>NW_028232882.1:20000000-30000000 GCF_057557595.1 Rhyacophila brunnea | reverse complement strand
ACGGAAAGCGAATGCCATTTAAATAATAATCACAAATAATATTGAGTGCCTGCAAATTATTTTTTTTAACCATACATACTTTTGAAAACACTTAGTAGTAAAAATATACTTATAGCCAATAGAAAAAATCTTTTTTGAAAAAAAATCGATACCCAACCTATATAACCTGCGTTTCTCCGGATTTGCGCCCACGCACATCGACCATAATGATATAGGTATCCTATCTAATTATGAAAAATTTTAACTTATACTCTCTGAAGCGCTTTTCAAATTGAGTTACTATTGGCAATCGGCTTTTGTGTATTTAAAATAATGTATGTTTTATAAAAACAATCTTATTATATTAATACTATCGACCGAGGGTACTGGAATTTGAATTAAAATTCTAATGGATATATATTTTGTACTATTTGAGTCGTTTTTAGTGCCGAAAGGCAAAACTCGGGTCGTAAAAATCTTAAATCCATTAGAAAAAGAATCTTGTGAATTATTCGTTGAATAAAGGAAATAGTTAATAAAAATATAAAATTAAATAATATATTAACTATTAATAGGTATAATAATATAATAGGTAGGCGGTCAGCGTTTTACTCGTGCAGAGAGAACAGCTACCGGCCTACAGTTTTCCACTGATGACTCCGTACCACTCTTATGAATTGGAGTAACCCTCGACATCTTCCATGCTTCCGGAAAGATATCAGCCTCTATTGTCAGGTTAAATAATATATATGAAAGTAGTCCTTTGACAAATCAATACAGCCCTTTAAAAAATGTTGGGACATTATCCGGTCCTAAAGAGGGAGTATTCTTAAGTTTTTTTTTAATAAGTCTAAATACGTCACCCTCATCAATTGGGAAGATGTCAACGGATTGGGCACAGCATGATCGTTTTGTTGACGTTGATTATTGACTATTTCGGTCACATAACGTCGACACTCATCAGGCTCTAGCGTAGTATCTGCCATACTGTGTGCTGCGAGAGTTCCAGGTGTGCTACTAAATAAGAAAAATATCATTACAATTATTACAGAAAATTGTTACCTTTCACCGACAAATTACAAATGTAGACTATAAAATATTAATACTATCGACTGAAGGTACTTGAAGGAATTTGAATTTAAATTCTAATGGATTTAAGTTTTGTACTATTCCATTTAAGTAGTTTTTTGTGACCCGGGTTTCGCCTTTCAGCATCATCAGGCGCCGTGTACACTCACCAAAGGCAAACACACACTGACAATAAACACTTTTAACTCTAGCTTATATAATAAATCAATACAATAAAGTAGGTAAAAACTCCATTACCTACCTATCAAGTCAAAGGTCACAAAAAATATAACAAACTGTTTTGTTTCTGTTTTGCATTGTTTATAAAGAATAATGATCTATTATTAGGCTTTGACGACTTATTATAATATGCTATCGAGTGTATTGTTATTAATAAGATAGGGTTTTTACTAATTAGGTTTTTTACTGACACTTCAACTATTCATAATTTGTTTGTTGTATTTTTTGTGACCATTGACTTGATAGGTAGGTTTTGGAGTTTTTACCTACTTTATTGTATTGGTTTATTTTATTTTGCGACCATGTCCGATCCTAATAGGATCATATGGGCCTCCACAGAGTAGAGGTTTGTATTAACAGATTTTGTTCGTTTTCAGTGTGTGTTTGCCTTTGGTGAGTGTCGGAAACGGAAAGTGTGTGAAACCCGGGTCGTAAAAAACGACTTAAATGGAATAGTACAAAAATTAAATCTATTAGAATTTAGACTATAAAAATTAAAAACTCACAGCTTGATTGTTTTCAATGCGTAGACGCTTCTTCAAACATTTATTTTTACTGTAAAGAATGCAGAATATAGTTGAAAACTTGTAATTATGCACCATTTTCCATCTCTTGATTATTAAATGCACGAGTGGGCCATGAATCCTTTCCGATGATATGAAGGTACACGCCTAACATTAAAGTTTATTTTTCTGAGGTTTCTAGAGTTAAAACCATTTTGGATTTTGATTCGGCGTCAATATCCTCGATTAGCTATTATAAATATACCACAGAAGCGTAATGCAATATGCATCACATAAGAGCAGTCGGATATGATAATTAAAAACCCCATGTAATTCGTGCGCAGTGGAAGAAATCGCAATCTGCGCAATTTCAATGTTAAGCTGTTATACTATAAAGCCATTCAATCTCCATTGTCATTTGCATCGTCGTCTCAGTACTCATGGAAATGAAATAAAAACAACGGGAATGATTACCGATAGTAGATAAAGAGTTGCGTGTTGGTTGTTCTAATTTAAAGTCACATTTTGACATATTTCTTTCTTAAAATTAATACCATCATTCTCACTAATAGATTTTTTATCGATATTACCTTATTTTTCTTTATTTTTCACCCTGTTACGGTCCAGCATTGGGGCATAGTGCAAGCACCAGTTCGCTCCACTTAATTCCCTCCATTGCCAATTCTCGCTCCTCCCGCCTCGCCAGACCTGTATCGCGTAGATCGCTTTTGTAGCATTGCTGCAGAGCGAGGGAGGGCCGGCCGTGGCGATGGAACCGTTGAGGCTGTGTCACAAGGGTACGAAGTGTCGCACTCTGTGGCGACATCCGGAAAACATGTATTTTCGTGATTACCTCAATCACTGAAGTGTCACTCGAGTGTTTGTAACACGGTCGTACCAATGTATCCCTAAGTTTCAGCGAAGAGATCGATTCTCAAAGCTCAAAAGCCGAGACCTTTGAAGCTTAGTAAGATGCCATGACTCACAGCCATACTGGAGCACAGGTAGTACGCACGCGTTGAACAAACGACATTTGGTCCTCACGGAATACAGCCTTGACTTCCATGCGAATTCTAAGGTCACTGGAAATACCTATTTTACCTACTTGTTGATAAAACAATATTTTTTTTGTTACCTTTAGTCAGATTTTATTTTTTGTATCTTTTTAACGTTTTTTATTTGATGTGCCACGAAAAAAATTCCCCTTCCCTAGCGTGCCGTCAGATAAACACAGTTGACAAGTTGGTAATAAATGTATTAATTAGATGCATGAAAAATATTACGTAAATATTTTGGTATTTAATGCCTTAATAATTCTGGTGGAAATGAAAATATGGAAAGTTGAATTAATGCTGTTAATTTAATTAAAAAAAAATCATTAAACAATTTGCATTCTTAAGGCACAAAACTTTTATGTGATTTGTTGCTTCGCGAAGTAGCGCTTTATATGAAATGCAAATTTATGTCAGTGGTATGGTTCGGTAGATTTTAATGTAAAAATTTCTTCTTATTCCTTTTATGTCAATGTTCACTCCTTAATACATGGAAAACGGGCGAGGCTTCCAAGAAGCCGGGTCGGATGTTAGTATTCTTGCGGCTTTCCAAATCACGGTAGAATCTCTTGATGTATACACACAATGGATTGATATGTGGTGACGTTACGGAACACTGGAATCTTGTTTGCTTGCACAAAAGGTACTCCAGGAAGAGACTTTTTTGAGGCATATGTAGCATATTTTATTTGAATTTTTTATGTGAAAAAGTATCTTATTATAATATAATACTATCTGATGTATCCGGGGTCAAACGAGGTCACTTTATTAATCAATACACATTTTTACTAAACGAAACAATAGTAATTACCATGTAATTACATTCTTCAATATTAAAATATCGGTATCCGGCATACAACATGTCAAAATAAAAACAATTCTGACAGTTGAATAAAATAAAAGAACATCTAATTAAAATCGAATCCAAAATAATATGCAAACTTGTCGTGAAAATTTAAAATTCGAATTGGCACGAAAGGTAGTTCGAACAAACAAACACTTTATTTTTACGCGATATCAGCCTCATGGGTGGATGATATTGAGCTACTTTACAAGCTACTTGTTGGCGAATTTACAATCTGCTTGTAAACTCGCCCAGTGTCATCATATAAGAAGCTAACAAGCAGATTATAAACAATCTACCGAGAAAAGTTGAAAGCCGGTCAACTTTACACGCTACACGCAGGCGTGTGTGCCTACTGCGTCTGCGCAGTATAACGATGGAAGCGACCTCCCGGTAAAAAAAACGAACTACTCAATACGTCCTGTCAAATTAGTACCAAAAATTACGGTTTCAACTCGCTAGCTTGTTGGCTTCTGAGCGAGTGGAAAGTTTTGTGTGTCATCATCACAATTGCAATAGCTGACTTGCCCGCTTTTAAATTCTCCAACAAGCAGCTTGTAAAGTAGCTCAATGTCATTTACGCGTCAATTACATTGAGCTACTTTACGTGCTGTTTGTTGACGAATTTAAAAGCGGGCGATTCAGCTACTGCGATTGTGATGATGACACACAAAACTTTCCATTCGGTGAGAAGCCAACAAGCTAAAGGCTATATTGATAGAACGTAGTTCATTTTTTACCTAGAGGTCGCTACTACGCTCTACTGCGTAGACGCAGTAGGCCCACACGCCGGCGTGTAGCGTGTAAAGTTGACCAGCTTTAAACTTATCTCGGTAGTTGGTTTACATTCTGCTTGTTAGCTTGTTCGATGATGACACTGGGCGATTTTACAGGCATATTGTAAATTCGCCAACAAGCAGCTCGTAAAGTAGCTCAATGTCATTTACGCGTCAATTACATTGAGCTACTTTACGAGCTGTTTGTTGACGAATTTAAAAGCGGGCGATTCAGCTACTGCGATTGTGATGATGACACACAAAACTTTCCATTCGGTGAGAAGCCAACAAGCTAAAGGCTATATTGATAGAACGTAGTTCGTTTTTTACCTAGAGGTCGCTACTACGCTCTACTGCGTAGACGCAGTAGGCCCACACGCCGGCGTGTAGCGTGTAAAGTTGACCAGCTTTAAACTTATCTCGGTAGTTGGTTTACAATCTGCTTGTTAGCTTGTTCGATGATGACACTGGGCGATTTTACAGGCAGATTGTAAATTCGCCAACAAGCAGCTCGTAAAGTAGCTCAATGTCATTGACGCATGAAGTTTCGTATCTATTAAATAGTTTTCAATTTTAGAATTTTTAAGTCAAGAAATTGAGCAGAACCGCAAAATCTTATACATATTTCATGAATGATATGAGATCCAATTCTATTATGAATTTGATGAGGATGACATTAAAAATATAGTTTAATGCCCCGAGTTTGAACGGTATAAGGTAGAACTGCGATGAAAAATCTAGATAGATGCTTAGTCAGAGAAGAAGAGGCGATATATTAGCGAATTGCTGTCAAAATATCTGTACATTTTATAAAAAATGAGCTGATATTGTTTCAATATATAAAAAAATTACAACTTGCATGTTGCTAGTAAACATACTGTTCCATAAAAACATTGTAACGGACACATGGAGATAACATTATTTACATAGATTGACAAAAAATATTTTTCCAAAAAAACCGATAGTACCTAATTATTGTGTCTATGGCTACATATTGAAAGTTGGTTCCTATTCCTTTATTTTGATAGAGATGAAAAGAGATTGTAATAAAACGTGTATATTTTACGTGAGTTTCATTGGTATTATCTTAAAATATTTAAAATTTGTCGCATTTAAGTATGACGCCTATATCATAGTGGTCTATGTACATGGGAGCGATAGAAGTGTTTTAAAAATTATGTATGTTCAATAATTAGAATGTTACAGTCATAGATCTTATGAATTATTTGTTGAATAAAAAAAATAGTTGATTAAAAATTGTTTTCTTTATTTTTAGTAACAAGAAAATTAACTTTTGACTATGCAACACATTTTCTATCTGTGTGACAATGAGTACCTATAAATAGAGAGTAGTTTAAATAATTGCAGTGTTTACTGTGGGTATTTCCCGCCACTGAGTTTATTTAGTGAAGATGCCGCACAAAATTAGGATAAATTTGACTTGCAAAGTACACCCCTGTTAACCTCACTTGCCACACACAGACTTACGCCGTTTAACCAGCCAGGTAACGTATGTCCTACTTACACAGACAATATTATTTTACTCATGCTTAGATGCTTACGTATCTCAGACAGTAATTAACTGTGTACTTAATAATGTTGTCATATTAATAAAATTTGACACGAGTATACATAATAAGATCTCAGTACTTCCGTCATTTTAAATTAAGAACGTGTTAAGGTTAGGTTAGATTACATATTTGCATATTTAGATCATATCGATGGTTTAGTGCACAGATAGAGAGGCAGGGAGCCCAGCGGGATATTTATGTAGGACGTTTTCTAATTATATAATATTATGTTCAATAAATAATGTTATATAATTAAATTTTGTGAATTATTCCTTAAATTAAAAAAAAATAGATTTGTAAACTTAATAGACAATGAAATTCTGGATTGGTACAATGATTTGAGTTGCCCCATCTCCACCCGCCATATATATGCAGCCACGGTTTGTGCACGGCCGCCTTCCGGGTCTATGACGATTTGGCGCCGGACAATTGGACATATGCGTACTTTTAAAAAAAAAAATTTATATTATTATTTATATTAAAATTATTATATTATGATTTAATAGTTCGTAAGAATTTAAATATGCACACATAAATAATGATTTAATCGTGCATATGATTAACTTTCAACGTTTTAAGTTAAAGTTTTTCGTCATTACTATGTCACCTCGTAGCATAATGGATAATGCGCGGACGGGGCGTAAACCCAAGAGATGCAGGTTAGATTCCTGCCGGATGTCTTACTTTTTTCAATAGGTTATAAAAATCGTCGTTGTTTTGTAAAAAGGGCGAATCAACCATTTTGGTGAAATCGAGATTTTAATGAAAATACAATATGTACTCCACTAGCTTTGTTGTGTAAAAACGGCGAATTTTTATCTCTACAGGAAAGTACTTAAAAACGATAATCGACTAAAATTAGATTAATTAAAATTACGAAATAAGAAGCAAATGTGACATATTAGGCCTTTTAAAATATTATATAATAATACCTATTATAATGACAGTATTCTTTCTAAGCTTTATTATAAACTTGTTAGATATTTATAATCATCTACAGGTAAAAAACAAATAAATGTCAAAAGTTAAAAATCCTCCTCCTGTAAAGTAGCATTTTGGTTAATTCGCCCTTTTTACAAAACACCGACGATATTTTCTCAGGAGTGTTTTTAAAAATTTTGTATGTTCAATAATAATTAGAATGGTACATTCTTAAATTTTGTGAATTATTCGTTGAATAAAAGAAATAGTTAATTAAAAATTAAATCATTATTTACGTGTTCATATTTAAATTCTCACCAAGTATTGTATAATAATTTTAATATAAATAATAATAATATAAAATGTATATTTTTAATTCGATTGCGTGACGTCCAGTTATCCTGGCGTCGAATCGACCAAGTATTTTTGGTTTCCATGAAAAATATTGGTACAGTTCGATTATGAGGAATTCAGCGGAAAACACATTTTGAAAATACCCGATATACTGGATTATTTGTTAGGTGAACCTAACCTAACCTAACCCAACCTAACCAAACCTAAAATAACCCAAACTAACAAATAATCCAGTTTATCGGGTATTTTCAAAATGTGTTTTCCACTGTATTCCTCATAACCGAACTGTACCAAAATATTAAATATAAATAAACACAAACCGGTTACCCAAAAAATAAATTAAAAAATATTCAGGCAAATTGTTGGTCTTTAAAATACAATGATAAATATAGCATGTCTCATAGGTGAACACGTTTCGCTATAAATTTAATAATCACTGAAAGTTTTCTGGGGAAAATTTATCGTGAAAGGTTCAACATTTATTGGATTTTCCTGTCATGCCGCAATGAAAAATGCACAAACTTTTCCGCATAATATTATTTAGTCACAAAATTGAATATAAAATAAAAGCCTAAAATTTTGTTATTAAAAACGCATTAAGGGGGTGGGGCTTATCTCGCCCATCATCATCATCAATTTTGGCTTTACAATAATTCAAGTAGATAGTCGATTCAAAGATAAATGCTGAAACCCAGATGTCCAACATCTTTTTGCCCTCTACGGTTTATACACTTGAAACTTATAACTTCTGAATCAATATGTATGCGATTTATGCTTCACTCGCGACGTTCTAGCAGTAAGAAGCGTCGAACGCGCCAGCAGTCTTCAGGTAACAACCTGTTCTTAAATCATGGTCGACTGATGACAAGTGACTGCTGGTCGCCTGGTCTTGCGACAACAACTAGGGATTTAAGGTAGGTGGGAAATATAGCGATGAAAGCGACCATAATTGGCTAAACCAAATTATTTAAAATGTATTCAAGAGGTTGGATGTGCAATCAAATTTGAAACACGTGGCATTCCGAGTATTTTCAATACTTCAAACGATAAAATTATTAATAAAACAGCATTTGGAATTATTTGAAAAATGTCTAATATAAACAATACAAAGGGTAAGGCGAAGTAAAATATTCTTACAATTTTATTGATAATGATATTAAAAGCAAAACATCCAAATTCAAATACCGTTTATCCTCGTTTAATTTAAAATAGGTTATCTCACAGATTTCTCTCATTTTTAGCAAGATTTTAACTACGACAAAAACATGTTATTGATGTAGAATTTCTCGCAAAAATACAATTTTCGGTTATTATGTACTTGTTATGAAATACATTATAACAGGGAATAATTGGTATGCGAGCGACAAAAATATGTTATTAATGCAAGATTTCTTGTACAAATAGTATATTTCCGGATATTATTTTATACCAAATGATTTATGTTTTTATTATTATTTTTACCTGAAAATCAAATAAGAGAAGTTAATTGGTGGAATTATCTGATTATTATTAAACAGTGTTTTAGGAAGAATGTTGCAGGAACGGTAATTTACTTATTTGTTGTCGATAAAATTATATTTTTAATTCTCTTTCAATTCTGATCGGGAGACCGCACGGTGATGAGCTAGTACCCACGGAAACAATAAAATTGACATTTACTATATATACCGTAACAAAATAATGTGAATACATACAAGATTTTGTTAAAAATAGATATACAACACTATTTGAAGCGTCTAATTACAAAAAGCGACAAGTCCACAATTCACTATTTTCGGGAAACAACGTTTTTATGTTTCAACCTTCAATTATTTGTTTGAACGTGAGATTATTTTTTCCGTTGTATTCTATGTCAAAATTAGAACCAAATGGCAAATTGTTTCAGCCGATAAACTCTTAAATATAATAAATATAGGCAAAATAAAATTGGACGTAGCGCTACTGGTACCTAACTTTTTAATTGGTTCCGCGTAAGGCACATATTTCCGTGGCACTGTCATGAGTTTACCAGATGCTACAGCATGGGAGACGCTCTTTTTAATATTGAACGTTCCCTTATTGGTTGACTTAAACACCCGCGAAATCAACCAAGCTTTAAATATTATGAAACACGGACTTGGCGCTTTTTGTAATAAATCGAGACTTAAAATATTTTTTTTCGTAGGGTTATGTCGCGTTTTGGAGTTTATAGATCAATACATATTGTGTAAAATTATACAAAGAATACGTGCGTATTTTTTTCTCGATTTTGACCAAATGTGGACTTATCGCTTTTTGGAATTAGACGCCTCAATTATTTCTCGTTATTTTAATTTTATTTTGGCCAAAAATAATAAATTCGTTGCCTCGGCAACGGAACAATTCTACTATCTAACTTGCGTTTGTATATAGCTGATTAATTCACAGCTAACTTTATACTGTCAATTACTTTCGTAACGGCTCTCAATTTCGCTTTTTGGAAATAAGCGCCTCCTTTAATTTAAACGATGCCATAAAAGGTCACAATTGGTTCTGTTCGAGTACTCTAGTACTAAGCATTCATATCTAACCAATCAGAGATAAGTTATCCGAATTAATAATAAATAAGATTATCCGTGGCTCTATCCGACTGACTTTTTATTACGTAAACTTACATACTGTAGCTTAAAATTTTGATGGAATCTTTATTTAGCTACATATTTTTTTCCGACTTATACGCGGCGTAAATTTAAACTCTGCCATTCTTGGTGGTATTGGCTTGTGTATCTCTGATGATTTTCTTAGGAATCGAGGGCATCCGTTGATTGTTCTCCCAACGTGCAGAACTAATCTGCCATTGGTAATGCCTATTGGGAGGACAATAACTCAGTTCAACGAAACCACTTCGGATATTGACATATTCCACCTGCGTGAGGATGAGATAGGTGGGAATTGTTTTATAAATTCTTAAAATAGGGTCTATTTAGCTCATTTGGTATACTTCCCTGTATCTAATTAATATTTTTTTGTATTTACACTTTTCTACTGTTACATGCAGATCTATTTCTTTCTTTATAATATATTACTGTTTTATTAATATTTCTTTTCCTCTAAATTTCATGTTGTGAACATCTTAAATTAATAATTAGTAATATTATATACACCATATGTAAAAATAAATATATAATATTTAAAATTTACACTGTCATGTCATATTTTATAATATCTCAAACAACCAACTTTATGATGTTCATTACTGTTTTTTTTAATTATACAAAAGTCTTCTATCGGTTTTTTAAATTAAAACTTATCTTTTGGAGAATGTGAGTTTTGATTCTAGGCTACTCACATGTTATCGGCATGAAAGTAAACACAGTAAGGGCAAACCCCTTAAACAGCCAACATCCTACGCTAAAACATAATATTTAAACAAAAACCATAGACAAATTAATCGAAAAGCACATTCTTGAATAAGAATTCTTTGAAATAGAAAGCATTCCAAGAAAACCCACGCGACATTTAGTAAAAGAACAGCGGAAAACACCTACGCTGTTGATCTTAAGAAAACCCACCCTTTTCTATAAGCCAGATAAATTATTCAGACTTATACTGGACCCATTCTCAGTATGTGTACGTAGCCAGGGAGTAGGTAAGTTGCTATCAACCTTTTATACCGAAAGAGATTATTGGTTCGCAGGCCATAATTTTTGGCGAGTCCCCTACATATATCTAAGGTTGGGCAGTGTGATGTCCCCAAATGGGATTCTGCGGTATCCAGAGCTTTCGCGAGGTCAAATTAAGGGTATTCCTTGTATTTTTAGCAATGTTTTGTATTTTTAAATAAATCCACTTAAATTATTGTTTATAAAGCACTAATGGCGACCTTGTAGTTACACGTAAGTAACACGTGAATTATCATTTAATGATATTAACTGTCATTATCATGACCCCCATATCATGAAGCGTACCCCAAGACTAGGATCTTTCTCGGGCTCCCCTACCTATCTCCAAGGATAAAGGCACTGTGAAGCTCTGCAGTAGCATTTTCCAAATGGGGCTCACGGTAAAATTAAGGGTATTTAGTGCATTTTTTAAACTTCCATCCACTTAAATTATGGAGTTATCAAGTAATGACACAATAAAAATTACATCGCAAAATACACTCTCCACCACCCGCCGTGTCTACAGACACGGATTATGCACGGCCGCCTTCCATAGCGCTGTATTGCAACATAATGAATATTTAATTAGTCACATTTCGTCCCGAACGGAGCCGCACTGGACCGATTATTTGCAACCATGCACCTCAAAATACAATCACTATTAGAGCAAATTGGTGATGTGCATTTATCTCACTTATTTAGTCGACTAGCCATGCCAGCCCCCCCATGAGCCCGGGCCCCCAGGCTCGAGCCCTGTCAGCCCCCCCGCTTGTGGGGGGCATGGTATTAATACTATTGTCTGAAGGTACTTGCTGGAATTCCATTTATCCAAAAGTAGGTATCATGTAAGAATATTATTGAATATTAATTATTTAACTAATAACTTTTTTAAAGACGATATCATAGATATTATATATCATAAGTTAACGCCATTCAATTCCCAATACGTTACCATTGTTCCCAGAATCGAAGATTTAACACCTCTTCAGTGTATATTGTTTATAATTTACTAATGATCTATTATTGAAGATTTATACGCTTATCAACAGTATTATTAGCGTTAAGGTAGGTAGGGGTTTTTTACAAACACTTCAATAGGTAGATGATAAAGTTTTTACCTACTTTATTGTATTAATTTGTTATAAATAAGTTAGAGTTAACTGTTTTCGTTGTCAGTGTGTATTTACCTTTTGGTGAGTGCACATAGTGCCTGAAGATGCCGAAAGGCAAAACCCGGGTCGCAAAAAACGACTCAAATGGAATAGTACAAAACTTAAATCCATTAGAATTAACTTAAAGTAATTATAATTAATGGGTTATGGTCCTAGGAAAATTGAAAATGATTAATTAGGTTCACAACTTGGCACAAATATCTTTATTAACTTACCTTATATGATTGACTTTAATATTGTATTCATAGAATAAATAAACTTAGCTTAGAGCATTATAGCGACTGTACATGTGCATGGATTATAATGGAACAAATAGTGTATGAATTCAACTATCGCGCTAATAACCATTTATACGTAAATTTTTCGGGGTTGAAATGCCGTCAGGCGTCGTATTTTTTCAAATGTGGAAATATTCGATTCAATATAAATTATCGAATATTACATTTTCAAATCTTGTGAATTATTCGTTGAATAAAATAAATGGTTTAATAAAAATTGTTAGCAAGTTCAAGTAGACGTTATAACTAAATGTTTGGCGAGAGATAATTAAGGTAATTAATATTCCTCGATTTAAAAAACAAAACTGATAGTCAATAATAAGGCATTCTGATAAAGATTTCATGTAAAACTTACGAGTTTAAATTTTCGTAATTAAATAAGTGGCCTGTAGTTTAATTGGTTACAGTATATTGGCGTGATACCAGTGGATATATATGGGTTCAAATCAGGCGTCATATTTTTTTTAAATGTGATTTTTTCTAGTAGCTATATATCTGAGGTGTTTTCAAGTTATGTATGTTCAATTCCTATAAATTTATAGGTAAAGTTCACTATTTTTAAGCCAAGGTACCTAATGCCAATCTAAAAAGAAAAACCGTTATAGAATAAACAATATGTACGCCGTTTGCGGATCGCCAGTTGTCCACGACTTCCCAAAATATTTGGGATATAATATAATGTCTTTCTGGAAAAGGTCAAACTTGGATTATCCAATAAGAAATTGTGCTCAATAATACAAGATGTATCAGAAATGAATGTTAAACTTTCAGATATTGCTTCGGGAAGACTGTAACCTTTCTTTGATACGCGCATTAGGTCATTATTTTAAATTTATATTCTTTTCCAATACCTTTTCTAATATTATTATAGCATGTAGGAATGGAATAAAAACCAAAGAGCTTAGACTATACTTCGGTGGATCAAATGACATTTTTGTGTTACATATTTTAAATTTTATGTAATAACTAAGTAATGATAAATATTATTGTCTGATGCAATCATATTTATTAATAAAAGAAATGAACACATTACTTCTACTAACTAAACTGGTAGATATTAAAGAAAATCGGTGTGTGTACTTCTCTACGCGCGTTAGAAGTTATACTTCTTTGGCGTAACAAAACCGTTTTGTATCATGGAGTTCTGTCGTTGGTGAGTGAGTGTAAGTGTAAGTATTACTGACTGGTGTATCTGTGTTACTCAATGTTTTTCGATGTGCATATAACCAGTGGTGGATAAACGTGAAAAGGTAAATAAGCCCCTGATTTTCACACTTCAATTAGCGCCTTAACAAAACAGTGTAAACGGGGAAAATAATATTACAGTTTTACTGGTAAGGACGTAAGTCAAGGTAGATGTTTAAATAAAAAATCGGCTTCTTTGGCGTAACAAAACAAAAACAAAACTTGTGATAAACTAGATTCTTTGAATAGCTCTTAATTATCTTATTAAATAACACACTCAAGAAAAAGAACCGCTTATTGGAACGCCGTTGGTTTATTTATATACACTTTAACTTATATTACTAAATTATATAACGGTTTCTCGTTGTTTTTATTTTTAAAGTACCAAATGTCATCGTAGTGTCCTTCTTCCTTCTTTACTCGACGTTTCGGGGTCGTTGCAGAGGCCATTATCAAGAGATGATATGTTTTATGATGAAAATGTAGTGTAAATATGTGAATGAATCCGATTAGTATTAGTATTAGATTAGACTACGATAAAAAACAACCGTGAAAGCCTCACACATTATATACCAAATGTCAATCTGACGCTTAATCGTTTGTTTACGTAAGGAATTGCAAATATCCGACAATAATAAATTCGCTGATTAGGCAACGGAACAATTCTAAACTATAATATTATTCTGCATAATCGTCACGATTGCAGTATCATACTGTGGTGTAAAGGTAGTGCGTTCGGTTGATAACCGAACAATCGGTGGTTCGAATCCAATCGAGTGCGTTTTTTTTCGTGTGAAAAGTAAATTATGTGTTACACGTCACACGCCAAAAATACACTCTGATATGATTTCCCAAATGCGCCAAAAGAAGTAGAACTTCAATAATTAAATATAATGTCTAGCTAAATCGACGACATGTAAACTCTCTCACGGCAAGGCTTCGTGACACTCATTTTGGGAGAAAACCCCAGTCCCTTTAGAAAACCCCAGTCCCATGACAATAGGTCATGGAAGTATCTTACCTACTTCTTCTTTACCTTAGATTGGACGCTGTCCTAAAAGCAACACTGCGTTAATACCAAAATGAAGACATAGACAAGGAACAGTATCATGAGAAAGCTAAGAGGCAATTCGTGGGAAGCTCAACCATATATACTCAGGATCTCAGCCCTTGCACTATGCAACTTGGTGGCCGAGTACGCCTATCTGGTATGGCACAAGTTTGTTCACACAAGACATGTAGACACTGCGCTTAACAAAACCTGGCGGATCATGGCAGGGTGCTTGAAACCTACGCTTGTCACCAAAGTTCGCGTGCTTTCAGGAATCACCCCCCTCCAATCCGACGCCAAACTGCAGCCCGAGTTGAAAAAGCAGCCCAAGAGAGGGGCCCGTGACACGTCATGCATGGGTATCAGATGTGCAAAACCTGGCTAAAATCTAAAAAGAAAAAGTTTTATGGCAACAACTATAATACCTCTGACCGCCCCGCCCCACCTATAAGAAGATAGACTATCCGCATGGAAGGCAAACCTAGTCTCTGAGGGTCATGAAGATTAGGTAAAGCCAACAGAGCATCTCCCACCAGCCAGTCTCGGGTACCGTACATGGAAAGCCCTAAACTGACTAAGAATCATAGTAGGGCGCACCCAAGACAACATGGTGAAGTGGGGGTTCTTCGACAACCAAACCTGCGAGTGCGGTGAAATGCAAAGCATGGAGCACCTATTTTCATGCAAGGCTTACCCAGTGAGCTCTAGTTTCGATGAGTTTCCTACAGGCCTAGGAAAATGGTGTTGCCTTCGCCTACTTCTGGAGCGATAAATTGTAGATATTGAAGACCCGACACGACGAAGTAGACTTTTTCTCCAAGATAGACATTGCATTAATGGGCGCCATCCAGTTCTAGTGACATTATACATTGTGGATTAAACAGTGGGGAAAGAACTAAAATAATATAACTGCCTATCTATTCTATACACAATACTGCTATCGGCCTATTGGCGGCTATCGAGGGTGGTTTTTCATATTTTTTTAATTGAAGTATTTTATTTTTTACAATAAGTTAGTTGTAATTGTTATAATAAGTGCTATGTTATAACAGCACAACTATTGACTGTGCTAACTTTTAAAGCGAGATAGACGGTTTTGACTGTTTTGTTCTTCAACGTTTTAACATCCGTGGACCGGCGAACATAGGAGAAAAATTTTGCAGAATGATGTCATCCAGAAATAAAAACCAATATAGATAGAATTTTATTTATTAAATCTTATGTAATAAAATTACATTTTTGGTTAGTGCAACATCTACAACTTACTGCTTCTTTGTAAGAATATTTGATATAGTACGTGATTGCAGCATTGTATCTATCAGACGAAGCGCTGCATTAACATTATTTGATTTCTCTGATTGATTTTTATTGCGTATAACCTTTTGAGCTTAACGCTAACCCAAAGCGTCTTTTTTATGTCAGCGAGACTCTGGAAAATAACTCTCAGACCACAAGTATGAAGCTTTCTACAAATACATTTGCAGTATAATAATGACTTAATAATGACAAATTATTTTATAATTAGCCTTTTTTAAGTTTTTTCATCTTTATTTTCATACTTTTATGCTTGTTATCATTAAATAAGGGTTTTCTCAAAATATTTGATAACAGACGGGGTATCAAAACATAACACCTATTATTATTGAAAAACTACAAAAACCCAAAATATGTGATGTGATACAGGTCGCTAAGCTGATGAAATGGTAATAGGCTAAAGATATTGCTCGGCAACTGGACAAATGCTAGAAAAATGCAGTATTACAGTGGTATTAAACGATCATAAAGGCGACCCAAAACTCGCTGGATTGACAAAGTAATTAATGTACGCGACAGCAAAGAGACTAAAAAGAGTAGAATAAGTAAGAGAGACCTTCATCCAGGAGTAGATCGACCACAGCTGGTGAATATGGAAAGCTTTCTAGATTTATTGTATGTGACCACAAATTTACAATAATATTCATCTTGCCATTAAAGTAAAAAGCATTTTGGAAAAAAAACCGAGAAATAGAAAAAAGACCATTGCATATAAACATTTAAAGAAACCAATAAGAACTTCTAGTAGGAGTCAACAAACAAAAATATAGTTCAATTCATTATAGACTAGCGATAGCTTGCTATTTCGTGTGCGAGAAGTAGTCAATTAAATTTTACCTCCTCGTCATGAATTCTTTAAGTATATTTTTTATTCATTTTACTATCTGATATTTCTTCGTTCATCATGTCATGATCCAGCTTTGGGGCATAGGGCAAGTACAAGTTCGCGATACTTCCCTCTATCCATCGCCAGCTCCCGTGCCTTTCGCCATGTCAAACCTGCAGCGCGTAGATCGCTTTGTAGCACCGCTGCAAGATGAGGGAGAGCCGACTACGGTGACAGAACCCTTGACGTTGTGCTACAAGGGTACGTACTGTCACGCTCTCTGGTGACATCCGGAAGACATGTCCCAGTCACGTGAAGCATCTCTTCGTGATTACTTCAATCACAGAAGGCTGCCGTGTCCTCTCACGAGTCTTACAACATACTTAAATAATATTTTGTAAAGCGTCAATTACATTGAGCTTCTTTACGAGCTGTTTGTTGGCGAATTTAAAAGCGGGTGATTCAGCTACTGCGATTTGATGATTACACACAAAACTTTCCATTCGCCGAGAAGCCACAAGCCAGCGACTATTTTGACAGAACGTAGTTCGTTTTTTTACCGGGAGGTTGCTACTGCGCTCTACTGCGCTCTACTGCGCAGACGCAGTAGGCCCACACGCCGGCGCGTAGCGTATAAAGTTGATCGGCTTTCAACTTTTCTCGGTAGAGTGTTTACAACCTGCTTGTTAGCTTGTTCGATGATTACACTGGGCGACTTTACAGGCAGATTATAAATTCGCCAACAAACAGCTTGTAAAGAAGCTCAATGTAATTGACGCTTAACCGACGGGAAATGGTAATGAAGATTTAGCATTTACTCATTAATTTAAGTATAGTTTTGCTTAATATTTACATTTGCGCCGTTAAATAATAAAAATACACATACGACCGAGGAATGTAATACCGGTATTCCAGTATTTATTTATACCGAAATACCGGTTTAAAATATCCAAAATACAAAATTGTCGGTATTAAGAAGCATACGTTTACGTTCACGTGTTGATCGCTCAAAATACAAAATCAATTAATTTAAAAATTAATAGTACAAGAGAGGTGGATTGACATTTCAGATGTCTAATTATTAAAAAAATTATTACTGGTTCAGCTTAAAAAAACATAAATATTTTCCGACAACAAGATCATGTCGATAACCGGAAGTTGCTATAGTCGACTAAACAGGGGGGGGGGGGGGCTTGTTAGTCTACAGTTTTAACACGTGGGCAGGAAGTTCTTGTTCGACAGTACTTCTATATATTTTCATAAATATTTAATCCGATCACGGAATCTAACTAAAGGTATTTTTTGTACAAATAAGCAATTATACGATTATCATAATATTGTAATAGATAATATTTTATATATCTTTAAAGATCAACACAATATTATGTAACTTATTTTTTATATAAAATATGAATGTTTTAAATAGATTTTTATAGCTATATTTATTGATAGATACTTCTTTTTTTCGTATATATTTTAACGAATACCGGTATTCAATAAGAAAACCGAAATACCAGTATTGATATTTTCATTCGGTATTTCAATCCCTACTATACGACTCTCACCTTCTACGTATAGAACTATAATATTTACATCAGAAACATAGACAAAAAAAAAACGAATAAAAACATATTGCTCATCCCTTTCCACATCGAACGAGTGTTTGAACATTAAATAAATGATTCCGCCTTGGGATAGAATTTGAGCTTTTTGCTACGCCGCGCCTCAAAAGCTCTACGCGCCGTAGAAGTATTGCCTGGGCGGCGTAGATGGTGTAATAAAACAATACTTGATAGAAATATATGTATGCAAAGTTTACCATGTATTTCAAAAATATATATTGTAACGTTATGTGACAAGTGTTTTATGGTTAAAATTATACTTTCAATTTGTTTAGCGATACATTTTTTAAAAATTGACTACTGAAAGGCAAAAACACGCATTTGACTATATTATTGTTTACTTTTCAGTAGAGTAAAAACAATCATGACAAGAAAGCATTGAATTTATATATATATATATATATATATATATTATGGTTGCGATTTTCATCTTCTTCTTCTTCAACTATGTCCGTGCCTAATAGGATCATATTTATAGGCCTCTACAGAATGCAGGTTTATATTTACAGATTTTGTTTTTAAGAGAAATGGATGTCAGCCACTTGCTTAACCTATTAGGTCCATACTCTGACTAATACACAAATTGAAAGACAATATGCGCACTTGTCAGACCCAGGATATAAACCTGGGACCCACGACGTTATAGGCCGATGCTTAAGACGATACATCAGTGAAACGGCAAATAATTTTTAACTATAGGCGTGACGAAATTTTGGACTCACTGGCATTCGGAGAGCGAACGTCGAGGTGTTAATACGTCAATTTGTTTCGTGATGGTGACGGGGGTATTAATTCTTAAATCGTGTAAAGATGACTAAAAAATATATTATTATTGTTACTAATAGAACAATAGACAGAACATTAAATGGACGCATGTTGGATTTATATGACAAATTATATTTCGTTCGGCATATTGCGTCATTTGCACCCGCGATCCGCAATCCGCGCATCGCCTAGCCACGACTGAGGTATAGCCTTAAGCCGGGCGGCCAACGTCTTATTAAAATAGTTAATATGGTTTTTTTATTTCATTTTACCTATTATGTCTGTCCGCCAAAAAATAAAAAGAAATAAAAGAGTATATTAAAATTCTACTTCGAAACACCGAGTTACTTACCTAACAGAATAAATCAATACTCTACTGAGTAGAATATTGATTTATATACTAAATACTCGTATATATAAGTATAGTAACGAGTATTTTATTGGCCTCCTTTATGGCTACATACTTAGAAAGGTATGTGAATAATAAATAATTACAAGATAAAAAGAAGTTTTTATATACAACGTTTTTAAATTTTCTGTTGAATCATATAAACTTGACTTAACTAGCTTAAACGATCAAAAAAATTGTACTTGATAGAAATAATACTGAAGTGTCATTTTGAGATGTCATATTGATTTCCATAGTAACGCACTTATATATTAATAATTTAGTTGCTAGGACCCCAGACCCCTAGCAACCAATAATGGTGTCGGTGCATTATGCGTCGTGTTCTGATATATCCTAAAAGTTTCAAATGTCTAGCTAGTCGGGAAGTTAGTTAAAAATCGATTGTAAGATTTGTACCGGACAAAGAACCACCGGACAAATAAGAATACGAGCTAAGAAAAACGTTGTAAAAATTGATAGTATATAAATTTCAAGAATATGATATTTTTTAGCCTGCGACGCTAACAGGTTCTCAACATATTCTATCATATTTTTAATGATTTCTTTTAATATATCTTTCAAGTGTAAGGATAAGTCATGCTGTTACTGCCAAAACTCTCGAAATCATGTTATGGAGTTATTGGATTTTGAAGGCATGCCTCCTAAAATTAGACACAATGCTAATTTTTTTGTGCTTTATATATTATATCGTGCTACCGGTAGCTCGCGATGGCAGTTTTGGGAGCTCGTGTAGGATATTTATCATATTTATGAATTTGCCTCTCAAATTTTATTATTGGACTCCGAAATGAAATCAAGGCATTGTTTTGTTCTACCTACTTATGTAAATCAGACGTTTTCCACTATGAAGGTGGTTAAAAGTAGAAACAGACTCACAGATGTACATCTGATAATTGCATTCAAATGGGAGTGACAAGGTACTCACCGAGAATTGAAAAAAATGTGGAGGAAAGTGATTGCCATTCTTTTTACTTTTACTTATTTCATTTATTTTGTATATAAATAAATAATAAATAATTAAAGTACGCATTTTAGGTTTTATTGGAAGTCCGATGTCCTAATTTATTTAAAGTAATATAATAATACTCGTATTATGTATGGTACGATAAAGATGATGCTAAATAATTATTAAGAAGGAATATTATGTATAAGTAACTCACCAGACAATTTCAATTTCTGAAAGTAGCTCACATTCTTATTGAGCTTGGAGACCACTGGATTCTATATGATGACCTTGGATTTTTTTTCTAGCATACATATTATTAATTAAAATATATATACATAATCCGTTGTTAACTCTAAATTTCTAAATTATCGACTTACCAACTTTTGACAGCAACCCTACGATATGTGGTAGGTTATGAAATAAGATAAAATTTAAATGAAAAAGGCGGCATTTTATTTAGCTACGATACTTATTTACGGATATCTATATTATATCAGGCTACACAATATTTGGATTTATATTACACCCACGGTGGCTTAAGCGTTGGACTATCACGCCGTGGGTCTCAGGTTCAAATCCTGGGTCTGTGAAGTACACATATTGTTTTTTTAAATTTGTGTGTGAGTCAGGGTATGGACCTAATAGGTTGAGCAAGTGGCTGACATCCATGTCTCGTAAAAAACAAAATCTGTTAATACAAACCTCTACTCTGTGGAGGCCCATATGATCTTATTAGGATCGGATATAGTCAAATAAAAATGAACACAATATTTTATAAAATGTTTCAAGAGTTCCGTCAACAAAAAAAAAACGATTAGGAAACACTGTCGTTAAGGGAAAGATTATCTTCAACGTCTTTGCCCTGTAGTAATTTAATTAATATTTTAGTGGGCGAAAAATAATATATACCACGTCAGTATGGAATAATTTTATTTGTTTAAGAAAGTTACTACCAAGAATGCATCTCATTACACTTCGAGATTGCGAACGCTTAATCTCCATGAGTAAATTCTCGCTTGAAATTTCCGAGTTTGTTTATTTTCTCTACAACTACGTCTAAACCAAGCATAATAAACTCACACATACATAGAATAATATACATTACCTACATAAGAATGAGCTAAAATTTTATTTGTAGAATGGGATTATTTTTTCTATTCATCCAGGTTAAGGGAAAACTCATTTGGTAATTGCAGCTTTAAAAGCTCTAAGGATAAAGTTGATTTTAAACTTACTGTAATGAACATGTTATTTATTTGAATAAACATACATATTCGAATTAGATATGGATGAAATGATTATTATTATACTGTAATTTAAGTAACATTAAAGTAATATAATCATATGGATTATGCTTATAAAGTACTTTACAATGAACGGCAGAAAACTATTTGTTATGATTTTATTTCAATGAGTTGGAGTAGGGATTGCAATACCGGTCTTTCAGTATTTTTGGATATCGAAAAACCGGTTTTAAAAATCAGACAATACCGATATATTCGGTATTGAAATTTAAAACAAAATGTTTTAACTAACATACTTAACAGGTTTAACAGGGCTGTACATTTTTGTTGGATTATGCGATGTCTAGTTTACTTCCATTGTCATTAAACGTGTAAGTGTAAAAAGTATAATAAACTAATAAAACATTAGGTGAAATTATCAGTGGGGCACATACACATCCAAGATCACTTCATAATTATAAATTTATTGAAAGATCATTATTGAAGAAGTGCCAATCATTCAACTACTTACTAAGTATTTGTAAACATCAACATCTCTACCATATCTTACCTTTACCTATTTTTAATGGTTTTTCATATTATTATATGTAAGTACTTGCGTATTTAGATATTTTTTTCATGAAACATTAATATTTTAAAGAGAATTTTATATCTATATTCATTGGAAAATAATTTCTTTTTTCATATATTTCATGAATACTAGCGTTGGTATTTTCATTCGGTATTGCAATCCCTAAGTTGGCGTTAGTAGTTAGTTCACAGTAAGTATTTTATTTACAGTCGGAATTCCCGGAGTACTTTTATATTTATACAGACTTTTAATATTTCACAAAGCATATTTTGTATGATAGTTATTCATAATTATGGACTTAATTTTAACTTATTGAAAGAGGCTCGAGATTATAACACTAATCTCAAAGACATGCCCGGGGTAAGTTACATTTTGAATCGGGTACTTTGTTGAATTGGTCAATTAACAACTGATTCTTTATCAGGTAGGAAAGGGAAAAATAATTAGTCGTGGCTGCCGTATCCGGAAATTTGTACGTAAACAGTTCACCGCATGACACTTATTTGTGCGCTGCAGTACGTGAAACATGAGTTCGTGTAACATTTAATCAAATGACAAGTTCTTCATTGAATATTTCACTGTGGAGTATATTTGTACGTATGCTACAACATGTGGAGATGTCTTTACTAGGTTAGGTTAGGTTAGGGTTAATCTAATTGGAACAGTACTATTTGCAAACTATCACCGCATTTTGTAAGATACATATAAATGTATTCCACAGTGAAATGTTCAACGAAGAACTCGTCATTTGATAAAATGTTATCCGAACTCATGTTTCACGTACTGCAATGCACAAATGCAGAGCACGATGAACTGCATACGTACAACTTTTTACATTTTAAATGTAACCGTTGGCTGCTGCTCGACTGCTTTCGTCTTGTCTTTTTACTGAAACGCAAAGCGTACAAAAGGTGCGAATTTAAAAGAAACCAAACTTGTCCTGCTTTTGTCAGTTAATTACGATCACCACATTACATACGTATTCCATGTATTATTATGATGAAAACAGTAATGATTACTGATACCTCTTCCTCTTACTTCTTGAATAGGATGGAAGATGTATAGCAGTATGCCTCTTTGCCGGAAACAGGCGCGCACATAAGCCTATAATTATAGGCGAATGAAAATATTACCTACTGTGGTGTTATTACAAAAAGCATACCTAAAGACAGGATATCGTGACGCTGGACACCAAAGAAGGAAATGGACACCAATAGTCAAACTATTAAGCCACGTGCAAACGATAATTGTTAATATTAATACTTTCGACCGAAGGTAATTGATGGAATTTGAATTTAAATTCTAATGGATTCAAGCTCTGTACTATTCCATTTAAGTCGTTTCTCGCGACCCGGGTTTTGCCTTTCGGCATCTTCAGGCGTCGTGTACACTCACCAAAGGCAACACACACACTGACAACGAGCACTAAATTATTCTACCAAGAAATAGTAGAAATAAATAGAGCACAGTTGCAGCGCTTACCTGTATTGAATGATCAACTTAACTTTCATAGTAGCCCTTTGTTATATCCTATATGATGTTTTACATATTTACATATGATAGTACAGAGCTTGAATATATTAGATATTTGTTAAGTTGAGTCGGGTCTAGAACGATTCGGCGCCGGAACAACTGGGTGCCACGCAATCGAATGAAATTCGAAAATTGATAGATAATCGTGAATTATACCTACTTTTAAAATATATATTTAACATTATTATTTATATTTAAATTATTATTTAATACTCGGTGAGAATTGAAATATACACACGTAAATAATGATTTAATTGCGGATATGTTTAAGTTTCAACGAGAAGAGAGTTTTTTTATTACTACGTTTTTCTTAGCTCGTATTCTTGTTTGTCAGGTGGTTGTTTATCCAGTAAAAATCTTGCAATCGATTTTAACTAACTTCCGGACTAGCTAGACATTGAAAACTTTTAGAATATATCAGACCACGATGCCAATGTATTCTTTTAATACTTTTAGCCATCTTTAAGTAGAATTGAATTCATTTTCAGTTAATTCTGTTTTGTATGAAAAGTTATTTCGGAAGAAATCCGTAATCCAATCCACTATTATTGGTTGCTAAGGGGGTGGTCCTAGCAACTAAATTATTTATATATACGTGCGTTACTATGGAAATCAAAATGACATTTCAGTATGCTATATTTGTTTGTTTGTTACAAAATAGCAAAAAAATGATTTGTTGATAATTGCTTTATTTGTCCTAAATTATTAATACATAGAATTGTCAAGTTTATATAATTCAACAGAAAATTTAAAAACGTGATATATAAAAAGTTTTTTTTATCTTGTAATTATTTTTATATAAAGCCTCAAGCATGACAATTTTCAATCCGCAATAGAAAATATTATGTTAGAGTAAAATAAATTAAAACTATTGAGTATTAGATAGAAACTGATTAAAATCCCTCGTCTATCTTATGTATAACATCGAGACGAACGTCTATTTATTTCATTCGACATTGCGGCGCCCAATTGTCCTGGGGCCAAGTTGTCCCATTACCGTTACATATAATAATAAAAATACATGAAGGAATAGCATATGATTAAAAGATACTTATTTTTTATATCAATCACTCCATTAAATTACTTCAACTATTTTTTATAATTATTTAATTTAAATAGTGGAGTTTGTACACTTTTACCATATACGTAATATTTGTTATTAACTTACGTACATAAAATCTTTAAATAGCAAAAAAAATGATATGGAAGCCGAAAGTCATGTTATTTATGTTTTTATAAAAGCGTCGCTGTAGGATTGGTTTGTCGAATAGACCAAATGTGAAATGTTCAGGAGACAAACAACGAATTTCATTATTCTATATTTAAACACATGGAGGTATTTAAATTGTTGTTTTTTACAGCATGTGAATGTTATATTCGTTATTATAGTAATTTTAATAAAATTATGATTCTGGTCCATTTAGATACAAAAAATCAATCTGCATTAAAAGGTCGATTTCGACAAAAACGGATATTCGACAGTGAAGTTAAAGTCCCTCCACCAAACCCGCCCCGTACCACCCTCGGTCTTAATCGAGAGTATCACATGACCCATCAATTGGTGATGTGAAGCATCTAAGAATTGGCCTGGGAGTGTCCTGGGAGAAGATGCCCAAGACTTAGATTGCTACGCTCAAAGTGAGCTCTGACTGAGTTTACTGAGTTTACTCTAATGCAAAGTGCCAGGGAGAGAAAAAGCACATGGAAATCACTAAAAAGAAAATGAAGCTACTTGTTTATTAAATTAAAGAACGAAGCTAATCATACAGGCAGCAAAATTTATGTGAAGAGATCTTCACGCCCGTAGTAAGACGCCGCAAATTTTTTGAAAGCAAGATAATTGGCCTTAGTAGCAACCAGGTCTTACGGGCCGATGGGTCCAACAGCTGGTTGGACCGACCTGAGCATTTCCTCCCGTTCGGAGCACATACTCAGACACTCCCATAGGATATGGTTGGCATCCTGTATTTCCCCTCCGCATGGACATGTCGGACGGCTTGCAAGTCCAAGCTCGAAGAGCTTGCCAGCGAATCCACCATGACCAGTCACAAATTGACTGGTGTAATGATCTAGAGTCAGGTATTTGGTTATCTCCATTCGCCACTGTATGTCTGGAAAAAACGTATATGTGTGCCGGCCCTTGGTCGATTCGTTCCACTTTCGCTGCCAGGTCTTAAAGGCTGCATCGAGCGACATGAGTCTAATTCTGCGATATTCGACAAACCAATCCAATAGCGACGAAATATTATCTATGCATAAGAATAGTAAATAGTTAGTTTTATATAATGTCAATATTTATGCATTACGCCCTTTAGATATAATAAATTATATTAGTAAAATATTGATTGCTAATTTTACTACTGTCAAAAAGATATTATAAGTACATAAATTGATATAAATATTTCATACCACCTGACTCGTATTTTCTAGTAGGTACAACAATACAATTCCTAGCACTTCTATCAGATTTTCCTTTCCTATAAAACCTGTGTCATTTTATGATCGAAAGCGGTTTCCGAGCTTTTATAGGTTATGCCATTACGCCTCACTTTAAAAAGACTTAGGGTTGCTTTTGAGGTCTATCCTGATAGACCTACATTTTCCATATTGTATTTGTTTCAAGATAGCTTTAAACTGAAGGCTGTAAAACCAAGGACACGTTGTATATTTTGTTACATAATATTTGAATTGATTTGATTTTCCTTTGAAATGATAACAATTTTATTTTAAATAATTTATTTAAATTTATTGTACTATCTTCTGGGTTCTATCCGCTGCTAGATGAAGGGTTTATATAGCTCCTTCTTCTTTAGTTATTCGCTACCGCGTACATCTATTATTCGTCACCTCAATACTACAACTAGATAACTCTGATTGGGTCATTGTTGGGGAAAATGAAATTTAAACTTTACTTGATTAACATAAATCTAGGCTATAATTATTATTTAAAATAAAAGTGGAAAATTGTGCTTGTCTAATAGGGAACTATAATTATTATTATATAATTTTCAATTGTATGAATAAATATTGTAATTTTTTTTCTAATTTATTTAATGCATTTATGGTTTTAACGGTCCAAGTGCGCCACGTAGGTCAAAATGGAGATTTTATGATATTTTCAGACCATAATCCTGGACATTCTTTAATTGTTGTAGATAATTTATTTATATAATTTTAAAGCCTTATTATCCTTTATATTGATTTTAATAAAGTATTTTTATTACATAACATAGTATTCTTTTAAACCTCTCAATCTAATGTTTTAGAATATAGTCATATTTCAGTACATCCATATGCAGTGGTGTTAAGATTTTTTAGATTTATTAATTTTTATACGCATTTATAAAAACATTAGTAAAATTAATGTTAACATTATATAGTGAAATATTTACGATAAAAAATTATATTTTATAATCTCTGTGATCCCAAATTTGACAAGAATTAGGCATTTTATTATTCAAAAAAATGGGCACAATTAACACATTTGAAAATAATTCTAAAGATACTGATTATACGCTATGTCTTTGACCATTCAAATGTGATAAACATCGTGCCCATTTTTTGAATAATAACATGCATAATTCTTGTCAAATTTGGGATCACAGAGATTATAAAATATAATTTTTTATCGTAAATATTTCCCAGTATTTCTAACAATGAAATGAACTTGAAAATCTCACAACACGAAATTTAAAAAAGAACTGTGTCCCAGAGTTAACCATAGTACGAATGGATAAAAGTACAACATTCCAAAACGTATTATCTAAGTAAAATCAGTGGAAAGCGTAGCAGAGAAATATGCCGTGTTTCTTGGCTTAAGAACCTCCGTCATTTGTAAAGTGCATCTCCACTGAATTGTTAAAGATAGCAGACGGCAGTTGCGAGGAGTAGAGGTAGGCTTTTAAGATTCGATATAAATAGTGCACACTAGACTTTGTCAGTCAAATTATTTATTTTCATTGAACTAACACTACAATTTTTTAAAACTCTTTCTAATCCAAGCCATAGTAGATAATAGTCCAAAAATATTCGTTTATCTATATAATATCTAAAATAATTCCATTAAATCATACGTAATTTTAGATATTTTATAGATAAAAGAATGTTTTTTATTAATTATGATTTATTTAGGCGAGGGCTTAATGAATTTAAAAAAAAACTAAATAACACTTCTTCTTATTTCAACGAAAATAAATTAGTTTGATTGAAAATTTTGTCGGATCACCCATAGCATACCTAAACTATTATTGTTTGATTTGATTGAATTTTCTGAACTAACTAGTGTCATCTGCAAATAATTATTGTATTATTAGTTCAATGAAAACAAATAAGTATGACTGACAAAGTTTAGTGTAAGTACACGATTTATGTCGAATCTTAACAGTCTACCTCCATCCCTCGCCACTGTAGACAGCAAAGCAAATATCGGCCACATGGTAACTGGCATGAGAAGAAGAAGATCCAAACATTGTACGAGTTTTGTAAGACTTTGGAATATAACTGTAATGGTGTCTTATAAACTTTTCCCATTAGACACTTGATCGGAATTTCTTAGCGTTTTTTGTGTGATAATTTTTTTTTTATTCTATACTAAAAAAAAATTTTACTTTTTTATTTGATGAAAATAAATAATTTTAAAAACCTCAGATACTAACATATATCGGGGGTTACTCTTAAGATGCTGATGTCGCTCCGATGTTATTGATATCTGTTCTGGAAGGTTTCGTTGTGTGTGCGTGATATGGTGCTTCGGGTTGTGAAGAATGATACACAGTGTTTGTATTTCTTGGTTTTGTATTATAGATAATAATTTGGATACACACGCCAATACACAGGACTGGGACATTAATTTTTATGTTGAATTTAGTAGGATTGACATTATGATTTTAAGGTTGAAACGTTATGCGGAGTTGCGCGCATAATTTGACTGTATCGTTGAAGAGCCTGAATGTAACTAATTTACTGCCTGTCATTTCATGTTCGCATTACTATCTATGCTATATAAATGATCATAGATAATAATGCGTCAGTTGTAGCGTTGAGTAAATTTCTACAAATACTCTTAAGAAAAAATCATAGATACAAAAGCTTTTATAAACTGTCAAATGTCTCTGTTATGTGTCATCATCTTCCGCATGGTTGCAAAGTTGTAAGTCACAAAACGATATGGAGTTTTCATCACTTTGCAAAACCCTCCGAAGGAAGATTAGAGAAGACCTTCGTAAATTCAATGTAAACCTCATACAAGCAATTGTGAAAGCAGGCAGAAGTCTAAACAAAAACAAGCAATGCTTGTCGATAGGAAAACGTCAAATCACAGCACTAAAAGCAAAAGATGGTTCTATCGTCAGAAATTGGGAACACTTGTTAAGCCGAGTGGAAGAGTTCTACAGCGATCTCTACAATGATGACACTGACAATACGACTATAGACTTAGATCTTCAGAGAAATGGAAATTCGGAAGACCATACTCCCGAAATTACATCCTGGGAAGTAACCCATGCTTTAAATTACATGAAAAGTGGGAAAGCCCCCGGGGAAGACGGTTTAACGATAGATATCCTCAAAAAAGCAGGAAAGGATGCAAATGAAGTACTTGCACAATTGTTCACAGCCTGCATATGCAAAGAGGATGTCCCAGAGGTATGGAAAAATGCCAGCATTGTCATTCTTCACAAAAAAGGTGACAGAGAAGACCTAGCAAATTATCGTCCAATAAGTCTACTCCCTATTCTCTACAAGACGTTCACAAAAATTCTCTCAAACCGTCTGCAAAATGTACTAGACGAGAACCAACCGAGAGAACAAGCCGGATTTAGAGGAGGATACAGCACTATGGACCATATCCAAGTCGTCAGAGAAATCATAGAGCGGTACCAGGAATACAAACTGCCACTATGCATGGGTTTTATAGACTATGAGAAGGCGTTTGATTCGATAAAGAAATGTTCAATACTCGACGCACTCAGAAAACAAGGAATCCCTGGACGCTATATAAATATTTTCAATAATATATACAGTAGCGCAACAGCATCTGTAAATCTCCATAAACCATCGCGCAGATTTCCTATCAGCAAAGGAGTCCGACAAGGTGATACAATCTCACCTAAACTATTTACAGCTACCCTTGAAGACTTATTCAGGCAACTTGACTGGAATGACAAAGGGATCCCCATAAATGGAGAATACCTGAGTCATCTGCGCTTTGCCGATGACATAGTAATTTTCTCGCAAGACTCAGAAGACCTCCAAAGCAGAATGCAGGAACTCGCTGAAGTAAGCAACAAAGTAGGTTTGAAAATAAATGTAACAAAGACGAAAGTCATGTTCAACTGCTTTGCAGGCCAAAAAGAGATCCTCATCAATGGCACTCAGCTCGAACAGGTGAAAAGCTACATCTATCTGGGACAACAAGTATCTATAGATGGATGTATATTTGATGAAATCGTTCGCAGAGTAAAGCTAGGCTGGAGTGCTTTTGGCCGCCTGAATAATGTCTTCAAAAGTGACCTTCCACTGTGCCTAAAGCGCAAAGTGTTCAACCAGTGTGTGCTTCCCGTGATGACATATGCGTGTGAAACATGGGCCCTAAGTAAAAGAGAGATCCAGAAACTTAGAGTAGCACAACGTGGTATGGAGAGGTGCATGCTGGGCATAACGCGAAAGGACAAAAAGAGGAATGAGTGGATAAGGAAGCAGACAAGGGTTTGCGATGTAATAAAGTTTATTAAAAGCCTTAAATGGAGATGGGCTGGACACATAGCTCGAAGAAGAGACAATCGTTGGACAAATCTAGTCATCCAGTGGTATCCAAGAAGTACAAAACGTCCACAAGGTAGACCTAGAGGCCGCTGGATCGATGAAATGATAAAGTTCTGCGGAAGTACGTGGCAACGCAATGCACAGGACCGAGAGAAGTGGAAGCAACTTGAAGAGGCCTTCATCCAGCAGTGGATAGATTCAGGCTGATGATGATGAAGTCTAGTTTTTACTGTGACAAATCTATTCTCATACGAATAATCCATTTTAGTGATTCCGCAAGACATCTAAGAATATTATAATAATTGTCAAATAAATTATGCTATATTCTACATACATATATATACAGTAACGTTACATCCAAAATTACCCCTAGGGGTGCTATATTACACTTACCTGGACACTCCGTAAATGATTTACCTTTCTGATTTAATTAGTAAGCCTTTGGAGATATTTGCGGAAGCCTGCGAGGTATATTTAATACGTTGGGGTAGGTTGTTTTCATAAGACATGCTATGACTTACATCAAATTATACAACTGTTTATTTTCAATTATTGAAATACCTTTACAGAAGTTATATTTCTTTTGGGGCGTTTGGTAGAGAGTGAAATTGAGAGCCGTTACGAAAGTAATTGACAGTATAAAGTTAGCTGCGAATCAGTCAGCTGTATACAAACGCAAGTTTGATAGTAGAATTGTACCGTTGCCGAGGCAAAGACTTTATTGTTGTTGGCCAAAATAAAATAAAAACAACGAGAAATAATTATATAATTTATTAAGTGATATAAGTTAAAGTGTATAAAAATAAACCAGTGGCACTCCAATAAGCGGCTCTCCTTTATTCTAGTTTTTATTGATATGGGGCTATTAAAACGTCAATTCTATCTAATATCATACTTTATTTGACAGATCTGAAACATAATGTCTTGCGCAATGATGTGATCACAGCCGACCATAGTGACCATAGACTAAGGAGTATCGATTATTTTGCTTGATGAAAAATATTCTTTCGCGTTGTGAAATGTACTCCTTTTTCTATGTGATTAGCTGTCAAAACTAAGCTTACTTATATTTTTAAGTGTGATAGGTACCTACGTTACTTTTGTTTGGTATTATTTAGTTTATGTGAAAACTATTTTCTAAATGTTTGAATATTTTTGGTTGATGTGAATTTTGACTAACGCGGTGTGTGATAATTTTGTTTTGTTACGGCAAAGAAGTATAACTTCTAACGCGCGTACATAAATAAGTACACGCACCGAACTTTTTTGGTAGAGCTTTAAATTACACGAATAAAACGAATGCAGAGTAAATACTTTTTTTTACTAATTTTTTACTAATACTTTTTGCTCGGTAATCATACAAAAATACCTTTATTTGTTAAACATACGCCAGGTTTTGTAATTTGTCGTACAATAAAAACTTAACATTGACTTATTTTAATAATTATGAAGAATTTCATCAATTTCATTATTCTCGTACACTTTTTTTAAAAAAATTGGTGAGGTAATACACATTTGTAAACTATTTCTTTTATTCAACGAATAATTTATAAGATTTGAGAAAGTATCACTTTTTGTAATGAATATATATAATTTTGAAACACCTCAGATGTATCGACAAGAAAAAATCTTTTTTAAAAAAAAAAATCAATGCCCGACGGGACTTAAACCTGTAACCACTGAATTTGTGCCAAATTCCTACATACTACTTGATTATGACGAAATTAGTTGTAGTTTTTACATGAAACATTTATCAAATAATATCGTTATCGGTTTTAATGTTTTATATCAAGCTATAAATTAAGTGCCTTAATTATTAGCCGACAGCTGTGTAAATTTATAATAGGTTTTAATGAGAATTTTTTGATGGCGATATAATTTAATTAAAAAAAATAATACTTACATAAAATTGTATTTAAAATTCAAATATTCATTATTAAATTAATTAACAACTATCAAAATTGTATTGTGACATTTTTTTTAAATCAACACCGATTCTGTTTGTTCTGTGCGATAAAATAATAATTGAATGTTAAATAGTTTATCAGCAAAATAACAGTCATGCACGTTGCTGTGTTAGCACCCTTTTTTATCTCGATTATAGTACAAAATTTTAAATAGATGTGAAATTATAGTATTTTTGTACACGGTGATTTTTTCGTATTGAATCCTTCAGAATTATAATATTTTTGACAGATTTACCGTACAATTGTACTATACTTACTAATACACATTTTTCAATAAAATTACAGTACAATTAATACTATAATATTATTATAGTACAGATGGCAAAACTGGAACGTTGTATGCTGATTTGGAGATAAGCGGATTGATAACTGGGATTTTTATAATTATTTATTTTGAGCAATGTTATTTTTTAATTACTTTTAAAATGTGATTTTTATGAAGGCTTTATACAATATGAAAATAATTATACGTACTAAAATGATTGTATTAAATGCTATTTTTATTAAATAAACTCTTCAATAGGTCACTTTGTATTAATACCTATTTGTATATTTATAATCGACTGAAGGTACTTAATGGAATTTGTAATAAAATGTAATAAAACATAAATCTATTAGAATTTAGGTCAGTTTGTATTGTACTCGTAGTTTCAATTGTAATAAACTTCACATTATTATTTAAGGGTTTATTTTCCAAGGAAAACCTGATAAACTGAGATACTTAATCTTTAATTACCACATTTAAATAACATGCTAATTATATCGAATGGCCACCTAATCGTTACGCGCTAGTTGCGTCTCTACCATTATATATTTATTTATCATTAATATTTTACATTGTTATTAAACTTTTTAATTACGTTCGAAACTAAGGAGATGGGTCTACATAGAGCGGAGAATGTATTAATAGTTTTTTATTTTTACGATAAATGGATATTAACCACATGCTCAACCTAATATGTCCATACTCTGGATCTATTGAAAAACAATATGAAATGTATTTGCCACACCCGGGATTCAAGCTCGGGATCCCCGACATACAAGCCGATTCGGTAGCCGCTCGGTCATCGTCAGCGATATTGTTACATTGCATTGCATAGTAACAATAATAGCGTTACCGGGCCCCCGTGGTAAATCTCTCATGAGATAATCACTTATGGAAAATACACTAGCTTTACCGAAATATATAATATCTATTGGGGAATGGAACAACTGGACGCCAGGACAATTGGCCGCCGCACTGTCGTAGACACGTAAACATAACGTCGACGATGAATTTCAATCAGTTTCTATCTACTACTTAGTAGTTTTAATTCATTTTACTCTTAACATAATGTTTTTTTTATTGCGGATTGAGAATTACCATGCCTAAGGCTTTACATAAAAATAAAAAACTCTTTTTTCGTTTGAACTTAAACATATGTACGTGTGCATATTTAAATTATCACCAACTATGAATAATAATATTAAATATTTTTTTAAAAAGTACGTATAAGTACCTAACGTCTGTTTATTTTCGAATTGCTTGGCGTCCAGTTGTCCCGGCGCAAAATCGTCCTAGACGCATCTACTGATCTATTCAAATTGAAGTATTTTTTAATTATGAATATTTTAACCATATGCTTATGGTATTATTGATAGCTAAATAGTACAATAATGTTGACAGGTGGCACTGCCATCATAAATATAATATAATATTACCATTGATTACATGTGCGGAACAAAGACTTAAATGTAATTTATTTTTGTTCTCAGAGTGCCAGCCCCGCACGTGGTAGCAGCACGCGCCTACCGCATGTCGTTGGGAGCAGCTTCACCTCCTCCTCCATCGCAGGCAACTGCCACGGCGCCAGCCTTGCACCGCCTCGCGAGGCTACTGGCACAAACTCCAAAGATCCAGACCCAAGCTCCTTCTGCCAGCTCTCCGCAGGGTGAAGAAGGAGGGGTTAGAAGACTTAGTTGGGAAAGGTAACTATAGTATTTTTTATTTTTTCTGTTCATTTTAACATAAGATATAATTATTATGTGAAAAGCCACATAATAATTGTAAATAAAGACAATATTCAATGAACAATTACAACTAACGTATTGTAATTGTTGCAATAAGTGCCAATTCTTCGATACAAACATACCCTAGATAGCTGCCGTAGCGGTCGAAAGCAGTCTTGTGTATAGAATAGATGCGCAGGTGTGGTTTGGTTTGGTTGGGCCGATACTTTCAATGCTTCTTTTTTAAATATTAATAATATTAATACTTTCGACTGAAGGTACTTGATGGAATTTGAATTTAAATTCTAATAAATTCAAGCTCTGTACTATTCCATTTAAGTCGTTTTTTGCGACCCGGGTTTCGCCTTTCGGCATCTTGAGGCGTCGTGTACACTCACCAAAGGCAAACACACACTGACAAAGAACACCCTTAACTATACCTTATATAGTAAATCAATTCAATAAAGTAGGTAAAAACTCCATTACCTACCTATTTAGTCAGAGGTTACAATAAGAAATACAATAAACAAATTATGAATAGCTGAAGTGTCAGTAAAAAACCTAATTAGTAAAAACCCTATCTTATTAATAACACTACACTGGACAGCATATTATTATAATAAATCGTCAAACCTAATAATAGGTCAAAATTCTTTATAACAATAAAAATACTACACTCAAGAGGTGTAAATCGTCAATTCTAAGAAAAATAATTAATCGAGTTAACTAATGAGATATTAGTCTTAAATAATACTCTTACAAGGTACCTACTTTTATAACATTATTTTTTAACAAAAACAAAATTATACATATAAACTCGCTTAATATAATATAATATATAACTCACCTAATATAATATATATATATATATTATACAACTATACATACCTAAATCCTCATCCATAGACTCTCATACAAACATATATAAATTTTGTGTCAATACAATTGACCATCATAATTATAGTCTCATATGTAAAACATCATATATAGGATATAACAAAGGGCTACTAGGAAAGCTAAGTTGATCGTTCAATATAGGTAAGCTCTGCAACTTTGCTCTATTTATTTCTAATATTTCTTGGTAGAATAATTTATAATCACCCGTATGACTGTGAAGTAGTTTTGCACCCTTTATTTTATATAAACAATTACTGCTAGATTTAACGTCGTATATCAGATAGAATTTTTGTAAGCTAGATGACAAAAAATAATGCTGGATTCAGCAAAAAGTGCTAAGTTGGACTGTTAGTTTCGCCAAAAGTTTTTAAATGAAAGACTAACTGCAATTATTCTTCTTGTAGCTTTTTTTTCAATTTTGAATAGCAAACTGTAGTCAATATCATGAATACATAATATGTACTCGCGTTAGAAGTTATACTTCTTTGGTGTAACAAAACAAAATAAGCCGTTACCTAAGTCTATTAATATTACAGTGGATTAGGTTAATGAAAACGTACGCGATTCATCTGTGTCTCATATAGCACATGATAATTGTAATTTAATTATTGTATTGGACCAAAACTCATCTTTGCCATACAGCGGCTATAATCGTATCAGAAGTGCCCATGATGAATTATTAAAAAATCAAATTTTAATATATTTTTTGAATTATTTACATCTATTTACATTATCACAAAATTCATTTATTTATCGATATATAATTTTACTCATAAATAATACTTACATACATATAGCCTCAAATCTGATCTGATCTTTACAATGAAAAATAAATATACACTCCAATATAAATAAAGTTTTATGAATATAAATTTACAGTGTAGATTGTTAGTCTCCAGAAATTTGTTTATAAACATAATATGTATTTACTATGACACAATATTGGTTATGTTTACACACGTGCTCTTTACTTGGTTTTATTGAACGACTAATTAAATGACACTATGCGCATGCGCATGTACTCTTGAGACCGAAATGAATATAATCATAATAATACATTATGTGTTACATTAGCGTATTCGTCACACGCCAAAAATACACTCTGATTTATTTTCCCAAACGCGCCAAAAGAAGTATAACTTCAAAGAATTAATATTTCGTATTCCGGTTTAAAAGTAAAATATCTAATATTTCGTTTTCTTCCCGCGTTGCAAATAATATACTCGACCTTCATCTAGCGATCTATCCAAACAAAATATTTTTATTATTTTCATAAAATGTTTGAAACGTTTTAAAATTATTCAGAGGAGCGTTTTGTTGAAACCAAAAAGCTGCTCAAAGAAGAACTTTTTGTATTAAATTTACGAACTGAACAAAATTCTCTGCGTAGTAATTCTAAACTAATGATTATGCAAACCGTGGAAACCTTTATAAAAATGTTTAACCCACTTCTATGAAGGCCTACAAGCAGTGTAGTTGGTGATATATTTACTCGAAAAATAATATACATACGCCTTTTAAAGTATAATACGCAAAACGAATAGTGCGAATTAATCGGCAAATAATGAAATCACAATGTGTCGTAATACTGCGGTCATCGTAATGGTTCTATGTAAGTTGTACGTATGCAGTTCATCGTGGGACACTTATTCGTGCGCCGCAGTACGTGAAACATGAGTTCGTATAACATTTTATCAAATGACGAGTTCTTCGTTGAACATTTCACCGTGGAATACATTTGCACGTCAAGTTTCAATGAAAAATAAATATACACTCCAATATAAATAAATTTTTATGAATATAAATTAACAGTGTAGAATGTTAGTCTCCAGAAATTTGTTTATAAACATATATATTTATTATGACACAATATTGGTTATGTTTACAATACGTGCTCTTTACTTGGTTGTATTGAACGACTAACTAAATGACACTATGGGTACGAACTACATGACTGTAACTAAATGACGCTATGACACTAAGGGTACATGCGCATGTACCCTTGAGACCGAAATGAATATAATAATAACTTACAAAATGCGGCGATAGTTTGCAAATAGTACTGTTCCAATTAGATTAACCCTAACCTAACCTAACCTAGTAAAGACATCTCATAAAATTTGCCACATGTTGTAGCATAGGTACGTACACATATACTACAGGGTGAAATGTTCAACGAAGAACTCGTCATTTGATTAACTGTTACACGTACTGCGGCGCACGAATAAGTGTCCTGCGGTGAACTGTTTACGTACAAATTTCGGGATATGCATCGTAATCCAGTGTGCAAAGCAATGGGATCTCACCTAGCTTCGATTCTCGGTGAGGTTACAATACATTTATGTGGTTTTCTCAAAACCTGGGTGAAACCAAAATGATTTTTAATACGTACCTTATAAAAACTAAATAATGGAGTGATCCGCGACATCGGTTAGTAATTAAGGAATTTTACTAATTATTGATACCAACCTTAATTTAATATACTAAAACCGATTGCCAACATTATAACGCAGTTCGATAAGCATTTAATGTAACAAGTACTAGTTAAAATTATCGTGATTCAATAAGTTCCCGTAGCTTAATTGTAAAAGCATACTGGCGCGAATCCAGCAGATACAGGTTAAAGTCCCGTCGGGGGTCGTATTTTTTTTCTACAAAAATGTTTTTTCTGTTGTTTATAACTGGGACAACAAGTGTCTATAGATGGATGTATATTTGATGAAATTGTTCGCAGAGTAAAGCTAGGCAGGAGTGCTTTTGGCCGCCTGGATAATGTCTTCAAAAGTGACCTTCCACTATGCCTAAAGCGTGTTCAACCAGTGTATGGTTACCGTAATCACATATGCGTGTGAAACATATACCCTAAGTAAAAGAGAGATCCAGAAATTTAAAGTAGCACAACGTGGTAGACCTAGAGACCGCTGGGTCGATGAAATGATAAAGTTCTGCGGAAGTACGTGGCAGCGCAACGCACAGGATCGAGAACAGTGGAAGCAGCTTGAAGAGACCTTCATCCAGCATTGAATAGAGTCAGGCTGATGATGATGATGATATGCATGAGATGTTTTCGAATTATGTATATTCATAATTTGTTTGTTATTTTTTATTGTGATCCTCGACTTAATAAGTAGGTGATAAAGTTTTTACATACTTTATTGTATTAATTTATTATATAAGTTAGAATTAACTGTATTCGTTGTCAGTGTGTATTTACCTCTTAGCAAGTACGCAAGTAGCGAAGGGTGGAGGTAGGCTATTCAGATCCGCCATAAATAGTGCATATTAAACATTGTTGGCCATACGTCCCTAATTGTAGACTGTACTTTACAGACGGTGTTAGTTTTTAAAAATCAATTAAACCCTGCCTAAACGAAACCATAATAGTTTTGGTATACTTTGGGCGATATGACAAAATTTTGTACACTTTTTGATTCATACTTATTTGTTTTCGTTAGATTAAGAATATATTATATTATTACAAATATTGTTAATTCATTTTTTTTAATTCATTAAGCCTTGCCTAAACCAAACTATAATAGATAAAAAATATTATTCTACCAGTCCTATAAAATATTCAAAGTTATGTATGATTTAATTGCATAATTTTAGATGTTTTATAGATAGACGAGTGTTTTATGACAATTATCTATTATGGCTTGGTTTTCGCTGGGTTTAATGGAATCTTGAAAACTATCCAATGACATCTGTAAATTGCAGTCTTATTTCAATGAAAACAAATATATCTGACTGACAAAGTTTAGTGTACAGTGTACACTATTTATGGCGGATCTTAATAGCCTACCTCCACCCTTCGCCACTGGTACACATGGCACACAACTCGCGAATTACTGATATATTAAATATTAATACTATCGACTGAAGGTACTCGATGGAATTTGAATTTAAATTCTGTCCATTAGAATTTAATATATTAAGGTTCAATTCTTGAACAGTCAATGAATATTTGGTCAGCGAAAGGTTTGTAACAGCAATTATTATGGTACGCATTCTTATATACAACAAGGTTTCAAAATATGGCGTCCCGATTCAAATTACAAAGTGTTTTATGTAATAAATATGGTACATTATAATGCATTTTTCCATATCTGGAAGAGATAAATTAATTACTATTTTCATTATAATTCACTATAGTGGATAATTAATAATTTAAGCATTTATAACAAAGTCGATTTAACCTTTCTGAATTAACAATAATGACAACGGGACAACTATGATAAGACTTTAGATGATTATCTACCTTGATTCCAATAGGAATGCATAGTAGACTAACTTATCCAAATGTATAAAATCGTGTCTGCCAAAAGTTAGTAACTCTGGCCGTTTCTTCATAGATAACCTTTTGTACTTTGTAGACACTTTATAGACACTCGTACACATAGTGCCTGAAGATGCCAAAAGACGAAACTCGGGTTGCAAAAATGACTCAAATCAAGGCCTGAACAAAAACGATGCATGAGTGCGAGTGAGAAAGTATTCGGCACCCTTATAATCTCTGCGACACGCGCTAGAGTAAGATAAAAGGTCTACATATTCTTGAGTCAGTTTCCAAAAGTATCGCTGGCAAATCGTGGTGAATCGCTTCACGTAGCATCGATAATCTGCGAGTTCGTGTTGCTAAATTTGCTATTTTTTGTGTTAAACATAAAGTCAGTGGTATATATTTTTAGTTAATTAAGTAGGAAAGGTGGTTCTGCGTGTTGTATTAAAATGTGGTAGCCGTACTGATAAGCAAGAAGATGGTATTACGTTTCATAGGTAAGTTGATACATGTTCGTGACAATTTATTTGTATATTATTATTTATTTTAATATCAGTGACCTAGTGTTTCTTTAACATAACTTAAATTATGGATATCTTTACCTAATGGTTGCATTTTCACCGTTTAAAAATACTATATAACGTAAAAAAAAAAAAAAAATATTTTAATTCTGAGCGTCTAGTGCGAGCACTTTGGGCGAGCACTAGCGAAATGGTCTATGGTCTCGAACATTTGTAGGCGAATGCGTTCGCTCGCCCACAAACCAAACGCACGGCACGTAGCTTCATTTAGCAATGCAACGGGTGGCGTCTAGATGTATCTTTAGTCTATGACTCAAATGGAATAAATAGTACAAAACTTAAATCCATTATAATTTACTTAAATTGGGTTTCAAACCCTTTTGTGGTGTTAAAATATAAATTAGAGCTAATTTAAATGTTTGATTTACTTCCATAATAATATAATAATAAGGCTTCGTTTAGTAGATAATGTTCTATGCAATAGTATTCGTTTAACGAAATTCACCACTGCTCCAGTTGAAGGCCGTACTTACTGTTTACAATAAACCTTTACATAAACGGTCAAAATGTTTTCCTATTTTTATAACCGCTCCAGTTAAAAGCTTCCGAGATGAAGAAACGAGCAGTGTTGCCGTTCCCGCAGCATTGGATTTCCTTCCAGCAATTCCTAGCCTCAGTGTTGTTTATTCACAACAAGAGGAAAGCGATATAAAGTTGGCCCTAGCGAACGAGATCTTTAGCGGGAAGCTTGTTGAGAGACGGATAGCCAGTTTATTACTTTGAAAGCAAAGCCTACTTTGCATAGTACTGAAAACTATTGCTTACATTTGAATATATTTAAATTATGAATGGCATACTTGTACACAAAAATAATGAATGATGAAATATTTAATGCTCTTATATTATTATATAAAGCAGTGGCGTGGAGTGAAATATGTAGGATATAAGGTTTATACTGTTTAGGAAGGTGGATACTTGTCAGTCATTTTTACAGAACTTTAAAAATATATAATAATATTTATTATGATATTACTATTGCTACACATTAAAGTCAACGTAAGATACGAGTAATATCATAGTATTATACTCCGTTTACACGTGGATTTACTGCTGACAGTACATACTATTATCACGGCCGTAACATTAAAATGCATGTGTAAACAAGCATTATCGTGCAAGTTACAAGATATTCTTTTGAATTTTCACGAAATAGTTGGAACGTGCATGACGTATGCGCACGCGTGGTGAACCTACCGAAAAAAAAACAATGAAATACAATGCACAGAGCATCTTTGACTGTAATCAATTTTCACAACCTATCAAATAGCACCAAACAATAGCAACAATGCGTCTCGCTTACGCTTTGAGATTGGCGAGACAGTCAGCACTTTTGCGTGTAAACAGTTATTATCGCGATAGTTTAATAATTTACGCACTAGTGGTGCCAGTAAATACATGCACGTCTACTACAGGCGCTATTAAGAAAATATATGGACATTGGATTAAAAATTTAATTAAACCCTGAACAAAAAAACATATGAGATAAAATTTCAATTCCTTCGAATCAATTCAAAGTATCTAAAATTAAATTAAATTTAACTAGGTGTAAAAATATAATTTTTGAAATGATCTAATTTTTAAATATTTGCAGATTGAAGGCTGATAATAAAAAGCCTTTACTGTAGTGCAATTTGTTATAATAATTTGCCGGTAGATTTAACGATATTCAATGTTTATATATAGTATTGTATCTACATTTACATCAATTAAACATAAATCGTAAAACGTGGCACTATTACTTATTTTATTGAAATTGATGGCACAAGGTCTTGAAATATGTCAATGGAAAAAACTACGGTTTATTACACTAATTGCCATAGGTTAACTTACTGTTTATGAACTTGTTTAAAATTGGATTCGTTGTTGATCATCGAGTCGTCGTATTCGCTGGTCGTATTTGAGTAGGTAAGAAGCAAAAGGGCTTTCTTCATTTTTTTAATTTTGCAATAGTTAAAATTAAACCAAATAACTTTATTATTATTAATTTAAATAACGGTAAAAGTAACTCAGTATTTATAATATAGGTATCTAAAAATCACTCAAAACTTTGACAATATTTTTATATGCATACGTCAATGTATAAGTGATGGTGAGAATCCCTTTTGCTTTTGATATGAGTACACATTTATCATTCAATATTTAATTAAATACCAGCCACTTCTAAATTCTCACGTAGTCAAAGAAATTCTATCTCATTTTAATAGTATACATTAACTTTCAAAAGTGTTCATATTCATAACAAAAATTAAGTTATATTTTACATGTTAAATAATATAACATTCTCAATTATAGAACGATCGATATGTATTGATGGAGCACGGAAGCCTAAATTTATAAAATAATCTTTAATTGTATAGACGAAAATTTCGATTTTTTTTTACAATACACCAAACAATCTCATGAAACAAATTGTTTTTTTTTAATATTGTACCTTTATTACTCAGTTTATTTTCTGGTGACTAGTTCTTAGGACTCTTGCCGTCCCTTAAATCCTGCCGCCAGGGTGTTTCACACCCCTAACACCCTCGCTTGGCGCATCCCTTCCCATCGACTTAAACATGAAAGTGGGGTGACTCTACTTGGCAGGCCATGTCTCAAGGGTGGATGATACCCAACCCCCAAAGAGGCTCGTCTTCAATATGACGGAAGACACTGCTGTGGTTGGAGTGTATATAAAAATACGAACGTTGGGGCTAATATGGTGGGGTCTTGTGACAGTTATTTGTAAATAGTTATATTTCCTGGTAGGTAGGTGGGTAATACCCATATTGGGATCACAGAGATTATGAATATAATTTTGTATCGTAAATATTTCACTATATAATGTTAACATTAATATTTTACTAATGGTTTTATAAATGCGTTTAAAATTAATAAATCTAATATTCAATTAAATTTCTAAAATTCAGTTTGTTATACTGCGCAGAACAAACTATAGTTATTCATATAATGTTTATATAAACGTCGGCTTACTGGTAATATTAATTTATATACGGGATTATCTACCTATATTGTATACAGGTTGGCCAAGAAGTTTCTGTTTTTAATTATGGGTTTTATAATTTGCAAAGAAAAATAATAACTAACAAAATATAGTATAGGTACTCCTGTCAATGAGAAGCGAATTAAAGCGCGTCTGCTGGGAAATAAAAATTACAGCACTTATATGTTCAAATATATTATGATGCACGTCACATACTGTCACGTTATGTCACAATAAACTGCCACAGGAAAAAAATGTGTAATGACATTTTTATTGGTGTTTAAAATGTTATCAGACTGATGTTCCCATCTCGTAGCACATTTTGATCCTTTAAATAAACATTGTCAGTTCTGCAAAATCTGGCGAAATCACCAGATCAACAATGAGGTCCTGTCCAAATTTTGTCAAAATCCGACTGCGCGTGTTGATTTGTATAAAGAAAAACCGAAGGACGGTACAAACATACATACAAATATATTCTATATCTAAATTTAAAACGCATAATTCTGACATCCAATAATTTTATACAAGATTAAAAAAAACAAAGGAACGTTACATCTTAATTATATCACCTGCATATTATCCACTCTTATCTTAAAATAAAAATAAACTTATATAAATTCCATCTTCTGTCACAAAATATGTTTATATGACAATTATTTAATGTCAGAAAGAGTCAATTTCAAAACGTATTCACGATTGATACGAATAAATCGTATTGGAACAAGTTGGGTATATTTATAATAAATTTTTATTTAGTTTTTTTCCGAGCGTTAGATCTAAGAATAAAATTATTGCTTATTTATCAAACTTTATGTGGAGTGGGCAAGGTAAACAAGTTACTTTAAAGAAATTCAAATGCACTACAGCGGCATACTATGCAATTATATCGTAGTGCCCACCTGCAGGCATGGATAGTATTATTAGTTCAGCAGAATAACTTGGGTGCCTTCAAATATATATATATATATATTTTCTCTGTCAACTTATGAATTGAATTCTAACAAAAATGCATGTGGAGTGGGCAAACTAAACGTTATTAACTCGTTTGAAATTATTTTTTAAACGGATACCTGCATATTATTTCACTTAAAACAAATCTTGAAATTTCCACTGTACCAATTTCTCACATTATAGTAAATCTCACAATTGCTTTCATAGTGAGTTATTCCGGACAGCTAGCATAATATTAGTTTTAACCCTAAGGATGAATTTACATTAAGCTAATTAGTGCCAATATTATTTAGAACTTTTGGTCGGGAAAGTAAATAAATATCTTTACTGAATAATTCATATAAATATAATTAATTAATATTCATATAATCAATAACTTTATATAAATCTGTAAGTACCTAATGAATTGCCGGTATATTATTATATTCGTGTATTGTAAGTATTATACTAAATGCGGAATAAAATAACACCTTTAAAAGACTTTTTATTCTATCTGGAGCTATAACCCTTTATGGATCTTGGCCTCCTCTAGCCTTAAGAATGTAATTATTCATACAAATCTGTACAAGTGAGCAAGCTAGATGTATTAACTTATTTACATATTACTTTTTAACATTTATATCTATTGAACATACATAATTTCCAGCGCTCGAAATGGAAAAGTTTACGAACCGGAGCGCTCGACAAATTTTCTGAAGATATTTACATAGTCATCAAATCGTATATGTATTTTATAAAAATAAGTGTGTCAGATTTTCTATTCTATAGCCTATCTAGCTTAGACGGTCAACATATTTTTTCCACGAGACGGAACGATAATTTTACAAATTTCACGAGCCGGAACGGTGCTTCGGTGCGTTCCGTTCCATTTCGAGACCTGATAATTTTGAGAAAATATATTATAACCAGGGAGCTCAGAAATAATGGGAACTGAAATACATAAGGGGTAAGACGATAGCAGGTAACCGACTCGAGTAAGGAAGAATCCGGGTTAAACTTACACACGTGTCAAGAATACGTTTTACGTCGAATACTGAAAACTGCTCTCGGTTTATGCATTTACGCTCATTTAATGTTGGTGTATTACACACACTATTGCACATGCATAATACGTGCTTCATTTTCGTAGGACACTCACACATTCAAAACCCTGCATCAAGATGCGGCGTATTGAATATAGCCCATCGGTATTCTATTTATTATCTGTTCTGTGATTATAACTAATAGAAAAAACCTCTATGAAAAAAATAAGACACCGCGCAGGAATCGAACTTGCATCTTTCGGGTATCGCGCCCATGCACATAGACCACTATGCTAAGGCGTCATACTTAATTGCTACAAACTTTCAATCAATGGCTTTTAATACTCTCTGAAGCGTTTTCCAAATTGGGCTACTATTGGCAATCGACTTTTGTATTTTAAATCAAAGTAGGTAGGTATTACTTTAATTTGTAACCAACGTCACGGATCACTCCAAGATTTTTTGTTGTAACTTACTTGAACTTGCCTATAATTTTAAATTAACATTTTTTTATTTAACGAATAATTCACAAGATTTCAGAATGTAGCATTCTAATTATTGGTTTATTTTTCAATAATTTGTAATTCTGTGGGGTTCGTTTTGGGTCATCAATGTGGGGTTCGATTTGAGTTACCACTGTGGGAGTCGTCGACGGGTCGTACGTATAAGATGGATGCAGGAGCGAGTTTTATTAGTGGTGTAACGGTCTGTACAATAATATGTTACAGTAGTTATGTTACGAGTACAATACTAAACTGATGATACGGATCCGAGGTCCGTATCTCGGTACAATGAGATGTTGTGCGGGACGATACGGAGATTGAGATAGTAACAGACCGGAAACGTATATTCGAGTGACATTTCCGATGAATTATTATTCGCTATTTATACAATCAAAATAATATTCTATTTATTGAAATAATCGAGTAAGCCGGCGTTTGCGTCAATGGATGACTGACTAAGTGAAAACGTATATGCGGAATTTATTATTACGGTCAGCTCCTTACCGAGTTTGCTGTAATTTGACACTACGATAATACATATTAAAATTTGTAATTCTATATCTCTATAATTCTTTGAATAAAAATTTTGTACGCGCATTAGAAGTTATCCTTCTTTGGTGTAACAAAACAAAATAAGCCGTTACTTGAGTCTATTAATATTACAGAGGATTAGGTTGATAAAACGTAAACGATGCATCTATGTCTCATATAGCACAGGATAATTTTAATTTAATTATTGTATTGGACCAAAACTCATCTTTGCCATACAGCGGTTATAATCGATTCAGAAGTGCCCATGATGAATTAATAAAAAATCTAATATGTTTAAAATTAAATTTTAATATATTTTTTGAATTATTTACCGACTCTAAATTCACAAAATTTATTTATTTATTGATATATAATTTAAATCATAAATAATACTTACATAAATATAGCCTCAAATCTTGATACACAATCTTTACAATGAAAAATACACTCCAATATAAATAAAGTTTTATGAATATAAATTAACAGTGTAGAGTGTTAGTTAGTCTCCGAAATTTGTTTATAAACATATACCAATATTTATTATGACACAATATTGGTTATGTTTACAACACGCGATCTTTACTTGGTTGTATTAAACGACTAACTAAATGACACTATGCGCATGCCTAAATGACCGAAATGAATATAATCATAATAATAAATTATGTGTTACTTCGTCACACGCCAAAAATACACTCTGATCGGTTTTCCCAAACGCGCCAAAAGAAGTATAACTTCAAAAATAGTTAATTAAAAATTGATATTTCACTTTTATATAATATTAAAATAAAACTTGAAATTTATACTATACAAATATTATTTTTCATTAGTAAATAATACATCTCACCATACCATATTTACTTTCGGGCAGTATATATTATAATACTGTGATATATAACACAAATAAAGCTTTGCCCTCTTCAATTTTCCCTCTCCACACCTTTAGATCTCCAGCATACGTTGAAAAGTTGAAAAGTATGAGGTCAAGTAGTGATATTTTACGGAGATATATTCTGAATAGAGTAAACAAACCAGCTTTTGCAAGCTGGTTTATAAGAAAAAAAAATATTCCTTCCATTAAGGAGGGCAGATAATTTTCCTCGTTAAGGTCGCTCTGCGGAAGCTTTTGGGAATTAATACGATTTTATAAAAATGTTAGGCGCTTGATTTTTATAAACACTTTGGCTTTTCCGTTTAGATTTCATTCTCTATATATTATTCGAGTATGCTTTGCGCTAAAAGCCCAAAAAAATCGTTTATTTCTACTATACAGAAACAAACAAAAGCATTTGTTTTACTTCTGGCAACGACTTCTGTGATTTGATTCTGTGGCCAACACAATACGCCTAAGTAGATACTTAGTTTTCTTTACGTATTTCTAATGTTGCTGGATAATATTTTGAAAAATATATATTAATCAATCATCCCCTATAATAATATAAAATCACATTTAGGTCATGCAGTAAAAATTCCGCAATACGTAGTCATCACACGTTCACAAATATACGCAGTTAGTATTAACCCATAGCTTACGGGCCACACAAAATTGTGTTTTTGCTAGTGACTTTTCAAATGCAAATAAACACGTTAATTACAAAATTAATTAAAAGGGCCCGTTAGCATTGTGTTTATCTGTACCTCAGAAGCAGACGGATGCAACTCCATTTTTGGGGAAAATGAGTTTTTTTAAGAATCGTCATGCTGAAGGCTTTTTTTATTAGAGGCAGAGAGATGGAAGTCCTAGTCCAAGATATGCATAGCATACAGATGCAAATGCCATACCTACCTTAGAAGCAGAAGGATGCAAATCCAATAATTCACTAAGATAAAATTCTCTCAAACCGTCTGCAATATATACTAGACGAGAACCAGCCAAGAGAACGAGCTTTAGAGGAAGATACACCACTATGGACCATATCCAAGTCATCAGAGAAATCAGAGCGGAAACAGGAATACAAGCTGCCGCTATCCATTGGTTTTATAGACTATGAGAAAGCGTTCGATTCCATAAAGAAATTTTCAATACTCGATGCACTCAGAAATCAAGGAATCCCCGGGTGCTATATAAATATTTTCAATAATAATAATAATATATACAGTAGCGCAACAACATCTCCATAAACCATCGCGCATTTTCTATCAGCAAAGGAGTCCGAAAAGGTCATACAATCTCACCTAAACTATTTACAGCTACACTTCTCCAAAGCAGAATGCAGGAACTCGCTGGAGTAAGCAACAAAGTAGGCTTGAAAATAAATGTATCAAAGAAGAAAGTCATGTTTAACTGCTTTGCGGGGCGGGCCAAAAAGAGATCCTCATCAATGACATTCAGCTCGAACAGGTGAAAAACTACATCTATCTGGCACAAGTGTCTATAGATGGATGTATATTTGATGAAATTGTTCGCAGAGTAAAGTTAGCTGGAATGCTTTTGGCCACCTGAATAATTTATTCAAAAATGACCTGCCACTGTGCCTAAAGTGCAAAGTGTTCAACCAGTGTGTATTTCCCGTAATCACATGCGTGTGAAACATTGACCCTAAGTAAAAGAGAGATCCAGAAACTGAGAGTAGCACAACGTGGTATGGAAAGGTACATGCTGGGCATAACGCAAAAGAACAAAAAGAGGAATGAGTGGATAAGGGAACAGACGAGGACTAATGATGTGATAGAGTTTGCTAAAAACCTCAAATGGAAATTGGCTGGACACATAGCTCGAAGAAAGGACAATCGTTGGACACATTTAGTCATCCAGTGGTATCCAAGAGGTACAAAACATCCGCAAGGTAGACCTAGAGGCCGCTGGATCGATGGAATGATAAAGTTCTGCGGAAAAACTTGGCAACGCAACGCACAGGAATGAGAGAAATGGAATCAGCTTGGAGATTAGCGAGGCCTTCATCCAGCAGTGAATAGATTCAGGCTGGTGATGATGATGATGACATATTAAAATTAAAGTATTTTTATTACATAAAATAGTATTCTTTTAAGCCTCTCGCTCTCATGTTTTAGAATATAGTCTCATTTCAGCACATAAATGTGCAGTGGTGTTAAGATTGTTTACATTTATTAATTTTTAAACGCATTTATAAAACCATCAGTATAATTTCTGTTGACATTATTATAGTGAAATATGTACAATAAAAAATTATATTGATAATCTCTGTGATCCCAAATTTGACAAGAATTAGGCATTTTATTATTCAAAAAATGGGCAAGATTAACACATTTGAAAATAATTCTAAAGATACTAATTGTAAGCTATGTCTTTGACCATTCAAATGTGATAAACATCCTACGAATAATGATTATTTTATAATAATTATTGACCTAAGAATAAGGTAGTGTTTTTTTGAAATACGCCATTTCTTTTCGCATTCCCCAGTGGTTAAGCTACAACATACGGCCGTAGCTATAAATTGACAAACTATAACTGAAATAGGGAGTAAGATCACGATAACGCGCGTGTTTGAACATGTACCATTTAAAAAAAATCTTTTTTCGATTAGATTCGAAGCTTAATTTACACGTGAGATATGGTGGCTCTTTTCGCAAGTACACTGTATTTTTCAGGATGATCGCGACCAGTGGTTGATAACATGATTCCGACAAATAATATGATATGAGTACCGACAAATCAATAATTCAAGGGGATTTATTTAAAAATATAGAAAATCGCTTAAATACACAGAGTAACATTTGGGGCACATCACATTGCCCTTAACCTTGGCGATAAGTAGGGGGCCCCGCCAAACATTCTGGCCTAGGGCCCCGCTTCAGGATGTGAGGGCCATGACTAGCGCTACTATCGCAATTCAAAATTTTATGCTGTGGTCTGACTATAAAGAGTATTGATTGTGAGAAAAATCATGCAATAGTTCGACGCAAAGTTATGTGTAAAAGTGCTCTAGGTTTTTTAGGTTTCAAAAAAAGTTCAACATAACGACATTGAAAATATTTCTTTCTTATAAAACACAACTTACTGCCAATTTCGTGAAGAATAATTAATTATACTGTTTACAAGAGCATCAATTGTCTTTCGATCTAACGAGCTAAGTTTTCCCAAAATAGAATGTTATCTCAACTCAATTTTCCGGCTAATAAATTTGATAATCTTCAGGATGTCGTTGATGCTATATTATACTATTTGTAATATCTCTTTGGGTCCTTGACAGAAGCATCTTTCTAATATTAATGACAAAATACCCAAAGAGATTAAAATAATTATCGATTAAAGATAAATTAGATTATTGAGAAATGTTAATTATATTAAACGTATATTATATAATTAAACAGATATTTCGAATGAATAATTGTATCGGTATAATTATCAATTTAAAAAAATAGTATTTTCGGCAATCAACAAAATATTATCCTTTCTTACTTACTTACTCTCGTATCCGAAAATTTGTACGTAAACAGTTCACCGCAGGACACTTATTCGTGCGCCGCAGTACGTGAAACATGAGTTCGTGTAACATTTAATCAAATGACGAGTTCTTCGTTAAACATTTCACCGTGGAATACATTTGTACGTATGCTAAAACATGTGGAGATGTTTTTACTAGGTTAGGTTAGGGTTAATCTAATTGGAACAGTACTATTTGCAGGGTGCCGGACGAAATCCCGAAGGCCGAAATCCCGAATGCTGAAATCCCGAATGGCCGAAATCGCAAACCGCAATTTTTTACAAGAGAGACAAAAACCCATTTTTTGTGAAAATATAAAAAAATAAAAAATATATACATCACTAATTGCGCAATCTTGAATTGCGCAATTTTAGCAAGAGTGGCAAAATCCATTTGTTCCACAAAATTGTCTCTCCTGCAAAAAATTGCGCAATCTGCAAAACCCATTTTCCGCAAAAAATGGGTTTGTCTCTTTTTTAATTGCGCAATTATTGGTGTTTATATTTTTTTACTTTTCGGGATTTCAGCCTTCGGGATTCCAGCCATTCGGGATTTCAGCGTTCGGGATTTCGGTATTCGGGATTTCGGCTTTCGGGATTTAGGCTTTCGGAATTTCGACCCAAACCCCTATTTGCAAACTATTGCCGCATTTAGTTAGATACGTACAAATGTATTCTACGGTGAAATGTTCAACGAAGAACTCGTCATTTGATAAAATGTTATACGAACTCATGTTTCACGTACTGCGGCACACGAATAAGTGTCCCACGATGAACTGTATACGTACAACTTACATGTAACCACTTATTCTACCCTGTCACGCCCCAGTGCATAGTGCAAGCATAAGACCACGCAACTAACCTCGGTTTATGTACTTTTTTAGCACCAGGGCAATGGCGAATGGTGGAGGTAGGCTGTTAAGATCCGACATAGATAGTGTACACTAAGTTTTGTCATTCAAATGTTTTTGTTTTCATTGAACTAATACTACAATCTGTATATAGTCTTTGTTAGTTTTTAAAATTCAATTAAACCCTGCATAATCCAAGCCATGTAAATAATAGTAAAAATATATTCATTTATCGATAATATATCTAAAATTATGCCATTAAACCATAATACATAATTTAACTATTTTATATATAGAGAGTATTTTTATCGATTGTGGTTTGGTTTAAGCAGGGGTAATGAATTTAAAAAAAAAACCAAACATTGCCATCTGTAATAATATGTATTCTTAATTCAACAAAATAAATATGACTGAAAAAGTGTGCACAATTTTTATCGGATTTCTCATAGCATACCAAAACCATTATGGTTTGGTTAGGCAGGGCTTAATTGAATTTCGGAAACTAACAATCACCACATGGGAATTGTATTCTTAGTTTAATGTATATAAATAAGTACGACTTACAAAGTTTAGTGTGCACTATCTATGTCGAATCTTAATAGCCTACAACCACTGCACCTGGATGCGGGAGGTTCGACTACGGTAACAGAATTCTTGAGGCCATGTCATAAGACTGCACCCGAAATACATGTCTAAGTCACGTGAATAAAAAATAATACAGTTAAAATTACAATGCCAACATGAGTGGAACAAAGTTGTGGAGAACGCTATCAAATCGCAAAGGTCACGATCCTCAGTCATTAGTAGGGAGCGGATTTATGCAACAAAAAACATGACTATATGCATGCACATATGCACTTAAAATCATTGAAATATGCAATAAAACCAATGAAATATGCATTTAAAAATTGTAATTTTTATGGAAAAATATTGTAAATACCCACTTCACCCAATATTACCGATAAAAATCGAATAACAAATTAATAATCTTAAGCAATATATTATAATAACAAAAAACACAAATAATCAATATAAAGTTAATCAATTACAATTTTCAAAATAGTTTTTTTACAAGTAGGTACAAATAATTAAACAAGAAATGTAAATGTAAACTATGGAAACTAAGCACAACTTAAAAAAACAAAAAACGACACACTTAGCTATTCCTAAATACTATTTGCTGTTTTTTTGTCCGAAAAGTTACAATATTTTTTCAATATTCTCTGGCATTAAATTTTCCGCATATCTGTCAATATTTTGTTTATATGCGGAAAATGATCTCTAAACGTCCACAAAGGTGATGGCGCAAAGTTTAAATAAAGGTTTTTCACTTTTTATGATAAATTTATGAAATGCTCGGGGATGCCATTAAAAATGCAAGTGCATCTACCTAATTTAGTTATGTTTCGATAAAATTATGAATGCAAAAGCCCTAAAATATGCATTTATTAATGATATATGCTCTTATGTGTCAAATATGCATTTATATGCACAATAAAATTTTATTTTTGGATTCTGCGTGCTTCGAACCGGATTTCTGTGCAACCTCCATAGCTGTGCGTACACCCTAACAAAACATGCACTAGCATATAAATCCGGGCCCTAGTCATTAGGTCCAGATAAGAAAAAGAAAGAAAAGATAAAAAACTAAATCTAAAATCATTGATAAAATAATGTCAGTCTACAAAAAAATATATTTTATAAGATATTATGTTGTTCGCCTTATTTTCTAAACGACGGCCGGAAGTATTTTCTTTTCTTGGCAATATTTTCAAAATATTGTTCTATTTTTTGTATTTCCGTTATTCGGATTTTCAACATGTAGTATATTTTTTTTATGACCATATCTCCAGAAGTTGATCTCAAGCGACGCTTGACTGACGTTTCTCTCCGTAAGCTTCTAAGTTGATGTTGAATAATAATATGTTATGACAGATTGCTGCAAGATGTAACAATAATATCATAAAGTATGTTTATTTGAATTGACATTGGATGGAGTGAAAAATATTTTTATAATAAAAATCAATTCTTCTTTTTTACAATTCATTTACTTCCATCTACCACCATGCCAGATTAAATAGTTAAATTGAATGCGATTCACAATTAGAATGTCTTTCCCTAAGCAACACATAACCTGCATATATCACTGCGAGTAGGGTTAGTGAACAATAATTTGTAGATACGAGTACATACGTATTAAATAATATATTACAAAAACAGTTTTTACTATAACTGAATTCCTCAATTTTTGTTCCTTCGTAATATTATCATAATATGTAGTTCGCGTAAAATTCTCTTTCCAAGTAGAATTCGATATAATTTAATAATAACTATGAATGATGCAATATCTATACATAAATAAATAAACTGAAATTTCTTTTACTACATTGTTTAAATGCAGGTCACGTGGTTATTTATAGCCTATTAGTACAAAAGATTTCTTGATTTATGTGAAGTTTTCTGAATTTTTGTAGAGCCCCCGAGTTTCGTGGAACCCGATTGAGAATCACTGAGATCATTAAGCCGACATATCGATATATAAATTTATATTAATAAATTAAGGTAATTCTAACATATCACTTAACTCCAAAGTCAATAAAATAAGTGATAAATGTGATATGTCGTATTCAGGTAGTTTATTATCTCGGGAAGTTGACCGTCAGGCGTTATATTTTTTAGCACGGCCGCCCATGTCATTGGATAACACAATTAACACATCTTACTTGATTCCAAATGCATCCGATTATAATCTTTAATTGAGTTTTTAATCGAATGCATTTGGAATTAAGAAAAATGCAGTGTGGTGTGTTAACAATTACTGAGACTACTAAATTTGCAAACACAGTTCGTACACAAAAACATATTTTGCGGCAAAATACAATAAACTGTTTTATAGACTAATATAAAACCAATTTGTATGATTTTTTAATTCATTTGTAGTGTAGTATATTTAAAACAGAAAATCAAGTGAAATTTATTAATTTCAATATTAATAAAGAATTTATTTACATTTATTTTAATGTTCGTATTAGATTGAAACTGAAAGTTGTATTGAGCCGTTTTTGCAATTAAATTTTGAATTAATCCACCTATGCAAGTATGCTTCTAGTCATATATCATTAAAATGCTAGTCACATTACACAAAATCTGAGCTCCTCTTGGTTAACGTCGTTTTTGAAACTAAATAATTATGGAATAAGCCACATTTGAAAGTTTCGCGTTATTTTGATGTGATAATTTGTATGCAATGACATTATTAAATGGACAACTCACTTCATACCGGCGCGCGCGAGAAATTGTGCATAAAAGTCATTCACAGATGTATAGGTAGATGTCACGTGACCATATGACGTATCCATTTCCATTATGCGATACAAGCTTCGAGAATTTATAGTAATATAACCTTTATTGTAATGGCGTATTAGTGTCATGACTCATTGCGTTAGAAACAGATTCTCGGTTACTTACGAATTCTCGGAGATTAGACGCAAGTGAGCCCAGCGCATCACAGGCGACTGTCCAATGGTTTCTGTCACTCAATTGCATTGAATAAACATTATCTTAAAATGGAATTTTATAAATAATAAATAATACTAACACATGAAAAGTGATATCCCATCTTTCTTGGAGTGTTTAGTAGATTTTTTTACAATTTTTAACTAGACACATTGGCATTTTGTAACACAATAATAACGGTGGAGTCAAAACCTGACAGTCAGAAATTTTGTATGGGCAGACCCAGCGGTGTCGCCAGACCGCTTGCAAGCAGAATGTTCATTTGAGCGTAGGATACCGATATTAAAATATAAATTTCGCCATCCGGCAGACCCGACACAAAGTGAGTGTCATTTTATTTTCTAGATGCTTCGTCCATATTAATGTCATTGTTTGTATGTAATAAAGCCGATTTTGAAGCTAGTCTAAATATTCTACAAAGTATATGGAATGGAACGAGCCGTGTTTGAAAACTCTTAATTATTGTAAATAACCCCCTTATTTGTGGAATAATTGCATCGAGTAATATCAGTGTTATTTTAGAGCAATGAAAATAACGAAAACGTGTTAACTATTTAGAATAACTCTGCTGAAACAATTTGACGATTTAAATAATTAGATATTCTCTTATAGTAAGATAGAAATATGGTGATGGGTTGCTAACGATAATTGTATCATGCAACAGCTGTTTCACTTTACAGTTTAAATTGCTCTTAAGACTGTGTAAACTTTATCAAATTAAAACATATGCTAAGTTTAGAAGAACACACCGCGCTATGCGTTTCTGAAATCCTGAAGTGGCATAACCCACCGCGGAGCACCCACTCACTTGGCTCGTTGTTCTTGCCGTAATGTTAAGGTAATATTTTACGTCTCGTAGGGTAACTCCGTGGGTAGGAAAACCATAAAATTGACCTGGCAGTAATATTACAACTAAAATTATATCGATATAACAACGTTGTTTATTCATATTTGAATAATCGGTCTTCTTGCGTAAGCCAAGATCTAATTCGAGCGCTTAATGTCAAATAACACTATCTACAAAAGTGTCATTTTACAGGAGAGCCAAAAAACGTTTTCTTAGTTTTTTATAACTAACAAAGGCCCACGGTGGCCGCGCGGCATAAGCGTTGGACTATCATGCCGTGGGTCCCAGGTTCGAATCCTGGGTCTGGCAAGTACACATATTGTTTTTCAATATGTGTGTGAGTCAGGGTATGGACCTAATAGGTTGAGCAAGTGGCTGACATCCATTTCTCGTAAAAAAAAATCTGTTATTACAAACCTCTACTCTGTGGAGGCCCATATGATCCTATTAGGATCGGACATGGTTAAAAAAAAAAAAACAAAGTTTATTTTAAACCTAATGTTCATATTTTGTAGTTTATTGTGTATTGTAAATTTATCTTGCTTATGGTGATGTTAAAATTTATAGGTATATGTTTAAAAAAAAACTTTATTTAGTTACCGTTACAATTTACTGATGATTTAAAGACAGGCATAAATTTGTTTGACTGTCATGTCGCCGAGAATGTCAAATAACGTTATCTAAAAAAACTTTTTTGTAGATAACGTTGTTTGATTTTAAGCACTCGAATTATTATAGTTGTTGCACTAATTGAATATTTTTTTAATAATATAATTTATTTAATTATTAATAACTAGAAAAAATACCAAGTGAAAGTGCTACTGCGATAACAGAGCTATATGATAGTACTGCACTAGTAAAATGTAAGCACATTTTGTTAAACTATTATGAGAGTAAATTCTACTAAGTAAAATATGATTACTCAATTAACGATAAAATAACATAAGAAGCGTGAAAAAAGTTATGATACATTTTCCATTTTTACGGTTGTATTGACATTATAATTTAATTTACAACAGACCATGGGGGCCAATGACAGTAGTGTAGTGAAAATGTAGTGCAGTAGTAAAAGTTAAACGATAACATAAACACACAGACTTTGAGAAAACAACATAAATATATTGTGACTTCACCGGGCATCGAATCCGGAGTCCTCGGGTGAGGGCCCAGTGCCTTACGCTTAGGGAATCCAATCCCGAGCCAAAATTCTGATCCCGGGATTTCGGGATTACAATTTGACAATCCCGGGATCCCGGGACTGGTCCCGGGATTGGCATTTTTTCCATTGTTAATATAACATTTTTATATTTACAAATAACATTGATAAAATCGGTCAAAAATAAATGTAGTATAATTTATACTATTTAAGACATTCTTAATATTGTATACGTTCAATCTTGGAAATACACAAGTTTAACGGAGTAAATAATATTGTAATTTAAATAATATTGTAAATTTATTAGGAGATTGCTGTTTCTGATAGTAAAGACTTAATGAATGGATTAGCGAGATTTAAAATAGTACAGCAAATAATCATGGCGTACTTATGGCCTTTTCGCTTCATAAATCTAATTAGTCTGACAAATATGAAACTGCCGTAAAACATATGATATCATGGTGGAATTACTTTGTTAAAAGTGCGAAGCATTGTTTTTTTCCGATCTTTCCATTTTTAATAATTAATGTTAAAAAATAAATAAATCGGCAACCTACACATGGGTATAAATCAAACTTCATTCAAACTCAGTTTATTTCTAATGTAGTTATTTTTTATTAAAAGTATTTTTTCTGTTATATTTTCGCTTTTATTTTATTTTCCATAAAAATTGATAAAAAAAATCAATACCGAAATCCCGGGATTATGTTTATCAATCCCGGGATTCATAGGTATCGAAAATAGCTCGGGATCCCGGGATTGGAATCCCTACTTACGCTATAGACCACAGAATACCATTATTTATTATATTATTTTATTTTACATAGACATATTATGTTAGTTTTTCGATACTTATAATTTATTTGACAGTGGCAAAGACTCCATACTATGGTATTATATTTATGTTATTATAGCGGGTACGGATGTACTGATAAGATTGACTGGCGATGTAGTAGTGAGCCGAGTGATGGACTCGAATGGAGTGATGCGTTATGGATTGTCCTTGCTATTTATGCAAATGCAGTTCATGCATTACAAGAGACATTTTCGCAATTAAACAAGTTATAATAAATCCTACTTATATAGTTATGATTGATGAAATGCTGATGACTATCGCTTCCGCTCCATTGTTTTGTTTTAACAACAAAACATACATATTATGGTATCATTACTGTAGGATAATTAGCTCGTAGCTTAATAATTGGTGTGAATCCAGTGGTTACAGGTTCAAGTCCCATCAGTAGTCGTATTAAAAAAAAGATTTTTTTCTAGTAAGTATATTACTAAGATGTTTTCAAATTATGTATGTCCTGTAAATATGGCTGTCCTCAGACTTCTTTCAGTGACCTATCACATAATAAATATCTTCAACACGCACCGTTTGCCACTGCGGATATTGCCAGAGAAAATTAATAAATGAAACAGGAAGATTGGCTATTTTTATTACGGTAAACATTATTTACGTAGAGCATCATAGCAATGCAATAAAATATAATTCTTTCGTTCATCTAAAGTCAGAACGCGTGGTGACCTGGTTAAGTATTACCAAAACATAATATTTCTCTTGAAAGATAGAGGGGTTTCTTGGCAGTACTGAAAATGACTCCATCCATCAAAAGTATCCAGACTCACAGCACGTGTATGGATAATATATGGTTTTATACAATACTACAGATCCGACAAAAAATATTCCACTAAAAAACATTATTTAATAATATCTTAAGAAGATATGGACTGAACCAAGATATATGTAGTGTTCGATGTGTGGATTATGGTATTGAGGATGATGATGAAGAAGTCGAAGATGTATGCAGGAGCGAGTTTTATTTACAGCGTAACTTACTTACTTACTTAGGGTATGTGCTTATATATTTGGGCCACCTAGACGGTTTTTAGCGCCTATCCCCTTTATATGAAGTGCCTATCGGGAATGAAGCATGATTGAGGGTGAAAAGGACCCGGCCTCGGCGGTTTCGCGACCGACCGAGGCTAGGTTTTAGGTCTGGGAGAAGGGATCTCTAGTAAGTGTATTTAAAAAGTGTTTCTTGTGAACAAACATAACAATAAGGACCACCGCCGTCACAGGCCTCCATCGACTTTCCAACCCACATCTCGCTTCAGTCCGGTTCTGCGGAGTCCAGCGTTCAGTCCGTGGGGTCAGGCGTTGGTCCAATCCGAACCCGCTTTGGGGTTAGCTTCTTCCAATCCAGTCGAGTGCTCCCAGGAAGACTGAGAGAAGGCCAAAAAAGCAAGATCGGCATCCATAATCGCATCTTTATCGTGTGTTACGTTCGGGTCTTAGCCCGTTTGCTCATCAAAATTTGAGCCGCAGAGGGTGGAAAAACTCATTTTACAGCGTAACGGTCGGTACGATAGTATAAATACAATGACAGTAGGTACATAATATTATCTACTGAGATAGTTACGAGCTAGGTACTTAGATTCGAGTGACATTTTGATAAATCAGTATTCGTAATTTATACAGTCGAAAGTAATACCTAAACATTATATTCCCGTACATAATTATATTGAACGAGTCAGCGGTTTAAATACGAGTAGCTGTGAATTTTATTTATTGTTACTGTCATAATATAATATGATACTATGGAAAGGATATTAGACTAATTTTCCATTGCGATACCGTATTTAATATCGCCAATCAATCTTATACTGACAACTATATATATTACGGAGAGTAGGGCTTTAGTAGAGATGTGACTGTATTTACTTCGACTGACAGCATAGGGTGAATATTGACATTCTCAAAAGAATGACAAATGGGCGAATATTTTTGTCATGTTTCGAAGGTTGGCAACAAAATTGCAGTATACCTCTCTATCCTTGGCCATTAAAGTTAGTGGTCTCACCAAACCAACTACCCCGCACCACACCCAGTCTTAGTTCCAACGTATAGTCTTTTTATGGACGCAATATACACGGAAAGAAACAGCTTATAATTGTATGAATTTAGGATACATTACGATTTGGTTTTCTAGGTGTTCTGAATAATTTCGTTCTGATTATCCTAGACATTAATTTCAGGTGTAGATTTGGTATACTTGTTTCAACATTTTTGTACCTCTTCCGACAGCAAGAATCTCAGTTTAACTTGTGCCATTTGGTTCGTTTTTTACATCCAATCAAATTTGTTTTAAGTAATGACGAAACAGAGTTCGTTACATCTAAATTGTACATACCATATTTCACCGTAGCACAGTTCGCCGTGAGCTTTTTATCGGAAAGAGAGAATGTCACAGAAAATAGTCAAGCGGCGTTAAATCGCACGATCTTGGAGGCCAATTCACGGGTCCGAAACGTGAAACTATGCGGTTACCAAACGTTTCCTTCAATAAATCAATTGTGGCACGAGCTGTGTGACATGTTGCGCCGTTTTGTTGAAACCACAGCTCCTGCACATCATGGTTGTTCAATTGATGAACGAAAAAGTCAGTAATCATGGCTCTATAGCGGTCACCATTGACTGTAACGTTCTGGCCAGCATCGTTTTTAAAGAAGTACAGACCAATTATTCCACCAGCCCATAAAGCACACCAGTCAATTTTTCTGGATGTAATCTGGATGTATCATCACTCCAAATACGGCAGTTTTGTTTATTGACGTATCTATTCAACCAAAAGTGAGCTTCATCGCTAAACAAAATTCGCTTATGAAAATTGGGATCAACGGAAATCTTGTTTTAAAATAAATTTTCACAATTTGGAAGTGTTGTTCAGGCGTCAGTCTATTCATGTTGAAATGCCAAACCAAAATAAACATAAATCACTTAACAGCTGACAAAATGGCCGCCAATTAAAAAAGTGCTGCCAGCTTAAAGTTCTATACTTCTAAAAAAAACACACTTTATAATATGCCTCAAATATAGAACCAAAATTTTGATAGTCATTTCTTAAGTAAAGATCAATAATGCTATTATTTTTTTATCAGCCTGTAATCGGAGAAGTTTTTGAATTAAACATACTCTTCCTCGAATATCTCCAAGTGAGTAACTAACGATAAGAATGATGTGAAAATACAGTAACAGCGATATATCTACCTGTCGTTTTATTCCTTTCCCAGACAAAAGATTTAATAAGATATGAAAAAGTGATAGGTGCTTTTAGTTATTTTACGCAGGTAATAAATTTATCTTGCCCACATATTCTCAAGCTTAACTGTAATTGAATTTATCGTATTACATCTCGTAGAAAAAACTTGAAGACATGTTTTAGATAATATGACAGACAGCAGCCGTAGAATATAGGACATGTTATTGAGACCAAATATTTATTCGGCCTAAAAACCTTTATAATATAACATATTATTTTATTCTCTCATAGCTTCTATTTCAGTGGTTTCCAACATGTTTCACATCGTGGCGCATTTTAAAATTATTCATTTTACTTTGTAGAACTAAAACGCTCCCTTTGCTTACCAGCAAGGCTATTCTAACATATCACTTAACATACAGAAAGAGCTAAATTTGATAAATATATTACATGTGTATGTATTCATGCAGTTAATTTTTACAATAAGTTAACCATTTGATCTCTCAAAAAATGCTATTTGAGGGCTATGTTAACTTTTAGAGCGAGATAGAGTACGTCAATTTTACATATTATTGAGAATTGAGATGCGACTGTCTCTTGACTTGACCTTCATTTATAGTTTCCCGAGACCTGTCAAATATCGAGTGGCTAGTAGCAGCTAGTAGTAACATCATATTTGGAATTATACTTGTGTTGCAATCGTAATGACATGACTGAATAATATTGTAGGTTATGTTGATATGTCTGTCGTTTTAATACTAAATTCTTAGGTTCGGGCGTATCCGCCAGCACGAATATACCCGAATTTGGCCGAGATATCTAACAACCTAAATTTTCGCTTTATTAAGAATTTACCAACTATTGTAGATAGCTGATGATAACTGTCGATAACCGCCTTGTGTATGGAATGTCTTCCATGTTAATTTGGACCAATGAAAATAACGGAAACGTGCTAAAGTGCTAACTGTTAAGAATAGCTGCGCATATGTAGAAAATACGAAGCTAGCAATTCATCATCATCATCAGCCTGAATCTATCCACTGCTGGATGAAGGCCTCTTCAAGTTGCTTCCACTTCTCTCGGTCCTGTGCATTGCGTTGCCACGTACTTCCGCAGAACTTTATCATTTCATCGATCCAGCGGCCTCTAGGTCTACCTTGTGGACGTTTTGTACTTCTTGGATACCACTGGATGACTAGATTTGTCCAACGATTGTCTCTTCTTCGAGCTATGTGTCCAGCCCATCTCCATTTAAGGCTTTTAATAAACTCTATTACATCGCAAACCCTTGTCTGCTTCCTTATCCACTCATTCCTCTTTTTGTCCTTTCGCGTTATGCCCAGCATGCACCTCTCCATACCACGTTGTGCTACTCTAAGTTTCTGGATCTCTCTTTTACTTAGGGTCCATGTTTCACACGCATATGTCATCACGGGAAGCACACACTGGTTGAACACTTTGCGCTTTAGGCACAGTGGAAGGTCACTTTTGAAGACATTATTCAGGCGGCCAAAAGCACTCCAGCCTAGCTTTACTCTGCGAACAATTTCATCAAATATACATCCATCTATAGATACTTGTTGTCCCAGATAGATGTAGCTTTTCACCTGTTCGAGCTGAGTGCCATTGATGAGGATCTCTTTTTGGCCTGCAAAGCAGTTGAACATGACTTTCGTCTTTGTTACATTTATTTTCAAACCTACTTTGTTGCTTACTTCAGCGAGTTCCTGCATTCTGCTTTGGAGGTCTTCTGAGTCTTGCGAGAAAATTACTATGTCATCGGCAAAGCGCAGATGACTCAGGTATTCTCCATTTATGGGGATCCCTTTGTCATTCCAGTCAAGTTGCCTGAATAAGTCTTCAAGGGTAGCTGTAAATAGTTTAGGTGAGATTGTATCACCTTGTCGGACTCCTTTGCTGATAGGAAATCTGCGCGATGGTTTATGGAGATTTACAGATGCTGTTGCGCTACTGTATATATTATTGAAAATATTTATATAGCGTCCAGGGATTCCTTGTTTTCAACAAATAATCCAGTATATCGGCTATTTTCAAAATGTGTTTTCCGCTGTATTCCTGATAACCGAACAGTACCGATTTTTGTTTTTACGAGAAATGGATGTTAGCCACTTGTTTAATCTATTAGGTCCTTATTCTGGTCAAAGCACACATTAAATAACATCACGTGAATTTGCTAGACCCGAAATTAAAACCGATTATGTGAAATCTTTTTTATTTATATCAAACACAGCTTTAATATCGTGACCATACAGAAATGAGATGTATTTGTATGTATGTATTTATCGTTTTCTTTCATTCTCCTTGCCAATTCTGATTCCATTCAAAGAAAGCAACGTTTTAATTAATATTTCGCTAATTTTATTTCTAGGAGAGATACAAATAGTGGAATAGCAGGACGCCTTCCAAGGTCCTCAAGTATTGACTCCATGGTGGAAGCAGTATGGAATGAAGGCGGCGGACCAGTTAGGATTAATTCTCTTCATCCGAATCTCGCGTCTCCATCTGTTGGGCGCAGGAGTAAAGTGCATCGAGGAATCGCTGGTGAGTTTCTGCAAATATAATATAATTATTATAGTTTATTAAGCTGACATACATATGTACAATTATTTTATTGTTGGTTTAACAATTTAAAATTATTTTATTGTTATAATATACATAACAAAAATTATGATATATTTTGCCTATTTAATAATATAACATTCTGAATTAAAATGCAAAGTAACTTGAAACGACCAATTTGTATTAATAAAGCACGGAAAATTAAATTTATAAAATAGAGATTAACACATGGAAGAAAATGTCCCACTGAGGCAGACGAAACCGGTCCATATTTATTTATGAAAAGTGGAATAAGTTTTATTAAATTAATAAATAATACAATGCAGTTCTACCATGAATTGACAGTAGTTAACAAAATAATAGAAAAAGATTGTAGAAAATTGCGCCGCAGGAAACTTTTTGACCATCTGTGAAACAAGTTTGAGACAAATTGTTTTTCTTGAAATAGTGTACCTTTATGGCTCAGTTCATTTGGTAGTGACTGGTTTTTGAACTTTTGGCCCCCCTTAAATCCTGCTGCCCGGGTGTTTAACACCCCAGCTTGGCGCGGTCCTGCTTCCATATAGTTTTTTTTTTTAATTTAAATATTGTTAGACACTTATTTTGTAAGTCATATCGTAAATGCTTTAAATTTATAATTTGTCATGTTCATTAAATACAATAAGTATATAATATTTAAAATTAATAAATTTGTACTCTTCTATATAATAACATTTTTCTCTCAAAATATGAAGCCAGTAGAAGAAACTTTGAATATGTAACGATTTTATAAAGAATTATGGTAAATTTAAAATAGGTACAATGTCAGTAGAGATAATATTATGAGTGGGCCCATGCTCAAAGCTTGTTTCTGTATTTTATTGTTTGGTTATTGATAATTTGAATTTTGGTAGAATTGGCTTTGATTTGGAATTAATATTCCTTTGTTTAAATTTTACCTTCATTATTAATTTATTTTCAAGTCCTTTTGAATAAGAATTAACAATTACAAGCGGAAATACTTGCATATACAAGCTTTTCTACTTGTATATATTTTATATATATGCCACGCATATATACGCAACATAAGATACACAGAGATATAAAATAGAGTGCCTTTTTCAAAATGAGATACCTTCTTAGTAATCGAGACCTTAACCAAGATTTGAGTTTGCGTATCTTTCGCTGCTATATTCTCTGTGGTATAAAACCATGGACGCTAAACCAAGAGACTTCACGGAGAGTTGAGACTTTCGAAATTAATTTTTTGTTGACAAAGCCTCAAAATTCCATAAACTGATGGAGTTTTCAGCGTCGTGTCGGGTCTTCAATAGCTACAATGTGTCGCTCCAGAAATTGGCGAAGGCAACATCATTTTCTTCGGCTTGTAGAATCTTGTCGAAATTGCAGCTTAGCCGGATCGCACATCACAATTCGCCTCGTGTGCCTTACCGCCATAAATCAAATTTTCCGAGAACAGGCGGCCAGTGTTGCATGACACAACCTCGCACATCTATCTAGCGACAGTCGCGCGTAGCCTTCGAAACGTATTGATATTTCAATGCGGCGATCGGCAAGCTGGTATAGGAATGACCAATTCGTATGTGTTTCTTTGTGACTTCGACCCTCCGACTCGGAGCCCGAGAAGGATGCAATATGTCGAATGCAACAGCCAGATGTTTTTTTCAGACGAAACAGTTACATTCGGTCGATCTGCGAAGCTCCATTTGGCAACACGTGTTATGTTGTTTCGTTAAATAACGATGACGTCACATCGACGTATTCGACACGTTTTTAGGCGAGACGAGTTCCAATGTGCGAGCCGACTTACTGTGAAAGTCTTGAATGAAAAAAGGTGTTCCATGATTTGCATTTCACAGCACTCGCAGGTTTGGTCATCGGAGAACCCCCAGTTCACCATGTTGTCTCGAGTGCGCCATACCATGGTTTTCAGTCTGTTTATGGCTTTCCATGTACAGTACCCGAGACTGACTCCGAGTAGGAGATGCTCTGCTGGCTTTACCAAATCTTCGAGACCTTCATAGGCTATTTTCGCCTCCCATGCGGATAGTTAATCTTCTTCGAGTGGGACGGTCAGAGGTATGGTTGTCGCCAAAAAGCTTCTTCTGGATTTGAGCCTTGTTTTGCACATTTGATACCCATGCATGACGTGTCGCGGGTCCCTCTCTTGGGCTGCAAATGTTGACGTTCTCATTCAAATGGGAAAGGACCAAAAATTCTACGTAGTATCAAAACCAGACAGCTACAATACCTCAGTCACATTATGGCAGGATAAAACCACCCCAATTTCTCATCCAACGAAAGATCATAGGTATATGTAGTAGATAATATAACAGAATTTTATGGCGTAAGAGCCTCTGTGATTAGTAGAAGTGAAGTAGAAATTGCTCAGATAGTGGCCGACTTCCGTTAGGGGATGTCGCGGTGTAAAGAATTCCTAATAATTAGGAATATATCGCCGGTTAGTGCCTTAGGGTTTACTAAAAGTTTTATCAATATTATTAGTTCAGTAGTTTTTGAGTTTTTATAACCAAACAAACAGACACTTTGATTTTATTATTAGTATTGTTTTCGTCCTTGGACAATCAATTTTATCCATTAAGTACCCATTTAGTATACTTAACTACGTATATTCGTCTCACGTCATGTTATAATAGAATAAATGTTTACACAGACGCAGGGTGGTGATGAAAACTTTTTTTTTTATCAAAAAAGCTTATGTTGTCGACAGCAGGATATTACAGATCGGGAGTTGAGAGCTGCTTTATATCCTTATGTTTTAAGTGTTCGGCGACATTATTTTTTTGGGGTGAAATTGATGGATTTTTGGGAGGCTTATCTTGTTATAATTTGAAATGGAAAAATAACCATTTATTCAAGTTTAAAACGTAAGATTGATGCCTTTGTGGTGTTGGAAGAGCATTCAAAGGATTCCATGGGTAAAGTATACGCTTCATTACTTTGCACTCTGACTTTCCATATCGATGGTCTAATGTCAATACCCTGTATCTGACCTATATGACGAAACTGACTTTTTGATGTACTAAAAAAAACAAAAATACTGCCCATCGACTGCGAAATTCCCGTACCTGTAGTTATTTTAACAAAAATTATGCAGCCATTTTAGTAATTTTCCGTATCTGAACATTGCAGGAATAAACCTGTAATAGCCCGTAGTTTTCCTCTAAGCTGTCAAGCGTGTTGCATGACGTGTGTTGAATTCAGATTCAAAATGTCACTTTCGAATTATTTAAAAGGTAAAGCAGTAAAAGTAATAATAACAAATTTGGGTGTTTATCTTTAAATAATATAATATGTCACATTTTATTGGATGTTATCATTATATTAGGCGTTATGTTCTTTGCTTTACCACTTTTTACGTTACGGGTTATTGGCATGCTATGTAGTTAAAACAGTCCTAATGTTAATATCCCGTAAGTAGGGAATCCAATCCCGAGCCAAAATTCTGATCCCGGGATTTCGGGATTACAATTTGACAATCCCGGGATCCCGGGACTGGTCTCGGGATTGGCATTTTTTTCCATTGTTAATATAAAATTTTTATATTTACAAATAACATTGATAAAATCGGACAAAAATAAATCTAGTATAATTTATACTATTTAAGACAATTATTGTTAAGGGGGGACATGCTCGTCGAAGGTCAAAATTGAGTTTTTATTGTATTTTCAAACCATGATCCTGGACACTCCTTAAACGTTGTAGATAATCTATTTATATAATTTTGAAGCCTTATTATCCTTTATAGTTATTTTAAACATTCGATGACTGCATAAAGTATTTTTGTTACATAAAATAGTATTCTTTTAAACCTCTCGCTCTAATGTTTTAGAATATAGTCATATTTCGGTACATAATTGTGCAGTGGTGTTAAGATTTTTTACATTTATTATTTTTTAAACGCATTTATAAAACCATAAGTATAATTTATTACGAGATAATTTTTGTAAAATATTCACGATAAAAAATTATATTGATAATCTCTGTGATCCCAAATTTGACAAGAATTAGGCATTTTATTATTCAAAAAATCGGCAAGATTAACACATTTGAAGATGATTCTAAAGATATTTATTAAAAGCTATGTCTTTGACCATTCAAGTGTAATAAACATTTTATGAATAATGATTGCTTTAAAATAATTATTGACCTAAGAATAAGGTAGTGTTTTTTTAAAATACGCCATTTCTTTTGGCATTCCCCAGTGGTTAAGCTACAACATACGGCCGTAGCCATAAATTGACAAACTATAATTAAAGTAGGGAGTAAAATTATCTTAACGCGCGTGTTTGAACATGTACCTAACCGAATTTTTTTTTATTTTTTTTTAAACGGTACATGTTCAAACACGCGCGTCAATATCATTTTACTCCCTACTTCAATTATAGTTTGTCAATTTATGGCTACGGCCGTATGTTGTAGCTTAACCACTGGGGAATGACAAAAGAAATGGCGTATTTCAAAAAAACACTACCTTATTCTTAGGTCAATAATTATTATAAAGCAATCATTATTCATAAGATGTTTACCACACTTGAATGGTCAAAGACATAGCTTATAATAAGTATCTTTAGAATCATCTTCAAATGTGTGAATCTTGCCGATTTTTTGAATAATAAAATGCCTTATTCTTGTCAAATTTGGGATCACAGAGATTATCAATATAATTTTTTATCGTGAATATTTTACAACAATTATCTCGTAATAAATTATACTAATGGTTTTATAAATGCGTTTAAAAAATAATAAATGTAAAAAATCTTAACACCACTGCACAATTATGTACCGAAATATGACTATATTCTAAAACATTAGAGCGAGATGTTTAAAAGAATACTATTTTATGTAACAAAAATACTTTATGCAGTCATCAAATGTTTAAAATAACTATAAAGGATAATAAGGCTTCAAAATTATATAAATAGATTATCTACAACGTTTAAGGAGTGTCCAGGATCATGGTTTGAAAATACAATAAAAACTCAATTTTGACCTTCGACGAGCATGTCCCCCCTTAATATTGTATACATTCAATCTTGGAAATACATAAGTTTAATGGGGTAAATAATATTGTAATTTGAATTATAATTTGAATTTAATGTGAAATTGCTGTTTCTGATAGTAAAAACTTAATGAATGTGTTAGCGAGATTTAAAATAGTAAAGCAAATCATGGTGTACTAATGGCCTTTCCGCTTCATAAATCTAATTAGTCAGCCAAATATGAAACTGCCGTAAAACGTATGAAATCATGGTGGAATTACTTTGTTAATAGTGCGAAGCATTATTTTTTTCCAATCTTTCTCATTTTTATTAATTTATGTGAAAAAATTAAATGAATCGGTAACTTAGACATGGATATAAATCAAACTTCATTCAAACTCAGTTTATTTCTAATGTAGTTATTTGTTATTAAAAGTATTTTTTTCTGTTATATTTTCGTTTTAATTTTATTTTACATAAAAATTGCTAAAAAAATAAATCCCGAAAGTTTCGGGATTATGTTTATCAATCCCGGGATTCATAGGTATCGAAAATAGCTCGAGATCCTGGGATTGGAATCCCTACCCGTAAGTGACTTTATACAAATTGTGCAGGAAGCTATACGGGATATTAAATATTTGGTTTTTTTAGCTTCAGATGCTTCTTCCTCTTCCTGCACAATTTGTAAAAAGTCACTTACGGGATATTAACATCAGGACATCGAGGCAAAGAGGCGTATCAGTGCAAAAACTGTGCAAAGTTATAAAACCGATATTATAGTATCTCTCATGAAAAACAACGTAAAAAACCGGCTATTTAAACTAGGTAATATAGAGAGTTTTGGAGTTTTTTTGACATATGGATCGAAAGAAAATAATAATTTTGGAAAAAAAACTCACCGTTTGCGAAAACACCAAAAGTCGATGCCAAAAAGCAAGAACGTCTACAGTCTACCGGATGGAAAATAGTATTTGAGCAATGTGCCGAAATAAGGTAAAATTTGATATTCAACTATTATATTTACTATGTGTAGCGGTAATGACTTTGGGCCTTGTCAGCATTCTTTGGACAGTGTAAGAATTAGCAAGTCATTTTTAAACTATCGCACAATCGTAGCATATACAGTCACCATATTCTACACGCGTGACATCGAAGTGCAATAATGCAGAGGCCAGCAAATTTCTCAATTGCAAACTTCATCAACAATGACTCGCAATTTACCGAATATTCATGCATATAATTAGCGGGTCATAGTTGATGAGTTAGTCAGTCTAAATACCTATTAGTATCAATCATAATCTACGTCCGACCAGTAAGCTTCGTGTAAGTCGTTCCGCACAGCATTCTATTCCACCGAACTCGGACCTCGGAACAGTATCACAAGTATTGTAATATAACTCTTGTAAGATACTCTTATACCGACTGTTTACGCTGCAAATCCTCCATCCATCGGAGCAACCACCAAATCTCGACTTCTCATCTCTCCTCCTGGTCATTCCCAATCACAGCGATCTCGTCACTCAACAACAAGACCTCATAAAATATATAAGTATTGCCTAATTGGCATCACACATGGCAGGTTATTTGTGCATCTCGTTAGAACAAACCACTGATTCCACAATACAGCACAGTATGGACTTTGCCGCTTCAAACAGACTCATCTACTCTGCTGGTTTTCAAATAAAAAAATATTGAATAGGCTAATTAGACCATATTTCAAAATACCTATATATAAAATAACGTCCACCTAAAAACGCCCTCATATTGGTGGAATATATCAATATGCGAAGTGATTTGGTTGAACATAGTTATTGCCCTCTCAATTGGCATTGCCAGTGGTAGATTAGTTCGGCACTTTGGGAGAACTACAAACAACTGATGCTCCCGATTTCTAAGATAATACTACCCAAGAATGACAAAGTTCATATTTACAGCACGTTTAAGTCGGGAAAAATATGTGGCCAAAGATAAATATCAAATTCAAATCAAATCAAATCAAATTTATTTATTTTACATATAATGAACATAACAAATTATTAATTCAAAGCGTTCACGACATGACATAAAATAAGTATTAATTATTTAAAAAAATAAAAATACAGAGAATAAGTAATATAATAAGAAATAAAATAAGAAAATAAATAAAATAAGTAACAAAATAAAAGTAGATGGAAGCACACAGAGTGAACTTTGATAGACCCTATCTTAAAAACTTATAAAACAGCGTCCACCTAAATTCACCCTCACGTAAGTGGAATATATCAATATCCGAAGCGATTTCATTTAACATGGTTACTGCCCTCCCAATTGGCATTACTAATTGGCATTACTAAATATTATCTTAAGACTATAATAATAATAATAATAATAATATTATATATATTATGTGAGTGTACCTAAGAGAAAGTCAGTTGGGTAAAGTCAATCCATCATAAGATCGTACTTCAACGGATGCGGGGTCCAAAAAATTGACCCACTCTCAAACCGATTCGTTTGGCCACCTACGAGATTCTCAGCTATCACACATTCAGCAGCATATTTCAAATTAATGTAGCTTATAATATCGAAATCATAAAGAGGTAAGATTTATATTATTAGATGGATTTTATATATTATACAGGACATAGAGTTTTTTGCCACTGCTATATTTTTTTGGTATCAGCCTCGCATTCAAGATGCTAAACCCGAGATAAACATATTACCTTACTAAGTATCCATCGTATATTAAATTGGATATTATTAAAAAAGTCATGGAATCCAGATCTGTTTTTATATTTACTGTAAATACCGTTTTTTTTCGTAAGTCAAATAAACTTAAGCCCAGTTCCTCTGACGCGTCGCAAAATATAAGAGAGTTTTCGTGTCACATTCAACTTGAGTAAGTAAGCCAACCCCCTCCACCCTTTCACAGCCTTTAATAAAACAGGAAAATTATATCACGGATGGAAATAATTAAGTCATGACTTCACTAAAAGTGTAAGCCTGACTTATGAAAACAGTCCGGAAATAATATAATGTTTGGTGGAAAAAGTAATGTGTCAGCAAAGGAGGTTGTGCTACTATACTGCCCCCGTAACATGAAAAGCGTTACCTCACAGTTTTGTCAAAGAGAAGTTAAGATTAGGAATTTTATTAATTTTTTTTTTCACATTATTTTAAAACCTATTAATTTAAACAAGTGTTGAAAATTTCTTTTTCTTCTTCTTCTTCGGCCATGTTAGCCTCTTAGGTAGACCATATAGCAGGGGCGAGGGGTGGAGGTAGGCTGTTAAGATTTGACAAATATATTTTTTTTCCGACCATGTGCGATCCTCATAGGATCATATGGGCGTCTACAGAGTAAAGTGCGAAAACATCTTCTTGGCTACGTGTTAAAACTGTGAACTAACATGCTCCGCCCATTTTTAACCGCACTTCCATTATAAACTAACAAGCTCCTCTCATTTAGTCGCCAAGAGCGCTTCCTTACGTAGCCAAGAAGATGTTTTCGCACAGTAGTAACAGATTTTGTTTTAATTATAGTTTGTCAATTTATGGCTACGGCCGTATGTTGTAGCTTAACCACTAGGGAATGACAAAAGAAATGGCGTATTTTTAAAAAAACACTACCTTATTCTTAGGTCAATAATTATTATAAAGCAATCATTATTCATAAGATGTTTATCACACTTGAATGGTCAAAAACATAGCTTATAATAAATATCTTTAGAATCATCTTCAAATGTGTTAATCTTGCCGATTTTTTGAATAATAAAATGCCTAATTCTTGTCAAATTTGGGATCACAGAGATTATCAATATAATTTTTTATCGTGAATATTTTACAAAAATTATCTCGTAATAAATTATACTAATGGTTTTATAAATGCGATTAAAAATTAATAAATATAAAAAATCTTAACACCACTGCACAGTTATGTACCGAAATATGACTATATTCTAAAACATTAGAGCGAGAGGTTTAAAAGAATACTATTTTATGTAACAAAAATACTTTATGCAGTCATCAAATGTCTAAAATAACTATAAAAGATAATAAGGCTTCAAAATTATATAAATAGATTATCTACAACGTTTAAGGAGTGTCCAGGATCATGGTTTGAAATTACAATAAAAACTCAATTTTGACCTTCGACGAGCATGTCCCCCCTTAAGGCTAGTTGAGGCACGGTCTAAAAAGATCGTGGCTAGTAATTAGATTTGTGATAAAATAATTAACCTATTAATACAACAAAGAAAATAAGGCAGGCTTCAAATGATTGCGGGTCGCGGGTGCAAATGACGCATGCCGAACGAAATATAATTTGTCATATTATAAATCCAACATGCCTACATTTAATATTCTGTTTATTATTCTATTAGTAACAATAATAATATATTCATTGACATGTTTTCTTTTTCAAGTAAATGGGTAACATTTTTAGTCATCTTTACACGATTTAAGAATACCCCCGTCGCCATCACGAAACAAATTGACGTGTTCCCAGGTCGAAGCGAGTCCAAAATTACGTCGCGCCTATAGTTGAAAATTATTTGCCGTTTCACTGATGTATCGTCTTAATATAAACAAGTGTTGGAAATTTCTTTTTCTTCTTCTTCTTCGGCCATGTTTGCCTCTTAGGTAGACCATATAGCAGGGGCGAGGGGTGGATGTAGGCTATTAAGATTTGATATAAATAGTGCACACTAAACTTTTTCAGTCATATTTATTCGTTTTTATTGATCTAAGAATATAATTATTTGCAGATGGTGCTGGTTAGTTTTTAAAATTCAATTAAACGCTGTCTTACCAAACTATAATAGTTTTGGTATGCTTTGGGCGATCCGACAAAATTGTGCACATTTTTTCAGTCATACTTATTTGTTTTCGTTGAATTAAGAGTACATATCACAAATGGTGTTGGTTAGTTGTTTAAAATTCATTAGCCCCTGCCTAACCAAACCATAATCGCGTGTCGCGCCAATCTGTGCATTAACCAATTATTATACGAGCCTCTTATCTAAATACGACAATTTTCATGTATGACATACTAGTTTAAATTGTCGTAGTTAGATAGGAGGCTCGTAGCATAATTGGTTAATACACAGATTGGCGCGACACCAATGGTTATTTGGGTCGAATCCCGTAGTATTTTTTTTAAAATATGATTTTTTATTATGGTTATCTGAGGTGTTTTCATGTTATATTCGTTCAATATAATGGAATGTACATTCTCATAATCTTGTAAATTGTTCATTGAATAAAAAAAATGGTAGTGATTCGTATTCTTTTAAACCTCTCGCTCTAATGTTTTAGAATATAGTCATATTTCAGTACATAAATGTGCAGTGGTGTTAAGATTTTTTACATTTATTAATTTTTAAACGCATTTATAAAACCATCAGTATAATATATGTTGCTATTATTATAGTGAAATATTTACGATAAAAAATTATATTGATAATCTCTGTGATCCCAAATTTGACAAGAATTAGGCATTTTATTATTCAAAAAATGGGCAAGATTAACACATTTGAAGATAATTATAAACATACTGATTATAAGCTATGTCGTTGATCATTCAAGTGTGATAAACATCCTACGAATAATGATTGCTTTATAATAATTATTGACCTAAGAATAAGGTAGTGTTTTTTGAAATATGCCATTTCTTTTAGCATTCCCCCGTGGTTAAGCTACAACATACGGCCGTAGCCATAAGTTCTAAAACATTAGAGCGAGAGGTTTAAAAGAATACTATTTTATGTAATAAAAATACTTTATGCAGTCATCTAAAAAAGTTTAAAATAAATGTAAAGGATAATAAGGCTTCAAAATTATATAAATAGATTATCTGAAACGTTTAAGGAATGTCCAGGATCATGCTTTGAAAATAGAATAAAAGCTATATTTTGACCTACGCTGAGCATGTCCCCCTTAAGACTTATCTCTTGTTTCCTTTCGCACACAGAATTAATCATTAGCTTTAATAACCCTCTTTAAGCCTTACTTTTATTATAATATATAAAATATCTATTTATGAAGAACATAATATTTGTATTTATAGCAGAGTATTATAGTTTATACAATTTAGTTGTTAAAACAGACACCAAGCTGGTATGTTTTCATAGACGTGGAAAGTTTTCCAATATTCCCAACTTCACTTATTGTTTGCTTGCGAATATATCCTTAAAGTCATCGTCAAAATTAAGTTCAGTGTTATTATAATAATAGAGGAATGTTCCGGGTATTTACTCCCTTATTGATAAACTTCCACCCTTTCGAGGTCATCCCTAAACATTATATAGTTGTAATTAGCGATGGGAAAATCTTCACATTCAAATAATCTGATGGTAATAATTCCGCTAAATTAGACATCAAGACTGGATATTATGATTTCTAATCTAGAACTAAATGTTGGCTTCAGAATGCCTAATAGCTAATAGGTACTATAATATAATAAAGGTTTTTGTTTTATAATTTATTTTATACAATATTGACAGTCAATAACGATTGATTCTTCAGTCGGTAATTGGTAGTGGTTAGAGCTTTCCTCGAAAAGCTCAAATCTCTCTCAATCAACGATCTTTTTTTGTATTAAAACTGTTGTTCTTAGATGGATTCATATAAACATTATAATTATCTCTGAACACGATTTAAAGGCAACCCAGCCGTAGTATCGAACGTATCGAAAATTGTAACAATTACAATAAGTTAGCCGTCTGAGCTGTCAAAACTGTCTATCTCACTCTAAAATTTATCACAGCCAAGAGAGGTGCTGGTAAAACAGTGATTTCCAAACTGGGGGGCGCGCCTCCCTGGGGAGGCGCGGACTGTTGCAAAGGGAGGGGCGAAAAGTTTACCACAATAATGTAGCCACAGGATTGCAGTTTACAAGTGGATAGTTTATAAAACGGTAGCTAGTTATAAACTACATAAAAAAAAGTCCTATAAAAGTTAGGTTGTTTGCAAACCTGTATGAAGATATGGAGACTAATTTTATTATACCTCATGTCTATACTATTGTTGCATGGCCCCCACAAGAAGGGGGTTGACAGGACTCCAGCCTGGGGGCCCGGCGTTGTGGATCGATCAATTAAGTGAGATAAACACACACCACAAATTCGTTCTATTAGTAAAAAAAGTTGCCTGCGGCGCTGTTTCGGTTACAAACTATTAATATTTTATAATATATGTGTTTGTGTAATACAATTTCATGTGATTATGTGGCGTGTGTGATTGGTGATAATTCACAGGTAGAATTTTATTTTAAAATTATTTGTAGTGTATTTCCTGACTGATAAAAATGGCTATATGGAAACAAAAACCTTTGTCAAATTTTAGTTGAATCGAACTGAAGAAAAAAGCACTTTGTGTAAAAATGTATTTAATGAAATAAAGGGGGGGAGGCGCCAAGATTAGATTGTTTTAAAAGGGAGGCGTAGTAACGTAAAGTTTGGAAACCACTGTGTTAAAACATAGCACTTATTGTAACAATTACAACTAACTTATTGTAATTGTTACAATAAGTGGTAATATTTGGATACTTTTCTACTCTAGATAGCAGCCGAAAGGAGTCTTGTGTATAGGATAGATGCGCTGAGATATTCAATGTTTTAAAACTAAAATATTTTTTCGAATTTCCATTGAATTTATAGTTGAGTAGATATTTTACTTTGCTTTGTAATACAAAGGAACGCCAGTCGATATTCTAACTTTTATGTAGGCGTGAACGTTTTGCAGTCATGGCATAGCGATCAAACCGTGTGGCTTGTACAAAGCTCTGAATATCAACCATACCGAACACGTGTTGAAAGTTTATCAAAGTCTTCGAACGCTTTTCACTGAGAACTTGCAATTTGTATTCCGTCGGTAGGAAAAATAATAATATAAGAAGTCGATAGAACATAGAGCTTTTTTCTATAATAATATATAACAGTGGTGCTCAGGCAAAGAATTTGACTGAAACAAAAGCACCCGCAAACTATCGGGCCGATAGTATGTTGGTAAATATAACGACCCTTAAATATTACACCCACGGTGACCGCTCGGCTTAAGCGTTTGACTATAATGCCGTGGATCCCAGGTTCGAATCCTGGGTCTGACAAGTACATATATTGTTTTTCGATTTGTGTGTGAGTCAGGGTTTATGGACCTAATAGGTTGAGCAAGTGGCTGACATCCATTTCTCGTAAAAACAAAATCTGTTAATACAAACCTCTACTCTGTGGAGGCCCATATGATCCTATTAGGATCGGAAATGTTCGGAAAAATATAACGATGTCATCATCATCATCATCAGCCTGAATCTATCCACTGCTGGATGAAGGCCTCTTCAAGTTGCTTCCACTTCTCTCGGTCCTGTGCATTGCGTTGCCACGTACTTCCGCAGAACTTTTATCATTTCATCGATCCAGCGGCCTCTAGGTCTACCTTGTGGACGTTTTGTACTTATTGGATACCACTGAATGACTAGATTTGTCCAACGATTGTCTCTTCTTCGAGCTATGTGTCCAGCCCATCTCCATTCAAGGCTTTTAATAAACTCTATTACATCGCAAACCCTTGTCTGCTTCTGTCCGTGTTATGTCCAAAACCTTCATATGAAAACAAAAACTTCTAAAACCCGGCCCTCATTCTCCGGAGGCCAACCTGATACTGATCACGGCAGCGATCAGCGAAGGAAGGCAGAGGGTGCTAACAATCCCCGGAGACCCGGAAAAGGCTGCCAACAGATGACCATTGCAACATATAACGATGTATTTTGTACTAATTATTGAAAATGAAACTAGTTTTGGAGTGTATCATAAAATAGTACAATTTTTTTTAAATACTACTTAACACAATAAAATTTAGAATGTTAGTTTTGCACTAAGTAATAAGAGATAATATATTATTATAAGCTGACAGTAGACTGTGATTGCACCAAAGAGTTATGTAATTCAAATAAGCTTAATGTATCGTTTATTCAGATACATACTCTGCGTTTGAGTCTCAGTTTGGTATATATGTGCCAATTAAAAGTTAAGAGGACCGCAGAACTCAAAGTCTATACACATAGCTGGGTGTAGCTCGGATTTGAAAATAGACACAAAGGAAAAGTTTCATTAATAAACCTCGGAGTTACGTATTGTAATTGCGTTTAAAACATTATGAATTTGTACTAAACCGTAGTTTAATTTTGTTATACTTCCTCGTTTGTAGCACTACAACTCTGGTGAATATATTTGTTGCTTTAAGTAGACTCCTCCATACTACTTGGTATTCTGCTCTCTTTTGCCATGATACCGAATGAAAGTAGTGCATGGGGATGATGACGTGTATGGTCATTGCTTGGAAATTTTGAGAAGAGAGTTTATTTATCGATACTGGAATAAATAAATACAATCATATCGATGACAGAGTGATGTTATAATCGCAGGTACGGCTATACTGATGAGATTGATGTTATTAAAAGATTAATCAAATCATGAGATTAGACTCGAGTGAATGACGGTTGACTGTGTCGAGTGACCGGACTCCCGATGGGTTCGGACGACGAGTTATGGATTGTCCTTGCTATGTATACAAATGCAGTACAAACGTTATAAAAGACATTGTCGCAATTAAACAAATCATAATGTACACTATTGATATAGGTTATGATACAGGAAATGCTGACAATCGCTTACGTCACTAGTGTTATGATCGCTATAAGTGTATTAAAACAGTAATGTATTATTTAGTAATTGAAGAGAAACGATCACAAACACCAAGGCTTTGAGAAAATGGTATAAATATACTGTGACCTCATCAAGAATTGAATACGTGTATTAAATAAGGCTCTAAGTACCAAAAAGTAGTATTGCCTGTAGTTGCAAAATACCGAGTCATTGCAGTAAAATTTCATGAAGCAGACCTTTAGAAAAATGTAGTTTTACAGTGTGAAGCAATCACGGCAGCTTCTATAATTTTAGGTATTGGAACTCGCAAGTGTCAATACACCATCGTCAGCTATTTTATATTGAATGCCGTTGACCACTGCAGTGCTACTTACATCATTATAAATAAAACACGCCAACGGACTTACAACGTCGACAAGTTTAATTATTTTGCTGTATTTTTTTGACTTGCTTGAGGCACTTAGACTATAGTTGAAGTTATTGGCGTTGGTATGTAGAACATTTTTCTATAAAAATGTCAGTTTTTATTTTTTTGGTACTTAGCGCCTTAATTAATACACGTATTCAATTGAACTATCGCCTTTCGCACGGAATTACAAGAATCACCTGATAAAAGAGACCTAATAGAGCTGCTGCATTAGAGTAGAGAAAAAGATTCAAAACGGAAAAGATTAATACGGACTCATAATTATTTAATGGTTATCGATCGGCAAGCACAATCTGAAATCTAGAAACAATGAACGAGTTTATATATCTGAGATCAATAATTAGTGAGAAATGTGGATGTGAAGCAGGAATAAGTACCTATACGAATATGAGGGATTTCGATTGCCACGAGAATGGTGCTTATGACAACATTAGTGTTCTCAATATTTTTGTACATACATAGACTATAAAGGTAGACGAGTAGAAGGCAATTGATGTTTTTGAAAAATATGGTATTGGCGCCAAATGCTTCGTATTCCTTGGACAGAGCATAAGACGAGCCAGTCAGTCCAGAGACTGCAGATATAAAAATGTTTCACAACAATAAGTATTAGATGCGTTCTACTATTTTTGGACTTATTATTATTCGGCGAGGAGCAGAAAACCTGGAGAAACTGTTGGTACGTTGAAACGGTGGATATTTTTGGGCACTCAGAAGATGACTGCATTGCAAAGTGATAAAGATCCTCAGCCATAAAGGAATGGCCCAGAAGAGAAGATATAACATTTAACTACTAAAAATACAGTTTTCACGTTTTCTTTATTATTTGTGACCCAAAAAAGGTTCGATTCACAAATTATTTAAAAAAAAAAAATGAATTTGTTGATTTTAACTAACAAAAATTTGGATCCATAAATTATAGAATACTTAATTTATTATGGTGTAACTGTCCCTTTTCTAAATAAAAAATGTTGCTCGTTATCTCATTGTTTATTGAATTGTGCACGGCCGCCTTCCATGCGTCTATAAACGTGTCTGAATGTAAAGATTTTACTACAACAATTCTTTGTAACCGTAAAAATGTACCCATGCGCTGAAACAAGAATTGAATGTGATGGATCTAAACAGGGATTTGAATTATTTTGTCCTCCATACGACGCAGAAAACTTTTCAAATGCCTCAATGTTGGCCTTGAGAGATATTAAGACCACGTGGCCTTTGAGTGATATCAATTGTGGACGGACCTGGAAAATAGCTCCGGTTTGTCAGATCCCAAATGGCATATTACACGTCATGATAGTAGTTATGCCCGTATGTATTGTGACCTCAGCGGAAATCGAACTATGTTACGAACTACGAACGAAAAATGTGCACGTTACGTATTGGACTACTAACTACGCCGATACGTGATGATACATATATAGCGGTCGATGAGGTAGAGTGTGATAAGATGATAAAGACAGCAGTAGTGTTGATGGATGTAGATGTTTATTGTCTTGATGCAGAGTACAGAGTAACGCGGTTAGGGAATCCAATCCTGAGCCAAAATTCCGATCCCGGGATTTCGAGATTACAATTAGAAAATCCCGGGATACCGGGACTGGTCCCGGGATTGGCATTTTTTTCCATTGTTAATATAAAATTTTTATATTTACAAATAACATTGATAAAATCGGTCAAAAATAAATCTAGTATAATTTATACTATTTAATACTTTGGACGCTGAAGACGCACATGCGCGTAATGACCTGGCGGCCGATTGATGTAATTAACGTGCATTTTAAAGGTGCTAATTAAAATCTCATTATATAGTCAGCAGCGTTAAGATATATTATTGTTAATATTGTGTACGTTCAATCTTGGAAATACATAAGTTTAATGGAGTAAATAATATTGTAATATAAATAATAATGTGAATTTAATATGAGATTGCTATTTCTGATAGTAAAGACTTAATGAATGGGTTAGCGAGATTTAAAATAGTAAAGCAAATCATGGTGTACTTATGGCCTTTCCGCTTCATAAATCTAATTAGTCAGCCAAATATGAAACTGCCGTAAAACGTATGAGATCATTGTGGAATTACTTTTTTAATAGTGCAAAGCATTGTTTTTTTTCCAATCTTTCTCATTTTTATTAATTTATTTGAAAAAATTAAATTAATCGGCAACTTACACATGGGTATAAATCAAAATTCATTCAAACTCAGTTTATTTCTAATGTAGTTATTTGTTATTAAAAGTATTTTTTTTGTTATATTTTCGTTTTTATTTTATTTTCCATAAAAATTGATAAAAAAATCAATCCCGAAAGTTTCGCGATTATGTTTATCAAACCCGGGATTCATAGGTATCGAAAATAGCTCGGGATCCCGGGATTGGAATCCCTAATCGCGGTGAGCTTGGTTCTCAGACCGAGCCGCAATCCAGTATGATGATGATCGGGCGAGCTGGGAGTCTGTGATCGACAGACGAATGTCGAATGACGAGTCTCGAGTGACAGACTCGAGTGGAGTAGTAGTATAGTTCATGCTGACTTGGTATAAAGTTATTGACCGCCAACATACTCGTATATCAAACTCAGGGATTACCTCGCTAACAGACACCTGTTTAAACAGATGGCTTTTAATATTAGTATGAAAATTATGGTCCATTTAAGCGTTAACCATAAGCCTTGCTGTCATATGCGGTACATATTATTTTTTGTCACACTTCACAAGCAAAACTCTAATCCATTTGACATTACGTTTTTTTTTAAAAAAAAATATAACCAGGCGTCGAGAAAAACAAAAAAGGTAATAAAAATTTAAAAGTACACCGTCGCATATATCCATTAAAAAGTACCAGTCTTACAGGGCCGCATTATAAAACCGTGCGTCTAAAAGTGAGTTAAGAAATTTAATGAAACTATGTGACTGTGACTGAACTGTGAATGATGTGTAAGAAAAAAGTGTGAAAGCCAATTGTAAAATCAAAAAAAAAGTTTGTGTGTGTTATAAATCTATGCATAATATGAATCATCGAAGACAAGACGTCATAATGCATTGCCTAAGTCGGATATTATGCGTATTACATACTAATATGTTTATATAATATGATTATGTAACTAGTAAGAAAGTCAATAACCTTGGTGGAAATCAAGTCAATAACCTTGGTGGAAAACAAGATTGATTGACTACGGTGATGACAAGAATTCAAAGTACAGCTTCTTCAATACATTGATGATACTCATACTATAATGTGTGTATTATTAATTTTGTTACCTACGTTCAACTATAAAATTATTTTGAAAAAATAGGTGGTGCCCGCCACGGTCTGTCTTCTTACATACTAATTAGTTAATAAATAAAAGAATATATTTTTTTATTTTATTATTATTAATGCTATTGTAATGTTGTTGTAAGGTGGCCGATTATAGCGGAATGTCAGGTGGCGGTCAACAATAAGCGTTCCATTTGTTTACAAACGTTGTACTGACACAAGCGCTGCATAATGCGAGACCGCTATATTCCGACTGCGAGTGGAAGTGAGAAAGCACCGCTGTTGCGTACTCACTCCCCCGTGTGGTTTCGCTCTATGTTGTGTGACTGCTCAAATTCCTATGACGGGACTGGACGGGAGGTACGGCGTTCTTTGTAATTCCGGGCATAGAACTCCAGAACTCTAGCGTTCCAATTGACCGGCGCGGTCTGACCGCCGGCTGTGTACCCATACAGTATGAAGTCCATACAGTACAAAGAACGCCGAACTCCGAACGCGGAACGCAGACCGCCTGACCGCGCTCTGTCTGCGCAAGCCCTTAGGTGCATGTCGCCTACATGTCGCCTACTGTCACGCTGTCGTGGCGAAAATTTTGCCTATGGTTTCGTTATTTTGCAGAATATTTTGAACGTGCACCATCTCGTAAATTCACTGAAGAATGGCACTGATGAAGAGTGCCTACTATAATGTATTAGTAATTTGAATTATTATTAAGTATTCATGCTACTTTCAATTAATTTTAACAGTTTATATGTGTGCGCACGTTAAAATACATGCGGCATGACATCCATAGATACTATTATAACCTAACCTGCAGACCATAGATACGACAACTTTCTTATCGAAAATACATAGTGCCAACTGCTAAAAATAAAAAAAACGTGATTACGACATTCGAAAATTGCAGGAATGTGGAATATGATAAAAACGTTCAAAACGTCATGTAGGTGCCGATGCAGTGCATTTCAACGTGAAGTGACCTCATTGTTGTTTTAGTGATAACGGCAGATTTTGCCAACTGACAATGTTCGTTTAAAGGTTCAAAATGTGCTACGGGATGGGAACATAGGTCTGATAACATTTTAAACACCAATAATAACGGCATTACACAATTTTTTTCCCGTAGCGGCAGCCCGTGACAGTAGGCGACAAGCACCGGGACATGAACCTCAATGTAGGTTGCGCTTTACCTACAAGTCAACTCTTATTTTACTCGTCGGATTTTAGAGAGAGGCTGTCGTCGATAATCGGCTAACTTCGAGATTGTAGCGCGTTGTCTCTGTAGCACGACTTGTCTCGCACGCTGTGTGGGACGGGCATCAGAGATGTGTACATATCAGACAGGCGGACCAATCGACCGCGGTCGACGCTTTGGCCACTCCTGGTCTAGGGTATACAAAGGTTGGGAACCGGGTATGCAATATAAAGGCACGCCAGGCATGCTACCTTATCTAAGACTATTTGACTACATAAATTACGTGTATTTTGCTAAATGATATTTTACACTTAGGCTCCCAATTTTGAACCTAACGAAATCTTATTTACTTAATTATATTTAAAAATAATTGTTTCCATATATTTCGATTATCTTTCCCAAAGGCGACTAAAACAAGCGCGGCGGCCCTGTCTTTCTCTCCCAAGAACGTTCAGTCGTTTCGCGTTAAAATACATTATTTTATCTTGAATTTATTCGAAAAGAGAACTCGGTGTTTTAAATTTTTATCACCAGGTAGCGCGGGATATGGCGCTGTCAGAAATTAGGCTCGCGAAACGTGTGGGAGTACATCAATTTTGATTTTCTGAAGGATTATCCTGGAAATAAATGGGGTCGTAAAATGTTTATTGAAGTTGAAGTCAATAGAAAGGGATTTTAGTTTTTACGTTCATTTGTACCAGTACAATTTATTACATACGTCGTATGTTATATTTAAAAAAAATGCAAATTTTTAATGAGATAATTATGTTTTTATCTAGCTAGATAGTATCATTGAATGTATTCAATGCAGCACGATTTCGTTTTACCATTTCATTGTTAGAGATATCAAATAGATCAAAGTTAAATTATAATATATGTTACAATAATGATGATTATAAACGACGCCAGAATTTAAATTTTAACAATGCTCTGGCTGCCAATTAACTACTACTGCAAACGTTTCATAAAAATGTCATGAAGTGTTTTAATTATTAAAGTGCCATAAGTCTCCCTTTTATTATATTTGTTATTTTATTTAAACATAAATAAAACTGTAGCGTCACCGCCCGAGACAGTCCACTGTGTGCCTCGGAATAAGTAACACGCATATTACAAAGACATTATTATACAGTTGTTCTACGTTGCAATGAACCCGCTCATAACTTAACATTATATTATACGAGTATAATTAAATCAAATAAACGGATATCAAAAGTGTCCACACGTGTTTCACCACAGAACAGATAATAAATATAATTCCGATAGGCTATACACCAATACAGTAAATTTTGACGCAGGGTTTTGAATGTGTGAGTGTCCTACAAAAATTAATCACGCGTTATAGACGTACAATTGTGTGTGTAATACATCAATATTAAATAAGTGTCAATGCATAAACCGAGAGCAGTTGTCAGTATTCGACGTATGACGTATTCTTGACACGTGTTCTTCCTTACTCGAGATGGGTTGCCTGCTTCTTCTTTCCCGTTAGGTATTTCAGTTCACATTATTTCAGAGTTCCCTGTGTTTCACTGGTCACCTACCAAACAGATCCCACAATGGTGACCCCGACATTATCTAAAGATGCAACCTTTTATATTTATTTAACTTTGAAACCGCTATGAAGAAAGAAACTTAACAAAAACATATCATTCAGACTTATGTTATGTAATTTTTTTCAAATCAAACTTTTGAATGACTTCTTTAATTGCAATTATACATTATCCTTCGAATTATTGCTACATTTAATTCGGCAACTTAAACATTTCAATAAATTATGAAATTTTAATTGAGTGTCTGCTCTCATCTTTTATGTATTTTACTTGTATTTATTTAACTGATCATATTATTGTAGTTTTATGTTTGTCATTCTCATTTATAATATATAAAGTTACTAATAAAAATGTGATGTAATTATTACCACTACCAACAACTACGAGTGTACGTCTACCTTGGAAATTGTAATTTTTTTATATTTTACGAGTAACATAACGTAAGTAACCTTTGAATTAATCCATTCTTTTATCTCGACAAAAATGCAATTTTTTGTACAAAGAGACACTATCCTGTCGCCTTTATAATTAAAATTCTTTTGCAAAATGTTCCCTCTTTGATGCAGTTTGCTCTTATCTTTTTTATAAAGCTGCCTAGAAAAATCCTGCGAAACCTTATTGGTGAAAAAAAAGTAATCACATTACAGAATTCGAGAAAAATGAAAAACTTCATTCGTAGTATTAAACTTAAATTTTATCGTTTGTCAATTTATGGCTACGGCCGTATGTTGTAGCTTAGCTACTGGGAAATACCAATAGAAATGGCGTATTTGAAAAAATACTACCTTATTCTTAGGTCATTAATTATTATAAAGCAAAAATTATTCGTAAAATGTTTATCACATTTGAATGGTCAAAGACATAGCTTATAATCAGTATCTTTAAAAGTATCTTTAAATGTGTAAATCTTGCCCATTTTTTGAATAATAAAATGCCTAATTCTTGTCAAATTTGGGATCACAGAGACTATCAATATAATTTTTTATAGTAAATATTTCACTATAATAATGTCAAAATAAATTTTACTAATAGTTTTATAAATGCTTTTAAAAATTAATAAATATGAAAAATCTTAACACCACTTCACATGGACGTACTGAAATATGACTATATTCTAAAACATTAGAGCGAGAGGTTTAAAAGAATACCATTTTATGTAATAAAAATACTTTATGCAGTCATCAAATGTTTAAAATAAATATAAAGGATAATAAGGCTTCAAAATTATGTAAATATATTATCTACAACGTTTAAGGAATGTTCAGGATCATGCTTTGAAAATAGCATAAAAGCTCCATTTTGACGTACGCTGAGCATTTCCCCCCTGATTCTAATAAACTGGGCTCAACCCAGGTGATGAAATTATTTAACAAAAACCTACATTTATTATGTTCACATTTAAAAATATGCATTGATCATAATTGTAGAACTAGTGATTTTTAACAAAACCCCTCAAAAGTTTATCAAGTGCAAATAATAAGTCCGGCTGCAGGAGAAGCTTCTTAAATTCAACGCTTGTACAGTCATCAGTAATAATTATAGAATAATTGAACATTTTTGTCACGGATGTTTTCTATTTCGAAATAATATAATGATAATTCATCGTGACAATTACTTATATAAATATTTGATGAAATTTGTTTCATTATTTTTTCACCTCTGTTGGATTCACTCAATATATTTGCATTTTAGCAGTATATGACTTATAATTCATTTTAAAAAGCGTAAACGAGTGTGCTTTCTTAATACCGAAAATTCCGGTATTTTGGATTTTTTAAACCGGTATTTCGGTATTGATAAATACTGGAATACCGGTTTTGAAATACCGGTATTGCAATCCCTAATTAGAATGTAATAATATAATATTTACTAGATTATGTTTTAGACGATAACGTGTTGACAGTCTGATTTGATACAGTGATTGAATGCAGTCGATGCATCCTTTTTAAGGGTTAAGACGGTTTATGACGGTTGAGAGATGTGAACCTAACTTTTCTCACCAAGATTAATTATACATACATAAGGAATATGATCATGTCCTATGCGCCCCATATGAAAAAAATCGGTGTGTGAATCAGCTCTTAATTATCTTGTTAAATTACACACTCAAGAAAAACGACCGCTTATTGGAAAGCCGTTGGTTTATTTCTATACGCTTTAACTTATATTACTAAATTATATAATTATTTATCGTTGTTTTTATTTTTAAAGTAACAACCGCCATTATGACGTTTAATAGTTTGTTTACGTAAGGAATTGCAAATGGCCGACAATAATAAATTCGCTGCCTAGGCAACAGAACAATTCTAAGCTATAATATTATACTGTATAATCGTCACGATTAAAATATCATACTGGGGCGTAAAGGCAGTGCGTTCGGCTGATAACCGGACAATCGGTGGTTCGAATCCAATCGAGTGCGTTTATTTTTGTGTGAAAAAATAAATTATGTGTTACATATTGTCACACGCCAAAAATATACTCTGATCTGATTTTCCAAACGCGCCTAAAGAAGTATAACTTCAAAAAAAACACAAGCAAGTAAAAGCCTTCAGGATCCACGACTCAATATCCTAAGAAAATGTGGAGATATATTGCATATATGTTTAATTATGCAATATAGTTAATAACTTGAAATGTACACCCCATACATGTTATGTCATAATTACAACCCGCGTGGTTCCATTATGAAATAGTTTTCGAGTGTGATATCAAAAAGCCAAGTATGAAGTTAAAATTATTGCCTCATAATATTAAAATCATTTTGAATATAACGCAATTTCAAAGTGGTGAAATATTGATAATCAATCATCATAAATAATAATTAAGCAGCGGATTATTTGAACAAATTGACTTTTTATATACAGGTGTATATTTGAAATTAGACTTCTTTATCGATGGTGAAAAAGTACGTAGGATCAAAATGTATTACGAAATAATATAAAGAATTAGGAGATCATAATTTCTGAGTAGGTATTCGATTTCAAATTTAAATAAAAACAACACTTTTAAATATAGAACTTTCCAATGAAATGAATTGTTAGTGAGACTAATGTATTAATTAATCGTACATAGTTATTAATAATTTAGAAAAATCATAAAAATAGTAAACCATGTGAGATATAAACGTTACATATTTTCACTGTTCGTGTGACTGATATTGTCTCTTGAGCTATCATCAGTGTGACCGATATTGTGAATAAAATCGAAGTAAGTAATGATTTTAATCACAACCAACAATGGCATTTTTCTAAACAAAAAAAAAAGTTTTGTTGGTACTTTTAACTTAATTTTTTTCGTACATATTAATAAGCTTTAAAGTATTTATTTCCACTTTAATTGTCAATATAACATTTTACTTCTGCTGCACGTATAGAGATCAAAAAATACACTTTTTTCGTTATATATGTGGGCTATATTTAATCGAGACCTTTGAAATCGAGCAACTTTTGGCTTATTTTTCAGTGGAATTTTACAAAAAAAATTTAATTATTAATCATACTTGGAAGCCTTACCTAAATAGTTATATATAAGTTAATCTAAAGTTTTTGAGCATGCTTAGAACACTCTTACAGTTCAAAACTTTGTTCTACCCATATATTTCTATAGATGAACTTTAGCTTTTGTAAAATTAAAAAAATGAATAATTTAGCTTTGTTCTAGAAACATTAATTTTAGATTTTACAGGAAATGAAGTACATTTAGAAACACGGCTTTTTTTTTGGTAGACTTTTAAGAGTACCATTATAGATTAAACATAATTCGGGAAAACTTAAAAAGAATCTTGAAAAACGTATTGTTGCTGGGCGGGACTCACACCCACATTAATTAAATTCCGTCTAATGTGATTTTACCAATATATCACCCTACCTAATTATGACGAAATTAACTAATAGTCATTCAACTGAACTGGGGATCGGCTTTTGGGTTTTAATTAAGGTATGTGGTGGCGCTTTTAGCAGTGGACTGTATAATTTGAAAGTGGTGGTGGATTACGGATCTAGGGGAGTTTAACAGGATGCTTGACACTGACCTTTGATGTTGAGAGGGCTGGCGCGCACTGGAACTGGTTCGGTGTTCACGCACTCACGTACTGGTAAACGGACGGTGCACTTTTGGATGGATGATATATTATGACGTTGATGAATGACGGATGGATGATATAGACGCGACGTTCACTCAAACCGTAACAGACTTAGTGCAACGAAGGTCGAACAGAGATGTTTTGAATCACTCAGTAGTAAACGCGGCGCGGCAACACGCACCCGTTCGGTCTCTTGAGCTGACTCACCTTATTTGCAATCACGGTTGTCTTATGATCCGTAATTGCTCATAGTCTGGTTTTGTAACAATAATAAATGAGGCGATATTTGAGGTGCGGACTATTTTGGCTCAACCAGTATGTATTTATTTGAAGCTATGGCAGACCTTTCTTAATTTTAGTCCCAAAGTACTTGCACTTGCTAATAATTCTATTAAACTATTTTTTTAATTCAACGAATAATTCACGAGGTTTATATATGACAGAAATATTTTCCAAGCTATTTTTGTTCATATGAATTGTATTTATTCAATAAACAATTATTGGGTTCTCTTGTAGCTTATTTGCTTGCATTTAAATGAGAACAAATTGTTAGCCACTAATTATCTTGAAATGTCTTGTAGCTATCTACTCTAAACTGATATATTTGAATACAATGCTAAAACCAAGTATGTATTTACATATCATCATCAGCCTGAATTTATCCACTGTTGGATGAAGGCATTTCCAAGCTGATTCCACTTCTCTCAGTCCCGTGCGTTGCGTTGCGACGTACTTCCCCAGAAGTTTATCATTTCATTGATCCAGCGGCCTCTAGGTCTACCTTGCGGACGTTTTGTGCCTCTTGGGTACCACTCTCATTATGACTAGATTGGTCCAACGATTGTCCCTTCTTCGATCTATGTGTCCAGCCCATTTCCAATTGAGACCTCTAGCAAACTCTATTACATCGCATTCCTTTGTCAGTTTCCTTATCCATTCATTCTGTCTTTTCGCGTTATGCCCAGCATGCACCTCTCCATCCCATGTTGTGCTACTCTAAGTTCCTGGATCTCTCTTTTACTTAGGTTCCATGTTTCACACGCATATGTGATTACGGGAAGCACACACTGGTTGAACACTTTACGCTTTCGGCACAGTGGGAGGTCACTTTTGAAGACATTATTTAGATGAACACCGGAAAAAACCGTGTCATACTAACAAAACGCCAAGATAATAATATTAGATCGAAACGGCTACCAAAGATGGCTGCTTAATTCAAGGGCCTGGCCCGTCTTATAACATCTAATGTTTTCTGTAGCTACCAATTCAAGCATACTAAAATCGTTCTAAAATTGCTATAATACTGCAATAACATAAGCTCTACTGTCTCAAATTCTTCGATCACCGTGATGCATTGTCCTTGGCACATTCCATTACCAACTAAATAAAATAAAGCGGACTCACATTGAAATCCAATTTGATAACTGATACCGTATCGGAAATAAATTGAATAAAAAGTCCACTGGTGTGAATATAGACTCCAGTGGATTAAGAGCAAACCATTCGTATGAGTACAAAGTATAAAAAATATATAAGATAGAGCCACTTTCACATAAGGATTCCGATATACACGAATAGCTTGCATCTGAGGTAATATACTTTATATAATTATTAATTGATTTAGTTGGTAGAATTTCTTTTAGTAGTTAGCTATTTCGATTGTAACCACAACGAAATCACAACGATTTTCTAATACAGTATTAATTAATTAAAATAAAACTAGCGCTTGAAATGGAAAAATTTACGAACCGGAACGCTCGACAGTTTTCTGAAGATTTTTATTATAAAGTTATCAAAGTTTATGTGTTTTTTTCATAAAAATAAGTGTGTTAGATTTTCTATTATATGGCCTATCCAGCTCAAGACGGTTAAATTATTTATTCCACTAGACGGAGAGATAATTTTACCGATTTCACGAACAAGAACGGCGCTCCGGTGCGTTCCGGTCCATTTCAAGCCCTGAATAAAACACAATATAAAGGTAATACATATTATGGATTAAAGTATTACCGTTTTTTTAACACTACAACAGGCAATTAGGCACTATGACAGTAGTGTATTTAGTAATAGAAAAGAAACAATCACAAACACCCAGGCTTTGAGAAAATCACACAAATATGTTGTAATCTTACTGAGCCACATTCAAGGGCACAAGGGTTCAAAGAACAAGGGCCAATTACAGAATCTCCCTCATCTCTAAATAAACAGCTACAGAATATATTCTTAATGAGAAAAATATTCCGTTTTTCAAGTGCAAGCATAGAGTTTTTAAGTTTAGTTTTCTTTTTTTTAATCTTACTATTATAATTGTAATTAATCGCGTGCAGTTTTTTGTGAAGGGAATGTCTTGCGTTTGTTAAATTGTAATTGGTCCTAGAAAATTTCAATAAATCATGTTTTATCGATTTAATGTCAAGTGAATAAAATAAAAATAACAAAACATAATTATGAAAATATAATATTAGGTATAAAAACAGACGGATTTTGCTTATATTTCTTATTTCGATAATTCGATAAAAATAACATTTTTGTGAGTTATTAATTACACCGAAAATTGTATTCATAAAAAAATATTCGAAAAAATATTTAGAGTTGTTTCATATTTTATTTTATTCACAATTTGTTTGTTATGGTAAATAGTACTTTGCAACACTGCGGTTATAATTATTCAAGATTCATTTTTAAATAAAAATCACACATTGATTGAACAATGCTTAGATTGATAAAACTAGGTAAGACAGAAGTTAATAGGCACTGTATTAATTTTGTGTTTGAAAATATTAGATAACTTTAAAACCATACATGCATTAAAGCAGTGCTCCGCAACCTTTTCTCACTCACGGCACACAAAAGGTCTTCCCAAAATTCCGGGGCACACCACACGCACCACGGCACACCACACACAACAATTTATACACCAAAACATGGACCCCAGGCCAGAAACTTCGGCGCCCCCCTACCTATCGCTAAGGTTAAAGACAGTGTGATACTTTAAGTTTTTCAAATGATGTTTGAAGTAAAATAAATCGTATTGATTCTATGTTTAGCGATTTTTTGTATTTATTAATTCATTCACTTGAACTACGGTTAGTTGTCGGTGATCAATAATTATTTGTCGAGTATTGACACAATAATAATAAATTGTATCCCACAAATCGTATGTGTTAAAATATTAATACCAGCGAAGTAAAGGCTACTTTTTTTGCAATTAGTGCAAATTTGTAAGTTGTGTTTATCTCACTTATCTGCTTGACCTGCCACACCACCCCCCTGAGCTTGGGCCCCCAAGGCACCAAAATTACATTACATACCTACTTATTTGACAAATAATTAAATAAAATAACACACGACGAAGAACCAAATGTACATTATTATTCCAATGTGTTGGTAATATCAATAAATAGTTTGTTTCAATGATCGTACAAGTTTTTAGCCTTACTTAGTTGGTTTGGTAGCCTTGTCAGAAATACAAAGATATTCTTTATTAACCGAAATCAATAAAATACTTTTTTACATAAATTTTTGGCATTGGTTGCAAAAGGGTTTCGAATCCAGTCGTATTGATTGTATGAAAGTAATGATGAAATTTCCTTTGAAGCAAAGTTAAATGTTTTTGAGACGGATCCAAAATTAATTGCTTGTTTTCATTGGTAGTCTGGTAGGTCCTTTGGTACATTTGTAGAGATCCTTGTCTTAAATCTTTCTAATTTATCAGATCACATCAAAATATTTTCATTCTGACCTTGCATTGTTATATTAAGTTCATGTAGGTGCTCAAATGTATTTATTACCAGCCATGTACCCAAATTTGGCTATTAAGTAAGTATTATATAATATACAAATATATTTGTGTTTTTTTTGGAAGCAATGCTCCGCGGCACACCTAGCATCGTCTCGCGGCACACCGGTTACGGAGCACTGCATTAAAGCACAATTGACCATTTTTATTTTAAATTATAATAATAGCCAAGATTTATGTTAATCAAGTAAAGTTTAAATTTCATTTTTCCAACAATGACCAAATCAGAGTTATCTATTTGTAGTACTGAGGTGACGATATCATCCCAGTAGAAAATGGGTGGGAAATTTTCTTAGATTATTAATGTTATAGGAAAGACTCTGGGTTTATGTATTCTTAAATATAAAATTCGATTGATTATAATTATTGTAATAAAGTGACTTTTAATTTGAATTTAGAATCACTTTTACGATGTTTATAATATATTTGTATTTATTCTCATAATGGTATTCTTTTGTTTTCAGGTAAGTCAAGTGCAATTATTACCTCAGCGATATCATTATTTTTATTATTACCACGTTTTTATTAGCTCGTATTCTTGTTTGTCCGGTACAGATTTTTTCTTGTGTGTCCAGTACAAATTTTTTCTTGTTTGTCCAAGATTTGTATTGGACGATTGAAGATTTTTAACAAACTTCCCGACTAGCTAGACGTTTGAAACATTTAGAATATATCAGAACAGGACGACAATGCATTCTTTTAATACTTTTGGGCATCTTTAAGCAGAATTGAATTCATTTTCAGTTAATTCTGTTTTGTATGTTTCGGAAAAAATCGTTAAAAGTAAAACACTATTATTGGTTACTAAGGGGGTCCTAGCAACTAAATTATTAATATATACGTGCGTTACTATGGAAATCAATATGAAATGTCAAAATGACATTTCAGTATTCTATATTTATTCAGTATTTCTATCAAGTATAAAAAAAAAGTATTTATTAATACATAGAATTGTCAAGTTTATATGATTCAATAGAAAATTTAAAAACGTGGTATATAAAAAGTTCTTTTTATCTTGTAATTATTTAAATGTAAGTACTAAAATACTATTATTATATTTTCGGTTTATAACTATTTGCATTTTTAATACAAAAGTTTGTTATGTGCAACAAAATATGTTTAGTATAAAAGCTCGAGCAATCCCAGCCCACTCACAGCGAATTCAATCAACGTGAAATGAATGCATCTGTAGAGGCGTAGATGTGTGACAACGTAGCCCATAGATGCCGAATGTAAATTGCTACGTTTTATCAAAATTTGTTTATTTATGTGTTTTATGTATTATGATTATAAGTAAGCGATTGGAAAATGCATTATAATATACATTACAAGTACAGAAAATGCAATATTTATTAAAATAAAGAGAAAAAACACGACAAAGGGAAAAAAACATCACAACTTTCGTGCTTTACAGTAAATAAATAACGGGAAAGTTCGATTACTTAAAGTAATTATAAATGTGACTTACATCCACTGGTTGCGGTTTTTACAGTGGACTGTAATTGATTTTGATAGAATGATTATGATGGTGGATGTAAATTTATGCTGTTGAGGCTAGATCCATGGTCTGGTTGTACTATCACTCGCGCGGTATTGTTTGTTGGGTCACTCAGTGTGCAGCACTTGACGGTAATAAATGATTCTGGTTATAAGTGTACGGTTGATTAATGAAAAGAGCCGGTATCACGATTTGCCAGATATTCAGAATTATTATCGTTTGGATGACGGTCACACCATATCAAGTTGACCCGGCCGTGTTCTACGAATAACTTTGAATCAGTCTGTATGCGCATTGAATTACTCGGGACGGTCTAGTTGTAACAGGCTTAGACGCACCCGTTGTCTTGAGGTAACTAAATGTTTTCAGTCATGGTCAACTAATAACCAGTAACTGAGTTGCGCCTGGACTTGCGACAATCACCGGGGATTTTAGGTAGGAGGGAAATATAAGGATGAGGTCAACCATAATTGGCCCAATCATCCACATAAATTAAATAATAATTTAATCTATATATCAACCGCTATCGTGCTGTTGAATTTATACAACATCGTATAATATCATATATTTTCTGTGATGAGATATTATGAAGACTGCAAAGTTTGACCCACTATGCCTAAAACGAGGACTGTTCTGGTAGTGTGAAATTTCCTACTTTTACCAAGGTTTTTCAAGTTGTAATAAATAGAATAAACAAAACTTCATCACCAGAATTTATTTAAAGGTTTCTATAATAACACATACAAGCGAGTGACACATCGTAGTCTAGAGAAGTAAATGCTAGATTATTAGATATGTGTAAAAACAGAGGATAGAATGCAATCAATTTTACTGAAAAACACATTTAATTGAAATGATAGATACACAGAACAAATTATTATATATATTTATTATATATTATATATGGATAAATAGAATTCCGATCGGCTATACCCAAATACACTACACTTTGAAGCAGGATTTTGAATGTGTGAGTGTCACATTATAGACGTTCAATTGTGTGTGTTTCAACCTTCAAATACACCAATATTAAATGAGCATCAGTGCATAAACCAAAAACAGTTGTCAGAATGAAGGACAAGCGTATTTTTGACACGTGTTTAAGTTTATCCGATATTCTTCCACACTTCGGATCCCTGTTACTCTACACCCGCTAGGTATTTCAGTTCGCATTATTTCTGAGTTTCCTGGATACTTAGCTCGAAGAAAAAGCAATCGTTGAATTAATTTACTCATCGATCGTACTGGCTACTGGTTTGACGAGATAGTAACTTTCTTAAGCTTAAGCGTCGGTCTATATAGCGTCGTGGGTCCCAGGTTCGAATCCTGGGTCTGGCAAGGAGCAAGTGACCTACATCCATTTCTCGTAAAAACAAAAATATGTTAATACAAACCTTCCACTCTGTGGAGGCCCATATGATCCTATTATAGTTCGTTATTACTTTATTACGATATTTTAAACTGGTATAGATAATTAAAGAAAATTATAGCATATTCTCCATAATATTAATAAAAGCGAAAAACTACGTACGAGTACCTACTGAAAAGAATCAACACTGTATTCTGTATCCCCCCCCCTAGAATTACGCGATTTGATTTTTATTTTGCTACGTTAGACGGAGTTTAAAAGTAAAAACCAAAGTTGCTATATGACACGGAGTCTAGATTCTGTTAAATTTCCGAAAAGCGACGACGCGATGAGTTCCACTGATTGATTGAGGAACCGAAAGCGTGCAATTCGTCGATAGTAAAACTCACCACTTTGTGCTACAGCAGATGTTAAGAACCAGTGGTTTATTTCATTTATAATTATACTTCTGAAGATATTATTTAAGTTTTATTTTTATATCTTTTACATCAATTTTGTGGATCTTTTATGGTGTCTGATAGTCTCTTGTTAGTACGAGTACTATTTAGTCTATATGGCTATTCTAACATATCACAACTCCAAAATCAATAATTTTATCCTTATGTATTGTATCCTTGTATCCTTGAGATGACCGCAATACTTGCTTTTTAGAGTGAAATATAGGAGTAAAATTACATTTTGATATGCGGCTATTTTAAAAACTCATTACGACACCAGTGTTACCGCACAGCGCTGCCAAGCCAAAATGGGTATTTTACATGCCCAATAGCTCTGAAATTTTGTGAAATATATTCAACAAATTGCAAAGCCGATATACATTTTTTCAACGTAGAATAATATACAATTTAATGTATATTATAAATATTAAATGCCATATAAAAACTGTCTGATATAATATTCCTTTTTAGGTTAAACTAACGCCAAGGTGACATAACATTTAAAAAAAAAAATGTCAGTGTCATTGCGCATGCGTAACGATTCTGCAATGTTAGTGTTAATGCCATGTATACAGAATTAACCTGAGTGATATCCGTGACATTTTAGATAAAAAAATAAAGGAAATGTGTTATAAGTTAGAATAGCTCTGCTATACCCCCCCAGAAGTTTACTCGCGTTTCCTTCACACAAACTCGCTTTCCATTCATGACTGATGAACTTCGGTACCATCTATAATATACAGAGTATGGACCTGATAGGTTGACCAAGTGAACTAATATCCATTTCTCGGAAAAACAATCTTCCACTCTGTGGAGACCCAGATTATGGTTTTATTAGGATCGAACATGGCCAAAAGAGAAAAAAAAATAAAAACATAACATCTAGAAATTACAAATAGTATATTAGGTATATAATAAACTATTTATTTTATTCAACGAACAAGATACAAGATTTGAGAATGTAACATTCTATAATACTGAATATACATAATTTGAAAACATCTCATGCATTTACACACTAGAAAAAATACGACACCTGACGGGACTTGAACCTGCATGAGATGTTTTCAAATTATGTATATTTAATAATATATATATTATATTTATATTCCATTTGCATCATTTTTTGCGACCCAGGTTTCATTTTTAGCATCTTTAGGCAATATACACACTCACCAATGGTAAACGTACAACGTAAAACTGACATAGGATATAGTAATTTACTATTTATGTACCTACTAAATTATTTTCTCAACCATTGAAAAATCGTGTTGAAAATTTTGTACATTGAAATAGTATTTTTGAATTCCATAATGAAACAACGCCTTAAAAATAATATATAATGTTTTTTTTCAAAAGGTGTAGTAAGACTTTTTTAAGGGTTGTCAAATCGATAATCGAGGGATGGGGGTGGAAATCGGACCCGTTCGCATTCATTTAGCATTTCAATTTGTCCTGAACACTCGCCTGTTTGCTGAAGATCCTTGCGTATTGTGAATGAGGCTTTAATATAAAAGAGAAAGCTATACGGAATGAATTCAACGCAAGGGTTGGGAATTTTCAATACGGCAATAAAACCCCTAAAAATTCTTTACGAATTCGTTTTGTAAGAGAACATTTATTTTAATTAATACATGAGTATTTAATAAATGCAAGATTAAAAACATGAATATATTTTGAGGATTAATTATTCGTTATTCCGTATATAATATACGGAAGGTTTAAGAATGTAGCATGACGTCTAGTGAATATTATTTTATAATTAAAATTTCGAATGATTCTGATGCCATCTAGGAATCACCTAATATATTTCTCCATACCAACCGCCCCACGCCACATTCGATTTTAATCGAGCGTATCACGAAGCCCTACGTTTGCTTGTGAAAGATCACCAGTTGTTTACGGCTGGGAACGTCTCAGGAGCAAATGCCCAAGACTAAGGTCAGCACACACTCAAGTGTGCTTCGACTGACTTTACAAAGATTTTCTAATAAAAGTGCCCATGAGAGAGAAGAGCACGGACAATTATTAAAAATAAACGATTCTAATTAATTTACATATTACGTAAAAACAAATTTAAAACAATACGGATATACTAAACTATGTCAAACGCCGCATTTTTTTAAAAGTATTTATTATTGTTGGCCTTCGTAGTGACCAAGTCGGACGACCCAACAGCCAGTTGGGCCAATTTGAGCATCTTTTCCTTTGTAGAGCACATTCTTGGACATTTGCAGAGGATGTGGTTTGCATCCTGAAATTATTCGCCAGGACATTACGGACATGTTGGTCGGGTCAAAAAACTTGACAGAAAATCCACCGTGCCAAGTGACTGGTGTGATGGTCAGGAGTCAGACTGGCTATATCCAATCGCCATTCGACATTGGGAAAGAACAAATATGTATGTCTGCTCTTGGTGAAGCCATCCCACTTTCACTGCCAGGTCTTCAACGCCATATCCAGCGTCATTCGACGTACTTATTGAGACTAATTTGAGTTACCTTATCACCACGCATCATATATCTGCAGCTGAAATTTGTGCACGGCCGCCTTCCATGAGGCTATAAATATATCAGAATTAAAAATTTCAATGCCATACTTCCTTATCCCAAAACGAAGCTGCACGGGACTGATGTAGTAATCAGCGGCGGCTCCTCTAATACCATGGAAGTGCTACGCACTGCCTGCATTTTTGAAGATATCGCTCAACTTTTCATTGTTATTCATATGTGTATCACTCACTTCGCGAAGTAAAACATGTAGCAGTATTATGAATAATACTCCGTTCATGAGCGCAAAGCGATTGCGATCCAAATAGATTTTCAGTTTGCACAGAATTACATTGAGGTCATTGTATACTACTTAAACGGTGGTCGAATGTTCCTGAAAGGCGTTTTGTGTAGAATTTTACACTTTTAGATTGGCGCATGAAACGAAGGACTCTAGAAACAAAAACGCCAGTTTCTGTTTTATAACAATGTTGGCGAGTTAATTTTTAACAATTTTACAGTTAACATTTTTAATGAATCGCCAACATTTTACGAAAATACAAACTGCCGCGTTTATTTCTAAACCACTCAAATGCATTCAAAATAATAAAAAAACACATCAGGTGGTTATCTATTTGACTGACGCATTGTTCGCTTGGAGCGTAAAGCCATAAACTGTGACATTTATATTTCTTTATTGATATTAAATCATTCTAGCTGTTCAAAACGTTTTTTGAGAAATAGTATAAATAAACAAAGATATATTTAATTTACCTTCTGAGAAGTCGGTAAGAGAACATGGCAGCCTTTGGTGATTGAGGTAATTATGAAAAGACGCTTTACGACGCTAGGACACGTGTTCCGGATGCCGCCAAAGAGTGTGACACTTCGTACCGTTATGGCACAGCCTCAAGGGTTCCGTCGCCGTGGAACGTCCTCCCTCGCCTTGCAGCGGTACCACAAAAGCGACCTACGTGCTGCAGGTCTGACAAGGCGGGAGGCGCAAGAGTTGGCAATGGACCGACGAAAGTGGCGCGATCTTGTGTTTGCCCTATGCTTCAATGCTGGGTCGTGACAGGGTGAAAGAAGAAGATCTTCTCTTTATAGAAGGTTAACCATTGCGCACTACCAGAAAATGCTATTGTGAAGACCACCGGCCGCCACTGGTAGTAACCATGCACCTCGGTGCTTAAGGAAAGAAGGAATGTGTTATTCAAGCTTGAGGTATTTTCAGGGGAATGGCAGAAATCTAGACACAGTCTAATCGAGAGATAGGTAATTGATAACATGCACTTTAACTTCTACGGTAACTTTGTCGAATAGACGGCATTTGGTTTTTTTTTATAATTTTACCGAGGCTTTGACTGCGAATTGTTGTCATATCGCCTTTTCTCTTCTAGAAGGGAATCAACCGATCAGGTTCTCTCTCCAATCCTGTTAAATAAATTTCTAATTTTGCCAAGCTGTTCCGTCTCACCCACCGCCAAGGCACTTTTCAATTCATCGATATTCTCAAAAATATCCTCAATTCGCAGCTGTACACTTTGTCGTTCATATTTAGGGCATAGTAGTGCTATATGTACAATGTACTCCAAAACATTACATTCATCGCAGAGCGATTACATTCAATCGCTCTTCTCATGAGGATATCGAATCTTTTACCCATTGTGTGCCCTGTTCTTAGCCTCAGTATCGCATTTGGTTTAAGTTGAGTCGCTCCATCCAATTCCCATTTGGACAGTGATCTCTTTTTGTAAAGTACCATTTACTGTGATGTTCGCCCCGAGGTATATAAAAATGTCGATACTCTCAATGTTTTCCAAGTCGCTAATCACCAAATCGCCTTTAGTACAAATGTTATAGGTACGGTATTATAGAATTTTTGTAATATATATATTTCTGAACCTAAAGCGCAAGCCTAATCCACGCCGTCGGTGAGTAATTAAAGAATTGAATGATACCTACCTTAATTTAGTATACTAAAACCGATAGCCAACATTTAAACGTAATTCGATAAGCATTTCATGTAACAAGTACTAGTTAAAATTGTCGTGATTCAATAAGATTTCCGCAGCTTAATTGGAAAAGCATACTGGCGCGAATCCAGCAGATACAGGTTCAAGTCCCATTGGGGGTCGTATTTTTTTCGACAAAAATGTTTTTTTTTTCTGGTGTTTATATCTGGGACAATAAGTGTCTATAGATGGATGCATATTTGATGAAATTGTTAGCAGAGTAAAGCTAGGCTAGAGTGCTTTTGGCCGCCTGAATAATGTCTTCAAAAGTGACCTTCCACTGTGCCTAAAGCGCAAAGTATTCAACCAGTGTGTGCTTCCCGTGATCACATATGCGTGTGAAACATGGATCCTAAGTAAAAGAGAGATCCAGAAACTTGGAGTAGCATAACGTGGTATGGATAGGTGCATGCTGGGCATAACGCGAAAGGACAAAAAGAGGTATGAGTGGATAAGGAAGCAGACAAGGGTTTGCGATGTAATTAGAGTTCATTAAAAACCCCAAATGGAGATGGGCTGGATACATATCTCGAAGAAGAGACAATTGTTGGACAAATTTAGTCATCCAGTGATATTCTAGAGATACAAAACGTCAGCAAGGTAGACCTAGAGGCCGCTGGATCGATGAAATGATTCTGCGGAAGTACTTGGCAGCGTAACGCACAGGGCCGAAAGAAGTGGAAGCAGCTTGAGGAGGCCTTCATCCAGCAGTGGATAGATTCAGGCTGATGATGATGGTGATATATTTCTGAGGCTACGTTGTGAATTTTCAATAATAAAATATTTTTAATTCAGATATAAAAATACTTGCGTGATGAGTATTTTCTTTCTTCAGTTTTTCATACGCGTCTGTATAAAACAAAACTGTTGACCTTTCAGATGCTGACCCACAGACACAAAAATAATACATTTAGATTTCCCAATGGTACGCGGCCCTTGATAGCAATGTGCGAAGTATTTTAATGCAAACTCGAAAAAGTTACCATAAAGCTATATCTGTTTTTGCTATTCTGAAAAAAAGCCTTAATTGGAATTGGCAGGCCACGTTATCGACTAGTGTGCTTTTTCTATTTTAAAAAAATAACAACAAAAAAGCGTTAAAACAAATAAATAAACTTTGATTTGTCGAGAACAGATTATGTTGGGAATAGTTTTATTTTACAAAAAAATATTTTTTTAACACCACAGTAGACCATGAGGCCTAAATATAGCCAAAAAATTCGACTTTGGTAAAGGTTTTAAACTGGTAATTAAAATTTCCTACCTAATTTAGAATTTGGAAATGAAAAAAATATAAAATAAACAAATTTTGCTTTGCTTTGAAGCTCTCGAAAATATGCAATATTCATTTTTGTGTGGAATTCTAAGGTTATCTAAGAATAGCATGTAATGAAATATTATACAAAAATCATTTATAGCCGCAATTTTTACAATATAATAAAATCTATAGGTCTTAAAAAAATAAACATCATACGAATATTTAGCTCTTTTGTGTAAAAAGTTTGGCAACCCTGTAAATAATAATTATTTAAAAACGTTTTTTTACTACTCATAGAATCACTGATACGTAGACTCTATGGAATAAAGTTTTCAGCGTAGAGCTCTCTGTCGTAGAGCCGTAGACGTCGGAAACATGCGAGAAGTAGCGTAACCGGATGTGGGTTGACAGTTTTTTTTTGAAAGGAGCCTTTCCTCTTTACATCCCGTAACTATCGACAGATATGATATGGTTAGAGGTTTTTTTATTTGGCGACATGAGAATATTTACATACGAGTATATTATTTTTTCAGCTTGAAAAAAATCGCAATTTTACGTTTGTGCTATCTAATATTATATTATTATCTTTGAGGCAGACGTAAACAGATTTCAGTTTATTTTAAATAAACAATAACTTTGACTTTGCATTTCAGCTGTTGAGTTTTAATGTTTGTTTTAATAATTGAAAAAGGATAACGCACAAACCAAAAATATACTTTACGGAAAATTAATACTATCAACCGATAGTACTCGATTATTTGAGTACTATTTCATTTCAGTCGTATTGTATTAATTTATTATATTATAAGCAAGAATTAACGGTATTCTTTGTCAGTGTACAACATTTAACATTGGTGAGTGTGTGTAGTATCTGAAGATGCCGAAAGGCGAAACACGGGTCACAAAACATGACTTAAACTAAATAGTAAAAAACTTAAATCAATTAAATTCTAATGGATTTAAGTATATTACTATTCCATTTAAATCGTTATTTCCGACCCGGGTTTAAGTATGTATATGATATATCTCATTATTGTCCGGCAACTTCATCTTGGCTACGTGGCAAATCTGTGAACAAGTACAGCTAATCGAACTTCCGGTTTCAAATTAGGAACGCCCCCAAATTTTTCATTACATTTTTGACACTTCGTATTGGACGCATCTATCAATTTACGTAATTTGAAGCTTTTTATAAAGATGTCTAACACAATACGAAATGATGTTCGAATTATTATCAGTAAACTTTTGATTTATTGCGAAGAAGAAAAAGAGTCGTATTTAAAAGGCGAGCCTATACAATACTTTCAACAAGCCCATTTTACGGGTTCCTGTCATGTCAGGTATGTCAAAATTCAGTGTTGTAATTCTAGAAATATTCCCCCAAATACTGGAAATTATGTTTGTATATTATAAAGTTATGTGTATCGTAATCTATTTTATTAATATTTTTAGACGTATAATAATTAAGTATAAATGATCATTAGTTAGTTAATGAATTGTCCTATTTTTTCCTAATTTTTAAACCGATAAGTAGGTACATATTGTTTTAAAATTTATGTAAGGTGGATATAATTTAATTTATAGAAAATTATTTTCACAGTATGTGTTTCTACAACAATTTTACTAAAAATACGATATAAAGACATCATTTGTAAATTATAAAACATGTGATTGGGTCATCAATATAATATTGAATATGTTATATCTTTCACTTCTACTTTTTTACTCATAATTTGTGTTCTAGTTATTTAATTAATAAATACCTGCAGCAATATTATCAGTTAATGTGGGTTCAATGTTACATTTCCTTCCAAATTCAATAATTACGCTGTAATAATTAACCTAATATAATAGTAATAATTAAGAGGTGAAATTATTTGAAAAAAAAATTCTATTGATATTTATTGAACAATAATTAGACTTATAAATTAATGTACTTATAAACTTACTGAGAATAGAATTGATATAAACTTAAAACCTAATTTCGCGGGATATGTTTTCTCAAAAAATGACAACACTGTGAAATATTCTATACGCGATAAGAGCGACTTCCTGTTGTTGCCTAAATAATGTTGTCGTACAGTAGTTAACTCCATTAATTTCCAATACGTTACCATTGTTCCCAGAATGGACGATTGTACACCACATGAGTATAGTATTTTTATTGTTTATAATTAATGATGATCTATTATTAGGCTTAGACGATTTATATCCACTTATCGAGTGTATTTTTTTTAGTATTATTAATAACCATGACTTTGCTTTTTCGTACAAGGTGGTTGTTAGTAATTTTGAACAATCACAAATACCCAGGCTTTGAGAAAAACACATAAATATTGTGTGTCTTGACCGGGAATCTAACCCAAGAACTCTCGGGTGGAAGGCAAGCGCCTTACGCACTGCACCACGAGAGTCGCCTTATCGAGTGTATTATTAGTGATAAGGTAGGAGTTTCAACTATTGATAATTTGTTATATTTTTTTTTTTTATTATAATCCTTGAGTTAATAGATATATGTGATAAAGTTTTTACCTACTTTATTGTATGGTTTTGTTATATAAGTTGGAGTTGATTGTAGTCATTGTCAGTGTGTATTTGCCTTTTGGTGAGTGTACATATTGCCTGAAGATGCCGAAAAGCGAAACCCGGGTCGCAAATAACGACTCAAATAGAATAGTACAAAACTTAAATCCATTAGAATTTATATTCAAATTCCATGAAGTACCTTCAGTCGATTAAATTTTGTAGTTAACAGTATCGGCGCAAAAAAATATAATATTATTTTGTTTTTTGGTCACCGTGTATAATATTAGATTTTGATTTGTTAATCGCATTCAGACGCGTTGGAAATGCTTGTATCAAGAATTAACATGATTCTGGTGTATTATGAAATACGTATCGTAGTTTTTTTAGTATAGAATAACACCAAGAGATCTTTAATTTAACCAAACAGTATATTTAACTATAAAACTCATGATAATTTCTTATCTACGAGCTTAAAAGGATTAAAACAAAATAGAAGTTCAAATAATAATGGAATCTTTATTTATATTTACAGAAACCGTTCAACTATTTCATGGTGGGTTGTATTAAAATAAAATAATACATAATTATTATTTTGATAAACAAGAGGAATTTATAACAGATAATTGTGATCAGCCTAAAATGCAGTCCTGTTTTGAGAGACCAGAGCACCACCCATCATGGTGATATGATTTATTCAAATAGCGAACGTTATATTAGCTCACCAATGCGTTTCCTCTGGCTCACTTTCTATGAAGACAACCCGAAACCATTACTCTTTCCAGATTTTCCGGTCCAGGCAGAATTATTATTAGACATTATTGTCGATGTATTATTATTTATGTGTATATTACATTTCTCATGAAATACTAAATACGGCATTCAATAGATATGTATATAACTGTATTATGATTATTATTTTTTAATACAAAAATTGATACACCAAATTGAATAAAAAATGGTTACTAATAATCCGATGAAATTGTATTTCAATAGTGAATTTATGTTCACTGTGTATAAGTATCATCTGGTATAATTGGCATGCATTTCGATGATCATTGGAAAAGTTAACAAAAGATGCTTTTGTCGTTCATTGTCGTATTGTATTCTGTACGAAAATGGGTATGTATTTCAGTGGCAATTAATTTTTACTCAACGATTATATTATTTGTATCGCTATATTTCAAAATCAGCCAAGTCCATAATATATGAATAGGAGAAAAACAGCTTTTTGTTTTCTCAAATACACAGTCACAAGGGTGAAAGTTTTTATTATTTCGAGTACTTATAGAATATTTAAAATTAATAAATTCCACATTTTGATAATGCAGAAATGTTAGAAAGCAGTAGTTCTTAAAAAAGATTTTTAAGAAAGTTCTTTAAAAAAGTAAAAAAATACCTAAAGGTGGACTTGGCTGATTTTGAAATGTAGTGACACATTTGGTCGTTTCATTAAAATATAATTTTTAATTAGCTGCAAACATGCTACATCACACTTAAGTACCAGGTGAGTGAATATTAAAATTAGTTTTTACATTATAATAATAATTAATAAGTATGCCTTACGTCAGAATTGCCATATTATCTATACGAGGTAATATTTAAGAAATAGTTATCGCAATTAGGGAATCCAATCCCGGAATATTTTCGATACTTGTGAATCCCGGGATTAGTAAACATAATCTTGAAACTTTTGGAATTGGTTTTTTTTTATCGAATGAATACAAATCTAAGCTCGATCATAACATCTGGAGAAGTTAATGTATTTTTCGTAAATAAAAGCATTATTAATTGCCATTTATTCTCTCTCGTTTTAAAATAATAATAATCTTAAATTTGAAAAAAATATGAATCAACAAGAAATCAATCAAGTAAGTCAAAATCAGCCATTTTTGAAACAAACTTTTTAAACCATGTTTATGGTTTTTGATTTAATATCTAATGGCTAATACAATGTTCATTTTTTTGTAGAATTGGAAAAAAATATATCTTTCTAGTGGCATTCATTTAAGAGTATCAGAGTTACTGCAGTGTTTTTCTCGATATTTGACTAAATTTATTTTAAAAAAAAACACTGGAGTTAGGGGTATATCTCGTTAAATATTTTTTAAAGATACGCCAGTGTTCTTATGAGATAGAGAAAAATAAATGTAATTGAACTGCATTCATAACTCAAAACAGCAAAATACAGACTTACGGCAGTGTAGGTCTGGGGGTGCGATAATCTGATATCGTTTGTATGTCAAACAATAATTTTATTCTAAGATCAAATTTCATTTTCATTTGTCGTCTATTGTTTTATTATAATTTATTTTCTCCCAACACTCTTCGCCACTGGTATATTCTGACGGTGTTATATAAATAAGGGTGGGAATTAATCGCACATTGCAATAATCAAAATTCACAAAAAAAATATCTTTAACATTTGGAAAGTAGTTTTCACATATATTAAATGATTTCACAAATAAATAAATGAAATCACATAAAATAGTTTGTTTCACAAAACAAAAATCATACATCACTCATTGTTAATATAAGTTCACTCAATTTTGACAACTACACACATTGGTAAAATTGTTTTCGCCGACAAATAATATACCACACAAAGAAAAGGTAGAAATTCACAAATGTCAAAATATTAATTGTAGCGGCAATAAAATTTATTAGAAGACAATCGCAAAAATGATGCTTAGGTGTCAATATAAGTAATGTTTAACGCAGTAATATAAATAGGTAGGTACTTATATATTCGTGCTGCTATGTTCATATATTATTTGATGTAAATCTACAACCAAATAACACCACCTATTATAGTAGGTAGATATTTTTCGATTCATCGATATATAAGTTTTGGTAAATGTGCCGCAGATGCCGTCATGAGGTTTTATAACACTCTTTTAAGACCTAACCTAACCTAACATAACCTAACCTAACATAACCTAACCTAACCTAACCTAAACTAACCTAACCTAACCTAACCTAACCTAACCTAACCTAACCTACCCCAACCTAATATTACCTAATATAATCTTAGTTTGTGATAATGATGCATAAAAATGTATGAAAATTTCAAATTTTAAATTAACGATTATTGGATCGAAAAACCTATGCGCCGACAGAAAAAGGTATTTATTATGATTTTCTACATGGAATTAACTGTTTTCGTAAAAAAAATCATAAGAGCTCATGACGGCACGGCGTCTGCGGCACAATTACCTTAGTTTTAATTAACGTCACTTTTAAAATAGGTACTTATAGTATTATTTCAATATGAAGGTAGGTACCTAATACATACCTACTTATGTTTTGCCAAAATATTGTTTAAAATCATTAAGCCCAATTTCCTAAGTGTTTGTATTAATTTACGATTAATTAGTTACAATAGTATATTGATACGTGAAGACTACTTTTTCCATAGTGCAAATCGATCATTTGACAGTTGTAGTTGATTTGTGAATATCATCCACTTCCGATGTGATGAACATCTTTTTAAATGTTGTTAGCGCTTTGTGAAAACAATCTATTGAATTGTGCGAATATATATTCCCATATAAATAATATAATAATGTTCTTTTTTAAAAATAAAATAATACGTAAATACAGTCAAAATAAAAATTATTTATAAAACGGCGTGGGATTAGAATGATTTGATTAGATAATATTTATAAACTGACAACTGACAGCTCATCATCATCGTCTTTGTTTCCGTTTCCGGGTCGGGTATTACCCTCTTCAACCTGCTATCTAAAGTTTCTATTACACGGGTTATTAAACATCCTTACAGTTTTGTTTACACTTCGTCAACGGTTGATAATTAATTAACGAAACGTCAATTTCACGACCTTGCGTGGTGATTAAGATCATTATAGGTTCGACAATGAGGTGGGGATTCTTAACTGCGTTTTGTTTTTGGAGATAATTTTCAAGTTTCGAACGTAAAGCATGGCAGAATACTTAATGATCCCACCCATCTAGAACAGCGCTGTCCAACTTCTTTTAGGCCGCGGGCCATTTTACCACGTTTTTCTTAGCTCGTATTCTTCTTTTTCGGGTGGTTGTTTATCCAGTACAAATCTTGCAATCAATTTTTAACTAACTTCCTGACTAGCTAAACATTTAAAACTTTTAGAATATATCAGAACACGATGCCAATGCATTTTTTTAATACTTTAAGCCATCTTAAAGTAGAATTGAATTCATTTTCAGTTAATTCTGTTTTGTATGAAAAGTTATTTCGGAAGAAATCCGTAATCCAATCCACTATTATTGGTTGCTAAGGGGGTGATCCTAGCAACTGAATTATTTATATACGCGCGTTACTATGGAAATCAAAATGACATTTCAGTAGGTATTCTATATTTGTTTGTTTGTTGCAAAGTAGCGAAAAAATGATTATCATTGCCCTATTTGTCCTAAATTATTAATACATAGAATTGTCAAGTTTATATGATTCAACAGAAAATTTGAAAACGTGGTAAGTATGAAGAGGACAGGTATATGAAAAGTCAGTTAATGCCAATTCAAAAGTTATTTTTTATAAAAAAAAAATAATACATAAGTAACTAGAAATAATAAAAACAATAATATTATTAAGTAAGGTATTTAATTTTTTTTTGTAAAATTTTTTATTTATCATAAATTAATTACGTTTTATAAAAAAAAATCTACCCTTTTCTTAGGTCAATAATTATTATTAAACAATCATTATTCGCATAATGTTTATCACATTTGAATGGTCAAAGACATAGCATATAATCAGTATCTTTAAAATTATCTCCAAATGTGTTAATTGTGCCAATTTTTTGAATAATAAAATGCCTAATTCTTGTCAAATTTGGGATCACAAAGATTATAAAATATAATTATAAATATAAATCTAAAAAATCTTAACACCACTGCACGTGGATGTACTGAAATATAACTACATTCTAAAACATTAGATCGAAAGGTTTAAAAGAATACTATTTTATGTAATAAAAATACTTTATGCAGCCATCAAATGTTTAAAATAAATATAAAGGATAATAAGGCTTCAAAATTATATAAATAGATTATCTACAACGTTTAAGGAATATCCAGGATTATGCTCTGAAAATACCATAAAAGCTCCATGTTGACCTACGCACGTGGGCCGTTAAGAAGAGCAACATATTGTATTTTCCGTCAATTCACATATTCATTTTTAATATTACAACAATCAAATATTAATACTATCGACCGAAGGTATTTGATGGAATTTGAATTTAAATTTTAATGGATTTAAGTTTTGTAAAATTCCATTTGATTCGTTTTTCGCGACCCGGGTTTCGCCTTTCGGCAGCTTCAGGTACTGACACTGACTGTCAGTGTTTATTTGCCTATTGGTGAGTATACACAGTGCCTGAAGATGCCGAAAGGAGAAGCCTGGGTCGCAAAGAACGACTCAATTGGAATAGTACAAAATTTATACCCATTAGAAATTACATCGATCTATTGACAAGTGAGAACTAAAATTTACCATTTGACAGTAAAGTTAGATCATCTGTTAAAACTACCTATTTCCGATGACTTTCATCTTTTTCAATGTTGTAGGCACAGTTTATTTTATTATATGTACCTATATAAATATGATATATATATATCACCTTTGACCTTCCACTGTGCCTAAAGCGCAAAGTGTTCAACCAGTGTGTGCTTCCCATGATCACATATGCGTGTGAAACATGGACCCTAAGTAAAAGAGAAATCCAGAAATTTAGAGTAGCACAACGTGGTATGGAGAGGTGCTTGCTGGGCATAACGCGAAAGGACAAAAAGAAGAATAAGTGGATAAGGAAGCAGACAAGGGTTTTCGATGTAATAGAGTTTATTAAAAACCTCAAATGGAGACGGGCTGAACACATAGCTCGAAGAAGAGACAATCGCTGGAAAAATCTAGTCATCCAATGGTATCCAAGAAGTATATAACGTCCACAAGGTAGACCTAAAGGCCGCTGGATCGATGAAATGATAAAGTTCTGCGGAAGTGCGTGGCAACGTAATGCACAGGACCGAGAGAAGTGGAAGTAGCTTGAAGAGGCCTTCATCCAGCAGTGGATAGATTCAGGCTGATGATGATAATGATATATATATATATAATTCGTCTCTGTTCTGGCAGAACACACTAACTGGAGAATACTAGTTTTGAGTAATTTGACTTTGGAGTTGTTAAAATGTTTGAAATGGTCTATCGTGTGAGTTTATCGTAAAAAGGATGACTTTAAAATAAAGACTGTTTATTTATTAAAAAGGTTTCCAGACGGTAAAGTTTGAAATAAGGAACATTTTGGTATAACAAACTCAATATGTCATTTTTTGAATTAGTGTCTTCTGCCAGAACACTGACGATTATATTCCCCAATAATAATTATTCCTGTGTTGCCATTATTAAAGTTTCATTGCATGACGTCGCTTTTGTTAAATTATTGGTTGTAATCTACGATACGACACAGTGGGTTAAAGACAAAGCGTCTAGTTTTAATTTTATTACATTGTGTGCTAATCTCATCAGCAAAGCAATCCCGCCTTGGTAGACAATGTATTATTGGCTCATACAGAATTAACATTCTCTCCATTAATATGGTACGCGTGAAACTTATTGAAAATATTGTATTGTTTTAGAAAACATATTTCTTTTGTATTGTATATATGTTTTTTTTAATATTTACATTGAATTATTATCAATCGACAATATTTGGAGCGTATGGAGTATGCAAGGTACAATGAACCCTCACCTTGACTAAAATTTAAGCTATATAGAATTACTTCAGCGCTCGAAATGGAAAAGTTTACGAACCGGAGCGCTCGACATATTTTCTGAAGATATTTACATAGTCATCAAATCGTATGCGTATTTTATAAAAATAAGTGTGTCAGATTTTCTATTCTATGGCCTATCTAGCTCAGACGGTCAACATATTTTTTACACGAGACGGAGCGATAATTTTACAAATTTCACGAGCCAGAACGGCGCTCCGGTGCGTGCCGTTCCATTTCGAGACCTGAATTACTTATTATATTTTTGTGGATTCTTTGTACAATATAGTAACTTTAGGCTATACTTCACCTGGGGTACGGTCTAAAACGATCGTGACTACGCCACGCGACATGCAAACGACGCGTGCAGAACAAAGCATAATTTGTCATAAAAATTCAACATGCGTCCATTTAATGTTATGTTTATTGTTCTATTAGTAATAATAATAATAATATATTCATCGACATGTTTTCTTTTTCAAGTAAATGGGTAACGTTCTTTAGTCATCTTTACACGACTTAATAATTAATTCCCCCGACGCCATCACAATACAAATTGAAGTATTCACTACTCGACTATCGCTCTCCGATTGGCAGCGAGTCTGAAATTTCGTCGCACCTATAGTTGAAAATTATTTGCCGTTTCACTGAAGTATGCTATTAATAATCAAAATACAAAAAAATGAGACAAAATTTCAGATTTAATAAATATACATATTGTCATGTTATGATTTTACTGGGGGTTGAGGAATAGGTATGGATGGGGATATAGGTGGGATAGGTTGGGGATAAGCATGAGACTCGGGGAAATAGGATGCAGGGTCGTGGATGGTTTGACAATTACCTCTAAGACCTCAGCTACCTGTCCGGTTACTACACTCATTCGTTGGATGTTCCTGTATAATAATAAAGTACATAAAGATGGAATAAATATAAATATCTCGGATTGAGCGCCACTCTATGTTGATGCATAGAGACAATAGTGATAATGAAAATTAAATGAAAAGCAAGTAGAGAAATTTCAACAATTGTATATTAATAAATAAGATAACTTGCGGGCTACAGTGTATAAAAATGTATAATTACTTAAGTGAATCACGAGCACCTAATGCGATACAATATTTAAATAAATAAGAACAAAAACCCAAAAGCTAATTCGAAACAAAGACTACTTCGGTGGACCGTAACATAAATGAACAATAAATACCAATTACACAAAAGGCTCTCCAGCCTATTCGCTGCCCTCGATTCCTACCAGGACGGAATCGAGGAGTGCGTCTTCAAACGTGTGGGGACCATGGAGTTCCTCCGATCTCCTGGCGTGGGGGGGACGTCCTTCGGATGACCATCGTCCACGTCTCCAAAACGTCAGGAAATCGAAAGCCCTGAGCCCAGGGTCCGAGGCTCGGAACTGGCCAAGACGTCTGCTTCCTTCGAACGATCAAGACTGAGAGATCGACTCCCGCTTCACCTTCGTGTAAAAAGCCCGCTATCTCCTATAGCGCCGGAAATAGTGTCACGAACTCCGTACCAACTATCCCGTGCGCAGGCGCGATCCGGTCGTACTTTTGCGTAGTGTTGCCCTCGTAAAGACTTCCTTGGCTTAGTGTGTTATGTTATAAAATAACATGACAATATATAATATATACCTATCAGACTCAGTGACGAAGTGTATAGGTAGGCCGTAGAGATACGATATAAATAGTGCATACTTAGCCTTGTCGTTGGGCCAATTATTATGGTGGTTTTTATTCCTCTTTTCCTACCTACCAAATATCACTTTTATAGTCGCATGACGAGGCGACAAGCAGTCACGGGTCAATGAGTCAACCATGTATAAGTTACATTCAGTTACATCAAGACAGTGGGCGCGCCTAGGCTTGTTAAAGCTAAGCTGTCGTTGACCACAGAGTGACCGAGTGTTCGACCTTTGTTGCGTTAAATCTGACACGATTTGAGCGAACATCGCATCTATATTCCACCCTGAATTTTCCATCATCATTTATTACTAAGCATAAAAAATACCTCTTATACCAGCGCAATACTTTGGTCTCAAAATAAAATTTGTAGTCCATGCCCATCGAGTATTTGATAAACGCTGATATCGTGCAGTGTTTTGATATCAATATGTCCTCTCGTATTTACTCACAAGCTTTTTTTAGTTAATGATACACACTTGTGATTCAAAAGATTCTCTATTGATCGTAAAATATTTTGGAACTTTGAAAAGGTCTTAATATTAGAGTTCATTAGGACAAGACAAAGAAAAGCTTTCTCTTGACCATGGGTAGCAAACCTCTTTATGCATAGATGTTTAAAAAAATGTAATGTACCTACTTAGCGTTTCGGTTGAGGTTTTACAATTATTTTACGTGAAAAACGTGTCACGCGCACCATTAGTTCGCCACCGGTGCTTTAGAATCTAAATGGACATCTTAAAATAAGAGCGCTACTGAATGTTAAGGGATGTAAAGCCAGGGCGTAGAAAAAGATGCTGCCTAACAGCTAAATCAACCAAATTACGATCCTTAATCATGAGGTCGCGACAAAGAAGAAAATTCAAGAATAATCAGCAATAATTGAATAACAACGAAGCCTTTATAAGTGTTATCCTCAGAGATGTACCAGTATGAAGTACGTGATTAAAACACATTCAAATTATTTTCGGAAGCATCTCACGGAAACACTGATTCGTATATTATCTCATTACAGAAGCGGACTAAGGACGGATGAGATCATTTCGGTTGTAAAGTAGTTTGGGTGGAAAAGGAAATGCGGTTTTAATAAACTAGTCTCATACAAAAAAAACAAACAAGACATTTTATATAATGGTTGAGCCAAATATGCTAGACCTCATTCTTTTCTTCCCACCTACTTCCAAATCCTTATTTATTATTATCACAAGACCAGACGACGAGCAATTACGGGTCATCAGTTGACCGTGATTGAATACCATTCAGTTAGCTCGAGTAATATCCAGAAAGCGGAAGTAAGCAAGCTTGTTATAGCTTTACCGTCATAAACTACAGCGTGACTCATACAAAACGTATCTGTTTGACCTTCATTGCACTACATCTGTTACGGTTTAAGTGAACGTCGCGTCTATATTATATATCCTGAACTTATCATCATCATTCATTAACCTCATATATCGTCCATCAAAAGTGTACCATCAGTTTACCAGTGCGTGACTGCGTGCCAGCCCCTTCAACATAAAGGTCAGTGTCTGGCATCATGTATAAACCTCTCCCCACTTAGATCCGTTATTCATCAACCAGCATCACGTGTAAACAGTTATTATAGCAATAATTTAATTTACACACTATTCTTGCTGGGAAATCCATGCACGTGTACATTCGCAATTAGGTTTATATGGTATGTTTATAGCTTCGATTTCAAATAGGTACATTGTAGAATAAAGAATGTAGAAAACCATAATGCCATTTTGTATAAAATTATTTTTGCCAGCGTCGCTTTTCCTCGAAAGGACGAATTTTATTATTCTAAACGGAAATTTCGCAACTCATTAAATTTAAAAATAAAAATGAAGTATATTATATCGCAAGATTGTACCTGATCTTGCAATATTTTTAATGCCATTCAAGTTATTGCTTTCTATGCGATGAGTTCCATAAAAAGAAATTCCGCTTCGGCTGACAATACTTCTTAGTTCGGCACTGCGTCAGACTACTGAAACACACTCTCGGTATAAATGTAAGGCAAAGCAATAGGCTAATTTAATTTAACTAATTATTGTACTTTGAATGTCGTGTAGGTACATTAATATTACAACACATAACTTTAATAGAATACATTAAGACGTTATTAGTATAAGTTAACTAATAAAATTAAACTAATAATTTAGGTTGTAAGAATAATAATTTTAATTGTTTATACTTCGTGCCTGTGACCGTTGCGTAATTTTTATCACATATACATGCGAATTATATACCCTAAATGTGTCGCTAGATTTAAAAATCACCCTAATCAATAATGGATCTTCTTCTTATTATGCCATCCCCTAGCGGAGGTCGGCCACCATCAAGGCGATCTTATCTTTGTCGTCTGCTACCCGGAACAGTTCAGTGGAGCTGCACTTGTACCAATCACGGAGGTTCTTAAGCCACGAAATGCGGCGCCGTCCTCTGCTACGCTTCCCATTGATCTTTCCTTGAATGACAAGTTGGGGAATGCTGTATTTTTGTCCTATCATAATGTGGCCGAGGTACTGTAGTTTCCTGGTTTTGATACTACGTAGAACTTCTCGGTCCTTCCCCATTCGATTGAGAACTTCAACATTTGTCACCCGGTCAGTCCAAGGAATTTTGAGGATGCGTCTATACAGCCACATCTCGAAAGCTTCAAGTCTCCCCGACCGTGACATATAATGGATGAATACGAGAAAAACAGCCTTTTTGTTTTCTCAAGTAGGTACACAGTCACAAGGGTGAAAGTTTATTTTATTTCGAGTATAAAATATTTAAAATTAATAAGTTCCACATTTCGATAATGCAAAAATGTTAGAAAGCAGTAGGTGTTGAGCAATTCACAAAAAAATCAAAAATACCTAACGGTAGACTTAGCTGATTTTGAAATCAAGCGACACAAATGTAAATGGTAACCGGACAAAACAAACCATGAATAAACAGAACGGTGACAACACATAACACGAAGAAACAGAACAGACAGCGGAAAATAAAATCATTTTTGTCGTATCTATTTATTAATTAGGAATTTATAAAACTTAAGTTTATGGGGTTGATAGATAAGGACGAGGGTAGGTGAGGTTGAAATAATAAGACACAGATAGGATGCGTGTGATTGAGAAAAATACCCAGTTTATTTCTCCCCATAAATACAAATATTATTGCAAAAATGAAATTCACTATAAACTATGATTGCGAATCAAATACAATAAATAACAGAAACATGATAGTTCTAGTAAAACAAGCAGATTATATTTTACTATGAGAATAAAATGACACTTTTTTTATATCAGCTCTCTTTTGAAATTTAATTGACCTACATATTATAAAAGGGTTTGTTTCACCATAAGTGCTGTTTGTCGATTTTAAACAATAAGGTATGATATGAATTATAGTTAATAAGTAATGGTTTTATGCTAAGTCACGCTGGATGAATGTCTAATTCCGACATGTCTATAAAAGAAATATGTATAAATATCTATTATATTATATAATCACTGCATGTTGGCCATTCGCCGTAAAAACCTCAATAATTTATCTGCTTGATTTTGCACAAATTCACGGAATTATTAAACTCATTATTTCGTTATAATTAGTCAACCAAGCATTTTGAACATATTGGATTGATTAAGACGAGATATACCTAGTTTCTAGGTAACACCGAGTTGAGTCCCGTTTAATTGAGGATTTCCAGCGATTAGGAATGCTGAAATTATAAAATTTGATTTTTACGGCATATTTAAAACCTGTGTTATTAAAAATCTATACGTACAACATAATATAGAGATACAACAATTTTATTATTAAATGTTATATTTTTATTCATGATAACTGGCGAATGACAGGGATTCTTGGAGACGCCTTTGAAGCTTTTGACAATAAAAATATGTCTAAAACGATCAGGAGTGATGTTAGAATTGTTATCAGTAAAATTTTGGTTTATTGCGAAGAAGAAAAGGAGTTGCATCTAAAAAGAGAGCCGATGTCATTATTTAAACGCGCGTTGCCGCCATGACAGGTACGTCAATGAAAAGTCTTCTATAAATGCGACTACAACAACTTCCTGTTGTCGACGAGATCTTGTTGTCTGACATAAGCACATAATATTTTCCATGTACGGCGGAATACAAATAAACAGAATTCCTCTTAGGTTTGCTTACATACTGCAATTTAGAAGAGATCTTTATTTAACTACGTATTTTTTTCGACTTATATGAGGTATAAGTGAGAACTCTGCTATTCTGGGCAGTGTGTGTCCCTGATAACTATCTTAAAAATAGAGAGCATCGGTTGTTTATTCTCGCAAGGTGTAGAACCAACCTGCCACTGGTAATGCCAATTTGTGAGGGTGATAACTATCTTCAACAAAATTGCTTCGGGTGTTGATATATTCCACTTGCGTGAGGTGAGTTTAAGTGGACGCTATTTAAAAAATTCTTAACATAGGGTCTCCTTACTCAGTGTACTTCTTTGAACTTCTATAGATATCTAATTGTATTTTCAATGCTTTTGTATGTTTATATTATAACATATTTTTATATTTTTATTTTTATCGTTTTAATTACTTTTTTTCTTTATAATAATGTTTCATGTCATGTTGTGAACGTCTTTAACTTTTAATTTGTAATGTCCAATATATATATATATATATATGTTGTGTGTACCTACTTATGTACGCGCGTTAGAAGTAGTAGTTTTGGCGTAACAAAACAAAAACAAAACTTGTGATAACCTAGATTCTTTGACTAGCTCTTATTTATCTAGTTAAATTACACACTCAAGAAAAGGGACAGCTTATTGGAACGCCGTTGGTTTATTTCTATACACTTTAACTTATATGTATTACTAAATTATATAATTATTTCTAGTTGTTTTTATTTTTAAAGTAACAACTGTCACTCTGACATTTAATCGTTTGCTTACGTAAGGAATTGCAAATGGCCGACAATAATAAATTCGCTGCCTAGGCAACTATATATTATAAACTATAATATTATACTGTATAATCGTCACGATCGCAGTATCATACTGTGGCGTAAACGTAGTGCGCTCGGCTGATAACCGAACAATCGGTGGTTCGAATCCAATCGAGTGCGTTTTATTCGTGTGAAAAAATAAATTATTTGTTACATGTCACACGCCAAAAATACACTCTGATCTGATTTTACAAACGCGCATAAAGAAGTATAACTTTAAAAATAAATTGAAATTGAAAATGACCATCAGGCATTTGCATAAAACGGTCTTTATACAACTTTTATTCAATGTTTTTTATCTTGTTTTTGACTACGCGTTAAATCCATAGCTAATCCAATTCCCTTGTATTTCTACGATACAAAAGTAGTGTAATTGAATTAAAACAAGATGTCTAAAAATAAGTACGAGTATATTCTAAGGCTCTGCGCAGACAAGTGACTGTCAATAATTATTAAGTCGACAGCCTCAACTCAACTGTTGGGCGTTGTCATTACAGAAATGCCAATCCGGCTTAATTAACTAAAATGCCTTAGGCGAGGCGCTCACTCAGAAGTCTTCTTACTTAAGTTTATTTAAAGAGATATTACGGGTAGATAGTAGCTGTAATTATTTTGACCTGAATAAAAAGAAGGGCAAGTCCAATTATTATCATTTTCTTTGACGCGATAATACGATTTTTTCTGTTTTGTAGAGTTTTTAAATTCTTGGAATCAGAAAAATAGTTAAAAAATATTGAAATAAAATTTAAAGAGTTGGGAGAAATCAAATATATGATAATTGTTCAGTACGGGTGGTAATTTTTGTGTGAAATACTACATAAAAATAATAAAAGCTATGAATATTACTCTAGAAATTATAATACCTACAGATTACCAGCGCACCTATTTTATACACAAGACTGCTATCGGCCGCTATCGAGGTAATTTATTATATTTATGTATTGAGGTATTATAATTGTTACAATAAGTGCTGTTTTAATAGGACCTCTCTTGGGTGTGTTAACTTTTAGAGCGAGTTAGACAGTTTTGACAGTTGAGACGGTTAAATTATTGTAACAGTTATAAATACCTCAATACATAAATATGATAAACTGCCCTCGATAGCCGCCGATAGCGGCCGATAGAAGTTTTGTATATAGAATAGTTGCGCATGTATGGTAAAATCATTTCGATTAGAACTGTGACTCTCAACCGGCGTGGCGCAAGCAATTGAGTAGTGTGCCACTCAGTGGCGAAGGGTGGAGGGAGGCTGTTGAGATACGACATAAATAGGGCACACTAAACTCTATCAGTCGTACTTGTTTTCGTTTAACAACGAATGCAAATTCCAGATAGTGCTGGTTAGTTTTTAAAATTCAATTACACCCTGCCTAAGTCAAACCATCACAATGGGGATAGGCTTTGGTAATCCGAGAAAAATGGCATATATTTTGTCGTATTTATTTGTTTTCATAAAAGTTTAAATTGCAGATGGTATTGGTTATTTTTTAAAATTCACGTCACCCCTGCCTAAACCAAAATATAATAGATAAAAAAATATTCTTATATTTATAAAACATCTAAAATTATGTATGATTTAATGGCATAATTAAAAAACAATCATATTAATATATAGATGAATATTTTTTAATATTATCTATTGTTTAGGCTTGGTTTATTTGAATTTTAAAAACTAACCAACACGATTTATTTTTCAATGTATACTCTTAGTTGAATGAAAACAAATAAGTATGACTGTCAAAGTTTAGTGTATACTATTTATTTCAGATGTTAACAGTCTATCTCCATCCCTCGTCAATGGTGCTACTGAATTTCCTTTATAAATCATGTAAATTCTGGTAAAGTGTCTGTACTATTATATGTAAGTACAGTAAGTTAGAGGCAGACTTGAGAGTGGGTCTATCGTTTGGGCCCTGCATCAGTTGAAGTACGGTGGAGAGAGTCCAAAAGAAATTTTTGAGACTCCTTTACTTTCGGCTGTGTGGATATTATCCGTGGCTCTATCTGACTGACTTTCTTTTGGGTATGCTTACATACTGTAGCTTAAAATTTAGAAGGGATCTTTATTTAGCTACATATTTTTTTCAGACTTATACCCGGCGTAAATGTGAACTCTGCCATTATTGGTGGTGTTGGCTTGTGTGTATCTGATAATTACCTTAGGAATCGAGGGCATCCGTTGTTTGTTCCCCCAAGGTGCAGAACTAACCTGCCATTAGTAATGCCAATTGGGAGGGCAATGACCATGTTTAGTGAAATCGCTTCGGATATTGATATATTCCACTTACATGAGGGTGAATTTAGGTGGACGTTGTTTTATAAGTTTTTTAAGATAGGGTCTATCAAAGTTCACTCTGTGTGTTTCCATCTACTATTATTTTATTTTATTTCTTTTCTTGTTACTTATTGTATTATTAACTCACATTTCCCTGTATTTTTATTATAAAAAAATTGTACTTATTAACACTTATTTTATGTTATGTCGTGAACGATTTACATTTATAATTTGTTATGTTCATTATTTATGTAAAATAAATAAATTTGAATTTTAAAAAAGTTGCCTGCGGTCCAATTTTATTTAAAGATTCATTAATACTTATGAAAATGTGTTTGTTTGATAGCACATATTATTTTTGTATTGCGGTATTAAACTAGTTCGTCAGGCGACATGTTGTTCCATTCGTCCACTGGTGAATACGATGCTTTAATAATTAAGTCGCCTGTACCATACATAATCACTTCGAAATTACCTTACAAAATGTAATGTAAAATCTTATTAATATTTCCAATGATTCTTTGTAGTTTTAAATTGAGTGAGAATACCTTTTGTTTGTCCTACTTTAAAAAATATATTTTTGATTGATTAGGTCTTTTGCTGTTTATATAAAGCATATTATATAATATTGTATAGATGTCCGCATTTAAAACGGTAATCCATCAAGGTCCAATTCCATTATTTTTTTTAGAAATAAAAATGTTACCTATGAAAATCCCCACCCTGGATCTTTGTTGTAAGTAAAAGGTGATCCATCAATTTTATTGGTCTATTCTTTTACCGCAAAATATTATTTCGGACTCACAAATATCTAAAATAAAGTGAATAATTATATATTATGTAGGTAAGTACTGTTATTTGGAAATAAAATATAGTCAGATTCGGTGTATAATATATTAACACGTCTTCATCTAATGTTTGAGGCTTTCACGGTTGTTTTTTATCGTAGTATATTCTTGGGTTTCCACCGTGTCTCCTTCTTCCTTCTTTACTCGACGTTTCGGGCTCGTTGCAGAGGCCATTATCAAGAGATGATATGTTTTATGATGAAAATGTAGTGTAGGTATGTGAATGTAAACGTTGCTCTAAGAATGTCAAAAGGAATCCGATTAGCAAAGAGCAAACGTTGCTCAGAGTAATCTGTCAATCGTTACGACCGGCTCGAATATTAGATTTTGCTGATAGTACCGGAAGCCATGTCGTTTTTAACCGTAATCCATAATCCCTATTAATATTTTCATGGTTTCTATGGATTTCAATGGCCTCCATTACCAATCGTGCGAAATATCCTTTATTCCGACCCAATATCTTGGTTTCAAAGTCAAATTTGTGTCCTGTATCCATCGAGTGCTCGGCAATTGCCGACCTAAGAAACCTCGAAACGTCAAGTAAAGAAGAAAGAAGGAGACACGGTGGAAACCCAAGAATATACTACGTCTTCATCTATTGCCTTATATTGTTATTTGTCTTGAATTATCTGTAACGCATGAGAGAATAAGTAATATGAAAATGTGTAAAAGAGAGCGAGACAGGGAGAAGACGTATTCAATGTATGGTTGCGCTTTTCATAGTAGACTGTAATTTTGTGACGGAATGATTGTGATGGTGGATGTGGATGCTGGGGGGGTTATGTTAGGATTCCAGGCACTGATATTTTTGTTGTTGAGGCTGGCACCGTGGTCTAGTTGGACTATCACTTGCATGATATTGTTTGTTGTGCTACCCAGTGTACGGCACTTGACGGTACTCTTTTGATGAATGACAAGAGACGGTATCACGGCTTGCCAGGTAGTCAGAATCATCGCTTGGACGACGGTCACACTATATCAAGTTGACCCGGCCGTGATCTGTATAATCAAATTAATCATTAAATGGCGTTTAGCTGGTTTCAAGCTTCGTTTAGGGTTTAGCTGCAATATGGCTACACGCACCCGTTGTATTGAGGTGACTTGAGCTAACTGGTCTTATTATTACGGTCGATTGATGACCCGTAACTGCTGCTCACCCTGACTTGTGACATTATCTGGGGATTTAAGGTGGGTCAGAAAAAGCGGCCATAATTGGCCCAACTACATACACACATAGGTAGTATAAGAAAGCAAACGTTATACTCTCATAATAGTTTGACAGTTTACAGTTTTACAGTGAGTAATGAGGAAATAGTGTAGTGTTTTATAGTTTCATGTCACGCTCACCATTTTAGTTGTTTATAATTCAGTTTACTTTTTAAGTTACCACGCACGATAGCTAACTTTAATTTTGAATGGTCACATATTTTATTAAAACACAGACCTTATTTTTTTATTCTTGTTTTTCGGTACAGATTTTTTCTTGTGTGTCCAGTACATTTTTTTCTTGTTTGTCCAAGACTTGTATTGGACGATTGAAGATTTTTAACTAACTTCCCGACTAGCTAGACATTTGAAACTTTTAGAATATATCAGAACACGACAACAATGCATTCTTTTAAACAGAGTTGAATTTTCAGTTAATTCTGGTTTGTATGGAAAGTTATTATTGTCGGTTGCTAAGGGGTCCTAGCAACTAAATTATTAATATATACGTGCGTTACTATGGAAATCAATATGAAATGTCAAAATGATATTTCAGTATTCTATAATATTTATTCAGTATTTCTACCAAGTACAAAAAAAGTATTTATTAATACATAGAATTATCAAGTTTATATGATTCAACAGAAAATTTAAAAACGTGGTAGGTATATATAAAGTCCTTTTTATCTTGTAATTATTTTAAGTTGATTTTATTGTTTAACTTACTGTTGTAGACGATATATTATATTATATAGATATAATAGCGTATCGAGTGATTATAATATTGAGAGATATGTATGTTATCTAAGACATTCTAAGGGACTCAAGGATAATTATTATTATATAAATACGGTGCTGTGCATACAAAATATACCAGTGATGAAAGGTGGGTGAAGGCTGTTAAAACAATCATTGCTAACCTTTTAATTACCTTTTAATTACCACGCTTAAATAACACGTTAATTATATCTAATGGCCAACGACTCCAAATGCGCCAGTCGCGGTGTTCGCACTAAATGAGTTAATATCCGACATAAATAGTGCACACAAAATTTTGTCAGTAAAACGTATTTGTTTTCATTTAACTAAGACTACAATATGTAGACCAGTGGTTTCCAAACTTCATGTTACTACGCCTCCCTTTAAAAAAATCGAATCGTGGCGCCTCCCCCCCTTTATTTAAATAATATAGACACCTTTTTAAATAGTCAACAATGTACTGAGTAATACAAAAATGAAAAAAAATAATTATAAAAATAGACAAAGTTTTAGTACTTAAGTATATTATATTCATTTTTAAATTAATTTGTTTTTCATGCGATGAATGTGCTTGTTTATTAGCACAATCAATTTCAATAGTAGTCAATCCAAATTCATCATCGTTCATTGACAAATGGATTCTATCATGGGCCCCATATCCTGAAGTGGGCCCCCAGGCCATGATCTTTGGTGGGCCCACCTATATATCGCTGAGATTAAGGATGTGGTGCTCTTATGTACTGTTTCCTAAATTATACACGGGAGTTATCATTTAAGTATATCAATCATCGGATAGGTATCACGACCACATATTTAAAATATACAATAGCCGCGAAGCAAAGCAGCAGGCGACTTTTTTTACTATTAATGAAATAATGTGAAAAGTGCATTAGCAAACTAACCAAGAACTCAGTAAATAGATTTTTGTTTGCTTCAATATATCTGGCGCAGAAATCATTTAAAAGTGGAAACATGGCAAACTAATTTTTTCCAAAGCTCCTATTTTTCATGAATGCCTTCACTTTGTCTTTTTAAATTAGTGAATGCATTAGTGGTCTTTGCATTGATTTATTCACTCATTAAAAAAAAAAAAACAACGATATAGACAAGTTTAACAACAAAATTATCGTTCCTAAACAAATTAGCCTCAAATTTCAACATTATGATTTGACCCTTTTATTTAATTTTTTCACGAGATAGCCAGCGCGCTTCACAATAGTATTGAAGTGAGGTATAATAAAATTAGTCTCCATATTTTCAGACAGGTTTGCAAACAACCTTTTATATGACTGTTTTTATGTAGTTTATAACTAGCGGCCGTTTTATAAACTATGCATTTGCAAACTGCAAACCTGTGGCTACATTAATTGTGTTAAATTTTTCGCACCTCCCTTTGCAACCCTCCGCGCTTCCCAGTTTGGAAATCGCTGATGTAGACAGTGTTTGTTAATTTTTAAAATGCAATTAAACCCCGAAAGAGATGACCGTATAGAATACGGTCATCTCTTTCCGATAAGAAAGCTCACGGCTACGGTGAAATGCAATACGTACAATTGACATGTAACCGACTTTTTGAGGGTTGGTGACTTTTGCCTGAACTGTGACGATATTATTATCGTTATTGTAATGTTATATATTTTCTTATGTGGACTTCACGTAATTCATACAAAATTCATACCTTTATGACTAAGCCGCAGTCATAAATTATTTAATGTTGAATAAGATGAGAAAGGAATTTTATTTGTTCCATGAAATGATGGGTAAAGCACTAATGCAAAAATCATATCATAAAATGTTTATAACTAAAGTTATGAGCGAATATTAAGTTTTCTCAAAGGTACAAAATGAAAGAGGTATAATAACAGTGAATGAATAAAAACATCTTAGCTATCTTTCCAGTGATAACTCTTAAATAATATTCAAATTACATTTTAACTCTCAATTCTCAACGGAAAGACATTAGATAGGTACATTAATATCATTTATGACGAAATCTGAAACTAAGCCATACATATTTTATTAAACAAACATTTAAAAAAAAACTTTGGGCCATGTGGGATTTCAACTCACGTCTTTTGCAATTTAATATTTTTTTAAGGTCAGACTCAGGTTGCTATCCATACAACTACGCTTTCCTATTCTGTCAATAATGACAACTATTTTTTTCCAATTTCTTACAAATTTATACTCTAATACTAACTTTAATCCATAGATGGCGTCAGGAACTCTCCAAATTTTAGTATTTAAGTATTTGCACGCCATGGTAACTACTAAAAAATAATTGAAAGTTTTCAATAGTCAAAATATCTCTTAAAGGGGGGATCTCTTAAGGATAATAAGGCTTCAAAATTATATAAATCGATTATCTACAACGTTTAAGGAATGTCTAGGATCATGCTTTGAAAATAGCATAAAACCTCCATTTTGACCTACGCTGAGCATGTGGGCCGTTAAGGACTACCGACTAGGGATTGCAATACCAAATGAAAATACTAATAAATAAGTATTAATACCGGTTTTCGAAAAATATAAAATAGAAAAAAAGCATCTACCAATAAATAATATAGATATACAAATCTCCTTAATATATAATTTTTTCATAAAAAAAAATACCTAAATACGTACCAACATCTTATAACACTATGTAAACCTGCAAAAATAGGTGAAGGTAAGATCAAGGAGTTGATGCTTACAAATACTTAGTAGTTGAATGATTGGCCATTTCTTCTTCGAATAATCTTTCAATAAATGTATATTATTATGAAGTGATCCTAGATATTGTGTATGATGTGCCCCACTGATAATTCCACGTAATGTTTTATTAGTTTGTTGCACTTTTTACACTTAAACGTCAAATGGCAACATAAATAAACCAGACATCGCGTAACCCGACAAAAAATTTACAATTGTCAATTAGTTAATACATTTTGTTTCCACTTTCAATACCGAATATATCGGTATTGTCTGATTTTTAACCGGTATTACTACTCATTTTTAGGTAGGTAATACACTGATAAATTATTAATATATGTAATAAATTAACGTAAGTGATTTCTCATAAACCCAAGAAAGAAGTAGTTGAAAATAAAAACGGATTATGACATAGATAAATAATTAATTATTTAACAAATTATATGTATAATCATAACATAAAGGTGTGGCATTTGAAACGGTATGAAAATAATGTATTTTAGTACCTTCATTAGAAATAATACATTTAATAGTAAACCTCAAGATCGTATCTTGAATAAAGAAACTTTTTTACGTTTATTTTTATTATATTGTAAAGCGTTCTATATAATAATGCTACATACATATACCACTATGCCGTGAGTTGTAGGACAACTTGAGCGTCGTGACAATCACATTTACAGGCGAGGTTTAAAAGCCCTTCAGAGTCCGACTGCGGGCCGCTGATGGACACATCTGGTGTCGTAAAAAGGGGTGGATCACCCTCTCCAACAGCCTGACTACCACCGCTATACATTCCGCCCACACGATTAGATAGAATAGAATCGACTATACAACTATGTTTTGTAAAATGGTATAGATTTGTATAGCGTGTATGATTTTAACAGCGGATTATATTAAGTTAACTTTGTTTCAAAACCATTTCATTATATTATGTATTTATTTATTTATTTGACGCATGTTGTTATCGACAAATATTTTCTATATGGCATGCTCGCTTTTCACTCTTTTGACTCTAGTAGGTTACTTCTGTTTTTGAAACATTTTTGCCTGCTATAACGAGAGATGGTTTCCATTTTTGGTGTCATATAGAATTTGAATTCATGCACCTGTCAATTACGTACGTGGTCGCAGTATATTCTTGGTCAGAACGTATCCTCGTATTGATCTTATCAGGCACCTTTAGCGAATGGTGCAAGACTAGTCAATACGCTCCCCAAAGACATATTATACTGAATATACATAATTTGAAAACATCTCATGCATATACACATTAGAAAAAATCGTTTTGTAGAAATACGACACCCGACGGAACTTGAACCTCATAATATCATGTATATACTGGCGCGAATCCAGCAGATACAGGTTCAAGTCCCGTCGGGTGTCGTATTTTTTTCTACAAAACGATTTTTTCTAATGTGTATATGCATGAGATGTTTTCAAATTATGTATATTCAGTATATAGAATGTTACATTCTGAAATCTTGTGTCTTATTCGTTGAATAAAAAGAAATAGTTTATTAATAAAATTTTATTTTATTGTGTAACAAAATTATGTTTATGTTTTCTGTCTTATTAGGGTAATGTTTGTTATATATTTAACAAGCATTGCCCTAAGAATTTATGTTTTTATACATTCACGCCATAAACGGAATTATTGTACATAATATTATGTAGATCGGTAGCGAAATTTTCATTTTTGTAATTTTTTATTTATTATGTATTATGGCGCATTGGCCAAACGCTGTAATGCCGTAATACTCTTTTATAAATAAATAAATACTTCGAACTGTTATTATTTAGATTGCCGTGGTATAAATTAATGATATAAATACATTTAAACAGTCATAAAGTGCATAGTATATACCTACCACGTAAATTCACCATATTCTATGGAGACAGTAGTTTGCGGTCACTTTTAATTATATGCCCTGCCCTAGTTTGGTCCTAGAGTGCAATAAACTGGAAACTGGGTTAAGCAAAGACAGCTCATCAATCTATTCTATTTTCATTCAATAATCTATCTATATAAACAAACGTTGTTGGAAGCAAGTTTTATAGAATCTTTGATTGGGTCTTCTTGCAATAGTTTAATAGATTTGTTCATTAAAGATGTATTCTTTCTAGGTTAAAGGAAATTTACATAATGACCAGCTGTACAAGGTGTTCATGATATAAACATTAATAAACTATAGTATGTTTCTTATTTATAAACATAGAAACACTTTCCGAGTTCACAGAGATTAATTAACAATAGCAGTGGCTACTTCAAACGATATACGAAAACAGATACACGGGTCAGAACATAAAAAGGTTAGAGAAAATCAGATAAAGCTGACTGGCTGTAATGCTGAGAGAGACAAAAATTATGGAGTTAACATAGAGTTAAATCTGAATCCGTCTACATAATGCTTGCGGCGTCCAGTCAATGAGTAGCGACATATATGGGTCTCTTTTCGAAATCACGCCGCTACAAAACGTATTATATTATTGTGTACAAAATGAATGTAAAAAACTAAACAAAGACACAATAGAGCTGCACTATTGAACAGCGTATTATGCACACATTCGCCACAGGGCTTGGGCATCGTCTTACTTACTTCCCGGGTTTTTCGGATGCTACTGTAGGTATTCAGAGTTATGCATAATTCCTTAGTGAGCAGCCGGCTTGAGAGTGGGTCGATTGTTTTGACCACGCATTAGTTTAAATACGACCTTATTTATGGTGGAGCGAGTTCCAAAGAAATTTTAGAAACTTTTTTACTTGTGTTTAAAATGTAAAAAAATATCAGTCCTGTCTATTTATTTCTCTAAATAACAAGAGTAAGTACACACGCACGTTCTTGCTCGATGATTTTACGCTGATTCCAACATGTCTCAACGTGTGTACCATCTGGCTCAATGGTTTTTTGTTCGACATCGAACAAATTGCGCTATCCGAAAAGGATTGAAGGTTTGTAATTCTTGCGCGAGTGTTTTTAAGTGAGAGAGTGAGGACGCACCGGCAAGGCTCGTGTGGCCTTGCTCTCACTCGTGGTCGAAGTCGTGGCGATGCGACGATGGCCTCACAGCATCTTGTATCGAATTGCTCGACTGTGTCTTCCAAGTCAATATGCTCGATCGAGCAAGAACGTGCGTGGGTACTAGGCTTAAGACTTACATCAGTATGCGTTGTCACTTTGCACGTCAAAGATAAGGCATGAGTTGTGGGAGGTTGGTTAATTATATATATTACTAGCTGACCCGGCAAACGTTGTTCTGCCATATAAATTATTTCTAGTGAATATTTTGGTTGTTAAATAAAAAATAACGAGTGTATCGTAAGTGTGTGGGGATGGGATCTATGACAGAAAGAGGAATGGAGCGCTGTAAACGATGACCGCCGATAAAAACACCAACCATTCATTTTCTCAATTCAAAATGAGTAATGATGTTCATAATGAATGAATTACCTGTGACAGGATCTCGTTGCTTAATGTTTATGAAATATCCGTCTTGTCCCTACCAGAAAATTAGCGGATGTTGGAGAGCGTCGTATGAACGGTGTGTGTCAGCGATAAACTCCAGATTATTGTTTCTTCTTAGAATCACGAATTCTCGCGTCGATGTGCGGTCGCCAACCATGATTCCAGCAATGTCGTAAAAAACAGGTGCATTGAATCGACGCACGTGCTCTCCAGCTGATCTTTTATCAGGATTGATGACAATAGCGTGATTTGCAATTCGTGCATGTGTGCTTTGAAGAATTTCAATAATTCATTGTGCTCATTCAATAGGGCGTCCAGTTCGCCGACGATACGCCTGGCATTAGGCGAATTGAGGTTATTGTAGCCGCAACGTGCATCCACACGATTGATGTCTTCACCGCCCATGAAGTAGATTTGTAAAAAAATATGTGGTTCGTTTGGCATTGGCAGCAATGAGCCTACTTTGTGGTATACCTGGCCTTTGATTTTGAACGTAGAATGGAATTGTTGACCATTTGCCGGAGTATTATGAACTATTTCTGTTGCTCCGAACGAAGTCATTTGGAAACATGAATTGAATGTGCGAATGGACTTCAGGAACAGGTTTGAATCTGGAACCGTGCCGATGAGCAAGCCGTTCAATGATTCTGGTGGTATCTCAATTTCTGGTAGTTGCACTTTTCCTGATGTGTTTTTATTCATACAAAAATAATAAAATCCCAATTTAAAAAATGGAAGGGAGGGGGTAGGAGGGTGAAAAGGTGAGGGGGTTATAGGTATTTTCTGATGCCAAATAATAAAAAAAATACAAAAAAAAAATGTCAAAAAAATAAAAGAAAATTTTTTCTGGATAGAGATACCCTAATCACCTAGCGGTATGAAATATACTTGTTGACCTATTCTCTTACCTAAGAAATATACATAAAAAAAATCATAAAAATCGGTCGAGCCATTTCGGAGAAGTGCGACCACAAACATCGTGACACGAGATTTTTATATATATAGAGATATAATATATTTTTCAATTCAATTCAATTAAATTCAATTTTCAATTCAATTTATTTATTTTTACATATTGTGGTCATTACGAATTATTAGTTTAAGACGTTCACAACATGACATAAAAAAGAGATAGATAGTATGTTATTAAACAGTAGAAATATGTACATACAAAAATATTAAATATATAGGTACATGGAAATACACCGGATGAGTTGAGCAGACCCTATTTTAAAAATTTATAAAATAACGTCCACCTATACTCATCCTCACGTAGGTGGAATATATCAACACCCAAAGCAATTTCGTTGAACATAGTTATCGCCCTCCCAATTGGCATTACCAGTGGCAGGTTGGTTCTGTACATTGGGAGAATAAACAACTGATGTTCTCTATTTCTAAGATAGTTATCAGGGACACACAGGTCAACACTGCCCAGAATGGCAGAGTTCTCGTTTATACCTCGTATAAGTATGTAAAACCTCGTAAAACCCACGTTTGGTGACAAGGTGTGTAGAGTCTCCTTTGGAGAGAAATGAGTTTAAGCGATGGGTAAAAGATTTGATGTCCTCATGGAAAGAAGCAATTCGCAGCTCTGCGATAACTGTGGTGTTTTGGAGAACATTGTACATATAGCAGTACAATTCCCTAAATATGAACAACACAGAGTACAGCTGCAAATTGCGGATAGATTTGAAAATGTCGACGAATTGAAAGGTACTCTGGCGGTGGGTAAGACAGAAGAGCTTGGCAAAATTGTAAAGTTCTTTAACACAATTAGAGTGAGGGCCTGATAGGCGGATCCTTTTCTAGATGAGAGGAGACGATATGACAGCAAGTCGCAGTCAATACCTTAGTAAAATCATAAAAAAATATATCAGCATTCAGTAAAATATATTTCAATAAAATAATAATATGTCTAAAAAGTTTTTTCTGCACCCGTGAAAAGCTTCTTCTCGGAGCTTTTTATTGCCTGTTAAATGTTCGAATGAGGCAATCGCTCGCAGCTTTCATATGTTTAACGGTTGGCTGGAGTAATTCAAAGATATAATTTTAAGAGACACTATTGTTAATATTGCCGCACAATTGTTACCACAAGTGGCGCTTTGGAATTTCAGAATTTCGGGTTATTGTCACGATCGCAGCTCAGGCCGTAAATTGTGTTAACAATAAAATAATAATATAAAACCTTAATCATTCAACCCTAACCAAAGCAGACGTTTTGTAATACCTAGGAGGGTAGTTTGAAAAAATAAACATATATTTTGAAACAAAACAATATTATTTTTCAACATTGTCACCAGTGTCCAGTGGTTCAAGTGAAAATTAGCTGTGGCCGCCAATGAAATTAATATGGACGAATCATCTGGAAAAAAAAATAACACTCACTTTTTTGTCGGGTCTGCCGAATGGCATAATTTGTTCTAACGCCATTACAATAAAGGTGATATTGCTATAAATTCCCGATACTTTTTGTCGGGTCTGTCGAATGGTTCGGTTCGAACGGCTTTGCTCAAGTTAACATTGACACTGGGAACACTGTTCTAACGCCATTACAATAAAAGTGATATTGCTATAAAATCCCGATGCGTGATATCGCATAATGGAAATTGCGTGACGTCTACCTATACATGTGCGAAAGTCGCTATACGCGAATTTACTTGCTAGCTACTGTACTGAGTGCGTTGTCCATTAATAATATTATTGGTGGCCGCACAATTGACACTGATAGTTCTATGGAAACGTCTGGTGGCCGCACCAAATTTCACTTTTGTTGTGATTGAAAAAAATAAAGCTAAATTTTATTTACTAAAAAAGGGGATCAATTTATTTATAGACAAGTCCATGTAATAAAAGACATTTGAACATTTCAGTACAAATCTATTTATTACAAAAACATGCAAATGGAATTTCCTCAATACTCCTTTTTTCCAATGCGAGCCGCATGGCTGCTCATTAGTTTACTTCTGTCAACTGGCTTCGATATTTTATTTTTATGAAGTGTATTACACTTAATGATTTTCCACAGTATACAGTAGTTGGAAAAATCGATAATATTAATAAAGCAATTGTCGCCAATTCTTTGAATTGACTTGATTCTTGGTCAACGTATAACTTCGCCCAAAATTTTTCAACTGTGGTATTATTAAAATGGTTTATAAGTACTTGGTCATGACTCGTTTCCAATAACGCTTATTACTGAAAATGATGTCGGTGGCCGCAGCAAAACCCTCTGGTGGCCGCACATGAGAACCACTGCTTTAGACACACTATGTCTTAGTTCAATGATTTTCCATTGTTTTAATGCCGTCTAAAAATTGTTTTTATTGAACTCTACAGAATAGTCATTGACTGCAGCGATGATAATATCCGTATTCTTCTCAACGAACCATATTTTTTAATAAAATTCATGAAGAGACCAGGGAATATGATGGATGAAAACGAATTCGATGCTCTATTTTTCAATTGCAATGGTCGATTTGTGAGATAACACAATCATAGACCCTCCTAACCACCTCACCCCGCATCTCCTCGATTTCAATCAGGCGTATCGCAAGAATCTACGTTTGTTTGTGAAGCATCACCAGTTTGAGAATCTCTTAAGAGCAGACATCCAAGACTGAGGTCGTCATGCACTTAATATGTTACTACACAAGAATATATCGTCACTGTTCAAAAAATGATATATTGAGTTAGTTATACCAAAATGTTCCTTATTTCAAACTTTACCGTTTGGGAACCTTCTTAATAAATAAACAGTCTTTATTTTAAAGTCATCCTTTTTACGATTACTTAATAAACTCACATGATAGACCATTTCAAACATTTTAACAACTTCAAAATCAAATTACTCAAAACTAGAATTCTCCAGTTAGTGTGTTCTGCCAGAACAGAAACGTTATGTAGTATTGGATTTAAATCAAAAATCGACGAAAAAAGTCTATCAGATTGCAATTAAGCTTCGCATACAAATAAATCTAGACGACTAATATAATGTGTATGTTGTAGTCAATGACATATTAAATGGACAACTCACTTCATATCGGCGCGCACGAGAAATTGTGCATGAAAGTCATTCACAGATGTATAGGTAGACGTCACGTGACCATATGACGTATCCATTTCCATTATGCGATACAAGCTTCGAGAATTTATAGTAATATAAAACAGATTCTCGGTTACTTACGACTTCTCGGAGATTAGACGCAAGTGAGCCCAGCGCATCACAGGCATCTGTCCAATGGTTTCTGTCATTCAATTGCATTGAATAAACATTCATCAAATGGCATTTATCAATAATAAATAATATTAACACATGAAAAGTGATATCTCATCTTTCTTGGAGTGTTTTTACACATTTAGTAGTACATTTAGAGCACATTTTTTTACAATTTTTAACTAGGCACATTGGCATTTTGTAACACAATAATAGCGGCGGAGTCGAAACCTGACAGTCAGAAATTTTATATGGGCAGACCCAGTGGTGTCGCCAGACCGCTTGCAAGCAGAATGTTCATTTGAGCGTAGGATACCGATATTAAAATATGAATTTCGCCATCCGGCAGACCCGACACAAAGTGAGTGTTATTTTATTTTCCAGATGCTTCGTCCATATTAATGTCATTGGTTGTAGTATATATACACACGGATTCCAAGTTTCTGCTCAGTTCATTTCAGTTCGTTAAAGTAGTATATTATTACTCGAGCTTAAACCTCTAAACATCTACTAACTAACTACATACTTAACTAAATAAGGTTTAGAAGTTTTATGTGGGATCGGCGCGAAACTTTGTTTTAAATTGTCTGTCTTTATATTATTAACAAATGAAATGAAGAGTTTGTAGATAATGAAATTATAATAATATGTAATTTTAATGTTTACTGAAAATATAATATATTGAGTACAATCCTCCAGATCCCCAATTTAATGACTATCTCTTCGAGTGTGTCGATAGCTTTGTGTAACCTCGGTTGCTTGGTAATCAACAAGAATGTCATATGAGAGGAAATAAAATGGAGTCATAACAGCGAACGAAAGCTACTAAACTTTGGTCTACACTCTACAGCCTTTGGTCAGTTAAAGTCTCGCATTCTTTACTTTATTTATTTATTTACTTTATTCTAACTCTAACTAACGATTTATAGTATTTTTTAATACATTCACTTGAATAATCATTGGATTATCGAGTAATCGCTCACACGATACACACATAAAATTTGCATCGCATAACTACATGTTTTAAAAATTAGCGCCGCAAGCGAATTTTTACTATTAGGGTCAATTTGTGATGTATGTTTATCTCATTTATCTGGTTGATCCACCACGCCAGGCCTCCAGGCTAGAGCCCTGTCAGCCCCCCCTTGTAGGGGGCATGGTGTAGTCCAGGGGTGACGAACCTGCAGCATTTTGACTGAATCCAAATTTTCCAATATTCCAATGCTTTCCAAGAAAAAGCAGACACAACCCATTCATTAAAAGCTGTTAAATTAATTAACAGTTTTCATTAATTATAAATATTCACTATAACCCTCCAAAGGAAAATACAATCACGCAATACAACAAACCTTGCATCTATCCCAGAGTCCAGTAGGATTTCTTTGTTTGGAGGAGGCCTTCACCCGAAGAGGGGTTCTTACAAACCAAACAAACAAACAAACCAAAATATTATTTAAGCTACAAATACAAATATATATACTATATAAACGTTACATAGCACTGTTTAATATATACACATTATTTATCAGTATTATATACAAAATAAAAATCTTAATATATATATGTATTATACAAAAATATAGTTTGATAAAATATAAAAAATCATAGATAGATAGATATATATACATAAAAGATATAATTATAGGTTATATATACATTAGAAATAGTCAATTCACTGTCATTTACTTTTTATCTGTAAAAAATAAAAAGGCTTTTTTATTTTTTTTATTTTTATTTTATTTTATATCCGTATAAATATATGTAATTAATTATACTGTATGTATACATTTTAAAGAGTAAACCCGTAAATAAATAAATTAATTAATGTGTCGCTACATTTCAAAATCAGCCAAGTCCACCTTTAGATATTTTTGATTTTTTTGTGAATTACTGAAGAACTACTGCTTTCTAAAATTTCTGCATTATCAAAATGTGGAATTTATTAATTTTAAATATTCTATACTCGAAATAATATAAACTTTCACCCTTGTGACTGTGTCTTTGAGAAAACAAAAAGCTGTATATTCCTGTATATATATATCCTATATTCATCTATTATGGATTTTGAAATCTAGCGACACAAATGTCATTGTTTTCCTTAGTTTACAAAATAATGTACACTCATCCCTTGATTTACGCAGTTCACTTTTAAGCGGTCGTCAAAATAACATTTTTTTTCTTAAAAAATCTTTTGGAACCTTTCTACTGCATAAATTGAGGAATGACTGTACATGCATTTATATGTATGTTTCTTCAATGCGGTCTTATTTGATTTAAGATAAATGAATGCGGCCTTTCAACACGAAAAGGTTGGTCACCCCTGGTCTAGTCTAATGATAAGTATAGTAAATTAACGTTTTTATGTATACAGTTTTATGCAGTAATGAATAAGGTATAATTGAATAAAATAATGTTATATTACATAAAAATACACATATTACAGTATACACTCACCTCATGTAATACACATATATGTAATAGAGGTTGGTTAGTGTGAAATTTTTATTAAACCTGATGTTAGTTGTCAGAGACACGGACATGTAGCGTTAGTGACTAGTGGTTTTTATCAGAATGTGATATTCGAAAATCAAAATAAACCATTTTTTTTGCTATTCAATTTTATTGTTTATCATCTGTCATAATATTAAATGTTCTGTTTTGTCATATTATGTCAGTTTATTTTCCGACATTTTCAATATGATTTTTTATCACTGTGTTTCTGTTAGAACAATAAACCCGAAATGTTTTTATCATTAATATTACTAAGAAAAGTTGTGAAAGTTAGTTATAAGCCTGAACTAACTTTGCGGCTTTGGAAAAGAGGTTATCGAAAGCTTTCTTAATGGAATTGTAGTGAACCTAAATGAAGCTTTAATTAATTACGTGTTTGTGAAAGTTTCTCATGTGTGAACTACGGTAAACTATTATGAAGTGATAGTGTTTTTAATTCCGTGTCATAAATAATTATGTAAAGTTGTTGTTAACTGATTAGGTACCTACTTAAATTTAAATTTGGAATAGATCTTCTTCTTCCAATGGTGGTATAACTCAAATGGCGCTCCTCGTAGTACAATGCGTAAAGTCATCTCAAAACTCAACGTTCGATTCCCGGTGAGGTAATAATAGACAAAACCTGGGTGTTTATGTGATTATTTCACTGATATTATGACACTACTGTTTCGCAGCATGTATGCCATCAAACTTTACTGCCCGGTCTATAGTAAAAAAAATATTTATATATTATTTACAATAATTATTTTTTTCCAAATCGGGAACACATAAGAATTATTTATTGAACGAAAAAACCGTATCTGAGATGTTTTTAATTTTTTTTAAATAATGGAAACGATATTTTGTAATCTAGTTGAATTTCAATTTAATATTTACAGTCTGTAGCTGAACTGTTAAAGCACTCGCCCGGCATGCGATAGTTCAATCAATCAATCAAATTTTATTTTATTACCTTTACATATTGTGAACTTTACGAATTATTAATTTAAGACGTTCACAACGTGACATTTAAAATCAGAGAAAATAGTATGATAACAGTATATTGTACGAAAATAATTTCAAGATAAAAAGATTTTTTATAAACAACGTTTTTAGATTTTCTGTTGAATTATTATGCTCAATATGCTCAAACTTGTACTTGATATGAAGTAAATAAAAAATAAACAAATATAGAATACTGAAATATCATTTTGACATTTCATTTTGATTTCCATAGTAACGCACGTATATATTAATAATTTAGTTGCTAGGACCACCCCCTTAGCAACCAATAATAGTCTTTTACTTTTTACGGATTTTTCTGAAATAATTTTCCATACAAAACTGAATTAACTGAAAATGAATTCAATTCTGCTTAAAGATGGCTAAAAGTATTAAAAGAACGCATTGGCATCGTGTTCTGATATATTCTAAATGTTTCAAATGTCTAGCTAGTCGGGAAGTTAGTTAAAAATCGATTGCAAGATTTGTACTGGACAAACAAGAATACGAGCTAATAAAAACGTTGTAAAATAGAAGTAGATGCAGTATTAGGTTATTTAACAGTAGAAAGAGTAAATACAAACATTATAAATTATATACAAGAAAGTAAACCGTATGAGCTAAGTAGACCATTTTTTAAGAATTTATATTACAATGTCCACCTATATTCATATTCACGTAGGTGGAATATGTCAACATCCGAAGTGATTTGGTTGAACACAGTTATTACCCTCGCAATTGGCGTTCTGCACCTTGGGAGAACTAACAACTGATACTCATTACTTTTAAGATAGTTATCAGGGGGACACAGGTCAATTCTACCAAGAATGACAGAATTCTCATTTACACCGCGTATAAGTCGGAAAAAAACGATGTGGGTTTGTAGACATGTATACTATTCTAGGTAGTCTGAACCCAGTATATTGCCTTACTAATTAAAAATACAGTATTTTTGGTTTAAGTGAAATGAGAACCCCAATTTTAAACTACAATTTACATAAGAATAAGATAGTTTAAAACTTCTCGTTTCACTAAAACCAAAAACACCATATTTTTACTTAGCAGAACAGTATATGTACCTATTTAATGCGGTGGGTGTGTTAAATGAGTACCTATGTTGAATGTGTTTGTTAATAATTCTGTTGTATTTGAAGGACTAAGGATTGAACTAATACAAGTATACTGATGGCCAAGTTGAGTACTTTGACTTCAAAGCTAAAATATGCGATTGTAAAATTCTACATAATTGTTTTCAAAATTCTGTAAATGACATCTCGTTTTTAAAATATGATCCTTACAAAGAAATATTCATGTTTGTTATGTTTGTTATGTTTATAATTAATGTTTTTATTGTTTGAAGTCAAAACATGCTAATTTATATGGTTGCTATGGAAATAATAACCACATTTTATATACCACGTCCTTATGATGTAATTTTGAGAAGATAGGTTCCTACCAGTGACGAAAGCTTCATACTAGGCGATTATTTAAAGCCTACCTTTTAAGAACAACATAGATCTTCAACTATTTAATTTAAATTAGAATAAATAAAGAAATGTTTAAATAATTGAGTCATCTATCGAGAGAATTTAGAATTAATACCGTTTAGTTTAGTTAAGTTTAGAATAAAAAATAAGTGACAAGCGCCATCTGTTCTCAACTAAACTAGTGAATTAATGGAGAAATAATCATAGGTCTATTTAATATGGCCCGTCACTTAGGTGACGTCAGACATGTCTGAAAATTTGTATAGAGTTTATAAGCGATAGGCGAACAGCCTAAACTCTGTATATGTTTATTGTCGATGACTGCCGCTTTAAGCAGATAATAAATAAATGACATGATTTAAAAAATAATTTATATTGGGTTCAATCATTTATAATTTATTAAAAATTGTTTTTGAAAATGAAAAATCATCGTATCTGGCGATTATTATTTAATCCTTTTAACTCGTACGGCACGCCTGTTGTACACTAATTAATTTTCCATTCGATATAAATAGCATGATATTTAAATGCAGTAATTAAATAGTAATTAAAAGCTCCGCAGTCAACAAGTCATAGACAAAAATGATTTATATCATGTTATCATGCAGTCACTATTGTCAGTTGAAACGCGAGTGCAATATCGTATTATTTTCTTATTTCACGTAAGTATACCAGATAAGTGTGCTGTTTTTCTCTGATCTCCACAGCCTACCTCTTTCCAAAAGTCACCCTTCGCCACTGGTACCTACTCAAATGTTGGGAATAAAATGTATATATTTATACAAACCAGTTACACGTTTGAACCCTGTTTCACATGTAAATTGGTACTTATGTGGTAATATTTGTACTTATACTAACTTATTACTTAATTATAATATTATATCACTAATTGTACTCGTTTATTGTTATGTATTACTTCGAATTTCTTCATTCATTATATTAATATAATATAATATGTCGCGTTGGCCAAATACATATGTAATTCACTGAACAGAACTAAAATAATATACTTAATATAAAAAATGTGAAATATCGTCATTCAACTGTGAAGGCAAAAGTGGTTTTGTAAAAAAAGTGATTTGTTATTAAAAAGAAAAGTGTACATGACAGTTGTCGTGGAAAACTGTGAGAAGAAAATAGAGAAAAATGCAATTTATTTTTCCACTCTACTTCATTGAATTTTCCGGGACACTGTTCGCAATATACAATGACCGGGTCGGACTGATTCATTTCCCGATTTTCGGACGCGATCCATAATATAAGGTACTTTCTATATAAATACTATCATTTATGTTTGTATAAAATATATCTTAGACTTAAGTTCTTTTTGAGTACTAATATTAAACGTATATTTCTTCAGATTTTCAAAGTTTTGTTTCTTGTGTTTTCTATGATAATTTAGTGATCACGTATGTACTATCTTACAGTAGTGAAGAGTGGAGGTAGGCTGTTAAGATCCGCCATAAATAGTGCACATTAAACTTTGTTAGTCAAACGTATTTGTTTTTAATAAAATAAGACTACAATTGAGGCGCCTAATTACAAAAAGCGATAAGTCCACAATTCTATATTTGCGGGAAACAACGTTTTTATGTTTCAAGCTTCAATTATTTGTTTTAACATTATTATATCTTTCGATTATTTTTATTGAGATTATTAAGATTATTATTGAGATTATTTTCCCGTTGTATTCTATGTCGAAATTAGAACCAAATAGCAATTTGTTTCAGCCGATAAGCTCTTGAATGTAATAAATATAGGCAAAATTAAATTGGACGTAGCGCTACTTGAACCTCACTTTTTAATTTATCATGCATGAGGCACATATTTTCGTGGCACTGTCATGAGTTTACCGGATGCTACAGCATTGGAGACGCCATTTACAATATTGAACGTTCCCTTATTGGCTGATTTAAACACGCGCGAAATCAACCAAGCTTTAAATAATATGAAACACGGACTTGGCGCTTTTTGTAATAAATCGAGACTTAAAATTTTTTTTTCGTAAGGTTTTGTCGCGTTTTGGAATTTATAGATTAATACATATTGTGTAAAATTATACAAAGAATACGTGCGTATTTTTTTTCGCGATTTTGACCAAATGTGGACTTATTGCTTTTTGGAATTAGACGCCTCAATTTACAGATGGTTACAGTTTTTTTAAAAATCAATTAACCCTGCCTAAACAAAAACACAATAGGTTTAGTATACTTTGGGCAACAAGACAAAATTTTACACATTTCTACATTCATAATTATTTGTTTTCGTAGGATTAAAAATTCATATTACACATATTGTTGGTTCATTTTTATTAAATTCATGAAGCCCTGCCTAAATCAAACTATAATAGATTCAAATATTATTCTATCTATAAAATATGTAAAGTTGTGTATGCTCTAATTGGATAATTTTAGATATTTTATAGATAGACGAGTATTTTTTGACTATATCTATTATGGCTTGATGTTCGTAAGGTATCATAGGGAATCATGCACTCGGATATTAAAAGCCTACCTCCACCCTTCGCCACTGTTATCTTATCTACTTATGCTTTTCAGACATTTTAGTGTAGTTACATGTGAGGGGTTCAAAACGAATTTATTCCACTACTTAACGAAAATGAGCTATGACACCCATAATTAAAAGGATAAACTTTTGAACGTATTTTTTGTATAGAAGAATCTAATAGCATTAAATCCAATAGAAAAATCAACTTAAAAATTGGTGTTAGTTACAAAGGTAACTTATTCCAATACAAAAAAAACAAGTTCAACACCAAAAACCGTTTTTTGGCGTTTGCCAAAAAATGTGTGGAATAAGTTCACTTTGAAAATATACGCCTCATGTAGTATGTTATAGTGAAGAGGGTCAAAGTAGGCTGTTAAGAATCGATATAAATAGTGCATACACTTTGTCAGTCATACTTATTTGTTTTCATTGAACTAGCAATACAATTTTCATATGTTGCTGGTTGGTTTTTAAAAATCAAATAAACCTTACTTAAACCAAACCGTAATGTTTTACGTATACCATGGGCAATACGAAAAAATAGTGCAAACTTTTTCAGTCATACTTATTAATTGTTTTCGTTTAATTAAGAATACATATTACAGATGGCGTTGACTAGTTTTTTTAATTCATTAAGTCCTGCTTAACCAAGACATTATCAATAAAAAATATTCTTCTATCTATAAAATTATAGATATTTTATAGATAAATGAATATTTTTTGATATGGCTTGGATTACGCAGGGTTTAATTGAATATTAAAAACTAAATAACACTAAATAACACATTGTAATCTTAGTTCAATGGAATTTGAATTTAAATTCTAATGGATTTAAGTTTTGTACTATTCCATTTGAATCGTTTTTTGAAACCTAGGTTTTGCCTTTCGGCATCTTCAGGCACTGTGTATAACAGTCATCATAGGCAAACATACACTGACGTTTAACTTGAAATACGTTTGACTTGCAATATTTTGTGTGCTTATCGGATCATACTCGTAACAGTCTACCTCCACCCTTCGCCACTGGTATATTCTGTACTATGTATATATTATGTTCTTTAGTGATTATTATTTATTCCAAATATGTTTCTAAAATACACCTTCCTAATGTCTAACACATTTCCCTATTATCCCAATAAAGAGATACAATTCTTAAGAGCGTACATGAGTGAAACGGCAAATAATTTTCAACTGTATGTGGAACGAAATTTCGGCATGTGTTGCCATTCAGAGGGCGATAGTCGACCTGTTTGCACGTCAATTTGTTTTGTGATGGCATCGGAGGAATATATTCTTAAATCGTGTAAAGATGACTAAAAAACGTTCCGCATGTACTTGAAAAAGAAAACATGTCAATGAATATACCATTATTATTACGAATATAATAATAAACATAACATAAAAAGGACGCATGCTGAATTTTTATGGCAAATTTTATTTCGTTCGGCTCGCGTCGTTTGCACAATCACCTAGTCACAGTGGCGTCCCTAGATAAAATGCCGCCCTTAGGCAGCGCCAATATACCGCATCATTTTTTATACATTATTTTTATCATCCTTTCCTCAGTGCAATATCTAAGAAATTTGTTGTATGGATGCATTATTACGATATATAAATATCAGACTAATTATTCGCAAATCTGCATGTGCCGTTTCTGGTCACCAAGGACGTCGAAGGGCAACGGAAGCAAACTAGATATCGCAAACCCGACAAAACCAGTGAGCTGAATTTTTTAATGGAAATATATTTTCGTTATTACTAAGTTTAGGCACCCACGCTGGCCGCGTGGCTAAAGCGTCGGCCTATAGCGTCGTGGGACCCAGGTTCGAATCCTGGGTCTGGCAAGTACACATATTTTTTTTTACAATTTGTTTATGAGTCAGAGTATGGAGTTAGTAGGTTGAGCAAGTCGCTGACATTCATTTCTCGTAAAAAATTAAATCTGTTAATACAAACCTCCACTCTGTGGTGGCCAATATGATCTTATTAGGATCAGACATGGTCGGAAAAAAAGTTTAGGTAGATATTTCTATATAAATGTATTCTAAATGACTCTCCTCGATTTGCCGCCCTTCGAGTAACTGCCGCCCCCAAGCGACTCTCAATCTGCCTACCCCCATGGGACGTCACTGCCTAGTCACGATCTTTTTAGACCATGCCTCAGTTATAGCCTTAAATGATTATCTGGGAGAGGAGGTATTTGAGGCCAATTATTACATTTCGCATTTCCTCGTTATTATTTTTATAGCTCTTGTAAATATTAACTATCAACCGCATTCTAACCATGAATTATGTAGTTTGATACTGTACAAATAGCAAAAACTAATTTTACGATAGTCAGCGATCCGCGATAAGAATTTACTTTCCATCACTTCCGCGTTATTAGTAATAAAAGTACCATTTTTATTTATACATTTATTTACTCTTTTTACTATCGATATTACGATGATCGTTTTATGCACTGTGGTTTTGGCTCGCGTGTTGTACGTTCGCAAATGCGCCTGCATCGGAATGCATATAAGGAAACTCAGCTGAGTGAATCAGGCAGGGCCGTCGTGAGGTATTTGTTTCTATAAGCTATTTATTTTGTATTATTAATTTAAATTAATAATACGATGCATATTCCGCCATGAATCGACAGTTAACACAATAAAAGCAATTAATTATTTTGTATTTTATACATTATGTTCAATCTGTGGGTATGTCATCTGAGATAAAATGACAAACGAAGCGCTTACTTTCAAAAGTGGCTAAATCGGTTTTATGCAATTAGAGATAAATTAAAATAACTTAATATGTTATTTCAATTTATCTATCTTGGTACTGTTCGGTTATGAGGAATACAGCAGAAAACACATTTTGAAAATACCCGATATACTGGATTATTTGTTAGTTTGGGTTAGTTTAGGTTAGGTTAGGTTGGGTTAGGTTAGGTTAGGTTAGGTTTGGTTAGGTTAACGTAACAAATAATCCAGTATATCGGCTATTTTAAAAATGTTTTTTCCGCTGTATTCCTCATAACCGAACAGTACCTCTATCTTTTACTACCGTTTTAGCCGATTTTGAAACTAAGGTAGATTTTTAATAATTAATATCGACGTATTTAGCCGAGTTTTGAAATTAAAACTCAGACCATACTATGGTAGACAAATATATTTATCAAAATGTATATCCAACTCAAAATACTCGACAAACCGTTTTAGCCACTTTTGAAAGTAAGCGCTTCAAATTTAAAACTACTTGTCGTTTAATAAACACTTCGGTTGGTTTCAATATGTGAAAATATTTTCTTCTTATAAGATGGAGCCTTATTGATATATGGGGATGTGAATAAGGAATGATGTAACCTAAGATAGAATGCGTGTGTTTACGAGAAATACCCAGTTTATTCTTGCATATAAAAAATACAAATAGTATTACAATGCAAGGTTACTATGAATTGTTACATGTAAGTTGTACGTATGCAGTTCATCGTGGGACACTTATTCGTGCGCCGCAGTACGTGGAACATGAGTTCGTATAACATTTTATCAAATGACTAGTTCTTCGTTGAACATTTCACCGTGGAATACATTTGTACGTATCTTACAAAATGCGGCGATAGTTTGCAAATAGTACTGTTCCAATTAGATTAACCCTAACCTAACCTAGTAAAGACATCTCATAAAATTTGCCACATGTTGTAGCATACATACAAATATACTCCACGGTGAAATGTTCAACGAAGAACTCGTCATTTGATTAAATGTTACACGAACTCATGTTTCACGTACTGCGGCGCACGAATAAGTGTCCTGCGGTGAACTGTTTACGTACAAATTACCGGATACGACTATGAATACTATAGCGACTCAAATTTCGTAGATAAAAAATTCTACTGCAAAAAAGTAGGAAGATATAATAATATGATGATGCGAATTTTTTGAATGTTACGTAACACTTTGACGTCAATGTTCTTCTATCGAAATTCTGAATAAGAGTGATTTTTACAACGTTTTTATTAGCTGGTATTCTTGTTTGCCCGGTGGTTGTTTGTCCATTACATATCTTGCAATCGATTTTTAACTAACTTCCCGACTAGCTAGACATTTAAAAATTTTAGAATATATCAGAACACGATGCCAATGCATTATTTTAATACTTTTAACAATCTTTAAGCAGAATTGAATTCATTTTCAGTTAATTCTGTTTAGTATGGAAAGTTATTTCAGAAAAATTCGTAAAAAGTAAAAGACTAATATTGTTTGCTAAGGGGGTGGTACTAACAACTAAATTATTAATATATACGTGCGTTACTATGGAAATCAAAATGAGATGTCAAAATAACATTTCAGTATTCTATATTTGTTTGTTTTTTATTTACTTCATATCAAGTACAAGTTTGAGCATATTGAGCATAATAATTCAACAGAAAATTTAAAAACGTTGTATATAAAAAGTTCTTTTTATCTTGTAGTTATTAGAGTCTATGAGCGCATTATTTATTGACTGAACATTTTGCAATGACAAAAAAATGCATGTTTGATTCTTAATTACTTAGTCAGGTATGTCTACATGAGTATTGATATGTTTTCTTTCGTAATTGGTACACCATGACTGTCAAAGTTTAATGTGCACTATTTATGGTGGATTTTAACAGCCTACCTCCACTCTTTGCCACTGTGGTATCCAATATACAATAATGGTTTATATTTTGGATAACAAATCGAGACAGACAATCTATAGTTTACAATAATTATTTAAAAAAAAAAAAAAAAAATAGAGAATTACTGGCGTTATATGCAATTCTCAGGACGAAGAGACGATAATATCCAACAGTCATCCCTTCCAGGTGTCAAGCATCGATGTAATCTTCTTGTAAATGGCTCACTGGTAGAACATTCAGATACAAGATTGGTTACCATTTTATGAGTAGTTTTGATCATTTATAAAACTACTTGAGTAAATAAAATAAAATATTATCATTTGTGGAAGTTGCAACCAACACTTTGTTACAATACCGTCAGAAGCTACGATATAATCCCCGAAGCGAGTTTATTCAGTGGACATTAACGGTTATGGTAAAAAAAAAACTTGAATATGCCCAGTCTGGGTCTGATGGTAACTGTTATATCTGTCCATAAACGAAGCGCATTTTTGAACCCGTCCTCTCTGTGGACATACAGGAACTGTGACGAAGAATTTTTAGCGATGGGTGACATCAACACATTTCCTTATTCAGTCAATTTATTCAAAATCATGTTATGGCGCTATAAAATTTGAATTCTGAATGTTTGTTCTCTATATAGGGTTATCGAATAAGAGATATATATATATTATATACCATGAACTTTTCTATCAATAAGTTGATTGTGTCACGAGTTGTAAAGCCATCTTGTTGGAACCACATATCGTCCAGATCAAAATCATCTAATTTGTGCTAGAAAAAAAATCATGTTTTTGTAGCGTAGGTATCCCATTAACAGTAACTTCATTGCCATTTTCGTTTTTAAAAAAACATGTCCACATTGTGTATTTTTATTACTCCAAATGCGACAATAACTACTTTATCACTGAAGATGTTTTTTTTCCATGAAATAATGGGTCCGCAATAAGACAATTGGCTAATTTAATTCATTAATAAGATAATTGGCGTTGTGGCGACCAGGCTGGACGGCCCGATGGACCCAACAGCTGGATGGACCGACTTAAGCCTCTCTTCCCTCATATCAACCAGATAAAAATCATTTAATGCCAGAAAAAATCGGTAATCATGTTTCTGTAGTTGTAAATCCTTGTGTTAACTGTATTTATACACATTCGAATGCAAATCGTTCTTCATGTTCCTGTGAACGACGTATAAAGTTCTAGATTTTTATCCATGATTTGATTCACAATATCGATATTTTCAGCAGTATGTTTACATTTTTGACGGGCTAGATTCTTAATATTACAAAATTTGACGCGAATTTTCTATTTAAATTACTCTACTCTACAGGTCGATTATTTTAACTATAAATTTCACGAACTTTCCGTAACGAAGCTCGAGTAGATCCATTATTAATTGTTGTGATAAGTTTTAACAATTTCTATACGCTGTATAACTGCAAACCTTTCCAGTATGATTTGTCAAACGAGACTGATACAAATATGAATTTTTGTGGGAATCGGACTAATATTTTATAATATCTTCTTAATATATAATATCATCACCATCTTAGGCTTTATAGCCCAGGCTGCGTATTTGACATTCAAGTCTTCTTTGCCGGATTTTTAAAAAGATTCGCTTGCACTGCCCACTGTCATACATGAGGCATTAATTAAAACACTCTAAAACAGCCTAAGGCCCCATCGAGGGTAGGCGGAGCATTGAGCGGTGCGCGCAACTCAAACTTATAAACGTATACTTTGTTTTCCCACCACCACCCGTCATGTATGTACAGCCGTGGATATGCACGGCCGCCTTCCATGACGCTATAAACGTGTTTGAAAAAAAGTGATTTTTTAAGTGCTCATTCCGTCCCGAAACGGAGCCGCTCGGGACTGATGCTACAACCATGCACCGTAGTGCTTAAAGAAGAAAACCAAAAAAATTCTCTTTCCTCATTCTCTACGAACATTTTCATACATGGTTATACGTTTGAGTTGCGAGAAACGCTCCGTCGAACGCGCCTACCCTGGACAGGGCCAAAACGTAAATTATCAATAACAAACAAAATCTCAAATTGCAAGCTTCGTATTTTTTTCGCTAGGTGCCTATTCCTGTTAATATTGTAATGTAAAAAACTTATTATTTGAATTTAGAATTTATTTAAAATTATACGAATTACCTTCACATATTGTTATTGATATAATATATTATGTACTAATAATGATATTCTTTTTGTTTTCAGGTAAGTTACTCGTAACTGCAATTATCGAATTGATACATTTCTCTTCTTAATAATGTGAGTACATACAAAGTATTATTATATTATTATTATCAGTGTATAATGTATATTCTATGCTCAATGCAAGAATCTATAATGTAGTTGTAATAGCTATACCAATAGTATAGATACTAGACAGCATAAGTACATAAACAGCTTGTAGCCCAGTGAGTAAGGCGCTGGTCTTTCAACCGGGGGCTGCTAGTTCGATCCTGGTAATGTTACAATATATTTATGTGATTTTTCAATGACAGAGAAGAAAAAAAAATGTTTGTTTGTGATTGTTTCACTTCTATTGCTAATTATTACATTACTGTCATCGTGTCTGATGACCTTTTGTAGTAATAAAAAGAATATAATATAATATACTTACTAACTTAATAAACTCGTGTTTATTTGAATAACATTGAATCTATCCAGCGATGGGGTTATCACAAAGATCGCAAATTTACGAGTGACAATTATTCGATACTCAACTTCTATAGGGAAACAACTCATAAATTCAAGGTTTTGAGTTAATAATGCATTTCTATATAGAAAGATATTTTCTTAATAATTCAACAAAAAAATTCACCAGGTCATAAAACTGAATAACCTTTTCTGGGATACTAATTCAATTATAAACGGGAATATCTGGGTTGGTCATTTGTTAAACTGTAAATTTTCTTTGTAGTTCATAAGAACTTAGCATTTCATAGCAGTTCATTTGAGCTAAATAAAAAATATAAACATTTACCTAAAAAATCAAGGCTTTAACTTTGAAATGAGAATTTGTGCGAAGTTTTCAAACGCCATTATCGTAGAACAATGTATTTGAGTTGTTTCCCTATAGAAGGTGGGTGTACCTTTAAATATGACCGTAGTGCTACAAGAGGGCACGTAGCAACAATTTAATAATATAAATGATATGAAACATTATATAATTTAGAAAAACACTAACTGAGAGAGTATATCACAACCAATAGAAAAAAAATTTGAAAAAAGTAAGCCAACCAGTCGGGAATCGAGCCCGGCATCTCCAACGGGTAAACGCCCCAAACTCGTCGCATTCAGCCATTATGCTACGGAAGACATACTAATGACGACAAATATTTAAGCTATTGGCTATTAAGTTAGCTCAGTTAGTGTTTTTCTAAATTATATAATGTTCAATAATCAGAATGATATATTCCTAAATCTTGTGAATTATTCGTTTAATTATAAATTATATGATTTAATTCATTCTACGTAATATTATATGCTAAAGTATTTGTTTTCTCGAGAAATCGAAATTGGTTTTTTAATTTCTCGAGAATTTTTGAGTTTCTTGAGAAATCGAGATTATAAAATTACCGGGGATTTTTTTTAAATTCGAGAAATTAGAATCCTAGAAAATTGTGAAAATTAATTTCCTTACATTTTTGAGATTGGCCCTTTCTGATGATTTCTCGAGAATTTTCATACCTCTGTATCATATCTAATATTACCAGAAAAATATTGTATTAGGTACACATAATGCTTCGTATTCTATTGCCAAACATTCTTATCAGTCCTACAGTAGCACTGCATTGAACTTTAAACAATCGAGAATAAAATATTACTCGAAAGAGTCGTAAACACGTGCGAAAAAAAGTCCTGTGGGACTGATAAATTTTAAACAATACCAAAAGCCCAATAAATATTCAAGTATATTTTTTATCTGAAAATACATGTAAAATTATCTGAAAGAGAGGCGTAAATCCCGTCTTTTTGTATTTATCTCTCACATTGATATGTTGTAGCAGAGAGGTATTTTTTTTCATTTGTGTCGATTTCATACACCAATACTCAATATATACGATTGCTATCGGAGATCTGCCAAACAAATTGTTTTTTTTCATTTTTGCTATGTTTTTTTTGAGTAGCTTTTAGACTAAAGTAGAAAATCAAAAACCAATCACTACTGTTTACATAATATTACTCACGGATTCTTCGAGATTGTTTTTTTTCCCTTACGTTTATTGAATATAATACTATGTAAGTAAAAGCAACTTGTCTCAAAAAACAATATACGAAATTCAATATCTAGATGCTCGTACTAACAGTCCCACAAACTTACCGGTAGAGCGGACAAAAATGGAATTACAATGACGCCATATTGAATACGTCATTCCGCTGTCAGATTCTGTTCAGTTGCGAGGGTTTATGGGGTAGTTTTCGACTGTGGCTACCCCATCAATTCTTTAGATAAATTTGTGGCAGAGTATTTATTTATTTTCACCATGTCAAATGCATGGTACGTATATTGAATTTAGTACATAATAATATGATATTCTGTTACCTATTAAGCAGAAAATTATAGTCATTCGCTACTGTTTTTTTTCTCTTAGCGTTCATTGATTCTGATAATCTATTTATGTATTAATATTCTCAACAATATTTATATATTAATATATCATTTTCTCAAAGCTTATGTGTTTGATTGTTTCACTTCTACTTCTATATAACTGTTTCTCTACACTACTTGCTTGCTTTTCCCTACACCACCCGCTACGTCTCCCTCCACACCCGTTATGCAGGTGTACAGCGTGGCGCAATGGACATCAGCGCATATATTCTATATACAAGGCTGCTATCGGCCGCTATTGGCGACTGTACAGGGTTGTTTATCATATTTATGTATTGAGGTATTATAATTGTTACAATAAGTTAGCCGTCTAAACCTAAACATTCAAAACTGTCATATCGTCCTAAAAGTTAACACAGCCAAGAGAGATGCTGTTAAAACATAGCACGTATTGTAACAATTACAACAGGCGTGGAAGACCTGGCAGCGACGGTGGAATGAATCTACGAAGAGCCGGCACGCTTATATGTTTTTTCCAGACATCAAATGGCGATTGGAGATAACCAAATATTTGACTCCTAACATCACACCAGTCAATTTGTGACTGGCCACGGTGGATTCGCTGGCAAGCTCTTTGAGCTTGGACTTGCAAGCCGTCCGACATGTCCATGCGGAGGAGAAATACAGGATGCCAACGACATCATCTGGGAATGTCTGAGTATGTGCTCCGAACGGGAGGAGATACTCGGTTTGGTCCAACCAACTGTTGGGCCCATCGGGCCATCCAATTTGGTTGCTACTAAGGCGAATTATCTTGCATTTAAAAAAATTGCGGCGTCTTACTGCGGGCGTGAAGATCTCTTCACATAATCTTTGCTGTCATAGTGTGATAGATGCTTCACATCGCCACTGTAGGGTCCCGTGATACGCTCGATTAAGACCGAGTGTAGTGCGGGGCGGGTTTTGGTTTGGAGGGATTAATTTCAACGTAACAATTACAACTAACTTATTGTAACAATTATAATACATCAATACATAAATATGTTAAATTACCCTCGATAACCGTCGATAACGGCCTATAGCAGCCTTGTGTATACAATAGATGTGTTACAGGACCAGGGGCCCAAGATCTTGGTTGGCGCGCAATAGAGTGTGCGTGATTCATATTTTGACGTAATACATTACGGTCAATTCTCGATGAGAAAAAACCTTCTTGCCCGCCGGAAACTTTTTGATAGCTGAGAAATTTTAGTCGCAATAGCTATCCGGTCCAACTGCGGGTCCAACGGACTTTGGAAGCTCTTCCCTTTCAATCAATATATAGGGTCATTCCAAGAGGGTGTGGTCGGCTTCCTGTAATTCGTCACACACGCAAGTCGCAGTTCTATTAGGCAAGGTGAAAAGCTCGGATCCTCAAAACGTCTGTGTCAGGTTAAGAACTGAGACGTCCAATGGCATATGACGCCGTGTTGGGTGCATGGCAAGGGTGATGGATCTCCACTTCCAAGGAAAGATAAATGCATTCGTGTTTTCCCTAATATACACTACTGTCATTGGGCATGTTAAAGTGTTAAAAATAATATAAAATAGATATATATATGAATGAATATAAATGAATACCTACCATCCATTGTGTATATTATCATTGATTGAAAAAAAAACTATTCGAATCACTCCCTTTCTTTATACTGCATTATATTTATTTCATGCGGATGATGTCGCGGGATATAGCTAGTAGGTATCTGCTATATTATTTGTTTGAATTCTGTGTACGATATAGGTCAGGGGTTTAAAATCTTTGTCATTTTACGGCGCACTAAAATGCAAACGTTGAATACGGGGCATTTGTATCTGGTTGGGTACATACAACTAGGAGTATAGTATGTACAGCAGCATTGATTCGAATGTTGTGAGCCCTCTTCGTGAACTCTAAAGTTTCAAATACATATTATGTGCTATCACGTGCTGTCACAGTAAGCTGCCGCTATGGGAAAAAAGTGTGTAATGTCGTTTTTCTCGGTATTTAAAAATAAATGTTATCACACTGATGCTCCCATCCAGTAGCACAATTTGAACTTTTAAACCAATATTGTTTTCTACCAACACCAAGTACACTCCAAAGCCTTGAAACAGTCGAGGAGTTTAGGGCGGATGCGAAGCGGAAATAAGAAGGCGCACACAGATTGCAAAAAATGCGATGACACGCCTTACCACTATATGGAAGGATCGGAGAATTTCGATCGCCACAAAAATGATGCTTGTGCAAACATTAGTGTTCTCAATATGTATATACGGAGTCGAGTCCTGGGTGGACCCTGGAGGCAAGAGAACGGAAGGCAATTGATGCCTTTGAGATGTGGAGTTGGCGCCGAATGCTTCGCATTTCTTGGACGGATCGACGGAGGACGAATCAGTCAATCATCCAGAGACTAAAGATAAAGCAACGGCTCTCGACGATATGTCTGAGAAGAATTCTGCAGTTTTTTGGACATATTGTCAGGCGCGGACCGGACAACCTGGAGAGACTGGTAGTTTTGGGTAGCCTCCAGGGAAGGCAAAGCAGAGGAAGAGCGTCTGCGCGATGGAGCGACCAAGTGAAAGAGCTGACTGGGGGCACCATCCATTCTGCCCTGAGAGAAGCGGAAGATCGAGAAGGATGGAAAGTCTTGGTCGCTCAAAGGATGGCGAAATTTAAATGTGGTCACGATCCTCAGCCATGAGTGTACGACCAAGAAAAGAGAATCGTTCAAAATATTTTGCAAAATGACGAAACCATAGACTAAATTAGTCGCCGTACCAGCATGTGACAGTACGTGACTTGATCATTAATGTACTTGCTGCATTGCGATGTGCGTCATAAGTACAGTCATGCTAGGCTAAAATAATCCGGTGCCCAGTAATAACATATTGACAATAACATATCAACACTACTTGTACATGTTGTGCTACGCCACCATCTAGGGAAATGCCCCCTTTAGGGGAAATATGTTTAGATGTTTAGATGAAGCGTTAGTATTATGCCTGGACTACCAGTGTCTGTTTTATCGATTGCACATCAAATGTTAATTTGAACCACTATAATATGCATGGAATAGAGAATGTTGGAACGTAATATAATATATCTATAAGAATACATAACACTTTAAATTTAATTATCAGTTTCACGTACACTTCGTTTGATCTATACAAAATTAACATAGTGTTAAGAAATAATACACGTCTTTAAAATTATGTATATAATATATCTACCTATTATGTGCATCCCTAGAGATAATCCCTTTCAATCAGCATATTCTTAACATCATTACTAGATCTAGCAAAATGCTTGGTTTTGATATGAGGGTTTCAAGATCATTTGAAAACGTCCGAGTGCTACATACATTACACGTAGCATTTGTGTTAAGTATTCTTGAATATGTCAGCATTATTTGGAGTCCTAACAGGTCCGTCCACACAATTAAGTTGGATCGAGTCCACAATAGATTTCTTAGATTTCTCTACTTAAAGACAAACGGATTCTTCCCTTATGACAGAGATAATAAAATTTCCGACTCGTTTTCTTCTGAGTATGCTATCAATGCAATCCCTGTCCACCCGAAGAGTGATTGCTCTTTTAAAGCATTTCTTTTTACTTCTTCGAGGGTTCATTTAGAATCCGTATATACTGGGGAAAATATTAATTTTCATGTTCCCACCAATATCACTCGTAACACTACGGTCTTCATGATACCTCGCCACAGAACAGATGTGATGTTTCATGATGCTGTGTATCGTGCGATTAACTTATTTGATGGCACCATTAAGGTTGATTCGTTGGTACAGTTCGGTTATGAGGAATACAGCGGAAACACATTTTGAAAATACCTGATATACTGGATTATTTGTTAGTTTGGGTTAGTTTAGGTTAGATTAGGTTGGGTTAGGTACAGGTTAGGTTAGATTAGGTTGGGATAGGTACAGGTTAGGTTAGGTTTGGTTAGGTTAAACTAACAAATAATCCAGTATATCGGCTATTTTCAAAATGTGTTACTCTAATATCTACATAAGCCTATACTGTCTTTTCTTCTTTCTTGTTATACTGGTTGTTATTTTGTAATTAAGTCATTTTTATAATTTTGTATTAATTATTTATTATGGCGCATTGGCCAATCGCTGTAATGCTTTAATACTATTTTATAAATAAATAAATAACATCTAAAACTGACGGGAGTTTATACTATATTCACACAATATATATTATACATATAAGTAATAGGATAATCATTTTTGGGAAAAACGAGAATTTAACCCATAGCTTACGGGCCGCACAAAATTGTGTTTTTGCTAATTACTTTTCAAATGCAAATTAACACATTAATTACAAAATTAATTAAAAGGGCCCGTAAGCATTTTAACGAATTTGTTTTAGTATTCACTTTATTTAGGTACTTGGGCCTATAAAACAAGAATTTAAACAGCAACTAGTGCTTTTATCAAAAAACGACGTCTTTTTAGCAATCAAGACCTTAACCTAGGTCTGAGACTGCATATGGTCCGATTTTAATGGTTCTTTCAATCCTTTTCTATGGGTATGAAAGTATGAACGCTAAACCATGTCACAGAGAGCTAGTTTTTTCGAGATATAGCTGTATGGACGCATCGTCAAAATTATTTGAACTCACTGGTTGACAAATTTAATGATGATATTCTCAATCGAATGGGAAAAGACCAATGACATTAATATGGACGAAGCATCTAGAAAATAAAATGACACTCACTTTGTGTCGGGTCTGCCGGATGGCGAAATTCATATTTTAATATCGGTATCCTACGCTCAAATGAACATTCTGCTTGCAAGCGGTCTGGCGACACCGCTGGGTCTGCCCATACAAAATTTCTGACTGTCAGGTTTCGACTCCACCGTTATTATTGTGTTACAAAATGCCAATGTGCCTAGTTAAAAATTGTAAAAAAATCTACTAAACACTCCAAGAAAGATGGGATATCACTTTGCATGTATTAGTATTATTTATTATTTATAAAATGCCATTTTAAGATATTGATGAATGTTTATTCAATGCAATTGAATGACAGGAACCATTGGACAGTCAGTCGCCTGTGATTCGCTGAGCTCACTTGCGTCTAATCTCCGAGAAGTCGTAAGTAACCGAGAATCTGTTTCTAACGCAATGAGTCACGACACTAATACGCCATTACAATAAAGGTTATATTACTATAAATTCTCGAAGCTTGTATCGCATAATGGAAACGGATACATCAATGGTCACGTGACATCTACCTATACATCTGTGAATGACTTTCATGCACAATTTCTCGTGCGCGCCGGGTATGAAGTGAGTCGTCCATTTAATATGTCATTGGAAAAGACCGAAAAGTTCTACATAGTATCAAAACTAGAAAACTACAGTTTCTTGGCCACATTATGAGACGACAAAATTACAGCAATTACTGACTTATAATGCAATAAAAGATCAATGGTAAATGTAGCAGAGGACGATGCTGCATTTAGTGGCATAAGGCAGCTTCACCGAACTGTTCCAGGTAGCAGATGATAAAACAAAGATCTCCCTGATTGCGACCGACCTCCGTTTGGGAATCCGTGACTATTTAGGGAAAGATTCACTTGATCCCAAGGAGCAGAACTAACCTGTCATTGGTGATGCCAATTGGGATGGCAATAGCTCTGTTCAACCAAATGGCTTCGGATGTTGATAATAATAAATTATATTCAACCTACATGAGGATGAGTATTTATAGGTGGGCGTTGTTTTATAAATTCTTAAAATAGGGTCCACTTAGCTCATTCGGTGTGCTTCAATATGTGTGTGCTTTATAATTTTTGTACCTTTTATATTACTTTTCATACTGTTTTTTTGATACTGTATATTATATTTATTTCTTCTTTACAATGTTTAATACCATTTCTTTGTTTTTAACTGTCATGTTCACCATATGTAAAAAATAAATTAATCTTGTTAGTTTAATTAGTCGTAGTTATCTAAATGATTAATTTGAACCACCAGAACGGGTGTCACTGCACACGACGTTGGTTTTTATACGTTAATTTGTAGGCAAAATTATTTTCAACGGATTCGTTTCACTTTTTATTTATCCAGAATAAAATTGTCATAAGAACCCACTTACACGTCGTTTTCTAAATATATCTCGGTTTGGAGATTATAAAGTGCCCTACATAGATGAATAATAATTTAGCTTTGAACCTTAAAGTATCATGGTCAGGTATACTAACTGGGTATACGCGAACACAACAAAGCACTGTTTGCGTTTGAAGAAACGGCATCTTTGTTTCAAATAATATTATCGCAGTGTTTTCATCCTGTGAATAGGAAACGGAAGACGGAAATTAAAGATAAACATAAATATAGTATTTTCTTTTTTGAATGAGGTAACTGTCAATTTTTGAGGCAAGATCATTAGGTGCCTATCAATCTATATTAAATTTGTGAAATACAATTTAATAAACATTTTTTTTTCAACAGATTTTAGAATTTAACATGCTGTATATTTAATATGAAATTATTAAATATGTCTATAATTGACAAATTTATTAAATATGAAATATTCATAATTTGAAAACATAGTAATCGATCGAGTAAGGATCGAGTAATCCGCGACATCGGTTAGTAATAATTAAGGAATTAATTGATATGATTGACCTTAATTTAATATACCAAAACCAATAGCCAATATTACAATGCATTATTTCTTCTTTCTTATCTTCCAGCACTACGGTGCATGGTTGTAGCATCAGTCCCATGCGGCTCTATCTCGCGACGGTATGTATAAAAATAAATAAATTTGAATTTAAATTGATCTACGTGGTTTCGAGTTCTATCCGGCACCATAATTTTAACACGTTTTTATTAGATCGTATTCGTGTTTGTCCAGTACAATTTTTTTCTTGTTTGTCCAATACAAATCTTGCAATAGATTTTTAACTAGCTTCCCGACTAGCTAGACATTTGAAACTTTTAGAATATATCAGAACACGATGACAATGCATTATTTTAATACTTTTAGCCATCTTAAAGCAGAATTGAATTCATTTTCAGTTAATTCTGTTTTGTATGGAAAGTTATTTCGGAAGAAATCCGTAAAAAGTAAAACACTATTATCGGTCGCTAATACATTCTTTTTTGAGTGTATATTAAGTGACTTATTAATCTAGAAGTATAATTTATTGTAATTCGTAAAAAGTAAAATACTATTATTAGTTGCTAAAGGGGTCCTAGCAACTAAATTATTAATATATACGTGCGTTACTATGGAAATCAATATGAAATGTCAAAATGACATTTCAGTATTCTATATTTTGCAGTATTTCTATCAAGTACAAGTTGTCGAGTTTATATGATTCAACAGAAAATTTTAAAACGTGGTATATAAAAAGTTTTTTTATCTTGTAATTATTTGAATTCCACTCGTGGTTTTTTTTCTAATATAAGTATTATATTATGTTTTTGAGGTTTTTCAAAATTATATATTTTTAATAATATTTTTTTTGTGATGACTGACTGAAAATATAAACCATTAACTTTATTTTTTATCGCGCTTACGTCTAAAAATAGATTTTATAAACGTCGATATTTTTCATTTAGAAAGCACTTGCACTAATGCTGAGCTAGTTCTTTTCTTTACGTGAAACATATAAAATGACGTACACCGCTGTTTCGGTTAGTTACGTCAATTGCTTTTATGCTTTCAAGTTTACAGCCCGAGCTTTCTTGCTGACCGCGACCGGCGCTCATTGAGCTTATTCGAGCTTTCAAACAGAAACGACAAAGTAACGAGAAGATGATACGAATAGAATGTACAGCCGTTCGTAGGTAGCACTTAGAAATTACTCTAGGTTCAAAGAGACTGGGCTATTTATTATAATAAGCGCTTAATACGAACATCTTGTATTACACTAAGTGTGAATCAGGTATATACCAGTAGGTATATTTTAGAAAGATTAAATAATTTATACATTCAACAAATTACACAATTTTAAATGTAATATTATATTTTTAATGAATCGTTTCTTTGGTTCAACGAATAATTCACAAGATTTAAGAATGTAGCATTCTATTCTTCTTCTTCTTCTAATTGTGCCATCCCTTAGCAGAGGTTGGCCACCATCAAGGCGATCTTATCTTTGTCGTCTGCTACCCGGAACAGTTCAGTGGAGCTGCACTCGTACCAATCACGGATGTTCTTAAGCCACGAAATGCGGCGCCGTCCTCTGCTACGCTTCTCATTGATCTTTCCTTGAATGAGAAGTTGGGGAATGCTGTATTTTTGTCCTCTCATAATGTGGCCGAGGTACTGTAGTTTCTTGGTTTTGATACTACGTAGAACTTCTCGGTCCTTCCCCATTCGATTGAGAACTTCAACATTTGTCACCCGGTCAGTCCAAGGAATTTTGAGGATGCGTCTATACAGCCACATCTCGAAAGCTTCAAGTCTCCGTGACATATCTTGGTTTAGCGTCCATACTTCCATACTACCATACAAAAGAATTGAGAGAACATAACAACGTACCATACGCAGTCTCAGACCTAGGTTAAGATATCAATTGCTAAGGAGGCGTCTCATTTTGAGAAAGGCGCTCCTTGCGATCTCAATTCTAGTTTTTATTTCTTGAGATTGGTCCCATTTCTCAATGACCCATGTACCTAACTTTCATTCTATGAGTTTGTATTATTTACTATAAAGGTTTCTTTACAGACTTTGGCACGCAAACTACTCTACTTGATGCTAAGTCAAAGAGAATTTCTGCCAGCTGTGAAAAATGCCTAATTGAAAACAATTCATTTACCCGCATAGGGTATTGTTAATATCTTGGATGTGGCCAGAGCCTATGAAACCACCTTGTAAAAACCATGGAAAATACTTTGTAACACAAGGCTGTGGTGATTCTGATAAATATTTTATCGCATTCAAGAGAAAATGAGAACTGCAATTTATAACCGCAGTTTTGATGTTGTCCCGTGCAAAAAGATATGTCGCATAGGACTGAACTTCTGATCATTAATTAAGAAGCAATCTTAACTTATATGACTAAAATCACTGGATCCGAAAGGCATGTATCATTGTAATTTATCACCATTTATTATTTTGAACATACATAACTTGAAAACACTTGAGATATATACATACTAAATAAATAACATTTGAAAAAATACGACGCCCGACGGGATTTGAACTCGTATATCCACTGATATTACGCTAATATGCCTTAACCAGTGTCTTTGTCGAGCCTACATGGAGAAAAAAACCTGAGAGGCCAGAGATTAACACTTTGGAGGAGGCTTCACACGAAGAGGGGTTCTTACAAACCAAACAAATTAATTAAAAATCATTGTTTAATTTATAAACATTATCTAATAGTATTATATAAAAAAAATTAAAAATTTTAACATATATATGTATTATACAAAAATATAAAAAATAATAATAATTAATATTATATAAACTAGAAAATAAGTAGATAATACAACCATAGATATATATATACATAATAGATATATTCATAGGTTTTATATATATATATACATATATATTCATTAGATATAGTCATTTAACTGTCATTTACTTTTGTTTGTAAGAAATAAAAAGGGCTTTTTTATTTTATTTATTTATTTATTATTGTGAACATACATAATTTGAAAACACCTGAGATATAATACATACTAAAAAAATACATTTGAAAAAAATACGACGCCTGACGGGATTTGATCTCGAATATCCACTGGTATTAGCCAATATGCCTTAAGGTGATGTCTCTAGGTAAAGTTGTTATCGAAAAATAGCTAGAAAAGTTTATTAATCGGTAAATATATATTCAAAAGTAATGAGAAAAATAAAATAAAAAATTAAGATGTATCGTGGAGTTCTATATACCAAAAATACGTGTCAAATTCGGTACATTTCTATCGGGTGGTATGGATGAATGACATAAGATTTATTATCAAAATTACGATAAAAATGTACGTAAATCTATTACCTAGGGAAACGCTAAACGTTAATTGGAATTTATTATATCCTTATATCTTTTTTTTCAAATTTAAAAAACATCGATTTAGAGGTTAGAAAGCATGCAATTAAAATCGAAACATCTCGGTTCAGATGTAATTTATCGCAATAAACGCTTAGCGTTTCTATTAAAAATATTATTTAATAATTTTTAGGCTAGTTATTTAAATTTAATCTTGTATTTTTGTATATTAACGAATCGATTGTAAATAAAATGAATATTTGACAAGACTTTATCGACATATGCTGCTAACGCGGAAATAAATCGAACTATTTTTGAAACAGTACTTGCATAGATTAAAAAATACATACACACACACATACATTGAAAATAAAGGTTCGCCAGGTACGAAGACAAAAACTGTGTTAATTCTGCTGTCAATAATTTTTGTTTGCGATATTGGAGCATATGTCAATGGACTACATATATCAACCTCCACTTTCTGAAATAGTGTTGTGTAATTATTTCAGATAATTATTACTGTTTTGACGTACCTACCTTTTATAAAGCGATTTTAAAATAAATATAGTTTCATAATAATATAAAGAAAGCATACGAGCGAAAATGCCTAAGATACTTCTGACACACATCAAATTTAATCTTTGTCTAGTAACTGTACAATTTATCCATATTTATGTTAAGTGTTTAAAATGTTATAAGTAAAAAAAAAATCGTCTATTCACGTGGTAGTCGCGAAAATTATGAACAATATACAATGTTAAAAATAATAAGAATTGTTAAAATTTCTAGTCACAATATTATTCAAAGACAAATTAACCCGATCAAAACAGCCTCGACAAACTTCCACTTCACTAACTTTTGTTCTATATGTTTATCCTGGATACAGGGGCAAACACATTTTGAAAATAGCCGATATACTGGATTATTTGTTAGTTTGGGTTAGTTTAAGTTAGATTAGGTAATCCTAACAAATAATCCAGTATATAGGCTATTTTCAAAATGTCTTTGCCGCTGTATCCAGGATAACCGACTTGTACCCTAACTTTAATTACATACATACTATTGTACTATATTTGGGCCATCAAACGTTCATTCCTGTCTACGGCCTTAAAATTATTATCTACGTGCCTATATAACTGTATGCCGTCCTGTCAAAAAGTGGAGGTTGATAATTTAGTATGTAGAAAATAGAAGTTATTATTAGTCTCCATAAAATATAGGGTAAACAATTCAGTGAATGAACACATAAGAGGTGAATTTGAAAATAAATTAAATTAAAAACGATTAAATGAACTAAGAAAATTATAACAATAGGTAGGTACAATAAATTGTGTATAACCGTGGTATTACTAATTTTATGCCGTGATGCTTTGATAGTTGAACTTTTCATAATATTTGGATCACTATTTAGTTGCTCATTTATCTGCTACATCATAAAGTCGTAAATATTGTTTTTTTATGAAGCAATCATAAATACAAAAAATTAAGATCTACTTTTCAATCATAGTAGATACCTAGGAATATGGTATAGGTGTTGATAATTTTTAATTATTTATTCGAGATCTTCAGGGAATTACAAAAGTCCACACCTAGAAACCACTGGGCCAATAAGGTTTCTTTTTATATCTCCAAATCCATTTCACTTACACATTTATAGGTAAAATAAATAAAACTATCTTTTATTTTATCTTGCACTGTTCTTTAAAATCGACATTAGATTTTTTCAAATAAATAACGTTCTGTCTTTTTCTTAGAATATTATGTAATCAGTGGTGCACTTACATCAAATTCTAAATTTTTTTCTTACGTTTTACAATTTTTTTTTTAATTTGTCACTTATTTTGTCCTTGGGTTTGCTTATCAAGATTTGTTCGCATGTTTATTTACGTTTTTTCTTACCTCCAACTTCTTTTTTATTCAATTCGTTGCGTGTCTTACTTTATTCTTATCTCAGATATAGTTAGTTAGTTAATACATACATGTGGAGGCCCATATGAACCCATTAGGATCGGACATGGTTGAAACGAAATGAATTGGGATGTCTATATAATATCGACATTGTCATAATTATAACTACAGTCGAACTCGGTTATTACAATCTCGGACATAGCGAGATCTTGGATGTAATGAGGAAACAGTCGTTGACATTTGGTATATGATTTTCTCCGTACATTTTTATTCACTGTTATAACGAGATACTTATCGGATATACCGAGCTAAAATACTGGTAATGTGTTGATCGTTTAAAGACATTTCGACCCTAAGCAATAAAATCCGATCGGACAGGATGCCGCCGGGGACAGATTACGTTTATGACACTAGTTAAGTGTCTAATTGTTGTTTTCGCCGACAATAAAAATACCTATTCTCTGATATAACGAGTACCGCTTATAACGAGCACATTCAGCCGGTCCAACCTTCCTAGTAATAACCAAGTACAACTGTATATTCCTTATTTTGTTTAATAATAATTCGAATGGCATTTGTTTTGCTATTCATTTCATATCATTCTTTTATTCCACCTCTAGTAGAAATTCGATGTAATTGTCAATTGTACAAGATTAAACTCAATCTTATAAACATTTGTACTTAAATGTTCATTTACTACTATAAATGAATTTTACTGTAGAAAAATATTTATATTAATTCGTATTGACAACGTAAAAAAATCTGGTTCATTGACTGGACAGGATACCCTTGTATTGCCACTGTAAAAAAAACTACGGTAAACAAAATGTAAAAATCATAAACACTTTAAATCAAATCAAATAGACATGTTAGAATTCTAAATATTTTATGAGGAAAATATTAATTGTAAATATTTTTACATAGGTAAGTAAATATATTATAATAAATTTAAATGCATTTTTATCAAGCTTATGATTTTTAATATGTGGCGACACACAATATTTTATTTTATATTTTATTGCCATCTGGTTGCGATCGACGAAAGTTTTTAGTAACACATTTTTAGAAATTCATGGTAGATGCCTGTAGATGCCTTTAGATGGCGTTGAAGTCACATTTGATCGTAAATTGAGGCAAAGAATTCGCCTTAATCAGCGTCTTTGTCGAGCCTACAGTCATTACCGAGCACGTCATTACTGAACTCGTTCATTTGTCAAGCGGGGTGACGTTTACCTGATGTCTCTAAATCATCTTCAACGTTACTATTGTTTGATTGATTGAGTATGTTGCCTAATGTTACAGTTGGTTACAGCACAATATCCCTATTAAAATTACCATTAAATCTCTTAGATATTATCATGCTAATTAATTTCTTATCTAAACGCCACTTTGTTGTTTTTTATCATTTTTACTACGATTTATCCACTCTCGAATTCTTTTTAATTTGGATCGAGTATAATCTTAAATAAATTGACATTTTCGGAGATATATCATTTTAAATAATTACAAGATAAAATGAACTTTTTATATACAACGTTTTTAAATTCTGTTGAACCATATAAACTTGACTTGACTAGCTTAAATGATCAAAAAAAAATTGTACATGACGTGTCATATTGATTTCCATAGTAACGCACGTATATATTAATGATTTAGTTCCTAGGACCCCAGACCCCTAACAACCAATAATGGTGTCGAAATAACTTTTCTTACAAAACAGAAATAACTGAAAATTAATTCAATTCTACTTAAAGATGGCTAAAAGTATTAAAATAATGCATTGGCATCGTGTTCTGATGTATTCTAAAAGTTTCAAATGTCTAGCTAGTTGGGAAGTTAGTTAAAAATCGATTGCAAGATTTGTACCGGACAAAGAACCACCGGACAAATAAGAATACGAGCTAAGAAAAACGTTGTAAAATAGCGTTTCTTATCTGATTCTATATATTTCCATATTATGCTATTACTGGGCTAAACATAGATGTCAAATTATTACTTCTAGTATCATCCGATTTCTTTCAAGGTCGGATTAAAATAAACAATTCCTTTAAAAAATATAATTTGCGTTTACGTGTCGGTATGTTTAATACGTATTCTCCCTGTCTCCCTTTTTCTTACACATTTTTATAATTATTTTTCCCCAGGGATTGCAATACCGAATATCTATACCGGTATTTCGGTATTTCTTATTGAATACCGGTATTCGTCAAAACATAAATCTATTTAAAACACTATTTTATAGCAACTCAAAGTACCCACATATATTTATTATGTTCATCTTTGTAATTAAGTAAAGATCATAATATTTTAGAACTGCTATTTTTTACAAATGCTATAAGTCTGGGTACAGAAAAATCTCTCTAAAATTAAATGTGTCTTGGATGTATTATCAACGTTGGATCAATAGTTATTAGAAAATTAGAAATATTTGCAATGAATGTTTTCTTTTTCGAAATATGCTAATTCATCGCACAATTCTATAAGTATATTAAGGGATTTTGTTTTAATTTTATTTAATTTTTGTTAGTTTAAGTTAATGCTTTTGTGTTTTGGCAGCATAAAACTTCTACAATCAATTAATTTAATAATATACAATATAGTACCTATAGTGCGAAAACATCTTCCTGGCTACATGTTAAAACTGTGAACTAACATGCTCCGACCATTTTTAACCGCAATTCCATTATAAACTAACAAGCTTCTCCCATTTAGTAGACAACAGCGCCTAGAAGCGTAGCCAAGAAGATGTTTTCGCACAGTAGTAGATAAGTAATCAAAAAATAACATAAATTCATTTTTAAAAAACATATACCTATGCTTTCTTTATCATCATCATCATTAGCCTGAATCTATCTACTGCTGGATGAAGGCCTCTCCAAGCTGACTCCACTTCTCTCGCTCCTGTGCGTTGCGTTGCCACGTACACTAGGTTTGCCTTGCGGACGTTTTGTACCTCTTGGATACCACTGGATGACTAAATTTGTCCAACGATTGTCCTTTTTTCGAGCTATATGTCCAGCCCGTTTTCATTTAACGTTTTTAGCAAACTCTACTACATCGCAAACATATGTTCTTTTAAAAATCTACTCATTCTTCTTTTTGTTCATTCGCGTTATGCCCAGCATGTACCTCTCCATACCACGTTGTGCTACTCTAAGCTGCTTTCTTAATACCTAAAATACCGGTATTTTGAATTTTTTAAACCGATATTTCGGTATCGATAAATAATTGATTACCGGTAATGCAATCCCTAGTTCTCACTTATACTTTATAAATAAATTAAGATAAATATGTAATATAGTATTTACTTGTATTGTTTGCGTATTATTGAAACCATGTTAACCGTATGATACATTCAGCTTACGATTATGTTAAGTCCGATAAGAACTGACAAATGCCTAAGTAGCATTATTTCTCCTTGATACTAGTCTTTTGAAATCTTACATCTATCAAGTGTGTAAATTTATCGTACGGTTTAGTATTGTTATTTAATCTTGCTCTGTTTAAACAGAGTATGAAAAGCAAACAAATTTTCGCTCTCGTAGATTCTTCTTCGGTCTGGAATTCCTGATATAGCTCCATTTATGACGAGTGACGTATTAACTAAAAATATTCATTCATCACATAGATCTGATTGAAGTACTCGTATTTGCGCGAGGCCCCTTTTCTTTTTATTGTGCAATCCCTAACGGAAGTCAGCCACTATCAAGGTGATAATATTTCAGATATACTGCTTAATATCACAATCCTAAGTAAGTACCTAAGTAAATAAGTACCTTTTAATTACCATATTTCAATAACACGTTAATTATATGTAATGGAAAATTGCGTCCAAACGCGCCAGTCGCGGTGTTAGCACTAAATGAGTTTTAATCCACAAACTGGCTAACTCCATTTGTATATCATACTATTTGAAGAACATTTGATTGAGATCATCATTTGTCACTCGATCAGTCTCAATTACATTGAGCTACTTTACGAGCTGTTTATTGGCGAAAAAACGGGCGATTCAGCTACCGCGAGTATGATGATGACACACAAAACTTTCCATTCGCTGAGAAGCCAACAAGCTAGCGACTATTTTGACAGAACATACTACGCTCTATTGCGCAGACGCAGTAGGCCCACATGCCGGCGTGTAGCGTGAAAAGTTGACTGGCTTTCAACTTTTCTCGGTAGATTGTTTACAATCTGCTTGTTAGCTTGTTCGATGATGAAACTGGGCGACTTTACAGGCAGATTGTAAATTTGCCAACAAGCAGCTCGTAAAGTAGCTCAATGTTATTGATGCATAAGACATTTTGTTGATACATCCATACAGCCACATCTTAAAAGCTTCAAAAGTCGGAGTTTTAGTTTTGGTAAACCAAATAAAATCAAATTCATTAAAATCCTGGTAAACAGAAGACATAAAATCAAAAATTAACTCCGAGGGCAAAAAATCTCATCTCCACATGAGTTAGACACTCTGAAATATCGTGATATTAAAATCTTTTTCCCATGTTTGCAGCCATGAAATGTGTCGCTCCAGGGCAATATGTGACCTACCTGTAGTATACAGGTTTACCCCAGTACTACACGCAACCCACGGCTTTGTATTTATATAAAAAAAAAACTAGACAAACGTGGGTGTTATGTGTTTCTCTTAACCGTCGTAGAATTTATTCGACAATATAATTAATAAATATTCTTCTTTCAATTTTGAGTGCGTGGGTGTAATTGGTGTATTTATTCAAATTAAAATACTTAATTAAAAAAAAAAATACAAAAGACTTAAATCCGTTATCATTTTCTTGATTCCTAATATTTACCTGAAAAATAATTAAATTTACAATTTATATTCCCACCTTTTAAATTTCTTAGACAGTTATAATAATAATTTGATATAGGACAGAGAACCTAGCGGAAAGATACGAAACTTGAAATTTGAGATTTGTTTTTGATAATTTACAATTTCAACTGTATTAATTAATAAATATGTATCTGAAAACATTAAAAAGATTTTTTTTTAAGTCAAAGATAAACTTACACTTGTTAAAAAAATGTGAATTTGTCACATATTTGGTACATAGGTTACGTTATTATTACATAATTTTTGTGGTTATATTTATTATTAAAATTTAGTTTATTTGGTTTTCAATTTTTTACCGTTTAGATTTTTGACTAATTCATAGTTTTAATAATTTTTATATCTATTTTAAAAAACATCGATTTAAAAAAAATATAAATGTGTGTAACTTGAAATCCTTTTTATTTATTACAAATCGAGCTTAAATATTGGGTTAATAATATTGGCTTAAAAACCTCAAATTGCAAGCTTCGTATCTTTAAGCTAGGTTCTCTGTTGGCATATAGGATCCACCTTAAAACTAGCACAACCGAATACTTCATAAAATCGATAATTTATTGGTTTGAGTCTTCCATAGTTTTCGACAAAGGAAAATCGTGTAATAAATATATTTTTTTATTATTCAACGAAAAATTTAAGAATGTAAGATTCTTCATTGACAATATGTACATCATTTTAAAATACCTCAGAAGCATACATATATTTTTTTTTAATTCTGGAAAAAATATGGTGCTTTACCAATATAGCCACCTGCACCATACCTGATTACAACGCAACTAACTAATCGTCATACAACTGAAGTGGTTCTCAAATTGTGTTAATAATTTTATTATTAATTTATAGTTTGAACAATTATATGTACCAACTTAGAGATCTCTCTAAATTCTATTCTTAACCTACTTGCTACTATTTGATTATGTGTTTCAGGTGTTTCCAGGTTATGAATGAAAATCATATACTTAAATAAAAAAATTCGTTCACGCAATATGCGTAATAGCGTAGTCGGCAGCGTGCGCACCTGTTAATCGAAAAATTACATTAATAGTTTTTTTGGTGGGTCTTGCTGTTAAGGGACGGAAGACCACTATGATTAGGGATGACCAGGAGGTGTAGATGGAGGTCAGGAAGAGAGGTGAGAAGTCGAGATTTGGTGGTTGCTCCGATGAATGAAGGAGCGAGTTTTATTTGCAGCGTAAACAGTCGGTACAAGAGTATGTTACAGAAGCGTTATGTTACAATACTTATGATACTGTTCCGAGGTCCGAGACTCAATCGAACAGAATGCTGTGCGGAGCGATTGACACGAAGTTTACTGACCGGACTGATATGAAGATCTATTCTAATGGGTATTTAGACTGACCAACTCATCAACTACAACCCGCTAATTATATATGAATATTCGGTAAATTGCGAGTTATTGCTAATGAAGTTTGCAATTATTGAGAAATATGATGGCCTCTTCATTAGTGCACTTAGAACGTTTTGATCCCATTGAAGAATGTCACGCGTGTAGAATATGCTGACTGTAGATGCGACGATTGTGCGATAGTTTAAATGACTATCTAATTTTTACACTGCCGAAATAATGCTGACAAAGCCTGAAGGTATTGACCGCTACAGCTTTGCTCATAACTCAGTATTTTACAACGTTTTTATTAGGTTGTATTCTTATTTGTCCGGTAGTTGTTTATCCAGTACAAATCTTGCAATCGATTTTTAACTAACTTCCCGACTAGCTAGACATTTTAAACTTTTAGAATATATCAGAACACGATGCCAATGCATTATTTTAATACTTTTAGCCATCTTTAAGAAGAATTGAATTCATTTTCAGTTAATTCTGTTTTGTATGAAAAGTTATTTCGACACCATTATTGGTTGCTTAGAGAAACGAATGGGTTAGGAAGCAGACAGGAGTACGCGATGTAATAGATGTTGCCAAACAGCTGAAATGGAGATGGGCGGGGCACATTGCTCGCCGAAAGGACGGCCGCTGGACAAATGCTGTCATCCAGTGGTACCCAAGGGGCACGAAACGGCTACAGGGTCGCCCTTAAAGCCGCTGGATTGACGAATTGGTAAAGTTCGGCGGAAATACGTGGAAGCAAATGACACAGGACCGAGAGAGTTGGAAGAAGCTTTGGGAGGCCTTCATCCAGCAGTGGATTGACCCTGGCTGATGATGATTGGTTGCTAGGGGTCTGGGGTCCTAGCAACTAAATTATTAATATATACGTGCATTACTATGGAAATCAATATTACATGTCAAAATGACATTTCAGTATATCTCTATCAAATACATTTTTTTTTGATCGTTTAAGCTAGTTAAGTCAAGTTTATATGATTCAACAGAAAATTTAGAAACGTTGTATATAAAAAGTTCTTTTTATCTTGTAATTATTTAATATTACTTGGTTTATAAATGCATGCAATAGTCATCACTCAGTTGTTGGCGGGCCGGCAAGAAAGCTGGCCCTATTTTGTTCCCATTCTGTCGATCCACAAGGGAGAACGTTTACTTACGAGACTGTAGAGTTTATGGAAATTCGCCCGATTCGCGTTTGTGCGCCGACTTTTGAATGCATAATTAATGTTTATTTATGTCTTCCCTATACACCATAACTTAATGTGAGTTATTGTCTCTATATAAATAATCTAATTTTCCGGTCTAATTGTTAGATTACTGGGCCAAAATGGTGTATAAATATTTCAATGTCTTTTCTTATACCGACGCAAAGAGAATTAATTACCTACGTTTTAAGAGGCCTCCGAAAACAAGCCTGAACCGGTATTTAATAGGCATCGAAGTAAATTACCCGGTCTTAATCGGGTGTAACACGGCACCCTACGTTTGGTGTAAAGCATCGGTGTTTTTTATGACCGAGAATGTTACATGAGCAGTTATACAAGACTGATATCACTTAAGTGTACATTGACTGATTTTATATTAGGCGTAGTCAGTCTGAACACATTTAATATTCTATTTCGTCAGCTGAATGCAGAACTATTCTAACTTACATTTAAGAGAGAGTTCTTTGAGTCTACTTACTGAAATTATTTATTATTTTTATGGATTAATATACGCATCATATTTTAGTAGGATGAATAAAATGGTGCATACATTTGTCTATATAAATAGTCAATAACTAACGTAGTAAACGTAAAAACTCTCCTTCAATATATTTCAAATGAATAATTCTGTAACCCGCTGACGAATTTTGATTTCTGTGAATAAAAAATAGTTTTAAGAATTTTAAGCAATTACTCGTCGATAGCTTGCTGGCTAAATTCCGGGAAGGCAGGCTGTGGGTATTAGGCCGCACCGTTTTACAGTGTATCGAAAATAGTATACACTCGTCAGTTGGATCCTGCGAGTTACTTAGTTTAGATCAATCGGACTTTAATTCCTGACCTGCACCTAGATACCTAAGCTTTTTCTTTCGACCTTATAGTTCCTACGTTATAACATAACTATAGCTGATATTTAGATAAATGCCGTTATCCGCTACAAATCTCGATTGTTGAACCCACCATACATCGCATATTGATAAAAAAGACGCCAGTTTAGAGCCGAATCTTACAAATGTATCATTATAATATAATTTGTACAGTATTCTTTGTTTGTATTTCCGATCCAACTATATAGAGTAAAGTCTAGATATTCATAGAAACAACGTTTAAAAAACTTGAAGCTTTCAAAATGTAGGTACATGATCAAATGACACAGTTACAAATGTTTATATGGTGTCAATGATTAAAAAGGCCAAAGAAATAAAGTGCTTTTTGCCATCTCACTTCTGATCATGATCTCATTATCGAGCTTTCACGTAAAACAATCTATTTTCACTTATATATTGCAAGAAAGTAATAATGTTAGAAAATAATGTGTAAAGTAAATGGAGTGTCATTAAAGAGAGAAAATCTTATTACATGCTTAAGTTGCACTCTGAGTGATAACTACTGGGACCGTACCATTAAACTAAAACTCCGAGTCAAGAGGGCTAAACCAGTTTTTACATTTACGTGACATGTAAATACTATGTATGTCACTGTGAAATAAATCTAAAAATCAGAACATGTTTAATAAACTATTTTTTTATTCAACGAATAAGACACAAGATTTGAGAATGTAACATTCTATAATATATAGTGAATATAAATGGAGATGAATAACTCAACCCGTGTCAGCATATTGATCGGCGATATTAAACATATCCATTTCCCGTAGTGTACAATTATGGCAAACTCAGTAAATATCTTACTGCAATTATTATTTCCGCGATATTCATTTTTCCACATAGTAAGCTATATCCGATGACGCAAACCCCATATAGTAGCTGACTCAATTATAATACTTATTTCCTTAATATTATTTTCAAGATATTATTTTGATTGTAAGTACGTCAATAAATGGCGGATCATAATTCATTGGGCATGTCACTCGAATTTAAGTTCCCGGTATGTTAGTATCTCAGTCTGCGTATCGCTCCGCACAACATCTCATTCTATCGATACTCGGACCTCGGAACAGTATCATAAGTATTGTAACATAACAACTGTAACATACTCTCTTGCACCGACAGTTTACGTTGCAAATAAAACTCGCTCCTCCATCCATCGAAGCAACCACCAAATCTCGACTTTTCCATACACCACACCATGACTCCCACAGAAACAAATACGACACCCAACGGGACATGAACCCGTATTTACTGGATTCTTTTTTTCTTCTGATTCTGGATTTACAGTATGTTTTTCTAATTAAGCTACGGGCATCTCAGTTCATTACGACAATTTTAACTAGTAGTTGTTACATAAAATGCTTATCGAATTGCGTTATATTGTTGGCTATCGGTTTTAGTATATTAAATTAAGGTAGTTATCAATTAATTCTATAATTACTAACAGATGTCACGAATCACTCCATTAGTCAGTTTTTATAACGTACTTAGACTTGCTAATAATTTGATAAACTATTTTTTTTTTCAACGAATAAGACACAAGATTTGAAAATGTAACATTCTATAATATATTTAATATACATAATTTGAAAACACACTAGAAAAAATCATTTTTGTAGAAAAATATACGACACCCGACAGGACATGAACCTGTATCTGTTGGATTCGCGCCAGTATTCTTTTCCAATTAAGCTTTGGGTATCTTAGTTAATTACGATGATTTTAACCAGTAGTAGTCGTTACATGAAATGCTTATCGAATTGCATTGTATTGTTGGTTTTCTTCTTCTTCTTCTTTCTCGGCACTACATCCCGGGGCGGGATTTGGTCTCCTCTACAATTGTCCTCCACACGCTCCTTTCCCTGGCTGCTCCTCTCCAGAATTAGTAGCCGGGGTCATTGATAGGGGTCCTGTGTTCCGAGGCGCTTGTGTTGGTGTTCGTAATCTGGTGTTTTTACCATGTAGGGTGATTAGCCCTACGATGAACCCTCCTCCTTCATCCGGGCTTGGGACCGGCAGCAACGTAGGTGAATCCTATGACTACAGGCGGAGTTATTGTTGGTTTTAGTATTTTGAATTATGTCCCGTTGAGTGCGTCGTTTATGCAAAAACGATTTTTTTTACTCGTGTGTTTTCAAATGATGTATATTAAATATATTATAGTATATTATATATATATATATATATAGATGAGATGTTTTCAAATTATGTATGTTCAATCAAAAAAGATTGATAAGATGATATTATGTATTATCAGTATTATTTTTTGAAGCGGAGATGTAGATGTTGGTGTATGGATGCATCAGTGGCGAAGGGTGATTTTTGGAAAGAGGCAGACTGCCGAGATCAGAGAAAAGAACACCTTGTCAGGTACGGGAAATAAGAAGATAATACGATATTACTACTGATTAATAGGTACATACTCACTAACGACAACGACACACTAATACGATGAAATTTCAAAAACTCTTTCTTTCGACCATGTCCGATCCTAATAGGATCATATGGGCCTCCACAGAGTAGAGATTTGTATTGACAGATTTTGTTTTTTTACGAGAAATGGATGTCAGCTACTTGCTCAACCTATTAGGTCCATACACTAATACCCACAAATTGGTAAAAACAATATGTGCACTTGCCTGACCCAGGATTCGAACCTGGGACCCACGGCGTTATAGTCCAACGCTTAAGCCGCGCGGCCACCGTGGGCAAAAACTCACTGACCACATAAAATTGAGCAAAGAGTTTAAATTACGTATTTTTCAAAATATTTATACACATAAACGCCATAAAATTTATTTTTTAAATTATCTAATTATTAGTTATTTTGGTCATGACAATAATATTATGCGCGATCGTTTTAGGCTCTGCGATAGAAGCCTACCATTTTCATACAATTCGATAGACTGGGCGGGGTTACGTGACGTAAAGTCCATACTAAAAAAAATCATAATTCATTGAGAGATAATCGACATTTCTTTACGTCAAGACAGATGGCGCGCTGTGGTATATATTTGTAAATCTTTGCAGATTGTTTGTAATCTGTATACTCACCACCATCTTTAGATTAATAAAGCCTGATCATAACTTTTTGCACAAGCAACGAGTGGTCCACTTCCATACTTTTTATTAATGACAGGCAATGACAGGTCATCCATAGAGAACGGTAGGGGCGGAAAGGTAGGACCAGTCGTGAAATGTATCGGCTTTCCTCTTCAGTCGGCAATGGTATACTACATTCCTACATATACGACATCTATCATTGACAAATTAAATTATTTTTATAGAATGCAAAATAATCAAGTGATTATAATATTATTATAAATGTGTATGACAATATGCAATTAAAAATATTTTCTTATGAAGGTAGGCTTTATATAATCGCCTAGTCTCCATGTGTTCGCTACTGGGATGCATACTACGTAGGTATGTATGATAAAAACCCAAAAAATACAAAGTAATCAACTCTAACTAGGCTCAATAACTGTCAAGATGCAGACAGTAAAGAATCTTCTTTGTAATTATATTATATCAGTACTATTCTCTCACTTTCCAAATTGTGCTACTATTGGAAAATTTTTATTGAAAAGCGCTTCAGTGAATATTAAAAGTCATTAGTTAAAATTTGTCGCAATTAAAAAATATCGACTGTGTTTAGGAAAAAGGGTGTAAGCCTCGATTTTTCTAAAAGTGCTATTATTAGATATTAACAATGTATACAACTAAATACACGTTCTGTGAAAAGGAAGTAAGCTACAAATGCTAATTTAGTATCTAAATTCAGGTTTGAATTGAGCTTTAATTAAGTTTCAATTTAAGAAAAAAGCATTTACCCTCAATTTTAATGATTTTTTTGTAATAACTTCTTTAATTATCAGTAGATCGAAAAGATATTACACCAAATGATCAATCATCATGCACCCAATGTCTCTGCCTGTTTTTTATTAATATTGAACCAAAATCATTCAAAAAACGTTTTTTGCTTCTCCTGTAAAATTTGATCTGTGTGGATTACGCCCTTCTTCCTAAACAAGGTCGATATGACTGATGAATCTATAGTCTATGATATGACTCCTTTAGCAAAGTGGCCTATGTGCGTGGGCGCGATACCAGAGAGATGCAGGTTCGATTCCTGCGGGGTCTTACTTTTTTCAAAAAGATTTTTTCTATTGGTTATAATATATTTTCTCAGAAGTGTTGTCAAAATTATTTATGTTCAATAATTAGAATGTTAGATTGGTAAATCTTTGAAATATTCGTTGAATTAAAAAATAGTTTATTAAATTATTAGCATGCCTAAACATTTTCGTCTCATGTTAAAATCACGTGTTCTTTGTTTTACTGGTTTTCTCTGTAGATTTTATATTAACTTATCATCTATGTACGGTATTTATGTCTATTATTTATGGCCTGCAGGTTGAGTTCTGTTCAAAATATTATATATCGATGCAATATCGCAAGAAATTTTAACGTACGCGTACGTAGAAACTGTTAAAATTAATTGAAATTACCATGAATAATAATTCAAAATGTGGGCCCGAAAATTCTCCTGAGGACCTTTCTTTCGAATATGGCCAGTGTATGTTCTTCCCTTTGAATGAGGCACCATGTCTCACAGCCATAGGTAGCTACTGGTCGAATAACTATTTTGTAGATAAGCAGTTTGCTTTTCTTGCTTAGGATTTTTGAACTCAGTAGACCCTTACAGGCGTAGAAGCACTTATTAGCAGCTATGAGTCGTATGTTCACTTCTTCTGTTGTTTTATTGAGTGTGTTTAGGTTAGAGCCCAGGTACGTGAAGCTCTGAACCTCTTCCCATACCTGCTGCTCCACACAGATATTTCGAGGTGGACCCTGCTCTCGCGTGGATACCATGTATTTTGTTTTGCAGGCATTTATTTCTAATCCAAGCTTTTCCGCTTCCTTTTTCAATGTTGTGGCATGTTCGATCAGTCTTTGTTTGGATCGGCTAGTTATGACTATGTCGTCAGCATAGGCGCACATCTGGGATATGTTAGAGTTAACACAACCCCTTATGTCAACCTTACGGGCTATGGCCTCGAGAACCAGGTTGAACATCATGGTGGAGAGTGCGTCACCCTGCCTTACACCAGACTCAATCACAATATGGTCCGTTAGCTCATTTTGTATGTTTATGACGGCCTTTGACTCAGTTAGGGAGACATGTATCAGTCTTCCAAGCTTTGAGGGGATTCCTAGTAATTTAAGTGCATGCAACATTTTTTCTCTGTTGATACTGTCAAAAGCTTGTTTGAAGTCGATGAAGACATGATACAAAATCATATTATACTCATACGCCTTTTTCATAGTTTGCCGCATCAGGTGAATATGATCAATGGTGGATCGATTGGGGCGGAATTCGCACTGGTATTCTCCCAAGATACCTTAGTAATCTTGCATATAGAATACTGAAAAAAACTTTGTACGCTGTGTTAAGGAGAGTGATACCTCTGTAGTTCTCACATTTAGTCTTATCCCCCTTTTTAAGTATAGGTACAATAATACCCATCTTCCATTCTTCGGGGAGTGTTTCTTTTTTCCATATATTGAGAATTAATTGGTACAGATGTTCTTCCAGCTTTGGTCCCCCCCCTTTTTGATTAATTCAGCAGCTATCATATCAACACCAGGAGCTTTATTATTTTTTAACCCCCTTAGTGCCTGCTTTACTTCATTCAGCGTAGGTTCTTCAATGATTTCTTCCGCTGTATGATATACCATTTCATCGTCATGTTCTCCTTGTTCATCGCCAGCATGATTTAACAGTGAATAGAAATATTCTCTCCATCTTGCCATGATATCTTCTTTTTCAGTTAAAATTCTCGGCAAATGTAAAATTAAAGTCTCGGCAAATGTTCATTCTGGGTTGGTATGATTTAGTTAGATCCCGGAAAGTTTCGTAGGATTTTCTAATTTCATTGCACCTTTTCTGAGATTCCATACCCTCCACCATTTTCCTCAACATTTCGCGTTTTCATGCACGGCAGAGTTTTGTTGCATATCTTCTTTTTTCTTTATAAATTTCCGCATTTTTCCGGAAAATGGAAGTTACAGGATAAAAATGAACCACGAGTTAGAAGAGTTAATAAAACATGAAACAGTGGTGACATTCTGTCGATCCCAAAGACTAAGGTGGGCTGGACACGTTGAGAGAATGCCTGAGCACAGGAAGCCAAAAATCATGACCAAGTGGATCCCACAATGGAAACGGTCTAGGGGCAGACCAAAGAAGAGGTGGGCTGACTGTATCGAAGAGGACTGGAGAAAAATGGGGAGGGCTGGAGACTGGAGAGGAGCAGCCAGGGAAAGGAGTGTGTGGAGGACAATTGTAGAGGAGGCCAAATCCCGCCCCGGGATGTAATGCCGAGGAGGAAGAAGAATAATTCAAAATACTAATACATTAGAGTTGGCACTCTCTATCATTGAATTTATAGAGATAGTATTCATTTAAAATATTTCACGGAATGACGAAACCATAATATAATAAATTTGTTGCCGTATCAGTAGGTATGTAATAGTACGTGACGTGATCATAATGTAATTGTGTCATAATTCGGAATATATGGGCCTCCACAGACTGAAGGTTTGTATTGATAGATTTTTTACGGGAAATAGTTATAGCTTCTTGCACAACCCATTAATGCATTGCGTTGTATCCAACACACAGTGAAACAGCGACATACATTTATTAATATTGTTATTGACCACACTGAATCACTCAAGGACTACGTATAAATTGGTTGAAAATGAGTAGGTATAATATTAAATAATATACTGCGATGAAATACAGCTTGGAGTAAAGTATTAAATGTTGAATATGTAAAAAAATGTTAAATAAATCCAATAGGATGTAATAATACTATGTTACATAAAACAGAAAAAAACTAAAGTAGGTAGGTACTTACTGTTTGATGTTAACTTAATACGTACAAAAAAAACTCAAGTCAAGTTTGACTCTCGGAAAAGTTTATTTTACATGTCCCCTTTCATACCGTATACGTTCTAGTCAGTGAGCTTATTTTTTGTTAAAGCTCTTCCGAAAGCTCGCTCCTTAAAAATGTACTACGTACTGATTCCGATATTGAAAAAAAAGCACTAACACAATTCATTTTATCCTTTCATGTGTCAGGCTTTGCTCAGAATAGTTGTTTTACATATGTCGTATTATTTTGACCCAGGTAAACTGTTCGCGACTGGAAATAGAATTATTCATTTTCTTTGGATTTTTAGTTCTTTTTTACCTTCTTTCGTTTCTTCTCCGATCAATCAATGTTTGAAACCACCCTCCTTACGCTTCTCAATCATGAATGCTGTGTCCTGTATTTTCGTCAGTTATCAATGAATTGTAAAAAAATTCTGGCAACACTACAACTGCTGTATAAATTTGAATACTCTGTGGTAGTGGATCGTATAAGAAATATTTTCGTATGGACCCCAAACTTGCCAGTGTCTCAAATCTCCATGTACCAAACTGTGTGACTTATCTCGAAATAACTACAAAACACCAAAGTGAACAACTGTTTTGTTTTGTTTTTCTTTAAAATATTGATTCCTGGAGGTCAATTTACGACTGAAGCACAAGTGACCAGTTGCGCAAACTTTACACAACTTGCTTCAACTGTAGCATATTAAAAGTCAACCGCTGGGTGTCACTACGCCAGGCTTTGGTAGTACACATGCTTTCACGGTAGGGGCGCTCACAACTCTCCGTTTGACATAATAAACGTCAGATTTCATATCGTACGTAATATTGGAGAAAGCTGTTGATCTATTATTTTACATTTACCACTTATCACCACATATTACCGCTAAAATTATTATTTCGTGTTTCAATTCTCATTTAAGGATGTATTTATTGTAGTTTTGTAATAGAGAAACACACATGTTTGTTTGCAAAATACAACGGAAATTCCGTGTTGTAATCTTGTTGTAATATTGTTATATTGGAGACGTAACTAGCGTGTTTAAAGATTAATTGATTACGTACTTCAACAATGAATGATTTTATCATGCAACGTTAACGGTAAGTACCTACTGATTAAATATGAAGTCATTACCAAAATGGATAAAAATGTTATTTAATTTCCATGACATTGACAATAGTGCCGTTTGACATGTTTACTTTCTATCTTACTCTAACGCATAGAAATGAGGTATAAGCATGTTGAATGCTTTCTCACTCGCACTTATATGCCGTTTATCCGTTTTACTCGAAGCTCTGTACACCCAATATCTCCTGTAAAACTAAAAATTTTACAAGCTTCAGTTGAAGCGGTTCGGTGACGTGTTTTGCACTGCTTCATTCAGGAATCGCCGTCCCCGTGTCTTACTTTTTTCAAAAAAGATTTTTTCTATTGGTTATAATTTATATTTTCGGTACTGTTAGGTTATCAGAAATACAGCGGAAAACACATTTTGAAAATAGCCGATAAACTGGATTATTTTTTAGGTTAACCTAACCAAACCTAACCTAACCCAAACTAACAAATACTCCAGTATATCGGGTATTTTCAAAATGTGTTTTCCGCTGTGTTCCTGATAACCGAACAGTACAATATTTTCTTAAGTGTTTTCAAACTTATGTATGTACATGTAACTTAACGAATTGTCGCACGTAGCATTTTTGTTAAAAAAAAACATCTGCAGGTCGCATGAAATAAATTTAACCCGACATCGGTCGCAGGTCGAATACCATAATATTGCATAGTGGGCAAGGGTGGAGGTAGGCTATTAAGATCCTACATGAATAGTGCACACTACACTATCAATCATACGTATTTATTTTCATTGAACTAAGACGACAACTTATATATTATGCTGTTGGTTAGTTTTTAAAATTCAATTAACCCCTGCGAAAACCAAGCCATAGTAGATAATAGTCAAAAAATACTTGTCTATATATAAAATTTCCAATAATATGCAATTAAATAATACATAATTTTATCTATTATGGTTTGGTTTAGGCAAGGCTTAATGAATTTTAGAAAACTGACCAACATGGTGTAATATGTATTCTTAATTCAATGTAAAGAAATAAGTATGAATTAAAAAGTGTGTACTATTTTGTCGGATCGCCCACAGCATACCAAAACTATTATCGTTTGGTTTAGGCAGCTTTTAATTGACTTTTTAAAACTAACCAACACCATCTGTAAATAAAATTGTAGTCTTAGTTCAATAAATACAAAAACGTATGACTGACAAAGTTTACTATTTATATCGAATCCAGTCTACCTCCGCCTTTCACCACTGAATTTGCACCTTATGTGTGCGCGGAAGAGAGTTTTAATTATAGAATTTTCGGCAGTTTTGATGTATGATCATGTCCTTTAGGCATGGACTTAGTTCATAAAACTGCTTTCATCTTTACCGATCATCTCATAACGTATCATATTCCTATGAACGATCATATTGATATACCTTTATAAAAATGGGAATGATTTTTTATGTTAAACACCTGATTTTTACAGCGCCATACGATGCAAGATGCTCAAAAGATTGAGAGTTTTTTCATCTTATCATTTGCTTTTCTATCCCATCGAATGATAGGATTTATGGGGTACGACGATGTGATCCTAGCTTTGAATAATGCATGTAACATCTGAAATTGAGCACACTATATTCCAGCCGTTTGGCAATTTACACATTTTTTTTATTTTTATTTCAATAGTACTTTGAAATATTTATCGTTGTGTTAGGCGGATTCAAATTTGTTTCTGCGGGATGAAGCAAATTTAAACCAGCGGCGCTTTTTCTGAGTGTGTAGCAAGATAATTAAAATAGTAATATTAAATTATATTAATTATTATGAATTAAAGCAAAAAAAAATTTTTAAACCAGCGGCGCTCCAAAAAGCGGCTCCTTTTCTGAGTGTGTAATTTAACAAGATAATTGAAATAGTAATATTAATAATTACGAAATAAAGCAATAAAATAATTTTAAACCAGTGGCACTCCAGAAAGCGGCCATCTTTCTAAGTGTGCAATTTGACAAGATAATTAAAATATTAATAGTAAATAATACTAATAAATACGGAATGAAGCAACAAGATAAATTTAAACCAGCGGCACTCCATTTCAACTTCCTATAACTTCAATAAGAAAAACAAATAATTTGGATAGTTCTATGAACCAAAGAAACATTTTTTATTTATTTTGTAAACCTGATTCTAAATCACTACACCAGAGCTAGGTAGTCGAAGAATATAGGTTATCACAAGTTTTGTTTTTGTTTTGTTACGCCAAAGAAGTATAACTTCTAACGCGCGTACATAAGTACACACACCGATTTTTTTAAAATTCGTTTCTACAGGCTGTGAAGCCCAATTACAGTGGAAAAACTGCCAGGAGGAATTTATATATAAGGTTATGTAAATATATTTTGACCTGACCGGGATCGAGCCCGGAGCACCCGGATGGAAGACCATCGCCTTACGCACTGCACCACAAGAGAATATTATTAATTTTGTAGTAATATATTATTATTCCTCTACAACGTCTTTTAGGTTATATTTACAATATATAATTCGGACCCCGTAATATCAGTGATTAATAGCTCATAAGATACGTATTTCGATACTACTACGTTTAACTACCGCATGTTGCTAGGGATTGTTATAGGTACCGGTATTTATAAAATCGGGATTACTGTATTTATCAGAACCGAAATACCGGTTTTAAAAATACCGGTATTTTCGGTATTAAGAAAGCAGATACATTTTTTTTCAAAATTACGTTTAAAGTTATTCCTTAATTACTTTATACTTTATAGCCTATTAAATTGAGCTACAGTATATTTTTATTTAGGGCGCTACCTCTTATCTACTAAAAGCACCTAGCGGAAAAATACGAAGCTTGCGATTTGAGACATGTTTTTGATAATGTACGATTTAATCTTTTTTAATTAATAAATATGTAGGTATCTGAAATATATATTTTTTGTTTTCACACATTCTATTCTATATGAGTATGCCATTTTATTACTAACCCACAACGTGGGTAAATTCATGATCAAACAAAATGTAATCGAGTAATATTTCTAACCGAACTGTGATGTCCTTGTCGTCCATTCAATAGCGACATATTTTTTTGTAACCGTATGTAATATTATATCAAAATGTAACTTAATTGTCTTGAAGAATAAAAGTGTTTCCACGTGCTAAAAACAGTATATAAATACATCGAACCCACCCTCTCCAAGAAATCTTGCTCGATTGTATACTGTAATAAGTTGAAATAATGTCATTAGTTTACAGCACATAGGTACTATTGTAATGATGTTTAAACAAATACCGGTATTATTACCGATATTCAATAAAATATACCGGTATTAATATTGCAATCTCTAAGCATGTATATTATTGTTATCGCTCGTAGAATCGTTTTATTATTTTCAATGGTATTTCGTTGAATACCTTACAATAAATAAAGTATTTTATTTTTCGTGGTCGTTATTATGCTTGAATACTCTGGAAGACATTATTGAGGTGGCCAAAATCACCCCAGTTCAGCATTTTTTTACTGCCATAATATATGCCAAATATATCGGTGAAATTACTTCAGGAAATAGTCAATAGCCACGTACTGACTGAGCGAGCAGCCTCGCGAGGCTGCCTCGGGCATTTGCTTCGCAAAAATTGCTGCGCGAGGCAAGCTAGCAACAAAATTAACGTTACGCAAAGCAGCCGCGCGCAGCACCTTTGAGCATCGATAAACCGACAACGATTGGATCGGTCGCGGCAACGCTCGGGCGAGGTGGCGCGTGCGTTTGCCTTGGGCGAGTCGCTCAGTCAGTACGCGCCTAATGAGATACTAGCATGATAATGATTTATTTATTTATCTATAAACGGCGTGTGTACAAAATATTATACAACAGGTATGCCAGCGCTCCATTGGCGAGCCAAAAGTCCGAGGACAATAAATCGTCCGATTTGTCTATGCTCTGCTACTGATCAACGAACAAATAAAAAAGTCGAGCTGTCAAAAGTCAAAAGTTGCGATTATCGTAATGTCTTCCGATAATCCTATAAGTTTGTGTTATTTACATCTAGACTTGCATAAAATAATATAGCAGTGAAAACAACACAAGTTTTACGTTTCATTTTATGAATTTCATAAATACGAATAAAAAAATTAATTGATAAATCTCTCATTTTCTAATGTGTAAATTAACAAATTAATCAACGAAAATGTTTAAAATAATTACAGATTTTTTTTCGGTCCTAATGATAATGTCCTAGTGATCGACGGACGAAGTCTGGCAACTCGGAGAGTAAAATATTAAACGTGTTTGAAATCCAGCGAGCCTGGTCTGCGGATTAAAAAGTCCGCAGATCTGGGGTGCTCCACGCGAACAAAAAAAGTCCGAAGACTGTAAATCGTCTGATTTCCGTGCCAATGGAGCGCCGGCTTTAGAGAGTGTAAACAAGAGAGTGCACACAGTGTACAGTGTGCGCGATACCATTACCGGTTATACGGGCTCAAATTCCGTCGAGTATCGTATTTTTTTCGAATATGATTTTTTCTAGTGGGTATATATCTGAGGTATATTCATGTTATGTATGTTCAACTTATTGATAGTTATCTCTTATTTGATAAACCTATAGTTACTCTGGTGTCTATAGATTCAGCTCTAAATTGCAAATTAAACTTACTTAAAACTACTCGTTTGGCATCATTAGGATTGCTGTGTAAAAATCTTTATGCACGATGTCACTTATTTGCGAATTAAAAGTATTAAAATCATTTTTATTGAGTGACTAGTTAGATAAAAAATAAGAAAGTAGTAATTATTTATCTTTCTCTTAAAGCCAAAAAGACTCAAAGTGTTTCTTCCCACACTTTTAAAATAAATAATGTCCCCAATGAAAATAAAACATTGCTAAATAAGTAAATACGATGGCCTCTGACAAAGGAAAATTAGTGAAAACAAATTTATAAGATTTTTTCTTTTCAGACACCTCTAACTGAGTATGAAATTAAAATAATAAAGCTGCGAAGGCTTTTTACCTTTTCATTTGGTGTATTTTATGGCTGTGATACAAAGTGGAAAATATTTTTAATTATTTACGAAAGTTAAAATTATGTGAAAATGTTTTTATATATTTTTTGTACTTTATAAGTTGGCATTTTAACTTATGGGGTTGGTTAGTATATTAATTATTGATAACAGAAAGTTATTTTGTTATCGTGTGTGGCTTCTTCGTGTTATTATTAATACATTATATTATTATATACATATTATAATTGGTAAGGCAAGACAATTGCGCGCGAAAAAAGCAACTTGGCGTATGATCCCCTAAAATATGTGTATAGTCCAGTGGTGAAGGGTGGAGATAGGCTATTCCGACATAAAAGGTGCATGCTAAACTTTATCATTCAAACGTGTTGAATTAAGACTTCAACGTGTAAGTATTGTTTGTTCGCTGTTTAAATTCAACTAAATCCTGCCTAATCCAAGCCATGATATTTGATAATAGTTAAAAAATTATCTATACAACGTTTATCTATAAAATATCTAAAATTATGCCATTAAACCATCATAATTTTAGATAGATAGAAAAATATTTTTATCTACATAGTTTGGCTAGGCAGGGCTTAATGAATTAAAAAAAACCTAAACATCAGCTGTAAAATGTATTCTTAATTCAACGAAAACAAATACGTATGACTGGCAAAATTTTTGTCGGATCTTCACAGCCTACCTTCACAATGGCGGTAGATACCAAAATGATAGGTTTTACGCAATGACATTAATATGGACGAAGCATCTGGGAATAAAAATGACACTCACTTTTTGTCGGGTCTGCCGAATGCCATAATCTGTTCTAACGCCATTACAATAAAGGTGATATTGCTATAAATTCCCGATGCTTTTTGTTGGGTCTGCCGGACGGTTCGGCTCGAACGGGTTAGCTCAAATGAACATTGACACTAGAAACACTGTTCTAACGCCAATACAATAAAGGTGATATTGCTATAAATTGCGTGACGTCTACCTATACATGTGCGAATGTCACTATGCGTGAATTTACTAACTAGCTACTGTATTGAATGCGTTGTCCATTAATAATGTCATTGGTTTTACGTAATTTACTTATATTTCTAAATTTATTATTATTATTTGCTTAGCACCCACTTTATTATTGTATTTAGGGATTGCACTACCGAACGAATATATCAATACCGGTATTTCGGTATTTTTTATTGAATTAGGTAATCGTCAAGACATATTATATGAAAAGAGTAAATATCAATAAATATAACTATTGAAATCAATTTATAACAAAATTTTATAGTAACCTAAAGTAGGTACCTACTTAAAATTATTATGTTGCCCTTTAAAAATATGTATAGATCATAATATTTTAGAACTGCTAATTTTTACAAAATACTATAAGTCTGGGTACAGAAAAATCTCTCTCAAATTCACCGTTTGTTGGATGTACGAGTACTACCAACGTTGAATTATTAGTTATAAAATAATTGGAAATATTTTGCCACGAATATTATTTTTTTTTTGAAATAATATGTACATTGCGACAATTTTGGTATATTTGAGAAATTTTGTTTTAATATTATTTAGCTTTTATTGGTTTAAGGGGGGACATGCTCGGCGTAGGTCAAAATGGAGCTTTTATTGCATTTTCAAACCATGATCCTGGACATTCCTTAAACGTTTTAGATAATCTATTTAAATAATTTTGAATCCTTACTATCCTTTATATTTTTGATGACTGCATAAAGTATTTTTATTACATAAAATAGTATTCTTTTAAACCTCTCGCTCTAATGTTTTAGAATATTATAGTCATATTTCGGTACATGAATGTGCAGTGGTGTTAAGATTTTTTAGATTTATTAATTTTTAAACCATTAGTATAATTTATGACGAGATAATTTTAGTAAAATATTTACGATAAAAAATTATATTGATAATCTCTGTGATCCCAAATTTGACAAGAATTAGGCAATTTATTATTCAAAAAATGGGCAAGATTAACACGTTTGAAAATAATTCTAAAGATACTAATTATAAGCTATGTCTTTGACCATTCAAGTGTGATAAACATCCTACGAATATTGATTGCTTTATAATAATTATTGACCTAAGAATAAGGGAGTGTTTTTTTGAAATACGCCATTTCTTTTGGCATTCCCCAGTAATTATGCTACAGCATACGGCCGTAGCCATAAATTGACAAACTATAATTGAAGTAGGGAGTAAAATGATGTTAACGCGCGTGTTTATTAAGTAAATATATTAATTAATATATTAATAAATTAACATATTGGCAGCATAAAATGTATACACTAAATTTAATATAGGTAAAATATAATAAATTTAATATAGTACAATATAATAATAATAAGTAATACAAAATAACATTAATTTCGTTTTTGAAAAACATAAACGCGTATGCTTTTTTAATACCGAAAATACCGGTAATTCGGATTTTTGAAACCGGTATTTTGGTATCGATAAATATTTGAATACTGGTTTTGAAATACCGGTATTGCAATCCTTAATTTTATTGTACCAAATTATCATAATATTAGGTTTTAATTATTTTTCTTAATTTTTTTTTTGTAAACCTATTAATATTTATGCTTATAATTTTCGCTTCACATAAAAAAATCTATTGAATCTATAATTGAAAAAACATTTTATTTTATTCAATATCTTCGATACAAAAATATTAACATTTATAAAAATCATTTAAGATTCTATTGTCAACGCTGAATCAAAATGTAAATGAAATTCGTTTAAATTTATTTAATATTTTGACTAAAGTTAAATAAAAATAAAACCTAATAATAATAATTTATTTAAAATATTATAGCATTTAAAAGATGCGTCTTTTTGTGTTGAATCGCCTCACACCTTGCCACATTTTTTCTTCGTAAATTTCAATGAATATTCATGTTTTTTTTATAAAAGCATTCTTTGGCTCATAATAATTTATGGCTGAATAATTCTTAACAAGAAGACACTTCTCGCCTTAGAATTAAAAAAAAATCACTCGTCTAAAAAAGTAATAAAAAACATAAACAAGGAAATTTTTCCGAGTTTATTTTTTCTGTATTTTTTATTACAAAGTGATGATTGATTTTTCTCGTTACAGATAAGGCTATGCCGTTTTATCAACAATTGAAATAACTTTTCAGAAGACTTATCTTGTTATTTGAAGAATGAAAAAAAACGTACATTTTTTTAATAATTGACACTAAGGAAATATTTTACGTTCGTAAGCATAGAGTAATGACCTCCAGAGGGTGACGATACAATATGTCAAACAATATGACCAGTGGCGGCTCAACGAATTTTTAGGTGGTAGGATTTACTTTGCCCATTAATTATTAAATATGTAGAGTGAATACCCTACCATCCGCATGACTTGGCAGGAAACCATCAATTTATAATTAAAATGTATCTTGCAACATAATATTGTTAAAATTGCAAATCAAGCGATGTATGTGAATCAATCAAATTTCAACAAAGCTAATTTAGCAAAAATAATTCAATAATTGTATTACTTAATCAATTATTTATAATTTACAAAACGATTTATCATGATATGCACAAAAGTTGTTTATATGAAAATCAATCTTGCTAAATTATTAAAAACTGCTTAATTGTTCAAATTAAAATCAATTATTTATAAACGAGCCATGCATTACACAATAAACATAATAAGCATGATTATCAAAATATTCAAATAGTGATAGCAGCATTTTCTATTGTATCGAATCACTATAAAAATACTCATTACATGAAATCAATATGTCAGTCAGTTATCAAAGATTTAACTGTAAGGTTATCGTCTCTCTCCGCCCGATCGCACTTCGCAATTCATCAGAACGCATACTCGTGATTTCACTCAGCTAAATTATAATCTGTAAACATATCTGTAATAATTAAAATATTATTTATTTGGAAGGAGATTATAACACCAGGGTTCATTTCATTCACGCATAAATCTTCTTATTATTGGAGTCAAACCAACCTACCCTCCGGTTCCTTATTCCATCTCACTTCCGATAAATATACCTACATACTTTATCACATTATACATTATACCTCAAGCTACTTATAATAATATGATATTTATTAATGGTGATTGAAAGTAATTTTATAAGTTAAATACCCTTTTCAGAATAAATATCACTATTTTGAAATACAAAATTAATTCGATAATATAATTAACTTACATCGGGTTTATTTTAATCCTTCCCCAGTATGCGTATACTAACGATAATGCATTAGAGTCCTGTGTTGAACGAGATTTGTACCGCGGCAACTGGGTTGGACATATTGATCACAGTAATCGAGAAATTGACCCTTACTAGCTTTCGTAATGTCTCATCGCGCAATGGTGCAATTATTTTATTTGATTGTTTTATTCTTATAAAAATAATAAATATCTCTATAAAATAGCGACGGGTTGAGATGTATGGAATAAATTAAGTATTTAATTTAACACGTAATGAATAATATTTGTAATAACAATAACTGTGTCTTTTTGAAATGATAGATATGTGGGGATGGTCACCGCGAACCCTTAAGGCAGAGCCGCCCCTGAATATGACTTTTAAATAGTTAATGGTCCTTACAAAGCACACAAGTGCATAATATATTCTATACACAAGACTGCTATCAGCCGCTATCGGCTATCGAGGTTAGTTTTTTGAGCGAGTCAATATTACTTTTTTTTCTTCCTATTCATCAGGACCTCATAAGTAAGGATCGTTAATCATTCATGAATTCGTGTAATCATTTGGGGTATTTAATATTTTGATGCGGCTTATCTAAAAGACAAAACAGTGCGGACAATACAAATGGACACTAACGATTCTAGTAATAATTATGACCGTTAGGGTACGCGCATTCGATAACCACTTGTGGATGCGTCATCTGACAATAACTCGTAGGTGAGCACACTTAGTTATAACTGCAAGTCAGGTGTTTATCGCTAAACTAAATGTGTAGAGTCTCTGGGTATAGGAAATCTACCCGTAGTTTAAGTGACGCTAAAAATATAACTTATAATTATTTTCCAGTGTGCACACTCAGAATGGATCTCCAGGACACACAAAATACACTTCAATTTAGTATTACGTTCCTTCATAAATCATAGTCAAAATATCAAAGAGTATAAAAAAGATTTTTCGTTAAAGTGATCACTTATGATTATGGTCATGCCGGATATGACAGTTTACATTTAAAAATGGAATACTGTCACACTGGCAAGATTCATTATTCAACTGTAAATTTTGGCAAGGAAAAAAAAAATAAAAAACGTGACATAAAGAAAAATTATCACGGACAAGGTAAGAAAACTCACCTACCCGTTTCGTGTTTGCCTTCATGATTGTATGTTGTTCCTTCCGCTTAGAATACTTTGACGGGAAAACCTTTGAGGCATTTTTCTTGAATGAAACAAAATGATTTATATATCCGGGCAAACACGAATAAAGTCAACAAAACGACGTTGGATAAAAAAATACTTGGGCCGAGATGCATAGTACATTAAGTTACGTTGAATTGAAATAATCCAAGTATTACGAGAAGTCTGTGTATTCTTCAGATACTGCATTCATTGGTAAACCAATAGTATGAACGGAGTGAATTGTTAGCTATAATATGGTAGCTACTTAATTGAATACTCATGGGACTTGACAAATCTATTTTACAAAACTTATACTTAGTGCAAAATAATGCAGCTGATACATTAATGTGTCAATATTTTCTCACGCATATGTGATTACGGGAAACACACACTGGTTGAACACTTTGCGCTTTAGGTACAGTGGGAGGTCATATGAAGACATTATTCAGGCGGCCAAAAACACACCAGCCCAGCTTTCCTCTACGAACAATTTCATAAAAGTAAAACTATCAAGTAAAAGAGAGATCCAGAAACTTTAAGTAGCATAGCATGGTATAGAGAGGTGCATGCTGGAAATAGTGCGAAAAAACAAAAAACGGAATGATTGGATAAGAAAACGGACAAGACCCCTTAGTTGGAGCATATGGACACCACTTGGCGCCTAAAAGAATCCCTGTCGCTCGCCAGTCTTCTTGCTTCATTCCAGGTCGAACCAGCATCCCGTAGCTCCGCCGTCTACACTCTATAGATAGTATTCGATATCCGGTCTGCTTGAAAAACAGGCAAGCCAGGACGAAGTTCTCTTCTGGCATCTGCAGCACATGGCCGAGCCAGGTCCAACGTCAACTCTTCACTCTCAGCGTGATGAGAGCCTGCTTGGTGCATTCTCTTATCTATTGCGATTTAATAGAGTTCGCTAAAAACCTCAAATGGAAATGAGCTGGACATATAGCTTAAAGACGGGATAATCGCTGGAGAATTCAATACATCCAGTGGTACCAAAGAGGTATAACACGTCCGCAAGGTAGACTTAGTGGCCACTGGATCGATGAGATGGTTAAGTGAGTAAGATAAGTAAGAGTTAAGATTAGTGGAATTAGCTTGGAGAGGCCTTCATCTAGCAGTGAATAGTTTCAAGCTGATTATGATGATTTTCTTAGTCCTGGATGCATATAAATAATATCAATTAATTAACCTTTATACTACATACATACTTCAAATATAATGACAGAGTTGATACATTTTTATTTAGTGATGTCACATCGCGTTCAGTCGCCATTATTGTGGAAATTTTGATTTTCTTATAATTATTTAAAAAAAAAAATGTAAAGAATGGGAAAAGTATGCAAACTATAATAATCGTCCACTAGTGGCTAACGCGTCTGCTTATTATATCATAGGTCCTGGGTTGGAATCCCGGGTCTGGAAAATTCAGATATTATTTTTTTCAATGTGCGTTTTGGCCAGAGTATGGAGCCAATATGCTGAGCAAGTGGTTTTGTAAAAACAATAACTTGTTAATATAACATCCACTCTATGGAAACCCATTATACTATGATCTTTAAAAAAATGGTTACTTTACTAATGGTTAACTGAATTAATTAATGCATTGCGGATACAGTATACCTAGTAAGTTAGAGTTAAATGCAATGACATTAATATGGACGAATCATCTGGGAAAAAAAATGACACTCACTTTATTGTCGGGTCTGCCGAATGGCATAATCTGTTATAACGCCATTACAATAAAGGTGATATTGCTATAAATTCCTGATGCTTTTTGTTGGGTCTGCCGAATGGTTCGGTGCGAACGGGTTCACTCAAATAAAAATTGAGATTAGAAACACTGCTCTAACGCCATTACAATAAAGGTCATATCGCTATAAATTCCCGATGCGTGATATCGCATAATGAAAATTGCGTGACGTCTACCTATACATGCGAATGCGCGAATTTACTTGATAGCTACTGTATTGAGTGCGTCGTCCATTAATAATGTCATTGGTTAAATGCGACTTTCGACAGGCCTAGGTGGAGTTGAATGCTAGAGGAGACATATATGGGTTAGATAGTTTTTTTTTCTAGATGCCTTTATGGATACCTCGCATTTACTATCGAGGTTTCTTTAGGGATTTTGGCACGCAAACTACTCTACTTGATGATAGTCAAATGAAAATTTTGCCCGCTGAGAGAATATGCCTTATTGAAAACTATCCTTCTACCCGCATCGGGAATTGCTATTTTGAATTCGGCCAGGGTCTATGAAACCGCCTTACAAAAACCCTGGAAAATTCTTTGTAGCGAAAGGCGGTGGTGATTCTGATGAATATTTTGACGTATTCATTGGGAATCAGTTCCGATTGCGAATTGTAGCCGAGTTTTTCCCGTGGTAAAAGAAATGTCGCATAGGACTGATATTCTGAGCATATACTTATCCTATCTTATATGACTGCAGTCACTGGATCTGAAAGGCATGAATCATCATCACATGTCACCATTTAGTTGTAGCACCAGGAATAAGACAAAAAATCATAATAATAATATAAAATCAGTACACCGTACAAATAACTCTATATTTACTATCCTTGTACCCATATTAGAATGTAATATAATTAATAATAAAATTACATAAAACGCAATGTTAAGTACGAGTAATATGTAACTAATTCGATTTTTTTTAAATTATTTTCTGGACCGTTTTTGAGAAGAGAAATTGTTGAAAATGTGTAGAATTAGTTACTAAAGATTTTGTTTTATTAATAAATTATTAATACAATACATTTCCACCATGAATTGACAGTTAACACCATTAAATAAAAATAATATAATATAATAATATTATAATCACAATTTTCTATAGAACTATGGCAAAAGGTTTTCATTTTATCGCTTTTCTTAGAGAGTAATCTATTCAAAAAGTTTTCCAATATATTATTTTCCATGAAATAGTTTAATAAAAAATCGTATCGTCTAACTAAAGGCTTGATTGTTACTCTACGTTTTGTATCTTAGAATTAATAATGTGTTGCTTTATTATTGCAGTGACCAATTAATATTATAGTGAGCTGGGACGCTTATATACACAGCATTGCCAACTTAACGTTTTTCTTGCCAGATCTAGTATTTTAAAACACATCTAGTTCGCAAAATACGCATCTGATTTATGGCGTTAAATATCATGTCCGGAAATTTGTACTTACGCAGTTCGCCGTATCATACTTCACCGTGTAATGTTGTATCGAAAATTATATGGTCGTATAATTAAAGACTGTCCAACTCTTTGGGTCGTTTAGCACTGAGATAAAATTCATGTCTAAATAAAACACGGTCCTTGTCGGTTTACAGAAAGACAGCGGCAAACAAATTTTGAAAATAGCCGATATACTGGAGTATTTGTTAGGTTAGGTTAAGTTAAGGTAGGTTTGGTTAGGTTAGGTTTTCATTCTTGAATTTATGAATTTTGCTGATATCGGCTATGAAAATTGAATTAATCTTTATATTGAATCTAATAAAATTGGAGACCGTATAGTATACGGCTATCTCTTTCCGATAGAAAGCTGTGTTAAGAATATGTTATGTACTACTTACATGTAACCGTTAAATTTAGCGTGTTTTGACAAACTGTAAGCTATAAGTTTATAATTTATCATAAAAAAGCTTGAACATTGTACCAATTTTCTTAAAAATCAACATTCTGACCTCTTTTACATATTATAAAGTAAATGTTAGACACGATATTAAGTACTTTTTACGTGATCAATTTTTGGTTGTATTAATATAGTAGGTAGTTATTAGTTGCAAATTACATTATTTAGTTCTTGCAAAACAATATTCACAATTTTGACTATTTTTTTTATAAATGTTACTTTTTTAGATATATTTTTTTAAATCATAATAAAATCTGCCGTTTTCCATGACAACCAGCTTATTATCTTATTCTATCTGGCATTATTTTGTTCATGCGCATTCGATAGTAATTATTTATAGATACGACAGCTTGCAACAATTTGTTAGCACTCTTAGTTATAGCTCCGATCTATGTGTTTATCGAGTGTATGAAGAATTTATCCAGAAAAATTCAGGGAGTCCATAGTTTAAGCGACGAGAAGTCATACTTTGTAGGCAGGGTAAATGTGGAAATCAGTGGTACCTTTAGATCATGGGTGGCCAACCTTTTCAGCAGCCGGGCCAGATTTTAAACATGAGATTTCCTACTGGGCCGCACAGCCGATTTTTTTATTATACAAAACAAAAAAGACATATATATATTGTATATATTAATAAAATAAAACAAAAATGAGAATCAAACATATTTATTAGATTAGATTTTTTTAAATAATAAAAAATAAACAAAATAATATAAAAATAATAAATTTTAGTGAGAAGTTTGATTTTGTGTGGCAGAACTAAGTTCATCAATATCGATATCGTTCCTACACGCAAACAGTTTTCCAAAAGCACATCAGTGATTCGTGTTCTCACTCGGTATTTGATATGCTAAGTGTTCCCAAATAGCGAAGTCATCATTAGAGCATGTTTGTAAAATGCAGGATATTTCTCCTGGTCCAAATATGTTTTGTAAAACTCTTCCAAACCAACCTGATGGAATTTCTCCTTTAACTGTTCATCGCAACATATTTCACAACGTTCCATTTGTAAATTTCCCGGTAATAAATTCACGTCTACGGGAATGGCGTTGCAAATGCAGCAAAAAGCACACGGTGCTTTTTAAAATCTTGAGACAATATCGAATCTCAATTTGCTAAATTAGCACATATAGCGGCAGCATTTGATATTATTTTTATTTTCTCACTACTCCACGGGTCACAAGTTGACACCCAGTGGGCCGCGGGTTTGCCACCCATGCTTTAAATTGTATTACCCCGCATTCTCCTGCTGCGCTAAAACTAATAATAGATTATATAGGATGGTTTTTATTTATTTAAACATAGAAATACTTCTGGCCTACGTTGGTTTGCCAGTTATAGTAGGTATGTTTTAGTTATAAAATAGAAACACTTCCGGTTGAGTATTGATTCAGAGTTTACAGAGATTTGATTAATAATAACAAAGAATCCTTCAAACGGAACACAAAAACAGATTAACTTGCATTAAAGTTCAGTTAAAGTAGGTAGGTATCACATTTGAAAACCAGATACCACACTTATTACTAGAAACGAATCTTGATAGTGTAAGGTGCTTAGTCTTAAAATAGAGGACCTGTATGATCAAAAGGGTCAGAGCTAATCAGACTAAACTGACTGGCTGTAAGACTGTGAGAGATCTATGAGAGATATCAATTTCCGAGTCAACATAGAGTTAAATCCTAATCTGTCTAGATGGTGCTTGCGACGTCCAGTGAATGGGCCGCGCCATCTATGGGTCTCTTTTCGAAGTTATGGCTGCTATAATTATAGATATTTTTTCGAAATAGACCCCTCCCAAACCATTTTCCTGCGTATGCCGCTTGTATTACTTCAATCCTCATACCTCAATAATTATTATTATAAATAAGTGTATTTGCTAAATGTTTTGCATGTTATGTGAGTATTTTATTTTTTTATTTACACAGTGCTCGAGTTGAATATTTCATATTATTGTAAATAATAATACAAATATATCGTTCCACATTCCGTCAATTTGTGAATGGTTATCCCACCCCTTTCATGTGTCAATGCGATGTCATAAACAGTTTATGCGTGGGCCCGTGGAGTAGACTTAAGAAAATATAATATTATTATTCAACATCGCTGTATCGGTCGGTAAAGTAGACCGTGCTTTTATTTTTCTATCGGAGTGCCGTTGAAAAGAAAATGATGGACATTTCATTAGGTTACTGGTGGCATGAGATTGAGAAAAGCATATTGTAGGTAACGTATCTTAAAGGTTTCGCTGTCCACTAGTTGGAAAATGCTCAAATGTAAATTCTTTGAAAATCTTTATCATGATTTTTTAAATATATCAATTTCGTATATTACGAGTATAAAAGGTCGATGGCCGGCGGTCTAAGCGTCGGCCTATAGCGTCGTGGTCCCCAGGTTCGAATCTTAGGTCTGGCAAATATAAATAATATTGTTTTTCAATTTGTGTATGAGTCAGAGTATGGAACTAATAGGTTGAGGAAGTGGCTGATATCCATTTCTCGTCAAAACAAAAAATCTGTTAAGGCTATACTCCAGCTGAGGCATGGTCTAAAAAGATCGTGACTAGGCGATCCGCGGATTGTGCAAATGACACGTGCTGAACGAAATATAATTTGTCATAAAAATCCAACATGCGTCCATTAATGTTACGTTTATTGTTATATTACTAATAATAATAGTATATTCATTGACATGTTTTCTTTTTCAAGTACATGCGGAACGTTTTTTAGTCATCTTTACACGATTTAAGAATATATTCCTCCGACGCCATCACAAAACAAATTGACGTGCGAACAGGTCGACTATCGCTCCCCGACTGGCAACGCGGCCGAAATTACATCACACATACTGTTGAAAATAATTTGCCGTTTCACTTATGTACGCTCTTAATATAAACCTCTACTCTGTGGGAGGCCCATATTATGATAAATAAAAAACGTAATCCTTCGGCCCGAAATACGTGGAACTCTTTTAGAATTGATATAATCAGCTGGGGTCAATCCACTGCTGGATGTAGGCCTCCTCATTGCTCTCTCCACTCTTTTCGGTCCCTAGTTCTTGCTGCCATGTACATTCATGAGCTCGTCTATCCAGCGTGTTTAATAGCATCTCTGTGGTCCTTTAGTGCTCTTCGAATACCACTGTATGATGATATTTGTCTAGCGGTTGTCTACTCGCCGAGCGACATGTCTAGCCCATTGACATGTCATCTGAATGATTATCGATCATTTTATATTTATTATAGAAAATAAACAATATTAGATTTAACAGTCAGCTCATTTATAATAGAATTTTTAGAATATAATATAAAGCCTTAATTACATACCCGGAAAATTAAGATTTTTGTTAGTAACAAAGTTTTCTACCGAGAAATCAATTTTTCTTCAGAAATACCGTTTTTTTATTCCGGTTGCGGTCGGCAGCATAGCGTACCTACTGACAATTTCTCGTTTTCTCGATAATTTCATGGGTTATTTGTCGAGACGAGATTTATCGATCACAACCTTAAGGGAATAGTATAACGTATTCTTAATCTTTAATAAACCATTTCTTTCATTGAATGAATAATTCACAAGATTTTGAGAATGTGACATTTCATATATTGAACATACATAACTTGGTGTTGATAGGCATTTCATGTATGATCTAATTGTCGTAATTATATAGGAGGCTCGTAGCATAATAAGTTATTGCACATATTGGCGCGACACCAATGGTTATACGGGTTCAAATCCCGTCGAGTTTCGTATTTTTTTCAAATATGATTTTTTCTAGTGGGTATATATATATATATATATATATATATATATATATATACGATGGCCGCGCAGCTTAAACGTCCGCCTATCGCGTCGTGGGTCCCAGGTTCGAATCCTGGGTCTGGCATGTACACATATTGTTTTTCAATTTATGTATGAGTCAGAGTATGGACCTAATAGGTTGAGCAAGTGGCTGACATCCATTTCTCGTAAAAACAAAATCTGTTAATACAAACCTCTACTCTGTGACCCATGTGATCTTATTAGGATCGGACATGGTCAGATTGATTGATTGATTGATCGTATATATCTGAGATGTTTTCAAGTTATATGTCTTCTTTATCGTTTTGTTTGGTATCATCGTCACCCTCTGCTCGACAAGCATTATAAATTTAAGTAGGTTTATAGTAAACACTCGTAGTATTGAATGAAGATTTGAAAATTTCTTAGGTCGCGTTAAGAGATCGTAGAAATGTTTATACCCCCGGTAACAGCCCCTACATAGCACAGGGTTGGAGTACAAGGGCCATTAAAGAAGCTCTTGTGTGATTTACGAGAGGCCGTCTAAGACGTGGGCCCGACAACGTAATAAACATTTAATTGAAATGGATCCACTATAATTTCACAAGTGCCAGTAGCCGATTTAGCTTGGAAAGCAATTAATATTCGTGGATAAATTATTTATTTATAACGTTTACTGTCATTTATCGGTAGAACAACGAGTAGTTAGACCAAATAATTTGGACTCTATATAATAATATATAGTATGCGCTCACGTCCCAGAAATAACATTTGATTTCATTAAAAATGCATGAAGTCTACCTTCTGTTTGTCATCGTTAATGCAACGATGGCGACAGCATTGTAAAAATAGTACAGTTTAACAAGAAGAGTCGTTATTTTTCCACCTCTTATTAAAAAAAAATATTAATTCAGAAAATATGTTACGAGCAAATATTATATTTTCACGCCATCACTGATTAAAATGTAGCTACATTTTCTACGTTTGGAGATAATAAATATTATACAAAACCAGTTCAGTATAAAAGTGGACATCGTTTCATCCGTTTAATGTTCTTAACTTCTCTACAATATTTCTTCTTCTTCATTGTAGACAGGGTGAATTTTTCAGGATCACAAAGGCATACTGATTACGACAATGAATATAACTCATTTATTATTCATTGAATTCAAATAAATCCTTTAAATATTTATAGGTATTGTATTTTTCTATTGTTTACTTATATTTTAAGTTAATTTTGTGTATCAGTGGAATCAAGAAAACATGTGAAATATAGGTTTTTGTGTTTTTTTAGCCATTTTTTATATGAAATGACAAAGCTAAAAAGTCTATGACACAAGTAAATAATATAATAAAGATATACTAAAACTGCAGCAAAATATAGTATTTTTTAAGATATTTAGAAAATGGAAGGTCAGTATATGTTTTTTACTCACTCAAATGCCTCATACGTACCAAATTGGTCATTATTTTGACAAATTGAAATAAAAATAGATTTTATAAATCAAATAATTCTTAAAAAATATATCGAACTCTATATGACTAAAACCATAAAATGATAGCTACGTCTATTATCAAGTAATTTGAGCTTTAGAAAATATCAAAATATGATTAATTATATGTTTGATTTTGACCATGTCCTGCACCCTGTAACAGCGGCGCCAAACTGCGCCAATTGTCTCCAATAGGTTAATCGGTTTATTTCGGAGGTTTTTCAAAATTATATTTATTTCAAAAAATATATACGAGCTCATAACATAAAACAAGTGTATCAATAGGATAACATATTGTTAATAAAAAAAATCATCTAATGCATTCAAATACTTCGGTGCCGTGGTTGCCGACGATGGTGGTATTTCTAGTGAGCTTGGAATCCGCATGGGTATTGCGGGACTCTGCATTCAGCCTTGGCCTTCAACTTGGAGTCGCATGGAGGTCACAGCTGTATTCTGTAAGGACCAAATTCCGTTTGTTCAACGCGTGCATGTTAACTGTGCTTCTGTATGGCTGTGAGTTTTTGAGCTTTGAAAATCGATATCTCCGCCAAATATTAGGGGTACATTGGTACACATGGGTTTGTGAGCAGGTACAGCAGCCTTCAGTTATTGACGTAATCACGAAGAGACGTTTTACGTGGCTGGGACATGTGTTCCGGATGCAGCCAAAAAGTGCGACACTTCGTACCCTTGTAGCACAGCATCAAGGGCTCCGTCGTCGTGGCCGGCCCTCCCTCACCCTGCAGCGGTGCTATAAAAGCGATCTACACGCTGCAGGTCTAGAATGGTGGGAAGCGCAAGAGTTAGTGATGGATCGAGGGAAGTGGCGCGAACTTGTGCTTGCCCTATTCCCCAACGCTGGGTCGTGACAGGGTGAAAGAAGACGAATGCATTCAAAAATCGTTTGGGGAATCCTTGTTCAGAATGTTCATAAGATCAGCTAAGCTAAATTTTCCATCACCGGATAGTGGATGGAAAAGATGATTATTATTAGATAATGTCATTCATTATACGTTGCATTGTAATTGGTGATATATTATAATTCTGTGAATAGATAATCAGAAAAGTTTATTAGTATTCCTTAAAATTATATTGAAAATTGATAGATATATATCTTCTTTCTTTCTTCTTTCACCCTGTCACAGCCCAACGTTGGGGCATAGGGCAAGACCAAGTTCGCGCCACTTCCCTCGATCCATCACCAACTCTTGCGCCTCTCGCCATTCTAGACCTGCAGCGCGTATAAAAAAATAGTTAATTACTTAAAAACTATTTTATTAGGTACTTAATCCGAAAAAAACCGAAAAACCGATTGCCGCATGTTATTATTACATACGAACTTCGGTGATTACGATCATTAAGTATTTAAATAGTAGAAGTAATTATTAACAATTATCGTTTCAATAAATATAACATTTGAGGAGCGTACTTTTTGACCACTCAGTAATCCGTGGGCCGAGCAGCAATACGCTACGCTCTTAAATCCCGAACGTCCTTGTTTTGTCCCAAATATCCATTATTCTGAGAGAGCGCTAAAAATTTCCCAAATATCCACAGTGATTACTTGTAAATAAAACGTATTTTCTGTGCATTTAATGATTTATACCAGTATATTATTCTTGGAATCTATTTTTAGATAATGTTGCAATCATACAGTGTAGAAAGAATGATTGATACATCTACTGATATTTAAATATACGACAGTGAAATTTGTTTTTCGTCTCCTGTAAAATTGACATTTGGTCTATTCGGGAAACAAATCCTATAGCGACGATATAGCACATGAAACAAGATTAGTAGGTATTTTTGTTTGTTGTATCGATATTTATCTCACACCCCTCGTAAGTTGCCTGACTCAAAAATATTGAAAAAACCTTATTCTAAAAAATTAAATAAATGTATGAAATTGAATTATAAAACCATTTGGTCTATTGCATGAGTTAGTTACAAGTGACTTTGCAATGCAGGTTCATAAAGAGAACATAGCACCGCAGAGATTTGTTTTTACGAGAAATGGATGTTAGCCACTTGCTCAACCTATTAGGTCCATACTCGGACTCCAAACACAAATTGAAAGACAATATGTGTATTTACAAGACCCTTGATTTAAACCCTCTAAGCCAGGGGGGCAAACTGCGGCCCGCGGGCCGCATGTGGCCCGCCGGGTATTTTTTTGCGGCCCGCCATCATTAATATTGTACTTCTGATTACGAATAACTTTTTTATAAATTTTTAAAAAATATTGACAAAAGATTATAATTTGTTTAGCAATAGTACCTACGTGATCCATTTTCAATAGATATTGATAGTGTACCGACAGAGCTACAACTTGAGATTATTGATCTGCAGTGCGACACTGATTTAAGAGAATTGCATCGTCGTGAAGAAATCTCCAAATTTTAGAATGCCCTTAATTCAGACAAATTCGACCAACTTAAAAATTATGCAAGAAAAATGTTCGTTATTTTTGGATCAACCTATATATGTGAACAAACATTTTCGATCATGAACCTCAATAAAAATTCTTTACGATCATATCTTCGATGCCCGTTTACAAGCAGTTTTGAGAATATCAACTACAAAATTAACACCTGAATTTTAAAAAATGTTCAAAAATGTACAACAGTTTCATTCTTCTCATTAATTTTTTTGTAATGTTTATTTTTCGTGATAATAAATAGTGTATATCTAAAAATGGTATTTTACTTGCGGCCCGCCACTCATTTTGAATTCGTGAATTTGGCCCTCCATCCAAAAAGTTTGCCCTCCCCTGCTCTAAGCCGATGTGTAAGCTAAAATGAGTCAAAATTAATGAAAAACGCGACCAAACTATTTCAGAAGGTTTTTACATGTCATTATTTCCTAAAAAATCCGCTAGTTTGTGCAATAATAGTTTTTTATTTGCTTTTTATTTTTATTTGTTTCCGTGATTCCGATTTGCCGGGAGAATGCAGTACTTAAACCAAAAAAAATAAACGCTTTGCTTTACGGCAATCAAAATATACTATGGCGCAATGAAAATTTGTGGAGCGCTTTTCCGACGATATTTTTATGAATTAAAAAGTATTGCCTGTACATAAATCATAAATACCTTATTTTTAATTATTGGAAAACTTTCTTTCTGGATAATCCAGCTCCGCAGTTATAACAATATATTATTATTACGTACATATATTTTAAAAAATTAAGTACCGTATACATGGTTCACTTTTGACGATCAACGCGAAGGGGGTCTAGGACAATTTGGCGCCGGGACAACTGAACGCCACTCAATTTTAAAATAAATAGACGTTAGGTACTTATAGGAACTTTAAAAAAATATATATTATTAGGTATTTATGTTTAAATTAATATATTAGGGCTTGCGCAGACAGAGCGCGGTCAGGCGGTCTGCGTTCCGCGTTCGGAGTTCGGCGTTCTTTGTACTGTATGGACTTCATACTGTATGGGTACACAGCCGGCGGTCAGACCGCGCCGGTCAATTGGAACGCTAGAGTTCTGGAGTTCTATGCCCGGAATTACAAAGAACGCCGTACCTCCCGTCCAGTCCCGTCATAGGAATTTGAGCAGTCACACAACATAGAGCGAAACCACACGGGGGAGTGAGTACGCAACAGCGGTGCTTTCTCACTTCCACTCGCAGTCGGAATATAGCGGTCTCGCATTATGCAGCGCTTGTGTCAGTACAACGTTTGTAAACAAATGGAACGCTTATTGTTGACCGCCACCTGTCTGCTGTCCCTGAACGTTAGCGGTCAACGGTCGGTTGAACGCAGAACTCCGACCGCTCTCTGTCTGCGCAAGCCCTTATGATTTAATAGTTGGTGGGAATTTAAATATGCACACGTAAATAATGATTTAATCGTGCATAAAATATGTTTAAGTTCCAACAAAATTAGAGTTTTTAATAATAAAATTCAATGCAATAAAAAACATTATGTTAGAGTAAAATGAATTAAAACTACTAAGTAGTAGATAGAAACTGATTCAAATTCCTCGTCTACGTTCTGTTTACGTGTCTACGACAGTGCGGCATCCAATTGTCCTGGCGTCCAGTTGTCCCATTCCCTCGCGAAGGAATCATCCGCAGTGACCCGTGTAAATGCACATTCATCAACGAATCATCGTAAGTGATCATCCGGAATCAAAAAAAGAGAATGAAGTTGAACTTGTTCTACTTTGGATCATTTTTTAATCACTGCAGATGATTCCGCATATGCGCACTGCGCCTTTGAGTATTGTCATTATATTTACAAAGGTACGTAAACTTTCAATTTGAATAATTGAAAACAAACCGGTTAAATAGATGCAGTGACGTCCCTAGATAAAATGCCACCCCAAGCCAGCGCCAAAATGCCGCCTCATTTTTATACAGTATTTTTATCATCCTTTCATGACTCCAATATCTAAGAAATGTGTTGTATGGATACATTACTAACAAAATATCAGACTAATTATTCGCAAATCTGCACGTGTCATTTCTGGTTATCAACTAAATATCGCGAACTCGATAAAACCAATGAGCTAATTTTTCTAATGGAAAGATATTTTCGTTATTACTAAGTTTAGGTAGCTATTTTTATATATTCCAAATGATTCTACTTGATTTGTCGCCCTTCGAGTAACTGCCGCCCCCGAGCGATGCTCAATCTGCCTACCCCCACGGACGTCACTGAATAGATGTCCCTGCAGTCCAATCTTATTTGATAGTACATACTGATTGTAATAAACAAAGTGTTGTTTTGTGGTTCATGGTTGCTGTTTCTGGGATTTATGTGTTCGCTATTTCACTTGACGCCTTGAATGCCTGAATCCAATTACCTGCGGAGGATCATTCGCGATGATCATCCGCAGTGACTCATGTAAATGAGCCTTTAGCTACAAATAGTTTTATCGCAGTACCAAACGTAGTTAATGTATTTTATATCCCTTGTCAAATCACGTATTTATGTATATCGTCGCTAATTTTCTACAAACACGTATCTCATTTTTTGTCAGTTTTGAGTTGTTTGGTGCAATGAATTCACAATTTGAATACGCACATATTCCACTAACACGTATCTTAAAACATACTTTATAACAATAGATGTAAGCAATAACAAAAAACTCGTATAACAATAAAAGACTTTTATAAATATTATAAACTCGTATCTTGAGTTACGTGTTTGTAAGTATACAAAATACTGAACTCCAATTATACTGAAGCACTTTCTCGTAAGTCAAGATACGTGTTTACTGCAGTAATATTTTGGAGTGACTCACAGTAAAGTTTCAACGCATTCTCGCATCTCCGACAATATGACTGATCGGTCGAAAGTATAGTGCGATAGATTGAACAAACATAACATTTTTTTTCATGAAAATATGTGTAACTATTCTAAATGGATATTTCATAGAAGAAAATTTATTTCTGAATTAAAAACTCAGAGAATAAAGTTGTTATTTGTCTCTCCTGAAAAGTTGTGTTTTTTGAGATACGTGTTTGTAGAAAATTACCGACGATATGTTCCAATACTAAATAGATGTCGACATGAAGAAACCTCTACATAAGGTACCTCGAAAAACCACGTCGAGATACAAGCACAGCACACGACCCAGTGTATTGTCTCTTTGATACCATCTGGAGAAAAGCTTGCGATCCATTTATTTACATCTTGACTCCACACGAATTAAGATTTCTTTCAATCTTCAGCAATGTTTTACTTTGAACAATTTATTTTAAAGGGTGCCTTCGGACGGCATCCATAAAAACTCAATTTATCATGTTACTTCTCTTGGAAAACTTTTTTAGAGTCAGCTTAAATTGAAAGACGACGGAGAGCTTGAATCGGCTACCATCTAAGTAAATTCGTATCCTTTCAATATTTTAAGTAGCTTTGTTGTCTAAATATTGGTAAAACCATGTACATAATATCTATATTTTGTATTGAATATAATAATATAATTATATATATTTCAACTTGCAATAGGTATTTACATGTTTATCGGCCTATAATACTATACCAATTACAGTATTTTCTTTTTAACAAACTGCACTAGTACCTAAATGGTTTTATACAATGTTATAGGTAAATCGTTTTACAGTGGCACCATGGGTACGGCAAATGCGGCTTGCAGTTGTAGTGGTATTGTTTGCTAGAATTGGAACAGGCATTGTCGCAAGCAATTCAATACACGCGCGAATCGCCTATGGTGCCACTGTAGAATGATTTACCTATACCTAATTCTTCACGGTTGGTACAGATCTGTAGTAGGTATCATCATCATCATCAGCTGGGGTCAATCCACTGCTGGATGAAGGTCTCCCCAAGCTTCTTCCAACTCTCTCGGTCCTGTGTCATTCGCTGCCACGTATTTCCGCCGAACTTTACCAGTCCGTCAATCCAGCGGCTTTTAGGGCGACCCTGTGGCCGTTTCGTGTCCCTTGGGTACCACTGGATAACGGCATTTGTCCAGCGGCCGTGTACAGCAAATTTGTACAGCAATGTGCCCCGCTCATCTCCATTTCAGCTGTTTGGCAATGTATATTACATCGCGTACTCCTGTCTGCTTCCTAACCCATTCGTTTCTCTTACGGTCCTTTCGCGTGATGCCCAATATACACCTCTCCATGCCTCGCTGTGCGACTCTTAGCCTTTGGTCATCTCTCGTGTTGAGGGTCCACGTCTCGCAGCTATACGTGAGCACGGGTAGCACACATTGGTTGAATACCCTACGCTTAAGAGATAATGGTAGGTCACTCTTGAAAATACTATTCAAACGTCCGAAAGCACTCTATCCCAGCTTTGTTCTTCGAGCATGCTTCCGTCTATGGACACTTGCTGTCCGAGATAGACGTAGCTGCTGACTTGCTCGAGTTGGGTGCCATTAATACAGATATTCGCAGAGTCCAAAAAACAGTTCCTCAACATGTTGTAGGTATAAAAAGTTAATAATATAGTTTCCTCTAGTCTACCCATAGTCCAAGCTCTTCAAAATCATTAAGTAGTTATCGTTTCTCATACATTTTGACACAGGAAATTCTGGGAGAGTATGAATAATAATTAATTTGTTAGTTATATGACTGTGCAGTCATTTGGTTTGCAAGTTATGAATATGCAAATATCACATCGGTTGAGTTGCGCACCGATGCATTAATAAACCTGGGAACGCTTTTACGTCCGTCTATTATTATGCGATGGGCTAGGCAAGCTTATCGCTCTGAAGTGGATTGGACATTTTATGGGTCGTATTAATGTGATTTGATCTGATATTACAGCATCAAAATAACACTATCGAGTATTTGGGTACCATTGACAATCCTGTACCTATACGTTTTGACAACATCGCTTACCCGTTATTTATTACAATATTTAACTATCGTATAGTATGTGACGATCACGTTGTCTCTCTCTGATGCACATGCATTGTTATGCGAAATAGTTTACATCTTTAAATTAATATAATACAGCTCTACGTGCTAGTAAACTTCTAGAATTCATCATGCGACAATCCAAACCATTCAAGAATCCAAATATCTTACGTATACTCTACGTCTCATTATTGCGTAGCATTCTTGAATATGGGTCGATTATCTGGTGTCCTTACGAGGTTTCCTCTAAGCTTATTTTAGGACGCGTCCATAAGAAATTTCTTCGGTGTCTTTATTTTAAGACATTTAACTATTTTCCTTTCGATAATTTGTCAAATGATTATTTTTCGACTGCCTTTCTACAAGACATGCTTACTTTTCACTCTCTTGAATCTCGTCGGTCTCTTCTGCTCTTGAAACACTTTTGACTGTTATCGCGAGGGATGGTTTCCAACCCTGGTATCCTAATGAATTTGAATTTATATGCGCCTGTCAATTACCTACGTGGTCGCAGCCATGATTTATTCTAAACCGGAACCGTTACCGCGTGTCAAGCCTAACAAGCACCATTAGCGAAGGGTGCGAGACTAGTCAATGCGCTCCTCAAAGACATATACATTTTCGGTGACGTGCTATGTATTTTATATCCGAAATTTTATTTTTCTGTACCTATAAAATTGTATTTAAGTGTGTGTTAAGTTTTTATTTTTTATTATTATTATTATTTTATACATTCTCTTCTTCTCTTTTGTGAAGGTAATATTTCTTATAATATAAATATCATGTTGTGCACGTCTTGAATTTAGATTTGTTACGTCCACGATGTTTTTTTTTCTTAAATAAATAAATAACTCATGCGCGCTGCATTTTATCACTTAGTATAACATTTCGCTAACACCCTCAGTCACGTAAAATACATCGCCTTTATTTAAATAGATACGTACCTCCCAATTTATTTTGGTATTCAAATCGATGCGTTCTTTAGCCATGAATATTGTAACCCTATATTGATTTGCTTATTATATAAAAAATAGAATTTTTGCAAGCTGAATAGAACGATTGAACGCATCGACAATAATGTTGACGCGTGTCACCTGGTATTTTACAACGTTTTTATTAGCTCGTATTCTTATTTGTCCGGTGGTTGCTTATCCAGTACAAATCTTGCAATCGCTTCTTAACTAACTTCCAAAAATCACCAGTGAGGTCCCTAGGCCACGTGCATAGGAAGAGTCGACTAAGAATGCTGTTAAAGAGGCGATATGACAGCGAGTCGCAGTCAAAGCCTCGGTAAAATCACAAAAAAAAAAAAAGAATGCTGTTAGCTTTTATTACCATGTTTTTATTAGCTCGTATTCTTGTTTGTCCAAGATTTTTAACTAACTTCCCGACTAGCTAGACATTTGAAACTTTTAGAATATATCAGAACACGATGACAATGCATTCGTTTAATACTTTTAGCCATCTTTAAGTAGAATTGAATTCATTTTCAGTTAATTCTGTTTTGTATGAAAAGTTATTTCGGAAGAAATCCGTAATAATACGTAATAATAATATACGTGTGTTAATATGGAAATCAAAATGACATTTCAGTATTCTATATATTTTGTTTGTTTGTTTGTTTTTTATTTACTTCATATCAAGTACAAGTTTGAGCATATTGATCATTATAATTGAACAGAAAATTTAAAAACGTTATATATAAAAAGTTCTTTTTATCTTGTAATTATTTTCTAGTTATAAATAATATAATTAGTGTCCTTATAAATAAATTCTCACAACTACGCTACGTGAGACGTCTAGGACTCTGTCAAAAAAATGACATATTGTTTTCTAGAAATTATTGCTTTCTTTTTCAATCTTAATTCATTAATTTTTTAAGAATGGCATATTTTCACCAATATATGTTGGGAGGTATCTCTTTCGATAAAGCCGGTGTTACGTGAGTAAGTGTTTGAGCGAAATGCATATACAAGCCCAGGCGATTAAGTGCAGCGCGCATAAGAAGGGTGCAATATGAGTATTCTATTTATGCGATCGCGCAACAAAGATGTAAATTCTTTCTTACATGCTTCAAAGAGAAACAGCTTATACGTTACAAGACAAATAAATAATGTAATAAATACTATTATGTTTCAGAGGCTTTTATTTAAAAAATGCTACTTTGTCAAATCTTGTGTATATTGAATATTCAGTCTTGAATAAACAATAAATATTATTTCATAATTTTTTTACACGAAAATGGGTCTTACAATGCTGCATTTTTTTGCATTTCTGTGTAATTTATTCTTAATTTGGTGGACACAGCGCTAGCTTGAAAGGGGATAATAGATTAAAACGATAAAACATTTTATGCAATATATTTGTTTAGGGATAGGTAGGTACCTACAGGGTAAATCAGGGAAAAATAAATAAGTAAACTTCCTTAAACCCTTGTCTTATTAATGATCAAATCCAAATGTACAATTCCACTTTACTTTATCACACAAATCGATCTATTACATTGGACACGGAACACATTCCTGCAGAGTGAATCGTAAATTTATCTCGACTTCTAAGTTCCACTACCTGCAATATATTATTCTGTAGGGGATGAAAACAATCCAATATTGTTTTCTTTTAAGAACCATTCCTTAGGCGAAATGCAAAGATGTCGATATTATGTAAAACTACCTAATTATGAACCCTATGCAATATGCATAGTTGACAGTAAATTAATAATATACTTTTGGCAATCAAAAGTGATCCGTAAAATAAAAACACATTATTTTATAATTGAAGCGCCTAGTTTCAAAAGCCCCTAAAACGGGTTTTTTTTAATTTTTGAGTTAGATATGTATTTAGATGGATATTTTTGTTACCTATATGATGGCCAAAAATTGAACTAAAAAAAAAACGCCAAAAACCGTAAATTTCAAAACCCGCTAAAATGGTTGGCTATGCTTTTCAAATACCCCTAAAATGGAAAACCAAAATACTCTTTAGAATGTTACTAATTAAAAAATAAATACATAAAGTTCACAGATTTAATAGATATGTTTTTTTCTCATTTTTATCAGAACTACCTAAAATCGTTTTAGAGGCTTTTGAAACTAGGCGCTTCAATTGACATACAATGATAAAAGTATAAAACCTACACAATATGAAGTACTCGTATTTTAATGCTTAATTCACAAGATTTTGAGAATGTAACAATCCATATTATATTGAACATACATAACTTGAAAACACCTCAGATATAGGAATAGGTACCCACTAGAAAAAATCATATTTGAAAAAAAAACACGATGCTCGACTGGATTTGACTCTGTATAATCACTGGTATCGCGCAAACTGTGCATTCACCAATAATGCTACGAGCCTCCTATCTAATTCAATTAATATGTTTGTATGAAAAGCCAGGAAGTCCGTCAAGTGGATTTATTATTTTTATTTTTTTGTAAGTTCCTCACATATGATGTTTGCCATTCATGTCGCCAGACATCCTTCTGAATCATGAAACACTATTTATATCTGTACTTCAATGCAATATATTCGTAGTAGTCTGCAGAACTATCGAATATATAGAATATCGGAGAAAACACTGAAAAGCAAACAAACAAATCAACAAATTCATAAACAATTTTAGATGGTAATAAAAGTGGTCTTGACATCGATTTCATAAACACGCAGTTTTCTTCATTATCATAAAACGGACATGCTGTTTTATTTATCAAATACACGATAGGTATATTATACATTGAATTAATATTTCTGTTAATGCTACTGAAAGGCAAATTTAAATCCATCGTGAATTCCAGTCGAGGCGTGACAACGCAGTTTTGCACTTAATCCTCTAGGTTTGTATGTATTTCCCTCCGGTACAAAAAGCGACGCCTCGTCTCGCAAAACGCCTCGCCGGGAACCGAAGGCAATCAATATCAATTGAAACCTTTTCCTTTCTCCGGAAAGGCGCCATTATTCACCGTCCAAGAAAGAGTGAGTTTTCATTTTGACTTCTCGCCTCGCCTACCGCGGTCTATTGTGACTTTGCGAATAATGCGCGCCGAGGAGGTGGGTGAACGATATCATATCTGTATATTTACATTTAAAAATCTCATTCTACTAAGAACATTGACTCTTGGTTAAGTTGTTTTTCATTTAACATTAAATTTAAGTTAATTCCTCCAAACCAAAACCCACTCCGCACCACACTCGGTCTTAATCGAACGTATCACGGGACTATCTATTTCAATTTTACCTGAGAACGCCATGGAAGAAAATACCCAAGACTAAGGTTGCTAAGTTAAGCTAGTTAAGCTAGTTAAGCTAGTTTAAAGAATTTACTCTAATGCATGTTGCCAGGGAGAGAAAAGCACATGGAAATTACGAAAAAGAAAATGAATTTAAGGTAGGTATATATAACAAAGAAAAAGAAGCTGATTATATGGACAGCAAAGATTATGTGAAGAGATCTTTACGCACGCAGTAAGACGCCGCAAATTATTTTAATGCAAGATAATAATTATCCAATTAGGCCAATTATTGGCCTAAGTAGTAACCAAGTCGGACGGCCCAATAAGCACAACAGCTGGTTGGACCGACCTGAGCATCTCCTCCCATTCGCAACACATGCTCAGATATTCCCAGAGGATGTGGTTGGCATCCTGTATTTCCCCTCGCATGGACATGTCGGACGGCTTGCAAGTCCGAGCTCAAAGTGCTTGCCAGCGAACCCACCGTGGCCAGTCACAAATTGACTGGTGTGATGGTCAGGAGTCAAATATTATCTCCAATCGTCATTTTGATGTGTGAAAAAAACATATAAGTGTGCCGGCCCTTGGTTGATTCATCCCACGCAACGTCAAGCGTCAAAAGACGTATAGTCAGCTTCGACGTGGTTACTTTTTCAGCAACAAGCATTAAATCATTCATAATTTTAGATGTTTTACGGATAGGAGAATATTTTTATCGATTATGGTTTTTGGTAAGGCAGGACTTAATGAATGAAGAATGAAAAAAATAACCAACACAAAACGACAAAAATAAGTATGCACTATTTTATCGAACCGCCCTAGCATACTTCAACTATTTTGGTTTGGTTTAGGCAGGGATTGATTGAATTTTAACAACTTATCAGCACAGTCTGAAAATTATATTTTTAGTTCAATGGAAACAAATGAGTCTACCTGACAAAGTGTAGTGTGCGATATTTATATCGAATCTTAGCAACCTACCTCATCCCTTAGCCACTGGTGCACACTCTAAATCATATTATTATTTTTCATGTTGCCATGGTTACTCACCCCTGAACATTTATGTATTACAGTGAAATAATATTGATAAGTTTAAACTAGATTGATCGAATCGAAGCTGATGGGATTAAACAACATCAGAGCAATATTGATTGAATTTTTATTGCTGTGGAGCCATAGAGTATTGGCAGTAGTAAATCATTTATCTAAATTAATGTTGTCTATGGAAATCGGAGTAGTCTAACGATAATAATAAGTGAAAATAAACTCGAAAAGTAATGTGTCTTTATGGAATGGTCGAAATAAATTAAACTGTATATCTTTGAATTTATAATTCTTTAGGCGCGTTTGGAAAATCAGATCAGAGTGTATTTATGGCGTGTGACATGTAACACATAATTAATTTTTTCACACAAAAAAACACACTCGATTGGAATTGAACCAACGATTGTTAGGTTATCAGCCGAACGCACAACCATTATGCCACAGAATTATACTGCAATCGTAACGATTATACAGTATAATATTATAGTTTAGAATTGTTCCGTTGCTAGGCAGCGAATTTATTACTGTCGGCCATTTGCAATTCCTTACATAAACAAACTATTGAACGTCATAGTGGCAGTTGTTACTTTAAAAATAAAAACAACGACAAATAATTACATAATTTACTAATACAAGTTAAAGTGTATAGAAATAAACCAACGGCGTTCCAATAAGCGGTCCTTTTTCTTGAGTGTGTAATTTAACAAGATAATTAAGAGCTAGTCGAAGAATCTAGTTTATCACAAGTTTTGTTTTTGTTTTGTTGTGCCAAAGAAGTATAACTTCTAACGTGCGTACATAAGTACACACACCGATTTTTTATTAGATGTTTCAAAAAGGATCTTTCCCAGAAAATATGATGAACCAAAGACGTTGAATACATTTTTCTCTTTAAAGCATGGGTGGCCAACCTTTTCAGCAACCGGGCCAGATTCTAAAAATGAGATTTCTTCCCGGGCCGCACAACCTATTTTTTTATTATACAAAACAAAAACGAAATATTATATATATATATATATATATATATATATATATATATATAAGTATGTCTAAGGGCAGTTAGTGAATCAAACCGTCCACAAATTACCGGAGTTACCTGATCATTTCGACTTATTGGCTCATTTGTCACTTACTTGATCATTGTCAGGTATAGATTTATATGCAGTTGTGACCAGCTCGACGAGCTGGTACCGTAGGTACCTATAACTCAATTTGATAAGGTAAGTGATAATTTCGAAGGCAGTAAATAGGCTCCTATATACTTTTTTATCCCTGAATATAGAACGTGACTTCGTTGATTATTTCCGTTCATTATTAATCGCCTTTAGCTGATCGGAGAGTGCGACGTTGCCACTGCAAGGAAGAGGTGATAGGAAGGTGAGACGGTGCGTGAAATTTTATAATTTCAATGATATGCGAAAATATCGTTTGCGTAAACTGCATAAGAAATATTTTTTACTGTAGGTACAGGTGCTGGAGACGGGTCCATTGTTTACACCTGAATAAAGTGACACCATTATAAAGACTATTCAGATAGGCCGTTTGCCTTTGCTTAAATACTATACGTATAGATGAAGACAGAATACATGTTCTTATTCGGTGAAACAATATTATGACTTTGTATACTTATTATTAATTGTAATATTATAAATACTTTGAAAACCCTAAGTGGGTTTTTAATGGATATCAAAATACTTTTAGTATTTTGATACTTTTTTGTTTAGTATTTGGACTAGAAGTCATTTCAAGCAACATTTCGATTCTGAATTGTTGTCTTTCACGATATTGAGAGTATCCACCGCTCCGGAACTTGCCGCAAGTATACTATACTATAATATTTTATAGTAATTAAACGTAAAATAACACATATGAATCAAATAAAATTGACTTAGCACGCCGCGTTCGAACACGCGATCTCCGGATTCGTAGACGAGAATCTTAACCGTTCGTCCACGGAGGTCGTCAAATGATTTGAATAGCAAAAAAAGTGCGTAATAATTGTATAGACTGCATTTTAGTAGATATCTGCTTAACTATAAGCATACTATTAAAGTTGAAATAAATGGCACGACCTACCAGATGTTTTATTTTTTGCTTGCTTGTATTGATCCAATATGAATACATAAATACACTCAATAAATCTTTGAATTAACCATTTCTTTTATTCAATGAATAATTCACAAGATTTTGAGAATGTAACATTCCATATATTGAACATACATAACTTGAAAATACCTCAGATATATACCCACCAGAAAAAATCATATTTGAAAGCAAATACGAAACTTGACGAGATTTAAACCCGTATAACCATTGGTTAATAGATTTAATGCAACTTGGCGCGACATGGAAATTTGGAAAATTATTTCCGACGAAAATAATTACATATATGTAATCAAAATAATACCAATCACTTTACTTACACACACGCATCACCAAAAAGGTATTTTGTTTTTCACTTGAAAAAACAAAAATTTTACAGTTCGTCCACTATTGAAAAATGATGTGAAAAATGTTTTGTTTTGGTACCTGTAAATTTGACTGTATTTAGGGTTTTTAAGAAATTTTGGCTCTCATGTTTTTTCAAATATTGCATATTGGTTAAAATAACAAAAAATATAACTATTGATAAATAATATTATAATCTCTTGTTTTTTAATGATTTGGGTTCTGTAGGTAGATACATAAGCTAGATAACATTAAGATCTTCGTTGTTTTTTAGGTTTGCATTTATCAACAAAATAATAGTACAAAACAGGCATAATCTTCACTGTCTGGAAAGCCCACGAAAATACTCTTGGTATTCCTCTGGTATGTATTTGGCGTTGTCACTAAATCACGATATTTTAATTTAGAAATATGATTTCTTTGGATTCTTAATTATTATAGGTATATCTGGAACAATAACAGGAATTCTTTCTATATTTCGTCGTTAACCAACTACCATAAAATCATTTTCTTCAAATGATCTTTATATAAAAAGAGTCTCTCAAAATCATCTCTTCAAACGTGAAACCACGCCATATTGTATATGGGAACTATTTTACCACACAATGTTTTTTTGTAATATAAATTAAATGGTGCGTTGGGTTATCATATTTAGATGCGAATGATTTAAAAACCTGAAACGTCATTGATACAATGAATTTCCGCATTCTTTGACAAAATTACACTAGTCATTGAATGTGAAAATTCTCATCGTAGACAGTTTTTTTTTTTGCTTTATTATGCTTTGGCCATGGTTCCCACATCCCGAACCGGGGCCCCATGCCAGGATGTTTGACGTGCCCTTTTACCTATCACTGAGGTTAAGGGCAGTATGATGTTCTACAGTAGTATTCCCCATATTATCCCCAAATGATATTCTGTAGAATCCCTGGGTTTGGCGAAATAAAATGAATGGTATTCTGTGTATTTTTTGTAATTTTCAAATAAATCCACTTGAATTATTGAGTTGTTGGCTTATTATGAACCATTGATCGCGACCCCCTTTCATGGTAACAAAGTAACATGCGACCCTTCTACGTATTGGATAAATAGTCATTTATATTAGTCAGGAAACACACTACAGATAACTATAAAATAAAATTCCAAATGTGAATTATCATCAAATTTAGATAATTTATTATATCACATAAAATTGCATCACATACATACAAATATTATAAAATCTTGGGTCAAGTTGGCGCTAAGGTACAGATTTGGATTTCGCGTTATACACATTTTTATTTATCTAAAAAATCAAAAAAATGAATTATTCAAAATCATTTGAATTTGTGCTGCACAAGAGAAAAACCAATAATCATAGGGTGAAAAACATAACCATAAAATAAAAATTAATAATAAGATGGTATCATTTCACAAATTCAAATTGTATGGTTATTTTATTAATATGTACCTTTTAGGTGGAGAATTTATATTAATAAGTTATAAAATAGTTGGGGTGCATCGAAAAGATTAACAGTAGGCATAATAACAGAATGATTTAAAAAACGCCAAATATAAAATTTAATACAGTTCTAAAATCTAAAAAGTTTTTATGAATAAACACGGCATAAAATGAGAATCTCGTAAAATGAGTAATTTTTCAATTATTAGTAAACAAAAAAAGGTAGCCATTGTTTAGTGGAAAAAAAATAAGCCCAAGCAGTACAGTGGTCATAATGCTATGTATTGTTTTTACATGCACTTCACAAGATAATTTTATTCATACAAAATATTATTTAGTAGTATGGGTGCCACTGGCACTGGAGACATATTTATAATTGCCGAAAAACTAATTAGAATTATTACAGTTCACACCTTCATCTGTCTTCTCCAATAGTATGTACATATCCCTGGTGTGGACGAATTATTTTTTTGCATGTACTTAATAATTAAGGTACACCACACCGTACACCACACATGTAAATCATTCATTTAGGTACAATACCTATCGTCTTAATCATTTCTAAATACTTTTATTCATGATTTTATCAAGATACCGACTAAACAGATATTTTTCTTATCGATAGTCAAATTTCATTTTTCAAAGCAACAAACTCATTCCAAAATAATATATCAACTTGATTTTTTTTGTAATTGTCAAAATACAATATAATGTTAGTACACAAAATTTAATTTTATTTATTTTTCTAATATTATTATCTTGTAATTTACATTCAAATATAAAATGGTCTTAAAAACTCTCATCATAACAATACAACAGCTGTAAACATTAGTTGAACTAAGCTAGCTCTCAGTTCTGTGTGTTCTGAATTCAAGATAATTTGGCAACGTTGCATGAACGAACAAGTGTGTTGATCAAAATGATCAATGTAGAGACATTAAAAATAGATGATATTTTTTTGGGTATAAACATAATATTTATAGTTAAGTGATAGCTGACCATGTTTTAAATATAACGAAAAAGACAGCAAGTTGCTACCTCATCCATGTCATTATATATGACATGTGAAATAGTGATCGACGAAGGTCGTCTATTCACACATGAGCCGCTAAATGTGGTCGGATATAAATATATATATATATATATATATATATTAATAAAATAAAATAAAACAAAAACGAGGATCAAACATAATTATTAGATTAGATTTTTTTTTAAATACAATTTGAACAAAATAATATAAAAATAAATGCAGGATATTTCTCATTGTCCAAATATGTTTTGTAAAACTCATCTAAAAATAGCGAAGACATCATTAGAGCATGTTTGTAGAATGCAGGATATTTCTCCTTGTCCATTTGGAAAAACTCTTCCAAGCCAACCTGATGTAGTTTCCCCTTTAACTGTTCATCGCAACACATTTCACTATATTACAATAGCGTTACAAATGCAGCAAATAGCACACAGTGCTTTTTAAAATCTTGAGCCAATATCGAATTTCAATGTGAAATTAGCACAAGCGGCAGCATTATTTGATATTATTTTTATTTTCTCCACGGGCCACAAGTTGACACCCAGTGAGCCGCATGCGGCCCGCGGGCCGTGGTTTGGCCACCCATGCTTTAAAGGTAATATTTTCGTATTCATTAGCATATGGACATCGCACCTACAAGATTATATTATATTACTCACCTGTATTATTACGTCTCATCATGCTATATCAGTATGGATTTGCCGTATACACAATATATATATATATATATATAAATAGCCCTCTAGCAATGGCGAAGGGTGGAAGTAGGCTGTTAAGATCCGATATAAATAGTACACATAAATTTTCTCAGTCATACATATTCGTTTACATTGAACTAAGCCTACAATTTACCGATGGTGTTGGTTAGATTTTTAAATTCAATTAAACACTGCGAAAATCAAGCTATAATAAATAGATAATAGTAAAAAAATAATCGTCCATCTATAAAATATCTAAAATTATGCCATTAAATTAAACATAATTTTTGGATATTTTATAGATAGAATAATATTTTTATCTACTATGTTTTGGTATAATATGCAGGGCTTAATGAATTTCAATAAACTAACCAACAACATATTGTGTAATATGTATTCTTAATTTATCGAAAACAAATAAGTATGAATGAAAAAGTGTGCACTATTTTGTCGAATCGCCAATAACATACCAAAATGATTATGGTTTAGTTTAATTTATTTTTAAAAACTAACCAACACCATCTGTAAATTACTGTAGTCTTAGTTCAATAAAAACAAACACGAATGACTGACAAAGTTTAATGTGCACTATTTATGTCGGATCTTAACGGCCTACCTCCACCCTTTGCCACTGGCATAATATGGACATCACACGTATATGAATCTATATTACTCACCTGTCTTACGTATTATCATGTTATACCAGTATGGATTTGCCGTATACACCTGTATGCAGCCCTCTATGACTAAAACTAGGTTGAGAATATCTTCAAGTATCTGCAGTACGTGACTGAACCAGGTCTGAGGACGCTTCTTCACCTTCGATGTGATGAGTGGCTGGATAGTCTACCACTATATCTATGGCTGTTATCGGATTCCTGTAACCCAGATCTCAAGTATAATATTATTTATTAAAAAAATAATCATTTTGCACGTACAATCAGTCGGTACCTATAAATATATAATATTATTTCGTAATGTTATGAGATAGCGGATCTGCAATTTCATAACATAACGAATTCATAATATGATTTCATAATAATTTCAACATATTATTTCATATAGTAAATATGTATTAATATCAGCTCAGAATCTATTGTACATCTCACTCGATGTCAAGTTTCCGTTAAAGACACATCGCACCGAATTACCGTTAAGTATATTTATTATATTGCATCGACTGTACCCTTGTAGTTATTTGAAACATTAAATAAATTCTCGCCTCCTCTATCATCATGCAATACCTATCCTCTGTCGAACCACAATACTACATAATATCTTATAGATTAGGTACATTAGAATATATTATATTTGCGTCAAATACCTATTTCTTACTTCTTTCTTAACTTCACGATTGTACAACGATACGCTCACAAGTAACAACGAATCAATTCCGTGCAGTCTAAAATCAGAGTTATACCCGCTCAACGCGATAAGTCCTCGGATCTTACAATCAGTCAATGTGATAATTATCAACAGGGTTATACAAAATTCAGTAAATGTTTTGATACGCGTTAGACATTTTTATATTTTAATAATTACAAGATAAAAAGAACTTTCTATATACTTACCACGTTTTTAAATTTTCTGTTGAATCATATAAACTTGACAATTATATGTATTAATAATTTAGAACAAATAAGGCAATTGTTAACAAATCATTTTTTTTTGCTATTTTGCAACAAACAAACAAATATAGAATACTGAAATGTCATTTTGATTTCCATAGTAACGCTCGTATATTATATTAATAATTTTGTTGCTAGGACCACCCCCTTAGCAACCAATAATAGTGGATTGGATTACGGATTTCTTCCGAAATAACTTTTCACACAAAACAGAATTAACTGAAAATGAATTCAATTATACTTAAAGATGGCTAAAAGTATTAAAAGAATGTATTGGCATCGTGTTCTGATATATTATAAGAGTTTCATATGTCTAGCTAGTCGGGAAGTTAGTTAAAAATCGATTGCAAGATTTATACTGGATAAACAACCACCGGACAAACAAGAATACGAGCGAAGAAAAACGTGGTAAAATATAGTAGGTATAAACATATAATATTCTTTTTAACCGTGTCCAAAAATGTGTACGTAAGCATTTCTCCGTATCACACTTCGTGAAATGTTGTATCGGAAATATGGTCATATATTAAAGACCGTCCAACCACTTTGAGTCGTACAGTAATGAGATAAAATTCATGTCTAAATGAAACACGGTTCTTGGAGGTTTACAAGAAGCCAACAAATTTTGAAAATAGCCGATACATTGGATTATATGTTAGGTTAGGTTAGGATATAATTAAATTGGAACATTATTGTCTGCAATGCTCCACGAATAACGCATATTAAGAAAGCTCACGGTGAACTGTGCTACGGTGAAATTAATGTAAAATGTACAATTTACACGTAACCCTTTTTAACACTACAATAGGCTTAGATGCCCAATAACAGTAATGTAGTTTATTAGTAGTGACAAGCAGGCTTTCAGAAAATCATATAAATATATTATGTCCTCATCAGGAGTTGAACCTGGAGCTCCCGGATGAAAAGCCAGCACCTTACTCACTGGATCGCGAGACCCAATGCACGCTGATGCAAGCTGAAAATGTTTAAAAGCTCTTAACATGTCAGTGTTGTAGGTAGTGGGATGCAAATTTAATGCGACTTCATTTTTAACTAGTTGTATGTAATATGAAGTCATAATAATTATGTCTACGTCCATTTGCATAGTCATAGTATTTACTTTATAACTTTTCACTCTATGATACTCGTATATTATTATCTAATAATATATTTATTTATTACTTCATATAATAATAATACACGTGGTCTCACGTGGACATCATTAATTATTGATCTAACTTATGCGAGGTAATCAGGCAAAGAGGCAAATCAGTATAGGCAAGAGTGCAAAAAAAAGTGAAAAGTTATAAGGGCATTTTCGCCAAAGTTTGTACATTGCGTTTTTGGCATGTCCCATGACTTTGATTGATTTTTTCATAGTTATTATATTATAAAATGTTGGAAAGTTATGTACTTTTAACATGCAAATTTATTAATTTACTCTATTCAATCAGTTAAATACAACTATCTGACCTGTATATATTTTTAATTGATTATTTAGATCGAAAGGTAGTGCGTTTTTACCATGTCCCACCCATAAATTCAAATAAACAAAGTCTGATTTCGTCATTAATTTTGAGTGTGTAAAATTAAATTCGTAGTGTTTTCAACAGCTTACATTATATATTTTTGGAAAATATATAGTTTTTTCGTAAATTTGTACCAATATTGAAAAAAAATCACGTTTAAAGTGTGTCCCAGGATATTTGAAAAAGTGGAACTCCACATTCCGTTACCACGATTTTAGCATGAAGGCGAAAAATTTTCACTATAAATATGTTTTTTTTTAATGTAGCAACATTTTTGTATAACACTGATCGCCATGTACACTTTAAATTGTTGGTGTGTGTCGGTACCGCTATCGGAACAGGTTGCTTTCTGGGTTGGTCATTTAAGAAGTTCCACTACTGTTACCACGATTTATAAGGTAAGAAAACACATATTTCTATTTCACATACTACACATATGGAGCTTATCTTTCATACTACAGATATAATAAAACATATAGCAGGTTTAACAATAAAACTAAGCTAAATTTTGGCTTCAAACACTTCTGAAACAGAATCCGTTACTTCCATTCCGAAACTATATTGGTGGTAACGTATATGTGGAATGTAAAAGTAACGAAATGGCATGCATAAAGTTGGGTTTACAGTGTGTGTTTAGTTCTTCATAGATTATAAAAAATTTTATTTTGTCTGTTCGTATGAAAAACAAAAATATTTTCATTAAAAAATATAGAAAATAACCTGACTATAATATAATAATATAATAAAGATTAAAAAAGTATGTGATATGTCTGAATACGCAAAAATAGCGCACATAAAAGTATGGAGATAAAAAAAAACAACAGAAGGAAAAGAAAAAACACCAGACTGAAATAATTGCGAGACAGGCACTGGCTCTGTCATACTCTTTCTGTTATACGCCACCAAAATTTTAAAACTTCTCCATACATTTTAGGCATAGAAATTTATAAAAATGTATGAAAAAGTATTTTTTTGTCACGTTTAACAGAAATGTGTACTCGATTAGATTTAATACCTAGAACTGTAGGTATTCACGAAATGTCAGAAAAGTACGTCTTGATTACAATCAACCTGTATAGCTACATTTTATGTTGATGAATACAAGTAAATTTCAAGACAACATACAGTCGAACTTGGTTATTACGAGGAAGATGGGACCGACTGAATTTGCTTGTTATAAGCGTTACTCGTTATATCAGAGAATAGGTATTTTTAAATGAGCATGTCACATTACACAAAAAGTCGAAAATAAAAAATTTGGAAACCATCGTAATAATCCCCGAAACGAGCATGGCATTCATAAACTACAAAAGAAGTTGTTTATTGTAATTAACGCTGGTAGGTACCTACGGACTTCACAAACCTTGGATTTTTCAACCATATGCGTGGATACTTTTTTATTATTGTCGGTGAAACACCAATAAGGTAGGTACTTAGACACTTTACTAGTGTCATAAACGTAATCCGACCCCGGCGGCATCCTGTCCAATCGGATTTTATTGCTTAGGGTCGAAATGTTTTAAAACGGTCGACACATTAACAGTATTTTAGCTCGGTATATCCGATAAGTTGCTCGTTATAACAGTGAAAAAATTAAATGTATGGCGAAAATCATAAACCAATTGTCAACAAATGTTTCGTTATTACATCCGAGATCTCGCTATGTCCGAGATCGTAATAACCGAGTTTGACTATAATTATTTTCGTAAAAGTTATATACTCCGTGCCGCGCTAGGAACTCGCGTCTGAATCCCTTGCTGATTTTTTTTTCATATATTGTTAATTTGCTTAAAAATATTTTTTATCTGAGTTACAAATAATATAAATGCCAAATAAAGTTATGGTAATGTATAGTGTGTCAAAATTATTACCTACCTTATTTTACAAGTATTGTGAAATTTATTATAAAATATGTCTATTTTAGTGATTAAGTTTGATTTGTTTTGTTATTTTGACGCACGTTGAATATTTATCTGTCTATCAAAAAATTCAAATAAATTTCATAAAACAAAAATTTGTTTTTATGGTAACATGTAACTTAAGCTTTACAAATTACACTCCGTTACCATTTCGTTCCATTCCGAAAATGTCCCCAAAAAAGTTGAACGTTAACTATTTTTCATTTGATTATTAAATAACGAAACTTATTTATTTTTCCAATAAAATTTAGTAAAAGTGATTATTGTCTTTAAAAAAATAGCAGAACGAACATTGATTGGTTTTTTCAAATACTAAAGGAAAAATGCTCTGCCATTATAGACATAGGGTAACGGAGGGGAACGAAATGTGCCCAAGAATTAAAATTCAATAATATTTTTTGACTATTTGTAGTTTTATTTTGAAGTGTATGGTTTTTTTAATCTAATAGAGCTCTTTTAAGTGATAAAAAGTGTTTCATTCATGTTTTAAAAGCTAAGTTTCGTAGTCACGGAACGGAAACTTATTATGCCCAATTTCATAATAAAAATGATATAAATATTGTATTAATCAATATTTTGCTGAAAAATTGCTATCACCAATTCAGCAATAGAACAAGGAATCTGCTAGCTATATAAAAATGGTTAATTTGAGTGAAAAAATAATATTACCCAAATTTCAAACATGTACAAACTTTGGCGAAAATGCCCATAAACCGTATAGGTACTCTAGTTTTCAAAAACTTGTTTTCATTTAAATAATATGTACTTTAACTGACTCCATATGAATAGATATGTAGTATCATAGATGTTTTTAGTTCACATTAACTTTCAGTAGGATGTAATGCACCTACTGAAAATTTCTGAATTCAGCTTGAGTGCATTTGCATGTCTCCTGAATATTTGATAACCGCTTCCTACTACAAGGCTCGGAAATGAGATTTATTCAAAGAAATGATAAATAAATCCAATTGAATATATTATTAAATAAATGGTTGGGGTTAAATTGTACTTTCCTCAAATGCACGAATAATGTTTGAACCAATTATATAAAACCGTTGTTAATATTTGAAAATAAAATCAAGTCTCAATATAAAACCAACGTAAAGAATTAACATACGTCTCTTATTATTAATTAATTAACATTTTAGTAAAGAGAAACCCCGATTTTACGTTTTTGTGTGGACTAAAAACGTAAATAAAGGGAAAACGTATATTGGGGGTACTTAAAAGAAATATTTTTTTATACTTTGGAGTATATTATTATGTCAACATGTTATTTTACCTTTTCGGGAATATTTCTTTTCTCTTGAACTAACAATGTTTATCTTTGTTAGGGTATTGTTTTAGTGGTTGTTAAACAGCAATATATTATGATAACAAAAAAACTTGTATAATAACCTTGGTATTGGGCACTGCAAGCGTGTCTATAAATAAAAATGCACACATGCGTCTGTAATCCATTTCAATGATTGCCATGCATTGGATTGGGTGTGTTCAAATAAATTAAATTTTTAATTTTAATACCTACGTAATTTTGAATATTTCAGATGTAAATTGCGGGAAATAAAAACGTAAAACCGGGAATTAAATGTACAAAAATAAATCGGGACTGCATAAACTATGCGTAAATAGTGAAAAAATGTGAATTCCGAGAACATGAAAGCGGGGTTCCACTGCGTAATTCTTAATTTTTAAAATAATCACGAAAATGCTGAATTTCTTCATATGGTCAGATTATTAAATATGTTGTATGTTTATCCTTCAATTACGCTTATATTACTAAAAATCACCCTAATGGTTATTCTTATAATTTATAGATACTTGATTGGGCTTTTCGACTATAATTGAATGGTATAATGATGGTGATGCTGGATGTGAATGCTGGGGGGGCGGTTATATGTAGGATGCTAGACACTGACTTTTTATGATGTTATGATACCTGGCTTAAGCTGGTCCCTGGGGCATGCCCTCATGTCCTAGTAGGCACTCGCATGGAACATTTTTGATGAACGATATGATAAATGAAGAAACACCCTGTGCCGGTAACACGGACATAGGTGATTTGATTAACGGAGTTTGCACGGAGACTCGAATAGAGTTATAGTTTCCACGATGGTTACACTGTACATGCTCGTGGTCTGCATTGAACTTTTTGAATCAGTCTGTATGCTTCGAATTATTGCTTAAACGACGCTGTAGCTTTAACAAGCCTGTGCGCTGTCTTAAAGTCATGAGGTAACTGAATATTATTCAATCACGGTCGACTGATGACCCGTAACTAGTAGTGGTTACATTTAAATTGTACGTATTACATTTCACTGTAGCACAGTTAACCGTGAGCTTTCTAATTTATCTTATCTTAAGCACCGAGATGAAAAAATTACGCGTTTTTCATGAAGCATTGCAGACAATAATTTTCCAATTTTATTAAATCCTAACCTAACCTAACTTAACAAATAATTCAGTATATTGTATATTTTAAAAATTTGTTGCTGTCCGCTGGCTTCCTGTAAACCGACAAGAACCGTATTTTATTTAGACATGAATTTTATCTCAATACTATACGACCTAAAGAATTTGGACGGTCTTTAATATACGACCATATATTTCCGATACAACATTTCACGGTGAAGTGTGACGGCAAACTGCATACGTACAGATTTCGGACAAGAACTGGTGATAGCCTGGATTTGCGACAATGACTGGGGATTTGAGGTAGTAGGGAAATATAGGGATGAAAGCGACCATGATTGGCCAAAGCAATACTTATTATTTAAAATTAAACGATTATCATCTACCCAGAAAATTTAATAAAAATCACTTTAATAAAATACCTCTTATCTAAGTACAAAAGGGTAAATTAGTGATTTGGTCCAAAGCGTTCTGCTTTATAAATGACTCGACATTGTTGGATAGTAAAAAACTTTTCCAGACGAATGAAACTTTCCCAACTTTTGCAACGTTAACTTGGTTAACGAGGAAACTTTTAATACTATAATCTGAGCTAGACATCGCAAAAAAAAAACACTTTTAAGCCGATGTTCATTATCTACTTAGAGCAATTAAACGTGAACAATAAAAGCTGTAATTTACACAAAAAAATATAAACCACTACTCACATAGTAATATGTGCAACAATTGCTTTATAACTCAAAATAAGTTTTACTGCGGGTAAAAACTTAGGAAAAAATCGTACATTAAACGTATAGTAAATTAATTAATAAACTTATCGGGGATGAACGTATTATTATTCTTACCCCCGATGTTAATTTTAAATTCTGAAGGTTGCTAGAGTATGTGTGACATGATACTATGTTTGGGCAGTAATGAATAATACACGGGTTGGTATTTTCTTCGTTTTATTTTATGGTAATAAAGTTCGGATAAACACTGTACTAAGAAATTTAATGACTGTCACATTGATTTTAGTTTGAATTGAAAGGTTTACTACTTTTATACTTTAAAATTGTGATACAACGGAACAGTGGCGCGACGTGTCGACTATATTATACGAAGGCCGAAAGACAACCGTTCATTTCCGTTGCGTTATTGTCTATGGTCTATCAATGACCATAAACAACATGACAGTTGTAGGGTTATATTCTAAACCTCTACAAAATAATTCTTTTATTCAACGAATAAGATACTAGATTTAAGAATGTAACATTCTATAATATTGGACATACATAATTTGAAAACTTGTCAAGTACACACTATAAGAAGTCTTTTTACAGAAAAAAATACGACACCTGACGGAACTTAACCTGTATCTGCTGGATTCGCGCCAATGTGCTTTTACAATTAAGCTACGGGCATCCTTCTTAATTACGAAAATTTTAACTAGTAGTTGTTACATGATGAAACATTGTTGGCATAAATGAAAACTCTGCCATTCTTGGTGGTATTGGCTTGTGTGTCTCTGATAATTATCTTAGGAATCGAGGGCATCCGTTGTTTGTTCTTCAAAGGTGCAGAACTAACCTGCCATTGGTAATGCCAATTGGGAGGGCAATAACTATGTTCAACAAAATCACTTCGGATATCGACATAATATTCTACCTGCGTGAATATGAGTATAGGTGGGCATTGTTTTATAAATTCTTAAAATAAAAAAAAAAAGAATTTGAATTCGAATAAAATGCTTATCGAATTGCGATATAATGTTGGCTATCGGTTTTAGTATATTAAATTAAGCTAGATATCAATTAATTCCTTAATTACTAAACGACGTCGGTAAGAAATAAAAACTAAGTAATGGTAAGATCCGTGATGTTATCCGCTCCGCTTTCGGTGTTGCCAACTGCGACACTTTTTCCCGGCATTCTTCAGCCTCCACACAATAATAATCGCTTTTATTCAACATCAACATAGGTAACTGAATCTTTTTGACAGTGATGAGATATGTTCAGCTAATAGGTGATGCCACTGCCGAATAGTGGCAGATATAACATATTCTATGAAATCAGTCAATCATATTGCACATAGAATTCAATAAAATATCATTTGGTTGATTCATACTTGGGTTAATGCCCGACGTAGGTAAAAATGGAGATTTTATAGTATCATATTAGATACGATAAATGAAGTAGAGAGTAATATCATATTAACGAGCGTGTTTGAACATGTACCGTTAAAAAAAAAAACGATTTTTTTTGGTTAGGTACATGTTCAAACACACGCGATAACATGACCTTACTCCCTATTTCATTAATCGTTTGTCAAATTATGGCTACGGCTGTATGTTGTAGCTTAACCACCGGGAAATGCTAATAGAAATGGCGTATTTCAAAAAATTACTACCTTATTCTTAGGTCAATAATTATTATAAAACAATCATTATTCGTAGGATGTTTTATCACATTTGAATGGTCAAAGACATAGCTTATAATCAGTATCTTAGAATTATATTCAAATGTGTTAATTGTGCCCATTTTTTAAATAATAAAATCACTATATTGAAGCGGAGCTCCGAGCAGGAGCACTGAGCACTGGAGCAATGGGATTTTTATTTTTATGGGAGGTTATTTATCACTCGGCAACACTGTTGAGTGATAAATAACCTCACTTTTTTGACAGAAGAGCAAATAATTAGAGACGATTTTCTGTAGGAAATTTTGTGTAATAGAATTAGTAATGAAAATTACGATTATTTAATACTACTTATTTTTTTAACATTTGTATACATATTATAATACCTACTTATTAAAACTTTTTACCCGGAGCGGAGCAAACCCTTGAGCAGAGCCGGAGCAAATATTAGGTCCCGGAGCGGAGCAACTCAAAAAAGGGTCCGCTCCAACGCGCTGAATAAAATGCCTGATTCTTGTCAAATTTGGGATAACAGAGATTATAAAATATATTTTTTTATCGTAAATATTTCACTATATAATGTCAGCATAAATTTTACTAATGGTTTTATAAATGAATTTAAAAATTAATAAATGTAAAAAATCTTAATACCACTGTACATGGATGTACTGAAATATGACTATGTTCTAAAACATTAGATCGAGAGGTTTAAAAGAATACTATTTTATGTAATAAAAATACGTTACGCAGTCATCAAATGTTTAAAATAAATATAAAGGATAATAAGGCTTCAAAATTTTATAAATACATTATCTACAACGTTTTAGGAATGTTCAGGCTAATGCTTTGAAAATACCATAAAAGCTCCATTTTGACCTACGTTGGGCTTGTGGGCCATTAAAGTAATCTTGAATTTTGATTGATAATAAAACTAAATAAAACAACATATTATTTGCTTGAATTTCGTGCACGATACATTGATTATGGTGGCTCTCGTTTACTCATCCCATTCCGTCGCCGCTGTACCAAATCTCGTTCTACAAATGATGTGAATGCATTAGCATTATTATACTGGGGAGCGAATCAAATAACCCCATAGGTGAGTAAAAACGCTCGCTGTATGTCGTTGTTCAAAACTTTACTGATAATGGTGAGTCTATAATAATAAGTATTATTAATCGAGTTATTGTTTTTAAGCACGCTTTTCACAACGTTTTTCTTAGCTCGTATTCTTATTTGTCCGGTGGTTCTATTTCCGGTAGTTTTTTGTCCGGTACAAATCTTGCAATCGATTTTTAACTAACTTCCCGACTAGCTAGACATTTGAAACTCTTAGGATATATCAAAACACGATGCCAATGCATTCTTTTAATACTTTTAGCCATCTTTAAGTAGAATTGAATTCATTTTCAGTTAATTCTGTTTTGTATGAAAAGTTATTTCGACACCATTATTAGTTGTTAGGGTTCTGGGGTCCTAGCAACTAAATTATTAATATATACGTGCGTTACTATGGAAATCAATATGACATGTCAAGTACAAGTTTTTTTGATCGTTTAAGCTAGTCAAGTTGAGTTTATATGGTTCAACAGAATTTAAAAACGTTGTATATAAAAAGTTCGGTACTGTTCGGTTATCAGGAATACAGCGGAAAAAATATTTTGAAAATAGCCGATAAACTGGATTATTTGTTAGGTTAACCCAACCAAACCTAACTTAACCTAACCTAACCCAACCTAACCTAAACTAACCCAAACTAACAAATAATCTAGTATATCGGGTATTTTCAAAATGTGTTTTCCGCTGTATTCCTGATAACCAAACAGTACCAAAAGTTATTTTTATATGATTGAGTAACTACTTAGATAGTAATATTATTTATTCTGAAAAATACTCATTTTCTCTTCAATAAAATCATATTATTATAAGTAGCTTGTAACATAATAAATATAATATTATGAGAAAGTAGATAGGTGTGTATATTTAATAATTAATGGCTCAACCCCACCACCTATAAATTCGTCGAGCTGCCACTGGTGTCGCCACTCAGTGAACGACCAGTTTTGGCTACCTAATATTAACGTTTTTCTGTGTTATTATCCGGTATATTAGAACATAATATTTTTTTTTATTTCCGAATCGTAATAAATGTTATTGATTTATTACTTAGTAACAGCATGATTCAAGCTCAAACCAGCTGCCCGACAGTCTATTGTCACATCAATCAATCAATGTCATGTAGCACGCTTTAACCGCCCGGAGAGAGAATCTGGAAAATGTGAAAATAGCATAACTTCATATAGCCTTTATTGACTTGCCTATCAACATTTTTTTTTCGCTGTATTGATATAGATATTATCAATAGCTAATATGGAAAGAAATTAATGAACAATGTATTTAATTCAACATGACAGATAATATAGCCTAAACTAAATGTTTGTTGCGAAATCTAGAATTGACGATCACGTGACATCGCAGTCAGCTGCCGCTATAGGAAAAAACATGTGTAATGTCATTTTTCTTGATGTTTAAAATCAGACTGATGCTTTAAACGAGCGCTCCGTATCTCCGTACTTTGGTACTTGATGAGCACTGCATGCGCACCACGGATTCGCCTGCAAAATATAATAAACACGGCTTATTTTGTGATTCGTGTACCTTCGACGATACTATACACGAAACATCAAGGTGGCAGTACCGGAAGTGGTCGTAGATCCAACGTATATATTATAATACACGCAGTTTGACTTTCAATATCATTTTAAAACCTGGCCATTGGCTTTAAGTATATTCATGGTGTCACGTAGTATATAAGTTTTGTTATTTTTTATACCAAAATACTTATTATAAGTCACATGAATTTTAAAGTAAGAACACACAGTGTACTAGTATTTTCGTTGTGAAACAAAGTATTTTTTGTTTATTCTACTATAAATAGAATTATAGAATAACATATATATTTAGTAGTAGCATCATTTTTATTCTTCATCGTCGGAATCTCATAGCTGAAAGTCGTAACCCAAACGGGTTCTATCCACAAGTTCAAATTCACTATGACTTCAATATTATCTTAATCTTATAATAATGTACGTGGCACTTTTAATATAGAAAACGAAGTTTCATTAATTATTTTTCGGTACTAGTCGGTTATCCTTGATACAGCGGCTAACACATTTTGAAAATAGCCGATATACTGGATTATTTGTTAGGATAACCTAACCTAACCTAACCTAACTTAACCTAACCTAAACTAACCCAAACTATCAAATAATCCAGTATATATCGGCTATTTTCAAAATGTGTTTGCCGCTGTATCCAGGATAAACGTATAGAACCGATTTTTCTACTCGAGACAATAGAGGCAACCGGTATAGTAACATTTCCAGTCGCAGAGCTGAGTACATATCAATAATATTTATATAACTAGTATAATCTATTTCTAACACTATGTTTATTTATTTATTTATTTAAGAATACAAAATATTGTGGACATAACAAATCTAAATTCAAGACGTACACAACATGAGATTTACATTATAACAAATATTAAAATATAGAATATAATAATAATAATAACAGAAAAACAAATTAAATCAAAACATACTTGAGTGCAATTTAATACAGAAAAATTAAATTTTTAAAACAAAAAATAAACAATTTTACACAGAAAAATAAAGTTTCAAAAACAAAATGCAAAGTACATCACTGAAAATGTCTATGTCTTTAGGGAGCGCATTTACTAATCTTGCACCACTCGCTAATAGTGCCTGATAGGCTTGACACGAGGAAACGGATCCGATCCAGAATAAATCATGGCTGCGACCACGTAGGTAATTGGCAGGCGCATGTAAATTCAAATTTATTAGGACACCAGGATTGGAAACCATCCCTCGCGCTAACAAGCAAAAGTGTTTCAAGACAAGAAGAGACCGACAAGATTCAAGAGACTGAAAAGTAAGCATGCCTTGTAGAAAGGCAGTCGGAAAATAATCATTTGACGAATTATTGAAAGGAAAATAGTTAAATGTCTTTAGAAAATAAATTTCTTCCGGACGCGTTCTAAAATAAGCTTATAGGAAACTTCATAAGGACACCAATAGCAACCTAAAGTACCAACCTACATTTATTATGTTGACCTTTATAAATATATATAGATCATAATAATTTAGAATAAATCTGGGTACAGAGAAATCTCCCCCAAATTCAACGTTTGTTGGATGTACTATCAATGTTGGATCAATAGTTATAGAATAATAATTGGAAATATTTGCCAAGAATGTTTTCTTTTTCGAAATATGTTAATTCATCGCGACAATTAAAGCATTTAAGTAATTAAGACAACAAAGTATATTTGAGGGATTTTTTTAAATATTATTATTTCTGTGTACAATAAAGTAGTAAATAATGAAAAAAATACATTAAATCCATTTAAAAAAATAACATAAACGTGTATGCTTTCTTAATACGAAAATATCGGTATTTTTGATTTATGAAACCGGTATTTCGGTATCGATAAATAATTAAACACCGGTATTGCAATTGCTACATATGCACATGGTTCAGTTGCTAATAAGCCACTTAAGACCGTTTACTGTGCCACTTTTTCGTAAACCTATATATAATTACACATAAGTATCAGTTTTGTTTAGCCATCATTACCGAGAAGTTGGCGACTCACCTTTCTGAATACAATATTTTGCTCTACGTTGAAATCTACGAAGATACGAATATGAAAGTGATTATGCTACGTTAAATGAAAAACATTGGTTTTAACCAAGGCCTGAACAAAAACGATGCATAAGTGCGAGTGAGAAAGTATTCGGCATCCTTATAATCTCTACGACACGCGCTAGAGTAAGATAAAAGGTTTACTGATGTGGGAGATGGTTTACTACGGTTTAGCCGCCAAATCTTACCTTATTGCTTAACTAAGCGTCGATAACCGTGTTGCTATAATTGCTATTTTTTGTGTTAAAACATAAAGTCAGTGGTAAATATTTTTAGTTAATTAAGTAGAAAAGATGGTTCTGTGTGTTGAATTAAAATGTGGTAGCCGTACTGATAAGCAAGAAGATGGTATTACGTTTCATAGGTAAGTTGATACATGTTCCTGATAATTTATTTTTATATTATTATATATTTTAATATCAAGTGACCGTGTTTCTTTAAAATAACTTAAATTATGGATATTTTTACCTAATGGTTGCATTTTGACCGCTTAAAAATACTATATAACGTAAAAAAATAGAAAAATATATTTTAATTCTAAGCGTCTAGTGCGAGCACTTTGGGCGAGCACTAGCAAAATGGTCTATGGTCTCGAACATTTGAATACGAATGCGTTCGCTCGCCCACAAACCAAACGCATGGCACGCAGCTTCATTTAGCAATGCAATGGGTGGCGTCTAGATGTATATATAGTCTAAGGTTTTAACCCTTACCGAACAGGAAAGTGCCGGCCGAAATCCAGAAGACCGAAATCCCGAATGCTGAAATCCCGAATGGCCGAAATCCCGTAAGCCGAAATCCCGAATAGCGAAATCCCGAATGCTGAAATCTCGAATGGCCGGAATCCCGAAGGCACGAATACTCGAATACCCGAAGGAAGGTAAAGTTTATACGATTTTTCAACTAAATAATAATGCCGAAGTGTAGTATTAATGGTTGTTTATCTACCTTTCGTGATGGATTGTCTTATTATATGCCCTCAGAATTGGCAATTAACATAGGAGTAGTGCACCGGTAATGTGAAGTCAGTCGTCCCTATTTTTCCTTCAATTTCATAATTTTAAGGCTACATCTCTATACAAGAAGGTTTTCAACATTTTTGTTACTTGCCCATATTCTTTGATCGTTAAAACTTTCAGCCAATGCTAATGAAATTTATAAAAAACACAGTGATATCTATTAGGGAATCCAATCCCGAGTCAAAATTCTGATTGCGGGATTTCGGGATTACAATTTGACAATCCTGGGATTGGCATTTTTTCCATTGTTAATATAAAAATTTTATATTTACAAATAACATTATTTAAGACATTTATTGTTAATATTGTATACGTTCAATCTTGGAAATACATAAGTTTAATGGAGTAAATAATATTTTAATATAAATAATAATGTGAATTTAATATGAGGTTGCTGTTTCTGATAGTAAATACTTAATTATTGGGTTAGCGAGATTTAAAATAGTAAGCAAATTATGGTGTACTTATGGCCTTTCCGCTTCATAAATCTAATTAGTCAGCCAAACATGAAACTGCCGTAAAACGTATGAGATCATGGTGGAATCACTTTGTTTTTTCATCAATCATCATTTTCATCAATCTCATTCTCATTTTTATTAATCATCTCATCAATCTCATTCTCATTTTTATTAATTTATGTGAAAAAATAAAATGAATCGGCAACTTACACATGGGTATAAATCAAACTTCATTCAAACTCAGTTTATTTCTATTGTTAGTTATTTTGTTATTAAAAGTATTTTTTCTGCTATATTTTTGTTTTTATTTTATTTTCCATAAAAATTGATAAAAATCAATCCCGAAAGTTTCGGGATTATGTCTATCAATCCCGGGATTCATAGGTATCGAAAATAGCTTGAGATCCCGGGATTGGAATCCCTAAAGCGACCAGGTTTGTTTAAGACGTCCAAGGCTAACTGGATAGATTTTGGGCTTGCACTTATTTCCCAGATTCAGGATCGCGGTATCACTGTAGATAGTTTGGATAGCGTCACAGACGCACATGAGCTCGAAAACATTGTCAAAGAATGGTCATTGGCGAACGAGTCAGCATGCGAGAGCACGATGGTGCGCTCTTCGGGCGAAGGATTTCAAAGAAAAAGTAATCCATGGTGGAGTCCGAAACTGGATACACTGAAGACGGCTTTTAGAGTAGCAAGGACAAAATTTCGAAATTCAGGCGTGGTTCGACGGCCGTTCACTCGACAGATCTTTGAAGCCGCAAAGAATAAGTATGAAACTGCAATTGCGGAAGCGAAATTAGAAAGCTGGAAGAGCCATTGCTCGGCTCAGGGAAAAGAGAATGTATGGTCTAGTCTTCAGAGATTGCTCAAAAGTAAGGCGTTCAAACCGCCTGAAACTCTGACAATCAACGGTCGCATGACCTCTTCGGCTCTCGAATCTGCAGAGGCTCTTCTTGCGTATTTTTTTCCAGACGACAGTATTGCAAACGAAACGGAGCAACAGACATTGATCCGAAATGCGGCCTCGATTCCTTCAAAGGAAGATGACGACGAGAACTTCACTCTCGAGGAGGTCGAAAGAACAATGAGGCTGTTCAATCCAGCTAAAGCTCCGGGACACGACAGTTTCACGGCGGATATCTGTCTCAATTCATTCTTAACTGTTCCTAGCATAGTTGTCGCTCTTTATAATGCTTGTTTGCGAATTGGTCATTTTCCAAAAATCTGGAAAGTAGCTAGAGTGGTGGTCATTCCCAAACCGGGAAAGGACGACTACGCTAACGTCTCGTCATATCGGCCCATCGGATTGCTGCCCGTGTTCGGTAAAGTACTCGAAAAATTATTTATTAATCGAGTTTCCTGGAAACTTCAGACTAAACATCTGCTCAGCGAATACCAGTACGGTTTCACCCCTCAAAAGAGTACTGAAGACGCGCTTCATGCAGCAATTGATAGAATCAGGGGGGCTAACCGCGATGGTCAGCTCGTAGTGGCGGTATCTCTTGATATCAAAGGCGCGTTTGACAACGCATGGTGGCCATATCTTCTTCAACAGTTGAAATCTAAAAATTGTCCCGCTAACATTTTCAGGCTCATCAAAAACTATCTATCCGACCGAGAAGTCTTCGTCGAATATGCTGGAGCATCTGCTACCAAAGAGACATCAAAGGGATGCATACAAGGTTCGTCTTGCGGCCCTGTACTGTGGAACATAGTTCTCGACGATCTTCTCTCTATGCCGTTTCCTGAAGGTGTACACGCACAGGCCTTTGCTGATGATGTATTGCTGATTATGGAATCCAAAGAACTTGGTTCTCTAGAATCCATGACTAACAGCGTGCTGGAGAGCGTCGAGGCCTGGGGAAGGAAGGTCAAACTGTCTTTCTCCGCGGAGAAAACGAAGGCCTTATTCTTTACTAGGAGGCGCGTCTCTCCGCCTTCGCTGGTGATGAATGGGCAACCTCTATCTTTTTCTAGGGATCTTAAACTTTTAGGGGTTGTAATCGATGACAAACTAAATTGGTCAAAGCATGCGGACAGCATCTGCAAAAGAGCCGCGGTGACTTCGCTCAAACTAGCAAGAATGGCCAAACCCACATGGGGTGTATCTTCTGAAGCTCTTCGAATTCTCTACACTTGTGCTATTGAGCCTATGATCACGTATGCGGCCAGCATATGGCATGAAGCTGCCAAACGGAAAAACATAGCAAAAAAACTCAATACGGTTCAGCGAGCACTAGCGATACGAATATGCAGAGCTTACCGAACGGCTTCGCTCAATTCAACGCAAGCTCTAGCAGGACTTATGCCTCTAGATTTACGTTTAAAACAAATCGCTCTCATTTACAGAGCTAAGAAGGGCGAGGAGGGCCTCGCAGGTTTTCTGCCTGACGACAGGCTTTACGAAAAACCGGTGGACTATAGAAGGCTGCCACACCCGGCTAGACTATTTTCTGAAGTGGTTTCTTATCCTGCAACGTTGGAAAGCAACGAATGCAATAACATGCCGATTTTCACTGATGGGAGCAAAATTGATGGCGGTACTGGTGCAGGGTTTGTGGCATACATTAATGGCGGTGAGATAGCGACTCGTAAGTACCGCCTTGCCAGCTATTGTACGGTAATGCAGGCCGAACTCTATGCCATCCAATGCGCTCTGGAGTGGGCAGGCTCAGATCCAATTCAGCGAAAGCTCACCGAAAACCATAGTATTTGTATTTATTCGGACTCCAAAAGCTCAATCCAAGCAATTGGAAATCCGTTGTCTACTAATCCGATTGTCTTTTCTATTCACAGCGAGTCCGCTCTACTGAGACGGCGCCACCCCGAGGTGCACTTCAAGTGGATAAGGGGACACACCGGGATAGAAGGAAATGAAAGAGCTGACAAATTGGCTCGGCATGGTGCCTCTGAACCCAAGACCGCGGTAGCTTATGACAAATTTCCTCTGAGCTACGCGAAAATTACAATTTCAGACATGGTGAAAAACGAATGGAACTCACGATACATAAACTCATCGACAGGGGAGTTGACCCGAAAGTTTTTACCTTCAATTTTAGCAGCACGAGACGTCAGGGTGCATAAGGGACTGTGTTTTGAGATGACTCAGATTCTTACAGGTCACGGAGTCATGCGAGCATACCTGCACCGGTTTAAAATAACATCTGATGGAAAGTGTCCATGCGACGACGGAAGCGACCAGGACGTCTTACATTTACTCCTAGATTGTCAAATCTTTAGCAAGGAGCGGCACAACCTGAACTTTTTATTACAGATGGCAGATGCGGACATTCGAGACCTTCCGGGGACCATGGCAAACGAGGCCGGAAGAGATGCCCTTTTTAATTTCTGTATTGATGTAATAAAAAGAATAAAAATAATAAATGGTGACATGTAAAGATGATTCATGCCTTTCAGATCCAGTGACTGCAATCATATAAGATAGGATAAGTATATACTTAGAACATTAGTCCAATGCGACATTTCTTTTACCACGGGAAAAAACTCGACTACAAATCGCAGTCCTCAGTTCCCAATGAATACGACAAAATATTCATCAGAATCACCTCCGCCTTGCGCTACTAAGAATTTTCCAGGGTTTTTGCAAGGCGGTATCATAGGCCCTGGCCGAATTCAAATCAGCAATACCCGATGCGGGTAGAAGAACAGTTTTCAATAAGGCATATTCTCTCAGCCGGCACAATTTTCATTTGACTAGCATCAAGTAGAGTAGTTTGCGTGCCAAAGTCCTTAAGAAACCTCGATAGTAAATGCGAGGTATCCATAAAGGCATCTAGAAAAAAAAAAAAAAAAAAAAAAAATGTCTACCAATTTAGGTACAAATTTCAGTATATTAACTTCATTATTAGATTATAAGACTTCATTTTACGAAAAAAATGAGATACTTAGCTTGTTATTAAAAAGTTCATTTTCCGTAAAAAAGAATGAAAAATGTTTTAAATTTTAGCCAGGTAACATGTTGCAGAGAGCCTCTTTGACAAATTTATATCATCGTCGAATAATTTTGTGGCTTAAATTATTATTATTGAAACCTTTGAAGATTATATTAATTTTATATTGGAAAAAGAAGCTAAGATTCCATATACTTTTATACATGGTTTGAATGAAAAGTAAATTTAATGAAATTATTATGTAAATACAAATGTTGGGTCACTAGTGTGGTGTTCGATGTGTAGGTTGAGGATGATGATAATGAAGTCTACGATGTAGCAGGGTGAGATTTATTAGCAGCGTATCGGTACAATAGTGTATTATACATGATAGTTACGAGCTAAGTACTTGGATTCGAGTGACATCTAGATAAATTATTCTTCGTTATTTATACAATAAAAAGTAACACATTAACATAAAATTCTGGTACATAATCATATTAGACTAATTATAGAATCAGCGTTTTAAATTGAGTAGCGAAATGAAATATTATTTGTTATTACAGTCGTGAGAAAATATAATACTATGAAAACTCATTATTCGGCTAATACACCGTAATGGTATAATGTGCTGTGATATGATGTAATAATACACCGTCTCTAATTTCGCCAATCGACTTGCTGCTCTAGCTAAGTTGTTTACTGGAAATGGATTCGTTGGGAATATATTACTGCAGAGTAATTTGATATAATAGATATTTGATCGCTTATTATTCTGCAGCTACACAAATTAATAGAAAATGTCCGAGAGATGCAGGTTCGATTTCCGGTGGGTGTCTTACTTTTTCTATAGGTTATAAAATATTTTCTCAGAAGTGTTTTCAAAATTATGTATGTTCAATAATTGGAATGTTACATTCTTAACGGCCCACATGCTCAGCATAGGTTAAAATTGAGCTTTTATGGTATTTTCAGAGCATAACCCTGGACATTCCTTAAGCGTTGTAGATAATCTATTTATATAATTTTTAAGCCTTATTATCCTTTATATTTATTTTAAACATTTGATGACTGCATAAAGTATTTTTATTACATAAAATTGTATTCTTTTAAACCCCTCGCTCTAATGTTTTAGAATATAGTCATATTTCAGTACGTCTATGTGCAGTGGTGATAAGATTTTTTAGATTTATTAATTTTTAAACGCATTTACTAAAAATTAATGTTAACAATATATAGTGACATATTTACGATAAAAAAATATATTTTATAATCTTTTTGATTCCAAAATTGACAAGATTAACATTTTATTATTGAAAAAATGGCACGATTAACACATTTGAAGATAATTCTAAAGATACTGATTATAAGCTATGTCTTTGACCATTGACGATGTTATTTAATAAAAATACTTTATATAGGCATCAAATGTTTAAAATAAATATAAAAGATAATAAGGCTTCAAAATTATATAAATATATTATCTACAACGTTTAAGGAATGTCCACTGTCATGCTCTGAAAATACCATAAAAGCTCCATTTTGACCTACGCTGAGCATGTGGGTCTTTAAATCTTGTGAATTAAAAATGGTTAATTAAAAACCATTTTTATTATTCAACGAAGATTTGAGAATGTAAAAAAGATTTTTCCTAGTAGGTATATTATAATATCTTAGCTGTTTTAAAATTATGTATATTTGAAAGATTGATAGATATTATTTTAATCGTGTATGTTTTATATAGTATGTTATAAATTTAATTCACGAAAAAAAATGCAAGAGTTTCTCGGTTGTACTGTTCATATTATGGTAAAACCACTGCTTGTAAATAGCGGGCATATTATACACAATTAATTCATTGATCGCTTATATTTCGCTTATCGCATATTTCCGTATGTAGGTACGTTTAAATTCTCTAACAGCTGATACCAAACTCAAACAAAAACACTTTGAACAAATTAAGGTGAAGGAAATTAATTTAAGGTAACATCAATATTCCTTTAACAAAGGATCGACAGGAGGAAATAAATTAATTACAGGGTAGGTACGTGGCCCTTTGAAAATGATTAAGAGTGTTAGTAAAAGTGACTTTAAATCAATATCCTGGCAGTAATTGGATACCATTAATATCGATTAAAAACCCTTGAACATTGTAATACAGTTACTTACCTTGATTGGATTTGCAAGAAATAATTGATTCTGTCAAAACCTTTTCTTTGAATAATTATTTCTTCTTTCTTCTTCTTCTTTCACCCTGTCACGTCCCAACATTGGGGCATAGGGCAAGCACAAGTTGGCGCCACTTCCCTCGGTCCATCGCCAACTCCTGTGCCTCCCGCCATGTCAGACCTGCAGCACGTAGGTTGCTTTTGTAGCATCGCTGCAGGGTGAGGGAGGGCCGGCCACGGTGACGGAACCCTTGAGGCTGTGCCACAAGGGTACGAAGTGCCGCACTCTTTGGCGGCATCCGGAATACATGTCCCAGCCACGTAATTCGTCTCTTCGTGATAACTTCAATCACCGAAGGCTGTTGTGTCTGCTCACGAACTCGGGTGTTTGTAACGCGGTCGTACCAATGTACCCCTAAGATTCTGCGGAGACATCGATTCTCAAAGCTCAAAAGCCGAGACTCTTGAAGCTTAGTAAGATGCCATGTCTCACAGCCATACAGGAGCACAGGTAGCACGCACGCGTTAAACAAACGACATTTGGTCCTCACAGAATACAGCCTTGACCTCCATGCGACTCCAAGTTGGTTGAACGCAGAGCCCGCCACACCCATGCGGATTCCAAGCTCACTAGAAATACCATCATCATCGACAACCGTGGCACCCAAGTATTTGAATCTGGACACCAGCTCGACGGGCAGATCAGAAACCCGCAGAGGAGTGTCAGCGTCGATGCAAGCAGCACTGCACATGGATTTGGTATTTGCGGCATTCAGATGAAGACCCACACGCATCGAGTTCGCGGCTAGCCTGTTCACGGTCACCTCCAACCTTTCAATCGTCGAGTCAAACACGACTGCGTCGTCTGCATACTCCAAGTCGCACAGTCTTTCTTCGCATAGATCGCTTGTGTCATCATGATGTAGGCGTATCCCACTGTCGGGGCAAACCGTCTTACGCATTATGAAATCCATCATGATGATAAAAAGAAAGGGCGCAAGTACACATCCTTGCTTGACTCCTGACGTGATTTCAAAAAGGTCAGAGGATGTTCCGGCTGCTCTCACGCGACACTCTGTAGTAGTGTAGAGAGCACTTATCACGGCGACCAGTTTCCGTGGGACACCATAGCCTAGCAGAATTTGCCACAGAGATTCACGATGAGGACTGTCAAATGCCTTTTCATAGTCCACGAAGCAGCAGGCGACAGGTATATTCATCTCTTGGTACTATTGCAGGAGGCATCGGAGAGTTGAAATATGCTCTGAGCAGGACTTCCCCGGGACAAATCCGTATCCGGAAATTTGTACGTAAACAGTTCAACGTAGAACACTTATTCGTGTGCCGCAGTACGTGAAACATGAGTTCGTGCAACATTTAATCAAATGACGAGTTCTTCGTTGAACATTTCACCGTGGAATACATTTCACCGTGGAATGCGTATTCTACAACATGTGGCGCTGGTTTGCAGTTCCAATTAGATTCAATACGAATTTTATGAGATGTCTTTATTGGTTTTAAATAATTTAATGTTGAAACTACATACATATAATTACAATATGAAACTATTTCTAATTTAGTTACCTACTTATTTTCTTCCGTCTTTCCCATATACTCCGATGGTTTAAGTGTTATAATTTTACATGATTATTATACGTTACCAAAATAGCATTATTTTCTTCAAAATTGTAAGTAAATAATATTATATTTCTTTACCTTCGTAAAAGAAGTGGTTATGTCGATATGTCATTTTTTCCAGTACAAACGATTCTTTAATGCCTTTCAAAGTCATTAATTGATAATATAAATAATAATATGCACGATAGATTTTTATGTTGTTTTTAATACAAGTAAATAATTTGGAAAAGACCAAAAAATAAAGCAATTTTTGAACATTTTTAGGAACTTTTCAACACTTAACTTAGTATTGGCAAATTTTGATATTGGCACTTATTTTACCAAGATCCAGATTTATAATTCCTTGTGTAATATAGATATTATCGTGTAAGTATTAATAATTGATGATTGATGATGAAGTACTTAATATTATGAAGTGCACTTAATGGTAACTACAAAAACAGCTATTTATTGGTTGGAATTAGGAAAACATTTTATTAGGTAGTTAATTAAAATAAAACACAAAAATAAGTAGTTAGTGTTTATTCCACAATTCACACATGGATATTATAGGTTAACCTATAATCCTGAGATATTGGTATCATTTCAGTACCGTTTATTATATATTGTACTTATAAGTAATAAGTAAAACTAATAATACACGCATGGTGGCTGAGTTGGTAAAGTGGTCGTCTATCAAGAAGTGGGATCGATCAATCCAGCGTAAAGACCCAATGTGTCGTGCAGTGGCGCAACCAGGGGGGGGGGCAAGGGGCCCTGGCACCCCCCAAAAATGAAAATTATCAGAATGATTTTAAACATTTAAATTGAAAGCCAATAAACTATACCTTTGGGCTTAGACAAATAAAGACACAAAAAATGATTTGTAATAATTCTCCAGCACCCTTTTTAGAAAAATTTCGTAGATTTTAATTTTTAACACAAAAATTTCGAAACACTAATGTCAGGTTTTTTTAGAAACACAATCCCTAATGGAAATGTCAAAAATTCTCGATGTCCACCCGAATTCCGGAGTAGTGTCGGTCATGGCTGGGGAGGGCTGACAGAGCTCTAGCCTGGGGGCCCGGGCTGTGGGGGGCCCGGCGTGTCGGGTTGACCAGATAAGTGAGATAAACACACATCATAAATTAGCTTTAATAGTAAAAAAGTATACTTCATGGTCATGAACATTTTCAATTACTAATATAATTGTGCAATATAGTTTTTGATTATAATGTGTCGATACTCGACAGCTCCATTATTAAAGTAGATGTATTAAAAATCGCCAATAATTCACTGTATAAGTACCCTTAATTTGAACTAAAACACAATTTGAAGAACGTTAATGTAGTGTTTCACACTGCCTTTAATCTAATATCGTAGCCTGAGGGCCCGTTTCAGGATGTGGGGACCATGGTGTAGGTACACCGAGCGCAATAGACAGAAGACCGATAAACGAGAAATTAGGCTGTGAAGAAGAAATAGATCCTATGGGACTAATTTACATTTTCCTCCTTGCCTCCCCCCAATATTAAATCCTGGGTGCGCCACTGGTGTCGTGTCAAGTGATTATTTCTAGTGTGTCAATCAATATATAGAATGTTACATTCTCAAATCTAGGGTCTTATTGGTTGAAAAAAAATGGTTTATTATAATTTTTATAATACCTATGTATTTATTTAATAATACATTCAGTTTACTGTGGGAAACATGTCCTAAATATAATTAAAAAACCAATAACGAAATGTAGTAAGTGTTTTGAAATGATGCATTACCTAATTACAAATCCGTTTTATTTTGGTGGAATCTAGTAAGTGACACTGACTAAAGTCTAAACTAAACAATACATTCATTCAAGACAAATGTGTCCAGATGGTAGATTTTTTTGTATTATGGTCAATTTATTGGGTTGGCTCTTTCTCGAGAGTTCCCTTGTTCATTATTGTGTGCACAAAAAAGACCGTTTTAGAAATTAATATTATTAAAAAAAAAACATTATTACGTACGATATGGTTGTAATTATAATATACTTATCTACCTATTTTCTGCTGTGTCCCTTGTATTATAATGGTTTTATTACGTACTTTTAAGTAAGTATTATATTTTTACATGAATATTTAAAATTTCATTATATATTGTAAATAAATAATATTATATTATGTTACTATGTTTATTGGTATTATGTATTGACTTTGACTTTTGATCATCCTTTAGTGTTTTGGGGCACGCCGGCGTTAGCCTCATCCCCTTCGTCTCAATTATTAGGTCGCTAACAAGGATTCGCATGATTCGACGTGGTGATGTTAATCTCCGGTCCTTGATGGGGGCCGGGATAGGCAGCAGCCTCCAAGGTCAAGTGTTGTTCCTTCGTACAATCCATTCGGGTGGCGATGTGAATTTCCCGGTTCTTGATGAGGACCGGGCGAGGCTGCTGTCTTCAAGTCCAAGTGTTGTATAAAAATATTTAATTTTGAAAATTTTACAATTTCAAAATTAATTTATAATAATTTTGAGCTTGGAGCTCTCTTCATTCGGCAGCGTCCGCCGATTGACACAGCTTCCATGTTTCGCGACATGGATCATCTAATCTTCTCTTCCGTAGGTGGTTGCTCATCGGCGATTATTCTTCTTTCTTCCTGAGTTTTTCTTCGTCTTCTTCGGTTTCTTCGGAGCTACATCTGGGTTTATGCCTCGGTAGCGTAGGCGGGCCTTTACTTCTTTTTCGTACTCTTGGAGGAGGTCGAATGTTATAGTAAATTCATCGATCCAGTATCCTTCGGAGTTTATTGTGTGTCTAACATGTTTTATGAATGATTTAATGTTCTGAAGTTCCAGTTCGTCGTATGAGTTGAATGGTCGTTCTCTCATGAATGTTATGTTCTGTTGGATCCGTTGTATGTTGTTGGGAGGCTCATAGTCATCCTCCTCTGTCTTCGTCTGTTTTTTTCTGGAGACAAGCTCCCATCTGTCATCTTGTGATTCAGGTAAGTCCAGTTCCGGGGTGGTATAGTCCGGTTCCGGTGTAGTATACATGTTCTCGTCGTCTTCGCTGCTGTTGTCAGCCTCCGGCAGCGGTTCGCTCTCCGGGGTCTCAGCATTTTCGATTTTCGGTGTTGTCGGGGTTTCCGTTTCTGTGGTCTCTGTTGCATCGGATGTCGGGGTTTCCGGTTCCGGGGTCTTTGTTTCTGTTTCAGCGGTTATTGCAGATTTGATCTCCGGGGATTCTGTGTTTTCGGTCTTATGTGTTGCCGGAGTTTCAGTTTCCGGTGTCTCGGATGCTTCGGTTGCGGGATTTTCCGTTTCCGGGGTCTCTGTTATTTTAATGATGATGATTTCCGGGGGCTCAGTTGAGATGATCGGACTGGTCGGTGAGTGTGATATGACCGCAATTTTAGGTTCCGGTGTCTTGGTTATAGCTTCTTCAGTATGGCTGATGTTTGCTTTCACTTTCCGCGGAACGGAAGCAGTGGTGCGGTCCATTTCCGGTGAGGGCTCCGTGTGTAGTATGGGCTTGTCGGCGTCTGTCTGTGTTTGTGTGGTTGTTGTCGATCTGCGCATTGTCGTCATGTTGCTGGTGTTGTTGAGGTGATTGTTTCTGATGCTTCTCGGGGTTTCTACGGTGATTCTGCGTCGTAATGCGAACTGCAGATTGTGTATCAGTTGCCCTCGGTCGTTGTCAAAGAGTTTGACCAGGACAAGAGGCATTGGATGCTGGCTCCTGCCCCGGGTCATCCTCGTGACGCTGACTATCGGGTAACCTCTGCGGAGGAGATCGTTGGTGATGTCCTCTGTTGACACGCCGATCGGAAAGCCCCTGATGACTACGGATATCCGGTCTTTTTCCCGTGTAGTGAGGGTAACAGGGTCTGCTTTCTTGATCGGCGATTGTGCTGGTCGTCTGGTGATGCGTGTTGGAGATTTGTAGTGTGGCTGGCGGCTCCTGTTGGTCCAGGTGTGAGATAAAATGGTGTCGTGGTTTGTCCTCCAGGAGTGAGTTCGTGCGGGTGTGTCGATAGCTGTCTCGGCCTCCTCTTGATAGGCAGTCAAGATAAGTAGGTGGAGTGTCAGGAGGTCCCGTAGTCTGGATGGTTTGCGTGAATATAGCTTGTTGATTTCGTTGTTGATTTTCTCCATTGTGAAGTCTTCTGTCTCTTTCCTATAGCTGTAGGTAGCTAGTAGGTATTGGCAAGTAGGTAATTCTTGCTTGGTCGTCTTGAAGTCTTCTGTCTCTTTCCTATAGCTGTAGGTAGCTAGTAGGTATGATGTCTGGTCGCTTGTGTAGGCAGCAAGTAGGTAATTCTTGCTTGGTCGTCTGGTGATATTTGCAGGTAGGTCGACTGGTCACTTGCGGCGGTAGAAGTAGGTAATATTGGCCTGGTCGGTATCTTGTTGTAGAAGGTCGGTTGTATGCAGGTATCGGAGTGCGGGAAGAGACGTCCGCTCGCGACGGGTGCTAGACCGATGGTATTATGTATTGATAATGGGAGCTATTTATAAGTAATAACCATATACATAGTATATTTGTCTATGGTAATACCTACGTAATGCACATTAATGGTATTAACTATCAAGTTTAGTATTGATGAGAAAATATTAAGTATATCATTAATTTAAATACCTATAACACAACAATACTATTTAGGTAAGTACCTAATGTTTATTTCGCAATTTAGACAGGTATATAAATATATATGTACAGATAAGTTAACTGAAATTACAAATATACCTAATGCTAATTTAAATCTATTTCCGTTTAATCTATGAACGTACATTTTATATTATTTTTATAATAACTTAACTTGTGTACTCCATCATAATGCAGGAAATTAAGAAGGCATCAGAAGTGTAGATAGATAAAGATTGTCATGGCTACGGAACCAACGTGTGTTTCAAAACATACATTCTTGAAATTGACTACAATGTTCTTATAGCTATTTACCACGTGATAAAGAATATGTTATTTACATTACGTAAGTATCATAATATGTTTTAATTTGTTAACTGTCAATTCATGGTGGAACTGCATTTTTGTTATATTATTTATGTCGCTTTGGAATTTGTTTGATAAATATTGTTTTAAAAAAATGTACTTAGTTGAAAATGTCCCTCTGAGGCGGACGAAACAGGTCCTAATTAAAAGTGGAATAACTACTACAAAAAATGCGTTTTATTAAATTAAAACAACAATATCATAATATGCATTAAAGTTTCTAACATAAATGAAACGCGCATTCAATATTGGCAATATTCGAAGACACTAAACGGGCTTAGTATTTCTTGCGTTGCTGGCTTCAAATTCTGGGTCGATGGTGACTGGCTTTAGCATTTCTATCTTAGTAATCAGTTCTGTGGTATGACCTATAGATATTTAAAATGCACTATTATGCAACTGTAACAAAAGTAACCTATAACGTAAGCGTATTAAACATTACATATTATTTATAAATCATGTATGTGTGAATACTTAGTAAACAGAATACAGTATGTACCTGGCTAAGTAATTAACATTTTTGCTCCAAAGCGCAATACATTGAGCTGCATTGAATAGAAATTATATTAATAAATAAACGGCACTGTTCGGTTATACGGAATACAGCGGAAAACGCATTTTGAAAATAGCCGATAAACTGGATTATTTGTTAGGTTAACCTAACCAAACCTAACCTAAACTAACCCAAACTAACAAATAATCCAGTTTATCGCCTATTTTCAAATGTATTCCGTATAACCGAACAGTACCAACTAAACTTTTTACGAAGAATGTTGTCACTTGTTAGCCATTCGCCAAACCCATTGGGTCTTTACGCTGTATTAACACACAATGGTTTCAAATGTTTTAATTAGATTATTATAATCTGAGTGGACTAATTGAATTAAAACTTATTGTAAGTAGGTATTATTGAAAATACAAAGATGGCAATACCTAATTTATTTAAAAAATAAATGTTTTTACCTAGGTATATATATTTAATTCATTTAGGATATTATTGATCTTTATAATATATAAAGTAAGTACTTAAGTATCTTAATATATATAATATGTATTATACAAAAAATATAAAAATAATAATACTTAATTAATATTATATAAACTAGATAATAAGTAGATAATACAATCATAGATATAATCATAGGTTATACATTAGATATAGTCAATTCACTGTCATTTACTTTTTTTGTTTGTAAGAAATAAAAAGGTTTTTATATTTATACATATATGTATAAAGTACGCGTACCTATCAACATATCCTAAATATAATTAAAAAATCTTGAAATAAATCAATTACAAATCCGTTGTATTTTGCAGTTTATTGTGTAGGTAGGTCCTTTAACTTTCACGTGCTTCTAGTGCACAAAAAACATTTGGCCACTGTAACATACCTAATATCCGGAGTTCTGATCAAATCTAAAAATTAATAAGTATTAATAAAAAGTCAACATTATTACGTACCTACCTTACTATAACAAAAATAACCTATAATGAAACGGAGTGTATTATACGAGTGTAGAATAGGTAATTAATATTTTTTCTGCAATCCGGAACATAAATTGGCTCCATAGAATGGAGATTATATTAACAGACTTTTTACGAATAAGGGTTGTTACTTGTTAGCCAATCTTGGTCTCTCGTTGGATTAACACACATTTAAAAAACAACATGTATTTTTTATTAAGTCACAGGATTGAACCCACTTTCTATATGGAACCGCTCTGCCAAGTCGGATACCATGGCTGTATTATCAGGATATGCAAAAGTTAAAGTACCTACGTAGTAGTACCTATGTTTAAAGTTGCAAAGATCAATCATATCCAAAATGAATTCAATAAATGCAGTCATCTATATAAGTAGGTATATTTATTTTTAAATTAAAGTATGCAGCTATTAACACGTTCGTATTTTCAATAATATCCATTTACAAACAGTTTCAAATCAACATTGTCCATAATATTATTTTAAATAATAATAAGAACACACATTTTCTATAATACTACAATAAATTTTCAACATATTTGGTAGTTAATTAAAATAAAACGCAATAAGCCACAATAGACACATTTAAAAAACAACGTGTATTTTTGTATATCCGCGGGAAGAACTAACCCACTCTTCATAAACGACCGCTCCCCCAACTCGGGCACATCTATTTAAAAGTAAATTAGGTACTACGTACTTATCTATAAAAATCAATAATATCCTAAATGAATTAAACAACAGCATTTACATATACCTATGTACCTATATACATTTATTTTTTAAATTAAAAAAGGTAGGTATTGCCATCTTTTTATTTTCAATAATGCATACTTACAAAAGGTTTCAAATCAACTAGTCCATTGTCCACACCAAAACAACAAAATATTGCTATTTCTGTAAGTTGCAATATTAATGTCTAAATAAAACACTTAAAAATACGTAATAAAACCATTGTAATACAAGAAACACACATTAGAAAATAGGTAGGTAAGTAGATTATAAATACAATCACATCGTATAGGTATATTATTTATGTAGTTTCAACATTAAATTATTTAAAACCAATAAAGACATCTCATAAAATTCGTATTGAATCTAATTGGAAGAGCAAACTAGCGTCACATGTTGTAGAATACGTATTCCACGGTGAAATGTATTCCACGGTGAAATGTTCAACGAAGAACTCGTCATTTGATTAAATGTTGCACGAACTCATGTTTCACGTACTGCGGCACACGAATAAGTGTTCCACGAAGAACTGCATACGTACAAATTTCATGTAACCGGACAAATCCACTCTGCTGCGCACACAAAACGTCCAGCATGGGACTTCTAATCCTGTACAGGAGAATCTGCGCCAAAACCTTCCCGGGAACGCTAAGGAGAGTGATTCCTCTGTTATTATTACAGTCTTGTGGGTTACCCTTTTTGTGCAGAGTAACAACGGTACCATCCCTCCAGGCTTTGGGGCACTGCTCCCTTTCCCACACCTCGCGCAGAAGGTCACACAAGGACGGCAATACAGCGCTCAGTCCGCAGAGCAGAAATTCTGCATGGATGCCATCATCTCCAGGGGCTTTCCTGCGCTTCAGTCTTTTGACAGCCTCTTTAACTTCAGCAGTTGTTGGAGGATCTTCGCAGAATCCTGATGCAGTAGTGATTCCGAGGGCGGTGATCTCCGACGGAATATCGAAGGGATGCAATGGAGGTGGGCGATTCAGGACATCACTGAAATGTTGGCGCCATAGCTCCTGGACCTTTGCAGGTTCAGTGACTGTCACTCCGTCAGAGTTGCGTAATGCAGTGACCACTGGACGTTTCCTACCGCAAATTGCTCTGGTGATGCGGAAGAGAGCACTTGGATTATTCTTGCAGGCAGCAGATTCCGCATCCCGAATGAGGTCATCCAGGCGTCGGCGCTTATCGCGGCGGGCAGAACGCTTTACCACGCGGTCCATTGTCTGGTATTCCGCGCTGCGCTGTAGGTCGTATGTACCATTGTCTCGCAATTCTTTCAGGAGCTTCCTCTTCTCAATCATCTCCCATGTATGAGGTGACATCCAGTCCGGCCTGTGCGTATGCCGCTCTCCTAAGGCAGTAGTTGCAGAGCTCATTATACGAGGGTGGGTCAATAATTCCTTAGAAAAAAGCATTAAAACAGTTTTTATTTTTGTATTTTTTTTTTATTTCTCAACATAATCTCCTTGGAGCTCAATACACTTGGTTAGACGTTGCTCAATTTTTTTTAAACCGTCAGAAAAATAAGTTTTCGGAAGGTCCTCAAAATAAGCATTTGTCCGATCGATGACTTCTTCATTTGCAAAAAAACCTTGTCCACTTAGCCATTTTTTTAAGTTTGGGAAAAGGAAAAAGTCACTGGGGGGGCTAAATCTGGCGAATACGGTGGGTGGTCGACCAATTCGAACTTCAATTCTTCAATTTTAGCCATTGATCCTAAACATGTGTGAACACGGGCATTGTCCTGATGAAAGAGGATTTTTTTCCTGTTTAAATGAGGCCATTTTTCTTCAATTTCTTTTTTTAGCTGGTCCAATAAAGATGCATAATAATCCCCTGTTATTGTTTTTCCTTTTTCCAAATAGTCAACGAAAATAATTTCACGTGCATCCCAAAATACAGTAGCCATAACCTTACCAGCTGATTTTACGGTTTTCGCCTTCTTTGGACATGGTTTGTCTTCGCAATCCACTGCTTTGACTGTTCTTTCGTCTCGGGAGTATAGTGGTGTATCCATGTTTCATCTACAGTCACAAAGCGACGAAAAAATTCATCCGGATTGCGTTGCATGAGCGACAACAGGGCTTTAGAGGCCACCACCCTATTGCGTTTATTGTCGACTGTGAGCAAACGCGGCACCCATCTTGCAGAAATATTTTTCATGCCCAATTTGTCATGTAAAATAGAAATGACGCTACCTTTTGAGATCCCTGTAACCTCAATTATCTCACTCAACTTTAATCTTCGGTCACTTAACACCATATCGTGGATTTTATTGATCATTTCTGGTGTAGTCACCTCTACAGGACGTCCTGAGCGTGGTTCATCCTTTGTTGATGTACGACCACGTTTAAATTCATTTAACCAGTTATAAATAGTTGCAAGTGAAGGAGCAGATATGCCGTGAACTAAATCCAACTCATTTTTTATTTCCTTTGCTGTTAACCCTTTTATATTAAAATGTTTAATAACAGCTCTAAACTCAATTTTCTCCATTTTCCATTTTTCCATTTTCCACAAGCAAATTTTTTTTTTAAATGTACGAAAAACACACAACAACCCGACCAATCTGATTGAAACTTCGCAGCATACTGAATCGGTAGTGCCGCTGCATGAAAACAAACCGCTTACAGTACTAGTCGCGCCACTTGTCGGCTTTTCTAAGGACTTATTGACCCACCCTCGTAGCATCCCGGAATAATATTCATTTTCCTTCCAAGGGATCCGAGTCGATGGAAGCCGTGAGAGTTCGAGCATCATATAAGCGCTTCTGCAGCTCCAGCTCATAGGTTGCACGCACACGGCTACTTTTCAGTTTTTCCACATCGAGTCTGACCGTCCTTTTGGGTTTTGGGACTCGTTTGAGGTCTATACGGGATTTCCCGACCAAGAGTTCGTGGTCACTGTGGATGTCTGCACCTCTATATGTCCGCACGTCTAGCAGTTCATGCCGGTATTTCGCTTTGACCAAAATGTGGTCGATCTGGTTCCTTGTATTACCGTCTGGCGATGTCCATGTATGTTTGTGGATGGTCTTATGTGGGAAAAGACTACCACCAATCACAAGACCATTCATTGAGGCAAAATCTACCAGACGGGAACCATTATCATTCATTTGGCCAAGGCCATGTTTTCCCAGCACAAAGGGTCCACGCGAGGGATCAGATCTTACTTTGGCATTTAGATCACCAAGGATAACTGCATGATCACAGCTGGGGATATTTCCAGCGGCTTCCGCCAAACTTTTGTAGAATGTATCCTTATCTGCATCGCTAGCAGCCTCTGTGGGAGCATAGCACTGCAGAAAAGTGATGGAGCCCAACTTGGTCTTGAAAGTAGCACGGAGTGGACGTTCGGAGATAGGTTCCCAGCTGGTGAGGCACTTGCAAGCTTCCTTGGACATCAGCAATCCGACTCCACTACGTCGCAATGTGGCGTGTCCGGAGTACAGTAGACGAAACCCACGAATAAACTTCTCGCCAATGCCAGTGAGTCGACACTCACTGATCCCGAGAACATCTAACTTGTATTGAGAAAGTATTTCTGTTAGATGCTCGGCCTTTCCAGGCACATTTAGAGTACGGATATTGTAGGTTCCAAAATAAAATCGTTTACCGAATTTGGGCGAGGTCGTAAAGATGGAAACGGGGGTCCGAGGCTTCCCTGTGCTTGGATTAATCTGTTGTTTTAGGGTGTGCAGGTGATCATCCCACAGCACCCGAGTTCACTGGTGGGGCTGCCACCTTAGGGCCCGTGAACATGCCCTGGTTTTCTGTAGGGGTTTTCCTTCCCGTGGCCAGAATGTACCAGTTTTTAGACGCTGGTGATCTGCCTTGCACCCTCCTCTATCTGCTACAGCATGCTGCATTGCCTAGGGACCTCCACGGAGAGGTTAGAGGTAGGATTTGTTGGCAGAGCTATCATGGATAGTCGACATACTCAGCATTTCAAATGGAAGCACACCTGATCTGGCATCAAGGCATACCCCACTGAAGTCATACCAACCTTTGGCCCCAATAATTATTTAGTTTATTTAAATAAATTAGTATGCGCGATTCTGAAATATACGTTATTTTTTATGAAACTAATCGCAATATCATTTATTTATTTAGGAAAAGAGTATTAAGGCATTGAAGCTATTGGCCAATGAGACATATGTACTATATTTAAAAAAATACAAAATTCGGTACCTATGTAATAACGCCCACGATGGCCGAGCGCCTTAAGCGTCGGCTTATAATGTTGTGGGTCATAACTAAATACTAAGATTGCTGTACCTCTACCATATCGACTTACTTTGTATAAAGTCATGATGGATAATGATGGGAAACGGAGCAAGGACACAGCCCTATCTGACTCCTGTCGTAACCCTGATAACGAATTACATTTCACCATAACACAGTTCACCGTGATATGTCATACCGGAAAGAAATTGCGCGTTGTTCGTAGAGGCTTGCAGACAGTAGGTACCTACCTAATATTAAAATTTTATTAAATTCAATAAGAACATTATTTTGATATTTTGGTGTCAATTATCTGATAATAACGCTGTCATTATTTTCAAAATGATACTTACGAGCACCTACCATAATTTTATATAAATAACATATAAGTATACAATATTATTTTATTGATAATTTACTACCTATCTATTTTATCTGTCTTACCCTTGTAGTCCGATGATTTTTATTACGTATTTTTAAGTGTATTATTTGGACATGAATTTGATTTCAATACTATACGATCATCCATTTCCGAAACAGTAGCTTACTATGAACCATGATAATGATCAACTGCATACGTACAAACCTCCAGCTAGAGTTGGGTATTTCCCGAGGAAATCACAATCTAGAGATTCGGGATTTCCCGAAATGATGAAATTTTGAATTCTCGAGATTCGGGATTTCCAGAAAAGAATGCTCGAAAATTCTCGAGAAATCGGGATATTTAAAAAAAACTTGTAAGAATCCTAAAATCAGTGTAAAAACAGACAAATTCCAAAAAAAATGTAATTTTTTTATTTACGTAAGAAGATAAACAAAATAGTAGTAGGAAAACAAAAATAATTCAAAACATTACTTATTAAAATAGAATTTCAATCAATGTCTGTCAATCGCTGTATCTGACAATCGTGTACGCTTTTGAGACGCAAAATTCCCGGATGTTGCAAAAATTGCGCTCATTTTGAGTCGAGGTTGGCTTAATTGTGTTAAATGCCCTGATCAGTCCTTGAATTTTGTGTTTTCTGTCCATTTTTTCTATATAGAAAATCTTTTTTTCAATTAATATAAAATTTGATAATAAAGAAATCCCGAATTCCGAGAAAAGATTCTCCAGATCCGGGATTTATGAAATGATAAAAATTTCAATTCTCGAGATTCGGGATGGAAAATCTCGAAAATTTCTCGAGAATTCCCGTCAGGAAATTCCCGAAACTCAACTCTACTTCCAGCCACATGTGATATTGAGAAAGTCACCGATTCTGAGACAGTATTCGCTATAATTGTCATAAATAATAAGTTATAACACTCTAAAATTATTATAACATAGTTGGTTTATGATATTCATTTGTACTGTTATATTTTAGGTATAATTTCCACGTTTTATGGTTAAGATAACTCAAGTAATATCAATATATTTGTAGTAGTTAATGTTTATTATTACAACTACACTAATTAATTAGCTATTTACTTAATTAATGGTATAGCTTTTAGTATAAATTTCACCTAATTTAATTATAACGCCTAGCTGTCAGACAATTAATAATAATGTATGTCCCACCATTTTCTAAGTATTCAAGAAACGTAGTGACCGATGTTTAGAGAAGTAATTGTTTACGGCTGGTTCATTCATATACTTACAATATGCCCGGAGGCATGTTCGTTTATGCATGCTCATAAAATAGGGACATTTCATGCAGTTTCCGGTCGGAAAATTTAATACAGGAAGTAGCTGGTGCTCGCCTATTCGCAAAGTTCATTTCGCGTACATTCATTGGTATTTAAATGCCAGAGAAATATGCGGTTGGGCAGGCAAATTGTTTCAATATCCTTTGTATATTTAAATGTAACAAAAAGGCCACGATTCGGAGAATTTCAGTGACAGTGGTATTGTTGCAAGGAAATCTCTGTGTTTATTCAATTGTTATCACTATCAAGGAGTGCGTGTTGGGGGAAGGTAACCGATGGGTAACCGTAAAAAATAGTGCACACATAGATTTATTAGACCCATTTTTTTGTAATTACATATTAAAACCATGTCCTGTCTTTTTCGTACAAGGTGGTTGTTAGTAATTTTGAACAATCGCAAACACCCAGGTTTTGAGGAAATCACATTAATATATTGTATTCTCACAGAGAATCGAATCCAGAGTTCCCGAATGGAAGGCCAGCGCCTTACGTATTGCACCATGAGAGCTGTCTTATTAGACTCATTAAAAATGATCGTGGCTGGCTGCTGGGTGGAAACCTTTGGTATTCAGCGACGTACAAAGTTTGATCACAAGGCAGCATAAAGTCAGCGGAAAACCCGTATTACGCTCGACTGAGTCCATTGATTTGAATAAGACCTCTTCCTCGTCGTCCAACCTTTGACCTGACCAAATAACGTACTTTTTAGCAGGCTTTCACATTAATCTGTCATTAAACTAAAAACTGAAGAACGTAGGGAAATTGAGGAAAGTTCGTCTCGATTGCCAAGCTCTCTGGTGATGAATTCGTTTGTCTGTTTGACCGTCCACGAGACTTAGATATGTCTAGTCTCTCGTTTGCCCTAACCATCACCATCAGAGTATCGGAAGGGGTAAATGGATTTCTACGTCATGCATATGCTCGAGTAAAGGTGCATTTTTACATCGTCGATTCGTGCTCTGTCCAATAAATATGAAGTGTAGAGGTTTTGTATATAATCCTACAACTGTCATATTATTGTCCATGGTCATTTATAGACAATAGACAATGGGGCAACGAAAATACAGTTGTCATTGAGCCTTTCTATAGTTTAGTCGACACACCCTACTATTTCGTATCTCTCACCATATTTAAATAATTCCAAAGTGTAAATTTAAACATTTCAACTCAAACTAAAATCAATATGACAGTTATTTCTTAGTGCCGTGTTACCGAACTTTATTACTATAAAATAAGCCAAGAAAATACCAGCTCGTGTATTATTCAACACTGCCCGAACATATTATGGCATTCACACTCAAGCAACCATCTGAACTTAAACTTAACATGGGGGTAAGAATAACAATTCATTCATCCCCACTATAGAAGTATTTGGCGTCAACACCATAATGTACTTCTACAGCGCAAATGCCTTTCGTTTCTTTGGCCTAAGGATCTAAGATGTATCATAAGATTTTTCTCAATCTTTTTTCTGTCAATCTGCTTCTACTTTCTGCTTCACATACACTTTTTTTACTAATAGCCAATCCGAGGTATACAAGCTCGTCCACTGTTTCTAGATCTCGAAGTGTAGTTTCTACGGGTAAAAGTTAGCCCGTTTATTTAATTTGATCAATTATCAATTATTGTACCTGCTTGCAGTAGCTTTTCATTAGGCTATTTTCAATGGCAATTTTTTTCAAGAAACTCGTCAATTATCGGCTCGCCTTTTGGTCATTTTATTCGCTAATGAATCCCGAAATGTTCTCTTAGTTTTTAATTTGAAACGCAAAGATGACCTTTTTCTTTTACCCTTTCGCATTTTTAATAGATACCTAATTGCTTCGTTAACAATTTGATAGGTTAAACCCATTAAAAAATAATCCTTAAAACGATTCCGAGTTTTAAGTTCATAAAACAGGTCAGTTCTCTCATCTTGCTAAAATCACATTTAATTCCGGAGGAGTATACACAATGATAGAGTCAATCAAGTATTATCATCATCAGCAGTTTAACAACCGAGGGTGTGTCCTAGCCTCCTCCAAGAATTTCCTACATCTTCCTTTATCTTAAGTCAATATATTTTGGGCATCTGTAGCAGCCGCTCAAGTATTCTTGTTATTACTGTCAAGTCATCAAATTGTGGACTTAACAATTGACATCTGACCGTCCGGTCTACTATTCAAAATGCCTTTTGGCGGATGGACAAATCGCCACGCCAAGTGTAATAAACGAGGATATTATATTTTCCTTGCAAAAGGTTGTAGAGCTCTCGGTTATGTTGTCCAAAGTATTGATTCCCTTGTGAGGATCAGGCCGGAACCAGCTTCTGGTGATATTATAAGTAGGAGTTAGCTTAAATTTATTATGCAATAATGTAAGATTTAGTTGTGGATGTTTTATATTTCTTTATAAATTTACTTAGCTTTAGGAATTGTTAATTATAACCAAATCATTGCTCAATCAAATTTTAGCTTTATCAAAAATCTAAGAAGGTTATTTGGAAACTCTGTAATGCGACAGCTTCAGGTAAAAATATATGAGTGAAAGGCCATGATAATTACATTGTCATCACTCGCCGCTCACCTGAAGTGACGCAGATAACAAGTCACTCGCCTCTTATGTTTCATGCACGCCGGAATGCATAAATAAAGTAACATTATTATCTATATTAATGTATATTGTCACTGTCTAAGCCAATTGTCGTAACCCTCAAAAATATCAAATTGTTTAGGAAGTGAATAAAACTGTAGGCGTTGGAATTATATATTATTTTATATTTAAGTATATGTATATTATTATATTACAAACTGAGAATTTTCTTTTATTGACACAACAGTAGTATACGTTTAGAGGGTTACAGAATTTGGCTGAAATATTTTTTGTCAAGTTTAGTTACAAATGGCTTACATATAATTTTGATATGAAATAATTTTTGGGATTTATGATACTTGGCCAGTTCGACTATGTTTAAGAGTATACAATAAGTCCTTTACCATCAAATGAGTGGTTTACAATAATTATGGATCAAGTCCATCAAATTGGATCCTGAGATATTTGGACCTAAAGTTAAACTCCTTTTGTAAAATTCAGGAATGTTTTCACTGTATATATATATATTATACTTACCATATTTTGATAGTACATGGATCAATTTAAATAAATAGTCGAAACATAAAGCATATTCAGTCTTTATTAATTTTAGCAAATTATTGCTAGGAAATACTTTTTTATACTGCTGAAGGAACTGTCAACATGATTCACATCCAATTTGATGCCTTATCAATACTAGTATTGTCATTTATGCGGAAAATTGTAGAGCAATGATTGTGATATTAACACACAATAGAAATTTGTTTTATCTAGCCACTGAAATGAAAAAAAATCGATTTTTTTATAAAAATTGGACTTGATCCATAATAATTATTGTGAGCCACCCAAATGTCAATTCGGTTAAAAGTGGGGGCTACGACAATACAATTGGCCTGTACAGTGACGATATGATGTAATCGTCCATTTATTAAATGCTGTCTCCATTGTCAAGTTTATCTTGATCATTGTATTCACCCATCTTCCGTCCTAATACTATTTACTGAGTATTTAAGGTATCCGCGTAGGTAAATGGTTTATATCACAGATTCGCAAACTTATTTCGACCATCACCCACTTTGAGATTTTAAAAAAAATCTAGTGCTCCCAAATTTTTTAACTCTTTCCTTCTTAACTTTAACCTTTTTACATGACCATCTGTGGCGTATCTTAAAAAAAATTAAACATGCATTATTATATGGATAGGATAGATAGGGTGTGACCCATATCCTATTTCTGAGATCAAAGAATGTTTCAATGAGAGGAAATAAAACTCATACTCAATCATATTTAGAAGTATTTTTATTAACATTAAAAGAAGGCTATGAATTTAAAACTTATCTAATGTGAAGGATGAATCTGATGCATTTCGACGAGTTTGTTAATATCAGTCTCGAATTCACAAACAGCCGTAAGTCGCCGAGTTCAGTAACTTGCAGCCGATTTCTCTTTTTAGTTATCATCGTTGCTACAGCACTAAATCCACGTTCATACAAATACGACGATGGGAATGCTATCAGAAATCGTTGAACAACCGACCATAACTCAGAGAACAGTTGAGAGATTCGCTTTTGCAGCCAAAATTCTTGGTAGCCATTCTTGAATTTAATTTTTAATTCTTCGTTTGTTGTCAGTTCTATAAGTTCTTCTAATATAGGATTTTTTTAGATAGAATTTGTCTGTCATCGCCCCGCAAGATGTCCTTAACGCCCGCTAATTTTTTTGAACCTTCTACTGCCCCCCCCCTGAAAGCCTCCAGCGCCCACAAGGGGGCGTTATCGCCCACTTTGAGAAAGACTGGTTTATATCCTATTAGTGGTAGACGCCATAAAGTATTCACCGATAAGAATCGTGATCGAATTTATGTGAAACTCTATAGTCTCACGAATCTAGCAATATTTCAAATGAATTACCAGTCTACCTAAACGGCGTTTGCGGCCCAACATTTCTTATAGGGATTGCAATACCGAATGAAAATGTCAATACCGATTTTTCGGTATTTCTTATTGAATACCGGTATTTCTTAAACATTAAAAAAACAGAAGTAGGTGTTTATCAATAAAATAGCTATTTAAATAATATTTTAGAGCAAAAACCTACATACCTACATTTATTATGTTAACATTTCATCATCATCAACAGCCTGAATCTATCCACTGCTGGATGAAGGCCTCTTCAAGCTGCTTCAACTTCTCTCGGTCCTGTGCATTGCGTTGCCACGTAGTTCCGCAAAACTTTATCATTTCATCGATCCAGCGGCCTCTAGGTCTACCTTGCGGACATTTTGTACTTCTTGGATACCACTGGATGACTAGATTTGTCCAACGATTGTCTCTTCTTCGAGCTATGTATCCAGTCCATCTCCATTTAAGGCTTTTAATAAACTCTATTACATCGCAAATCCTTGTCTGCTTCCTTATCCACTCATTCCTCTTTTTGTCCTTTCGCGTTATGCCCAGCATGCACCTCTCCATACCACGTTGTGCTACTCTGAGTTTCTGGATCTCTCTTTTACTTAGGGTCCCTGTTTCACACGCATATGTGATCACGGGAGGCACACACTGGTTGAACACTTTGCGCTTTAGGCACAGTGGAAGGTCACTTTTGAAGATTTTGACATTTAAAAATATGTATTCATCATAATTGTAGAACTATTGATTTTTTACAAATAATTTGAATATATTGATAATTTTAACTAAAGCGCTCAAAAGTTCATCAGGTAGCAAATAAGTCCGGCTGCAGGAAAAGCTTCTTAAATTCAACGCTTGTACAGTCATCAATAATTATAGAATAATTGAACATTTTTGTCACGGATGTTTTCTATTTCGAAATAATATTATGATAATTCATCGCGACAATTACTTATATAAATATATTTGATGAAATTTAATTTACTATTTTTTCACCTCTGTTGGATTCACTCAATATATTTGCATGTTAGCAGCACATAACTTATAATTCATTTTCAAAAACGTAAACGAGTGTGTTTTCTTAATACCGAAAACTCCGTTATTTTGGATTTTTTAAAACCGGTATTTCGGTATTGATAAATACTGGAATACCGGTTTTGAAATACCGATATTGTAATCCCTAGTTTCTTATCACCATTCCGGCTTATATACCCTTTTTACGCTTGGGGTTATTTTTGTGGCGGTAAAGAAGCATCGATCAAAAACAGATACGTCACGTCTCTCTGACACCATTTTTCAACACAGTTCAAGAACTCAGGGATAATTAAACTATTTTTACCACGTTTTTATTAGTTCGTATTCATGTTTGTCCAGTACAAATTTTTTCTTTTTTGTCCAAGATTTATAATGGACGATTGAACTAACTTCTACTAAATAACTAACTTCCCGACTAGCTTTAGACATTTGAAACTTTTAGAATATATCAGAACACGACTACAATGCATTATTTTAATACTTTTAGCCATATTTAAGCAGAATTGAATTTATTTTCAGTTAATTCTGTTTTATATGGAAAGTTAATTCGGAAAAAAATCGTAAAAAGTAAAACACTATATTGGTTGCTACGGGGGTCCAAGCAACTAAATTATTAATATAAACGTGCGTTACTAAGGAAATCAATATGAAATGTCAAAATGACATTTCAGTATTCTATATCTATTCAGTATTTCTATCAAGTACACAAAAAGTATTTATTAATACATATAATTGTCAAGTTTATATGATTCAACAGAAAATTTAAAAACGTGGTACTTATATAAATAGTTCTTTTTATCATGTAATTATTTTTTTATAACTTTATAAATTTCCTTTGTAATTATTCTTCACTGATAACATATCACCCCGACAAAACCGCCCGAACATTACCGCCAGACGTAGCCACCAAGCCAAATCCGCCCGTACCAGTGCTCGTCAATACCGCCCGGACAAATCCGCCTAGATAAAAACGCCCGCAAAAAATACAAAATTATAATAAATATAAAACAAGTTCTTTTTTGGTTTTTCGAATTGCGTATCACTAGAAATTTACATACTTATGATATTCAGTGGAATTTGAGATTTAATCCGTTGCGGCTGTTAGTCGAGTAATATAAAATTCGTCTTTAGACCATGCCCGATCCTAATAGGATCATATGGGCCTCCACAGAGTGGATGTTTGTATTGACAGATTTTGTTTTTACGAGAAATGGATGTCAGCCACTTGCTCAACCTATTAGGTCCATACTCTGACTTATACACAAATTGAAAAACAATATGTGTACTTGCCAGCCGCAGGATTCGAACCTGGGACCCACGACGCTGTAGTCCGACGCTTAAGTCGAGCGTCTCTATGTTTATATATCTTTATTCGTATGTTTTTTTTATTTGTGTATCTTAATAAATAAAATATAATATTATGTAAAAATAAAAATTGGCTCATTTCTAAATTGTTTTGGTAATGTTTGGGCGATTTTGGTTCGGGCGGTTTTGTCGGGACCCCATGGCCCCCACAAGGGGGGGCTGACAGAGCTCTAGCCTGGGGGCCTGGCGTGATAAACACACAACACAAAATTTCACTAACAGTAAAGAAATGTCGCCTGGCGCTGTTTCACTTCAAGCATACTGACATATAATAAAATGTGGTTATGCGATGCATTTTTGATTATTGTCGATATTCGACAAGTCCATGAATTAATTGTACATAGCAACACAAAAGTGGATGTATTAAAAATGCAAAACAATCGCTAAAAATACCCTTACTTTTACCTCGAACACTATTTGGAATAGGCAACTGTAGATTGTCACACTACCTTTAACCTTCGCAATAGGTAGGGAGGCTCGCCAAAGTTCCTAGCCTGGGGCCCGCTTTGGGATTTGGAGGCCATGCGAGACCCCCTCTAAAGTCTAAAGAGTCTAATAAAGCGACTAAAGGAAATGCCACATTTATCTTCGGTACTGTATTCGAAGCGATACTATCGCGACTTTATTAAATTAGTTCAGTTCTTTTACTTGTCTCCAAATGTCACGTCTTATCTTTTTATAAGTTCAAATGTCACGCCATTGCCATATTATTTTCTTCACAAAAAGCGGCTGTAAATTAATTTAACACCTCTGTTAGCAAATCGCCAGACCTCCCGAGTTACTTGACCTAATACGTGATGCTAGCTTTAGCAGATTTCTATATCTATATTTTTGCACCTAATACAATTTCCACAGTGAAATTAGCATAAGAGTTTTTCATGCATTATTTATATCATCTCATTGCACGAATATATCTATCTATACGTAGTAATAATAAGATGGAATTATCTGTATAATATTCCGAAATATGTAGTTGCCTTTTTATCAGTGTTTTGAATATTAAATACAAATCTTACCACAAAATATAATTTTTATCTCTATTTTCATTTTTTCCGTTATAACTTAAAAGTATTAAACCAATTTTGATAAAACTTGTACAGCTCACACATTACAAGTCTGAATAAATACGGTAAATGATCAAATAATAATTATTGTAAAAAAAATAAACTGAATGAATACAATATTGCAAACTGATATAATATAATCAAACTATGGTTTTATTTCATAATATTACGTTATTCTAATAATATTATTGCAACCAATAATCTATCTGGCAACACACACGCTTGAAGCCAATGATCGTTTACCTGATTTACCTGCGTTGAACTCTTTAGTTTTTTAGTCATTTACCATGTAAGGAGAATAACAACTTAGAATTTTATCAGGTGGAAATTGAAGAGATCGAAGAAGAGCCAGATGGATAGATCAAATTAACACAATGCTTACGGGCCCTTTTAATCAATTTTGTAATTAACGTGTTAATTTGCATTTGAAAAGTAATTAGGTAGCAAAAACACAATTTTGTGCGGCCCGTAAGCTATGGGTTAAGAGTGCTGCGGATTTAGCACTGAACATGCTCTGATTGTCGCTAGCACTATGATTTTTCGTCTCAGTCATCTCAGGTAGACGAATCACAAAATAAACTGCGTCTCCTATAATATGTATACAAAACATTTGTCAGCACCCGATCTATTAGCATAATGACCGTTTTAGGATGCTTAGGGATAAGAAAAAGGATTATTTGAGGATATGACCTTATTATTTACGGATAATAATTGACAATGCCATGTTCAAAGTGTCGATTAATTCAAACCGATCATCGGTGAAATTGTATTCGTTATAACTTCAGCACCTTGAATAGTTATCGTTTGAAATGTAAGCCAATCGGAAATTGAACCAGTGGCCGCTAAATCTTTTAAATACCTACTGTGAGATAGGATAATTACTTTATATATTTATCTTGAGTTATATATCTTTCTGTCTGTAACACCTAAGCGTAAACATAATACAAGAAATGAAAATATAATTAATATTAAATTCTACAGGTTTTTAAAAGGTTTGTCGATAGCTATTTCGGTTGTAACACCATTATCAAGACTATTCAGATAGGCCGTTTGCCTTTGCTTAAATACTATACGTGTATAGATAGTGACAGAATACATTTTCTTATTCGTTCGGTAAACGGTAAAACAGATTCTCAGTTTGCTAAACATTTGATATCAAATGCGCATAGCATCAGTAATAATATAACACCAGAATGTTTGCATATATGTAATAAAGGTCTAAAATTAAATTTACTCGAACAGTTGGATGTATTCTGTCTCTATCTATACACGTATAGTATTTAAGCAAAGGCAAACGGCCTATCTGAATAGTCCTGATAATGGTGTTACAACCGAAATAGCTATCGACAAACCTTTTAAAAACCTGTAGAATTTAATATTAATTATATTTTCATTTCTTGTAAAATGGAATTCTACCAAGTAAATGCTAACTCAATTAATACGTAAACATAATATAAGCGAATGTTTAGGAACGAGTGAGGCATGGGGAATACTATCAAAAAGGGAAAGGTGAGAGAACACTTTCCAAGTAAAAAGAAATTCTAAATTTGAATAATAATCAGATATACATAAATAAAGGAAAACTTTTATTTTAATTCGTTCGTAAACGAAAACAAATGATAGGATACTCTCATAATAGTTTGACAGGTGTATACAGTACAGTCATATATTATAAAGTACTAGAAGCTACTAAATGATATTATAATAATTAATTGATGGCAGGTTGACGGACAGGTATACAAAAGTATTGTGATCAAAATAATTTATGTTGCAGACCTAAGTCACATCCAAGAATGTTTATAGTTGGCATCGCCTTCTGCGCATCTATTCTATACACAATATTGCTATCGGCGGCTATCGAGGGTAGTTGTTTATATTTTTGTATTGAAGTAATATAATTGTTACGATAAGGTAGCTGTCTAAAAAGTCAAAACTCTTTATCTCGCTCTAAAAGTTAGCAGAGCCGAGAGAGATGCTGTTAAACCATAGCAATTATTGTAACAATTAATTACAACTAGCTTATTAAAAATTATAATACATCAATACAAACATATGAAAAACTACCGTCGATAGCCGCCGATAGCAGTCTTGTATATAGAATAGATACGCTGGTATTTCGTCTAATAAATAATAAAAATAAATGCACATTTTAATAATTCATTAATTAATTTAATATAAATAATGGTGACATTGCAATAATAATTGTTTTTTTTTTATATATTTAAACCATTGGCGCATATATTCTATACACAAAACTGCCATCGGCCGCTATCGGTGGCTATCGAGGATAGTTTTTCATATTTTTGTATTGATGTATGTATTGTAATAATTGTTAAAATAAGTTAGCCGTATATACAGTCAACACTGTCTATCTCACTCTAAAAGTTAGCATAGCCAAGAGAGATGCTGTTATTGTAACTTATAAAAAATATAATACATCATTACAAAAACATGAAAAACTACCCTTGATAGCCGCCGATAGCGGCCGATAGCAGTCTTGTGTATAGAATAGACGCTCTGGTATTTTTTCTAATAAATAATAAAAATAAATGCACATTTTAATAAATAATTAATTAATTTAATAGAAATAATGGTAACATTGCAATAATATTTTTTTATATATATATTTAAACCATTGGGAACGTAAGAACTACTGGCGTTTTCTTCAGAATTGGTTCTAAAGTCTCATGCAGCACATGTTTGACAGGAGTGATCGGTTCATCATCATAGGTATGAGAGTGCTCATGCAAGTTGTGATCACCCACACCTAATTTAATATTTAGGTTTTTTGCATGATCATTGGTCACAGGAGGCTTTTGTTGATGGTGATTCTCAGGGCGAGTTACAGGGACACTTTGATAACAGTAGTGATACGTGGGAGCTTGGTTACAGTAGCATGGTTGTGGTGGTTGATAATGACACTGCTGTTGTGGTTGTGGAGCCTGTTGTGGACACTGTCGTGGTGGGGGTGGCGGATGGTAAGTCGCCTGGTGAGATGGACACTCCGCTGCTGGCTGGGGATGGGTGTATACATACTCATACTTTGGTTGTTCCTGGTGGGATTCTTTTGGGCAACTGGCAGTGTTTTCATTTTGGGGGTAGTATGCGCTGGCCGGTTGCTGTTGGCAGTTGGCGGGTACACATGCTCCATTGCAGAGCTGAAAATTAATGAAATAGTTTGTAAATAAAAATGTATTATTAATTATAAGTACATAATTTGAAAATATCTCATGCAAATACACACTAGAAAAAATCATTTTGTAGAAAAATAATTACAAGATAAAAGAACTTTTTATATACAACTTTTTAAATTTTCTGTTGAATTATTATGCTCAATATGCTCAAACTTGTACTTGATATGAAGTAAATAAAAAACAAACAAACAAATATAGAATACTGAAATGTCATTTTGATTTCCATAGTAACGCACGTATATATTAATAATTTAGTTGATAGGACCACCCCCTTAGTAACCAATAATAGTCTTTTACTTTTTACTCCATACAAAACAGAATTAACTGAAAATGAATTCAATTCAATTTAAGATGGCTAAAAGTATTAAAAAAATGCATTGGCATCGTGTTGTGATATATTCTAAAAGTTTCAAATGTCTAGCTAGTCAAGAAGTTAGTTAAAAATCGATTGCAAGATTTGTACTGGACAAACAACCACCAGACAAACAAAAATACGAGCTAATAAAAACCTTGTAAAATACGACACCCGACGGGACTTGAACTTGTATCTGCTGGATTCGCGCCAGTATGCTTTTATAATTAAACTACGGGAATATTATTGAATCACCACAATTTTAATTAGTACTTGTTACATGACATGCCTATCGAATTACGTTATTAGGTTCAAATCCTGTATAACCAAAGCATACTCGATAAAAAATATTTTTCTATCTATAAAATATCTAAAATGATTTATGGTTTAATGTTTAGATAGTGTTTGTTAATTTATTAAATTCAATTAAACCCTGCTTTAACCAAAACATAATAATTTAGGTATGCTATGGGCGATCCGACAAAAATAGTGCAAACTTTTTCAGTCATCATTAATTGTTTTATAAATGGTTTAATGGCATAATTTTAGATATTCTATAGATAAACGAATATTTTTTTACTGTTATAATCTACTATGGTTTAGATTAGGCAGTGTTAAATTGAATTTTAGAAACTAATAAACACTATCTGCACATTGAAGTCTTAGTCCAATGAAAACAAAAACGTTTGACTGACAAAGTTTAGTGTGCACTATTTATGTCGGATCTTAACAGCCAACCTCCACCCATCGCCACTGATATACCTAAACACTACATAATTATATTCTGTGGCATTTATTCGTTTATCGCTAATGCGTTTGCGCAATACACGAAGATGATAAAAGGCAAATTCCGAGTCGATTTAAACAGCAATGTACAAAACTTATATCAATTAATTATTTAAATTCATATTTCATCAAGTAACCTCAGTCAATAGTATTAATATGATTGTATGTAATGATATAATTAATATTAACGATGTTATGAATTAAATAAAGAGCTATATAATTTAAAAGGGACAGATGATAAAATTTCACGATATATTTGGTAGAGGGGTTGGGAATTTTTAATACAAAAGTCGCAAGAATTGGGGTGCAATTACGTTTAAAAATATTCGAAATTAATATGCAATTTACCTCTCAATATTTTTTATTTAATAAACCCGACAACCCGAAATAAACAAATCACTCTATAATTTGAAAAAGAATCGTCGCCAACAATAAGGTTGCTATTATCATTTTGTTATGTACTATGGAGAACTCATAGAACTGAGATGATAGACAATTATAAACAATCTTGACAAAAGTATAAAGATTTATGATAATAATGATTAATAATTGTAACAATAGAATATATATTTACCTGTGTTATACTGGCAATTAGGAGAAGTCCACCACACTTGAAGGTATTGTATTTCACCATGATTATTGTTAAGTGTCGCGAAACTGTCAATATTATGAGGTGTTATATTACACCTTGAATAAATGATATTCGAGAAATGTGACATCTTTTATAAAAAAAAATATTGCTGACTGAGATATTTCAAAATATGTCAATAAAAAAGGCGTGCCAAATTTATTTTGAGGTAGGTAAGGAAGAATATAATATTTGAATACACACAAGTACCTACTGTAATATCAAAAATATTGTTATAAGACATATGCGCTGCGTGAGGGATGATACCTACCTGAAACTGTGATACTAACCTACCCTTTTTACTCTCGTACTACTACAGCTTGGGGTGGACCTTGGAAGCCTGAAGCCGACTCTATCTCTACTCATATAATTATTTGCTAATCTACTTTTGAATCATTCACAATTTTATATAAATATATACGATATAATTATCAATTTACTTACATACTTATTTTCTTCTGTCTCTCCCTTGTATAACCAAGGGTAGGTATACAAGGGAACAGCGGCGAAGGGTGGAGGCAGGCTGTTAAGATCCTACATAAATAGTGCACACTAAACATTGTAAGTCATACGTATTTATTTTCATTGAATGAATACTACAATTTATAGATTGTGTTGGTTACCTGCGAAAACCAAGCCATAATAGAATAGTCAAAAATATTTGTATATCTATAAAATATCTAAAATTATGCCATTAAATCATACATATCTTTGAATATTTTATAGACAGAATAATATTTTTTATCTATTATAGTTTAGTTTAGGTAGGGCTTAATGAATTTAAAAAAAATGAACCAACAATATGTGTAATATGTTATTCAACAAATAAGTATGAATGAAAAAGTGTACACAATTTTGTTGTATCTTTCAAAATACACCAAAACTATTATGGTTTGGTTTGGGTAGAGTTTATTTGATTTTTAAAAACTAACCAATATCACCTGGGTATTGTATTCTTAGTTCAATAAAAATAAATAGTTATGACTAACAATGTTTAATGTGCACTATTTATTGCGGATCTTAACAGCCTACTTCCACCCTTAGCTACTGTTACTGATACTTAGTTGACTCGATATGGTGATTGTCGTGAATTTAGTTTTTATACATAATACTATTCACTTTGAGTCCCATTCCAATTTAAATTATATTTTTCAAAATACGGGTAATATTTCAGTTGATTGTAACACTGGTACATCTTTCAAATCAAATCAAATCAAATTTATTTATTTTACATATAATGAACATAACAAATTATAAATTCAAACCATTCACGACATGACATAAAATAAGTGTTAATAATTTAAAAAAAAAAAACAGAGAAGTGTGAGTTAATAATACAATAAGTAATAAAATAAGAAATAAAATAAGAAAATAAATAAAATAAATAACAATAATAACAAAATAAAAGTAGATCGAAGCACACAGGGTGAACTTTGATAGACCCTATCTTAAAAACTTATAAAACAACGTCCACCTAAATTCACCCTCACGTAAGTGGTATATATCAATATCCGAAGCGATTTCATTAAACATGGTTATTGCCCTCCCAATTGGCATTACTAATGGCAGGTTAGTTCTGCACCGTGGGAGAACAAAGAACGGATGCCCTCGATTCCTAAGGTAATTATCAGAGACACATCTTGTTAAAAAAACAGTCAATAATTTACTTAATAATTACTTTGAGCACGCCACTGGTTCATATAATAAATACTTGATTATGTTTGTTATAATATACTCTCTATTGATGACGGACATGTTATTAACAAAGTATGCCAATACAATTTTCATATAATGCACTCTTGTGAAATTAGATCACATTCAATATTTTAGTATATGATATTATTTTTGCAAAACTTTTATGTTGTGATTTCAAAAGAACTGAAGAATTATTTTGTACAAATCTTGTGCAATGTTCGTTAATTAAAAAAGAAAAAAAATTAGGCCAGACGACAAAATTGTGCACACTTTTTCATTCATACTTATTTGTTTTCGTTGGATTAAGAATACGAGTACGTATTACAAATGGCATTAATATGGACGAAGCATCTGGACAAAAAAATGACACCCACTTTTTGTCGGGTCTGCCGAATGGCATAATCTGTTCTAACGCCATTACAATAAAGGTGATATTGCTATAAATTCCCTATGATTTTTGTCGGGCCTGCCGAATGGCATAATTCATATTTTAATATCAATATCGTTCGCTCAAATGAACATTGACACTAGAAACACTGTTCTAACGCAATTACAATAAAGGTGATAATTAAAGGCCGGATCTTTCAAGTTTTTAACCGTCAACCCATAAAAAAACACATTAAAATGGTGGACGAATCCAATATCCTAAGGAGACTTTTGCCCAAATGATTCTTAGTATGGATTTCTACAATTAGTCAGTTGTTTTTTCTGGCAGCTCAGGTGCGATGGTAATTATTGTAATTAAGATAATCGTCTTGCCAATATTATAACGCGACTTGCGGCCACCACAAACGAATTCAAATTCGCAAAATGCAATTAAAATGGTCGCATTACAAAATTGATGGTTTGTTTTATTGCAGGTAAGTAATGGTAAACCATTTTTATAAAATGCGTGTAGAATATGTTTTTTCATAATTAAATATCGAATAGCTTTTGCGTACCTACCACTAATATAAATACAAATATTGGAAGATTTTGTCCGCTGACCCGTTTTATCTTCTAAACGTATCATATTGATACCTATTAGTATTATCAAGCAACAATGCCGTACCTACATGTCGATAAAAAAGTCACATACCTACTTGTTTATTTCTTTAGATATTTAAGTATTTTGAGGATGCTCTGCCCAAACTGGTCTATTTGATTATAAACTATTAACATTGAAGAATTTCATCAAATCGATCGTAAGAAATTTCATCTTCAAAATACCAGTGGCGTACATCTGTAGATGCGAGACATCCCTGAAAATATTCGTTTGAACCTACTATTATAAAATTATGTATTGCGTAAGCCGTAATTGCATTCTTCCAAAGGTTTTGCAATATAATTTAATTTAATAAAACGCATTTTTTTGTAGTAATTATTCCACTTTTAATCAATAAATTAGGACCGGTTTCGTTCGCATCAGAGGGACATTTTCAACTGAACAAAGGAAGATTCAGTTGAAAATGTCCCTCTGAGGCGGACGAAACCGGTCCTTATTTATTGATTAAAAGTGGAATAAGTACTACAAAAAAATAATGGAGCCATTGTCGAAAACTACCCAATCAAGACTAGTAACTGGACAAAATTTGACATTCGAATGAAATTTTCAAAATGGCGTCCTATGGTAATTCGTAGTTCCATTTTTGGCCATTCTACGGGTAAGTTTGTAGGTGTGTAACGTTAAAAAAAGTCCCGCCGTCCCATTTAATACATTGTACGCTAAAGGCGCGCCGATTAGGTGGCCATTCGACATAATTAGCATTATATTTAAATGTTGTTATTAAAAAGTAATTATCTGATATATGATTAAAATACTTACATATTATAAAGTGTAAAGAACTATTCATCACATAAAACGACTGTTACCTAGATACATATGTCATTAAAACACTTTATAATATGTACTTTCGTACTTTTTCCACATTTATTCCATAATGTTGATATTCAACCGATTTTATCCTTATGGACATTTTCAATTGAATAACAGTACAAAATATAGGTAGGTACATATTATTGCATAAAAAGTCAATTAAGTATAGAGGACGATTGTTTACTTGAACTAACTTGTTGGTGATATTTGTCCTTATTTATTAAATGACTGATTTATATACATTAAGAAATAGCGTAACTTCAAAACTGTGAAAAATTTGCAGTGTTTAAAATTCACCTGCCGTAGGTGTATGTATCAAAAAAGGTTCCCGACCAATGACAAAAACTTGAAGACGATTTTATTGCTTTTGTCGCATGATACGTACAAGAAGTCCACAACTTAAAAATGAATTATTTTCCATACGATAGTATGTATCATCATCAGCTGTAGTATATACCAATATTGTATATAAATTTATGTTTACATTTTAGATATAATAGTGCAACCATCTATAGTGCTTTTAAAACAATATGAACGGCAGGTTTACATAGGTCGTAAGTACATTTGCTAGTCACGCAGCCTTCGCTATCGAGGCTTGATAATTATATATTATATACTTACACAATATTATATATGTGACATATTATAATATTTAGGAATATTATATTTCATCCATTGTTGTTATTTTTAAGTTAATAAGTCAAAAGAATAATATCAACTAAGATTTAATAACAATAAACAAAAATGCAAAATGTACAAAGTGTAAAAGTACCTTATATACCTTCTAGAGGAAAGTGGTATAATGGTCCCTATATCTAACGGGTACGAGTGGCAAAAATATTAATCAATAAATTCTAATTGATTTATGTTTTGTACTAGGTATTCTATTAGTCATTATTTACGACCGGGTTATGCCTTCTGGCTTCTTCGTGCACTACGCGCACTCACCGATCGTAAATGCACATTGACATAACAAAAGATTGTTAAAACCTTCTCACCTATTAGTAAAGGATCAAGTAAAAAACAAATTTTGATTATCTGAAGTGTTTGTGAAAACCCGTAATGAATATATTACATACTATTAATACATTCAATAGGTAAACCCGTTAAAACGTCATTTCCCGTAAACAATGGAACCAGCTAATGTGAAATATCACGAAATATACCTACTCACTAAATAAAAACAAATAAACAATTTTAAGCTATAATCCATAATCGTCAAAACTGAAGTGATCTCGGATTTTAAGAAAATACGTAGATCAGTTAACAAACGCGCAGGTTAAGTTTTTTTTGTTTTTTCTACCATATTACTATAACATCAAATTATAGTTTCATGTGTGAACTCCCAGATTGGATAAAGCAATGAACTATTAGAACCAAGGTCAACTTGTTAAGGCAAATGGTAGGCACTGCAACTGTGTTATACCTATTTATATCTAATATTTTCTTGATAAAATAATTTATTATCAATGGTATTAGGTAATATATATACACAATGTATCAATGTCGACTAATTATGATTGTATCATTTTGATAACTTAATTAACTGATTGAAATAAATAATTATATCGGGTTTATATACTTCATTGAAATAATACTATGATATATAATTTATAGTAGTAGGGAGTAGCAATTAACAGAAAACGCATGTACTTACATATTTTGCATGATGAATATAAAGTGTTTGAAAATGGCCTATAAAAATGTCAAAAAAAACATTACAACATCAGTACCTATATATTAAAATTTAATATCTCAATATGTCCAACCACTTGCTTGAAACACAAAAGTACGATTTGAAGTATATTTCGTACGAAACTTTTTCTAAAGGGTTTCATTAACCACGTAGGTCCGATATTCCCCATTTTACCTATCCATAAATCCATATAATATAATAATATGTTTTCATATTATATATTTTCGTAGTATCAACATAATATACGAAATCATTCAGATTTGGTACGATTTTAATAATACACTAGCTGTCAGGTCCTTCTCATTATGGGAGCAAGTGTGAATTGTTATTTGATAGTGAAAATAAAAGTAGTTTAGTAGAAATTTTAAACTTTGATTTCAATAATAGGTATATAAAAAGTGGAATATTATTAAATATTATAGATATTACTATTAACAACTAATTCTTCCACTCTATACGTAAGCGCTTCATTAATTTCTCCAAATAGTATAGTATATCTACTAATAGCAGCGTTTCTATATAATTAAGTATCGATAAAGTCTCTTGCACATATTATCAATATCATTTATTTCATATTTCATTGTACCTACTACATCGTACAACTTATTTTTATGAAAAACATAGGTTCCATAAATTATTAACGCATTTTTTAATTAAAAAATGTTGTAATATTCGAGTCCGTCCCAAAAAAAAAAGGACTCCAGATGTCCGGTGTCTAGTGATAATGCTATAAATTCCCGATGCGTGATATCGCATAATGGAAATTTCGAAATTTTGTCACGTGACGTCTACCTATACATGTGCGAACATCGTTATGCGCGAATTTACTTGCTAGCTACTGTACTGAGTGCGTTGTCCATTAATAATGTCATTGCATATTACACATAATTTGTTGGTTATTTTTTTTTAAATTCATTAAGCCCTACCTAAAAAATATTATTCTATCTTTAAAATATTCAAAGTTATGTATGATTTAATTGCATAATTTTAGATATTTTATAGATACACGTGTATTTTTTGACTATTATGGCTTGGTTTTGCAGGGTTTAATTGAATTTTAAAAACTAACCAACACCATCTATAAGTTATAGTCTTATTTCAATGAAAACAATTACGCATGACTGACAAAGCTTAGTGTGCACTATTTATAGCGGATCTTAACAGGCTTCCTCCAGCCTTCGCCACCGGCAGGTACCTATTTTTTATGATAGTGAAAAACCAGTATAGTGGTGAAATATATCTATTTATTCGAGTTGATTACTGACAATGGGTGAGTGTGGTAGATTACTGCCTATTTTGATAATGGGTAGTAGATCACAGCCTAGTTAAAGTAAAGTTGGAAACGCGAAATAATATACACTCACATATATTATACACTCACATATATTATAATATATACTCCACAGCATTGAAATAGATCACGTAGTTATCTGATATACTTAAGTAAAGTTATAATAGCACTAATGAACTTGAGTTGTTTTCTATTTCTATCTAATAATAGTCATTATTTCCATATAATATGTGAATTCACATCTTCATAAAAAGACATATGAGTATAGTATTACCAGAGATAGCTTAGTGTCACCCCAATATTAAAATATTAAAAACGCCTTATGGTGTAAGCACTGTAGCGTATATATTGCAGTGGCGAAGGGTGGAAGTAGGCTCTTCAGATCCGACATAAATAGTGCAGACTACACTTTGTCAATCAAACGTCATCATCATCATCAGCCTGAATCTATCCACTGCTGGATGAAGGCCTCTTCAAGCTGCCTCCACTTCTCTCGGTCCTGTGCATTCCGCAGAACTTTATCATTTCATCGATTCAGCGGCCTCTAGGTCTACCTTGCGGACGTTTTGTACTTCTTGGATACCACTGGATGACTAGATTTGTCCAACGATTGTCTCTTCTTCGAGCTATGTGTCCAGCCCATCTCCATTTAAGGCTTTTAATAAACTCTATTACATCGCAAACCTTTGGCTGCTTCCTTATCCAATCATTCCTTTTTTTGTCCTTTCGCGTTATGCCCAGCATGCACCTCTCCATGGCACGTTGTGCTACTCTAAGTTTCTGGATCTCTGTTTTACTTAGGGTCCATGTTTCACTCGCATATGTGATCATGGGAAGCACACACTGGTTGAACACTTTGCGCTTTAGGTACAGTGGAAGGTCATTTTTTAAGACATTATGCAGGCGGCAAAAACCCTCCAGCCTAGCTTTACTCTGCGAACAATTTCATCGAATAATACATCCATCTATAGACACTTGATCACACTTGATCACAATCAAACGTATTTGTTTTTATTTAACTAAGACTACAAGGTGTAGGTACTATGATTACAACAATGTTTGTTAGTTTTTAAAATTCAATTAAACCATGCCTAATCCTAAAAATATTCATTTATCTATAGAATATCTAAAATTATGCCATTAAACCATTCATAATTTTAGATATTTTATAGATAGAAGAATATTTTTTATCGGTCATGGTTTGGGTAGGCAGGGCGTAATGGATTTCAAAAACTAACCGACACCATCTATCTGTAAGATGTATTCTTAGTTCAACGAAAACAAATAAGTATGACTAGTTTGCACTATTTTTGTTGAATCGCCCATAACGTACTTATACTACTATGGTTTGGTTTAGGCTGGGTGTGATTGACATTAAAAAACTAACAATCACAGTCTGCATTTGTATTCGTAGATCAATGAACATAAATAAGTATAACTGACAAAGTTTAGTGTACACTATTTTTGTCGAATTTCGAAACAGCCTATGTCCACCCTTCGCCACAAATATATTGTTATTGTAGAATTGCTGCCAGAATCAGTAGGCTATTAGTTTCAGAATGATATGGAGTGTCAAATCAGCTGGTGGTATTTGGAGCATGGCAACCACATAATATGGTGTGACGGATTTAAAAACGAAAATATAACAGAAAAAATACTTTTAATAAAATATAACTATATTAGAAATAAACTAAGTTTGATTTATTACCCATGTGTTGCCAATTCATTTTATTTTTTCACATACATTAATAAAAATTAGAAAGATTAGAAAAAACGATGCTTCGCACTGTTAATAAAGTGATTCCACCATGATATCATACGTTTTACGACAGTTTCATAATTGGCTGACTAATTAGATTTATGAAGCGGAAATGCCATACACCATGATTTACTTTACTATTTTAAATCTCGCGAGCCCATTCATTAAGTCTTTACTATCAAAAACAGCAATCTCATATAGTATATGTAAACACTAAACACAATATTGATTCTACGAAATTTTATAAATGAAAATCGTTTAAATTTGTAAATAGTTTAACATAAATTAAAAATTCCGAATTTGACTCAAAAAAAAGAACAAAGAAAATTATTATAATATTTTCAACCAGTGTGGACTCAACTTTCTGCTCAAATTAGTATGGAGACATAAGATATGAAATATAATATGACGTCACAATAACAATTGCCGAAAATCGCCATCGATAAAAGTTACACTAATTGACTATTCCCTATTCCTATTGACTGATTCAACGTTATTTGTATATTTATAAAAAATTTATATTAACTATTGAAAAAAATGCCAATCCCGAGATCCCGGGATTGTCAAATTGTAATCCCGAAATCCCGGGATCAAGATTTTGGCTCGGGATTGGATTCCCTAGTTATGATGATTGATATAATTATGTTCAGTGTAGTTTCTGACTAATAATTACTATTTATTCAAGAGGAGGAGGTTCGCTTATTACTTGGCTGCCACAAAAAGGGGTCACGATAAGTGCTTTCTAATAATGATACTAAGTGGCGACAAGTTAATAATTCAAGTGGATATGTATATTTAAAAATACAAATAATCGCTAAAGACACACGGTAAACCCTTAATTTTACCTCGCGGAATACCATTGGCGGAACCCTACTGTAAAACATGACGCTGCCATGATCTGGAGTATAATATGCCCAATCAATACCGGCAAGTTTTCCAGTCGATAGTAGTAGTATCTACTAACAAACGATGCAGAAGAGTGGTTTGAATCTTTGCTTACTTGACTGCATCAAAAGTTTTTCGAAAAAGTCAATAGATGGCTGAAAATATTAGATTAATTACGACTTGGAAAAAAACCGGAAATTTCCGGGTCCGGTATGATAAGGGTTTTAAACCTCTTCTTCGTGATCACATCCATCACCAAAAGCTGGTGCAACCTCTCTAGATTGCGACACTCCAACCGTTGAGAAACGGACGATTCTGTACAGAGAACTCAGAAATAATTGGAACTGAAATACCTAACGCGTAAGGAGAAGCAGGCAACCGATCTTGGGTAAGGAAGAATACGGGATACATTTAAACACGTGTCAGGAATCGTCATACGTCGAATACTGACAACTGCTCTCGGTATTATGCATTGACGCTCTTAATATTAGTGAATTACACACACTATTGCACGCCTACACTGCGTGGTTCATTTTTGTAGGACACTCACACATTCGGCTCTCATGGTGCAGTGTGTAAGGCGCTTGCCTTCCACCCGAGAGGTCTGGGTTCGATTCCCGTCAGGACATAATATTTATGTATTTTTCTCAAAGCCTCGGTGTTTGTGATTGTTCAAAATTACTAACAACCACCTTGTACGAAAAAGCAAGGACATGGTTCAAAATTAACTGTATTGGTATCCCTATCGGAATTCTATTTATGTTCTATTTTGTGATTCTTTAATATATTCAGAATATAAAGCCTACAAACTCTAGTTCACGCTCACGAGTATCTTTTAAGGCCTATTTTTACGCCACAGTATACATCCACGTAACGGAGGTGTAAGTCGTAGCTTAAAAATAGCAAATATCAATAATATTGTAAACCTGAAATAGTTGTCGTCACAGCAACGAAAATGTGATTTTTTCCAGTTGAATTATAAATATATTGATAAAACTATCTCTGGCACTACTATAAAACAAGCTCTCTTTATTCAGGTCAAGTGTGTCGTTAAAAGCGCTCGCGCTTTGAGATTATTTTATACCATACTTTGCAAGTGCTTCAAAAATCTATTTTATACTCCACAGCAAGTCGTAAATGCATTTGATGCACTGGATTTATTCGTTCGGCTTCATTAAATTAATATTAACTGAGCAATATTCAATACAAGCCATATTTACAATGTTTTATGACTTAATTAAGTCATAGTCAAAAAAATCACTCGCAATATGTATTGAGTTTTTATATACACCATCACGGGAAATGGTATTTTGAAGAGAGAGCTCGCTATCCGAATGGGAATGGCTGGAGAAACCTCGTTTCGGAGTGTCTGGGACTCACGATTGTACTTTGTCAAAACCTTGCTTTACGCTAGCGAATCATGGCACTTTACGAAAGCTCAGAGCAACCGTATACTGACCTTCGACAACAGATGTTTGCGACGGATACTGGGTGTGCGGTATGACTTAAGGAGCAACGAGTAGATCAGAGAACGCACCAAGCATGCTGAGAGTGAAGAGGCGACGTTGGACCTGGCTCGGCCACATGCTGCGGATGCCAGAAGAGAACCTCAACCTGACTTACCTGTTCTTCAAGCCAACCGGATTCCGCGTCCTGGAAGGCCGTTAAATACTATCTATAGAGTGTATAGAGCTACGCGATGCTGGTTTAACCTGGAATATAGCAAGAGGACTGGAGAGCGACAGGGATTCTTGGAGGCGCCGCGTGGTGTCCATATGCTCCAACTAAGGGGTGGATATGGCCGAAGAAGTAGAATTAAGTAACAAAGATTTTTTTTTAAATCCCTGGCTTTATGTATTGAGTTTTTATATACGTAGTAAGACCCAGTGTGTCCCAAGACCGACTCAAGACAAGTGAGGTTGCATTGTAAAAGAACGGTATGAGCGCGTGGCAGCGTTCTTGCCAAAGCCTACTGCGATGTACTAATTTCGATAAGTAAGGCTTGGTCAGCGTTGAACCGTGTCCGGAAACTTGTACGTATGCAATTCGCCGTATTACACTTCACCGTGAAGTGATGTATTGGCAATATATGGCCGTATTTGTAGACTGTCCAACCTATTTGGGTCGTATGGTACTGACATAAAATTCATATCTAAATATAACACGGCTCTTGTCGGTTTACTTTACAGGAAGCCAGCAGCGAACAAATTTTGAAAATAGCCGATATACTGGATTATTTGTTAGGTTAGGTTTCCATTCTTGAATGAACTTTCAAAATCAGCTATGTAAATTGAATTAATGTTCATATTGAATCTAATAAAATTTGACCATTGGAGACCGTATAGTATACGGTCATGTCTTTCCGATAGAAAGCTCACGACAAGCTGTGCCACGGTGAAATGTTTTACGTACAATTTACATGTAACTACGTTGAAATGTGGTCGCCAAAAGCTATATCGATGTAGACGCGAAAATTGCCTATGTCATGCTTTCTGCTAAGTAGGATTTCGTCGCTATAGGATCGATTTGTCGAATATCCGTTTTTGTCGAAATCGACCTTTGAATGCAGAATGTTTTTTGTATCTAAATGGACCAGAACCATCCTTTTCTTTAAATTGCTTTGTAATGAAAACAGCATTCATATGCTGTAAAAACAATTTAAATACTTTCATGTATTTAAATATAGGATAGTATGTACTTGTATAGGTATATGTATATTTTTCAGTTTAGTTTAGTTTACCTTTTAGTTATGGCGAGCCTTTCTTCTGATGAAATACTTCTTCTCATAGCTGTGCTGTGTCAAAACTTTTTATTTTATTTTGTAAAACTGCTTACCTACCGAATGTATTAATAGTATTTACAACAAGTTTTTAGAAACAATGCAAGTATTCAAATTATTCACAATATTATGTTTTTATACTTCATCCTTTACTTAGTGGGTATCTAGGTAATAAGGTTTTTACCCTTTCTTCGTGTATTAACTTATAATCTTTTTTTTTATTGTATTAATAAATAATAATAGTACAAAACTTAAATCAATTAGAATTTAAATTCAAACTCCATCAAGTACCCTCGGTCGATAGTATTGATCAGACAAAGTTTATGATGATACGAGTACATAATAGGCACAATAATAGGTCATTTTCAAAACGCTTTCGATATAAAACAGTCCAGCTCCAAAAGAAGCAATAGTGGGAAAATAAATGTAGGTATAATGCAATATTATGTACTGATTTTATATTGATTTATTTACCCTTGTACACCACTGTAATGAGAGATAAATACTCTCGCAGCAGGGTGCAGTTTCAAAAAAAGGCGTTTATGAATCTCCTTGAAAACTGTGTTTTCTCTGTCCAGATGTTTGGACAGCATCGTCGATATATCGCCGTAAACATAATAATAATTTACAATAGGTATAATAATATAATACATTGTTCTAACAAATTAGATACAAAACATCTATAAAATATTTTAATTAAATTATATCTGTTTTTTTCCCCATTGCATAAACGCCACTGTGAAATTCTTGATGACACTAATTATTAAGAAAGAAGGAGTTTTTCAAATTTTACGGACTCGAGTAATAAATTATGTCATACAATATGTGCCTTATTGTGTTCTGCAAACTGATAGTAGTAGTCTTTGTTTTCACCCCTAGTGTTATTATGGAAGAATTTATTTATTGCACTATCCGAAGAATTAAAAAAAACCTTTTTTTGTCTCAGAGGCCAGTGGCGAACTAAGATGTAAACATTACCTACATATTATTAAGTATTTCTTTTTTACCGTTTTACCTAGATATTTTCATAGTGTAGAAATTATTTCAAATGACTTTCATGCGGATTTTTGTTAGCTATATGCAAATGCAGACATAGTCCAAATAAGCATTAAGCATTCAAGTGAATCTTTCTGGTTGCAAACAATTCATCATGATTGGGTTTTATTTTTACACTGCCCAGACACGTGGTATGACTTAGATGGTAACCGGACAAAACAGGACATGACAAAACAGAACATGACAAAACAAAACAATAACAATACAGAACATGATAAAACAGAACAGCCAGGTTTTTTCCGGGTGTTCTGTTTTGTCACATATTATAAATAAACATTTGAAATATCTCCCTTAAAATCTGTTCATCTAGATGATCTATATATATATACACTAAAATGTAAACGGGTACCAATAATAATATATTGTAGTGAGAATAATGAATACCTACCTACTACTATTGATAGGTATGTGCCTATGTACTTGTATAGGTATATGTATGTTTTTTAGTTTAGTTTAGTTTACCTTCTAGTTATGGCGAGCTTTTCTTCTGATGAAATACTTCTTCTCATAGCTGTGCTGTGTCAAAACTTTTTATTTTATTTTGTAAAACTGCTTACCTACCGAATGTATTAATAGTATTTACAACAAGTTTTTAGAAACAATGCAAGTATTCAAATTATTCACAATATTATGTTTTTATACTTCATCCTTTACTTAGTGGGTATCTAGGTAATAAGGTTTTTACCCTTTCTTCGTGTATTAACTTATAATCTTTTTTTTTATTGTATTAATAAATAATAATAGTACAAAACTTAAATCAATTAGAATTTAAATTCAAACTCCATCAAGTACCCTCGGTCGATAGTATTGATCAGACAAAGTTTATGATGATACATAATAGGCACAATAATAGGTAATTTTCAAAACGCTATCGATATAAAACAGTCCAGCTCCAAAAGAAGCAATAGTGGGAAAATAAATGTAGGTATAATGCAAAATTATGTACTGATTTTATATTGATTTATTTACCCTTGTACACCACTGTAATGAGAGATAAATACTCTCGCAGCAGGGTGCAGTTTCAAAAAAAGGCGTTTATGAATCTCCTTGAAAACTGTGTTTTCTCTGTCCAGATGTTTGGACAGCATCGTCGATATATCGCCGTAAACGAAACGCAAACGAAACGCAAACAAAACGCATTCGACCCGAAAACGACGTTTGGCGGATGAATCCGAAACTTCGCTTTGCCGTGTGCGCGCAGCCTAAGCTGTAAGGACATGCCATAAATTATAATAACGTGGGTATATCAGCATGTCTGATACAGTTTATAATTTAAATCATGTCCGACGTGAGGGGTTGCGGACTTAGGCCTGTGGATTTAGCGTTTTAGCCCTATCTCGGTCACGTGCTGCATGTGGATTATACTGTTATTTCAAACGGGAATTTAGAATAGAGGATATTACACTATACACCATTATGATATGGCATGTATTGTGGCTATAATAAAACAATGTCAACAGCCATTAGAATTAATATTATATTGACGAGAGCCCGCGAAAATACTGACAGATATACAAAATGAAGAAATAAACATTCGATTTAAATCAATCAGATATAGCCACACCTCACAGTGGCGTAGGGTGGAGGTAGGCTGAATTTGTTATGAATTAGTCAAAAATCTTTACTGTAAATTAGAGATACTTATACTATAATTATTTTACTAATAAACATGATCATAAAATAATAGGTATGTAATAATATATGGGATCCTTGTGTACCACGCGGTTACGTGTAAATTGTACGTAGAACATTTCACCGTGGCACAGTTCACCGTGAGCTTTCTTATCGAAAAGAGATAACCGAATACTACACGGTTTCCGATTTTATTAGATTCAACATTGATTCAATTTGCATCGCTGATTTTGGCAAAATTCATGAATTCAAGAATGAAAACATAACCTAACCTAACCTAACAAAAAATCCAGTATATCGGCTATTTTAAAATTTTGTTTGCCGCCCGACAAGAACCGTGTTTTAGTTGGAAATGGATTTTATGTCGGCACTAGACGACCCAAAGAGGTTGGATGGTCTTTAATATAGGGCCATATATTTCCGATCAACATTTTACGGTGAAGTGTGATATGGCGAACTGCATGTGTACAAGTTTCCGGACACGACTTGCAATATGCAGGTGAAACATGTACCGATCACGTTAATATATTAGTACTAGTTCCTAATAATGTTTTCAATGGGTATGTAGCAGTGGCGAAGGGTGGAGATAGCCTGTTAAGTAAGAATAGAGTAAGAGTAATATAAGAAGATAAGTAAGATACGCCATAAATAGTGCACACTAAACTTTGTCAGTCATACGTATTTATTTTCATTGAAATAAAACTACAATTTATAGATGGTGTTGGTTAGTTTTTATAATTTAATTAAACAATATCATATTCGTATCGTATTCAAAGTAACTACACCGCGCAGATACTCATTTTGACTTTAACCAATTTTCACGTTCCGTCAAATAGTACCATACAATTATTAGTCAGCATTTTTACGTGTAAACAGGTATTATCGTGATAGTAAATCCATGCACGTCTACAGGTGCTATTAACTTTAGTAGTTGGACATCATACTTATATAAAATACTAAACAACTACAAATAATGGTGATCTCGATATAAACGAATTACTACAATGTCGCTAAATATACATACATAGGTAGGTACTAAATTTAAAAAAAGCGTAAACACTTTTAAATATTATCGGTAAACTGAATGCGTCAACCGTAGCACCAAAATGTCACTCTTTAAGAAGATTATATTACTTCTTGTCTACGTGTTAAAACTGTGAACTAACAATCCCCTCCCGCACAGCTAATTGCACTTCCGTTTTCAAATCAGAAACGCCCCCAAATTTATTATTTTATTTTACGTTCCCGTGGTGTACGGATCCGTCAATTTACATGATTTGAAGCTTTTTATAATAAAAATATCTTTAAAACGATCAAGAGTGATGTTATAATTATTATTAGTAAACTTTTTGTGTATTGTGAAGAATACAAGGAGTCGCATATAAAAGAAGAGCCGATACATTATTTAAATACGCTACTAACACGCGTTGCCGCCATCTTCCACGTCTATAAGCGACTACAGCGACTTCCTGTTATCACCGATTTCTTGTTGACGGCTAATAGTTAAACATACGTTTTTACTTACAGGTTAGTTTTTTTTCCGTTTTTTATCCTTTTTCCTCCTTACCATTACCATATAATATATAGGTACAATAATTATAGTTTCGTATTTAAAATCATGCATTGGGAATTTTTGGTGGTTTTCTATATTATATTGGTGAGACGACTCAACGTTATACATTGCTTATAGAAGAGTTTTATAAAGAAGCTAATATAAGAGGATATCTTTGATATTGTAATCTATTGTCATATATGCATCGGGGCCCGGGGGTGTGTTCACTACATAGTGTGCTTTTAGTATTCTGTAAACTTTTAACATGGGATAAAGCGCGCCAATTATTGTTCTTTGATGTAAGGCAGAGGCCAACTTTACCCACTTATATTATTTAGCATCCATATTTATAATTATTATTGAAATTTATGTATTAAATAATCAGTTAATATTATTAATTATCTATCACGACGCTGTTAGATACTATGTAATAGCTTTTGAGAATTGGAAGTGCCACCTGTCAACATTCTCGTTGATGCGCTTAATAATATTATTGAGCTAATTATGATATAATTACTAAATGAATATAGGGTAACAATATGCATAGGAATAGAACGCGTCGATTTAAATATAAATATAAATTGGTACATATCTATTTCGATAAAGCCGATATATTTAAATTATTTTGGGTTAAGAGCGTGTCAGTGAAATACATATATTCGACTTAGTGCAATGCGCTTGAGAGGGATACATCGTATGTATTCTATAAATGAGACTCAACTCAACTCAACACTGTCTTGTGTAATAGCACCTGTCCTGATCCAGATTTCCCTCTGATTAGCGACGGACAAAACATCGAGAGCGTAGACAGCTTGAAGTACCTGGGGGTACACATCACATGGCTGGAGCAACATTCAACTCGATGCGGAATGTCTGGGACTCACGATTGTACTCGGTCAAAACCAAATGCCGCCTATTCGATGCTTGCATTCTAACGGTGCTGCTTTACGGTAGCGAATCAAGACACCTTACGAAGGCACAGAGAAAACGTATACTGAGCTTCGAAAACAGATGTTTGCGACGAATACTGGTGTGACTTTAGGAGCAACGAGGAGATAAGAGAACGCACCAAGCAACCTCTCATCACGCTGAAAGTGAAGAGGCGACGTTGGACCTGGCTCGGCCACTTGCTGCGGATGCCAGAAGAGAACTTCAACCTGGCTTACCTGTTCTTCAAGCCGACCGTCCTGGAAGGTCGCTAAATACAATCTAAAGAGTGTATACGGCGGAGCTACGGGATGTTGGTTTGACCTGGAACGAAGCAAGAAGACTGGCGAGCGACAGGGACTCTTGGAAGCGCCGCGTGGAGTCCATATGCTCCAGTTAAGAGGCGGATATGGCCAAAGAAGAAAAGAAAAAAAATCTATTAATACGATCGCACAATAAAGACGAATCTTTTACATGCAAATTTACGTGCATCAGAGAGAAAAATCGTAAGCGTTACAGATAGAAGACGGATAGATAAAAACGTAATGTATATAGGTAATTTGATTGCTATAAGTACTTTATTGGTTTCGTCATATATTTTTTAATAAATATCTTACTAAAAATAGTTGTAACTTCGTCACTGAATTATTTTTCCCTTACGCTCTTTTGGTTTAGCAAATATTCGTTTCAGTTCTAACAAGCTCTGTTCTGAAGGTGATTTGAATTTTTGAACGCTTTGGTGATCGTAAAGTATCAACAATGACGAATACATACAACGTCTTCCCAGATACCTATGTTACCTCAATAACTGTAAATATATATGACTATGTAGCGGATATACCAATATATGAGCATATTACATACGCATAATGGTTTGTAAATAAAATTATTATCACGACACAAAGTTGCGTGCGCAAGCGTTTGTTTGAAACTCAACACACGTCCATATCTACAAAATAGTATTAAATTAAATGTAGTTTTAAAGAGACTATCTATATCGTTTAAATTTGCGCGTTTTAATCAAAACAGCATTTTACAAGACCACGCGTCGCTACTTTTAATGAAACAGTATAAAAATCCCTTAAAAATGGTCACACTTTCTTGTCTGTCGAAAAGTACTGTTATTAAAGAAAAAAAAACATTGTGGACATAACAAATCTTAATTCAAGACGTCAATAACATAAGATTTACATTATAACAAATATTACCCTCACAAGAGAGAAGAAGAAAATATGTATAAAAAAGAACAATAATTTTATACTTACAGAAATATACAATTTTGAAAACAAAAAACATAGCACGTCACTGAAAATCTATATGTCCTTAGGGAACACATTGACTAGTCTTGCACACCTCGCTAATGGTGCCTGAGAGGCTTGACACGAGGAAACGGTTTCGACCCAGAATAGATCGCGGCTGCGACCACGTAGGTAATTGACAGTCGCATGTAAATTCAAAATCTTCAGGACACTAGTATTGGAAAATATCCCTCGCGATAACAGGCAAAAATGTCTCAAGAGCAGAAGTGACCTACGAGATTCAAGACAGTGAAAAGTAAGCACGCCAAAGGCAGTCAGAAAATAATCATTTGACAAATTATCGAAAGGAAAATAGTTGTCATCGTAATAATGTACCAATAACACGTGAGAACCGATGTATTATCATTATCGTGATTGATTAACCAAAGCAGAGCCAGTTTGATTTTTGTTTGAAATTCGCGTCGTTTTAACAAGATGCGCTGATACGACGAAAGTAAATAACACATGCGTTTTCTAAATCGTACACCTGAAAAAGGACGAGAGCATAAGTAAAGTTGTCCTTGTGAATTGCTAACAAGATTCTACTCTAAACGAAACTTTACCACGATTGTTATCTTTCGCGACAAGAGAGCGTGCTGTAATCTCGAGCCCCGCCAATAAGTTAAACATAAATTCCATAACCGTGTATAATTACCGTATAAATGTGTTTTAATGTAAATTATTAGTCTTTGAAGTCGGACCCGATTATTTATTATGAAGTACTAATCCCTCGAATTGAAATCATATCAAGTTGCTAGCCATTCCCCGTAAAGTACCATAATCCAAGTATCATAGTAAATATACGCATCGTTTCCTAAGCTTTCTTATTAAAATAATATTTATTTATTAATAGTGTATTTTCTTTTTTTTTCAGGTGAGTGAATGCTATGCAACCTCTTACAACCGCTATCCTTATTCAAAGGATTCCTTCAAGCAACTGAATAGTAATGTAAGTTTGTTCCTTAAGCACACTATATCCGGTATCTACGTCTTGTATATATTATTACCCATTAAGTTTAAGTGTGTACAAATAAACCTCACGCAGTTGTATGTAAAATATAAGCAACTTATCGGCATCTTGTTGGGTTTTAACGCATACTGAAACGTGACCAAAACTACACACATTTCGAGTGCTTAATCTCTGCAAACCAGCTAACTGCACTTTTGCCCAAAAATGATGTTTTCTATGCTCACACAAAATTTCAAATTCCTAATGTTCACACAAAACAGCCAGGTGCAGGTGCCAAATTTACAATATCACTGCGTACCTTTTCATTAAGGTGACGCATCAGTGAAACGCCAAATAATTTTCAACTGTACGCGCGACGAAATTTTGGACTCGCTGTCATTCAGTGAGAGAATGTCGAGCCAGAAACACGTCACTTTGCTGCGTGATGGCGACGGGTCAATTAATTCTAAAATCGTGTAAAGATGACTAAAAACGTTACCCATTTGCTTTAAAAAGAAAACATGTCAATGAATATATTATTATTGTTACTAATAGAACATACGTTAAAGTGCCCACCACCACCCGTCATATATGCACAACCGTGGATATGCACGGCCGCTTTCTATGACGCTTTAAACGTGTCTGAAAGAAGTGATTTTAAGTGCTCATTCCGTCCCGAGACGGAGCCGCACGGGACTGATGCTGCAACCATGCACCGTAGTGCTTAAAGAAGAAAGTTAAGAAAGAAAATGTTTGTTTTTAGACTGGCTCTGCTGTCCGCTGACGTTAAGCGCTTTGTGTACCCGCATACTGAGTGTCACGAATTGAAATGGATGAGTCTACAGAAGAGTCGGGACTATCCCGCTCCCCATACGACGCTGCAAATTTCTCAAATGCCGCAAAGTTGGCCTCGGTTGCTACCAGATCTCCATGACCAATTGGGCCCGTGTGAGGACGGACCCTGGCAAACAGCTCCGCTCGTTCGAATTCCATAAGCGGGCAATCCCAGAGGATGTGTTCAACATCTTGGTGGTCATGCCCGCAGGTACAACCCGGCCCATCTACTATCAAGCCAAACTCGTGGAGTCTGGCGGCGAAGTTGCCATGGCCGGTGAGGAACTGGCTAATCCAGTGCGAAGGTTGGAGTCTTCTAGTTTGGTGCCTGCAGAATACGTCTGGAAAAAAACGGTAAGTGTGCCGCCCCTTGGGGGAGGCGGTCCACCTCGCCTGCCATGCCGCAAATGCGGTCTTGTACACAATGTCACTTACAGTCTTCCTGTAAGGAACGTCCTCGGATCTCTGCGGTGGTATCAGATGGACACCGGCGAGTATTGTGCTGATCCCCCTCAAGAGGAGGGTGATCGATCCTCTGACTTGGACGTGCAGATCGAGGGGTAGCACCCCCGCGAGTACGGCAAGCGCGTCAGTAGAAGTTGCGCGGTAGGCTTTGGTAAGCGAGATCAGCGCAAGTCGCTGCCCGCTTAATAGTGCGCGTCTCACGAGAGTTAAGGAGTTTACTCGGGAATGCCAAATGCTGGAGGCGTAACCGGCAATTCCCATGAAAATTGCGCCGTATGCAACCTTAAGGGCTCTAGGCTTAAGTCCCCAATTGCTGCCCGCCATTCGGGCCATTCTCTAATAGGCCGAATTGGTCTTAGAGACGGCCGTCTTGGCGTGGTGAACGAAAGACAGCTTGTCATCAAGAATAACTCCCAGATACGTAACCCTTTCGGAGAAACGCACTGAGGTCTGGCCAAAACGAACCGTGAGCGGCCGTCGAGTTATGTTGACCCGAGAACTACCCCTGAGGAGGACAGCTTCCGTCTTGCTCGGGGCAAAGGTCAGCTTGTTCAGCAGCCCCCAATTAAGGATTCTGCCCAAAGCGTCTGTGGCTGCACGCTCAAGTGCCGGTCGGCTCGTCGCCCCAACAAGCAGGAGCAAGTCGTCGGCATACGCAACGAGCGTGCAGCCCGGAGGCAGTGGCAGGGACAGAACGTTGTCAAACAGAATGTTCCACAGAAGGGGTCCCAGGACGGAGCCCTGGGGACACCCCATGGTGGTCCTCCTGTGAATCAGGCTGGGGCCGGAGTCGTAGGTTATCTCCCTATTGCTGAAGTAGCTTTGAACTAAGGCAAAGAGGTCCCCGGGGATCTGTTTCAGCCTAAGCTTTGCCAGAACCAAGGGCCACCACGCAGTATCAAACGCGCCCGCGATGTCGAGAAAAATCCCGGCAACGAGGTCCTTACCAGAGCTCTCCACAGAATCGATCACAAAGCGAATCGCATCCCCGGTGGACTTTCCGGGTCTAAACCCAAATTGTCTTTGCGAGATTGGACAGTTTTCCGACAGGTGGGACTCAATCCTGCTGTTTATCAATCTTTCCAATATCTTCCCGAAGACGGGAAGGAGCGTAATCGGTCTATACGCTTTCGGGTCACAAGGAGGGCGACTGCCGGCTTTGGGGATCACCGTGAGATGACCCTTTTTCCAGCAGTCGGGGAATATGCCACTACTCATGCATTCTTTGTAGAGTTGCGTGATCTCGTGTGAGGCAAGAGACCACGCCCTTCTCGCTAGCGCGTTATCTATGCAGTCAAGCCCCGGGGCTTTGCCAATCGGGAGGCTGGCAAACAGGATCCCTAGTTCGGACATGGTAGTGGCTGCGGATCGCGGAGTGTTTAAGGGGAGCAGTGCATAGACGCGAAGCTGCTGAAATCGGTCGTTATCAATGTCGAGCGACTCGTTGTCCTGCGGGATAAGAGCATCCAACAGGACTGTGGCGGACTCTTCAGAACTATTGGTGAACGATCCGTCGGGGCGCCGTACCGCCGACATGACTTTTCCGGGCCGTAAGCCCAGCTTCATCACGCGGAAGGGGGGGCCCCACGGATCATTGCCACCCATTTCAGTGACGAACTCTCTCCAGTGCACCTTCTTAGCCTTACTGATTGCCTTTTTGAACTTGAGTCTAGTGGTCCTGTAGGTGACCGCAAGCGGATGGTCCGCGTGCAGCGGCCCCTCCAGCGATCTTCGCGCTGCTTGTAAGGCCCTTCTGGCCCTCCTCATCGTGTCTCTCAGTCTTGTCAGTCTCGGCTTCCACCAGGGTGCGAGGTTCGGCGGTCTCAGGGTCGTCCTTCCGAAAGTGCCCTCCGCTTTTTCAATCATGAGATTCGTGAGGTCCTTAGCCGCAGCGTGCATGTCCTTTGGCGGAGGGCGCGAGGCCATCCTGTCCAGACCCTCAGCAAACTCGCGGTCAAAACGTACCCAGTCGATTCCCTTGGTCCTGAAACGCCTCGGCAGTGACTCGCTCACAAGTGGAGCGAGAGACGCGTGGCCCCTCTCGGTCCTGTAGGCGAACGTGATCAGACGGTGGTTGCTTGCTGACGCTTCCAAATGGACAGTCCAGTTCACGACGCGTCCGGCAGAACCAGTGGATATCAAAGTGACATCAATGTGAGATTCCCCATTGTTGGTAGAGAATGTGGTTGGACCATTAGAGTTATTCAGCACCGTCAGGTCGTGAGTTGCCACGAGTTCCTCGAGGGGCGCCGGATTGTCCCGGCCAGACCGCGGCCCCCGGGGGGCCCATAGCCATGATTGAACGTTGACGTCCGCTCCCACTATAATCTGTTTGCCGCGGCATGCAACCAGAATTTTACCGAGCTGCTCGATGCATTTCAGGATGTTTACGCTGAATTTAAAGTAAGAAGAGACCACCACAATGGAGTTCCCCGATCGGTCGGATACCTCCGCTACGGCAAAGAGTTTGCTCGACAAGTGGGCAAGGTGTAGCACCACTAGGGTAGGATTCGCAACGAAGATGCAGGCCATAGACCCCAGGCCGTGGTGCATTACCCGACCCCCACTGAAACCCAGGTTGGGGCCATAGGAGTAAGGCTCCTGCACCAGAACCAAATCGATGTTCATTTCCCGAACCGTCTTGATCAGCTCCGCCGTTATAGCCTTCCCTTTGCCCGCATTTAACTGACCGAACCGAATCATTGAATCGAATAATCCGTTCGGTTCCGCTCCTGTGCCATTGCGTACTTGCGCGCTGGGCAATCAGGGTCGGTCGCTGCATGTTGGTGCGGCTTTTTGTGCCTGGCGCAGGCCGGGCACTTTCCGGGGGCCTTAATATTAGGGCATTCAGCCCTATCATGTCCTTCCTCGGTGCAATGGCCGCATGTGGCGCTTCTCGCCGAACAATTCTTTGCCATGTGGCCGTATAAGTGACACCTTGTGCACTTGACGACGCCACAAAAGTCTTTGGTTGGGAAGGATTCCCATCCCATATATATGCGCCCGTCATTGATGAGCGCTTCCCTCACCTTTGCCGGGACCGATATCACCATGTGACATTTCCCGATTCTGGGGCTTGCCCTGTGGCTCAGTTTAACATGGCGGTATGCCTCCGAGGGGAGACCCGTGACCTCTTGAGTGTTGGCCTTAATGGCTTCCTTAAGGTCGTCCTGCGTCGTCTTGACCGGCACGTTGAATACAATTATCCGCGGGAGCCTTTTTCCTGCGATTTCAGCCCGGAGACCGGCCTCCTTTAGACCGGGAGCGGCGGCCAGTCGTTTGGCCTCTTCCTCGGTTCTGGGGTGAATGATTACCCCACCTCCACGTACCATTCTCAAGCCCGTTATTTAGACTTTTAGTTCCGCGGGCACGATGGCTTTCTTGACGACTTCTTTAGTGGCCGGAGACTCCATTCCTTCTTGTGTAGGAAAAAAGAACACGCCGGGCCTTGCGGCGGTTGTTGGTGGCACAATTGGCCATTCCGGAGAAGTCTGTCTGACCGGCTTGGCGCTTTTTCGAGTGACGTCGCTCCAAGAATACTTGGTTCCTTCACTGACTGCGTCACCAGTGGCAGCGGCAACCGCGTTTATGTAAGAGGCACGATCTTCCAGTATGGCTTTGCTGGATTCAAGTTTGATTGCGAGAGACCAAGTCTCCGCGACGACTGCGTCCAGTTCCATTGTTATCGCCTTAATTGTCGATGCGGGGATATTTCCGTCGCCGGAGAGTAATTCTTTCACTCTTTGGATTGCTTGAGCAACCTTAGTAGCCCCGTTTTGGGAGTCCGTCACATCCGAGTCGGCTATCCTATCCCCGGGGGAGGCAACGCTCTTTGGATTCTTAGCGTTTGGCCTCGGGGTTTCCTCGGAGTCCTGTGGTATTTCCTCAGCCAGGGAACGTCTTTCCTTCCTGACCTTTTTGACCTTCTTGTTGGCCTTGGTGGCTGCCGCCTCTTCCCTCTCTTTTCTTTCTGTGGCCGCTTGGCGTTCGAATGCTTTGGCTTTCACGCCAGCTTCCGCTAGGATTTTTTCCGCTTTCAGATCCGCAGCCTTTCGAGCAAGGATTTTCGCCTTTGTGGCAGCCTCCGCCCTAGTTCTCACCGTTTCCTTTTCGGATTTGGTGGTGTCAAGCACTGCATCTGTGTCAGATTCCTCGGAGGAGGGGTCGGATTGCGTATTGTACCAATCCTCGGGAACTATTGGCTTATCCCCTCCCGGGGGCGGATCGACTGCAGGTTTTCCCATGCCGTTGCTTTTCTTGTGGAGTTGCTGTGGCGAAGCTTATTATATAATATATATATATATATAAGATTAGTGGCATAAGTAAGTGAATAAAGTAAAAGAAAAAGTAAAAAAAAAATATATTTTTTTTTCAAATTATTGAAAAAAAAAAAAAATGTTATTTAAAAAAAATATTAAAAAACTATTTAAAAAATCCTTTTTTAGAATTATAAAAAAAATTTAAAAAATATTTCTAAAAAATATATATAAAATATAGGTATATTCTTTATTAAAGAAAACTATAAATGATAATATTCAATTCAATAAAATAATCTAAATTAAATTTAAACTTAAAATATATATGCAAGTAATATTATTAATAAAAAAGTCCCTCGAAGTTTTCGATTTCCTCCAGTAGTTTCGAGAAACTTCTAGAAGGATTTGCAGTTAAGTGTAATTGCTATGCGGACTTCGAAATCTTCGAATTCGAGAAAGTTCTGGAAATCGTTCAAATCAAAACATGAATAATTTGCACGTGTTCGGGGAATGGTACAATACAAATTATGGTTTTTTGGAGCTAGAATCGGTTGGTCTGAACCGAATTTCTTCGGACAAACACCAAAACGTTAAGGGCGCATACGCCGGTATCCCACAAACAATTTATCACTATAGCCCAAAGGGGGCCTTCACAATGTCACGAATAGCACAAAAAAAGACAAAAAAAATGGTTTTCACTCGATTCACGAAGAACCTTGAGATTTTCCGAAAACTTTCCGACCATTTCGAATGCAAGGGGGCTCCCGTCGACGCCTGGGAGCAAAAACCGACTTTTCTGAAACACTTTCTCGCGACACTTTATCAAAAAACTAACATTCAAAAAGATTTTCCGGTTTTACGGCTTTCCGGAGGAATCTCTCGGTAAAGTTTGGTATCACCAGGTTGACATTCATGAGCCAAAATAAAGAAACCTTTTTTTTTTCAAAATCGGATGACTTTTCGATTTTTAAAGCACAAAAGACCCGGGAGCTACACGATGTACGTCTTACTCGAGAGTTTGTGGCAAAGCCAGTCCTACTAATAGAACAATAAACAGAACATAAAATGGACGTATGTTGGATTTATATGACAAATAATATTTCGTTTGACAGGCGTCATTTGCACCCGCGACCCGCAATCCGCGCATCGCCTAGCAACGATCATTTTAGACCGTGCCTCAACTAATGCATGGCCTTAATTTTTAATTACCACATTTAAATAACATGCTAATTTCATCTAATGGCAGCTGAACGGGGACACGGCTGCCGTGTCATCCGCGCCGAACGAGTTAATGGAACAACTCCGCTCTTCATATACATTTTCTTTATATATAAAACGGAAAATAAAATAGTCTTTTAATTCATAGTGCAGCTTATTTGTAAAAAAAAATATTTCCAAGTGTATTTTTGCAATCGATAGTTAAATTATTAAGTTTTTTTTACTTCCTGAAAAATTTGCCCAAATAGAATTAGCAGGTTCTGCACAATCTGCAAGCAGTCGATTTGTGATACCGATGGCTAAAAAATGATGATAAAATAGTCATTTTCCTCGTATAACAAGAAAGAAACAGATAGGTAAATATCATACTGAAAAAAATACTTACTCAGTTGTATTTATTCTGGCCATAGAATTGGTAAAACACTTATATCTCGATATAAAGATAATAAGTAAATATTTTGAATGTATTTCAAAAATATATTCAATATATTATCACAAAACATGACTCCAAAGTGTTTAATATTTATATCTAATAAAACAATCTATAGTATCATTAAAATTACATTACATATAATATTTGTATACTTGTAAAAGCTTTCGAGAATGGTGAGTAAGCGTTTATTAAGCCTATTTATTAAGAAATAAGATAGAGCGAAAATGGAGTAGTTCAGTAAGTAACTAATTAAGAAGATTAACTATTATTCAAACAGTCGTAATTATCTCATCTCTACGCAGTATGGAAACAGGAGCTTTCACTGAAATTATTGAACAATCTCTTTCGTTTGTTTGCTACTTTGAATTTTATGTAGGTAATCCAAAATGTTTAGAAATTACATTCTTTTAAAATAATAATACAATCATCTGTCGTGGTTGATTTATTGCTCGATGAATCCAATCTTTTCGGTCCCTAGTTTCTGCTGTCACTTACATCTTAAAATTAATGAGTTTGTCGATCCAGCGACTTTTAGGGCATCCTTGTGGTAGTTTAGGCTCTTCGGGTACCACTGTATAGTCACATTAGTGCAGCAGTTGTCCACCGTGTCACGTATTGATACCAAATATCATAATGCCTAAATCCCTCATCAAAAATCCTCCAATCGACAGACTTGGGAATATAATGATAATATTATTGAAACTGTAAATGAGTCAAGGCTAGACCAGGATGCACAGCGAAACAAACAAAAATAAAGTTACCGTTATCTGTTTCTGGGCGGACGAAGGATCGATAGTAGGTACGGTCAGTTGGTAACCTACCCTGAGCCTTGAACGTTGCCTCTAAATACAATTTGCCACCTTTTCGCGCCAAAGCGTGCGTTTACAAATGTTGTTAATAATGTTACTTCTTCTCAAGCAAAATATACTTACGGAATACTTAATGTCCCTGAATCTGTTTTTAATAAGTGGAAAAGTATGAATCAACACCCTACGTAAACCCATGCCTATCAGTACTTATCCCTGCCTCTTTATCCAGTCATTTCTTTTAACTTTTAAAGTTAGACCTAATATATCACGTTGGGTTAGTAGCCATCTTTGTGGTCAATTTAATTTTATTTAGAAAATTGCGGCATCACATTACTGCCAACGTCAAGATCTCTTCACTTATATAGTTTGATAGTTTTGTATATTGTCTTTTGTTGCTAATTACAATTTTTAATGTTGTCTCTACGTGCTCCTCTCTCAATTGGTACTATTAAGGCTATACCTCAGTTGAGGCATGGTCTAAAAAGATCGTGGCTAGGCGATGCGCGGATTGTGAAAATGACGCGTGCCGAACGAAATATAATTTGTCATATAAATACAATATGCGTCCATTTAATGTTCTGTTTATTGTTCTATTAGTAACAATAATAATATTCATTGACATGTTTTCTTTTTTAAGTAAATGGGTAACGTTTTTAGTCATCTTTACACGATTTAAGAATTAATACCCCCGTCGCCATTACGAAACAAATTGACGTATTCACACCTCGACGTTCGCTCTCCGAATGCCAGCGAGTCCAAAATTTCGTCGCGCCTATAGTTGAAAATTATTTGCCGTTTCACTGATGTATCGTCTCACAAACGAAGCAAATTTGAGTGCACGATGACTTCAGTGTGGGGTAGCTGCTCCCGAGATATTCCCTCTACCTAATAAAAAATACGATTTTGAGAAAATAAAATTTCAATAAGTACTTAAGTACCTGTTTTTGCTGATCATAAAAAAAGTGCAAAATTTAAAAAATGGGTACGTGCACGTGTAAAAATCACACCACACACTCATTTCAAAATTTAAAAAAAATAATCTAACAATATACGATAGGTAATAATTAGGTAGGTAATACCAGAGAGTGGAATCCCCGATAATCGTCAATCCGATGCCACATGCCTAAGCACATATTAAATTATAATATCTGATACCAATATATTACTATAATGTCAAGAATGCTACTATTGTTTCATTTCTCAAGTACCGACCTATCTCCATTAAATATCTGCAGTGACGTCCCTAAATAAAATGCCGCCGCTGGGCAGGGCCAAAATGCCGCCCCATTTTTTATACATTTTTTTTTATCATCCTTTCATGACTCCAATATCTAAGAAATGTGTTGTATGGATACATTACTAACAAAATATAATTACCACAAATCTAATAATTTTATTTAAATGCCAACTCTGCATCAATGGACAATATTGCGAGTCCACGGTTTCAGATACATTAAAAAATATACCTGACAACATCCAAAACTCGCGAATGACTGGAAAAAATATTTTTGGATACATTTTAAATTAGGTAAGTATGTACCTACCTATAATTCAAATATACATACTGGACATACATCAAGGACATTACGTCCAATGACAACAGAAGTAAACTAGACATCGCGGATCCGACAAAATAATTACAGTTCTGTCAAACCTTTTATGTTAATTACATTTTATTTCCAACCAGTGAGGTGAATTTTTTAATGGAAAGATATTTCCGTTATTACTAAGTTTATGTAGCTATTTCATGGCCCCCACAAGCGGAGGGCTGACAGGGCTCTAGCCTAGGGGAGCGGCGTGATGGGTCGTCTAGATAAATGAAATAAACACACATCTTAAATTTGCTCTAATAGTAAAAAAAAAGTCGGCTGCGGCGCTATTTTACTTCAGAGTTATTACCATTTAAAATATATAGCTGTTGTGACGTATTATATCACTCAATAATTCGATGTGTTAAAAAATGGCTAAAATTACACAGAATTTTATTTGACCTCGAACACCATTTGAAAAACAACACCGTAGAGCATCAGACTGCCTTTAACCATAGCGATATGTAAGAGGGGCCACCCAAGATCCTGGCCTGGGGGCCCGCTTCAAGGTGTGGGGGCCATGAGCTATTTATACATATATCTAATGATTCTCTTCGATTTTCCGCCCTTCGAATAACTGCCTCCCCCAAGCGACGCTCAATCTGCCTACCCCCACGGGACGTCACTGAATATCTGAATAAATAAACTAAAATCTAGCTTATTTTTAGCATATTTAAAAATCTGTTGAAGGCATAAAATTCTAATAAAAACGCTATAACCTAGATGCATTTTTTGCAAGCTAGGTGCCTCTCGAAAAATGCTAGATCTGACAATAAAAACACCAAGTTGGCAACGCCGGTTGTGACTATGACTGTATTTTTTTTATTTGAATACACCCAGATGCCATACGAGCGAATATTATTTCGTTGGCTGCTGTAGTTTAAAAATCGCAAAAAACACACTGTGTAATATTTTTATCAGCTGTTACTTTATTACCACATATAAATAAATACATGAATAATAAAATCAGCACTCGTATGAAAATGCGGAGGTCGTCAAAAAAATTTTTTTTACTACCAGGCATAACTATTTCAGAACGTACGCACTGCGCCGGGAAAACAAAAACACTCTTTTGTTACACGTATATTTTTCTTTATGGTGATTTTTAATGAATAAATTAAAAAATACTTATGCATTAAAGTGTTTAGGTATTGTTATATATTTATTTATTGCATTTTTAATATACATTTTTTGAAGTTATACTTCTTTTGGCGCGTTTGGGAAATCAGATCAGAGTGTATTTTTGACGTGTGACATGTAACACATAATTTATTTTTTCACACGAAAAAAAACGCACTTGATTGGATTCGAACCACCGATTGTTCGGTTATCAGCCGAACGCACTACCATTACGCCATAGTATGATAATGCTATCGTGACGATTATAAATACAATATTATATTATAGTTTAGAATTGTTCCGTTGCCTAGGCAATTTTAAAAGGATTTTTAGTTTATTTATTCATATATTTAATGAAGGTAGGTCGGTACTTGGAAAATAAAACAATACAAAGAAATAATAGTAGCATTCTTGATATTATAGTGATATATTGGTATCAGATGTTATAAGTTAATATTGTGTGCTTAGCAGTGGCGAAGGGTGACTTTTGGAAAGAGGTAGGCTGTGGAGATCTGATAAACAGAACACACTTGTCAGGTATACTTACGAGAAATAAGAAGATTATAAGATATTGCTACTAATGAATAGGTACACACTAATGACAACGACACACTAATTTAATGAAACCTCAAAAACTCAATGACGACATAAAATTAAGCGTTTAGCTGTTTAAATTACGTATTTTTTCAAAACATTTATAGGTACACATCAAAAGTCATTAGATAAAAGTTCTTTTTATTTTAAAAAACAGTCTATATTATCTTATGCATTAAAGTGTTTAGGTAATGTTATATATTTTTTCATTGTATTTTTAATATACATTTATTGAAGTTATACTTCTTTTGGCATGTTTGGAAAATCAGATCAGAGTGTATTTTTGGCGTGTGAAATGTAACACATAATTTATTTTTTAACACGAAAAAAAACGCACTCGATTGGATTCGAACCACCGATTGTTCGGTTATCAACCGAACGCACTGCCTTTACGCCACAGTATGGTACTGCAATCGTGACGATTATACAGTACAATATTATTATAGTTTAGAATTGTTCCGTTGCCTATGCAGCGAATTTATTATTGTCGGCCATTTGCAATTCCTTACGTAAGCAAACGATTAAACGTCAGAGTGACATTGGTCCTTTAAAAATAAAAACAACGAGAAACCATTATATAATTTAGTAATATAAGTTAAAGTGTATAGAAATAAGCCAACGGCGTTCCAATAAGCGGTCCTTTTTCTTGAGTGTGTAATTTAACAAGATAATTAAGAGCTAGTCAAAGAATCTTGTTTATCACAAGTTTTGTTTTCGTTTTGTTATGCCAAAGAAGTATAACTTCTAACGCCCGTACATAAGTACACACACCGATTTTTTATTAGATGTTTAAAAAGGGATCTTGCCCAGAAAATAAAAATATTGAAAGACGGTGGGTATTGTTTTTACTAGCTTTATAATTCGATGACGATCTTTGACGCCTTTCGAGAAAGCAGGTAACACAAAAATAATGAGAATTGCATATCTTCTAGATCTAGACGTAATAGTAACAAGGTTTAATTCTGGAGTAGGTATTTCCAAATTTGGGATAAACTTCAATGCATGTTAAAAACTATGTTATTTTTGATAGTTACATAAATATATATAATATGCATTAAATGTCTGTAAATGTTTGTAATATAACTAAGATCTACTAAAAGATTTTAAACAATATATTGCGAAGTGTATCAATCAATTGTGGTTACCCGAGAGGTTTTATGAACCCAATACCGGAGCTACAAGAGTGATCTACCTCAACTTTATAAATGTGAGTACAATGAAATAAAGTGTAACTCACATTAACGAGGATCTAGTGATGAATACTTTTGAAAAATATAATTTGGGGAAGGATATATACGTAAAGGCAACCATATATAGAATACTTTTCTTAACCTACTTGGAAAGGGAAAGAATAAATAAAATAAATTGATTGAAAAAAAAAGGTTAGGTTAGGTAATATTTAAGAACATTCCGTTAGTTTTGTATTTCAAGCATTTTATAGCTTGGCATTAATGTAGTCTTTTTTTTTAATATTAATAACCATGCCCTTGCTTTTTCGTACAAGGTGGTTGGGTGCGTTAGATGCATTGATGTGGGGCTAATTAGGTTCCTCCATTTATATCTTTAATTTTCTTTATGGCCAGGATTAAATATTTTGTGTAGTTGTTCTTGTGTTGTTCTATTTCTTAGTAGGTAATTCGTGAAGCTTTTGAAGGTCAATTTCATGATTATGCTATCTCCATCGAATCTTGAGAGTATATCGCTCCCTTTCTAGTATAGGGCAGTCGTTGATGACATGCCACACAGTTTGAGATGTGCTGCCGTCACATGGACAACAGTCATCATCCCTTAATTTAAATTTATACATACTCGCACCGCTCCGTGACCTGTTAGTATCTGTGTAAGTTCGTGTGATATTTTTAAGTTCCTGGCAAAAGTGAAGTTATAAACAAAATTCGGGTCAAAATTTTGGTCTATGGCGGCTGGCTTTGCATTTCTAATTGTTCTACGTGAGAAAGCTTCTTAACTTGTTGACTGTAGAGCATTTAATTACTATTTAATTACCGCATTTAAATAGCATGCTAATTATATCGAATGGAAAAATAATTAGTGTACAACAGGTGTACCATCCGCGTGGAAAGTATTAATGAAACTGGAATTCATCTTTTGGATAAATTTGCAATACGGTATATTATGAACTCAGGGAAAAATGGACGACTAATAATACTTATTGACAGCATGATTTTCAATGACACTTTTAAAAGTAGAAGTTTTCACCCAGGACGTAAAACCAATAATCCTAAATGGATATTACGAAACTCTGTGAATAGTAAGTTGTTCCCTGTTGCTACGCATTTTGGGACATTATCAGAAGATGTTGAAAAAACAGTCACTTGAGAATTTCAGGGACTCCTGTCGCAACCGTCTGCTAATTTTTTGAAACGGGTCCTTTGATGCCTTTGGGAAAACAGTCACTTAGAGGTTCTTTTCTCGCCATTTAACAAATACAGGTATACTATAAATTGAAGGCATCCCCCGAAAAGGGGTCTATATGCAAAAACAAAGTTGTTCAGGAGAGGAAAAAACGTTTTATTCGATCATGCGGACTTTTGGAGTATATCTGTGATAATAATTATGTTCATAAAAACCCTCTTTATCATTGACAATTTTTTTTTATTTTGGATAATAAAAATAATCATTTATAGACCCCTCTTCCACGGTAAGCATTTTTTAATATCTCAAAAAGTGTAGCAGTTAAAATAATAAAACTTTCCAATATCGTGAGCAATGCTATATAGAACTCTTTTAGTCAATAAATTCACTTTATGACATGATGTATTATATTATATACCCCTTTTCGGGGACGCCTTCAATTATAGATAAACCACAGTAAACTCACAAGGATATATTTATATAGCGATATTACAAAAATAAACAATTTACTTAAACAATTTGTTAAAAAATTAAATGGAAACAAAATCGCAGAATTAGTCATATAATAGGTTACAGTAGAAACGGCAGAGCATCAATCCACGTAGCTTGCGGTTTAACGACGAATGAAGAAACGTCTTTCGACAATTTATATGTTTGAGACGCTTTCTGAAGTTTTTAGAACATAATTTATTGTTCGGTACGGACCGGATGACCTGGAGAGACTGGTAGTTTTGGGTAGCCTCTAGAGAAGGCAAAGCAGATGAAGAGCATCAGCACGCTGGAGCGACCAAGTGAAAGAGCTGACTGGGGTCAGCCTTTACTCTGCCCTGAGAGAAGCAGAGGATCGAGAGAGGTTGAAATTTTTGGTCGCTTAAAAAATGACAGAATTTCATGGTGGTCGCAAACCTCAGCCATGACGGAATGAGCATGAAAAAGATAAAAGACAATAATTAATATAATAATTATAACAACAAATATATTTCCTTAGGTGTCACTGGTTTTGTTTTGCAAATACATTGGTATCAGTCAATAAAATATTTTAATAGTGTATATTGTGGGTTGGGTTATTTTTATATAAATCAATTTTTAAGTGAGAATTTCCCAATATTTTATCATAAAAAATGTCTGCCCCAGGAACCCGTATAAAAATGTGCTACTGAAGTACTTGTGCCATTCGGCATTTTAATGCTTGTTCGATAATGTAAAAGGCGAGAATACCTCTCACAGGGCTCGAATTGGAAAATTTCAGCAACTGATATTCCAAATAGTATTCGGTAGGTATCGATTACGCACTTTTTTAATGAGACCTTCAAGACAAATAGTTTGTCATAAATGCTTGGTTGAAGTGAAAACATTGGAACGATGTCTGGTGGCACCTGGAACAATTGTATGCTGACAAACGACATAAAAGTAAAACGCATTAAAATCATCCGCCGACGAAATGTTCGACCAAAAATAATAACTGTGGAAACAAGTACCTAAGCTTATATGCTGCATTGAATGGAAAACATGCGAAACTTGATGTATATGATCATAATACATATAGGCAATTTTGTCAAATCATGGGTGTTTCTATGACTGTTTCACTTTATAACCTGTGCAACTGTTTCACTACCTAATCCCCGTGGCCTACTGCGGTGTTAAAAAGAATATATGTATGAATATTATAATTAAATAAAAAGTAGGAAGGTACAAGAGGCATGGTGTGTAAAATTCCCACCTCCGCTCCCGTTATGTATATGCAGCCACGTCATACGCGGCCGGCTAACATAACCCTTACGTGTGCCAGATCAAAGAATTTAAGCCCTCATTTTGTCCCGAGCAGAGCCGCACGGGACTGGTGATGCAACCTTGCACCGAAGTGCTAATGCATGATGTTAATTTATATGGCAACTATCATAGTGACTTTAGTTTGAAGAGTCGCAAGGGGAGTCGAGAGTGTCCCGCCCCCCGTACGCTCTGGCGAATTTAGTAAAGGCCGCAAAATTGGCTTCGGTTGCCACCATGTCCACGTGTCCTATTGGGCCCGAATGGGGTCGGACCCGGGCAAACAACTCCGCTCGTTCGGGGCCCATAAGTGAACAGTCCCGCAGGACGTGCTCTGCGTCCTGCTGGTCGTGTCCACATGAGCATCCCGACCCATGTCCTGCCAAACCAAACCCCTGCAGTTTGGCCGCAAAGTTTCCATGGCCAGTCATGAATTGACTAGTCCAGTGGGTAGGCACCAGTCTCCTCGTCATGTGTCTCACCGAGACATCTGGAAAGTATAGAAAAGTCTGGCGGCCCTTAGAGGAGGCCACCCATCTCGCCTGCCATGCCGCATATGCGGTCTTGTAGACCAGCTCAGATACAGTTTTTCTGTAGCTCACGCCCTCCACTCTCGATGGCGGTGTCAGAGGGACACCGGCAAGAGTTGTATTGATCCTCCTCATAAGGAGAGTGATCGATCCTCTAATTTGAACGTGCAAGTCGAGGGGAAAGACCCCCGCAAGGACCGCCAGGGCATCCGAAGATGTGGTCCTATAGGCCTTAGTAAGGCCAATCAGAGCAGCCCTCTGTCCGCTAAGCAGAGCCCTCTTCACAATTGTCAGCGAGGCTTTGGTGTGCCACACGCTGGAGGCATAGCCAGCGATGCCCATGAATATAGCCTCGTAGGCGATTCTCAGGGCCCGAGGCTTTAGGCCCCAATTGTTGCCCGCCAGGCGAGCAACCTTCTGATAGGCTGAGTTGGCCTTAGCCACAATTACTTTAGCATGCTTTAAAAAGGTCTGCTTCTCGTCCAGAACGACCCCCAAGTAGGTCACCTCTCGAGAAAACTTTATAGCAGAGTCGCCGAAGCGCACTGCGGGTGATCGCTTATTTATGTTTATCCTTGAGCTTCCCTTTAGGAGGATAGCTTCCGTTTTGCCAGGTGCAAATGCAAGCTTATTAAGCTTACCCCAGTTAAGGATTCTCGATAATGCGTCCTTAGCTACGCGCTCGAGTGTCGGACGGCTCGACGAGCCAACTAGTAAAATAAGGTCATCAGCGTACGCGACGAGCGCGCAGCCCGGTGGCAGAGGTAACGTCAAAACATCGTCAAAAAGTATATTCCATAGCAAGGGGCAAAGCACGGAACCCTGCGGACACCCCATGGTGGTCTCCCTGTAAATCAATTCAGTGCTAGAGTCGTATATAACTTCCCTTTTATTAAAATAGCTTTGCACTAGGGCAAAGAAGTCCCCCGGGATCTATCGGAGCCGAAGCTTAGATAGAATTAATGGCCACCATGCGGTGTCGAAGGCACCGGCTATGTCCAAAAAGAAGCCTGCCACAATAACTCCTTCTGAGTCCTCAACAAATTTCTGTGCAAATCTGATAGCGTCCTCAGTAGACTTGCCGGGTCTGAAGCCAAATTGCCTCTCCGAGATAGGGTAGATTCTCTCAAGGTGGTCCTCCAGTCTTCTGCTGATTAACCGCTCCAATATCTTACCCAGCACTGGCAGAAGAGTGATTGGACGGTACGCTTTTGGGTCATGCGGTGGTCGTGTGCTCATCTTAGGTATAATCCTAAGGAGACCCTTCTTCCAACAGTCCGGGAAGATGCCCCTGCTCATGCAGTCAGCATACAGCCCGACTATCTCATGAGGTGCTCGAAGCCACGCCCTTCTGGCAATCACATTGCTGATCCCATCAGGTCCGGGGGCTTTGCCCGCCCTGAGGCCATCAAAAATTAATCCCACCTCCGACTGGGTAAGCTCAGGAGAATGGTGAGTTTCCAACGGCAAGATTGCAGATAGTCTTAGTTGACAGGTTCTGTCATCTTCATGTGCCGTAGGTATGTCCTGTGGAATTAGAGCTTCCAGCAGTATGGATGCAGACTCTGCGCTGTCCATCGCAAAGGTGCCATCGGGGCGCCGCATAGTCGCCATGACTTTACCAGGCCTTGAGCCCAGCTTTATCACGCGGAAAGGCGGTCCCCACGGATCATAGCCCCCCATTTCAGAGACAAAATCCCGCCAGTGCTTTTTCTTGGCTTTATTTAACTCTTTTTTGAATTTTGCCCTTGCGGATTTATAAGCAATCTTCGTAGGTTCGTCATTCCTGGGTAAGTCGTTCTGAGATCTTCTAGCTCTTTGCAATTTTCTTTGGGCAAGTCTCATGGTCCTTCTCAAAGACGTCAATTTTGGTATCCACCATAGCGCAAGGTTGGGTGGCCTCAGAGAGGTTCTACCCAGCGTAGACTCCGCAGTTTGAGTAATGAACGCAGTCAAGTCATTAACTCTTTGGTGGAGATCGTCAGCCGACATGGCAGAGGCCAGTTCACCAATTTTGACGTCGAAAGCATCCCAATTGACACCGCTCGTCCGAAAGCGCCTGGGAAGTAGTAGGCTCTCGGTTTGGCTCAATAGGGCCGCATGTCCCGCAACTGTGAACGAAAATGTGATCAGACGGTGATCGCTAGCCACCGCGTCCGTGTGGACCTGCCAGTCCACGGCGCGTCTAGCAACGCCACTGGATGTCAGAGTGACATCAATATGTGACTCACCATTTCTGGTGGAGAAAGTGGCCGGCCCGTTAGGGTCATTTAGCACCGTCAAATCAAAGGCGGCCAAGAGCTCCTCGAGTGGCTCAGGTTTGTCCTTGTTACGTCTGGGCCCAGAGCAAGGACTGGACGTTAACGTCCACCCCAACAATTATCTGCTTACCTCTGCAAGCATATAAGATTTTCTCCAGTTGTTTTGTGCAATACAGGGTAGAAGAACTGTACTGAAAATACGCAGATATAACTACAAAGGAGAGCCCCCTGTTATTAGCAATCTCCGCCACCGCGAAGAGCTCATTGGATAGATGCGAGAGATGCAACACAGTCAGTGCGGTGTCAATTTCAAATATGCAAGCTAGAGATTTCGGGGTAGCTTGTATGATACGTCCACCGCTTAGGCCTCGATTGGGACCAAAGGCGTATGGCTCTTGTATCATAATTATGTCCGTATTTTGATCCCGAGCAACCTCAAGCAGCTCGGCAGATGTGGCTCGACCTCTGCCCACGTTTATCTGAGCGAAGGAGATCATTGCGGACAGTAATCAGTGCGGCTTCTTTCCTCCTCAATAGCGTGTAGGCGCGCGGGACAGTCGGGATCGGTGGCCAAGTGGCCGTTCGGCTTCTTGTAGCGCGTGCAAGCAGGGCACTTGCCCGGTTCGTCAGCGGTGGGGCAGTCTGCTCTGTCATGCTCTTCTTTAGTGCAGTGGCCGCACGTTGTAACCTTAGCGTTGCAACCCTTAGCCATGTGTCCATATAAGTGGCACTTTGCCCACTTGACAACTCCGCAAAAGTCACGCACAGGGAACGAATTCCACCCCATGAAAAGTCTGCCATCATTAAGCAGCGCCTCTCGAGCCTTTCCCGGGATCGACATTATCATATGACAACGTTCGGTCTTCGGTCCCGCCTTGTGGCTCAGTTTAGTTCCAGCGTAACCCTCAGATGCAAGGCCAGACGCCTCCTGGGTATTGTTTATGATTGCCTCCTTGAGCTGCTCTTCTGTCGTCTCAATGGGTACATTAAAAATTATGACGCGGGGAAGCTTTCTCCCCGCGACTTGGGCCTTTAAGCCAGCCTTAGTCAGCCCAGGAGCAGCCATGAGCCGCTTAGCCTCGTCGTCACTTTTGGGATGCACGTTGATCCCGCCTCCCCGGATCTTGCGTACCCCGGTGATGTGCACTCCCAAAGTTTCAGGCACAATAGTTTTCATGACCGCTTCCTTTGTGGCAGTCGATTCTTGGCCCTCCTTAGTCGGATAAAACATCACCCCCGGCCTGGCGACAGTTTTCGGAGGAACTGGTGGCCATTCGGAGACTCTAGTTGGTTGAGCCTCTCTACGGGTTACGTCACTCCAAAGAGCCCTGGAAGGAGCATTAGAAGGAGCCTGGATGATGGCTCTCGTTAAGGAGGCACGATCCTTCACAATTGCCTTGTGTGCCTCCAGCTCTATCGCCATGGCCCACGTTTCAGTGATTGCCATCTCAAGCTCCTCGGCAACTGCGTTAACGGTTGCTCTGGCAATACGACTGTCCTTCTCGAGGGTGGCAAGCGCCCTTTTGATGGCAATTGTCGCCCGGGACGCACTCTCCTGAGACTCAGAGAGAATACTCAAAGCCACGGGACTGATCTCCTCGCAAGATGCTGAGGTTGAACCAGCCCTTGACTTAACGCCCTTGCCCTTTGAAGTGGTGGAAGCGCTCTGCTTGTCTTTCTCTTTTTCTTTCTCAGGCCTTTTATCCTTGACCTTAGGGGCCTGCTTTGGGTCACCAATACCCTCAGCCACGTCCGAATTCCGCTTCCTAGTGGAAATTCCTTCCACTTGCATGGGGTCCCCTTTGTGGTTGACCATGGCGCTAGGTAACACTCGTCACACGTCACTCACTCAACCACAATTTATCGCACAATAAATATTATTGTTACAATAATTACGTAACTATTATTAAACGAATTAAAAGTCACAATTCACGGGAAAGTCCAAGGGGAAAACACACAAAAGTTTTACAAATCGTATTCCAAGGGCAGGCGAAGGTATTAGTATAGAAACGGGATCAAAAACTTGTGAATAGCAGGGTCAAAATTGAAGATAACGAAAGCGAAATAATAGCGATGCAAAAACACGTCCGCACGGCTCGACAGTTCAGTCGCAACTGGTACAAGAGGCAGAGAAACTATTATAAATATACCCACAGTACAACACAAAGTGCGGAACATAGAGGGATAGAGTCAAATTGAAAAGGTCTTCATCTAGCAGGTGATTGATTATGGTACTGTTTTTGTACGAATTATTATAATAAAACAGTTTTACAATAATTTTCGATTCTTCAAGACTAACAATTCTACAATTTTCGCTAAATAAAAAATAGTGGAAGCAATGGGTCCAAGCAAACCCAAAGATATAATTTGTACGAAATCTGAAAAGCTTTAAATTATATACAAGGTATAACAGGTTGTCATAATAATTGCCTCATCATTTAAAATCGCAGTCTGAAAATGTCTTAAGAAAAGCTCAATGTATGCACAAAAAATATGAAAATGTACATTATTACTATAGAAATTACTAACATCTAGTATTTATTGGTGATGGTGATGAGTCTTGTATTTAGTAATCAGTCCACTGTGGTTTCGCCAAAAAGTTCATCATCATTCCATGCTCTGAAAATTTCTCACATCTAAATATGATTGATTTTAGAAAGATAATAATGTAATTTTGAAAAAGCAGGGGTAGGAGTCTTAAACAATAGATAATAATATATTAAACGAGTGGCTTAAGCGTCGGCCTATAACGTCGTGAGTCCCAGGTTCAAATACTGGGTCTGGCAAGTACACATATTATTTTTCAATTTGTGTTTGCGTCAGAGTATGGACCTAATAGGTTGAGCAAGTGGCTAACATCCATTTCTCGTAAAAAACAAAATCTATCAATACAACCTCCACTCTGTAGAAGCCCATATGATCCTCTGAGTATCGAACATGGCGAAGTAATATTAAATGAATTTTGAATAGTTTTATAACATTCCAATATGTAAGAATATAAATACATATTTATGTGAAGTGATATTTTCGCGAACCACTACAGCTTTCCGGTTTACATTCCGAGGCCTGACTTCTCGACTAACAATGTTGACGACATTTGCATATGAACGGCGAGGCACAGAGTCTTTGAAATGATAATTCGCCTATAAATTTTTCGATTCGTTTCGGCGGGAAATAAATAATGGAGAAATGTTTCGCGGAAAAAACGACATTTGAAAATTCAAAGGGCAAGATAACATAATACTACTAACGACCTATGGAAAAGAGAGTTCAAATGTTATATACCTATATGCTTAATATATTCTTACAAATCATATTTATTTTGACCCCTAGGTAGAGAGATGGCTATTTCGAGAATTAAATTTAAAGCCTGTATTACATGCAATTATAAGAAATTAATCATTAAACAATAATTGAGGTGCTGAGGTTTGAACAAAGTCTTTTATGTCTTTTCGGATATTATGATATAAGAACTTCTTTATAATTCATTAGTTTAAAGCAGGCGTGAGAGTGGGTCTATTTTTAGATCCCACACATCAGTTGAAGTACAGCTTTATGGTAAAGAGAGTACAATTGAGATTCCTTTACCGATTCCTGACTTTGTCCGACTGAGTTTCTATGGTGTGTAAATTTATTGATAGTTTGTCAAGGCTTAATATTAATCTGTATTTTTAAAGCCAATTGGGAGGTCAATAACTGTGTACAACCAATTCTCTTCGGATGAATTAATATATTCCACTTGCTTTGGAGCGAGTTTAATGGACGCTGTTTTATGAATTCTTAAAATATGTTATTTTAATTGACGTTTACGTTGTAGAACTCTATTATATTGGTTTTATTAATTGTAATTTATTTGGGTTTTTTACGTTGACAGCTATTTGGGGCTATAACCCATCTTTGGAAAGGTCGACCGAAGGTACTTGATGGAATTTGAATTAAAATTCTAATGGATTCAAGTTTTGTACTATTCCATTTTAGTCGTTTTTTTCGACCCGGGTTTCGCCTTTAGGCATCTTCGGGCCCTATATGTACTCACCAGAAGGCAAATACACACTGACAATTTTATTAATAGGTACAATTAATTCTAACTTATATAGTAAATCAATCCAGTAAGTAGGTAAAAATGTATGTGTGGATATGTATGTAATATGTATGTATGTATATAGTGTGTATTTGGGTATGTATGTGTGCTTATTTGTGGATTTGTTATTAAAAAAATAGTAGCATCTAAGAATATTATTTGTCTAATATAATTTGATAAACACAAAATCGATCCTCATTAATTATTTTATAATCGAGCATGTCTTCAACCACATCTACCTTTTTGCCTAATGTTTTTTTAAAAACAGAAAATATTTACAAATGAAAGGGCGGCCCGCCAAATATTTTTGATTTCAAAATTGTCCCTTTGACGAAAAAGTTTATGAACGTCTGGCCTAAACAGTCTTATTTAATATGTTACTTTAGAGCCTGGGGGCCCGGCGTGGCGAGTCGACCAGATACGTGAGATTAACACATATCACAAATTTGCTTTAATAGCAAAAAAAAGTCGCCTGCGGCGCTTGTTTCCTTCGATATTGTTAATATTTTAAATTATATGGTTGAACGATACAATTTTTATTTGTGTCGATTCTCGACAACTCCATAATTCAATTGGATAGGTAGGTATATGTATTCAAATATACAAAAAAAACATTAAATATACACATTAATTTTACCGCGTACATCATAGTATGGCCATCATCATTTTGGCTGTACTATGGACTGTAGAGCGTCACACTGCCTTTATCCTTAGCGATAGGTAGGAGGGCCCGCCAAAGATACTAGCCTGGGGGCCCGCTTCAAGATGCGGGGCCCATGGAGATGACATTTAGTTGCTGATTGTATTAACTAGGGTATTATTTTTACGTTAAATTTGTGATGTTATGTCAAATGCAAAACAGTTCATGTCACGTGAGGTCAAACTCAGAAGCTCAAGGTTAATTCGGATATTTTCGTACGTTTTCGAATATCTTTTACACGATTGTCGGATGAATCGTGCCTAAAAATAGGAATTATTCTAATTTGCCCACGACTCAAAAGTGACTTGATCGGGGGCAATCGTGGAAGACGGTCGGTCTGAGAATCTGTCAATGTAATTTGGGCTTAAAACACGTTCACTTTAACTGAACGAGTTCACATGATTAATGATTCGATTAAACTAAATCGATTAGGCCCGTCTCACTTGATTGACTGTGGGTAATTTTACACTTGGCTTGAAATATGATAATATCATTTGCTAAGTTTAAATTCTATAAAGTTATATTTCATGTTCTTACTTTTAGTTTCTGCGATAAAATATTTTTCAATGGTGGATTTAGTTGGAAAATTTCAATCATAAATTTGGATTATCTGAGTTGATTATTATTTTTACTGTAGACAAATGGGACTTTTATATTGAGCTGATTGATTATAGTTTAGTAATGGATTGTGTGTAACAAATATTCTGTATGTGGGCCTCGTGGGCTTTTATTGTATTAGTATTTATTGTCTTTGCATTTTGAATTGGTATCCATGGAAACAAATTATTTTGTTTATAGTCGCGACTTTTGGCATCCTGTTTTGATACTTAATTGTAGATAGATTTACTATATTAAGAGCATACATCAGTGAAACGGCAAATAATTTTCAACAAAAGGTGGAACGAAATTTCGCACTCGTTGCCAATCGGAGAGAGGTAGTCGAGATATGAGCACGTCAATTTTTTTTGCGATGGCGTCGGAGGAATGTATTCTTAAATCGTGTAAAGATGACTAAAAAACGTTTCGCATGTACTCGAAAGAGAAAACATGTCAATAAATATATTATTATTATCTAATACTGATATAACAATACACGTAACATTAAATTATGACAAATTATGTTTCTTTCAGCACGCGTCGTTTGCACAATCTGCGCGTCGCGTAGTCACGATCTTTTTAGACCATGCCTCAGCTGAAGTATAGCCTTAAGTTTCAATCCCATTTAAGAACCTGCGTCCTGGCATGTTATCCCGGTTAATTTCTGATCGACATCCAAGATATTGATCATCTGAGCATAATACTGTATTTTTTTTAAATGGACCCAAAAATCTGTTCTGTGGGTCCAAATTATTACTTTGTATAGATGGCGTGACATGAATTATGTATATTTTTATTTACCACGTTTTTATTAGCTCGTATTATTGTTTGTCCAGTACTAATTTTTTCTTGTGTATCCAGTACATTTTTTTTCTTGTTTATCCAAGATTTGTATTGGACGAATGAAGATTTTTAACTAACTTCCCGACTAGCTAGACATTTGAAACTTTTAGAATATATCAGAACACGACGACAATGAATTCTTTTAATACTTTTAGCCATTTTTAAGCAGAATTGAATTAATTTTCAGTTAATTCTGTTTTGTATGGAAAGTTATTTCAGAAAAATCCGTAAAAAGTAAAAGACTATTATTGGTTGCTAAGATAAAAGTATTTAAAAAATGCATTGGCATCGTGTTTCAAATATCTAGCTAGTCGGGAAGTAAGTTGAAAATCGATTGCAAGATTTGTGCTGGACAAACAGCCACCGGACAAATACGAGCTAATAAAAACGTTGTAAAAAAGGTAAAACTCAGTTCATTTATAAAATTATACCATTTAATTTGAGTATTTATATAATTTAATAAACTGATTATTGCATTATTAAAATTAAAATAATAACGGTTAAAATAGTTAGGTTTAAACGAGCTAATAAAAACGTTGTAAAAAATGAGAGTTATGACTCTAAGCAACTGGTATGATGTACCGTTAATTGTTATTTTTCTATGTTTGTCCATGTAATTAATCATAATATCTTTTATAAGACACGTTTCGGTATTGTACGTATGGTATGCGTGTGTCTAAATATTATAATGTTTGAGGCTTTCACGGTTGTTTTTTATCGTAGTAGATTTTTGGGTTTCCACCGTGTGTCCTTCTTCCTTCTTTACTCGACGTTTCGGGCTCGTTGCAGAGGCCATGATTGTAGGTATATGAATGTAAACGTTGCTCTAAGAATGTCAAAAGGAATCCGATTAGCTAAGAGCAAACGTTGCTCAGAGTAATCTGTCAATCGTTACGACCAGAGATACTGGCTCGAATATTGTATTTTCTACACTATATTTTCATCATAAAACATATCATCTCTTGATAATGACCTCTGCAACGAGCCCGAAACGTCGAGTAAAGAAGGAAGAAGGACACACGGTGGAAACCCAAAAATCTACTACGATGTCTAAATATTGTTTACCTAAATTTCACAAATCATTATGATTCTGTGTAATACTGCCTATAGGTGTAAATCATTTGATCTGAATTCAATGCCCTGAATCTCGATCGCAATGATAGATTCTTTAGTTTCGGTAGCTTTTTTCTTCAGGTATAACAAAATGTAAACTGCCCAACTTTTATTACTATGTCGATTAATCGTCATTTATTTTATTGATGTCACCTTTAGATTTATTTTTATGTAAAAACCTACATGTATATATTTGGTTGGGCCATTTATAGTCGCTTTCATCCCTCCTAACTCAAATTCATAGTTATTGTCGCATGCCAGGCGACCAGCAGTTGCGAGTAATGAGTCAACTGTGATTGAATAACAGCGAGTTACCTCATGTTACAAGAAGACAGCGTACGCAATCTAGGATTATTACACCTAGACAGTTGGGAGTAATTCAAATCGAATACAGACTGATTGAAAAGTTATTCATAGACCACGGCCTGGTCAACTTGATATAGTGTGACCGTCGCCCAAGCGATAATTCTGAATACCTGCCAAGCCGTGATAGCCTCTTTTCATTCACCAACCTCATTTATCACATCATTCATCAAAAATGTACCATCAAGTGCCACGCACCGGGTAACCCAATAAACAATGCAGCGCGAGTGATAGCGCGCAACCAGACCATGGAGCCAGCCTCAACAGCAATAACGTTAGTGTCTGGCATCCTAAAAAAGCCCCTCTTAGCATCCATATCCATCATCACAATCATTCCACTAATCAATTACAGTCCATTGTGTAAAGCCCAACCACTATTAATTAAAACTCTATATGAACCTTTATTATGTTGAAATAAAAAACGTAAATTTAATAAATAAACCCTGCCTTTTATGTAGGTATTATTTTAGGCTGTGTCTATAATATATAATAATCATCATTTATGTGCATTACAATCCTTGGTGTGTCTTGGCCTCCTTCAAAAACTTCCTCCACCCTGAACGATCAAGCGCCAAAACTCTCCAATTGTTTTGACCGAGCATTTTTAAATCCTCCGTGGCACAGTCCAGTCATCTCAGTTTTGGCCGTCGAGGACTTCGCTTGCCATCAGGGGTTGCGTACACAGCTCGCCTTGCCAGTATATCCTCCGTCATTCTATGCCAATGGCTGATCCAGCGTAGTCTCTGCATTTTCATATGCCCCCATAAAGTTTATAGAATAATAGTGTGAAAAAAACTTCATACGTCTGATTTTAATATAAACACTTTTGATGGGCATCTCGAAAAAGCTTTTTAAAAAAGCTCCGGAATGTGATTCCGAGACGAAAATACGCCATAAAACGACAAAGTTTGAAAGCCACTGATATATTATTAGATTCAATCATGTTACTGCATTTATGGTAGAGCATGCATGTTGCTTGTTAATCCATTGCTTATCAAAGCGGATTAATGAGTCTGCCAAGTGCATGGAACAAGAGCGTGCATCTCTCGAAGCTTAAACTCGGCTTAAAGCTATGTCCTCGATAATTTGGACGTGTTAATATCCGGAACCGGACATGAGCAGCTTGCAGTTAATATGGAGTGACAATAATGACAGGAGATTGCAACTGGCTGAGGCAAACTGCAATAACTATAATGACTAGATACTGAATTATCAACAGGGTATTATAATTTATAACGCCAAGTCAGTTATATTGCCCTCTTCAAATAATTAATAACATTTATTAGATATATGAGAAACTATTTATTTTTTCAATAAATAATTTTATTCATAAAATTAATTTAAGAATATATCATTATAACTTTATATTGAATATTATATAAAGCACATTGGCGTGAATCCAGTGGCTACAGATTTTTTCTAGTATTTGTATCTGATGCATGGCCCCCACAAGTGGGGGGCTGACAGAGCTCTAGACTGAGGGCCTGAGCTCAGAAGTGTCTCGGCGTGGTGGGTCAACAAGATAAGTGAAATGAACACACATCACAAATTTGCCATAATAGTAAAAAAGGCGTCTGCGGCGCTAATTTACTTAAAATGTTAACGTTGGTTAAGGTTTGAAAACATGTAGTTATGCGCTCCAATTTTTGATGTGTGTTTATACTCGACAATTCAATAATTCAAGTGGATGTATTAAAATACTAAAAATCGCTAAAAATGCACTAATTACTCTTAATTTTACCTCGACCACCAATGGAAAACGTTACCGTAGAGCGCCATATTGCTTTTAATCTTAGTGATAGGTAGGGGTCCTACCAAAGATCCTGGCATGGGGACCCGCTTCAGGGTGTGGGGGCCGTGATCTGATGTATTTTCAAATTATGTATACGATGTTATTAATATGTTTAATGTTTTTTGTATGCAGTGTTGTTAAACAATAAAAAACAAAACCTTTCAATCCCAATTACATTTTGTCCATTTTGAGAAATGTAAAGGCGCTTATCTTATATACTATATAAGACTTCTTTTATTGGAGCAATATACATTTATTAGATCTTGCGAATTACTTTACAACATATTATACTATTGCTAAGTGAATTTAAATAAAACAAAATATTTTATAGTAATTAAAAATTTAAATAATTCTATCAATATACATTCAGTTTCATTAACTTAGGGCATTATCAATGACACTGATCGTGATTTAAAAGAATGAAATACTGACAAATCCCAGGCTTGATAGTCATTTCTACATTCTTGCTAAGCTTGAATCTCAGATAGGCTTAATCTTTACATAATTAATTGCAAGAACAACAGTTGAATTGGTGGCATAATGGATGAAAGATGTGATTCTAATTAAGTACCCACTTACGTTTGATTTCAAAACGATAAAATATTAAACTATAATATGTCTTATTGTGTGCCTTTAGTTCGAGAAAAACCTCCGTAATTTTCATTGAAAATAGGTGGGAAAATAACAATTCCGCAGACGAATGTGATATTATTCACAGTCAATAAAATGAACCTTTCCCTTTACCTTTTTTTCAAAAAATCCCTTGAAAACGTACGAGATAACTAAACTTATGAACTGACCCAATACTTTCGGATTTTTCCTCTCGAACTTTTAATGGTGAGCTACATGGAAGTTGTGGAGGGCATTTTACGACATCTCCGGTCGATTAAACTTCCACTTTCTGCTGGGGAAGTAAGTAAGTCTTCCACTCTACAGGGACGAGATTTTCTTTTCATTGTAAGATGTCTATTTGCCCTTTTAGAGTCACACGCGCGTATTTCTATTTCAACAAAGTTACAAAAGGATTCTTTGTAGATTACACACGGGATTTTGAGATAACGTAATATTAAAAATTCGAATTATTTGACCACATCATAGAAAATCGTGAATATTTATAATGTAAAAGCTGACACACACTTCTTCTATGACTTCAAATAGTTTTGTTATAAAATTAGATTGTAAATGGGTAACTTTAAAGATATACTATCATCATCTCGACTATTCTTAATTACGGATTGTCTAGAGTTTAGATCAGTGTTCTTCAACTTTTTAACACCCGGGCCCGGTGGACATATGAGAAACATATCGCGAACCGGTATTAGCCATAAATAATAACTATTATAGATAGAATTTTATTTATTATATCTTATGTTTTAAAATTACAACTTTTGGTTGGTGCCACATCTACTGCTGCTTATTTGTAAGCAAATTTGATATACGTGGTTGCAGTTTTTTTTCTGAGAGACGAAGCGCTGCATTAACATCTATTTTTGATTTTTCTGTTTGGTTTTTATTACTGACATAGATAAAAAATTCTTTTCACATAAATAGGAAGTTGAAAAAATTACCAATAATCTGATCTTTATATCTCAGAGATGGATATTATTTATCAAGGGATATCCAAAATTGAGACAATGATTGCATTTTATGCCTGGACACCAGAGTGATATCAGAAGATAGCTCGATCAGCTTTTCTTTCTCACGAGGATCAAGTGCGCATGATTTAATATCTTCCAAAAAGGGATTATTAATCCAGAGTTAGAGGTCCGCCTTTACGTATATCTTAATTTTCAGAGAAATACTTATTTAAGTTTTCAGCTAACGCTTTTAAATGTTGGCTTATGATGTTGAATATGACTTTCTGGTTAATATCAGTAGTATTCAAAAATTCTTCCAGTATATCATCTAGTGCAAATTACCCTAATCGTGTAGCGATATAGTCGGTTGATAGCATGGTGAAAGCTTTCGCGGACCGTTAATAAGTTCTTGCGGACTGACGCCGGTCCACGGACCACCGGTTGAAGAACACTGTCTATCGTCTAGAACAGTGGTCGGCAAACCGCGGCTCGTGAGCCACATGTAGCTATTTAGCTAGAATATAACCAACCAGCAAGTCGAAGATCTGAAATTGGTTTCAGCTTTATCAACAGCAGTTGACGAGTCTTGTGACATAAATGGTAAAGCACGAATTTGTACAATTTATTTCGTCTACATGTCCTAAAGAAGAACTTTTAGGATTATTGCTACTCAAAGGTCAAACACGTGGAGAGGATATTGCAAATAATGCTGTAATTGAGTACATGGAAAAACATCATATATTCCACTCGATTAAATTGTGCCAATTTCAACAGACAGGGTGAAAAGTATGACCGGCGTAAGAAAAGGGTTTGTTACTATTTTGAAAGAAAAAAATAATCACGAGATACTTACTTACCATTTCATCATTCGCTAAGAAGCGCTTTGTGCGCAGACATTTCCAGAAGAAATTTACAAAGTTATGGAATTTGTGATTAAGGTTATCAACTCCATTCTAAAGCTCTTAATCATCGCCAATTTAAATATTTTTTAGTTGAAATGGAGAGTGAGTACGCAGATCTTTTGCTGCATACCAAGGTACATCGGTTATCAAGAGGAAACGTTTTAAAACGTTTCGCTTCTTTATTGACATAAAATAAAGAATGTAAGAGTGTTCACTATCCAGAAATAATGGACGATCAGTTGATCCAAATAAAATATTTCATGGTAGACGTTACGTCTCATCTAAATCAACTTAATCGTAAACTGCAGGAGGAAGGAAACATAGTTTTTTCGATGTTAGAAGTTATTTCATTCGAAAACAAATTATCCCTTTTTGCTCAAAATTTGGAAAGAGAATCTTCCATTCACTTTCTAAACCTGCTGAAACATCGCCAAGAACATAATTCTGAAATTGACATTTGCTATTTCAAAACAATAAATTTAAATATGAGGGAACCTCTTCTCAATAGGTTTCAGGAATTCAGAAACAGCAAAGCGACGTTAGTATTTGTTAAAAAAAAAACCTCTTAAGAGGGGACATGCTCGTCGAAGGTCAAAAATGAGTTTTTATTGTATTTTCAAACCATGATCCTGGACACTTCTTAAACGTTGTAGATAATCTATTTATATAATTTTGAAGCCTTATTATCCTTTATAGTTATTTTACACATTTGATGACTGCATGAAGTATTTTTGTTACATAAAATAGTATTCTTTTAAACCTCTCGCTCTAATGTTTTAGAATATAGTCATATTTCAGTACAGAACTGTGCAGTGGTGTTAAGATTTTTTACATTTATTAATTTTTAAACGCATTTTTAAAACCATTAGTATAATTTATTACGAGATAATTTTTGTAAGATATTCACGATAAAAAATTATTTTGATAATCTCTGTGATCCCAAATTTGACAAGAATTAGTCATTTTATTATTCAAAAAATCGGCAAGATTAACACATTTGAAGATGATTCTAAAGATACTTATTATAAGTTATGTCTTTGACCATTTAAGTGTGATAAACATCTTATGAATAATGATTGCTTTATAATAATTATTGACCTAAGAATAAGGTAGTGTTTTTTTGAAATACGCCATTTCTTTTGTCATTCCCTAGTGGTTAAGCTACAACATGCGGCCGTAGCCATAAAATGACAAACTATAATTAAAGTAGGGAGTAAAATTATGTTAACGCGCGTGTTTGAACATGTACCTAACCGAATTTTTTTTTTATTTTTTTTTAAACGGTTTAAAACAGTTCTCTTGGTTTAGCGTCCATACTTCCATACCATAGAAAAGAATTGAGAGCACACAACAACGTACCATACGCAGTCTCAAACCTAGGTTAAGATCGTATAGTACTGACATAAAATTATGTCTAAATAAAATACGGTTTTTCTTGGTTTACACTTTACAGGAAGTCAGCAGCAAACAAGTTTTGAAAATACTGGATTATTTGTAAGGTTATGTTAGGTTTGGTTTTCATTCTCAAATTCATGAATTTTGTCAAAATCAGCTATGAAAATTGAATGTTCATATTGAATCTAATAAAATTGGAGACCGTATAGTATACGGTCATCTCTTTCCGATAAGAAAGCTCACAGCGAATTGTGCCACGGTGAAATGTTTTACGTACAATTTATATGTAACCGTCAAAAACAATTGGTGAAACTATTGTATGTATATAATTATGTGTAAAAATTAACACTAAAATTATATTCGACATTGTATATATTTTTTAATGTGATTTATATGCAGTTAATATTAACATTTAAATGGAAAATTGTAAATATTGGAGATTCGTTTGTCTGACTCTAAGGGGACGATTCCGTATTTGAAAAGTTTTCGGCCTAAAACTTCAGATACGACAATATGTCACAAGAGCCCCAATCTCGTGATCGCTTCAAAAAGTTTTTTATATTTTTTTTCTTTTTGTAGGATTTTCTGATAATGACGTTACGCAACTTTCCGTGAGTTTCTTTGAAATAAAAGGTACGTAAGTACAGTTTAGAGATCCATTGATATCGTAAGTGGGCTCTTACTTGGAATTTAAATGGATATTCATAACGATAAGCTGATTTTATTGTATGTCAAAATGATTAATATACCGAATGTACATTTGTTTTACTGTAGTAAAATACTTACTACAGTTTCACAGTAGCTAATTTCATTTCTGCGTTCTTTATTTTACTAAATCATTTCTACTATACTCTAATCAATACTCCATTAATTGATTTATGGTTTGGTATGGTCTTATTATCAACTTCAATAATCTCAGATTAATTAAAATTAATTTTATGAAATGTAATAATGTTATTAATAATTTCAATAATACGATAAGCATTGCATTGGTATTGTCAATCATTCTATGTAGCACTTATTTATACATAAATTATAAATATACTTATCTTAAATTTTTATCAGTAGGTATAATAAATAGTATTACATAATATTATTGTCGTTGTATTTAATTGAGAATTTATATGATATGCCAATCTTATCCTTGGCTATGGTTTAATTTTAATTAAAAAAAATATTATTTGAATCGATTGTTCTAAATATACATACTTGCATTATTGAGATTTAATCTTTGTGTTTTCACTTATAGCATCTGGCCCATTAGCTCAGTTGGTTAGAGCGTCGTGCTAATAACGCGAAGGTCGCGGGTTCGATCCCCTCATGGGCCAATTTTTTTTTTAAACAAAAATTTGATTTTATACTATTTATACGGTGTCTTGCAGAGACATTTTATAAGTGTTTATTTGAGATTGCTTTATTGATGCCAGACTATTTTTGTCTGTCTGTTCCATTATAACTCAAAAACTATTGTACCTAACAATATTAATGAAACTTGCTCAATTGTCACTTCAGTTGAAACATTGTGAGTCGCCATGGGTTTGGACTTCTCAGTTTTTAACCGGACACGGTGGTTTTGCCTCCAAGCTCTGTCAGCTTGTCCTAATAGAATCTCCGACTTGCTTATGTGGCGAATTGCAACATGCCGATCACATCCAATGGGAGTGTCCCCATATGTCGGTTGAAAGGGAAGAGCATCTTAAGTCGGCCCGACCCTCAGTTGGACCGGTCGGCCAGTGCGACTCGGAATCTGCTAGGGAAAATTGATCAGTCTTTAAAAGGTTTGCGGTATTTTACGGCGAGCGAGAAGGTCTTTTCTCATCGAGAATTGACCGTAATATATTATAAGTAGGAATCACGCACACTCCAATGCACGCCAACCAAGGTCTTAGGAAGTTGCTCCTGTGGGTCAATTCTATACACAAGGCAGCTATCAGTAGCAATATGTTAGCCGTCTAAACTGTCGAAACTATCTATCTCGCTCAAAAAGTTAACACAATCAAGATAGTGTATGTTAAAACATAGCACTTTTTGACAGTTTATAATGTTTAGACGATTAACTTATTGTAACAATTAATCTCCTCAATACAAAAATATGACAAACTACCGTCGATAGCCGCGTTGTCTATAGAATAGACCCACTGGGAAACTTTCGGCACAACTTTTAAGAGCGTCTAGCGTTCGTTACGCCAGGGTATACGCCTGCATAACGGGTGTGGAGACGTGGCGGGTGGTGGAGGGAAAAGCAAGTCGCCGTGGAAGAGGGAGATAACCTACAACCAAATGAATGATACTACGGACTTCTCAATATTTTCATGTATTCTTATGACGAAATATAGGGATCAGCCATCGGCGGTTATCGCGGGTAGTTGTGTATGTTTGTGTTGAGGTATTATAATTGTTACAATAAGTTAGCCGTCTAAACTGTCAAAAATGTCTATCTCGATCTAAAAGTTAGCACAGCTAAGAGAGGTGCTATTAAAACACAGCACTTATTGTAACAATCAATACTAACTTGTTGTAAAAATTATATTACCTCAATACAAAAATATGAAAAACTACCCTCGATAGCCGCCGATAGTGGGCGATAGCAGTCTTGTGTATAGAATAGATGCGTAGATACTGTAACCAACTCTAGGTGCGAAATAATTATTTATTTGGTTCATGAACTAATTATTTGCGTCTAATTCTGGTTACTGTATCTGCAACGGTCACAGTTACGGCTCGCTAATGAATACCCGGCATACGGCGAAATACAAGGATCTCTGGACACCAAAACGAAGAATAACAACCCAAATCTACTGTATTTATTTTTAGTACACTACTAAGTTACGTCACACCTCCGCAGTTTCTCAAACTGTGTGTGCGCGGTGCGGAAAATGGCCACCCCTCGGCAGCGCCCGCAGTTGCGATGTCACGTCGGAATTAACAGCACGCGACCGAGAATTATAATTTTAACGCAATTACCAAGTCACTTAGTGCGAGCGGCATGGCGCTGCTTGACATTCGACGCCATTTTAGTCTTCTTATTTCACAGTTTTTTTTATATAGTATATTTTTTAATACAAAGCCCACCGATATACGAGTAGAATAAATAGTATGGGGCGTGGATTTCAAACCTTTTTGATATTTTAAACTTTTCACTGCCAGCCAATTTTTACTAGTACTACCTGTAGAACAGCTATTTTTAGAATAAAATAAATCACCTAAAACATGAAATACGTACTTATTTTTGATTAATTTCATTTTTTTAGTAAATAAATCGGGACTGGTTTCGTCCGCCTCAGAGGGACATTTTCAACTGAAAATTAAATAAATGGGACATAATTATCTATTATCTATAGTCTGCAGCGGGTCTATTCTATACACAAAGCTGTTTTCGGTCCGCTTCGGTAGCTAAATAGGGTAGGAAAGTATCAAATTATTAACACTTATTATAACAATTACAATAATTTAGTTACAATTGTTACAAGTACAATGTTTTAAAAGTACTTCTCTTGGCTGTGATAAATTTTAGACCGAGATAGACAGTTTTGACAGTTCAGACGGTTAACTTATTGTAATTGTTACAATAAGTGTTAATTACTCGATACTTTCCTACTCTATTTAGCTGCCGTAGAGGGCTTTTATATAGAATAGACCCGCAGGTTGGGTTATATTCAAATTATTATCTATGTATGCAATATCGCAAATAATTTTAACAATATATGCACACGTAGAAACTGTTAACATTAATTGAAAATAGCATGAATAATTAATAATAATTAAAAATACTAATACATTAGAGTTGGCACTCTCCATCATTGAATTTGTAGAGATAGTGATCATTCAAAATATTCTGCGGAGTGACGAAACAATAGACTAAATTGTCGCCATAGCAGCATATTGTGACAAGCACGTGACGTGATCATAATGCAATCGCAGATTTAAGACTCCCTTTTCAATTTTCCCGCGCTATTTTTTTTTTTACAGTTAATATTTTTCAAACTGTATCAAATTCGCGCATGCGTATGAAAAAATATAAAAAATCTGATTGTCATTTGTTTCCTCGAACAAACTAAGCATTGATAACGTAGTCTAGCATCAAACGACATCACGCTCTAATATGCCAATTAGACCCCACTTTGTACATTATTATAATAGAGCCAACATTTGTTTGATGGCAACATTTTGACTAGGTACCTATACTAAATTTAATATTGTACAATATTGATTGGAAGCAGCGCTTTGTTAGATCCCGGTTAGTTATTATGCAAATTGGACTTTAGCAAATTTGTATTGTATTAAAATTTTGTTTACGCGTTGGCCAACTCATTATCATAATATATACTTGACAACTTTAAAATATTAAATTTTACGTATTCCAATATCTATTTTTAGTGCTAAAATTAACACATTTATTGCCAAGCTACAAAATTATTTTCCCTGGATAATTTCGATGTTTTGTTAAAATAGCCGCAGCTGTGCCATCTGATAAAACACTACGATACTAACAAGTCTGTTTGTGGCAGTGATGCATAATCTTTCAATTAATACATATAACATCCAATTTATCACGGTTTTTCCAAATATTGAAACTAATGTACCCACTAAACCTGACATCCGCCACGCACTACACCCAGTCTCAATCGGGCGTATCACGAGACCCAACGTTTGTGTGAAGCACAGAACAGATTAGTAAATATAATTCCAATATACTATTGATCAATACACTACATTTTGACGCAGGGTTTTGAATTTGTGAGTGGCATACGAAAATGAACATCATTATAGACGTGCAATAGTGTGTGTTGCAACTTTCAAATATACCAATATTGAATGAGCGTCAGTACATAATCTGAGAGCAGTTAGTACCTGTATTGGTAATGCTGATTGGTAGGGCAATAACTGTGTTCACCTAAATTGCTTCGGATATTGATAAATTCCACCAACGTGAGGGCATGAAGGTGGACCGTTGATTTAAATATTTAAAAATGGTCTACTTAGATTATTCAATCAATTTAAATTTGAAAATGGACAGAGTGGATGACTCTGCTTAAGGCTATACTTCAGCTGGGGCACGGTCTAAAACAATCGTGACTACTCGACGCGAAGATTGTGCAAACGACGCGTGTAGAACAAAACATAAATTTTCATATAAATTCAAAATGCGTCCATTTAATGCTATGTTTATTGTTCTATTAGTAATAATAATAATATATTCATTGACATGTTTTCTTTTTTAAGTAAATGGGTAACGTTTTTTAGTCATCTTTACACGATTTAAGAATTAAATCCCCCGACGCCATCACACAACAAATTGACGTGTTCACAACTCTACTATCGCTGTCTGATTGGCAGCGAGTGCAAAATTTCGTCGCACCTATAGTTGAAAATTATTTGCCGTTTCACTGAATTATGCTCTTAAAACGGCAAGGGCATCCATACCAGGCTGTATTGTGAAATGAAAAATAGAATAGCAGGAGAAGAAGGGGTAGTTTCCAATCCTGACGCAGCTATGAGCTCTTTTGGATCAGAACTAATTATTCCTCTTTTTTGGCTTATTAGGCACATTAGCGAAGGGTGTGAGAGATTGTGAAATTAATCATTGTGCTACTTTAAACACTTTCAGTCTTGTGCTGTGAATTTTTTTAATGAAATTTTATCTTAACATTTAACAATGTTTATGTATTTGATGTGTATTTTTTTTAAACTCGTTAGCTTAGAACCAGTTATTTTTCAATTTATGCATACAGCCCGCGAGACGCAGGTTGTGCGCTACTGTATCATGGTAGATCCTCCCCATGAGATTATTACAAATGATATTATTCTGCTTTAATAAAAGGATATTCTAGGCAATGCAATATAGCATCTAAAATTTAATGATATGGCGCATTAATGAAATATATTTTAGTCAAGCAATTTGAATATATTCTGAATTCATATTAGTCTAAAAATATCTCGTTTTACTTATTTTTTGAATGAACCAACTACGTATAGCGTACCTATAGATAGATATCTACGAGGGATTGTAATCCCGGATGAAAATTTACCGGAATTATCCCGGGATCCCGAGATTTGTGAATATATTATATGAATACTTTATATTATCGATGCAGAGATTTTTTTTTTAATAATAATAACCATGCCCTTGCTTTTTCGTACGAGGTGGTTGGGTGGGTTAGTTGCATCGATGTGGGGCTAATTAGGTTCCTCCATTTATATCTTTAATTTTCTTTATGGCCAGGATTAAATATTTTGTGTAGTGTTCTTGTGTTGTTCTATTACTTAGTACTTCGTGAGGCTTTTGGAGGTCAATTTCATGATTATGCTGTCTACATCGAGTCCTGCGAGTCCATCGCTCCCTTTCTAGTATAGGGCAGTCGTTGATGACATGTCACACAGTTTGAGATGTGTTGCCGTCACATGGACAACAGTCATCATCCCTCAATTTAAATCTATTTAGATACGCTGGGCACCGCTTCGTATTGCATATGTATCGTATATGCAGAGAATATTATGGCTTGATGAAAATTTAATTTACTTTTTTATTGATCAGAGTTTTGTACTATTCCGTATGATTCGATTTAATTGACGGGATCTTTGCTTTTCAGTGGTTTATAAAACATAAACTGTATAAACTCTCATCCTGACTTTTTGTGTATATTATCATCTGTAGAGGTTTTACCCAATTCTACAACTGCCACACCATTGTCTATGCTCATGTTTGGGGCATGGACAGTGGTGAAGCGGAAACACCAATCGGACAGTTGTCTAGAAATCTCGTTCCTGTGTAGAGGTTATAAGCACGCTGCGAATGACATTAATATGGACGAAGCATCTGGAAAAAAAATGACACTCACTTTTTTGTCCGGTCTGCCGAATGGCATAATCTGTTCTAACGCCATTACAGTAAAGGTGATATTACTATAAATTCCCGATGCTTTTTGTTAGGTCTGCTGAATGGTTCGGTTCGAACGGGTTCGCTCAAATAAACATTGACACTAGAAATACTGTTCTAACGCCATTACAATAAAGGTGATATTGCTATAAATTCTCGATGCGTGATATCGCATAATGGAAATTGCGTGACGTCTACCTATACATGTGCGAATGTCGCTATGCGTGAATTTACTTGCTAGCTACTGTATGGAGTGCGTTGTCCTTTAATAATGTCATTGGACGCTGCAGACCTTTTGCTGAATTATCAAGTTAAAAGATTCATGTAAACATTAGCGACAAAATTTAATATAACACCAAGTTATTTGACTTTTGATAATAAACAAGTTAATGTGCACGATAATATAAACGATATAAAATGCTAACGAGTGTGTTTTATTCAACTCTGTCCCGAACACAATATGTCACACATACTAGCAACTTGACTGATATCAAACTGATAACCGATATAGTTGAAACAAATTAATTTAACTAGGAACATCCCTTATACATCTCGGGTAAACAAATCTGAGAAGAAACTACGTTCCTCATATTATTTACTCAGCTTTACGTTTCACCTGGAACAAACCACATATCCAATATTAGAAACTGTTTGTTCGTAACAATAAAAATAAGCTACAGTTTTAATAAATATGTAAATTGGAGAAAATGTTTTATATGAACAAAGATTGCCTAATAAAATTCTTTTCTTATATATTTTTTTAAGACGGTACTTCAGTGGAACGGCAAATAATTTTCAACTATAGGTGCGACGAAATTTTGGACTCGCTGGCAATCGGAGAGCGAACGTCGAGCTGTGAACACGTCAATTTGTTTCATGATGACGACGGGTGTATTAACTCTTAAATTGTGTAAAGATGACTAAAAAACGTTACCCATTTACTTGAAAAAGAAAACATGTCAATGAATATATTATTATTGTTACTAATAGAACAATAAACAGAACATTAAATGGAAGCATGTTGGATTTATATGACAAATTATATTTCGTTCGGCACGCGTCATTTGCACAATCCGCGCATCGCCTAGCCACGATCTTTTTAGACCATGCCTCAACTGAGGTATAGCCTTAATAACAGTCAATTCAAATCATTTTTTTTTCACATATAGCGAACATTACTAATTATTCATTTAAGACGTGCACAGCCTGATATGTATAATTAAAGAAATATTAATACATCAGTATTGTATAAAAAAGAAATATATCAGTAAGTATTAAGTTATTAAATAGTAGAAAAGTGTAAATACAAAAAATATAAATTAGATACGAGGAAGTACACTGAATGAGCTAAGCAGACCCTATTTTAAAAAATTATAAAAAAGTGCCCACCTATACTCATTCTCACGCAAGTGGAATATGTTAATATTTAGTTGAATAGAGTTACAATAAATATTTATAAACATACTTAGATTAAAGCGAAAATGTTGCAACCAGTAATTTTTTTATATATATATGATCATGCAAATACATGCGCCTTTCAATAACCTACGTGGTCGCAGCCATGATTTATTCTGGATCGGAACCGTTTCCTCGTGTCAAGCCTATCAGGCACCATTAGCGAGGGATGCAAGATTAGTAATAGCGCTCGCTAAAGACATTGCATTTTGTTTTTGAAACTTTATTTTTCTGTATAAAATTGTTTGTTTTTTGTTCTCAAAAAATTATTTTTCTGTATTTTACTAAAGTATGTTTTGATTGGGACCAGTCTCAGGAAATAAAAACTAGAATTGAGATCGCAAGGAGCGCCTTTCTCAAAATGAGACGCCTCCTTAGCAATCGAGATCTTAACCTAGGTCTGAGACTGCGTATGGTACGTTGTTATGTGCTCTCAATTCTTTTCTATGGTATGGAAGTATGGACGCTAAACCAAGAGATGTCACGGAGACTTGAAGCTTTCGAAATGTGGCTGTATAGACGCATCCTCAAAATTCCTTGGACTGACCGGGTGACAAATGTTGAAGTTCTCAATCGAATGGGGAAGGACCGAGAAGTTCTACGTAGTATCAAAACCAGGAAACTACAATACCTCGGCCACATTATGAGAGGACAAAAATACAGCATTCCCCAACTTGTCATTCAAGGAAAAATCAATGGGAAGCGTAGCAGAAGACGGCGCCGCATTTCGTGGCTTAAGAACCTCCGTGATTGGTACGAGTGCAGCTCCACCGAACTGTCCCGGGTAGTAGACGACAAATATAAGATCGCCTTGATGGTGGCCGACCTCCGCTAGGGGATAGCACAATAAGAAGAAGATGTTTTGATCTAATTTTTTCTGTTATTATTATTATTATTATTAAGTATATTCTATATTCACTTCTTCTCTCTTGTAAAGGTAATATTAATGGTTATAATGTAAATCTCATGTCGTGTACGTCTTGAATTTAAATTTGTTATGCCCACAATGTTTTGTATTCTTAAATAAATAAATTATTATAATCTGATATAATATAAATAATCCAGTATCAGGAACCTACATCAAAATCAATACAGTTCTTATAGTTTTTGTTTTGAGTAATTTCAATCCCGGAATTTTAGAAATGCAAGCCCTACCATTTAAATTGTGTAATTTTGTTTTGGTATTTTTATAAAAAAAGAAACTGCGACGTCATCAAAATGACATTAACTTTTTCAGATATTGAAAAAAATCACTGTCGTCATTTTGTACGACGGTTTTGGTGGTACCGTTGAAAATATTACACGCCATTCGTTTGTCATATTTTTCAAAATAATGAAGCTCTGAATGATTAAATTACTGTGGACATGATCGTTGCCAGGGTAAATTGAATATTCTAGGTCGGTACCCTTATTGCCGCGAGGGTGCAATCCAAATTTTTAAAATCGCCAAGGTCGTAAAATATATTTAGAAGATAATATACTTATAATATTTTTTCGACTGCTATCAATTATATTACTTATTTAGTTATTTAGAAAAGAGTAGGAACTGTGGCATTACAGCGATTGGCCAGTGCACCATAATACATAATAAATACAAATTATAAAATGACCTAATTACAAATAACAACCAATATAACTAGAAAGTAGAAAATAAATTATGTGCTTATATAGATAAATTAAAGTAAAATAAAAAAATACAATTATAAATGTAACCTATTTAACACGTCCATAAACATGATACGAGTATTATAGTTGTAGCAATTTAATATGCAGGTTTTGTTGTTAAAACAAAACATTAGAACAATAATAATTGTTAGCGTTTCTTCAATCATAACTAAATCAGTAGTGTTTGTTTTGATTGGTAATTACGACAATATCTTATTAATTGAGTTAGCATTTACTTGGTAGAATTCCATTTTACAAGAAATGAAAATATAATTAGAATTTAATATTAATTATATTTTTATTTCTTGTTCGATAATATCTATTGTAATATATGTACTGCGTTGGTATAAATAAGAAGGACAATCTATGAATACTCACTCAACTCATCGAGTCCGTCACGAGACGTGCTGCTATTGTCACAAGTTCTTCACTCAACATTTTACATCCGTTATTCTACTCGAATCAAGTCTCTTAGTGCATTCTTATAATTATTAATCTCTTGATCATATCGATCTCATCAATACACCATTACCTCGCGATTATAATCTCATGTCATCATTATTATTATTGTATTCAGTGTATTCTTGTTCAACCAAGCAACAACGACTCTTCTCTCTTTACCACCTCATCCTACCTCCAAAGTGGTGACCCCGATCGGAACGACGCACCTTCATCGTACACATCCGAATAGTTAATTAAAAATAAACCAACCATTATGGTGCTATCAAATAGGTTAATCGCACGATACACAGCATCATGGAACATCACATCCGTCCTGCGACGGGGCATCATGAAGACCGCAGTTATCAGTGATATTGATGGGAACTTGAAAATTAATATTTGCCAGTATGACGGATTGTAAATGAACCCACGAAGAAGTAAAAAGAAATTAATGCTTCAAAAGAGAGGTTTCTTAAAATTATGGAGAACATTTCGCATAGTTTGAAAAAAAAAATGTAATATTTAAAAAGCATTCAGGTCATTTGAATGACTTCATTAATGATTAATTATATTGTGGATATAATACTTTTACATAGTACCTATCTACGGAAGTAATTTTCCTTGGCAGTGGTAAAAACATGATGGTTGGATTACGTACCAACTTTATAGAGGGATTCTAATGGATTCAAGCTCTGTACTATTCCATTTAAGTCGTTTTTTGCGACCCGGGTTTCGCCTTTCGGCATCTTCAGGCGTCGTGTACACTCACCAAAGGCAATCACACACTGACAACGAACACCCTTAACTCTACCTTATATAGTAAAACAATACAATAAAGTAGGTAAAAACTCCATTACCTACCTATTTAGTCAGAAATTACAACAAAAAGTACAATAAACAAATTATGAATAGCTGAAGTGTCAGTAAAAAACCCAATTAGTAAAAACCCTATCTTATTAATAACAATACACTGGACAGCATATTATTATAATAAATCGTCAAACCTAATAATAGGTCAAAATTCTTTATAACAATAAAAAATACTACACTCAAGAAGTGTAAATCGTCAATTCTAAGAAAAATAATTAATCGAGTTAACTAATGAGATGTCTATAATAATACTACTTACAAGGTACCTACTTTTATTTTTATAACATTATTTTTTAACAAAAACAAAATTATACATATAAACTCGCTTAATATAATATAATATATAACTCACCTAATATAATATATATATATATTATACAATTATGCATACCTAAATCCTCATCCCTAGACTCTCATACAAATATATATATATAATCTCATACAAACATATATATAAATTGTGTGTCAATACAATTGACCGTAATATAGTCTCATATGTAAAACATCATATTATAGGATATAACAAAGGGCTACTAGGAAAGCTGAGTTGATCGTTCAATATAGGTAAGCTCTGCAACTGTGCTCTATTTATTTCTAATATTTCTTGGTAGAATAATTTATAATCACCCGTATGACTGTGAAGTAGTTTTGCACCCTTTTCAATGTCAAACGTGTGTTTTTCATTTAATAAGTGGTTAGCAAACGTTGAAGTATCCTTCTCCAATCTTTGGGCTGCTAAATGTTCTGAAATTCTAATATTTAGGCTCCTCGTAGTTTTCCCAATGTAAAATTTAGGACAGTTGTTACAGTTTAATTTGTAAATACCGGATTTATTTTCAATCTCTATGGAGTCTTTATTATTTATTAATAATCTACCAACTGTGTTATTACAATAAAATGCCGGTTTGACATTATTTTTGGACAGATGTTTTATAACTTTTTCACTGGTTTTACCTATATAACTTAATCTACACCAATGATTAGCAATGACCGGTATGGTAGGTTCTATACCTTTATATAATAATTTAGATACTAATTTTATTTTCTTTTTTATTAAAAGTTTGTCTATAAGAGACTCCTCATAACCGTTGTTAATAGCAATTTGTTTAATCGTTGAAAGTTCGTTTTGAAAATTTGTTTCACTTAAGGGCACAGTTACAAGTCTATGTATATCTGAATGAAATGCGGCTAGTTTATATGCAGGTGGATGATTCGAGGAACTATGTATAATGCAATCCGAATATGTCGGTTTTCTATAAATGTTGAACTCATGTATGTTCTTTTCTATGTTAATATTTAGGTCTAGAAAATTAATTTTCTTAACACCTACTTCTAATGTAAATTTAATATTATCATCTAGTGAATTTAAAAACTTATGGAATTTGGTCAGTTGTCTATCTGTACCATTAAACAAACAAAGTATATCATCTACATACCGAAACCAATATATGATATCTCTGGTTTTAGTTTTGTTTTCGAATATAATAGATTCTAAAAAGTCCATATATAACTCTGCTAACAAGGGAGACAGACAATTTCCCATTGCCAGGCCTGAAATTTGTTTATAACATTTACCGTTAAATTGGAAATAATTTTGTTCTACACATATGTCTAAAATATTCATCAACTCCGACCACGTTCCTAAATAATTATAGACACCACTAACCAGTGGCGAAGGGTGGAGGTGGCTATTAAGATCTGACATAAATAGTCCACATTAAACGTTGTCAATCATACGTTTTTGTTTTTATTGAATTAAGACTACAATTAATGGTGATGGTTAGTTTTTAAAAATCAATTACACCCTGCGAAAACCAAGCAACAATATAATATTATAATAGAAAAAATACTGCCAATAGAAATAATAGTATTATAATAATAATAATTATAATAAAAATTATTATAATAATAATAATGCCAATAGAAAAAATATGCCAATAGAAATGGCGTATTTCAAAAAAATACTACCTTATTTTTAGGGCAATAATTATTATAAAGCAAATATTATTCGTAGGATGTTTATCACAGTTTAAATAAATCTAAAAATTTTTAACACCACTTCACATGGACGTACTGAAATATGACTATATTCTAAAACATTAGAGCGAGAGGTTTAAAAGAATACTATTTTATGTAATAAAAATACTTTATACAGTCATCAAATAATGTTTAAAATAAATATAAAGGATAATAAGGCTTCAAAATTATATAAATAGATTATCTACAAAGTTTAGGGAATGTCCAGGGTTATGCTCTGAAAATTCCATAAAAGCTCCATTTTTACCTACGCTGAGCATGTGGGCCGTTAAGAATTAATACAATAATGATATTATTTCGTACATCCTTGGATTTGCTTTCCACCTAATTAATAATAAAGAAGATAATATCATAACGGACTTTTCACTATTCACAATGGCAGTAATAACTCAGCCGACTTCGCTTCCGAATTGCATTCATTACAAAAGATCCACCTAAGTATGCTAGTTACGTTTCTTACTGCGCCAAACGGTACTCCCCCTGCTATAATATGATTCTCGGCGCAGGGAAGTCAGCGCCGACAGCGAGTTTTCGTAGACTCGACGTCGGCACTAAGCACTTATTTATTGCGCCGGACATTGTTTACCGACAAAAATCACGCTATGTTTTGCAATAAGCCTCAAGAACTTATTACACCCGACGATGCAGTCGCAGTCATTGTATCGACGATAATAAATTAATAAAACTCGAGTTTATGGTCAGTGGCCGTTTTCTACGAAGCAAACGAAGCGGCTGCTTCAACAACTTTATTGTGTTGACGTAGAAGACTTGATATCAGGAAACTCAGAAATAATGGGAACTGAAATACACAACGGGTAAGGCGATAGCAGGTAACCGACTCGAGTAAGGAAGAATCCGGGTTAAACTTACACACGTGTTAAGAATACGTTTTACGTCGAATACTAAAAACTGCTCTCGGTTTATGCATTTACGTTCATTTAATGTTGGTGTATTACACACACTATTGCACGTGCATAATGCGTGCTTCATTTTCGTAGGACACACACATTCAAAAGCCTGCTTCACCATGCGGAGTATTGAATATTGCCTATCGGTATTCTATCTATTATCTGTTCTGTGCTTGATATAATACTCATGGAGCTGTTTTAAATACTTAAGACTATACCTCAGTTGAGGCATGGTCTAAAAAGATCGTGGCTAGGCGATGCGCGGATTGTGCAAATGACGCGTGCCGAACGAAATATAATTTGTCATATAAATCCAACATGCGTCCATTTAATGTTCTGTTTATTGTTCTATTGGTAACAATAATAATATATTCATTTACATGTCTTCTTTTTCAAGTAAATTGGTAACGTTTTTTAGTCATCTTTACACGATTTAAGAATTAATACCCCGTCGCCATCACGAAACAAATTGACATGTTCACTGCTCGACTATCGCTTCCTGATTGCCAGCGAGTCCAAAATTTCGTCGCACCTACAGTTGAAAATTATCTGCCGTTTCTCTGAAGTACCGTCTTAATATAAAAAAATAGTACTTCTAGAATATTATTATATCATTATATTATAATATATTATATTTACATTAATTAAAATAATTATTCAGGTAAACGTGTGCTACGAACGTTGCAGCTAATTTATAAAATAAAATGTGATATTATTTTGAATCTAAATTGCAGACGATTCCTATTTATAAAACTATCAGAAGCTGGTCTCGGCCTAATTCTTTAACTCGTTGAGTGCGCACACCGCGCTTGGCCCCAGGCCATTAGAGGTCATTAGCATGTTATCAAAGTGGGGTAATTAAGGGGTAATTAGTAGCTCAGCAGTGAATGTATTAATTTACTAGATGTTACCAAGTGCGTGTTTCCCAAAATTTTACAAATCATTTCAACGCTATTTGGAATCATTGGCCAATCATTCATTATCTTCAGAGTGTATAGTTTACATTAATTATATCATTTAATAAACTATTTATTTTATTTAATGAATAAGACACAAGATATGAAAATGTAACATTCTATAATATAGACGTTGGATCTGGTGTTGTAGGTTGTAGGATCCAACATCTATTATTTGCATGTTGAAGATTGGTTCGTGTGTGTGATAATATATTGTTCGGGGAGAAATTAAAATGAGACACAGAATTGATATGGATTGTTTTATATTGTCATAAAAACATTTAAAATTTACATGGCACTAAAATAAGACTGTCACATTGTTTTTATACTTTATTACTGAAGGTTACATTATGATTTTGAATTGAGTTATGAGTTGCTCGCATGATTGTCTGTACTGTTGGAGGCTGGATTTGCAACTCAATTGTTGACTCATTTCGTTATTATTGTCTATGGTCGATCAATGGCCATAGACAACAACTTGAAATTTGCAGAGTTAAAATATAAAACCTCTACAGGAGTCTCCCTGCTTTACTTTGAATATTGAATATACATAATTTTAAAACATCTCATTCATATACACACTAGAAAAAAATACGACACCCGACGGGACTTGAACCTGTATCTGTTTCAATTTATCTGTATTCAATTATATTATCATTGCTTAAACGGGTCGAGAATTATTAATAGTTGGATCACCCGGTGTGATACGATTGTCAGGAAATAGTGCTGAACTTTTTTTTGTTTGTGTTAAGTGTTGAGTAATGATACGTACAGAAAAGTTGAAAAGAAATATTTTCTTAGTCGCTGTGGAATAATTGAAAAATTGTTCGTTGTGAAATATCTACAATGGAATTAATGTGAAAAATGAAAAATTGCTACGTGGTGATAAATATCCAATATTAAACAGAGTAAGGTTACGCTCATATGAATCCATTTATTATATGTGTTCACACAATCATTATTATTTGTTAAGCAATATACTTGAGTACAAATAAAATTAAATAATGTCAACTGGAGTGCGTATTTTAGAATTTTAAAAATCTACTATGAGTTTATAACGAAATGAATCAATCTTAAATTTTCTTCTTATCGTGCCATCCATTAATGGATCACGACTACCATCAGGGTGATATTTGTTTTATCATCTACTACCTGGAACCTTAAAGTTAATGGCCTCATCAAACCACACCCGCCCCGCGATACACCCGGTCTTAATCAAGCGTATCACAAGACCCTACGTTTGGATATGAAGAATCAATTTTGTATGACTGGGAATGTCTCAGGAGCAGTTACCCAAGTCTTGGGTAGCTGCCGCCACGCTCTCAAGTGAGCTTTGACCGAGTTTACTGATGTTACTCTAATGTAAAGTGCGGGGGGAGAGAAAAGGCACAGAGAATTAACAAAAAGAAAATGAATTAAAATTTTTATATATAACAAAAAACGAAGCTCATCATACGCAATAAGACGCCGCAAATTTGTTTAATATAAGATAATTGGCCTTTATGGCAACCAGGTCGGACGGCCCGATAGGCCCAACAGCTGGTTGGACCGACTTGAGCATATCTTCCCTCTCGGAGCTTATTCTCAGATATTCCCAGAGAATGTGGTTTGCATCCTGTTTTTTTCCGCCACATGGACATGTCGGTCGGGTAGCAAGTCGAAGCTCAAAGAGCTTGGCAGCGAACCCACCATGGGCCTGTCAAAATTTGGCAGCAGTCAACATGGTTATCTCCAATCGTGCATAAACCAAACCGTGCATAAACCGTATAGTGTGAAAAGAACGTGAACTTTTTGCCGATTTGGATTTTTTCCGTACGGTTAAACCCGTATAGTGTGAAATAAGGGTTAGTCCATGGAATTTTTAGGATGCGTCTATAGGAGACATCTCCTGGTTTAGCGTATATTCCATCTAAAAGGATTGAGAGAACATGGTCCATAATGCAGTCTCAGATCTAGGTTAAAACTCGATTGCTAACGAGGTGCCCCATTTTGAGAAAGGCACCCATTCTGATCTCAATGCTAGTTTTTATTTCATGAAATGACCCATGTTCCTAAATATACAGTGTTGAAGTTCCCCAGTTCACCCTACACAACCGAACCATAAATACTTAAACTCACTTAAATTATCAGTATTAAAAAAAAAAAATATTTTAGTATTATATATAGTATTCCCATACGGACAGTTGAAGATGTTCAAATCGCACTCAGGTTATTTTTTCCGCGCTTTATTTAAAACATGTCACATTATTCAGAAATAGGTACTCGTAGCTCACTAATTATTAATATTTAAAAGGATTATTTTTGACCTCTTCTAAACATATAACTACATTTTCTAGGTTAAAATATAAATTATGTTGGTCATCCTATAGATCAATGCTCCGCAACCTTTTCTCACCCATTGCACACCAAAGGTATTCTCAGAATTCCGCGGCATACCACAGGTAAAACAATTATACATCAAAATATGGACCCCACATGCTGAAGCGGGCCCCTACTTATCGCTAAGGTTAAAGACAGTGTGATACTCTAAAGTAGTTAGTGTTTTTCAAATAGTGTTCGAGGTAAAATTAATGGTATTCATTGTATGTTTGGCTATTTTTTGTATTTATTAATACAAACACTTCCCAATCGCATATTTAAAAATATTAGTATTAGCGTAGTCATATAGCGCCGCAGGCGACTTTTTTTTAACCATTAGAGAAAATTTGTAATTTGTGTTTATCTCACTTATCTGGTTGATCTGCCACACCCCCCTGAGCCTGGCCTCCCAGACTAGAGCTCTGACGAAAGAGAAACCCGAAGTTCTCATCACCCGTCAAGTATGACTGCTTATCATTTTTAATTATAGTTTGAGTTGAAAAAAGTTGCTCACATATGTATATGTCGTATAAAATGGGAGCTGAACTGCGATAGCCTTGTCGGAAATCCGAGGATATTTTTTATTAACCGAAATCCAGAAAATACCCAATGGAACATCGGCGAAATTCATTTTTAGCGTCACGTCGTTCCTCAATTCAACAAAATTCCTCACGAATATAATAATAGTGCTTCTATAGAATTTCCGGCATTGGTTGCAAAAGGGTTTCGAATCCAGTCGTATTGATTGTATGAAAGTAATGATGAAATTTCTTTTGCAGCAATATTGTAAGTTTTTGGGCCGGACCCAAAATTCATTGCTTGTTTTCAATGGTAGTATATTTATTTAATATCCCTATGGTAGAGAAGCATATCAATATATTTTTATTCTGACCTTGCATTTTTTTTTATTAATTTTATTAAAAGTCATGCACGCAAACTTGGCCATTAAGTAAGTATTGTATAATATACAAAATTATTTGCATTTTTTGACACAATGCGCTGCGGCACACCTATCATCGTCTCGCGGCACACCGGTTGCGGAGCACTGCTATAGATAATGCGGTATGTTAATAATGTTTACTGATATACTAAAAAGGTTTTTTTTAAATGTTTAATGATTATTTAACATTCTTTCCCACCCTGAACTTGAATTTTCAATTCCATCGTGACAGAATTCTCTCGGTTTTGATGTGAAGAATAAATCAACCTTCTTTCGGATCATTTTCTGTACTAATAATATCATTCTGTATATTGTTGAAAATTTTTTAATCTTATGGTCACTTAAAACTGCCGCAGTTTTTTCAAAGTAAAATATGCCATAATATGAAGTCTTGCATTATCGTGGAGGAAAATAATACTTTTTATATTGGCCTTTGGCCAGGGTTGGTATTTTTCTTAAATTGATTACTTTAGACACAAGCCATTGGCCGCAAATATAATATGAACCTATGCATATTTTTCAGCTAAAAACTGAAATAATTTTATTGCTATGTAATTGAAACATTACGAGAAAGAATGAAAAATATATTTTAGATTAAACTTTAAAAATATATGTATTTGTATCATTTATTTAAACCAAAGATTTTGAAAAAAACCTTCTATATAGAGGCTAAATGTATGAAATTGACGTCAAAAAACTACCACAGTTGAAGGTTCATATTTTGCAGAGAACTTCACACTACTAATTTGTCATTCTTTGTCAATTTTCAGGGCGTGTAAAAATCAGGTCATGAAATGGACCGGAATGCAGCTCCGATTCACGAAATTTTCGAAACTATCGCTCTGTCAAGTGGGAAATTTATAAATTACTTTTCGATAATATAGAGTATAAAAAAATATTAAATTTATTTACGTTACGTACATATTTTTCTTAAAGAATATTAGGAAGTGCATGGTAGGTAGGATATAACAAAAAAATTTAACACGTTTTAATATTTTCAGAAAATTATTGAGCGCTCCGGTTCTTAAAATATTTCATTTCGAGCGCTGGTAAAAATACAATACGTCACGATCAGTAGATAAGAAAATAAATGTGTGTTTACCCTTTTATAACTGCAGTTGAGTAAGTAATCACAATTAACGATTATAAGTATACCATGCTTCATGCGTTTGTTAAATAATTTCAAAAGACAACAGAAAATATGGTGAGTTGCTGCCAAAAGTTGGTAAATCGATAGATTAGGTATTTAGAGTTAGCAACGTATTATGTATCTACATATTATTTAATAGCTAGAAAAAAATTCAACGTCATCCAACACATAGAACATGCATTAAAACACAAAAAAATCAGCATAATGCCTGATTTTAGAGGGCATTTTCAAATTTCATATTGCAATTACTCCTGGTGGCGCTTTTTAGCAGTGGACTGTAATTTTAAGGTGATGGTGGACTACGAATCTAGTGGGGGGTTTGCACAGGATGCCAGACACAGACCTTTATGTTGAGAGAGCTGGCGCGCGCTGAAGCCGGTTCGGTGTTCACGCACTCACGCACTGGTAAACGGACGGTTCGGAATGTCACTCTCACGGTTTCACGGATGATAGACGCAACGTTCGCTCAAACCGTATAAGATTTAGCTCAACGAAAGTCAAACATATTCGTTTTGACTCATTCGGTAATTAACGACGCTCGTATCACAACCACGCAACGCAACCGGTTTCTTGATGTCACTCGAGCTAACTATTAAATCAGTTTGTATAATAATTGAATTAATCAATAGACTGTGGTTTAGCGGTAACAGGCCAACACGCACCGGTTTTCTTGAGCTAACTAAAATTTAACTTTCATCACGGTCAATCATGACCCGTGACTAATCGTCTTGTAACAATATTTGGGGATTTGTGGTTGGTGGTAAACACGGTACCTTGCACCTTGCGGGGGTGGGGGGGCTCCATCCCCTGGGCCCCTCAAATGATACCCTCACGGCTAAAAGTATCAAACATGGAACATGCTTTGCCTACTGATTCTCTTAATGTTGTTGTCCAAATCCAAAAGAAAATTTATTTGTCAAACTAACCGAATCCAAATGATTCAAACATTTTTACTTTTCTGAAAATTATGTAATTACAATGATAAAACTAAAGAAGTACAATACGTCGCACAGAATGTAGGCTACTGAATGTAAAATGAAAAAAATCGGCGCGCGTAAGTAATCGGGGCGGGGCACGGGCCGCGCGTATATAGTTGGTCTATTTTTCGTAACGCTTTTGCGTCGGAGATCATGAGTAAAACATGTTCCATGTTAAAAAGGATTATTGCGACTAAAATTTGGCCCAACCAACTCCATAACATGATTTCGAGACTTACCAACATTTTTCAGTTACCCCACGATATAACGTATAATGGTCCTTGTACCTATTTATAGTCTAAATTCGTTGTTTTAAACATTTTTTTTAAATACTACAATACTTGACCATCAAAGAGGACTTCACTCCAGTTCATTTGGCGCATATTCTATTCTATACGCAATACTGTTTCGGCCGCTACGGCAGCTATCTAGGGTAGATGTATATCGAACTATTAGCACTTATTGTAACAATTACAATAAATTAGTTGTAATCGTCACAATAAGTGCATTTTTTTAACAGCACCTCTCTTGGCTATGTTAAATTTTAGAGCGAGATAGACAGTTTTCACTGTTTAGACGGCTAAATTATTGCAATTTTTTTAATAAGTGCTAATACTTTGATTCAAACCTATCATAGTTAACTGCCGTAGCGGCTGAAAGCAGTCTTGTGTATAGAATAGATGCGCTGGTACATTCTATAAGCTGCTCTAATATATTCGCAATAATGTCTTTTTTATATTTAATTGTATTTATAATCAACTATTTCTTTTATTCAACGAATAATTAACAAGATTTAAGAATGTACCATTCTAATTATTGAACGTACATAATTTTGAAAAACCGCTGATGAGTGGGTATTGAAAGTGGCCAATAGTTAAAATTTGTCGCAATTTGTGTATCACTGCGTAGCATAGAATTAATGCGTGGATGGGGCGTAAACCCGGGAGATGCAGGGTTCGATTCCCCGCCGGGGTGGCTTACTTTTTTCAAAAAAGGTTTTTTTCTATTGGTTATAATATATTTTCTCGGAAAGTGTTTTTCAAAATTATGTATGCTTAATTGTATTTTATTATAATGTCTCGAATTCTTTTAATTATGTAAACGATGTTTTATAAAAAAGGGTAGAAAGGTCAAATTTAGCTGTAATTATGCTTATTATTATAAACGCGTCTATGCGGAAAGGTCAGACTTTTTAAATAAGAAAAAGGCAGCATCTGTCCTAAATCACTTGATCCGGAAGAGGCTCTTTATCTAAATAAGAATACAATATCTACCCTAATCAGTAGAAAAACCCAGGTTTTTACGCGCCACTCGATTAGTTCTTCCGGTCATGAACCCTCCCCCGATGACCGCTTGCGATTGCCACATGAAAACCCCGTTTTTATAGGCTAAAAGAGTTGTAAAAAAAAATAAGCCCATCACGTACCGGGGCAGAGGTGTGTAAACTATTATATTGTGTGATAGGTAACTAGTATATTTTTTATAAATACTTATTGGCTTATTGCTATTATAGATCTACCATCATAAATTGGCATTTCAGCGAGGGCGCTAGTATGACATTGAGAATATTACCATAACTAACAAAAAAATGGTAATTTATAATTTTTTATTGGTAGTAAATTTCTGTACAAATATTATGCAATCCATAATTCGAGAAACATGTTGTAAAATTAAATGGCATTTGTAACAAATTTATCCTCGATAGACAATTTTAGTTTCAAATTCGACCGGCTGCCAACTTACGATGGTAGATCTTTAATAATGGATATGAGTCGCCTAGGCCCTAGAGTCATTTTGCAATTTTGTCATTTTTTAGTTAAATATTCTCAAGATCTATAAAAAAGAAAAATAGTAGTAAACAATTACAAGATAAAAAGAACTTTTTATATACCAAGTTTTTAAATTTTCTGTTGAATCATATAAACTTGACAATTCTATGTATTAATAATTTAGGACAAATAAGGCAATGGTCAACAAATCATTTTTTTGCTATTTTGCAACCAACAAACAAACAAACAAATATAGAATAATAAAATGTAACTTTGTTTTCCATAGTAACGCATGTATATATTAATAATTTAGTTGCTAGGACCACCCCCTTAGCAACCAATAATAGTGGATTGGATTACGGATTTCTTCCGAAATAACTTTTTATACAAAACAGAATTAACTGAAAATGAATTCAATTCTACTTATAGATGGCTAAAAGTATTTTAAAAATGCATTGGCATGTTCTGATCTGATACATTCTAAAAGTTTCAAATGTCTAGCTAGTCGGAAACTTAGTTAGTTAGTTAGTTAAAATCGATTGCAAGATTTGTACTGGATAAACAACCACCGGACAAATAAGAATACGACCTAATAAAAACGTTGTAAAATAGGCTATCAAAAGTCACTTTAAATCAGAGCGTTGGAGCTGAGATCGGAGCAGGAGCACGTAGCACTGGAGCAATGGGATTTTACCCGGAACAGGGGCGGAGCTGGAGCACATAAAAAAAATAGTACCCCACTGCTGCGGATTTTTTTTTATTATTAAATTATCGTCCTAAAATCCAATGAAAATAGTATATTTTGACACTGCAACACTGGAATTATTTGAAATATGGCAACACTGGCGGGTGATAAATAATCTCACTTTTTTTTTGTTTAATAGAATTAAAAATAAAAATGATAATGATAATTATTATAAAACTAAGTACTTATTTTTTTAACATTTTGTATTCATATAATACTAACTTATTAAAACTTTTTACCCGGAGCGAAGCAGACCCTGGAGCGGATACGGAGTAAGTATTAGGTCCTGGAGCGGAGCAACTCAAAATAGGGTCCGCTCCAACGCTCTGCTTTAAACCATGTGAAAATCGTTGACAAAGTTGACTGTTTGTGTCATAACTCACATGTTTCAATGAATAATGTGAGTTTTGTCATCAAGGCCTTTCTAATCAGTCAGACAGCTCTATTTCTCATAGTGTGCTGTGTGTCTGCAGTTTTAGGAGAATATTATTATATATATTTTTAAAGAAATAATGTAAATCGATACACTCACTCATTAATATTCAAGGGAGTTCAATACGCTTATTCTAATTACAAAAAACAGTTCTCTGGTGTTTCATTGCGATTAACTTAAAATTCGATTTTTGGAATATGTGAGTTATGACTCTATGCAACTCATATACTGTTATGTAATAAATAAAATGGTATACGCCTGGCAGAACGCTTTGAAGTATCTATCCAAATTGATAAAAAAATTAACGTAAAATTGTAAGATTTCTTATGGTTGTTAAGAAAGAAAATGTTATTAGCTGCCTTTATTATTACATAACAGTAGCGAAGGGTGGAGGTAGGCTATTAAGATCCGCTATACATAGTGCACATTAAACTTTGTTAGTCATACGTGTTTGTTTTTATTAAACCAAGACTACAAGTTACAGATAGTGTTGGTTAGTTTTTTTTAAAATCAATTAAACCCTGCCTAAATCGAACCATAATAGTTTTGGTATATTTTAGGCGATATGACAAAATTGTGCACAGTTTTTCATTCATACATATTTGTTTTCATTGGATTAAGAATACATATTGTCACACATATTATTGGTTCATTTTTATTAAATTCATTTAGCCCTGCCTAACCAAACTATAATAAATAAAAATATTATTCTACCTATAATGTATGATTTGATTGGATAATTTTAGATATTTTATAGATAGACGAGTATTTTTTGACCATTATCTATTATGGCTTGGTTTTGCAGGGTATTATTGAATTTTAAAAACTAACCAACACCATCTGTAAATTGTAGTCTTATTTCAATGAAAACAATTACGATTGACTTACAAAGTTTAGAATGCACTATTTATGGCGGATATTAACAGCCTACCTCATCTCTTCGCCACTTTTATATAATCACCATAATATGAGACTCAGAGAATATAAAAGATACTCAACACCAGGATTGGATTCCATGCCACCTTTTTAACGAGATCTCGTGGAGTTCATGTGTGGAAGTTATCACGTCAACGCCTCGGGCGCCAAACGTCATTATATTATTATGACTACATACGAGGACGCTACTGAGGTGGCTGCCGCCCGGGTGCTAGCTCAAAATTTCGCCCTCCCCAAAAGTAAAAAAAATCAAAATAATAATATGTCATTCAATGAAAAGTTGTATCAATAAAACTATTATATTGTCATCAAAGCGTAATACTTATATTATGTATTTATTTGAAAAAGACACATTGAGTAGGTACATAATAAATTATTAATTCAGGACGTTCACAACATGACATTTAGAATAAAAATTACAAGTTATCAGCTAGAGAAAAAACAAGGTGGAGAAAAAAAAAGCAAAAATAGTTTTATACAAAAGAAATAAAATAAAAAAAACAACAATAATTAAAAAATACAAATTAAACAATAAAATAGAATTTAAAAAACAGAATATATAATGGATCGCCAAAAATATCTACATCTCTAGGGAGTGCATTGACCAGCCACACAGCCCTCACTATTGGTGCCTGGTGAGCCTGACTTGAGGAAACAGCTTTCACCCAGAAGTGACCTACGAGCTTCAAGAGAATGAAAGGCGAGCATGCCTTGAAGAAAGTTAGTCGGAAAAGACTCGTTTGAGAAGGTGTCAAAAGGAAAATAATTATAAACTTGAATATTTTATCTATTAAATAATATAACATTCTGAATTATAATGTAAAACGTCTTAAAGATTGATATATATATGTATCGATGGAGCACGGAAACACATTAAATTTATAATGTAATATTGAATGATACGTTAGTAAATTGCGCAGCAGGCGATTTGTTTTCGTCATAGAGTTAATTTTTAGAAGAGTAAAATCGTTCTTCTTCAATAAACTATTGATTTAATACACAAAAACCGATAAATCAATAATAACGCAATTTGATAAGCATTTCATGTATGACCAACTAATTTAAATTGTCGTAATTAAATAGGAGACTCGTAGCATAATTGATAAATGCACAGATTGGCGCGACACCAATGGTTATACGGATTCAAACCAGTCTAGTTTCGTATTTTTTTCAAGATATGTATGTTCAATATTATAATTGAATGTTACATTCTCAAAATCTTGTGAATTATTCATTGAATAAAAGAAATGGTTTATTATGTCATTTATTAAATTATTTTATATCTGAAAATGTTGTAATTATATTCTAGCTAGTACAGGTTAGATTTAATAATTTAAAATGAAAATGTTCTCGATCTCTATCGAAAGGTTGTATTGCCTTTTTTCATATCGTAAACTGCCCAGTTTCAGTAGTTATGATCAAAAGTATTTGTTATAGCCATTTTAACGTCCTATAATCTTCAGGTTTACGTTCAGACTGGTAGAGAATATATATTTTAAGGTAGTCAACGGATATGATTTTCAAAAACGGTAGTTTTCCATGTTATAGACGTATAAGAATATTTTATATCTCTAACCGGATCATATACTTAACACTTATCACGTCATAATACATAGATTATACACTGTTCGGATCAGTTAAAACTAGGGATTGCAATACCGGTATCTCAGTTTTTTCAATACCGAAATACCGGTATTAAAAATCAGAAAAAACCGATATATTTGTATTGAAAGTGGAAACAAATGTATTAACTAATTGACTGTAAATTTTTAGTCGGGTTATGCGATGTCTGATTTACTTCTATTTCCATTCGACGTATAAGTGTAAAAAGTGCAATAAACTAATAAAACATTAGGTGGAATTATCATTGGGGCACATATACATCTAAGAGCGGAATGCAGAAACATTTGTCATAACTAAAATTTCCTTAGCAGAAAACACTATGCAGAAACATTGTCCTTAGTTAAGATCATTTCTATTGAAAATAATACCATATTTAAAAATTCTCTTTCCTATAGTTTAGGTAAATTATGTTATAATTGTTAAACGATGACAAAAATATGACAACTTGATTTTATAAATGCAATAACTATAAATACATATTAATATTTAATTATAATACTCTTATGTTTCCGTTATAAGTCATTATACGTGATTCCACAGGCACCGCAAGATATTTTTTTTAACATGGTAACACTAGCGTCAAGTGTCATTCTTCACCTGGCATTTTGTATTTCTGCGGGCTGGCGTAAAAAAGTAAAATAATATTCTGCAAGTACATGCCAAACGAATTAACACTATCAATATCCATATTGAGATACATTGTTAAATGAATTTGAGTGTATGGACTGTTTTATAGACATGCGAATTTATTTTGACAGCAGCTGTCAGTGGTAAATAGTAATACAGAAGGGGGCGTGTTCATAACAAAAGTAGTATATGATTAAGGATTCCTTAACTCTATACTCATGATTGTCTATAGTTAAGTCATGCTTTTCGGCGACTTATCCTTAGGATCGAAATCTTAGATTGTGCATTCCGCTCTTAGATCACTAATTCGTAACATAAATATATTGAAAGATCACTCGAAGAAGAAAGTGTCAATCATTCAACTATTAAGTAAACATGAACATCAACGTATCTTACCTTTACTTATTTTTAATCCTTACCACACAGACGGCACACCCGTTTGTGCCCACATTAATTGGCCTGTCGATATAATTAGCATGTTTTTTAAATGCGGTAATTGAATAGTAATTAAATACAATGCGGTCTACAAGTTCAAGATGTACAAATCTAGATATTTTGTCTATGAAATATTACTGTTTTAAACAAAAAAAAAATGTATATTTTATTGGTGGATAATTCTATTTTTTTCATATATTTCACGAATACTGGTAGACAACAAGAAATACCGAAATACATGTATTAGTATTTTCATTCGATATTGAAATCCCTAGTTAAGACTATAGAAATAATGTGACGATGAAATAATGATTTGGAAACATTTCTCTACCAGTAAAAAAGCTATGTCGTCTTCTATCGAATGTCAGTTATCATCAGCAGTGACGTCCCGTGGGGGTAGGCAGATTGAGCGTCGCTTGGGGGCGGCAGTTATTCGAAGGGCGGCAAATCAAGTAGAATCGCTAGGTATAACGGAAATATATTTACATTCAAAAAGTCAGCTCACTGGTTGGAAACAAAATGTATAAATTAACATAAAAGGTTTAACAGAACTGTTAATTTTTTGACGTGTTCGCGATGTCAAGTTTACTTCGGTTGTCCTTGGATGTCACGTCCTTGATGACCAGCAACGACACGTGTAGATTCGTGAATTATAATTGAATTATAGGTTCATAGGCACATACTTACGAGTAAGCAGCTAATCTAAAATTTATCCAAAGATATTCTTGCCAGTCACTCGCGAGTTTTGAAAGTTATCAGGTGTATTTTTAAATGCATCTGAAGCCGTGGACTCGCAATATTTTCTAATGAAGCAGAGATTGCATTAAAACAAAATTAGATTTAGTGGTAAGTATATTTTGTTGATGATGATTGATGGCATTTTGCAGAAAGAGCTCGTTATCCGAATGGGAATGGCTGGAGCAACATTCAACTCGATGCGAAATGTCTGGGACTCACGATTGTACTCGGTCAAAACCAAATGCCGCCTATTCGACGCTTGCATTCTGACAGTGTTGATTTACGGTAGCGAATCATGGTACCTTACGAAGGCTCAGAGAAACCGTATACTGAGCTTCGAAAACAGATGTTTGCGATGAATACTGGGTGTGCGGTGGTATGACTTTAGGAGCAACGAGGAGATAAGAGAACGCACCAAGCAGTCTCTTATCACGCTGAAAGTGAAGAGGCGACGTTGGACCTGGCTCGGCCACGTGCTGCGGATGCCAGAAGAGAACTTTAACCTGGCTTGCCTGTTCTTCAAGCCGACCGGATTCCGGCGACCTGGAAGGCCGCTAAATACAATCTACAGAGTGTATACGGCGGAGCTACGGGATGCTGGTTTGACCTGGAACGAAGCAAGAAGACTGGCGAGCGACAGGGATTCTTGGAGGCGCCGCGTGGTGTCCATATGCTCCAGTGAAGGGGCGGATATGACCAAAGAAGAAGAAGAAGATATTTTGTTAGTAATGTATATGGATACATTACTAACTAATAAATATACAATACATTTCTTAGATATTGGAGTCATGAAAGGATGATAAAATATACGGTATAAAAAATGGGGCGGCATTTTGGCCCTGCTTAGGGGCGGGTATTTTGTCTAGGAACGCCACTGATCATCAGTACAGTTCAATGAAGCTGCACTCTCATAAATCACGAGATTCCTAACGTCTTCCTTTGCCTTGTACACACAGGATAATGAAGTATAGATAATATGCTTCAGATTCCACCACTTTCACCACTCAGAATTTTCTTGTTTTAAAACCTACACGCCATCAGTTCTCATAAATAATTCATTATTTGAGGTTATCAGCATTGGTCACCAGTCACCATATCATTCAAAAGGATTACGCGTCGGGTTATAATGGCGGGTCCCAGGTTCGAATCATGGGTCTGGAAAATACACATTTTGTTTTTCAATTTGTGTTTGGAGTAATAGGTTTAGGAAGTGGTTAACATTCATTTCACGTAAAAACAATTCTATTAATAGAAACCTCCACTTCGTGGCGGCCCATATGATCCTATTGGAATCAGACATGATCAAAAGAAAGAAAAAAATACGTATATATAGTTTTATCTAAATTCTAAATGGTCACACCAGTGATAATCACTGATTCAATGTCCATACCTCCATGCTATAAAAAATCGTTCATCTAGAAAAAAAACACTACACTGCACTAAACCAACCTGTGCCTTTCGGAATTCGCGCCTATGTTCTCTGTCCACTAAACCATACGTATCCTATCTAATTGCGACGAAGTCAACTAATGGTTTTTATAATACTCTCTAAAGCGCTTTCTGAGTTGCGTTACTTATTAACAATCGACTTATTTATTTTAATAATGAATGTACATTATTTGAAAAGATCTCGTTAATTAGCACACTAGAAATAATCATTTTGTGGAAAGAAAAAAAATACGACGCCAGACGGGACTTGAACCTGTATCTGCTTGATTTGCGCCAGGATGCTTTTCCAATTAAGCTACGGGAATCTTAGTTAATTACGATGATTTTAACTAGGAATTATTGTTACATGAAATGCTTATCGAAGTGTGTTAGAATGTTGGCTATCGGTAGTTTTAGTATAAGTATATATGTGTCGCTAGATTTCAAAATCAGCCAAGTCCATAATAGATGACTAGGAGAAAAAAAGCTTTTTGTTTTCTTAAATACACAGTCACAAGGGTGAAAGTTTATATTATTTAGAGTATAGAATATTTAAAATCAATAAATTCTACATTTTGATAATGCAGAACTGTTAGAAAGCAGTAGCTTCTTCAGCAATTCACAAAAAAGTCAAAAATACCTAAAGGTGGAGTTGGCTGATTTTGAAATGTAGCGACACATATATCAATTATATCAAAGTATTGAATTACCTTAATTACTTTAATACTTAACTTAATTACTTAAATATTATGTATGTTTAATAAAAAAATGTTACATCTTGTAAATTATTCGTTGAATAAACAAAATATTTTATTGAACAATGTCTATATTTTGCTTACTACTCAATCAAAGATCGCTGTTAGTTAAGTTAATGATTACCGTGTGATTTTGCTAATCATCGAACCAACTGTCACCGGTCGTCGATTGAGTTGTGCGGGAAAAATATAAATTATTCTGTTTTAGCCACGATCCGATGAACGATCTAAAACTGACATTTTTCGATCGGGATCGATCGTCACGTACGATCGGCTTGAGAGTCTGCCGATGTAATTTGAGCTTTACAACAACGAATATAACAAATTTACCTAGAAAATAATCTTCAGTATTCCCCATAATAATATGAATATCCTAGCTACCCCGGTTTGAACAGCTGCTGTATTCTTTACTAGCTCGAAGCACCCTAATCTTTTTTGATAAACTATGTACGTTTCTATGTAAGTAAGTAAAATTAATAAGCCAGCGAAACGTGCATGTTCTTTATTAGCGTCTAAGCCAGTAAATGAAATCATTCTCACGTATAGTATACGTGGAAAATAATATGATGGGTACTTATTTTTCAACGAACCACTTCATAATTATATTATGGCTAATTATCTAGATAGGTATAGGGACCTAATAGAAACAAGATAAAATTCACTTTATGGGCGTCTGAAGAGCATTTAGATTTATTCGTTACTTTATAAAATTATATTTTAGTTGCCAAAAGTTGGTAAGTCGATAATTTAGATATTTAGAAATAACAACGGATTATGTATCTATATATTATTATAAATAGGTATGCTAGAAAAAAATCAAGGTCATCCGACATAATATCATAGAACATGCATTTATAAAGCACAAAGAAATTGAGCATTATGACTGATTTTATAAGGTATTGTTACACCCCTGAATGGTCTCCATTTGGGGATGTCTCTGTGTATCTGGAGAGGCCCGAGTCGGAATCAAATCCAACAAATAGTAAGAGCTGATTACGAAAATGAAAAATAATAGAGCCCGGCAATGCCGTAGATTACGACCGTTAAAAATATTTGCAACGTCGCCTTTTTGACAATGCTTCTGGTTGAAAGCGAAACACAAGATAGCGGGCAGAACGCTGCATACAGCCAAATCGCAAACACGTACATTTCGTCCTCGGCGCATAAAATAAATTATTCAAAATGTAACTATTATACAATTTTAACTTAAATAAACCTCGCCGTTTCTGATCACAATTCCGGTGTGTTAATTGTCCACCTCCACATCCTAAAATCCAGACGAAAAACCATACTAAAAATAAAAGTGACAGCATTTTTTCACTTCCCAAAATGGAGGGAAATGACAGTATGTCAATCTTTCAAATTGCAATTACTCCATGACATGATTTCGGGACTTACCAACTTTTGGCAGTAACCCCACGTATATTTGCCTTGATGTATATATCTGTCTGTAACGCATCACACACACTTCAGAGGTATGTAAGCCAACAATAAGCGGTCTCTGACGCACGTAAATTTGCATGCGAAAGAACTTACGTCTTTGTTGCGCGACCGTAAAAATATAACAGCAACGTTGCTTCGCTCGCGTACGCGCTGCACTTGGCCATGGATAATATGTATTTCATTCCCACGCTTGTTACAAATAAAAATAACAATTTTGACGAAATTAAACTCACGTAAAATATACCAGCTATATCGAAATAGATGCACACCAATCTATATTGGTATTCAAATCGACTATGGCTGAGCGATTACGCGTCAGGCTATAATATTGTGGGTCCCAGTTTCGAATCTGGGGAATATTCATATGCTTTTCCATGTATGTTTAGATCCAGAGTATGGTCCTATAGGTTGTGCAAGTGGCTAACATCATTTTTTCGAAAAAACATAAATATATTAACACAACCTTCACTCTGTGGATGCACATAATTATTATGATCTTTTTAGAATCGAACATGGAAAAAAAAAAATATTGCTATATTTACGATAAATTGAGCACAAAGCCAAGAATGGTGACATGTGGCACTATTACCTGGTGTTTTTTTCTTGTAATATAAATAGTATTATCATGTTACTCTTCAGACACTGTTTGCTAAGACCCAGAAATCCTCAGAATACATTACTTATGTTAGAAAGTGTGCAAGGATGACACATTGAGTACACATAACAAATTATTAATTCAAGACGTTGACAACATGACATTCAAAATAAAAAGTAGAGGTGAATCAAATAACAAACCAATAAATAATTTTACAGCAAAATAAATAAAATATAAAAACAACAATAATTCAAGAAAAATACAAATTAAACAATAAAATAGAATTTTAAAAACACAATATATATTAATTTCATCGCTGAAAATGTCTACATCTATCTCTAGGGAGTGACCAGCCTCACAGTTCTCGCTATTGGCAATATCTAACAAGGCTGCTATCGAGGGTAGTTTGTCTTATTTATGTATTTAGATATAATAATTGCTACAATAAGTTAGACGTCTAAACTTGTAAAACTGTCTCGCTCATAATAAAAAATACAAATAAAAAAATCTCGCTCTAAAAGTAAACACAGATAAGAGAGGTGCTGTTAAAACATGCCACTTTTTGATAGTTCATACAGTTGACTCATTGTAACAATTAACCGTAAGAATACATACATATGATATCAGTCTTGTGTATAGATTGTATGCGCCGATGGTCAACTTATTTTTTTTTACAATTTTGATAATTTTGAGGATGTCATGAATGCAACGGCGCTCCGGTGCGCTCCGATCAATTTCGAGCCCTGAATACAATGTAGTAGTTATCACACTTCTTCCACAGTTTTTTGCACACCTACGTCAAAAAGTTTTATTACTTCACGAGAAAACTCTCGGAATATCGAGAACAGATAGAAAATAAAAAAAGTGAAAAAAAACTGACGCACGAAATCCTGTCAAATTATGGTAAAATTTTATCGGTTTTTACTTTTTTCCGTCTCCATTTTATTATGTAAAGTCGTGAATCTATTTGACCTTGTTGGGACTATGGACACGCAGGGATAACGATCTCATTCTCTCGATAAAAACTGAACAAACCGTGAAAAATGGAGGCTTTCTCTTGGAATCACTATTAATATCAGCCTTTTCTGTATTAGTAAATCAGTAGCGAAGGGTGGAGGAACGCTGTTAAGATCTGCCATAAACAGTGCACATTAAACTTTCTTAGTCGTACGTATTTGTTTTTATTGAACTAAGACTACAAAACTTACAGCTGATATTGGTCAGTTTTCGAAAATCAATTAAACCCTGCCTAACCAAACCATAATAGTTTTGGTATATTTTGGGCGATACGACAAAATTGTGCACACTTTTTCATTCATACGTATTTGTTTTCTTTGTATTAAGAATATATTATATTACACATTTTGTTGTTTCATTTTTTTAAATTCATTAAACCCTGCCACAGCCAAACTATAATAGATACAAAATATTATTCAATCTATAAAATATTCGAAGTTATGTATGATTTAATTGCATAATTTTTGATATTTTATAGATAGACGAGTATTTTTTAACTATTATCTATTATGGCTTGGTTTTTGCAGAGCTTAATTTAAATTTAAAAACTACCCACACCATCTGCAAATTGTAGTCTTATTTCAATGAAAACAAATAGGTGTGACTGACAAAGTTTAGTGTGTACCATTTATGGCGGATCTTAACAGCCTACCTCCATCCTTCGCCACTGAGTAATATAATATATTATATCGTGTTACATACTACAAGTATGTATAAATCAACGATAGTTACTTTTTAACAAAGCAATTTCAAATATTCCTAAATTTAAACACTCCAGTCTCATATTTTTTTGGTAATTTTGTCGAAATCATTATTGATAAAGCACGTTGGTCGGAATCCAATGTATGTGGGCTCGAGTCCTGCTCTCCACCTATTTCTAATAGGTGCCGTTTTGAAGTATTTCATTCTAAGTCAAGTTCAAGTCTATAAAATTGTTGTTGGTGAGTTAATTATGAAATAAACTTTGTATTTTTGACACGTCATGATGAGTTTATTAAGATGAAAAAAGTTCGGGCTATTTAAAGTGACCTCCATCAAATTTGTTTTCTAAATTGGCGATATGAAGAAAATGAAAATGGCTGAACTCTGATGTCATGTTTAATATATGGCGGTATTTTTTTGATGTAGGGTATGGTAGCGTAGGGTGGGTGGTGGTACTCCGGGCAATAACTGTTTTAATGGTGGGTAAGAGAAGTCTTCGTAGACTCCTGAAGCACTCCAGCGCTTTTATTATATACACAAGACTGCTATCGGCGGCTAGAGAAGGTTAGTTTTTTTCATATTTTTGTATCGAAGTATTAGCAAGTATTACAACTAACTTATTGTAATTGTTACAATAAGTGCCATGTTTTAATATAAATTATTTTGGGTGTGCTAAATTTTAGAGCGAGATAGACAATGACTGTTTAGACGGCTAAATTAAATTAAACTTATTGTAACAATTATAATACTTCGATACAAACATATTTTATTAAACTTATAAATCCATATTATTGTTGTTTTTATTTAATAAAACGCCATTTTTTATAGTACTTATTCCACTTTAATTAATATATTAGGACCGGTTTCGTCCGCCTCAGTGGGACATTTTGAACATTGGACATTGAAAATGTCCCACTGAGGCGGACGAAACCGGTCCTAATATATTAATTAAAGTGGAATAAGTACTATAAAAAAAATTCCGTTTTATTAAATAAAAACAACAATACAATGCAGTTCCACCATGAATTGACAGTTAACAAAATAAAAGAGAAAAAAACCATATTAATGAGAAATCATTAAGGAGATGATTGTCCAATAGAAGCTTGATTAATTATTCTTCAGCTCAAACCTACAGTAAATACCAAATTGATGACCAAAATTTAATGATTGTTAATATATTTCTATCCTAAGGTTCATTCTCACTCATTCAAAACATGCTAAAATTAAAATTAAAATCATCACTTCATTTCAAACATTCTTAATATATTATGTCATCATCATCATCAGCCTGAATCTATCCACTGCTATATGAAGCTCTCTCCAAGCTGATTTCACTTCTCTCGATCCTATGCGTTGCGTCGCCACGCACTTCTGCAGAAATTTATCATTTCATCGATCCAGCGGCCTCTAGGTCTACCTTGTGGATGTTTTGTACATCTTGGGTGCCACTGGATGACTAGACGATTATCCCTTCTTTGAGCTATGTATCCAGCCCATTTACATTTGAGGCCTTTAACGAAATTACATCGCAAACCCTTGTCTGTTTCCTTATCCACGCATTCCTCCTTTTGTCCTTTCGCGTTGTGCCCAGCATGCACCTCTCCATACCACGTTGTGCTACTCTAAGTTTCTGGATCTCTCTTTTACTCAGGGTACATGTTTAACGCGCATATGTGATTACGGGAAGCACACACTGATTGAACACTTTGCACTTTAGGCACAGTGGGAGGTCACTTGCGAAGACATTATTTAGGCGGCCACAAGTACTCCTTACTCTGCGGTATGTAAGTACCGCATTACTTATAGGTACCCCAATATATCTTATTACCATGTTTTTATTAGCTCGTATTCTTGTTTGTCACGTACAGATTTTTTCTTGTCAAAATGATATTTCAGTATTCTATATTTATTAATACAAGTTTATATGATTCAACAGAAAATTTAAAAACGTATATAAAAAGTTCTTTTTATCTTGTAATTATTTTACTTTAGGTATACCTTTTTCATGTTATAACTTGAACGCGTTAAACCTGTAATTTGTAATGTTCACCCATGTAGATAAATTTATTTGAACATTCAATTTTTAAGTTTTTTTTGTGAAATGAGCTGAGAGGACACTTTCAAGTCGAATCTCAATTGCCGTTGACGTGGGATACGTTCTTGGGGAAAATCGATTATTTGAAAATTTGATGCGTTACGCGGCTTCGAAGATATTCATCTCGTGTCTATGGCTCAGTTTGTTGCTTTTGTCATTATTTTTCTCGGCGTATTTACGAGGGGTCCGCGAAACGATGAGCTTTTTATTGCCGTTTTACGTCTTTTTCTCAAATATCATACGCACTTGTGCTTTATTTTGTGACTGGCAAAAAACCTACAAAGGCCTAACAGCTTTTAAGTTGAGCATTCCGTAATGAAAACGTTTTCTTTACTAGCGTCTTCACAAAGGGGATAATAATTATCATAATCGAGATTAAAATAAATGTGGTATCATTTTGAGTTTTTTTACACACTTTTACTCTGCTTGGTTAATCGTTTTACATAATATTTCTATACAATTGTTATCAGCGTTGCCAATTTAGCGTTTTTCTTGACAAATCTAGCATTTTGTCGATATGCATCTATCTTGCAAAAAACGCATCTGGCTTGTGGCGTTTTTAATAGAATTTTTTGATGCCTCAAACCAGTGACGTCCCGTGGGGGTAGGCAGATTAAGCGTTGCTTGGGGGCGGCAGTTATTCGAAGGGTGGCACATCGAGGAGAATCATTAGGTATATGTAGAAATAGGTAGGTATCTAAACTTACTAATAACAGAAATATCTTTCCATTAAAAAAATCAGCGGAACAATTCAGTTGGAAACGAAATGTATTAATTAACATAAAATGTTTAACAGGACTGTATTTTTTTGCTGGGTTCGCGATGTCTAGTTTACTTAAGTTGTCCTTAGACGTCACGTCCTTGATGACTAGCAATGACAAGTGCAGATTTTCGAATTATATTTAAATTATTACTTACCTAATTATATTTTCCAAATATTTTTGCCAGTCACTCGCGAGTTTTGAAAGTTATCAGGTATTATTTTTAAATGTATCTGAAATCGTGGACTCGCAATATTGTCTATTGAAGTAGAGATGGCATTTAAATTAAATTTAGTGGTGTATATTTTGTTAGTAATGTATACATCCAACACATTTCTAAGAATATTGTGAAACGATGATAAAAAATACTGTATAAAAAATAGTGCTGCATTTTGGCGCTGCCTAGGGGCGGCATTTTGTCTAGGGACGTCACTGCCTCGAACAGTTTTAAATGTGTTGGTAGCAATGTTGGTACATATTTTTTAATGCATTTTCATGCGCATCAAATTTCTGAGTATTGGATACTTAATGCAGGTAGATCGGTACCTATTTTAGGGAGAAATAAAACACGATGAAACAATATTTCATGCATTATTTAATGTTTTTATATTATATTATTCTGAATCTACGCGTATTTAAAATAATAATTTAAACATTATTCATCAAGAAGGTATATTCTTTAATTCTCTATGTCTGTTCCACAAATGGTTCCACAAGAAAGAAGCTCTTGTCTTCAAACATGAAACGAAACTTGAACGCCGTTGACACAATGTAGGTATTTGTTGTCATTTTTTAAATATATTTCTGTTAAAATATATGGTTTTTACACGTAACGACATTTTTATGATTTTTGCGCTTTTTCGATAGGTATTGGTTCTTGGTTAGAATAAGTAAATTTAATTGCATTTTTTCGTACCAGATAGCTTGATTTCATACCTAGTCTGACACGTTTTTCTCAACGACAGTTAGCAACACTGACTGTTATGCAGAAAATTGATCAAAGAACAACTGAGACTAGATAATGGAAAAAAATGATGCATCAATACACCAATTTAAATTCAAGATATATTAATATTTTAAGCAACTAAAGTGCGAAATATATTAATAAAGAAATATAATAAGCTGCCGCTACGGGAAAAGTATGTAATGTCGTTTTTCTTGGTATTGAAAAAGTTATCAGACTGATGCTCTCATCCCGTAGCATATTATAAACTTTTAAACGAACATTGTCAATTAGCAAAATCTGCCGAAATCACCAGAACAACAATGAGGTTACCTCACGATGTATTGCACTGCATCGACATTTTTTTTTATTATATTCTACATGCCTACATATTTTTGAATCATGTCAAAATCGCGTGTTTTTTGTTTTAAGCGAGATTATTTTATTACTTTTATGAGAGATTATAATATAATAATTGTTAAAAGTAATGTAAACTTAAGAAAATGTTGGATACAGTATTTTTGTAGTACAGAGTGTTTTTAGATGAAAATATAAATAAAAAAAATTATATTTTTTCCATAATTACACATATCTGTTGTATACGAGCATATTTTTTTTTATTAAAAAGTTGAAAATCATGCATTTAAGGGTTACAACAATTATATAAATATAATATATCTATAATTGTTATTATCTATAACTTCATCGTCATATTAATTATTTTCTCGCCCACCCCGAACGTATCCAAAATCAATCAAATTTGTTTGTACGCAGACATTAAAAAAAGTGTTGACATAGATTTCCGTCAAATTATCTTCCCGTCTGTTTACTCGGATTTGTTTGCGAAATGTATTAATCGTCGTATCTGGAAGAAAAATCGCTCTTTTAGAAGTAACTCGTCTTTTCTCAGGCGTCTGACAAATTAATATGACAGATTTTTGATATAATTGGTTTATGTATATTGTATTAGTAAAATACGACATAAACATCGTTGATTGAAATTGATCCAAATATCTTTTGAAATTTAATGTTTTTACGCATTGTATTGGAAATATATTTTGTCCAGGGCCGGCGCGTCCATATAGACGAACTAGGCAACCGCCTAGGGCAGTGGTCGGCAAACCACGGCTCGCGAGCCGCATGTGGCTCTTTGGCCCCTTGAATACGGCTCTGCTTCATGTTATGATCAGTTGAAAAAACTAGCACGTGCTGTTCTTTCTCTTTTCGGTTCTACATATTCACGGGAACAATCTTTTTCAAGCATGAACCTTATCAAGAGTAAATTAAGAAGTCGCCTTATCGATGAAAATCTGGAATCATACCTAAAATTTAAAACAACAATATACAAACCTACGTGACTTATTCAAACTTTCCAAGGAGATGCAAGGCTATTGTTCACGTCATGTCAGTCATTCTTATGATTTACTTTTATGGATAAATTACTTACAATTAAATTTTTATCAATAAATAAGATCATTATTAAGTATGATATCAAGTTTTATTCCGTGTTAATGTTTATTAAGTTTATAAGCAGTGTAGGTACCGACCTATATAGTTTGAGTATAAGAAATTTGGCTATCAAAAAAATCTCAATCTTGTACTGTTGATATTTGGCTCTGTTGACTAATGAGTTTGCCGACCACTGGCCTAGGGCATAAAACATAAAGGGGCACATAAATGGAGAACTGAAATTAATATCCATATTTTTTTTTCCGACCATGTCCGATCCTAATAGGATTATAAATGGGCCTCCACAGAGTAGGGGTTTGTATTAACAGATTTTTGGTTTTTACGGGAAATGGATGTCAGCCGCTTGCTCAACCTATTAGGTCCATACCCTGACTCACACAAATTGAAAAACAATATGTGTATTTGTCAGACCCAGGATTCGAACCTGAGACCCACGGCGTGATAGTCCAATGCTTAAGCTGCGCGGCCACCGTGGGTGTTACCTACACCATAGTTTAGTAATTTTAAATAATACGTTTTATTTTATTTTGATGTTTTTATCTGTTTGCTGTAATAATGTATCATAAGTAGTGACCGGATTCGGAATCTGGTGGCGTTCCACGGCCAGCTTCAGGTATAAAAATGATAGAGCCAGATACAAACGGTACAAACGATATATATCCCGGGGTTTTGTCACACAACTGTGTATTCTTTAGTCTAATTACTTAAAGATAGCAGAGATATCAGAAACAGAACCAAAATTTTACACAAAACATGTTCGAAGGAGAAGACAGAAACGGCACTTTCAATATGAAGCTGAAGGAGGCACGAGGCACCCCAAGAACCTAAACAGGAATACAAAATAGGTTTCTACTATCCAGTTTTAGACATGGCTATGCAATCTATCAAAGAGAGGTTCAAAAAATTGGAGCAACATAAAATTTTATTTGGCTTCTTGTATAACATATATAATATAAACAAAAAGCCACCTTTAGGTATACTTGTCGACTGTAAAAATTAAGAAAATGCTTTGACTCATAATGCCTACAAAGATATTGATGCTAAGGATCTATGCAGTGAGCTTCAAGCAGTAGCACGAAGAATTTCTAAATCTATACCACCACCAAAAGTACTGCTCTTTATAGTGGAAAAAAAATATTAAAGATTGTATACCAAATGTTTTTGTAGCTCTAAGAATATTAATAACACTTCCTGTAGGGTCTAGGACGATTTGGTACCGGGACAACTGGACGCCACGGAATTCGAAAATAAATAGACGTCAGGTACTTATAGGTACTTTAAAAAAATATATTTAATATTATTATTTATGTTTAAATGATAATATTATGATTTAATAGTTGGTGAAAATGTAAGTATGCAGACGTAAATAATGATTTAATCGTGCATATGTTTAAGTTCCAGCGATAAAAGAGTTTTTTATTTTATATAAAGCCTTAGGCATGGTAATTCTCAATCCGCAATAAAGAATACATTATTTTAAGAGTGAAATGAATTAAAACTACTAAGTAGTAGATAGAAACTAATTAAAATACCTTGACTACGTTCTGTATACGTGTCTACGACAGTGCGGCGTCCAATTGTCCGGAGTCCAGTCGTCCCATTCCCCTTCCTGTAATAGTGGCAAGTGGTGAACGTAGTTTCTCAAAATTGAAGCTTATTAAAACGTTCTTACGATCAACGATGTCACGAAACAGACTAGTAGATTTAGCAACAATTTCAATTGAGTATGACCAAACTACGACATTAGATTTGAAGGAGTTGGTTTTTTTTTTTGCAAAAAAGAAGGCGAGAAATTTTTTTATTCAATTCTGTAATCATGTCTAATTTTTTGTTAAGCGTGCATTTGTGTTTATTATTTGGTTACAAATTCTTTTTTTATTTAAATTAAACTGTATATTTGAAACTGAAAAATAAAGAGTCTATAATTTTCTAATGGTTTTCCTCTTATGTGTGTGTGCGTGCGTGATTTATAATAATTTATTAAATTAGAATTTTTGGAATACACTAAAATTATTTTATTAATAAGTGTCTATTATATGTCTACCTAATGATCCCTCAATGTTTTTTTTATTATTTCGGAAAAAATGAGACAATTTGTTAAAAAGAGGGCACGCAAATCAACGTTGCCTAGGGCACTAAATAACCTCGCGCCGGCGCTGATTGTGTCTTATTATATTTTTTTTTCCTTTTTTTTTCGACCATGTCCGATCCTAATAGGATCATATGGGCCTCCACAGAGTAGAGGTTTGTATTAACAGATTTTGTTTTTTACGAGAAATGGATGTCAGCCACTTGCTCAACTTATTAGGTCCATGCCCTGACTCACACACAAATTGAAAAACAATATGTGTACTTGCCAGACCCAGGATTCGAACCTGGGACCCACGGCGTGATAGTCTAACGCTTAAGCCGCGTGGCCACCGTGGGCATCAAATCATCATGCTTACATACCGTAGTTTAAATGCTAGACGATATCAATATTTGGCCACGTATTTTTTTCGACCTATGCGTGGTGTAAATGAGAACTCTGCCATTCTTGGTAGTATTGACATACGTGTCCCTGATAACTAAATCGGGAGCATCATTTGTTTGTTCTCCCGAGGAGCAGAACTAACCTGCAATTGGTGATGCCGATTGGGAGGGCAATAACTCTGTTCAACCAAATCGCTTCGGATGTTGATATATTCCATCTACGTGAGGATGAGCATAGGTGGACGCTGTTTTATAAATTCCTAAAATAGGGTCCACTTAACTCATTCGGTGTGCTTCCATGCTTTATAATTTATATTTTTTATATTTAATATTTTTTTTTATAATTTTGTACCTTTTACTTTTCATACTGTTTTTGTGATACTGCATATATTTATTTCTTCTCTACACTGTTCATTTGTTTTTAAATGTCATGTTGTGAACGTCTTAAATTTGTAATTTGTAATGTTCACGGAATGGAGAGAGAAAAAAAAAAAAAAAAAAAACTAAACTAACCTACCAAATTATTATATTATGACATTATCCCATTTACAGAATTACAGAATTATAGAACATAGTGGAGTATTTTTTTTTTAATAGTCCTTCCATTAAGATGATACATCAGTGAAACGGCAAATAATTTTCAACTATAGGCGCGACGACATTTTGGACTCGCTGGCATTCGGAGTGAGAACGTCGAGGTGGGAAAACGTCAATTTGTTTGGTGATGGCAACGGGCGTATTAATTCTTAAATCGTGTAAAGATGACTAAAAACGTTACCCATTTACTTTAAAAAGAAAACATGTCAATGAATATATTATAATTATTACTAATAGAACATACGTTAAAGTGCCCACCACCACCCGTCATATATGCACAGCCGTGGATATGCACGGCCGCTTTCTATGACGCTTTAAACGTGTCTAAAAGAAGTGATTTTAAGTGCTCATTCCGTCCCGAGACGGAGCCGCACGGGACTGATGCTGCAACCATGCACCGTAGTGCTTAAAGAAGAAAGTTAAGAAAGAATTTTTTTTGTTTTGTTTTTTGGACTGGCTCTGCTGTCCGCTGACGTTAAGCGCTTTGTGTACCCGCATACTGAGTGTCACGAACTGAAATGGATGAGTCTACAGAAGAGTCGGGACTATCCCGCTCGCCATACAACGCTGCAAATTTCTCGAATGCCGCAAAGTTGGCCTCGGTTGCTATCAGATCTCCATGACCAATTGGGCCCGTGTGAGGACGGACCCTGGCAAACAGCTCCGCTCGTTCGAGTTCCATATAAACAGAACATTAAATGGACGCATGTTGGATTTATATGACAACTTATATTTCGTTTGGCATGCATCATTTGCACCCGCGACCCGCAATCTGCGCATCGCCTAGCCACGATCTTTTTAGACCATGCCTCAACTGAGGTATAGCCTCAATATCTCATCTACCACACTAATAAAACTACGTTATCGTATTAGCTATATATTATAAGATTATAATATCAGAATAATCGACTAATATTGAATGGTTAGAAATGGGGTACGCCCAAACTGTCTCTAAAGGGGTACTACTAACATATTATTATAAGTTTGAGCAACAGTGAATTAAAGAGAAAATTAATTATGTGTAGGTAACTGATATATATTAAATTCAGTGGGGTTTGGAGTCTAGCTAGAATTACCGGAATAATTTTACGAATAACTCTCGAACTCAGCCAGCAATGCGAAAAAACGGAGGCTTGAGTTACACGTCGCTTATTTATTATATCGTTCATAGTTTTCTTTTTAACATCTTTCTACGATAATGCAAGAAAAATAACTTTATATTTTATTCGTGTTCGAAAATGTATTCAAGCAGTTTTCCGTATTAAGTTTCCATTCATTAAAATGCAGTTTCCTGTTACTCATTACGTGTTTTTTATCCTTAGAAAATTCTTAAAGAAAATAACCATAGCATAATTTTCTCAGTTATATAACTTTACTACCACCGGAACACTGACTGCTTCAGGGTTTTATCTGATATTTAAAACCGTTGATTCTTTCTCTTGAATAAGATTATGGTTTTCGTAGAAAACCTTTAGAATTTCGAGTGGGCAGTGGTTTTGGTTGACAATTATTTTATTCCAATTAGAATAATGTTTCCAGTACATACTACAATGTCCTTTTACATTTTACTTTTTATTAAAATATATTATATTTTGTGTATTTTTAGGACTAGTAAATCAGCTTTTTCTTACAGCAAAGATAGATTGACAAAAACGGATAATAGTCCAGTGTGTAAGGTGCTGGCCTTTCATTAGGCGGCTTCGGGTTCAATTGGCGGTGAGGTCACAACTGAGTCACAATATATATATATGTAATTTTCTCAAAGCCTGCGTGTTTGTGATCGTTTCACTAATATTACTAACTATACTACTGTCATTGGATCCCAAAGCATGTTGTAGTGTTAAAATCTTCTTCTTCTTCTTAACGTGTTATCCCCTAGCAGACGTTGGGTACTATCAGGGCGATCTTTGATTTATCATTTGACAACCTGAACAGTTCAGTGGAGCTGCACAAGAACCACCAACCAATCTACGCATATCGTTGATCTTTCCTTGCATGACAAATCGGGGAATGATGTATCTTTGTCCTCTCATAACGTGGCCGAAGTACTGTGGTTTTCTGGTTTTGATACTACGTAGAACTTTTCAGTCAATTCTAATTCGACTCTGTCCCATTCGATTGAGAACGTCAACATTAAATTTGTCACCTGATCGGGAGTTTCTCTGGTTAACCTCATGGCCCCTACAAGGGGGGGCTGACAGAGCTCTAGCCTGGGGCCCGGGCATAGGAGGAGCCCGGCGTGATGGGTCGACCAGCTAAGTGAGTTTAACACACATCACAAATTTACTCTAAAAAGTCGCTTATTTCAGAGCTATTAAACATTTTTTTAAATTATATGGTTGTGCGTTGCTGATTGTTGATGATTGATATACTTAAATATAACTCCCGTGTATAATTTAGGAAACACTACTTTAACTAAGCACTACTGCCCTTAACCTCAGCGATAGGTAGGTGGGCCGCCAAAGATCCTGGCCTGGGGGCCCGCTTCAGGATGTGGAGGACATGGTTAACCTACCATTTGAAGCGTCTCTTCATGATTACTTCAATCACCCAGGGCTACCGTGTCTGATCATAAACTTGAGTGTATATAACTTGGTCGTACCAATCTACCTCATAAGCCGGCTCGCACATCAAAACTCGTCTCGTCTGCAACGTGTCAAATACGTCGATGTGACGTCTCATTATTCACTAAACACACGTTGCCAAATGGAGCTCCGCAGACTGGTCGAATGCGACTTTTAAGTTTTAATAAAACATCTAGTACTGCTAACAACAAATCGAATGCGTTTAGGGCTGCGAGTCAAAGACGCCAAAACGCATACACACACCCACGAATTGGTCATTCCTATACCGGTTCGCCGGTCGCCGCATCCAAATGTATATACGTTTCGAGAGGTTACGCGCGACTGTCGTATATGTGTCTTAATATTATGCAACACCGGAGCGACGTTCCTACAAACCTACAAACTTATCTATAGAATGGATGGGGGAGCCACAGTCGAAAACTACCCAATCAAGACTCTCAACTGGACAGAATCTGACGTTTCCAATATGGCGTCCATACGGTAGTTCGTAGTTCCATTTTTGACCGTTCTTTAGATAAGTTTGTAGGACTGTAGAAGGTTTGATATATGGCTGTGCAGCAGAAGAGGCGATTTTAGATGTGAGAGCCGGCTAAGATATAGTGGAGACAGCGATAAAGTGAAAAAGGAAAATATATAACGAACTTTCCACATCAAATGGTGTAATTAACGACAAGCATTCTGTTGTCACTGTATTACATAATATAATGAAAAATATTTTCTTTTATAATTGTTTATTTGACAGTTAGCATGACAGTTATTATGTCAATGGAAGAAAAAACAACAAAACGCAATAACAAGCAGAAATCGTACAGAATCATAATATTATATTTCATAATGAGAATTATAAAAATCTGCGCGTGTCACTTTTCCCTGCGGAGTCGGTTTTGCTAATTATATTTCCAAATGGAGGCTCCCACGCCGTGGTGATGTAACAAAACGTGACGTGTACCCACATCATCCCCAGAGCGGCCGGATATTTGGTTTCTAATCGAAAAAATCCTTCGGCGCCATTAACGCCACCACATCTCTCGCGTCAAGTTTTGGAACTAAAAAAACTTACATACAACTTCTTATAATTCACAAACGTTACATACAGATACGAGATAGAGATAATTTTTATATTTTTTATTATGGTCCGTCAACATTATCTTATAGATCAGGCATATCCAACACGTCGATCGCATCTTCGGCCCATAAGAAGTGAGAAAACGTCGCTATAGGATTAGTTTATCGAATATCCATTTTTGTCGAAATCGACCTTTTAATGCAGAATGTTTTTATGTATCTGAATGGACCAGAACCATCCTCTTCTTTAATCACTTTGTAATGGTAATGAATACATCATTCATATGCTGTAAAAACAACAATTTATAACCACGTTTTTAAATATCTTTGCCCATATCCGCCCCTTAACTGGAGCATATGGACACCACGCGGCGCCTCCAAGAATCCCTGTCGCTCGCCAGTCTTCTTGCTTCGTTCCAGGTCAAACCAGCACCCCGTAGCTCCGCCGTATATACTCTGTAGATTGTATTTAGCGGTCTTCCAGGACGCCGGAATCCGGTCGGCTTGAAGAACAGGCAATCCAGGTTAAAGTTCTCTTCTAGCATCCGCAGCACGTGGCCGAGCCAGGTCCAACATCGCCTCTTCACTTTCAGCGTGATGAGAGGCTGCTTGGTACGTTCTCTTATTTCCTCGTTGCTCCTAAAGTCATCCACCGCACACCCAGTATTCGTCGCAAACATCTGTTTTCGAAGCTCAGTATACGGTTTTTCTGAGCCTTCGTAAGGTGCCATGATTCGCTACCATAAAGCAGCACCGTCAGAATACAAGAGTCGAATAGGCGGCATTTGGTTTTGACCGAGTACAATCGTGAGTCCCAGACATTTCGAGTTGACTGTTGCTCCAGCCATTCCCATTCGGATAGCGAGCTCTTTCTGCAAAATGCCATCTCCCGTGATGTGTACCCCCAGGTACTTGAAGCTGTCGACGCTCTCGATGCTTTGTCCATCGCTAATCAGAGGGAAATCTGGATCAGGACAGGTACTATTGCACAAGACGTTGGTTTTCTTCGCGTTGATTTTCAAACCATTTTTAAATATAGATTATGAAATTTGTTTTTCGTCTCCTGAACATTTGGTCTATTCGACAAACCAATCCTACAGCGACGAAAATGTAAAAACCGTGTAAATTCAGTTGTTATGTACGGTTATCAAAATATGAAATATGACTTAGGGTCTCTAGGGACTTAGGGGCCCTTGCACTATGCAACTCGGTGGGCGAGTACACCTGTTGGGTATGGCACAAGTCTGCGCACACGAGATATGTGGATACTGACTTGACGGGGTGCCTAAAACCTACGCCTGTCACCAAAGTTCGCGTGTGTTCAGGAATCGACCCCCCCCCAATCCGACGCGAAACTGCAGCCCGAGTTCAAAAGGCAGCCCAAGAGAGGGACCCGCGACACGTCATGCATGGGTAACAAATGTGCAAAACAGGGCTAAAATTCAGAAGAAGCTTTATGGCAACAACCATACCTCTGACCGTCCCACCAGAAGAAGATAGACTATCCGCATTGGAGGCGAACCTAGCATCTGAGGGTCTCAAAGATTGGGTAAAGCCAGCAGAGCATCTCCCACTCAGAGCCAGTCTCGGGTACCGTACATGGAAAACCCTGAACAGACTGAGAACCATGGTAGGGCGCACTCGAGACAACATGGTGAAGTTGGGGTTCTGCGAGTGTGGTGAAATGCAAAATATGAAGCACCTTTTTTCATGCAAGGCTTGCCCAGTAAGCTAAGACGAGATCCTACAAGCCGAGGAAAATGGTGTTGCCTTCGCCAACTTCTGGAGTGACACATTGTAGCTATTGAAAACCCGACACGACGAAAAAGATCAAAATATGAGAGATATATATTTTTATCTTTTCTCTCAATTCATTGATTGTGTCACGAGCTGTATGTCATGTTCCATCTTATTGGAATCACATATCAAAATCATCGAATACATGCCAGAAAAAAAACGATAATCATGTTTCAGTAGCGTTCTCCATTAACAGTAACTGCATTACCATTTTCAAAAAATCAGGTCGAATCACACCTCCAGGCAATGGCATTATTAATGGAAATGAAAATTTAGGTTGGTAGACATGTCGGTCAAATTCGGATATGTTCGTGCTGCCCAATGACATTATTAATAGACAACGCACTCAGTACAGTAGCTAGCAATTAAATTCGCGCATAGCGACATTCGCACATGTATAGGTAGACGTCACATGACAAAACTTCGCAATTTCCATTATGTGATATTACGCATCGGGAATTTATAGCAATATCACCTTTATTGTAATGGCGTTAGAGCAGTGTTTCTAGTGTCAATGTTAATTTGAGCGAGCGATATTGATATTAAAATATGAATTATGCCATTCGGCAGACCCGACAAAAAGCATCGAGAATTTATAGCAATATCACCTTTATTTTAATGGCGTTAGAACAGATTATGCCATTCGGCAGACCCGACAAAAAAGTGAGTGTCATTTTTTTTCCAGATGCTTCGTCCGTATTAATGTCATTGCCTCCAGGCCATAAACCACACCAAACTGTTAATTTTTGTGGATGTAAAGGTGTTTCAAGAATAGCATGCAGGTTTTATTACCCTTGTAGATGAAAAGTTGCTATATGGATGATCACATGTCCAGAATCTACACTTGATCTTATATTAGAGCTCTGGGTCGTAGCTCGACTACGTTTACTTGACACTAAACCGTACGATATTGCTTCGTGAACGTTGTATTTTACACTGTCCGAATTGCACTGTTCCAACACAAGTGTCTATAAGTGACTACAGTTAGGGATTGCAATACCGGTATTTCAAAAATGGTATTCAATTATTTATCGACACCGAAATACTGGGAATGGGACGACTGGACGCCGCACTGTCGTAGACACGTATACAGAACGTAGACGAAGTATTTTAATCAGTTTCTATCTACTACTTAGTAGTTTTAATTCATTTTACTCTTAACATAATGTATTCTTTATTGTGAATTGAGAATTACCATGCCTAAGGCTTTATATAAAATAATAAACTCTTTTTTCGTTGGAACTTAAACATAATTTTCACGATTAAATCATTATTTACGTCTGTTACATTCTCACCAACTATTAAATCATAATACAATCATATAAATAATAATATTAAATATTTTTTTAAAGTACCTATAAGTACCTAACGTATATTTATTTTTGAATTCCGTGGCGTCCAGTTGTCCCGGTGCCAAATCGTCCTAGACCCGAAATACCGGTATTTTCGGTATTAAGAAAGCATACACGTTAATTTTTTTCGAAAATGAATTACATGTTATTTTGTTACTACTTTGCTACTTATTATATTGTATCATAAATTTAGTGTACACGATTAATGCTGAATAAATGCAAATATATCGATTAAAATCAACAAAGTTAAATAATAATAAAAGAAAATTCTTCAAAGATACTTATAGAATTGTCGCGAGGAATTAACATATTTCGAAAAATAAAACATCCGTGGCAAATATTTCCAATTATTCTATAACTATTGATCCATCGCTGATATAAGACACAACATACGTTGAATTTGAGAGAGATTTACCTGTACCCTGTACCCTGTACCTGAAATTATATTATTTGTAAAAATTCTAGCAGTTCTAAAATATATTATGATCTATATATACCTATTTATAAAGGTCAACATAATAAAATGTAAGTATGTACTTTAGGTTGCTAAAAAATAGTGTATCAAATAGATTTCAACAGCTATATTTATTGGTACGTCTTTTTGTCTATAATATGTTTTGATGAATATTGGTATTCAATAAGAAATACCGAAATACCGGTATTGAAATATTCATTCGGTATTGCAATCCCTAACTACAGTGTGTCCACGTTAGGGTAGGTACTCACTAAGCATCCTTATATTTTCCTGTTTTTTTATTGTTTTCATCGTCGTTATGTTAATTATTTTACCCCATAGCTCAATAATTTGATATGAATCTTGACTGTTTAATAATATGGAAACTTCTTAATAAACTTTTTTTAGGAAATCGTTTGCTCAACCGAAAAGGTGTCTGTTAGCAAACCCGAACCCGGTTTTTGCGGTCTCATGGCGGGCAATCTGTCCATTATTTATTATTCACCAATGGCGTGACCAACTGACTATATAAATGTTAATTTAAAATAGTAGGTATATCACTAATAACAATATATACTATTGTCAATTGTAATTCTTTAACTAATTAATTCTTGTAAAACAATTGCTTTTTCGATAAGGATTCGCTGCCAATCGGAGAGCGAAAGTCGAGCTATGAACACGTCAATTTGTTTTGTGATGGCGTCGGGGGAATGAATTCTTAAATCGTCGATGACTAAAAAACGTTACCCATTTACTTGAAAAAGAAAACATGTCAATGAATATATTATTATTATTACTATAACAATAAACATAATGTTAAATGGACGCATGTCGAATTTTTATGACAAATTATTTTTGTTCTGCACGCGTCGTTTGCACAATCATCGCGTAGCGTAGTCACTATCGTTTTAGACCGTGCCCCAGCTGAAGTATAGCCTAAAATAAAAAATAAATAATCATTATTTAAATTGAAGATTATGTATAATAGGGAACCCTGAATTACGTACCTACTCAAAATGCTTGATGAAGATAATTAATACGAAAGCCATCTGTTGGCAGACTTCGGAAACATTCTCGGTTATCGTAAATATTAGATATATTATAATTTTAAATTATTTATTTAACAAAACATTGTGGACATAACAAATCTGAATTCAAGACGTGCACAACATGACATTTACATTATAACAACATTTGTTTATATTTAATATTACCCTCACAAGAAAGAAGATGAGAATATATACAATAATAATAATAATAATAAAAAATAAAAACATACTTAAGTACAATTGTATACAGAAAAATTAAATTTCGAATACAAAATACATAGCACGTCTCCGAAAATGTCAACGTCTTTGGGGAGCGCATTGACTAGTCTTGCACCCCTCGCTAATGGTGCCTGATAGGCTTGACACGAAGAAACGGTTCCGATTCAAAATAAATCATGGCTGCGACCAAGTAGACAATTGACAGGCGCATGTAAATTCAAATTCATAAGGACACCGGGATTGGAAACCATCCCTCGCGATAACAGGCAAAAGTGTTATTTATTGAATGAAAAGTGAATTATCTTTCCCCGCTTCTCTACTGGAGAAACATTATTATATTTCCAAATCCTGATTGCAAGGAATCAAATTTACTTTATATATCTAAACCCTACGAAAACTTTCGAAAGCTTTACGTTGTGAAATAATACAAAAGCTTAGTATTACATGAGCTTTCCAGTATACGTCGCATAAATTTACTTTCTTTGTTAGTGCATAAGTTTAATGATTAAATCAAATAGAGCTACTTTTCAAAATATTTTACAGTTACCCGGAGGTTTCCTTGCCATTAACCGTATTGTCCCCTCAGGCAAGGTTGCAATAATTCTCACGGCGTGGCTACTAAGTTATTTCGAGACAGTTCTCTTCCAGTTAATGAACATGAATAATACACATACTTTATAATTATATGTTTATTTTTAAATCTCAAAATTTCTTCACCATCTTCCGGCTTTGACGTTTGACTAAATTTGGTGACTCATTCTAATCCGTTTTATTATAATGAAACAATCTTCTCACTTAAGTAATAAGTTCCTATAATAATAGTCCATTTTTCTAATGAAATTATATCATAATATCTACTGGTTGGGCCAATTATATTGGCCGTCATTCCTTATTTACCCACCTACCTCAAATCCTTATTTATTATTGTCGCCAGACTGGGCGACCAGTAGCTACGGAACATGAGACGACCATGATTGCGAATAACATTTAGTTAGCTCGAGTAACATCAAGAAAGCGTACGCGTGCAGGCTTGTTATAGCTTAGCCGTCGCTAACTGGCACTTGTGAATTGTTCGTAGACCGCTGTGCATATACGGTGATTCGTTCATCGAGTACCCCAGCAGTTACATCAAGAGAAGGGACGCGTGTAGACTTGTTACAGCTAAACCATGATTTTCTACAGAGTGACTGACAAAACACATCTTTTCGACCTTCGTTGCGCTAAATCTGATACGGTTTGAGGAAACGTCGCGTCTATCATGCATCATGAACTTGTCATCATTATTCATCCCAAAACCAAAGTGAAATCGTGAGGGTGACATTCCGAACCGTTTGTTTGCATCATGTTGAACCCCCCCCTAGATCCGTAATCCGCTAACCAGCATCTTCAAATTACAGTCCATGCAAAAAGCGCAACCATCTACATAAGATGACATTGATGTTTAAAGAAAAATGCTCATAAACCTAGTGAGTTTTTAATAATATTATTCTTGTTAATATTTGTACTAAAATATTCAACGTATAATGATAAATTTTGGTGTATTGTAATACAGTTTCTTATTGGAGAATTGTTGATGCCGAATCTCACCAGACTCCTCGAAGGCGTCGGAAAAACGACGCCTCCCAGCGTCGCGACACCCCTCCACCGGCGTCCGTCTCAAAAACCCAACTTTTCCGCGAATGCACTCTGAAAAATGCAATTTGCTAACTTTAACGTAGAACCCCTGCTATTCCATTATAAGTACACACTTTTTTATCATTCTAGTTTACTTCGCCAGACACCTTCTTCCTCTTTTCCCATTACAACAATCCTTGGCTTTGTCTCTTTCTTATATACACAGGTAAAGTACATACTCGTACTTAGATTAAATGACAATTTACTTTGGAATTCATTCGTCTGAAGGTTTATAGATTAAATTTATATTAACTTTTTTTGGATTTTTGTCATTAGAAATATGATAGGTATTTGTTATTTTAATAAAACTTTTGGTTTTTTCAAAGGCTCCAATTTCAGACATCATAAACTAGCAGATATTGATAAAACCTAATTTTTCTTAAGGTAGGCTTTACATCAGGGGTAGTCAACCTGGTCTCTACTTCCCACTAGTGGGCGTTCCAGCTTTCATGGTGGGCGGTAGTGGTTTTAAAAACATTTTCAAAATGTTCAAAAATTGAGCCATATATCCAGTTTTCCGGCTGGTTTTCAGGTAATATACCTACATAGATAATAAAATATGAAAAAGGAACTATAGATACTTAAACAAAAATTAAGCTGACATATAAATAGGATTTGTGATATCTTTTAAATATTTCAAATTTAAATCTATTTAGGTATTTACCAATAGTGAACTTTAAAAAAAACAAATTTAATACGTTTACATGAAATGAAAAAAAAACAAAAAAATAGTATTAAAAAACATAGAAGTAGAAGCAGTAATAGGCACACAGTATAAAGAGTAACCCCACGATGGCTGCGCGGCTTAAGGGCCCGCTGAAGAGCCCGCCGTTCAAATATAATTCAGTATAAAAAGGACCTCGGCGTCGTAACTACGTCAATTTAAATCGATCTTTTCGCAAAAATCACTAATCATCGGAGATTTTATTTCAAGAAATATTATTATTATTACTGATAATTTCTGCCGCGCGGAGAATTATTATTATTTTATGAACACCTGCGAGATGAAGCCGATCAGAAAACAGGGCTGTCAAAATAATATTAAGCATTCATATTTTTTAAATGTTGATTTCATCATGGTTTTTAATCAAACCTGTGCAAGTACGTACTGATAATTTGGGTGGATTTTGTAGCAAACATACTATTGATATATATACGGGTATATTATTATTATAACCCAATTCAAATTGAACATAGGTTGATACTCAAATACATACTATTATAGTATGTTTATGATTTCGAGAAAATAATACGATGGTATAATTAATCCATATCAATTATTTGAAAACATTACATTCGCACTTTGCACAAAATTACAAACACATTCGAAGTTTGCCGCACACGTACAGACCACGTGATATTTGTTTACGCAAAATCGTCGCTTTTCAAAATGGCGAATTTGATTACCAGATTTTACTGCGATGAATCAGTATGTTCCTTTTTGTCTTTTTTTATTCGTAGGTTTGTTTACTATGTACACCGAGAAATTTCCATTTATAAACTCGGAAACGATTTTTACAGAAGAGTTTTGGAATATAATGCAACCAAAACTGGAAAAAAATTCTATCATGGGTGTTGACTTCCTGAATTAGCTAACCCCAGGTCCATGCCACTACGTGAACCACAGTGGATATTAAGCCATTTCCACACTGGCAACAAGTTGCTGGCAACCTCATTAAATTTTACGATACTTACCATAATTGCTTAAGAAATTTTACAATAATTATCGTAAAATCTAACGAGGTTGCCAGCAAATTAACTTGTTGCCAGTGTGGACCCGGCATTAGATGCACAAAACTTAAATAATATATATTATAAATAAAAATTTAAAATTATAAATATATATTATGATTTATGTCTTCGACAGCCCTGATGAAATAAATGTGAAATATGAGTCGGATCAGTCACAGAGCAAATTTATTAACACAAACAACTTTGACACGACCTTTTTATATTAACTAGTAGACCAGATATTATGGACCACATGTTAAAAAATCATATTTTCAATTCTCAAGGCCAATTCTGTAGAACGTCCTCTTAAGCGTCTGCCTATAGTGTCGTGGATCCCAGGTTCGAATCCGGAGTCTGGCAAGTACACAATATATTGTTTTTCAATTTGTGTATGAGTCAGAGTATGGACCTAATAGGTTGAGCAAGTGGCTGACATCCATTTCTCGTAAAAACAAATTCTGTTAATACAAACCTCCACTCTGTAGAAGCACATAAATGATCGCACAATATATAGATGAACTACATCATGGATGTTGCAATGAAGGCTTCAATGGTAATAAAATTATTATTTAATACTACTGTCGCTGAAATATCGGTGAAAGATTTCAGCGTATAGTGTAACAAAGTATTTGGAAGGAAAAAAATTACCACCTCGTCATAAAAATACATAGAATATTACCACACAATTTCCATTAATAATCGGCCTAGCTCAGTCCAAGAGTAAACGGTAAAAACAAAAAGACCTCTGTAGAAACAAACATATTTATTAGGGTCGTGAGAACTGTTGTGAACGCTCCTGCCAATGAGGTCTACCAGTGCACTTTTAAGAAAATAATTACTAGAGCAAAAGATAAGGGCGCCATGCCCGGATTTATTCAACGGAGTGAAAATAACACTGGGGAATAAATCAGGCAAGTTTGAAAATAAATAAAAGATTTGTTTGTGAAGGAACCAAGTCCAAAACATAGGTTTATTCAACACAGATTAGCAAAATAACACGTGGTCAACCCACAGACCATACTAAAAGTGAAAAGAGTTATAATCGAACAATGCCAGGCCTATAATCCTACGAGAAATAGTTTCTGTGGGGTATTAATAAGAGAAAACAATGACGTTGATCCTTAAAGCAGCAAAAATTCGGGTCCGAACCAGGCCAATAACTCTCGTGAAGAACGTCCTCTCTCGTCGATGTCCGTTGATGTTAGACATGCGTCGTTCTCGAACGAACGTATCTTTTTAAACTAATCTATAGCCAGCGAACAAATCGGTCCCGTATCACCTGGCGCTTATGTCGTTCGAGGTGAACGAGATTTGCGAGAGTGCACGCGCAGTATAGGAAGAAACGTGGGTGCGAAGGATACGCTGCCCGGCGAACTAAATATGTCGTTCGAGGGGAACGAGATTTGCAAGAGTGCGCGCGCAGCATAGGAAGAAACGTGGGTGCGAAGGACACGCTGCCAGGCTAGTACTATACATTTTATTACGACAACAAAAGACACAATTGACCTAATCTGTCCGAACAAATCACTATCCGTAATTGACCTATTCGGTCGGAGTCCTTATTAAGTGACTCATTTCTCATATCTAGTTGATGTACTCTCTCGGATCCGGCCGACCGCTCAATAGCGTCTTGTTTCACGCCGCAATTGTGCCAACGTAAAAACATACTCAATTCCAGACTTGCAAGCGAACGGTGGCATATTTCAGCGGCACGGTTTGCTAGTATTAATAACGCTTTTATTCAGTAAGAATTGAATAAATAACGTTACAATGTAGGTATTCCGTATGTCGAATTATCATGTGTTTTCGTAATAACAGCAAACTAAATTATTGATAGAAAAATTATTCTAAGTCGAGGAACTTGCATAATACCTATGCTATTTCAGTGCTGCAACTTCGCTGTAGAAGCATCTAACTACATAATACAAGTGTACATCTCTGCTAAACTTCACAATGAATCAATGCATCGGAAAAATGCATCGTCTCTCATGCTTGCATGTTCTCAAATTTGTTTGCGCAACCAATCAAGCGTTTGCGATTCAACCGGGACAATGTTTGAGCGCTTTAGATGGTAAACAGACGGTGCAAGTGCCTCGTTTGGCATCTTTGTCGTCTTTGGAACAATAGATTTAGTTTTACGATCTCTTTGTAAAACTTATAATGCTATATTATATAAGTTGAATTCTTGGCGTATTGTATAAAACAAAAAGAGAATTTCAAAATGACACTAACCTGATGAATTTCCACACTTAAGTGTAAGTATATAAATCAAACATACAACACTTGAAAACACCTCAGATATATTTTTTTTTCGACCACGTCCGATCCTAATAGGATCATAATGGGCCTCTACAGAGTAGAGGTTTGTATTAACAGATTTTGTTTTTACGATAAATGGATATCAGCCACTCGCTCAACCTATTAGGTCCATACCCTGACTCACACTCAAATTGAAAAACAATATGTGTACTTGCCAGACCCAGGATTCGAACCTGATACCCACGGCGTTGGGTCTAGGACGATTTGGCACCGCGAACTGGCCTCCGGCGATTGGCCTCCGGTAATTGGACGCCGGTACAATCGGACGCCGACCCAATTGGACGCCGACCCAATTCGACACCGACCCAATTGGCCTCCGGGAGGATTGGACGCCGCACAGTTGAATTAAATGCGCAAAGGAATAGACGTACGTTACGATTTTTTGGAGTAAATAAGCAAGTCAGTTTAATATGCTTCTATCTTCTCAGTAGTTGTACCTTATACATTTCGCGCTTGACACATTTTTAATATAGATTGAGAATAATTATTATGCCTTATGATGTTTATTAAAAGAAAATAATTCTTCCCTCGTTAAAACTTAAAGATGTGCATAATCAATTAATTTATTGTCTATACATGGGTACTTATTTATATTTACAACAAATATTAAAAATAATGTTAGATGTTAGAATGAAAATAACATTATATTTCTGCGTTTTATCGACTTAATATTTTAAAAAGGCTTAAACATGTATATTATTATTATGCATAAATGCGTATTTTAAGATAGTATGAATTAATTACAAACAAAATATTTAGTAAGTTATCTGCTAAGTATAAATGTTTCAGTAGTTTGATTGATAAACTACTTAGGTACTGGGTGCCGGACGAAATCCCGAAGGCCGAAATCCCGAAAAATAAAAAAATACAAACATCAATAATTGCGCAATTTCAGCAAGAGACACAAAAACCCATTTTTTGTGGAAATATAAAAAAAATGTAAAATACAAACAGCAACAATTGCGCAATCGTGGATTGCGCAATTTCGCAAGAGACACAAAATCCATTCGTTCTACAAAATGGTCTCTCCTGAAAAAAAAATGCGCAATCGGAAAAACCTATTTTCCATGAAAAATGGGATTTGTCTCTCTTACAAAAAACGCGCAATTCACGATTGCGCAATTATTGATGTTTGTATTTTTTTATTTTTCGGAATTTCGGCCTTCGGGATTCCGGCCATTCTGGATTTCAGCGTTCGGGATTTCGGTATTCGGGATTTCGGTTTTCGGGATTTCGGTTTTCGGGATTTAGGCTTTCGGGATTTCGGCCATTCGGGATTTCAGCATTCGGGATTTCAGCCTTCGGGATTTCGGCCTTCGGGATTTCGTCCAGCACCCAGTACCTAAGTAGTTTATCAATCAAACTACTGAAACATTTATACTTAGCAGATAACTTACTTAATATTTTGTTTATAATTTCATACTATCTTAAAATACGCATTTGCCATTTATGCATAATAATATACATTTTTAAGCTTTATTATAATATTAAGTCGATAAAACGCTGAAATATAATGTTATTTTCATTCTAACATCTAACATTATTTTTAATATTTGTTGTAAATATAAATAAATACCCATGTACCTATAGACAATAAATTAATTGATTATGCACATCTTTAAGTTTTAGCGAGGGAAGAATTATTTTCTTTTAATAAACATCATAAGGCATAATAATTATTCTCAATCTATATTAAAAATGTGTCAAGCGCGAAATGTATAAGGTACAACTACTGAGAAGATAGAAGCATATTAAACTGACTTGCTTATTTACTCCAACAAATCGTAACGTACGTCTATTCCTTTGCGCATTTAATTCAACTGTGCGGCGTCCAATCCACCCGGAGGCCAATTGGGTCGGTGTCGAATTGGGTCGGCGTCCAATTGGGTCGGCGTCCGATTGTACCGGCGGCCAATTACCGGAGGCCAATCGCCGGAGGCCAGTTCGCGGTGCCAAATCGTCCCATTCCCCACGGCGTTATAGTCCAACGCTTAAACCGCGCAGCCACCGGGGGGATACCTACCTATATATATATATAACGAATATAATATACCAAGTAGAAAAATTATATTTGAAAAAAAAATACGAAACTGGTTTGAACCCGTATAACCATTGGTGTCGCGCCAATCTACGCATTAACAAATTATGCTACGAGCCTCCTGTATAATTTCGACAATTTAAACTAGTAGGTCATAAATGAAATACTTATCAAATTGCGTTATTATTGACTATCGGGTTTTGCGTATTAAATCAAGGAATATTATTCGTATATTATACGTTATATCAATGGTTGTACAGGTTCAAATCCCGTCGAGTATCGTTTTTTTTTAATATGATTTTTTCTGGGGGGTATATTTGAGGTGTTTTCCAGTTATGTATGTTCAACATATGGAATGTTTCATTCTCAAAATCTTGTGAATAATAATTCATTGAATAAAAGGAATGGTTTATTAATATAGATCAAACCTGGATTTGCGTTAGACTTCTGCCGTCCAAATAATATCTTCAAACATATGTGATTGGCTTTAGGTGAATTACTTGGTAAAACACGTGTGAATGTATTTGACTTCCGTTTCTTTAATTTGATTATTAAACAATGGTAATTTAGACTTGTGTACGTGAGTATGTAATGCACTTGTGTTGCGCCCGGAGATGGACTGAGTCATGACCGAATTGCGTTGATCTGGGCGCTAAAAAGTAATCTTTTTCCCATTGTTCCTAAAACGTAGTGTTAAACCAGCGTATACACTCCATAATAATCACATGCAAACATGGGCTTTCATTAAAAGAAATGTTCAAAAACATAATAAAAATATTGCTTATTTTTTTTATATTATGGGAGTAGACATGTAGCTATAAGAGAAACTACTACAATATGTAGAGCGTATGGAGAGAGAATAATATGATACGACCCTTTTGCATTGCAGTACTTGATATTGATTCGAGAACGTTTTCAATAGTTAAGGTTGAATTGGTAGGTACCTCACTAAAGAAAAGCTAATATTATTTTATTACCTATCTACGTTGAAAAAAATGCAGGCATTCCAACTATTGGCTTCTTCACTTTGATTACTTACTTGCGTACTGTTTAATTTTCCGTTTTACGGGATTATCCATTGTATGGATACCCCTTCGGGTGTTGATATATTCCACCTACGTGAGGATGAGTATAGGTGGACGTTATTTTATAAATTTTTAAAATAGTGTCTGCTTAACTCATCCGGTGTATTTCCATGTACCTCTATATAATTAATATTTTTGTATGTACATATTTGTTTAATAACATATTATCTATCTCTTTTTTATGTCATGTTGTGAACGTCTTAAACTTATAATTTGTAATGTCCACAATATGTAAAAATAAATAAATTGAAATTGATATTGAAATTGAAAATTGAAAATTGAAAATTGAAAATTGAAATTGAAATTGAAATTGTATAAAAAAACACTTAATCTAGGCTTGTCACACTAATGCAAGGCATTTCAGACCAGCTGAATGCGACCGTGTAAAAATAATCCCATCCAGAATCCTAAGAAGCTAATTTTCAAAACCTAAAACATGAATATTTGCATTTTATTTACAAGAAATGACAGAAAGAGAGAATGTATTATGTTAATGTCTTTTTTTTCACACAGCAGTGGCGTAGTTTCACCTACTTAGGTACGTTTGAGTGTTAAAACAATAATTATAAGAGAAAGCTATTAAAAAGGTTCACATAATATATTATATTAATATTAGTTCATCTCCAGAAACCTCTACATAATCTCCCATACAGTTTCATTTTAATATTATTTTATATTTTTATAGAAGAAGTTTTTTTTAAGTTATACTTCTTTAGGCGCGTTTGGAAAATCAGTTCAGGCTGTATTTTTGGCGTGTGACATGTAATACATAATTTATTTTTTCACACGAAAAAAATCGCACTCGATTAGATTCAAACCACGATTGTTCAGTTATCAGCCGAACGCACTGCCTTTACGCCACAGTATGATAATGCAATCGTGACGATTATACAGTTTAATATTATAGTTTATTCCGTTGCCTAGGCAGCAAATTTATTATTATATGTACGAATAATTGTTCCGTTGCCTAGGAAACAAATTTATTATTGTCGGCCATTTGCAATTCCTTACGTAAACAAACTATTAAACGTCATAGTGGCAGTTGTTACTTTTAAAATAAAAACAACGATAAATAAATATATAATTTATTAATATAAGTTAAAGTGTATAGAATTAAACCAACGGCGTTCCAATAAGCGGTCCTTTTTCTTGAGTGTGTAATTTAACAAGATAATTAAGAGCTAGTTGAAGAATCTAGGTTATCAGAAGTTTTGTTTTTGTTTTGTTACGCCAAAGAAGTATATCTTCTAACGCGCGTACATAAGTACACACACTGATTTTTTTTCAACATCTTTGTATGAAAACTATCTTCAGAGGATCATGATTTATAATACTCTAGCTATAGTCTCTGTAATCCATTAAGAACCCTAGCCGCCTACTACTTTTTTGATTCTAAGCGTATATGTTAAAACTGTAATATCGTCACCGTTCAGGAAAATATCACCAACCCTCAAAAGGCAATTTTATTTTGAGATGAGTATGTTATCCGAAGCGTAAAATTATGTTCTTTAAGATTTAAAAGTCACCACGGTACGTTAGTAAAATGTTTGCTGAAATCAAAATTATTAAATTTGTTTTTTACTAAATCACTTTTAATAACATCTTAACCCTCATAAGACATTATAGGCGGATAGACATTATTTACACTATAAAATAATTACAAGATAAAAAGAACTTTTTATAATAATATATCTACCACGTTTTTAAATTTTCTGTTGAATCATATGAACTTGACAATTCTATGTATTAATAAAAACTTTTTATTGTACTTGATAGAAATACTGAATAAATATTATAGAATATTGAAATGTCATTTTGACATTTCATATTGATTTCCATAGTAACGCTCGTATATGTTAATAATTTAGTTGCTAGGACCCCTTAGCAACCGACAATAATAACTTTCCATACAAAACAGAATTAACTGAAAATGAATTCAATTCTGCATAAAAATGGCTAAAAGTAATAAAAGAATGCACTTTCGCCGTGTTCTGATAATATATTCTAAAAGTTTCAAATGTCTAGCTAGTCGGGAAGTTAGTTAAAAATCTTCAATCGTCCAATACAAACAAGAAAAAAAATGTACCTACTGGACACACAAGAAAAAATCTGTACCGGACAAACAATAATACGAGCTAATAAAAACGTGGTAAAATAAATCCTTCGTTACAAATATAGAAGCAAAAGTTACTAAACTATGTATGGTGTCTTTTACTGATGTGTCATTTAAAAACTACTAATACTTGTGTGAAACAGGCAACAATAACTAAATAGGAATAGTTAGGTTAGTTTAAAACCTTCCAGCGGGTCTATTCTATACAAAAGGCGACTATCGACCGCTAACGTGCTAACGTGATAATGTGTTGGTATTTGTTACATACATTTTATATTGAAATATTATAATTGTAATTGTATTGTAATCAGTTAATCAGTCGAAACTGTCTCTCTCTCGCTCTCTTTCTATCGCTCATGCTCTAAATTTAAGCACAGGCAGGGGGCATGCCGTTAAAATATATCATTTATTGCAACAATTAATACCGGCTAATTATAATTGTTACAATACGTGTTAATAATTTGATACAAACATACCCTAGTTAGCGGTTTTAGCGGACGAAAGCAGCCTTTTGTATAGAATAGACCCGCAGATGCATTAATTAGCATCAAAAAGTAAAATTAACTTACAAAGGTAATTATTTATTAAGAAGACATTAGAAAATTATGTAATGCAAATAAAATCTTGAAAACATTGAAATATGATTTTTCCTTCATCTTCACACTTTCAAATTGCGATATCTCGAAATGATGTTTTTTGGGTTGGTGACTTTTGCTTGAACGGTGAGGATATGACATTCAATCAAACATGAGAATAAGATATCAAAATAAATTAAGTATTAATTATTTATATGACTGAGCATATCAAAATCTGAATATGAATAATATTGGTAAGCTCGTTGTTAAGAACTGTGTTTTTCATATTAAATATGGGAATATTTACCCAACTGTGAGATGAAACGTTAAAAAGCATTAGCAAAACCCTTTCAAATTACGAGGCAGCCGAGTGTATAGCACATGTTAAAATATTCACAGACCCTCTCACGTAATTTAATAATGAAAGGTAAAACATACATTAGTTATTTCATTATTTTTTGTTTTATAATAAAATAAAAAAGTATAAAGGACTTGCCTCTACATACGCGAAGAAAAAATCTTTATAAGCATGTGGTTGTAACCTCGTCTGTATATTATTTTATCATGGAAAATTTATTACGAGAAATGCATTAAACACGTAACCGTGTTTACGGGCCCAATAATCTCTGGTTTCTTCGTAGAGTTTACGTCAAAACCAATTCATTTTATACCCGAAAGAGAGATTTCTTGCTCTGCAGCATCTTTTGGCATTCTGCTTGATGTGGCCAAAGTTTCATGAGTGACTGCGCTAGTTATAATGTGCAAGTGTGTCCTGTCTTGCGTTTGACATAACAGCATAAATTTGATTAACCATATTTTTAATCAACCAATAATTCACAAGATTTAAGAATGTAACATTCTAATTATTGTTCTAGTTATTATTGAGAAAATATATTATAAGATGGTCTATGTGCATGGGCGCGAAACCCGAGAGATGCAGGATTGATTCCGCTGGTCTATTCTATACACAAGCCTGCTTTCGGTCCGCTACGGCAGCTAAATAAGGTAGAAAAGTATAGAATTATTAACACTTATTGTAACTATTACAATAAGTTAACCGTCTGAACTGTCAAAACTGTCTATCTCGGTCTAAAATTTATCACAGAGAAAAGAGGTGCTGTTTAAACATACCACATATTGTAGCAATTATAACTAAATCATTTTAATTGTTACAATAAGTGTAATAATTCGCTACTTTCCTACCCTGCTTAGCTGCCGTAGCAGACCGAAAACAGCCAAATGTATAGAATAGGCCTGCTGATGGTTTGGTTGTCTAACTATTTTCAATAAAGATTTTTCTATTGCTTATAATATATTTTCTCAGAAGTGATTTTAAAATTATGTATTTTCAATAATTAGAATGTTACATTCTTATATCTTGTGAACTATTCATTGAATTAAAAAATTGTTAATTAAATATTATTAGCAAGTTCAAGTAAGTTACAACAAAAAATGTTGGAGTGTTCCGTGACGTCGGTTAGTAATTAAAGTAATACCTACTTTGATTTAAAATACAAAAGCCGATCGCCAATAGTAGCTCAATTGAAAAATGATTCAGAGAGTATTAGGTAAGAGCCATTAGTTAAAATTTGTCGCAATTAAGTATGATGCCTATTATAGTGGTCTATGTACATGGGGGCGAAACCCGAGAGATGCACGTTCGATTCCTGCTGTGTCTTTCTTTTTTTCAAAAAGATTTTTTCTATTGGTTATAATATATATTTCTCTCAAATGTTTTCAAAATTATAAATTTCACGTTTAGATAATGAAGGCTGCCTGATTTAATTTATTATTTTCACAGACAATAATATTATAAAACAAAGTAAATACAATCAGCGGATCTATTCTATACACAAGGCGACTATCGACCGCTAAAGTGATAAAGTGATAGTATTTATTACATATTTGTATTGAGATATTATAATTGTTACAATAAGTTAGCCGTCTAAACAGTCAAAACTGTCTATCTCGCTCTAAATTTTCACACCCAATAGAGGTGCTGTTAAAATATAGCACTTATTGCAACAATTACAACCAAATTATTGTAATTGTTACAATAAGTGCTAATACGTTGATACAAACCTACCCTAGTTAGCCGTCGTATTTATCATTTTATCATTTTAGCCGTCGATAAGTATAGAATAGACCCACATAAACACGTTACTTGTCTAAATTTCATTTGTTATTTTACTTATAATAATTATTGTTAACACTAGCTACTGAGCGTATATTATGAACCAATCAAATTAAGTGTCAACACAATTGAATTGGTAGCTGAATCGTATCGTGTAATTGGTATTTAAAGTCAACGATTGCTTACGACGATCGTTGAATCTGGTTGGGTCTGCGAGTCTTCTGGTGTAATAAGGTCTTAATAGTTTCAAATGATTTTGACTGAAAAAAACGATACTGTACACAGTATAATTACCGGAACAATGTATAATATTATATTATAATTATTCAAACATTGCATCTCATCAGTGAGTTGTCATAAATCAAATGGATGTTTCCAGTTTTCCGAGTTAAAATGTTGGAAATTATTAATAATAATTATATCAATTAAACTGGCGACTTTGATAAATGTGCATTCACACCGTCCAAATTACATTATAAAAGAACTTGTTATTTTCTGTGTAATTTTAATTGTGAATAATTAAGATAAACATCTGCTTCAGTTCCCACGGTTATTTCGTTGAAGCGCATCAGATAGTTTGATACCATTTACGATAAATGTTGTTTTCTTGGTGTAGGTAGTGTATTATTATTTGCGAAAGTTTTTCTTGTTTTGTTCTGATTTTACTTAAATTTCACATACTTTAAAATATCTAAACATTGTGCTAAATATGGCATAGCTCACGCATGTACAACTGCGTGTCCGGAAACTTGTACGTATGCAGTTCGCCGTATCACACTTCACCGTGAAATGTTTTATCAGAAATATATGGACATATTATATTAAGGTGATACAACAGTGAAACGCCAAATAATTTTCAACTATAAGCGCGACGAAATTTTGGACTCGCTCGCATTCTGAGAGAGAACGTCGAGCTGGAAACACATCACTTTGTTTCGTGATGGCGACGGGCGTATTAATTCTTAAATCGTGTAAAGATGACTAGAAACGTTACCCATTTACTTTAAAAAGAAAACATTTCAATTAATATATTATTATTGTTACTAATAGAACAATAAACAGAATATAAAATGGACGTATGTTGGATTTATTTGACAAATTATATTTCGTTTGGCATGCGTCATTTGCACGCCATTTTGCAACCGTACCTCAACTGAGGTACAGTCTTAAAGACCATCCAACCTCTTTGGGTCGTATATTACCTACTGACATAAAATTCACGTTTAAATAAAACACGATTCTTGTCAGTTTACACTTTACATGAAGCCAGCAGCAAACAAATTTTGAAAATAGTCTATATATACTGGATTATTTGTTAGGTTAGGTTTTCATTCTTGAATTATGAATTTTGCCAAAATCGGCTATAAAAATTGAATTCATGTTCATATTGAATGTAATAAAATTGGAGACCGTATAGTATACGGTCATCTCTTTCCGATAGAAAAGCTCACGGCAAACTGTGCCACGGGGAAATGTTTTACGTACAATTTACATGTAACCATATATACCTACATAAAATATTGCTGTATGTAATCCCATGTTGGCTGTTATTATTTAGTTTTTTCTTCATTTTCAACCATGTCCTTTACATAGTTGTTGTATATGGACACTACACGGCGCCTCCAAGAATCCGTGTCGCTCGCCACTCTTCTTGCATCTTCTCAGGTTATGCTACCCCCCGAATCATGACCATTTCTCGTAATCATAAGTAGGGGGCGGATTTATATGCACCAAAAAACATGTTTATAGTGCATGCACGTATGCACTTAAAATCAATAAAATATGCACTAAAACCGAAGAAATATGCAGTTAAAAATTGACATTTTTTGTGGGAAAAAATTTAAATACCCACTTTACCCAGTATTACTGACAAAAAATCGAATAACTAGTTAATAATTTTTCAATATAATAGTTTTTTCACAAGTACACATAATTGAATAATAAATGCAATGTAAACCAAACATAACTTAAAAAACAAAAACGACACACTTAACTAGATATAAATACTATTTTCTGTTTTTTGTCCGAAAAAAAAACTACAATATATTTTTCAATATGCTCTGGCATTAAATTTTTCCGCATAGGTATCTGTCAGTATTTTGTTTATATGCGGAAAACGACCTATCAACGTCCACACAGGTGATTAATAAAAGTGCCATAGTTGACTTCACTTTTTCTGATAAATCCGCAGCTCGGAGATGGCATTAAAAATGCAAGTGCATCTAAACTATCTACCTTCCTAACTTAGTTATATTTCGATAAAATAATTTAAAAAACTAAAATTATAAATTCAAAAGCTAAAAAATATGCATTTATTCATGAAATATGCATTAATGTCTCAAATGTGCTCTAACGTCTCAAATATGCATTTATATGCGCAATTAAATTTTATTTTTGGATTCTGTGTCTTTCAAAGCAGATTTCTGTGCAACTCTCGTAGATGTGCATACACCCTAACAAAACATGCACTAGCATATAAATCCGGGCCCTAATCATAAGCCTTAGTACCTATCACAATACTTAAAGAAATTTGCTATCCATGACATAATATATTGTATTGTTAACTATTCCGTTACAATGTATTAATGGTTTTTTTTTTAGTTTGGTAATTTTACATAGGTACTTGACAATATAATATCACACTGCTAAATATGGCATAGCTCAAGCGTGTACAACTACCCAATGGATGGTCGATCAGTTGTCCTTCAGGGAAGAAGGCAAAGGAATCAGGTGACTTGGGTTGACGGGAACTTGATGTGGTGTAATGGTGTTATCCTTCCTTCGATATCTCTTTCCGATAAGAAAGCTCGCGGCAAACTGTGCTACGGTGAAAATGTAATACGTACAATGTACCTACATGTAACCAGGTAAGTATGGTAGGTATAGTTTTATGTTAATAAGTTTTATAAGTATTTAATTAATAAATAGATTCCAAAAAAGTGAATGTTTTATTTTTCCTCTGGCTGTTCTGTTTTGTCATATCATAATCAATGAATTTTACTAATAGGCACATAATTCGGTTAATAATTTATAATTTACCCCCAATATTAGCCGTCGGCACGCCACTCATCATTACGAGTATTTTGACACGTAAGCATAAAAAGGTTAGCCATCGCTTATATAGGGTTTACATAATATAAATTCACAATTATCACATTTAATTTTACGCTACTCTTTTGTTATATTGTATGTTTTTTAATTAATTGTTTTACTCTCTATTTGTTTACTGTCAAATATTACATTATTTTAGTATGAATCTGAATAGGGATAGATATTATGTAAAAATACATAAAAAAAATAGTTGTCAGTATACATTAATCAGCCATAACTCGGTTAGATTCGTTTGAATAATAATATATAATACTCAGTTACGTAATGATATTTTTTTATAAAGAGGTCAAACACAAAAGCTATTGAAAAAGTCTACGTTCGGAAAGTAATAAAATTGCCATTAAAATGATATTATGAGTTTTTATTTGCGGAAAAAATACAAAAAAAAATCACTTAATTGTGTACATAAAATAAATCGCCCAAACGCGCAAGATTGGCACTAATTTCACTGATTTCCTTATACCTTTTTAATATTATTTGCGACTGTTTCCTTGAAAGTGCAATAAAGGTTATTTATAGGGATATTCGGGCGGGTCATAATATTATCTTTGACCATTTGTCCCACCTTTGATGTATACATTATTTTTTATCAAACTTAAAGGTTAATTTAACGTCAAATAGCGGTGATTTTCTTTAACGTAGATGACTCAATAAATTCTTCAAAATATTTTAAAGTTAACCTCCGTGTCCGAAAACTTGTACGTATTCAGTTCGCCGTATCAAATTTCATAGTGAAATTTTGGGAATGGGACGACTGACAATTGGACGCCGCACTATCGTATACACGTATACAGAACGTAGACGAGGTATTTTAATCAGTTTCTATCTACTACTTAGTCATTTTAATACATTTTACTCTTAACATAATATATTCTTTATTGCGGATTGAGAATTACCATGCCTAAGAGCCCATACGCACTTGCGGCAGGCCGTATCGCGGCTAGCCGCAGCGGCCTGCCGCCTATCGTTTTTTGTATGCAAATTCTTTCAAAAATGTTCAGAGCTCGTTCATTTCGCAGAGTTAATGTCCAGGTTTCCGATCCGTAGGTGTTTGGGTCGTATAATACTGACATAAAATTCATATCTACATAAAAGACGGTTCTTGTCGGTTTACACTTTACAGGAAACCACAGCAAACAAATTTTGAAAATAGCCGATATACTGGATTATTTGTTAGGTTAGGTTTTCATTCTTGAATTAATGAATTTTGCCAAAATCAGCGAAATTAAATAAAATTGGATACCGTACAGTAGACCGATAGAAAGCTCACGGCGAACTGTGCTACGGTGTAGCGTTTTACGTACAATTTACGTGTAACCGATAGCCTCGAGACAGTTCAAACCAATAACTCAATCTTACAAAATATTATTTCTCAATACGTAATACTTGCATGTGACTTATTGATTATGTGTCATGTATCGAAAATAGTTAACCGTATTGCAGAATAAAAAATTACTTAGACTACGATCCGTATTCATGACTTCGTGGCGTGGCCTAATTATAGAAGTCCTTGGATAAGGGAGGATGTCCCATGATGGCTAATATTACTCTGGACGGAAGGTGAAGCCTTCGGCTCAATTTACGATGCAATGTGACTTCAACGCCATCTAAAGGCGTCTTACCATGAATTTCTAAAAATGATTACTAAAAACTTTGGTCGATCGCAACCAGATGGCAATAAAATCTAAAATAAAATATTGAGTGTCGCCACATATTAAAAATCATAAGCTTGATAAAAATGCATTTAAATTTATTATATATTTACTAAATATTTACAATAAATATCAACCCCATAAAATATTTACAATTCTGACATGTCTATTTGATTTGATTTAAAGTGTTTATGATTTTTTCATTTTGTTTACCGTAGTTTTTTTACACTGGCAATAAAGGGTAACATGTCCAGTCAATGAACCAGATTTTTTTACGTTGTCAATACTAATATAAATATTTTTCTACAGTAAAGTTTATTTATAGTAGTAAATGAACATTTAAGTTCAAATGTTTATAAGATTGAGTTTAATCTTGAACAATTGACAATTACATCAAATTTCTAGAGGTGGAATAAAAAAAGGATATTAAATGAATAGCAAAACAAATGCCATTCGAAATATTATTAAAAAAAATAAGGAATATACCTACAGTCGTACTTGGTTATTACGAGGAAGGTTGGACCAGCTGAATTTGCTCGTTATAAGCGGTACTCGTTATATCAGAGAATAGGTATTTTTATTGTCGGCGAAAACAACAATTAGACTTAAAGTGTCATAAACGTAATCCGTCCCCGGCGGCATCTTATTCGATCGGATTTTATTGCTTAGGGTCGAAATGTTTTTAAGCGATCAACACATTAACAGTATTTTAGCTCGGTATATCCGATAAGTTTCTCGTTATAACAGTGAAAAAATGTAAGGAAAAAATCATATACAAAATTTCAACGATTGTTTCCTCATTACATCCGAGATCTCGCTATGTCCGAGATTGTAATAACCGAGTTCGACTGTAGTTATATTAATTATGACACAGTCGATATATAGACATCCCGATTCGTTAAGTTTCAACCATGTCCGATCCTAATGGGATCATATGGGCCTCCAGAGAGTAGAAGGTTTGTATTAACTAACTAACTATATCCGAGATAAAAATAAAGTAAGACACGCAACGAATTGAATAAAAAATAAGTTGGAAGTAAGAAAAAACGTAAATAAACATGGGAACAAATCTTGATAAGCAAACCCAAGGACAAAATAAGTGACAAATTAAAAAAAAAATGTAAAACATAAGAAAAAAATTTTGAATTTGAGGTAAGTGTACCACTGATTACATAATATTCTAAGATAAAGACAGAACGTTATTTCTTTAAAAAAATCTAATGTCGATTTTAACGAAAATGCAAGATAAAATAAAAGATAGTTATATTTATTTTACCTATGTTATGTAAGTGAAATGGATTTGGAGATATAAAAAGAAACCTTTTTGGCCCAGTGGTTTCTAGTTGTGGACTTTTGTAATTCCCTGAAGATCTCGAATAAATAATTAAAAATTATCAACACCTCTACCATATTCCTAGGTAACTACTATGATTGAAAAGTAGATCCTAATTTTTTGTATTTATGATTGCTTCGTAAAAAAAACAATATTTACGGCTTTATGATGTGGCAGATAAATGAGCAACTAAATAGTGATCCAAATATTATGAAAAGTCCAACTATCAAAGCATCACGGCATAAAATTAGTAATACTACGGTTATACACAATTTATTGTACCTACCTATTGTTATAATTTTCTTAGTTAATTTAATCGTTGTTTTAATTTAATTTATTTGAATTCAAATGTATCTCTTATGTGTTCATTCACTGAATTGTTTACCCTAGCTAGCGTATATTCTTTACTATTTTCAGCATACTAAATTATCAACCTCCACTTGTTGATAGGATGACAGACAGTTATAATAGGCACGTAGATAATAATTTTAAGGCCGTAGACAGGAATGAACGTTCGATGGCCCAAATATAGTACAATAGTATGTATGTAATTAAAATTAGGGTACAAGTCGGTTATCCTGGATACAGCGGCAAACACATTTTGAAAATAACCGATATACTAGATTATTTGTTAGGATTACCTAACCTAACATAATCTAATTTAATCTAACCTAAACTAACCCAAACTAACAAATAATCCAGTACATCGGCTATTTTCAAAATGTGTTTGCCGCTGTATCCAGGATAAACATATAGAACAAAAGTTAGTTAAGTGGAAGTTTGTCGAGGCTGTTTTGATCGGGTTAATTTGTCTTTGAATAATATTGTGACTAGAAATTTTAACAATTCTTATTATTTTTAACATTGTATATTGTTCATAATTTTCGCGACTACCACGTGAATAGACGATTTTTTTTACTAATAACATTTTAAACACTTAACATAAATAGGGATGAATTGTACAGTCACTAGACAAAGATTAAATTTGATGTGTGTCAGAAGTATCTTAGGCATTTTCGCTCGTATGCTTTCTTTATTTTATTATGAAACTATATTTATTTTTAAATCGCTTTATAAAAGGTAGGTACGTCAAAACAGTAATAAATATCTGAAATAATTACACAACACTATTTCAGAAAGTGGAGGTTGATATATGTAGTCCATTGACATATGCTCCAATATCGCAAACAAAATATTATTGACAGCAGAATTAACAGAGTGCTTGTACCTGGCGAACCTTTATTTTCATTGTATGTGTATTGTTTCAAAAATGGTTCGATTTATTTCCGCGTTAGCAGCACATGTCGATCAAGTCTTGTCAAATATTCATTTTATTTACAATCGATTCGTTAATATACAAAAATACAAGATTAAATTTAAATAACTGGCCTAAAAATCAATAAATAATATTTTTAATAGAAACGTTAAGCGTTTTTTGCGATTAATTGCGTCTAAACCGAGATTTTTTGATTTTAATTGCATGCTTTCTAACCTCTAAATCGATGTTTTTTTAAATTTGAAAAAAAAGATATAAGGATATAATAAATTCCAATTTCCGTTTAGCATTTCCCTAGGTAATAGATTTACGTACATTTTTATCGTAATTTTGATAATAAATCTTATGTCATTCATTCTTACCACCCGATAGAAATGTACCGAATTTGACACGTATTTTTGGTATATAGAACTCCACGATACTTCTTAATTTTTTATTTTATTTTTCTCATTACTTTTGAATATATATTTACCGATTAATAAACTTTTCTAGCTATTTTTCGAAAACAACTTTACCTAGAGACATCACCTTAACTCAGAGGGGGGCAAACTGCGGCCCGCGGGCCGCATGTGGCCCGGCGGGTATTTTTTTGCGGCCCGCCATCATTAATTGTACTTCTGACTACGAATAACTTTTTTATATTTTTTAAAAAAAATATTGGCAATAGATTAAACTTTGTTTAGCAATAGTACGCGATCCATTTTCAATAGATATTGTTAGTGTACCGACAGAGCTACAACTTGAGATTATTGATCTGCAGTGTGACACTGATTTAAGAGAATTGCATCACCGTGAAGAAATCTCCGAATTTTACAATGCCTTTAATTCAGACAAATTTGACCAACTGCGATTGACCAACGATTATGCAAGAAAAATGTTCGTTTTTTTGGATCAACCTATATGTGTGAACAAACATTTTCGATCATGAACCTCAATAAAAATTCTTTACGATCAAATATCTCCGATACCCATTTACAAGCAGTTTTGAGAATATCAACTACAAAATTAACACCTGAATTTAAAAAAATGTACAACAGTTTCATTCTTCTCATTATTTTTTTTGTAATGTTTATTTTTCGTGATCATAAATAGTGTATATCTAAAAATAGTATTTTACTTGCGGCCCGCCGCTCATTTTTAATTCTTAAATTTGGCCCTCCATCCAAAAAGTTTGCCCCCCCCTGCCTTAACTCATAAAGGAACGGAAAGGTGTGTCACTTCTAATCAGCATTTTCAAGAGATCGCTATTATCAGTACACACGTAGCTAATTTCAATTATAGGTTTTGCAGATTACATCAGGTGCACTTTGAATGCAGTTATATTGCATTCCAGGAATTATCTTATTTTCCTAGAATACCATGAAGCCATTTTAAATCGTCATGTTTCACGTTCCAGTGACGTACTTTTTTTAAACAGTGGAAGGAAATCAAAAATAAACTACATAATGTACATTTAAAAAAAAATAATACCCTTTTAATTGTGTGAACTTGGGACATACATATTATAAAAAGTGAGTTTTTTTTTAATTAACACACAATATAGCCATATAGCTCAATGACAGTAGTATACCCATAGTAGTGAAACAGTAGTGTAGTTGTAGCAGCGTGACAATCAAAGAAATACACAGGCTTTGAGAAAATCACATGAATGTATTGTGACCTCATCGGGAATCGAATACGAAACCCCCAAATGAGAGCCCAATACCTTATGAGGGCATAATACCAACTCTAAAACATGAACAGTGCGTTTTGTTATATTATCATATACAAAAATCTCTACATAGCATATCAATGTAGGTACTTACTTACAGATTTTGACAGGAATTGAAATTCGGATAAAATATAATAGGTACCTTTTATATTTGCTTTGCTTGATCGTCCACGATGGCCGAGGCAATGTCCTCTTTCCCAGGTTCGAATCCCGGATCTGGCAAATACAGATATTGTTTATCAATGCGTGTGTGGACCAAGAGCATGGAACTAATAGGCTGAGCAAGTGGCTAACATCCATTTCTTGTAATGTAAAAATCTCTTTAAAAAAAACCTCTTTCATTGTCAAGCCGCCCAGATCCACGGTAGAGCCAATTTAAAAAAAGCTAACTCCTAGTTATAAGACTACCAGACGTCAGTTCCAGTTTACATTATACGTATCATTTGTATTATTCTTGAATATGCCAGCATTATACGGAGTCGTAACAGGTCCGTCCACACAATTAAGTTGGATCGAGTCCACGACTGATTTCTTAGATTTCGCTACTTAAGGACATACGGATTCTTTCCTTATGATAATGACAATAAAATGAATTTTCCGACTCATTTTCTTCTGGTTATGCTATCAATGCAATCCTTGTCCATCCGAATAGTGATTGTTCTTTTAAAACATTTCTTTTTAAATCTTCGTGGGTTCAGCTACAATCCGCATATACAGGCAAATATTAATTAATTTGCATGATCCCATCGATATCACTCGTAACTCTACGGTCTTCATGATTCCCCGTCGCAGGACGGATGTGATGTTTCATGATGCTGTGTATCATGTGATTAACTCGTTTGATGGCACCATAAAGGTTGATTTATTTTTAAGTTTGTGGACGTGTTAATAGGTTAAATTTATAATTGTATTCATCATTTTACTTTAATATCTATATAAGCACATTCTTTCTTTTCTACTTTCTTGTTATGCTGGTTGCTATTTGTCCGGTGGTTGTTTATCCAGTACAAATCTTGCAATCGATTTTTAACTAGCTTCCCGACTACCTAGACATTTTAAACTTTTAGAATATATCAGAACACGATGCTAATGCATTCTTTTAATACTTTTAGCCATCATTAAGTAGAATTGAATTCATTTTCAGTTAATTCTGTTTTGCATGAAAAGTTATTTCGGAAGAAATCCGTAATCCAATCCACTATTATCGATTGCTAAAGGGGAGGTCCTAGCAAATAAATTATTAATATATACGTGCGTTACTATGGAAATCAAAATGACATTTCTGTATTCTGTATTTGTTTGTTTGTTGCAAAATAGCAAAGAAAATGATTTGTTGACAATTGCCTTATTTGTCCTAAATTATTAATACATAGCATTGTCAAGTTTATATGATTCAACAGAATTTAAAAACGTGGTAGGTACATAACAAGTTCTTTTTGTCTTGTAATTATTATTATAATTTGTATTTATTAAGTATTATGGTGCATAAGCCAATCGCTGTAATGCCATAATACTCTTTTCTAAAGAAAATAATCAAATAATTCCCGAAAGGGATCCATAATTATAGTAGATATTATTAGGTACCTACTTGAGATTTATAAAAACTGCTGTAACCCTCGTCTAGAATAAACTATTATTGTACTCGTACATTCAAATTTCATTAATACTGGTTATTAAAAGTAAAAAATCTCTTCTGGAAGATGCAAGAGTTTCCCCATGTGGATATTAATGCACTCTTGGCACCGTTACTGACCACGTCCACAGCTGCGACCTTTTCATTGAAACAAATTGGATCGATAAGTCAATCAATCCTCGAGGGGCGTGACCCTTCACTGCTAGCTCCTCGCCTGTTATTTGTAACTCTGAGATATACTGCCGCAAAGGTGTATCCGTAGTTAAGGGGTAAACTGGAATAATAGCTTTCAGGAATAATAAATAAGAGTAAAGTTAAGTAAATTAGTGGCAAATAATAACATCTACGATAGTAATTGAACCTCGGTGTGCAATCGAAAAACTGGATAGAAGTAGAGCTGTAAGACGGTAATATAATATACCTTTACCTGGTATGTTCTGCCAGTGACTCATTTCCGATAAGGTCATACGAACTTAAGTCAGTGACTGCTGCAGATAAAGAGAAATCGAACGATGCCTAAAAAGGAGTGATGATTACATGTAGTCGTTACTAACTTGCTGCTAGCTGACTTGGTGTTAAGGCCGGTTCGTATTGGTCGAATAGTTTAGTCGAGTGGCGAGTAATTTAGTAACTAAACGTGTACGAACAGACAAATTTAGTCGAATAATCAAGGCCATCGAAATCCATAGAAACCCTGAAAATATTAATAGGGATGATGTGTTACGGTTAAAAACGTCATGGCTTCCGGCACTATCCAGCAAAATCCAATATTCGAGCCGGTAATTCTGGTCGTAATGATTGACACATTATTCTGAGCAATGTTTTCTCTTAGCTAATCGGATTCTTTTTTATTTTTAGAGCAACGTTTACATTCATATACCTACACTATACTTCATCATAAAACATGTCATCCCTTGGTAGTAGCCTCTGCTACGAGCCCAAAACGTCTAGAAAAGAAAGAAAAAGTATATATGATGGAAACCCAAAAATCTATTATGATAAAAAACAACCGTGAAAGCGTCAAACATTATTTAGTCGAGTCATTTCATTTTGTTCTAATTTTTCAGTCGAGTAGCAACCCCCACCACCTATCACTAAATACTAAACAAGCCACGAGACAAGTCTGAACACGTTATCTTGAGTCAACTTCATTAGTTGTCGTGGAATTTCTTCCTCCGATTCTTATAATATAGCCATTATAAATGAAGTTATTAACTTATTAATTTTTTGAACAAACATAATAATTTTAAAACACTTCGAATCAGGTTCATCACGCAGGTTCAAATTCTGCTGGTTTTTTTTCCATTGGTTATATATTTCTCAGAAATGTTTTTAAATTATGTTCGTTCAATAAAATAAATGTTAAAAAAATTGTTAATTATTTATTTATGCTTTATTACGTCGTGCTCTGTTTATTTTGACACGTCAGTCTCTAATGTACTGTGTTCGGACATTTTTCAGTTACTAAATCATTTAGTAGTAACTTAACTACTCGCCACTCGACTAAACTAGTAGACTAATCCGAACCAGCCTTTGTACCGGGGCGAGCCGCTTGATTTTAATTCTCTAAAATTAATATTGACAGTTTATAGGAAAAATATTGTAAACTGTATACTGCCTGTCTTGATCTATAAAATATAAATCTTTGCTCTTCGAATTTTGATTATTTGCCTCATCCACTTCAAAGCCTGAACACTACTGCAATCTATGAAGTTTACCTTCCACTTTCGGGCAGAAAGCTCCCAAACGTGATTTCATTTAGAGCAATTTAATAAACTATATTTTTATTCAATGAATAATTCACAAGACTTGAGAATGTTACAGTCTTTCATTGAACATACGTGTGATCAGAGACGTCCCGTGGGGGTGGACAGATTGAGCGTCGCTTGGGGGTGGCAGTTACTCGAAGGGCGGCAAATTATTATATAGAAATAGCCACCTAAGCTTAGTAATAACGGAAATATCCTTTCATTAAAAAATCAGCTCACCGGTTGGAAACAAAATGTATTAATAATTAACATACATGATTTAACAAGACTGTATTTTTTTGTCGGGTTCGCGATGTCTAGTTTACTTCCGTTGTCCTTGGAGGTCACGTCATTGATGATCAACAATGACACGTGCAGATTTTTCAATTATAGGTAGTGACACGAACAGAAACGCCGACCTTCAGTTAGTGTTTATGGCGGAGTATGGTTTAACGACATAACTATACAAATATAGCCTTGTAGTCAATTCTACTTCTCAATAGCCGTGCGACAACCTCACGACAAGGTACAAACAGGATATATAAGTCCCATGGTTCTAAACTATGGAAGAAGCAGGGAAGAAATGGTCGAAAGAGACCTTGAACAGGTAACCAGTAGCGTAATCGTTTAGTAATAGGAAGTAAAATGTACGTTGTTAACCTTTTCTTTGTAAATGTAATAAAAATTTTACGTAAAAATCTCGCCTCAGAAAATCGAGACTGCTGAAGTGTAATTGGAACACTGTGACCACAGCCCTCGAAATGTCACGTCGTGAAATTTCAACGCGATGTATTTTGATATAAATTTCCGGGAAATCTCCATTAAACTTAGAAAATAAGTTATGGAAGAGATTGTTTACGTAAAATTTAGCAAGTACATGCTTGAATAACTTTTATAGAAATAATGGAAATGTATGAAAATTGAAAAAGAAAATTTAATATTTATAAATTTATATACTGTATAATTGTGAATAAAGAATTTTAATATTAATTTTATCGATACAAGATAGAAGCTAACTATCGTTATAAAAATACTGTAAACGCGTACCTATATCTATAGACGCGTAATTATAATTATAGATTTTGTTAATGCTATAACTCGCTTACTATTATAAATATTATAAAAGTAACAATTGGAAAAACTTAAGATTCTGGTATAGATGGGTTTCTACCCATAAACAGTAATAAATCTTAATCGCATCCTAAGTGATAAAAGAATCAAATATCGCAACTAAAAATACGAATTATCACGCGACCTTGAACTTTAAAGAGAATCTATTTCGGTCAAAAACACGGCCCAGCTGTGTTGACTCGCGAGGTAAAAATAGATTCAAGGTTACATTCAAATTACTATGTAAAAGTTACCATGCAAGATTAAATAAGTTAGTAACTGCTCATGGTTAACATCTTGTTAGAATTAAGCATTTATATACTTAAGTGGAAATGTTAAGTATAATATTATAGTATTTTTACGTAATAATGTTCGTCCGAAAAGTAAATATCGAATGAGAAAGTTTCTGCGGGACCAAACAGTTTTATTAAAACTTAGTAAAATTCTATTGGCCTAAAAAGGCCAAGAGTGGTGGAAAGGACCAGCACGTGGGTGTCAACCTTTCGTTTTGAAGTTTTAAATTTAAAGACTGCCATCCCCTTATCTAGTACACGAATACCTACTCCGATACCTCGTTGGAAAGCTAAAAACTTTCCCCTTCGTTTGAACACGAAAAATCATATAAAATCAACTATTTTGCTTACGTCATCGTAACTGCGCATTTGAGAGACATGTTCTAGAGGGTGGTTAAAACACCCCTATTGAGTCTTAATTTTGTGGAAATAAAGTAGAGTAAATTTAACCCGACTAAGGTAGAAGATATCTCTATTAGAAAGTTGTCAGGAACGGGAGATATACGTAAATTTATCTCATGAGAGAAAGGGATATATCTTCTTTCCCTTACGGACTGTTTCCTGTTAAACCTCTATCCAGAGGATATAAAAGGTGACGTCTTTTTCCGTAAATTCATTAGTTTCCACACTCTTCACCAGCGATCTTCAGCAAGCAGCAGTCCTCACTGCAGGCTTGTGAGACATGGTTCTCGGTACATTCGCGATACTTACGTACAAGTAAGTCTCCTTCGGCGGGCGAAACGTAACGCGAATACCACGTATCTGTCGGTAGTGACGTATGCCGCTAAAAGTGGCGCAAATACCACGTATCTGCCGGTAGTGACGCACGTCGCAGAGTAACTTTATTTTTTATTACGCATCATACGAGGTGACGTAATCGGAATAAATTACGTGATCGGATTTTTTTTATAAAAACAAATTAATAAACTCAGTTTGTAATAATAAATTTTACAAATCATTTCGGAATTATAAAATAAATTTTTGAAACTTTATTAAGTAAACATAATTATAAAAACAAATTTTAGTAAATAAAATTGTAAACATTAACAAACCTTTTGTAAACAAGTTTGTAAACACAAATAAATATTTGTAAACATACTGTGAACATAAATAAATTTTATAAACAACAATAAAATAAATTCTATTCTCTTCATAAACCCAATACTATGTGACTAAAGAACAATTTAAATTTTTTCTTACGAGAAAATATTTCATGAAATAAAAATATTCAAAGAATATCTGCGTATACATTCTCCGAGTTAGGTATGACTTTTTGGAAACTTGTGAAAGATTTCACAGAGATCCTATAGTGAACAAATAAATGGTTTACTGATACTTTAATGAGATTTAATTACGGGAACAATGACAGTTAACTTTATTGTGAACCCGTGAACTCTAGAACCTGAATAAATTCGGTACCACACCAGCTGAGAGTTTTATTTGGGAATTCAAAAGTTGTGATACTACAAAGGAGATCCACCCTCCTAGTTCATCACTAGTCTCCTCAGTGACGGCCCGGTAGCATTATTGAGCTAGCCGTGAGCCGGGTCATGTCAGTAGGTACATACTTGCCTAATTTAAAATCTGTCCAAATATTTTTTCCAGATGTATTTTTAAATGTATCTGAAACTGTAGACTCAAAATATTTCTATTAAAGCAGAGATAGCATTTAAATTAGTTTTAGTGGTATATATTTTGTCTGTAATGTATCTATACAAATAGAGTAGGGTATTTCCAGACAAACATTTAAGACAAACAAGTAGGAAAACAAAAATAATTAAAAAAATTGCTTATTACAATAGAATTTCAAAAAACACAGACTGTCAATCGCTGCATCTGACAATCGCGTACGCTTTTGAGACACAAAATTCCCTGATGTTGCTAAAATTGCGCTCATTTTGAGTCGACGTTGGCTTAATTGTGTTAAATGTCCCATCAGTCTCTGAATGTTTTGTGTTTTCTGTCCACTTTTTTCATATGGAAAATAGTTTTTTCTGTAAAAAAAATACTGTATAAAAAAATGAGGTGGCATTTTGGCACTGCCTAGGGGCGGCATTTCGTCTAGGGACGTCACTGCGTGTGATATTCGTCAGTAGTGGGAGACAATAAAAGAATGTTATATTCTCAAAGCTTGTGAATTATTTTTTGAATAAAAAAAATAGTTTATAAAATCACCCTTGCTCTCTGACATGATTTGCGGATTTTGAACGTTCGATTCGTTCGTTTGAATATCAGCTATATTTCCATCGTTAGGAGGATATATCCCGGAATAGCTGCCATCATAAATCACTCAACTATCGTTTAATCAACCACAACAAAAAATATTTCAAAACCATTACTATGAATAACATTTTTGAAGTTATACTTCTTTAGGCGCGTTTGGAAAGTCAGATCAGAGTGTATTTTTGGCGTGTGACATGTAACACATAATTTTTTTTTTCACACGAAAAAAATCGCATTCGATTGGATTCGAACCACGATTGTTCGGTTATCAGCCAAACGCACTGCCTTTACGCTACAGTATGATAATGCAATCGTGACGATTATACAGTATAATATTTTGCCTAGGAAACGAATTTATTATTGTCGGGCATTTGCAATTCCTTACGTAAACAAACTATTAAACGTCATAGTGGCAGTTGTTACTTTAAAAATAAAAACAACGATAAACAATTAGAGTACCTTGGTATCAAAGTGGGACAAACGCCACCTCCCACTAAATTCATGTTTTAATTGATTATGGTAGTGCAAGTAATGCTCTTTTCAAAAAATTCACCAAAAGTATCAAAAACGGTAGTTTTCATAGAGATTTTTGAGTTTAAAGTTGTTATGTTATATGAAAAACGGACACTTTTCACACCTGTTTGTGAGTCTCCTGTAAAATTTTGTAAATGGCTTATGTCCCACTTTGATACCAAGGTACTCAATATAATTTAGTAATTATAAGTTAAAGTGTATAGAAATAAACCAACAGCGTTCCAATAAGCAGTCCTTTTTCTTGACTGTGTAATTTAACAAGATAATTAAGAGCTAGTCGACGAATCTAGTTTATCACAAGTTTTGTTTTTGTTTTGTTACGCCAAAGAAGTATAACTTCTAACGCGCGTACATAAGTACACATACCGATTTTCTTTAGTTCAGTTTCAGATGTTTAGGTACTATCTATATAGAAGAAAAAAAGTATTGTTTGAATGAAAATAAAAGACTATAATGTACACAATTTAATAAAAATCAGGAACAATTTCGTTCACTCTAACCGTCACTGTCAACTGATGGATCTAAGGCAGGGGTCGGCAAACCGCGGCTCGCAAGCCACATGTGGCTCTTTGGGTATTGGCGTGCGGCTCTTTGCCAAATTTCCAATTCACATTTTTTACAAAAAAAGTATGATTGTTGTCGTTTTAAATCGGCCCATTGCAAAACTCGACAAATTAAATTTCTCTCCATTTCATATTGACACGAGTACTTTTAACAAGCAAAAATTTGTAGGTCTTGCTACCAAAATTGAGGATTTGGAGAGAGAGCAATTTAATTTCACAACTCAGCCGAGCGCTCTAAAAGATCCACATAATAAGGTAGATACTACGATTTTAATACATGGTATAATAGCTTTCCGAACTCATATTCGAGTCTACATAATAATATGTATTTGAACAATCATTTTCAAACATGAATAATATAAATAGCATTTAGAGAAGCCAAATAACAGATGAGAATTTGGAGTCGCGCCTAAAATTGAAAACTACAAGTTACATACCAAACATACAGACTAGTGATTACAATGCAGAATGAATATATCAATACTGGTATTTCTGTATTTACTATTGAATATCGCTATTATTATCGGTATTCTTCAATATTAAATACCTAGAACTATTAAAATCTATTTTAAAAAAATATAGCAATCTGAAGTACTTACCTACATTTATTTTGTTCACCTTTGTAAATATGTATAAATCATAATATTTTAGAACTGTTAATTTTTACGAGAGTCCCGGTATAGAAATATCTCTTTGAAATCCAACGTTTGTTGGATGTACTATCAACGTTGGATCAATAGTTAGTTATAGAATAATTGAAAATATTTGCCATGAATGCTTTATTTTTCGAAATATGTTAATTCATCGCGACAATTATATAAGTAGTATATTTAACGGATTTTGTTTTAATATTATTTAATTTTGTTAGTTACAGTCAATATTATTTGCGTTTTAGTAGCATAAAACCTGTACACTAAATTTAATATATAATATTGTAGTAAGTAATGAAAAGACAACATTAAATTCATTTTTAAAAAACACATACGTGTATAGTTTCTAAATACCGAAAATACCGGTATTTTGGATTTTTGAAACCGGTATTTCGGTAAGTATTGATAAATAATTTAATAGCGGTTTTCAAAATAATACTGGTATTGCAATCCCTAATACAGACACTCTCCAAATAAATCCAAGGAAGGTTATTACATTAGTTTTAAGGAATGCGTGAAAATTGTATGTCACTCATTTTCTGTAAAAACATATTTATAATTTCAACAATAAAAAAACTTGTAACGTGTTAGTTTTATTCGCAAAATCTTTTTCACCAAGACTTGATAAATAAACAACAACATTAACTGAAATAAATCATATTTATAAAATACAAATACGTGAATACAATTACCGAAATCTTGATATTGAAAAGTCTGTCCGGGACTTCTGAAATAAATCATATTTATAAAAAATGTATGGCTCTCGAAAAATTTTTTAACCGTTATGATACTCATATTTGGCTCTTTTGGTCCAAGAGTTTGCCGACTCTGATCTAAGGTGTTCGTTTGAATGGATGAAATCATTAGTATATTATGACAACCATTACATGGTTTAAGTTCTATATAATTACATTATTTAACGAAGATTAGGCCTATCTCATTCAATACAATATCGGTCCAGATAAATATTAATCATGTGGCTTACATTATTTTCTCTTAATACGCATTAAGTTAATTGACAGGTAAGAACATGGCCTTAGTAGTGCAATGCGCAAATAATTGGTTTCTTATACAGGGCTCCGGGTTCGATGCCCATAAGGTAAAAATTTAACTTTGTGATTTTTAAAGCGTGTGTGATTGTTTGAGTAGTTTCAATTATTATACTACTACACATATTGCTTTATGGCCTGCCGTAGGGTCAAACGTGGGGCTACTGCCAAAAGTTGGTAAGTATTGAAATTGTGTTATAGAGTAATTGCAATTTGATGTTTAAAATTAGGCATATGGCTTATTATTTTTTTTATGCTTTATGTGCATGTTCTATAATATATCAGATGACCTTGATTTTTACTAGCCAATATAGACGCATAATCCGTTGTAAAGCGCCGGCTAGACGGCAGTGACTTACTTGCCTGCGCGGTATAGTTTATGCAAGCTACTTTTACAGCGCTTTTCGGTTTGCGCAAACTACTGTTTTCGCGTCCTTAGACACGGGGCTTCCCGATACAAACCGGTTTGTGCAGGTAAGCTTGTGGTAAAACATGAGCGTTTAGCCGGCGCTTTAACTCTCAAATAATCGCTTTACTAAGTTTTGACAGCAAGTCCACGATATAGAAATATGGATATTTATTTTTTATAAATTCAGAAAAAAATATGAAATAATTAATAGAATTATATAGTTTTTAAAGAAATGGAACGTTTCTCAAATACTTACGCATTGGAATAACATTGCTCTCTTGAGATATCAAGGGTGATTTTTCCACTCCTCTGCGCATCCTACAACACGCAAGGTCTGTGTAGGTGGAAGACACATGGCATTCATGAATTGATACAACCATCTGGAGCACTCAATGTTGCTTTAATATTCTGATGCGACATTTCCAAAACACATGAAAGCGCGGACACAAATGGACACAACAATCCTAATAATTATGACCGTTGTATGTTATCCCGGGATTAAATTCGTGAATACAATTACCGAAATCTTGATATTGAAAAGTCTGTCCGGGACTTCAATCCCTAGTCAGGTAAAACCTGTAAGTACTAGTGTTATACAAAATATTATGTCGCTTCCAAAACACTCGAAAGCCCGAACGCGTTGTCATAGTTATATACGTACGTGAATGCGAGTAACCTCAGTGTGTATAAAACAGTATTCTTCAACCGGTGGTCCGTGGACTGGCGCCGGTCCGCAAGAATTTATTACCGGTCCGCGAAAGCTTTCACCATGCTATCAACCGACTATATCGCAACATGATTAGAGGAATTCGCACTAGATGAAATGCTGGGAGAATTTTTGAATGCTGCTGATATTAACCATAAAGTCATATTCTATTCTGGTGTCCAGACATAAAATGCAATCATTGTCTAAATTTTGGATATCCCTTGATAAAGAATATCTAATCTCTATCTATTAAATATAAAGATCAGATTATTGATAATTTTTTCGACTTCCTATTTATGTGAAAATGATTTTTCATCTATGTCTGTAATAAAAACCAAACAGAGAAATCGAATGGATGTCAATGCAGCGCTTCGTCTCTCAGAAACAATGCTGCAACCAAGTATATCAAATTTGCTTACAAAAAAGTAGCAGCAGATGTGGCACTAACCAATAGTTGTAATTTTAAAACATAAGATTTAATTAATAAAATTATATCAATAATGGTAATTGAAGAGTGACATTCCAAGCCGACCTTAGTCCAAAATTACAAATTTTCATGTTTTGATGGAATCCGATAGAGTGTGCTGAGATCTATATTTTCACCAAAACTTATATTTTACAAAAAATCCTATGTCTCTTAAATTTGATGTCGAAATGTGCCTTTTTTTCTCAAAACAGCACTACGGTAACGGTTGATTCTTTCCAAACTGGCCTAAGGATATATGCGCATGCGCAGTTGAACTCTTTTTGCTACATTTACGCTCCAAGCGGCCATAATATAATATGGTAACACGTCAGATTATAAATGTCAGACGAAATATTAGAGAATTTGTGTTTTATAAGTTCATGTGCACATCAGTAAACTATTTTTTTATTGAAAATGATCCTACATTGTAGTATTGTTAATGTTTACCTTTTTATCAAAAAATGCAATAAAGTGAAAGAAATTTTATATTATTCTTATTCATTAATTATCCCAACAGACCTGTCCATGACCACATTCTATTACACAATCATAATTGTATTCACAAAAGACACTCAACTTTACTTTATTGTGTCCCAAACTGTACTTAGTACAGACTTAGGGCCATTTTGAAAAAAAAGTCAGTTTTTGAATGAATTTTTTTGAAGTTTCACTATACTTTTTAATGTTATTGATATATTATGTTTTCGAGTCTTTGAATTTTCTATAAAATTGCCAAACATTATAGTACCGAAAAATTAAGAGGTAAATTGCAAATCACAAAAATATGATTATCTCAAAATCAGATTTTTAGACTTAGGCCGGTTTGGAATGTCACTCTTCAATTATTTCTGGCTAATACCGGTTCGCGAAATATTCTCATATGTTCACCGGGCCGCGGGTGTTAAAAGGTTGAAGAACACCAGTGCGCTGTATGCATTGCGCATGAATCAGTGTCCGTTTCAGACCTGTATTAAGGTATTTAGGAACCCTATCTAAACATTTATTTTAATTAATCCCTTGACTGCGATCCATTATCATGTATTCTTATTATATTCTTCTCTGACTTGATACCAGGACATAGTTCATTAATAATGCATTCTTAAAGATATCCCTAAGTCGCAGCTCTAATGGCATGATCTTAATGTCACATTAGTTCTCAGTTCTGCTCCAAGGCGATTTGGTAAATTAGGTCACTGGGCAACGTCTCGCCAAACTCTTCAGGAACATCAGAAAGCAGGGAAAGGACAATTTTCGTACTTACCTACATCGATGTAGCTTTTGGAGTTTGTGGATATGTCAATGTTTTGGTTGTATTACTTATTTTTAAATACACTAAAATAGGTAAGTATAATCTGAAGATTATGCTAATGACGTAATTAAAATAATATGTATACTTATATATTTATACAATAAGTCTAGTTGCAGCATTATTTTATAAAAATTAAAATAAATACCACTATCGAAGGTTTATTTAGGTTCTCCAACTGACCATACAAAATAATAATAACAAACGGTTTAGTCTCTATTTGGTGATACTTAGTCATTTTCTAATATCAGTTTAAATATTATTATTAAATTTTGGTTATTATGTAGCAGCACATCTCATAGGAATGGCATGAGCGCGTGGCAGCATGGTAATGTTATGTACTGATTTCAGATTTGCTAGATTGCATGTGGTAAAAGGCTTTAATACACTTACAAGACACAACCTAACAAAATATATAAAACCAGAAAACTGAGGTATGCCCGTCAAACCTCCCAAGGTTTCAGTTTCAGAAGAAAACGTAGGGAAATGGTTTGTATGTACGTTTAAATGCGAAATGCGAAAATTGCCTCTGCCTTGAGTGAGTGAGTGAGTTAGTGAATTAGTGAGTGAGTGAGTTAGTGTGTGAGTGAGTGAATGATTGAGTTAGTGAGTGGGTGAGTGAGTGAGAGCGTGAGTGAGTGAGTTACTGAGTGAGTGAGTTACTGAGTGAGTGATTGAATTAGTGTGTGAGTTAGTGTGTGAGTGAGTTAGTGACCGAATGAGTGACTTACTGAGTGAGTTATTGTGTGAGTGTTTGAATGAATGAGTAAGTTGAATGAGTGAGTGATTGAATGAGTGAGTGTGAGAGTGAGTGAATTGATGAATGAATAAATAAATAAGAGTCGGATGTCCACCGTTGTGACAGTAAATAATACATGGAGATCGGTTATGGACTGCCTGGAGATATTAACATATTCGTCCGGTTTTCATTGTTTTAAGTACTTAAATGCAACGTTTCATGCGTTATTTACACACTGTGTTATCAAAACGTGATTTATATAATATGTAAAAATTTCAATAAAATGACTGTCTTCACATAATTTTTTTTAATTTAACTCGGTGACTGTAAATATGTTTTACTCTAATATCGTCACATTTTTATTAGTTGTATTATTAATGGCACTCCAATGTTTTTTCTAATTTTGTAAATTTATAATAATTTCTTGTTTTTCTATAAATAAATTCCTTTTTGTGTTCGGCGCCCGTATTTGCAGTATGTTTTTGCCCGTTCAGTCAAAGACGTCCCTATCCCCATCTAAGTCTGAATGATTTCTCAGCTTTCTCGTGAGAATCACCTGTTATTTGAGAGAACCCGTATCACTTAGGAGCACTTCCTCCAATGCACCTCTTCCCTCGGAGTTAATTTTAAAGGTAAACTAATAATGATTTACCTGTACTTACCTGCGATATCGCAGCTGAACATGGATAGTTTTATGTTTTAATATTATATAGGTTTAAATAAAAACTAATTTATCACTTCCTTGCGACCTACTTTACCTTGTCATCCTTCAAGCTCAGAGCATGGGAAAACCACAACCGCACACCATGTTCTATGTTTTTTTGTCATGGAAATCCTTGCACTCGTCGCATGTCTTTAGGGTAGGGAAAAGTTGGTTACGACGAATTTGTGTAGTTGTGATAATAGAAAAGCGCGCCGTACTTGTATATCTTGAAATGCATACGGAAGACTGGTTCGCGGAAAATTCACTGCAGCTGAAAAGAAGTTCTATTGTACTTTGAGGATTTTTTACTATTTCTTTGTGTACTTTTGTTGCTGCAGTATTAAAAAAAAATACAGGTAGATTCACTGACGTACACGGCATGGATTTACTGTTAACAGTACCTAAAGGCTGATTCGGACTGGTTGACTGATTTAATCGAGTGATTAATTAACTGAAAAGTGTCCGAACACAGTACATTAGTAAGTGACGTGTCAAAATGAACAGAGCACAACATTATAAAGCATAAATGAACTATTTTTTTTATTCATCGGATAATTCACAAGATTTAAGAATATAACATTCTTTTTATTGCAATTGTTATAATTAAAAAAATAAATAAGTTAATAACTTCATATATTAGAAGAATTGGAGTAAGAAATTCTACAACAGGTAATGAACTTGATTAAAGATAGCGTGTTCAGACTTGTCTCGAGGCTTGTTTAGTATTTAGTAAGAGGTGGTGGGGGTCGCTACTTGACCGAAAAAATAGAATAAAATGGATTGACTCAACTAAATGATTTTACTAAATTACTCAACTAAATTTCACTGTTCATACACGTTTAATTACTAAATTACTCGCCACTCGACTAAATTACTCGACCAGTCCAAACCAGCCATTAGTATTATCGCGACCATAACAAGAGAATGTATTGGTAAACATGTATTATCCTGCAGTTGCAAGCATGCGTACATGAATTAAAAAAAATAGAAGCTTTTGAAGTTTCATGTGACAGTAGGGAGTTTTTCAATCTGCGCCTGCGCAGTAAAACGATAGTGGCGAACCTTCCGGCAAAAAAACGAACTATACTCATTTTGAGGTTAAGCGATTTTCACTACCTGTCAAATAGTACCATATAATGACAACATCGCGCCTCGCTTAATATTGAAGAATGAGATTGGAGAGAGAGTCAGCACTTTTACGTGTAAACAGTTATTGTCACGATAGCTTAAAATACGCACTTTTGCTGCCAGTAAATCCATGCAGTGTACAGGCTCTATAACTCATTTAATTGGCTGCAAAATTATGTACAGGACACTCAAAACCGAATGAAATGCTGTATAATGGTATTTATTATTTAAATCTGACCCTGTCACGCTTCAGTACTTGAGCATAGGACAATTATTCCAATTCCACATTTGAAAAAAATACGACACCTGACGGGATTTGAACCCGTATATCACGCCAATATGCTTTAACAAATGCTACAGGCCTCCTACTTAACGATAATTTCAACTAGTAGGTCTTATATGAAATGCTTATCAAATTGCGTTATTATTTGACTATCGGTTTTTGTGTTTTAAATCAAGGAATACTAATTATTGTCCTAATTACTAACCGACGCCCGGCTCTCGCCATATTTTACAACGTTTTTCTTAGCTCGTATTCTTATTTGTCCGGTACAAATCTTGCAATCAATTTTTAACTAACTTCCCGACTAGCTAGACATTTGAAACTTTTAGAATATATCAGAACACGATGCCAATGCATTTTTTAATACTATCTCAGCCATTTTTGAGTAGAATTGAATTCATTTTCAGTTAATTCTGTTTTGTATGAAAAGTTATTTCGACACCATTATTGGTTGCTAGGGGTCTGGGGTCCTAGCAAATAAATTATTAATATGTGCGTACTTTACTATGGAAATCAATATGACATGTTAAAATGACATTTCAGTACTATTTTTATCAAGTACAATTTTTTTTGATCGTTTAATCTAGTCAAGTCAAGTTTATATGATTCAACAGAAAATTTAAAAACGTTGTGTATAAAAAGTTATTTTTATCTTGTAATTATTTAGTTATTACGTCTACTTGAACTTGCTAACAATTTAAAACATTTATTTTATTCAACGAATAATTTAATTTTAATTTTAAATTTTTATTTAATAAGGTTTGAGAATATAACATTCCATATATTGAACATACATTTTTTTCAAATGTGATTTTTTCTAGTAGGTATATAATATATATCTGAGGTGTTTTTTAAGTTATGTATGTTCTCTAATTTCATATTAAGTCTAAATACATTTTTTGTTTTTATTACCTTCATAAATCAATCTACGTTTCTATGTTATAGAGACATTTTCGTGAATCACCGCATGCGTCAAATTTATTAATGAAATCGGTATATTTTTATTTATAGGGCAACCCTCAATATTATTATTCCTGCCGGTATATGATTCAAAAGGTCCTTTTCATAATAAATATTTTTGTGAGAAAGTTTAATGTGATGACTGACTCGTCCTTTGCGTGACATTTTGAATTTTCGTCAAGCACTTATATTAACGACGTCACGGTCATTTGAATAAATAATTTATACTTACCAACTAATAGATGGCAGTATGCTACAACAAACATGGGTTTAATTGTAATGTACAATAATTAGACTAAAAAACTTAAATTTTCATAAACAGTAAGCAGTAAATTTTGCACACATTCACCATTTTTATGTAACTAGATAAATTAACTACATAGTCAAATTATTATGTCGTGAAAGATCGTTTCCGGAGACGTGTAAGTATGCAGTTCTCCCTAGTATCACACTTCACCGTGAAATGTTGTATCGGAAATATATAGTCGTATATTAAAGACCGTGCAACCCCTTTAGGGATCGTATAGTACTGACATAAAATTCATGTCTAAACAAAACACGGTTCTTGTTGATTTACGTTTGTAGTGTTTACACTTTATAAGAAGCCAGCAGTAAACAAATTTTGAAAATAGCTGATATACTGGATTATTTATTAGGTTATGTTAGGTCAGGTTTTCATTCAAGTATTCATGAATTTTGCAAAAATAAGCTATGAAAATTTAATTAATGTTCATATTGAATCTAATCTTTTTGATAAGAAGCCTCACGGTGAACTGTGCCACGGTGAAATGTTTTACGTACAATTTACATGTAACCGTGAAAGATATTACTGTAGTAGTAATGTTGGCTGTTATTATTTAGTTATTTTCTTCATTTTCAACCATGTCCTTCTCATAGTTGTTGTATATGGACACTACACGGCGCCTCCAAGAATCCGTGTCGCTCGCCACTCTTCTTGCGTCTTCTCAGGTTATGCTACTCCTCGAATCATGGCTATGTCTAGCTTCCTACCATATTAAGCCTCAGTATCACAATACTTAAAGAAAATTGCTGCCCATGACATATATTGTATTGTTGACTAGGTATTCTGTTTATTAATGTTTTTTTCTTCTTTTTTTTCAGGTAAGCACTGTTTCGAGTCAATCAGATCATGCTGTTTATATTACTCTACAAATTGAAGTAAGTAAGAACATATTCACAGACACTGACTATTACGTGTAACCTGATCAGGCCTGGTCTTTAGTCAATTGGACCAATTGGGCTCAATCGGGCCACGTGCTATAAAAGGTCTAGCTCCCTGGATGGATACAAGTCACAAGAAAAGAAGAGAAGCTGGTGTATCCTAAGCCCAAAAACACAAGAAATACGCAATTTAAGTTTTTTCGGACTCTCAATATTAACACCGCTCAAAATGGAAGCTTTTACGAACCGGAGGGCTCGATATTTTTCCGAAAATATTTACATAAATTAATCGTTATATTATTATGTATTATATGGAAATAAATATATCTGCCAAGCTCAGATGGTCAAATGGAGTAGCTAACTTTAAATTTATGGCATGCAATTTTAGGACATAATATTGTCAGCGCAGCAGACGTTTACGCAGCAGACATTTACGTCACGTCATAAATATATATATATATATATATTTTTACTATGATTCTGACAAATTTCGTACCTATAAACTTTAACAAAAATGTGTAAAGTAAATTAATTTTATTACTTTTATAATAATCCACGAATTGGAATGCAATACAGTATAACCCCTATTTTACGTTTTTTAAGGGACTGAAAAAAATAAACCTAATTCGAGGGAAAATGTAAAAAGGGGGTATTGAAAAAAAGAACATTTAAGTTGTATGTTTCTTAAAAAATAACGTTTTATTAAAAAACCAACATTTAATATAAATTTTTGCGCCGAACTCAGGCCAATCACAGCGTCGTTCGCCGACCAATCACCGTGCGCCGTTCTAAAGACACGGAGTTTTCCCTCCAAACACCTTACGCCGTTCGAATGTCACGACCCAATCATTGTCAAGCGCGCGTAACTCGCATATTTTGAATATTTCCGACGTAAATCGCGGGAAAGAAAAACGTAAATGCGGATATTAAATGTACTGAAAAACATCGGGACTGAAAAAATTACACGCAATTGCCGGGAAAACGTGAATTCCGGGCACGTAAAAACGAGGTTATACTGTATTTAATTTTTCCACGAAACAAAATGATAATGACGGCGATTTTACGAACAGGAGCTGCGCTCCGGTGCGTTCTGGTCCATTTCGAGCGCTGAATATTAATGAACGTACAACTTTATGATTAGAGTTATTAGATTATTTCAGAATAATAATTCTGTTATGTATTGACTTTAAATGTGTATTAACTCTGGAAGTTACGTTACCTTAAGTAGGTATTCAAGGGATTATGTCACGAATCTCAGAGGAAAAACCTTAAACACTTTGGTCATCATGCACTAGGACTAGGATGTGCTTGATTACTTTTCAAGTTAAGGCTCGCTAAGTTAAAGTCGTCCCAACCACAAATACCAGGAAGTCACAGGTTTGAAATTCAGTGGTAGGGCGATCTTGGTGTGAATAAATCAGGTGACGTGATGCGGATGACGGCGGTGCGACAAACGAATGTGGTATATAGCTATATAGCAGAACACGCGTTGCTTAACTAACTCAAAATCGACCAAGCATTTCAATATTGCTATAATTTATGGTTGTCACAAGCCGTTCTAGTCGGCGAGTTGCCTTAATTATCTCATTCCGTGCATCCAACGCAATTGTCGCGTTGCAATTAGTTGGCCATTAGATATCATTAGCATGTTAATTAAATGTGGTAATTAATTAGTAATTAATAGGTCTGCAATAAATGATTTAAGTCGTGATCAGAAGAGATTCTCTGCTCGACATAAAACTCCGTTAATAATTTGACCGTTGGGAGAGTTGGTATATGTTAAGGTAAAAATGAATTAATTGAAAAGTTTTTAGTATTTAGAAATAGATATAGATACTCTCTTCATTTGGCAGTGCAATACAACTAGCCCGCCAATATACCGCAAAATAGTACAATAAAATGTCTCTCGTGAATCTAGCTAGGGAATCTAAATAAACGGAGGGGAAAATACGACCCGGTTATAGCTAATATAGGATCATAAATCGTCAGGTGTTCGAATTTAGAACTAAGCTCATCACAGTATTAAAAGTATTGAATGATAATGTGTCAAATGTTAGCATGTGGCGCCTTTACTCAGCGGACAACTTACGGACGGAATATCTCTTGATAACTGACGTTTCCGTCTCGTTATTGTCTATTCTCTAAAAATGATCATAAGTATACATGTCAGTTGTAGAGTTTGGTAAAACCTCTACAGTTAATCGCGTAAAATTATCCGGTTTTTAGTTATTCTAAAACCGTGCCGTTAGCAGGTTAACCGGTGTCCGTTTAAATCGGGTTCACTGATTTAGTTGGTTTGGACCATAAGTCAAATTAAAAGAACGTTACCATTGTTTCCAGAATGGACGATTTTACACGTCTTGAGTGTAGTATTTTTATCATTTATAATTAGGTACTAATGATCTATTATTAGGTTTTGACGATTTATTATACGCTTATCGAGTGTATTGTTATTGATAAGGGGTAACCGGACAAAATAGAACAGCCAGGGGAAAAATAAAAACATTAATTTTTGTGGAATCTATTTAGGTTAGGTTAGGTTAGGTCATTATTTCGTTGTACCTAGTCACCCAATCATTGTGAACATACTATATTGATTAAGATGATTTATATCCTAAGCTTGCCGGCAACACCGAGTTAAGTCCCGTTTATTTGAGGCTTTCTAGCGATTAGGAATGCAGAAATAAGGTATATAATTTGATTTATTATGGCGTATTGAAAATCTGTGTTATTAAAAATCTATCAACATAATAGAGATAGGACAATTTCAATATTAAATTTATATTTTTCCTTAGAGGTCATAGTTATAATATTTATCGTTGTTCTGTTTTGTCATGGAACCGTTTTTATTTATCATTATTATTATTATTTTATATATTCTTATCTTCTTTCTTGTGAGGGTAATATTAAATATAAACATTTTTTTTATAATGTAAATGTCATGTTGTGCACGTCTTGAATTCAGATTTGTTATGTCCACAATGTTTTGTTTTCTTAAATAAATAAATAATTGGAAATTATAATATCTAATATTTACGATAACCGAGAATGTTTCCGAATTCTGCCAACAGATGGCTTTCGAATTAATTTTCTTCATCAAATATTTTGAGTAGGTACGTAATTCAGGGTTCCCTATATACCTAATATTCAATTTAAATAATGGTTATTTCTTATGTATTTAATAGAAATAGCATTTGTTTAGTAGAATTACAATTGACAATAGTATATATTAATATTAGTGATATACCTACTGTCTTAAATTAACATATATATAGTCAGTTGGTCGCGCCATTGGTGAATAATTAATAGTGGACAGATTGCCCGCCATGAGACCGCAAAAGGCGGGTTCGGGTTTGCTTACAGACACCTTTTGGAGCCAATACCTTGCTTACATCAAATCGTATTAAAACAGATAATACCTATATAGCTATAATAAATATTGGCGTACCTCTTATATAGCGGTAATCTCCAGTCTAAAAAGTACAAGATAATAACGACACTTTTAGCGGAGTTATCCGAAACTTTTAAAACTCGATATTTCAACACTTCGCACCGACTAAACTTTTCACATTAAAACAGTGTTACTTTGAACACGAATCACGACTGGAAGGGTTGTTAAGGGTCCTTAACACGCTAAAAATATTACTCGCAATGTACAGTGGCATGCCGAGCTAATACAATCATCTTTTTATGTGTCATAGAAAAACATGCAGTGGCAGTTTTTCATTAAGCATATGAGGGAGTCACGTCAGCAGAAAGTACCAGACCATTGCCGACTCAAGTAGAAATCTGAAACATTCACAACGAGTGGTCCTACCTTTTTCGCCCCTCCCGTTGCTGTCTATGGATGACCTGTCATTGTTCTATAGAGTATAGAGTGCTCATACTGACGCGCCTGTCGTGTTCACACAGGGAATGGTTTGATTTGGATAGATGAGTTACATGATAAATAATACACTAGCATTAACACACCTTCTACAAATGTAATGCACAGATCAATGTTATATATTTTTTGGAAATCGATATTACCACCGGTTTTTGTGTGAAGGACTAGTCTGACTTTGACAGCTGATGAATAACGGGAATGTATATTATTTATAAATAACACTGATAGCTAATTTATTTGATTTGAGATTTTTTTATAATTTAATTTGAAACGGGAAAGAGCGAATCAATATGTCAAGCAATCTGGGATCTGATTTTGACAGCTGAACAGTAAACCACTCGTTGCTTGTGCAAAAAGATATGCGCATGCTTTATTAATGTAAAGATGGCGCTGACCAGACTCTTTAAAACATTCGTATTTTTCACAATTTGAGTATAAAAAATCAATCAAAGATTTATTTAAGCCCTGGCTTCTAACATATTACTTAGCATCCAAAAGGTGCTAATTGTGATAAATATATCACATTTATCTTATTTTATGTAATATTATCACGACTTTATAGTTGCGAACACCTACTTGATTAACTAAATTTGAATAATTCGGAATTATACATATTATAACTATACATACCAGTGGCGAAGGGTGGAGGTAGGCTGTTAAGATCCGCCATAATTAGTGCACACTAAACTTTGTCAGTCATACATATTTGTTTTCATTGAAATAAGACTACAATTTACAGATGGTGTCGGTTAGTTTTTAAAATTCAATTAAACGCTGCGAAAACCATGCCATAATAGATAATAGTAAAAAATACTCAGTTGTTTCTAAAATATATAAAATTATGCAATTAAATCATGCGTAACTTTGGATATTTTATAGATAGAATAATATTTTTTTATCTGTTATAGTTCAGTTTCGGCAGGGCTTAATGAATTTAAAAAAATGTACCAACAATATGTGTGATATGTATTCTTAATCCAACGAAAACAAATAAGTATGAATGAAAAAGTGTGCACAATTTTGTCATATTGCACAAAGTATACCAAAACTATTATGGGTTGGCCAGGCAGGGCTTAATTGCTTTTTAAAAACTAACCAACATCACCTGTAAATTGTAGTATTAGTTCAATAAAAACAAATACGTATGACTAACAAAGTTTAATGTGTACAATTTATGGCGGATCTTAACAGCTTACCTCCACCCTTCGCCACTGATACATACGTATTTTTAATTTACTAACTTACCTATTTTCTCCTGCCCTTCCCTTGTATATCGGTGGTTTTTATTATGTAGTGTTTTATTTATATATGAATTTGATCTCAATGCTATACGGCCATCGGTTTCTGATACATTAGCTCACGGTGAACTGTGATACCGCTAAGCATGCGTACACACTTCCGGCATTGGTACGGTATGTAGGCCCTTAAGCTATTTATTATTTTTGAAAAAATCATCTTAACGTCTTTCTATGAACGTATTGCACTAAAAAATAATGCACAGAATGTGTTAGTTCGTACTCAATAAAATAGTTGATAAATATTTTTATTGTGAACTGTTTGATAAATTGAAGCGCCAAGTTTCAAAAGCCCCTAAAACGATTTTAGCTAGTTCTGAGAAAAATGAGAAAAACTCATATCTATTAAATCTGTGAACTTTGTGTAAGTACTATTTTTTTAATTCGTTACATTCTATAGAGTATTTTGGCTTTCCATTTTAGGGGTATTTGAAAAGCACACCCAACCATTTTAGCGGGTTTTGAAATTTACCCTAATTTTTGATCATACGTATTGACGGTTTTTGGCATTTTTTAAAGTTCAATATTTAGCCATCATATAAGTAACAAAAATATCCATATAAATAAATACATATCTAACTGAAATTTTTTCAAAAGCCGCTGTAGGGGCTTTTGAAATTAGGCGCTTAAAATATTCTTTTTTATCCAGTATACCGTTAGTCAAATACAAAACTTAGATTTAAATCTATATTGGCTTTAAAAGCTTTAATAAGCTCGTTAATCTTCGTTAAAATCAGTAAATACTTAAGTGGCGTATAATGTTTCTTGCAGCATAATAAAAAAAAACCTTTTTAATCCGTGAAATTTGATTTATTTATAATTTTATCAGACATTGCGTCACTGACTGATTACCATCTCACGCCACTGGAAAACGGAAAACAAAGGAAAGTAATATATTCTGTGTAGGGACAATATTTCTGTCAGCGACAGAGATTTCTAATTGAGCTTTTATGCTACGTCATTTACGTGTCCACTTTTCATTAATAATTCCTGTTTATTTGTGTATCAGTGGGTATGTCTGGTGTTAATAAGTTAACCCCCGATATGAAATGATAGGAAAGTTATGCTTGTCAAATCATTAGTGTGCTCCAACGATCAAGAGGGTACATAAGTGAAACGGCAAATAATTTTCAACTGTATGTGGAACGAAATTACGGCCGCGTTGCCATTCGGAGAGCGATAGTCGAGGTGTCTGCACGTCGATTCGTTTTGTCGTGGCGTCGGATGAAAATATTCTTAAATCGTGTAAAGATGACTAAAAAACTTTACGTATGCACTTAAAAAAGAAAACATGTCTATGAATATACTATTAGTATTACGAATATAATAATAAATATAACATAAAAAGGACGCATGTTGAACATTTATGAAAAATTATATTTCGTTCGGCTTGCGCCATTTGCACCCGCGACCCGCAATCCGGGCATCGCCTAGTCACGACTTAGACCATGCCTCAGCTGAGGAGTCGTGCAACATTGTGATAGAAATGTTATGAAGTATTGAATAGTATTACATACATATGCATTTAGTATGAAACGGAAAAAAATAGCATTTCACGGCAGTCACGCTGGTGGCGGTAGGAACTCATCAAGCTATTATTTATTATGACGTTAGCACTGCGTAAGCCGGCTCGTACATCAAAACTCGTCTCGTCTGCAACGTGTCGAATACGCCAATGTGACGTCATCGTTATTCACAAAACTTCCGTTACCAAATGAAACTCCGCAGATTGGTCGAATGCGACTTTTTAGTTTGAAAAATCATCTAGTTCTGCTATCTCGGGCTGCGAGTCGAAGACGCCAGAACGTATACACACACCTACGAATTAGTCATTCCTATACCTATTGCTAGGTAGATGTTCGCGGTCTTGATGTGTAATATCGGATCGACGTTCCTGGTTTGAAGAATGGCTGTGCGGCAGATGAGGTGAGTTTAGATGTGAGAGCCGGCTAAGGGTACTAAGGTACGTATCTTAATATCTAGGGTATCTTAGATACTTAATATTTACTATCGACGTTTCTAAGAACTTTGGCACGCAAACTACTCTAATTGATGCTAAGTCAAAGGAAATTTGTGCTGGCTAACGAAAGTGTCTTATTTATGGAATCCAGTCCTGAGCCAAAATTCTGATCCCGGGATTTCGGGATTAAAATTTGACAATCCCGGGTTTGGCATTTTTTTCCATTGTTTATATATTTTTTTTATATTTACAAATAGCATTGATAAAATCGATCGAAAATAAATCTAGTATAATTTATACTATTTAAGACATTTATTGTTAGCCGGCTCGCACATCACAACTCGCCTCGTGTGCCTTACCGCCATAAATCAAATTTTCCGAGAACAGGCGGCCAGTGTTGCATGACACAACCTCGCACATCTATCTAGCGACAGTCGCGCGTAGCCTTCGAAACGTATTGATATTTCAATGCGGCGATCGGCGAGCCGGTATAGGAATGACCAATTCGTAGGTGTTTCTTTGTGACTTCGACCCTCCGACTCGGAGCCCGAGAAGGATGCAACATGTCGAATGCAACAGCCAGATGTTTTTTTCAGACGAAACAGTTGCATTCGGTCGATCTGCGAAGCTCCATTTGGCAACACGTCGTGTTATGTTGTTTCGCTAAATAACGATGACGTCACATCGACGTATTCGACACGTTTTTAGGCGAGACGAGTTCCAATGTGCGAGCCGACTTAATATCGTATACGTTCAATCTGAGAAATACATAAGTATAATGGAGTAAATAATATTGTAATATAAATAATAATGTGAATTTAATACGAGATTGCTGTTTTAGATAGTAAAGACTTAATGAATGGTTCAGCGAGATTTAAAATAGTAAAGCAAATCATGGTGTGTATCCGCTTTTATAAATCTAATTAGTCGGCCAAATATGAAACTGCCGTAAAACGTATGAGATCATGGTGGAATTACTTTGTTAATAAGTGCGAAGCATTGTTTTTTTCCAATCTTTCTCATTTTTATTAATTTATTTGAAAAAATAAAATGAATCGGCAACTTACAAATGGGTATAAATCAAACTTCATTCAAACTCAGTTTATTTCTAATGTAGTTATAATATGTTATTAAAAGTATTTTTCCTGTTATATTTTTGTTTTTATTTTATTTTCCATAAAAATTGATAATAAAATCAATCTCGAAATTTTCGGGATTATGTTTATCAATCCCGGGATTCATAGGTATCGAAAATAGCTCGGGATCCCGGGATTGGAATTCCTAGTCTTATTGAAAACAATTCGTCTACCTAACCGCATCGGGTATTGCTAATTTGAATTCGGCCAAGACCTATGAAATCACCTTACAAACATCTTGGACAATTCAATGTAGCACAAGGCGGTTGTGATTGTAATGAATATGTTTTAGTATTCATATTGGGAACTGAGAGCTTCGATTTATAGCCGCGTTTTTCCCGTGGAAAAATAAATCTTGCATAGGACTGATATTCTAAGCATATTATACTTCTGCAATCACTGGATCGAAATGCATGAATCATTGTTACTTGCTACTATACGTCACCGTTTATTATTTTGATTTTTTTATTACATCAAACAGAAATTAAAAAGCGCATCTCTTCCGGCCTCGTTTGCCACGGACCCTGGAAGGTCTAGGTAGTCCGCGTTTGTCATCTGTAATAAAAAGTTCAGGTTGTGACGCTCCTTGGAGAAAATTGGACAATCGAGGAGTAAGTGTAGGACGTCTTAGTCGCTTCCATCGTCGCATGGTTGCGTATACGCAAGTCCGACCAAATAAAGGATGCTATGAGGCAGTGGCGATTCTCCCTTGAGAGCGCTGGAGCGGTGCACACCCACCCACTCAATTTATGCGAAAAGACTTTTTTTAAATGAGTATTTAATTTATATTTGATTAATTAAAAGTGTTCTGATCTATTACCGTAGTCATTAATTCATATACAAAAACAAATTCTAATATGTGTTTTTAACCGGCTATTTTAAATAATAATATTATATGTTGATGTGAGCGATATTCGCCATCACTCGACCAAAGCGCCCAGTAATCTAATTTCGATTTCTTTGCAATGAGAAAGAGCGTCGTCTGTCGCGTGGGATAGCAATACGTAAATATTTTTTCTACGTGCTCGGGAGCGACAGTTTCAGTCGCTCTCGGCCCGAACGCAGATTCATCGGTTTTAAAACAATACAGCCCGTATCACACGTACAATTATTGTTTGACAATTTTTATTCAATATTATTATAAAAATAAATTCTTTTCACAGTACGCATTTAAATTTCCGCACATGTTGACAACATTTCTCAAATTTAGACGAAGTACAATTTAAAAATAAACTTCAAGTTTTTTTTCAGTTTGATAACTAAATTCACAATGTTTATCAATTATGATATCTCTCCAAACTAGCTCTGTAATACGTCTGACTTTTTAGATAAAAATAAACTCAAAAATGAATTGTCTGTTATTTACAGCTTGGATAATTTTTATAATGCTGATGGCGCCTCAGCATTATAAAACATTTTAATCGAAAAAAATCTCATTGACACATTTACGGAAACGGTTTTACTATTAAATTTAATTTTTACTATTCCGATGACATCAGTGGAAAGCGAAAGATGTTTTTTCAAACTCAAACGGATCAAGTGTTTTAGTAGAAACGCCATCGCGCAATCAAGATTGAGCGCATTATGTATGCTCAGTATCGAAAAAAGAATGATACAAGAGATTCCTGATTTCAACAAACGCGTAATTGAAAAATTTGTGTCGATGAAAAACAGAAGAATGGATTTCTCATACAAATGAACAATAAATCCCGGTCACTGCCAGATACGAGATATTTCGGTAGTACTAATAATTCGGTCAAAACAAAATAGTTCGTGTCAACCAGTTTGTGTTAAAGTTTAAAATCCATTTTTTCCAATAAAAACTGTTTTTAGAGGTACAACAAATAATAAATAGTGAGTTATTTATGATTTCTTTTAAATGTACTAAATTAAAAAAACCAATAGTTTTTTTTTTTTGATTTTTTGGTGAAGTTTTGATGAAGGCAAATGCCTTTTTACGGCAGTCAAAAGGTGAAAAAAGTGAACTCCCAGTAAAATAACTCACCGGTCGCCACTGCTATGAGGGCCTCGCAATACCTTCACATATGTGGATCAACAGGATGTAATCAAACCAATATTTTAAAGGAGAATCATGATTCTGAATAGCGAGGGAAATGGAAACGGTGAACCTGCCGATGGTAAAAGAACTGTCGGTTGAATAGTATTAATCCTTTATTATGAGCTTTGAAAAGTTAAATATAAATTTATATCTAATACCTCGTTTAAAACTATAATGGCAGGTTATTTGATAACAAGTCATTACAAAACTTTGTCTGTTCATAAACTGTAACTAGATTTATTTGTATGTATAAATTTTAGAATATCCGCAGGGCTTTTAAAATAAAATTGTCAACGAAGTTACAAACTACTCCCAATTGACAAATTTGAACATTTTGCGTAGACAAGTTGGCACAGTTTAATGTCACTCATCATCATTTTAAAACGGGTATTTGTTATTCGTATTAGAAATAGGTGCTTCAATATTTTATTTAGATTTTTTCAAAATTGGCCATTTCACGGAACGAACATCAAATAATATCGTATGTTATTGTTAAAAACAGCTGAAGAAATTAATAAAAACTCTGAAAATCAATCGCCATGGGCCAAGGCTTTAAAGGTAGATTCGATGTATTAATAATTAATGACGGTTAGGCCATACAATAAATGGAATAATTACAAGATAAAAAGAACTTTTTATATACAACGTTTATAAATTTTCTGTTGAATCATATAAAATTGACTTGACTAGCTTAAACGATCAAAAAAATGTACTTGATAGAAATAATATTGAAATGTCATATTGATTTCCATAGCAACGCATGTATATATTAATAATTTAGTTGGTAGGACCCCAGACCCCTGCCAACCAATAATGGTGTCGAAGTAACTTTTCATACAAAACAGAATTAACTGAAAATTAATTCAATTCTACTTAAAGATGGCTAAAAGTATTTAAATAATGCATTGGCATCGTGTTCTGATATATTCTAAAAGTTTCAAATGTCTAGCAAGTCAGGAAGTTAGTTAAAAATCGATTGCAAAATTTGTACCGGACAAAGAACCACCGGAAAAATAAGAATACGAGCTAAGAAAAACGTTGTAAAATAGAGCAAGCTGATTATTTTCAAATATTACCAATAATTAAAATATGCGAGTTTCGTTTAGGTGCATATTATGCAGTGGCGAAGGGTGACTTTTTGAAAGAGGTAGGCTGTGGGAGTAACCATGCTTGTCAGATATATTTGCGGGAAATAAGAAGATAACACAATATTACTACTGATGAATAGGTACTCTAAAACGAAGAAATTTCAAAAGCTTAATTGGTTTGTTATAATTAGTTCATAAAAATAAGCAATTAGTTTGAATTACTTATGTATTTTCCTAAACATTTATAAACGTAACACACGCTCAAAATATATTACCTATCATCTATGAAAATATCCGTTGTTGTATATATATTATGTTCCATAACAATTTATAATTTAACCCGTAAAACTAGACATTTTAAAATACTTCTATATTTAATACACAGACTTAGGTAGGTACAATATCAGATATCTAAATTGTCTAATGAGTGAACTAATAAATAAATAAAAATCACGAGATAAATTATTTTATATTTTTAACAACAATCTATACATCTTTATGTGATTGAATCCAATAGAAATTATTTATTAAATTATCTTCTTATTAATTATTTTGAAGTGCTCTCGCGACGTAAGCGCTAACGAAACAGCTTGTACATTTGTATGCGGGACGCCAGACGTTTTGAAATAATGAGAAAAAAACTTCATATTGAAAAACCCGTCGATTCACGCGAAAATAATCCTATTCAATATGTGAAGCGAAACGCGGTGTATTCTATTTTTTTAAACTTTCGAGAGATGCCATAGATGGTGCTTATTGAAATATGGGAAAAGATCGTACAATTATGACAATTATACGATAGATGTCTTTGGGCATATTGAATATATTATTATTTGTGATTATATAAATATGTCAACATGAAAATAAAAATTATTTTTCTTAAGAAGGTAGGCTTTAAATAATCGCCTAGTATAGGGTCTTCGCCACTGATATTATGATACAAAGGTAACTATTAATGATTGATGATAACATATTTTTTACAGTGGCTAGAGGTGGAGGTAGGTTGTTAAGATCCGACAGAAATAGTCCACACTACACTCATCTCAGTCAGTCATACTTATTTGTTTTCATTAAAGCGTGTGTGAGTTTGTAAAATTAAATTATACTCGTACCATGCGTAAACGAAGCCATAATAAATAATAATTGTTGAAAAATATTCGTGTATCGAAAAGGTTTAGTTTAGGCAGGGCTTTATGTTTTTTTTTTAAATTAACCATCACCATCATCAGCTGTTGTAATATGTATTCGTAATTCAACGAAAACAATTGATTAGTATGCTAAAAAATGTGCACTATTTTTCTCAGGTCGCCCATAGCATACAATATAAACTATTAATGGTTTGGTTAATGCACCGGCTAGACGGCAGCGACTTGCCTGCGCGGTATAGTTTGCAACACTTTTACAGCGTTTTTCGGTTTGCGCGAGATACAGTTTTCCCGTCCATACACACGGGCTTTCCGATACAAACCAGTTTACGCATTTAAGCTTGTGGTGAAGCATGAGCGTCTAGCCAGCGCTTAATGCAGGGCTTAATTGAATTTTAAAAACTAACAAACACTACATACAATGTGTATTCTTAGTTAAATTAAAACAAATACGCATGACTGACAAAGTTTAGTGTGCACTATTCATGTCGGATCTTAACAGCCTACCTCTACCCCTAACCTCTGAGTCATATTATTCATTACACATGTTTAAGTTTACCTATATTTCTCTAATCTTTTGTTACTACCACACCCAGAAGGAGTGTTGCCAACCGTACTATAATTATAGTATTTGTACTATACACCCACGGTGGCCGCGCGGCTTAAGCATTGGACTATCACGCCGTGGGTCTCAGGTTCGAATCCTGGGTCTGGCAAGTACACATATTGTTTTCAAATTGTGTGCGAGTAGGTAAGGGTATGGTCCTAAAAGGTTGAGCAAGTGGCTGACATCCATTTCTCGTAAAAAACAAAATCTGTTAATACAAACCTCTACTCTGTGGAGGCCCATATGATCCTATTAGGATCGGACATGGTCGAAAAAAAACTATACTGTTGGTCCGCGTACCATGTACCTACGATATTAAAAAGGTATAGTACGCCCAAAATACTTTAATTTGAATACCGGAAAAATTACGCAAAAAGTACGAAAATATCGATATTTCCGTCCTATTAATTGGTGCTAAGTAGGCCTTTTAATTTTGCAATAGAAGACAATTTGGCGAGCCAAGAAAATAGTTAAAAAAAAGACTTGATGAAAATGAAATTTATTGAATTCGCCGGAAAGTATTTTTCTTCAGAAGAGATATTTGAGAGTTGAGAGAGTTGAACAGAAGAGAGTTGAAAATGTCCCTCTGAGCGGACGAAACCGGTCCTAACCTATTGATTAAAAGTGGAATAAGTACCACAAAAAATTGCGTTTTATTAAATTAAAACAACAATAAAATGCAGTTCCACCATGAATTGACAGTTTAAAAAATAAAAGAAATCAGAAGAGATAACTAAATAAAAAAATCTTTGGAATTTCTCCAATTCTCCGTCATTTTTTTTTGTGAAAAAAAAATACTTACTGTAATTTTCAATAAATGACAAGGCGTGCGGAAATACTATAATTTCTTGGTCCGCGTACTATAATTCGGTGACAAAAAGATGGTTACACTGCCCAGAAGGTAACACACTTTCTATTATTCTTGTGTTCCTTGATTGTACTATACCGCTTTTACTACTGCATTCTCGAATGTAATAGATTTGCCAAGCAGTAATATTGCAGGAATGCCAACTGCTATGACCATTTCAGGATGCGGCATCAGGTTGAGTGCGAGGATCTGGCAGTATATTGTTCTCGGTTTATGGCCCATAAAAAAACCTTTATCGCGGCAAATAATAATGCACGCCGCATTCGCCTATCAAGTCAATCTCAGCTAGCGCAATTGTGCCTACAGTGCGGCCCTGTGAATAGCAATGGCGAAGGATGGAGGTAGGCTATTAAGATCCGCCATAAATAGTGCACATCAAACTTTGTGAATCATACCTATTTGTTTTCATTGGACTAAGACTATTTAGAGATAGTGTTATTTTTTTAAATTCAATTCTCTTCTTCTTGGTCGTGCACTCATGGCTGAGGATCGTGACCACATTTAAATTTCGCCATCCTTTGAGCGACCAAGACTTTCCATCCTTCTCGATCTTCCGCTTCTTTCAGGGCAGAATGGACGGTACCCCCAGTCAGCTCTTTCACTTGGTCGCTCCATCGCGCAGACGCTCTTCCTCTGCTTCGCCTTCCCTGGAGGCTACCCAAAACTACCAGTCTCTCCAGGTTGTCCGGTCTGCGCCTGACAATACGTCCAAAAAACTGCATAATTCTTCTCAGACATATCGTCGAGAGCCGTTCTTTTATCTTCAGTCTCTGGATGATTGACTGGTTCGTCCTGTGCTCCGTCCAAGTCCAAATGCGAAGCATTCGGCGACAACACCACATCTCAAAGGCTTCAATTGCCTTCCGTTCTCTTGCCTTCAGGGTCCACGACTCGACTCCGTATAGAAATATCGAGAACACTAATGTTTGCACAAGCATAATTTTTGTGGCAATCGAAATTCCCCGATCCTCCCATATACCTAGTGGTAAGGCGTGTCATCGCATTTTTTGCAATCTGTGTGCGCCTTCTTATTTCCGCTTCGCATCCGCCCAAATTCAATTAAACCCTGCGAAAACCAAACCATCCAATGGCGATTATATTCGCAAAGTCATACAAAAATGGGAATGGTTAATGCGTTCCCTTTAAAATCTAAATGAGCTTCATTACTTCGCTCACAGGTGTTATTACAGTGTTAATTTTGATTCGGTGGTGAACAAGACTCTATCCTACAAACAGGTAGTTTGTACACGCTCAGCGCCGTGAAACTAAAAAAATTGAAGACTACTGGTCTAATATATTACAGACAATAGACAAATTACCTTATTTTATTGTACTTGTGAAACCCCGACTGAAAAACATGACAGTAGTTTGTGGATTAACATAAAACAATGGTTTTGTGGTTGGGCCGGTTGTTATGGTAAACTTACGGGAAAGTACGGAAATATTGGCGTGTTCATAAAATATTTATGTGTTTCAAGTATTTTACAAACAATAAATATGTTTTTATAATACCTAATTTATAGATTGGCTAAAACGCAAAATAAATAAATTTCTTTTTTATAGGGCAGTAAGTAATTCATTGCAGAGTGAATAGGCCAATTAAAATCCAATGTAGATGTAGATAAGTACCATTTGATGCAAGCGTAGAAAATAATGAATGACACGCGGGTAGGGTTGTCATCATGGTTTGCAATACCGGTATTTCAAAACCGGTATAACAGTATTTATCAATACCGAAATACCGGTTTTAAAAATCCAAAATACCGGAATTTTTGGTATTAAGAAAGCGCACTCGTTTACGTTTTTGAAAATGAATTATAAGTTATGTGCTGCTAAAATGCAAATATATTGAGTTAATCCAACAGAGGTGAAAAAATAATACAACAAATATCATCAAATATATTTAAGTATATTTAATTGTCGCGATGAATTATCATGATATTATTTCGAAATAGAAAACATCCGTGACAAAATGTTCAAATATTCTATTATTATTGATAACTGTACAAGCGTTGAATTTAAGAAGCTTTTTCAGCAGCCGGGACTCGTTTGCACTTGATTAACTTTTAAGGGCTTTAATTATAATGATCAATATATTCAAATTATTTGTAAAAAATCATTAGTTCTACAATTATGACCAATACATTTTTTTAAATTTCTTTTAAATGTCGTTTAAAAGGTTTTTGCTATAAAATAATATTTTTTTTAAATTTTAATATTTATTGATAAGCACCTACTTCTGTTTTTTTAATGTTTAAGAAATACCGGTATTAATATCGGTATTCAATAAGAAATACCGAAAAACCGGTATTGACATTTTCATTCGGTGTTGCAATCCCTAGTTGTCATATTAAAAGAAAATGTATTAATTCTTGATATCTGTAGTGTACCAAGTGAAAGTAGATACATAAATTAATATCAATACTTTTAAGTAAGCATCACAAAAATGCCTTAATAATTTTGAAAAACAATAATCATGATAATAATATTATTATAATATTAAATGCATACAGTCTTGCGGGATACCTGTTATTTTAGACTTAAAACATTAATTAGGTACCTACAAAAGTTTAAAAATATTGGTGTAATCTCACCCCATTTCACGGTATCATAATATTATTTATTTTGTTTTGCATTTTAAAAATGTGATTCTGAAAGGTAATAGATAGAATAGGTTCGAACAGAACCCCATTTTTTTTTTTAAATCACATGTGATTGACAAACCAAGCCCAAAGACCATAAATTCCGTCTACCAACTTACTTAGTAAAAATAATAATGAAATTCTTCCTTATCCAATTTTATTAGTACCTACCGCAATCGACATTTTTTTTTATATTAGAGCAAATTTGTGATGAATGACTCTTTTGGGGGCCATGATATTTTAGGACATCGTGAAAAATCTTCTAATGCGCCGGCTAGACGGTAGATATAGTTTGTGAAAACTACTTTTACGGCACTTTTCGGTTTAGTTTTCCCGTCCATACATACGGGCTTATCGATACAAACCGGCTTGCGCAGGTAAGCTTGTGGTAAAACATGAGCATTCAGCCGGCGCTTTAGACGTAGGGCGCGGCACGGTTACACGCGAAAGTGTAAAAACCAGATCGTTGGAGCGGACCTTTTTTGAATTGCTCCGCTCCGGGACCCAATACTTGCTCCGGCTCCACTCCATGGTCTGCTCCTCTCCAGGTAAAAAGTTTTAATAAGTATTATATGTATACAAATGTTAAAAAAATAAAAAATAAGTATGTAAGTAGTTTTAAATTAATAATCATCATTTTCATTATTAATTCTATTAAACAAAATTTTCGACAGCAAATCGTTTCTCAAGAAGCAAGTATATCTACTTTTTCATTAGATTTTACGACGAAAATTTCATAATAAAAAAACAACCGGAGCAGTGGAGCACTACAAATTTTTGGTGCTCCGGGTAAATTTTCATTTCATTTCTCCAATGCTCCGTGCTCCTGCTCCGAGCTCCGCTCCAATGCTATGGTAAAAACCACTGTGTTGACGTATTATTAAAATAAAATAAATCTACATTTTTAATAATTCGATAAGGATCATTTAATTTCTGTTCAGTAGCTAATAATAAATGACAGATTTATGAGTGATACATATCTCATAACATAATTTAATACATACGTCATTCGCCCGACAAAAACATCTGTCTTTATTTTTGTCTTATATTTATTTGTAATCATAGCAATATCAACAATCTTGGCAGTAAATAATTTCCATTGTGCACATTGTTTGAATAATAAATCAGCCCACAATCCCACCCCCGCCTCTGTCAGACTGTTGTAAACTCTGATTCACGGATTAATTCCTTTGGCGATAGCCACCCATTTTATCTTCATCATAATATATACACCAGTGGTTAACTTTCAAAACTGGACATGTCCCATATATGCCGAAAATGAGTTATTATCGGAATATCATTCTGTAACCTCATACACACTTTGTTGACTTTCAAAAATAGCCACAAAACGCCAATTTCATATTGAAAAGAGGTTTCAAAAAGTAGGTTGACATTCAAATAGGGACACGTCCAACGTTGTTCACATTCTAAATGAGACATGTCGCTTTCAACTAATGGCGGGACTGTATTGAGTCACGTAACCAAGTATGTTGTCATACAATCTGACAGTTTGGTTTTTGTCACGTGCGTGTTTTCGCTCTGTGTTTTTATTTGAAAAGTTCATTTATCTCTGAGGAGTGAATAGTGGACATGTCCAGTTTTGAAAAATAATCACTGTCACCACAAACTATTAATTTAAGTTGACCTAACAGAGCATATTTCACCTAAGTTTATATAATCTGAAACACAATATGTGTAACTATACAATATGTTTAAATATGTGTAACTTGTCCTACTACAACGCACCCTCTAATTTTATTACCACGTTTTTATTATCTCGTATTCTTGTTTGTTCAGTACATTTTTTTTGTTTGTCCAAGATTTGTATTGGACGATTGAAGATTTTTAACTAACTTCCCGACTAGCTAGAGATTATTGAAACTTTTAGAATATACCAGAACACGATAATAATGCATTCTTTTAATACTTTTAGCCATCTTTAAACAGAATCGAATTCATTTTCAGTTAATTTTGTTTTATATGGAAAGTTATTTCGGAAAAAAATTGTAAAAAGTAAAACACTATTATTGGTTTCTAAGGGGGTCCTAGCAACTAAATTATTAATATATACGTGCGTTACTATGGAAATCAATATGAAATGTCAAAATGACATTTCAGTATTCTATATTAATTCAGTATTTCTATCAAGTACAAAAAAAAGTATTCATTAATATATAGAATTGTCAAGTTTATATTATGATTCAACAGAAAATTTAAAGACGTGGTATTTAAAAAGTTCTTTTTATCTAGTAATTATTTATATTGTGTGTGCGGATCATCAACGTATCTGCGCAGTGGCGTAACTAGGGTTGGTGTCACCCGGTGCGTGACACACACATGATTTTCCGCCCCTGTGGGGGGCACTCCCATAGGGAGTAGTGCCTCCCAGCCGCTCGGTCTGACCCTGGTAGTCAATGTGCTACCGGTGTAATGATTACGACCCTCGACAAAGCCGAACAAAAACAGACAATATGACATATATGTATAAGTCCCACAGTTTGCTCTGGCAGGTCCCGCTACTTCCCAGGGTGAACTGTGGATGTATAAGTCGGTCACGGACCATGTATATATAAGGTAAAGTGTCATAGGATTAAATTTGGATTAAATGTATATTGGATAAAGGGGTGAATTAAAATTAGATTAGATATAATATAAGATTTGATTTGTTATTATAATATGTAATGTAAATTGTAAATTAATATGTAATGCAAGGGTTAACGAGGTAATAAAGGGGGACTTATGGATGGGCGTTAGTAGTATATAGTAGTTAAAATAATTAAGATAATTAAGGAATTAATGTAATTTAAGTAATATTAATATTAATCATATTATGTACATCGATATCGCTATATGTTTGGTTGATAGTCTGACATCCGTCAACCTAATATAAATGTGTAGCATATGGCGGTATCGGTGATCAGTGTGGATTTGTAAGAAATACAACCACCCCTAACGGATAAAAAGGCAAGATTATTAAATCCAAAGGCAGTCTGTTTTGTCACTTGTGGGTTCCGGAGGTCGCTTCGGCGACGCTTGTTGTCCCGGGACCCTCACGATCACGTCTGCATAACTAATTAGAAATAATTAAGTTAATGTTAAATAATTAGTTAATAATAATCAAGTTAATTTTTAAATAATTAAATAATAATATTCGAATTAATTTTTAATTAATCAGTAATAAATGTGGTTATTTTTCTGACTTCGGATATTAGTTGACTCTTGTTTATTGAGACTTCGAACTGTGAACTTCGAATATTAATTGATTTGACTTTTTTCTTTTTTTTACTAATTGTGGTGTATGGATAATAACAATAAATCGAGTTTCTTTTAATTATTATAACCTTTGGGACTTTCGATACCAATGTGAATGATACCTTTGGACTATAATCCTTGATGAAGGAATGCCATAAGGCCAAACATATTCTAATAACAATAAAATACGAGTTCTGAAGATTTCATCTGGTGTTTAATTGACTTTGTGCCCCGTGACTTCTTGGTTACTCCACGTCCATGAGGTTCCTGCCTGTTCCTCCACATTAATGAACCTCCACTTCCAAGTGCCTGAGCTAGTCAGGAAGTCGGAGGCCTTCATGCGGTAAATTTACACCCCCCCCCCCACCTCTACAAACACACACATACAATTTTTCAAGGTACCTACGTGTGTTAGGTATGTGGTACCTGTTTGTGCATGTGATGGTTTCGTGCATTCGAGCAAAACTAAAATCTGGCAAAGGAAACTTTCTTTCACAATATTTTTGTGTCAGGACTGTGCAGGGGATGAAAACATGTGTGCGTGTTTATGCGTACATCTTACAGGAAACATTGGTCCTACATATTATTATTGTGTTATTTTCATTAAAACGATACATTTCTACCAAAAATTGACAGTTGACACTATAAAAGATATAAGGCACCCTCCCTTGAGAACTGTAACATAAATTCAGTTAACCTCAGCCTTGGGTAATTACTCCTGAGACATTCATAGGCACAAATAACTAAAGATCAATACATACTTAACTGTCTCACGGTTCACTCGATTCTGACCAGGTGTGGTGCTGAGCGGTTTTCGTTGATGGCAATATTTATTTAGGTAGAACAATAATATGAGGGCTACTTACATAAAATATTATTCTATTCTATTCTATTGGTTTGGGTATAGATGAAGCCAGCAGAGTGGCAGAACATCCACTTTTGAAGCCGCGTGTCGCGGGTTCGAATTTCATAAAGCTTTCAGATGAAAATCACAGCGGCAGGGTTTTTGGCCGGGAGTGTCTCACACACACTATCGGAGTTTTTCACCCCACCGCGGCTCAAATTTTGATGAGCGCACAAACGACGTAAAGTCACGAATGATTCAATATCATTCAGAGGTTTTTACTGGGTTTCCTCTCTTCTTCGAATTCACTTGGAGCTTCGCTTGGAGCTGGTGTGGTGATCGCCTTTGAAAACCGGCTGACAGGCGGGCTGGCATGGAATGGGCCCGGCCGAAAATTTCCCGATGTCTGGAGGATTTCCGATGTCTGGAACAACGCCCTGAAGCCAACTCAAAACTCCTCCTCCCCTGAAGTCACCGGATTAGAAGTCTGGGTACCGGAGGGTCTGCGGCGGCAAATGATTGGCGGGTGGAAGAACATCACGAGGAAGGGTCCAGGTGGCCCGGGCGGTGGCTCGAGTGGGGATGTCGGGGGGAAATTCTAAGATTTTTTTTTTTTTTTTTTTCTTCTTGCTTTACTTAAAAGCCCTTAATTTACTTAAAAGCATAAAATCTTCTCTGCTTTACTTAAAAGCACTTAACTTATTGTAAATCATAAAATCTTTCTACTTTACTATTACGTAAAAAAACTACTTACAACAACACCAATTGCATTCATGAGTACAAAAAAACCTCACAAAGATCTCCTCAAGATCCGAACTAAAATCGCACACGTAAACTCAGCTAAACCTATACTAGAGATGAAATCCCAGAGATGAAGGGGATCAGCTACGAAAGTGCAGGAACCCCATAACCTAGGAATATCCAAAGTCAAGTCAAGGTTCGAATTTCACGTCTGTCATTTCCATAATATACCTACTAGTTTTTCAATGTGTTTTTGGACAACGACTACAGACTTACCATAATATTTTATAACTGCAAAAATCTGCGAAGAAACTTCTTCGTGAGGTAGCTGCTATAGACATCAAAGTCTAGTCTAAACCACCACTTCCTTTGAAAATTCTAGTATTTGTATTCAATCGTCCATTCACCTCTCTTTAAAATGTGCCGCTTCTATGCAACGCATGATCTGCCTACCAGCACGGGACGTCACTGTTAATATGATAACAAAAATTGCTCAATATAAATTAAAATATAATTATATGGGGATGGATGGTAAGAATTCTTACGTGAAATGGTGTATACACTGCATATTTCCCACAGGGCGTGACGTCATGGATTGTGGCAGGCCCACCTCAAGAGTCTTTCAAAAAAGATCAGTCAAAACGCCCATCTCATGTTGGAGTTTGCAGGTCAGCATAAAAACATTGGATTTATATATAAACAAAGCGCTCGTTAAAATGTGAAGTCCTTGTTTGAATAATATTGACTATAATTATTATTGTTGTACAACTAATGATAGCTCACGATTTCGTCCGCGTAAACTACGAACATATGGTGTGTCGCTAAATTTCAAAACCCGCTATAACACATTTTTAAGTTATTAAGATAATATATACTTATATACATATCAATGGATTCGTTTTTAAAATCTCTACGCGAAAATTTTATTGCCTCTTTCAAAATCCGCTACAATTGACTATCATTATTCATTATTTATGAAACAAAATCAATGCGTCTATCAATTCCCGCTATAACACTACCTACACGTAAGTAACATTCAAAAACCTTTATAGTTCAAAAAGTTTATATTGATTTTCTCAAAATAATGAATTATAATAAAGAAGTATTATAACGGGTTTTGAAATTTAGCGACACTATATATACAGAATAAAGAAATAAACTGATTCGATTTGATATTTTGTCATGTCAAATCAATGAGATAGGCAGCGGTTGGGTCTAGGCGCGTGCCCTTCTACCCGTATCTCACCTCACCACACCTCTGCCGTTATCTGATCACTTTACGTAGGTACTCAATCGACATAAATTGTTCCAAATTCATCATTCGATAATGGTTGCATGTCAGTGCGCGCTCCTCTACCCACACCTCACGTCACCACTCCAGCGCTGCCATTAATTTTCGTGAAGACCTTTCACTTTGAAACCCTTAGAAATAAAACTGAATTGATACCTTCCAAGAATGTAGTCGTTGTTAAATCAATATTGGTCAAGTAGTTTTTGAATGGTTTCACACCCACGATGGCCGCGTGGCTTAAGCGCCGGTCTATAGTGTCGAGGGTCCCAGGTTCGAATCCTGGGTCTGGCAAGTACACATATTGTTTTTCAATTTGTGTATGAGTCAGAGTATGGACCTAATAGGTTGAGCAAGTGGCTGACATTCATTTCTCGTTATAACAAAATCTGTTGATACAAACCTCCACTCTGTGAAGGCCCATATGATCCTATTAGGATCGGACATGGTCGAAAGAGAGAAAGTTTTTGATTTATAAACAAATAGACACTTCAATTTCATTATCACTATATTTAAAGTAGATACCTAGTACCTATTTAATATAGATCACAAGTTCCCAACCTAAGGGTCACGAGGAGGTTACCTCTTTTAAGCCATTTCATCTTTTTTATTCAAAAAACACGGTAATTGTGAACTAATATAGATATACCATCATAAATTGACAGGTATTCGAATTTAGAGCTAAACTCATCAAGCTTAAAAAGTATTAAATTATATGTCAATTATGTGGCGCCCTCACTTAGCGTACAATAATTTATACAGAATATGGATCTATAATAATTGTAATTATTGGTCCTAACCAGAAATTTTATATCCCTCAATGATAATGTATTAATTTACCATAGACCAAAATGTTATCCCATTAAAACCATCAAGTATTTGCCTTCTTATGTTTATAGACGTTAGCTCTTTTGCAGTTTTGGTGTGTAGATTCAACATCTATTAATTGCATGCAGAAGGTTGCGTCGTGTGTGTGATATTATATGTTCGGGGCACAATAGAAATAAGACACAGTGATGTATTTTCTTGGGTTAATATTGTATCACTACATTTTAGATTACATAATATGTTTGATGCACGGCAGTAAAGAATAGTGACACTTTGGTATTGATGTCATGTTACGTAAGATTTACATTGTGATTTTGATTGAATTGGATATTCACTGAGTTACGCGTGAATATTTGACTGTACAGTTCTTGGCCGAAAATACAACTCATTTGTTAACTCTCATTTCCGCTTAGTATTATTGTCTGTGCTATACAAATGGCCACAGACAATAATACATCAGTTGTAGAGTAGGGTAAACCTCTACATGTTCTTGTATTTTGAGGACGGATACTATATCTCTAATCAGTTCTCAATATAAAATGTCTCAACATTGTAAAATTAATAAAAAAATTCCAAACCACTGATAAGCCACAATAATCACTAAGAAAACAGTTAGTGTTACTGATCAAGGGATCACAGTGCGAGGGTTGAACGATTTGATACAATATCGACTCAAAATAAAATTTCAAACTATTAACTTCAAAATAGTGCATGTAGTTTATTTATTGATCGATACAGTATTTACGATATACGATATTATGTACCTACCTACATTGTAATTATTGCCAATAGGCATAAAAAAATATTAAATGATTCGGCATTGACAGAAAAGTATTGAAGTTCCTATATGTAGTAGGGAATCCAATCCCGAGCCAAAATTCTGATCCCGGGATTTCGGGATTACAATTTGACAATCCCGTGATCCCGGGACTGGTCCCGGAATCGGCATTTTTTTCCATTGTTAATATAAAAAAAAATATATTTAAAAATAACATTGATAAAATCGGTCAAAAATAAATGTAGTATAATTTAAACTATTTAAGACATTTATTATTAATATTGTTTACGTTCAATGTTGGAAATACATAAGTTTAATGGAGTACATAATATCGTTATATAAATAATAATGTGAATTTAATATGAGATTGATGTTTCTGATAGTAAAGACTAAAGATAGTAACGAATGGGTTAGCGAGATTTAAAATAGTAAAGCAAATCATGGTGTACTTATGGCCTTTCCGCTTCATAAACCTAATTATTAGTCAGCCAAATATGAAACTGCCGTAAAACGTATGATGGAATGGTGGAATTACTTTGTTAATAGTGCTGAGCTAAGCATTGTTTTTTTTTCCAATCTTTCTCATTTTTATTAATTTATGTGACAAAATAAAATGAATCGGCAACTTACACATGGGTATAAATCAAACTTCATTCTAACTCAGTTTATGTCTAATGTAGTTATTTGTTATTAAAAGTATTTTTTCTGCTATATTTTCGTTTTTATTTTATTTTCCATAAAAAATGATAAAAAAATCAATCCCGAAAGTTTCGCGATTATGTTTATCAATCCCGGGATTCATAGGTATCGAAAATAGCTCGGGATCCCGGGATTGGAATCCCTAATCTGTAGTGTCGGTGCTTTACTGACGGCTCTAACTGGATCATTGATTATGATGCACAGCCTTGCAAACCTAACTTTTTTTCATACAACAAACAACGTCAAATTTCATATAGGAAAGCTAGAATATTGTACCAACAGGCTTTTCTAACATAATACATAACTTTAAAATCAATTTTAAAAATAATATGATAATGTCGTATTCATGCAGCTATTTATACCAGGAAGTCAACTGTCAAGCGTGATATTTTTTTAACACGACCGCCCATGAGCGCGTTAACCGCGAGCTGTCAAATATCATTGAGTAAGACGTGTTAACTGTGGTAATAATTGTTCTAAATCACCGCCTTGTTTATGAAATTATTCCGAGTGATATTCGTATTATTTATGAGCAATAAAAATAACGGAAACTTGTTACCAAGTTAGCTATTTAAAACAGTTGCGAAGACTCCCATACTAGGCGATTATTTAAAGCCTACTTTCTTAAGAAAAATAATTTATATTGACGTAATTTAACTTGCCAACGACACTATCTTATATGTAGAAATATAAAATTATACAGATTACAGAACAATCTGCAAAAATGTTTAAAAAATATACTTATATATACCATAGCGCGCCATCTGTCTTAACGTAAATAAATGTTGGATTATTTGTCAGGGAATGGTGACATTTTTTCGTATGGATTACATCACGTGACCTCAGTCAGTCTTTCACATTGTATGCCTAACACCTTTGCCCATATTGTTGTCATTATGACTGCACTTTGTGCAAAAGATGTAATAATTAGGTAGGTAATTTAAAAAATATATTTCTAATGCATTTAATCACATAAATAAATATAGGTAGATACACAAATTGTTTTTAAAAATAAAAATAAGTTATAACTAATAATATTGATTTTTTATAATGTTTATGAAAATACGTAATTTAAATTCATTGCTCAATTTTATGTCATCAGTAAATTTTTGAAATTTTATTGAATTAGTGTGTCGTTGCCATTAGTGTGTACCTATATTTTAATAATAACATCACATTTTCTTCTTATACCTGACAAGTATGTTCTTTTTCTCGTATCTCCATAGCCTACCTCTTTCTAAAAGTCACCCTTTGCCACTGATTTAGAATAACCCTACAGGTTTGTTTTAAAATCAACTTGCTGGTCTTTTGCAGTGACGTCCCGTGGGGGTAGGCAGATTGAGCATCGCTTGGGGGCGGCAGTTACTCGAAGGGTGGCAAATCGATGAGATTCATTTGGCATACTTAGATTTAGCTACCTACCTAAACTTAGTAACAACGAAAATGTCTTTTCATTAAAAATATCAGCTCGCTGGTTGGAAACAAAATCTATTAATTAACATAATAAGTTTAACAAGGCTGCAATTTTTTTGTCGGGTTCGCGATTTCTTGTTTACTTCCGTTGCCCTTCGACGTCCGATGTCCTTGGTGACTCGTGCAGACAGTGTTGCCAAGTCAAAATTTAAAATTTCAGTAGATTTTGACAAAAAATTCAGCAGATTTCATAAAATATCAGTAGATTTTGGAAAATGTAGTATATAAGATATAATTTAAGACTAATAAGGATAAAAATAACTAATAATATTAATTTATTGTAAACAATGATGATATTAATGGGTCAAATGGCGCTCTTGGGTAGAGTTACAATGCTTTCTTCGTCGATTTAGAAGTGTAACACATTAAAAAAAGATCGTGCGTAAATCATTTTAAGTTTATTATTAAAATAATCATCAGTTAACTTACAATTATGGAGAAACACAAATATCAGTAGATTTCTTGAATTTCGAAAAAAAATCAAAAATTCAGTATATTGGCAAAAAATATCAGTAGATCTACTGAAATTTCAGTAGATATGGCAACACTGCGTGCAGATTTGTCTGCCGTCGACACTAAAGATACATGCCCCCCCACCCCCTCTCACAGAGATTCACCTACCGCTCTTGGTCCACGATTTTAGTATTACCAGCGTCAAAACATCTCCACTTTTGGGGAAAAAATATTTATAAAAATGATTTTGTATGTTTTATTGGTAGGTATAGGATATTTTGTTAGTAGGAACCGAATGTATCACATTTCTTAGATATTGAAGTGATGAAAGGATGATTAAAAATACTGTATAAAAAATGGGGCGGCATTTTGTCTAGGGACGTCACTGGTATTTTGTGTTCATATTATAATACCAATTAATAAACTTTCGCACATATCTGCATTAATCGTTGTTCTTAGGGATTGCAATATCGGTATTTTAAGCCCGGTATCCCAGTATTTTTCGATACTGAAATACTCGTTTTAAAAATCGTAAAATACCGATATATTCGGTATTGAAAGTAGGAACAAAGTGTATTAATTAATATAAAAGGTTTAACATGACTGTATTTTTTGTCAAGTTACGCGATATCTGGTTTACTTCCGTTACCCTTCAACGCTCTTGAAAACCAATAATGACACGTGCTATAAAATATTATTTTTTAAGGAGCTATGTATTTATATATAATTTTATTATATATATTAGAAGATACTTCTGTTCTTCCATATATTTCAAAATACCGATATTTATACTGGTATTCAATAGGAAATACGGATATTAGTATATTTATTCGGTATTGCAATCCCTAGTTGCTATTTTGAAAATATATATGACAATTTTATGCTATCTGCGCATCTATTCTATACACAAGACTGCTTTCGGCCACTACAACAGCTATCTAAGGTAGGAAAGTATCAAAACATTAGCACTTATTGTAAGAATTACAATGAGTTGGCCGTCTGAACTGTCAAAATTTTTTGTCTCACTCTAAAATTTATCACAACCAAGAGAGGTGCTGTTAAAACATTATTGGAAAAATTATAACTAACTTATTGTAATTGTTACAATAAGTACTAATACTTGGATGCAGTGACGTCCCTATATAAAATGTCGCCTCTAGGCAGCGCCAAAATGCCGCCCCATTTTTTATACAGTATTTTTATCATCCTTTCATGAGTCCAATACCTAAGAAATGTGTTGTATGGATACATTATTAAGAAAATATCAGACGACTGTAATTATTCGAAAATCTGCACGTGTCGTTTCTAGTCACCAAGGATATCGAAGAGCAATGGAAGTAAACTAGGTATTGCGAACCCGACAAAACCAGTGAGCTGAATTTTTTAATGGAAATGTGTTTTCGTTATTACTAAGTTTAGGTAGATATTTCAATGTATTCCAAATCTCCTTCTCCTCGATTTGCCGCCCTTCGAGTAACTGCCGCCCCCAAGCGACGCTCAATCTGCCTAGCCCCACGGGACGTCACTGCTTGGATACTTTCCTACCCTAGATAGCGGCCGCAAGCAGTCTTGTGCATATAATAGATGCGCTGGTTTATTTAATTTTATTACTGGTATAATTTCGTGAATGACAATTGGCAACACTGTTGTATACTGTCAATCTATAGGTATAATAAAATTGTGTTCTCTTGTAGTTCAATAAATAAATTAATGCAACAGTGGGTATTAAATTTTAAATTTCCGGATACATATTATTAAGCATTTCATTTAAAATAATGTTTGAATAAAACGATCCTTGCCGGAAGTTGATTCGAGCTTCCGCCTCCTTTTTACTTTTTAGAAAATATATATTTTATATTGTATAAGACGTAAGCAAGAGTCTTCGAAAAGGGGTACGGCCTTTTCAAGGCATTGTATTGTGACGCATTCAATTCAATTTGACCCTTTCAGGATATAAGTTTCAATACATCAGTGATAGCTTTTTGTACGGCGAGTGTATTGAAGGATCTTTACTTTTGATAACGGACAAAGCAGTCAACAGGATTGTTGTTTCATTGAAAATATAAATTTGTATAAATTTTATTCATAATGCTGTTGTTTGTATGTATAGATATATAACTTCGTTAACTAACCTTCAGACGGGGTTATATATAAATCATGGGAGGCCAACCTTTTCAGTAGCCGGGCCAGATTCTAAAAATGAGATTTCCTACCTGGCCTCACAACCGTTTTTGTTTAATATACAAAACAAAGAAGAAGTATATATCATATATTAATAAAATAAAACAAAAATGATAATCAAACATATTTATTAGATTAGACTTTTTTTAAATAATAAAAAATAAACGAAATAATAAATTTTAGTGAGAAGTTTGATTTTGTGTGGCAGAACTAAGTGCATCAATCATATTTCGCCACAGCATATTGGCGCTGCACCAGTGGATATACGGATTCAAATCCCGTCGGGCGTCGTATTTTTTTCAAATGTGATTTTTTCTAGGGAGTATACCTATGAGTCGCCTATTTCCAAAATTAACCTTATCCATTTTGTTTTGTTTTGAGATAGGTACCTACTCGTATTCACAAAAAAACAAGAGACCACAAGAGTCATTGGGTGGGTGATTTTAATATTTGAAATACAGAGCTTTTCCAATTAAGGGCGCACATGCCCAACGTAGGTCAAAATGGAGCTTTTATGGTATTTTCAGAGCATAACCCTGGACATTCCTTAAACGTTGTAGATAATCTATTTATATATTTATGAAGCCTTATTATCCTTTATATTTATTTTAAACATTTGATGACTGCATAAAGTATTTTTATTAGGTACATAAAATAGTATTCTTTTAAACCTCTCGATCTAATGTTTTAGAATATAGTCATATTTCAGTATATCATGTGCAGTGGTGTTAAGATTTTTAGATTTATTAATTTTAAATGTATTTACAAAACCATTAGTAAAATTAATGTTAACATTATATAGTGAAATATTCACGATAAAAAAATATATTATATAATCTCTGTGATCCCAAATTTGACAAGAATTAGGCATTTTATTATTCAAAAAATGGGCACGATTTACACATTTGAAGATAATTCTAAAGATACTGATTATAAGCTATGTCTTTGACCATGCAAATGTGATAAACATCCTACGAATAATGATTGTTTTATAATAATTATTGACCTAAGAATAAGCTAGTATTTTTTTGAAATACGCCATTTCTATAGGCATTTACCAGTGGTTAAGCTACAACTTACGGCCGTAGCCGTAAATCGACATACTATAGCTGAAGTAGAGAGTAAGATCATGTTAACGTGCGTGTTTGATGAGTATGTACCTAACCGAGAAAAAATCTTTTTTTTTAAACGGTACATGTTCAAACACACTCGTTAACACGATGATTAAGTAGTTTATGAATTGGGCCTCAAAATAAGCTAGTGCCTCCAAGTCCCTAACCCCGCCACTGTAGCAGTATAACCCTGGCTGACTAGGTAGGTACTCTTTAAAAACAATCATCTGTCACTGTCGCCATTTATTTAATTCGCAAACAGCTGTGCTTTATTACTCCGCCATTACTTAACTAGGAGATAAGCTGCTCAGCAATCGCATTTAATTGCAATAAAACAAGTCAATTAAAATAAAATAACACTTAAAACAAGCATTATTTAATTTAACGCGACCTAGATCTATGGAGTGAGAGTATACATTACTACATATTAAAGTTATTATCATCATATATGTAATTCTAAAGACGGGTACACATTAGCGAGCGGTAACTGTGACCGTTGGAGATACTACCTAACTAGTATGAACGATAAATAATTAGTTTGCGAATCTTCCGCGAGCAGCTCGAGGCGCGCTCACAACGATCCATCGTTTGTAGGGGCTTGTCGCAAATCAAAAGGAGGCTCGCAGTCGCTCGTGCAGTGCGTAAGGCGCTGGCCTTACACCCGAGGTGTTCTGGGTTTGATTCCCGGTGAGGATACAATGTTTATGTGATTGTTCAAAATTACTAACAACCACATTGTACGAAAAAGCAAGGACATTGTTATTAATAATAAAATTCTAAAAAAAAAGGTTTGATGGCATGTTAAGATAATATGCGAAAAAGATACTACAAACTTGTGAAAGAATCCCCAGTAGCCAAATATCTTAAGGGGGGACATGCTCAGCGTAGGTCAAAATGGAGCTTTTGTTCTATTTTCAAAGCATTATCCTGGACATACCTTAAAAAAATCTTGAATGGTCAAAGACATAGCTTATAATTAGTATCTTTAGAATTATTTTCAAATGTGTTAATCTTGCCGATTTTTTGAATAATAAAATGCCTAATTCTTGTCAAATTTGGGATCACAGAGATTATCAATATAATTTTTTATCGTATATATTTTACTAAAATTATCTCGTCATAAATTATACTAATGGTTTTATAAATGCGTTTAAAAATTAATAAATGTAAAAAATTTTAACACCACTGCACAGTTATGTACCGAATTATGACTATATTTTAAAACATTAGAGCGAGAGGTTTAAAAGAATACTATTTTATATAATAAAAACACTTTATGCAGTCATTAAATGTTTAAAATAAATATAAAGGATAATAAGGCTTCAAAATTATATAAATAGGTTATCTACAACGTTTAATGTATGTCCAGGATCATGCTTTAAAAATAGAAAAAATCTCCATTTTGACCCACGCTGAGCACGTTCGCCCTTAAGGATATAGCTACTCTATCTTGCACTGATACTGCTTCTCAAAATCTAATGTTTCTTCTCTCAATCTTCCCAATCTCAATCAAGTTAATTACATACTGAACATAAACGTAGGACTCATTCGTGCGTGTGCAATTCTTGTAATGACCACTGATATGTTGATATTTTAAAACAGTGAGTGTCGTGACTCCACCAATGTAGTCGATGACGTTTGTCTTTATCAAAAGTAATGTCTATAAAAATATACGCTTTACTAGCTATCAATTCCTAATTGTTCATAATGTTTCAGTTCAGAACGAACACTGCGGATACGGCAGCCTGCCATCGGTTACATCCAGACCATTGATTTCGCGTCCATACTAGAATTGGCTACAGTATCTAGAACGGTTACAGTTACAACTCGCTAATGAGTACAAGGCTTAATAATTCAAATTAAGGTATTAGTTAGATTAAGATACTGAACAAACTAATTAATAGAAATGTGAAGCCATTCGTTATAGACAAAATAATTTGATCTATGTCTACATTTTTTGTTACTTCACTTCACCTTTTTTAATTCTAATCTTACGTACTTTTTCGAGTAGTTTTACACAATATGATTTAGGTTGAAAGTATAGAACGTACTGCAAAGTATAAACGCCTTGAAATTATTTTCTAAAGCACTGATTATTCCTTTTAAATCGTTGTTTTCTTTTTTTTTCTTATTATTTAATGTTGATGGTTTCACTTAAATATTGAAAAATCTTAAATATTTTATTTATTAGATATAGGTACATTTATTAGACTATGCGTACTGCGTCAACTGTATATTAGTGACGAAGCCCACCAGAAGCCGCGTTCGGGGCGCTCACTACGAAGTTGGCCCCCTCCCACCCGCGCATTACCCTTCACATATGTAATAAGGGGCACGAGAAGCTCAAAATAATTATTATTATCAGCGTCTCTCATAATAAAGCAATAAAAATATTATATTATTTCTCGGGGCTTGTAATTAATATTCACGATGACATCATTCTACCAGCAAAATATCGGACACGCAGCAACTAAACAATGAATTCACTGTTATTAAATAATACCTACTCGCCCGTCTATCGACGACGCGTCCAGAAGCGGATAAAGTAAAGCAGCGCGCGCCTCTTTTGCTTGCCGTGTTCAATGAATGGGCTACGTTGTATTTTCGTTAATTCGTCCCGCTGAGAAGCCAAACAACGGTTGAATCATGGGGTGGGCGGGCACAATGCGTCGTCAAATCCAGTGTGCCCTGGCGTATTTGATAACGTTGTATTTTCAATGATTTACGCGCCACTTGTGAAATTTTGCGCGAGTGCCTCACTCGCTGCGTTAAGTGGGTTTTACGCCTTACACTCGTATGTCAAATAGTTTTTTTTTTTTTACGGACAGTAGACAGTATCTTTTTTTTGCATAAAACTATAGTTTAATTCGCTGTTATATACATTGTTAGCGGAATCGTTCGGTAGCAACACTGCGCTATAGATATATACCATCCTAAATCGTCTGGTGTTCGAATTTAGAACTAACCTCAACCCAGTATACAAAGTATTTAATGATATGTCAAATGTTAACATTATGGCTCCGTCACTCATCGGACAACTTATACTAGACTCTAGAGTCTAGAGGATAGCAGCAAACATAGTAGGTAGGTTAAAATATTTTTAAATAAACAAGTAAGTAGATATTGATAGACCATTAATAGTGTATTAGATTAATAGTGTAATAGACCTTTCGTATATATCCATTATTAATAAATAATGTAAGTACCTACTTAGTAGGTAACAGCTTTTGACAGTAAGCAAACTAGTAGTTAGGTAGGTACTAAAAATATTTATTGGTTGTAAAAAATACCGCTGTACAACAAAAAACAACACTTATTTTAATAAAATTGTGTACTTTTAAGTCTCATATCTTTTGTGGATAGTCGACCCAAGAGACTCCTCAAAGGCCCATCATTGTTTGTCGGCGAAAAATATTTCTTAGCCTGTTTGCAAATGCGACTCTGGGGCTGTTAATTAACAGGGGAGGCATAAAACAAGCATAAATTTAACCGATGTTTTCGTAGAGAAGAAAATTCGCGGCATTTTTTTATGGTGGATATACTCACACCACCAGTATTTTCATCGCTGTTTACTTTGTTATACATCAATCTAGGTAGGTATATGCCTACGTAACTATAGACTAAAAGCTTCTGAAGGTAGGTAATATGTATACTATTTCTTTCTTTTGATCATTTCTTTTGAATAGGATCATATGGGCCTCCACAACGTGGAGGTTTGTATTAACAGATTTTTGTTTTTATGAAATGGAGTTATCCACTTGCTCAACCTATTATGTCCTTACTCTGACTCCAAAGACAAATTGAAAAACAATATTCGTATTTTCCAACCCCAGTCTTCGAACCTGGGATCCACGACATTATAAGCCGACGCGTAAACCGCTCGGCCATCGTGATATTGGTATAGTTAGCTAACCCAAATCAATTATTCGCCAGCACGGGTGGCAAAAAACCTTTAATGAAAATGATGCAGATCCACGCTTCAAATTCACTCAAACACCAAAACCAAAAACGGTTACAATCACAGAACAGATTAATAAATATAATTCAGATAAACTATATAGGTACACTACATTTTGAAGCAGGGTTTTGAAGGTGTGAGTGTCCTACGAAGATGAAACACACATTATAGACGTGCAATAGTGTCTGTAACCTTCAAATACACCCAGCGCTCGAAATGGAAAATTTAACGAACCGGAACGCTCGACAATTTTCTAAAGATATTAAGGGCCCACATGCCCAACGAAGGTCAAAATGGAGGATTTATGGTATTTTTATAGCATTAGCGTGAACATTCCTTAAACTTTGTAGATAATCTATTTATATAATTTTGAAGCCTTATTATCCTTTAAACATTTAATGACATTTTAAACATTTGATGACTGCATAAAGTATTTCTATTAGGTACATAAAATCGTATTCTTTTAAACCTCTCGATCTAATGTTTTAGAATATAGTCATATTTCAGTACATTCATGTGCAGTGGTGTTAAGATTTTTTAGATTTATTAATTTTTAAACGCATTTACAAAACCATTAGTAAAATTAATGTTAACATTATATAGTGAAATATTTACGATAACAAATTATATTTATAATCTCTGTGATCCCAAATATGACAAGAATTAGGCATTTTATTATTCAAAAAATGGGCAAAATTACCACATTTGAAGATAATTCTAAAGATACTGATTATAAGCTATGTCTTTGACCATTCAAATGTGATAAAACATCCTACGAATAATGATTGTTTTATAATAATTTAAGGCGTCCCCCGAAAAGGGGTCTATATAATATATCATGTCAAAAAGTGATATTATTGACTAAAACGGGTTTATAGTTATAGAGCATTACTCACGTTATTGGAAAATTTTATTATTTTATCTGTAGAAGAAGAGAGGTCTACCGTAGAAGAGGGGTCTATAATATGATTTATTTTATTATCCAAAATAGGAACAATAAAAAAATTGTCAATGCTAGAGTTCTTTCATGGACATAATTATTATCACAGATATACTCCAAAAGTCCGCATGATCGAATACCACGTTGTTTTCCTCTCCTGAACAATTATTTTGTTTTAGCATATAGATCCCTTTTCGGGGGACGCCTTCAATTATTGACCTAAGAACAAGGTAGTATTTTTTTGAAATACGCCATTTCTATTGGCATTTCCCAGTGGTTAAGCTACAACATACGGCCGTAGCCATAAATTGACAAATGATAAATGAAGTAGCGAGTAAGATCATATTAACGCGCGTGTTTGGACATGTACCTAACCGAAAAAAAACGTTTTTTTAAAAACGATCTAGATTATCACAAGTCTTGTTTTTGTTTTGTTACGCCAAAGAAAGAAAGAAGTATACCTTCTAACGCGTGTACATAAGTACACGCACCGATTTTTTTTATTCAATTATCTATTCTATTCTACAGAAACATTTTTTTTAATTACGTTGTAATTTTGCGTTTTTGGAAGTCTTTTAATAAATATCTGCCTAGGGCCCTTAAAGTATAAAATACTGGCCTAGTCCGAGTAGATGTTATCAGTGACGTCCCTAGACAAATTGCCGCCCCATTTTTTTACAGTATTTTTTTATCATCCGTGCACGTATCGTTTCTGGTGACCATGGACGATGAAGGCCAACGGAAGTAAACTAGACATCGCGAATCCGACAAAAATTACAGTCTTGTTAATGGAAAAATATTTTCGTTAGGTATTACTAAGCTTAGGTAGCTATTTCTATATGTGTATACCGAATGATTCTACTCGATTTGACGCCCCCAAGCGACACTCAATCTGCCTACCCCCACGGGACATCACTGGATATTATTACTATTTTTCCTACAACCTACAATAAGTTGCCCTTTCCATTTTTTTACTATGGAGAATGGACTACTCAACTTTAACTAATTAATTATTGGTTGATAAATAATTATTGACATATCATATTTTATATCAGTCAGTCAAATAATAACAAAATGCATGCAGATAAATATATCAGATCGTGTGAATGTGAACACTCGCATTTGAAATAAAATAATGTTATGTAGTTCACGGACAAGATCGAAATTATTCAATGTTTTCATCTCATTTATAGCGGCATGTGAATTGTGAACATTTACTATAACGCTTTCTTTCGATAATAATTATATACGTTGCCCCCAGTCGTGCGTAGACTGTTGCAGATAGAGACACCTTACCATATTATTAAATCGTATTGATGTGGTTGTATCGCATGGTGGCCATTGCTTTGGCAACGCCGCATCATTTTACTTTCTCGCGCTGGCAACAGTGGCTTTTTACAACTTCCCTATGTTGGCAGCGCGCTGTCATGTTGGACTGATTGTTTTGTATTAGTTTTTGGTGACGGTCGGCATTTTGTGTTTGTTTATATACATTTAAACCACCGCGAAAAGTGTTTTGATCTATAAAAGTGTGAACGAAATAAGTGACCGTTCAATAAAAATACAAATAATTGTATTCTAATTGTGTTCTGTGCCCCAGAAGAGATTTATTGTTCTAACGTTTTTTGGTGTTGTGTTTTCTAAAGTAACAAAATACTCTCAACTGTTGTTTTCATTTTGTGTTGTGTCAAATTAAAAAACAAACTAAACGCTTCCATAGAGGATTAATATTCTTCTTAATAATACTAACGTTTCTTTTCTAAACTATTCTAAAGTTTTTCTCAAAAGTTTTCCAGTGTTTGAAAGTTGCAATCACAGTGCGCATGCCCGAAAAACAAATGCAAAAAGTTTGTATGTACCTACGCCAGTTTAAAAAATACATTACTATTGTGTGTCCGACTTTTTAATAATTATGTTTTGACCTATCGCGTTGATGTTTTACGGTTCAAATATTATTTGCTCTGATTATAGATGATTTTATTTCATTTGAATTTATCACCTCTAATTCTTACCAACTGTCAAAATAATTAATTTATATTGTAATTAATTATACAGTATGTAGGTACACATACAATCTTGGCCCCCACATCCTGAAGCGGGCCCCCGGCCGACCCCCCCTACCTATCGCTAAGGTTAAGGGCAGTGTGATGTTCTATACTCTAACTCCGTGTATTTTACCACGTTTTTATTAGCTCGTATTCTTGTTTGTCCAAGATTTGTATTGGACGATTGAATATCTCTAACTAACTTCCCGACTAGCTAGCCATTTGAAACTTTTATAATATATCAGAACACGACGACAATGCATTGTTTTAATACTTTTAGCCATCTTTAAGCAAAATTGAATTAATTTTCAGTTTGTTTTGTATGGAAAGTTATTTCGGAAAAAATTCGTTAAAAGTAAAACACTATTATTGGTTACTAAGGGGGTCCTAGCAACTAAATTATTAATATATACGTGCGTTACTATGGAAATCAATATGAAATGTCAAAATGACATTTCGGTATTCTATATTTTTATTCAGTATTTCTATCAAGTACAAAAAAGTATTTTACATAGAATTGTCAAGTATATATGATTCAACAGAAAATTTAAAAACCTGGTATATAAAAAGTTCTTTTTATCTTATAATTAGTGTTAAAATGGAAATAAAGGTATTCCGTGTATTTTTTTTAGCGATTTTTGGTATTTTAAATAAATCCGCTCGAATTGTCGGCACACAGTATCATATTATGAAGCACTGATCGCGACCCCCTTTTGTGATAGCCAAGTTATATTTGATATTTCGCCATTCGCCGCAGGCGACTTTTTTTACTATTAGAGCTTGTAAATTTACGGTGTTTTTATTTCACTTAACTGGTTGACCTGCCACGTCGGGCCCCCAGGCTAGAGCCCTGTCAGCCCCCCCTTTGTGGGGGCCATGCATACAATATTATTCATAAATCTCACGATTAAAATAAAGGACAGTGATTTAGGATATATTAATTATGATTGACCGTCATTAAACTTGTTTCTTGGAATGATTGAACGTTCCATTATTAATTCTTATCATTTTGAGACCTTGTGTGAATACTTTATACGGGCATTTTCTGTTTTACTAATGTGTTTTTTAGTGAATCGATTAGTTAGATTGAGACACATACCGTGACGGGACAAATAGGAGTACCAACACCAACTGTCAAAACCGTAATACAATGACATAACGGAGAAATGAGAATCAAAGAATTTGAACGTGATATTATTTGTATAAGAGAAAATATTTTTTGTTTTATAAATAATATGATTATTACTACATAGTGTGTAATTTCATTGTTTTTATACTGACATTTTATAATTTGATTATTTGCTTGGTGGGTCAGTGCGATAGTGTTGTAGGCTCTTGTCACAATGTTTACTTTTATAAATAGAAAATGCGGGGGCCTCATTTTAATTAATATTTTAATTACGTATTTAGGTACTAAGTTACCTGGTTTGTTTTTATAACCAATCGTATGGGTTCTAAATCCGATAAAAAAAGAGTTTGCTAAAAACTATGAATATAAATGGAGACTGTAATGTTCCCTGTAAAGTGTAAAGTGTGCGCGTGTGCGCACGCACACCTATTAGAATGACGTGTCCGCACACATGTTTTCATCCCCCGCACAGTCCTCACACAAAAATATTGTAAAAGAAAGTTTCCTTTGCCAGATTATAATTTTGCTCGAATGCTCGAAATTTCTTTTTAAAGATACGTATTTTAGTGTTGATAATGAAGTGAACAATACGACGCACAGTTAAAAATATAAGTTTTAATGAAAAATTGTATGTGCGTGTTTTTGGGGAGGGGCGTGTAAATTTACCGCACCGGGTGACGACCCGTCACTGACTGGTGACACCAACCCTAGTTACGCCACTGCACAGATGCGTTGAAAATCCGCACACACAATAGAAAAATTGGAGGGAACGTTGATGGAGAGGCTCACGGACGTGATAGTCGATAGACAAATCTAGTAATCCATTAGTATCTGAGAGGTAGAAATCTTCTGAAGGGTACACCTAGCTAGATGCTGCTGGATTGTCTAAATAATTAAGTTCTGCAGAAGTACGCGACAACGTAACGCACAAACTAGAGAGAAATTGAATCAGATTGGGGAGGCTTTTAACATTGAATTGATCCAGACTGATGATTTTTATGAAGTCTGAAAGATTATTTTGCTCATTAAGCTCAAATTACACCACCAGACGGTCAAGCCGATCGTCTGCCCTGATCGCCCAGATCGTGAAATGTCATTTAGGATCGTTCCCTAGACTCGTGACCAAAGCAGAACAATTCTTATTTTTGGGGAAATCGGGTAGATTGTGGCAAACGATCGGCGCGAGAATTTAGTGGTATAATTTGGCTTTCACTTAATTGGGTTGAATAGTATTATTTAAGTATGTACCTACTTAGATACGTAGCTATTTGTCCCACCTAATGATTAACAATAAGGTATTAAAGCTGTCTATAGGTACGCATTTAATAATAATTGTCTTAGTCCTGTACTTAGATAAAATACAGTTGCTTAGATATACTATAGGGCCTCTATCTTGGTCGGTCCTAGCAATTGCGAGGCTTGATTGTTGTATGTAAGCAAGGTCCCTAGGTATAATATTATGCCATTGTCTTGTATGACGTATCTACCTACGCCACTGCATCGATAACAGTGGCGAGGGGTGGAGGTAGGCTGTTAACATTCGACATAAATAGTGCATACTAAACTTTGTCAGTCATACTTATTTGTTTTCATTGAACTAAGAATACAATTTTCAGGTGGTGCTGGTAAGTTTTTAATTTTCAATTATTAAACCCTGCCTAAGCAAAAACATAAAAGTTCAAGTATGCTATGGGCGATCCAACAAAAATAGTGCACCCTTTTCAGTCATACTTATTTGTTTTTGTTGAATTAAGAATACATATTATTATCTACAGATGCTGTTGGTTGTTTTTTTTAATCATTAAGCCCTGCCTAAACCAAACCATAATACACAAAAAAATACTCGTCTATCTATAAAATATCTAAAATTATGTATGGTTTATTGACATAATTTTAGATATTTTATAGATAAAAGAATATTTTTGACTATTATCTACTTACTTACTATGGCTTGGATTAGGCATACCTAGTCTAATTTAATATTTAAAAAAAAAATAACAAACATTACCTACACATTGTAGTATTAGTTCAATGAAAACAAATACGTTTGACTGACAAAGTTTAGTGTGCAATATTTATGTCGGATCTTAACAACCTAGGTACCTCCACCCTTCGCCATTGATTCATAATAACAGTGAAACTTTCAGTTTTTGTAAAATCTCAGCTTTCCTTTTTCAATTTCATAAATTGTACAGGTACAGAGACTCAATCAATACTCACATAACGAACGCCAAATTCATTTAAATGATTATGTATGTATACTGAGTACAGAATTAATTAACCTTCGATGTCGAAATAGAATATTAATTTGTCAACGGTCAATACTACCTACTTAATAATTTTATTAATAACTTGTCGCAAATAATTTTAACGAGTTCGTCGTCCCTGGACTGAAATTGCAATAGAGTTTGATTGAATCTGGCACAAATATGTGGGCAGCTTTGTTTATCAACTCCTTATGTAGAAATTCATTCAAAACATACAGTTTTTTAACGCCCATATATCGGTTATCTTATACAACTTTATCAATCAGTAATACTTAGTGGTTTAGTAATGTGTACTTATATGGTTTTGTTTTATTAATATATAATTAATTGAGTTATATATTACCGATCTCAGTATAATAGTGCAGGGATGGCAAATAGTATTTGACCGGCGTGTCAAAATAAGCTGATTTGTGGCGCGCGCCATTCGCGAACTAACGTGTTCTTTTTTTAAGTTACCTAACTATTTCTTTTATTCAACGAATAATTCACAGGATTTTAAGAATGTACCATTCTAATTATTGAACATACATAATTTTGAAAACACTCATGAGAAAATATTTAAAAGTAAGACACCCCGCATGATCGAACCTGCGTCTCTTGGGTATCGCGTCATGTGCATTACCACTATGCTACGACTACCATGCCTAATTGCGACAAATTTTAACTATTGCCCTTTTAAATACCTGCTCATAAGCGCTGTCCAAATTGAGTTACGGTAGGCGATCGGTTTATGTGTTCTAAATTCAAGTATTTATTACTTTCATTACTAACCGACGTCACGGATCACTCCAATATTTTCTGTTGTAACTTACATGAACTTGCTAATAATTTTATTTAAATATTTCTTTTATTCAATGAATAATTCACAAGATTTTAAGAATGTACCGTTGTAATTATTGAACAAACATAATTTTGAAAACACTCATGAGAAAATATAGCCAATAGAAAAAATCTTTTTTGAAAGAAGTAAGACACCCGGCAGGAATCGAACCTGCGTCTCTTGGGCATCGCGCCCTGCTCATTACCACTATGATACGACTTTATTTAAAAATATTACGAGTAGATTATAAACTTCAATGGAACGTTTACCGAATAAATTTTACCTTACCTATACTTTATGTTGAATAACAATACATTAAATGTATGATGCTCATTTTGTCGGAAGAATAAGTACTAAATAATCACGGATAGGGAATCCAATCCCGAGCCAAAATTCTGATTTCGGGATTACAATTTGACAATCCCGGGATTGGGATTTTTTTCCATTGTTAATATAAAATTTTTATATTTACAAATAACATTGATAAAATCGGTCAAAAATAAATCTAGTATAATTTATACTATTTAAGACATTTATTGTTAATATTGTATACGTTAAATCTTGGAAATACACAAGTTTAATGGAGTAAATAATATTGTAATATAAATAATAATGTGAATTTAATATGAGATTCCTATTTCTGATAGTAAAGACATAATGAATAGATCAGTGAGATTTAAAATAGTAAAGCAAATAATCATGGCGTACTTATGGCCTTTCCGCTTCATAAATCTAATTAGTCAGCCAAATATGAAACTGCCGTAAAACGTATGATATCATGGTGGAATTACTTTGTTAAAAGTGCGAAGCATTGTTTTTTTACCAATCTTTCTCATTTTTAATAATCTATGTGAAAAAATAAAATGAATCGGCAACCTACACATCAAACTTCATTCAAACTCAGTTTATTTCTAATGTAGTTATTTTGTATTAAAAGTATTTTTTCTGTTATATTTTCCATAAAAATTGATAAAAAAATCAATCCCGAAATCCCGGGATTATGTTTATCAATCCCGGGACTCATAGGTATCGAAAATAGCTCGGGATCCCGGGATTGGATTCCCTAATCACGGACATCTCATGTACTAAAATATAGCTTTATTCTCAATTTTTAAAAATTACGTTTACTTATTCATATATATTTTGATGTGACCATAATGACATATTATTTATACAGTTACAGAGTCTGTCCTATCTCCCAAAGATTCCACAAAATCTTAATTTTCGATCTTCACACGATCTTTGGGTACATGGTTAAGTAAGGAGTAAGGCGACGCGTCAACTATGTATCCAATTGGAATCAAACAAGAGGATCCACCACAGTTCGCTTCAGTTTGCTCGTTTGCTGCAAATTGCAGCGCATTGCGGGTAGTTAATACTAAAACTAGAATATCGTTTTATTTCGACTTACGTACTTTTCCATTAGTGATGTCGCCATAACAACTTTTCATAGCTACATACTCCTATTAACAACTTAACTGACTTCGTGCCGACCATGAATTTTTATTTCGTCACCTTTTAACACTATGAACTAACTACCTACCTGAATAAAGACTAATTCGTCATCATTAGTAAGATATTGTCTAGGAAAAACTATACTTTTAAAATTTTTAAATAAATAAGTAAATAAGTAGGTACTTACTTATTTTTAAAACCGTGTGTCTTTCCTTACGGAACTAATAATAATACATTTAGCAGGTAAAATTTTAACGAACAATTAAGTACCTTGGTATATTATACATTTTTAAGTTCCTAAAAGTTTTTCATTAAGTACTTAAGTACATATGACCTTAATTGATTGTTCCCAGGTAAAATTTATGGATATGTAAGTACTTAGGTCTTTTATGGAGATTGCTTTAACCGCTTTTAATTAACTTTTGGTCATGTTCTCATATTGTCTCTTTAGATTCCTTAAAATGGTTAAATAATAATGTAGTACTATATGGTGGAGGTATGTACTTAGTTAAATACTTTTGTATCAATGTATAAACATACGTGAATGCACTGACAGAACTCTTCTTCAATTTTCAGTTTTAAATATAATATAAATTCTTTACCACCACATTGTATTATCTATTAGCATCTGTATTAAAATGAATAGATGTAATAAAATATTTAAATTTCTTGCAGAAACTAAGTACATATTATATCGGCGGCGCAGGCGAAAATAATCTTAAAATAATCCTAGTCTGAAAAGTTGTAATATTCGCATTCCTTCATTTATTTGCCATTCTTGAGAATGTCCCACCCCTAAGTATAATATCACATCACAAAATATTTTTATTTTGATGTCGTCTTCTATTAAAAGTTGGCAACCACCTTGCAGTACACGTCATCCCTGTGCTGGGATAATGCTATGTATTAGATATTGAGCCACAGAATCTCCTACCTAATCTTTTGCTGCTCTCTACCTTCATCTGCATTCACCTGGGATTCCTGGGACACACTGAGTGACACATATTATTACTTAGGTGGATACTTTACTTACTGAAGTATTTAAAGAGATGGACTATGAATAAAATGTTAAATTTATGTAATTAACATACTGAAGGCAAATAAGTTGTTCTACCATGTCCGATCCTAATAAGATCACATGGGCATCCACAAAGTGGAGTTTGTATTAACGGATTTTTGTTTTAGCGAGAAATGGATGTTAGCCATTTGCTTTGCCACTGACTTCAAACACATATTGAAACGACTTTATAAGCCGACGAGTAAGCTGCTCGGTCTTCGTGAGCGTTAAATATGTATCTATATCTACTCACCCAATAATTTTGAAATAATCGAATTTAGCGTCGCGGGTTTCGACTTCCTGTATCTTCAGGTTTAATGCTCATAGTATCTAGGTATACAGCGGATAATCCAGCGATGGCGATCCTATCTGTATATATTTAATGGTTACTTAGTATGCCATCGGTTAATATTGGGAGGAGTCTTCATGAGACGACCAATGCCCATCGCGTGCTGTGGGTACAGAAAAGTAGAAGAGTTTATTGAAAATAGTTATTTTTAAACATACATAATTTTGAAAACACCTTTGAAAAAATATAATATTATAACCAATAGAAAAAATCTTTTTTGAAAAAGTAAAACACCCCGCAGGGATCGAACCTGCATCTCTCGGGTTTCGCGCCCACGCACATATACCACTATGCTAAAGGCGCCATACTTAACTAATGGCTCTTAATACTATCTTAAGCGCTTTCCAAATTGAGCTACTATTGGCGATCGGCTTTTGTATTTTAAATCAAAGTAGGTATTACTTTAATTACTAACCGACGTCACGGATCACTCCAAGATTGTTTGTTGCAACTTACTTTAACTTGCTAATAATTTTTAATTAACTACATATCTGTATTTACTTACTTGACCCATGAATTTGTATGTCTTATAATAATACTGTTCCCACCCAGTGACGTTCAAGTGTTACATTCAAATGCATTATTCAACATCTAAAGTGCATTCCCCTGACGTTGCTCCACTGCAATGTAATCATATTTGAGACGGTAACCTCATTCGTGTCTCGGTATCCTTTCTCGCTCACTCTCGCGCAATGTCCGCATACGTGAATGAGTAAGGCGGCGACCGCATGTCAATGTCAGGAGGGCTCTTTACAACAAGCTGGCTACATAACTTTAATCATAGGATTGGTTCAAAACTTTACAAGAATTTCGTTTGATATCTACAGAATTGGGGAATCTAACGGTCAAGCCATAATATGATGCTGCATCTTGTAGCAATGCGAGGCTAGTGCCTTATGCCTTATGCCTGATGCAGACCAATAAATATATCCGCATACAAATTATGCAATGGTTGGTAATATTAACTGCTGTATAAACGCACAACCAGTACTTACATCACACTTGCAAATATTGCTATCTAAACAACACATCAGTGGCGAAGGGTGGAAATATGCTGTGGAGATTCGATATAAATAGTGCACACTAAACTTCAGTCAGTTGTACGATTTTTTTGTGTCATTGTACTAAGAATACAAATTGCAGATGGTATAGGTTAGTTTTTCAAATTCGATTAAACCCTGCCGAGACCAAACCTTAATAGTAGAGATAAACTGTGGAGATCCGACAAAAATAATACACCTTTTGTTAGTCAGGTATATTTTTATTTGTTTTCATTGAACTAAGAATAAAAATTGCGAATGATTTTTTAAATTCTATTAAACCCTGCTTAAAAACGATAATCTATTATGAATTGTTTTAGACAGGCTTTAATTGCATTTTACAAACTAACCAATACCACCTGCTGCAATTTATATTCTTAGCTCAATTAACACAAATACGTAATTACTTATGTCTGACAAAGTTTTATATGTAAGTAGGTACTTTGTATATCGAATCAAAACAGAAAAGTAACGTTTTACAATAACTATTAAACAAAAGACAAACGGAAAATCATGATTGATAATAATGATAATTCAAATGAAAAAAATAGTTACATTGCAAATGCTGATTTTACATGGAGATATGAAATGTGATTGAAAATCCACATGTAAAATTTTATTAACTTAAATGTATTTCTTCTTCACAGTACTAAAATACTTTGATGTGATAAGAGCTGGGGGGTGGGTTTCGATACTCTCGAAAAATGTTGAGAACCGGTGATTGAAGTGATTCATGAAGAATATTATAGAACGTCGTATTTTTTAGTAATTCTTAATGAATAAAATTAAATCAATAGTAATTTATGATGGGTATCGTGTTAATTAATATTGTATCGAGGGGGTCGCCACTAGAAAAAGGTTGAGAACAAGTGATTTAAATGATCAGTGAAGACTAGTATAAAATGCCTTATGTTTTAGTAATAATTATCGGTGAATAAAAATTAGATAATAGTAATTTATGATACCCATTTAAACGAAATTATGCTTGCTTGAAAGTGATAAATGGTCATTGTTGTTTCTTAACTAATATTAATCAATAATCATGCATCGCTTTCCGGTAATAAAAATATTTAACAGCTATTATACTGCAATCGGCATTGAACCGCGGAAAAAAATATTTCCGACGTCAAGATCGCCTTAATTGATAAAATAATATTCGGCTCACTAGTCACTACTTGATATTATGTGACTTGACAGAATATTGACATCGCTCGTGCCAAATCTCTTCTGCTCTACTTCATAGAATATTAATTGATTCTAATAAGTTGGTTTTTTTTTTACCGATAAGGTAATGCATTGACTTATTAGTGGACGCAGGATTTCAAAAAATAATGCGAATGTATCAGGGTGGACACTGTTTTATACATTGTTATGCTGTACTCATTGATATACTATAGTATAGTATAGTAGTAAGTATATCAATGGCTGTACTAGAACCCTACCGGCATAAGAAGACCCGCGAGATGAAGCGGGGGGAAAAGAAAGAAAAATATTGCCAGGTTCAATACATATTTTGCCTCGTTAAATAATTAATCTTTGCTTCTAATAATAATAGTTTTATAGAAGTCCATTTGTGTAATAATTAAATTATAATACATGGAATTTTAACGAAATCATATGTAGGTATAGAACGTATAAAATATTTTGAACGTATAATGCACTATTAATTATTGATGAATGAACTCATTCAAAAACTCAGAACATTACATCACCTTCAAAATGTATGTGTCCGAAAGATTTAAGACAGCACTTACATAAAAAAATATACTTACCTAATTGTTTCCAAGAATTTAAGTAGGTATGAGCTTCGCCCCAGACAATATTTATATTTTACAACCCCATGTGGCATCCATGTGTTTGGGACTTTGGGCAGTTTGGAAGTATTTTAGGCGATTTAAAAGGCAGCAAGGCCTATTGTTTACTTAATTGGTATGCCGGTCTTTGTTATTGATACGAAACATGAATTTGGTAGGTATATGATAATATGCATTGAAATAAGTAGGTAGGTATATAATATTTATAAAAATTACTTATTTATTTGACACTCCTAAAACAATGAAAACATAATAGCGTACATAAAAGGAATGGATATTAAGTGTATATAGGCAGGTACTTTTTGTAGTTATAAGTGTAGATATTATAATTTGCGCAAGAAAAATAGAATAGTTGGTCTGAGTGGGTACTAATACAAAATACAATAGTCATATTAAAGCACACATTTTCAAACACTACTTAGAAATCAATGTCTTTTTGAAACTATTACAAGAAATAAAAATAAAGCTTCATTTTTTTCTTTAAAAAATATCAAACTAAATTTTAAATTATTGAGTATATTTTATCAGCGTATGGCAACATTCAAATATATAGCAAGACCGTACACATGTCATCATGGACGCTCTAAGACAATTCTCTGAGAATTGAATTTTGCAAAGGGATAATGACTTGCTTAATCTCTACTTCTTCATCGCAAAATTTTGCAACGTTATAAAACAATCTCCCTGGCAGGTCCGGGTATTGGTTTTCCAGACTTTGAAGTCATTTTGTAAGAGATATTGTTAAAATACTGGAGATGTTCGCGCTAAGTGTTTACTGAATGGAATGTAGACGGGCATTTTCGCCAAAGTTTGTACATGTTTGAAATTTGGGTAATATTATTTTTTCACTCAAATTAACCATTTTTATATAGCTAGCAGATTCCTTGTTCTATTGCTGAATTGGTGATAGCAATTTTTCAGCAAAATATTGATTAATACAATATTTATATCATTTTTATTATGAAATTGGGCATAATAAGTTTCCGTTCCGTGACTACGAAACTTAGCTTTTAAAACATGAATGAAACACTTTTTATCACTTAAAAGAGCTCTATTAGATTAAAAAAACCATACACTTCAAAATAAAACTACAAATAGTCAAAAAATATTATTGAATTTTAATTCTTGGGCACATTTCGTTCCCCTCCGTTACCCTATGTCTATAATGGCAGAGCATTTTTCCTTTAGTATTTGAAAAAACCAATCAATGTTCGTTCTGCTATTTTTTTAAAGACAATAATCACTTTTACTAAATTTTATTGGAAAAATAAATAAGTTTCGTTATTTAATAATCAAATGAAAAATAGTTAACGTTCAACTTTTTTGGGGACATTTTCGGAATGGAACGAAATGGTAACGGAGTGTAATTTGTAAAGCTTAAGTTACATGTTACCATAAAAACAAATTTTTGTTTTATGAAATTTATTTGAATTTTTTGATAGACAGATAAATATTCAACGTGCGTCAAAATAACAAAACAAATCAAACTTAATCACTAAAATAGACATATTTTATAATAAATTTCACAATACTTGTAAAATAAGGTAGGTAATAATTTTGACACACTATACATTACCATAACTTTATTTGGCATTTATATTATTTGTAACTCAGATAAAAAATATTTTTAAGCAAATTAACAATATATGAAAAAAAAAATCAGCAAGGGATTCAGACGCGAGTTCCTAGCGCGGCACGGAGTATATAACTTTTACGAAAATAATTATAGTCAAACTCGGTTATTACGATCTCTGACATAGCGAGATCTCGGATGTAATAACGAAACATTTGTTGACAATTGGTTTATGATTTTCGCCATACATTTAATTCTTTCACTGTTATAACGAGCAACTTATCGGATATACCGAGCTAAAATACTGTTAATGTGTCGACCGTTTTAAAACATTTCGACCCTAAGCAATAAAATCCGATTGGACAGGATGCCGCCGGGGTCGGATTACGTTTATGACACTAGTAAAGTGTCTAAGTACCTACCTTATTGGTGTTTCACCGACAATAATAAAAAAGTATCCACGCATATGGTTGAAAAATCCAAGGTTTGTGAAGTCCGTAGGTACCTACCAGCGTTAATTACAATAAACAACTTCTTTTGTAGTTTATGAATGCCATGCTCGTTTCGGGGATTTTTACGATGGTTTCCAAATTTTTTATTTTCGGCTTTTTGTGTAATGTGACATGCTCATTTAAAAATACCTATTCTCTGATATAACGAGTAACGCTTATAACAAGCAAATTCAGTCGGTCCCATCTTCCTCGTAATAACCAAGTTCGACTTTATGTTGTCTTGAAATTTAATTGTATTCATCAACATAAAATGTAGCTATACAGGTTGATTGTAATCAAGACGTACTTTTCTGACATTTCGTGAATACCTACAGTTCTAGGTATTAAATCTAATCGAGTACACATTTCTGTTAAACGTGACAAAAAAATACTTTTTCATACATTTTTATAAATTTCTATGCCTAAAATGTATGGAGAAGTTTTAAAATTTTGGTGGCGTATAACAGAAAGAGTATGACAGAGCCAGTGCCTGTCTCGCAATTATTTCAGTCTGGTGTTTTTTCTTTTCCTTCTGTTGTTTTTTTTTATCTCCATACTTTTATGTGCGCTATTTTTGCGTATTCAGACATATCACATACTTTTTTAATCTTTATTATATTATTATATTATAGTCAGGTTATTTTTTATATTTTTTAATGAAAATATTTTTGTTTTTCATACGAACAGACAAAATAATTTTTTTTATAATCTATGAAGAACTAAACACACACTGTAAACCCAACTTTATGCATGCCATTTCGTTACTTTTACATTCCACATATACGTTACCACCAATATAGTTTCGGAGTGGAAGTAACGGATTCTGTTTCAGAAGTGTTTGAAGCCAAAATTTAGCTTAGTTTTATTGTTAAACCTGCGATATGTTTTATTATATCTGTAGTATGAAAGATAAGCTCCATATGTGTAGTATGTGAAATAGAAATATGTGTTTTCTTACCTTATAAATCGTGGTAACAGTAGTGGAACTTCTTAAATGACCAACCCAGAAAGCAACCTGTTCCGATAGCGATACCGACACACACCAACAATTTAAAGTGTACATGGCGATCAGTGTTATACAAAAATGTTGCTACATTAAAAAAAAACATATTTATAGTGAAAATTTTTCGCCTTCATGCTAAAATCGTGGTAACGGAATGTGGAGTTCCACTTTTTCAAATATCCTGGGACACACTTTAAACGTGATTTTTTTTCAATATTGGTACAAATTTACGAAAAAACTATATATTTTCCAAAAATATATAATGTAAGCTGTTGAAAACACTACGAATTTAATTTTACACACTCAAAATTAATGACGAAATCAGACTTTGTTTATTTGAATTTATGGGTGGGACATGGTAAAAACGCACTACCTTTCGATCTAAATAATCAATTAAAAATATATACAGGTCAGATAGTTGTATTTAACTGATTGAATAGAGTAAATTAATAAATTTGCATGTTAAAAGTACATAACTTTCCAACATTTTATAATATAATAACTATGAAAAAATCAATCAAAGTCATGGGACATGCCAAAAACGCAATGTACAAACTTTGGCGAAAATGCCCAGACATGCGTCGTTCTCGAACGAACGAATCTTTTAAAACTAATCTTTAGCCAGCGAACAAATCGGTACCGTGTCACCTGGCGCTTTTGTCGTTCGAGGCGAACGAGATTCGCGAGAGTGCACGCGCAGTATAGGAAGAAACGTGGGTTCGAAGGATACGCTGCCCGGCGAACGGAATATGTCGTTCGGGGCGAACGAGATTCGCGAGAGTGCGCGCGCAGTATAGGAAGAAACGTGGGTGCGAAGGATACGCTGCCCGGCGAACGGAATATGTCGTTCGGGGCGAACGAGATTCGCGAGAGTGCGCGCGCAGTATTGGAAGAAACGTGTGGGGTGGCGACGAGATTCCGTAATTCGTACGCGCTAGTACTATACATTTTATTACAGCTACAAAAGACACAATTGACCTAATCTGTCCGAACAAATCACTATCCGTAATTAACCTATTCGGTCGGAGTCCTCATTAAGTGACTCATTTCCCATAGCTAATGGAATGTGTCGCTGGACATGAGTGGACCTATCACTACCCCCACCTTTCGCAAGTCTTTCCTCTCACCCCGCTTCATCTCACGGGTCTTCTTATGCTGGTAGGGCTCTACACTCGCCTACCCGCTCTGCGAGACTTTCCTTGCTGCTATTTATTTTGGTACACGAAGAGGACCGAGTGCACCTACTACACTCTCGCGTTCGGTCTTACTCGTGTAGTTTCAGCGAGAGTGTGATGCAGCATTCAAATAAGTTTTATTTAGCTTATTCGGTGTAGTTCTATATTTTTTTACACAATTTTTATATTTACTTAAGTCGGTACGCTATTTTTGGTTCAAACATTTTTAATAGATACTTAGGCCTTCCGCTCACGAGAATATTCAAAAAAGACGAGACTGAAATTAAAATTCCAGCCAGTATCCAGCTAATGTATAACAATGGTGGCTCGCTCACGGGAAAACGTGAATCTCTCAGTTTCAAAACGTTCGCGTCTAAACTGAAGAGACGCGACATGATAGTCTCCCAGGCTCTCAGTTTCCAGTCCCCCATAAAACAGTGGTGCCAATATCAGTAGATTCGATTAAAAATCATATTTTCTTACTTATTAAAATTGGTAGCACTGAACTGAACTGAACAGGCAATAACTAGTCAAGAAGTCAAAGTCAAAGATGGGGGAACCGATTTTTAATTTAAAATGTGTGGCAGAAGTTGAAGAATACCCTCCCCTGCCTGTATAATTACGGGCTGCCAGAATATTTCCGTAAAGATATTATGGGAATAGTTTGGAATGAAGTAGGAAAGACAGTGGGTTTGGCAGTTTGAGGTTGTCATTGGTTTCAGTAGCGCCGTGTACCTACGTTTATGAGTTTATGAGTTCCATAAGCAACTAGTTCGTCGGATTTTAGTTTCTCCATGAACGAAAGGCCTTACTGTTAAATAAATATGCGAACATTTTGAGTGTGTAAATTGTTATCTTCAACATCATTAAGTTGGTACCTACTTACTTATGTATGTAATAAGTATTTAAAATAAATAATTTTGAATTTTAATTGATTCGATAATAGTTAATACTGCAAATTGGAGTTCATGTCTTTCCATTGTTGTTATATTGCCGTCTTCTGTCCATGATTGGTGACTAAATTGCAGTACTTACATGTCCATACCCACTCCACACTCAAGTAATGCCAGTAAATGCTACATCTATTCATTCAATTCAAATCTTCTGTTATCGAGTATTCAGTAGAGTGAGTAGAAATAGCGTACGGTGTGGCAAAAATGTTACGTATACCCCCTTATGTTTTTGGAACATGAGCGATAATAAATTTTAACTGGGTACATACGTACTTTAGGTTAATATGCATTTCTAGTTTTCACTTCTAATCAAACATCTTGTCTTTTCTAGCTCACCTTTTATGAATCGCCACATCTAGGCTAAGATGACTCTGACATTTTTTTATGCCATTCTAAACCTTGCGATGCATTTTTTTTATTTACTTATAAGGTCAAACGTGTATTTTGACACCTGGCTAGAAAGAAAATATAAATCATTATAACGTATAGATATCAAATATTGATAATAATAATTATCTAGTTGACTTCTAACAAATTTATCGACACAAGCGTTGAAAGTTTGCAAGGCAATCTGCATATTTATTGCCTTACCGTGTCGCTCCTTGAGTTGTCAAATTATTACTCACGTCCGGTGGGGTCAAAGCTTTATATTTATATTGAACAAAAAAATATTTACTTTCATACTGTGGCAGGGGTCGGCATTTTTTTTAACACGTTGATCGCCATGGGGGTCACCGGTGACCAGCAAAGAAGACCTGCCTTAGAGTTGTTCTACAGCGCCGGCGGGCACGCGCGCAGTGCATTTTTCGATACGCGGTGACCGGCATGGCCCTTCTGTATATTACTGCCACTTGGCCTGAAAATATGTCTTCCCAGTCACAAAATATAGGCTCACTAATGTAAAGAATGTACATAATGAAAAAAAAAGTTTTCCTTTTAAATTGTAAATGTGTTTTCGTTGATATAAAAATAAAAATTAAATAGATTATAAAATGTAAGTTATAAAAAATATGTAAATAATAAAAAAAATGATTATAAGGTATGTATACGTATATTTCCAGTTTATGTGTATTCCGTATATTCCGTATACTTTTATTCCGTATTTGTGCCTTTTCTGTTTATTATACTATCTAAATCTAAATATAATTCGACCGCGAAATGGCACCATGCTCTCGTCAACACATATGGACAGGTGACCGGCGAAGTGGCCGGCCCGGCGCAATAGAATAAATTAACTTGTTGGCGCCGCGACGGACACATGTGGCCGGCACATCATAAAAACCAATATTTACGTAAAAAAATCATCAAAATGAAAAAAAAACATTATATTCTTTCATTACCTATCAAATAATACCTTAGAGACAAATAATCATTTTTTAACTATTTTGTGTAAAACTAGTTGGCGATCAATGTGTTAAGATACGACCCAAATTTAATATGAGCAGCACGACCATTTAGATAAGTGCACACTCAATGGCTAAGAGTGCATGTTGAAGTTATATTGTAAGCTGTAGTACTTCCTTGAATTTGAATTTTGTTTATCTTTAATATATGTATTTAAGAAACCAAAACATTGTTGGCATAACAAATCTAAATTCAAGAAGTTTACGACATGAGATTGATGAGACACGAGAAGTATAACAAATATTACCCTCGAAAGGGAGAAGAAGAAAAAATAAAAACAAAACACATTACTAAAAATGTCTATGTCTTTGGGGAGCGCATTGACTAGTCTTGCACCCCTCGCTAATCGTGCCTGATAGACTTGAAACGAGGAAACGGTTCCGACCCAGAATAAATCATGGCTGCAATCTGCAGTATTTTACTGAACAAAAAAACATTATGTTTTACCTATTTATAATTGATATTGGACGTAAAAAAGATTGCATGCACTAAAATAGATTCAAAAGAAATTTGTACTGTCACGATAGTTGGGAGTTTTAACTGCGATACCATTTGGCATCGAGTCCGGCGCGCCAAATGAATGTAGGTATATAAGTATATATAAAAAAAAAAAACGCTGTAACCACCGGAGGCCCGTTAGGCTGAAATACGTACCTACATCCTCAGGTCAATTGATGACGTCATCACGTATGACTCTGGCTTTGACATTGTGTGTGTGTGTTTTTTGCAATACGTGTGTAGTCGTATGTCAGATATGATAAGTAACACAAAATGCTGGTTGACAGATTTTTAAAAATCGCAATAGTATCCTAAAAAAGGTGTCAGTTGTGGACAAAACTAAGGTATATTACTTACCTAGGTACTAAATTTCGTCATCGCTTAAATATCATTATAATAATGTTATTTAATTTAACACAGTCAGTTCTCAAAACACGCCTGGCGTCTGGCCATTAGATATATATTATACATTCACTGCTGACCAGTTAATTATCATGCTAATTGCTACACGACAGGCGTGTCTTGAGCACTGACCGAGTTGTGGTAATTAACTGATCAGCAGTGACTGTAACTAATTATTGTTATTAATACATAGGTCACGTATGTACATAAGGCCAAGTCCCTACACAATATACTGATTTCAAAAAGATCTACTGTAATGTTGTAGATTTTTATAATAAATTTTAAGTTGTAGGTATTTGGTGTCTAAAAACGCAGATACAACGCGATACGCCATGTGTGTATTTTTATAAGCTATAATGCCCATTCATAATTCTACTTAGATCTGTCTAGAAAATCGCTACCCTGAGTGCACCTAAACCACATAATTATATGAAAATGTTATTACTTAAGTACTTACTCTTTTAATATAATTTATAAATAACGGCTGAGTTTGTCGACGGCTTTTCCTACGCTTTGCAAAATGATTTAAGTGTTTCACCAAATTGATAAATGAATTGTGAAAGCAGATTTATCGCAGTGCTGTGAAATAAGATTTAAATACAATATCGCGCATGAAAATATAACTTAGAAACCGTAATGCTGTTATAATACCCTCTGACAGTTTTAAAACTAAAGTAAAAGTAAAGTCGTTCAGCCCAAAAACTATCTTTACATAGTTGAATTTAAAATTAGAAGAACTAAGTAAGTAGATACTTAATTAAATTTTTTTTTTATTCAACGTAATAATAATATGTTCCTCTTGGAATACAGAATTCCCAAAAGTCAAGCAATGTTATTATGTTATAACGTATAACGTTACAACTGACCGACTAAAACTGCCGATCAATGTCCACGACGGTCAATCGTGTAATTTAGGCATTAGCATAATTTTTTTTTTGGCTGGCCACCCTCAAATATATCCGAAATCATCTGGCGACTGTAAAAATACTATATAAGTACCACAATTCTTTCGATTTTTCTTCTACAAAATTCAAACTAATCGCAGTCTCCTATCGTTATTTCCATAACCATCGGATGGTTTTATTTGGAGTGCAAGCATAGAGTTTTAAGTGATAGTATTTTTTAAATTGCATTGTTCAAATTGCACAATCAAATGCGTGATCAAAATGGTGAATTTTAACGTATTCACGTATCTATCAAATTTTTTACGGAGCAATATTTCAGTGTAAATAGTCCCAACAATTTGCTATTGTGTACTTATGTGTCACCGATATCATGTTTAAGTGCATACAATATACCTATTACTTACAATGTAAGTAAGTTGTAGGTATAAAAACATACCGTTGCAGCTTTTACTTCTTCAATATTGCAATGCAAAATTTTGATACAAGTAGGTATCGTTTGAGAAGAAAACCTATGAACAGTTGAGCACAAAGTATTAAATTTAGTAACTATTTACGAAAATATGTATATCTATCAGACGAATCATCTCATTTATTTAATTTTATCCATTAAGTATTTGGATGTTTGCTGGATAAAAAAATTGTCACGAAATCCTGCGATTTTGTACGTTTCAGTGAAGCTTCCTCTTTCGTTTAAGTACATACTTACCAACCACCATATGTTGGCAGAGAATTTCTCTAATAATGGAAATCTCCCTAAGTCGTCCTTATTGATAAATTGATAAACATTAATCCTCAAATGACCAAGTATCAGCGGGGGATGGCCGTTTCGCTGTACCATCGATTACTTGCTAAAATAGTGAAAAGGTTTCCTCGAAGGGTTGGTTAATTGATTGCTATTTATAAATCGGCGATTCTATTGATCCTCGGATGTCCGATAAGATAGCGGAGTGCCGGAAATTTACTAAGTACCTACACGGAACAAGATTCCACGTACGTATGTACGCATACCTACTGGAAATCTTTACCTACTTAAATAAGTCGGTACCTACTAAACACTGCTAATGAATTAGTTAGTTGCTAAGCTATAGTAGGAAAGTAAGCAAGCAAGTAAGTGCCTACTTCACCAATATAAAGCCATGTTTTCTCAAAAAACAAAGATATAGGTAGGAATCAAGTACTTACATACATACTTAGGTATTTATTTAATTTATTGAAAAAAGTGTAAGTGATATAAACACCAAAAAGAATAATATAAATCTTAAGTATCTCTTAAAATATTGAAATGCTTAAGTAGGCACGGCACATAAGTACCTAAGTTAAATAAAAAAAAATCGCTCTTTAGCAGCTTAGCACAACAATCACTTAAAAAACACAGAAATAAATAAATAAGTATTTTTAAAAGATTCATATTTTGTTATATTTATTAGGTGTTCTGAGTAAGGATATGATTAGGATAAATATTTTATCGATTTATCGTTTATTTCAGAAATATTTTTGAAAAGTCATATAATAATATTTAAGTAATTGTATGTATCCGTGGCGAACGGTGGAGGTAGGCTGTTTAAATCTGACATAAATAGTGCATGCCAAACTTTGTCAGTCATACTTACGTATGTATTTGTTTTCATTGAACTAAAAGTACGAATTACAGATAATCGGTTAGTTTTTAAAATTCAATTAATAATTTAGTTAAACCTTGCGTAAAAAAAATGTTCTTCTATCTATAAAATATCTAAAATTATCAGGAATAAAATTATCATGAGGGTTAAGCGCTATTTTTATGGATTTGTTTAGTAAGTAATTAAAACATACACTATCTCATTAAAAACTCTATAATCTATCAAATAAAATTCATATGTATAGGTACTCGTTTCAAACATTAAATGTATCAATCAACGGTTACATGTAAATTGTACGTAAAACGTTTCACCGTGGCACAGTTCGCCGTAAGCTTTTTACCGGAAAGAGATGACCGTATACTATACGGTCTCCAATTTTATTAGATTCAATGTGAACATGAATTCAATTTTCATAGCTGATTTTGGCAAAATTCATGAATTCAAGAATGAAAACCTAACCTAACATAACAATTAATAATCCCATAGGTATACCGGCTATTTTCAAAAATTGATTGCTGCTGGCTTCTTGTAAAGAGTGTTAAGTGTAAATCGACAAGCACCGTGTTTTATTTCGACATGAATTTTATGTCAGTACGACCCAAAGAGGTTGGACGGTCTTAAATATACGGCCATATATTTACGATACAACATTTCTCGGTGAAGTGTGATACGGCGAACTGCATACGTACAAGTTTCCGGACACGTCAATCAACACGTGACTAACTAGCTATGTATTATTTGAAAACTCTGCAGACGAAAAATGTTTTAAAACCCACATCTTTCTGTCGCCATTTCTCACAATAGTACAGTGCGACTTTTAGGTATATCAAGTCTTCTACGGACATTATAATACATCACGTGCTCTTTGCGCGTTGACGTCTTGTCATAGCAGATCACAGAAGAGATAATAAATAGAATTCCGATAGGCTATAATATTTAATATGCTACATTTTGATGTCGGGTTTTGAATGTGTGAGTGTCCTACGAAACTGAAACACGCATTATGCACGTGCAATAGTGTGTGTAATTAGGGATTGCAATACCAAATGAATATATCAATACCGGTATTTCTCATTGAATACCGGTATTTGTCAAAACTTATTATAGAAAAATAAAAGTACCTATCAATAAATATAACTATTAAAATCTATTTGAAATACTATTTTTTTGCCATACATACATTTATTACGTTAACCTTTATAAATATGTATAGATGATAATATTTTAGAACTGTTAATTTTTACAAAATACTAGTCCGTATACAGGACAATCTCTGAAATACAACGTTTGTTGGATGTACCTGCTATCAACGTTGGATCAATAGTTATAGAATAATTGGAGACATTTGCCACACATGTCTTCTTTTTTCGAAATATGTTAATTTATCGCGACAATTCTATAAGTATATTTGAGGGATTTTGTTTTAATATTATGTAACTGTTGTTGGTTTCAGCCAATATAGTAGTAAATAATGAAAAAATAACATTAATTCATTTTCGAAAACATAAACGTGTATGCTTTCATAATACCGAAAATATCGGTATTTCGGATTTTTGAAACCGGTATTTCGGTATCGATAAATAATTGAATACCGGTTTTGAAATACCGGTATTGCAATCCCTATGTGTAATACACTAATATTAAATGAGCGTCAATGCATACACCGAGAGCAGTTGTCAGTATTCGACGTATTCTTAACACGTGTTTATCCAGAATTCTTCCTTACTCGAAATCGGTTACCTGTTAGGTATTTCAGTTCCCATTATTTCTTAGTTCCATGTAGCAGATATAATATCTCTGGCAATATTGAGAGGAATTAAAAGCTTTCTCCTCCTCACAATACCTACATTCGAAATAATTAACCCTCTTCGTCTGCTTCCGCAAAGGTGTAAACATTTTAATATTAATAATACTCCTCGGGGAAAGAAAATCAGGGGGGCAGGTTTTAGTTTCAAAAACGACCGTGGCGACGTAGAACACTTGATATAAAAGTCGCACTGTAGGGTACAGTAGATCGGTATGGTAGCAAGCATTGATTTTGTTAAGTATAGTTGTTGGTTGACACTGGCTCCAAAGATCGAGTATGTATGTATCCAGTATTGACAACCTATCCCGTATTTCTTTGTTCATTTCCAAGTAGGTACCCAATGACTTTTATCTAATGAATTATATACTTAGGTATGTAGGTTCATAGCCAATTTGTTATTCCAAACTAAGTTAAATATTAAATGTATTCAGCCACTTTTGAAAACATCTGACTTATTCGGCTTACCTCTTGAAATATTTATCATCTAAAGAAAAATAAAAGTTTTTTGGTAGGTACATACTTCGGATCAAATTCAGTGGTTTGTACTTTTAGATTTTCACCATAAATAACTTGAAAATTTTCTAAAACAAAATATATAAGTACTTACTTAAATTAGTATTGATTTACTTTACTTGAACAACGTAAGAATTTATTTCAGGGCTTTAGCCTTTTCTGTTTTTCGTCTGGTTTTTGGTTAGTAAGTATAATATATTATTTTTATAGACTTAGAAATTATTTTTAGAAACTTCGAAGGCTCAGAGCAATTATTGTATACTAAGCTCATGGCGCTCACATGCTGAAGCGGGCCCCCCTATCCATCGCTAAGGGCAAAGTCTGTGTGACGCTTTACAGTATTGTTTTCTAAATGGTGGACTTAGTAAAGTTAAGGTGTATTTTTAATACATCCATTTGAATTATGGAGTTATCGAATATACAAAATTCAAAATTTTATAACACGACCACATTCGAGTGCTTAAAGTCAGACAACGTTATCTACAAAAAAGTGTTTTTTTTTTTTTTTTTTGAGATAATGTTATTTTACATTTACGGCTACATGATAGTCAAACAACGTTATGTCAATCTTTTCTAATTTCTTATTAAATCGTCAGTAAAGTTTAACGCTAACTACATAAGTTACCCTTGTTTTCATATATTTTTTTAAACTATCCCTATAAATTTTAACATCATCATAAGCAAGATAAATGTACAATACACAATAAATTATAAAATATTAACATTAGGTTTTAAATAAACATTTCCCTTGTTGAGTTACAGGAATCTAAAATAACGTTTTTTGGCTCTCCTGTAAAGTTGCACTTTTGTAGATAGTGTTGTTTGACACTATCATGATACTGTTAAAGCAAATTTGTGATGTGTGTTTATCTCACTTATCTGGCTGACTCGCCACGCCGGGCCCCCGTTCTAGAGCCCTATCAGCTCCCCCCCCCCCCTTGTGAGGGCCATGACTGAGCTTAAGGTCAGATGTTTTCAGCGGATACTGGGTGTGTAGTGGTATAACTTTATGAGTAACAAGGAGATACGAGGGTGGACCAAGCAGCTCCTAACACACCGTCAACATATATGCATGTCTAAGGGATATGGCGATGAAGTACATCATCACATTATATCAGACCCGTCCTTTGAGGCATGATATCATAATATGGATGGCTCGTAACTGTATTTCGAATAAATACAGCAAAATGAGTTTAAAATACAGGTTATCGCAGTGGCGAGGGGTGGAAGTAGGCTGTTAAGATTCGATATAAATAGTACACACTAAACTTTGTCAGTCATCCTTATTTGTTTTCTATTGTTTGTTTATGATAGTGGAATAATATTTTTTATCAAATATCTATTATGGTTTACAGATAGGGCCTTAAATTTAAATAACAACAATACTAACATCTGCAATTTGCATTATTAGTTCAATGAAAACAATAAGTATGACTGACAAAATTTAGTGTGCACTATTTATGTCAGTTATCCATACATTACCTCTATTATTAGCCACTACAATATAGGGAGGTTTGTTCAGTGACGTCCCTAGACAAAATAGCGCCCCTAGGCAGTGCCAAAATGCCTCCAATATCTAAGAATTGTGTGTACTACTAAATCTAATATAAATGCCATCTCTGCTTCAATAGACAATATTGCGAGTCTACGGTTTCAGATAGGTACATTTAAAAATACACCTGACAACTTCCATAACTGGAAAGTAACTGTGAAGAACGTAACGTTCAAGAACAGCAGAAGTAAACTAGACATTGCGAACCCGACAAAAAAAATAAAGTCCTGTTGAAAATTTTATAGTACCTAATTAATATATTTTGTTTCCAACCAGTGAGCTGATTTTTTTAATGGAAAGATATTTCCGTTATTACTAAGTTTAGGTAGCTTTCTATATATACCTAATCATTCTCCTCGATTTGCCGCCTTTTGAGTAACTGCCGCCCCCAAGCGACGTTCAATCTGCTTACCCCCACGGGACGTCACTGGGTTTGTTTAGAATATGTGACAAAACCAAACACAATAATTTTTAATGTGATGATGAAGCAGAGAAACCTTTGGGAGCCTTTCTATCCCAGCACTGTATTGATGACGGATGCTGATGAAGGAGCATTATTATATAAATAGTATTAATATAATTCAAATATAATACATTACCATAGAAAAACGTTTCGTTGATTCGTATTTGAAAATGCCCATAAAATGTGTAATAAGTCCTTTTTATTTTGGCTTATGAAACCGTATTCTGGTAATATTCTGATGCCGCAAGCTGAATTGAATTCATTGCAAGCAGGCAGTCACGATTCTTATCACGCGCACCTGTATGTATATTATTAAAGTATATAAGTGCAGTCGTCCAGGCCGCAAGTCGGGGGTTTACTCGGATGGCGCCAAAGAAAATAGAAATTGTCAAAGAGACACGGACGTGCAAAAGCGTAGAATTCGTGTCAAGGGAATTCGCTCTCATTTCATACCGTCTGGGTGTTATCTGAAACGAACATTCGGCTTTCATTGGGGTTTTTAACCATTTCAGGATGAGGACTTGTCATTTTTCGTACATTTCAATATATTAATTTATAGAAAAAAAAATCGATTTAGCAGTGGCGAAGGGTGGAGATAGACTGCTAAGAATCGACATAAATAGTGCACACTACACTTTGTCTGTTAAACGTATTTGTTTTTATTGAACTAAGACTACGATGTATAGATAGTGTTTGTTAGTTTTTAAAATTCAATTAAACCATGCCTAATCCGAGCCATAGTAGATAATAGTCAAAGAATATTAGTTTATCTATATCTATAGTTTATCTATAAATTATGCCATTAAACTTAAACCATACATCATTTTAGATACTTTATAGATAGAAGAATATTTTTATCGATTATGGTTTGGTTTAGGCAGGGCTTACTGAATTTTGAAAAAACTAACCAACATTAATAGTAATATGTATTCTTAAACAAATAATTATGACTGAAAAAGTGTGCACTATTTTTGTCGGATCACCCACAGCATACCTAAACTATTATGGTTTTGTTTAGGAAGGATTTAATTGAATTTTAAAAACTAACCAGCATCATCGGCAAATTATATTCTTAGTAAGTACAATGAAAACAAATATGTATGACTGCCAACGTTTATTGTGCACTATTTATGTCGAATCTTAACAGCCTACCTCTACCCCTCGCCACTGCGAGGTAGGTAGATTCTGAAAATTAAACGATTACAAGTGACGCAAAATGAGCCTAGGAACAGTTTTTATATCACAATTTTTTTTTCGACCATGTTCGATCCAAATAAGATCATAATGGACCTCCACAGAGTGGAGGTTTGTATTAACAGATTTTGATTTTACGACAAATGTATTTCAGCCACTTGCTCATATTAGGTCCATACCCTGATTACACAAATTGAAAAACAATATGTGTATTTGCCAGACCCAGGATTCGAACCTGGGAGCCACGACGCTACAGTCCGACGCTCAAGCCGCGCGGCGATCGTGGCCATCATTTACGCGTGTAATAAGATTTTTTATAAGTTTCTACTTAAGGCGATATCTCTACCTACCAGAGGCACCTAGCGGAAAAATACGAAGCTTGCAATTTTAGACATTTTTTTGATAATTTACAATGTTAACTGTATTACTAAGGCAGTATTGACAGCGACGGTCGAGCCGTTCTGACGTGTTTTTGCATCGTTATCATTTCGCTTTCGTTATTTTCAATTTTGACCCTGCTATTCACAAGTTTTTGATCCCGTTTTTTAACTAATACCTTTGCCTGCCCATGGAATACGATTTGTGAAACTTTTGTGTGTTTTCCCCTAGGACTTTCCCGTGTAGGAACTGCTATATATTATATGCAGGGACGACCAGTGCATCGATCGAAAGACAATATTATTATAGTTTGAACCAGACGCTCAAATCACTTCAAACTCGTACAGTGAATGAGCAACCGTCTGCCTAACATAATAACGTTACTCATATGTGAATAGTGTGAAACCTCAGTGATTTTTCGCGGTTGTTCCTCCATCCTAAACCCATACTTCAAAATCCACGCCCACTTTTTAAATTTTTGACGTCAGTCGCTTTTTGGCGGCCGTCCAAAGCGGGCGGTCACCTCGCCTTACCCGCACCAATATTTCATATTTCAATTTCCGACCTTTAAATTCTCTCTCTCAGATTCACCAAACCTCTCTCTTTTTCTATTTATTATATACCTACATCAAGCCCATTTTGGACTTAGAATTTTTTCACGCTTTTTCCCCCGTCACCTCGTTACCACAGCATATACTCACGTCAACCTCGCCAAAACATCGTCTCTGAGGTCCGCCGTACCCCCCCTCGTGTCCCTGTCCAACTTTGGATAGGGACCATTTTTGGACCGCGGGCCCAACTTGACCTCCCCTGACCAAACGTCAAGGGACCCCATTTGGACCCCGACCCTACACTTGAGCACCCCTGGTAGCAGAGTAGGCACTATTGTTGTATACTCAACATACCACACTATCGCATCGCTTCGCCCTCTTCCACCATTTCAAAAGTGTTAAAACACTAAGACTGCACAATATCCAAACTACCGGCCGTGTAACGATCCCTCATATTAAATACAGATCCCATCCGCCTTCTCTCACTCTCTACCTTCACACCATTGCGCACCTACATGCCAAATATGGTGCGCACTCCTCCACAGGAGGCCCCGGATCATACCAACCCCGACAACTCTTCGTCCCTCACGGCATCCACTTCAGGATGCACTGCCTACGCTCCATCTTCGGCTAGGACGGCCAAAACTAAACAACGTTCGCCAAAAACGCCAACGAAAAAAGCAACCTCATCTCCAACAATTACGGAACCGGAGCCAAAAAAGGCCAAATCAAAAAACCATCAGGCGCCCCCTCGACAAGATGATGACGACTCTTCCTCCTCTGGCGAAGACATTGGGATACCCATGGACTTCTCCAGGATAGACCCTGATCAACACGACGAAATTTATACCGAAGTCTCAACCTGTCTAAACGAGATTATATCGGCCTTCCGCGGCAAACAGGCCGGCGCCAAAGAGCGAATATCCAATGCTCTGCTGAACCTATCTGAAGCCCACAGCCGGCAGAATCTCGCCATGGCCAAACTCGAGCGAAAATCCATTGTCCAAGAAGCCAGAATACTACACCTGGAACAACTGCTCAAAGATAGGACCTCTGGCCTCAAAATTCAAAAGAAGGCCATTAAGGACTTGCACGCTCAAACCAAGATACTTAAGACCATCCAGCCTCAAGCGCCCGCAAATGCCCAACCCGCCGCCACGACACCTGCCCCTATGTCATGGGCCACGGCATTGGGCAGGAAAAGCCGCCTTCCCATGGCCACGACGTCAACACATGCAGCACCCTCTACCTCCTCCGCCTCCACCAACCAACAGTTTCCATCCTTGCTTCCCCTCGCCCCCAGACCGGGAGTTCTCTTCTTCCCGACCGGATCTGGGGAGAAGAAATCGGATACCACGAAGGAGATCCTTAAGAAGGCCTTCGACCCCAGGTCTCTTGGGGTTCAAATTACGGGTATCCGTAATATAAGGAACGGAGGTGTAATTGTTCATCCCCGTTCTGAAGTCGAGGCCAAGGCCCTTATTAAAGCCCTGGAGACCTCGGAGGCTGCCCTACGAGCCGAGCTCGCCGGGAAAAAGCAGCCTCGTGTAATCATTTTCAACCTTCCCTCTACACTCACAGAACTACAACTCCGGGAAGCCATCTTCACCTCCACCCGTGAACAGACCGGCCTGCCAGAAAAGGCATACGCGGACATAAGACTGAGCCACAAAGCCGGGCCAAGAACCGGCAGATGCCACTTTGTGGTCTTCGCCCCGGCGGCCATCTGGACTGCCCTTATTGCAGAGGACAGACTCTACATGGGGTGGGAATCCTTCCCTCTTAGGGACTACGTTGGGGTAGTGAAGTGCAATATATGCCACCTCTTTGGTCACATGGCCAAAGGATGCACCAGCAAAACGCCGACGTGCAGCCACTGCGCCATCTCCGGCCACGACCGCGAGGACTGCCCCAGCAAAGGAAACCCACCCAAATGCGTGGCCTGCTACAAGCACAAGCAGCCGTCTGATCACTCCACCGGCAGTCTCGATTGCCCAGCAAGGCTCCACGCCGAGCTGCGTGAAAGGGCTATGGTGGACTACACTGCCACGCGATGATTACCTTCGCTCAGTTGAACGTCAACCTGAGCGACGCCGGCTCGGCGGAGTTAATTGAGACTATGCGGGCCACAGGCCTGTCTCTGGCGCTGGTACAGGAACCGTACCACTGGGCCTCTAAAAGGGGCCCCAAGGTCACTGAAAAGGGACTCGGGTGCGCGGGTCTTGTCGTCAATGCCAGGGGTGTGGAGCCGAAGGCTTGCGTTTTCGCTCTTGACCCTCGCCTTGGCGTGCTGTCGCTCTCGCACCTGTCAACTGAGTTAGTCGCGTGTGCAGACATAAGCTTTCCCGGAGGAGGCAGCGTGGTGGTTATCTCCGCCTACTTCAGCTTTAAGAGTACAAAGGAACACGTGGCATCAGTGCTTGACGGCATCCTTCGCGCAGTTAGTGGCAGGGATGTCATCATCTGTGCGGATGCAAATTCGCAATCCCCCCTCTGGGCGCCCGTGGATATCCCCCTGTGCGACGCGGACGCCATCGAGGAGTTAGTTCACCAGCACAACCTGGTCGTCCTCAACGACCCCACCAGCATGCCGACTTTCGTGTCGCACGCAAACTCCGGAAGCACCCACATCGACATCACCCTGGCCACTGAATCCGTTGCGAGACGAATCAGCGGCTGGAGAGTCCATGAGAGCGCTTCCATGAGTGATCACCGGTTGATCACTTTTGAGCTGGCCTCTGTCTCCTCGCACGATGGCGGCTCTGACGTTTCCCCAACTCCGCCCGCGCGGTTTAGAACCCGCGACGGGAATTGGGAAAAGTTTGAAGAGGCGCTTTCCAAAAAGCTTGACAGGACATCCAGAATCCGATTTCCAGACGTACACTCGGCCGCCTCACGACTGACTGCAGACATCACCGGATCAGCCGAAGCTTCACTCGGACGCTGCAAGCCCAAGCCACCAAGCCAGTCGCCGTGGTGGACGCAGCATGTTTCGCGCCTGCGTGATCTTTTCAGAAAAGCGCGCAAGGTCCATCAACGTGCACGCCTGCGCAAGCAACCACCTGCCTCCATCGATCCCCTTGCAACCATGGCCAAATTCACCCGAACGGAATACAAGAAAGCAATCACTCAAGCCAAGAAAGACTACTGGCGTAATTTCGTTACCATTGAGGGAGGTTCGGACCCCTGGGGTCCTCCATACCGTGCATTGAGGCTGGGACTCAGACCGACGAGCCTCCTGTGCGGCATCGAGAAACCGGGTGGCGGATTCACCAGTACCGAGTCTGAAACGGCTGCGGTCCTACTCGAGGCTCTCATCCCTCTGGATGATGAGTCCAGGGATGATGACGCCATGAGGACGACCCGCTTTGAGGCTTCTCTTCCAATCGACACGGATCATTCATCGTTGCCTTCCGAACAGGAGATCAACCAAATCATGCGCACGTTGACTGCTGGCAAGGCCCCGGGCCCGGACTGCATTGACAACTTACTTGTCAAACGCACATGGGCCATCGCCGCGCCAGAGATTACAGCCCTCTTCAGTGACTGCATCAGAAGCGGCACGTTCCCCGACTGCTGGAAGAGGGGCTTACTTAAGGTAATCCCCAAAGCTGGCAGCCGAGAACCGTCAAGCCCCAAAGCCTACCGCCCTCTAACACTCCTGCCCGCCCTGGGCAAAGTGCTGGAGAAGCTACTGTGCCACAGGATTGAAGCCCACCTGGAGACACACTCGCCGCTTTCCGATAAGCAATTTGGATTCAGAAGAGGCAAATCAACAGTCGACGCCATTAGGAACGTGATTGCCATCTCTGAAAATTCTCGCCGTAAATACGTCCTAGGAGTTTTCCTGGACATTGCAGGTGCGTTTGATAGTGCGTCCTGGCCTCTTATACTTCGAAAGCTTCGGCTGAAGAGACTACCAGGAAATTTGTTCGCGTCGATTCAAAGTTACTTCACGAATAGATCGATCGAGTTTCGAGTTGGATCAACAACAATAGAGAGAAACACCAGCATGGGATGTCCCCAGGGCTCAGTCCTCGGGCCCCTTCTCTGGAACGTACTCTTCGACGATCTCCTTAGAATTCCGCTTCCAACCGACTGTACTGTCATTGCCTACGCAGACGATGCGCTGCTGTTGGTCGAGGCCGACAGCAGGGCGAAGATTGAGAGCACTGTTGGCGAAGCCTTAGCATCAATTGAGGCTTGGGGTAAACTAAATAGACTATCATTCGCACCTTCCAAGACAGAAGCCATTGTCCTCAAAGGACCGAGACGACTGAACTGCTCGAGACCACCCACAGTCCGATTCAGTGACACGAGAGTGAAAGTGTCGAAGATCGTCACCTATCTAGGCGTCAAGATGGACACCATGCTAAATTTCCAACACCATGCCGAAACCCAAGTCCACAAGGCTGGGGTGGCCTTCCAGAGGGTCGGCCGCATGGCTGGTGAAGGATGGGGCTTAAGAGTAAGGGCGCTCAAGATCGCCTACGGCGCCATTTTTATGGGAATCGCGGCTTACGGCGCCAGCGCTTGGTGCCCGCGCATTCCCAAGAGTGTCAAACTTAGAGCCTCTCTTTTAAGAGGACAGCGCAGCGTGCTCCTGTCCATTACCAAGGCCTACCGTACAACCTCAACTGACGCGCTCCCGGTCCTGGCCGGTATTCTCCCACTTGACCTGCACATTCAGGTCAGCGGCGCTTCAATGCTGCTCCTCAAAGGTGAGGAGGCTGACGTTGGTGATTTTCATCTCGTCCCCCCCCCTCGACAAGCCGGCGAGGGATTAGCACTATTGAAGCGCAAAATTAGACTCATGTCGCTTGACGCGGCCATTAAGACCTGGCAGCGAAAGTGGGACGAATCTACTAAGGGCCGGCTCACATACGCGTTTTTTCCAGACATACAGTGGCGAATGGAGATAACCAAGTATTTGACTCCAGACCATTACACCAGTCAATTTGTGACTGGCCATGGTGGTTTCGCTGGCAGGCTCTTTGAGCTTGGACTTGCAAGCCGTCCGACATGTCCATGCGGAGGGGAAATACAGGATGCCAATCACATCCTGTGGGAGTGTCTGAGTATGTGCTCCGAACGGGAGGAGATGCTCAGGTCGGTCCAACCAGTTGTTGGACCCATCGGCCCGTCCGACCTGGTTGCTACTAAGGCCAACTATCTTGCATTCAAAAAATTTGCGGCGTCTTACTACGGGCGTGAAGATCTCTTCACATAAATTTTGCTGCCTGTATGATTAGCTTCGTTCTTTGATATAATAAATAAGTAGCTTCATTTTCTTTTAAGTAATTTCTATGTGCTTTTTCTCTCCCTGGCACTTTGAATTAGAGTAAACTCAGTAAACTCAGTCAGAGCTCACTCTGAGCGTAGCAACCTAAGTCTTGGGCACCTTCTCCCAGGACACTCCCAGGCCAATTTTTAGATGCTTCACATCACCAATTGACGGGTCCCGTGATACTCTCGATTAAGACCGAGTGTGGTGCGGGGCGGGTTTGGTGGAGGGAATTTAACTTCAATGTATTACTAAGGTGCATGGTTGCTACATCAGTTCCGTACAGCATCGCTTCGGGACAAGGAAGTGTGTCACTAAAATCTTTTCATTCTGACACGTTTATAGCGTCATGGAAGGCAGCCGTACACGAACCGCGGCTGCATATAGGTACATGACGGGTGGAGATGGGGAAACTCAAATCATTGTATTAATTAATAAATATGTATCTGAAAACATAAGTAGTTCAACAAAATTATTTTTTTCATTTGTTTAATACGTTTTCTTTGTCTCGCTCTCTCTTACACTTGCTTTTTCTCGTGCGTTACAGGTAATTTAAGACGTGTTATGGTAATGTGCATGTACCTATCCGTTGTGATCAAATAAAAAACAATTATTTCTGAGGACTTCGACGTTACCTTATATATTATTATGTATATGGTTATGGGAAAACGTCGCCTAACTAATTTAAAAAGTAGTTTGCACCTGACGCTTGTCACCCTTAGATTGGGATTTCTGGCTTGTGACTATTTATAAATTGCTAAAGTAAAAACAAACACCATTATTGGACCAATACTTTTTTTATTGAGCGACTTGTCTTCCTCGGTGAACTTGTGTTTTCCTTTAAACACGAGTTTTGTAAAAGCCGTTTGACTTATGAATGAACTGGCTCAATTAACCCTCACTTCAAAATTTCAACTCGAAATGGGAAAGTTTACCAACCCAAATACAAACTCTGACGAATAGATAGTTATATTTAGCTTCTGGTAATAATCAAGTCATTGATTATGCACCTATCTTTAGTACTAATGATTGTGTGTAAATTCCGCATGAACTGACAATTATGCCGATGATTATTTGAGATTATTTATATAATAATATCTACTTCCAATTCATGTCGCAGCCATTAATGCGAGCTTTGTAGTGTCTAAATAAATCTACCCTATGATATAGGTATATACTATACAGATAAGCCAAAATCTGCTACGTTATTCATTCCCACTAAATAACCCTTTTCGCCTAACTACTCATTTCTCATACACCAATTCAGTACACAAGTGCTAATACAGTGACAATACAGCAGTGGCGAAGGATGGAGGTAGGCTGTTAAGATCAGCCATAAATTGTGCACACTAAATTTTGTCAGTCGTACGTATTTGTTTTCATTGAAATAATACTACAATTTACAGACGGTGCCGGTTATTTTTTTTAAATTCAATTAAACCCTGCGAAACCAAGCCATAAGTAATAAATAATAGTAAAAAATACTTGTCTATCTATAAAATATCTAAAATTATGCCAGTAGACCATTTGTTATTGTAGACCATTTGTTATGGTTTAGGCAGGGCTTAATGAATTAAAAAAAATGAACCAACAATACTTATGTGTAAGATCATATGTATTATTAATCCAACAAAAACAAATAAGTATGAATGGAAAAGTGTGCACAATTTTATCGTATCGCCCAAAATATACCAAAACAATTATGGTTTGGTTTAGGCAGGGTTTAATAATTGTTTGTAATATAAAATGTGTTATGTAAGTACATACTATCGTTTTTTTTCTTCTGAAATCTTACTATAATATTATATGCTTGCGGTTATGTACATAAATATAACAACACAGCCCTAACTAAGCCCTACATTACATTTTTAAATATGTAGGACTTTTTTTTAATCCAATAAGAACTTCCCAAGCTAAGAGTTTGTAAGTACTGGGGGAAATTTGCCATGATTGAAAAAAAAGATTCTAATAGAATCACAATTCGACAAACAAAATATGCGAATTAGGTACGCGGTGAAAGCTCAGAAGATAATGCAAATTTGTATGTAAGTAAGTAAGTGCTTATAAAGTGGAATAAAGTTTATTCAATTTAAGTCTCATTTGAATGTGTTAATCTGCGAAAACATTGCGGAAACTGTGGGAAGTGACTACGGGGAAATTAATTCTTGAGCATTGTCTTCCTTCGATAATGGTGCTTCCGAGATTCTTACTTCGTAGTTCTAGAGATTGTCAAACCTTATCGTATACTCTCACTATCTCTTAAGAATTTAATTACGTAATTAAAAGAAAATCAAAGTACTTACCTTTTCGACTGTAGTATTTGTACATCAAACGAAGTTTTCGCGGAACATATTATAATTAGTAGTAAAGTTGTCTTTTCTTAAATACGTGTGTAGTATATACGAAAATACTTCGTTAGAGTCAAGAAACTAACGCCTGAATTTTGCAAGTTACAGACAGAAGAACAGAAGACAGTAAAATTCATTCAAAATCATGCCGATTCACGAAGGATGAAAAATATTCAAGTTGAATGAAATTTTCATCGTCAAGCATTTTGCCAAACTTTGACGTAATTTGTACGATATAAAAAAATATTTTAAATAAGACATTATTAAAATTAGATTAGAGAATTGGATATCATTTCGAAATCAATATTGATTTAATAATACCTAAGTACTTACTGTGAATATTTATGTGCCTACTTAACTTTTACTAATTCTAATGCTTAGTCCAGCCATACCAATATATATTTCTGTCTGAACGAACACAAAATGTTTGGGCACAGTCCACTGTTTGAAAATTTTGAAACCAAACACACATCCACACCTTGAAATATATTAAAGCAAATTAAGTTTGGACAGTTCACGCCGTATAAATTTGCGCTTTTAATAAAACAACATTCTAAGAGACTACACGTCGCTACTTCCGATGAAATACTAAAATGTTTCTCCCGAACGTGGCTTCACTTGCTCGGTTGACAGTATTTTTGTACATGTTCTCCATTCGCGGGGGGATACAAAAAAAACATGAAGATATGTATCAAAACATTTCACTTACAATATTCATTTGTTCACGCACATGTGTATATTGTTCTGGACTGGGCATCAGAGAGATTTGATATTCTACATTTTTTTATTACAATATATTGCGAAATAATGGGAACTGAAATACCTAACGGGTGTGGAGTAACAGGCAACCGATCTCGAGTGTGGAAGAATATGGGATAAACTTAAACACGTTTAAAGAATACGCTTGTTTTTAGTTCTGACAACTGCTCTCTTTTTATGTACTGACGCTCATTTAATATTGGTGTGTTTGAAGGTTGCAACGCACACTATTGCACGTCTATAATGTGTGGTTTATTTTCGTACTACAATTACACATTCAAAACCCTGCGTCAAAATATAGTGTATTGGGGAATAGCCTATCGAAATTCTATTTATTACTCTGTTCTGTGTTTGTGAATAACTACAGGTAAGTTCGTAACTACGTACTCACCTTAATTATTAAGAGAATACATAAGTGAAACGGCAAATAATTTTCAACAGTAGGTGGAACGAAATTTCGGGTACAGTTCGGTTATGAGGAATACAGCGGAAAACACATTTTGAAAATACCCGATATACTGGATTATTTGTTAGTTTAGGTTAGGTTAGGTTGAATTACGTTAGGTTAGGTTTGGTTAGGTTAACCTAACAAATAATTCATTATATCGGCTATTTTCAAAATGTGTTTTTCGCTGTATTCCTCATAACCGAACTGTACCAAATTTCGCAGTCATCGCCAATCGGAGACTGATGGTCGAGGTGTGAGCACGTCAATTTGTTTTGTGATGGCGTCGGAGGAATATATTCTTAAATCGTGTAAAGATGACTAAAAAACGTTCCGCATGTACTTTAAAAAGAAAACATGACAACGAATATACTATTATTATTACGAATATAATAATAAACATAACATTAAAAGGACGCACGTTGAATTTTTATGACAAATTATATATCGTTCGGCACGCGTCATTTTCACAATTCGCGCATCGCCTAGCCTCGATCTTTTTAGACCAAGCCTCAACTGAAGTATAGCCTTAATAAACAAATTCAATTCAATTCTCTCATTTTATCTTAGTGGAATTAAATAGCATTGTTTCCAAATTAATGTCGTATCTCAAACAAATGCTACTTTTTTACAAATCACCGCAATAGGCAAAATGTTTTGATCGATGAAAATCGATGAAAACAATCACAACAATCGATGAAAATGCCATTCGCCTTGAATGATTTTCTGCCGTTTATGAATCGATCTAATGGCTTCGGCCAATTTTCCATCGTACAATATCGAGACACGAATTTATATTTAGACTTCGTTTTCTACAGAAGGTTTGTTCGACGTCTCTGGATGTATAGGATAACGTAGCGCATGTAGTTTGGAAAGAGCGAGAAACTATTTAAAATCCTTTGGGAACCGCCATTATTTTGACTTACGAGATTTTCCGCTGATAAATTCCTGCGCCATTTTTCGAGGGCAACTTGTTAATAGCCTCTTCTGAACAGAGGCGACACTTATAAAAAGTTTAAAGGGTAATTGAAAAGTTAAAGATGTCCCGTCCCATCGTCTTCCGGAGGCCAGGGACTCTCGATTAGATGAGGCGATTTAAGTTTTAGCCTTTTTTCAACATCGTCGTGGAAATATGAAGTGTCTACACGGTTTTATTGCTGGATATTCAATGTCGAAGGGGTAAATGTGGGTATACGAGTTATGTTGTTTTGCACTAGAAACAATGTTTTATTGGTATTATGATAGGGTACAGTCGATTTATCATTTTGTTTATTGAATTCATCATGAGCTTGATGATTGGTTCTGTTATTACTTATTAGTAGGGATTCCAATCCCGGGATCCCGAGCTATTTTCGATACCTATGAATCCCGGGATTGATAAACATAATCCCGAAACTTTCGGGATTGATTTTTTTTATCAATTTTTATGAAAAATAAAATAAAATCGAAAATATAACAGAAATAATACTTTTAATAACAAATAACTACAATAGAAATAAACTGAGTTTTAATTAAGTTTGATTTATACCCATGTGTAAGTTGCCAATTCATTTTATTTTTTCACATAAATTAATGAAAATGAAAAAGATTGGAAAAAACAATGCTTCGCACTATTAACAAAGTAATTCCACCATGATCTCATACGTTTTACGGCAGTTTCATATTTGGCTGACTAATTAGATTTATGAAGCGGAAAGGCCATAAGTACACCATGATTTGCTTTACTATTTTAAATCTCGCTAACCCATTCATTAAGTCTTTACTATCAGAAACAGCAATCTCATATTAAAGTCACATTATTATTTATATTACAATATTATTTACTCCATTAAACTTATGTATTTCCAAGATTGAGCGTACACGATATTAACAATAAATGTCTTAAATAGTATAAATTATACTAGATTTACTTTTGACCGATTGTATCAATGCTTGTAAATATAAAAAATTTATATTAACAATAGAAAAAAAGCCAATCCCGGGATTGTCAAATTGTAATCCCGAAATCCCGGGATCAGGATTTTGGCTCGGGATTGGCCCTACTTATTAGCCATCGTAGTCCAGTGTGTAAAGTCTTAATCACACCTAGGTACAGACTTGCAGACTCAACCAAATTAAACGATCGTCTTGAGCAGCGCTGTCCAACTGGCGGCCCGCGAGCTGTACATCAAATTTTTCATCAAACATTAGGGAGAGAATTACCCACCATACATTAAAATATGAAAACATTTCATAATAATACTAAATATTAAAAATACTTCTTCAAAACAAAGAAATATACTTGCCACAACAAATGTTGATATTGACATAAAAGAAATTGTTGTTCAACAACTAAGGCCACAATGCTCCCATTAAATAACTTATAAGTACGTATAAGTGTAATCTTTGTTTTATAAACATAATTAATTTATGATGAATAGAATTATAAAAAAATAACTTAACGGCCCACGTGCTCGTCAGAGGTCAAAATTGAGTTTTTATTGCATTTTCAAACCATGATCCTGGACACTTCTTAAACGTTGTAGATAATCTATTTATATAATTTTGAAGCCTTATTATCCTTTATAGTTATTTTAAACATGTTATGACTGCATAAAGTATTTTTGTTACATAAAATAGTATTCTTTTAAACCTCTCGCTCTAATGTTTTAGAATATGGTCATATTTCGGTACATAACTGTGCAGTGGTGTTAAGATTTTTTACATCTATTAATTTTTAAACGCATTTATAAAACCATTAGTATAATTTATTACGAGATAATTTTTGTAAAATATTCACGATAAAAAATTATATTGATAATCTCTGTGATCCCAAATTTGACAAAAATTAGGCATTTTATTATTCAAAAAATCGGCATTTCTTTTGTCATTCTGTCAAATTGACAAACTATAATTGAAGTAGGGAGTAAAATGATATTGACGCGCGTGTTTGAACATGTACCGTTTAAAAAAAATAAAAAAAAAATCGGTTAGGTACATGTTCAAACACGCGCGTTAACATAATTTTACTCCCTACTTTAATTATAGTTTGTCAATTTATGGCTACGGCCGTATGTTGTAGCTTAACCACTGGGGAATGACAAGAAATGGCGTATTTCAAAAAAACACTACCTTATTCTTAGGTCAATAATTATTATAAAGCAATCATTATTCATAAGATGTTCATCACACTTGAATGGTCAAAGACATAGCTTATAATAAGTATCTTTAGAATCATCTTCAAATGTGTTAATCTTGCCGATTTTTTGAATAATAAAATGCCTAATTCTTGTCAAATTTGGGATCACAGAGATTATCAATATAATTTTTTATAATGAATATTTTACAAAAATTATCTCGTAATAAATTATACTAATGGTTTTATAAATGCGTTTAAAAATTAATAAATGTAAAAAATCTTAACACCACTGCACAGTTATGTACCGAAATATGACCATATTCTAAAACATTAGAGCGAAAGGTTTAAAAGAATACTATTTTATGTAACAAAAATACTTTATGCAGTCATAACATGTTTAAAATAACTATAAAGGATAATAAGGCTTCAAAATTATATAAATAGATTATCTACAACGTTTAAGAAGTGTCCAGGATCATGGTTTGAAAATACAATAAAATTCAATTTTGACCTTCGACGAGCATGTCCCCCCTTAAGTAATAATATTATTGTTTTTGTTATTTCTAGTTATGTGTTATTTTTTATTTTTTTGTATAAAAAAATAACTTGTGAATTGACATTAAATGACTTTTCATTTACCTATCCTCTTTGGCTCTGAAATTTTTGCTAAAGAAAAAATGGCCCGCGGCCTAAAAGAAGTTGGACAGCGCTGGTCTTGAGGAATCGTTGACTTCAAATAGCAATTATTACACGGAACGATTCAGCTATCAACTCGATCGTGTTGACGCTTGATTTGCTTGGTTCATAATACGCTCAGTTGCTAATTGTCTGTTAAAATAAATAATAAATTCAGCCACCCTTCATTTCATTATGTACCTAAACATCACATTTGTGTTATGTCAAGGGCAAGTCAGCACACATCATGTGCGGCCACACTTGGAGGCTCAATGTTAATTCGGATATTTTCGTATGTTCTCGTTAATCTTCGACACGATCGTGTTCAAAAGAATAAAAATTGTTCCAATTCGGTCACTACTCCAGGGAACGACCCAAAAGTGACATATCACGATCGGGGCGCGATCATGGCAGACGGTCGGGCTGGATGCTGGGCCTCTGAATCTGCCAATGTAATTTGAGCTTAAGGGTTTCTCCGAGGTGTATATATATAATTATATGATTTTCTCAAAGTCTGTGTTTGTGATTGTTTCACTTCTTTTACTCACTACAACACGGTCATTAGCTTCAGTGTACATAAAGATATTGAGAATTGCTTTGATACAGTAGTAAACTGATGTTAGGTTAAGTGGATAATTGAGATTATAATATCTTACTTAATTAATATTTAACATTAAATCTACTCCACAATAAAAAAAATAATAGAAATATGTGCTTAAAACTCATTCGCTTCTGACTAGATAATGATTTTTTAATTACCACCTTTAAAATGCACGTTAATTACATCGATCGGCCGCCTGGTCATTACACGCCAGGTGCGTCTTCAACGTCCAAAGTATTAACCTAAAATATGCAGCGTTTGTCTGTCACGCTCAATTTTCGTCTACTTCCTGATATCAAGAGACTCGATGCAATATACAGGTATTAACGCGGTGACAAAACATTCTATTAAAATTTGGGGGCGGTCCGGTACTTCAAGCATGGGTCTCTATACAATGTATTTCGCTAATATACGGTTTCCAGATAAAAATACATGGATGTCGCCAATCTACTTTTCGAGATAATGAAACTTAAAAATATTAGTGCGTGTAACATAGGGAGGGTAGGGGCGGGGGTCCGAAATTGTCCAAGGGACGAAGGTCCCTAATAGGCGGCTGGGGTCCTTGAAGGTGGCCAAGAAGGCGGAGCGCCACGCTTGTAATATATCCCATGTAATGCCCACGTTCGCCGAGCGTTTTGAGTTCTGTGTCAATTGAATAGTCTAATTAATTAATGAATAAATGGATAGCTAATATATAAATATTCTTCTTCCAATGATTCTACTGCGTCTACTAATCGTGCATTGTCCTCCTCTTAAATTGTCCTTCGTTTCCAGCATTTATATTTTCGGATTCCTTGTAAGTACCTATTTCGCATACGGATGTTATATTGCTGTGTCTACCTGAGACTTCTGGCTCGCCTTTGTTAGTAAATTTACTTTATTTAAAATCTTAATTCAATTTGAATCAAATCGTATTCAATGGACATAGCGAGTAACTTCCTCTTGTTCACTTAGGTGTTTTAAATTCTTACGTCAATCACACAACAGATAGACAATGCAAACGCCTTCTACAGAAAAGGAAATGAAATTGAATGAACAAGCAACAACTGAGTATCTACTAACTGAGGAATTATATTGAATAGGTATGAGGGCATGGGAGAACCGTAAGTACGCAGACTTAACCCACTTTCTCACCTTTGGCCAGACAATGAATGCGCTATGCTGGATTAGATTACTGCCAGAGTCATGGTCAACAATTTGTTAGCAGTTAAATACATGTATGAAACAATTTTTCCAAATACCAAATTAATGCTATAAAAATACAATATAAAGGACAGTAAGTAGTTGCTTATGACAGCAAAACTTGGACAATTTCTGTTCTGATAATTCCTGGAAGATTTTTCGGCCCAAGCAAAGCATTGAGATCCACAGTGAAGATAATAATAATAAATGTACCAGTAGCTATACTATAACTAACACCATCTGTAAATTGTACTCTTATTTCAATGAAAACAAAAACGTATGACTGACAAAGTTTAGTGTGCACTATTTATGGTAGATCGTAACAGCCTACCTCCACCCTTCGCCACTGATATGTACAATGTATAATGTTCCCAGGGTCACCTTCTTTTACCCTGTTTCGCACCAGCATTGGGGCATAGGGAAAGCACAAGTTCGTGCCACTTCCCTCGGTCCATTGTCAAATCTCGCGCCTCTTGCTATGCCAGATCTGTAGCGCTTAGGCTTAGATCGTTTTTGTAGCACCGTCTTCGTAATTAATTTAACCAACGAGGGCTGCCGTGTCCGCTTAATGTTTGTAATGCGGTCGTTTCAATTTACCCTTATTTGGCGGAAACGTCGATGTTTAAAGCTCAATGCGAGACCTTTAAAGGATAGTAAGATGCTACGCCTCATAGATATTATACAGGAACACAGGTAGCACGCTCGCGTTTACCAAACGACATTTGGTCCTCACAGAATACAGCATTGACCTCCATGCGACTCCGAGCTGGCTGAATGCAGACTCCGCCTCACCCATGCGCCATGGGATTCCATCTTCGCTGTAAAGACCATCATCGTTGGCAACTGTGGCACCTAAGTGTATGAACCTGGTCACCAGCTTGACAGGCAGACCGGAAACCGCAGAGGAGTGTCGGAGTCAATACCTGTAGCACTGCACTTGATTCATCACCTGCATCTGCTGACTATTCAGAGTTTCAGTATACAGGTACAAATGAGATGATAAACGACGGCAAAGCTCTTTCACAAAAGCACCACGGTGCATGGTGGTTACGTCAGACACGAAGGCGGCCGTGAACCAATACAACTGCATATATTTACATGAGATTTAACTATTTTTGGTATTTCTTTCAATGTGATGTTTTCTTTTTATGAAAATAAATACCGTGACATTTGGCTCTTGACTCTTGGTTTTAATGTCGACTCTCTGTACAATCATAATATGGTTCTCCGTCACTGCAGACTGTCCACATAGTGTTCCCACCACGCACTTTTGTCTGCGGCTTTCACTTTATTCAATTCGCTTTACAATGTTATCTATATGAGACCTATGCTGATAATTTTACTATTAAACCAATTATACACACTTAGTGCATTTTGATTCAATCAAATTGAATGATAGGACAATCGTAATTATTCAAGTCGGCCACCATCATCATCATCAGGATCTTCTTTGCTTCCTCCACCTGGTCTTATCCAAAGTGGCCGATTTCCAGTTCAGTACCCGAATCATACGGTAGTCATTAGTAATTCCATTTTTCCAACAAATCTTTGTTTCTCGTGTTATATTGAATTTCTCGACATACCAGGACCATGTTCAAGTTGACACAAGTGGCGAAGGGTGGAGTAAGGCGGTTAAGATCCGACATAAATAGTGCACATTAAACTTTATTAGTCATAGGTATTTATTTTTATTGAATTAAGACTACAATTTACTGATGGTGTTGGTTAGTTTTTAAAAATCAATTAAACCCTACCTAAACCAAACCATAATAGTTTCGGTATATTTTGGGCGATCCGATAAAATTCTGCACACTTTTTCATTCATATTTATTTGTTTTTGTTGGAATTATTATACATATTTCACATATTGTTGGTTATTTTTTTTAAATTTATTAAGCCCTGCCTAAACCAAACTATTAGATAAATAATATTATTCTATCTATAAAATATCACAAAGTTTATGTATGATTTAATTGCATAATTTTAGATATTTTATAGATAGACGAGTATTTTTTGACTATTATGGCATGGTTTCGCAGGGTTTAATTGAATTTTAAAAACTAACCAACACCATCAGCTGTAAATCGTAGTATTATTTCAATGAAAACAAATACGTATGACTGATAAGTTTAGTGTGCACTATTTATGGCGAATCTGAACAGCCTACCTTCACCCTTCGCCACTGTGAATTATACGGTAGTCATTAGTAATTCTATATAGTCAACAAATCTTTGTTTTTCCTCTTCTCTTATGTTATATTGAATTTCTCGATGTACCATAGAACCTTGTTCAATTTGACACTAGATATCAAGTCAAATAAAAACAAAAACAAAAAACGTTATTCATACTAGAAAATATACATATTTTTTTGAATGTGTAGATGTCAAAATAAATTAAGTAAATGAATATTTTTCGGTTTCGTTTGAAAGTGCCCCTTTGAGACGGACGAAACCCGTCCAAATTTATAAAATAAAAAAAGTGGAATAAGTACAAAAAAAATGCGTTTTATTAAATTAATCAACAATACAAGGCAGTTCCACGATGTATTGACAGTTAACACAATAAAATAAATATACGGAATGAGTAACATCATTTTACGAGAGGTTGTTTATATTTCATTCTTTTCGCAAAATTGAAATAGAACGGGTAGAACACTCCAAACACCTGAATTCAAATACATTAGTTTTACAAAATCGATACTCTGTTGAACAGGTGCGGTGGTTGACATGTCCCATGGGGAATGAGAAAGGAAACTTGTTTAGATTCTTGTACCGATATGGTAGACGCAGACAAATTAGACAAGTACCTGTATATTTGCTACAAAGGACTATGGGCAAAATCAGAACCAACTGATTGCAAATCGTTGATAAGTCATCCGTCAATACAGCTGTTAAAAGGGTCTACCTACCCCAAAGAACCGAGAACTGTTGGGCAGTTGTGATCTAATTCCAAAGAAGGTTCAATCCGACATGAAATTAATTTAGCATAGATTAACGAAGTTCTTATTTGATTGGTTCTTCAAAAATGTCCAAGTGCTTGCATTCTTATCTTTAAATTTGTGTTGGAGTCCTGTTATATTGTTTTGCACAGTTTTCCAAATCCACATCCACCAGTATGCACTCACGAATCGAGCACACATCACAATATCAGGACAGCCGTTTGGGCCTGAGTGCTTTTCAGTGCGAATAACACTACTTCAGTTTGCTTGAAAGTTCTTTCCAGAGATGCTGGTTTCCATGTACTTAAAAACAGAAGGGTTTTTAAATATCGTGCGCACTAAGTAGAAGAAATTACGATCTGCGCAAGTTCAATATTAAATTGTTCTACTATAATAATATTGAATGCACAGTAACTTTATTTGACTTTATGATTAACTTTGATGCATATTGTGGTACAGACTAAGAGCGTAATGCAGAGTTGTCGACGTTAAGCAGCCGTTCTAATAAGAAAAACACGTCACATGTTCCGTCTCTCATCCACTTACGCGTTCTAATACGATTGATAAATGTTTTTGTCACTGAACTTAGGTCGTCGAAATCGGCCCCTTAAAGTTAGTATGCTTCTGCATCGCGCTCTAAATATTGTAAATAACAATATAATATTATTTAACACGTGTGTTGCTATTTTTCATGAGACATAGCTTAGGGACCTTAGTAAATTAACCATGCCTGGTGCTAGTTAGAGATATCATGTAATTAAGTAATAATCTAAAACAGTACATAGTTAAAACTTACGAAAACTGACAGTTTAAGTAATAAAGACTACGTTAAAAATAATCATCTACTGCAATAAATATCTCAGTTTATTTGGCACCCCCACGCTACGCAAAATATAACCTTGGATTTTCAAGATCGCGTATTACCTACGTATCAGCCTTTTTCTGACAGTGAAAATATTTGCCAGGGCGCGAAATCGAGGGGAATCGCACTAAATTAAAGAAAACCCTCGACGCCCCTAAATGCGATAATCTAATGAAGGCGAATGGACTGACTGAGAGACGCTGATTTATTGTGCCTTTTTTCGACTCCCTTTTGTAAAAACTTTATTTCCTGAATGAACATTGTTATATTTTTTATAAGGGTAATTAGGATGATAAACGAGTTCGTAAGTTTTGGCAGTATGCTTACTTATCGGTAGCTTTATTATGTGAGCTTTTGTGCCATTGGGAATAAGCTCCTTAATATCCACCGACGATATATTATTAGGATAATGTTTATTATCATTATATCACTTTTCTTATACCAAATTTAATACTTACATATTTTATATTAAATATATGTAGGTACATACACCTAGATATTATATTTTATTATTTTTGTGGCGTGACAGTTCAGACTTCAGTGTGACCTTGGCGTCCATTCCGGTTAGTCTTCCTCTCTCATCAGGTTTCAATATTGGGACCATACTTAAAATAAAATTTGATATAAATAAAAAGGATTTCAAGCTATACACATTTTAATTTTTATGTTTTTAATTATACACACGGTGGCCGCGCGGCTTAAGCGCTGGACTATAAAGCCGTGGGCCCCAGGTTCGAATCCTGGGTCTGGCAAGTACACATATTGTTTTTCAATTTGTGTGTGTCAGAGTATGGACCTAATAGGTTGAGCAAGTGGCTGACATCCATTTCTCGTAAAAAACAAAAATCTGTCAATACAAACCTCTACTCTGTGGAGGCCCATATGATCCTACCAGAATCGGACATGGTAGAAAAAAAATATATATATATAAAAAATATTGTCAAATTGTATGAATTAGTCAAAAATCTACACGATGAAAAATTGAAAACTTAATAAACTAAATTTTAATAATAAATATGACCATAAAATATAATGTAATAATAAGATGTGACCCTGCAACGAATTCACATTTTATTATATTTTTGTACAATTGTAAGTTTACATTTGAATTTAAAAAAAATCTTTTTAATCTTTTCAGATACATATTTATTCATCAATACAGAAAGAATACATTAATTCAGAAATTGTAAATTATCAAAAAAAAAATCTCAAATTGCAAGTTTCGTATTTTTCCGCTAGGTTCTCTGCTGGCATGCCTCTCCCCCTTAAAATAGAATTTCAAAAAACACAACCTGTCAATCGCGTACGCTTTTGAGACACAAAATTCCCTGATATTGCAAAAAATGCGCTCATTTTGAGTCGACCTTTGCTTAATGTGTTAAATGCCCCAATCAGTCTTTGAACGTTTTGTGTTTTTTTTTCAATTAATATTTGATAATAAAGAAACCCCGAATCCCGAAAAAAGATTCTCGAGATCCGGGATTTCCCGTAATGTTAAAAATTTCAATTCTCGAGATTCGGAATGGAAAATCTCGAAAATTTCTCGAGAATTCCCGAAACCCAACTCTACTCACACCTTGTCGATGTAAGGTAATTGCGCTAATACGAAAAAATATATTAAGTTACATTATTTATGGTGAGTAGTAATAATTCCGTAGTGCAGTTTAGTAATTTTAGTAATTATACGGTATCTTTACGAGTCATGATAAACATTAACTATCTATCCGTTTACTATCAAGTCTTCGCAACTGTTATCTAACTATTATAATAAAATAAACGTATCTACAATAATTATTGTGTATGTATACATTTTCCTTACGTCTTATTAAACTTGTTAAGTGAGTATTTTTTATGTATAACCGCAAACCGACCTATTAATCACAAACTACGCAAGTACCTACAGCATGCAACACATGTTATGTTTAATCGATATGAATTTGCGTTGCTGAATGCGATATAACCGACGTTGTTAGTAGTGTTGTTACTATATCACGACAGTTTTCTTTATTCAATTTCTACACTTATTCCACATATTATAATCAGTTTTCGATGACGAAATGCACATTGATTAAAAAGCTTATTTAGAAGATACAAATTATGTATGTATCATTAGAAAAAAACTATCGGCAATTATTTGATTAGTTTTCACAACATTGAAAATGATTCATCGAACACTACTAACTTGGGTCCTTGATCAGTTTATAAACTATATAGATTAGAGGATTATTTAATGAAAAAATCGTGAGTGAGAAATTAGGATATAAAATGTTATAAATTAAAATGAAACACAATAATATTATGTTCCTAGTACTAACTACTAATTCCTCTTGGTTTAATAATAATCAAGCAGATTTATTCCGGTTTAAAGGGATAGTTGAGAATTTACCAAATTGGCAATGTATTTCTACCAAGCCTTGACAGTTAATACCATAAAAGAATTAATTAATATTTTTATTTTTAGGAATTCTAAACTATTTGTTATTTACAACTCGGGCCTTAAAATGTTGTCAAAGCTTTTATTTCTCCAGAAATTCTAAACGACTTTGACTGATTTTTACTAAGTACTTTATTTGTACAGTGAAGGGTTTTCAGATTATTTTCGTTAACTACCTAAGTTCTGATCATTTTCGATTAGGAGTTTTGGAAATTCTGGTTTTTTCAAAACTTGTTAGGTATTTAAGTAATAATTATGTGCATTGACTCTAATATTGAAGACTCATTGGGCATTCTTGAAAATGTTTAAAATGTGACAGTAACACCTGTCGTAAAAACATTTTTTATGTGATAAATACCAAGTTTATAAATTATCAATAGCGGTTACTTTGATTTTCTTATTGTTTATTGTTGCTATCAACCCACTACAGACCACAATGGTTTATCCAACATAGAAGCTAAAGTCTAAACCTAACCCAACACAATTATTATTAATTTCACTTACTGTTATTTCTAAATTGAAAGGAAATAAACTATTTATTTGTGTTGGTGTACTTGTATGTACTTCTGTAACTTGTGGTAGTGAGTGTACTGCGCATAGATCAAATTGCCAACCGTACTATAATTATAGTGTTTGTACTATAATTTTGGTCCGCGTACTATATACGAGATATTAAAAAGGTATAGTACCTACGCCCAAAATACTATAATTTTGAATATCGTAAAAAATGTAAGTACATATATTTATATTACTTAATTTCGACATTCAAAAATACACTAAATCAAAGAACTCAGAATGTTCTGTGCACTTAATACTAAAATCTCGATTACTTACCTACTACTATAATTTCGAATTAGAAGAAATTTGTTTGGCGAGCCGAAAAAAAAGTTGTTCGAAAGAGGTAAAAAAACCCTTGATTTAGATTTAAAATGGAATTTCTCAAATTCTCCGTTTTGTTTTATGTGAAACAAAAAACCCATACATTTTCGGAGCGTTCTATATTTTTTGCCGAAATACTATAATTTAGTGACAAAAATATGACACTGAGACCAACGTGATAATGTCATTATGTGATTGGACTTGGAGCATGGAGGACCATGCCTATCAAGAAATAAACTATTGAACACACGGCTAACCAACGTTTCTCGTTTTAAAGTCTTTTAATAAACCTCATCGGGATCGGCCCAGTTCCACGTCGGATTGTAAAGCTAATGTAAAGCTATGTTGGTTCATACTATCTTAGTATTTTTTTAAATGCGCAAATATAATATTATATACCATTTTACATTGGAAAAGTAACTTATAAGTACCTACTCGTTTCTATTATTTCGTATCCGATCCGTCACGCGAAATTGCAATCTCGTAATTTGTAAGCACTACCTAAGCATATTGGAAACATGTGATTTTAACCGTTAGTATTAAGATGACCATATCACTTAGGTACCTACTAAGCACTAGGTCATGGAATGGCAAACCTTTTTCTACAACTGTGTCAAAATACATGCCCGATTATTTAAAAAAAAATGTCGCGTATCAGTATGTCAGATACTAGTAACGAAGGTTGGAGGTAGGCTGTGTAGATCCAATATAAATTGTGAACACTAAAGTTTGTCAAGCTTATTTTTTTCATTTAATAAGTAGTTCATTTTTTCTTTTTTTTAGTGTGAACTGTCAATATGTACGCGGTGGAACTGCATTGTATTATTGATTAATTTAATAAAACGCATTTTTTGTACTTATTGACGCGGACGAAACCGGTCCAAATTTATTAAATAAACAAGTGGAATAAGTACAAAAAAATGTGTTTTATTAAATTAATAAATAAAGTGTGCAGTATTTATGTTGGATCTCCACAGCCTACGTCGATCCTTCGCCACAGTCGGATATTTATCTTAATAAAACTAATCTATATAATATGTTTTCTCTCGTGCGTTACAGACAGGCAGATAGATAAAACAATACAAATATACATATCTATACCTAAAGTAAATACTACAAAATGTGAAACAATAAGTACTTAATCGCATCCCTAACTTTGCGCCCGGTCACGCCCTGCTCCATAAACTTTCACCATCCCGGATGATCCAGCGTCGATGCTTTCAAATTATTTTGACCGACTATCCTCAAACTTTCCAATGCGCATTCCAATCATCGCAGTATCGGTTGTTCTGGCCTTGTTTTGCCCTCAGGGGATGCGTTTATAGCCCTCCTTGCTAGTGATCATTTTGACCTTCTATATATTATTATTATTATTTTGTATATGTCCGATCATCAGTGATGCCAACTGTCGTTGACAAAATCATGCCAGGCGGGGTATGAAAATGTCGATACGTGTAAAAACCACACATGTTAAGAGAAATATATTTAAAAATTGACAAGTACCTAAATTGTGTCAACGGCTTACAAGTTCGTTTCATGATTGAATACTTAAGAGAGTTTCTTTCTTGTAGGACAGACATCTTAGAGTCATCGGATAAATAAAAAACATACCTTTTAGTTAGACGAATAATTATTATTAACTTATTATTTTATATACGCGGAGATTCGGAATAAGATACAAAAATATTAAATAATACATGAAATTCTTTCATCGTGTTTTGTTTCTCACTAAAATATATACTGACCTACCTGCATTAAGTATCTGACAGACAAGAAAATAAATAAACTAAAAATCTAGTGTTTTTTCAACATATTTAAAACTGCTGGGGACATCAAAAAACGCTAGTAAAACGCCACAAGTTAGATGCGTTTCTTGTAAGCTAGATGCCTATCGAAAAATGCTAGATCTGGTAAGAAAAACGCTAAATTGTGAACGCTTCCAATCATGGGCGGTGGACGCGTCTTTATTTGTGAAATAATAATAATAATATTTAGGTACCTACATTTAAAAGAAATACCTACCGTAATTTCATACACCAGGTTTTTCTAACGGGTAAAATGTTTCATTCGATTAATTTGCAGTATAAAGTTTAATTCCAAAACAGCGTGTGCACTTTATGTTTTTGTATTTCCTTATCGTTCCCCTACCCCGAGTACTCAATCGAACGATACTGGAAACAATGTTAGTTAATTGGCTATAACAGTAAACGATACTGCTAAAATAGATCACTTGGTTATAGTAATAGTATTACAAAGGTATCGTATATTAATAGATTTACGCAGGATACATGGTTTTGATTTCGTAATTCATAATAAATAATTACAAGATAAAAAGAACTTTTTATATACAACGTCATTTTGATATGTCATATTGATTTCCATAGTAACGCACGTATATATTAATAATTTAGTTGCTAGGACCCCAGACCGCTAGCAACCAATAATGGTGTCGAAATAACTTTTCATACAAAAAAGAATTAACCGAAAATGAATTCAATTCTACTTAAAGATGGCTAAAAGTATTAAAAAAATGCATTGGCATCGTGTTCTGATATATTCTAAAAGTTTCAAATGTCTAGCTAGTCGGGAAGTTAGTTAAAAATCGATTGCAAGATTTGTACCGGACAAAGAACCACCGGAAAAATAAGAATACGAGCTAAGAAAAACATTGTAAATAAAAATATATTTTTTTAGATACCGCTATACTTAAATGACTGTGATACCAATTAAGACTCAGTGTGGTATAAATCCCATAAAAATGCGTAATATTTATTGTTGTTTTAGTTACTAACAATTACGTAAGTGCGAATGTTAAAAATAGTGAATTTCGCAATCTCAAATTCTGCGGTTTGCCTGATTTTACCCAGCGCAAACGAATCCAAACGACAATGTGTCCGCAGTACGATAAGGCCATCCGGCGCGGTGCAACCGTTCAAGCGCTCGACTAGCAGACACACCATCTCCTAGATGGAAACCTTCGCCGAGAGACGCCGCAATCCAAACCCTGGCGGGCTGCGCAGGTCCCGCTCCGTCCGTGCCTCCCTGCGCATGATCGGGAACAGATGGAAGAACCACAAACCCAGCGGGGAGGTCCGTCTCAACCAATCCCTCTCGGACCCCGACGACCCGAAAAACACGGAGCTCTTCACGCAAATCATCAAAAACGACGAGCTATACTCCAATTACAGTTGGAATGCCGAATTTAAAGACACGGACGAATTAATCTACACTGAACTTGAAGTGAAAAGACTCGTTTTGGAAACTCCAATAATGGAGAGAAAGCCTATATCTGTTAACGAAGATAAAAACAAAGATTCTAAAGGTGTTTTGAGAAGTTCTAGTGATAAGTTGAACAAATTGGAGAAGAAAGAAAAGTTTAGTGACATTTTCGGTAGAAGAGACAGACAGAAAGATGATGGACTGTTTCAAATTCCGACAGCAGTTCCTCCAAAGGCAGCGGCATTGCTGCACATACCGGTCAGTGCTCCGGTGGAAGTGAATGAGTCGAGTTTGAAGAAGTTTTTTCAGGATACTTTTGTGGGGGGAGTCGGTAACGGAGATGATGGCCAGTCCAGTAAAGGAGGGAGGTCAAGGCGAGGTTCTGAGGGAGACCAGGAGGCTGCCGCAAAGCAAATCTTCGCACTCTACAGCCCACCCAAAGGACGCAGGAATGCTGTCTGGATGTCGGAGCAACAACTGAGTATGTTTATTTCCATTTTTTTTACTAACCATATCTGTCTCATTTGATTTTTACCTCATGCCCTTATTAATCTTCTACTTACTTTCCCTTCGAATGAATCAATACATCTTTCATCGATCCCAAAGAAATCCTGCAGTTATGGAAGAATGTTCGTCGTAGAGATGTCGTTTACTCCAAAGAAACAATGAATATTATTGCATATTAGACTTATTTGCCTACATACAACTTAATTTCATGCTGAAACAGTAAATGTTTTAAGTTGACCTTTCTTACGAAGTATGTATTGTCACCTCCGAAGGGAGAAGAGTGAGCTTTAGATACACCCTCTTGTTTGTGAGTACAGTCTGATGTCGTCTCGCTGGGTTCTCGTACGAGAACATGTATTGTTGTCAATACGGCTACGTATTGACAACAATACATGTTTGCAAATAGAAACGGTGCAACTTATTTTCCAGAATCTTTGGCTACAGATTGGACAATAATAAATCTTTATAATACTGTGATTTTACTGAGCCATGCCGGCAGAGCTAGCCGACGTGTCTAAAGACAGAAGCCAGGTCTGTTACTGATCTCGATAGAAAAATCTGCGAGCGGTTTTTGTTTGCGAAATGCAGAGAGTAAATCCGTCTCTCTCTACTTGCAGTTTGGGGTGCCTCACCCCCTTTCACTCTAACGGCGGATCTTTTAAAACGATTTTTTTTTCGGTTATGTACATGATCTTATTCCCTACCTACTTCATTTATCGTTTGTCAATGTATGGCTACGGCCGTATGTTGTAGCTTTGCCAATAGAAATGGCGTATTAAAAAATACTACCTTATTCTTTGGTCAATAATTATTATAAAACAATCATTATTTGTAGTATGTTTATCACATTTAAATGATCAAAAACATAGCTTATAATCAGTGTCTTGTTTGTCTTCAAATGTGATAATCGTGCCCATTTTTTTCAATACTAAAATGCCTAATTCTTGTCAAATTTGGGATCACGGAGATTTTAAAATATATTTTTTTATCGTAAATATTCACTATATAATGTTAACATTAATTTTACTAATGGTTTTGTAAATGCGTTTAAAAATTAATAAACCTAATAAATCTTAATACCACTGCACATGGATGTACTGAAATATGACTATATTATAAAACATTAGATCGAGAGCTTTAAAAGAATACTATTTTATGTAATAAAAATACTTAATGCAGTCATCAAATGCTTAAAATAAATATATAGGATAATAAGGCTTCAAAACTATATGAATAGATTATCTACAACGTTTAAGGAATTTTCAGGCTAATGCTTTGAAAATACCATAAAACTCCATTTTGGTTGGGCATGTGGGCCGTTAATATTACACAAGATTTTCTTAAAATTCACTTTGCTGGGTTTTTGTAGCATATATTTTAATAGTAAATTAAATTGTAATATAGTACTTAATTACGATAGTTAAGCAATGACCTAATGTCATTAACCTTCAATTTTAGTTCTTGATAAAACTATGTTAATAATTATTATGGCTTGTTTTTTTTTTGAATTCCTAGTTTGTAGACTTCTTTTAATTTTGAAAAAATCCGGCATTTTTTCTGGCATTATCTTATTTGCTTACCCTATCTGATATATTATTGTAAATAAATAGCAGTTCGGATCACTGATGGTATTTGACACGTTTGACATCGTTATGACACTAATCTCCTGTAAATTCCAACTTTTTGGTTCGCTCTCTTTTGGAAGTTACATTTTCAATGGAATGCTTGTTCGTGTTATCATGGGCAAATGACAACTGATTTCTTATCATAATGTACCTATAAGATTTCGGAAGCGCTTATGACTTATGTTGTCACTTTCGCCGGCGAGCAGCGCGTTTTGATAAAAAGACACACATTTCAAACAAAAATCAAACTGGCTCTGCTTTGGTCAATCAATCACGATAACAATAATACATCTGTTTACACATGTTATCAATGGTTTATTACGATCGTAATACCACTTACAATATACATGGATAACATGTAACCACTTTCATTTAATTGGATGCTGAATCATTATTTAAATACTTGCGATTTTAACGCGATGAAGAAAGTTACAGAATTACCGACTAACATCATACTTTCGTATTGAAAGCGACGCTCGTTTTCCGCCCCAATGAATCGCAATACTTTTCTTCTCTACATGTAGGGATGTGAAAAAGTTTCGTTACTTCTGCATCGATACTATGGTGAACAGATTTTCTTTTAATGCGGCCCATTAGAGATGTTCAAAATGTAACATTTTGTAAAGAGAGCCCATGCCTGAACCAACACATTTTGTGGAGAAGTAAAGAAGTCCGAAGTATAGATCGATTGAAAATGACGCTACTTTTAATATGCCATTTAAACTGTCTGTCAGAATTGTAGACATTTTTGTTCATTATGTAAAAATAAAATTGTAAGTAAGTAGTATTATCACGTAAGTCGAAATTAGGGCTTTAATTAACTTTAGGAATACGATACATTTGGCATATTTATTACTTTTTTTATTAACTTTAGTTAGGGGAGTGGCGAAAAGCCTGGAAAATATTTGCTTACAGTAAGTACTTAATTAATATTATTTAGTCATGAACGGTAGCGCAAAATCGTCTGAAAAAATGAATGTGAAATGACCTAAAAATAAAAGTCTTGCAGAAAAATTCTTTCGCCTCAATACCTACATAAATTTAAAAAAAAATTCAAAACATATCCAAGTACCTCTCAGAAAAAATCATAGAAAGATATTGATGTACAAGTACAAGAATGTCAATAGCAAACTTGGCCAGCACCATATGTCGTTACCGATTAAGTTAGTAATGTTATCATTTATCTTAATTTATCACAAAGGCCAGAATTTGAAGTAAGTACTTAAGTTGTCAGACGCGATTTTGTCATTTTATGGTACCATTTGACCGGTCGTGAAAATCGGTTAACCCCAAAATGAGTCTGCGCGGGTTGTCCGCTTTTTTACCGGCAGGTTCGCTACTATCGTTCTACTGCGCAGGCGCAGATATTGCACGGTCTTATTGTCACGTGAGAATTCAGAAGCTTTTGAACTTTTTTAATTATGCATGCAATCTTGCATTTTGCACGGCAATACGTGTTTACACGTGCATTTTCTTATTATGGCCGCGATAAACACATGGACATGTAAACGGGGTACTTATACCAGTTGCGAAGGGTGGACGTAGGCTGGTAAGATCCACCATAAATAGTGTACATTAAACTTTGTTAGTCATACGTATTTGTTTTTTATTGAACTAACACTACAATTTACGGACGGTGTTAGTTAGTTTTTAAAAATCAATTAAAACCTGCCTAAACCGAACCATAATAGTTTTGGTATATTTTGGGCGATACGACAAAATTATGCAGACTTTTTCATTCATACTTATTTGTTTTCGTTGGATTAAGAATATTTACACATATTGTAGATGCATTTTTCAAAATTTTAATTTTAGGCCCTGCCTCAACCAAACTGTAATAGATAAAAAATATTATTCTATCTATAAAATATCCAAAGTTATGTGTGATTTAATTGCATAATTTTATATATTTAATAGACAGACGAGTATTTTTGACTATTATCTATTATGGCTATTGGCTATTAAGCAATATCTATTGGCTATTAAGCAGACAGGAGTACGCGATGTTATAGACGTTGCCAAACAGCTGAAATGAAGATGGGCGGAGCACATTGCTTGCCGAAGGGACGGCCGCTGGACAAATGCCGTCATCCAGTGGTACCCAAGAGGCACGAAACGGCCACAGGGTCGCCCTAAAAGCCGCTGAATTGACGAACTGGTAAAGTTCGGCGGAAATACGTGGCAGCGAACGACACAGGACCGAGAGAGTTGGAGAAAGCTTGGGGAGGCCTTCATCCAGCAGTGGATTGACCCCGGCTGATGATGATCTATTATGGCTTGGTTTTCGCAGGGTTTAATTGAATTTTAGAAATTAACCAACACCATCTGTAAATTGTAATCTTATTTCAATGAGACAAATACGTATGTCTGACAAAGCTTAATGTGCATTATTTACGGCGGATCTTAACAGCCTACTAACTTTCGCCATTGGGGTATAGGTAATAATATACGATATCAGTATCGATAGTTATCGTCCGATGCGATAATGATTACTTGAATCGATACATTGTCTTCTAATGTGACATCCTTACAAGTACACACTATAGTCACTTCACTGTTCATACAGAGGCATTCAATTATGTTAAAATATAGTATCATTTTCTAGGAATAGTTTAAGCACTGTACTTATTATTTTCTTTTCTCGAGTTATTTTCTGCACGCGATCTGTATGTAAAATCCAATGTGTTATTATTGTCGCGATGTAGATTTTTCCATAGAAATCCGCCTATCGAGTTATTTCTGCTACGGAAGTAAGTAGTTTCGTACGATTTTAGCTTGTGACAGGTCACGTAATGTTTACACGCGTGATTTATGTCGTATTCGTTTCACCAATATTATTAATTTTAAACTGACAGTAGATATAATATTACTATATAATATCGTCCAGTGGCGATCGGTGAGTTATTTTACTGGGAGTTCACTTTTTTTTTAAAGTACCTATGTTATTGTTCATTTGTATGAGAAATCCATTCTTCTGTTTTTCATCGACACAAATTCATTCTTTTTTGGATACTGAGCATATATAATGCCTTCAATCTTGGTTGCGTGACGGTGTTTCTGCTAAAATACTTGATCCGTTAGAGTGTGGAAAAACATCTTTCACTTTCCACTGATGTCATCGGAATAGTGCAAATAATTAAGTTTATAATAGTAAAACCGTTTTCGTAAATGTCTCAATAAGATTTTTTTATATTATAATGTTAAATAATGCTGAGGCAATATCAGCATTATAAAAAATATCCAAGCTGTAATATGTTTTTATTAATTAACAATAATTATTAATAATATGAATCCACTTTCGGGAGGTTTTACTGGGCGTCTTACGAGGCCTGAGCGGCTCGCGCAACTGAGACATATAAACCGTGTGTGAAAATGTTCGTAGACAAAGTTTTTTTTTGGTTATACGTTTATACGGTTCGAGTATGGAACACGCCTTGGCGACATTGAGTGGCGCTCGAAGAAGTATTGCTATCTCACGCTATCACCTACAGACGAATATTATTGCTGTGGCACTCATTCTCATTACAAGGCATGATTGCTTGTGCGATCGAGGAACTCGCTCCCGAATAGCATTGCATTTGGCAAAGCGAAACCACACGGACGATGCCAGAATTATTGTATATTATATTTAAAATAGCCGGTTAAAAACACATACTTATTACAATTTGTTTTTGTATATGAATTAATGACTACGGTAATAGATCCGAACACTTTTAATAAATGAAATACTTATTTAAAAAAAAAAATCTTTTCGCATAAATTGAGTGGGTAGGTGTTCACCGCTCCAGCGCTCTCAAAGGCGCATCGCCACTGATATCGTCACTGTAGAGGCCAAGTAGCGTAGCGTAACCCTCAAATATCAAATTGTTCAGGAAGCGAAAAAAACTGGGCATTGCATATACTTATTATTTTATATAATATTTATTTATTATTTTATTACAAATTGAGTGGCTTACTCTGTACGTACTCTGTGGTTTACGTTTAGAGAGGGTTACAGTATTTGGCTGGAATATTTTTTGTCAAGTTACAAATGGCTTAAAAAATAGTTTTGAATTATTTTGATATGAAATATATTTTTGGGATTTATGATACTTGGCCAGTTCGTGTAAGAATATGCAATAAGTCCATTACCATCAAAATGTCACTTTGGTGAAAAGCCAAAGGCACTTATGAATGTAGTTTTTTTTCGTAATTTTTTTCTCTGCATTATAGGCAAAATGGCATTTGTGGAGCTAAATCCATGAAATCACAATTTACGAATGAAAATAAAGGTCACTTATGTATTTATAAACTAATCTTAAATTAACGTATAATAAAAACGTAACATGTACCTACACGATTTTGACAGTCTATGTGCAGTGGTTACAAAAATAATACTTATTACAAATAGTACTAATGTGTAATTATTTTTAAATGTGTAAAAGCCTTTTTACAAAAAAATCAATCATTTCAATCTTTGAGTAATAAGTCACCTGTGCTCTGAATTTCATTTCAAAATATTAAGGGGAGACTTGCTCGGCGTAGGTCAAAATTGAGTTGTTATTGTATTTTCAAACCATGATCCTGGACACTCCTTAAACGTTGTAGATAATCTATTTATATAATTTTGAAGCCTTATTATCCTTTATATTTATTTTAAACATTTGATGACTGCATAAAGTATTTTTGTTACATAAAATAGTATTCTTTTAAACCTCTCGCTCTAATGTTTTAGAATATAGTCATATTTCGGTACATGAATGTGCAGTGGTGTTAACATAATTTTACTCCCTACTTTAATTATAGTTTGTCAATTTATGGCTACGGCCGTATGTTGTAGCTTAACCACTGAGGAATGCCAAAAGAAATGGCGTATTTCAAAAAAACACTACCTTATTCTTAGGTCAATAATTATTATAAAGCAATCAATATTCGTAGGATGTTTATCAAACTTGAATGTTCAAAAACATAGCTTATAATTAGTATTTTTAGAATTATCTTCAAATGTGTTAATCTTGCCGATTTTTTGAATAATAAAATGCCTAATTCTTGTCAAATTTGGGATCACAGAGATTATCAATATATTTTTTTATCGTAAATATTTTACTAAAATTATCTCGTCATAAATTATACTAATGGTTTTATAAATGTGTTTAAAAATTAATAAATGTAAAAAATCTTAATACCACTGCACATTCATGTACCGAAATATGACTATATTCTAAAACATTAGAGCGAGAGGTTTAAAAGAATACTATTTTATGTAACAAAAATACTTTATGCAGTCATCAAATGTTTAAAATAAATATAAAGAATAATAAGGCTTCAAAATTATATAAATAGATTATCTACAACGTTTAAGGAGTGTCCAGGATCATGGGTTGAAAATACAATAACAACTCAATTTTGACCTACGCCGAGCATGTGGGCTGTTAAGAAATAATATTCACACGATTTTGTTCACTAAAATAATCTTAAAATGCATTTTACTCGAAATTTTCACAAGTACCCTTTTGTTTTGGGGCGAAGATATAACGCGAATGCAGAACTACAAGGTTCTAAGTGTTTATTTTGGGAGGAACAAAAGTAACAATGAAGCAGTTTAGAATACTACTTCATTATTAGGCTTGTTTTATAAACAATAAACACTAAGAACCTTGTGGTATATTAGGCTCGCGATAAGTTGAATCCGTATGCGGGCCTTTCTCTCTTTACACTTATTTTAAAACGTTTAAGGCGTTTCTCAAACTTTTTGAACCGATGTTTCTGTTATGTGGACAGAATGGATGCTTACAGCAGTCGGATCGGACCTCTCGTCAGAGCGTCGGACTAACGTGAACGCTTCCATAGTTAAATAAGTAATCTAATTTGAATATTGTGAACTATAGGTTGTCTGTAATCGTCTTCTGTAAACCGTAAATCATTCTCAGCCCAATTCTGTGTATTAGATCCCCCCTCCGCTTTTACATAATATATATTTATCATTGAAATATAACCACCTGAAGACGATGAAAGGCGAAAGCCGAGACTCTAAAATCCGTTCACATATACAAAACTTTCACCACTTCACACATAATTCAAATTCAAAATTTATCGAGTATATTATGATAGTAGATATAAATTTTGTATGCTATAATATGTAAGTAAGCAAGTACTAAACTTATATTCACCATTCGTTTTTGTATGAAGGTTTTTACAATATTTATACAAATATAGCGATCAGTTTTTATACACTTGTTTGCGAGCTGATGTATTTCACCTTATCTTTATGAAGCTAATAAATCCGTCCGGTGGAGGTAGGCTGTTAAGATCCAATATTGCTGCCTGTATGATTAGCTTCGTACTTTGATTTAATAAACAAGTAGCTTCACTTTCTTTTTAGTAATTTCCATGTGCTTTTTCTCTCCCTGGCACTTTGCATTAGAGTAAACTCAGTCAGAGCTCACTTTTAGCGTAGCAACCTAAGTCTTGGGCACTTTCTCCCAGGACACTCCCAGGCCAATTCTTAGATGCTTCACATCACCAATTGACGGGTCCCGTGATACTCTCGATTAAGACCGAGGGTGGTACGGGGCGGGTTTGGTGGAGGGAATTTAACTTCAATGTTAAGATCCAACACAAATAGTGCACACTAAACTTTGTCAGTCATACGAGTTTGTTTTCATTAAACTAAGACTGCAATGTATAGATAGTGTATGTAAGTTTTTGAAATTCAATTAAACTCCGCCTAATCCAAACTATAATGGGAAAAAATTGATCGTTTATCTATAAAATATCTCAAATTATGCCATTAAACGATAAACAACTTAAGATATTTTATAGATAGAAGAATATTTTTTTATCAATTATACCACACCATAAGGCTGGGTTAATCAATTTAAAAAAAACTACCTGTACACAACCTGTAATTTATGTATTCTTAATTCATCGAAAAGAAATAAGTATGCACTATTTTCGTCGGCTAGCATACTTAACTATTACGGTTTGGTTTAGGCAGGGTTTAATTGAATTTTTAAAACTAACCAGCACCATCTGCAAATTATGTTCTTATTTCAATGAAAACAAAAAAGTATGACTGGAGGAAGAGATCTATGCCTTCAATGGATCCTATCGCACATGGGTATTGAGGGCAATGAAAGGACTGATGATCTGGCATAGGAAGCTGGCCATTCAGGGGTACCATATCAGTGGATACCGGAAAACCTGGACTGGAATGAGGCTATAAAGAAAATGGGCCAAAGTATGTGGATAGATTTTCACCATAGGGCATCATTAGAAAAGGGGAAATGGAGTAAGTCTATTCTACCATCACCGTGAGAGGTGCCCTGGTTTGTAGAGTCTTCTTTGACGAGGAATGAGCTTAAGTTAATACTGAGGCTAAGAACAGGGCACACACTGGAAAAAGATTTGATGTCCTCATGGGAAGAAGCGAATCGCAGCTCTGCGATGAATGTCATGTTTTAGAGGACATTGTACCTATAGCACTACAATGCCCTAAATATGAACTTCACAGAGTACAGCTGCGAATTGCGGATATATATGAGAATGTCGACAAATTAAAGGGTGTCCTGGCGGTGGGTAAGACAGAAGAGCTAGGCAAAATTGTAAAGTTATTTAACAGAATAGGAGTGAGGACCTGATCGACGGATCCCCTTCTAGAAGAGAAGAGGCGATATGACAGCGAGTCGCAGTCTAAGCCTCTGTAAAAACACAAAAAAAAAAGTATGACTGGAAAAGCTTAGTGTGCACTTTATGTATGTCGAATCTTAACAGACTACCTCCACTCCTCACCACTGCATTACAGTAATGTGAGTGTTAACCGTGTATTGCGAGTAAGTTTAAGAGGCGCTTAATGCTACTTATTTATATAAGTAAGACTACGCAACTTGCCCTAGGACTATTTTCCCTCTGACAGGTCAAACAAACTAAGTAGCTAAGATTTAACTGCCTATATGTAGTTGAAAACAAAGTTCAACCACCATTAAGGATGCCAATGAAGTTATAAGCCACAGGCGAGACCCACTGTCTATGCAATTCATATTAATATCTGCCTGAAACAGTTGCGGGGAAACTTGGTATGGCATGATTGATCGGAGCTTTTCTGAATGCGTTGGCCTTTTTGGCTGATCTATGACCCTTGAGCCTAATGAAAAGGTCGAGCCGAGCCATTTGTCGGGTAAGTATGCGAGATGAAAAATTGCCATAGAATTTAATATTCAGATGTCTGCACTATTATAGTGACGCGCGAAATAATGGTTTTGTCTTTTCGGAGCATGATGCATGAAGTGTCATATAAAACTAATTAAGTACTTAGTAAACTTTTTTTTATTCAACAAATAATTAACAAACTTCCATGCATATACATAATTTGAAAATGCATATACTTACCCACTAGATAAAAGAAATCATGTAAGAACTTAGTACTAGTTAAAATTATCGTAATTAAGTAGGATGTCCGTAGCTTAATTGGAAAATCACACAGGCGCAAATCTAGCGGTTACAGATTCTATTGCCATCGGGTGACGTATTTTTTTCTCTCATAAAAACGATGTTTTCTAGTCGGTACCTATATGCATGAGATATGTTCAAATTATGTATGTTCAATAGGTATACATTAAAGTTTGTCACAGTGTAACATGCATTCAATATTGAGGGCAGTCGGCATACTTGGGTTTTATGGCTTCACATTCACATTCAGCGATAATTCACAAACTTTAATGCATATTGAACATACATAATTTGAGAAATATATAACCCATTTTTTTAAAGAAAACAAAACGTAGACACTCAACAGGATTTCAACCCTGGTATTCGCGCCCGTGTGCCTTGACCACTAAGCTTTACGTGTCCTATATAATTGCGACCAGTTAACTATTGGTTTTTACGATAGTTTCTGAAGCGCTTTCTAAATTGCGTTACTTTTTGGCAATCTTTTGTATTAATTTTACCTCAATTACGAACCGGTGTCAGGATCTCTACAAATTTTAGTTATCCTACTCAGTGGCGCGTTTAGTTATGTAGAATCCTAAAGCACTGACTGGCCTAGAGGCCCCCTACGATAAAAAGTAACAATTTAATTTAATTTTCCAATTAAATGCAGGAATTTCGTTATGCTTTAGGTAATGTTTTATACTCAGTTTGTGAGAAATGCTTAGGTAATTAAAAGAAATCTTTTTCAATATAATTTAATAACTATAACTGGTTTTAACTCTTCGGCGCCCCCTTTTATATTTTCTGACGAATCAGTTGCGTTATTTGCGTCAGAGAAACGCGGCGCTGTATCTAAGTTATATGCACTTGCTAATAATTTAATAAACTATAACTATATCTTCTAACGTTAATTAAAATTCACCTGCATATTATTATAACGTGCGTAAAATTATTCGAAATACCTTTGGTACTCACAGGGTGAAAATAAAAAATGTCTAAAATATTTTTTCGTCTCTTATCTGATCTGTCATTGTCATTTTTTACTTTAAATATTTCAGACATATTCAAAAAAAATCTCACGATAATCTGTTTTCTCCATTTACTTAATTCTGGCGAATTTAAAGTATTTTGTTCGTGTTAAAGAAATTAGGAACTCCGCACACATTGTGTATAGATATCAGTTGATCTTATCCATTTAAAAGCGTGGAAGAATAAACAAACACTTAAATACGTTGTGATCTGAGCATAGACAATAAACATACATGGAGGCTGTTCATCTATCCACTCATTCTTTTCATTTACTAGCGTTCACAATCATCATGCCACTTAAACATTTCCTCGTAGTCAATTTTCCCACGAAACTCACACGACGGGCCGGCTAGCTAACCGGGCAGACCGCTCCAGGCGCTATAAATGTTGGGCTTCGTCTTGTGTACCTACTTCCCGGGTCTTTTCGGATGTTACGGTATTAAAAATCCTTTATAATTCCGTCGTTATGGGTTGCAGATATAAAAAAAATATTAATTAATAATAATATTCTTTTATTATTATCCACTATGTTACTTATAATATAATAATTACATGCCTACTACATGATTGATAAATAAGATGTTATTTAATTAGAATTCTAATATAGCAGTTAGTTGTTGCTTCTTTGGAATCCAGTAAAAGAGTGACCATTTACAAGTTTACACCTGTAAGAATTTGCGATGAAATACCGCGTCCGGAAACTTGTACGTATGCAGTTCGCCGTATCACACTTCACCGTGAAATGTTGTATCGGAAATATATGGCCGTGACCATCCAACCTCTATGGGTCGAACATTAGTGACATAAAATTCATGTCTAAATAAAAACGGTTCTTGTCGGTTTACACTTTACAGGAAGCCGGCAGCAAACAAATTTTGAAAATAGCCGATATACTTAATTATTTGTTAGGTTAGGTTAGGTTTTCCTTTTTGAATTCATGAATTTTACCAAAATCAGCTATGAAAATTGAATTAATGTTCATATTGAATCTAATAAAATTGGAAACCGTACTTATAGTATACGGTCATCTTCAATTTTGAGCAGACATAACACCCTAATTAGAAGCCAACTTCAGAGTGTATCAGTTTAAATACGACCGTATGGTGAAGCGAGTTCAAAAGTACTTGAGGTTGTATGGATATTATTCGTGGCGTTATCCAATTGACTTTCTTTTAGGTATGCTTACACTGTAGTTTAAGCACTAGAAGATATCTTTATCTGGCCGCGTATTTTTTCCGACTTGCACGGTGTAAATGAGAACTCTACCATTCTTGGACCTTTGTACTGTTGGTCTGTGTGTCCTTTATTACAATCATTACAATCTTAGAAATCGGGAGCACCAGTTTGTTTTGTTCTGCTAGGTGCAGAATTAATCTGCCATTGGTGATGTTAATTGGGGGGCAATAACTCTGACCAACCAAATCGTTTTGGATGTTGATATATTCCACCTACTTAAGGTCGCAACACCCTCTATGGCCTAGTGGTAGTGTGTCAGCTTCTGAAGCTGTGAAAATTCATTTGTTATTTTTCCAATGACTGTTTGGACCCCATAGCATTGACCCAATAGATTGAGCGAATAACTAGCAATCATTTTTCATCTTGGAAGACGAGCAAATCGAATTGTAGACCCAATGAACAAGGGATATGTTTTAAGTATTTGAATAACTACATCTCGAAGTACAATAAAACACTTAAGTTCTGATCAAATTGAGGTGCATGTCGCCTACTATCACGTGACGTCACAGTAAGGTGCCGCTACGTTTTTATCATCTTCTACATGCCTACACTTTTTGATTGTCATGTCAAAATCACGTTTTTTGTTTTTAGCGGTTGGCACTATGTATTTTATATAAGAATGTTGTCTATTATCTATGGTCTGCAGGTTGGGTTCTGTTCAAAATATTATCTATGGATGTCGTGTCGCGCTCGTCGTTGACCCACGCACACGTAGAAACTGTTAAAATTAATTGAAATTAGCATGAATAAGTGATTCAAATTACTAATACATTATAGTTGGCACTCTCCATGAGTGTCATTCTTCAGTGAATTTACAGAGATGTTGATCGTTCAAAACATTCCGCAAAATGACGAAACCATAGACTAAATTTATCGCCATAATTTGTCACAGCGTGACAGTCGGCGACATGCACCTCAATTTGATTCGCGCTTTAGTATTGCTCTACTAAGGAAGTCAGAAGTACGCCGCGATGTCAACGATGGCCTTCCCTGTCCCATTGTTGACAATTTAGTAGTTGTCGTGTTGCGCTTTCTTCGGAAGCAACGAGTAAGCAGGCAGTCAGCGGCGGGCGGACATTGTGTCAACCTTCGCTTTCGTCGCTCAATCAGTTTCCTTTTGACAGCCGTCGCGAGTGTCCATCGACTCCTCGACCATCACGCGAACTGCCACCATGCTGCTGGCCCTCTCCGGCGACCGATGGAGTCAGCCGATTATATTCGGTAACCGTTTCCACATATTGGCATTGCTTTGTTTACTGTTTATAAAATTCGGGACACCTCAGGAACATACATAATATAAAACAAATATTTTCAACGAATGGGACTTGACCTCACAATCATCATCGATTTCAATTCAGACGCTATGCTTGATCGATTAATGTTAAACTATCGAAGCAGTAATAATAAATCACGTTGATAATATCAATACCGGTTTTTCGGTATTTCTTATTGAATACCGGTATTCATCAGAACTTATCATAGAAAAAAAGAAGTAGGTACCCATTAATAAATGTAACTATTAAAATATATTTAAAATACTATTTTTTTGCAATCTACCTACATTTATTATGTTGACTTTTATAAATATGTATAGTTGATAATATCTTGGAACTGTTAATTTTTTCAAAATACTAGTCCGGGTACAGGAATATCTCTCTGAAATACAACGTGTGTTGGATGTACTATCAACGTTAGATCAATAGTTATAGAATAATTCGAGACATTTGCCACGAATGTCTTCTTTTTCGAAATATGTTAATTCATCGCGACAATTCCATAAGTATATTTGAGGGATTTTGTTTTAATATTATGTAACTTTTGTTGGTTTCAGTCAATATATTTCCGTTTTGGCAGTATAAAATTTATACACTACATATTTATACAATATAGTAGTAAATAATGAAAAATACCATCAATTCATTTTCGAAAACATAAACGTGTGTGCTTTCTTAATATCGAAAATACCGGTATTTAGAATTTTTAAAATACCGGTATTGCAATCCCTAATCCAACTGAGTTGCTATTTCAAATTTCCGTTCATATTAGCGACCATGTTTTGTAATTTTGAAACAAGGTATTAACAATAATATCTACTAAACCTTGATTAATAGTCGTCGTCAGGATCTTTAGTTTTAACGTACATATTTACACATGCAAATAATTTGTTAATTAAACTATTTTTTATCCAATGAATAATTTTACTTGGAATATAACATTCGTTATTGAACGTATATAATTCATTCAACGTGTATATTCTTTATAACAGTAGGTGCTTGACATTGGATTTCGTTAAATTTACATATTTCGAAAACACATAATATTAGATTATTTTATTAAAGAAATATAGGATGGGACTCGAACACGCATCAATCGGATTACGGCCATTGTGCTGTGCGAGTCCAAATTATGTATCTTCAGTGAAGTGTGTTAGACGTTAAATAAAAAAAAAAGTTTAATTTAAAATTATTAGCAAGCGAAAGTGCGTTAACACTGAAATTTTGGGAGATCCTGATGCACCTTGATTAAAAAACAAATGCCGGTCGCCAATACAAAAGCTTCATAGCTTTTAGTTAATTTCGTTGTAATTATGTATGCTGCAAATCGATAAATGTGTAAATGACATTGATCGGAATCTGATAAATTCGGGTGCGAATCTATATTTTACAACGTTTTTATCAGCTCGTATTCTTATTTGTCCGGTACAAATCTTGCAATCGATTTTTAACTAACTTCCCGACTAGCTAGACATTTGAAACTTTTAGAATATATCAGAACACGATGCCAATGCATTCTTTTAATACTTTTAGCCATTTTAAAGCAGAATTGAATTCATTTTCAGTTAATTCTGTTTTGTATGGAAAGTTATTTCAGAAAAATCCGTAAAAAAGTAAAAGACTATTATTGGTTGCTAAGGCGGTGGTCCTAGCAACTAAATTATCAATATATACGTGCGTTACTATGGAAATCAAAATGACATTTCAGTATTCTATATTTGTTTGTTTGTTTGTTTTTTATTTACTTCATATCAAGTACAAGTTTGAGCATATTGAGCATAATAATTCAACAGCAAATTTAAAAACGTTGTATATGAAAAGTTCTTTAAATCTAATAAACGTATTTTTAAGATGTTTCCGCATTATGTATACCTATTCAATAAAGAATGTTACATTATAAAATCTTGTGAATTATTCGTTGAATAACAAAATAAATAGTTTATTCGTTAAATTCTTAGAAAGATTGATAGCGCCTTTACACGTGCATATGTAAATTAAACTATCGCGATAATAACTGTTTACACGTAAACGTGCTGACTGTCTCGTTAATCTCATTCTTCAAGCGTAAGCGAGACGCGTTTTTTCTCTTTGTATGATGCTATTTCACTGGTAAACGTCGAAATGCTCTGCGCGGTGTAGTTCGTTTTTTTCCATCAGGTTCACCACCATCGTTCTACTGCGCGGGCACAGATATCGCATGCATGCAATCTTGCAACTTGCATGATTGTCTTGTTAGATGATACGTATAATTGTCAGCAGTAAATCAAAACAAAACAAAAATCAAATAAAAATAAACAGGCTATAACAGATCTAGGTATATGAAACAATGCATTGCATGAAAGACATTCACAAACATCGTGACCCTTGCCAATTCTTGGCTTGTTTCAATATCATATCAATTTGAGATCAGGAGTCATTTTATCATCAAGACTACATATTAAACAATTTGCAGTGGTAGGTAGGTACTGAGTACTGACAATATAAATTCTCGGGTCAGTGATTGTTCATGATTCATGCAATCAGGGTCGTGTATGTTTTGATGATATAACAAACACATATATCTTGGTGCCGCCGGCGATTTTTCACTAAAGCGGAAAAAATGGGAGTAATTTTCCGAATACAATTTTTCAGCATTTTTTCGTTTTTATTTAAACTACGAAGTTTCGGCTAAGGCTAATTTGGATTACATTTATAAACTGTGTTAAGTATTATATTCATTTAATGTTATGACTATAAAAACGAAGAAATATTTATAATGTTCATAATGGTAAGTACTTATCTTCTTCTTAGTCGTACCCTCATGGCTAAGGATCCTGACCACCTTTGAATTGTTTCATCATTTGATCGATCAAGATTTTCCATCCCCCGGGTGAATAAATGGTGCCTCCATTCAGCTCCTTCACTCGGTCGCTCCGTCGCGCCGACGCTCTTCCTATGCTTCTCTCATCACCAGTCAAAACCACCAGTCTCTCCAGGTTGTCCGGTCCGCACCTGACAATATGTCCAAAAACTAGAATGCGTCTCAGACACATTGTCGTCAGCTGAATGCAGAACTATTCTAACTTACATTTGAAATTTTTGAAGAGAGAGTTTTTTGAAACAACTTACTGAAATTATTTATTATCTTTATGGATATTTATGTACGCATCATATTTTAGTAGAATTATTAATGAGAAAATCGGTGCATACACTTGTCTATATAAATAATAAATAACTGAAGTAGGCTGTTTCAAAAAAATCTTCTGCAAAATATTTCAAATGTGAGTTAGAATAGTTCTGCATTCAGCTGACGATTATCGAGAGCTGTTCCTTTATATGCAGTCTCTGGATGATTGACTGATCCGTCCTGTGCTCTGTCCAAGAAATACGAGGCATTCGGCGCAAATTGCCATGAATTGCCTTCCGCTCCCTTGCCTTCAGGGTCCATGACTCGACACCGTTTACAAATATTGAGAACACTACCTAATGTTTCCTCAAGCATACTTTTTGTTGGAATTAAAATTTCCCCATCCATTGAATCGCTTTGAATTTGTAATTTGTTATGTTCATTATATGTAAAATAAATAAATTTGATTTGATTTGATTTGATCGCATTTTTCGCAATCTGTGTCCGCCTTCTTATTTCCACTTCACATCCGCCCTTTCCACTAATGGTCGATCCCAGATATACAAACTCGTCTACTGTTTCTAAGTTTTGGAGTATACTTGCTGTTGGTAGAAGGTTAGCCCGATCGACAACCATCGGATACTGATATGGAAGGATTTATGTGGGAGGGTTTGTTTCTTAGACTATATATACGTTTGTTTTCACTTTAGTTAAACCGATTCGGGGAAATTAAATGTTAAGTCATATATTTTGCTTTTCACATGACACATTATAAGACATGGATATGAATTGAAATAACAAGACGTTTGGATTATATTGATAAAATATGGTGATTTAGGTTAGGCCGTTTTAAGGGCTACTTCCCGTATACTTAGCAGTGGCGAAGGGTGACTTTTGGAAACAGGTAGGATGTGGAGAAAGCACACTTGTTAGATGTATTTACGGGAAATAAGAAGATAATCTGACATAACTACTGATGAATAGGTAGGTACACAAAAACCGATGGTATAAAATTAAGCAATTAATTTGAATTATGTATTTTCTTAAATATAAACGCAAGATACGCTCAAAATATATTGAAAATATCCGTTGTTTATAATTTAACCCGTAAACTAGACATTTTAAAATACTTCTATATTTAAAACACAGACTTAGATACAATATCAGATTTCAACTTACATAATTGGCTGAATAAATTGTCTTAGTCTATGAATAAACTAACTAACTGACAAATAAAAATCACGAGATAAATTATTTATTATTTTTAACAACAATCAATATTTATATGTGATTGAATCCCTAGAATTTATTTTTTTAAATTATCTTATAAGTTATTTTGAATAAATGTGCACTTACGTAATATGTAAGCGTAAGCGCTCCTTAAATAGCTTACCAATTTATATGGGCCGCCGCAGACGTCTTGAAATTATGAGAAACAAACTTCATATAAAAAAAGTTTTCGATTCACGCGAACGTAATCCATACAATATGTAAAGCGAAACGAGATGTCGCTTATTTTTTTAAGCCTTCGAGATATGCCATATATGGTGCTTATTGAAATAGTGGAAAAGATCGTAAAATTATTATGACAATTTTACGATAGATGTCGTTGGGCATATTGAATATATTATTATGTGATTATATTATTTAATATGTCAATATAAGATTAAAAAATATTTTTCTGATGAAGGTAGGCTTTAAATAATCGCCTAGTATGGAGTCTTCGCCACTGATACTTAGTATATTAATTGATAAATACGTCGTCCTTACAATGCACGCTTTGAAGTACCAAGGTTTGTCTCAGACCTCGGTAAACCGCAAGAGAAAATATTATTAACGGGAAATTTTACTTAAAAAACTTCATACTTATTAGGATTAGGTACCCTCATATTATTCGCACGTTAATGTATTGGTTCAATGTTGTTCAATATGCATACATGGTATGTACTTATACCGTCTTGTATCATGTAGTACGGTGGTGGCGAACATATGGCATGCGTGCCACCAGTGGCACGTGAGATGATTGAAGAGAAAAAATACATAATAATAAAAAAATGACAGATCGCATTGTATAAAAAATAGCAGGCAAATACTATTCAAGAATAAGCATTACGTTTAATGTAAATATATAATTACATAGGTCGGTCCTTAGGCGTTGTGCGTCACATAATATAATATTATCGCACTAACCTCATCAGGCGACGGGGGATGCCGCACCGCGAACCTCTAATTTTGATCGATTTACAATGCTTTAGACCACTAGCGAGAGAATTCCTCGTCTGATCGGAGCAATTCTGGTGTCAATTTGTGACTAATTAACACATTAAACAAACAATCTCATTCTATCCACAAAAGCATGTCTGCACTAAATAAGATACGAAAACTTGGTGAAGCTAGTAGTAATAATTCTGGCAGACAGTTTCAAAATTGGTGGACCGAAATGTATGGCATAATTGAAAAAAGTGATAAATCTATATGTGCTATGTTCTGCGAGTGGTATGTAGAACATCATATTTTTTTTAATAGAAATTTTACAAACTATTTTTCTCCTGTTAAAAACTGCTCGGCACGTCAGACAGTCGAAAAAAGGGTTCGCCAGCCCTGATGTAGTATAAAAAATCACTATCGATATAACATAAAACCACTGACAGCTGATGACGAGAAGTCAAACCATATTCATTAAAAAAAACCACTGGTATTGACGGACAACACGCAATTCTAGTGTAATCATTATTTGACTTTCTGTTTGTTCGGATGGTTGAAATAAACGTAGGTAGGTAAGTCATTCTTAAGGCTGGTTACATGTAAATTATACGTAAAACATTTCACCGTGGCGCAGTTCGCCGTGAGCTTTCTTATCGGAAAGTGATGACCATATACTATATACGGTCTCCAATTTTATTAGTTTAAATAAAAACATTAATTCAATTTTAATAGCTAATTTTGGCAAAATTCATGAATTCAAGAATGAAAACCTAACCTAACCTAACAGATAATCGAGTATATCGGATATTTTAAAAATTTGTATGCTGTTGGTTTCCTGTAAAGTGTAAACCGACAAGAACCGTGTTTTATTTAGACATGAATTGTGTGTCAGTAGGTACTATACGATCCAAAGAGGTTGGATGGTCTTTCATATACGGCCGTATATTTCCGATACAACATTTCACGGTGAAGTGTGGTACGGTGAACTGCATACGTACATGTTTCCGGACACGCTTAAGGCTATACTTCAGCTGGGGCATGGTCTAAAAAGATCGTGACCACGCGACGCGCAGACTGTGGAAACGACGCGTGCGGAACAAAACATGATTTGTCATAAAAATTTAACATGCGTCCATTTAATGTTACGTTTATTGTTATATTAGTAATAATAATAATATATTCATTGACATGTTTTCTTTTTTGAGTACATGCGTGACGTTTTTAGTCATCTTTACACGATTTAAGAATATATTCCTCCGACGCCATCACAAAACAAATTGACGTGCTCACATCTCGATTACCTCTCCGATTGGCAACGAGTGCGAAATTTCGTTCCACCTATTGTTGAAAATTATTTGCCGTTTCACTGATGTATGCTCTTACAGGATCACTTGCCGTAGGTACTCGTATGTTTTGGATTCATCTTACATTACGAGTCCATGTTTCACATGCAAACGTGAGCGTTGGTCGCACACATTGGTTGAACACGTTAGCCTAATATTATTATTAGATAATTAAGTATAGGGATTGCAATACCGAATGAAAATATCAATACCGGTTTTTAGGTACCTATTTCTTATTGAATGCCGGTATTCGTTAAAACATAAGTACTTATCGGTAAACATAGCTATTACAATCTCTTTAAAACATCATTTTATAGAAAAAACCTATTTACCTACAATTATTATAGTGACATTTAAAAATATGTATTAATCACAATATTGTATATATTATATTGACAATTTCTACTAAAGCCCTCAAAAAGGCGAGTTCATTAAGTGTAAATAAGCACGGCTGCAGGAAAAGCTTCTTCAATTCAACACTTGTACAATCATCAATGATGATATTATAGACTAATTGAACATTTGTCACGGATGTTTTTTATTTCGAGATAATATCAGTATGTTAGTTTATCGAGACAATTTTATAAATGGGTATATTTAATGAATTGTGTTTTATTATTATTTTCACCTATGTTGGATTCAGTCAATATTTTGAATTTTATCAGCACATACACTCAATTGAATAGGAAATACAGAACAAACTAAGGAAGATATAACGGTACTGTTCGGTTATACGGAATACAGCGGAAAACGCATTTTGAAAATAGCTGATAAACTAGATTATTTGTTAGTTTGGGGTAGTTTAGGTTAGGTTGGGTTAGGTTAGGTTTGGTTAGGTTAACCTAGCAAATAATCCAGTTTATCGGCTATTTTCAAAATGTGTTTTCCGCTGTATTCCGTATATGCGAACAGTACCGATATAACATTAATTTCATCATCAAAAACGTAAACGAGTGTGGTTTCTTAATGCCGAAAATTTCCGTATTTTGGATTTTTAAAACTGGTATTTCGGTATTGATAAATACTGGAATACCGGTTTTGAAATACCGATATTCCAATCCCTAATTAAGTATGACAAATTTTTTTTTTGTTTCTCTTCGGTTATGCTTATGATGTCCTATATCCATTTAATGAAGTGATATGATGAAACGTACTTTCCAACGTTTTTTTTTTTTAAATCGTATTTGAATAACTTTATCCAATTACGCGTAATTAAAATATATACTGTCATCACGATTCTAGCTAGATAATAAAGAGAAAACAGACATCCATTACTCAAATGGATGTAATTAATGAGACTTGGAAAAAAATGTGTCCGCTTTAACAGCACTCTCCTCTACCTATACTTCAGGTGAGAGCTGGCGAATCAAGCGCTGTAATTAATTGGCATATTTTTGGAGATGTTTTTAGCCTCCCATTTATTTGACAATATTTAGAATCTGGGTCATTTATTCCGTTCTGGACGACCTTGCGTGGTGAAATTCGGGTGATATTATATATTATCGTTATCTTGGGGGAATATTGCTCAAAGGGCATGCATAAAGGGCATTACAGAATCTAAATCCCCTAATCGGACCAGCCTTACCAAATCGCTTTCAAAGTATGTTATACTATACGTAACAGCTTTCAGGTATGGATTTAGCTTAGAGTAATTGAAAATATTTAATTAAGATAAGCAATGGTATTAATTATTTCGCTCGTGTATTAAGAGAATAAGATTTCGTGTTAAGGCGGGTGTAATCATTAATCAATCACTAATAAAATAGTGCCGGTCGCAGTTTTTAAACATCATAAATCCTTGCCCTTTAAGTCCCGGTTATATGGCAGCGACTTGCCTGGGCGGTATAGTTTGTGTAAACTACTTATACAGTGATTTTCGGTTTGCGTGAGCTACAGTGTTCTCGTCCATACACAAGGACTTCCCGATACAAACCGATTTGCGCAGGTAAGCTTGTGGTAAAGCATGAGTGTCTAGCCGGCGCTTTAGACACTTTTCTAAAGTACTTGTTTTATTATTCCGACATATACCAGTGACAATAGGCAAAAAAATCGAAGCGTCGATGCGTCGAGCTGGGAATGGGACAACTGCACGCCAGGACAATTGGACGCCGCACTGGCGTAGACACGTAAACAGAACGTAGATGAGGAATTTTTATCAGTTTCTATCTACTACGTAGTAGTTTTAATTCACTTTACTCTTAACATAATGTTTTTTTTATCGAGGATTGAGATATAAAAAGAAAAAACTCCTTTTTCGTTGGAACTTAAACATATGCACGATTAAATCATTATTTACGTGCGTATATTTAAATTCTCACCAACTATTAAATCATAATATAATAATTTAAATATAAATAATAATATAAATATTTTTTTAAAGTATCTACCGATAAGTACCTAACGTCTATTTATTTTCGAATTGCGTGGCGTCCAGTTGTCCCGGCGCCAAATCGTCCTAGACCCGTCGAGCGGAATGCTAAAGTTCAATATATTTTCTCATAATCACTCATAATAATTGAACTCACTAATAATCTCTTTCAATATATTTTACTTTCAATACAGTTTACTGGTTCTCAAGTTTTTCTAGTACAGCGACATAATTTTCTCTATTCACGCGACTCAAAACTAATGCTTGTAATATACCTACCCAATATCACGGCCACCACAAGGGGTGGGGGCTGACAGGGCTCTAGCCTGAAGGCCCGGGTTCTGGAGGAACCAGCGAGTCACCAGATAAACGAGATAAACACACATCACAAATTCGCTTTAATAGTAAAAAAGTCACAGTATAGGTAGGCCATGATCATTAAAATTTTAAATTATATGACTGCGATGTAATTTTTGATCATTGTGTGACGATACTCACAACTCCATTATTAAAGTGGTGTATTAAAATATTAAAAAAAATCGCTAATAATACAGTAAATAGGTACCATTTATTTGACCTGAAACACAATTTAAGAAACGTTAATGTAGTGTGTCACCTAGCGACAGGTAGGGAAGCCGCCAAAGATCCTAGCCTGGGGGCCTGCTATAGGATGTGGGGGCCATGCCTAATATTCTTGAAATCTGAAGATGTTGAAAAAAACCTTATTCTAAAATCTAAACTCTTAAGAGATGGAGTCTAAATGTGTGTAATTCAATCAAAAAAACGGTGATTCATTCGCAAAAAACGTCACACTACTGCTATGACATTTATTTGCCAAAGCCTAAAAAGACAACCCGTTTCGCTGAGTAAATAGATAAGGTACATTTATTTAAATACGTTATCGGTGCATTAACACATTGAGTACTGGTAAACTCATCGTACATTTCATCGATAATTTCACGATATAGTGGTGCATGTTAACTGTGACTTCTTCATTTATTATGAACCGTCTAAATCACGTACTAGATCCGGAATAATCACTGGAACGATCAATTTAAATCAAAAATGTTTATTAATTATACTTATCGTATTTTACTTATCATAAGGCAATTGATTGTTTTATCTTTAGATTGTGAGTCGACCGAAATTATTGTAGAATACATTATTTTACATTTCTTTATCAGTACCAGACGAACAGAAGCACCGGCACGTAATATAATAGTGTGGTGGGCCGCTTCGTATATTTGTGCGTTCAAAGGCAGTAGTAGTCCGTACGTAAATGTGTCATGTTCTTTAATGGAATATCGTGACATCTACCGGAAAATTGCACCAGAGTTTTAAAGTTTTTCATTATTTTCGTGTTGCTATCCTTTTCTATGCTGATTACAGTAAAAAAGGTGTAATAATTACAGTATTTTTGAAAAAAAACTATAGTAAAGAAACATTTACCATCTTATAAGGGATGTAGTCGTTACTTACATTGTTCCAACTACACCCGTTATTCGTTTAATATCTTAAGGTTGCTCGTGTGTGTGACATGTGTTCGGGAAGTGTTGAATGATACACGAGTTGGTGTTTTATATCTTTTATATTATTAAGGCGCACATTAACTTGTTTGTTATTTTATTACACGGCAAATAACATGGTGTTAAATTATATCACTAAGGTTTAACATGAATCTTTTAACTTGATAATTCAGCGAAAGACTGAGCGTCCTCTATCTTCTACACAGGAACGAGGTCTATAGACAACTGTCAGATTTTTTATTTCCGCTTTGGCACTGACTATGCCCTAAACATGAGCATAGACAATGTCGTCACAGTTGTAGAGTTGGGTAAAACCTCTACAATCTTCAATCCTTCAAAATTATTGTATTTTTAGCATATTTGTGCGTAACGTTGTAGTATTTTACATTTTTCGCAAAATTAAATTTATAGTGTTGTAATATAATGTTTGGCAATATCCCTGTAGCTTACTTACTTCCAAAAGTCACCATTCGCCACATTCTGGCACTTAAACTATTATCGAAATTTATGACATAATACCGTGACATAAAAATTCAAAGAAAATACACTAATGCCTACAAATGAATACGATTCTATACAATCAATAACCCCGAATAATCTTTCCTATCACGATCAACCTATATTGGTGCCCAATGAAGAATTCCATTTTCAAGGTTTTTTTTATTTATATTTTGCTTGAAATATCCGCTTTGACCCCCTGCAGCTTCGCCATATTTATTTATAGAATTGCCCTAATCCACCCCTGGCTGTGTCTTTGAAGTGTTTCTCAAAGGAATCTCGCGCCCAGCAATTTCCAGGTGAATTAGTGGTTTGGGAAACGCTTTCACACCGTCTCACCGTGGCTATACTTTGTCAGATTCGCCGGTCGGTCCGTGTTAAAGGGCCCATTCAAACGTTTATTTGAAGTTTTGGTAAACCTCAAATCCTGCAACTGTAGCTGGGAGTTCTAGATTCAGTTGTGTGCAACCTGTGATACATTCACTAATTCAATTTAACTATAATTGAATTTTGAACCTTCCGGCTTACTATTACTGAGGCAACCGTTGGTAAATATTAATTTATGATCTCCACCTGTTGGACAAAGGTGAACGATTACAACAAACTAAAATTCTAACCGTGCACACTGAGACAGTTATCATTGTGTTATAATCAGGGCTCAAAACCTAATGGTTCCATTCCGGGTTCGCTGCAACTCAAACGAGGTTCGGTTCCATCAAATAAAATATTAGAACCCCGGTTCCGGTTTTAAAGAAGTACAGTAGGTAGGTACTATATAGTTATAGGTGTATTAGTGTAAGATTTATTAAATTTGTGTCCATATAGTTACTCCACCTGGGGACCTGGTAGGGGAAAGGTATACAAAATAACTTTGTAGTGCAAAATGAACTTTGCTCTACAGCACAAAATGGTGCAGTCGATCATGTTTCGACTTTCTCAGAAACAATCCATGACACATGTTTTTAAGTTAAACACTAAACCAACATTTAGTTCAATCGAAATCCCACTGATTGGGGTAAAGTGCAATAAGCATTGGTATGGTAAATCGGCGTACCTACTACGTAAACATAATAGTAAAAACCATAGCAGCTAACTTCACAGTAGTCAAAAGTGACAGTGGGCCCTGCACAATGTTTGCAAGTATAGTCATCTCTATAATTGGCAACGACAAAATTTCAAACCTCCTTGGTAATTAATTATAATTCATAAACGAGTATTATTTGCAAACTAGTAAACTAGTTGTTACTGAATCATGATATATACACTGGAATAATAGAAAGACTAAATTAAGTACTTGGGTGAAAGCACATGCGGTTTTATCAAATATATTTTATATTCGCCAAATTAACAAAATACGAATCCAGATACAGATGTTACATACAGTCCACTGTCAGGAATCACATTTTAAATACACACATATTATCGATAGCTATTCTATTTGATATAATTGCTTATGTTGGCTAAGCGTATATTTGGTAAAGGCAACTTTCGAACGACTTATCTTTCATAGGCTACACACATTTATTATATCCCTACCTGCCTGGATAAAATCGACTAATGCATCACTTCCTTTTCCTGTTTATAAAGTCGTATTTAAATCTTTCTATCTTTTTTCTTGTTTTTAATTACTTTTATTGACTCATTAGCTCTGGGCGTTCATAAACATAACACAAAGGCCCCTTTATTCGAATACAAAGGCCTCCTTATTATATACGAGCGCGACACCGGTGTCCCGTCTGAAACGGGGGTTAGTTTGCGTGTGATGCACGGAAGACACTGGCTGTCATCCACGCGGTAGACATCTCAAAAGATGGAATGATAGTTATGACTTGAAAGTGCGCAAGAAAGAAAAAACAACGATAGATATATAACAAGAACGGAAATAATGCATTTTAACGTTATTTCTATGATGAGGGCATTTGAAAACAGGCTGAGGGCCAAACCTAATCCGCGAACGACGATTTATTTAATAACTTTAAAAAATATATATTCATAAAATGAAGTGTGATCCAGGACACTACAAGTATACGACAAGTAAAATAAAATAACATCCTCTGCATATTCGACGTGTGGTACTGGCGACGACAGCTGAGGGTTTTCTAGACGGACACAAAACCGATGCCTCATATTACACGAATTGAGTACCACCGAGAGACTGTCCTCGTATTATACGAGTCGTCGGACACTGTTGGCTATATCCCAAAAATCCGCGAAAGGTTATTTGTCGTGTCAGTTAAAAGTGACAGAGGGCGATCGCATATGAGGTAGAGTGACCAAGTGAGACAATTCACTCGAAAACCGATAGCATCCGCCGAAGGCTTGCAGAGGATATGAAAAGTTGGAGGAAGCTTATCCAGAAATCCGCAGTATGATAAAAAAGAAGCAATTAATAAATCAATCGTATAGGATAGTTTTTATTTATAACAATAACAATACTTTGGGGTTACGTTGGACGCCAGTTATAGTACCTATGTCATAGTCTTTATAAAATAGAAACACTTCCAGTTTTAGTAGTTATTTCGAGTTTACAGAAATTATTCAACAATAACAAAGAATACTTCAAACGGTACACGAAGATAGATAGAATCCTACATAGCGTTTGCGATGTCTAGTCAATGGGCCGCGCCATCTAAGGGTCTTTTTCGAAATTATGCCTGCATCATCATCAGGGGCGCGACAACCCGGTGTGGGTCCTGGCCTCCTCTAACAGCTCCCTCCATCTGTCCCTATCCAGTGTGGCCGCTTTCCAATTTGGTACCCCCAGAATACGGCAGTCACTGGAAGCTCCATCCAACCAGCGAATCTTTGGCCTCCCTCTTCTTCTACGTCCTATTGGATTGCTGGACATCACTCTCTTTGCCGGTTCATTGTCATTCATACGGTTCACATGACCTAGCCATCGCAGTCTCCCAATCTTAATTGATTGAACTGCGCTGCAATCTTCGTACAGCCCGTAGAGCTCAGCATTATATCTTCTCCTCCAATTGGTGCCATCCCTGATCGGTCCATATATACGGCGGAGAATTTTTCTTTCAAAGATGTTCAGGGCTCGTTAATTTCGCACAGTTAATGTCTAGGTTTCTGATGCGTAGGTGAGCACTGGCTTTACAAGTGTCTTGTAAAGAGTGCTTTTAGTTCGACGAGATAGTAAGCGGGACTTAAAATGTCTTAACAGACCAAAGTAGCATTTATTCGCAGACTTGATTCTCTTGTTGATTTCTTCTGTAATAACATTATGTCGAGTTACAAGAGATCCAAGGTATATGAAACTGTCGACCGTATCAAACTTGTATGCACCAATATCTAACTTTGGTGCGACTTCTCGTGGTGTGACATAGACAGGCATGTATTTAGTTTTTGCCTCGTTTATTTGTAAACCCATTCTTTTGGCAGAGGCTTCTAGTGCTGTGAATGCCTTTTTCAGCGCCAATTCTGATATGGCAATGATGTCGATATCATCAGCATACGCCAGCAGCTGCACAGGCTTAGTAAATATCGTGCCGCTGCCACGGGCATCAATTTTTGCATCCCGTATCGCCTTTTCTAGCGCAATATTGAAAAGAAGGCATGCCAGAGCGTCACCTTGCCTTAGGCCATTCAGTGATACAAATGGCTCGGATATTTCCGCTTGAAGCTTTACCCGGCATTGTAGTGGTGTCATTGTCATCTCTACAAGTTTAATTATTTTCGTCGAAATTATGCCTGCTATAATCATCAATTTTACTGAAAAAATACACAGTTGTGGAGAGTCACTAAGCTATCTTCGATAAATACTAAATAGTTTTAATACATACCTAAATTTTATTATCAGTGAGTCACAAAGTTTTTAAAGATTTTCCCACGAAAAAAGTATTTTATTTGCAGTAGGTGTCGATATCCGTAATAGGTACGATTGTTGACAATTTTATCTATTATATTTTTTTACATTATTTACTCCAAACTTACTTATGTGTTATCTTGTGTTTGTTATGTTATCTTATCTTTTAAACTGACACGCCCTTTTCCCGTTCTCCCAATCTCGCAGAGGTTCCTGTCCAGGGGATCGTGTCTTCGGACGTTGGCGCCGGTCTGAAGATGACCAAAAAGCAGACGAAGCAGGCCCAAGCGCAGCTGGAACGACTGGCGCAGATTAACATACACCTTCATGGTAAGGAGAACGAAGAAGATTACATTTGTGGTGGTGGGAATGCTTCGAATAACTATTGGTCTCTACGTATATTACTACCATATTATATTTTTTTTATTTTTACCAAGTTGAAAGAAAAGCCTTCTTTAATAATTGACATGTATCCTTTGCATGGCCACCATATTTTGAAGCGGGCCCCTAGGTTAGGATGTTTGGTGGGCCCGCCTACCTATTTCTAAGGTCAAGGGCATGATGTTATGATGTTCCACAATAGTGTTCCCCAAATGGTATTGCACGGAACCCCCACGATTCGACCCGTTAAAATGAAGAGTATTTTTATTGTTTTCTTTTTGTATTTTTAAATAAATTCACTTGAATTATTGAGTGGTCGGCACTCGTCATGAAGCACTGATTGCGATGCCCTTTTGTGGTAGTCAAGTAACATGCGACCCTTTGCAATATTGGATTAATAACTATTTTTATTATTCAAGAAATACATTAAAAACAATAATAACATACAATTCTACACCTGAATATCAACCATCACACCACATCAAGTTGCGTCGCATAGCAACATATTTTAAAATGCTAATATTTTGCAAGCAAAATAGCGCCGCATGCGACAATTTTAGTATTTGAACAAATTTGTGGTGTGTATGTTTATCTCACTTAGTAACTGCTCGACCTGCAACGCCGGGCCCCCAGGCTAGAGTTCTGTCAGCTCCCCCCCCCCCCCCCGTGGGGGCCATGATCATGTGTATATGAAAGTGAAGCACATTAACTATTGTACTTAATCACCGCCATCTTTCGATTAATAAAGCCTGAGCATAACTTTTTGCACAAGCAACGAGTGGTCCACTGCCATACTATTTATTGATAACGTACTTGCAAGCAGAGTTTGGTATTCTATAATGACTGAAGAGTATAATAATAAGTTATTAGTTATTGTCGTTTCAAATCGACTGTCACATTGACAAACGTCCTAGTGTATTATGATATTATACACAGAAGAAGTTTACTGACTTTGATCGTCACCTCCAATTATTAATAACACTGAAACACATAACCACTAAATCAGATGGACTCCAAGGTCTCCAAGGTACGTTAAAATAATCTGAAAGAAATCTGAAACTAAGAATACTCCGACAAGTGAACACGACAGACGCATCAGTATGAGCACTCTATAGACAATGACAGGTCATTCATAGACAACGGGAGGGGTGAAAAGTAGGACCAGTCGTGTAATGTATCGGCTTCCTTCTTCAGTGGGCAATGGTTTTGCAGATTATATCAAGTGCACTTTCAATGCAGTTATATCGCATTCCAGGAATTATCTTATTTTCCTAGAATACCCTGAAGCCATTTTAAATCGTCAGGCTACACGTTACAGTGACGTACTTTTTTTAAACATGGGAGGTAATCAAAAATAAACTACATAATGTACATTTTTAATAAAATAATACCCTTTGTATTGTGTGAACAATAATTCATTGGGACATACATATTATAAAAAATGAGTTTTTTTTAAATTAACACACAATATAGCCATATAGCTCATCGGACAGAAGTATACCCATAGTAGTGAAACAGTAGTGTAGTAGTAGCAGCGTGACAATCATAGAACCACACAGGCTTTGAGAAAATCACATGAATGTATTGTGACCTCATCGGGAATTGAATAAGAAACCCCAGATGAGATCCCAATACATTATGAGGGCAGAATACCAACTCTAAAACATTGACAGTGCGTTTTTTTTATATTATCACATACAAAAATCTCTACGTAGCGTAGTAATATAGGTACTTAAGGCGATGTCTTTGGCTCAATTTACGACGAGATTGTGACTTCAACGCCATCTAAAGGCATATTACCATGAATTTCTAAAAATGATTACTAAAAACTTTGGTTTATAGAAACCAGATGGCAATAAAATATAAAATAAATTATTGTGTGTCGCCACATATTAAAAATCATAAGCTTCATAAAAATGCATTTAAATTTATTATATATTTACTTACCTATGTAAAAATATTTACAATTAATATTGACCCCATAAAATATTTACAATTCTGACATGTCTATTTGATTTGATTTAAAGTGTTTATGATTTTTACATTTTGTTTACCGTAGTTTTTTTACAGTGGCAATAAAAGGGTATCCTGTCCAGTCAATGAACGAGATTTTTTTACATTGTCAATACGAATTAATATAAATATTTTTCTACAGTAAAATTCATTTATAGTAGTAAATGAACATTTAAGTACAAATGTTTATAAGATTGAGTTTAATCTTGAACAAATGACAATTACATCGAATTTCTACTAGAGGTGGAATAAAAGAATGATATTAAATGAATAGCAAAACAAATGCCATTCGAATTATTATTAAACAAAATAAGGAATATACAGTTGTACTTGGTTATTACTAGGAAGGTTGGACCGGCTGAATTTGCTCGTTATAAGCGGTACTCGTTATATCAGAGAATAGGTATTTTTATTGTCGGCGAAAACAACAATTAGACACTTAACTAGTGTCATAAACGTAATCTGTCCCCGGCGGCATCCTGTCCGATCGGATTTTATTGCTTAGGGTCGAAATGTCTTTAAACGATCAACACATTACCAGTATTTTAGCTCGGTATATCCGATAAGTATCTCGTTATAACAGTGAATAAAAATGTATGGAGAAAATCATATACCAAGTCAACGATTGTTTCTTCATTACATCCGAGATCTCGCTATGTCCGAGATTGTAATAACCGAGTTCGACTGTAGTTATGACATAGTCGATATTATATAGACATCCCAATTCATTTCGTTTCAACCATGTCCGATCCTAATGGGTTCATATGGGCCTCCACAGAGTGGACGGTTTGTATTAACTAACTAACTATAATATCTGAGATAAGAATAAAGTAAGACACGCAACGAATTGAATAAAAAAGAAGTTGGAGGTAAGAAAAAACGTAAATAAACATGCGAACAAATCTTGATAAGCAAACCCAAGGACAAAATAAGTGACAAATTAAAAAAAAAATTGTAAAACGTAAGAAAAAAATTTAGAATTTGAAGTAGAGAAGTAAGATTACATAATATTCTAAGAAAAAGACAGAACGTTATTTCTTTGAAAAAATCTAATGTCGATTTTAAAGAACAGTGCAAGATAAAATAAAAGATAGTTATATTTATTTTACCTATAAATGTGTAAGTGAAATGGATTTGGAGATATAAAAAGAAACCTTTTTGGCCCAGTGGTTTCTAGGTGTGGACTTTTGTAATTCCCTGAAGATCTCGATTAATAATTAAAAATTATCAACACCTATACCATATTCCTAGGTATCTACTATGATTGAAAAGTAGATCTTATTTTTTTGTATTTATGATTGCTTCATAAAAAAACAATATTTACGACTTTATGATGTAGCAGATAAATGAGCAACTAAATAGTGATCCAAATAGGTATTATGAGAAGTTCAACTATCAAAGCATCACGGCATAAAATTAGTAATACCACGGTTATACACAATTTATTGTACCTACCTATTGTTATAATTTTCTTGGTTCATTTAATCGTTTTTAATTTAATTTATTTTCAAATTCACCTCTTATGTGTTCATTCACTGAATTGTTTACCCTATATTTTACGGAGACTAATAATAACTTCTATTTTCTACATACAAAATTATCAACCTCAACTTTTTGACAGGACGGCATACAGTTATATAGGCACGTAGATAATAATTTTAAGGCCGTAGACAGGAATGAACGTTTGATGGCCCAAATATAGTACAATAGTATGTATGTAATTAAAGTTAGGGTACAAGTTGGTTATCCTGGATACAGCGGCAAACACATTTTGAAAATAGCCTATATACTGGATTATTTGTTAGGATTACCTAATCTAACTTAAACTAACCCAAACTAACAAATAATCCAGTATATCGGCTATTTTCAAAATTTGTTTGCCGCTGTATCCAGGATAAACATATAGAACAAAAGTTAGTAAAGCGGAAGTTTGTCGAGACTGTTTTGATCGGGTTAATTTGTCTTTGAATAATATTGTGACTAGAAATTTTAACAATTCTTATTATTTTTAACATTGTATATTGTTCATAATTTTTGCAACTACCGCATGAATAGACGAATTTTATTTACTTATAACATTTTAAACACTTAAACATAAATAGGGATAAATTGTAGTCACTAGACAAAGAATAAATTTGATGTGTGTCAGAAGTATCTTAGGCATTTTCGCTCGTATGCTTTCTTTATATTATTATGAAACTATACGTATTTTAAAATCGCTTTATAAAAGGTAGATACGTCAAAACAGTAATAAATATCTGAAATAATTATACAACACTATGTCAAAAAGTGGAGGTTGATATATAATAGTCCATTACCTATCGTCGATATCTCCAAACAGAAAATAATATTATTATTGTTTGAAAGCTTGGCTTTTAACTAACCTTGGAAAAATGTTATTCGTCATACGTCTTATCTATGTGTGAGTGTGTTTTTATTTTCAATGTATGTGTGTATTTTGGGTTCCATTTATTTCCGCGCTGGCAGCACCTCACGCACAACTGTTGTTATTTCGGGCCAATTTGGGCAATTATCACTACAATCGATTAGTTAATATACACAAATACAAGATTAAATTTAAATAAATACCCTAAAAATTAATAAATAATATTTGTAATAGAAACGCTAAACGTTTTTTCTCATTTATTGCGTACAAACCGAGTTTTTTCGATTTTAATTACATTCTTTCTAACCTCTAAATCGATGTTTTTTAAATTTGAAAAAAAAGATATAAGGATATAATAAATTCCAATTTTCGTTTAGCGTTTTCCTAGGTAATAGATTTACGTACATTTTTATCGTAATTTTGATGATAAATCTTACGTCATTCATTCTTGCCACCCGATATAAATGTACCGAATTTGACACGTATTTTTGGAATAAAGAACTCCATGATGCTTTATAATTTTTAATTTTATTTTTCTCATTACTTTTGAATATATATTTACCGATTAATAAACTTTTCTAGCTATTTTTCGATAACAACTTTACCTAGAGACATCACCTTAATTACAGATTTTGGCGTGGTGAGCACCAGGATGAATTGAAATTCGGATAAAATATAATAGGTACCTTTTATATTCGCTTTGCTTGATCGTCCACGATGACCAAGGCAATGTCCTCTTTCCCAGGTATTAACTGTATTATGTAGTAAAATGTATTAACTTGTAATAAGTTTCACACTTGTAGGTACTCTGAGATTTATTAGCATTAATAAAAGTGTCTCGCACTAATGTTAAAACCATATTTTTTATACAATGAATCATCATTATAATGATGAAAAAATATACGTTTTAACTAATGGCTTACAATACATTCTCTCTAAAGCGATAAAAACTGCCAATTACAAATTATTAGCAAGTTCAAGTAAGTTACAACAAAAAATCTTGGAGTGATCCGTGACGTCGGTTAGTAATTAAATTAATACCTACTTTGATTTAAAATAAAAAAAGCCGGCCGCCAATAGTAGCTCAATTTGGAAAACGCTTCAGAGAGCACTAAAAGCCATTAGTTAAAATTTGTCGCAATTAAGTATGACTCCTTTAGCATAGTGGCCTATGTGCGTGGGCGCGATACCCGAGAGATGCAGGTCGATTCCTGGGGGTGTCATACTTTTTTTAAAAAGATTTTTTTCTTTCGGTTATAATATATTTTCTCAGAAGTGTTTGCAAAATTATGTATGTTGCATTCTTAAATCTTGTGAATTATTCGTTGAATAAAAAAAATAGTTGATATCTTTTATTGTTGGTCATTATTTCACGTTAGTAAGACGTGTATGGTAGTAGATTATTACCACGTAGTCCAAAATGAGTTTCAAACACGTGCCGTGCAGAATGCTCGAATCCACCAAAACGTATACCTAATAATAATTGTTTGATACAGATTTAGTTAAGTACTTGATATAATATTGCCGGATTTTCTACATCAAAGCATCGTAGATCAACGTGAAGTATTTCGTGAGATTTTCCACGTGGCTTGAGTCAAGTTTAGTTTAACCTTATTTTTTTTTTACTGTAATCTTATAGTCTGTTCACTAGCAATGTGTGGGATTTTCTGAAGATTTATGTTAAAATATTAAACAAATCAGTGGTTAACTTTCAAAACTGGACATGTCCCATATATGCCGATGAGTTATTATCGGAATATCATTCTATAACCTCATACACACTTTGTTGAATTTCAAAAATTTCATATTGAAAAGAGGTTTCAAAAAATAGGTTGACATTCAAAATAAGACATGTCACTTTCAGCTAATGGCGGGACTGTATTGAGTCACGTGACCAGGTATGTTGTCATACAATCTGACAGTTTGGTTTTTGTCGCGTGAGTGTTCGCTGTGTTTTTATTTGAAAAGTTCATTTATCTCTGAGGAGTGAATAGTGGACATGTCCAGTTTTGGAAAATAACCACTGAAATATATGACGCAAAGAGTATTTTGTAATATACTGATTTCATTTTGTCAAATAATTATTTTAAGTATGTACTTACTCGTAATAGGCAGGAACACAATCTGTAATAATAGGATTAGTAAATGCATGGAGACTGCGTTAGCAATCATTCTTACGAAATAAGCAAGCCATGTAAGTATTGTGATCTACAGATCTATTCTTAACTGTTGTCACTTTAGTACGTGTCCGTTATTTTCATTGGTCCATGTTAAAACAGTTATCGACGGCCATCTCTAATTCATGGTAGACATGTCGGTCAAATTCAAATATGTTCGTGCTGCCGAACCCAAGCGGATAAGACCGAACACAAACGGATAAAGTCGAACCGGCGTCATCTAGTCGGTAATGAGCCGGAGCTTACTATTCCTAATTTAATTGGGAAATTCGAGCCGAATGGTAATGTTTGTGATGTTAAGAATCCAACCTGTCAAAAACGTAAGCGTACTGCTGAAAATATCGCTATGAATGAAAATCCAAAACAATCAATAACACGTCGCTCTCAAGATTTTTTTATGGCACTACATTCTTCATAAAGATTTGCATTTGATGGCGTATAAAATACAGTTAACACAATAACCGAAACCGAATGACCATTTTTGGTGCATCGTAATTTTGGTGATTGGGCTTTTGAGCAACTTGAAAAATATATATATATCTTCTTGGTCGTACACTCATGGCCAAGGATTGTGACCACATTTGAATTTTGTCATCCTTTGAGCGACCAAGACTTTCCATCCTTCTCGATCTTCCGCTTCTCTCAGGGCAGAATGGATGGTACCCCAGTCAACTCTTGCACAGCTCGCAGACGCTCTTCCTCTGCTTCGCCTTCCCTGGAGGCCACCCAAAACCACCAGTCTCTCCAGGTTGTCCGTTCCGCGCCTGACAATATGTCCAAAAAACTGCGGAATTCGTCTGACATATTGTCGAGAGTCGTTCCTTTATCTGCAGTCTCTGGATGATTGATTGACTGATTCGTCCTGTGCTCCGTCCAAGAAATACGAAGCATTCGGCGCCAACATCTCAAAGGCATCAATTGCCTTCCGTTCCCTTGCCTAATAACTATAATATATTATGCTACGAGTATAACCATATATTATTAAACATACATAATTTTGAAAAACACTTTCTGAGAACCAATAGAAAAATCCTTTTGAAAAAAGTAAGCCACCCCGGCAGGGTATCGAACCCTGCATCTCCTGGGTTTACTCCCCGTCCGTGAAATACCTCTATGCTACAAGGTGACGTACTAATTGCGACAAATTTTAAGTATTGGCCTTTTCAATCAATACCCACTCATCAGCGTTCTTCTAAATCAAGCTACTTTGGCAATCGGTTTTTGTTTTATTAAATCAAAGTAGATACCTATTACTTCAATTACTAACCGACGTCGTGGATTTCTCCAATATTTTTTATGATGTAACTTACTTGAACTTGCTAATAATTTATAATTAACTGTTTCTTTTATTCAACGAATAATTCACAAGATTTAAGAATGTACAATTCTAATTATTAATTATGAATTAATCAATGATTAGAATGGTACCTACCTACATTCTTATGCCGGGTCCACACTGGCAACATGTCGCGCGACAACCTCGTTAAATTTTACGATAAGTATGATAATTATCGTAAAATTTCTTAAGCAATTATGATAATTATCGTAAAATTTAACGAGGTTGTCGCGCGACATGTTGCCAGTGTGAACCCGGCATTAAACCTTGTGAATTATTCGTTGAATAAAAGAAATAGTTAATTATAATATATTATTAAATTTATTAGGTATTGACAGATTTTTACATATTTTTATTGAACAGACTACAAATTTTTCCTACATTTTCGTGTGTGATGTGAATATACGAATTGAAAAAGAAGTAACCCCGAATATTTTTAACATTACTTACTTCACGTGGGAAGACTTTCTCTATAACAAAAATTTCTTTCTCACCCATTCATTGCATTACCTAAATTAGATTATACGCAAACCAACCGTTTTAGGCGAGTTTGACATTAATACGTGTAGGTACGTATCGTTTTGTTTACCTTTTAGGTATTGTTTTAGTGCCCTATGCACAATCGTCTGTCATAACTAAAATTTATTTACAACAAAACACTATCCAGAAAGCCTTTCATAGTTATGATCGAGTTGTCTATGGTCCACCAGATCTGCAATAGCCTCGTTCTGTTTTTCTATTGAAAATAATACCAAATATAAAAATTCTCTTTTTCATAATTTAGGTAAATTATTTTGTAATTGTTAAGGGAGGAACATGCTCGTCGTAGGTCAAAATTGAGTTTTTATTGTATTTTCAAACCATGATCCTGGACACTCCTTAAACGTTGTAGATAATATATTTATATCATTTTGAAGCCATATTATCCTTTATATTTATTTTAAACATTTGATCACTGCATAAAGTATTTTTGTTACATAAAATAGTATTCTTTTAAACCTCTCGCTCTAATGTTTTAGAATTTAGTCATATTTCGGTACATGAATGTGCAGTGGTGTTAAGATTTTTTACATTTATTAATTTTTAAACGCATTTATAAAACCATTAGTATAATTTATGACGAGATAATTTTAGTAAAATATTCACGATAAAAAATTATATTGATAATCTCTGTGATCCCAAATTTGACAAGAATTAGGCATTTTATTATTCAAAAAATCGGCAAGATTAACAAATTTGAAGACAAAAACACTACCTTATTCTTAGGTGAATAATTATTATAAAGCAATCATTATTCATAAAATGTTTATCACATTTGAATGGTCAAAAACATAGCTTATAATAAGTATCTTTAGAATCATCTTCAAATGTGTTAAGCCTTAACACTTGCCGTTGATATGTCAGATATGGTGTCATTTACAATTATTACAAATATGCCATGATGTGAATAATTATATAGAATGATTAAAGTAATATTACCATGTTGGTGTGTAGGTAACTAAGTACTTATATATTTCAACTACCTATCTATTGGTTTAATATTACATAAATATCTAAATCCGAATAAGAAAAGTTAATTCATAATTCATTGACACTGACATTTCAATTCGATAATCGGTTTTACTAAATTAAGACATGAACAGAATCAACGAAAGTAAAGGAAAATAATATGTCGTATTAAATGTCACGGATATTTAATAGTTGTTCAACAGTTTTAATTTGCAATAGGTAATTAAAATATCGTATATCTACCATCGTACCTAGCATAGATAATATACGTAACCTAGGCACCTAATCTTATTCAATGGCTTTTTTGTCATGTTATGAAATTTTACCTACTTACTCATAACATTATAATAATATAATAATATATACTACCTACCTAATAATGAGTAATGTAATGAATGAGTTAAGGATTGTTGACAATTATTCACAATATAATATTATCGTAAGTATTGTGTTTCAATCGAAAACAAAAGATCTCGGTTCTCTATTTTCGAGATTGTCCATTATCGGCATTTTGCGCGAATTCTACATTCTACCATGCGTACATCATTGTTCGCAATAACTGCAAACTCCAATATGTAATATCCATATTGAGATCAATTGTTAAATGAATTTGAGTGTATGGGCTGTATTATAGACACGTAAATTTATTTTGACAGCAGCTGTCAGTGGTAAATGGTAATACAGGTAGGGGGCGAGATCATAACAAAATTAGTCTATGGTTAAGGATTCCTTATCTCTATAATCTATAGTTAACATATGGATTTCGGCTACTTACCAATTTTACTGTAAGTTTATGGTAAGTACGAATTGAGCATTACGCCCTTAGAGACCAAAGGTGGGCAATATATTATTCAATATATAGACACAGGTGTGGCGAGCGACAAGTGAAATTCGCCGCCACGTGTCAAAACAAAAAATAATGTTAGGTACGAGGGTGGGTCAATAATTCCTTAGAAAAAAGCATTAAAACAGTTTTTATTTTTGTATTTTTTTTTTATTTCTCAACATAATTTCCTTGGAGCTCAATACACTTGGTTAGACGTTTCTCAATATTTTTTAAACCGTCAGAAAAATAAGTTTTCGGAAAGTCCTCAAAATAAGCATTTGTCCGATCGAGGACTTCTTCATTTGAAAAAAAACGTTGCCCACTTAGCCAATTTTTTAAGTTTGGGAAAAGGAAAAAGTCACTGGGGGCTAAATCTGGCGAATACGGTGGGTGGTCGACCAATTCGAACTTCAATTCTTCAATTTTAGCCATTGATCGTAAACATGTGTGAACACGGGCATTGTCCTGATGAAAGAGGATTTTTTTCCTGTTTAAATGAGGCCGTTTTTCTTCAATTTTGTTTTTTAGCTGGTCCAATAAAGATGCATAATAATCCCTTGTTATTTTTTTTCCTTTTTCCAAATAGTCAACGAAAATAATTTCACGTGCATCCCAAAATACAGTAGCCATAACCTTACCAGCTGATTTTACGGTTTTCGCCTTCTTTGGACGCCCTTCGCCTTTCGCAATCCACTGCTTTGACTGTTCTTTTGTCTCGGGAGTATAGTGGTGTATCCATGTTTCATCTACAGTCACAAAGCGACGAAAAAATTCATCCGGATTGCGTTGCATGAGCGACAACAGGGCTTTAGAGGCCACCACCCTATTGCGTTTATTGTCGACTGTGAGCAAACGCGGCACCCATCTTGCAGAAATATTTTTCATGCCCAATTTGTCATGTAAAATAGAAATGACGCTACCTTTTGAGATCCCTGTAACCTCAATTATCTCACTCAACTTTAATCTTCGGTCACTTAACACCATATCGTGGATTTAATTGATCATTTCTGGTGTAGTCACCTCTACAGGACGTCCTGAGCGTGGTTCATCCTTTGTTGATGTACGACCACGTTTAAATTCATTTAACCAGTTATAAATAGTTGCAAGTGAAGGAGCAGATATGCCGTGAACTAAATCCAACTCATTTTTTATTTCCTTTGAGGTTAACCCTTTTATATTAAAATGTTTAATAACAGCCCTAAACTCAATTTTCTCCATTTTCCATTTTTCCATTTTCCACAAGCAATTTTTTTTTTAAATGTACGAGAAACACACAACAACCCGACCAATCTGATTGAAACTTCGCAGCATACTGAATCGGTAGTGCCGCTGCATGAAAACAAACCGCTTACAGTACTAGTCGCGCCACCTGTCGGCTTTTCTAAGGACTTATTGACCCACCCTCGTATGTACTCAATGTTGCCATTCAAATTGGAAAATGTTTTTTTTTTATATATCGGAAAGCATTTTTGTAAAGAAGAAAAAATAGGAAAATCTTTTACAAGAATTAGACAAATCCGCGGATTAAATTGTATGAGTCCTGTGGGATGATATTAAAGACATATTATGTATGACTGAGTTTTAGAAAGAACCGTGGTATTGGAAGGAAATTTTTTTCTATGGCAATCAAAGAAAATTATCTATTGTGTGTGTGTGTGTAATATGTTTTATCATTTATACCCCGCCGCCATGCGAGTGAGTGAGTGAAAGTACAAAGATTGCTATTGGTATTATATTATAATACGTTGCATCACCATAGTCGATTTTAAGAGGAGCATCATATGGGCCTCCACGGTGTGGGGGGTTGTAAGTAACATATTTTTGTTTTTACGAGAAATGGATGTTATCCACTTGATCAGCATACCAGGCCCATACTCTGGATTCAAATACACATTCATTGACCCGAGGTCTACGACACTACTCAAATTCAAATTTCAATTCTAATTCAAATTTTATTTATTTTTCCATATTACAAATTATTAATTTAAGACGTTCACAACATGACATTTAGAAGAAAAGACATATTACTAAAACAGTAGAAAAGTGTAAATACAAAAAATATTAATTAGATACAAGGAATTACACCGAATGAGCTATTTTAAGAATTTATAAAACAATGCCCACCTTTTCATCTTCACGCAGGTGGAATATGTCAATATCCGGAGAAATTTGGTTGAACATAGTTATTGCCTCCCAATTGGCATTATATACCTACATATATAAGCCTACACGTTAACCTTTGGCTATCGTGGACGTTTCTCATTGTACAGAATTTTTATTTTATTATTTTTCAGTCGCTGATTAAATTGATTTAATTTTTGCACTATTTCATTTCAGTATTGTTTTGCGACCCGGGTTTCGCCTGTCGGTATCTTCAGGCACCAATGGTAAATTCACACTGACATAATACATTTAATTCTCGTTTACATAATAAATTAATACAACAGAAGAACGTGAAAATCTGATTACAATATTGTAAAGAACCATGTAGACAAATAATTAGTATACCTACAATTGATTGGCGAGTGCGCATAGTGCCTAAAGATTTCGAAAGGCGAACAGGGGTCGCAAAAAATTACTCCAATTGAATAGTACAAAACTTATATCAAATCGAATTCAAGTTACATCATGTATGTAGGTACCCTCAGTCGATGGTATTAATTTTATGAATTATTACCACGTTTTTATTAGCTCGTATTCTTGTTTGTCCAGTACAACTTTTTTCTTGTTTGTCCAAGATTTGTATTGGACGATTGAAAACTTTTAACTAACTTCCCGACTATATAGCTAGACATTTGAAACTTTTAGAATAATTATCAGAACACGATGACAATGCATTCTTTTAATACTTTTAGCCATCTTTAAGCAGAATTGAATTCATTTTCAGTTAGTTCTATTTTGTATGGAAAGTTATTTCGGAAAAAATCGTAAAAAGTAAAACACTATTATTGGTTGCTAAGGGGCTCCTAGCAACTAAATCATTAATATATACGTGCGTTACTATGGGAATCAATACGAAATGTCAAAATGACATTTTAGTATTCTATATTTGTTCAGTATTTCTATCAAGTACAAAAAAAGTATTTATTAATACATAGACATACATAAACTATAATATGGTTTTTTATTTAATAATATTTCTTTATTGTAAGATGTTAATATACGTTAATACGTTTGTTGCCTATATAATGCGATCAATAAACCCCTAGGCAGCAACATGGATATATTTTTGAAGCCAATGATCGTCTGCCCGATTATCTTGCGCTGGACTCTCCAGTTTTTTGATCACACTTATAGTATCATCTCAATGTAGACAAATCACAAAAGAAACTGTGTCTCTTATATTATGTACACGAAAAGTGTCTCACCGCCCAGTGTAATTTTATCAAATTTATTTATTAAATATCGATCGGGATCTCAGTATAGCACGTCATAATGATTATAATATATTCGTACACACATAATATATGGCCATCTTTCAAATATGTAATTAAATAATATTGTGACAAGCCAGGGAGCCCATAAATAATGGGAACTGAAGGAGTAGCTGGTAACCGATCTCGAGTAAGGAATAACCCGGGATAAACTTAAACACGTGTCAAGAATACGTCATACGTCGAATACTGACAACTGCTCTCGGTTTATGCATTGACGCTCATTTAATATTGGTGTGTTACATACATTCAAAACCATGCATCAAAATGTAGTGTATTGAATATTGCCTATCGTAATTTATTATAATATGTATTATTTGTTCCGTGTGACATGCTGAAAGGGTTATGTAGGACGTTGTAGAAGTGGCACATGGATATCCGTGTGCTGCGTTTTACAACGTGTTATGGCGGTACGTCTTACGCACTGTTCCGTGTATTCGCGTTTTCTTAGTGGAAACCCCGGATGCTCGCCTATCTATCTATTATATTCGCCAGATGGAAAACGCGGGTAGAATCTAAAAAAAATATAGGCGGAAATCTCGTTTACTGGCAACATATTTTTTATTCCTCCTTTTTTCCTACTCGTGGTTATTATAGATAGCTTATATTCATAATAACTTAATTATTGTATAGCATAGTAACATTATTTGAAAAGTTGAGGATTAAAATGTGCATTGGTCAGTGATTCCCGACCAGGTTCTGCGAGAATAAACTTTTTTGGTAAGAAGAGTGTTTATCTTTATTACCAATTCAATGTTATTTTTTAAATCATTAACTATAACAAACATAATGCTTGTTCAATGCCATATGACTTAGGAATACACCATGAAAAGTCAAATCTGTTTGCTTAAGTCCGAAATTTGAAATCGCATAAAAATATGTTCAGCAAATTAACACATAAGCTCATTCATTATTGCTTGTGAAAACAGAGGATCATGACATAGACTCATTAATCTACAAACCGGCTAACTCCATTTGGGGAAAATATTCAGGAAGGAGAAAAAACTTAAAACTTATTTTTTTTTCCATGAAAAACTGTTCGGCACGTCGCACAATCGAAAAATAATATTTGGAAAATTTTGGCACCTGCACGTAAAAAGGTTCGCCAACCCTGACTGTTATTAATGTTATGATTTTTTCAATGTTGGTCGTACAATGTTCAGTAGGTAGTTACATACACGTTTTTTGAAATATGTAATAATATGTGTAATAATATATTCGTCAAGGCAAATTCTACTTCCAGTCTTTTGTGTGACATGCTATTTTTTTGTGAGTATAAAATATAATGGTGACAACTACTTAGTTTGCAACGTGTATTTATGAAGTTCATTATGTTGGACATTTTTAGGAAATTTCGTCGCGATTAGTGAACGCGTCGGTAACTTAAACAGTAAATCACGGCATCAGGAATGCGATAGATATGGGTTCAAGTCCCATTCAGTGTAGGTATGTATGTTTCTGGTACGTTACGAAACATAATGTTTGTATATTCAATAAACAAATCTTACTTTTTAAAGTCTTATGTAGGCAGTGTAGGTACCTACCTATTATTCATTGGAATAAAAAAAAAATGTTTGGTTACGTGACAAACTTTAATTCATATTTGAGACACGTCACTATTACAATTAACGTACTTACCTAATTCTTTAACATATGTTTAAGTTTATACCATATTCTTTCTCACTTGAGATAAGTAACTCTGTTATAATACCACACCTAATAAGGTAAGCCGATTCAGTTCCTACTAATTTTGTGTTCCGTTTATGTAACCTATTCGCCATATCCTTTTTTCTCTATATACTCTTAATGTTTTTGTAAAAGCATTTGATGAAGGTAGGTATGTCGAAGGAAGACTTTTCTCCAGGGATTACGAGTTCTCTCATTCCATTACGCTCATTAACCCTTCAAGCTTACCGGAACATGCTGTGAAATTGAAAAAAAAACCCATCTGCTAATGTGTTGTTATTTTCTTTTTGTTACAGCTCTTTTTGCTGCAGTGGAACACGGGCACCTGGAGAAAGCCAGGACAATACTAGAATCAACAGACGTTGATGTTAACAGGTAACAATACTACGATTTTATCTTCATCTATATTAGCTGGGTCGCCATATTGATTTCATTTTGTTATTATTCACAAAATACATAATGTGGTTACATGTAAATTGTACATAAAGCATTTCACCGTGGCACAGTTCGCCGTGAGCTTTCTATCGGAAAGAGATGAACGTATACTATACGACTCCAATTTTATTAGATTCAATATAAACATTGATTTAATTTTCATAGCTGATTTTGGCAAAATTCATGAATAGTCGGAAAATTTTGGATTATGTTAGTTTTCCCAAATTCATCATATGCATAAAGCCCACCAAAAAAGCGTTCGGTGCGCTCACTACTGAGTAGGCCCCCTCCCACCCGCGCATTATCCTTCACCTATGTAATAAGGGGCTCAAGGAGCACAAAATAATTATTATTATCAGCGTCTCTCATAACAAAGCAATAAAAATATTATTAAATTTCTCGGAGCTTGTAATTAATATCGGACACGCAATAACTAAACAAAGAGTTCGCTGTTCTTAAATAATAGCTTCCTGCCCGTCTATCGACGACGCTTCGGGGAGCGTGATTTTGCTTGCCGTGTTCAATGAATGGACTACGTTGTATTTTCGTTAATTCGTATCGTTGAGAAGCCAACAACGGTGACTCATGGGGCAGGCGGGCACAAGGCGTCGTCAAATCCAGTGTGCGCTGGCGTATTTGATTACGTTGTATTTTCGAAGATTCACATAGAAAATGCGCGAGCGCCCCGTAAGCCTGCTTTAGTGGACTTTATGCCTAGTGATTTTGCTCGCCGTGTTCAATGAATGGACTACGTTGTATTTTCGTTAATTCGTCCGGCTGAAAAGCCACCAACGGTGACTCATGGGGCAGGCGGGCACAAAGCGTCGTCGAATCCAGTGTGCGCTGGCGTATTTGATTACGTTGTATTTTCGATGATTTACACGCCACTTGTGAAATTTTGCGCGAGAGCCTCACTCGCTCCGTTAAGTGGGTTTTACGCCATAGACTTCACGGTTGTGACGTGAGCGCCATACTCCACCTTCATTCTTTGCTATTGCAATGGAAATATCGCTTTAATCATTAAATTAAACGGTACATAAGTGAAACGGCAAATAATTTTCAACAGTATGTGGAACGAAATTTTGCAGTCGTCGCCAATCGGAGACTGACAGTCGAGGTGTGAGCACGTAAATTTGTTTTGTGATGGCGTCGGAGGAATATATTCTTAAATCGTGTAAAGATGACTAAAAAACGTTCCGCGTGCACTTGAAAAAGAAAACATGTCAATGAATATACTATTATTATTACGAATATAATAATAAACATAACATTAAAATGACGCATGTTGAATTTTTATGACAAATTATATTTTGTTCGGCTCGCGTCATTTGCACAATCCGCGCATCGCCTAGTCACGATCTTTTTAGACCATGCCTCAGCTGAAGTATAGCCTTAATACGGGTAGAGAGTCCATCAAAGTGGAAACCATCGAAATTGGCAACGAATCAGTCCAGATAGTATTTGATGCGAAGCCATCCGGGCGGAGGAATGTTGGGATATCCATATTGTGGTGGTTAAATGGCGTGGCACAGGTTGCACGACCGATTGGAATCCCAAATTGGAGGAAAATTGTGAAAAGGATAGACCGGACTGAGAAAGACGAGGCCAGGACCTTGGCTGTTGTGTCACTAATGGTGATGATAATGTGAGAGAACAGACTTATCATCATATACTTCCACTATGCCTTCACGAATCTCTTTCTTTGCTAAGACATTTTATCACCGCACGATACTTCAAGTCTAAATCAAGAAATTTATTAGTAGGCTCATACGAAGGCCGACTTGCCATATTGTCACTCTGTAAAGGCCTGTTCGGACTGTTCCGGTGATTTAGTAGAGTAGCGAGTGATTTGGTAAAAAACCGTGTCTGAACAGACAAATTTAGTCGAGTAGTTTAGTAAAATCACCAGTCCAGTCGATTCATTTTATTCTATTATTTCGGCCGAGTAGCGACCCCCACCACCTCTCACTAAATACTAAACAAGCCACGAAACAAGTCTGAACAGGCGAGTTCATTAGTCGCCGACTGCCGCAGAGATGGCACATCGTTGGAGCGAAGATACTGCTCGAAATAATAGAACTTATATTTATTATACTTCAATGCGACAAACCGTCGCGAACGTGTGTTGATAGATCCGTAGATAAATGGCAATATTTCACAGAAAGCCTGTTATTGTTGAGAGTAGGTAAAGAGGTAGGTACACATTATCCTAGTGTGCATAAATTACCTATTTGTTACCTAAACAAACTACAAAAATACATAGGTAAGCATACAAAAATATAATAGGTAGGTATCCTATGTAAATTAGTATTCATCAATAGGAATTTGGAGCACAAATCGATTCAATTACGTCAACGCCGTTTTTGTATCGTGTCATTTGAATTATTTTTGAAGTTACAAGTTTAGTTAAGTTACAAGGGTAACAGTACTACTACTAATTCACTAAATCACTCGCCACTCTACTAAATCACTGGAACAATCCGAACAGGCCATAAGTCAGAATAACACCGAACTGAAACTGTTCGTATCATAATATGAAAACAGATAACATGCGCGCATATTTTTCAACGCGTTTATTATTTTCTTTCATACCTACTGATATAGATAGATTAACGAGTGCTCCTCATTTATAATAATAATATTATGTACCTTTAAAGATTGGTAATTAATTGATGCTGCAGGTGCTTTTATATAGTTGCGCTGCGTCGTTGGGTGTCGTATTATATTCGTTATATAAATAAACACAATGTTTTAAAATATCCAGTCAAAGTTGCCTACATAATAATATATTTTTATAACTGTCAGTAAAGTTAACATTTATATTTAGCCCGCTTATGAAAATTTAAAACAAATAATGCTGAAGTCTTGCCGAGTTGAAAACGTCTCCTTAGTTATTATATAAACTTTTTGCCATTTCATTAGGCGGAAGGTGTTTTTGACAGTGCAACTTCTGCGACAGTCACATTGTCATGGCGTAACGAAAGGAGTCACCTGTTTCGTTATTTTGTTAAAAACAACGTTATTATTTTCACATTTTATTATTCTGAATTTAAGCAATCCTATTGTATTATTATTCTTTATTTTACCTGTATGTGCTAACCCTGTTTTAAAAGGAACACTGCAACGTATTGTTTTTTTTATCAGCATTTGGAAAATAGAAAACATAATATGTGAATTTATATTATTTATAATATCGTCTCTGGACTTGCCAATTGCCGTAAATCTCACTTTTCACCTAATTGGAATTTTGATGGTAGGTAATGGACTTATTGCATACCTACTCTTACACGAACTGGCCAAGTATCATAAATCCCAAAAAAATATTTCATATCAAAATAATTCAAAACTATTTTTTAGGCCATTTGTAACTTGATAAAAAATATTCCAGGCAAATGATGTAACCCTCTCTAAACGTAAGTCACGGGGTACGCACAGAGTAAGGCACTCAATTTGTAATAAAATAATGTATGTAAAATAATAAATGAAAAGTAAATCCAATGCCCACAGATTTTGAACAATTTGATATTTGAGGGTTACGCTACTTGGCCTGTACAGTGACGATATTATTAAAAGGATGAGAATTCCTCAAGCTTCACTATTGGAACCATACCTAAAATAAAATTTGATGTAAATAAAAAGGATTTCAAGTTATACACATTTATATTTTTGTGAAAATTAATGTTTTTTAAAATAAATATAAAAAATATTAAAACTATGAATTAGTCAAAAATCTCTTAGGTGATGCTTAGAAAACTTAATAAACTAAATTTTAATAATAAATATGCCCGTATATGTAATAATAAGGTGAAGTCCGATTCAACAAATTCACATTTTATTACATTTTTTATAGATGTAAGTTTATCTTTGACTAAAAATAAAAAAATATTTTTTTTTAATGTTTTCAGATACATATTTATTAATTTTAACACAGTTAAAATTGTAAATTATCAAAAAAATGTCTCAAATTGCAAGCCTCATATTTTTCCGCTAGGTGTCTCTGGTAGGTAAAGACATCACCTTAAGGAATGTCCAGGATTATGCTCTGAAAATACCATTTTGACCTACGTGGGTCATGTGGGCTCTTAAGCACCAGCTACCAAATCGACGCAAAGTTCATAATATTAATTCAAGTTTAATATTTGCCTTCCTATCGGAGAGTTGAGACACAATCTGAAATCTCCACAATCACAATGCACGATACTGTAATTCCGAAGAATTATTTCACTGTTAATTTATAGTGTTAAATAATCTCAGTAACCCAGTTTTTTTAAAGTTAACATCAGTAAATTCACCCCGATAATGCCCTTCGCAACACATTCCTCCCTTCACTACCCCAATCACCCCCTTCCTATTCGTACGTTTCTTATGCTGTTCTAAAGTATGTGTAATGTAATCTTGAGTTTTGTTGTGGCGACAATGATTGGCCTAATTTCTCTCCAGTGACATATTTTATTCAGTCCGGCAGTTCTAAGATAGTTTTTATTACTGTGTAATTTGCACATTATCTTATGTTGTTGACTCGCATCCCATTGACCTACATTCCCATTTAGACACTGTAGGGGACCTTTTTGAATAATTTCTGTACATATTAAATAAATGCGTGCAAATTGCGAAACATCAAATCTAAATAAAAACCACACTACCTCGTCGACATTATTAATGGACAAAAGTACAGTATTTCCCCCAGATCATTATCCAAAGACAGATCGACGGTATACGTAGCAGACGGTTACAATGACATGTAAATTGTACGTAAAACATTTCACCGTGGCACAGTTCACCGTGAGCTTTCTTACCGAAAAGATATGAGCGTACACTGTATATTGTAAACTAACTATACGGTCTCCAATTTTATAAGATTCAATATGAACATTGATTCAATTATCATTAATTACTGATTTTGGTAAAATTCATGAATTCAAGAATGAAAACCTAACCTAACATATAATCCAGTATATCGGTTATTTTCAATTTTGGTTGCTGCTGGCTTTCTGTAAAGTGTAAACCAACAAGAACCGTGTTTTATTTAGACGTGAATCTTATGTCAGTAGGTACTATGCGACCCTAAGAGGTTGGACGGTCTTTAATATACGGTCATATATTTCCTATACAACGTTTCACGGTGAAGTGTGAAACGGCAAACTGCATACGTACAAGTTTCCGGACACGGTAGCAGACAAGACCCACTACATTAAGGACGCGATAAGAAACTGTGAATTTCGATGGTAGTGCTAATTATTGCTTATTCTTAGAATGAAATTTGATAAACTAGAAAAGCATGATTGTTCCATGCTGAAAAGAATTGTACATATACATCAATTAATATGAATGAAATATGCAATCAAAAATCTTCATTTACTGCATGCAGGCTACCGCAATGTATTTGAAGATAAGTAACAAGAAGCACTACCATCAGAACTCTGCATTTAGTGCCACTGCCTTGCGTAGCGGTACAAGACGCCACATTTCTTGGATTAAAAACAGCGTTTATAATGGACTGGAACACAATTTAGGTTCGTAAAATCTACGAAACTCCGTCTCATGAAAAAAAAATATCCTGCGGTTCATCAATTGTTAGGAAAATAATTAAATTATTTTTTTTCTATTTCTAATGTTTTTCAAATTTTCATGGAATGTGGATATATTGTAACTATGTAAATTAATTGAATGATTATGCGAGGTAGATGAAAGAAGAAAAGTGAATAATACATAGGTAGTTTTTAAGGTGCCCACGGTTGCCGCGCGGCTTAAGCGTTGGACTATCACGCCGTGGGTCCCAGATTCGAATCCTGGGTCTGACAAGTACACATATTGTTTTTCAATTTGTGCGTGAGTCAGGGTATGGACCTAATAGATTGAGCAAGTGGCTGACATCCATTTCTCGTAAAAAAACCAAATCTGTTAATACAAACATCTATTAATAATATATTTTGTAGAAATGAGATTCTTTTAGCTGCCTATATTGACATGCTCCATCTGCCCGGTCTTCGCTAGATTTGAATGTTAGTTTAAAAATTAGTAGAAATAAAACAAAAAAAAAACACAATTTAAATATTTCGGAAAATTATCGTAGACTGCGGTTCGTACATTTTTCCATTTCTACCGCTGCTTAAAACCTTTGTTTCTGGTACGAGTTCAGCTCTGCCGAGTAGATGACTTGATGGTGACAAACCTCTTCCGATATGATATCGCATGAACAGAAGAAAAATAAGAAATACTCTGCCGTAGCATTAGCATCCATTCATTATGTACTTCGTTGTATCCATTGCGATACTACGTAGGTAGAAAAATGTAACTTTGTCTTGTTTCTCGAAACCATGTAGATATTGGTTAAATTAAATCTGTTTTTTTTCATATATTTTTTTAATGAATCTTTCTTGGATTTCTTTATTGATTTCCATTTCCTCTGACTGGCGTTGTAAACATGTTGGAGGCTGTATCGTATTTCCGATATCCATTTTCCGTAAAGAAAGAAAAATATTATACAGGGCGTTCAAACACTCGTTTTATTGCTCACGTAACTTGGATTAATATCATGCTCTCTCGTTGAGATATTTATTTATTATTTCCTACGCTCTAAAATCGTTTTATTGCCGCCTGATTTCTTCTTCACACTTATCCTCAGATATAAAATTTAACAGACCCAAAAAGAAATATTGTTTTCATTGTACAATTTCACAGTAGATTTAAAAAATATATTATATCATAAATCATTAACTTTACTATCACAACACTGGTAGTAAGCACGATCGTAAGAAATCAGAACCCATATTTTCTTACTTAACGGCCCAAATGCTCAGCGTAGGTCAAAATTGAGGTTTTATGGTATTTTCAGAGCATAACCCTGGACATTCCTTAAACGTTGTAGATAATCTATTTATATAATTTTGAAGCCTTATTATACTTTATATTTATTTTAAACATTTGATGACTGCATAAAGTATTTTTATTACATAAAATAGTATTCTTTTATACCTCTCGCTTTTATGTTTTAGAATATAGTCATATTTCAGTATATCCATGTGCAGTAGTGTTAAGATTTTTTGATTTATTAATTTTTAAACGCATTTACAAAACCATTAGTAAAATTAATGTTAACATTATATAGTGAATATTTACGATAAAAAAATATATTTTAAAATCTCCGTGATCCCAAATTTGACAAGAATTAGGCATTTTAGTATTGAAAAAAATGGGCACGATTATCACATTTGAAGACAATTCTAAGACACTGATTATAAGCTATGTCTTTGATCATTTAAATGTGATAAACATACTACAAATAATGATTGTTTTATAATAATTATTGACCAAAGAATAAGGTAGTATTTTTTAATACGCCATTTCTATTGGCATTTCCCAGTGGTTAAGCTACAACATACGGCCGTAGCCATACATTGACAAACGATAAATGAAGTAGGTAGGGAATAAGATCATGTACATTATATAGTGACATATTTACGAAAAAAAATTATATTTTATAATCTTTGTGATCCCAAATTTGACAAGAATTAGGCATTTTATTATTCAAAAAATGGGCACGATTAACACATTTGAAGATAATTCTAAAGATACTGATTATAAGCTATGTCTTTGACCATTCAAATGTGATAAACATCCTACGAATAATGATTGCTTTATAATAATTATTGACCTAAGAATAAGGTAGTATTTTTTTTAAATACGCCATTTCTATTGGCATTTCCCAGTGGTTAAGTAAGCTACAACATACGATAATAAAATAATAATAAATATTTTTATTTTCTACTAGCTGAAGTACCCGGCTTCGCACAGGGTCGCTTCGTGGGTATATTTATCTTAGATATTTAAAAAATAATAAGAGGTAATTGTTTTTTTAATATTAAAATATCTGTGTTATACAATATGGCAATATGAAAATAATTCTAATAGGAGTAAATGTCAAACGAAAGACCACTAAATTAAAATCGAATCCAAAATATGCAAACATTATTAACGTTATTAATATGTAGTAAAAAAAATCAAAATTGCATTGAACAAACAAACAATAAACGTTGTATTTTATATAATACTAATTTAGAAACCTTTGCGGGCGTGCGCACAACAACTGGTCAAAGTTTCATCGCAATCGGATGAATGGTATAAGAACGCATACAAATAGAAGAAGAAAAAGATGGTTGTACTAATTCAAAAACCTTCGCGGGCGTGCGCACAACAACTGGTCAAAATTTCATCACAATCGGATGAATGGCATAAGAACGCATACAAATAGAAGAAGAAAAAGATGATTCAGAAACCTTTGCGGGCAACACTTGATCAAAATTTCATTGCAATCGGATGAATGGTATAGGAACGCATACGAATAGAAGAAGAAGATGATTTTCTAATTCAGAAATCTTCGTGGGCATGCGCACGACAACTCACCAAAGTTTCATTGCAATCGGATGAATGGTGTAGGTACGCATTCGAATAGAAGAAGAAGATGATGGTTGTACTAATTCAGAAACCTTCGCAGGCGTGCGCACGACAACTCACCAAAGTTTCATTGCAATCGGATGAATGGTATAGGAACGCTTACGAATAGAAGAAGAAGAAGATGGTTGTACTAATTCAGAAACCTTCGCGGTCTTGCGCACAACAACTGGTCAAAATTCCATCGCAATTGGATGAATGGTATAAGAACGCATACGAATAGAAGAAGATAGAATAGAAGAAGATAGAATAGAAGAAAAAGAAGAAGAAAATGGTTGTATCAATTTGAAACCTTTGCGGGCGTGAACACAACACTTGATCAAATTTTCATTGCAATCGGATGAATGGTATAGGAACGCATACGTATAGAAAGAGAAGCAGATGGTTGTACTAATTCAGAACCCTTCGCGGGCGTGCTCACAACAACTGGTCAAAATTTCATTGCAATCGGATGAATGGTATAGGAACGCATAGAAATAGAAGAAGATAGAATATAAGAAGAAGATGGTTGTACTAATTCAGAAACCTTCGCGGGTGTTGGCACAATTACTGACGAAAATTTTATTGCAATCGGATGAATGGAATAGGAACGCATACGAATAGAAGAATATAGAATAGAAGAAGAAGAAGAAGAAGATAGTTGTACTAATTCAAAAACCATTGCGGGTGTTACCACAACAACTGACGAAGGTTTCATCGCAATCGGATGAATGGTATAAGGACCATACGAATAAAAGAAGATAGAATGAAGAAGAAGAAGAAGATGGTTGTACTATTTCAGAAACCTTTGCGGATGTTAACACAACAACTGACGAAGGTTTCATCGCAATAGGATGACTGGTATAGGAACCATGCGAATAAAAGAAGATAGAATGAAGAAGAAGAAGAAAGTGATGATTTTTATAATTCAGAAACCTTCATGGGTGTGCATACAACCACTTACCAAAATTTTATTGCAATCGAATGAATGGTATAGGAACCATACGAATAAAAAAAGATAGAATGGAGAAGAAGAAGAAGATGATGAATTTTTTAATTCAGAAACCTTTATGGGTGTGCATACAACCACTTACCAAAATTTCATTGCAATCGGATGAATGGTATAGGAACCATATGAATAAAAGAAAATAGAATGAAGAAGAAGAAGAAGCTGATAATTTTTCTAATTCAGAAACCTTTATGGGTGTGCATGCAACCACTTACCAAAATTTCATCGCAATCGGATGAATGGTATAGGAACGCATACGGGACAGACAGATAGACAGACAGACAGACAGACAGACAGACATTCATTTTTATATATTAGTATAGCATATACTCTTCGCGCAAGTGCAAGCAATAAGTTGACAAAGTTTTATCGCAATCGGATGAACGGTATGGCTGCGCATTAAATACGAACAAACAAACACACAAATATTAATTTTTATATATTAGATATGTTCTCTATATCTCCGCACTAAAGTAAGATAGAATTTCTACGGCTGAATTAAATATTTTTTTGTAAACGACGCCGGTAAATATGGATTTGACTGATTTCAGTCATTTGAAAACTGCGAGCACGTTTTTCAAATATATTGTTTTTGTGTTAAATATAAAGTTAGTGGTAATTATTTTTAGTTGTTTTAGTAGAACATGTGGTTAACTATGTTGTGCTTATATTTGGTAGCCGTACTGAGAAGCAACACGATGTTATAACGTTTCATAGTTAAATTGATAATAATAAAATCGAGATTCTACTGTGCTTCATTTTGCCGAAAAATAGGTGCTCTCAATACCATTACTCTGAGCTTATACCACATTTTCTTGACAGTTGTTACCTAAACATTTATGTACTTAGTGATTTTCAGAACACCCCGTGGTTTAAATATGAAAAAATAATGATTTACTCAAAGAATATTTTGTATGTATAAATTCGACATGTTTTCGAAGATATCATATTTTTTCATGAAAAAAAAACGGCTGAATTCTTTTTTTGTATTGTTTCTATTTTTTTAGATTATACGCGAGGGTCTTTTGAGTTTCTTATGAAAACAACGTTTTTTTTTGTAATCTTTCAAATTTCGCGGCCATGAAAATTTAAGAATTTATTTCTCGAATTGGTGGGCGGTTATTTTTTTCATTATGTGTCTTATCTTGTGAAATGTGGTCGAGACATCTTTATTCTAAATCCGAGACGTAAGGGGGCTTATGGCAAAAACGCAATATTGTCTGTTACGTCATTTTGTTCTACGGCGTAGCAACAAACGTCCGCAATTGGGGCATTTTTCATATTCACAATATTATTTTTTTCTTTTTAATTATCGTTTAAAACACAATTATATTCACTTTATGTCATTGATAAGATTGTGTGGACACCCACACTACTGTTTATCAATTCTTTTACAGGTTATGCTACATAATGCACTGATTTTTGGTACTGTGACATTATAATATGTTTGGCTTTGTTTTAACTTCTTGTATCAGTGTGCGAAGACTCGATACTAGGGGCCGTATGTATGAGATTCCCAAATTCTTTATAAGTTATTTAACCGATTTTCCATCATATAGCGTATAGCACTGTTTGTGACGTAAGCAATCTGACGTCACGCACCATTCAAAATGGCTGCCTCAGCTGTCACTTGCAAATGTCATTTTAATTTTGCATTCATTACAACAAACGTTTGCTTGAGGCCCTTGTTCATTGTGTAGACTCTGTAAAACATTTGCGAACTTTAAAAACAGTTCCTAGTCGTGCTGTTTACAAAATACGTATAATTTTGATCCCTAGTCTGTAATCTAGATAGTAGATAACTGATGAAATGCCTCGTACCTACCTATTTCGCTTGCAATATTTCTCATGGAGAGATAAGATGGACTTACGTAAGATTACGATAAAATATCTCCGCTAAACGACCGCTAAAATATGTACCTACTGCTATATCTGGCATTAAAATATGCAATTGAAAGCATTCTGCATTCTTCAAAATATTATGGTACCTACCTACCTAGTTAATTATTGTAAGATAACTGTAATAAACAAGGCACAACTCTCAAATACACTGGAAACATCAATAGTGTCATACGGTGATTGGTATAAATGATAATATTATAGAGATCTCATTACATATTACTATCTAAATCATATGCATTTTCTGTCGTTTATTCTTATTCTGTTTTGACATCTCATAATTATTGAAGTGAAGTTAGTCAAAATAATATTCAGTATTGCCACCAAATGTATTCAGTATTGCCACCAAATGGAAAAGTTTACTGGCAATACTTTATCTTTTGGTACAGTAGAATAATTATAAAATAAATGTGATAAAATAGCTGATAAATTATTTAAAGTTCATAATAATTATTCATGTATAATTATTAAATTTATATGATACCGTTCGCACACTTTCAGACACATTTACAATTTAAAAATTTTAAATTAATGGTCGGGGAATGAAATTTTATAAGCTTGCAATTATTTGTACGCCATGACACATTATGACGTCACATAGTGATGCCGCTAACCAACAAATAACATTTGCACTTATGCATACAGACGAGCAGTATATAGGCTATAACGTATTTGGGAATCTCATGCATACGACCCTAGGGCGATTATTTAAAGCCTACCTTCTTAAGAAAAATATAATATATAGATACATATAACTATAATCAGTTTATTTTATAAAAATAATTTAATCTGCCAACGACATTATTTGTCGTATGGTTACATGTAAATTGTACGTATTACATTTCACCGTAGCACAGTTCGCCGTGAGCTTTCTTATCGGAAAGAAATGACCGTATACTATACGTCATCTCTGATTTTAGGAAAACTCATGAATTCAAGAATGAAGACCTAACCTAACAAATAATCCAGTATAGCGGCTATTTTCAAAATTTGTTTGTCGTGGCTTCCTTTATACCGACTAGAACCGTGTTTTATGTAGACATGAACTTTATCTCAGTGCTAATACTACCCAAAGAGGTTAGACGGTCTTTAACATACGACCATATAGATCGTTATTTGTCTTCACCAACGTTATGACTTTCTTTTTCGACCAAACCCAACCTAACCTAATCTTAGTGTGTGATAATGATGCATCGAAATGTACGAAAATTTCAAACTTGAAATTAACAATAATTATTGGATCAAAAAACATCTCCGCCGACAGACAAATGTATTTAATTTAAGTACCTAATTGCAGTGGCGAAGGGTGGAGGTAGGCTGTTAAGATTCGCTATAAATAGTACACACTAAACTTTTTTAGTCATATGTACTTGTTTTTATTGAACTAAGACTATAATTTACAGATGGTGTTAGTTAGTTTTTAAAAATCAATTAAACCCTGCCTAACTAAACCGTAATAGTTTTGGTCTAATTTGGGCAATACGACAAAATTGTGCACACTTTTTCATTCATAGTTATTTGTTTTCGTTGGATTAAAAAAACATATTTCACATATTGTTGGTTATTTTTTTTTTAATTCATTAAGCCCTGCCTAAACCAAACTATAATAAATAAAAAATATTTTTCTATTTATAAAATATTCAAAGTTATGTATGATTTAATTGCATAATTTTAGATATTTTATAGATAGACATGTATTGTTTGACTATTATCTATTATGGCTTGGTTTCTTGGGTTTAATTGAATTTTAAAAACTAACCAACACAATCTGTAAATTGTAGTCTTATTTCAATGAAAACAAATATGTTTGTCTGAAAAAGTTTAATGTGCACTGTTTATGGCGGATCTTAACAGCCTACTTCCACCCTATGCCACTGCCTAATTGTATACAGGGGATAAACCTGTTTCCGCCAAAACAATGATTAATGGTCATCTGGTTATCTACAACGCATTGTGGAAGAAAACTTGAAAATGTAAATAAAATGCAGATGAGCCTTTCTGCCATCTGACTATTTTGCCCATAAAATACCAAGGTGGTGTCCAAAATATATATTTTTTTTATCTCCGCATCAGTTGAAATACGACCTTATGGTGGAGCGAGTTCAAAAGATTTTTTTTCCGTGGCTTTATCCAACTGACTTTCTCTTAGGTATGCTTACATACTGTAGTTTAAGTGCTAGAAGATATCAATATTTGGCCACGTATTTTTTTCGACTTATACGTGGTGTGAATGAGAAATCTGCCATTCTTGGTAGTATTGACTTGTGTGTCCCTGATAACTATCTTAGAAATCGGGAGCATCAGTTGTTTGTTCTCCCGACCTGCGATTGGTGATGCCAATTGGGAGGGCAATAACTCTGTTCAACCAAATCGCTTCGGATGTTGATATATTCCATCTACGTGAGGATGAGTATAGGTGGACGTTAATAGATATATAAAAATAGGGTCTGCTTAACTCATCCGGTGTACTTCCTTGTGCCTATATAATTTTTTGTATTTACACATTTATACTGTGGAATAACTTAATACTGATCTATCTCTTTTGTTGTGTACCTAATATTGTTTTAATAATACTTCGTTGTTTCTAACTGTCATGTTGTGAACGTCTTCAACTTGAATTGAATGTACCTATGTGTATTAGTATTTTATTAATATAAATGTCGGTGTGTATTATGGGTTTATTCATCTTACTATTTATTTTATTTCAGTTTAAATGCGGATGGGTTATCGCCTTTGGATGTGGCCGTTCTCGGGAACAATCGACCGATGGCGCGGATGCTGCTTGGATTCGGTGCACAGGAAGGAAATCAATGTGAGTGTCCGTTTGTCCCATATCTACTCGTTATAAATTATATATATTACATTACTATCGGTTATAACATATTATCTCATCATACAAACCACCGTCAATCAGTGACGTCCCGTGGGGGTAGGCAGATTGAGCGTCCCTTGGGGGCGGCAAATCGAGGAGAATCATTAGCGATATATAGAAATAGCTACCTAAACTTAGTAATAGCGGAAATATCATCTTTCCATTAAAAAATTCAGCTCACAGGTTGGAAACAAAATGTATTAATTACTATAAAAGTTTTAACTTCTTATTGTGCCATCCCCTAGCGGAGGTCGGCCGCCATCAAGGCGATCTTATCTTTGTTGTCTGCTACCCGGAACAGTTCAGTGGAGCTGCACTCGTACCAATCACGGAGGTTCTTAAGCCACGAAATGCGGCGCCGTCCTCTGCTACGCTTCCCATTGATCTTACCTTGAATGACAAGTTGGGGAATGATGTATTTTTGTCCTCTCTTTCCTCCGTCCCTTTTGAACTTCTCGGTCCTTCCCCGTTCGATTGAGAACTTCAACATTTGTCACCCGGTCAGTCCAAGGAATTTTGAGGATGCGTCTATGCAGCCACATCTCGACAACTTCAAGTCTCCGTGAAATCTCTTGGTTTAGCGTCCAAAGTTTTATCAGGGCTATATTTTTTTGTCGGGTTCACGATGTCTTATTTACTTCCGTTGTTCTTAGACGTCACGTCACGTACAGAGTTGCGAATTATATTTGAATTGTAGATAGGTACCTACATAGTTATCTAATTCAAAATTTTATCGAAATAGGTATGTTTACCTGTCACTCGCGAGTTTTGGAAGTTGCCAGGTGTATTTTTTAATGTATCTGAAACCGTGGACTCGAAATATTGTCTATTGAGGCAGAGATGGCATTTAAATTAGATTTAGTGGTATATATCCATACTACACAATTCTTAGATATTGGTGTCATGAAAGGATGATAAAAAATACTGTATAAAAGTATGTGGCGGCATTTTGTCTAGCAACGTCACTGCCGTCAATTCGCATTTGTTATCCGGATAGACATAGTTGTCGACCCGCTTGATTAAATTTGAGGGCCGTTTTCCATGACTAGTTTTTTTAAAATAATCAAGTTCGATTTTTTTTTAATTTATTCTAACTTGGTTTTTCTAGAAAATAAAAATATCATATGTAGTTATTTACCTTTTGGATGTGGCTTTATGAAGGTGTATTTTTTGAGTAGTTATAGAAAAATATGGAATAAACTTAATTAAATCGAGCTTAAATATTGGGACCATACCTGAGAATAAGATTTCATATAAATAAAAAGGATTTCAAGTTATGCTTTTATAAAAACCGATGTGTTTCGCCTCTGGTAGGTAGAAGCATCCCCCTTATTATTGTGAAGGAAAGATATTGAATTTTTAACATTAAACACATAATATAATTAAGCAGACGAAAGACTAAACAATCGATAACGAATAATCGACAGCAGTAGATATTAAATAAACATTTTTTTAAAGATAACTAACGCCATAAATATTTGTGCGCAGGCAATTTTTTTTAACTGTAAAACATTACTTTTTATCATAATCATAAAATGGTTCGTTTTGCCAAAATTTAGTAATTATTTTAGGATGATATTTTCCGTTATTTTTTATTCTTGCACGTTAAACGTAGGTAACGAGTATTGGATTATTCTGCCCTCTTAAAATAAATTATCTTAACTTCAATTAACTATTGAACAGCCCACCGTAACTCAATTTGGAGAGCGTTATGAGCAGGTATTAAAAAAGTCAATAGTTAAAATTTTTCGCAATTAAGCATGGCAGTCGTAGCATAGTGGTAATGCACAGGGCGCGATACCCAAAAGACGCAGGTTCGATCCTGCCGGGTGTCTTACTTAAAAAAAATCTATTGGCTATATTTTCTTATGAGTGTTTTCAGAATTATGTATGTTCAATCTTAACTTCGTATTAAATTAATTATTAGGACGGATAAGTGTTTCTATATAGTATATATACATAATTATGATCTTTTTATTCAATTAATAATACACAGTCTGAAGAATGTAGCATTATTAATTGTTATTGAACATAAATAATGTGGAACACAGAAGAAATATGCATAATTAGATTTTTTTAAATATATTATGTACCGAACCTGTGTCTGTCCCGTTATCCCGAGCGGGAACGTTATAGCCTGACCGTCATTAAGTCGTAAACCAATACTGGTTTCGAAGACTTGTTCTAAGGGAACTGCCATTCGCATTTCTATCAGTTCTATGGTTGACACTCTTGTCCGGGGGCCCTAATTTAGTATTTATTACATAATATAGCAACGAACGACAACATCGTCGTTTATTTATTCTATCAATCATTTTCACTGTGAAGTGAATGCAACCGTAGTTTTAGACTCGAGATTCCAAAATCGGAGATCTTATACTGAACAAAAACGAATTTTTGTTAATTTATTTTCACAGACTAATCTGTGAACGATTCTATCTTGTTATTCTATTTTGTTTCATTTATTACAATACTACACAACACGCGTTGCCTGTTATTTGGCAAAGCTGTCAAGATAACACAAGAACAGGAAAAAAAACTAAATTAGTCATGTATAGGTTGATATGCAACGGTGTTCGTGTGGTTGTGGTTGTTGTTGGTTGTCATTCACCCACACAAACAAAAGGTCAAACAGACATCTGCGATATTCTTTAATCAAGAGTGCGGAACTCGCGAGACGTACAGACAATATGAAAGAATTATGTACTTGGTTTTTTTTTGTACAGGGTTGAGCAAAGCTAAAGCTGAGATAAATATCGCCTGTATTGATTATTTAATATGTATAGTATGTTTTATTTATAAAATAGAAACACTTCCGGCTAAGTATATATTCAGAGTTCACAGAGACTTAATCAATAATAACAGAGAATACTTCAAACGATACACGAATAGATTAACAAAATAAGATGAATCGCTCGACCAAATAACCAGATGAACTTGGCAAAGAATTAGTTCAGTTCAGGTAGGTATCACATTTGACAATTAGAAACCACACTTATCACTAGAAACGAATCTCGATAGTGTAAGGTGCTTAGTTTTAAAATAGAGGACCTGTATGATCAAAAGGGTCAGAGCTAATCAGACTAAGCTGACTGGCTGTAAGACTGTGATAGATAAAAATTACGGAGTTAACATAGAGTTAAATTCATCCGTCTACAGAACGCTTGCGGCATCCAGTCATTGGGCCGCGCCATATATGGGTCTCTTTTCGAAGTCACGCCGCTACATATGGTGATTAATTTGCCGAGTTTTTGAATTGCGATGACTTGTCATAATATGTATTTCGGAGATTATACGGGTGCTGAATTCTTTCTCACTCGCGCTTCTGGTTAGTTTCTGTTCAGGCCACGGTTTTGCCAATATCGATTTACTTTGTTGACAACCCTGCATATGGGGCATACATTCCTGCGACAGTTCAACAAATTACCGCAGCAGTAGTTGTCAACGCGTTCCCTGATTTATTCGCCGCTTGTACTCGGGACGTCGAATTTAATCAATATGGCCGCTTATAAAATGTGTGGAGTTTGTAGGCTCTGAACATGTGCCCATCATTCTGTCAATCGATCGTGTATTGTGCTGTTTGCCAATTTAGGCCTGACAAGAGTGTGCTTGACACAATTATTTGAAATTGTAACTGTAAACATTGCGAATATTGCGATATTGCCTGGGCGCGTTAAATTCAACATAATTACATCTAACGTAATTCATTGTCATACATTTTATAATGAAATCATAATATATGACAAATCTGGAATCAAATAATAATTATAATGTTGAGCCATCTTCGTAATGATGTCTTGCAAAAGGTTTACTATTTTACCACCTTTTTATTAGCTCGTATTCTTGTTTGTCCGGTACAGATTTTTTCTTGTGTGTCCAGTACATTTTTTTTCTTGTCTGTCCAAGATTTGTATTGGACGATTGAAGATTTTTAACTAACTTTCCGACTAGCTAGACATTTGAAACTTTTAGAATTATCAGAACACGATGCCAATGCACTTTTTTAATATCTACTTTTAGCCATCTTTAAGCAGAATTAAATTCATTTTCAGTTAATTCTGTTTTGTATGGAAAGTTATTTCAGAAAAATCCGTAAAAAGTAAAAGACTATTATTGGTTGCTAAGGGGGTGGTCCTAGCAACTAAATTATTAATAGATATATACGTGCATTACTATGGAAATCAAAATGACATTACAGTATTCTATACCTATTTGTTTGTTTGTTTGTTTTTTATTTACTTCATATCAAGTACAAGTTTGAGCATATTGAGCATAATAATTCAACAGAATATTTAAAAACGATGTATAGGAAAAGTTCTTTTTATCTTGTAATTATTTAGAACTACAGTCGGTAACAAGCATTTTCTACCATGAGTTTTGTGGGTCGCCTACTAGGAGAGGCTTCAACAAAGTTTAAATCTCGACTGTGTAGAAATATGGAACAAGCACGTGTTAAAGAATAGGTTAAGTCTGTATCATAGTATGCATTAGAGTTTATCACGTAAACGAAACGCGCATTTAATGGTGGTAATATTTTAGAACACGGCGCGTTTTGTATTGTAATCATTTTATTACCTGACCGTCGTAAAGTAATAAACTGAATCTGGCTTTAAAACCTTGGTTCATTGCGACCGGCTTTCAGATTTCTATCGTATTAATCTGTTCTGCGATTTTTACCCACAAATATCTACCTAACTAGTCTAAAAAATTGCGGACGCGAAGATCTCTTCACATAGTTTTGTGTGTCCGTATTGTTTTGGATTTGTTTTTTTGTACTATATATTTATTAATTTATTGTTGTTCGCTCAACGTACTCAACTCTCACATGGACACTTTGTATTATAAAGTCTCTGTACACCCAAATGTGCGGCGATCTCAGTCTTGGGCATCTGCTCCTGACACATTCCCGGGCTAAAAACTACTGATGCTTCACACGCAACATAGGGCCTCGTGATGCGCTCGATTAAAACCGAGTGTGCTGCGGGGCGGGTTGGTTTGAAGGGATGTTTGTGTTGTTCTATGATTCAAACTAAATAAGTCTTAAACGGACGCCCACCCCTGTTTTTTCAATATATTAGTATATCGTAGTAAACTAGTATAAACGTGTCAACCAAGCTTGTAGAGATTGCTCTGTGAGGGCACCTATCATTCATTTGGCCACGTTATACGCCTAAAGTGTGTAAATACGAAGGAAGTTGTCGAGAGAAGGCATGTTTATAATATTGTTATATGAAATTTGCGATATTATTTCTGAACGTCCGACGTCATCCGTAAGTTATGTCTCCCTGCTCCGCCCCTGGAATAAACATTCACATTGTTTTATTATTTATTATTCTAGCGCGATCTAAGAGACGTGAGCTATGGTTTTTTTTTTAATAAATATTATCTTTTATTAAAAAAAAACGAATTCCAAAGCCTTAATCTAATGGTGAAGTTAACTGACACTTGTATCCTGAGGATGCTCGGGAGTCCGTCATCATGGGATTTTAGTTGAGGGAGGCTTCGTGTATAGGTCCGCCGTTCACATTGTTATTTTGAAGAGAGAAAATAAAACACGGGTTAATATCATTTCGTATATTTTGGTATCACTTCATACATGATAATAATTCTTCAATGTATCCAAATCGTGGTTCTCGGATTCGAATCTCGGTTCCGGAAAAATCACTTGTTGTATTTCAAATGTATATTTTGGCATACAACATGGACCTGACAGGTTGAGCAAGTGGCTAATATCCGTTTCTCGTTTTTAAAAAAATCAGTTAGGAAACCTCTTTGCAAGGCGGCGAAAATTTACGTGGGATTCTAACATCAATGACAATTAATCAAACGTCTTTCAAGGGGCATCCAAACGAGGTAATAATTATTGTTATTAACAGACCATCGAAAACAACTATTGACAAATTTACCATTATTGTTTGTGTACTTCATCATTGGTGTAATTTAATGTTTCCCAAAAGCAAAAAGGCAGCTATTTGCTAGTCACATTTTGAGATAATGAGACATTCACGTTTTTTTCAATTTTTCTTAACGGCCCTCATGCTCAGCGTACGTCAAAATGGAGCTTTTATGCTATTTTTAAAGCATGATCCTGGACATTCCTTAAACGTTGTAGATAATCTACTCCAGTATGTAAGCATACCTAAGAGAAAGTCAGTTGGATAAAGTAATGCCATAGTGATTATTATTTTTCTTCTAAATCGTAGGAATTGGTAGGAAATATTCTTTGAACAAAAATATGAATCTGCACGCCAATTTAATTATCCGGAACGCTTTAAAATATTCCATTATACCTTCTATCCAAACGTCCTACTGTAAATAATAAACCTTGATAAAAACTGATTACGTTCATGTAAATGTCATCTTTTTCCCACAACGGCTTTTTATTGCTATTTCGGTGTGGGCATAGCTCTCTCTTCGTGGATCGATCGTAGTTTCAATGATTTTTTTTTCATTTCTAACCCTACTATTCAAGACCCCCACGTGCCGTCCCTGGAGTCATATTGGCCACGCCGTGAAAATAAAAATAAAAACAAATATTTCTCACTTCTCTGAACCCTTTGTCATTTTAGTCATAGCGGTAAATTTATACCACCTCACATTGTTACAATTCGTCACAAAAATACCCCCCCCCCCCTGTCTTAATTACGTCATATTATTTTCCCCTACACTCGTTCTAAAACAAAGTCGTTGAAAATGTTCGATTTCATTACGTACCTGTAATCTTCTTATTGAATATTTTATTCTCAGAAGAAAATGAGTATATTTTGTGACGTTACATTTTCTACGGTTAAGTACATGTAAATTGTACGTACCTATTACATTTCACCGTAGCACAGTTTAGCCATAAGCTTTCTTATCGGAAAGAGATAAAAAAATTACGTGTTGTTCTGTATTTCTAATTTAATTATACCTATACCCAATGTTCCCATTAAGGTGTGCGCGTGTGCTTGCGCACACCTACCAAAATGTGTCCGCACACATGTTTTCATCCCCCGCACAGTCCTCACACAAAAATATTGTAAAAGAAAGCAAACAATTCAAGTGAACAATACGATTGCTTGCACAGTTACATATAGTACAATAATTATTATACTTATTAATTAGGTACCTATAGAAAACTTATCCCCTAAAAATGACAAAAAGGAGTAGATGTGATCGTTCAAATGCGATCATTAAGAAGAAATCCTGCGATAAATTAAAATTGGAATGGCTCTCTGGAATCGTCAAAACAGAAAAAATGCCATTTGTTTATTCGGAAACAGATGATTATCAAACGTACCATATGCTTCGCAGCAAATATGCAAGAAGAATAATTCGCGTCTGGAAAGAAGTGGATTGAATGGAGTTGTATCTTTTAAAAAGGCATTTAAGTCAAAAAGTACACCGGGATGATGTTACGAAATTGAAAAACTTGAAAAGAGGTGATTGAAATTAAGATCGCTGAGCGCAAAAAATCTGGTTGCGATCTAGTCAAAGCAGTGTTAATTGATAATGTACTGGCTATAAAATAAATAATTCTATGCGTTCTGTACGAGATATTCATAATCATGTAAGTATCTAAATACCTACACAGATTTTCCCAAAATCTGGCGAAGTAAAAATTATGCGTTCGAATTTATCGAATGCATTAAATTAATGCAGTAAAAGATTATTTTGACGAATTACGGAATTCTGTAAGTTTTAATGAAAAATTGTATGTGTGTGTCTGTGGGGGAGGGGGGGTGTAAATTTACCGCACCGGGTACGCACGCCACTGCTCAGATGCGTTGATGATCCGCACACACAATAGAAAAATTAGAGGGAACGTTGCCTATAGGTACCTATTTTCTACTGTCTTTCCCTTATATTTCGGTAGTTTTTATTACGTATTTTTAAGTGTTTTAGGTACAAGTCGGTTTACATGAAGCCAGGCGCGCCAATTTCCATAGCCGATTTTGGCAAAATTCATAAATTCGTGAATGAAAACCTAACCTTATCCAACCTTACCTAACCTGACAAATAATCCAGTATATCCGCTATTTTTTAAATTTGTTTGCCGCTGGCTTCTTGTAAACCGACAAGAACCGGGTTTTATTTATACGTGAATTTTATCTCATTACTATACGACCCAAAGAGGTTGGACGGTCTTTAATATTATATGACCATATATTATTTCCGATACAACATTTCATGGTGAAGTGTGATACGGCGAACGACATACGTACAAATTTTCGGACACGAGTTTCTACAACCCCCCTATCTCCCACATCAAAAATCTCATTATATCAGACACGTCCTCCCCCTATTTACGACATAGCGTCATATGGATAGTGCACGACATGCAGTACTATAGTCTCCATTTTTAGCTTTCATATAGCTTACATAGCTTTCTGCCAGCGGATAGTGATTCCCAACCTTTTTTGCTGGGCATATATATCTATTATCTATGAATATATGCCTACCCTTGTTAATATTATCTAAAATTTCTGAGAACACCTACTTGGTACATAAATAATATTATTACCTTCGACAGAGAATTATAAAAATTGCAAACATTTTTACTTCTTATTCACTGGATACAAAAAATAATTGCAAGTATAAGTATATTTTTCCCGGATCTGGCAAATTCACATGTTGTTTTTCAAAATGTGTTTAGATCCAGAGTATATAAGTGTAAGGAATAGAATGTATGTGTATGAGAAAGGTGTCAAAAAATATTGGTATAATTTATTAGGACTTATTTCAAAATACTGCTGTCCCACAGTTTGGGAAATGCTCATTTTACTCTATGACAACATCTTCTTGGCTATGTGTTAAAACTTTGAGCTAACATGCTCCTCCCATTTTTAACCGCACTTCCCTTATAAACTAACAAGCTCCTCCCATTTAGTCGACAACAGCGCCTTCCTTCATGTAGCCAAGAAGATGTTGTCGTACAGTAGACAAGTGTATTGTCAAAGCATCATCAGTTGAATATGCCTGTTTCACGTGCAAAATAGGTCGAAATGAAAATATAAACACTAGGAAGTAAGTAATTATTACTTGTACTAAAGATTTTTTATCATATTTTATAGTCAATCCATGATGGAAACAATAATAGTCAGTAAACAAAATCAATTAACTTTTTTCATTTAATTCCCTTGCAGTCGATAATTCTGACTCTCTGGGAGAACATCTTCGCAATCTGGGAGGCGACGCAGAAGCCAGACTCCAGGAAGTGGCTTCGGGAGGTTGCGGCGCCTTCGGGGCGGCGGTGGGAGCCAACACCGGCTGCACGGGCCAAGGAGCGGACCAGGACAAGCAGCTGCATCACTGGGAGAGGAGAACCAAAGCTTTGAGGTCAGCCACCTTCAAAAAGTACTTCTAATATAGGGCTTAATACAAACATTTCATTATTACACTATCAATAACGAGCAGAGAGAATATCAACTTCTGACGCAGCGGGTTGAAAATTCGGATCCTGCATCTGGTAAATATGTACATGTTGTTTTTTTTTCAATGTGTTTAAATCCAGAGCATGGACCTCAAGGCATATTTTACAGAAAATAAATGAAAACCACAGAATCAAAGGGTGGCCGATGCAGAGATAAATTCCAGGAGGTCAATGGCGCTCATTGGACCGGTCGCCTATGTGCATCGCATACATTGAGTATATGGATGTGGCGGCCCTGCATGGACCTAATAGGAAGAGCCAATGACTAATAACCATTCATCATAAAAAATGTCTACTTAGAATTAATATATAATATGTACCACACTATGTGGAAGCCCATTCTTATACTATGCTTTTATCAGCAGGACTGAACATCTAAAGATCAATTCACCTAAATACCTATTGATGTCATCGGTTTTTTTTAAGTAGTTTTCCATCATTCCTTACACTGAAACTCCTGGGGTTCAATCATTTAAATCATTTTCAGACGAATGCTGCTAGGCTGGTTACAAACGCGGCCTCCGAATTTGCCGTGCAGTCCTGAACTGGATGTGACTTCTCCCACCAATGTCACCGTCAGGATTAGAGAAAACGTTTCGCATCTTCAGAACCAACCCATAATCACTAAATACAGAGGTATTGTGACATTTAAAAAATAATCACAAAAAATATTCTTAACCTTTTTACTGCCGGTAGGTATACGTATGGAGGTACCTTGCACGCCGCGAATTTTATTGAAAAAATAAAAAATTAAAATTAATTTACGTTTCAAGTGGTAAAACCAAATTCTGTTTCATTTCTGAGTATGTGACAATATTCCCGATATTATATCATTGTGTGTTCAACATATTTGTATGTTTAAAATAATTGATTTACGTTAGTAAAATCCCATTTAAAGCAGGACGTCCAAAGACGTCATTTTTGTATGAGCGGCGTTCCGTTCACGGAAAAGTTCGCATCTTAAGACGTCATTGGCACCCATCCAGCCATCCGGTTAATTAAAAAAATAAATTAAAATAAAAAAATTTTACTTCAATATGAAGTAAAAATTTTAAAAGGTAAAATTATTTTGAAGATATGAATGATAACTAGATTAAATTCTAAAAAATTCTCTGTTTAATAATTAATCAAAGAAATAGCTTATCAAAAAACATTGCTTATTAATATTTCAATTATATTAGGAATTCAATACATGAGTAATTGGATGACAATTAAGTAATGGTCATTAACAACAGAAACCCTTAATAGTTAAAAAAAAAAAAAAAAATTCAACAGTTAGTATAAAAATAGGTACAGTTTGGTTATGAGGAATACAGCGGAAAACACATTTTGAAAATAACCGATATACTGGATTATTTGTTAGTATAACCTAACCTAAACTAACCAATAATCCAGTATATCGGGTATTTTCAAAATGTGTTTTCCGCTGTATTCCTCATAACCGAACTGTACCTAAAAATATCTTTATATCTATATTTTTTACGGGTTAACAATATCCTTTTGAAACGGATGAAACCAGTCCTGCGCATCTATTCTATACACAAGACTTGGTTTCGGCCGCTACGGCAACTATCTAGGGTGGGTTTGTATTGAAGTATTAGCACTTATTGTAACAATTACAATAAGTGCTATGTTTTAACAGCACCTTTTTTGGCTGTCGTAAATTTTAGAGCGAGATAGACAGTTTTGACTGTTTAGACCAGGGGTTCAAAACTTTTTCATCAACGGGACAATTTTGAAATCAAAAATATTTGGCGGGCCGCCCTTTTGTATTTTTTTTCTCTTTTTATAAACGTAAAGCAAAAGATAAAAAAATATTTCATTGTGTAAACTTATATTTTTAACTAAATGTACATTATTATTACTCTTATTAACATACTAAAAAATAATATTTAAATTTTTTCACTATGTGATTTATGCAATTATATACAATTGAAACAAAATTCTGCAATCTAGGCTAAAATCTCGCAGGACACATCAAAACGTCACGCGGGACACACTTTGTGAACCCCTGGTTTAGATGGCTAACTTATTGTAATTGTTACATTAAGTGTTAATACTTCGATACAAACCTACCCTAGATAGCTGCCGTAGCGGCCAAAAGCAGTCTTGTGTATAGAATAGATGCGCTGATTATTATTAAAATTAATGGAACTAGTACCAACTACATTATATGATTGTTACCATGAAATGAAAGTTAACGCCATAAAAGAAATGAAAATATTCAGCTAATCACTAACTTTTCAGAATATAGTTTTAGTTACAACTTTTTTTGGTAAGGGTGATAAGGATGGGTATGATATATCGTCGCTGTAGGATTGGTTTGTCGAATTGACCAAATGTCAAATGTTCAGGAGACAAAAAACAAATCTCATTATCTTATATTATACATGGATGTATTTAAATTGTTGTTTTTACAGCATAAATGAATGCTGTATTCATTACAATGTAATTTAAAGAAAAGGATGGTTCTGGTCCATTTAGATACAAAAAATCATTCTGCATTAAAAGGTCGATTTCGATAGACACGGATATTCGACAAACCAATCCTATAGCGACGATATATATAAATATATGTGTCAAACCAATAGTACCTATTATTAATTCATTTTATTTCTTTTCGAACTGTCTCTTACTCCTTTCTATTTTAAAAACTAAGTAAACATATAATATGTAATTATTTGCAGTCCAATGGTCGTCCAGAGCGGACTTCTCCAACGTGTGCGGGTCGCGAGAGGTGCGGGCGACACCCCCTTCCAGCTCCTGCGCCATCTCCGGCCTGACACGTGGTCGCAGATACTTCTTCAGAGCGCAAGGCGGCAATCTACGCGGCTGGGGATCCCACAATACTTCAACACCGAGCAGTGTACTGCCAAGTAGTAAGTCAATAATGATATTGTTATTTGTTTGTTTCAATATTAGGTCACATTGTAATTGCACACTTTGTCCACCATTCGGGTATATTTAAGTTAAGTATGCCAGAATGCTTCCCATAGCATATTAATTGGTGGGCCACACCAAGTTAGAACTACTGATTGACTTTCATATCATAGATTATATTGGACGTGTCACTACATTCGAGAATTTAATATTTTTTTCAGGAAATGAATACTCTAATGCAGGGGTTCACAAAGTATGTCCTGCGAGATTTATGTTAAATCTGTACCGTACAGTCCAATTAGTGAAAGCGGCGGATTATTAAAAATATGGTAAAAATTAAAACAGGTATTTCGTAAAAATAGTTTTTTTGAGAAATTTGTACTAGTAAATTACGGTTTTATTTATAATCAAAATTAAGTATGTATTTACTAAATTATACATACCTATGATCAAAAATCTTAACACCACTGCACAGTTATGTACTGAAATATGACTATATTCTAAAACATTAGAGGGAGAGGTTTAAAAGAATACTATTTTATGTAATAAAAATACTTTATGCAGTCATCAAATGTTTAAAATAAATATAAACGATAATAAGGCTTCAAAATTATATAAATAGATTATCTACAACGTTTAAGGTTTCTCCAGGATCATGCTTTGAAAATAGAAAAAAAGCTCAATTTTGACCCACGCTGAGCACGTCCGCCCTTAATAACTAAATATTAAACAGTAAATCACTTGACACAACCAGGAGGGCGATTCACGAATGAAGCAGTATGACCGGTTGCACAACGTAAGCGCAAGCCTACTTCAACGAAGTATATTAAAAGTCGACCGGTAGTGTCGAGTACAGTATGCAATTGAAGTATACACGCTTTGCCGGTAGAGGCGCTAGCAACTCTCCGTTTGACATATTATTAAACATCAAAAATTTGTACGTAGTGAACAGGCTGTTATTCTATTTTTTCTATGTTTTAATATTATATAAAATTGTAATATTGTTATATTGGAGACGTAACTAGCTTGCTTAAAGATTAATTGGCTACGTACTTCAACAATGAATGATTTAATCATGCAACGTTAACGGTAAGTACTGATTAAATATGAAGTCATTACCAAAATGGATAAAAATTTTATTTAATTTCCATGGAATTCACAAGACAATTCCGTCATGGCATGTTTACTTTCTATCTTACTCTAACGCATGGACATGAGGTATAAGCATGCTGAATGCTTTCTCACTCGCACGTATCCATTTCGTTCACAATATCTCCTGTAAAACTAAAAATTTTACGTGCTTCAGTTAAAGCGGTGTTTTTCACTGCTTCATTCGTGAATTGCCCTTCAATTGTTCAGTGAGGCAGATATTCTTGAATGGCTTAGGATTCCTGGCTTTCCCTATGACCAAAAGCTTCAGTTTGTGTGTCCCGTTTGCATTGGAGCACGGCATAATTGTGATGCGGTCCTTGGGCACTTTCCTCCCTGATACATTACTTTCTTCGCGATGAATGTACGTTTTACGAAGGAGAAGTTTCCAAAATAAACCCGTCTCATTTGCGTTGTATACTTGTACGCGGCGGACTACTAATTTTGACAATCGAATACCGGCGAATTGTAGATCTTGATTTTGTGCTTTCAACTAGTAAAAATAACGCCGGATTATAGTAGTTTTCGGATAATCGAGCGGTGGATTACTGAGAATGTACTGTATTATTTTTTATTCTTCATATTGGATATTAAAAATTACATTTCAAATTAAATATCCTCTGGCAAGAATCTTCTGGCAGACACTTTGATATTTGTGTATGCGGATGTTCGAAGTGAGGGGGGTTCGGCGCAAGCGCAGTTGTTGTGTTGTTAGCTGTCAAAATTTTACCGGTTCTGTTGAAAAATATAGTTAAACATGCTCATCAAATGGCTTCTTTATTTGGAAGTACTTATATTTGTGAAAAAATATTTTCTACAATGAGCATTAATAAACAAAATTAACAGACAACCATATCACATCTGTTTTGCATATTCACACTACAAAATTTGAGACTAGATTGCAGGATTTAGTTTCAAACAAACAATTGCATAAATCACATGGTGAAAAAATTTTAATAAGTATTATTTTTTAGTACTTACCTATATTTCGTATATTATAGAAGAGTAATAATAATGTATATTTAGTTAAAAATATGAGTTTACACAATGAAATATTTTTTTGCCTTATGTTTCTTAAATAATATTGCCCTGCCAAATATTTTTGATTTCAAAATTGTCCCTTTGATGAAAAAGTTTGTGAACCCTGCTCTAATGTTATCAGGTTTTAACTAATAATTACCTTATATAGTATATTTTTTGTCCTGATTTATCATTGTGAGGCATAAAAGAAAACATAATTATGAAAAAGTGTAAGAGATCGCGAGACAGGGAGAAGACGTATTCAACATACATGTAAATGCAACTTCTAAATTTGAAAAATAAACTAACACGCAAATAAAGGAATCAAGGAATCGTTTATTTTAATCGGGTTGTGAAAGAAAACAAATGATACTCCCATAATAGTTTGACAGATGCTTACAGTGCGGTATAAACGGTATAAAAGTATTAAACAATATTGCAGCTAATTTGTGATAGATTGACGGAAAGGTATAGGTAAAACAATAGGTATATGGTGTCGGATAGGAAACATGATTTTGAAAATGATATATCTCTGAAAATGACAATTTCTGTAAGAATGTGTTCGATTCAAATTGAAAATATTTTGTGAGTCAATAAATTTAAGTAAAGTAATAAAAAATTATCAGAGTGGCATTTAGATCAGAAATTAGTGTATTATCGAAGAGATTTAATACTAATTTTAATAGGGATAGAGTGCTGTAACCTATTGTAACTTTAGCCAACATACCTACACAAATAATCAAAAAATAGAGACATTATGGATGAGGAATAACCATCAGCTAAGCGTTACCGTTTGCTGTGGTGCTTGGCAAAGTCAGGAGACATAATATGACAATGTTGACAGGTGGTACTGCCACCAGGTAATATTTACTAGTTATTTATACAGTATAACCTCGTTTTTACGTGCCCGGATATCACGTTTTCCCAGCAATTTTTCAGTCCCGATGTATTTCAGTACATTTAATACCCGCATTTACGTTTTTCTTTCCCGCGATTTACGTCGGAAATATTCAAAATATGCGAGTTAGGCGCGCTTGACAATGATTGGGTCATGACATTCGAACGGCGTAAGGTGTTTGGAGGGAAAACTCCGTGTCTTTAGAATGGCGCACGGTGATTGGTCTTTACATAACAAAAAAACAAAAATGCAACAAACTGATATACATGATTTTTTTAATAAAAAATAAAAAAAAAATTCAATCAAATTTTAATTGACTGTTGTTTTTTAATAAAATGTTATTTTTTTAGAAACATAAAATTTAAATGTTCTTTTTTTCAATACCCCCCTTTTACATTTTCCCTCCAATTAGGTTTTTTTTCTTCAGTCCCTTAAAAAACGTAAAATAGGGGTTATACTGTATTATTATTATAAAATTATTAATAACTAACAGATCTTTATTATAAAAACAATTAGGTTTTACTACTACTCTTACTAGGTTTTAAATTATATATATACAGTATAACCCCTATTTTACGTTTTTTAAAGGACTGAAAAAAAAAACCTAATTGGAGGGAAAATGTAAAAAGGGGGTATTGAAAAAAAGAACATTTAAATTTTATGTTTCTAAAAAAATAACGTTTTATTAAAAAACAACATTCAATTTAAATTTTTATTGAATTTTTTTTTATTTTTTGTTTTTCATGTATATTAGTTTGTTGCATTTTTGTTTTTTTGTTATGTAATTCTCACCTTACGCCGTCCGAATGTCACGATCCAATCATTGTCAAGCGCGCGTAACTCGCATATTTTGAATATTTCCGACGTAAATCGCGGGAAAGAAAAACGTAAATGCGGGTATTAAATGTACTGGAATACATCGGGACTGAAAAAATTACACGCAATTGCCGGGAAAACGTGAATTCCAGGCACGTATAAACGAGGTTATACTGTATATTATTACAAGACATAAAATAATTACATCGGAGATTAGAAGTGATAAAATTAATTAATCAATTAATTATTGAGAAAGATTACAGTCCTCATGTTATTACATGTCTAAGCAAAACAATACGATTTTGATTAAAAATAAAATCCTTATATAACCTAAGTAATAACCATAGATAATAAGTATGTATCAAAACAACAAACTAGTGAATATCAAAAAGTCAAAACTAGTGAAAAATATTCATATATAAAATATCTATATTTTCCGGAATGAGGAAAAATATTTATATGCTGACAGTACTGTAATATGAGTAGGTTAAAAGCAAAACGGCTTCTCTCCACTATTTAAAAGCACAACAGTTGTAATGTTCAAAATTAACCGAATCGCATTGTTATTTTTTATTACAACGTTTTTCTTAGGTCGTACTCTTATTTGTCCGGTACAAATCTTGCAATCGATTTTTAACTAACTTCCCGACTAGCTAGACATTTGAAACTTTTAGAATATATCAGAACACTGTGCCAATGCATTTTTTTAATACTTCTAGCCATCATTAAGTAGAATTGAATTAATTTTTAGTTAACTCTGTTTTGTACGAAAAGTTATTTCGATACCTTTATTGGTTGCTAGGGGGTCCTAGCAACTAAATTATTAAGTAATATATACGTGCGTTACTATGGAAATCAATATGAAGTGACATTTCATTATTCAGTATTTCTATCAAGTACAAACTTTTTTGATCGTTTAAGCTAGTCAAGTCAAGTTTATATGATTCAACCAATGACATTATTAATGGACAACGCACTCAATACAGTAGCTAGCAAGTAAATTCAGCGTGTTAGATGTCACACAATTTCCATTATGCGATATCACGCATCGGGAATTTATAGCAATATGACCTTTATTGTAATGGCGTTAGAACAGTGTTTCTATTGTCAATGTTCATTTGAGCAAACCCGTTCGAACCGAACCATTCGGCAGACCCGATAAAAAGCATCGGGAATTTATAGCAATATCACCTTTATTGTAATGGCGTTAGAACAGATTATGCCATTCGGCAGACCCGACAAAAAAGTGATTGTCATTTTTATTTCCATATTAATGTCATTGGATTCAACAGAAAATTTAAAATGTTGTATATAAAAAGTTCTTTTTATCTTGTAATTATTTTAATCAATAGTTGAATTATCTCAGTATACTCCATTAATACAATATAATAAAAAAAGTCAAAACTGTGTAATTATTTTCACTCGCAGTTTTGAATGTAGATGTGTAGATGTAGATGATGAAGAGTAGCCCTTTTAAGTTACTCATATCGACATCTCCTACGTAAAAGGCTGTAACTGTGTTTTTGGCTATTTTGACTTGATTGCTTTTTATTAAATAATTTTAAAAAACAATGATAATCGAAAATAAAAAAAAAAACCTAAAAACTAAAAAAATTACGATTTCAGCATTAAAAATTAACGTTGTCATTAAAATTGATTAAAATCATACTACTGAAAAGTACCATTTTGCAGTTCCGGCCTTATACGTAGGAGGTGTCGATATGTCATTTGTTGCTATTTGACATTTAAAAGTGGAAATGACATGGGGTGGCATTGGAGAGGGTAGCTAGTTCACATTTTTGACACACAGAAATGTTGAACTGGTAAGACAATAATTATTTAAATTTCACACTAATCAAACTCGAAACCCTTCATGTAAAGTGCTTGCGAGAAAATTACGGTCCATAATAAAATAGTATTTAATTTTTTGACTGTTGCCATCTATCTGATACAATCACAATGTAATATTATGTAGTGTGAATATTCATGGTTAATATTCATAGATGGCAGTATTTGTATGAATTATTAATGACCATGTCCTTGCTTTTTTGTACAAGGTGGTTGTTAGTAATTTTGAACGATCACAAACACCCAGGCTTTGAGAAAAACACATAAATGTTTTTGTCATGACCGGGAATCGAACCCAGAACTCTCGGGTGGAAGGCCAGCGCCTAATTCATAATTATATTATGTTCAATTTTAATAATAACTTGAAATTCATGTTAACGTATCAACTATTAGGAAATTAAAACATCTGGCACGAGAATGAATTTTAGAACCGTGTGAAACGTCAACCATCGGCATGCTAAACGTCCCAGTTAATGCTAGCTTCGCATTGCCACACCTACCGTTTCTGAATAGGTATCTATCAAAAAATGTAAATTATACGGCAGATGACCTAAATCAAAACGTTTCAACTTATTGGGAATAGAATTTTGATTGAAAATTGGCCGGAAGAGGTAAAAAAATCTCTCGGCACGCCACGCGTCACAATTATTTTTTTAGTTTTTGGCAAATAAACATAGAAAGGTTTGCCACCCCTGTACTGTATTATTTAATATTATAGGTATCGATTATGGCTTAGTATAGGCAGAGTTTAATTGAATTTTAAAAACTAACCAACACCATCTGTATTTTATAGCCTTAGTAGGTACTTAGTTAAAAAAAAAAAAAAAAACGTATGACTGACAGAGCTTAGTGTGCACTATTTATGTCGGATATTAACAGCCTACCTCCACCCTTCGCCACTAATTTAATATGTAGAGTGAATTTTTTTTTCTTTTACCTCATTTTCCTGTAGGGTTTTCACATTTTGTAATCTTCACTACCTAACAACATGAAGAGATCAAAAAAGTGTAATCCAGATCGTAAATGGTAAATTATAATACAGAAATTTACATGATTTCAATTTCATTTTTTTTCAAGTCACCCTCAATTTGATTGTACTAAATATGCATGATTGTAATATCTCTAATATATTGCGTATCTAGGCAGAGTCACCGCCCTATGGCCTCGTAACGGACCATGCATTTATCAATAACTTGATCATTAGTTAAAATCTGCATCACAGCGCATCTATTTTATACAAAAGACTGCTATAAGGTCGCTATCGGCAGCTATCGAGGGTAGTTTTTCTTTTTTTATATCGAAGTTTTAGCACTTATTGTAACAATTACAAGTTAGCCGTCTAAACAGTCAAAACTGTCTATCTCGCTCTAAAATTTAGCACAGCCAAGAGAGGTGCTGTTAAAACATAGCACTTATTGTAACAATTACAACTAACTTATTGTACTTGTTACAATAAGTGCTAATACTTTGATACAAAAAATGAAAAACTACCCTCGATAGCGGCCTATAGAAGTTTTTACATGTCACACATTATTTCCCAACTTCATAAATGTTCAAAAATATTAGCACATATTTTGTTGTTGTCCATTCCACCATCCGACAAAATCACTGTAAGTCTTATGCTCTTTGGATTTGACCGGATCGTTAAGCGCTTTGCACATCCTGCAAAATGCGTTGGTTTCAGGAGACTCAATGTCTCGGGAGTACGAGTAGTAGTTCTTCCACCGGAAGAATCTGGAGTATTCTTCGGTGTCCTGCATCAGATAGTAGATTATCAGAGCTAATTCGTCTGGACTCTGCTCTCTGGCGTTCAAATATGAGCCCGGTGGTGCGAACCTGAGAAGTGAAATTCAAGAATGAGTTTGGCAATTTACGATACCTTAGTTAAAGAAACAACTCAAAATTCGTTGTTCTAAGATAATGGCATTTGAAAATTTTGCACAAATTCTCATTTCAAAAAATAGAATGATACGTTTTCGTGAATACTATAAGTATTTTTTAAATATATAAATTTGTTTATCAATCCAGTCATCAGATGTATTTTATAACCCATCACAAACAAAAAACTAAATGTTACGTACGTGTTCAAATGTCAAAGAAATAAAAGCAATAATTGTTTTGTTTTTACACCTAATATATTGAAATAATATTTAAGGCGAATCTTCTACCTACCAGAGGCACCTTGCGGAGAAATACGAAGCTTCTAATTTGAGACATTTTTTTTGATAATATTTACAATTTAAACTGTATAATACATTAATGTATCTGAAAACATGAAAAAAATGCTATAAAATGTGAATTGGTTAAAGGATCCCATCTTATTAATACGTTATAAATTATTTTATGGTCATATTTATTATTAAAATTTAGTTTAGTAAGTTTTCTATATTGTACTTAAAAGATTTTTGACTAATTCATGGTTTTAATTCATTTTTTTTGTAAGACATCGACTTTTTTATAAAAATATAAATGTGTATTGATACCGGATGAAGGTCTCCCACAGGAGACTACGTCAAAGAACGGACCGAACCATTAACTTTCCCATAACACCACAGCCTACGTCCACTCTTCGCAGTTGTCACAACCCTCGGCTGAGCGGAGCCCACTCTCAAATCCGACTTTAAAATTCGTCCGCGCTCCCGTCAAAACAGACGTGGTCTACCGAAAGCGCCGCCACTAGTCAATCCGTCGGTAAAACAGGGAGGTTCGCGACCGACAGACGAACATGACGCCACGGATCGTGACAGTTAGATGCGCGCGAAAAGCCCTGACTCTCGCCTCGGACGCGAAGCATCAAGGATCTCTAGCCAAAAAGACCGCATCTGCAGCACGTCAAGCCGCAAGCCCTGACTCTCTTGTCTCGGACGCCGAACAGACAGGATCTCTAGCCAAAAAGACGGCGCCGATAGCCAAGCCAAGCCATAAGCATCTCAAGCCAACAGCCAGCAAAAACCGCCTCAACCCACCGCCAACGACAATACCCTGCGACGATATAATAAACTCCTGCCAGCACGCCAACGTGCGTTTCTCTCATTCCACCCCGCTTCTGGCCTGCTAGTGATACGGCCTTCACCATTCTCCTCGACAGAGAAAGGCCGGTATCAGTATGTAACATGAAATCCTTTTTACTTATATCAAGCTTCAATATTGAGACCATACCTAAAAATATTTTACATGCGTTTATTTTTTATTTAGTTCAAATGAACTTAGCAATCCACAATAGAATTTTACATTTTAACCAATAATCAACCCAGACATTCCCGTTTATAATTAATTTAATGATTAATCCCAAAAGGGGTTACTCTATTTTATGACCAGTTGAAAAAATTTTTGATTATTTTTTTTTATTGAATTATAAAGAAAATTTAGTATGCACTGTTTATATCGAATCTTAACAGTCTACGTCCACCCCTCGCCACTGCTATAGAATAAACAGCCACTACAAGAGTCATCTTCATATATTTCTCTAACCTAGGGAATCCAATCCCGAGCCAAAATTCTGATCCCGGCATTTCGGGATTACAATTTGATAATCCCGGGATCCCGGGACTGGCATTTTTTTCCATTGTTAATATAAAATTTTTATATTTACAAGTAACATTGATAAAATTGGTCAAAAATAAATCTAGTATAGTTTATATATAAATAACAGTGTGAATTTAATATGAGATTGCTGTTTCTTATAGTAAAGACTTAATCAATGGGTTAGCGAGATTTAAAATAGTAAAGCAAATCATGGTGTACTTATGGCCGTTCCGCTTCATAAATCTAATTAGTCAGCCAAATATGAAACTGCCGTAAAACGTATGAGATCATGGTGGAATTACTTTGTTAATGGTGCGAAGCATTGTTTTTTCCAATCTTTCTCATTACTATTAATTTATGTGAAAAAATAAAATGAAACGGCAACTTACACATGGGTATAAATCAAACTTCAATTAAACTCAGTTTGTTTCTAATTTAGTTTTTTGCAATTAAAAGTATTTTTTCTGTTATATTTTCGTTTTTATTTTATTTTCCATAAAAATTGATAAAAAAATCAATCCCGAAAGTTTCGGGATTATGTTTATCAATCCCGGGATTCATAGGTATCGAAAAAAGCTCGGGATCCCGGGATTGGAATCCCTACTCGAACCGTATCAATTCTGAGTTCAGTCTGTAAAGTGCACTTCAACAAGATAACAGATAAAGTTATGTATAGTATCAATTTATTATCTTTATCAAAAGGTTAAGTTAAGTTTAGTGATGACAAATATTTGCACTCTCTAAATGCATCACATGCAATTTGATTTAGGTCAATACACCTACTGAGTTAGCTACTGATAAATTAAAAAGGCTGTAGATTTTGTTTTCATGCAAAACTGGCTCTAACTATTATAAAATCACTTTAAAATATTGGTTCCATGCGGCTTAAGCGTTGGACTATCACGCCGTGGGTTCCAGGTTCGAATCCTGGGTCTGGCAAGTACACATATTGTTTTTCAATTTGTGTGTGAGTCAGGGTATGGACCTAATAGGTTGAGCAAGTGGCTGACACCCATTTCTCGTAAAAAAACAAAATCTGTCAATACAAACCTCTACTCTGTGGAGGCCCATATGATCCTATTAGGATCGGACATGGTCTGGGAAAAAAAAATGTGACATCTATTGTTTATATTGTTGATCTAATATGTTTTAAAACAGCTTTCTATATTCTGCAAACCAATGATTAGTAAAGTTTCCAACCAAATTATCCAGTACAAATCTTGCAATCGATTTTTAACTAACTTCCTGACTAGTTAGACATTTGAAACTTTTAGAATATATCAAAACACGATGCACAATGCATTCTTTTAATACTTTTATCCATCTTTAAGTAGAATTGAATTAATTTTCAGTTAATTCTGTTTTGTATGAAAATTTATTTCGGAAGAAATCCGTAAAAAGTAAAACACTATTATTGGTTGCTAATGGGGTCCTAGCAACTTAACGTGCGTCACTATGGAAATCAATATGAAATTTCAAAATGACATTTCAGTATTCTATATTTATTCAGTATTTCTATCAAGTAAAATTTTTTTTGGTCGTTTAAGCTAGTCAAGTCAAGTTTATATGATTCAACAGAAAATTTAAAAACGTTGTATATAAAAAGTTCTTTTTATTTTGTAATTATTTAATATATGCTCCAAAAATTAGTTAATTTCAAGTTATATATTTTGAGTTATTGATATTTGATTATTGGAAGTCATTTTACTGTTCTATATACAAAAATAAACTTGGATTGAATGACCGATTTGTGTCAGAAGGTCAGACGCCAATAAGTTAATACAATGCAACATAATATTATACTAGTGGTATTGTGTTTGTAGATACTGTAGAAAATAATTATTCATACGATAAACATAATAATTTGGCTTAACAAGGTAATAAATAATAGCCATGTTTATTTTTTTTATTTAATCGAGTGGGAAAACCAGTTTTGATGTTGTCATTCCATCACTATATATTTTAGTTAGATTGACATGTCATTGACATTCTATCATAGACCCTATCATAATACATGGGGTACAAATTTCCATGAAATTGTTAAAAGTTACATGTAAATTGTACGTAAAGAATTTCACTGTGGCACAGTTCGCCGTGAGCTTTCTATCGGTAAGAGATGACCATCTATACCAGGGATGGCGAACCTATGGCACGCGACAGTTTTATTTTGACGAGAAAAAAAATTTACCATTAAAAAAATACAAAATAGTTTTATAAATAAATATATACATGATATTAAAAAATAATGAAGACATAGCCATGCATATTTTCTTCGGTTTTTAATATTATTTTTACGAATAATATTTACCAATTGATGTGCAAACGGAAACGACGAAATGCATAAAAATTAGAGATCGCATTGTATAAAAAATAGGCAAATACCAAAAAAAAAATCAAGAATAAGCATTACGTTTGTAAAATTAAAGTAAATTTGATACGTCGGTCTTTAGGCTTTGTGCGTCATATATATTATTATCGCACTGACCTCATCAGGCAGCATAAGAAGCCGCGTCGTCAACTTATGATTTTGATCAATTTTCAATACAATCAGGCAATTAAAATTAAAAATATTCAATCAACAAACCTAATTTATCGACAGTCTTTCATATTGTTATTTTGCCTACATAATCGCTAAAAATGGAAGAAGAAAAGAATAATATATGAAGAAAGCTTAACAAAAATGCTTCCACAAACATGGAAAAAAATATTTAAAGAATAAAAGATATAGAAATGTTAGAAGCACGGCAAAAGATAGAATCTCAAGAACTCAATTATAATTATAACTTTTTTAATAGAATTTTTAAAAAAAAATGTTCGTTGTTTCACAGTCGAAAAATAATATTTGGAAAATTTTGGCACGCGTACATAAAAAGGTTCGCGAACCCTGATCTATACGGTCTCCAATTTTATTATATTCAACATAAACATTAATTCAATTTTCATAGCTGATTTTGGCAAAATTTATGAATTCAAGTATGAAAACCTAACCTAACCTAACAAAAAATCCAGTTTATCAACTATTTTCAAAATTTGTTCGCTGCGGCTTCCTGTAAAGTGTAAACCGACAAGAACCGTGTTCTATTTAGACATGATTTTTATGTCAGTACTATACGACCCAAAGAGGTTGGACGGTCTTTAATATACGGCCATATATTTCTGATACAACACTTCACGATGAAGTGTGATATGGCTAACTGCATACGTACAAGTTTCCAGACACGAAAAAACACAACCGCAATAAATAGCTCACAGTCGTCAATTGTCACTTTCATACTTTCAATCCCACCCTCCTACACTATTTCTGGCTTACTCACGTGTCTTTTTCTTTTCGAAACGTGTCCGAATTAAATCCATTTACTAAGTAATTTTGATCCCGGTTTTAAGTGGATTTGCTTTAAGAGGTATTTTTCCTATTCGAATTATTCTTGAATAACGAGGACCCCCTGTATGAATATCGATATATGAACTAATTTGAAAGAACATTGAGAAAAATATACATTAACACTGGTATCACACATGGGTTGAACACTACTTATAATACTATACCTGTTATAATCTGCGCCCCCTAACACAATCGGTACTGTGTTACTCTTGAATGCATGTAGGAATTTCTCAGTCACATAATCCTCGCTGAACGAATTCTCAAACGCCAAATAGAAGAAGTAATCATCCTTCAGCATCGCCCAGCACTTTTCCTGGTTGTCTCGCGGACATTGAAATTTGCCGCACCTTCCGAAGATGTCTACGGTCAAACCGAACTTCCCCAAACTTTTCGCTAGGTTGTTAGCTACTGTCTCTCGTCCGCTTTTACTGTAACAATTAGACACAAACCATGCTACAGCCTTAGTTTTCGTCTTCAATTCGCTCTTATCTTTTTCCGATATATCTGCCATATCTTTTTCCCAGCGGATGCCTTCTTTGGGACCGATAATCTTACCGGATCTATCTCTGACATCGATATATCCCCACTTTACATCTCCATCAGTTCTGTAAGTCCACGTCCAATTAAAGAAGTCGTTATTCTTTGTGTCGCACGTTGGATAGTTATGTGCCGATTCTATTGATACGTAAACATATTTTTGCTTCGAAGATCTTCTTTCAGGAGGTTTGAAGTGGTAATTGTTGTATTTCCACGTGTATTCCGGCCCGTGAAACAAAACGGCGTCCCATTCTGTGATGTCATCCAGACAGTACGGGTCGCTGGACACGTAACAATTCGTATACTCGCACTTTTCCGATATAAATGCTTCTCTGCCGGTTTTTAAGAATTCAAACGGTACCGTGGAATTTTTCGTCCACATTAATATATATTTCAACGTAGAATCGGTCGCGATTTGGTTATGTTTGTCCATCAGTATATCTTTTTTTCTATGTCCACACTGGACAATTTTTTGCACACTCTTTTGGGGTGCATTGTTAAAGAATTTTATTATCGTAGAATTGTATACAACTCCTAAGAAAAATATTACCAACAGAGACACAAAGATAATTTTAATAGTCAATCTCTTTCGCATCATTTTAAAATACTTTAAAGTAGATGGGGACGCTTTATTATATTATATTATATATATTTTTTAAATTATTTAACTATTGTTTCATTATTCTTGTGTTGCATTAACATCAGTATTTTAAATTATTTTAAATTCATATTAACAGATACTCTACAATAATCTTGTTAATTATATGAGAAATTAACAGAATCCGCCAAAGTGTCAAGATGACAGTAATATTATGTTGTATGTATCAAACGTCGACAGCACCACTTTAAAAGCAACCGGATTGAGAGAATTGTACTGAGATAATAGAGGCCTTCATCCAGACTGATAGTTAATACAATTAAAAACATTAAATTCTCATTTAGTCAGTATATTATTATTTAACAATTATTTTTCTGTAATGTTATAAATTTTTTTTAATTAATTTAAAAAAATTTACACTATCTATCACAGTAACAATTTCTACTTGTTGACTAGTTATAATGTAATTTACACAGTGTTTCCAATACTAGTTCTTATTTGGCACTAATGTGTCAGAGCAGTATTGTGAGCAATCAAGTTATCAGTGAGATAATAAGCCCATGGCAGGTGTGTCCAACAAATCATCATCATCATCAGCTTGTATTCATTTACTTTCCGAGCTGATTATCTTCGCCTTGTGCGTTACTTCTGCAGAACTTAACTATTTCGTCGATCCAGCGGACTATTCTGCCTCTTCGATAACAATGGATGACTAAATTGTCTCTTCGTCTAACTATGCGCCATGCCTATTTCCTTTTAAGGTTTTTGGCTAAATCTTTTTTATCACAATCATGACCACTCACCAATCTTCTAAGCGACCAAGACGGTAAACTTCTTCGGTTGGTCATTCTATCCTGAAAAAGTTCGTAAGACGTCTCTAGTTACAGTCAAAACTCTATACACAGTTCTAAATAAATTTTCTTAAACAACTTCAAACATGCCCCATGTCAGGGTTGGCGAACCTTTTTATGTACGCGTGCCAAAATTTCCCAAATCTTATTTTTTGACTGTCTGATGTGCCGAGCAGTTTTTCATAGGGAAAAAATAAAAAAACAGTTCAAAAATTATGATTGAGTTCTTGAGTCTTGAGGTTCTTTACGCACAAATTGACACCAGACTTTCTCCGATCAGGTGAGGCAGTCTCTCTCGCTACAGTGGTCTCAAGCATTGTAAAATGATTGTAAATCGATCAACATCAGAGGTTCGCGGTGCGGCTTCTCCCGCCACCTGACAAGGTCAGTGTGATAATAATATATGTGACGCATAAAACTTAAGGACCGACCTATACAATTTAAATTAAACATAATGCTTTTCTTGAAGAGTATCTGCCTGCAATTATTTATACAATGTGATCTGTCATTTACGCATGAATTTCATCGCTTCCGTTTGCGCACCGATTGGTAAATATTATTGGTAAAAATATTATCAAAAATCGAAGAAAATATGCATAGCTATGTCGTCATTCTTAATATAAGTACTTTATTTATTTACTTAATATTTATTTGAAAAAAAATATTTTTTAAATTATTACTTACAACTAATTTTTTTCTCTTGAACATTAAATATTCGCGTGCCATAGGTTCGACATCACTGTCCTATGTAATATACGTAATTCAGATACACAGAAAATAAAAAAATATTGTACCGGGCGGGGCTCGAACCCGCATCCATCGGTTTCCGGCCAATGTACTTTACCAATTTAACCATCTGCACCTTACTTAATTATGAGGAAATTAACTGTTTGTCACGATGGTCGGCCAATGGCGTCATGGGTCCCAGATTCGAATCCTGGGTCTGGCAAATACACATATTGTTTTTTCAATTTGTGTGTGAGTCAGAGTATGGACCTAATAGGTTGAGCAAGTGGCTGACATCCATTTCTCATAAAAACAAAAATCTGTTAATACAAAACTCCTCTCAGTACAGGCCCATATGTTCTTATTAGGATCGGACATGGTCGGAATAATCACGTGACCGACAGAAGGTTTTTTCTAATAGGTATATTTCCAAATTATTTGTTGAATAAATGAAAAAATGTTGAATGTCCTATGTATTATTGTAACAATGTAACGTAATAATAACGTAATGGAATTGATTGCCATAAAAGTAATAATGAAAAGTGGCTCTAAGGCTGAAATATTTGAACAACCATGGCCTTTGGAAACACATTGCTTACTATTGAAATCCGATAGTAATAGTAAGTATATAGAAATGTATTTACATTTAACATTATCAGTAATTTTATTTTATTGATAGCTTATTGAGTTGATAAATTAATTTCTAGTATAAACTGTTGGGTTGGCAGCATTGAGCTACTTTCTGTTGGAGGTTTATTTTAGACTATGTGGAAACCCAACCAAGGACATGTGTAAACAATCTATACTAATAATAAAATTGGAGTGTCTGTTTGTTCAGTTATAACTCAGAAACTACTAGACCAATATTCATGAAACTCGCACAGCTTATAGACTACATTGTTGGTACTAGTTAGAATAATCCACTTAGCAAACAATACTAGGTGAGACGCGGGTAAAAAATTAATAAAGTGAATCAGTCTCATATCTTCATTATTCCTCCTTCCTTCCACGGCGCTACATCCCGGGGTGGGATTTGGCCTCCTTCACAACCGCTCTCCACTCACTCCGGTCTCTTGCCACACTTCTCCAGTTACCGGTCTTCCTATATGAAGCCAGTCCACTTCTACGGCGTCAGCCCATCTCCTTCTTGGACGGCCTCTGGGTCTCTTCCGTTGAGGTAGCCACTTCGTCATGATCCTTCGCGCTCTAACTTCAGGCATTCTCTCCACATGTCCCGCCCATCGTAGTCTTTAGGACTTACAGTATCTTATGATTGTTTGCTGTTCAATCAGCTCTTCCAACTCGTGGTTCATTTGTTCATCGTGGTTTATGTTGTGTGGTTCTGAAATATTACCTGTAATCAACGTTCCCTCTAATTTTTCTATTGTGTGTGCGGATCATCAACGCATCTGACCAGTGGCGTAATTAGGGTTGGTGTCATCCGTCAGTGATGTGCCATCACCCGGTGCGGTAAATTTACACTCCCTCCCCAGAAACACATAAATACAATTTTTCATCTTAAGGTATTTATTAATTTCAGTGATTTTATATAATAATAACACTAACACCAATAATTTTTGAAGTATAATAAAGAGAATAGGAAGTAAAGAAAATAAGTATTCGTCGATAATAAATATTAAACTTGCAGAACATTTTTTTATATTTATATTAAATCTATATATTTGTATGCTCGGTTGTTTTTGTTCAACATAAACAAATAAACATTTATAGAAAATTTGTTTCTTTTCACCCTGATGTAGGTAACAAATATTTTTCTTATTCATTTTTCAACTACGCATCTTCTTTATGTATACTTTGGCACGCGATAGAACGGGACGGATATAGTAATCCCGCTCAACGCAAAATATCACTTGCATGCTCGCGTTAGTCGCACTCGACCTTCGCCTTCCGAGAAATGAGTCGAAGAATTCGGCCCCTTAGAGACAAAGAAACGTATTTCATTTTTCTCTACTTTACAGGAGACTTCAAACACAAGTAAATTTATATTACACAGACATTAACAAGAATGTGTTTGCAGAAGATATGTATGGACTTATCTTTTATCCATTGAATTTTTTGATAAGTTTCTTTGTCACTTAATATAACATGTCATTTAATGTCCAGTACCATACGTAACTCAAAATTGTTAAAATTTGACTCTAAGGGGCCGAATTGTGCATGTAATGGTTTCGTGCATTCGAGCAAAACTAAAATCTGGCCAAGGAAACGTTCTTTTACAATATTTTTGTTTGAGGACTGTGCGGGGGATGAAATCATTTGTACGGACACATTTTGGTAGGTGTGATTAGATGAGATGTGTGATGAGATGAGAATAGCAGTGGCATCAAACATGCTGTAGAAATTTGGATCAAATTACTACCGCGATTCAGAAAAGGCCACATATGTAGGAAGTCGAACAATAATGAGACTCCAGTCGAAGGTTACGTCTGAGAGTGGATATTTGGCCTTGTCATCGCAGCTGTTATAACAACTGAGCAACTGATATGACTATACAGTGCGAGGCAATGTACATGATACTGTACATGATGATGTACATCTCCAACTGAACAAACAAATTCTGACATTCTAGTAATGTCATCCTATCACCTGTGATTACTGGAAAAATATATGGATGCCTGTATATTTGTAATAGCATAATTTAGAAAAAGGCCAGTACAGTAGAATCTTGATTATCCGGACTTTGGGAATGACGATAGTTCAGATAATGATAAATCCGGATTTTTACTAATTGAATATTTTAAATTGTACAGTTTTATTATAATCACACCAAACTAATGATCAAAAAGAAATCCGGATAACCGATTGTACAAGGATGTGCTCCGAAATAGATTACTTTTTAAATCATATAGGTTGTTTTCAAATGGATTTTTTTGTAGAGATTAGGTACAGCATGAATATCTGCCAAAAGTCGGTAAGTCGATAATTTAGGTACGAGGGTGGGTCAATAATTCCTTAGAAAAAAGCATTAAAACAGTTTTTATTTTTGTATTTTTTTTTTATTTCTCAACATAATCTTCTTGGAGCTCAATACACTTGGTAAGACTTTTCTCAATTTTTTTTAAACCGTCAGAAAAATAAGTTTTCGGAAGGTCCTCAAAATAAGCATTTGTCCGATCGATGACTTCTTCATTTGAAAAAAAACGTTGTCCACTTAGCCATTTTTTTAAGTTTGGGAAAAGGAAAAAGTCACTGGGGGCTAAATCTGGCGAATACGGTGGGTGGTCGACCAATTCGAACTTCAATTCTTCAATTTTAGCCATTGATCGTAAACATGTGTGAACACGGGCATTGTCCTGATGAAAGAGGATTTTTTTCCTGTTTAAATGAGGCCGTTTTTCTTCAATTTTGTTTTTTAGCTGGTCCAATAAAGATGCATAATAATCCCCTGTTATTGTTTTTCCTTTTTCCAAATAGTCAACGAAAATAATTTCACGTGCATCCCAAAATACAGTAGCCATAACCTTACCAGCTGATTTTACGGTTTTCGCCTTCTTTGGACATGGTTTGCCTTCGCAATCCACTGCTTTGACTGTTCTTTCGTCTCGGGAGTATAGTGGTGTATCCATGTTTCATCTACAGTCACAAAGCGACGAAAAAATTCATCCGGATTGCGTTGCATGAGCGACAACAGGGCTTTAGAGGCCACCAACCTATTGCGTTTATTGTCGACTGTGAGCAAACGCGGCACCCATCTTGCAGAAATATTTTTCATGCCCAATTTGTCATGTAAAATAGAAATGACGCTACCTTTTGAGATCCCTGTAACCTCAATTATCTCACTCAACTTTAATCTTCGGTCACTTAACACCATATCGTGGATTTTATTGATTTTCCACAAGCAAATTTTTTTTTTAAATGTACGAGAAACACACAACAACCCGACCAATCTGATTGAAACTTCGCAGCATACTGAATCGGTAGTGCCGCTGCATGAAAACAAACCGCTTACAGTACTAGTCGCGCCACCTGTCGGCTTTTCTAAGGACTTATTGACCCACCCTCGTATTTAGAGTTAGCAACGCATTATGTGTCTGTATACAAATACGTATGCGATTTCGAGATTTACCAACTTTTGGCAGTAACCCCACTTATTATCTGTCATTTATATTGTGTTTTTAAGTGATAAGAATAACATTTTTTTGTAAGTGAACAAATTCTATTATTGACAATTGCCAGTTTGACTTCCTGTGATCCCATTCCAACAGTTCTATTGACTCTTCACACGAATCTCAGCACGAGCATGCGTACAATATTTCCATTCCTATTAAAAAATATTCATTAATGATTACATTGCAATTGATTAACAATTTATGAGCTTGGTGGTTGGTTCTGGTATTAACCATCATAGTCCAGTTGTTAAGGCACTGGCCTTTCATCCGAGGGCTCTCAGTTTGATTACCAGTGAGATCACAAGTGTTTGTTTCACTTATGTTACTAACTACACTACTGTCATTGGGTCTCATGACCTATTGTATTGTTAAAAAGAATATAATATAATATGTATACATATCAGTGGCGAAGGGTGGAGGTAGGCTGTTAAGATTCGCTATAAATAGTGCGCGCTAAACTTTTTTAGTCATATGTATTTGTTTTTATTGAACTAAGACTACAATTTAGAGATGGTGTTAGTTAGTTTTTAAAAATCAATTAAACTATGCCTAAACGAAACCATGATAGTTTTGGTCTAATTTGGACAATACGTCAAAATTGTGTACACTTTTTCATTCATAGTTATTTGTTTTCGTTGGATTAAAAATACATATTACACATATTGTTGGTTAATTTTTTAAATTCATTAAGCCCTGACTAAACCAAACTATAATAAATAAAAAATATTATTCTATTTATAAAATATTCAAAGTTATGTATGATTTAATTGCATAATTTTAGATATATTATAGATAGACATGTATTTTTTGACTAGTATCTATTATGGCTTGGTTTCTCAGGGTTTAATTGAATTTTAAAAACTAACCAACACTATCTGTAAATTGTAGTCTTATTTCAATGAAAACAAATATGTATGTTTGAAAAAGTTTAATGTGCACTGTTTATGGCGGATCTTAACAGCCTACCTCCACCCTTCGCCACTGATACATATATAGGTACCCAAGTATATATTTTTTTTCTTTATACAAAGGTATGTATCGATATTGAGATTTACTTTGATACAATAATACACTGAGTTCGAGATAATACTATCTTAACTACTAACATGGAAGTTAATGGCCCCACCAAACCACACCCGGTCTTAATAAGGCGTATCATGGGACCCTACGTATGGATGTGAAGCATTAGTATTTTCATGTGAGTACCACATACTGCACTTAAAAAAGTATTCACTTCAATAATATAAACTATCCATACCTTGGTGATGTGTTCCCATCAGCAAACACTCTTTTCATTACCCTCTCCGTTCCACCAAGTCCTGAAGTCTACATAAGTTTTTCTGTTATGTGTCCTTCGGTGTTCATCTAAATCCTTGCATAGCTTGCAAAACGGATGAGTCTCGTACGTCTCCATAGGGGAGATGAACGAGTACTCTCGTCTCCATCGGAAGTACTCTTCGTAATCCGTTTCATTTTCCATCAGATGCTTGATGAGTTTCGCCAAACGTAGTGGACTGTATGATTTGGCGTTGATGAAAGAAGTGCTCGGAGCAAATCTGAAAGAAATTTTATTTTATTAAAGAAAACCAGAAAATATATTCATTATAAATATACTTAAGGGGGGACATGCTTGGCGTAGGTCAAAATTGAGTTTTTATTGTATTTTCAAACCATGATCCTGGACACTCCTTAAACGTTGTAGATAATCTATTTATATAATTTTGAAGCCTTATTATCCTTTATATTTATTTTAAACATTTGATGACTGCATAGAGTATTTTTATTACATAAAATAGTATTCTTTTAAACCTCTCGCTCTAATGTTTTAGAATATAAGACCTGCGATGTTCATGTATGACTGATTAAAATAAATTGTATTAGACAGAGGCTGCCTGTTAACCATACACCATCTTGTACATGCATGAGTCAGTCATGACGTCATGGCTTAAAAACTACATTTCCATCCAATGGACATGATGGAGCAGAAGCTAGTCAGAGCGTCTAACGTGAACGCGTTTGAGTAACAGTTTTGCTCTTCGTGACCCGAATAACCTAATCAATCAGAATGATTTCCCACGACTACTCCCAACGTACAAAACTAACCTCCCATTGGTGACGCTATCAATATATTCCTCTTGTGTGTGAGGAGTTTAGATGGTTGTTGTTTTATAGAGTCTTAATATTATTTAGCTCACTCGGTGTGTTATTCTTCTGCCCCTTCTGCCGTAGCAAATCTAGAAGAGAGTCGGTGCAGTATGGCTGCGCAGAGTATAGAAGCGCCATACATACATTAAACGCAACTACAGATGACGTTAATGGGCGCGCAGACATATTGTCAGTCACACAATTTTAAATATTTTTGATAGGTACCCTGCATTCCTTAATAAACAAATTTATTAAAATGATAGATTTAGTTTTGGGTTCTCGCGGAATACTTTATTCTCAGAAAAAAATGAGTTTACATTTTGTTATTTCGGTGACATCACATTTTCTACTGCAACCCCCAAATGTAATATTTATGTTTCCGAAATGTTACGGAAAATTATATATATTCAATAAAGAATGCTACATTCTAAAATCTTGTGTATTATTCATTTGAATAAATAAAACTAGTTTACTTATAGTTATTATATTTTTAACAGTAACCGTTTAACCGCGTGGCTTAAGCGTCGGCCTATAGCGACGTAAAGTACATAAGTATATTGTTTTTCAATTTGTATTTGAGTCAGAATATGCACCAAACAGGTTGAGCAAGTGGCTGACATCCATTTCTCGTAAAAACAAAATCTGTCAATACAAACCTCCACTCCGTAGAGGCCCATATTATGATATTATTAGGATCAGAAAAAAATATATATATTTATTTTTACAAATTTAAATAAAAGGAATGGAGGTGTTTTTTTTGAAATTTTTGTTAATTCTATAATATTTCTGTTATTTATATTGACATCTGTTTCAGACCATCCTCATGTTGACATGTTATGTATGTTGACAGCTGTGTCAGGCCACCCATCCTCAAAATGATCCAAATACATACCTTAAACTTGAGTCAATATTAACACGGCAAACATTTAATCACCTTCCGTATAATATGTTAGAAAGAGATGGTGTATTGTCTTAAACCTATCCTCCCCACCTTCATAGTAACTTTATGTTAAAAAGTATTATAATAGTCACCTTGTGTAGTTCGCACCACCATAGACGATCGGCACAACATCATTCTGTACGGCCGTCAAAAACTTCTCTGTGACATAATCCTCACTGAACGAATTCTCAAACGACAAATAAAAGTGATAATCGTTGCTCAACTTCTTTGAACAACCTCCGTGATTGTCACGTCCGCATTTCAAATCTCCACACTCACCGTATATATCCAAAGACAATCCGATATCTTTCAGTTTACCCTGAAGATTATGCGCATACTCCAGTCTTTTACTCAACGATCTACAGTTGGACACAAACCAAGCTGCAGCTTTGGTTTTGCGCTTTAATACTGCCTTCAGTTCGTTTGTAAGATTCCCTTCAACCTCATTCCATTTCATGTCTTCCTTCGGTCCGATCACTCCATTTTTATTGTCTCTTACTGTAATATACTTCCATTGTATATCCGAATTAAGTTTGTACGTCATAGTCCAGTTGAAATACCCTTCGAACCTTTCGTCGCATACCGGATAATTGGCTGCCGATTCTATGCAAGCGAATATGTAAATTTGTTTATCCGATCTTAATGTAGGAAAACCGTGTTTCCTTGTGTTATAACGCCAGGTAAATTCAGGCGCGTGAAATAAAACTGCGTCCCATTCCATAATATTCGGTAAATAATTTCTATCATTGGTAACGAAACAGTTGTTGATTTCGCAACCCAAATCAATGAACGATTCCCGTCCATACTTGAACTCGTTAAAAGGAACCGTATGGTTGTGTGTCCATATTAATATATTCCTTAAAATTTTTCTATTGACAGATTCGTTTATGTTGTAGGTATAACAGATCAAAAAAATTAACAGAGACACTGATAAAAATGTAGCTATCTGATCTGTTCGAATATTGAACATTTTTATAGTTTATATTCAAATACTCATGATTACATTAATCCTTATTTTACGAACACCGTAAACCTTTAAATAAATTCATCGCTATCGATACAACATTGAGAGAGAGAGAGAGAGAGAGAGAAGGTTTTGTACTAGCACCCTCTTGACTTTTTAAGCAATGTCCATTGGGAACCCAAATATATTATATAATATATGTATTTATATTGAGTCTAAACTAAATGGATGAAACCGATTCATGATTATTATCAAATCATTAATTTAAACTTTCAAGTCAACATTTAGGTATTACACTGAAACATGTTTCTGCTCGATTGCGCGTGAAACTTTGCGCATCAAAGCGTGTAAAAAAACATCCGATAACGCCAACTGGTTAATTTAAACTGAAATATTTTCTACATTTGTTATACAAACATTTAATTGCAGGAGGGCATAATATGATAAGACGTGAATTAAGTCGCTTATCTTACAAAACATTTTAAAAGCAAATATATTAACATTGCATTAAATTTACATAAATAGTATTTATCGCAATGACATATAAGTATTAAAGCTGTTTAACAGGGCTTTTACTTCAATTGAATTGTAAATATTATTTTAACAATTAGAAAATAAATACAGCGGTTCTCCAATCCGGTGGTCGGTGGTTGTAAATCCTATTCGAGGCTTGTGCGGCACAATCATCGGACGGGGACTCCGGATTTGATTTCCGTCTGAGTGTTTATGTGATCATTTCACTTCTACTACTGCACTACTGTTTCACTACACTACTGTCATTGGGCCTCGTGTCCTGGTGTAGTGTTAAAAAAAACAAGAAAAAAGACTTGTGACGCAGTTTGATGGCCGTGCGACACCTCAGCATCCCCTGCATTATATCCCCATGTCCGAACCTTCCTTGAAATGTTCACCTAGACTGCTACTGACTGATTGTGTCTAGCCCATAATGGGTGGCGCACCTAAATAAAGTGATAAAATATTGAACAAAGTTATGTTCACAGGCTAAACTTACCCGAATAGATATAATCTTTATAATTCCTACTAACTAACACCAAATCTACAACCTAAAATTAATGGCTGAATTCCCCATCGGAAACCTAAAAATAATCAGAACTGTATTTCAAATATTTATAATACCAAATTATAATTTATTCTGACTCCCTTCTAGTGCAGGGCCCCTTCGCCAAGGATGCAACGAGAAAACAACAGAATCTTTTGCTCTGAGAAACCAATAGAACAACCGCTTTTAATAAAACGACAGTTAGGAAAAGGGCACGGCCCGATAAAGGCAGGTGCAAAAAAAGACCCCCGGGACATGTGATATAACCCAGTGTTCTTCAACCGGTGGTCCGCGGACCGGCACCGGTCCGCAATAATTTATTGCCGGTTCGCAAAAGCTTTCACCATGCTGCTATCAGCCGACTATATCGCTATACGATTCGGGGAATTCGCACTAGATGAAATGCTTGGAGATCTTTGAATGCTGCTGATATTAACCAGAAAGTCGTAGTCAACATGATAAGACAACATTTAAAACCGTTAGCTGAAAACTTTAATAAACAATTCTCTGAAAATTAAGATCTACGTAAAGGCTCTAACCTCTGGATTAATAATCCTTTTTTGGAAGATATTAAACCATGCGCACTTGATCGTCGTGAGAAAGAATAGCTGATCAAGCTCTATCTTATCTATCTTCTGATGTCACTCTGGTGTCCAGGCATAAAATGCAATCATCGTCTCAATTTTGAATATCCCTCGATAAATAATATCCATATCTGAGTTATAAAGTTATCAGATTATTGGTAATTTTTTCGACTTCCTAATTGTGTGAAAAGACTTTTTCATCTATGTCAGTAATAAAAACCAAACAGAGAAATCGAATGGATGTTAATGCAGCGCTTCGTCTCTCAGAAACAATCCTGCAACCACGTTTATCAAATTTTCTTACAACGAAGCAGAAGCAGATGTCGTACTAAATCAAAAGTTGTAATATTTTAACATAAGATTTAATAAATAAAATTTTATCCATTCTTAATGGTTTTTATTTCTGGTTGATACCGGTCTGCAAATTATTTCTCCTATGCTCACCAGGCCGTGGGTGTAAAAAAGTTGAAGATCACTGGTATAGCCAACCAAAATCTGGTTTGTCACAACGTATAATAAATAAACATGAAACAAGTGAATTAATAATGTGTAAACAAACAGAATCTCAATGCCTGGTTGGCTCATAGCCCTTATGACAAATACCATGAAATTTTAATAGCTCACTGACGACATAAAATTGAGCAATGAATTTAAATTACACACATCAAAGATCATAAGCTACAATTATTTTTTATTATAAAAACAATCTATATTTGTTTATATGTGGTTGAATGCCATAGATTTTCTTTTTTAATTACCTAAATATTAATTATTTTGGACAAAGCTGTAGTCATAGACAATAATATTATGCGCAGATGTTTTAGGCTTAGCCACCGGAGCCTATCTTATTGCATAGATTGTGATAGGCATGCTGAGATCACATGACATAAAGTCCATACAAAAAAAAACATCAGCTTTCCTTGCAAAATAATCTGATAATTGTGTTAAAGATATATTTTTTAAACATTTGACAGATGGTGGTGTAATACTTATATACAGTTGAACTTGGTTATTACGATCACGGAAATAACGAGATCTCGGAAGTAATGAGGAAACATTCTTGAAATTTTAGGTAATGATTTTCTCCATACATTTATTCACTTTTGTAACGAGCTACTTCTCGGGTATACCGAGCAAAAACTGTTAATGTGTCGATCGTTTATAAACCACATTTTCTACCCTAAGCAATAAAATCCGACCGGGCAGTTAACTAGACCGATGCCGCCGGGATCGGATTACATCTATGACACTAGTTAAGTGTCTAAGTACCTAATTGGTGTTTTCGCCGACAACATTGAAAAAGTATCCACGCATATGGTTGAAATTGCATGTAAAAAATCCAAGCTTTGTGAAGTCAGTAGGTACCTACCAGCGCCGGCGGCTCAGCACTTCATTACAATAAACAACTTCTTTTGTAGTTTATGAATGCCATGCTTGTTTCGGGGATTTTTAGGATGGTTTTCAGATTTTTTATGTTCTATGCTTAAATAGAATGTGGCGCGGAAAATGGTATATAATGATATAACGAGTAATGCTTATAACGAACAAATTTAGTCGGTCCTATCTACCTCGTAATAACCACGTTCGACTGTATTTATATATAATACATTCCTACATATTATACGAGAGATGTTGTTGGCAAATTAAATTATTTTTATAGAATATAAGTGATTATTTAAATACGTCTTAAACGTTTTCTTATCGTTTCGTCATCTTACGTTTAAATATGATTAAATAAAAATAAACATGTACATAATCGTGCTATTTTTTCATAAAGGTCGATTCGTCCCATTAATATGCCAGTCAATGCAATTGGCATACGAAAAGTTTTGTAAAATGTCTTAGATCCGAATATCAGAGATGTGTTATCGGAGCAAATCCATTTTGATTGATTTTAACCAGTATATTAACTCAATCTCTATTTTATTTTCCAGGTTGGCGCGATGTCGAAGGTCGAGCTGCGCGCTTCGACGGCCGAGCCAGCGGAGCACTGGAAAGGGTGGCGGCTGCGGCGCGACTCGCACGGCCCGCCAGACCGCCTGTGGCCCCGGCGCGGAGACCACGGAGAGGCCGTCAGGCCATCAGACACCTCTTCGCCGCTGCTAGCAAATTTCATAAAAACCTTAGGAGGTCAGAATACAAACATACATCAGTACATTTTTATTTTATAAAGGTTAGCCAACAACTTATTATATACAGTATGACCACGATAGCCGAATAGCTTACGCGTCGGGTTATATTGTCATGGGTCCCAGGTTCGAATCCTGGGTCTGGCAAATACATTCTGACTATCAGATACCTACTTAATGCAGGTAGGTCGGTAACTATTTTAGTAGCGTGAGAAATAAAACAACATAATTTAACACTTGAAACGATAGGAGCATTCATAGTCTTATAGTGAAATGGTATCATAATTTAATGTGTGCTTAGGTATGTGACATCAGTTTTACAATTATCGGAATGAAATGAAACTAAACTTGAACGCCGTTGACACAATATAGGCATTTGTTGTCAATTTTGAAATATATTTCTGTTAAAATGTGTGGTTTTTACACGTATATACATTTTTTCGATCCACGAAAGGAAATGTATTGACTTCGTTCTTAGTAGAATTAGTAAATTTACTTGCAATTTTATTTTCACAAAATCTAGCACTATTTCCTGCCAAATAGCTTATTTTCGTACCCCGTCTGGCACGATGATTGGCATCACTGATTAGATATATTATGTTATTGTAACAACATTGTACATTGTCACGTGTTTTTGTGCCCCAATGAAGTAACCGCCACTGCAACGTATATTTCTTTACACATTTTATTAATCTTTACTGGCCCTGAGACAGCAATTGTTCAGTTGCATCGGTGTCCAGATGGCGCCGCCTGATCATCCTAGACATATCTGCGCATCTATTCTATACACAAGACTGCTTTTCGGCCTCTATGGGAGCTATCTAGGGTAGGTTTGTATCGAAGTATTAGCACTTATTGTAACAACTACAATAAATTAGTTGTAATTGTTACAATAAGTGCTATGTTTTAACAGCACCTCTCTTGGCTGTGTTAACTTTAGAGCTTTACAGTTTTGACTGTTTAGACGGCTAACTTATTGTAACAATTATAATACCTCAATACATACCTAAATATGATAAAGTGATAATATTTACTTATCACTTTAGCGGTCGATAAGTATAGAATAGACCCACTGGGCTAGCAATAGTGATGATGTTGCCAGGCTACGATATTGTCCCTTTTTCTGCTCGTAATCCTCTGGTTGCTTTAATTGAATTTTCTATCAACTGATTTTGTTGATTTCAGGGGTGTCTATTTGGCATGCATCATCTACCATGAAGACAAAGTGCTCGTGACCAATGAAGACTTCTTACCTGTGATTGAAATCGACGAAACGTATCCGGCCTGCATCTACACTGACTATCACTGGCTGATGAAGGTATTTTTATGATTATTTCTGTCTTAAAATGGGGCAACTCTGTCAGGCATGCTGGAAAACACCTGACCGCCCAAGAGACTGCTCTTTGATACACTGGAGGGGAAAGATGGTTGTGAGACCTAAATTGCGATGGTTGGATTATGAAGAAAGAAATTCATCACTTAGCATCAGGTAAGGCAGTAAAGGAAGTTTGCGGCAGGAGCAGAGGAGTGGAGACGTTTTCTCAAGGTGGCCAAGACCCACATTGCGTTTTAGTCAGGGACATCAAAAAAGTATAGATGCTTTCCAAAGTGGACAAGCATCATTTGTTACTTCGATACTGATACTTTCCTTACGATATGATCTCCCTAGTCGTAGTACTGACGATAAATGAATATACCATACAAGTTTTTTTTACAGCACACATCCAGAATTTTGTTGCTATATAGATTATTAAATATTCATATTACTCTGTCCGCTCATGTGGTAATAAGGTAATGTATTATATACTTATTCCATTTGAAATGTTCCAGGTGGCGTGCACGTGGGACGAAGTGAAAAGTCTGCGGGCAGACATGGAAAAGAACGCATCGTCAGCAATCCACTTTCGGACTAAACTTCTTTCGGCAGCAGCGCAGATGCAGTCAGCGTTGTGTATCCAAGATTTAGGTACCTATCGGCTTTGTCTGTAACTTCAGAATCTCTAGACACGGGTTCAGTTTGACAATATTATAAATATCAGTCTTTCTTTCCAATCAATACTGATCACAATAGGGGTGTCAAGGGTTTGAACCCTCCCCCCAACCATTAACGGGAAAAATACAAATTATTTAGGTAAATAGACTATTACTTCTTGTTATTCTTCGTCAGGACCTCATTACTGAGGATTATGATCCGGATGATTTGGCTGTCGAGCAAGTTGGCCCCACTCCTCTCGGCATTGAACGACACGTGAGACCCGTGGCACTCATCAATTGATGCAGCTATCTATCTGAGGCATCCAATGTTTCCGTTTCAATGAGGAGTGTCTAAAATACAAGACAGCACATACGACACAAACAGCCACCAATAATTATTATTAGGTACTGGTAAGCTACGTGCATTCGATAATCACTTACGGATGTGACGGCTTGCAATAACTCGGAAGGTGAACACCCTTAGTTATACATGTAGGCCAGATGTTTATCACTAGATTCAATATACAGAGTGTTTGGGTATGGTGAATGTATCTAGAAAAGTGTGATATTTTGCAGTTCAGGCGAAGAAAATCTATGAGTAGTAAATATGGTAAATGTGGAAGTAAATGGCATTTGCTAGATTTTCTTAACTCCACCTCCTCTTGGCGCCTTCAAGATTATTAAAAAAATATTATGGATATTTTTACCTCCGAAACCATTTTGCTGTGTTCGCACAATTGCTGGTGATAGATCCGACTGGGATGACAACATAAGTAGGTCAAGGCGAATCCCTTTAGGAACCAATGTCAAACTTAATTGACAGTGAAATTCAAGAATGCCGTTTCATTTTCAGGTCAACTCTACCACAAGCCGTTACGCGACAGCCACGGGACATTGGTGATTTCATGCATCAACTCCGTCAAGTCTCCCAAGAGTGTCTCAGTTCTCAACTCCCGCTGGATGCCTCTCAGCAAGGTCCACAAGAAACTGACGGCACTCAGCGAAGACAATACTATCGGCGACCTGCTTATGGGGACGATCCATGAACAGATCAATTATCATCAGGTAAGAAAAAACAAACATATTTTAGACATTATTCTCAATCTCATTTGACTTCACCATACATCAGAAACACGTGTCCAGAAATTTGTACGTATACAGTTCTCCGTATCACATTTCACTGTGAAATGTTGTATCGGAAATACCTATATGGTTTTATATTAAAGACTTTCCAACCTCTTTGGGTCGTATAGTACTGAGATAAAATTCATGTCTAAATAAAATACTTGTTGGTTTACAGGAAGCCTGCACCAAACAAAATTTGAAAATAGCCGATATACTGGGTTATTTGTTAGGTTCAATTCATGTCTAAATAAAACACTTACAAAATACGTAATAAAAACTACCGAAATACAAGGGAAATACAGTAGAAAATAGGTATGTAATTAAATTAGAAATACAAAATATCAAATCGAACATATCAAATTTAATATCTGATAACAATAATGATAGCGTTATTATCAGATATTTGAAACCAATCAATATCAAATCAATGTTCATATTGAATCTAATAAAATTGGAACATTATTGCTCCTGAACAATGCATAATTTTTTCATCTTGGTGCTATAGAGATGACCGTACCGTATAGTATACGGTCATCTCTTTCTCATAAGAAAGCTCACTGCGAACTGTGCTACGGTGAAATGTAATAATATGTACAATTTACATGTAACCTCAGAAACATACTGATATCTACGGAGGATAAACAGATACGAGCTTGCTTCATACCTCAGTGGTTCCTGCCCTGTCTTCAGCAGTCGGAAAGACAGCAACTAGCATTTGTAATTTGCCATGTGGTATTGTTTTCACTCAGAAGGTTAAGTTTATTTTAATTCAAGACTTCCATCCGACTGCTTGTGTCTGGATGAATTACGAATCAAATAAACTATTGGCTGATTATATGTATAATTTATTATTGAGCGGTGAATAAAAAATTGTTTAATTACACGTATATATTGGAAAGTGTAGTGACTTCAAAACCAAATTTTGGAGAAATCCCTATACAATCAATGAATCAAAGTTATTAATTATATTTTATTAGTGATTGTAGGTTATTACCTTAATTTAAAATTACACCAGATGGTCGTCATTATTCACGGAATTTAAAAACATCTCTGATAGTAATAGTTGTTTGGAATTTTGTGCGCGGATAGAGGTGGCGAAGGTTGGAGGTAGACTGTAGAGATCTGACATAAATAGTTCACACTAAACTTTGTTAGTCATACTTATTTGATTTCATTGGACGAAGAAGGCAGATGGTATCGATTCAATTAATCCCAGCCTAAAGTAAACCATAATAGATATTAGTCAAAAATATTCTTATACAATATATAAAATTAATTATTTAATTAAACCATACATGATTTTAGATATTTTATAGTTGGAAAATTATTTTTTATCTAATAGCTATAATAGATAGGGCTTAATTGAATTTTAAAAACCATCTGTAGTTTTTTTTTTAGTTCAATGAAAACAAATAAGTATGACTGAAAAAGTGTATATTATTTTTGTCAAATCTCCAAAGCTCTAATACATATTATTATGGTTTTGTCTAGGCAGGGTTTAATTGAATTAAAAAACGTATCAAATTCCATCTGCAATTTGTATTCTTAGTTCAATAAAATTAAATAAGTTTGACTGACAAAGTGCATTACTCTCTATTTATCTCAAATCTCCACAGCCTATCTCCACCCTTCGCCACTGACGTATAGTACATAGTCAGTAGCTCAATTGATGAACCACTCGACCGGTGTACGTTAGATGTGGGTTCGAATACCACTCGACCTAAGATTGTTTCAAGGCTTTTTCTAATATGTATTTATGTTTCTGAGGTTGTTCCGACATTCGAAGTCTTAAATAAAGGTTCATCATTATTAATTGAGTAGTTAGGAATGTGAATTGCTTCGATTCTATTTAAATCAAATTTAATCAATGCTTTGGCTATTTCCAGTTGTCGACAATAAAGTTACCCAGAGGCTTGTATTTGGGATACCTGAAACTGCAATCATCAGTCGATCTCATACAGGTCGTAGTGCCGTCGAAGGCGCCAAATGTTTTGCCTCACTGCAAAATGAGGGATAATCCACACATATCCGCGTATGTATATTAATTGTTTATTCTTGTTACAAAATTTGGTTTGGAAGAAATTTATGTTTTCCCTCTATTTCCAGATTTTTACAGTCATTTAAAAGTCGTAAAATCGGGATAATTATCTAAAAATTTGGGACCATTGATTGTTTGTTCTTCAATGGTGTATTATTAACATGTCATTAATGATCTCAATTGAGAAGGCAATAATTGGGTTTAATATTGTTTTTTATACAGTAAGTCCTCGACTTAGGTGATTAATTCATTCCGAAAGTTTTCGTGTAAGTCGAATAAAACTTAAAATCATGTAATTTTTTGAATAATTTGGGTTAGTTTTAAAGGATAAGTGAAAATAAAATGGCCCTGCATACATACATTTAAGAAAACATTATTAATTGATGAAGTGGTTTAATTCTGCTATCCCCAGCAGCATTTTCACCAAGCAAAATGGTTAGCCTATCTTCAGACACCTTAAAACCTGGCATAGATTTTTCTAGTTGGGATATATAATATGACTGATCTGGAATTTTTATCCAATAAGCCCAGTTTCGTCCACATTAAAAAATTGTTGTGACAGGTAATCCTCATTTTTATGATTTCTGCTAGACTCTTGATAAAATTTATATCTTCCTCTGTATCTGCATAACTCGGCAGCGTCACCTGTTACTTTGATGTTGTATAGTTTATTTATTATTTTTAAAACCGTCCGTGGCTTGCAGTGAATGTATTAGTATCAACACTATCATAAGTTTTACACTTTATGTCTTCAAAACGACTCGAGGCTTTATCCTGTATGAGTAAAAGGCTTATTGGAATTTGTTGTTGCTGTATATCTTCCATCCATATAACCAATATTTCCATTTCTTTGATAATTAATATTCCTCTTTTCTTGGTAATTATCGTAAATTGCATTACTACTATCATTTTTACATGATCCATATATAACATAATATTCTATGTAAACACAAGCGCAGAGAAACAAACTGCAGCAAAAAAAGCATATTTTAAAAAATCGCGTATGTACAAATTCATGTAAGTCGAATTCGCGTAAGTCGAGGAGGACTCACTGTGTATCGATATTGTGTCAGTGAATTCAGATGAATATTCTTGTATGATTTCTTATCTTGGTAGACCCCACACGATATGTTAAAGTAAAATTAATCAATTGAATTCAATTAGATAGGCCTTAGATCGAAATAGACATCAATTAGATACTAAGAGCAACTTAATTATTGTGAATGCTTATTTAAGTCTTTCTTTGGTTTCCAGTGAAGAATGGGACCACCTGAAGCAGCAACAGACCAAACTCAGCACGCCGGTTGAGATCCAGCCGCCCAAGAACACCAGACGAATGTCAATTACAAGTATACAATCGCAAACCCCTACCGAATCTCAACAAATGTTCCTAGACATCATATCCTCTACTGCCAAGAAACTATTCAAGTATATGGACATTCCGCTGGAAAACGCCCTCAACCATAGACTGTACGATTTAGAAGTTATAGACCTAAGTACCGATGTGAGTTTCATTGTCATTTGCCCGCCGGCCGAGCAAGCCTGCTCTGTCCCGGGACAACGAGAGATCCTTCTTCAACGGGGAGACCTGCTAAGTCTGCCGATTCAGGCTTTCGAAATGATCCATTTGAACACATATCAAAACAGTATTATAAATAAATATTCAAAGTTGAGTTGTACCCTCGAATTGGACACGGTTTTAGCTAATCATTCTCACAGGGAAGCTTTTTCAAATACCGAATTGCAAACGGCTAAAGATAGGCTGATTAAATTGCAAGAATTACAAAACAATTTAAATACCGTTTGGAAGGACTCCCGGTGGTTAATGGACGTCATTAGCTTCGCGAGGGACAAAGAAAAATTACAGGGTGGCACCGGGAGCAATAATATAGGAATACAGATGAAGAATTTGATAAGCAGGATACCCATGACTACAATTAGTGCAGAAAATAACGCGATCGCTGATAATTATTTGGTTAATTCTAATTCAAACTCGAATCTCAAGAGAACCCTTTTGCAATTGCCGCCGCGGGATCCGAAGCTCGCGAAGAGTTCTCCGGGACGCGGATCCTGGCCGGGACCCAACGCTGCCAGTCCACTAGGACCTCCGGGAGTTAGTTTACTGTCCGCGGAGTTCAGTAAATCTGAACAGCATCTGAGTATAACGCCTAGAGAGGATTCAGTTTCTACGCTTAATTTGAGCGGGTCGCAGTATCTCAGCGCGACGTCTGACGCTTTGAGCGTTTTGGATCCATACTCAAGGAAGAGCAGCGCCGATTCGCAGTACACTCATTCCAGTATCGTGAGCAATAATTATTTCCCCGTCAATCAGCAGATTCAGAACAAAACTTTTGAAGAGACGACTGTCAATCACAGATTGCCACCGTCGCGTAGCCAGGATACTTTGTTATCGCAACCGAACTCTGCCACACAACGAAGAAAAAGTGACACATTAAATTCTAGCTTATCAGCCACGTCCAGCCCTCTTTTGCACGTTAAACCTTTTTACGCCGGAAGCATGGTGAGTGTGCATACTGTCAATACAACAACAACCACGTCAGACTCCTTGCATAGTATTTCTAGTGATTCGGAAGGTCAGAGTTATCCCATTTCAACGTCCACTCCAAATAAAACTAAGCCTAAAAAAGCACACAAAATTAAAAAACATGAGCCCAGTATCGCTTCTTCGAAAAGTATGTCCAATGTCAAATGCTCATTAGACTTTTCTGACAGTACAACATCCACGGGTATGTTTTTAAAACCTACGTCTTATTTGAAACCGACATTAAATGCGATTCAGGGCGAGGCGGAGTATGACAAGAGCAATCCGGAAGTCGTCGAAAAGACTTATAATAAATCCTCCAATGGAAGTCAGTTTTTTCTTGAAACTCCGCGAGCCCCTGTCAACAATTCAGCCAAATCAGACGGAGACAGAATCGAAAATTTTAAAAAAGATATCAAACTGTCTGAAAAACAGGCGCCAGTCTCGCAAGCTAAAAGTCTCCAAAGTAATGAAGCATCAGACATAGCCAGCTCTAGCGACGGAAGCCGTTATAGCTCTCACAGCAGTCTGAGAGAACAATCTCTTCCTTCAGAACCGCTGACAGTTAAAAATAATTCGCCAGGAATATTACAAGTGTACGCGGCATACGATACGGGCCTAGCCAGCGGGACGTCTCTGAAACTGCATGTGACTCCTCGCACTTCCGCGAGAGAAGTCGTCGATTTGGTTGTGAACCAGCTCAATATGGCTGTCGTCTTGAAAGGGAAGGAGGGACCGATTTACCCGACGGAAAAGTTGAAAAATTTCTGTTTAGTCGCCGTCATCGGGGCGAGGGAGAGGTGCTTGAGAGATGATTTTAAACCTTTACAGCTTCAGAATCCATGGCGGAAAGGAAGGCTTTACGTTAGGCAGAAACATGACGTTTTAGCCGCCCTGGAGCATTCTAGCAAACAGGCGGCTTTTATCTAAGTAATTCAATTATTTTATTATTATTATTATGAAAGTGGATTGGTCACGTAAGTATTTACGAATATCTATTAAAATGAAGCTTTGCTCATTGTGAACAAGAAAATTCTGACTTCATGAATTACACCAAAATGTATTTTTCCTCTACATTATTGAATACAAGTATTTTTTGTTTTAAATATCCAATTAATATAATATGAGACATCTATTTTTCAAAATCTGTTGTGTCCACATATGTAATACCCAAATGCCAACAAAAATATTTACATATTCTTTGTTAAATTTCACATAATATGTAATGATCCATAACTACACACCAGCCAAAGCACACGAAAAAAAACTGAATACTTGTATCTAATTAAAATAATATTCAAATAAATACGGACATGTTGTATTTTATTTTGCTTATACAGTGGAACCATGTTTTTACATGTCCGGAACTCACATTTTCCAGCTATTTGCGTGTGGTTTCTGCAGTCCTGTTTCATTTTTATACCTTTTTATTGAAAAAAATCTAAAAATGTTAAAACCAACCACTTGAAACAGAATAACGTCATTTATCACAAATATCGAACTGTGGACTTATCAGTTTTTGAAAATAAACACCTTATATATCTTTTTTTATATCCATATCGTCGTTGAAACTAGAAAATTGTATAACTCCAAAAACGCTACTTTACCGGAGAGACAAAAAACATTATGGTTTCTTATCCAAATATAATAATATGGTTATGGGGCTTAATTTCAAAGTCAATTTTCGATTAAAACGGAGTTACACATTTTTCTAGTTTCAACAACGAATTATACTGTGATAATTTGACACACCAAATTATGAGAATATTCATTATTTAATCTGTTCAAAAAATTACAAGAAATAATGAAAATTGTAGAAATATAAATGAATTTGTGATGATACATTCGAGGTTCCGTTGTATGTATTAGATAAGTAAATTACATTACTTTGTCCAATCCACTGTAAGTCTGGAAGCTGCTCTCAATTTTGCTTTAGTAAAATAGACATTTAGGAAACCATCCGTAAAGATAATTCTGATTCATTCAGCGGTACAATTATAACATTTACCAATAACTTGCCATATACTTAATTATTTTGCGACTGATCATGAATCATAGAAACGCTGTACACTAATGTATAATATTCTATCGTTGATCATTATTACTACATACACTGTGAGATATTTGGTTGTATGTTCAAAATATACTTTAGGGATTGAAATTAGGTGCTTATAGATGAATTACTGTGAGAGATTTGCGTTGTATGTATTTAGTTCTAAGTGGTTGACAGGTTGGTTATAAATTGAGTGATGGTATGCAGTCAAAATTGGTTTATTTTTACATGAGAGTACCGAATCAAAAATGCGTAAGAATGACACACCAATACCTCGGTCTACGGCCGAGATACGTCCCTGGAACGCTAGCCATTAAGCGTAATACTATATTATAATACATGACTTATTTCTAAACAAATCCATCAAACTCCATAGGATCAGTTCCAATTACGTTCTGCATTCAGTTCAAATATTTTTTCCTCGGTCGTGAATCGAAAAAGCCGTTTAACTAGTGGACGTATACTGAGGTATAAGTGTATCTTAAAATATACAAGACATTCTACATTTTTATTATCTTGAAATTAAAACTGCACCTTCAAAACATTGGATTTTTATTTTTATATTATGTACTATATATTTTTATAAACAAAACTGGCAAACCCCCAAGCGCGAAATATATTGAGGTGCATGTCGTGTACCATCACGTGGCGTCACAGTAAGCCGCCGCTACGGGAATAAAGTGTGTAATGTCATTTTTCTTGGTGTTTTAAATGTTATCAGACTGATGCTCCCATCCCGAGGCACATTTTGAACCTTTAAACGAACATTGTCAGTTAACAAAATATGCCGAAATCACCAGAACGTCAATGAGGTTACCTCACGTTGTACTGCACTGCATTGACACCAGCATGACTCGATGAACGTTTTTTTATCATTTTCGAATCATGTCAAAATCGCGTGTTTTTTGTTTTTAGCGGTTGGCACTATGTATTTTCTATAAGAATGTTGTCTATTATCTATGGTCTGCGGGTTGGGTTCTGTTCAAAATATTATTGAATTTACACTAGGTTACTAGGTTATTCCATCATTGAATTTACAGAAATCGTGTTCATTCAAAATATTCTGCAAAATGACGAAACCATAGACTAAATTTGTCACCGTGACAGTATGCAACATGCATCTCAATATAATCACAACTTTATTGTCTTCATATTATGCCTGGATAATATTTTTTATTACTTAATTCATGAACTTGTCCATTCAACTTGATCGCAATACAAGTAGATATTACTTGCTGTATGCACTAGATCGGATGCACAACATTTTTCTTTCTTTAAAGAACTCTCAAAAACAATGTGAAGTCTCAGGTAATCCCTGTCTGGCTTGCAATATACTCTGTGTAACAGGGATGAAAAATTGTGTATACAATTATTAGGATCTAACAAAAATTTTAAAACATAATAAATCTTTTACGATTATTTTTTAAAACAGTTTTTTCGATTATCTTAGAATATGACTCAAACCACATACCTAGGAGGTATTTAAAATATAGCAACGATGTGTAATAATATGTTTTGTAATGTTTTTAAAATTAATATATAGGTATTTTTATTTGTTAACTCCAATTACAAAAAAATGTTAAGTTGCATTATTTTTCGCAAGGTTTTGCAGTTTCTCGCAGAATCCTAGTACGAGCTAACGGAATTTATGGGTTCCATGAAACCTAGTTGGGAATCACTGTTTTAGATAGACATGCTCGTAATAAGTTACCACTTTTTAAATAAGGTTTGATAGCTCCGGTGGGTAATAAAAAACGGCAAGAAGGGGCCGAGTAATACAACCGATACAACATGAGCGGTATAAAAACTATCAGCGATAGCCAACATAGACACCATAGCACATAGGAAGAAATATCAATTGAATTATATAGTTCGTGTCTATTACTTTTCAGGGAAGGTCAGACGTGTTCACGGGCATGTCTATAGCTGATTCTGCGTTTCATAAGGACTTTTAAACACATTAAATAGCAACAAAAACATAAATTTATCCAATTAGCTATCTGATTGTGTGCTTCATGCAAATGTGTATACATATTGCTTGCAATCTAAATCAAATAAATCATGAATTTTACCAAATCGTTTATAGATATTTATAAACTATTTTCCATGGGCTATAATATTTTAAAGCCAATCTTATTTTACACATCCAATATTCATTTTGACTGCATTCGGTGAATTGGCAATATTTCCTAAAAGATATAAATTAATTTTAACTTATAATAATAATTGCAAAATGCATCCAATGTACCTTTACGTATAATATAATTAAATTAACATAATGTATCAAATCGAAGATCTCTGACTTTAAATAATAATTATATTATTATAATTTTAATTAATGTTATAATTACAATTTAAACTATGTTAGATCATTTTATGTGGAGAGGTGTCATAATATTATTGTAACAATTAATTTAGGGACTCCTAGAAACAATATGAATTGTTTTATTTTTTTACTGTATGCAACTTTGAATTATTTTTACATTTTTTATTTTTAAATCGTATCGATTACGCTATTTTGATAAATATTTAACTTTAATAATATATACTTATATATATGTACCTAGTTAAATTTTCAATTATTCATGTGCTGTGTTCAAGGAATATTTGAAAATTAGCGATTTCATTCCGACAAATCGTCAGTGTATGTGCAATGCTATGGGAGATACAATTTTTTTTAATGTTTTTTCTGCTGCATTCTGGTAAATGTAACAAGATGTGTCGGTTGGTATATTAAAACTTCAGAATCGACCGGTAGTTTTTTTAATTTATAAATCAATACTGGAAAGAACTAAAGTATAATAATTTCACGTAATAATATTTTTTTTTGTCCGCTGTCCATTTTAATAAATGGTTCGATCGTGGTATTACACTTACACCAACGAAATTCATTTATAATTTTACATACGTCCGTATTTTCAAAACATGTATTTTGTAACTCATACATCTTAAATAATTATTAATGGGTACCTACTTGTATAAGTCCATAAAAACTTTTCTGTTGCTGAATAAACTATTTATTAGTTTGATAAATTCTTTACATGCATGACGCATGACTTATTTTTACTTTATCAATCTTATAATATTTTTCGGTACTTGTTAACTATCCCACCACAATGCAAAGTAACTTGAAGCAAACTGGAGATGAGTCATCTTGCACATACATTTTAATATGCAGTTTTCACGCCTCATTTACTTCAATGTTACAGTTTGTGCGTATAAAACATAACCTAGGAATGAGCATGTAGGTTCATGTTGCGTATGCGTTCACTATTTGATTTCAAATCAGCTTTCATAATTCTGAGTGACATTTGACTCATTGTATATACGAGGATCATTTCAAAATGATGACTTCACTCCCTATAGCGCATGCACTAGAGTCAGTTACGTGTATTTTGACAGATGTTAAAATGATTTTCCTATGTTGAATACTATTAACATAATATTCATTGTAATAATATAAGCCACACAAAAATACCATCTTTTTGGACAACCTGAACACAAAATATTGTGAAAATGTTAATTTCAACATTGCTATACAGAAGTGTATTTCTTGTTCCAATCCATGACATATTTTTAATTAGTACTTAAAAAATTGCTTTAGTGAAAATTACAAAATACTCATTATAACTCATTAGTAAAATCCCGTTAATTTGAAAACGACATCGAATTACGAAATGCAATAAAACTGTAAAACTTTGTAAAATCGTTCGAAATCACTATACCTAATTAGATTTTAGGAATTTTTGCAAAAATTCTGATTTATGACATATTTCGAATTAAGCGTGTTCGTATTAACGGGGTTTTACTGTACCGTAGAACCTCAATTATCCTGATTTCATTGATATTATCAGTTTCCTATAAACGTTGGAAGAAAGCATGCAACCTACAATCTTTTTTATTTCATCACCAATTAGAGTAATCAAGGTTCTACTGTATGTGTTTAATTTATCATAATATCATGTTCATGAGCTTTATAAATATAAGTAATATTGAATCACCGAAATCATTAATAATTATTTTGTTGAAATTTTAAATATGTAACGTAAAAGTATTGTATAAATATAATACATATAGATATTTGGGCAACCATTTTGGAAAGGTTTACGCTTCTTTCGAAGCGTATATTGAGCCCAGATCTTTCAAATGTAGAGAAGTATTTTTACCATTGCACTAATGGTAAAACGCTACTCTACTAAAATGATTGTCCAAGTAACAGAGTATGTTTGTCTATTGTATTAGATTGATTTAAAATGAAGTATTAATGTTTATATTATATAAAAGATTAATCAATGTATTAAAAGATATCATTACACAAAATATGACTCCAATATAGCCATGTACGATTAAATACCTGTTATTTTTGTAGAAGATTAATGAATTATTAATAAATCATTTTTATTTTATCTATTTTTAAGAAATCCCTATTTTTCGTGCGCTCATTGCCATATTTATTGATATTATAACGTAATTGAGTGTTAACTTTTAGAGGGAATAATATCATTATAAATTATTAGGGAAAGAGTACATAAAAAATATACATATATATATATATATTTAATTATTTCCGTGCTAAGCATAGGTGTGAAAATAAAACTATTACGATATTATATTCTCTCTTCGATGATTGAAAATTGCTATGAAATATTTTTGTTCGGTATTGAAAAGAATGTATGTATTTTGAAGAAATGTTTGTAGGTTGATTAAATAAATATTATTATTTAAGTGGAATATAATTATTGTATTATTAAAGCCTATTGAATGTCTTATGATTGATTAATTATAAATAATAGCGTTTAAAAAGGATTGATGATATTTTATTTGATAAAAGTTATTTTGAATGCACCACAAAAGAGTGTTTTATTGCAGGCACATAATAAAAATATATATGTGACTATTTTGTTTTATTTACTTTAATATTTCTATTTACAAAGTGTCCCCAATGGTAATATCCGAGCATGCTTAAGTTGGTAAACTCCACAAATATTAACATTGATCAGTTGGCGTTCCGATTTTCTGACACACGCAATGGCTGCTATTTTTTAATATTCATTATTATCTATAATTTATTTAAGGTATTGCTTTTGAATTCGGCCACGGCCTTTGAAACCACCTTTCAAAAACCCTGGAAAATTCTTTGTAGCACAAGGCGGTTCATGTTCATTGCGAACTGAGAACTACAATTTATAGCGCAAAGATTTTCCCGTGGAAAAAAAATGTCTCATAGGACTGATATTCTGAGCATATAGGTACTTATCCAAACTTATATGACTGCAATCACTGGACCTGAAAGGCATGAATCATTGTTACATGTCACCGTTTATTATTTTGATTCTTTTTTTTACATCAATATAGAAATTAAAAAGTGCATATCTTCCGTCCTCGTTTTCCATGGTCCCCGGAAGGACTCGGATTACGCGTCTGCCATCTGTAATAAAAAATTCAGATTGTGCCGCTCCTTACTGAAAATTGGACAATCGAGGAGTAGCTGATATAGAACGTCCTGGTCACTTCCGTCGTCGCATGGGCGCTTGCCGTCTCATGTTATTTTAAGCCGGTGCAGGTAGGCTCGTGTGACTCCATGACCTGTAAAGATCTGTCATCTCAAAAATTAGCCCCTTGTGCACCCTGACATCTCATGCTGCAGAAATAGAAATTAAAAACTATCAGGTCAACTCACCTGTCCATTCGTTGTTCACCATCTCTGAAATTGTAATTTTCGCATAGCTCAAAGGAAATTCATCATAGACTATAGCAGTCTTGGGTTCAGAGGCAACATGTCGAGCTAATTCATCGGCTCTTTCATTTCCCTCTATCCCGGTGTTCCCTTATCCACTTGAAGTGCACCTCAGGGTGGGGCAGTTGTAGCCCTTACCCTTTCAAACAAAGGAAGGCGTATTTGTATAATATAATCCCTAACATCACGATGCTGAAATGGAGATAAGCAGTCACATCACTGGACAAATCCTATTATCCTCCTAAAGGATCTGAAAGGCAACCAAAGTTAATATGTTTAAAAAACAAAAACCTATTAATTTCTAATAAGAACTGCTTTTTTTATCATACAAGTCGCATAACTGTGAGGTTTGATAGTTTTAGTTATCTATATTATTATTAGTTATAGTTAGCGGCGCTGAGCAAGAGAAGCGGCAATACTAAATTTATGCTATATGTAAGTAAAGTCGATTACTTACAATAAAAATCACATTCACTCTTAATTCCTGTCCAAGAAATTGTATCTGTGCATGTTTAGTGCAAATTAAATTGACCCACTATACTGCCCTTCCAAGGAAACAGGCCCGTAACTCACAAAGTTTGTGAAATTGAGTTATGAATGCCATCCATTAGGTAATTTTGAAAGTGATTTATTCTGTTCACTTTAATATCAGTATTATCACTAAAATATCGTTAGAATCCTTAGCGAAAAAATGGACATTGCTAAAATAATACACATTTCTTAGCAAAAAGGCAGTAATTGCAGTTAATGCTTGTTTATTATTATTTTTAACATCATACTTATAAAAAATATCACCGTTTTTTATTATTAATTCACAGTAAGTACCTAGGTACTAGTAAAATTTTAAAAAAAAAATATATCATTTATCTCGAAAGTATATGAGAGTCAGTTACTGCCTTCTTCCTTGGAAGGGCAGCAGTATAGAGATATTTTCAGCAGTAATAGTTATCCCAAAGAGTTTGGGCTCCAGATAGGAGTCATATTATGAATTTTGAAGGTAGTTTGATTACCGAGTTGAACGATTGCAAGTGTGATTGTATCGGTAACAAGTTCATTATTTTTCTTCTTCTATTGGCAGCCCTATAAACAAAATGGCGACTAGACTTCTGCTGCTTTGTTTACAAACACTACACATTTCTTGGTTTGGTTATATGATTATTCACCTTAAAAATAATATTCAATGCAGATATTATTATTGTTTTTGGCTACCTACAAAAAATTGATCATAGATTATTGTTTCACATCCAATCCCATGAATTGAAGTATTCAAGTCTTTTTTTTTCAGAATTATTACCATGTCTGCTTTTTCGTACAAGGTGGTTGTTAGTAATTTTTGAACAATTACAAACACCCAGGTTTTGGGAAAATCACATAAATATTGTGTCCTCACTTGTGAACCCAGAACTCTCAGGTGGAAGGCCAGCGCCTTATGCTCTGCACCACGAGAGCAGCTTTGCAAGTATTCAAGTCTTATTTTGGCAATATCTGTACCAACAAAGAATCATGAATGTAGGTAGGTATCTAATTAATTAATTGGGTGAATCTGAAAATATTATAGTGGGTGAGTGTGAAGCTCTCTTCATATTATGATATACACATATACCTGCAATGCGATCTTTATAATAAAGGAAGTTTTTCCACACAGTTTCAAGATTGCAATTTTTAATAAATTTATTATTAAAGCAATCTATCTGTGATAAAATATAATTTTTAACGATAGATATACTTTTTAATTATTACGTATTTATTAATTAATCTCTAAGTGGAAGAAAAATTCAAAATATTTTTTTATAACAATCTCTGATTTTTATCCATATGACACGTAGGTACTATTTTCGAACGTATAAGTTAGTCTTTGTAAAGCTTTTATGAACATGTAAATTATTATCGCCGTCTCTTTCTAACATCTCGAAAAAACTTTGTCCCGTGTTATGGACTTTGTACCTGTCATAGCGGCTAAATAATTTTATTTTAATACATAACAAATTCTTCCATACTAGGATTAACTTCGTAGCGAGCGTAGGGGTTATAAATAAAATACATAGTTTAAAGATTACCTCATAATATTCAACCACTGAAAATGATTGCAAACACCGGGTAAATATTCTAAAATACCTTTAATATTTACGGTTAAATTGTAGGTCAGTGACATTGAATCTCATACGTGTTGTTTTTAGTGTAGTGTTGATTTTATTGTAATGTTTCCGATTACGTTCGATGACCCAAGACAATTGCCATGATTTAGGAAACTCGCCGGAAGAACGCTCTTCATCACTGGTGCTTCAAGAGGCATCGGAAAAGCAATCGCGTTGAAAGCCGCTAAAGATGGTGCGAATGTTGTTATTGCAGCCAAAACTGCGGAAGCTCATCCTAAACTGCCGGGAACCATCTATTCTGCAGCCGCGGAAGGTAAATATAAACTAATAATTTATTACAAATAAATAATTGCTGTCGCTAGACAGTAAAATTGACATAACTGACATATTTTCTCAATACATACTTTATAAGGAACTTATAGCTGTCAAAGTACATAGGTACTATACGAAGTGTTCCAAAATTAAAAAAATAATAAATATAATCTTCACAACCAGTCATGGCATTTAAATATATTATGAATTCAGCCACCCACCTATTTATTTAAAAAAAAAATCTTTTTCATCTTCAACCACCTTGTTTGTGGTAATAGCTTTGAAGTTATAGTCTATTTATATTATGAAAGTGTCAGCTAGTTTATTAATTAATTAATAATATTGTTTTTAGTCGAGGCAGCTGGTGGAAAAGCGCTTCCTTGTATCGTAGACATCCGAGATGAAAAGCAAATCCAAACTGCAATCGACCAAGCCATTGAAAAGGCAAGTTAAATTATGAAATAATTGACAATAATTGTTATCATCATTTTGATGCACTACAACCTTTAGCGGATCTTGGCCACGTGTGCCATCAGTGCAGTCTGTTTTTTCATATGCCATATGGTCTTTTTGCCCCCTTAAAAAGTGTACAGTTACCCATTTTACCTCACCTTGCAAATAAAATTTTCTTTGACAGCCCCAAAGATTCTTCACAGGACAGGACTTCCAAAGATATCCTTTGTCTCATTCTGTCCTTCCCAGCATTCCGACCTAAACATACTGGGGCCAGGAGAGTTCTATAGAAAGTGGTTTTGGTTTTTTTTGAGAGTGCCCTGTTCTTCAAAAGCCTTTGGAGACCAAATCAGCATCTGTTGGTGAGGAAGATTCGGTGATTTATTTCATCGCTTGTGTTATTTGTATTTGTCACAGATGACTCAAAATAAACAAATGACTCCACAGTTCCAAAAGCATCACAACCTATGATGAGATTTATATTATCATTTTATTGATACACTATAGAGAACTGGCAAGTATTTTGTTTATTCCCCATGTCTGAAGCAGCTTGTTTTATGGAAATAAATGCCAATAAATGATTATTTCAAGATTCCAACTCGGATTCCACTTAAAAGATGTTATCTTAAACCCTTTTTTACGCAGAGTGGTTGTCAGTAGAGGTGAGTTGGAAATACTGTCACCAGTTTGTGTACTCAAGTTTTGGATTAAACTACCCATACTCAGTATGTGTGGCCCAATAAACATATTCCAAAAAACTTGTGATGATATCATCGCGAGTCGCTGTTCTGTGCACTAGCCAATTGGTAGACTTTCAACACTATTGACATTAAATGCGAATGACACTTCATCATCATCAGGGGCGCGACAGCCCGGTGTGGGTCCTGGCCTCCTCCAACAGCTCCCTCCACCTGTCCCTATCCAGTGTGGCCGCTTTCCAATTTGGTACCCCCAGAATACGGCAGTCACTGGCAGCTCCATCTAACCAGCCAATCTTTGGCCTCCCTCTTCTTCTACGTCCTATTGGATTGCTGGACATCACTCTCTTTGCCGGTTCATTGTCATTCATACGGTGCACATGACCTAGCCATCGCAGTCTCCCAATCTTAATTGATTGAACTGCGAATGACACTTGAATATAGGTATATTTTAATTTATTAGTCTATTGCGTTCGAATGTATGAATAATAGGTCATAAATTTTGTGTCGCAGCACAGTGGTGAGATGACGCACAGGCTTAGGCTTGTTATATACCGCTCAAAACATGTTTAAAATTTTAAAAAAATCACTGTTCATTTTTGTTAACAAGAATATTGTAACGTAACAGAAAAACAACTCATAAATTTAAAATATTAAAATAAATGGGACTTTTCGACAAGCGGAGCTCAGCGTATTTTTAGCGATTCTATTGAAGCCGATACACAGTCTGAGTTCCCTGAGCCTGGATATGGAGTTGGTTTTAGTTTCATGAAACTTTTGTCGCATACACACGCCAAACGATCTATATAGTATTCCAAATACTAGTAAGTATTTTGGAACCAGGTTATATACTAAGTATTTTTTATACTGGTAGTAAGTATACTTAGTCTTCAAAATCAACCAGTTTTCCCATCTCTAGTTGTCAGCCGTTTGTTCAACCTACTGGGTTCTTTCACGATCAAACACACGGTAAAAAAACAATTCTTATGCGAATTTCCGCCAGACACAGGAATCAAACTGTGACTGGCGTTTAGAGGCGGATATAAAATAAGTGCAGCTAAAATATTTTAATTACTTACCCATCATATGGACTTAGAATTTCATATCTATATACACACATTTTGCAATCAGATAACATTAGGTTGTGTAATCTGCAGTTACATTAGATTGTGTAAGGTAAAGGATTAAGTGTCCTTATCTAGACTTGGCATAAATTCGGAATTATCCTGGATTTTGATCGAGGCTTTAAAATGATCTAGATTTAAAAGTTCTCTACGCAACTACCTACCAACATTGCCGTTTACATCTTAATCCTTTCTATGCCGCAATTAGTTAATTGGTGTAATTAACGTAAGAATTGGTGTATTACGCTTTCGGCAGTTGCTGACCAAGTTAATACATCATTATAGAGTAGCAAGCAACATAATACTCGCACAAGGCTGTGGTGCAAGTGTTGCAAATGCGCAATATGCTATCATGTAGTTTCCTGTTATATGTACCGATTAAGTGAACTATTAAAGTCGATCCATTTTCTTAAATTGTCTTTACATTATATAAACAAAAACTGTTAACCCAGTCACATTCAGATTCAATACTAACTTTCTGGATTACATCCTGAAACTTATGGCAAACGCCTACTTTATATCCTGAATTCTCTTCTTGGTCATTCCCTCATGACTGAGGATCGTGAACACCCTGAAATTCAGTCATCTGAGCGACCAATACTCTCCACCCCTCTCGGTCATCTGCTTCTCTCAGGCAGAGTGAAGGTTGCCCCCAGTAAGCTCTTTCATTTAATCGTTCCAGCGCGCTAACACTCTTCCTCTGTTTCACCTTCTTTGGAAGCCACCCAAAACCACCAGTCTCTCCAGGTTATCCGATCTGTGCAATATAGGATGTTAATAAAACTGCAGAATGCATCTCTGACATATTGTCGAGAGCTATTCCTCTATCTTTGGATGATTGACTGATTCGTCCTGTGCGCTATCCAAGAAATATGAAGCATTCTGTGCCAGCACCACATTTCGAAGGCATCGATTGCCTTCCGCTCCTTTGCCCTTGTGGTCCATGACTCGACATTATATAAAAATTACACAGACATCATTTTCATGGCAATTAAAATTCTTCGATCCTTCCATATGTGGTAAGAGTGTGATTGCATTTTTCGCAATCTGAATTAGGCATTTCATAACTTAACTCTAATGTTTTTTTGAATGGCTTAACTTAAGTGGTTCTGAAACATATACGTATATCCTCCATAAAATGCAAAGATTAATGATTATGCAATGTTTTTTGGTTACCAATAGTTACTTAATTATATTCATTTATTTCAAGTACACTTAATAACATAGACTGTGGATTATGTTGTATAAATGACTATGCATATTTTTTTAAATACATTTAAGTATGGCTGTTGTAAAATTTAACAGAAATATTTATAATTAATAAATTAATATGCATTTACATACCTACTACTGAGATAAGATAAAAATAAAATCATAATTAAATGGCAAATGAGGGCAAAATATCAAAGTCCATTTAATATAATTATGTGAAAAATATAAATGTTTTGTTAATGGATAACTGATATGACATGATTCCATTTTTATCCTTACAATTTTAGCAATGGTGTGTTCATACCCTTTCAATCTGCAAGTTCGTTAGGCAATGGTATACTTGATTCGATTTTTTTTTCCATTTTTTAAATAGGTAATAAAATTTACGATATTGTATGTTTCCATATGGACCACATTATACATTTTTGGAAACTGAGTTAATCTGGTTAGATCAGAGCTTTCAAAAAATTCTTTAAAAAAATTAATCACACTGCTGTGCGAAAATATCAATACCGGTATTCGTAAAATAATTGGAAAAAACAGAAGTATCTACCAAAAAAATATATGTAAAAATCTCTTTAAATTATTAATATTTTATAGGATCGTTGGTCACCAAGGACGATGAAGGGCCACAGAAGTGGACCAGACATCGCGTAATCCGACAAAAAAAATTATAGTCCTGTTAAGCCTTTTATGCTAATTAATACATTTTGTTTCCACTTTCAATACTGAATATATCGGTATTATCTGATTTTTGAAACCGGTATTTCGGTATCGTAAAATACTGAGATACCAGTTGAAATACCGGTATTCCGATCGCTTCGGATGTTGATATATTCCATCTACATGAGGTTGAGTATAGGTGGACGTTGTTTTATAAATTCTTAAAATAGGGTCTGCTTAACTCATCTGGTGTACTTCCTTGTACCTATATCTTTTTTCTTTCGACCATGTCCGATCCTGATAGGATCATATGGGCCTCCACAGAGTGGAGGTTTGTATTGACAGATTTTGTTTTTTACGAGAAATGGATGTCAGCCACTTGCTCAACCTATTAGGTCCATACCCTGACACACACAAATTGAAAAACAATTTTTGTACTTGCCAGACCCAGGATTCGAACCTGGGACCCACGGCTTTGTAGTCCAACGCTTATGCCGCGCGGCCACCGTGGGCGTACCTATATACTTTATATATAAATATATATATGTTTTTTGTATTTCATTACATATTTCTATTGTATAATAAGTTAATACTGATCTATCTCTTTTTTTATGTACCTAACACTGTTTTAATAATATTTCTTTGTTTATAAATGTCATGTTATTATTAATATGTCTTAAACTTATAATTTGTAATGTCCACAATATGTAAAATAAATAAATTGAAATTGAAAAAATAAATAAATAAATTGAATCCCTAGCTTTAGAGGACAATTCAAATAGCTTTTCAAAAATTTAAAGCTTGATATTGATATTTAAAACATTTACAGTTGATTCCGCTGAATTGGGACACATTAATTTTAAAATAAGCATGCAATCAGTGCAATGGCACTTCATTCATAAATTCTTTACAGAAACGTAAATTTTTATTATTTAATTTGAATATTTTATAGGTCTTTACAAGATAGGCACGTACATAATGATGTTCAAGTGTACCTCAATAATATCCTGCAATCGATACAATCTCTGTTGTTGTCTGCTGACAAAATGATTTAGCGCTACCAATATTGACCCCCTAAATTAACCTTAATGGCCCAGTGCATATTATTGATAGTTCATTGCCCGCTCAATATTCAAATTGATTGTTATTAAAGCAATAGGTACTACATTTTATGAAGAGCATTGCATGAATTGTTACTGTAGGTACCACAAGTTCGATGTGTTATTTATTGACTAGGATTTTGTTTTTTTAATCTTCTTCTTTCTGGAGCTACAGCCTTATGTGGGTTTTGGCCTCATGTATCATCTACTTCCATCCAGGTCTGTTCAATGCCGCTTCCCTCCAGTTTTGGATGTCCAACGTCTTTAAATCCAACTTGACACTATCCTAGTAGATCGAATCTAAATATATGAAAGTGATGCCAAAAAACAACTACTATATAGTACCATTGGCATACTTTTACAGACAGAGGCGGGCATAAATGTAGCCAGGGTAAATCAATTAAAAAATTAATCCCATTTTCATATTAATTTTTTCCAAATTTGTCATTAACCCATCCAAGACAGATTAAAATGGGAAATACTTTGGACCAACAGTCAGATTTAATTTCGTAGTTAAATTTTACAAGAGTATATGTTATACTAAAATTGCTATAACTTTTATATTATATACTTGATTCCAATTATTTTTGTGATATTGTGTAGGTATTGAATTATTCTTTCTAATTATTGTGTTGTATATATGACAATGGATTTATAGGTTTTAGGAAATAAATATAAAAAAAGATTATTTTTTTTTACATAAAATTTTATTGAGAAAATGGAATTAATATATGGAATATATGGAATTAATATATGAATGAATAATTAATAAATGAAGGAATTAAAGAAAACATAAATAAAAACACATTAAAACATAAAAATTTAAATTAAAAGTGGAGCTTAGCGTGGTATTCTTCAAAACACTCTGGAAGATGGAGAGCCACCTTGCATTTTTTACACTCCCAGCGTGTTTTTGAATCTTTCTTCTTGATTATTTCTAAAGATGACGCGATACGAATCGACTTACAAACAATATTATTCCGAAAATATATATCGGTCACTGGTATTACATAATTTCTGGATACATTATCTATTGAACGATTTTGGTTAAAGAATTTTCGATAGATGGTAGTACATGGTTAAAAATTATCATTTACTGCTGTCTGTCGCAGCGGCGTCGGTAGTACATGGTTAAAAATTATCATTTACTGCTGTCTGTCGCAGCGGCGTCAAATTGGCGCCGATTGTCCAGAAGTACTTTGTCAACAGTGGCATCAAATTGACGCCGCTAGGGCGCGATGGGTTAATTGATATTTTGGATTAAAATTTATGTTTACACTGCATTTGTCGAATACTCATCGAATAAAATATTTAATGTATAGCTATTAATTGCCAGGATATACCTTACAGATTGGATTTGTTACAAATATGTTTCAGAACCAAAACATTTATTATAATAAAGTCATTTGTAAATTTTTCAGTTTGGAGGAATTGACATTCTTGTCAATAATGCATCGGCCATTGCGTTGTTGGGAACAGCGGAGCTGGACATGAAGAAATATGACCTCATGCACAATATTAATACCCGGGGAACTTTCTTAGTGTAAGTTCCGTCTGTGTCATTAATTTTAAATTGTTAAAAGACATCTAAGCAGATATGAAGCAATATAGAAAAATAGTAGTGGGATGCCACTTCTTCGTCGTCGGTAACTTATGACTGTAGATCGTGACCTGAATGATTTTGCCGTCTGACAGAATTTTCCATGGCCTGGCTCCACCACTTTCGGTATTCGGGTAAACCGGTCTAACATAAACATGAACACCAAACCATACTCGGCTTTAATCAAACGTATCACAAGGCTCTACGTTTGGTTGTGAAGCACCAGTTGATTTTTATATCTGAGAATGTCTCAGGGGCAGTTACTCAAGTGTCCCTTGATTGAGTTTACATTGACTTCTTTAACAAAGTGTGCACATAGAAGAAAGAGAAGCACGGAGAATTAATAAAAATTAACATTATAAATAATCATATAAAAAGTATATAAAAATATGTACTAAATAAACCAAATTTAAAATTGATGAACATTCAATCTGAAGAGATCTTCACGGTTTGATATTATCATAATACAATAAAATTGGCCTTTGTGACGTACAGGTTGGATGGCCCAATTAGACTGACTTAAGCATCTCTTTCCTTTCCGTACACATTTCAGGTAATTCCAAAGGGCATGGATTGTTGTCATGTTGGTCAGGTAATAGGTCCAAGTTCATAGAACTCAGCAGCGAATCCACTGTGTCCAGTCAAAAATTGTGTAATGGTCAGGAGTCAGTGCAGTTATCTCCAATCGCCATTGAACATCGCGAAAACAAACATGTGTGCTTGCCCTTGTTTGATACATACAACTTTTGCTGCCTGGTCTTCCATACCGCATAATTAAGGACTGCTGCTACAAATTTTTTAATGTTATATGAATTCAATTAATGCCTTTATCAATTTTCTTCGCTATTAGTAGTAGTAATAGTTGTATAGGTAACTATGTACGTTAATTTGTCATACATTTTCATTTACAGATCAAAACTTTGTTTGCCACACCTGAAAGCCAGTAATCACGCACATATTCTTAATCTATCACCACCCCTGAACATGAGCAAACACTGGTAAGAAATCATAATTATTTTCTTATATAATAATTAATTATTACGCCCACGGTGGAGGAGTGAGAATGTGTCCGCTTACGGCGTTGTGAGTCTCGGTTTTGAATTACGGGTCTGACAAATTCACATGTTTATCAGTGTGTATGGACCCAGAGCATGAGCAAGTGGCTAACATTCATTTCTCGTAAAAAAAATCATCGAGAAATCTCTTAGTAAGGTGGCCAAAGTCTACATTAAATTATCAAGAAAATAATATGAATTTACAAATGTGGGCGTACACTGTGCACTAATCATGCATGACTCAATCGGTAAAGCGGGCAAATACCTACCGACGTGTTCCGAACGCCGCCTGCTTATCGTACGCCTCCCCCTGTGGCCAGTAAATGTTCATCTAGACATGCTCATTTTGAAACCACGGCTCTGTTTGATGACTCAATTGGTAGCTGGTAACCCACGGCGTTTCACCTGTCGGTGTAGAATGGGCATCAAAGAACAGGCCATGTAGATTTTTATAATATCAAGTTGTGGAATTTAACATTGGTCTTCCAGTGGGTCTATTCTATACTTATTGACCGCTAAGTTTAGTGATAAAATGATAAATATTATCAAACTTAGGGTAGGTTTGTATCAAATATTAGCACTTATTGTAACAATTACAATAAGTTGATTGTAATTGTTACAATAAGTGCTAATACTTTGATACAAACCTACCCTAAGTTTGATAATATTTATCACTTTAGCGGTCGATACGTATAGAATAGACCCACTGGGCTGTGGACGAACAGAAAACAACCAACCTCAATTTTTTAGATGCATTTTATTAAATATGCATATTTTTATTTAATTAATGTGTACAATGGAATAATTTTTCAATTATTTAATTATTAAAGTCTTCAGTTTATTTTAAATGACTCTGTAAAATACCCAGGCGTAATGTGCACATACTTTTCGAGCATCTAGTGATGCAAACTTTTGATAATTATTGCTGTGGAATATGTAATGACATAATGTTTGCCTCTCTAGTAACAGTTTGCTGATTGGTCATCGGGTGTGTTTAATAAGATACATTACTCTTTGTTTTAGGTTCTCAAATCATGTCGCGTACACGATGGCAAAATACGGAATGTCAATGTGCGTCTTAGGAATGAGCGAGGAATTCAAACCATTCAATATCGGAGTCAATGCATTGTGGCCAAGAACTGGTAAACAAACAATATAATATTAAGGACTTATGTTATAAAAATAAAATTTCACACATCAAAATTTGAGTCAGGCCAGCTAGAGAAGTTATTTACTTTCAACTGACATATGGAGACACTCCCAAAGGATATGATTGACGTCCTGCAATTCAACATATAAGCAAAGATGAGATATAGACTGATTTATTATAATATGAAGTGAACTGCTAGTACAAGCTTGTTAATTTGAAATCGATAGGATCAAAAATTGAAAAAAATTCTAATTAAGGGGATCCTATATGCCAACAGAGAACCTAGCGGAAAAACACGAAGCATGCAATTTGAGATTTTTTTTTGATAATTTACTATTTCAACTGTTTTAATTAATAGATATGTATCTGAAAACATTAAAAAGATTTTTTTTTTTTTAATTCAAAGATAAACTTACAATTGTAAAAAAATGTGAATTCGTTGCAGGGTCACATCTTATTGTTACATTATATTTTATGGTCATATTTATTATTAAAATTTAGTTTTTTAAGTTTTCAATTTTCTGACGTTTAGACATTTGACTAATTCATTGTTTTAAAAATTTTATATTTACTTTAAAAAACATTGATTTTTATATAAAATAATGTAAATGTGTATAACTTGAAATCCTTTTTATTTATAAATCAAGCTTCAATATTGGGACCATACCTAAAATAAAATTGCAATTTAGTAACATTGGTTCTGTTTCCGATACCAATTTCTTTTAGTTAATACCAGTGGTGACTATTACGGTTCATTCATCGAATTAGTGAACATTATGAATTAACCATGTTCATATTTAATTTGTTATTATTTCAGCTATTGACACGGCTGCCATCCGAATGCTCACTGGAACCGGTGACCACAGCCGGACGCCTGACATCTTGGCTGATGCTGCTTACGTTATTCTCTCCAAGTAAGAACTTAGTGTTCACTTTCTTGCACATTCTGAATCTATACATCCCATAAGAGAAACATAACGTCGTTAAAACTAGAATATCGTGTAACTCCAAAAACGCTATTTTACGGGAGAGACAAAAAACTTTATTGTTTCGTATACAAAATACTTATATGGTTATGGAGTTAAATCATACATGATTTAATAATGTTACAATTTTTTTGGAATTATGTCATTTGTAAGAAGGGTAGATATTAACAACGGTCACTAGATGGCATTCAAAGTCAATTTTTGATTAAAACGGAGTTACACATTTTTTCTAGTTTCAATGACGAATTAAGTATTTATGCCCAGACCCAAACCTAATTATGTGTAACAATAGTTGTTCGTATTCTAAGCACGATGTTTTAATGGTGTATTTTTTATACGACAATTTAAATTGATATGTTTCTTTTAGGGATCCGAAAACGATGACTGGTAATTTCTTGATTGATGAAAATGTAGTGACTGAAGCTGGGGTCAAAGATTTGCTTCCGTACGCATGCAATCCAGGTAAATATAACCGACTACATACATACAATGATTAACACTTTCATTAATGTATTCCAAGTCTCACAAAAATCTGTCACTCGCCACTCAGTTATCTTCAAAAGGACTCTTGATAGATACTATTTTTCAACTCATATCAGTTTCCTCCCGAGCAGTCACTCCTAGATTTATAAGTCTTATTAGGCACGAAGAATGAAATAATCTTTGATGGTATATTTAGGAAAAATTACCAGGTGGCGCTGCAAAAGAAATTATTTTGATTAGATTCACATTTAGACTTTAAAATCATCTGTCAAACTATTATGAGAGTATCCTACCATTTGCTTTCTTTCATGACCCGATTAAATTATTTTCATGTCAGTTAATTTTTTAAATTAATTAATTAATAATTTGGGTTCACGTGTATATTGTGGTGCTACTGCCAAAAGTTGGTAAGTCTCGAAATGGAGTAACTGCAATTTGAAAGTTTGACATGTCCTCTAAAATCAGGCATAATGTTAATTTCTTTGCACTTTTTTATAACATACATAATATGTACCTACATGTAGATACATAATCCATTGTTAACTCTAAATACTTAAATTATCAACTTACCGACTTTTGGCAGCAACCCTACTCTCTCATCTTATCCCATTTAAAACGTCTTCTGTCTTGCTCTCTCCTATAAATTTACATATCGTGGGGTTGCTGCCAAAAGTTGGTAAGTTGATAAGTCGATAATTTAGGTATTTAGAGTTTACAACGGATTATGTGTCTTTATATAAATATGTACATATGCAAGAAAAAAAAATCAAGGTCATCCGACATATAGAACATGCACATAAAGCACAAAGAAATTAGCATTATGCCTAATTTTGAGGGCATGTCAAACTTAAAATTTCAATTACTCCATAACATGATTCCGAGATTTAACAGTTTTTGGCAGCAACCCCAAGAATTATATTCCTATGCAAGTAATTTAAAAAATAAAAGATTCATATGAATTTGAATCCCAGGCCGTTTTAGCGAGAGATCGAATAATTATCTGCTCTGCCAAAAGATCTCTCATGGTAGCATTGGGACCCTAGAATCATTGAAGACCTGTGTGCCCAAGGCGTAACACACACTTAACTAGACAGTATTGGTGGATAACATAGTGTTGTTTGATTTGTGAAAGGATTCCCAATTCATTGTTACTAGTAACGCGTATACTGTAGCTGTGTGTCGTAAGATGCTTACCATGGTCTTTAATATTGTTACAACTGTAACGGTGTATTTATTTATGAGCGTAACTTTGTAATGTAATTAATATCTTGAAATATTTATTGAGCGTATTTACAGTTGTGACGTTTGTTTAAATTTTATGCTTACAGTACTTATGTTGTTACATCACACAGTTCCGCTCAAATATCAATGCGTTTACTATCTTTAGATAATATGTTTCACCAATTCCGCATCCATTATAGGTGTATATCAGGAAGATCCAATGTATTGTTTTTTCCACAGCCAATATTGCTAGCAAATTAAATATGTAAAACACTATTACATGGCAAGTTTAAATAAACACTTGCAGCCAACGCAAACGATCTCCTGATGGACGGCTTCATTGACGATTGGCCAGTTGGAGCTTCTAATGTCCTTGGTGCCGGAAATCCAAAACTGGAAGGTGGCAACACTCCTACCGACTCTACATCGGCCAAGGTTTGTTCGGCTCGGGAAATGTCTTTTTGCAGAGCAGTGATGATGTTCAAAGCGATATGAAACGTTGGTTTAAGTAAATTACCATTTTTCCTCTATGGATTATATCTGCATCCGAATTTTTACTGCCGATAGTGGTTAGCGATCTAATCTATTGACTCTTCGTTAGTGATCAAGCATACTTTGTAAAAACACGATATAATTTTTGTCAGATGCAGAATTGATCTCGCACCAACGGGTTCAGAGATAAGCGCTCTAAATACTATCCACTGTGAGATATTAAAGTTTACTAATGCCAATTCTAAAGCGTCATTCAATTCATGAATATAGTATGCACAATCTTATTCACTTTCATAATAAAACGTTTTATATTCATTTTGAGTATCGTTACTGCCACGTTTAAATTGACATTTTTCAAAAATTTCTCCAGAAAACTACCTTTTCGTTACAGGAATGAACGGCTGAGATTCCTGGAAAATGAAAACACCATTTTTGTGACATGTTCGATGTGCCGTGAATCTCGATCACTGAGTTGCTTTTGCATGTTTGGTTTCAGCTAATGCCCATAATCTGATGCCAGACTTTTTCCTCGATGTGGATCCGCAGACCATTGCTAAAAGCCACGGGGCTCCCTCGACAACCGATGAACAGTCCAAACCAAAGGTGTGATGATCGGAAACACCGATAATTATGGATTCTATTAGACATTAGATTAAACAAATTGACATATTGTCCGTTGTTGCTTACGGGTGGGGTGTTGTAATATCTTAGGGCTAGATGCTTCAGGCCTAATGGAAAGATGGTCGATGTTATGTATAACTAATTATGATCCATATGCATAGGTGATGATTTATCAAAACAATGAATAGCATGGCAATGTCGTTTTTGGCGATTAAAAGTGCTGCCATTTTGTAAATTAGGATCTTCTCTAAATTAAAATATTTACATTGAAATACAATGTTACAAGTAGGAAAACTGTACAATACATATTATTGAATAATTAGTAATCTCTAGTTCATTTAAATTTTTAATACCTAATGCATGGTTGCTTTATCGGTGTTTTAATTGAATAAAATGCACCCACCATGGATACAGTATTTCTTGCATTCTATAATATATCGTCTCTGTTCTGGCAGAACACACTAACTGTGTAATTGACTTTGAAGTTGTTAAAATGTTTGAAATGGTCTATCATGTGAGTTTATTAACCTGATAGCTGCCCGTAACGTAACGTTTACGTCATACACGGCGGCTATTCAAGCGCCCGTACCGTACGATATACGCCGAGCCGTTCTACACGCTTGTATGAGTCAAATATTTATTTATTTAATTTTAAAACGTGTAACTACATTTCTGATCAGACCTTGCAAGCAAAAAACATTTGTACAGCGCATACATCGAGAGAATAAGGGAATTTCCCGAGAGGCCAAATCAGGGTTAGCTCAAAATTCCCCTGCACACTGGGATATCTTGTACAGTAGGCAGTTGGTATGATTCGATAGTGATGAGTCAGTTGTCGCCGGAATATCATTTAGTCGGGATGCTAATTCGGAATGCTTTCTTATTCAGATTTGCGTTATAATTGTAATGTTTTCAATGTTTTTACATTGAAATTTAATTTCTATTGAGTGACCAAGTGTTTTTATTTATATTTCATATACAATTTGCGTATAAAAAAGTGTTATATTTACGAGTTTTATTTTAGATTTTACCTACTAAACTTGAATGAAAAGAAAGATTTTCGATGTTTTTAGATAGAAATTGACAAAGGACTAAGTGTTGTGACTATTTTTTATTTGTATTTCGGATTCGATTTGCGTATACAAAGTGTTTTATTTACGAGTTTAGTTTTACAAATTTTATTATTCAAAATGGATGAGATCGACGAAGTTGGTGAAATCGATAACCTTATCGAAACAGTTGAATCTGAAGACGATGGAAGTGATGATTCGGATGTCGAACTTGAGGAAACTTTGGAAGTCGATGAAAGTGAAATTATCACACCGGAATCCACTGAAAGACCGACATTTGAGTGGAAATCGGATATGTTTGAGCCACGCGCATTTTCCTTCGATGCTAACGTTTCGGGATGCAAAGCTGATAATTTGACTTCGGATGCACTCGAAATGGACTATTTCAAATGTTTCATCGATATTTCTTTTATTGAAATGTTAGTCCGAGAGACCAACAGACAATTTGTATTTGCCACAAAAAATATCACAGTTTTGAGTGATCGTCTACGGCGATGGGTAGACTGCACAATTGATGATATGTACACATTTTTGGGGCTGTGTATGCTAATGTCAATGAATTCACGGAATAAAATATCTGAACACTGGTCTATCCACAGATTGTTATTTTCACCATGTTATTCCGAAACCATGTCCAGGAATCGTTTCGAACTGATGCATCGAATGTTGCATTTTTGTGACAATGAAACGCAGGTTCCCGGAGATCGACTATATAAAATTAGACAGGTCCTGAAGGAACTGAAAATTTCTTTCAAGCAGTACATGTGTCCATATCAGAACATATGTATTGATGAGAGTCTTCTCCTTTTCAAAGGCAGACTTTTATTCCGCCAATTCATCAGGACGAAGGCTAGTCGTTTCGGAATAAAAATTTTTGTAATGGCTGATTGCAAAACTGGTTTTGTCTTAGATGTAATCATTTATACCGGAAAACAAACTGAAATTGAGAAAAATAATTACATCGGTATATCGGGCAACGTGGTGGTAACGATGCTTGGACCATACTTGGAACTAGGGCATACATTGTACATTGACAACTGGTACAGCAGCCCAACGTTATTCAAGTATCTTTATGATCACCGGACGAATGCCTGTGGAACCGTAAGGAGAAACAGAATTGGGATGCCCAAATTTACTAAGAAATTGAAAAAAGGGGAAACCGATACATTCCATACTGACGAAATTATGGCTTTGGCGTGGAAGGATAAAAAGGATGTTACAATGTTGTCCACAATTCACAACAATACTTTCAAACCTACTGGAAAAGTAGACTATAAGACTAAAATTCCGATTTCCAAGCCGGAATGCATTGTTGATTACAATAAAAACATGGGTGCTGTGGATCGTAGTGATATGATAATTTCTTCTGTAAATTCGACAAGAAAAACTGTCAAATGGTACAAAAAACTTTTTTTCCATTTGATAGATTTATCTCTGCTGAATGCCCATGTATTGTTCCAACAAAAAACTGGAAAAAAACAACCGCTGGGTGAATTTCAATTGAAAGTCATCGGACAACTGATCGAAAAACATAAGTTAGAACCAAAAACTCTTTTGAAGCGAAAAGCACCCTTACCCTCTAGGCTAACAGAAAGACATTTTTTGGGTAAAATACCACCTACTAACAATAAAATTAATGCGGCAAGAAGATGTTATGTATGTGCCAATACAAAAAATCAGAAAAGACGGAAAGAAACTAGGTATTTGTGCAAGCAGTGCGACATTGCTCTGTGTTTTGAACCGTGCTTCGAAATTTTCCATACACAAGAAAGTTTTTAGTGATTTTAATGTGTTTAGTATACTTCTTAGTGCTATAAGTATTTATGGTGACATTTTACAAAAATACTATAAAATTTATTTTTCAAAATACTTATAAGTATTAAAAAAAAAAAAAAAAATTCAACTAATTCTTGTAAGTGCAGTGTTGTGACAACCCTACCATACCTGAAAATTTTCAGACATTTTCACGAAATTGTGTATGAAAAACTTTTTCGCCGAACTTCAATTGAGGTCTCATATGTAAGTGCATTATATTGGACTTTTCACTATTCTTTTAATTTTTTTATAATATAATTAATTCCTGGGCCCTGGGGAGTATACCTAGTACTTTCAGCTGGGCTGTTAAAAGGTTAAGTAATCGTAAAAAGGATGACTTTAAAATAAAGACTGTTTATTTATTAAGAAGGTTTCCAGACGGTAAAGTTTGAAATAAGGAACACTTTGGTATAACTAACTCTATATAATGTAATTTTTTCGAATTAGTGTCTTCTGCCAGAATAGTGACGATATGACTTTGTTACACATAAAGCATAATTTATTTGAACATACATAACTTGAAAACGCCTCAGATGTATACCCACTGGAAAAAATCATATTTGAAAAAAATACGAACCTCGACGGGATTTGAACCCGTATAACCAACATAACTTGAAAATGCCTCAGATGTATACCCACTGGAAAAAATCATATTTGAAAAAAATACGAACCTCGACGGGATTTGAACCCGTATAACCAACATAACTTGAAAATGCCTCAGATGTATACCCACTGGAAAAAATCATATTTGAAAAAAATACGAACCTCGACGGGATTTGAACCCGTATAACCAACATAACTTGAAAATGCCTCAGATGTATACCCACTGGAAAAAATCATATTTGAAAAAAATACGAACCTCGACGGGATTTGAACCCGTATAACCAACATAACTTGAAAATGCCTCAGATGTATACCCACTGGAAAAAATCATATTTGAAAAAAATACGAACCTCGACGGGATTTGAACCCGTATAACCAACATAACTTGAAAATGCCTCAGATGTATACCCACTGGAAAAAATCATATTTGAAAAAAATACGAACCTCGACGGGATTTGAACCCGTATAACCATCATAACTTGAAAATGCCTCAGATGTATACCCACTGGAAAAAATCATATTTGAAAAAAATACGAACCTCGACGGGATTTGAACCCGTATAACCAACATAACTTGAAAATGCCTCAGATGTATACCCACTGGAAAAAATCATATTTGAAAAAAATACGAACCTCGACGGGATTTGAACCCGTATAACCAACATAACTTGAAAATGCCTCAGATGTATACCCACTGGAAAAAATCATATTTGAAAAAAATACGAACCTCGACGGGATTTGAACCCGTATAACCATTGGAGTTGCGCCAATCTGTGCATTAACCAATTAAGCTATGAGACTCCTATCTAATTACGATAATTTAAACTAGTAGGTCATACTTGAAATGCTTATCAAATTGCGTTATTATTGACTATCAGTTTTTGTTTATTAAATCAAGGAATATTAATTACCTTAATTACTAACCGTATGTATGTTCAATATTATGGAATGTTACATTCTCAAAATCTTGTGAATTATTCGTTAAATAAAAGAAATAGTTTATTATAATTTATTTGATGCATGCGTACAAAAATTGCATAAAGCAACGTTGCCGTTTTATGTATCGTTTAGTTAATAGCAACATAACTGTCAACTATGCAATGTGTTCATAATTAGTTAGTTTTACGTAATATCGACACCTTTACATCCGGCCCCTGACAATCAATACATACCATTTATCGATCAAGCGACATTTTCACAAATATTGTATGAGATAATATTATGCCTTGAATGTTTTATTTTTTCTCTGAATATGTATGGAATTCTCACAACTCTCGAAGTATCATCAATCAATACACTTCTAGCAGAGGGTAGGGCATACATAATTCATATTTTTTGATTATGTCATTTGATCTATTGATGGGGGGGGACATCTCCAAATAGGTTGAAAATAGAGAATTTGGTGTATTTATCGAATGGTAAAGAATGGACCTAGAGATTATACTAAATCATCATAGAATAAGGACATTGTGATATTTATATGGATTACAAAATTTTGTAATTCCTTTAAAATTACCAATCAATTACAAGCTTCAATATAAAGTTACTTACATCAATAATCATTAAATTAAATGTATGATCCCAGTTTTTACAAAAGGATATTTTCATATGTTTGTGACTTTCACCTATGCAGAGGCCATTATCAAGAGATATCTCTTGATCTCTTGATAATGGCCTCTGCAAAGAGCCAGAAACGTCGAGGAAAGAAGGAAGAAGTACACATGGTGGAAACCCAAAAAGCTATTAGGATATTTTCAATAAATTAATGCAATCATAATACAATAATAGTGTAATGAAATAAAATGTCTTTAGCTATGTACTTACGGTTAAAATAATACTACTATTTTATGCAATCATTAAATTTAATGCTCGAACTTGTGAAAAAAGATTGTGCATCATAATGGCACAAATATCTTTCTTACGATGTTGATGGATTGTTCAGTATTAGATCTTTAATATACTCCATATTCTTAATTTTCAGCCTGTTTATTGCAGTTGTTCATTAATGAATGCATAGTGCAGTCAAATTTTATAGTTTATTAAGCCCCTCCAATTTTGTGACAAATGCTCCTATCTTGATGGTTTTTATTTCTTTCCTCCAGGTTGAAGAAGAGGGACAAATCGGAGGACTGTTTGTTTCGATAAGGAAAACTCTGAGTCCGGAATTGGTGAAAAAGATCCAGGCAGTGTACCAGTTTAATGTTAAAGGTAATATCATGATCATATATTTCTTAATTATTAAAATACATATTTTGGACAATGACACTCGGCTCGAACTGATGTATACCTACATCTATCTGGGACAACAATTTTGGCCGTTCAAATGGTGTCTTTAAAATACCATGCAGTGTGCAATCAGTGTGTACTTCCTATAAATGCAAAATATTAAAGTTCAGTAAAAGAAATATCCAGAAACTTAAGTGTAGTAGGAGTGGAGAGGTGCATGCTGTGTAATGCAAAGGACAAAAAAATGGAATAATTGTATAATAAAAGACGGTATGTGATATAATCGGGTTGGCTAAAAATCTTAAATGAAAATAAACTAAACACATGGATCAAAGAAATGACAATCGCTTGGAAAATTTAGTAGTATGTACTCTAAAAGTAGAAATCGTGCGATAGCCTAGAGACAGCTAGATCGAGGAAATAGATAAGATCTACACAAGTACGTGGTAATGCGAAAGTGGTAATGGGTGGAGGTGTGCTTTTTCCATACCTCACGATATTACTATGGCAGTATCTGACAGGCCGCAGATTTTTAACAACACACGTTGAATGTAGAGTGAAGCTCTTACTACAATCGTTGTAAGACTGATAATTTGTGGCTTAGTATTTAATAATTGTTCAAACAGATGTCACTGTGTGTTTAATTTTTTAGATTATGCAAATTAATCGACAGTGGCTAGTAATTTGAGTTTAAAGTCGGACGAGATTACTCGCAAAATTTGTATGTGCGGCCTGTCGATCATGGCCTCAGAGTGAGATAAATCGCTGAAGGCATAGAACCGTTTAAAATCCGACATAAATAGTGAATACTAAACTTTGTCAGTCATACTCATTTGTTTTCGTTGAATTAAGAATACATATTACAGATGGTGTTATGTAGTTAGTTTTTTTAAAATTCATTAAGCCCTGCCTGTGCCAAACCATAATAGATAAAAATTATTCTTCACTAAAGAATTATTTTTTTACTATTATCTACTATGGCTCGGTTTACGAATAGGTATGTTGGATCTTAACCGCCTATCTCTACCTTTTGCCACGTCAATCCAATGTGTACAGAACTGAGAGGAATGGAATAAGCTTGGAGAGTCCTTCATCCAACAGTGGATGTCTCCTTCCCTAGTTGGGAAGAAAGTGACGGGTAGTAACACATCGTATTAATTGTTTTAATTATTTACCGTGGAAATTTGTGTTATTGTTGGATATTATTTAAATGTAATATTTGTTGTACAGGAAAGGAAGAAGGCGTATGGCATCTAGACTTGAAGAACGGCAATGGATCATGCGGGAAAGGTGAACCTGCAGTAGCCCCCGATGCCACTCTCACCATGGACAGCAAAAACTTCTTTGACATGTTCACTGGTAAATATTTCTTTATTACTCATTGAATGACCGAATCTAACACTAAATGAATGTCCAACATAAGTTATGTTTCGTTTTGATAAATGTGAGTAGAAGTTCTATAATTACGGTATTCAGTACAGAAGTATTTAAGCGGCGATAAAATGGAGTGGTTTCTGGTTTTGTCCACCAACTCTCTTCATAATATGATCCTGTCTGTACCGCGAACATACGCCAATGATCAATAGCTCCATTTAATAGTGAATTTTTAACCTGGCTCTTTTCTCGAACACTAATTTATTTGATGGTTCACAATCCTTAATATGCAGTCTGCCAATCTTGAATGTTGATTGAACTCCACCATTGCCGACTCAAGTAGAAAGCCGAAACATTCACGAGTGGTCCTACCTTTTCCGCCTCTCCCGTTGTCTATGGATGACCTGTCATTGCCTGTCATTGTTCTATAGAGTGCTCATCAACTGACGCGTCTGTTCTGTTCACTTGTCGGAGTATTCTTAGTTTCAGATTTCTTCCAGATTAACATTAGCTAGCATTAACTAGCATTAATACACCTTCTACAAATGTAATGCATAGATCAATGCTACATATGTTTTGAAAATCGATATTGCCATCGATTTTTGTGTGAAGGACTGGTCTGACCTTGACAGCTGATGAATAACAGGAATGTATATTATTTAAAAATAACACTGATAGTTAATATATTTGATTTTAGAATTTTGTATAATTCAATTTGAAACGAGAAAGGGCGAATCAATATGTCAAGCAATCAGGGATCTGATTTTGACAGCTGAACAGTGGACCACTCGTTGCTTGTGCAAAAAGATATGCTCAGGCTTTATTAATCTAAAAATGGCGCTGACTCCACTGAAATTGTTGTAAGTACAGACAGTAAACCTGAACATTGTATCTTTTCCTTACAATGTTACTGTCTGTAATACTGGTATCATAAATATAATCTATTGTTTGTCCAGTCAAGAGCTTTTTTACAATAAATTCCGTTCATAATTCGACAAAAATATGGTTGGCTCTCCGCAAAATATGCTTCTTACGTCACACTCAACTGCATTTCCAAAAAAATCAGACGTGCGTAACAATATTTGACGTTTTACATGTATTTTCTATATACATACGAGGGTATTATTTGCAAACACGGCTATTACCAACACATAAAATATTTTGAAAATCCATAAACGTAACTGCTAAATGTACAATGAGCATGTCAGTAATTGCCAAAATAATGGCAAGAAAGGGCAAGTAATGCAAATCGATAGTTAAGGTTTTTCTCCAATATGTGTCATTTTAAGTGGTGAAAAGCCATCTACTTCTATGTGAACAAACATCGCATATAAATGGTGTTCAACTGGTCTATGTTTTAAACGGTGATATGTTCTGCTTGTTTAAGAACAAATATTTCACTTCACGGAAAAAAGTCGCGAATCTCTGATTTATAATATCGTCGTTGAAACTAGAAAATTGTGTAACTCCGTTTTGATCGAAAATTGACTTTGAATGCCATCTAGTGGCCGTTGATAATATCTATCTGTCTTGCAAATTTTGTAATTCCAGAAAAATTGTATCATTGTTAAATCATGGATGATTTCACTCCAAAACCATACATTTGTATAGGAAACCATAATGTTTTTTGTCTCTCCTGTAAAGTAGTGTTTTTGGAGTTACACAATTTTCTAGTTTCAACGACGATATGAAATACAGTGTTTTGCTACATAATAAGCTAATCTATAGCCGACATAGAAGTTAAGATTCCAGCTCAAAAATATATACATATATCTAAAAATGGGATAAAAGTAATATAAACAATTATGTAGTTAAATATTATAAACTGTTTTATATTCCTCTTACATTGTTATTATAATGTTTTACAGGTAAAATGAAGCCCGCGAATGCCTTCATGTTGGGCAAGCTGAAGATAGGCGGGGACCTCCAAAAGGCGATGAAATTGGAAAAACTCATGCAAGGCCTGAAGTCAAAACTGTGATTGTATATAGCCATTGTAATACTCCGTTGTTAAAATGTGCAAAATTTAATTTTTCTCTACTGTTGTACGATTCAATTAGAATCTATTTTTTTTATTATGAAATGACTACAAGTCTATAATCCAGAGACAAGCTGTACTATATGGACAATAAAAGCAATTGAAATATAACTCGCCTAGACTTATACGCGAGATACTGTCACATACTAAAAACGGCCAGGAAGATAACTGTTTTATGAAAGAAAATTTGAAGGCAAACTAAAATCAAATTGCTTAATTTTTAATAACCGTCCTGAATATATTTTAAATACTCATATATTATATTATAATCACTGAAGTATATCGAACTCTGTAATATAATCGGTGTAAGTGCTATTATGCAAATGATTAGTTTTTAAAAATGTTCAGGAAAGTCAAAAAACCTGGTTACTACACGGGTTTACTTTCGACTAATTCGTACATATATGGTTCTACCGCTGTATGGCTCATGTGGTTTTGTTTACAGTAAATAGTATGCATTGATTACAATAACAAAAAAACTATCGATCTCGCGTCTTGTTACGCTTAACAAAATGCAGTAAGACAACATTTTTAAAAAATTGGCTCTTCCGCTGTATTGAATTTGCACTGGCGATATTATAATTTGATTCTGGATTGGTGACTTTTTATATTCGTTATGAAGACTTTAACGGCTGTCATTACGTTTCAACAATAACAAAACATTATATTTATAAATAAAAATATTTCTTTGTTCATATTATCAACTATGATAATATGTAGTAGTCGTGATAAACTAGCAGAACAGCCGGCAATTGCTGGTTGTTTTTGCTAATAAATATTTCTTAGCACTATTGTCAAGCGCTGGATTTATTTCTAAAGAAATGCATTAAGTCGAAAATTCAACGGCAGACAATAATAAAGTTTAGTATCACATGACATTTATTATTTGGGTTGGTGTTTTTTCAACCTTTAAAGCTGCTGCGTGTAAAATGTCACCATCTTGTAATTTATAGTGGATGAATCCGCTGCTTGAGTGTTATTTAATAAATACTTTTTTTACAGCGACGTATATCAGAATATATACATATTATCACCACGCATAACAGTTGAACTCTGAATAAATTAATAATTATTTTGCTACCTGAAAGCAAGAGTAAGATAAAGTGAAAAAAGTAAATTTTGAGATAAGTATGCCAATCGATTTCTGAAAGCTGTACCTACATATAGAATCACTGAGTTTTTTTTTTAAATTTGTAATACCTTACTTAAAAGAATAATACCAATATTGCATTTCATAAAAAATGTCCTGTAACTTCAAAGCAACAGTGGGATATCTGAAATAACCCATTGTTAATAATGTTATACATAAAATCTTACCATTATCATTTATTATAAACCGCATAAAAAACAAAATAAACAAATTATAATATTAACGATTTGGTTTGTATGAAACACACATTAAAGTTCAATTATTTCGAACCTTGAATTTTTGACTTATCCCTCTGTTGCTCCAGTAGCTTTTTGTGGTTAAAATGTCAGTCAAGTTTCTATTTAAACATTTTTTAATCAAATTAGTTTTACTCTCATAAAATCATCCACTATCAAAATAGACTAACCAATTTTGTATTTTTTTATGAAACGTTACAACATAGAATAAGACGTTACGTAAGTTAAAAATATTATATTATATTGTCAATTCCATCAATGTCATTATTATTCATTTGTTTTTTTATAGACTATGAATATTTTACTGTTCATGTTTGATTACTCCATGAGTTGGTAAATAGTACAAGTGGCACTCTATGCCAGTGGTGATTTTGCGTCTAAGCAGATTAGGCTGTCTGGCTTCACCAGAACGTGTGAAAATCTTAAAAAAATGCATATTTTTCACGGAGTGTAAAACTATTAACCAGTTCTATGCCTTCAGCGAGTTATATCACTATGAGGCCGTGATCGACAGGCCGCACATACAAATTAGTTATCTCGTCCGACTTTAAACTCAAATTACTAGCCACTGTCGATTGATTTGCATAATCTATAAAATTAAACACACGGTGACATCTTTTTGAATAATTATGAAATACTAAGCTACAAATTATCAGTATTACAGTAATTGTAGTAAGAGCTTTGCTCTGCATTCAACGTGTGTCATTAAAAATCTACGGCCTGTCAGATACTGCCATAGTAATATCGTGAGGCATAGAAAAGGTTAAAAGTGTAAAGAAATCCAGACAGCATAATTGCTGTGTTTTTAAATACAGTAAAACCTCGATATCACAGATATTATATAAATAATAGATTCATCAGAGTAAAAAAAAAAATTCAGACTTCAAGAGTTGGAATAAAGACTTTTTAAAACAGGATTACTGAAAGCAAGCGACTGGATATATCATACGAAGACGAATCTACTTTAGTATAAAACGGACTTTCTTCATTAACAGAGACACCTAATTGCCCGCATTCGTTCGTTAAATCAGTAGGTTTTACTACTGTGTTAGCAGTTTATCGCATTAGCAAAATTCTTGCAAGGGGACCTCCAAAGCACATGTGCTTAAAACCGCCACTGGTGTATGTATCGAAAAATTTATCATAAAAATCTAGTACATAATAAGTTTGTTTCCGCTGCGAGTTGCTACCTACTGATTTTGAACAATTTGACATGCTCGTGTTTGCCTGCCAGTGGCGAAGGGTGGAGGTAGGCTGTGGAGATTTGGCATAAATAGAGCGCACTACACTTTCTCAGTCATACTTATTTATTTTCATTGAACCAAGAATACAAGTTGCATATTAGTTGAATACATACTAGATAGTTTTTAAAATTCGATTAAACCTTTCCTAAACCAAACCACAATATACATAATTTTGAAAAACAGCTCTGAGAAAATATATTATAACCAATAGAAAAAATCTTTTTGAAAACAGTAAGACACCCGGCAGGAATCGAACCTGGATCTCTTGGGTTTACGCCCCGTCCGCACATTGTCCACAATGCTACTAGGTGACATACTAATTACGACAAATTTTAACTATTGGCCTTTTAATACCTGCTCATCAGCGCTCTTCCAAATCAAGCTACTATTGGAAATCGGTTTTAAATTAATGTTAAATTATGTATGTTCAATAATTAGAATGGTACATTCTTAAATCTTGTGAATTATTCATTGAATAAAAGAAATAGGTAATTACAAACCATAATACATAAAAATGTTATTCTATCCATGAAGTTTTTTATGATACAATGTCATAATTTTAGGTATTTTATAGATATAAGAATATTTTTGACCTAATATCTATATTTATCATGGTGTGCTTTAGGTAGAGTTTAATATATTGAATTTTCAAAACTAACAAATATCTACAATTATTTGTATTCTTAGTTCAATGAAAACAAACAAGTATGACAGACAAATTTTAGTGTGCACTATTTATATTGGATTTCCACAGCCCACCTCTATCCTTCGTCACTATGTTTTGGTTTGGAACAATCTGAGTTGTCTGAAATTAGTTTGAGATACCTCGCACAAACCGATCTTGGATGGTTCCCTATGGTTAGGTTAGCGTTGGGCCAACAAGAAAAGAATCCAAGGCTAGCCGGAGCAAACTTTTTATCGCCACCTGTCTATTTTTACTATTGGTATGCACAAAAATTTTCTTCACAAATAAATAATTGTTAAACCATTTTTGTATTCCATGCATGATGGATCATTGATGTACTGAATATTTTTACAATTGATTACGTTTTCTTTGTTAGCATTTTTTATATTATACAAAAGAAATAAATTTTTAATTTAAAAGACTAATATAGTTTTATAATATAATCATTGCTGTTTTATTAATACCTTGATTGATGATTATCTCAAAAAATGGAAGTTGTGGATCCAGATAAAGCCAGAAAGAGGATGAGCACCGAAACTAAGAAGAAGAAGGCCGCCAAGAAACAGAAATTTTGAGTTTACCTGATACTTGTTGGGGTCACTCTAGTGTGGTGTTCGATGTGTAGGTAGAGGATGATGATAATGACGAAGTCTACGATGTAGCGGGGTGAGATTTATTTGCAGCGTATCGGTACAATAGTATATTATACATAATAGTTACTAGCTAAGTACTCTGATTCGAGTGACATTGAGATAAATTGTTCTTCGTTATTTATACAATAAAAGTTAGTACATTAACATTAAATTCTGTTATATAATCATATTAAACTAAATATAGAATCAGCGTTTTAAATTGAGTAGCGAAAAGAAATATTATTTGTTAATACAGTTGTAAGAAAATACTATGAGAAATGTTTATTCAGCTCATACACCATAATGGTATAATGTATGATATGATGTAATAATACACCGTCTCTGATTTCGCCTAATCGACTTGCTGTCTAGCTGAATTGTTTACTGGAAGATCGCTGGGAATACACTGCTGCAAAGTAATTTGATATTTTTATAAACAATATATATTCGATCGCTTATTATTCTGCAGCTACATACTGAATTTTTTCATGCTACAGTTTGTTGTAACTTGTCAGACAGGGCCGTATTGGAGCAAAGTGAATTTACCCACATGGTTAATCAAGTTTACTTAAGATTAAGACTAATATTGTTTTTTTCATTCAATGAAATAGGGTCTTACCTCAATATGTTTTTACTTGAGTTTAATAATTACTACTGTGCTGCGTAATACACTGGTTAAAATCAACCAAAAAGTACAAAGTAGTACATCTATTTCGAATCTAAGACATTTTACAAAGCTTTTGTATGCCAATTGCATCTACTAGAAAAGTAGTGTGTCAAATTGATCTTTATGAAGAAATAGCACGATGGCGTGTTTCTTTAATTTTTAGATTAATTTAAATTTCATTACCAACTATTTCGCAGCATTTCTGTATATAACTGTACTGTTTATTTACTATATCTATGATACTACAGTCCAACTTGGTTATTACGTGGAAGATGGGACCGACTGAATTTGCTCGTTATATCAGAGAATAGGTATTTTTAAATGAGCGGTCACATAACACAAAAAGTCGCAATTCAAACAAAAATATACAATTAGAATTTTTTCCCGAAACAAGCATGACATTCATAAACTACAAAAGAAGTTGTTTATTGTAATGGACACTGGTGGGTACCTACTGACTTCACAAACCTTGGATTTTTTACATGCAATTTCAACCATATGCGTGGACACTTTTTCAATATTGTCGGCGAAAACACCAATTAGGTAGGTACTTAGACACTAGTGTCATAAATGTAATCTGATCCAAGCGGCATCCTGTCTGGTCGGATTTTATTGCCTAGGGTTGAAATATTTTTAAACGATCGACACATTAACAGTTTTAAGAAAATTTTTGTTCGGTATATCCGATAAGTAGCTCGTTATAAAAGTGAATAAATGTATGGAGAAAGTCATAAACTAAAATGTGAACAAAAATGTTTCCTCATTACATCCGAAATCTCACTATGTCTGTGATCGTAATAACCGAGTTCGACTGTATTTTATAAAAAGATTGCCATCAACTTCTTTAGGTACTTTAGGTCTTCTATTGAAGGTTGGCGACCACCTTTCAGTATCCCTATCCTATAAGACCCAAATGTTTTGAGTATTAAAAGTATTAAATAGGTACAGGAAAAATATTTAAAAATAGTAATTTAATTTGTATTTTTACATCATATTATTATCGGTTACATGACGTAAATTGTACATTTCACCATGGCACAGTTTACCGTGAGCTTATCGGAAAGAGATGACCGTATACTATACGATCTCCAATTTTATTAGATTCAATATGAACATTAATTTAATTTTCATTGCTGATTTTGGCAAAATTCAAGAATGAAAACCTTATCTAACCTAACAAATAATCTATTTAACAAATAGGCTATTTTCAAAATTTGTTTGTTGTTGGCTTCCTGTAAGGTAAAGTCTAAGGTCTGTTAAGTGTAAACCGACAAGAACCGTGATTTATTTAGACATGAATTTTATGTCAGTACGACCCAGAGAGGTTGGGTGTTCTTTATTATACGTCCATATATTTCCGATACAACATTTCACGGTGAAGTGTGATGCGGCAAACTGAATACGTACAAGTTTCCGGGGATGAATTTAATCATATTTTCTTTATAATATATTTATTATTTAATAGAAAAATCATAGCTTTTTCCAGGTTTTTATCACGTAGGATTAATTGTATATGCATCGTGTTGAATTATGTTCAATCATTATGTAAACATGCTGTGTTCACATAAGATTATTTTAGTCCTCGACTTACGTGATTAATTCGTTCCAAAGATCTTCGTGATGTCGAAAAGTCGCGTAAGTTGAATAAAATTTGAAATCATGCAATTTTTTAAATAATGTGTCGGTTTCAAAGGATAAGTGAAAATGAAATGGACCTACATTCATACATTTACTGACGTATTTCCGACCATGTCCGATCCTAATAGGATCATATGGGCCTCCACAGAGTAGAGGTTTGTATTAACAGATTTTGTTTTTTACGAGAAATGGATGTCAGCCACTTGCTTAACCTATTAGGTCCATACCCTGACTCACACAGAAATTGAAAAACAATATGTGTACTTGCCAGACCCAGGATTCGAACCTGAGACCCACGGCGTAATAGTCCTACGGTTAAGCCGCGCGGCCACCGTGGGTTCATACATTTAAGAAAACATTATTGATTGATGAAGTGGTTTGATTTTACAATCCCCAGCAGCATTTCCACCAAGCAAAAGGGTTAGCCTATCTTCAGACACCTTAAACCCTGGCATAGATTTTTCTAGTTAGGATATATTATAATATGACTGATCTGTCATTTTTTTCGCCCAGTTTCGTCCACATTAAAATATGTTGTGGCAGGCAGTGGCGGCTCTAGCATCTTTTAGTAAGTGGGGTCAGATGGCGTGAAATATTTAATAACTACCTACTCAATATTAATCAAAGCGTAGAAAACATATCTTTTTGTACCTATTACTTCATCTTCATATGCCTCCTGCGTTCGAAAGAATCTTATTGCTACAAGGAAAACAAAATAGTCTTTTCAAGGATACATTCGCCATCAACCATGTTTTTTTAGTAAACCGTTCGGAGTTAAATGCTTTTTTTGTTTTGATTAGTTCATACACAATAACTAAATCTGTTGACGGTGACTGGTTGGTGAGGTCCTAATCGTTTCACTTCTAGTTTGTCTTCAAATGTCAATATACTTGTAACTTATATGTAACTTATATTTCAATAAATAAACCACCTCATTCATCATTATACCTAATATTATTTATCAAACTTATTTTACTAATGTGAAATTCAACTATCCACAACTAGTACTTTACAATTAATATTTAAGTAATACAAATTAATATTGATTTAATTAACTGAAATAGCACATACCCTTCGTTATTATTATTCAAGATATTATAAATTATTATAGTATGTATTAACAAATATATTTTAAAACTTAAGGAGATATATTACATATTTGATCACTTACTGGCAAACTAACTAATAAACTGAATCGGTGGGTCATGGAATATGAATTTACAGCCGACTGAAAAGATAACTTCATAATATATTATAATAATAATACGCCCACTATTGCCTACTCACACTTATGCAGGACCAGGTATCTGCTACGGTGTCCCCGGTCCAGCATCGGTACATGTGTACGACGATGGCACGTGCAAAGCGGCCTACAGATGTACTTATTATTCAGCTTCCTTATGAATTTTGAGAATCATAACTGGCAATCGCATATAGCATCTCATAATATGAACATTGCTTTGATTTTAAAGGGGCCACCCAATTTGGACCCCAGAAGTATCGTTGTATTGTACTATGTAGGTAGAGCCAAAACTCACATAGAGCATTAGGGTTGGGCCAAGAAACAAGAATCAAGGATGGGCAAACGGTACAAATAAAATATATAATTAATTTATACTTAACAAAGTCAATGCCACGATGGCCGAGTGGCTTAAATGCCGGTCTATGGAGTCGAGGGTCCCAGGTTCGAATCCTGGGTCTGGCAAGTACACATATTGTTTTTCAATTTGTATATGAGTCAGAGTATGGACCTAATAGGTTGAGCAAGTGGCTGACATCCATTTCTCGTAAAAACAAAAATCTGTCAATACAAACCTCCACTCTGTGGAGGCCCATATGATCCTATTAAGATCGGACATGGTCGAAAGAAGAAGAAAAGAAAGTCAATGTATTGTGGCAGGCATGTGTAACATGAATATGTAATTGAATATTAATTAAAGAATGTTGGGGGGGACTGTCCCCTCGGTCTCTTAAGGTAGAGCCGCCCCTGGTGGCAGGTAATCCTCATTTTTATGATTTCTGCTAGACTCTTGACAAAATACATAGCTTCCTCTGCATCTGCATAACTCGGCAGCCTCACCTGTTACTTTAGTGTTGTGTAGTATATTATGGCTTTTCAATTTTTGAAACCGTCCGTGGGTTGCAGTGAATGTATTAGTGTCAACACTATCATCATTTTTACACTTCGTCTTCAAAACGACTCAAGGCTTTATCCTGTATGAGTATAAGGCTTATTGAAATTGGTTGTTGATGCATATCTTCCATCCATATAACCAATATTTCCATTTCTTCTATTAATATTCCTCTTTTCTTGGTTATTATCGTAAATTGCGTTACCTACTCCTATTTTTTTTACATGTCCATTATATTATAATATAACATATTATAACATAATATTCTATGCAAATTTGTATCTACATTTCATTTGTGTGCAGAGAAACAAATTGCAGCAAAAAAAGCATATTTAAAAAAAATCGCGTAAGTAAGAATTCACGTAAGTCGAATTCGCGTAAGTCGAGGACTTACTGTTCCTATTGCGGTAAATGCTCACATAGGATTAATTTAATATCGATTTTATTTGGTGATTTAATTTTTTATTTGTTCTTTACACAAGTGATATAATACAGGTGGTAAAGGAAAAAAATGTGCATTACGTGGTATCAATCATTTTCGTCAAAATCACCACATAGGTATTTAATATACAAGGACGAAATGTAGAAAATATTTCAGTTTAAGCTAAGCAGTTAGCGTTATCGGATGTCTTATAACACACTTTGATAAACATAGTTTCACACGCAATCAAGCAAAAACATGATTCAGTGTAATACATCTATGTTGACTTGAAACTTTAAATTAATGATTTAATAATAATCATGAACCAGTTTCATACACTTAGACTCAAAATACATACATTATCATATTATATAGTAGTACATTTGGGTTCCCAAAGGGGGTTGCTTAAAAAATCAAGGGTGTGCTGGAACGTATGGTATCTTCTGTCGGCTAAAATCGTCCACTCATCACTACTAGACCTTCTCTAGTGTCTTATCTCAATGTTGTATGGATAGGATGAATTGTTTGAAGGTTTGAGATTAATCTATTCAGTAGTACTTATATAGATTTTGTCTCCAGTATTTGAATACAAATTACAAAAATGTTTAATATTCGAATAAAGCAAATAGCTACGTTTTTATCAGTGTCTCTGTTAATTTTTTTGATCAGTTATACCTACAACAATAATATGTCGAAAAATGATAAGGTCAAGCGAAAAATTATAAGGAATATATTAATATGGACACACAATAATACACCTCCTATTAGCGACTTCAAGTATGGACGGAAATCGTTCATTGATTTGGGTTGCAAAATCAACAATTGTTTCGTTACCAATGATAGAAATTACTTGCCGAATATTACAGAATGGGACGCAGTTTTATTTCACGCGCCCGAATTCACCTGGCGTTATACGAAATGGAAACATGGTTTTCCTACATCAAGATCTGCTGAACAAATTTACATATTCGCTTCCATGGAATCGGCAGCCAATTATCCGGTATGCGACAAAAGGTTCGAAGATTATTTCAACTGGACTATGACGTACAAACTTAATTCGGACATACAGTGGAAGTATATTACAGTAAGAGACAGTAAAAATAGAGACATCGGACCGAAGGAAGACATGAAATGGAAAGATGTTAATGGGAATCTTACAAACGAACTGAAGGCAGTATTAAAGCGCAAAACCATAGCTGCAGCCTGGTTTGTGTCCAACTGTGGATCGCTGAGTAATAGACTGGAGTATGCACATGATCTTCAGGATGAACTGAAAGATATCGGACTATCTTTGGATATATACGGTCAGTGTGGAGATTTGAAATGCGGACTTGACAATCAACAAGCTTGTTCGAAGAAGTTGAGCGACGATTATCACTTTTATTTGTCGTTTGAGAATTCGTTCAGTGAGGATTATGTCACAGAGAAGTTTTTGACGGCCGTACAGAATGATGTTGTGCCGATCGTCTATGGTGGTGCGAACTACACGAGGTGACTACCTATTGTAATACTTTTCAATATATTATTAGGTAAATGTGCCGCAGAGCGACATGAGATTTTACAACTTTCTTTTTAGACCAAACCAAACCTAACATAACCCAACTTACCCCAACCAAATATTACGTCATATAATCTTAGTTTGTGATAATGGTGTATCAAAATGTATGAAAATTTCGAATTTTCAATTAACGGTTATTGGATCGAAAAGCCGATGCGCTGACAGAAAAAGGTATTTATTATAATTGTATACATGGAATAAACTGTTTTCGTAAAAAAAATTTTTAAAAACACGTTTCCACCTCTGCGGCACAATTACCTATTATTATTATAACTGTGGAGGTGGAGAGGATAGGTTCAAGAGAATACTTCCTTCTAACATATGCGGAAGGTAATTAAATGTTTGCGGTTTTCATATTAGTTTAAGTTTAAGGTATTTGGATCATTTTGAGGACGGATGACCTGAAACAGCTGTCAACATAGATAACATGACGTCAATATGAGGACGGTCTGAAATAGCTGTCAATATAAATAACTGAAATATTATAGAATTAACAAAAATTCAAAATGTAAACTCATTTTTTTCTGTGAATAAAATATTTCATAATATATATAAAACTATATCGATCATTTTAATAAATCTGTTTTTAAAAAATATTTAAAATCGCTTGACTTAGATTATGCCAACGTCATCTGTGGTTACGTTTTTATATAAGTATGGCCCTTCTCTCGCAGCCATATCGCGCTGACTCTCTTTTAATTTTGCTATGGCAGAAGGGTCGATATGCGAGTAGTGGGTCAAACGTACCGTTCGGTGATTCATGTAGCCGCAGACGCTATAAGTACACGGAGTGAGCTAAACAATAGACCCCTTATTAAAAATCGATAAGACAACAACCACCTAAACTCATCCTCATAGAGAAGTAGAATATATTGAAAGCATCACCAATGGGAGGTTAGTTCTGTACCTTGGGAGTAGTCATGGGAAATGAGTCACTTAAATACAAACGTTAGTCTTCATTTCAAAAACATTAAATTTTCTGATTCTGATTGATTAGTGACACATCCCTGTTACAGGCAGGCTTCTCCCGGTGTGAAATAATCATTTAGTAATTATAAGCCGAAACATAACCCTGACCTCTAGAAATGGCTTAATAAAACACATAATCTGAATCCTTGCTCAACTGCTTAATGTTTTATTCTTAGGTAAAGTCCTTCGTCCGGTATGTGAAAGTAACATGCTGGGCGAAGATGAACAATAAAACGCCTAAAGGTAATAATAAAGTATGAAAGATGATGTATGCAATCGATAGTTTAAGAAGATCACAAATTTGTTTAATATAAAATAGGTATTAGTGTAATAAATAAAATGTTTAGGTATAAGTTTTAATAAAGAAATTAATTATAAACATGTACCTAGTATCTAATAAAGTATGAACAAGATGAACGGATCGTGTTGCCTAATAGAGATATATGTAGAAAAGAAATTATTGTTAAGAGTATTTATTATTATAGAGTGTATAATTGTGAATTCAAATACAGTATAACCTCGTTTTTACGTGCCCGGAATTCACGTTTTCCCGGCAATTGCGTGTAATTTTTTCAGTCCCGATGTATTTCAGTACATTTATTACCCGCATTTACGTTTTTCTTTCCCGCAATTTATGTCGGAAATACATATTCAAAATATGCGAGTTACACGCGCTTGACAATGATTGGGTCGTGACATTCGAACGGCGTAAGGTGTTTGGAGGGAAAACTCCGTGTCTTTAGAACAGCGCACGGTGATTGGTCGGCGAGCGACGTTTTGATTGGCCCGAGTTCGGCGCATAACAAGGTGATTGGTCCATTGGTCGCCATCTTTTCTTTTGGCATCGTGTTTGTGTTTTGTACACTCCGTCTGTCATTATTCTGTCGTCAGTCTTACAAGTTACAAGTTCGCGGTTTATTTCTTCCATATTGCTTTCGGTTCGATTATTATTCATTTTTACGTCCTCATTCTTTGACTGTCTAACCAAAGGAAAGTTGATGACATTGTTGACAGTCATTTAACACCAGCAGACTTGTCTGCTGAAGAACTGTCTGATGAAAAAGAGGTTGATATTCCAACAAAAGAAGAAGCAATGAGGTTCATCGAGGGTTTAAAAACCTACTTTACAAGCTTTGCTGATATTCAAGATGACACTTTTTAATGTTTATATAGTCTTGAAAGAGAATGACATAACAAAAAAACAAAAATGCAACAAACTAATATACATGATTTTTTTAATAAAAAATAAAAAAATTTTCAATAAAAATTTTAATTGAATGTTGTTTTTTAATAAAACATTATTTTTTTAGAAACATAAAATTTAAATGTTCTTTTTTCAATACCCCCCCTTTCACATTTTCCCTGCAATTAGGTTTTTTTTTCAGTCCCTTAAAAAACGTAAAATAGGGGTTATCCTGTATTTTAATTCGGCCGCGCATTGCGCAATGCTGAACTCTTTTGGAACTTATTTGGCCAATCATGGGAGTTCTTTCATGAGCGGCGTGGGTTCGGAAGAATTTTGAAAGGGAACTCCGGTAGCGAGGCAGTTAGCGTGAGACTTGATAAGTGAAAGGCTCTGAGCGACTGACTTAAAAAATAGAATTACAAAAGAATGTCTTAAAACGGTTGTAACTTTGAAAAAAAAACTATATACGCAAATAAACTTCAATAAAATAACACAAAGGGATATCATTTACACTACTCCTTATCCCGAGAAGACTAATAATTTAAACACCACTCCGGACGCTCATAACTGAGCTAGCCGAAGAAGACGAGGTTTGTAAACTGAGAAAAGCTACAAACCCGTCCTCGTGCTGCCGGAGGTGTTATTAGGTTATTTGAGTTACGGATTGCAAAACTGCTACTCAAACGCGTTCACGGTGGACGCTCTGGCTGGCTACTGCTTTAAAAGTGGTCATGAATCATGTCCGCTGGATGGAAATGTAGTTTTTAAGCCATGACGTCATGACTGACTCATGCAAATACATGTAACACTTACCTTCAGTATATTTGTAATGAATATATTTTCTGGTCTTGTTTTATAAAATAAAATTTCTTTCAGATTTGCTCCGAACACTTCTTTCATCAACGCCAATTTATACAGTCCACTCCGTTTGGCGAACCTCATCAAGCACCTAATGGAAAATGAAACGGATTACGAAAAGTACTTTCGATGGAGACAAGAGTACTCGTTCATTTCCCCTATGGAGACGTACGAGGCTCATCCATTTTGTAAGCTATGCAAGGATTTAGATGAACAGCGAAGGACAAATAACAGAAGAACTTATGTAGACTTCAGGACTTGGTGGAACGGAGAGGGTGACTTAACGATTGGTTGCTGATGGGATGACATTACCAAGATATGGAGATAGTTAATATTATTGAAGTGAATACTATTTTACATGCAGTATGTGGAACCCTCATGGAAATTCATGTCCGGAAACGTGTACTTATGCAGTTCGCCGTACCCTGAAATGATGTATCGAAAATATATGGCCGTCCAACCTCTTTGGGTCGTATAGTACTGAAATAAAATTCATGTCTAAATATAACGCGGTTCTTGTCGGTTTACACTTCACAGGAAGCCAAGAGCAAACAAATTTTGAAAATATCCGATATACTTGATTATTTGTTAGGATTAGGTTAGGTTAGGTTTTCATTCCTGAATTCATGAATTTTGCCAAAATCAGATAATGTTCATATTGAATCTAATAAAATTGGAGACCGTATAATAAACGGTCATCTCTTTCCGATAAGAAAGCTCACGGCGAACTGTTCCATGGTGAAATGGTTTTCGAACAATTTACATGTACCTAAGCATGAAAATTCCCACAAAAATGTATCCGGCAGATTTGTCATGATTGAATTGGACAAATAAAGTACAAATCAAAGGCATCGGGCGGGATCAATCATGTAACATAACTTAACCTAACCTAACCTAACATTGGATTACATTCCAAGGATATATATGGTGCATAAAATATTATAATTTTTATAATAAGCGGTGGAGAAATACAAAATGCAAATGATACACCCCTGTTACAGGCGGGCTTCTCCCGGTGTAAAATAATCATTTAGTAGCTCAAGTCGAAACGTAACCCTGACCTCTAGAAACGGCTTCATAAAACATCTAATCTGATTCCTTGCTCAACCACGTAAGTATTTTTTTTAATTTAAAAAGTAAAAATGATGATGGATGAAAGAGATAATTTTAAGACTAAATATAAGGATTTAAATATAATAAATTTTGCCGCGCTTGTCGGCAACGTCCAAATTTCGACGCGCCTGCGCCAGGGTCAGGCTCGTGATTCGCCGAATCAAAGATCACGCGATAAAATTTGGCCAATCACGAGAGTCCTTTTTGCTGGAATGGCGTGGGTACGAGAAGTTTGAAAAAGAAAAAAGTAATTAGTAAGCGTCCTCTTTCCGATAGGATAGGACCTGCGACTGTAATCGTAAAAACCCAGATATAAATTTGTGAAACTAAAAAGGATAAGAAAATATAAGACCACGTCACGAACACGAAAGACCGAGTTTTATTTATACTCCAACCGTTTGAATTTTATTTTTTTGTGAATCCGGGGTTCGATGGACTCCTGAGCTAGCCGCTGGAACCCCGGGGATCTCACAAACCACATCCTCTGGAAATGTCCAAATATGTGTGCAGAAAAGGAAGAGTTGCTCAAGTCAGATCAACTCCGCTGCTGGGTTCATCGGATCATCCGACTCACAATAAAGGCAAATTTTGCTGCTTTTAGAAAATTTGCGGCATTATACTATCAACGTGAAGATCTTTTTACTAAGATTGTTCGACAGTTTTGCATTAGCTTTTGTTATTTATCACAATTTCTAATTTTGCTTTTATGTTCTCCTTTATCCCATGGGCACTCTTATAAAAGTCATTTGGTCACTCTTTGGGCACTTTTAAATTAAAGTCATAACAGGTTTGGTGGGGCCATTAACTTCAATGTCATTAATAATTATTAAGATAGTATTATCTCAAACTCAATGTATTACTGTATCAAAGTAAATCTCGATATTGTTACGTGTGTATAAAAAAAAAAATATATATATAATTAGGTAGGTACCTATATAGGTATGTATACATATATTATATTCTTTTTAACAATACAATAGGTCATGGGACCCAATGACAGTAGTGTACCTAGTGAAACAGTAGTGTAGTAATATAAGTGAAACAAACACTTGTGATGTCACCGGTAATTGAACTGAGAGCCCTTGGATGAAAGGCCAGCGCCTTACCCACTGGACTACAACGGCTAATAACCGAACCAACCACCATGCTCGTAAATAAACAAAATGTCATAGTTATAAAATAAATAATGATGGGGAAACTGTTCAACAAAATTGATTTTTTCATTTGAACACAACGTACATTCAACTTGCCGTGGAATAAATGTTAATCGACTGATGTAAAAAAAATTATGTTTTAGCCAGACTTGTAATCATTAATGAATATATTTTTTAATTGGTATGGAAATATTGTACGCATGTTCATGCTGAGATTCGTGTGAACAGTCAATAGAACTGTTGGAATAGAATCACAGGAAGTCAAACTGGCAATTGTCATTTATAATAGATTTTGTTCACTGACAAAAAAATGTTATTTTTTAAAAATACAATATAAATGGGTGATAATAATATATATATGCTATACCTAATCTCTACAAAAACATTCCCTCTCCATTCTAATCCACTGGAAAACTACCCATACGATTATAAAAGTAATCTTTTTTGGAGTACAATTGGTTATCCGGATTTCTTTTTAATCATTACATAGTTCTGTGCCTTAGAGTTAAAAGTCTGGAAGTCACATAATATTCAATATTTTGCAGGAGAGCAGTTTTAACATAGTTAATCTATCTAGTTAAAATACTCACTCGCGTTCGGACTAAAACTCCGTATGTTGGACTTCCGCACTTTTGAAATTATTCTTTTTGCTGTACAGCAAAAGTGACTTAAATTGGACATTCACTCTTTCAGCTCTGAAGTATAATAATTGGAATACCGTCGTTTTAGAAGAAAATATTTTGAAAACCATCTGACATTGGACTCCCAAATTTTTAGCAGTAAGAGAATGTGAATACACATTTAAATCTGCATACTTAACTCAAAAATGTGACTTCCGCACTTTTAGCTGTAAGGCACAGAGATTGGTGTGATTATAATAAAACTGTACAATTTAAAATATTCAATTGGTGAAAATCACTGAATAAAAATCCCCATTTATCGCTATCCGGACTATCGTCATCCCGTTAATCGAGATTCTACTGTACTGACCTTTCCTAAATTACACTATTGTAAATGTACAGGCATCCATATATTTTTCCAATAGTAATCACAGGTGATATGATGACTTTACTAGGAAGTATTTAAGAGCATACATAAGTGAAACGGAAAATAATTTTCAACAATAGGTGGGACGAAATTTCGTATTCGTCGCCAATCGCCGAGCGGCATTCGAGGTAGGAGCATGACGATTTTTTTGTGATGGCGTTGTAAGAATATATTCTTATATCGTGTAAAGATAACTAAAAAACGTTATGCCTGTACTCGAAAAAGTAACATGTCAATGAATACATTATTATTATTATTAATATAACAATAAACATAACACTAAATGGACACATGTTGAATTTTTATGACAAATTATGTTCCGTTTGGCACGCGTCATTGGCACAATCCCCACGTCGCATAGTTACGATCTTTTTAGACCATGCCTCAGCTGAGGCATAGCCTTAAGTCCTTCATCAGACCCGGACAACATTTTTAAGAAAATTCTATTTTTCATAAAATCTAATTTCATATAAGATATAAGTGCTCTTATTGGTTGTAAAATCAAAATAAAAATATTGTTTTTACTATATAATTTAGTTTGAATAATACATTTTTGCTTTGTTATTCAAAATTTCGATGTCAGAATTTGTTTGTTCAGTTGGAGATATTGTATCATGTACATTGCCTCGCACTGTATGGTCATGTCAGTTACTCAGTCGTTATAACAGCTGCGATGACAAGGTCAAATTTTCACTCTTAGATGCAACCTTTAGCTGGGACTCTGTAGCCTCGTTATCGTTCGACTTCCTACATATGTGGCTTTTTCTGAATCGCGGTGATAATTTGATCCAAATTTCTACGACATGTTTGATATCACTGCCATTCACAAATTGAAAAACAATACGTGTACTTGCCAGACCCATGATTTGAACCTGGGCCCACGACGCTATAGGCCGACGCTTAAGTCGCTAAATAGACGACCTGTATGATCAAAAGGGTCAGAGCTAATCAGATTAAGCTGACTGGCTGTAAGACTGTGAGAGATAAAAATTAAGGAGTCAACATAGATTTAAATCCTTATCCGTCTACATAGCGCTTGCGGCGTCCAGTCAATGGGCAGCGCCATCTATTGGTCTCTTTTCGAAGCATGCCACTACAATATTTAATAAATTGCATTTAAAAAGTCGAGGTTGGTCGTTTTTTGATCGTCCACAGCTCTGAAAGACTAATGTCAAATATTCCACTACTTGATGTTATAAAAATCAACATGGTCTATTCTATACGGCCTATTCTACACAGCAGGTGAAACACAGCGTGTTACCAGATACCAAACCCGTCAACAAACAGAACCGTGGTTTCACAATGAGCATGTCTAGATAAACATTTACTGGCCACATTGGGAGGCGTAAGATAAGCAGGCGGCGATTGGAACACGTCGGTAGGTATTTGCCTGTTTTATTGAGATTTCTTAATGATTTTTTTTACGACAAATGGATGTTAGCTCATGCTCTGGATCCACACACACCGAAAAACAACATGCGAATTTATCAGACCCGTGATTCAAAACAGAGATTCACAACGCCGTAAGCGGACACGTTACCACTCCTCCACCGTGGGCGTAATAATTAATTCTTATACAAGGAAATAATTATTATGAGTTCTTACCAGTGTTTCATCATGTTCAGGGGTGGTGATAGATTAAGAATATGTGTGTGATTACTGGCTTTCAGGTGTGACAAACAAACTTGTTTTGATCCATAAATAAAAATGTATGAAAAATTAACGTATTTGTATATTATTATATTAATATTGTATCATATTCAAATTAGATAAGTTAAGTACTATGAAAATACATTCTAACAATGTTTATACTGTTTATACACAGCAAGTAGTAATGTTCATGGAATGGTGTAATCCAGTGTTACATATTATTATTATACAAGGCTTATTTCATTCAGATCAGTTTCATGCTTGAAATTTTTTCACACATGTATGTGATGACCTGAAAACTGCTTGAATGTAGTTTTTTTACTTATATACTCAACACTTTCATCATAATATTTTTTTAATCGACTGTATTATTGATGTACAAGTATACCTATGTTGAGTTTAATATTTCCAGTATTTTTATTACTTGTAATCATTTTATTAACTGCCAACACTAAGGTCAAATGTCAAAAATCAGATGTCACAAGAGATGTTTTCAATTTAATAAATAATATTGATTGATACGCTCACTGTTCAACATTTAATAACTGCTTCTGCACGTCCAAACGTTTGTCATAGGAGAAACATCCCCGTAAATATTATAAGTGATACCATATTGTGTTAGAATTGTTGTTATTTTGCAACCGGCATAATGTCAGAGCAAGCTGCGGAACAAAACGAATATACCGTCTATCGGTCGCCACTCAGCACCAGATATGCTTCCAAGGGAATGCTGTACAACTTTAGCGAGCAGAAGAAGTTCTCAACATGGAGGAAGCTGTGGCTCAACCTGTCTATCGCGCAAAAGGTTTGTGAACATTTAGAGGTTATGATTTTTCAAAATACCGACATTCCTAGTTATTTAAATGTTTATTTCGATTACGTATTTCGGGGGTCATTTTACTGGTTCTCCGCCACCGCTCGCAGTCATCTGTCCTGTCAGTGAGCGCAGTGTTGCCAACCGAACTATTATTGGACATAGTTATGCAGAAAGTAGCCAGTCCACAAAAAAATAAAAAAAATAGATATGATATAGATCAGATGCGAGATTTTTTCTCTACGTTCTGCTGAAAATAGCCAAGTCGCAAACAAATTACTCTTGAAATTAAATACTGTTTACAATTTTCTATTTTACATACATTTTTAATATCATGTTGTTGCTAAAGTGCCATTATCTCAGCTCGACATTATTGTGGACTGGCTACATTCTGCTACTACGTTCAATTATAGTACATTTTGGTTCGCGTACTATTAAAAAAGTTTTTTTTTTTTTTTTTCGACCATGTCGATTATTTTATAAATTTATTTTATAAATTTTATAAATTTTTAATAACAGTTATTGAATAGAAAAGCATCTGCGCCAACAGAAAAAGGTATTTAATATAATTGTCTACATGGAATAAACTGTTTTCGTAATTTTTTTTTTATAAAAGCTCATGCTGGCATCTGTGGCATACTTACCACTCGGTGTTTTCCAACATTTTTTGCATCTCGCCACACTACCCATATCACAATATCATCGTGGTATAATTCATCGCCAACTCTCGTGCCTCCCACCATGTCAGACCCGCAGTCCATAAATCGCTTTTGTAGCACCGCTGCAAAGTGCGTGAGGGCCGGTTACAGCGACAGAACCTTTGAGGTTGTGCCGCAAGGGTACGGAATGTCGCATTCTCGTGCAGTATCCAGATCACATGTCCCAACCACGTGAAGCGTCCCTTTGTGATCACTTCAATTACCGATAGCCGCCATGTCCGCTCACGAACTCGAGTATTTGTAACGGGGAAGTACCAGTATACCCCTAAGATTTGGTGGAGACATCGATTCTCAAATCTCAAAAGCCAAGACCTTTCAAGTTTAGTAAGATACCACGTGATACCATACGGGAGCACAGGTATCACACAGGCGTTGAACAACCGACATTTGGTCCTCACACAATACAGCCTTGACCTCCATGCGATTCCATGTTGGCTGAATGCAGCCTGCCATACCCATGCGGATTCACGGATGCAAGTTCACTTGAAATACCACCATCGTCGACAACTCTGGCACCTAAGTATTTGAACCTGGTCACTAGCTCGATGGGCAGACCGGAAACCTGCATAGGAATGTCGGCGTCAATGCCTGCAGCACTGCACATAGATTGGGTCTTCGCCGCATTCATATGAAGACCTACAAGATTTGAGTTCATGGTGAGCTTTAGGGTTACCTCCAACAGTTTGATCGTTGGGTCACAAACGACTGCGTCATCTGCGTACTCTAAATCCATTCATGAATACATTAAATTATTCAATATCAATATATTAAATTACGCTTAGCAACTGCACTTGTTCAAGAAAGCGTTTCTTTTTTATATATGGGTCAATGCATGAAAGAGCTACTCATGATTCCTGATTAAGAAATTTGAAAATAAGAACTTGAATGCTTGATAGTGCCTATCAACGGGAAAGATCACTCGTCGAGATGTGTGGTTGCTAATGATAGAAAAGTCTTTATTGTCGTTTCTCAATACATTTTAGTTTGGTTCTTGCATTTCCTATACTTACGTAATTTTAATGTCATTGTCATCGCACCAAAAGCAATGAATCACGTGACTTGTAGCTGTAGAAGGCCCACACATTGATTTACTCACCATATAGGATAGACCTGTAGCTAAATTCACATAGATTTTATACAAACATATTTTCTGATAGTTCATAAAGCATTCGGAGCCGTTCAATGGTCGGCGTATTGGTATTAAACGGTATGCAGTCAATGAGGTATCGCCTTGTTTCTTGCCAGTGAGACTTTATATATGGTTTGCCCAAAGTGAAGGTGGACCTTGTATGATTTTCGTTTCTATGAACGTCTCCATGAGCGCAGTGAAAAAATAGGGTTGGCCACCGTATTAAGGCGTAAAGCAGATGTCGCCGCATGTCAAGTAAAAATATTGTCAGTGTTACCATTAGTGTAGGGAAAAATTCCTAATGAAATATATTTTTAAATTCCTAATAATATATTTATTACCAATCGTTTAGCATTACATAATAAGTATTATTAATTAGGTTCTGGGAATTATAAAAATAATATAAAAAACAGTATTTACATACAAATAATTATACATACGTACATACAATGATGACTTACTCTTTGAAGGCAAGACATCGTTATAACTACATCATACTGAAACAGATTTATTAAATAAGAATATTACAAAATAGTAATTATTACCAGTGGCGAAGCGTGGAGATAGGCTGCTAAGTTCCGCCATAAATAGTGCACACTAAACTTTATCAGTCATACGGATTTGTTTTCATTGAAATAAGACTACAATATACAGAAGGTGTTTGGTTAGTTTTTAAAATTCAATTAAACCCTACGAAACCAAGCCATAATAAATAATAGCCAAGAAATACTCGTCTATCTATAAAATATCGAAAATTATGCAATTGAATCATACATAACTTTGGATGTTTTATAGATAGAATAATATTTTTGTCTATTATAGTTTGATTTAGGTGGGGCTTAATGATTTTAAATAAATGGACCAACAATATGTGTAATATGTACAGTCGAACTTAGTTATTACGAGGAAGATGGGACTGACTGAATTTGCTTCTTATAAGCATTACTCGTTATATTTTTTTAACATTTTTCACGCCACATTCTATTTAAGCATAGAATATAAAAAATCAGAAAACCATCGTAAAACTCCCCGAAACAAGCATGGCATTCATAAACTACAAAAGAAGTTGTTTATTTTTTTTACATGCAATTTCAACTATATGCGTGGATACTTTTTCAATGTTGTCGGCGAAAACAGCAATTAGGTACTTAGACACTTAACTAGTGTCATAAACGTAATCCGATCCCGGCGGCATCGGTCTATTTAACTACCCGGTCGGATTTTATTGCTTCGGGTCGAAAATGTTGTTTTTAAACGATCGACACATTAACAGTTTTGCTCGGTATACCCGAGAAGTAGCTCGTTATAAAAGTGAATAATGTATGGAGAAAATCATAAACAAAAATTTCAACGAATGTTTTTTCATTACATCCGAGATCTCGCTATTTCTGTGTTCGTAATAACCAAGTTCGACTGTATTCTTAATCCAACGGAATCAAATAAGTATGAATAAAAAAGTGTGCACAATTTTGTCGTATCGCCCAAAGTATACCAAAACAATTATGGTTTGGTCAAGGTAGGGTTTAATTGATTTTCAAAAACTAATTAACACCATCTGTAAATTGTACTCTTAGTTCAATAAAAACGAATACGTATATCTGTTAATGTGGACTATTTATGGCGGATCTTAACAGCCTACCTCCACCCTTAGCTGCAGGTAATAACAGTCAGTAAGTAACAATTCGGCTCCTTAGAGTCAAAGAAACGTATTTAATTTTTCTCTACTTTACAGGAGACCCCTAACACAAGTAAATTTACATTCCACAGACGTTAACAAGGAAGTGTTTGCAGGAGATATGTATTGAATTATCTTTTATCCATTGAATTTTTTGTTTCTTTGTTACTTAACATAACATGTCATTTAATGTCCAGTACCATACGTAACTCTAAATTGTTAACAATTAAGATAGGTTTCTTTGACTGTAAGGGGCCGAATTTTGAGTACAAGTGAAATCATCAGTTTACAACAACTGAAATCTACACTGAAAATTAAACTTTCGTCAAAATCAGTATCAATACATCGATCATTCTTCATATAATCTTCTTCCAGATGGATTATATGTGGACATTGTTTCTTCCATTCTTCTAGTCACTAGTGCTATGGTTTTAAAAACGTCTTCAGCCAGTATTCGGTAGTACTTCTCTTAACGAGCGACCAAATAATAAATATACTCAACCAAAAGTTTTAGATGTCCTTTCCTAGTTTAATTTTCGACTGGTTTTATTTCGGTTTTATTTTTTTTTGTATTAGAAAAAAATTTAATCTTTTTGGTTTTGTAAGGTTGCAACATTTAATAAAACCCTCACTATTCCTTTCATCATAAATCATCACATTTGAAGTGGGATGCTACAGCACCCCCCTCATAGTGAAATGCCTAATAAAATGAGATCATAACATTGAGATAGTATTTATATGTGACATAATGTTGAAACATATTATTCAATTTCGTATAATGAGGTTAGGAAATTGATAAATGAAAATCTTATAATAATACTGTATACATATTTGACCGTGTCCAGAGACTTGTACGTATGCAGTTCGCCGTATCACACTTCACCGTGAAATTTTGTATCGGAAATATATGGCCGTATATTAAAGACCGTCCAACCTCTTTGGGTCGTATAGTACTGACATAAAATTCATGTCTAAATATAACACGGTAGCCAGCAGCAAACAAATTTTGAAAATAGCCGAAATACTGGATTATTTGTTAGGTTAGGTTAGGATAGGTTTTTATTCTTGAATTCATGAATTTTGCCAAAATCAGCTATGAAAATTGAATTAATGTTCATATTGAATCTAATAAAATTGGAGACTGTATAGTATACGATTATATCTTTCCGATAAGAAAGCTCACGGCGAACTGTGCCACATTGAAATGTTTTACGTACAATTTACATGTAACCTTATTTGACAATTATAATAATCATTTGTTGTTTTATATGTAATGTTAATTTGGACTTGTGTGCATTACTGTGTAAAATGCATCTTGCCTGTACCGTGACCCGTAGCGGACTGCTTTGAAGCGAGATGCTATAAATTATATCAGACCCCCCATTATCTTAGAATGTGACATCATATATGGACGAACCCTATGTACATGGATTCCTTTAATCCTCAGTTCGTCAATTATCACACAAAGTCTTCAATTATCGTCGTTGAATTGTACCTTCTTTCCAATGTTGAGAAGTCGGTAGATCTTATGTATACGACTTGATGGCGCTTAAGTAGTATGTATGTGAAGTCTACGAAGAACATGATAGCGATAAGAAAACTGAGTATGGACTGCAGCAGAAGAAGGTAATGAGAATCGTCCACTAGGTCAGATTGCGGGAACAGCCACAAGTTGAACACAACGCCACCACAAGCTGCTGTTAAAACACTCCCGACAGAGTGCATAATTAGTATCTGTAACATAAAATAGTTAGATGCAGTAATTAAGTAAGGAATTGTTTGCACGGGCTTTGTACTAATCATTAGTACTAAGTCCTCACACTAATACCGACATGTGGTAACAGGCTGAACACTAGAGGTGGGAAAACTGGTTGATTTTGAAGACTAAGTATACTTACTATCAGTATAAAAAAATACTTGGTATCGAAACTTGTTCCAAAATACTTACTAGTAATACATATTCAACTGGAACTAAAACTAACTCCATATTATTACAGTATAGTCACCATTTCTGTCCTTTACTATACCAAATTTACAATTGGGGAGAAAGAGAGAGAATGACGATTTGAAATATCGGCTTTAATAGAATCGCTAAAAAATACACTGAGCGCTGAGTCGATTTTAAACACATTTTAAATTTATGAGCTGGGAATGTGGTCCAATAATTACACAAAATTTATCACCTATAGTTTTTACATAAGCGAGTCCCAGCGTCCGTGGCGATGATGTCGTAGGTAGCAACAGTACCAACTAGCTAGCGGACTCGCTAGTATCGAGGACGGCTAGATCTCATACTCGTAGCATGCGTTCGAACTTCTAAGTATTTTGTAACAAGTATATTAGGCCACACGTACCGAGTATGGGTAGTACATGCCGAGACTTGACTATGCAAACTGGTGACGGTATTTCTAACTCACCTCTACTGAACACTAATGCTTATTACTTATTTGGCCTATTTACACATGCCAGTATTATAGTCAAATTTTTATAGCATGTCACTTGCCAAAACGAGTTTGGTATCTCGCTATATGTATGGTTTTGCCTCTATATCTGTGAATTTCCAATAAGATGCTTGACAAACTCAGAACTTCAAACAGCGTGGCACCAGCCATGTAGTTTTGACACGTGTGTCCCTGATAACAATTATAGAAATTGGATACATCACTCTATCATGGCGCAGTACTCATCTGCCGTTGGTAATATGAATTGGGCGGACGATAACTGTGTTCAAGCAAATCACTTCAGATATGGATATATTCCATTTGAGTAAGAACGAGTTTAAGTGAATGTTATTTTTCATATTCTTAAAATAGTTTTTTAAATTATTTTGCATATACCGTTACTTAGTTATTTTTTGTTTTTTTTTTTATATCATGTCGAACGTTTTGAGTTTGTAGTTTGTAAAGTTAAGTATATAAAAAAAATATTTTGTATTGGAATTGAATGAAACGTAACACATATAGATTGCTTGGCTCACTTCAGTTCAGGCCCTTGGAGTAGCCTGAATGCTTCTCCGCGAGTATCCAGTCTATATTTCTTTCACATGTCAAGAAAATTAAGAAGTTCATAAAAAATATCGTGCCATGCTGGTTTATCATAATGGGTTTCCTGCTTTAAGAATCGATAACTGGAGTTCTCTTCATGCAATGAATTGGAGAGAAGTCTCTCTCGTTATGGACAGGTGGAAGAAGTGGTTCGAGGAAGTAAATACTTATTAATTATTTTGATACTTACAAGTAATTCAGGCAGTTTGTGGTGCACCGTGATGACACATATAACGGTGATGATGATGAAGGATGAGTAAATGATGATGAGGAATGTCTTAGTCCCACTCGAAATACTCATCATTCCTGATTCCTCTAAATGTATGCACGCGCAAGCTACTAGAAATAACTGGACAAGAAATTTTAATTACTATTTAAATCAGGGGTTATCAAACTTTTTCATTACACGGTGAAATTGAAATAGACAAATGGTTGCTGAGGCTGTAGTGGATTAATATAACCTTGAACTCGCACAGATGTGATTTTTTCTAGCATGCAGCAATTAGGCAGGGTGAATGTGATTATTGTTACGATTACTATTTCTTGACTGCAATTTGTCTCTCTCACACGGCGCCGCTTACACTTTGGTTTTAACAATCAAACTTCATGATAATGTGGTATGTTTAGAATTATCCTTGTCCGGAAAGTTTTACATACGCCGTTCGCTGTATCACAGCTTATCGTGAGCTGTTGTATCGAAAACAGATGGCTGTATAGCATTGAAATCAAATTCATGTCTAAATAAAACACTTAACTTCAACACTAAACACTGGAATTCACGGGAAAGACAGAAGAAAATATGTAGATGAGTAGGTAAATTATAAATACAATCATATATCATATCACGTCAAACATAACATAACCTACAAGTTTATTAGTCATGTCATTGCAGCACGTAGTAAAACAAATATTATATTACTAGTCACTCGATATTTGACAGCTCGCAGTGATCTATAAATTAAGGTGGCGGCCGTGCCGTAATTTTTTTTCAAAACAGTCAGATCTCAATTCTCAATATGTAATTGACGTACTCTATTTCGCTCTAATAGTTTACACAACCAAGAGAGGGGCTGTTAAAAGATAGCAGTTTTTGACAGTTCAGACGGTTAACTTATTATAATGGTTAACTGCCCGAATACATAAAGTATAAATGTGATATATTTATCATATTTAGCTCTTTTTGGATGTTATGTGATATGTTAGAATAGCCTCGCAGAAGTTGTTATTGCAATATAAGTATTAATATCATATATCGTCGCCGTAGATGTCAAGGGAGCCAAGCCACATTTGGCATAAATGAGTAAAGTACACAAAAGCATTTTAAAATCATCAAAGATGCAGTGGTCAATGTATTTAAACCAGAAAACTCTTTTGACTACATTTTTTGTTCATTTCAATATTCAGTGGTCAAGAGATATAACACACATAACTTCTAAGATACTATTTTTTTTAGTTATTTGTACAAAATAATAAAAAGGTAACACCACAAAGTATATGATATATGTTCAAAGTTTCACCGTTATATCTTTAAAAACAAAAAAATTCAATAAAAAAATGTTACTTTTATTTGTCACACAAAATCTTTGAGCGCCTGTTTCTCAGCATTATGATTTTGTGGACTGGCTCTCTTGACATCTACGGTGACGATATATAGAAACAGGACTGATCAAATGTAATCGAATCCATTCATAGTATAATATTTTAGTTATAGAAATATATTAAAAAAAATGAATATAGTTACCAATTCCAAAAATTTTAATAACAATCCCTGGAAGAGAACTTTTTCAATTTGTTTGAATGCTGCAAACTGCTTGGCAGGCATCTTGTTGGAGATCTGTAGGAAAGAAATTAATGAAGTATATTTATTTGTTGTCAATTCAAAACAAATGACAGGCATCTTTCGATTTTAAACAAATACAGACATAAATTTAAAAAAATCACAAATTTATATTATTAGTGTGCAGTTAAACTTCATGGTTGTCAAAACTGACAGTGGACTATGTACGATTTTTGTGTATATATTTTGCAGTGGCGAGGGGTGGATGTAGGCTGTTCCGACATAAATAGTGCACACTAGAGGTGAGTTGGAAATACCGTCACCAGTTTGTGTACTTAAGTATCGGATGAAACTACCCATAATCAGTACGTATGGCCCAATAAACTTGTTCCAAAATACTTGTGATGATATCATCGCGAGTCGCTGGATAGTTGGTAGACTTTCAATACTATTGACATTAAATGCGCGAGATAGAACTCGAATACAATTATTATATTTAAATTTATTAGTCTATGCATGCGAATGACATCATCTTATGTATGAACAAGAGGTCATACATTTTCTATAGCAGCATATTATTCTCTTGAAAATGTGGTGAGTGACTGAGGTGACGCAGTTTACAATAAAAAAAATCTGTTATTCATGTTATATTAACAAGAATATTATAACATAACATAAAAACAACTCATAAATTTAAAATGTGTTTAAAATTTTATAATAAATGGGACATTTCGAAAAGCCCAGCTCAGTGTATTTTTAGCGATTCTATTGAAGCCGATATTTCAAATACTAATATGGAGTTAAGTTTTAGTTCCAGTTTAGTATGAGACTTATGTCGCACACGCACGCCAAACGCTCTATATAGTATTCCAAATACTTGTTAAGTATTTTGGAACAAGTTTTGATACTAAGTATTTTTTTATACCGGTAGTAAGTAAACTTAGTCTTCAAAATCGACCAGTTTTCCCACCTCTAGTGCACACTAAACTTTCTCAACCATACTAGTCAGTGTCCAATTATTGCAGAGTCAATATAAAATAGCTGACTCAATTATAATAGTTATTTCCTAAATATTATTTTTAAGGTATTTTGATTGTGAGTACGTCGATAAATAGCAGATCACAATTGATTATGAATGTCACTCTGTTATAACTTCTCGGACTGTCAGTGTCTCAGTCTCTATATAGTTGCGAACAGCATCTCATCCACCGAACCTCGGACCTCGGAACAGTATCATGACTATTGTAACATACTCTTGTACCGACGGTTTACGCCGCAATAAAATCTCGCCCCTCCGTCCATAGAAGCAACCACCAATCTCGACTTCTCGATGATTTTTTCTAGTGTGTATATGCATGAGATGTTTTCAAATTATGTATATTCAATATGTAACATTCTATATCATAAAATGATACGTTCTCAAATCTTGTGTCTTATTTGTTGAATAAAAAGAAATGGTTTATTAAAATGTATTTGTTATTACTGTTATTACAATCTCCAGCCTGTGGAGACTCATATGATCTTCTTAGGATGGTATGTTTTGGTACTGTTCGGTTATCAGGAATACAGCGGAAAACACATTTTGAAAATACCCGATATACTGGATTATTTGTTAGTTAGGTTATTTGTTAGTTAGTTTAGTTTAGGTTAGGTTAGGTTTGGTTAGGTTAACCCAGGAGTCGGCAAACTTTTGGACCAAAAGAGCCAAATATGAGTGGCACAACGGTTAAAAAAAATTCGAGAGCCATACCTACATATATTTTTATAAATATGATTTATTTAAATGAATTAATTACATTTTATAATTGTTTATTTATTAAGCGAAGAAGATTTCCCGAATAAAACTAACTAAAATATATGTTTTTATTGTTGAAATATCAAATGGAGAAAAATTTAATTTGTCCACTTTTGCAATGGGCGGATTTAAAACAACAACAATCATACCTTTTTGCATCAACCATCACGCAGGAAAAATTAGTTTCGCGATGTCATTATATATAATATAATAAATGTACAAATCAATGATAAAAAATAAAAATTGTGAATTGGGAATTTGGCAAAGAGCCGCACGCCAATACCCAAAGAGCCGCATGTGGCTCGCGAGCCGCGATTTGCCGACCACTGGGTTAACCTAACAAATAATCCAGTTTATCGGCTATTTTCAAAATTTGTTTTCCGCTGTATTCCTGATAACCGAATAGTACCTATGTTTTTTGCTCCGGTATCATAGAAATAGTCCAAAAACGTCAAATATTTCAAAATCACAGACAGCGACTTCATCTTTATTTGATACAAGTGGGAAGCCAGGCGGGAACCGTGCCAATTTTCATAGCCGATTATGGCAAATTCATGAATTCAAGAATGCAAACCTAACCTAACTTAACCTAACCGAACCTTACAAATAATCCAGTATATCGGCTATTTTCAAAATTTGTTTGCCGCTGGCTTCCCTAAGGCCATCCTCCCACGGCGCAACTGAAATCTGATGGAACTGGTTTGTGAAGGAACTCATAAACTGACCTATGTGATGCTTCGCACACGGCGCTACTGAAACCCACTTGAAATAATAATCACATAACCTCAAACTATCAAACTGGACTGTCAGCTGTGTTGTACAAAAACTGACAATACGCGCGCTGCAGCGTTTACAATTATGTTATTTTAATTTTCCGATTAATATTTACTTTTGACGTCTCTGGTTGTTTTGGTTTTTACCATATGATGCCAGCGGCTTTACGAAGTGCTACCAATTTTGCTAAGAAAATATAATTTTTCACCGAAATCTAATGATGTTGGTACTACTGTTTTACGGTGACTGGAAACTTCAGAGACCGCGCGACTAGCATGTCGCATCTCTTCGCGACCGTTTTGAAGCTGAGAGATTCCAGTCTTGCCGTCAGCGAGCCGCCATTGAAATACATTAGCTAGATACTGGCTGGAATTTTAGTTTCAGTTTCGACGGACATAAGTTGCGCCGTGGGAGGATGGCCTAAGTGCTCGGCCGTAGTGGTTTGGCGGGCGCGGCGGCGTCTTGCGAAACTCATACGTATAACCGTGTGTATTATGCCCCAAAAAAGACACTGTCTACGAACATTTCACACACGGTTATACGTTTGAGTTTCGGAAGACGCCGCCGCGCCGCGCTCGCCACACCACTACGGCCGAGCACTTAAACCAACAAGAACCTTTTATTTTTGTATATATATTCTGAGAGATTGTTATCATATCTATTGATTTAATGAGGTAATTTTTAAAATTTACTTTTAACCCCTGACGTAAATTTTTACACCATAAACCAAAAATTATTTACTTACCATTAATTTGTATCCAAAAAATCTGCAATTAGGAAATTATTTAGTTTATTTGACACTCTATAGTTAATAAAACATTATTTAAGGTTATGTTTTGAATATGCACATACTCCTTACTCTTACAAAATGTTAAACATACACATTGCTTTCAGGTATCTATTATAGAACAATTATTTGTTCTTGTTTTATTTTAATTAAAATAACATATTATTATAATGTCAATTCTTTTAAAAATGATAATAAGACTTGTCACCGAAGCAGACAGTTATTTAGTAGTGAAAATTTGTAAGGTTTAAATATGTCATTTTCATTCTGGAATCAAATGACTAAGTATACAAATGATTACGGAATCATTTAATTGTAGGATTTTTAATTAAATAAAATGTGGTTGGCCGATAAAATTATTGGTTTACCGGGCATTTTTATAATTATTTTTCAAACAGCTGCGCAGCAATGATAACGATAGTTGAAACCTGCCCGGAAGAATAGATTGTATTTAGTAGATATGAGATTATATTTTGTATGTAACGGTTTATATTGTATTGTAGTATTGGATACAATCAATTCCAGTGGGGAAGGGTGGAGTTAGGTTGTTAAGATATGACATAAATAGTGCACACTAAACTTTGTCAGTCACACGTATTTGTTTTCATTGAAATAAGACTACAATTATTTACATACGGTGTTAGTTTTTGAAATTCAATTAAACCCTGCTAAACCAAGCCAAATTAATAATAGTCAAAAAATACTTTCTACACCTATTTCCCGTATATCCAAATACTTAAAGTTATTTTATTTTATTAAAAATTGGGGGCGGTCCGGTACTTCAAACATTTGGTCGAATTATAATGATTTTCAAAAAACTTTTTTGGTAATGACGCGATGACCTTCACTAATAGATTCCTTGCAGATGGTTTCCTCATAAAATATTAAAAAAAACATATGGGTGTTGTCTATTTACTTTTCAAAATAATAGAACTTAGGCATTGCATTATCTTCGTTTATTTTTAGCATGTTGCGAAAATAAGGTAGGCGCTCTGGCAAGACGCAAAGCACTTGATGGGTGGGTATTCTGCCAAACTAGTGGTTTATGTTCATTTATTTATACATCATGTTTAAACGAGTAGAAATGAGTCAATTGGTATCATCATCAGCCGGGGTCAATCCACTGCTGGATGAAGGCCTCCCCAAGCTTTCTCCAACTCTCTCGGTCCTGTGTCGTTCGCTGCCACGTATTTCCGCCGAACTTTACCAGTTCGTCAATCCAGCGGCTTTTAGGGCGACCCTGTGGCCGTTTCGTACCCCTTGGGTACCATTGGATGATGGCATTTGTCCAGCGGCCGTCCTTTCGGCGAGCAATGTGCCCCGCCCATCTCCATTTCAGCTGTTTGGCAACGTCTATTACATCGGGTACTCTTGTCTGCTTCCTAACCCATTCGTTTCTCTTACGGTCCTTTCGCGTGATGCCCAACATGCACCTCTCCATGCCTCACTGTGTGACCCTTAGCCTTTGGACATCTCTCATGTTGCGGGTCCACGTCTCGCAGCCATACGTGAGCACGGGTAGCACACATTGGTTGAACACCCTACGCTTAAGACATAATGGTAGGTCACTCTTGAAGATACTATTTAGACGTCCTAAAGCACTCCATCCCAGCTTTCGTGCATGCTTCCGTCTATGGACACCTGCTGTCCGAGATAGACGTAGCTGCTGACTTGCTCGAGTTGGGTGCCAGAAATACAGATAATCGCAGGGTCCGAAAAACAGTTCCTCATCACTTTTGTCTTTATTGAATGATACCTAAATGTATATTTTCCATAAAATAGATTGATGCTGAGAAGTTATATTATGGCATTTATATACGGAAATATCTCCCTTCCTCAAAGCTCATATAAAGATTCACTTAGAAATCGCGGGGTTGAAAGCTACAGTAGACACATGAATGTTAATTAATATTTTGTAAGGAGTTTATACGTATATAGGTAATTAATTGAAAATTACGCCAATTTTTTCGTGTCTATAAAATATTTAAAATTATGCAATTAAATCATACATAACTTTGTATATTTTATAGATAGAACAATATTTTTTTATCTATTATAGTTTGGTTTAGATTTCAAAAAATGAACCAACAATACCTATGCGTAATATGTATTCTTAATTCAACGAAAACAAATAAATATGACCGAAAAAGTGTGCATTATTTTTGTTGGATCGCCCATAGCATACCTAAACTATTATGGTTTGGTTTAGGCAGGGTTTAATTGATTTTTAAAAACTAACCAACATCTGTAAATTGTAGTCTTTTTTCAATAAGAACAAATAATATGTATGACTAACAAAGTTTCTTGTGCACTGTTTATGGCGGATCTTAACAGAATACCTCGATATACCTGTATACTAATATTATTCTATCTATAAAATATCCAAAGCTATGTATGATTTAATTGAATAATCTTAGCTGTTTTATAGATTGACGAGTATTTTTGACTATTATCTATTATGGCTTGATTTCGCAGGGTTTAATTGAATTTTAAAAACTAACCAACACCATGTGTAAATTGTAGTCTTATTTCAATAAAAACAAATATGTATGGCTGACAAAGTTTAGTGTGCACTATTTATGGCGGATCTTAACAGCCTACCACCACCCTTCGCCAGTGGTATGGAAAATACACAGTGTTTGCCTGGCACAAATTAACTACGGTATTTGAGAAGCGCTGCAATGACAATTAGTAGGCTTATTATAATTATGAAACTCTAAACCGGGACAGGAACGCGAGAGGGCAAAGAAATAAATTTAACCACCAAAAATTATTTTATTATTAAAAGTATGTACAAAAGAACTAAGTATATGGTCAGCACACACGATCAGGTACGGCTGCAGAATATATACATAGGACAGCATGCATATGAAGGGGTGGACAAGTTCACGTATCTCGGATCCAGCCTAAATACCCAAAATAAGACAGCAGAGGAGATAAAAATCCGCCTTATCTCCAGGAATAAATGCTGGCATGCCTGCAAGCAACTGGTGGGGTCGAAAATTCTAGGCCGAAGAAGTAAACTTCTAATTTATAAAACAATTATGGCCAGTGGTCACTTATGGCTGTGAGACTTGGTGCTTAACTCAAAACGAGGAAAACAAATTAGCTGTCTTCGAGCGCAAAATACTCCGCAAAATCTTTGGACCCACGTTGGAAAATGGGAACTACAGAATATAAATGAACCACGAGTTGGAAGAGCTGATTGAACAGCAAACAATCATAAGATACTGTAAGTCCCAAAGACTACGATGGGCGGGACATGTGGAGAGAATGCCTGAAGTTAGAGCGCCAAGGATTATGACGAAGTGACTACCCCAACGGAAGAGACCCAGAGGCCGTCCAAGAAGGAGATGGGCTGACGCTGTAGAAGTGGACTGGCTTCATATAGGAAGACCCGGTAACTGAAGAAGTGTGGCGAGAGACCGGAGTGAGTGGAGAGCGGTTGTGGAGGAGGCCAAATCCCACCCCGGGATGTAGCGCCGTGGAAGAAGACAAAAGAAGAATGCAGAAGGTCTGCTGCAGCACAAATTTAAATCATTTTATTTATTTATTGTACCAGTCGTACTTCTCGCTGGAATCAACTATTTTCGCACCCTTCCCCGCCGACTTATCACATATACGCTACGACGGTCAATCATGACAATTTAAATTATTGAAAACCATTCCTACGCGAAACAGCCGATACAAAATGCCAAATCGGCCTGGACGTCGGGACCAATGTGTGAAACCGGGACGTATAGTAAGCCTAACTATTAGGTAATTTCGTCGTAATTCGGTAGAGTGCAGATGGCTTAATTGGTAAAGCATATTGGCTAGATTCCGATGGATTGTTACAAGACTTTTTATAATAGATCGTATCTGAAGTTTTCTAAGTTATGTGTGGATTCATTCATTTATGAGTAATTTTCAAATATGCTTCAATGCAATATTATTAATTTTTGTTTCATTGATGCGTAGAATTATTGAATCTGATCTAATCATGTTATTATCTGTAAAATGCACTTTCCTCAACAAAATGTCAGATAGATAACAATACACAAACGTAGCATATTTGCGGTCAACATAATAAATTTATTATTATGATTTTATTGACAAAAATACACAATTGATAAAAATTGTAGCGTAATATTATATTTATAATTCCGATGACCCAGTAATAGTTATCTAGTTATGCGTATATGATATTCTGCAAGAAAATATTTTAGTTGTAATACATGGCTTGGAAAAACCTACATATCAACATTAGAAAAAAATCTACAAAAAGCATTAGACCCTCAGAGAAATAATATGAAGAGAGTGGCTATTGTTCAGCAAAATGAAGCCGTGTTTCTTGCGTAAAATGCACAGTTGAACCTCAATTTTATTATTATTATCTTAACTATGAAATGTTATACCATCATGTTTCTTCTCAGTATGGCTACCAAATTTAAACACAGTATAGTTAGCCATGTTTTCTTCCTTTTTATTTATATCAAATCAAGCTTCAATATTGGGACCATACCTAAAATAAAATTTGATTTAAATAAAAAGGATTTCAAGTTAGGTATACACATTTATATTTTTAAAGTAAATATAAAAAATATTAAAACGATGAATTAGTCAAAAATTGAAAACTTAATAAACTAAATTTTAATAATAAATATAGGTAACCATAATAATAACGAAAGCTATGTACCAAATATGTGACAAATTCACATTTTTTTTACAATTGTAAGTTTATCGTTGACTTAAAAAAAAAATCTTTTTAATGTTTTCAGATACATATTGATAAATTAATACAGTTGAAATTGTAAATTATCAAAAAAATTCTCAAATTGCAAGCTTCGTATTTTTCCGCTAGGTTCTCTGTTGGCATATATCGCACCCTCGCAACTAAACCGCCACAAGTCCAAATTTACGTGTTTTGAGTTAATTACTACGTTTCATTGTCTATCGTTCATAGTATATGTACCGTAAATTTCATATCTCTAAGTCGTCAAATTCAAGTCAAAACTTCATTCAATATCAACATATTTCGAAAACACAGTACAAAAATGCGAAAGGTAAAAACTTCAAAGCTGATTTTCTCTGTTTGATATTTTTTGGATTGTGGCAGTTCAGTTGCGAGGGTGCGATATGATCCCCCTTACCTAAGACTGCAAATTGCAGATTGTGTTGTGTTAAATGCTGATTTCCTTTCTTATGCCTCGTGGTTGCTGTTTACTTGGTTGCCGGAGACTGGTCGATGGTGTGTAAGGGGACTAATAGACAATGTCTAGTGTGCAGTATATATCTCGGAACTTAATAGCCTACCTCCACCCGTCGCCACTGCCACCCAGATTACAAAAATATAAATAAAAGACATATATAAACGTACAAGTCAACAAATATTTTAAGCCATGCAATATGTCATTCATGTTTTATAAAAAAAATGCTATAAAACATTTATTAAAAGATCTTGGTCAGTCTTTGGAATGGATAGGTATATTATTGGGCTATAAATAAAACTCTTTTTGTTTTCATAAAACTACATGGTTTTTTTTTAATAAATACAGTCTTGTAAATTATTAATTAATATTATCAAACAAAATATATTGTACATAGAAAAATATTATATATAAGGTTCCGTGATAAATACACTGGGAAAATTAATTCACATATCGTCGCCGTAGATGTCAAGACAGCCAGTCCACAAAATTATAATACTGAGAAACAGGCGTGCAAAGATTTTGTGTGACAAATAAAAGTAACAGGTGAAACTTTGAACATATATAATATACTTTGTGGTTATTATTTTATATATAATATATATATTTATTATTTTGTACAAATAACTAAAAAAAATAGTATCTTAGAAGTTATATGTGTTATATCTCTTGACCACTGAATATTGAAATGTACAAAAAATGTAGTCAAAAGAGTTTTGTGGCTTAAATCCATTGACCACTGCATCTTTGATGATTTTAAAATGCTTTTGTGTTCTTTACTCATTTTTGCCAATTTGTGGCTTGGCTCCCTTGACATCTACGGTGACGATATAATTATAGATAGATAGTTAATTAAACAATAATAATGTTAATATTTTCTTTGAATCCAAAATTTGTCGATATTATCTACATAGTTTTGTTGACATCCCCAAAATATATGTAAATTATTTCATTAGCACACAGAGTTATGATAATTTTGTCTTATTGGAAAAAAATGTCACTTATGAAATTTACTGTGCCGGAGCATTTTTATTGCAGCTGCTAAAATTACCGAATTTTTTAATAATAATACTATCGACCGAGGGTACTTGATGGAATTTGAATTTAAATTCTAATAGATTTAAGTTTTGTACTATTCCATTTGAGTAATTTCTTGCAACCCGGGTTTCGCCTTTCGGAATCTTCGGGTACTATATGCACTCACCAATTGGGACATGGTTAAATAATGCTACCTTCGCTATATATTACTATAACTAGCTAACTGACATATGTCAGAAATAGTGTAGCTTTTAGAAATTTGAACATGGTGGTATCAGTACACATAACATAACATCGGTTAACATTTTTTTTGACAGGTGTCACACAGGTACTAACTATATGAGTTTCAAATTGACCACCGTTTAGTTCAGAAAATTATAATGAATGACAAAATAAAACAAATGTTTATTTATCTTCCTGCAGATAATATAACATTATTATTAAAAATGCTGTGAACAATAATGATAAACCGGATGGATGTTTCAACAATGAGTGTCATAATGTTTTAGTATAACAATATTTTAACATTACAAATGTATTTTATAATCATACAAAGATAATACATAAATAAAATATACATGTATCAGAGTAAAGATACATTGGACGGCTTGTGTAAAAGGGCAAGTAAGCTGTTTATTTACTATTGTGAGCTGCTTTCAGTATTATATTAAAAACAGGTTTGGCAGCTTAGTAGCTTAATATCTATTTGTCATTGTACAGCTGTTGAAAACGTCCAATGTGACAAAATTAAAATTTAGATAGACACAAAACAATACTTTATAAGTACAAAAGTACAAGTCTGAATGATTTCTAAATAAAAAAAAGTGGGGGGCTCGTCATTGTCAAGTGTTTCTAATAGCTCTGATGTGATGGCTTTTTTACGAATTACTCTGTCAGTAGAGTGACTTAAGCGAGTGTTGCCACAGTACACCCCTCGTAGTGAAAAGCTTTCGCGATAAATAAAAACCATGCAACATTTTACAAACGCTCAGTGTTCATGCTACCGATATTGTCGCGAGTGTTGCCACACTTAGGTACATTGAAGGAATTAAGTTTTTATTTAAAATGAAACATCAAATAGAAGGTTTTTATAATTATTTAAATTTTGGTGCTACTGTGAACATTGACGGTTTTATTAAACAATGTGCTATATTTATAAATGAATAAAGAATATTTAAAAAAAACTGTATTAATAAAATTGTCACATCAAAAGTTTTAACAGCTCAACGATATATTATATTTTTGTACAATATTTGTTATATTTCAATGATCCATACGTATTATTATAAAAATATGTTTTTTGTACAGTTACATTTAAAATTATAGCTCGGCATAGTTTAGTGTTTCTGAATATACCAATAGTTGCTTACGAACAATTTTCTATACATAATTTTTTTTCTATAAAAACACACTGAGATAGTTTATTTATTATTCCTAAATACATACTGAGAATTTTTATTTGTGGTGCTGAGCAGAAAAGTAGAGTAATCCGCATGAAATCACTTTTGAGATAATTAATCACTGTTCAAGAAACACACAATTTTTGAAAACAACTATTAAAACTGACATATTATATATTGCAAAATGGCATGTATTCAATAATAATGTATTAGTATTGAGCCATAATTTAGTAGAACTCCTAAATTAAAGTGTATCATGACATATCAACTGGTCATAGAATATACAATTATCGTCGAGCAGTCATCGATAGGATTATCTAGCCAGCTAATTTTCAAGATATGTCATCTGCTGAGAATCTGAGATTTAACAGCATTGGAGTTTCATACAGATCGTCATCTTGGAACTGATAAAATTTACTGTTATATCTTATTTATTCAATTTAAGTTATAATATACTATTAATATTTGGCTGATATCAGTAGCGATGGGTGGAGGTAGGCTGTTAAGATCCGTCATAAATAGTGCACATTAAACTTTGTCAGTCATACATATTTGTTTTTATAGAAATAAAACTACAATAATTTACAGATGGTGTTGGTTAGTTTTTACAATTTAATTAAACCTTGCGAAAACCGAGCCATAATAGATAATAGTCAAAAAATATTAAAAATATCTAAAATTATGCAATCAAATCATACATAACTTTAAATATTTTATAGATTGAATAATTGTTTTTATCTATTATAGTTTGGTTTAGGCAGGGCTTAATGAATTTAAAAAGAAATGAATGAACAATATGTGTAATATGCATTGATATACTACTAGATGAGCAGTTCCCATACAATTGTCATTTAAAAAATGTACCACAAAAGGCACAAAAGATATTACGAATATCGTCTTATAATATTTCCTTGTAGGTACTATGCGTTAAGACCGATAACATGGATTCCCGAATTTCACCCGTATTGCCCTGGCTGTAAAACTAAATTTGCGTTCTTGGAATAGTGAACCTAAGGGTGCTGCAACGCAAAGCAGACAGAGCAAGTCGTCATGCGCTGACTATTAGTTAGAGTAAGATGCAAGCTAGTTGGGCTTACTCAGTAAGTTTTAACAAAGGCCGAGTCACTGAAAATCGGGCGTCATTTTAAGAAGCATATGATTCATCCAGTAGTATATCAATGGTAATATGTATTCTTAATCCAACGAAAACAAATAAATGTGAATGAAAAAGTGTGCATAATTTTGTCGTATCATCTAAAATATACCAAACTATTACGGTTTGGTTTAGGCAGGGTTTAATTGATTTTTAAAAACTAAACAACACATCTGTAAATTATACTCTTAGTTCAATAAAAACAAATACGTATAACTAACAATGTTTAATGTGCACTATTTATGGCGGATCTTAACAGCCTACCTCCACCCTTCACTACTGGCTGATTTACACAATTTCAGATAATGTGTAAGTTACTACATTTTGCCACTTAGTGCGTCATATATCATTTTAGTGATCGTTTTCAGTTTAACAATAAAAGACAATGAATAATTTATTTGGATTTAGAGGAAATGACAAAAATCGAATTTTCGATCGGAGAAATTTTGAAATCGCTTACATTAAATTGGTCCTACATAGTAATGATCCGAGTTCAATTTCATGTTCTTATATCAAAGTATATGTATGTTCCTATGTTTTGTATGCATAGAAACTGGAAACTTATGGCCATATGCATAGTCATACTTATATAAACACATGGGTTTATGTGTTACTTAGAATGAGAATTATTATAGAATGTTACTTAAACACGTTCTCATTCCAAGTAATGCATAACGCATAAAACCACTAATTAACATAACTACGACTATGCATAGGGCCCTCAGTGTCGACAGTAATTGCAAGACACCTTTGATTATAAGTATAATAGGCTACACCATGTGCATACCATTAATAATTCTGGCAATTACCTATCTGGCGAGCGATAATATGAAATAATTATATGAAACACTCCATAATTGTTTTTATTTTAATTCATTGACTTATTAATGGACACAGCCTGAGATACAACATCTTAATATTTGGATTTAGGAATATACACCCTTATTGCAGTAGGTAGAGTTTATTTTTCGACCGCACTTATCTGTTTATATAAGAATAACATTTTGAAAGAGTCTGCAGACCCAGGTGTCTATGAGCATGGTTGTTTACGATAGAATTTTTATTCTACAGATGCTGTGTTCATTAACAAGCCAATGATATAATCTTATCTTTTTCATATTTAGTCATTTTTACGCAAGGCAAGGTGACGTCACTTATAATTAAAATGAAAAGGGATTGCGTATTTGATGTAGGCGATTAAATCTTTGGCTTTGGGGCAAAAGGTCTTATGTCAGTTTTGCTGCAGCTGAATTTTGAATTAGATGACTAAATAATTGACATTGTGTATAATTGAAATTTTGAAATAATGATTAAGCATTTAAATTGACCTAAGGTAAATTGCCCCGAAATGTTTTCATGACATGAGACCTTTTGTTTGCTAATCTTTGAAAAAGTCAAGTATTATTCTCAAGAAAAAGTAGGATTCTGTACTGTAGTGTAGTAGCATTCTTAGCCAAAATGTGACATATGACTTTTTGCCCCGGAACGATAAAAATATTAAAGAACATGGAATTGCACCAGCGGGATATCATTTCGATGCCTATGACTATTGGTTAAGATTAAAATTTGGCAACTAGATCAGAGTTTTCTAATTGGTGCTGTCGTCAACACGATTGCTCCCTTTGTCGGTCCGTACACAAGGCCAGGGTGCGTTCTCATGGCTCCTCTCTGTACGTGAAGATGGCGTCCACCAGGAAGATGCACGCATTGAAGATCGCGAAGACACCTGACGATATCATCATGTCCATGTACTGCTTGCTCGGATGGAAGATGTGGTTATACATGTATCTTGACCAGTCTGGAAACAGATTGAAAAATGATTATTACATATGCACCAGTCAGTGGCGAAGAATCCATACTAGGCGATTACTTGAAGCCTACCTTCTAAGTAAAATAGACCTTCAAGTATCTATCATCTATCATCAGAATATCTCACTAATATATTAATAATCTATCGTCAGAATTTAGGATAAATAAAAAATAAGTGACAAGCGCCATCTGTACTCTATTGAATAAAATTATCGATTCATCCTAAAGGATTTCAGCGTATATTTTGTATGGCCTGCAGTTACATTTCATCAGCTCTCTCTGGCGTGAAGTAAAGGAATTCGTAGGCGCCGTAGATGCAGCCTACAGTCGTTGCGCATATATTTGTTGTCGATGACTGCAGATTTGTCAAAATAATATTAATAATATGATAATTTAAAAAAAAAAATTCTATGGGATTCAATCACATAATAATAATAATAATTTTATGTCGTGATTTTTATTTATCAGTTAGTTCAGTCATAGACTAACATAATTTATTCAGTCAGTTATGTCAGTTGAGTATTTTAAAATGTCTAGTTTTACGGATGAAATTATGTATGTTACGTTTATGAATGTTTAGGAAAATACATAATCCATACTCATCCGTCAATTTAATATCGTTAGTGAGCTTTTGAAATATCATCGATTTAGTGTGTCGTTGTCATTAGTGTGTACCAATTCATCAGTAGTGATATTGAATTACAGTCGAACTTGGTTATTACAAGGAAGATGGGACCGACTGAATTTGCTCGTTATAAGCATTACCTACTTGTTATATCGTTATATAACATTTTTTGCGTAAGCATAGAACATAAAAAATCTGAAAACCATCGTAAAAATCCCCGAAACAAGCATGGCATTCATAAACTACAAAAGAAGTTGTTTATTGTAATGAACGCTGGTGGGTACTTACTGACTTGACAATGCTTGGATTTTTTACATGCAATTTCAACCATATGTGTGGATACTTTTTCAATGTTGTCGGCGAAAACACCAATTAGCTACTTAGACATTTCACTAGTGTCATAAACATAATCCAATCCTGGCGGCATCTTTCCCGGTCGGATTTTATTGCTTAGGGCCTAAAATGTTTTTAAACAATGGACACATTAAGAGTTTTAAGAAAATTTTTGACAATATTTTTGCTCGGTATACCCGATAAGTATCTCGTTATAAAAGTGAATAAAGGTATTGTCATCTCCCTCCATTTTCGAAAGTGAAAAGATGCTGTCACTTTTATTTTTGTATGGTTTTTCGTCTGGATTCGGGACTTGGAGGTGGACAAATAACACACCGGAATTGTAGTCAGAAACGACGAGATTTATTTGCGTTAATATCTTCTAATGGTTACATTTTTATAATTTCATTTGTGCGTAGCGCGAGTTAATAATGTTTACTCTTTGACTGTCTGGAGCGTTGTGTCACGCCAAAAAAAAAACGGCCGCTTACGATTACTTTCGTAAGCGGTACGAATGCGGCGTTACCAATATTTAATTTTGGTGCCAAACATGTACAACGTTGCCGGTTTATTATTATTAGTTTTCGTTATCAACCCTTACTATTTGTCGGCTTGATACCGTCCACAGAGACATCCCCAAATGGGGACCATTTGGGAGTGTAACAGTATGTAGAAAATCATAAACTAAAATGTTTCCTCATTACATCCGAGATCTCGGTATTTCCGTGATCGTAATAACCGAGTTCGACTGTATCTTATTTCCCTTAAGTATACCAGCCTACCTCTTTCAAAAAGTCACCCTTCACCCACTGGTATCAGTGCTCAGTATGCCGTCTAAACATTGTAATCTTCCAACTATTCTTTCTTGAAGAGTAGAGAGGAACATTGGCAATATCTCTTTTCAAGGAGGTACTAGTCGTTGTACACAAATGATTATTGAATGAACAGCTCTGACAGATAATTTGATGACGCGTAGCACACATTTATTTTGACATGCTAATAATTATTAATAGTTATACAGAACGCAAACATGTTATTCAGATGATATCAATAATTATATTATTTGTTTAGTATTATGGCCAGACACACATGTACCCCACACAGTAAAGAAATGACCCGAGTAATTTCAACAAAGTTATTACAATGTTTGGCTACACAGTCTGTTATTATGTTTTTTCACTTTCATAGTTAACACAATATTATTTATTTACTTCTTTAATTCTTCGCACCGTGAGTGTAAAACCAAGACATGTGCAAATTTGTCAATTTCGAGATTAAATGCGAAACAACTGCAAAAGTCGTGAACTTGATAATGTAAAAGTGAAGTAACTGAAAGAACATGCAATATAATGTAGATATAAACCAAATATTATGGTTTTTTTTAGAAACTCTATTTGTCCTAACAAAATGAAGACTTCAAACCCTTATATCTCCAAAATATGTCTTTTGCACATGTCTTGGTTTTACACTCACAGTGCGTCTTGTTCATGTGGTGCTGTACTGTCCACCTTCTATATACTGACGTCTACGGCATGACGTTTGCAATTTAAGTATTACGCCACGCACTTTTTGCATGCGTTGCAATAGCAACGGTTATAGTTCCAGAAACGGCCGCAGTGACGTGTACGCCTTGATATGGAAGTCGAAGTATACTGCAATCGTACAGGCAGTAGAGATTAGCATTGTTACTTCTCCTCCAAATATTGCCGTCCCTGCGTATCTATACTATACACAAGACTGCTTTCATCCGCTACGGCAGCTATCTAGGGTAGGTTTGTATTAACATTTATTGTAACAATTACAATAAGTTAGCCGTCTAAATAGTCAAAACTGTCTATCTCGTTCTAAAATTTACCACAGCCAAAAGAGGTGCCGTTAAAACATAGAACTTATTGTGACAATTACAACTAACTTATTGTAATTGTTACATTAAGTGCTAATACTTCGATACAAACCTACTCTAGATAGCTGCCGTAGCGGCCGAAAGCAGTCTTGTGTATAGAATAGATGCGCTGATTGGGTGTATGTGGTGGATGGATCCAAAAATAAATTGTAAGAAATAACCTGTGAAATTGACCCAGACGTACGATTCACGCTCATGACCCTTTGATCAAGAGGCAAGTATTAGACTAATCATCTGTGGGTTACAATTAGGTATAAATGAAATGAATTTTACCATAAATGATGACTCCACCAGCTGCCGTAAACACTATAGCTCCCACTAATGAGAACGCGGCTGATGTCTTCCAGCCAAGTGTCTCTCCCGACAGCCGACCCAGTATTATCACAGAGTTGATGATGATATAGCCTGAAAACAAAACGAATACATTTAAAAATAATATTCTTCTAATTCTGCCGCTATTTCAAGTACACCGAGTTTTCAATTTGTATCTGCAGAAGGTCATTACATACCAGCAAATGCTGTGAAGATCATGGCGACATGGTGAATGTTGTTATTGGGTAGTCTTCCATAGTTGAGCGGGTCCACCACCAGTCCTATGCAGAATATGGCAAATACCTGAAATTAGAAAATGTAACGTTGAATATAAAGTGGCTTATGCATACCTATCATTTAATAAAATGTTTTCTTATATTTGCTATATTTGTTAGAAACCAAAGCAGCTGTGATTTTTAATTTTCCCTAAAGTTTCACAATGGCATCTTCTTTTACCTGCAGATCTATTCTTAACGGTTATCACTTAAGCACGTTTCCGTTATTTGCATTCTTACAAATTAGCATGGAAGGTATTCTATACAATAAACGATTAGTGGCGGCTATCTCTAATTCATACATATCAGACACGTCAGACATATCAACATAACCTACAATTTTCTTAGTCATGTCATTGCGATTGCAGCAAAACAGTCGGATCTTGCCTCTCAATTCTCAGTATGTAAAATCGACATACTCTGTCTAGTTCTCACATTGGCACGGCCAACAGAAGCACAGTTAAAAGATATCACCTTTTAACAGTTTTGACGGTTAACTTTTTTATATAATTAACCACTAGAATACGTAAAGTGAATACGTAAATGTGATACATTTATCACTATTAGCTCTTTTTGGATGTTAAGTAATATGTTAGAATAGCGCTGCAGGGCTAGAAGAAGATGGTTGTACTAATTCAGAACCCTTCGCGGGCGTGCTCACAACAACTGGTCAAAATTTCATCGCAATCGGATGAATGGTATAGGAACACATACAAATAGAAGAAGATAGAATAGAAGAAAAAGATGGTTGTACTAATTCAGAAACCTTCGCGGGTGTTGGCACAATTACTGACGAAAATTTTATTGCAATCGGATGAATGGAATAAGAACGCATACGAATAGAAGAATATAGAATAGAAGAAGAAGAAGAAGAAGAGATGGTTGTACTAATTCAAAAACCTTTGCGGGTGTTACCACAACAACTGACGAATGTTTCATCGCAATCGGATGAATGGTATAGGGACCATGCAAATAAAAGAAGATAGAATGAAGAAGAAGAAGATGGTTGTACTATTTCAGAAACCTTTGCGGGTGTCAACACAATAACTGACGAAGGTTTCATCGCAATCGGATGAATGGTATAGGAACCATACGAATAAAAGAAGATAGAATGAAGAAGAAGAAGATGATGATTTTTATAATTCAGAAACCTTCATGGGTGTGCATACAACCACTTACCAAAATTTCATTGCAATCGGATGAATGGTATAGGAACCATACGAATAAAAGAAAATAGAATGAAGAAGAAGAAGATGATGATGATTTTTCTAATTCAGAAACCTTCATGGGTGTGCATACAACCACTTACCAAAATTTCATTGCAATCGGATGAATGGTATAGGAACCATACGAATAAAAGAAAATAGAATGAAGAAGAAGAAGAAGATGATGATTTTTCTAATTCAGAAACCTTCATGGGTGTGCATACAACCACTTACCAAAATTTCATCGCAATCGGATGAATGGTATAGGAACGCATACAGACAGACAGACATTCATTTTTATATATTAGTATAGCCTATACTCTTCGCGCAAGTGCAAGCAATAAGTTGACAAAGTTTTATCGCAATCGGATGAACGGTATGGCTGCGCATTAAATACGAACAAACAAACACACAAGCACACAAATATTAATTTTTATATATTAGAAGATTATTGATTTTGGAGTTAAGTGATATATTAGAATAGCCCTGCTGATGCTACAATCCTTTTGGCCTTATCTATTATCTGTTCAAAGTATTTAAATTCAATTCAACATTATCATTCCATCTTGCAAGATGTTGACACTGCCTTTGTTTACCTTCTGGCTTCCTAAATGTGATTCATGACTCATCCGTCCTATATACATAGCCAAGTGACCCAATTTGTTGGACTTAACAATGTGTAGGTTATTGTGTAGAGTACAGTTCATTATTGTATCCCCATCTCCATCCTGGTCCTGATGGGTCCTTATACACAATACACTCTGCTCAAATGAGCCCAGCACGCTCTCCATTTCCTTTGGTCATGCACCAGGTTTCTGAGCCGTACAATGATTAGTGTTTTATATATTATGATACATTTTAAGTGTCGGTTCAGTGAGATGGTATTTTAAAATCTATGTTTTGTTTTCTGGAGGATTACTAATATTATCTTTTTGGGCCTGAGGCAAATTTCTCCAATTTCCGGCCTAAGTATCTATAACTCCTGCCAAACCCATTGAAAAATATATAATAAATAACATGTCTCAAATTTATTATATTTTCTTAGTATTTCCCCACAAATTACTTATATACTCGTAAATTCATATTGTAAAATCCAACGTTTTCTTACCAATATTATTCAGCAATCGATCTGTAGGATTCATAATAATGTTATACAGGGCTTTTTTTTGTAATGTAACGTGGTGGAACGACGTTCCGGCACCTTCTTTCACGATATTTTCAATGTTTCAAAAGCAATTACAGTTACAAGTTAATTTTCCTGAATCATCTCATATGAAAAGACATGGAAAACTATCGCGTTTGATATGTGCATTGAATTCTATTACCATTTCTTCAAGTGAATGTGAACGCGAATTTTCGCAAATGAATCTAATTATTACCCCAATAAGAGCTTTGCTGAAGACCAAAACACTTTAGGCACTTTGGTCATCAAACTCGTCGGACCACATTTGACACTTTTCGATCATTCAAAATACATTGATCGGTGGTGACTCAGTGGAAGAAGACACTCGGCCATAGACTCTAACTATAAGAAAAGGAATCGAGACGATTTGTCAGATGAAAATTGGACTGAACTTTGGAAATCACCATAGCCCCCACAAAGAGGGGGCTGACAGGGCTTTAGCCTGGGGGATCGACCAGATAATTGAAATAACGCACATCACAAATTTGCTATAATCGTAAAAAAAAAATCTAATTTCCTTCGGGCATAATATTAACATTTTCAAATATGTGGTTCCGTAATTCCATTTTTTGGTTAATATTTGTTGATACATTGAATACCTTTAAGTTTACCTTTTGAAAACCGCTACTATAGAGTATAGACCATCACACTGCCTTTAACCTTAGTGATAGGTATGGGGCCCGCTTCAGGATGTGGGTACCATGGAAATCAATACTTTTATTCAAATATATGACGTTTTCACAATAGGTAAATTGGTTGGTAAGAAGTGAGTTCCGGTTTTAAAGCGAAATCATTTTTTATTTTGATGTTTTTCAACAAAATTTTTTCAAATAAAACTACACTCCAGAAATCCTCTGGGTTGGTAACCTTGATTTTTGGTAAGAAATACCTATATATTTTACTAATGTATTATTATTTATTGTTAATTATTGGGCATATATGGACCTCTATCATTAATATATATAACTAAAACGTAGGAATCTGTAAGTAATTATAATAATTTTGAAATAGATGTCACTGCACCCAATTAAATAAACATCAATAATATACGACATGTAGGTTTAGTAATAAAATAATATTGTCATAATAGGCAGTATCATTGGCGGCTTAATCCGGAAAAACCTAGCAGGTCAATTTTGAATATATTATTTTAATTTGCCTTTTCGTTGTATACTGAAAAGACGTATTGCAAATTGACTTTTTATACATTATAGAATAAGTGCTAGAAATTGTTATAGGTCGGTACCTACTAACCCTTCAAGAAATGTCCGTTTTTCATAACGCCAACCCATCGTTAACCGAAATTGCACACAACGCGTTATAATTTTTTGTAAATCAGGTCCACTTTTCTTTCTTTGCTTTTTGAAAAATCATCACGATTATAAAAATTGTCTATTTTTCCCACATATTTTTTTTCAATACTGAGCATTGCAAGAGCGGTCAGTCTATCCTGGCCCTATTGCGTAGAAAGGTTTTTATTCTTTTGAGAGTGGAAAAACATCTTTCACTTTCAACTGTTGTCATTGGTATGACGCAAATAAATTGGAGAACTTTGATCGACTCGGAAAATGTTTCGTTGAAATTATTGCTGAGTAAAAAATGTAGAAGAGAAACTGCACTAATAGCGCCATGCAAATCATCTCGTTGATAAAACACCAATAATTCATTTTTTAACTTGATTATGTTTATTTCTTCTTACAGTTTTACCAAATTTACTTGACGTGTGGGAAAATTATTTTTAAAATCAGTGTAATTTTCTTTATTGAACAAATCGGATATAATGAGATGATCGTTGGATGCAAATCGTGCTTCCATTTCCATTATAATTGTATCACATACTTCAATTGCTACTGCGTGCGTACTAACTGCTAAACAAAAATGTTATAAATCACCAAAAACTCCTTATATATTATTAAAATAACCAAAGGCATTCGTCAAAACCTGTCAACGAATCCGAACCGCATACACAGTTGCGTCTTGAGACCAATTATCTAGTCAGTGTTATCATTCTGTTTCATTTAATTAGGTGAAAAAATCTTTTGTCTCACACTCGGGCATTGCCGATATTACAGTAATTCACGCACCGTTACAAGCTTCGATCTCGTATTTTGTGTTATATCGATCTCTGTCTTATGTATTAGAAACGAGAGAGAAAATTTTATAAAAATATTCAATTTGGGTCAATTTTCAGACTGCCGGCGAACACAATATTTTTGTTCGGGGAATTATCGCCCAAACAAAAAAAGCCCAATAGACTGGGTTGACACAATATCGCGCGCCCTATAATTTCAAATCCACCCATTATTATTAATATTATTATATATGACATTGCACATATTATTAATATTATTATGTCGATTGTAATGCCGGGTCCACACCGAAAACAAGTCGCGCGACAACTCGTTAAATTTTACGATAAGCATGATAATTATCGTAAAATTTCTTAAGCGATTATGATAATTATCGTAAAATTTAACGAGTTGTCGCGCGACTTGTTGCCGGTGTGGCCGCACTTTTAGGTATTTATTTTGGCAGGTCAATGACCGAATGACCTATAGAGGGAGCCGCCAGTGGGCAGTATGTAGTTATTTCTGACCGTAATTTATTAGGTAGGTAGGTATAGAATATTATGCAATCTATAAAGATGGCTGTTCATAATATATGACAAGATAATTTTAGATTAATTGTAGGTATTATTTGTTGCAACCATGGCGAAATTGTTAAATATTTTGACATACATATTGCAATGTGAAGATTTATTTTTCATTCAAAATAAAAACACATTACAGAATCATTTAATGAAACTTGAAATATAAAGTTCGCGAAGTAAAATGGTTCATATGCAAATAACATGGAGAAGAAGAAGTTTTTCCATCTAGGTAGGTAGGTACCACTGAATGGATTTATAAGATATAAATGTGATGCCAATATTGCCATAGATAAAGAATTTGCAGCATGATTTTGTTTATGACTTATTGAAGGTCAGGCCATAAAACCCAAGGAATACAAGGCCTCCAGAATTTCGAAATATTGAATGTGCGTTTGGTTTACGTAGCAAACTGTGTGTGGTAAATGTGTGAAAATAACATATTCTATAACATGTGTTTAAGAGCGTACATCAGTTAAACGGCAAATAATTTTCAACACTATGTGGAACGAAATTTTGGCCGCGTTGCCATTCGGAGAGGATAGTCGACCTGTTCGCACGTCAATTTCTTTTGTGATGGAGTCGGATGAATATATTCTTAAATCGTGTAAAGATGACTAAAAAACGTTCCGCATGTAGTTGAAAAAGAAAACATGTCAATTTATATACTATTATTATTACGAATATAATAATAAACATAGCATAAAAAGGACGCATGTTGAATTTTTATGACAAATTATATTTCGTTCGGCTCGCGTCATTTACACCCGCGACCCGCAATCCGCGCATCGCCTAGTCACGATCTTTTTAGACCATGTCTCAGCTGAGGTATAGCCTTAAGTTTGACGTTTTTTTTGAGTTTTAACAAGATAAACGGCCACTTTGAAACCGGTTTGAGGCAGGCATTACAATGTGTTCATCTAGCGAACGAAAAAATGCCCAAATGTAGACACGGTCGAATGTATAATAGCAATGGATTTCCTGCAAATCTGAGATATTTCGTATCAATTAGATTCGCAAATACGAAAGACCAAAACCCTTCTTCACTTTGAGCCAAGCATTACAAATGTTGGCGCACTTTGGTGCGTGTAGAAACACCGACACTGCGTCTAAGGACAGCCAACATTCGCCGAATATAACCTACACAACGCGTACCTATGTCGCGATCTATAGATTCATCATTATATTATAATTGTTACGGACGTTTTGGCGGCGATCTACGGAACTATGGATGCTCCGCATTTTCAGGTATATTTATATCACATAACAGTGATAATAAATATAATTCCGATAGGCTATATTCAATACGCTATATTTTGATGCAGGGTTTTGAATGAGTGAGTGTCTTACGAAAATGAGACATGCATCAATAAGTATTAAATGAGCGTCAATGCATACACCGAGAGCAGTAAGTTGTCAGTATTCGACGTATGTTGTATTCTTGACACGTGTTTAACTTTATCCCAGATTCTTTCTTACTCGAGATCGGTCATCTGCTACTCCTTACCAATGACATATTTCCTCCTTACCCGCTAGGTATTTCAGTTCCCTGATTTATACGCCCCCGAGGCCTCTGCAAATAGCGTCATAAAATCGCAACCAAAATATGATGCTTCTCGAATATAGTTTAACCACTGATAAAGCAACTATTAAATTATTTAAGGTTATAGTTCAGTTGATGCATGGTCTAAAACATGGGTGGCCAACCTTTTCAGCAGCCGGGCCAGATTCTAAAAATGAGATTTCCTACCGGGCCGCACAACCGTTTTTTTTATTATACAAAACAAAAAAGAAATATACATTATATATTATATATTAATAAAATACAACAAAAATAAGAATCACACATATTTATTAGATTAGACTTTTTTTAAATAATAAAAAACAAACAAAATAATATAAAAATAATAAATTTTAGTGAGAAGTTTGATTTTGTGTGGCAGAACTAAGTGCACCAATATCGATATCGAGTGAGGTTGTTTCTGCACGCAACAGTTTTCCAAATGCACATCAGTGATTCGTGTTCTCACTCGGGATTTGATATGCTTCATCCGACTAAAAAGCTGTTCACACGTGTAAGTGTTTCCAAAAAGCGAAGTCATCATTAGAGCAAATTTCCCCTTATCCAAATATGTTTTGTAAAACTCTTCCAAACCAACCTGATGGAATTTCTCCTTTAACTGTTCATCGCAACATATTTCACAATGTTCCATTTGTAAATTTCCCGGTAATAAATTCACGTCTACGGAGAATGGCGTTGCAAATGCAGCAAAAAGCACATGGTGCTTTTTAAAATCTTGAGCTAATATCGAATCTCAATTTGCGAAATTAGCACATCTAGCGGCAGCATTTGATATTATTTTTATTTTCTCACTGCTCCCACGGGCCACAAGTTGACACCCAGCGGGCCGCAGTTTGGCCACCCATGGTCTAAAAAGTTCGTGGCTAAGCGATACGCGGATTCTGCAAATGACGCGTGCTTACGAAATATAATGTGTCATAATAATCCAACATGCGTCCATTTAATGTTATGTTTATTGTTATATTACTAATGATAATAGTATATTCATTGACATGTTTTCTTTTTTAAGTACATACGTAAAGTTTTTTAGTCATCTTTACACGATTTAAGGATATTTTCATCCGACGCCATGACAAAACAAATCGACGTGCGGACACCTCGACTGTCGGTCTCCGATTGGCGACTAGAATGAGAAATTTCGTCGCACCTACTGTTGAAAATTATTTGCCGTTTCACTGAAGTACGCTCTTAAAGTGTGTACCTAATTATTCAATTTATATTGTGCAGTAGTCATACTTACCTACTATTAATTGTGTCAATTAAAAATATTTTATAATTATCAGGAAATCTAAATTCAAAAAATGGCAACAATGGTGTGACGTCACGAATTAAAAGGTTTGTAGCTGTCATTTTATTTTGGTATATTATGCATGTCATTTTGACCATCTATTTCATTTTAACGTAACTTGACATCCTATGCATCACGGGCCCTGTCTAGAGTGACGTCCCGTGGGCGTAGGCAAATTAAGCGTCGCTTGGGGGCGGCAGTTTCCCAAAGGGCGGCAAATCGAGAAGAATCATTAGGTATACATAAAAAGCTACCTAAACTTAGTAATAACGGAAATATATTTCCATTAAAAAAATCAGCTCACTGGTTGGAAACAAAATATATTAATTAGGTACCTACTATAATAGTTTTAACAGGACTTTATTTTTTTGTCGGGTTCGCGATGTCTAGTTTACTTCCGTTGACCTTGGACGTCACGTTCTTGGTGAACAGTAATGACACGTGCATACCTAATTTAAAATATATCCAAATATGTTTGCCAGTCACTCGCGAGTTTTGGAAGTTGTCAGGTGTATTTTTAAATGTACCTATCTGAAACCGTAGACTCGCAATATTGTCTATTGAAGCAGAGATGGTATTTAAATTAGATTTAGTGGTATACATATATCTTGTTAGTAATGTATCCATACAACACATTTCTTAGATATTGGAGTCATGAAAGGATGATAAAAGTACTGTATAAAAAATGTGGCGGCATTTTGGCACTGCCTAGGGGCGGCATTTTGTCTAGGGACGTCACTGCCTGTCTCTGAAAAAGGACAAATCAGACCAATACTGTTTTGGTTCAAAACGATCAAATGAAGTATCTCTCAATTAAAATATGTAATAACAATATTCTATAGATGTGACAATTCCTGTTTCACTTTTAATAAATAGGTGTTTAGAGATTATGAAAACTGGTCCTAACTGATGTTTTACCTACTTATATGTCATTTGTATTAATTTAATCCTCAGCACCAAAAATAGTTACATTTTACAGATCTGTATCTTCGAGTGAGTGAGTGTACCCTAAAAAACAGTTAGTACCTACCTAGAGCCCTATGCAGAATCCAAGATTTCGATCTTAAGGATAAGTTGCCGAAAAGCATGACTTAACTATATACTATACTGAGTATAGAGTTAAGGAATCCTTAACCATAGACTACTTTTGTTATGAACACGCCCCCTTCTGTATTACCATTGACCACTGACAGCTGCTGTCAAAATAAATTCGCATGTCTATAAAACAGTCCATACACTCAAATTCATTTAACAATGTATCTCAATATGGATATTGATAGTGTTAATTCGTTTGGCATGTACTTGCAGAATATTATTTTACTTTTTACGCCAGCCCGCCGAAATACAAGATGCCAGATGATAGAATGACACTTGCCGCTAGTGTTACCATGTTAAAAAAATATCTTGCGGTGCCTGTGGAATTACGCATAATGACTTGTAACGGAAACCTAAGAGTATTATAATTAAATATTAATATGTATTTATAGTTATTGCATTTATAAAGTGCAGTTGTCATATTTTTGCCATCGTTTAACAATTATAAAATAATTTACCTAAACTATAGGAAAGAGAATTTTTAAATATGGTATTATTTTCAATAGAAAAAACGAACAAAGCTTTAAGACGAGGTGAACCATAGACAACATGATCTTAACTAAGGACAATGTTTCTGCATTCCGCTCAGTGTATTACATATTGTACACAAAGTTCCGGGTAACTAACGTTACTTCGTGAAGCAAATTGCATCGTATTAACACTGATAACATAAACCATTATGCAGTTATTAGAAAGCAGAACGGATGAGTGACACTTCAACGTTTAACATGATATTACATATAATACGATTGCATTTTGATGCAAATTGAAAACACTTAGGAGATCTTTCTATTGGGCAGGCAGGTACGCTTATTTTAGCGAATATTGCAGCATCGCATACTCTTATACAAAATCTAAATACTAGATGTCACGTTTGCAAAATAGATAGGATATTTTATGAAAATCTGTAAAAATCAGCCGTATTGCAATATAAGAAGAGTTAATTTCTAACTACATGCCATAATCATTATTATGTCCGAATAAATGTCAAATACATTTGTCGAAATTTTGTGAAAATCAACTTTATGTTTTCAATGTAGGAATAGTTAAATTTTACATACAACACCTATATATTTTACCACGTTTTTCTTCGCTCGTATTCTTGTTTATCCGGTGGTTGTTTATCCAGTACAAATCTCGCAATCGATTTTTAACTAACTTCCCGACTAGCTAGACATTTGAAACTTTTAGAATCTATCAGAACACGATGCCAATGCATTCTTTTAATGCTTTTAGCCATCTTTAAGTAGAATTGAATTCATTTTCAGTTAATTCTGTTTTGTATGAAAAGTTATTTCGGAAGAAATCCGTAATCCAATCCACTATTATTGGTTGCTAAGGGGGTGGTCCTAGCAACTAAATTATTGATATATACGTGCGTTACTATGGAAATCAAAATGACATTCCAGTATTCTATATTTGTTTGTTGCAAAATAGCAAAAAAAATGATTTGTTGACAATTATTGCCTTATTTGTCCTAAATTATTAATACATAGAATTGTCAAGTTTATATGATTCAACAGAAAATTTAAAAACGTGGTATATAAAAAGTTCTTTTTATCTTGTAATTATTTAATATAAATATCTGGCTGTACAGCAGTAAAGTCGTTGGCAGATACAGGGATTTGTAATTTGGACCTTATTACAATGTAGATAAAGTTTAATTTTCAACCATTTTCATCTGTATTTATATTATATATTCTTTTTTACACTACAACAGGCCTAGAGGCCCAATGACAGTAGTGTATTTATTAATAGAAGTGAAATATTCACAAGCATTCAGGCTTTGAGAAAATCACATAAATGTATTGTGTCCTCACCGGATCGAGCCTGGAGCTCCGGCCAGCTCTAAGGCGTAAAACCCACTTAACGGAGCGAGTGGGGCTCTCGCGCAAAATTTCACAAGTGGCGTGTAAATCATCGAAAATACAACGTAATCAAATACGCCAGCGCACAATGGATTTGACGACGCATTGTGCCCGCCTGCCCCATGAGTCATCGTTGTGTGGCTTTTCAGCCGGACGAATTAACAAAAATACAACGTAGTCCATTCATTGAACACGGCAAGCAAAATCACGCTCCTCGAAGCGTCGTCGATAGACGGGCGAGAAGCCATTATTTAAGAACAGTGAACTCTTTGTTTAGTTATTGCGTGTCCGATATTAATTACAAGCCCCTAGAAATTTAATAATATTTTTATTGCTTTGTTATGAGAGACGCTGATAATAATAATTATTTTGTGCTCCTTGAGCCCCTTATTACATAGGTGAAGGGTAATGCGCGGGTGGAAGGTGGCCTACTCAGTAGTGAGTGCACCGAACGCTTTTTTGGTGGGCTTTATGCCCAAGACCACGAGAGCCTTATGCATACTCAGTTTATGAGGGCATTTTTATTTTTCACACACTGCTTCTAATTAATACAGAATTTCTCAAAAATTTTGAGCAGCTACCCAAATTAGGGTACGTACTTAGTTTTGGTTTGGTTACAAAAAAAAGGTCAATGAAATTAAAACTTCTTCATTTGATGCCGTCTTCTATCGAAGGTTGGCGACATCCATATTACACATCCATATCATGTGCCAGTTGTATCAGATCGCCAATGTCTTTGACATCGAGCTCCTTACAGAGGTTGTGTAACCAAGAGAATCTCATTGCACCTACGCTTCTGCTGCCCTCTACCTTTTCTAGCTTTATGAGTTGAAATAAATCATTCTTCTCATTGCAGAAAGTATGTTATCTTGTCTTCTTAGGTCGTTTTACAATCTCCTAATTGGTAATGTGATCAACCCAGTACCTATATCTTCACGATACCTACGCTGATACAGCCACATTTAGTATTATAATACAACAATCAGTACCTACCTACTTCGAAATAGAGAATTCTCGTCACCAACAAGCTGTTATTTTGTAAAGTCTTTGAAATGATTGTATGTAGTACATTTGTAAATAGAGCTTGTGATTTCTCGCCTTTTTTGGATTTTTGAGAAAACTTTCTCGAGAATTCTCGAAACGTGAAATCTTATTATCTCTAAAATATTGTTAGTGTAGAAAATATTTCGCGATCCACTCAATACCATGTCAATTTGTGGGTCGCGAACTAGGGCCGTGATATCGAAAGAAAAAGTATTGAAGTGTTGGTCAATTAATTAGTCAACAAGAATCAGTATAAATTAATGGGCACTGGGATAAATGGACGCCAAAACAAATGGGCGCCGCACTGTCGAATGTTATAACGTTCAATAATTAAATAAATAGACGTTCGTTACGGCTTGATACAGAAATAGGAAGTTTAATAAGCTATTATCTAGGTACTACTTAGGTAGAAGTTTTAATTGATTTTGCTCTTAACATAATGTTTTTTATTGCGGTTTAAGAATTATTATGCTTGACGCTTCATATAAAAGTAAAAGAACGCTCTTATCGGAACTTGGACATATAGCTCCTGTACACGTGCATAAATTTACTTGCATAAATAGCGTGTATTTTAAACTATCGCGATATTAACTGTTTACCTACACGTAAAAGTGTTGACTGTCTCGCCAATCTCATTCTTCAAGAGTAAGCGAGACGCGGTGTTATCATCATTTGGTACTATTTGACTGGTCATTAAAATCGGTTAAAAATGAGTCTGTGCCCGGTGTAGTTAATTTTTTTACTGGCAGGTTCGCTAATATCGTTCTACCGCGCAAGCTCAGATATGGCACCATCCAATTGTCAAGTACGTGTTTACACAATCATGCGTTTTCGTGTTATGGCCGCGATAATACGTAATGTCAGCAGTAAATCCATGCACGTGTAAACGGGGTAATATCCACAATTAAATCATTATTTACGTGTGGATATTGAAACTGTCAAGTATTAATGAATACTATATTAGTGTTAAATATTTTTTTTAAATTCCTATAATACATGAACGTCTTTTTATTTTCGAATTTTATTCGATTGCATAGCGCCCAGTTGTCCCGGCGCCGAATCTTCCTAGACCCAATTAATGTTGCTTGTCCGCAAGTGTTTTTCCGAAAAGTCGCAAAATATCGCTATCGAAAGACAGTAACGAAGTAATTACTATGGTGAATAGGTATCGATACCTTTTTGATGGCCCTAGTCCATTGCCGACTCAAGTAGAAAGCCGATACATTCACAACGAATGGTCCTAATTTTTCCGCCCCTATCATTGCCTGTCATTTTTCTATAGAGTGCTCATACTGACGCGTCTATCGTGTTCACACAGGGAATGGTTTGATTTGAATAGATAAGTTACGTGATAAATAATACACTAGCATTAACACACCTTCTACAAAAAAATGTAATGCATAGATCAATGCTATTATTTTTTGGAAATCGATATTAGTACCAGTTTTTGTCTGAAGGACTACTCTGATTTTGACAGCTGATGAATAACAGGAATGTATATTATTTATAATTTATTAATATATTTGAATTTTTTATAATTCAATTTGAAACGAGAAAGGGTGAATCAATATGTCAAGCAATCTGTGATTTGATTTTGACAGCTGAAAAGTGGACCACTCGTTGCTTGTGCAAAAAGTTATGCTCAGGCTTTATTAATCTAAAGATGGCGGTGCCCTAATCGCAACCTATAGGTTAGGTTAGGTATATTTTTATGTAGTGTGAAATATTGTACAAGCTAAGATGTGGCCTAGGATATCATTAGAAAGTACTCTTAAACAAAATCAAACGGGTGTTCTTTAAAATTAGTGTAAGTATTCTATTCACGATTATCCATCTACTACCGTGCATTTTTGAACCGTTCTGATTGAGTTTTATAATATTGTGAGTCTAGGAATCAATTAAAAACTCGTTTTTATAATGAGTTTGTGAAAGTAGGGTGCACCCGTAACATTGACAGTTTGATACGGTCAAAAGTAACCTATATTAATAATACTAGGCACACATTAGTTAATAACTTCAATTAGAGGTATTTAATTTATAATCAAACTAGGTGGAAAGCCTATCTAAAAATGTACGAAATGATTTCTTAATTCGTATGAATTATTAGGAGTTTTACGCTGGCATCTATAATATTATTATTTATGTCGTACCTATCTAAAAATATATATTTCCACAATTAACAATTTAATGAAGTCATCCAAATGGTTAGAACGTATTCTAAAACATTCTAATCAGGGAACACAGATTTATTAAGGGGAACTGAAATACCTGGTTACTTGTAAGTTGTACGTAAAATATTACACCGTGGCACAGTTCGCCGTGAGTTTTCTTATAATATGAACATTAATTCAATCACCATAGTTGATTTTGGCAAAATTCATGAATTCAAGAATGAAAACCTAACCTAACAAATAATCCAGTATATCGGCTAATTTATTACAACGTTTTTGTTAGCTGGTATTCTTATTTGTCCGGTACAAATCTCGCAATCGATTTTTAACTAACTTCCCGACTAGCTAGACATTTGAAACTTTTAGAATATATCAGAACACGATGCCAATGCATTTTTTAAATACTTTTAGCCATCTTTAAGTAGAATTGAATTCATTTTCAGTTAATTCTGTTTTGTATGAAAAGTTATTTCGACACCATTATTGGTTGCTATAGGTCTGGGGTCCTAGCAACTAAATTATTAATATATACGTGCGTTACTATGGAAATCAATATGACATGTCAAAATGACATTTCAGTATTATTTCTATCAAGTACAATTTGTTTTGATCGTTTAAAAGTTAGTCAAGTCAAGTTTATATGATTCAACAGAAAATTTAAAAACGTATAAGTATAAAAAGTTCTTTTTATCTTGTAATTATTTTCAAAATTTCTTTACTGCTGTCATACTTCTCTTTCCGGATTGCCTGAACCAATTAAGTTGCCAAAATTCTTATGGGTATCTGATGTGTTTCACTTGTGTGTATGTGTGTGTCAGTCACTACTCGTCAAAATTGTAATTTATATCAAAGTGACGACTGACTCATGTGTATTAGCTTAACTAAAACTATTTTACAAAGCATCTTCTTCCAGGTGGATTCTCCGGTTTTCCTATAAAAATCGCTGGAGACATTTACGGTTTAACGTAAGTGCTAATTTTTGTACAAAAAAGTTCTTTCTCATTTCAGAATTTGTATCAAAATATAGGTCCTAGGGGTAATTATTTTTGTGTCATTTTCATGTTATCACTGCTATATAAGAAAGTTATCTTTAACATCTTTGAATACATCAGTTGTTTGTTCTCCGAATGTACAAAACTAACCAAGCCGTTAGGAAGGCGACAATACTGTGTTCAGCCATATTTCATCAGATATTGATATATTCCATTTGCGTGAGGTAAGTATACCTACGTTGTTTTATACATTTTTCAGATGTGCCTATTTATCTCACGTGGACATACTTAAGGGGGGACATGCTCAGCGTAGGTCAAAATTGAGCTTTTTTTTCTATTTTCAAAGCATGATCCTGGACATTCCTTAAACGTTGTAGATAATCTATTTATATAATTTTGAATCCTTATTATCCTTTATATTTATTTTAAACATTTGATGACTGCATAAAGTATTTTTATTACATAAAATAGTATTCTTTTAAACCTCTCGCTCTAATGTTTTAGAAAATAGTCATATTTCAGTACATAAATGTGCAGTGGTGTTAAGATTTTTTACATTTATTAATTTTCAAACGCATTTGTAAAACCATCAGTATAATTTATGTCGACGTTATAATAGTGAAATATTTACGATAAAAAATTATATTGATAATCTCTGTGATCCTAAATTTGACAAGAATTAGGCATTTTATTATTCAAAAAATGGGCAAGATTAACACATTTGAAGATAATTCTAAAGATACTGATTATAAGCTATGTCTTTGACCATTCGAATGTGATAAACATTCAACATACACGCGCGTTAACATCATTTTACTCCCTACTTCAATTATAATTTGTCAATTTATGGCTACGGCCGTATGTTGTAGCTTAACCACTGGGAAATGCCAAAAGAAATGGCGTATTTCAAAAAAACACTACCTTATACTTAGGTCAATAATTATTATAAAGCAATCATTAATCGTAGGATGTTTATCACACTTGAATGGTCAAAGACATATCTTATAGAAAATATCTTTAGAATTATCTTCAAATGTGTTAATCTTGCCCATTTTTTGAATAACAAAATGCCTAATTCTTGTCAAATTTGGGATCACAGAGATTATCAATATAATATTTTATCGTAAATATTTCACTATAATAATGTCGACATAAATTATACTGATGGTTTTATAAATAGGTACGTTAAAAAATTAATAAACGTAAAAAACCTTAACACCACTGCACATTTATGTACTGAAATATGACTATATTCTAAAACATTAGAGCGAGAGGTTTAAAAGAATACTTTTTTATGTAATAAAAATACTTTATGCAGTCATCAAATGTTTAAAATATATATAAAGGATAATAAGGCTTCAAAGTTATATATATAGAATATCTACAACGTTTAAGGAATGTCCAGGATCATGCTTTGAAAATAGAAAAAAGCTCCATTTTGACCCACGCTGAGCACGTCCGCCCTTAATAAAGCGACAATTTTCATTATGTTACATGGATATTTTCCTTTCTACGTTTCATGTTATGTTCTGAACGTCTTAAACTTGTAATTTGTAGGTAGAGGAAGGACAGATTCTTCTGGCATTGCGGCCGCGACGAAATCACTTTGGAACGGCGTTAGTGTCATTTGAAAGTAACGATACCAACACCTAAATGAGCCACCAATAGTGTCAAAAGAATAACAACATTCTACCTAATGTTCGCTAATGTGAAAAATACTTTTGAATTTTGGGATTGACTTATTGATTGAACATAACTTACATAACTATAGATTGTACCTACATTATTTATTGTTTTATTTTATTTGTTATTAAATTTTGACTCATATTTTCGTTTATATTCGTTTGTCCATCAAGTGATAATATTGTTTGTATTGTGTTTTCATTTAAAAAATCATAAAATTGAAAACTGACGTTATCCATCGCAGATATTATGTGTGCAAACAGAGAATTTCCGTGTCCGGAAATTTGTACGTAAACAGTTTTCACCTCAGGACACTTATTCGTGCGCCGCAGTACGTGAAACATGAGTTCGTGTAACATTTAATCAAATGACGAGTTCTTCGTTGAACATTTCACCATGGAGTATATCTGCACGTATGCTACAGCATGTGGAGATATCTTTACTAGGTTAGGTTAGGGTTACTAGGGAACAGTACTATTTGCAAACTATCGCCGCATTTTGTAAGATACGTACAAATGTATTCCACGGTGAAATGTTCAACGAAGAACTCGTCATTTGATAAAATGTTATACGAACTCATGTTTCACGTACTACGGCGCACGAATAAGTGTCCCACGATGAACTGCATACGCACAACTTTTGCGGTTCGTAGAAATACAGAATTATGCCTGTGTGCTATGTGCCTAAGCCACTTAAAATGACCTGGTTTGGTAGATTTTTATCATTGTGATTAGAATGTATACCTATAGGTGTATAATATTATGTTGTATGTCCAAAGTATACATATTTTAAAACGTGTTTTAATGGACTAGTTCATTAACACAGTCAATACATACCATTCAATATTACAATGTAATTGATTTAATTTCAACGAGATGTAATATTTTTTTACTAAATAAATACACGACCATTTTTGTATAAAAATTACATATTTATTTCTTATTATAATTATTTTACATACTTATGTTTATCAAGTACCAATAAAATTGGTACTTACTGTTAATGGCACATTTGAGTTGGATCCCTAGGGAAAGTTATATTTTAATATTTGACAATTTAAAAACAAATCGAACTTTTACGACAAAATCAAATAGACCACTTGATAATGTCGTAGGTATAGCGAAACGTGTTGGGTTAGGTTAGATTACGAAAATTAATAATATTTAAAAAACAAAATAACACTGAGAGGATTATTGGACAGATACGTCTTAGTCATACTTAACTGCCTCTTAACATTATGTGGCATTCTGCCTTAATTTTTTTTATCTCTAAGCAACACATGCCTTGCCTAATCTAATGGAAAATCATTGATTTAAAGACCGTTGAACACCAATATATTGTAATAGATACGCATCTTTTTTAGATTTTGGTATAATTTAAAAAGTTTGAACTGTTTGGATCACTTGCGTTATTTCCGTCAAAGAAAATCACTGCTGCCTTGTATGGGATTATTTCATTGTATTTTAATGTTAGTTATTTTTCCTTGTCATGTTGTGAACGTTGTAAACTTGTAATTTGAATTTTCACTTATTATATTAAATAATCTCTTTAATAAAAATAAAATTAACTATCTTTTTATATATATACTTCTATAAGTGTAGGTACTTATATAGGTTGGTACCTATATGGAGTTGAACATTAGATCAGGGTAGATATGAGTATAAATATTTTTCACTAAGTACCTACCTATATAATTGCTTATATATGCGCATAGACAAATCATTTTTTTCATGAGATGGTAATACTCGATCATACCTTGAGAACAATACTTCATTTAGTGTTTGGCCAGAGTGAACGCGCGGGCAGCGAGGCGGTAGCGGCGCGTGAAACTAAAACGTGTAACCGTGTGTGAAATGCCCAAAAAAGACACTGTCTACGAATATTTCACACACGGTTATACGTTTGAGTAGCGCACACCGCTACAACCCCGCCGCCCGCTCGACCACTGTGCTCTAGCACTTACAGATCATTGAAAGCAGTTATGTAGAATTTATAGTCGAATATTTAACTTCGAAGTTAATTTATTCAATCTGGTAACACGTAGGCTTATATTCTTTTATTCATAGGCACCAAAATGTATTATACTACAGCCAGGGGTAGTCAACCTTTTTATACCTACCGCTCACTTTTGTATATCTGTTAGTAGTAAAATTTTCTAACTGCCCACCGGTTCACCGGTGATTTATAAAGTAGGGAAGTAACTTTAAAGCAGAGTTACATCAAGTTAAAGCATATAATAATAATTACTTACCAAATACTTTATGTTAGAAGTTTGGTAGAATAAATCTTTATAAAAAAAACTTAATGTAGTTAAATTTATCTTTTTATTTATACTTTGCATACATAGTAGCATGAAGTCTGATGAAGTTACATTTTAATAATTAAATTATTAATGAGATCCCTGAGGCTGATGCTGCGAAACTAAATACTGGATATCTGGCTCAATTTTTATGAGGAACAAACGAAGGTCTCCTCTTTTTGTTTTCCGTTTAGTTTCACTAACGTAACGTGAACTAAACTTATGCGAGGGCGATACAAATAGTATATTTTCTGAAATTTAAATTGTCACGGAGAATTTTATGAAAACATAATGAAAATATTTTTAAAACCCCTACCGCCCACCATGGAAGCTGGAATGCCCACTAGTGAGCGGTAGGGACCAGGTTGACTATCTCTGTACTACACCAATAGAATAGTGACTCGATTTAAAAAAATATATCTGATTTGAATTCCTAAGTATGTTTGTGTGTTTTAAATATTAATGCAAAATTATAACTGACGTGAATGAGACAATATTTTTTGACTTGGTGGTAATCCCAATAACATGATAAAATATAACCGCGTGCTTGGGCCGCGCAGCTGATATCACCATCGCCTCAATCTCCAGCGCATAACGCGCAACATTCGAAGCAGCATAGGCAACACTCAACACTCCGTAAGCATTCACCCACCAACTCAATAAACCTCATCCCGATCGGCCAGTTATCCTTGACGCGTGACGAGAGGGATGTGTTGCTGCCAGCAAACCCTGAGGAACCGTTTTCGCCTTTCTTTCCGCCACCCTCCGCAGCCGCCTCGGCTTCCGCGGACATCTCTACCCACTGGATGTTCTTGCTGGGTTTTAGCGCCTCTACCGCCACCTGTGAAAACGAAAAAATAATGGTTATATGCAGGGATTGCAATACCGTATTTCAAAAATCCGAAATACCGGTATTTTCAGTATTAAGAAAGCATACACGTTTATGTTTTCGATAACGAATTAATGTCATTTTTTCATTATTTACTACTATATTGTATAATTATATAGTGTATAAATTGTATGCTGCCAAAACGCAAATATATTGACAGAACCCAACGAAAGTTACATAATATTAAAACAAAATCCCTCAAATATACCTATAGAATTGTCGCAATGAATTAACATATTTCGAAAAAGAAGACATTCGTTGCAAATGTCTCCAAATATTCTATAACTATTGATCTAACATTGATAGTACATCCAACAAACGTTGTATTTTCCTGTACCCGGACTAGTATTTTGTAAAAATTAACAGTTCTAAAATATTATCATCTATACATATTTATAAAGGTCAACATAATAAATGTAGGTAGATTGCAAAAAAATATTATTTCAAATATATTTTAATAGCTATATTTATTGATAGGTACTTCTTTTTTTCTAAAAGTTTTGACGAATACCGGTGTCAATACCGGTATTCAATAAGAAATACCGAAATACCGGTATTGATATATTCATTCGGTATTGCAAACTCTAGTTACATGTAAATTGAACGTAAAACATTTCACCGTGACACAGTTCGCCATGAGCTTTCAAAGAGATTACCGTATAAATTTATTAGATTCAATATGAAAATTCATTCAATTTGCATAGCTGATTATGGCAAAATTCATGAATTCAAGAATGCAAACCTAACTTAACCTAACCTAACAAATAATCCATTATATCGTCTATTTTCACAAATTGTTTGCTGCTGGCTTCCTGTAAAGTGTAAACCAAGAACCGTATTTTATTTAGACATGAATTTTATGTCAGTAGGTACTATACGACCCAAAGAGGTTGGACGGTCTATCTATAATATACCTAAGGCCATATATTTCCGATACTTACAACATTTCAAGATGAAGTGTGATACGGAGAACTGCATACGTACAAGTTTCCGGACACGTATTTATATAAGTTATTAAGTCGGTCCTATCCTCTGTTGGACTGGTCGGTCATTGCGATTCGCTTTCCGTGAGAAGATATTTCTCATTTAGTTCAGTTATTTTATCAAAAGCAAAAGTCACCACACGCCACCATAGACATACACTTTTGTAATTTCATTTCATGAAATAATAAAATTTGACGAAATAGATTGTTGCGTTTGTCCAGTGAGGCGGTACGGATAAAATAGTTTTATGTCCCTTTAGAGCTCAACGCATGGTTAAGCTAGAAACACAGGATTACCGAAAAATAAAATGTGCATTATTAAATTAGTTTTTACACAAAGATGTCAAATCGTCTTTCAGATGTAGCCATATATAGCTTCCACATAAAAATCGCCTAAAAAAGTTTCAGTTTGACGTAAGGATAATTTTTGAATGCAATACATATCGGAGTAGGTCTCTACTTCCTCATTGAATTTGAGAGTTTGTATGAAAATTAGAGAACTCAGAGGTACCTATCTGTTTTGCGTCATTGTCACATCTTTAGAATTTAATAAGGTTCATAAAAGAACGTTTCCTTCAATATCATTCTTTCACAAACTTCTATTTAATGAAAAGATAGGAGTATCCTCCACAAAATAGTAGGTAGGTACCTAGGTACTCACAATCCAGTGGCGAATACTCTATCTATACTAAGCAATTATTTAAAGCGTATCTTATTAAGAAATATAAATGTAAATAACCTACAGACATTTCGAAGGTAAAAAATACCAACAAAGCCCGACTCTAAGGTAAAATATACTCTTAAGTAGGTACTGTATCAACATTTATCAAATCTTCTACTAACACATCGTCAGCTGAATGCAGAACTATTCTAACTCACATTTGAAATATTTTGCAAAAGAGTTTTTTGAAACAGTCTACTTCAGTTATTTATTATTTATATGGACAACTGTATGCACCATTTTTTCATCAATAGTCCTACTAAAATATGATGCATCCATTTATCCATAAAGATAATAAATAATTTCAGTAAGTTGTTTCAAAAAACTCTCTCCTCAAAAATTTGCAAACATGCAAACAAAAGCTTGGTGTTATCCAAAGTTTTTTGTGACGTTTGATAGTTCTTGTGATCTCAGAACTGTCTACTTCAATATATGAAAGGAATAATACTTTCACGACAAAGACTAGGTACTTTTACACATATTGTGTAATAACTATGTTACTTTGCGCGCACTAGAGTCTACCGGATAAGGAACCCAGCTAACGAAGCCGTTGATTTTTTTAGAGCAAATTAAATTCTCCGGTTGGGCAATAAGTACATTTTTTGTTAAATATCTATTTTACATAGAGCATGTTGTATAATATATAATATTTTATGTTCAGTAAATTGTATTTGTAAAATACTGAGTTTGAAACAATATTCAATTTCAAGTCCCGTAAATATGGATGTCAACTGTAATTGAGTCTTTTATAATTTATCCAAACAATTCGAGAATGGTTGAAACCTGATTTTTAATTTTTTATATTTTTCTCCCTTATAGTTTTAATAAACTGTTTACTATATTATTTCACAGACACCGTGTTGGTTGTATATAGAAATTATTCAAGCATAGCAGCGGCGCGTAAACAGATCCACCTAAGTACATACCTACCGACAGACAAAAATAACGGCTATTGTTTCTACGCGAGAGGTTATTTTGTTGTTCGCTATCAAACATTTTGTTTTAATTTATATTTCTTACACTTCATTCACATTTTCCTGCACACGTATAAGGCTTTTTGGGCGGTTTGTAGGACAATGCCCTCGAAAAGTCACCCTTATTTCAATGCAATTATCTTCTTTTTTAATACTACAACATACCGTGAGGCCCAATCACAGTAGTGTAGCAATAGAAGAAAAACGATTACAAACACACAGGCTTTGAGAAAATCGCGTAAATATATTGTGACCTCAGCGAGATTGAACTCGGGGCTCCCGGATAAAAGGCCAACGCTTTACGCACTGGATTACGAGGACTGCCTGCTTACCTCTACCAGGGTGCATAAATAAATAACTACCTACATACCATATGTAACGTTTACATTACTTATATATATATACTTATCTTGATTTATCTATCTACCTGTCGTCCATCTGTGTAATGCAAAAGCTGTTTCTTTATCTAACGCACGCACGCGTCTTTGTAACGTGATTGCTTAAATAAAACAGATACGTTGCATCTTGCACCGAGTATTTTTTTAGTAACAATATAAAGACGAACGCAGATTTAAAATATTGACCATTATTGCAATGCATTCACTTTTCAATCACATTCATCTGTTTACGTATGAATGAAATTTGCATGAACCACGCAAGTTGAAAAATCCAAATAGGGGAGTAAATTAAAATTGGGGAAAAACACAGTAGCCGTTGCAACATTGATCTACGTTCATGGACACCTGCTGCTCAGTGCTGCAGTGTGGAATGCAACGGTCGTTTGCGTGTGAGGACGTCACGCGTGACATCAAAATAGCGATCATAGATTATAATAATAGTGAAATAGTACCTATTCTACATGGACATTAGTCCGACGACCGTTGCATTCCACACTGCAGCACTGAGCAGCAGGTGTCCATGAACGTAGATCAATGTTGCAACGGCTACTGTGTTTTTCCCCAATTTTAATTTACTCCCCTATTTGAATTTTTCAACGTGCGTGGTATATGGAAAGCTCTACAATGCACCCGTTAGCCTTGGTTAACGACCCTGACCATGTTTAAGGCGGTATTGCAGTAGCGAAGGGTGGACGTAGGCTGTTAATATCCGACATGGATAGTGCACACTAAACTTAAACGTATTTGTTTTCATTGAACTAAGACTACAATTTACAAACAGTGTTGGTTAGTTTTTAAATTCATTTAAACGTTACATAAACCAAGTCATAATAGATAATATCAAAAAATATTCATCTATCTACAAAATATCTAAAATTATGCAATTAAGGCCATTGGACCCGTTTTTTCCTGTCTTCTCAGAATCGTGGAAATGGCAAGGACGTTTAACACGAATTGACACATAATAAACACTTTATTTATTTAAAATCTAATAAATAATATTCAAATAACACTTTTTGTGTCATTAAAATTTTCTGATTCGCTTTACTTTTTAAAATAAATGGCAAATAGTCGGTCCTGTTTTCGAAATTGGCCAAAACGACTGTCACGCCACAGTGAATTTTTGAACTTAATAATAGTTTTGCAGGTATATATTGTATGAAAGAAATGGGTAAAACAATACATTTCATTGATTAACTCACGTACTTTTTTTAATTTCAGAAAAATAAAGATTTTAAAGCCATTTTAGTTTGAGTATACATCAGCCAATTTTGAATGATTTTTTCTCACAAAATAATATATACTGCACAATAAAAATATTTTTTTATTATAATATAACATTTTCGTAATACTATAAATAATAATTAACAATGAAAAAATAAATAAAACCCTATAAATTCGGTACAATTAGTGACGCTATATTACCAAAACACGTCGTACGTTTTCATGTATTTATCCTATTTTCAGACAATTTAGATATATAATTATTTTGCAAAATTAACAAAAAGAGACCATTTGATCGATTAATCCATATAGTTTTTCTAATTTCTCATTTCTAACCTTAGTAGGCTTGTGACTCAACGGGTGAGGACGTCTTTTTTTTCCAAAATTTTATCCGTCGCGAACAGTATTTTAACTCATAGAAAAATGACCTTTACTCGCATTGCAGTAACAATCAAATTGGCAAGACCACATAACGTAGACCAGGTGTTATAATTTGTGTTGACAAATCAAACATCATAAAATACCAGTGAATGTCAAACTGAGAAAAATGTAGTTATATTATATTATTTATTATCTTGTAATACAAATGGTTGCAGCATGTGAGATATTGTAAGATAATTGAATCTTATAACCACGATGGCTACAAAGAAGTCCTAAAGGTATTCGTTCGGTGCAACATTTATAAAAAAAAATATTTTGGACTTGAGCAGTTTAGATAAAATATAGGTGGACTTTAATTATTTTGATAAATACCTACTTGGTTGGGCTTAATACAGTTTTTATGTACCTGGGTCGCCATGTTTTGTTATTTTCAAAGGGACGTATCCAGGAGTATGTTTATTGGCATTATCAATATAAACAAAATAATATTATTTTTCAAGGTCTATTTATTATCGATCTTAAGTGGTTTATGTCACAAATAGTAAATTTGTAGAAAATTTAAAGTAAAATACGTTTTCGAATGCTGTCATAGTAATGGCCACTGAAACATGTGTCATAATTTTCCTAATCGTCAAAATAATAATAAAATAAGTGTTTTGGGGCACAAAATCACGTATATGTTTTATGATGTATGTATTTTTCAGATGGTTTGTGGTAAAATCTTTTTTTTTCATACTGCCACAATTCAACTATTCATAATTAATTGTTTGTTAAATTTTTCATTGTGCACTTTGACTTAATAGGTAGGTGATAAAGTTTTTACCTTACTTTATTGTATTAATTTATTGTTAAGTGAGAATTAGCTGCTTTCGTTGTCAGTGTATATTTGAGGAGTGCGCATCCTGACGATGTCGAAAGGCGAAACCAGGATCGCATAAAACGACTCAAATGAATACAAAACTTTTAGAATTTAATATATTTAATGCCGAGTTGAATTGAATGGAATCACCTTAGGCATTTATTAGTAATTATTTAACTCAAGTAAAACATATATTGAGGTAAGAACCTATTTCATTGAATAATAAAAACAATATTACTCTTCACATCACAAGTGACAAGATTTATATGAATTGTGTATTGCCTGAACTCGTTGATCAGACTAACACGGTCGATGGATATAAGAAACCCTCAATATAATAATTATCAAGTTAACAAATAATAATATCAATTATCAATTAATAGCTATCAATAGAAAAGAAAATAAAATTATAAAAAAAAAACAATTTATAATAGTTATTCTAATACATTGCATACCGTTAAACCAATACACTAATTAAGGAACCAATTATTAATTTTCTATACACTAATGTTCCGAAATCCTCCGCGGCGACCAAAACGTACTGCCGTCAAATACATGCTATTATAATAATTGTTTCTTAAATCATAATTGCTGTGTACTAAATTTAAAAAAAAAAACGTTCCTCGACAAATATTCATTGAATTGCTTTCTTTTATGAGTAATTTTTTTATAATTTAATAAAAACGCAATAATAACAGAAATCTTTCATGCCATCTTGTGAATGTTTTAAACCTATAATTTGTAATGTTAGCTTATGAAAATGAATAAAATTATATTTGTTTACACTTTCGTGTTTTTTAGTATAAGATTTTTTTTTGAAAAATATTTGCACTGAATTTGAACCTAAATATGATAGGTTCAAGAAAAGGTGTCACTTCACAAATTCAGCATATCAATAATATGAGGTTCTTATTTAGAGGTATACTATTTTTATTCTTATAATTTATTCTACCGACTACAAAAATGTTTATAAAATTTGTTAGGAAAAAAATATTATTAATTCAACACTTTTAAAACCTCTGATTTCGTATCTACTACACGAGAAGCAGAGCGAAGCGATTTTTGTTTTTTTACGCTTCGAGCATTGTTATTTTTCATGGCGCTTACGTCAAATTTGATTCTTGCGAATAAACCCATACGCCTTAAGAGCCCGCCGTTCAAATATAATTTAGTATAAAAAGGACCTCGGCGTCGTAACTACGTCAATTTAAATCGATCTTTTCGCAAAAATCACTAATCATCGGAGATTTTATTTCAAGAAATATTATTATTATTACTGATAATTTCTGCCGCGCGGAGAATTATTATTATTTTATGAACACCTGCGACATGAAGCCGATCAGAAAACAGGGCTGTCAAAATAATATTAAGCATTCATATTTTTTAAATGTTAATTTCATCATGGTTTTTAATCAAACCTGTGCAAGTACGTACTGATAACTTGGGTGGATTTTGTAGCAAACATACTATTGATATATATACGGGTATATTATTATTATAACCCAATTCAAATTGAACATAGGTTGATACTCAAATACTATTATAGTATGTTTATGATTTCGAGAAAATAATACGATGGTATAATTAATCCATATCAATTATTTGAAAACATTACATTCGCACTTTGCACAAAATTACAAACACATTCGAAGTTTGCCGCACACGTACAGACCACGTGATATTTGTTTACGCAAAATCGTCGCTTTTCAAAATGGCGAATTTGATTACCAGATTTTACTGCGATGAATCAGTATGTTCCTTTTTGTCTTTTTTTATTCGTAGGTTTGTTTACTATGTACACCGAGAAATTTCCATTTATAAACTCGGAAACGATTTTTACAGAAGAGTTTTGGAATATAATGCAACCAAAACTGGAAAAAATTCTATCATGGGTGTTGACTTCCTGAATTAGCTAACCCCAGGTCCATGCCACTACGTGAACCACAGTGGATATTAAGCCATTTCCACACTGGCAACAAGTTGCTGGCAACCTCATTAAATTTTACGATACTTACCATAATTGCTTAAGAAATTTTACAATAATTATCGTAAAATCTAACGAGGTTGCCAGCAAATTAACTTGTTGCCAGTGTGGACCCGGCATTAGATGCACAAAACTTAAATAATATATATTATAAATAAAAATTTAAAATTATAAATATATATTATGATTTATGTCTTCGACAGCCCTGATGAAATAAATGTGAAATATGAGTCGGATCAGTCACAGAGCAAATTTATTAACACAAACAACTTTGACACGACCTTTTTATATTAACTAGTAGACCAGATATTATGGACCACATGTTAAAAAATCATATTTTCAATTCTCAAGGCCATTTATATCAAGGACTCAAGGATTAATTATACCATCGTATTATTTTCTCGAAATCATAAACATACTATAATAGTATTTGAGTATCAACCTATGTTCAATTTGAATTGGGTTATAATAATAATATACCCGTATATATATCAATAGTATGTTTGCTACAAAATCCACCCAAGTTATCAGTACGTACTTGCACAGGTTTGATTAAAAACCATGATGAAATTAACATTTAAAAAATATGAATGCTTAATATTATTTTGACAGCCCTGTTGATCGGCTTCATGTCGCAGGTGTTCATAAAATAATAATAATTCTCCGCGCGGCAGAAATTATCAGTAATAATAATAATATTTCTTGAAATAAAATCTCCGATGATTAGTGATTTTTGCGAAAAGATCGATTTAAATTGACGTAGTTACGACGCCGAGGTCCTTTTTATACTAAATTATATTTGAACGGCGGGCTCTTCAGCGGGCCCTTAAATCATATATAATTTGGCTTATGCAGGGTTTAATGAATTTTAAAATACCAACACCGTCTGTCATAATATGTATTCTTAATTCAACGAAAACAAAATGAGTATGACTGAAAAAGTGTGCACTATTTTTGTCGGATCGTCCATATAGTACCTTAACTATTATGGTTTAGTTTAGGCAGGGTTTAATTTAATTTAAAAAAATTATGAGCGCCATCTGCAATTTGTAAGTATGACTGAAAAAGTTTAGTATGCACTATTTATGAGCATTTCTCCACCCCTCGCCGCTAGTGCTCATAGTGCCTGAAGATACCGAAATGCGAAATCCGGGTCGCAAAAAATGATAAGTGGACTAGTACAAAACTTAAATCAATTAGAATTTAAATTTAAATTCCATCAAGTACCCACAGTCGACAGTATTAATTTTCCGTTACTTTTTCTTTGTGGTTTGTTGAAAAAAGAGTTGAAGGAGTTAGATGAAGGCCTCCATACAGCAGTGGATCGACTTCAGCTGATAATGGTTTTCAATTAAATCAACGGTACAATTTTATTCTCTTTACCCATAATAATAGCATAATATTTAAGTATTTGTGATATTAAAATATATTAAAATATTATTGAATCTGTTTACGTGGTTGTCATTTTTATCTGCAATATCATTTGACAAAAAAATAATATTCGTAAACAGTCATGAGCGACATTGGGTCTGAAATGAAGTCAATCGTAACGTGGAGTAATTTTGAACAATGCGTGTGCGTGCCAGCATGCACTCGTGCGTGAACCGTGCACGTTTGGTAAAATATTAATGATATTATGATTATCTACATACTTATGTTATGTATGTAGATATAGGCACCGAGGTGATGCCTTATGGATCTCATGCGAATACAAGGTCTTTAAAATTCATAACGTGCGACAAATATGTACTATACTCGTGTTCTTATGGGAGTTAGATTCGTACGTGTGTAAAACTGTATTGTTCTATAACAGGCGAATAGGAATATTTGTAAGTTACCCAAAATAGGGTAAGCATGAAAACTTAGGAAGCGATAACGTCTCACAAATTACCCTAAAAAGTATTTAAAAAATCTGGTACAATACCAAATAACGTCACCCAAGCGGGAGCCATTGACATGTGACTCTCAACTTTGAAAAATCGTCTACAGATGCAATCGTTGTTGGCAAATGGCGTTGACAAAAACATGCCAGACGGGGTATGAAACCAAGCTATTTGGCAGGAAAAAACGCTAGATTTTGTGAAAATAAAATTACAAGTAGGTACATTTTACTTATTTTGCCAAGAACGAAGTCATTACCTTTGCTTTCGCTTATCAAATTAAAGCAATTTAAAAATTGACAACAAATACCTATATTGTGTCAACGGCATTCAAGTTTCGATTCGTGTTTGAAGACGAGAGCTTCTCTCTTGTGGGACAGATATATAATTAAAGAATATACCCTTTAGATTAATAATCATTATTGTTGAATTATTATTTTATATACGTGGAGTTTCGGAGTAATATACAAAAAGATTAATGCATGAAATTGTTTAATCGTGTTTTATTTCTCATTAAAATAGGTACCGACCTATAAGTATTAAGAGATTAATGAGCAATAAGTATTTGATGGTCAGAAATATGATGCACATGAAAATAAATAAACTAAATATCTAGCGTTTTTAAAAACATTTAAAGCTGTTGGAGGCGTCTAAAAATGCAACTAAAAACGCCACAAGCTAGACGCCTATCGAAAAGTGCTAGATATGGCAAGAAAAACGTTAAATTGGCAACGCTGGATGCAATAGGCGTGGCACTGGGCTAATAATGGTTGATTTTCGCCATATCATATACGTCAATGTGTACCGTAGCCAGATTGTAAACCATTTTACTAAATGAATACAACTCTACAAGTAAGCTTTTAAATTAAAATATATTACAACGTTTTTATTAGCTCGTATTCATGTTTGCCCGGTGGTTGTCCAGTACAAATCTTGCAATCGATTTTTACTTCCCGACTAGCTAGAAATTTGAAACTTTTAGAATAATATATCAGAACACGATGCCAATGCATTCTTTTAATACTTTTAGCCATCTCTAAGCAGAATTGAATTCATTTTCAGTTAATTCTGTTTTATATGGAAAGTTATTTCAGAAACATCCGTAAAAAGTAAAAGACTATTATTGATTGCTAAGGGGGTGGTCCTAGTAACTAAATTATTTATATATACGTGGGTTAATATGGAAATCAAAATGAAATGTCAAAATGACATTTCAGTATTCTATATTTGCTTGTTTGTTTTTTATTTACTTTATATTACAAGTTTGAGCATATTGAGCATAGTAATTCAACAGAAAATTTAAAAACGTTGTACTTATATAAAAAAGTTCTTTTTATCTTGTAATTATTTTACATAATATTATGTAAATAATTATTGGCAAGTCGATTTATATAATGTAAACCAAGTTAAGAATTATCTACGTCTGAGCATATTTCCCAAAGTAAAAAAAGGCGAACATAACTTTCTATGTGCGTACTTATTCTGGATTGTCCAAAGGCCGTTCTTATATGAATGTGGCTATATGCCAGCTATTAGGAAAGTAATGTCGATACATTGCTATAGATTAGTTTCTCTAGCTACTCTACTTGGAGGCATCAGTTCATTTCTACAGAAACACTTCTAAAACCACAAGCGAATATTTAATTAAAAAAAAAAATGAAGATATTTTTTGATTAAAATTCAAGAGCCACTATAGTCTGGCCGTGACACGAAACTGTAAAATGTGATCGTTGTGCTAGTTAATGTTCTTACTTCAAATACAATATGGTAAGTTGTTTGTAAAAAATGGGGATGTTGGTAATAGTGCAGTACCGAAATATGCAATCTAAAAATCTTCATTCATTGCATTCGAAGGTAGTCAATAACTAACACTACCTACCGTTGTAATTCGAAATTCAGTGCCACAGCTGAATATAGTCAGCCTTGTAAAAATCGAAAAAAGAAACAATTTATTTAATATTTTTGCTTTAATAGTTTATATTATAAAAGACAATGCATTACAAACAAGTTTCAATATGTAGGAGTATATATTATATTAGCAACATACGATAACACTACATAATTTGAAACACCTTACGTAGTATAGTGATTATTAACAATCGTTCGCATTAATAACAGTTATATAGGTAGCTTAATGGGTAAGTAATAAGTAAGTAAAATATGTGATTTATTTCTCGGATTTTCAAAAATATTTATGTATTTTTAATAAAAAGACCTAATAATTAATTAGTTTTTCTGACTATTGCTGACGCTAGATGTAAACCATGTTAGTATTAGCATTATGCCTAGATCTCAGATTAAGTTAAATAAATAGATGCAGTGTCCCTATACAAAATGCTACGAGCGATAGTGAATTTTAACCAATTCCAAGAATTCGTCTTAGATTCGAACTACATAATTATGTAGTTTTTCCTACTATTGTATTTCCTTCATAACGAACAATAGCGTCTTACGAACCTGTATACAGTCAGTGTAAATGGTATACTATAAGTTGCCTTGTATTCAATCGATCTATGCTCCAGACTTTTTAGAAATTTACAAACTTCGACAATTTTAATGTGCAATAACACCTCAGTTGCATATTAATTCCTATTGAATTATACATACCAGGGTTTCCCTAACTATGTTCCGCCGAACCTGAATAGGTGTTCCGCGACCATTTCGAAAGGTTTTATACACTGCAACACATTTAAAGATCTTCTACTAAGTAGAAGTAAAATAAGTAAAACTAAAACAATTAAAGAATCTACTTCATATTGAAAGGCGAGTGATGATAAATCACCACTGATGTTTATGACGTCATGTATCTAGATAGGGCATGGCTCCCACAAGGGGAGGGGGAACGGCGTGAGAGATCGACCAGCCAAGTGAGATAAACACACATCACAAACATGCACTAATAGTAAAAAAAATGTCGCCTGCGGCGCTATTTCACTTCAAGCATACTAACATTCAATAATATGTGGTTTTGGCATGCTTACAATTTTTGATTATTGTCGATATTTGATATTCGAACACCATTTGGAATATGCAACTGTAGATCGTCACATTGCCTTTCCTTTAACCATAGCGATAAGATCAGCGACATGATCTAGGTACAGACGGAGGACCATCTTTTCTCACACCGTGCGCATAAAAAAGATGGGGTAAATATATTGTTTTTAACTGATCAGCTGACAAGTTGGCAGAATGGTTAGCTGCGCTAATAAATAACCTACAAAATAAACTAAGTGTTCCGTTAAAATTTCCGGGTTTGCGAAGTGTTCCATTGCAGAAAAAGTTTGGGAAACCCTGATACATACAATGTATATATAGCTTAATTGGTATAATAGTGCAGCATCCAGAGTGCGATGGTTGTGGGTTCAAATCTCTTTCAGTGCATGTATATTATTTTGTAATATATATCGTCACATCAATGCTACGATTAGATAACTTGATTTTCCCTTTTTTGAGATAGCTATTGCATATGATTCTACATTACCTTCTCTACATAATGATACAAATAGGTAAGTCAGAGGTTAATGGGAACTGTATCAAGTTGTTTGAAAGTATTGGATAACTTTAAAACCATAAATGCATTAAATAAATAAAATAATATATCTACAATATTTTTTCATACAATTGAACATTATTTAATTGTTCCCTATTAGACAAGCACAAGTTTCCATTTAATTATAGCCTAAATTTATGTTAATCAAGTATACTTTAAATTTCATTTTCCCAACAATGACCAAATCGGAGTTATCTAGTTGTAGTATTGAGGTTTGTATTTATTTTGTATTGGTTGTTTATATGTTTCTGACGTGCTCATTTTACCTATTTAATAAATGATTTCGTTTGCATTGAAAGGGTTACCTCGGTTATCTGTCCATTTTCTAAAACGTCTTCACATCTGAGTTCGCAATGTACCTGTATAACACACATAGTGAGTTGTCACACCTGTGCCAGAGCACTCACCTCGCTTCTTGCTACCTGTCGACCCAGTCTACAATAAATTCCATAGTACCCCCACTATTACAAATGTAGTAATTCGTAGTATTTATTTGCTCGACATATCAATGTATTTATCATACCACAGATAGTAAAATAATAAATTACATTGAGTCATTCGGATATTCATTGTTAATTTTTTTTGGCAGATTTTTTTATTGTTTATGAAGAAATCTTGTACTTATCTCCGTATTTATTATATATAAGTAATATATGACTAAAGCTTTTGGATTTTTTCTCAGTATTATACAAATTGACATCTTCCTGGCCGAGTGAATAATTGTTATATAATAATAACGTCATCCAGTGTACCAGTGGCGCTCCCAGGGAGGGGGGCAAGGGGCCCTGGCACTCCAAAAAATTCTCGGTGTCCATCCGAATTCCGGAGTGGTGTAGGTCATGGCTGGGGAGGGCTGACATGGCTCTAGCCTGGGGGCCCGGGCTGTGGGGGGCCCGGCGTGTCGGGTTGACCAGATAAGTGAGATAAACACACATCATAAATTAGCTTTAATAATATAAAAAAAAGTCGCGCTATTATACGCCATGGCCATGAACATTTAAAATTATATAAATGTGCAATATATTTCCTGATGTGTCGATACTCGACAGCTCCATTATTAAAGTAGATGTATTAAAAATCGCCAATAATTCACTGTATAAGTAGATACCCTTAATTTGATAAACGAGAAATTAGGCTGTGTTGTGTTGAGTAGGTTTGTGTAGGTATAAGTTAAATGCAATAATACTTTTTTGTTAATTTTTAATATTATTAATATTTTGGAACCTCAATAAAAAAAACAAAAATCGACGATAAACATTCGGCGAAAAGAACGACTACACCCAATACAGTCGGTGGTGGTGTAAATCAAAAGAACATTTTTTTTCAGTGGAATTCGGCATAAATATTGTAGTCCTCTGGACCAAGCGGGTAGCACAGCCGATATTATTTGAGTAATGCTTTAGCATACTAGGCGCACATGTCCAGCATGGTCGGTGTTAGTCACTTCCAATTCGCCAGTCGCTGATGACACTCAACGGTTACAGCCACCATGCCTCCAATTTAATAAAAAAACTAGGAGAAATTGTAAAAATATACCGCCGTGTATTGTGAAAATATGTAAAAATAATTATATGAAGAAGTAAAAGAGCCTATGGGACTTATTTATATTCTCCTCCTTGCCCCCCCCCCCCAATATTAAATCCTGAGTGCGCCACTGCAGTGTACACAAGAAACAAGGGAAACTTAAAAGCCGCTGGATTGGTGAATTGATTGAAAGGCGAAGAACGCATATGAGTGAAATGATCTAGGGAAGTATTCAATCCGAAGTGGATCTACCCCGTCCCGTTTATGAATGATAATTATTTGACGAATTTATTGAAATTCCTCATAAAATAGTTTAAAACATTTGCTTTTTGACAAATAATTCGGTATTTTTTGGGCATAACCTGTTAACTGAAAATTTTTGAATTTACAGGATAGCCGTTTTAACCTTTCGATTGCCCACATATATCTCAGTTCATTTTTTTTAACATACATTGAAAAACCATTTTAAAATAAATTACTGAAGAATAATATGACAATAATTAGATTTTCAATAATTATTCCACTAATTAGGAAAATAATGTCACTTAATAGTGATCAAACTATGATAAGGTCTTCGGTCATGTTTCTGTCAAACTAACCGCTGTATTTGTTTACATAATATCATCATATTATTACTAGAGTTGGATATTTCCCGAGAAAATCTCAATCTCGAGATTCGGGATTTCCAGAAAATAATTTTCGAGAATTCTCGAGATATATTCTCGAAAAACCTGTAAAAATCCTAAAATCAGTGTAAAAACAGACGAATTCCAAAAAATATGACTTTTTAATTTATGTAAGAAGACAAACAAAATAGAAGTAGGAAAACAAAAATAATTCAAAACATTACTTATTAAAATAGTTTCAAAAAACACAGACTGTTAATCGCTGCGTCTGTCAATCGCGTACGCTTTTGAGACACAAAATTCCCTGATGTTGCAAAAATTGCACTCATTTTCGACATTGGCTTAATTGTGTTAAATGTCCTAATCGGTCTTTGAACGTTTTGTGTTTCCTGTTGCATTTTTTCATATAGAAAATCGTTTTTTCAATTAATATTTGATAATAAAGAAATCCCGAATCCCAAGAAAAGATTCTCGTGATCCGGGATTTCCCGAAATGTTAAAAATTTAAATTCTCGATATTCGGGATGGAAAATCTCGAACGTTTTGTGTTTCCTGTCCCCTTTTTTCATATAGAAAATCGTTTTTTTCAATTAATATTTGATAATAAAGAAATCCCGAATCCCGAGAAAAGATTCTCGTGATCCGGGATTTCCCGAAATGTTAAAAATTTCAATTCTCGATATTCGGGATGGAAAATCTCGAAAATTTCTCAAGAATTCCCGAAACCCAACTCTAATTATTACCATAGCATTTCAACATAAATATAGATATCTGGTTATTATCAAATGGAAGATCTATAGTTACCCAATTTTTACTCTTAACTTTTAAAATGACCAAAAAAGCAGTTATCAGGTTATGCCCAAACAACACCGAATTGTATATAGGTATATTTTGCATGAGTAAACCCGCCCTGTACCATGTTCCGTTAAGATAGATGCTTGCCCTATTATATGATACGAATCGATCCACGGGACATGTTGTTATTATATAATATGTAGAACGCTGATGAGTAGGTATTAAAATTGACCAATGGTTAAAATTTGTCGCAATTAGTATGTCACGCCGTAGCATATTGGTTAAATGCGACGAATGGGGCGTAAGCACGGGAGATACGGGGTTCGATTACCCGTCGGGGTGACTTACTTTTTTCAAAAAAAGATTTTTTCTATTGGTTATAATATACTCTCTCAGAAAGTGTTTTTTCAAAATTATGTATTTTCAATAATTGGAATGATACATTCTTAAAATCTTGTGAATTATTCGTTGAATAAAAGAAATAGTTAATTATAAATTATTGATATATTATGTAGTAGTTAGTTATATGTAAATAGTGGCAATCATTAAAAAATAATTTATACCGGTATTGAAATATAATTTATAAGGAAAATGAAATGTTGACCACACTGTGGTTAGGATAAATTGATGTTTAATCGTTGAGTGACGTTGGTTAAAAATGTTATTTGTTCGAAAATATTTGTACGGAGGAAACCTGCCCGAGCCCATCCAAATGGTAGAAAACCATTCACACCAATTCAAATACTTTTCATCGGCGCATCTATTATATACACAAGCCTGCTATCCGCAGCAATCGAGGGTAGTTTTTCATATTATGTTTTTATCGAAGTATTACAATAAGTTAGTTGTTAGTTACAATTAGTGCTAACACTTCGATACAAAACTACCCTTTATAGCTGCCGATAGCAGTCTTGTGTATAGAATAGATGCGCAGATCTGTACCGAAATGGTTATTTGTACGAATTTTACAAATAGCATTTATTTGAAAACAGTGATGTTTATGTACACTTAGATAATATATGTATGAACATTGTTTCATTCTTAAGAAAATGTAAGTTCCAGAAGCATTCAGAATTTCTAAAAGGCAAATAAGTACCTAAGTGCCCCCCGTAATTGTTGATTGTTATTATTATTTTATTTCGAATTAATGTTAAAATTCAAATGTATTTATTTCTATAGGCATAAGCTTACAAAATACAAATTCAAGAAGTTCACCAACATGCCATGAAAAAACAAAGAAATATAAGCACTATAGAAAGAGTACAAATCATATAAGAACACGTAAGTACGCCGAATAATGGAGCTAAGTAGACCATATTTAAAAAAATATATATATAAAATAATTACAAGATAAAAAGAACTTTTATATACAACGTTTTTAAATTTCCTGTTGAATCATATAAACTTGGCTTGACTAGCTTAAACGATCAAAACAAATTGTATTTGATAGAAATAATACTGAAATGTCATTTTGACTTTCATATTGATTTCCATAGTGACGCATGTATATATTAATAATTTAGTTGCTAGGACCCCAGACCCCTAGCAACCAATAATGGTGTCGAAATAACTTTTCATACAAAACAGAATTAATTCAATTATACTTAAAGATGGCTAAAAGTATTTAAAAAGTGCATTGGCATCGTGTTCTGATATATTCTAAAAGTTTCAAATGTCTAGCTAGTCGGGAAGTTAGTTAAAAATCGATTGCAAGATTTGTACTGGACAAAGAACCACCGGAAAAATAAGAATACGAGCTAAGAAAAACGTTGTAATAATAATAACATTTACTTAATTAATAGTCATATAATTATCATACTTATCTTAACGTGGGTGGAATATATTAATATCCGAAGCGATTCTCTAATATAATTTGGAACATCATTGTTTTCAAGTAAATAATGTCGAATTTCAAATAAATGCTACGTTCTATTTTTTAAATTCGAACAAATTGCCGCTTCGTCAAAGTGATGATCAATGTACTTACTATTTTTTGCTCTGAAAGTTTTTCTTACATTTGTGAATCGCTGCAATGGCTTCGGTCAATTCTCATTCGCGCAAGTTTCTTGTACAAAAAAATAACCTGTATGTACCTATATGTTGAAACCACAGAAAAAACAGACACTAGCGATTTATCGGAGATATTTTAATATGGCGGACAAAATGGAAACAATAATACACGTGGGTATAGATAAAATGATATATTATATAATAATTACATACCTCTATTTGATATTCGATCGTTCTGATATTCTATGAATTTATTCCATAAATTATTATCGGCGTATTTACCGGCTGTGTTTTGTTTTTGGCCTGATATCTTGTTTCTGACGTCTGAAGCTTGGCAACTTACTAGCGCAGCAGCGAATCTTTACTGCCAATGCCATTTACTGCCGACGCGTGCGAACTTCACGCTACTCTGGCTTCCACTTCATTGGCAAAACGAAATTTTTTTATCGAAATTTATTTTTATGTACTGACTCACTTTGTGGGCAGTCAATTATTTTAGTATTGTACCTATTATTTTTAAATTTACCACACGTAGGCGTAGTATCTATTTTTTTGTCAAAATTGATGTCTAACCTTTCTTTTACTGTACTATTAATAGACTTTCTGCCCTGTACTGTCACATTGCGTTACCGTACTAGATTTACCACAATATAGTAAGTAGGTACTTATTTAAATAATATGGAATTCTACCATAGGCGATAATTATACTATACATTTATGAACGTCTTTTGAATACAATGCTCAGGCTTTACACCCTTACGTTAGCACATTTGATTTTTTTAGAAAGGAGTTCTTTGAAACAATCTACTTCAACTATTTATTATTTATATAAATAAATGTGCACGTCATAATTTGGTAGAACAATTGATGAATAAAATGATGTAGTTACAAATTTGTTTATAATATAAGTAATAAATAACTTAAGGGGGATCCTATATGCCAACAGAGAACCTAGAGAAAAAATACGATGCTTGCAATTTGAGAATTCTTTTTGATAATTTACAATTTCGACTGTATTAATCAATAAATATGTAAGTATCATATCATATTTAGTAGGTACATACATAGGTTACGTTATTATTACATTATTGTTATGGTTTTATTTATTAATAAAATTTAGTTTATTATGTTTTCAATTTTTTACCGTTTAGATTTTTGACTAATTCATAGTTTTAATATTTTTTGTATATATTTAAAAAAAATAATGATTTTTATAAAAAATATAAATGTGTATAACTTGAAATCCTTTTTATTTATATCAAATCGAGCTTAAATGTAACCATACCTAAATAAGATTAATAAGATAAGAAGAAGAATGGTATGACATGTATATTATGTCAATGAGTCAAAATAGAGATATGTATATTTATCGCTGGACAAATTAAATCGTCCAATACAACATAAAAGATGTTAAAACACCCACTGAGTTACCAAAAGCCTGCCAGATCGATGAGATACATAATGAAGCTTAGCGAAAGTACCCTGTTACTAAGGACCAAAAAAACAATTTGACACAAGAAGGAGAGATCTTCATCCAGCTTAAATTATGACAAGTATACATTTATAAATATACATTCTTCGTTATTTTTTTTCAATGATTGTAGGAATAGCGTAATAATTATGAAGCAGATAAGTATGCCTATTATAGTAACTGAAGATTTAACAATGGATGTAACGTGAATTGACAATTCATAGAACGGCAAAGGTTAACTACACATTCATGCGTTGCGTATATCGAGGTCAATCGTATAAAAAATGTAAATATTTAGTATTATACCTACATATATAAGTGAAGCAACTACCGTTATATGCGACTCATTTTTTTATTACTAAACTATACATTGACTGTCAAGAGATGATATTTGAACACAACTATGAAATAAGGTCCTGGCAAAAACACGCTGGTGTGTTGAATAGTTTCAATTGGAAGGACTATGACAGATAAAACGCTACTTCAGTCATCGGGACAATTTTTGCAACGTTTTTATTAGCTAGTATTCTTGTTTGTCCGGTGGTTGTTTGTCCAGTACAAATCTTACAATCAATTTTTAACTAAATTCCCGACTAGCTAGACATTTGAAACTTTTAGAATATATCAGAACACGATGCCAATGCATTCTTTTAATACTTTTAGCCATCTTTAAGCAGAATTGAATTCATTTTCAGTTAATTCTGTTTTGTATGGAAAGTTATTTCAGAAAAATCCTTAAAAAGTAAGACTATTATTGGTTGCTTAGGGGGTGGTCCTAGCAACTAAATTATTAATATATACGTGCGTTACTATGGAAATCAAAATGAAATGTCAAAATGACATTTCAGTATTCTATATTTGTTTGTTTGTTTGTTTTTTATTTACTTCTTATCAAGTACAAGTTTGAGCATATTGAGCATAATAATTCAACAGAAAATTTAAAAACGTTGTATATAAAAAGTTCTTTTTATCTTCTAATTATTATGTATTATTGTGGATAAAACCAATTAACTATCGATTTTTATTCTAACTGTAGGTTTGTGTTAGTAGTAACATATTATGTCAACATAAAATCGTATTTTTTTACTTGTTCAAAATTATCCAAATAAATAGAGCAATCATTAAAGTAGGTATTTAAAGTCCATAATAATCAAGACTATTTTATATTTTTATTGTGCTGTTTCTTTCATACTTTTACTATTGTAATTTATATGTAAGTAACTAATTTATATAATGTAATATTTTTTTTATTAAAATCAATAACTCGATCCCACCAAACTTAAAGAATTTTACTTCTACCGTGCGTGGCCCAGCACATACATTATTTTTTGATTTTCGTAGGTACCTACCGTCATGTTACACAAAATCGATGGGAACTGAACTACCTAACGGGAGTAACAGGTAACCGATCTTGAGTGTGGAAGAATATGGGATAAACTTAAACACCTGTCAAGAATACAACTGCTCACGGTTTATGCATTGATGCTCATTTAATATTGGTATATTACACACACTTTTGCACATCTATAATGCGTTCTTCATTTTCGTAGACACTCACAAATTCAAAATCCTGCATCAAAATTTACTGTATTAGTATATAGTACCTATATTGCTTATCGGAATTCTATTTATTATCTGTTCTGTGCAGTACACCTATATAAATAAATATCAATTCTAATGGATTTAAGTTTTGTACTATTGCATTTGAGACGTTTTTTTGCGACCCGGGTTTCGCCTTTCGGCATCTTCAGTCACTATGTGCACTCAACAAAAGGTAAATAAGATACTGTACAGTACCATAAATACACATTATGTACAAAACTTAAATCCATTAGAATTAAAATTAAAATTCCATCATGTACCTTCGGTCGATAGTGTATATTAATAAAATAAATATGAATTTGGCACATTGTTTAAAAATACAATTTGACAAGGACAATGGATGACAAGCATAAACCGTGAGCAGTTGTCAGTATTCGACGTATAACGTATTCTTGACACGTGTTTAAATTTATCCAATATTCTTCCTTACTCGAGATCGGTTGCCTGCTTCTCCTTACCCGTTTGGTATTTCAGTTCCCATTATTTCTGAGACTAGTTTCTGAGTTCCTGTCTGGCGCAATACATTTTTTCTCAAGATTTTTTCTAATATATTAAGTGTACTTACTCTTATTATGTTTGTGAAGTGTCCAAATTATGTTTATCTGGATAATATTATTATAAATTATTATAATAACCATAATAAATGAATCACAAGGGAACTTCTTATCTGTTTTGTGTGTATCACAGAGTCAGTTGACCGTGATGCCTACATGATATTAAAAATATACTCCCATCTGGTTTTCTGATTTATTTATTGATACGCCAAACAAAAATATAAAAAATGTTATCTTCAAATACGATACAGACGAAACGTCTTAAACTAGCGGGCCATACTATTTTGAAGTTTTTTTTTTGTCACATATAGATAAACCAATGCATAATAATGAGAATAGACCACCCAGATTTTAACCCCTGGGGTCATCCCTTAAAAATAAACCAATGCGAGCACGCGAAGCATTCCTATACATAACTATATTGCTTCGCTATGCGTGGGTTTAGTTTACGCTCATTCAGATTTAGTGTTTCCCAAACTGTGGTACGGGAAATATTTGAAGGAATACGTGGTTGTACATTTTGGCAAACATCTGGTCCTGCTGCTGTTATAAAATTAGTTTATATATCGTTAATTCAATAAATTATCGTCTTATGACGTTATAATCAGTGGCGAAGGGTGGAGGTAGGCTGTTAAGATCCGACATAAATAGTGCACAGTAAATTTTGTCAGTCAAACGTATTTGTTTTTATTTAGATAGTGTTTGTTAGTTTTTAAATTAAACCCTGCCTAATCAATGCTATAGTAGATAATTGTCAAAAAATATTCGTTTATCCATAAAATATCTAAAATTATGCCATCAAACCATACATAACTTTAGATATTTTATAGATACCTAAACGAATATTTTGTATCGATTATGGTTTGGCATATACAGGGATTAATGAATTTTAAAAAACTATCCAGCACCATATTAATATTATGCAATATGTATTCTTAGTTCAACGAAAATAAAGTATGACTGAAAAAGTGTACACAATTTTTGTCGGATTGTCCATACTATGGACTCCATAGCATGCCTAAACTAGTATGGTTTGGTTAGGTATAGAATTTTAAAAATTAACTAGCACCATCTGCAAATTTCATTTTTATATCAATGAAAACAAATAAGTATGACTGACAAAGTTTAGTGTGCACTATTTATGCCGAATCTTAACAACCCACCTCCACCCCTCACAACTGCAAGGTAGTACCTACCCACCCCTCGATTGGGAGTTACTGTCCCAACTAACCACCAGTGACTAGAACAGTAGTGGCGAACCTATGGCACGCGAGATGATTTTGCATGGCACGCGAATGTTTTATTTTGAAGAGAAAAATAAACCTATAATAATAATAAATGACAGATCGCATTGTATAAAAAAACAGGCAAATACTCGTCAAGAATAATCATTACGTTTAATTTAAATATATAATTGCATAGGTCGGTACTTAGACTGTATGCGTCACATATAATATTATCGCACTAACCTCATCAGGCGGCGGGAAATGCCGCACCGCGAACCTCTTTAATTTTGGTCGATTTACAATGCTTGAGACCACTGTAGCGACAGAATGTCTCATCTGATCGGATCAATTCTGGTGTCAATTTGTGCGTAAATAATAAATAATAAAAAACTAAATAAAATAAAATAAATAAAAAACTAATAAATCCATAAACGAACAATTTCATTTCTATCCACAAAAAATGACTGCACCAAATAAGAAACAAAAACTTAGTGAAGCTAGTACTTAGTGGTAATTCTGGCAAAAAGTTTCAGAATTTTTAAAAACTATTTTTTTCTCATAACTGCTCGGCACGTCAGACAGTTTAAAAATAATATTTGGGAGATTTTTGCACCCATACATAAAAAGGTTCGCCAACCCTGGATTAGAATAATATATCAAGCATGCTGTATGTTTAAGAAACACTGGTCCACATGGTTAAAGATCTGATTGAAGATACCAAGAAACGTTGCGGGGAGTGCTGTTCAGTGTTGTGTCTATTACTGTAACTAGTGTAACTCTTTGTAGTGATATACTTAGGTCTTCGATAGATACCCACTTAATTGTATTTAAATGCGATCTAAAATCACTAGCCATACAATGTTATCGATGATTAAACACGTTTCACGCAAGTCAAATGAGCATCTTATTCCATGCGTAACACCCAGTCACTGTTTCAGTGGCGCACCCAGGATATAATATTGGGGGGGGCCAAGGAGGAGAATGTAAATTAGTCCCATAGGCTCTTTTCTTCTTCACAGCCTAATTTCTCGTTTATCGGTCTTTTGTCTATTGCACTCGGTGTACCTACACCATGGTCCTAACATCCTGAAACGGGCCCTCAGGCTAGGATATTTGGCGGCCCCCCTACCTACCGCTAAGATTAAAGGCAGTGTGAAACAGTAAATTAACGTTTTCCAAATTGTGTTTTAGTTCAAATTAAGGGTACTTATACGGTGAATTATTGGCGATTTTTAATACATCTACTTTAATAATGAAGCTGTCAAGTATCGACACATAATAATCAAAAAAAATATTGCACAATTATATAAGTAATTGAAAATGGTCATGGCCATGAAGAATAATAGCAGGCGACTTTTTTTACTATTAAAGTTAATTTATGATGTGTGTTTATCTCACTTATCTGGTCAACCCGATACGCCGGGCCCCCAGGCTAGAGCCCTGTCAGCCCTCCCAAGCTATGACCTACACCACTCCGGAATTCGGGTGGACACGGAGAATTTTTTGACAGTTCCATTAGGGATTGGGTTTCTAAAAAAACCCCGACATTTTCGAAATTTTTGTGTTAGAAATTAAATCTAAGAAATTTTTCTATAAATGTGCTGGTGAATTACATTCTGATAATTTTTATTTTGGGGGGTGCCAGGGCCCCCTGGCCCACCCCCTGGGTGCGCCACTGCACTGTTTCACTTATTAATCGGTCACGTTCCCAGGTTCAAGTCCTTGGCCGGGTAAAGTCATTTTAAATTTAATAGAACAAGCATGTCTTTTGATTGCCTACCGATCGACACTGGTGTGAGTCCACCTCTTAGTAGGTCACCATTAAAAGCACACGTGCCATATTGTAGGTATACCTATATAGGTAAAAAAATATTAATTTGGAGAATATTTTGGAGCTTAGCCTGTACGTAGAGTTGGGTATTTCCCGAGCAAATTTCAATCTCGAGATTCGGGATTTCCAGAAAAGAATTCTCGAGATATCGGGAAATTAAAAAAAAAAACTGTAAAAATCATAAAATCAGTGTAAAAACAGACAAATTCGAAAAAATATATGATTTTTTTATTTACGTAAGAAGACAAACAAAATAGATGTAAGAAAACAAAACAAAAACACAGACTGTCAATCGCTGCGTCTGACAATCGCGTACGCTTTTGGGACACAAAATTCCCTGATGTTGCAAAAATTGCGCTCATTTTGAGTCAACGTTGGCTTAATTGTGTTAAATGCCCCGATCAGTCTTTGAAAGTTTTGTGTAAAATGGTTTTTTCAATTAATATTTGATAGTAAAGAAATCCCGAGAAAAGATTCTTGAGATCCAGGATTTCCCGAAATGTTAAAAATTTCAATCCTCGAGATTCGGGATGGAAAATCTCGAGAATTCCCGAAACCCAACACTACCTGTACGTACAATATGTAGACTTTTTGTTTCTTTTGACCATGTCCGATTCTAATACGGTAGGTACATATACCCCTCCACAGAGTGGAGGTTTGTTTTGAGAAACTGATGTTATCCACTTGCGAAACCTATTAGGTTCATAGTTTGACTCCAAACCCAAATTAAAATTGTATTTATAAGCCGACGCGTAAGCCGCTCGGCCACCGTGGTTGCATTTATAGGAAAGATTTGGAAGTATGTCATTATGATACCCTGTCTTTTTCTTCATACTGAGATTTCGCATTTTATGATCAAATAAAATATATTTATACTTACTGAAAAATAATATTATTAGGTATACCATTACGTTGTCGTTTTAAAATCGAGAATCAAGGCGGTGAATATCATGTACTTAGTTAAAATCTGGTTTCGATAACTGCGTTCCAACGGCCATTTTATGAGCATAACTCGGAAAGATCTCAAACAATCTGGACTATTTTGTTGTACTTTATAAACTGTTCATTCATTCAATAATCAAAACGTTTTTTTTTTCAGTCTCGCGGTATGCGTATAAATAGATCAGGGATGGCCAGTGCGTCGATCGCGAAGGTATTTTTGGTCGATCGCGGACACAATAATAATATTGTACTATTTCTTGTTCAAATGAGTAAAAACTACTCGATGTTGCAGCTTTTAAAATCTGCTAGTTCTTATCTCTCATGTCGGGTTTATTACTTTATGTAAAAATTACTAAACAGTACCCACTTTTATCAGTTATCATTGAATTATACACCAGCAGGCATGGCTCCCACAAGGGGGGGGGTCTGATAGGGCTCTAGCCCGAGGGAAGCTCGGCGTAGCGGGTCGACCAGTTAAGTAAGAAAAACACAAGCCGCAAATTTGCTCGAATAGCAAAAAAGTCGCCTGCGGCGCTATTTTTCTCAAGGGATATTTAAATTTTAAAATACATGGCTGTGCAATGCAATTTTATGTGATATGATTATTGATGTAATTAAATGATAATTCATATTATATAGAATTTATTTTAAGTATGTTTCCTGGCAAAGGGTTGCATCTTGGCTACTACAAAATTTCTAATATTCGATATACAGATAAATTATGTAACTATGTCGAAATTACAGTTAATGTGTACCTACTTAATGTTTTTAGAAGTGAAAGACATAATAATATTACTTAAGTACCTATATTATTGTCGTTAATTCGACGTTTCTGTATAAAATATTTGTTTTAAAAATACATATTCCTTTCACGATTAATTCGTTCCTGGCAAAACCAAATATTTCAGTTATGAAAATTGTACATGAATTTCTCCAAAAATGTAACGTAAATGTCTAGTGTATAGTATAACAAAAATGTAATTCTGTATTATTAATAATGTAACTATTTATGTCTGTAGTTAAAAAAGTGTATGTATACTTTTGTAAACCATTGTAATGCAGAATAGCCTTATATTCAGAGAAGAGCTCAATTGCTTCCAAATAAAGAAAAAAAAATACATATTTGAGTTATAAAAAATGGGGTTTTATTGTTCTCGCTTGATATAATTACAAGTGATATCAGTCGATCGCCATAAATAATTTTTTCAACTAGTCGATCCTAGAAAACAAAAGTGTGGCCACCCCTGATATAGATAGATAATAGTGCGTAATTTACTGGGTTTGATTGAATAAATATTCACCGATTTTGTCTCATCGTTTTATGATAATAATATATCATAAAAAGCGCGCGAAAGCGAATCTAGCTGTCAATTTCACGTGACCGCAAGATACGAAATTTCTGTGACGATTAAGAAATGAAAATTTAACGATTGTTTTGGTTTCACAAAAACCACAGTTAATACCCGACTAACCTCCATTATAGAAATGTAATAAAATTAATAAAATGCGGCTTTAATAATACTCAAGCAATTCAATTTTAATTAATTATTAGGTGGAAAACCCATCTAAGATAGGTATATGACAAAATTCAAAATTCTCAATAATCCGATTTAAATACTTATTTTTAAAATGGTTCCACAGTCCGCTCTGCATCTTGGCCACTCACGAAGAGGTTTTTTAACATTATTTTATTTTTGTTTAACTAGAAATCGATATTGGCTATTTGCTTATATGTTTTCCAAAACTTTAGTGTCGTTTACCAATCTACTGGTCTACCAATCTAGACTAAATTCACATAGATTTCGTACATGCACATTTTCTGATAGTTCGTAAATTATTCAGAGCAATTCATTGGTCGTCGTATTGATATTAAACGGTATGCAGCCAACGAGGTATCGCCTGATTGGTATGGAGTGGTTTTCAGCTAATGAAATTTTATATTGAGTTTACGCAAACTAAAGGTGGGTAACGGACAGTTTTCGTTTGTAAGAACGTCTCTATAAGCGTATCGAAAAATCAAACCACGTTGCCACGAAAAATCAAGCCATGGCCCCCACACCCTGAAGCCGGGCCCCCAGGCCAGGATCTTTGGTGGCCCCCCTACATATCAATAAAATTAAAGGCAGTATGACGCTCTACAGTAACGTTTTCCAAATGGTGTTCGAGGTTAAATTTTATTAAGACTAGTATATTTTTTAGCGATTTTTAGTATTTTTTAAAACATCCACTTGAATTATTGAATTGTCGAGTATTTCATTGATATATTATATCAATGGAGTATTTACACACATCAAAAATTGCGTCGCTACAAAATTACATATTTTAAAATCATAATCAACATTAACATTTGAAGTAAATTAGCGACTTTTTTAAACTATTAAAGTCAATATGTGATGTGTGTTTATCACACTTATCTGGTTGACAGGCTAGACCCCTGTCAGTCCCCCCTTGTGTTGGCCATGGTATAAGCTATTCTATAATATACAAATGCATTGTTATTATCAATATGTCATTAATATTATTATTGCATTTACAACTGACAAGTATTATGTCCAGTTATACAGGAATGCAAACAAGCACCAATTACTATAATTATTATTATGAAATATATGAAAAACCTTGTTTACGCGATGCGATGCTCTATGCTGGTTCTATTAGTTGACGAGAATTCGCTGCATGGAGTTTTAATTTTATTTCATATGAAAGAAAACGTAGTGTTGTCTGTCGATGTTGTATGAAACTGACAAGAGAGGTTATTTCTTAATCAGCTGTGTTTTTAGATTACGACTGATTTATAGTATAAGTAGTTAAATTCACCAATCTGATGACTTGTCAAGCTTTTGATTTGTTTGTTTATCAGTTATCATAAACCTGTCGTAGGTATCTAATCGATAATCATTAATATAAATATAGATGCCATATCATTGGATCTCTTAAAGTGCGTATATTGGATTAAACCAATATGGAAATTGTACTTTAGTTAAATTCTCACATTCTCCCAATTCTCCCAGTGGTCGGCAATATTTTGAGTTTTTCTTTTCAACTATAAAGAAATACTGGGTGGCAGTGCCACCTGTCAAAATTATTAGATGTCGTTAGTTCTGCATCACAAATTACTGTCTTACCTTTCCGTCAATCTATCAAAAATTAATTATTTAATACTTTCTATACACTCGATATGCTAGTACTGCACAGTAAGCATCTGTCAAACTATTTCGAGAGTATTTTATGTTTTCATTCACGACCCGATTAAAATAAACGATTCCTTTACTTTTGTGTCAGTTTATTTTTTTCAAATTTAGAATTTGCGTTTACGCTTTTGCGCTCATTTAATAGTCTTCTCGTTGTCTCGCTCTCTCCTACACGTTTATATAATATGTTTTCGCTCATGCGTTATAGTTAAATCAAGACAAATATATATAAGATAATTCGCATCCAGTATACTAGTTTGCGGTCCTTAAATGCTTATAGAAAAAGGTAAAAGCTATATTATAATCGCTTAGTAATAATTCTTCGCCATTGGTGTGTGTAATTATTAGTCCAATTATTTGCAACTCAGCAGCCGTAGGCTGTGAAAAAGGTAGGTATGTGTACGATCAGCGCCATCTTTAGATTAATAAAGCCTGAGCATATCTTTTTGCACAAGCAACGGGTGTCCACTGTTCAGCTGTCAAAATTAGATTCCAGATTGCTTGAAATATTGATTCGCCCTTTCTCGTTTCAAATTGAATTATAAAAAATCAGCTGTCAAAGTCAGACTAGTCCTTCACACAAAAACTGGTGGTAATATCGATTTTCAAAAAATATGTAGCATATTGATCTATGCATTTTATTTGTAGAAGGTGTGTTAATGCTAGTGTATTATTTATTATGTAACTCATCTATCCAAATCAAACCATTCCCTGTGTGAACACGACAGGCGCGTCAGTATGGGCACTCTATAGATAGAACAATGACAGGTCATCCATAGACAACAACGGAAGGGGCGGAAAAGGTAGGACCAGTCGTTGTGAATGTATCGGCTTTCTACTTGAGTCGGCAATGGTACAATTTAAATCTATGCATTTTAATTAAACCTGTTTGTCTACTGTGCCTAGCTTTACACGACAGGTACTGTAGAAAATTTGTACCTAATACTGATTGACGTACACATTGTACAGTTGCTTTGATATTTAAATTGTTTTGTTATTGACATAGAAACAGATGAGTCTACTTTCATTTACGGATATCGACTACGTAACTCAATGAGATTAGCGACAATAAGCCAGCAATAGATTTTAAATACCAGTAAATTTGAGGACAATCTCTAATTCTAATATGTACATTAATTACAGTTTAACGCCGACCGTCTGTCATGATCGTCTGCGTCGTAAAAAGGTCATTTCGAATAAGTTTAAGACAGATACTTTACATCCATCACCCGACACGTCTCCGCACATTTTCGGACGTAGACCGTGGCGTGTCGGTCAAGAAAAACCTTTCAAAGTTTCGTTATGACTGCTCCAGTATGAACTTCCCATCCCCTGCAGGCCTGTTCTAACATATCACATAACATACATCATTTTAAAAAACACTTCTGAGAAAATATATTATAACCTAGGGACGGCAGGTTATATGAAAGTATGGTGAAGCAGGCAAGTATGGCGAAAAAGAATGGTGAGGTAGCCTGGTAATCAATTTGCGGCAAAATTTCCATGTTAACAATATATTATATGGGTACGCTATAATGACCAAAGTAAATCCTCCGTGATGCCCTGCATTTTTTTTTATCGCGTCGATATTTCTCGTAAGTTATCGGCTATTGTTGGCCTGCTTCATTCAGTTCTATGAGAAAGCCGATTACTTGCCCCTCTTTTTATTTAATACCCATATGATTATAACCAATAGAAAAAATCTTTTTGAAAAAAATAAGACACCCGGCAGGGAATCGAACCCTGCATCTCTTGGGTTTACGCCCCGTCCGCGCAATATCCTCTATGCTACGAGGTGACATACCAATTGCGACAAATTTCAACTATTGGCCCTTTAATACCTACTCATCAGCGCTCTTCCAAATCAAGCTACTTTGGCAATCGGTTTTTGCTTATTAAATCAAAGTAGATACCTAATACTTCAATTACTAACCGACGTCACGGATTTCTCCAATATTTTTATGATTTAACTTACTTGAATTTGCTAATAATTTGTAGTTAACTATTTCTTTTATTCAACGAATAAAATTTTTAAAATGTACCATTCTAATTATTAAACATACATAATTTTGAAATACACTTCTGAGAAAATATATTATAACCAATAGAAAAAAATCTTAACAGCCTACCTCCACCCCTCGCCACTGGTACCTATCCGATATTTTATATTACGTGCTTCAATTCAAAATGTAAATCAGTAAACTTTTGTAAACATATTTTTTATGAGTCACGGGCATGTAAAATTCTTAATTGAATTGAATTCGACATGGTCTATTGTCTTTTGCCATGTATTTTCGAAAATAGCCATGATTCAAAATTACAACCCCGTGAAATAATAAAATTTCTGTGTCATTGAATGTATTTTATTAATTTAATTATTTTGGATAAAACTATGGGTACACATTAATTCTATTGAATAAATTCACCAATTTACCTTTTTTTCTTTATCCAAAGACAATGCAATTATATTTTTCAAAAAATGATATTATTTTCATTTGAAAGAAAATTCTGTCCTTATTTTGTTTAACATCTGTATACAATACATGACTTGGTGTAACCGTAACCTCTAATAATTAGGAAGCTTTTTAGAAAATGTATTTTTATCATTATGATACTTGCACATAGGATGTCTGGCGGGTCCCCTAATTTTATTTATCTCCTAATTTTAAAAACTAATCAGCACCATCTGCAAATTGTAGCCTTAGAGATGCAGAATCCAAGATTTCAATCCTTAGGATAAGTTGCCGAAAAGCATGACTTAACTATAGACTATACCGAGTATAGAGTTAAGGAATCCTTAACCATAGACTACTTTTGTTATGAACACGCCCCCTTCTGTATTACCATTTACCACTGACAGCTGCTGTCAAAATTAATTCGCATGTCTATAAAACAGTCCATACACTCAAATTCATTTAACAATGTATCTCAATATGAATATTGATAGTGTTAATTCGTTTGGCATGTACTTACTTGCTGAATATTATTTTACTTTTATACGCCAGCCCGCAGAAATACAAGATGCCAGATGATAAAATGACACTTGACGCTAGTGTTACCATGTTAAAAAAATATCTTGCGGTGTCTGTGGAATCACGTATAATGACTTTTAACGGAAACATAAGAGTATTATAATTAAATATTAATATGTATTTATAGTTATTGCATTTATAAAATGCAGTTGTCACATTTTTGTCATCGTTTAACAATTATAAAATAATTTACCTAAACTATAGGAAAGAGAATTTTAAAAATGGTATTATTTTCAATAGAAATGATCTTAACTAAGGACAATGTTTCTGCATAGTGTTTTCTGCTAAGGAAATTTTAGTTATGACAAATGTTTCTGCATTCCGCTCTTAGTTCCTACAAGAACAATTACGTACGACTATCAAAGTTTAATGTGCACTATTTATGACAAATCTTAACATCATACCTCACCCCTCTCCACTGCATTATATTATTCATTTATTTGCTCATGTGCATCTGGTTTCTAAATATAAAGCATGCTGACATGGTAATAATTTATTTCCTATACCTATTAAGAATCGCGATTGATGATCCGTGTAACATTATTTTACCATTCCACTGGACCGCGAAGGTTAATTTATTTGATTCTGCAATACGCTAAGTAAACAATTGATGTTATGATTATAATAATGATTTTATTGAACTGATTTAAGGCCAATGCATAATGAACACCATAATAATGCGATTATCTTTATAATTCAAAATATATTTATTCCTTAGTATACTTATCATATCCCTAGCTGGATTTCCGACCTCGGGATTCTACACCGTGTAAAAATGATAAATTTCCAATATGTCGGTAGCAGTACCGAAGGGTGGAGGTACGCTGTTAAGATCCGCTATAAATAGTGCCCATTAAACTTTGTTAGTAATACGTATTTATTTTTATTGAACCAAGGTTGCAATTTACAGATGATGTTGGTTAGTTTTTAAAAATCAATTAATCCCTGCCTACACCAAACCATAGTAGTTTTGATATACTTTGGGCGATACGACAAAATTTTGCACACTTTTTCATTCATACTTATTTGTTTTCTACGTTATATTGTTCGTTCATTTTTTTTAATTCATTAGCGGCCCACATGCTTCAGCGTAGGTCAAAATGGAGCTTTTATAGTATTTTCAGAACATAACCCTGGACATTCCTTAAATGTTGTACATAATCTATTTATATAATTTTGAAGCCTTATTATCCTTTATATTAAGGCTTCAAAATTATATAAATAGATTATCTACTACGTTTAAGTAATGTCCAGGATTATGCTCTGAAAATACCATAAAAGCTCAATTTTGACCTACGCTGAGCATGTGGACCCTTAAGCCCTGCCTATAGCAAACTATAATAGATAAAAAATATTATATCTATAAAATATCCAAAGTTATGTATTATTCAATTGCATAATTTTAGATACACCGTCGCAGGGATTAATTGAATTTTAAAAACTGACCAACACCATCTGTAAATTGTAGTTTTATTTCAATGAAAACAAATACGTATCACTGACAAAGTTTAGTGTGCACTATTTATGGGTGATCTTAACAGCCTACTTCCACCCTTCGCCACTGGTCGGTAGTATCCTTTGTAAGTAGAGTTTGTGATCTTGAGCTTAATTTTGATTCCGTAATAGGTACTGTGATTGAAAATTACGCAATACCGTTAAATCTGGTAAGTAATTCTGATTTGGTAAGGGAGGGTTACAAATGGATACTAAATATTACGGAACCGGTACCATAAAGGAACTTCTTACTTGTGGGATTGTTTGTAGGGGTAATATCATTTCATTATGCATTTCATTATGCATTTCACTACGAGGGGGGTCCTGTAGCATCCCGACTCAAGCCAGTCCGTGGCAGGATTCGGAACGTAACATACGCGCATTATACAGTCACACACACAAGTCCGAATTAACATAATATACGATAAACACACCATCAAAATTGATATTCTCCCATCTAGCAGCGTTGAATGCAATGCATGGTTGCATGGTAATAATAAAAAAAATATTAACGTCTCGATTTGGTTAATTACTCACGTAGGTACTGCTATTTGCGATTTTACGTGATTGTTCATCTAAATAATTCTGGTTAATGTATTTTGTGTTTTTATTTCAAATAGTAAGTACGCTATAAAAATTAAATAATGGAGTAATCCGCGACGTCGATTAGTAATTGAGGAATTAATTGATACCTACCTTAATTTCTTTCGACCATGTCCGATCCTAATAGGATCATATGGGCCTCCACAGAGTAGAGGTTTGTATTGACAGATTTTGTTTTTTACTTAATTTAATATACTTACCAAAACCGATAGCCAACCTTATAACGCAATTCGATAAGAATTTCATGTAACAACTACTAGTTAAAATCGTCGTAATTATCTAAGACGCCCGTAGTTTAATGGTAAAACATACTGGCGCGAATCCAGCAGATACAGGTTCAAGTCCCGTCGACGTCGTATTTTTTTCTACATAAACGATTTTTTCTGGTGTGTATAGATATACTTGAGATGATTATGTATATTCAGTATAATATATAGAATGTTACATTCTGAAATCTTGAATCGTTGAATAAAAAAATTGTTTATTAAAAATAGTAAATCGACGAGCACACGTGTGAAGCTTGCTATCAATGACTTTTCAATGGGAAATGATTTGCAGATAATGTCAGCATTACCATTTTTAAAACTTCACTTTCATAATATAAACAATTTCTATTTGTACATACATATTAATATTTTTGATTGACATTTCTAAACAGTACCTATTACTAGTCACTACTGTGTGAAATGAGACGATGATTAAGACGAATAACTGAAAAATATCTTTCAATTACGGCATTTAACCTTTACACGGGAGAGTTCAATCGGCTAAATTGAATTATGTCCCCTTCGTTACATACCTATTATAATAATTTTCAAGAATTCCTCATTACTCCGAGACAAAACGTGTGAAAGAATACAATACACAGTTACATCATACAAATGTTACCAGAACGAAAATTAGGGCACAATATGAATTAATGCATCTAAAGAGAAATAGAGTTACAACATATTATTACTTATACAGTTTCCTAGAAAATCTTCAACACACTTTAAACATTAATATTAATACTATCGACCGAAAACAGTTTAAAGTTTAAAAAAGTGTTTCCCAACCTTATTTGTGCCATGCCCCACATCAACACTTCGTTACCGTTACCGTTACACATAGTTACCTAACAAATTCTGAAAAAAACATGAATTGCTTCAAATAAAAAATGCAAATAGGCAATACTATACTGCGGCAAGTTTAACGTGAAGCGTGGCCGTTTCGAGAATTACAATACTGACAATCCTTTCATAATATATCGCAGCACCACGACGCGACGGCGGCCATGACACTTCAACTTATAATTTTCGCACTCTATTTTTACTTTAACTTTCGTGAGTAAAAAATATGTATATTATATTAATATTACATGCACAACTCGGAAGAAAATTAGTGCGATCCTTGTGCTATGCTTCGTCTCGAGTTTCAAGACAATCTTTTTGCCCCCCCAAAACATTCAAATCGATTAGTTCGATGGATTTTTCAAAAATATATATTTTCATTAAGTATATTTCTGTGGTATGTACTTATTCCAAATTGCGTAGGTACCTATTTTCAATTACGAATACTACATATTATTTAAATCTTATATAATCTTACTAATTTAATAAAAATAGTTTAATTATAATAATATGTAGTAATGCATACAGAGTAGAGAATAATATAATGAATTGATAATACACAAGCACAAACGACAACTCAGTCATTCTTGCTAATGTTTATCTGTACGTCCCTGATAACTATTTTATAAATCTGGTGCATTACTCCATTTATTTCATCTCTCATGGTGCAGAATAAACATGTAATTATTTGTGATATCAATTGGGATGGTAGTGGATGAATCATATGCTTCTTAAAATGACGCCCGATTTTTAGCGACTCGGCCTTTGTTAAAACTTACTGAGTAAGCCCAACTAGCTTGCATCTTACTCTAACTAATAGTCAGCGCATGACGACTTGCTCTGTCTGCTTTGCGTTGCAGCACCCTTAGGTTCACTATTCCAAGAACGCAAATTTAGTTTTACAGCCAGGGCAATACGGGTGAAATTCGGGAATCCATGTTATCGGTCTTAACGCATTATACCTACAAGGAAATATTATAAGACGATATTCGTAATACCTTTTGTGGTACATTTTTAAAATGACACTTGTATGGGAACTGCTCATCTAGTAGTATATCAATGGATGGTAGTAATAAGTGTGTTCAACGAAATCGCTTCGGGTGATGATATATTCCACTTGCTTGAGGTGAGTTTTGTTACGACTGTTTTATTAATTTTTAAGATAGGGTTAGTTAAGGTCACTCGGTGTACTTTTAATGATATTGTATTTTTTATTATGCTGTTTTTTATTGTTGTATTATTTATGCGTGTGTATTATAATTTTCACTTCAGAAAAAAAAACAGAATGAAAAAAAACTTGCTCGTCTGCTTAGTCACAAGAATTGGTAAGGCCAATACAACTATCTGTATTTTTTGTTCAGAAAAAAAAACCTAATAATTATTATTAGGACACGTAAAAAAAGAGTTTCATTGTGAAAGTAATGCGTGTTATACCTACCAACATAAAGCCACACTGTTTCAATTAAAAGTGTATTTATATTAATTATCAATATATTGCATTTTGTCGTGTGTGCGATGCTTTATATTGTAACATTGTAACATATCGATCCCTGTAGTTTCTACAGCTAGGTCTGTAAAATTAGTGAAAGTTCATAGAGCAAAACAAACCTGTACAAAAAAGGAAATTTTCTACAGCCGATAAGTAGATTTTTGTACTAACCTACATACTTGTGTATCAGCATTAAACACCTTATCAATACATTGTTCATGTTATTTGCTATATCGGATATTTGTTTTGTGTTCAATTCAATATGGGAGAGTCGATTCATGCGTGGTTCAAATGAAAATTCTTTCTCTCTGTTGAATTCAAAACGCCAATTGGGAGGACAATAGTTATGTAAAATCAATTCGCTTCAGATATCATTATATTTCACCTACGTCAACATAACTTTGGATTGATGTAGTTTCTTGATAAAATAGGGCCTGATTATTATGTCATTCACTAGGCTTTCTATATTTCGTTATATAATTTTCATTTTAGGTACATAGTTGTACAGTACGATGGCCGAGCGGTTTAAGTGTCGGCCTATAATGTCGTGGGGTCCCAGGTTCGAATCCTGGGTCTGGCAAATACACATTGTTTTTCGATTTGTGTTCGGAGTCAGAGTATGTACCTAATAGGTTGAGCAAGTGACTAACATCCATTTGTCGTAAAAATAAATCTGTCAATGCACATCTCCACTCTGTGGAGGCCCATATGATCCTATCAGGATCGGACATGGTCAAAAGAAAAGAAGAAGGTAAATGGTTAACTGTTTTGTAGAGTTTTTAAAATGTCATATTATTCTGGACATTCAGTATAAAAAATATTGAAAATAAAAGTGAATTGACAGTATCATTGCATCTAGATATATGTAACAATGAAGTAGTTCACGTTTTTATTACGAACATTCGAAGTTATAGAAAAAGTGTATATATAGATATGTATATATTTATCCATCCATATGTCTGTCTGTAACGCATGAGAGAATACATATTATGTAAATGTGTAGGAGAGAGCGAGGCGGGGAGAATACGTTATAAATGGAGTAAGGTGAGTGAAACGCAAAATCTAAATTTGAAAAATAAACTGACCCGCAAAATATAAGAATCGTTTATTTTAATCGATTCGTGAAAGAAAACAAATGATAGGATACTCTCATAATAATTTGAAAGATGCTTACTGTACAGTACTAGTAGGTATATCGAGTGTAATAATAAGTTTACTATAGAAAGTATTAAAAACTATTTTTTTTATTCGACGAATAAATGTAACATTCTTTTATTGAACATAATCTCGCTGGGTGACGTATTTTTTTTTCAAAAATATTTTTTTCTAGTGGTTATAATATATTTCTAAAATGTATGGATATTATAATTATTAATTTGCGACAGATTGACAGAAAGATATAGATAACCATGGTGTCGGTTCGAAATCACGATTTTTTAGTTCTGCAGAATCTTGGATGTGGATCAAAATGTGATTTTACGTTGAGAGGTGGCACTGCCACCCGGTATTTTTTTCCTAGTGATTCTATATTGAATCCGTGAATAAGCTAAATGCTACTAATACTTTAATAGTCGAATAATTACAAAATTGAACGATGTTTTTTTACGTTAATAAAAAATAATTATTCATCGACAAAGATGTTAGTACCTATTAGTGTTTTTCTTGTATTCTAGAAATACGTATAGGTACAAATTTGACGCTGTGAGATCGGTGTTCATTTATATTTTTAACCAATAGGTAGGTATGTACCTAATATCTATTATAATATGATATACCTTTGTATTCATTTCTGTGTATATGCTTCGACTAGGTAGTTTTAAATAATTACTCATGAAGCATTGCAAACTCTTCTACTGTACAAAGAGCCTACTGCGTGACGGCAAGGGAAACTATGCCTCAGTATAAAGCGTGAGGGCTCACATTTTCTCTTTCTCGTACTATTGCGATATATCGTTAGTAATGCAGTACAAATCAATAAATACGACGAAATCATGGGCGTTTCCTTAATTGTTGGTACTACTTTGCAATGAAATCATATTACGTACAGCAGTGGCGAAGGGTGGAGATAGGCTGTTAAGATCCGCCATAAATAGTGCTCATTAAACTTTGTCAGTCATACGTATTTGTTTTCATTGAAATAAGGCTACAATTTACAAATGGTGTTGGTTAGTTTTTAAAATTCAATTAATCCCTGCGAAAAACACGCCAAATTAGATAATAGTCAAAAAATACTCGTATATCTATAAAATATTTAGAATTATGCAATTGTGTCATAGATAACTTTGTATATTTTATAGATAGAATAATATTTTTTATCAAGTATAGTTTGGTTTATGCAGATCTTAATGAATTTAATAAAATGAATCAACAATATGCGTAATATGTATTCCTAATCCAACGGAAATAAGTTAGTATGAATGAAAAAGTGTGCACAATTTGCCTAACGCCCAAAGTATACCAAAACTTTTATGGTTTGGTTAGGCAGGGTTTAATTGATTTTTGAAATCTAACTATCTGTAAATAATTGTAGTCTTAGTTCAATAATCATTACAAGATAAAATGAACTTTTTATATACTTACAACGTTTTTAAATTTTCTGTTGAATCATATAAACTTGACTTGACTAGCTTAAAAGATCAAAAAAATTTGTACTTGATAGAAATACTGAATAATGAAATGTCATTTCATATTGATTTCCATAGTAACGCACGTATATATTATTTAATAATTTAGTTACTAGGACCCCCTAGCAAACAATAAAGGTATCAAAAACAGAATTAACTAAAAATGAATTCAATTATACTTAAAGAATAGAATTAAAAAAATGCATTGGCAATGTGTTCTGATATATTCTAAAAGTTTCAAATGTCTAGCTAGTAAAAATCGATTGCAAGATTTGTACCGGACAAACAACCACCGGACAAATAAGAATCCGACCTAAGAAAAAACGTCGTAAAACTAAATACGCATGACTAACAAAGTTTAATGTGCACTATTTATGGCGGATCTTAACAGCCTACCTCCACCTTTCGCTACTGACGTACACCATGTATTGCATTTTATTTATTTTACATTATACACTGCACTGCACGTATTAAAACATTGAAAATATTTCCTATTATAGGTATATTGTGCCGTGGATTACAAATCCTAAATTTAACTTCAGTGAGTAAATGATGTACAATTAAGTTTTTAGAGTCATTATACCAGTAAATAAAACATGAAGGCCAGATTTAATATTATGACGTTGGCTGTGGTAATTGCACCAACCATTATTATACTGACATTTTTGATACATCTATCATACTAATATTATTTACTGACAACAAGTGTCTCTAGAATTTATTATAATATGGATCTTCGTCACCTTACTATTAAAACCTCGTAAGTCTCTTTGAGAAGAATGTTGGATGGAAAAAAGTAATAGAACAAATATTTTAAACACCTCTCTAATTCGATGAATCTGCGGATACTGGTTATGAAATACGAGGTTTTAATTCCATGTTTGAATTCGCGAGACCTACGAGATTTTAAAGTGTGTCGATAAATGGACAGCATACTAGACTAGAGAACTGAGGTTTTAAGTCTCTCTAGAATTTATTATAATATGGATCTTCGTCACCATACTATTAATACTTCGTAAGTCTGTTTGAGAAGAATGTTGGATGGAAAAAAGTAATAAAACACAAATATTTTAAACACCTCTCTAATTCGATGAATCTGCGGATACTGGTTATGAAATACGAGGTTTTAATTCCATGTTTGAAACCACGAGACCTGCGAGCTTTTAAAGTGTGTCGATAAATGGACAGCATACTAGACTAGAGAACTGAGGTTTTGATATGATTTAAATGTTTTTTTGTTTAAATTTTGTCGAACAAACTTAATTTTTCCATAATATCGAATTTACGAGGTATTAATAGTAAGATGACGCTATGCATGTTTGATGAAAATGTCTTCAAAAATGACATCTCACTGTGCTTAAAACGTAAAATGTTTAACGAATTTTAGACTTCATATAATCAGTATATACAATAATATGAAGCATGGACCCTCAGTAAAGATAATATAAATATATTTTTTAAATGTAGCCTTTGTATCGATGAGATAATTAAGTTTTGTAAATTTATGTGCTAATGGAATGCATATGACCGAGAGTAATAGGCTCAGCTTGACTAATGTTATTAAATTGTTATTTATAGTTTCATCTCACACTGTGAACGTCTTAAATTTGTAATTTGTAATGTTCGATTCATTAAAAAAAGAAAAAGAAAAAAAATGAATCCTACGACTTACTTGAACAGTAAATTGTTTTAGTTAATAATGATGTTGACAATATAAAAAAAAATGTATTCTATCAATCCAAACGTGTGCCACTAATATTTATAATCTATGTAGGTACCTGTACTCATTATGAATACAATTATATTTATTTTTTGTTTTGTTTTTGTAATCATTATTTTTTTATAAATGTTATAACTGTACAGCTAAACAAGCATTGTTTATAAGCAAAATTAATACATGATGGATATAATATATTATCAATATCATCATACATCCACGATTAATTTATTGCATTATGTAGTAAAAGCTATATTTTCTATATAAATAATAAATACATCCACGATTAATTTATTGCATTATGTAGTAAAAGCTATATTTTCTATATAAATAATAATATTAATATATTTAAATTGAATAAAGTAGGAATTGGGTATACTTGCCTTGTAAGTTTGGTTCTCCTTTATTTGCGACGTACACAAAAACTCACTAACTAAACAACCGTAAAAAAGAAAACGACGAAAAATGAACTCGATATTTGAACTTTTGAAACTCGCGCCAATAAACTGGATTGCGTTTTCTAAATTCGAATTTTAATGGCGGGAATCGATTGCGCCGTTATGATTAGATTACTATAATGCACGTGCTCGTCGGCCTACGAAACGTCAACAACTGATTTGAAGCAAGGTGTGGTGGTATCTGGAGGAGAGATGTTAGTTTGTTGTTTGAACTTAGAACTGCTAACTGCGTTGGCAATGATGCATTATTTTTGTTTGTCAACTCGGTTAGTGAGCTAGTGTGTGTGGTGGGGGGGCGTACCTCCAGCTGCTGTGATTCCCAACCTTTTTGCATCGCGGAACCCTTGGGACATTTTTTGGAAACTCGAGAAACCCCGGCCGAAAATTTTTATTTAAGCCCAGAAAATTATAAAATATGCAAGCAGTCTAAAGTCTAAGTAAAGCGTCAATTACATTGAGCTTCCTTACGAGCTGTTTGTTGGCGAATTTAAAAGCGGGCGATTCGAACTTTCCATTCGCTGAAAAGCCACAAGCCAGCGACTATTTTGACAGAACGTAGTTCGTATTTTTACCGGGAGGTTGCTACTGCGCTCTACTGCGCAGACGCAGTAGGCCCACACGCCGACGTGTAGCGTGTAAAGTTGACCGACTTTCAACTTTTCTCGGTAGAGTGTTTACAACCCGCTTGTTAGCTTGTTCGATGATCACACTGGGCGACTTTACAGGCAGATTGTAAATTCGCCAACAAGCAGCTCGTAAAGAAGCTCAATGTAATTGACGCATAAACAAAAACGTCGTATCTTACTATTTACAAGATTTTTAGTCTTAAACCAAACAGAGTTATAATAGCAACACAGTAGAAAATTTTGATGGGATTGTTATTTTAACATACCTTTTGGTCGAAAGTTTTTGGCGGGTCAATGCACACATACTTAACAATAACTAGTATAAGTGAGGGGTGTAGTTTCAAAAACAACTTATTCCACTTTTACAAATTGTTGGCAAACAACAAAAAACTGTTTACGGTGTTGAATTTTGACGATATTTCTTTTTCATTTTTTCGTATGACGTATTCGTTTTCTGGCATTTTCGGGTATTACAAGTGAAGCTTGTACATCCATGATGATATTAAACAACTAATAATTATATTAATTGACTTGTAACACTGTTTTTTCATCTAAAATTTGGTGAGCAATTTCGTACCGTGTTTACTGTTTAACTGAAAGACGCCATTGCAAATGCAGTCTTCTTATTGGTCAATTTGGAATAAGTGAAAAATGGTTTGCGACACTCCTGGAATAAGTTTCTTTTGTAACCAATAGCGATTTTGAAATTGATTTTTCTACTAGATTGAATGCTATTAGGTCGTTATGTACAAAAAATACTTGTTCAAAAACTTCTTTAGATTTTGGAATTCATAACTCACTTTCATCAAGTAGTGGAGTAAGTTGTTTTTGAAACTACACGCCTCAAGTATAGTAATAAATCACTTCTGTTCTGTAATTTATAACGTTATCATGCAAATTTTAAACGCTTCGATATAAGTAGATATTAACAGTGCGTAGTAGGCGGCAAACTTTTTTACTGATAATTGGAATACTTTTTTATACATTAAAAAATACTTCACTGTTTAAAAGTATGTCACGTTCGACTCTTTTCTACTCTATTACCAAATTTGTTTCAAGCTGTCGCTTTTGTGATTTTTCGCGGAGCCCCGAACACGCCTTGCGGAACCCCAGGCTTCCTGCTCTAGCGGTATGGAAAAGTCGAATTGGTAGATTCTCAAATGTTTTCATCGTTTTACACTTTCAGGAAATTCATGTTATGGTAAAATCGCATGAATCATGAAAAGTACATAACCATTAGATTTATAAGGATATTTAAAGTTGCATATTGTAACATTAAGAAATAAAATGAAGCTGGGTTCAATTTATTACTTCATGACTAAGCTAAGGCCATTACACACAAGAAACACAAAGCACGCTGTGTGCCTTCAAATTGTGTCAACATTGAATGCACGTTTCGTAGATTGACGTTACTATTGAACCTAAAATATACTTTAATACGTGTTTAAGCTTTACCCATATTTCTTCACAACCGAGAAATAAACCTTGTTCCAGCCTCACCTAGAAAACAACTCACTTCCCATTATTTTTGTGTTCCCTGGCAAGAAACACCATTATCCTCAGCAGTATCAATTTATATTGTAAAATAATAATTTAATTTGTAGCTATTCACAAGTGCAAGATGTCATAAATAAATTTGGTTAACACCTGACGACATCTACAATCGCCATATCGTATCAAATGCGCCCTACCATGATTATCACTATTATCAGTCTATTGAAACCTTCAGAGGCTACATTTTCTACTTCTAATAATCAATTCTATCGCATGTAAATCTTTATTTTTGTTAAAAAAATATGGTCATTATTATTTTCTTCCGAGCCCATAGTTGAGAAACACCTGAAGTGCTACTGCTTTTCAACATAGTAAAGGTGCAGTGCCATTATCAATAGTTATCATTGGACACAGGTGTGGTATTCAAACATAACAATACACGGACCATATTCGATAGTGAGTCTCTATGATGGAAAAATATTAAAAAAAACGAATGACTGATTTATTCTATATATTGTTTTTCATTAATACTATTTTATTTAAAGTATGTATTTTTTGGCTTTTTTAAAAATGAAATAAAAAAATAATAAATTAAATATAAATAAAAAAAAATAGAAAGATAAATGTTTTTCAGTTAAGAGAAACTTTACTTATTCGAACGTTAATTGAAATAGAATTGTAAAATGGAAGTTTAATCAATACATAATACTTGGCTTGTCCATGTAGTACAGATGCCTCGACAGAGTTTTAATCAGGGCTCAAAATGGACCGGAGCGGTCCGCAACGCAACTCCGGTTCGTGAAATCCTCGTAAATCCCTCCGTTTTGTGTACAAAAATATATATATTGCGCTCTGGTTAATGAATTATAAAGACAATAATTTAAAACCATTTACGAGTACATTACAATATATTAGTAGCAAAGGCTCCATACTAGCGGATTATTTAAAGCCTACCTACTAAGAAAAATAGGCTGAGACATTATAAAGCTTAAAAAAATAAACAGACCCATCTGTTGCCAGAATCTTCAAGTATTGAATTTATACGATTATTTTGTTAGGAATTCGCATTTATTTTGTATGACTGGTCACTTAACTTCAGTCTACCGAAATGTACGCAATACGGTAGGCTCGAAAGGCAAAGACTAAAACCTTTGCGCATAATATTATTGTCTATGACTGCAGCTTTGTTCAAAATAATTAATAATAAGATAATTTAAAAAATATAATATTTCTACGGCATTCATTTACATATAAATATAGATTGTTTTTATAATTTAGGAATAAATTTTATATTATGATTTTAGGAACATACCTAATTTAAACCCAGCGCTCAATTTTATATCGTCAGTGAGCTATTGAAATTTCATTGATTTGGTGTGTTGTATTTATTGGTATGTACGTATTCATCAGTAGTAATATCGTATTATTTTCTTGCCACTCGTAAGTATACCTGACAATTAATGTGCCCTTTTCTCTTATCTCCACAGCCTACCTCTTTCCAAAAGTCTCTCTTCGCCACTGCAATATATTATTTAAAGTTTAATACGAAACGCATGTAAGATATATAATAAAAAAGTCTATAAAATCGAGCATATTCTAAAACTATCGAACGCCCCGGTTCGTACAATTTTTATATTTCGAGCGCTGTTTAACCTAGCCTGCCTGTCATGGCCCCCACATCCTGAAGCGGGCCCCCAGGCTAGGATCTTTGACGAGCCCCCTACCTATCGCTAAAGATAAAGGAACTGTGACGCTCTACAGTAGCGTTTTCCAAAAAATGGTGTAGGTACGCGGTAAAATTAATGTGTTTCAGTGTTTTTTTGTATATTTGAATTCATCTATTTGAATTATGGAGTTGTCAAGTATCGATACACAATTAAAAATTGTATTGTACAACCACATAATTTTAAATAATAATAATAATATTGAAGATAAATAGCGCCGCAGGCGACTTTGTTTAATATTCGAGAGAATTTGTAATGTGTTCTAATGTAATGTGCACTTCCTGAGCCCGGGCCCCCAGGCTAGAGCCCTGTCAGCCTCCCCTTTGTGGGGGCCCTGCTGCCTGTTCTTCAAGCCAAACGAATTCCGGCTTCCTCGAAAGCCATTAAATACCATACACATGGTGTATAATGCAGATTTACAGAATGCTGGCATGACCTTAGAAGACCCAAGAATACTGGCGAACGATATAATATTATAATAATTAATTCAAATATTTAATATTTTATAGAACAAGTTCTAGGCTATTATAAGAGTACACGTACCTATTCACAATTTTAAATTCTTATGTGATACGGGACTGGTTTTAAAAAAGTCGCATGTCCATTTTTGTCACTAATCGTTTTAACGGTATTTTTTTTTATAAAACCTACACACACATCAGTCGTTTTCTAATTAGTTATTCATGCACATCTTATTGAACGGAAAGAATTCAATCAGTGTATACTTCCCCTAATCACATATGCGTGCGTAACCCTCAGTAAAAAATATCCAGAAAGTGGTTTATGCTGGGCATTTCACGTGAGGACAAGAAACGGGATAATTGGATGGATAGGGGAATAAATAAGAGTATCTAATGTAATGGAGATTGATAAAATCTTCAAATTGAAATGGGCAGGATACATCAATAGCGAAGGGTGGAGGTGAGCAATTAAGATCTACCATAAGTAGTATTTATTTTTATTGAACTAAGACTACGATTTACAGATGGTATTGGTTAGTTTTTAAAAATAAATTAAACCCTACCTAAACCAAACCACAATACATAGTTTTAGTATATTTTGGGTGATACGACAAAATTGTGCACACTTTTTCATTCATTCTTATTTGTTTTCGTTGGATTAAGAATACATATTACACATATTGTTGGTTCATTTTTTTAAATTTATTAAGCCCTACCTAATCCAAACTATAATAGATAAAAAAATATTTTTATATCTATAAAATATTCAAAGTTATGTATGATTTAATTGCATAATTTAAAGTATTTTATAGATAGACGAGTATTTTTTTTCTATTATCTATCATGGCTTGGTTTCGCATGGTTTAATTGAATTTTAAGAACTAACCAACACCATCTGTAAATTGTAGTCTTATTTCAATGAAGACAAATACGTGTGACTGACAAAGTTGTGTGCACTATTTATTGCGGATCTAAGCAGTTTACCTCCACCCTTCGCGATCAAAGAAAAGACAATCGATGGACAATTCTAGTCAACTAGTTGTACTCGACGTGTTGGAAACGATTAACATATATATTTACTGTATCGAGTATATACGAAATAGTTCAGTTATACGGAAGTAGGTGGCAACCAAGGGAGAGGGACACACACTAAAGAGACGTGAGCTGAGAGAGAGGTTGTGAGAAGGTTGAATTCTCTAGTGTGGATAAATATTGGATAAACCTAAAACGCGTGTTAAAGAATAATAAATGGTGTCAATAGTTACGTAAACAAATCGCGAATTCAATACCTATTCCTATTATTTGAGTATACTCAGCAGGCTTTCCCAGGCTTTCCCGGGCGGATCCGAAACCCTCCCCTTGTGTACATGCCTGATTAATAATAGTATAATATCTTAGAAATATCTATAGATAACAATAAGTACATTATATTAATATTATGTAAGTAGCATTGTTATCTTACCATGTCGATTGTATGCGCTATGTGTCGCGACCATCTTAAATAAATATACATTAGCTAGATTACAATCCAAAACGTTCATCAATCTATCACTTAGAAATAAACATCTGGAATTCCAAGTATGCACATTTAGTGCACTTAACTTGGAATGTCAAATCTAATTAGATAGAAATTCTTTGACATTTAAAAGGTGCCACCGAGTTGAACATTTATTACATTTTTTTTATTTCAATCTATTTTATCTACTAATAGAGGAGGTTACTTTTGTCAGCATTATCGTCGGTACAATACCTCACGTGTGACTGTTTTTAGGAAACGGCTCCACCACTGTTTGTCTGCCACAATCATTCTCTATTACTGGAGCCTTAAAAGGATGACTTGTGACTTCTTTACCATCAAACAATATCAGTTTAAGTCTTTTGACCAGAAGTTGGAGTGGACCCTTTTTGAGTTGCTCCGCTCCGGGACCTAGTACTTGCTCCAGATCCGCTCCAGGGTGTGCTCCGCTCCGGGTAATAGGTTTTATATTATGTATACAAATGTTAAATACAGGGAACTCAGAAATAATGGGAACTGAAATACATAACGGGTAAGGCGATAGCAGGCAACCGACTTGAGTAAGGAAGAATCCGTGTTAAACTTACACACTTGTCAAGAATACGTTTTACGTCGATTACTAAAAACTGCTCTCGGTTTATGCATTTACGCTCATTAATGTTGGTGTATTACACACACTATTGCGTGCATAATGCGTGCTTCATTTTCGTAGGGCACTCACACATTCAAAAGCCTGCTTCAACATGCGGCGTATTGAATATAGTCTATCGGTATTCTATTCATTATCTGGTATGTGGTTAAATAAGTAGTTTGAAATAAGGTTTAGGTATTATTCGTCCTTTTCATTATTAATTCTATTAAACAAAATTCCGGCAGCAAATCGTCTTTCAAATCGACTCTTCTGTCAAAAAAGTGAGGTTATTTATCACTTGGTATTGTTGCCGTATTTCAAATAATTCCAGTATTGAAAAGTGTAAAATATAATAAATTTTCATTGGATTTTAGGATGAAAATTTAATAATAAAAAAAACATTCAGGGCAGTGGAGCACTACAAATTTTCAGTACTCCGGCTCCGCTCCTGTTCCTGGTAAAACCCCATTGCCCCACTGCTCTGTGCTCCTACTCCGAGCTCCGCTCCAATGCTCTGCTTCCGACCCTCCTTTTCCTAATGCCTGATTGAAAAGAGCATTATTATTAAATGTTAGCTTAAAAATATATAATACTTAAATAGCTTAGATATTTATTTATTTACCAGAGTTGTATAATTATGTAAGTATATAGACTTATTTTATTTTTTATATCAAAAATATTACATAACATTGTTGTTATTAACCTACTTAATTATAGTTAAATTTCGACAGTAATTAAATCAGTTGCAGATAACCAGTGGCATCGTACCAATATGAAAATATTTCAGGTCCAATGTACATATTGTATGCAGTAATCTCTCTATCGTCTCAAATGTCTAAGGTTTTTGTGCTATGTAAAATGATACACTCATGACTAGGGAATCCAATCCCGAACCAAAATTCTGATCCCGGGATTTCGGGATTACAATTTGACAATCCCGGGATTGGCATTTTTTTCCATTGTTAATATAAAATTTTTATATTTACAAATAACATTGATAAAGTTGGTCAAAAATAAATCTAGTATAATTTATTCTATTTAAGACATATATATAGTACCTATACGTTCAATCTTGGAAATGCACAAGTTTAATGGAGTAAATAATATTGTAATATAAATAATAATGTGAATTAATATGATATTGCTGTTTCTGATAGTAAAAACATAACGAATGGATTAGCGAGATTTAAAATAGTAAAGCAAATCGTGGTGTATGGCCTTTCCGCTTCATAAATCTAATTAGTCAGCCAAATATGAGACTGCCGTAAAACTTTGATATCATGGTGGAATTACTTTGTTAAAAGTGCGAAGCATTGTTTTTTCCAATCTTTCTCATTTTTAATAATTCATGTAAAAAAATCAAAATGAATCGGCTACCTACACATGGGTATAAATCAAACTTCATTCAAACTCAGTTTATTTCTAATCTAGTTATTTTTTGACAATGGCCGCGTGGATTAAGCGCCGTTCTATAGTGTCGAGGGTCCCAGGTTCGAATCCTGGGTCTGGCAAGTTCACATATTGTTTTTCAATTTGTGCATGAGTCAGAGTATGGTCCTAATCGGTTGAGCAAGTGGCTGACATCCATTTCTCGTAAAAATAAAATCTGTTAATACAAACCTCCACTCTGTGGAGGCCCATATGATCCTATTAGGATCGGTAATGGTCAAAAGAAAGAAGAAAAAGAAGTTATTTTTTATTAAAAGTATTTTTTTGTTATATTTTCGCTTTTATTTTATTTCCCATAAAAATTGATAAAAAAATCAATCCCGAAATCCCGGGATTATGTTTATCAATCCCGGGATTCATAGGTATCGAAAATAGCTCGGGATCCCGGGATTGGAATCCCTACTCATGACCCAAGATGGTCAAGGCAAAGAAATGACATCGCACCCCCAGTAAAATACTGTCGTAAGTCTGAAATGGGCGTTTTCGAGTTATGGATGTGGTTGGATTCGTATTTTTTTTTGCTATTTTAATAAAATACTATCGTATCTCAAACTCAAATAGTGTCGGAGAGAAAGCACTTAATACAGTACATTACTTTCCGAAAACTGTTGAATAGATAATAAAATAGTGTTGTAACTAAGTTACGACAGTATTTTACAAGAAGCTTTCTAAAAAACTAAAACAATACTTTTCAAAAAAATACTGTTGTAACTCTGTTACTACAGGAAAATCTTGAGATACAGCGTAATTTTCTCACTAATTGCATGGATATTATTGTTCCAAAGTATTCAAACAAAAAAAACTGGAAGCAGCAGATGCAACAATTTTTGTTATCAACAATTAAATGGAAGTAAAATACAAGAAGTATGCAAAAAATACTTTATCAACACATTTGGGGTGAGTGAAAGGTACTGCTCCACTGCATGGAAAACAAGAGATCTTCTTTCCGGAACGCCAATTCCAGAACAAAGAGATCACAAAAAAATTAGTGATGTTTAAAAAAATGATATAAGAGCTCACATTAAGTCTTTCCCAGTGATCGAGTAACATTATTTGCGTGCACAGACGTCCAAATTGTATTTAGATGGTAAATTAACAATTGCTGAAATGTATCGGTTATACAAAAAACAACAAGCTGACAGCAATATGCCATTTGGAAAAGAACACTATTATACGCATCTATATTTAATGACGAATTTAATATTGGCTTCTTTAAGCCTAAAAAAAGATTTGTGCGTTGAATGCGACCTATACAATAATTCTTCACCACCAGATGAAAAAAAACAACTTCAAGAAAAATATGAGACACATCAACCTGGAAAAAAGAGGCAAGGGATGAAAAGATCAAAGACGTAGCAGAGTCCCGAACTAATGGCCAAAATAGTGTCATTAATGTAGCTGTATATGATTTGCAGGCTGTTTTACCGCTTCCTTGCGGAAATGTGTCAACTTTCTATTATAAACGAAAGTTTGGCAATGTACAATCATACAGTCTATAATATCACTGAAAATATTGCAAACTGATACATGTGGGACGAGAGTCAAGCTGCATGAGGATCCAATAAAATTGGTAGCTGTGTACTCGATTACAATGCATGTAAAAAATATCACCACAATGAGCATTTTATTTTTTACAGTGACAATTGTGCCGGGCAGAATAAAAATAAATACATTGCTGCAATGTATTTATATGCCACCGGGAATTCACAAAAAATACAACGATCTCTCATAAGTTTTTGGTCACCGGGCATAAACAAAATGAAGGCGATATCGTCCATTCTACAATTGAGCAGCAAAAGACCAGGGCTCTAAAAAGTGGACCAATATTTGTGCCCACCCAAATGATTACCATTGTACAAACAAGTAAGAAAACAGGACAACCATACATAGTTAAACCCATGACGACAAATAATTTTCTCAACATGAAAAAACTAGCAGATGAAATCGGTAAAAATTACAACACGGATGAAAATGGAGAAAAAGTTTTGTGGCAGAAGATTAAAGTTATAAAAGTAGACAGAGACTATCCATACATTATTTTTTTTAAAACCAGTTATCATGAAGAATGTAGGAAATTGAATGTTCGACAACAGCAAATAGGCAAACCGTTACCAATGGATGGTCTCAATATATCCAAAGCATATCAAGAGTGGCCAAAAATAACGACAATTAAAAAGAAGGATTTGCTTTCCTCTGCACCGCTAAACATCGTGAATTTTATTATGATTTTTTGCTTCTCTTCCAAGTGATGTTTAAAAATTAAAAATCGTATGTAAAAAATTTATTTTCCCATTAAATTAAATAATTAAGTATTTTTTTGTTGTTTTGAACTAATAATTGTATTTTTCTTTTTTTTCAATAAATCTTTAAAGATTGTACCATAACTTAATATTTTGAAAACCTTCCTTTACAGTGCCCAACAAATTAGTTGAAATTATTAGAGTGATGGTAGGGAAATTTACATAGAAAGTATTGAGTTGATTCAAATTTTACCATGAAATTGTCAAATATCCTAATAAAATACAGTCGTAACTCAGAAATATTCAAATATCTCCGTTTGTATATGTTTTAGAGAAAAATGATGAATACAGTTGAAAATAGATCATGTTTTTCCATAAAAATGAGTAATAATTTTTACATTCAGACTTTTCCTGTATTTACAAAGAATATTTGAAACTTCAAATGGCTCTCCTGCAAAATGCCAATTTTTGACTTACTACAGTATTTTACTGGGGGTGCGACATGTTTGCTGGAGGCTACCAGAACCTACAGTGGGTACCTACTAGTGGCGAAAAACTGACAAAAACAGTCGGTTAATCGCTAAAAATTGCCTTATTGTTGCTTAACTAGTCATAAGAAAGTTGGGTTTTAAGCATACTGCAATTTTTATAATCTCTTACGAGGGCCATAAAATGGTCCTCCACAAACTACCACATAATTTAGGTACGTAACCATCTCACTAGCAGTGATACTGAGCTCCATCTTGTATTTTTTTTAACTAATTGACAATTATCTTATATAACCAATATTATGTCCAAAGACTCGGGATAAAATATATATTCTTACACATACCTACCCTTCGTGGACTGCAAAGTTTCTTCTTCTCGTGCCATGGCCGGTAACCATTAGGACAGATGCTTTATCGCCTACTACCCTGAACAGTTCGTTGGAGATATACTTGTACCAATCACTGATGTTGTTGAGTCAAGACATACGACATCATCATCTGCTACGTTTACTATTGATCTTTACCTTGGCTGATAATTTGAGAAATGCTGTAGGTAATACAGTTTTATGTTTTTGACAGCATATATATAACTTATCAGTCGTTTCCCATTCATTTGGGACGTAAATATTTCTCAAATTATTAACCAAAAAAATGAGAATACGTCTATACAGCAGAGACGAAGGGTGAAGGTAGGCTGTTAAGATCCAACATAAACAGTGGTGTCAGTCATACTTATTTGTTTTCATTGGACTAATATTACAAATTGCAGTTGGTGCTGGTTAGTTTTTAAAATTAAATTTAGCCATGCCTTCTACAAACCATCACAGTGAAGAAAGGCTGTGGAGATCCGAAAAAAATAGTGTACACATTGTCCGTCATACTTAATTATTTTAATTGTATTTATGAATGATTTAATGGCATACTATTTGATATTTTATAGATAGACTAATATGTTTTTACTATTATCTATTATGACTTAGTTTACACAGGGCTTAATTGAATATTAAAAACTAACCAACACTATCTGCAATTTGTCGTCTTAGTTCAATTAAAAATATACGTTGACTGAGAAGGTTTAGTCAAGCGTATACTATTTATGTCAGATCTTAACAGCCTAACTCCACCATTCGCCATTGCTATTCAGTCACATCTCGAAAACTTCAAATATCTATGATATTTCTTGGATTAACGTGACCTTAATGCAATAGAAAATGATTGGGAGGACACAAACTTGTATAGGTTGAGCTATCGAATGATTCTAAAATGAATAACATTACTGATAAAAAGGTTGCGCATGACTGGCCTAAATCAAGCGTGAAAATTTTTGCTCAGAAATTCCTGAACTGCATGGTGTATTTATGGGCTTATCGCTAAGCTGCTAACTTTGACCATGGATGACGCACATCACGGTCATGCACCCTGGTTGGGTCAGGGACAAAATATAACCCAGACGTCTTAAAATGCTTAAAACAATCGTAATTATTACCTATTGCCAATAATAAAAATAACAAACGATCATTTATTGTTCCGAGTCGACATTGTTGACATCGATTACCTCGACCAGTCATGCGAAACCTTTTCAGTGTAAACATTCGTAGTCGACAGCCCAGAAAGAACTACCTTACGTAATAGTTTATTGCGCTGTAAAGGCTAAAATCTGAATAGCACACTGAAGAATCTTCTACTACAACAAGGGCAGTTTCATAATATAAACCATATGTGGTGTTCGCTTCGTCAAAAAGAATATCAACTTATACTTTTTTTCACAGTCTGAATGGAAAAAAAAATCAACTAAGGAATCGAATACAATAAATGAAGACATCACAATTATTTGCTATATTTTAAACACGATGGCCGAGCGGCTTACGCCCACCCTTATAATGTCATGGGTCCCAGGTTTGAATCCAAGGTCAGGCAGATAATACATTGTTTTTCAATGTGTGTTTGGAGGCATTGTATGGACCTGATAGGTTGAGCAAGTGGCTAGCATATATTTATCGTAAAACCAAAAATCTGTTAATACAAACCGCCACTCTGTGGAGGCCCATATGATCTTAGGATCGGACGTAGTCAAAAAAATAATGTTATATCTATTACACGTAAAAAATCCTAGGGAGCTCCTCCAAACCCGTCAGCGCTTCGGACCTCTTCGCAACTAAATCCGTTAACTATTTTATTGTATCTAGACTAATATGTTCAAGACGGACCTTATTCTATCTCTGTAGTGGAGCTTTCATCTAATAATATAAAAGTGAAGATGAATCTGGTCACTAAGACTAATGATTAAATTAAGTGACGGCAAGTCAAGTTATGGTAAACGCCGAATAATCATTGATCACTGAGTCGTCGCAACTAGGATTTGGAGTAGGTACAGGTATTGTTTCGGTTTTTCTGTGAGAAACGCCTGTATTTCTTAACCTTTCCCATCCTTTGATGTCTAGTGACGTTACACAACTTCTTAATTAGTATGCATTTCACCAACTTCATATTTTAGCTATTCCTAGAACCATCAACAAAACAATTAGCAAATAATGATTGTATTTATAAATATATATAACATATTCTGCCAAAAGCGATATTTTAAAATACTTAAAAGTCTTATCGTGAAACTAGTAAAGTGACCCAATGTGACGGCACAAGATGGAACGTAATTTATTAACACTGTAAGAAAAAGGTTAAACTCAGTAGTCCGGTATAAATGTTGAAACTCTTCTATACAACAGGCAATATAAATTAAGCATAATCCCATCTGTTTAGTATTTAACTAAATACTACTACTACTACTTCACCCTGTCACACCCTGGCGATGGGGCATAGGGCGAGCACAAGTTCGGGTCACTTCCATCAGTCCAACGTCAACTCTCGAGCCTCCTGCCATATCAGACCTGCAGCGCGTAGGTCGGTTTGGTATCACCGCTGCAGAGTGAGGGAGGGCCGGCCACGGTGACGGAACCCTTGAGACTGTGCCACAAGGGTACGAAGTGTCGCACTCTCTGGCGGTATCCTGAACACATGTCCCAGCCACGTGAAGTGCCTCTTCGTGATACCCAACTAAATATTAATATAGACAATAATCGTATTTTCATTGTTTCGGTTTAGTAATCTATGGGCGCGCACACAGAAAAATGGTATCCGCAGAGTAATTTGAATGTATTTGCAATTTTCATATTTATTAAAAGGTTTCAGTATATTCTTATAATATTTTTTTGTAATCTTAGCCTTATTACGTCGTCAGTCCATATTCAACGTGTTAAAGAAGACATAAATTGAATAAAGTTTGCTGTTCGGGATAGAATAAAATGCAAATATCGACACACAATAATTCTCTTATCATTATATTATTATTACATGTATTGACATTTCGAATTTTTAACAAGTGTGGAAAAAATACGTGGTAGTGGTCCGCGGGGTCCAAAAGGTTGGGGACCGCTGTGTTATACTTACCTACCCGATGCTGCGAACTCAGGAATTAGGAAAGTCAGCAGCTAGCTGGTGTTCCTACTTATGGTGTTTCGTCGTTTCCATACCAACCTCCGCACGTTCCCTGGTAAATTTCCCATTCCAAGACATAACGCGGTTTAATTCTACCGACGAATGCCTAACCTGGAGGTATAAGTACTGGTAGTGTACTAACTCACGAGTCACTGGCAACTGTCGCACCCACAAGTGGTTGTCGTGTGCGGGCGGTCTACTTTGGACTGGGCAGTGTCTTCCGCTCCGCACGGTTTTAAGAGCATACATAAGTGAAACGGCAAATAATTTCCAACATTAGGTGGAACGAACTTTTGCAGTCGTCGCCAATCGGAGACTGATAGTCGAGGTGTGAGTACGTCAATTTGTTTTGTGATGGCGTCGGAGGAATATATTATTAAATCGTGTGAAGATGACTAAAAAACGTTCCGCATGTACTTGAAAAAGAAAACATGTCAATGAATATACTAATATTATTACGAATATAATAATAAACATAACATTAAAAGGACGCATGTTGAATTTTTATGACAAATTATATTTCGTTCGGCTAGCGTCATTTGCACAAGCCGCGCATCGCCTAGTCACGATCTTTTTAGACCATGCCTCAGCTGAAGTATAGCCTTAAGATAATATGCCTCATGGCGGCATTCATTACACCTAACTATGGTTTTTCGTTCTTGCAGAGGGCCTGAAGCTTTAGACATCCTCCCCCTTGTGTCCACACCTGATGTCTAGTCTAGAACAAGATCTATTTGCATGAGAACAAATATATATTATATAAAAACTTTTTACGAACATTTAAAATGTTTTAATACAAATGTTGATAACAAAGTATTTATTTACTGAACATTAGCTGCTTATTCTTTACGCAATTATCTATTAATAACAAACAGAGCAGCGACTGTTGCTCGTAGGGATACTAAGAGAAAAAAACACTAAAGTTCATACCTACTATTTGCTAGCTAGATGATTATCTTAATACGGTTATATAATTATTACCGTTTAGAAGAAGTATAGTTAAATAATATTTGCCATACAATTACACAATAAATACATAGTATTCTTATTACATAGTACTTGTATATTATGCTCAGCATCTACCAGTGGCGAAGGGTGGAGGTAGGCTGTAAAGATCCGCCATAAATATTGCATACTAAACTTTGTCAGTCATACGTATTTGTTTTCGTTGAAATGTGACTACAATTTACACATGGTGTTGGTTAGTTTTTAAAATTCAATTAAACCCTGCGAAACCAAGCCATACTAGAAAATAGTCAAAAAATAATCGTCCATCTATAAAATATCTAAAATGATGCAATTGAATCATACATGACTTTGGATCTTTTATAGATAGAATAATATTTTTTATTTATTATAGTTGTTTTAAGCAGTGCTTAATGAATTTAAAAAAAATTAACCAATAATATGTATTTTTAATCCAATGAAAATAAATAAGTATGAATGAAAAAGTGTGCATAATTTTGTCGTATCGCCCAAAGTACACCAAAACTATTATGTTTTGGTTAAGGAAGAGTTTAATTGATTTTTAAAAACTAACCAATACCACCTATAAATTGCAGTATTAGTTTAATAAAAACAAATACGTATGATAAACAAAGCTTAAGTGCTCTATTTATCGCGTATTTTAACAGCCTACCTCCAGCCTTCGCCACTGGCATCTATAGCATTTATGGACCGCACGCCACTGATAAAAACGCGTGTGGGTATTTGTATATTCACCTAAAAACAAACTAAATACGCAGCTGTGCTTCAGTCAAGATCTCTGAAGATGAATGATCTTCATCTATGGTTGAAACCACTGGGGGAGCTTTCACGAACATGGTGCTCTTCTTGCGCAGGTTTGCCACTGACCTTGGTCTGGCGTCCATCTTCTGTTTCTTGCGGTGCATGGCGCTGGAAAAAAGGCGAATGTTAATGCATTTCCTCAGCCTATAACCGATAGCCATTGTAGTGTAATCAAGCGGGAACCTCTATCATAGTGGCACGGTACGCCGAACACAATTTCAAGCGTCAGATTCTAATAGAATTTTGAAAATCCATGCTTGCACTCGAAAAAGAAAATATTACAATTAACGAATTTTTTTCCAGTAAATCTCGTCATGAGATCCAGCTAAAATCCAGCATGAAAATATAAATAAAAACCTACAATACGTTTCAATCTATTAGAATTAGACAAAAATCATGATTTAAGAAATCATATACTTAATCCTTTTTACAGCCTTAAGAGTGGCTAGAATTTAGATCATTTCGCGATTTGTGGCGGATTAACATATTTTCACAACACATTGGAATAGCGCTTGTGGTCTGGACCGCATTTACATTTGAAGAAACCCTGGGCTAGTACATATTGTGGGCTCGAACAATATCAAAACGTGCCAGAATAAAACAAATTCATTTTTTTATTAGTACCTACATACAGACCTACCAACTTATCTGAAGAATTGATGAGGGAGCCACAGTCGAAAATTACCCGATCAAGACTCGCAACCGGACAGAATCTGACATTCGAATGACGTTTTCAAAATGGCGCCCATTTGGTAGTTCGTAGTTCAATTTTTGACCGTTCTTCCGATAAGTTTGTAGGACTGTACTCGTGACAAAAACATGCCGCTGAAATCGCCATTTTCTTTGTTGTTATTTGAAAACATTGCATCAAATACTACCAACTCAGAAAATATTAGTCTGCCATAATAATATCACAATCACGTGGTGTAGGTAGGCTGTTCCGATATCCAATCCGATCCGATGATCCGACATATATAATAGTGCACACTAAACTCAGTCAAACGTATTTGTTCGTACGTACGTTTGTACGTAGTTCATTGAACTAAGACTACAACGTGTATTATAATAGTGCTTGTTAGTTTTTTTACGTTCAATTAAGACGATACATCAGTGAAACGGCAAATAATTTTCAACTATAGGCGCGACGAAATTTTGGACTCGCTGGAATTCAGAGAGCGAACTTCGAGGTGTGAATACGTCAATTTGTTTCGTGATGGCGACGGAGGTATTAATTCTTAAATCATGTAAAGATGAATAAAAACCTTACCGATTTACTTGAAAAGGAAAACATGTCAATGAATATATTATTATTGTTACTAATAGAACACCCATCCAAGTATTATCCGCGCCCAATGTTGCTTAACTTCGGTGATCGGACGAGAACCGGTGCTTTTACTAATAGAACATTAAATGGACGCATGTTGGATTTATATGACAAATTATATTTCGTTCGGCATGCGTCATTAGCACCCGCGACCCGCAATCCGCGCATCGCCTAGCCACTATCTTTTTAGACCATGCCTCAACTGAGGTATATCATTAAACCCCGTCTAATCCAAGCCATAGTAGATAATAGCAAAAAAATATTCGTTTATCTATATATACGTATAGTTACGGTGACCATCTGTCCTTTAATTATAAGGGCGATTCTTTTACTTTTTGAAGGTGGTGTCTTAATTTAGAAAAACCTACTTTTGCCCTTTATTTTTAAAATCGTACTTTATTTTGGCTGATCCCGAGATAACCCCAGACATTGTCAAATAGAGACTAAAATAAAAAAAATGTCCTCGGCTTATAGAAATAGAGAATTTGAAGGGTTTTTCTGGGAAATGGCCGTTTGTACGGAAAAAATGGGAAGAAAACTAAAAAAAATGCCTCGACTTGGATTCTGAATAGAAATTTTCAACAGTTCGGCATGTAGAATCAGCGCTCGAAATGGAAAATTTTACGAACCGGAGCGCTTGATAATTTTACCAAAATATTAACATGGTTATCTAATTTTATGTGTATTTTATAAAAATAAGTGTGTTAATTTTTTTTCTTATATGGCACATTTTGCTCAGACGGTAAAATTATTTTGAGATTGAGTGAACCGGAATGGCGCTCCGGTTCATTGTGAGCTTTGTGTAGAATTCAAGTATTTCAATGCACAGTAAAATAGTCCGTATTCTTTAAGCTGGCGTTCACGTTATGTCGCTCGCGGAAGGAAAGCATTGTGTCATCGCGTTCGACTGTTGTAAGTTTTTAATGGGAGGGAACGAGAAGGAATGCAGTCTTAAGATGCTGAAGTGTGGGGGAAAACCGCACGCCAGCATAAAGAATACGGACTCCAGTACTATACGAATACAGACATCATAAAGGAATTATAGTCACCGTACGCATTGGTTACAATAGTTATATATTATAATAGCATACCTGTACAAACGATTCTTGTGGTTCTTGCAAGCACACATGAATATCAAGTCAATGAACTGCACCAGCGATCCAATCGCCGTCATCACGGCTGCTATCTGTTTCTTCTTACCCAAGGGATCCTCCTTGCCTCGGTAGACTTTGAAGGTAATGTAAATAATCGCTGCATATGATATCAGGATGATAATCCCGAATATGGCTTCCATACATGGCCTGGCCGGTGTCCCCACTATGTGGGCTGACCAGAGCACCAGGTAGATGGCTATGGCGCCTCCGCAAGAGCTGGCGATCACTCGCCGCGACATTGAGTCCAGATCCACCATTATCTGGGCCGAGTAGACTAACTTCAGAATGACTACTGCTATCAGCTGTGGGAATTGTGTTATATATCATTATATTATAGACACCCACGATGACCGCGCGGCTTAAGCGTTGGCCTATTGCTTCGTGGGTCCCAGGTTCGAATCCTGTGTCTGACAAGTACACATATTGTTTTTCAATTTGTGTATGAGTCAGAGCATGGACCTAATAGGTTGAGCAAGTGGCTGAAATCCATTTCTTGTAAAAAAAAATCTGTCAACACAAAAACCTCCATTCTGTGGAGGCCCATATGATCCTATTAGGATCGGACATGGTCGGAAAAAAAAACTATAATATGGAAATATGCTACACGATATTGGCTCAAAGCCCACTCGATACATGGCAGTCGAGGTGGACGGCATCCACCAAGGGACGACAAACGTATCTGTTTTTTCCAGATGTCTCTTGCAGGCTTCAGATGAGACAACTAAGACCAACATACTGGTTAAGCCAATTCCTGACCGGCCATGGTGACTTCGCAGCCAAGCTGCATGGTATTAGTTTGATAGGACATGGGCCGGAATGCACATGCGGGCACGACCATCAAGACGCTGAACACGTCCTCTGGGACTGCCCGTTGATGAGATCCGACCGTGCGGAGCTGTTTGTCAGGGTCCATCCACACACGGGACCGATTGGCCACGCCGACTTGATATCAACCAAGGCCAACTTTAAGGCATTTGAAAATTTTGCTGCGTCATATGGAGGACGGAATAATTCCGATTCCTCCTTAGATTCATCACTTTCAACTAATGACTCCTCTGTTTCGGCAGAGTTTCAGTACACGGGTACAGAGGATACTTCATGTCATTTAAGATAAATAACGGAAGAGCAAGTCAAGATTATTTTTATTTTCTAAAACTTTCTTTAAGGGGGGACATGCTCGTCGAAGGTCAAAATTGAGTTTTTATTGTATTTTCAAACCATGATCCTGGACCCTCCTTAAACGTTGTAGATAATCTATTTATATAATTTTGAAGCCTTATTATCCTTTATAGTTATTTTAAATATTTGATGACTGCATGAAGTATTTTTGTTACATAAAATAGTATTCTTTTAAACCTCTCGCTCTAATGTTTCAGAATATAGTCATATTTCGGTACATAACTGTGCAGCGGTGTTAAGATTTTTTACATTTATTAATTTTTAAACGCATTTATAAAACCATTAGTATAATTTATTACGAGATAATTTTTGTAAAATATTCACGATAAAAAATTATTTTGATAATCTCTGTGATCCCAAATTAGACAAGAATTAGGCATTTTATTATTCAAAAAATTGGCAAGATTAACACATTTGAAGATAATTCTAAAGATACTTATTATAAGCTATATCTTTGACCATTCAAGTGTAATAAACATCTTATGAATAATGATCGCTTTATAATAATTATTGACCTAAGAATAAGGTAGTGTTTTTTTGAAATACGCCATTTCTTTTGTCATTCCCTAGTGGTTAAGCTACAATATACGGCCGTAGCCATAAAATAACAAACTATAATTAAAGTAGGGAGTAAAATTATGTTAACGCGCGTGTTTGAGCATGTACCTAACCGAATTTTTTTTTATTTTTTTTTAAACGGTACATGTTCAAACACGCGCGTCAATATCATTTTACTCCCTACTTCAATTATAGTTTGTCAATTTATGCATACGGCCGTATGTTGTAGCTTAACCACTGGGGAATGATAAAAGAAATGGCGTATTTCAAAAAAACACTACCTTATTCTTAGGTCAATAATTATTATAAAGCAATCATTATTCATAAAATGTTTATCACACTTGAATGGTCAAAGACATAGCTTATAATAAATATCTTTAGAATCATCTTCAAATGTGTTGATCTTGCCGATTTTTTGAATAATAAAATGCCTAATTCTTGTCAAATTTGGGATCACAGAGATTATCATTATAATTTTTTATCGTGAATATTTTACAAAAATTATCTCGTAATAAATTATGCTAATGGTTTTATAAATGCGTTTAAAAATTAATAAACGTAAAAAATTTTAACACCGCTGCACAGTTATGTACCGAAATATGACTATATTCTGAAACATTAGAGCGAGAGGTTTAAAAGAATACTATTTTATGTAACAAAAATACTTCATGCAGTCATCAAATGTTTAAAATAACTATAAAGGATAATAAGGCTTCAAAATTATATAAATAGATTATCTACAACGTTTAAGGAGGGTCCAGGATCATGGTTTGAAAATACAATAAAAACTCAATTTTGACCTTCGACGAGCATGTCCCCCCTTAAGCACTAAGGTGCATGGTTGCTACATCAGTCCCGTGCAGCATCGCTTCCATCGCATCGACTTAAAATACAGTTGAAATTGTAAATTATCAAAAAAATATATCAAATTGCAAGCTTCGTATTTTCCTCTAGGTGCCTCTTTAAAAAAGGCTCAGTAAAGGGTTCACCTTAACGGCTAGAATTCGCTTAGGTATATAATATAACTATACAACCTCACGCTTTCTCCAAGCGTTTGTATGACATTGTGGTATGCATCCTGACACGAGAGATAATAATCTAAGAAAAAGAAAAGTCAAATTGTTTGATTAAATCATTGCAAGTGGCAACTTACTATCTCTATGAATTTGAAAACTGCCCGATCGGTAAACCAAAACATTATCACTTCTCGTTTTCCAATGTAAAACGGAAAACTGGTCCTTCTTAAAACACTCCTGTGGGGCTCCATGTTTTTTTTATTTAATCTCGAAAGAAAATCAATCCATTTAAATGTCAAAAGCAATGTTTCTATGTTCGTTTGTTTTTAAATGCATGTTCGATTATGCTCTATAAATTTGAAATGATTTGAAAATAGAAAAGTCTCTTTATAAATAAATATTACTGTTACATACAGACCTATAAACTTATCTGGAGAATGGCCAAAAATGGAGCTACGAACTACCATAAGACGCCATATTGAAAAACGTCATCCGAATGTCAGATTTTGCCAGTTACGAGTCGTGATTGGGTAGTTTTCGTCAGTGGCTCCCCCATCTCATTCTCCAGATAAGTTTGTTGGTCTGTGGGTAGATATTTACTGTTTATATTAGTATACCGAATAATATCGCACTAACTCATTGTTGTAGGTTTTTTAATGTTTTATATAAAATTGCGTAATTATTCGAGGTACTGAGGATTAAAGAGTACCCCCTCGTAAATGTGAAAATATATGTTAAAAATACATTAGGAGCATTTTTCACATATATAAAAAAAATGTAGGGATGTTAGGTGTAACTTTATAATATTACGAAAATTAAATATATATTTTTTAAATATAGAGATTGTCTTGCAACCGTATTTATAATATGAATACTTTTCTTACTTCACTACATCTCTAAACACATTGATAAACATTATTTATAATAATATGTTTGTTTGAATAAATAAAATTACCATTTCATTAGATTTTTTAATAACTTTTATTATAAAAAAATTCAAATTTTACATAGACATTAATTACATTGTATTTTTTTACCTGTTTCAAAACCAAAGAAAATATTTATTTATTTTATTTTGTACTAAAACATCTTTTTATTAGAAATAATATTACAGCCTTATCCTAGATAGTTACAAAAAATGTTTTGCATCATTTAACGAACCTCAATATAGTATAATATAATTGAAATAATATTAATAACATATCATGGAAAGAATATTAAGTGTAGTTAGGCTAAAATAAGTTTATAAAATTACTGTCAGTTGGAACATTATCGTTTCGAAGTCACGATACATGGATGTTTAAAAATAATATAGATTGATTACTTGCTGGAGCCACAAACAGTAGCGTCGATGTACACTTTATTAAAAAAAACTGTATTTTATAAATAATGATTCGACCTGAATGTATTCTGGAAGATTATTATAAATTTTGATGTAAATGTTTTGTGATGAATGAAATCAATTGAAATTAGGTGTAGGTGGTGTAAACGTTTAGTTACGTCGACAGTGATCAGTCTATACCTCCTTGGAGTAGTGTATGAGGGATAAAACTGTGTCCAAAAGGTATGTCGCTCCGCTGAATACGCAGAGTGAACCCAATGCCAGACCCACCTGAAAATAAAATAAGTTAAAAAAAAACAATCTTATACTAAAACTAAAAATTATAAAATTAAAAACTTTCTAGCCAACAGAAATATTTTTCTATTGAATCAATTGTTTAAGAAAGCTTCATACACAATTTACAACCATAATTAGCCCATCTTCATAGATGAGGGTTGTTTATGTGCGCATTCCATCAGTGTTCATATAATTTATCATCACACACCACAGCCTAATGTGTGCCTATCGCAAGCGTCCTCTACTCACATTAGCCTCAGAGATGGTCCTTTCTCTTTCGGATAATATGTGATACAGTCCTACAAACTTGTCTCCATTGGCACGCAAGTCAGACGATTTACATTCTTCGGGCTTTTTTTCGCGTGGAGCACCCCAGATATGCGGACTTTTTAGTGCGCAGACCAGGCTCGTTGGATTTCAAACATGTTTGATATTTTACTCTCCGAGTTGCCAGACTTCGTCCGTCGATCACTATGCAAAATCGATACGCGATCATTCGGACCGAAAAAAAAACTTTAATTGTTTTAAACATTAATTAATTTGTTAATTTACAGATTAGAAAATGAGAAATTTATCAATTATTTTTTATTTGTATTTATGAAATTCATAAAAGAAAACGTAAAACTTGTGTTGTTTTCACTACTATATTATTTTATGCAAGTCTACATATAAATAACACAAAATTATAGGATTATCGGAAGACATTACGATAATCGCAACTTTTGACAGCTCGATTTTTTTATTCGTTCGTTGTTCAGTAGCAGAGCATAGACAAATCGGACGATTTATTGTCCTAGGACTTTTGGCTCGCCAATGGAGCGCTGGCATAAAGAACGGTCAAAAATGGAACTACGAACTATCATATGGGCGCCGTTTTGAAAACGTCATTCGAATATCAGATTCTGTCGAGTTGCGAGTCTTGATTGGGTAGTTTTCGATAGTGGCTCCCCCGTCCATTCTTTAGATAAGTTTGTAGGTCTGTAATTGTGATATTTCTACTCAATTCCAGTATAGAGAACCTATATTACAATAAGTATTCTAAAATCGCCTACATAATATAAATACAATTACTTATATAGCACGGATTCTTACACTAATTTTTATTTCAAGTTGGTATCTCGGAAAGTATATCGACGGTACAATTTTTTTTTACATATTTGTATTGCATGTACTGTTTGTATTGTACTGATCATGCGCAATTGATTAGTGAAGTATTATATCGATGACACCATTAATTATAGCACAGTATGAAGTTGGTGTCTTTAAAAGAACGTTGTATGTGAACTCCACGTTGTAAGCATCGGACTGCCTCTGAATTTAAATGTAGGTACTATATTGTTATAGTACCTATTAGCAACGGTGTATCGAACTTCAAATCTCTATGTTTAAGCAAGGTGAGTGATAATACCATCGGTAATGCTGGAGCTTTTTACACACCTGTCTTTCTGAATAATTCTGCTTGTAGTGCTGCTCTCCCTGGTATCCGTGCCAGTAGTGAAGGGCTGTTCCTCCAACGGCGATCCACAAGAAGATTCCGAGGAAGTTCATGATCACATCGGTCAGTTGTCTGAAAACATGAGAATTCTTCAATTAGATATACTATTCTTCTTTTACTTCGCCCTAGCCTGGGGGCCCGGGTTCAGGAGGGGCCCGGCGAAGCGAGTCGACCAGATAAGTGAGATACACACACATCACAAATTTGCTTCACTAGTAAAAAAAGTCGCCTTCAAATTCCTTCAATAATATTAAGTAGATACATATTATTTAAAATAATGTGGTTGTATGATACAATTTTTAATTGTGTATAATCGTGTGTATATGTATAATGTAGTCGAACACTAAATATACACATTAATTTTGCCGCGTGCACCATTTGGTCACACAGCCTTTATCCTTAGCGATAGGTAGGGGGCTCCGCCGAAGATCCTAGCCTGGAGGCCCGCTTCAGGATGTGGAGGCCATGGTCTCAATCATTGTAAATCGATCAAAATCAGAGTGTCGCGGTGCGGCTTCTCCCGTCGCCTGATGAGGTCAGTGTGATAATATTGTATGACGCATAAAGCATATACAATGTTACATTAATTAAACCTAGCGCTTATTCTTGAAGAGAAGTCTGCTATTTTTTTATCAATGCGATCTTCTTTTACTGTCTTTTCCGAGTATAATATTGGCCATCGTCATACGTCTGTATCTACCCAAGATTTAATTGGACGCAGCAGGTGAATATTAAAATGACCCTTGTAAAAATACTTGGCTCATATAATCTGTGTTTGTATATTTTATTCTTTGATTGAATTTCATTATTATACAACTGATTTCGATTGAAAATGAATAAGTAAGCAACAAAAGGGCTTCTTTCCATTTTGGAAATGCACAAATGTCATTCTTTGAAATGTTAAAATTAGACCAAATAACTTACGTATTTTTAATTTAAACAATTATTGTTAAAGTAGATCAGTTCTGAGTACCTTCACTCTATTAATATAAAATAACAAAACGTATACCTACACAATGTACCCACCTAAAACCGCTCTCAAAATTGTGTCATTATGTTTATGCACATATCTCATTGTGTAAGTAATGGAGAGTCCCTTTGCTTTTAATCTACTCAAATGTACTATAATTGAAGACACAAGTGGATGAAGGTGTTATGTTACATTTTATGACAAAGTCTTTTTATTGCATGGATGAAGGTAGTATGTACCCATCTTTCATATGGATGTATCAAACATCTTAAAATATTCATTAGCCTGGCATTACGGCAAGGGATGAAGGGACTATGTTACTTTATTTTTTTTAGTTTTAGTTTTATTTTGTTCTTTTCTCTAGTGGATGTAGGTGTCATGTACACGTTTTTATAAATAAATCACACATTTGAACATTTTAACAAACTATTTCTGACGTTAGTAAAATTGTGTGATCATTAGTTACCACTTGAATACATCACTAGTTAAATTATCTTCAACTGAAAAAAATACATCAAAAAAACTTTGACTTCAATTTACTCAAAACTTTGATTTTGTAACATAACCCCTTCATCCACTTGTGTCTTCAATTGTAATAAGGTTGTATATTATACTACAAACCCTTGTGTATGTATTTACATCATTGTCGTATCGTTCTACGTATCCGCATACATAATGTCAATACAAATATTTAGGTAGACTTCATATTACCCATTGTGGTGGAAAACTGAATTCTACCTATATTGTAAATTTGCGCCCATTTCTAGGACCCATTTTGCTAACGGCAAACTTGTGTAAGTCCACGAATGATCGATATATTTCTATTGTATTTTTTCTATGCATTTCGCAAAGCAGTTTCACAACTGCAATGCGTTGGCGACTCATGGCGTTTAAGATGTATGAAAAGACTTACTTTTTATGTTCTGTCGTACCGAAGCAGTATGCGATCAGTTGGACGGCCGTGTAGATGAAATACCCGACGAACACTCCTGATGCCACGATTTCAGCATCAGGGTTCTTCTCCTCGTTCAAGTTCCATGTTCCTCCAACTCCGAGGAATCTCCCGGAGTATCCGGTGCGGTACAGGATTAGGATGATCAGATTCAGCACCTGAAAAACGGAGACAGCTGATTAACTTTATGTTACAATTTTGAAGAATTCCTCCAGCATTATAGAAATTATAATATAAATATCTAATTTGACTACACAAGGAATGACACCGGATCATACCTCAGTTTCAAAGTGTAACAACTCAATAAGCATAGTTCCGAGATAGTTAGGAAACAAGAATTCGGGCAGGTTTTATCTTCTACTCATCTACTATAAGTATATCTATTTTTTGTAGATTTTAATGAAATTCTAGGATTATGTAAAAATTATATTTATAGGTATTTTTAATATTACTTATTATAAACATAATTTTATGTTTTTATAATATTAATACTAAAAGTTTTCAGAGTTATCCACATGATTAACGTAGGTATAATTCTGAAGAATAATTGATATTCTTTATAATATATCCGCTGATATTCTAAAATTATTACAGATTATCATTTGTTACATCTAAGCATTTTGTCATAGTTAACTTAAAACTGCAAATTTTTGACTTTTTATACTTTGTATCTAAGGTATCGTTATATATATATATATATATATATATATATATATATTATACTTAGCCATTGATATAAATAACATATTTATAAAATTGACGTGTCCGTCTGTGATTTTAAAATATTTGCGTTTTGATCAGCGTTTTGGTTATTTCCATGATGTAAGCATATAATATAGGTCTTTTTTATTTTGATTTTCTGTACGGTTATAGCTAACAAGTGACTGGACCAATATTGATGAAACTTGCACTGCTTTAACACTACGTTGTTTCGTTTCAATATCTAATGTTCCAAGGTTAATAATAAACATTCTACGATAAATATTATTGATTCAACCGGAAAAAAATACCTCATAATTAATTAATGTAAAAAGTGTAACTATTAATAATGTGCATTTTCAATAAATAATATCGAAGACGTTGCTTAATTCACTATTACCCAACATCACTTATTCAAATTTACGTATAAATTATCTCGAATTATTACGTTATTAGCATACTTCTGTTGTCGATTTAACATTCTAACATAATACGTATGACTGTACGACACACATTATATCTGCCTACATCTTAAATTTTAAAATACCAGTAAGTGCTCAGGCGGAAAGGAAATCATTTACTCGGCGTAGGTATCCGTTGTAATTAATTAAATTTTTGTTTTGGAATGAATGCTCCTATATTCAGAAGCTTTAACATTTGCAATATAGTGTTATTCTTGGAATGAATGGAAATTGTATTTATACGGTAAGTATTTTTAATAGAACGGCAGTATTTGAAATAAATTGACAGTATTAAAAATAAAATGGAAATATTTAGAATAAGAAGACGTTCAGTAGTAAATTGTTGGTTTTAATAATAAATACTAAGCCAAATTCTAATTAGGTGTAAAAAAACTATTAAACAAGGATATCATATTGTGATAATTTAGCATACGCTACCAATATTTTTAGTAAAAAGTTATATTATACGTAAATATTATGTGAGTAAATATGAATTCACTTAAACATTCATGTTTACTGTTTTATAGTAATTAAAAATAGTTTATTAATAATGATTTGACATTTATAAATAATAATCAATGTGGTTTACCCTAGAAATGCAATGCTTGATTAATTATGGCTTCTTGGCTATTCGGTGTGAGTGCATGTACGTATGCATATTTGCTCGATTACGTATGACGAAAACATTAATGACTTATCTTGTGCGCGCTATGAAGTTTATTAAATACCCACTGTAATTTACAAGAAGACAGTATAAGAGACAACATGTCTACAACGATGCAATAAACCGCATGTAGGCTGCTCTCGTGGTGCAGTGGGCAAGGCACTGGCCTTCCGCCCGAGAGTTCTGGGTTCGATCCCGGTGAGGACACAATATTTATGTGTTTTTCTCAGCGCCTGAGTGTTTGTGATCGTCCAAAAATACTAACAACCACCTTGTACGAAAAAGCAAGGGCATGGTTATTAATAATTCTAAAAAAAACGCAAGTATATAGGTAATATGTATAGACAGGGCTTGAAATGACAGGAGCGCCGTTACGGTTCATGAAATCCCCAAAATTATCGCACCGTGGAAAAAAATATTTTACCATATGAGTTAGATAGGCCATATAACAAAAAATCCAACACTTTTTTATGAAATACACATTATATTAGATAATTACTTATCGTCACCTTAAAACCTCGTAAATCTGTTTGAGATGAATGTTGAGGGAAGGAAAAAAACGTAATAAAACAATATTTTAAACACCTCTCTAATCGAAGAATCTGCTAACACTGGTAGTGAAATACGAGGTTTTAATTCCATATTTTAAACAGCGAGATTTACGAGTTTTTAAAATTTCTCGATAGATGGACAGCATACTAGTCTAGGCTCTAGAGAACCGAGGTTTTGATATGATTTAAAATGTTTTTTTGTTTAAATTTTGTCGAACAAACTTCATTTTTCCATAATATCGGATCTTAATAGTAGGGTGAAGGTATGGTAATATTTTCGGAAAATTTTTCATTTAGAGCGCTGTGTATAGAGATAGGTTTGCTGGTACGTGCATCTATTCAGCATTTATTCAGCAGTTGTCCACTCGCCGAGCGATATGCCAGCCCATTGCCATAGCGACCTCTATCACATCGCGTACTCTTGTCTGCTTCCTTATAGGTACATTGGTTTATTTTGTGGTATTTCCGCGTTATGCCCAATATGCACATTTCCATGTCACGTTGCGCTACTCGTAATTTTTCGATTTTTTTTTCTACATGTTTACTATGTTTGCATTATTATTAAGCATAATTTCTTAGGTATTTTTTTAGTAGATTATATTAATTAATCTCATATGTTGTATGGCCGTCATTATATAGATGCCCCTAATAGCACTCCAGGATTCTGTCCCTTGACAGGCAGTAGTCCTACAAAAGCGATCTACGCGCTGTAAGTCTCACATGTCGTGACAGAGTGAAGTAAGTAATAGCCAAAGAATAGATTAATAAATATCTAAAAAGGCTACATACTACATTTTGACGCAGGGTTTTGAATGTGTGAGATTAGTGTGTGTTGCAACCTTCAAATACACCAATATTGAACGAGTGTCAGTGCATAAACGGAGAGCAGTTGTCAGAACGTATGAATGGCGTATTATTGACACGTGTTTAAGTTTATCCCATATTCTTCCACACTCGAGATCGGTTTGCCTGTTTGGCCTTCCGCTCACGAGAATACTAAAAAAAGACGAGACTGAAACTAAAATTCCAGCCAGTATCTAGCTAATGTATTTCAATAGCGGCTCGCTCACGACAAGACTGGAATCTCTCAGTTTCCAGTCCCCCATAAAACAGTGGTGCCAATATCAGTAGATTCGATGATAAATCATATTTTCTTACCAAAATTGGTAGCACTGAACTGAACAGAACAAGCAATAACAAGTCTATATAGACGTCAAAAGTTAAAGATGGGCGAACCGATTTTTAATTGTGACATTTGTGACAGAAGTTGAGAAATACCCCGGCCTGTATAATTATTACAGGCTGCCAGAATATTCGCGTAAAGATATTACGGAAAAGGCTTGATGAATTAGCTGACGGTCCAGTTTGACGTTTGAGGTTATGAGATTATTATCTCAAGTGGGTTTCAGTAGCGTCGTGTGCGAAGCATTAGTCATTGGCTGGTTTATGAGTTCCATCAGCAACCAGTTTGTCGGATTTTAGTTTCTCCATGAGCGAAAGGCCTTACTCCAGATCCGTTAGGTATTTCAGTTGCCGTTATTTCTGAGTTCCCTGATAATTTCACTACAGGCTACCCTACATAGTGTCTTATTATTTAAATATGTGTTATACTACTATATTTATTGCAATATTCTTGACATAACAGAAATAATCAAACTTGCGTCTTCGCTAATAATTAAATGACCCTATCAATTAACCTCTTCGCACCCACGCCATCCTTTTCCCAATGCGTTATGGTATAATTTTTATAAGACTTGCCATACGATAACTAAATTATATGTTGAAGGAATTGAATTTATTGCGACTAGATCCATTGTTCTCAAATATTCTATCACAAAACGTCAGTAAATGGATACATATCTAAATATAATAATTGGAAATGTATTTTGAATTTTTTGACGTGTGACATTTTAATTTTACAACGTTTTTATTAACTCGTATTCTTGTTTGTCCAGTACAAATCTTGCAATCGATTTTAACTAACTTCCTGACTAGCTAGACTTGAAACTGTCGTTGAAACTTTTAGAATATATCAGAACACTTGCATCAACACTTGCGCCAATGCATTCTTTTAATACGTTTAGCCATCTTTAAGCAGAATTGAATTCATTTTCAGTTAATTCCGTTTTGTATGGAAAGTTATTTCAGAAAAATCCGTAAAAAGTAAAAGACTATATTATTGGTTGCTAAGGGGGTGGTCCTAGCAACTAAATTATTAATATATACGTGCGTTACTATGGAAATCAAAATGACATTCCAGTATTCTATATTTGTTTGTTTGGATGTTTGTTTTTTTTATTTACTTATCAAGTACAAGTTTGAGCGTATCGAGCATAATAATTCAACAGAAAGTTCTTTTTATCTTGTAATTATTTATCTTAAATTTATAATACATCATAAGGTGCATGGGTTGCTTTTATATAAATACCTACATAAATTTAATACTAATATATTTAATAATAATTAATTCAGTTATCAATAATTGTAACTATGATATTCGAATGTTCGAAAAAAAGTGAATAATAAGTTTTATTAATGATACATTTTATTTCTCTTTAATTTCGTTTAAATAAACATTGCACAAGTTTTGCGTGTACCTCTCCGATGATAGCAGATAGGTAATTGATAAAAATATATATAGATAAGATTAGGTAAGATAATTAGTATGTATTTGATTCGACAATACTCATAAAATTTACGTTATCATTATCAATGTGTTTGTTACTGATATCAAATATTTTCACCTGTACAGGTTTTATAAAAATCAATACCTAATGTAAATACATTTGATACCATAACTTTACCATTACCATGGATGAAGTAAATAAGTCCATAACATAACATAACATAATATATATATATATTAATCGACATAGCAATATCACTAGGTAACTCATTTATTTTATAATTAAGTTTATATTCATATTTTTTTTTAAGTCTTGAAAAATATTTGTCAAAGAGGAAGAGCCAATTGCGTTGAGGCAATAATTTCTCGTATTATTCTCCGTTTAGAAATTATATGATAATAACGAAACGTTTACTTTCTATAATATAGAATGATGATACCCAAAGTGGGCATCTAGAGGTTTTCTTATGGATTTGGAAGAGTTAAATAATAATAATTTTAATCAGTCACGAAAATGGTACTGGCGGGTTTTGTAACAACCATCTTTACCCGACTAGCCATTACAGATTTACGTATCTGAATTTAAATCCAATTAATTATATCAACAACATCAAATTAATTTTTAAATAATTACAAGATAAAAAGAACTTTTATATGCAACGTTTTTAAATGTTCTGTTGAATCATATAAACTTGACTTGACTAGCTTAAACGATCAAAAAAATGTATTTGATAGAAATAGATAGAAATAATACTGAAATGTCATTTTGACACTCATATTGATTTCCATAGTAACGCACGTATGTATTAATAATTTAGTTGTTAGGACCCTTGCAACCAATAATAGTGGATTGTATTACAGATTTCTTCCGAAATAACTTTTCATACAAAACAGAATTAACTGAAAATGAATTTAATTGTACTTAAAAATGGCTAAAAGTATTAAAAAATGCATTGGCATCGTGTTCTGATATATTCTAAAAGTTTGAAATGTCTAGCTAGACGGGAAGTTAGTTACAAATCAAGAGAGTCTTCCATATGTAACGTCTGGCACTAAGGGGAGGATAAAGCCTGATATATAATCTATGTTACATGTAAATTGTACGTAAAATATTTCACCGTGAGCTTTCTTATCGGAAAGATATGACCGTATACTATACGGTCTCCAATTTTATTAGATTCAATATGATCATTAATTCAATTTTCGTAACTGATTTTTGCAAAATTCATGAATTCAAGAATGAAAACATAACCTAAACTAACCTAATCAATAATCCATTATATCGGCTATTTTCAAAATTTGTTTGCTGCTGGCTTCCTGTAAAGTGTGAACCGACAAGAATCGTGTTTTATTTAGACATGAATTTTATGTCACTACTATACGACCCAAAGAGGTTGGACGGTCTAAATATACGGCCTTATAATATTTCCGATACAACATTCCACGTGAAGTGTGATACGGCGAACTGCATACCTACAAGTTTCCGGACACGGAACAGATTAATTAAATATAAATACGAAAGCCAGTCGCCATAGATAGACCATGACTTTTAAAGCCAGCTTTGGTTTATGACGTAGTTACGACTATTAAACGCAATAAGTACAAAGCCCACTGAACGTAGGACTAAAATATAATCAATAATAAATGCACGTTTCCTTTATGTGACCATTTATTTAATGCATATTATGACGCAGGTGTATATATTTAAAATAACATAATATTCTTTGACACGTGTTTAAGTCTACCCCATATTTCTCCACTCCCGAGCATTGTACATTCTTCCAGCCATAGCCCATATCCAGAACGTGGGTCTAGGACGATTTGGCGCCGGGACAACTGGACGCCACGCAATTCAAAATTAAATAGACGTTAGGTACTTATAGGTACCTACTTTAAAAATAAATATTTAATATTATTATTTATATTTGAATTATTATATAATGATTTAATAGTTGATGAGAATTTAAATATGCACACGTAAATAATGATTTAATAGTGCATATGTTTAACGCTTTCGCTGCTGAATAGATAATGAGATTTTAATTGCCCCCTTTAAAATGCACGTTAATTACATCGATCGGCCGCCTGGTCATTACGCACCGTGTGCGTCTTCCGCGTCCAAAGTATTAAGTTCCAACGAAAAAAGAGTTTTTATTTTATATAAAGCCTTAGACATGGTAATTCTCAATCCGCAATATAAAAAACCATTATGTTAAGAGTAAAATGAATTAAAACTACTAAGTAGTTGATAGAAACTGATTAAAATTCCTCGTCTACGTTCTGTATACGTGTCTACGACAGTGCGGCGTCTAATTGTCCTAGCGTCCAGTTGTCCCATTCCCCCAGAAGGTAAACCACTTTTCTCATTTTTATGGGTTCCCAATATTAATTAATATTCTGTTATTAATGTAGGTACCTCTGTTTTATGAAAATCCATTTTATTTTAGCCTGTCTTAGAGCGTAAACGGTGATTTACCTGTTTAGACAATTAGTCTATGAAAGTCGGTATAAACTGAAGTTAAAAAAAAACACCTGCTATTAATAACTATGTTAATATTTTTTGTTATTATCACGCCTGAATTATTGTGAAATCATTTCTGTACCAATGTGTGTACAAACGCTTAAAAAGTACTTATCAGATAACTAAATTTACGTTTTGGTAAAATTTTAATAGCAAAAATGAAAAACTTTGTTTCAATTTTTTCAGTATTATTTTTTTAAGTACCTACCTACTAGCTTTTTATGCCTTTTTTTGACTATGTCCGATCCTAAGAAGGTCATATTACAGAGTGGAGGTTTGTATTAACAGATTTATTCTGATGGATTCAAGCTCTGTACTATTCCATTTAAATGGTTTTTTGCGACCCGGGTTTCGCCTTTCGGCATCTTCAGGCGTCGTGTACACTCACCAAAGGCAAACACACACTGACAACGAACACTCTTAACTCTATCTTATATAGTAAATCAATACAATAAAGTAGGCAAAAACTCCATTACCTACCTATCTAGTCAGAAAAAAACGTAGGTATGTTTAGTTAGTACAACTGTCTCGTTAAATCTTAAATGAGTTCGTAGTTACTTTGGCATAACGCCATAACCTAATCATAAAAATTCTAAAAATGTAGGTTCTTACGTCAATCGCAACTTTCATGTTTTCTTTTTCTTTTCACGAAAATAAAGTATTTTTTCTAAGAAAAAACTCGTGTAGTATCTAAAAATGATCAAGCATTCTTTAAATCGAGCATTTTCGAGAGTCATCAAGCAATCGAATCAAACGGAATCCCAATAATTAAAATCCCTAATTATTACCTGTAACGCATGCTCAGTTCTAAAGAATCGTTGCCGGAAGAGGTTTGTTTAAAAAAATGATTGATTAATAAAATGAGTGATTAGTTCATTTTGAACATGCTTAAAGAGTTGCAATCGTGTTTTTGTCGATACAGAGAAATAACTAGACGAATCACCTTTAACTTATTAGACACTACTGTGCCTAACAGTTTTTTATACGCTAATTCGTAATACACGTTCACGCGTTGTAACCTGCTTACACACTAATTGGGTACCTCTGCAAGCGACGACGTGACGCAACGTAACCACGAAATAGGCATCTACCTATGTGCACGTGGGTAAACAATAAGAATTTTAGTTCTGCGAACAGTGTTTCTGTTCTGACTCAGTTACGTATTCTGGCATTCACTTAGCTTTATTCATCAGCCCAAAAACAATAATATAATATGTAGATACGTTGAATTCGCGCCTGGTAGTGAATATGAAGATAACTCTAATTGAGTCATTTGAAAGATATATTATATGGCCCTCACACCCGGAAGCGAGCAACCATGCCACGATAATCTTCGACGGACCCCCCTACCTATCAGCAAGGTTAAGAATACTGTGATGCTCTAGAGCAGCGTTTCCAAATTGTGGTATTATGTGGAACCCAATAGTTTCACGAGGTAGAATTTAGGCTATTTTTTGTATTTTTTAATAAATCCACTTGAATTATTGAGTAAAATAAAGTACTGATCTTTTGAGGTAGCCAAGTAACATGCAACCCCTCGCCATATTGGATAAATAGCCAGTTTTATTGGTTAAAACAATTAGATTTTTGTATTTTCTACCTACATGAAACGTTTGTTATTTTTATTTGTTCTAACCACAAAGTACTAATATAAAGAGAGTGTGTATTGTTCGGCAAAATGAAGCCGTGTTTCTTGCGTATAACGCACATTAGAACCTCAATTATCCTAACTATGAAACGTTATAGGTACCATCGTGTTGTTTCTCAGTACGGCTACCAAATTTAAATATAACATAGTTAAGGGGGGACATGCTCGTCGAAGGTCAAAATTGAGTTTTTATTGTATATTCAAACCATGATCCTGGACACTCCTTAAACGTTGTAGATGATCTATTTATATAATTTTGAAGCCTTATTATCCTTTATAGTTATTTTAAACATTTGATGACTGCATGAAGTATTTTTGCTACATAAAATAGTATTCTTTTAAACCTCTCGCTCTAATGTTTTAGAATATAGTCATATTTCGGTACATAACTGTGCAGTGGTGTTAAGATTTTTTACATGTATTAATTTTTAAACGAATTTATAAAACCGTTAGCATAATTTATTACGAGATAATTTTTGTAAAATATTCACGATAAAAAATTATATTGATAATCTCTGTGATCCCAAATTTGACAAGAATTAGGCATTTTATTATTCAAAAAATCGGCAATATTAACACATTTCAAGATGATTCTAAATATATTTATTATAAGCTATGTCTTTGACCATTCAAGTGTGATAAACATCTTATGAATAATGATTGCTTTATAATAATTATTGACCTAAGAATAAGGTAGTGTTTTTTTGAAATACGCCATTTCTTTTGTCATTCCCCAGTGGTTAAGCTACAACATACGGCCGTAGCCATAAATTAACAAACTATAATTGAAGTAGGGAGTAAAATGATATTGACGCGCGTGTTTGAACATGTACCGTTTAAAAAAAAATTAAAAAAAAATCAGTTAGGTACATGTTCAAACACGCGCGTTAACATAATTTTACTCCCTACTTTAATTATAGTTTGTCATTTTATGGCTACGGCCGTATGTTGTAGCTTAACCACTAGGGAATGACAAAAGAAATGGCGTATTTCAAAAAAACACTACCTTATTCTTAGGTCAATAATTATTATAAAGCAATCAATATTCATAAGATGTTTATCACACTTGAATGGTCAAAGACATAGCTTATAATAAATATCTTTAGAATCATCTCCAAATGTGTTAATCTTGCCGATTTTTTGAATAATAAAATGCCTAATTCTTGTCAAATTTGGGATCACAGAGATTATCAAAATAATTTTTTATCGTGAATATTTTACAAAAATTATCTCGTAATAAATTATACTAATGGTTTTATAAATGCGTTTAAAAATTAATAAATGTAAAAAATTTTAACACCACTGCACAGTTCTGTACCGAAATATGACTATATTCTAAAACATTAGAGCGAGAGGTTTAAAAGAATACTATTTTATGTAACAAAAATACTTCATGCAGTCATCAAATGTTTAAAATAACTATAAAGGATAATAAGGCTTTAAAATTATATAAATAGATTATCTACAACGTTTAAGGAGTGTCCAGGATCATGGTTTGAAAATACAATAAAAACTCAATTTTGACCTTCGACGAGCATGTCCCCCCTTAAGTAACCATATTTTCTACTAAATTAACTAAAAATAATTACCACTAACTTTATATTTAAGTAACACAAAAACAATAAATTTCAGCAACACGTGCTGGCAGTTTTTAAATAACTAGTCATCCAAATTAATATTTACCGGCGACGTGTACAAAAAATATTTAATTCAGCCGTAGAAATTCTGAATGCTTTCTCACTCTCACTTATGGTTCGTTTTTGTTCGGGGCTTGGTTTTAACTTCTAACCTATTTCAAGATAGGAGATGATAATATGTCTCAGAATATTAATCATTTACCTAATTTAAATCTAAGAGTATTTATCGTCCATCGCTAATTGGGTTTAAAAACGTCCCTGTATTAATTTAAGTAATTGTTATTAAAACTTGCCTTTTGTAGTCCTGTGAGTAATTGTAATAATTAATAATTATGTAAATTAACTACCAATTCAATTGAGTTAACAATTGAACAACTACAAGCAGATTACTCATAGTTTTATGATTCATCTAACAATGTAATTAGGTTACGCTCCCATCTAGTCTGGAATCACCATATTAGCATATCTACATACAACGTCTAAAGATAGTAGTTGATAATAAATTTTGGTTGCAACACGTTACCATTTTAGTTGTATTTGGTGTAAGCAGGAAATTATTATTTACGTTTGCAGTATTGCCAACTATGTAGGTACAGCTGTTGACTACAAGGGGTGAAAAATCTGGACTAGATTGATTTTTTGCGGATTTTAGCTATATATTTCGCTCAAGGATTCATGTTTCAGTCGTTTAGCTAATTTTTGAATAATTTAAAGCTGTTTGCAGTGTCGAAGATGCTAGATTCAACGCTGTAGCTAAGATCAGAAATAATGGGAACTGAAATACCTAACGGGTAAGGAGAAGCAGGCAACCGATCTCGAGTAAGGAAGAACCCGCGATAAACCTAAACATTTGTCAATAATACGTCATACGTCGAATACTGACAACTGCGGCGACAAACTCGGTTTATACATTGACGCTCATTTAATATTTGTGTATTACACACACTATTGCACGTGCATGCGTATTTCATTTTCCTAGGACACTCACACATTCAAAACCCTGCATCAAAATGTAGCTTATTGAATATAGCATTATCGTAATTCTATTTATTAACTGTTCTGTGGCTAAGGTGTACGTACTCAAATACATTTTACAACGTTAAGGTGACGCATCAGTGAAACGCCAAATAATTTTCAACTGTACGCGCGACGAAATTTTGGACTCGCTGCTATTCACTGAGAGAATGTTGACCCGGGAACACGTCACTTTGCTGCGTGATAGCGACGGGTCAATTAATTCTAAAATCGTGTAAAGACGACTAAAAACGTTACCCATTTACTTTAAAAAGAAAACATGTCAATGAATATATTATTATTGTTACTAGTAGAACAATAAACTGAACATAAAATGAACGTATGTTGGATTTATATGACAATTAATATTTCGTTTGACAGGCGTCATTTTCACCCGCCACCCGCAATCCGCGCATCGCCTAGCGACGATCTTTTTAGACCGTGCCTCAACTAATGCATGGCCTTAAGTTGACAACGTTGTTGGTTTGCTATGTTTTGAAACAAAAATACTACAGTGGAACAACTTAACCTTAAAATTGTGTTGATTTCAATTTTTTCTACTGCACACGAATTATGTACAATAGGGTAAATTTAATAACTGTTTCCGTTATTATTTCCGACTGCTCTTTCATGAAACATATTGCATCGTTTTCTCTCGCTAGACGTCGCTCTAGCTACGTCATATTTTCTGTTAAAACTATCGAACTTCACGCATACTATGTGGTATGTTTATAGTAGTGCTTTTATTTTAAATTGGGGTATATTTAAATATCTTTAATAATACATTATTATGTGTAGATACTTATATTCAATACACAAGGTTTTAAAAATGTTAGAATCTTTATTATAGAATATAAAAATATATATTTAAATAAAAATCATTATTCACAAGTACATGAACGTATGTTACAATTAAGTTAATGTCATTTACCTTGATTGATCAGTGATCACTGATCAGTGATCACATAGCAAATTGCCTCCTGACTAGTGTAGTTTGAAGTACATCAGTTAAAACTTAACTATTAGAAATAATTGGCATGAATCATAGACGAATCAATAGCTTAGAGGCGAAAGCACTCACTCAGACGTTAGTTCGAGTCCCACTCGAACCCAAGCGTGGTTTACGCAGGATTTAATTGAATTAAAAAAATAATTAACACTAACTGCAATTTGTAGTCTTAGTTCATTGAAAACAAATACGTATGACTGACAAAGTTTACTGTGCACTATTTATGTCCGATCTTAACAGCCTACCTCCACCTTTCGCCATTTATGTATATTCAATATTGAATAAACAATTTTTAATGTTTAATTGTAGGTATAATAGTTTGATAATTTAATACAATTATTGCTATTTCGATATTTTCCAAAAAACGCGTTTCTACCTAACTTACAAAAAGCTCTTTGATGAAAATACTGCTTCATTATCCATAAAATGAAACACATTTGAAAACAGCAAGTTATCTCATGAATAGGTCAATGTCTCTTCTAGCTCTTGTTTAATAGGCTAGCGGAGGCCTTCATGCAACAGCGAATTGATGACAAACATAAGTATGACTATTTAATTGTAGACACTCTAAATCCAAACTACAATGATTCACGTAAATTCAGTTTAATTTCAATTAGTCATTTAGTACCTGATATACCTCAAATACGTCAAGATAACAATGCGATGCCATAGCAGGTGCGATTAATGATATGAAAATATTGATTAAGTCCACGATTCTGCTTATGGGCGAGGTATATTAAATAAATGGCTTCGTAGCCTAATGTAATGTATAAACCAGCGATTTCCAATTTGGCTACACGACCATGCGTTATTTTTATTACAGTAGACAAACATTAAAAATGTTTCTAATGCTTACAGACTTAGGGATTGCAATACCGAATGAAAATACTAATACCAGTATTTCGGTATTTCCAATTGAATATCGGTATTAATACCGGTATTCGTGAAATATATGGAAACAACAGAAGTATCCACCGATAAAATATAGATATATCTTTAAAATATTAATATTTTATAGCAAAAATATATAGCATAATTAAGTATATGCATATAATATGTGAACCGTTAAAATTGGTGAAGGTAGACTGTTAAGATCCGACATAAATAGTGCACACTAAACTTTGTTAGTCATACATATTTGTTATCATTTTACTATCTACAATTTTCAGATAGTTTTCGTTAGTTTGTAAAATTCAATTAAACCCTACGTAAACCAAGCCATCATAGATAATAGGCAAAAATATTCGTCTATCTATAAAATATCTAAAATTATGCCATTAAAATCATACATCATCAAAAATAGAAGAATATTTTTTTATATATTGCGGTTTGATTTATACATGTATTATTGTATATTATACACAATTTCAATACCGAATATATCGGTATTGTCTGATTTTTAAAACCGGTATTTCGGTATTGAAAAATACTGTGATACCGGTTTTGAAATGCCGGTATTGCAATCCCTATTTACAGTATGTAGTTATGTTGATTCAACGTAGTTATATTATGAATATTCTGCTCTGCTAAGTAAAAAGACAGTATTTTTGTTTTAGTGAAGTCAGTGAACCCAAGTTTTAAACAACTGTTTTTATTGTACTCGTATTATGTAAAATTATTGAATTGTTTCGATATTATTATGATCTGTAAATTAACATGTCTATTTAGAAATTATGTAAAAACAATTCAATAATTTTACATAATATAAAAGTAGTTTAAAACTTGGGTTCTCTCATTTCACTAAAACCAAAACACTGTCTTTTTACTTAGCAAGGTAGTATTATTAATATATAACTGTTACAGTCATCATAAAGACTGTAATTTTTCAGATTTTTATTGACTAATATACCTAGTACCTAAGTAACCCAGTTCTATTTACTGTAATAAGTTTATTGTTATGTAGCATAATTTACATACTTACTTTTATTATTTTCAAGGTAGTTTCAATCAATAACAAAAAAATATTAAATGTGTTCATCATTTGGTATTCAAAAAAATACTACACGTGTTTCGCTCACATGGTGAGCTTTATCTGGTGTGAGTATCGAAATTTATATTAGGGTATTTCAAATTATTTATATTCAATATATAAAATGTTACATTCTCAAATATTAGAAATTATTCGTTGAATAATTATTAGCAAGTGCAAGTACGTTATAACTACAATTCGGAGTAATCCGGGCGTCGGTTAATAATTAGGGCGCTTAATATTATTGATACCTTGATTTACAATACAAAAACCAATAGGCAACATTAACGCAATTTGATAAGTGTTTCACGTTACAACTACTAGATAAATTCGTCGTAATTAAGTAGGTTGCCCGTAACTTAATTGGTAAAAAGCACAGTGTCGCGAATCAAGTGGTTACAGGTTCAAAAAAGATTTTTTGTAGTACGTATAATAGGTATTTAAGGCGTTTTTAAAATAAGTATATTCAATAATCGTATTCTATTGGTTCAAATATTGTAAAATGTTAGTAATATTAAAACATTTTAAGACATTAATGAAATTATTGTTAGGTATGTTGTATACAATTTATTTTATAACAATTATCAATGATTGACGATTCGCTTTTGAATTTACGGCTTTTCTACCATGTTTTTAGCAGTAAAAATACGACTGTCTAATTATTGTAAAGTTATGGTTTTTATGATGTAGATACTAGTAATTGATTATTGTGATTGAATTGTTAAGAAATACCGACTTGTACTTTAATAAAATTACAACGCTTTCTAAGTCAAAAAAACGATGTCGGTTATAGCTAATAATTAATAGAATTGTATAAATTTATAATTTTCTTATTTAGATATAAAGTATCCAAATTAAATATAAATTTAAGATACTATGGAGTGACTACAACTTTAACCAATACCTAGTACGGTGTCGATCTGTTGGGCTTCGAAACAGGTTAAATTCATCGATCAATATATCGGAATAATAATGCTGTTTAAAATTAACTTATTAAATAAATAGATCTGGGACATTGCTGTAAATTACATTTTATACCCTTCCTATTATTTATATACTAGGTTTATGTATCGATGTAATGACGTATTGACCATATTGTATTGTAGATACACATAATTAGTACCCACTACGAGCTAAAAAATAGTAGACTCCCATATTCAAGTTCAATAAATAAGACCTTATTGTACTGCGTTTTATGGTCGTTTTGCATAGACAATCAATCGATCGTAATCAGGCGAATAAAAAAATGTCTCAGGAGCAGTGACCCAAGTCTTGCATGCACTCAACTGTGCTTTAACTGAATTTTCATTACTTAAAGTTAAGAGTGACCATAGAAAATTTAAGTAAATATAAACAAAATTAAAAACTATATCAAATAACAAAAGTTAATACAACATTTTTGAACGATCTTAGTAAAAAGGTCTAAATGCATCAAAATTGTCGATTAGGTCGGACGATCCGATGGGCCCAACAGCTGGTTGAGCCGACTTGGGCAAATCTTCCCTTTTCGTACACATTTTAGGACATTTCCAGAGGATGTGGTTTGCATCATGTATTTCTCCGACAATCAACAGTATGATTTGTCACAATTAATGGCAATGGTGTAAAAATAAAGAAGCTTAAAACATGTATGTACGTCTCATTAAATTTTAGCTGCTGGTCGCTAAGATAATTTGACTTGTCGAACTGTAATCCTAACATGATGTTTTGTTTTCCTTTGGGAATGAATTCGTAACACCAGGTTTGAATTAGGTACGACAGAACACAAAGGTAACAGGTAGGTAATAAAAGGACAGTATCTACTGACACATTATCATAAACCACGTATGTCTACTTACCAACTTCACAATTTTGATCACAACGGATCCGATAGTTTGCACAGACACCATTTTGAAACGTTGTTAAAAAATCTTGATCAATGAAGTAATTCGAAATACGTTGGCACTTTTAATTTTATTAAACACTTGTCATACGTAGTAAGTTCGCGGACTTGCCAGGTCTATAACGACAAAATGAACTATCGTATCTGTGTGGCATACAATCTTATCATATCCTCAAAAGTATAAAGATAACATTCAGGTTTCGTCACCCCGTATGACTAAATAATATAGATTCTGGAATTAAAACGTTGTATCTCCACTTACGTTACTTTGGCGTTTACTACATAAGAGATATTTGCAGTTTTTTATTGTTATCTATAATGAAAATGGGATAATTTAGAAGCAAAATGTGCTATATAGGTTTACGTTACGTTGGTACTTACTACTTTTACATGTTTGCAGTTTTTGTTATCTAGTTATCTGTAATCTGTAAATGAGAGATATGTACATAATATAGTCGATGTTATATTATGTTGATAAGGTGTTGACTATTAAGGTATTTCCACGCCTTGTTTTTATATATATTTCTGCATTAATGTATATTTGTTGCGTGATTGGATGAATCATTTATGTACTAAAAATTTACTTTGTTCTAAATAATCTAAATAAACATTTCAGTAGAATACCACTTAGGCCATTATGGAGAAATGTGACAAACCCTTATCGCGATGTATTCACTATTACAAGCTTCTTTCACAAACCCCACAGATTTGTCCGAGAAATTACAGACGTAAACAATACCATATTCCTGTGGCGAAGAGTGGATGTAGGCTGTTAAGATCCGCCATAAATAGTGCACTTTAAAGTTTGTTAGTCATACGTATTTGTTTTCATTGAAATAAGACTAGAATAAATTTACAGATGGTGTTAGTTAGTTTTTAAAATTCAATTAAATACTGCCAAACCCAAGCCATAATAGATAATAGTCAAAAAATACTCGTCTATCTATAAAATAACTAAAATTACGCAATTATATCATACATAACTTTTAATATTGTATTGAATATTGAATATTTTTAATCTATCATAGTTTATCAATATATGTATTCTTAATCCAATGAAAAAAAATAAGTTAGTATGAATGAAAAATTGTGCGCAATTTTGCCTAACGCCCAAAGTATACCAAAACTATTATGGTTTGGTTTAGGCAGGGTTTAATTGATTTTTAAAAACTAACCACCACAACCTGTAAATTGTAGTCTTAGTTCAATATGACTAACAAAGTTTAATGGACACTATTATTTTATGGCAGATCTTAACAGCCTACCTCCACCCATCGCTTTGGCCATATTCACTCCTAAACAAAGCATGTTTACGACTAGGAATTGCAATACTGAACGACAATATTAATACCGGTATTCGTAAAATATATGAAAAAAACAGAAGTATCTACTGGTATATAATATTATGTATATAAAGCTCTTTAAAATAAATATTTTATAGGACGTACCATTGTTGGTCTCCAAGGGCGTTGAAGGGCAACTGGAGTAAACCAAACATCGCCTAATCTGTCAAAAAACAGCCATGGTCATTATATATATTATATGTTAATTAATACATTTTGTTTTCACTTTCAATACCTATGGAATATATCGGTATTGTCCGATTTTTAAAACAGGTGTTTCGGTATCAAAAATATTAGGATACCGGTATTGCAATCCCTATGGACCACCCACAGAGCGGATGTTATATTTACTATTGTTTACGAGATATGGTTGAAAGCCATTATCCCAACTCATTGGAACTACATATATGAACAGATTCAAACTGATTAACGATGACTGTTGTCCATGTGATGGCAACACGTCTCAAACAGTGTGGCATGTCATTAACGACTACCCAATACTAGAAAAAGAGTCGTGGGTTCTCGGAACTCTGTACAGACAACATAATAATGATATTGACCACCAAAAACCTCACGAAAAATTAATCAACAAAATGACACAAGAACAATACACAAAATATTTAATTAAGAAATAAAAGGAAGAACATAACTCTAAGATTACTTTTGCATTTTTTTTGCGTAGGTGCAGCAATGGGACTAACGTAAAAATAGAAATTGTGTCAGCGGTTTTTATAGGAAAATCACAGAAGGCTCCATCTGGAAAATGGTTGAACGTCACTGGAGACAAGTCATTTTGTATACACAACCAAAAAGTCCTTTGGACATACATAACGTGAAAACATCTCATGCATATTATTATAACCACTGAAAAAAAAAGATTTTTTTCTATTGGTAGGTAGGTACTAAGATGTTTTCAAATTATGTATCTTCAATAATTTAAAGAATGTTACATTCTCAAATCTTGTGTCTTATTCGTTGAATAAAAGAAACTGTTTATTAAAAAAGTGCTTTATTTCAGGCACAAATGAAAATAGTAATTTTTATTGTTTTAATTTTTATCCTTTCCTCAATACTAGTATAAATAGTAGTATAATATTTTTGGTTCTTTTCTGTTTAGTTAGTGGAAGCCAGCGGCAAACTTATTTTGTATGCGATACAAATTTGTGTCCGGAAACATATACATATTTATATATACATAGCATATACACATATATTTTACATAGCAGTTAGCCGTATCACACTTCACCGTGAAATGTTGTATCGGAAATAAATGACTTACATTAAATTCATATCTAAATAAAACACGGTTCTTGTCGGCTTACAATTTACAGTTTATAGGATGCCAGCAGCAGACAAATTTTGAAAATAGTCGATATACTGGATTATTAATTGTTAGGTTAGGTTAGGTAATCATTCTTGAATCCATTAATTTTGCCGAAATCTATGAAAATTGCCTCTCTCTGTTCCCGCCTGGCTTCCAGTAAACAGGCTTGTACCATTTTTAGGATTGTTGTCTAATGCGTCAATGACATTGAGCTACTTTACGAGCTGCTCGTTGGCGAATTTACAATCTGCCTGTAAATTCGCCCAGTGTCATCATCGAACAAGCTAACAAGCAGATTGTAAACAATCTACTGAGAAAAGTTGAAAGCCGGTCATCTTTACACGCTACACGCCGGCGTGTAGGCCTACTACGTCTACGCAGTAGAGCGTAGTAGTAGCGAACTCCCGGTAAAAAACGAATTACGTTATGTCAAAATAGTCGCTAGCTTGTTGGCTTCTCAGCGAATGGAAAGTTTTGTGTGTCATCATCACAATCGCAGTAGCTGAATCGCCCGCTTTTAAATTCACCAACAAACAGCTCGTAAAGTAGCTCAATGTAATTGACGCATTAGTGTATGTTTCCCAACCTTTTTCGTGCCACAGCATATTATTGACGTACCTTTTCTCAAACTCTTAAATTACCATTTTTTGTATTAAACTCGAAAAAAAAAATAACCAGTTGCAATTATTATTTGTATGAGGCGCCTACTGAAAGGTTTAGTAATAGCGTATAGGAATATTATATCTTTTCTATAATAAGTATAAAAAAAAGCCAAAACTTGCAACCCTTTTCTCATTGCGTAATTTTTGGAATTGCTAGTGTGGCGACAATACATTCTATTCAAATATGGGGGCGGTCCGGTACCTACTCCAAATACGGGCTCTCCATATAACTTTCTTTAAAAAAACTAACTCTATCGTTAATGATCCTTTTCATCTTATACCTTTAGTAATAGATTCCTCATTGACATTATCTACATACAAATTTTCAAAAATATGGGTATCATCGATCTACTTTACAAGATAATGGATATTAAAAAATGCATTGTTTTGGTAGTTTCTCCATACATACACGTTCTTAGAAAGAACCTTTTTCTGAAACCGTCACTAATAGATTATACCGAATGTACACGTGCATGGATTTACTTGCACCGATAGTGTCTTTTAAACTATCGTGATAATACCTGTTTACGCGTAAAAGTGATGACTGTCTCGCCAATCCCATTCTTCAAGAGTAGGTAAGCGATACGCGATGTTGTCATTTTATGGTACTATTTGACAGGTCCTGAAAATCGGTTAACCTCAAAATGAGTATCTGTGCAGTGTAGTTCGGTTTTTTACCTGAAGGTTCGCTACTGTCGTTCTACTCCGCAGGCGCAGATATTGCATGGTCGAATTGTCGCGTGAAAATTCAGAAGCTTCTGAACTTTTTTGATTCATGCATGTAATCTTTCAATTTGTACGATGATATGTATTTAGACATGTAGTTTTTTGTTATCGCCGTGAAAATACGTACCTACTGTTAGCAGTAAATCCATGCAAGTGTAAACAGGGTATTGCTCATGTACGGTTTCAAAATAGAAAATATAACAAAACAATAAAAAGGAAGAAAAATAACTACAAGTATTGGTATTTACTAAAACGTTCTGAAATCGTTGTCGAGTTTGTTTTTGATAGAAAAGGTTCTATCTCTTTTAGCAAGGATCTAATAATTATTGTCTTCATTATTTACAGGAGCTCGGCATGGACATCAGCGACGTGGACATCGAAGAGATGAGGAACAACCTGACGAACATCGACTTCGACGAGGCCGCCAAAGTGGAGCGTATGACCAGGCACGACGTCATGGCCCACGCGAAGGTCTTCCAGGGCCAGTGTCCGTCAGGCCTGCACGCCCTGCATGCCGGAGCGACTTCGTGCTACTTGACCGACAACACCGACCTCATCCTGTTGAAGGATGGACTGTCTCTGTTGAAGATCAGGGTTGTGGCTGTGATCCAAAGCCTGGCGGTGTTCGCTGATAAGTATAAGTGAGTTTTTGCTTTGATTAATTACCTCTAAGCGACCGCGTTAGAGTAAGGAGGGCCATGTAATCTATAATGATCATTATTAGAATGTAAGCCATATTTACATACATGATTTTGAAACCACTTCTGAGAATATAATATATTATAACCAATACAAAAAATGTTTTTTGAAAAAAGTAAGACAACCAGCAGGAATCGAACCTGCATCTTTCGGGTTTCGCGCCCACGCACATAGACCACTATGCTATAGGCGTCATACTTAATTGCGACAAATTTTAACTAATTGCTCTTAATACTCTCTAAAGCGCTTTCCAAATTGAGTTACTATTGGCGATCGGCTTTTGTATTTTAAATCTAAGTAGGTATTACTTTAATAACTACTAACCTAACTTTTTTCAAAAAAGATTTTTTCTTTTGGTTATAATATATTTATTTTCTCAGAAGAGTTTTCAAAATTATGTAAGTATGTTCAATAATTAGAATGTTACATTCTTAAATCTTGTGAATTATTCGTTGAATAAAAAAAAATAGTTAATTAAAAATTAAGGCATATTTTGTCGTAATAGTTGCAGAGACTTAAAATAATTCTTTTTTTTATACTGATTCCAGGAATCTTCCAACTCTTGGCTACACCCATCTGCAACCGGCTCAGCTAACAACGGTCGGCAAACGTGCCACTCTCTGGCTTCAAGACTTACTCATGGACGAACGAGCAATAAGACGCGCTTACGAAGACTTGCGCTTCCGCGGAGTCAAAGGTACGACTGGCACCCAAGCATCCTTCTTGCAGCTTTTCAATGGAGATCACGACAAGGTCAAAAAACTAGACAAAAGAGTTGCAGAATTGGCTGGCTTTGCTGACAATTGTTATGTTATTACCAGTCAGACTTACACGAGGAAAGTCGATATCGAATGCGTTGGAGCATTATCTAGTCTAGGCGCTACAATACATAAAATGTGTACTGATTTAAGGATTCTGGCTTCGTTTAAAGAGATTGAGGAACCATTTGAAGAATTGCAGATCGGTTCTAGTGCCATGCCTTACAAAAGAAATCCAATGAGGTCTGAAAGATGTTGCGCTTTGGCCAGGCATCTCATGACGCTGTTTTCAAACGTTGCTAATACGCACGCTACTCAATGGTTGGAGAGAACTTTAGATGATTCTGCCAATCGTAGAATTACTATCGCCGAATCTTTTCTGGCGGCTGATGCAGCTCTGTTGACTCTATTAAATATCTGCCAAGGTCTCGTCGTATATCCGAAAGTCATCGAGCGGCATATTTCTCAAGAGCTACCGTTCATGTCAACCGAAAACATGATCATGGCGATGGTGAAAAAGGGTGCTGACAGGCAAGAGTGTCACGAAATCATCAGAGTGCTGTCCCATGAAGCGGGAGCGGAAGTTAAACAACACGGAAGAGATAACGATTTGGTCGAACGCGTTAAGAAGCACCCATACTTTGAACCTATTGTCGGAGAATTGGATTCTCTGCTTGATGCTTCTACGTTTATCGGTAGGGCTCCGGAACAAGTTACCGAGTTCTTGACTGAAGAAGTTAACAAGATCGTTTCTCTTTACAATGGCCAATTGGAAGCTGCTTCGAAGAAAGTTGACTTAGTCATCTAATTCTTTGCTAAAAAGTTTATTTTTTATAGGTTTCTACCTAATTTTTAAATGCGATATATATTTTATTGTATTGAATTTTTTATGCATAGGTTCTTTTTATCCTAAGTGTTACTAGTATTTTTTCTGGTACTTGTTAAATAACCCAATGCGACTTGAAGCGAATCAGTGTAATACTACATTAGTCATCGTTGCATGCATTTGGGACATAAAAAAGTGTTAAGTTTCAGTTTGTTTTTAGGTTTTAAATAAGCTTTCATAGTGACAGATGACATACTGTTTTGACGCGTATTTCTATGTATACGATTTATCTTACTGTGCATGCACAAGATTAAGTCCATAACATATTGTATTTTTACAGCAGTTCCAATGTGATGGACTATTTAACAAGTACCTTATGCATTTCTAAATAACAATGATTTTTGTTTAAATGAAATCAATTCTTTGGAGGTGAGATTATTAATCATATAAGATAAGCAGATAAGAAATTAAAGGGTTTCATTTGTTTGATAGGTCTGTTTGAATTGTGCGATTTAGATGACTATCCCAAATCCTTCATTTAATTGGTGTTTTTGGAGTATACATCTATACTTCAGTCTCTCGGATATATTCAAACCCAACCGACTTTTTGGACATTTTGCTGAGCATCTAACAACTTGAATTATATTCGCTTCAGTTATGTTTTGATGTCATATAATGAATATATAATATCTAGTTTAGATGTATGCAAGATTGAGTCATATTTTTGCTAATGAATTTTTATAACAAATATTTTTCTAAATAAATAATGATTTCGTAAAAAACATTAGAGCTTTATTTATCGACACCATAATTTTTCACACTAGCACAGTAATTAAGATGTCAATTTTCAAGTTCACATTTCATTATTTGTGGTACCAAAGCGTTATTTTTGTATTTCAAAAGTAAGCTGTCGATCGAACAGATTGTAATGATGTATCATTTAAAATTTTTAAACATTTTATTTGATTGTTGAGTTTTAGAAGTTACAGATACATAGAATATGTACGTATGTATATTTTGGACGTATGTGGACTTAACAGGTTTTGGAAATATATACAGTACTCTCTCAGTAATCCGCCACCCCAAAAACCAGACAAGTGTCCAATTAGTGAAAGCGGCAGATTATAGTGCATACATACAAAATATGGTAAAAATTAAAACAGGTACCTATTTCGTAAAAATAGTCTTTTTTGAGAAATTTGTACTAGCAAATTACGGTTTTATTTATAATCAAAATCAAGTATTTACTAATTATACATATTTATAAATTAAGTTAACTAAATATTAAACAGTAAATCACTTGACACATCCAGTTGTTCAGTGAGGCAGATATTCTTGAATGGCTTAGGATTCCTGGCTTTCCCTATGACCAAAAGCTTCAGTTTGTGTGTCCCGTTTGCATTGGAGCACGGCATAATTGTGATGCGGTTCTTGGGCACTTTCCTTCCTGGTACATTACTTTCTTCGCGATGAACGTACATTTTACGAAGGAGAAGTTTCCAAAATACACCTGTCTAATCTAGTTGTATACTTGTACGTGGCGGACTACTGAATTTGACAATCAAATATCGGTGAATTATAGAGCTTGATTTTGTGCTTCTTTGTAATTTTGGGGAAAAAATCAATTACGTATTCTGACATAATATATTTGCAGTTTGGTTCACCAATAGTGACAATGATAATCAGTTACTCTTTAAGCCTTATTTGTCACTAAATAATAAAGAAAATGAATTTCTATAGGTAAGTTATCTTTTCTAGCCGGTTCTATGCTTTCAGTGAGTTATCTCGCCCAACTTTAAACTCAAATTACTAGCCACTGTCGATTGATTTGCATAATCTAAAAAATTAAACACACAGTGACATCTGTTTGAATTATTATGAACGCCGATTAAATGCCGGCCTATAGAGTCGAGGGTCCCAGGTTCGAATCCTGAGTCTGGCAAGTTTACACATATTGTTTTTCAATGTGTGTACGAGTCAGAATATGGACCTAATAGGTTGAGCAAGTGGCTGACATCCATTTCTCATAAAAATAAAAAATAAATCTGATACAAACCTCCACTCTGTGGAGGCCCATATGATCCTATTAGGATCGGACATGATCGAAAGAAAGAAGAAGCCACAAATTATCGGAATTACAGCGATTTTAATAAGAGCTTCGCTCTACATTCAAGGTGTGTCGTTAAAAATCTGCGGCCTATCAAATACTGCCATAGTAATATCGTCAGGCATAGGAAAGGCTAGTAAACACATAATTTCCATACAAGTAATCAACACACATTATATTTACCTATCTAAAGCATAAAGTCAATAAATATTTCTACTGTAAAAATTACTTGACAGTTTTCCATAATATCGTCGGTTCCTATTAAAAAAGTCGGATCTGCAAAATGTCAAAATCAAAGATGTTTCATCAAATATCCTTTGTGACCTATTGCTTGCCATAAAGAATAAAAATACGGGTTATAGAAACTTTTCTAAACGTTTATAAAAACATCCGTCTTTCCGGTGAACATAGTAGCAACTGTCAGATTCGACGCATCTTGCTCACCCACGCCCAGCCAACAATGTTGGTTGGTAAGAACCGACATCGTTATTCGTACACTCTCGGTAGATCCGTCATTTTTAACTTGAGTATCTCGAAATTTTTCAAACAAACAAAAAAAACTGTGATTGTGGTATAAATGTTTAAACTGTTTAAATAACTTTTACGTAATAATCCGAAAATTACAAAATTTCAGATCTGACTTTTTTAATAGGGACCGACGATATATAGGACATAATTTTATTAAAGCAGTTTCTCAAAATTTTTTATGCAGCAGGCCTGTATTTATATTTTCCTTCTCGTGTTCATTCACACGCTTTTTTAAGTTTTGTATAATAGCAGTAGTACTACATGTGCATGGATTTACTTGCAGTAATAGTGTGTATTTTAAACCATCACGATAATAACTTTACTGTTTACACATGCTGAGGGTCTCGTCAATCTCATTCTTCAAGAGTAAGCGAGACGCGATGTTGTTATTGTATGATACTATTTGACAGGTTGTGAAAATCGGTTAACCTAAAAATGAGTCTGTGCGGTGTAGTTCATATTCCGTAGTGTATATCGTCTCTGTTGGCAGAACACACTAACTGGAGAATACTAGTTTTGAGTAATTTCACTTTGAAGTTGTTAAAATGTTTGAAATGGTCTATCATGTGAGTTTATTAAGTAATCGTAAAAAAAGGAAGACTTTAAAATAAAGACTGTTTATTTATTTAAAAGGTTTCCATACGGTAAAGTTTGAAATAAGGAACATTTTGGTATAACTAACTCAATATGTCATTTTTTCGAATTAGTGTCTTCTGCCAGAACAGTGACGATATCACAGTCCAATTGTCATGTGAAAATTCAAAGGCCTCTGAACTTTTTTATTACATTCATGCAATCTTGCATTTATTTTGTTATGGCCGCGATAATACTTACAGTCAGCAGGAAATCCATGCACGTGTAAACAGGGTATAATGGTTTGTTCAATTTTTTTTTACATTTCAAGGTATCTAATGGGGTTAGTTAATTAACAGAAAATGCTCCGAAAAAAAGTTTTATTATTTAATATATTATCAATAAAACATAGTATAATGTTATACATACACATATTCATAAAATACAATAATGGTAATAAATAATGATAAATAAATATATGGCAGTAAAAAATTCGTAAACGATTGTGCTGTGGTTTTATTACAATAATATAATAATAATCAATATATACTTATAAAGCTAAAATGAATAATAATTTATTTATATGAAAATAATAAAAAAAAATATTAAACTAAGTAAATATTATTAATGTGATGCGTAATAAAGACTATATAAAAATATGGCAATGAATTGTTGAGAAATCACTTTGTGACATTGTCGAAATAATGAGAATTATTTTTTTTTACAATATTTAAAAAAAGAGATTTCAAATAGTGAGAGCGAAATTTAAAAAAAAATATCTTTAGATATGAAATTTAATAAATTATAACTTAAGATTCTGGTATAATTTTTTTATTCCACTTATGTACAACTTAAATTATTGATTTTTTTTACTCCATGTAATGTTAATTATTAACAAATTTCAATCATTCAATATGTCTTTCTACCGATACTTTCATTTCAATATATACAAAAAAAGGTTTTTTATAATAATTATTAGAGATTCTACATATTACTTGTTTAAACCTGCTATGTCCGTTTTAGATAATATGGAAAGAAGAAATTAAGATAAAAAGAGAGAAAGAGAGAGAGAGTTTTGTAAGAAGATAATTTTGTCCATTCTGTAAAATTGTAAAATTTAAAATTACATTTGGAGTTAGAAGGAAAGCGTATCTTAAAGTATAATATACCTTATATCTCATTTTTGACAAGTTTTTAGGAGAAATAAATATTAAATATAATTCAATACAATTCAATTCGGGTTACTGCCAAAAGTTAGTAAGTCTCGAAATCATGTTATGGAGTAATTGTAATTTGAAGTTTGACATGGCCTCTTAAATCAGGCATAATGCTAATTTCTTTGTGCTTTATGTGTATATTCTGTATATCGGATGAGAATTTTTTTTCTAGCATATATATTTTTTATACATAGACCACATAAACAGTCTAAATACCTAAATTATTGACTTAACAACTTTTGGCATTAACCCATGATATTATGTAGTTACCATTTTTATTTATTACACGTTATTTAGTGATAAGTAATGAATAACACACATCATTTGAATTTTTTCTCTCCTGAAAATATACAATAATGTACAATGTTTTAAATACTTACCATGTATTTACTATCAATTAAATTGTAGAAAAAATCTGCTAAATAAACAAAATAGTGAAAAAGTTAAGAAACGGACATATGAGGTTTAAATAGTAAAGGGAGGACTACATTACATAAAATGTATTTCTTTTTAGCGTTTTCTTTCATAAACGAAAATTACATAATATTATATCTAAAATAAATGGTAACATTTAAAAAAATATATACATTGTGATTACGTTTTAACATAATGTGATGATTATGTGTTTATTTCTATAAAAGGCTTTCACTATTTGAATCTCTGTGAATACTACACAGCAAATACCATTGAAAGTCAAATGAAATTATAATAATATTATGTAGTCAGAATAAATTTTATATTTTTATTAATTTATTAACCAGTAAAGATATTGTTTACATTAATAATTACTGTTTTCATAAATTGAAATAGATTTGTTTGTTTTTCAAAATGATTTTCAATGATATTTACTGGGTGAGTTGAATTACAATGGAATTAAAATCCGGATGGCAAAAGGGTATCCCCCTGGCAAGCGGGTCCTTGGCTGGGCCAATTGCAAGCCCCCATGTTCGGGTCGAAACTCAGCTGCACGGGGCAATTGAAAACGTGCAGGGTGAACCTGTTCTTTTTACAATCCCAAACGCAGGAGTAGAATTTGTTGCAGTGCTTTGGATGTCTGAAAAGACCTGCTCTCTGGCAGTCGACGGTTCCTTGGAGCGTCTCGTCGCGGCCTCTCCATCCGCCGGGTCCGTACCTATCGAAAGCTCTTGATTCTCCGACCAATTTAGCCGACTTTACGATGGCTGTTGATTGAGTTTCCGGAATGAGAATTGACGCAATTGTTGGCGCAATTGAAACAGCCTTCACTCGTGACTTAACTCTTAATGGACGTCCTGTTGTCGAAACGTATTTCGCAGAAGCATCTGGTGATATCTTCAAGATTGGATAGTTATCTTCTTCATTTACTATAATAGGTCTGAGGGTAGATTTAAAACCATTCCTAACATTAATATCCTGTTCATCATATCCTGATAAATCGTCAGCTACAACGATAGGACTTAACGTAGAAGACACATAAGTAATCTTAGGTTTCCTTATTACAATCGGTGTTGTGGATTTAACTGGTATATAAGCTGCTGAAACTGTTGGGTTTGCAGACTTAACAGGGGCGAATGAAGGTGTATAAGAGGATTCATCGTCAGAGTCGGCCTTGTAAGTCCATTCTTCATCATTGTCACCATTAACCGGTACATCATAATCACCATCATATTCCACTTCATAATCTTCCAGTTTCGGTTCAGGCTTCTTCTTGCGGAGTTTCAACACATTAGATCTGCAACTGCAAACGGCTCCGAGTTTCCTTATGAGCAACGGATTAAAATCGTTTACTTTCGTAACAACGGCAACTTTAGGTCTTGGTCTCCGTATCGGTGGCGTAACTTCGACATACTTCTGCGTGACAGGAGCGTACGTTGAAGTTACGATTTTCTTTGTTTTGATAACTCTCTGCGTGACCGGTACAGAGTAAACTGCTTCAGTTGAAGAATATCCACCGGAACTAATTAAACCAGCATCTGGACCTACCGTTCCAAAACCTAACAGATTAACTTGATTTTCATTCGTGTAATCCACGGAAATAGCTGGTTTCTTGTATACTATAGGTCTTTGAGTAGAAACTACGACGGGTTGATATTTTTCTTGGATCAAAACTGGTTTTTGCTTATATACAATAGTCGGCTTAGGTGTTACAGCTATTTTGTTAAACGCAAACTCTTCAATTGGGTTTATATTATAAGTGACTGGTGCTTGGTATGTGGGAACAGACGAGGAGTAATACTCCAATGGTGCTTGTGTTACAGGAGTGTATTTAATATTCAATTTCGGCTGCTCGTAAACAGTCTTCACAATCTTAGTCGGAGGCAAATAATCTGGTCCTTTGAACACAGCTTTAACCGGAGCTACAGGTTTATAGCTAACAGTAGGAACCGTCGGGGCGTACTTCTCTTGGTAAACTTCTACTTTGGGTGGAAGATAAGTGGACGATTGATAACTGTGCACAACTTCAGGCGCTTTGTATGAATGTACAACTTTCGGTGACTGGTACGATTGTACATTTACATATTGTTGTTGCTGTTCGTATGTTTGAGCTGATGACGCGACGTAAGCGTTTTGATCGTAGTTTGAAGATATTTGGAAAGATTCGACGATCTTCGACGGCTTGTGTACCTTAATAGGTTGTTGATATACAAACGGAGCCGGTGTGGATACTTGAATAGGTTGTACAAGCTTTATTTTCTCTTGGTATTGTGGCACTTCGTAAGTTTGAACGGAAGGAGCTTGATAGTATGTCTGCTCGAATTTGACAGTTGCTGGTGTAGAAGATACTACTTTAGGCGCTGAATAGTCAGCTGATTTGTAGTTGTATGAATAATCTGCCGCTTTATATTCGACTGATGGTTTCTTGTAAGATTCGTAGTATACTGGCGTCGATGAAATAACCGGGGCGACAATTTTAGGGGATTCATAAGTATGAACGACAGACTGTTGCTGGTGGTATTTAATTGGAGCAGGAGACGAAGACAAATACGATACCTTTGGTGGAATATATTCAGGTGCTTGGTAAGTGTATTCCTTTTGTGGAGCCGTATATTGTACAGGTTTATATTCTACAGAGTAAGGAGTGGAAGATACTATCGGAGTGACAACTTTTGGTGCTGTGTAAGTGTGAACGACTGATTGTTGTTGATATTTAATCGGTGCCGGTGTCGATGATACGTATGATTGCTGGGAGTATGTTACTTGCGGCTGAACATAAGCAGGCGCTTGATAAGAGTAACTCTTTTGCGGAGAGACTAAGTCGATGAAAGACGTCGGTTTATAGGATACAGAAGCCGGTGTAGAGGAAACAATCGGTACAACAACTTGAGGTGAGCTGTATGTATGAATCGTTGATTGTTGAGGTTGATATTTTAATACCGACGGAGTAGGTGTCACATATTGCGGTGGCAAATATTCAGGTGCTTTATAAGCTACTTTCGGTACGCTATAGTCTACGTAACTAGCTTGGCTGTATTCCAAAGGTGCCGGTGTACTGGATACATATTGTTTCTGTACGTACTGTTGTGTTTTAGCTGCGGACTGATGGAATACTTGCGAAGATACGGCAGGCTGATGAACATAGGTCTGCTGCACGACGGGCGCCTTCAATATTGGCTGTTGAACATATTCATATGATTGATGTTGTATGACAGGTTTATGTACATATGCTTGTTGAAGGACTTCCTTATGAATTATCGGCTGACTTACATATGTTTGAACACTTGGTTGCACTTTATGTACAACGCTATTGTGCTGAATGACAGGTTGTACGATCTGTTTCTGCTGTACGTATCCGGCGTTATAATCATATGTGGACACAGAAGGCTTGACAAATGTGGATATTGTCGGCTGATGAACGTAAGATGTTTGCTTAACGTATGACGGTACTGAGGATATAATCGGCGCCGGAGTAACATTCGAATAAGAAACCAAAGGATTTTGGTAATGAGTCACGGCTGGTTTTTGGTAGGAAATTACAGCAGGTTGTTGATATTTAATCGGACTTGGAGTCGAAGATACATACGTGGGTTGCGAATAAGCAACTTTTGGTACTGTATTTATTACACTGTGGGATTCGTAAACTATCGGAGCTTTGGTGACAGTCACTAAAGGTTGAGCTGTGGAGTATTGTTGATAACCACCTTCTCCGTGATAAGTGTGCTGTACATTTATTGATGGTTTGCTGTAACTTGTTACGGAAATTGAAGGTTGTTGGAATTTGACAGCTTGTTGTTCGTAAACGATTGTTTTCGGTGTTGAAGAAACTGTGACAATCGGTTGAACATATGAAACGGCTGGTTTTTGATATGTGAATATTTGTTTTATGTCTGATTTAGGAGGAGACTTTACAAGAGGAATCAAATGAGGCAAAGGTGTTACTGAGATCGGTTGTTCATATTTAATAATCGGCGTAACAGAAGGTTGCGAATAGCTATAACTATTGACTAGATGAGCGTTAGAATTCTGGTGTCCAGAATAATCGTAATGCGATGAGACAGAAGCCGGAGCTGCGGTAACTGAAGAATACTGTCCGTTTGAAGAATAAGCTGATCCTGTGTTACCAAAAGCCACTGAAGAACCGTGGTGTCCGGAAGACTGAGAATACGCATTGTTATGCAGTAAACCGGCATCTACGAGAGTAGTCTTTCCGACTAGTCCTGCGTTTATTGCTCCAGCCGTTAAAGTGTGAGCTCCACCAGTCGTGGCATAACCTGAGACCGTATTCGTACCACTGCTGTACCGCGATCCCTTCAAAAGATAATCATTACTGTCTCCGTGATTCACGTATACATTATTAACATTGACTCCTTTGTATCCCGCATCACCTGACCCGAGAACTGAAACGCCGGCCGTGAGTCCTGAACTATGCTGATAGCTTCCACTGCCATATTGGTAATTTCCACCTTTGTACGCGCCTGAATTGTCTGCGTGATAAGCATAACCGGAATCTCCTGCACCTGCATGATAGGCTCCGGAACCTTGCTGGTACTGATAGTTGTTGGACTTGTAATCTCCGGAATTATCGTAATGTCCCGATGCTATGTAAGCGCCACCATTATAATCTCCACTGTTTTCATGGTTATAAGATCCGTCTCCACCATAACCTCCAGAAGGTCCTAAAGGCCCACCAGGTCCACCTGGTCCACCTGGTCCATTAGGTCCATTAGGCCCATTAGGTCCGCCAGGTCCATTAGGTCCAGCAACATGCTGATAACCTCCCTTGTCATAGCTGCCGGAATATTTCAAAATGGCTCCCTCGACATGCTGATAAGGGAGTGCCTTTTCGCTTAAATCGCCGGTGCCGTCATGTCTGTATTCACCGGAATAGTCATGTTTGTAATCGCCGGAATCATCATGGTAATAACCGCTGTCATCCGATCCAGAACTTGACCCGAGATTAAAACTGGCGCTCGATACACTTCCCCCGTGAGCTCCTGATGCGTATGCGTTACCATAAGCAGCCGATTTAAGGCCAGAATTACCCAGAAGAACGACTCCATCGCTCGAAGAAGACAATCCGGCTTTGTGGCCGCTAAGATAGGCTGATGACACGCCTCCATTTGCACTGCCATAATGTACCCCAGATGCTCCATGTCCTGAATTAAACGATGAAGAGGAACTCGATCCTGCATCACCCGCATATGATCCGGTCGACAGAAGTTTACCATCTGATCCGTAAGCTGCTGAGTAAACCCCTCCTGCTCCTGATTGGTGACCAACAGATGAGGAATATGACCCTGAATTACCAGATTGGTAACCTTTAGAACCAGAATATGCTCCAGTATCTCCAGATTGGTAACCATTAGATCCCGAGTACGCTCCACTATCCCCAGATTGGTAACCTTTAGATCCAGAATATGCACCGCTATCTCCAGATTGGTATCCGTTAGATCCAGAATATGCTCCACTATTTACAGATTGATAACTGTTAGATCCGGAATGTGATCCTGAATCTCCAGATTGGTAACCGTTAGATCCAGAATATGCTCCGCTACCTCCGGACTTGTAAGCATTTGATCCAGAATAAGCACCATTATCTCCAGATTGGTAACCAGATGAGTATGCTCCGGCTCCAGCTCCTCCGGCACCTCCGTGGTAACTATTGGATGATGAGTAAGAACCTCCATTTCCACCTGAATGTTGACCGGCTCCCAAGTATGCCCCGTTGTTTCCAGATTGGTATGCGTTTCCTGCAGAGTAAGCTCCTTCACCTCCATAGCTGCCGGAGTCTGAAGATCCATGGTATACTGCATGTTGGTTGGCCAATTCTCCTTGTCCACCATGATAGTTTCCAGAGTCATATCCTCCGGCTGAATAATCTACAATATAAATGAATATAATCTATTAATATGAACAAGAGATCTTTTAAAACAAATATCTTAATCAAAAGTTTCATTCAGCTTTTAAATTATTGAGACCTTTCTTTGATTATTCGACATTCTCAATTATCTGACTATAGTCAAGATCAATGCTCTTTCTAAATTTTCTATTGCGTGCGCGGATCATAAATACTCATCTGCAGTGTTATTGAAACATGTTAACTAATAAAAAAGCGATAAATATGATATGTAGAATTTAGGCAGTTAATTATCCCGGGAAGGTAACTGTCAGACGTGATGTTTTTTAACACGGCCACTCATGACTGCATTAACCGCGAGCTTTCAAATTTCATTGAGTAGTACTGCAACACAATTTTTAATAAGTCATACTTGATTTTGATTGGATGCATTTGGAATCAAATAAGACGCAGTGCCATGTGTTACCATTTACTGTAGATACCGTCTTGTGTACTTACATAATTGCCCTGAGTGATATCTGTGTTATTTAGGATCAAGAAAAATAACGGAAATATGTTTCACTGTTAACTAGTTAGAATAGCCCTGGATGTAAATTTTGTAAAAAAAATATTATCTAAGCATAGAAAAATGAACTTGTCAAATTATTATCACATGAAAGAAATCAAAATTGTTCGACCGTAAGCGGAGCATATGGATCTCTAGAGTAATAACAGGTTTTTGTTTGACAAACTCGAATAATTCATAGAATACCGTAACATATTCCAGATCAATTGATAATAATATATATAAATTCATGTTATTTTTACTTACCGTCATCTCCACCGCCGTAATGGGATCCATATCCAGATTGAATTCCGACCAAGTTGCTGGTGGAAGCTCCCGATATCAGACTTTGATGAGCAGCAACATTCACGGAGTTTGCTGATGCACCGATGTACGATGATGCTCCTGGTTAAGAATTTATAAATTTAATAATACACTATCCAATTTAAGTACATATTCAAGGATTATTTTGACAATATCTGAAGATAAAATCATTCTGAAATTATAGTGGAACGTCATAATAAAAGCACGAATATTTTTTCAAACAAACTTACAATGCAAAGTTACTTATAAGCTAACTTAATCACTTGACCATAAGCTCTTTTTTTGCTTCAATTTCGTACATTTAGGCACCATCTCTAAAGTAGAAGAATTTTAGTATTTTCTATCCTATTCTTATATAACAGAGGTGTCAATAAGGTCGATCGTGAAATGATTTTTGGTCGATTGCTAAATATATTCAATTTATTTATTCATAATTTGGAAGCAGATAAGTATCCATATCTATTAATACGCCTGTTTTGGTCTGACATACTTCTGCGAATCAGCGTTTTAGCAAATGAATATTATAAAATCGAAGTACAGAACAACTTTAACTGACGAACATTTGGAATCATGTTTGAGAAACGGTTTGAGTAATTACACCCCCAATTATACAATATAATTACAAGATAAAAAGAACTTTTTATATACAACATTTTTAAATTTTCTGTTGAATCATATAAACTTGACTTGACTAGCTTAAACGATCAAAAAAAATTGTACTGAATACTGAATAATGAAATATGTCATTCCTTATTGTTTTCCATAGTAACGCACGTATATATTATTTAATAATTTAGTTGCTAGGGCTAAATAGCTTTTCATACAAAACAGAATTAACTAAAAATGAATTCAATTCTACTTAAAGATGGCTAAAAGTATTAAAAAAATGCATTGGCATCGTGTTTTGATATATTCTAAAAGTTTCAAATGGCTAGCTAGTCGGGAAGTTAGTTAAAGATCGATTGCAAGATTTGTACCGGACAAACAACCACCGGACAAATAAGAATACGACCTAAGAAAAACGTTGTAAAAATTGTAGACACCTTACAATGTAGGGATAAGTAATTCAAGCTTTGTGGTATCTGGAAGCTCAAAAAAAAACTGATGTATTCAAAATATAATAACTACAGTATGTGATGTAAATAAAAATTTTCTATACTTTATTTAATTTTCTTAGTAAGATTCTATTGTGGTTTAAAAATATGTCTATTATATACTATACTTATATATTATAATATATGTCCTTAAATTCAGAAAAAGTAGATCGCCGAGAATTTTTTTTCTCCAAAGTAGATCTTATGTAAATATTAGATGACACTCCTGTTATATAGCACCTCGCAACTAAACCGCCACAAGTACAAATTTACGTGTTTTGAGTTAATTACTACGTTTCATTGTCTATCGTTCATAGTATATGTACCGAAAATTTCATATCTCTAAGTCATCAAATTCAAGTCAAAACTTCATTCAATATCTAAACATATTTCAAAAACACAGTACAAAAATGTGAAAGGTAAAAACTGCAAAGCTGATTTTCTCTGTTTGACGTTTTTTGGATTGTGGCAGTTTAGTTGAGATGGTGCGATATAATGTACATAATGATATAAAAATTATTACCTGTCAACGCAGACGATGCATGTCCGTGCGCAGTCGATTCGTATTTGCCGAGGTTTCCGCATCCCGGAACCAGCCATGGCCAATCGCAGATCAGTTTGGACTCGTCAAATCCGAGACCGAAGGGGCAACGGAACTCGTAAGCTGAGAACGGTGCCTTTCCATGATCCAAGCATGCGAAGAACCAACGACAGTTCTCAGGGTCAGCGTAGTAACCTGTAATTTGATAAGTTATAAGTATTTCATATACTCGCAAGACAGAGGATTTTATAATAATAGTATAAATATATCTATGTGTGCGTTTCTCGGCCCGTGGCTTACCTCTTATTGATGCATATTTATTTACTAAGAATTAGATCATTTCCACGAAAACTACTCTCAAATAGTGGTGGTTTTAGGTACGTGGAGGTCAATGGTGCTGACGGGTCTGGAGGCACTCTCGTGAAAATGTTAACTGTGCTCTGAATCACCATTACATTGTGTATTACAATGCAACGATATTTGTGTTGTCATGATTTTTTATGTTGCGATCATTTTTAAAACTAGGCCCAGTCGCACATTGAAAATCGTCTCGACTGGGATAATAGTCATAAATCAGAACTGAGCGCAACATGCAACTATCTTTTATGTGTATAGCAAGGCTCTACGAAGACAATGACGTCACTATGCAAGTCAAAATGATTGATGAAGTGCGACATTTTGGGATTATACCTGCGCTGCATGTCGGGTGAAAATAGTTTTACGTGCCTCCAGATGTTGTTATCAAACTAAAATGTTTTATTCCGGCGGTGTGCGAAGGTCCATAAGATAAGGTGTGTTTTGTGAATAACGATGACGTCACATCGACGTATTCGACAAGTTGCATGCGAGACGAGTTTTGATGTGAGAGCCGGCTAAGATTACGATAATTTCTTCACATCGTCTACTTCGTGAAAAACCGCTACCGCTCTTAAAACTTGTAATATTTGTATTTGTTCATTTATTCACTACTTATTATAATCTGCCACCCTTATGCAACGTCTGACCTGCCTACCCCTTTGGGACATTACTGGTTGATACCAACAATGTAGACTATAAGTTGTGCAAGTTTTGTCAATATTGATTCCGTAGTTTATGAGTTATAACTGAACAAAAAGACTGACAGATAAACACTCTAATTTTATTATAAGTATAGAATGATAGATAGATATACTTAATATGGTAGAAGTTATGAAGTTTCATGTTCACAGTTCAGATGCTACTTCCCTTTCGTTGTGAAGAAAGTAGATTTTCTATAAAGTGGAATTAAATAAACAATGTTTGATTGGAACCACTTGTACTAATACCTCGTTTACACGTGCATGGATGTACTGTGGACAGTAAGAAAACGTATGGGGAAACATGTATTATCCTGCAGTTGGCAAGATTGCGTGCATAAATCAAAGATTTGCCATTATCGTTCTACTGCGCAGGCGCAGATCTTACTTGCGTGCATAAATCATAAATCAAATCAAAATGGAAGATTCCAAATTGTGATGATTTATTGCGCGCAAGTAAGATCTGCGCCTGCGCAGTAGAACGATAATGGCAAACCTGCCAGTAAGAAAACGAATTACTCATTTGAGGTTAACCGATTTTCAATACGTCCTGTCAGATAGTAGTATAAAATGACAACATCGCGCCTTGCTTACTCTTGAAGAATGAGATTGGAGAGACAGTCAGCACTTTTACGTGTAAACAGTTATTGTCATAACAGTTTAAAATAAGCACAATTGCCGACAGTAATTTCATGCATGTGTACAGGCGCTATAATGCAGAGATTGGCTGTTTATTTTAATTCTTTCAATCATTGGAAACCAATAGTTTCATTTTGGACGTTCGCAAAAAAAGATTTAAAATCATTTAAAGAAAAACAAACCTAGCGCATCCATACCAGTTGGGAAGGGTGGAGATAGGCTGTTAAGATCCGACATTGATAGTGCATATTATGTTTTTCCCAAATTTTAATTTTTATATATTTTATCTGAATTTTTCAACGTGCGTGGTATATGGAAAGCTTTACAATGCACCGGCTACCCTTGGTTAACGACACTGACCTCATATTTAAGGAGGTACTGCAGTGGCGAAGGGTGGAGGGTAAATTATCCCAAAGTAATATCCAAAGAGTAAGATAATAATTTAGAGTCACATTGTTAGAGTCAATAGTTCTAGTGATTTCTTCATAAGCTTTATGAAGGTAACTCAATAGGCATTCACCTCGGAAAAGTTAGGCGGACATTATCAAGAGTGACACAGAGAGGCTGAGTGTGACTGACGGGAGAGAAAGAGCTCAGGACATAAACCGTAGGATTAATCTAAGCTAACATAACAACAGTTATTGCAAATTGATTCATTCAATAATAGTTAATAATCTATCATAGTCAAACTAACAAAATTTTTACTTTATAATTTTATCTGTCTTAGACAGTAAGGTTGGTAACAAATGACTGTTATTTACCTGGTTTCTCGGGGCAAACAAATCTCGTGTGAGGAACGGGGGCAATTTCAGAACTTCCTGGGCATGCTTGTCCGCTAGCAAGACTTCCCGGCCAGACGCACACCTCATAACGAGAGTCAAAAGCAAGACCGGTCGGGCAGTCAAACTCAAACACGGTGTACTCATCGGAGAGCTGATCGAATTTGACGCAGCGGTAGAATCTGTTGCAGGTGCGGGGGTGGACGAAGTATCCTTGGCGCTGGCACTCGAATTCTGTTCGGGTATCCTGTAAACAGTTGGTAAATTATTTAGTTCACTGAACATAATCACTTGACTATAGAATTATTCTAAGGGCCTGATGCATAGAATATCAATGTTTTGTAAAACCAACTATGTACCTTATTAAGAGTGCTATGCATAAACTGCAAAACATGATAATATCGTTACCTGCGATCAGTAGTGTTGTCATTTTTAAACATACGATTTTATACAATAGAAAAAGTGTAAAAACTGCACAATATATATCAAATATTATGTAAATTAAATTATAATTTAATAGTAAGTTGATATAGGTAAACTTTCAATATTTTAGTGGTTGCTAATCAGTGCTCAATTGAATAAATACAAGCATTCCTAACATATTTTTTAAAATTTATTATTGAAATGGCGACACACTCTATGTGTTCTATGTGATAAATCTCTCCATTTATCAATCTGCAAAATTTACAAAATCTACAACCTTTACAATTCCGACAAATGTGTGCAAATTATTCATTCTTTTTGGTTAGTGTTTACGTAGATAATCGATAGGTACTCAATACAATTTTTGTTTATTCAAAATTACTTTGAGATCTGTTTACCAAACATAATTTTTAAGCTTTTTAAGCTTCAATTTCACTGCCAGGGGCATCACTGTTGACAATCACAGGAACCTAACTACAGAAATGCAGTTTTGATAATGCCATAATCGTATCTATTAGTGACACAAAGCTCTGTGTCATACATAACAATAACAATCATTTTATGCAATTTCTTATTTCTAATAATATATCTGACTAATGCATAAACTGACTTATTTAAATAAGTATTACTATGCATTCGGCCCTTACTCATATTCGACATACTTTACAGGAGAGTTCTGCAAATCAGCTAAATTCAATTATTATTTATTTATTATTTGTATTGATAAAAAATGTAAGTACAATTTTTATTAAACTATTATTGAAAAATTCACATTTGTTTTGTTTCAAGGAGAATCATTTGAGTAGGTAAAGGTAAAATGATATGGGATCAGGGCTCGAAATGGACCGGAACGCACCGGAGCGCCGTTCCTGTTCGTGAAATCGGTAAAATTATCGCTCCGTCTCGTGGATAAAATAATTTGACCGTCTGAATTAGATAGACCATATAATAAAAAATCTAACACACTTATTTTTATGAAATGCACATAAAATTTGATAAATATGTAGATATCTTCAGAAAACTGTCGAGCGCTCCGGTTCGTAAACTTTTCCATTTCGAGCGCTGTATAGGATAATGTATTATTTAATTATACCTCTCAGTAAAAGTCTGTTTACGGGAAGCCAGGCGGGAACTGCACTAATTTTTATAACCGATTTTGGCAAAATTCATGAATTCAAGAATGAAAACCTAACCTAACCTAACAAATAATCTAGTATATTGGCTATTTTCAAAATTTGTTTGCCGCTGGCTTCCCTTAAACCGACAAGAACCTACCTCTCTTATGGCGTGGATAATTCCATCAGAATCAACAACTCTTGAAATTCTATACGGGGATAGTTGGACAGCATCTACAAGTCGGTTTGAATGTTGCACCGACAAAATGTCATTCTCCAGGGAACTGAAAATATTAAAGAATTGTTTTTAATGTTATCATTTTTTAATTAAGACTTTGTGTTGTCAGTAAATATTCCTAAATGCATCGTAACATTCACCTTAAGACGGCTCCTCTTGGTGCTCTGGCCTGTGTTCCAAGTCCTTTAGCGATGCTCTGCAGTAAACTAGCTCCACATTCGGTGGTGGAGTCATCGTCAATGGAGACCAGACCAAGACCGGCTAGTCCTCGGATGCGAGTGTACTTTCCTTTCACGTCCAATGAGGAAGCGTCTTCAAAAGCCAGCCACTTCTCATCTCTGTAAGTTCATAATGAAAGTGATTTAGATATAATTAAGTGCATTATTATTTGGTGGTAAATTTGATTGAAGACTAATAAACAATAATTTATTAAGCGAAATTTATATCATTAAAAAAACACTACAAAATACAAAAGTTAATTTGTAATACAATCAAAGTTTCACCAATTACTATAATGTGAGTTTACTGAATCAAAATTTAACATCAATAAGCAAACATATCGAAACCCTAAGGCTCAATTATTAAAAATTGAGTTACATTGACTGGAATGTCAAATTAATTCTTTTATTATTTTCTATTACTAAAAAAAATGGTTTGTAACAAGGCCTGAACAAAAACGATGCATGAGTGCGAGTGAGAAAGTATTCGGCACCCTTACAATCTCTGCGACACGCGCTAGAGTAAGATAAAAGGTCTACTAGCTACAAGCCAGTTTCCAAAAGTATCGCCATCAAATCGGGGCGAAACGCTTCACATAGCGTCGATAACTTGCGAGCTCGTGTTGCTAAAATTGATATTTTCTATGTTAAACATAAAGTCAGTGGTAAATATTTTTGGTTAATTAAGTAGAAAAGATGGTTCTGTGTGTTGTCTTAAAATATGGTAGCCGTACTGATAAGCAAGAAGATGGTATTACGTTTCATAAGTAAGTTGATACATGTTCGTGATAATTTATTTGTATTTTATTATATATTTTAACCCTTTACTGCATAGTGTCGCAAATTTGCGACATTTCAAACTATTTCGATATAGCCAATGCCATCTGTGTAAATTATCAAATATTATCCTTTTTAGATGTCTAGAAAACTGTTTTACCATAAACATCCTACTTTACCGATTTTGTTTGGACATTTCAAGAAATAAAGCATTTCTGCATTATAGTCTCTGCATTTCTGCTTTGACAGTTGACGAATTCGTATGTACGCAAAAATCCGCATTTGTAAATAAATAAAAAAAAATATACAGAAGATTGAAATTGGTTGAATAAAAAATATCTACACATTAAATAAGGTGTGTACATTAGTTTTTTATAATTGTTTTCATTTGTTTTTGTATTTTGTCATACTAAAATGTAAGATTTCCAAAAGTCGTAAATCTGCGACACCACGCAGTAACATACAAAATTTAATGAAATTTTCGAAAAATAATTTTTTCATTATTTTTTCTTCATTCACAAGGCATTTTGACACCAAGAAAAAATAAAAATTTTCAAAAAAAAAAAATCATGCAGTAAAGGGTTAATATCAGTGACCTAGTGTTTCTTTAAAATAACTTAAATCATGGATATCTTTATGTAATGGTTGCATTTTGACCGCTTAAAAATACTATATAACGTAAAAAAATAGAAAATTATATTTTAATTCTGAGCGTCTAGTGCGAGCATTTTGGGCGAGCACTAGCGAAATGGTCTATGGTCTCGAACATTTGTAGACGAATGCGTTCGCTCGCTCACAAGCCAAACGCAAGGCACGCGGCTTCATTTAGCAATGCAACGGGTGGCGTCTAGATGTATCTATAGTCTAAGGTTTGTAAGATATTTTTTTATATTTGAGACATCTAGTGGTGAAAATACATACTAAGCAAGTGCATACATTAAATTTGAATATAAAAAACTTTATGAGAACAAAACTAGATGTCACATTATAGAATATTAATATAAATATTTTCTCATAGTAATGTCTAATGTCTTATAATATGGGCATGTTCAACAGGTCGATTGCGGGATGAATTATTTTGGTTGATCACAACATAGGCCCATAGGAATAATTTAGTCGTGAGAATATAATATCATTTCATTGAGATTGTGATGGGAAAGTATTAGTTAACCATTTTTTTACTTAACCAGCTTATGTTAAAGTCGTTTTTAAATTAACAATGAGGAAGCCTACGTGACCTTTTGTATTATTTGATTCATAGTGCGTTACTCACAGCCTGCTGCAGTAGTGTGAGAAAGAGAAGATGTGAATCCCCATGATTTAAACTGAGGCGTAGTTCCTATTACGCTCGCGTAGTAGGCTCATGTTACAGTAAGATAACTGTTTGACGATGAGTGCAATGAATGCCCAAAAGGGATGAATAGGAAATTGAGTATTGATGTGTGATGGTGAAAGACGAGAGTTGCTTAATTTTTAACGCTTTAGTGTTATCAGCCAAATAAAATATTATGTTTGTTCAAGAAGAAGGATGATAGTCATAGAGTGTGGTATATTATAATTCTATATAACTCCTTAGTTAGAAGAAGACTTGAGAGTGGGTCTATTGTTTGGGCCCCATATCAGTTGAAGTACGGCCTTATGGTGGAGAGGGTCCAGATGAAATTTTTGAGACTCCTTTACTTTCAGCTGTATGGATCTTATCCGACTGACTTTCTCTTAGGTATGCTTACATACTGTAGCTTAAAGTTTAGAAGGGATCTTTAGTTAGCTACATATTTTTTCCAACTTATAAGGTGGCTTGTGTGTCTCTGATAATTGTCTTAGGAATTCGGGGCATCTGTTGTTTGTTCTCCCAAGGTGCAGAACTAACCTGTCATTAGTAATGCCAATTGGAAGGGCAATAACTATGTTTAATCAAATCGCTTCGGATATTGATATATTCCACTTAGATGAGGTGAATTTAGGGGGACGTTGTTTTATAAGTTTTTAAGATTAATCTAGTTCACTCTGTGTGCTTCCATGTACTTTCAATTTTCTTATTTTATTATTGTATTATTTATTCACATTATCCTGTCCTTTATTTGAAAAATTGTTAAAAATTAATTTATGTCATGTTGTGAACGTTTTGAATTCATAATTTGTCATGTTCATTATATGTAAAATAAATAAATTTGAATTTGAATCACTCCCATTTTTGATACTGGATATTTTATCACAGGCTACTTGAAAGTTGGACATGCCTGTCTCATATTGAATTAAATGCTATAGACAGATCAATTTGTTATTAACTATATTATCTAGATAGGTATAATAAATAATGATAATGTGCTCAACTTACTTGAATGCATAAGGTGCTGACAAATCCTGATCTCTTTCCAAGGTCCACTTGTCTCCATTGTTCAATTCTTTGCAGAGAGCCTTCTGGTTGAGAAGAGTTGGCTTAGCATCTTTAGTGGGACTTCCCGGTGTGCTAAGAGTGGAGTTTGTCAGTTGGAATTTGAAGGCGTTGGCGGGAGTGGTGATGACTATCTTTGATGAAGGTACACCGAGACCCACCGCTAAATCAACCACTGAATCCTGTTCAAATAAGAATATTTGACAAATATTAAATTATAACTTGATAAACTATTTTTTTATTCAACGAATAATTCACAAGATTTAAGAATGTAACATTCTAATTATTGAACATACATAATTTTGAAAACACTATTAGAAAAACTACGAGAAAAAATATTATAATCAATAGAAAAAATCTTTTTTTGAAAAATGTAAGACACCCAAAAGGATCGAACCTGTATCTCTCGGGTTTCGCGCCCATGCACACAGACCACTTAATTGCGACAGATTTTAACTTACTCTCTGAAGCGTTTTTCAAATTTAGTTAATATTGGCGATTGGCTTTTGTATTTTAAATCAAAGTAGGTATTACTTTTATTACTAACCGACGTCACGGATCACTCCAAGATTTTTTGTTGTAACTTGAATATAGCCGTCTATGTGCATGGGCGCGAAACCCGAGAGGTGCAGGTTCGATCCTGCTGGGTGTCTTAGTTTTGTTCAAAAAAAGATTTTTTCTATTGGTTTTAACACATTTTCTCAGAAGTGTTTTCAAAATTATGTATGTTCTATAATTTGATACTTATTCGATTATTTTTATATATAAAATTCATTGTTTTATGTAATGTATTTTATATTTAATTTGCAAACATATACTTTTTTATTTATGTGATGTCAAACAATTTTCGGTGAACATTTTTTAACCAATTCCGTCCCCCCTCCCTCTCACATACAAAACTTCGTCACACACTCCCCTGTTCACCCCCGGCTTATACCTAATATCTACATGACATTAAATTAGACCCACAACCCCTAATTGTATTGTAATACGTTATCATATTTACCGTGTTCATCATATCCCAAACGCCGCTCAATCGACTGGGGTGGAAAGTCTCCTTTTCTAAATCACCAAGAAAATGAGTTTCCAACCCGAAGAGTGACACTGGCTTCACGAGACTCTTCAAATCGTAGTATTTGGCGAGGAGTTCGGAGTGCGCGGGCAGCGACAGCATCAGGATGGCATCGGAGCCGATTGCCGATCGGACGCTCTCCACTGTGGCTGTGATGCGCGTTCGGTTGAGGACGCTGTGCGCTTCGTGGATGTCCACACCGTGGATTGTCGAGGACTTTACGAGGTCGACCAGCTCCTGGAATAAAAAAAGTATATACGTAAATATTGTAGCCAAACAGCGCAGTTGTGGGTTTATATTACGGTAGAAACAATTTAAATTTGCCAACATTTTAAAAGGCTTCTGAGTTTTCCTGACTAGTTCCGGTGGTTCGTTCCTATTTCAAAATAGTTATGGGCTTCTCGTGGTTTGGTTGTTCGGTTTTGGTTCTATTTCCGGCTCTGCTAACAACTAACAATATTTCACTGCATAAATCATGAAAACAGGAAAATAGGTTCTTTCCTAATAATATATATATATATATCTAAGTAAATTATGTATAATATAGTTATGTGGCAGTGGCGTACGATCCACATATGCTGTAGATACGGAGCATCGCCATAATTTTTATATACATTCAGTAATAAAATATTTTTTAAAGAAAATTCCTTGTTTGATTGTTATTGCTTATGTTATTTAACAATGGTGAATTGAGGGACATTGTAAACCGTATGCACTTACTAATTCTCCCTCGCCACGATGAAAAATAAATAAAAATCATTAATCACATCCAAAACTAAACATAATTATTAGTGATTTATTTGTTGTGTAGCTACAAAGTACGTACCTGTTTCGAGCGGTTATGCTATGGGTCCCTTTGATATTGGTTGCAGGGGTTTTATAATGCTTTGTGTAATAATTATTTATAACTATTCAATTTGTGAGAAATACGCTATTTAAAAAAAAATGGTATAATTTATTAATTACTGTATGATGGCTCTAAATAGTTTCAAGGCCCCTTTTAAATCATCTGACGAATTGATTGCGTCAAAGAAAATCACCGCTGTTATTTATAATTATGAACATGAATATTACTTCAAATTAAAATGTGTGCGTAGAATATCTCAAAATCAATTCGTTGCAAAACCCTTAGTAGATAATATGTAATAAATAGTAGGTAGATATATGTATTGGCGTGTGGTCCATAGATGCTGTAGAATGTAGAAACTCCGTATACTACGATATATAGTAGGTACTATGTAATAATAATATTCTGGTATTTATATAGCAATTGTATGTAAATTTTACTTAACTCTGAGTAGGTATTTCTAAAGATTCTTTATTATTACTATTCCTTAATTTTCGCGGATTGCAAAACCAAAAACCACACTCCTTCATCGGACATCCACCAAGATTCACTTAGTTATAAACCGTAAGTAGATAATATATTGCAAATAGTAGGTACCTAAGTATATGCAAGTTTTTCAACAGCATCCCTACAAGCTAAAGTCAAAGCACGCCAATAGTATATGTATATTTTTTTCAACAACAACCCAACAAGCATGTCATTGCACACCACTGATATGTAGGGTAGGCACTTACCTATATTAATTATTATAAAACCTCTTGGCAATAAATTTCATTGCATATGTTACAAAATATATCGTCTACGTCGAGCATGTGTGTAATTAAAAGATAATGATGGAGCAATTTTCTAAAACAGGCCAGTCTAGTTATATTGTAATAAGGTGTATTATGTTATACCTGTACAGTGACAAAGTTGCTATTGAAACCGTGCGAAAATATTTAAACTCAACAGTCATGAAATTATTTTAAACATTTAAATTGTGTTGATTTTGGGCTGAAACATGCAGTAAAAAAATATTTGCTGTGACAATCGAATGTTGCAAAGTGCCAGCCTTTGTATCTGCATATAAGTGCGATATTTATACTATGACCATAGACTATAGATACATCTAGACGCCATCCGTTGCATTGCTAAATGAAGCTACGTGCCGTGCGTTTGGTTTGTGGGCGAGCGAACGCATTCGCCTACAAATGTTCGAGACCATAGACCATTTCGCTGGTGCTCACCCAAAGTGCTCGCACTAGACGCTCAGAATTAAAATATAATTTTCTATTTTTTTTACGTTATATAGTATTTTTAAGCGGTCAAAATGTGACCAATTAGGTAAAGATATCCATAATTTAGGTTATTTTAAAGAAACACTAGGTCACTGATATTAAAATAAATAATAATATACAAATAAATTGTCACGAACATGTATCAACTTACCTATGAAACGTAATACCATCTTCTTGCTTATCAGTACGGCTACCATATTTTAATTCAACACGCAGAACCACCTTTCCTATTTAATTAACTAAACATATTTACCACTGACTTTATGTTTAACACAAAAAATAGCAAATTTAGCAACTTAAACTCGCAGATTTACGTCGCTGCGTGAAGCGATTCAGCACGATTTGCCGGCGATAGTTTTGGAAACTAACTAAAAAATAGGTAGACCTTTTATCTTACTCTAGCGCGTGTCGCAGAGATTATAAGAGTGCCGAATACTTTCTCACTCGCACTCATGCATCGTTTTTGTTCAGGCCTTGTACTATGACTGACACTCCATAGCGGCCTCCTGAGAAACTATAAATCCCTTCACTCTTTCAAAGGAAGAAGTATATTATGTACATCGATATGACTACACTCATAGCTTTTCCATTCACATTGAATACAACCCTATGACGTATCGGCCACAATCTATAAGTTCACGAGCTAAAATAATATTGGACAAAACGCCTACTTTGTAAGTCCGTGGATAATCGACTAAAATTAGCACTGGATTAAATTTATGCGGGTTTTAGATTCAGAACCAAAAGGTTGAGCGAATGGCTTACTTTCCATTGTCACATATTCAGCAAATACGTACTTATATACAAAACAATAAAACACTAATATTACCTACCACGTGATACCATTACTGTAATCTTTAATAATGATTATTTTCAGTTACCTACATCTTTTCGTTACTAGTAGAGCACAATTATTGTGATTAACTCACCTGGCCGAATCACCACGCCGGGCCCCCAGGCAAGAGCCCTGTCAGCCACCCTTTACAGGGGCCATGCATTGATATCTTTACTAGGTGGGTACGTTGTTAGTTGGAATTTAAGTTTTTTTTAATCATGGAGGGTCGTCAAATTAGTTATTGCCTCGGGCCTCCATATCCCTAAACCCACCACTTTTCATTATCCAATTGGATTACATAGATTTGAGGAGTCGCTTAGATGGTTCGATAAGTATAGGTAAATCGTAATTATTTTTGGTTGTGGAAGACTATAGTGTCATAAAGCCATAGTACTTATTCAAAACTTAAATACAATTTACTAGTTTGTATGTTATCCTTTTAAAGCGTGGGATTTGTAATAGAACATGTCACTTTTAAAGCATGCTAAATCAAATTCCCTTTAAACATCTCTGATGCAGTATTTTCTAAAATGGCATTCCGTATCTGATATTGAGCAAGACCATTGCATATAAAGGCACGGCCCGCGACCGAGCAACATGCCAAATATGATTAATGTTAATGCATAGTTAATCCAGAAGCGCTCAACCGGAAAGCCTTGTATGAATGTACATGATTAGTATTGTATCACGCGAGGTTGTATAGTATGTAATAATAGTGACATGGCATTTCATTTGTCATCTTGTATAAACGCCGAATGGAGGCGTGTTTTTGATGTCTTTGATTTAAGAATTCCACGTGTTCTTGGACATAAATCAATAAGTGAATACATTGTTTATTCTCTATATAATATCGACCGTGATATTGTGTAGATATTAAAATATTATACTGTTACACTAGGACTTTGTGGTACTTTACGGTGAATTGCAGAAAGCTTGTCATGATTTCGATTCGAGGGGTAGGTACAGTGGCGTCCCGTGGGGCTAGGCAGATTGATTGTCGCTTGGGGGCGGCAGTTACTCGAAGGGCGGCAAATCGATGAGAATCATTAAGTATATATCGTCTCTGTTCTGGCAGAACACACTAACTGGAGAATACTAGTTTTGAGTAATTTGACTTTGAAGTTGTTAAAAAGTTTGAAATAACGGTCTATCGTGTGAGTTTATTAAGTAATCGTAAAAAGGATGACTTTAAAATAAAGACTGTTTATTTATTAAGAAGGTTTCCAGACGGTAAAGTTTGAAATAAGGAACATTTTGGTACTAACTCAATATGCCATTTTTTCGAATTAGTGTCTTCTGCCAGAACAGTGACGATATAGAAATAGCTACCTAAACTTAGTACTAACGGAAATATCTTTCCATTAAAAAATCAGCTCACTGATTGGAAACAAAGTGTATTAAGGTGACGCATCAGTGAAACGCCAAATAATTTCCAATTGTAGGCGCGACGAAATTTTGGACTCGCTGCCATTCACTGAGAGAATCTCGAGCCAGAAGCACGTCACTTTGCTGCGTGATGGCGACGGGTCAATTAATTCTAAAATCGTGTAAAGATGACTAAAAACGTTACCCATTTACTTTAAAAAGAAAACATGTCAATGAATATATTATTATTGTTACTAATAGAACAATAAACAGAACATAAAATGAACGTATGTTGGATTTATATGAAAAATAATATTTCGTTTGACAGGTGTCATTTGCACCCGTGACCCGCAGTCCGCGCATCGCCTAGCAACGATCTTTTTAGACCGTGCCTCAACTAATGCATGGCCTTAATAACTATAACAGGTTTAACAGGACTGTATTTTTTTGTCGGGTTCGCGATATCTAGTTTACTTACGTTGTCCTTGGACGTCGCGTCCTTGGTGATCAACAATGACATGCGCAGATTTGCGAATTACATTTGAATTATAGGTAGGTACATACTTACCTAATTTAAAATGTATCCAAATATTTTTGCCGGTCACTCGCGAGTTTTGGAAGTTGTTACATGTATTTTAAAATTTACCTATCTGAATCCGTGGAATCGCAATATTTGTCTATTGAAGCAGAGATGGCATTTAAATTACATCTGGTGGTATAGGTTTTGTTAGTAATGTATCCATACAACACAATTTCTTAGATATTGGTGTCATGAAATGATGATAAAAATACGGTATAAAAATGGGGCGACATTTTGTCTTGGGACGTCACTGGTTAGGTAATTGATAAGCTATGTAAGTACTTCATTTGGTTACATGTAAATTGTACGTATGACATTTCACCGTAGCACAGTTCGCCGTGAGCTTTCTTATCGGAAAGAAATGACCGGATACTATACGGTCATCTCTATAGCACCGAGATGAAAAAAATACTCGTTGTTCTACATTTCTAATTAAATTATACCTATACCTATTTTCTACTGTCTTTCCCTTGTATTTCGGTTGTTTTTATTACGTATTTTGTAAGTGTTTTAGGTTTCAGTCGGTTTACAGGAAGCCAGGCGGAAATCGCGCCAATTTTCGTGTCCGATTTTGGCAAAATCCATGAATTTAAGAATGAAAACCTAACCTAACGCAAAAAAATAATCCAGTATGTCGGCTATTTTCAATTGTTTTTTGTCGCTGACTTCCTGTAAACCGATAAAAACCGTGTTTTATTTAGACATGAATTTTATTTATCTCAGTACTAATTGACCCAGAAAGGTTGGACGGTCTTTAATATACAACCATATATTTCCAATACAACATTTCACAGTGAAATGTGATACGGCGAACTGCATACGTACAAATTTCCGGACTTAACTTCATTTACAGTCGGATCTGACTAAACACATTTATTTGTGTAGGTACTTATTTATTTATACATTTGATAAAGCACATTTATAAGATAATTATGTAGGTTATGAATTTGATTTTTAACTTATTTAAAGGGGCTCGAGATTACGATGCGTTCTCTCATTCCAAAAATGATAATTTTATTGATAACAAATCCTTTCTTAGGTATAATACTTTCAATATTATATTCGATATGCTATTACTATACCATAAGCATATATCAAACTAGCATGAGAGTATCCTATTATTTGTTTCTTTCACGACCCGATTAAAATAATCGAATCCTTTATTTTTGTCTCAGTTTATTTCTCAAATTTTGTATAATATGTTGAATCGTTTACGTGTATTTCTAATATGTCTTCTCCCTGTCTCTTGAAACGTAACTTTTTAGCAATTATGTCAATGAGTCAATCATGACGCATTCGCGTAGAATATGTTGAATGACTGAGTATAGGACAGGCTCTGGTAGTTTTAATCAGAACATGAACATGAACGTCACACGCCTAAAGGGCTATTACACCAGCAGACTTGCAGACCCAACCAGATTCAACGATCGTCGTGAGCAATCGTCGACTTTAAATAGCATATATGCGAAACGATTCAGCTTCCAACTTAATCGTGTTGACGCTTGATTTTATTGATTCACAATATACGCTCAGTTATAAGTAAAGCAACAAATTAAATTACACAGGTAACGAGTTGATGATTGCATGTATTTATTAGGATACTATACTAAGATAGACAATATCAACGATATTCAACGCCCACGGTGGCCACGCGGCTTAAGCGTTGGACTATCATGCCGTAGGTCCCAGGTTCGAATCCTGGGTCTGGCATGTACACATATTGTTTTTCAATTTGTGTGTGAGTCAGGGTGTGGACCTATTAGGTTGAGCAAGTGGCTGACATTCATTTCTCGTAAAAACCAAATTTGTTAATACAAACCTCTACTCTGTGGAGGTCCATATGAACCTATTAAGATCGGACATGGTCGAAAAACAAAATACTAAGATAATAATTTTGTTTTGTATTAGTATTGTCTGTTTAAATAATGAATAATGTCAGGCAGCCTTGCAACGCTCGTGCGGTGACACTTGGAAGCTCTATGTTAATTCGTATGTTTTCGTACGTTCTCGGTAATCTTCGACACAATCGTGTCTAAAAATAGGAATTGTTCCAATTCACCACAATATACGCTCAGTTATAAGTAAAGTAACAAATTAATTAAATTCAGACAAGGAACAAGTCGCTGGTTGTATTTATTTACTAAGATGATAATTTTGTTTTGCATTAGTATTATCTGTTAAAATAATAAATAATGTCAGGCTGTCTGTCAATCTGTGTTGTTCTGTCAATAGCAAGGCATGATACGCTCGTGCGGTCACACTTGGAAGCTCTGGGTTAATTCGTATATTTTCGTACGTTCTCGGTAATCTTCGACACATACGTCCGTAAAAATAGGAATTGTTCCAATTTTCTTACGACTCCAGAAAACGACTCAAAAGTGACTTTAAGCCGGCTCTCACTCCAAAACTCGACTCGCATAACACGTGTCGAATACGTCGATGTGACGCCATCGTTATTCAACACGAACAACAAAACACACGTTGCCAAATGGAGCTCCGCAGATTGGTCGAATGCGATTGTTTCGTTTGAAAAAAACATCTGGCTGTGGCAATCGACAAGTTGCATCCTTCTCGGGCGCCGAATCGAAGAGTCAAAGTCACATATAAATACCTACGAATTTGTCATTCCTATATCGGTTCGCCGATCACCGCATTCAAATATCTATACGTTTTAAAGACTAGAGTGGCCGCCGCCTAACTTTGCCATTTGGAATCGATTTAAAAACAATTAAAACGTGAGTAAACCAATCAAGTGCCTGGATTTTACTAATACAATTATACGATTGCGTATACACACAAATCCTTATCACTGTGTACAATGGCAAGGTTATCTGGAGGATACTCTACGCGCGACTGTCGCTAGATAGATGTGCGCGGTCTTCACAAGCAACACTGGATCTCAGTTCTTGGAAGGTTTGTTCGCACTCGAGACGAGTTGTTGTGAGAGCCGGCTTTATGATCGGGGGCGATCATTTGTCGATAATTTGAGCTTAATAACCTGATCCAATTGGTGACAGACAATGAACTTGTCAACAACAATTCATTAATTTTTTAATTATTCTTAATTTAACGGTTTCCTTTTTTTGAAACCGAAAGAGATTGTTGTTTTTAAAAAGCAGCTGGGTACTGGCTCCCACTTACATAATATTGTATGAAATTCATATTTTCGTACTCGTTTTGGTTAGTTAACAGTAGTAAGTGTCGTCAAGGCATTTTTAATGATATGTATCTGAACGCGATCAAACCAATGCGGAACGTCACGTATATATTTATTTTGATTAATTAAAAAAATGAAGGCTTTAGCAATGCTGCAACCTATTTAGGTACCTAGTTAATCATATATCATATGTATGTCTTATGATACAAGATATAAGCAATCTGTCATACCACCTGACGGGTGATCACCAGTATATCTGGGTGATTTCAACATAATAAAGTGATCAAACTAATAATTAAGCTATATTATGTAATACTTTATAAACCGCGTCCGCTATATTAATTAAATATTAATCATATTGTAGAAAGACACCCGTTAACTGAGGTGGAATGACACCGGGAGAAATTCCCAGCGATCCCTAAAAGTTGTTGAAAATCGTGAACATCGCGTTTATATTCTAAATAAAACTACAACATGCCATAGGGCTCAATGACAGTTATGTAATGAAACAGTAGTGTAGCACTATATAAATAAAACACACACAAAAACCCAGCTTTTGAAAAAAAAACACATAAATATATCGCAGTGACAAAAGGTAGGCAGCTAAGATCTGACATAAATATTGCATACTAAACTTTGTTAAAACGTATTTGTTTTTATTGAACTAAGACTAAAATGTGTAGATAATGTTTATTATTTTTTATAAAATTCAACTAAACCCTGCCTAATACAAGCTAAAATATGTATAATATCTATAATAAAGCCATTAAACCATACATAATTTTGCTTTAGGCAGGGCTTAATGAATTTAAAAAAAACTAACCAACAGCATCTGTAATAATATTATGTACCTATTCTTAATTCAACGAAAACAAAAAATACGTATTATTGAAAAAAAGTGTACTAATTTTGTCAGATCGCCCATAACATACCCAAACTATTATGGTTTGGTTTAGGCAGGGTATAATTGATTTTTAAAAACTAACCAGCACCATATGAAAATTGTATTATTAGTTTAATGTAAGCAAATAAGTATGACTGACAAAGTTTGTTGTGCACTATTTAGGTCGAATCTTAACAGTCCTCCACCCTTCGTCACTGATGTATTGTGACCTCGCTGGGAATCGAACCCGGAATCCCCGGATGAGAATAAAATGCCTTACACACTGGACCAATAGTCATTACGTTACAGTGGGTAGTGTTATCATCATGGTTGAATGAACAAAGCAGAGCCTCAAGCTTCGGACATTTAATTATCCGGGAAAATTAGCTGTCAGGCGTGATATTTTTAACACGACCACCCATAACCGCGTTAACCGCGAGCTGCCAACTGCCAAATATCGTTGAGTAACACAGTTAGCACGTCTTTCTTGATTCTAATGGGATACATTTAAAATCAAGTAAGACGTATAAACTGTGCTAAAAATTATCATAGTTAACCGCTTTGTTTGTGGAATTGCTTCGAGTGATATCCGTGCTATTTTGGACCAATAAAAATAACGGAAACGTGGTATCGTGTTAATTATTTAGAATGGGCGGGAGCTCCAGGTTCCAATCTCGATGAGGATACAATAAATTTATGTGATTTTCTCAAAGCCTGGGTGTTTGTGGTTGTTCAAATAACTCACAATTAGGGATTCCAATCCCGGGATCCCGAGCTATTTTCGATACCTATGAATCCCGGGATTGATAAACAATAAACATAATCCCGAAACTTTCGGGATTGATTTTTTTATCAATTTTTATGGAAAATAAAATAAAAACGAAAATATAACAGAAAAATACTTTTAATAACTAGTAACTACTCGTACATTAGAATTAAGCTGAGTTTGAATGAAGTTTGATTTATACCCATGTGTAGGTTGCCGATTCATTTTATTTTTTCACATAAATTAATAAAAATGAGAAAGATTGGAAAAAAACAATGCTTTGCACTATTAACAAAGTAATTCCACCATGATCTCATACGTTTTACGGCAGTTTCATATTTGGCTGACTAATTAGATTTATGAAGCTGAAAGGCCATAAGTACACCATGATTATTTGCTTTACTATTTTAAATCTCGCTAATCCATTCATTAAGTCTTTACTATCAGAAACAGCAATCTCATATTAAATTCATATTATTATTTATCTCTATATATATAAAAATCTCGTGTCACGATGTTTGTGGTCGAACTCCTCCGAAATGGCTCGACCGATTTTTATGAATTTTTTAATGTATATTTGTTAGATATGAGAATAGGTCAACAAGTATATTTCATATCGCTAGGTGATTAGGGTATCTCTATCCAGAAAAATTTTCTTTTTATTTTTTGACAATTTTTTTTTTGTATTTTTTTTTATTATTTGGCATAAAAAATACCTGTAACCCCAAATTTTCACTCTCCTACCCCCACCCTCTCATTTTTTAATCGCGATTTTATTATTTTTGTATGAACAAATTTAACCGTCGTTCGTATTTCAAACAGAACGAAATTATTTATGTTGTTGAATGACAGATGGCGCTACGTCCGAGAAGAATTCAAGAGAAGCGTCGCGTCATTTTGACATTTCATTCGGCATATTACAACGCAGTGCGTGCAAAATTTTGTACGATTTATTTTAATTTATCTATTTTTATGTGCGTGTATTACAGTGCACAATGCCAGCAAGACGCAAGGGGGGCCATTTGGGCCGTCGAACGAATAAAGCAACAGACATGCGAAATAATAGAGCAGAAAGAACAGACGAACAAATCCAACAAGATAACAAAAACGTGCGTGTAAGCATGTTGCAATTGCATGCATCTCAATCACAAGAGGCACGAGCTGAACGAAATCAACAACGACAATTGGAACGGAGCCAAGCGCGCCGGTTCGTAGTTAACACACGCAGAGCAAATGACCGACAACGCCTACAAGTACATCGAACATTTACATCCACTTCGTTCCTTCATCTCGCATTCGAGTACGAGCCAGATATTGAATATTCCGCTCATCCGAAAGTGCTGATTGGTGCTATGGACAAAGAATGTCCCCATTGTCATGCGCTCAAATTCAAACATGAGTCAGCCGGGATGTGTTGCGCATCAGGAAAAGTGCAACTAGCAGAAATTGAGATACCACCAGAACCATTGAACGGCTTGCTCATCGGCACGGTTCCAGATTCAAACCTGTTCCTGAAGTCCATTCGCACATTCAATTCATGCTTCCAAATGACTTCGTCCGGAGCAACAGAAATAGTTCACAACACTGCGGCAAATGGTCAACAATTCCATTCTACGTTCAAAATCAAAGGCCAAGTATACCACAAAGTAGGCTCATTGCTGCCAATGCCAAACTAACCACACACATTTTTACAAATCTACTTCATGGGCATGGCGGTGAGGACACCAATCATGTGGATGCACGTTGCGGCTACAATAGCCTCAATTCGCCCAATGCCAGGCGCATCGTCGGCGAACTGGACGCCCTGTTGAATGAGCACAATGAATTATTGAAATTCTTCAAAGCACACATGCACGAATTGCAAAGTGGCAATCACGCTATTGTCATCAATCCTGATAAAACACCAGCTGGAGAGCACGTACGTCGATTCAATGCGACTGTTGTTGACGACATTGCTGGAATCATGGTTGGCGACCGCACATCGACGCGAGAAATCAAGATTCGAAGAAGAAACAATAATCTGGAGTTCATCGCTGACACACACCGTTCATAGGACGCTCTCCAATATCCGCTAATTTTCTGGAAGGGACAAGACGGATATTGCATAAACATTAAGCAACGAGATCCTGTCACAGGTAATTCATTCATTATGAACATCATTACTCATTTTGAATTGAGAAAATGAATGGTTGATGTTTTTTTGTTTTTATCGGCGGTCATCGTCTACAGCGCTCTATTCCTCTTTCTGTCATAGATCCCATCCCCACACACTTACGATACATTCGTTATTTTTTATTTAACAACCAAAATATTCACTAGAAATAATTTTTATGGCAGAACAACGTTTGCCGGGTCAGCTAGTATTACAATATTATTTACTCCATTAAACTTATGTATTTCCAAGATTGAACGTATACAATATTAACAATACATGTCTTAAATAGTATAAATTAAACTAGATTTATTTTTGACCGATTTTATCAATGTTATTTGTAAATATATTTTTTTTTATATAAACAATGGAAAAAAATGCAAATCCCGGGACCAGTCCCGGGATTGTCAAATTGTAGTTCCGAAATCCCGGGATCAGAATTTTGGATCAGGATTGGATTCCCTACTCACAACCACCTTGTAGGAAAAAGCATGGGCATGATTAATTTAAAAAATAATTTAGAATAGCCCTGCTGTGAAGGGATCAGTAAGTTCTCCGATTGCAAAATATAATTTCCACAGGCTTGTTTTTTTCTTGGCAAGAAAGTGTGTTATAATTTAAAATCATTTCCATACCATGTATAATTATTATCATATAATAATGTGCTTCATCTAGCGTGTAAATTAATACCAAAATCCAACCGTATATGAAGTACCTATTATCAATAACATACCCCTCGAATCGAAATCATGTCGATTTTTTATGAAATTCACCGCAAACCCAAATGTGACAGTCGGTACCTCCTCTTTAAAATTGAAAAACTTACAATACGTTAATAATAATATGATTTATATTATGCATAGTATTAAACTATTCCAAGTCGCGCAGCTGTTTGTAATGAATAATGATAAATTATTATCAAGCGTAATATTTTCTATTACAAAAGAGAGATATTTCATAATGCTAGGCTTGTCTCTCGTTCTGGTAGGTACCTGTTGTTCATATCCTGTACTCACGTGTGAGCCTATTTTTGACCTACTAATATTAATATAATTCGTATGCATGTCATTAAAACGAACACAGAGCTTCCAATACTTCCACACAAAGTCATAGCAGTTTTGCATTACTACTGTGATAAATAAATGTTTTATAATCCTCAACATCGGTATTGAAAGTTTTTTTAAAACACCATTAATAAAATTGTTAAATTTATAAGTTTTTTTACAGGAGAAGTGAAAAACTTATTTAGATGCACAGTTCACTGGCGTGCAATCTATCAGTGACGAAGGGTGAAGGTATGCTGTTAAGATCCGACATAAATAGTCCACATTAAACTTTGTCAGTCATGCGTATTTGTTTTTATTGAACTAAGACTACAATTTACAGATGGAGTTGATTATTTTAAAAAAATCAATTAAACCCTGTCAAAACCTATAACTATATAAAAAAAAATCCAAAACTGTAATAGTTTTGGTATATACTTTGGGCGATTCACACTTTTTCAATCATACTTATTTGTTTTCGTTGGATTAAGTATACATAATATTACACATATTGTCGGTTCATTTATTTAAATTAATAGGCCTGCCTAAACCAAACTATACAAGTTAATCAAATATTATTTTACCTATAACATATTTAAAGTTATCTATTTAATGTCATCATAAATATATATATTTTATAGATGTATGAGTATTTTTTAACTATTATTATCCATTATGGCTTGATTTTCGTTGGGTTTAAATGAATTTTAAAAACTAACCAACACTATCTATAAATTATTGTAGTCAATAGTTAGTTCAATGAAAAAAAATACGTATAACTGATAAAGTTTAGTGTGCAGCCTACCTCCACCCTTCGTCACTTTAATCTATAGATGTTGTCGATGCACCCCATCCCCAGAAATAATCTATATTGTTGTATTGAAATCCCTAGGGATAATGTCTTAAAATATATAATAATTATCGGTTCACTGGAAGCCAGGCGGGAACAGTGGCAATTTTTATAACCGATTTCGGTAAAATTTATGCAATCATGAATGATAACCTAACCTAACAAATAATCCAGTACCTATATCGGATATTATCAAAATTTGTTTGCCACTGCCTTCCACTAAATATGCAAGAACCTAATTATTTTCCAAAATATTAACAGTTTGTTTGCCTGTCAAAAATAAAATAACTTAATATATTTGAAGTAACTTACCTTGATAATACGTACTTATCTTTATATCTAGTTGATAATAAGTTTATCTAAAAGGTGTGGCAACTGTACCTACATACACATTTAAATAATAAATTCATGTTATGCAAATGGCGCCATTGTGTGACATTTTTTCATTTTACAAAAATTACTAAGTTATCAAACAAAACAACTTTTACGTGCGCGATGAAAAATAAAATTATAGAGTTGGGTTTAGACAAGTAGAGCCTGGCGGTATAGTTTTTTTTTAGAATGCAACATGTAAAGGGCACTGGGATAATGATATGCGTATGTAGGCGATGAGAATATGATTAAGAACATAGTATTACTATCGTTACCTCTATGATAATTAATATTACATAATGCATAGTTAATAATTGAGGGACTGAGGGGCCTAGGGGCACAAATGGATTCAAGGGAAAAATTGTTAAGCTCAGTTTTGACATCATAATAATATTCTGAATTTTAATTATTGTAGTACTACAGAGAGACAGTACATACGTTGAAGTGCCCACCACCACCCGTCATATATGCACAGCCGTGGATATGAACGGCCGCTTTCTATGACGCTTTAAACGTGTCTGAAAGAAGTGATTTTAAGTGCTCATTCCGTCCCGAGACGGAGCCGCACGGGACTGATGCTGCAACCATGCACCGTAGTGCTTAAAGAAGAAAATTAAGAAAGAATATTTTTGGTTTTTTGGACTGGCTCTGCTGTCCGCTGACGTTAAGCGCTCTGTGTACCCGCAATAGTATTATAATTTAAATCACATTTTGATTGTCAATATACTAGACCAGTCTCTTGGGAGTTATTAAGGCTATACTTCAGTTGAGGCATGGTCTAAAAAGATCGTGATTAGGCGATGCGCGGATTGTGCAAATGACGCGAGCCGAACGAAATATAATTTGTCATAAAAATTCAACATGCGTCCTTTTAATGTTATGTTTATTATTATATTCGTAATAATAATAGTATATTCATTGACATGTTTTCTTTTTCAAATACATGCGGAACGTTTTTTAGTCATCTTTACACGATTTAAGAATATATTCCTCCGACGCCACCACAAAACAAATTGACGTGCTCACACCTCGACTTTCAGTCTCCGATTGGCGACGACTACAAAATTTCGTTCCACATACTGTTGAAAATTATTTGCCGTTTCACTAATGAGCAGAGATAGTACATTATTATACTTTGAATCACATTTTGATTGGCAATATATACTAAGCCCGTCTCTTGAGAGATATTGATATTATGTTATTCCGTGTTCGGAAATTTGTACGTATGCAGTTGGCCATATCACACTTTACAGTAAGCTGATGTACCAGAAACCGATGGCCGTATAGCATTGCGATCAAATTTATTTCTTTCTTTCGACCATGTCCGATCCTAATAGGATCATGTGGGCCTCCACTGAGTAGAGGTTTGTATTGACAGATTTTGTTTTTTACGAGAAATGGATGTCAGCCACTTGCTCAATCTATTAGGTCCATACCCTGACACCCACAAATTGAAAAACAATATGTGTACTTTCCAGACTCAGGATTCGAACCTGGGACCCACAGCCTTATAGTCCAACGCTTAAGCCGCGCGGCCACCGTGGGCGATCTTATTTAAGTCTAAATAAAATACCTGAAAATACCGGAATACAAAGGAAAGACAGTAGAAAATATGTCTGAATAATTCAAAAGTACCTAGGTTAGCAAGTTGGTACTCATTAGTATTATGTCATACCTATCGAATACCTGATAAAAATGACAGTGATAATATCAGATACCTATGTGATATTAACCAAAATAAAATTAATGTTTTTATTGAATCTAATAAAATTGGGATATTACTGTCTGCAATGGTCCACGAACAACGCGTCATTTTTAAAAATCTAAATTCTATACTGTCATAATACGTTTCCAGTACGACATCTCAATGTGAATTGTGATACGTCGAAATGTAATCCGTACAATTTACATGTAACCAACTTTTAGAACTCGCTAGATTCAACATCAAATCGTTTAAAACTTTAAATACCCTCTAAGTAATATGAGACTAATTTTCGACAGTGGACAAATCCAAGCAGGTTTATTTTCAAACAGCGTACAATCCATTAGTAATTAGGAATGATAATATAAATTGCCGACTCAAGTAGAAAGCCGATACATTCACAACGACTGGTCCTACCTTTTCCGCCCCTCCCGTTGTTGTCTATGGATGACCTGTCATTGCCTGTCATTGTTCTATAGAGTGCTCATACTGACGCCTCTGTCGTGTTCACACAGGGAATGGTTTGATTTGGATAGATGAGTTACATGATAAATAATACACTAGCATTAACACACCTTCTACAATAATGTAATGCATAGATCAATGCTACATATTTTATGGAAATCGATATTACCACCGGTTTTTGTGTGAAGGACTAGTCTGACTTTGACAGCCGATGCATAACAGGAATGTATGGTATTTATAAATAACACTGATAGTTAATATATTTGATTTGATAATTTTTTTATAATTCAATTTGAAACGAGAAAGGGCGAATCAATATGTCAAACAATCTGGGATCTGATTTTGACAGCTGAACAGTGGACCACTCGTTGCTTGTGCAAAAAGATATGGTCAGGCTTTATTCATCTAACGATGGCGCTGTAATATAGCATCAATGACAGTGTTACCAATTATTGTCATTCACACAAATGTATCTATCAGATAGGGTAAAAAATAAGTCAGATGGCAGAAAAATTGTTTGATTTTGAGTTAAAAATCTCACTAGAAACTAGAGAAGATTAAATAAGAATAATTAAATGTTTCATAAATAATCTAAATAAGTCATACAAATAAAATATTATTTATGCTGGTACGAAATTTGATTAGGTATCGCATTAATATATCTGCCTAATGTGTCACATTAAATTTATTGGTAAAATATTATGTATAAGGTATAAAATTCCAGTCTGTTGATTTGTGGTGCTCTAAAATGATAGATTCAATGCCGCAAGGCTGATATAAGTTTGCAAGCTAGATGCCGATTTAAAAATTCTAGATATGGCAAAAAAAGTCAAGTTGACAACGCTGTGTGCGACTAAGATGGTAGAGTAGCTTACAATAGACATAATATGGGAGACGATTTCTAGAAGGCATGGAGAGGTGTATGTTGGGCATCACGCGAATGGACCGTAAGAGAAACGAATGGGTTAGGAAGCAGACAGGAGTACGCGATGTACGGAGTACGCGCGGAGTAGGCACATATCTCGCCGAAAGGACGGCCGCTGGACAAATGCCGTCATCCAGTGGTACCCGAGGGGCACGAAACGGCCACAGGGTCGCTCTAAAAGCCGCTGGATTGACGAACTGGTAAAGTTCGGCGGAAATACGTGGCAGCAGAATGACACAGAACCGAGAGAGTTGGAAGAAGCTTGGGGAGGCCTTCATCCAGCAGTGGATTGACCCCGGCTGATAATGATATTAGTCAAGGTACCCGTTACATAGGTAGCTAGTCATATATAAGTATTATTGTAAGCACACAATATTGTGAACAAACGGAAAGTATTATACAATCATGTACGTCCCTACTAGGTATCCAGCAAGATGTATGATTAACCAATTAACATGGAATCAATATTATTTTTTTATTTATTGCCATATAAAAAACATGTTCAATGAAACATTAAATTGTTTGCGGTCAATTATATTAGTTTTAAATAAATGTTCAATTTTTATAATGGCAATGTTTTCATCAAGCGGTGTTTTTATTTCCGGCCAATAAAATTTACAACACGGAAAAAATAAAGGTCAGGTTTAATAAACAGGGTCGTGGATAGAGTTAAGCTCTAGTGAAATGCACAAATGTATACCAATTTGGATGCATTTTGTATTATTAGTATATGAACGTACCTAAAACCATCACTGTTTGAGAGTAGGTTTTATGGAATTGCTCTAATTATCAGTAGATGGTGTGTACCTACGTAAATTTAAAGATTTTTGGTGTATTTGTCTGTTTCAGATAGCCGAAAATAAATAATAAATTAGGATAATAATATCCTAATGAATTGACAGACAATTTGTGACTATAAATGAAAGGGCCAGCATTATAGGTCGGCATTTTGCCTAGGGATGACACTGTTAGCAAAGATTCAATTATCCAAACGGCAATAGTGATCTAATGGCTGTGGTTGCTAATTGAGAATATTGACTGCAAAATATATAAAATGCTGACAAATAAAGCTCAGAAAATTAGGGTTTGTATGATAAGTAATACTTAGAAAATGACTCTGAAAAGTATTCTACTCTCTTTTGCATTTCTGATATTAAAAAAAAATATATTTAACAAGGGCTTCTACAATCTACACCAGGAGTAGTCAACCTTTTTATACCTACCACCCACTTTTGTATCTCTGTTAGTAGTAAAATTTTCTAACCACCCATCGGTTCCACAGTAATGGTGATTTATAAAGTAGGGAAGTAACTTTATTTTATAAAATTTATAAAGCAGAGTTACAGCAAGATAAAGCATATAATAATAATTACTTACCAAATACTTTATGTCAGACTTTCGTTTCGTTTCGTCTAAGTTTGGCAGAATAATTCTTTATAAAACAACTTAAGCAACTGTAATTAGATCTATCTTTTTATTTATACTTTGCATACATAGAAGCATGAAGTCTGGTGAAATTACATTTTAATTAAAAAAAATATTAATGAGACCCTGAGGCTGATGCTACGAAACTAAATACTGGATATCTGGCTCAACTTTTGTGAGGAACAAACAAAGATCTCCTCTTTTTGAAATATTCAGGTGGTTTCTTTCTTTAGTCATAATATTATGATTAACAGAACTAAAGCCTGATTCCACAAGATATGTGGTAGTGAAAGATATCAATAAACTGAATATCATTTTCCATATATTTGGATACAAGACAGGCATTTTTTTTATTTTGCCATATGTTTTCATATCCACCACTATCGAATTTATGTTTGCTTTCTTCATCATATCTAATTTCTAAAACCCCTACCGCCCATCATGAAAGCTGGAACACTAGTGGGCGGTAAGTACCAGGTTGACTACCCCTGATCTACATCAAGGAAGCAATCGAGGAGTTTATAATTTTTATGGTCCAATTCAGTACCTACTTATAATGATAAAATTCTTCTTCTTTGGCGACACACAATTTGATAGACATGTATTGATAGACAATATCTAATGAATTAAACAAAATAATAATATGATTATTTTGAAAGCCAAAAACATATTTCCGTGACAGGAATATATATTTTGTTGAATTTGCGATTAGTAAAACTTATTTCAAACAAAACATATAAAGTTTGCATCAGTAATAGTGAAGAAATAAAGGCGATAATCGTATTTTTTATACCTACAATCGTAATAACATTAAAAACAGTATTTAGGCAGGGCCCGGAATGGACCGGAGCGCCGTTCCAGTTCATAAAATCGGTAAAGTTATCGCTCCGTCTCGTAGAGAAATTAATTTGACCATCTGCGATAGATAGGCCTTAATGACAGAAAAATCGAACACACTTATTTTATAAAATATACATAAAACTAGATACTTTACTATTTTAATTTCTTTTATTGGGATAATTGTTAATTCTTGGTGGAAATGCATTTTAGGTATTCTTAATTAAATTTAATAAAACGAAAATTTCAATAGTACTTAATATTCCACTGTTCCACGAAAATGTCATTTTGGGGCGGACGAAACCGGTCCAAATAAAATTAATAAAAGTGTTATGTTTGACTTCATATCTCTTAGAATAGAAAATTAGGAAATTAGGACCCGTAGCGCTCGATATTTCTTGAAAAATATTAGCGTAGTAAAGTTATTATTAATTTAATTTAATAAAACACAAATTTTAATAGTACTTTTGTGAGGAACAAACGAAGTTCTCCTCTTTTGGAAATATTCAGGTGGTTTCTTTCTTTAGTCATAATATTATGATTAACAGAACTAAAGCCTGATTCCACAAGATATGTGGTAGTGAAAGGTACTATTAAAATTTGTGTTTTATTAAATTAAATTAATAATAACTTTACTACGCTAATATTTTTCAAGAAATATCGAGCGCTACGGGTCCTAATTTCCTAATTTTCTATTCTAAGAGATATGAAGTCAAACATAACAATGCTAAAATTTACAATATCAATAAAGACTAATATAATATTTCTATATTATAAATACATTTATATATATTTATAGGGCTACCCATACATATGCATTTCTTCCAGTTGGTAATAACAATAACATAACCAGTGTCTCATTTCTTACAATTATAAAGGAGTTCTACCACTTAATAATCAATCAGTCAATATAATATTATAATATTAAGCCATCAAGAACATTTCAATTTCGTCATATAAATGTTTTTATTTTCATTGAGAACTATCACAATAATTTGACAGTAATTTTATCTTGTTATCTATGATGGCTGTAACCTATAACGGTACCTATTCTAGATAATTTCAATTTGTTGATAATAATTTTATTATACAAACAACTTTTTAACCGAGGTTACCGGATCAATAATTTAAAAAACACTTTACACTGTCAATGTAATATTATTTGATATTAAACAATCACGTACATAACCAGGCCAGATTTAAATATTGATTTCTGATAGCTAAACGTACATGCGATTAATATTATTGTCATTGGATAGCAAGTGTTCAAGGGTAAAAAAATACCGCAAATTAAATTTAAATTATGACAGCTAAAATAATTAGCCATTCGAAATTCGGTAGTCATGTTAATTTATTAAAAAAAAGTAGTTTATCAAAGTGATCTTGACTGAGATGTGACATATGGGAATGTATTGATTTCAATTCATGAGATTGAACGTGTAACATTAAAAGGTGTTATATTAAATATCATGTCAGCTTATTTATAAAGTTACTTTATGTCACCAGCTGCAGCTTGCAGCGTGTAGTAGGTCTGGAGTCGAATAACGACTCACAAATTAATGTTTTTTTATTATTGAAGTTATACTTCTTTTGACGCGTTTGGGAAATCAGATCAGAGTGTATTTTTGGCGTGTGACATGTAACACATAATTTATTTTTTTACAAGAAAAAAAAAGTACTCGATTGGATTCGAACCACCGATTGTTCGGTTATCAGCAGAACGCACTACCTTTACGCCACAGTATGATACTGCAATTGTGACGATTATACAGTATATTATTATAGTTTAGAATTGTTCCGTTGCCTAGGCAGTGAATTTATTATTGTCGGCCATTTGCAATTCCTTACGTAAACAAATGATTGAACGTCAGATTGACATATTTGTTACTTTAAAATTAAAAACAACGAGAAACCGTTATATAATTTAGTAATATAAGTTAAAGTGTATAGCAATAAACCAACGGCGTTCCAATAAGCGGACCTTTTTCTTGAGTGTGTAATTTAACAAGATAATTAAGAGCTAGTCAAAGAATCTAGTTTATCACAAGTTTTGTTACGCCAAAGAAGTATAACTTCTAACGCACGTACATAAGTACACACACCGATTTTTTTGAATCCTATAGGTAAATGACAGGTGCTCAAAACTGTTCCTCCTGTGACCTCCTCCAAGAACGAAAAAAGTAGTACCTCATGACTTGGCGAATGAATTGGATGTTGAACAGTCTTATCAACGGGTTTGTGGACTCCTCTCCTCGTCTGGATATTGCGCGATGGAAGAATATGACACCATTTTGGTAAAGATATTATCGCAGATTTGCAATATTTGTGAAGTGAACATATTCATAATATAATTTTATATGAATACCTACGAAATAATTAAATATGTATGAACAGTCTAGATTTCAATAGGTATGATCGTTTAAGAGGGTTTTTATTTTTATTTTTTTTTACAGCGGTTAAAAGTCGCATGGAGGTCAAAGCTGTATTCTGTGAGGAACAAAATATCGCTTGTGCTCCTGTATGACTGTGAGACATGGCATCTTACCAAGCTTCAAAGGTCTCGACTTTTGAGTTTTGAAAATCGATGTCTCCGTCGGACGTCACTCCGGTGTTGCATATGCAGACCGCGCACATAGGCACCTAGCGATAGTCGCGACTCGCGCGTACCTCTCGAAATGCGGATATATTGGTATGCGACGACCTGGTATAGGAATGACCAATTCGCAGGTATGAGTATGCGTTCTGGCGGCTTCGACTCGCAGTTCGAGACGCATGCGATTTGTTGATAGTAGTCGCATTCCACCAATGTGCGGAACTCCATTTGGCAACGTGTGTTTTGTGAATAACAATGACGTTACAGCGACGTATTTGACACGTTGCAGGCGAGACGAGTTTTGATGTGAGAGCCGGCTTAGTGTTTCAAACACTCGAGTTCATGAGTTGACACGGCAACCCTCGGTGAATGAAGTAATCACGAAGAGACGCTTCACGTGGTTCTGCGCATCTATTCTATACACAAGACTGCTATCTGCCGCTATCGAAGGTAGTTTATCATATGTTTGTATTGAGATATTATAATTGTTACAATAAGTTAGCCGTCTAAACAGTCAAAACTGTCTATCTCACTCTAAATGTTACCAGAGCGAAGAGAGGTGCTGTTAAAACATACAAACTAACTTATTGCAAAAATTATAATAAGCACTTCAATACAAAAATAATAAAAACTACCCTCGATAGCCGCCGATAGCGGTATTGTGTATTGTATAGAATAGATGCGCTGACATGTGTTCAGGATGCCGCTAGAGAATGCGACACACCGTACCCTTGTGGCACAGCCGCAATGGTTCCGTTGCCGTGACCGACCCCAGCAGTGGTGCTAGTCTTACATGGCGGGAGGCGCGAGATGACGTGGCGATGGACTTATGGAAGTGGCGCTACCACAGAACAGATAATAAATATAATACCGATTGGCTATATTCAATACGCCGCACGTTGAAGCAGGGTTTTTGAATGTGTGGGTGTCCTACGAAAATGAAGCACGCATTATGCACGTGCAATAGTGTGTGTAATACAACCAACATTAAATGAGCGTAAATGCATAAACCGAGAGCAGTTTTCAGTATTAGACGTACAACGTATTCTTGACACGTGTGTCAAGACCCGGATTCTTCCTTACTCGAGACGGTTACCTGCTATCGCCTTACCCGTTGGGTATTTCAGTTCCCATTATTTCTGAGTTCCCTGGGCGCTACCTTGTGTTTTCCCTATTCCCCAACAATAAGGCGTGACATGGCGAAGTAAGTAAGTAAAATGCGTTGGTATACTTAACACGTACCAATCTAAATAGAGATTAATGCTCACGCTCATGACTTTCAATAGGTAATTCTTTTTTTAAAAAGAGTATTGTGAAATTTCACTTACCTAGATTGGTAATAATATAATACTGACCTATAATAATATTATTATAAGTAGTGGCTTTAGATGCTTATGCCAAAATCAACATTAACTATCACGCAAATCTTTTGTAATACACAGAGGGAATTTCAATCAGATATTCGTATTTAGACACCTACTTAAAATTACACTAAACAAATATATCGACAAGTGCATTTTCAATAGTCTTTTTTTTGTTTTGTTTAGAACGGTCTAGTTTCTATAATAGCCACGTAACATTGCATTGCATTCTTTGTACGGGTAATATTATTTAATTTTAACAACGAACTTTTTAATCTGATTGATCGTGCCAAAGTATTTTTTTGATATTCGATACTTTGGTAAATTTTAGAGCAGGTTGATATTTGGGCCATTTTTGCGATTAATCATTCAATTACTATTGCAAGATATATCTTGTCATAAAAGGTCATACAAATCATCCATTCGGAATGATTTTATAATACACTGTGTATAAAGCCTTAATTTGTGAAATAATACCTACTTTAGAGCAGTGACTTTCAAGCTATTTCGTTTTACGGCGCCCTAGGGCCTAGATAGTAAGTAGTGAACGCCCGAAATGCATAGAATAACAAGTTACGTTAAATCGAAATAACGTCAATATAACAGACATAAACCAAATAATTACAAGATAAAAAGAACTTTTTACAAACAACGTTTTTAAATTTTCTGTTGATTCATATAAACTTGACTTGACTAGCTTAAACGATCAAAAAAATTGTACTTTCTAGAAATACTAGTGTCATTTCATACTGATTTTCATAGTAACGCACGTATATATTATTTATTTAATAATTTAGTTGCTAGGACCCCTTAGAAACCAATAATGGTATCGAAATAACTTTTCATAAAAAACAGAATTAACTAAAAATGAATTCAATTCTACTTAAAGATGGCTAAAAGTATTAAAAAAATGCATTGGCATCGTGTTCTGATATATTCTAAAAGTTTCAAATATCTAGCTAGTCGGGAAGTTAGTTAAAAATCGAATGCAAGGTTTGTACCGGACAAACAACCACCGGACAAATAAGAATATGACATAAGAAAAACGTTGTAAAATAACAAAATTGTCATTAATAGCATCAATGGCGTAATAAAACAATACAATTTAACACGTTGAAACAATAGGAGCATTCATGGCCTTATAGTGAAATGGTATCATGTAATTTAATGTGTGCTTAGGTATTTGATATCAGTTTGACTATTATTGGAATGAAGGGAAGGTATTGACTTCGTTCTTGGTAGAATAAGTAAATCTACCCTGCCAAATAGCTTGTTTTCGTACCCCGTCTAGCAGTGGCGAAGGGTGGAGGTAGGCTGTTAAGATCCGCCATAAATAGTGCACACTAAACTTTATCAGTCATACGTATTTGTTTTCATTGAAATAAGACTACAGTTTACAGATGGATTAGATTTTAATATTCAATGAAACCTTGCTAAAACCAAGCCATAATAGATAATAGTCAAAAAATACTCGTATTTCTATAAAATATCTAGAATTATGCAATTAAATCATACATAACTTTGGATATTTTATAGATAGAAGAATATTTTTATCGATTACGGTTTGGTATAGGCATGGCTTGATGATTTTTTTTAAAAATAAACCGAGAATATGTGTAATAAGTATTTTTAATACAACGAAAACAAATATGGATGACTGAAAAAGTGTGCACAATTTTTTCGTATCGCCGAAAGTATACCAAAACTATTGTGGTTTGGTTTAGGCAGGGCTTAATTTATTTTTAAAAACTTAATAACACCGTCTATAAATTGTAGTCTTAGTTCAATAAAAACAAATACGTATGACTAACAAAGTTTAATGTGCACTATTTATGGTGGATCTTAACAGCCTACCTCCACCCTTCGCCACTGCCGTCTAGCATGTTTTTATCAACTGGCAACACTGTCTAGTAGGGCTGTAGCGCCATGGAAGAATAATATGATAATTAATAAAAAAAACACAGTTACTGGTGAAAACAAATCTTTGATTGTGATTGTACATCAGTGTATAAAACAAAGATTGCCAGGAATTATTACTATAATTTTGAATATGCTATGGCGTAATCTTAGCGCACACTTTAAACACCACTGCTTTAGAGATTCAATAAAATGTTAGAATAGCGTGCAAGTGGTACCGGGCTCAATTAACTGGGTAACAAAATGAGGTGTTGATTTCTCAATTAAAATAACGCATGTGAATTCTGTGATGAGTCTATTGGATGGTATATATTTTTTACACCTTTTTTAAGGTTGAGTGAATATTAAATTATCGCAAACACCGGAGGTTGCGAAAAGGAGATTGATCACTGAATATAATAATATATTTCGCAGTCAGCAATAACTGTAGACTTGAACCAACTATCTATCGGTGGCCGAAGAGTGGAGGCAGGCTGTTAAGATCCGCCATAAATAGTGCACATTAAACTTTGTCAGTCATACATATTTGTTTTCATTGAAATAATACCACAATAATCTACAAGTGGTGCTGGTTAGTTTTTTAAATTCAATTAAACCCTGCGACATCCAAGCCATAATAGATAATAGTCAAAAAATACTTGTCTATCTATAAAATATCTAAAATTATGCAATTAAATCATATATAACTTTAGATATTTTAAAGATAGAATAATATTAATATATATTATAGTATGTTTTAGGCAGGGTTTAATGAATATATGTATTCTTAATCCAACGAAAACAAATAAGTATGAATGAAAACGTGTCCACAATTTTGTCGTACCTATCGCCCAAAATATACCAAAACTATTATGGTTTGGTTTAGGTGTTTAGAGGTTTAATTGATTTTTAAAAACTAAACAACACCATCTATAGATTGTAGTCTTAGTTCAATAAAAATAAATACGTATGACTGATTAAGTTTAATGTGAATTATTTATGGCGAATCTTAACAGCCTATCTCTACCCTTCGTCACTGCTATCTATCTATGGAAAAGTATTGCCGTATAAAAATTGACCAAAGTTTTCCTGCACTATGATCTTCCCTATCATTCTTTATGGTGTTGAAACTTGGATCATAAAAGAAAAATAAATAAGTATGATTTATGGCTCTGAGATGTGGTGATGAAAACGCATGCTAAAAATTACATGATTGGCAAAGAAGACGAATATATTCTCTGTTCTGAAAGAAAGTGACTCGGGACAATTTTCCAGACCAGAGCGCAAGATTTTTTTTAAACAGGATGTCATCAATATTGTGTTACATACAGTATTTTGAATAACATGAATATAGATAATTTTATTACTGTTTAGCCACATAAACATCTCGAAAAAGTGCAAGAATAATTCAATTCCAAAGTGATTATGGAAACGATTATTGCATTTTGATTATGAAATATTGTCACGCGCACACGATAACCACTAGATGTTGCTGAGCCAGGTGTTCAGTGCAAAGCCGCTTATACAGTGCCGTCCCGTGGGTGTAGGCAGATTGAGCGTCGCTTGGGGGCGGCAGTTATTCGAAGGGCGGCAAATCGAGGAGAATCATTAGGTATAGGTATATAGAAATAGGTACCCAAACTAAGTAATAACGGAAATAGCTTTCCATTAAAAAAATCAGCTCACTGCTTGGAAATAAAATGTATTAATTGACATATAAGGTTTAACAGGACTGTATTATTTTTGTTGGGTTTGCGATGTCTAGTTTACTTCTGTTGTCCTTTAACGTCACGTCCTTGATGACCAGCAATGACACGTGCAGATTTGCGAATTATATTTGAATTATAGATAGGTACATACTTACCTAATTAATTTATCCAAATATTTTTGCCGGTCACTCGCGACTTTTGAAAGTTGTCAGGTGTATTTTTAAATGTATCTGAAACCGTGGACTCGCAATACTGTATATTGAAGTGGAGATGGCATTTCAATTAGTTTTAGTTGTATCTATATTTTTAGTAATGTATCCATACAACACATTTCTTAGATATTAGAGTCACGAAAGGATGATAAAAATACTGTATTAAAAAAAATGGAGCGGTATTTTGGCACTGCCTATGGGCGGCATTTTGTCTAGGGACGTCACTGCGCTTATACTTGGGTCGAAGGTTCCGCATACAAATCAATAAGGCAGAAAAATGCACAATATATTACAAAGGTTTTCATCCCTTTTCATCAAAGTATTGAAGCGTTGTGAGGGCGGGGGGAGGTGGGTTAGTGAACATTTTAAAAAAATGACACAGAGTTATACAGTTTGGTCACATGGCCAGAAGGGAAAACAATATTTTTATATTCACCTCATCAGCAGAGCCATCGAGAATTGATACGGTAGAGGTAGGTTTCCTATACGATGGTCCGACAGATTAAAGCACGCTGGGGGTCTTACCTACAGCTATGGGGATGGCGGAATACAAGAATTTCTAGAGAGACATAACTAGGACATTTGCAAGGAGTCGCGACCCTCAACAGTGAGGGACATGAAAACGAAGAAGAATATTAGATAAAATAAATAACTCCATAATGTCAAAGACCATTTTATTACGTACCCACCTACTTCCTATATGCTTAGTAACATGAAAAATCAATATTATATACAATCAAATGCTGCTAATGCAATGGAAATGTATTATATTCAAATTTGGATAAGGTTTGCACGACTCGATATAAATAAAAAGAATTTACAAATATACACATTTCGCACCCGGGGAATAATAGTGGCACAACTCGAAGAACTTGTTTTCGCAGGAGAGCAGTTTGAATATTTTATTTTGGTGTGTTAAATCAGTTTTTTTAAATTAACTTTATAAAGCATGACGTTGGCACACTTGAGTCATCTCATTTTGAATGTTATCCGCAATAACAATGGCGCAATGATCATTGTGCCACTATTTATGCTTGAATTCAAGTACAATGTTACAATATGATAATGACAAAAATGCTTTTAAAGCCACCATTATATTTTTAAGAATTATGCCGCTATTTGTGCGGATAGAAATGATATCTTGGAACATTTCTTGTGCCACTATTATTCCCCGGCTGCGATTTTATATTGATATTTTATTAAACATGAAAGTGTTAGAAAGTTTTTTTTATAGTAAACCAACCGAAACGTAAATTTAAAACTTTCGACGAAACGGAAAGCTGTTCTTGCGGGGTTTAAGAACTAGCACTCCGGTCCATTTCGAGCACTGCTTATATCAAAGTAGTGAATTTATTGTTGATTCAATAGCTAATAGAATACATTGTGAACAAGCTGTACTATGTGACAGACAATGTAATGTGGGAAATCACGACATAATTCATTCAAAATGTGGGTGTTATAGTGGGCATACATTACTTTTAATCTTTATTTTATGTTTTGACACTTAGTAAGATTTACTAAATTGCCATATTAGACTAACAGATCCAAACCAAATAAACTACGTTTCAATAGTTGAAAGTCGTACATATAACAAAAAAATCCAAATGTTAGAAATTAAAATACTAAGGGTGTATAGGTTCTGGAATAAAACCCATTGGCCACAAAATCCTAAATGCATAATAATTTTTACAATCATTTTATTTTATTTATTTATTCAGAAAAAAAAACAATATTATGTTACTGCAGTGACTGGCCAACGCGCCATACTACACAATAAAAGTACAGTTAAGATATTTAATTTAAACCTAATCAGTTGAAACAGCTAGTTGTGGGTATTTTGAACGCCCCAGCTAATATCGCACGTACCGCGACATGTGTGGATGGCCCATATAAACAGCATGGAAAATGCAGTGGTGACTGTAGTTAATGACTATTTTGATGAGCATACTTAATAAAATTTCAATGTGAGTGTCATGTATTAGTAGGCGTATTCTGAAAGACTGCCTCTGTCTATAATCTCAGAATATGTCGTAAATACATTATTCTTTTCTTCTTTCGGCGATGTCCGATGATCCTAATAGGATCATATGGGCCTCCACAGAGTGGCGGCTTGTGTTAAGGCTATACTTCAGTTGAGGCATGGTCTCAATCAATGACGCGTGCCGAACGAAATATAATTTGTCATAAAAATCGAACATGCGTCCATTTAATGTTATGTTTATTATTATATTACTAATAATAATAGTATATTCATTGAAATGTTTTCTTTTTTCAGTACATACGTAAAGTTTTTTAGTCATCTTTACACGATTTAAGAATATTTTCATCTGACGCCATGACAAAACAAATTGACGTGCGCATACTTCGACCTTCGGTCTCCGATTGGCGAGTCCAGGCGACGAGTGAGAAATTTCGTCGCACCTACTGTTATTTGCCGTTTCACTGAAGCACGCTCTTAATAGATTTTGTTTTTTTGCGAGAAATGGATGTCAGCCACTTGCTCAACCTATTCGGTCCATACTCTAACTCATACACAAATTGAAAAACAGTATATGTACTTGCCACACCCAGGATTCGAACCTGGGACCCACGATGCTATAGGAAGACGCTTAAGCCGCGTGGCTATCGCGTAAACACATAACGTAATATAACAACTCAACATTTTGATACCGATCAAAAAAAGTTGAGAAACTCTGATGATATGAGACAGGACTTTTCAACTGACTTTCTGTTAGGTATGCTTACATACTGCAATCTGCAATTTAGAAGAGATTTTTATTTAGCTACGTATTTTTTTCGACTTATACGAGGTATAAATGAGAACTTTGCCATTCTGGGCAGTGTTGACATGTGTGTTCCTGATAATTATCTTAGAAATAGGGAGCATTAGTTGTTTGTTCTCTCAAGATGCAGAACCAACCTGCCACTGGTAATGCCAATTGGGAGGGTGATAACTATGTTCAACCAAATTGCTTCGGCTATTTATATGTTCCACTTGCGTGAGGGTGAGTTTAGATGGACGCAATTTTATAAATTCTTAAAATAGGGCCTCCTTAGCTTACTCGGTGTACTTCTTTGAACTACTATAGATGTATAAATGTATTTTCACTGCGTTTGTGTGTTTATATTATGTTCTCTTTTTATAATTTCATTTTTATCCCTTTTATTACCGTTCTTTCTTCTTTATAATACTGTTTCATGTCATGTTGTGAACGTCTTAAACTTATAATTTGTATTGAATTGAATCTCATTCTGAATATAGATAATAATAATTATGTTTCAATAAAAAATACAATTTTTATCCATCTACATAAATATAGCGTAATTTGCCATGCGTGTGTCACCCGGAAAATAATATACTTAATCGGATCTTTCAGTGTGATGTAACACCATAACACAATTATCTCACACTATTTGAGTTATGACGATATTTTCGCGAGATTGTCTAGTTGTCGTTCTTTTGGCTACTTGTCATTTTATATAAATAGTTATTGCGGTTTTCCCCCGCACCAATATCGTTGTGTTGTAATTAAGTGTGATTAACTCGTAAATCAAATGCTAAATGCGTAGGTTGAAAAAAAACGTTTGAATTATTGTCATATCATGATTTATAATGCTTTTTTTTCAAATAGACAAATCATAATGTTTCGTATTGCCTACCGATGTAATTATAATTACGTAATATTTACTTATCTCTCACCTGTTTTTCTGTTTTTGATAAAAACATAGCTGCTAGAACCCTGATTTGTTACAGGTTCGGTTCCAGTGCTAAAATCGAATGGTATTCGGTTTCGCTTTAAAAAAAACTACACTAATACATATTTATACACACTTACCTAGTTGTAGGTGCAGTATACATGTATTATGTATTACAGATACTTCATTTTAATTTAAATATACAAAAAGTAGGTGTACCTATATCATTTTTAAGGTATTTTTACCACATATGGACACCCAAATTTGACAGTATTTAACCAAATTGAAAAAATAAAATAAAACATTACATTAGAATGTATAATATTATAGGAAAACGAGTAGGTACTTATTAATACTCATATTTTTTGGATAATTGGCCCTAGAATGAGTGAAAAATTCACAAAAATAATGTAATACAAAATAAAAGTTAAGAAAGAATGGAGCCTATTCAGAAGTTCCGGTTCGGAGTTCACAAGATTTGAAATCAAGGGTTCCGGTTCCAAAACTATATGAGAATATCAGAATTTCTACCTCTGTATTAAACCATTAACTTATATCATGATACTATCTCACATATCTAAAAAAATGCAATATTTAAGTAAATGCGATAATATAATGGCTGAAAGATATGGATCCAATGGATGGATGAAAATCCAACTTTTATGCACTGTTAGAGAAAGTTCACAAAATATCTGCTTCCATAGCTTGCATATTATATCCATATGCTGCACATATACTAACCACAGAAGTCACAGAACCGACATATGAATAATTGTACTAATACTAGTATGATTGTAGGGTTATATACAAAACCTCTACAGATATACTGATGTGTCGAGAACGGTTATGATAGCAGAGTAAGTATAGTAGGTATTTAAATCATTTAATAATGAACAAGTTAGTGGAATAGGTCAAATACAATAAAGAGAATTCGTTATAGTCACCGTTATCGTACATAATGTATTTAAAAAAATACTTGTTTTTTTTCGCAGTACCCAACTATGGCGCTGGTTTAGAGGTAGAAATATTTCATAACCCGACAAACACACTAAAAAAATATCATTATTTGTAAAATGTTGTCAAAAAAACGTGACAGTTTCGTGTGACACCTACGCGTTATGATTTTCAAGATATATTATGCCAATAAACGTATTATATGTAAGAAAAGTATTGCTATAATATTATCAATATACGTACAATGTATCATCGTTTATTATAATACAGGTAATACCTATAGGTAATTAATTAAAACAAAAAACCAGTTCGTTGCATATAATATGTAGGACTATTAAGATAATGTGTGGTCATCGGCATTACTCAATAAAAGTACTTACTTTATATATTCAAAATTCAATTCACATAGGACAAATGGCCTGATTATTTCGAACCAAAGTCCGGTTATAGATTTATTGAGAGGCGAAATTAATCAAACAAGGTTGAAACGTTTTACCTTAGCGTAAATTCTAACAAAAAAAGCGATCGTTAATTTTGTTATTTTGTCATAAAACATCGTGATTTATGGGCTGATAATATTAATACATGGATAGGTGAAAGATTGATTGTAAATATTGTGACGTGGTACATATTTTGTAAACATTATTTTACAGTGGTTAAAATGTAACATTTCACGAGCCGGTGCATCATCGCTGTTCCTTTTGTATCTAAATTATTTTTTTTTGAAGCTATTTATTTTTTTCCGGTTGACTCGCCTGCAATCCGAAGTCTGTTAGTAATTTAAGGTGATATGGGATGTTTATAACCTATAAGGCCATCCTCTCACGTGAATACTCAAAAATGACGAGACTGAAACTCCAGTATCCAGCTAATGTCTTTGAATGGCGGCTCGCTGACGGCAAAACCGGAATATCTCAGTTTCAAAATCTCCGCAACTGAAACCGAGGAGACGCGACATGCTAGTCTCCCAGACTCTCAGTTGCCAGTCACCCATTACACAGTGGTACCAGTCAGTGGCGCACCCAGGGGGGGGGGGGCAAGGGGCCTTGGCCTCCCCCAAAAACATTGAAATTGAAAGCCAATAGATTAGACAAATAAAAACACTGGCAAAAAAATGATTTGTAATTCTCCAGCACCCTTTTTAGAACAATTTCTTAGATTTTACTTTTTAACACAAAAATTTCGAAACACTAATGTCAGGTTTTTTTAGAAACCCAATCCCTAATGGAACTGTCAAAAAATTCTCGGTGTCCACCCGAATTCCGGACTGGTGTAGGTCATGGCTGACAGGGCTCTAGCCTGGGGGCCCGGGCTGTGGGGGGCCCGGCGTGTCGGGTTGACCAGATACGTGAGATAAACACACATCATAAATTAGCTTCAACAGTAAAAAAAAGTCGCCTGCGGCGCTATTATACTTCATGGCCATGAACATTTTCAATTACTTATATAATTGTGCAATATATTTTTTGATTATTATGTGTCGATTTTCGACAGCTCCATTATTAAAGTGGATGTATTGAAAATCGCCAATAATTCACTGTATAAGTACGATTAATTTGAACTAAAACACAATTTAAAAAACGTTAATGTAGTGATTCACACTGCCTTTAATCATAGCGGTAGGTAGGGGGCCCGCCAAATATCCCAGCCTGAGGGCCCGTTTCAGGATGTGGGGACCATGGTGTAGGTACACCGAGTGCAATAGACAACGAGAAATTAGGCTGTGAAGAAGAAAAAGAGCCTATGGGACTAATTTACATTCTCCTCCTTGGGCCCCCCCAATATTAAATCCTGGGTGCGCCACTGGTACCAGTATCAGTAGATTCGATGAAAAATCACATTTCCTTACCAAAATTGGTAGCACTGAAGATGAAATAACAAGCCAAGACGTCAAAACTTAAGATGGGCGAACCGATTTTTAATTTAAAATAGTGGCAGATGTGGAAAAATACTTATCGGTTTATAATTACAGGCTGCCAGAATATTCCCGTAAAGAAATTACGGAAAAAGATTATAATAAAGTAAGAAAGAAATAAGTTTGATAGTTTGAGGTTATGATATTATTAGGTTTCAGTAGCCCGTGTGCGAAGCATCAGTCACTGGCTAGTTTATAAGATCCATCAGCAAGCAGTTTGTCGGATTTTAGTTTCTGCATGAGAGGATGGCCTAAGACTGAAGATATGTGTTTTAGTGAACGTATTTTAATTAATTTATACGTAGGAATATTAAAAAAAAAATCAAAAATTAACTTACAATTAAAAAAAAACTGTTGTGAAATGTGCGTTCATCGTGTTTAAATTTGTCTAATATTTTTTATCAATACATGAAGTTGTATAAGTTGCCTTCAACACACATATTATTTTTTTAAATTAATTATAGGTTTTTATTTAATAGACATTGATGTTTTTAGGAAATACAAAAATAATGATTTTAAATTGAGATAATTGAGCTTTAGTATTGTGATACTATCAAAGCATAATTTTAATTATTAAACTACTAACTAAAAAATAACCAAAAAACTTAGTAGGTATTTATTTTCGAACTTTAACTGAATTAATGCTTTTTATATTTTATAAAAATTCATTATTGAATTTAAAAATGTTTATTTTTCTTAATATTGTTTGAAGATGCGTATTACAATATATATATTTATCTATCCCATATGTCTATCTGTCTATAACGCACTAGATAAAACATATTATATACCTAACTGTGTAGAGGAAAGTGAGAAAGGGAGAACCCATATTAAAAGACGTAAAGTAAGAGAAAACATACATGTATAAACGCAAATTCTAAATTTGAAAAATAAATGGACACGAAAATAAAGGAATCATTTTATTTTAATCGGGTCGTAAAAGAAAACAAACGATAGTTTACAACTAATAATAGTTTGGAAGATTAAGCAGTTCAGTAGGTACTAGCATATCGAGTAGGTATATAAAAAGCATTAAATGACATTACAATAAATTATTTTTTGACAGATTGGCGGAAAGGTTTAAAGAAGTATGGTGTCTAATTAGGAAACACGATTTTTTTTAAATTATTTGTTCTATAAGCATAATATGCTCGATTAAATTGAAGAAATTTCGGAACTGCATAAATCAAAGTAAAAGTGTTAAAAAATCAACAAACTGACGCTTTGATAAGAAATTAGTGTTATCTAATACACAATAAATTAAAAAATATAAACATTAAAGGCGAGGTCGCCGCTTGACAAATGTTCGATAAGTGGTACTGCCACCTGCTAATTTTTTCTAGTTGTCTAATAATTAGCCAATAATACTTTCAATGTACTTTTAAATACTTAAAATGTGTTTTTATTGATTAGATATAACTCATATTTTATTATTTTACATCAACTGCTCTACGAATATGCTACCCTTATACAATGCAATACAGTTTCAGAATCACTATTCATAAAATACATAGTTACTTACGTGTAATGTGTAATATAATAATTTATTATGTTTACCTTAATCTCTTAACCAGAATAACAAATCAGGTCATGATTACCTACCGTGGCAACGAAAGTATTTACCTTTCCACCAAAGCTTTAATAATAATATAATTTAAAATAGATTTGCATTTTGACGAATCAAAATCGTAAATATTGGCTGTCACTTTTTAAGCAACAAAAACTCGTTGACGCGAGCTTTTTGGTGTTTTTTTTCTGTCATCGTTTCGACACAGTTATCGACAAAAAACATTGAAATTAATTATTGTCGAAATATCATAATGACATTACGATAACGTCAGAGGCTGTCAAATAACAGTTTTTCACAATGAGTTTGCACTATACCTAGAGGGAATCATTTCGTTTTGTGTAACAACATTTGCTAGGGAATCCAGAACGAACATTTTAGTATGGTTATATTGGTAACTACAGAATAATTTTAATACTAATTCTGAAGCTATTTGGAAACCAAAACTCTGGATTTTCCGAATCGGAAAACATATTGTAGATATCGTTTGTCATTGAGGAAAATAAGTATGAGGTGAAGCAATAAAATCTTTCAATAACATGCGGAAAAAATTCGAGCGTTTTCTATGTATTTGAAAATGATGATGAAATTATATACATAAAAAATACCGTTATCATAAAAAATATTAATGATAGTTACGATATAAATAATGCGATATATAACGACACTACTTGTCAGATTCAATTTATGTAAAGATAACTATTGAAAAATTCTAAATCTGGCATGAAAAACACTAAAATTACAACGTTAATTGCATGCATTATTTCTTCTTCTTACTGTGCCATCCCTAGCGGAGGTCGGCCACCATCAAGGCAATCTTATCTATGTCGTCTGCTACCCGGAACAGTTCAGTGGAGCTGCACTCCTACCAATTACGAAGGTTCTTAAGCCACAAAATGCGGCGCCGTCTTCTGCTACGCTTCCCATTGATCTTTCCTTGAATGACAAGTTGGGGAATGCTGTATTTTTCTCCTTTCATAATGTGGCCGAGGTACTGTAGTTTTCTGGTTTTGATACTACGTAGAACTTTTCGGTCCTTCACCATTCGATTGAGAACTTCCAAGGAATTTTGAGGATGCGTCTATACAGCCACATCTCGAAAGCTTCAAGTCTCCGTGCATGCATTGTTTGCAAATAAAAAATAACAATATAAGCAGGTGGGAGATAAGTCCATAACCTACATATTAATAATATATCTATAAACAATATATTTGTATCAGAAATTATTTCTTTTGTATTTTACTAATAAAAAAATCTCAATTAGTTTATCACTCTAGAATAGGTAATGTGAAATTCTGGATCAGTTTTTCTTATGCTTTATAAGCATTGTGGTGAATACTATGTATTTTATCATAAACACCAACATACGCGTGAACCCCGAATGGTGGCGCCACTTTTTCGTCAAGTATATATGCATCTCATCTAAATGTATATAAATAAGAAGTCCGTCGTGTGTGGCAAAACGTAATAAATAAACTCCAACCGAGAAAGTCTCAGGTGATTAGGGAATCCAATCCCGAGCCAAAATTCTGATCCCGGGATTTCGGGATTACAATTTGACAATCCCGGGATCCCGGGACTGGTCCCGGGATTGGCATTTTTTCAATTGTTGATAACATTGATAAAATCGGTCAAAAATAAATCTAGTATAATTTATACTATTTAAGACATTTATTGTTTACGTTCAATCTTGGAAATACACAAGTTTAATGGAGTAAATAATATTGTAATATAAATAATAATGTAAATTTAATAGGAGATTGCTGTTTCTGATAGTAAAGACTTAATGAATGGATTAGAGAGATTTATAATAGTAAAGCAAATAATCATGGCGTACTTATGGCCTTTCCGCTTCATAAATCTAATTAGTCAGCCAAATATGAAACTGCCGTAAAACGTATGAGATCATGGTGGAATTACTTTGTTAAAAGTGCAAAGCATTGTTTTTTTCCAATCTTTCCATTTTTAATAATTTATGTGAAAAAATAAAATGAATCGGCTACCTACACATGGGTTTAAATAAAACTCAGTTTATTTCTAATGTAGTTATTTTTTTATCAAAAGTATTTTTCCTGTTATATTTCGCTTTTATTTTATTTCCCATAAAAATTGATCAATCAATCAATCAATCAAGACAAAAATCAATCCCGAAATCCCGGGATTATGTTCACCAATCCCGGGATTCATAGGTATCGAAAATAGCTCGGGATCCCGGGATCCCGGGATTGGAATCCCTACAGGTGATGTATGATAAAGGTACAAGGTTAAACCTTTAGTTAAATTTACCATATAAGACTGTGTGCATTATATACATTATTAGGTACGTAGTTTTGGGGATGATGAAGATGGAGGAGATAAAGTCGTACCTAGTTGCTTGGATGTTGTAAGGGGAGAGTTTACTGGTCGTTACAGGAATACAATAATACTTTAATCAAGATGATAACGTGAGATAATAATCTTAGGTAATGATGTACTGGTGAGATCGATGTGATCATGAGGTCGCTTATATTAATGAAGTGAGAGACTTGATTCGCGTGGAATGATGGTTTACAACTTTGAACGAAGGTCTCGTGACGATAATAGTGCGTCTCGTGACGGACTCGATAAGTGAGTAAGGACTTATGCATTGTCCTTTCAAGTTATACATTTTTTCCCCGAACTATGTCCGATCCTAATAAGATCATCAACAGAATTTGTTTTTACGAGAAATGGATGTCAGCCACTTGCTCAATCTATCAGGTCCATACTCTGACTCATACATAAATTGAATTTACTTGTACAATAGTGGCGAGGGTCCCAGGTTCGAATCATGGATCTGGCAAGTAGGTACACATATTGTTGTTCAATTTGTGTATGAGTCAGAGTATGGACCTAATAGGTTGAGCAAGTGGCTGACATATATTTCTCGTAAAAATAAATTCTGTTAATACAAACCTCCACTCTGTGGGGGCCCATATGATCCTATTATGATCGGATATGATCGAAAGAAAAGTACTTGCCAGACCCAGGATTCGAACTTGGGACCCACGACGTTATAGGCCGACGCTTAAGCTGCAGTACATAATATTATATTACAAGAGATATTGTCACTACTGATCCAGTTATGATTGAGGAAATGCTGACAATTATTATCGCTCTATTGTTTTGTTTTAGCAACAAAGTATACATATTAAAGTGTGTCACTCATTTAATGCTGAGTAGTATGATTAATAGTAAGATACATAGTAAGTAAGTAACATAGTAATTTATTGAATATCGGTGCTTCTCATCTTTGGCATATATGGACTGTACGCCATGGAATATCTCGTCAAAGACGTCATATATCTCAAAATATCCTGTATTATTTTAATATATACGATACATCATATGTTAAATATGTATAAATAATCATAATGCCAACATGTTATTAAACATTTGCATTCATTCAATCTGGAGCGACAAAATTGCTTCAACATAAATAAAGTCTTAATCCGAAAAGCCTTGACAGAGTAAAAACTGACTTGGTTTAAAATTACTTATCCCTTTCCCTTTTTTAAATGCAATAAAATGTACTGTGACCTTTTAAGGCCGATCTATAAAATATTAAATATTTGTCGTAAAACTACCCCGTAAATCAAAAGCAGAACTATAAATTTTTTCGCTCTTTCGAAAATTAATAGTCAGTTATATTGAAATTTTTTATTATCGTCAATATCAAATATTTTTATTTTTTCGAATCCATGACCCAGTTTCAGCATATATAGATACCATGGATGAATTGGTTTTGAGTATGAATACAATCAATAATGTAGAAATAATCAAAAATTGTCCAACGTTACAGTATATATCAATGAAGAAAATTTAAATTTACCCGAATAGGAAAACATCTCCGTTGTGTGACTGGTGATTTACTTTTGTAAAGAATCATTGTCTATGCTACCATGACAGTACTCTAAATGGAATATTTAATCAACCGGTAGGTTTTAAATTATTTTTTAACAGATTTTACAATCGGTACCACGTACATATTGACCCACTGCAATCTAAACCTTTTTTTAACTTACACTAGGACACAGTGATAAAAAATGTTAATATTAAAACGGACACAATATTAGAGTAAGAGGCTAAAAAATGTATGCGAATTTGCAATAATCGACGGCATGGCTCGAAATGGACCGGAGTACACCGCAGCGCAGCTCCGTTTCATGAAATCTCTTAGATTTTTGCTACGTCATGTGGAAAAAATATTCAACCAAGATTTAATATTTAATATTAGCCAAATAACAAAAAAAATCTAAGACTTATTTTTATAAAATATATATATTTCTGGGTGTGGTTGCAAGAAGATATTCTCGAGTATGTAGAAATATGGGATAAACTTAAACACGTGTTATGTAATTTTATTTTCGATATTTAACTAGGTAGCTGATTTATAATTATGCTAGAGCATGTTTTGTTAGGGTATATGCACAGCTATGAGAGTTGCACACAAATCTGTTTTGAAGCACGCAGAATCAAAAAAATAAATTTTATTGTGGATATAAAAGCATTGCCCGACGAGAGAAAGGAACTTTTTAGAGTATTTAGACTAATTTTTCGTTTTTATCAAAAATAATCACAAATCTGGAGATACGAGAACTTCTCTTAAAGAGTCACTGGAAATGATGGAAGATGTATCAAAAAAATTATCTTCCATCCCAGGTATGATCCCAAATTCGCCAATATTTTATCCATATATTATTATCCAGATTTAGAGAATCTACAAAATTTATCCTTACGTCATTAATGAAACAGGTGTGTATTTGTATTTACCAAAAAAAGTGAATTTAACTCAAGCACATTTATTTCAATTACACAGTGTACATGCTTCATCCCCATGCGAGAACCATCGACCTCACTACGGTTTTGTACAGTCGTACCTTTTTTTCTGGACAATCGTTTTGATTTAATTTGATTTAGGCTAAATTACTGTACTTAATATTAATATAATAACTAAATTACCAATATTAATCAAGTAATTACGGCCTTGAATGTACTTACCTGATATCAGGCACACGTATTTTTTATTCATTAATATTTATAATCTAGAATAATGATATTTAATCCCCCCTGTCGTGTTAAGTGGATATGGTATGCATTTAATTTAATTTAAGACTGAGTGACCAGATCAATTTCGCGTCTTGGCAGGTTGTGGGGCAAGGCTGTCGGGTTTCGCGGCGGACTTCACGAACAAAAAACTGGTCCATCGGCGCAAGACGAGTGAAGATGTTCTCAGAAAGGAGTAGTCAGTGGTTAGGCAGCAACTCATGGATGTACTGCATTCCACAGCTGCGTCAGTATTCGCCGTCAGTTTAATTGGTGCAAGTTTTCACACTGGCTGAGACTATTTATAGTATCACGAAACATATTTCGATAATAATAATTTTATTACTACAGTAAGTAGCCAATAAAATCATTCCGAACATTTTCTGTTCGACAGAATCCTTGAGTGATTTTATAAAATCGGGGGGAACCCCTTTTGACTGACACAATATACCAAAGCGTCTAATTACTATGTACCTGCGTCCCATGTTGATACGTACACATATATTGTAGATATCTTGTGTGTAGCTCTTGGAAGAATATTAAAATCCAGTGATACCCGAAGGATATAAGACGACCGAAAGGCCACTTCGAGGTCGTGTCCGGCAATTTGTACGTACCACAGTTGGCCGTGAGCTGCTGTATCGGAAACATATGGCAATAATGTATTGACATCAAATTCGTTTATTATAAAATATATAATAGTAAAACATTTAAAAATACGTAGGTACATCTTTATTTAGCTACATATTTTTTCCGACTTATACACTGCGTAAATGGAAACTCTGCCATTCTTGGTGGTATTGGCTTGCGTGTCTCTGATAATTATCTTAGTAATCGGGGCCATCCGTTGTTTGTTGTTTGTAGAACTAACCTGATATTAGTAGTGCCAATTGGGAGGGCAATAACTATATTCAATCAAATCGCTTCGGATATTGATATATTCCACTTACGTGAGGGTGAATTTAGGTGGACGTTGTTTTATATGTTTTTTAGATTGGGTTTATCAACCTAGTTCACTCTGTGTGCTTCCGTGTACATTTATTTTTCTTATTTTATTATTGTATTACTTATGTACTTACTTAGTTTTATTTTAAAATTGTAAACATTTACTTTATGTCATGTTGTGAACGCTTTAAATTTATAATTTGTCATTTTTACATCCTTACATCCTTACATCCTTCACATACTTTTTTGTTTTCGTTGGATTAAAAATACGTATTACACAAATTATTGGTTCATTTCTTAAATTCATTAAGCCCTGCCTGACCAAACTATATAAGAAAAAAATATTAATCTATCTACAAAATATCCAAAGTTATGTATAATTTAATTGCATAATTTTAGATATTTTATAGATAGGCCAGTACTAATACCTAGGTATCTATTATGGCTTGGGTTTTGCAGGGTTTAATTGAACTTAAAAACTAACTAACACCATCTGTAAATTATTGTAGTCTTCTTTCAATGGAAACAAATACGTATGGCTGACAACGTTTAGTGTGCACTATTTATGGCGGATCTGAACAGCCTACCTTCACCCTTCGCCACTGATATTTAGGTGCTGGAGTGCTTTGGCCACCTGAATAATGTCTTCAAAAGTGACCACCCTCTGTGCCTAAAGCGCAGAGTGTTCAACCAGTGTGTGCTTCCCGTAATCACATATGCGTGTGAAACATGGACCCTAAGTAAAGGAGAGATCTAGAAACTTAGTATCACAACGTGGTATGGAGAGGTGCATGCTGGGCATAACGAGAAAGGACAAAAAGAAGAATGAGTGGATATGGAAACAGACAAGGGTTTGCGATGTAATAGAGTAGGCTAAAGGCCTCAAATGAAAATGGGCTGGACACATAACCCGAAGAAGAGATAATCGTTGGACAAATCTAGTCATCCAGTGGTACCCAAGAGCTGGATCCACCATCACACGGCCAGTCCCAGTTTGTTTTGGTCCTTAAGGTTAGTTTTTGCGAGGATACACGAATCAGAACTGTTCATTAAAGTAGCCAGTTAAAATAACTGCTAACCTTTTAATTACCTTTTAATTACCACATTTAAATAACACGTTAATTATATCTAATGGCCATGTACTCCAAACGCGCCAGTCGCGATGTTATCACTAAATGAGTAAAAGATTTTGTGAAAAATGTCGAATGAAGGAGGTGCTTTGTGAAGCGCTGATCTTCCTTGTAAAAAAATAATATCGTTTTTATATATTTAATATTGACATAACTTCAATTGAGTTCATGCCGATATATTATGTAGATTGTAGTTTGATTTATTCTGGTATGTGAATGTCTCATCTAGGCACGATGGTAATTATTAGGATAGAAAAAAGTGATTTAGCAATTACTATTTTAAAATACTTGAAACTTTTATCTTTGGCAGTTAGCTTTTGTGAATTGGTATAATTAATTCATTTCCTACACCAACGGTATTATAATTCTCGTAATAATTATGCCGCCCTCATAGAACAATGGTTAAAAAAAAAATGACGTAGGAAATGATTTTAAATGTCATAGTTGAAGGTGGTTTATAAAAAAAAACTGATTTCAAACAAATCAACAAAAAATGTCATTGGTTAAATAATATATTTACATTGCGTATGTATATATTATTAAACAATGCTTTCACTGATAACAATACACAATATTTGACTTATACTAATAATTAATACTACGCACTCGAAAAACATAACGAGATAGTTGTGGCGAAGGGTGGAGGTAGGCTGTTAAGATCAGCCATACTATTACATAGTGCATATTAAACTTTGTCAATCGTACGTATTTTTTTCATTGAAATAATACTACAATTTACAGATTGGTGTTGGTTAGTTTTTAAAATTCAATTTAGCCCTGCGAAACCAACCCATTATTGGTAGGTAATAGTCAAAAAATACTCGTCTATCTATAAAATATCTAAAATTATGCAATTAAATCATACATAACTTTAGATATTTTATAGATATTATGATATTTTTTATCTATTATATTTTGGTTCAGGCAGGGCTTAATGAATTTAAAAAAAAACAACCAAAAATATGTATAATATTTATTCTTAATCCAATTAAAACAAATAAATATGAATGAAAAAGTTTGCACAATTTTGTCGTATCGCCCAAAATATACCAAAACTAGTATGGTTTGGTTTAAGCAGGGTTTAATTGATTTTTAAAAATTAACCAACACCATTTGTAAATTTTAGTTATAGTTCAATAAAAACAAATACGTATGACTAACAACGTTTAATGTGCATTCTTTATGGTGGATCTTAACAGCCTACCTCCACCCTTAGATACATACATAGATATCTTTGAGAAGAAATTCGTTATAAAAATATTTGGGGCTGTTATAGAAAATTATTGCATCTGGAGCTTGGGGTATAACGCGGAGCTGGGCATGGCTGCGCTGAATCAGCGATGCGTATAGTATATCGAAAGAAATTATCAGTAAGGAGTGCTATTTCCACATTCCTAATAGCGAGCAGGGGCGCGACAAGTGGGGGTGTAATGCAGTCGCTCCACTGGTGAGCCAAAAGTCCGAGGACAATAAATCGTCAGATTTGTTTATGCTCTGCTACTGATCAACGAACGAGTAAAAAAGTCGACCCGTCAAAAGTCAAAAGTTACGATTATCGCAATGTCTTCCGATAATCCTAAAATTCTGTGTTATTTACATGTAGACTTGCATAAAACAATATAGCAGTGAAAATACACAAATTTTAGGTTTTCTTTTAAGAATTTCATGAAATAAAATTTTTAAAAATTGATAAATATCTCATTTTCTAATGTGTAAATTAACAAATAAATCAATAAAAACGTTTAGAACAATAAAATTACATGTTTTTTTTTCGGTCCGAATGATCGTGTATTAATGTCAAATCGAATTTACTTAGTGATTGACAGATGAATTCTGGCAACTTGGAGAGTAAAATTTAATATCAAACATGTTTGAATTCCAATGAGCCTCGTCTGCGGAGTTATAAGTCCAAACGAATAGAAATCATAATTAAGTTTAGGATGGTACATGGTTCAAAACTACATACGGTTTCAATCTTAATTGGTACGATGCAAATGGCTTAATGGTAAAGCACATTGACCGCAATTCGATCGATGCGTCTTTAAGTCCTACTCGGCAGTCAGCACCAACACATTTTTAGATGCTCTTTTTCTATTAGCTATGTTTGGTATTCTAAATTATGTATTTTTAATAACTAATTCTTAAATCTTGTGTATTATCTATATATATATATAATATAGCTCAAAATATGTTTGTTAGATTGCATTTTTCTGCTTGGCCTCAACTGATATATGTGTAGGTACACATAAAAAAAATACAAAGTTTGTTTGTTCAAAAAATTACCTTTTATGCCAATTTCAAATTTAGATTTTTTACGACAGATAAAGTTTGCATATTTTGACATATTTTATGCCTAGATACAGATATTTTAATACTGAAGAAAGTAATTTAATTTTGTTTTGTTATGTAAATAAAAATAATGTATATCGATTAGCAAAGCGATCTCGTGCGAAGCCGGATACTTCAGCTAGTTAATAAACTAAAATAACAAAGTTTTATTTAACAAAAATATTCGTGTATTAACTATTTTTTATATATAATATTACTACCTATGAAGTAGGCCTAAGTGCCTTTCCTTGTCAATTCAAATGAAAACATTCTAGGCCAGGTATGTATTAGTTATTACATATAAGGTGATAATGTCACTTAAAAAATGTACGCATTTAGATAAGTAATGACATCAATAAGTCAATTTCAAAGAACCTCATCTTCAAATCGTAATGTGCTGTTAGTATGTATTATTCATTTTTACGTTTACAAAATGGTAAGCAGATACTCACAGCAAACTGCTTCTCATTGAGAAAAATCAATAGGTAATTAAATATGTCTATAGAATTAAACTGTGAAAGGTAACTAGGCATGATCATACCCCATGTAGATAATACTAATTCGCATTTAAAATAATAATTGTAAATGGTATTCCATACACCTTGATTTGGTTCTTCACTCCATGGTGTCACTCTCAGATTATCAGTGACCTGAACAAAGAATGTGGACTATAAATAATAGAAGGAGCCTTAAACGTTATTTCTGTTACAGCCTTTCATCCGGGGGCTCTGGGTTGGATTTCCGGTGAGGTCACAATATATTTACATAATGTAATGTGTATGTGAATTCCTCAAGCCTGGGAATTTTGCCACTATATTAAAATCTTTTAAAATTTTTATTTTATAGCAAAAACCTACATACCTACATTTATTATGTCGACATTTAAAAATACGTATTAATCATAATAAAATTGTAGAACTAGTGATTTTTTACAAATACTTTGAATATATTGATAATTTTAACAAAGGCCCTCAAAAGTTCATCATGTGCAAATAAGTCCGGCTACAGGAAATGCTTCTTAAATTCAACGATTGTACAGTCACCAATAATAATTATAGAACATTTTTGTCACAGGTGTTTTCTATTTTGAAATAATATTATGATAATTCATTGCTACAATTACTTATATATTTATTTGATGAAATTTGTTTTATTATTTTTTCACCTCTGTTGGATTCACACAATAAATTTGCATTTTAGCAGCACATAACTTCTAATTCATTTTCGAAAACGTAAACGAGTGTGCTTTTTTAATACTGAAAATTCCGGTATTTTGGATTTTTAATACCGGTATTTCGGTATTGATAAATACTGGAATACCGGTTTTGAAATACCGGTATTGCAATCCCTAACTGTAATTGGGCTCCACGGCCTGCTGTGGTGTTTAATAAAAAAACCAAAAAATGATACCTAAATCTGGCAATAAAAACGCAAGTTGACAATCCTGGTCTGAAAGCACTCTATTCCAGTTATCAACTCCATACAATTTATTCAGTAATAATTCTTTATATGTAATTGCTGAACGATATATAATGTAACTTTCGACGTGTTCGTCCATTTTGAATAACGTAATAATTATTATTTAAAACGTGCTCGAAATGGACCGGAACGCACCGGAGCACAGCTCCTGTTCGTGAAATCCGATAAAAAATCGCTCCGTCTCATGGATAATAAAATACTGCATTTTGACTCGTGGAAACTTATCAGACTCATATTAAAAATAATGTTTATGAGCCTCGCCTAACAACATTATACCCCGATCTCGCATATCATAGGCTGTTTTCTCATTTGACCATTTGAGCTTAGCAGGTATATATAACAAAAAATCTAATACACTTATTTTTACTCGTATATAATACTAGCTGACCCGGCAAACGTTGTTCTGCCATATAAATTATTTCTAGTGAATATTTTGGTTGTTAAATAAAAAATAACGAATGTATCGTAAGTGTGTGGGGATGGGATCTATGACAGAAAGAGGAATAGAGCGCTGTAGACGATGACCGCCGATAAAAACAAAAAAACATCAATCATTCATTTTCTCAATTCAAAATGAGTAATGATGTTCATAATGAATGAATTACCTGTAACAGGATCTCGTTATTTAATGTTTATGCAATATCCGTCTTGTCCCTTCCAGAAAATTAGCGGATATTGGAGAGCATCGTATGAACGGTGTGTGTCAGCGATGAACTCCAGATTATTGTTTCTTCTTCGAATCACGATTTCTCGCGTCGATGTGCGGTTGCCAACCATGATTCCAGCAATGTCGTCAACAACAGGCACATTGAATCGACGCACGTGCTCTCCAGCTGGTGCTTTATCAGGATTGATGACAATAACATGATTGTCACTTTGCAATTCGTGCATGTGTGCTTTGAAGAATTTCAATAATTCATTGTGCCCATTCAACAGGGCGTACAGTTCTCCAACGATACGCCTGGCATTAGGCGAATTGAGGCTATTGTAGCCGCAACGTGCATCCACATGATTGATGTCCTCACCGCCCATGAAGTAGATTTGTAAAAAATTATGTGGTTCGTTTGGCATTGGCAGCAATGAGCCTCTTTGTGGTATACTTGGCCTTTGATTTTGAACGTAGAATGGAGTTGTTCACCATTTGCCGTAGTATTGTGAACTATTTCTGTTGCTCCGAACGAAGTCATTTGGAAGCATGAATTGAATGTGCGAATAGACTTCAGGAACATGTTTGAATCTGGAACCGTGCCGATGAGCAAGCCGTTCAATGGTTCTGGTGGTATCTCAATTTCTGGTAGTTGCACTTTTCCTGATGGGCAACACATCCCGGCTGACTCATGTTTGAATTTGAGCGCATGACAATGAGGACATTCTTTGTCCATAGCACCAATCAGCACTTTCGGATGAGCGGAATATTCAATATCTGGCTCGTACTCTAATGCGAGACGAAGGAACGAAGCGGATATAAATGTTCGATGTACTTGTTAGCGTTGTCGGTCATTTGCTCTGCGTGTGTTAACTACGAACCGGCGCGCTTGGCTCCGTTCCAATTGTCGTTGTTGATTTCGTTCAGCTCGTGCCTCTTGTGATTGAGATGCACGCAATTGCGACATGCTTACACGCACATTTTCTTGTTGGATTTGTTCGTCTGTTCTTTCTGCTCTACTATTTCGCATGTTTGTTGCTTTATTCGTTCGACGGCCGAAATGGCCTCCCTTGCGTCTTGCTGCCATTGTGACTTTGATACGCGCACATAAAAATAGATAAATTAAAATAAATCGTACAAAATTTTGCACGCACTGCGTTGTGATATGCCGAATGAAATGTCAAAATGACGCGACGCTTCTCTTGAATTCTTCTCTGACGTAGCGCCATCTGTCATTCAACAACATAAATAATTTCGTTCTGTTTGAAATACGAACGACGGTTAAATTTGTTCATACAAAAATAATATAATCGCGATTAAAAAATGGGAGGGTGGGGGTAGGAGGGTGAAAATTTGGAGTTATAGGTATTTTTTATGCCAAATAATAAAAAAAATACAAAAAAAAATTGTCAAAAAAATAAAAGAAAATTTTCTGGATAGTGATCCCTAATCACTTAGCGGTATGAAATATACTTGTTGACCTATTCTCATACCTAACAAATATACATAAAAAAAATCATAAAAATCGGTCGAGCCATTTCGGAGGAGTTCGACCACAAACATCGTGACACGAGATTTTTATATATATATAGAGATATAAAATTATTACTTTAAATATTTTTAATTATTTCGGAAAATCACCGAGCGCACCGATTCATAAAATTTTATATTTCGAGCACTTAACTTGTACTTATAACGAATCAAAATAATTAAATGGAACAGTCACATAATAATAATACATGTACTAAGGTCTGTACAACATTCAGTTGGGTCGATAGGGTATTGCGAGCTTGTGTTCACGAAGGATAATATTATAATGTAAAATTTCTAAAATTCATCATTTCAAAAAAACATAAAATATCTAAAATTGTGCGATTAAATCATACGTAACTCTGAATATTTTATCGATATAATAATATTGTTTATATTTTATAGTTTGGTTTAGGCAGTGCTTAATGAATTAAAAAAAATAACCAACAATATGTGTAATAATATGTATTCTTAATTCAACGAAAACAAATAGGTATGAATAAAAAAGTGTGCACAATTCTCATAACGCCAAAAGTACACCAAAACTATTATGGTTTGGTTTAGGCAGGGTTTAATTGATTTTTAAAAACTAACCAACACCATCTGTAAATTGTACTCAAGTTCAATAAAAACAAATACGTATGACTAACAAAGTTTAATGTGCACACTTTATGGCGGGTCTTAACAGCCTACCGTCACCCTTCGCTGCTGGTACATTTAAGGGTAGATAATACGTTGGAAGTTGTTCAAATATTCTCCTTTCTGTAACCTCAGTCAATGTTTATAATTTTACAGTAGCGTTATTATTAGATACAATGAGGAGGCGTTTTAGCCTTGCTTATTTATTAGATACGTATGGTTTTTCATATTATGAATGCAATTTGCATAGGTGTAAGTATCAAGGTTTAAATTGTCTTAAAATTAATATTTATAAGGTCAGTGTGTACAGAGATTAATTGAATTTCGCCAAATGGAGCAACGGAACTGTTAAATTTAAATGGCTGACGCCATATTTACCAGGCGTTTACAAACAAGACTAAAAAATTAGATTAATAATGATTCTGTGTTTATGAACGTAAAAAATAATAAATGAGATGAAGTAGGTACTGATTACTGGCAATATATTTCGAAGGTATAACATTTCTGTACGCAAATAATTGACTACAAATGCTATTCACGTATACATCAACTGTTTTTTGAAGGCTTGTCTAAGTAACGGTTTTAATTATTTGTGATTTATTCCATGCGCTGTAATTGATATGTTAATTCAGTATTAAATTATTTAAAAATTGATAATATGTTAGAAATATAAAATTTAATGTATTTTTTCTCTATATATTTTTAACGTAATATTTAGATACGTCTATCGTATTCTTTTGGTTCGGCGGAGGATAGGTATTGTTGATGAGATACAGTAGTAGTTGTTCGTGATGATGGAGGAGACGAGAATATATTTACTGTACCAAAACAAAAACAAAACTCGTGATAAACTAGATTCTTTGACTAGCTCTTAATATCTTGTTAAATTACACACTCAAGAAAAAGGACCGCTTATTGGAACGCCGTTGGTTTATTTCTATACACTTTAACTTATATTACTAAATAATATAATGGTTTCTCGTTGTTTTTATTTTTTAAGTACCAACTGTCACTCTGACGTTTAATCGTTTGCTTACGTAAGGAATTGCAATTGGCCAACAATAATAAATTCGCCGCCTAGGCAACGGAACAATTCTAAACTATAATATTATACTGTATAATCGTCACGATTGCAGTACCATACCGTGACGTAAAGGTAGTGCGTTCTGCTGATAACCGAACAATCGGTGGTTCGAATCCAATCGAGTGGGTTTTTTTTCGTGTGAAAAAATAAATTATGTGTTACATGTCACACGCCAAAAATAAACTCTGACCTGATTTCCCAAACGCGGCAAAATAAGTATAACTTCAATAAACATAGCGATAATTCGGTGCAATGTGTCTTTGACGGAAACTTGTATTCGAGTGAGATGTCCAATCAATTCTGTTGACCCTCCATTTATACATATTTACACTATGAAACAATATTTTGAAATTATGATGATATAAGTATCATTAATTGGTAATGTTATGAAATTGAAGATCCGCTATCTCATAACATTACGAAATCATATTATATTTAGGTACTCACTGATTGCATGTGAAAAATGAATAAGTATTTAATAGATAATATTATAATTGAAATCTGGGAATCCGATGACAGACACATGTCTTATGGTGTAGAATTTAAATAATCTGGTTAAAAGCTATATGCTGCATTTTTTACTTGAACCACATTTTGACAGTGCTGGAATAAGAGCTGGGCGACAGCGGGTGCAAGCTTGTTCGGGGCGCAACAATGGAATCGTCATTGAACTTATAAAAGATTTAATTTTTCTTGTTTCAAGACCCACTGACAATTATTTAGTGTTCGGAAGTACCAGTTTTGCTTTTTCGACCATGCCCGATCCTAATAAGATCATAATATGGGCCTCCACAGAGTAGACGTTTGTATTAACAGATTTTGTTTTTACGAAAAATGGATGACAGCCACTTGCTCAACCTATTAGGTTCATAATCTGACTCAAACACAAATTGAAAAACAATATTTGCATTTGTTAGACCCAGGATTCGAACCTGTGACCCATGAAACAATTTTAGTAGCTAAGGATTAACAAAACTTAGAAAATTTAAAACTACATTCGATTACAATGAAACTGGAGCATTTATCGGGTGTTGATATATTTTCAATGAATAATACTTATTCAAACTTATATTAAAACATTAAGCTTTAAAAAGCTCGCAAAGTTAATTTGTAAACTAAGCAATAAATATTTGTAGTTAATTCAAGATAAAAGCAGTTTTATAATAATAATATATACAGTTGGGGTGGAAATATTGATAAGTCAATGTATATCATTTTTTTTTACATTTACGATACCTATTTTTCATATAATATAATTTTACCGAGGCTTTGCTAGGACTCACTATCATATCACATCTTCTCTTCTGAGTGATGACCCGTTGTTAAGGATTTTTTCCCATTTTGTCTCTTCAAAGTTTCAATTTTACCGTTTCCTCAGTGCTAGTGCGCATTTGAACTCCTTGGGGTTAAATACATACGTATTATAATATTATGTTGATAGTAAATAAGAACTTTTTAACTCAATATAAAGCAATAACGATACAAGTATTGCTAATTGTCGCATTTATTTTTACCACCATAGGCGTTAAAACACCTAGTTCCGCCTCTGCAATTTGAAAACGTATTATTAACAGATATCTTTTTTAATAAATCAATCTGTGCTTTATTTCTTATGATTTAATAATAATAATACATAAACCATTTCGTTAAATTATTTAATATCTATCAATAAAGCATAAGTGCATTTTGGTTTTGACAGCTGCTACAAATTAATAAGACCACTGAGTTTTGGCACCAAATTTTGTGATCGGCTTTTGTATATAAGATTGGCCATGGTACTGTCATATTTACAAAAGATAAACTCGAGATTATAGAATTTCGGTATTATTAATCTTGGCATTTGGAGATCAGCAAATCGAGCGGAATTCCAGGATTTGCAACTCTCAAAGAAATATATTTGTAAGGTTACATTGAATTAAAGTAATGTTAATTTAATAGACCCTGAGTTTTTGTACTCTAGTCTAGTTGAATCATACAAAGTTCGAGGAGCTAAGTTATTATTTAAAAAGCATGATTTGCCAATAAACGTGGAAGTTTGTAAACTTATGAAATATTGTAAGAAGGCTGTATTAGCAAATGACGTCAGATAGACTAAGTATTGCAGATGCCATGGTAACTACTAATGACGACTTATTGCTATTTTATTGAACTAAATCGATCTGATATTGAAAAACAATAATTATAGATCTACAACAATTATACAATACTATATTCATTAAAATATTTGGCCGACTTTTAGTAAGAACCATCGAGAAATACTGAGTGATATTACCTCCCCTTTCTGCTTTATATTCTATGATAAATTATTCATCTCTTATGATGTATTGTTGATCTTATAACGTCATAATCCATAGGTACTCTTCAGTGGCAAGGGGTTAAATTACGTAATGCAATAAGTACATAAAATGTGTCCCAATCATAATATTATTATCCAAAAACTTTCATCTGTCATGTTTTATATTAGGTACTCATCATCATCATCAGGGGCGCGACAACCCGGCGTGGGTCTTGGCCTCCTCCAACAGCTCCCTCCACCTGTCCCTATCCAGTGTGGCCGCTTTCCAATTCGGTACCCCCAGAATATGGCAGTCACTGGCAGCTCCATCCAACCAGCGAATCTTTGGCCTGCCTCTTCTTCCACGCCCAATTGGATTGCTGGACATCACTTTCTTTGCCGGTTCATTGTCATTCATACGGTGCACATGACTTAGCCATCGCAGCAGTGACGTCCCGTTGGGGCAGGCAGATTGAGCGTCGCTTGGGGGCGGCAGTTACCCAAAGGGCGGCAAATCGAGGAGAGTCATTAGGTATATATAGAAATAGTTACTTAAACTAAAGTAATAACGGAAATATCTTTCCATTAAAAAAATCAGCTCACTGCTTGGAAACGAAATTGGATGGTGTATTTTTAAATGTAGGTACCTATCTGAAACTGTAGACTCGTCTATGAATCATAGATGGCATTTAAATTAGATTTAGTGATATATATCTTGTTAGTAATGTATCCATCACAGAACAGATAATAATTATTTCTGAGTTCCCTGGTATCCATACAACACATTTCTTAGATATTGGAGTCATGAAAGGATGATTAAAAAGTACTGTATAAAAAATGTGGCGGCATTTTGGCACTGCCTAGGGGCGGCATATTGTCTAGGGACGTCACCGCATCGCAGTCTCCCAATCTTAATTGATTGAACTGCAGCAGATACAGGTTCAAGTCCCGTCAGGTGTCGTATTTTTTTCTACAAAATGATTATTTCTAGTGTGTATATACATGAGATGTTTTCAAATTATGTATATTCAGTATATAGAATGTTACATTCTGAAATCTTGTGTCTTTTTCGTTGATTAAAAGAAATAGTTTATTAAAAAATATACATAGATATGTCACATAATAATTATTGTATTATTTAAAACATGACATAATCTAATATAATTAAACATGGTTGAAATACATACGGTAAAATAAAAAAAATACCCCAAGAGAATGGTAGAAAACACTACGGCATACTAAACTGATATCTAATATAGTAATCACAGACCACGAAATAGTAAACTAAAAACTCTCATGAGTGAATATTTCGCGCCGTAAATAAACTAAATGACGGCCCCGGGTCATTTATTGCATACTTTTAATAGGTGTATGATTATTCCATTGCCAGTCGCGTGCTATGTATGAAAAAGTAATTTAATGGGTTTGTAATAGGAGTGTTCGCAGGTAAGTTAGTCGTGTATACTTCAGAATATTGAATAGAATTTTGAATTGGTATGTATATTTAGAGTACAGTCTGTTACAATAATATTAATAGTTAAAATCACAGAACAGATAATAAATAGAATACCGATAGACTATATTCAATACGCCGCATATTGATGCAGGGTTTTGAATGTGTGAGTGTTAGAGTGTCGTACGAAAATGAAGCACGCACTATGCACGTGCAATAGTGTGTGTAATACACCAACATTAAATGAGCATAAACCGAGAGCAGTTTTCAGTATTCGACGGAAAACGTATTCTTGACACGTGTGTAAATTTAACCCGGATTCTCCTTACTCGAGTCGGTTAACTGTTATCACCGTACCCGTTATGTATTTCAGTTCCCATTATTTCTGAGTTCCCTGGTTACAATTATAATAGTGGTGGTAATATAAAACATTAACTAAAATTATATGCACCTGTCCTCCTAACCAAGATCTTCTGCTGATGGACAGCGATGAGGAAATAGAGAGTATTGATTATCTACTGATTTAAATAAATAGGTCCTAGGAGACGCATATTACGGAAGATGATATTAATTGGCAATGTGAGCTGGAAATCAGAATGAAAATGTCTGGTAATCGCGGTTGTACTTTCTTAGTTAAAATCTAGAACGGAAAGTGGAATCAGTAAAAACCTAGCTTATTTTGGAACCGGAATTCTTGAATAAGAATTTTGAGAATCCTAAACCAGATATGTCGGGGTTATAAATATACCTTTGTAAATGTTGCAACTCTCTTCCGAAAGCACAAAAGAACAGTAAAGAAACGAATGAAAAAGCCACTTCTGCACATGTGTCAGTGGGACATTTTAGAATTCTAGCGTTCCGTGTCGAGTGAAATTTGTTGCTTGTGACACCAGCTACTTCTTTCAAACTAAAATATTATATTCGACTAGTGCACGAAGCTACATTAGGTTACATGTATTTTGTGAATGACGATAAGATCATTGGGAAAATTCGATGTGTTGGATTCGAAAAGAGTTTGTGTGTGCGACCGGGCTTATAGATAGATAATGTAATATTTATGAAATTACTTGATAAATATTTTTAAAAATATATTATTTATTTAAAAAGATTCTTTAAGTTTTTTACTATTCCATTTGAGTCGTTTTTTGCGACCCGGGTTTCGCCTTTCGGCATCTTCAGGCGCTGTGTAAACTCACCAAAGGCAAACATACACTGACCTTTAAGCTTTAAAGGCTATTTTGCCGACCCCCAAATACATATTATTCCATCTGACTGTACCTACATATTATAAATTTATTTTAACCCGTGAAATGAACTAAAACTATTTTTAAAACTACATTAAATTCGAAACAGATGAATATGATATGCTTAGTGCTAGGCTGCTAGTTAATATTTGTTATTTACTTTTTAATATGTTACTAAACTACTGTTTAATTTATAATGTGGAAGGCAGGTATTTTAACCTAATTAATTACACAGGTAAAGTAGATTTTTTTGAAATTATTAACTTTATTATTTTAACAAGCCGCAAATCTCGCCTATACTTTAGGGTTTTAATCACAGAACAGATAATAAATAGAATACCGATAGGCTATGTTCAATACGCCGCATGTTGATGCAGGGTTTTTGAATGTGTGAGTGTCCTACGAAAATGAAGCACGCATTATGGCACGTCCAATAGTGTGTGTAATACATCAACATTAAATGAGCGTAAATGCATAAACCGAGAGCAGTTTTCAGTATTCGACGTACAACGTATTCTTGACACGTGTGTAAGTTTAACCCGGATTCTTTCTTACTCGAGTCGGTTAACTGCTATCGCATTAGCTGTTAGGTATTTCAGTCCCCATTATTTCTGAGTTCCCTGGTTTTAATATTTGGCTGATGGGCGCTTTTGTTTCTTTCATAATTTAAAAAATATATATTTTGTTCCTTTTGAGCTATGTATTGAGATATTTTATTGACAATCGAAAGTTTGATGTCGTGTAGTGTCGAATAGTGAAATTCTTAAAGCCAATTATCTCAAAAAGTAAATCGAAAATACCCTCTATTTTTATGTGAAAACCGGTGATGAAGAATCTATCGGCGAGTGATTCAGATTTGTCGCATCATTTACAAAAAAAGTAGTTTTTTTTAAATGAACATTCGATGAGATGTACCTATAAACGTTGTAAGTTTCATCAATACCGGACAAGTTGTTTATGAGTTGTCCAATTTTATTATTTATCACTTTTATCTATTATCTATTACTATGCCTATTGGTTTATGAAAGAATTACATTATTGTATTTAACAGACCTATAATGATATGTCTATGAACAGCAGCCCGATTTCCTAACTATCGTCTCGTGTGGCACCAGACGACATGACGTAATTGTGACGTCAGCCAATACACGCTCGAGCGGGCAGCATGTATTGGCTGACGTCACAATTACGTCATGTCGTCTGGTGCCACACGAGACGATAGTTAGGAAATCGGGCCCCAGGTCGTTTATGTACATTCATTTTTAGTTGCTAATGGGTTAACAACGGTGGTTTAGGCTACGTGGAGACCCCACGTGCTTACTGATACTGAGACCCCTACGATATAATTAAACCAATTAACATTAAATTTGGTCTCAAATAATACATTCATTTTACAGATTCACATACTTATATATTTGTTATTTGTATCAAATTTAGTCTGTTAAATAGGCCGTAACTGAGCGTTAAATATACGATAATAGTCCTGCTTAAAAATCACAAATTGGTAAAAAATATGTGTCAGTTTAAGAGTTTAGTACTTGGTGACAAAGTAACTACCCAGGGACATCCCATGGGGGTTGGCAGGTCATGCGTTGTCTAAGGGCGGCGAAGGAATGAGTACAAATATTACAACTTTTGAAAACAGTGGTGGTTTTCACATTTTAGTTTAAAAAAGTAATCGAAACATAAAAAATATAACAAAATAACTATTGTTGTATTGTAGGTAATCATATTATAATGGCGATTTAACGCACAGGCAAACAATGGGTGCCTCCAAACCTATCATCGCCACAGATCGCCGTATACATAAACCACCGCTTTTTCAGAGTTTGGCTGTCTCGTTGGAGAGAGACGAGACCGTTGAAGGATGGCCATAAGGAGTGATGTAGAGTCGATAGGAGGAGAGATGAGAAGTCATGATTTGGTGGTTGCTCCGATGGATGGAGGAGCGAGTTTTATTTGCAGCGTATACAAGAGTATGTTACAAGAGTTATGTTACAATAAGTATGATACTGTTCCAAGGTTCCGAGTCTCGGTAGAATGATGTGCGTACCGATACAGAGACTAAGATATTAACAGACCGGAAAACCTATAATCGAATGGCATGTCCAATCAATTAGGATCCGCTATTTATCGACGTACTCACAATCAAAATAATATTTAGGAAATAACAATTATAATTGAGTCAGCTACTCTATATGGAGTTTGCGTTGTTGGATATGGCTGACTATGTGAAAAAACTGATATTGCGGAAATTATAATTGCAGTCAGCTATTTACCGAGTTTGCAATAATTGGATACTACGGGTAATGAATATTAAAGGATTCGTAATTACAATCAGTTATTTTATATCGCCGATCAATATGCTGACACAACAAGTTGTGGATCCATATAAGAGTATGTTTCGTGGAAATAATCTAATTTTCAGTAAATGGTGTATTTGTGTGTTTAATATAGCCAAAAACATATAATAAGATAGGTAAGTAGGTAAAATAATTAATTTTAAGTATATTTGAAATTAAATAATTAGAAAATAAAAAGAACTTTTTATATACAACGTTTTTAAATTTTCTGTTGAATCATAATAATATAAACTTGACTTGTTAGCTTAAACGATCAAAAAAAATTGTACTTGATAGAAATAATACTGAAATGTTTATTTTGATATCCATAGTAACGCACGTATATATTATTAATTTAGTTGCTAGGACCATCCGCTTAGCAACTAATAATGGTGTCGAAATAACTTTTCATACAAAACAGAATTAACTGAAAATGAATTCAATTCTACTTAAAGATGGTTAAACGTATTAAAAAAATGCATTGGCATTGTGTTCTGATATTATATTCTAAAATTTTCAAATGTCTAACTAGTCGAGAAGTTAGTTAAAAATCGATTGCAAGATTTGTACCGGACAAAGAACCACCGAACAAATAAGAATACGAGCTAAGAAAAATGTTGTAACAATGAAAGGGGACGGTAATTTTAAGGGCAACCTCACGCACTTTAAAGCTTTATTCGCTTAAGTCAACATTTTCTAATAAAAGCAATCATTCGATTTCTAGTTTATTTATGTTATCAAAAACAAATATACGTAGGTACATACTTAACTACTAACGTAACAGTTAAGATAGTGTTCTAAAAATAATTCTAAATAAGAATTTTATTGTTTTATTAACATTTTGTTCTAATCTAAAAAAAAGCTTTGTTACATATAAGTGTTTATAGCCGTTTATGTCAGAGTCATGATTGGTCTAAATCATGGTTGGCCAACCCGCGGCCCACGGGTCGCATGCAGTCTACTGGGTGTCAACTTGTGGCCCGTGGAGCAGTGAGAAAGGCTCAAGATTTTAAAAAGCACCGTGTGCTTTTTGCTGCATTTGCAACGCCATTCTCCGTAGACGTGAATTTATTACCGGGAAATGTACAAATGGAACTGACTTACAAATGGAATTGTGAAATATGTTGCGATGAACAGTTAAAGGAGAAATTCCATCAGGTTGGTTTTGAAGAGTTTTACAAAACATATTTGGACAAGGAGAAATATCCTGCATTTTACAAACATGCTCTAATGATGACCTCGCTATTTGGAAACGCTTACACGTGTGAACAGTTTTTTAGTCGGATGAAGATATCAAATCGAGTGAGAACACAAATCACTGATGTGCATTTATTTGGAAAACTGTTTGCGTGTAGGAACAACCTCACTCGATATCGATATTGATGCACTTAGTTCTGCCACACAACATTTATTTTTTTACATTATTTTCTTTATTTTTTATTATTTAAAAAAAAGTCTAATCTTATAAATATGTTTGATTCTCATTTTTGTTTTATTTTATTAATATTATAAACCTAATACTTATATATTTCTTTTTTGTTTTGTATAATAAAAAAGTCGGTTGTGCGGCCCGGTAGGAGATCTTATTTTTAGAATCTGGCCCGGCTGCTGAAAAGGTTGACCACCCATGGTATAAATACAAAAAATGCTCTCGAAGGCATGAACGAATTTCTCGCGGATTAGCAATACAATACGTCATTATAGTTACCTATGTTAAAACTGTATATGCTCAAAAATCAATCAGTTTTAGATTCGCTTAAGAGATAACAAGAAGCAATGTTGTAAAAAATGATTGTAAAAAGTTGGTAGTAATATGAAACACGACAGATGAAAGTTTTTGGATAATAATATTGTGATTGGGACAAATTTGATGTACTTATTGCATTACATAATTTAAAAAATTCTATTGAAAGAGTGACTGGAAGGGCATAATTTACATATTATTATATCAGAAGATACAAGACAGTGGTGAAGAGTGGAGGTAGGCTGTTAATATCTGACGTAAATAGTACACACTAAACTTTGTCCGTTATACGTATTTGTTTTCATTGAACTAAGACTAAAACTTGCAAATAGGTTAGGTTAGATTATATAAAAAAAAATTAAGCCCTGCGTAACCGAGCCGTTATATATTATATTAAAAAAATATTCATCTATCTATAAAATATCTAAAATTATTTCGAAGAATATTTTTTATCTATGATGGCACGATCAATGCAGAGTTTAATGAATTAAAAAAAACTAGCTAACGCCATCGGTAATATGTATGTTTAATTGAATGAAAACAATTCAGTATGACTGACAAAGTGTACACTATTTTTGTCAGATCCTCACAGCCTACTTTCACTATGATGGTTTGGTTTGGGCAGAGTATAATTGGTTCTTAAAAACTAACCAGAACCATCTGCAAATTTTATTATTAGTTCAATTAAAACAAATATGTATCAAGTTTTAGTATTCACTATTTATGTTGGATCTTCACAGCCTATTTCCACCCTTTTCCACTGCCGTAAGTAGTCAGATAGCTAAATTGGACATCCTCTCGATGTCTTTTGACGTATGTAACATTGATATATAAGTAAATGACGTAGCTTAACAATGAATCTACGCATTGTTCTTTAATTATTTACTTCTCAACATACAAAGAACACGTGACGTAATAGTATTAGCGCGAAAAAACCACGTGACGTAACCGTGCCAGTGCATGTAGCGTTGTGACGTAGAAGACTTGATATAAAAGTTAGTCTATACATTAAACATGATTAAAATAATGTAAGAAGTAAACTTTTTGTAACTTTGGCAAAAGAAACGTTTTGATAATCTTCTTTGTTTGTTAAACTTTGATCGATTGTAGATCTTACATTACTGTAATATAATATTAAAATAATATATAAATAAAAACATCATTAATTACTAGCTGCTAAGTATTATGATAATATAATTAAAATTAATTGAAAATGACTAACTATTAACCATTATAAAATAGCCTGTAACTATACGATGAGTTAATTAAATCAAATATGAAAATCTTCCATTAGCGAAAATCCTTCACATTTCATACTAACTGCATTATCGGACGAGAAGTTATTATATTAGTTTTGTAACCGCGCCATGTGTTTGTTGGTAGTTATCGAAAAAAATAATTCTAGGTTAAGATAATTTTTCATCTCGTGTTTGAATTTGGAATTTCAAGTTAATCCACGCCTACAAAAGTGTTGCAAACTTTGAAAAATAATAATAAAGTTAGCCCAAATTATGGAATGACGATCTGTCTTCGTATTGTGTACATGCACTGGGTGACTAATAAATATGTATACAATATAAATAAATCAAGTGAATTAATTAGAATTATTATTACCAGTGACGTTCGTAGACAAAATGCCGCCCCTAGACAGCGCCAAAATGCCGCCCCATTTTTTTATACAGTATTTTTTTTATCATCCTTGCATAACTCCAATATGTGATAGACGTGTTGTATGGATAGGTACATTACTAACAAAATATATACCATTAAATCTAATTTAAATGCCATCTCTACTTCAAACGACAATATTCCGAGTCCATGGTTTCTGATACATTTAAAAATACTCCTGACAACTTTCGAAACTCGCAAGTGACTGGTAAAAATATTTGGATAATTTAATGACGTTAGTATGTACCTACCTATAATTAATCTTCAAGTGTCATTGTTGGTAATCAAGGACGTGACGTCCAAGTACAACGAAAGTAAACTTGACATCGCAACCCCGACAAAAATACAGTCCTGTTAAACCTTTTATGTTAATTAATACATTTTGTTTCCAACCAGTGAGCTGGACTTTTTAATTGAAAGATGTAAGCTTAGGTACCTATTTCTATATACTTATAACTAATGATTCTTCTCGGTTTGCCGCCCTTCGAGTAACTGCCGCCCCCAAGCGACGCTCAATCTGCCTACGCCCACGGGACGTCACTGATTATTACATTCATCCCGTCTGATTTTTATTAATCACTAACAATTATTACCATGTGACAGTAACACCTGTCCACATTCTCAAACGTCTTCTTCCATGTTCCATCAAAACTTTATGTTATTTTTATCGCTATAACCAATTATGTGATTTTTTATTATTTTAAATTAATTAGCACTAAAATTGAAATCTTCCCATGGTGTTGACTCTCTCGCCTTTGTCGTTGAATTATAATTGCTTTTATTAGTTTTTTTTTTGTAATTGCATTCTAAAAATATTTTTTAATGGAATAACGCTGAATATAATATTATTTTAATAAAGTTATATGTCACCATGAATCACCCGGTGAAAAAAATAATTCAACTTACACACGTATGACATGCCCATAGTAAATCATTACATATAATCAATGTGTCTCACACATAATATTATTTTAAAACGACTATTTGTGTAGATTTATTTTATTGGCCTACTGTTATAAGAGTCAATTAACTTTACCGGCCAAGCCTAGTTAGAAACTAATGATTAATTTTACAAACAAGGTTTTTAATCGAATATTGGTTTATAAAGTAAAATATTGCTATGGGTCGAATTCACAAGATTTAAACGATGCAGTTATAATAACTATAACGTTAATAGTTGTTCCAGATAAGGGTCGACCACACATATCGCAACTTACCACAGAAACGCGGTAACTTGCAGTAATTTGCGGTAGGTATGCTGCGGTGTTATTTGACTGGGCACACAGCAATGTCACCTACGATGGCCGCACGGCTTAAGCGTCGGCTTCGATCGCCAGGTTCGTATTCTAGGTCTGGCAAGTACACATATTGTTTATCAATTTGTGTACGACTCAGAGTATGGACCTAATAGGTTGAGCAAGTGGTTGACATCCATTTAACGTAAAAACAAAATCTGTTAATACAAACCTCTACTTTGTGGAGGCCTATATGATCTTATTAGGATATGACATGGTCGAATATTAATATTAACAGAGCAACGCTTTCAGGATCCACAATTCACTGCGTTTTGTGGTGTTCAAACCAGGAAACACAACAATGATTAAGAAGTGGGTTACCTTCTGGGTGAGTGAGATAAGAAGGTTTAAATCTCCAGTGTTGGATAAACCCACGTGTTAAACAAAATGTTTTTTTCAATATGAAATAAATTTTGTCATGTAAACGAAAAGCGCATTCAATATTGGTAATGTTTTAGCACACTCGGCGCGCTTTGTGTTTCTTGCGTTTTGTGGTCTGATCGTCATAAAGTCGTAAAGTGGATCCCGGTCAACGTGCATAATCGTGTCGTTCGACAAATTTTCTAAACGCAGTTCACGTTTCTGTTGACACATTAGCGGCAAATTTACCATAATATTCATGACATATTCAATTGGTGATTCAAATAGTGTTAGAACCACATAACTAATTAATAAGATATAAATGTAAAAGCCATCACTATAGACCAAGGTTTTGAAGCAATGTACTTTATGACGATCAGACCATAGCATCCAAGTAAAACAAACAAGCGTGCCAACTGCCCTCAAATATCGAATACGCGGTACATTTATGAGATAAACTTTAATATACTATATTAGTATGATACCGACGTAACTATTGAAAATAACGTATCTTTAACTAGTGTAAGTTTACCTCGTATTTTTCCACACACAAGATACCAAATCCAGTGAAGTAAGCCAATTCCTATTAATTTTGTGTTCCTGGCAGCACCTGACTCGCGAGTTTCAAATCAATCGTACATTCTATTAGTACACTTGCTTGTAACGAAGAATATGAACAATTGTGTAAATTATTAATAACAATATAGCATCTTCATTTTACTTAGTGGGTTCGAAGTCTATCATTATTAAATTGGTTGGTTAAATGGTCAAAAAGTCTGTTAATATAATGTCAATTTTTTGGAGGTCCATGTAACATGCTCCATTTCTGAGTGATAAAAGTAATTTACCTGTATAGTTGTTATCTATAAATTAATACATCTGTGGTGTTTGATGTGTGGGTTATCGCTTTGTGAGTTGTCGATGTGTCGTAGGTTATGGTGTTGAGGATGATGATGATGATGAAGAAGTCGAAGATGTATGCAGGAGCGACTTTTATTGGGCGTAACGGTTGGTACAATAGTATGTTACAGCAGTTATGTTACAATACTAAACTTATGATAGGTACGGATCCGAGGTCCGCATCTCGGTACAATCAGATGTTGGGCGAAGCGATATAGAGACTGCGATGGTAACAGACTGAAAACGTATATTCGAGTGACATTTTGATAAATCAGTATTCGTAATTTAAACAGTCGAAAGTAATACCTAAACATTATATTCCAGTACATATTTATATTAAACGAGTCAGCGGTTTAAATACGAGTAGCTGTGAATTTTATTTATTATTACAGTCATAATATAATATGATACTATGGGAATGGATATTAGACTAATTTTACATTGCGATAGCATATTTCATATCGCCATCCAATCTGCTGATACATGTAATAAGTTGTTTACTGGAATATGAGTCACTGGGAATATATTATTGCGGTTGAATAATTTGATACATTAAAAATAGATATTTGATCAACAATATACTGACAGCTACACATCTACCTATTATGATGTCCTATATTAATTTAAGAGAGAAAAATGCTACGGCTATATAAAAGTATGAATAAGCATCAATGCATCAATTAAGTGTTAATGCATCAATTATTGGAAGAGAAAAGAATTATCAGGATACTTAAACTGAGGTTGGACAGTGTAGAGAAAAATACAATTTGTTATTTGTGTAATAGGAGTGGAGAATAATTGTTCTGCAGGCGACCAGCTGAAGTTTAGTGTAGATAATAATTGATAATAAAATGTTTGTCTCAAAGTTTCTCTAAAAAGCAAAGTCGTTTAATTTATTTGCTAATAAATTTGTGTCCGTGCATAAGGAAAAATTTAATTTAAAGCAAATTTCTCTTTGTATATTATATGTATTAATATATCGATGATACATATAATGAAATGTTTGCATATATATTATATCTTACATGACTTTAATGGGCCGGTTATGTTATCGAATATGTGGTGCAATTTTAGAGACTGGTCAAGTTTTTTTCGTAAAAATTACCGGTTTGTTCGACATTACTTCTCCACTGTCCTGTAATCCTTTTTTTTCGGCCATTTCACCACGCGTTCAAAGGCGAAACTTTCACTGAGTTAATAAACTATTATACAGTTCACATAACGACGTAATTCCAGTACTGGTTCAAAAGCTCTTAATCTTATAGGCCGTATGCAAATAATGACATTAATTGCGCCATCACCAACATAAATAGTGTTTGGCTTGAGAAACGCACGTGGCATCTGTCAAAACATTAAAGCATATTTCACACACAAATCAAACAAATACAACAATCTATTTCGTTTATTCGTACGTAAGATAAAATAAATTTGTCAGAAATCCGTCCGACACTTATCTGAAATCCGTGCACGAATCACTGGCCTTACCTGACAGCTACCTGACAGCTGTTACTTGCATTTCTCAATTTGGGCACTATTTAGTTTGTCATCATTCACTAAATTGCCGATTTCAGTCACCTTATATTAAACGGCAATAAACTATGACTAAACATCTGGCTCATAACATTTCAAGTGATACATTGTAAACGTCACATGGTTCAATATGCACCGATTAAGATCGTATATGCATTAATCATCATACAGCCTTTAGGACCAGATGCAGAGATGACGCCGTTAATTGAACCAATTAAGAACTAAATGTTTAGTCACACTTATGCACATGTCATTGCGTAGTGCCACCCCTTAAAAGTGGTGGAATTAAGAAAGGTAAGTGGCAAATAAATAAATAATTAAGTATTGGTGCCTAGTATTGTTTTCGTTTATTCATACGCAAGATAAAATTGAGTTAAATTTATATTAAGATTATACCAAATATACTCGGTACAATATTTGCTTACCTGACTTTTGCTATTTGCGTTTCTTAATTCTGCCACCGTACCCAACATTTTCTCACTACGGGTGCCTGATAAGTATTGAGAACGAATGGCATTTTATAGGACTAGCATTTTGCCTACGGGTGGGCAATTTTTAAGAAATTTAAGAATACATAACGTAATAATTACACCCACGATGGCCGCGCGGCTTAAGCGTTGGACTATAAAGCCGTGGATCCCAGATTCGAATCCTGGGTCTGGCAAGTACAAATATTGTTTTTCAATTTGTGTGTGTCAGGCTATGGACCTAATAGGTTGAGCAAGTGGCTGACATCCATTTCTAGTAAAAAACAAAATCTGTCAATACAAACCTCCACTCTGTGGACGCTGATCCTATCAGGATCGAACATGGTCGGAATAATTATTATCGTTATGAATTAATGTAATTTTTTTTTCAATCTAATCGTCTTAAAACAAATTTTGGTAACTTAAATAAATTGACGCTCAACGAAATGCTGGTCTATGAACATGACATTCGGCTTCGATAGTATTCTACCATAATATACAATGTGTAAAAATGTGTTCTGCAATAATACATTCGTACAATTATTTTTGTCCAATTTATTATGACTAATTAGATATTTCAACATGCTTTTAAATGTAAAAGTAAGTGATGAAGAATTTTCAACAGTAATTATTTGCGATAAATAAATTGCAAATGGATAGAGTAATGCGTTCGTGATAGATTAATCCTTAAGTAAAACGATCTCTACCTCATTATTTATGTCGTATTTTAGAATACCTATTTTATTTGAAATTCACTTATTGTGTGGGCGGTGACATGACTTACTGTAACATCTGTTTTATTACTTATTATTGCACATGTTCTAATAGTGATGAGAAATCTTTTATAATAATTGATTTTATGACCAAACTATACACCTTACTTACTAAAATATTTCGAAATTTATTGTTTTATTATTTAGCTTGCTCGTTAAAAAAAAGAGGCATTTTACTCAGTAGACCGCAAAAGAATAATTTTATTTGAAGTTGGCACCTACTTACTACATAGTTTTTTTTATATTGTAGTGGGTCTTTGTTTTATAATAATATATAAGTAGGTATATATGATCATAAGTAAGTTTTTATAATAAATTTCCACAATTACTCGTTAATTTATATACAAAGTAATTACACGATAAAAAGAACTTTTTATATACTTACAACGTTTATAAATTTTCTGTTGAATCATATAAACTTGATTTGACTAGCTTAAACGATCAAAAAAATTTGTATTTGATAGAAATAATACTGAAATGTGATTTTGACATTCATATTGATTTCCATAGTAACGCACGTATATATTAATAATTCAGTTGCTAGGACCCAAGATAATAGTGGATTGTATTGCGGATTTCTTCCGACATAACTTTTCATACAAAACAGAATTAACTGAAAATTAATTCAATTCTACTTAAAGATGGCTAAAAGTATTAAAAAAATGCATTGGCGTCGTGTTCTGATATATTCTTAAAGTTTCAAATGTCTAGCTAGTCGGGAAGTTAGCTAAAAATCGATTGCAAGATTTGTACCGGACAAAGAACCACCGGACAAATAAGAATACGAGCTAAGAAAACAATTGTAATAAGCCTGGTAATTCATTTTATTTACTTTTTTTGGACAACGTCCGATCCAAATAAGATCATAATATGGGCCTCGCCTGATCTACAGAGTGGAGGTTTGTATTAACAGATTTTGTTTTTACGAGAAATTGATGTCAGCCACTAGTTCAACCTATTAGGTCCATACTCTGACTCTTACACAAAACAAAAACAATATGTGACGTGTACTCAGTGTATACAGACCCAGGATTCAAACCTGGGACCCACGACCTGGGTGCCACGACCAAAGCCTGGGTGTTTTTGATTGTTTCACTTATATTACTAAATACCGTTTTAAACTACACTACTGTCATTGGGCCTCTAGGTCCGTTGTATTAATAAAAAATATATATGTATAATATAATTGTATTTATTTCGCTACTAACCTCAAACCTCAAATGGAAATGGGCTGGACACATAGCTCGAAGAAGAGACAATCGTTGGACAAATCCAGTGGTACCCAAGAGGTACAAAACGTCCGCAAGGTAGACCTAGAGGTTGCTGGATCGATGGAATGATTAAGTTCTGCGGAAGTACGTGGCAATGCAACGCACAGATCCGATAGAAGTGGAATCAGCTTGGAGAGGCTTTCATCTAGCAGTGGATAGATTCAGGCTGATGATGATGATGATATTTGTATATAACTTTTTTACGTAGATATTTAAAATCACGTTCAAAAGTCAAACACATATTGTGTATTATGTACCTGTATTATAATCAATAAATTCTTGTGGTTAAATAAAAAAGTATCCGAATTTATTTAATGAATTGCTAACATCTCGGCTATGGCTTCCGAAGAAACTAACATAGTGAGATAGATTTTAAAAAGACAAATACCAACCACGCACAATATATAAATAGGCAGATACTTGAGCGATGTCGGGCTTATGTCTTGTCATGTGTGTCACTTAACACAACATACGCAACTTAAAATGACTATAAGTTTTTTTAAAAGCGTTTATTCATAAATAAACCAATATTTATTTTATATTATTAATAATATCATTGTTTTAAAACATTTTGTAAAACCATTTACCTCCCTTTAAAAAAGGAAGTTTTATATGCGTTATAATAGTGAATCACCCATGACTCATATTTATGAAAATAGTAATAAGGGCTTGTAAGACATTCAGTTAAAAAATAATGAGTCATTTTGATACCATTACTCATAATAGATTAACCGTAGAAAATCAATACATTATTTTAGAAGGGAGTCGCTTTAAGTGTAGGTTGATACGCCTAAAAAGTAACAATCGATTGGTTCTGGCAATAATCGGTGACATAATGAAATGTTCAAGTAACCTTTCTAACTTATATTATTATTATTATGTTGGTAATGTTACTTAATTAATTATTATCAGTATTATCACTCATGGAATTAATTTAAATGTTATAATATTTTATGTATGCCACACCTGAAATTATTGTTTATATTGTGTCTATGACAGATTATACTCAAATTAGATTGTTCGTATTTTAAAATCTGCATTAATATTTTTATTATACTTACCTAAATGTGGCAAACATAATTTAGCCTGAGAAGCATAGCCAATAAAATAATTACGTCTACTTATCATTATACCCCGTTTACACGTGCATGGATGTATTATGCACAGTAAGAAAATGTATGGAGAAATATCTATTATCCTGCAGTTGGCAATAATAATTGTGTGCATAAATCAACCAAGATTGGAAGATTCCAAATTGTGATAATTTATTGCGCGCAAGTATGATTATTTTCGATCTGCGCCTGCGCAGTAGAGCGATTGAGAGCGAGATAGTGATAGAGAACATGCCGGTAAAAAACGAACTACTCATTTTGAGCTCCGATTTTCAATACAACCTGTCAGTTAGTAGTATAAAATAACAAACTCGCGTCTCGCTTACTCTTGAAGAATGAGATTGGAGAGACAGTCAACACTTTTACGTGTGAACAGTTATTGTCATGACAGTTTAAAATAAGCACAGTGGCCGACAGTAATTCCTTGCATGTGTACAGGCACTATAATTTTTGACAAGCCTGAGAAGCATAGCCGATAAAATAATTACGTCTGATTATCATTACTAATGATTGTTAATATCTACGCTTTTACAGATGTTAATAATTCCATCAAGTATTGACTAATGCTTTTGTGATTTAAGTCAAATTATGTTAGGCATGTTTTAATATAAACAGCGTCAGGAGAAATTCAAATTTTTGACTATGATGTCCTTGCACTTAATCATATTTTTTTTATTTAATACTTTCTGAATATGCACAAGCATTACGAATATAAGAGTCATTTTATGAAATTATATTATCACAAAAATCACAGAAAACATTAGCTATGTAGTCCAAGTGGAATTCTAACTTACTTGTGAATGCTCTTATCTATTAAGGGCCCGCTGAAGAGCCCGCCGTTCAAATATAATTCAGTATAAAAAGGACCTCGGCGTCGTAACTACGTCAATTTAAATCGATCTTTTTGCAAAAATCACTAATCATCGGAGATTTTATTTCAAGAAATATTATTATTATTACTGATAATTTCTGCCGCGCAGAGAATTATTATTATTTTATGAACACCTGCGAGATGAAGCCGATCAGAAAACAGGGCTGTCAACATAATATTAAGCATTCATATTTTTTAAATGTTAATTTCATCATGGTTTTTAATCAAACCTGTGCAAGTACGTACTGATAACTTGGGTGGATTTTGTAGCAAACATACTATTGATATATATACGGGTATGTTATTATTATAACCCAATTCAAATTGAACATAGGTTGATACTCAAATACTATTATAGTATGTTTATGATTTCGAGAAAATAATACGATGGTATAATTAATCCATATCAATTATTTGAAAACATTACATTCGCACTTTGCACAAAATTACAAACACATTCGAAGTTTGCCGCACACGTACAGACCACGTGATATTTGTTTACGCAAAATCGTCGCTTTTCAAAATGGCGAATTTGATTACCAGATTTTACTGCGATGAATCAGTATGTTCCTTTTTGTCTTTTTTTATTCGTAGGTTTTTTTACTATGTACACCGAGAAATTTCCATTTATAAACTCGGAAACGATTTTTACAGAAGAGTTTTGGAATATAATGCAACCAAAACTGGAAAAAATTCTATCATGGGTGTTGACTTCCTGAATTAGCTAACCCCAGGTCCATGCCACTACGTGAACCACAGTGGATATTAAGCCATTTCCACACTGGCAACAAGTTGCTGGCAACCTCATTAAATTTTACGATACTTACCATAATTGCTTAAGAAATTTTACAATAATTATCGTAAAATCTAACGAGGTTGCCAGCAAATTAACTTGTTGCCAGTGTGGACCCGGCATTAGATGCACAAAACTTAAATAATATATATTATAAATAAAAATTTAAAATTATAAATATATATTATGATTTATGTCTTCGACAGCCCTGATGAAATAAATGTGAAATATGAGTCGGATCAGTCACAGAGCAAATTTATTAACACAAACAACTTTGACACGACCTTTTTATATTAACTAGTAGACCAGATATTATGGACCACATGTTAAAAAATCATATTTTCAATTCTCAAGGCCAATTCTGTAGAACGTCCTCTTAAGTTACTTGGTAACAGAACAATAATCCCCTGGAGAAAAACCCCCAGTTAATTAATAACGCCCTGACTAAAAAGCTCCCGTATATAAAAATCTCAGACAACTACCCTCAAATTAAACTACCCTTGAAATATCGGTAAATTTAATTAAATATGATAAAAAAGAATTAATAAGTAAATAAAATGAGAAAAACTTGGATTAGGTATAAATTCATTAAATTCTCCTACACGTTTCTGTGGTGCTGATGAAATTTCGCTTTATAAATATATTTTTTATTAAAAATTTCAATATGTTAACAATTATTTTTTTTCTCCTCTCTTTATATCTAAAATATTCATTTTAGATATAAGTAAATTTAAAATTTTTATTTTATAGCATTTATTTTAGCAAACGAAATTTTGTATCGATTATTTGATGTGTCAATGATATTTTATTTAAAGCGTTTTTATTTTGTATTCGTGGTTTGTTTAATAACCGAGGATTTTTTGATTCGTAGGATTATTGTTATGGGGTTAATTATCCTGGCACTGATCCTGTAAAAAATACTGATAACTACTATGCTTTATGAATTTTCTTGAACAATTTTAAAACTTTTGAACTTGAAAAACGTTTGAACTTTCCAACGTCAAAACTTTTGAACAACGATTCACTATTACGAAAGTCTCCTTTAGCTCCATCCACTATTCACAGTCATTGAGTTTTCAATGCGTATTTTCTCATAACTTAATCAGTTTATCGATCTATTACAGTCCAGCGTTACGGCCGTTTAGTGTTACTTGGATTAGCATATAATATATTTTTTTATAACGGTGGCCGCGCGGCTTAAGCGTAGGACTATCACGCCGTGGGTCCCAGGTTCGAATCTTTCTTGCAAGTACACATATTGTTTTTCAATTTGTGTGTGAGTCAGGGTATGGACCTAATAGGTTGAGCAAGTGGGTGACATCCATTTCTCGTATAAAACAAAATCTGTTAATACAAACCTTTACTCTGTGGAGGCCCATATTATGATCCTATTAAGATCGGACATGGTCAAATGGTTATCAATCTGAGGAATAATATGTTCATTCATAAATTAATACTATAACACCAAAAAGGGAAATTTACCTTAACATTAAATTTATTGTAAATTGTATCGACTCGATTATAATAAAAAAACTCATAAAAGTGTCAATTTTATTAGAAATTGGGTTCAATTTACTTTCAAATTGTCACGTAAAACGGTTGAAAATATGAGGATGTCATTTATTTAAATAAATGAACAACTTTAAATAATTCGTCCATTTTTTATCAAGAAAAATGAAATAAGGAAATCCGAAACGAATATTTGTCTTGTCATTTTCAACTTTGTCAACTATTTAAAAAAAAAAAAAAAATATACATATATAGATATCTACTCATAAAAGAGAGCGCTCTTAATCAACGACAAATTGGAATTTATTATATATCATGATACAAAAATGCGTTCAATTTTTTTAAACCACATTTTTAAGTATATTATAATGACGCAACTCTTATATGAGTTTCGTATATATATATATATATATAATTAAAAAAAACTGCGATTATATAGCGTCGACCCGTATCATTGACGTCGATTTATGCACCAAGTGTCAATCAAAGCTTTTAAATTATTCATAATTGTCAAATATAAAAAAAAATACTAAGAAAAAAATCCGTTATTAAATTTATTATTGATCAACTTGGAATATATTCAATGAAAAACGAAAGTGACCTAAGTGTGTTACATTACATATAATATGTATATGTACATGTGAATTAATAGTTAGAGATTTACCAATCGGAATGCGTTGGATTGGTATTTATGAGTATGTTTAGGAATGTTCCATACTGTAGTTTACATATATTTAACTTAGTTTTTCCTCCACTTTCCTATAACTACGAGCATATACAGTAGCGTAAAGAATATTAGGCGTCCTTCAATATTGCGTTGAGAGTATCGTACGAGCAACCACCCAATGCCTTGATTGACGTGCACTGTATCGTGCTAAACAACTGCTGATGTTTCACATCCAAACGTAGGGCCTCGTGATACGCTCGATTAAGACCGAGTGTGGTGCCGGGCGGGTTGGTTTGGAGGGTTCATGTTTGTTTTATGCATGATACGCGATGAAAATACAAGATTAGAATGAAAATACAAGATAAGAAAATACGGAAAGGAAAGAGCTGCTCAAATCAGTTAATGATGTGGTCACCGCAAAGGCCAATTTTGATGCAATTATAAAACTGTCAACATCAACATCCTAGTTTATTAGCTTTTGTTATATATCCCCTTTTTAATTTTGACTCTATGTGCTCCTCTCTCTGATGGGCATTTTTAACTTAAGTCATATAAATTCAATCAAAGCATACTTGAGAGCATGGCGACCTTAGTCTTGGGTAACTTTTCCTCATACATTCTCAGTCACAGAAAATACTGATGCTTTACGATAAAACGTACGGTCCCGTGATACACCCGATTAAGACCGGGTGTCGTGCGTGGCCATTAACTTAAATGTGCATGATTCATATTCTAATTTAATCTATTATAGTCGAGTCTTACAAGATCTGAATGGCCTGCAGCGTCATCTTAAGTAAATTTATTATCTGACACATGATTTAAAACAAAAGTTTTTGCATAAAGTTGACACACTTGTTTAAAGATGTTTGCCATCTCTGAATTACAGGTGATAGTTTTAATATAATATGTAATTGATACCTATGGCTATTTTTTTAAACAGAAAGTCTAGATTTTTTTATTAATGCAAGGCGCTGCAACTTTCAGTCTCCACTGGTCAAAGCTGGAAATATTTTTATTATACTTTTTACGTTCACTTTATGAATTGATTTCGTTTCTTTAAAAATATTTATCAACAATAATTATAATTGCTTTTACTTTCATTTGAATGATTTACTACCCAATAGATATCATTTATATTGTTAATTCATTAAAGCTCAGCGGAAACCATTTAAAGTGTAACAGCTGCAATGAGTGATCCATCATTGAAAGGGGTTTGATTGGAGTAATACAATATTATACCTACGGTAAAAGCCCACTTTCTTCTGTATAAAGCTAATAAAATGATTGTAAAAGATTCCCATATTCATTGATATGAGTACTTAATTATGGTTTTACAAATATATTATAATCTCTATGTCTTGGTTTAATTATCTGTCTGTAAAGCGCGAACTATATTATGGTGCATGTCGTCTACTATCACGTGACGTCACAATAAGCCTTCGCTACGGGAAAAAGTGTGTAATGTCATTTTTTTGGTGTTTAAAATGTGATGACAGTGATGCTCCCATCCCATAGCACATTTTGAACCTTTAAACGAACATTGTCAATTAGAAAAATCTGTAGAAATCACCAGAACAACAATGAGGTCACCTCACGTTGTACCGCACTGCATCGACACCTGCATGACTCAATGAACGTTTTTTATTATTTTTTACAAGCCTACACATTTTCAAATCATATCAAAATCGCGTTTATTTGTTTATTGCGGTTAGCACTATGTATTTTCTATAAAAATGTTGTCTATTATTTATTTTATGGTCTGCGGATTGGGTTCTGTTCAAATTATTATTGAATTTACAGAGACTCATTACTAGGTTACTCCATCATTGAATTTACAGAGATTGTTTTCGTTCAAAATATTCTTCAAAATGATGAAGCCATAGACTAAATCGGTGATAGCGTGACAGTACGCGACATGCATCTCAGTATAATCAGTACTCACAACTTCAGTCAGTAACAATCTATCAACAGTAACTTCAGTGAAACGGCAAATAATTTTCAACTATAGGCGCGACGAAATTTTGGACTCGCTGGCAATCGGAGAGCGAACGTCGAGGTGTGAATACGTCAATTTGTTTCGTGATGGCGACGGGGGTATTAATTCTTAAATCGTGTAAAGATGACTAAAAACGTTACCCATTTACTTGAAAAAGAAAACATGTTAATGAATATCGTCACTGTTTTGGCAGAAGACACTAATTCGAAAAAATGACATATTGAGTTAGTTATACCAAAATGTTCCTTATATTTAACTTTACCGCCTGGACACCTTCTTAATAAATAAACAGTCTTTATTTTAAAGTCATCCTTTTTACGATTACTTAAAAAACTCACATGATAGACCATTTCAAACATTTTAACAACTTCAAAGTCAAATTACTCAAAACTAGTATTCTCCAGTTAGTGTGTTCTGCCAGAACAGAGACGATATATTATTATTGTTACTAATAGAACAATAAACAGAACATTAAATGGACGCATGTTGGATTTATATGACAAATTATATTTCGTTCGGCATGCGTCATTTGCACCCGCGACCCGCTATCCGCGCATCGCCTAGCCACGATCTTTTTAGACCATGCCTCAACTGATATATAGCCTTAATACACGAGAGAAAACTTGCACGTATAAACGCAAATTCTAAATTTGAAAATGAAAAAAAAAACAAATAAAAGTCATGAAGTAAAACAAATAATATTTTGACAGCTGCTTATAAATAGTGCAGTATTGGCTAATAAAAAGTATTAAACGACATTATAATTACTTTATGACATATTGACGGAAAGATATAAAGAATTAGTATGGTGCTAAATAAGAGCACGATTTTGAAAATGATTTATCTTTAAAAATGTCAATTTCTAGAAGAATATGCTCGATTCAATTCAGTAGATAAGTCGAAGTGAAAGTGTTATAACTCAATAAAGTGACGTTAAGATAAGATACCAGTGTGTTATCACAATCAATAAAAAATAGAAATATTATGTATGAGGGAGAACCAAGAGCTAAGCGTCACTGCTTGACAAATGAACGAGTTCGAGTACTGCCAAATGGTAATTTTTCCTAGTATTTAATAAAATGATATAAAATTGTTTTTTAAAATAATTTTAATTAACATTTTTATTTTGATTTATTTAAAATTACATTATTATCAATTTCAACACAATAAATGCACCATCACTACCAACCACCAGTGACGTTCCAAGACAAAGTGCCACCCTTAGGCTGATTTAGAATACTAAGCAAATATTTTGTACCTAGCTACCTATGTACTTTGTTATTTTTCACTATTTTAAAAAGACAAATGTAAAAAAAAACTTTTAAAAAATGACATTATAATCTACTGAATATTAAAGCTTTTCCTCGAAACCTACTCTCAAAATGCAGTTTTTTGAGGTACGTAGAGGTCTGATACGCTGACTCTGGCTGGAAACAGAATTTTATTGTTTTACTTTTTGTCAGGTTCAATCTTGTTTAATGAATTTTGGTTTGTTTCATCAAATTCCTCCAAGTTCAGGCATCTGCAAATCATGCACTCATATAATAATAATATACTTTTACTCCAGCCACTCTTTGGTTGGACTTCAAACTATTAACACTCATAAAAATATTCTAATATTCTAACTTAATATAAAAAAATATTTTGGGATTATTATGTTATAAAGAAAGTGGATATTAAAATGAACAATATTTAATTTTTATCTGCAACCTATAACACACGCATGCGTGAGCACTGGTAGCATAAGACATATTAATAGAAGGTCACTTCTGAAGATACTACTAATGGGTCGATGACATTGAGCTACTTTACAAGCTGCTTGTTGGTGAATTTACAATCTGCTTGTAAACTCGCCCGGTGTCATCATCGAACAAGCTAACAAGCAGATTGTAAACAATCTACCGAGAAAAGTTAAAAACCGGTCTACTTTACACGTTACAGGCTGGCGTGTGGCCCGATATACGTCTGCGCAGTAGAGCGATAGTGGCGACCTCCCGGAAAATAAAACGAACTACGTCCTGTCAAAATAGTCGCTAGCTTGTGGCTTCTGAGGGAGTGGAGTCTGTGTGTCATCATTACAATCGCACTAGCTGACTCGCCCGCTTTTAAATTCGCCAACAAGGAGCTTGTAAAGTAGCTCAATATCATCAGGGCTTAAGGGCCCACACGCTCAGCGTAGGTCAAAATGGAGCTTTTATGGTATTTTCAGAGCATAACCTGGACCCTGGACATTAATTTATTATTACCCCGTTTTTTAAAAAATATTTTTTTTCGGTTAGGTACATGTTCAAACACGCGCGTTAACATGATCTTACTCCCTACTTTATTTATCGTTTGTAAATTTATGGGTACGGCCGTATGTTGTAGCTTAGCCACTGGGAAATGCCAATAGAAATGGCGTATTATTCTTAGGTCAATAATTATTATAAAGCAAACATTATTCGTAGGACGTTTATCATATTTGAATGGTCAAAGACATAGCTTATAATCAGTATCTTTAGAATTATCTTCAAATGTGTTAATCGTGCCCATTTTTGAATAATAAAATAAATGCCTAATTTTTGTCAAATTTGGATATCACAAAGATTATAAAATATATTTTTTTATCGTAAATATGTCACTATGTAATGTTAACATTAATTTTACTAATGGTTTTGTAAATGCGTTTAAAAATTAATAAATCTAAAAAATCTTAACACAACTGTACATTCATGTACCGAAATATGACTATATTCTAAAACATTAGAGCGAGAGGTTTAAAAGAATACTATTTTATGTAATAAAAATACTTTATGCAGTCATCAAATGTTTAAAATAAATATAAAGGATAATAAGGCTTCAAAATTAAATAAATATATTATCTACAACGTTTAAGGAAAAGTGAAAATACGAGTACTATAAAAGCTCCATTTTGACATACGCTGAGTATGTGGGCCGTTAAGACACCCGATATGCTACAATATATCAGTTTGGTTCTGCGAGCAATTTCGTCATGCAAAGCCTGTATAATAATAATATCCTAATATTTAATTAATTGCCGTTGCTGTGATTTGTAGTTATTTATCAATCTGTCCACCTAAACCTATGTAAATATGCGACACAAATACATGACTTTTCATTAACAAATAAAATTTACAAGAAAATATATCATATTTGACAATATTATAATATGTAGAAGTTTACCATTAAACCAATGGGGCATAATTAAAATACCAGTATGTTAATGACTCTATCTAATCGTGTTCGATTTAATGAGAGTAAATTTTTGGACGTGTGATTTGGGGTGACGTAATAGCTTTTTTTGTAGTATAATAAGCACGAGAAATAATCGGGTGATTTTATAGGCGGGCGTGACCACTACACTCTTATAATTAATTAAGAGCAGACAGAATATGACGGCAATGATGCAACTATTTAACTGTATTATCTGGCCCAATCGGAAAAATATTGCATGGCAGGATTAAGGGCGCCACTTTGACTGTGGTGTAGAAAATTAAAACCGTTTTATAATAATTTATAATTTTTGTACCTTTTACTTTACTTTTCATACTGTTTTTGCTATACTGCATATATTTATTACTTATTTACACTGTTTAATATTATTCGTTCTTCATAAATGTCATGTTGTGAATGTCTTAAATTTATAATTTGTAATTTTCACCATAGGTATGTAAAAAAATTAATTAAAATTAAAATTTGTAACTGCATATATCTGTAGAAATATAAAATATACTCAGCCTTTTCACAAAGGCCATGTCTACCATATGACATAATATTAGTCCTTAAAAATAATCGTCAAAGAACGCCCGGGCGTGTTTCTTGGACTATATGATCGTTATATATGATTAGAGTTTGTTGGATACCTATATAGCAGAGATTCTTGGAGTATGTTGTGCTATATCACCGAGAAGAATGGAGAAGGTAAATTGAACAGAAAATGCTCAATTTGAAGAAAAATCAATAAGTCACGTTACCAAGAATTATTGACAGTTAATTACAATATATCCACGATGGTCGAACGGCTAACGTGTCGGTTTATAATGTCATGGATCCCAGATACAAATTCTGGGTTTGGAAAATACATATATAGTTTTTAATATTTATGTCTGTAGTCAGAGTATGGATCTAATAGGTTGACCAAATGCCTAACATTCATTTCTCGTAAAAACAGTAAGGATTGAACACCGTCAAAAAATACGATTAAAATGGTGAGCATGGACGAGAATGGTAAAGATGGACAATACACAAATTGATTGAAAAAGTAATAATTTAGGTATGTACCATTTACGCAGTGAACTGGATTTGAAACCAGATCCTATTGATGTATAGAAATCAACGTTACTAACCAGCAGCATTGTGAGGATCAGTTCTTTATGGAATGAAACAGGTCTTCAAATAATCTATTTTGTAATAATCCTATGTGCAAGTACATACTTTTATTTAAAAAAAAAATATTATAGTATGCGAATATCCACCTATAATTAATTATTGTGCTTAGTCGAAAATGATAGTTTATTCTTGTTAAGTGAAATATTGCAAACAATGTTAGAACAATATTTTGTATACATATTAATGTTTCATTACGTGTGTACTTTGCATTATGTAACAGAATAAATACTTATATAAATTTACAATTAAATAAATATATTACGGAAATTGTGTTATCATCGAGATTTGTAAACGTTTCATTAAAATTATTTCATGAGATGACAAGTGTATGACACTTACTAACGCATACAATGTTTTTAAATGAAATATGTTAACTAATCTGTCAGGTGTTTAATATTCAATTTTTGAATCGTTTATATAAATAAATATTATGTTAATCAATGACAACAATTTATAATTGATTTTGTTCATTGATATTTTTAACAAGTTTAATATTATATTATGTAATACGTAAACATATTTTTGATAATTGATGCAGCATGTACATAATTATGATTATGTACACTACTTCTTCACCCGATGCCGTATGTTAATTGGTGACCTAATTTCCATTGAAACCTTTTCTTTAATACTTTGGACGCTGAAGACGCACCTGGCGCGTAATGACCAGGCGGCCGATCGATGTAATTAACGTGAATTTTAAGGTTGTAATTAAAAAATTATTCTCTAGTCAGCAGCGAATGAGTTAAACGCCTTGTAAATTGAGTCACTTACGATAGTTACGTAGCTAAAGGAATCTCTTTTTTCCACTCTATTGTCATCTAACGTTACCTGTATTATAATTGAAAGTAAATTATATTTTCCCATTGCTTTAGACACAATTTATACAAAATCATGATAATGGTTATATACAATACCCTAAATTAATTAATATGATAATAACCACCATAATCATACACCATATTCGAAATACTTAGCGACTACTACATTATATTATAATTGAGTATAAATGCACACGATAGCTGAGCGGTTCTGGCGAAAAAATCAGATGTTATTTTTCAATGCATGTTCGGACCCACAGTATGGACCTAATTCGTTGGGTGGCTAACATTTCTCGTAAAAAAAAAACAAAAATCTGTCAGTACAACCTCCACCCTGTGGACGCCGTATTATGCTCTTCATCTCTTAAGATCAGACAAGATTTAAAAAATTAAAAAAAAAATGTATTTAAAATTAATATTGTACAGTGTAGGTAATCATTTTGTTTATTTTTTTCAGGAAAAAATTCATAATATTATTGACAGAAACTGTATGCGGTTTAGAACCGTGTACCATACTAAACTAATGATTTCTGTTGATGAAAATATATTTTCACCATGTTTCTAAGTGTAAGTGTATGGTATATAAACGAATACAATCAGATGCTTATAATAAACCTTGTGGAAATATATTTCAATGAACGGAAATCATATGTTTAGTATGATGGTACACGGTTCTAAACCGCATACGGATTCAATCTATCTATGGTACCTATGGTCTGACGTGTTTAAATTCGTGCTGCGTGAATTATGTCAACGCGCCGACAAACTCGAAACCTATTTTTTAAGTTCATTTTTGTTCAAATAAATAATAAAATAAGTAACGAATTTTAAGATAAATTGAAACTAAAAATATAACACTATTATATATAAGACATTGTAGACTTTTTTTTGACCATGTCCGATCCTAATAATATCATATGGGCCTCCACAGGATGGAGGTTTGTATTTACAGATATTTTTTTACGAGAAATGGCTCAACCTATTAGATCCATACTCTGACTCATACACCAATTGAAAAACAATATGTATACCTGCCAGACCCAGAATTCGAATCTGGGATCCACGACGCTATAGTTCGACGCTTAAGCCGCGCAGTCATCCTGGGTGTTGTAGTCTTAGTTCAATGGAAACAAATACGTTTGACTGACAAAGTTTTATATCGGATTTTAACAGCCTACCTCCACCCCTCGCCGCTGTGATACCCATATTTTAGGTTGCCTTCAAAAACAAGCCATAACCGGCGTTCGGTGTAAGCTGCAGTATTGTAGGTTTTATTTCTTTATGTACAAATTAGTTTTTTAATCTTTTTATTGTGTCAATTATCAATTATTAATGGGGAAAATGCATTGTATTATTAGTTTAAATAAAACGAAAATTTTATCGTACTGATTCCACTTTTATTAAATATCCGACCATATCCGATCCTAATATGATCATATGGGTTTCCACAGAGTAGAGGTTTGTATTCACATATTTTGTTTTTTACGAGAAATGGATGTCAGCCACTTGCTCAACCTATTAGGTCCATACCCTGACTCACACACAAATTGAAAAACAATATGTCTACTTTCAAGACCCAGGATTCGAACCTGGGACCCACGGCGTGATAGTCCAACGCTTAAGCCGCGCGGCCACCGTGGGTGTTACGCTACTACACGTTGTTTAGCTACTACAGACATTAAATCACTATTGCCGTTTGGATAGTCGTATTTTTTCGAACAGTAACGTCCCTAAGTAAAGTACCCCCTAGAATGCTGTCCCTTTCATTTATAGTTACAAATTGTCTGTCAATGCCTACTTTATTATTTTTCAGCTATCTTACAGACAAATACACGAAAAATCTTTAAATTTACGTAAGTACACACCATCTACTGATAATTAGAATAATTCCAAGGAACATACTCTCCAACATTGATGGTTTAACGTTCGTACACACATACTTACACTGATATACAATACACATCAAAATGGTATATATTGGGTGTATTAAATATCAGTTCAATGAAAACAAATACAAAGTGTACACTATGTATGTAGGATCTTAGCAGCCTACCTCCACCCTTCGCCACTAAGGTATCAGTAAGTATAACATTATATTGTTATGTTATTGGTTTGACATAATACGATGAAGCACTGCTATTATATAACAAAAGTTCAATAGAAGTTAATAACATAAGATTTTCGAATGTGAATAAATGAATCTTTAATACGTTTTTTTATTGACTCAGTATTAATAATACTGACACAGCACACATAACGAGATCATATTATTATAAATTATTATCAGATTCAAACATTGATTCGTTTAATTTCGTTATTGCCTACCTGTGATCGATTTCACTTGCCATTGTTAAAGACGCATTTAAATGAATTACGGGCGCTGCAAATTTCTAATGCCCGCCCCTGTTTAATTTTATAATTTAAATTAGTTTTTATATAATATGTGTAACATGATAATATATTATTAAAATAAATCATTTGTTAATGTTATATTTAAATAACAATTATACTTGTAAGCGAAAATGGGATAGAAAGTATTCTTGTCTAACGATTAAATGACAGTATGGTATGTTTGTTGTTTATTGTCAATTGGATTGGATAAATACACCCATGGTCATCACATAATGAAACGGGCCCTCAGGCTAGAATCTTTGGCAGGCCCCCTACCTACCGCTAAGGTTAAAGGCAGTGTGAAACACTACATTAACGTTTTTAAAATTGTGGTTTAGTTCAAATTAAGGATACTTATACAGTGAATTATTGGCGTTTTTTAATACATATATTTTAATAATAGAGCTGTCGAGTATTGACACATAATAATCAGAAAATATATTACACAATTATACAATTAAAAAATTTCATGGCCATGAAGTATAATAGCGCCGCAGGCGACTTTTTTTTCCTTATAAAGCTACTTTATAATGTGTGTTTTTCTCACTTATCTGGTCAATCCGATACGCTGGGCCCCCAGGCTAGAGCCCTGTCAGTCCCCCCCTTGTGGGGGCCATGAATACACCAATATACAACAAGCTATAAATACTAGTGGTCAAGGGTGGAGGTAGGTTGTTAAGATCCGCCATAAATAGTGCACACTAAACTTTGTCAGTCAAACGTATTTTTTTCCATTGAAATAAGACTACAATTTAAACATGGTATTGGTTAGTTTTTAAAATTCAATTATACCCTGCCTAAACCTTTGGGCTATAAATACCACCAAATTGTGCACACTTTTTTAGCCTTCGCTACTGATAAATACCATCTGTCAGTATATTTGTGGAAATTAGTAAAAAAACTCAATTAAACATACCGTCATACAGTGGTACTCAAGGGGCATTAATGTGTTCGTGGCAGCAAAAAATTATAGACTGAGAAGAGGGTAAGTAACTAAAGGAGACCTTCAATCAGCAGTGGAGCGACTCAGGCTAACGTTAATAAAGACATAATGCAATTGATTTAATTGGATAAACAGCTAGCGATCAATTTTTGGTAAAAAAGATGTTGTTAAATGTGCAGATTCCCCGTACTACGTATTTGCCCTCGTATTAGGCATAATGCACTGTTTTTTTTTATCACGAAGCTCTTGGTTCGATACCCGGTAAGATCACAATATACATTATTTATTAAACATACATAATTTCGAAATATCTCCATTAGAAAAATCACAAAATATAATATTGTAAGTAAATAATTAGTTGGAGGAAAAAAACAAAGTTTTTTGAAATATTTAACAAGTGAATGTGCATTAAGACTACACTTTTGAAAATTTCTGATGCTGACTAGTAATTAAGGTGAGTATTATTGGTACCTTGATTCAAACCACAAAGGCCAGTCACCAATACTAGCGAAATTTATAAAACGCTTGAGTTGCATGCTATTAATTAATTTCTCGTAATTAGGTCGGATGCAGGTTGCGAAATTGATAAAGCACATTGTCGGAATCCGATTGATCCAGGTTCGAGTCCTGTCTGACATCGTATTTTATATTTACTAGTAGACGTAAAATCTATGTATTTTTTTTAATTTACTGGCATAAAAGGACATAAAGGCATTTACTGGCATAAGCCATAAAAGGATGCTTGGTTTGTTAGAGCTTTGTGATCGAATTATATTCAAATAATTTTGGAGCTTAGAAAATTTTGTCAAGGAATGCTTCTTTCGTTTGATAAAAAATCGAATTGCCCAGAATAAATGAATTATATGACCGCTTGTAAAATGTAGTTGCCTACGCTCCACCCAATAATAATACGTATTAAAAATATTAAACTAGATACAGGATTATTGTCCTTGTCAAATTGTCTTTTTTAAACAATGTGTCAAATTGATTTTTATTTATATAGGTGTCTAATTCTCAAATTTATTAATAAAATGAAAGGTGCATTCACAAATTTCCACGGTCACCTTCGAAGGTATTGTGCATGATTAATCTATTGTGGACAAGCTTTTGATATTGAAAAAATGACAGGTAAAACAAACAGCTTTAATATGCAAATACAGCCATGATATCGGCCATGAAAATATTTAATAAAAAATGATAATACCTATATATATCTTCAAATGATTCATAAATCTGAATTGTTTTTGGAGCTTACAATTATTATTATTGATTATAAAGTGTCAATATCAATTTAGCTCAGAAAATATAAGGCGCTTATTTCAAAAAGTAGATAAGTCCACATATATGTAGTAAAAATATTACAAAAATACGTAAATATTATACGTGTAATGATCTATAACCACCAAAACCCGACATAAGCACACGAAAGAATCGTTTAAACTTTAAACACTGAATTGTGATTAATTAAAGTCATACAAATAAATATTGATAGGTATTTTCAATGTAATTTTAATGTATTGCAATGAAGGTTTTATTATAAGCTTATAAAATAATCAAATTGTTATTAATTTTGAAATACAAGATAATGGAGAAAAAGAACATAGGTTAAAACTAAGTAACACAAAAATAATGAAAGTGGGTTACCTTCTGGGCATAATAGTTGTGAAAAGGTGAAGTATCCCATATTTCTTCACACTCGAGAAATAAGGGATAAACTTACTTATCCACGCGTAAAAATATACATATATTATTTCCAAAATTTATATCTGTTTCATAATATGCATTAACGTTTGTTACGTAAACGAAGCACGCATTCAATGTTAGTAATATTTGAGGACATTCGGAGGATTTTGCGTTTCTTGCGTTTAATAGCATGACAAATTAAATCATAAACCAAAACTGCCAGAAAATTATTGATCTACGCCAAATAGAGATTGCAATACCGGTATCCCAGCATTTTTCGATACCGAAATACGTGTTTTAAAAATCAGACAATACCGATATATTCGGTATTGAAAGTGGAAACAAAATGTATTAATAATTAACATAAAAGGCTTAAAGGGACTGTAATTTTTTGTCGGGCTACGTGATGTCTGGTTTACTTCCGTGACCCTTTATCGTCCTTGGTGACCAGCAATGACACGTCATGCTATAAATTATTAATAATTTAAAGATTTTTTTACATAAGTATATCAATTATTTTATGAATACCGGTATTAATACCGCTAATTGACTTTTTCATTTTTACAACGTTTCTTTTAGGTCGTATTCTTATTTGTCCGGTGGTTGTTTGTCCGGTATAAATCTTGCAATCGATTTTTAACTAACTTCCCGACTAGACATTTGAAACTTTTAGAATATATCAGAACACGATGCCAATGCATTTTTTTAATACTCTTAGCCATCTTAAAGTGGAATTGAATTCATTTTTAGTTAATTCTGTTTTGTATGAAAAGTTATTTCGATACCATTATTGGTTGCTAGGGGTCCTAGTAACTAGATTAATAAATAAATAATATATACGTGCGTTACTATGGAAATCAATATGAAATGACATTTCATTATTCAGTATTTCTATTAAGTACAAATTTTTTTGATCGTTTAAGCTAGAAAAGTCAAGTTTATAATATGATTCAACAGAAAATTTAAAAATGTTGTATATAAAAAGTTCTTTTTATCTTGTAATTATTATCTTATTAGGATGTCTTGCGGTTAAAATCAACCGTTTATGCTTGTTATGTTGTTAAACTTTGAATAGTGGACTTATCGGTTTTTAACATGGACCTCTAATATATTATTATATGAACGTTTTAAATAAATCGTTATAGAGGTCATAAATAAAGCTTAACTGTGTAATCATATGCATTTTATGAGAGAATTATTCAAACTCTCCGACAATAATGTGGTGTTGTTAGTAGTCAAAATCATTTGACATGAGCATTGTTGAGGTGGAATTAATTTCAGATTATTGAATGTAATTCAAATAATATAAATTGTGATATTATTATCATTTTCGGAAAAATAAATTAGTTTTATGAGTGGGGTAATGTCGTAGGTTAAAGCAGCGCTTCCCAACTGTTGTGTCGGGATACAACAGTGTAAACATCGATTATGCAGTTTATTTTTATCGTGTCCAGAAATTTATACGTATGCATTTTACCGTATCACAATTCATTATGAACTGTTGTACTGAAAATATAATAATAATAGCTTCACAGTATTGAGATGAAATTCATTTTATATAAAAGTCGCTGTAATAAAAGAAATAAGTAGTTTTTTTTTCTCAATGCTATACGGTCATTTTTTTCCAGTAAGAGAGTGTGAACTATGGTACGGTGAAATTTAATACGTACATTTAGATGTTACCTTTTTTGTGTCTATTAAAACATAAGGGTCAACTTGACGTCGTGTGATTCATTGTATTTGACGTAATCGTTCATGTTAAATAAAAAGGCTTAATTTTTTTGACCATGAATAATTAATTAATTATGAGTGGCTCTTTCAAGCATCGATCTTGGCACAAAACGTCGCCTTTACTTAAACTCAGTCGGTTTTAAATTATAATAAAATTGGTGATTAATTTGTACTGTTTTAAAATAACCGATTTTGTCGATCCAGGTTTGGTTTTTCGGAATCTCCAAGCTCTAACTATAGAGAGATATTATACATGACACTTAAAAATGATAAATGTTAAGATTCATAAAAACGATTCTTATCGATCAGTACACAACTTTTGCCAATAAGAAGATCAATTGAATTTTCATCCAAAGTCAGTAGTAGGTAATATTATCTTATATGTGGTATTGTATAAGTAACTATAATAATTTTAGATATGTATCAACTATGTACTTATAATGAAAAATCTAAAAAAAAATGTGTCTCGTTTTTTTTCAGTTAACATTTATGGAAATATGTGTGCTGCTAACATTTTTATATTGTCAATATTGTGCTGCAATTCAAAGAAGGTTGAGAAGCACTGGCTTAAAGTACGTCATATCTTATTTTAGCAACTATTTCGAAGCGAAAAAAAAACACATTATTTTTGTTATTATATTTCTTGGAAATGATTTAAATTATGCGTTGTTTTTAACATTTAAATTATGCGTTGTTTTTAACATTTAAATTATGCGTTGTTTTTAACATTTAAATTATGCGTTGTTTTTAACATTTAAATTATGCGTTGTTTTTAACATTTAAATTATGCGTTGTTTTTAACATTTAAATTATGCGTTGTTTTTAACAAGTCTTTTACAGTACCTAGGTACTCATAATAATAGTTATATATAAAATAAATATTCAATTAAGTATATATTTTGTAAGGTATATAATATGTAATAATGTTTTTAGATTATTCTGAAATATTACCTAATAGAATTAGAGGGTAGACAACGTACGTAGGTGGACAACTACACTATTAGTAAATAAGATTGTTATTTTTATTTGTCTGGCGGAAATCGTATTTCTATATAAAAGTCATTTGTCAAAATCTATCGAATAAAAATTATGCAAACTGATATCAGGCTCTATATAGTCTGAATGTCAGGGTTAATCTTCCATTGTTCAATAATAAAACAAAATAATTGGCACCTATAAGTTATAACCACTACAGATTTCAAAGATGCTTATAATAATGTCAGAAGATCTTATCCATGGACTGAAACCGTATGCGGCTTATGATTTTTGTTCATGAAAATATATTTTCACTAAATTTGTAAGTGTAAGTGTATGGTATAAACGGATACGATCAGATGCTTTTAATATACTTTTTTGAAAATATATTTCCATGAATAGAAAAGATAAGCTTAGTATGGCACACGGTTCGAAACCGTATACGCTTTCAGTCCATGGATGGCCCATAGGTATGGGGTTATTAAATTTGACTGTTTATGGTTTGATATGAAAATACGTAATAAGATGTAAATACACACGTGAAATACAAGTCCAAAAAAAACATTTACATTAAAAAGTGTTGAATATTCAATATAAATCATTTAAAATTATTATTCACTCATATAATCCGCACTCGATAAGCAAATGGTGGCGTCATTCATGGATTTCGGGTTCTAATTCTGTCTGGAAAATTTACAATATGCTGTTTTTATTTGAACCCATGGTATCGATCTAAAACGTTAAGTAAGTTACTAGTATCAATTTTTCGTTAAATAAATCTCTTCGTGAGACGGCCAAGATTCACATCGGATTGTGAAATAAATCGTATTTGTATAAAACATGTAGAAAAAAAGCTTAGCATTTTATATTTGCCATATATATAGTTTTCAGGAGATTAGGATAATATGGACTGATACTTTTAATAGATTTAATACTCATTAAATAACAATCATCAAACGGCCCCACGATGACCGAGCGGCTTAAGCGTCGGATTATAATGTCTTGGGTCTCGCAAATACAAATATTATTATTTTTTTAATATGTGTTTGGAGTCAGAGTATAGACCAAATAGGTTGAACAAGTGGCCAACATCCAATTCTTGTAAAAAAAAATGTCAGGAACGAACGTGGTAAACGTGGTAAAGTAATGTACTCATTAAATATATATATATGTATAACGATCAGTACAGGTTTCGTTCGTATTAATAGGTATTTTTCAACTGATATATTAAATTATGTAGAATAATTATTATCAATTGTGTTTTATTTTAATTGTCTTGCATATTTTACACGCTTTATATTTTTTCTTTTACCAGTTTTTTCTGGAAATAGTAATTATTTATTATATTTTTTAAATAAAATTGTATTAAATTGCATCTATGTATTTTTTTTAATCGTCTCCGATTTTAAGAAAATTGTATTACGGAGTTTTACATCGTGGAGGTTTTCATTTTCACAATAAATGGATGTTAGCCACTAAATGCTCAATCTATTATGTCCTTACACTGGTTCCAAACACACATTGAAAAATAAGATATGAATTTTTGAGGATTTGAACCTTGGTTCCACGACATTATACGTTAGCCACGATGTTAGCCGCTCGGTAATCGCGGTTGTAAGTGTAAAATATACAGTAGGTAAGGAATTATTAATAATTGGTCATAAAACTGAAAGAAACCCCTAGTAGATAATACATAAAAGTTACAATGTTTGACTTATTGTATCGACTTAATTACTGCAGTCATTTTGTTTAATTAATTTAAGTAGGATGAAAAAAATGTGCTTTTACAGTTAAAAACATTCATTAAGAAAACATTATATTCCAGATTATTTTAAATAAAAAAAATATCTTACATTTTCTTTGCCTGCCGTCCTCAGCAATATCTTCAGCTTCGGTCTCTTTTCAATCAGTTTCTTGGAGATTTCAGCCAGTTCGTTTCCCCTGGCCTTCCCAGTGTACACCAGATGCGTACAGCTGCACGGGTCCACATCGTCGACGGCCGTCCGCCCTTCGTAATAGCACACCAATTTAGTCGTACCCTGGAGTACGTTGGGGCACTTCGAAGCCGCCAGCGACAAACACCCCAGGATAAGTAAACTTCTCATCTCCCACATCGCGACAAAAACTGACTATATTTTTTTTACCAATAAATAAAATTAACGAAAAATCCAGTCTATTTAAAAACAACGCTCATTTTTGGCACGTGAAATAATAATAATGTTTTTTTGCCCCACTATTTTTTTAAAAAGTTTTTTTTTTATAAAGATATTTTTGACGTTTTAAAAGCTGAATTTGCTTTATTTCTTAATATATTGATAGTAAATATCAAGAGTTTTTAGTTTAGAGAAACTTTTATTTTTATTGTTTTTGGTCCTAGTTATGTCCTCGCGTCTCGACCGCATGCGCACATCTGAAGTGTTTGGGTATGGTCCTGCAATCAACAGGCGTTAGTCACTCCATTCCATTCCCTACCCCAAGATGCGTGGTCTTGTTTGGCGCTAGGTGATCTTAATTCGAGGTAGTGGCGGGTATGACTTAAGAGAGGTATGCCTCAATGCTGCAATGTGACGACATTGACTATTACGGGGGAGTGTAAATTGGCGGGCCGCGGGCGTACCGCGACTCAATTAAAAAATGCCAGAATATTTTCACAATGCTCAATTACATACATGAATGCGGAAACAGCATTCTATTAATTTGTATATGATACAATAATCAAACTTGTACATAAATAGTAAGACACCCGGCAGGAATCGAACCTTCAAAAGAGATTTTTTTATTGGCTATATTTTATCATGAGTGTTTTCAAAATTATGTACGCTCAATAATTAGAATGATACATTCTTAAAATCTTGTGAATTATTTATTACGAATTATTCGAAAAATTATTAGCAAGTTCAAATAAGTTACAACAGAAAATATTGGAGTGATCCGTGACGTCGGTTAGTAATTAAAGTAATAAATACTTTAATTTAGAATACAAAAACCGATCGTCTACCGTAACTCAATTTGGAGAGCGCTTATGAGCAGGTATTTAAAATACCAATAGTTCAATTTTGTCGCAATTAAGCATGGCAGTCGTAGCATAGTGGTAATGCACAGGGCGCGATACCCAAGGGACACAGATTCAATTCCTGCCGGGTGTCTTACTTTTTTGAAAAAAGATTTTTTCTATTGGCTATTTTCTCATGAGTGTTATGGATGTTCTCAATTTTATTATTATTAACTTAACTATGAAATGCTATACCATCGTGTTGCTTCTCTGTACGGCTACCAAATTTAAACACAACATAGTTAAACATATTTTCTACTAAATTAATTAAAGATAATTATCACCAACTTTATATTAAATACAAAAACAATAAATTTCAGCAACACGTGCTCGCAGTTTTTAAATGAATGCAATCATTCAAATCAATATTTACCGGCAACGTTTCGCCGTAGAACTTATATCTTACTCTAACGCATATTGCAAATATATAAGCGTTCTGAATGCTCTATAATTCACACGTAAGGTTCGTTTTTGTTCAAGCCTTGCTCAGACCCCATAATGCGTACTCGGATTGATTAAATCAAGATTTATGATCTTAATTGGTATTATCGCTAATCAGCTAAAGTTTTCTGTATCTCAGATTGTTTTTATAAAAAAAGCTCAAAAAAGCTTTAAATAATAAATAATTTAAGCTTTTAAAATTAAAGGAGTACTTATAATTGATATAAATGTAATATAAGTATAAATAATAGCAGATCTCTACATTAAAATTTATGCGTGAAAATGCATACAAACATATAATATTATAATGCATACATATTATGTAATATAATATAAAAAAAGGTATTTTTATCATAGAAATACATCAAATTAATTGTATTTTAAACATTAAAAATATATGTAACAAAACCTATGGTAAAGATATGGAGCATAAGCTTATGAAAATAAAGCAAGGAACGACGTATGGTACTTATGGGGAAATTCAGAAAAAATATACAGATTATAGATTATAAAAATAGTACTTACGTTAAACCATCTCGAATATTTAATAGTTTTGAGAAATATCTATCTTTTCTTTTCGAATAGTAACAATGGATCATTTAAAAACTAGACCTCATTTAAAAAATGTTAAAAACAGTTAAGTATATACAGTTTGCAATTATAATATTATTATAAATGTATTAATTAATAATGATTTCCATTTATTATTGTTTTACCTTTGTATTCATTTGTGTCATTTAAGTCCTGAGATTCTCACTTATTACGGATAAGCTTAAAGCTACTGATTAAAACCGCTTTTATATTACATAGTTTTATGATCGGTGCATCGGTGACATATTGTTGATTGTACGTATTATTTTTCGCCGTATCACAGTTCACCGTGAGCTGTCGTACCGAAAATAGATGGCAATATAGCATTAAGATAAAAAATGATGCGTTGTTCGTGTAGGATTACAAACAGTATATTATGATGTTCCAATTTTATTTGATTCATTTGATATTGATTGGTATCAACTATTTGAAAATAGCGCTGTCATAATAATTCATAATTTTATATAAATATATACGATGTGAACTGTATTTTCTTCTTTATTTCCCTTGTATTCCGGTAGTTTTAATTAGAAGTACCGGGCTTCGTACGAGGTCGCTTCATTAATAATTATAACAATAATAATAATTACACTCTTCAATATTAAAATATCTGCATACACCATGTCAACATGAAAATAATTCTGACAACGAAGTCAAACAAAAGAATACCAAATTATAATCAAATCCAAAATATTTTGCTAACTTTATCTTGATCTGTCGTGAAAGTTTAAAATTGGAATTGGCAAGAAAGGTAATTTGAACAGACAAATTTTGTATTTATTATTTTTGTGTTTTTTTATATACATGAGCTGTGATATGGTTAATTGCATGCGTATAATTTTCCGTCTTATCATCATCAAATGGGAAGATAGTAACAAAAAAATCTGATACAATCTTGTTGGTTAAAAATGAACCATTTTTACATTGTTTTTTTTGTTATAAAATTTTCTATGAGCACCTCTGCTATGGCAGCTCCAGTTATGTTCTCCCAATATAATAGCGTTACATGACGGTAACGAGAGGGAAAGTGATATACCTGCCCTCCTTGCGGCATTGACCGCCAGAGCGGGACAGCACCACGCCGTCGTCGTCCGTCTCGAAAGCGAACGCTCCGTATAAGATATTACTCTGATTCTGCATGCGGCTTTTGGAGCACAGGTGGCCTACAAAGAAACATTGTACTCAAATTGCTCGCACCATTAAAAATAAAGGTGTGATATGCTATTTCATAGAGAACATTTTTATCAAACAAGTACCTACATACGCTAGCATTCGTGTGGTATTCATCACACGCGGTGGCAAAAAATCAATTAAATATATTATTATATTAGATATAATATATTATGAAAGTATTAATTGAAAAGCCAGTTTAAAACAGCATCCATAAATAGTCATACAAAATACAAATTGCAATCTCGGAAAATGAAAATCCAGCTGTTATACAAAATAGTACACACATATTATAAGAATCGGTTGTAGGACAATAATTGAGTTGCCCAGAGTCATAACTCACATATTCCAAAAATTGAGTTTTGAGATAATCGCAAAAAACTACCAGAGTACTGTTTGTTGTAATTAGAAGAAAAGTGTTGAACTCCCTTCGATATTAATGAGTGAGTGAGTCGATTAACATTATTTAAAAAATATATATATTATAATACTCTTCAGGCTGCAAACATACAGCACAGTATGGACAATAATAGAGCTCTCTGATTGGTTAGAAAAGCCTTGGTGACAGAACTTACATTATTCATTTAAAGTGTTAGTTATGATACCAACAGTCAACTTTATCAATGATTTTCACATGATATTAATACTATCGATCGAAGGTACTTGATGGAATTTGACTTTAAATTCTAATCGACTTATGTTTTGTACTATTCCATTTGAGTCGTTTTTTGCGACCCGCCTTTCAGCATCTTCAGGCGCTGTGTACACTCACCAAAGGCAAACACACACTTACAGTCAGTCCAGTTAGGATTTTCACATGGTTTAAAATGACTTTTGATATCCAACTATGTTTCTTTATATAGATTAATGCCTTTAGAATCACTTGGTATATTTAACTCATCAGTGATAAAATTGCGAGTTATGTGAATATGAGTTATGACTCTAGAAGACTCAATTACTCCCAAGCATGCCCCCCCCACATTCCAGAGTGGGCCCCCAGGTCACAATGTTTGGCGGGACCCAAAAACTATCGCTAAAATTAAGGGTAGTGTAATGTTCTACAGTAATGGTGTTCCGCGGAACTCCGTGTATTTTTGAAGAGTAGTGTAGTAGAAAGAATTTGTCTTCATATTATTATCAAGTTCTAATCGCGATCTCATTTTGTAGTAGTGAAGTAACGTGTGCCCTTTCGCCATATTGGATAAATACCCATTTGTATTAGTCAAGAAACACACTAAAATAATTATATAATTAAATTCTATACGTCAATTATCATTTAATTATATCACATCAAATTGCATTGTATTGTTACTGGTTTTTAAATGGTAATAATATTCTCCAAGTGAAATAGCGCCGCAGGCAAGAAAAATCTGATCTGGGAGACCCGAATTGCAGTGGTTGGATCGGCCTCTCGGGATGGTATAGGATGTAAGAGTATAGATCCGAATGGTCATTATGACTGGAGTAGGCCTAGTTCTACCTATTTATTAGCTGACTCGCACATATATACTCGTCTCGTCTGCAACGTGTCGGATATATCAATGTGACGTCATCGCGTTATTCACAAAACAAACGTTGCCAAATGAAGCTCCGTTCATTGGTGGAATGCGATATTTAGTTTGAAAAAAAAATCTAGTTCTGTTAGCAACAAATCGCACGCGTCTCGGGCTGCAAATCGCAGCAACCAGTACGCATATTATGTACACGCTACGAATGGGTCATTCCTATACCGGCTTGCTGGTCGCCACATCTCATATATCCACGTTTCAAGATATTACGCGCGACGGTCGCTAGGCACTTATATGCGCGGTCTTCATATGCAACATCGGTGCGACGTTCATAGGTTTGATTAACGTCTGTGCGGCAGACGAGGCGAGTTTAGATATACGAGCCGACTTACACCACGGAGGATGATTGTCTCTTCTGCTTGTAAAATTGAGCTAGTAGCAAAATTGTTAACATCCATCAATAATAATTGATATTGATATAGTAGTAATTATTGACCTAAAATTTTATCATAGATATTTTAATAATTTTATTTTGTTTTTGTTCATTCGATTTACCTATTTATTTGCATTTATAATTAATTAATTGACAATATTATGTACATCAAAACAAATATTGTTTTATGTGATTACCTCAAAATACAAGTTATATAACAAGGCCTTATTGTTTATATTATAAAGTACTGACACATATAATTCAAGAAAGGGAAGAGGAAAAGATTTACAAACATTTTTTTAAATTAATAACATATATTATATAATAATTCTACTTACATACTAAGAAGCTCACTAAATATCCTAGCAGAGACAAATCACACAAACAATAAATTAAAAAACGTCTCTATTAAATCCTGTCATAAATAAAAAAAAAATGTATTCTATTTTATAGAAAACATTATATTTTTATCGCACTGTGGAGAAGTATCTAGACACGGTACTTAAAGCTCGGATCGGGAGCTTTTGGTCAGAGCTGTGTAGTCATGTTATGTGATATACCTATGTATTGAACCAAACTTTCTTCAAACCAGTACCAACACTTTAGCTCACTACATATAAATAAATCATAGGTGACAATATTTTACAAGTTAGTAGAATGGTCAATTAACTTTTACTTAACAATTACTTAACAGAGGGATAATAATATGTAATATTATTATTATAATTATTATTAAATGTTATAGAATTATTATAATTTATTTATTTATTTAACAAAAGGCACATTGAGCACATAACAAATTATAACTTAATTCAAGAAATTCACAATATGACATTTAGAATAAAATGTACTTACAGGTAAATCAAATTAGTAGAGAAAAATACAAATTAAACAATAAAATATAATTTTAAAAATTATCGTATTTTATTTAAATGTATCGATACAATTGTCTACATCTCTAGGGAGTGCATTGATCAGCCGCACAGCTCTCGCTATTGGTGCCTGGTGATAATATATTTTTTTTAAAATAATTTTAAATATTATGTTCATAAATAATATCGAAGTATTATAGACAGTATTATTATGCACACAGGAAAATAGAATTGTATTCAATATAACTATCGTGATGAATCATTGACAAAAATGACCTCCAAAAAACATTAAGAACAGATTTGAAATTGGAATTTCTTTGCAGATCAGGTCAAAATTTAAATATTAATCATGAAACATGTAAGTTACCATTATGAATACATATGCAAATTTCAATCATATCTCAACACGTAATTTTCTAAGAAGTGTTTATTGTAATAATTTTGCGCCTACCTGTCTTATAATTAATTACCTTGTCATAAATCATAAAATATTACCCTTGTAAAAGTTAATACTGAAAGTATTTTTCAATACTACATATTATTATATTATTCACAGACGTTCGTCTTAATTTTACATTTCAATTTAGAAAAAAAATGCTCTCAATTCTACAACAGTCCTACGTAAAATTTTTCACGGTAATTTAAAAAATTGTAAATTTACAATTTGGCATCGCCCTAAGACAAGTCATGTAATTTTCGTCGAAAGCAAAGTTATTATTGTATTTTTTAATATTGTCAGATCCGCTCGTCAAAACGTATAGAATATATTATAGGTATAGCACAAGAGCGGCCGAAATTAAAGGGCGTTGTATTCAATGTTCCCTATAATTCGTCACATGTAAAATTTTTGAGGGGAGTTTTTTGAAACAACTTGCTGAAATTATTTATTATCTTTATAGCTAAATGTATGCAACATATTTTAGTAGGATTATTGATGAAAAAAATGGTGTGTACACTTGTCTATATAAATAATAAATAACTGAAGTAGGCTGTTTCAAGAGACTCTTCTGCAAAATATTTCAAATGTGAGTTAGAACGGTTCTGCATTCAGTTGACAAATTGATACCAGCCTGCAAAGATAGTCTCTGAGCGCACTTCCTTTAAAACTATATTAATATAAAGGTACACACTAAAAACGTTCAAATAATATGTTTTGGATTAGCGAAATTTACATATCGAAAATAAAACAAACGAGTATCTATTTATAAAATATAAATGTAAGTATAGGTAGAATATTATTTATTAGTCTCCAATAAATAATATTAAATATAAATAGTAGATAACGAGACGTTTCACGTGGCTGGTACATGTGTTCCGGATGCCGTCAGAGAGTGCGTCAAGTCTTACCCTTGTGGCACAGCATCAAGGGTTCCGTCACCGTGGCTGGTTTTCTTTCACCCTGCAACGGTGATACAAAAGTGATAAATACGATTTGCGGGTCTGGCCGACGGTAGGTGCGAGAATTGGCAATGAACCAAGGAAATTGGCGCGAATTTGTGTTTGCCCTGTGCTCCAATGCTGGGGCGCGACAGGTTGAAAGAAGAAAATAAAGAAAAAAATATTTATTTCTTTTTATGAAAAAAAAACGGTTTAAAAAAAAAGAAAATGTTCACTCATCATTACGTTTTCTTTTAAAAAAAAATATCGGGTAGTATTTTGGTATTACACAAGAAGGCGGCTGACTCCCTTGGTTCGGCCCTGATTATTGCAGCATTAATTCTGCAAAAAAAGTTAACAATATTTTAGAGGTAAGTATTTTGACGAATAATACTAATAAAATAAGTATCATTAATTTTATTCATTGTCAAAATACATTATTATGCATGTTCACCTTTTACAACTCCATTTACAATAATATAATGTACTAGCTGACCTGGCAAACGTTGTTCTGCCATATAAATTTTTTCTAGTGAATATTTTGGTTGTTAAATAAAAAATAACGAATGTATCGTAAGTGTGTGGTAATGGGATATATGACAGAAAGAGGAATAGAGCGCTGTAGACGATGACCGCCGATAAAAACAAAAAAACATCAACCATTCATTTTCTCAATTCAAAATGAGTAATGATGTTCATAATGAATGAATTACCTGTGACAGGATCTCGTTGTTTAATGTTTATGCAATATCCGTCTTGTCCCTTCCAGAAAATTTGCGGATATTGGAGAGCGTCGTATGAACGGTGTGTGTCAGCGATAAACTCCAGATTATTGTTTCTTCTTCGAATCACGATTTCTCGCGTCGATGTGCGGTCGCCAACCATGATTCCAGCAATTTCGTCAACAACAGGCGCATTGAATCGAAGCACGTGCTCTCCAGCTGGTGTTTTATCAGGATTGATGACAATAGCGTGATTGTCACTTTGCAATTCGTGCATGTGTGCTTTGAAGAATTTCAATAATTCATTGTGCTCATTCAACAGGGCGCCCAGTTCGCCGACGATGCGCCTGGCATTAGGCGAATTGAGGCTATTGTAGCCACAACATGCATCCACATGATTGATGTCCTCACCGCTCATAAAGTAGATTTGTAAAAAATTATGTGGTTCGTTTGGCATTGGCAGCAATGAGCCTACTTTGTGATATACTTGGCCTTTGATTTTGAACGTAGAATGGAATTGTTGACCATTTGCCGCAGTATTGTGAACTATTTCTGTTGCTCCGAACGAAGTCATTTGGAAGTATGTATTGAATGTGCGAATGGACTTCAGGAACAGGTTTGAATCTGGAACCGTGCCGATGAGCAAGCCGTTCAATGGTTCTGGTGGTATCTCAATTTCTGGTAGTTGCACTTTTCCTGATGCGCAACACATCCCGGCTGACTCATGTTTGAATTTGAGCGCATGACAATGGGGACATTCTTTGTCCATAGCACCAATCAGTACTTTCGGATGAGCGGAATATTCAATATCTGGCTCGTACTCGAATGCCAGACGAAGGAACGAAGCGGATGTAAATGTTCGATGTACTTGTTGGCGTTGTCGGTCATTTGCTCTGCGTGTGTTAACTACGAACCGGCGCGCTTGGCTCCGTTCCAATTGTCGTTGTTGATTTCGTTCAGCTCGTGCCTCTTGTGATTGGGATGCAAGCAATTGCGACATGCTTACACGCACGTTTTTGTTATCTTGTTGGATTTGTTCGTCTGTTCTTTCTGCTCTACTATTTCGGACGTTTGTTGCTTTATTCGTTCGACGGCCCAAATGGCCCCCCTTGCGTTTTGATGGCATTGTGCACTGTAATACATGCACATAAAAATAGATAAATTAAAATAAATCGTACAAAATTTTGCACGCACTGCGTTGTGATATGCCGAATAAAATGTCAAAATGACGCGACGCTTCTCTTGAATTCTTCTCGGACGTAGCGCTATCTGTCATTCAACAACATAAATAATTTCGTTCTGTTTGAAATACGAACGACGGTTAAATTTGTTCATACAAAAATAATAAAAACGCGATTAAAAAATGGGAGGGTGGGGGTAGGAGGATGAAAATTTTGGGTTATAGGTATTTTTTGATGCCAAATAAAAAAAAAATACAAAAAAAAAATTTGTCAAAAAAATAAAAGAAAATTTTTTCTGGATAGAGATACCCAAATCACGTAGCGGTATGAAATATACTTGTTGACCTATTCTCATACCTAACAAATATACATAAAAAAAATCATAAAAATCGGTCGAGTCTTAAAGAATTTTTTTTCTGGATAGAGATACCCGAATCACCTAGCGGTATGAAATATACTTGTTGACCTATTCTCATACCTAACAATTATACATAAAAAAAATCATAAAAATCGGTCGACCCGTTTCGGAGGAGTTCGACCACAAACATCGTGACACGAGATTTTTATATATATAGAGATATATTCATATTAATATAGTACCCGAATAGTCTATACAGTTAATATAAATATATTTAATTTATTAATTCAGTACCTAGGTAATAAAAATATTATAAAAATGTTATTTCTATTATAGTTTGTGGTTAGTACGCCACGAATAAACAACAAAGAAAATTATTAAAAACTATTAAAATATGAAATAATATCGTCACCTCAACACTACAACTAGATAACTTGATGTTCTCTATTTTGAGATAGCTATTGAATATGATTCTACATTTCTTTCTCTACAAAATGATAAAACTAGGTAAGTCAGAAGTTAATGGGAACTGTATTAAATTTGTGTTTGAAAATACTAGATAACTTTAAAACCATAAATGCATTAAATAAATAAAATAATATATCTACAATATTTTTTCATACAACTGAACATTATTTAATTTTTTCCAATCAGACAAACTTTATTTTCCATTTTTATAGATAGATTGCATAGATTTCTATTAGTTAAGTAAAGTTTAAATTTCATTTTCCCAACAATGACCAACTACTCAGAGTTATCTAGTTGTAGTATTGAGGTGACGATATAGTATGTTTGTAATAGTTACAAATCGAGAGATGTGCAACGATTTATGATGTGCCTGAGGCACAAACCTCGTCACCGATGGCATGCGCTTCAATTTTTCGACCGGCGCGACTTCTCAACTAAAATAAAATATGTGCTAATACTGAAAAGCTCATGAGGAGCGGAGAACGGGTCTCGCGGGTCGTTTGGTTTGGTTTTCCTATTTTTTTATTGGTTCTATTGATCTACTTTTCGAGATAATGTATAATGACAATTATTTATCACACAGGTGAAATTTTGACAAGGGTACCTCCAAGCCTATAAATATCTAAAATCACCACTTTTTGAGAGTACCTAGGTTTATGGAAATGCTTTAATTCTCAGTAGACTGTGTGTTTGTTAATTAATATTTTTGTTGCATTTGTCTGTTTGAATAAGTAGGTATCTACCTAATAAATTTTCAGACAATTTTAAACTAAAATTGAAACGGGGTCCCAATCTCAATCTGCTTGAGGGTGGCACTTCACTTAAGGACATCACTGAATTTACTTCAGCTTCGGATACTGCAGGAGAAGGTAAAGGCACAACAGAAACGTAGATAGGAGGAGCTTTTCGTAACTACGCAACCAGGCCCTGGATACGGAAGTGTGTTACAATTTGGTCACCAGCCTTCGACAGAAGACGGCTTACAAAAAAAAGCTGGCACACAAGTTCAAATGAGAAATAGATCATGGCATATAACTCAGTCGAGTTATAATCCTCAATCAAATTTATCATGATACATTATGTAGCAATCATACCACTCGGAATTAAATGAGTGACATACTAAAATACGTATGTATCGTTGTCAAAACAAAACAATAGACCGATAATATTTATAACTAGATCAGTAGGGTTGTTTTGGTTTGTTAATTGAGACAATATCTAGTGTAATATTATATGTACTGCATTTGTAAAAATTGGAAGGACAATGCATGAATCTTGACTCAACTCAACGAGTCCGTCACAAGACGCGCTACTATTGTCACGAGTTCTTCACTCGACTTAGTTAACCATCATTTCACTTAAATCAAGTCTCTCAGTTCATTAATATAATCAATCTCTTCATCACATCGCTCTCACCAGTACATCATTACCTGCGATTATGATCTCACGTTATCATCCATATTATTGTGACACCCCGGAAGTCCGGGTAGGGAGGGGAGTCGGGGCCGCACAGCCTAATCCGACCTCCGCACTCAGCTCTCCGGTCGACCTGGCGTTAATGACGCCCTTGGTGGCGCGCCGTCGGTCGATATGTGTAAGTTACACGACCAGCTTCCACCCTTAGACTAGCTCAGTGATGGTAAATTGTTCAGGGCGGTCAATCGAAGCTAGGTTTGGTGTTGGTAGAGCACGGTCAGTGTAAGGTTAGTCTTGACAGTTGGGTAACATATAGGATGCCGGGATGATAAAAATTATGAACGCATCAATTAATCGACGCAAAGGAAGGAAGGAAAGGAAGGAAGGAGAGGATGTGTTCAACATCTTGGTGGTCATGCCCGCAGGTACAACCCGGCCCATCTACTATCAAGCCAAACTCGTGGAGTCTGGCGGTGAAGTTGCCATGGCCGGTGAGGAACTGGCTAATCTAGTGCGAAGGTTGGAGTCTTCTAGTTTGGTGCCTGCAGAATACGTATGGAAAAAAAACGGTAAGTGTGCCTGCCGCCCATAAAATCTCCAAGCATCCAAGCAACAACGACCTTTTATCTCCCACCTTATCTACCGCCAAATATATTATCCAGAATTTTGCGCACACATGCAATAATGTAATAATAGAAGGAACATTACTATTCACGCATTAGATTATTTTTAAACATACATATTAGATAATCTGAATGATTAAAATGGCAAGATAAACTTTTATAAGAATGTTGCCCGCAATAAAATGACCTACTGAACAATATGATATGATCTTAAAACACCACATGCTTTGTAATCGATATCTCTGATTAAGTTCGACTTTTTTAGATCGATACATAGAGATTTTTTTTACATATCAATAACGATTATTATTATCAGTCATTCATATACAGATAGTTGTGAATTAGATAGGCTGTGTGCACACATAATTAATCATACGTACTGATACTAACAACTTTGGCTTAAATCCTTAAATAATGACATAGCCTAAGTAGATTACAAGATTATTGTTATATCTTTGTTGTATTATTTATTTATTGGACAACTGAATATTAAATATAGCGTTGCCAATAGCACCTTTTTGCCAAATCTATTATTTTTCAATAATAGGCATCTAGCTTGCTAACTGTGCATAATATGTCGTAAGCAGTTTAAACATTTTCTTTTAAAAAGCTAGATAATTAGATTAGATTAATTTGATAATCTACATGCTTGCTGTATAACATACGATATTTAAGTGGTAACCAGATGCTATAGCTTTATTAATTTTTAATTAGGTTTATGACCTATTTTTTATTGGTTAAAATCAAAATTCTCCTAAAAACTACGTTCATATATATTTTTTTTGTTTTTTTTTTAATACAGTTTCTAGTATTTTACCACATTTTTATTAGCTCGTATTCTTGTTTGTCCAAGATTTATATTGGACGATTGAAGATTTTTAACTAACTTCCCGACTACCTAGACATTTGAAACTTTCAGAATATATCAGAACACGACGACAATGCATTATTTTAATACTTTTAGCCATTTTTAAGCAGAATTGAATTCATTTTCAGTTAATTCTGTTTTGTACGGAAAGTTATTTCGGAAGAAACCCGTAATCCAATCCACTATTATCGGTTGCTAAGTGGGTGGTCCTAGCAACCAAATTATTAATACATACGTGCGTTACTATGGAAATCAATATGAAATGTCAAAATGACATTTCAGTATTCTATATTTATTCAGTATTTCTATCAAGTACAATAAGAAAAATTAAAAACGTGGTATATAAGAAGTTCTTTTTATCTTGTAATTATTGGTATGTAATTTCTAACCTAATAATCACATCTACGATGGCCAAGCGTCGTGGGTCTCAAGTTCGAATCCTGGGTTTGGCAAGTACACATAATAATGTTTTTCAATTTGAGTATGGACCTAATAGGTTGAGCAAGTAGCTGAAATCCATTTCTCGTAAAAACAAAATCTGTTAATACAAGCCTTCAACCTTTATAGGCCCATATGATCTTATTAGGATTGGACATAGTCGGAAAAAAAATAATCAAATAATATCTTAATCTAACCTAACCAAACCCAACCCATGTGTTGCCTATTAAAACAGTAAACCGAATAAAATATTGACTATTATACAAAATTGAATATACAATAGGTATGTGTAATTTATCTAAACTGATTCATATTTTATTATTATCCAGAAATACTCGTATTTAAATATTACGTCAACGGGCCAAATTGATTAATAGCTTGAAATGATTTAAGCTCTTTTTTTAACAGTAGGAGCTTTTTCATCGCCAAAATTATCAATAGCTGAACGAAAAAGCTCCTTTAATTTAATTTATTATTTCGATGGCCATAATTAAAAATTCCTAAAGATTTTGTATTTTTCCGGTGACTTATTATTATTTATTCTTCCACGAGCCGCCCCTCCAGTGATATTCTCGGTAAGCTCTGTGGTCTGGCAGACTTGGCCTACTTATTGACCGGTTGCGCAACCTAACCGGACCATATTCACTACTAAACTGATCTCAATACAGTGACAGCTCGTCGCTGGACAACTTTAACTATGGTTATTATAATATTAGGTATTTATATATAATTATATTTTTCTTCTTCTTAATCAATAATAATTCACAAGATTTGAGAATGTAACATACTTTATTGAACATCCAGAATTTGAAAACGTTAGAATTAAATAAAAAATAATAACAAGATAAAAAGAACTTTTTATATACCACGTTTTTAAAATTTCTAGTAAATCATATAAACTTGAAAATTCTATGTATTAATAAATACTTTTATTGTACTTGATAGAAATACTGAATAAATATAGAATACTGAAATGTCATTTTGGCATTTAATATTGATTTCCGTAGTAACGAGTTGCTAGGACCCCTTTAGCAAGCAATAGTAGTGTTTTACTTTTTACGATTTTTTCCGAAATAACTTTCCATACAAAATAGAATTAACTGAAAATGAATTCAATTCTGCTTAAAGATGGCTAAAGAATAAAAGAATGCATTGTTATCGTGTTCTGATATATTCTAAAAGTTTCAAATGTCTAGCTAGTCGAGAAGTTAGTTAAAAATCGATTGCAAGATTTGTATTGGACAAATAAGAAACAATTTGTACTGGACATACAAGAATACTAGCTAATAAAAACGTGGTAATAAATTATAATTAGTGCAAGTATCTTGATTAAAACCACAAAAGCCAATAAAACTGCCAAATTTAACGCAAGTGCTAAGCTCTTCAGCACATCTATTCTATACACAAGGCTGCTATCGGTGGCTGTTGGCGACTATCGAGGTAAATTTATCATATTTATGTGATTAATTGTTACAATAAGTTAACCGTCAAGAAGTGGTATGTTTTAGAATTTTCTAATGCAATAAAATTGGCCTTTTTGACGACCATGTCGGACGGTACGACGGGCTCAACTGATGGTTGAACAAAATTGAGCAGCTCTACCCTTTCCATTCACATTTTAGGACATTCCCAGAGGATTTGGTTTTCATCGTGTATTTTTCCGCCATATGGACATGTTGAACGGGTAACAAGACCAAGCTCATAAATACCACAGGACTAATATAAAAATAAAATTACAAGATAAAAAGAACTTTTTATATACCACGTTTTTAAATTTTCTGTTGAATCATATAAACTTGAGAGTTCTATGTATTAATAAATACTTTTTTTGTACTTAATAATACTTTTTTTTTCTCGACCATGTCCGATCCTGACAGGATCATATGGGCCTCCACAGAGTGGAGGATTGTATTGACAGATTTTGTTTTTTATGAGAAATGGATGTCAGCCACTTGCTCAACCTATTAGGTCCATACCCTGACACACACAAATTGAAAAACAATATGTGTACTTGCCAGACCCAGGATTCGAACCTGGGACCCACGGCTTTATAGTCCAACGCTTACGCCGCGCGGCCACCGTGGGCGTCCTATATAATACTAATACTGAATAATAATAATACTGAATAAATATAGATCATTTTGACATTTCATATTGATTTCCATAGTAACGCACGTGTATATATTAATACTTTAGTTGCTAGGACCCCCTTAGGAACCAATAATAGTGTTTAACTTTTTACGAATTGTTTCCAAAATAACTTTCCATACAAAACAGAATTAACCGAAAATGAATTTAATTCTGCTTAAAGATGGCTAAAAGTATTAAAAAAATGCATATTCAACGTGTTCTGATATATTCTAAAAGTTTAAAATGTCTAGCTAGTCGAGAAGTTAGTTAAAAATTGATTATTGCAAGATTTGTTTTGGACAAACAAGAAAAAAAATTTACTTCACAAACAAGAATACTAGCTAATAAAAATGTGGTAAAATGAACCGAAAGTGACTGTGATGGTAAAACATTATTATTTATGGCAATATAAAATATTATCAAAGTAACGCCACTGTTTTAATAGTATGTTGTGATGTTGGATATATGTATCATTTTCAAAAGAAGCCATACCACTTTCCTCTCGAGCAGAGAATATTGTCTTCCTTACTTACACCCTGCGTGCCGAATGCCGAATCCGTGGGCGAAGTGAAATAATTATTGAAAGTCATCCAAACTGAAAACAAATATCGCTTAGTTAATAAGAAACCAATATACATCCGTCACGGTTCAAAACAAGAGCGAGGTCGCCTGGTTATTTTACGTTCAATCACATTTTTTTTTTAATTTTCGTAGGCAAGGACCTCACAGCATCTCTATTAACAAACAATTGGAAAGGTTAATTAGTAAAATGTTCAGATTAATCACTGTTCTGTTGTATTTATCCGGAGGTGCACTGCAAAAATTATTAGTATTGATAATTACTTGCATACTAATTAACAAAATAATTAATTATACTGAACGAAAACAACTAATCTAATTAATATTATCATAATGATTTATAACTTTCTATATATTATAACTAAAGCTTCTTTAACAGCGATGGTGTATAATGACGTATAGGAAAGTAACGTAAGACCAAAACTCATCACGAAATATTTAAGTATTAATGCAAAATTGATAATCATACCCCGTTTACACGGGTTACATGTAAGTTGTACGTATGCAGTTCATCGTGGGACACTTATTCGTGCACCGCAGTACGTGAAACAAGAGTTCGTATAACATTTTGTCAAATGACGAGTTCTTCGTTGAATATTTCACCGTGGAATACATTTGTACGTATCTTACAAAATGCTAGCTGATAGTAGATACTGTTCAAATTAGATTAACCCTAACCTAACCTAGTAAAGACATCTCATAAAATTCGCCACATGTTGTAGCATACGTACACATATACTCCACGGTGAAATGTTCAACGAAGAACTCGTCATTTGATTAAAATATTACACGAACTCATGTTTCACGTACTGCGACGCACGAATAAGTGTCCTGCGGTGAACTGTTGACGTACAACTTTCCGAATACGGTTTATACATAGATTTGCTGTGCACAATAAGAAAATGTATGGGAAAACATGTATTATCCTGCAGTAGGCAAGATTGCGTGCATTAATCAAACAAGTTTGGACGGTTTTGAATTCAACGCGCAAGTACGATTATTTTCGATCTGCGCCTGCGCAGTAGAGCGATATTAGCGAACATGTCAGTAAAAAAACGATCTACTCATTTTGAGCTTAACCGATTTTCAATACGACCTGTCAGGTAGTACTATAAAATGACAACATCGCGCCTCGCTTACTCTTGAAGAATGAGATTGGAGAGACAGTCAGCACTTTTACTTGTAAACAGTTATTGTCATCATAGTTTAAAATAAGCACTATTGCTGACAGTGATTCCATGCACGTGTAAAGGCTGCTAAATGTTCGATTTTTATGTAGTAAATGAACATATTTTAAATATAGAACATTCGAAATAAAAGAAATGATTTTTTTCTGTCAGATCAACAAAATGGATTAGGTATAAACACAAATAAGTACTCATGTATCATGTATGTAAAATATATTATGAGATGAATATGTACAATTTCTTATAAAAAATTTAATATATATTTTTAACTAAATGATTGTATATTATTATTGCAAACAAACAGAATTATATAGAGAAGCAATAATATCTAATAATAAAATAATAAAACGAAATAAGTGACAAAAGATGTAAAATTAAAAGTACATTATTATATAAACCATTAATAGAATAATTATAAAACTATTGATATATTAGGTAAATATATAAAATACCTCCTCCAGTCCCTTGGATACCTCAAGATTGCCTAAAACAGCGACTGCATATACTATGTTGTCACAATAACCATAGCATTCTGTGTAAAAAAATAATATAATTAGGAAATGATTTTATGTTATAAATGCTATTTTCTACATTTCTAGAAGATATCTATAAATTAGTAGGTCCATTATAATGGACAAATTAAAGTATTAATCTAGCTTTTATGAATTATTTATACCGAAAACGGGACGACAAAGACAAGACTTTCGACAATAATTGTCTTCCTTGATTCCAATAAAAATACACAGTAAACTATGAAAATATATAAAATCTTGTCTGCCAAAGGTAATTAAGTATAACCGTTTATTAATAAATAATGTTTCATTCACAATAATTAAGTATATAATGTAGTGGATTATTTAACATACTGATAAAATAAATGTTTAAAATAGAATTACATGCTTAGACTGATTGCATAGAAGACGACAAACGTTAAAATAGCTATAAATTCATATCATGTTTTTGAGACTTACAAACTTTTGGCAGTAACTTTACGATATTTGTATTAATAACAATTTTTGAATAAGTAGTCATTCATTGCCAGAGAACAAGATATAAAAAAATACTACTATTATAGTAACACAATAAACATGATTTCTCTCTATTCATTTTATTAGATATTTTAAAATTTATTGTATAGAATATACAGGTTGAAATTTCGCAAGGAAAAAAAACACAACAATATCCTCATATAGATCACATATCGCGTACATATTAAGTGGTATGAACAGCTTTAAATTTATTAACATTAACGTTACATAAAAAAAAACATAATAACATTCGAAGAAAGTGGACTACAAAGTACGCTCCAGGCAAAAAACGACATTATATTGTTATGTCTGGCGTTACAAAATGATAATAATATTATTATTATGCGACTCTAAGAGACCTTTGACGCATAGAAAAACGAAATTGTGGCAGTATGCTGATGGTGTTGCGTAAAAAAAGGATTTAAAATTCTAGGCAGCATTAATAGGCTGTGTGAATTTCCATAAAAGTATGAAATAAAAATGCTATACGATGCAAATTTATTAAGTGAACAGTTGAAATCAGAATAAAAACACTTTATGATATTTAATATGTGTGACCACATACTGAATAAAAATAAAATAATATAGAACGCAACTTGATAAATAATGTAGAGTAAATTTAATAATATCCGTTTACACGTGCATGGATTTACTGCTGACAGTACGCATAGTAGCGCCTGTACACATGCATGAAATTACTGTGCTTATTTTAAACTGTCATGACAATAACTGTTTACACGTAAAAGTGCTGACTGTCTCTCCAATCTCATTCTTCAAGAGTAAGCAAGTAAACTAGACGCGATATTGTCATTTTATACTACTATTTTGACAGGACGTATTGAAATCAGTTAACCTCAAATGAGTAGTTCGTTTTTTTACCGGCAGGTTCGCCAATATCGTTCTACTGCGCAGGCTCAGATCCTTCCGCGAAAAAAAATCATCACAATTTGGAAGCTTCCAATCTTGTTTGACTGCCAACTGCAGGATAATACATGTTTCCCCATACATTTTCTTTCTGTGTACAGTAAATCTATGCACGTATAAACGGGGTATTATCGTACAATTTGCAAGATTGCATGCATGAATCAAAAAAGTTTAGCGTCTTCAGAATTTTCACGTGATAGTTGTAACTTATACGATATTTGAACAGTTGAACGATAGTGGCGAACCTGCCGGAAAGAATGCGAACTACACCGCGCAGGATATTTTAACGTTCACCAATTTTGACTACAAGTGAAATAGCACCATACAATGACAACAACGCGTTTTGCTTACGTTTGAATAATATTGAGATTGTGCGAGACAGTCAGCACTATTACGTATAAACAGTTATTATCGCGATAGTTTAATTTTCACACTATTGGTATCAGTAAATCCACGCAGTGTACAGGCAATATAACGTAATTATGCTTCTTTCAATTCGACACACATTGATATGCAACAAAAATATAGGTAAAATATATTTTTTTTAAATTTTACATGAACAAATGAGCCAAGTAAATCGTATTTTAAGAATCATTATATCGGTGATTTTCAAATATCTTCATTCTACGGCCCCGACAAGTTGTGAAAAAGGACTTCCGACTGGAGTTTGTGATTTCTCGACCTTTTTCACTTTTTTAGCTCTTCCGGCCAAAATATTCAGATATAAATATATATATCAGAATTAAAGTCAATAGCTTTTTCTATTTCTGTCTATTTCTCGAAGACTAGATTTCTCGATCACAACCTCTACTCTCGACCGATATCTTATAATTTTTAGTCACCAACATACTGTATTTTGTTATTATTAATGCTACATTAAAAAGAACAATTGTTTATCAAGCAAACACAGCGAATTTCTAAGATAAAAGGTAATATGTGTTTTAGTACCGCGAAATAATAGTTTTTAAATGTTAACAAACACAAAATATAAATTCAGCATCCTTGACAGTTTATTTTGGTGCCACATTATTATTTATACATGTCTAATATGCGCGCTTATTTGTTTTTTTAATTTTAAATATCCTTCTAGATTCTATTAAATATCTAAAATCTACACAATGTCAATCTAAAATATTTAAAACTTGTTTTGTTTACGTTGTCATGGAAACTTAAACTGAAATTAGGAATCTAAAATAAGAATATAAATTATTGTATTAATGGACCTAGTTAATATTGCTTTAGTTGAACCAAACCTAAGGTCAAATGCCAACAGTAGATGATCTGTAATAAACAGTATTACGTTTTCATTTGACATACGCCCATTAATTTAATACCTTGAATTTGAGATTAAAATATGTCAGTTTCGTATTATGATATGTACTATATCATAATATGTAATTTAGTTGTACCTTTAATATATATTATGAATATATATATGTGTAGCTACACATTATCATTATACCATTGTATCTAGTGCTTTAAGCGTTCCCTTGAAACTATATAAGTCAATCATTTTGACTGTTTAGTTTGCGTAGGAAGTAATACAAGATGTATAAACTATGTTGCATATACGATTTATTTTATTATATATCTCGAATATATTACAAACGTTACATTACAGCATCTATTACTTATAAGTAGGGTGACTACATTTTATTAAAGAATAAATAATAAATCGGTAATGTGATGGGAGAGGTATATATTATATTAAACGTGATTTTTCGTGGGAATCTTTGCGTCTGGCGTGTTGAAGTCGAAGTAGGTACAATGCGGAGGATAAGGTTACCTCATAAGAGTGAGAAACTGGGATAGTTGGACTGCGCCACGAGACATTTGAGGATGATCAGTCAAATTACTTAATTAGAAACCGGTAGCACTGGATCCATCATGGGTTGTAAGGCCAATAATGATGATAATACACTATTAGTATTTTGGGAGTGAAGTTGTTGGCTTTGATGATCACGTCGGGGTCACCGCTATGGGCTGGATGATGCTGCGGAGGAAAGACTAATTTGTGGTTACTCAAGTGAATCGAGAAGAGAGCAGGACGCATGAGAGATGTTTGCTTGAGTTCCAGGCACGGTGAAAGAATCCTTCAGGGCGAGGCGCGGCGAGAGAGTGCACTGGTCCTAGGCTCGGTGGAAGATAGTACTATGCGGTAAGATCTGCCCAGTCTGAAGCACGATGATATAGAGTGTACTATCTACCATCAACGGTGACTCACTATTTATTGAAATCAATATTCGATAAATTTTGGCAAGTCATTATGATGTAAGTCACAATTGGGTAATATGTTCACCGTCGCACTGCTGTAACTTCGCGGCATTTTGCTGACAAAATATTAAGTTGTCACACCTTATCGAGGTATGTCACACTTGCAGAATTTGCTGACCGTAGATGAGGTGCTGTGCGATACTTGTGTTGTTGCAATCACGCTGGCAAGGCCTGGGGTTGTTGATTGCCACAGTATTAATATCTATCAACGCTTAATATCTAGTAATATAATATTGTGATTGCTTGGCAGGCGCGCACATAAAAAAAAGTGATGGTTTGTCGGCTCATTCCAACCAACTGCACTATCAATAATATATTTGAAGCAAATGACGCGGTCTTTACGGTGGCCAACGTATGATTAGGAAGAGTCTAGATGTATCTCTCGTACTGATACGATAAACTTCCAAAATAGTTGTTAGCCATTCGCACAACCAATGACTCTGATAATCGGATCAAGCACACATTGAAAGAATCTCATAATAACATGATAATATAAAAGTCTGTAAAAGTATATTGTTTCCAAATTAAATTGCAACCAAGAATTCTTTTCCTTAAAAACAATATTATATCATTTTTTTATTTCGATAATAAGTGTATGAAAAACAAAGCCAGTTACTTATCTACAAAGGTACATCAATTATTGTTAATGAACCTAACCAAAAGACAATATTATTATTAATGGTGACTAGGTCATTATTGCCGTCAAAACTCAGTCTACTGTAAAGACAATTGTGACTGTTTTCGTAATACTTATTGGATTAAATAATGCAGTATTTCACTGCACATACTCAGATCTCCGAATGAATAATTTTATATTCCGGAATAGCTATATTTTTTTATTTACTATTTTACACCTTCTTAGCTATTACGTATAGATATCTCAACAGTCCATTTTTTTCTTTCTTTCTTAACTTCCTTCTTTAAGCACTACGGTGCATGGTTCCAGCATCAGTCCCGTGCGGCTCCGTCTCGGGACGGAATGAGCACTTAAAATCATTTCTTTCAGATACGTTTATAGTGTCATGGAAGGCGGCCGTGCATGTCCACGGCTGTACATACGTGACGGGTGGTGGTGGTAATCTAGGTAGAGTCCATATATTCTTGAAAGATAAAACGTATATTAATAAGTACCTAGCAGTTAAAGTACGCGACTAAAACAATTCTAAATAAGAATTGTATTGTCTTATTAATATACAAAAAAAAAATATATTTTCAATGAGTATAGATTATTGAACATACATAATTTTGAAAAACACTTTCTGAGAAAATATATTATAACCAATAGAAAAAATCTTTTTGAAAAAAGTAAGCCACCCCGGCAGGGAATCGAACCCTACATCTCCTGGGTTTACCCGTCCGTCGCATTTACCTCTATGCTACGCAGTGACATACTAATTGCGACAAATTTAAACTATTGGCCTTTTTAATACCCACTCATCAGCGTTCTTCTAAATCAAGCTACTTTGGCAATCGGTTTTTGTTTTTATTAAATCAAAGTAGATACCTAGAGTATAGATTATTTCCCTAAGTAATGTATTTAGTTATCCATCAATCTGGAAGTATTGCAATGCAACAATATTTTCATTCCGGTACACACATTTATGTAAACCGATTCTAGCCCTGTCCTTACAACATAATATTATATTACGTATCGGATGTTTTCTATCTAATGAACATAATATCTAATAATAAACCTTCCAAATAATAAAATGATTAAAATCATGCATTACGTAATACCGAACCAGATTTAGGTGATATTAAATGATTCCTCAGTAAAAAAAATGTATCAGAAAACCCACGCAGTCATATTTATGTTGAAAAGTAATAGTCGCTCAAAATTTAAAGAGTGATTCGCGTCAAAATTCATCGAGAGACCAATGGTGAATTTTTTGCCAACTCCATGAGGAAGTAATTATGTTTTTTATACATTTAATGTTAGACATCAATATTTCATCGCGTTGTTCTGATAAATTCACGCCTCCTTTAAATATACCGGTAATAAAATAATATAGGGTATGGAACAAAAGTTAAGAATATACATATAACATACATAATGTTGAAAACACATAATATATAAAACAAATATATGACCGAAAAAAACTTTTTCGATAAAAATACGACACTTAGCAGGAATCAAACCTGCGTCTCTCAGGATTCGCGCCCACACACATCGACCACAATCAGTGGCGGCTCGTGGATATTATATCTGGGGATGCTGCGGTTGATTAAAAATAAAAATAAATGATTTTTTGGATTATATTTTACTATTAACATCAAAATTATTAAAATGAAATATTGTGTAATAAATAGGTGTTTCTATTTCATTATAAAATTGATTATTCTGTCGTTTTTTCTTGAAAGAAGGTTTATCACCTTTTAGTTGCTCTCGACATCTGTCGGGACTCGCGCAGCGCGTCGTTACTAGCTCAGAGTCGCTGTTCCGACAACATTCGCAACACGAAAATAGTATTTTCGTATTAGTATTACTGTCGCGGCATTACCAGACTAAGCTCTTCGAGGCGAGCCAAATGCTCCTTATTCACGACTGGTGATTATAATAATATTATGGTATGCTAAAAACATAATCAAACCAGAAAAATTGTTGTATCTACAACATTTGATTTTGAACATATTATGATTTTCAGAAACTGAGCGCAACGTATTCAGAACATTTAAATTACGAATTTTATTGGATCTGTGGGGGTCATGGTGTGGTGGATGAAGAGGTCGAGATTTGGTGGTTGCTCTGATGGATGGAGGTGCGAGTTTTATTTGCAGCGTAAATAGTCGGTATAAGAGTATGTTACAGTAGTTATGTTACAATACTTATGATACTATTCCGAGGTCAGAGTCTCGGTAGAATGAGATGTTGTGCGGAGCGATATAGAGACTGAGATACTAACAGACCGGGATTTATATTCGAGTGACATGTCCAATGAATTATAATTCGCTATTTTATTGACGTACCTACTCACAAACAAAATAATATCTTTAAAAGAATATTTAGGAAATAATTAATATAATTGAGTCAGCTACTCTATATGGAGTTTACGTCATTGGATATGGATGACTATGTAGAAAAACGGATATTGCGGAAATTATAATTGCAGTAAGCTATTTACTGAGTTTGCCATAATTGGACACCACGGGAAATGGATATTATAGAATTTTTAATAGCCGTCAGTTATAATATCGCTGATCAATATGCTGACAGGATTAAGTTGTTTATCACCATATATCTATGATGAGCTGGATATTGAAAAGTTTATAAAGATACAGAAACTCTTCTGTGTAGGAATTGTGGGATACATAGACGGATCTACAATACATTAAAATCGAAGCCAACGCCGTGTCGACGACGCCACGAGTCTAGGGATTGCAATACTGGTATTTCAAAATCGGTACCCCAGTATTTTACGGTACCGAAATACCGGTTTTAAAAATCAGATAATACTGATATATTATTCAGTTTAATTAATTAAGAAATATTTTTTGTTGGGTTACGCGATGCTTGGTTTACTCCCGTGGCTTTTCGTCGTCCAACACATGCTATAAAATATAATTAGTTTAAAGAGATTTTTACATAATTATATTATTTATTGGTAGATACCTACTTATGTTTTATCCAATTATTTTACGAATAACGGTATTAATAAATACCAACATTCAACAGGAAATACCGAAATACCGGTATTGCTATTTTCATTCGGTATTGCAAACCCTACACGAATCAAATGGCTAAATCAAATAGAAAAGGATCTCCAGAATCATTATGTGTAACTGGTATTCTGAAGGAAGACACAGGACATAGTAAACTTCAGTATTGAAGACAGCCATAGTCCACAATATCAGGCTTGTAGCACTATCGATAATAATAATGTGAATAAAAAATACTATTGCAATACTTTCTTCATGCCTGTATAATGGTAATAGTGCATAATTTAATTTTAAGATTTGACCTGAAGCGGAATAAATTAATATATATTTTTTCCCACCGCTCAACTAACCCTTCATATATTAACCAGTTTGACTAATTTATGACATACCAAAGAGGGGTTTCAACGCAATCAATAATCGATATAAAATAAATAAAACACACATTGAAAAATTAAAGGATACAATATGATATCAGATTAATTGAGTGTAATAGTAATTGAATTAATCACTGATTAAAATTCAACAGCTACAGATTAAAATAATGTATTAATTTGCTTAATTTTATTACCAATGTAATAAGACATTTAAAATTAGTAAAATGCAAAGTTAATTACATAATTAATTTTATAATAACATTGAGAATAATAATATATGAAACAAGCCCGAAATGTCATTATCACAAATAATTATCGGAGAAAGTCTCAAGTTATATTGCCATAAGTAAAAACAGTGTTTTCGGTTTTTCTGAAATGACAAACCAAATTTTAAAACTACCCTTTCTTTTATATTATGTAAATTTTTTGGATTGTTTTGACATAATCTCTAATTAATATATAGTATATGTATGTATACTGTCTGTTTACATGGCAGTATAAATAAGCAGTGTGTTTTCATATTTTAAACACGTAACCAAGAATGGAAATATATTCGATGTGTTGACGAGTCCGTGCTTTATATGATCTACTAAACTAGGGCTACCAGACCTTCCACTTTGGCCAAGATTCCAGAAAAGACGCGAATCCCGAGTGATTCATTTTTTTATAACTATGCAGGTTACGATGAAATACAGCATCTCTGGAATCTGTTGGAACTGTAAAAAATGGAAATACATGTCTAAAGAAGCTTTCTAGTTATTTATTTTTTTGAAGAAATAGGAGCTTTCGACATGAATTCTGGATGGAATTTTAACAAAAAATAATAGTCTTATAGCGATATATTAAAATAAAATATAAATAATTTTTACTGTCGTTAGAAGTAACCACGTCTTTATCAGCACCACACGTAAATAACTCCTTTCCATGGAATTACCTGATCCCATTTTTTGTATAGATTATAGTTTCGTTTATTTTCCTGCCCTAACGTGTTGGTCCTAAAAATGCATCCAAATGGATAAATCATCGACGTTATTATCTACCATATTGTTAGATGTTAAACCTACTGTAAATTTTACGTTTAATTTTGATTAATTTATTATTAACTTAGAATAATAACTATTATGATTATTGCCGGAAAATGATGCTGTGATAGGAAAATTGTTTTGTGGCATAACGATGAAATAATGTTAATACAGATCCGCTTTGAAAATACAATCAAAATGTATCAAACACTTCCTAATACATGGTAATAACGTATTTTAATATGTAGGTATGCTATTTACGGAAGTAGAGAAAATACTACCAACGATTATTAGGTACAGAACAAGCTTTATTGAATCATCGCTATTTTTGTTAATACGACTCTAACTAGATTTTTATTACAAGGTTACGATCAATTACAAAAGAAAACCTTCTCTATTTTACTTCGTTTTTCTTAGCTCGTATTCTTGTTTATCCAGTACAAGTCTTGCAATCGATTTTTAACTAACTTCCCGACTAGCTAGACATTTGAAACTTTTAGAATATATCAGAACACGATGCCAATGCATTATTTTAATACTTTTAGCCATCTTTAAGCAGAATTGAATTCATTTTCAGTTAATTCTGTTTTGTATGGAAAATTATTTCAGAAAAATCCGTAAAAAGTAAAAGACTATTATTGGTTGCTAAAGGGGTGATCCTAGCAACTAAATTATTAATATATACGTGCGTTACTATGGAAATCAAAATGACATTTCAGTATTCTATATTTGTTTGTTGCAAAATAGTAAAAAAATGATTTGTTAACAATTGCATTATTTGTCCAAAATTAATAATATATTATTATAGAAAATTTAAAAATGTGGTATATAAAAAGTTCTGTTTATCTTATAATTATTAGTTGGCTTATTTTCACGATTGATTGTAAAGAGTTACCAAATTATTACTATAGAGGCTTAAAACGTCATAGCAGCCATTTTTTATTTCTGATTCCCACAAAGATTGACATTTGTGTTTAGTGTTGTTTGGCAAATCATCATGGAAAGATACACAGTTGTAGAGCGTATAAAAATTGTTAAAATTTATTATAACAATAATGAATCTATCCGAGCCACGTTTCGGGTACTACGCAAAATTGATGGTCAAAATAATCTACCTACAGAGCTGACTATTCGTAATTTAATTAGAAAATTAGGGGGGGACATGCTCAGCGTAGGTCAAAATGGAGCTTTTATGCTATTTTCAAAGCATGATCCTGGCCATTCCTTAAATATTGTAGATAATCTATGTATATAATTTTGAAGCCAAATTATCTTTTATATTTATTTTAAACATTTGATAACTGCATAAGGTATTTTTATTACATAAAATAGTATTCTTTTAAACCTCTCGCTCTAATGTTTTAGAATATAGTCATATTTCAGTACATGCATGTGCAGTGGTGTTAAGATATTTTACATTTATTAATTTTTAAACGCATTTATAAAACCATTAGTATAATAATTTATGTCGACATTATTATAGTGAAATATTTACGATAAAAAATTATATTGATAATCTCTGTGATCCCAAATTTTACAAGAATTAGGCATTTAATTATTCAAAAAAATGGGCGAGATTAACACATTTGAAGATAATTCTAAAGATACTTATTATAAGCTATGTCTTTGACCATTCAAGTGTGATAAACATACTACGAATAATGATTGCTTTATAATAATTATTGCCCTAAGAATAAGGTAGTGTTTTTTTGAAATACGCCATTTCTTTTGGCATTCCCTAGTGGTTAAGCTACAACATACGGCCGTAGCCATAAATTGACAAACTAAAAATGAAGTTCAAAATTATATAAATAGATTATCTACAACGTTTAAGGAATGTCCAGGATCATGCTTTGAAAATACAATAAAAGCTCCATTTTGATCTACGCTGAGCATGTCTGCCCTTAAGAATCTAACTCATCAAAAAACGTAAACGTACTGCTGAAAATATCGTTGTTGTAAATCAAAGTATGGATGATAATACAGAACAATCAATTATACGTTGTTCCCGAGAGCTTGCACCTTCTTAAGGCACTACATGGAATATTCTATGACATATAAAATACAGTTAACACAAGAATTTAACCCAAATGGTCATTCGATGCATTAATATTTTGCCGATTGGGCTTTAGACCAACTTGAAACACACCAATTATTTCATAAAACAATCAAAATAAGCACAATAAAATTGTCGCATTTGGAGTAATACAAACCCACATGCTATGAATACTTGAAACACTCTTTACATCCACAATTTTTTTTCTGGCATGAATTTTTAAATGATTTTGATCTGGATGATTTGTGGTTTCAACAAGATGGTGCAACATGCCATACAGCTCGTGATACAATCAACTTATTTTATTTCAAATTTAAAAATATGTATATTATTATACCTACTTATGTCTTATTTTTGATAACCCTTTCTTATTTCTTTTGGTATGAAGACATTTATTTTCTCAAATCTGTATTTTAACTTTTGAGTTAATAATTATTTTTATAAAATATTTTTTTAATCAACGAATAATTCTCAAGATTTAAGAATGTAACATTCTAATTATTGAACATACATAATTTTGAAAACACTTCTGAGAAAATATACTAAAACCAATAGAAACAATCTTTTTGCATCTCTCGGGTATCGCGCCCACGCACATTATGTACCTACCTATGTTCAAGAATTAGAATAATTCATTGAATTAAAAAAAATATTATAAATTATTAGCAAGTTCAAGTAAGTTACAACAAAAAATCTTGGAGCGATCCGTGACGTCGGTTAGTAATTAAATTAAAACCTACTTTGATTTAAAATACAAAAGCCGATTGTCAATACTAGCTCAATTTGAAAAGCGCTTCAGTGAGTATTAAAAGCCATTAGTTATAATTTGTCGCAATTAAGTATGACTCCTTTAGCATAGTGGTCTATGTGCGTGGGCGCGTTATCCGAGTTATGCAGGTTCCATTCCTACGGGGTGTCTTTGTGCGAAGATTTTTTCTACCGGTTATAGGTAATATATTTTCTCAGAATTGTTTTCAAAATTATGTATGTTCAATTATTTTTCTCCTTAGTAGATGTCTTTTTTTTCTTATATAAAGCATAAATAGATATTGAGGTTGAGTTACAAAGAGGTTTTGAAATTTTTTTCATCAGACACGGGATCGAATTCAATTAATCGATTTCACAGACGGGAACTCCATCAACAAACTATCTAAAAAGTACAACAAATACATTAACTTAAAACTGGAGCTTGTTTACGAAATAATAATTATTGTTTCTGTTTTAATTTGAATTATAGGTACTGTAAGAAGGTTATACTTAATATTTATGACAGCAGGATATTATGAATTAAATACATTTTAATGATAGTTATTGACACCTCATTTGTTTTATGACATTGCCGTGCCTAAGTGGTGATCTGCATATCCGTTGTATTCGAAAAACTAGCTGAAATTATATCAGCTGTACATTTCCTGTCATTATTATGATCTACATAGATTTTAATGGCTGTTTCATGTTATGAGTTCTTACACAATACAGCTTTTTAGACGCCACTCGTTGGTGTTGCTAAGACCGCGCGTAGATGAAAACAGGAAGAAAGACGTTACCTCAGGTAGTAGGAAGTCGCAGGTTTGGTGTGCATTGTAAGAGTGGCTGCAACCGAATCTCTAAAATTAATCATCTAAATACTATGACGATGTTTAAGAGTTAACTATCTGTCAAAAAGTGAAGTACCTGCAAGATATAAACTACATGTCCTGAAATGTGTACCGAAAAGAAAGGACAAGTTGAATCAACTATTAGACCCATCAGGTCCGTCCGACCTGGTCGCCGCAAAAGCCATCTTTATTGCATTTAAAAAATTACGGCGTCATATTGTAAACGTGGCGATCTCCTCAATACGATCATTTGTCATTTTTTAAGTTATACTTCTTTTGGCGCGTTTGGGAAATCAGATTAGAGTGTATTTTTGGCGTGTGACATGTAACACATAAATTATTTTTTCTCATGAAAAGAACGCACTCGATTGGATTCCAACCACTGATTGTTCGGTTATCAGCCAAACGCACTACCTTTACGCCACGGAATGGTACTGCAATCTTGACGATTATACAGTATAATATGATAGTTTAGAATTGTTTCGTTGCTTAGGGAGCGAATTTATTATTGTCGGCCATTTGCAATTCCTTACGTAAGCAAACTATTAAACGCCAGAGTGACAGTTGGTACTTTAAAAATAAAAACAACGAAAAACCATTATATAATTTAGTAATATAAGTTAAAGTGTATAGAAATAAATCAACGGCGTTCCAATAAGCGGTTCTTTCTCTTGAGTGTGTAATCTAACGATATAATTAAGAGCTAGTCAAAGAATCTAGTTTATCACTAGTTTTGTTTTGGTTCGCCAAAGAAGTATAACTTCTAACGCGCGTACATACGTGTACACACCAATTTTATTTTTAATTAACGTTTGATTAATTTCTTGATCATAGATAACTCCAATAACTGCTGACTCAATTCTGTTCATAAGGCTGACAGTAGTTTCCTAAATAAATGTAAGCACTCTGATCTGATTTCCCAAATGCGCCAAAAGAAGTATAACTTCAATAACGGTATAAAAGATGTTATCGATTTATAGTTGAAATAGATCTGTAGAAAAGGGGTGGTTTTTTAACTACCCATCGTTGATGTCTTTCCAATAGGCATATTAAAATGATATAGCCACTGCAATGAATAATGTGTATATATGTTACACCGAATGTGTGAAATTCCGTATTCACACAAAATCGGCAATATTTTGCCTTATTCATGAATAACGCAACGGACTTGCATTATTCATGAATTAGGCAATTTATCTGCCGAGTGCGTGAATTTGGCAGGGTATAGAATTCTTAAGCTGTCAAGATGACAGTAGAAAAAGTAAATTTAATACGGATGGTTTTATTAGTTATAATTGGACATAATATAAAATTATTATTATTAGGTTAGATTGGGTTTTTTAATTCTGAATTCAACTGAACGTCCATTTTGAGGTTAGCTAACAAGAGTGTCAACAAACTATAAAATCATACTATCACAAACAAACAATCGACCATTGCCTGAGACCCAAGCACGAATCAAATCGCAAAAATACCTTTTAATAAAATTCTTCCGTTATCATATTATAGTTCTAGATTTTTTTTGGGCATAGTAAATGGATATGAACTCCATTGTAGTTGTTGATTGGTATATTTTTATATAATCAATGACGTTTGACACATTTTTTAGTTTGGTTAGTTGCAAAAAACACCACCGGAGAGCGACCGTCTATTTTGACCAATGCATAAACTAGGCAGAACAATTACTGCCAAATTGGCGCACTCGGCAGATATTTTGCCTTATTCATGAATAAGGCAACAGGCTTGCATTTTTCATGAAATAGGCAAAATTTTGCCGATTTTATGTAATACGCAATTTCACACATTCGGTGTAACATATACATTTATTATAATGTGACACTTGACAATAGTACAATCCAATAGTATACCTTGTTGACAAATAAAATGAATTCAAAAGACATAGTCAATACTTACAATAAAAAATGTACTATTTAAAATTTAATAAACTATAATATACGGTGTTGTGAAATCCATTTGTATCTTTTAAGTACTCGACTGACCATTTTTAGTTTGATATTCATTTTAAATGTTGCAAAACAAAATCGCCATAATATTGCATAAATCGTTTTTTGCAAAAGTTGATAAGTAGAAAGGAATTTTGCGGTTAGATAAGAATGGAGAGCAACTATTAATCAATTTATTTTAATGAAACGTGTCACATTATTTTGTCATACAAAAAAAACTTATCGGGTGATGTAAAAGCTCCATTTCAGTAGGTACCTACATAAAGTCTGAGACCTATAATTATTATTTTGAGCTTCTTGGTAAAGTTTATTGCAAAACATGAATTCGAGTTACATATAAATTTATCCCAATACTATAATCACACCATCTAAATTTAATCAAGTAAGTTGTCAATTTATATATTATTATATTAATTATGTAAATATTATGTATGTACCTACTCTATATTTAATTTATATTAATATTATTTTGTATAATTTTATTTTAATGGTTTGAATACAAGGTTTTGTTAACTGTATAATATTAGAGTTATATTATGTTGACTGCAGTTTTGGTCTATACCAGTGTTTCCCGACCTTATTTCTGCCAAGCCCCACTTCAATGCTTCAAAAATCTCCATGCCCCCCCTATCAAAATTGTATAGTTACCTAACTAATTCTGAAAAACAAATGAATTGCATCAAATAAAAAATGGACATAATGTAATACTATTTTTATTTTATTTTCGTAAGTAAATATGTATATTATATTACATGTACAACTCAGAAGAAAATTAGTACGATCCTTGTGCTATGCTTAGTCTTCAAAAGATTTTCAAGAACACCTTTTTCCCCCCCAAAACATTTAAATTGCTCCCCGGTGGGGCGTACGCCCCACTTTAAGAATCACTGGATATACCTAAGTGAAAGTCAAATAAAACCTATTCTAAGAAATTATAAAACAATGTCCACAAGTTGGTTGCAGTTCTTGTGTCGCGCTTGAGGGAGTTTGGGCATGAAAGGTTTTCTACTAGCTCCAGAGATAATATGGACAAATGGAAAGCACGTATTTTTGTGAAATTAAAGAAATTAGATATACAATTTCATATATTTCGTCCAAAATCAATATTGATCTCTGGCCTAAAGTAATAAAGCGACCCTGTTTCAACCCTGCTAACACATACGGTAGAGTAAACCAGTTCCTGTTAATTTTGTGTTGCCTATAATAAATTTACTTTTAATTATATGTAGTGGAAGTAAAAATAAAGCTGTGGTGCGGAAAATGGATTGTTCTTTTTTCAATTTCCGTCAATTTATATAGGTAACGCTGAAAGAAACCGTAAGGTAATATATTGATAAAAGTCGATTTGGAGATAAGTATGCCAATCGATTGCTGAAAACTATACTAACATAATGAATTTAAATTGTAATTTAGAATAACTGAGATATACCACTGTTAATATAATGGTATACAATAAATCCTACCACTATCACCCATTATAAACGACAGAAAAAATAAAATAAACATATTATAGTTAACTATTCTATTTGTATAATACAAAAATTAAGGTTCAATTATCTGAAAACAATTAGTTTTTTATCCTACTGTTGCTTTCAGGTATTCGATATTCAAACGAGAATCGAATTACCTCATTATTTCTCGAGAATTCTCGATCACAATTCTACCTATAGCAATTAGGGTAGGTATGCATAAAATATCATTTTATTCTGAAAAAAAAAATGACTCAGATTAATCAATATGACGTGTTAATTATTAAATAAAACTGAATTAATTTATTACTAATCAATACTGTAATGTTTGTTCTTAGAAAAAGTCTAAGTTATTTAGCCAAATAACACTATCGAGGTGATCTGGTTTCACATTCTTCATTTCCATAAACCTTATCTTAAAAAAATAGATTTTGTAATCTTTAGATTTTTCACTACACGTCTCTATTACCAATTGACCTTGCTACACATACCTTCTGTATGCAGAATCTGTGATAAATTAGGTTGCGTAATGAATATAAATTCGGCGATGTTTTGGCATGAAATAATAATTGGTTTTCTTCTTCTTTAAAGCATAGAGCCACAGAACACATTAATAAATAGAATTCGGATAGTCTATACCCCCAATACACTACATTTTTATGCATGGTTTTGAATGCGTGAGTGTCCTACAACACAAACACGCCATCCAAACCAAACCCGCTTTGCACCACACTCAGTCTTAATCGAGCGTATCACGAGCCAATACGTTTGATGTGAAGCATCTGTACAGTTGTTTACGCATCATAATGTCCCAGGAGCAGTTACCAGTGACTGAGGTCGCCACGCTCTCAAGTGAGCTTTGAGTGAGTTTACTGATTTTACTCTAATGCAAATTGCCGGGGAGAGAAAAGGCACAACGAAATTAACAAAAATGAAAGGAATTTTATAAATATAACAAAAAAACGAAGTTAATCATGCGGACAGCAAAAATTATGTGAAGAGATCTTCACGCCCGTAGTAAGACGCCGCATTTTTTTTAAATATTTAATATAATATAATTATAATATAATTTAATATAATATAATATTAATTGGCCTTTGTGGCGACCAGGTCGGATCGCCCGATAGGCCCAACAACTAGTTGTACCGACTTGAGTAACTCTTCCCTCTCGGATCACATTCTCAGACATTCCCAGTGGATGTGGTTTGCATCTTGTTTTTCTCCGCCGCATGGACATGTCGGTCGAGTAACATGTCCACGCTCAAAGAGCTTGGCAGCGAACCCACCATGGCCTGTCAAAAATTGACTGGTGTGATGGTCAGGAGTCAACATGGTTATCAGTCAACATAGTGTCCTACAAACATGAACCACACATTATGGATGTGAAATAGTGTGTGTTGAAACCTTCAAATACATCAATATTGAATGAGCGTCAATGCATAAGCTGATAGCAGTTGTCAGAACGAATGACAAGCTCAGAATGACGTATTCTTGACACGTGTTTAAGTTCATCCCATATTCTTCCAAACTCGAGATCGGTTGCCTATTACTCGTTAGATATTTAAGTCCCTATTAATTTTGTGTTCCCTGCATCCTTTATCTAAAAAAAAAGTTTTCGTGAAAACATCATACGAAGAATATGAAAAAAATATTGCATATATTTTGGTTTGCGTCCGGGTAGTCAGTTACCCATCTAAACAGTCAAAACTGTCTATCTCGCTCTAAATTTTATCACAGCCAAGAGAGGTGCTGTTAAAATATAGCACTTATTGCAACAATTACAACCAACTTATAGTAATAATTGTTACAATAAGTGCTAATACTTTGATACAAACCTACCCTAGTTAGCCGTCGTATTTGTCACTTTATCACTTTAGCGGTCGATAAAGTATAGAATAGACCCACAGGGATGTTCTGTATATTCTACTTTTTGCGTTGGAGAGAAGCCTCTTTAATGGTTGGCGTATGAGGCGACGGGGTGTTCATCTGCCAGGGCCTCGTCTACCTGAAATCATCCCTTAAATGGTACGATACAGCAGTGTCTTTTCTTACATAACTATCACATGACTTAACGTGACGGCGCTTCGTTCAAAGCTGTATTCGTTGACGTCATGAGAAACAGTATCGCGGAAGTGTCTCTGAAGAATCTGATCTAGATCTCCATATGGTCACATCAGCCACTGAGAAGTCAATAATACGCTCGCCGCAAGTGAAAGCGACCGACAGCCGGATCTGGGCGGCAAGTTAGTGCCTCGGTTGCAGCCCGCAGCGCACCGCACGCTGTACTGATATTATGCGAATTTATGCATTTGCGCATACAGGGTGACAATAAAATTATTCAATCATGTATGTACTGTATTATTTTTATCTGGAGGTTACAGTAGTTAAGCAGCAAAACGTAATCGACTTAGTTTCAAGAATTCGAACGATTCGGCGGTATTCATGAATATTCGTTCGTAATTAGCAGATATTATGTATAAAAACGTAACAATACATAAATCACTAGCTTTTCACACCGGGGATTCCTAGTTCAATTATTTGTGAGGTCACAATACGTACCTGTATGTGTTTTTCTCAAGCCTGGGTATTTTTGTGATTGTATTACTCAGTGGCGAATGGTGGAGGTAGGCTGTTAAGGTCCGACATAAAAAGTCCACAATAAACTTTGTCAGTCATACGTATTTGTTTTAATTTTTTGACTATTATCTAGTATGGCTTGGTTTTCGCAGTGTTGTTAAGTCGTTCAATTAAACGACCTGAAGATAAATGCGATTGTGGACCACATGTAAGGCGTGGTGAAGGATGGTAAAGAGTTCAATTTGAAAATAGTGTTACTCACTCAATGAGTCAATCATCAAACCAAAAATCAAGAATTTATATAATATAAGAAGAGTTTTCTAAAGTAAATATAAGTGGGCCAACTTATATTGTCAACTTTTATTTATAAATTGGAAATCGAGGGATGGAAAGGGATCATGTTGTATAAAGGTGTTGTTCACCTTGTCATTCAATCATACTCTATGTTATTTCAACGCTATGTAGTTAAAATTTTATGTATTACATAGGTACACAATTATAATATTAATTTTATTATTTAAATAACTATTATTCATGTCCAACGTGTGCCTGCAATTTTAATACACATGTAGGTGGGTAAGTAGTTATGTCAATAAATCAGGAAAAGATCAAATCTGTTATGTGTTACTGAATAGAGAAGCTTATTTTGTTTGCTAACCATAGACTATAATAGATGTATAATCTAGATTATTTATTTATAGTTCAGTAAAGTTGTAATGGTACTTATTTTTTTAAGAATGACTAATGAAAGATTGAATAAGAAAGTTCATTGTCGATAAAAGAAAGGCCTCGAGGTTATAATTGGTTTAATCAAAGATAGTGCATTGTGCATAAACGTGACCTGACGGGATAATAAAAATATACCCGCATGCGATTTCCCGAGAAAATCTTAATCTCGAGATTCGGGATTTCCAGAAAAGAGTTCTCGAGAAATCTCGAGATATCAGGAAATTTAAAAAAAAAACCTGTAAAAATCCTACAATCAGTGTAAAAAACAGACAAATTCCAAAAAAATATGTTTTTTTTTAATGTATGTAAGACAAACAAAATAGATGTAGGAAAACAAAAATAATTCAAAACATTACTTATTAAAATAGAATTTCAAAAAACACAGACTGGCAATCGCTGTGCTGATAATTGCGTACGCTTTTGAGACACAAAATTCCCTGATGTTGCAAAAATTGCGCTCATTTTGAGTCGACGTTGGCTTAATTGTGTTAAATGCCCCGATCAGTCTTTGAACGTTTTGTGTTTTCTGTCCACTTCTTTCATATAGAAAATCGTTTTTTCAATTAATATTTGTTAATAAAGAAATCCCGAAATGTTAAAAATTTCAATTCTCGAGATTCGGGATGGAAAATCTCGAAAATTTCTCGAGAATTACCGTCGAGAAATTCCAGAAACCCAACTCTATTTGTGGATATACGGGTTAAAATCCCGTCGAGTATCTGAAGTATTTTCAAGTTATGTATGTTCAATATATGGAATATTAAATTCTCAAATCTTGTGAATTATTCGTTGAATAAAAGAAATGTTTTATTATATTTATTTTAATTTTATTAACATTAAATAAATACCTAGGTAGTTGTCAGTTTTATAATATTGAAAATTAAAGAATATAATAATATAAAGCTTCCATAGATAAGTGATAATTCATATTCTATGAAATCATAATAAGATAGTAAATGTTTGTAATAACAAATCAAATAAAACAAAATTTAAAAGTTAAGAATTTTTTTTTAAAGAAATTCGATTTACTCGTATATCGGTAATATAATTGATAAAGTTATATAATATGAGTAGCTAGGTAGATATCTACAATTTGTAGTTACATTATTTTATCTCACAAGTCCATTGACAATAAAGTAGAATACGTCTTACTAAATCAATTATTTTTTTATCATTGATTCTCAATTTACAATATGTGCATTATACTATTGTTGTTTGCGTTATGTCTGAAACAGTGTTGTCTAGTCCGATGGTATTCAAACTATGGTCCGCGAGTCTATGACTAATTGAAATTGTATTTATTCATAACAAAAGTCAATTAAAAATTGTAACTATTCGATTCGTAGTAGTTTCATTTTATCTATGAATAGTCTGAAATTTCGCCTGTAATTGACTGATTCCAGACCATTGGAGTATTAAGTTCTTTAAAAAAATAAGATATGTAGCTTTTCCTCCAATCTCTATTAGTTTGGTCTAGTATCTACCGCAGAATTAGATAAGTTCAATCACACTCTCTGGGTGTGTTCTCGTGGTTGAATTTTAATTTAAAATTATATTTTTACAAGGTGACGTCTCTAGGCAAATTGCTGCCCTTAAGCAGACTTAAAATGCCGGCTCCTTTTTTAGTTTAAAATTTTCGGAAAATACTTTATGTACGTACTTATCTATTTTACAACGTTTATATTAGGTCGTATTCTTGTTTGTCGGGTGGTTGTTTATCCAGTACAAATCTTGCAATCGATTTTTAACTAACTTACCGACTAGCTAGACATTTGAAATTTTTAGAATATATCAGAACACGATGCCAGTGCATTCTTTTAATACTTCTATCCATCTTTAAGTAGAATTGAATTCATTTTCAGTTAATTCTGTTATGTATGAAAAGTTATTTCGAAAGACATCCGTAATCCAATCCACTATTATTGGTTTCTAAGGGGGTGGTCCTAGCAACTAAATTATTAATATATACGTGCGTTACTATGGAAATCAAAATGAAATGTCAAAATGACATTTCAGTATTGTATATTTGTTTGTTTGCTTGTTTTTTATTTACTTCATATCAAGTACAAGTGTGAGCATAATAATTCAACAGAAAAATTAAAAACGATGTATATAAAAAAATCTTTTTATCTTGTCATTATTATTATTTATTTTCGACTGTCTTAAACAAACAAATACACTAAAATCTTTAAATTTACGTACACACCGAAAATTAGAGGTTTCCTCAAAACCGATCAGTATTGGATTAAGGTAGATAGAGGATTGTGGCACTGATAGATTTGGAGGCACTCTTAAGAAATTTTCACAAATGTGCGACGCATATTCTGCTTGAAAACCGCCATTCCTTTCAAAAGTACTTATTTGTATTCGTTTCTTCATTCGCCGCCCCTATGAAACGCATGACCTACCTAGTCCCACGTGACGTCACTGTTTTTACATACATCCAATGATTTGTAATTTTCGTCAATTAATTTATATTATAGTACTTAATTATTCATTTATTTATTTAAGAAAATAAAACATTGTGAACATAACAAATCAAAATTTATGATGTTCACAGCATAAGATTTACAGTATAACAATCGACCGTGTTTAGGAAAAATGGCATAACCCTCACAGAACAAATTTTACAGGAGGGGCAAAAAACGTTTTTTGAATGATTTTAGTTCAACATTGTTTATAAAAAAATACACACAGACATTGAGTATATGATGATTGAGGATTTTGTGTAATATCTTTTTGATCTAATAATAATTAAAGAAGTTATTACAGAATAATCATTAAAATTGAAGGTAAATGGTTTTCTTAAATTAAAACTTAATAATTAAAGCTCAATTAAAACCTGAATTTAGATAATAATTCAGCATTTGCTGCTTACTTCCTTTTTACAGAACGTGTATTTAGTTGTATACATTGTTAAAAACGCTTTTCGAAAAATCTAGGGTTACGCCCTTTTTCCAAAACATAGTCGAAAGAGAGATGAAGAAAAAATAAAAAACATAAATAATTTTAAATAGTCAAATAACATCATTGAAAATGTCTGTTTTTATGAAGTGCATTGACTAGTCTTGCACCCCTCGCTAATGGTGCCTGATTGACTTAACTCAAGGAAACAGTTCTGACCCAGAATAAGGTCATATAGGTAATTGACAGGCTCATATAAAGTCCAATTCTTTAGTACGCCAGTATTGGAAGCCATCCCTTGTAATAAGAGGCAAAAATGTATCATGTGACATAATTATTATGAGATTCAAGAGAGTAAAAGTGAGCATACCTTGTAAAAAGATGGTCCGAAAGTAATCGTTTGACGAATTATTAAAAGGAAAACAATTATGTTGGCTAAGTGTCATCTTTTAAATATTTTGTTTTTTTGGTAGGTAAGTCGACGTCAAAAAAGTTTGAGAATCACTAATATAGACAGTAAAAATTACAAGAGAGAATGCGTGTCCAACCTATTGTAACATTGATAACAATAAAATAATATTTTATCAAATTACATATTATCTTATCTAACCCATTATAAGATAGATTTCATATACTTGCCGGTTACTTCTGAACAATCTAATAATTCCTTCTCAAACAAGACTGTCACCAAAATGCGACAAGTCCATTTGTTATCGAGAGAAAGCTAAGAGCTTCTTGCAAAACAGGTTTGGTCCAGTTAATAGTTACTTATTGCCAATCAGTGATAAGTCAGTAAATATTTGTATTGATAAGTAGGTAAGTACATACTAATTAGTATTATTGATATTATGTAAGTTGTATTAATGTGACGGGAAATAAATTAGTGACCCAGAACTCAAAATAAATACCGCCGAATAATGGCACTGAAGATTAATGAATCTCTCAGTTTCTACAGTGTAATTAGAATAGGTTCTATGTCCTGGCTGGGATCCTACTCCTTTATCTACAGGAATATGTGGAGAAAAGTATCTTCAAAAGTGACCTTCCACTGTGCCTAAAGCGCAAATTGTTCAACCAGTGTGTGCTTCTCGTAATGATATATGCGTGTGAAACATGGACCCTAAGAGAGAATCAGGAATTTAGAGTAGCACAACGTGGTATGGAGGTGTATTCTGGGTATAAACGCGGAAGGACAAAAAAAGGAATGAGTGGATAAGGAAACAGGCAAGGGTTTGCGATGTAATAGAGTTCAATTTCAATTTTCGCTAAAGGTCTCCAATGGAAATGGGCTGGACACATAGCTCGAAGAAGGGACAATCGTTGGACAAATTTATTCATTCAGTGGTATCTAAGGGGTACAAAACGTCCGCAAGGTAGAGGTAGAGGTAAATGATAAAGTCCTGTGGAAGTACGTGGCAACTCAACGCACAGGACCGACAGAAGTGGAATCAGTTTGGAGAGGCCTTCATCCTGTAGTGGATAGATGATGATGATGATTAATGTGGTGAACCACATGCTCCAAACTTTTCGAAAGAGGTAGGTTGTGGAGAAAAGAGAAAACGAAGATAAAACAAGAAGATATTAATTAATAGGTACGACTTGATACATACGAGCACGTACCAGAATTTTATCTCAATTATAATATGACATGATTGTATTTCTAATATACTTACCTTTTCTCCTTTATTTCATTGTATTTTGGTGGTTTTTATCATGTATTCTGTATGTGTGTATACTATACTATACTGCCAACTGCATGCGTACAAATTTGCGGACACAGCAGCTGTCAGTAGTTGTAACCACACGTGGTTTCGTGGTTATGTTTGCGTTACGCTAAAGGCAAGTTTTTCGTCACTAAATATTATATTAACATATTAATCTGCCCTGATATTAACATAATCTTATATCAATTATTGAAAAATGAGCACAATTTTTTTTGACACAGGTGAGATTCGATTCAATCACTTGATCAAATTAGCTGTATAGGTAAATCATTATACAGTGGCACCACAACCAATTCGCGGGTGTATTCGAATTATTTACTGCAATGTCTGCTTCAATGCTATAGCTAAACAACTTAATCACGGATATGCGCAGAAGCACGCTTACTTTCGTGCGCATAGTATGTGTGTAAACGCTGCGTTTGTGTGTGAAAAGTCTCTTTTACACGATACTATAGTATATTTACAGTTTTACAATGAATATCACATCTCGATCGGGGTATTAAATTTTTTTTTACAAAACAAGCACGAGAAATTACTGTTTTTAATGTGTCCGAATATTTAAAACTGATGAAAAAACAGTACAATTTGAAATTGAATATTGTTAAATCGGCAAACGAAGGAACTGGCGTACCTATTAGCACAATCCATAGAGTAATAAGGGAAGGCAAAAAAATCAATAGATATGACGTAACATAAAATTTTTGATTGGTTATTCTTTAATTACACTCTGAATAAATGGAAAAAAATGCTGGGAACACGATATAAAAATCGAAGATTCTTATAGGGCAAGTAATTTAGGAATAGACATACATTATGAAAAACTTGATAATAAACATTGGTGTAGATTCGGATGACAGCGATGATTATTATTTTCAGAATATAATAGTGATTCAGATGAGATGTTATAGTAATGTGCCATTTATATTGTTAGTAATAATTTAATAATTCATATTGAAAGTAATTATTTTAAAATTTACTACGTGTATTACGGGCTGCCGTTTTTAGAACTGACCGAAAACTTGCGAGCCCATCCGAACTTCAAAAACGCCATACTTATGTTATCTAGTTATAGCAAACAAAATCACTGTCACAGTTTAATGATTTACTCATATGTTTTAATAGACACAGTAACTTGTGTATTTTTTTTTTTTATTAAATTTACACCTCGGGGTATGGAAATTATTTTTTTTCTTTTAGAGTTGATATGTAATTTTGACATCCTCAAAATTAAACGTTTTCAGATTATTAATAATTATCCATCACATTTTTGTCAGGTGTTATGTCAAACATTAAAAAAAAACAATCTTGTTAAAAATTATTTAGGTTAGTTTTATTATTATTATTATAATATTATAATGTAATGTTTTTTTGATCGTTTTAACTGTGTTTATTATTTTACTTTTTAATTGCACCTATTACACTGTCGTAACAGGATGTTTAGCAAAAAAACTGTTTTTATATTCTAAGAAAGGTACACATTTATTATCATAAATTTTAATCATATTCTTGCCATAAATATCTAACAAAAATACCGGAGGCATTTTTAATAATAATATTATATATAAGTTGCACATTTTCATAATAAACGCTATTAAAAATGGGCATGAAATACGTTGTATGTGCAGCATTAAAGTATTTTAAAAAAATCAACTGAATATTACGTCTCTACGTGAAAAAAAGTTGGACCAAGTGGGATTCAAACTCACGTCTTAATTTCATTATTCATAAATACTAGAACGCCGATAATCAAATTTGACTGCCACGTATGTTATGATTAAAATAGTGTTGAGGTCACTCTAGTGTGGTGTTCGATGTGTGGGTTGAGGATGATGATAATGACGAAGTATACGATGTAGCAGGGTGAGATTTATTAGCAGCGTATCGGTACAATAGTATATTATACATGATAGTTACTAGCTAAGTACTCTGATTCGAGTGACATTGAGATAAATTGTTCTTCGTTATTTATACAATAAAAGGTAGTACATTAACATTAAATTCTGTTACATAATCATATTAAACTAAATATAGAGTCAGCGTTTTAAATTGAGTAGCGAAATGGAATATTATTTGTTATTACAGTTGTAAGAAAATACTATGAAAAATGATTATTCAGCTAATACACCGTAATGGTATAATGTGCTGTGATATGATGTAATAATACACCGTCTCTAATTTCGCCAATCGACTTGCTGGTCTAGCTGAGTTGTTTACTGGAAATAGATTCGCTGGGAATATATTACTGCAAAGTAATTTGATATTTTTATAAACAATAGATATATGCTATTATTCTGCAGCTACATACCCCCTTTCCAGAAATTACGAAATTTCGATACTATATAATATAATTGAGTGGTTTTTTTTTGTTGCAAAAAATGGATATAAAAATGGAATTTAATTACGTGTTAACCTAAACGATTTACTAATGTATAAACGATAGATATATGCTATTATTCTGCAGCTACAATAGCAAGTAGGTACCTAACGTAATTTGCATTAATTGGTCATAAGGCAGATTGCTTACTGATTGCTGAAATTTAAAGTACCTCTGTTTAAACGTAAATATATGAAATAATTCGCATGACGCAGACAAATCAATAGTTTAGATTTTTTAGAGCTAAAAGATCCCCATCCGAAATGTAAATGACATAAGTTCAAGTCTCATTCGGTTTTTTTCTTTCTTCTAATATATAAGTGGCTCACAACAAATCATGAATTAAGACAAATTTTCATAAAACTCGATCTTTTTTGTTTCAGTTGCTAGATAAAACAGATTTCTATATTGTGTGTTAATATCACAATCGAACTCTACAATTTTCCGCATAAATGACAATACTAGTATTGATAAGACATCAAATTGAATGTGAATCATGTCCATTTTGACAGTTCCTTCAGCATTATAAGGAGGTTTTTGCTAACATTGATTTGTTAATAAGCCTGAATACACCTTATGTTTCGACTATTTATTTTAATTGATCCATGTACTATCAAAATATGGTAAGCATATACAGTGAAAACATTCCTGAATTTTACTAAATGAGTTTTAACTTTAGGTCCAAATATCTCAGGATCCATTTTGATGGACTTGATCCATAATTATTGTGAACCACTCATATATGAATGATAATGCTGGGTACTCATCAGACAGGATGAGAGAAATATTGGATATCTTTGAGAGGAGAGTTTTGAGAAGAATATTTGGGGGTGTTCAAGAAAGTGGTATTTGGAGGTCAAGGTCTAATGAGGAGCTGTATACAAAATCCAGAGCTGCGCTAGATCGGCCACGTGCACAGAATGCCGGGGGATATACTAGTAAGGCGGGCTATGTACGCAACTCCCGAGGTCAAGATAAAACCTGGACGGCCGAAATTGAGATGGCTAGATTGCGCCACAGGAGATTTAAGAATGCTCGGTCAAAGCAACTGGAGAGTGTCGGCACTGGATTGTTCAGGAAAGCCTCCAAGGGTAGTAGTGCCATAAATGATTTTGTATTTTGTAGATTACGTATTTTTTGAGGTCTTTTACAATATTATTATTATTAAATATATATGTACTTAATCCAATCATAATATAATGTGTATTCACTGACCACATAAAATATTTGTATTGCATTCAGAGGTGCGGAATCCCCATTTATATTTAATGATTCGGTTCAAACAAATTCAAATTTGGAATACTAATATAAATAAAATTGGCCCATTGGGTTCGACGTTGGTTCTTCATAAAATCAAATTAACTTTTAATTACATTATTAAATTACGTAGTACTCGCTGTCTATGAACCCGTTTCAATCTCACAACTGGCAAATATGCATGTTGTCCTTTTCTAAGTAGGTATATGAAAACGCATGTGATTGGTTAAATAGTTAAAAATCACGTAAACCAAATCTTGATTTCTTGTAAAAAAATCTAATAATATATATTGAATAATATACATAATTTGAGAACATCAAATGCATAATAATAATATGCTCACTACAAAAAATCATTTTGTCGAAAAAAATACGACACCCGACGGGACTTGAAACTGTACCTATCTGCTGGATTCGCGCCAGTATGTTTTTCCAATTAAGCTTATTATTAATAACGACGATTTTAACTAGTAGTTGTTAAACATACATTATTTTGAAAAACACTTTCTGAGAGAGTATAATATATTATAACCAATAGATAAAATCTTTTTTGAAAAAAGTAAGCTACCCCGACGGGGAATCAAACCCTGTATCTCCCGGGTTTACGTCCCATCCGTCGCATTTACCAATATGCTACGCAGTGACATACTAATTGCGACAAATTTTGACTATTGGTCAATTTTAATACCTACTCATCAGCGCTCTTCCAAATCAAGCTACTTTGACAATCGATTTTTGTTTCTTAAATCAAAGTAAATACCTATTACTTCGATTACTAACCGACGTCGTGGATTTCTCCAATATTTTTTATGATGTAACTTACTTGAACTTGCTAATAATTTATAATTAACTATTTCCTTTATTCAACGAATAATTCACAAGATTTAAGAATGTATCATTCTAATGATGTATGTTCAATAATTAGAATGATACATTCTTAAATCTTGTGAATTATTCATTGAAAAAAATAAATAGTTAAATATAGCAGTTGTTACATGAAATGCTTTTGAAAATTATGTATATTAATATATAGAATGTTACATTCTCAAATCTTTGTCTTATTCGTTGAATAAAAAAAATAGTTTATTAAACCTATTAATACAACCTACATCTTGTGGAGGCTTATATTACGTGTGTATTCCGATTAAGAGAGTTTTTTCTTCATAATGTTGTCCACTCGCCAAGCGATATGTCCAGTCCATTGCCATTTCATCTGCTTAGCGACCTCAATCACATCGCGCACTCTTATCTGCTTCCTTATCCATTGGTTTCTTTTGTTATCTTTACGCGTCATTCCCAAACATGCACCTTTCTATGCCACGTTGCGCTACTCGTAATTTTTAAATTTCTTTATATTAAGAGTACATAATATTTCGCATGCATTCGTGAGCGTCAGTAGCACACATTGGTTGAACACTTTATGATTAAGACACAATGGGAGATCACTTTTGAAGATACTATTCAGGCGCCCAAATGCACCCTATGTCAGTTTGGTTCTGCGAGCAATCTTGTCATACATAGGTACCATATAATATTAAAGGCATATTTCGATAGATTCACATTATTTTGTAGATACCTAAGACTGCATTCTCAATCCAGATCTAATATTACTCGAAAAAACAGTACGGTTGCTAAATATTCGTTTTACGCTACAATTTTTTTGTGATATTAAACAAATAAATAAAATACTGCATTTAAAACTAGAGCACATACTATGAAAAGTGTTCAGTAAGTTATGAAGTCATAAGTCACAAATTCAAAGTCTGAGTCTAGTAAATTGACATGTTGACTTTCAATACGTATTTGAATCCAGAGTATGGATATATATTTATATTATTTCTAAGTAAATAACGCACATTTTTACTTTAAAAATGTTAAGAATCTCCGTGCGGTGTGTGGCGGTTAAAATTAACATCAGTGATTGTAGAGTCAGTCAATGATGATGATATTTGGAACCCACGCGTCTTTAAGAATTACAAAACTGATTCTTATTATAAAATAGATATGAGGTTTTTATTTTTGAAGGTTCTGTTTTGGTTTAGTTCCCAGCTCTGGTTACAAGATATTATAAAATATAATATAATGACGATTGTTAAGTAATAACATATTATAAAATTTATAATATGTACATTATTTTGGTACTCAACGTCTATTAAAAACTGGTTTTAATTTAGTTAATAATGGTAAGTTGATTTTTTAATGAAATGGGTTGTAAAACGACCATTTAAAAGTATTATGACCATAAAGTATATAATTACATGCACGTTAAGAGATAATCAGTAACGATGCAAATTATGAGTAGCCAGAATAAAAAAAAATGATAGGTACTTGAAAATTAAATAATGAAGCCCATTAAATATGCTTTTGTAGTCACTAGTACAAGGTAATAATTCATTTCTTTTCACCATTTGAAAGGAAAATTCTGGCTTCTGGACCAAACAGTATGAAGACGGACCTGAAGGGTGGAAGTAGGTTATTAAGATCCGCCATAAATATTGCACATTAAACTTTGTCAGTTATACGTATTTGTTTTATTTAAATAAGCCTACAATTTACAGATGGTGTTGGTTATTTTTTAAATTCAATAAAACCCTGTGAAAACTAAGCCATAATAGATAATTGTCAGAAAATACTCGTCTATCTATAAAATAACTAAAGCTATGCAATTAAATCAAACATAACTTTAGATATTTTAGAGATTAAATGATATTTTTTTATCTATTATAGTTTGGTTAGGCAGGACTTGATGAATTTAAAAAAAAATGAACCAAGAGTATATGAATTCTTAATCCAACGTAAACAAATAAAATTGAATGAAAAGGTGTGCACAATTTTGTCGTATCGCCCAAAGTATACCAAAACTAGTATGGTTTGGTTAGGCAGGGTTTAATTGATTTTTAAAAACTAACCAACACCATCTGTAAATTATTGTAGTCTTAGTTCAATAAAAACAAATACTTATGACTAACAAAGTTTAATGTGCACTATTTATGGCGGATCTTAAGGAGGGACATGCTCAGCGTAGGTCAAAATGGAGCTTTTGTTCTATTTTCAAAGCATGATCCTGGACATACCTTAAACGTTGTAGATAATCTATTTATATAATTTTGAATCCTTATTATCCTTTATATTTATTTTAAACATTTTAATAACTGCATAAAGTATTTTTATTACATATATTACGTATTCTTTTAAACCTCTCGCTCTAATGTATTAGAATATAGTCATATTTCAGTACATAACTGTGCAGTGGTGTTAAAAAATTTTACATTTATTTATTTTTAAACGCTTTTATAAAACCATCAGTATAATTTTTGTTGACATTATTATAGTGAAATATTTACGATAAAAAATTATATTGATAATCTCTGTGATCCCAAAATTGACAAGAATTAGGCATTTTATTAATGGGCAAGATTAACACATTTGAAGATAATTCTAAAGATACTCATTATAAGCTATGTCTTTGACCATTAAAGTGTGATAAACATCCTACGAATAATGATTGTTTTATAATAATTATTGACCTAAGAATAAGGTAGTGTTTTTTTGAAATACGCCATTTCTTTTGGCATTCCCCAGTGGTTAAGCTACAACATACGGCCGTAGCCATAAATTGACAAACTATAATTGAAGTAGGGAGTAAAATGATTTGAAAATAGAAAAAATAAAAAGCTCCATTTTGACCCACTCTTAGCACGTCCGCCCTTAAAAACATACCTCCACTCTTCGCTACTTGTAGGTGTAGTATATAATAACAAGACCATATAAGTAGTGTCACACTAGGAATTATGGTGCTTTACAGTTACCTAATGGCATATAAGTTCAGATGATTACGATTCGAGGGGGTAAAGTAGTAGGTAATTGATAATGGGTACTTCATTTACGGCTGAATACGACCAAACACATTCTATTAAGCAGATTTAGATGATAATTATAGGTACACGGTGTTGTAATTGATTTTTAATTTATTGAAAGGGGCTCGAGATTACAACACGCTCTCTTGCTCCGAAAAAAACAAGCTTGGGGAACTTATATTTTAGAAATGATGACTCTTGATCTCTCCTCAGGTATACGAATACGAAAGTGTTTATATTAGTCGCTTTCATTGGAGGGCAGCGCGTCTTATTAAAAATGCATGAATTTTAAACAAAAATTAAACTGGTTGAACTTTTGTCAATTATTAATCACGATTACAATAATACATTATTACGATGGTAACAGAAGTGAGTAGATAATAGTAAGATACTGATTTTTCGTAAAATTTTAGGCGAGATATACTATAAAATTATTAAATAGCGCAATAGAAGATCCATAACCTTAACACAATCATCCGTCGGAAGTCTTATTAATGAGCTTTTTCTCTCAAGTAACACCAGCAACATTGACCCCGACAATTATTTATTACCATTTTTGCATCGAAACGGAGAGCATACGTATTACAGACCTCGACTGCGAAAAGGTTATCATTAAGTACTTTTTTTTACAATGAAATTGTTGTCCACATGAGGTCTATTATATATGCTCTATCTTGGAGCGGAAATGGTAATTTGCTTAATAATTTATTTTAACATAATAAATAATATACTTAATGAGTTTATAATAAATAAGCTGTATAGACTTTTACTCATCTTTTAAACGACTGATAACTTTTATTAAAGATACCTAATAATAAAACGTTTACATTCTCGAATAAAAATAATTATTGAATCCCGGAAATAGTTTTTGTAGGATGTTTGTCTAAAAATAACTACATATTGGCCAACTTAAAAAGTGTAATTTAAAAATAGCAGTTTGTTCAAAAATAGTAAATTATTTAAATACCGGAAATTGACAATTAATGTAATACCTTCACTTTACTGTGGAAAATATGTGGCTATAATTGTTGATAAAACTTTGTGTATCTGTGTATACTTAATCGTTTTTTTTTTAATCTGCCAATTGATTGTACTTATGTTTTTTGTTGATCATATTCCGATCATGTATGATCCTAATAAGATCATATGGGCCTCCACAGAGTAGAGGTTTGTATTAACAGATTTTGTTTTTACGAGAAATGGACGTCAGCCACTTACTCAACCTATTGGGTCCATACTCTGACTCATACACGGATTGAAAAACAATATGTGTACTTGCCAGACCCAGGATTCGAACCTGGGACCCACGACGGTATAAGCTCACGCTTAAGCCACGCGGACATCGCGCCAGATTAAAAAATATTTTTGGAAAAAGACAAAAAGGGATCTAATTGTGCGTAAGATCGAATTATTAGTATTGAGTTAATAAGTAGAATTTAGATAAAAACGTCAATTTTTATAGGAAACAAACAAGTATTATTTTTCAATCTATTTTTTTATATTCATATCTAATTTACGATGGCCAAACTGCTACCGTGTTGGCTTATAATGACGTAAGTTCCAGTTTCGAATCCCGTTTCTAGAAAATACACATGTTTTTCAATATGTATATAAAGCCGGGTCCACACTGGCAACATGTCGCGCGACAACCTCGTTAAATTTTACGATAAGTATGATAATTATCGTAAAATTTAACGAGGTTGTCGCGCGACATGTTGCCAGTGTGGACCCGGCATAATATATCAGAGTATGGATATATTATAATAAATAGATTAAAGAAGTGGCTAACATTCGTTTCACGTAAAACGACAAAAATCTGTTGACTACTCTGTAGATTTATTATATATCGCATGGTCTATGGAGCTAATAAGTAGAATTTCGGGTAAATATTGATAAAATAATATGATAAAGTTTATCCACTGAAGACAGAACAAACATTGTAATACAAATAATTTGTGGGAATGCTGCCAAAAGATGGTAAGTCGATAATTTACGTATTTATAGTTAAAAACGGATTATGTATCAATATATAAAAATATGTGCTAGAAAAAAATTTCATGGTCATCCGATATATAAAACATGCACATAAAGCACAGAGAAATTAGCATTATGCCTGATTTTAGAGGACATCAAAATTTCATATTGCAATAAATTAGTCCATAACATTATTTCGACACTTAACTTGTGCAGTAGGTAAACCCACGATACAATCGTCTCTCTTCACCTTCTTTATGTGTCTTAACTGCAGGTGTGACAATATCTAATTAGCTGCTCGAGAATGTTTACGCATTGCATTTTTTTAATTGACAAACACAATGTGAAGATAATATTTTCATAATAAATCTTGCACTGTTTAATAACAATGAACTGGGTATTATCTAGTTCGCATCGTATATTCGTACATACTTAATATTATAATGAGGCCATGTAGGAAATGTACCAAAGCATGTGAATAGATTTTCACCATAGGGCATCCCTAGAAAAGGGGAAATGGACTAAGTCCTTTCTACCTTCCCCACGTTCGGTGCCATGGTTTGTGGAGTCTCCTTTTAAGAGAAATTAGCTTAAGTTGATACCGAGGCTAATATAATTACAAGATAAGAAAAACTTTGTTGAATCATATACACTTGACAATTATTTTATGTATTAATAATTAGGGACAAATAAGCCAATTGTCAACAAATCATTTTGTTTGCTATTTTGCAACAAATAAACAATAATATAGAATACTGAAATGTCATTTTGATTTCCATAGTAACGCACGTATATATTAATAATTTAGTTGCTAGGACCATCCCCTTGACAACCAATAATAGTGGATTGGATTACGGATTTCTTCCGAAATAACTTTTCATACAAAACAGAATTAACTGAAAATGAATTCAATTTTACTTAAAGATGGCTAGAAGTATTAAAAGAATGCATTGGCATCGTGTTCTGATATATTCTAAAAGTTTCAAATGTCTAGCTAGTCGGTAAATTAGCTAAAAATCGATTGCAAGATTTTTACTGGATAAACAACCACCGGACAAACAAGAATACGAGCTAAGAAAAACGTTGTAAAATAGGACACACATTTTGATGTTCTCGTGGGAAGAAGCGATTCGCAGCTCTGCAATGAATGTGATGTTTTGGAGGACGTTTTACATTATACCAGTACAATGCCCTAAATATGAATGACACAGAGTACAGCTGCGAATTGCAGATATCTTTGAGAATGCCATGAATTGAAATGTGCCCTTACGGGTGGGTAGAACGGAAGAGCTCGGTAGAATTCTTTAACAGAATTGGGGGAAGGGCCTGCCCGGAGGATCTTCTTCCAGATGAGAAGAGGCGATATTATAGCGGTCGCAGGCCTCGGCAAAATCATAAAAAAAACGAAACCTATTGTATGGATTTGAGTCTTTAATCTAAATTTAGCTTGCTAACACCATACCAACGGTTGTTTATTCTCCAAAGATGCAGAACCAACCTGCCATTGGTAATGCCAATTGGGAGGGCTATAACTATGTTCAATCAAATTGTTTCGGGTGTTGATATATTCCACTTGCGCGAGGGTGAGTTTATGTGGACGCTATTTTATAAATTAATAAAATAAGGTCTACTTAACAAACTAGGTATACTTCTTTGAACTTCCATAGATGTATAATTGTATTTTCACTGCTTTTGTTAGTTTCTCTTTTAATATTTAATTTTTTATCGTTTTTATCACTTTTCTTCTGATATAATAATGTTATGAACGTCTTAAACTTATAATTTGTAATGTCCACAAGTAGTATGTTAGTAAAATAAATTTTGACAATTTTATTTGTCATCGAATATTCAGTAGGTGTTATTATTTCAAAATTGGAATATACGTCACTACATAAGGTTGACAAACATTCCGAAATACCACTTCAAATAGATAAAGCTCTAAATACTATAATATATTCTTTTTTTAATTAAAAAAAAACCGCTTTAAGATGTATTTTTTTTACAATTAATAAATCATAACCAAAGGATTTTTTTTGTAATATAAAGTTCAGCTACATAACATTACTAACCATGTAATTGATAATTATGTTATTGGTTGATTAATTAATGAGAATCAACTTACATTTACGTGTTAATAAGGTAATAAAATTAATTAATGCTTTATTAACTGATCAAGATAAGAATTATTTCAGTAGGTAGTCATACATTTGCAGATAGCATACTAAGATTAGATTTAATAGATTATAGCCATAAGTTATCATACTAAGTTAATACATCATCAATATAGTTTTGTGTCTATTTAATATTTAAAGATATAATTATGTTCAGTGTGAGAAACGGTATCCGATTTGACCAATATTAATATTAATTAAGTATTAAAATAATGTTATAACATTTAAGGTGTGCAATGTACAGGTAACTTACTCATAAAATATTAATTCAAATATTTAGTGCTCTGTCTTAATAGATTTTTGCATCCGTTGTCCATATTATCTGAAATTATTCACGTTTAGTGTAGGTATTTGGTGTTATACATTTACAGTAAAATACAATTATTAACTGAAAATTTACACAAACAATATTGTTTTCTATTTTTTGTCAGTTTATAAAACATAGAAACTGAAAATTACATAATAGTTAACATTTATTTATGACCACGTTTTTATTAGCTCGTATTCTTGTTTGTCCATCTCTTAATCGATTTTAACTAACTTCCCGACTAGATAGACGTTTGAAACTTTTAGAATATATCAGAACACGATGACAATGCATTCTTTTAATGCCATCTTTAAGCAGAATTGAATTCATTTTCAGTTAATTCTGTTTTGTTTGGAAAATTATTTCGGAAAAAAATCGTAAAAAGTAAAACACTATTATTGGTTGGTAAGGGGGTCCTAGCAGCTAAAATATTAAGGTGACGCATCAGTGAAACGCCAAATAATTTTCAACTGTACGCGCGACGAAATTTTGGACTCGCTGCCATTCAGTGAGAGAATGTTGACCCAAGAACACGTCACTTTGCTGCGTGATGGCGACGGGTCAATTAATTCTAAAATCGTGTAAAGATGACTAAAAACGTTACCCATTTACTTTAAAAAGAAAACATGTCAATGAATATATTATTATTGTTACTAATAGAACATGGTGTGTAAATTCCCACCTCCGCTCCCGTTATGTATATGCAGCCACGTCATACGCGGCCGGCTAACATAACCCTTACGTGTGCCAGATCAAAGAATTTAAGCCCTCATTTTGTCCCGAGCAGAGCCGCACGGGACTGGTGATGCAACCTTGCACCGAAGTGCGAATGCATGATGTTAATTTATATGGCAACTATCAGTGACTTTAATTTGAAGAGTCGCAAGGGGAGTCGAGAGTGTCCCGCCCCCCGTACGCTCTGGCGAATTTAGTAAAGGCCGCAAAATTGGCCTCGGTTGCCACCATGTCCGCGTGTCCTATTGGGCCCGAATGGGGTCGGACCCGGGCAAACAACTCCGCTCGTTCGGGGCCCATAAGTGGACAGTCCCACAGGACGTGCTCTGCGTCCTGCTGGTCGTGTCCACATGAGCAACCCGACCCATGTCCTGCCAGACCAAACCCCTGCAGTTTGGCCGCAAAGTTTCCATGGCCAGTCATGAATTGACTAGTCCAGTGGGTTGGCACCAGTCTCCTCGTCATGTGTCTCACCGAGACATCTGGAAAGTATAGAAAAGTCTGGCGGCCCTTAGAGGAGGCCACCCATCTCGCCTGCCATGCCGCATATGCGGTCTTGTAGACCAGCTCAGATACAGTCTTTCTGTAGCTCACGCCCTCCACTCTCGATGGCGGTGTCAGAGGGACACCGGCGAGAGTTGTATTGATCCTCCTCATAAGAAGAGTGATCGATCCTCTAATTTGAACGTGCAAGTCGAGGGGAAAGACCCCCGCAAGGACCGCCAGGGCATCCGAAGATGTGGTCCTATAGGCCTTAGTAAGGCCAATCAGAGCAGCCCTCTGTCCGCTAAGCAGAGCCCTCTTCACAATTGTCAGCGAGGCTTTGGTGTGCCACACGCTGGAGGCATAGCCAGCGATGCCCATGAATATAGCCTCGTAGGCGATTCTCAGGGCCCGAGGCTTTAGGCCCCAATTGTTGCCCGCCAGGCGAGCAACCTTCTGATAGGCTGAGTTGGCCTTAGCCACAATTACTTTAGCATGCTTCAAAAAGGTCTGCTTCTCGTCCAGAACGACCCCCAAGTAGGTCACCTCTCGAGAAAACCTTATAGCAGAGTCGCCGAAGCGCACTGCGGGTGATCGCTTATTTATGTTTATCCTTGAGCTGCCCTTTAGGAGGATAGCTTCCGTTTTGCCAGGTGCAAATGCAAGCTTATTAAGCTTACCCCAGTTAAGGATTCTCGATAATGCGTCCTTAGCTACGCGCTCGAGTGTCGGACGGCTCGACGAGCCAACTAGTAAAAGAAGGTCATCAGCGTACGCGACGAGCGCGCAGCCCGGTGGCAGAGGTAACGTCAAAACATCGTCAAAAAGTATATTCCATAGCAAGGGGCCAAGCACGGAACCCTGCGGACACCCCATGGTGGTCTCCCTGTAAATCAATTCAGTGCTAGAGTCGTATATAACTTCCCTTTTATTAAAATAGCTTTGCACTAGGGCAAAGAGGTCCCCCGGGATCTGTCGGAGTCGAAGCTTAGATAGAATTAATGGCCACCATGCGGTGTCGAAGGCACCGGCTATGTCCAAAAAGAAGCCTGCCACAATAACTCCTTCTGAGTCCTCAACAAATTTCTGTGCAAATCTGATAGCGTCCTCAGTAGACTTGCCGGGTCTGAAGCCAAATTGCCTCTCCGAGATAGGGTAGATTCTCTCAAGGTGGTCCTCCAGTCTTCTGCTGATTAACCGCTCCAATATCTTACCCAGCACTGGCAGAAGAGTGATTGGACGGTACGCTTTTGGGTCATGCGGTGGTCGTGTGCTCATCTTAGGTATAATCCTAAGGAGACCCTTCTTCCAACAGTCCGGGAAGATGCCCCTGCTCATGCAGTCAGCATACAGCCCGACTATCTCATGAGGTGCTCGAAGCCACGCCCTTCTGGCAATCACATTGCTGATCCCATCAGGTCCGGGGGCTTTGCCCGCCCTGAGGCCATCAAAAATTAATCCCACCTCCGACTGGGTAAGCTCAGGAGAATGGTGAGTTTCCAACGGCAAGATTGCAGATAGTCTTAGTTGACAGGTTCTGTCATCTTCATGTGCCGTAGGTATGTCCTGTAGAATTAGAGCTTCCAGCAGTATGGATGCAGACTCTGCGCTGTCCATCGCAAAGGTGCCATCGGGGCGCCGCATAGCCGCCATGACTTTACCAGGCCTTGAGCCCAGCTTTATCACGCGGAAAGGCGGTCCCCACGGATAATAGCCCCCCATTTCAGAGACGAAATCCCGCCAGTGCTTTTTCTTGGCTTTATTTAACTCTTTTTTGAATTTTGCCCTTGCGGATTTATAAGCAATCTCCGTAGGTTCGTCATTTCTGGGTAAGTCGTTCTGAGATCTTCTAGCTCTTTGCAATTTTCTTTGGGCAAGTCTCATGGTCCTTCTCAAAGACGTCAATTTTGGTATCCACCATGGCGCAAGGTTGGGTGGCCTCAGAGAGGTTCTACCCAGCGTGGACTCCGCAGTTTGAGTAATGAACGCAGTCAAGTCATTGGCTCTTTGGTGGAGATCGTCAGCCGACATGGCAGAGGCCAGTCCACCAATTTTGACGTCAAAAGCATCCCAATTGACACCGCTCGTCCGAAAGCGCCTGGGAAGTAGTAGGCTCTTGGTTTGGCTCAATGGGGCCGCATCTCCCGCAACTCTGAACGAAAATGTGATCAGACGGAGATCGCTAGCCACCGCGTCCGTGTGGACCTGCCAGTCCACGGCGCGTCTGGCAACGCCACTGGATGTCAGAGTGACATCAATATGTGACTCACCATTTCTGGTGGAGAAAGTGGCCGGCCCGTTAGGGTCATTTAGCACCGTCAAATCAAAGGCGGCCAAGAGCTCCTCGAGTGGCTCAGGTTTGTCCTTGTTACGTCTGGGCCCAGAGGGGGCCCAGAGCAAGGACTGGACGTTAACGTCCGCCCCAACAATTATCTGCTTGCCTCTGCAAGCATATAAGATTTTCTCCAGTTGTTTTGTGCAATACAGGGTAGAAGAACTGTACTGAAAATACGCAGATATAACTACAATGGAGAGCCCCCTGTTATTAGCAATCTCCGCCACCGCTAAGAGCTCATTGGATAGATGCGAGAGATGCAACACAGTCAGTGCGGTGTCAATTACAAATATGCAAGCTAGAGATTTCGGGGTAGCTTGTATGATACGGCCACCGCTTAGGCCCCGATTGGGACCAAAGGCGTATGGCTCTTGTATCATAATTATGTCCGTATTCTGATCCCGAGCAACCTCAAGCAGCTCGGCAGATGTGGCTCGACCTCTGCCTACGTTTATCTGAGCGAAGGAGATCATTGCGGACAGTAATCAGTGCGGCTTCTTTCCTCCTCAATAGCGTGTAGGCGCGCGGGACAGTCGGGATCGGTGGCCAAGTGACCGTTCGGCTTCTTGTAACGCGTGCACGCAGGGCACTTGCCCGGTTCGTCAGCGGTAGGGCAGTCTGCTCTGTCATGCCCTTCTTTAGTGCAGTGGCCGCACGTTGTAACCTTAGCGTTGCAACCCTTAGCCATGTGTCCGTATAAGTGGCACTTTGCACACTTGACAACTCCGCAAAAGTCACGCACAGGGAACGAATTCCACCCCATGAAAAGTCTGCCATCATTAAGCAGCGCCTCTCGAGCCTTTCCCGGGATCGACATTATCATATGACAACGTTCGGTCTTCGGTCCCGCCTTGTGGCTCAGTTTAGTTCCAGCGTAACCCTCAGATGCAAGGCCAGACGCCTCCTGGGTATTGTTTATGATTGCCTCCTTGAGCTGCTCTTCTGTCGTCTCAATGGGTACATTAAAAATTATGACGCGGGGAAGCTTTCTCCCCGCGACTTGGGCCTTTAAGCCGGCCTCAGTCAGCCCAGGAGCAGCCATGAGCCGCTCAGCCTCGTCGTCACTTTTGGGATGCACGATGATCCCGCCTCCCCGGATCTTGCGTACCCCGGTGATGTGCACTCCCAAAGTTTCAGGCACAATAGTTTTCATGACCGCTTCCTTTGTGGCAGTCGATTCTTGGCCCTCCTTAGTCGGATAAAACATCACCCCCGGCCTGGCGACAGTTTTCGGAGGAACTGGTGGCCATTCGGAGACTCTAGTTGGTTGAGCCTCTCTACGGGTTACGTCACTCCAAAGAGCCCTGGGAGGAGCATTAGAAGGAGCCTGGATGATGGCTCTCGTTAAGGAGGCACGATCCTTCACAATTGCCTTGTGTGCCTCCAGCTCTATCGCCATGGCCCACGTTTCAGTGATTGCCATCTCAAGCTCCTCGGCAACTGCGTTCACGGTTGCTCTGGCAATACGACTGTCCTTCTCGAGGGTGGCAAGCGCCCTTTTGATGGCAATCGTCGCCCTGGACGCACTCTCCTGAGACTCAGAGAGAATACTCAAAGCCACGGGACTGATCTCCTCGCAAGATGCTGAGGTTGAACCAGCCCTTGACTTAACGCCCTTGCCCTTTGAAGTGGTGGAAGCGCTCTGCTTGTCTTTCTCTTTTTCTTTCTCAGGCCTTTTATCCTTGACCTTGGGGGCCTGCTTTGGGTCACCAATACCCTCAGCCACGTCCGACTTCCGCTTCCTAGTGGACATTCCTTCCACTTGCATGGGGTCTCCTTTGTGGTTGACCATGGCGCTAGGTAACACTCGTCACACGTCACTCACTCAACCACAATTTATCGCACAATAAATATTATTGTTACAATAATTACGTAACTATTATTAAACGAATTAAAAGTCACAATTCCCGGAAAAGTCCAAGGGGAAAACACACAAAAGTTTCACAAATCGTATTTCAAGGGCAGGCGAAGGTATTAGTATAGAAACGGTATCAAAAACTTGTGAATAGCAGGGTCAAAATTGAAGATAACGAAAGCGAAATATTAGCGATGCAAAAACACGTCCGCACGGCTCGACAGTTCAGTCGCAACTCTTACTAATAGAACAATAAACAGAACATAAAATGGACGTATGTTGGATTTATATGACAAATAATATTTCGTTTGACAGGCGTCATTTTCACCCGCCACCCGCAATCCGCGCATCGCCTAGCAACGATCTTTTTAGACCGTGCCTCAACTAATGCATGGCCTTAATATATACGTGCATTACTATGGAAATCAATATGAAAATGTCAAAATGACAATTCAGTATTCTATATTTATTCAGTAGTTCTATCAAGTACAAAAAAAAATAATAATACATAGAATTGTCAAGATTATAATTATTATGATTCAACAGAAAATTTAAAAAAAAGATATGTAAAAACTTCTTTTTATCTTGTAATTATTTAAAAAAACTATCCCAAAAATTATTAATAAACAAATTTTGGCACAAATATTTTAGTCATTTTTTAAACCATGCTCGATCCTAAGAAGATCATAATATAAACCTCTACAGAGTGATGAACAGATTTTGTCGTTTTACGTTAAACGGATGTCAATTTGCTTAAGCTATTATAATATATCCGTATTCTGGGTCCAAACACACATTAAAAACATGTGTATTTTTCGGAAACGGGATTCGTATCCGGAACTTACGGCATTATAAGCCGACGCGGTAGTCGTTTGGTCATCGTAAATCAGATATAAATAAAAAAAATAGATTTAAAAGTTAATACTAGTTTTACTTAGGTGGGTAGGTAATTGATAATATGTAGGTACTTCATTTACGGTCGGATCAGACCAAACACATTTATTTTGATACTAATTTACATACTTTACAAAGCACTATCTTATTAAATGGGCTCGAGATTACAACACGCTCTCCTGTTTCAGAAGATGCAAACCTGGGGAAGTTATATTTTACATTGAATGCGCGTTAGCTCAAATGCGAAAAAGTTTATATTAGCCATTTTTACTAAAAGACGAGCATTTTAAACAAAAATTAAACTGGCTCTGCTTTAGTCAATTAATCACGATTGCAATAATATATCGCTTCACACATCTCATCGATATGTTATTAGGATGGTAACACTAGTTACCTACATACCAATTGATTTATTAAAATATTTCTAACGGAAAACTTTTCATATATTTTATCATGTGAGTCCTCAGTGGATACAAGGTGTTTCTCTAAAATGGTTCCATGAATAAACAGAACATGGTGAAACAGAACGGTGACAAAAAAGAACACGAAAAAACAGAACAGCAATTAATATATGTAATTAACTATGACCTTTTAGGAAAAATATTAAATGTAATATTGAAATGGTCGTATCTGTCTATTATGTTGTTGATATACATTTTTAATAACACAGATTTTCAATACTCCGTAAAAAATCAAAATATATGATTTCTGCATTCCTAATCGCTGGAAAGCCTCAATTAAACGGGACTCAAATCTGTGTTGCCGGCAAGCTAGGTAGGTATATCTCGTCTTGATCAATCTAATATGTTGGAAATGATTGGTTGAATAGGTAAATCGAAATAATGAGTTTAATAATTCTGTGGAGTTGTGCATGATTATCAAAATCAAGCAGATAAGTTGAGTTTTTTATGCCGAATGGCTAACACGCAGTGATTAAGTATATGATATATTAAATATTTATATATATTTTGTCTATAAACTTAAGTTTTATAAGTATTTAATTATTAATAGATACGACAAAAATGAAGGTGGTATTTTTCCCTTGGCTGTTCTGTTTTGTCACTGTTTTGTTTATTCATGTTCGGTTTTGTTCTATTTTGTCCAGTTACCCTCTAAAACACTGTAGAATCTCGTTGAAATATAATTTTAGTGGGTATGTGCTGTATGAAAATATGTTAGGTTAGGTTAGGTTAGGTTAGCATTTTCCGGCTTGGTCATCAGAAAATCTCCAATACTATGCAATGATTGACTGGTGGGATGTCAGTAATGAACACTGGCCAATCAGTGGTTGTCAAGAGAGAAAAAGTCACCCAAAGGGCCCACAATTAAATACCGAGTTTATTTCAATTCGAATTGCTTCATAAATACCTATGAATAAAAGTACTAAACCATTAGAGATGGCGCTGAGATACCAAAGCTAGTGCAGGCAGCGCACCTTTCTCATTTATTTCGCTAATTTACATGCAAATAAGGCTCGACCCACGCCTCATTTGGATTAAGGCAACAACCGGATCGCTCCAAATTCTTTTCAGTTGTGTAATCCTAAAACACGCCCTCGTAAAAATGGCGAGCTGGGCAGGCGAAATCGTTTTAAATGTAATGCATATTCTAATGATACATGAATGATTTTAAATCATGAATAATAACAATAACATATAGAGCTTCTAGTCATTAAAATCAAAATTAAATACCTTCCTTCATGCCTAAAGTTTTTTCATTAAGTATATTAATCTATTTTTTTTAATTAAATACCTGCTTGCCTGGTACTGCTCCTCATGTAAGAAAATGTAATGTAGTGTTGGACTTGGTATTTGTTAGTGAATTTAATATTACATAAAAGTGTAACAATATTAGGTATCAATATATCTAATTTTACTGAAATGTAATATCATCTTAATTCGAATTATGATGAATGCTCTATTTGTTAGTTTTAAAAATAAAAATAGTCTTTAAGATTTTAACATACATACCTATTTTTTTGCTCGGTACCTTAGAGAAAATTTAATAAACTCAATTTTAAAAGCATTCATGATCATACAATATTATGTTATAATAAAATTTGATCCTTTAACGAATTCACAGTTTACACCGTTTCTTAATCGTAAGTTTATCTTTGAATTTATATAAAATAATTACAAGATAAAAAGAATTTTTTATATACCACGTTTTTAAATTTTATGTTGAATCATATAAACTTGACAATTCTATATATTAATAAATATTTTTTTTTTACGTACTTGATAAAAATACTGAATAAAATATAGAATACTGAAATGTCATTTTGACCCCCTTAGCAACCAATAATAGTGTTTGACTTTTTACGAATTTTTTTCCGAAATAACTTTCCATACAAAACAGAATTAACTGAATTAAATTCAGCTTAAAGATGGCTAAAAGTATTAAAAGAATGCACTGTCGTCGTGTTCTGATATATTCTAAAAGTTTCAAATGTCTAGCTAGTCGGAAAGTTAGTTACAAATCTTCAAGCGTCCAATACAAATCTTGGACAAACAAGAAAAAAATTGTACTGGACAAACAAGAATACGAGCAAATAAAAACGTGGTAAAACATATTTTTTTTTAAATGTTTTAGATACGTTTTAGTAATTAAAATACTATAACATGTAAATTATCAAAAAAAATATATCACATTACAAGCTTTGTATTCTACCTTAAACATGAGATCATTAAAATTTGTGTTCATCATAAATGAACAGTCAAACTGACATTTGATAATAAATGTATAACGTTAATTATTGGTATTGTTATATTGGTACTTTGTATTGAAAATAAATGAAATGGCTCATAAACACTTAGCCAACAATAGAAATTAAATATAGCACACATACATACTGCTGTTCGATTATTATTGTTTTCAATGTTCTACTTATCTTCTTTTGTGTTCATTTTATGAACATTCATTTTTAAAGCGACTTCTTTCATAAGACATCTACTATAGCGTCTTTAACTTTTGACGCGTCAGGTTAAATTTGTCGGACGTCATGTAAATTGCAACCTCCTTGCTAATATTCGTGAGAATTTCTCTCACGAGTTGTCAAATAAAGATATATAGATACATACTAGTGTGTGTAACACTGTTTCGCTTTGGGAGATTTGGTTCTCAAAATATTTTTATGACCCAACATGTATAATAATATGTAGGCAGTGTCATAATTATTAAGAGAAATTTAATATCCGTAAACCGTAAACTAACAATTAATTATAAAAAAAAACAGCTGGTTATCTTTACTATTCCACCTTGCACAATTTTGTAGAGAAAATAAACAATAGCTATGCATATTTCTGCCTGAAAATCTCAAACCGATTCGAGGTAGTGTGATATTAAATTTTTCGACATCAAAAACGGTTTTATGTTAGTTTTATTTTATGATTTTACCAAGGCTTTGACTGCGACTCGCTGTTATATCGCCTCTTTTCTTCTAGAAGGGGATCCGTCGATCAGATCCTCACTCCAATAATTATCTTAAAGAACTTTACAAGTTTGCCAAGCTCTTCCGTCTTACCCACCGCCAGGGCACCTTTCAATTCGTACGTTAGTTAGAATAATGTAATATGAATTTGGCATGTTGGTGATGCTGGATGATGGTTGAGGACGGGATGCATAAAAATGAACTGAAGTATGATTGCTGGCGGAGATGGCGAGCTTATTTGACAGATTGACAGGTACAGTATATGTATATAATGATACAAGATAAGCCGGCTTTGCACATCAAAACTCGTTCGTCCGTAACGTGTCGAGTACGTCGATGTGACATCATCGTTATTCACAAAACACACGTTGCCAAATGGAGCTCCGCAGATGTGTCGAAAATGCTGCAATTTTTGAATGCAATAAAATTAGGCCCAACAGTTGGTTGGACCGACTCGAGCATAATATCTTCGCTTTTCGGACATTTCCAGATTTCCATTTGCATCCTGTCCGCCAAATGGACATGTTAGTCGGGTGATTACTCTAAAGCCCCGTTTACATGATTCACTTTTGACGATCATACCGGAGGAATCATCTCCAGTAACCCGTGTAAACGCACATTCTTCAACGAATCATCAAAAGTGATCATCCGTAATCAAAAGTGAATGAAGTTCAACTTGTTCTACTTTTTGACCATTTTTAGCACACTGCGCCCCTGCGTACTATCATCTTATTCCCCATGATATTACGTCGCATTACCCATAGTTAGACTATGAAAAGGCGTTTGATTCCAACAAAACATTCTCAATTATAGACGCCCTTAACAACCAAGGAATTTCCAGACGCTATATAAACATATTGAACAGTATATACAGTGATGCCACAGCATGCGTGAAACTCCACAAACGGTCGTGTAAATTCCCCATTAACAAAGGTGTCCGGCAAGGTGATACCATTTCACCTAAACTATTCACCGCTACTCTTGAGGACTTATTTAGGAAACTTGATTGGGAGGAAAAAGGTGTTCCAATTAATGGGGAGCACCTCAATCACCTGCGATTTGCAGATGATAATATTGTTATACTCTCACAAGACCCGAAAGACCTCCAAGGTAGAATGCAAGAACTCGCGGATGTCAGTCAAACGGTCGGTCTAAAGATAAATGTCTCAAAGACAAAAGTGATGAGGATTTATTTTGATATTTGGAAAAAAAATATAATATGTATGACTGCTTTTGGTAGAGACATCACTTTGTTTCTTATAAATGAGTCAAGAGAACAAAATCTAATTTTAATTTTCAACAGGAACATCGTTTTATAGATTGATAGCTTTTATTGTAATTAGCACAGAGTGGTATGACTCGTGTCCGGAAACTTGTACGTATGCAGTTTGCCGTATCACACTTCACCGTGAAATGTTGTATCAGAAATATATGGCCGTATATTAAAGATCGTCCAACCTCTTTGGGTCGTACTGCCATAAAATCCATGTCTAAATAAAACACGGTTTTTGATTACACTTTATAGGAAGTCAACAGCAAACAAATTTTGAAAATAGCCGATATACTGGATTATTTGTTAGGTTATGTTAGGTTTTCATTCTTGAAATTTGCCAAAATCAGCTATGAAAATTGAATTAATGTTCATATTGAATCTAATAAAATTGGAGACCGTATAGTAAAAGGTCATCTCCCGATAAGAAATCTCACGGCAAACTGTACCACGGTGAAATGTTTTACGTAAAATTTACATTTAACTGGTATGAATACCCGCTGGTATATCTTGTAAAACTCATAAATCCTACGTTGGTCAAAAATAAGATTTCTACTGAATTTATATTTCTATAGGTAGGAAAACTAGTGTTATTGAATATCGAATATCAATCAATCTATGTGTAAGAATGTTGTACACATGACACGTCTAATCGTTTCAAAAACCAGTCCACAAAATACATCCTTAATTATTGTGTCCATACAACAGAAAAAATGTTAACTTAAATAATATGTATTAGGAATCGTTGTCATCTTATAGAATTTGTTCTTTATTGTCATTTCTATTTCAAAACAAAAACAAGATGGTTTTCACTGTCTCCTGAAAAACGTTGGGATTTGTTAACTTTATGCAATATGACGTATACATTATTGAATATCCGTTTTAGAATCACTAAGCACTACATAATTCACGTTGTTTATAAAACTAAAACAATAATAAGTATCTTATAATGTATATGATTAAAATATTGTGTAATAACAAAATTGACTGACGCAAGTTAAAAAAACGTGTGGGCATTTTCATTGCCATAGACATTATTATTTTCATTCGAAATTCGAATTCGCGAAAATACATTTTTTATTATTTGTTTTTATATGGCTGTAAAAGTAATCAAACTTAAATAATAAATAGACATAGGTAGGTAATATTGATTGATCCTAATAAATTAAATGCCATATTTACTAACTTTCATAATAAGCTATAAGAAAATGAAGTCATTATTAATATTATATTAGTAATATTAGAAAAAGTATATTGGAAGCGTACACATATTCTTATGATTATTTAATTAAAATAAAATAACATAATACTGTAATAATTTTAATCCGTATAATTTAACATTTAACAGTCTTCATTCTCTTAGGTATTTACATTATTTATGAAAAAATATATTAAGTGTATATTATTTTTGAAGTTATACTTCTTTTGACGCGTTTGGGAAATCAGATCAGAGTGTATTTTTGGCGTGTGACATGTAACACATAATTTATTTTTCACACAAAAAAAACGCACTCGATTAGATTCGAACCACCGATTGTTCGGTTATCAGCCAAACGCACTACCTTTACGCCACGGTATGGTACTGCAATCGTGAGGATTGTACAGTATAATATTATAGTTTAGAATTGTTCCGTTGCCTAGGGATCGAATTTATTATTGTCGGCCATTTGCAATTCCTTACGTAAACAAACGATTAAACGTCAGAGGGACAGTTGGTACTTTAGAAACAAAAACGACGAGAAACCATTATATAATTTAGTAATATAAGTTAAAGTGTATAGAAATAAACCAACGGCGTTCCAATAAGCGGTCCTTTTTCTTGAGTGTGTAATTTAACAAGATAATTAAGAGCTTGTCAAAGAATCTAGTTTATCACAAGTTTTGTTTTTGTTTTGTTACGCCGAAGAAGTATAACTTCTAACGCGCGTACATAAGTACACACACCGATTTTTTTATTCAATACACAAGATAAAATGTTAAACATTTATATCATGATATTATCAAACATAATGTGAAAATACCATGAAAATGTTTAAATGCATATTTTCTCAATTTTGCAGCCACTTACGCCCAATCTACAGGGCTGGATTTATGGTATAAGAATCCTTTGACTGACTTATTTGGGAAGCCTTTTATTAAAACAAGTCTATAATGTGTGTTTCATTTTCGTAGGACACTCAAATATTCAAAGCCATGCTTCAAAATGTAGTGTATTGGGGTAACTTTCTGAATTATATTTATTAATCTTGTCTGTGGTGATTAGGTATATACACATTTTAATTCAATGTTTAGCTATACTAATTTTGAACATACATAACTTGAAAACACATATACATAGAAAACATAATATATATACCCACTAGAAAAAAATCATATTTGAAAAAAAATACGATGCTCGACGTATAACCACTGGTATCGCCAATTAACCAACTATGCTACGAGCCTCCAATCTAATTGCGACAATTTAAACTAATGGGTCAGTGGTGCACCCAGGGGGGGGGGTCAAGGGGCCCTGGCATGAAAATTATCAGAATGATTTTAAACATTGAAATTGAAAGCCAATAAACTAATACCTTTGGGCTTAGACAAAAAAATGATTTGTAATTCTCCAGCACCCTTTTTAGAAAAAAATCTTAGATTTTAATTTCTAACACAAAAATTTCGAAACACTAATGTCAGGTTTTTTTAGAAACCCAATCCCTAATGGAACTGTCAAAAAATTCTCGGTGTCCACCCGAACTCCGGAGTGGTGTAGGTCATGGCTGAGGAGGGCTGACAGGGCTGTAGCCTGGGGGCCCGCCAAATACCCTAGCCTGAGGGCCCGTTTCAGGATGTGAGGAGCATGGTGTAGGTACACCGAAGGCAATAGACAAAAGACCGATAAACGAGAAATTAGGCTGTGAAGTGACTAAAATTAACATTCTCCTCCTTGCTCCCCCCCAATATTAAATCCTGGGTGCGCCACTGTGATGGGTCAAACATGAAATGCTTATCAAATAGCGTTATTATTGACTATCGGTTTTGTGAATAAAATCAAGGAATATTAATTACCTTAACGTCTACTTGAACTTGCCAACAATTGTTTACAATATGTTTAATATATGGAATATTACATTCTCAAAATATTGTCAATTATTTGTTGAATAAAAGAAATGGTTTATTAAATATCCTTATTTTGTTTGAGGCTTTTATCCAAAAGCTGTTATCATTCATAACTATTTTTTTTTCGATTATGTCGCATGATTTCTTACTGTGTTCAACACAAACCCTGGCACAGTAATTTGACCATCGTTTTTCAATACAATAATCATATATCATCATTGAAAATTTAATGAAAGGTATTGAATTCAACTTTGATTTACTTTCGTTTCAAAAACGATATTTTGGCAGTAAATAAACAAAACTATACTATAAACATGTTATAGTACGTGTGTTATTTAAAAAAACTGAATTATTTATTACAGTAAACATTAAATTTAATGATTAATTGATGCAATCGATTTTAATAACAACAACTAAATGTTTACATACAAGAAATGGTACACTAAAAAAATGTTTGTTTCCTTCTACAAGGTTACCGATTTGCATAAATTGGCAATATCTATTTTTTTAATACTCAATTCGATAATGATAATATTATGACTTGGTCTATTTTATATTAAAAAAAAATATATATAACGGTAATTAACCTATGGGTCTAGGACGATTTAGCGACACGCATCGATATATATCGACACACGCCATATTAGAATTCTGGTTAGGTACATGTAAATTATACGTAAAACATTTCACCGTGGCACAGTTCACCGTAGGCTTTCTAATCGGTAAGAGATGATGTCTCCAATTTTATTAGATTCAATATGAACGTTAATTTAATTTTTATAGCTGATTTTGGCACATTCAAGAATTCAATAATGAAAACCAAACCTAACCTAACCTAACCTAACGAATAATCCAAAATATCGGCTATTTTACCACGTTTTTCTTAGCTCGTATTCTTGTTTGTCCGGTGGTTGTTTATCCAGTACAACTCTTGCAATCGATTTTAACTAACTTCCCGACTAGCTAGACATTTGGAATATATCAGAACACGATGCCAATGCATTCTTTTAATACTTTTAGCCACCTTTAAATAGAATTGAATTCATTTTCAGTTAAATCTGTTTTGTATGAAAAGTTATTTCGGAAGAAATCCCTAATCCAATCCACTATTATTGGTTGCTAAGGCGGTGGTCCTAGAAACTAAATTATTAATATATTATTATACGTGCATTACTATGGAAATCAAAATGACATTTCAGTATTCTATATTTGTTTATTTGTTGCAAAATAGCAAAAAAATGATTTGTTGACAATTGGCTTATTTGTCCTAAATTATTAATACATCGAATTGTCAAGTTTATATGATTCAACAGAAAATTTTAAAAAGTGGTATATAAAAAGTCCTTTTTATCTTGTAATTATTCAAAATTTGTTTGCTGCTGGCTTCCTGTAAAGTGTAAACCGACAAGAACCGTGTTTTATTTAGACATGAATTTTATGTCAGTACCTACTATAGGACCCAAAGAGGTTTGACGGTCTTTAATACAGCCGTATATTTCCGATAGGCACAACATTTTACGGTGAAGTGCGATACGGCAAACTGCATGCGTACAAGTTTCCGGACACGCAGAATTCTACTAGCTTCTTAATACTCGTATTTCAAGTCATATAGTAGTGTACCATTTTATTGGCGTTTGCTTAATCTTAGATCGGTACCGAGATTGAAAACGTTCAGTTGAAAATTGATCAGCTGTCCTGGCCTTTGATAAGTCACACACTAATATGACCAATATTTTAGTATTTTTTTTTCAAACGTAACTGCGATTAATTTTAACATATTGTTAACAAATACATTGATAATTTCGATAGAGTATAAAACCCTACATTATAAATTAATTGGCAACCTACAGTGAGAGGGAAAGTCTTTTCTTATCTGGGCTCGACGGAAGTAACAATAGGAATTGTAAAAAGGAATCTTTACTGTAAATTACAACTTCTTTTATTTTTACTTCCGGTTCTCCTATAAACCTGTTTAAAAATAAAATCAGTACGTTTGGGTAATTGGCAATCTAAATCTTGGATAGTTACTCCCGAGACATAAACAGGCCAGACAAATCAACCATGAGAATCTCGAGAAAATGAGATATTGTCACAAGGTTAAGCTGCCGACCGCTACCGGAATATTAGAAAAAATAACGAAATTTCTCAAGGAAATTTGAATTGAAACAAATTTTGATAATTATCGTGAAATTTAATGAGGTTGCCAAGAACTTGTTGCCAGTGTGAACACGGCATTATGCACATACTTCACAACAAGGGAATTGGGAAGTTCTTCATCTCTGCACAACTTTGATCGATGTTCTGTTACTCCACGGTATACGTATGAAGGAGTGTGGGAATGTAGTACGGAAAGCATGAGGTATTTAAAACTGTTTTTCGTTGATATTACGGACTTAAAAATTAAGTTGAACACAGTCGAGAACAATGAGCTTAGTTACTACAGGGGTGGCCAACCTTTTGCATACCATGCGCCAATTTTTTTCATAAACGAATTCAGATGCGACATACAACTCAAGCACCTTTTCTACCTTCTTACGTTCACGGTTGGGGTTGTAAAATAGGGATGGGGGTAAGATATGCTTCACTTAGGAGAGGAAAAGGAATAACTCAATAACGCAATTAAATTAAGTAATTTATGCCAGTTCAAAAATACACGTTTATTGGAGCACCAATCTACAATAGTCAGGAATGATCTCTTGAACGAGAGGGTGATCGCTGTCGTGGACCCCGCTGATGGTGCTACAGTTGCCGGAGAGTCTCGTTTGGTGAAGATAACTCTGGACCACAGTTGTTGCATGACGTGATGAGAGAGTTCTGAGCGGGATGGAGCACTGAGAGCTTTTGAGCGTTTGGATTTCACTAGTCTTTCAATGTTTGGTGTTAAATTTGTCACTGATAGCAGCAGAGAATTATTCAAATTTTAATCAGTTGCTCGTGACCTTGTTTTGCTTTTAAACAATTTTATGGATGAAAATTCGGTTCCATGACAAAACAGAACAACGATAAATATAACTATGACCTTTCAGGAAAAATATAAATTTAATATTGAAATTGTCCTATCTCTATTATGTTAATAGATTTTTAATAGCACAGATTTTCAATACGCCATAATAAATTAAATTATATACCTAATTTGCGCATTCCTAATCGATAGAAAGCTTCAAATAAATGGGACTTTGCCGGCAAGCTTAGGATATCTCATCTTAATCAATATAATATGTTCAAAATGATTGGGTGACTAGGTAAAACGAAATAATGACCTAACCTAACCTAACCTAACCTAAATAGATTCCACAAAAAAATAATGTTTCATTTTTCCCCTGGCTGATCTGTTTTGTCCGGTTACCGAAAATTCTTGTTCGCATCTGTATGTCATTCAGTTATGGCGCCTACTTCAAAAGAATAAGTAGGCGCAAAGATGCAATGCGCCACTTGCAATCATCCAATGCACCACAGCTTGGCCACCGCTGTACTAGATACTCATATAAAATCGTGACACAGAGAAAAATGCCTGCAATTTCAAATCTAGTTTATTAATCCAATGACAATTATATGTACACCTTCGCTTATGTTGGCAATGGCAACATTACGTTGGCGCCATTGAAATTTATCTGTCAAAATTTAAATAAATGGAACACATTCTTCCACAGACAATCTCAAAAAACCTGTCGCGCCGCAGACCACTGTCAATTGAACGGAAAGGCAATGAACTAACTCACCTCGCTCCTTTTTATATTGAAAACTGATATTTGATTATCATCGGAATTAATAATATTATGGTCGATGGATTATACTCAACGGTATTATTGTAATGCTTATGCGTGCCTAATTTAAAAAGTGCGCTCGGCTTATTTTACAAGGTGGCCCAAAAACAGAGCGACGAAAAATGGTGAGAAAATGTTTTTTTAAAAAAAGTAAAACATATTGTTATTTACGTAGTCTAGAGCTAAAACATAATTAGAATCACTAAAAAGCATTAAGCATTTTTATCTTCCTCGTCGGAAGTTTGTGTAATTTTGGGAGGGACTTACAATCTTATAACAATCAATGTTTTTTAATTCCTTTTACGCTTCACATGGTGGAAATAGCGGAAATGAAAATGTATAGATTTACAATAATATATCGTTCAGATAAGGCCGATGAATTATTATCATTGAGATTTTAGTTGATTGGTCTGGTGAATTCATAAAAAATTATGGTCAAGCCAAAATGTGGTCACATTCATCCTTAGTCCCCCCCTTACTCAAATTCCCTAATTTAATATTGTCCCAATACCAGACTATTAGCAATTAGGGGTCAGGAATCAACCATAATTTCAAAAGACAGAGAGTTAGCGTGAATGACATCCAGCAAGCGGACGTGGGCAAGTTGTTATACTTCACCGTCACTTTGTACCAACAGCATGACTCAAAAGTTAACTCAAAATATATCTGTTCGACCTTCGTTGCACTAAGCCTGTTACGGTTTGAGTGAACGTCGCGTCCATCATTCAACCAACCTATCATTCAAAAACAGTGTACCTCTAAGTGCCGCGCACCGGGTAACCCAAACGAACAATACCGCACGAGTGACAGTGCAACCAGACCGTGGAGCCATAATAAACCATCATAAAGATTAGTGTCTGGCATTCTGTTAAATTGCCCCCACTCACCCACCCAATTATACACTACTGCAACAAGTGCCACCAATATATTTTCTGCCATTTCCACCACATACTAAGATTAATATACCTAATGCACGAGTATTTTTCCATCTCCAGTCAGTTCACCGCAAAACGTCCCTTATAACTTCTGTCATCAGAACATAATTAATATATTTTAAAAATGTAGCCAAATTCAGCCATTTTTAGTTTTACTTAGCATGGGGAACTACTAGTCAAGTTAAACCCTGAAGCCCCAGTCGGTAATTAGGTTTAATTTGCATTGTTGCACTGTAAAAATATTCGTAACATACACACGCTTGGGGAAATATCGCCTTCATAAATCATGTAATATATTTATTTACTATTCATTCCCTCGTAAAGAGATCCTAACTCACAGTCTCTGTTATCTGCATATTAGAACCTTGAGGCTTACGAAATCAATACAAAAAAATAATGCAACAAGATGGCATACTGTTATCGTCTGTACGATTAATAAGATACTATTCTACAGCCTGTAGAAATGACATAGGTAGACTAAATTATGTATAGCCCATTTTCACTGATATTGAATTTCAGTCACGATAGAGATAATAATGTTTCAACGGTATGTGAATATATGGAACCTGGACGTGAAGCAGAGAAAACGGCTGGACGCTATTCGGATGTGATTCTATAGGAACATACTCCGAATTCTCTGGATGGCCAAGCTGTAACCCCAATAATTTATTCTGGAAGAATTATTCACCCAGCTGTTGGCTTCCCATGTTATGCGTGATCCACACTGAATTCTATGATTATAACAATAAAGGGAAAAAAACATTTATTTATTTAAAAATAAAATATATAATATATTTATAGCTTGACAGCTTTTACCATTGTGCCAAGAAAGTGAAGAAATATAGTACTTATATGACAATCCAATCCGTCCATAGATTGGTAATATACGTAAATATTTTTAGGATGTCTCGTTGTAAAGGGGCGAGACCGCTGTAGGAGGTGATAGGTGCAGAGATGAAAGTCGAGATTGGAGGTTGCTCCGACGAATGGAGGAGCGAGTTTATTACTGATGAGTAAATAAGTAAAATAGTAAAATGATAGAGCAAACTTAAAATACTGTTCCGAGGTCCGATGCTCGGTGGAAGAAAATAGTGTGCGGAGCGACTGACACAAAGATTACTGATCGGACTGAGATTATGATTGATACTAAGACTAATCCATCACATATGATTATTCGGTAAATTGCGAGTCATTGTTGATGAAGTTTGCAATAGAGAAATCTGCTAGCCTCTGCATTATTGCAACTTCGATTGTTTTCATTTCACACGTGTAGAATATGCTGATGTATATTAATTATGCGACGATTATTCGATAATTAAATGATTTGCTAATTCTTACGTTGTTGAAATAATGTTGACAAGGGCCAGGGTCAGTGATCGCTATACATTCATTCACACTAGTTGGCTCACACTAAAAACTGAACCTTTAGAACTATATAGTTTCTACAGATTTGAATTTGACTGTCTTCTATGCATTGATATGCTACTAGATGAGCAGTTCCCATACAAGTGTCATTTTAAAAATGTACCACAAAAGATATAACGAATATCGTCTTATAATATTTCCTTGTAGGTATAATGCGTTAAGACCGTTAGCATGGATTCCCGAATTTCACCCGTATTGCCCTGGCTGTAAAACTAAATTTGCGTTCTTGGAATAGTGAACCTAAGGGTGGCTGCAATGCAATACAGACAGAGAAAGTCGTCATGCGCTGACTATTAGTTAGAGTAAGATGCAAGCTAGACCGGGCTTACTCAGTAAGTTTTAACAAAGGCCGACTCGCTGAAAATCGGGCGTCATTTTAAGAAGCATATGATTCATCCAGTAGTATATCAATGCTTCTATGAGAATTCCGCTCGTATAACGCAGAAGAATTAAAAATAATAGTAGTATTAAGTGTATTCAGTATTTCTGTGTCATTCTACTCATTATGATTGAAAAAGTTGAGTACCGTAGAGAATGGGGAATGTCCACAATGATTAGTACCTATACCTACACCAAATCATGAAGGTTAGAAATGTCAAAACACATTTGCTGCGGTTCAATCATTCAACCATTGACATCAGATTTAGGTACCATAGATACTCCGCACACTCAATTACGTAGGTAAGTTTTCTTAAATATGTAGTCATTATTTATGTATAGCCTTATTAATGACTGACTTCGTAACAATACTATTATGCAAGCTTTACAACGTTAAATATATGTAAATATAATAGAAACTAGATTATATTTATTTAAAAGTACGTGCCTATTTAATTTGAATGGTCCCTGCCGATGTTTAATTAGACCGCTACAAATAAAATTCAATGAACACGACGTAGGTACCTACATACTCTCCTGTACATACGATGATTATGTAGCGTTTGCCTTGACTTATAAATAATTCATTTATGAATATTATATCCACTCAATTTATTTGTGGATATTTCAATTAGGTACAGCATGAACACGCAGTAACATCAATATAATGTCAATAAAATTTATGGATGATTTGTAACAATTAACGTCAGTGACGTCCCGTAGGGCTAGGCAGATTGAGCGTCGCTTGGGGGCGGCAGTAACTCGAAGAGAATCATTTGATATAGGTATATATTTAGAAATATAGAAATAGCTACCTAAATTTAGTAATAACGACAATATCTTTCCATTAAAAAATTCAGCTCACTGGTTGGAAACAATGTATTAATTAACATAAAAGGTTTAACAGGACTGTATTTTTTATCGGGTTCGCGATGACTAGTTTACTTCCGTTGCCCTTTGATGTCCTTGGTGACCAGAAATGACTACACCTTTGCGATTCCAGGCTAAAAATATCATTACAAATGTTGCCAAGTTTTTTGAATAAGAAAAGCGATACGAATTGTCCTTAATTCCTCAAGACAGAGCAATTAAAGTATCGCAAAAATGTCATGTAATAAGTCACTGCATTATCAACGTCAAAAAAATATTTATAAATTTAATTTTGTATGTTTTAGTGGTATATATGTTGTTAGTAATGTATCCATACAACACATTTCTTAGATATTCGAGTCATGGAAGTATGATATCGACTGTGTTTAGGGAAAAAGGCTAAACCCTCGATTTTTCGAAAAGTGCCTTTTATTAGATAATTTTAACAATGTATACAACTAAATACACGTTATGTAAAAAGGAAGAAAGCCGCAAATGCCGATTTATTATCAGGTTTTAATTGAGCTTTAATTAAGTTTTAATTTAAGGAAAAAGTATTTACCCTCAATTTTAATGATATTTCTATAATAACTTCTTTAATTACTATTAGATCAAAAAGATATTACACGAAATCATCAATCATCAATCATCATGCACCCAATGTCTGTGCCTATTTTTTTTTTATTAAAATTAAAGCAAAATCATTCAAAAAATGTTTTTTGCCTCTCCTGTAAAATTTGTTCTGTGTGGGTTACGCCCTTTTTCCTAAACACTGCCTAGGGGTGTAATTTTGTCTAGGGACGTCACTGGTTAACATTTACCTTGTCTTGTAAAGAAATCATTTAATTAGGAGCGTATATCAACCGCAACATGCAAATTCAAGCTACGAATAATGCAAACTAATTAACTATGAACTGTTTAATTAGACACAATGTAAGTGACTTCTAAATATCTATATGCTAAATAATAACTATGAATAATTTTGAATGTCAATAAGACTGCTTAGCTTGCATACGTGCTAACTGCACTTTTGACCAAAAATGAGGTTTTGATGGCATTATGTTGTAAATATGTAAATCATGTTTTCTATGCTCACAGAAAATTTCAAATTCCTAAACCTATAAATAAATGCGTTATCGTGCTTCACACAAAACAACCAACTACGGGTGCCAAATTTCCAATATCATAAAAAATGAAACAACTCCGTTTCAACAAAATTTCTTTATATATAAAAGAAAAGCTAAATTAATAGTGTATTAATTCTTACTTGGTTGTAAAAAAAAGTTGGAATTGTTGAATTCCGCTCGATAGTTAAATTAATATGTTTTTTTCTCTAGACCTGGAGAGCGTAGATCTCTTTTGTAGCACCGCTGCACGGTGAGGGAGGGCCGGCCACGACGACAGAGCCCTTGAGGCTGTGCCACAAGGGTACAAAGTGTCGCACTCTTTAGCGGCATCCGTAACACACCGTCATAGTCACGTAAAACGTCTCTTCTTACCTCAATCACCGAAGGCTACTGTGTCCGCTCACAAACTCGGGTGTTTGTAACGCTGTCGTACCAATGTACCCCTAAGAGTAGTCCTATCAAACCTTTCAATCAAGCAGTTCATAAATAATTTCTCAACAGAATTATCGTTCCTCGCCAATGACATTATTAATGGACAACGCACTCAGTACAATAGCTAGCAAGTAAATTCGCGCATAGCAACATTCGCACATGTATAGGTAGACGTCATGTGACAAATTCCATTATTCGATATCACGCATCGGGAATTTATAGCAATATCACCTTTATTGTAATGGCGTTAAAACAGTGTTTCTAGTGTCAATGTTCATTTGAGCGAACGATATTGATATTAAAATATGAATTATGCCATTCGGCAGACCCGACAAAAAGCATCGGGAATTTATAGCAATATCACCTTTATTGTAATGGCGTTAGAACAGATTATGCCATTCGGCAGACCCGACAAAAAAGTGAGTGTCATTTTTTTTCCAGATGCTTCGTCCATATTAACGCATTCGCTGCTAGTAGTAGTGAGTAGACAATGATTTTTTAATTAGCAACTTTAAAATGCACGTTAATTACATCGATCGGCCGCCTGGTCATTACGCGCATGTGCGTCTTCAGCGTCCAAAGTATTAATGTCATTGTTCCTCTCATATAAAATAGAAATGAAACAATAAACAACCACAAAACCAGTTCTATGTTTATTAATCAATTATGTATATTATATATATAACTAAAGTTAGTAATTGAACGTCATACCAAAATAAATTTTCAAACAACTATAAATGGTGGTCCAGACAGAAAGTGACAAACAACTGTATGGTTGGTGGCTATATGCCTCACCTGAAAATCAGTATCTCATGGCAATATTTTAAATGTATTCAATTAAATTGATTCAATTTATTTATTTTTTAACATATTGTGGACATTAAAAATTATAAGTTTAAGTTATTCACAACATGACATTTAGAAACAAAGATATATAAAACAGTATTACATAAAAAAGAGATAGATCAGTAGATAAATTAGATAGGTACAAGGAAGTACACCGGATGAGTTAAGCAGACCCTATTTTAAGAATTTATAAAACAACGTCCACCTAAACTCATTCTCACGTAAGTGGAATATATCAACACCCGAAGCAATTTCGTTGAACATAGTCATCGCCCTCCCAATTGGCATTACCAGTGGCAGGTTGGTCTGCACCTTGGGAGTATAAACAACTGATGGTCTCTATTTATAAGATAGTTATCAGGGACACACAAGTCAACACTGCCCAGAATGGCAGAGTTCTCATTTATACCTCGTATAAGTCGAAAAAAATACGTAGCTAAATAAAGATTTCTTCTAAATTGCAGACTGCAGTATATTAGCATGCCTAAGAGAAAGTCAGTTGGATAAAGCCACGGATAGTATCCATACAACCTCAAGTAAAGGAGTCTCAAGAATTTCTTCTGTACCCTCTCCACCATAAGGCCATACTTCAACCGATGCGGTGCCCAAACAATAGACCCACTCTCAAGTCTGCTTCGAACTAAAGAATTAAATGAAAGTAATAATACTATGAGCCCAGAAGGGGTCAGAGATAAAAATAGCTCCTGGCCACTGTTTCACGACTCAATCAGTCGTTCAATCGAATATTTTACCTCTTATATTTTAATTTATCAATGGCGGCAATCTATATAATCAATGAATTTTAATAAATGTATCACCGATGTGATATATACAATTATTAAGAAGGGGTGTTCAATTTTTTTCGAATAGTAAAATATAGATAGATTTTATATAGATTAATTTTACCAAATGCCGCCTATTCGACGCTTGCATTCTGACGGTGATGCTTTACGGTAGCGAATCATGGCACCTTACGAAGGCTTAGAGCAACCGTATACTGAGCTTCGAAAACAGATGTTTGCGACGAATACTGGGTGGTGGTATGACTTTAGGAGCAACGAGGAGATAAGAGTACGCACCAAGCAGCCTCTCATCACGCTGAAAGTGAAGAGGTGACGTTGGGCCTGGCTCTGCCACGTGCTGCGGATGCCAGAAGAGAACTTTTGTCCTTCAAGCCGACCGGATTCCGGCGACCTGGAAGGCCGCTAAATACAATCTACAAAGTGTATACGGCGGAGCTACGGGATGCTGGTTTGACCTGGAACGAAGCAAGAAGACTGGCGAGCGACAGGGATTTTCGGAGGAGCCGCGTGGTGTCCATATGCTCCAGTTAAGGGGCGGATATGGCCAAAGAAGAAGAAGAAGAATTTCGCCGATGAACAGTTTATGGTAATATTTTATGGTGATTAGTAGATAGACGAAACTCTAAGGAATAAGTTTTTGGGGATCGAAGTGACTAGTGGGAAAAGGTGATGACGTGTTGATTGAGGCAGCAGTGGTGTATAATCTAGGCAAATCAAATATGAAGAGACAAATAAGAATGTAATCCACTGAAACCAGAGCAGAATGGAAGAGTCTGCTGAGGCCGTTAAGGTCCGCTCCAAGTTGTGGCACCAGAAATAAAAATGTATTTCCCACAGAACAGATTAATAATATAACAATACGAATGCCAATCGTCATAAGCAAGACTTTAACTTAGTTTCAATTTGAATTATAATGAAAACTCTCTTTGGGTTGGACCATTATTGCCGACTGAAGAGAAAGTTGATACATTCACGACTGGTCCTACCTTCCCGCTCCTCCCGTTGTCTATGGATGACGTGTCATTGCTTGTCATTGTCTATAAAGTGCTCATACTGACGCCTCTGTCGTGTTCACTTGACACAGGGAATGGTTTGATTTGGATAGATGAGTTAAATAATACACTAACATTAATACACCTTCTACAATTGTAATGCATAGATAAATGCTACATATTTTTCGGAAATCGATATTACCACCGGTTTTTGTGTGAAAGACTAGTTTGACTTTGACAGCTGACGAATAACAGAAATGTATATTATTTATAAATAACACTGATTCATAGTTAATATATTTGATTTGTGAATTTTTTATAATTCAATTTGAAACGAGAAAAGGCGAATCAATATGTCAAGCAATCTGGGATCTGATTTTGACAGCTGAAAAGTGGACCACTCGTTGCTTGTGCAAAAAGTTATGCTCAGGCTTTATTAATCTAAAGATGGCGGTGGTTGGACATAAATGTCTGTTCACTTATAATAAGATTTCAATTAAATTGATCCTCGAAACTTAATTGTTTTAATTTAATGAATCAGGGCCCAGACTTGTTAACCTATGCAGTATCGAGAGTGTGTCACAGTAGTCACGACTTAGCAATTCCAAGACAGGACGTATTATAGACAGGCATGCGTGATTGCGAGTCAAAAATAAGACTGACAGACTCAGGGCAGGTATTGTTGAAGAATATAACAATGTGCCAGCCGTTGACAGACGTCGTTTGTCAACTTTTAGCAGTACCAACCCTTGACCTGCTATTTCGCAACATGTGCATGAATGTTTTTCAATAATTGCACACTGATATAACACATAGATAGAAACTTTGTTAATTTTCAACAACCTACTGTAACACAAAAAAGATCTAAAATCATTTATTCAACCCCCTAATAAGGCCAATGTTTAAATAATTAAATTTGTAATTTTAAATCAATTTGTTATCAATACGATTTTCGAAGTTTACTTCTTTTGGCGCGTTTGGGAAATCAGACCATAGTGTATTTTTGGCGTGTGACATGTAACACATAATTTATTTTTTCACACGAAAAAAAAAACGCACTCGATTGGATTCGAACCACTGATTGTTCGGTTATCAGCCGAACGCACTACCTTTACGCCACAGTATGATACTGCAATCGTGACGATTATACAGTATAATATTATAGTTTAGAATTGTTCCGTTACCTAGGCAGCGAATTTATTATGGTCGGCCATTTGCAATTCCTTACGTAAACAAACGATTAAACGTCATATAGTGAAATAAAAACAACGAGAAACCATTATATAATTTAGTAATATAAGTTAAAGCGTATAGAAATAAACCAACGGCGTTCCAATAAGCGGACTTTTTTCTTGGGTGTGTAATTTAACAAGATAATTAAGAGCTAGTCAAAGAATCTAGTTTATCACAAGTTTCGTTTTTGTTTTGTTACGCCAAAGAAGTATAACTTCTAACGCGCGTACATAAGTACACACAGTGATTTTTTTTAAATATCTAAAACTGTAGCTTTAATGTACATAATTTATTATGTTGCACTTTTTATTCAATGAATAGGTAATATGTACATAAGGTTTTAGAATGCAATATAAGTCAGCCCATGCCTATGATAGCCGAGCGGCTTAAGCGTCGGCCTATAACGTCGTGGGTCCCAGGTTCGAATCCTGGGTCTGGCAAATATACATATTGTTTTCAATTTATGGACCTAATAGATTGAGCTGACTAACATCCTTTTCTCGTAAAAACAAAATCTGTTAATACAAACCTTCACTCTGTGGAGGCCCATATGATCTTATTAGAATCGGACTTGGAATATACAAAATAATAATTTGGATAGCACATAAAATAAGTAAAGTTGAGGGTCTATTTGTATGTTCTTGCTTTATGTTCGGTGACTTTCTGTTGGGGTAGGCAGGTCAGGCGTTGCATAAGAGCGGTATATTATAAAGGGCGACAAATGAAGGAACGACTACAAATTAATATAATAATTTATGAGAGCAATAAAGTTGTTGTTTCCAATGAAGACGGTCGTTTCATTGGAAAAAAATGTCGACATTTTAGATTAAAAATAATCGAAGCATAAAAACTCTTGTCAACATAGGCTATTGCTATATTGTGATACATATTGTCATGACGGTTAATCGCACAGGCAAAATTTTCATAACTTCTAAAATCTGTCAGTGCCACAGACATCCACATAACTAATACCACCACTGTCTGAGAGGAGGTTTCGTGAAAATATTCTTATTGTCAGTAGATGGTGTGTATGTCAGTTTAAGATAAGTACCTAGCCGGAAATAAATAATATTTATAGTAGGTAAGTCGTAGGGATTGCAATATCGGTATTCATCGATACCAAAATACCGGGTTTTTAAACCCAAAATATCGGTTTTTCGGTATTAAGAAAGCAGAAAATTTGTAAAAATTTGTATCTCAAATCCGACAAAAGTGAAATAATCACATAAACATTGACCACATATCAGTTTCAGGGGGAGGGGGGATAGCTCTCGACTTTGATTTTGGACGAAACTTGGTACGAGTTAAAAAATGTCTCTCGGCATCGGTTTCCAGACTGATTTTTTTATTTTGGACGGAAAAGTTTACGTATGAAAACATATTTTTGAGGAATATGTATCTATATACCGATATTGGTGTTTTTATTCGGTATTTCAATCCCTAGTAAGTATGTAGCTAATAATTTTGCAGACAATTTGGACCTAAAAATAAAAGGGGACAAAGTTCTAAATTTACTTAAGGGGGGACATGCTCGTCGTAGGTCAAAATTGAGTTTTTTTTTTGTATTTTAAAACCATGATCCTGGACATTCCTTAAACGTTGAAGATAACCTATTTATATAATTTTGAAGCCTTATTATCCTTTATATTTAACACGCGCGTTAACATCATTTTATTCCCTACTTCAATTATAGTTTGTCAATTTATGGCTACGGCCGTATGTTGTAGCTTAACCACTGGGGAATGCCAAAAGAAATGGCGTATTTCAAAAAAACACTACCTTATTCTTAGGTCAATAATTATTATAAAGCAATCAATATTCGTAGGATGTTTATCACACTTGAATGGTCAAAGACATAGCTTATAATTAATATGTGTAGAATTATCTTCAAATGTGTTAATCTTGCCGATCTTTTGAATAATAAAATGCCTAATTCTTGTAAAATTTGGGATCACAGAGATTATCAAAATAATTTTTATTGTAAATATTTTACTAAAATTATCTCGTCATTAATTATACTAATGGTTTTATAAATGCGTTTAAAAATTAATAAATGTAAAAAAACTTAACACCACTGCACATTCATGTACCGAAATATGACTATATTCTAAAACATTAGAGCGAGAGGTTTAAAAGAATTCTATTTTATGTAATAAAAATACTTTATGCAGTCATCAAATGTTTAAAATAAATATAAAGGATAATAAGGATTCTAAATTATATAAATAGATTATCTACAACGTTTAAGGAGTGTCCAGGATCTTGGTTTGAAAATACAATAAAACTCAATTTTGACCTACGACGAGCATGTCCCCCCTTAAGGGCGGAATCTTACCAAGGGACGTTACTTTTTATGTTTCATTGTATTTAGTACATATATATATTATATATATTATATTAGGACTACAATTTTCGTTAAAATGACTTATGACTTAAGAGTCATACTAGTTTCTTGAGAAACACCTAATATTAAATTTAATAGTAAATAATCGCATTATTTCGTTCAATTAATTAGTGTTGTTCCCTTACAAGGCGCATGGTGTAGTGACCATAAATGTGTATTTTTAGTCTAAAATTTTTGAAGATCAAGTCTAATCGCATAATCGAATATATCACTCCAAACAGTTTGGAACATAACTATAAATAATTACAAGATAAAAAGAACTTTTTATATAACACGTTTGTAAATTTTCTGTTGAATCATATAAACTTGACAATTCTCTGTATTAATAAATACTTTTTATTGTACTTGATAGAAATACTGATTAAATATAGAATACTGAAATGTCATTTTGACATTTCATTTTGATTACCATAGTAACGCACGTATATATTAATAAGTTAGTTGCTAGGACCCCCTTAGTAACCAATAATAGTGTAGCAAAAGCAAAACAGAATTAACTGAAAATGAATTCAATTCTGCTTAAAAATGGCTAAAAGTATTAAAAGAATGCATTGTCGTCGTGTTCTGATATATTCTAAATGTTTCAAATGTCTAGCTGGTCGGAAAGCTAGTTAAAAATCTTCAATCGTCGAATACAAATCTTGGAAAAACAAGAAAAAATTTGTACTGGACACACAAGAAAAAAACCGGACAAACAAGAATACGAGCTAATAAAAACGTGGTAAAATAGTCTGTACTGTATTATAAATCTTGATGACGATTCCACAACGTTCTTAATGTGATTGAATTGGCAGCCATATAAAAATAATATTCTGTAATACTATGTATTCTGCACACCGAAAGATAGCAGCTATAAAATTTTCACCATTTTCCATCTGTTTTCGTTTACATGTTTGTATCAATCACTAAAATTTAAATTTTAAAAATAACGTCGATTTTTCTAGTCTTTCTATGAAAATGCAACTACAAGACGGCGTTAATGGGTACGCAGCAAAAATATAAGTACTAATTTTTATTTTATAGAAAAAGCCCACAGTTGCAAATTGTAAATTCATCTTTAATATTTTTAATAGTTTTAAAATACTTGCGAATTGATTCTTTGGAAAACTTTGTCAATTATCCATTAATTTCAACATTTGTTTTACTTTGTCTTAATTTCCCACTAATTTCGTAATTGCTATAGAATGTCCATGACTGTAATAATAAATAATAAAAGCATAGATCTGTAGTAAGATGGTGACACACACATGATTTTCCGCCCCTGTGGGGGGCGCTCCCATAAGGAGTAGTACCTCCCAGCCGCTCGGTCTGATCCTGGTAGTCAATGTGCCACCGGTGTAATGATTACGACCCTCGACAAAGCATAACAATATTCAATGTATGTAGAAGTCCGACAGTTTGCCTTGTCGAGTGTTAGCACTCCGCAAGGTGAGCTGTGGAGGAGATAAGTCGGTCGCAGACCATGTACATATAAGGTAATAAGGTTATAAGATTAAATATTAACTAAATATATGCTTAGGTAAGGGGGTAATTAAATTAAACTAAATGTAAAATATGATTTGTTTGTAATGGTAATATGTAATATAAATTGTAATATAGTGGGTAAATGTAATATAGATAGGCAATGGATTAGTCGGATAATTAAAGCGAGATGTATAGACGGGCGTTAATGGAATATAGTAATTAAGGAATTAATGTAATTAAAGTAATATTAATATTAATCATATTACGTACATCGATATCGCTATATGTTGGGTTGATAGATTGACATCCGTCAACCTTATATAAATGTGTAGCATATGGCGGTATCGGTGATCGGTGAATTGGTAAGAAATACTACCACCCCTAACGGATAAAAAGGCAAGATTATTAAATCCAAAATCAGTCTGTTTTGCGGGTTCCGGGAGTCGCTTCAGCGACGGCTTGTTGCCCCGGGACCCTCGCGATCTCGTCTGCATAACTAATTAGAAGTAATTAAGTTAATGTTAAATAATTAGTTAATAATAATCAAGTTAATTTTAAAAATAATTAAATAGTAATATTCGAATTAATTTTTAATTAATCAGTAATAAAAGTGGTTATTTTTGTGACTTCGGATATTAGTTTACTCTTCTTTATTGAGACTTCGAACTGTGAACTTCGAATATTAATTGATTTGACTTTTCTTTTTTTTACTAATTGTGGTGTATGGATAAAAACAATAAATCGAGTTTCTTTTAATTATTATAAACTTTGGGACTTTCGATACCAATGTGAATGATACCTTTGGACTATAATCCTTGATGAAGGAATGCCATAAGGCCAAACATATTCTAATAACAATAAAATACGAGTTCTGAAGATTTCATCTGGTGTTTAATTGACTTTGTGCCCCGTGACTTCTTGGTTTACTCCACGTCCATGAGGTTCCTGCCTGTTCCTCCACATTAATGAACCTCCACTTCTAAGTGCCTGAGCTAGTCAGGAAGTCGGAGGCCTTCAATGGCAATACCCAATATGTCCGTTTTTTGGCAAATTGAGCTATGTATACCACCAGACTCGTCTAGGTGAGATCTACAAGCTGTCAAAATATGGTATGTCTAGGTCTTATATGTTCGGAGAAATAAGCTGTGTCAATATGTGATTTGTCCATTATTTGAATTTCTTAAGATGGAAAACAATGATATGTCAAGACGTGACTTATTTTGGCTTCCTACATTTTTACACTTTTATCCTAGATAAAAATGCAATTTATGACATGTATGAAAATATATCATATTTGGTCATAATTTTTGTAATTCTCAATTTGGCAGAATACGATATGTCTCTAAACCTGTACTCACTACCCTGTAAAGGTTCCCACAGCGAGAGAGGCTCCAGAGTTTAACGAGTTAGTAGATTTAGATCCAACCAGTGGTGATGTTTACTGTAAAACAATTTTAAACTTTGTCCTTAGCGTTATACAATGTGATTAAACCTTAAAAACAACTTAAATATACAATAAACAACTATGTAACTTGATCAATTACCGTGACATATCATATTTTGCCAGATATTTGGAAAATTTCAGCATTTTTTCTATAGATACCTTAATTTAAAAAATATTCCTCTCTAAACAACTATTTTATACACATTTAACAATAAAATAAGGCCTTCAAAATTAAAACTGTGATTTTTCCGAGCCCATTAAAGTATAAAATTGCTCTCCTGAACAATTTAGAAAAAGGGACATATTGGGGATTGCCATATTTCTACAGAGATAATGTTTGGTCACCCTACTCAGACGTCATAGACAACTAGACATAATTCCCACACTATTGATATTTTATGTTGATAAAGTTTGAGCTATGTATAACACCGAAAACTATTAATAACCAGAATAAATTGCTATAAATTAAATAAGTGAAATGTATTGCGACTAACTTACAGGATATAAAATGAAACTACGATAGCAAGTGACCCTGAAGGCTGTGACTAACCTCACAAAAAGACAAAAGTGTGGGCTGTGACCACGATTTTGACATTCGAAACGAGAAAATGAGTAATTATTATCTAACTATCGCATTGCATCAGCCCAATAATTAGATTTATTGTATTTTACAGAAAGAAAACAATGTTCACGTTTTTGTCAACTTTGCTCCGACATAAGGACAGGAGAGAGAATCATTTTTTACCACATTTTTATTAGCTCGTATTCTTATTTGTCCGGTACAGATTTTTTCTTGTGTAGTACATTTTTTTTCTTGTTTGTCCAAGATTTTTAACTAACTTCCCGACTAGCTAGAAATTTGAAACTTTTAGAATATATAGAACACGACGACGATGCATTATTTTAATACTTTTGGCCATCTTTAAGCAGAATTGAATTAATTTTCAGTTAATTCTGTTTTGTATGGAAAGTTATTTCAGAAAAAAATCGTAAAAAGTAAAACACTATTATTGGTTGCTAAGAGGGTCCTAGCAATTAAATTATTAATATATAGTGCGTTACTATGGAAATCAATATGAAATGACATTTCATTATTCAGTATTTCTATCAAGTACATTTTTTTTGATCGTTTAAGCTAGCAAGTCAAGTTTATATGATTCAACAGAAAATTTAAAAACGTTGTAGATATAAAGTTCTTTTTATCTTGTATTTATATATATATATGAAACGATGTTTTTCTGAAACTGGAGTCACTCTAGGCTTTAACATTGAATAATGAAATGAAAAGAAAAGATAGTATTTTATGTGAAAAAAGCCCGTATTTAATAATTTTTCATCCAATTTTTACATTATTGTTTTAATTGTCACGGACATAACGATAGTATGTCAGTCTTTCTTTCGACCATGTCCGATCCTAATAGGATCATTATGGGCCTCCACAGAGTGGAGGTTTGTATTAACAGATTTTATTTTTACAAGAAATGGATGTCAGCCACTTGCTCAACCTATTAAGTCCATACTCTGTCTCATACACAAATTGAAAAACAATGTGTACTTGCCAGACCGGGATTCCAGCCTGGGACCCTCGACACTATAGACCGGCGCTTAAGCCGTGCCGCCATCGTGGGTGAATACATAATGCAATAATAATTATTCATTATTGCAAGCTGACAACACTTCAATATTGTCGTGTTTTGAAAACCAATATGTTTTTTTATTGATATGTAGGTATGTTGGTACAGGCAACACCACTTCTCCTCGATTAATCATATTTAAAGATATGCTCCAAGTGACCGTCATATCTTGTTAACACGAACCGGTGTCCTGTTGCAAAATATACCTCAAAATTACCACACAGCACTCTACATTCTTCAGTTTTTCATTGTAAAATGGCAGAGGTGCCCAATGATTAAAGCATTAATAAGCTAATTCGAAGTTTGTTGGTGTAAAAATATTTCAGAAACTCGTTGTCGTTAATTGGATATAACAACAAGAAATGAAAATATAACTAATATTAAATTCTACAGGTTTTTAAAAGGTTTGGTCGATAGCTATTTCGGTTGTAACACTATTATCAAGACTATTTTTCAAAGTATCAACAATATTACAATTAATAATAAGTATACAGAGTCATAATATTGTTTGAACGAATAAAAAAAATGTATTCTGTCTCTATTTATACGTATAGTATTTAAGCAAAGGCAAACGGCCTATCTGAATAGTCTTGATAATGGTTTTACAACCGAAATAGCTATCGACAAAACCTTTTAAAAACCTGTAGAATTTAATATTAATTATATTTTCATTTCTTGTAAAATGGAATTCTACCAAGTAAATGCTAACTCAATTAATGGATATAACAATTTTATTACATAAACGCCTTGGGAGGTAAAATTTGCTATTGTGTTGACGTCTTCAGATACCTTGATAATAGATATACCTGGCTGGTTATATATAGCTGGCCAATCAGGGATGCCATATCAGTGGGAACCAGAATACCTAGACTGGAATGAGGCCATAAAGAAAATGTGCTAAAGCACGTGGATAGATTTTCACCACAGGGCATTCCTTAAAAAGGGGGAAATGGAGAAAGTTCATTCCACCATCCCCGCGTTCGGTGCCCTGGCTTGTAGAGTATCTTATTATTAAATTATTTAAATAGGGACCAAGACCTTACTGGACCGATGAGATAATTAATTGATTTTTACTGGGGGTAGAGTATATGCTTCATAACTTTTCACTCCGGCTCTAGGATGACATTGATGTTATAATATATTCTAAAAATATTTTTTTACATAAAATACTATTCATTTATTTTTTCATGACTATATTATATTATTATAGTAATACAAGTGAATATCATTTGATCTATTTTTATGCGAGGTAATCAGGCAAAGAGGCGTACCTACCAGTGTAGTAAAAAATATAAAAAAAAGTGCACAGTTATAAAACGTATACTCTACGTGATGACAAAAGACTGAGAACCTACAAGAGTGCAGACAGAAGGTGTTCATCCAGTAGTGGAACACTACGCTCTGACGCGGAGGTCAATTTTGAAGATACCATTCGGGTAATCCAATGTGCTCCATGCAGTGACGGCCCTAGACAAAATGCCGCCTCTAGGCAGTGCCAAAATGCCGCATTTTATTTTATTTTATACAGTATTTTTATCATCCCTTCATGGCTCCAATATCTGAGAAATGTGTTGTATGGATACATTGCTAACAAGATATAGGTATACCACTAAATCTCACCATCTCTACTTCAATAGACAATATTGCGAGTCCACGGTTTCAGATACATTCAAAAATACACCTGACAACTTTCAAAACTCGCGAGTGACTGGCAAAAATATTCGGATAAATTAACTAGGTAAGTATGTACCTACCGATAATTCAAATATAATTCGCAAATCTGCACGTGTCATTGCTGGTCATCAAGAACATTACGTCCAAGGACAACGGAAGTAAACTAGACATCGCAAACCAGACAAAAAAATACAGTCCTGTTAAACCTTGTATGTTAATTAATATCTACATTTTCTTTCACACCAGTGAGGTGATTTTTTTAATGGAAAGTTATTTCCGATATTATTACTCAGTTAAGGTAGATACCTATTTCTATATATTACACTTAATGGTTGAACTTGATTTGCTGCCCTTCGAGTAACTGCCGCCCCCAAGCGACGCTCAATATGCTTACCCCCACGGGACGTCACTGGCTCCATGCCAGTTTGGATATACATAATATTATATCAGATAAGTAGAAAACAATCTTTCATTTAATACCTCTGGTTCGATGCTGGCGCTGTGGCGGACCTCTTAACATTGACCCACTAATCTGTGATTTGTTTTTTTTGCAAGAGGTCCAATACTCCATGAATTAAATTGTTAAAAGTGCCACTTAATCGAGTTCCTTGCTACTGCACGACATAACTTAATGAACCAAAAACTACACTTAATAAAAGTATAATTTTTACAAGTCACATTTAGATACATTTATACAGAAAGCAACCAACCCACAATAAAAAATTTATTATGGTAAATCATTAAAAAATATATACTTATATATTTTGCAATTATTTTTTTCAATTTTATCATATACATACCAAAATAAATAATATGTATAGAAAAGGTTACAAAAAAAGCAGATTAAAATAATCCACAATTTTATATGTTATATTTTACCTACTCGTATTTGCTGTGGGTATTCATTTTATAATACTAAGTCTACAGAGTTCAAAGTAATAACACGCCTTTATACCAAAGTATCTAGCTTATTTTACCTACAATTTATTTATTATATCAAAACACGGTGACAATGCATTCTTTTAATACTTTTAGCCATCTTTAAACAGAATTGAATTCATTTTCAGTTAATTCTGTTTTGTATGAAAAGTTATTTCGGAAGAAATCCGTAATCCAATCCACTATTATTGTTTGCTAAGGAGGTGTTCCTAGCAACTAAATTATTAATATATACGTGCGTTACTATGAAAATCAAAATGACATTTCAGTATTCTATATTTGTTTGTTTGTTGCAAAATAGCAAAAAAAATGATTTGATGACAATGGCCTTATTTGTCCTTAATTATTAATACATATAATTATCAAGTTTATATGATTCAACAGAAAATTTAAAAACGTGGTATATAAAAAGTTCTTTTTATCTTGTAATTATTTAAAGATAGTTGAAGATTCGGTTAGTAATTGAAGTAGTAGGTACCTACTTTGATTTAATAAACAAAAACCGATCGCCAATAGTAGCTTGATTTGGAAGAACGCTGATGAGCATGTATTAAAAGGCTAAAAGTTAAAGTTTGTCGTCATTAGTAATATGTCAACTCGTAGCATCGTCGATAATGCGCGGATTGGGGCGTAAACCTAGGAGGTGCAGGTTCGATTCCTGCTGGGTGTCTTACTTTTTTCAAAAAGATTTTTTCATTTGGTTATAAATAATATATTTTCTCATAAGTGTTCAATACTTAGAAAGGTACATTCTTAAATCTTGTGAATTATTCATTGAATAAAAGATATGGCTAATTAAAAATGTATTTTTACTTTATGCAACTTTTCTGTTATGTGCGTTGGTTGTTTTCTGCAAACATAAGTAAGATTATTACGAAATTTTGACCTAATATTAGTCTCCATTGTTTGCTCGCTCTAAGATCTGGTTACTAATAATAATTTATTAACCTATGACTTTTACATACTTAATGAGTTAATTGTGTTTTCCAATTTTTAGGACAATAAAATAACTGTGTTCATAGATAAGTACTTGACTTTCAAGGATTTTACTGTCACTAATGGACTTTTTGACATAATTTAGTTATTTTTATCAAGCAAATACTAGTTTTATTAATTGAGCTCTATCATACCAGACGAGTATTTCTTTTATAAAATCTGCCCAAGGAGTATTCATGGCAAAAATAATATTGCAGCTGAGATAAGAATATATGCTTGTTTTCAGAAAAAAATCTAGATTTTCTCAAAATTAAAAAAAGATGTCCGAATGCTGCTAGCACTTCAAACAAACATTGTCATAATTAAGAACATTGTACATACATAATTTTGAAAACACTTCTGAGAAAATATATTATAACCATTAGAATTTTTTTTTTGAAAAAAGTAAGACCCGCACGAATCGAACCTGCATCTCACGAGTATCGCGCCCATATACATAGACCACTATGCTAAAGGCGTCATATTTCATTGCAACACATTTTAACTCATGGCTTTTAATCCTCTCTGAAGCGCTTTCCAAATTAAGCTACTATTGGCGATCGGCTTTTGTATTTTAAATCAAAGTAGGTATAAGGTAGGTACTGTAATTACTAACCGACGTCACGGATCACTCCAAGATATTTTGTTGTAACTTATTTGGACAATATTTCAAAATTATGTATATTCAATAATAATTAGAATGTATCAATCATTCTTAAATCTTTCGAATTATTCGTATATTTTAAGAATATTTTGTGTCAATGTCAATATATTAAAAAAATATGTATGTTTAGGTTTGAAATCAAATATTTCCAACTGCGCATCTAGTCTGTACACAAGGATGCTATCGGTGGCTATCGAGGGTAGTTTAGCATATTTATGTATTGAGGCGGTTAATTTTTTTTTATTTTTTTATTAGAATTATTAATAACCATATCCTTGCTTTTTCGTACAAGGTGGTTGTTAGTAATTTTGAACAATCACAAACACCCAGGCTTTGAGAAAAACACATAAATGTTTTTGTCATGACCGGGAATCGAACCCAGAACTCTCGGATGGAAGGCCAGCGCCTTACCCACTGCAACACGAGAGCCGCCTGAGGCGGTTAATTGTTACAATAAGTTAACCGTCTAAACTGTCAAAAAGTGATATGTTTTAACAGCACCTCTCTTGGCTGTGCTAAATTTTAGAGCGAGATTGACAGTTTAGATGGCTAACTTATTGCAACAACTATAACACCCCTATACATAATTATGATAAACTACCCTTGATACCCGCCTATAGTAGCCTTGTGTATAGAATAGATGCGCTGATACTGTTTTGTGAATACCAACAAAATCACATCGACATATTCCTCGTGTTGCAGTCGCAACGAGTTAAGATATGCGACATGGCTTATTTGTAACGCTACTGTGTCATCAGCTAAATATAATTTGTTTATTTAAGTTGAAGAATGATATTGAGAGAATGTGGTAATCACTATCAGTTGTGATACTTGATAAACTGGATTGTTAATAGTAGATCACAGCCTTATTGAAGTTGGACATGCATCTATTATAATATAGGGTTATCAAAAAGAGATAGTTATATAAGTATATAATATATACTGAATTTTTCTCTCAATATGTTGATTGTGTCACGAGCTGTATGGCATGTTGGAACATCTTGTCGGACCTACAGATCAAAATAATCTAATTCATGCCAGAAAAAATCAGTAATCATGTTTCTGTAGCGTTCTCCATTGACAGTAACTGCATTGTCATTTTAGTTGTCAAAAAGATACGGTCCAATTACACTTCCAGACTATAAACCCAATGACATTAATATGGACGAAGCATCTGGAAAGTAAAATGACACTCACTTTGTGTCGGGCCTGCCGGATGGCGAAATTCATATTTTAATATCGGTATCCTACGCTGAAACGAACATTCTGCTTGCAAGCGGTCTGGCGACACCGCTGGGTCTGCCCATACAAAATTTCTGACTGTCAGGCTTCGACTCCGCCGTAATTATTGTGTTACAAAATGCCAATGTACCTAGTTAAAAATTGTAAAAAAAATCTACTAAACACTCCAAGAAAGATGGGATATCACTTTTCATGTCTTAGTATTATTTATTATTGATAAAATGCCATTTTAAGATATTGATGAATGTTTATTCGATGCAATTGAATGACAGAAACCATTGGACAGACGCCTGTGATGCGTTGGGCTCACTTGCGTCTAATCTCCGAGAAGTCGTAAGTAATCGATAATCTGTTTCTAATGCAATGACACTAATACGCCATTACAATAAAGGTTATATTACTATAAATTCTCGAAGCTTGTATCGCATAATGGAAACGGATACGTCATATGGTCACGTGACGTCTACCTATACATCTGTGAATGACTTTCATGCACAATTTCTCGTGCGCGCCGATATGAAGTGAGTTGTCCATTTAATATGTCATTGTAAAAACCACACTAAACTCTTTTTAAAATTTTTATGGATGTAAAGCTGTACCAAGAAAAGTATGTGGGTTTTTATTACTCAAAATGCGACAATTGTGCTTATTTACGAAGCCATTTAACCTAAAATGAGCTTCATCGCTGAAGATGATTGTTTTCATGACATAATGGCTATGTTTCAAGTTGCTCCCAATCCAAGCCCAGTATACAAAAAATTGTAACACCAATTAATAATGGTCATTCGGTTTAAGTTCTTGTGTTTACTGTGTTTTACACGCATTCAAATGAAAATCTTTATGGATAATATTCCGTGTAGTGCCATAAGAAAGCTCTTGAGAACGACGTGCAAGTAATTGATTTTTCTGGATTTTCATCCACACTTTGATTTACAAAATCGATATTTTCAGTAGTACGTATTTTTAACATTGCAAACATTACCATTTGACTCGAAATTTCCTATTAAATTAACAAAAATATCGATTGGTATGACCATAAATTTCACGTAATCCCCGAAACGTAGCTAGAATTGTCGGAAAATAATTACAAGATAAAAAGAGCTTCTTATATTCTAAACGTTTTTAAATTTTCTATTGAATTATTATGCTCAATATGCTCAATATGCTCAAACTTGTACTTGATACGAAGTAAATAAAAAACAAACAAACAAATATAGAATACTGAAATGTCATTTTGATTTTCATAGTAACGTACGTATATATTAATAATTTAGTTGCTATGACCACCCCCTTAGCAACCAATAATAGTCTTTTACTTTTTACGATTTTTTTCTGAAATTACTTTCCATACAAAACAGAATTTACTGAAAATGAATTCAATTCTGCTTAAAGATGGCTAAAAGTATTAAAATAATGCATTGGCATCGTGTTATGATATATTCTAAAAGTTTCAAATGTCTAACTAGTCGGGAAGTTAGTTAAAAATCGATTGCAAGATTTGTACTGGACAACCAACCACCGGACAAACAAGAATACGAGCTAATAAAAATATTGTAAAAATTAACAATAATTGTTCGACTGTGCAACTGTGTATCTTTCCATGATAATTTATCAAACAATACTGAACACAAATGTCAATTTTTGTGAGAATCAGAAACAATAAATGGCTGCTGTGACGTCTTAAAAATCTATAGTAATAATTTGATATTCCTATAATATAATAGTATAATGTATTCAATGTTAAATGTTGAAACCTAGTGACTCCAGTTTCAGAAAAAACGTCGTTTCATATATAAATAAATAACGTGGTCCAATAATTAATTAGAAATATTATTTACTAAAACTTTTTAAAGTTTCAAAATGACACAAAGTTCTCGTGTTCAAATAATGATAGAAATCTTAATTAAGTTAAGTCAAGATCGAGATCGATCAAGATCGAATAGTGCCGGATAAAAACAATGTGAGTATTAAATCAATACATGGCATAAAAAATCAAATTGCGCGCCTAGACATTTGAAATAATATATAGATATTGCCGTATTCCGGATATTGATATCAAAATTGAAATGATATTATAAAACAATCAGCGAACTGTCACTTTTATCAGATTCAATAATATATATCAAAATGTACCACAAAGTAGGTCAATCAATACATTGTATATAATATGTTTTAATTTAAATAAATTACTATTAAATACGGGAAATGTCACTTACTCTAATTAGATCGCGTCATGTACGTAAGTATCTACAGATCAAGCGACACGAGTGTGTATTGCCAGTGGCTAGTGAAAAAAATCAATTTATGTTAACAGGCAAGAATAAATATTCATGTCCTTTGAGACAGTTTTGAATTGAAATTAGGTTTCCAAATTGAGTCTAGATCGATTTGGCGCTGCCATCTGGAATGCGGACAACTTGAAGGCGCTGCAGACAAATGAAATACCTTGATAATGCGTAGGAATAATTTCACTTACACTTGCAATATTGTATCACTTTCTCTCGCTCGGCACCCCTCCGACTATGTCTTGCTTTCTTTGCAAGAGGCTTTTCAAAAATCCTGAAAACTAACTATTGCCAAATATTGTTTTTTTGATATGCAGTTAACAGTTCACTAGGTACTAAATCCTTATTCCATTTGGCCAAAGTGTATGTTAACGCTATATATTAATTTTATGAAGGTAACCATATATATTCTCTCTATCCCGAGCTCTCTCTCTTCAGTCGGTTACACTAAGGCCCGTTTCACACGGTACACCTGTGTCTAGACACAGGTGTGTCGAGCGGCTGAATTTACACATAATTGAATGGACGCGTTTAGGTGGAGACCTTGCGGAGACACACGTATATCGCGTTCTTATATGTACATGCAGTGTCCAGAGATACCGGTGTCCAGACATCAGTGTATCGTGTGAAACGGCTCTAAGCCTTTCTGCGTCTTTTTAGCTATAGTCTAGTTGATGTTTGCACATATCCTGCAGGGGCGACCCAAGTGACGAGTAGATACCTATTGTTACCAAATATCATTATCATAATAAATATCGCAATCCACAGAGTTGAGAATATAATGATAATATTATTGTAACTGTAAATGAGTCAAGGCTAAACGATGATGCACAGCGAAACAAACAAAAAGAACGTTACCGTTATCTGTTTCTGGGCAAACGAAGGGTAGGTACGGTCAGTCGGTTGTTACCACCCTTGAGCCTTGTACATCGCCTCTAAATGCGATTTGCTACCTTTTCTTCGCGCCAAGGCGTGTGTTTACAAAAAAAAAATGTTGTTAATAATAATTAATTGTAACTTGTCAAGCGAAATATACTTACGTAACTTTATGCCCCTGAGTCAGTGTTTTTAATAAGTGAAAAGTATAAATCAGCACCATACGTAAACCCATACCTATCACTATCTACTGGGTTGTATTCATAAACCTTATAAAGAACCTGTAGATTCATCGCATCTAATGACGTAGCAGACCCATCTGAGTCTTCACGGCATCAAAATATTAGCACAATAACAATATATTGTCTTATAATGTATTTACCCCGGACAATAAGGGTTAATTGATGTTTGTGATTCATATTACATTATTATAAAATTCCCAAATTTTTATTGATGTCACAATATTATTTACGCTAGGGTAAGTACCTACTTACTAAGTAAACCATGCATTAAAATTATTCTAACGTAATATGTATGAATTCGGTGAGTAGGTAATTAGCATATTATTTTTTCTCTTCGTCTAAATTAGGACATTTTGTAATTAAACCTAGCTAAAACTGTTTACTTATACAAAACATCTAATTAATTCTAGTTGGTACCTACATATTATTTAAAGTTATTTTAATTTCTTGATAGAATTATCAGATTAATCTAATTATTTTTCTATTTGTAAAACCCGCCTAGGCGTAAATAAATCAATGCGAATTTTGAAAAGAGAAAAAAAATTATCACTTAGGTTGCACCCACTTTCAACTAAAATATCTGACATAACCGGTTGGTGGTTTTTTCCTGATTTTTTTAATCGAGAAATAAAAAAAGCTTTCGTTTGTCGAAGTTTATGTAATATAAATGTAAATACCCAGCATAGCTGTTACATATATTTTACAAAATACAAACTGTGGTTTGGGTTATTCTTCATTCTCTAAGTCCTTTCTTTAAGTAGAGCATATTGTGGATACCACCAGCATGGTTCTATAATATGAAGTATAGAAGGTAGTCGCTTAGTCTGAAAGTATCAAAACATATTATTTTATTGACACAAATTTAAAAAAAATCAATCAATGAATATAAGCACGTAAGATATATTTATAACTATTGCTTTATTTTCAACACCCAGTAGTTGTTTATTATTGTATAGATAACATTATATGTGTAAGGGGTGTCTCCTAACCTGTGTGTTTAGCACTTACCAGTCTTCTTGCTTCCTCCCAGTTCATAACAGTATCCAGTGGCCCCCGCCTATACGTCTTGTGGATGGTATCATGCTGACTTTAAGAAAAAATAGAACCGGTTTCCGCGTCTACTACGCTTCCCAGAGAGATACATTTTCACTGATGTACTATGCCTTTTTTATGATTTTATCGAGGCCTTGACCACGACTCGCTGTCATATCGCCTCTTCTCATTTAAAAGAGGATCCACCGACCAAGCCCTCATTCCAATTCTGTTAAAGAACTTTACAATTCTTTGACATTCTCACATATATCCGCAATTCGCAGCTATAACTCTGTGTCGTTCTTATTTAGGGAATTGTACTGCAATAATTATGTACAATGTCCTCCAAAACATCACATTCATCGCAGAGCTACGAATCACTTCTTCCCATGAAGACATCAAATCTTTTAAACCATTGTTTATCCTGTTCTTAGCCTCAGCATCAACTTAATTTTGTTTCAAAAGAAACTACGAACCAGGGCACTGAACGTGGTGATGGTAGAATTGACTTACTCCATTTATCCTTTTCTAGAGATGCCATATGGTGAAAACGCTTTTTTCTTTTTCTTTTGAAATTTTATTTTATTGTTTAACATTGTTTTTTTTTCTTCTCTCTTCTGCTGATAATATTTGATATTATTTTCACTTAACTCGTTTGGTTAGAACCAGTTCTTTTTAAATTTAAATCACATGTTGTGAACATACACAATGTGTTGTACACAATGTTTTGTTTTAAAACAAATGAAATTAAATAATAAAGATTTATTAGAATGATTTTTGAAATAATAGACTATTACGTCTATTATAATCTGCCAAGGGAGTTGGGAATACATGATGACCAATACTTCTGTAGTTTGGTGATGTCAATAAATTTAAATGGTAATTATTACCTACATAAATTTAATGTTCGTTTCAAAACCAACTTTATTCTCATTTTAGTATGGCTCAAAACGTGTATTGACATGTAACTACTTACGTTATGTATAATTTCACTTACAAAAAGAATTATGTATTATGGCGTGTCAAAAATCAATCTAGTGAACCGCACAACAGCCAAAACCCAGTGACATTAATGCATGCTTATAAATTGATATCAATAATTGACAGGGCTCCGTCACCATTGGATACTATTTATAAGTATATATTTTTATTATTATTATTATTTATTAAAGAAACAAACAGTTACATATTGATTACAAAAATTTCAAAATATAATAATGAAAAGTTATTGCAACCAGCAAAGTTTCCATGTATACATTATGATATAGTTAAGCCTAGCAAGAAAGAAAGAATAACATAAATATAAATAAATTACATAAGAAAATTACATGAGAAAAATGAGGAAGAATAATGAATAAATAAATTATATACGAAAAAAAGTAACATAAAATATATATATATATATCTATTTGTACAAAATTTTGGAGATAGCGCGTTTAAATGAAACAGGTGAATTATTAAAAGGATCAACGGTGGAGAAATACATAATTATTATAATTTTAAGAAGAGCGCCGAATAAAAGAGTTTTGTGCATAATTAGAACCGCTACGACTGATATGGTACAAAGTTTGGTTTCGCGTAAATCTTGATGAACAAAGGAAACCCACCCTTTGGAGTAGGTTTGGCGAGTCAACAAACCCATTGATAATTTTAAAAAGAAAATATTGATCAGAAATAGAACGTCGACTTTCCAAATATGGTACCATAAAAGTTGCAGTGGTCGAAATAGAATTAGATAAATCATAAAAACAGTAAGCTTTAAAATATAAATTTATATATATACGGTAGAATCTCGATATAACGGATTGCGGATGAGAGGGTGTCCGTTAAAGCTGAAAGTCCGTTATATAAAAACATAAAAAATATCCTGTCAATTCTTCTTCTGATGATAATATATCCAGACACATCCATTGTGAAGTGACGTTAATGTTCGATGTCGACGGGCTTGCTTTCGGGAACCCTGCTTTGACAAAAGAAAGTTTTGTTTGCACTTTTCAAGTCTCCTGTTTTTTTTATAATTATCTCTCTAAAATTATATAGCTAAATTTTGTTATCTCTGACAAACAGTCAATAATAATGTTATTAGACATTATTAGGATGTTTTAACAATTTTCACATTTGACCGGATATTTTGACCCTTATATCCTTAAGTCCGTTATATCGAGGTTCTGCTGTACTATAAAACATTTATAGTTTGTCCGGTATGCAAAGAGTTCAAAACTGCAGGCTCTAGAGCGCAGAATTTTTGCTGAAGATTCCCTTGCCAAAATTTGGATCAACGCTGGAAAAATGAAACAAATTTGTAGTTTAATTCAAGAGATATTATCAAATATATTATCAAAGTTTAGTGTCCATTATTTATGTCGGATCTTAACAGCCCACCTCACCCTTCGCCTCTCTATGCTATTTTATCAATGACATTATTAATGGACAATGCACTCAATACAGTAGCTAGCAAGTAAATCGCCCATAGCGATATTCTCACATGCATAGGTAGACGTCACGCAATTTCCATTATGCGATATCACGCATCGGGAATTTATAGTAATATCACCTTTATTGTAATGGCGTAAGAACAGTGTTTCTTGTGTCAATGTTTATTTGAGCGAACCCGTTCGAACCGAACCATTCGGCAGACCCGACAAAAAGCATTAGGAATTTATAGCAATATCATCTTTATTGTAATGGCGTTAGAACAGATTATGCCATTCGGCAGACCCGACATAAAAATGAGTGTAATTTTTTTTTCCAGATGCTTCGTCCATATTAATGTTATTGTATTTTATACATATTCGTCCTATTATTATTATTGAATTAGCTCATTTTCATATTCTCTATTGAATCATCCCTACAATAATAAAATTAAACTACATTTTTGCAACTGGTTTATATCAGAATTGAATAAAGTATAAATATATTAGGACAATAATATATTATTACGCATGGCAATGTTTTTTTAACATGAATCACCCACACATCACTCATAAATTAAAACTTCTTATTAGCTAATTGGTGCGCCATAAAACCAACCTCAGACCAATATTGAATTTAGAGACATAAGGGGCGTTTGGTTAATATAAAAAAGCATCATTAAATAAATTATATTTCGTAAATTCGTATTGACATCAACAAGATATTTGCTGGCAATAGTAATAAATATCAATGTATATTTCTCAATGAATGTTATAATTTATTAAGCGTGTTTGTTATGAATGGTTTGAGGTGTATATGGCGCCGTGCTACTTACGTCAAAATAAATATTCTAGGAATATAATACTGAGTAATAGAGTTCGCAAAAAACCTCAAATAGAAATGGGCTGGCACATAGCTCGAAGAAGGGACAATTGCAGGACAAATTTAATCATCCAGTGGTATCCGAGACGTACAAAACGTCTGCAAAGTAGACAGAGAGGCCGCTGGATCGATGAAATGATAAAGTTCTGCGGAAGTACGCGGCAACGCAACGCACAGGACCGAGAGAAGTGGAATCAGCTTGGAGAGGCCTTCATCCAGCGGTGGATAGATTTAGGCTTATAATGATGATGATAATGATGATACTGAGAAGGGTCTTCGGATAGAACCGAATTTATCATAGGGCAAAGTACACATGACTTATTAACTAGTAAAGCACTCGAGGTCTAAAACACTAAATTTGAAAATTTATGAAATCACAAATCAACATCTGCGAATGGTTTGCAGGATTTTTTATACACCTACATATTACGAGTATATTGATATAATATGAATTAAGTATTACTCTTCAATAATATCCAAACCACGTAATCACTATTAGATTTAGAGCTCTCACAGACGGGATTCCGGTGTCGAGCCACCGATGAATCCAGCCACTCTACACTGCAGTGGCTATGGCAGCCACTGAATTCATATCGCACCATCACAAATAAACTGCCACAAGTGCAAAATTATATGATTTGAGTTAATTATTACGTTTAATCGCTTCACCTCGGAACATTTAATTACTATTTAAATACCACGTTTATATAACATGCTAATTATATATAATGGCCACCAAATGAGGATACAACAGCTGTGCTGTCAGCGCTGTAAGGATTAATAGTCTATCATTCATAGTAGGGGAAGTGTGTTCAAAATGGCACAGTGGGGAAAAATAAACTTTTGTTCTACTGGCGAAATGGTGCAATCTAATATGATGCAACTAGCTGAGTAACAATGCATGACCCTTCTTTTAAATATTCAGCCATATTGAGTTTACTCAAAACAGCCGTACAAGAAGATACAGTGGAAAGATTTGTGAACCAAACGAATATTTTTGCAGCTTGTCGACAAAAGGTAATATTACATGTATTTTATATTATTAAATCTATATATATATATATAAATCAGCTTAAGTAGCCGTTATTAGTGTTCATGTACGATGTAAATTTATCATAATTACTGAAGTGTAAACTGCATTTTTTTTAACGAATTTGCCAAATTCATTTGATTAGGATAAAATGGCATACATTATGGTAGGCTAAAACGGCATATTATGTGATTTATGATTTTATTGTTTCTGAAAGATTATGTTCCGAAATTACCTACGTAAAACTCTGTAAGAGACATGGGATACAATGAAAATAAATCAGGCAGTTTTAGCTGTGAAAATGAATGGAAGAACTTAAAGAAGGCATTTTTTAAATAGAAATAAAACAATAAAAACGGAGATAAACATCTTGGAAGATTTATGACTACTTTTCCAGTGGAAATTGAATGTCAAAATATGAAATTTTTATTTGATAATATATTTTTGTTTCTATTTTTGACAAATATTTATGTCGTTTGCCATTTTGTACAACCGGAGGGGTGAAATGATTTTTAACTACACGTTTTTACTTCTTATTTTTAAAGTAGTTTTACTTTAGTCGTGCTCCGTTTTTATAATAAATTATACGTTTTGATATTCTTTTTTTCATTAAACTAAACACTATGCCATTTTGTACACCCTTCTCCTACATGTACCGAAAATTTCATATCTATAAGTCAAAAGATCGTTCAATTTCTAAATATATTTCGAAAACACAGTACAAAAATGTGAAAGGTAAAACCAATTTTGCGTTAGGCGGTTTAATTTAAATGGTGCGGTTTCATTACGTTCGTCTAATTAATAATAATATAATAATAATCACATGTCGGTCGACGAATACAATACTATTATTATTATTACGTATTATTATTACGACGTTGAATCATAAAGAAATTACTTGCCGCAATAAACTATGTTCTTTAGTCGATGCAGCTTTAACAAACCATTTATTTTATACAATGCGTATAGAATACGTTGTTTAATAATTATATTATATCTAATAGCTTTTTCGCAGGTACCTTTAACTAATATAGATACATACAAATACCAACTAATATATACCTAAAGTAATACTATAACTAACTAAAATATACTAAACGTTAATTTATTTAGATTTAGAATAGTTTATATCTACTAATCCGAAATGTCACACTATACCACTTACCGTGATTAAATTAGTTATAAGACTTTAAGTAGATAAAATGCAGGCTAACGTTCATTTCTAAAAGAACACACGCCCGTTCTATACAATCATGTATTTAGGTATTACAGGAGCGAAGGGTGAAGGTAGGCTGTTAAGATCCGCCATAATTAGTGCACATTAAACTTTTTTAGTCATACGTATTTGTTTTTATTGAACAATTTACAGATATTATTGGTTAGATTTTTAAAATCAATTAAACCCTGCCTAAACCAAACCATACTAATTTTGGTATATTTTGGGCGTTACGACAAAATTTTGCATACCTTTTCATTCATACTTATTTGTTTTCGTTGGATTAAGAATAAATATCATTACACATTTTGTTGGTTGTTTTTTTTAATTCATTCAGCCTTGTCTAAACCAAACTATAAAAGATTAAAAAAAAATTATTCTATCTTTAAAATATTCAAAGTAATGTATGGTTTAATTGCATAATTTTAGATATTTTATAGATAGGTATTTTTTACTATTATCTATTATGGCTTGGTTTCGCAGGGTTTAATTGAATTAAAAAAACGAAACAACAGCTTCTGTAAATTGTGGTGTTATTTCAATGAAAAAAATACTAATACCTGATAAAGTTTAGTGTGCACTATATATAGTGGATCTTAACAGCCTACCTCCACCCTTCGCTACTGAGGTATTATTATTTGATTTAAATATATATAACGTGGAAAGACACATGATTCATGACATGCAACGGCAGGTACCTTCCTACATATTTCATTCAAAAAACACTTTTAGAAAATAAAAGTTTTTTAATTTTTTTACTTTTTCCACATTTTATTTCATAATTTTGATATACAAGCGCTTTTATCCTAGCGTAAATTTTCAATTGAATGACAGTAAAAAATATAGGTACATATTATTGAATAAAAAAAAATTATAGAGAACGTCGGTTTCGATTGTTTACTTAAATTAATATTAACTTGTTGGTGATATTTGTACTTATTTATATACATTATGAGATTGCCTAATTTTATCATAAAAAATTTGCTGTGTTTAAAATTCACCTACCGTATGTTAAAAAAAAGGTTCCCTATCAATGACAAATTTTGTATTGTACATTGTAGTGATGAACGCTCGATAAATACAAACTTCATTATTCCCATCCTAACCAAATAATAAAAAAATATATTTCCTATCTATAAAATATCCAAAGTTGTATACCTATAATTTAATCACATAATTTTAGATATTTTAGATGCCTATTAATATTAATTATGCGTCAATGATAAATTAAAATTTACAAAATAAATAGCGCCGAGTTCAATGAAAAGACAATAGGTAATTAGACCTGGCTTCAGCAATAAAAATAATTACACGACAAAGTATGGTAAATACATTGAGAGAAAAACTTGTTAGTATTTATTTCTTTACATACCTACTTAAGTAGGTATTTTGAAGATGCTCGACCAAACTGATCTATTTGATTATAAACTATTGTCAATAATGAATTTCATCAAATCGATCGTAAGAAATTTTCTCACCAACACCACCATCTGTAAATTGTCGTTTTTATTGAAAACAGAATAATATTAATTTTTTTTTTCAGAATCTGGATCAGTATGAAACACTGTTTTCATTTATGCATTTTATTTTGAAGAAATTTCTATTTAGCTAAAAAACATGCCTATTAATATTAATTATGTTTCAATGATAAATTCAATTTCAATAATAATAATAGCACACGTGTCGCCGCATCAAAGCGGTCTTTGTATTAATTATTATTATTATTACGTTGGCCGGAGTTTCGACCGAGGCAATGAATAAAAAAAGGTAATAAAAACCGCGTTTGCAAATAATAATGAGTTCGAGCAGCTTGACATTGTGGCGGGCAAAGGAAAAGTGTGCGATTCTAGTAAACACGAGTATCTTCCGTCTGAACGCTCCCATTTAGTTATGTGTAAATGCGGAATCTCCGCCACACAGGTGGCTTAAAAAAAGTGCGATACGGGTGTCTTCCGTCTGAACGCTCCCATTTAGTTATGTGTAAATGCGGAATCGAGCCACGCCGGTGGCTCGACACCGGAATCCCGTCTGAAAGAGGGCTTAGTTGACATATCTAATTGAATCGAATATATTATATTTGTAATGGCAAGTACTAGGTACGTGTTATAAAATGTATTTTGTGTATATTTTGCCACCCTCCTGGATCCTGCCTCCCGCTTGCTGTGCACCCCCGCTTGGCGCGTCCGTGCGTGAAAGTATAACGTTTTCGTTAGGTTACCCATTAATCAAGAATGGAAGACATCAATGGGCTCAATTGAGCGGAAGAGAAATGGGGTCAAGATGGTTTTAGGAAAAAAATAGTCTCTGGCTAAAAGCAATCATGGGGAATTGAGATATGGGTAGCAAAAATCCACATTGGATTGTGCAGCTGGTGATAATCACAATTTTTGTCATGCATGGTTCGTATATTTTATGTTATGGAATCACTCCAGTGCTCGAAATAGAAAAGCTGCGCTCCGGTGCGTTCCAGTTCATTTCGAGCGCTGAACCATTCGTAGTATTGCAAGACCGTAAAGTGTATTATTCCTGTATGCCATACCGGTGATAAAATTACGAACAAGTTATCGAAAGCGCGAAATTTAAAAGTAGAACTATACGATCAGCAGAATAAATACAGCATAACATTAACTTGATTACGTTTTCGAAACACCTGTTCATAAAAGAATATTAATTTTAAACATATATATATATATTTTTTTAAATGATTGTGGCTATTACGTTTTTATATTATGAAGTCACGTAAACAATAATATCAATGATACATAACATGAAATAAGTATGTATGTATATGTTATTATAATATAATAAATATACCTGACATTATATGCAGAATTCTGTAATTTCTTTTTGATTTTGTGCTTAATTAGGAAAAAACCTAAAAAAGCTTGTATTTGTTTCCAACAAACATAATATCTTTCTGTTCGAGTGAGTCCTTTTCTCTTATATATCAAAATAAAGCAATCAATCAGTCATTTATAATTACTTAATGCAAAACACTATCCGAAGAATTTAAAATTCTACCTAGAAAAAGCATCCAACTTTGTAGTTTCAATCAAGGTACAATATAATTACTAAGATGGTTTGTAAATACGAGGGTGGGTCAATAAGTCCTTAGAAAAGCCGACAGGTGGCGCGACTAGTACTGTAAGCGGTTTGTTTTCATGCAGCGGCACTACCGATTCAGTATGCTGCGAAGTTTCAATCAGATTGGTCGGGTTGTTGTTTTTTATTTTCGTACATTTAAAAAAAAAATTGCTTGTTTACAAAAATGGAGAAAATTGAGTTTAGAGCTGTTATTAAACATTTTAATATAAAAGGGTTAACAGCAAAGGAAATAAAAAATGAGTTGGATTTAGTTCACGGCATATCTGCTCCTTCACTTGCAACTATTTATAACTGGTTAAATGAATTTAAACGTGGTCGTACATCAACAAAGGATGAACCACGCTCAAGACGTCCTGTAGAGGTAACTACACCAGAAATGATCAATAAAATCCACGATATGATGTTAAGTGACCGAAGATTAAAGTTGAGTGAGATAATTGAGGTTACAGGGATCTCAAAAGGTAGCGTCATTTCTATTTTACATGACAAATTGGGCATGAAAAAAGTTTCTGCAAGATGGGTGCCGCGTTTGCTCACAGTCGACAATAAACGCAATAGGGTGGTGGCCTCTAAAGCCCTGTTGTTGCTCATGCAACGCAATCCGGATGAATTTTTTCGTCGCTTTGTGACTGTAGATGAAACATGGATACACCACTATACTCCCGAGACGAAAGAACAGTCAAAGCAGTGGATTGCGAAAGGCGAACCATGTCCAAAGAAGGCGAAAACCGTAAAATCAGCTGGTAAGGTTATGGCTACTGTATTTTGGGATGCACGTGGAATTATTTTCGTTGACTATTTGGAAAAAGGAAAAACAATAACAAGGGATTATTATGCATCTTTATTGGACCAGCTAAAAAACGAAATTGAAGAAAAACGGCCTCATTTAAACAGGAAAAAAATCCTCTTTCATCAGGACAATGCCCGTGTTCACACATGTTTACGATCAATGGCTAAAATTGAAGAATTGAAGTTCGAATTGGTCGACCACCCACCGTATTCGCCAGATTTAGCCCCCAGTGACTTTTTCCTTTTCCCAAACTTAAAAAAATGGCTAAGTGGACAACGTTTTTTTTTCAAATGAAGAAGTCATCGATCGGACAAATGCTTATTTTGAGGACCTTCCGAAAACTTATTTTTCTGATGGTTTAAAAAAATTAAGAAACGTCTAACCAAGTGTATTGAGCTCCAAGGAGATTATGTTGAGAAATAAAAAAAAAATACAAAAATAAAAACTGTTTTAATGCTTTTTTCTAAGGAATTATTGACCCACCCTCGTAGCTATAATTATTAACAGTTATTCAAAATTAGTTATCATGTTCTTGCATCTAATTAATATTTTTTAACTAATTCAGTATTCTTTAAATATGTTAATAACATCTCCATTTGTTTTTGTAGGTATGTTAATAATGTAGAACTTGCCTACAACTTGCTGTCATTCGAGTGAATGATTTTTTTCAGACATGGTTTTCTGAATTACCTGCGATTTTGGTGGAATAAATTATGATTTTCTTTTGAACATAAGTTGGTACATAATTTTGAAAATACTTCTGAGAAAATATATAACCAATAGAAAAAATCATATACAAAAGCCGATTGCCAATAGTAACTCAATTTGGAAAGCGCTTCAGAGAGTATTATGAACCATTAGTTATAATGTGTCGCAATTAAATAGGATACCTATAGCATTGTGGTCATTGTGCGTGGGGGCGAATCCCGAGAAACGCATGTTCGATTCCTGCTGGGTGTCGCATTTTTTCAAAAAAAATCTAGTCGTGGGTCTCAGGTTCAAATCCTGAGTCTGGCAAGTATACATATTCTTTTTCAATTTGTGTATCAGTCCAGAGTATGGACCTAATAGGTTGAGAAAGTGGCTGACATCCATTTCTCGTAAAAACAAAATCTGTTAATACAATATGCCCATATAATCTTATTAGGATCGGACATGGCCGAGAGAATAATATATTTTCTCAGAAGTTTTTTCCAAATAAAATTATGTATGTTCAATAAAAATAATCCTAGATATTTATTTTGTCTCTGGCATTGATTAAACAAAAAATATAAGATATACTCGTACCATTGCCCATAGATTAAAGAATAAGTCTATGGACTAAAAACCTACCTACGAGGGTAGTCCCAGAAGTACCCGACGTAACAAAGAAAACACAAAAAATTTGGGGAAAAATATTTTTATTTCTCTACGTAGTCTCCTTTTAGGTCGATACACTTTTCCCAGCGATGTTGAATAACTTCGATACCCTGTTTATAGTGAGAATCGTCGAGCTCCTCAAAATAGCCATCAACCGCAGACTCCACCTCTTTATTCTTGGCAAATCTTTTACCACCGACCCATTTTTTCAAGTTTGGAAACAGAAAATAATCAGAGGGGGCTAAATTTGGTGAATAGTGTGCGTGAGGAAGCAATTCGAACTCTAATTTCTTTGATTTTGGCCATAGCGATAACGGATGTGTGAACTGATGAACTTTCCCGATGAAACGAAACTTTTTTTTTCGCCAAATGCGGTTGTTTTTTCTTGATTTCATCACTTAAATGCTGTAATAAGTTTGCATAATACACGCCCTTGATTGTTTTTCCTTTCTGAAGATAATCAATGAAAATTACCCGACGCACATCCCAAAAAACTGACGTCATGACCTTGCCTGCAGATGGAACTGTCTTCGCCTTCTTTGGAGCCGATTCTCCCCTTTCAGTCGATTGTTTTGACTGTTTTTTCGTCTCAAGTGTGAAGTGATGGACCCATGTTTCATCCATGGTTATGAATAGACGCAAAAATTCTGCTTTATTGCTGTGAAACTTCACCAAACACTCGATTGAAACATTCTCACGATGCTGTTTTTGTTCCATTGTGAGTAATCACGGCACCCACCTTGCGCACAGCTTTCTCATGTCCAAATTTTCAGTCAATGTGTAATATACAGCACTTTTTAAAATGCCTACCATGTCTGCTAGCTAGCGCAATTTCAGTCGACGTTCATCCAGTACCATTTTGTGGATTTTCGTCACCATTTCTGGCGTGGTCACCTCATTTGGTCGACCTTTTTCTTGGCAGCTCGTCCGAGCTCGTTTAAACTCAGCCACTCAATATTTTACTGTTGTAAACAATGGAGCAGACATACCCAAAGTAGAATCTAGCGCTGCTTTGATATTGGTTAGACTGAAGCCTTTCAAATGAAAATATTGTATCACATAACTATGACCAATTTTTTCCATGTTTACAAATTCACTGAGAGTGTTCAATGTTGATGGCTGACAAATATTTACTGAACAACGTAGCGTCGTCAGACTTCAAACTTAGGCTTTATAAGGTTGGTAATTTCTATCATGGTCATTATTTTCAAACAACAACTGCTATCTATACGTCAGGTCGGGTACTTCTGGGACTACCCTATAATATTGTACAGTGGTCAGTGAGTAAGTATCGTTTTTACAACGTTTTTCTTAGCTCGTATTCTTATTTGTCCGATGGTTCTTTGTCCCGTACAAATCTTGCAATCGATTTTTAACTAACTTCCCGACTAGCTAGACATTTGAATTTGAGAGTATATCAGAACACGATGCCAATGAATTTTTTAATACTTTTAGGTTTTGGCCATCTTTACGTAGAATTTAATTCATTTTCAGTTAATTCTGTTTTGTATGAAAAGTTATTTCGACACCATTATTGGTTGCTAAGCGGATGGTCATAGCAACTAAATTATTAATATATACGTGCGTTACTATGTAAATCAAAATGACATTTCAGTATTATTTCTATCAAGTACAATTTTTTTTGATCGTTTAAGCTAGCATGTCAAGTTTATATGATTCAACAGAAAATTTAAAAACGTTGTATATAAAAAGTTCTTTTTATCTTGTAATTATTTTTAAATAAGGTCTGCTTAGCTCATTCTATGTACTTGCATGTACTTTTTATTGTGTTTATATTTACTGTTTTATTTATGATGTTTTTTGTATAAAAATATTATTAATTGGAAAATTCACGTGCTATTTTTTCAATGGCTAACATTCATTTCTCGTAAAAACAAAAATCTGTTAATACAGCATCCACTCTGAGAGGTGGCCATTTGAGCCACTTATGATCGAACATGGCGATGTAATAATTAATTGTTAATACTGTTACACATTGGTTTGTTTTTCCCTCGCGTTCTGAACGTCTTGAATGTATAATTTGCATGTATGAATGTATTTCACGTTTGAATATATTTTATTACCACGTTTTTATTAGCTCGTATTATTGTTTGTCCAGTACAATTTTTTTCTTGTTTGTCCATGATTTTTATTGGGCGATTAAAGATTTTTAACTAACTTCCCGAATAGCTAGATATTTGAAACTTTTAGAATATATCAGAACACGACGACAATACCTACATTCTTTTAATACTTTTGGCCATCTTTAAGCAGAATTGAATTCATTTTCAGTTAATTATGTTTTGTATTGAAAGTTATTATTGTCGGTTGCTAATGGGGTCCTAGCAACTAAATTATTAATAAATATATTGCGTTACTATGGAAATCAATATGAAATGTCAAAATGACATTTCAATATTCTATAATATTTATTCAGTATTTCTATCAAGTACAATAAAAAGTTTTTATTAATACATAGAATTGTCAAGTTTATATGATTCAACAGAAAATTTAAAAACGTGGTATATAAAAAGTTATTTTTATCTTGTAATTATTTAACTTCACTCTGTCCAAAATAAATAAAGTTTAAAAAATTTGAAATGAACACACGACAATATTTTTTTAAATGGTGGTTTATTAGGTTTCTATTCGTATCACTTCATTAATATGTTCAATCATAATTATGAATACTTTTAACTCTATAGATTATTTTGACCACAGTCCTAATTAAAATTTACAGAAAAAAATATTTATAGAATGATTGACAGGGTTACTATAATTGCATATCTAATTACATAGAACTAATATTAATTCGACAGGTTTATATAGGCCGGACAAAAAGTTGTTGTGCAACATTTTTTTGAAAACCTCATTTATTATTTTGTCGTCCATATTAGGTGACAATTAAAAACGCTTTTTACTTGGTGGTCAAGCAGACATTTTTTGGCGTCACTGTTTTGTATACGTATTTATTGTTTTGTGATTGCATTATCATGCTGTATGTCTACAACTCTACATTGATGAATTAGCATTCTCCTTCACTGTAAATCAGTTTGGGTCTTGTCCTCTTGTAGTCCTCGCGTCGGGGTTACCATTTGTGGTTGTTTATTCGTTTAAGATGTGACTATTTGTAATTGTACAACTTTTAATTTTGATGTAAGTATGATATTATGTGTAGAGTTGGATATTTCCCGAGAAAATCTCAATCTCGAGATACGGAATTTCCCGAAATGATGAAATTTTGAATTCTCGAGATTCGGGATTTCCAGAAATAAATTCTCAAGATATCGGGAAATTTAAAAAAAAAGCTGTAAAAAAATCCTAAAAACAGACAAATTCCAAAAAAATATGTTATTTTTATTTATGTAAGAAGACAAACAAATAGAAGTAGGAAAACAAAAATAATTCAAAACATTACTTACTGAAGTAGAATTTCAAAAATCACAGACTGTCAATCGCGTACGTTTTTGAGACACAAAATTCCCTGACTTTAAAAAATTGCGCACATTTTGAGTCAGTTTGATCAGTCTGTGAACGTTTTATGTTTTCTGTCTACTTTTTTCATATAGAAAAATCGTTTTTCAATTAATATTTGATAATACAGAATTCCCGATTCTCGAGATCCGTGATTTCCCGAAATATTAAAAATTCCAATTCTCGAGATTCGGGATTAAAAATCTCGAGAATTCCCGTCGGGAAATTCCCGAAACCCAACTCTAATTATGTGGATACATTATTGATTGATAGATAGAACTGTTTAAAATTGTTATTTTTATTATATGCATTAAATTCATAGGTACCTACACTTTATTATATTTTGAGGATGTGTAAGATTTAGATAAATTTATTTACTTTGTAATAGTTTTATGTAGGTAATATTAGGACAATCACAATATACGTAGAACGACTATTTAATTGAGAGGTTAATTTTGAACTGCTTGATTTAGAGGTTTGATTCGACTGAATATTATAATTTATTAAAATTATGATAAACATACATAACTTGAAAGCACCTCAGATATATACACACTAGAAAAAATCTCATTTGAAAAAAATACGATGCTCGACGATTTGACCCCGTATATCCACTATTATCGCGCCAATATGCTTTAACCAATTAAGCTACGAGCCTCATACCTAATTGCGATATTTTAAGCAAGTAGGTCCTATATGAAATGCTTATCAAATTGCCTTATTATTGACGATCGGTTTTTGTGTTTTAAATTAAGGAATATTAATTATTACCATAATCACTAACCGACGTTGGCTAAATCATATTAGCGCGATATCAGTGGATATACGGGTTCAAATCCCGTCGAGCATCGTCTTTTTATCAAATGTGATTTTTTCTAGTGGGAATAATATATCTGAGGTGTTTTTAAGTTATGTATGTTCAATATATGGAATGTCACATTCTCAAATTTTGTGAATTATTCGTTGAATAAAATAAAATGGTTTATTAAATATAAGTTCGAGTGATGTGTACTTAATTATCACAAGCTCGTTGGTTATAATTTATGTATATATTAATATATATATAATTATTTCAATCCAAATAATGAAGATTATATGAAGTCATACGAATGATATTATCGATCCATTTGTAGCATATCTTATTCGTATTTTGCAACGCTAATTTATTTATTAATTACATATAGCCGAGCAGTGGCATAAATGTGTACAGCCAAAAAGATATAAGTCACGTTGACGTTTTTGTGCAGCTATAGAAATATTAAATCTCTACAGCCATACAATTTTAAGTGTACTTATAGTTATTTTCCAGTAAGAAATGCGAACATAATTGACTTAATTCGTATTGACATCTTTAAATTACGAAAACAATAAATGGAATATGAATGAGCTTGTTTTTCCAGACGATAGAGCGTGTTAAAATCTATCAAGTTGTATTATTAGGTCAAAACAGCTAAATTTTGACTTAACGTTTTCTGCCAGTATACATACTGACGATATTTTTAATTATAATAATTTTAATACTGCGCTACATGGCAATATATTTACATTTATTCTAAATTGGTTTATTTTGTTTTTGTATACAAAGTGATGTACAAATACGAAAATATTTAGAATGTATTTGGATATTGTTATGCGTGAAAAATGGAACTAATTTTAAATAGCTGGCCATTATGTTTTCTTACAATACAGTAAATTCCATAAATTCAAACTAACTGTATAAATTCATAATATTCGATTGATCTTATATTTATTTATGGCATGAAAAATCAATTTGCTTTAATGTTATAAATTAATCATGGTGGAAAATATTTTTTTAACAATAAGAGTACGAAATATTCTTTAGTCTTATTTTTTGAGAAAATATCAACACATAATAAATTACTTACCTACCTAATGATATTATAATTTTCAAAATGGAAATTACCAAAGTATTTTTTTTATATAGGTACCAGCACCAGCTCTTTTTAAAATTAGTCAGTCTCTTATTGCAATAACTATAGATTTAAGTACTACTAGACTTACGCCTACGATGACCGAGCGACTATCGCGTCAGGCTTATAATGTTGTGGGTTCTGGGATAGAATCCTGGGACTCAAAAATTCACATGTTATTTTTGGACATTTGTTATGCTTGGACCCAGAGTGTGGACTCAATTGGTTGAGCAAGTAGCTTACATTCGTTTCTCCTAAGCAAAAGAAAACCCGTTAATACATCCTTTGTGGAGTTACTTTGTGGAGGCACATAATATTTTGATCTTCTTAGGATTGAACATGGAAAAAACATAGGTTCCTACCTACATAATTTTTTTTTATAATATAGTGAAAATATTATGGTGTATTTATAATATTATATAATAATATGAAATGAAACCAAGTGATGGAAATATACGTAGATTACTTACAACAATGTTCCCCAACCGTTAAAGACTTGCGGACCGGTAAAAGTAGGTAGAAATATTTAGGGGACGTTAACGCAGAAAAAAACGTTGCGTATACTTTAGTATTTTTTATTAGCTTTTATATCTTATAATATATATATATATATATATACTAATCAGACACCGATGACTGAATGAATTATTAATAATAGTACCTACTTATTTCTGTAAATTTTAGAAAGTTAGTTTTAAAGAATAGTGCGAAATCTGCTATTGCATCTTTTATAATATAGTTGATCTTATTGCATAATATTTCTTATATCAATCTTATTTAAAAACTTATTTGTTTTAATAAACATAGCCTGAAACTAATGAAAGAGTGAAAATATACAAGTTACGCAACCTAATTAAATGTTGGTAATACTCGTATATTATACAAACAAAACTTCTAGATAGATACTTCAGTAAATCGGAAAACATATCGAAATTTTCGTACGTTGCTTCGGGCAAAAATTCGTATTCTTCTTGCAGTGCAGTGCGTCGATATCGATCCACATGTCGTCCCGTACCTACATAATATGTATTATACTGACACTAGTAGAGATACTGTGCCAAATTATGGGAGACCGAGTGGAGTCAGTTGCGAATGTCGTATACCAGACCCAGACACAGTTTCCACAATATTACCAACTTGCTTAACTACAAAATATGTAAACCACTCAAAATATAATATTACTCATTTATTACTGTATCACTATATTGAAGTAGGAAGGCACACACTTGCCAGGTATTTATTTTTATTATATCTACAACAACAAACCCATCTACACGTCACGTGAAGTGGTGAATGTGGTCTGACTTGGGAGCGCCATACGAGTCAATTATTGAGTAGTCATAAACAAAGTATTGGAGAGGAGCTCGGAGCAGTGAAGCAATGGAATTTTACCCGGAGCATCGAAAATTTGTAGTACTCCACTGCTCCAGGTGGTTATTTATTATTATTAAATTTTCTCCCTAAAATCCAATAAAACTATTATATTTGGCACATTGCAACATTGAAATCATTTAAAATACCTACTGAAATACGGCAACACTGCCGACTGATAATAACCTCATAACCTCCCATTTTTTACAGAAGAGCCAGATAATGTAAGAAGATTTGCTGTTGACTAGAATTAATAATAAAAATGACGAATAATAAACCTTATTTTAAAACAACTCTTTTTAATTATTTTTTTTAAACATTTGTATATAATTACTATTAAAACTTTTTACCCAGAGCGGACCAACTCCAACTCTTTGGTTATAAAGTCATAAGAGCTTCACTGGTAAGCTTGATCTTGTACCATATATCATCTCTAATTCAAGAATATTAGTTTACTGATTTTTCCATAATATCCGGCGTATTTTAGAAAATCCATTCCAGATAAAAAACGAGAGCTTTTTTAAAGCTTTTCTTGCCAAAAAAATACCGGCGAAATAAAAAAAATAGTTACGGACAAGGTGTAAGAGCTTGTAAAAAGTTTTCTTGCCCAAAAATATTTCACCAGTGAATTCAAGATATTCTGTTACGGATGAAAGTCAAGAGCTTTTTTATGAATTCTTGGCCGGCGATTTTTCGGCTGTTTTCTTATTCCGTTTCAACCTAGGGGCGGCAGGTTATATGATTTGGTATGTTCAGGTTGTATGGTAAGGCGGGCTAGTAATCAAGTTGCGGCAAATTTTCCACGTTAACATTATATTATTTGGTATTTGGGTACGTTATAATGACCAAAGTAAATTCTCCGGGATGCCCTGATTTTTTTTATCGTGTCGATATTTCTCGTAAGTTGTCGGCTATTGTTAGCCTGCTTCATTCAGTTTTATAAGAAAGCCAATTTCTTACCCCTCTTTTTATTTATTTATTATTTAATACGTCTATGGTTTCAACTCATATCTGTTTGACACACATAACCTCTGGAAACGTTCTGAGATAGTATGTACGTACAGGGTAAGAGCTACTTAAATCGGCTCAAGCAAATGTTACAACCATTTTGTTATAATCACCATAGCTTAGATATCGTGGATCCCGGGTTTGAATCACGAGTCTAACAAATTTACAAGTTGTTTTTCAATGTGTGTTTGAATTCAGAGTGTAGAACTATTAAGTTGAACAAATGCACAAAATAAAACATCCACTCTGTGTAAGCCAATGGTCGAAAATGGTAAAAATGTTATATTAATGCGAACGCTGCACTAAGAGATGAATTTGTAAAAAAAAAAAATATGGGAACAGCAAACGTCGCTCAGAGTAGGTACATTACTATTCTCGATGATCCCTATTTATAGTGACTCCTGATTTGCCAGACTGGATATTAAACTCTTCGCTTCGTGATTGATTGATTGATGATTAAACTGGCGCTAAGGTCCATTTAGGTCCATGGCCGACTGCACAACCATCCTTCAGGCGTCTCTGTCTAGAGCTTCTCTTTTCCAGTCGGTCACACCCAGCTTCGCTGCATCCCTGCTGACGGCGTCCGACCATCTCTTCCGAGGTCGGCCTAGATGCCGGATACCCACTGGGACTCCCTTGTAGACCCTGTAGAGAGCTCTGCTTTCTTCGCACCTTACAACATGACCGGCCCATCTCAGCTTTCTTGCCCTCAGAATATTTCTGATCTTCGGCTTGAAAGACTCGTAAAGTTCGGCATTCTTACGAATGCGCCACCCTTGGTCCTCTTTAATTGGTCCAAGTATTCTTCGGAGAATTTTGTTTTCATATACTTGGATAGCCTTTTCTTGTTTCTCCGTAATGCTCCAGGTTTCGCATCCGTAGAGAACCATAGGTTTTACGATCACGTTCTATACCCGAAATTTCGTTTTTCTGGACAGCAGTTTGGACCCAAATATGCTCTTCAATGCAAAGAACGCTCTATTTCCACTCTTCAGTCGGCAGGCAAGCTCTGTGTCAAGATCATTTTTTTCAGAGATCCCAGTTCCTAAGTACCTAAATTGTGCTACTTTTTCAAATATGGAATTGCCAATTACAATATTTCCTGAGTTTCAGTTTCCCGAATAGACCAAATATGTTCAGGAGATGAAAAACAAATTTCATAATCCTATTTTTAAATACATGGAGATATTTAAATTGTTATTTTTACAGCATATGAATGATGTATTCATTACCATTACAAAGTAATTTAAAGAAAAGGATGGTTCTCGTCTAATTAGATTTTTAAAAAAAATCTGCATTAAGAAAGAGGTCGATTTCGACAAAAACGGATATTCGGGAAGCCAATCCTATAGCGACGATTTGTTTCAGTATGAACATCACGAACCTGATAACCTTGATTACGATAATAATTATGTGATCAAGGACTAACTTTTAGTTCAAATTCGATTTTTGAAGCTATACTTCTTTTGGCGCGTTTGGGAAAACAGATCAGGGTGTATTTTTAGCGTGTGACAAAGTTTTGCTCACCGATGTAACACATAATTTATTATTATGATTATATTCATTTTAGTCTCAAGGGTACGTCATGTACATGTGCATTGTGTCATTTAGTTAGTCGTTCAATACAACCAAGTAAAGAGCACGTGTTGTAAATAAAACCAATATTGTGTCATAATAAATATACATGTTTATAAACAAATTTCTTTAGACTAACGTTCTACGCTGTTAATTTATATTCATGAAAGTTTATTTATATTGGAGTGTATATTTATTTTTCATTGAAAAGATTGTGTATCAAGATTTGAGGCTATATTTATGTAAGTATTATTTATGAGTAAAATTATATATCAATTAATAAATAAATTTTATGAATGTTGAGTTGGTAAATAATTCAAAAAATATATTATTTTTTTTACTGAATGAGCCTATTTAATATTATTTTTGAAAAGTTGATATAAATGTATATATATTTATTTCTATCAATCTGTATTTTTTGTTTTGTTACGCCAAAGAAGTATAACTTCTAATGCGGGTACATAAAGTGCACACACCGATTTTTTCATATTATTTTATAGCTGTAAGCATTTGTTTTTGTTATAGGCAATAAAGAAATACATTGTTTAAAATATTTAACTTTTATTTTACACGGCTAACCTTCTTCTTTTACCTAAGTGGAACACATGGAAGATTAATTCACGTTATATTGGAATTATACGAAAGATTTATATGGGTACCTACTAATACCGGGGGGAAAGATGAACTGACATGAAGGTAGATGTGCGGATCTGGTATCACTTCGGGTTGCAGGTCATGTGTGACATCATTACGGGATATGATTATATAAAACGCATCTTTTTAATTTAACAATTTCCCTGCGCAGGAACGTTTAATTACATTAATTTTTCAGACATCTGTTGGATTACATCATTAATTACACTTAAAGGAGTCTTCGATTTAGCTATCGCACAGTCACTATATGGGAGCACGTGTTTGAACCAATGACATATTAAATGGACGACTCACTTCATACCCGGCGCGCACGAGAAATTGTGCATGAAAGTCATTCACAGATGTATAGGTAGATGTCACGTGACCATTGACGTATCCGTTTTCATTATGCGATACAAGCTTCGAGAATTTATAGTAATATAACCTTTATTGTAATGGCGTATTAGTGTCATGACTCATTGCGTTAGAAACAGATTCTCGGTTACTTACGACTTCTCGAAGATTAGACGCAAGTGAGCCCAGCGAATCACAGGCGTCTGACTGTCCAATGGTTCCTGTCATTCAATTGCATTGAATAAACATTCATCAATATCTTAAAATGGCATTTTATAAATAATAAATAATACTAACACATGCAAAGTGATATCCCATCATTCTTGGAGTGTTTAGTAGATTTTTTTACAATTTTTAACTAGGCACATTGGCATTTTGTAACACAATAATAACGGTGGAGTCGAAACCTGACAGTCAGAAATTTTGTATGGGCAGACCCAGCGGTGTCGCCAGACCGCTTGCAAGCAGAATGTTCATTTGAGCGTAGGATACCGATATTAAAATATGAATTTCGCCATCCGGCAGACCCGACACAAAGTGAGTGTCATTTTATTTTCTAGATGCTTCGTACATATTAATGTCATTGGTTTGAACACATTAGCCAAATTGGCACGAAAGCGTTTTATCGAGGACGCGACGCGTGGTTTTGAGGTGGTTATAGGGATTATTATTGAGCCAATTACACAAAGGGGATTCACTGATTTATAATAATGAAACGAGCGCGACTTTACAGTTTACATCGTAAAGAATCCAGGCCACACCAAAGGTGCAGCCCTAGATACCAGCTTCCACTTCGGCGGAAGAATAAATACTGTCCTACAATTATCTAAAATCACAGATTTTGGGGATCGGTGCACTTTTTCGCTAGAAAGGTGCGGTACGCGCGGGGTGCCGGCGGGTTATTTGTCGGTTGCTTCTGACCGTACATTTCGGGCGCGAATCGGCTCTTCTGAGAAATCGTCGGTCAGGCGGGAGCGTCATCTCGCACGGCAGAGAATTCGAATCTTTGGCCGGGGCCCTCCTGACTTTGATTGAATTGTGGATTTGGAATTTGAAATTGTCGCGCCGAGGTCTTTTCGTATGTCTGGTAACACTACCTACAAATAGATTGTATTAAAATGTCAGTGGTAGCAATAGGTGATTACCACATATTCTACTAGAACTAGACGCAGCAGCCTGTGGTGGTATTTAACGACATCCTAAAGGCCGAAATCCCGAATAGCTAAATGACTACACATATGACCCCAAATGTACATTGGCAGTAACGACTTACAAATCAGCAAAACCCGGAAAATTTGTTAAATAATAAATTAAGCATATTGTTGGAATTTAAAATACAATAGAATTTTCGCTCCGAAGCAAGGCATATGAACCCACCCCTACGAGTGGTAATTATTTTAAAAGACCATTTACGAAAATACTAATCACTAATATTCTGAGGTCAAGAAGGTTCAGATGGGCGGGCCACGTTGTACGATCTGAAAGATCTAGAACTCTCTATAGGATTTACAAAGGCACACCAGCTGGCACTCGACCTCTTGGCCGCCCTCGACGGAGATGGGCTGACAACATTCAAAGAGATGCGGAAAGGCTGGGGATAGTCAACTGGGAAGAGAGAGCGCTGGACAGAGATTCCTGGAGAAACTTTGTGCAGTCGGCCATGGACCTGAACGGCCCCTAGCGCCAGTTTAATAATAATAATTTACGAGAAACAATCATTTTTTCAATCTAACGTGATCTTCCTCCATTGAATAAACAAAACTTATTATTTGTACTGCAATAATCTAAATATATGAAAAAGCATTCTAATGAAAAAACTATGACTCAATGCAAACATCTACCATATAAAATAACTAGCGTACCAAGTCAATGGGTTTCATGTTGATTAGACTTTTTATGATTTTGTTAAAATCCTAGACTCTATTAGATTAGGACGCCAACCGACCTGCTAAGTCTAGTGGGCAGCTGGTCCTGCGAGTAAATAATAACTGATAATACTTTTTATGTTTATTACGACTTATACAATGTTTTTAGACGCACGTATACCGAAAAAAAATCTCAGAACATTTCACGTGCTTAGAAGTCTAAGGACCGAGTAATTTGAGGGATCTGGGCTATGGTCCTTTTAACCTTATAGTTATATTCTATATGATAATATCAAAACATACCATAATATTTTTTAGTGAGTAGAACCATAAAAATATCACACGGGGAATTTCGGAAAATACGTTAATATTTTTATTATAGGTACTAACTTTATAAATTTGTAACATAATAATGTGCTTATTCGTCAATTTTCATGTTTATGTGATCAATATTAATTAGGTATAATGCGACAATTAAAATTCTATACTAATAGATGGCTACTACACTGATAACAATAATATGTGTGTTTGCATGTATGGAGTTATTGGCATTTTAAAGTTCGACGTCTTCTATAAAATCAGACACGTACACCTGTTTGAATTCAGGTTTTTTTTAAATATATTATGGTACATCATTTCCTATATTACACCAGTATGTTAAATAACCCACATACTATTGGAACTATATAATAAACGGTTATTTATTAAGAAACGTGTAAGTATACTTATCAACATTTCGTAGAAGATATTTTACTCAATTGTGTGCATTCCTATTGGAGCCATGAAGAAAATATTTGAATCGCTGTAGTCCGTTGATAATACGGTTATAATTACATCAAGCTATAAACTAAAATTAAACTAGTAATTTATTTATTCCAGGGATGGCAGAATATATTTAAAAATAGCGTTTATTACACAAAGAACACTTTATAACTATAGTTACAAACTTTCGACATAACATTTTTATAATCAGAATGTTATAGGTATTTTGACTCGTTTCATAGTATACAAATTTCGTAAATTGTGTTAAAAACCTTTTACTGTACAGCAAGCTACTAAAAGTTCAACAATCGAACTTAAAGATATCGTTTTAAAGAACATTTACACCAATGTTTCTTAACCTTTTTACATCCGCGATTAAAACAATAAATATTTTTATAATTGATTTTTTATTAAAAAGAAGTAATTTTGCAACACAGCATGCTAATATAACAATATATAATATATAGGTAGGTATGTCGAAATTACATTAATGATATTATGCCGGAAAATAATGTCACCCATGTAGGTATAATCGCAATCTCTTGATGTTATGTTTTATTGTTGAGACTATATTATTATAAAACACTTAAATGCAAAGGGATTTTTTTGACATTTTATTCATTTTATTTTATTCATCCTCCACATATACATAGATTACCTTCGCAAGCTCCATTCACATCTCTTTCGCCACATATCGCAAGACACGTCGCCTGAATGCATGGAGTCATAATAGGTACGCATGGAGCTGTAAAAAGAATGTCGCATTTAATTAGATCATATTGTTTATTTACACTTATTGTGGATTTCAAAGGGTAAACTAACTAACCCGAAAATATGACCGATACCGACCATACTAAACTCATGAGAATATATTATTAGCCATATAATAATACAGTACGGGCATGTATTTTTAGTCGGATATCAAACCAGGCTTTACACTTTACAGCTAGTGTGGCACTGCCTTGAGAGTGTATCAGACGATACAAGATATTTAGTACTAGCCGAAAATTATTTATTTTAATACATAGTATTTATTATTTATATAACGATTTCAAAATTGGTGTTAGCCTATATCAGGGTTGGCGGCCTTTCACGTACACGTGTCAAAATTTTCGAAATAATATTTTTCAACTGTCTTGACAAGGTCTTGACTGAGCTTGACATGCCAGCTGTTTTTCATGGTGAAAAAAAAGTTTTCTTCAAAAATAGTTTTTAAGAATTCTATTAAAATAGCTTAAAGTTTACAATTTTCTAGCCGAAGGCATATCTTTTATTCTTTCAATATCTTGTTCCTTGTTTTCAAAATTCTCAAATAGATCGTGGAAGCATTATTTAAACCACTCTTATTTCATATTATATTCTCCATCACTGAACGGTTTTTCATTTTTAGAGATTATGTATGAGGTAGCAGTTATTATGCTGAATGACTGCCGATAATTAATTTCATGAGGTTTGTTGATTGAATATTATTATTTTTAACTGTTCGATCCTAAGGACCGACCTATGCAATTGTATATTTACACTAAGCATAATGATTATTCTTGAAAAAGATTTGCCGGCTGTTTATTATGCAATGCGATTTGTCATTTATGCATAAATTTTGACGTTTCCGTTTGCGCATCGATTGGTAAACATTATATGAAAAACCAAAAAAAATACGCATGGCTATATCGTCATTATTTTTATGATATTATCTTATTTAAGTAGGTACACGTATTTTTATTTGTAAAATACATACATAGGCTCGCCATCTCCGGCCTATATAGTTAATAAAGCGTAACTATGCGGACTACTAACTCTCCTATATACCTACTTACTTATTCATGAAATCAATACATATTATAATCTATGATAGACGACATAAAGTAGGTCCAGAATGCCTCATTTAAATTTCTTGAGATTTACGGTCTTCCTGGATTTAGGATTGGTCCTAAAATATAACATTATTTAATAACAGATATACCCAGATACAACAGCTATAGAGGATTGCAATCGACTGGTCGATCAAGGAGTAAATTTGGGTAGAGCGCGGCAGTGTTGGTTTGTTTACACGGGCTTAGTACCCGCGTCAACCACAACGTTACTTCAAACGCTGACTAGAGGAAAGAAAAAAGATATTTTTATTGACTTGTATTTCATTATCTGAACTAAAAGTAGCGCTCGAAATGGAAAAGTTTACGAACCGGAGCGCTCGATAGTTTTTTGAAGATATTTACACAGTTATCTAAATTTATGTATATTTTATAATTTAAGTGTGTTATATTTTTGTTTTATGGGCTATCTACTTCAGACGGTCAACATATTTTTTCCACGAGACGGATTGATAATTTTACCGATTTCACGAACCGGAACGGCACTCCGGTCCATTTCGAGCCCTGAATAAAAACAAATGCACAATAATAATTGTGATAAAATCAAAACGTTTCTATGGGCAGTTGCAAACAATGCATGTACCTGCAATGTAATTATCGCAAACAAATATTTCAGCCAATAAAAATCACAAAATGTACCTAGAATCGCAGGCGATGATTGGATGCACATAAGTTCACTGCCATTTATTTTGATAACATTGATTTAATTTTGATATAAGCATGAAAAAATTGAAAATTAAATCATCTACGATAACGGTACATCTACGGTACAAGTCGGTTATGGGGAATACGTTTTGAAAGCCGATATACTGGATTATTTGTTAGGTTGGGTTAGTTTATGTTAGTTTAAGTTAGGTTAGGTTAGGTTATCATTCTTGAATTCATGAATTTTGCCAAAATCGGCTATGACATTTTTTTATTACCACACATTCATAAAAAAGAGAAGGGCTTTTTACGTTTACACAAATTCAAACTATTGTACAAAAATTAGAAATACAGTTGACTATAAATTTAATATTATGTTGGTCGAATGCAAATAAAATGTGTTTTACTTACGACATGTCGTTGGAATCACAGGTGCCAAAGTCGTTTTTTTACTATGAGTCGGATTGGCGGAGGCATTGCAAACTGTTGCCGAGACAGTGATTAAGGCAAAGACAAAAACAAATTTCATTTTGATACAGCCAAAAAAAATATTCACGCCAACCTACCCGAAGAAAATAAAAAAAATTTTCAACGCAGCGATCTTATATAGGTACTATTAATTCATATTATGTAGCTTGAAACATACCACTGTTTTTCAATCTGAGAGGATATTTATATTTTGATAGCATACCTAAGTAGAATGTGAGTTTTTCGATATGTACTTCATGTTATTTTCATTGTATTGACATTTTTTGAAAGGTAATATTATATTATACAAATATAGATAATAATTCAAAATAATATTAAAAATTATTTTACACAATATAGGTTGTTTTACTAATCGATTGCTATTATAACACCATTATCCAGACTTCTTCTTCTTCTTTCGATCTAACGATCCAGCGTTGGGGCATAGGGTAAGCACAAGATTGCGCCACTTCCCTCGATCCATCGCCAACTCTTGCGCCTCTAAAATATTCAGAATCATGAAATATTCCTCATGAAAAATAGAGATCCCAGGTTAATGAGTGATATTAATGGTAATAGAAGAAATATTTGCTAGTATTTAAAAGGATTTTAAATGAACTTAACCAGATGTAGAATGAAAAGTATTAAAATAAAAATCGGCCTTCGGGTGGACAAAGATTGTATTTATGGCAGCATAGCCTGAAGAAAATGTGTGTGGAAGGTTTTCATTATTTCCGACCATGTCCGATCCTAATAGGATCATAATATGGACCTCCACAGAGTAGAGGTTTGTGTTAACAGATTTTGTTTTTACGAGAAATGGATGTCAGCCACTCGCTCAACCTATTAGGTCCATACCCTGACTCACACACAAATTGAAAAACAATATGTGTACTCGCCAGACCTAGGCTTCAAACCTGGGACCCACGGCGTTATAGTCTAACGCTTAAGACGCTAATAATCCATCTGTGCTTGCAAACATAAATCATAAATCTATTGTGGAGCTTCATAATGTTGATGGAGTTGTGAGGACACTAAATGTGTATACGAGAATAAGACAGTATAGTGTATCTAATAATAGGACATTTTTCAATAGTTTTGAAACCCTCACAATTTAGACCACGTTTATCCACCAAAACCGTATACGGTTATATTACGCCAAACGGCATACGGAACGTATGATTTGGGTTCATGGAAATTTTGTACATAAATATCTGGCTGTGGCCAGAATGCCTCTACCATAAGTTGAAACCGATTGCCAAATTTGACTGATTGTCATACTTGTTTTCTTCCGTGTTTCATTATAATTGAGTGAATTATTTTGATTATTTTCCAATCGTATTTTCTATTTTACTATTGATACTATAATAACTGCTTCATTTTATTCAATCATGACTACTTTATAAATCCTAAACTTTGCTTTCGAAAATGAAACTAAACTATAACGCCTCAAATTTCGTAAAAGTGATGACGCTTTTGAAAATAAACAAGAGTTACATTAGAGTTTAGCAAAGGCACATCAGATGCAGATTAATGGGGATCCTTATACCAGCAGAGGCACCTAGCGGAAAAATACAAAGCTTGAAATTTGAGACATTTTTTTGATAATTTACAATAATTTCAACTGTAAATTAATTAAAACGGAAAACATCAAAGAGAAAAATTGTGAATTTATTACATATTTACGTACACTGTTACGTTATTATTACATTATATTTTATGGTCATATTTATTATTAAAATTTAGTTTATTAAGCTTCTACATCAAATATTATGAATGCATTCAGAAAAGCTGGTGCATGTCCATTCAATGATGACGCTGTGTCTATTGAAGCATTTTGTTCTTTCGCAACTTACAGAAAAAACAATAATTAGTTCTCTTAAAGCTTCGCATAGTTTAGATCAAGCTGAAGATATTGGAAACCTACTCAGAATACCAAACGCTCCAAAATCTTCAACTCATCAAATAAAAAGAGGATTCATTCTCCAAGCGTCTTACTCTACTACCAGAAATAGTGGACCTAACTTCACATGTTCCAGATATCCAAGCAACTGGCCCGTCAGGACTTCAAAAGCAACTTTCTGCAATCATAAATGATAATGACTGGTTGTGCGGCCTTTGCCGTTGAAGATATTCTGATGATGCCAGAAAGAAAAGTGGTGCGTCATGGATTCAGTGTTCATTTCACTATGTTCATTACCATGTACGCTGCCAAGACGAGTCCACAGAAGAAGATATTTTCATGTGTGATATATGCAGTGAACCCATGAATTCGGATAATGGTGAATAGTACTTATAAACGAAATAATATTTTAAATACTTGTATACTTGATCATAGTGCCAAAATACCTAACCCCCTATTGCCAAATTACATATCATATTGCTAAATTACCTAGCCATTGATGATACATTAATAAGTTTAATATTACGTTTAAACAAATAAATTTATCAATATTTCTTCTATTCATACATCTTTAACATTATAATCTTTATGGCATTCGTTAAAAAGAATAAAACTTTATTTTAAAGTGTTAATTTTCTTCATTTAATCAAATTACTGCCAAATTACATTACCTTACCTACAATATACTAATTTATACAGTTGAAATTGTAAATTATCAAAAAAATGTCTCAATTTGCCAGTTTCGTATTTTTCCGCTAGGTACCTTTGCTGGTATAAGGATCCCCCTTAATGAAAACCTAATTAATATACATATAAATTAAATATCTCAAGTCATGTGTGATTACTTTATACAGATTAAATGGGTATACTATCATGATAAGCATTTGCGTTTTATTTGTTTACCTACCTTCCATGTTAAGTTAATAGTAGGTAATCATGTAATTCTTAAGAGATTTCCTATATATTGTAATAATTATAATATTCAATAACATTTATTCAGCATTCGGATTATTTGGCCATAATGATAAATCAACTTATAATGTAAGAAATAATAACTTTATAAAATATTTATTATTAGCGACAAAATGCAAAAATTGACTCGTGCATCGTTTTTGTTTGACACATTATGCAGCTCCATAGACACCAAAGTTGACAAAAAGTGACCATAGAGAAAAATATTCCACTGTTTATGTACAAGGAGCACTTAATCCAAATATGCGAGCATATCTAAATACCGTGATTTGAATGGAGCACTCGTACACAATTATTGGATGAACACTCGAATATTTTTATAATATGGTAATAAACGGTTATAGTTATGGCTTAAGGTGACACGGTAAGATAAGCAATTTGATAGCCAATTACTTACCAGTTCTAGTACTGGTGTCAAGATTATGATTTTGTAATTCATTAAAATCTTTCGGCAATAACTGTATTTTAAAAATTAAACAGCGGATTTTGGAACTTTATCTGGCTATATCTACAGTCACAGTATAACTGTAAAGTTTGACTTTAAAAAATCCAGTAGGAAGTTACCCAAATTTAAGCGACGTATTTGAAAATAAATATAAAAGACAATTTTGACATTATTTTTGTTTTAGAAGTGCTTTGTGAAAAATAGTGGATTTAGGAACTGTAAAAACTCGTTTCATCGCAACTTATAAGTCATCATAAACAAGTTGCGATGAAACAAGTTATTACAGTTCCTAAAGCCCCAATTTTTTACATAGCGCTTCTAAAACAAAAATTAATATCAAAGTTATCTTTTATATTCATTTTCAATTATGTCTTTTAAAATCGGGTAACTTCTCAATGGAATTTCCTGAAATTTTATCACACAACATTACATTGGATAGGACATCGGAGGATAGGTCATATTGTGTAGAAGATTTTGAAACTGAAATCTTTTTTTAATCGGTTTAAAACGTTATAATTAATAATCGTTTTACAAACTAAATAAATTGATAAATTAACTGAAGTTTATTTAAGTTAGCCTCAAAATCTGACTGCATCATATCATGGTATATGTAGAGGTGAGGTGGATTAGCATTGTTTGTAAATGGCGCAAAATACAATTAATAAATTCAGTGTGACCTTATTTTAAGAATTTATAAAACAACGCCCACCTACACTCATCTCACGCAGGTGGAATATATTAATATCCGATGCGATTGGTTGAACAGAGTTAATGCCCTCCCAATTGAGATCACCAATGGCAGGTTAGTTCTGCTCCTTGGGAGAACAAACAACAGTTGCTCCCGATTTCTAAGATAGTTATCAAAGACACACAAGTCAATACCACCAAGAAAGTAAATTGTAGCCTTAGTTCAATAAAAACAAATACGTATGACTTACAAAGTTTAATGTGCACTATTTATGGCGGATCTTAACAGTCGACCTCCACCCTTCGCTATTGGCAAAAAGTCCACTCGTGTGTTTTACCTATTTGAATATGTGCTCGCGCGAAAATAATTCCGATCGATGTACAGATGAAATACTTACCGATTCAGGATCCAATTTTTCATATAATTATAATTTCATATAATAATTCCAGATAATAGTGATATTTTTCCAATAAGTACTCATCCTATGATACATCATTATTCTAGTGATTCGGAGAATGAAAGTGATCCAGACAGTGAAATTTTACTGTAGTTCACAATCCACCCGTTTTAGAACCATTAATTTGTTCTGGATTCTGGATAACAAAATATACCTTCCGATCTCATACACATTCAGTAGTGTGAAACTATATATTGGTGATTATTTGTTTAACTATTTTCTGGACGGATCAAATAAATATCACAACCGAAATTCAGATTGATTTGAAACCAGCAACATGACAAAAAGTAGCACAATATAACTTTTCAAGAAATAAAAAAGTTTTTTGATTAACTTTGATGATGAGAGCAAAAAAAGATACTAGAGACGACTATTGGATTACAGATCCAGATTTTGCCACTCATGTTTGTCACATTGGCGTAAAAGCAATGCCAAATATTTTTATACAGATGAAAATAAATTATAATAAAGTTTACTTCATCAAGTACCACAATATTTCAATTAAACAATCTTACCCTCAAAAAATAAAAGATTACCTCTTTCTAATTAGTGATTGTTTAAATTAAAATAAGGAGCTATTTTACATTATCAGTCTAGACACCGGACATCTGGAGTCCTTTTTTTTTTGGGACGGACTCGAATATTACAACATTTTTTAATTAAAAAATGCGTTAATAATTTATGGAACCTATGTTTTTCAGAAAAATAAGTTGTACGATGTAGTAGGTACAATGAAATATGAAATAAATGATATTGATAATATGTGCAAGAGACTTTATCGATACTTAATTATATAGAAACGCTGCTATTAGTAGATATACTATACTATTTAGAGAAATTAATGAAGCGCTTACGTATAGAGTGGAAGAATTAGTTGTTAATAGTAATATCTATAATATTTAATAATATTCCACTTTTTATATACCTATTATTGAAATCAAAGTTTAAAATTTCTACTAAACTACTTTTATTTTCACTATCAAATAACAAATCACACTTGCTCCCATAATGAGAAGGACCTGACAGCTAGTGTATTATTAAAATCGTACCAAATCTGAATGATTTCGTATATTATGTTGATACTACGAAAATATATAATATGAAAACATATTATTATATTATATGGATTTATGGATAGGTAAAATGGGGAATATCGGACCTACGTGGTTAATGAAACCCTTTAGAAAAAGTTTCGTACGAAAGATACTTCAAATCGTACTTTTGTGTTTCAAGCAAGTGGTTGGACATATTGAGATATTCAATTTTAATATATAGGTAGGTACTGATGTTGTAATGTTTTTTTTGACATTTTTATAGGCCATTTTCAAACACTTTATATTCATCATGCAAAATATGTAAGTACATGCGTTTTCTGTTAATTGCTACTCCCTAATACTATAAATTATATATCATAGTATTATTTCAATGAAATATATAAGCCCGATATAATTATTTATTTCGGAAGTTATCAAAATGATACAATCATAATTAGTCGACATTGATACATTGTGTATATATAGTACCTAATACCATTGATAATAAATTATTTTATCAAGAAAATATTAGATATAAATAGGTATAACACAGTTGCAGTGCCTACCATTTGCCTTAACAAGTTGACCTTGGTTCTAATAGTTCATTGCTTTATCCAATCTGGGAGTTCACACATGAAACTATAATTTGATGTTATAGTAATATGGTAGAAAAAACAAAAAAAACTTAACCTGCGCGTTTGTTAACTGATCTACGTATTTTCTTAAAATCCGAGATCACTTCAGTTTTGACGATTATGGATTATAGCTTAAAATTGTTTTTTTGTTTTTATTTAGTGAGTAGGTACATTTCGTGATATTTCACATTAGCTGGTTCCATTGTTTACGGGAAATGACGTTTTAACGGGCTTACCTATTGAATGTATTAATAGTATGTAATATATTCATTACGAGTTTTCACAAACACTTCAGATAATCAAAATTTGTTTTTTACTTGATCCTTTACTAATAGGTAAGAAGGTTTTAACAATCTTTTATTATGTCAATGTGCATTTACGATCGGTGATGCGCATAGTGCACGAAGAAGCCAGAAGGCATAACCCGGTCGTAAATAATGACTAATAGAATACCTAGTACAAAACATAAATCAATTAGAATTTATTGATTAATATTTTTGCCACTCGTACCCGTTAGATATAGGGACCATTATACCACTTTCCTCTAGAAGGTATATAAGGTACTTTTAAACACTTTGTACATTTTGCATTTTTGTTTATTGTTATTAAATCTTAGTTGATATTATTCTTTTGACTTATTAACTTAAAAATAACAACAATGGATGAAATATAATATTAATAAATATTATAATATGTCACATATATAATATTGTGTAAGTATATAATATATAATTATCAAGCCTCGATAGCGAAGGCTGCGTGACTAGCAAATGCACTTACGACCTATGTAAACCTGCCGTTCATATTGTTTTAAAAGCACATTGCAAAGATTATCCTTTGCTTTGTAATTTTATTCTTGTAAATCCACGGTATTATAGATGGTTGCACTATTATATCTAAAATGTAAACATAAATTTATATACAATATTGGTATATACTACAGCTGATGATGATACATACTATCGTATGGAAAATAATTCATTTTTAAGTTGTGGACTTCTTGTACGTATCATGCGACAAAAGCAATAAAATCGTCTTCAAGTTTTTGTCATTGGTCGGGAACCTTTTTTGATACATACACCTATGTGGAATTTTAAACACAGCAAATTTTTCACAGTTTTGAAGTTACGCTATTTCTTAATGTATATAAATCAGTCATTTAATAAATAAGGACAAATATCACCAACAAGTTAGTTCAAGTAAACAATCGACTCCCACGTCCTCTATACTTAATTGACTTTTTATGCAATAATATGTACCTACCTATATTTTGTACTGTTATTCAATTGAAAATGTCCATTAGGATAAAATCGGTTGAATATCAACATTATGGAATAAATGTGGAAAAAGTACGAAAGTACATATAAAGTTTTTTAATGAAATATGTATCTAGATTCTAGGTACTAGTCGTTTTATGTGATGAATAGTTCTTTACACTTTATAATATGTAAGTATTTAAATCAAATACATACATAATATAATCATATATCAGATAATTACTTTTTAATAACAACATTTAAATATAATGCTAATTATGTCGAATGGCCACCTAATCGGCGCGCCTTTAGCGTACAATGAATTAAATGGGATGGCGGGACTTTTTTTAACATTACACACCTACAAACTTACCTGTAGAATTGCCAAAATGGAACTACGAATTACCATAGGACGCCATTTTGAAAATTTCATTCGAATGTCAGATTTTGTCCAGTTACTAGTCTTGATTGGGTAGTTTTCGACAATGGCTCCATTTTTTTTTGTAGTACATATTCCACTTTTAATCAATAAATTAGGACCGGTTTCGTCCGCCTCAGAGGGACATTTTCAACTGAATCTTCCCTTGTTCAGTTGAAAATATCCCTCTGATGCGAACGAAACCGGTCCTAATTTATTGATTAAAAGTGGAATAAGTATTTAATTAAACAACAATAAATATTAACGCAATACAATCACTAAGTGAAAATCTGAAGTATTAAATGGGACGGCGGGACTTTTTTTTAACGTTACACACCTACAAACTTACCTGTAGAATGGCCAAAAATGGAACTACGAACTACCATAGGACGCCATTTTGAAAATTGGTCAAAATTTGAAAAATGTCAGATTTTGTCCAATTACGAGTCTTGATTGGGTAGTTTTCAACAATGGCTCCCCCATCCCATTCTTCAGATAAGTTTGTAGGTCTGTAACATGCATTTTGTCTACTCAAGGTCTTATAACTAATTTAATCACGGTAAGTAGTTTAGTGTGTGGCATTGCGGATTAGTAGCTCTGGAATATTCTAAATCTAAATATATTAACGTAATACGTAATATTTATAATAAACCTATTCAATAAGTGAAAATCTGAAGTAATATTATACTGCAAACCTTTTAGAAAAATGCAATTACGGCTTATGCAATACACAATATTATAATAGTAGGTATTTTAATTATTCAAACGAATATTTCCAGGGATGTCTCGCATCTACATATGTATTCTATAGACCGTACGCCACTGGTATTTTGAAGAGGAAATTTCTTACGATCAATTTGATGAAATTCTTCAATGTCAATAGTTTATAATCAAATAGACCAGATTGGGCAGAGCATCCTCAAAATACTTAAATATCTAAATAAATAAATAAGTATATGACTTTTTTATCGATATGTAGGTATTGTTGTTTAATTTAATAAAACGCATTTTTTTGTAGTACTTATTCCATTTTTAATCAATAAATTAGGACCGGTTTCGTCCGCCTCAGAGGGACATTTTCAACTGAAGGCATAAAGGCTGAACTCATTTCCCTCTGAGGCGGACGAAACCGGTCCTAATTTATTGATTAAAAGTGGTACAAGTACTACAAAAAATTGCGTTTTATTAAATTAAACAATTATACAATGCAGTTCCACCATGAATTAACAGTTAACAAAATAAAAGATATGTAGGTACTTTTGCGATATCGGTATTGTCACTTGGTAATACTAATAGGTATCAATATGATACATTTAGAACATAAAACGGGTCAGCGGACAAAATCTTTCAATATTTGTATTTATATTAATGGTAGGTACGCAAAAGCTATTCGATATTTAATTATGAAAAACATATTCTACACGCAGTTTATAAAAATGGTTTACCATTACTTACCTGCAATAAAACAAAACATCAATTTTGTAATGCGATCTTTTTAATTGCGATTTGCGAATTTGAATTCGTTTGAAGTGGCCACACTTCGCATTATAATATTGGCAAGACGATTATTTTAATTACAATAATTATCATCGCACCTGAGCTGCCAGAAAAAACAACTGACTAATTGTAGAAATCCATACTAAGAATCATTTGGGCAAAAGTCTCCTTAGGATATTGGATTCGTCCACCATTTTAATGTGTTTTTTTATGGGTTGACGGTTAAAGACTCGAAAGATCCGGCCTTTAATTATCACATAGGAACGGATGAAACATTTATTATAATATCCGCTTATCAGTCGCAAGATACCTTGATTCTAACCAAAATACGATGATTAAGATGGCTCTAAATGGCCGGACCGCACCGGAGCGCCGTTCCGGTTCAGAAAATTCCCAAAATTATCTATCCGTCTTTTGGAAATATTAATTTGACCGTCCGAGGTAGATAAGTCATATTTATAACAAAGAATCTAGCACACTTATTTTTATAAAATACACGTAAAATTAGAAAACTACCTACCTACCTATTTATACTTTTATATATAATGTAAATATTTTCGTAAAATTATCGAGCGCTCCGGTTCGAACAATTTTCCACTTGGAGTGCAAATGAAAATAAATATAATAAAGTTTACTTTATCAAGTACCAAAATATTTCAATTTAACAATCTTACCTTCAAAAAATGTAAGATTACCTCTTTCTAGTTATTAGTGATTGTTTAAAATAAAGCAAGGAGCTAATTTACATTACACATAGGGACGGATGAAACATTTATTATATCCGCTTATCAGTCGCGGGGATACCTTATTTCTAACCGAAATACGATGATTAATCGCATCCCTTATTTACTTTATAGTACCTATGTATCATAACTTACCATGTCATTCCCAACGTCTTCAAAAATACCATCATTTGAATTTGTTTAATTTTTCTTTTAAATAAATAAGAATAATTATTTGATTATTTTATTAAGTACTTACATATTTTTTTATCAACTGTAAGTAATTAATAAAAAATAAATAATAGTTTCTAATAACAGTCAGTCAGTGCATCAACTAATGGCAGTCACTGTTCTTTTACCTATTTATTGTTTCATAATATTAAACATTACATTACCTACTAATAATTTCATTAAATCAATTATATTTATTAGGTATCTACCGACTCTTTTTCTATGTTCAAAATATTTTTTTATTCCAAATAACCCACCTTTATTGATTAGCAACGCTAATATTTTATACCCTCTTGAACTGATCATGTGTGCAAAATTAGTGTGGTTTGTAAATCGATAAGTACAAACTTAAAGAATTTGAAACGCGCTGTTGCCAGCTTGCCACGCAGCTTGCTTACTCAAGTACACGTGCACCGAGTAATATACGGAACGTGACTATAGCGCCAATTTATTTTGCACGACGGCGAACGCGTGAACAACATTATACAAAAACTTACGTTTTGACATCATTTGGGGGTCCGACATAATTTTCGTTTTTATGCTCTAAAGGTAGGTATAGTCAAAAAAATTAAAATTGCATGTTTGTAAACTTGCGTCCGGTATACGGACGTAAGATTGTACCCGGACGCCAGATTAATTGCAAATGGTCTATTGATGGACGCCGAATTGATAGCTGGATGTATATATATATATGCTATTCTTGATACTTAGAAAATATGCATCGATTGTGGATAATATTGTATATCTATAGTGTGGTATTACTTGTATACACTCCAACCAGCTATCTAGGAACCGGTCCACCGTTACTGTGCGAAAACATCTTCTTGGCTACGCTTCTAGGCGCTGTTGTTTACTAAGTGGGAGGAGCTTGTTATTTTATAATGGAAGTGCGGTTAAAAATGGGCGAAACATGTTAGTTCACAGTTTTAACACGTAGCCAAGAAGATGTTTTTGCACTATACGTGTAGCAAGAAATTGGTCGGATTTAAGTTTGATTAACTTATATTTTATCTAGTTGTAGTAGACACTGTAAAAATTGTATAATTAATAAGAAACATTATTTGAAAACCGTTTATTTGTGTAGTATTAATGAAATATTATTTTTTAAATGCTAAACTCAGTAATATTTTGTTCATTCGGAAGAAAACTAACAAAAATACTATTACCGAAAAATATGGATTATTAAAATATGAATTTTTGCATTACAAAAATTTGACAGCAAGTTCATAAAGATTCTAGTATGGTTGAATGGGTATAATATGACTAGCGAGACAGACTGGCGACCCCCAGCTGGCTCTGCTAGTATGATATAAATATTATTATAAAAATAAATAATTGTATTCTTTCTCCACGCTTTTACAGTCCTACAAACATCTGAAAGTCTGAAAAACGGTCAAAAATGGAACTACACACTACCATATGGACGCCATATTGAAAACGTCATTTGAATGTCAGATTCTGTCCAGTTGCGAGTTTGATTGGGCTCCCCCATTAATTCTTCAGATTAGTTTGTAGGTCTGCAACTTTTGTAAAGAGTTGTACGTACTCGTATATTGAAAAAAAATGTCAATAAAAATAAATATGAGAAACATGTTTCTTCAGGACATCACTGCAAATTATAATTTTGTATAATAGATAAGCACATGATTTAAATCGAAGCGCGTACATAATACCACTAATATATTGTATTTATTTATTCAATAGAAATTTAAGTAGGTACCTGGTTAATCGTGTAATCGTTAATGACATATCCGATTATCCGGTTATTAAAAAAGTGGAATAATTCAACATGCCTAATTATTTATTACGTTACGGCTCTGCAATGCAATGTATGAGAGAAAATGCAGCACATGTCGTGTCTGCAATAACATTTTCTGAAGTGTCAATTTTCGCATGTGTTTTGTCATTCAATATAGGGCAACGGCATTCCGAACAGTCAGCCATACATACTTGTTACAAATAGCTATAATAATTATAAACCTATATTCTGGTCGCCTGGTACAGGATCTAGATAAGACATAAAACCTTAGTAATGAGGGCCACAACGTTTTAAAAATTTCAGTCCACTATCGTTTTATTAAAAAAAAAAAGTAGTTATATAGACGGCAGTAGCGAAGGGTGGAGGTAGGCTGTTAAGATCTGCCATAAATAGTGCACATCAAACTTTGTTAATCATACGATTTGTTTTTATTTAACTAAGACTATAATAAGTTACAGATAGTATTGGTTAGTTTTTAAAAATGAATTAAATCCTGCCCAAACCAAATCATAATAGTTTTGGTATATTTTGGGCAATACGACGAAATTGTGCACACCTTTTCATGCATAGGTACTTATTTTTGTTTTCGTTGGATTAAGAATATATTTATATAAGAAATATTATTCTATCTATAAAATTTCCAAAGTTATGTATGATTTTAACAAACGGTAACTAAATATATAAATGAAAATGAAAAAAGGTTACTGGAAGTCATATCAAATTCATTTGAAGTAATTTGTGAAAGATTGAAAGCATGTTAAAGCAATTTGAGATTCATCCAATGAATCAATTTCATTATTATGAAGGTGACCCTATAAAAGGGGTCCATATTAGAGGTTGTTATCACGTTAGTTGTTACGCACAAGTCAGATCGCGTCAACTGGGCATGCTCTCAGTTTCTGGGCCTCTATTTGGACTCGATGCACTGCTGTATAAAGGTACCATAGCTCCTTCCATTTGTCTCGTTACCTACCACATACATACGCCTAAATTGTATGATTTCGTCGATCCAGCAGGTCTTAGGCCTTTAGGGTGACCTGTAGCCATGACCATGACAAGGGGGGGGGGGGGGGCTGACAGGGCTCTAGCCTGGCGGCCCGGGTCCTGAGGGGGCCGGCGTGACGGGTCGATAGATAAATAAGATAAATAGATCACAAATTTGCGCCATTGGTAGAAAAGTCGCCTGCGGCGCTATTACACTTCAAGAATATTAACATTTTAAAATACATGATAGGTACAAATTGTTGTGTGTAAACTGCATAATTCAAGTGGATTTATTTAAAAATACAAAAAATGCCAAATATACACTGCATATCCTTAATTTTACCTGGAACACCATTTGGAAAACGCTTTTGTAGAGCGTCACACTGCCTTTAACCCTAGCAATAGGTAGGGGGGCCCGCCAACGATCCTGGCCTGGGAGCCCGCTTCAGGATGTGGGGGCCATGCCTGTGGCTGTTGTTGGGTATGATTTAATAACATTTATGCACATTGCCATTTCAGCAATTTGACGATCTAAATCACATTGCGTACAAATGTTTTCCCCTTCCTTATCCATTGTTTTTTCTGGTATTTCCGCATTATAGCCGACATGCATCTTTTCCTGCCATAATTAAAATATATAAATGATTAAATAATATTATGCAATAAGCCAAATGCAAACGCATAAATCAAACCATAATTAAATTTAGTCTCAAGTCCGCGGTTGATCGATCTACATTCGCTGCGTATTTGTGTTTATTAGAAAGCACTGTTTGTTTTATTATAAGATAAGATAAGATCTATCTTAGTATAGACATCTATTACTACATAACAATATTGTCAATACCACATTTCTGTAGAACGCAACAAAAAATACTTATTATATTATGTTTTGATTTATTTACGACTGACATCTTTCTATTGATACATTATTGCAGACTAGCAGTTTAATTATGCGGATTTAACACAACCTGTCAAATTATTATTGACAGGAGTTTAAAAAAAGAAAATCTCATCTCTATACCAGATCATTTCAAATGGGTACAGTCAATAAGATATTATCATGGTATAGGATAGCAGATAGCAGTGGCGAAGGGTGGAGGCAGGCTGCTAAGATCCGCCATAAATGGTGCATACTAAACTTTGTCAGTCATACGTATCTGTTTTTATTGAAATAAAACAACAATTTATAGATGGCATTAGTTAGTTTTTAAAAACATTTCAACATCACAACCAAGACATAATATATAAAAGTCAAAAAATACTCGTCTATCTATAAAATATCTGAAATTATGCAATTAAATCATACATAACATTGAAAATTTCATAGATAGAATAATATTTTTATCTATTATAATACTCGTAGTTTAGTTCAGGCAGGGCCTAATGAATTTAAAAAAATATACCAACAATAATATGTATAATATAAATTGTATTCTTAATCCAACGAAAACAAATACGTATGAATGAAAAATGTGCACAATTTTGTCGTATTGCCCAAAATATACCAAAACTATAATGGTTTGGTTTAGGCAGGGTTTAAAAACCAATACCATCTGTAAACTGTAGTCTTAGTTCAATAAAAACAAATACGTATGACTAACAAAGTGTAATGTGCACTATTTATGGCGGATCTTAACAGCCTACCTCAACCGTTCGCTACTGGTAGATAGGGTTGCCATAAATTTAATGTCAATCAAGTATATGGGACAGTTTTTGTTTTAGAACAATATTTAGGTCGGTCGGAGTGGAATGAGAGGTTAGAAACATAACAATAAATATAACAAACACACAATAAATTAATATATTTATTGACTTGTATACGTATCTCTTGTAATAATCATATCGCAGTGATTTCGCCAACTTGGAGTCGCATGGAGCTCAGGGCTGTATTCTGTGAGGACCAAATTTAATGTCGTTTGGTCAACGCGTGCGTGCTACCTGTGCTCCTGTATGGCTGTGAAACATGGCATCTCACTAAGCTTCAAAGGTCTCGGCTTTTGAGCTTTGAGAATCGACGTCTCCGCCGAATCTTATGGACATAGGTACGACCGCGTTTGAAATATTCGTTTTCGTGAGTGGACACAGCAGCCCTCGGTGAATGAGGTAATCATGAAGAGACGCTTTACGTGCCTCGGAATGTGTTCGGATGCCGCCAGAGAGTGCGACACTTCGTGCCGTTGTGGCACAGTCTCAAGGGTTCCGTCGCCTTTTCCAGCCCTCCCTCACCCTGCAGCGATGCTACAAAAGTGATCTATGGGTCTAGCACGGCGGGAGGCGCGAGAGTTGGCGATAGAACGAGGGAAGTGGCGCAAACTTGTGCTTGCCAATGCTGAGGCGTGACAGGGTGAAAGAAAAATGATATAAATCACATATATCCAGTTTATTTCCTTTTTTACATAAAACTAAAATTCGGGAAAAACCATTTTAAAATTTACCGCAAAATCGCTTTGACCATTTCCACTGCCTGACTCTTCTTATCCAGTGAGATGTTATCAAGAAAAACATATTTGTTGTATTAGCATCTTGTTTCCAACTGACTATCTACATGAAGGGGTAGTGAACCTGGTCCCTACCGCCCACTAGTGGGCGTTCCAGCTTCCACGGTGGGCGGTAGGGGTTATAAAAACATTTTCATTATGTTTTCATAAAATTCATTTGTTCCTCACAAAAACTGAGCCAGACAAAATCCAATATTTAGTTTCACAGCATCAGCCTCAGGGATCTCATTAATAATTTAATTAATTAAATGTAATTTCATCAGACCCCATGCTTCTATGTGTGCAAAGTATAAATAAAAAGATTTATTCTGCCAAACTTAGCGAAAGTCTGTCATAAAGTATTTTTTTAGTAAGTAAATATTATTGTATGCTTTAACTTGCATTATCAATTTTATAAATAAAATAACTTCCCTACTTTATAAATCAACATTACTGTGGAACCGATGGGAGGTTACAAAATTTTACTACTAACAGAGATACAAAAGTGAGCGGTAGGTATAAAAAAGTTGACTACCCTTGATCTACATTATTATAAAAAATGTTATTATTAAAAACATTTCGAGACTGGCCTAAACCAAAGCCGACTCAAGCACAAGCCGAAGCATTCGGAAACTTACCGACAACGAGTGGTCCTACCTCTCCTGCCCCTCCCACTGCTGTTCATGGGTGACCTATTATTGTTCTATAGAGTTCTTATACTGACGTGTCTGTCGTGTTCACTTGTCAGAGCATTTTATTGATTTCGTTAAGAACTGATTATTTTAATATATTTTGGAGACCTCGGAGTTCATGTGATTTAGTACTTCTGTGTTATATTAATAATAATTGGAAGTGACGATTAATGTAAGTAAACTTCTTCTGTGTTTAATAATATCATAATACAGTTGGACGCTTGCTAAATTGACAGTCAGTTCAAAACGACAATAATTTATATTTTATTTAATAAAAATACGCTTCTGAATACATTATATAATATCAAACTGCGCTTGTAAGTACGTTATCAATAGTATTATAGAGATATAGAACTAAAAATTAAATACCGTAGTGTCAAATTATAGCAAACTCGGTAAGGAGGTGATCTCATCAATAATAAATTCTGCATATCCGTTTATCAATCTTAGTCAGTCATCCATTGACGCAAACGCTGACTCGATTATTTCAATAAAAAGAATATTATTTTGATTGTATACATGTAGGTAAGGGAGGTTGATGATGGGTAGGTATGTAGAAATGAGTAGAAGGATTTATTGCGTGATAAAGTAGCCCAATATATTTTTACCTTAACCAGCAAAGATACAATCGTAATTACAGTTCGTACAATGTGAATTTTACAATAATAATTATGGAGAGTTGTGTTTGTGATAAAATTACTAACGTTGAAGCGAGATGCGTGTAGCTAGTTTGAACGATTTTAAGATATGAGTTACTGATGTATTGCCACATTCATTTTTATAGTAAAAGAAGACAAAAAAAATACGGAGTCGGCGTGGGTTGACTGACCGCCGTGGGTTCACACCCTGTGGATCATTTCTTAAAAATTTGTCTGTGAAATTTGACTATGACAAAAACGTTATCAATTAAATAATGTATTTCTTGCTACAATGTTGCAGAAATGCATTATTTACTCGTTGATTCTTGCAATACGGGTGATAATATTTTTAGGCTTTTAACTATGACTTAAAATGCTAATTAACACGGTGCACTTTGTCTGAGGAATCTTGTTCTGCCCACATACATATCGAATAATAATTTATCGGAAATGTCACTCGAATATACGTTTCCGGTCTATTACTCTCTCAATCTCCGTATCGTCCCGCACAACATCTCATTGATTGTATCGAGATTCGGACCTCGGAACATTATCATAAGTATTGTAACATAACTACTTTAACATATTATTGTACTGACCGTTACGCCGCTAATAAAACTCGCTCCTGCATCCATCTTCGACTTCATCATCATCCTCAACACCATGACCTACGACACGTCGACGACTCCCACAGTGGTAACTCAAATCGAACCTCACATTGATGACCCACATTGAACCCCACAGTGGTCACCCCGACTTTGAAAACCACACAACCTACTATTAGCAAGTTTAGCAAGGTGCAAAGGGGGTACGAGACCCTACCACAGTATGATAAAGATGGCGCAGCGTAAACGCATCTCTCGACTTAAATCTTGGAATGAACGTTCCGGCACTTTAAAAAAAGTGTTAAACTTAAAAACTTTTTTGACACGATACATTAAAATACCGATAGTGTTCTTCTGATACGACGTTAGTACCACATAGTACCTATCGATATTTTTTTTCTACATACCTACATCCAGGGGCGGCTCTTCCTTTAGGTACCTAGGGGACAGACCCCGGTCCCCTCATCATTCTATAGTCAATATTCAATTGAATATTCATGTTATACGTTCCTACCATAATACATTGATTTTGTATAAATTAATTAAGTATATATTTTATTTGTACTGTTTGCCCATCCTTGATTCTTGTTTCTTGGCCCATCTCTAATGCTCTATGTGAGTTTTGGCACCACCTACATAGTACAATACAACGATACTGCCGGGGTCGAAATTCGGTGGTCCCTTTAAAATCAAAGCAATGTTATTCTCAAAATTCATAAGGAAGCTGAACAATGCGTACATCTGTAGGCCGTTCTGCACGTGCTATGCACGTGCTATGCACATTTTATCCGCATGTGCCGATGCTGGACCGGGGACACTGTAGTAAATACCTGGTCTTGCATAAGTGTGAGTTTATAATATATTATCAAGTTATCTTGTCGGTCGGCTGTAAATTCATATCCCATGACCCATCGGTTTAGTTTATTAGTTAGTTTGCCAGTAAGTGATCAAATATGTCATCTATCTCCTTAAGTTTTAAAATATATTTGTTAATACATACTATAATAATTTATAATATTATCTTGAATGCTTAGATTATATTGAATGATAATAAAAAAGAGTAGGTAGGTATGTGCTATTTCAGTTAATTAAATCAATATTAATTTGTATTACCTACCTACCTAAATATTAATAATTGTAATGTACTAGTTGTGGATAGATGAATTTCACGTTAGTAAAATAATTTTGATTAATAATATTAGGTATTATGATGAATGAGGTGGTTCATTTATTGAAATATAAGTTCAGTACATTGACATTTGAAGACAAACTAGAAGTGAAACAATTAGGACCTCATCAACCAGTCACCAACAGATTTAGTTATTGTGTATGAACTAATCAAAACAAAAAAAGCATTAACCTCCGAACAGTTTACCAAAAAACATGGTTGACGGCAAGTGTATCCTTCAAAAAACTATGTTGTTTTTCTTGTAGCAATAAGATTCTTTCGAACGCAGGAGGCATAGGTATGACGATGAAGTAATAGCTAAAAAAGATATGTTTTTTACGCTTTGATTAATATTGATTAGGTAGGTACTTATTAGATATTTCACGCCATCTGACCCCACTTACTAAAAGATGCTAGAGCCGCCACTGCCTACATCCGTAACATAGGTTTGATAATGATTTGTAAGTTTATGTCACTTGTGAGTTGTGAGAAATTGCTAAGTGGAGCATAGTATTTCAATCAAACATTAGGTACATTCAGACAATTAAAATATGTCTGACGGCGACTATTTGCAAACACTTGTCATAACAAGATTGACACATGTAAATCGGTAACGCCTGCCTCTTTACTTTTTAATCACGATCCGCCCCTGTTAAAGAAATCCAGTGGCGTCATAAAATTATTCTGATAATATATTATAATATAATATTTTTTCCTTCGTTGTAATAGTAGAATAATTATTATTACGTATCTATGCATACAGTTGAATCTCGATATAATGGAAAAAATATTCGGTCAAATATTAAAATTGTTAAAAACATCATGTTAATGTTATACATGTTTAAATCAAAGTGTCACTGCGTGGAAACGGGTCTAGGACGATTTGGCGATGGAAGAACTGGACGCCACGCAATTCGAAAATAAATAGACGTTAGGTACTTATATCGTCGGTGTTTTGTAAAAAGGGCGAATCAACCATTTTGGCGAAATCGAGATTTTAATGAAAGTACAATATGTACCCCACTAGCTTTGTTGTGTAAAAACGGCGATTTTTTATCTCCACAGGAAAGTACTTAAAAACGATAATCGACTAAAATTAAATTAATTAAAATTACGAAATAAAAATTAAATGTGACAAATTAGGCCTTTTAAAATATTATATAATAATACCTATTATAATGACAGCATTCTTTCTAAGCTTTATTATAAACTTGTTAAATATTTATAATCATCTACAGGTAAAAAACAAATAAATGTCAAAAGTTTAAAACCCTCCTCCTGTAAAGTAGCATTTTGGTTAATTCGCCCTTTTTAAAAAAACTTTTTAAAACACCGACGAATTATCTACTTACTTTTAAAAAAATATTTTATAATATTATTTATATTAAAATTATTATACGAGGGTGGGTCAATAAGTCCTTAGAAAAGCCGACAGGTGGCGCGACTAGTACTGTAAGCGGTTTGTTTTCATGCAGCGGCACTATCGATTCAGTATGCTGCGAAGTTTCAATCAGATTGGTCGGGTTGTTGTGTGTTTCTCGTACATTTAAAAAAAAAATTTGCTTGTGGAAAATGGAAAAATGGAAAATGGAGAAAATTGAGTTTAGAGCTGTTATTAAACATTTTAATATAAAAGGGTTAACAGCAAAGGAAATAAAAAATGAGTTGGATTTAGTTCACGGCATATCTGCTCCTTCACTTGCAACTATTTATAACTGGTTAAATGAATTTAAACGTGGTCGTACATCAACAAAGGATGAACCACGCTCAGGACGTCCTGTAGAGGTGACTACACCAGAAATGATCAATAAAATCCACGATATGGTGTTAAGTGACCGAAGATTAAAGTTGAGTGAGATAATTGAGGTTACAGGGATCTCAAAAGGTAGCGTCATTTCTATTTTACATGACAAATTGGGCATGAAAAATATTTCTGCAAGATGGGTGCCGCGTTTGCTCACAGTCGACAATAAACGCAATAGGGTGGTGGCCTCTAAAGCCCTGTTGTCGCTCATGCAACGCAATCCGGATGAATTTTTTCGTCGCTTTGTGACTGTAGATGAAACATGGATACACCACTATACTCCCGAGACGAAAGAACAGTCAAAGCAGTGGATTGCGAAGGCAAACCATGTCCAAAGAAGGCGAAAACCGTAAAATCAGCTGGTAAGGTTATGGCTACTGTATTTTGGGATGCACGTGAAATTATTTTCGTTGACTATTTGGAAAAAGGAAAAACAATAACAGGGGATTATTATGCATCTTTACTGGACCAGCTAAAAAACAAAATTGAAGAAAAACGGCCTCATTTAAACAGGAAAAAAATCCTCTTTCATCAGGACAATGCCCGTGTTCACACATGTTTACGATCAATGGCTAAAATTGAAGAATTGAAGTTCGAATTGGTCGACCACCCACCGTATTCGCTAGATTTAGCCCCCAGTGACTTTTTCCTTTTCCCAAACTTAAAAAAATGGATAAGTGGACAACGTTTTTTTTCAAATGAAGAAGTCATCGATCGGACAAATGCTTATTTTGAGGACCTTCCGAAAATTTATTTTTCTGACGGTTTAAAAAAAATTGAGAAACGTCTAACCAAGTGTATTGAGCTCCAAGGAGATTATGTTGAGAAATAAAAAAAAATACAAAAATAAAAACTGTTTTAATGCTTTTTTCTAAGGAATTATTGACCCACCCTCGTATTATGATTTAATAGTTGGTGAGAATTTAAATATGCACACGTAAATAATGATTTAATCGTGCATATGTTTAAGTTCCAACGAAAAAAGAATTTTTTTTATTTTTATATAAAGCCTTAAGCATGGTAATTCTCAATCCGCAACAAAAAAAGCATTACGTTAAGAGTAAAATGAATTAAAACTACTAAGTAGTAGATAGAAACTGATTAAAATTCCTCGTCTACGTTCTGTTTACGTGTCTACGACATTGCGGCGTCCAATTGTCCTTGCGTCCAGTTGTCCCATTCCCGTGTAAACAATGTTCTGCGCATGATAATCTAATAACATATTTTAATGATTATATATCAAATAACGAAATACAATCATATTACACATATTTTCGTTATTTTAAACTTTTAGAGAGTTAATTATATTTTTTTTATTTTTTTTGTTTCTTTGTTAAACACCACAACAGGCCGAGAAGCCAATACCAGTTGTAAAACACGCAGACTTGAGGAACTTACACATTAGATTATGTAAATATATTTTGACCTCACTGGAATTGAACCCAGAGCTCCCGGATAGAAGGCCAGCGCATTACGCACTGCATTACAAGAGCCGCAAATTATGAAAAAACAGTAGACTTCAAAAGTGCAAACAAAATTTTATTCTTTTTTAAAAGTAGGATTACCGAAAGGAGGCGCGTCGACATCGAACATTAACGTTACTCCACAACGGATGTGTCTGGATATAGTTATCATCCGAAAATGAATAAACAGGATTTTGTTTTTGTTTTTATACAACGGACTTTCGGCTTTAACGGACACCCCCTCACCCGCGTTAGTCCGTTATATCGAGGTTCTACAGTAGGTACACAGAAACTACGTCCGTCTTGGATAACAAAATTAATGTCGGTTGACGGCTGGTATATAATATTATGATGAGATTTCTCGCAGAACCTAACTGGCATGTAGCGCATTTGGGCGCCTGAATAGTATCATCGAAATGTGTAACCTACCACTGTATCTTAAGCGTAAAGCATGGAACTCAGAAATAATGGGAACAGAAATACCTAACGGGTGTGGAGAAGCAGGCCACCGATGTCGACTGTGGAAGAATACGGGATAAACTTAAACACGTGTCAAGAATACTTCATACTTCGAATACTGATAACTGCTCTCGGTGTATGCAATGACGCATATTCAATATTGGTGTATTTGAAGGTTGCAACACACTCTATAATGCTTGGTTCATTTTCGTAGAACACTCACACATTCAGAACCTTGCGTCAAAATGTTGTATTGGGATATAGCCTATCGGAATTCTATTTATTAATCAGTTCTGTGGCGTAAAGTTACCAGTGCTTACGTATGCGTGTGAAACATGAACCGTTAATGTAAGATAAATCCAAAAATTAGATAATCTTCTGAGTTGACAATTACCTGCATTCTTCAGATGGCAGGATTTCAATTAGATGTTGGATTCATTCAATGACAACAAAAAAAACCACGTGGTTTGTTGACCCGGTGAAATATTTTTATTTGTTAAAAAAACACTACCTACTACTAGGTTTTATCCTTCGAATCTCTGAACCATTCAGATCACCTGATGTTCTGAAGGTTCTTTACTTCTCTTATGTTAGATCTTTAGTTGAGTATGCCTCTGTCGTGTGGAATCCACAGTACGTTACTTGTATAAATCGGCTCGAAGCGGTGCAAAAGCGATTTCGCAAGCACGTTAATTTTAAAGCTTACTGTTATGATTTATCTAATTCTACTTCGTCCGCTGCAACTTTTATGGTACCATCTTTGGAAAGTCGACGTTCTATATCTGATCAATATTTTCTTTTTAAAATTATCAATGGTTTTGTTGACGCGCCAAACCTACTCGAAAGGGTGGGTTTCTATTGTTCATCAAGATTTACGCGAAACCAAACTTTGTACCATATCAGTCGTAGCGGTTCTAATTATGCACAAAACTCCTTTATTCGGCTCTCTTGTTTAAATTATAATATGTATTTCTCCACCGTTGATCCTTTTAATAATTCACCTGTTTCATTTAAACATGCTATCTCCAAAATTTTGTATAAATAGATATATAATGTATTTACTTATACATATATATATATATTCTTTTATTTTTTATGTTACTTTTTTATTTTTCTTTTTTATCTTTTGTATATCATTTAATTATTCATTATTCTTCCTCATTTTTCTCATGTAATCTTCTTATGTAATTTCTTTATATTTATGTTATTTGTACTCTCTATCTTGTTAGGCTTAACTATATTATTATAATGTATATATGGAAACTTGGCTGGTTGCAATAACTTTTTATTATTATATTTTAAATTTCTGTAATCAATATGTAACTGTTTGTTTTCCTTAATAAATAAAAAAAATAAAAAATAAAAATAAAACGATGTTACCCAGTTGATAAAACCGCTAGAGAAATATTCATTTTAAATGTGTATATTTTTGGCTTCTCTTCAGTTGGCTTTACTATATTTATCGGTCGATTCTACTCCATCTTATCTCAACTCGATTAATTTAAAAATACTAAATAGTTTTATAATAATTTTTATACGCCACTGCTTTAAATATTATAACCGCTATAATAAAATTTAACGGTGATTGGTCCTGTGATGGTGAAATAAATTTATTAAAATTTATTCAGTGATACTTTTTTTTAATACTTACTAAATTAAATAAAAATAATAGAAAGTTTTCTCTTTAGTCACGTGGAAATAATATGAAATCATTTAGTTGGAAATCCCTTGAAAAAAATGCGAAAATATTGGTGCATTATTAAATCGTGTCCAGAAACTTTTAGATATGCAGTTCGCCGTATCACATTTAACCCTGAAAATCGGAAATATATGGCCGTATATTAAAGACCGTCCAACCTCTTTGGGTCGTATAGTACCTACTGACATAAAATTCATGTATAAATAAAACAGGGTACTTATCAGTTTACACTTTACATGAAGCTACAGCAAACAAATTTTGAAAATAGCCGATATGCTGGATTATTTGTTAGGTTAGGTTAGGTCAGGTTTTCATTCTTGAAATCATGAATTTTTCCAAAATCAGCTATGAAATTTAAATTAATATTATATTCAATCTAATAAAACTGGAGATTGTATATTATACGGTCATCTCCAGAGAAAAGAAAAATAATTTATTTAATAATTATTTCTGAGTTCCCTGGTCATCTCTCTCCGATAAGGAAGCTCACGGCGAACTGTGCCACATTCAAGCAATTGTTACCAATTCTTTGAATTGACTTGATTCTTGGTCAACGTATAACTTGGACCAAAATTTTTCAACCGTGGTATTATTAAAATGGTTTTTAAGTACTTGGTCATGACTCTTTTACAATAACGCATATTTAACGTTAGCCCAGTTAATTAAATTAAATACTGAAAATGATGTCGTTGGCCGCAACAAAATCCTCTGCCGCACATTAGAACCACTGCTCTAGACAAAGCTTATAGGAAACCTCATAGACTCCAGATAATGGACCCATACTCAAGTTGCTAGGTGAAAATAGCTATAGCTAGGTTAAGCTTTGGCTGACACTACTATACAACATTAACGTCTCAATCTCAAAATAAAATTGATACAATCTTCTGTGTATAAATCAAATTGCGCTCATAGTTCAAGGCTTCGATAAATTATTATTTTCGACCACCGACCAGACGAAAAAAAACATCACGATCCGACAATAAAAAAAAACTTAATCAGTGCACGCCTAACAATGATAATGTAAAGCATTATCTTAATTATTGCACCAATCGACATAATTTCTTAACAATAAAGTGATCTAGTTTCTATCATTCATCCATGTTCCACAATATCACTTGTCTGTCAGCTATTAAGACAAGGTGTTTAAGAAAGAATTGTTTTCATTATTTCTGATCAACCAACTAGCAATAGCATTTTTTGGTTAAATGTAAATTGTACAAACACCCACGATGGCCGCGTGGCTTAAATGCCGGCCTATAGAGTCGAGGGTCCCAGGTTCAAATCCTGGGTCTGGCAAGTACACATATTGTTTTTCAATTTGTGTATGAGTCAGAGTATGGACCTAATTCTAATAGGTTGAGCAAGTGGCTGACATCCATTTCTCGTAAAAATAAAATCTGTTAATATAAACCTCCACTTTGTGGAGGCCCATATTATGATCCTATTAGGATCGTACATGGTCGAAAGAAGAAAATTGTACGTAAAACATTTCACCGTAGTACCGTATCAGAGAGAGAGATGAGCGTAAACTATCAGTCTCCAATTTTATTAGATTCAATATGAACATTAATTCAATTTTCATAGCCGATTTTGGCAAAATTCATGAATTCATGAATGAAAACCTAACGTAACCTAACCTAACCTAACAAATAATCCAATATATCGGCTATTTTCAAAATTTGTTTGCCGCTGGCTTCCTGTAAACCTACAAGAACCGTGTTTTATTTAGACATGAATTTTATCTCAGTAATATACGATTCAAAGAGGTTGGACGGTCTTTAATACAATCACTGCTGACCTTAAATTACCTTTTAATTACCACATATAAAATGTTAATTATATCTAATGGCCAACTACTCCAAACGCGCCAGTCGCGGTGTTTGCACTAAATGAGTATACGATTATAATATTTCCGATACAAGATTTCACGGTGAAGTGTGATACGGCGAACTGCATACGTACAAATTTCTGGACACGGCATTTTTTTATGAATCAGACGAGGTGGTTGCTTCGTGGCTAAAAAACACTCCTCTGTAACGAGCCCGAAACGTCGAAGGAAGAAAGAAGAAGAACAATTTATTACGATAACAAACATTCGTGAGTCTCATTAAAATATTATAGATTAAGATGAATACTACACCTATCATAGACACCTAGCGGGAAAATACGAAGCTTGTAATTTTATTTGACACAATTTTTTGATAATTTACTTTTAGTTATTGAGGTTTTGAAGTCGGATTTGGCTAATTATTGAATTAGTCAGGTCATAAAACGCAAGAAATACAAAAATGTCCTCAAATATAACCAATATTGAATGCGCGGTGCGTTTACGTAACAAACTTTAATGTGCATTATCTCTATACATCCGTAAATATTGAAAACAACATTCTTTATTTATGTAAATTGGAAAGCGAAAAAAATGATATTATGAATTAAGCTGTTTTGCAGTATCCGCTTTATAATAATTGTAAAATACGAAGGCTTCTTGAAAATTTAAGAAGTCAAAATTATCAATTACCATTTAATCTTGATATGTTAATAGCTCAGCCAAACATCAAAGCGTTTTTTGTGTTCCAAATGTTTCTGAGAGAATAATATAACCTGCAAGTATCCACATGCTTGAAGCTAACGTCATGTTATATTACGTAAATACCCATTATGAATAAGTATTTTGTTGTTTTTTGTTTTTATAATCATAAATGTAAGCTAAACAAGCCTTAACAATAATAAAAAATAAACATATTCTTTAACACGTGTTTAAGTAATTGATCCCATATTTATCCACACCCGAGATTCAAAGATGTTCAACGTCACCTAAGCCATTTTCATAAGGCCCAACATGTCATTGGGCCCAACACTGATCGTTGGATCAGTACATGCGCAGTGACGTCTCTAGATAAAATGCCGCCGTTAAGCAGCGCCAGAATGCCGTTTAATTTTTTATCATTCTTTCATGAGCCCATTATGTTACATGGCTGCATTACTAACAAAATATCAGACTAATTATTCGTAAATCTGCACGTGTCATTTCTGGTCACCAAGGATGTCGAAGAGCAACATAAGTAAACCAGATATCGCTAACCCGACAAAACCAGTGAGCTGAATTTTTTTATGGAAAGATATTTCGTTATTACTATGTTTGGGTAGCTATTTCTAAATATTCCAAATGATTATCCTCGATTTGCCGCCCTTCGAGTAACTACCGCCCCCAAGTGACGCTCAATCTGCCTACCCCCACGGGACGTCACTGTACATGCGCAGTGATACCCCACAAGGTAGGCAAGTCATTCGTGGGTAGAAGTGGCACATTCTAATGAGTAACGAGTAACGAAAATAAAGGAAGGTAAGTGGGCTCGCACATCAGAACTCGCCGCATGCGTCTTACGACGAATTCGTCGATGTGACGTCATCGTTAACCAAGAAACAAACGTTATCAAATGGAGCTTCGCAGATTGGCCGATGCAACTGCGACTCTGCGACGCTGCGACATGCGTCGAGTTTCATTGGCTAAAGCCTGCATATCGATGTCCTACCAATATCGACTCCGCGCATGCGCACAGCCGCACAATCGGTCATTTCTCTCCAGACTGTCGCCGCGTTCGGAGCAGCCGCGATGCGGCGAATGTCGATATCGCTAGGCAGATGTGCGAGGTTGTATCATGGAACACCGGCTGCCCGCTGCTCTCGGAAGTTTTGATTTATGGCGGTCAGGCACACGAGGCGAGTTGTGATGTGCGAGCCGGCTTAGAGAATAAAACAACTTTTCAGCAGTAGTAACAGAGATGCCTACTCTAAGCGAAATAGTCAAAATTTTAATGTTTTTATTACACTTGAAGTGTCTCTCTGAGCTGAGAGTGAGCTAAACTGTAGTGTTGCATTCGTTTAGAAATGTAATTTATCTACGGTCATACATGATATTTGCATTTTAATAATAACTGCATAGGTACTCAGACAATAAAGGTTTCTCTATGTTATTATAGTGTTGTTTTGATTGCTAAAATGATATGTGAAATTTATTAATACCGTGAATAATTCACACGTTTTTGGCATTAAACTACCTGTGTATTGAGGTCGTGAAATTGAAATAAGGTGTTAAAATAAATTATTTATTTGCATACTATTAATAATTTATTGGCAGGGCTCGTTATGCAGGTAGGTCAATCAATATGGAATAACGCTTCGTGTATTTTTTACATTTATTTGCTACTATTAGTCCGGCTCGCAACGAATGGACCGGAGCGCTGTTCCATTTTTTTTTATAAAATGTTAATTACTTTCGGAAAACTATAAAGCGCTCCGGTTCGTAAAATTTTCCATTTCGAGCGCTGTTTAAAGCTAAGAGAAAGCATGAAAATATTTAAAAGATGCGTAGGTACCAGGGAGCACAAAATTAATTAATTAATAGGTACGAGTACCTAACGGATTTGGAGTAACAAGCAACTGATCTCGAGTTTTGAAGAATGTGGGAAAAACTTAAACACGTGTCAAAAATACGTCATTCTAAGCTTGTCCTTCATTATCTGTTCTCGATGTATGCTCTGGCGCTCATTCAATACTGGTGTACTTGAAGGTTGCAACACACTATTGCACGTCTATAATGACGTGTCTTTCATGTTTGTAGGTCACTCACACATTCAAAACCCAGGTTCAAAATGTAATGTATTGGGGTATATAATTATAGCCTATCTGAATTCTATTTATTAATCTATTCTGAGGTAGGTATATCTCGATAATATTTGCAAATTTAATAATACATGGTTTTGACTGATTGAGTAAATTAAAAAAATGTATTGAAAATGTTGAAATTACTATGTAATTACTAAGTATGTGTGAATACTTTATTTTGAGATTAATAAATATATTTATAAATGTGTTGATTATGTTCATATTATGATATGAAGGTCTTAGGAATATAGAATTGTTGTATACCTACCATCTACTTTAATTTTGAGCAAATTTCAGGGGCAGGCCACAAATCTGCCACAGGAAGAAGCCGTATTTCAATAGTTTCGGAATACCTACCTAACCTCAGAGTAATAATATAAAGAGAGTGGGCATTTTTCGGCAAAATGAAGCAGTTTTTCTTACGTATAACCTCAATGCTATTATTATCAACTTAACTATGAAACGTTATATCGTCATGTTGCTTCTCAGTACGGCTACCAAATTTAAACGCAACATAGTTAACCATATTTTCTACTCAATTAAATATAAGTAATTACTTCATATTTGACACAAAAACAATAAATTTTAGCAACACGTGCTCGCAGTTTTTAATAATGACTGTAGTCATCCAAATCAACATTTACCGGCAACGTGTACAAAAAATATTTAATTCAGCGTAAAAATTCTACCTTACTCTAACGCATATTGTGGATATATAAGCGTGCCGAATGCTTTCTCACTCGCACTTATGGTTTGTTTTTGTTCAGGCCTTGTACCTAACCTACATATTATTATTAATTATTATTACTAGCTTAAAAATAAATACTTACAATTTACATACATTTACTTAAGAAATAAAATGGATTTTAAACCACCGCGTAGGTTATTATCGGTGCATATTTAATTATCATACAGAAATGGTGGGAAATTTTGAATTCGCGCCATGTTATTATCGTTTATTGTTATTCGATCGCCCGACTTCGGATTATTGTTTTGCAAATCACGTCTGTTCATTGTAATGGCGTCTGCGATCTGGCTTGCGAAATAATTAATCGATTTGATTTTTCAATTCGAACTTACAAATGTAATTAAAATGAGCCTGTCTATCTAACATTCGATAGAAAATGAGTGCTGCCCTAAACGATTTTAGTTGCTACAAGAGTGCTATTTTTTTTTTAGAAAAGTAGGTTCCGGAACTCTGGTTTCGTGCTTTTAAAAAATAGTATTCATAAGAACGTATTGATTCATAGATATTTTGGGGTTAAACGTTTCAATATCAGCGCTCGAAATAGAAAAGTTTACGAACCGGAGCGCTCGACAATTTTCTGAAGATATTTACATAGTTATCAAATTCTGTGTATATTTTATTAAAATAAGTGTGTTCGATTTTCTATTAGGCATATATTCTAGCTCAGACGATCAAAATATTTTTCCCATAAGACGGAGCGATAATGTTACCGATTTCACAAACCGGAACGGCGCTCCGGTGTGCTCCGGTCCATTTCGAGCCCTGTTCAATATACATAAAGTACTTACCTACGTTAAGGTTTAGGTACCTAAAGCAGAATAATATATGTATTAAAACGAAACCCAGTCATTGTATATTCTAAAGATTTTCAGTTCTAGAATATTACGTAGGTACAGTGTAACCGGAGCGGACCGAGTGACCCGGAACTTTTTTCCAGACAAAAAAGCTCTACGCTTTAAACAGTTCTCATAAATATTATGTTATTATGGACGGTCTAACAGTTCTGATTAGAATCAATAATATGTAAATGAAGTAAGTATGTACTTACGTAACTAAATTTTGTTTTGAATAAGGCAAAGCAGAAATCGCGAATAATATTAGGTATATTATACAACTTTGATAGTAGATTCCGTGGATATAATGGCTCAGATTCACGACAATGCAGTTTACGTGCGTAGACGCAGGTCTCGCTTGATTCCAAATGCATCCGATTAGAATCAAGTAAGACTTGCGTCAACGTAGGAAAACTACAGTTTCGTTTGTCTGAGCCCTCGCGTATTAATTTTCCCGCATAAATGTAGTGTAAATTAATATTATTATATTATCCGGTTCATGACATAGGTACCCGAAATTATCTCTACGTCTCGCGGAAAAAACGATTTCACCGTCTGAGCTAATTAGACCATACCTACAATAAAAAATCTGATACACTTATTTTTATAAAATTATATAAAATATGCTGTATTTTCGGGAAAATTATCGAGCGCTCCGGTTCGTAATTTTTTAATTTCAAGTGCTGAAATTGAGACCTACCTAATTACCTAGGTACCTAAACTTTATTGTCTTATGAAGAATATATTGTACCTATTCTGATTATTTGTAGAAAGGCCACGGTTTTAAGTGAATAAATTAAATTACTTGAACCATGTTTGGATAATTATTAGACAAAATTTTAAAAAAAGTTTTGGAAAATTTAAATTTGTTGGTTTTTTTATTATGGGGGGCCACTAAATCAGTTAATATACCAGGCCTCCGCGTCACTAAACGCACTACTGGACAAAATAATAATAACCAATCGGAAAATCTATATTAGGAAATGAATTCTAATTAAATTTGTCGAGTACACAAAGATATAATATTCCGATTATGGCATTTTAATTAATACTAATAAAAATAGTTAGGTATAAGATCGCACAACCAGAGTTGGTGCAACACAGATACTAAATATTGTGTGTATTGGTGAAATTCTGAAGAATTCAGTATTCTTTTACAGGCTGTTCCTTTTTTGAATGCGTCTGTGTGAATATTCGGCTGCCTCAACTTTGGTTGTACGATATATACCTAAGTACGAATAAGATATAAAAATAAAAAGATTCATTTCTGTTGATAATGCTTCCTACCATAATATTACACACTTTCATTTTTAGTGTTTAAAATATTGTCAATCAATAACAAATTTATTCTTTGGTGCTTCCTCACTCGTTTGGTTTAATCTCACCCCTTTTTACGGCTATATCATAATAAATAATATTGTGTGGGGAAAAAAGAAAAATATTTTAAATTTTTACACCATCTGTCAAACTTTAAACAGGCATGCAACACTTTGTCATGAATTTTGAAGTTTAAAACTAAAAGTATAGGTACTAGTCTATGTTTAAAACTATTAATATCTATGTTATTGTCATTCAATTTTGTCAATTAATTAAATGAAAAACATTAGATGGATACATGCTCAAAGTATGTTGCGAGCATAATAAATAAGGAAGTAAAATTTCGAACGCCATTGATTTAATCAGAGTACTTACATTCGTAAATTATTCGTAACTAGGTATGTTTCACGACGAGCGTATCATTTTTCTAAAACCACTATTAGTGTCAGTTAGCAGTAGGTGGGTATCTTATCTTCTGTTTACGCTGCAAGAAAATACGCAGCATCACTCCACGAAGTTCGTGGCACGAATATTGTTTAATATTTAACTTGATAACAACTTAATCTGTTAGTCTGATAACTGACGGAAAGATTTTTAGTTTTAGTGGTAATATTTTTTATAGAATATAGATTAACTAGTTTAAAAATGGCAGCGAATAGTGAATTGTCGTCAATTGAAGATGTAATTAACAATAAATTGAATGGTGTGGAGAAAGACGAAGTGAAACGTATCTTATATGGAAGGGCGAATGAGTAAGTCTTCTGAAATAGTTAAAAAAAGTATCATAGGACATTGGTACATGAATATTTTATTGGCAAAAGTCCAAAAATATTCCATAATTATTTATAAAACAATTTATTTGTTTTGATTCGCGTATGCTTAGAATGAACTTGTATTTTTAAATTGTTATTTTTATATCTGGTGGAATCTGTGTAGGTTTCAAAGAGATTGAAAGACTGTCCAATCTCATTGGTAGGTTTGGTTTCTAACAAAATTGTCGAATATACCTAGGTACCTATCTGCTTATGATTTCTTTAATTTGTAATATTATGGATATTATGTCGAAAAATATCAATTTTTGGACAGCTGTTTGTACGTTTGGGATTCTGTGGTAAATCATATTAAGTAAGTACTTACCTACTTACCATGTTTTTGGATATTTTTAAATTTTAGTAAAATGTTTGTAAAAACTAAAATTTAAAAACATTTCTGATTTACCCCAGAAAACCAACCTTACAAATAGCTGCCCTGAGAATAAAATTTATGATTTTCGACTTATTAATATTATTATTCACGCCATACACAGAATTATTCTTAATGTAAGTGCAGTAGGTAAGTAGGTAGTTATACCATTTATGGCTTCAATGTCAGTAGATACTTTAACATGAACATAAATAATTACAAGACTAGCTGAGCCAGCTGGCTCTCGCCAGTCTGTCTCGCTAGTAATTACAAGATAAAAAGGACTTTTTATATACGTTTTTAAATTTTCTGTTGAATCATATAAACTTGACTTGACTAGCGTAAACGATCAAAAAAAATTGTATTTGATAGAAATAATACCGAAATGTCATTTTGTCACTCATATTGATTTCCATAGTAACGCACGTATATATTAATAATTTCCTAGCAACCAATAATAGTGGATTGGATTACGGATTTCTTCCGAAATAACTTTTCATACAAAACTGAATTAACTGAAAATGAATTTAATTCTACTTAAAGTATTAAAAAAATGCATTGGCATCTTGTTCTGATATATATTCTAAAAGTTTCAAATGTCTAGCCAGTCGGGAAGTTAATTAAAAATCGATTGCAAGATTTGTACCAGACAAATAAGAATACGACCTAATAAAAACGTTGTAAAATAAACCAAAGCTAACACAATTTTATTATTTTTGTGTTACAGTAGGTTCATTGTCATTCATACGGTGCACATGACCTAGCCATTGCAGTCTCCCAATCTTAATTGATTGAACTGCGCTGCAATCTTCGTACAGCCCGTAGAGCTCAGCATTATATCTTCTCCTCCAATTGGTGCCATCCCTGATCGGTCCATATATACTGCGGAGAATTGTGTGCACTATGTATGTCAAATCTTAAAGCCCACCTTCTATGATAAACTGATATGATAAACTGTTTATTTACCTTAATTTTAAGACATTCACAATGTGATATCTTACTTATGATAGTAATTATTTACAAATACAATTGGTACCGAGTAAACCGAACAGGTCATATTTCAAGCGTTTTAAGATAACGCCCATAATATAATTATTATTGACCACATATTTAAGTGGAATAGAATATTGATGTTTGAAGCAATTTGATCGAACTCCCAATTCCTCTCAAATCTGTAATTGGTATCAATGATAAATTAATTGATCATTTTGGGTGAAAGGGCAACTGAATATTCTCCCAATGTTTCGCTATTATCATCTTAACACTCAACTCTAAAATCAATAAAAAAAGTCATAAATATCTATAAAATATTCCAAGAGTTAGTTATCTATAATTATCATACAGTGTGCATGACCTAACCAGTGCAGTCTCTTAAGCGCCGGGCACATATAATCGGGCGTGCGGGGCACTCGCTCATATTCAATGTGAATCATCAAAAATACAAAATGATCAAATATGGCAGAGCACACTGGTTTTGACGAAGCGCTGTGCCCACGCGTTGTTTAGCTTCTCAGTGGGACGAATTAACGAAAATACTACGTTGCTAAATATGTCAAAGCCCATTGAACACGGCAAGCAAAAGGGGCGCGCGCTATTTTATTTTATCCGCTTCTGGACGCATTGTCGATAGACGGGCGCCTCCATTATTTTAATAACGAAGAAGTTATTGTTTAGTCGCTGGGTATGCGATATATTGCTAGTAGAATTATGTCATCGTGAATATGAATTACAAGCCGCCGAGAAATAAAATAATAATTTTATTGCTTTGTTATGAAAGGCGCTGAAAATAATAATTATTTTGTGCTTCTCGTGCCTCTTATTAGATAGGTGAAGGGTAATGCGCGGGTGGGAGGAGTGTCATTTTGGTTGTATTTACGCTTCACAGGCCTACTTCGCAGTGGTCGCCCCGATCCGATGCTTTTGGTGGGCTTTATTTTATGCCTTAATCTAAATTTATTGAACTGCGCAGGAATCATCATATAGACTGGGCCGCAGATTCGTATTGTCGTCTAATTCTTACCATCGTAGATTAGCTCATAGATAATATTTGAGATGATTCATTTCAGGGCAGTGCCATCTCATGGGGGTAGACAGGTCATGCGAAGGTTGGAGGCAGCACATTATAAAGTGCGGCAAATGGAACGAATACAAATATTTCAACTTTCGAAAGCAGTGGTGGTTATCCATAAAGTGGACGATGCGTTCATTTCATTAGAAAGTACTGACATCTCAATTTTTAAAATTCACAAGAAGGCCTCCAAACTTGTCATCGCCTCAAAACTTTATGTATCCAAAACCACCGCTGTTTTAGAGTAGGTTTCATAGAAATGCTTTAATCCTCAGTAGATTTACTTAAATATTCATTTTTTTTAAGATATTTGTTGGATTTGTCAGATATTATATCTGTTTACTGTTTAGGATAATTTAGGGCTTTAACAGACCGATAGCGGTCAGTCGTTCTGCGTTCCGCGTTCAGTGTTCTTTGTGTTGCGTGTACCGGCGCGGTCTGACTGCCTGCAGTGTGCACAGTTGTGATGAAGTCCATACACTACAAAGAATGCTGAAGACCGCTCTCTGTCTGTTCAAGCCCTAAATGGGTCGGTGTGCACATTTATGCACACAATTTGAGACTAAAAATAAAAGGAGACGGCATTCTAAGTCTGCCTAAGGGCGGCACTTTGCTTAAGCGTCAATTACATTGAGCTTCTTTTCGAGCTGTTTGTTGGCGAATTTAAAAGCTGGCGATTCAGCTACTGCGATTTGATGATTACACACAAAACTTTCCATTCGCTGAGAAGCCACAAGCCAGTGACTATTTTGACAGAACGTAGTTCGTTTTTTTACCGGGAGGTTGCTACTGCGCTCTACTGCGCAGACGCAGTAGGCCCACACGCTGGCGTGTAGCGTGTAAAGTTGACCGGCTTTCAACTTTTCTCGGTAGAGTGTTTACAACCTGCTTGTTAGCTTATTCGATGATTACACTGGGCGACTATATAGGCAGATTATAAATTCGCCAACAAACAGCTCGTAAAGAAGCTCAATGTAATTGACGCTTTAGGGACATCACTGCTTCAGGGAACACAAATAAGGGAAGTGGGTTACCTTCTGAGTGTAGCTGTAAGAAGATACAATTCTTGAATGTGGAGAAATGTGGGATTAATTTAAATACATGTTAAACAATATGTTATTTTCAATAACTCCCCCATAATATGCATAAAACTTTGTTACATAAACGAAACGCGCATTCAATATTGGTAATATTTGAGGTCACTGCGGGCTTTGTATTTCTTGCGTTTTATGACCTGTCATTAAGTCATAAAGTCGATGGTGGCTGGCTTTCGTATGTCTGTCTTAATAATCTGTTCTGTGATTCTCTTATTAATTTCCTTTGTGATATCATTATGTCGGTTCAGATCAACACTAATAAGAATAGTAAGTGGAAATGCAGCACACATGTCACATTCAGTCTGCATGGTATGGTTTGTGTCATGGTGATGCAATGTTTATGTTTCTTATGGCATTGAATTGTTTATCTTTTGTTTTACAGCCACCAGCTGAAGTTGAGAAATGAGACAGAAGCATTCGCCGTCGCCAAAAACACCGACATATCCGGTTACTCCTTCCACGCGGACAATGAGGAAACTCGCAAACCGAGGATTGTCAGTATTGGCGCCGTCCAGAACTCCATCGTGTTGCCGACAACTGCCGGTGTAGCAGCCCAGCGACAAGCCATCTATGATAAGATCGGAGCGATCATTGATATCGCTGGAAATGAAGGAGTTAATATTCTCTGCTTGCAGGAGGCATGGAGTATGTATATTACTTATGCATTTTTTTTTTCGACCATGTCTGATTCTAATAAGATCATATGGGCCTCCACAGAGTGGAGGTTTATATTAACAGATTTTGTTTTTACGAGAAATGATTGTCGGCCATTTGCTCAACCTATTAGGTCCATACTCTGACTTATACCCTTTCACAGTCGTCTGAAATTGGAAACTGGTTGTCCGAATTCTTCATCTTTAGTAAGTTATACTCAAGTTTTCTGAAGATGGTGTTATAGCCCGAAACAGCTGTGACCATAAATGACTAGTAGAATTAACAAAAATAACTTTGTTTCAAAATCATTATAATGGAGCTCTTCCACATATATGCCAGTTCACTTATTAATAGACATGTTTAAAGTCAACGACGTTGCCATCATGGTGGTCATGGCGTGGTTAGCCAGAGTTTAGGCAAATCTCTCACATGGATACGACAGAAAAAAAAGATTAATGTGATAAAAGATAGTGCCATAGAAAGTATTCCCCAAAAATATTCATTACATTCAAACAACTCATAATCACAATCCAAAGTATTTCTTTAATGACATAGTGTAATCGAACAATATATAATTAATTCTCTTTCTAAAAAGTACAGTAGAATCTTTCTGATATTTCAATAGTTAAATCTGATAGTTGTAATTATTTTGATGATTTGTTTACAGCAATGCCTTTCGCATTTTGTACCCGGGAACGGCAACCGTGGTGTGAATTTGCTGAATCGGCTGAGGAGGGTCCAACAACGAAGCTATTGAGCGAGGTGAGTCGATATCAACCAATCCTTGTAAATGAGACAGTAGATCACAGTAGAATTCTGTGAATCTATACATGCTGTGTCAATTACATAAATTTGATTTTGAGTACATTAATCTCTTATAATTCTTCAATGTATTTTGATGAATTTTATTCAAAGGTGTTCAAATATATCATTGTTTATGACTTTTGCTCCTAAGATTTACTTAATTACTTGACTCTGTCACGCCCCATTATTGGGGCAAGGGGCGATTACAAAGTCACGCCATTTTCCTCGGTCCATTGCAAAATCTCGCGGCTCCCATCATGCAAGACCTGCAGCGCATAGATCGTTTTTGTAGCACTGCTGTTGGGTGACGGAGGGCCGGCCATGGCGACGGAACCCTTGAGGTTGTGGAGATTTAAAGCCACAAAACTACATGATTATTTTGTTTTTTTTTTGATATAATTTAATTAACTAATTTGAAAGGTTATTACATATTGTTGTGCCTTATCCGTTAGGTTTCGGTAAGTCAGTTCAAATGACGTGCCATACGTTTATCTACACACTAGCCAAAAATAATTATTTAAGCTCAACAGTAGATGGCAGTTAAAGTTTTAGAGTGGTGACGCACGGCATGTACCTATCACATACTTTTGAACTGGCGCATCGTGTTTTATCGTTATTGTCTCAAAACAAATACTTTAGGCTAATGACATATTCCCACCCACGATGGCCGAGCGGCTTGCTCTCATAATGTCGTTGGTCCCAGGTTCGAATCCTGGGTCTAGAAAATACATATATTTGTGTTTTGAGTCAGAGTATGGACCTAATAGGTTGAGCAAGTGGCTAACATCTATTTCTTGTAAAAACAAAAATCTGTTAATACAAACCTCCACTTTGTGGAGACACATAATATGATCCTATTAGGATCGGTCAGTAGAAACAATTTTCCAGGAGAGTGGTGCAATTCAGTTGGGTTATTGTCATGCTCAATTAACGATGGCCGAACGGTAACGTGTTAGCTTATAATGTCATGGGTCGCAGGCTCGAATCGCCAGTCTGGCAAATTCACATTATTTTCAATGTGTGTTAGAAGTCAGAGTATGGACCTAATAGGTTGAGTATGTGGATACCATCTATTTCTTGTAAAATCAAAAATGTGTAAATATAACCCCTCATTGGAGGCCCGTATGACACTTTCAGGATCAAACGATAATGTAATGTAATTGTCATTAATAATATTATCAAACTGTTCCATTGTTTACAGTACTGCAAGAAATATGATATGGTCATCATTTCATCGATACTGGAGCGAGACACTGTCCACGGAGAGACCATCTGGAACACAGCCGTAGTTTTGAGCCACACCGGTGCCGTGATCGGAAAGCACCGCAAGAATCACATTCCTCGAGTGGGAGACTTCAATGAATCCACTTACTACATGGAAGGCAATACGGGGCATCCCGTTTTCGCTACCAAGTACGGTAACATCGCGGTGAACATCTGCTACGGACGACATCATCCGCAGAACTGGATGATGTTTGGAATCAACGGAGCGGAAATAGTCTTCAATCCATCGGCAACTGTGAGTGAACTTAGTACCAGTGGATCAGTTAATTGAAATGCGAAAATAACCGGGTTTGGATCACTTTCAAGCAAAGTTCTAATTTCTTTGTGTAAACGCTATATAGTTGTAGGGGTCATTACCCTACCATCTGCACGAGTTAATTTATAATTACAATGTACCTTGCAACATAGCAATGTTGAAATAGTGGAACAAGCGATTTATGTGAATCAATCAATTTTTTAACAGAAAGCTAATTTAGCAAAATAATTATATTAATCAATTATTTATAAATTACAAAACAACATTATATGCACAAAATTGTTTATATGAAAATCAAACGCCATCTCCACGCTCAGCCAACGCGTTCAACTATAACGCAGTTCCGCGAACCTTTGAGACGACAATGGCTATCATCATCAGATCAGCCTCAGCCAAACTCACCATGGAAGAAGACGCATCATCTGGACACATACAGACAACTACAACTACAACACACCAGGATCTACTACAGTGCACGCTAATGGCACTACCAATTCCTTGGTTCGATGACAACTTCCACGATTCCGACAGTCCATCTTCATCATCAGAGGCCAGCCACAACAATCCAATCAGATTCTGCCCACTTCAGAGTCCTAACACGTCGAACGAGACACCGGACCACGCAGACCACAAAGCCACCAATGATTCTCATCTTTGCACTCATCAGCCACATTCATCCAACCGCCAGCGCAGCCAAATCGCCGGAGTACCATGGACCTCGCAGCAAATCAGGAGGCAGTTCCGGTGCAGCCAGAAGCTGACCAGTGCATCACAGGCGTCACGACGGAGGACACCAAGCAACCCGCTTTGGCCATCGTCATCCACCAGATGCATCCAGACGACACGTTAACTCCACTCCGTTCAGGCAAGCTTAAGGTTTTCCTACACACACACACATTAACGTAGCGTCAACCCACGAAATTAGCATCTCTAGCTACATTTAGAAGCAGCAACCTTTGACTTCTGTCACTAAGACATTCTTACTCGATGGATCTATTCTTAACACTAGATAGATTCCTGACTATTGTCTTAGGCAACCTTTGATACTCCAACTTTAGACTTCTCAAAACTCAGCCAACTATTTTTCACATCCTTCGTAGTTTCAATAACGCACTTTTGAACTACCCACTGTGCCTGTTACGTACATACAGACTATATGTACTAACAGGGCAGCTTCTAAGCTCGTCCGAAGGCACACGCGAAATGCCCTCGACAGCTTATATCTCTCTTAGCCCTGTGGACCCACTCACAAGCTAAGCTACCATTTCCACACTTCTGCACACATTGCAAGTCGGAAACGCCAGAAGAATTCATCTTACGAGCAGCCGAATGACATATTCCCTCGTACTTAATGTTTTCTGATGGCCAGCAAACAAAATACCTTGGTTGAACTTACAAGCCTAACTACATTGGACACTCTATCAAATAATTCAAGTCACAACCCCAGCTTCTGCATTATAACTTAATGCTATTTTCATACTACCTACGTTATGTCAATCACTTTTACAACTCTCAATAAAAGTAAATACATCACTATCACAAATATCGAGGAAAATCTAAGCGAGCCTGATGAGTTACAATTTCAAAACATGAAAACGAAGCAATTCGACACCTGCAAACAAATACAGTTATGAAACAACTGAATTAAAACACTGCAAGCATCATGTTTCACAACATTCAAACCTGACCTACATCAAGCATCTCAAATGACAAATATTATTTTCGACATTATGATTGTAAGCACAATTCAACATAGAAGCAAAGCCAATGTGCCAAGCAATGAACTAAGAGACGCATTCTCAGCAAAAAATTGTCAGTACAGTCTGATCCACGAAACGCGAGCGCTGTACCGAATAAAGACAACACACAACCAGATCTTCACATCAATCCATCACCATCAGCCAGTCAACACCCACTTCAACACCTACCTGTATCGCAATCCTCCACTCGGATTACTGGAAGGGGGGTCCTGTAGGGGTCATTACCCTACCATCTGCATGAGTTAATTTATAATTACAATGTACCTTGCAACATAGCAATGTTGAAATAGTGGAACAAGCGATTTATGTGAATCAATCAATTTTTTAACAGAAAGCTAATTTAGCAAAATAATTATATTAATCAATTATTTATAAATTACAAAACAACATTATATGCACAAAATTGTTTATATGAAAATCAATCGTGCCTAATAATTAAAACTGCTTAATTGCCTAAAAACTAAAATCAATTATTTATAATTTACAAACAAGCTATGCATTGCACAACAAAGCATGATTATTAAAATATCCAAATAATGATCAGCATTTTCTATTGTATCGAATCTGTATAAAACACTCAATTACATGAAATCAATAGTCAGTCAGTTATCAAAGATCTAACCGTAAGGTTATCGTTCAATTCTGCCCGATCGACTTAGCAATTTCTCATAACGCATAAACTGCTTTCGCTCTACTAAATTATAATCGGTAAACTTATCTGTAATAATTAAATTGATATTTATTTGGAAGGAGATAATAAAACCAGGGTTCATTTCATTCACTCACCAAATTCTGAGTTATTCATTTTGGAGTCAACCTACCCTGCCTGTTCCTTATTCCATCTCACTTCCAACATAGTCATAATTTTTCCCTTTTCTCATTTACACATATATTTTATTATGCTTAATTTGGCATAGAGGTTTTGATTGAGATTTCTTATCTAAAGAACTCCTAAGAAATAATGAGAAAACTTGATTCTCATGTCAATAAAAAAAATTCAGAAATTTGAGTTTCGAGAATTTGCAAAATATTAAATAAAAATTTGATATTCAGAAGCAGCGTTGCCATTTATTAAAAATCTTTTATTAATTTAAGGTGGGCGCTTTAAGTGAACCGTTGTGGGGGATAGAAGCAAGAAATGCAGCGATTGCCAATAGCTACTTCACAGTTGCCATAAACCGAGTGGGCAGTGAAGAGTTCCCTCACGAGTTTACCTCTGGAGACGGCAAAGCTGCTCATAAGACATTCGGCCACTTCTACGGGTCTTCCTATGTGGCCGCTCCTGATGGCTCCAGAACTCCTGTAAGTGAAGACACTAGTCGCTACTCACAGTTTCCACTTGTAAGAAAATAAAAGGAACATGTGACATGAACAGTATAATTATGTATATTTAATAATGTTATCGACTTGCGATGGATTGACAGTGGATGCGAGGTAACATGTTCGCGCATGAAGTCTGGGTTCGAATTCCGAATTCAAACAATTTCGCATGTTTTTCTATTAAAATTTGTGGAGATGTTTTTATATTTATTTAATTTGTCAGAATAATGTAGTAAGTATTCTGTGCATTGCCACATTTCATGAGATTAGGTGGTAACTGTGATTCTTTCTATTATATGTTCATCTTCTTGTGTAGGGTCTATCCAGGGTCTCTGATGGTTTGTTGATAGCAGAAGTCGACTTGAACCTGTGCCGCCAGGTCAAGGATAAATGGGGATTCAGGATGACCCAGCGTTTGGATCTTTACGCTAAGAGCCTTACTGAAGCTGTCCAAAGAAACGAACTGCCACTGATCAAGGACCTATCGCTCAATTGAAGTAAGTGATGTTTTCTTTTTAGATGTATTCATTCCCTGGATGAATTATACTTTGCAGCTCAACCCTAGAAACTTTCACTCACATCAGCGTCACTGGCATAAAATTAAGACAGTTGCAAAATGGAATCGCTGTATTGTAGGTGTCAGTTCAAGACGCTACAGAGACTAGTATCAAAAACTCCTTAATAGTCAATTTATCAGCACTTACCTTAATAAATGCCCATGAAAGACTTATTAGAAAAAAAATTAACATAAACATATCTTCTTCTTCTTTCTTTGGCCATATCCGCCCCTTAACTGGAGCATATGGACACCACGCGGCGCCTCCAAGAATCCCTGTCGCTCGCCAGTCTTCTTGCTTCGTTCCAGGTCAAACCAGCATCCCGTAGCTCCGCCGTATACACTCTGTAGATTGTATTTAGCGGCCTTCCAGGTCGCCGGAATCCGGTCGGCTTGAAGAACAGGCAAGCCAGGTTAAAGTTCTCTTCTGGCATCCGACGTCAACGTCACCTCTTCACTTTCAGCGTGATGAGAGGCTGCTTGGTGCGTTCTCTTATCTCCTCGTAGCTGCTAAAGTCATACCACCCGCACACCCAGTATTCGTCACAAACAGAGGAGTTGTTATGCAACCTGTCGATTGTCTCTTGAATGCCCTCGATTGAGTTGTCGAATAGGACAGCATCATCGGCGTATTCCAGGTCGCATAGATTCACCGTGGGGGTAACAGGTATGCCTCGGTCGGGTGGTATTGCCTTCCGTAGTATGAAGTCAAAGAGAATGATAAAGAGAAACGGTGCAAGGACACAACCCTGTCTGACTCGGGTCGTGACCCGGTACCATTCCGTGACAGTGTCCAATTCTGACACAGCATTCGCTATTTTCGTGCAGGCTTTTTATTATGGCAATGATCTTGGGAGGGATCCCGTATGCTCCCAGTATCATCCAGAGGGAGGGGCGGTGCGAACTGTCGAAAGCCTTCTCATAATCCACAAAACAGCAAGCCATCGGACTGTTCAGCTCATGGCTCTGCTGGAGAAGACATCGAAGGTTGTGGATTTGGTCTGCACACGCTCGACCAGGTAGAAACCCGGCTTGGTTTTTCCTGAGGACGTGCATTATTGGGTCCCTTATTCTCATCAAAATGATGTTTGCCAAAATCTTTCCCGGTACACTGAGTAGCATAATGCCTCGGTAATTGTCGCAGCTTAGAGGGTCACCTTTTTTTTAACATATCACCTAACTCCAAAATCAATATAAAAAGTGATAATGTGATGTGTCGTATTCAAGCAGTTAATTGCCCCAGGAAGTTAACTGTTAGGCATGTTTTTAACACGGCCACCCGCGTTAATCGCGAGCTGTCAAATAATGTCGTTGAGTAACACAGTTATTGTAGATAACTGCATTGTTTGTGGAATTGCTCGGAGTTATATCCGTGTTATTTTGAAGTAATAAGAATAACAGAAACATGTTACCATGATGACTCTTTACAATAGCTTGAATACTTAGCAATGGACTTGTAAGTAGAATGATAACACAACTTGGCAACTTTATTGTGCGTAAAGTGACATCTCTGTGTCTCCACTGAACCAATGAATTATTGTAGCATATAATGCTGTATATGGCTTTTAATTTTTAACTTGATTATGTAGTTAAAAATACTTGGGTAGTGATGTCGTACCTACTGGTCATAAAGAATTATGCGTTTTCCTATACAAAGAGATAAATAGATTGCAACCAGCCTACTCTGCAGAACCAAAAAAACAAACTGGATGTTTGAATTGAAAGATATGAGAGTAACAATCTACCAATGGCGGTTTTATCTTTCTGTTAGTTTGGTCTGTCTGTCGTTAGTGTCTAGTTTGGTTTGAGTATGTTGAAAATTAAAGTACATGTTGTATTTTTTTACTTTTACTAGTAAATACGTACTGAAAATGAAACAAAATTCAACTTTAACGTGAGTATAACAGCCCAAACTACTGATCTAGAGATAACTACTTTTTGAAGTAATAAATTATCAAAGTATATTGGTGTTTATTTTACTCTTGTCAGGACCAGAGACTTGTATATTATATTTTTGATATCAGATTATTTTTGTGTATTAATTACATGTTTCTCTTTTCGTAGTGTTACAACTGTTATCCACTTATCATCCACCTGCATATTATGATAATATGATACATGGAAGCTGCCTTTGAAGGAAATCCATGGTCTGAACAAAATATACCACGTAGTCAGTAAGTTTCAAACTCTTGTTTTAATGTTTTGTTAAACATATTTTTTTGATAAAAACATTCACCAAAAATTTTACTCCAAAAAGCTTTGTAAGCCAAAAAATTTAATGCTAAAGATACTATGTATAATTTTATTACTTTTGTCAATTTTGTTAAGGGTAAGTTAACATCACACAATGTTCAAAATGGTGTCAGATGATGTATAGCTTTCTTCGTGCAATATAAAAAATTACCTTGAAGTGGAACTTATGGGGTGAATACATTACCATCACATTACGTGTTCTCACGGAAAGCTCGTGCTGCAGAAAAAAATAATGCAATGTCGTTTCTCCCATCCCGTAGCAAATTTGAACCAAAAACGAATATTGTCAGTAAAGTTAGCAAAATCTGCCGAAATGGCCAGAACAACAATGAGGTCACCTCACGCGTATCACGTTACATCACCAACCGCACGAGTCAGTTAACTTTTTTTTATTTTTGTATGAATTTTCTGGTATGGACTGGTGTTTACGTATAATATTATCTATGGTCTGCTGGTTGGGTTCCGTTTAAAATATTCGCTATGCTTGTAATATTGTAAAGTAGTTTGACGTACACACACGTAGAAACTGTTTGAATTAATTAAAATTATAATGAATAATGAATAATAATTCAAAATATCAAATGATTTTTATTTTCCCATTGAATTTATTTTTTCGCTATTTTTGAAGTTTTCGTCTCCAGTAAAACATCGATAAAATTATATATGTACTGAAAGTGTCATTTTTGGTTTAAGTTGACAGCATGTGACGTGATGGTAATGTGTTCGCCCCATTAGGAGTCTGACTTTCGTTAATTTTTAGCTAACCGTTATCAAAATTACTAGCAAATATTATGCATTCAACTACGGACTGACGGATGTAGAATGCGACAAGTTTAACTTGAGGTTCGCCGGCAGCACTCGTTTTGTTGACAAAGTATTGCCAGGATTGGAAGATATTATTCCCCACTTCCTCGATAAAAACAGAAATATGAAATATTATATTATATAATGACATGTGGCATTTTTCTCTATTGAGTTGAGATATTTTTAGATATATATTATCAACATTGAAATGTCAAATGATTTGGCCAACATTGTTTACGGGCCGAATTAGTTCGTTTTATCGTTTTTCTTCTTCGCAGTACGATTTATTGTCTTCCTACCATCACTTTTCACTACTTTTTGCATTATTAACAGATCTAAATGACTTACAGCACAAAAAAAAAGAAACTTCAAATACTTTCATGGTGTGGGAAATGAATATGGAACTGTGAGAGAGGATTTTTAGTACACAAAGCTGCCGCACATCAAGTTAAACTATTCGCATTCAAGTCTCCAAATATATTAAATGATAAAATATAATATAGGTACATAAATAAAATTGTTTTTATGATGTTTATTAATCGTCCTTTGTTGCCATTAATGTTCAACTTTGCGTTAATTTTTTTAAATTTTTTAATGAATTAATGAATTAGTATATATGTTATAAATGATGTAGGTGCCAAATAATATTTTAATAAAATTTATTAATCCATTGATAATATTATTTAGTAGGTACCTACTTATTCCAAAATTTTTATATTGTTTGAGTACAATTAATGTTTCAGTTTAGATTATTTTGTTTTAACACTTTCACGGATATGTCGTTGATAACCAACATTATGTTACGATAAGATTTCATATTTTATAGGATTTTTTCTAATAAGTATGTATGTTTTTGACGTTTTTCAAAATTATACATTTTCAACAACGTTAACGAGCGGCTTATGTAACGGCTTATAATTTCGTGGGTCCCAGGTTTCAATCCTGAATCTGGTAAATATACATATTGGTTTTCAATTTGTGCTTGGAGTCAGAGTATGGACCCAATAGGTTAAGCAAGTGGCTAATATCCATTTCTTGAAAGAAAGAAAAACCTGTACTCTGTTGCGGCCCATAATATGATCTTATTGGGATCGGACATGGCAGTAGTGAAGGATGGAGGTAGGCTGTTAAGATAATTTACAGATGGTATCGGTTAGTTTTTAAAAATCAATTAAACCCTGCCTAAGCCAAACCATAATTGTTTTGGTATATTTTGGGCGATACATACATATTTGTTTTCATTGGATTAAGGTGACGCATCAGTGAAACGCCAAATAACTTTCAACTGTACGCGCGACGAAATTTTGTACTTGCTTCGCATTCATTGAGAGAACGTGAAGTCAGACGCACGTCACTTTGCTGCGTGATGGCGACGGGCCAATTAATTCTAAAATCGTGTAAAGATGACTAAAAACTTTACCCATTTACTTTAAAAAGAAAACATGTCAATGAATATATTATTATTGTTACTAATAGAATAATAAACAGAACATAAAATGGACGTATGTTGGATTTATATGAGAAATAATATTTCGTTTGACAGGCGTCATTTTCACCCGCGACCCGCAATCCGCACATCGCCTAGCAACGATCTTTTTAGACCCTGCCTCAACTAATGCATGGCCTTAAGAATACATATTACACAATCTGTCATATTGTTGTTAGTTCATTTTTTTAAATTCATTAACCCCTGCCTAAGCCAAACTATAATAGATAAAAAATATTTTTCTTTCTATAAAATATCCAAAGTTATGTACGATTTAATTGCATAATTGAGGAGCAAACATTCAAAAAGTGATTTGTCACACATTTTGAAAAATGCCGTTTATTGTTAATTCTGATAGTCCATATTTAAATCTATGAAAGGAAACCAGAATCAGTGTTCAAAGAACTTTTTATCCTATAAAAAAATATAATGCCTTGATTTTCATTCAAATAGTGTTTTGCCCACAAGTTTCATGCAAATCGTGTTTTGTCAAAATTTCAAATCAAAAAATGAACCACTTCCGCGAATTTTGGATTATACAAAATACCAGGATTAAAATTCTTTCCTTAAACAGTTTTATAATAAAAAAAAAACATTTTGAGTACAATATGTATTTCTTGATTATCTCAGCTCAACTGTGACAAATCACTTTTTGAATGTTTGCTCCTCAATTTTAGATATTTTATAGATAGATGAGAATTTTTTGACTATTTTCTATTATGGCTTGGTTTTCGCATGGTTTAACTGAATTTTAAAAACTAACCAACACCATCTGTAAATTGAAGTCTTATTTCAATGAAAACAAATACATATGACTGACAAAGTTTAGTGTGCACTATTTATGGCGGATCTTAACAGCCTATCTCCACCCTTCGCCACTGGGACATGGTCAATATAAAATATAAATATACACCCAATCCTCTTTTTGCACGGGGGATACGTTCCAAAGACTACCGTGCAAAACAAAACCGTGTAAAAAAAGATAAGGTGCCCATACAAAAATGGTAGATAGATTCCATCACTTAAAATCAACTCAAAATATGAAATTCTTGAACTCAAATATAAATCGAATTTATTTATTATTTATACATAAAAATATTTATATATAAAAATGCATATTCATTCAGTGTCACTCCTTGACAATAAATGTGCCCGTTTCCTGCTATTTTCGCTGGCGAAAAATCACTCATTGCTGGAAATATTTAATGACGTTGACGCCGAAGCACGCGGCGCGTCTTTTGTATCGAACCCGAAGCGACTGACTAGTGGCGTGATGTATGTAGTATGTATGTCTGGGCGGCATCCTGTGACAACATATCTATGCGCCAGTGGCGTGCGGTCCATTGCGACCCAATTTTTTGATAAATATGTACACACATGCGTATTTTTATTCTTGTTAGTTTTTTTAAGCAGTGTTAAAAGCAAAAAAATCAGTGTAAATAAAAAGTAATCGGTACTTTTTTTAAACCGTGTTATTTCAAAACCGTGCAAAAAGAGGTGAAGATGGGGTGTATTATCATGTGTTTAAAAAATCCTATCCGATAGTAAAGACAGTCAAGTAAACAAGAAATGCAACCAAATAATGTATGACAGATTGATATTATATTATTATGTCCAAATAGTTGTTTCAGACTATCTGCAAAGGTGTTAAATGATAAATAAAATAAGGTTGTTTAAGGTTCCTATTGATCAAATTTAATTTAATTATTTGTTAATTATGTTTATTTTAGACTATTTTTTTGTTAAATTATTAATGTTTTACAGTCGAACTTTATTATTACGAGGAAGATGGGACCGACTGAATTTGCTCGTTATAAGCATTACTCGTTATATCAGAGTATAGGTATTTTTAAATGAGCGCATAACACAAAAAGTCACAATTCAAAGTCCCCGAAACAAGCATGTCATTCATAAACTACAAAAGAAGTTGTTTATTGTAATGAACGCTGGTAGGTACCTACTGACTTGACAAACCTTGGATTTTTTACATGCAATTTCAACCATATGCGTGGATACTTTTTCAATATTGTCGGCGAAAACACCAATTAGGTAGGACACTTAACTAGTGTCATAAACGTAATCCGATCCCGGCGGCATCCTGTTGAAATGTTTTTAAACGATTGACACATTAGCAGTTTTAAGAAAATTTTTGACAATATTTTAGCCCGATAAGTAGTTTGTTATAAAAGTGAATAAATGTATGGAGAAAATCATAAACTAAAATGTCAACGAATAATTCCTCGTTACATCCGAGATCTCGCTATATCCGTGATCGTAATAACCGAGTTCGACTGTATATATACCAAAAAATCTGGACAATAAAAAATTATATTTTTCTGATCGTAATGATGTTATCAATGTTCAAATTAAATTTAAGTGTTATGTGTTTTTTTTTCTTTGTTAATTGGCATTTCGAAATAAATAAGATGATCAATTTATTTTAACATTCTTTTATTCTTACACATTAAGAAAAGGGCAATTTTTTTATTATCATTCTAAATCTGATCTTCTCTGTAGACCAATCCACATCCCTCCGACTGGAATACTGCTTGTGTTTTTCATTTTCCATTTTGACGGGTCCTTGGTCTTTGGACACGGAACGAACGAAAACTTTGAAACCATGTGGAAAAGAGCAGTTTTCATTTCCATCAGAGCGAATCTGGAGCCTAGAAATGGAAATAATATTACAGCGTGTCTGCCAAGAGTTCATGTGCATCGCTATTAAATTATAACGGATGAGACATATTTTCAACTTCCATGTCAACAATTTGATATTTCACTCTAAAAAAGGTTTTTGTGTATCAAACGTATGGTTTTAACCAAGGCCTGAACAAAAACGAACCATGAGTGCTAGTGAGTAAGCATTCGGCACGTTTATATCTCCGCACTATGCGTTAGAGTAAATTCGGCTGAATTAATTATTTTTTCAAAACGTCAACAGTAAAAATGGATTAGACTGATTACATTCATTTAACACATTGATCGCCAACTAGTTTTACATAAAATAGTTAAAAAATGATTATTTGTTTCTAAGGTATTATTTGATAGGTTATGAAAAAATATAATGTTTTTTTTCATTTTGATGATTTTTTTACGTAAATATTGGTTTTTATGATGTGCCGGTCACATGTGTCCGTCGCGGCGCCAACAAGTTAATTGATTATATTGCGCCGGGTCGGCCATTTCGCCGGTCACCTGTCCATATGTGTTGACGAGAGCATGGTGCCATTTTGAGGTCGAATTATATTTAGATTTAGCTATATAGTATAATAAACAGAAAAGGCACAAATACGGAATAAAAGTTTTCAAACTGGGTAGTATAATACCTGGTTACACATAAACTGGAAATATACGTATACATACATTATAATCATTTTTATAATTCTAAATTTTTATTATTTACATAATTTTTATAACTTACATTTTTATATTCTATTTAATTTTTATTTTTATATCAATAAAAACACATTTACAATTTAAGAGGAGAATTTTTTTTTTCATTATGTATATTCTTTACATTAGTGAGTCTATATTTTGTGACTGGGAAGACATTATTTTCAGGCCAAGTGGCAGTAATATACAGAAGGGCCATGCCGGTCACCTCGTATCGAAAAATTCACTGCGCGGGTGCCCGCCGGCGCTGTAGAACAACTCTAAGGTTGTCTTCTTTGCCGGTCACCGGTGACCCCCATGGCCCTCTTAACGTAATCCAATGCCGGTCACCGGTGACCCCCATGGCCCTCTTAACGTAATCCAATGCCGGTCACCGGTGACCCCCATGGCCCTCTTAACGTAATCCAATGCCGGTCACCGGTGACCCCCATGGCCCTCTTAACGTAATCCAATGCCGGTCACCGGTGACCCCCATGGCGATCAACGTGTTAAAAACTGCGAGCATGTGTTGATGAAATTTATTATTTTTGTGTTAAATATAAAGTTAGTGGTACTTAATTATTTTTGGTTATTTTAGTAGAACATAATATTGATAACTATGTTGTGTTTAAATTTCGATACACCAGTTCAATAGGAGAACAACTCATAAAACCGTGTTCCGAGATAATGGCGTTTGAATTTTTTGCAGTAATTCTTATTTTAATTTTAAAGCCTTGATTTCGATGAAAATGTATATTTTTTTGTATTTGATTTAGTGGAATTCATCAATGCACAATTAAATTGTACATTTTAATAACGAATTAACAAATAAATTTGATTATATAATGGAATTACTGATTAATCTTAGAAAGGTTTATTCGATTTTATGACACATTGAAGAAATTTTTAATTATTTTTTTGCTGAATTATAAAGAGAAGACCTTTCTACATCAAATGGCATTCTTAACTCAAAACCTTTAAATTTTGAGTTGTTCCCCTATTGAACTGGTGTATCGATTTGGTAACAATTCTACTAATACCTCAATAAACTACCCTCGATAACCGTCTTGTGTATAGAATAGACGCACTGGTCTATCTATGAGTGACTACATTACGTGTTGATTTGAAGAGAACTTCACACTTCTACTGCTAGATTTCAATTTAGGAAAAAACAATCTATCACAATGCCAATAATAGAACGCTTCAAAATATCCTAATATTAAAAATAATGTATAAGACTCACTCGACATAGGTTAAAATTCTTTGTTGGGGGAGCTTTAAATGTGACTTTATTTAGACAGATGGTAAAAGATTTTGTGACGATTGGGTGTCAAAAGATGAATATCATTTGACGCCCTGTATTTCCATTAAACATGGAGGAACCTAAACTTACCGATGCATATCCTAGGCCCAGCTCCAAATGGCATGTAGGTGAATGGTTGAATCTTATCCTTGTTTTCATCCGAGAATCGTTCCGGATCGAATACATTCGGGTTTTCAAAATATTTCGGGTCTCTATGAAAAGCATGTATCGGGATGAAAACTCTAAAGGACTTTTTCAACTGGAAATAATAATTACAAATAGGACTGGTTACATGTAAGCAAGTTTTTAACTAAGTTGTAAGCGAGTTTAGCATCTCTCCTTGTAGACTTAGTTACTATTAGGAAATGTTTGGGACGTCTTATGCCGCATTTAGACCAAGCGAGCAAATGTTTGTTCTTCCTCCACTCCAGCGAAATTCCCTTGATGTAAACTCTTTTTGTTGAGCGAGCATAAGAATTTCGCTGGAGTGGGGGAAGAACAAACATTCGCTCGCTTTGTCTGAATGCGGCTTTAGACGGTGTTCTTCAAAACGCCAAATCTCCCCGCTCTTCCATGTCAATATCAATAACCATCCATCCATTCCATCATTTATAGCGCCTGTATACGTGCATGGATTTACTTGCAGTAATAGTGTGTATTTTAAACTATCGCATTAATAACTGTTTAATCTTATTCTTCAAAAGTAAGCGAAACGCTATGTTGTCATAATTTTATAGTACTATTTGAGAGGTAGTGAAAATTGGTTAACCTCAAAATGAGTGCGTGGTGTAATTCGTCTTTTACCGGCAGGTTCGCCACTATCGTTCTACTGCGCAAGCGCAGATGTAGAACAAATCCCAACTGTCATGTGAAAATTCAAAAGTATCTAAACTTTTTTGATTCATGCATGCAATCTTGCAACTTGTATGGTGCATTTTCATGTTATGGCCGCGATATTACGTACTGTCAGCAGTAAATCCATGCGCGTGTAAACGGGGTATTATACTACATACAGTGATATAAAATCTCTGCCTTGTAGAATGTTTCTGAATATCCTACGGTTACAACGTCAAGCTTTTTTGTGTAATACCCTTGCAAAGTTTGATGAATGAAAAAAAAAATAAGCCAAATGTATCTAATTCATTAGGTACCCAATACGTATTATTAAAAAAATTAGCAAACCCTATTTTGATCATTTTGACTGTGATTAACTATTTTCATAGATGAATTATTTCAAATCGAAAGTGAACAAAGTGAAAAAAGTTCTCAGGTTACCTCAATACCAGTTGTAGAATCCTTATTGGGTGGATGTAAGGTGTAAGGCTTGACGCAGAGTCTGTCGACACCAGGAACAGGTGGCCATACCCTCAGAGTTTCTGAAAAACCAGGATTATTAAAGTAAATCATTGGTCAATAGATTACATCAGTGTTTGCCAATTAGCGTGTCACGGGAATAACTCAAGTGTGTTGTGAAATTTTTTCGAAAATTACAAAAGTGCTACAGTGATATTTTGAGCAGGTCTTTTTAATTAAACAATTTTGATATTGTGTCACAAAATCCTAATTTGACGAGGCGTCCCAAGGCGAGGTTTGGTCTCCTTCACAAGTTATTGTTTTTACTTCCGCCCTTCTCCACAGTCAATCCACCTCTTTCAAGGTCTGCGTCTAGATTAATCGCTGGGGTATCCACCTGACAGTGGCGAAGGGTGACTTTTGGAAAGAGGTAGGCTGTGTAGATCTGAGAAAAAGAGCATACTTGTAAGGTATACTTACAGGAAATAAGATAATACGATATTACTACTAATGAATTGCTACACACCAATGACAACAACATTATAATTCAATGAAACTTCAAAAATCCACTGACGACATAAAATTGAGCGATGAGTTTAAATTACATATTTTACATTAATAGACATCAAAACTCATTAGATAAAATATCTTTTTATTTTTAATAACAAACTATATCATTAATTATTAATATGCAATTGAAGGCCATAAAAATATTTTTTTTAAATTATCTATGTATTAATTATTTTGGACAACAATATTATGCGTGAAGGTTTTAGGCTCTGCGATAGGAGCCTACTATATTTCATATAATTCGGTAGACTGACTGAGGTTACGTGACGTGAAGTCCATACGAAAAAATATCATAATTCCTTGAGAAATAATCCGACATTTATTTACGTCAAGACAGATGGCGCGCTGTGGTATATTTTTTTTTAAACTTTGTTTATCCTACATCTGTTGTTGGTAAATCAAATTATTTTTATAGAATTTAAAATAATCAAGTGATTATATAAATATATCAATATGCAATTAAAAAATATTTCTCTTAAGAAGCTTATTTAAAATAATTGCCTAGTATGGAGTGTTCGCTACTGCCACCTAGTCATGATCTTCAGCACTTCATCTTGTTTGGCATTCTTTCAATTACTTAATCATTTCCTACAAAATCTATATTATCTTACCCGACACGAACATGTCCATATACTTCATTTTGGTCAGTGCATCATATGTCAATCCACCCTCTGCAATAACTTCATCTACTTCCCTTCTTAGTTTCTCTTGTACGTCTTGATTTGATGCAAGTTCATATGCGGCGTATGTCATTAGCGTGGAAGTCGTCTCAAAACCAGCCAGAAAGAAGACGAAGGCTTGGGCTGTCAAATCATCATCGCTCCATTCTAGAAAGAAGTATGTTACATATTATTATAGTATTTACTTTTAGAACATAACGTCTATCTTTACTAATTACAGCTTTTTCAAACATGTATTGAGGGTGAATCGAATGAACCATTAATTCTATAGTCTAAACCAGGGATTCACAAAGTGTGTCCCGCGTGATTTTTTACATTTTAAATTAAATATCCTCTGGCAAGAATGAATGGTCAGACACTTTGATATTTGTGTATGCGGATACGCAAAGTTCTGTTCCCGTAATTATGCAGTTTGAATGAATAGATTTGCAAGAGAACGTGGAAGCAAAAGCATCTTATCGTGATAAGAATTTAATTGAATTCTATTAAGGACTTTCACTTGAGGTATATCCAAATATAGTTAAACATGCTGATAAAAATATTTGTGAAAAAATATTTTCTAGAATGAGCATTAATAAATCAAAATTAACGGACAATCATACCGCATCTGTTCTGCGTATTCACAGCACAAAATTTGAGCCTAGAATGCAGGATTTAGTTTTAAATAAACAATATTCCATAAATCACATGGTGAAAAATTTTAATATAGTTTTTTTTAGTATATTAATAATATTGTTTTTTTGATTGCTTAAATACTGAATTTTAAAATAAAATTATTTGAAAAATTTCTAGTCTTGTATGATATAAAATATGTGACAATTTTTGTTAACTGAACATAATAAATGTTTCAATGAATTACCTTTATGATTGATGTTAATTGATAGGTACCTCACGCTCTCGGGCACTCGGCGAAGAAGAGGCGAGAGAGTTAAGACGGAGATACATATATTAATATTATTGTTCAATTGTAAACACATATCGATGGTCAATACCCCGTATCTGACCTATATGACGAAAATTACTTTTTGTTGTACTAAAAACAACAAAAATACTGCCTATCGACTGCGAAATTCTGTAGTTATTTTAACAAAAATGATATAGCCATTTTAGTAATTTCCCATATCTGAACATTGCGGACATATACCTGTAATAGCCCGTATCTTGCCTCTAAGCTGTCAAGCGTGTTGCATGACATGTTGAATTCAGCTTCAAAATGTCACTTTCGAATTATTTAATAGGTAAAACAGTAAGTAATATAACAAATTTGGATGTTTATCTTTATATATTATATATCACATTTTATTGGAAGTTATCATTATATTAAGCGCTATGTGTTTTGCTTTACCACTTTTTACGTCACAGGTTATGTGCATGCTATGTAGTTACAACATGTGTGAACTATTAACGATCAGATACAGGATACGTCCGAGGGACAAAAATGAAGTATGCACAACAAATTGCAAATACAATATAACAGGTATCCGGAGAGACAAGGATGGATTATTATGGCATAATGAGGTTTCGCAGCCTCAGATACTTTTGCACAAACAGAATTATTATGTTTTGAGTTGACTTAAAACTGGATAAAATTGAAATTGCTCAGTGGTGGCAGACTTTTATCGTTATCTGGTAACAGTATCTACTTACGTCTTTTTTGTATAATTTCTTTTTCTGGTTCATCTGTTGCATTAGTTGAAGTGCCATCGTGTTCCAACGATCCTTTTTTTGCCTGCATCAGTAGTTCTATCATATCTGGTCGATGGATGTTGTTCATTTTTCTGTTATCCATTGTGTTTTTCACCAGGCTCCTGAAGAAATCAGCAACGTCTGCTCCCATGAAGCTTATTCTCAAGTACTGACAAAATAGAAAATAATGTAAAACTAAGGCCTGAACAAAAATGAACCATAAGTGCGAGTGAGAAAGCATTTGGCACGCTTATATCTGCATAATATGCATTAGAGGAAGATAGAATTTCTATCTTTGCCGATAAATATTGGTATGGATGACTAGTCATTTAAAAACTGCGGGCACGTGTTGCTGAAATTAATTGTTTTTGTGTTAAATATAAAACTAGTGGTAATTATTTTTAGTTAATTTAGTAGAACATGTAGTTAACTATGTTGTGTTTAAATTTGGTAGACGTACTGAGAAGCAACATGATGGTATAACGTTTCATAATTAAGATAATTATAATAAAAATTGAGGATCTACTGAGCGTTATACGCAAGAAACATGGCTTCATTTTGTCGAAGAATACCCACTCTCTTTATATTATTACTCAGAGTGTAAAACTTTGTAAATAAATGCTTGACTATGAAATATTAACAAAATTAGAAATAGTTGATACCTATAATGTAATACTTTTCTCACTTTGAGTTTATTACACTAATATTAGAGCATTCAAACTGGTTTTAACCGACACCGGTTAACTGGATAACCGGAAGTTTCTAAAATAACTAAAAATGGGTAATTTTATGCGGTTAACTGACAAAATTCGTATGTATTTATACGAATGTAGAGATACACATGTACAACTGCGCAGCGTGGGATGACAAAAATAAAATATTGCATAGGCACTAAATTTGTTTACTACCCTGCAATACACTGATAATCCTTATTATCATTGCCGTAAGCTAGTCAAGTGTCATTTCCCTCCATTTTCGAAAGTGATAAGCACGCTGTCACTTTGTTTCGTTGCATGGATTTTCGTCTGGATTCAGGACTTGGAGGTGGACAAATAACACACCGGAATTGTGATAGAAACGACGAGATGTATTTACGTTTAATATTATCCAATGGTTACATTTTGTCACAGTTACAATTTCTTTTATGTGAATCGCGAGTTAACGATGTTTTCTGTTTGGCCGTCTGGCACGTATTACCCGCCATCTTGTGTTTCGCTTTCAATGAGAGCGTTGTCGAAAAACGGCGACGTTGCAAATATTTTTCAACGGTCATGATTTACGGCATTGCCGGCTTTATTATTATTTATTTTCGTGATCAACCCTTACTATTTGTTGGTTTTGATACCAACTCGGGCCTCTCCAGATACACAGAGACATCCCCAAATGGGGACCATTCGGGGGTGTAACACAAGGACACGTTACGTTTGACAGTAAGCTGTCATTTAGTGATCATATAGCTATCATTTGTAAAAAGGCGCTACAAATGTTGGGCTTCATCTTGCGTACTTCCCGGGTTTTTTCAGATGTTACTGTATTAAAAATTCTTTATAATTCCTTAGTGAGAAGCCGGGTTGAGAGTGGGTCGATTGTTTGGGCCCCGCATCAGTTGAAATATGATCTTATGGTGGAGTGAGTTCAAAAGAAATTTTTGAGACTCCTTTATTTGAGGTTATATGGATACTATCCGTGGCTTTATCCAACTGACTTTCTCTTAGGTATGCTTACATACTGTAGTTTAAGTGCTAGAATATATCAATATTTGGCCATGTATTTTTTTCGACTTATACGTGGTGTGAATGAGAACTCTGCCATTCTTGGTAGTATTGACTTGTGTGTCCCTGATAACTATCTTGGAAATCGGGAGCATCAGTTGTTTGTTCTCCTGAGGAGCAGAACTTACCTGCCATTGGTGATGCCAATTGGGAGGGCAATAACTCTGTTCAACCAAATCACTTCGGATGTTGATATATTCCATCTATGTAAGCACATTGTTTTATAAATCCTTAAAATTGGGTCTGCTTAACTCATCTGGTGTACTTCCTTGAACCTATATACTTTATATTATTTTTTTTGTTGTATTTACACATTTCCACTGTAGAATAACTTAATACTGATCTATCTCTTTTTTTATGTGCCTAATACTGTTTTAATAATATTTCTTTATTTCTAAATGTCATGTTGTGAACGAATGTCCACAATATGTAAAATAAATAAATTGAATTGAATTGGAAAAAAAAGGAATGAAACCTTTTTGAAATGCAAATAGGATTTCCCCAAATCCCAAATACCCAAGATCCAAATCACATCCCATGTCCAGTTGTGAACTTAAAAAATAAGCCTACTTACTTACCTGCAGATAGATATACAGGTACAGTGGCGCACCCAGGATTTAATATTGGGGTGGGGCCCAAGGAGGATAATGTAAATTAGTCCCATAGGATCTTTATCTTCTTCACAGCCTAATTTCTCGTTTATCGGTCTTTTGTCTATTGCACTCCGTGTACCTACACCATGGTCCCCACATCCTGAAACGGGCCCTCAGGCTTGGATATTTGGCGGGCCCCCTACCTACCGTGAAGATTAAAGGCAGTGTGAGACACTGCATTAACGTTTTTCAAATTGTGTTTTAGTTCAAATTAAGGGTACTCATACAGTGAATTATTGGCGATTTTTAATACATCTACTTTAATAATGGAACTGTCGTTCGTGGAAGTATCGACACATAATAATCAAAAAATATATTGCACAATTATATAATTGAAAATGTTCATGGCCATGAAATATAATAGCGCCTTTTAGCAGGCGACTTTTTTTACTATTAAAGCTAATTTATGATATGTGTGTTTATCTCACTTATCTGGCCAACCCGACACGCCGGGCCCCCCACAGCCCGGGCCCCCAGGCTAGAACCCTGTCAGCCCTCCCCAGCCATGACCTACACCACTCCGGAATTCGGGTGGACACCGAGAATTTTTTGACAGTTCCATTAGGGATTAGGTTTCTAAAAAACCCTGACATTAGTGTTTCGAAATTTTTATGTTAGAAATTAAAATCTAAGAAATTTTTCTAAAAAGGGTGCTCCAAATCATTTTTTGCCATGTTTTTATTTGTCTACGCCCAAAGGTATGGTTTATCGGCTTTCAATTTCAATGTTTAAAATCATTCTGATAATTTTGGGGGGGCCAGGGCCACTTGCCCCCCCCCCCCTGGGTGCGCCACTGTACAGGTAGATATTATTTTAGCTGATATACTATGGATCGAAATAAAAATAATATTACATTTAAACAAGCAGCATATTTTTTTAATCTGAACTTTAACCGGTAGTGTTTCCCTCCCCCGGTTAAGACGATACCTCTCTACCTACCAGAGGCACCTAGCGGAAAAATACGAAGCTTGTAATTTGAGTCATTTTTTGATAATTCACAATTTAAACTGTATTAATTAATAAATTTATATCGGAAAACATTAAAAAGAATTTTTATTTTTATTTTAAGTCAAAGATAACCTTACAGTAATTGTAAAAAATGAGAATTTGTCACAGGACCACATCTTATTATTACATTATCATGGTCAGATTTTTGACTAATTCATAGTTTTTATCACAGAGGTATTAATATTTTTTGTATTTATTTTAAAAAACATCGATTTTTATAAAAATATAAATGTGTAAGTACTTATAACTTAATCCTTTTTATTCATATAAAATCTTATTTAGGTATGGTCCCAATATTCAAGCTCGATTTGATATAAATAAAAAGGATATCAAGTTATACACATTTATTTTTTTATAAAAATCGATGTTTTTTAAAATAGACACAAAAAATATTAAAACCATGAATTAGTAAAAAATCTGCACGAGAAAAAATAGAAAACTTAATAAATTAAATTGAACTAATAATAAATATGACCATAAAATATAATGTAATAATAACGTATCTGGGATAAATATGTAACAAATTCTGATTTGTTTTACAATAATTGTAATTTTATCTTTGATCTTAAAGACACATATTTATTAATTAATACAGTCGAAATTGTAAATTATCACAAAAATGTCTCAAATTGCAAGCTTAGTATTTTCCGCTAGGTGCCTCTGCTGGTATAAGCAACCCCCTTAATCATTATATAATCTATATTATCTATACCCACAGTGGCCGCGCGGCTTAAGCGTTGGACTATCACGCCGTGGGTCTCAGGTTCGAATCCTGGGTCTGGCAAGTACACATATTGTTTTTCAATTTGTGTGTGAGTCAGGGTATGGACCTAATAGGTTGAGTAAGTGGCTGACATCCATTTCTCGTAAAAAACAAAATCTGTTAATACAAACCTCTACTCCGTGGAGGCCCATATGATCCTATTAGGATCGGACATGGTCAGAAAAAATATTATTATATGGGCCCTATGTATGAGATTCCCCAATTCTTTATAAGCTATTTAACTGATTTCCCATCATATTATAACATAGTATAGCACTGTTTGTGACGTAAGCAATATGACGTCACGCGACATTCAAAATGGCTGCTTCATCTCCAGGTAGAGGTTCCCCGAGATTTTACAAAATTCTGCAAGGGTTTTGCGAACCAAAAAGCTTGTAAATCACCAGTCTACATAATTATAAATGTTGAAAAAATAATTAATATTCAAAATACCTTCATAATTGTAGGAAATACAGCAAATCCCAGCAACTTAATTAAAGCCAGTGCACTAACATTGGAAATTCTTTTACCCATCATGTAAAATTCGTTAGTTTTGTCTGTCAAGGAATCAACTTTTATTCCAAATGCACTCGTTGCTATGACGTCATTTGTGTATCTGGTAAACAGCTCCTTGATTTCAACTTCTAACGCGTTCTGGCCTAAAATAAGATAGTTTATTAAATTTTACACCACGCCATTTTATTGCAGCCCACCCGGCAGTGGCGCACGTCCAGACTATAAGCTAAAAACAATGTGAGAAATGAGGATTCTCCGACGATTCTTCAAACTGCGAATGTGGCGCCGAAGAAACTATGGAACACGTGATTGCATGTTCGCTCGTTGAAACCAGTTGCCAACTTGGCGTTTTTCTTGCCAGGCCTAGCATTTTTCGATAGGCATCTATCTTATGGCGTTTTTTAATGCCTTCAACAGCTTTAAATGTGCTGAAAATAAGGAAGATATTTAGTTTATTTATTTTCATGTACATCAAATTTCTGAACATCAGATAGGTACTGAATGAAGGTAGATCGGTACCTGGCATGATAAGTGACGATCATCGGGGATTCCACTCTCTGGATACGATTGAAACTTTGGGATAGCATTTTGAGCAGTGACAATGTACCTAGCATTTTCTCAGCTACTTTAGAACTGACCATTGAAGAAAATCCTGCCAGACTCATAACTTTAATGTGGTGTAATCTTTAATATTTTTACCTGTATACCCTTTTTTGTTCAGTTTTTGCACTTTTTCACAAAAAATGTATTTAAATTTTATTTTCATAAAATCTAGCGTTTTTTCCTGCCAAATAGCTCGTTTTCGTACCCCGTCTGGCATGATTTTGTCAACGACAGTTGGCAACACTACCAGCTACACCCTCGATGATATGTTTAAAGCCAATAACGTGGTCATCAGTCTAAGCCAGTGGTCGGCAAACCACGGCTCGCGAGCCACACGTGGCTCTTCCACAAATGACCACGTACAGACTAAAACAGTGAAAGATAAAACAGTGTCTTATAACAAACCAGCAAGTCGAAGATCTTAAATTGGTTTCAGCGTTATTAATAGTAGTTGACGAGTTTTGTGACATAAATAATACAGGACAAATTTGTACAATTTATTTCATCTACAGGTAATAAAGAAGCACTTTTAGGATTATTGCCACTCAAACGTCAAACACGTGGAGGGGATATTGCAAAAAATGCTGTAATTGAGTGCATGGAAAAACATCATATTCCACTCGATAAAATTGTGCCAATTTCAATAGATAGGGCGAAAAGTATGACTGGTGTAGGAAAACGGTTTGTTACTATTTTGAAAGAAAAAAATAAGCACCTTGCATCATTCGTCAAAAAGCGCTTTGTGCGCAGACATTTCCAAAAGAAATTTGCAAAGTTAGCTCTTAATCATCGCCTTTTTTTTTTAGTTAGTTTAGTACGCAGATCTTCTGCTGCATAACAGGGTGCGTTGGTTATCAAGAGGAAACGTTTTAAAACGTTTCGCTTCCTTATTAATATAAATTAAAGATTGAGAATGGTGTTCACTATTCAGAAATAGGTAACGGACAATCAGTTGATCCAAAAAAAATATTTCATGGGAGACGTTACGTCTCATCTAAATCAGCTTAATCTTAAACTGCAGGGGAAAGGAAACACATTTTTTTCGATGTTAGAAGAAGTTATTTCATTCGAAAACAAATTATCCCTTTTCGCTTAAGATTTCGAAAGAGTATCTTCGATTCACTTTCAAAGCCTGCTGAAACATCGCTACGAAAATAATTCTGATATTGACATTTGCTTTTTCAAAACAACAATTTTAAATATGAGGGAAGCTTTTCTCAACAGGTTTCAGGAATTCAGAAACAGCAAAGCGACGTTAGTCTTTGTTAAAAAAAACCTCTTCAGAACAGAATTAATTTTTTCTCCTTTTAATGTCGACATTGGCAACTTTGAAATTTTGAAACGCAATTGCTGGATTTAACGGCCCACGTGCTCCGCGTAGGTCAAAATGGAGCTTTTATGGTATTTTTAAAGCATGATCCTGGACATTCCTTAAACGTTGTAGATAATCTATTTATATAATTTTGAAGCCTTATTATCCTTTATATTTACTTTAAACATTTGATGACTGCATAAAGTATTTTTATTACATAAAATAGTATTCTTTTAAACCTCTCGCTCTAATGTTTTAGAATAAAGTCATATTTCAGTACATGCATGTGCACTGGTATTAAGATTTTTTACATTTATTAATTTTTAACCGCATTTCTAAAACCATTAGTATAATTTATGTCGACATTATTATAGTGAAATATTTACGATAAAAAATTATATTGATAATCTCTGTGATCCCAAATTTGACAAGAATTAGGCATTTTATTATACAAAAAATGGGCAGATCAATAAGACAGAAGTGTTTTTTTTTTTTTTAATTTTGGTTTCCATTCTCGCCACCAGGCCATCGTCCACTTTCACGAGTAGGTAAGTATTTTTATTCTTAAGAAGTAGGTACATTCGCACATTTCTTTCACGATCGATCGCTGTGCGGCTGATTTCATCCTAATTCCACTTTTTTGGCTATCAAATGCCGTTCTGGCTTGCTTTGTGAGCCCCCGTAAAATATAGGTATCAGCAGATACCTATTAAATAGTAAAAAATCGATATCTTAAACATCTATATAATATTGCTTTTGATGTTTTCTAGATCAATTTCTTATTACATGAACCGAAAATATTATTTTATACTTGAACCTGCTATCTACCAACTAGGAGTCGAATATGCTAACCTTTGATCTACGGGTCAAGACACACGACAACGCAGATCTTACATGCTTCCAAATGTAGGGTAGACCGAGGTGGGTTGAAACATTTTTTACATGTTTGGTCATAACTTCCTCTTAAGGCATAAAGCCCACCAATAAAGCGCTCGACGCGCTCACTACTGAGTAGGCCCCCTCCCACCCGCGCATTACCCATCACCTATGTAATAAGGGGCCCAAGAAGCACAAAATAATTATTATTACAGCGTCTCTCATAACAAAGCAATAAAAATATTATATTATTTCTCGGGGCTTGTAATTAAAATCGGACACTGGACTTGACGATGCCTTGTGCCCCGCCTGCCGCATGAGTCACCGTTTTTCGCTTCTCGGCGATACGATTTAATGAAAATACAAAGAAGTCCATTCATTGAACACGGCTACCAAAATCACGCTGCTCGAGGCGTCGTCGATCGACGGGCGAGAAGCAATTATTTAATAACAGAGAAGTCTTTGTTTAATTTTATTCCGTGTCCTATATTTCGCTGGTTGAATAATGTCGTCGTAAATATTTTCAATAATATATACAGTAGCGCAACAGCATCTGTAAATCTCCATAAACCATCGCGCAGATTTTCTATCAGCAAAGGAGTCCGACAAGGTGATACAATCTCACCTAAACTATTTACAGCTACCCTTGAAGACTTATTCAGGCAACTTGACTGGAATGACAAAGGGATCCCCATAAATGGAGAATACCTGAGTCATCTGCGCTTTGCCGATGACATAGTAATTTTCTCGCAAGACTCAGAAGACCTCCAAAGCAGAATGCAGGAACTCGCTGAAGTAAGCAACAAAGTAGGTTTGAAAATAAATGTAACAAAGACGAAAGTCATGTTCAACTGCTTTGCAGGCCAAAAAGAGATCCTCATCAATGGCACTCAGCTCGAACAGGTGAAAAGCTATATCTATCTGGGACAACAAGTATCTATAGATGGATGTATATTTGATGAAATTGTTCGCAGAGTAAAGCTAGGCTGGAGTGCTTTTGGCCGCCTGAATAATGTCTTCAAAAGTGACCTTCCACTGTGCCTAAAGCGCAAAGTGTTCAACCAGTGTGTGCTTCCCGTGATGACATATGCGTGTGAAACATGGACCCTAAGTAAAAGAGAGATCCAGAAACTTAGAGTAGCACAACGTGGTATGGAGAGGTGCATGCTGGGCATAACGCGAAAGGACAAAAAGAGGAATGAGTGGATAAGGAAGCAGACAAGGGTTTGCGATGTAATAGAGTTTATTAAAAGCCTTAAATGGAGATGGGCTGGACACATAGCTCGAAGAAGAGACAATCGTTGGACAAATCTAGTCATCCAGTGGTATCCAAGAAGTACAAAACGTCCACAAGGTAGACCTAGAGGCCGCTGGATCGATGAAATGATAAAGTTCTGCGGAAGTACGTGGCAACGCAATGCACAGGACCGAGAGAAGTGGAAGCAACTTGAAGAGGCCTTCATCCAGCAGTGGATAGATTCAGGCTGATGATGATGATGATGATGAAATATTAATTACAAGCCCCGAAATAATATAATATTTTTATTGCTTTGTTATGAGAGACGCTGTAATAATAATTATTTTGTGCTGCTTGGGCCGCTTATTACATAGGTGAAGGGTAATGCGCGGCAAGAGACGTGTGATTATGGTTTTGAATAAACGCTTCATACGCCGACTTCGCCCGCTCGACGCGTTCTATGGGCGCTATCGCTAAGGCTTAATTACACCAGCAGACGCGCAGATCCAACGATCCACGTCGACCGTCGTGACTAATCTTCTTTACACAATAAGCAATTACACGCGACGATTCGATCGTGTTGATACTTGCTTATGATTGGTTTAACATAAACATGGTATTGTTATTATTAAAAATAAGGGTTTACCAAAAACTATTTCTTCGTTAAATTGGCGGCTACACTGAAAAGTTTTCCGTCGCATTTATTATTATTATTATTATTCCAATTTGCTCACGACTGTCCACGATTCCAGAAAAATGACTTAACCATAGATAATAAATAGCTTTGCGCAATCGTGACAGACGGTCGGGGAAGACAGAATCTATCAATGTAATCTGAGCATAAGACTATGAAAATGTACTTTTTGAAAATCATATTTTTCATCCTTCACTTGCATTAAAAAGTACAGTAGCTTTCACTAAGGTGAAGCCTCTACTGAGCCTTTTTTAAAGAGGAATGTGGAAAACGGATTTCAAGTTTAACACATTTATATTTTTTATAAAAATCGATGTTTTTTAAAATAGATATAAAAAATATTAAAACTATGAATTAGTCAAAAATCTCTTACGTGATGCTTAGAAAACTTAATAAACTAAATTTTAATGATAAATATGACGATAAAATATATGTAATAATAGGGTGCGGTTCAATGACATTATTAATGGACGACTCGCTCAGTACAGTAGCTAGCAAGTAAATTCAAACGTAAAATTCGCACGTGCATAGGTAGACGTCACGCAATATCCATTATGCGATATCACGCATCGGGAATTTATAGCAATATCACCTTTATTGTAATGGCGTTAGAACAGTGTTTCTAGTATCAATGTTCGTTTGAGCGAACCCGTTCGAACCGAACCATTCGGCAGACCCGACAAGAAGCTTCGAGAATTTATAGCAATATCACCTTTATTGTAATGGCGTTAGAACAGATTATGCCATTCAGCAGACCTGACGAAAAAGTTAGTGTCATTTTTTTTCCAGATGCTTCGTCCATATTAATGTCATTGGTGCGGTCCGATTCAACAAATTCACATTTTATTACATTTTTTACAATCGTAAAAAATGTTTATCTTTGACTTAAAATAAAAAATATTTTTCTTTTTAATGTTTTCAGATACATATTTATTAATGAATATAGTTGAAATTGTAAATTATCAAAAAAAAAAATGTCAAATTGCAAGCTTCGTATTTTTCCGCTAGGTGCCTCTTTAAAAACGGTTCAGTAAAGGCTTGACCTTCAACCCTCCTAGTAACGAGGTAAGGTAAATAATTATGGTACAAAAATAGTATACTCATATTGCCAAATACTTTATAGAAAAATGAAGTTCATCGAAAATGTGGCCGAATATTTACTTTTTTTTTGATTTTGCAGCACAGAAATTATATGATCACAATTATTGCTAGCCAAACAGCCTTGTCATGTACTTACAGGTCAGTGCACTTGTCAAAAGAGTTCAAACTGCAATATTGCTATACATATGTACTCTGAACGGTTATAAATTTTGAGATATCGTCGTTGTCTCAACTCACCTTGGTATCCCCTATTAAATTGGAATTAAATAAGACCATTCCAATTGAATACAATTAGAATGAAGTATGGCCTGCGTTGCCGTGTGTTTTGACCCTACGGTGGGTATTCGTTTTACTAGCAGTCGACAACTGTATACTTATAATCTACCGACCTTTTTCTAAGGGGAGGTCACATTCTTTGTTGACATATGAAACCAATTGTTTAGCGCAGTCATTTATGAACGGGAACATATTTCTCATTTTTGATCCAGTGAATGCCGGACTTAATGTAGCTCTCATATCTCTCCATTTTTGTCCTGAAACAAATTAAAGTTTCTCTTATTTTTTTTACTAACAGTAGACAGATAAACAAACTGAACATAATTACAAGATAAAAATAACTTTTTATATACAACTTTTTTAAATTTTTTGTTGAATTATTATGCTCAATATGCTCAAAAATGTAAGTACTTGATATGAAGTAAATAAAAAACAAACAAATATAGAATACTGAAATGTCATTTTGACATTTCGTTTTGATTTCCATAGTAACGCACGTATATATTAATAATTTAGTTGCTAGGGACCACCCTCTTAGCAACCAATAATAGTCTTTTACTTTTTATGGATTTTTCTGAAATAACTGTCTATACAAAACAGAATTAACTGAAAATTAATTCAATTCTGCTTAAAGATGGCTAAAAGTACTAAAGGAATGCATTGGCATCGTGTTCTGATATATTCTAAAAGTTTCAAATGTCTAGCTAGTCGGGAAGTTAGATAAAAATCGATTGCAAGATTTGTACTGGACAAACAACCACCGGACAAACAAGAACACGAGCTAATAAAAACGTTGTAAAAAAGGATTTGATTCCAAGTCAATTATCAGATAAGCTACTGTTGGATGCAATCGTGCGCCTCGCAATCTAGCCATGCAATCTCTATGAGACAGTAACGTTCCGTGGGGGTAGGCAGATTGAGCGTCGCTTGGGGGCGGCAGTTACCCAAAGGGCGGCAAATCGAGGAGAATCATTAGGTATACATAGAAAGCTACCTGAACTTAGTAATAACGGAAATATCTTTCCATTCAAAAATTCAGCTCACTGGTTGGAAACAAAATATATTAATTAGGACTATAAAAGATTTAACAGGATTTTCTTTTTGTCGGGTTCGCGATGTCTAGTTTACTTCCGTTTTCCTTGGACGTCACGTTCTTGGTGAACAGCAATGACACGTGCATACCTAATTTAAAAGTTATCCAAACATGTTTGCCAGTCACTCGCGAGTTTTGGAAGTTGTCAGGTGTATTTTTAAATGTACCTATCTGAAACCGTAGACTCGCAATATTGTCTATTGAATCAGAGATGGCATTTAAATTAGATTTAGTGGTATACATATTTCTTGTTAGTAATGTATCCATACAACACATTTCTTAGATATTGGAGTCATGAAAGGATGATAAAAGTAGGTACTGTATAAAAAAATGTGGCGACATTTTGTCTAGGGTCGTCCCCGTATCATCAGATACGTACGTCAGTACTATATTGAAGTAAGCCTCTGAAGCCCATATTCCATTGGCAGATTGCGTCTGGCCCGATCGTCTGTCACGACTGTCAAACTCTATTCTCTATGGTTTTCAAGGATCGTGAGCGATCGGGTCGAAAGTGGAAAATTTTCTATTATCCGTCGTGCGATCCTTTCATTATCAAGCGAAGATTGCCGAAAGCGTACGAAAATAGCCGAATATGCGCCTGAGTCATGCAAACGGTCGTTCATTTCATTCTACTGGTCGATTTCAACTGAACAACTACAAGATGGCGAAAACTTAAAAAATATATATGGAGTATCACCGAGGACACAGTCCTCGCCGAATAAATACACGCCAAAGATATAGTGTAGAACGTAAAAAAATCCGCCATATTCAATGGCGATCACGCTGTTCTTCAGTTAGCCAACTTTTGACCCAGTGTTTTCGTTTACGGCGAGTCCTGACCGCCTGAGCCAGTTGAAATATAGCCATACTCGCTACAATAAATTAGTCTTTGGATTATTCGCTTTCGATATTCGAATTACTCAATTGGTTTGGAGATTCAAGCTCGCCCAGTTATTCATGATGTAAATTAACAATAAGTATACAAACTTTCTATAAATGTCAAACGGCCGCATAAATTTTAACAGATCTGATGCTCGCTAGGTTTGACAGCTGACAGCTCAGTTTTGTTGACGTGAAATTGCGCGGGAATGCGTTCAGTGTAGCCACCAATCTAAGAAATATCTAGTTTTCACTCAACCTATATTTTTAATAATAGCAACGCTAGTATTATTTTACCAATCAAATCAAGGACCAACGAGATTGAATCGTTGCGTGTAATTGCAAATAGCTAGCGACGACGGTTGGCGTCGATCGTTGGATCGGGTTGGGTCTGTGCGTCTGCCAATGGAATATGGCCTTGAGACGTCAACAGTTAGAATCTAATGCAGGGGGCGATACCACTTGCTTTGGAAATCACTGTTTGAGTCTAGACTAGACGTCGGCAAATGCGGCTCTTCGTTGGGTTACTCCCAATTTCGTTTGATAAAAATATAGGTATTTTCGTTCTTTTTTATACTTTCCTTTTCTTTCTTATAATTTTGAGAGTTTTCCTTTAAATAAATTATTAATTTTCTTTAATTTAATTAAATTTGAATTTGTGTATTTAATACTACGCGAGAACATGACTATGGTGTGGCTCTTTTTATATATGAAAATCTAGAATGTGGCTCTCGTTGACCACATGCATGTATGCCCATCCCTGCTCTAGACACGTCCATCGTGGGACCCAGGTCTTTCATTCAAGCCATCGAATACTGAAATAAGTTTAGTGGTGTTTGCATAATTTCAACCACAATATTATATTTGGTTTGAGTCATTCTGAGATAATCGAACTGTTTTAAAAAATAATCGTAAATGATATATTATATTATGTTTTAACATTTTTTGTAGATTCCAATTACAAATTAAAATTGGATAATAATATTTTTTTAATAATATATTTATTATTAAATGGTAAGATCGTAGCTTTTTACGTGTCTTTATTACATAGGATTAATTCTATATACACCGTGTTGAATACGTTGAATCATGTGTAACTAGGGATTGCATTACCAGTATTTCTAAACCGGTATTCCAGTATTTATCGATACCGAAATACCTGTTTTAAAAATCCAAAATACCGGAATTTTCGGTATTAAGAATGCACACTCATTTACGTTTTTGAAAATGAATTATAAGTTATGTGCTGCTAAAATGCAAATATATTGAGTGAATCCAACAGAGGTGAAAAAATAATAAAACAAATTTCATCAAATATTAGATTCAGTAATTGTCGCGATAAATTATCATAATATTATTTCGAAATAGAAAACATTCGTGACAAAAATGTTCAATTATTATATAATAATATTATTGATGCTGTACAAGCGTTGAATTTAAGAAGCTTTTCCTGTAGCCGGAATTATTTGCACTCGATGAACTTTTGAGAACTTTGGTTAAAATTATCAATATATTTGTAAAAATTCACTAGTTCTACAATTATGATCAATACATATTTTTAAATGTCAACATAATAAATGTAGGTATATAGGTTTTTGCTATAAAATAAAATTTTTAAAAGATTGGAATAGCTATATTTTTATTGATAAGCACATACTTCTGGTTTTTTAATGTTTATTAATACCGGTATTCAATAAGAAATACCGAAAACCGGTATTGACATTTTCATTCGGTATTGCAATCCCTATGTGTAACTATGCCATGTTCACATAAGATTATTTTAATACTGATCTATTACGGTGGACGGTCACATAGGATTAATTGTTACGGTGCAAGATTTTGGATGCTCTCACATAGTATTAGTTTAGTATGAATTTTATTTGGTGAGTTAATTTTTAATTGTGATCTTTCCACAAGTGATATAATACACGTGGTAGATGAAAAAAATGCTCATCACGTGGTATCAATAACATTTTCGTCAAAATCACCACATAGGAGGTATTTAATATACAGCGACGATATGGACTTATATGCAGTGGCGGCTCGTGGATAAGATATTTGGGGGTGCTGCGGTTGATTAAAAGTAAAAATTAATGTTTATTTGGATTATATTTTACTATTAACATCAAAATTAAATATAAATAATTAATTATATTAATAATTAAAATAAAAAACTTTGCATAAATTGCTTGCAGAAATAAATTTGAACAATGTTAATAAATCATTATAGCTATATTTCTTTCCTCGCTTCCGACGCAGAAACGTAGGAATACTGAATCGGACTGTCTGACAGGCAGTACGAAGCGAAGAGCACCGCTGCCCGCGCCCCTCCGTCGCCCCACTCGAGAATATTCTATTGAAATCGGTACTGTGCAAAATCAAGTACCTACCGTGGTATATGATAATATTGGACATTGGATGTGTCGATGCGCGGGCGAGCTGATTACACGCTTAATAATATTGATATTTTCATATTATACATAAATTCATGTATATTATAATATTACATTGTCTCAATTTGCTTGGGGGTGCTGCAGTACCGCAGTGCATATGGACGAGCTGCCACTGCTTATATGTGTAAAATATTGCTAATAACGTTCGGTTAATAATTTTAACTCTTGTAGTACTTTACCTTGAAGGGCAAACAAATTATTGGTGAAAAAGGGGTCCGAGTTCTCTGAAGTGATGGTCAAATGATCCGTAAAATGGTCGAAGTCTTTTACAGTTATTTGTTTAACTGTTTCTGGATCGCGAATCCAAATAGACGGAGTTCTAAGGTCATATATTCCAATATATCTAAAAGATACAATAATGATATTATTGAATTATATTATCAGGAGCACTGTACCGTAAATCCGATTTTACCAAACACGTATAAAAATATATCAATCTTTATTATTTCAATCAAAATATTGTATTTCAAGTACACGGTATGAAATAAACACGATTAAAAAAAACCAAATACTTCACTGTTAAAATTTCTCAAATCTACGGGAATGGGACAACTGGGCGCCAGGACAATTGGGCGCCCCACTGTCGAATGAAATAGATAGACGCTCTTTACGATTTTATACAAAATCGTAGACGAGGAATTTTACTCAGTTTGTATCCACTACTTAGTATTTTTAATTCATTTTGCCTATTGTGTCTGACGTTTTATATAAAAATAATTACAAGATAAAGAGAAATTTTTATATACAACGTTTTTAAATTTTCTGTTGAATCATATAAACTTGACTTGACTAGCTTAAACGATCAAAAAATTTGTACTTGATAGAAATAATACTGAAATGACATTTCATATTGATTTCCATAGTAACGCACGTATATATTAATAATTTAGTTGCTAGGACCCCAGACCCCTAGCAACCAATAATAGTGGATTGGATTACGGATTTTTTCCGAAATTACTTTTCATACAAAACAGAATTAACTGAAAATGAATTCAATTCTACTTAAAGATGGCTAAAAGTATTAAAAGAATGCATTGGCATCGTGTTATGATATATTATATTCTAAAAGTTTCAAATGTCTAGCTAGTCGGGAAGCTAGTTAAAAATCGATTGCAAGATTTGTACTGGATAAACAATCACCGGACAAATAAGAATACGACCTAATAAAAACATTGTAATAAAAGAACTCTCTTCTCGTTGGAACTTAAACATATAATAAAATATCATATAATATAATAAAATAATTTAAATATAAATAATAATATTAAATATAATATATTATAATAAAGTACCTATAATTCACGAACGTCTGTTTATTTTCGAATTTCATTCGATTGTGTGGCGCCCAGTTGTCGCGGCGCAGAATCTATCTAGACCCAATACTAACAATATTCAGTTGAAAATAACGTGTTTTAGTTTATCGCATATTTCTTCACACTCGAGAATCCTACCTTCTTACAACCACACCCAGAGAGTAACGCACTTTCCATTATTTTTGTGTTCCTTGTGTCCATTAGACAGAAGAAAAGAAAATTAGCTGTTCTTTCTAAAACTCGTGGCAGAAAATTATAAATTATTCGGATAGGAAACGCGTAATCTTGTGTTTGCCCTATGCCCTATGCTGTCATACTGGTTCGTGATAGGATGAAGTACCAATTATTAGTAATAGTGGAACGAGTCATGATGACAAAAGTGTCCATTTAAGAAGTCGTGTAAAATGGTGCCGACGGTCGCCTCTTGGGTCTATGACGATTCGGCGCCGACGATTGGACACATAGATGACTGGGCGCCGCACATATGATTTAAGTGCATAAAGTGAAACATGGTTTTACAACAAATATTTTAATTTGGGAAGGATTTGCCTTGACGCAGATGACGCGATCGATTCTTCGGAATATTTAAATGGGGGCCTCGAAACAGTTCAAATTAGTCACAACATTAATAGATGAGGCAAAAATGTATAACAAAAAATGCATATTTCTTACAAATTGAGTAGGTATCTACCCAAAAATATTACCGAAGTAAAAACCCCCGAAACTAGTTTTACAAGGGCCTATAAAATAACGTTCAAAAATAATATTTTTTTTTTTGTTGCAAGATGTGTTTTTAGAAAAGAGATACATTGCTATTTTTACTGGGTAATTTATAGTTTTTATTTAATTTTTTATCGTCAAAATCAGTCAGTGCCTCGGGCCCCCACAATACGCCACTGGGTAAGGGTACATATCGAGGGTATACTGACAGAACGCAGTAAGTCAGTTTTTGGTGGTTTTCTGTTTTAAATGCCAAAATGTATAAAAATTTACTCACTACGTCCTGGTAAAACGCATTAAGGCATAGATAGGGTGTATAGTTTTGAAAATAAAAACATTATTAAGTTGTATTGTTATATTTTTATTCTGACAGAAAAGCATGACATGACTTAATGCATTCTGCAAGTATGAAATACAGTACTTGTAGCATATTATTATTTTTTATGACCTATTTCTTAATTCACTCACCTTTGGTCCGGATAAAGATTGTAAAGTCTCAGTGCCAAGCTGTTGAATGTTTCAATATTTAAATAAACCGAGGCCATATTTCCAAAAAGCGGAATTGGTTTAAAAGACTTAATATTTTTGTTTTTAAAATAGCCATAGTTCCACACGCCGTATACATAGAGTAAAATTCCAAGAGTTCCAAACAAAATTAAATAATCCCACATTGTAAACGACATTTTTTTGTTTTACTTAAAACAAAATCGCAACACTTTTTCATAAAAAGAACAAACTTATAGGTACAATCAGCTGTCAGTGACACACTAGATATTGTTGAGTTTTTTTAAACGACAGATGGTGCCTATTTATAATATCATATAGATAAAACATAATTCATAAGTAATGACTTAATCTACAGATAGGCATGAAAAACTGATATTATATACCTACTCGATCAATAATTTTTATTGCTAGATAAAATTGGAAGTTGTCATGCGGGAAAAACAATATTTTAATATTATAATAACCTAACAAACAATGTCTGACCAATCAGCGTTTATCTACGTACTGTATATGCTGTATGTCTATATACGTTATCAATTACCACAATGTCAGTGGCGTATGAACATTTTTTTTTCTTTTGGCCATTTTCTATCCTAATAGGATCATATTGGGCTTCTAAAGTGTGGAGTTTTTTTTTTACGATAAATGGATGTAAACCACTTGCTCAACCGATCAGGCCCATACCATCGCCCCCAAGGCCAGGATCTTTGACGGTCCCCCCTACCTATAGCTAGGATTAAAGATAGTGTGACGGTTAACAGTGGCCTTTTCCAAATGGTGTTGCAGGTACAATTAAGTGTGAGGCTTCAGTGCCAGCGTTCGCCGCAGCGTTGAGTATAACCGTATAAATGTATAACCAAAAAAAGACATTGTTGAATTGCGCAAAACGCTCAACGCTGCGCCGAACACTGTTACTCAGGACGTACACTAAGGGTATTCAGTGTATTTTTTAACAATTTTTTGTATTTTTAATAAATTCACTTGAAGTTAACGCTAGTTTTTTTTCGGTTCGGTACATGTTCAAACACGCGCGTTAACATGATATTACTCCCTACTTCAGATATAGTTTGTCAATGTATGGCTATGGCCGTATGTTGTAGCCTAACCACTGGGAAATGCCAATAGAAATGGTGTATTTCAAAAAAAATACTACCTTATTCTTAGGTCAATAATTATTATAAAACAATCATTATTCGTATGATATTTTATCACATTTTAATGGTCAAATACATAGCTTATAATTAGTATCTTTAGAATTATCTTCAAATGTTGTAATCTTACCCATTTTTTTAATAATAAAATGCCTAATCCTTGTCAAATTTGGGATCACAGAGATTATCAATATAATTTTTTATCGTAAATATTTCACTAAAATAATGTAAACATAAATTTCACTAATGGTTTTATAAATTCGTTTAAAAATTAATAAATCTAAAAAATCTCAACACCACTACATTTATGGACGTACTGAAATATGACTATATTCTAAAACATTTGATGGAGAGGTTTAAAAGAATACTATTTTATCTAATAAAAATACTTTATGCAGTCACCAAATGTTTAAAATAAATATAAAGGACAATAAGATTTCAAAATTGTATAAATAGATTATCTACAACATTTAAGGAATGTTCAGGCGAATGCTTTGAAAATACCATAAAACTCAATTTTGACCTACGTTGGGCCGTTAAGTACGTGATAATTTCAATAATCAAACAAAACGGTTACCTTAATAAACAAAACTGTCGGATTTGAGGATTTGAAAATCTTCAAGTGGTTTATGAGAAGCCAATACATCCCGTAGAGATTATGGCTTGGTGTAGTTTCTGGGCAGAATGTGTCATCGAGACGTATTTTTTTGGAAATGCTATTGGAATTTTGCTAATAATAATAATTTTATTGTGAAAATATCTAGTTTCAGCATGATGGAACCACCTGTCATAATACGTTCGAAACACGGTAGTAATTGCTGACCATGTTTCCTGGTCGTATATTTTTTCCATTTTGGCAAATAAAGTCCACGCTGATAAATAATCAGAAGCGATTCCTTATCTCCATCGGCGATATATAGATCCGGATTTATGTGCAAAAGTCATGGAAAACATGGCCAAAAAAATGATCATCAGTCATAAGTAGGGCCCGGATTTATATGCTAGTGCATGTTTTGTTAGGGTGTATGCACAGCTATGGGAGTTGCACAGAAATACGTTTCGAAAAACGCAGAATCCAAAAATAAAATTTTATTGTACATATAAATGCATATTTAAGACGTTAGAGCATATCTGAGACATTAGTGCTTATTTCATTAATAAATGCATATTTTGGGGTTTTGCATTTATAATTTTATCGAAACATAACTAAATCAGGTAGATGTATTTGCATTTTTAATGGGATCCCCGAGCATTTCATTAATTTATCAGAAAAAGTGAAATCAACTCGGGCACCTTCATTTAAATTTTACGCTATCACCTCTGTAGACGTTGAGAGATCATTTTCCGCATATAAACAAAATACTGACAAATATGCGGAAAATTTAATGCCAGAGGATATTGAAAAAAAAATTTAACTTATTTTTTCTGACAAAAAACAGCAAATAGTATTTAGGAATAGTTAAGTGTGTCGTTTTTGTTTTTTTAAGTTGGGTTTAGTTTCCATAGTTTACATTTACATTTTGCATTTCTTGTTTAATTATTTGTACCCACTTACTTGTAAACAAACTTTTTTGAAAATTGTAATTGATTAACTTTATATTGATTATTTGTGTTTTTTTTGTTATTGTATTATATTGCTTAAGATCATTAATTTGTTATTCGATTTTCATCAGTAATATTGGGTGAAGTTGGTATTTACATGAAAATGTCAATTTTTAACTGCATATTTCTTTGATTTTAGTGCATATATCAATGATTTTAAGTGCATATGTGCATGCATATAATCATGTTTTTGTTGCATATAAATCCGATCCCTAATCATAAGAGCCTAGACGGCTATTTAAACAATGTTACATACTATGTAATAATTCCCATGTTACGATGGATTAAAAAACAAAACAATTTATGATATTTAATAATTGAAAAGAGAGAGAGAGAGAATAATAAGTAAAATATATAGATACATTTGTAGCGATTTTTAATATGAATCACATTCATAGGTACATGACTAAGGTTTTCAATTGATTATTATTTACATGTTATTTTTAAATGTTTGCCAGCATAGAACCACCAAAGGGTAATAGTGCTAGAATAGCTAGAATGCTGGACTCTCTGGTAAGTTTATATCTTTAAGAATCGTCTCAATCTAACTTTCAAGGGGACGCCACTGTATGCTAAATTAATTAATAAACTATGGAATGCGATGTTTTACGTACAGGTTCCATAAATACCATTTTTTTTAAAAAAATTATAAATATTACAATAATTATTATTAGCTATGTTGCAAAAACTTTGTTAATAATTAATGTTATTTTATTGCGATCGTTTTGTACTTACATAACATTTAATTTCAGAAAATTCAATAATAGACATCTGTTGAGTTATAGAATAATGTTTTTCATTGAATATTCTAATCGAATTTATTTTGTAATACATATAAAAATACAGTAGATTATTATCTTCTATTAAAAATATTAAAGTTATCTTGATAAATATTGTAAAATTGATACGATGTCTTATTAATAGATGTCGCATATTACTAAGGTTACCGTACAGTGTACCTAAACTTTTTGAGGTTGGGAGCTACTGGCGGCGCTTTTTAGTGGACTATAATATTATGACGGAATGATTCAGATGATGGGAAGTTATATCAAGGATGCCAGGTACTGACTTCTTATGATGCTGAGAGTGGCTCTGTAATTAAATCAGCTTCTTGACTCTGGTGGAGTATTTCCTAGAAATGCTCTTTATTCTCTAGAGTTCTCAATCGTTTTCAATCGAACTAACTCCAGTCATGGGTCATATGCAGCGCTCGAAATGGAAAAATTTACAAACCGGAGCGCTCGAGCGCTTTTCTGAAGATTTTTACATAGTAAAGTTATCAAAGTTTATGTTTTTTTTTCATAAAAATAAGTGTGTTAGATTTTCTATTATATGGCATATCCAGCAAAAACGGTCAAATTATTTATTCAACGAGACGGAGCGATAATTTTACCGATTTCACGAACAGGAACGGCGCTTCGGTGCGTTCCGGTCCATTTCGAGCCCTGGTCTTATGATGTACAGCGAGTACAATGATTTCCTCCAGTGACGTCCCGTGGAGGTAGGCAGATTGAACGTCGCTTGGGGGTGGCAGATACTCGAAGGGCGGCAAATCGAGGAAAATCCTTTGGAATATATAGAAATAGCTACCTAAACTTGGTAATGAGGGTGGAAGTAGTCCGCAGACAGTGCAATGTATAGATAGCAGTTAAAACCTAAAAATTACAACATTTTAATAATTCAATATTTTTAATAATCAGCAAAACACTGCCGTGAGAACGGACATATGATCACCTCCCGCCGGCTGAAGAAATGCTTAAGTGCCGGGTGTCAGTTGTCCATCACAGGAATGAACGAGTAAACAGTGCATTCCTGTCATTGTGTCGTGTGAAATCCATTGTTGGACTGATAACGTGTGTACCTTAATCAAATTTCGCAGACAAAATCCCAGGAATCTATCCGCAATGTGGGAACAAAACAATAAATTTACCCACGCTGTGGATAGCATTTTCTTTGTCTACTTTCAATATAAAAACAGACGTGGCAATCCAACAAGAACTCAGTACCTTAAATTCGCTCGTCTTAATAACACGCCGCTCGCTTCAACGTTAAAATAACCTTTATCACAAACACTATCGTCGTAATCTAATTTATAAACTTTGTATTATTCAAGCTGTAAATTGAATCTGTAATTTGTGTTAAGGGATAATAAATTTGGGGAATTACTTTTATACGCATCAAAACCTTCTGATTTTATTCATCACCTACCCCTCATCACACCATCCCTTGTTACAGTGGTGACCCGTAAAGTAAAATTCAATTCATTCATTTTCATTTTACAGACTTCGTTTAATTTTTTATTAACTACTATTTTACTGTGTTTGTGAGAGAATTATTTTTTCGTTGGAGCTCGTTTTCCCGCGCAGTTTTCAACATCCGTTTTCCCGCGTTAATTTTCTTAAATTCACTTGCCTTGTCAAGATGCCCAATGGACAGTTCTCCAGCGGGTATGGCAGCAATGCCGGAGGAGAAACGACAACACCAGCACCAGCCCAGCAGACCACACCTCAGATCAGCCGCGTGGCAGTGAGGATCCCACCATTCTGTCCAGAAGACCCGGAAATGTGGTTCTGCATGGTGGGGCGAAGCTTCGAAGCAGCTGGCGTCACGACTGACGCGACCAAATTTGGATACATCCTGGGAGCTTTGGAATCTCGTTACGCTTCAGAGGTTCGAGACATCATCCTTAACCCACCTCGTGAAGGAGCCTACGAGCACCTCAGGACGGAGCTGACGAGAAGGCTGAGCTCTACCCAGGAGCAGAAGACCAGACGACTACTGGAGCACGAGGAAGTTGGTGATCGCAAACCATCACAGTTCTTGCGCCACCTACGTTCTCTCGCAGGAGCAGCCGTTACTGATGACATCCTACGCACGCTTTGGATGGGTCGCTTACCACATACCATGCAATTGGTACTGGCGACACAGAAGGACGCGGATCTCAACAAGGTTGCAGACCTAGCTGACGCCATGGCAGATTCCACATCAAAGGCATCCATTGCTGAAACCACGATGGAAGACCTGTGCGGCATCAGCAAGCTGGTGATCACCTTGCGGGAGGAAATCTCAACTCTTCGCGAGGAGCTCTCCAAAGAGCTCGCAAGAGGAAACCGACCATCAAGGCCACGTCACCAGTCACGATCAGCCAGCCAAAGGAGGAACCATTCCCGACCGCGAGACCAAAGCCACAGCAAACCTGGCATGTGTTGGTATCATCGTAGATTCGGCCAAGATGCGGAGAAGTGCGTCACACCATGCACCTTCGACAAGGGAAACGCCACGGGCAGTCGCTAAGCGCGGCCAGCGATTACAGCCCTACCTCCAGCCGCCTCTTCGTCACCGACCACGCCACGAAAATACAATTCCTTATCGACACCGGAGCGGACCTTTGCGTTTTCCCACGCACGAAAGTACAGGGGCGCCGACCAAAATCACAGTACGAACTTTCAGCAGCAAACGGATCTGTCATTGCTACGTATGGAAGTATCTCACTGACGCTGAATTTGGGGTTACGAAGAGAATTCACCTGGAAATTCGTGATTGCAGATGTCACCAAGCCCATTATTGGTGTTGACTTCCTAATCCATTTCGGATTATTAGTCGATGTCAAGAATCGCAGACTGTTGGATCAGACGACTCAACTTACAACCTCTGGACGCCACAGCAGCACTGAGATAGCAACTGTCAAAACTGTCGCAGGTAAATCCCTTTATCATGGATTACTGCAGCAGTTTCCGGATCTCACGCGCCCAGATGGAGCTGGTAGAGAAGTCATCCACAACACGAGACATCACATACGAACCACCGAAGGACCTTCTGTAGCTCAACGTCCTAGACGCCTAGCTCCCGACAAACTTCACATCGCCAAAAAGGAATTCGAAACCATGACCAGACTTGGAATAGCACGACCATCTGAAAGTTCTTGGGCGTCACCCCTTCACCTGGTGCCCAAATCTGAAGATCAATGGAGGCCATGTGGTGATTACCGCGGATTAAACGCTCGAACCGTACCTGACAGGTACCCCGTGCGTCATATCCAAGACTTCACACAAACATTGCGTGATAGGAAAGTTTTCTCCACGATCGACCTGGTGAGAGCATACAACCAAATCCCAGTGGCTGAAGAGGACATTCCGAAGACTGCCATCACAACACCCTTTGGATTGTTCGAGTTTCCATTTATGTCGTTCGGCTTGAGGAATGCGGCCCAGACTTTTCAGCGCTTCATTGACGAGGTTCTGCAGGGTCTGGACTTCTGCTACGCCTACATAGACGACATCCTGGTAGCCTCCACAACAGAACAAGAGCATCTTCAACACCTGGAAATTTTGTTCAAACGCCTACAGGAGTACGGCCTGGTTGTCAACTCCACGAAGTGCCACTTCGGAGTAGAGGAAGTTAAATTCCTTGGCTACCTGGTTTCCAGCACCGGAACTCGACCACTTCCAGATCGTGTCAGCGCTATTCGCGAATACACCCGCCCAGACACTCAAAAAGGACTACGACGGTTCTTGGGAATTTTGAATTTCTATAGGAGATTCGTCCCCAAGGCCGCAGAAACGCAAGCTCCACTGAACTCACTCCTGCAAGGAAAAACTTCCAAGAAAGAACCTATCATCTGGACACCAGAAGCAATCAAGGCCTTCGAGGAATGCAAGAAGAGTTTGGCGGAAGCAACGCTATTGAAACATCCGAAAAGTGAGGGGACTCACTTAGCGATAATTAGTGACGCATCCGATACTTCCGTTGGCGCAGCACTTCAACAACGAGTTGACGATCAATGGGAACCGCTGGCATTCTTTTCAAAGAAGCTAAGTCCAGCGGAGAGAAAATATGGCGCTTACGACCGCGAGCTTTTAGCTATCTATCTAGCTGTCAAACATTTTCGACACATGATAGAAGCTCACACGTTCACCATATTTACCGACCACAAGCCCATTACGTTCGCATTCCAACAAAAATCGGACAAGTGCTCACCAAGACAATTCAGACACCTCGATTTCATCGGACAATTCACGACCGACATACGTCACGTCGCTGGAAAAGACAACATCGTCGCTGATGCCTTGTCTAGGATAGAAGTCGTTGAAGACACACTGAATTATGCCAACCTCGCAGCCGACCAGGAAACTGACAACGAAATGAGTACATTTTTACGTGACGGATCGGTACTTCAGTTGAAACAAGTACTTATTCCCGACACAGACATAAAAGTATTCTGTGACTTGTCAACACCTATCGCAAGACCTTTCATAACCAAACCGCACCGACAAGCAGCTTTTAATCATATCCACAGACTTTCACATCCCGGAATTAATGCGACCGTCAAACTTGTCACACAACGATTTGTTTGGCCGTCGATTAAAACGGATTGTCGAAATTGGGCCCGCAACTGTCTTCAATGCCAGAAGAACAAGATCACACGTCACATATCAGCACCACTCGGAAACTTTGCACCTTCAGGACGATTTGAGCATGTCCACATCGACATCGTCATCCTTCCTATGTCTGAAGGCTGCAGATATTGCCTCACCTGCGTTGACAGATTCACGCGGTGGCCGGAAGCATTTCCGATTAAAGACCAAGAAGCGGAAACGATCGCCCGTACATTCTACAATGGTTGGATCGCCCGTTTTGGAACGCCTTTGAGAGTGACAACGGATCAAGGCAAACAATTTGAGTCGAACCTTTTCAGACAATTAAATCGTCTGACTGGTACGGCGAGGATTCACACGACAGCATATCACCCAGCCGCAAACGGTATGGTCGAAAGACTGCATCGTCAATTAAAAGCCGCTATAAAATGCCACGAGAATGAGAGATGGACTGAAACATTGCCGACAGTGTTAATGGGAATCAGAGCAGCTTGGAGAGAAGATTTAAAGACGACAGCAGCTGAGCTTGTGTACGGCGAACCCTTACGCCTACCAGGGGAATTTTTGTGCCATCAAACCAGCACAAACCAAGACCCAAGCAACTACGTCACGATCCTGAAAAAACATTTCCAACAACTGCAACCTGTGAAAAGCCAGCAACACGGCGAAAAACGCGTTTTCATTTTCAAAGACCTTAACAAATCGACACATGTCTTCTTACGCGATGATACAGTCAAAACTCCGCTAAGATCTCCATTTACCGGACCATATGAGGTCATCACGCGCAATACGCGAACATATGTCATTTGCAAGAGAGGAAAAAACGTCACCGTTTCCATCGACCGTTTAAAACCAGCGTACATTCTCAAGGAAAATAAAACAATGGAACAGCCTGAGAAAAATCCTGACACCGTGGGAGCTCGTGTTACCCGATACGGCAGACGTGTCCATTTTCCAGACCGTCTCTAGGTCAATAGGACAAATATCGGTCAACAACATCAGGCACGAGCCGAACAATGCAATCGGGGTCGTGTTTCAAAACAGCACGCGGAGTTTCCGATTTCAAAACAGCAACGTTAGCGATAGCAAGAACACACATCGACCTAGAATGTAGGTCAGTGGTGTACGCAATATTTAAAATGCAGGCATAAACAATTTATTCACAATAAATGCGGATAACTCAACTGGATTATTCAGTATTTTACCATCATCATCACCAAGAGACACCAGCATACGAAAATGGGTGCACAACAGACAAAGGAAGAGATCATCGTCGCACAGACTGCGTCGGGCGGAGCAATTGTCAACGACACGTCGACAGGCCAACTGTCGTGGGCAACGCTTGCCTTGATTATCGTCATCATTGCCGCAGTTTCCAGCTACCTGCTATGGACAAATTGCAAAAAGCACATCACCAAGAGAGTCATCAAGGACATGAGAGCAGACGTCCCGGGATGCAGACCACCGCAGCATCCACCGAGACAGATCTGATTGGACCTTCAAGCGACCACCTCTACCTACTTTCATCGCGATTTGCGTGCCGCATTTCGCTGGAAGGGGGGTATGAGGGTGGAAGTAGTCCGCAGACAGTGCAATGTGTAGATAGCAGTTAAAACCTAAAAATTACAACATTTTAATAATTCAATATTTTTAATAATCAGCAAAACACTGCCGTGAGAACGGACATATGATCACCTCCCGCCGGCTGAAGAAATGCTTAAGTGCCGGGTGTCAGTTGTCCATCACAGGAATGAACGAGTAAACAGTGCATTCCTGTCATTGTGTCGTGTGAAATCCATTGTTGGACTGATAACGTGTGTACCTTAATCAAATTTCGCAGACAAAATCCCAGGAATCTATCCGCAATGTGGGAACAAAACAATAAATTTACCCACGCTGTGGATAGCATTTTCTTTGTCTACTTTCAATATAAAAACAGACGTGGCAATCCAACAAGAACTCAGTACCTTAAATTCGCTCGTCTTAATAACACGCCGCTCGCTTCAACGTTAAAATAACCTTTATCACAAACACTATCGTCGTAATCTAATTTATAAACTTTGTATTATTCAAGCTGTAAATTGAATCTGTAATTTGTGTTAAGGGGGGACATGCTCGTCGAAGGTCAAAATTGAGTTTTTATTGTATATTCAAACCATGATCCTGGACACTCCTTAAACGTTGTAGATGATCTATTTATATAATTTTGAAGCCTTATTATCCGTTATAGTTATTTTAAACATTTGATGACTGCAGGAAGTATTTTTGTTACATAAAATAGTATTCTTTTAAACCTCTCGCTCTAATGTTTTAGAATATAGTCATATTTCGGTACATAACTGTGCAGTGGTGTTAAGATTTTTTACATTTATTAATTTTTAAACGCATTTATAAAACCATTAGCATAATTTATTACGAGATAATTTTTGTAAAATATTCACGATAAAAAATTATATTGATAATCTCTGTGATCCCAAATTTGACAAGAATTAGGCATTTTATTATTCAAAAAATCGGCAAGATTAACACATTTCAAGATGATTCTAAAGATATTTATTATAAGCTATATCTTTGACCATTCAAGTGTGATAAACATCTTATGAATAATGATTGCTTTATAATAATTATTGACCTAAGAATAAGGTAGTGTTTTTTTGAAATACGCCATTTCTTTTGTCATTCCCTAGTGGTTAAGCTACAACATACGGCCGTAGCCATAAATTTACAAACTATAATTTGAAGTAGGGAGTAAAATGATATTGACGCGCGTGTTTGAACATGTACCGTTTAAAAAAAAATAAAAAAAAATTCGGTTAGGTACATGTTTAAACACGCGCGTTAACATAATTTTACTCCTTACTTTAATTATAGTTTGTCGTTTTATGGCTACGGCCGTATGTTGTAGCTTAACCACTAGGGAATGACAAAAGAAATGGCGTATTTCAAAAAAACACTACCTTATTCTTAGGTCAATAATTCTTATAAAGCAATCATTATTCATAAGATTTTTATCACACTTGAATGGTCAAAAACATAGCTTATAATAAATATCTTTAGAATCATCTTCAAATGTGTTAATCTTGCCGATTTTTTTAATAATAAAATGCCTAATTCTTGTCAAATTTGGGATCACAGAGATTATCAAAATAATTTTTTATCGTGAATATTTTACAAAAATTATCTCGTAATAAATTATACTAATGGTTTTATAAATGCGTTTAAAAATTAATAAATGTAAAAAATCTTAACACCACTGCACAGTTTTGTACCGAAATATGACTATATTCTAAAACATTAGAGCGAGAGGTTTAAAAGAATACTATTTTATGTAACAAAAATACTTCATGCAGTCATCAAATGTTTAAAATAACTATAAAGGATAATAAGGCTTCAAAATTATATAAATAGATTATCTACAACGTTTAAGGAGTGTCCAGGATCATGGTTTGAAAATACAATAAAAACTCAATTTTGTCCTTCGACGAGCATGTCCCCCCTTAAGGGATAATAAATTTGGGGAATTACTTTTATACGCATCAAAACCTTCTGATTTTATTCATCACCTACCCCTCATCACACCATCCCTTGTTACAGTAATAACGAAAATATCTTTCCTTTAAAAAAAAATAGCTCACTGGTTTTGTCGGGTTCGCGATAGCTAGTTTATTTCCGTTGCCCTTCGACGTCATTGGTGACCAGAAACGACATGTGCAGATTTGCGAATAATTAGTCTGATATTTTGTTAGTAATGTATCCATACAACACATTTCTTAGATATTGGACTCATGAAATTATGATAAAAATAATGTACGAGTATAAAAAAAATGAGGCGGAATTTTGACGCTGCCTATGGGCGGCATTCTATCTAGGAATGTAACTGATTTCCTCCATATACAACGCCGTCACTCAATTTTTTTCTAGTAGGCTGGACTTTGAGCGGTACATAAATAAAGTGCAGCCAAAAGTTGGGATCAAACTTTTCGATTAGCAGGCGTGCACGCTGCTAGTTATATTGTTCCGGCCATCGCGTGATTGATAATTTTTATCAACATTATTAAATTTTCATTCAAATTGTATTTTCAAGGTCGCAATTATTTTTTTAGTTTATTTTTAGTTATTGTAGCCATATTTATTAATGATATTCACAATAAATCGTACATGCTGTCTTATTAATAAAATAACATTTTTTTATTATTATAACCATTGATATACGTAAATGATTACTATGCGTATAACAGTGGCACTGAATGTCTTTTTGAAGTAAGCAGGCTATTATGCTGCCATTACATTATGACAGGGCTCGAAATGGAACGGAACGCACCGGAGCGCCGTTCCGGCTCGTGAAATCTGTAAAATTATCGCTCCGTCTCGTGGAAAAAATATGTTGACCGTCTGAGCTAGATAGGCCATAGAATAGAAAATCTGACACACTTATTTTTATAAAATACACATACGGTTTGATGACTATGTAAATATCTTCAGAAAATTTGTCGAGCGCTCCGGTTCGTAAACTTTTCCATTTCGAGCGCTGCATTATGATCACGTCCACCGCCATCTTTAGATTAATAAAGTCTGAGCATAATTTTTTGCACAAGCAACGAGTGGTCCACTGCCATACTATTTATTGATAACGTACTTGCAAGCAGAGTTTGGTATTTTATAATGACTTAAGAGTATAAATAAGTTATTGGTTATTGTCGTTTAGAATCGACTGTCACATTGACAAACGTCCTAGTGTATATTATTATACACAGAAGAAGTTTACTTACTTTGATCGTCACTTCCAATTATTAATAACACATAACCACTAAATCAGATGAACTCCAAAGTCTCCAAGATACGTTAAAATAATCTGAAAAAAATCTGAAACTAAGAATACTCCGATAAGTGAACACGACAGACGCGTCATTATGAGCACTCTATAGACAATGACAGGCAATGACAAGTCATCCATAGACAACGGGAGGGGCGAAAAGTAGGACCAGTCGTTTAATGTATCGGCTTCCTTCTTCAGTGGGCAATGTCACGTCACATACTGTCACTTGCTGTTATGGCGACAAATTTAGTCTATGGTTTTGTCATTCCGTAGATCACTATCTCTATAAATTCAATGATGGAAAGTGCCTACTCTAATATTATATTAGTATTTTTAATTATTATACGTCTGCGTACGTTAAAATTACTTGCAATATTACATCCATAAATAATATTTAAAATATAACCCAACCAGAAGACTATAGACAATAGACGTAAACACCAGACTAGATAATAATTTAATAGAAAATCCACAGAGAAAACCACTAAAAACAAAGAACACGCGATTTTGACACGAGTCAAAAATGTGTAGGCCTTGAGAAAATAGAAAAAATCGTTCACTGACTAGTGCGGTTTATGATAAAGCGCGATACGCGTGAGGTGACCCCATTGACAATGTTTGTTTAAAGGTTCAAATTTTACTACGGGATGGGAGCATCAGTCACAACATTAGACACTTTTTCCGTGACAGTACATAACGTGATGATAATAATTATATTCGACGCATATATGTGCCATAGTGCACAGGTAGGTTCTTATCAGTCATACAAAGGGCTATTAAAAAAGGATAGATAATAATTTATTTGTCAATGTCGAATCATTCGAGACTTTCCCCCTAGTTAGAACATTTAAATACTTTTTGACGATTACAATACGTTTATAGTATAAATAATATTTCAGAATAGTGTTTCCAGAAGTTATGCTTAGAATAGAGAAATAAGAATTTTTTTTTGACGATTTTACGAGAACGGAAAGTGTCACTTTTGTTTCCAAAGCCCCCAAATGGAGCAATCCGTTCTGCTACGTAAAATACATAGAAGTGGTCATGGATTTTTTATTTATTTATTAAGGAAACAAACAGTTACATATTGATTACAAAAATTAAAAATAGAATAATGGAAAGTTATTGCAACCTATATAAATTATAAATAAAATATAAATTATAATACCTATAGTTACTAACAAGATAATAAAGTAAGAATAAAAAAAAATAATCAATAAATTACATGAGAAAAATGAGGAAGAATAATGAATAATTAATTAAATACAAAAAAGTAATATTTTTTAAAATATATGAGTATATATATATATCTATTTATACAAAATTTCGGAGATAGCGCGTTTAAATGAAACAGGTGAATTATTAAAAGGATCAACGGTGGAAAAATAAAAATATTGTAATTTAAACAAGTGCGCCGAATAGAGGAGTTTTGTCTGGGGTAAAAAATGCTTTGTCGATAGGTACTATGTCCATTTTGGAATAGCAAAAATACTACCGAAGCTACTAAGTTGCGTCTAGAATTGTGATAATGTCGAAATTTTCCCAAATATATAATATTATCCTCTTTTTGAAGGCGTTCGAATAGTCATACATCGATATAGCTTTTGGTAACCTCTCTTCAATGTGGCAAAGGGAAGCTAAAAGGTTGATCACATAATTATTGTGTTTGACATGCATGACAATATAAAATCAGTGGCGGAGGGCGGAGGTAGGCCGTTAAGAACCGATATAAATCGTGCACACTAAACTTTGTCAGTCAAATGTATTTGTTTTCATTCAACTAACAACTACAATGTGTACATAGTGTTTGTTAGTTTATAAAATTCAATTAAACCCAGCCTAATCTAAGCCATAGTAGATAATAGTCAAAAAAATTCTAAAATTATGCCATTAAGATTAAACCATACCTAGGTACATATTTTATAGATATTATAATATTTTTCATCGATTATGGTGTGCCATATTCAGTGCTTAATGTCTTAAAAAACTAACGAATAGGTAGGTACTTTATGCTATAATGTGTATTCTTAATTAAACGAATACAAATAAGGACGACTTAAAAAGTGTGCACTATTTTTAGCATACCTAAACTATTATGGTTTGGTTAGGCAGGGTTTAATTGAATTTTAAAAATTAACCAGCACCATCTGCGAATTGTATTCTTATAGTTATAGTATGACTAACAAAGTTTAGTTCACTATTTATGCCGAATCTTAACCTTTTCAATACCGGCAAAAAATAAATAGAAAACCCTCCCACACCGGCATGATTTCAGAAAAATCTTTCATTACATAGTGTTGTACGAAAATGCTTACAAAAGATATATTTATGGAGACATTGGAATAAATCAATATTTATTTATTGTGTGGTATTTTTGCCAGCATGATCCTTTGTGAAGAGGCACATTGCACTTTTGACAAAGGTATCTGGTCTCTCCTCGCCTCTTATGCGCAGCACATACTTGGCAGACTCGCGATGGATACTGTTTTTTTTTGCAATCTGTGGAATCACCTTCAGAGTATGTCTGGACATTATTCCAGACAATCTATTATTGCCGGTGAATTCATTTAATTCGGGATTCGGAGTATCCGAACTGTTTCCAAGTGTCTCCAACTCTCGCCAACTGTCTCCAACTGTCTGCAACTATCTCCAACTCTCGCCAACTGTCTCCAACTCTCGCTAAATGTCTCCAACTGTGTAAAACTGTCTTCAACTGTCTCCAACTCTCGTCAACTGTCTCCAACTGTCTTCAACTCTCTCCAACTTTCGTCACCTGTCTCCAACTGTCCCCAACTCTCGCCAACTGTATCCAAATGTTTTCAACTGTCTTCAAATGTCTCCAATTGTCTAAAACTGTCTCCAACTCTCATCAACTGTCTCCAACTCTCGTCAACTGTCTCCAACTGTCCCCAACTCTCGCCAACTGTATCCAAATGTTTCAAACTGTCTTCAACTGTCTGCAATTGTCTAAAACTATCTCCAACTGTCTGCAACTGTCTTCAACTGTCTCCAACTGTCCTCAACTCTCGCCAACTATCTCCAAATGTTTCCAACTGTCTTCAACTGTCTCCAATTGTCTAAAACGGTCTCCAGCTGTCTTCAACTCTCGCCAACTGTCTCCAAATGTTTCCAACTGTCTCCAACTCACGTCAACTGTCTCCAACTGTCTCCAATTGTCTAAAACTGTCTTCAACTGTCTCCAACTCACGTCAACTGTCTCCAACTCTTGCCAACTGTCTTCAACTGTCCCCAACTCTCGCCAACTGTCTCCAACTTTCGCCAACTGTCTCCAATATCTCCGATTCGGAATTCTCCGAATTTTTCAGAAAACAAAATTTTTCGAAAAATTCTATAGATAGCTGAAAATATTAAATTACTTACGGCCAGGAAAAAAAACCGGAAATTTCCGGGTCCGGTATTAAAAGGAATAAACATTAATCACGGAAATTTCCGGGTCCGGTATGATAAGGGTTAACAGCCTATCTCCACCCGTCGTCACTGTATGAAATGTTGTATGAAATTAAACTTATATGAATAAATAAGTAGGTACCTAATAAAACGTTCACATGCACTCCACGGACCAAAGGTTTATGTTCTTATTACATAGATCAGTGATTCTAAACCAGTGTGCCATGTGATATTGGTAAGTATGCTGCAGGAATGGGTTTCATCTCCTTCATAAATCATGAATTTATAATAAAAAGCCTAACCTATTTAATCTACTTATAGCTAATTAGATTTCAAAAAAGTTTCAAGGCACATTTTTGGTTACTACATAATATAATTTTCTAAGTTTTTCGGTTACTATAATATATTAGTAATTTAGCGCCTTTTACTTGGTTAATAATATTTTATATTGAAAATTCACTATTTTTGTGGAATATTATTCTATTAATGTTATTTGGCAACCCTGACTATATTGTGACCACCGGAGTGAATGGATGTTGTGTGGAACTATGTTGATCCCATATTTTTCTGCACTCAAAAATTCTAACAACCACACCCACAATGTAACGCACTTCTCGCTATTTATACGTTCCCTGGATTTTATAATATGTCTTTTCATCAAACATTATTAATAATAAAAAAATATTGCAAACTCTTTGAGCTGCTTGCTGTTTCAATTGAAGTGCGTAAAATATAGTAATTTTAAATCTGAAAATTTTATATTTTGAAAAGTGTGCCACGACATGAAAAAGTTTGGACATCACTGAGTCATAGATTATTGGTAGCTGTACAAAAAATCTGTCATTCAACCAGATAATAAGTACTTGTGAATTACAAAAGGCATGAATTACCTTTATAATAGAGACCTTTGGAATTGCAGCAACCACAATAATTTGTTATTAATAGGACATATTTTCAAGATGAATAAAAACATATTTGGAACTATGATTTTTATGGTAGAAAAGTAAATTAAATGCATTGAGCAGAGTCACATTAGAGCATTTTAGCACCCAGAGTTAACGAACGTTTAATTGCAAATTTATTCCTGATAAAGCGATCACTATAACATACATGTTTAAGGGGGGACATGCTCGTCGAAGGTCAAAATTGAGTTTTTATTGTATTTTCAAACCATGATCCTGGACACTCCTTAAACGTTGTAGATAATCTATTTATATAATTTTGAAGCCTTATTATCCTTTATAGTTATTTTAAACATTTTATGACTGCATGAAGTATTTTTGTTACATAAAATAGTATTCTTTTAAACCTCTCGCTCTAATGTTTTAGAATATAGTCATATTTCGGTACAGAACTGTGCAGTGGTGTTAAGATTTTTTACATTTATTAATTTTTAAACGCATTTATAAAACCATTAGTATAATTTATTACGAGATAATTTTTGTAAAATATTCACGATAAAAAATTATTTTGATAATCTCTGTGATCCCAAATTTGACAAGAATCAGGCATTTTATTATTCAAAAAATCGGCAAGATTAACACATTTGAAGATGATTCTAAAGATATTTATTATAAGCTATGTTTTTGACCATTCAAGTGTGATAAAAATCTTATGAATAATGATTGCTTTATAATAATTATTGACCTAAGAATAAGGTGGTGTTTTTTTGAAATGCGCCATTTCTTTTGTCATTCCCTAGTGGTTAAGCTACAACATACGGCCGTAGCCATAAAATGACAAACTATAATTAAAGTAGGGAGTAAAATTATGTTAACGCGCGTGTTTGAACATGTACCTAACCGAATTTTTTTTTATTTTTTTTTAAACGGTACATGTTCAAACACGCGCGTCAATATCATTTTACTCTTTACTTCAATTATAGTTTGTCAATTCATGGCTACGGCCGTATGTTGTAGCTTAACCACTGGGGAATGACAAAAGAAATGGCGTATTTCAAAAAAACACTACCTTATTCTTAGGTCAATAATTATTATAAAGCAATCATTATTCATAAAATGTTTATCATACTTGAATGGTCAAAAACATAGCTTATAATAAGTATCTTTAGAATCATCTTCAAATGTGTTAATCTTGCCGATTTTTTGAAAAATAAAATGCCTAATTCTTGTCAAATTTGGGATCACAGAGATTATCAATATAATTTTTTATCGTGAATATTTTACAAAAATTATCTCGTAATAAATTATGTTAATGGTTTTATAAATGCGTTTAAAAATTAATAAATGTAAAAAATCTTAACACCACTGCACAGTTATGTACCGAAATATGACTATATTCTAAAACATTAGAGCGAGAGGTTTAAAAGAATACTATTTTATGTAACAAAAATACTTCATGCAGTCATCAAATGTTTAAAATAACTATAAAGGATAATAAGGCTTCAAAAGTATATAAATAGATCATCTACAACGTTTAAGGAGTGTCCAGGATCATGGTTTGAATATACAATAAAAACTCAATTTTGACCTTCGACGAGCATGTCCCCCCTTAAGACAATTACAATACATAGGGGAAATGTCATATAGGTACTATATAGATAGTATTATATAGATAGCCAGTAGCTAATGGTCGTTTTAAAAAAAAACCTAATAAAAAAATGTCCATTATAATCCACTTTCACTTAAGTGGAATTATTATAAATCTCCTGGTTGGCATTACTCATGACATGTTGGTTATACTATCTAGGTTCACCAATAATTTGTTTGCCCTTTAAGGTAAAGTGCTACAAGAGTTAAAATTAATCGAACATTACGACTAATATAAACATATAAGTAAAAGTATAACAATAAATTAATTAACAATAAAATATAGTAAGTAAGTATAACTAAACTTAGAGTAGCACAACGCGGTTTGGAGAGGTGCATGCGGGGCATAACGCGAAATGACAAAAAGAGGAATGAGTGGATAAGGAAGCAGACAAGGGTTAGCGATGTGATAGAATTCACTCAAAGCCTCAAATGGAGATGGGCTGGACACATTGCTAAAAGAAAAGACAATCGTTGGACGAATTTAGTCATCCAGTGGTATCCAAGAGGTACAAAACGTCCGCAAAGTAGACCCAGAGGCCGCTGGATCGATGAAATGATAAAGTTCTGTGGAAGTACTTGGCAACGCAATGCACAGGACCGATAGAAGTGGAAGCAGCTTGAAGAGGCCTTTATCCAGCAGTGGATAGATTCAGGCTGATGATGATGAAGTCCATATTATGGTTGAGATTATGCAAAAACCACTGAACATATTTCAGTATTTGATGGCTTTAATGAAAGACCTGGGTCCCAAGATGGATGGGTCTAGACACGTACATCCCAATTGATATGCCGCAAGATATTGATGCGTACAGTAAAACTAAAGCGTCTACTGAAAACGCCTAATAACATACGATAATATCGACATACAAATTATTTGTACCCCTATTTAATGATGAGTTTTAAAATTTCTCGACTAGAATTTATTTAAGAATAGCTCTTTCAAGCATAGAATCATAAGCATAAATCTTTAATAAAATAATGGTTTGGCTATAATTTAACTTTATCGTTATTTTAATGATGGTCTAATAAAAACAATTTTAATTAAGTGTTTTCTCTCTATTTAATAAACTATAATACTGATATTAAAGCAGTATAGCTTGTTAATACGTGTATGAATTCACTGCTGATAGTACGTATTATCGCGGCTATAAAAAAGAAAATGCACGTGTAAAAACAAATTTCAAGATTGCATGCATTGATCAAAAAAGTTCAGCGGGTTCTGAATTTTCACGCGATAGTTGCAACTAGTGCGCTATGATAATGATAGTAGTGAATCTGCCGGAAAAAATACGAACTACACTGCGCAGAACATTTCGACGTATACCAATTTTCACAACCTATCAAAATAAATAGCACCATACAACGACAAGAGCGCGTCTTGGTTACGTTTGAAGAATGAGATTAGCGAGACAGTCAGCATTTTTACATGCTTACATATATATTGTTAGTGTAATAGTCCTTATTATTTCATACTGTTTGCATATTATAAAAAAATGGTTTTGGTTATTTTTTAAGAGTTTAAAAATGTGATAAAGTAGTGATAAACGTAAATTTCGATTGAAAGTAAAATAAAATTTATTATTATAATACTTTCTATACTCAATTTCGGTCACTAGTTAGTGGTGTAGCCACTCACTAAGCAGCTGATCTCGGTCAAATAACATAAAGTGGCGGATATGACGAAGCATCTGGCATTAAAAAATGTACATGTGAAAACGTATGTATTACTATTATAATGCACCAATTAAGTTTTGTACTATTCCATTTGAGTCGGTTTTTGTGACCCACGTTTCGCCTTTCGGTATCTTCAGACAATATGTGCACTCACCAAAAGACAAATACATACTGACAACGAATACAATTGACTCTAACTTATATAACGAATAAATACAATAAAGTAGGTAAAAACTTTATCACCTACATATCAAGTCAAGGATAAGAAAAAAACAAAACAAAAAACCCTACCTTATTACTATAAAATACAGTCGATAAGCGTATAAATCGTACATTCTGAGAACAATGGCAACGTATTGGGAAATTAATAGCGTTAACTAATTAATGGGATATAATATCTAAACATTCTAAACAATTAGTATTCTTACATGATACCTACTTTTTTTTGTTTTTTTATCGTTTTATAATATTATTGTTTTAAATATAACAATCCATTATTCATTAGAATTTAAATTCAAAATCCATCGAGTACCCTCAGTCGATAGTATTAATAGTATGTGTAGGAGTGGTCGATGTGAGGGTAGATGGTATTGTAGAATTGTAGATGAAAGACGATCGTGGTTATTTGTGATGATGGAGAAGTGAGAATTTATTTATGGTTATATAAGTACAATGGTACAATAATATAAATAAACTGAGATAGTAACGGGCCAGGTACTTAGATTCGAGTGAACTTTTTGATGAACTATTATTCGCTATTTATGACCAAGAGATGTCACGGAGACTTGAAGCTTTCGAGATGTGGCTGTATAAACGCATCCTCAAAATTCCTTGGACTGGTCGGGTGACAAATGTTGAAGTTCTCAATCGAATGGGGAAGGACTGAGAAGTTCTACGTAGTATCAAAACCAGGAAACTACAATACCTCGGCCAAATTATGAGAGGACAAAAATACAGCGTTCCCCAACTTGTCATTCAAGGAAAGATCAATAAGATCAATGGGAAGCGTAGCAGAGGACGGCTCCGCATTTCGTGGCTTAAGTACGTCCGTGATTGGTACGAGTGCAGCTCCACCGAACTGTTCCGGGTTGCAGACGACAAATATAAGATCGCCTTGATGGTGGCCGACCTCCGCTAGGAGATGGTACAATAAGAAGAAGAATACATCAAAATAATATGTAAACATTATAATTTGGTAAATAATTATATTGATCGAGTCAGCGACTAAATGGCATTTGCGTCAATGGACATACGAGTAGCTGGGAATTTATTATTGCGGTCATATAGTTTGATACTATGGAAATAGATATTAAAATAATTTGTTATTGAGATACAGACACATGTAATGAGCTGTTTATCGCCATATATGTATTATTATGACGCACTACGAAATGCAGCACTCTCAAATTATTACCCATTCAGCCTGCATGACAAATGTGGCCCTGTTCATAATATAAAAATATGACGAAACGGAGTCATCAATAGCTTTTTTTCCGTCAAGAAAAAAAACTGTTTTTGAATTATTTTCATACTTACGTGTTATTCAAATAATATATTATTTGTGATTTTGACAAATTGCTGACAGTTCTTATCAATTGTTCGAAGTCGTGTGATTTCTAAAATGTCTCCCGAACCAGGAGAAGTGTTGAAACAAGAAAGTAGTGTCGGTCGAAATGACGTTCAAACAAAGCCTAGGTTTGCGTCTTACCCTAGAAAACAGTCTAGAAAACCGACATCAATTAAAGTAAATGCGACTCTGCCACATAAGAAGTAATACATTTAATTTTTTTCCATAATTTTATTTTTTACTAGCGATCGCCCATGATTTTATCTGTAAGAAATACCTCTAGAAAATGCATACAATGAGGAAATAGACTGATTCGTATTATGGTTTCTTTGATTTCTAGACGCGTGTGTCTCCACACTGCGTAGAGTTGCAAGCAGGGCTTCGAAGCGGAACTGAAGCAATAACCGAAAACCGGAAAAACCACTATTTTTGTCGGAACAAAAACCGGAAAAAAATATCGGTTTTTTCGGTTCGGTTTATGTTCAACCACACGCGTTAACAAGATCTTACTCCCCACTTCAGTTGTCAACATAACTCTCATAATTTATAATAATAATACAGTCGAACTCGGTTATTACGATCACGTCAATAGCGAGATCTCGGATGTAATGAGAAAACATTCGTTGACATTTTCTCCGTATATTTATTCACTTTTATAACGAGCCACTTATCGGGTATACCGAGCAAAAATATCGTCAAAAATTGTCTTAAAACTTACCGTGTCGACCGTTTAAAAACAATATTTTCGACCCTAAGCAATAAAATCAGACCAGGCAGCATGCCGCCGGGATTGGATTACGTTTATAACAGTAGTTAAGTGTCTAAGTACTTAATTGGTGTTTTTGCAGACAACATTAAAAAAGTATCCACGCATATGGTTGAAATTGCATGTGAAAAATCCAAGCTTTGTGAAATCAGTAGGTACCTACCAGCGCCGGCGGCTCAGCACTTCATTGCAATAAACAACTACTTTTGTAGATTGTGAATGCCATGCTTGTTTCGGGGATTTTTACGATGATTTTCAGATTTTTTATGTTCTATGCTTAAATATAACGTGGCGCAAAAAATGTTATATAACGATATAACGAGCAAATTCAATCGGTCCCATCTTCCTTGTAATAACCAAGTTCGACTGTATGTTATTTAAAAAAAAATGTTTACTTTCATGCGGTGCATCATAACCTTTGCTTTTAGGAGCGTGCGGATCCTACAAGTACCATAAGATGTTTTAAATTATGCTATACAATATTTTCTACACAAATTAATAAAACCGTTAATTTTTTCGGAACGATAACCGGAACCGGAACCAAACCGATATATTATATTATTTATTTGAACCGGAACGAAGTCCTGGTTGCAAGCTGTTGACATGACATTTGTTTGATTTCTAAACGAGCAAATTTTAGTCCGCTCCTGGCCTCATATTGTTGCAAGTGCGTTAGTTTAGAAAATTTTCTTATACCAAGAATCGAGATAGACGTCTACTAAATTAATCCCAACAATGTATTATATAAACTGTACAAGTTTCATTATTATCCTCGTAAACATTGTCTAATCACGGGCGCGTCAAGCGATAGTGTTAGGGGTGCGAAACATACGGGTGGCAAAATTCCCAAGAACCAGTCACCTGAAAATTAACTGTCATAAAGGTGCAACGTTACAAGAAAAAAACATTTTTTTCACGGATATTCCTTAACACGTCATATCGATCGTCACTTTCCATTATGTTGAATGTTGTATTATTTAATACGTAGGTAAAATATGTCAAATTTTGATAAATGTGGCTGTCATCGAATTCCTGTAACCCAGATCTCAATAATTATAATATTATTTATTAAGTATTCATTTTCCATGTTCAATCAGTCAGGACCTATATACAATATGATTGCGTAATGTTATGACGTAGCGGATCTGCAATTTTATAACATTAAGAATTATTAATATGATTTCATAATAATTTCAACATATTATTTCATAGTGCACCGATCAATAAATAGCGGGTCAGAATCGATTGGACATCTTACTCGATTATAAGTTTCCGTTAAAGACGTCATATCGCACCGCATTACCGTTATATTTAAGATTATAATATTGCATCGATTGTACTCTTGTAGTTACTCGTATTTGAAACAGTAAATAAATTCTAGCTTCCTCCATCATCATGAACAACTACTATCATCTTCCATCTGCAATACCTATCCTCCGCCGAACCAGAATACTACATGACAATAAATTATTTTTTCAATTATTATTCTTTGACCTTTTTGTCATATTTCCACTAAAAATATTGTTCAATTTGGGCACCCATTTGACTGACACCCGGGCAGTAGACACCCTTGACGCATACCTGTCTCTAATAATCCTCCACACTGCGGTGGCTATATGCTTCGCCTGATGAAAAGTAGTAATAAGCTTAATAAATTATTTTCAGACAGCAGCTGATAAAATGGTACGGTTGGGGCTATATAGATTCACACTTCGCAATGAAGGACAGAATGAGCACGTTTACCGGAGACAGGTGAGACAATTTAGATTCTGTCTATACCATCATGGTTGAGGGTATTTGGTTCATCGTTTTCGTAGTTAGTAATTAGGGTCGTACTTCTTGGATGCATTAAATTAAAATATAATAGGTATATATTAACACCAAATCCTTACCATAACATTAGCTTATGTTGTTCTCTTTTATCCATCACGTCTCTACATATATACACCATTTATGGCCTATATCAGTGATGGCGAACTTATGGCACGCGAATATTTTATGTTCAAGAGAAAAAGAATTCGACGTACCTACTTAAGTAGATAATAATTTTAAAAAAAATACAAATAAATATAAGTATATTATACTATATTATATTATTATACTATCTTCGATTTTAAATGATATTTTTACCAATAATATTTACCAATCCATGCGCAAACGGAAACGACAAAATTCATGTGTAAATGACAGATCATATAGTATAAAATAATTGCAGGCAGATACTCTTCAAGAATAATGCATTACATTTAATTTTAAATTGCATAGGTGGGTCCTTAGGTTTTATGCGTCACATATATTAATATCGCACTGCCCTTATCGGGCGGCGGGAGAAACCGCGCCGTGAACCTCTGATTTTGATAATTTTACAATGCTTGAGACCACTGTAGCGAGAGAATGATACACCTAAGTGGAGCAATTCGGTGTCAATTTGTGCGTTTAGAACCTCAAGACTCAAGAAATCAATTATAATTTTTGAACTGTTTTAATAGAATTTATTTTAATTTTTTCCTATGAAAAACTGCACGGCACGTCAGATAGTCAAAAAATAATATTTGGGAAATTTCGGCACGCGTGCGAGAAAAGGTTCGCTTAGCTTGGCCTATATGATAGCGAAATGAACGATACGCACTCTTCACCACGGAGTAGAGGTTAGCGGTTGGTGCCTATTTGGATACTTAGGTATTTCTCAGTGAAAAAATTACAAACTTTTTATCAACGAATGAATAACTAACAACTGATACTAGTCTTACTTGTAGATCTAGCGATTAATATATTGTTTCATGTGATTGTATTTTTTACAGGTATCCAATAAGTGGTAAAAGTCTACCTTACATGACTGAGTACATTGAACGTAGCTATGGTATGAAGGTTGAATATGACTATACTCCTCCTGTTATGAAAGAGCCAAAAGAAGAAGAATATCCAAGATCATTACTAACCAAACATCAAAAAGAATCTTTAGAATATTTAGGAGTGGAAGTCTCTTTGGAAGGGATTGACAGGTTTATAAGATCACAAGGACAGGGAATGCCTGATGCATACTTTCTAAAGAATAAGATAATGCACAGAATTCCTGATGCCGTTGTTTGGCCCACGTGTCACGAAGATGTTGAGAAGATAATAGAAGTAGCAGATGCTGAAAATATCGTTATTATACCATTTGGTGGAGGAACTTCAGTGGCAGGTGCTCTGGATTGTCCACTCGAAGAAAAAAGACCTATTATATCTCTAGACATGGGTTTAATGAACGAAATTCTTGACTTAGACCCAATTAATTTGACGGCATGTTGTGAAGCGGGTATTGTAGGACAAGATTTAGAGAGAGCTTTACAAAGTAAGGGTTTTACGAGTGGTCATGACCCTGATTCATCCGAATTTTCTACTCTCGGGGGATGGATATCCACACGAGCAAGTGGAATGAAAAGAAACAAATACGGCAATATTGAAGATATTCTTCTTGGAGCAAGAATGGTTACGCCTAGAGGTGTATTAGAAAGGCAATCGAATGCCCCAAGAGTATCAGTAGGACCTGATTTTAATCATTTAATTTTGGGTTCAGAAGGAATTCTTGGAGTAATCACTGAAGCAACTATCAGAATCAGGCCAGCACCAGAGTTGGTTCATTATGGGTCAATAATATTTAAGAATTTTAACACGGGTATTGATTGTATGAGAGAAATAGCTTACAAACAACTGCAATCTGCTAGTTTGAGGCTTTTAGATCATGACCAGTTTGCTTTTGGAATGGCTCTTCGATCTGATTCAAGTACTTTTCACGATTTTATAGAAAAACTTAAATTGATGTATCTGAAATATTCTAAAGGGTTTGATCCTGATGAGATGTGTATGGCAACATTGGTTTATGAAGGAGATGCGAAAGATGTTATGGAGCATGAGAGGAAAGTAAATGAAATTGCCATAAAGCATGAAGGAGTTCCGGCTGGAGAGAAAAATGGGAAAAGAGGCTACATGATGACGTTTGTAATTGCTTACATACGGGTAAGTTTAGATCACCCCAATCAATATAAATAGGACAATATGGTGGACGATTTTTTAATATAGGATTTAAGTATATGACTGGAGGGATTAAAAAATTTAAAAAAAACTATCTTGCATCAATGAGTACAATGAGAATTTGGGACATTCCCAAAAGCATAATATAGTTGAAGGACCACCGTTTTATTTTGTAGATACTTTCTGTCAATTATCATGTTTACTCCCAAGCGGAGAATGATATATTATGTGATATAGTATGTGTCATGTTCTGTTTTGTCATGGAACCCTCTGATTCTGTCATATACATACAGATAGAAAAATATATGAAATGTGGGTACCAAACTGGTGCTTTAAACCAGAATTATATTCGTTCTAATCAATAAAAACAAATTAACTGACATTGCAGGATATATGCATCGAATTTAACATCTTCGGCGACTCGCTCGAGACTTCATTTCCATGGAGTCGAGTTAAGGATGCAATATCACACTTACGAACGTTGATTCAGAGAGAGAGCGTTGCAATCGGAGTTCTGCAGTGCTCCATTATGTTCAGGGTGGCACAAGTATACGACGCAGGGGGATGCGTATATATATACTACTCCTTCCCATATCCTGCAGGACGGGATATGGTGTCTCTCTACGCCCACTTTCAAGATATACTGAGAAAGGACGTCATTGCGTTGGGAGGTATGTATTGAATAATACTTATTAATTATTTATTTACAAAACACACATTTCATTACAAATTATTAATTCCAATCCAATAACTAACCTATTAACCTAACCTAACTTAACCCAACTGAATTGTCCTGTAAGGCCGTTAAATATTATCTATAGAGTGTGTACGGCAGAGCTACGGGATGCTGGTTTGACCTGGAACAATGCAAGAAGACTAGCGAGCGACAGAGATTCTTGGAGGCACCTTGCGGTATCCATATACTCCAACTAAGGGGTGGATATGGCTAAAGAAGAAGAATCCAATAAACAGACTTACAGGGTGACCGCGCTGTGCAGACCGTGCGTTCTAAAGCCACGAATTACATTGTGACACATGATAGTGTGTGTGCGATCGACTTGTTAGCCAAGAGAGAGGGAAAATCATGGTTATTGCCCTGAGTTTCCCACCCTATTCATTCGAAAAATCATCTTAAATTATGGTAAATTAACATTATCACTATAGTTCATATATTTTTCAGGTGTCCCAAATATTTATTTACCGATTTATTTTTTAAAAAAAAGGCTCATTGAGCACATAACAAATGATTAATTCAAGACGTTCACAATATGACATTTGTAATTATAATTACAAGATAAAAAGAACTTTTTATATACCACGTTTTAAAATTTTCTGTTGAATCATATAAACTTGACAATTCTATGTGTTAATAAATACTTTATTTTGACTGAACAAATATATAATACTGAAATGTAACTTTGACATTTCATATTGATATCCATAGTAACGCACGTATATATTAATAATTTAGTTTCTAGGACCCTCTTAGCAACCAATAATAGTGTTTTACTTTATACGATTTTTTTCCGAAATAACTTTCCATACAAAACAGAATTAATTGAAAATGAATTCAATTCTGCTTAAAAATGGCTAAAAGTATTAAAAGAATGCATTGCCATGGTGTTCTGATATATTATAAAAGTTTCAAATGTCTAGCTAGTCGGAAAGTTAGTTAAAAATCTTCAATTGTCCGATACAAATCTTGGATAAACAAGAAAAAAATTGTACTGGATAAATAAGAATACGAGCTAATAAAAACGTGGTAAAAAGTAGAGGTAGGTGAATCAAATTAGTAGAAAAAAAGCAAACCAAGAAATAATTTTATAGCAAAAGAAATAAATAAAAAAAAAACAACAATTATTCATTGGTTCAGTGAAGATAGAGAGAGATGTCGTCGTATGTAATTTAAAATAACCTCGTTTTTGCGATATCATAATAATATTGTCGGAAAATTCTTTTCTCTCGAACTTTAAATGTAGAATAATCGTTTTCGTTTATTAGTGCGACGGAGATGTTCGTGTGCATAATGTGCGTGACGCAGTTTCTTTTGTGATCGTCAACTGAAACGATTTGTGTCACAACATGCAATGTCATGTTGTCGTCTGCGGAAGTGGTCGCGTGTTCTCACTCCTCCGCCATGCACTCCAAGGACACCCATTGCCTTTAATTGATGGTTTCTCTTTGAAAAAATCAAACAGCTACCTACCATCTGAGGTTCTCCATTAACTTAAAAAGGATATTTTCAGACACAATGTATGTGTTATCGCACAAAAAAATATCAAAATAGTGTACATCTAATGAATCGTGATTTTTTTATAAAATTAGTTCAAATATTCTAACTGAGTTGTTTTCTTCTATTTCCGACATTTTTCGCAACCCGGGTTTCGTCTTTCGGCATCTTCAGACACACTCTACCTACCATATGAACCAAGCGGAAAAATACGAAGCTCTCATTTTCAGACATTTTTTGGATAATTAAAATTTTAAAGTGTTATAATTTATAAATAGAAAGATTTCATGTATGATTTCATTTTTATTGTTTATAACACACCTTAATGGCCGCGCGGCTTAAGCGTCGTGGGTCCCAGGTTCGAATCCTGGGTCTGGCAAGTACACGTTCATATTTTTTTTCAATTTGTGTATGTTTGTGTAGTCAGAGTATGGACCTAATAGGTTGAGCAAGTGGCTGACATCCATTTTTCGTAAAAACAAAAACTGTTATTACAAACCTCCACACTGTGGAGGTCCATATAATCTTATTAGGATACATGATAAAAAAATTAACAAAAAAACGATGTTTTAAAAATAAAAATAAAAACCCTTAAAACCATAAATTTATTAAAAAAAAAATCTTAACATCAGAGAAAACTTAAAAAAACTAAATTTTAATAATAAACATGACCACAAAATAATATGTATAATATTATAATATAATTATCTTTTAATTATATTATAATATATTATATTATCTTTGACTTTGAATTTAAATAAAATAAAATATTTCTTTTTAATATTTTTGGACACATTTTTATTAATTAAAACACTAAAATATAAATTATCAACAAAAAGATCTCAAATCGCTAGGTGCCTCTGTTAGGTAGTGCATTCACCTTAATTATTTTCTCCAGGTGCTGTATCCCATCACCATGGCATTGGGAAGCATCGCCGTCAATTCTACGAGAGGTTCGTTTCCACTCCTGCAGCCAGGATACTCCGGGCCGCGAAGGCAGAGCTCGACCCAAGGAACGTATTCGGAGCGGCAAACTTCCTCGAAGACTTGACGACGGGAAATGCGAATGGCTCCAGCAAGCTATGAAAGCAGTGAAATCACACTTACTAAATTTAATTCATTAACATTACGAATATCTATCAGTCGCGTATATGGACAAATTGGCCTCGAGGATAGATTCACAGTTGTATTGAAAAATTATATATCTACTGTGATATTGAAAAAATAGTTATCAACATGGCAGTACTAAACGATAATTAATTGCGTATTGACACCATACATAACATTGAATAATATATATTTCAGTGTCTTCTTGATAATTTTAAATAATTTGAATTTACTCAATCAATTTGATTTGTCCTTTTTTGTCCATTTCTGAATGAATGAAACGACAATAAACTAATAGAAGGAATGTTATAATGAAAGTGAATATTAAAATATACGTCTGTAAATTTGTTTTTTTTTCTTAAATGTTTTTCCTAAAATGTATATCCAGCAAAAAAATAAACGTTAACTTTTGTGGGAAATTAAGTTATTCGTTTTTATTAATATCAGCTATAATAAAAAAAATTTTTTTTACATGAGTATAGTGAACATTATAAATTATTAATTTAAGGCGTTCACAACATGATAAAGAAATATTATTATTAAAACAGCATTATATAAAAATAGACCAGTAGGTATTAAGTTATTAAACAATAGAAAAGTGTAAATAAAAAAATATATATATTAGATACAAGAAAGTACACCGAATGAGCTAAGCAGACCCTATTTTGAAAAATTATAAAACAATGCCCATCTATACTCATCCTCACGCAGGTGGAATATGTTAATATCCATAGTGATTTGGTTAGTTCTGCACCTTGGGAGAACAAGCAACTGATGCTACCGATTTATAAGTCAAGCACACAATGGTCAATACTACCAAGATTGGTAGAATCCTAATTTTCACCGCGTGCAAGTCGGAAAAAATACGTAGGCAAATATAAATATCGTCTAGTGTTTAAACTACAGTATGTTAGTATACCTAATAGGAAGCCAGTTAACACAACTAAATCCAGATTCAACAAGATAAGATAATATAAGAAATGCAATACGAAATAAGTTCGCCCTCTTCCAGAGCTTTGGACGCGACGTACTCATCATTATTTTATTATCCAGATATTATCTTTGTTTTTTTTTTCATGTCTAACTTGAGCTCTCGTATCTTCTATGAGGAATATAAATATCAACATCCGAAGTGATTTGGTTGAACAGAATGACGTTATACCACGGGTACCCGATGCTTATTCATGGCCCCCACAAAGGGTGGGCTGATAGGGCTCTAGCCTGGGGGCTCGGGCTCAGGAAGGGCCCGGCGTGGCGAATCGACCAGATAAGTGATTTAAACACATCAAAAATTCTCTTGAATAGTAAAAAAAAGTCGCCTGCGGCACTATTTATCTTCAATATTATTATTATTTAAAATTATGAGGTTGTACGATACAATTTTTAATTGTGTATCGATACTCGACAACTCCATAATTCAAATAGATGAATTCAAATATACAAAAAACACTTAATATACACAATATTAATTTTACCGCGTACACCATTTGGAAAACGCTACTGTAGAGCATCACACTGCCTTTATCTTGAGCGATAGGTAGGGGGCCCGTGAAATATCCTAGCCTGGGGGTCCGCTTCAGGATGTGGGGGCCATGCTTATAATATTATAAGGCGTCTACTTATTCGGTAAGTATAAATATGCGAAGCAGGAAGTATCTTAATAAAAGTATTTTTTTAAACGTTTTTGGAATAATTTAATACCAACAGCAAGTAAAGAAAATGCTCATTGGTAAGTATTCAAATAACATATGAGAAAATATTTATTAATCACATTTATAGTTATTTGTACCGAATATTCATGAATTTGGCACGCGAGCATAGGCTAATATCCTTTACGTGCAAATATAAAGTTGTTTACTTGTCAAACTATCATAATGATAATGGATATATGTTTTATCTACTGACACACGTGATTTAAATAATGATTATTTAGTTTTACAACCGATTTTTTAATATTATCGCTTGATCAAACATTATTTTTTCCTCCATGCTAAAACTGGAATCCGTATATCGACGCTTCAAAATAAATACTTGCCACTGAGTACCAAAGTCTGGCAGTTGAAATTTAAAAACTATTCAAAATTGTCTATTAATACTTACTCAAAAATGCGCGTCGTATTACAAAAACCAGAGGTTGGAGCGGACCCTTTTTTGAGTTGCTCCGCTCCGGGTAGAAAGTTTTAATAGGTAAATTATATGTAAATATATGTTAAAAAATAATAAAAATAAGTACTATGTAGTTATAAATAAGTTTTATTATTTGTCATTTTCATTATTAATTCTATTAAACAAAATTGCCTGCAGTAAATCGTCTTTCATTATCTGCCTCCTGTCATTTAGAATTAATTTTAGGGCAAAAATTTAATAACAATAAAAAAAACATCCAGAGCAGTGGAGCACTACAAATTGTCAGTGCTCCGGGTAAAATCCCATTGCTCCACTGCTCCGTGATCCTGCTCCGAGCTCCACTCCAACGCTCAGATAATAACCCGCTACGCCCGCTACATTATCATGAAAAGACATTTTAATTAATTTTAATATTGTGAAAATAAAATATATCTACACGTCTCAAACATCGAGACGCTGGTGAAAATTAATTTTGATATTGAATTGTAGTAATCATTGTAAAGTTAATAGTTGGTGTCCCTTGCGAAGAAGCACATTGCGATTCCCTCAGGGTGTACCGACCCAAGGGTTGGTAATCAGTGTATCACGTCATGTATGATTTAACTTTAACTCTTTTTTTATTTAAATTCGTACCTATTCAAATTTATAGTACCTATAATACTTACTTACTTAGGGATTGCAGTACCGAATAAAAATATCAATACCGGTATAACGGTATTCCTTATTTATTTTAATACCGGTATATATAGAAGTATCTATCAATAAAAGAGTTGCCTAGAGTCATAACTCAGATATTCCAAGAATCGACTTTTGAGATAATCGCAACAAAAAAAACACCAGAGCACTGTTTTTTTGTAATTTATATTTTTTAACATATATAATACTCCTAAGACTGCAGACATATAAGACACTGTAAGAAATAGAACTCCTGATTGGTTAGAAAAGCCTTTATGACAGAACTCACATTATTCATTGAAAAATGTGAGTTATGACACCATCAGTCAACCTTGTCAACGATTTTTACGTGGTTTAAAGTGACTTTTGAAGCAAATTATTTTTCTCTATATATTTAATTGATGCCTTTAGAATCAATTGGTATATTTAACTAAAAAATGACAGAATTGCAAAATGTGAGTTAGGACTCTAGACTCTAGAGTCTAGCTAGGCGACTCAAATACAGCTATAGAAAATTCTTTAAAATATTGATATTAGATATTTATAGGAAATGTATCTAAGAACATTCATAATATCTGTACCTCAGAGGCAGACGGATGCAAGTGCCAAATACCCAATTGTTCAGGAGAGCCAAAAAACAATTTTTATTTTAAACGAATAATCCAATAATAGGAATAAATTCCAAGAAAATATACATAGAATGCTCATTATTTTTTGTATTCTAATTCAATTAAAGTACTTCTGGAATATGTAAGAAAAGAATAAATATAATACAATTTTATATCTAAAAAATAAAAAACGTAGTGTGGATTTACATCCTTCTGCCTCTAAAGATATTTTGTTAATGTGGATTTGTATCTTATTTACCTAGCCAAAATAAAACAATTTATAAGTTAAAAACATTTATAGGTATAAATATTACAAAGCAAAACACATTTTTTTTTAAAATCTTATTATTACATCATCATCATCATCAGCCTGAATCTATTCACTGCTGGATGAAGGCCTCGCTAATCTCCAAGCTGATTCCACTTCTCTCGTTCCTGTGCGTTGCGTTGCCAAGTACTTCCGCAGAACTTTATCATTTCATCGATCCAGCGGCCTCTAGGTCTACCTTGCGGACTTTTTGTACCTCTTGGATACCACTGGATGACTAAATTTGTCCAACGATTGTCTCTTCTTCGAGCTGTGTGTCCAGCCCATATCCATTTGAGGCTTTTAATGAACTCTATTACACCGCAAACCCTTGTCTGCTTCCTTATTCACTTATTCCTCTTTTTTCATTTTTTCCTTTCGCGTTATGCCCAGCATGCACCTCTCCAATAGCGTTGTGCTTTTCTAAGTTTTTGGATCTCTCTTTAACTAAGGGTCAATGTTTCACACGCATGTGATTACGGGAAGCACACACTGGTTGAACACTTTGCGCTTTAGGCACAGTGGGAGGTCATTTTTGAAGGAATTATTCAGACGACCAAAAGCACTCCAGCCTAGCTTTACTCTGCGAACAATTTCATCAAATATACATCCATCTATAGACACTTGTTGTGCCAGATAGATGTAGTTTTTCCCCTGTTCGAGCTGAATGCCATTAATAAGGATCTCTTTTTGGCCCGCAAAGCAGTTGAACATGACTTTCTTCTTTGATACATTTATTTTTAAGCCTACTTTGTTGCTTACTTCAGCGAATTCCTGCATTCTGCTTTGAAGGTATTCTCAGTATTGCAAACTACTATGTATTGTCATCGGCAAAGCGCAGATGACTCACGTATTCTCCATTTATGGGGACCCTTGTCATTCCAGTCAAGTTGCCTGAATAAGTCGTCAATGGTAGCTTTAAATAGTTTAGGTGAGATTGCATCACCTTGTCGGACTCCTTTGCTGATAGGAAATGCGCGATGGTTTATGGAGATGTTGTTGCGCTACTGTATATATTATTGAAAATATTTATATAGCGCCCGGGGATTCATTGATTTCTAAGTGCATAGAGTATTGAAAATTTCTTTATGGAATCGAACGCTTTCTTATAGTCTATAAAACCCATGGATAGCGGCAGCTTGTATTCCTGTTACCGCTATGATTTCTCTGATGACTTGGATATGGTCTATAGTGCTGTATCCTCCTCTAAAACTTGTTCTTCTGGCTGTTCTCGTCTAGAACATATTGCAGACAGTTTGAGAGAATTTTATCTTAATGGATTATTGGATTTGCATCCTTCTGCTTCTAAGGTAGGTAAGGCATTATGGCATTTGCATCTTTATGATATTATGCACATCTTTTTTATTATAGCAACTAGGGCTTTCATCTCTCTGCCTCTAATAAATAAAGCCTTTAGCATGACGATTCTTAAAAAACTCATTTTCCCCAAAAACGGAGTTGCATCCGTCTGCCTCTGAGGTACAGATATTCTGTTGACGTTTGGAAATAAATTATACATATAATGAATTATAAAACTGTTGATTTTAACAAATTTGTTGCAAACATTAGTAACTTCGTTTTCCAAAAAGTAAATATAATGTCTGCATACTTAATTACGAATATACCGGTATTTTTGATACTTAAAACCGGTATTTCAGTACCGATAAATCCGGTTTTAAAATACCGGTATTGCAATCCCTATAATTACTACATATATTCGATACGTACATACATGTATTAAATTTATCACCATACACTGTACTAGCATTGTACTAACAGTTCATTCGTTATTTTATTAATGAAAACGACACGATTCATCACAATAATTTGTTAGTATCTAAATTCTAATTAGATAGAGTTTCACCTTATTGTATTTGTATGAATGATTTTTCCTGCTTTATCGTTATTGACTTAAACCAGTAAAGAAAACAGTGGCTTCCCAATGCAATCTTCAGTACTGTAAACATAAAACCTACGTCTTCATTTTATCATTATCTTGCCTCGGAGCAGAATATTGGACCACAGCATGAAATAATTAAGTACAAGATAAAAAGAACTTTTTATAAACTACGTTTTTAAATTGTGTTGAATCATATAAACTTGACAATTCTATGTAGGTACCTATTAATAAATACTTTTTTTTTAAATTTTGATGAATTATCCCATCAACTTGAAAGAAAATGATCTAATGCGTAATAAAGAGAGCAGTTATAAGGAATTTTCAAACATTTATTAATTGAATAACATAATTATATGAGATTTTTAAAACTTGTACTTGATATTATGAAGTAAAAAACAAACAAACAAAAAACAAGAAAGCGAGTTAATTCTTTTTTCAAAATCGTCGAACGCCGTTACGCAAAAGTGCAAGCATTGAATTCGATCGAAGCGCCACCTTGCGGATTTTTTCCGAACTAACTTTCCATACAAAACAGAATTAACTGAAAATGAATTCAATTCTGCTTAAAGATGGTTAAAAGTATTAAAATAATCATTGTAACCGTGTTCGGATATATTCTAAAAGTTTCAAATGTCTATCTAGTCGGGAAGTTAGTTGAAAATCGATTGCAAGATTTGTACTGGTCAAACACAAAAACGAGCTAATAAAAACGTGGTAAAAATCACGTCGACGTTGCAGCAAAATAATAATATATCCATCCAGCATCCAGGACCGGCCAATCGATATCCATTTATTGGTGCCCGCATTAATACATATGTTTATGCCCCAAGCCCATACAGGTACCTACTGGTTAAAATAAATGCATCTAGAATAATAGGTTGCTGCCAAAAGTTAGTAAGTCGATGATTTAGGTATTTAGAGTTAACTACGGATTATGTGTCTATATATAAACATGTATGCTAGAAAAATATACAAGGTAATCCGACAGATAGAACATGCACATAAAGCACAAAGAGTTTACCATTAATATGCTAAAATTTTAGAGGGCATGTCAAACTTCAAATAATTGCAATTACTCCATAACTTGATTTCGAGAATTACCAATTTTTGGCAGTAGTCCTACGTTATGGGGTTGCTTCCAAAAGTTGGTAAGTAGATAATTTAGGTATTTAGGGTTAACGACAGATTATCTGTCTACGTATAAATATGTTTGCTAGTATCCATCCATTAATCTAGAACATACACAAATAAAGCACAAAGAAATTAGCATAATGCCTGATTTTAGAGGACATGTGAAACTTTTAAATTGCAATTACTCCATAACATGATCTCGAGACTTTTGACAGCAACCCCACTAGTGGGGTCGCTGCCAAAAGTTGATAAGTCAATAATTTTGGTATTTAGAGTTAACAGCGGAGTATGTCTCTATATATAAATATGTATGCTAGAATAAATTCAAGGTTATCCGATATACTGAACATACATATAAAGCACACAGAAATTAGCATTATGCCTGATTTTAGAGGGTATGTCAAACTTTCAAATTTCAATTATTACCTACTCTATAACATGATTTCGATACTTACCAACTTTCGGCAGTAACTTTACAAGAATTATCATAGTTCTGTATTCCCTGGAAATGTATTTCATGTTTAGATCAACAGAGTAAAAGGTTTTTTAACAGATGTTTGTTTTTACGAGAAATTCCTACCAAACCCTTGCTCAACCTATTAGGTATATACTCTGGGTTCAAAGAAATACACAACATTGAAAAAAACAACATTAAAATTGTTGCCAGAACCGGGACTTGAACTAGAGACTGGCGACATTTTAAGCCGACACGCTACCGCTTGGCCATCGTGAGAAGTACATTTATTTAATACACATCGTCCCTGTTCTGGCAGAACACACTAACTGGAGAATACTAGTTTTGAGTAATTTGACTTTGAAGTTGTTAACATGTTTGAAATGGTCTATCATGTGAGTTTATTAAGTAAAAAGGACGACTTTAAAATAAAGACTGTTTATTTATTACAAGGTTTCCAGACGGTAAAGTTTGAAATAAGGAACATTTTGGCATAACTAACTCAATATGTCATTTTTTAGAATTAGTGTCTTCTGCCAGAACAGTGACGACATAATATAATAAACTATTTCTTTTATTCAACGAATAATTCACAAAATTTGAGAATGTCATATTCTATTGAACATACCTATATAACTTATAACACCTCAGAAAAAATCTCAAAAAATACGATGTTCGACTAGATTCTAACCCGTATATCCACTGGTATCGCGCCAATATGCTTTGACCAGTTAAGCTAGGAGCCCCCTACGTAATTGCGATAATTTAAACCAGTAGGTCCTACATGAATTGAATCTAATTGCGTTATTATTGACTATTGGTCTAGACTAGACTAACCAACATCCGGCTCTCGCCAAATATTTAGTTATAACGTCTACTACAACCACAAAAACATACTTCTTAGAAGATCTCATGTAAAAATCTATGTACACAGTTATTTTTTTAAATATATATTAATATGTTTAATTGCATGCAATGTTTCTGCGTGTAAATAAACGAATGATTTTTTCGCTGAAAATTCATATTTTCTCATTTTTCCTACTAAAACACGTATCTATAATATGCTGGTACCTATTCGTTCAACTTGTTAACAAGGATTCTAGTAATTTAATTAACACATTGCATAGGTATTTAATTTTGAGGCGACAAGAACCAAAATATGTTTTACGATTGTTTTTTTTTTTTTGAGATGTTAACTAAAAAATCTTTAAATATACCAGAGCATTGGAGCGGAACTCGGAGCAGGAGTACGGAGCACTGGAGCAATGGAATTTTACCCGGAGCACCGAACATTTGTGGTGCTCTACTGCTCCGGATGTTTTTTTTTATTATTCAATTTTCGTCCTAAAATCCAATGAAAATATGTAGTATATTTTGACACTTTGCAACACTGGAATTAATAATTGAAATATGGCAACACTGCCGAGTGATAAATAGCCTCCCTTTTTTGGCAGAAGAGGCAAATAATGAGAGACGATTTGCTGGCAGTAATTTTGTTTAATAGAATTAATAATGAAAATGACGATTATTTTAAAATAACTTATTTTTTAACATTTTTATACATATAATAAATACTTATTAAAATGGATGCATTATTTTTAAAATAACAGTTTTGTAAAAAAATGTATATATATACCTAATAAACAGTTGATGATTTCTCTTAAAAATTTAAAAATATTAAATATTTATAAGTATTGTTGTTTATATTTAATAAAACGCATTTTTTTGGAGTACTTATTCCACTTTTAATCAATAGATTAGGACCGGTTTCGTCCGCCTCAGTGGGACATTTTCAACTGAGGCGGGCGAAACCGGTCCTAATCTATTGATTAAAAGTGGAATAAGTACTACAAAAAAATTGCGTTTTATTAAATAAAAACAACAATACAATGCAGTTCCACCCATGAATTGACAGTTAACAAAATAAAGTAGAATCCAGTAAGTATATATTTCGTTTATAAACTTAAGTTTTCAAAGTAAGATAATAAATAGATTCCACAAAAATGAATATTTTATTTTTCCCCTGAATGTTCTGTATAGTCACTGTTTTGTTTTGTCATCGTTCTGTTTTTTCATGGAACCCTTTCTTGAAGGGTGCAATAAAAAATATATTGTACCTACATTGCTATAAAATTTTCATTTGACTTGGAAAATTTTCTTTATCTACGTAAATTTTTCACCGTTCATTTACTAACACTTTTTTAGACAGACGCCTGGTTTTGTATCAATTTTCAATTACCATATAAGTACATTGAAAATAGACTGTGGCGTCATTTGAAAAACTAACTCGAGCGGGAATGTACCTAAAGAGATAATGTCTTGTATTTTAAATGATGATGGTCAAGATGTGACCATGACCGATAGTAAAATTGTGACTGTTTCTCAAAGTGATAGAGTAATAAACATGGCTTCAGATTATCCTAGAAAACAATCCAGAAAACAATCGGCGCTTAAAGTTGAGGGTACTGTACCTATGAAAAGGTAATATTTTTTTTACAAAGTTTTTCTTAGCTCGTATTCTTATTTGTACGGTACTAATCTTGCAATCGATTTTTAACTAATTTACCGACTAGCTAGACATTTGAAACTTTAAGAATATATCAGAACACGATGCCAATGCATTTTTTTAAATACTTTTAGCCATCTTTAAGTATAATTGAATTCATTTTCAGTTAATTCTGTTTTGTATGAAAAGTTATTTCGATACCATTATTGGTTGCTAGGGGTCTGGGGTCTGGGGTCCTAGCAACTAAATTATTAATATATACATGCGTTACTATGGAAATCAATATGAGATCTCAAAATTATATTTCAGTATTATTTCTATCAAGTACAAATTTTTTTGATCGTTTAAGCTAGTCAAGTCAAGTTTATATGATTCAACAGAAAATTTAAAAACGTTGTATATAGAAATTTCTTTCTATCTTGAAATTATTGTTTGTTATTATATTTTAAAGAGAGAAGAAAATTATTTAATTACAATCACATTAAACAATCAAAACAAAGTTATTATTTATTTGAAACCAAGATAACAACGTAAATACGATGCTCGACGGGACATGAACTTGCTACCACCGGATTCACGTCGTGGCTTGGTTTAATTGAATTTCAAAAACTAACAAACACTATCTATACATTGTAGTCTTAGTTCAATGAAAACAAATGTGTATGACTGACAAAGTTTAGTGTGCACTATTTATATCGTATCTTAATAGACTACCTCCACCCCTCGCCACTGTATAAAATGTTGTATCCTAATAGGATCATATGGGCCTCCACAGAGTAGAGGTTTTTATTCACAGATTTTGTTTTTTACGAGAAATGGATGTCAGCTACTTGCTCAACCTATTAGGTCCATACCCTGACAGACACAAATTAAAAACCAATATGTGTACTTGCCAGACCCAGGATTCGAACCTGAGACCCACGGCGTGAAAGTCCAACGCTTAAGCCGCGCGGCCACCGTGGCTTAGGCAGGGTTTAATTGAATTTTGAAAACTATCCAACACCACCTTCAATTTGTATTATAAGTTGAATAAATATGACCGACAAAGTTTAGTGTGCACTATTTATGTCATATCTTAACAACCTACCTCCACCCTTCGCCACTGATATTATACCTACTAAAAAAAAATCTTTTTTTCGCCGTAACTAATTAGGATATCCGTACCTTGTATGTGAGGTGTCTCCAAAGTATGTATATTCGATATACGTATTTTTAACAGAGAATAAACAACTGATGCTCTCTTTTTCTAAGATCAATGACATGATCAATGACACACAGGTCAACACTGCCCTGGATGGCAGAGCTCTCATTTATAGGTACCTCGTATAAGTTGACAAAATACCTAGCTTAGCACTCGAAATGGACCGGAGCGCACCGGAGCGCCGTTCCTGTTCGTGAAATCGGTAAAATTATCGTTCCGTCTCGTGGAAAAAATAATTTGACCGTCTGAGCTAGATAGGCCATATAATAGAAAATCTAACACACTTATTTTTATGAAATACACATACAATTTGATAACTATGTCTTGTAATTATGGTAATTAAATATTGTCCTTCAGAAAACTGTCGAGCGCTCCGGTTCGTAAACTTTTCCATTTCGAGCGCTGACCTAGCTAAATAAAGATCCCTTAATAATATATGTACGAGTACCTATTTAGATATTTTTTCTATAAAATAATAATATTTTAATGGTATTTTTATATTTGGGTATATCTATTGGTAGATTTTTCCATATATTTCATGAATACCGATATTGGTATTTTCATTCGGTATTACAATCCCTAGTTAAATCTACCAATTTTTGTCACCGTGGGTTGCCTTGGTACGTCAGGTGATGACCAAATTCTGGATTTATTTATCCTTGTATGAGTTATCGGTTAGTATTGTGAAATAATTATTATTTCTTCACAGTTTGTTTTCCTGAAAACAATATTGATAATTCATTTTGACCTCTACTTAATACAGTGATTTCCAAACTTTATGTTACTACGCCTCCCTTTTAAAATAATCTAATCTTGGCGCCTCCCCTCCTTTATTTCTTTAAATAATACAGACACCTTTTTAAGTAGCCAAATATGTATTACTTAATACAACAAAGAAAAAACTTAATTAAGAATAAAAATAAACAAGATTTTACTAAGTAGTGATAGGTATGGGTTTACGTAGGGTGTTGATTTATACTTTTCACTTATTAAAAACACTGACTCAGGGGCATAAAGTTACGTAAGTATATTTCGCTTGACAAGTTACAATTAATTATTATTAACAACAAGGCCTGAACAAAAACGATGCATGAGTGCGAGTGAGAAAGTATTCGGCACCATTATAATCTCTGCGACACGCGCTAGAGTAAGATAAAAGGTCTACATATTTTTAAGTTGGTTTCCAAAAATATCGCCGGTAAATCGTGCTGAATCGCTTCACGTAGCGTGTTGTTCGTGTTGCTAAATTTGCTATTTTTTGTATTAAACATAAAGTCAGTGGTAAATATTTTTAGTTAATTAAGTAGGAAAGGTGGTTCTGCATGTTGTATTAAAATATGGTAGCCGTACTGATAAGCAAGAAGATGGTATTACGTTTCAAAGATAAGTTGATACATGTTCGTGACAATTTATTTGTATATTATTATTTATTTTAATATCAGTGACCTAGTGTTTCTTTAAAATAACTTAAATTATGGATATATTTACCTAATTGGTTACATTTTGACCGCTTAAAAATACTATATAACGTAAAAAAATTATATTTTAATTCTGAGCGTCTAGTGCGAGCACTTTGGGCGAGCACTAGCGAAATGGTCTATGGTCTAGAACATTTATAGGCGAATGCGTTCGCTCGCCCACAAACCAAACGCACAGCACGTAGCTTTATTTAGCAATGCAACGGGTGGCGTCTATATGTATCTATAGTCTATGATTAACAACATTTTTTTGTAAACACACGCCTTGGCGCGAAGAAAAGGTAGCAAATCGTATTTAGAGGCGATTTCCAAGGCTCAAGGGTTGTAACAACCGACTGACCGCACCTACCCTCGACCCTTCGTTTGTCCAGAAACAGATAACGGTAACGTTCTTTTTGTTTGTTTCGCTGTGCATCATCGACCATCGTTTAGCCTTGACTCATTTACAGTTACAATAATATTATCATTATATTCTCAACTCTGTCGATTGGAGGATTGTTGATGGGGCATTTACATTATGATATTTGGTAACAGTAGGTATTTTTATTATATTAATTTGTAAATTAATTTGTTTTTCATGCTATGGATATGCTTGTTTCTTAGCACAAAGTGCTCTTTTTTTACTAAAATGGGTCGAAATTTGGATTTCATTGCAGCTAATGCAGACAATTGTTATGAATGGTATAATAGCAGTACCTACTTTACTTACAACTTGCATTGCTTTTCTTGACAAAGTATCATATTATTTCTTCACTTCGATTCAATCAAAATTGAACTAGGGTTTTTTATCATATTTTTCCTTTTCAATAGTAGTCCATCAAAATTCATCATCGTTCATTGACAAATGGATTCTACCATGGACCCTACACCCTGAAGTGGGCCCCCAGGCCAAAATCTTTGGCAGGCCCACCTACATATCGCTGAGGTTAAGGGCAGTGTGGTGCTCTAAAGTAGTGTACCCTAAATTATACACAGGAGTTATCATTTAAGTACCTATAGCAATCATCATATAGCTATCACATCAAATTGCAATGCACAACTACATATTTAAAATATTTAATAGTCTTGAAACAAATTAGCGCCGCAGGCAAATTTTTTAAAACTGTTAGATTAAAATTGTAATGTCTGTTATGCCCGGGCCCCAGGCTCTTTATAAACTATGCATTTGATACTGCAAACCTGTGGCTACATTTGTGTTAAACTTTTCGCGCGTCCCAGTTTGAAAATCGCTGACTTAATAAATAAACACTTTCCTGTATGGCTTGTTTACACGGGTTTAGTGCTAATTATTAGTAGTGACTACTCGCCACGTGTAAATATGCCGAATTATTGGTAATCTAATATTAATACAAGCATCAATATTCGGCATGTTTGTGCTTGTCGGTATTAGTGCGAGTAACTGGTACTAATGATTAGTACTAAGCCACGGTGAACAGGCTCTTAATGTTGATAATTATTTCGTGTGGAGTATTTATTATTAAAATTAAATACATATTCAAAAAATTGGTGATATAACGTAGATACTGGATCAGCGATGGCTAACCTTTTTATGCTTACATTCCAAAATAATTGTAATGATGAGTGGTGTGCCAATGGCTAATATTCGGGGTAAATTGTAAATTAGGAACCGCATTATATGTCTATTTGTAGTATTAATTGATTATTATAAATTTAAGGAAATAATGTACATTTTTTATTTCCGCCTTACCGTCTCCATAAAATATATATATATATATATAAATCAATTATAAATATGATATTTGTTATTATGACTTATATTGGTGAAACCTCAAGTAAGTGAATTGTTTGTTCTTATACAAGCAGAAGATTTAACCAGTTAAACATACATATTCATTGAAAATACCGAGGAAAAGTCGCAACAAATACGATATTTATTAATTTACAAGTAGAAGATATAACCATCTAATAATTACAAGATAAAAAGAACTTTTTATATTCCACGTTTTTAAATTTTCTGTTGAATCATATAAACATGACAATTCTATTAATAAATACTTTTTGTCGTACTTGATAGAAATACTGAATAAATATAGAATACTGAAATGTCATTTTGACATTTCATATTGATTTTCATAGTAACGTATGTATATATTAATAATTTAGTTGCTAGAACCCCCTTAGCAATCAATAATAGTGTTTTACTTTTTACGAATTTTTTCCGAAATAACTTTCGATACAAAACAGAATTAACTGAAAATGAATTCAATTCTGCTTAAAAAGTATAAAAATAATGCATTGTTTATGCATGCATATAAAAGTTTCAAATGTCTATCTAATCGGGAAGTTAGTTAAAGATCGATTGCAAGATCTGTATTGGACAAACAAAAATACGAGCTAATAAAAACGTGGTAAAAATACGATGCTGGTGAGGAAACTCATGACAAGTGACATCTGACATTACATCAGACACTCACTTGTTTTATTAGAAATTTAACAACTTAAAAATGCTCCAGTAAAAATCTATTTCAATACGACTGTCAACATTTACTTGACGGTGACAAACCGTTTTAACTAAAATGATTGTTCATATTATTACAATGACTACCATCCGGCCTACTCATGTGCAATATTGCAACTGTTATGACCTTCTACCAACAGCAAGTACACTCCGAAACTTAGAAACAGTGGACGAGTTTGTATATCTGGGATCGACCATCAGTGGAAAGGGCGGATGTGAAGCGGAAATAAGAAGGCGCACACAGATTGTGAAAAATGCGATGACACGTCTTACCACTATAATATTATGGAATGATTGGGGAATTTAGATTACCACATAAATGATGCTTGTGCAAACATTAGTGTTCTCTATATTTTTATACGAAGTCAAGTCATGGAACCTGAAGGCAAGGGAGCAGAAGGCAATCGATGCCTTGTAGATGTGGTATTGGCGTCAAATACTGCATATTTCTTGGACGGAACACAGGATGAACCAGTCAATCATCCAGAGACTGCAGATAAAGGAACGGTTCTCGACAGTATGTCTAAAACGAATTCTGCAGTTTTTTTGGACATATTGTCCGGCGCGGACCAGATAACTTGGAGAGATAGGTGGTTTTGAGTGGCCAACAGGGAAGGCAAAGCAGAGGAAGAGCGTCTGCGCCCTGGAGCGACTAAGTAAAAGAGCTGACTGGGGGGACCATTTATTCTGCCCTGAGAGAAGCGGAAGATCGAGAGGGATGAAAAGTCTCGGTCGCTCAAAGGATGACGAAATTAAAAAGTCAAGATCCTTAGCTATGAGAAATGAGGAATTTCCCGACGGGAATTCTCAAGAGATTTTTGAGATTTTGAATCCCGAATCTCGAGAATTTAAATTCTTAACATTTCGGCAAATCCCGGATCTCGAGAATCTTTTCTCGGGATTCGGGAATTCTTTATTATCAAATATTAATTGAAAAAAGCGATTTTCTGTATGAAATAATTGGACAGAAAACACAAAATGTTCAAAGACTGGTCGGGGCATTTAACACAATTAAGCCAACGTCGACTCAAAACGAGCGCAATTTTTGCAACACCAACATTACATAATTTAAATTTAACATAAAACATAACAAAAGCGTACGCGATTGTCAGACGTAGCAATTGACATAAGTAATGTTTTGATTTTTTTTTGTTTTCCTACTTCTATTTTGTTTGTCTTCTTACATAAATAAAAAAATCATATTTTTTTGGATTTTATCTATTTTTACACTGATTTTAGGAATTTTACAGGTTTTTTTTTTAAATTTCCCGATATCTCGAGAATTCTCGAGAATTCAAAATTTCATCATTTCGGGAAATCCCGAATCTCGAGATTGAGATTTTCTCGGGAAATACCCAACTCTAGCCATAAGTGTACGACCAAGAAGAATATGAAGGATAGCTAATATTCTCATATTAAAAAAATGCATTTTTTTTTTAATGATTTCATCTAAGATTATTTCGCGTGTGTATAAAGTATATTATGTTTACGTTTTACACAAAATACAAAATCTCCCTAAAAGAAATGTGACTAGTATTATCTAACGCAATTATGTATTTTTATATTTTCAGACAAGAGCTGTTAAGATGGCAAGGTTGGGGATATAAAGACAGTGGTTTTTTTTTACAAAACGATGTGGTTGAGTTCAAAGGAAACAGGTTATAATAAAAATAATACTATACTTAACATTGTATGGTATATTACCGTATGTATGGCAACAATATCGAAGCTATATTCAATATAGATTATAAAGATTTCTAGCCAACAAAAAAATTATTTCCGAATCGTGAATATTCTTTTAAATTTAATAATAACTTTACACAATGAATGAAATTATTCAAAACCCAAACGACATCTTTGAAAGATATTGTGAAACTAAATTTAAATAATATAATACCTACGTTATAATAATAATATGAGCGTACTCAATGAACGCTCGTTATAATATTATAAATTTATCCTTCTGGATATTTTTTTAATAGGTAAATGTTGGTAAAAGTCTCATAAAAATAAAATATGTTCATACAAACCTCCTCTCTATGGAGGCCCACATGATCCTATTAGGATCGGACATGGTTGAAGGTTACCTGTTTAAACTTTAGAATTCTGTCACTAGACAGTCTTGTAGCACTACATTTCAATAACCTAATATTATAAATAACATATTTTATGCTAAAAATCATTGTTAAACAAATTGAAGTTTTGGTTATAGTTAAAACAATTAATCCAATCACTGAAGGCCTCGATCTCTTGTCTATGATCCAATAATAATTCATGTACGGGCTAGACATACGACTTGTGAACCATTTGACATTGATCTTTGTAAATCTTGATACCTATTGATATTTCCAATGCATTCGTCAAAAGCAAAGATTTGATTCAATCTCTCTCGAATAGTTTCCTTATTGACATATTCAAGCATTTAGGCAATTTACCAACTCAATGTTAATTTTATTTGACATTTTCTTATTTTTTTATTTTCGTTTTTATCACATACTATACGTATGTATAATGACGTTCTAAGGTGCATGCGCCGTTTATAAATAAATAATTAGGTTCTAATGGATTCAAGTTTTGTACTATTCCATTTGAGTCGTTTTTTACGACCCGGTTTTCGCCTTTCGGCATTTTCAGGCACTATGTGTACTCACCAACAGGTAAATACACAATGATAATAAATATAATCAATTCTAACTTATATAATAAATTATTACTACAATAAAGTTGGTAAAAACTTTATCACCTACCTATTAAGTCAAGGATCACAATCAAAATATAACAAATAAATTATATATAGTATTTGTAAAAAACCCTATCACTAATAAAACATTCAATAGGCGTATACATCGTCAAAACCTAATAATAGATCATTTAATAATAACCAACAATTACATATATTTATGAGGTGTAAAATTATCAATACTGGGAAACAATGGCAACCTATTGGGAATTTAATGTAGTGAACTAATGAGATATATATAAAGTAAAGATAAAGATAAGATAAATATATATATATATATATATAGAATGAAATATATTTTTATTCTGATCCTTGATGCTTGACACCCACGTTGGCCGCGCGGCTTAAGCATCGGCCTATAGCGTCGTGGGGCCCAGGTTCAAATCCTGGGTCTGACAAGTACACATATTGTTTTTCAATTTGTGTATGCGTCAGAGTATGGACCTAATAGGTTAAGCAGGTGGCTGATGTCTATTTCTCGTAAACACAAAATCTGTTAATACAAACATCCACTCTGTGGAGACCCATAATATGATTCTATTAGGATCGGAGATAGTCGAAGTAAGTAAGTACTTGACTTAATAGATGGGTGATAAAGTTTTTACCTACTTTATTGTATACATTTATTCTATAAGTTAGAATTAATTATATTTGTTTTCATTGTGTATTTACCTATTTGTGAGTGCACATAGTGCATGACAATGCCGAAAGGCGAAACCCGGGTCGCAAAAAATGACTCAAACGGAATAGTACAAAACTTAAATCCATTACAATTTAAATTCAATTTTCATCAAGCACCTTCGGTCGATAGTATAAAATAAATAGTTGATTAAAATATATTTGCAGGTACCCAATCGCAGGTAAGAAGTTTCCACATTTGATGACATTTTTGTCCGAACACTTAGGAGTAATCCGACAAGGCAACTTTGATTTCCAAGTAGTCGATTATCCAGATGAAAAAGATTTTCCGGTTTCAAAGATATTGCCAGAACATGTATTGGACATTAAAAATTTGGGTATTAAGTTGTCCACTGAAGGAATTGACAGGCTGGTCCGATCGCAGGGACAAGGTACTGACTGTATATTAAGATTGAGAAACAAGCCAATTATTGAGCGAATTCCGGATATTGTACTTTGGCCAACTTGTCACGAAGAAGTTGTTAAAATTGTCGAATATGCAGATAAAAAAAATATTGCTATTATCCCATATGGTGGTGGTACGTCAGTGGCAAGTAATTTACAATGTCCACTATCAGAAAAAAGACCAATAATATCTTTGGACATGAGCAGTATGAATGAAATATTATCACTAGATGAAAAGAATCTGATTGTTTGCTGTGAGGCCGGAATTATTGGACAAGATTTAGAAAGGACACTTAGAGAAAAGGGATTTACCGTTGGACATGATCCAGATTCTTCAGAATTCTCCACACTTGGAGGATGGATCTCAACTCGTGCAAGTGGAATGAAAAAGAATAAATACGGAAATATTGAAGACTTGCTAGTAAGTGCAAGATTAGTTACACCTAAAGGAGTTTTAGAACGTAAATCTTGTGCACCAAGAGTTTCATCCGGGCCTGATTTCAATCATATAATTTTAGGGTCTGAAGGTATTTTGGGAGTCATTACCGAAGCAACGGTCAAAATTCGTCCCTTACCAGAGTTGGTACATTATGGATCGATCATGTTTCCAAACTTCGAAGTGGGGATTGATTTCTTGAGAGAAATCGCTTATCAAAAATTGCAACCTGCGAGTTTAAGACTTTTGGATCATTGGCAATTTGCTTTTGGCATGGCGCTGCGCGCAGAGACTACGATATTGCAATCCGTTGTTGAAGAGATTAAATTGTTTTTACTAAGGAATGTCAAAGGGTTTGATCTGGAAGAAACGTGTATGGCAACATTGGTCTATGAAGGAGGAAAGAAAGAAGTGTTTGAACATGAAAAGAAACTAAATCTACTTGCTGCAAAGTTTGGAGGCATTTCAGCTGGAGCAACAAATGGGAAGAATGGCTATATGATGACATTTGCCATCGCTTATGTCCGCGTATGTATATTTAAAAAGTTTTTACTTATTATTAACGGCCCACATGCCCAACATAGGTCAAAATTGAGCTTTTATAGTATTTTCAAAGCATTAGCCCGAACATTCCTTAAACTTTGTAGATAATCAATTTATATAATTTTGAAGCCTAATTATCCTTTAAATTTATTTTTAACATTTGATTACTGCATAAAGTATTTGTATTACATAAAATAGTATTATTTTAAACCTCTCGATCTAATGTTTCAGAATATAGTCATATTTCAGTACATCCATGTGCAGTGGTGTTAAGATTTTTTAGATTTATTAATTATTAAACGCATTTACAAAACCATTAATAAAATGAATGTTAACATTATATAGTGAAATATTTACGATAAAAAAAATATAATTTATAATCTTTATGATCCCAAATTTGACAAGAATTAGGCATTTTATTATTCAAAAAATGAACACGATTAACACATTTGAAGATAATTCTGACACTGATTATAAGTTATGACGTCTTCAACCATTCAAATGTGAATCATACGAATAATGGTTGTTTTATAATAATTATTTACCTAAGAATAAGGTAGTATTCTTTTTAAATACGCCATTTCTATTGGCATTTCCCTGTGGTTAAGCTACGCCATACGCCCGTAGCCATAAATTAACAAACGATAAATGAAGTAGGGATTAAGATCTTGTTAATACACGTATTTGAACATGTGCCGCTTAAAAAATGAATTTTTTTTTCGGTTAGGTTACACCACTGCACATGGATGTCCTGAAATATGACTATATTCTAAAACATTAGAATCATTAGATCGAGAGGTTTAAAAAAATACTATTTTACGAAATAAAAATACTTTATGCAGTTATCAAATGTTTAAAATAAATATAAAGGATAATAAAGCTACAAAATTATATAAATAGACTAGCTGACCCGGCAAACGTTGTTCTGCCATATAAATTATTTCTAGTGAATATTTTGGTTGTAAAATAAAAAATAACGAATTTATCGAGGAATGGAGCGCTGTAGACGATGACCGCTGATAAAAACAAAAAAACACCAACCATTCATTTTCTCAATTCGAAATGAGTAATGATGTTCATAATGAATGAATTACCTGTGACAGGATCTCGTTGTTTAATGTTTATGTAATATCCGTCTTGTCCCTTCCAGAAAATTAGCGGATATTGGAGAGCGTCGTATGAACGGTGTGCGTCAGCGATGAACTCCAGATTATTGTTTCTTCTTCGAATCACGATTTCTCGCGTCGATGTGCGGTCGCCAACCATGATTCCAGCAATGTCGTCAACAACAGGCGCATTGAATCGACGCACGTGCTCTCCAGCTGGTGTTTTATCAGGATTGAAAACAATAGCGTGATTGTCACTTTGCAATTCGTGCATGTGTGCTTTGAAGAATTTCAATAATTCATTGTGCTCATTCAATATGGCGTCCAGTTTGCCGATGATGCGCCTGGCATTAGGCAAATTGAGATTATTGTAGCCGCAACGTGCATCCACACGAATGTTGTCCTCACCGCCCAAGAAGTAGATTTGTAAAAAAGTATGTGGTTCGTTTGGCATTGGCAGCAATGAGACTACTTTGTGGTATACTTGGCCTTTGATTTTGATCGTAGAATGGAATTGTTGACCATTTGCCGCAGTATTGTGAACTATTTCTGTTGCTCTGAACGAACTCATTTGGAAGCATGAATTGAATGTGCGAATGGACTTCAGGAACAGGTTTGAATCTGGAACCGTGCCGATGAGCAAGCCGTTCAATGGTTCTGGTGTTGTCTCAATTTCTGGTAGTTGCACTTTTCCTGATGCGCAACACATCCCGGCTGACTCATGTTTGAATTTGAGCGCATGACAATAAGGACATTCTTTGTCCATAGCACCAATAAGCACTTTCGGATGAGCGGAATATTCAATATCTGGCTCGTACTCGAATGCGAGACGAAGGAACGAAGCGGATGCAAATGCTCGATGTACTTGTTGGCGTTGTCAGTCATTTGCTCTGCGTTTGTTAACTACGAACCGGCACGCTTGGCTCCGTTCCAATTGTCGTTGTTGATTTCGTTCAGCTCGTGCCTCTTGTGATTGAGATGCACGCAATTGCGACATGCTCACACGCACGTTTTTGTTATCTTGTTGGGTTTGTCCGTTTGTTCTTTCTGCTCTACTATTTCGCATGTTTGTTGCTTTATTCGTTCGACGGCCCAAATGGCCCCCCTTGCGTCTTGCTGGCATTATGCACTGTAATACACGCACACAAAAATAGATAAATTAAAATAAATCGTACAAATTTTGCACGCACTGCGTTGTGATGTGCCGAATGAAATATCAAAATGACGCGATGCTTCTCTTGAATTCTTCTCGGACGTAGCGCCTTCTGTCATTCAACAACATAAATAATTTCGTTCTGTTTGAAATACGAACGACGGTTAAATTTGTTCGTACAAAAATAATAAAATCGCGATTAAAAAATGGGAGGGTGGGGGTAGGAGGGTGAATATTTGGGGTTATAGGTATTTTTTGATGATTTTTGAATAAAAAAAATACAAAAAAAAATTGTCAAAAAAATAAAAGAAATTTTTTTCTGGATAGAGATACTCTAATCACCTAGCGGTATGAAATATACTTGTTGACCTATTCTCATATTTAACAAATATACATAAAAAAATTCATAAAAATCGGTCGAGCCATTTCGGAGGAGTGCGACCACAAACATCGTGACACGAGATTTTTATATATACAGAGATTATCTACAACGTTTAAGAAATGTCCAGGGTTATGCTCTGAAAATACCATAAAAGCTTCATTTCAAATCTCGGTAGAATGATATGTTGTGCGGAGCGATATAGAGACTGAGATTCTAATAGGCCGGGAATTTAATATATTCGAATGGTACTCACAATCAAAATAATATTTAGGAAATAATTAATATAATTTAGTCAGCTACTCTATATAGAGTTTACGTCATCGGATATAGCTGACTATGTAGATAAATGAATATCGTTGAAATATTAATTGCAGTAAGCTAGTTACTGAGTTTGGCATAATTGGACACCACAAGAAATGGATGTTAAATAATTTGTAATTGCAGAAATGTATTTAATATCGCCGATCAATATGCCGATACGGATTGAGTTGTTTATCCCCATAAAATGTTCGTGAACGTGCATTTGTGTTGCCACAAAAGTTTACAAAAATTTCCATTTTCCATATTACTTTCCTCGGGAAATAATGTTGATCTGTATTTATACCGATCGCAGTCGTTTTTTTTTCTGGTACATATCACAAAATACGTTACCGTTTACAAAGTGTGAATATGCAAGCCCAATAATTGAATAGTATATAAATTAGCAGGGACGTCCCGTGAGGATATGCAGGTCATGTGATGCTTAGAACAGAGCTAAGAGAGAATTCGAATATTATTTTGAGAGCAGTAGCAGTGTTCCGTGAAGCAGACGATGCAGTTGATTCGTTGAAAAGTGACGACATCTTAGTTTAAAAATAATGGAATCATTCAAAATCCTGGTAGCCTACCTATTATTCATTTTACCACGTTTTTCTTAGCTCCTAATCTTGTTTTTCCGGTGGTTGTTTATCCAGTTCAAATCTTGCAATCGATTTTTAACTAACTTCCCGACTAGCTAGACATTTGAAACTTTTAGAATATATCAGAACACGATTCCAATGCATTTTTTATTACATTTAGCCAACTTTAAGTAGAATTGAATTCATTTTCAGTTAACTCTGTTTTGTATGAAGAGTTATTTCGGAAGAAATCCGTAATCCAATCCACTATTATTGGTTGCTAAGTGGGTGGTCCTAGCAACTAAATTATTAATATATACGTGCGTTACTATGGAAATCAAAATGACATTTCAGTATTCTATATATTTGTTTGTTTGTTGCAAAATAGCAAAAAAATGATTTGTTGACAATTGCCTTATTTGTCCTAAATTATTAATACATAGAATTGCCAAGTTTATATTATTCAACAGAAAATTTAAAAACGTGGTAGGTATATAAAAAGTTATTTTTATCTTGTAATTATTTTATATCGTAATACCCAATGACATCGCATACCCATAACAATATACAGGAAATTGTTTACATGGGGGGGCATCCAAACCTGTCAGGGCGTCAAACATACACCTACCTAAAATACCGTTGTTTGAGACATTTTTTTTTGTGGAAATGCTCTAATCCTCAGTAGATGATGACCTATAAATTAGGTCGGTAGGTACCCAATAAATTTGCATTTAATTTGAGATTAAAAATGTAGAAAGTGGCATTCTGTCTGTTTAAGGGCGGCACTTTGCCTTGGGACGTCACTGTTGATTAGTGCATGGATTCGAAATCTGCAGCTCGCAAACAAAATATGAATATGTCGTACGCGCGAAACTTGTCGAAATACCACAGATAAACCAATGATTCTCTGAGGGTAGGAGAATTCATAAAAGGTGAAACAATCTAGCCAGCGCACACTCAGCTATTTTTGGGAGGGGATAAATGAATTTTTTCACGGACTAATCGTGTGGAAACAACGAAATTATTTCGAATGGCCTACGTCACGCGTATGCTTGATTAAATGCACTTTTGCACGTTGTCACTGCACATAAACACAATTATTTTCTATTAATTATACAAACACGGTTTAATTGAATCAGTAGGTATCCTTTCTGACAAATCTTAATACAGAACTACATGCATACTTACAGCAGAATACCTACCAATTTCATATTTGGAAAATAGTTTTCATGATTTTTTTTAGTTTTCATGCATTAAAATACAAAAATCGTAGCTCAATTTGGGAAGCGCTTCAGAGAGTATTATAACAGCAAACAGTTAAAATTTTGTCGTAATTAGTATGGCAGCCTTAGCATAGTGGCCTATGCGCTGCGGGCACGATACCTGGAGAGATGCAGGTTCGATTCCTGCGGGTTGTCTTACTTTTTTCAAAAAATTAAGAAAAAAAAGATATTTTCTATTGGTTATAATACATTTTTCAGAAGTGTTTTCAAAAATTTTGTATGTTCGATACCTACTTAGAATATTACATTCTTAAATCTTGCGAATTATTCGTTGAATAAAAAAAATAGTTTGTCATATTTTAGTTGTTTTAGTGTGGGGCGCTGGTTGTCGACAACTGTATTAACGCATAGATAGGTCGAATTTATAATACGTACCTATATAAGTTCGAGATGATTTTTTTTTTATTTGAGGTATCATTTCAGGACATCGCCTTGGATCTTGATATCGTAGCAGATTCATTCGAGACCTCAATATCCTGGGACAAGATCCAAGAAATGGTTGTCACGGTACGACAGGCAACTCATCGTCAATGCCGAAGAATGGGAGCAACCAAGTCGATGGTCATGATGCGTGTTGCACAGACATATGATGCAGGATGCTGTCTATATGTTTATTATGCATTCCAATTGCCTGTTGGAGCATGTTACTTAACCATTTGCACGGAAATGAATTCTTTTCTGAGGAAAATCGTTTTAAAAGTTGGAGGTGAGAATTATTATTGTATTTTTTTTTACATATGTAATTGACTGAAACTATTTTTTTTAGATAAGCGATAGCTTTCACGCATTTTTCCCAGTTGCTCTTAATCCTACCCTTGATGATGGCTTCTCTTTACTGTCTCTACAGTTCTCAGTTCTTAGAGCCGTATGTATGAGATTCCCAAATTCTTTATAAGCTAATCAATCGATATTCCACTATAATATAGTATAGCGTTAAAGCACTGTTTGTGACGTAAGCAATCTGACGTCACACCTCATTCAAAATGGCTGCTTTATATGTAATTTTAATAATGCATTCATTACAACAAACGTTTGCTTGAGGCCCTCGTTCATTTTGTAGACTCTAAACTATTTGCGAACTTTAAAAACAGTTCCTCCTCTAGCTGTTTACAAAATACGTATAATTTTGATCCATAGTCTTCCGATAGTATGCCGTTTTGACATCTCATAAAATAAGTGAAGTTAGTCATAATATAACTGTGTGTATTGCCACCAAATGCCATATGGAAATGTTTACTGGGAATACTCTATCCTTATCCTCTATCGTACAGTAGAATTATAAAATAAATGTGATAAAATAACTGATAAATTATTTAAAGTTCATAATAATTATTCATTTATAATTATTAAATTTATATGGTACCGTTCGCACACTGTCAGACTCATTTACAATTTCAAAATTTTAAATTAATGATCGGGGAATGAAATTTCTCATTAAAAGTTTCTCATTATATGGACGCCATGACACATTATGACGTCACATCGTGACTTCGCTAAACAACGGATTACATTTTGCACTCATGCATGCAAATGAGCAGTATTTAGCTTATAAAGTATTTGGGAATATCATGCATGCGACCCTTTTAGTGTTTTGTTGCGACTTAGGTACCTACTCTTGCTATTCCTGATTATCTCATCGCTCAAGCGGAGTCTCGGTAGACAATATGTAGGTACTTTAACATCTCTTGAGTACCACTAGATGATGAGATAAGTCCAGCGATCATCTATTAATTCTTCGAGTATTCTTATTTTTTCATACAATTGAACATTATTTAAATATTCCCATTTAGACAAGCATAATTTTCCATTTTTATTTTAAATTATAATAATTATAGCCTAGATTTATGTTAATCAAGTAAAGCTTAAATTTCATTTTACCAACAATGACCAAATCAGAGTTATCTAGTTGTAGTATTAATTATTGAGGTGACGATATATAACAGTGATGGCAAACCTATGGCATGTGTGCCACTAGTGGCACGTGAGATGATTTTGCATGACACGCGAATGTTTTATTTTGAATACATGAAATACTTTAAATTAATTAAATAATATTTTAAGAATCACAATAATACACAAATATTATAATATACTCCTATAATAATATTATGTATATAATATTAAAACATAATGACAACATAGCAATGCGTATTTTTTCGGTTTTATTAATAAAAATATTCAATCAATAAACCTAATGAAATGTATTGTCCGTCATTCAAATATAACAGCTACTTGCCTCAGTTCCCTCAGTGCCTACCTAATATATTATTATGAAAGAAGCATTGTTAAAATGATCACACGATCAATGTATATCAAATTTTGAAAACAACGAAAAAAATAATCAAAAAATAAAAGATATGTCTTCTGTCGGCTAGAAACATTGTGAAAGATAGAATCTCATGAACTCAATTGTAATTCTTAAACTTTTAATAGAATTCTAAAAAAATGTGTTTTCATTTTGTTCCCCATGAAAAACTGCTCGGCACGTCAGACAGTCGAAAAATAATATTTGAGAAATTTTGGTACGCGTACGTAAAAAGTTTCGCCAACCCTGATATATATCTATTATATAAAATAATATACATATTATGTATGTAAATATTTGTGAAAAATTATCGAACACTTCGTTGGGTTCGTAAAATTTTTCATTTCGAGCGATGGTTTTTAACTCTAACGAATTGTCTACCTCCCTCCAACAGGCAGCCTTCGCCACTATATGCAGTATTATGTAAAAAGCACTTACATAGATGTACAATATCTAGTGTATAATATATTTAATTTAAGGTTATAATGATTATAAAATGCTTTTATGATTTCAGGTGCTATTTCTCATCATCACGGCGTGGGAAAACATCGTCGTCAATTCTACGAGGAGTTCGTCTCTTCTCCTGGTGCTCAGCTGATGAAATCATCCAAGACGATATTAGATCCAAATAATATCTTCTCGGTCTCGAACCTATTTGAAAATACTATGGAAGTAGCCAACAAAACACTTTGTAAACTGTGAAAGCATTTATCGAAGTATATGAGTTTTACATACATAACTTGAAAACACCTCAGAACACTTGAACCCGTATAACCACTGGTATCGCGCCAACTGTCGCATTAACCAATTATGCTACGAGCGTCCTGTCTAATTGCGATAATTTAAACTAGTAGGTCATACATGATATGCCTATCAAATTCCATCATTATTGACTATCTGTTTTTGTGTATTAAATCAATGAATATTAATTACTTTAATTAATTGGTTAATGCAACAGTTAGCGCGATATCAGTGGTTTTACGGGTTCAAATCTAGTCGAGCTTCGTATTTTTTTCAAATATGATTTTTTCTAGTGGGTATATCTGAGGTGTTTTCAAGTAACATAATTATGTTCAATATATGGAATGTTACATTCTTAAAATCTTGTGAATTATTCGTTGAATAAACGAAATGGTTTATTAAAAATATGAGTTTTATGTCAGGGTCATCATTGGACGTTGATCTACTGCCATATGAAGGCTTCTACTACGTACCTAGTACTTTTTACCCTTCCCAGTCCTTAATATATCGGTTGTTTCATATTATCGGTGAAAATATTAATTAATATGTAGAAAATATAACGTGGAACGACCGCAAAAGAAACTAATCAACAAGTTAGCATAGCAGAAAGGCTTCACGATAATAGATATTGTCAAACAGATATCTAGAATTTTTCGTTTAGATAAAAAAAAATACAATATTATAAAATGTTTTAATTAATTATCAGTACGTAATAATTCATGATTTTAACGTACTTAACCTGTTTTATGTATAAATATTAAATGTCATTGTCAACCAGTGTTACCAACCGTTTAACAAATTATAATATTATAATTTTGATTCCACAAGAAATATAAAAAAAGTTACCTATACAGTGAAATCCCGATTCTACGGTTTTCAAGGGACCCTAAAAATGATAAATGCGGGATATATAATTTTAAAAAAAACTCGTTTTTCTCTTGGATTTTTTTCGACGTTTTGAATTATTTTCAGTTTCTCAGCTAGAATTCTAGTTTTCTTCATGTGGGACATTTTATTTGCGACGTCAATAATTATTCGCATCTCATATCACGAGCGAGGCAAGCCTGAGCGCCGACTGACCTGTGCAAACAAAGCGACGCGACTGAAAGGTCTGTAAGTATCATAAACAATTCTAAGAAAATGAAATGAAAATTATTTATCAAAAACGGTCAATCGGGGTAATATTGGTGATGGGACCATAATATTTAGATAACAGATTGAGGAAAACGATAAATCGGGGAACGGTTAATGCGGGATTGTTTAATTGTTCTTATGGGTGTTTGGCGGGTTTTAAAAAATAAACGATCTATGCGAGAACGGTAGATCGTAGTGTAGAGTGAATACCCTACCATCCAGCATGACTTGGCAGGAAACTATTAATTTATAACTACAATATAACTTGCAACATAATATTGTTAAAATTCCAAAACAAGCGATTTATGTGAGTCAATCAAATTTCAACAGAAAGCTAATTTAACAAAATAATATAATAATTCAATCAATCAATAATATCGCAAATAAGGAAATAATGCTATGTGATATGCACAAAAGTTGTTTGTATGAAAATCAATTTTGCTCAATTATTAAAAACTGCATAATTGTTCAAATTAAAATTAATTGTTTACAATATACGAAACGAGTCATGCATTGCACATTATACCTCGTATGCACGATTATCAAAAATATTCAAGTAGTTGATAGCAGCATTTTCTATTGTATCGAATCAATATAAAACACTCAGTAGAAGAAAGCAACATGGTCTTTCAGTTATCAAAGATTAAGCCGTAAGGTTATCGTTACGCCTCGCCCGATCGAACATCGCAATTCATCAGAACGCATTCCCGTGATTTCACTCATGTAAATTATAATCTGTAAACTTACCTGTAATAATTGAATTGATATTTATTTGGAAGGAGATAATAAAACCAGGGTTCATTTCATTCACGCACCAAATTCTGAGTTATTCATTAGGGTGTCAAACCAACCTATCCTGCCTGTTCCTTATTCCATCTCACTTCTAAAGTAGTTCCATTGTATTATAATGTTAATATACTTACGATTGTCAGTTATCGTGATAAATTTGTGGGTTGTAACCGCGTGTTCATCCTCTTCTTTCTTTTTTATTATCTTAATAAATTTTTGGGTCCTCAAACCAAAAATACTCTATTACGATAGCATACAATCGTGAAAGTTTTAAACATAAAGTAAGTATTTATTTAAGTATTTTTTTTTCGTGTTTTTAAAATTAAAATATATTAAAATGTAAATTATTAAAAAAAATTGGCACTGATAGGGCTCTTACCTGGAGGGGGGGTGGGTTTGGCGTTGGTAGGGGGTGGCCTGGTGACTCGACCAGTTAAGTGAGAGGAACATGAAGTTGAAAATAGGTAACTTCTATGGAAAAAAAACATCCAGCGCTCCGGTTCGTAATATTTTCTATTTCGAACGCTGGAACACCTCCGGAATCGAACTCAGAATAGCCCCAAGATGAGCTTATGCCTTAAGCATCGGACTACGAAGGTCACATTTATATTATGCCATTAATATTAAAAATATATTTGGTAAATGTGCCGCAGATGCCGTCATGAGATTTTATAGCTTTCTTTTTAGACCAAACCTAACCTAACCTACCTGAACCTAATTTTACCTAATAGAATCTTAGTTCGCTTTACTATGCGCCGACAGAAAAAGGTATTTATTATAATTGTCTACATGAAATAAACTCTTTTCATAAAAAAAAATATTATAAAAGCTCATGACAGCTGCGGCACAATTACCATATTATTTTCTTATGTTTAAAATTAACAACGCAATAACATTTATTAAATTCAATATATTATAGGTACATTATAAATTTTAAAACCCAATTCACTATTATTACTGATAATTTATTCTTTGTTAGAGAAAATAAGCAGTTACAAAAACATAGGAAAATAAAAAACTTAAATTATTAACATTTTTTTTTATATATCACTTAGATGTCATGACAGAAACTAATAACTTATATACATAAATTTATTGTTGGCAACATTTTATATAAAATAATAAGATAAGAATTATATTATAATTTTTTTGAAAATCAAAACCAAAAATTGGCTGTATCTCAAAAAATATAATTAAATATAATACTCTGCATAATAAAAATATGTATAACCCGTTTTAAAGTAAAGTTGTTATTATAATATATTTGCATAATGGTATTATTTTCTACAAATCGCTCTTTTCAATGTTCATCTAAAGCGAAGAAACCAGTTCTGGATATTATTAAAGTGTGCGAATTAAATAGTTAGATATTATATCAAATTGTGTTTTATTATTTTATCATTTCTATAACTAATATTACATAAATGTTTGTTGAATAAAATCAGTTGATTAAGGATTTCGATTAAATATTTAGTTGCGTTTGCATTTAAATATCAATCATCAAAGAAGGCGAAAAATACGTTCATATCCCACAAATCAAATTTAAAGTATTTACATCTTACTTTCTATCCAATCTAAATAATTGGCAACATCTGTGAATACAACATAATTCGAAGGGTCACACATTTTAGAGTTTTTTTGGGAAACACTGACTGACACTAGACCTCGAAGACTCCAAATTACATCTCCATCATCAGCATATTCTGAAAAGTACATTCCACCTCCACTGTCACCGTTGCACACGCTGGTTCCGTTCCTGAAGCCCGCACAGAATGTCTTATCGTTCAAGAATCTTTCATAAAAGACGGGATAACTTTGAAGGCAATCGTAGTCGGAAGCCACTGGCATTGTTGCTTGTCCCAATTCAGTAGAGAGAACGCCTGTTTCAGTTAAACCCCACCCAACAACAGTTCCTGGTTTTCCAACAATAACAGTTTTATCTTTTTTAGACTTAGCCCACATGCAGATCGGCTGGACATACTCACCGAAACTTACTTCAGAAGAAAGTTTTAATAGTGCTATGTCGTTGCTTAGTGTTTTCCCTGAAAATCCACTGTGTAATATAATTTCATAAATCCCCTTTTCTTGATGTGCGATATCACCTCCGATAATGTTGTGCTTTCCCAGTGCGACGTGTAGTCTTTCTGGTATTATCTTTATGTTGTTTTCGACGACGCAATGCCCGGCCGTTACAACAATTCTTGTAGAGATCAAACTCCCTCCACAAATGTAAGATTGTTCTGCTGAAGAAACAGTTTTTGTTCTAAAAATGGCGACATGCCACGGCCAATCTCCTGGCTTAGTTCCTTGTGCGCTTGTTATCAACTCACTAAACTCTAGTTGTTTTTTGCCACATGCCTTTGCCTGTCGTTCTGGGGCGTTTAGAGACGTAGCGAAATCGCTGGGTTCGTCTACAAAATCATTCCAATTTTTCTTTGGTGACCCACCAGGACAGAGCTCGTCATGGTCGACAATAATACTTAATATACTCGGAATCGATTTACCTACACTCTGGACATTGACATTAAAACGATTACCACCTGTATAGGCTCTTATGTCAAACACTTTTCCAACACTATCATAAGTAATACGTCCAATTTTACTTATCAGTGTTATATTAGCGTCAGAGTCAAATTTAAGTTGAATATCGGAACTAGATGTAAAAAATGTAGATACGGATAGTGTATATTCATATCCATCCGGTGGTTGATTTGTTTCGTATATTTCACTCACGTCAGTTGTGTTGATACAGGGATGGTCACGATTCTGTGGATTATCACTAAACATTCGCCCATCACTTAAAATAATTTCACATATTAGTATCATAAAAAACAAAACTTCCGTCTTAATTAATGTGGCCATGATTGGATAATATTCACTGTAATAATAATCAATGTAAATAAACTGCACTTTTTACGAATTAATGAAAACTTGACGCTTATCGTGACACCTCAAGAACGTGTTATTTGAAACAGTGATATTTGATTAAGAATTTAAAAAATCCAACCGATCAGACACATAATTAAATTTTATGACACGTTTAGCTATTTTCATGAGATTTCAAGTATAACCGGTCACAACTTACAAGTTTACTTTGTGTATTGTTTTTTTATAATTTTAATATACCCGTTGAAATTCACACGAGTTCATCATTATGCTAAAGTTCATCAAATAGATTATAAATTATTTTCACCATTGAGAGTATTCCAAAGCTCGAAATAGACCGTAGCGTAGTTCCGGTTCGCAAAATTCTTGGAGAGAGCGTTCCGGCAGGTTTTTAAAAATCTACCCCTGTGCCCAGACAAAAATTTGAGTGAAATTGGTTTTTTATAGTAAATAGTGTAAATCTTAGTTTATTGGGTTATTTATGGGACTATTTAAATGAAACTTTCAGAAACAACAGAAAACAGTTTAATAATTTCAATAACATTCTTACCAATAACCTTATATCATCAACAACATCATACTTTTAACACATGTACCGAGTCTCGCCTCATTTCTTCATTTTGGTACATACCTTACATACCCTTGACGGGTATGACTTCTTCTTTGTTGCTGGAATCGCCTGTAAGAGATATGTCTAGATATGTTTTCAGATAATCTGACAGGCAAATCCAGCATCACATGACGCCCCGAGGCGACATCGGTATCTACCAGAGAACTCGAGCTAACCAAATCGAGCGCTCCGGTTCATAAAATTTCCCATTTCAAGCGCTGCCCTACAGTCTGCATTATAGAATATCTGATGCTGCTTTTGACAATGGCTAACTGTTACCTTTTTATCATAACCTTATATACCATTAACATTTACCTAGCGTCCTAGCGTATCAGAAAAACATTATTTTAATCGAATTTAGGTCCCTTAGCTAAATAAAATGAATATTCATACTTCCATAATGAATACTTATTAGTAGGCTTAGGATTTTTAGGTGCTAAAAATGAATAATATGTACCTAAAATATGTAAATATAATTTAAAAATGTTAATAAAATTTCATAATTATGTGATAAAAAACAAAAATAGGAGCTAAAAATTGATATACCTATTACAATAAATTATATAAATATATATATATTTCAACAACTTAATTTATTATTTATTCACAAAGAGAAAACGCTTTATTACAATCAATAATAAAATAATGCTTCAAATTTTCTCTTTGACGATTTGATCTACTATCTAATTTTTACACATCGAAAAACTTCTTTCCACTTCTACAGATGTTATTATTGCGTATGTAAATGAACCTATTTCTGAAGTAGAAAAATTTGAAACATCTGAGGCATCTGTTAGATTTTCCATAACAGCTATTATATTCTGGAGCATTCCAAGTCCAATACTTTTATTTAAAACACTGTTTATTTTAACTTTGTACATATTTTTATTCCAATTGAACCTTTCTTATTTCAGCAGCAGTATTGTTTAAAATATATATTTGCTCCACTAGTAAATTTGTAGATTATTCTAACATTTTAATTATGCTTACCAGATGACCATAATTTGAGATGATGAATGCCAATTCATTTTTTATGTAACGGTTTCCAATTATTTCTTTTGCTATTGAAATAGAGTTGGAATCTTCCTCATCAAGCATCTCCATAACTTCTTGTAATTTTTCCAAATTCGCAGTATAGTAATTTTATTTACTGCACTAAGCCAAGTCCCCCACCTTGTTTATCACGGGTTGAGAGGGTAGTGATTGAAATTGAAATTTTGTGTTTATGTGAAAATATGTGCTTAAATGTAGAATATATAAAAATATGTACAAATTATCCAAAAATATTTAAAAATAATTACTGAAAAATAGGCCATGTTTCAAAATTTTCCGAAACAGATAGATATTTTTGCTACTTTGTTGTGGGGCCGCTCAAAAAAAATATTTAAATACGTAAGAACCCTAAGCCTACGTATAAAGAATCTCCTGCACTCAAAATGAAAAATTGTACGAACCGGAGCGCTCGATAATTTTACGAAAATATTATTTGCATAGATATATTATATATATTATAGATACATGGTTATCTTCTTTTATGTGTAAGTATTTTATAAGAATAAGTGTGTTAAGTTTTTTGTTTGTCAAAACAATATTTCCACAATACGCAGCAAATAATTTTGGGATTTTATGAGCCGGAAGAGCGCTGCTTTGCGCTCCGGTTCATTGCGAGCCCTGGGAATATATCTATCATTATATCGGACATAATAATGGAAGAGCGCGAAATTCAATTGCTCAATCAACATATTATTGTAAATTGGGCATATTATATTTATATCAATTAATTTCGAAGATTTCCTGTTTATCTAGCTTTTTAGATTTATTATTCAAATAATGTTAGATTTAAAAATATATGTAATAATATGATGTCAGTTGTTCATATATAAATGGTTGCCCAAAGAAAAATACTCATATCCCTTTTTGCACAAGCAATATGAATGAATGTATATTTATAAAGAACACTGATAGGTATTATATCTGGGGATATGGAGATGTAATAATAATAGTGTAGTTATACTACAGACATCTAGTAACAAATAGAGAAAAATGCAAGTTTAAAACCAAAGACGCAAGCTCATAGTGTCACAGACAAAATAATTACAGGAATGGACTTAGAAACAGATTTCACAGATGTCTACAAAATATTCTGCAGTAAAGCAAAATTTTGGAAGTTAAAACGAATTAGTGATTTAATGATAATTTATATTAATAATTATATCCCAAAGAGATTCAATTTGAGCATTTTTTTGCGACATAGGTTTCACCAATCGGAATCTACAGGCACTATGCGCACTCACCAACGAATGCGATTGTTTAAATTTTAAAAATAAATATTACAATGTTGGGTAGGAACATACTTAAGTGCTTATTTTCACTTTTAAAATAATAAATTAATGCAATCATTAAAACATCATATTAATTAACGTAACTGAGCACAAAAGGTATACTGACGAATACCAACAATAATAATTAAAAAACACAAACGATAATTAATATGGTCAGCATTTATGTGAAATTGTATAATCTAATACCAGTTTAATTACAGAAAGATATTATGGATACACGATACACACAATGGGATGCTCCATAGAGAGAATAGAAGCAGCGACGTCCCTAGACATAATACCGCCCCTGAACAGCGCCAAAATGACGCCCTATTTTTTACACAATATTGTTGAAGTTATACTTCTTTAGACGCGTATGGAAAATCAGATCAGAGGGTATTTTTGGCGTGTGAGATGTAACAAATGATTTATTTTTTCACACGAAAAAAAAACACAATAGGATTCAAACCACTAATTGTTCAGTTATCAGCCGAACGCACTACCTTTACGCCACAGTATGATAATACAATCGTGACGATTATAGAGTATAATATTAAAGTTTAGAATTGTTCCGTTGCCTAGGCATCGAATTTATTATTGTCGGCCATTTGCAATTCCTTAAATTAACAAAATTAAGTTAATAAAAACTTTCAGGTCAACTCCCCTGTCGATGAGTTTATGTATCGTGAGTTCCATTCTTTTTTCACTATATCTGAAATTGTAATTTTTGCGTAGCTCAGAGGAAATTTGTCATAAGCTATCGCGGTCTTGGGTTCAGAGGCACCATGCCGAGCCAGTTTGTCGGCTCTTTCATTTACTTCTATCCCGGTGTGTCCCCTTATCCACTTAAAGTGCACCTCGTGGTGGCGCCGTCTCAGTATTTCGGACTCACTGTGAATAGAAAAGGCAATCGGATTAGTAGACAAAGGGATCTCCAATTGCTTGGATTGAGCTTTTGGAGTCTGAATAAATACAAATACCATGGTTTTCGGTGAGCTTTCGTTAGATTGGATCTGAGCCTGCCCACTCCAGAGCGCATTGGATGGCATAGAGTTCGGCCTGCATTACCGTACAATAGCTTGCAAGGCGGTACTTATGAGCCGCTATCTCACCGCCAGTAATGTATGCCACAAACCCTGCACCAGTACCGCCATCAATTTTGCTCCCATCTGTGAAAATCGGCATGTTATTGCATTCGTTGCTTTCCAACGTTGCAGGATGAGAAACCACTTCAGAAAATAGTCTAGCCGGATGTGACAGCCTTATTTAGTCCACCACAGGGCTCGAAATGGACCGGAACGCACCGGAGCGCCGTTCCTGTTCGTGAAATCGGTAAAATTATCGCTCCATCTCGTGGAATAAATAATTTGACCGTCTGAGCTGGATAGGCCATATAATAGAAAATTTAACACACTTATTTTTATGAAAAAAACACATATACTTTGATAACTCTACTATGTAAAAATCTTTAGAAAACTGTCGAGCGCTCCGGTTCGTAAATTTTTCCATTTCGAGCGCTGGTCCACCAAAAACCTATCGTCAGGCAGAAAACCTGCGAGGCCCTCCTCACCCTTCTTAGCTTTGTAAGTGAGAGAGATTTGTTTTAAACGTAAATCTAGAGGCATAAGTCCTGCTAGAGCTTGCGTTGAATTTAGCAAAGCTGTGCGGTAAGCTCTGCATATTCGTATCGCTAGTGCTCGCTGAACTATATTGAGTTTTTTTTGCTATGTTTTTCCGTTTGGCAGCTTCATACCATATGCTGATCATAGTGATCATAGAATACGTGATCATAGGCTCAATTGTACAAGTGTAGAGAATTCTAAGAGCTTCAGAAAATACACCCCATATGGGTTTGGCCATTCTTGCTAGTTTGAGCGAAGTCACCGCTGCTCTTTTGCAGATTCTGTCCGCATGCTTTGACCAATTTAGTTTGTCATCGATTACTACCCCTAAAAGTTTAAAATCCCTAGAAAAGAAGTAATAGGTATAAGTTAAAGTGTATAGAAATAAACCAACGGCGTTCCAATAAGCGGTCCCTTTTCTTGAGTGTGTAATTTAACAATATAATTAGTAGCTAGTTAAATAATCTAGTTTATCTCAAGTTTTGTTTTTGTTTGGTAACGCCAAAGAAGTATAACTTCTAACGCGCGTACATAAGTACACATACCAATTTTTTTATCATCTTTTCATGACTGAAATATTTAGGAAATGTGTTTTATGGATACATTAGTAACAAAATATATACCGCTAAATGTAAAATCTAAATCCCATTTTTGCTTCAATAGATAATATTGCAGATTCGCGGTTTTAGATACATTTGTAAATACATCTGACAACTTTCAAAACTGAATGACTGGCATACCTAACCGATTTTTTTAAATTTTTTTTTTTAAACGGTACATGTTCAAACACGCGCGTTAACATCATTTTACTCCCTACTTCAATTATAGTTAGTCAATTTATGGCCATGGCCGTATGCTGTAGCTTAACTACTGGGGAATGCCAAAGAAATGGCATATTTCAAAAAAACACTACCTTATTCTTAGGTCAATAATTATTATAAGGCAATCAATATTCGTAGGATATTTATTAAACTTGAATGTTTAAAAACATAGCTTATAATGAGTATCTTTAGAATTATCTTCAAATGTGTTAATTTTGCACATTTTTTTAATAATAAAATGCCTAATTCTTGTCAAATTTGGGATCACAGAGATTATCAATATAATTTTTTATCGTAAATATTTCACTAAAATAATTTCAACATAAATTATACTAATGGTTTTGTAAGTGCGTTGAAAAATTAATAAACGTAAAAAATCTTAACACCACTGCACATGTATGTACTGAAATATGACTATTTTCTAAAACATAAGAGCGAGAGGTTTAAAAGAATACTATTTTATGTACTTACTTAAATACTTTATGCAGTCGACAAATATTTAAATAAATATAAAAGATAGTAAGGCTTCAAAATTATATAAAAAGATTATCTACAACGTTTAAGGAATGTCCAGGATCATGCTTTGAATATACAATAAAAGCTCAATTTTGACCAACGCTGAGCACGTCCGCCCTTAATAGTGTAATAATATGTACGCGGAGATCGCAAATATTATATTTTATTTATTTTTACGAGGGTTAAGCAGGGAATAATTTATTCAAAAGAAAAGATTATAGATCAAAATATTTTATATTTACACGAATGTGTATAATATTGTTTCGGTGAATCGATAAAATACACAATCCACTAGTGAAATAATGATTTATTTTACCAACGTCATCGGTGTGTATTTTATGTCAATTTGTTTCTAATAAAAACAATTATAATCATAATAAATTCAAAGTAAAATTATTCGTGTATCAATATCATTCAAGTATACCCTACTTAAAACTAATTTAAACACTACCCCTGTGTATTATCTCCACGAACCTAACCTCCATAGTTTTTGACACTTGCTCTGCCAGAAAATAACTGTACGTATATGTGCACGTCTGTTGATAGTTCGATAGATTTAAATGGGGTAGTTTGAACTGATCTGTGGTGTGTCCACTAACGTACAGTTATTTTCTGTTCATGTTCAATCTGCTACTCAAACTGTACGTGTATGGCCACCTTATATACTTACCTGCCCATAATTCCAATATAATTTGCAAATCTGCACGTGTCATTGCTGGTCATCTAGGGCCTGACGTGTAAGGACAAAAAAAATAAACCAGACATCGCGAACCCGACAAAAAAAATTACACCCCTGTTAAAACTTTCATGTTAATTATTACATCTTGTTTCCAACCAGTGAGCTCAATTTTTTAATGGAAAGATATTCCCGTATTACTAAGTTTAGGTATCTATTTCTATGGATTCCTAATGATTCTCCTCGATTTTCCTCTCTTCGAGCAACTGCCGCCCCCAAGCGACACTAAATCTGCCTACCCCCATAGGACGTCACTGGATCTGCCCGTTAAAAGTACAAAAACATATAAAACAAGTGGTTTTCTGGTTTTTCGAATTTCGTATCTGTAGAAATTTACATACTTACGATCAGCGCTCAAATTGGAATATTTTACGAACCGGAGCGCTCGATGATTTTACGAAAATATTAACAAAGTTATCTAAATTTATGAGTATTTTATAAAAATAAGTGTTAGGTTTTTTTGTTTTATGGCCGATCTAGCTCAGATGGTCAAATTATTTTCCTACTAGATTTTATTAATCGCAACGGCGCTCCGGTGTGTTCCAGTCAATTTGAGCCCTGCCTACGATAATAAGTGTAATTTGAAATTTAATCCGTTCCAGCTGTTAGTATAGTAATAACTTAAAATCACTAGCTTTAAACACTTAGTACCTACTAAAAACAAAAAAAAATGCCTATAATACGTGTATAATCAGATGCAGCTACATAGATTATACATACCTGTGTTCCCTAATGGAAATGCTGATAACGAGTCATACCTAAAGTCTACTTATATACAAATATGGATTGAAATTTATTTTATTTGTTCCCCAACATTTTTTATATCTTTATTTTCATATATTTTTGTTCGTAGGTACGTTTGTTTTTTATTTGTGTATCTAAAATATCCAAAGTATCCAAAATTTTCTTTATGTAAATCATTAACCAACTTACAATGATGTAATAGAAATTTGTGTCTTCTTTTAAATTATTATTTTCCTAATTATACAATTATTAAACAATGAAATACATAATACACTGTATTGAAATTAATACATCATAGGTTCTTACATTATGAATTGTTATATACAATTCACTATTATTAAAAATAATTTATTCTATTGGGAAAAATAACCAGTAACAAAAACAAAAAACTGTAATAGGTTAATTAATAACAATTATTTTTTATAAAATATCATTTTATGTCATGAAATCTGACAGAAACTAATTACATATATAAATTAATAATATATTTAGATAAAATAGATAAATATGATATTATTTGTTTGAAAATCTAAGCATAATTTTGGCTGTCTCAAAAAATATAATTTTCGCTCTTTTCAATGTTTCATCATTATTTTCTACAATTAATATTTCACAGTATGTATTATTTATTGAATAAAAACAGTTAACAATAACTTAGATGTCATGACAGAAACTAATAACCTATATATTATATAAATCTATTGTTGGCAACATTTCATAATAAAATATTAAGATAAAGAATTATAATATAATTTTTTTGAATATCAAATAATATTCTGCCTAATAAAAATATGATTAACCCGTTTTAAAGTAAAGATGTTATATTTCTATATTTTTGCATAATGATATTTTGTACAAATCGCTCTTTTAAATGGTCACCTAAAGCGAAGAAACCGGTTCAGGATATTATTAAAGTGTGCGAATTAAATAGTCACATATTATATCAAATTGTATTTTATTATTTTATCATTTCTATAACTAATATTACATAAATATATTATTTGTTGGATAAAATCAGTTAATTAAGGATTTCGATTAAATATTTAGTTGCCAACGTTTGCATTCTAATATCAATCATCAAAGAAAGGAAAAGGCGAAAAAGACGTTCATAACCCACCAATCAAATTTAAAGTAATTGAATTTTACTTTCTATTCAATCTAAATACTTGGCAACATCAGTGAATACAACATAATTCGAAGGGTCACACATTTTAGAGTTTTTTTGGGAAACACTGACTGACACTAGACCTCGAAGGCTTTAAATTACATCACCATCGTCAGCATCTTCTGAAATGTACATTTTCACCTCCACTGTCACCGTTGCACACGCTGGTTCCGTTCCTGAAGCCCGCACAGAATGTCTTTTCGTTCAAGAATCTTTCATAAAAGATGGGATAACTTTGAAAACAATCGTGGTCGGACGCCACTGGCATTGTTGCTTGTCCCAATTCAGTAGAGAGAACACCGGTTTCAGTTAAACCCCACCCGACAAAACAGTTCCTGGTTTTCCAACAATAACAGTTTTTTCTTTTTTAGACTTATCCCACAATATGCAGATCGGCTGTACGTACTCACCGAAACTTACTTCAGAAGAAAGTTTCAATAGTGCTATATCGTTGGTTAGTGTTTTCCTTGATAATCCAATGTGTAATATAATTTCATAAATCCCCTTTTTTTGATGTGCGATATCACCTCCGATAATGTTGTGCTTTCCTAACGCGACATGTAGTATTTCAGATATAATTTTTATGTCGTTTTTGACGACGTATTTAGAGACGTTGCGAATTCGCTTGGTTTGTCTACAAACTGGGTCCAATTTTTTGGTAATGCACCAGAACAGAGCTCGTCTCCGTCGACAATAACACTTAATATACTTGGAAACAATTTACCGGGAACACTCTGGACATCGACATAAAGATGATCACTGTGTGTATTGACTCTTAGGTTAAATACTTTCCCAACACCATCATAAGTAATACGTGCAATTTTATTTTGCAGAGTTACATTAGCATCAGAGTCAAATTTAAGTTGAATTTTGGAACCGGATGAAAAAGTTGAATGTAAGGATAGTGTATATTTATATTGATCCGGTGGTTGATTTGTTTCGTGTACTTCACTAACGTCAGTTGAGTTGGGACAGGGATGTAAAAAAATCTCTGGATTATCGACGACCGCTAGCCCATCACATAGAATAATTTCACATAGTATTATCATAAAAAACAAAACTGCCGGCTTGAGTACTGTGGCCATGATTGAATTAATATTCACTATCAATGTAATGTAATTAAACTGCACGTTTTTCGAATTAATGAAAGCTTGACGTTTATCGTGACACCTCAAGAACGTGTTATTTGAAAAACTGATATTTGATTAAGAATAGAAAAATCCAACAGATCAGACACACAATTCAATTTTATGACAAGTTTAGCTATTAGCATTAGATTTCAAGTATAACCGGTCACAACTTACAAGCTTACTTTGTGTATTTTTTTATAATTTTTAATATACCCATTTATATTCACACGAGTTCTCCATTATTTCAAGGTTCATGAAACAAATTAATAATTATCTTCATTATTGAGAGTATAACAAAGCTCGAAAAAGACCGGAGCGCCGTTCCGGTTCGCAAAATTCTTGGAGACAGCGTTCCGGCCAGTTTTTAAAAATCTACCCCTGTGCCCGGAAAAATTTGAGTGAAATTGGTTTTTTACAGTAAATAATGTAATCTTAGTTTATTGGTATTAATACTTTCGACCGAAGGTACTTGATGTAATTTGAATTTAAATTCTAATAGATTCAAGCTCTGTACTATTCCATTGAAGTCGTTTTTTGCGACCCGGGTTTCGCCCTTCGGCATCTTCAGGCGTCGTGTACACTCTCCAAAGGCAAACACATACTGACAACGAACACCCTTAACTCTACCTTATATAGTAAATCAATACAATAAAGTAGGTAAAAACTCTATTACCTACCTATTTAGTCAGAGGTTACAACAAAAAATACAATAAACAAATTATGAATAGCTGAAGTGCCAGTAAAAAACCTAATTAGTAAAAACCCTATCTTATTAATAACAATTCACTGGACAGAATAGTATTATAATAAATTGTCAAACCTAATAATAGGCCAAAATTCTTTATATCAATAAAAATACTACACTCCAGAGGTGTAAATCGTCAATTCTCAGAAAAATAATTAATTGGGTTAACTAATGAGATATTAGTCTTTAATAATACTCTTACAAGGTACCTACTTTTATAACATTATTTTTTAACAAAAATAAAATTATACATATAAACTCGCTTAATATGGAGTCTTTATTATATGTAATTAGAGTTAACAACGTATTATTCGCCATATTATTATGGCGAAATTGAAAAAAGTGATAAAGCTATATGCGAAAAACTATTTTTTCCATTGAAAAACTGCTCGGGACGACACAGCCAAAAAATTATATTTGGGAAATTTTGGCACGCGTACGTAAAAAGATTCGCTAACCCTGCTGTACAGTGTAAATTTTTCATCTTCTTTGACCACATCTGCACCTCAGAGAATAGTATGGTCACCACACGGTACCTCCAAGAATCCCTGTCACTCGCCAGTCGTCTCGAATGAAGACATGCTGGAAAAGTGCATATGAATTTAATTCTAATTCTAACTATGCACAAATTATGACTAATTATAATCCTATTAGCACTGTGCCTTGCATTGCTATATACTTTCGTAGAACTTACCTACTTCATCATTACATTCTCTTTTTCGAATGGCCTCTGCAACGCCTCAAACGTCGAAGAAAGAAGGAGGAAGCACACACCATGAAAACCCAAAAATGTATTCCAATACCAAACAACTGTGAAAATTTGTGAATTTGTTTATCAGACCATTGGGGATTGTCTTCATAACGTATCTGTGCATCCCTACAATTTCAGAATAATAATAGTAAATAATAGAGCAGTGGTCGCGAAACTAGGGCATGCGTGCCACCTGTGCCACGCGAGATAATTTTGCATGGCACGCTTTTGAAGAAATAAAATACCTATAATAATAATAAATGACAGATCGCATTGTATAAAAAATAGCAGACAAATACTCATTAAAAATAAATATTACGTTGAATGTAAATATTTATATGATTGGATGGGTCAGTCCTTAGACTTTATGAGTCACATACAATATTATCACACTAACTCATCGGGATGCAGCGCCGCAAACCTCTAATTTTGATCGATTTACAATGCTTGAGACCACTGTTAACGAGAGAATGCTTCATCTGATCGGAAAAATTCTGGTGTCAATTTATACACTAACCAACTAACTAAGAACCAATCTAACTGCTATAATACACTAACAAACAATTTGATTTCTACCCACAAAAATGACTGCACCAAATAAGAAACAAAAACTTGGTGAAGCTAGTACTAGGGATTGCAATACCGGTATTTCAAAACCGGTATTCCAGTATTTATATATACTTAAATACCGGTTTTAAAAATACCGGAATTTTTGGTATTAAAAAACCACACTCGTTTAAGTTTTTGAAAATGAATTGTAAGTTATGTGCTGCTAAAATGCAAATATATTGAGTGAATCCAACATTGAGGTGTTAAAATAATAAAACAAATTTCATCAAATATATTTATATTAAGTAATTGTCGTGATGAATTATCATAATATTATTTCGAAATAGAAAACATCCGTGACAAAAATGATCATTTATTCTATAATTTTATTGATGACTGTACAAGCGTTGAATTTAAGAACCTTTTCCTTCAACCGGGACTTATTTGCACTTGATGAACTTAATAGGGCTTTAATTAAAATTATCAATATATTCAAATTAATCGAAAAACATTACTAGTTCTACAATTATGATCAATACATATTTTTTGAATGTCACCATAATACATGAAGGTATGGAGGTTTTTGCTATAAAATAATATTTTAAAAAGATTTTAATAGCTATGTTATTATTGATAAGCACCTATTTCTGTTGTTTAATGTTTAAGAAATACCAGTATTGACATTTTCATTCGGTATTGCAATCAATAGCTAGTACCTACCTATTAGTAATTAATTCTGTCTGATAGTTTCAAAATTGGTGGACCGGAATGTATGGCATGATTGAAAGAAGTGATAAAGCTATATGTGTGCTAAGTTCTGCACGTTGTAGAAGTTCTGTGAGTTCATTTTTAACAGCATTTTAAAAAAATATTTGCCCCCCATGAAAAACTGCTCGGCACCTCAGACAGTTGAAAAACAATATTTGGGAAATTTTAGCACGCGTACCTAAAAGGGTTCGCCAACCCTGTGATAGAGTGTGTACAAATCGTGTGTTTCAGGTTGCAATTTATGACATTATCAGGCAATATCAGAGGGTTACATGTAAATTGTACGTACTACATTTCAGCATAGCACAGTTCGACGTGAGCTTTCTTATCGGAAAGAGATAACCGTATACTATATTTTATTAGATTCAATAATATGGACATTAATTCAATTTTCATAGCCTATTTTAGCAAAATTCATGAATTCAAGAATGAAAACTTAACCTAACCTAAATTAACATAACCTAACCTACCTTAACCTATCCTAAACTATAAATAATCCAGTATATCGGCTATTTTCAAAGTTTGTTTGCCGATGGCTTCTTGTAAACCGACAAGAACCATGTTTTATTTAGACATGAATCAGCGCTTGAAATGGAAAAGTTTACGTACCGGAGCGCTCGACAGTTTTCTGAAGAACAATACATAGTGATCATAGTTAGAAGACATAGTTATCAAATTTTATGTGTATTTCATAAAAATAAGTGTGTTAGATTTTCTATTATATGGCCTATCTAACTCAGACGGTCAAATTATTTTTTCCACAAGACGGAGCGATAATTTTACCGATTTCACGAACAGGAACAGCGCTCCGGTGCGCTCCGGTCCATTTCGAGCCCTGACATGAATATTATTTCAGTACTATACGGCCCAAAGAGGATGGACGGTCTTTAATATACGACCATATTTCCGATAAATATTTCACGGTGAAGTGCGATACGGTGAACTGCATACGTACAAATTTCCGGACACAATATCAAAGGGGATCAGTGGGCTTTAAATCGATTTTAATGATAATTATTAACAAAATTTGTATGGCGGTTTCAGTTTACATAATGTTACTATCATTTAGGTAAGCACTTATACTTGAAACAAAACATTGAATGCGTATGGGTATTCTGCATGGTTCAATTTTAAAAACATTATTAATTTGAGATCGATTACAAAGCAAATGAAAATAGCGTGACTGTCATTCGCATTCACTGAAAACGTTTGTAAACAGCGCTCGAAATGGAAAAATTTACGAACCGGAGCGCTCGGCAGTTTTCTGAAGATTTTTACATAATAAAATCAATGTTTTTTTTTTTCATAAAAATAAGTATGTTAGATTTTTTATTATATGGCTTATCCAACTCAGACGGTCAAATTATTTATTCCACGAGACGGAGCGATAATTTTACCGATTTCACGAACAAGAACGGCGCTCCGGTGCGCTCCGCTCCATTTCGAGCCCTGTTTGTAAATAATTATAGATGTCAATACAAACTTCCTAATAATTCCAAGAACTTACATATTATTATTTGTTATACATACATCCTTGGATTGATTTTCTGGCTGGCTATGATAAGTATTATAATTTAACAATATTACAAAAAATCTGATTGCAATGGAAATAGTTTTTTTTATTTTTTATTTTAAGATTGACTCATTCCATAATTTCTCACAATCCTTCTAGAATCTAGATTCTAGAATTAGAAAACACTCCAAAATAGTAATATTAAAATAATATTATGTAGTCTTTCTTATCTACTAATAATCTCATAGTGCGAAAGTAGTTTTACTGCTGCCATCTAACAACAAATAGAGAAAGATGCAATTTTAAAACCAAAGACGTAAACACATTGTGGCACAGACAAAATAATTATAGAAATGAACTTCGAAATAGAGTTAACAGGTGATGTCTCCAAATTTTCTGAAGCAAATGCAAAATTTTATAAAGATAAGTGAAAGCTGATTGTTTAATTTTATATTATAATATCTCAGCGATTTATTCAATTCAATTTTGCGATACAGGTTTTGCCTTTCGGAATCTTCAGGCACTGTGCACACACACCAATGGTAAATACATATCGATACCAGTGACGAAAGGGTAGGCTATACATAAATAGCGCACACTAAACATTGTCAGTCATACGTATTTGTTTTATTGAACTTAGACTACAACTTGCAAATAGTTTTGGTTCGTTTTTAATAGTTAAAAAATATTCGTCTATCTGTAATATTAAATGCCATTAAAAACAGTCGCCTGCGCACAATTTTATTCCATGTGATTAAATATTTCTTTTATTACTAATTGTGCTTCCGTACTCCATCGCGACATTTCGATCGTTTCAAGTCTCTTTATTCAGATTGCTATATACTTGAAAAGGTATAACATGTAATTTTTTTTGTTATAATATGAATATTTTGACTATTTCATTTTGTTTATTTTCATTATTCCATTGAAAAATATTTTGTATTTGGGGGGGCGGCTATTTTGGTCTGTCACTTGGGCGGCAGTCACCCTTTTTTTTCACCGCAGCGAAATTTCGTTCCACCCACTGTTGAAAATTATTTGCCGTTTCACTTAATAAGTGTATGTATGCTCTTAACGTTACGGATAGGTAAATTCTTCTGTACTCTTTTAGTTAACTACAACCCAATCTCGCAAACTTTAGAATATAAAAATGTTTTAAAAGTGAAAATACTCTCCGAAAAAATGTAACGTCATAACGTATGTCGTATATGAAACAGATTTTCGCTTTTCTCGAAAAACTCAATTTTTCAAAACTCTTTTTGGGTTTACGGCGTGCATTGCCATCAACATTGCACTAAACCTTTTGATATTATATTATATAAGTACGAGGGTTGTCCAAGAATTAAAGACCTATATTGATTTTTGTGGCGTGGCATTTACTGGCGTGTAGCGTAGACTTCCCTCTCCAGAACGAGTGGTGAGCCGGCTCGATAGCTACTTCAGGAGGACCTTCGCGTCCGTTTGAGATAGACGCTCCGCTGTCGAATCCCGCCACCTGCGAGGTGCGTTTAATCGTTCGGTTTCTCAACCAGGAGGGAGCCCACCCTGTTGAAATCCATCGTCGTCTCACATCCAATTATGGTAATGTGATGAACCAGCGTAATGTCAAGAAGTGGTGTACTGAGTTTTCGAGTGGTAGAACGAGTGTTCATAAAGAGGAGGGTAGAGGAAGGAGGTCTTCAATTAGTGACGCTTTGTTAAAGAAAATCAATGATAAAGTTCGTGAAGATCGCCGTCTGATAGTCTTTGAGCTCGCAATGTTGATCCCTAACGTCAGTAAGTCTACCATAAAAACGATTTTGAGGAGGACATTGGGGTATGCAAAGGTGTGCTCGTTGGCTGCCCAAAATTCTGACGGAAGCTCACAAACAAAATTGTATGAAAAGCACTTAGGTCGTTTTAAACCTTCTGGACTCATTCAAATGGGATGTCTTCCGTTATCCTGCTCACAACCCCGACCTGGATATTCCATCTTTTTTTTCACCTGAAGCTTACTAGTTCTACGATAAGGAAATCAATGACCTAGTGCCACGGCTCACCAAGTGCATCGATCATAATATGAACTACATCGAAAAATAGTGGGAATATGTACCTAAAATTTCGTATGCTTTTTTTCATAAAAATAAAATTTTTGGTGTGAATACAATAATATTGATGACTTAATTTAAATAACAAGAAAATTTCAAAAAACTACAAAGTTATGCGAGAGCTCACGTTAGATATAAAGGTAACAAAGATAATTTTCGGATAAGCGGGAAGTGGAGTAACAACTACTTCGTGTCCAATGTAATAGTAAAAAAGGTGGAAAGAGATGTGAATAAAAAAAATTGAGAAGTTGAAAGTGAAGAGTAGAGCATGATTAAGAAGTAAAAAGTAAAGAATAAAATATGATAATTAAATTGTTCAGGGCGTGAGATCTTGCTGACAATCAGTGAAACTCGTATCCATAGAATATAATAAAAAAGGAATTTTAGTAGTAAGTAAAAGATGTGAATAAACAAGACTTGTAAGTGAATGATAAAATTAGTATTTGGGGCGCTAAGTACTTATATGTGTGTATAATGGTATACTGTGGAATTAAAGAAAACACTATAATTTAGAGGCAACAATTGTTTATTATAAACTAGAAGACATATTGAATTTATTAAAACAAGTAAGAAGACAGAGACATAAAATTTAAGAGACTCGTGATCATTGTTTTGCGAACATGTATAGTTTTACAAGAATATTATAATTCAAAAATAAAGGTACTCATCTGCTGGTCCATTTGAAATCATTGATTTTACAAATAGTAATGAAAGTTCAAATGAAGCTAAAGCAATACTGAGAATTTAAGTGACCGGCGTCCGAACCGGCCGTCATCAAAAGCAAGTGTTAAATGCAGAGCCAAAGTAAAAAGTGGGGTCTTGTCCTGCCGCAGGGTGGGGGTTGGTATGAAAGGGACAACCAATCTTGCATCTTCTTCTTGAATGAAATCGTATAACACTACTCCACGAGCCGTTGACTTACGGTTGTTCCAAGCGGAATGCTTGGCGTTGAAGTCTCCGGCAATGACTGTGGGAGTATTGTTGGTGTCCAATAAGTTATCAAAATCTGACCTGGTGGGTTTCTGTTTCGGAGGACAGTAGATAGCTGTGAATTTAACTAAGCCGTAATTCTTAGTGGTTACTAATATCGAAGTAGATTCTATAGCCGGACGTGTGACGCGCGCGGGTGGCTGAGAGTGTATTGAACAGTGCTCGATATGTGATTTTACGATGATGGCTGTTCCGCCACCTTTAGTGAGTCTGTCGGTTCTGTGGATAGTGTAGTTCGGTATATTAATATGGTGCGAGGGTTTGAGCCATGTTTCATTGACAAGAAGTATGTCAATGTCGTGCTCACGCAGGAAGTGTCGGACTTCGTGTTTGTCTTTGAGGAGTGAACCTCGAGTATTCCAGATCGCGGTCTGAAGTGATGTTGGTTTTATTTTACCGGCCATAGAGGGTTGGGCAGATTAGCTCTAGCGAGGAGTTGACTTGCTCCGACAGGGCCTTCATCCTTTGGGACAGCATCAATATATGTTGTACCTGTGGATGATCCTGTGGGAGGGTGATAAAGGTGGAGGTGGAAGTGGATGGGTGGGCTGCGGGGGCTTTGGTGGTGGTGGATGGGATGTCCTGGGTTCGGGGGGCGCTGTTCATCTGAGAGGCCGCTGTCGTGGCCCAGGTGTTTGGGCGTTGGACTGGCAGGCTCATCAGTGGTTGCGGGGGCAGGCGTCTGGCAAATCCTTGATTGCCGGGTCGTCTTGGGCAACCCTTGAAGTTCGCAGGATGCGGTCCTTGGCAGTTTGCACATGTCGCGGGGCCCATCTCCCTCGTGTGTGCGCAGGAGGATGAGATGTGTTGTTCTCCGCATTTAACGCATCTGGGGGGGGCGAAGCAATTCATGGCTGAGTGGTTGTATCCTTGGCATTTATGGCATTGCCCGGCGGAGGTTTTTCGTCTCAGTGGCTTGGCCTGGATGCGGAGCTGCCAGATCGCGGTTAGGTTGTAAACTTCCTTTCCACGCTCTGTCTTCTCGACATCTAATAAGACCAGGGGCATGGGGGTCCTATTTGGTCCTTTGTTCATCCTCTGGACTTTGAGGACTGGGTAGTCGAGGACTTGCGTAAGTTCCTCTAGGATCTCTTCCTCGGTGAATTTTGGATCCAACCCTCTGAGGACGATTTTGTAGGGTTTTTGAGTCTGGAGATCGTACGTGTTGTACGAGATCTTTTCTGATTGGAGGTGGTCTTGGGATTTTCTGTAGGTATCCATTGACGGGAGGGTGACTTTGATTCCTTTTTGGGTGTCAACAGCATCGGCTATTGGCTTGCCTATGCGGAACATGTATGTTTGAAATTTCCGGTAGGTGGCTTTGTCATGGAGGACAATGGGCGGGATTTTGATCGTCTTGTTGACAGGTGCAGACAAGATCGTGGTTGGGACGGGGTTTTTGGGCTTGAATTTGTGCTTGATGAAGCGCTGGAAGGAAGTGATGGTGAGATAGGTGGTGGATCAGTTGTGGTCTTCTTCGTGGGGGGAGTCACTTGGTTATTGGGGCCTTGGGGCGAGGGCGAGCTGGTTGAGGAGCTCGAGGCGTTTCGCCTGATTTCGTTGTGTTCCATTCTTTTACGCGCTTTTTTTCCGAGAGGTATGGGGGTGGAGTGGTTGAGCGGGGAAGTTGCTTCGTCCTCAATGATTGTTTCCAATCCTTTGGGAGTCTGTTTGCTTATGTTTTTGCGGATTTCCTTCATGAGGGGGGAGGTTGTGGAATTGGAGGAGTTAATAAAGCTGTCCTCCTCTTCTGAGTCCAAGTTGTGGATTTCATCTGGGGTGATGGTACATTGGGAGTCAGGGAGCTGGGGGGGGGCGGGTTGTTTATTCCGGGAGGTGCTCCTGGTCTGGCGTTCTGTAGTCGGTGTACCTGGGGGAGAAGTGGAAACGTCAGCGGGTGCGCGTTGTTTAATGAAAGTTTGTAGTTGGTCCATGAGCTCTGCTTCGGCCGGTGGAACTTGAACATTCACAAGGAAGGCCAGTAGTTGAGTGATCAACGAGGGTTGGGTTGTTGAATTTTGGTTTTTCTTTTTGGCGGGAGCCATTTTAAATAGATGCGAGAGATAGAATTTAGTGGTTGAGAATTATAGATAGAGGGTTAGAAGTTATAAGTTATTATTTATTTATTATTGCGCAATCTACTCTGTGCAATATTGTAAAAATAAAATAAATAAAAATAGAAATTAAAAATAATAAAAATTAAAGGAATTAAAGAGAAAAAAAAAAAAATACAAAATTTTTTTTTAAAATTAAAAATTAAAAAATTAATTTAAATTGCGCAATCCAAATTTGTGCAATGTTGTAGTAGGTAAAATTGTTGATAGACGGCGCGAAAAATGAGTTTAATGTTATTGCGCAATGTTAATGCGTGGTAGGTAGGGGGGTCGGAGTAGGTAAGGGGGGAGGGTTGATATTGATATTGCGCAATTCAATTTGTGCAATATTGCAGGGGTTAAGATTAATGTTTGGCGCGAAAGTTAATTTAAAAATTTAAAAGTATTGCGCAATGTTAATGCGCGGTAGGTAGGGGGGAGGGTTAGTATTGCGCAATCCAAGTTTGTGCAATAAGTAGGAAACAAATATTATTAAAGGGCGCGAAAATTAATTTGAAAATATTGCGCAATGTTGTTGTGCGGTGGGTAGGGGGGTCGGGGTAGGTGGGGGGGGAGGGTTGGATGGGTTGTTTGGTAGGTATGATGGAAGTTTTAGGTATTAGTTTAGGGGCTGGAAAAGGGGCTGAGAAAGGGTCTCGTCGGCGAGCTGAGGTTATCGGAATTTTATCGGTATGCGGGTACGCGGCGTAAAAAGGGTCAGACGGACCGAGCGAATCTATTGTTACAAAAGCAGGTAGGTGAAGCCTCTGTGTTTTTTGTAACTATGAAAGAATTTAAAGTTTATAGGTATTTAATTTATTCTATGCGAGTTGATGAATTTATAGTAAAAATGTACGGACAAGAGTGAAATTTAAATGAATAGGATAAACAGAGTGAGAGATAGCTTAGCTGTAGCCTCGGCTCCTGAGGCGCGGTGATCCGGTGGTCTCCCTGGGGCACTGTTACTGGCTAGACCGAGCTGAACGGGGCCGCCGTCGATTAATGCGATCCGGGACAGCGACAACTCTGGTGAGATGAAGGTATACTCGGATCGCACACGACAAAAACACAGAACTGCCCGGAACTGACAGCGTTGCACTCCACGGATACACTCGAAACACAACACTTTGGAGCACACGAAAGCAGTGGCTCGCGGCTAAGCACTTCACTGGGAGGTAGGTAGGTAGGTAGGTATATGTGATGGGTTGGGCGGGTTGGCGAGAGAGGCGCAATTCAGGTCTGGACACGTTTGACGGGTCGATTCTCCACTATGAAGGCCCGGGCGAAGATTCTAGGTTATTCGGCTGTTGGCGATTATCTTTAAAAAGACTGTTCAGCGGCAGGTAGATGTCTGCTAGAATCCTCAGGCTGGCGATGATAGCGGCGATTCGATGGTATCTGGAGTCCGGTGCGATAACAGTACTGCAGAGACTGATACCCACAGAATGGATATGCCTAAATCCACCAGACTTAAAATCACGGCGAGAAACCGCGCCAGGAAAATCTCCCAAATCCTGGGGGACCAGCCCTCTTTCCTCAAGTTTAAGAAACTAAGGAAAGAGGTCCGCAATCTAAACGCCACACAAGCTAGTGAGACCTGGAACTCCAAACTCACAGAGTTACTTAAGGGCAGTGACCCTTTCTGGAAACTCTCTAAAGCCTTGAGGATAAAGAAATGTCCTATCACTCCTCTGAAAGCCCATAATAAAATGGTCTTCACGACTGGAGAAAAACTCGAGGTATTTGCGGACAGCCTCCAAAATCAATTTAGACCCAACGAATTAGACACATCTAAAAGGTCCACCAGAAGACACCTAAAATCAATTGAAGACAGGGCCAGCGCAATCATACATGATAGAATAGATCCTCCACCACCTCCGATCACGCCAACCTCCACTCAGGAAGTTGAATATTTAATCTCACGACTTAAAAATCGTTCAGCGCCAGGCAACGACGGAGTGAGCAACCTCTCCCTCAAGAATTTACCAGAAAAAGGCATCCTTGCCTTAACAGGGATCTTCAATGCCTGTCTAGAGCTGCAATACTTTCCAGATGTCTGGAAACTTGCTGACATCATCCTCCTGCCAAAACCGGGCAAGAATCACACTCTCCCCGAAAGTCACCGGCCAATCAGCCTCCTCCCTACGATGAGCAAACTCTTAGAAAGACTCATAAATGCCAGACTTCAAATCATTATCCATGAGAAGAAACTCATACCAGACGTTCAGCATGGGTTCAGAGCCGGTCACGCCACGAACCATCAACTGCTGCGCGTAACAGAATACATAACAGACGGTTTCAATCACCATAAATCTACAGTTGGCTTGTTCTTAGATATTGCTAAGGCCTTCGATAAAGTTTGGATCGAAGGCCTCATTGTTAAACTCTCAGAGGCCGAAATCGATCAGCCAATTATTCAAATCCTGCACTCGTTCATCACCGACAGACACTTCGCAGTCAAACTGTTCGGAGAAAGATCCTCAATCAGACCCGCAAGCGCCGGAGTCCCACAAGGCTCCGTTCTTGCTCCGTCTCTGTATAACCTCTATACAAGAGACATTCCGATCCCATCAGACACCCCATTAGCTTCATGCATAATAGCACAATATGTAGACGATACAGCAATCCTCTCCCGATCGATGAATCAAGACAGAGCTACAGAACTAGTCCAAAGGGCGGCCGACCAGGTTTCCGCCTGGTGCGACAAATGGCGCATAAAGATAAACGCAGACAAGAGTAACGCCATTTGCTTCAGGCGCAACTTAAGGAAGAAACCACCTTCTAAACGTAAGCGCAAATTTCCACACCTGATAATGCACAAAACTAAAATCCCTTGGACCAATACGGTCAAATATCTTGGTCTAACGCTAGACACAGCACTCAACTTTTCAAAACACATTAGCGATAAAAGACGCCAAGCCGACATAGTCTTAGCTAAGCTCAAACCCATGATAGGACATAGGAGCAAACTTGCCTATCGCAGCAAGTTGCTATTATACACAGCTATCATTCGCCCCATTATGACCTACGCGTGCCCCGTCTGGGCATTTGCCGGCTTAAAATTCATCAACAGACTACAAATCGTACAGAACAAAACTCTCAGAGCAATCACCAATGCTCCCTGGTTCGTCAGGAACACCACACTCCACAGCGATCTTAACTTGGAAACCCTCCAAACCCACATCCTCAAGCTCACGAAGCAATTCTACAGCTCCATCAACAACCATCCCAACACGACAATTAAAGACCTATTACATTACGACATACACGCTCACTATCAATTTGACCGACCAAGAAGGGTACTTCTACTAATGCCCCCCTCCCCTAAATAAATATCCTTTTTTCCTATATTCTTCTCTTTTGTATACTCTTTTTTTCTTGTACTTTTCCATATGATTACAGATCCATTGACACTCAACCTAGACCGATCAACACCCAGGATGTCCGGATGACCCAGGAGGGTACTTCTATTAATTCCCCCCTCCACTAATAAAAATATCCTTTTTCCTTATATACTTCTCTTTCTGTTTATTCTTTACTTCTTGTACTTCTCTATATGATTACAGATCCCTTGCCACTCAACCTAGACCGACCACCACCCAAGATGTCCAGACGACCCAGGAGGGTACTTCTAATAAATCCCCCCTCCCCTAAATAAATATCCTTTTTCCTTATATTATTTTCTCTCCCTACAGATTAAAACCACAGCGGAGGGGTTTTTGGCCGGTTGTGGGCTTGCTCACCTCCGGAGTTTTTCCCCCCTCTGCGGCTCAAATTTTGATGAGCAAACGGGCTAAGACCCGAAGTAACACACGATAAAGATGCGATTATGGATGCCGGTCTTGCTTTTTGGCCTTCTCTCAGTCTTCGTGGGAGCACCGGCTGGTGCGGAAGAAGATGACCCCGGCACTGGATTCGGACTGGACGAACGCCAGACCCCACGGGCTGAACGCTGAACTCTGCAAAACCGGACAGAAGCGAGATGTGGGGTGGGGAGATGTTGGGGGCCTGTGACGGCGGCGGTCCTTGTTGTTGTTTGCTCAGAAGAAACACTTTTTAAATATACTTACTAGAGATTCCTTCACCCAGATCCTAAACCTGGTCTCGGTCGGACGCGAAGCCGCCGAAACCAGGTCCTCTCACTCCAATCACGCTTCACTCCAGATAGATACTTCATATAAAGGGGATAGACGCTAAAAACCGTCTAGGTGGCCCAAATGAATAAGCACATACCCTAAGTAAGTAAGTAGCATCTTCTTCTACTTATTCGCCATTTACCTATTTTGGATTTTAGGTATATCCACAACGTGACACCAAAGCTCTTATATTATTATATTGCATATACCATATTATCATTATTGTTGATTCTACATTTAGTTGGGCTATGGATGTCTTGAATAGAGACAATCTTTGTTCGTAGGTGACATTATTGTAACTAGAAGTCTGTTTTGATTTTTTTTTTTTTTGTTAATATTATTATTATTATTATTGTTATTATATTTTTTTCTATCTTCTCTCTTCTGAGGGTAATATTTGACTTATAATGTAAATATCATGTTGTGTACTTCTTCAATTTAGATTTGTTATGTCCAGAATGTTTTGTATTCTTAAATCAATAAATAAATAATACTTATTTATACTGCAATGTTAATTTTATACAAAAGAAAATATATTTTTTTAATTAAAGTATCAAGTGAAGAATATCAATGTAACCTCGTAGTCCGATGCGTAAGGCACTAGCGTACCGAGGGTATTCCGAGTTCCAGCGTTCGAAATAGAAAATATTACGAACCGGAGCGCTCGATAATTTTCCGACAGTATTACTTTAAACTACACCAAATTACAATCTTAACGTTGTCATTTCTCTTCAAATATACGTCAATGACTTCTAGACCACGTGGTAATAGAGCAAGGTCTTCTGAACTTCAGCTGTTATGTTCAGGATGTATTTTCCTGTCTGGACTGGACTGGACATCAAGATGTTTAAAATGTTATCGCTCGCTGAGATCATTGACCAAATTAAGGAGACCCAAGAAAAAATATAAAATATAAAAAAAATCGTTGTGTGTACTTATGTACGCGCGTTAGAAGTTATACTTCTTTGGCGTAACAAAACAAAAAAAAAACTTGTGATAAACTAGATTCTTTGGATAGCTCATAATTATCTTGTTAAATTACACACTCAAGAAAAAGGACTGCTTATTGGAACGACGTTGGTTTATTTCTATACACTTTAACTTATATTACTAAATTATATGATGGTTTCTCGTTGTTTTTATTTTTAAAGTACCAACTGTCACTCTGGCGTTTAATAGTTTGTTTATGTTAGGATTTGCACTGGCCGACAATAATAAATTCGCTGGCTAGGCAACGGAACAATTCTAAACTATATTATTATACTGTATAATCGTCACGATTGAAGTATCATACTGTGGCGTAAAGGTAGTGCGTTCGGCTGATAACCGAACAATCGGTGGCTCGAATCCAATCAAGTGCGTTTTTTTTCGTGTGAAAAAAATAATTATGTGTTACATGTCACACGCCAAAAATACGTAATTTAGTAAGGTGTATAACCAAAACTAGCGCCGTCTGAATTCAACTATATTATGAAATATTCGATGGGAATTTAAGATGTGGTTTGTATGCGTTTTAGTCACGTGATGCCACTGACGCCAGTCACTGTCTGGCTTTTTATTCCGAAATCATAGGTGGTTTAGTAAGCGCTTACATCCGCACATTTATTCAAAATAATTATTAGTAAGAAGATAATTTAAAAAATAATTTCTATGGGATTCAATCACATATAAATATTGATTGTTGTTAAAAATATAAAATAATTTATCTCGCGATTTTTATTTATCAGTTATTTATACCTAAGTCTGTGTTTTAAATATAGAAGTATTTCAAAATGTCTAGTTTTACGGGTTAAATTATAAATTGTTATGGAACATATTATACACAACAACGGATATTTTCAAAGATGATAGCTTATATATTTTGGACGTATGTTACGTTTATGAATGTTTAGGAAAATACATAATTCAATCGAATTGCTTATTTATAAACTAATTATATCAAACTAATTGAGCTTTTGAAATTTCATCGATTTAGTGTATCTACCTATTCATCAGTAGTAATATAGAGTTGTCTCCTTATTCCCCGTAAATATATCTGACAAGTGTGGTTACTCCACAGCCTACCTCTTTCCAAAAGTCACCCTTCGCCACTGTCCTTGAGTAATTATTTTTTCCAAAATTTCGAGAACTCTCATTTGTCAAGAAATCATCGATCTGATTTTAAATTGTTAAGTAGGCAAAAATAACAAATTAAAAATTGAAAAAATAGTCATAATGAAAGCTGATAAAAAAAGCCTACGATTTTGATACTGAACGATTTTTGTTTAAATTTCCCAGTTAAAAAAAAGCTCTCGACCCTGTGAGATAAATGTTGTACACGTGCACTTTTTACGATATTAACATGGAATATTTTATTTTTTTATTTTTTAACGAATGATACAAATATGCACTTGATGCTAAAATTATGCCAAGATATCACATAGTCCTTATTGTTTTAAAAAAGTCCATCTTAAAAGCTTTTTTATCTATTCTTTCATTTTTTTTTCTCCCACGGATGTAGTGAGATTTTGCGTCCAAAACAACTATTTTTGTGAACGGCATAGTACTATAAAATAGATAAATTATTAACAACTACTATCGGACTTAGATTTATGGTCTTCTGTCCAACTGAGTCCCAATGCATTGCATAATTCTGCGGTTAGGTGGCAACGTCACTTTTTATAAGGAAAACGCAGACACTTATGAATGGGTACATCATATTAAAAAAATATAAATTAGATAATAAAAATATCTATAAAATGTATTCTTCAATAGTACTCAATTACAACAGTTATATTTTTACAAATCTATGGAATTTAGTCAGTCTTCTTTGAGATATTCAAACATAACGTCATGCTTTATATAGTATGATTGTTAGAAAATATTACTTAATAAATTATAAAAATACTACAGTTAAATTAGTGTCTTTGCCGGTTAATGGTGTGTTTACAAGTGATTCAAATTATAAATTCAAAGTAATTTCAAATTTATTTAAAATGGAGCCACGATTTTATCCAGGGAATCAGAAATCAATTAACTCTAAATATCCCAGAAAACAATCAAGAACTCTATCGTCTATAAAAGTTAATAGTTCTATACCGATTGAAAGGTAAATTTTTCAAATTCAAACTTATTCATTACTATATTATGTGGCGGCTCGACGACTTTCTAGGTGGTGGGGTTCTGCCATTAATTATTAAATATACATAATATCTACATACTTTCTCATACCATACATTACGTACCGAGCTACTTATAATAATACGATTTTACTAGTGAGGAAATGAGTATTTTTTCAAAATAAATAGTATGATTAGTCGTTAGGTACTTAATCACATCTAAAAAGCGTGCTTAAAATTATCAACTCAATTAATAAGTAATAATAATTGTTATAGACTTAACATTATCAGTTTTGTACAACACATACAGCGAGCGTTTTTACTCACCTTGGTGTTATTTGATTCGCTCCCCAGTATGCGCATACTAACGCTAATGCATTAAAAGTCCTTTTTAGGACGAGATTTGGATGGGACTGAGTGACTTCGGTCAGCGGAAAATAGACGCTATAACTTTCTTAATTTGTACACACGTGTCACTGTGAAATAGGGCGTATTTAATTTATTTAATTATTTTAATGCATCGTAATCATCATAATGTTATGTTATAACAGAAGTATTTGCAATCATTGATCTATTTATTTGTATAATAATAATAAATATCAACCTATGTAAAATTGCGACAAATTTAGATGGATAAAATAAATTAAATAGTTCATGTAATTAAGTAGGAATATTATGACAATGATAAAAATATCGGGTGTGGAGATGGTCCCTATGAACCCTTAAGGTAGAGCCGCCCCTGACTATAGTGATAGTTACCTACATAAGATTTTTTTAATAAAAAGTGTATTAACGTCTCAATTACCTTTTTTTTAAGTAACAAAATTAAATCAAAATAACCGTTTCTTAGTTTCATTTAAAATTAATCTTTTATCGTATTCCCTCAGACCACAAATAATGTTGATAGGTTATGAATTATATTATATAGATTTCTTTTTTTTAAACCTTGTCCGATCCTAAGAAGATTGTATGGCACTAGGTATTGCAATACTGAATGAATAAATTATGTATACCGGTATTTCTTATTGAATACCAGTATTAATATCGGTATTCGTCAAAACTTATTATAGAAAAAAAATAATTAGGTACCTATCAATAAATATAACTGTTAAAATCTATTTTAAATACTATTTTTTTTTGCAATTTACCTACATTTGTTATGTTGACCTTTATAAATATGTATAGATAGAACTATTAATTTTTACAAAATGTGTATTTAACTAGTATTAACTAGTAAATTTAACGTTTGTTGGATGCACTATCAACGTTGGATCATAGAATTATTGAATATATCTATTTGGCACGAATGTTTTCTTTTTGAAAATAATATCGCGACAATTTTAAAAGTATATTGGAGGGATTTTGTTGTAATATTATGTAACTTTTGTTAGTTTTAGTCAATATATTTGTGTTTTGGCAGCATAAAACTTATATTTTTGTACACGTTTGAGTAGTGATTCCAGATGCATGAAATTATATTTCCCAAATTGATCATGCTTGATAACGATGGATAAACTTGACTCGCAGCCGTGTGTATATTTAAATATACTCTTATTCCCCTTGGTAAATCCCTCGTAGCCTTGAATTGTGACCATCCTGAAATTCAGTCACCTTCCGAACTACCAATACTCAACACCCCTCTTGATCCTTTGCTTATCTCATGGCAGAGTGAACGCTGCTCCTTCATTTAGTCGCTCGAGCGCGCCGTCACTCATTCTCTGTTTCGTATTATCTAAAAGCTACCATCAGTTTCTCCAAGTTATCCTGTCCACGTCGAATTTTATGTCCAAAAAACTGCAGAAAATGTCTCAAACATAATATTGTCTTGTCTCAACCAAGGCCAACTTTGAGGCATTCAAAAAATTTGCTGCGTCATATTGGAGGACGGAATAATTCCGATCCCTCCTTAGATTCATCACTTTCAAATCCTGACTCCTCTGTGTCGGCAGAGTTTCAGTACACGGGTACAGAGGACATGTCATGTCATTAAAGATAAATGACGGCAGAGCAAGTCAAGATTCTTTTTATTTTCTAAAACTCTTTCTTTAAGCACTAAGGTGCATGGTTGCTACATGACTACAGTGCAGCATCGCTTTGAGACAAGGAAGTGTGGCACTAAAATCTTTTCATTCTGACACGTTTATAGCGTCATGGAAGGCGGCCGTGCATAAACTGCGGTTGCATATACATGGCGGGTGGAGATGGAGAAACTCAAATCATTGTCTTGTCTGGTTCGTCCTGTGATCTATTCAAGAAATACAAAGCATTCGGCGCCAACACCACATTTCGAAGGCAATAACTTTATTGTCTTCCACTCGCTTGCGCTTAGGATCCATGACTCGATACTGTACAAAAATATAAATATAAACACTAATGTTAGAACAAGAATAATTTTCGTGGAAATTCTGTGATCCCTCCATATAACTGTAATACGTATCACCACATTTATTGTAATATGTGTGCACCTTTTTGATCTGTTTCACATCCCCTTTTTCCACTAATGGTCGATCCCAGCTGGATATATAGTGAATTATTAATTAAATTTTATATATTTTTTATTACACGCGATTTATAAATGTATTTTCACATGGTATGTTAGTAATTTCTGTATTTTTCGGGTAAAATTACGTAAATATACGTACGTATATTTACGTAATATATATATATATAAATCATATATAATATAGTACATATAAATCAAAAATATCAACTTCGATAAAGAAAACGTTAGCTGATAAATTTACTGAATGCTCCTTGAATGCATGATTTTTTTTTTATTTTAATTATGATACATATTATGTTGTCATTCCTATAGGTATTTTAACAATGGGAAAGATAATTTAAAAAAAAACATTCCAGCATCATTTTAATAAAATTAAAAAAACACAGTCGTTTCATATTATATGATAACACTGTGCATTACAGGTCTTAAACATATACATTTAGAATATGAAAGTGGGTACCATATTATGATAATTGTAAAAATTTTGTTTTGGTGAAATTAGTAAGTATTATAATAAGGAAAATAACTAGGGGGCGGATTTATATGCAACAAAAAACATGATTATATGCATGCACGTATGCATTTAAAATCAATAAAATATGCACTAAAACCGAAGAAATATGCAGTTAAAAATTGACATTTTTTGTGAGAAAAATTGAAAATATCCACTTTACCCATTATTACTAACAAAAAATCCAACAAGTAGTTAATAATTTTTCAACATAATACGATAGCAGAACAAAAAAACACAAAAATGAATATAAAGTTAATCAATTACAATTTTCAAAATAGCTTTTTCACAAGTACAAATAATTGAATAATAAATGCAATGTAAACCAAACATAACTTAAAAAACAAAAACGACACACTTAACTATTCCTAAATACTATTTTCTGTTTTTTGCCCGAAAAAAAAATACCTACAATTTTTTTTTTCAATATTATGCTCTGGCTTTAAATATTTTCGCATAGGTAGGTATCTGTCAGTATTTTGTTTATATGCGGAAAACGACCTCTTCACGTCCACAGAGGTGATTGGGTAAACTTTAAATAAAAGTGCCCGAGTTGACTTCACTTTTTCTGATAAATTCACAGAACTTCCTAACTTAGTTATATTTCGATAAAATAATACATATACATACATACTAAAATTATAAATTCAAAAGCTCTATAATATGTATTTATTTATGAAATATGCACTAATGTCTCAAATATGCATTTATATGCACAATAATATTTTATTTTTGGATTCTGTGTCTTTCAAAACAGATTTCTGTGCAACTCTCATAGCTGTGCATACACCCTAACAAAACATGCACTAGCATATAAATCCGGGCCCCAAAAATAACAATGATTTATTCTGACAAAAACGTCTAAAATCCGAATTTCACACATGTCAAATTGAAACTAACATAATTCGAGTCCAGTACCATGTTAGTTTTTAAAATTTATTATAAAAAAAATATCATTAGTCATGGACTAATAGAACTAACTTCTGAAAAAATAGATGTCACTAAAAGTACAGAATTAAAATACAATATGTAGTATAATATATGCTACATGATGCACTTAAGTGTTTTAAATGGTATGTGATTTAGACGTAATGTCCAGCAATACTCTTTCTTTAAAATGTAAATTTGACTGAAATTCATGTTTTATAATTTCGTCACTAGATTTCCCTAGAATTTATAATACAGTAGCACTTCACTTCACCTTGAATTGGTTACCTCATTATTTTAAGTCAATTTAATTTGTTTCAGACATTTAGTGTTCAAATGGTATGGATGGGGATACAAGGACTCGGGGTTCGTGGTAAGAAATGGAATTGCTGCTTTTACTGGAAATAGGTATTTCACTGGTATTTAATAATACAATAATATTGCTTTGAAGGTATTATTAATTAAGGTAATAAATAATAATATATCCTCGTACACATCAGTGTGTTTATTCAATACACTCTTTTTTAATGAAATGATTTTATATGCATTCAATTAAACATTTCTTACGTAGCAAGGCTTAAACAAATCCAGCATTTTAATGCAACAGAAAGCATTTAGTGACAAATACATGAGTTAGATGGAATAAACTGTAAAGTTTAGCATCGTATACACTGATGTAAATCTACTCTATCTGTAATTGCCTTATTTTATTTATTTATTTAAGAAAACAAAACATTGTAAACATAACAAATCTAAATTCAAGACATTCACAACATGAGATTTACATTATAATAAATATTACCCTTACAAGAGAGAAGAAGAGAATATAATTTATAATAATAATATATAAATTTGACGCCCACGGCGGCCGCGCGGCTTAAGCGTTGGACTATAACGCCGTGGGTCCCAGGTTCGAATGCTGGGTCTGGCAAGTACACATATTGTTTTTCAATTTGTGTGTTAGTCAGGGTACGGACCTAATAGGTTGAGCAAGTGGCTGACATCCATTTCTCGTAAAAAACAAATCTGTCAATACAAACCTCTACTCTGTGCAGGCCCATATGATCCTATTAGGATCGGACATGGTCGGAAAAAAAATAATAATAAACATACTTAAGTACAATTTTATACAGAAAAATTAAATTTTGAAAACAAAAAACATTAAATTGTATACATAAAAATAAAAATTCGAATACAAAATACATAGCACGTCACCGAAGATGTATACGTCTTTGGAGAGCGCATTGACTAGTCTTGTACCTCTCGCTAATGGTGCCTGATAATCTTGATATGAACAAGTAGTGCATGATTTGATGATGTAGCCACGATGTGTGCCTTCCATAACGCTATAAACGTGTCAGAATGAAAAGATTTTAATGCCACGCTTCCTTGTTCTGAAACGAAGCTGCACGGGACTGGCGTAGCAACCATGCACCTTAGTGCTTAAAAAAAGAGTTTATAAAATAATAACAGAATCTTGACTTGCTCTGCCATCATGAATAGTGTCCTCTGTATTCGTGTACTGAAACTCTGCGCGAAACATGGGAGTCGGGAATTGAAAGTTATGAATCTAATGAGGGATCGAAATTATTGCATCCTATATATCATTAATTCTCAAACTAGGGGGCCCTGGACCTCCTGCCAGGGAGCCGCGAAATATTTCAGTATTTGAAGAAAAAAATCATAAAAACATGATTAATATTATGTATCTCGCATTAAACTCTTTGCAATACAACTAGATGAATCTTACAAACTACGCACAGTTGATGGTTTTTGTAAGATATCAGTATGATTTCCAAATTCATGACGATTTGCTTTTCTGTAGGGAACTTTTGGCGACACCAGAAGGAATAGATCCACCATAATCTGGAAAGTCATGATAAAAATGAACATATTATAATAATAATTAATGGTAAATAAAGCACTGTTGGTCACTACAGATTTTTTTGGGAGGGTGGAGCCTTGGATTTTTTTTCTGGCCGAGCTATAAAAAGTTTGAGAAGCACTGCTATATATGGCGCAGAAAATTAAGTTGGCCTTGGTTGATATCAAATTGGCGTAGCCAATTGGGCCCGTGTGTGGACGGACCCTGGCAAACAGCTCCACTTGGTCGGGTCGAATCCCAGCAGCGGGCAGTCCCAGAGGACGTGTTCAGCGTATTGAAGGTCGTGCTCGCTTGTGTATTCCGGCCCATGTCCTACCAAGCGAAGTCACCATAAGCAAAATAATTACTGATTCATTTTTAATAGACGACTTTTATAAACACAATTCGCTGTGTAAACCAGATTAGCTAAACAAAGCTTAATAACCAAACCGAAAAACTAATGACGTTAAAACTCTGTAGGACAGAATGTAGTTAGTCGAGATTCTCTAAATACTCTATATAAACGACTATCCAAATTCCGGATCACCAGTTTTATAATATGATAAAAATACAGCATTATCATAATATAATAAAAAAAAAAAACAAAAAACAGTGTAAATAGATAGGTAAGAATGCAACTTGAAATAAAACAACATTATATTTTAATGATTGTTCGTAGAGCATGAATTACCGGTTTTCGGTAAACCGATTTACCGATTAAAATGATTAAATTATAATGGATTTAAATTTTGTACTATTCCATCTGAGTCGTTTTTTTCGACCCGAGTTGAATCCATTAGAATTTAAATTCAAATTCGATAGTATTAATATAACATGATTAAAGTTCATTACCGATAAATTAAAATGTGTTATTTTACGTGAGTTTGAATACCTTGATAATATGCTATAATAATGCTTTACTAAATTGTTTTTACCGATTTACTGGTTTTGCGATAATTTTGCATTCTCTAATAACTATTAATCTTGATACAACTTAATCTTTTTGTGTTATACTAACAATATTGTCATACCATTTAAATGCTATTTAAATATTACCTAACTACACATTGTTATCTTGATATAATATAATATATAACTTATTTTTGTTTTAGGTACATAATAAGTGGAAATAAACTTCCACATGCGATGAAATATATTGAAAAAAAGCTGGGCATAGTCGTTCACGGTGATATTAACTCAGAAGTCTTAGAAATTCCTAAAGAAAATGAATTTACAGTATCTCAAATGAAAAGTGAAGAAATTGAAGCTCTGGTAGATTTAGGAATCACAATTTCTACCAAAGGAATTGATCGTCTTATAAGATCATGTGGTCAGGGCTTACCGATAATGGCTTTAAGGAATAACTCCATTGAACGAATACCAGATGCAGTTGCATGGCCAACTTGCCACGAAGAAGTTGAAAAAATTGTTCAGTTAGCAAATAAGATGAACTTTATCATTATTCCATTCGGTGGAGGAACCTCAGTCAATAACAGTTTGCTATGTCCAACCAAAGAAACGCGATCAATCTTATCTTTGGACATGGGACAAATGAACGAAATCTTGTCACTTAGTCCAGAAAACTTGACAGTAACTTGTGAATCAGGAATCATTGGACAAGATCTTGAAAGAGAACTTGGTAAAATGGGATATACAACCGGCCACGATCCAGATTCGATAGAGTTTTCTACTCTTGGAGGATGGATATCAACCAGAGCGAGCGGTATGAAACAAAATCAATACGGTAACATTGAAGATCTTTTTGTTCAAGCAAAACTTATTACACCTAGAGGTGTTTTGAATAAGAAATCTTTTGCTCCTAGAGTTTCATGTGGACCAGATTTGAATCATTTAATTCTTGGATCGGAAGGAAATTTTGGAGTTATCACAGAAGCGACTATCAAAATAAGACCAGCACCAGAAACCGTTAAATATGCTTCAATAATATTCCCAGATTTTGATACCGGAATTAATTTCTTAAGATGTGTGGCATTTAATAAAATTCAACCTGCCAGTATAAGACTTTTAGACGAAGAACAGTTTCAATTTGGCATGGCTTTACAAATAGAAAAATCAGCTTTTAAAGAAGCCTTGGAAAAAATTAAAATATTCTTTGTTACTCATTTTAATAAGTTTAATCCAGAATTTATGTGTATGGCCACGCTTCTCTATGAGGGTAATGCAATCGATGTACTAAATCATGAGAAGCAAATCAATGAAGTCGCAGCAAGGTACAAGGGAATACCAGCTGGAAACACAAATGGTCGACAAGGATACTTAATGACACATATCATAGCGTATATACGTGTAAGTAACAGAACAATCTATCTATATCCACTTGTTATTAAAACTGTTTGATAATTTATTACGAAATATTTGGCTTTTGATAGGCGTTTTGATAATTTTAATGACAGCTAAGCAGAAAATGTTGTCTATTATCAGAAAATTCTATTGTCATTTGTTTCGATGTAATTCAAAACTATAAGGCTGTACAACTTAGATAATAGGCTATACTGTACATAGTAATATGGTATATTACATTCTCAAAATCTTGCGAATTTATTCATTGAATAAAAGAAGTAGTTCATTAAATATTGTCAGCAAGTTCTAGTAGACGTTATATAAAATATTTGGTGAGAGCCGGGCGTCGGTTAGTAATTAAGGTAATTAATATTCCTTGATTTAACACTTTGGACGCTGAAGACGCACCTGGCGTGTAATGACCAGGCGGCCGATCGATGTAATTAACGTGCATTTTAAAAGTGGTAACTAAAAAGTCATTATCTAGTCAACAGTGAAATAGTTATTAATATACAAAAATCGATAGTCAATAATAACGCAATTTGATAAGCATTTCATGTATGACCTACTACTTTAAATTGTCGTAATTATATAGAAGGCTCCTAGCATATTGGGTAATGCACAGATTGGCGCGACACCAATGGTTATATCCCGTCGAGCTTCGTATTTTTTTCAAATATGATTTTTTCTATTGGGTATATATCTGAGGTGTTTTCAAGTTATGTATGTTTAATATAGTATACATTCGTCTTAATATCTCAAAATGTGTTTGTAGAAGTTTTTATTTTATATAACATCGCGAAAATAATGTAATTTCACCGCTCGAAATGGAAAATTTTACGAAATGGAGCGCTAACTAATTTTCCGAAAATATTAACATAGTTATCTAATTTTATGTTTATTATATAAAAATAAGTGTTAGATTTTTGATTATATGGCCTATCTAGCTCAGACGGTCAAATTAATTTATCCACGAGGCGACAATTTTTGGAATTTCATGAACCGGAACGGCGCTCCGGTGTGATCCGGTGCATTTTGAGTCATGTAGTAATTTCAATACTTCATCACGTCGCGTAAAAGCGACGGGGTAGTGAGATGAGATGAAAAAAAAGTGAGCGTGCGTACATAATAATATAATTCTTGAGATATTTTTGTCTGCTCTCGCGTAGATGGTTACCAATCCTGACGTCCTAAAGAATTTGAACTTACAATAGTATGCACCTGTCAATAATTACCTACGTGGTCGCAGCCATGACTTCTTCTTCTAGGTCATCGTAATTGTTCCAATAAGTGCTAATAATTCGATACAAACCTACCCTAGATAGCTGCCGTAGCGGCAGCAGTATTGTGTATTGAATAGATCCGCTGATATTTATAGCCATATAGCTTATATGTGTGAAAAGTTTACTGACCATTACTTTAAAATATATTCAATATACTTAGCTTTGATTAAAGATCTGTTAAGGAAATATTTTTTTTGGTTTACTTAATAATTTTATATAACTACCGAACATTTTTTTATAAATTGAGTCGCTTAGAATCATAACTCACATATTGCAATTTTGTCGTTTTTTAGTGAAATATGCCAAGTGATTCTAAATGAATTAATCTATATACCGAAAAATAGTTGAGTAATAAAAGTCAATTTAAACCATGTGAAAATCGTTGACAAAGTTCATTGTTGGTGTAATATGTCGTATATTTCAAAGAATAGAGTTTTGTCACCAACGCCTTCCTAACCAATCGGGGAGCTCTATTTCTCATAGTATGCTGTATGTCTGCAACGTTAGGAGTATTAGGTATATATATTTTTAAAAAAAAGTTATTCGACTCTCTCACTCATTAATATTCTAGGGAGTTCAATACTGTTCTTCTAATTACAAAAAATAGTGCTCTGTTGGTTTTTAGCGATTATCTCAAAACTTGATTTTTGGAATATGTGAGTTATGATTCTAAGCGACTCAATTGATTATAGGACATGATTTGTGAAATCAACATAGTCTACGACACGTTTGAGACTTCAGTGCCGTGGAACAAAGTAAAGAGATTGATAGGCCGATTAAGGATGGTTATACAGAAAGAATCTCTTCTTCTTGGAGTATGGAAGTCCATCATCATGTTCAGGGTTGCTCAGTCCTATGACTCGGGCTGCTGTGTGTATGGATACTACAATATACCCAAACCGAATAATATGGATGCTCATGAGCTTAGCATTGGTATTTCTTCAATAATAAGACGAGAAATATTAGCTATGGGAGGTAAGAATATTGATTACATGTAAGTTGTACGTAAACAGTTCACCACAGGATACTTATTCGTGCGCCGTAGTACGTGAAACATGAGTTCGTATAACATTTTATCAAATGACGAGTTCTTCGTTGAACATTTCACCGTGGAATACATTTGTACGTATCTTACAAAATGCGGCGATAGTTTGCAAATAGTACTGTTCCAATTAGATTAACCCTAACCTAACCTAACTTAACTTAACCTAACCTAACCTAGTAAAGACATCTCATAAAATTCGCCACATGTTGTAGCATACGCACAAATATCCTCCACGGTGAAATTTTCAACGAAGAACTCGTCATTTGATTAAATGTTACACGAACTCATGTTTCACTCAAGTGTCCTGCGGTGAACTGTTTACGTACAAATTCCGAATACGAAGAATATTATTGTGTCTCATATATATATATATATATATATATACATATTTTAGCTACAACCAATTCCATTATTTTTATATTCATACAGTGATCGTTCGTATTATGTTAAAGAGCAGAGCTTCCCAACCATTTGTGCATCATTATATTGTGTAGTGTAATATTGAAAGATTTAAAAAAATCGGTGTGTGTACTTATGTACGCGCGATAGAAGTTATACTTCTTTGGCGTAACAAAACAAAAACTAAACTTGTGATAAACTAGATTCTTTGACTAGCTCTTAATTATTGTTAAATTACACACTCAAGAAAAAGGACCACTTATTGGAACGCCGTTGGTTTATTTCTATACACCTCTGACGTTTAATCGTTTGTTTACGTAAGGAATTGCAAATGGCCGACAATAATAAATTCGCTGCCTAGGCAATGGAACAATTCAAAACTATAATATTAGACTGTATAATCGTCACGATTGCAGTCTCATACTGTGGAGTAAAGGTAGTGCGTTTGGCTGATAACCGAACAATCGGTGATTCGAATTCAATCAAGCGCGTTTTTTTTCGTGTGGAAAAATAAATTATGTGTTACGTACTTCACAACATGACTAGATGACTAAATATGATTCAATATCAGTGACTAAGTGTGAAGGTTGGCTATTAAGATCCGATATAAATAGTGCATACTAAACTTTGTCAGTTATATGTAGGTATTTGTTTACATTGACCTAGGACTACAATATTTACAAATGGTGTTAGTTAGTTTTTAAAATTAAGCTCTGCGAAAACTATGCCATAATATATAATAGTCAAAAAATACTCTTATATTTATAAAATATCTATAATTATGACAATAAATCATAATTTTGGATATTTTATAGATAGAATAATAATATATTAGGTATAGCTTGATTTAAGCAGGGCTTATTGAATTTTAAAACTCAACGAAAATGAATAAGTATGAATGAAAAAGTATGCAAAATTTTGTGGGATCGCCCAAAGAATACCAAAACTATTATGGTTTGGTTTAGGCAGGGTTTAATTGATTTTTGATTTATCCAACTCCATCTGTAAATTGTAGTCTTAGTTCAATAAAAACAAATACGTATGACTGACAAATTTTAATGTGCACTATTTATGTCGGATCTTAACACTTAACTCAACGTCCACGAGTTAATGATATTATAGTGGGCTCACTCGGAATAATGTAGTTTTTTTAATGATTTAAATATTTTTCTAATTCAAATGGAAAATTTGATGAACCGGAAAGCTCAATAATTTTCTAAAAACAATGTATTTTTTTGTTATATGAACAAATGAAATAATTTTTGAACTTCTGACATGAATATTTATTTACCAATTGCGCGGGCATAATATAAAAATATGTTTTATACATTGTTCTGTTTTCTTCCTTCATTTGCCGCTCATACGCCGTTCATGGTCTGCATAAATTCTCGTTACGGCACTGCTATGTGAGAAATGTGTTATTTACAACTGTTTAACCAATTAATCCAGCAATAACATAGCCAAGATCTAAAGTCGAAGAATTTAATTTTATTTATAGTAGTCATGAACCGGAATAAAATTTTTCCACAAAACGGAACCGGAACTTTGCTCCGGTCCACGCCGCTCTATTCAAGCCCTGCTCTTCTTACCACATTGATTATTTTTTAAATAATGCTAACACGTACATTCTTTGTTTTTTTTTTGGTTTTTTTTTGTTTTGATTTTAGTGGTTAAATATTAACTTATTTTCGCCAAAACGATTCATACATTCTTTAGGGTAGCAAAATCGATATTAGGTATAATATATATATTGTAGGGACATAAGGGTGCATAATATATATTACTGCTATTCTTATTTCCAGGCTCCATATCACACCATCACGGAGTTGGAAAAAGTCGAAGTAAATACTTTGAAGACTTCATATCAAGCACTGGAGCGGATGTTCTTCGGGCAGCTAAGCATCACCTGGATCCAAATAACGTCTTCGGAGCAGGAAACCTACTGCCTGATTTTGATAAGCCAAACATAAAACTTGAGAGTAAACTTTGAACATATTGTGATTGTTGACATTAATGTCAATAGAATGTAATAAATTATTCGTTTTATTCAACCAAAATTACGACACTCGACAGGACTTGAATCTGTATCTGCTAGATTAATAAAATAATAAATAATAGAGTGATCTACGACGTCGTTTAGTAATTAAAGAATTAATTATTGATACATACCTTAATTTAATATAAGTACTAAAACCGGTAGCCAACATTATACCGCAATTCGATAAGCATTTCATGTAACAACTACTAGTTTAAATAGTCGTAATTTAATAAGATGCCTGTAGCTTAATTGGAAAAGCATACTAGCGAGAATCCAGCAGATACAGGTTCAAGTCCCGTCGGGTGTCGTAATTTTTTTTTCTACAAAATGTTTTTTTTTAGTGTGTATATGCATGAGATGTTTTCAAATTATGTATATTCAATAGAATGTACAAAATGTATAGTTTATTATAGAGATAACTTTATTTTATATTTTTTTTTTTTTGTTTAAAGCCATGAAGCCTCAATGGAGGCTTATTCAGCTTTATTTTATATACTATCTTATTAAAGTACACACTTAAATAGAAAGTAAATCGCAGGTAGGTAATATAGAATGATTTGTAATAATTCACGTCCTTCCACTTTATTTCATTATAAAAAATATGAGGTGTTTGACTATTAAAAACACTTACGTTAAAAGGGCCGACGGTTCATGAAATACCTTTAAACCATACCTTAAATAACCGCTGATGAGCTGATCACTACCATCTTGTAGCATTCTTAATGCGCTTAGGTGTAATAAATGATCATAAATGTCAAAGTGGAAGCAAAAATGAAGATAATCTTATGGTAATAATAATATATGGTAAGTCGATAATTTAGAGATATTTAGAATTAACAACGGATTATATGTCTATAATATAATAAATATGTTCTTATAATTCTTAAAATTCAACGATATACTATTAAACGTGCACATAAAACACAAATAAATTTAATTTCAAAGGGCATGATAAACTTTTAAATTAAAATTACTTCATAACATAACTTCAAGACTTACCAACTTTTGGCAGTAAACAACACGTCGTTAGGCTAAATTTTATGATGGTCTAAGACGAAGGTTCATTGAAAATTTAAGAAGTCAAATTTTCAATTACCACCTAATCTTGTGTTGTTTATAGCTCAGCCAGACATCAAAGTGTTTTCGTATATCCAAGTGTTTCTGAGAGAAAGTAAGCTGCAATATATACATATTATAATGCCACATGATTGGTGTTAAGATGTAATATCTACTGATTATGAATAAAATGCATTTTTTGTTTTTATAATAATTATTAATGTTTTATTCTTGTGATAACGTATAAATGTACAGACTTCGAAGTTTAAATAAATAAAAATAATAATATTATTAAACAATAAAAAATGACTTATTAATGAAGTGTTAAAAAATGTTTTACGTAGTATCAAAACCAGGAAATTACAGTACCCCGGCCACATTATGAGAGGACAAAAGTACAGTATTCCCCATCTTGTCATTCAAGGAAAGATCAATGGTAAGCGTAGCAGAGGACGACGCCGCATTTCGTGGCTTAAGAACCTCCGTGATTGGTACGAGTGCAGCTCCACCGAACTGTTCCGGGTAGCAGACGACAAATCTAAGATCGCCTCGATGGTGGCCGACCTCCGCTAGGGGATGGCACAATAGGAATACGAATAAAATAAAAATTAAAACTGTATTTATTAGAATTGAAAATACGTCCAATAAATTTAAAATTTATGTATTCAGAAAGTAATTTTTGAGCACATTGTTTCAATTTTTTTACCATCTATGATACTAAGAAGTTACACAGAGTGGAGGTTCAATTAACAGATATTTGTTTTTACGAGAAATGAATGTTAGCCACTTGCTATCCTATTAGTTTCATTGACCGCGACGTTGCTTCTCGGCCATCATGACAATATATTGTACCGGGTGACCCAAATCAAATGTATTCGCACTTTAATTGACCTTTAGTGGAAACGAACGTTCATTTACAATAATTCACGTATCTTTAGATTGTATTGTGACAGCTCGTGGTATAAATAATTTTATGATGATGACAAATTAACTAAAAATATACTTATTCATAATTTTTATTTTACCTACAAATATAACCTAATATTAAGAAGTACATTTGTGCGTTTATTTATTGACCCACACGTCATAGGTTACAAATGTAAATTATATGAATTACATTTCACCGTAGCACAGTTCGCCGTGAGGTTTCTTATCGGAAAGACATGACCACAGAACAGATAATAAATAGAATACCAATAGGCTATATTCAATACGCCGCATGGTGAAGCAGGCTTTTGAATGTGTGAGTGTCATACGAAAATGAAGCACGCATTATGCACGTGCAATAGTGTGTGTAATACACCAACATTAAAGGAGCGTAAATGCATAAACCGAGAACAGTTTTCAGTATTCGACGCTAAACGTATTCTAGACACATGTATAAGTTTAACCCGGATTCATCCTTACTCGAGTCGGTTACCTGCTATCGCCTTACCCGTTGTGTATTTCAGTTCCCTGGACATGACCGTATGATGAGAAAATTGCGCGTTGTTCGTGGAGCATTGCAGACAACAATATTCCAAGTTTATTAAATTCAATATAAACATTAATTTTATATTGATTGGTTTAAAATATCTCATAATAACCCTATCATTATTTGAATTCAAGAATGAAAACCTAACCTAACAAATAATCTAGTATTTCGCCTATTTTCAAAATTTGAAATTACAATTCAGTCCAAACAATAATATTTCCAATACAACATTTCACGGTGAAGTGTGATACGGCAAACTGCATACGTACAAGTTTTCATACACGTACGTCATAATGTTTGACCACACTAACATAATATCGTTACAGACAGTATGTTCAATTATTACAAAAAACATGTTATATGAATTTTATTAATTACAAGATAAAAAGAACTTTTTATATTGAACGTTTTTAAATTTTCTGCCGAGTTATTATGCTCAATATGCTCAAACTTGTACTTGATATGAAGTAAATAAAAAACAAACAAATATAGAATAGTGAAATGTCTTTTTGACATTTCATTTTGATTTCCATAGTAACGCACGTATATATTAATAATTTAGTTGCTAGGACCACCACCTTAGCAACCAATAATAGTCTTTAACTTTTTACGAATTTTTCTGAAATAACTTTCCATACAAAACAGAATTACCTGAAAATGAATTCAATTTTACTTAAAGATGGCTAAAAGTATTAAAAAATGCATTGGTATCGTGTTCTGATATATTCTAAAAGTTTCAAATGTCTAGCTAGTCGGGAAGTTAGTTAAAAATTGATTGCAATATTTGTACTGGACAAACAACCACCAGACAAACAAGAATACGAGCTAATAAAAACGCTGTAAAAAATGCGCCGCATTCTAAATTTTGGTTTATTCATAAGCTCAAATATTAAATTGGCAGATTTTCAGGCCAACCGTTTGCCAATATCGCCACCGAATCGTCACTTTTGTCACCTTGAAAAGTCACTTTTGAGTCGTTCCCTAGAGTCATGACCGAATTGGAACAATTCCTATTTTACGGGCACGATCGTATCGAAGATTACCGATAACATACGAAAATATTCGAATTAACCTAGAGTTTCCAATTGTGACCGCACTGGCGTGTCCTGGCTTGCGTTTGACATAACAACACAAATTTGACGTTACCATAATGAAATGAAGGGTGTCTGACTTTATTCATTACTATAACAAGACAATAATAAAACAAAACAGAAATAATATCCTACATAGTAACTCATTACTTGTCTAATTTTTAATGTCATTTCCAATAATAATAATTGGTATTTAGTGATATTTTTTTTTCGACCATGTCCGATCCTAATAGGATCATATGAGCCTACACAGAGTAGAGGTTTGTATTAACATATTTTGTTTATTACGAGAAATGGATGTCAGCCACTTGCTCAACCTATTAGGTCCATACCCTGACTCACACACAAATTGAAAAACAATATGTGTACTTGCCAGACCCAGGATTCGAACCTGGGACCCACGGCGTGATAGTCCAACGCTTAAGCCACGCGGCCACCGTGGGCAATTTAGTGATATTTACTTACTGGTAAAAACAAAAATCTTTTAATATAGGGTTATCAAATTAGTAGGCACTATAGATTTTTAAAACGTCATAGAAGCAATTTTACAACGTTTTTATTTGGTCGTATTCTTGTTTGTCCGGTGGTTGTTTATCCAGTACAAATCTTGCGATCGATTTTTAACTAACTTCCCGACTAGCTAGACATTTGAAACTTTTAGAATATATCAGAACACGATGCCAATCCATTATTTTAATACTTTTAGCCCTCTTTAACTAGAATTGAATTCATTTTCGGTTAATTCTGTCTTGTATGAAAAGTTATTTCGGAAGAAATCCGTAATCCAATCCACTAGTATTGGTTGCTAAGGAGGTGTTCCTAGCAACTAAAGTATTAATATATTATACGTGCGTTACTATGGAAATCAAATTGACATTTCAGTAATATAGTAAATCCGTAAAACGTAAAAAAACTATTATTGGTTGCTAGGGGTCTGGGGTCCTTGCAACTAAATTATTAATATATACGTGCGTTACTATGGAAATCAATATAAAATGTCAAAATAACATTTCATTATTCTATTTATTTATTCAGTATTTCTATCAAGTATAATTTTTTTGATCGTTTAAGGGGGGACATGCTCGTCGAAGGTCAAAATTGAGTTTTTATTGTATTTTCAAACCATGATCCTGCACACTCCTTAAACGTTGTAGATAATCTATTTATATTATTTTGAAGCCTTATTATCCTTTATAGTTATTTTAAATATTTAATGACTGCATAAAGTATTTTTGTTACATAAAATAGTAATCTTTTAAACCTCTCGCTCTAATGTTTTAGAATATAGTCATATTTCGGTACATAACTGTGCAGTGGTGTTAAGAGTTTTTACATTTGTTAATTTTTAAACGCATTTATAAAACCATTAGTATAATTTATTACGAGATAATTTTTGTAAAATATTCACGATAAAAAATTATATTGATAATCTCTGTGATCCCAAATTTGACAAGAATTAGGCATTTTATTATTCAAAAAATCGGCAATATTAACACATTTAAAGATGATTCTAAAGATACTTATCATAAGCTATATCTTTGACAATTTAAGTGTGATAAACATCTTATGAATAATGATTGCTTTATAATAATTATTGACCTAAGAATAAGGTAGTGTTTTTTTGAAATACGCCATTTCTTTTGTCATTCCCTAGTGGTTAAACTACAACATACGGCCGTAGCCATAAATTGACAAACTCTAATTAAAGTAGGGAGTAAAATTATGTTAACGCGCGTGTTTGAACATGTACCTATCCGAATTTTTTTTTATTTTTTTTTTAAACGGTACATGTTCAAACACGCGCGTTAATATCATTTTACTCCCTACTTCAATTATAGTTTGTCAATTTATGGCTACGGCCGTATGTTGTAGCTTAACCACTAGGGAATGACAAAAGAAATGGCGTATTTCAAAAAAACACTACCTTATTCTTAGGTCAATAATTATTATAAAGCAATCATTATTCATAAAATGTTTATCACACTTGAATGGTCAAAGACATAGCTTATGATAAATATCTTTAAAATCATTTTTAAATGTGTTAATCTTGCCGATTTTTTGAATAATAAAATGCCTAATTCTTGTCAAATTTGGGATCACAGAGATTATCAATATAATTTTTTATCGTGAATATTTTACAAAAATTATCTCTTAAGAAATTATACTAATGGTTTTATAAATGCGTTTAAAAATTAACAAATGTAAAAACTCTTAACACCACTGCACAGTTATGTACCGAAATATGACTATATTCTAAAACATTAGAGCGAGAGGTTTAAAAGAATACTATTTTATGTAACAAAAATACTTTATGCAGTCATCAAATGTTTAAAATAAATATGAAGAATAATAAGGCTTCAAAATTATATAAATAGATTATCTACAACGTTTAAGAAGTGTCCAGGATCATGGTTTGAAAATACAATAAAAACTCAATTTTGACCTTCGACGAGCATGTCCCCGCTTAAGCTAGTCAAGTCAATTTTATATTATGATTCAACAAGTTGATTTAAAAAGTTCTTTTTATCGTGTGATTATTTTTCTAATTCCCACCAAAATGGACATTTGTGTCAGTATTGTGGAGAAAATCACAATGGAAAGATACCACAGCTGTACATCGTACACAAATTGTTAATATTTATTAAATCAATAATGAATCTATTAGAGCTGCATTTCGGTCAATACGTGAAATTTTTGGTCAAAATAATCGACTAGAGAGCTTCTTACTATTCAAAATATAATTGGAAAATAGTCAAATGGTAATGTTAAGACGATACTTCAGTGAAACGGCAAATAATTTTCAACTATAGGTGCGACGAAATTTTGGACTCGCTGGCAATCGGAGAGCAAACGTCGAGGTGTGAACACATCAGTTTGTTTCGTGATGGCGACGGGGGTATTAATTCTTAAATCGTGTAAAGATGAGTAAAAAAGTTACCCATTTACTTGAAAAAGAAAACATGACAATGAATATATTATAATTGTTACTAATAGAACAATAAACAGAACATTAAATGGACGCATGTTGGATTTATATAACAAATTATATTTCGTTCGGCACGCGTCATTTGCACAATCCGCGCATCGCCTAGCCATGATCTTTTTAGACCATGCCTCAACTGAGGTATAGCCTTCAAAACCAACCCGTCAACAATGTAAACATACTGTTGAAAATAACGATGTTGTGAATAAAAGTGTGGATGAAAATCCAGAACAATTAATTTATTACACGTCGTTCTCAAGAACTTGGAATTTCTTATGGCACTACATGGAATATTCTTCATAAAGGTATGCACTCGAAGGCATATAAAATAGAGCTTAAACCGAATGACCATTTCGTGGGTCGATATTTTGCTGATTGGGCTTTAAAGCGACTTGAAACAGACCCATTATTTTACTGATTAAGCTTATTACATTACAACGTTTTTATTAGCTCGTATTCTTGTTTGTCCGGTGGTTGTTTCTCCAGTACAAATCTTACAATCGATTTTTAACTAACTTTTCGACTAGTTAGACATTTGAAACTTTTAGATTATATTAGAACACGATGCCAATGCATTCTTTTAATACATTTAGTCATCTTTAGGCAGAATTGAATTCATTTTCAGTTAATTCTGTTTTGTATGGAAAGTTATTTCAGAAAAATCCGTAAAAAGTAAAAGACTATTATTGGTTGCTAAGGGGGTGGTCTTAGCAACTAAATTATTAATATATACGTGCGTTACTATGGAAATTAAAATGAAATGTCAAAATGACATTTCAGCATTCTATATTTGTTTGTTTTTTATTTACTTCATATCAAGCACAAGTTTGAGCATATTGACCATAATAATTCAACAGAAAATGTATAGTGTTGTATATAAAAAGTTATTTTTATCTTGTAGTTATTTTTGGTTAAATGGCTTCGTAAACAAGCGCAATTGTTGCATTTTGAGTAATGAAAACCCATATGATATTTTTGAAACACCATTACATCCTCAAAAATTAACAGTGTGGTGTCGTTTATGATCTGGAGTGTAATTGGACCGTATTTTTTGAAAACAAAAATAGCAGTGCAGTTATTGTCAATGGAGATAGCTACAGAAACAATTAAATGATTTTAAAGATGGTGCAGCATGCAACACAGCGCGTGACATAATCAAATTATTGAGAAAAAAGTTTAGTAAATATACTAAATCTTTTATTTGATAAACCTATACAACTTCCACTTTGTGGAGGCCCATATGATTTTCTGGTACTGTTCGGTTGTGAGGAATACAGCGGAAAACACATTTTGAAAATACCCGATATGCAGGATTATTTGTTAGGTTAACCTAACCTAACCTAACGTAACTTAACCTAAACTAACCCAAACTAACAAATAATCCAGTATATCGGGTATTTTCAAAATGTGTTTTCCGCTGTATTTCTTACATGTCAAACAAAATACTAAACTACTACTTACATTGGAAACATTATAAAAATATGGCCGGTAACCTTAGAGTTTAATGTTTATACTATTTACTTCTTAGTGTGTTTATTATTGTGCGTAAAAATAAGTTTCACCTTGGGCCTTGATGATAGAACACTATACCCCCTTACAAATAATACAATGAGTAATTTTGTACAGTGTTCATTGGGTTTTCGAGGTGTTTATTTTTTGGTCATACAAATGCATCAGAGATTCTTAGTACATGGCTTTCAGATAAGAAATGACAATCCTTATATATGATTTCACACAATTAAAGTATCTTATTTCAAGGTAAGATTAATTAACAACATAAAAAATATATTTTAAACAAACATTTGTATATAATATATTTGAGTAAATTGAAAAAAAAAATTGACACCACAATCCTTTATAGTTTATAATGACTAAACTTAACAGGATAATTTAAGTTAAAAACATTCTAAAGAAACATTCGATTAATTGCTAACACGCTAAAACTTATACATTTTCCTTGATAGTATGACTTTTCATTGTTATTGTTTCATTATTTACAGTACAAAATATATAGACAGATGCGAAGTTCAATAGAATGTTTAATTATATTTGTTTCGTAGAATTTTATAGAAACTCAGTGTCAATTAACAAATATAAAAAAAATCTGGGGGTATCATAATAAATAATTGCTGTTAAATTTGAAATATTTTCATTTGATCAGCTTTTCACTATTAATTGCAATAATACATAACCAAAGTAAAAAAATATATTAAAAATGTATGTCTGACTGTGTATACCAGTGGTTTATAACCTACATAACATAGATACATTATAAATGAAATTTCAAAAAACTACACGAAACAATACAAAATCACGTAAGTTCTTACAGTCGAACCCTTATTTTTAACGGTTTTTTTTCTAAATTGTTGTTTTCTCTTTGAAAAAGAAATATTATATTTTTTTATTTTTACCATTGTATTTAGATTGGTATTAATCGATTTAAATGTTTAATGAAGCTTCAATTTGACAATAATTAATTTCTATGCTTCTCCCCCTTAAGGATATGTATTGCGATTGTTGGTAGCAAATACCTGTCATGGAAGTAGTGCGAAGTTATCTGCAAATGAATCTGCAATGCCGTCAATTATTGTAGCTAACTTAATCAGTGGACCAGTGGTCCTTTTTGTGCTTCAATTTGATTCATTTATGCTCCATTTTTATAGAAGAAGGTTTTTAAGAACAGCTTTGTTATTTTACCTGGCTGTTTCTGCATTAAATATAAATGTAGTGCTGAGCTCAAACTAGTCCCTGATATTCTTGAGCCAGGATGTTTTTCTACCCTTAAAAATGATAAAATGCACCTGCTGATATCTCTCGGTATGCCGGATGACGTGGACGAAGTAGGCCGACCTCAGAGTAATAATATAAAGAGAGTGACGATTGTTAGGCAAAATGAAGCCGTATTTCTTGCGCATAACGCACAGCATAACCTCAATTTTATTATTATTAACTTAACTATGAAATAAAATACCATCATATTACTTATCAATACGGCTACCAAATTTAAATACAACATAGTTAACCATATTTTCTACTAAATTAACTAATCATAATTACTATTAACTTTATATTTACTACAAAAACAACACATTGCAGCAATACATGGTCACAGTTTTTAAATGAATATAGTCATTCAATTCAATATTTACACACAACGTTTACAAAAAATATTTAATTCAGCCGTAGAAATTCTATCTTACTCTAACGCATATTGTGGAGATATAAGCGTGCAAAATGCTTTCTCATTTGCACTTATGGTTCGTTTTTGTTCAGGCTTTGAAGCCGACTCTGTAGAGGTTTTACCCAACTCTGCAACTGACATGTTATTGTCTATATTCATTTTTGGAGCATAGACAATAACGAGATGGAAATTTCAGTTGTCTAGAGACCTTCAATAGATAGATAGAGGTTACAAGGCTCTCACCCTTTCCAAAATATCAAATTAAAAGTATCATTATAAACCTGTACGTGTAAATCATAGATTAATATTATACTTTCGTGTAAATAAAATGTGCTATATACAAAATACAAAACGATAAAAATACCCACGCGTGTTTGATTAATAGAGACCCATATAGTATCACATCATACATCCAAACACCCCCTAATAACTCTCTGGTTTTTATTATCGTGAGATTAAAAAATCAACAATCTTACTATACCTAACCTTTGCTTAGAGACGGCACTGTAGTAATAAGGAGGAGCTACTTGCTTAAAATATACAAGAATGTTTACAATTAATATATCGTCATTCTGCATAATATTATCTATGATGATTTTAATGCATCGGCAAATAATACAAGTTTATTAAATGTATACACAATCAGTACTGTCAGTAGGCAGGTGCATAGACATAGGGCCATAAATTCATTTTATTCCGGGGTAAATATTGCAAATTGTTAATTTATATGACACTAGCTATCCCTGATTTTTTGTTGTTGCTTGAAATGCGAAAATAAAAACGTTATTTTTTCTCCTTCTTTCCCGCCCTTAGCTGGAGAATGGAATGGATGGAATCGTACGTCTTCTCGCGTCTTCCTAGTCTTACCAGGATCCCTTAGTATAACAGGTACACTCTGTGGATGGTATTTTACTAATTAACGACCTTCCAGGCAGTGGCGAAGGGTTGATGTAAGCCAGCGTTCGAAATGGATTTTTTTATGATCCGGAGCGCTCGATAATTTTACGAACATATATATTTTATGAAAATAAATGTGTTAGATTTTTTATTGTTTGGTTGTTATATCTAGCTCAGACGGTCAAATTAATATATCCACGAGACGGAGCGATAATTTTTGGGATTTTAAGAAACGGTCATTTCGAGCACTGATGTAGGCTGTTAAGTTCCGCCATAAATAGTGCACATTAAACTTTGTTACCCATACGTATTTGTTTTATTGAACTAAGAGTACAATTTACAGATGCTGTTGGTTAGTTTTTAAAAATAAATTAAACCCTACCTAAACCAAACCGTAATAGTTTTAGTATACTTTGGGTGATACGACAAAATTGTGTACACTTTTTCATTAATACTTATTTGTTTTCGTTGAATTAAAAATACATTTTAAATATATTATTGGTTCATGTTATTAAATTTATTAGGCCCTCCCTAAACCATAATAGATACAAAATATTATTGTTGTTATAAAATATCCAAAGCAATTTATGATTTAATTGCATAATTTTAGATATTTTATAGATAGACGAGTATTTTTTGACTATTATTTATTATGACTTGGTTTTCGCGGGGCTTAATTGAATTTTAAATATAATATTCTCTCATAGTATCATTTCAATGAAAGCAAATACGTATGACTGACAAAGTTTAGTCTGCACAATTTATGGCAGATCTTAACAGCCTACCTCCATCGCCACTGCTTCCAGGAGGCCAAAATCAAATTGGCTAGCCAGGTTAAAATTCTCTTGAGGCACACGCAGCACTTGGCTAAGCCGGGTCTAACGTCACTTCATTATCAACGTGATGAGAAGCTTCTTGGTCTACCGTCTTAACTCACCGTTACTCCTAAATTTATACTACCGCACATCCAGTATCAGTTCCAAGAATCTGTTCTTGAAACTCAGTATATGGTTGCTCGTAGAGTTGGGTATTTCCCGAGAAAATCTCAATCTCAAGATTAGGGATTACCCGAAATGATGAAATTTTGAATTCTCGAGATTTGGGATTTCCAGAAAAGAGTTCTCAAGAATTCTCGAGATATCGGGGAATTTGAAAAAAGCCTAAAAATCCTAAAATCAATGTAAAAATAGACGAATTCCAAAAAAATATGTTATTTTTTGCATTTATGAAAAAGACGAACAAAATAGAAGTAGGAAAACAAAAATATTTCAAAACATTACTTAAGCCCATATTCCATTGGCAGATTGCGTCTGGCCCGATCGTCTGCCACGACTGTCAAACTCTATTCTCTATGGTTTTCAAGGATCGTGAGCGATCGGGTCGAAAGTGGAAAATTTTCTATTATCCGTCGTGCGATCCTTTCATTATTAAGCGAAGATTGCCGAAAGCGTACGAAAATATCCGAATATGCGCCTGAGTCACGCAAACGGTCGTTCATTTCATTCTACTGGTCGATTTCAACTGAACAACTACAAGATGGCGAAAAAAAAATATATATGGAGTATCACCGAGGACACAGTCCTCGTCGAATAAATACACGCCAAAGATATAGTGTGGAACGTAAAAAAATCCGCCATATTCAATGGCGATCACGCTGTTCTTCAGTTAGCCAACTTTTGACCCAGTGTTTTCGTTTACGGCGAGTCCTGACCGCCTGAACCAGTTGAAATATAGCCATACCGCTACAATAAATTAGTCTTTGGATTATTCGATTTCGATATTCGAATTACTCAATTGGTTTGGAGATTCAAGCTCGCCCAGTTATTCATGATGTAAATTAACAATAAGTATACAAACTTTCTATAAATGTCAAACGGCCGCATAAATTTTAACAGATCTGATGCTCGCTAGGTTTGACAGCTGACAACTCAGTTTTGTTTACGTAAAATTGCGCGGGAATGCGTTCAGTGTAGCCACCAATCTAAGAAATACATATCTAGTTTTCACTCAACCTATATTTTTAATAATAGCAACACTAGTATTATTTTAACCAATCAAATCAAGGACCAACGAGATTGAATCGTTGCGTGTAATTGCAAATAGCTAGTGACGACGGTTGGCGTCGATCGTTGGATCGGGTTGGGTCTGTGCGTCTGCCAATGGAATATGGCCTTTATTAAAATAGAATTTCAAAAAACACAGACTGTCAATCGCTGTCTGACAATCGAGTATGTTTTTGAGACACACAATTCCCCGTTACAAAATTGCGCTCATTTTGAGTCGACGTTGGTTTAATTGTGATAAATGCCCCGACCAGTCTTCGAACGTTTTGTGTTCTGTCCACTTTTTTCATTTAGAAAATTTTCAATTAATATTTGATAATAAAGAAATCCCGAATCCCGAGGAAAGATTCTCGAGATCCGGGATTTCCCGAAATGTTAAAAATTTCAATTCTCAAGATTCGGGATGGAAAATCTCGAAAATGTCTCGAGAAATCCCGTCGGGAAATTCCCAAAACTCAACTCTAGTTGCTCGTAAGGTATCATGTCAGAATGCAAGCATCAAATAGGCGACATTTGGTTTTAACCATGGCTTGAAATGAACCGGAGTGCCGTTCCAGTTCATTAAATCCACAAAATTATTGCTTCGTCTCTTGGAAAAAATAATTTGACAATCTGAGATAGATATGGCATATAACAAAGCTTCTAACCCACTAATTTGTATAAAATACTAGCTGAAGTACCCGGCTTCGCACAGGGTCGCTTCGTGGTTATATTTATCTTAGATATTTAAAAAAATAATAGGAGGTAATTATTTTTTTAATATTAAAATATCTGTGTAATACAATATGGCAATATGAAAATAATTCTAATAGGAGTAAAGGTCAAACAAAAGACCACTAAATTAAAATCGAATGCAAAATTTGCAAACGTTATTAATGTTATTAATATATTTATAGTTTAAAAAAATCTAAATTAGATGAAACAAACAAACAACAAACTTTGTATTTTATATAATACTAATTTAGAATCTTTTGCAGGTGTGCGCACAACAACTGACAAAAGTTTCATCGCAATCGGATGAATAGTATAGGAACGCATACGAATAGAAGAGGAAGATGATTTTCTAAATCAGAAATCTTTGTGGGCATGCGCACGACAACTCACACAATTTCATTGCAATCGTATAAATCATATAGGAACGCATACGAATAGAAGAAGAAGAAGTTGATTGTACTAATTCAGAAACCTTCGCAGGCGTACGCACAATAACTGGTCAAAATTTCATCGCAATCGGGTGAATGGTATAAGAACGCATACGAATAGAAGAAGTTAGAATAGAAGAAAAAGAAGAAGAAAATGGTTGTATCAATTCAGAAACCTTTGAGGGCGTAAGCAGAACACTTGATCAAAATTTCATTGTAATCGGACGAATGTTATAGGAACGCATACGAATAGAAGAAGAAGATGATTTTCTAATTCAGAAATCTTTGTGGGCATGCACACGATAACTCATAAAAGTTTCATTGCAAATAGAAGAAGATAAAATAGAAGAAGAAGGAGATGGTTATTCTAATTCAGAAACCTTTGCGGGTTTTGGCACAATTATTGACGAAAGTTTTATTGCAATCGGATGAACGGTATGGCAGTGCATACAATACGAACAAACAAACAAACAAACAAACAAATATTATTTGTTATATATTAGATAATTTAGAAACCTTTGCAGGTGTGCGCACAACAACTGACAAAAGTTTCATCGCAATCGGATGACTGGTATAGGAACGCATACGAATAGTAGAAGAAGATGATTTTCTAATTCAGAAATCTTCGTGGGCATGCGCATGACAACTCACCTAAGTTTCATTGCAATCGGATTAATGGTATAGGAACGCATACAAATAGAAGAAGAAGAAGATACTTGTACTAATTCAAAAACCTTCGCGGGCGTGCGCACAACAACTGGTCAAAATTTCATCACAATCGGATGAATGGCATAAGAACGCATACAAATAGAAGAAGAAAAAGATGATTGTACTAATTCAGAAACCTTTGCGGGCAAGGGCACAACACTTGATCAAAATTTCATTGCAATCGGATGAATGGTATAGGAAAGCATACGAATAGAAGAAGAAGATGATTTTCTAATTCAGAAATCTTCGTGGGCATGCGCACGACAACTCACCAAAGTTTCATTGCAATCGTATAAATCATATAGGAACGCATTCGAATAGAAGAAGAAGATGATGGTTGTACTAATTCAGAAACCTTTGCAGGCGTGCGCACGACAACTCACCAAAGTTTCATTGCAATCGGATGAATGGTATAGGAACGCATACGAATAGAAGAAGAAGAAGATGGTTGTATTAATTCAGAAACCTTCGCGGGCTTACGCACAACAACTGGTCAAAATTTCATCGCAATTAGATGAATGGTATAAGAACGCATACGAATAGAAGAAGATAGAATAGAAGAAAAAGAAAATAGTTGTGTCAATTCAGAAACCTTTGCGGGCGTGAACACAATACTTGATCAAATTTTCATTGCAATCGGATGAATGGTATAGGAACGCATAGAAATAGAAGAAGATAGAATAGAAGAAGAAGATGGTTGTACTAATTCAGAAACCTTCGCGGGTGTTGGCACAATTACTAACGAAAATTTTATTGCAATCGGATGAATGGAATAGGAACGCATACGAATAGAAGAAGAAGAAGAAAAAGAAAATGGCTGTACTAATTCAAAAACCTTTGCGGGTGTTGCACTTGATCAAAATTTCATTGCAATCGGATGAATGGTATAGGAACGCATACGAATAGAAGAAGAAGATGATTTTCTAATTCAGAAATCTTTGTGGGCATGCGCACGACAACTCATCAAAGTTTCATTGCAATCGGATGAATGGTGTAGGTACGCATTCGAATAGAAGAAGATGATGATTTTCTAATTCAGAAATCTTCGTGGGCATGCGCACGACAACTCACCAAAGTTTCATTGCAATCGGATGAATGGTATAGGAACGCATACGAATAGAAGGTGAAGAAGATGGTTGTACTAATTTAGAACCCTTTGCGGGCGTGCTCACAACAACTGGTCAAAATTTCATCGCAATCGGATGAATGGTATAAGAACGCATACAAATAGAAGAAGATAGAAAGAAGAAAAAGAAAATAGTTGTGTCAATTCAGAAACCTTTGCGGCGTGAGCACAACACTTGATCAAAATTTCATTGCAATCGGATGAATGGTATAGGAACGCATAGAAATAGAAGAAGCTAGAATAGAAGAAGAAGATGGTTGTACTAATTCAGAAACCTTCGCGGGTGTTGGCACAATTACTGACGAAAATTTTATTGCAATCGGATGAATGGAATAGGAACGCATACGAATAGAAGAATATAGAATAGAAGAAGAAGAAGAAGAAGAAAATGGTTGTACTAATTCAAAAACCTTTGCGAGTGTTACCACAACAACTGACGAAGGTTTCATCGCAATCGGATGAATGGTATAAGGACCATACGAATAAAAGAAGATAGAATGAAGAAGCAGAAGAAAATGATGATTTTTCTAATTCAGAAACCTTCATGGGTGTGCATGCAACCACTTACCAAAATTTCATCGCAATCGGATGAATGGTATAGGAACGCATACGGGACAGACAGACAGACAGACAGACATACAGACAGACAGACATTCATTTTTATATATTAGTATAGCCTATACTCTTCGCGCAAGTACAAGCAATAAGTTGACAAAGTTTTATCGCAATCGGATGAACGGTATGGCTGCGCATTAAATACGAACAAACAAACACACAAACACACAAATATTAATTTTTATATATTAGATACATATAATTAGACAACTTACTAAGCTCTTAAGGTTCGTAAAATTTTCCAATTCTAGCGCTGTGTACAACTAATTTATTTCGTCGTAATTAGGTGAGATGCAGGTGGCTCAATTGGTAAAGCATATTTGCCAAAATCTAATTATAATTATGTAACATAGAATCGAGTCCAAAAACGACAGTACCAAGATATTATGTTTCTAAAGCACGTATTTTAAAAATATTTATATTTCCGAAAGGGGGGACATGCTCGGCGTAGGTCAAAATGGAGCTTTTATTGCATTTTCAAACCATGATCCTGGACATTCCTTAAACGTTGTAGATAATCTATTTATATAATTTTGAAGCCTTATTATCCTCTATATTTATTTTAAACATTTGATGACTGCATAAAGTATTTTTATTAGATAAAATAGTATTCTTTTAAACCTCTCGCTCTAATGTTTTAGAATATAGTCATATTTCGGTACATGAATGTGCAGTGGTATTAAGATTTTTTACATTTATTAATTTTTAAACGCATTTATAAAACTATCAGTATAATTTATGACGAGATAATTTTAGTAAAATATTTACGATAAAAAATTATATTGATAATCTCTGTGATCCCAAATTTGACAAGAATTGGGCATTTTATTATTCAAAAAATCAGCAAGATTAGCACATTTGAAGATAATTCTAAAGATACTAATTATAAGCTATGTCTATGACCATTCAAGTGTGATAAACATCTTACGAATAATGATTGCTTTATAATAATTATTGACCTAAAAATAAGGTAAGGTTTTTTGAAATACGCCATTTCTTTTGGCATTACCCAGTGGTAATGTATGATACATATCCTTTTTGGGTAGGGATGTGATCACCGCGATCGACCAAAATTTTTTGTATGAAAAAAATATCGGAAATCACAGACAATTTTATTTAGTTAACTGAACCATGGACTACAACGTATGTGAAATATAAAGCTGCATCCACATTATTATAAGCGTGAGCGACTCTAATTTAACCGTCTATACCGGATTCCAAGCATTCGAGTGGTAAATCGCATCTCAAGTGGTGTCGTGTCTAGATTCCATCGGATTTTTATAGATAGAATTTGTCTGCCGTGACCCCTCTAGATTTCCTTTTTTTACGTCCCCTAATTTTCTTTGAGCTTTCTACTGCCCCCCTGAAAACCTCCAGCGCCCAAAGGGGGAATTATCGTCCACTTTGAGAAAGACTGCTTAATGGGATGACACAGTTATTTATAAAAATAACGGATTGAAAAAAAACATTACACAGGACACACAAAAGCCTACTTACGGCACTGTTCGTAGGTAAACACTGTAAAATAGACTTGAATAAAAAAAAATCTTGAGTGTGAAATGCTATTTACGTGGAATGTAATTGTTAGGTATCTTTTTAATTTGACATTGAGTATTATTTATTATATTGTATAATTAATCATGTATCAACACCAGCTAATGTACAAACTATCTTATTTGCACATTTACAAAACAGAACAAATGAAACTTAATTTTTGTGGAATCTATTTAGGCTAGGTTAGGTCATTATTTCGTTGTACCTAGTCACCTAATCATTTTGAATATATTATATTGATTAAGATGAGATATCCTAAGCTTGCCGGCAACACCGAGTTAAGTCCCGTTTATTTGAGGTTTTCTAGCGATTAGGAATGCAGAAATTAGGTATATTATAATTGAAGATCTTGGCATAAAAACAGCAAATGTCACAAAGGTTATTTTTTTCAGGAGAGGGTAAAAACATAATATCTTGGTTGTCAAACACATTTTTAATAATTTGACAATGAAGATTCATGGAGGAGCCTTATATGCACTGCATGTATGTAAATAAAATATCAAATTGATGTTTGTTAAATAGATATTTAAAAAGAAATGAATGTGACATTTGCTGTTTTTACACAATTTTTGGACCTTTGTCGTTTTTATAACAAAATTAAAAACATGGAAAAGCAAATAGTATGAATAAAATTATAATTTTATTAAATAAAACAAAAAATATATATTTCTGTTATTTTTTAATCATAATACTACATTTTAGAAGGTTTTGACACATCATAACCAATTATTAAGCTACGTACTTACATGTTTTAAAAAAATCTTCAATTAAATATTTAAAATAAATCAATCATGTGCATATTACTACTGATTAGTCTTGATCACTCACACCTTCACTGTCTTCTTCAACGTTATCATTTGTATCATTGTCACACGGCAAATTTTCATAAAATGATGCATTTATTGGATTTTGTAAATACTTAGTTAATTTTAAAATATCTTTTTTCTTTGCGCCTTTCAATGGAATTAAGCCATCATATGCTGGCTTAAACGCAATCGTGACTGGCATTTGATGTCTTTTCACTATATTGAATCTATCCCACAGTCCAGAGAAACTGAGATGTTTGCAAAGCACTTCTCCCTTACAATCCTTGTCTATTTTGTACATTCTAACTTGCCTAAGATGAAAATCTCTGCCGAAGGATGACTTAAAGTAAGGCTTTAACGTATCTTTAATATTTAAAAAATCTTTTTGCTCCGGTTTCTCCAGAATAAAGGGCCCAGGAGTTTTTCTGGCATCCAATACAACTTTATCCCAATCCTCTGGCACGTCTGCAAGGATTGTTTTCCTTGCACTGCTGAACAAATGAAAGTCAGCGTCATTTGGTAAAAATGTGTGCCCTCTGATAGGAAATATATGGATGACTCGTTCAATTTTTTTAATACATGTACCACCATATACCAAAACCAAATCATAACAAAATTTTTGTTTTGTCCAGCACATCCGTCACTCAAAATATACAATGTTTTCGTGCCTGCTGGCAGATGGTGGTTTATGTAATGTAGTAACAAAGATGTTACATCATTTTGACCTCGTTTGGCGAATCCTTCATGATACGTGTACATATATACATCATTTCTGGCCAAGTCATGTATCCCAAAAATGTAATACCATAGCTGTCTGGAATAAAATACCGCATTTGTTACCATATTCGGTAAAGGCAAATTTTGCATAAAATCAAACGATATGACTGTGGTATCACTTGAACCACTTGCGAGTTCTTTTAATCTTCGCTTCGTTGTAGTAAACTGTTGTGCTTTAGCCAGGTGAAGTTGATAATCTATCTCAATCTTACGTTTTTCATCTTCAGAGAGATCGGGTAATTTCAGTTTGGTTGTAACTGAATCACAGTATGAACACGTATCGCTTCGAGGAGCTCCAAATGACAAATTATATCTAGTTGTAAATACTCTGTAGTATGTGTCATAGTTTAGTTGAAGCCTGTATTTACTTAAAAACATCTCGTGCATTTTCATAATAGTCAAATTTTCCGGAAGATAGCTAACATTCTTATTTTTCGCGAAAGAATAATGACTTTGACGTGCCTTAAATGATTGTATATGAATGTGAATCAACTGAATCACTGATTCAGGCACTGCTCTTGGGCGATTTGGATGCTTTTCTCGTTTGTCCATAGGAGCCGAACCCGAAAATGTGATGTTGTCTTGAATACGTCGCAGCCGGGAATGCGTAATACCATGTATTGCCACAAATGCCTTCATACAGACTTCTTCGTTAATACCATCAGATGTAGATCGTATCTAAAGTAAATAAAGAGAAAAAATAATTAATTTTTCAAACACATTATCATTAGGTATAATAGGTGTAATGCCTAATTTGAATGTACATTTTTTATTAATTCAATGAATACTCACTTTATATTTATATGATGCTGAATGCTTGAATATACCATGATCATTGACATCATTTATTATTATCGGAGTATTTTTTCTGGGACGTCTTCTCTTGATCGGTACTACTTCTATACATCCAGATATATAGCCATCTTGTTGATTTTTAGAATCCATTTCATAAAAATTCTCAAATATTTCTTTCCGTAAATCTTCATTTATTTTTGTAAAACAATGAAACCTCTTGCACCTGGAAACATAATAATCAATTAAATACAATCCTACATAATATACTTTATTACAATCATACATACATTTACATAAAACAACATGGTAAATACAATGCTTTGCATTCGAAAGAAGTCATAACTTCAAAGTAATCACAGCCATTGTGAACTAAATTTAATCACACAAACTATTCAGCATAGTAAATATTTTAGTACGTATTAATAATGTATAAGTTTTTAATTGAATATATGTTATGAATACATAATTATTCCTACCTGCAATCTTCACCGATAACTTTTTTTGAGAGTCGTTTCCCAACATGATTGACATGATCACTTCCCTTTATTTTGGCGGTTTTTAATAATGTTTGCTTGGTTTTATTAACTTTTCTCTTACGAGGCGTTTCGGATGTCTGTATCCTATTACATTCCATGATAAAATATACAAACAATCGTTAAGGAACTTCATAAAATGGCAATGCCAATGACTGAACGAATGAAAGATAATTTTGACAGGTCAGGCACTAACAAGTATGGAATGTATACTAACGCCTAACGCTGCCTGGTGATAAAAGTGTGGAACTACTGGACCTTTGTTGTTTTCAAACAAAATTCCTTGGACTATTGCTGTTTTTAGAAAAGTGGCATATTTTTGAGAGCGGATTTGAGGGACTTATGATTTTTTTAAAAAATATATCTTTGCACAGTTGTATGTAACCATACATAGAGAATATAGAAATGCAATAAAATGAAAATGGAAAAAAAGTGGACATTTGATGTTTTTATGCCAAGATCTTCAATTTGATTTATCATGGCGTACTGAAAATCTGTGCTATTAAAAATCTATTAACATAATAGAGATAGGACAATAATTTCAATATTAAATTTGTATTTTTCCTGAATGGTCATAGTTATATTTATCGTTGTTCTGTTTTGTCATGTTCTGTTTTGTCATGTTCTGTTTTGTCATGGAACTGTTATAATAATGCATCACACCTATCAAATTTACAATACCATACAATTATTGCATCATATAAACTTTAAGCTTTTAAAATAAACAACATAATATACTATAAACATTTATGTACCTACTTTACTGTGTCAACTTAAGAAATGTTCAAAAGGTCTCACAACATTCAGCTCACCATCTAAAAGCAGTAAATTAACTAAAATAACGTCTTAAACCAAATGCACACCTGCAGTAATAAATAAGATGATAAATGTATTTTTTATACAAGTAGCACTTTAAAATCAAAGTAAGACAATCGCTTATCCATACTGATTTGAACACATGCATATTCTCACCCTTTTTTAAAATATTGACATGAGTCAAGAAATGCACTTAACTGATAATTAATAATATTATTTATGACCTCATGCAATCTGTTACCAACCCTTTTGGGGTAGACACCTGCATTTTTCACTCCTAGAAGGTAAATCTCCTGACAAATTACCTTCAAGACGTACAGTCTATAAATGTACAAGAAAACTGTGAAGAATTACATCAAGGAGTTTCACAGAGTGTCCCAATTCTGGTAAGAACTTAAGGAAGGTTAATAACATCAAACCATATAGGTTACCTGCCAGCCAGATCACCTGTTTTCTTAAAGTACTCATCACTAGGACATAACAGAACCATCGCGGCCATAATAAAAATAGTGCAAATTGCAAGATTGCATGCATGAATCAAAGAAGTTCAGAAGCTTTTGAATTTTCCCTCGACAATTGAACCATGCAATATCTTATAATATGTTCCATAGTATTCTTTTCAGGAAGAGCATATGGATGGAAGATAGAGGCCCATAATAAGCGGTTGGGCCGTCGAGAATGACTAATGGACGGAGGGACATACAATTAAAAAAAATATCTATTACAGCATTAGAGTTAGAGCAGTAACGTCCCGTGGGGTAGGCAGGTCATGCGTTGCTTAAGGGCGGGAAATAATGGCATTAATACGATCGTTATAATCATCTTTGAAAGCAGAGGCGATTTTCCGTGTAGCGGACGATACGGTCGCTTCGTTATAAATTTGCTTAGTCTAAAGAAATCATAAGGGGGCCTTGAAACTAGTCAGCGTCTCAGACCACCGCGTACTTAAAACCACGGCTGCTTGAAAGGAGTTTTCATAGAAAAAAATTAAAATATTATGTAAATGATAATATTATCCACCTATGTACCTACCTACCTAATTTTCTCTGAGGAAACTCAGGGACAGACAGGTTAGGGAATAATGGGAACTGAAGTACCTATCGGGTGTGCAGTAACAGAAAACCGGTCTTGAGTGTGGAATAATATGGGATAAACTTAGACACGTGTCAGGAATACGCTTGTATTTCATTCTGACAACTTCTCTCGGTTTATGCATGTATTATTATTGATGTATTTGGAGGACACATACATTCTAAACCCTGCATCAAAATGTGGTGTATTGGGGTATAGCTTATCGGAATTCTATTTATTAATCTGTTCTGTGTTAAGTTCGACACTTTATCAAGGGACGTCACTGAGTTAGATTCCACGGGGCGCGAGTTCGAATCTCACTGGGTATCATTTTTTTTTTTCAAAAAATAAATTATTACATATTTTTATAAGATGGTGGCAACAAAACGTCGTACATCCAGTGTGAAATGTAAATGTTCGCCGAAGCTCGTAGTCCATTGCGTAAGGCGCATCCCCTTAGATGTCAATTGTACGTAAAACATTTCACCGTGGCACAGTTTGCCATGAGCTTTCTTATGGGAAAAAGATGACAGTATACTACACGGTCTCCAATTTTATTAATTAGAAAATATTAGATAGAATAATATTAGATAGAAATAATTACTAGACAAAAAGAACTTTTTATATACCTACCACGTTTTTAAATTTGCTGTTGAATCATATAAACTTGACAATTCTATGTACTTATTAATAATTTAGGACAAATAAGGCAATTGTAAACACATCATTTTTGCTATTTTGCAAAAAAAAAATACAGAATACTGAAATGTCATTTTGATTTCCATAGTAACGCACGTATAAATTAATAATTTAGTTGCTACGACCACCCCCTTGGCAATCAATAATAGTGGATTGGATTACGGATTTCTTCCGAAATAACTTTTCATACAAAACAGAATAAACTGAAAATGAATTCAATTCTACTTGAAGATGACTAAAAGTATTAAAAGAATGCATTGTCATCGTGTTCTGATATATTCTAAAAGTTTCAAATGTCTAGTTAGTCGGGAGGTTAGTTAAAAATCGATTGCAAGCTTTGTACTGTATAAACAACCTCCTGATAAACAAGAGTACGAGCTAAGAAAAACGTGGTAATAATAAAATAGATAAAGTGTAAATATATTTAAAATAATGTTAATTTATTTCCCATCGTTAAAAAAAGCCTATCATATTAAGTCCTATTTAAATATTAGTTTTTAAATTTTATACTATTAACTTTTATATTCTGCCAATATTATAAGATTATAAATTAATATAGATGAGAAAAAAGCCTATAGCGAGTTTTAAAACTATTTAATAAAAAAAAGTGAAATTTGTAATGAAAAAATAAATAATCTGAACAGGCGGGCTTGTGGCTTTCAAACATTTTGTCTCACGGCATCCTTGTTGCATGTATTAAAATTGTATCAAAGTTTCCTAAATAAATACAAATTGTAATAATACATTAAATAAATAGATAAGATATTGTTCAACAACACACATTTCTTAGGAATCAAGCTTGAGGCACCTTGATTTTTTAATTATTTGTAATCGTTTTTAATGTAGTTAACAATAATTATTGTCAGCTGTAAACTTCATAATTTGACTATTTATTATACTATTGTGTTCCACTATATTTTAGTGTTGGGCATATTTAAGTACTTACAGTGACGTACCGTTGGGGTAGGCAGATTGAGCATCGCTTGGGGGCGGCAGATACTCGAAGGGCGGCAAATCGAGGAGAATCATTAAGTGTATATAGAAATTACCACCTACCTAATCTTAGTAATAACGGAAATATCTTTCCATGAAAAAAAATAGCTCACTGGTTGGGAACGTAATGTATTTATCAGGTAGGTACTAAAAAAGTTTTAACAGGACTTTTTTTCAGGTTCGCGATGTCTAGTTTACTTCCGTTGTCCTTGATGTTGTCAGGTGTATTTTTAACTGTACCTATCTGAAACCGTAGACTCGCAGTATTGAGGCAGATATGGCATTTAAATTAGATTTAGTGGTATACATATTTCTTGTTAGTAATGTATCCATACAACACATTTCTTAGATATTGGAGTCACGAAAGGATGATAAAAAGTACTTTATAAAAAAAATGTGGCGGCATTTTGTCACTGCTCAGGGGCGGCATTTTGTCTAGGGACGTCACTGAGTACTTAAGCCAAAGATACGTAATTTTCCCTGTCAATTATTATGGAATGGATTTGGTTATCCCCTGAACCGTATATTATGTACATATTGGGCTTTGAGAACAGATGCCTGCGGCAAACATTGATTACAATGTGAGGTTACTGCCAAAAGTTGGTAAGTCGATAATTTAGGTATTTTGAATTAACAACGGATTATGTGTCTATAATTGTCACAATAAGTTAGCCGTCTTAACTTTCAAAGATGTCTATCTCGCTCTAAAAGTTAACAGTCAAGAGAGGGGATATTAAAACATATCACTTTTTGAGAGTTAGACCAGGGAACTAATAGGAACTGAAATACCTAACGGGTAAGGAAAAGCCGGCAACTGACCTCAAGTAAGAAAGAATACGAGGTAAATTTATACACGTGTCAAGAATACGTCATACGTCGAATACTTACAACTGTTCTAGGTTTATGCATTGACGCTCATTTAATATTGGTACACACTATTGCACGTCTATAATGTCTGGTTCGTTTTTGTGGGATACTCACACATTCAAAACCCTGCGTTAATTTTCACTGTATTGGTATATAACATATCGGAATCATATTTACTATCTGTTCTATAATTTAGATAAATTTAGATTTAGAGGTTAACTTATTGTAACAATTAACCGTATCAATACATAAATAAGATAAACTACCGTCGATAGCCGCTTTGCGTTAAAAATAATAATAATTGTGGCCGAGGCGACATTTTGAAAACCTCTGAGGTAGGTGATGTATCATTTTCTGTCAAATGGAAAGTAAACAAATTCTTACAACTTTTCAAGTTAAAATAATATTAACAAGTTAATTAAATTCTGATATATGTATTTTTTATAAATGTTTTATTGTGTATTGCTGGAATCAAACGTGTTGAGTTATGGGACATTGTTTACGCGATATGTCAGAATATAACTTTCGCTCTCTCTATTTGTCTCTCTTTCTCTCTATCTTGGCATTCTTACAGATGATAATATTATAGACAATGAGGTCCAGCGTTGCCTACAAAGGGGTTACGTAATTAAAAGAAAATATTCAAAGAAAAACAACACATAATATTCTTGATTGCATCGGTTACATTAATTATATAATATATTGGTATTTAAGGCTATACCTCAGTTGAGGCATGGTCTAAAAAGATCGTGGCTAGGCGATGCGTGGATTGCGGGTCGCGGGTGCAAGTGACGCATGCCGAACGAAATATAATTTTTCATATAAATCCAACATGCGTCCATTTAATGTTCTGTTTATTGTTCTATTAGTAACAATATTAGTATATTCATTGAAATGTTTTTTTTTTTCAAGTAAATGGGTAACGTTTTTAGTCATCTTTTCACGATTTAGGAATTAATACGTCCGTTCCCATCACGAAATAAATTGACGTGTTTCCAGCTTGACGTTCTCTCTCCGAATGGCAGCGAGTCCGAAATTGCATGCCGAACGAAATATAATTTGTCATATAAATCCAACATGCGTCCATTTAATGTTCTGTTTATCGTTCTATGAGTAACAATAATAGTATATTCATTGACATGTTTTTTTTTCAAGTAAATGGGTAACGTTTTTAGTCATCTTTTCACGATTTAGGAATTAATACGCCCGTCGCCATCACGAAACAAATCGACGTATTCACACCTCAACGTTCGCTATATCGTCTTAAGAATACCAAAATTTCAGTAAATAAACACTTAAAAATCATACATTTTATTACAAAAATCTTAGGAAACAAGTTAGACCCAGTAAGACTCGATCTTTACAGTAACTTTTTAGTGTCCGAGTTTACTGTTCTAATAGGTACCTATCGAATAGTAGTGGCGGAGGGGGGGGGGGTAATCAGGGAAGATACGACATAAATAGGGCACACTAAACTTTGTCAGTCATACTTATTTTGTTTTCATTGAACTTGCAATTGCAACCTAACCTAACCCAACCTAACCTAACTAAACCATAATAGTTTATATTGTATGCTATGGGTGATACGATAAAAATATTGCACATTTTTAGGCATATTTATTTGTTTTCATTGAATTAAGAATAAGTACATAATATTACAGATTGTGTTGGTTATTTTTTTTAATTGATTAAGCCTTGCCTAAACTAAACCATTATTGATAAAAAATATTTTCTATTTATAAAATATATTATATTATATGGTTTAATGGCATAATGTTAGATATTTTATAGATAAATAAATGTTTTTTACTATTACCTTTTATGAAATGGTTTTCGCAGGGTTTAATTGAATTAGCCAACACCATCTGTAAATTGTAGTCTTAGTTCAATAAAAACAAATACATATGACTATATGTGTGGCGAACCCAGCCTACCTCCACCCTTCGCTGCTGCTATGTAGTACATTTATTAACGAATATTATATTTTATAACGCCCACGGTGGCCGCGCGGCTATAACGCCGTGGGTCCCAGGTTCGAATCCTGAAAAACAAAATTTGTCAATACAAACATCTCCTCTGTAGAGACCCATATTATGATCCTATTAGGATCGGACATGGTCGAAAGAAAAGAAAGAATTATATGTTTTAATTTATTTGTCATCATAAGCATTATTAGTTAGTCATCATCATCAGCCGGGGTCAATCCACTGCTGGATGAAGGCCTCCCCAAGCTTTCTCCAACTCTCTCGGTCCTGTGTCGTTCGCTGCCACGTATTTCCGCCGAACTTTACCAGTTCGTCAATCCAGCGGCTTTTAGGGCGACCCTGTGGCCGTTTCGTACCCCTTGGGTACCATTGGATGACGGCATTTGTCCAGCGGCCGTCCCTTCGGCGAGCAATGTGCCCCGCCCATCTCCATTTCAGCTGTTTGGCCACGTCTATTACATCGCGTACTCCTGTCTGCTTCCTAACCCACTCGTTTCTCTTACGGTCCTTTCGCGTGATGCCCAACATGCACTTCTCCATGCCTCGCTGTGTGACTCTTAGCCTTTGGACATCTCTCGTGTTGAGGGTCCACGTCTCGCAGCCATACGTGAGCACGGGTAGCACACATTGGTTGAACACCCTACGCTTAAGACATAATGGTAGGTCACTCTTGAAGATAATATTCAGACGTCCGAAAGCACTCCATCCCAGCTTTGTTCTTCGAGTAATTTCATCGTGCATGCTTCCGTCACCTGCTGTCCGAGATAGACGTAGCTGCTGACTTGCTCGAGTTGGGTGCCAGAAATACAGATAATCGCAGGGTCCGAAAAACAGTTCCTCATCACTTTTGTCTTTGAGACATTTATCTTTAGACCGACCGTTTGACTAACATCCGCAGCCATACGTGAGCACGGATAGCACACATTGGTTGAACACCCTACGCTTAAGACATAATGGTAGTAGCAGTAATATCAATGATCTACCTAATATTTTATGCATAAAATATCGAGCCACCGTACTTTTAAGACATTGTAATGCGAAAAATAATATAATATATTATTACATATATATATATATATACTTAGAAGTAGGTAATTAAGTTTGAAAATTTTAATTTATTGACAAAAAATATATTGAGCTTCATAAAAAAAACTCAATGAAAAAAAAATTACAAGAAAAATGCGTGTTTGACAATGTCAAGCTGTTACTTAATAAATAGTGTCTCAAAATCCGTTGCTTGATTACCTATATTATACTTTGCGTTCATACAAATTACTATTCAAATTTAAGTTATTTTTGAAGTTATACTTCTTTAGGCGCGTTTGGAAAATCATATCACAAAAATAAACGCACTCGGTTGGATTCGAACCACCGATTGTTCGGTTATCAGCCGAACGCACTACCATTACGCCACAGTATGATACTCCAATCGTGACGATTATTCAGTATTATATTAAAGTTTAGAATTGTTCCGTTGCCTAGGCAGCGAATTTATTATTGTCGGCCATTTGCAATTCCTTACGTAAACAAACTATTAAACGTCATAGTGGCAGTTGTTACTTAAAAAATTAAAACAACGATAAATAATTATATAATTTAGTGATATAAAATAAAGTGAATAGAAATAAACCAACGGCGTTCCGATAAGCAGTACCTTTTCTTGAGTGTGTAATTTAACAAGATAATTGGGAGCTAGTCGAAGAATTTGGGTTATCACAAGTTTTTTTTTTGTTTTTTTACGCCAAAGAAGTATAACTTCTAATGCGCGTACACACACCGATTTTTTTTAATTGTTTGAGAATATCTTCCTAAGTAGTTACAAGAGTAACTAAGTATTTATTAAGATGAGAAGTATCTGGCTTCGCACGAGATCGCTTCATTGATCGATATACATTTTAAAGTATGTTTTATTTATATCAATAGAAATACTTCCGGCTTTAAGAGTTCACAGAGATTAAAGAACAACAGCAGATAATACTTTAAACAGTAGAAAACATATTAACAAGATAAGATGACTCGCTCGACCAAATAACCAGATGAACTTGCCAAAGAATTAGTTCAGTTCAGGTAGGTATCACATTTGACAACTAGAAACCACATTCATCACTAAAATCGAATTTAGACAGTGTAAGGTAGTGCTTAGTTTCAAACTAGAGGACATGTATGATCAAAAGGATCAGAGCTAATCAGACTAAGCTGACTGGCTGTGAGAGATAAAAATTACGGAATTAAATCATAATCCGTCTGCATAGCGCTTGCGGCGTCCAGTCAATAGGCAGCGCCATCTATGTGTCTCTTTTGGGAGTCACGCCGCTACAATTTATATATCTTATTTAACAAAACAATTATAATAATATCGACTGAAGGTACTTGATGGAATTTTTATATATGAGACTATATTATGGTCAATGTTATTGATACAAAATTTATATATGTATGTATGAGAATGTATGAATGAGGATTAAGGTATGTATAAGTGTATATTAGGTGAGTTTATATAAATATTATATTAGGCGAGTTTATATGTATTCTTTAAAAATATGTTTAAAAAAGTAGGTACCATGTAAGAGTATTATTAAAGACTAATATTTCATCAGTTAACCCCATTAATTATTTTTCTTAGAATTGACGATTTACACCTCTTGAATGTAGTATTTTTATTGTTCAAAAGAATAATGATCTATTATTATGTTTTGGCGATTTATTATTATATTATGCTATCGAGGGTATTGTTATTAATAAGATAGGGTTTTTACTAATTAGGTTTTTTAATGACACTTCTACTATTCATAAGTTGTTTTTTGTAACCTTTGACTTGATAGGTAGGTAATGGAGTTTTCACCTACTTTATTGTATTGATTTATTATATAAGCTAGAGTAAAGAGAGTTCGTTGTCAGTGTGTGTTTGCCTTTGGTGAGTGTACATGGCGCCTGAAGATGCCGAAAGGCGAAACCCGGGTCGCAAAAAACGACTTAAATGGAATAGTACAGAGCTTGAATCCATTAGAATTTAAAAACAACAATTGTTACGTTCTTCAATATTAAAATTTCATTTCATATGTATCTACGCATTCAAAATTGGAATTGGCACGAAAGATAATTTGAACATACAAACTTTCCAGATAGGAAAAGGATATCAATATAATAGATAGGTATTATTATATCAATCTATGTAGATTAAAAATATTTCTGTAGGTACTTGTTATCAACGAGTAAAAAATCGGGTGTCATTCAACATTTCGATGTTTTTAATTTAAATCCCAAATATTGTTATTTTCAACATTTAAAACAACACAATATCAAGGATTTAAACAAAGTTAAATAATATATAATAGATAATTAAAAAATATCAATTAACTTTAAAGTTATCATGTTTTTAAAACTACAACAAAACTGACGTAAGCACCAGTTTTTTTTACGAAAAGTTATAAAATAATAATATTCTTATTTATGTAAATTTCCACATCTATAAAAGTGATTTTTCCTGTTATAGTGTCTTTTTTATTAACATGACGTGACGAAATAGCACCATTCACACACACACATTAAGATTAAAATTTAAATTTCGTCAAAAGTTACATGATAATTTTACACCGGAACTACAGAAATACGTTACACATGCCTAAACATTTTTATGGCCGTATACTATTTTATTCCACTTCTTGAATGAGGAATATCAACATGGCAGGAAAGAAAACACAGGCCAGATTTTTTAGAGACTTTTCTTAGACATCCGTATTACGCGGTGTAGAAGGTTCAACTTTTTGAAATATTTATAAAAAAATAGCATATTATTATTATATGTTTTATTCTGGTGGATCAACATGCAATAATATTAATATATTGTGTTCTCGTAAGCTGCTTTTGTGTTTCTCTTTACTGAGGCACTGAAATTTCTCCATTCATTCGAATGATTTGAAAAATTTACATAGATATTTTCAAATATTCAGTAAAATATTTACTCAGTTTCAAGCTAATGAGTCGCCACTGAAGATATCCACGATATTTTTATAACGATTATCTAGATCAGCGCTGTCCAACTGGTGGCCCGCCAAGATTTTTTTTTACGGCCCGCGAGCTGTACAGCAAATTTTGTATCAAATATTGGGGAGAGAATTACCCATCATACATTAAAATATGAATATAAATAATGAAATATAACAAATTTAATTTGAGAGATTTTGGACTTCAAATCATTTCTATGTTCGGAAGTACATATATCTGTGAGCGCCTTCTCTGACATGAAATACATAAAATCAAAATATAGAAACAGCTTGAAAGACTCCACGCTTAAAAATATAATTAGACTTTCCACAACAAATGTTGATAATAAATAATATTATGATAATTCATCGCGACAATTACTTATATAAATATATTTGATGAAATTTGTTTTATTATTTTTTCACCTCTGATGGATTCACTCAATATATTTTCATTTTAGCAGCACATAACATAAAATAATTTTCAAAAACGTAAACGAGTGTGAGGAGAAAATTCCGGTATTTTTTAAATTTTTAAAACCGGTATTTCGGTATTGATAAATACTGGAATACCGGTATTGCAATCCCTACTCCCAAGTTTCAGAGTATGTTAAACATATCAATCTGATGAAATACATACCTACCTAACTTTACAAGTAGATAAGGGCTAATAAATAATATCTATATAAGATGGTGCAATACCTACATAAGTATACTAACATGATAAACATATGTGTGGGCCAACATACGCACTCAGTTCTATAGGTGGGCATAAAAAACCTTTGTAGTAGTACCTACTTCACCGTTTTTACGTAAAGTATAAACACGCAACTACTTGCGGTCTCCGTCAAATATACGGGGAACTCCCTGTTACCGGTGTATACGCGGAAGCATGCAAGAAATTTACAAAGAACTCACAGTTACCGGTGTATACGCGGTAAGCGTGCGAAGTGGCGGGGAAGTGTGTGTATAATAAATAATCATAGTTTTCTCTGTTTTGTCTTTGAAACTCAGGGTTATTACTGTCTAATTGTAATTAGGTTTAAGATTTTTAATCGTTTACCAATACCAGTATCTTTTTAAAGAAGTAAAACTACGTAACTGATATTTGCCTACCATTTATTATTTAGTCGTACCCAAAAATAACCCCGAATGTGACACTTACAAGAAAAATTTGTGTGTATCAAGTCACAAGTACCTCTTCGTTTGTGCCACTTCTAAGAACGGTCTACATATCAAGTCCGAAGTATAATCTTGTATCTGTCACTTATAACGAAAAATCTATACCTTTAATCCGAAGTACAATGCCGTATCTGTGATATGTCAAGAACTATAAACACTTGAGCAAAATTTAAAGTGAAATATTATATAGATTAACTAGATTTAAAATGGCAGCACTGTTTCAATTTTGAAGCAGATACGTGCAGCCGTTACTTTGCAATTGCGTTTTGAACCTTTGAGACGCTCCCCTGTAAAATGTTTTGTTTGCAGATACGGGATTATACGTATTGAGTGTCGATACATACTAATTATTATGATATTACTAAACTATATAAAAAGCGAAACGCGCTCATGCCCTTCATTTATTATCTATATTTCCTTGTAACGCGTGTAATGCAGAATAAACTATAATACTTACTTTAACTTTCATGAAATCGTTATTGTTTCTCGAACATCGTTCTCGTCATCACTGCATGCATTGTCATAAGGACTGTTACACTGGAGCATTACCTTATATGATAAGGAATTCAGGCAACATGCAATCATCTTCCAGCCTTTACAGTAGTATTTGTACATTTGAAAGAACTTCTGAGAAATATATAACCACTAGATAAAATCTTCCTGAAAAAATACGACACCCCCATCACCTGACATATCAGTATTCACGCGCAGGTGCACTAACCACCATGCTATACATGTATTACCTAATTACGGCAAAGTTAACAAATAGTTTTTACAATACTCTCTGAAGCGCTTATATTATTAGTTGTTCGTTGAATAAAAAAAGGGGGGCTTCGACGGTAGCGGCGATTTTCTTTGACGCAGGTAACGCTATCGATTCGTCAGTATATTTAAAAGAGGCCCCGAAACAGTTCACACCAGACATTTTAAAAATATTTCACACAAATTGAGTAAAATTACCTATGCGAAACATGATAAAATGTCTCCAATTAACATCAAAAGGGTGTATAACGTTGTCACTCAAACATAATATACATACTTTTTTACGGACCATATCCGGTCCTAATAAGATCTAACGCTTATCTTAACGTTTAAGCTGCGCATCCATCGTGGGTGTCAAGTCTCATACATACTTAACTATACTGAAAAAATAAACCATTAATATTATTGTGTGTCGTCACTGTCATAATATTTAATAAAACTACTTGGATAGAGAAAAGATTCATTGTTATTCTTACTAAGTACCTACGTCATGGGCCCCACATCCTGAAGCGGGCTCCCATAAATATAGCGCCACAATCAACTTTTTTTTTACTATTAGAGAGAATTTGTGATGTGTGTGTTATATCACTTATTTGGTCGACTCCCCACGGCGGGGCCTTCCTGAGTCTAGGCTCCCAGGCTAGAACCCTGTCAGCCCCCCTTTTGTGGGGACCATGACCTACGTTAGTAGATGGAATTTGGGTATGGTGACGGTTCTCTAAATTAGTTTATTCCTCAGGCACCCAATACCTTGCAGCAACCTAAAAGTTTTGACTATAACTAGAGCTTTATGGCATTTTAGTATTGATGGCATTTCTGGATATTTTAAGTGTGGTCAATTTGGCGACCACAGCGGGTCTATTCTTAACAGTTATCACTTTAGCACGTTTCCGCTATTTTCATCGTTCCAAATTAACACGGAAGGCATTCTATACACAAAGCAGTTATCAAGGTATGTTCGTGCTACCAGTTACGTCCGAACCCAAGCGGATAAAAGCTGAACGCAAGAATTTTGAATCGACACGTCAGACATATCAACATAACCTATAATTTTATTAAATGTATAAATTAACAACGGCCGTAACTTAACACAATCACCGCGTACCTTTTAATTAATTTTTAATAACCACATTTAAATAACATGCTAATTGCATTTAATGGCCGTTTAACGAGGAGACGGCAGCCGTGTCGTCCGGTAAAGTTCCCACCACCACCTGTCATATATGCACAGCCGTGGATATGCACGGCCGCTTTCCATGACGCTTTAAACGTGTCTGAAAGAAGTGATTGTAAGTGCTCATTCCGTCCCGAGACGGAGCCGCACGGGACTGATGCTGCAACCATGCACCGTAGTGCTTAAAAAGAAAGTTAAGAAAGAATTTTTTTGTTTTTGTACTGGCTCTGCTGTCCGCTGACGTTAAGCGCCCTGTGTATACTGAGTGTCACGAATTGAAATGGATGAGTCTACAGAGGAGTCGGGACTATCCCGCTCCCCATACGACGCTGCAAAATTCTCGAATGCCGCAAAGTTGGCCTCGGTTGCTACCAGATCTCCATGTCCAATTGGGCCCGTCGGACCTTGCATCTCAGTAAAATTGACGTACTCTGTCTCGTTCTCAAAGTTAACATGACCAAGAAAAGGGCTGTTAAAAGATAGAATTTTTTGACTTTTTCTTTTTATTTCGACCATATCTGATCCTAATAGGATCATAGGATCGTATGGGCCTCTACAGAGTAGAGGTTTGTATTAACAGATATTTCGTTTTTTACGAGAAATGGATGTCAGCTACTTGCTCAACCTATTAGGTCCATACCCTGACAGACACAAATTGAAAAACAATATGTGTACTTGCCAGATCGAGGATTCGAACCTGGGACCCACGGCGTGATAGTCCAACAGTTTTTGACAGTAAACGGTTAACTTTTTTATGTAATTATTAACCGCCAGAATACGTAAAGTGATAAATGTGATCTCTTTATCACAATTAGCTCTTTTTGGATGTTAAGTTAGTGTTATTGTAGAATAAACTTGCAGAAATTATCTATTAGTAAGATGGCGATTGGCGGATTTAAATTAAAATATAGTACCTCGCTTATAGCGACATCTCTCTTTTTTAAATTTCGATGCAAATGACATACGCGATTAAAATATCGTAAATATTTTCCAAAGTTCTTAGCAATATTGGCACATGTTCTGATGAATCCGTGAACTTGCCTAAGACGTGAATAATTACGATTAAATTCCACACTGAGAAGTCATTTTGACGAATCATGTCTTACCTAATCATTTCAGGATTGCATCCGTTTGATTTTCACTCATCAAATTGTTATATAATCTAAATTCATTCGCCAATTATTTGCCAATTAATAAATCGGACATAGCTTAAATGATAATTTATAAAACTGACTGGTTCAGTGAATCTAAAATTGTGTTGAAATGTTTGCGGTCTTTGTCAGATTCCCGGAAAATTATAAAAATTGTTAAAAACAATTGAATTATCAATACAAATTAAAATGACAGCTAATTTAATAGTAAACTGAAGGCGCGCCCACAGAGAGAAATGATTTGCCCCCAACCATTTCCGATAAATATCCGAACCGAACAATATAATACTTTAAAATTTAGTGGTTTCCAAGCTTAATGTTACTACGCCTTCCTTTTAAAAAATATAATCTTGGCGCCTCCCCCCCTTTATTTCATTAAATAATACAGACACCTTTTTAAATAGTCAACAATGTACTACAAAAAAAATGTAAAAAAAAATATTATAAAAATAAACAAGGTTTTACTACTTATATTATATTCATTTTTCATGCGATGAATGTGCTTGTTTATTAGCACAATCAATTTCAATAGTAGTCAATCCAAATTCATCATCGTTCAATAACAAATGAATTCTATCATGGACCCCACATCCTGAAGCGGGCCTCCAGGCTAGGATCTTTGGCGGGCCCACCTACCTATCGTTAAGGTTAAGGGCAGTGTGGTGCTCTAATGTAGTGTTTCCTAAATTATACACAGGAGTTATCATTTAAGTATATTAATCGTCATAAGGTCATATCACATCAAATTGCAACGCACAACCACATATTTAAAATATTTAATATCCTTAAAACAAAGCAACGCCGCAGGCGACTTTTATAACTATTAATAAAATAATGTGAAAAGTGCATTAGCAAACTTACCAAGAACTCAGTAAATAAATTTTTGTTTGCTTCAATATATCTGGCGCAGAAATCATTTAAAAGTGGAAACATGGCGAACTTATTTTTTTGTAATTTTGATTTCCAAAGCTCCATTTTTTTATGAATGCCTTCGCTTTGTCTTTTTAAATCAGTGAATGTATTAGTGGTCCTTGCATTGATTTATTCACTATTTTTTTTTTATTTCAACCAAATAGACAAGTTTAACAACAAAATTATCATTCCTAAACAAATTTGCCTCAAATTTCAACATTATGATTTGACCATTTTATTTCATTTGTTCACAAGATAGCCAGCGCTTCTCAATAGTAGAAGTGGGGTATTATAAAATTAGTCTCCATATTTTCAGACAGGTTTGCAAACAACCTTTTATAGGACTGTTTTTTATGTAGTTTATAACTAGCGGCCGTTTTATAAACTATGCATTTGCAAACTGCAACCCTGTGGCTACATTAATTGTGTTAAACTTATCGCGCCTCTTGCAACAGCAACACAAGGCGTGCCCCTCAGTTTGGAAATCGCTGCTTTAAATATAATGATAACGTAACATTTCTCGATGTCTTCCCGTGCACAGACTCTCCGCATTTTGATTCGCCGTATTACACTTCACGGTGAAATGTTGTGTCGAAAATATATGACCGTATATTAAAGAACGTCCAACCTCTTTGGGTCGTATCGTACTGACATAAAATTCATGTGTAAATAAAACACGGTTCTTGACGTTTACACTTTACAGGAAGCCAGCAGCAAACGAATTTTGAAAATAGCCGATATACCGGATTATTTTTAAGGCTAGGTTAGGTTACGTTTTCATTCTTGAATTCATGAATTTTGCCAAAATCATCTATGAAAATTAAATTAATGTCCATATTAAATCTAATAACATTGGCGATCATATTATAGTATAGGTTCGGTTATCTCTTTTCGATAGAAAGCTCACGGCGAACTGTGCCACCGTGAAATGTTTTACGTACAATTTACATGTAATAAGATGAGTATAAATAATATGTGATATTTCGCATCCACAAGTAGTTATTTATTTATTTAAAAACAAAGCATTATGTAGACTTCACCATGTCGGATCCTCAGAGAATCAATTATGCCCCCCCCCCCCCCCCCCCACACAGAGTGGATTTTTTTCTCTTTTTTTCTTCTGATGGTAATTTTTGATATGCATTTTAATTTAACTCATGTGATTAGAACGAGTTATTTGTCAATTTATATATTAGATATGATATTGTGAACATCCTGAATTCGGATTTTTTATGTAGTACCTTCACATAATAAACGTCCACGATGGCCGAGCGGTTACCCGTCGGATTATAATGCTGTGGGTCCCGAGTTCGTATACTGGATTTGGCAAAACGTGCGTTTGGACCCAGAGTATAGACCTAATAGGTTGGACAAATGGGTAATATACATTTCTCGTAAAAACAAAAATCTGTTAATACAACCTTCACTCTATAGCAGTGGCAAAGACTCCATACTAAGCGATTATTTAAAGCCTACCTTCTTAAGAAAAAAAAATTAATTGCATATTGACTTATTTATATAATCACTTATATATATATATATACTTATATACTTATATACTCTATATATATAAAAATCTCGTGTCACGATGTTTGTGGTCGAACTCCTCCGAAATGGCTCGACCGATTTTTATGAATTTTTTTATGTATATTTGTTAGGTATGAGAATAGGTCAACAAGTATATTTCATACCGCTAGGTGATTAGGGTATCTCTATCCAGAAAATTTTTTCTTTTATTTTTTTGAAAATTTCTTTTTGTATTTTTTTTGTTATTTTGCATCAAAAAATACTTATAACTCCAAATTTTCACGCTCCTACCCCCACCCTTCCATTTTTTAATCACGATTTTATTATTTTTGTATGAACAAATTTAACCGTCGTTCGTATTTCAAACAGAACGAAATTATTTATGTGGTTGAATGACAGATGGCACTACGTCCGAGAAGAATTCAAGAGAAGCGTCGCGTCATTTTGACATTTCATTCGGCAAATCACAACGCAGTGCGTGCAAAATTTTGTACGATTTATTTTAATTTATCTATTTTTATGTGCGTGTATTACAGTGCACAATCCCATCAAGACGCAAGGGGGGCAATTTGGGCCGTCGAACGAATAAAGCAACAAAGATGCGAAATAGTAGAGCAGAAAGAACAGACGAACAAATCCAACAAGATGACAAAAACGTGCGTGTAAGCATGTCGCAATTGCGTGCATCCCAATCACAAGAGGCACGAGCTGAACGAAATCAACAACGACAATTGGAACGGAGCCAAGCGCGCCGGTTCGTAGTTAACACACGCAGAGCAAATGACCGACAACGCCAACAAGTACATCGAACATTTATATCCGCTTCGTTCCTTCGTCTCGCATTCGATTACGAGCCAGCTATTGAATATTCCGCTCATCCGAAAGTGCTGATTGGTGCTATGGACAAAGAATGTCCCCATTGTCATGCGCTCAAATTCAAACATGAGTCAGCCGGATGTGTTGCGCATCAGGAAAAGTGCAACTACCAGAAATTGAGATACCACCAGAACCATTGAACGGCTTGCTCATCGGCACGGTTCCAGATTCAAACCTGTTCCTGAAGTCCATTCGCACATTCAATTCATGCTTCCAAAAGACTTCGTTCGGAGCAACAGAAATAGTTCACAATACTGCGGCAAATGGTCAACAATTCCATTCTACGTTCAAAATCAAAGGCCAAGTATACCACAAAGTAGGCTCATTGCTGCCAATGCCAAACGAACCACATACATTTTTACAAATCTACTTCATGGGCGGTGAGGACATCAATCACGTGAATGCACGTTGCGGCTACAATAGCCTCAATTCGCCTAATGCCAGGCGCATCGTCGGCGAACTGGACGCCCTGTTGAATGAGCACAATGAATTATTGAAATTCTTCAAAGCACACATGCACGAATTGCAAAGTGACAATCACGCTGTTGTCATCAATCCTGATAAAACACCAGCTGGAGAGCACGTGCTTCCATTCAATGCGCCTATTGTTGACGACATTGCTGGAATCATGGTTGGCGACCGCACATCTACGCGAGAAATCGTGATTCGAAGAAGAAACAATAATCTGGAGTTCATCGCTGACACACACCGTTCATACGACGCTCTCCAATATCCGCTAATTTTCTGGAAGGGACAAGACGGATATTGCATAAACATTAAACAACGAGATCCTGTCACAGGTAATTCATTCATTATGAACATCATTACTCATTTTGAATTGAGAAAATGAATAGTTGATGTTTTTTTGTTTTTATCGGCGGTCATCGTCTACAGCGCTCTATTCCTCTTTCTGTCATATATCCCATCCCCACATACTTACGATACATTCGTTATTTTTTATTTAACAACCAAAATATTCACTAGAAATAATTTATATGGCAGAACAACGTTTGCCGGGTCAGCTAGTAACTCTATAAAATAATCTATTTTGCCAACGAGAGATTCCGTATGTATAGGAATGTATTACACAGATAATAACGAAACAATCTGCAAAGGTTTTAAAAATATACCACAGCGCGCCATCTGTCTTGACGTAAATAAAGGTCGGATTTTGTTTCAAATAATTCTCTTTTTTTTCATATGGACTATACGTCACGTCCATTCTATCGATTTGTATGAACTAAGGTAATCTCCGATCGCAGAGCCTAAAACTAAATAATTAATAATTAAATAGAATGTCGTTGTCATTAGTGTGTACCTATTCATTAGTAATAATATCGTAGTATCTTCTTATTTCTCGTAAGTATACCTGACAAGTGTGTTCTTTTTATCAGATCTCCATAGCTTACCTCTTTCTAAAAGTCACCCTTCGCCACTGCTCTATAAAGGCCCATATGGTCTTCTCCTTGCTTTTTCCTACAAGTTGGTTATTAATAATTTTAAATAATCACAAACACCCAATCATTGATAAAATCACATGAATATATTGTGTCCTCACCGGGATCGAACCCAGATCTCCCGGATGGAAGGCCAGCGCCTTACGCACTGCACCACGAGAGCCGTCAATGTGATGTTTAATTATTTTATTATTAGGTATTTTTACAGAATATTTTTGCATTTTAAAAAGTGGCGTTCAAAACTATTGCACGGGAATCTCATTTTCTTTGAAACTTGGTCCAGGGTAATATTGCGTCGTTGTATTAAAGAAATCTTATTTATGTGAAAATATATTAATAATTTCTAAAATTAAGAACCAGTGGAATAATTTCAGACATCCATGCTAATAGTTAAATCAATATTTTATACATAATATCTACATAATTTGTGTATATAAGGCGACAACGGATCTTCTCTTACGACATTTACATAAAAGCTGTGGAGGTGACAAAAGCATTCGGTGACAATTTCAGGGTGCAAAGAGAAAATTAATTTGATTATAATTCACATAGGGAGTGCTCTATATATATGTGTGTGTAAAAACTATTAATATAAAAAAGCACAAAATAATGTTATATAATATAAACTTCAACAATCATAAAAAGCCAACAGATTGATAATTTAAAAAAGGAACATTACATTAATTTTCTTTTAATAAATGTGTTTGTAAGTGAAATATGTCGTCAAACGAAAAACTTAGCAGTGCTTTGACGAACATGATCAGTGGCAAAAGTGGAAATTCATTGTTCTCGAGTGAATATAAATTGTCAACTGACAATGTAAATAGCGAAAAGGTGCAAAAAAAGAAGAAAATTCGTCGCCCACCAGCGATCAAAGTTAAAGGAACATTGCCATATAAAAGGTGAACCATCTTATTTATTATATTATCATATGAACCCATTTTTCAACGGTATAAGTCCATGAACGCAAAGTTTCCTAATATTCTAGGTACCCCTAATATCAGAAGCACTTAATGAAAAAATACGAAACATTTCTTTGATTACTTACATTTTAAATAAAATACGTATCTTAAAATATGTTTGGTAATTGTGCCGCAGATGTCATGAGCTTTTATGATTTTTTTTACGAAACCAATTTATTCCACGTTGGCAATAATTATAATAAATACCTTTTTCTGTCGGCGCATAGGCTTTTCGATCCAATAATTGTTAATTTGAAATTTTCATACATTTTTATGTATCATTATCACAAACTAAGATTATATTAGGTAATATTAGGTTGGAGTAGGGTAGGTTAGGTTAGGTTAAGGTTATGTTAGGTTAGGTTGGTCTAAAAAGAAAGTTATTAAATCTCATGACGACATCTGCGGCACATTTACCATATTATTTATTTAAAGTCAAAGATAAACTTTAAAAATTAAAAAATCGTTTATTGCAAAGTATTTTATTGAACATATTATTACATAACTTGAAAACACCTGAAATAAATACCTACTAGAAAAAATTGCATTTGAAAAAATACGATGCCCGATGGGATTTGAACTCCTATATCCATTAACATCGCGCCAATATGCTTTAACCAATTAAGCTACTGGCCTTCTACCTTATTGCGATAATTTAAACAAGTAGATCCTACGTGAAATGCTTATCAAATTGCGTTATCATTGACTATCGGTTTTTGTGTTTTAAATCAAGGAATATTAATTACCTTAATTACTAACGACCGATATTTAGTTATAACGTCTACATGAACTTGCTAACAATTTTAATAAACCATTTCTTTTATTCAACGAATAATTCACAAGATTTGAGAATGTAATATTCCATTTATTGAACATATATAACTACATACACCTCAGATATACACCTACTAGAAAAAATCACATTTGAAAAATGAATTATGTGAGATATTCTTTCGAATCACCGCGTTTATATACTAATAGTTAGTGCCAATTAATTTAAATTCGTATATATTTTTATAGTGCGGTACCCATTGAATACATAATATATACAGATAATATGATAGGACAGGGTATTTTAATCAAAATTTAAATATGTTTATTGAAAATGTAATGTGAATTTTTCCTGTGGGTATATTATATAGACAATTAATTTTCGTATTTTGCATCGTTTTTGATAGGTGAAAAAACATTAGGTAATAATAATGATTTCATTTTTGATAGAGTTTTCTTATTGTGCCATCCCCTAGCGGAGGTCAGCCACCATCAAGGCGATCTTATCTTTGTCGTCTGCTACCCGGAACAGTTCAGTGGAGCTGCACTCGTACCAATCACGGGGGTGCTTAAGCCACAAAATGCGGCGCCGTCCTCTGCTACGCTTCCCATTGACCTTTCCTTGAATGACAAGTTGGGGAATGCTGTATTTTTGTCCTCTCATAATGTAGCCGAGGTATTGTAATTTCCTGGTTTTGATACTACGTACAACTTCTCGGTCCTTCCCCATTCAATTGAGAACTTCAACATTTGTCACCCGCTCAGTCCAAGGAATTTTGAGGATGCGTCTATACAGCCACATCTCGAAAGCTTCAAGTCTCCGTGACATCTCTTGGTTTAGCGTCCATACTTCCATACCATAGAAAAGAATTGAGAGAACATAACAACGTTATTTGATAAAGTAAATACTAGCAATTTAATTTTCACAAAATCTAGCATTTTTTCCTGGCTTTCGTACCCCGTCCGGCATGTTTTTGTCAAAGACAGTTGGCAACACTGTATGGATATTACAATATTATAATAACTGTTATATGTGAGGAAAAACAATTAATAAATTATTGTCACGTCTCCGATTAATATACGTTTTTTATTATAAAATTTATGTGATTTATGGAAAATAAAAATAGGAAAGTTGTTCTGCGCAAAAACGGGTTATTTATACGGTTTATTTTTTTATAAACTATGTTCGATATAATATCCTTGTCACATTATTGTTGTGGTAGGCCGTACCTATCTCATGAATAATAGAAAATGTTTTCTTTTTTTTGTATTACGTAACTAAGATAGTCTTAATTCGGCTTCTAACCGTATAGTGATGTAACTGAGTTTTGTTGTTGAAATAACAACAAAGGTCAAGCATAGTATGACATTTTAAATTGTTTGTAAAATATGTATTATTGTAATAGTAGTGTTAGATTAGTTTAACTAAGGGGAAATAATTACAAGATAAAAAGAACTTTTCATATACCTACAACGTTTTTAAATTTTCTGTTGAATCATATAAACTTGACTTGACTAGCTTAAACGATCAAAAAAATTTGTACTTGATAGAAATAATACTGAAATGTCATTTTGACATTTCATATTGATTTCCATAGTAACGCGCGTATATATTAATAATTTAGTTGCTAGCAACCAATAATATTGTTTTACTTTTCACGGATTTCTTCCGAAATAACTTTCATACAAAACAGAATTAACTGAAAAGAATTCAATTCTACTTAAAGATGGCTAAAAGTATAAAAAGAATGCATTGGCATCGTGTTCTGATGTATTCTAAAAAATTCAAATGTCTAGCTAGTCGGGAAGTTAGTTAAAAATCGATTGCAAGATTTGTACTGGATAAGCAACCACCGGACAAACAAGAATACGACCTAATAAAAACGTTGAAAAATACAGGGAACTCAGAAATAATGGGAACTGAAATACCGAATGGGTAAGGAGTAGTAGGTAACCGATCTCGAGTAAGGAAGAATACGGGATATACTTAAACACGTGTCTAGAATACGTCATACGTCAAATACTTATAACTGCTCTCGGTTTATGCATTGACGCTCATTTAATATTGGTGTATTACACGCACTATTGCACGTGCATAATGCGTGTTTCATTTTCGTTGGACACTCACACATTCAAATCCCTGAATCAAAATGTAGTGTATTCTATTTATTATATATTCTGTGGGAAAAATAAGTAAAATTGGTCACCCAATGAATAGAATAATTTGACAAATAACAAATTTAACACGTTTTAAGAGTATAGGAATTAAGAAAAACACTTTTTAAAGAAATGGGTCAATAAGAAACGGAAGCAGTCTCAAGAAATAAAAATAAAAATTAACATATCTAGTAAAAAGCGTTTTTTACAAAATGACATGCCTCCTTAGTATTAAAGACTTTAAATTAGACAAAAAGCCCTAAACTATGAGACATCGTAGAGAGTGGAGGTTTTCCAGCTCTGGCAGTACAGGCATATTCTCAAAACTTCTTGGACTGTCTTGGTAAAAAATGGTAAACAACCGAGAAATTCTGCGTAGCATCAAATCTCGGTTATATTATGAGATGACAATGGTGCAGCTTTCCTGTACTTCGGGCGTTCATGATAATATGGATAAACGTGAGAAAAAATGCCAGAATAAGAGCTCCAAACATGGCAAACGTCATAAACACACCCAATATTTATATAATATTTAAATTGCGTCCATATTTCCCAAATCCATTCCATAACATTTAAATTATTTTAATATATTCACAATATTATATTATAGGTATGGTAAAGTATCAAATTATATGTTTTTGGGTATGCTGAATTAGCAAACGCTCTAACTAAAATGTTGTTAAAAGTCCATAAGACGAGATATCCAACGGGTGTCCTAAATTTTCCAGCAGAAACCGTTTCCCAAAATCTAAATCACATTTTTTATCACACAAGATCACCCTCATCTCCCTATAGCACTGTTTCTTTTTATTGCGAGTTGTTCGGTCTAACATTCCGGGATCATCATCATCATCAGCCTTAATCTATCCACTGCTGGATGAAGGCCTCTTCAAGCTGCTTCCACTTCTCTCGGTCCCGTGCATAGCGTTGCCACGTAGTTCCGCAGAACTTTATCATTTCATCGATCCAGCGGCCTCTAGGTCTACCTTGCGGACGTTTTGTACTTCTTGGATACCACTGGATGACTATATTTGTCCAACGATTGTCTCTTCTTCGAGCTATGTGTCCAGCCCATCTCCATTTAAGGCTTTTAATAAACTCTATTACATCGCAATACAAACGCATCCCGGGATACGTACCTATATAACTGTTGTAATATAACATAATATTATATTTAAACAGATTAATTTGTTTATATTATATACATTTATTAAATATAATCTTTGTTGACTATTATCTTCTGAATTTAGGCAAAACAGCGAAATTTAATGTAGATTCGATGCCTGGAGCACGCTCTATTTTGTATGGTTTATTCATGTGATTTTGTATTTATTTTTCTAGAGATGATCTCGTCAAATGGAATGGATGGGGATATAACGACTCACACTTTATTGCTGTCAACAATACAACATATTTTACAGGAGACAGGTAAGACCATACACTTGTAATAATATGTACTTCTTATGCATGGCCCCCACATCATGAAGCGGGCCCCGAGGCTAGGATCTTTGGCGGGCCCCCTGCCTATGACTAAGGATAAAGGCAGTGTGATACTCTACAGTAGCGTTTTTCACATGGTGTACACACTGTACACGGTAAAATTAATGTGTAGGTATACTTAGTGTTTTATAGTATATTATAATACATCCATTTGAATTATAGAGATGTCGAGTCTCGATACACAATTAAAAATTGTGTCGTACAAACACATAATTTTAAATAATAATATTGTAGAAGGAAAATGGCGCCGCAGGCAGCTTCTTTTTACTATTAGAGCAAATTTGTGATGTGTGTTTATCTCACTTATCTGGTCGAGACTCGCCACGCCAGGCCCCTCCTGAGCCTGGGCCCTCAGACTAGAGCCCTGTTAGCCCCCCCTTGTGGGGGCCATGTTCTTATGTATCGCCCTATAACGTCGGCCCATAACGTCGTGGGTCCCAGATTCGAATCCTGGGTCTGGCAAGTACACATATTGTTTTTCAATTTGTGTTTAGAGTCAGAGTATGGACCTAATAGTATGCAGTGGCTGTTTAGTCGTGTCTACGTTCGGTTTTATTTCGTTCGCTAGATGAATGCATCGCAGGGCATGCGTAGCCGGTGCATTGCCTGCCTAAAAACGGTTTCGAAATGGCCGTTTTTCGTGATGAAACTGCTAGCTTACGTAGATTCATCACCCGTGGACATATTTTCAACATCTTGTCAGTGTTGCCGACGGAACGGTTCCACGAAAAATGTTTCAGAGTATTATAAACTACAATTTTACGCCAAATAAACTAAACCACCATAATTTTGAAGGGTTTAAAACAAAAAATGTTCTGTGTAGGTACTGGATATAGTTTTTTTTTTAAATACTGTATTTTTTATATTTTTGTATTAAAATCAGCATTATAAAAATATGACAACACTGTATCCTGTATTTTTTTGAGGTATAAGTGTAGACAAGTTGGCGCTTTGGATAAAATGCTTTCCACCTAAAGCTCGCGCAAACCTACTCGGTATTAAAATCAGAATTTAAAAGTTGAAGTGAAGTGGACACTTAAAAACCCCAGGCGCAAACTGATTTTGAGTTACCTACCTACTGACACCGCCAAACAGTGTCACCCATAAGGCTGTCTTATAGCAAGTATAATCAGAGTTTGCTGAAAATTTTATATAAATAGCATAAGCTTTATATAACTTTCGATGTTTACCGTTCTCTGTCAACTCTTCGATTGTTTTGTGACTGGAACCGCTTGCTGATCACAGGCTCTACACATACCAAGAGTCAATTTCAGGACATCACACTACCAAACATGGTAAAATAGCTAATAAAAGTATATGCACAATCAAATTATAATTTGTATTAAATATACTATGTATTATGACGTAATAGATTTAATGTTTCTTTCTAATGGTTTCTTTCGATCATATGATTTCATTTTTTTTTGACCATGTCCGATCCTAACAAGATTATAATGAACCTCCACAGAGTGGAGGTTTGAATTAACAGACTTTGTTTTTACGAGAAATGGATGTCAGCCACTTTCTCAACCTATTAGGTTCATACTCTGACTCATATACAAATTGAAAAACAATATGACGTGTACTTTGCCAGACCCAGGATTCGAACCGAACCGGGACCCACGACGTTATAGGCCGACGCTTAAGCCGCGCTGCCATCGTCGGACTGTATTTTATGGTTATTTTTATAATTGAAATATTGTTTAATTAGTTCTTACGAAGTCCATATTATAAATATTTTTGAATAATCCATAGTTTTGGTGTATTCAGTATGGTCACACTACCAAAGATCGATTCAATAGTAATATATCAATGTTCAATATAACCAAAATAGATTTCAAGGCATACACATTTTTATTTATTAGGAAAATACGATGTTTTTCAATAAAGTCTAAATACATGAAAAATATAACTAGGAGGTGGGGTCATTGATAAAATGATCTTTGAATACGGCAAGACCGTGAGCCAAAAACTAGTCGGAAATTTTGAACTAGTGATATTAATTATTTTATAAAATGTTCAATATTTTTATTATAGATACCCAGTATGCAACAAACGTCTGCCATATTTTCTGGAATGGGTGAAGGAGAGATTTGGCATAGATACTGAAACGGCATTTGTTGATCCTATCATGGAAATACCGAAGAACTATACATACCCAGACTTAAAAATATCAAAAGAACAATTAGAAACTCTCAAAATATTAAACATTAAAATGTCAACGGACAACGCAGATCGGTTATACAGATCGCACGGTCAAGCCCTTCATGAGATACTGGCAGTAACCAACAATACAATGAAACGACTCCCTGACGTTGTCATTTGGCCAGAATGCCACGAAGATGTAGAAGAAATAGTCAAAATGGCCAACGGAATGAACATAGTTATTATACCATTCGGAGGTGGAACCAGTGTATCTGGTGCTGTAACGTGTCCTCAGTTAGAAGAAAGAACAATTATGTCTCTAGATACGTCCATGATGAACGATATACTTTGGATAGATAAAGAAAGTCTTTTATTTTGTTGCCAGAGTGGTATAGTTGGACAAGATTTGGAAAGAGAGTTAAAAAATATAGGTTATACTTTGGGACACCAGCCAGATTCTATAGAATTTTCTACTTTGGGAGGCTGGGTAGCTACAAGAGCAAGCGGTATGAAGAAAAATACTTATGGTAATATTGAAGACTTGGTTATTAATATTAAAATGGTTACACCAAGTGGTACACTTGTAAAAAACTGTGCTGTACCCAGAATGTCATGTGGACCAGATTTTAATAATATAATTATGGGATCTGAGGGATGTTTTGGTGTTATAACAGAAGTTACAATGAAAATGTTTCCAACTCCACCATTTTGTCTATTTGAGTCTTTGTTGTTTCCTGATTTTGAGAGTGGATTAAAATGTTTTCGGGAGATTGCCAAACAACGCTGTCAGCCTACTAGTATAAGAATGATGGACAATGAACAATTCCGGTTGGGAAAATCTCTTCGCGCGGAGCCGTCTTACTTCGGTATCATTCTAGATGGAATTAAAACGGTATATATAGAAAGAATTAAAGGATTTGATCCAATGAAAATGTGTCTCACAACTATTCTCTATGAAGGACAAAAGAGTGATATTATTCCACATAAAAATAAGATAAATGCAATTGGTGCAAAATACAACGGAGTTCCTGCGGGGAAAACCAATGGAGAGAGAGGCTATACAATGACTTTTGTGATCGCCTATATACGGGTTAGTAAACTGTTTTTTTTCTCCACATTTGCTGAGCGATGGAGTTTCCATTATCCACCTTCAAATCTTTACTCCATTCCTTCAGCATACTTCTAAATATGATCTGATACACTCTGGGGCACAAATCGAGCCGACTGTTCACAAATATTGAATGGGAGTTATGTTTACGTGAGAAACTTTAATACATATTATGGGACAGATAGAATATTAGAAAATAACATTTTCTTTAACACGTCTTCAAGTTGTTTCCATATTTTTCCACAACCGAGATCTGTACCCAGTTATACCACACCCGATAGGGTAAGCCAATTCCCATTCATCTGGTAGTGAGATTATAATAATATTTAAACTTGAAAATCCAAAATAACTATCTCCCTTATATCAAAGAGGATCCTCATATTTTTTCCCCATTTTTTTGAAGGTGGGCATAATATTGTGAATTTCTGCTACTTTTTTTTAAATAGTAATAATTGCAATAACTAATAAATATTATAGCTCATTGTCCATTTAGGCGTAAATTCAGCCATGGTTGAGGCGAACATATTATTTTAATGTTTCTTATATAATGGTTACAGCCAAAAGTGTGTAAGTCTCGAAATCATGTTATGGAGTAATTGCACTTTGAAGTTTGAAATGCCCTCTTAAATCTGGCATAATGCAAAGTTATTTGTGTTTTATGTACATGTTCTATACATCGGATTAACTTAAAAAAAAATAGCATACATATATATACACACACATAATCCGTTGTTAACTCTAAATACCTAAATTATCAACTTACCAACTTTTGGCAGCAATATATTATATAGTTAATGATAAATTGTCCTATAGGATGTGGCAAATATATTCTCCATTATGTGCGAGACTTTGGAGACGTCAGTGCCATGGGAGAACGCCCAGCGGGCGGTAGACGCTGTGCGAAGTACCATCAGCAAGGAGTGCAAAGCCCTCGGCGTCGAGCACTTTGCCGTGATGTTCAGGATAGCTCAGACTTACGATTCGGGATGCTGCGTTTACTTTTATTTTGCCTTCCGCGGAGAGTATTCGCAGAAGACCCTTAACGTCCTGCATCGTCTGGAGGAATCCGCCAGAGACGTGATCATTGCCAATAGAGGTTTGTTATGGTTGAATAAGAATTTAATAAAAATGGTCTCTAGCATATGGGCGATATTAAAATATTATTAAAGCTTGCTACATATTATATCACCAATATGGCATAGACCCAAGGAGGGTTGAAATTAATAGTTTCTCTGTCGCTTATGGAGACGGTGACTATAGTCAAAATGCCACCCTCAAGCAGATTAAAAATGTCAACCCCTCTAGTGCTGTCTTAAATTTTATGTAAATTCATAATCCATAATTTTATTTTATTGCATACAGTAATACCCCAAAGTTACGCGATATGTGGATCCGAAAATCGCCCAAGTCGAATTCGCGTAAGTCGGGGTACAACGTTGCATATAATATAAATAAATACATTTTTTTTTTTTTAATTTGGACCAAGGACTAACAAAAACTCTTATTTAGATGAAAAATATTTAATAAAATTGCAGTTCTTTGTACATATTAATTTGTACCTACAAAACATTAAAAAAATAAATGTACAACATGGTGATTAGCCTAGACATTCATTGGTCTTTCAAAAATTTCTTGACAGAATTTTAAATATCTCAAATAATGTAGTTATAACCAAGTGTAAAGGACAATAATTATTGGATCGAGAATAATAATTTGAATTTATATAGACCAGTTACTTACATGTTTGCATTGATAACCTGTTTTGGACAAACTGTTTCTTCATATCAGACTTATCAGGGTGCAAGACTAATCAATGCACTGCCCAGAGACAAATATTTTCAGTTGTAATGCGTATTTTGTTTTTGAAATTGTATTTTATTGTTGAACATTTTTTATGTTTTTTTTCTTCTCTCTTCTGAGGGGAATAATAATATATTTCCTCCGTATTGGGTATTAGGTATGTATTTTTATTTGAATCATTTGATTAGAATCAGTTTTTTTTCCGAATTAAAAAAATCTCAATTTGGGAACGCCCTGAATTTTAATTTGAAAATAAGTAAATTCAACGAATAAAGATAATGCACATTGAAAAATGTGAGCTTAATTCCTATTCGATTCAAATAAAATCTAGGATAATTCTAATACGTATTTTTAATAACAGATTATCCTATTCACCTTTCAGGTTCTATTTCCCACCACCACGGAGTTGGCAAGATGCGAAGAAAGTGGTACGAGATGACAGTGTCTTCGACTGGACAGGAACTCTTCAAAGCTGTCAAGCGTCAATTAGACCCAAGAAATATATTTGCCACAACAAATATGGTGGAAAATGTTAATATTCCACCAAGTAAATTGTGATAACTAAAACCATTAATTATTATGATTGTATAAATATTATAAAAATTCATAATAGTAAAGTATAATGTCCGTAAACAATGATCTTGAGATAGATAAGTATCTATAATGAGTTCAAGTTTAATGCAAAATTCAGTGTTACTGGAGACATCTAGTGATAGGAAACGAAAGGTGTTATTGTAAATATGTAGTCAATACATAGAAATGAAAATAAATTATTAAAAAAACTTTGCGTATAGGTTGAATTCTTTTTCATTTACAACGAATCTAATGTAAGTAATGTTATAATACATTAGAATGTATTAACCCTTTCACTGTGCGAGACGAGATATCTCGTATAATATATGTACTCAATAGTATAGTGGTAATTACTGGCTTTTTTATGACAGTTAAAGAGTTATTAAATACATGTATGCTTAGTATTTTCTCGCTAGATGTCACAAATAGACTTTCCCACAAAATAATGTGTAATTACTAGGGCCCGGATTTGTATGCAACAAAAAACATGGTTATATGCATGCAAGTATGCACTTAAAATCAATAAAATATGCACTAAAACCGAAGAAATATGCAGTTAAAATATTATTGACAAAAAATCGAATAACTAGTTAATTATTTTTCAACATAATACGATATCAGAACAAAAAACACAAACAAAGAATATAAAGTTAATCAATTACAATTTTCAAAATAGTTTTTTCGCAAGTACCTACAAATAATTGAATAATAAATGCAATGTAAACCAAACATAACTTAAAAAACAAAAACGACACACTTAACTATTCCTAAATACTATTTTCTGTTTTTTGCCCGAAAAAAAAATACATTATTTTTTGCAATATTATGCTCTGGCATTAAATTTTTCCACATAGGTATCTGTCAGTATTTTGTTTATATGCGGAAAATTACCTCTCAACGTCCACTTGGGCAAACTTTAAATAATAGTGCCTGAGTTGACTTCACTTTTTCCACTGATAAATCCACATCTCGGAGATGGCATTAAAATGCAAGTGCATCTAAACTATCTTCCTTCCTAACTTAGTTATATTTGGGTAAAATATTTAAAAAAAACTTAAATTATACATTCAAAAGCTCTAAAATATGCATTTATTTATGAAATATGCACTTATGTCTCAAATATGCTCTAACGTCTCAAATATGCATTTATATGCACAATAAAATTTTATTTTTGGATTCTGTGTCTTTCAAAACATATTTCTGTGCAACTCTCATAGCTGTGCATACAACCTAACAAAACATGCACTAACATATAAATCCGGGCCCTAGTAATTACATGTTGACCGTAGAAAAGAAAAAGGACGTAATCCACATAAATCAAATTTTACATGAGACATAAAAACGTTTTTGTTATGGTATTCGGTCTAAACAAATATAGCCATGAAGGTCATGATTTAATAATTTTGTTTTTATATTTCTAATCTGATAATAATTATTGAGTTAATTAAAGATAAACTAATGACGATTGAGTCATTTTTCCCACTTCACTTCCTTCTTTTTATAAAAATTGCCAGCTAAATTTAGATAATAAATCGGCATTTGCAGCTTACATCCTTTTGACACAACACATATTATTTAGTTCTGTACAACGTTATTATCCAATAAAACCTATCATTTAAAAAAAAATTGAGGGTTATGTCCTTTTTCCTTTCTACAACTTTTCGCTTCAGAATGTTTAAATGACATCTATGAAATCTATTTCGAAGTTTAGTTTTGTAAATATTTATTAGTGTCTTTCGTGTTTATATTAAATTTTGTAATACATTATTATTTTTTATATAATATTTGAAATATATTATTCTAGATATAGTGAAAAATTATACAATCTACTTGATCCATTATTGTTGTGAAACCAAATCTTTTTATGTAATATTAGGTATATAATTTAAAATAATTTAGTTAGATTAAATATTTATGTAGGTATGCAAATGGTGCTTTAAATAAATTTCGAATAAATCTTTAATTTTTATTTAACCTTTTCACTCTAATCTGTTTGCCTCTCTCACACTCCCTTACATTAATTATTGATGCAAATGACAGAGACAGCATCACATCACATCATTAGTTTCACTGAACACTAATAAATTGTTCTCTAAAATTAAATACGGGTAGCATTATAACTGGTAAAAATAAACGAAACAAATTTAAGACAAATTTACTCCACCTACCAGAGGGCACCTATCGGAAAAAATATGAAGTTTGCAATTTGAGACATTTTTTTGATAATTTACATTTTAAAGTGTTTTTTAATTAACTGTCTAAAAAAATAAAAAGGAAATATTTTTTTATATATAAAGTCAAAGATAAATTTACACTTTTACACACATTATTTTATGGTCAAGTTTAGTTTATTAAGTTTTCTCTATCATACCGTAAATATTTTTAACTAATTCATAGTGTTAAAGATTTTTTATATATATTTTATTTTAAAAAACATGATTTTTCATAAAAAATAAAAATATATTGTATTATAACCTGAAATCTTTTTTATTTAATTATGTATTTCAAATCTAATTAAGGTATGGTTCCAATATAGAAAGCTCTATTTGATATAAATAAAAGGATTAAGTACACTATATTTGCTATACTCTTGGTAGTATTAATACTTTCATTTGATATGACATCTTTAGGTGGAATACATCTTGCCTGGTCATGTTTATAATGTTCAGTTTGCAACGCCATCATTGTTTTTCAACCAAAACAAGAGTATTGCCATATACCAATTTCAAAGGAGGATATATTTTTTTGATCACATCATGATATTTCATCGATTCACATTCCTCAAGTATGCATTATTATGTTGGTAAAACTATATATAGGCAGGTAGGTACTTTGTAATAAAAAAAAAGGTATTTTTTATATAATTAGAATCGGAGTCGCATTTATTTTCAAAAAAAAATTTATTTCCTTTTGTTAGTTACAAAACACAGCCATCCCACAAAATAAGAAGTCAAGTGTTAGATTTGTAATAATATTTTATTGACAATTAAATAATAACAAAAATGGTGAAAAGACTTGAAGAATAAAGAATTCAGTTGATTATGAGGTTAAAACACAAACAGCATCTTCCAAACAAAAGTGTCACAAGTCAAAATATTACAAAAATATTCATTTTTTGGGTCAATAAAATGGGAAACTAAATCCCAAACATCCAAAAAAATATCACAATCAAATCTTAGTAGCTTAATACCGATGAATAAAGAGAGTTCAGTGTCATTTTTCATATTGGATTACTGTGTAACAGAAGCTGTCCAGCAAATGTCTAAAGAAATGAATGCAACAGTTATCGAAACAAACGCATCTACTAATAAATCAAAAAACAATCAAACACGGTTTTTGTTCTCTTATTAAAATATATTATTATTATATTTCGATTTGTGTCACTTTAGACTGTTTAGTAGGTGGGAAATACATAATTATATTAATATATAAGCTAGGAAACGGGTGTCTTACTAAAAAGTAGACTCACAAGAAAAAACTTAAAATTAGATTATTAATTAGAAGAATAAAAAAATATTCACTTTCACCGAAACATTGACGTTAATTTTGATTGTTTTCGATAATTATTCATAACTTAAATATTATTTCCTTAGATTGTATCTAATTGTCTAAACTATAATATCCAAAAATATAGATTCAACTCATACACATTCTTAATTCATTCTGATTTTCTTCACCAAATATCATAGCTTATAAAAGAAGAGCATGACTTCATTAATGTTTCTTATTGTTGGAATATTTTTTTTATATTATTTTACTAATTGTAATCTAAAAGTCTGATTACTTACAGAGTATAAAAATGAAGTTGTCACTAATAAATCAAATTAACTTAGTTCGAAATTTAGAATTTAAAAAAATCATATTAACAATAACTATTCAGAGAGGGTTAAAGGGGTACCATTGACATTAATTAACAGTAGGAGGACGTCACATCACCCATTTATACGTAAAACAGGATTCAATCTTGTAGTAACTGGTTTGTATGAAAAGCATTGGATTCCAAACATCAAATTATGAATATTCCATAAAGTTGTGTGTATAAAACGTTAATATTATTTTCATAGTAACGTATCAACTAAAATTGAATGAATTTAAAAAACTCTAATGAATATAAATATAAATATTTTTTATTGGCATTGAAATTAGATGCCACTTCATAACTTTGCACTCTGGCTCGAGGATCAAAATGATGTAATTATTCTAAAAATATTTTTTATATACTACTTATTGTCTATGTATTTATTTATATATTTATAACTATGTTATATTTATACAAGTAAATATCATTAATTTTATGCCAGGTAAAGAGGCGTATCAGTGTAGTAAAAAATGCAAAAAAGTACAATGCTATAAAACATATACTTTACCTGTTTAGACCTCATTTACCAAATCGATACTCTAATTCAATACGGAAACTACTCAAAATTTCAAGATTTTAAGTTAATGATGTTATTTGATGCACTTAAAGGTATATTTTTTTATAATTCAGTAAAAAAATAAGCCAAAAATATCTTGATTGTCATTAAATCAAAGAACTTTTATTATTAATAATCATTGATTCAATTTTATACAAGAATATTTCGGCTTATTTATTATTGAATTATAAAATTACACTGAACATTACAATAAAAAAAAAACATTTCAATCATTAACAATCAAGGTTTTTAAATTTTAATGAAAATTGATGTTTACAACAAGGTATTTTGAGTTGTTTCTGTATAGAACACTATGGCATCATAATGTTAAAAACAATTATGTTGAATTGACAATCGCATAAGTATTATATTTATGCACATAGATCCCTTTAATGCTCGCTTGTTTTATAATACAAAAAAAGATTAATTATTAGTAAGATATTATAATCAAACTATAATATATTCTTGGTCACAAATCCGTAAAGAAATCAGAGATTGTAGAAAGATGAAGAAGAAGAAAATGATCAAGCTAATAAAATTATTAATACTCTTTATGTATTTTTTTTACTATGAAGTAGACAAAAATAAAAAAAAAATTCTTGTGGGTACATATATTATAATGTATGTTTTTCAGAAAAGTTATTCATTTATAATTTTTCATAGTCTTCAAAATGGCTGCCATCTAGTGCGTCGGATCAAATTTCCTCAGAAGTAATCGTCGACACAATCACCTGTAGAGTTTGCAATAGTATAATTATTATTAATAACAAATTAATTAACACATTTAGTTAAAAGCAACAAAGACTCGTATGTTAGCTGTTTAGTTAGGCAACACAAAGAATACATTCAGTGCAATATTTTGTGAAAACAATTACTTTTTAGTAAAATAAAATTAGCACACAAAAATATGTAATATTTATTTAAATTTTATCTAAATACCTATCTATCTAAAAACAAAATTACTGATTAAGTATATTTATTTTTTTTGCAAAAATTACCATTTTCATTTTTTGGCGGAGCAAAATTTGTTATGTCCATGAGTAGAAGTTAGTACTTTTTTTATTATGAATAACATATAAGCCACATTCTTTCTGCAAATCCAATATTAACACACATTAAAAAACAAACAATAATCAATAACCTAAAAAAACGACTCAAAAATTGAATTTTTCATTTGACTTTTAAAAATTTCTACCTAATTCAATAAAAATAAAGAACTCAATATAATTCTGACTGTATCATAAAATTCGAAAACTATTTCTGTTCATTGAACAAAAAATATTAATTCATTCTAAATGTACCACCCACGATGGCTGTGCGGCTTAAGCATCGGCCTACAGCATTGTGGGTCCCAGACTCGAATCCTGGGTCTGGCAAGACACATATTGTTTTTCAATTTGTGTATAAGTCAGAGTATGGACCTAATAGGTTGAGCAAGTGGCTGACATCCATTTCTCGTAAAAACAAAATCTGTTAATACAACCTCCACTCTGTGGAGACCCATATGATCTTATTAGGATCGGACATGGTCGGAGAACTAAATTTGAAGAATGAAACTAAATTTAAAAAAAAAAACCATAAGTAATTGTTTTAAAAAGAACTTTCTAAGATATTTATGTTGATAGCTGTTTCGGACTACAATCCCATCTTCAGAAGGATAATAAAATTAACATTCAACATATGAAAAAGATCTTATTGTCATTTTGATGATGGTTTTACAGAAATGCTTATCAAAATTAGTATTATTTACTGTTTTAACTCCCCCATCCCCGACCCTTTCAGAAAATACATGTTAAGGGGGAGACGCATGCCAGCAGAGAACCTAGCGGAAATATACGAAGCTTGCGATTTGAGATTTTTTTTTGATAATTTACAATTTCAACTGTATTATTTAATAAATATGTATCCGAAAACATTAAAAAGATTTTTTATTTTCTTTTAAACTTAAAGATAAACTTATAATTGTAAAAAAAATTAATAAAATGTGAATTCGTTGCAGGGTCAAATCTTATTATTGCATTATATTTTATGGTCATAATTATCATTAAAATTTAGTTTATTAAGTTTTAGATTTTATGTGGTGTAGATTTTTGACTAATTCATCGTTTTAATATTTTTTATATGTATTTTAAAAAACATTGATTTTTATAAAAATATAAATGTGTATAACTTGAAATCCTTTTTATTTATATCAACTCGAGCTTCAATATTGTGACCATGCCTAAAATAAAATTTGATATAAATAAAGAGGATTTCAAGTTATACACATTTATATTTTTTTTAAAATCGATGTTTTTCAAAATATATATAAAAAATATTAAAACGATGAATTAGTCAAAAATCTACACCACATAAAATCTGAAACTTAATAAACTAAATTTTAATAATAAATATGGCCATAAAATATAATGCAATAATAAGATTTGACCCTGCAACGAATTCACATTTTATTACATTTTTTTACAATTGCCAGTTTATCTTTAAATTTAAAAAAAAATAAAAAAAATTTTTAGTGTTTTCAGATACATAGTTATTAATTACTACAGTTGAAATTGTAAATTATCAAAAAAAATCTCAAATTGCAAGCTTCGTATTTTTCCGTTAGGTGCCTCTTTTCGCCTCTGATAGTATAAGCATCCCCCTTAAGTCCACTGTTTTTGAAATATTAGGTACCTATAATACTAACCACTATCATGCATTTAAATAATCTCAAATAATATCAACTTACCGTATATATTGTTTGTTGAGTGAAAGATTACACGAAACATGTTTATGGAAGTCAGCATAATAAAATATGTAAAGTAATATTTTTAGTTAGTTAATTGAAATAATAGATTTTATATAAGTAGGAAAAATCAGTTAAACTTTCATAATTAATTTAGTAGTGTTAATAATTATTAATTATGAATCAGGTGAAAATGAAAATCATGTAGTAGTAGTTCGAGGAACCATGGTATTTTATAATGACATCTTTCACTGTTGTCTGTAAAAGTATGATGTTATCATGATGAAGGCCTTTTGATAAGCTGTACACTGACATTGTAATTAAAAATATTTAAAGGAAACACAATATAGTAATACCAGACAAAGTATATAAACAATTTCAAAACAGAATCTGACCTCAGACATACGTTTGTTGCAGTAAGAAAGCAGAGATGGACCTCAAAATTAATAAAGCTAAAATAATAATATGCATGCCTGTAAATATAAGTGTGCGAAGGGAGGAGGTAGGCTGTGGAGATCTGACGTAAATGATGCACACTAAACTTTGTGAGTCATACTTATTTGTTTTCATTGAACTAAAGCGTCAATTACATTGAGCTACTTTACGAGCTGTTTATTGGCGAATTTAAAAGCGGGCGATTCAGCTACTGCGATTGTGATGATGACACACAAAACTTTCCATTCGCTGAGAAGCCACAAGCCAGCGACTATTTTGACAGAAGGTAGTTCGTTTTTTTACCGGGAGGTTGCTACTACGCTCTACTGCGCAGACGCAGTAGGCCCACACGCAGGCGTGACGCGTGTAAAGTTGACCGGCTTTCAACTTTTCTCGGTAGATTGTTTACAATCTGCTTACTAGCTTGTTCAATGATGACACTGGGCGACTTTACAGGCAGATTGTAAATTCGCCAACAAACAGCTCGTAAAGTAGCTCAATGTAATTGATGCATACGAATACAAATAGCAGATTGCGTGTGTTTATTTTTGGAGAAACAAAAGTAACAGTGAGGCAGCTTAAAATAATACTACTTCATTGTTAGGTTTGTTTTGTCAATAATAAACACTTAGAAACCTTGTGGTATTAAAGTGGGGCCACACCGGCAACAAATCGCGCGACAACTCGTTAAATTTTACGATAATTATCATAATTGCTTAAGAAATTTTACGATTATTATCATGCTTATCGTAAAATTTAACGAGTTGTCGCGCGACTTGTTTTCGGTGTGGCCCCGCTTTTAGGCTCGTGAGATGCTATTGGTTAGTTTTTAAAATTCAATTAAAACCAGCCTATCTATAAAATATTTAAAATGATGGCATTAAATCATTCATAATTTTAGATATTTTGTAGATATGAGAATATTTTTAATCTATTATGGTTTCGTTCAGGCAGGGTTTAATCGAATATTAAAATCGTTCTGCAATTTGTATTCTTAATTCAATGAAAACGAATAAGCATGAGACTGACAAAGTGTGTATTATTTTTGTCGGATCTCCACAGCCTACCTCCACACTTCGCCACTGGTAAATATTATTACAATAATTAGGCAACTGCAGGTCTGACATGGCGGGAGGCACAGGAGTTGGCGATGGACCGAGGGAAGTGGCGCCAACTTGTGCTTGCCCTATGCCCCAATGTTGGGACGTGACAGGGTGAAAGAAGAAGAAGAGAATTAGGCAACTAAGTTTTCGAAATCGTTTGGTAGTGAACTTATGTATCCTGGATCCATAATGCCTAGAAATAACTGTCAGGGTAGGTGTCCAATGAGGAATCCTGAGCAACAAACAAGTGTCATTATGAACTGGACTGGATGAAAAGTTAAAATCATGTCTGCTGTCCATAAAAATAAAAGGAAAACTCATTTGTCATGAACAGTAACAAAGGCGAGTCAAAATTCATTGATCATTTTTGCAAGAAAAGTCCTGCATAACAAATATGGCTCGACTCGTATCAATTGAGATTGAATCATAAATAGTACGCATTATCACCATTGTCATTGTCTAATCAAGGCATCTCGTGTATCAATTGTATAACTTTGATGGGAATGTATAAGTTTAAGTGGGTGTTTTAACACAGATTAATATTTGCAGCTTCGGTGGGCTAAGAGTATTCGCGCGTACGCCAGATATCCTTGCGTGGAACCTGCGACTTTAGGAAGTTGACACCTCCTGCTCTAGGTTGTGGAGTCAAATAATGATCTTGAAGATATTATGACTACATTGGTACATTAATACTAAAATATTTACTTTTATAGATAATTTTTAACAGTTTTATGTTAATTTGTATTTTCTGTAGAAATATAACTAATTACCATAATATTGTTTATTTGAGAAAAACACATTTCGTCTCTAATTTTCTACAAACACATATCTCAAAAAACACAACTTTTCATGAGAGGCAAATAACAACATTATTCTCTCAGTTTTTAATTTAGAAATAAATTTTCTTCTATAAAATATCCATTTAACATAGTTAAACATATTTTCATGAAAAAAATGTTCGTTTCTTCAATTTATCGCACTATACTTTCGACCGATCAGTCATATTGTCGAAGATACGAGTATGCGTTGCAACTTTACTGTGATTATTACTGCAACAAACACGTATCTTGACTTACGGGAAAGAAGTTCAGTATAATCATCTGTCGGAGTTCAGTATTCTGTATACTTACAAACACGTAACTCAAGATACGAGTTTATAATATTTATAAAAGTCTTTTATTGTGATACGAGTTTTTTGTTATTGCTTAAATCTATTATGTTATAAAGTATGTTTTGAGATACGTGTTAGAGGAATATGTCCGTATTCAAATTCTGAATTTATTACATCAAACAACTCAAAACTGACAAACATTGAGATACATCGCACCGTGAGTGTAAAACCATAGCAAGTGCAAATTTTTCAATTTCGAGATTTAAATGCAAAACAACTGCAAAAGTCATAAACTTGATAATGTTAAATTGAAGTTACTGCAAACTTAAAAATTTTCATTAAAAAAGACAGATATTTGGGTTTTACAATACAAAGATTTACTTCCATTGTTAATGTAAAACCATAGTATCTGCAAATGATATCCATGACTAATTGTAAAACCCGAGCATCAGACGCATTCTTTTGGTGAATGCAATGTGGCATTGTTTTTATTATTGTGATAGCAGGCAATTATTGAAATGATTCAGTGTTAAGACTTTGATAACGCATCCAGACGTATTCTACAACACATTATTGTTTCCTTTGATTCAAGTAATGTAGTGCAGTGTATTTTGTTTTTATCAAATATGAGTTTAAGGATTCGAATGATGGTGGAGTTAGCTTTAAAACCTGAAAAACTTCTAAAAAGGTAAGACTTTGTGATAAATATTATACTAAAATGATATACAAAACTAACCTTAATATTATTATTGTTATGAAACTTATTATTATCGACTTATCTTATGTACCTATGTATTTATTTTATGCACCTACAATAATAAACTCTTTCAATTAACACAACAGTATATCAATCAGATCTATGATATTTTTGTTTTTGCAATGTTACAGATTTTCAAAAATGTGACAAGTACATTTCCTGATGCTGAAGAACCCATGTTGGATATAGATAAGGATGCTGCTGGTTTGCAAGAGGAATAATACCCATTATAATATAGGCTTTTTTCAACCAAACAAGGAACTATGTGACTTTTGTGAAAAATATAAAAATTGCAGTAGAGAAGAGAAAAATATAATTCAAGTTAAATAATATATGACATTCATCAAAAAAAATAAACAATTATCGAGAACACAGAAGGCGAAAGACGAATAAAATAGTATGTTGCTATAATCTGCAGGCCGTATTATCAACACCAAATGCCCGGATATCAGTGCTATATTATAAAAGAAAGCTTTCAACCTATAATTTTACCATCTTACACACATTAATAATAAAAATGGTTACTGTTTTGTTTAGCATGGAGGGACTACAAACAAAGGGGCCAATGCAATTGGTTCTTGTGTTGTAAAATTCCAAAAAAGACCAATCAATTGGGAAGGAAGTCATTTTTTATTCGGATAATTGTGCCGGACAGAATAAAAATAAAATTATTACAGCAATGTATTTATACGCCGTCCAGAATTTTAATATCCCGAAAATCACACACAACTTTTTGGTCGTAGGACACACCTTGAACGAGGGTGACTCTACAACACTCTTGCATAGAGAAACAAAAAAATAGTCTTGAAGTCAGGTCCAATTTATATACCAATACAGTGGTTTCCAGTGATTCACTGGAAATTGGCACTGACGAGATTTTTGATTTTCACAAGTTAGCAAATGAAATGGGCAATAATTTTCAACTCAACAAAAATAGTAAAAAGGTTAGTTGGGTAGACATTTGCGTTATCGAAGTGAGGAAAAACAATCCTTATTGCCTGTTCTATAAAAATAAGTATGAAACAGAAGTGTTTGATGTAATAAATATTAGAAAACGTCAGGGCGGACGTCAATCAGTACAACCTCAACTACACAAAGCATTTATAAAACCACCTCGGATCTCCGAAGCAAAAAAAAATGACTTGATTTCCCTATGTTCATCAAAAGTGATACCAGAAATACACCACAATTTTTATAAAAAAAACTTTCATCTACACATTTAAATACAGATTCAGATAATAATTGACGTCGATAAAATTAATTATAAAAACATTACAATTATTGTAATTTGCTATTTTTATTTTGGTTTAAAATTGTATGCGTCTATTTTAATAAATTATAGTTAGTAAGCTTAAAATATCAAAATATTATAGGTAAATATCATTATTGATTTATTTAATAATAATATAATATATTATATTATAATGGTATTACCAAAGTTCCCAATAAAAATCTTACTGCAATTCAGGTAACTGCGAAATATCAACATTTTCTATGCATCATGAAAGTGTAAAACCACTGCTAAAACTTGTAATCTTGATGGATTTATATGAAAAAAAAATAAAATTAATAAAAGAACATGTCATAATGTATACATACACCAAATATTATGGTTTGATTTTAGAAACTCTATTTATCCTGACCAAATGAAAACTTCAAACCCTTATATCTCCAAACTATGTAATTTGCACATACGTTGGTTTTACACTCACGGTGCGACATGTTTGTAGAAAATTAGCGACAATTTAAAATCTGCTGGCTAATTATTAATTTTGGAAGTAGGAATTATTTTCAAATAACAATATTAAACAATTCCGTGTATGGCATGAATATGTTGATAATTCTAAAATCATTAATTCTTAGGTATATGGCTATATGTAGGATTGGTATTATCTGGTAAGTATATCAGTAATCTTTTTAAATTTTAGTTTGTTAAGAATTTACAAGCATTTTATTTATAAATAATCTAATTTACCACAGAAAGCCAAACGTACAAATAGCTGCCCTACCTTTACCACATTTCCGTTATTTTCATTGTTCTAAATTAGCACGGAAGGTATTCTTTCCACTAAACGGTTATCAGCGGCTCTCTCTAATTCGTAATACGGCGAAACTTTAGGTTGGTAGACATATCGGTCAAATTCGGATATGTTCATGCTGCCAAACCCAAGCAGATAAGATAAGCGGATAAAGCCGAACCAGTGCCATCTAGTCGGTAATGAGCGGAATATAAGAATTTTGTATTGACACGTCAGACATATCAACATAACCTACAATTTTATTAGTCGCATCATTGTAATTGCAGCAAAACAGACAGATATTGCGTCTCAATTCTCAATATGTAAAATTGACGTACTCTGTATTCTCAAAGTTAGCATGACCAAGAGAGGGGCTGTTATAAGATAATATCACCTTCTGACAGTTCAGATGGTGAACTTTTTACATAATTAACCGCCTGAATACATAAAGTGATAAATGTGATATATTTATCACAATTAGCTCTTTTTTGATGTTACGTGATATGTTAGAATATGCCTTCTGATGCATATTGATATTTTTAGACTTATCAACATATTCATGCCATACACGGAATTATTATACTCAATTCAAATTACAGACAGAAATAAATAAATCGGTTTTATCAATAGAAAATGTAATTATTAATTATTATAAATCACAAAATTGAATACAATATAACTTATAACGTACATTTTAAAACACCAACAAAATAATAATATGAACTAATGCGTAGGTAACATGAGAGATTTTTATAAAAATAAAACCATGGTCCACAACCAACAATCCTAAAACAAATCTAAGCAAATGCATATTTGGACAAATTAAGTCCGTAATAGTACACAATTATAAATAATGATAGCATCATACGACTTGACTTCAAAACGCACTGGTGTTCAATTAAATAATATTTACACATATACTAATAAAATAATTATATCATAAGTAGAAAGCCACGTAATATAACAATGTAAAATAAAATTAATATAATAATAAAATTAATAACGCAGCAATTACTGACATCTATGTAAATTACTTTCTATTTATGAGCAAATGTTTCATTCAAATAGTTCATAGATGTCATTGTCAACAATAGCTACTAAATTTAAAGGCAAGCTAATATCAAATCAGTAGCAATATTACGGTAATTCTATTTATACCTAATAATATATTTATTTTTAAAATAACTTATGACCTCACACTGTATTCTGTATGTAACAGTATTGGCTCAAGTTTAAAAAATCTAATAATGTTACCCTAAGAAAGCACATTGCGGAAAATTATATTGCATCATGACGTAATTTGAATTACGCTCTATATTATGAATGGTGAATTTCTTTGTACTGATGTAGTAAATTTATTGTGAGTGTTCATTATTGATTTATTTATAAAAAATAGAATACCTTATTACAAAATTACAAAACTAATTAATTACATAAGCCCAAAGTGGGTAATAAATTGAAAAAATAAGAAATTAAACATCACTCACCGATTACCTAGTATAACAGTTCAGTAAGCTTAGGAAACTTCCAGTTTTTAATTGATTTCGGCTCAAGGAAAAAGGCATAAATAATTTCGCAGCCTGCAAGAACAGCGTTTTTTTTCTATAAAACCACGTTTTATTTATATTTTTAACTAAGGGGTCATCTATATATGACATCATGCCCGATGAAACCAGGGGGCTGATATAATGAGATGATTTGTGACAAAGTATATAAGGAGGATATATTATAAAGTCACAAACATTATACAGATTTGATAATTTGTTTTCTAAGGAACGGATAGGCAGTTTCAAAATGTGACATATTTTAGATGGGGGAGGGAGAAAGATTTTGACAATGTGCAACGATTTGAGTGATGGGGAGGACTGTCAAAAATACCGTATACCAGCAAACCCTACCAAAATAAACACCAAAACTTGTAACGAATAAATACATTGGCACGTAACATATCGTAGTTTCCTATTTATATTTTAAAACTACCATCCTCACTGCAAATATACTTAATTTATGTGATAATAAAAAACATTATTATTTGTATCGTTGAAAAAAAATTATACACCAAGTATACCTATAATAATAATAATATTATGTTTATATGAAATAGAAATGAGCTTTTTTATAAAATGTTTTCGTTAACTCCATCATAAATTAAGTCAATAAGTCCATATCGTTTTGTTTATCTCGGAAACTAACGTCAAGCCAAAACTATTGATTTCAGGAGGCAGCAAAAACTGTCTAATATTCGTTTTAACCGGTTCTATGCCTACGAGTTATCTCACTCTAAGAGGCCGTGATCGACAGGCCGCACATACGAATTTCGCGATTTATCTCATATGACTTTAAACTCGAATTACTAGCCACTCTCGATTGATTTGCATAATCAAAAAAATTAAATACACAGTGACGTCTGTTTGAATAATAATGAAATACTAAGCCACAAATTATCGGTATTACAGCGATTTATCTATTATCTATTAATCTTATTATGCAACAGAAATAATATATATATTTTTTAATTAAATGGGATAGACTGACGATATGAGATTCAGAGATTATACATATAATTCAATATAACTACACCATACATTTATATGGGTCTCTTATATGGCATATTAAAAGATGGCACAGTTTTCTTGGAAATAAACCATATTTTTGTGACTGAATAGGATCTGTCAATAGTTTAAGTACAAAAGCATTCAAAATAATATGATTGTACATATTATTATTATTATTATATGAATGTTTTTATTATACTAAATTCAAAGTGTAATTATTCTGATTCAGTATGGTAAGAATAAATTACTGCAGGGATTTACTTTCCACAAATGAAATATATTTTTGAAGTAAAGGATTGTGTAAATGAAATATAAATATGACAGCTAAATAATTGTACATTCAAAATTATATTAAAACTTACGATACCTAATATTATTAAAACTATTATAACATTAGCTTAACAATCTACTTGTAGCCTTGTTACTATGTTTATTATCACGATAAATACAACATAAAACTAAACTAATAAATAAATTGTAAATCGTAATAAAATGGCTGAACAATTTTCTACTGTGAAGGCACAAATGTTTTTTTTTTTTATATTTTCTACAATCCCATTTACAAAAACAATGCCCCATAGCTTGTCAACCATTTTACACCGCCCCATTCTTCTATCTCGCAAACTAATAACACCAAGCTAAAACAGTTACACAATGTTAACTAAATATCATAACACAAATCTAGCATTTTAAATAATTAAACTATGTACTCGTTATTCAATGAATAATACACAAGATCAATTAAGAATTTTGATCTATACATTAATGATTAATAGATTTGGATGCATACTTATTTTTCCGATTCTCGAATCTTATAAAAGATAGAAGATTAATTAAATTTCATTATTTTTTTTTATACAAAACTTACCCATGTCGAAATCCAGGAACTCAAAATTTTTAATCCTGTGATTTCTGAATCATGAAATTGATTTAGTAGGTACTTTGTCACTCTGAACCAATGATATGAATTGATTCAAACACCTTAGAATATTATGTTTCTTCATTGATTTGTTTAATTCTTACTTTGATTACAGAATCAGTAGGTATATCATGTCATTATAATAAAATTAATCTTTCTGTTAATGTGTAACTGTTTTAGCTTATTTAAATAATATTCTATGCACGACGATTCCTCCAATTGGCTTGGATTGACACTTTTATATTTTATATTAATGATTATTATACATTATATATTAGTTTTTAAATAATTTTTAATGGAAAAAAATTAATAATAAGCAGATTTTGCTATGAAGAGATTCACAAGCGAACGACAGGGTTATGTATTTAGATTTCAAGCTAGACATTATTAATAGTATTATGTGTTTACATTTTACATACAACAATGTATGTAAAATGTAAACACTCCTTCATATAAACGGATAGTGTTGTATCAATCAATATTATTCATAATGTTATATTTTTATATGAATGAAATTTATTTAAATTTTGTAAGAATACTTTTTCCACAGTGGAAAAAGTGTTCTTACATTATAATTACAAGGTTTATTCATAGATATCAACGTTAATTTAATATATTTTTGTATTATTATAAAATTAACAATGCCACCTATGAATAAAATCTATAACTATTGTGTAAGAATAATTTTGTCTATTGCAGAGAACTGCAGCTTTATAAATAAAATTTCATTGACACAAAAAAATACAATGAATATTTAATATTGACGGAGAAAGGTATAAGAAGGACACTTTGATGCCTAAATGTTACATCAGTTTTTTGAATATGTCACATGATCTTTAAAATACAAAACCCTGTCTAAATAATAATATAATTACATAGTATTTTATAATGCCGTAAGTAAGAAGAGAAGAAAAATATAATATTATACAATAATAAATCCAGCATCAATATGGTTTGATGTTAAAATGATACATATTTTTATTATGGATGGTAATGATTATTAATATGAACACAATATACTTTCAGCACCACCTTTGTGCACATATATGTAACTAAATAAGCGATTGATAACTTTAAGAAGTTTGTGAACGCTTTGTGGAAATGGCTGCTATAAATGACAATATATTCGCCTGAATTTATTAATCATTAATAGTCAGAGTCAACTTCCAGCTGGAGATTGGAAAAGTATGCAAATATATGGCAGATTGATACTCGTGTGTCTCAGTAGAAAAATGCTTCATTGCTCTAATCTGTAATGCTCTAATCATTAACTTTATTATATGAATCAGCCTATAACTTAAATGTCTATATCTGACCACTTTTTCTTTCTGTTGTCCAAGTGGACATGGGCAATTGCTAGCAGAAAAATAGTTTGGAAGGGGTCCATTTTTAAAAATTACCCATAATATTTTTTTATGGATACTTAAAGCGACGGGTGTGGGTGCAGTTAACGAAATTTAGCCAGTGCCACTGACTTTCACACTACCCCACTTACTACTTACATCAACCACATAATATCGTACTTTTTCAGATAAGTACATTCTTCATATCTAGATACTGCACACTTTGACTCTAACAATAAACACCTGGCCTGCATGTATAGGTAACTAAGGATATTCACCTATGTGTTATTGCGTGCTGTCACATCAACAACTGTCTATCAAATGTGCACAGCTTAACTGTCATAATTATTGGGATTGTTAGTGTCCATTTGTGTCATCTGCGACTAAGCAAAAATTGGATGCCCCAGATAGTCTTTTTTAAGCAATCATAGACCTTGCGAGTCGTAGAATGGCGAGAGGAGTAGGGCCAACCAGTTGAAAAGGATGTTTGACAGTCAAATCATCCAAATCATAAACCTCAGTCATAAGGTCCTGATGAAGAAGAAGATCAGCTAATATGCAATTTACCCCAGGAATATAAATAAAGAAAGGTAATCTGTATTCATGTTCAAATAAACAATCAGTTCTTGATGAAAGCCATTATAATAATTATATTGGAACCTTAGTTACAATAAATACTCTGGAAAGGTGTTCTAAAAATATATTGTGTTCAAAAATTAATTATTACCTACTTAATTAGGTACCATGGTGAAAAGTAATCCCCACAAAGTTTCTCTCATTGGTTGGTACAAATACTACGTAATAAAATGTAATATAATAAATAATAATAAATAGTCTCTTTTCAATAAAAACATTTAAAAATGTTTGAGGTAACCTGTATACGAGTTACTTTCCACCAACTAGCTTAGTATGTCAATTCACTAAGTATACCAGACTACCTGTAAAATAGTTCCCTCTATGAATAAAATGTTAAACTCATCACTGTAAGTAATATAATAATAATGTAGTAAGTTGTCCCGCATGGTTTGATGGATAATGCACCTTAACAATTGTCCCACTTAACAGAGTTTTGTTTGCGATTACTAAAGCTTACTTTTGACTTTGTCGAGATCTTCAAAGAGATTCGAGTTGGCGAACACATTGTTTGGATCCAGTTCACTCTTGGTCGCTCTGTAGATGTTGACTCCGGTCTTGGATACGGACTGGGCGTACCATTTCCTTCTCAGCTTACCAACTCCGTGGTGGTGAGATATTGATCCTGAAATCACAATATTTTCAGTTATATTGAATCCATCTTCAAGTATTTCTATTATACGATGTTTTTAAAACTATAAATTATTCAAAAATCTAGATTTGGATTTTGAAAGAATTAATTGAACAACATTTTAATGTTAAAAACTATTATAAATACAAAGGAACATTGTACAATGTTTTATTTTAATTATAAGATAATCTTCAATTAAAAAAAATATTAATTTTTGATTTTAATATGATTTTAGACACCTACGTATTTATCAAACAATATAAATTGTATTAAATTGCGTGCTCCACTGGTAGCATTGCACTCCCACTTAAAATATATTTTTAAATAGGTCACACATTTAATTACGAACTAACTTGAAAATTTTATTATTTAAATACCTATGCATTGTTATAAAAGAATAGTGCAATGAATGGTAAAATTTTAATTTTGATAAAATATTAACTTTTGTATTCACAGATGTCGTTAAATGTGTAATCTGGTTTCAATTATTTTAAAACAGATTCTTGGTTGAGGTATTTCTGTTGACTGTTTTGTTGTTTGTACTTACTTATACAAAAAAATTGTTCAAAAATATTCTAAATGTTTTTATCCAAACAATATAAAACATATTATGGACATGTAAAAGTGTGTCCATGTTTGCAGTGAATTTTTTTTTATGTTGGCGAGGTATGATGTAGACTGTCCAAATTACATTTAGTTTGACAGAAATGTTATTTATGTTATGTCACTTGACCCATCCATGCTTAAAATGCAGCCTAATTATACTACCTCCAGACGCAATGATCTCGTCTCTCGCCATGCTCTCCATCCTCTCATAAAGTCCAATGGGATTAGGGTGCGTAGGGCTTCTCAGACCAAAGTAGAAGTAGACGCAGCATCCTGCGTCATAGGTCTGTGTGACGCGGCACGACACCAGGAACGTCGTGATGCCTTCCTTGGCGCACTGCGTCGTGAGGCAGTGCTTCACGTTCCGGCACAGGGCTTCTGTGCGGTCCCAAGGGACGGATGTCTCAAATGATTCAGCCACTATTCCGTATTCATAAGCCAGGTCCTGAAAAGTTACAAATTGCGAATGAATGTTTAGTGCTTTTAGGGCTCCGAATGGACAGGAGTGCAGCTCCGGTTCGTGAAATCCTCTAGAACATTTAAACTGTGGCCGCACAATTGAATTTGACAGTTCTATGGAAACGTCTGGTGGCCGCACCAAATTTCACTTTTGTTGTGATTGAAAAAATTAAAGCTAAATTTTATTTAAGTACTAAAAAAATGTATCAATTTATCTATAGACAAGTCCATTAAATAAAAAAAATATATGAACATTTTAGTACATATCTATTTATTTAAAAATAATGCAAATGAAAATTCCTCAACACTCCTTTTTTCCAATGCGAGCTGCATGGCTGTTTCTAAGTTTACATCTGTCAACTGGCTTCGATATTTGTTTTATATGAAGTGCGTTACACTAAACTGCTGGATTCGAAAAACATACTGGCGGGAATCCAGCAGATACAGGTTCAAGTCCCGTCGGGTGTCGTATTTTTCTTCTTTCTACAAAATGTTCTTTTCTAGTGCGTATAATGTATGAGATATTTTCAAATTATGTATATTAAGTTTATTAAGTATTAAACTTTACTAAAAGTTAACTCACTCTGATGTACGCAATGACGAAAGTGAGAACATAACCTCTTTCTCCATTCCTCGCACCAGCTGGAATCCCACCATGCTCGATAGCAATCGCGTTGATCTTCTTTTCCTTGGATGCTACTTCGTCCTGCTCGCCTTCATACAACAAAGTAGCGACGCACATTTTATGGACATCCACACCTTTGAACAGAACAATGTACGCATTCTTGATACCATCGAAGACCGAGCTGAAATACGATGGCACCGGTCTAAGTCCTTGGCCAAATTTGAATTGCTCATTATCCATTAAACGGATACTGGAAGGCTGACATCTCTGACGCGCCACCTCTCTCAAGCATCGAACTCCACTCTCAAAATCCGGAAAGACTATAGACCCATAAGACAGCACGTTTGGCGTTGGTCTAATCTTGATGATGACTTCAGTGATAACTCCCAAAGAGCCTTCGGATCCCAGAATAATTTCTTCAAAGTCAGGTCCGCATGACATTCGAGGCACTCTACATCCCTTCTCCAGCACACCTCGAGGAGTGACCATGCGGACGTGGACTAAAAGATCTTCAATGTTGCCGTAAGTATTTTTCTTCATGCCACTAGCTCTGGTAGCGACCCATCCTCCAAGAGATGAAAACTCGTAAGAGTCAGGTTCGTGTCCGGACGTATAGCCCAACTTGCGAAGCTCTCTCTCCAGATCTTGCCCCAATATACCACTTTCGCAGCAGACAACCAAATTTTCACGATCAACCCATAATATATCATTCATCTGCGATGTATCTAAAGATACAATAACTCTCTTTTCGTCCATCGGACATTCTACTGCTCCAGACACAGTGGTGCCTCCTCCGTAAGGAATAATAACCAGTCCTCTTTCGTCAGCTAGCCGGACGATCCTGACTACTTCTTCGTGGCAAGTCGGCCAGAGGACTATGTCCGGGATTCTTCTGAATTCGCATTTTCTGAGATGAGCAATATCGTGCAAGGTCTGTCCGTGTGATCTGATCAGCCTGTCCATGCCATCGACGGAGAGGTCAATGCCAAGAGCTTTGAACGCTTCGATGAGACTTTTGTCGGCGAGTGATTTGGGGTATTCACTTTCCAGAGGTATTGGCTGCTCATCTGATATTTTCGTGACATCAACGTCGAATTTTTTCAGCACCCATCTAGTGAAGAAAGGCATCTCGTGTCCTCCGATTGGGTACCTGAAACAACAAAAACCAAGATTTAAAAAAATATCCAAAATTAATCCATTGTAAATCTAATAGTACCATTATTGAAAACACATGCAGGCATATTGATACATACATGACAGGTAGATGCTTTACAATTTGATCGTATACCATCAATAAAATATGGCACAAAAAGAAAAAAAATCGGCGTGTGTACTTATGTACGCGCGTTAGAAGTTATACTTCTTTGGCGTAACAAAACAAAAACAAAACTTGTGATAACATAGATTCTTCGGCAAGCTCTTAATTATCTTGTTAAATTACACACTCAAGAAAAAGGACCGCTTATTGGAACGCCGTTGGTTTATTTCTATACATCTATATATTTATCGTTGTTTTTATTTTTAAAGTAACAACTGCCACTATGACGTTTAATAGTTTGTTTACGCAAGGAATTGCAAATGACCGACAATAATAAATTCGCTTCCTAGGCAACGGAACAATTCTAAAATATAATATTATACTGTATAAAAAATTCGCTGCCGTAACTGCCGTAGCTGCCTGCACTGCGGCGTAATGGTAGTGCGTTCGGCTGATAACCGAACAATCGGTGGTTCGAATCCAATCGAGTGCGTTTATTTTTGTGTGAAAAAATAAATTATGTGTTACATGTCACACGCCAAAATACACTCTGATCTGATTTCCCAAGCGCGCCTAAAGAAGTATAACTTCAAAAAGAAAAAAAACTCATGAAATCCAACATATTATTTTGTAGTCCGAAACAGCTGTCAACATTTTTAAAAATTGTAGAATTTAACAAAAATATTTTGTTTCAAAACCGTTACGATTGGAACGTATGTAGGTACATTATTGTTTTATCAGAAATTGTATGGAATTTAGATTAAAATCGAATTAACCGACAAAATAATAATTTCAGTGTATCTATAGGTATATCGGTAAATTAATACTACCTGTCGGTTAGCTGGTTACACAGAACAGATAACAAATAGAATACCGATAGGCTATATTCAATACGCCGCATCTTGATGCAGGGTTTTGAATGTGTGAGTTTCCTACGAAAATTATGCAGTGCAATAGTGTGTGTAATAAATACACCAACATTAAATGAGCGTAAATGCATAAACCGAGAGCAGTTTTCAGTATTCGACGTAAAACGTATTCTTGACACGACTTGTATTTCAGTTACCATTATTTTTGAGTTCCCTGGCTGGTTATCTACTAACTCATAATCGGTGAAGGAGACGGAGATAAGGGATGAATATAATGTAGGAGAAATAACATATATTTTGTATACTATTAAAATCACCATTATAAAACACTAGAATCCATATGTCGGCATTATGGATGAAACTAGCATCTTACACATCTTGATGCACGGAAGATCTACTAGCAGTAGTCCCATGGCTCCCGGCCAGGGTCTTTGGCGGGCCCCCTACCTATCGCTAAATTTAATGGCATGTGTGACACATAACAGAAGCGTTTTCAAAATTATGTTAGAGGTAAAAGTAAGGGTCTTCAGTTTATTTTTAGGGATTTTTTTGTAATTTTAATACTTACATCTACTCGAATTATGAAGTATCTGATCGTGATATCTGATCGACCCGTCATGCCCTCCGAGCCCGGGCCCCGGACCCCCTTCCCCCCTTGTGGGGGCCACGAGTAGAAACCTTCCGATGGAAATATAGCTGAGGCTCAAATTCTAACAAAACTAACTAAAAAAACTAAGAATTACATTTAGGCGTAAATAAATAATCTTCTTTCTTTGTCCGTATCCGCCCCTTAACTGGAGCATATGGACACCACGTGGCGCCTCCAAAAACCCCTGTCGCTTGCCAGTCTTCTTGCTTCGTTCCAGGTCAAACCAGCATCCCGTAGCTCCGCCGTATACACTCTGTAGATGTATTAAGCGGCCTTCCAGGTCGCCGGAATCAGGTTGGCTTGAAGAACAGGCAAGCCAGGTCAAAGTTCTCTTCTGGCATCCGCAGCACGTGGCCGAGCCAGGTCCAACGTCGCCTCTTCACTTTCAGCGTGATGAGAGGCTGCTTGGTGCGTTCTCTTATCTCCTCGTTGCTCCTAAAGTCATACCCACCGCACACCCAGTATTCGTCGCAAACATCTGTTTTCGAAGCTCAGTATACGGTTGCTTTGAGCCTTCGTAAGGTGCCATGATTCGCTACCGTAAAGCAGCACCATCGGAATAGGCGGCATTTGGTTTTGACCGAGTACAATCGTGAGTCCCAGTCATTTCGCATCGAGTTGAATGTTGCTCCAGCCATTCCCATTCGGATAGCGAGCTCTTTCTGCAAAATGCCTATATATAGGTATATTGTAATAAAATATTAAATTAATAATGCTTACACAACCTAAAGCTTTTACTAAATTTAATAGATAATAAAATGCACAAGTACCCAATATAACTAAGTCAAGGTGGCGATGCATTTCAAATTATTACGTTTTGCACTTAGATTATAGAAAAAGTTTTGCAGCTCAATAGCGTATTGAAATCAAACAATACATTTTACGCACAGCGAGAAAATCTCATGGAGACTTATTATTATGCTAAGGCTATTTCGTATTATTTGCGTAGCAATAATTATTATACAAATAAATTTATTGACCGTGCCCCATTCAAAATAATAATATAAAGCCAGATGTTATTTCAATTATTTGTCTACTCAAACAACATGAAATTTTGTTTGTTCGAATATATTATCATGGTTTATAATTAAATCTTGGAACGAGACATTGAAATGCATCATGTGCAAAACACCGATAAGACTACCTGTCAAGTACCTCCGACTCAGAAACTTAATGCACGACACCAGGAGCGCCTCTACCTTAAGGTGAAGCTTTTACTGAGCCTTTTTCAAAGAGCTAGCGGAAAAATACGAAGCTTGCAATTTGAGATTTCTTTTGATAATTTACAATCTCAACTGTATTAATTAATAAATATGTACATGAAAACATTAAAAAGAAGAATATTTCTTATTTTTAAGTCAAAGATAACCTTACAATTGTAAAAAATGTAATAAAATGTGAATTTGTTGAATCAGACCGCATGTTATTATTACATATATTTTATGGTCATATTTATTATTAAAATTTAGTTTATTAAGTTTTCTAAGCATCGCCCAAGAGATTTTTGACAAATTCATAGTTAATATCTCTTTTAAAAAACATCGATTTTTATAAAAAATATAAATGTGTATACTAACTTGAAATCCTTTTTATTTATATCAAATCAAGCTTCAATATTGGGACTATACATAAATAAAATTCGATATAAATAAAAAGGATTTTTAGAATAAGAAAAGGATACACATTTATATTTTTTCTAAAAATCGATGTTTTTTAAAATAGATATAAAAAATATTTAAACGATGACTTAGTCAAAAATCTAAACGACGAAAAATTGAAAACATAAACTTAATTTTAATAATAAATATGACCATAAAATATAATATAATAATAAGATGTGACCCTGCAACAAATTTACATTTTATTACATTTTTTTACAATTGTAAGTTTATTTTTAAATTAAAAAAAAAATCTTTTTAATGTTTTCAGATACATATTTATTAATTAATACAGTTGAAATTGTAAATTATCAAAAAAAAATCTCAAATTGCAAGCTTCGTATTTTTCCACTAGGTTCTCTGCTGGCATGCCTCTCCAGGGACCATCGCCACATCGTTATCATTGTCATAATATATATAAGTACTTAATTACATGATTAAATGAACTATTTAATTTATTCTATCCATCTACACCCGTCGCAATTTTATAGACAAATTTATTATTATTATTATTATCCAAATAAATAAACCAATGATTGTAAATTTTGTAGGTAGGTGCTAACATAATGATTATTACGCGGTATTACGATAATCAATTGAATTAAATATGCCCTATTTCACGGTGACACGTACCTACAAATTAATTATGAAAGCTATGGCATCTATTTTTTGCTGACCGCGGCAAATCTCGTTCTACAAATGATGTGAATTCATAAGCGTTAGTACACGCATACTGGGGAACGAATAAAATGACCCCATGGTGAGTAAAAACGCTAGTTATTCAAACTGATAAGATATAGATGTGACCCCACCACCTAGAAAAGTCGTCAAGACGCCACTGCATGACACTTTCGGGGCGCACATAGTGACATTATTTACGCCTAACTCACTGGTTACATGTAAGTTGTACGTATTACATTTCACCGTAGCTCAGTTCGCCGTGAGCTATCTTATCGGAAAGAGATTACCGCATACTATACGGTCATCTCTATAGCACCGAGATTGTAGAGCATTGCAGACAATAGTGTACATAGCATACCAAATAATCCAGTATATCGGCTATTTTCAAAATTTGTTTGCCGCTGTCTTCCTGTAAGCCAACAAGGACCGTGTTTTATTTAGGCATGAATTTTCTCTCAGCACTATACGACCCAAATACGTTGGACGGTGTTTATTATACGACCATATATTTTTTTGATTTATTATCTTTTTTAGATTGTCGCATGATTTAAATACAATTATAACTGATTTTAACTGTTTATTATATTTATTATTAAATTAGTTTGAATCGGTTGTGCCATTTACGTCAAAGAAAATCGCCGCTGGGCGCACAAAAGCGCTTCCGATTGGGGTCAATAATTTCGTAGAAGTGTCTGGGATTTTCCATAACTAGTAATATACGAAATAAAGAGAATAATTATTAATATTGAGCCACTGAGGATTGAATAAAAATATAATAAAAATAAATATGAATAACTCGCAATCTTAGTTAAAATTCTGTGTTTATTTCAACATTCCGTAAGTAAGATCTTATTATTAATGATCCATTATTATTATTCGGTATTCCAATAAAAATATTGATCAATCCGTTTACTTTTATTACCTAATATTTTTAGTGTTTGACGGAGGACAAATCGAGTTAAAACGTTCAAATCAATTACGTTCATGTAAGAATGACAACACCGTTGTATAAATGAATGCTAGGAAAAATATAGTTATGTTATATAACTTTTCATATCAAGCAGATACCTATATGGTTAATTTTTAATCCTTATTCACTCATAAATATATATGTGGTGGATATGAAAACTACACTTACTTTATTATTTAAAAACTGCATTACCTATAATATATTATATTGTGTTACGTGTAAATACTGTTGTACACGATTCCTCAGTTAATATTAAAATAATTACAAGATAAAAATAACTTTTTATGTACAACGTTTTTAAATTTTCTGTTGAATCATATAAACTTGACTAGCATAAACGATCAAAAAAAATTTTACTTGATAGAAATAATACTGAAATGTCATTTTGACATTTCATATTGATTTCCATAGTAACGCACGTATATATTAATAATTTAGTTGTTAGGAACCTAGACCCCTAGCAACCAATAATAGTGGATTGGATTACGGAATAACTTTTCATACAAAACAGAATTAACTGAAAATGAATTCAATTCTACTTAAAGATGGCTAAAAGTATTAAAAGAATGCATTAGCATCGTGTTCTGATATATTCTAAAAGTTTCAGCTAGTCGCTAGTCGGGAAGTTAGTTAAAAATCGAATGCAATATTTATACTGGATAAACAACCACCGGACAAATAAGAATACGACCGAATAAAAACGTTGTAAAATATCTACCGCGTTAGTTCAACCAAGGTGCTACGTTATTATTTACTGATACTTGAAAAAATGCATCCATATAAAGTACTAATAAAGCCAGTTTATGGCTCGGTATATTGGTACATGACAAACAATCTGGGTTCTGAGCTCATTTGAGTGGAACGTGCTGATCGGTATGTTTGGTCCCGGGTACGATACATATCCTCTTTCATTTTTTGTGTGAAATTTTATGCGAAATTATTAGGTTAGGTGCACACTTACTTATGCAACAGTAATCTTGAAAAAAATGCTATACGTGACATTTTTATAATACTGAGGATTAGAGAATTAGTTTAATATACGTAGATGTCTGAGGCGCTGACAAGTATGTCGACCCCCCTGTGATGTTTTAAAACTAAAATGTCGGTACTTTCGAACGAAGCGATCACATAGTCCGCTCCATGGAAAACCGTCACTGCTTATAAAAGATGTAATGATCGTATTTATTTCTTCATTTGCCCTTTATATTTCGCCGCCCCTAAGCAACTCATGACCTGCCTATCCCCACAGGACGTCACTGGAGACGGAGATGGAGAGACGGAGATCCCGGGATGCCGGGATCGGCATTTTTCGATAGTAAATAGTAAATTTGTATATATACAAAAAAACATTGATAAAATCAGTCAAAAATCAATCTAGAATAATTAAATTTATAATATTTAAGACATTTATTTTTAATATTGTTTACATGATTATATATATGAGATTACTATTTCTGATAGTAAAGACGTAATGAATGGGTTAGCGAGATTTAAAATAACGAAATCATGGTTTATGACCTTTCCGCTTCATAAATCTAATTAGTCAGCCAAATATTAAACTGTTGCAAAACGTATGAGATCATGGTGGAATCACTTTGCTAAAAGTGCCAAGCATTGTTTTTTATAATCTTTCTCATTTTTATTTTTATGTGAAAAAATAAAATGAATTGGCAACACACGGGTAATAAAATCAAACTTCATTCAAACTCAGTTTATTTATAATGTAGTTATATGTTATTAAATATATTTTTTCTGTTATATTTTCGTTATTATTTTATTTTCCATCAAAATTGAAAAAAAATCAATCCCGAAAGTTTCGGGATTATGTTTACCAATCCCGGGATTCATAGGTATCGAAAATAGTTCGGGATTCCGGGATTGGAAACACTAACCACAATACTCATAAATCTCAGCACGACAAAAAGACAAGTAAATATAGGCGGGAAAAAACTCTTAGACTTAGTGTCAGTTCAACGACAGCATATTGACAAGTTTCATACGATAATACAATTAGGTTGATTAAAATTAGGCAAATGTTAAGAAAATAAATAATATACAATTTAATGCGTGGATACTGGATAGGTTTCATTATAATCACATTGCATCATCTCTTAAAAAAGACTTTTTTTATTTATCGTTTTTGCATATTAATTAAGTACCGTTCACACAATTTAGGTACTCATCTAATTGTGTATTGTGTATTTTTTTTTATGATTGACAGCTGGGAATGTGAATGGTGTTTATTTTATATTCTTATAAAGTTATAAACATATATTACGTTCTTTCCTCTTTAGTCATTCCTAATATTACGATATTAATTGTATTCGAGTGACTGAGTGGGTAGGAGGTAGCCTAGAACCACAGCGACGCGTTTAGGAGCTTGGAGGCCCGAGGTACTGACTGACTTTTAGGCTCCCCACGATTAAATTTCAACTATCAATATCAATTTATCACTTTCCTAGAATCACACCACGTAACTAAAAAGAATTATTAATATTGATGACAATTATGGCACACAGTGGATTATTTTGGGTTTGTGTTTGAGTGGTTATGTTGGAGGGATTTTTTTATACTTTGGGTTACCTATCTAATTAATGGTACCCAATTTGTGATAGATACACGTATTTTTTTAAGATTTTGGTACAAATTAATAATTTTATTGTATGACTGGTGTTTACTGTTCGAGGCCCCCTTGATTTTCAATTTTTTTTTTCAATCTTCTTTTCTTTCAATTCAAATCTTCCGCGCACACAGGCTAAACCATGCCTGAACAGCGACGTCGGCTTACCGAAACGAATAACTGACGCTATGTGCAACAGTACATTAAGTGACATCTGTTTGGTGAATGACAACAAAATCACATCGAGAAATTCGACGTGCTGTAGTCAAGACTAATTTATATAATTATGGGAACGGGCTTGGTATGACACACGTCATATTCACTTGTGATTCATATAATACTCAACCTTAACCCATTTTATATATATACAAGCGCGCGCGAGGTTTGGGTCTGAACCTCCCCCAGGATAAAAAAAATCAAATTGTTTAGTTAAATAGAATATTACTTCTTCTTATTATGAATTGTGGATACGGCATGTCTCAATGTGAGCATCATAATATAGCTGCAGGCAAGGTGCTCATCACTAGTCTAAAAAAATCGGAGTGTGAGGGTATGGTCAATGTACCGGGAAAGTGCAGTTGAAGTACTGAGAAGCCTTAAGTAGTAGACGGGGTATACGAAAGACAGTGGTGCCTGCTAGATTTTGTTAACCTCACCTCCTCTTACCGCCTTAAAAATAAAAAATATTTTATTTTTTATTTTTTTTTAAATGGATCCTCCCAAAAAAATTTCTGTGTGCGCACAAGTATTTATATACATATACTTATCTCATTGTAAGACAAATAATACTCCAAGAGATGTTTCTCGTACAATTTAGGCAGATACTAAGTCGTTTTCGGTCAACAAAAAATAGAGTCACAAGTACTCTCGTATGAAAAGCAAAAGTTGAACCTCGGTCAAGAGATATGTTAAAAAAAACACCTTGAAGACTTAGCATGATCATTCATAGTGATTTTGACTAGATTACGACACCACACACACCTGTTGACATACCATGGCGTTGTTTGATCTGCAAATGTTTTTTTTTTGACGAAGATGGAATATTATAGTACCGCACTAGCGGTTGTAAGGTTTCAGATTTAATTACAAGATAATCTTGAAGGTCCATCTCGCAGAATTTTTGCAACCTAAAGTACCCACCTACATTTATTTTATTAAACTTTGTAATTTAATATATTGTACAGATCATAATATTTTTTAGAACTGATATTTTTTACAAATACTATAAGTTTGTTGGACGTACATACTATCAATGTTGGATCAATAGTTATATAATAATTGGAAATATCTGCCACGAATGTCTTCTTTTTCGAAATATATTAAGGCTATACTTCAGCTGGGGCACGGTCTAAAACGATCGGGACTACGCGACGCGAAGAATGTGCAAATGACGCGTGCAGAACAAAACATAATTTATCATAAAAAGTCAATATGCGTCCATTTAATTTTATGTTTATTGTTCTATTACTAATAATAATTCTATATTCATTGACATGTTTTCTTTTTCAAGTAAATGGGTAACGTTTTTTAGTCATCTTTACACGATTTAAGAATTAATTCCCCCGTCGCCATCACAAAACAAATTGACGTGTTCACAGCTCGACTTTCGTTCTCCGATTGCCAGCCGATCCTAAATTTCGCCGCACCTATTATATTATTCATATTATATTATTCAGAGATTATCAATATAGTTTTTTATCGTAAATATTTCACTATAATAATGTCGACATAAATTATACTGATGGTTCTATAAATGCGTTTAAAAATTAATAAATGTAAAAAATCTTAACACCACTGCACATTTATGTACTGAAATATGACTATATTCTAAAACATTAGTGAGAGGTTTAAAAGAATACTATTGTATGTAATAAAAATACTTTATGCAGTCATCAAATGTTTAAAATAAGGCTTCAAAATTATATTAAATAGATTATCTACAACGTTTAAGGAATGTCCAGGATCATGCTTTGAAAATAGAATAAAAGCTCCATTTTGACCCACGCTGAGCACGTCCGCCCTTAAGAATTAATTCCCCCGTCACCATCACAAAACAAATTGACGTGTTCACAGCTCGACTTACGTTCTCCGACTGCCAGCCGGTTCTAAATTTCGCCGCACCTATAGTTGAAATTTATTTGCCGTTTCACTGAAGTACCGTCTTAATTCATCGCGACAATTCTAAAAGTATATTTGAGGGATTTTGTATTAATATTATTTAACTTCTGTTGGCTTCAGTCAATATATTATTTGCGTTTTGGCAGCATAAAACGTATACACTAAATGTAATAGTAAGTTATGAAAAAATAACATTTAGTAGGTACATTCATTTTTGAAAAACATAATATAGTGTATGCTTTTTTAATGCCGAGAATACCGGTAATTTGGAGTTTTGAAAGCGGTTTTTCGGTATCAATAAATAATTGAATACCTACCGGTTTTTTCTGAAAGTTTCATATGATCACTTTTATGTGATAAAGTTCAAAAATTTATTGACACATTTTACGGTTGCGACTTTTGACTTTTGCCTCCAAACACTAACTTCAAGTTAGGATGAATAGGTAAATAAATACTTAAACATAATTTTAATTTACCAATGACAGTATTATAAATACCAAACAAATTGAAACGTGCCCGTAAAATTTACAATCTTAATTAGTACATCCAACGATACGAAACGATATTTAGTGAAAATTGTCAAAAAATGAAAGTGAATCAAATTTAGTGAGAAAGATTTATCTTATTTTTTAGTTTGTTTATTAATTCTATCATGCGCAACTACGTTTAGTAAACGTAATTGAGGCGTCTATTTTTTCCGTTGTATTCTATGTCGAAATTAAAACCAAATGGCAATTTGAATTGAATTGAAAAATTTTCCCGGAGCAGAGCTGCACCAGAGCAACTCAAAAAAGCATCCGCTCCAACCCTCTGACTAAATTACTACATATTTTAATATAAACAAAAATTAACTGTATTCGTTGTCAGTGTGTATTTGCCATTGTTGAGCGCGCATAGTGCCTGAAGATTTCGAAAGGCGAAACCCGGGTCGCAAACTCAAATGGAATAGTACAAAAGTTAAATCATTTGGAATTTAAATTCAAATTCCATCAAGTAACCTCACCTCGGTCAATAGTATTAGTTTTATAAGAATTTGTGTTATACCAAATTCATTTATCAGATAAGACAATAATTCATTTCATTTGTTTCGAATGTGCTATATTTAAAATTTGGTTTTATTCTGTTCAGGTTTATCTACCCGAGAATCGTATACCTCCTCATACATTATATTGTCCTGATAATTTACGATATATCCTAACCATTTTTGGTCTGACATTACTTTCATTCATGCGATTTTAAATTAACACGACTAAGAACACGTTATGCTTAAAAATACAACCGAAAACCGAACGCATATTATAACATGCAATTATCTTCCTAGCTGCATGCAATATTTTAAAACACGCCAATCATGTTTATCTGTCCAGTCAGAAGAATTTATGTCACATACTAATATTTACCAGCACTGTGTACAAACATCATTCTCACGATTATTTATTAATTATTCTACAGTTTCCTGTAATAATAACGCACGTAGTCTGTTCATAGTATGTACATGAAGAGACAGAATAAATCGTCACTGTTCTGGCAGAAGACACTAATTCGAAAAAATGACATATTGAGTTAGTTATACCAAAATGTTCCTTATTTCAAACTTTACCGTCTGGAAACCTTCTTAATAAATAAACAGTCTTTATTTTAAAGTCATCCTTTTTACGATTACTTAATAAACTCACATGATAGGCCATTTCAAACATTATAACAACTTCAAAGTCAAATTACTCAAAACTAGTATTCTCCAGTTAGTGTGTTCTGCCAGAACAGAGACGAAATATAATATGAGTGGTTCACAAGCATAGTGAACCAAGTCCATTCTGGTTATTTTTGAGTAAGCTAGGTTCAAACAGTGACGTCCCGTGGGGGTAGGCAGATTGAGCGTCGCTAGGGGGCGGCGGTTACTCGAAGGGCGGCAAACCGTTTAGAATTATTTGGTATATATAGAAATTGCTACCTAGATTCTGAAGTGTTATTTTGAGTACCTACCTTTAAGTTGTTATGTAAGGGAAATCATACCCTTACAGAATAAGAAATACTCAAATATTATGTTTGAACCTAGCTTCCTCAAAAATATGTAGGTATCCTATTGTTAGTATCAGACGCGCATACAGAAGAATGATTTAGGAGGGGGTCCATCTCGAAAGGAAAAAACCATTATCGATTAGATACCTATTGATTTTAGCGCGGCGGGAGGAGACAGGGTTAATAAAATCTAGCAGTGCATCTATTCTATATACAAGACTGCTTTCGACCGCTACGGCAGCTATCTAGAGTAGGTTTGCATCGAAGTATTAGCACTTATTACAACAATTACAATAAGTTAGTTGCAATTTTTACAATAAGTGCTATGTTTTAACAGCACCCCTATTGGCTGTCGTAAATTTTAGAGCGAGGTAGACAGTTTTGACTGTTTAAATGGCTAACTTATTGTAATTGTTACAAGAAGTGTTAATACTTCGATACAAACCTACCCTTGATAGCTACCGTAGCAGCCGAAAGCAGTCTTGTGTATAGAATAGATGCGCTAGAGCCACTGGTTTCCACATTTACCCCGCCTGCTACTTATAGCTTATCGTCGCTTCAACCGGGGACCACTGCATTTCCGGACATATTCTCCATACCCAGACATTCCGCGCTTTGAGTCTAACTAATGAATATTTGGGTTGCAGCTATAACTAAAAGTGCATCCACAAGTAGCTACCTATCGAATGGGCATGGCCCAGCCATAATTATTCGGATTTTTAGTGTCCGTTTGTATCGTCCGCGTTTTTTTGTCCTTCAGACAAGCCGCATCATAATGATGAAACAAACATTAGATGCCCCAGATGGTTACACTAATTCTTGAGTGCTATGGGTCTTCCAGTGGTAACAGTCGTAGAAAGTCGAGAGGATTAGGACCAACCCAAATCATTGCCCGTAGACCGTTGCTGAATCACTTGGGTTAAGATTCACAGTCATGAGGTCCTGACGAAGAAGAAACAATACTCCATTTAGGCATCTTAATTATTTGTATTTTTTTCATTCCTGAGGTTGGTCCGGACCCGAAAGTTTTAGTTTAGTTATAGTCAGATATGTACGAAGAGTCAATGTTAGAAATCGATACTTTAAATTGTCAATTTCTTGAAATTATAATATTACGTATGTTATCTGTATGTGCACAACCTCAAGGGTTCCGTCGTCGTGGCCGGCGACCCTCCTTCACCCTGCAGCGATGCTACAAAAGTTACTTACGCGCTGCAGGTCTGGAATGGCGGGATACGCAAGAGTTGGCGATGGATCGAGGAAGTAGCGCAAACTTGTGCTTGCCCTATGCCCCAATGCTGGGTCGTGACAAGATGAAAGAAAAAGATGTTATCTTCACTTTACGAAATACGTTATTTTATATATTAAAAATAATTAAAAACTAATTTTAAAATTCTGGGATTTCAGTATTTTCAATGCCTAAGATTGCAAACTATATCCATAGCTTAGGCAAATTTAGACTTAGACAAAGAAGTTCGACGTAGTATCAAAACCAGGAAACTACAATACCTCGGCCACATTATGAGAGGACAAAAATACAGCATTCCCCAACTTGTCATTCAAGGAAAGATCAATGAGAAGCGTAGCAGAGGACGGCGCCGAATTTCGTGGCTTAAGAACCTCCGTGATTGGTACGAGTGCAGCTCCACCGAACTGTTCCGGGTAGCAGACGACAAATCTAAGATCGCCTTGATGGTAGCCGACCTCCGCTAGGGGATGGCACAATAAGAAGAAGAAGGCAAATTTATAATATTATTTACTGTTTATGTAAATTTTACCTACGAATATTACAGCAAAAAATTATTAGAAACAAAAAAAAATTAGGCACATCATATAACCTTGTTTTGACCGCGTACATAATAATATCAAATACGAGTTCAGAATTTAGGCTTTGAAACATTATAAATGTCGCTTATTCTCATTAATTATCGTAAGATGTGTGCAAATTCTTATAGGCAGATAATAATATAAGGCATATGACCTCAGTTATAGCCATCAAAAGAAGTAGGTTTGTATTCAATGGATAATCCTTTGGTACGTCAATCTAAACAAAAGATTCTTGGTTTAAGATATATTGCGGGCCGTACCAGATTTTGTCATGACGAACAACATTTTACTGTAGGTATATTACGTACGATCTACATACATTCTTGGTGACATAATATAAAAACAGTTTAAAAAAAAAACACTACAACAGGCCATGCGGCCCAATGACAGTAGAGTAGTGAAACAGAGTATTGCAGTAGTCGAAGTTGCTTTAAAAAAAATTGCGGCAACTTATTGCCGACGTGAAGATCTTTTCACATAGTTTAGTATGACCGTATTGTTTTAGCTTTGTTTTTACATATCGACTGCCTAATCTCCAAACCGGCTAACTCTATTTAGGAAAATTGTTGAGGAAGGAGAAAAAACATAATAATTTAACTATCGAGCAGAATTTAACAATTCTAAAAGTATACTTCTTACAAATAATAAGCTGCACTATGAATCAATAATACACTATTTTAGCTTGGCTTTTTATATATAAAAAAAATTATATAAAAGCGCAGTACGATATTGGAAATTCAGCACCTGCAGTTGGCTGTTTTGTTTGAAGAACAATAACGCATTTATCTATAGGTTTAGAAATTTGAAATTTTGTGTGAGCATAGAAAACATACTTTATAACAAAATGCCATCAAAATTCTATTCAATGTTTGGTCAAAAGTGCAATTGGCTGGTTTGCAGATTAAACAATTGATATATTATTACGTGAATTAATTAGAAATAACTATTATTTTTGTTAACTCTCCCATGAGTAGGTACTCTCATTAAAAAGTATCTGTAAACTCAGTCAAAGCAAACTTGAGTGCGTGGCGATCTCAGTCTTGGGAATCTGCTCCTGAAATATACCCAGGCGTAAACAACTGCTGATGCTTCACATCTAAATCGCCTCGTGATCGTGTTTGGAGGGAACTATTAGATAGTTGAAGAGAAACGATCACATAAACACCCAGGTTTTGAGAAAATCACATAGTTTTGATGAGACCTCATCGGGAATCGACCCGACTACGAAAGTATCAACTTATAAAGGGGTCAAATCTGATCAATCTAATATGGTGTTCTCATATAAATGATTTCAATTAAAACCTGATTAAGGTAATATATAATTTGGAGCCCTCAGACAGGTGCACACTGCGAAAGAGTTAGAAAATTATTTGTACCGAGTGGGATTTGAGTACACAACTAATAATTAATCACGTAAACTTCCAAACAATAATATATAATGCAATTGACTTATTTCAAATTGAATCGAGGGTAATACATTGATAAAAAATTACAAAACATAGTCGCCAATATTTAATACCTAACGGAATTTAATGAATTAACATTTATAATATCTAACAACATTTATATAATACTAGCTGAAGTACCCGGCTTCGCACGGGGTCGCTTCGTGGTTATATTTATCTTAGATATTTGAAAAATATTAAAAGGTAATTATTTCTTTAATATTAAAATATCTGTGTAATACAATATGGCAATATGAAAATAATTATAATAGGAGTAAAGGTCAAACATAAGAACACTAAATTAATATCGAATCCAAAATATGAAAACGTTATTAATGTTATAAATATGTAGTAAAAAAAAAATCAAAATTGGATGGAACAAACAAACAACAAACTTTGTATGTTATATAATAATAATTTAGAAACCGCACACAACTGACAAAAGTTTCATCGCAATCGGATGAATGGTATAGGAACGCATACGAATAGTATAAGAAGATGATTTTATAATTCAGAAACCTTCGTGGGCATGCGCATGACAACTCACCAAAGTTTCATTGCAATCGGATTAATGGTATAGGAACGCATACGAATAGAAGAAGAAGAAGATGGTTGTACTAATTCAAAAACCTTCGCGGGCTTGCGCACAACAACTGGTCAAAATTTCATCACAATCGGATGAATGGCATAAGAACGCATACAAATAGAAGAAGAAAAAGATGATTGTTGTAATTCAGAAACCTTTGCGGGCAAAGGCACAACAACTCACCAAAGTTTCATTGCAATCGGATGAATGGTATAGGAACGCATACGAATAGAAGAAGAAGAAGATGGTTGTACTAATTCAGAACTCTTCGCGGGCGTGCTCACAACAACTGGTCAAAATTTCATCGCAATCGGATGAATGGTATAAGAACGCATACAAATAGAAGAAGATAGAATAGAAGAAAAAGAAAATAGTTGTAACAATTCAGAGACCTTTGCGGCGTGAGCACAACAGTTGATCAAAATTTCATTGCAATCGGATGAATGGTATAGGAACGCATACGAATAGAAGATAGAATAGAAGAAGAAGATGGTTGTACCAATTCAGAAACCTTCGTGGGTGTTGGCACAATTACTGACGAAAAATTTGTTGCAATCGGATGAATGGAATAGAAACGCATACGAATAGAAGAATATAGAATAGAAGAAGAAGAAGAAGAAGATAGTTGTACTAATTCAAAAACCATTGCGGGTGTTACCACAACAACTGACGAAGGTTTCATCGCAATCGGATAAATGGTATAGGGACCATACGAATAAAAGAAGATAGAATGAAGAAGAAGAAGAAGAAGAAGATGGTTGTACTAATTCAGAAACCTTCGCGGGTGTAGGCACAATTACTAACGAAAATTTTATTGCAATCGGATGAATAGAATAGGAACGCATACGAATAGAAGAATATAGAATAGAAGAAGAAGAAGAAGAAGAAGATGGTTGTACTAATTAAAAAACCATTGCGGGTGTTACCACAATAACTGATGAAGGTTTCATTGCAATCGGATGAATGGTATAGGGACCATACGAATAAAAGAAGATAGAATGAAGAAGAAGAAGAAGAAGAAGATAGTTGTACTAATTCAGAAACCTTTGCGGGTGTTGGCACAATTACTGACGAAAATTTTATTGCAATCGGATGAATGGAATATGAACGCATACGAATAGAAGAATATAGAATAGAAGAAGAAGAAGAAGAAGAAGAAGAAGAAGAAGAAGAAGAAGAAGAAGAAGAAGAAGAAGAAGAAGAAGAAGAAGAAGAAGAATAAGAATAAGAAGAAGAAGAAGAAGATGGTTGTACCATTGCGGGTGTTACCACAACAACTGATGAAGGTTTCATCGCAATCGGATAAATGGTATAGGGACCATACGAATAAAAGAAGATAGAATGAAGAAGAAGAAGAAGATGATGATTTTTCTAATTTAGAAACCTTCATGGGTGTGCATACAACCACTTGCCAAAATTTTATTGCAATCGGATGAATGGCATAGGAACCATACGAATAAAAGAAGATAGCAGTGGCGAAGGGTGGAGGTAGGCTGTTAAGATTCGCTATAAATAGTGCACACTAAACTTTTTTAGTCATATGTATTTGTTTTTATTGAACTAAGACTACAATTTACAGATGGTGTTAGTTAGTTTTTAAAAATCAACTAAACCCTGCCTAAACGAAACCATAATAGTTTTAGTCTAATTTGGGCAATACGACAAAATTGTGCACACTTTTTCATTCATAGTTATTTGTTTTTGTTGGATTAAAAATACATATTGCACATATTCTTGGTTATTTTTTTTAAATTCATTAAGCCCTGCCTAAACCAAACTATAATATATATAAAATATTATTCTATTTATAAAATATTCAAAGTTATGTATGCTTTAATTGCATAATTTTAGATATTTTATAGATATACATGTATTTTTTGACTATTATCTATTATGGCTTGGTTTCTCAGGGTTTAATTGAATTTTAAAAACTAACCAACATTATCTGTAAATTGTAGTCTTATTTCAACGAAAACAAATATCTACGTCTGAAAAAGTTTAATGTGCACTGTTTATGGCGGATCTTAACAGCCTACCTCCACCCTTCGCCACTGGAAGATAGAATGAAGAAGAAGAAGAAGATGATGATTTTTCTAATTCAGAAACCTTTATGGGTATGCATACAACCACTTACCAAAATTTCATTGCAATCGGATGAATGGTATAGGAACGCATACGGGACAGACACACAGACAGACATTCATTTTTATATATTAGTATAGCCTATACTCTTCCCGCAAGTGCAAGCAATAAGTTTACAAAGTTTTATCGCAATCGGATGAACGGTATGGCTGCGCATTAAATACGAACAAACTAACACACAAACACACAAATATTAATTTTTATATATTAGAAGATATGGAAAAAAAATATTAGTAGGTACCTATAAAAAAACATCGATTGTCTTTATGCATACATTTTTTAATGTAGGTATGTATATAATGTATTTTGTTATAATTTAAATTATTTATTAAGGGGATCACTCTCTTTTTTCGATGTCTTCATAAAAACGTATGTCTTTTAAATATAATCAAAACAAATGTATGACTATTAAAAATTTTATTTTTAAAGACCTAAATAGTCACATCAACTGTTTTCAATATTGGACAAAATTCTCTCATCAGAAAAAATGGCCGTTATAAATTTAATACGATTATTAGTCAATTTGTCGACTTATATATCGCTATTTTTTTTCGTCATTCTTCAACGTACCTATTAATAATTAGTATTGTTGATATATTTCATTATTAAAAATATCGTGTAGAGATGACCCCATGCATGCCTTCCCCGGAAAGGTTTCAGCCATACATCATACCAAACTGGAGGAAACTGTGGATTATTACCTTGTTGGTTCCACTATGACTGACTTGTTATATGAATGGTTTTGTGATTTTATTTTTGTCATTTTATTTTTCTTTTTGAGCCAATTGTTTTTTTCTATCCCTAAACATATTCATGTATAAAATGGATAATTTGACGTAAAATTACTATGTTCTAAAATATTTTTCACTTAAGATCATTTTGGTCAAACCAGAAAACTATTGGGGAAAAAAACATGAGTTATTAATACAAAATAGGTAGTAAAAAATACCATCAATACATTATATAATAAATTAAAAGTCTAATTAAGTACAAGTGGGTTTTAACCATTAATGGATGATGCATATTTTTGCAACGACAGCGAACCAAGGAGAACAACCCCCTTAAGAGTGAAAATCTCTTGTGCAAAACCAAAATTCAGCCTTGAAGCCATACAATGGCTATTAATCAATAATGTAAATGCAAATGACAATCCAGTTAAAAATATTAAAGATTAATGCGCGAAAAAAATAACGTATCAGTAACAGTTAATCGAAACGGGACTACATTATTATTATTATTTGTGATTTTGACAACGTTATAATTTATTATGATTTATAATACAACCACCACTGCAAGCATTATATTATTACTAGCTGACCCGGCGAACTTCGTACCGCCTCAGAATCAAGAAATATTGTGTTAACTTATTAGCTGAATAATTTAATTCAGTTTTTATGAATACTCAAAATTAATTAAGTTCAATAAATGTGCAAAAATCAATCATTTTAATTACATTGAAATGAATGTAATTCACGTGGCAGCAAGGCATTTGCTTTATTGAAGCGAATAGATATGATTCGCGTAGCATTGTTGCGCTACTTTCTGTTAAACTATTTGGTGGATGGCTTGCACTCGGGTCGATTCCCTTCATTGAAGTAACTTGTGCTATACGACATTTTTCGTTTTGTTGTCAGGTGCGATAACGAACAAAGTGGATGGTTTGCCGACACGTTATCATGCTACGTACAATTGACCGTGAGAGAAACATTCATTTTCTAGATTCAGGCCACAAACACTCAAGGATTGGCCTTGTGATTTGTTGATCGTGGTTAGCAATGATGTTTGGGAACACTTTTTTGATGAGGTCGTCCTTGGTTGAGACGAAATTGCAAAAATTCAGCGGAAACGAAATCAATCCATTCGATTCGTCGACAGGAACACGGCCGTTACCGATAGTCAGCAATTGCTTGGAGAAATCTTCGGCAGATGGATCGTTTAGCAATGCAACGCATGTTTTTCGTCAGCTGAAGTTTCTTCACATAGCGTCAGAGTCGATGATTTGAGGCAAGTGTTTATTTCATCGGCTGCGGTCGATCTTGGAATGACTGGTAGTGTTTGGCGGAAATCGCCAGATAGTAGAATCATTGCGCCTCCAAATCATCTTGATCGCAGATCTTTCATAGTTCGATTGAGTGCTTCCAATGCGCATTTGTGCACCATTGTGCATTCATGCCAGGTGATGATTTTACTTGCTTCCAAACCTTTGGCCATTGCTGAGTATTTAGCAATGTTGCATGTTGGTTTTTGAGTTGTTTGAAGGTTTAACGGCAATTTAAAAGCTGAATGAGCCGTTCAGCATCATTCTAGCAACGTGGCCGCTATCCCAAAAGAAGCAACTGCTACATCAATTTCGGATCTCGCACGAACAGTGGCGAAATCATGAACATGAGGAATGTCTTCCCAGTTCTACCGGGCGCATCGATGAAAAATAAGCCACCATTTTCATCATCAATTGCCTTCATTAACGTATCGTACACTTCCTTCTTTTGGGGGTTCAACAGTGGTACATTTCGTTCGAACTGATTGGTTCAAAGCATCTCAATCATATTCATGTTCACGTTCCAATTCTAGATTGAAAGAGTCGTTTATTCCACGATGTGGCGTTGGCATTCCTAACTTGACTAACAAACTGCCGCACATGAGGTAACACATGTGTTCGATCAAAAGCAAAGCCTGGTTATGTATTTACTTATTCACTCCGAGATCGGGATTCCCTGAACTGACACGAATTCAATGTAAAATGTCTTCTGACATGTTATCCTTGTACTTGTTTCACAGTTCGGGTGGATTCGATGGGAAGCATGTCGAAATAATGATAGCAAATAATGTGCGTGTCTGACTTGGAGATGCAGAAACAATAATTACTTCAGCGATTGTCATGTCCCAATGAGTATCGTTTTCAAGTAAATTGAGCCGTTGAAATGCAGCACGAAATATTGGGCACACCACACCATTGACAGTTTGAAGTGATTCAAATGATGTCGGCCCACGAACGTTCACCGGAAACAACCGCAAGTAGAAGCATTCGTCATTCTTCGGATGAACTGTGTAAATGGGACCAAGAGCATCAGCAAAACGCACATCCGTATGATCAGGAACTGCATCGCCTTGCTTCCGACATTGAAATTTCTTCGATGAAGCGTTCCAAGTGTAATAACGTGGCATCTCAGAGTAGAGCAACGTTCGTGCAAACGAATCGTTTTGGCAAATCGAAAAGAAACTGGTCAATGTTGTCGCTGGAGGTGTTACAGCACGTTGAGCAACATTCGATGCATTAAAATAAACTCGTTGACCATGATTCTCCAGATGCACCGCCAAATGTACAACGGTGTGATGACGTTCATGAATGGGGAATGAGAAAATACGCCAAATCGCTTCATTGCAACTCACATATCGACAACTTGATAGTGTGTGATTTTATCGTTGGTATTGGGAGTTTGGACACCAAAAACCGCCATATCGCTGCCTTTGGTGACATATTTGCAGATGTATTTGATGGACTTCACTGAATTGCAATACTCCACGTTGCAATACGCCTTGAATGTTTTGGAAAGAAGTGGCAAATACGGAACAATCCGAGTGTTGCCGACTACGATATCTTTCACTTTCGTTGTGATGGTTAGCTGCATCTCCTTCGGTGCTGATTGCATCGCGTAAATGAATATACTCCTCCGAACGCAGTTTGGCTTGGTTCAACCGAATGAAAATGAAGCGCTCCGTCTCGATTTTGACGTACAAAACGAACAACAAATGAAGAACAAAAAAAATCAACGAAATCAGTCAATCAGTTCTCGAGATGTCATCAAAACAGCCGCTCCATACGAAATGTATGAGAAAATGAATTTTCTCCACATTTTTTCCGTGATTTTTTCGATGTTTTAATAGTTATTCTGCTATTCGGGGCGGAGACAAATCCAACAAATCAATGATCATAAAAATCGGTCTAGCCGTTCTTGAGTTATAAATGGTGTAACTCGTATCGTTTTCAAGCAAATTGAGCTGTTGACATGAAGCACGAAATGTTGGGCACACTACACCATTGACAGTTAGACATTTCGACTATCATTCTTTCTTTTGTTTGTTTGTTTATTGTTTCTGTCATGTATCAGAGATGGCGTTGTATACGGATTTAAATTTTTTGTGACTTTCTTTTATTTTCGATTGCGCGTTCATTGTTCAAAATGTCAAAATGTATGAGAAAATTAATTTTCTTCATATTTTTCCCGTGAAAATTTCCGATGTTTTAATAGTTATTCTGCTATTCGGGGCTAAGACAAATCCAACAATGCAAAGATCGTAAAAATCGGTCTAGCCGTTCTCGAGTTATAAATGGTGTAACTAACCCGACTTTCTTTTATATATATAGATACAACAAACTGGCTTTATAGAAGACAAAAGTGTGATTTAAAAAATATACCTCGTAACACCTACGGAATTAGGATAATAAATAGTAAATAAACAGGTGAAGTCATGGCCCCCACATCCTGAACCGGGCCCCCTACTTATCGCCAAGGTTAATTGCAATGTGATGTGCTACAGTAGTCTTCCCCAAATGGTATTCCGTGTATTTAAGCGATTTTCTATATGTTTAAATAAATCCCTTCTGAATTATTGATTTGCCGGCACTCGGTATCATATTATTAGGGTCGCGACCCCTTCATGTGGTAGCCAAGTAGCATTTGACCCTTCGATATTGGATAAATAACCATTTCTATTATTCTGGAAACACTAAAAATAATTGTAATATAAAATGATAAACGTGAATTATCATGTACTGTCCGACAACATTATTTAGGCGACAACAGGAAGTCGCCCTTGTCGCATTTAGAATATTTCTCAGTGTTGTCATTTTTTGAGAAAACATATCCGCGAAATAAGGTTTTAAGTTTTAGTACATTTTTTAATACATTTTAGTTTTAGTACATTTTAAGTACATTAATTTATAAGTCTAATTATTGTTCAATAAATATCAATAGAAATTTTTTTTCAAATAATTTCACCTCTTAATTATTACTATTATATTAAGTTAATTAATACAGCGTAATTATTGAATTTGGAAGGAAATGTATCATTGAACCCACACTGATAATATTGCTGCAGGTATTTATTAATGAAATAACTAGCACACAAATTATGACTAAATAAGTAGAAGTGAAAGATATAACATATTCAATATTATATTGATGACCCAATCACATGTTTTATAATTTACAAATGATGTCTTTATATCGTATTTTTACTAAAATTGTTGTAGAAACACATACTGTGAAAATAATTTTCTATAAATTAAATTATATCCATCTTACATAAATTTTAAAACAATATATACCTACTTATCGGTTTAAAAATACAAGGATAATTCATGAACTAACTAATGATCATTTATACTTAATTATACGTCTAAAATGTTAATAAAATAGATTACGATACACATAACTTTATAAAATACAAACATAATTTCCAGTATTTGGGGAAATATTTCTAGGATTGCAACACTGAATTTTGACATACCTGACATGACAGGAACCCGTAAAATGGGCTTGTTTAAAGTATTGTATAGGCTCGCCTTTTAAATACGACTCTTTTTCTTCTTCGCAATAAATCAAAAGTTTACTGATAATATTACGAACATCATTTCGTATTGTTTTAGACATCTTTTGAATATAAAAAGCTTCAAATTACGTAAATTGATAGATGCGCCCAATACGAAGTGTCAAAAATGTAATGAATAATTTGGGGGCGTTCCTAATTTGAAACCGGAAGTTCGATTAGCTGTACTGGAGGGGATTGTAGTTCACAGATTTGCCACGTAGCCAAGATGAAGTTGCCGGACAATAGTTACTTATATCACATCAAAGCACAACTACGTATTTTTTAATGTTAATTGTTATGAAGTAATATAGCGCCGCCGGCGATTTTTTTTATAATGTAACAAAAGTTTGGTATGTTTTTATCTCACAACTAATCGACCCACCATGCCGAGCCCCCAGGCTAGAGCCCCATGTCAGCCCCCCGTTTGTGGGGGCCGTGGGTGATGTAAATCTTCTCAGCAACCAGTGGCGAAACAAGGGGCAGGCGAGCGAGGCAGCTGACCCGGGCGAAGCTCGGATTGGGGCGCAAAAATGGAGTTTCAATTTCAACAGACAATTTTCGTATGCCCAGAACTAAATGCGATGATAATAACCAAAGTGTCATTTTCCGTACATTGATCCACTGCTTTTGACATTGCTCCAACTGAAAGGCGCCGATCACGCATGTGAAGATTTTTCCAGGGACCCGCGAAAATCAATTAGTTCAAAACAACACAGTAAGTACGTTACAATGTTAACAGTTGTGCAGTTAGTAAAAAAAAAATATGTACGTCGGGTCTTTGTGTTAACATCGATATTAAGAGATGATGACTTCAATATTGATGTGCGGTTAGTAACGACGCGCCCCCTCTATTCGGTGGATTTCACCATTTGTATGTTGGTGAATACTTTATATCCTGAATTCTTTAGCAAATGTCAGCAAAATTTTATTAAATAGCGAAAAAAAATTATTGTATAAAGCAGAAATAGTGAAAGAGAAAATATTTCCTGAATTATGGGAAGAAATATCCTTCTTATGATTACAATAAAAACTAAAGGTTTATGTTTTTAAATCGCCTGAGGCTCAAATATTCTCATTGCTCATTTATAAAAATTAATATCGATTATTTTTAAGTACGTATTAATCATAATGTATGTTGAAAATTCAACGGTTTTCATTGACCAACAATTAGTATGTTAAGACTTCTATGATTTTATACCAACTTACTAACAAAAACGTTCGGGTATCATTGACATTTTTATTCAATTTTAGTGGCCCGTATTAAAGTGTTTCGTTTATTGTTACTCTACCACCTTTTAAACACCTTGATACGCTCCTGTCAGCAACCTTACATTAAATTTAAATAAATAAGATACATAATTGGACTATATTTAAATTAAGACATTAATCATTCATGAGTCATTAAGGGGGGACATGCTCGTCGAAGGTCAAAATTGAGTTTTTATTGTATTTTCAAACCATGATCCTGGACACTCCTTAAACGTTGTAGATAATCTATTTATATAATTTTGAAGCCTTATTATCCTTTATAGTTATTTTAAACATTTGATGACTGCATAAAGTATTTTTGTTACATAAAATAGTATTCTTTTAAACCTCTCGCTCTAATGTTTTAGAATATAGTCATATTTCGGTACATAACTGTGCAGTGGTGTTAAGATTTTTTACATTTATTAATTTTTGAACGCATTTATAAAACCATTAGCATAATTTATTATGAGATAATTTTTGTAAAATATTCACGATAAAAAATTATATTGATAATCTCTGTGATCCCAAATTTGACAAGAATTAGGCATTTTATTATTCAAAAAATCGGCAAGATTAACACATTTGAAGATGATTCTAAAGATACTTATTATAAGCTATGTCTTTGACCATTCAAGTGTGATAAACATCTTATGAATAATGATTGCTTTATAATAATTCTTGACCTAAGAATAAGGTAGTGTTTTTTTGAAATACGCCATTTCTTTTGTCATTCCCTAGTAGTTAAGCTACAACATACGGCCGTAGCCATAAATTGACAAACTCTAATTAAAGTAGGGAGTAAAATTATGTTAACGCGCGTGTTTGAACATGTACCTAACCGAATTTTTTTTAATTTTTTTTTGAACGGTACATGTTCATACACGCGCGTCAATATCATTTTACTCCCTACTTCAATTATAGTTTGTGAATTTATGGCTACGGCCGTATGTTGTAGCTTAACTACTAGGGAATGACAAAAGAAATGGCGTATTTCAAAAAAACACTACCTTATTCTTAAGTCAATAATTATTATAAAGCAATCGTTATTCATAAGATGTTTATCACACTTGAATGGTCAAAGACACAGCTTATAATAAGTATCTTTAGAATCATCTTCAAATGTGTTAATCTTGCCGATTTTTTGAATAATAAAATGCCTAATTCTTGTCAAATTTGGGATCACAGAGATTATCAATATAATTTTTTATCGTGAATATTTTACAAAAATTATCTCGTAATAAATTATGCTAATAGTTTTATAAATGCGTTTAAAAATTAATAAATGTAAAAAATCTTAACACCACTGCACAGTTATGTACCGAAATATGACTATATTCTAAAACATTAGAGCGAGAGGTTTAAAAAAATACTATTTTATGTAACAAAAATACTTCATGCAGTCATCAAATGTTTAAAATAACTATAAAGGATAATAAGGCTTCAAAATTATATAAATAGATTATCTACAACGTTTAAGGAGTGTCCAGGATCATGGTTTGAAAATACAATAAAAACTCAATTTTGAGCTTCGACGAGCATGTCCCCCCTTAATAGAAAAATGAATTTATTGGACCCGCATAATATTAGACCAGAACTCATTCATATAGTTTATTATATTTAAAAACAAAACTATTTGTCAACAAATTCTGATCAGTTAAAATTTAATAATTGCATAAATTAAAATGTTTACCTTATAGCAGTGACGTCCACTACGAGGATAGAATACAATAGTCAATATTACTAGTAACAATTTAGTAGAGATTCATCTCGATATCTCCGAAGTTAAGATAAACCTTTTTGAAATAACATACTTGCAATAACTTATGTAAGTAGGTAAAGTGGTTAGACCATAGTCTAAGGGTTAGACATAAGCGGTGAAATTATGGGATGGGTAGCAGGACGTAGATGATCGCGCGCAGTTTTTCATACTAAAATAAATAAATCAAATTTATTTATTTCTTTTTTCTGTATATGTCTGTTTTTATTCCTGCCTTTTACACAGATGAAGTAGCAGATTATCGTAAGTGTCATAATATAATGTAGTATGTGATATTCGTACACTGTATAAGTGAAAGTATCACGTAAAAAGTCTTCATTCTTCTTCTTCAGAACTTCTTGTCTACGTGTTAAAAGTGTGAACTAACTATCCCCTCTAATGCAGCTATATGCACTTCCGTTCTCAAATGAGAAACGCCCCTAAATATTTCATTTTACGCTCCCGTGGTATACGTATCTATTAATTTACGTATTTTTAAGCTTTTTATAATAAAAGTATGTCTAAAACGATCAGAAGTGGTATTATAATTATTATTTGTAAATTTTTGGTTTATTGCTAAGAAGAAAAGAAGTTGCATCTAAAGATGAACCCATACAATATTTTTAAAAACGCCTCTAGCATGCGTTGCCGCCATGACACTAAGAAGTCTTCTACCTGCGACTACAGCGACTTCCTGTTTTCTACGATTTATTGTTGTCGTTGTAGTTGTGTTAGTTAGTATAAACACGCAATTTACTATAATATGCCAGAGTCAAAAGGCGCTGAATCAATAAAAGGTCAGAAATCTAGACCAAATATCCAACAACTCTACGTCTTATTCGTCATGACTGTATGACAAGATCGTTACTCGGATGATTTGGCTGATTGGCCGCCTTCTCCATAGCTTGACTCCATCTCTTTCACCATTCAGCGACATGCAAGACCTTTGCCAGTGATAAAATCGTGAAATTCTTGATTTTTTAATAATGTTTGTTTTGATCCTTCAACCTAAAGGGGGCTTATTCTCATCCTCTTCAACCTTCGACACACAAGCACTAGTTTTTGCAGATTGACATCTGAAATTGTATGATTACCGAAACAATTTCAAAGTCCAGTTAAGAATTATCTGGTTATGGAATTATTGGCTCATTTGGTCATCCACGATACTATCAACAATGTGTCTCCAGCACCATATTTTAAATGCGTCTAGTTTCTGAAATAAACAACTCTAAGAGAAACAGTTCGCTGCTTGCATTATGAATTTGTGATGCATGGTGAGGTTACTGTAATCAGAATGCACTCATAATTACTATCTGGTCCAAACGACAGCACTGTAAATTTGAATCTTTTTATTAAGTCTTCATTTATATTATAATCCGATCCAACTTCAGTATTACATTGAACCAATTCATTGAATGCATTTGGTTCTGCCGACATGTCAATTTTGCCAGTGTGACGTTTGCTTTTATAATAAAAGTATAGTCACCTAACTTTATTTATTATTGTAATATAAAAAAATACATAGGTAAATATTTTTTCATTTCACTGTGTTTGATTGAAAGTATAAATAGTTATATTATTCAAGTAATAACAACAATATTTTGCTCGACTTAAACAAATCGTATTGAAAGTTTACAGTCCAAAGTTATCAAATCCATAGAAATAATTAATATACATTTTTTGGTAAGAAAATATCTTTGCCTGGCAATCTTAAACCTCCTGCTCAAAAATCCGACGCAACGCAACTGGTTTATTGGTAAAAGTAACATATTAACTACATTACAAATGGCACGTAGGTAGTTTTATAATATGCGTATGCATGCATATGTCATTTTCAATCTTAAGGTCACGAGCCCTTTACTAATTGAAGTGTTCATTCAATAACATTATGATTCGACCTTAGTAATTTGTTCACAATGACAGTTTTAAGAATTTCTACTCATTACGGCCTACTAAATGAGATGAATAAGTATTTATGTCAAGATGATATATTGATTTGAGATAAATTTACCCATTTCGGTGTGTCGTGAGATTTTATAAAACTTATAGATAAAATGAATGGACCAAAAATCAAATATAATTATTATTGATCTCAAAATTAGTTATATATTAGCAATTTAAATATAAGCAATAAGACAAACCCATCTTAAATACTTTTCGTCATCGATGATGATAGTGGGTCAGCAGGGTCGTAGCGAGGTATTTTAGCGCCCGGGGAAGTAACAAAAAATACGCCCCCTTACGTAATACAAAACTATATAATATATACCTACACACACTTAATACCAATCTATAAATAGGTACTCGTACTATGTTTCATAGTTTAGTTACCATTAACATAATTAAATAATACGGATTTAAAAACTAATAAAAATATTTTCAAAAATTTTCCCACCTACCTCCTAAGCTGAAAAAAAATCAAGATCCCTGATTAATTTTTGTTTGTATAGAAATCATATACTTAACTCTTCATATTCTTAATTATGAAGGAGACGTATTATTAACCATACGAAAATATTTACATAATATTCTACAAAAATTGCACCACGGGCGATTTTTTTTATAAAAGATTACTTTTTATCATAATCATAATAAGGTTCGTTCCCCATAATTTGGTCATTTTAGGGTGAAATTCTCCATTATTTTTTTATTATTCTTGCACGTTCAACGAAATTCCACAAACCCCTTGTTAATAATTCACTGTGCATCAGTGTTGACTAAATATAATATAAGGTTATCACAAGTTTGTGACACTAATTATATTTTTAACCACGAAGAATCTATTGGCAAAGATCAATGTGAGAAGATATCCAGATTGTCCATCCGTGGACGTCTACTTCGTTCCACGACTTCCTCAGTAAAAGGGGAAGAATAACTTCTTATAATATCTATAAAATATTTTTATCGCTCGTGAGTTTTGGCCAATGCATTTCTCCGGACATCCGGAGCTAAGAAAAACGTGGTAAAATATATATTTATTTATATAAAAAATTTAAGCTAAAATCTGTATTTTCCGTCAACCTTTATGCTGAATTATCGCTTACTTAGACCATTCATATTAGGGTTTGACTTTGGAAATAATTCCGTTAATGACAAGACTTTTGAGCAGCAGTTTTTTCGTCTGGTAATGTCTCAGGAGCAGAAACTTAAGACTTGGATCGCCAATATAATCAAGTGTGCTTTGATTGATTTTACTGTGTCTTCTTCAAACAAAAGTGTAAATGAAGAGATTAGAAGCTATAAACTTGGCCTTTGTGGCGGCCAAGTTGCGCGGCCCGATTAGCCCAACAGCTGGCTGGGCTAACTTGAGCATCTCTTTGCCACATGGACATGTCGATCGGGTGGCAAGTCCAAACTCATATAGCTCGGCAGCGTATCCACCGTGTTTAGTCAAAAATTGACTGGTGTAGTGAACAGTAGTCAAAGTGGGCATCTCAAATCGCCATTGCACATTAGGAAAAAAACAAATATGTGTGTTCTACCATGAGTGGTGTCATCCCACTTTTACTGGCAAGTCTTCAACGCCACCTCCAGCGTCATTTGACGGGATAACGGTTAATGTAATATAACTCAATAAGTTCTCTCGGATTTTCTAGTGAGACTTTACAATATCGAGTCACTATTATTACGCAGATAATAATATGTACATAATAAAAAGGCAATGTGAGTGGTCTATTGTTTGGGCACCGCATCAGTTGAAGTATGGCCTTATGGTGGAGAGGGTTCAGAAGAAATTCTTGAGACTCCTTTATTTGAGGTTGTACGGATACTATCCGTGGCTTTATCCAACTGACTTTCTCTTAGGCATGCTTACATACTGCAGTTTGCAATTTAGAAGAAATCTTTATTTAGCTATGTATTTTTTTCGACTTATACGAGGTATAAATGAGAACTCTGCCATTCTGGGCAGTGTTGACCTGTGTGTCCCTGATAACTATCTTAGAAATAGAGAACATCAGTTGTTTATTCTCCCAAGGTGCAGAACCAACCTGCCACTGGTAATGCCAATTGGGAGGGCGATAACTATGTTCAACGAAATTGCTTCGGGTGTTGATATATTCCACATACGTGAGGATGAGTATAGGTGGACGTTATTTTATAAATTTTTAAAATAGGGTCTGCTTAACTCATCCGGTGTATTTCCATGTACCTATATAATTAATATTTTTGTATGTACATATTTGTTTAATAACATATTATCTATCTCTTTTTTATGTCATGTTGTGAACGTCTTAAACTTATAATTTGTAATGTCCACAATATGTAAAAATAAATAAATTGAAATTGAAATTGAAAATTGAAATGTCACGATTATTATTAAATTTATTAGATTGGTTTGTAAACAAAACTTTATTTAAAATATTTTTCAGTTTGGACGTTGCTAAGTGAATGGCTATCTACTTGAAGTCACTATAATAAAATATACTGTTTTACTATGTAAATTATGAAAAATCGTTTAGAACTTTGGAGTGTGATTATTGTGAAAAATAATATGGACATTGAATCGTCAATATTTGATAAGTAAATACTTATTTTAAAAACAATATGGCACTACAATGCGATATTATATCACTGTAATGCCCAAAATACAATGGTATATGATTATATTAGTATTTACTTATGAAATGTATGAACAAAGCATTGCAGTGCATATCCGGAAATTAACCGCGCGACTGAATTCACAAGATGATTGTTAAAACTAATACATACAGGGAACTCAGAAATAATAAGAACTGAAATACCTAACGGGTGTGGAGTAACAGGCAAACGATCTCGAGTGTGGAAGTATTTGAGATAAACTTCAACACGTGTCGAAAATACGCTTGTCCTTCGTACTGACAACTGCAATCGGTTTATGCACTGACACTCATTCAATATATTATGTATTATACGTCTATAATGTGTGGTTCACTTTCGTAGGACACTCATACATTCAAAACCCTGCGTCAAAATGTGGTGAATCTGGGGTATGGCCCATCGGAATTATATTCATTAATCTGTTCTGTGAATACATACTTTAATACTCGTATTAACCAAGGTTTAAACACAAGGAAAATAACATATACAAAATCGTTAAGAAAACTGACCTACGTAGACCCTATCTTAAAAAAATATAAAACAATGTCCTCCTAAACTTACTTTTCACGCAAGTGGAATATATAAACAATTAGGTCTGCACCTTGCGAGGATAAACAAAAGATTATTTTTAAGATCAATACTATGCAGGTCAACACTAACTAGCATAGTAGAGAAATACGTTGCTAAATAAAAATCTCTTTCGACTTACATTATAATATACTATATTTAAGTACTAAGCATGCCTAAGATAAAATCAGTCAGATAGAGCCAATAAAGAAGTCTTATAATCGTCTGAACCTTCTGCACCATAATAGTGTACTTCAACTGATATGGGACCCAATAATAGACCCATTCTCAAGCCTTCTTTGAACTGTCTTTTAATGTTCCTACACATCCATGTTAGTTACGAATGTTATGATTAAAGACCAAATAGTTTCAGACCATTTAAAAATTCCATGTTGAATGGTGACTTATGGGTGAAATCTGTAGTAAGATGACAAAAACACGATATTATGTCCGTTTTTCTAAATTGTTCATTAGAGCAATTTTTAACTTCAAAAAACATTCAAACAATGGACATATCAAATATTGACACAGCTTATTTCTCCCAAGACCTAGACATACCATATATGTTGATATCTTATAGAACTCACTGAGACGAGTCAGAAGGTACACATAACTCAATTTGCCAAAAAAACCTCAACATATTATCATGTTTTGCCATCTTACTACAGAAATAATAAATCAAAGCGCGACAATTGACTTACATATTGTAATTAGGTAAGTACAATATTAACACGTTGATCGCCATGGGGGTCACCGGTGACCGGCATTGGATTACGTTCAGGGGGCCATGGGGGTCACCGGTGACCGGCAAAGAAGACCTGCCTTAGAGTTGTTCTACAGCGCCGGCGGGCACGCGCGCAGTGCATTTTTCGATACGCGGTGACCGGCATGGCCCTTCTGTATATTACTGCCACTTGGCCTGAAAATATGTCTTCCCAGTCACAAAATATAGGCTCACTAATGTAAAGAATGTACATAATGAAAAAAAAAGTTTTCCTTTTAAATTGTAAATGTGTTTTTGTTGATATAAAAATAAAAATTAAATAGATTATAAAAATGTAAGTTATAAAAAATATGTAAATAATAAAAAAATAGAATAAAAAAAATGATTATAAGGTATGTATACGTATATTTCCAGTTTATGTGTATCCAGGTATTATACTACCCAATTTGAAAACTTTTATTCCGTATTTGTGCCTTTTCTGTTTATTGTACTATCTAAATCTAAATATAATTCGACCGCGAAATGGCACCATGCTCTCGTCAACACATATGGACAGGTGACCGGCGAAGTGGCCGGCCCGGCGCAATAGAATAAATTAACTTGTTGGCGCCGCGACGGACACATGTGGCCGGCACATCATAAAAACCAATATTTACGTAAAAAAATCATCAAAATGAAAAAAAACATTATATTCTTTCATTACCTATAAAATAATACCTTAGAGACAAATAATCATTTTTTAACTATTTTATGTAAAACTAGTTGGCGATCAATGTGTTAAGAAAATAAATACTCAATAATTTTCCAATGGGAATGTATGTTTTTGAGTTGTTTCGAAATGTGTATGTTCAGTGACGAATACAATAATAGTAAAAATTATTAAAAATTATTAGCAAATTAAAATGAAAAATTGAAGATATCTTGATGCCGTTTAGGAATCAAGATGGGGTGGTACTTACTGTTAATAGGTACCTAACGGTAGCGGGTAGTCATATTTATTAATGACATTTAAGACTACCTCGGACGCATAGTGTATGTAACTAACAAGCAGGAAATACATAAATAATGTAAAGTGGGTTGCCCCCTGGGCGAGGCTGTAACAAGGTTTAATTCTCGGGTGTAGAGAAATATAGGATAAACTTAAACACGTGTTAAAGAATATTATGTTGCATTAAAGTTTGACCCATACATGAAACGCGCATTAAAATTGATAATATATTTGAGGACACTTGGCATTTTATAGCCTGACCATCATAAAACAATAAACTGTATTTGGCCTTGATTCATGGCGACTGATTTTCATATTTCTATCGAATTCATCCGTTCGGTGGATGTTAGTTAATTTCAGCGCGATTGGGCATAGTACAGGTGGCTTAATTGGTAAATCTACATAAGCACATTTATGTAGGTACATACTTTCTTTTCTACTTTCTAGTTATATTGGTTGTTATTTGTAATTAAGTAATTTTTATAATTTGTATTTATTATGTATTATGGCGCATTGGCCAATCGCTGTAATGCCATAATTATTCCGACCATGTCCGATCCTAATAGGATCATATGGGCCTCCACAGAGTAGAGGTTTGTATTAACAGATTTTATTTTTTACGAGAAATGGATGTCAGCCACTTGCTCGACCTATTAGGTCCATACCCTGACTCACACACAAATTGAAAAACAATATGTGTACTTGCCAGACCCAGGATTCGAGCCTGGGACCCACGGCGTTATAGTCCAACGCTTAAGCCGCCCTGCCACCGTGGGTGTATAATATAGGGTGCCATAATATTCTATTCTAAATAAAATAAATAAATCATATTTTCCGAAATCCAATCAATACGAATTCAAGTCTTACTATTTACCAATGTATTTTTCAAAAAAAAAAAAAATTGTAAAAGGTAGGTATTTCAAATTATGGAAATTAATAGGGTCGGAGTAATCGTTAAATAATCGCTTACTATTAAATATTCGTCACTAACTATGATAGTATGAATAAAAGACAGTAGCGAAGCTTCATTAACTATTTATCGTTTCCAGACTGAAGAATACCACAGTTGCTATCTATTATAAAAATTCTCACGTCATTTCGTAAAATCAATATATTTTTATTGATTTATTACAACTCTATTCAAGCAATATGCGACGTTAACATATTCGCATAAACGCAGTATATAGGTGTTAACTTCTTAATATTGATTGGCTATTAAACCAGTGGATTTCAACAACAACAAAAAAACAATTTCATTGCACATTATTTAGTGTAGTGTGTCCCAAAAAGAATATACAAATCTGTTATTCACCACACAGATTCCACAAGTCGTGGAATCAGACGCATCTAAATCATAATGTCATCTTTTGACCGTAGGCTATCTTTCAATGAAAATATGTATGGCAGAAAGCTATTAGCTGCCACTGGTAATGCCAATTGGGAGGGCGATAACTATGTTCAACGAAATTGCTTCGGGTGATGATATATACCACCTACGTGAGGATGAGTATAATAGGTGGACGTTGTTTTATAAATTCTTAAAATAGGGTCTACTTAACTCATCCGGTGTACTTCCTTGTACATATCTAATTTATATTTTTTATATGTACACATTTCTACTGTTTAATAACATTCTTCTATCTATCTATCTCTTTTTTATGTAATACTGTTTTATATTTCTTTGTTTCTAAATGTCATGTCGTGAACGTCTTAAACTTATAATTTGTAATGTCAACAATATGTTAAAAATAAATAAATTGAATTGAAATAGTTATGATTTCATATCAGTGAGTTGGAGTGGTAAATGATAACAAACGATTCTCGCGCGATCAAATTTTCCGACAATCGTATTTATTTTTAAATTAAACTAAATTATAGACCGGTTGGTGGCTAAGCCTTCAAATAACAAAAATGATTGGATTATAATATATTTTTAATGATTTATGTTTCGATTATACTAATTATTACAGATCACAGGAATCAGGTAAAGAGAAAAGCTGTGCTCGCGTCATCCTACCGAACACAATTTTTCAGAGTCTTTCGGAACTGTTTACAAAATTTAAGAAAATAGATTTCAGATTAAGTACCTATACAAATTTTAATTTTTTAGAAAAAAATTACGTTTTTTTTTTAATAAATATACTTACTTAAAGGGGGACATGCTCGTCGAAGGTCAAAATTGAGTTTTTATTGTATTTTCAAACCATGATCCTGGACACTTCTTAAACGTTGTAGATAATCTATTTATATAATTTTGAAGCTTTATTATCCTTTATAGTTATTTTAAACATTTGATCACTGCATAAAGTATTTTTGTTACATAAAATATTATTCTTTTAAACCTCTCGCTCTAATGTTTCTCCTCAATTTAGCTACCTGTTAATTAATAGTTATTGAATGATAAAGTTATTATCTTGGAAAACACCTCATAAATATTACGGGTGTTATTTTGAATTATGTATTGCAAAAAATATTCGCATAAAATACGGGGTAATCAACCGGTTATTTAAATTTTCATCAGAATATTATATAAACGAAAGTCGGCAAGGCTAGATTAATGAACATGTTTTAAAGAAATTTGGGCAAGTTCTGAAAATTCACTTTTGCACATAAAAATCGAATTAAAAATTAATTGATATTATTTATTACAAAAAGACACAAAAAACAATCGCAAGTAAAAAAAGCATAGATCTATAACATTAGAAATCTCATATTAATTTTGAATTTACACCATCTTTAATGGTTGTTTTAAATGAAAGTTTTTGGTCTTGAAAATCATTAAAACAGACTTATATTTTGATACATCTCACTTTAATTATAGTTTTGGCATAAACAGAATTTGAGAATTTATTGTTTTTATTGAAACTCAGAAACATACCTATTAGAAAACACCAATAAGATTTAAACGCATTTTACTCTCCCGATGATTTATCTATTAAACTACCATACATAATTTGATAACACTTCGGTGGCTCTATTCTATACAAAGAGCGGTTATCGGCGGCTATCAATGGTAGTTTATCATATTTATGTATTGAGGAAGCGTTACAACGAATTAACCGTAATTAACTGTCAAAAAGTGCCATGTTTTAACAGCCCCTCTCTTGGCTGTGTTAACTTTTAGAGTGAAATAGTCAGTTTTGAAAGTTTAGTTTAGACGGCTAAATTATTTTTACAATTAAAAGACCTAAATACATAATTATCATAAATAACCGTCAATAGCCGCCTTGTGTATAGAATAGATGCACTGAAAAATATATATCCACTAGAAGGGAAAAAAAAGAAAAGAAAAAACAGTAACGCAATAATTATTTATAAAGCGCTCATTGTAAAAACCATTACCTACTTTAAATCTATCGCAATTAAATAATATACCTATAGCATAGTGGTCAATGCACATGGGCGCGATTCCCGAAGGGCGCATGTTCGAATCATATTTTTTCAAAAAGATTTTTTCTAGTGGTTATATATTTCTCAGAAGTATTTTCAAGCTATCCATGTTCAATAAAAGAATGTTACATTCTTAAATCTTGTGGATTATTCGTTAAATAAAAAAAACTATTTGATAATGATATACGTATTAATAATATGATTAATATCTCGCATTAGGAATTATCAAAACTTTATTCATAACAGTGAATATAATACACAGCGTCGTAAACTCGTATCACAATAAAATACTTTTATAAATATTATAAAGTCGTATCTTGAGTTACGTGTTTGTACGTATACAGAATACTGAACTCCGACAGATGATTATACTGAAGTTATTTCTCGTAAGTCAAGATACGTGTTCTCTGCAGTAATATTCACAGTAAAGTTGCAACGCATTCTCGTATCTTCGACAATATGACTGATCGGTCGAAAGTATAGTGCGATAGATTGAAGAAACAACATTTTCTTTCATGAAAATATTTGTAACTATACTAAATGGATATTTCATAGAAGAAAAATTATTTCTAAATTAAAAACAGAGAATGAAGTTGTTATTTGCCTCTCCTGAAAAGTTGTGTTTTTTGAGATACGTGTTTTTAGAAAATTTGCGACGGTAGCTTGTCACCTAGATTCGATCTAAATACTAGTAGAAAACTTGTGGACGCCACTCATAACCAGGATTTTAGTAAATTGTTCTTAGGATGTCTTACGTCATAGTATATGCCAGAAATGATGCAAAGACGTAATATATGCTGAAGGGAAAGCATGTATATTTTTAATCAATGATAGCAAATGTCTGCACGTGAAAATAGATAAATTTTAACTGTAAAACAATAATAAACGTAGCCTAAATGCGTCATCGTCAGGAATGATAATTTTTATTTTTTAATTGATCAGGATTCGCTTAATACGATAAAAAAGAAAGTCATCTCATTTATATTCATTTCTTAATACGCACTACTTTCCATGAAAATATTTTCGCTAGAATTAATACAAATATTTCAACGAATTGGTAGATTAATGAATAAGAGCCATTACTGGGGAAGCGAAAGATATGAGTTTGAGGATGTGAGATGGAATAAGGAACCGGAGGGTAGGTTGGTTTGACTCCAATAATAAGAAGATTGATGCGTGAATGAAATGAACCCTGGTTTTATTATCTCCTTCCAAATAAATATTAATTTAATTATTACAGGTACGTTTACAGATTATAATTTAGATGAGTGAAATCACGATTATGCGTTCTGATGAATTGCGAAGTACGATCGGGCGGAGCGGTTACGGTTAAATCTTTGATAACTGACTAACATATTGATTTCATGTAATGAGTATTTTTATAGTGATTCGATACAATAGAAAATGCTGCTATCACTACTTGAATATTTTGATAATCATGCTTTGTTGTTAATGCATGGCTCGTTTATAAATAATTAATTTTAATTTGAACAATTAAGCAGTTTTTAATAATTAGGCAAGATTGATTTTCGTATAAACAACTTTTGTGCATATCATGATAAATCGTTTTGTAAATTATAAATAATTGATTAATACAGTTATTGAATTATTTTTGCTAAATCAGCTTTGTTGAAATTTGATTGATTCACATACATCGCTTGATTTGCAATTTTAACAATATTATGTTGCAAGATACATTGTAATTATAAATTGATGGTTTCCTGCCAAGTCATGCGGATGGTAGGGTATTCACCCTACAAGTTTGAACCCATCCCGATTGATTTTTTTAGAGTCCAAGTTTAGACTTAAGTCCAAGGTTTAAAAAAAATGCATGAAAATCAACATAATTATTTCTTGTAAATAAATTTCGACCATATTGGAGTACAGGTAAAAACACTGTATTTTATTTACATTTATCGCAAGTTCGACATCCATAATTGGGCTCAACAAAAGTGTTATATTATCAATCAATATAAAAATTTGAATTCAAGGCAATAAATAACCCAGTATAACAGTCGAATGGTCAACAAAAAGTCCTCTATCACATGTTCAGTATTTTACCGTTTTTACATCATTTTGACGTCAATCTTCGTCATAGGAAAATCAAATAATGATTTTTATAATACCAAACTTTACATAAAGCACTACAAATTACGATAAACCGATAGTATATGTATTCTATCTTAGACGTATGTTGACTGTTGCATGTCATAACATAAACATATTAAGTATGATGCATTTCATTAATCTACTGGCACCAAGATGGTAATTGTCCGGTCACCAAATCAACACTTTTCCAGCCATCACCATTTTGGACGTCACCAACCACGTATTCCAAGACACCCTATAATAATTATAACAATATAATTATTTCGAACGTTTTGTAACCGCATAACGCGATATCATATCAGTATCAGAAACATTTTTAATTTAATCAAATACAAACAGCTGTCAAAACACTCATGTAATGCTTAAAAAAACAAATCAGGTATAGGAAACAAACAGGATTAATTAAAATGTATTACATAACGATTAATTAGTCATGAAATCACATACCGGTATTATTTCACCGATTTCATAACAGATTACTTATGAAAAATTAGACCAGCGACCTTCGATTTATTAACGCGGTCATAATTTACAATACATACCATAGAGGGAACTCTACTTAATTATGGGTATGTGTACCACATGCCTACACTATGTCTAAATTTTACACGTCATTGATGGCACTACAGCCCTTGGCGGGTCTTGGACTCCTCCAAAATTCATCCAGGACGATCGCGCCGACACTCTCCAGTTGTTTTGACTGAGCATTTTTAAACCACCTGTGGCGCAGTCCAGCTATTTTATTTTCGGCCGAGCAGGTTTTCTCTTGCCCTCGGGGGTTGCGTACAAAGCCCGCCTTGCTGGTATATCCTCCAGCATTCAATACACGCGGCTGATCCAGCGCAGTCTCTACATTTTCATATGCCACATGATCTTTTCACTCCCATAAAGTGTGTACAGCTCCTTATTACACCTTGCCATCCAAATGAAACTTTCTTGAAAAACTCCAAAGATTTTTCTCAAAACTTTCCTCCCAAAGATATCCATATTTATTTCTCTCATCCTGTGTGCCCAGTGCCCAGCTTTTTGATCCGTACTTTAATATTGGGCGCAAAAGAGTTTTATATATAGTTGTTTTGGTTTTCCTTAACAGTTGCCTTATTCTTCACAAGCCTTTGGTGACATAAAATATCACATATTGGCGAGGGTGATTCGACGATTTATTTTGTCACTCATGTCATTAGTTTTTGTGACAAGGGACCCTAGCTAAATCAATAAATCAAGTCATTTGCGTCTTATACATAAAACATGCGTTCATTGACTGTCTGAATTTTGTAAGGGAATTGTATTTTATGCATATTTTTATTATTAAAATATAATATTATAAAATCTATCATAGGTACTTTTTTAGGTCGTATTTATTAAAAAAAAAACATCGATTTTTATGAAAATATAATATTGAGTAGGTATAACTAGAAATCCTTCGAGCGATTCCTTTGATGCGATATTGTTATCGCATCAAAGATCGATTTGATATTTTCGCCCTTCTTATAAGGTGTTAAAACCAGGACTTTCAGAAATCCGGTGCTTTCTGTGGATGCTCCAATTGGAAGAACTTGACATGAAATAATGTTTCTCGGATACCTGCAGGAGACGAGTTCTTCAATCATATTATTACACGAGATTCAAGCAGCATAGAGAGGAGGATGATCACTGATAGCATCGGAATGAGGATGCCATAAAAGCGTGTGGTTTCTATATGGAGCAATATTATCAAGATAGCGACTAAATTAACTATATAAGTAACAAAATCTGCGTAAGATTACTTCAGATGGAAGAAGGTTTTCGACAATCATCATCTTCAGTATGTAAAGAATATGAAGTCGGTCTCAACAGGCGCGCAGACAAGGGGAAGGTTTATATTATTATTATATGGATATTGATATTAATAGAATGTTATTAATTATGTCTATATTAGAAAGTTAATTCTTCGGCGAACAGCCTTTGAATGGATTACACCACTCCTCTCAGCATTCTACGATAATAGCTGAGGCGACTGAAAAACCCGTGGCACTCATAAATTGGTGCAACCATCTGTGGCATCCGATTGTTGCTTTAATATTCTGATGCGGCATGTCTAAAGGGCACGACAGCGCGGACGGCACAAACGGACACTCATGATCCTAATAAAATCCTAACAAACAACGCGCATTAGATAACCAGATGTGGATGCGACACCTCGTACAGGTGAACTCCTTTAGTTATACCTGCATGCCAGGTGTTTATCGTTTGACCCAAAATTTGGAGTGTCTATAGGAAATGTATCTGTAAAAGTGCGGTATTTCGCGTTTGAACCGACAAGAAAATATTTTTTTTTTATGTGAAGTAAATGGAGAAGTCATTGGCACCGAAAGATTTTCTTATCCCCCCCCCCTCATCCCACGGCATAAAAAATAAATAAAAAATATTATCAATATTTTTTTTAAATGGATCCCCCTGATCATTTTTCTGTGTGCGCACCTGGATCTCAAGAATAATATTTATCATAATGTATCCAATAACCAGTTTCAATTCTTCTCCAATTATCAACTTTACTTCGATTAAGTATTGGCAAATTTCACTTTCGGTCGAATGGTTTATTATTTAACTGTCCGTTTGATAAAGATTGAATGGTTAACCCAAATAAAATACCTAATTGCAATTAGATTAGGCTGCCTACTGACAGAACTAACTTTTGTTTCGGCTCACTGAATAACTAACTACTCGTACATTTCGCTTTAACTTGCATCTTGTAAAATATTTTTAGTCAAATTCGAAAACAGCTGTTAGTAACTAACTGTTAACTGTCTAAGTACTGGAAACTTTTTAAATGCCTTATAAATTTTAGTCTATACTAAAAATAACCGTTTGGTACCTACTATTAATAAAGTTTAAAAATAATATTTCCCTAAGTAGGTCTTGGCCTCCTCCAGCATCTGCCTTCGTCTAGGTCTGTCCAAAGCTGCTTCCCTTCAGCTTCCCTCTCCCCAACACGACACTATCCCTCCATCTTATACGAGGTCGAAAAGGTCTTCATTTGTCTTTCAGCTGCCCAAACATTAGTTTCTTTTTCATGAATGACTCGTGATTATTTTACGCCGTGAATTTTTTCTCGCATATTTCAATATAATATAGAACTAGATCCAAACCCTGAAACCATGAAAACCTCTTAATCATTTTGAAACCGAAACCGGAATAGGAACCCCTTAAAAATTACCGGGTTCCTGAGATTACATTTCCCTTTTATTTTTGGTCATCTTTCAAGAATGCTGGTGCTTATTCTAAAAAATAGTTGATAATAATATGTTATTATACACTATCTAGTGTTTTACTAATGTCGTTGAAAACTAATGACATTATTAATGGACGACGCGCTCAGTACAGTAGCTAGCAAGTAAATTCGCCCATAGTGACATTCGCACGTACATAGGCAGACGTCACGAAATATCCATTATGCGATATCACGCATCGGGAATTTATAGCAATATCACCTTTATTGTAACGGCGTTAGAACAGTGTTTCTAGTATCAATGTTCGATTGAGCGAGCCTGTTCGAGCCGAACCATTCGGCAGACCCGAGAAAAAGTTTCGGGAATTCATAGCAATATCACCTTTACTGTAATGGCGTTAGAACAGGTTATGCCATTCGGCAGACCCGACAAAAAAATGAGTGTCATTTTTCCAAATGCTTCGTCCATATTAATGTCATTGTTGAAAACGCACAAATGATGATGTCCATTCCAGCTGGTATATTAAAAAAAATGAGTTTTTAAATAAGATATATGTAGTTACATGATATACATATAACTAGCAAGGTTGTTATAAATTAGTAAGTATAAAGTTTTTTTAAAAAGAATCGAAACCGAACTCTGGAACCAAGATTTAGACTCTTGACGTAATGAAACCAAGCGCTGGAACCGAATTTCTTTCAAATTTCCACTGGAAGCGAGCCATTCATCGCATAACATAGTTTACATAATATCATATAACGAAAATATACACAGTCATTCTTTATTTTTTTACTATATGCGGCTTATGCGTTGCTGAATTCGAATACCATGGAAAAGGGTAAAGTACCACCGCCCTTCTCAGATGGTAAGCTATTAAATCACTATTATCCGCTGTCTATAAATGTATTTTTTACGTAATACTTTCCTGTGATTGACGGTGAAGTTCTCAGTTTTTGACAAGGTCCTACCAAACTTATAGGTAATCGTATTAAGAGCATGGTGACCTTCCCATTTGAATATTACATTGATCCAATCGGTCGGTTTATCTGTGATATATTCACACATCGCAGTATCTGTTCAGTATCATTAACATCACATATTTTTTAAATTACAGCCAACAAGACCTTAAGGGGGGACATGCTCAGCGTAGGTCAAAATGGAGCTTTTGTTCTATTTTCAAAGCATGATCCTGAACATACCTTGAACGTAGTAGATAATCTATTTATATAATTTTGAAGCCTTATTATCCTTTATATTTATTTTAAACATTTGATGACTGCATAAAGAATTTTATTACATAAAATAGTATTCTTTTAAACCTCTCGCTCTCATGTTTTAGAATATAGTCATATTTCAGTACATAAATGTGCAGTGGTGTTAAGATTTTTTACATTTATTAATTTTTAAACGCATTTATAAAACCATTGGTATAATTTATATCGACATTATTATAGTGAAATATTTACGATAAAAATTATATTGATAATCTCTGTGATCTGAAATTTGACAAGAATCGGGCATTTTATTATTCAAAAAATGGGCAAGATTAACACATTTGAAGATAATTCTAAAGATACTCATTATAAGCTATGTCTTTGACCATTCTAGTATGATAAACATCCTACGAATAATGATTGCTTTATAATAATTATTGACCACCTAAGAATAAGGTAGTGTTTTTTTGAAATACGCCATTTATTTTGGCATTCCCCAGTGGTTTTGCTACAACATACGGCCTTAGCCATAAATTGACAGAGCACGTCCGCCCTTAACTCTCCGTGATATCTCCCGGGTTAGCGTCCGTACCTACATGCCATAGTAAAAGTTTGTAAAGACACAACAGCGAATCCTAATATACTATTTAATTATTGAAAGTATCTACGCAGTTTTACGTCATCATTCTAATCTGCCTCAAAAATGTAATTTGACATAACTGATCGGATACGAATCAGCCACTGTTCAATAATATGTACAAACCTATAAACAACGTTATAATGACTACATCGAAAAAAATGATAATTATTCTATCATTGGCAAACGAAATGAATGACAAACTCACGTGGAAATCTACACGTGCTTGTGAAAGGTGCTATAAGAATAAAATAGAATTAGTATCATAATGAATGTAGCTATTAATAATTAAATACGTCAATGTCGAGTCGCTTTTTTAACAAGTTGATTGCACAATCATATAATATAGGTACTATCAATCTGATATTACTTAAATATTAACAAATTCGATCTTCGGTGTCGTCATCAATGACCACACTATTTTTTTCTATTTATCACCTGTCAGAAGTTAATTTACATGTAATGTAGGATTGCAGCTACGCATGTGAAATTTCTTGCGTTATCAAATAACCGGATGAACGAATATGTTCACATTCAATAGACGGTTACTCGGTTAACCACCAAATGCACAGTTAATTATCCTTGCAATTTAATTATCATAATCTGTATACTTATTGGCGGGTGGGCACAAAGGGAGGGCTCCGGACTCACTCCCCAGGAACGAAAAAATACGAATTGTTTAGGTCAGTGGTCGGAAAACCGCGGCTCTTTGCGCCCTTGAGTGCAGCTCTGCCACAAATGCCCCCTGCCCTATTTCACATGGCTGCAAAGAAGAAGCAAAGAAAAATGTATGACGAAAACAGTGAATTTAAAATTGAATGGACTGACACTTTCGCGTTTATTCAAAACTTAAATGGCCTACCGACCTGTATTATTTGTCAGGAAAAATTGGCGCACAACACGAAGTCAAATTTGGAGGGACACTTTACAACTAAACACGCGTTATTTAGCACTAAATATCCTGTCGGTGATGCAAGAAAAAAAGCAGTTTAGAAGGAAATTTAGAAGAGTCAAGAAAAATCAAGTTCTGTATTTAATTACTGAATACAATCTTCCAACAATGTTAATATTGCATGTTTTGTGGTTAATAAAGAGATTTATAAGAGAGGAATTCAAGAGTAAATTGAGAAGTCGTCTTATTGATCAGAACCTGGAATCGTGCTTAAAATTAAAAACATCAACATACAAAGCTGACTTACCCAAACCTTCCAAGGAGAGGCAAGGCCATTATTCACATTGAGTGTTTGTCAGTCATTGTCATGATTTAATTCTATGGATACTTTTCTTACAATTATTAAATTTTTATCAATAAATAAGATCATTATTACGTATGATATCAAGTTTTATTCAGTGCACATATAGTTTAATTAAGACTTAAATCTGTAACTAAAGTTTATTAAGTTAATAAACAGTGTACCTACATTGTATGTATATTATATAATTTCACTTTAAGAAATTTGGCTCTCGAAAGAAATCGCGACCGTTGTACTGTTCATATTTGGCTCTTTTGACTAATGAGTTTTTGCCGACCACTGGTTAGGTGAATGGAATATTACTTCTTCATCATCAGGACCTCATGACTGAGGATTGTGACCCGGATAGTTTGGTTATCTCTCCGGATAGCCCTCTCAACAGATTGGACCCTCTCCTATCGGTATTCTACGATACGCAAGGCTTTTTCAGTGGAAGACCCGTGGCACTCGTGAAATGCTGCAACCATCCGAGGCATTCAATTTTTTTTTTAATATTTTGACGAGGCATGTCTAGACAGCGCGGACCACGCACAACGGACACTAACGATCCTATAAATTATAACTGTTAGGTAACGCGAAATCGACAACCAGTTGCGGATGCGACTGGTCTCAATAACTCGTAGATGAGCACCTGTACTTATACCTGCGGGTTAGGTCTTTATTGCTATACCCAAGCTATTACTGGTACTGCTACATACTAGTGTATGAGTGTCTGTGTAAGGGGAATGCAGCCGGAAAATGCATATAAGTAGGTAGTAGACGAAATTGGTACGGAAGTTACCTGTGGCACCCGCTAGATTTTCCATAACATAATCCATAACATTTTTCTGTGTGCGCGCCTACATATTGCTGGTGGTCTAGCAGAGCTAAAGCACGTCAGGGAAGCACTCCAGCACTGTGCCAAACATTTTTCATCAATAGTATGTATACACGTAATGGTTTTAAGTCTCGTGAATGACGAAAATTATGTCGCTGGTATCTTTAATTTTAAAACAATCGAGAACCAGTAAACTAGGCATAAAAATGAGAGAGAGGCGATTATTCAGTTCAATTCCAAAGTGATTATGGAAAAATGTATCGATCTTTGATCCTTTGGTACCCGTCGCTTCGATTTTTGTTGCTGTTACAAAATTTATTCCGTTTTCAATAATCAAGGTTACACATTATTAATATATCGATTTAAAATTAGACATAGTTATGCAGAAAGTAGCCATTCTACAAAAAATAAAAAAATTAAATATGATATATATCAGATGCGAGAAGGTTTTCTCTACATTCTGCTGAAAATAGCCAAGCCGCAAAAAAATTATTCTTGAAATAAAATACTATTTACAATTTGACATTTTACATACATTTTTCATAATCATGTTGTTACTAAAGTGCCATTATCTCAGCTCGACATTATTGTGGACTGGCTACATTATGCATAACTACGTTCAATTACAAATGACAGTTGATAATATTAATATATATATATATATATATAGAAAGCGACAACTATAACTTGAGGTGCGGCCGCTGGAAGTACTTACAGCTCGCAATACTCAAATCGTGACGTTAGCGCAAAATACCTCAAGTTGTAGTGTTGTCGTTTTTGATGAGTTAATTGGTAGATTAATGAAAAAGAGCCAATACTCGGAAAGTGAAAGATATGAGTTTGAGTCCCACTCGATCGATCGCATGTATATAAGGTTTTAAAAATGGGTTTATTGGTCCCATTCGGTGTAAATATTTTTATAATTTGCATATTTCTAATATGTTACGAAAAATTACATAGTCATATAAAAAATGCTATCACTATTCAAACAAGATAAGGCATAAGAAGCATAGTAGTATTACGGTGAAAACGCTGAAATATATTAATGTTAATGAAATAGATAATAATAATTGTGGTTTGTCATGCAATAAGATAGAGGTAGATATATTGTTATATAATATGATACCTAATATAAAATTATTATTATTTAAAAATATATATTTTCCAACTCTCTATTCACACGGTGCCCCTAGTGCAGCGATTTCCAAACTGGGAGGAGCAGAGTGTTGCAAAGGGAGGCGCGAAAAAATTACCACAATTAATGTAGCCATAGGTTTCAGTTTGCAAATGTATAGTTTATAAAACCGCCGCCAGTTATAAACTACATGAAAATACACTCGTATAAAAGGTTGTTTGCAAACCTGCCTGAAAATATGGAGACTAATTTTATAATACCTCACTTCTATAGTTATTGTGAAGCGCGCTGGCTATCTCGTGAAAAAATGAAATAAAAGGGTGAAATCATAATGTTGAAATTTGAGGCAAATTTGTTTAGGAACGATAATTTTGTTGTTAAACTTGTCTATTTGGTTGAAATTAAAAAAAAAGAGTGAATAAATCAATGCAAGGACCTCTAATGCATTCATTGATTTAAAAAGACAACGTGAAGGCATTCATAAAAAATTGAAGCTTTAGAAATCAAAATTACAAAAGAAAATTAGGTTCGCCATGTTTCCACTTTTAAATGATTTCTGCGGCAGAAATATTGAAACAAACAAAAATCTATTTACTGAGCTCTTAGTTAGTTTGCACATTTTTTGATTAATAGTAAAAAAAGTCTTCTTTCGGCGCTTGACTACTATTGAAATTGATTGTGCTAATAAACAAGCACAGTCATCGCATGAAAAACAAATTAATTTAAAAATTAATATAATATAAGTAGTAAAACCTTGTTTATTTAATGAAATAAAGAGGGGGAGGCGCCAAGATTAGATTTTGTTTAAAGGGAAGCGTGGTAACATAAAGTTTGGAAACCACTGCCCTAGTGTATAAATATTCTTTCACGGCTCCCTAATGAAATGTTACTATTAATTTATAACGATAATTAAACAAATTCCATTCACTATCAGATTAAATACCTTCTTCTGAATCAAATTGGGGAACGTTGTTTATAGCTTTTCAGAGCTCCCAATTGAAATACTTAGTCCACTTCAGAATGAATTGAGCTAAAAAAATTGGTCCTTGTCTGTTTAATAGAAGCCAGCTCTGATCCAATTTTGAAAATAGAAGATATACTGGATTATAATATTTTGTTAGGTTAGGTCAGGTATCATTCTTGAATTCACGAATTTTGCCGAAATCGGCTATAAAAATTGCCGTAGTTCCCGCCTGGCTTCCAGTAAACAGACTTGTACCTTTTTTTTCTTCATGACAATCTATGAAAAATATTTTTTAGATAAGTAATAATTTTTCGTTCATAAATTTTTTATTGAGATCGTGTATCAGCGCATAGAATGAAGATTGTCTGATTCTGTTAAACATCCCGCGGCGCCCTGGGTTTATATACCCTCGGCGATATACCCTCCCAGGGTTGACGCGACGCACACTCTGAATATCACAGTGCGACATACTTTAACACTATCTGTATTTTTCATAATATTTTTATATCTATCGTAAAGTGAATAGATTTTTTTATCATGTCCGATCCTAAGAAGATCATAACTGTCCTTCACAGAGTGGAAGTTGTATTAACAGATTGTTGTTTTACTAGGAATGGATGTTAGCCACTTGCTCAACCTATTAGGTTTATAATCTGGGTCCAAACAAACGTGTAATTTTTTCGCTAGACTCTGGATTCGAACCCAGAAAACACGACAAATACAGACTGACACGTCACCCGAACGTGGCATATTATGTATAATAAAAAGGCCTTATACACATTTCTTTATTCCGTAAACACAGGGAAACACAGGAGGTAGAAATAATTACAAGATAAAAAGAACTTTTTATATACCACGTTTTTAAATTTTCAGTTGAATCATATAACTTGACAATTCTATGTATTAATAATTTAAGACAAATAAGCAACATATAAGCAAATAAACAAACAAATATAGAATACTGAAATGTCATTTTGATTTTCATAGTAACGCACGTATATATTAATAATTTAGTTGCTAGGGCCACCCCGTTAGCAACCAATAATAGTATTTTACTTTTTACGGATTTCTTCCTAAATAACTTTTCATACAAAATAGAATTAACTGAAAATGAATTCAATTCTACTTAAAGATGGCTATATTAAAAGCATGCATTATCATCGTGTTCTGATACATTCTAAGAGTTTTAAATGTCTAGCTAGTCGGGAAGTTAGTTAAAAATCGATTGCAAGGTTTGTACTGGACTAACAAACATCGGACAAACAAGAATACGAGCTAAGAAAAACGTGGTAAAATAAACATTTATTGCAATAAGCGCGTGTTTGCATAAAAGGTCACTGTTAAAACTGGACAAAACTAACAATTTTTGGTTGTTGCCAAATTTTTTTAAAATAATAAATTGTCTGTGCATCGATCTTTTATACACACAAATATTTTTTTTGCAGTTATTTATCATAAATATGGATTTGTCTTATTGATGTATTGTTTACATAATATGAATGTTTTTTTCGGTTTCTTAATTTTCTGTTTGACTATTTTACGAAACGAATAGACTCCATCTATCATAAAATCTATAGTATTATTCACTTTGTGTAGGTACATAATATAATATCGTCACTGTTCTGGCAGAAGACAGTAATTCGAAAAAATGACATATGGAGTTAGTTATACCAAAATGTTCCTTATTTCAAACTTTACCGTCCGTAAACCTTCTTAATAAATAAACAGTCATCCTTTTTACGCTTACTTAATAAACTCACATGATAGACCATTTCAAACATTTTAACAACTTCAAAGTCAAATTACTCAAAACTAGTATTCTCCAGTTAGTGTGTTCTGCCAGAACAGAGACGATATACTCGTACAATATCGGCAGAGAGTTAAACTTTGCAATGTTATTTCAGAAGTAGAGTGGTAAATGATAACGATTTCATATAAGGTCAATATCTCATCACACGTATGTATTATATTTTATAAAATATAAACTTAATTAAAGAAAGAACTTAGGGACAAGGTTCAACATTCAGTTAGCCTACAAACATTAAAAAAATGGTTATTACAATAATTGAAATAAATCTACATTTTAGTTTCTATCACATAGGCAGATAATATTGTGATCGAAAAGTGGTTAGTGCAGTTGTGCTAAATAACTTTCTGCGATCGGGGCGGCGTCCGTTGGTTTTCAGTCGATCATTTTTTGTCCCAAAATTGTGTGAAAAAATAAAAAATCACAATACTAAATTACCGGCTAATATGCCTTGATGATGTATTATTGTATTGGTAACACTACATACTTATCTATTTGACAAGTAAATATGTAAATTTAAAATTCTTTTGCGTAATTACCAACTTTTCTGCGAATATAAATGACAAATATTTGGTAGTATCCATTCCTTTAAAAAATCTTTATTATTGACTCGGAAATTATTTTGGGCGCGTCTGTCAATATTGCGCACGCGGCATGGCATACACCCACAAAATATTACCTCAACTGTATAAAATAACAATCATTTACTTATAAAATTTGTAGACAGTGAAATTTTACATTACGATCATATAAATGTTTTGATCCTTAAGTGACCACATAGCACGTATAATATGTAATTGAAACTTGTAAATGTTGTGTGGAATTCGCAATGTCATTGTTATTAATTTTTGAATCCAACTGGTATCTAACACATATGTTTACAGCATATATATTTGTAAGAAATAATAACTCGATTCATAAGAATTCTTTTAAAACTAAAATCAATTTACAAATACCTACTTATAGCGCGATACAGAACCATACTTAGGCGCATAATAACTTTAAGGGGCCGATTGTGACGACCAAAGTTCAGTGAGAAAAACATATTATATAATTCTTATTAGAACACCGAAGTGGAAGAGAGAATGATCGTGTAAACGTATTTTTCTTGTTTAGAACGACTGATTAACGTCAACGGCTCTGCATCGCGCTCTTAGTAAGTATTTAAGTAGGTAACTGTGGAAAATGTATTCAAATGATGAGGTGTAATATTTTATTCTTTCTTACAGTCAACCGGATTCCGGCATCCTAGAGGGTTGCTAAATACCATCCACAGGGTATATACGGCGGAGTTACGGGATGCTGGCATGACCTGGGAGAACGCAAGAAGACTGGAAAGTGAGTGCCGCATGACCAGACATGGACTATCATTAGCAGCATTATGCATTCAATGCTTTTTTATCAATAGAAAATAAAATAGCGGCCTGTATTGTATAAAAACTTTTTTAGACCTATAACACCAATGCAATGTATTTTAATCTCAGTGCAAACCTGACAAATAAACCTAAATGTACAAAAATGTAAAACCTCCTACAAATGGCTTGCAGCTCATTTAAATCCTTAGTAACCAATTTTTAATCGTTAATTTTTACACACAAGTCCTAATCTGCACAACAGACCTCTAGAAGTCTCTATCCCGAGCTCTTTCTTCCTCCACTTGGTCACGCTCAGCCACTTTCACGTTATCAGACCATCAAATCCGGGACGGCTCAGAGACGAGTGCCTACAGGGATACCTTCATAAACTTTATGGCGAGCTCCAGATCCCTCGCATCTAACAACGTGACCGGTTCATCAGAGTCTTCGCGTCATTATGACTTTGAATATATTGAAGATGTTAAGTTCTCAAAATATTATATTAATGTTGAGTGCTTGCTGTAAAGACTCCGATCAAGTTTGTGAAGTTATACTTCTTTAGGCGCGTTTGGAAAATCAGATCAGAGTGTATTTTTGGCATGTGACATGTAACACATATTTTTTTTTTCACACAAAAATAAACGCACTCGATTGGATTCGAATCACCGATTGTTCGGTTATCAGCCGAACGCACTACCATTACGCCACAGTATGATACTCCAATCGTGACGATTATACAATATAATATTATAGTTTAGAATTGTTCCGTTGCCTAAGCAGCGAATTTATTATTGTCGGCCATTTGCAATTCCTTACGTAAACAAACTAATAAACGTCATAGTGGCAGTTGTTACTTTAAAAATAAAAAACAACGATAAATAAGTCGAAGAATCTAGTTTATCACAAGTTTTGTTTTTGTTTTGTTACGCCAAAGAAGTATAACTTCAAACGCGCGTACATAAGTACACACACCGATTTTTTTCAATCAGATAAAACAAATAACACAGTAAATAACAACTTAAAAAAAATGATTTATAATTAGATTATTATAAGTTGCGATACGGAACTGTAGAAATAAACGCCAGAGAGAGAGATAAACGTTATTTTAATATATAGGTATCTTCTGATAATTTAGTAGATACTGACACCCTCACTTAGCCACTGCTTTGACTGATGAAAGTAGCACAGTTGTAACGAATAGATGAATATTTTTTTCTACGCAAAAAGATATACTGACAATAGTAAAAAGTATGATTAATGAATAAAATAAAGAATGAGAGTCATATATAATGATTACCCAGTAGTAAAAATTACACAACGTAATGATCAGTGTGTAAACATAGTAATAGAAAAAATGTTTGAATTATCTTATGTTAATTTAGTAACATAATAATATTAAACTGTATATTATTACGTATTTTTCGTGTTACTCTTCCTGAGGAATATTCCCAAGTATTCATTACTCCCAATCCGACACTGTGCAAACGCATAGTTCTGTTTTCATAAAAACAACGCAGTCTGGATACGTTAGATACAAAAATAGCCAAAGCTTTTTTTAGACGAACTGTTAAATAATGATACCAAATTGAAATCTTGGTATTACGAAAATCATCGACTGAAGAATGCAACTGGGTGCATTCTAAAATTAGCATGCGTTGCACCAATCGATTTCATGGACGTACACTCAATCCTGAACCCTCGGTTTACAAACCGTTTTGCAAAATATCGTCTTCGGATTTTGTTCGTTCTGAGATAATGTCGATACAGACGAAACTGTATTAGTGACTGCAACGAATGTGAGCAAAGTTATCAATAAACTTTAAAATAATGTGATAGATTATAATTACTTACCTACTTTTTTTATTATTCAACGAATAATTCACAAGATTTAAGAATGTAACATACCAATTATTGAACAACAAAATCTGATCGCCAATAGTAGCTCAATTTGGAAAACGCTTCAGAGAGTATTAAAAGCCATTAGTTAAAATTTGTCGCAATTAAGTAAGACGCCTTTAGCATAGTGGTATATGTGCAGTGGCGCGATACCTGAGTGATGCAGGTTCGATTCCTGCGGGGCGTCTTACTTTTTCAAAAAGATTTTTTCTATTGGTTATAATATATTTTCATAATACGAGTATCATGTAAATGTTTTCAAAATTATGTAAATGTGATGGACAAATTGACCCAAAAACTGAACAATATTTAAAGTTTCAACGTTATTACAAGTAATAACTAAACAGAATTGACTGCCGATTCGATCATAAAGTGGGTTAACTGTATTATCAATCGACAACCGTGAGTGACTCAATGACTCACTCACCCCTTTAAATCTTGTAAGGGGAGATTTAAACAGTGTGTACTAAAAAATGTCTTCATTTTTTATAAAAAATATTGGTATAATATACCCAACTATTAAAAATTAACTATTTTGAATTTTTTCCTCGCATTCATTATTATGACCAGCTTTTAATTTACTATGGTTTGTTTTAATTTTGAAATTATTTACTAATATAATATATTAGAAACGTAATATTATTAATATATTATACAGAAAGTTATCTTATTAGAGGACGCCACAATTCTGACGAAGAAAAAGGCTTTTGTAAATTAAATTATTAAAAGAAAGGCTTGTAAAAATTGTCTATAAAAAAACACTTAGGAGAATTTCTGGAATGCTTCAAGTGCGGTAGAATTAGTAACAAGAAAAAAAATAAGACGGCTTGGAGTTTTAAGACTACCTATATAATAATATTATGTTGATCGTAGATGTATGTCAGTATTATATTAAAGGTAACTATAGAGTAAGAAATAAAACTAGAGAGGGAGTATTATCCGGAAAAATTGGGATGAAAGTAGGTACTCAAGATTTCAAGCAAAATACGGAATTATATAATTTTTTACAGAATTTTGGAAGATTTACAAATTGTTATATTAAAATTTTGAAGAACTATAAATGAACTGATTTTTACGATAGCCAAAAAAAATAAATTATTATTATTATGGAGAATGGAAATAAAATTTTTGGCCCATTCTGTATTCACCCTTTATCCTGAGTTACGCATCTAATATGCATATTATTATTATTCAGTATTGCATTCGTGAGCATTGCATATTTGCGAATACCTACCGAATGAATGTAAGGGTTGTTTCCACTGCATACTAAAACATGTTTTTTTCTAACTTTGAAGTGAGGTGAACCCGGCAAGTTCACAATACATAAATACAATGCAATCAGGGCGCATACAAGGGGGGTGGTTTTTAGTCTGGAACCCCCACCTCCCAAGAATTAAAACAATACAAAATATCGAGGTGAATGGAACAATACCTACTTATTCTTCTTCATATTAATATTATCGACGGACGGTAGTTAAATCCATTAGAATTTATTCTTCTTCGTCAAGACTTCATGACTAAGGATCGTCCACGTGGCACTCACGTATTGGTATAGTCACCAGGGGCATCCAATGTTTGCTTTAATATTCTGACATTGAGGTAGACGACACGAACGGATAACAATTATAGCCGTTCGGTCACGCGCGTTTACCCCGGTATATATATATATATATATAAAAGTGTAAGGGTCTGCAGGATAAATACGGAAGTCAGTGGCAACTGCTTAATTTTTTTTAACCCCGGCCACTTATCCGACTTAAAAAATCAAGAATTAATTATTATGGCTATTTTTAAAAAAATGGATCCCTCTCCCTTTTACTGCAACCTTATTAATTAGGCGTCATGGCATGTTCTAATGTTAGAAGTGCTAAAATAATTAGATGTACATTTGGTAGTACGTAGTTGAAGTTAAGGCTTTGGCAGTATATGAGGTAGATAAACGATGGAGGAGTGAAGAACTGAAGCCTGATTATGTAAATTACGTATTTATTTACGGTTTGTCAGATACAGTTTACATACTAGATACAATATACAGACAATATTACACGATATAAGATAGCCCGAGCAGCCAGAGTGACAGTTACACGATTGAGATACAATGAGGAGTGAGATAAATTAGTCTTCGAAGCGACGATACGGAGTGAGATTCGTTCAATCGTGATGGCCTTTTTTATTAAACCCATCACGATGGAAAATGCTTACACTGAGTATCTCAAGCCTCGATGAGAAAATACATTTTAAATATAATAAACATTAATAAATGTTGCTGGGGTGAAAAAGAAGTAGTAATAAATATACGCAAGGTAAATTCACGTACTAGACAATATTTTTTTCGACCATGTCCGATCCTAATAAGATCATAATATGGGCCTCCACAGAGTAGACGTTTGTATTAACAGATTTTGTTTTACGATAAATGGATGTCAGCCACTTGCTCAACCTATTAGGTCCATACTCTGACTCATACACAAATTGAAAAACAATATGTGTACTTGTCAGACCCAGGATTTGAACCTGGGACCCACGACGAATATTTAAATAAATAATATTGATTTGAGAATGAATCGTATGTCATGAATTCTGCTGACACTGCTTGGTTCTCACGGAACTATCGATCGCCACATATCTATCAGTGGCATCAATGCTTCATCCATGTAATGTCAAATACAATTCAATGATCTCCACCAATCAGTGATATTGCACCCCACTTTAATGTGTCCTGGCTAGCTCGAAGAAACGTCTCAAATCTCAAACGTCTTCCATAGCGTGACCCCTGTGCATATTTAATATTAATTTAACCGCAGTCCTTGATGGAGATAATCGATTTCACGCTGAAATATAAGCGAGGTTTTGTAATTTACCCTTTTTCTAGCTAAAAACACGTGTATGTATTATAATTTCATTTTATGTCCTGTCCCACAACAATCAAATAAAGAGTCGTTAAATTGTTTACGACATCTACCTGCAAATTAAGTTTTTACTGCCGATAAATAATAATGAAAAGGCACTAGAATTAGCGCTTCGATTTATGTCCATTGTGATAAATAGGCTCACTCAACAATTATTTATATTTCTATGCAAATATAGAGAAACACGAAAGAATTGACAATAAAATTATCAACTGAATGGAAGTATGGAGCTGTTAATATGTTTAGGTATGTCACATAACATAACACTAAGTAGGCTCGTCTCACGTGTTGCAATATTTCAAATTCAATATACAACAAATTAAATATGATAAAGCCCGTGTGACCTGTCGTATCACTCGATTCGCATTCGTGCAACCATAGTTTACCGCAGGAGTGAGAGAATGGAACGACAGTAATTTCTGCACTTTAAACTTGACGTAGATACTATTACCGTCACGCAGTATACTATTTGCACAGTCGGCTAATAATTTGACGCTGAGTGCAAATAGTATTAAAAATAAGACAAAAACGAGTATCCTCGGCCAAATACAATACGTGTCTTCAAGTTGAAGAATGACAATTGGACAGTGTAGTAGATTACTGCCAGTTTTTATACTAGATTATAGATGCTAGCCTACTTGAAGTTAGGTATGCCTGCGATTATAGTGAAAAAATATGTTTACCTTAAAAGTGATTTCTCGAGAAATGAGAATTCTCGAAAATTTGAAAAACTTACTCCATTAAATACCATAAAAAAAGAACTTTTATATACAACGTTTTTAAATTTTCTGTTGAATCATATAAACTTGACTTGACTAGCTTAAACGATCAAAAATATTTGTACTTGATAGAAATACTGAATAAATATAGAATACTGAAATGTTATTTTGACATGTCATATTGATTTCCATAGTAACGCACGTATATATTAATAATTTAGTTGCTAGGACCACCCCCTTAGCAACCAATAATAGTGGATTGGATTACGGATTTCTTCCGAAATAACTTTTCATACAAAACAAAATTAACTGAAAATGAATTCAATTCTACTTAAAGATGGCTAAAAGTATTAAAAGAATGCATTGGCATCGTGTTCTGATATATTCTAAAAGTTTCAAATGTCTAGCTAGTCGGGAAGTTAGTTAAAAATCGATTACAAGATTTGTACTGGATAAACAACCACCGGACAAACGAGAATACGACCTAATAAAAACGTTGTAAAAAAACCATTATACCCAAAGCATACACAAAAACGAACCATAAGTGCGAGTGAGTAAGCATTCGGCACCCTTATATTTATGTATAATATCTATTTTTTCTCTTTCTGAGTTGCATTTTAATTCCTTTCTTGGGCCATTTAGCAAAATTTAAGGTTATATAAAAAGATTGTGCATCGCTGTCCCAAAGAATGTCAATTACAAAGGTATGATTTATAATTTTATTTTACGAGGCACTTCGCAAGACTTACCGAGTATTGAGGGCCTTGATATAAATAATAGAATCTTTCAATTGTGTAGGGAAATAATATGAGGTTGTTTCACTTATCCTCCACAAATTTCTTTAAAACACCTATTTAGTTGACAAACTTCTAAAATTTGATGATGCTTCCTCTTCACATTGGACCAGGCAGGGCGAATGTTGGCGCATTTGATTAGTAGTAAAATAATCAAACGCGATTTGATAAGCATTTCATGTAAGAACTACTAGTTAAAATCGTCGTAATTAAGTAAATTAAGGATGCCCATAACTTAATTGATAAAGCATACTGGTGCGAATTCAGCGAATATATTATGTTCATGTCCCGTCGGGTGTCATATTTTTTTCTAGTAGGTAGGTATATGCATGCGATGTTTCCAAATTATACCTATATGTCCAATATAATATAGATTGTTACATTCTCAAATCTTGTATCTTGTGAGGTATTCGTTGAATAAAAGAAATAGTTTATTATGTATACTATATATATAATATATTCTTTTTAACACTACAACAGCCCAATGACAGTAGTATATTTAGTAGAAACAATGACAAATACCCAGGCTTAGAGAAAATCGCATAAATATATTGTGACCGCACCGAGACTCGAACTATGTGCCCCCGGATGAAGAACGAGCGCCTTACGCACTGCACCGCGATTTCCTAACTATCGACTCGTGTGGCACCAGACGACATGACGTAATTGTGACGTCAGCCAATACACGCTCGAAGCATGCCGCCCGCCCGCAGTGCCCACCGTAGATATTATTACGATGAAACACCTATATGTGTATGGTGACAATGAATAGCGCCGCTGTCGGAGTAGCGTTATATTCTCGAGCGCTATTATCACTCCGGTAGTACGTCACAATGATGACATATGACGTCATGTCGACCGGGCAGCTGGCACTCGCAAGTTCTAACATCGGGCCCCTGATCTACGAGGTCCATTGAAGCACCGAGATTGCAAATATAACCGTCGTCAAGAAATAAACATGAACTGACTTCAAAGCTTTGGTCTATGGCGACTGCCTTTCGCATTTCTATCTTATTGATCTGTTCTATGGTGTTGTTTGTTAATATGGTGTAATACACAGTTCTACAGCGTAAAGAAATACTTCATTAAATTTTATCATCCTTAGGCTTCGTCAAAAAGCAAAATAATCTCATCTAGACGAGTGAAATGCGATGATGCAGGATTTCTTCAAGAAAGCCGACTATAGCCAGATCGTAGAACTGGTTATAATGGTAGCGATAGTCATTGATTATTTTTGATTTTATATTATTTCGTTAAGATCAATTAACGTATTACCATTTATTTAAATATGAAACAATCATAATTTTCTATAAAGTTTGCTATAATGCACTCTAAGAATGAGCAATGAATAACTGGTACTACGATCGAAATTTACAGTTTCGTGTCACGGCCTGACTAATAGTGAGTCTTGGAATTATTTTGCACTTAATAATTGGAAGGTATAGATCTGACAAACATTTGATTCCAATAAGACGACAATACAAGCAATACATCCCGTAAAACAATAGATTTACTGAAGGTGTGACCATACTATCATTAAAATAAATTCGTAAATCAATTAAATTGAAAGTAATAAAATATTATATTTCCAATTATTCTAAAACTACTTTAAATGCTAATTCATGTTGTTTACATTATAGAATACGTTGGTTATATACGATTTTCAGTACCATGAATAAATTTTCTTGCGTACATCCTACATACCTAGGCATCGTTTATAAAAATATTATGACGAAATAACTTCAAAGAAAAATTCAAACGAGAGACAACTTGCTCAAGTGTTTCGTCAAACAAATCTCTGACAGACTTCGATCTTCGCGTCATTACAATATTATTTCTATGATATTGCAATGGCATTTTGAAGATTTTTTTTTCTCAATCAATAATACAACAAAATTTTCCGTTCAAAATTTCTCGGAATTAGTTGGTCAAACATTGCAGTCATTATTATAACACTACATGGACATATTACACCGGACAACGCGATTCCAGTTACTGATAATTAATTAGACTTTAGTCAGGGAAAGGAATGAAAAAGGACCGAGAAGTTCTGCGTAGTATCAAAACCAGGAAACTACAATACCTCGGCCACATCATGAGAGGACAAATACATCAGCTGAATGCAGAACAATTCTAAACTCACATTTGAAACATTTTGCAGAAGAGTTTATTGAAATAGCCTACTTCTTCTTTGACCACGTCCGATCTAATAAGATCATAATATGGGCCTCCAGTGAAGGTTTGTATCAACAGATTTAGTTATTACGAAAAATGGATGTCAGCGACTTGGTCCACCTATTAGGTCCATACTCTGACTCATACACAAATTGAAATACAATACGTGAACTTGCCAGAGCCAGGATTCGAACCTAGGACCCACGACGATATAGGCCAACGCTTAAACCGCCTAACAGCCTACTTCAGTTATTTATGTAGATAAGTGTATGCACCATATTTTCATCAATAATCCTTCTAAAATATGATGCGTACATTTATCCATAAAGATAATAAATAATTTCAATAAGTTGTTTCAAAGAACTCTCCTCAAAAATTACAAATGTAAGTTAGAATAGTTCTGCATTCAGCTGACGAAAAGTACAGCATTCCCCAACTTGTCGTTCAAGGAAATATCAATGTTAAGCGTAGCAGAGGACGATACCGCATTTCGTGGCTTAAGAACCTCCATGAATGTAGGAGTGCAACTCCACTGAACTCTTCCGGGTAGCAGATGGCAAAGCTAAGATCGCCTTCATGGTGGTCGACCCCCCACTAGGGGATGGCAAAATGATAAGAATATAGTCACGCAGAAGAATATAATCACGCACGGTCGCGCAGCCGTGACCTATTCTGTGTCAGAACTATTTCCTCGAGTCATGCCTATCACGCACCATTAGCGAGGGGTGCAATACTAGTCAATGCGATCCCTAAAGACAGAGAAATTTTCAACGATGTACAGTGCATTTTGTTTTTGAAACTTTATTTTACTGTATAAAATTGTTTACGTTTTATTTATTTTTTCTTCTTCTCCCTTGTGTTACTGATATTATAAATTTAATGTTGTGAACGTCCTGAATTTTGATTTGTTATTTCCACAATGTTTTATTTTCTTGAATAAATAAATAATTAACTGGGAAATCGCAATAGCATTTGAGCACCCTTCATAATTGCGTCTATTCAATCTCATTTTGATCAAAAATAGATTTTTGTTTAACACTAAGCTTAAACATTAGCCTATAAACAAGGATATATGGCAGCGCTCGAAATGGACAGGAACGCACCGGAGCACAGCTCCCGTTCGTGAAATCAACGAAATTACATCTCCGCCTCGTGAATAAATTAAATATTGCATTCTGCTACGTGGTTTATTAAAAAGAAATAAAATTAATTTAAATATAATTACACTTATAAATATTTTTTTAAATTTTTAAAAGAATTAATGGGCTTCAGATCTGGAGTGTGGAGAAATATGGAATAAACTTGTAAAACACGTATTTAATAATATGTTATTTTCACTATGCATTAAAAGTTGTCACGTAAACAAAACACGCATCCAATATTTGAGGACGGTCGGTGCATTTTGTGTTCTTTGGATTGTGTCGTAAAATAATAAAAATAGCCCGTCTCAAAACTTTCAGCCAGGGCAGCTGGCTTTTATATTTTTATCTAAAAGCTGAAAATATTATGCGGCTGGTTTTCGCTTAATGATCACAGTTTATAGCTTAATTCATATATTATGTATGTGAATATTCTGACTAGAAAATAAAAAATGCTTATACGAAACAAAAATATATTATTAATATTATTAAAAAAGATATTTTATATGGATTTAGTCTTATACCCCGTTTACACGTGCATGGATTTACTGTTGACAGTAAATATTATCGCAGCCATAATAAAAAAATGTATGGGTAAACATGAATTATCCATCAGTTGCAAGCTTGCATGCACGAATAAAAAAAGTTTGGAAGCATCTGCATTTTCATGCGACAGTAGGGATTTTTTCGATATTCGCCTGCGCAGTAGAACGATAGTGGCGAACCTGCCGGCAAAAAAACGAACTATACTCATTTTGAAGTTAACCGATTTTCACTACCTGTCAAATAGTTCCATAAAATAACAACATCGCGTCTCGCTTACTCTTGAAGATTGAAATTTGATATTGGAGAGTCAGTCAGCACTTTTACGTGTCCACAGTTATTGTCACCACAGTTTAAAGTACGCACTATTGCTGTCAGTAAATTCATGCACGTGTACAGGTGGTATAACGCTTTGTGTATTTTCTACATTATTTTATAAGCGACTCAGACACGGCGGTCGCCTCATCAGAACGTATGAAAATATTTAAAAGATGCGTAGGTGCCAGGGAACACAAAATTAATGGAACTGAAATACCTAACGTGTGTGGAGTGGAGTAACAGGTAACCGATTTCGAGTGTGGAAGAATATGGGATAAACTTAAACACGTGTCAAGAATACGTCATTATAAACTGGCTCTTGGTTCTCTGCTCTCGGTTTATGCCCTGATGCTCATTTAATACTGGTGTGTTCGAAGGTTGCACGTGTACAGGCGCTAATATTATACGCTGCAAATAAAACTTGCTCCACCATCCATCGGAGCAACCATCAAATCTCGACTTCTTCATCCACAACACCATGACTCATACATATAGTTAGCTGTGCTGTGTTTTATTTCATGGGTGAATGCATATTATAGTATTTCATAGGCGAAGAAACCCAGGACGCTACAAAATATCTCGAATGAAATTGTTCAAAATGTAAATAAAATAGAATTAAAAAAAAATAATCATACTTTATTATATTAATACTATCGACTGAAGGTACTTCATGGAATAGGAATTTAAATTCTAATGGATTCAAGCTCTGTACAATTATATTTAAGTCGTTTTTTGCGACCCGGGTTTCGCCTTTCGGCATCTTCAGGCGCCGTGTACACTCACCAAAGGTAAACAACTCCATTACCTACCTACTTTATTGTATTGATTTATTATATATAGTACAGAGCTTGAATCCATTAGAATCATACTACTTCGAATCGACCCATCTGTTTATGTCAATGTACTAGGTGCCTCTGAGTAATAGTGTTGCCAAGTCAAAATTTGAAATTTCAGAAGAATGTGTAAAAAAAATTCAGTAGATTCAATAAATATCAGTAGATTTCTGTTTTAGGAAAAATGTTTCGCCCCGGGCCGCAGGTTCCCAATTTTTCATGATCGGCTCGTTTTTTTTAGGAGAAAAATTTCGCCGCGGGCCGCAGGTTCCAAAATTTTCAAAGACGACTCGTTTTTTTCCCGGATGGTGGGAATTTTGTGGAATGAAGAAATATCAGTAGATTTCATAAAATATCAGTAGATTCAGTATATTGCCAAAAATATCAAAAAATATCAGTAGATCTACTGAAATTTCAGTAGACATGGCAACACTACTGAGTAAAGATGCATTCCACATAAGATCATGGCGGTTGTCTACGGCCAAGCATTAATTTTTTACTCAAACACAAGAATTAGAGTCCCCTGTTTGTTTGTTTTTTACGTAAAAGCAAGCACACGCTTTTACAGTTTTCACGTATTTTTTACATCACTTTGAAATCGATGTAGTATGATTGGCCTCTGTCACTCAGTGATTGATGACGTATTATTTAATGAAAATGCATGACAGCGAAAAACTAAAGAGCACGATATCGGATTGAGCTAGAGAAGACATTCACTCAGCACTGAATTGAAATACGCGATGATGCAAATGATATAGTTTATAATAAAATATACCATCTTTCTTGTGTATTCATATATTCACGTATTCATGTATTCGTGTATGAATACAGTAAATTTAATTTGATTGTTACGACAATTATCACATTCAACTACTTTATAGGTACCTATATTTCATCTCTCCTGGGCACTAATAATCAGCTATTTTCAATGACATTATTAATGGACAACGCACTCAATACAGTAGCTAGCAAGTAAATTCGCGCATAGCGACATTCGCACATGTATAGGTAGACGTCACGCCATTTCCATTATGCGATATCACACATCAGGAATTTATAGCAATATCACCTTTATTGTAATGGCGTTAGAACAGTGTTTCTAGTGTCAATGTTCATTTGAGCGAACCCGATCGAAACGAACCATTCGGCAGACCCGACAAAAAGCATCGGGAATTTATAGCAATATCACCTGTATTGTAATGGCGTTAGAACAGATTATGCACATTTGGCAGACCCGACAGAAAAGTGAGTGTAATTTTTTTTCCAGATGCTTCCTCCATATTAATGTCATTGGCTATTTTCAATAGAACTTGCTTCTTACTAATGTCACTCCGCTGGCTCTTGGAAACGTACATAGCATTAATATTATAATATGAGTACAGATAGTTTACTTTTTTCTTGAAAATTTAATTATACGAGTACCAACATCTGACGAATGAATCGGCACGTGTAAATTAAACGGTCAATACTGTAACTATCTACTCATACAAACTCTATTCTTTGTGATGAGGCTCGGTGCTAAATAAAGGGGAAAACCCCAAAAATGTATGGAAAAAAAGCGGGATGTAAAGAACAAGATTCTCAGGAATATCGAAAAGTTATTTTTCAGTAATTTTCAGTTATTTTTGTTTATTTTTCAGTGTTGAAATGCAATAATTTAGGTTTTATTTTTTATTACAACGTTTTTCTTAGCTCGTATTCTTATCTGTCCGCTAAAAATCTTGCAATCGATTTTTAACTAACTTCCCGACTAGCTAAACATTTAAAACTTTTAGAATATATCAGAACACTATGCCAATGCATTTTTTTATTACTTTTAGCCATCTTTAAGCAGAATTGAATTCATTTTGAGTTAATTCTGTTTTGTATGAAAAGTTATTTCGACACCATTATTGGTTGCTAGGGGGTCCTAGCAACTAAATTATTAATATATTTGTGCGTTACTATGGAAATCCATATAACATGTCAAGTACATTTTTTTTGATCGTTTAATTAGTCAAGTCAAGTTTATATGGTTCAACAGAAAATTTAAAAACGTTGTATATAAAAAGTTCTTTTTATCTTGTAATTATTTAGTTTTAGGTACAAAATTGTTGGAAAACTATTTTGTAATATTTTGTATAATTCTATATTAATAAATCACTGCAAAAATAAGAAAATTTTTGTTTTCTCAAGTCCAACCTTTTCCAGGTGACTTACTAAATTATCGATTCTCCGAGAAACTTTGTTGGTACTTTACTAAATTAGTGAATATTTTTAATAAAATTGTCACAAACTGCATCTTCGGAAATTGACAATAGTGTGCCCTTGACATAATGACTTTTGATTAGGTAAGAATCAGTATCAATTCTCGCAATGTCCCTTTGCAAGACGTTGCATTAACATAATATTCTACTGCCTACAGCGCAGTATTTCCAAATTATTTTATGAGGTTGCATTATCATGTTTTACATTTTTTATTGCAGTTCCAAAAAAATGGTTACATCTCCCTTTGACGACTGATTTGAACCTTTTCTGCCTTTTAGTATTCGTTGTGATGTCATTGTATAAATTAATAGATGTGTGCCCAATATTATCAATCGTTTATATATTTTTAATGTAATAACTGTGATGAAAATTTTTGACACGATTCTTTCGAAAACATCATTTGATTTAATTTATTTTATTAACTAGGTGACAAACCAATCGAAGTATATACGACATAAAACTTTAATTGAGGCGTCTAATTACAAAAAGCGACAATTCCACAATTCAATATTTTCGGAAAACAACGTTTTTATGTTTCAAGCTTCAATTATTTGTTTTAACGTGAGATTATTTTTCCGTTGTATTCTATGTCGAAATTAGAACCAAATGGCAATTTGTTTCAGCCGATAAACTCTTAAAATAATGTAATAAATATAGGCAAAATAAAATTGGACGTAGCGCTATTTGTACTTCACTTTTTAATTAACTCCGCATAAGGCACATATTTCCGCGAAATCAACCAAGCTTTAAATAATATGAAACACGGACTTTTTTTGTAATAAATCGAGTAAAAATATTTTTTTTCGAAGGGTTATGTCGCGTTTTGGAATTTATAGATCAATACATGTTGTGTAAAATTATACAAAGAATACGTGCGTATTTTTTTCTCGATTTTGACCAAATGTGGACTTATCGCTTTTTGGAATTAGACGCCTCAATTCTTCTAATTATTAGAAATTTTATGTCGGTATCTATGCTATAGGTATAGGTAAATCATTCTACAGTGGCACCATAGGCGATTCGCGCATGTATTGAAGTGCATGCGACAATGCCTGTTTCAATGCTAGCAAACAATACCACTACAACTGCAAGCCGCATTTGCCGTACCCATGGTGCCACTGTAAAACGATTTACCTTTATCTCTTCTAATTGCGACAAATTTTATGTAAAGATTTTTACAATATTCTCTGAAGCGCTTTCTAAATTATTGAATTATTGCGTTACTGTTTTTTTTTCTTTTCTAAAAAATGATTTTTTTAGTGGGTCTATTCTATACACAAGACGGCTATCCCCACTCACAAGTATCTTATTATCTTGTATAAGCGTGTATTTTCCATACTTTTAGGCGCACACGGGGTTCCGGGTGTGTAACCCTCCCCCCCCCCCCCCACACAGGCCACGGAACGTGAAGAGCTCACGATTTACTATTTGTGACCTGGATAATATTTGCTGTCAAAAGATCCCCCCACTCCTCTCGGCATTCTACGACATGCGTCAGTTAATATGCCTGTGACACTCGTGAATTATTTCAATTATCAGGACCATCCAAAGTCTGTTTTAATATATCTGCAGGCCAGGTGTTAGACTCAAAGTGTAGAGTATCTGGGTATGGGGTACGTTCCCGGAGAAGTGCAATGATACGCGGGGTAAATGCGGAAGTCAGTAACATATGTTAGGTTTAGTTAAACTTGCCCCCTCTCGCCACATTAAACAAAGAATAGTTAATTATCATGAATATTTTTTTCGAAATTGTACCCCCCATAGCATTTTCCTGTGTGCGCACCTGTATAATTTACAAACAATTTATTATTATTTGTATAATATGCACGTTAATTTAATAACATTTTTTTCAGTGCGTAATACGAATGACAGCCGCAATATTTTCATCTGTTTTGTCAATATGTAATCAACTTTAAAATAATGTTTTAAAATTGGAATTGCGCAAACGACACGTGGGCATTTCAGGCTTAAGGTTTTTGGAAAATGTCTTTGTTATTTAAGACATTATGACAGAAATTACAATTTAGTATGATATGCCTAGAGGAAATGTAAACATATAACTTAACATCAACATATTGGGACTTTTACCTCTCGCATTTAGAAATTTTTGTATGAGTCAGAGTATGGACCAAATAGGTTGAGCACAGTGGCGAAGAGTAGAGGTAGACTGTTAAGAGCCGCCATAAATAGTGCACATTAAACTTTGTCAGTCATACTTTTTAAATGGTTTTGCAGGCAAACTGGTTTAGGCAGGGTTTTTTTTTAAATTAATCAACACCATCTGTAAATTGTAATCTTAGTTCAATGAAAACTAATTGTATGTATAACTGACAAAGTTTAGTATGCACTATTTATATCGGATCTTAACAGCCATCGCCACTGTTTAATGAGCAAATGGCTGACATCGATTTCTCGTAAAAACAAAATCTGTTAATACAAACCTCCACTCTGTGGAAGTCCATATGATCTTAATAGGATCGGACATGGTCGGGAAAAAAATACAGAAATTATTAGAATTAATTCCTCGCTTCGGCCAGAATATCAGTTTTCCGCGCGCGCACCGAGTCCATCTTCACCGGTATGCAATCCATTCAACACCACGCCACATCCTATCATAATATCACAGTTCCTTTCACTTTGCTACTAAACTGTGTGATGATTGTCATAAATTTCAAAAGTCAATCAGCGGCCAGATTTCAAGTAGATCCATTGTCGACGATCAACCTCGAACCCGCGACCTAACTCGTATCCCGTAAAGTCGGCTATGCTTGTCTCCGTTTGATTGTAGGGTTGCCAACTAATTTTGAGACAAGACCATAACATTTTAACCAGTATTGCTATTTTTTTAAAATACAATAATAATTATACATTGTATATTTTACGAAAATAAGAAATAATTTTAAAAGTTGAATACGTATGTACCACTGTATTATTACCAATGTAACCCAAAACAAATTAAAATACTAAAAATAACACTGGCAGGCTACAAGCCGATTATCTGCCGATAGTTTCCGGGCCAAAATAAAATAATTACAATTTTTTTTATACGAGCTTAATAATGATATCCGCTCAACAACAAAAAAAACTGACCAGCACAAACCAGTCTATAAAAGGAAACCTTTTTATATAACTACAAAGATATAAATGAATAATGAAATTAAGACAGTACCTACATATAATACGTCACCTTCATCCACTGCTGGATGGAAGCCTCTACTAACTCATTTCACTCATCTCGGTCCCTACTTTTCTCTCCCATATTCATCCACCGAGTTTTTTTCCGAGAGTTCGTCTATTCAGCAGGTTTTAGCGCGTGTCATATAGGTCGTTTAGTGACCTTTGGCATGGCCCCCACATCCTGAAGATAACCCTTACCTATCGCTAAGTTTAAAGACAGTATGACCAAATGGGTAAAATTGGATATTCAGTGTATTTCGACTTTTTATTTTGTATATCGACTTGAATTACGGAGTTGTCGAGTATTTACACACAATAATCAAAAATTGCATCTCACAATCACATTTTTACTATTGCCACTTTATTACTATTAGAGCAAATTTGGATGTGTATTTATCTCACATATCTGTTCGACCCACCACGCCGGGCCCCCTTTAAATCCAGCCTAGAGCCCTGTCAGTCCCCTTTTTATAGGGAACATGCCCTTGGGTACCTGACTGCATTTGTCCAGTGATTGTCCACTCACTGGGCGACAACATGTAAACAATAATTATAATAAATTAATTAATATATGGGATATTGGTCGGTGGCTTTCTCTAAAATTTCTAAACGTTTTACATTCCAGATAATATGATAAGACTGTTCCCGCACAAATCGGTGCAGTTGGTAACCCTAGTCTCCAAACACACCACACGTCTAATCCTTTCATCCATCATACACCGTGACTAGGGATTCCAATCCCGGGATCCCGAGCTATTTTCGATACCTATGAATCCCGGGATTGATAAACATAATCCCGGGATTTCGGGATTGATTTTTTTATCAATTTTTATGGAAAATAAAATAAAAGCGAAAATATAACAGAAAAAATACTTTAAAATAAAAAATAACTACATTATAAATAAACTGAGTTTGAATGAAGTTTGATTTATACCCATGTGTAGGTTGCCGATTCATTTTATTTTTTCACATAAATTATTAAAAATGGAAAGATTGGAAAAAAACAATGCTTCGCACTTTTAACAAAGTAATTCCACCATGATATCATACGTTTTACGGCAGTTTCATATTCGTCTGACTAATTAGATTTATGAAGCGGAAAGGCCATAAGTACGCCATGATTATTTGCTTTACTATTTTAAATCTCGCTAATCCATTTATTAAGTCTTTACTATCAGAAGCAGCAATCTCCTATTAAATTCACATTATTATTTAAATTACAATATTATTTACTCCGTTAAACTTGTGTATTTCCAAGATTGAACGTATACAATATTAACAATAAATTTCTTAAATAGTATAAATTATACTAGATTTATTTTTGACCGATTTTATCAATGTTATTTGTAAATATAAAAATTTTATATTAACAATGGAAAAAATGCCAATCCCGGGACCAGTCCCGGGATCCCGGGATTGTCAAATTGTAATCCCGAAATCCCGGGATCAGAATTTTGGCTCGGGATTGGATTCCCTAACCGTGACTTGAAAATCCTTTGTATTTTTGAACCATTGCAATAATTGCAAAATAGCTATGGTAACTAGGTAATTAATTAACTTTTATAAATGGTACCAAACAATTGTTAAACATTTTTAGCTTTATCATTGCAGCCGCATTTAATTGAAATGGAGATAATAATATTTTAAAATACTGAATGGTCATTCATTTATAATATATTAAGAAAAAAATCAATTTCAATACTATTGTATTGATCATAAATTGTTTTTTGATCGACCGATATAGCTGGACATATTTATACGGAAAGCTACTAACCCACATGTTTTTTTTCGAACACGTGTTAAACATACAAACAAAATACCTACTAATTCAACTGACCCAATATTTTCATAATTTAATAATCGATGCCTTTACTAAGTGTCAGTGGGAATTTGAAATGCAGTTTTTTCAATGGACGTTTTATCCAGCGCATGTAATTATTATAGGTTAAACAAATGATTAACAACTATTTCTCGAATACAATCTATTGGTACACCCCTTCCATCTCGGACTGAACAACCGATGCTGAGATTATTATTATAACATTAGAAGAAGCAGCCATTCTTGTTAGTCTCGATACATACACGAACCATGGTGTGATCATGGAGAAATTCAACCTACGGAGCATACTGTAGAGACCTGCATCGTTTACGCATCCCTTAGGGCACTAGCCGGAAATCTTAGTCATTACAACACATCAATAGACGTCGTGTATTTTATTGTTAATTGATATACCTACTCAATCATCGGATAGGAAAGCATTTTAATATATTGTAAGTATCTTTTGCGTATTGGCAACTCAAGCGACGGGAATCTCTTCTCAACTAGACTCGACTAGACCGTGGTAAAATCCGGGATAAAATTAAACACGTGTCAAGAATACGTCATACGTCGAATACTGACAAATGCTCTCGGTTTATGCATCGACGCTCATTTAATATTGGTGTATTACACACACTACACACGTAGGTACATAATGCGTGTTTCATTTTCGTAGGACACTCACACATTCAAAACCCTGCATCAAAATGTAGTTTATTGAATATTGCCTATCAGAATTCAATTTAGTATTTGTTCTGTGACCATACACTATAACACACTTTCATTACTACATCAGTCGTAGAGACTTCTTTTATAAAACCCTAAATGGATATGTAACAAATAATGACTAGGTATAATATAAAAATAATATTATGTATTTTTTCAACAGAATCTTTACAAAGAAAGGCACCGCACACGACTGATTATTGGCGCCCTTTTGCCTTACAAAAAATCGATTGAATTAATATAAAAAAATAACTCGTTCATTGACTACATTTAAGATTAAAATGATAAAATTAAAGATGGTTACGTAACATTGTCAAAGCTTATGTGTCAATACTCACGGCACTCGTAATCGGCTAACATCTGGCGAAAAAAACTTTCACTAAGTATTTCAATGGGCTCGCGGAGGTGCTAAAATACGGCTGACAAAATACTCATTAAAATGTGGACATTTTACGATGACGAAGATGTTTGGTTCATCTCTTCTACCGCGGTATAACAGATACAAGTCTCGTATCTGACTATTGAGGCTTCGTGATTGCGTATCTGTGTATCGAAAAGGCATTTAGGTATTTCAATAAAATCAGCTGATGAGCGAACATGCGACTTTGAATAAACGAAAGAATAACGAAATACATGCCAGTTCTCCACGGTGCATCAACAAATGATTAAACAGCCTTATCTCTGAAGGCGATGCTTTAAAAACTGTGGAGTTATTTGTTTTATATTGTGTCTCTTATCACAATAAACAATTATTAATACGGCAAAGAAACCCCCCAAAAGATGCTATTTTGCTATACAAAGGCGTTTGAAAAACAAGGCACTCCCAATAAAAACTAAAATAACACTCTATAAAACTATCCTACACCCATTATTAACGGGTTACATGTAAGTTCTACGTATGCAGTTCATTGTGGGACACTTATTAGTGCGCCGCAGTACATAAAACATGAGTTCGTATAACATTTTATCAAATGACGAGTTCTTCGTTGAACATTTCACAGTTGAATACATTTGTACGTATCTTACAAAATGCGGCGATAGTTTGCAAATAGTACTGTTCCAATTAGATTAACCCTTACCTAACCTAACCTAGTAAATATATCTCATAAAATTTGCCACATGTTGTAGCATACGTACAAATGTATTCCACGGTGAAATGTTCAACGAAGAACTCGTCATTTGATTAAATTAATGTTACACGAACTCATGTGTCACGTACTGCGGCGCACGAATAAGTGTCCTGCGGTGAACTGTTTACGTACAAATTTCCGGATACGTTATTAACGTGGTTAGATGTAGGGATCGCAACACCGAATGAATATATCAATATCGGTATTTCGGTATTTCTAATTGAATACCGGTATTCGTCAAAACATATTATAAAAAAAAAATAAGTATCTATCAATAAATATGACTATTAAAATCTATTTAAAACACTATTTTATAGCAACTTACCTTTAATTATTAATTTTAAATTTAATAAGTACCTTTGTAAATATGCATAGATCATAATATTTTACAACTGCTAAGTTTTACAAATACGATAAGTCTGGGTACAGAAAAATCTGTCTGAAATTCAACGTTTGTTGAATATACTATCAAAGTTGGATCAATAGTTATAAAATAATTGGAAATATAAGCCACGAATGTTATCTTTCTCGAAATATGTTGATTCATCGCGACAATTATTAGTCTATGAGTATATTTGAGATTTGTTAGGTTCAGTCAATATATTTGCATTTTGACAGCATAAAACTTACAAATTAAATTTAATATACAATATAGTAGTAAGTAATGTCAAAATAACAACATTAATTTCAATTTGGAAAAACATAAATGTGTATGCTTTCTTAATACCGAAAATACCGGTATATATGATTTTTGAAACCGGTATTTCGGTATAGATAAATAATTTAATACCGGTTTTTAAATACCAGTATTGGAATCCCTAGTTACATGTAAATTGTGCGTAAAACATTTCACCTTGACACAGTTCGCCGTGATCATTCTTATGGGAAAGAGATGACCATAAACGGTCTCCAATTTTATTAGATTCATTATTAACATTAATTCAATTTTCATAGGTGATTATGGCAAAATTCATGAATTCAAGAATAAAAACCTAACCTAACCCAACCTAACCTAATAAATAATCCAGTATATTGGCTATTTAAAAAAAATGCTGCTGGCTTCCTGTAAAGTGTAAACCGATAAGAACCGTGTTTTATTTAGATATGACTTTTATGTCAGTACAATACGACCCAAAGAGGTTAGACGGTCTATATACGGCCATATTATATTTCCGATACAACATTTTACGGTGAAGTGTGATACGGCGAACTGCATACGTACAAGTTTCCGGACACGTATTCACGTTTGGATAAAAATAGTGCGCACTCAACAAACAGGATGAAAGGAATGTGGATATCTTTAAGCGAAGAGTTATGAGAAGATTATTGGTGGCTGTTGAAGTAGATGGAATATGTGGGTTGAGGTAAAATAAGAACCTGTACATTCTTTATGTGGGCGAAAAGATCACGTGACAAATGAAAATGCAGATTCACGTGCATATAATATCGGAGGAGTTACTAGCTAAGTTGGGCTATGTACGCATCCACCTGTCAGATTATCTAACAGGGGCTTCAGGGTCCAAGAAAAAAAACTTTAATATCGCTACCTGAATGCAACAGTAGGATAAGTCAAAAATATTAGTTTTGAGGTAAATGAACTTTTATGCTATGTCATACAAATTAAATAGTTAACTATGTACTTATAATGTTTTTTTTCTGCGGTATGATTTTGATAGTATTTTGTGTATACTATAATTAACATTGGGTTATTTCAGTTATTTTACTATTGCTTTGAAGTTACAGGACAATTTTAATACATGTAACATTGACATTTTTTCTTTTAAATGGGGTACTTATTACATTTTTTCGGATCTCAGTGATTCATTATAATAGATAAAGCTTTCACTAATTAATTGGAATATTTATCTCAAATCGATTCTTTTAGCAGTGCAGGCGATTCATTTAGGTGTTGATATCGTTACGTTTAAATGTCATTAACACCCTTGCTAAATGATTTCGTCGTAGCCATAATGTTGAAATAATTACAATATAAAAAGAACTTTTTATACACGTTTTTAAATTTTCTGTTGAATTATTATGCTCTATATGCTCAAACTTGTACTTGATATGAAGTAAATAAAAACAAACAAACAAATAAATATAAAATACAGAAATGTCATTTTGATTTCTATAGTAACGCACGTATATATTATTAATTTAGTTGCTAGGACCACTCCCTTAGCAACCAATAATAGTCTTTTACTTTTTGTGAATTTTTCTGAAATAACTTTCCATACAAAACAGAATTAACTGAAAACAAATTCAATTCTACTTAAAGATGGCTAAAAGTATTAAAAGAATGCATTGGCATCGTGTTCTGATATATTCTAAAAGTTTCAAATGTCTAGCTTGTCGGGAAGTTAGTTAAAAATAGATTGAAAGATTTGTACTGGATAGACAACCACCGGACAAACAAGAATACGAGGTAAGAAAAACTTGGTAAAATACGTCCTTCCCCTATTCTATATTAAAAAAAACTAAATTTATTTCGCCTGCAGCACTATTGAGATTGAGAGTCTCAAAATCGATCAGCAAACCAGGTAATTCACCGCTGTTTCAACTCCATGGAATGACGAGACATCTAGTCATACAAAATTCTTCATTTATTTGACAAGTATTATAATTATTGTTCTTATAATACAACGACATAATATTATTACGTAGTTACGAAGAATTCAATAATTACTGCGATATAAAAAATGACATAAAAACGTTAAGTGCCATAATATTGTTGAGTATGGCTTATAGCAAATAATTCACGAAATATCATTCCAAACAACAAAAAAAATTGCAATATCTTTTGACATCTAAGTTAGTAGACACTAGGGATTAGAATTTCAGTCAGAAATTGTAATTCCGGGATTTTGCAAATTTGTATTAACCCGGGAAATAAAATATTAAAACCTAAAATTTATTGGTATTAGAACTTGACCAGACGACGCGTGTCCCGCAGCGATACGTCGTGAGTGGTAGTGGACGGTTCAGTGAAGTCACCTGTAACTCAACCACGCGCGAGAAGTGACACGCGGAAATTACATGTGGACGGCTTTTTTACCCTCCATCTGGACAAAGCCTTCGACTATCAAAAATCTTAAACAATTAATATGTTTTATGACAAATGTTTTATAAAATCTTTTACAGTGTAATTATTTTATAAAATATATCATAGCATGACATTATTTAGTCAATGGCAGTGATTCTCCTTAGATATACCAGGGGCTCCGCGAGAATTCGCAAAACTTCCGTTGGTCGTGAGCTTGAAAAATGTTTAACTCGTCGCTATTTGACACAACCTTTGAGGAAATATTCCATGAAGATTAATAAATTTTCGCCTGCGGTGCCAACAGACAGGGTTTTTGCGAATATTATATATGATATAAATAGATATATATATTTTAAATATTATTTTGTTATTTGCACTTACCCGCTAATAAAATAATAAAATTTAGTAGGTGTGTAGGTAATAAATAATAACAATTAATACACATAAAAATTGATACTAAAATAATTATGGACAGAAACCACTTTTCCTAGAGCCTAATTATTTACACATCGCTTTTATAAAAAGACCATAATGTGTACTAGGTAGAGGTTCCCCAAGATTTTTCAAAATTGTTCAAGGGTTCTGCCAATCGAAAAAGTTTGGTAATCACTGAGTCTTTATGGTAAAGGTGCTTTGCAATATTTCCAGTTGGAATTTTTCATATTTAGTAGACTGAAAAAAGTGAACAAAAATTAACATTTTTTCATCATTTTCATTTTTTTAGATTTTTTTAGTAGGTATATATATGTCCAATATACTAGGTGTTTTAAAATTATATATGTTAAATATAAAGAATGTTACATTCTCAAATCTTGTGCATTATTCGTTGAATAAAATAAATAGTTTATTAAATTATTAGCAAGTGCAAGTATCTATAATATTATAACTAGAGATTGGAGTTATCCGTGCGTCGGTTAGTAGTTAGGGCATTCATAAGCGCAATTTTATAAGCTTTAGCTATGACGCCAGTGATTTAATTGGTAAAACACATTGGCGCGAATCCAGTGGAAACGGGTTCATATTCGTCGTCGTTTTTTCTTGTAGGTTTGGGATTTCAATATGTAAAATCTACTAGTTAATTTCGTCGCAGTTAGATAGGACGCCGGCGACTTAATTGGTAAAGCACATTAGCGTGAATGAAGTAGAAACGGATTTTTTCTAGCATGTATATTATATCTGAAGTGTTTTCAAATTATGTATGATCTTTAATAGTATACTACTGACCTAATTGTGTCTTAAATCGTCACTGCTGTATATATGAGAAAATGCTTATGTATAGCTTAATAGATTCATATTTAAATTACTAATTGGATACGTTCATAAACTGCAATACTTAAAGTATACGATGCAAAGTAAATCACGACATTCAGCCGTGAATTTTCCACGGCCAGCAATTGCAATAAAGTCAAGACATTAACTTCGCTTGACTACCGATGATTTTAAAGTAGGGTATGTTCTGTATTAAAGTCTGAACACAAAACGACAAAAAATCAAAAAGATTTTCAATAATAAGACGTCTCCATGTACGTGCGAAATAAAATGAATAAGAAAAACGAGACAACAGATGTAATTTTTTGTTATAAAGTAAATAACGTTTTTTGGTTGAAAATATTTGATGAGTGTCATCATCGGGTTTTTTTTTTCAATAATATACAACATGCTCAGGTGCCATAATGTCGCCTGTCTTTGGGAAGTTTTATAAATCGTATCACAGTTGTATGATATTGTATCTGATACTTGCGTGTATAATATTGAGATCAATTTCTGATTAAAATGCAAATACAGAATTTTACCGGCCTGGAAGGGTATTGTTACTGATGCCCCCCTGGATTTCCACATCCCTCGTTTCCCTACATACCAATCATCTCTTTACAGCGACCGCAATCGGGACCCCATTGCGCCACACGGAGATCGAACTTCCCTCGAGTATAATATAAACAGCAAAAGATGGTGATCAGTCTGTCACTTGGCCTAAATACAAGTCTCAGAATCCACCCACCCTAGGTATTAAAAAATAATAAATACCACATCACAAATACTAAGGGCAAAGCAAAAGAGAAAAATTGCTACTCGAGGGAACTGCATCAATCATCCAAGCGCCGAGACCCTGAACACGTGCTCTGGCCTGCGATTTCCTAACTATCGACTCGTGTGTCACCCGACGACATGACGTAATTGTGACATAAGCCAATACACGCCCGAGGCAAGCCGGCTAACTCACACTGCTCACCATAGATATTATTATGATGAAACACCTATTTGTGTATGGGGACAATGAATAACGCCAGTATTTGACTAGCGTTATTTTCTCGAATGCTATTATCACTCCGTTAGTACGTCACAATGATGTCATATGACGTCATGTCGACCGGGCGATTTCAACTCGCAAGTTCTAACATAAGGCCCCTGTACGTAAATCAGGTACTTACACAACAAGGCTCCAACACCGACTCGGGCTAAGCACTGTGCGAAGAATGAAAAGTGCAACGGACCAGAATCGGCGGACCTCCTAACGTATATGCGCGAAGAAAACTCTTAAAATTTATCCACGAGACAATTTCACCCAGACCGCCAATTGGGTCTCGGACCGGTCGCGAAGCCACAGAGGCCCAATTTCAATATAGGAATAAAAATCACCTAAAAGCACTCGTAGAGATAGCTACTTCATATAAAGGGGATAGGTAAAGTTTACCTGGCGCCCCATTTTTTAGCTAATACCCTAAGCAAGTAAGCAGATTAAAATAAAATACGAATTAGAAAGTACGAAATAAACCCACCGGAATACAAATTCAGTACAATCGTATCGTAGGTATAATGTATATAAAATTCTGGTTGGTGCTAATGAGTATCAAGTCGTACCGTACGAACAGCTCTATTATCGGATATTTGATATTAATCAATATCAAAATAATGTAATTATTGAAACTGTAACGATAATTCCTCTTTCTCATTCCTGTAAAATAGCTCACGGAAAACTGTGCAAGGACGAAATGTAATTGTACAACTTAAATGTAACCACGATGAAGCGAGGAAACTGGTGCGATATTGTGCTTGATGTTGGTGAGTGGCGAAGACATGGCTGAGAGCTGGGAGCTGACAGAGCTCTAGCCTGGGGGCCCGGGCTTAAGGGGGTTTGACCAGTTAGGTGAGATGGTTACATGTAATTGTACATGGCACGGCTCACTGTGAGTTTTCTATCGGAAAGAGATGACCGTATACCATACGGTGTCCAATTTTATTAGATTCAATATGAACATTAATTCAATTTTCATGGCTGCAAATTCATGAATTCAAGAATGAAAACCTAGCCTAACCTAAACTAACAAATAATCCAGTATATCGGCTATTTTAAAAATTTGTTTGCTGCTGGCTTTTTGTAAAGATGTGTAAACCGACAAGAACCGTGTTATATTTAGACATGAATTTTATATCATTAATATACGACCCAAAGAGGTTGGACGGTCTTTAATATACGGCCATATATTTCCGATACAACATTTCACGCTGCGGCGAACTGCATACGTACAAATTTCCGAACACGAAGTGAGATAAACAGACACCACAGATTTGCTCTAATAGTAAAAAAGTCTTAATATTTTAATATATGTGACTGTGCGATGCAATTTGGTGAGATATGATTGATTGAATGATAATTTTGTCAAATTTTATTTTATAATAATGTGTGGTTTCTAACTAATAAAAAATGCTATTTATTCAATATAGCGATTGGTCACATATTACCTGGCTACCATAAAAGGAGAGTTGCGGTCAGTGCTTTATAATATGATATCGAGACGTATGAACAACTCAATAATTCAAGTGGATTTATTGAAAAATAAAAATAATAAACGCTAAAAGTACACCCCTTAATAATTATACCACGCAGAACCATTGGGTTCCGCGGAATACCGTTTTGGGGTACTCTACTATAGAACATCAAACTGTCCTTAACCTTGGCGATAGGTTAACATCATAGCCAGTGGGACCGATTCAGGATGTGGGGGCCATGGGTGGAGAGAGTGCATACGGGACGCAGATCTCAACAACATTCTAAGCGGTTTGTTTTTCTCCGCACTCACAAAATCGAAAAGGGTTTAAACTCCACCTATACATGTTATACGCACAAAGGTCTAACACCAAGTGTGAGTTCCTTACCCTAAAGGCCTGCCATTCAATACTAATTCTCCATGTTCTTCGATCCTTTGAACTAGCTGCCTCCTGCCACCCAGAAAAACTTTCTAGAGACATCATAATTATTACTATTATCAATATGAAGTGTAGGTTTAAAATAATAATTATATTAGTGATTTAAAGCATGTTTTCACAGATATTTTCTAAAAAGAAATTCAACGTTATCCTTTCCACCAGATATCGTATAATATATATGTTTTACGAGTAGCCGCTTTATCATACCTGTTAACGTTATTTTATTCATTCATAAAATACATAATTGGAAGATTAAAAAAATCTTGAAATTCTAATAAATTTAATACATTAACTCTGAAACACCATTAAAAATAGTAGATTATTATTTAACAATAAACTATTTTTAATAATAAAAAAATCACTAATCGTAAAGATATTAAATATTATAAGGATGTCATCACTGTGCGAAAAAATATGATTTGAACAAAAAAATCAATGTGAATATTATGTAAAACAGCGAAAACCACGTTGAATTAATTACATTAAATAATATAATAAAACCATTAACTTTGAAATATTTAAATAGTACAATTGTGTAATGCTTACCTGTTTTTTGCATTAGTAATAAGGTGAGAGTGGTTTTTTAAAAAATTAACGACATTTATCTAAATCTAGTATTTTGAAATGAAATAAAACCAAAAAGAAAATTAAAATAAGCACATTTTGATTCGTTTCATAGACAAATTTATAATCGGATGTTTTAATATAAATTTAGCATTTATATATATATATATATTTCATTAAACGTGCGCCATATGGATATAATCTGTTTTTGATGATAATTTATCTAAGCATTAGAAAATATATTTAATTGAGGATTACACTTGAATATGAAGCTCCTTAATTTAATATAAGTACATGTTACAATAAAATTTTCTACCGGTAGTCCGCAGACCGGCGCCGGTCCGCAAGAATTTATTACCGGTCCGCAAAAGCTTTCACCATGCTATCAACCGACTATATCACTACACGATTCGGGGAATTCGCACTAGATGAAATACTGGGAAAATTTTTGAACGCTGCTGATATCCAGAAAGTCATATTCAACATCATAAGCCTACATTTAAAAGCGTCAGCTGAAAACTGTGATAAATATTTTTATGAAAATTAAGATCTACGTTAAGGCGAACTTCTAACCTCTGGATTAATAATCCATTTTTGTTAGATCTTAACTCACGCGCACTTGATCCTCGTGAGAAAGAAAATCTGATCGAGCTATCTTCTGATGTCACTCCGGTGTCCAGACATAAAATTCAATCATTGTCTCAATTTTTGATATCCCTTGATAAAGAATATCCATCTCCGAATTATAAAGTAATTTTTTCGACTTCCTATTTATGTGGAAAAAAAAATTATCATCTATGTCAGTAATAAAAACCAAAAAGAGAAATCGAATGGATATTAATGCAGCGCTTCATCTCTCAGACACAATGCTGCAACCATGTATATCAAATTTGCTTACAAAAAAGCAGCAGCAGATGCAACTAACCAAAGGTTGTAATTATAAAACATAAGATTTAATAAATAAAATCCTATCTATAACGGCTATTATTTCTGGCTAATACCGGTCCGCAAAATATTTGTCCTATGTTTACCGGGCCGCGGGTATTGAAAGGTTGAAGAACACTGATTAAGAAAACAATTTTTATGTTCATAACATATGATAGTTAATATGAAGAAAACGAAAATTTATTTAATAATTAAGGATTTCAAAATTTTGATTTAGAAATAGATTTTAAAATATATAATAGGTACTGCGTAACAGCCTCGGCAATATACCACAATGCACTTGGCTCAGTAGCTTAATGCAGTGCTCCGCAACCGGTGTGCCGCGGGACGATGCTAGGTGTGCCGCGATGCAGTAGCCAAATTTGCCTACAAGGCTGGTAATATATTTGAGCACCTGCATGAACTTAATAAAACAATGCAAGGTCAGAATGAATATATATTGACGTGCTGTGATAAATTAGAAGGATTTAAAAATAGACTCTAACTTTGGCAGAAGGAGTTAAGACTAGGATCTCTACAAATGTACCAAAGGACCTACCAGACCACCATCCGTTTCAAAAACATTTAACTTTGCTGCAAAAGAAATTTCATCATTACTTTCATACGATCAATGCGACTGGATACGAAACCCTTTTGCAACCAATGCCGAAAATTCTTTAGAAGCGCTTTTCCTATAAATTCGAAAGGAATTTATGGAATTGATAAACGACGGGACGCTAAAACTGAACTTCGCCGATGTTCAATTGGCTATTTTCTGGATTTCGGTTATTAAAAAATATCCTCGGATTTCCGACAAGGTTATCGCAGTTCAGCTCCCATTTTTTAGTAAAAAAAGTCGCCTGCGGCGCTATTTTACTACGCTAGTGTTAATATTTTAAAACATGTGATTGTAGGATACAATTTATTATTATTGTGTCAATACTCGACAAATAATTATTCCTAACCTGACGACTAACCATAATTATATTAATATAATATAACCATAGAAAAAATCGCTAAACATACAATCAATACCATCAATTTTACCTCGAACACTATTTGAAAAACGCTATTTTAGAGTATCACACTGTCTTTAACCTTAGTGATGGGTAGGTGAGGGTGCCAAAAATCCTGGCCTGAATCCCCCCATTCATCAGGGGGTTCCGGGTTTGATTCCAGGTAAGGTCGGAATCACCCCTCGAAATGGAATATTTTACGAACCGCAGCACGCGATGATTTTCCTAAAATATATGTTTTTCTAATTTTATGTGTTATTTTATAACTCAGACAGTCAACTTAATTTTTCCAATAAACGGAGTGATTATCTCGGAGATTTCATGGACTGGAACTGCGCTTCGGTCCATTTAGAGACCTGGACTCAATATATAAATATGTGATTTTATCAAAATCTGTGTGTCACATAGCCTGTTTTAATGCTAAAAATAATATTTATATATTATAATATGTTTCTAAGATATTATGAAAAATTATGAAATATCCAATAAAAAATGCTACATATTTAAATATAGTGTATTGCATTTGAATAAAATAGTGGTTTAATTTTAAACATATATATGAAACAAATATAAACACTAAAATCCAATGTTGATCTTAAACGCCTCGTGAAAATTCACCCTTCTCAGGGCCCAGGTTTCCACTCCCCTATATTTGGTACAAGCTCGCCACAATACTATAGCCTCAGGGATACCGTGTCTCTATTTACAATGAACATAATCCAACCATGTCCGTTTAGGTTTCTCGAACCCCTTTTTATTCAGGAGCCTTGTGGATGGTTATATCCTTCATACATGGCCTTCCCAATAAAGTCGCCTCACTGTCACATGTGAGACGTAAGGGGTTCACTATAAAATCTAGCTGTTGATCTTTGTACTTTCTTCGCATGCATGCAAATATTTTTGCCACCGGACTATACACACTGATTATGATGATATCGTAATAGTAAAAAATATAAAAGTGAACCTGAACAAAAGGTTACGAAAAACAATAATTTAATTCGCTGAAAATCATTTCGCATTGCAGATTCATGTAATAAACACAAACTTCAAACTCTTATTGTCAGCATATTTTATCAACAACTCCAAGCTGTCCTCGTAGTCCAGTACGTAAAGCGCTGGCCTTTCATTCTCAATTCCCGGTGAGGTTACCATATATTTCCATTACTTTCTCAAAGCCTGGATCACGGAACAGATTAATAAATAGAAATGTAAAAGCCATCGTCACGGACCAAAGTTCTGAATTAGGGCAGTTTATGGCCTGACTGCCATAAAACCCAAGTAAAAGACCGCGTTGACTGTTCCCAAATATTGAAAGCACGTTATATTAACATGATAAACTAAATTGCATATTATTATGATACATACGTAAATATTGAAAAAAAAAGTATTTTTCTAACACGTGTTTAAGTTTATCCCAATTTTTTACACAATCCAGATCTCTAGCCTGTTATACCACACCCAGTGTAATCCAATTCCCATTATTTTTGGTTCCAAGGCCTGGATGTTTGTGATTGTTTATCTTATATTACTAATTACACTACTGCTTCGTTACGCTAGTGTCATTGGGCCTCATGGCTCGTTTTAGTGTTATAAATAATGTATTTAAGACGGTTTCAATTAAATTGATTTATTCGTCTTTTAAATAAAATGTCTTAATCAAAAACACCATATTACATTTTTCCTCCTAGTTATTAATGTTTACAAAATAACCATAAAAATCGAGTCACCCAAACATAAACAAACATAATATTCTTAATAAATAATAGACATGCAATCAATGACCGTGACCTTAAAAATTAATGCAAAAGACATCGAGTTTTATATATTATACCGTAAGAATATTCACCTCTTCGGGTTAACATATTATTTTATTATTCACTGACAAATTATAAATGGCCTGGAGATTTTTGAAAATTATTTTTCTACATTTGAACGAAAATAAAAATACAGATAAGCCATTCATCATTTATTGAAATTATGAATAGTCAGTAGTTACATGCTGTTTTTTTTTTGTTCTTTATTTAGATCTATTCCCTTGACATTTTTACGAATATCATATTGCAGATTATTAAGATGACGATTTCAAAATCTGTTGCAGTAATCATTGAATGCAGGTATTCTCAAATACTGCGTTTGCTCATTTAAGACTTGCTGCAGTTACATCGCATTAGCAGGAATGGAAAAAAGACAATATGACTTTAATCCAAGTCGCACATACAAACTCGTCTCGAATTTGTCGATGTGACTTTGTTGGCAATCACAAAACACGTGTAGCGTAATACATCGCACACAGCGTTATAAAAACACGACTGATGTCGCATGCAATGTTGCCAACACAAAAATATGCCAGATAGGGTAAGAAAATAAGCTGAATGCCAGAAAAAATGCTAGATTTTCTCATAATTCAAAAGGTGTCTAGAAACCATATTTTTTTTAAATATGTCAAAATTATTAACAATCTTTATACAAGAACAAAGGACGAATAAGAATTTCGGTACTGTTCGGTTATCAGGAATACAGCGGAAAACACATTTTGAAAATAGCCGATAAACTGAATTATTTGTTAGGTTAACCTAACCAAACCTAACTTAACCTAACCTAACCTAACCCAACCTAACCTAACCAAAACTAACAAATAATCCAGTATATCGGGTATTTTCAAAATGTGTTTTCCGCTGTATTCCTGATAAACGAACAGTACCAGAATTTCTTGTTTTACAACTAATAAAATCAGTCACAAAATCAATGCAGGTAATAAAAGTTTAGTCTTAATTTTATAAATTAGTCTTGCCTAACAGCATTGCCCCTTCCTTAAGGGGGGACATGCTCGTCGTAGGTCAACATTGAGTTTTTATTGTATTTTCAAACCATGATCCTGGACACTCCTTAAACGTTGTAGATAATCTATTTATATAATTTTAAAGCCTTATTATCATTTATATTTATTTTAAACATTTGATGACTGCATAAAGTATTTTTGTTACATAAAATAGTATTCTTTTAAACCTCTCGCTCTAATGTTTTAGAAGTAGGGAGTAAAATGATATTGACGTGCGTGTTTGAACATGTACTGTTTAAAAAAAATAAAATAAAAATTCGGTTAGGTACATGTTCAAACACGCGCGTTAATATCATTTTACTCCCTATTTCAATTATAGTTTGTCAATTTATGGCTACGGCCGTATGTTGTAGCTTAACCACTGGGGAATGACAAAAGAAATGGCGTATTTCAAAAAAACACTACCTTATTCTTAGGTCAATAATTATTATAAAGCAATCATTATTCATAAGATGTTTATCACACTTGAATGGTCAAAAACATAGCTTATAAGAAGTATCTTTAGAATCATCTTCAAATGTGTTAATCTTGCCGATATTTTGAATAATAAAATGCCTAATTCTTGTCAAATTTGGATTCACAGAGATTATCAATATAATTTTTTATCGTAAATATTTTACTAAAATTATCTCATCATAAATTATACTAATGGTTTTACAAATGCGTTTAAAAATTAATAAATCTAAAAAATCTTAACACCACTGCACATTCATGTACCGAAATATGACTATTTTCTAAAACATTAGAGCGAGAGGTTTAAAAGAATACTATTTTATGAAACAAAAATACTTTATGCAGTCATCAAATGTTTAAAATAAATATAAAGGATAATAAGGCTTTAAAATTAAATAAATAGATTATCTACAACGTTTAAGGAGTGTCCAGGATCATGGTTTGAAAATACAATAAAAAATCAATTTTGACCTACGTCGAGCATGTGGGCCGTTAAGGGTGGCACTATGCATTTGAATGTCATTAACTTGCTGACGTCTAAATATGAAGAAAATTTATGCAAAAAGTGATTGGGTAAAGGATTTTGAGTGATCAGAAAATAACCATGAAAAAAAGTCTCTATGTCAACAGCTTTTAAATATTTCTCATTCGTATGTGAAAATATTATTATATTATATTTTATAAAGCGAATTTTCAATATTGACATTTTATGGAATAAAAAAAAACATTGATTCGTCAATGTCAAAAATGCACATTTTCACATGGTCATTTAATAAGAATGAGGACACATTATTATTAATATAACCTGGGCAACACAAAATTTACTATTCTTTGATTGTAATCAAATATATTATATTTAAAGTTATTTATCAATCATCGATTATTATCGATAACATACTTTCGTTATATACATAAATAGGCACTGTGTCCATTAAGTCTCAGAAGTATATTAGAAATTGCCATTATAGTAAAATGAGAAATTTTAACACAAGTAAATGTAATAACTATCTTTTTTATTCAATGGACAATTTACAAGATTTGGGAATGTAACATTCTATATATTGATTATTCTATATTTTGTTCAATTGTGATTTTTTCTTCTGGCAGAACACACTAACTGGAGAATACTAGTTTTGATTAATTTGACTTTGAAGTTGTTAAAATGTTTGAAATGGTCTATCATGTGAGTATATTAAGTAATCGTAAAAAGGATGACTTTAAAATAAAGACTGTTTATTTATTAAGAATGTTTCCAGACGGTAAAGTTTGAAATAAGGAACATTTTGGTACTAACTCAATATGTCATTTTTTCGAATTAGTGTCTTCTGCCAGAACAGTGACGATATAATATCTGAGTTTTTTTTCAATATATGGAATGTTACATTCTCAAATCTTGTGAATTATTCGTTGAATAAAAAAAATGTTTATTAAAAATTATTGGCAACTTCAAATAGGCGTTATAACTAAATATTTGGCGAGAGCCAGGCGTCGGTTAGTATAATAAATAATTTCTTAATTTATAACACAAAAACCGATCGTCAAAATTAACGCAATTTGATAAACATTTCATGTAGGACCTACTAGTTAAAATTATCGTAATTAAGTAGGAGGCCCGTAGCTTAATTGGTTAAAGCACATAGCTAATATAATAATATAGAGCCTGTAATTTATCAACTTTTTCATTTCTGTTATTAAATCAAAATTTCCGGATTAAAGGAAATTCCGTCCTGAATTAAACTCGAGTTTTTATAGCTCTCCCAGGTAAAAAGAAACACTGAGACGTTTCTTTTCTAAAGCGCCATTTTTTTTAATTCGGTCAAGCAGCTTAGCCTAGGAGCAATTTCTTGATTTCTCGAGAAATGAGAATTTTCAAAATATCAGAGAATTCTCAAGACGAGACTATACTATATTAAGACAAAAAAAAATGTTTTTAAAAAATATTCACAAACCGACAACAATTTAAATACTTGCATAAATACCTTCATGATAAAAAAAACTTTTTCTACATTATTAGTAGGTAGTTGTTACCTTATATAGATACTGAACACATAAACGAATATATTATTAATATATTATGTTGTACTATAAACAATAGAAAAAAAGGATATCACTTTCAATAAAAGATATTATATCTACAAATAAACCTACACAAGTAAATATTATCGTGCAATATTTCAAAAGAAACAAAATGGTACTCGTTTACCTCATAATAGTTTCGAAGTGGCCCTGCTTAAAATATAATATGCTAATTTAAAAAATATATTTAATGGTCAAAAATATAAAATTTTATCAAACAGCATGTCTGATATTAAATAATAATAATACATTCTGATTGACACAAAGGTGTTGCCAAAGTCATAACGATTATTGGGTATTGCGACATTTGTAAAAAAAAAAACTCGAATACCGATCAGTTTCTCGAGAACTTGCAATTAATAATAAACCATAAGAGCAAATCATTTCAAAAAGAGTAATATTTTAATTTCAAGTTATAAAAACAGACAGAACGCAGACAAAGGCGAGTCACTACTTGATTACTAGATAAAGGCATATTATGTTATCAACAATCATCGTACATCGCCGATCATAATTAATACAATAGGTAATAATATACTGATTCGCATATGAAAACATTAATTTTTCTTCGGTTCCATGTATTAACGAAAAATTATTATTGATTGTACATTTTCTAAAGATAGTTAGCGTTTATTTGATGGTAACTCATGATTCTTTATAAAATCTATTAATCACTGTGAGCTAATAGTGGGTTAACGGTCCACTTGTTCAGCGTAGGTCAAAATGGAGCTTTTATGGTATTTTCAAAGCATAACCCTGGACATTCCTTAAACGTTGTAGATAATCTATTTAAATAATTTTGAAGCCTTATTATCCTTTATATTTATTTTACTGCATAAAGTATTTTTATTAGATAAAATAGTATTCTTTTAAACCTCTCGCTCCATATTTCAGTACGTCCATGTGCAGTGGTGTTAAGATTTTTTAGGTTTATTAATTTTTAAACGCATGTACAAAACCATTAGTGAAATTAATGTTACCATTATATAGTGACATAATATTTACGATAAAAAAAATATATTATATAATCTTTGTGATCCCAAATTTGACAAGAATTTTTGAATAATAAAATGCATAATTCTTGTCAAATTTGGGATCACTAAAGATTATAAAATATATTTTTTTATCGTCAATATGTCACTATATAATGTTACCATTAATTTTACTAATGGTTTTGTAAATGCGTTTAAACAATTATAAAACTAAAAAATCTTAACACCAATGCACATGGACGTACTGAAATATGACTATATTCTAAAACATTAGATCGAGAGGTTTAAAAGAATACTATTTTATGTTATAAAAATACTTTATAATATAGTCATCAAATATTTAAAATAAATATAAAGGATAATAAGGCTTCAAAATTATTTAAATAGATTATCTACAACGTTTAAGGAATATCCAGGGTTATGCTCTGAAAATGCCATAAAAGCTCCATTTTGACCTACGCTGAGCATGAAGGTTTATTGAAGATCTACCACCTACTTCTGTAAAGGGGTGTTATCCGGTTGGCAGACATGGAATTTGGACGGAAAACTCTCTCTGAAAGGTCCAATATTGGATTTTGTCCCGGTTTGTAAAATTTAATATGATGAGCCATAAGTAAACTTGATGAATAACTCGATTTGTTTGAATAACACAATGACATTAATATGGAATAACAGAATATAGTAAAGTTCGTCATCATAGAGTATTTTTAACTACTACGATGAACCACCCACGTAAATTAGAAATTTAAAAAAAACATTTTAATACAATTATTATCACATCGGAGGTTTTAACTATTCGACGACAGTATATCATTATAATAATATTCTAAATAACTATGTTCCTCCTACATACCTACTGTAGTGTGCACCCTTAGGCGGCTCGCACATCGGAACTCATCTCGTCTAAAAACGTGTCGAATACGTCGATGTGACGTCATCGTTGTTTAACGAAACAACATAACACGCGCTGCCAAATGGAGCTTCGTAGATTGATCGAATGCAACTATTTCGTCTGAAAAAAATATCTGGCTGTTGCATTCGACATGTTGCATCCTTCTCGGGCTCCGAGTCGGAGGGTCGAAGTCACAAAGAAACACCTACGAATTATTGGTCATTCCTATACCGGTTCGCCGATCACCGCATTGAAATATCAATACGTTTCGAAGGCTACACGCGACTGTCGCTAGATAGATGTGCGAGGTTGTGTCATGCAACACTGGCCGCCCGTTCTCGGAAATTTTGATTTATGGCGGTCAGGCACACGAGGCGAGTTGTGATGTGCGAGCCGGCTTACTTTTATTTTCATATTTTAACAGACTTCGTTACACACCTCTATGTTCGGTAAAAAATATAAACAAAACAAAAACAAAAAACGACAATAATTTGCAAAATCATATAAGTACATATGACATAATTAATGTATTGTATGCTTGCTAAAATCGCTAAAAGTGCTAAAACACCAAATACATTCCATACTGATAATAATGATTTATTATACATTTTGTATCTAATGCGTAGTGCGAACCAAGGTACATTTGTGTCTACATACAGATTTTACGATGGTCTGTAAACTTGCTATTACTTATATATTTGTTGGAAAGCTTTGAAACTCTGCACTTGAAATTTTGATAATCAGATTAAATGTAATTCGGACAGTAGGTACACATCGTAAAATTGTACCTACATGATTTGATTTATTCATATTTAATAATGATGGACTTATGGGTGAGGCTTAGAGAATCAGGTTAAGAGGACGTTCTTTAATCTTGCAATGGGCACGGTACAAAAATTATACCTAGTGGAGATGTAATTCAGTAATATTATGACCATACGTGGTGTGAAGTGGCTTGCAAATGGGGTGAAAGGTTTTGGATATAGTAATGATGAAATATTAATAAACGAATAAAAGAATACGTATGTGCCGCAGACGAAATTTCCTACATGTTTTTATTACTGTATGTATCAATAGAAAGAATTCTGGCACACTATACAGTCTATACACACATTTAGGCGCGCACACAGAAAAATTGTACATTTTGAAATATATACACAATATTTTTTATTGATTTTTAAGGCAGCGGGATTTCAACATTTACCCCGCCCACGGAATATCGCACTTTTCCGGGAACACTCTTCATACCCAGACACTCCGAACTTTAAGTCCAACTATAAACATCTTACTTGCAGGTATAATTAAGGGTGTTGACCTATTGCGCATGGCTTAACGGTCATAATTATTAGAATGTTTAGTGTCCGTTTGTATCATTGGCGTTGTCTAGTCTTTTAGATACGTCGCATCGGAATATTAAAGCAAACAATAGATGCCTTAGTTTATTGCACCAATTCATGAGTGCAACGGTTCTTTAAGTGGCCACAGGCCTTTCGTGTTACTTATATGAGTGGGGTCAATGCATTGAGAAGACTGTTTGACAGTTAGTAATCCTGGTCACGATCCTCAGTCATGAGGTCCTGACGAAGAAAAAGAATAACTAATATGCGATTTAAATATTCTAAATTTAAAATTTAATATTCTGAACAATTTTATTTTTTTTTCTTTTTTGGAACCTCTCTTTTATTTGCACGCCTGCACAGTGCACACACTACATACAAGTGTTATCTTAATTGATTAAAAAATCTTACCTTGATCCTGTGAAATTAATGATGGAGTCCTTGACAATAAAGCGAGAGTCCTTGTAGCCCCAACCATTCCATCGGAGCAGGTCCTGTCTGTAATTCAAAAATCATCATTAATAATTTGTTTTGCTATTTTCTGCTCCGCATTTGTTCCACACACTCTTCATGCATACGACAATTGCTATAGATACCTGCTTACTTATAATATAGCAAAACGTTACACTATATATTATAGTATATTTCTTGATTATCTTTGTCTATCTGTCTGTAACGCTGCGCAACACACAAACACTCTCTCTCTATCTGATAAAGGTATGCACGGCTAACAATAGACTATCTCATTCTGACATATGTAAATTTGCATATGAAACAGTTTTCGTATTTGTTTCGAGATCGATAAATATAATACACAAGTTACATCCCTCTAATGCGTGCTGCACTCAATCGCATAGTCATGCAAAATATGCATTTTTTCTCACATACTTACGCACGTAAAATACACCGGCTTTATCGAAATAGATACATACCAATCTATATTGGTATTCAAATCGACGCGTTGTTTAGTAAAGTATGAATATTATTACTCTATATTTATTTGCTTATGATATAAAAATAGTAGTACTGTTACCTACATAGTATTATTGAGCGCATCGACAAGAATGTTGACAGGTGACACTGCAACCGGCTAATTTTTATAAGTATATAATGAAAATAGCCTCAGAAACATAAATATTATTTTTAAAAAATGTATTACCCTCATTGACCCCACGTCCATTATATTCCGGGTGGTGAATATTACTAATTATGCTTCCGCAATAATTTAATAACTGAAATTAATAATAATGATAGGTAGCCATAAATTAATTATCAGTATATAATTTGGAAACATACATAAAAAAAATGGTGCCGGGCGGGACTCGAACCCGTCGAAATAGATCTAAATGCCAACGTCTTAAACGTCTTAAATTAATAATTTATACTGTTCAAATTGAACAGAAAAAATATTTTTAGTCGGTAAATTTACATATTTTAAAAACATGTTTGAATGGTACTAATTGTTTTCTCGTGTGATTTTTTTTTTTTCAAAATAAAAGTGCAACCGTAGTATTATTACCTATTTCAAGAAAAAAATTAAATTATATAATTTTGGTGTGCCGTGAAATCCTGACTAGATTTAAACTGTGTCACCAAATCGAAATTAAATGAAACTAATTAATGTGTGTCGTTTATTTATCGTCAGATATTATATAAATATATCTAACGATCTAACCAGAGTATGCTTGGCTAAATCCTATTTCGAAAAAATATGCTAATTTATTGTTTTTGTTTTCACTTTTTAGAAGTTTTACTCGCATGACTTCCTTTCTATTATTATTTTATTTATCGGGGAAAGTGGTGAAACGTCAAGTTGCCGTTACGGCATTCGTAAGATTTTCAAAAGGATCGACGAGACACTATACAAAAAATAATAAAAATAACATACAAATTAGATACTTACATTTAATATGGTATTTTTTAAATACAGTTATATAAGGAAATTTATTACGAAATCGTATTTCCTTTTAAAGTCAATGGACATCGTAATGCTACTTTCTCAATAAAAATGTGCGTTTTGTCGTGATAAATAATAAAAAGACAAAAATAACTTTTTATATAAAACGTTTTTAAATTTTCTGTTGAATTATTATGCTCAATATACTCAAACTTGTTTGATATGAAGTAAAGAAAAAACAAACTAACAAATACCTATAGAATACTGAAATGTCATTTTGATATCCATAGTAATGCACGTATACATTAATAATTTAGTTGCCAGGACCACCTCCTTAGCAACCAATAATAGTATTTTACTTTTCACGAATTTTTCTGAAAGAACTTTCCATACAAAACAGAACTAACTGAAAATGAACCCAATTCTGCTTAAAGATGGCTAAACGTATTAAAAGAATACATTAGCATCGTGTTCTGATATATTCTAAAAGTTTCATATGTCTAGCTAGTCGGGAAGTTAGTTAAAAATTGACTGCAAGATTTGTACTGGACAAACAAGAATACGAGCTAATAAAAACGTTGTAAAATACGATTTGGTTTAAGATAATGGGCTAAATTATTACTATTAATTTCTTGTTATTTTTTTTTTAATAATTTTACATAGACTTTAACTGCGACTCGCTGTGATATCGCCTCTTCTCATCTAGAAGATGAACCCTCGATCAGGCCCTTATTCGAATTTATTCTGTTACAATATATTCTGCCAAACTCTTTCGTCCTACCCACCGCCAGGGCACCTTTCAATTCGTCGACATTCTCAAAGTATCAGCAATTCGCACCTGTACTCCGTGTCGTTCGTATTTAGGATATTGTATTGCTTACGTACAATGTCCTCCAAAACATCACATTCATCACAGAGCTGCAAATCGCTTCTTCCCATGAGGAGATCAAATCTTTTACCAATTGTGTGTCCTGTTCCTAGCCTCATTATCACCTTAAGCTTTATTCTGTTATTTAGTGATGAATTTATATACAATGTCCACAACTTATTTATTTACTTTGTAATCGGTTCTATATTCATGCAATAATTCTGTTAATACTTATAAACGAATTCACATTTTCTATAAATTCATATTATGTATAATAATTATTAAAACTTCAATTCTGATAGTAAGTTGAACCAAGCAAATCGACCGTTTATAATGAGAGGTTTATCGTTAGATTAAACGAAAAACTTTACTAGATAATCATGACAAGGTCAATGCCAAAGTAGGTAATGCAGTAGTAGTAGCAGTAGTAGCAGTGATATAAAAAGTACACACTAAACTTTGTCAGTCGTACGTATTTGTTTTCATTGAACTAATATTACAATTTTATTTATAGATGGTGCTGGTTAGTTTTTAAAATTCAATTAAACCCAGCCTAAACTAAACCATAATAGTCAGGGTATACTTTGGGCGATACGACAAAATTGTGCACACTTTTTCATTCATACTTATTTGTTTTCGATGAATCAAGAATACATAATATTACAGATGTTGTTGACTAGTTTTTTTTTTTCATTAAGCCTTGCCTACATCAAACTATAATCGATAAAAATGATTCTTTTATCAATAAATTACCTATTATTGTATTAATAAACGATTTTTTTTACCACTATCTACTATGGGTTGGATTAGGCAGGGCTTAATTGAATTTTAAAAACTCACAAACACTATCTACACAATATTTTAGTCTTAGTTCAACGAAAACAAATACGTTTGACTGATAAAGTTTAGTATGCAGTATTTATGTCGGAATTTAACAGCCTAACTCCACCCTTCTCCACTGAGTAAAACAATATAAAATACCAAATGGAGTCAAGAAACCTAATAATATAAACAAATATATATATATATATATATATATATATACAAAAAACGTAAAAATTAATGACGAATAAGCTGAAATCACAAAATGTACAAAATTAAAAACCAAAATTGATAAAATAATAAATCGAATTTATTTCAAAATAAATTGACAGATATAATATGACGATATACACATTAAATCAATCTAAATCTCTGTTTTAATGTTTAATAAATGGCTATTGAAATTTTCAAATAGCGAATGTAAACATAGCAATTAAAGCACATTTATAGGGAGGTATGCTCAAGAAAAATATTTCCAGTGGTTGTAGACCCAAGCTCACACATACATAAATAACGTATGATGTGACTAAGCAAAATGACGACCATAATTTTAAATTTACCTCTGACTAGTTAGAAACCAAAACATATTGTTGTAGAGAATCGTTTCCGAAATGGGGTTTCTCGATGATTGCTGGTATTTATAAGGGGGTCCCGACAAAACCGCCCGAACCAAAACCACCCGAACATTACCGTCCAGTTATTGCCGCCAAAACAATTTAGAAATAAGACATTTTTTATTTTTACATAATATTATATTTTAGATGGGTACATAGACAAATAAAAAAACATACGAATAAAGATATTAAAAAAATATATATTATTTAAAATTAAATTTCAATATTGTGTGCTAACCTTCTTAAATATTCTAAATTAGAAATACTACCATACAAAAGCACGTTAAATAACACGTTAATTTTATCTAATGGCCAAGTACTCCAAACGCGCCAGTCGCGGTGTTAGCACTAAATTAGTTAACTAAGTGTTAAAAGCTGATGATTTAAAGGTATTACTCTACTAACAACTACAACGGATTATATCTCAGATTAAACTGATTATCTTAAGTATGTAAATGTCTATCGATAAAATCAAAAAAAGCAATTGTTTTATATAGTTTTTATTATTTTTGACGGGTGGTTTTGTCTAGGCGGATTTGTCCGGGCGGTATTGACGAGCACTGGTACGGGCGCATTTGGTTAGGCGGCAATGTCTGAGCGACAATGTTCGGGCGGTTTTGTCGGGTTGCCATTTATAAGACATAAAAGCATTGAAGATTACTAGGTCAATATATTTAAATCACACTTAAACTGTGCGGTCATCCGAATTAATTATTGTATTAAAAGTCAACTATCACAGTCACAATAATTTTAAATTATATGTGAAAATATAAGTAGATTCGGCTTACATTGAAGATTCCGGTATTGCGATATTATGAGGCTGGTCGCCGTTAGAATGTTTGAACTGTGACAAGAAATGCACACATTTTTTAATCACAAATTACAATCAATAAAAATGTCTACAATATTGCACATCTTACCGAAAAATTCATAAAATTTAATAAATTGTGTAACACCTTAGGACCAAACATAAACATTAATTATTGTAATGCGATTGATAAAAGAATATGTTTCATAAGATGCAATTTTGAAAGTTTTTCTCGAAGAACCAAAATTGAACCAGAAGAAAAAAATCGTAGAGAACATTTTATTTGACTTCGGTGTTTATTTATCCATTATATCCAAATATTTAAGAGGTTCTATTATGTTGCACATAATGTAAAGTAGTAATTGTTTGGTAAAATTAGGAAATCAGTAGTTTATACGTTTGGTGATGATTTAGTAATAGTTAATAGTTTCTAAAATCCTTCATTGTAGGTCACGCGGAACCTTAATTATATATTTTTTTAGTCAAATTGGTTAAAACCAGGTGTATTTCGCAACCTGCTAGTGAATCACTGATATAGAAATAATAATATGATAAAAATTGACTGCTTAATCTCCAAACCATACTGCACATTTGAACAAAACTAAGATTTTATGAGTATTTTGTTAGAAAACATGTTTTCTGTGCTCACACAAAATTTCAAACTCCTAAGCCTATAAATAAATGCGTTATCGTACTTCAAACAAAACAGCCAACTACAGGTGCCAAATCTCCAATATCGTAAATGGAACAACTCCACTATTTAAATAAATTTTCTTCATATATAAAAAGGGAAGCTAAAATAGTGTATTAATAATTCATATTGCAGTTTATCTGTAAAAAAAACCATGTGTATTTTTGAATTGTTAAATTCCGTTCGAAAGTTAAATTATAAAGTTTTTTCTCCTTACTGAACAATTTTCACAAATGGAGTTAGCCGGTTTGGAGATTAAGCAGTCGAAATGTAACATGATCGATCTAAATGCCAGGAAAGTCATTGAAAAAATCCTAACTAGGGATTTTTTTTCAATAAACAATAATAATAATTGTATGTAGATATTACAATTTTTGTAATTTTTATGTTCATAATACCTACACTCACCACGTACGTTGTATTTAACGGACATAATATATATATATAAAGATAACGTGATCAATATTTTCCTCTAGTAATGAAAATGAAACTTGATGTGAATGAAATTAGCACCACAGGCGAGATTTTTTTTTAAATTGTGACGCCTTGATTAAAAAATACAACTAACCGATGTTTTCAATAAAAATATTAACAATTATTTTCTATTAGTATAAATATCATGATTTATAAAAGATTTGTTATTATTGTTTTTTAACTTTTTTTTCCAATTAAATTGTCATATAAAATTACATAAAAAAACATTATTCTACAGTTCAAATTATGTAAAAATTGTCAATCATTGTAAGATTTTTCTCTTTTTTTTCACGATTATTCTCATATTAAAGGTAAATATTCTGGTAAAAATATATTATGTTTATAGGTTTATCAAATAACTGAGTTATGTTATCAGACCCACGTAAACCTCAAATCAAAAATTATATCCATAGCAAATTACTTACTATATGAATTGCTAAATAAATAAATTATTGACTAAAAAAACAACAGAATGTCGTTTTTTGTATCGACTTAAAAATTTGCATTTTTTCAAAAAAAAATATACTTGATGATTAGAAGGAATATTTTGTATGTAAGTATATCGTTGTAGGCATATTGTCACCTAAAATATCATATCCACTCAAAGAAACCCACGAAGCTGAGCATTATAGGACTACTTAACATTATTGATAAAGTCAGTTAGTATATTAACTAAAATAATATATACTTTGAATTGCATATAAAAGTTTAATAAAAATCTGAACATTGTTTAATACTAAAATAACGTCTTCATACACCAGTCGAAAATTTTCCAAGCTAGATGCATAATTAAAAATGCTAAATCTGACAATAAAAAGGCTGCTGGCAACGCTGCACATAATTGAATTAGAAACACCAGAACAAAGACAGTAAGACAGAACATACACGTAAACGTATGAGAGAGATAGAGAGACGGGGAGAAGACGTATGAGAATGTTGACAGGTGGTACTGCCACCTGGTACTATTTGCTAGAAATATCAATAGATGAAAAAATCATTTTCAGTTGTCATTTTGTCAAAAGAATTCTATACTTTTTCAGTACTACCTATGTGACAGGGTTACATATAAATTGTACGTAAAACATTTCACCGTGGCACAGTTCACCGTGAGCTTTATATCGGAAAGAGTTGACCGTATACTATACGGTCTCCAATTTTATTAGATTCAATATGAACACTAATTCAATTTTCATAGCTGATTTCGACAAAATTCATGAATTCAAGTATGAAAACCTAACCTGACCCAACCTAAACTAACCTAACATATAATCCATTATATTCAAAGATTAAATATGTATATCGGGTATATTCAAAATTTCTTTGCTGCTGGCTTCCTGTAAAATGTAAACCGACAAGAACTGTGTTTTATTTAGACATTAATTTTATATCTGTACTATACGTCCCAAAGAGATTGGACGGTCTTAAATATACGCCCATGTATTTCCGATATAACAATTCACGGAGAAGTGTGATACGGCGAACTGCATACGTAGAAGTTTCCGGACACGATGTGACAGTATGTCAATAAACTTGGATAATAATTAATGTAATGTTCTCAATATAGATAAAATTGTCTAGGTAGTGATATTTAACGTAATATTATTATCACCAAATGTAGTTTAGGCACTGATGGAGTGATGAGCACATTTGACTTCGGTGTAGATAAGAAGTTTTAAATATTATTACAAAATAACTATTTTTTTTAAATGGCAATTTGGTATTGTCGAAGATTAGATATCACATCTTATTGTTTACTTTTGTAGGAAGATATTTTAGTATTTCTTATTTTATGTGTACTTATATTATATACGTTTTATACGATATCATGTTATTTTTTATCATTGAAACATTAAAAATAAACAAAACGTACAGCTAATTGAAAGTTTTTTTTAACAAAATTTATTTCATAGAATCGGTAACGTTTATTTGAGTACTTATTCTATTTTCGAATACCGATAAGTCTACTATTCAGTATTTTCGGTTACCTGGTAACCTCATTCTGTTTCAAGTGTAAATGATCGGTTCTAAGGTTAATTTATTTGTTTATACTTTATTGACGTAGAGAGGCATTTACGTCAGTAACGAAAATTGCGTCCTTTACATAATACAAAACTTGTAGGTACCTATGCACACTTACTACCAACGTATAGGTACTAAATTCGATGGTGTCTGGTTACCATTTTTTTTGTTGGTTTGTACATATACAAAACTCTTTATAGGTTTAGTTACTTCATTATGAAGGAAATACAGTGAATTTTCACCATATATGATTAACCTAACAAAAGACTAAACAATCGATAAAATATAACCGACAACGTAATATCTGGAGTTACATAAACACATTTTTTAAAGATAATAAACACCAAAAAGATTTGCGCCACAGGCGATTTTTTTTTACGATAATACATTACTTTTATTATAATCGTAAGAAGGTTCTTTCCCCCATAATTTGGTCATTTAGGATGAAAATTTTATTCTTGCACGTTTGACGAAACTTCCGCGCCCCTATTCGAGTTTCTCCAGGGGCGACTGCCCCGCTCGTACACCCCTTGTTACGCCACTGTTATAGTATGAAATAATCATCGTTTTATAAAAAACAATATTTCTTACCGAAAAATACAGCTACGTACTATAATAGTGGGCCGTATAACTGTATATTTGTGACCGAGAGGGAAGGCGGATATAGGTCGGAAATTACTTGATACGCCTATAAGAACATTCAGTTTTGATCTACGTTTGTTTGTATTATTTAAATGTAAACTAATTCAACGACATCTATTCAACCTGCCCCTTATCTAATTTACGCATATATATACCTACATTATATTATAATATTGTGATCGTCTTAAATGAATAATTTGTAATATTCGTTCCTTTAAATAAATCAGAAAAAATATTTTTTGGCAAGTTACCAAAGATCCGTTTCAGGGTGTACGTAATGTAATAAAAATAGATTTTTGAAATACGTAACTTTGACTTTAAAAAGCTCTTCATAAAACTAATATAACCTTATTAAAATTCGTAAATAGCAAAAATAATAAATTACATTATAATACTACTTCTTACCGCTTTATAAAACACCTATAAATATCGAAATAATATTCAAAGTAGAATGATTTCGTTTTCGGTTTGCAAGTAAATTAAAAAAAAAAATATATTTTTTAAATATTCTAAGTAACTTTGTCATAGTTAAAAATGTCAAGAAACGAGTCATATTCGATGGTTGATCAATTGAATTCTATGATTTAAATACGCTATGTTTTGCCAATATAATATTATAATAATTAATTGATAGACATTATTTAAAATAACCAAAATATATGATATTATGACGAAAGATCCAAGGCTAATTAATATAAAAAATCAACTCTATTAATATTACAAAATATCTAAGAATACTTAATGTTTTATTTTTATATTCAATACAATTAAAATGTGTATCTAAGGTGACGAAATTAGTCATGAGTGTGATTAAATTATTTGTTTTTATGTATTTTATTTTATACTATAAAGGTTTTCCATAGTTAATTTATAGATAGCATTAAAACGAATAAAAATTAATTACAAGACAAAAATAACTTTTTATATACTTACTATGTTTATAAATTTTCTGTTGAATCATAATATAAACTTGACAATTCTATGTATTAATAAATACTTTTTTTGTATTTGATAGAAATACTGAATAAATATAGAATACTGAAATTTCATATTGATTTCCATAGTAACACACGTATATATTAATAATTTAGTTGCTAGGACCCCCTTAGAAACCAATAATAGTGTTTTACTTTTTACGATTTTTTTCCGAAATAACTTTTCATACAAAACAGAATTAACTAAAAATTAATTCAATTCTGCTTAAAGATGGCTAACAGTATTAAAAGAATGCATTGTAATCGTGTTCTGATAATATATTCTAAAAGTTTCAAATCTCTAGCTAGTCGGGAAGTTAGTTAAAAACCTTCAATCGTCCAATACAAATCTTGGACAAACAAGAAAAAAATTGTACTGGACAAACAAGAATACGAGCTAATAAAAAACGTGGTAATAATACGACGTAAGTACTACATATTCTAAATTCAAAATACGATATAATATTATTTTGTTTATTGTTCGAATGTCAATATTGTATTTTGTACACCTACAAATTCGTAATTATTTGTTTTTTTAGCAAACAATAAATTAATATAACCACGGAAAATTAGAATTTGAGTGAATTTTTCTTTACAAATGTTCTACACACGAGAAAAGCGAGAATATTAATTATATTTCATATCCAGTGAAAATTAGCTAGATAACCTGAAAAATCTGTAAAGAAAATTATGATAATTTATTTCTGCATTGAATTCACTGCAGTTGTTTGTCGAAAGAAATAGTATATTGTGTTATAAGAGGGAACCGACAATTTATATTGTGGGAAGACGTTGACAAAATAGATTATATGAGCCGTATGTCATCATTTCGCTTATCATGTATGTAGATACATACATACCTACCAACTAACTCGACTTAATTTTCAACCCATATTCGCGCGCATGCTTTTAAAGATTACAGAATAATCATGAATGAAAAACGGTGCACAAAATATATCTGAAAATAAACGAACACATTGGGATAGATTTAGAATAGAAAGGAATGGAATAAACGCACCTTTTTTTAGGAATGGCGCTCTTAACCTGTATTCCCGACGTCGCCCGGGATAGTTTTCTGGGATAATTTTTAGTCGATACGCCGCCGTTGGGTTCGTGCGCGATCCCGTTGGATTTACCATTCGGGATGGTGCCATTTTCTTGCTTTGGGATTGTGGCATCGCCGTTGTAACAACCGTTTGTTAAGATTTTTGTTGACATTTTCGATCGCGAGCTTTTACGAGCTTAGCCCGATGGCTTACACATTCGTTTTTTGACTGGCGCAGATTCACCGCGCATCTGAAATAATGACATGTCCCGCGTATTGATAATGGATTCAGCGCGCTGCGACGCGGCTCTCGTGGCAAATGATGGAACTAAAAAAATGGAAATTATTAACATTTTATGACTGACACTAGATGGCATGGTAATAAAATTTTAAAATAAGTATAAAAAATATAGTATTATTTTCTGTGGTTATTTTCAACGTCCATATTACAGTCATAAAAAATAAGTCACTTCAATAAATTTTACAATTTTTGAGGTTTGACATATTATTAGGAATATTTGAAAAACAATAAATAATCATAATATTCTAAATAACATATTTTCTAGGGAAGCGTTTTAAAACAGGGCGTATTTCTGCAAACGAGATCTAACCCACGCGTGTAACATGTTAACAAAATTCAATATTTGAGTTAAGATTGATTTAAAACGATGTGTGATTATTTGATTTTATTAAAGTATCCTATCAGACGTTTAAATTAAATAATCACAAATATTAAATTTTCTCAAAATGTTATACGTGTGGGTTGTATCTTGTTTGCAGAAATACATCCATATACGTACGAAACAAAGATTTTGCACAATATAACATAGTCCCTTATGAGGTTTCTCTATAAAAAAAACATTCAGTGGATTTCAGTTTGACACAAACGTCTACCTGCCTACGTCATAGCGACAGGCCCGAACTCACATTAATTACAGTTTTATATTAATCAGAACTTTTTAAACAATTTTTATATAATTATATTAAGTATATAGAAGTTAGTGTGTTAGATTGTTTTGTTAAATACCTACCTGGCTGACTCTCTCAAGTGGAATAACACCCTTTGTTACCTAAACTAAAAACTTGTGCCATGCAAATGTTGTCAGCACCGCAGGCAAACGGGGTTCATAACATTTCATAAATATTATTGTTTTACCATGGATTACTAAGGTGGACTTACCGGATAGTGGACAAGTGTATATAGCTGCCAAGGGACTATATTTTTTATTTTAATTGATCTGTCAATGCTTTTATACTGAGGTAGATAATGTAATGAACACCGGACTAATACGAATTATTTAAGTAAATGAAATATTAGGTATCTACTTATTTTTAATTTTTGCCCGGATCCAATAGACGAGGATCGTGACCCTGATGATTTAGCTTTCTCCACGGATTGCCCCCACTTCTCTCAGTATTCTACAACACACAAGGCCTGTGGCACTCATAAATCGGTGCAACCATTTGGGGCATCCAATGTGTGCTTTAATATATTGATGCGGCATGTTTGACGGACAAAACAGCGCGGATGACACAAACGGACACCAACAATCCTAATAATGTGGATAGGACACCTCGCACATGTGAACACTTTGTAGGCTATGTGTTTATCGCTAGATTCAAAGTGTGGAGTGTCTGGTTATGGGTAATGTATCCTGCGCATCTATTCTATACACATACTGCTATCGGCCGCTAACGGCAGTTATTGAGGGTAGATTATCATATGTTCGTATTATAAATTTTTCAATAAGTTTGCCGTCTAAACAGTCGAAACTGCTCGCTCGCTCTAATATTTACCATACCCAAGAGAGGTGCTGTTAAAACATAGCACTTATTGTATAAATTACAACTAATTTATTGTAAAAAATATAATATTTCGATACAAAATATGAAAAACTACCCTCGATAGCGGCCAATAGCAGTATTGTGTATATAATATATCAGCGCTCTAAATGGAAAAGCTTACGAACCGGAGCTCTCGACAAGATATTTACATAGTTATCCAATTTTATGTGTATTTTATAAAAATAAGCGTGTTAGATTTTCTATTATATGACCTATCTAGCTCAGACGGTTAAAATATTTTTTCCACGAAAGACGGAGCGAGAATTTTACCAATTTCACGAACCGGAACGGCGCTCCGGTGCGCTCTGGTCCATTTCGAGCCCTGCAATAGATGCGCTGAAAATGCCGAGGTTCGCGGGTCTACTATTATGTTAACTCTGCCCCTTCAAAAACACGGCAAAATTTTGATGTATAGTATCAAAATTATAGTAGGTAGATGAATATAGCAAATGTATTTTATCAAGCATTTTAGCTTTTTTTGTGCTTGAACCTAATGTTTCTTTAACCCAGCGATACTCAACCTGCGGCCCTTTAAGTTTTTAGGTGCGGCCCGAAACACATTTTTTTTTTGGAATTTCGTATATCTTGAGATTCGTTTCGACTTTGACGCACAGATAGTGACACCCGAAGAGGATTGTCATTATGGTCCACATCAGATCTGGTATAAGAGTGTTGCTATTGCACACGATTAATTTAAAAAACCACGCATAATTTTTAAAATCTCAAAAATGTTTTGTAAAAAAGGGGGGTTTCATGATTTTTTTTGTCACACCAGTAGTGATGCGGCCCGCGTTACTTTACAAATATATGTATTTGGCCCGAGGAAAAAAAAGGTTGAGTATCATTGCTTTAACCCATCTGTATTAAATTATACACATTATCAATCATATAATATGTAATAAAAAAAAATGTGTTATTGTGATGATGACAATCATGATAAATAAATCTTCTTGTGGTAGCTATATTTTTTGTTTGTGTTACATTTTTAATGAATCAAGTAGGGACATATTACCATACCTTTTTATAGTTATTACCTTTATTGTCCGTAGATACGTGAGCTTATAAAAAATACTCTTGTTGACAATTATGTATAGAACTATGATTTTGCGTACACACTGATTATATTGACGCACAAAGTTTAAATAAACACTTTTATGACTTACAAGATAAAAAAATCTTTTGATGCACATTTTTTTTATACTTGCAAAGTACGTAGTCACTTTCAATAACTTTAACATAACACACCGTAATTAAAATGGGTAATACAGCATCATTAGACAATAACCAAATAATAACTGGACCGAACGGAAATAAAGATGAACGTCAGCAGTGGCGAAGGGTGGAGGTAGGCTGTTAAGATCCGCCATAAATAGTGCACATTAAACTTTGTCAGTCATACGTTTTTGTTTTTATTGAACTATGACTACAATTATTTTTACAGATGGAGCTGGTTAATTAAAAAAAAAACAATTAAAACCTGCCTAAGCCAAACCATAATAGTGTTGGTATCATGGCCCCCACATCTTGAAGCGATCCCCCAGGCCAGGATCTTGGGCGGTCCCCCCTACCTATCGCTATGGTTAAAGACAGTCTGATGGTCTCCAGTGTTGTTTTTCAAATGGTGTTCGAGGTCAAACAAAATTCAGTGTGTTTTAGCGATTTTTTAACATCGAATTATGGAGTTGTCGAGTAGGTACGAGTATCATTCAACAAGTCATAACCATTATATATTTTAAAATAGTAATAATTCCGAAGCAAAATAGCGCTAAATATTTTTTTGTTATTAGAGCAAATTTAAGATGTACATTTATCTCATTTATCTGGTCGACCCGTCACGCCGGGCCCCCCTAAGCCGGGGCCCCTAGAGCCCTGTCAGCCCCCCCTTGTGGGGGCCATGGTTGGTATGCTTTGGGCGATCCGACAAAATTGTGCACACTTTTTCATTCATATTTTTTTTTTCGTTCAATTAAGAGTTGCTGGTCAGTTTTTTTTAAATTCATTCAGTAAACCTAGTCATAATACATAAAAATATTATTCTATCTATAAAATATCCAAAATGATATATTATTAATGTCGTAATTATAGATATTTTATAGATAGACAAGTATTTTTTTACTATTATCTATTATGGCTTGGTTCTCGCAGGGTTTAATTAAATTTTAAAAACTAACCAATACCATCAGTAAATAATTTTAATCTTCTTAGTTCAATAAAAACAAATACGTATAACTGACAATGTTTAGTATGCACTATTTATATCGGATCTTCAGCCTACCTCCACCCTTCGCCACTGAGATGAAGTTGTCTTCGGAAAACTGTTCAATACCTACGACTAAATATATTTTCTGAAAAACTATGTTTTATTATTATGTAAATTACTTTTGGTAATTTACTGTATTGGAAGAATTAAACACTCGACCTGTCATAGGTTTTTTTTAACATTTTTTTTTATTTCATATTATAAAAGTTTTCATATATTTTTTTAATATCTTTCATTCAAGTCATACTTGTAGCTTTTCACTCTACATCATTTAGTGGTAATTTTGACACTTTCTAGTCACGAACTTCTCGGTTTTCCAATGGTTATTTCTATTGGGGATACATATGTAGTTTATTTTTATCAGTTTCATGTTACGTTATAAACTTATTGACCTTGACATTTGTAATATTGACTCAATCGAACATAATATGTATTTTTTTCTGATTTATTTGATTTCTGACTATTCATTATATTGTATGCAGTTTGATTGACTACAAACCACGAGTAGAATGAACATGAAATTAATATAGGTACTTATAATATTATATGTGTAGCAATCACACCACTCAGCATTACAAGGGTGGCACACTTCAACATGTATGTGTTATTGTCAAAACAAATCAAAGTGGCGGAAGCGATTGTCAACATTTCCTCGATCATAACCTAGATCAACAGTGTATATTATGATTTATTTAATTGCGAAAATGTCTCCTGTAATGAATTGATTTCGTTTGTATAAATAGCGAGGACGATCTTTAACTCGTCACGACTCATCTCGAGCCCATCACTCGACTCACTAGTCTACTCGAGTCCGTCACTTGACACAGTCACTCCTGACTCATCACCCTATTCCAGTGCTTCTCAAACATTGTTACATAGTACGGTACGCTAAATCTGTAAACAAGCTCAATGTTCTGTCAAATTATATATTTTATTAAAAATAATATACAATCATCGACATTTCGATAATGTAATATAAGTTATCGGTAGAAATAATAATGTTTCAAACGTAAACAAATTTCAAATAGAATTTCGCAGCGAGCGATTTTTTGATTATGCCTACATAGAACTAATTTTGAGAAAACTGCACGAAAATATTACTTTTTAACATTATCATTTGAAAGGCCTATAAAGGAAAAGTTTCGTGTTTATTATAATATATTGTGGCGATAAAATTTCCCTTTTTTCTATTTCTGTTGGGAAAACTGCACTGTTTGGTGAGCGAATTATGATGTATATTAAACTCTTTTTTTAATACGATATAAATAAAAAACAATAAGTATGCTTTGCATTATGAAATCGACAACTTACTATAAATATAGTTGGGAACTGTAATATCTAGTTGCGTGATATTTTGAAAATCTTTGTTATTTATAAATAATAATGTTTTCCATATACGTGCTGAAACACTTTACCCCAGTTTGAGAAGCACTGATTTGTGAAATATAACAATTAATTGGGAAAGTAACGCCAGTTTTCGTCAAACAATATATCGCACCCTCGCAACTAAACCGCCACAAGTCCAAATTTACGTGTTTTGAGTTAATTACTACGTTTCATTGTCTATCGTTCATAGTATATGTACCAAATTTTTCATATTTCATAGGCGTAAAACTCACTTAACGCAGCGAGTGGGGCGCTCGCGCAAAATTTCACAAGTGGCGCGTAAATCATCGAAAATACAACGTAATCAAATACGCCAGCGCACACTGGATTTGACGACGCATTGTGCCCGCCTGCCCCATGAGTCACCGTCATGTGGCTTCTCAGTGGCACGAATTAACGAAAATACAACGTAGTCCATTCATTGAACACGGCAAGCAAAATCATGCTCCTGGAAGCGTCGTCGATAGACGGGCGAGAAGCCATTATTTAATAACAGTGAACCCATTGTTTAGTTTGCTGCGTGTCCAACATTTTGCTGGTAGAATGATGTCATCGTGAATATTAATTACAAACCCCGAGAAATAATATAATATTTTTATTGCTTTGTTATGAGAGACGCTGATAATAATAATTATTTTGTGCTTCTTGGGCCCCTTATTGCATAGGTGAAGGGTAATGCGCGGGTGGGAGGGGGCCTAATCAGTAGTGAGCGCACCGAGCGCTTTTTTGGTGGACTTTATGGCTTTGTCATCAAATTCAAGTCAAAACTTCATTCAATATCTAAACATATTTCAAAAACGCAGTACAAAAATGCGAAAGGTAAAAACTTCAAAGCTGACTTTCTCTGTTTGACGTTTTTTGGATTGTGGCAGTTTAGTTGCGATGCGATGGTGCGAAATAAGTAGTCAGCTTAGGTATCTACGTCGTCTTTAGCAAAAGGATTTAGTTTTTTTACAAGTAGGTACTAGCATATAAATAAAACCAGGGAACTCAGAAATAATATAATATCTGTTCTGTGAATAAAACCTTAGTTTGACATTGTAAAAATAAATATAAAACTAAATTGGCTATGCTTGCTTTATTGCTTATATTAATTTATCCCTACCCTTAAAAGGTTATCATAAAAAACACAATTCGATTATTATACTGTGGTCATAATGTGAAGTAAGTAGTAGGTACCTAAGTAATATATTGGCATGATATTCAAATTATTTAAAAAAAAATGGAAATAAAATATGTCCATTTATAATAATAACAATAAAATATTCTCTCGATGATATTAATTATTTGACTACACCAAGACTACACCCTTCCTAATTATTATAATTATGTACCTCAGTGTCATACTCGTATTATGTGTTATTTTTCTAATTGACCTTTTGAGCGTGTTCATAGCAGAAACCCGAAATAGCTAAATCCACAAAGCCGAAAGTAAATAAACTGAAAATCACAAATTGCGTTTTCAAGAAAATGTTGTTTTGAGCAGCCAATACAAAAACAGTGACTGACTTTCAGGTATATAGAATTCATATTATTATAATATACGTAGTTAGTGACATCTATTACTAATATTCTGACCGAAGGGAACTGACACAGAATGATGGTGTCAGATGGTATAGTAAAATGTATTTATAATAGTTACAGTGGATTGAGTCTGAGATTACCAAATTAGTAACATGAATATTTGATAGATGTAGATATTCCAGAGTGTGCGTAACATAATTGAATTTACAAAACATATTTTTTATTATATCCACCCGCAGCCCTCGAATTGGAATATTTTACGAACAGGAGCGCTCAATAATTTAACAAAAATATTAACATAGTTATCTAATTATACCTATGTGTATTTTTATATAAAAAAGTGTGTTAGATTTTTTTGTGTTATATTATGTGTTACACCGAATGTGCGAAATTAACTATTACATGAAATAGGCAAAATTTTGGCTAATTCATGTAATAGTCAAGCCTGTTGCCTTATTCATGAATTAGGTAAATTTTCTGCTGAGTACATGAATTCGCCAGGGTATGGAATTCTTGAACTGTCAACATGACAGAAGAAAAAATAAATTGAATACGGATGGTTTTATTAGTTATAATTGGACATAATGTAATATTATTATTATTAGGTTAGGTTATGTTAGGTTAGGTTAGGTTTTGTAATTCTGAATTAAATTATTCAACTGAATGTCCATTTTGAGGCTAGCTATCAAGTGTCAACAAACTATCACAAACATTCAATCGACCATTGCACGTTTGATACCCAAGCACGAATCAAATCGCGAAAATACTTTTCAATAAAATTCTTCCGTTATCATATTATAGTTCTAGATTTTTTTTGCGCATAGTAAATGGATATGAACGTCATTGTAGTTATTGATTGGTATATTTTTATATTATAATCAATGACATTTGACACATTTGTTTAGTTTGATTAGTTGCAAAAAACACCACCGGAGCGCGATCATCTATTTTGACCATAGATAATATATGTACATTTTGACCAATGCATGAGCATTTGATACATTTAGTTTAGTTGCAAAAAATACCACCGTAGCGCTACTATCTAATTTGTCCAATACATGAACTAGGCAGAAAAATTACTGCCGAATTCACGCACTCTTCAAATATTTTGTCTAATTCATGAATAAGGCAACGGGCTTGCATTTTTCATGTAATATTCAATTTCGCACATTCGGCGTAACATATGCATATCTAGCTCGTACGGTCAAATTAATATGTTCACGACACCGAGCGATGGGGATTTTACGAACCGTAACGGCGTTCCGGTGCGCTTCGGTCCATTTCGAGCCCTGTCAACCCGCCAAGGCCGCTCAGCTGCAAACTGTTAAATTTAATCATAGTGTTATCTCTTATTTTAGTATCTATTATACTGAATGACTATACCAAACGAAAATTAAAATAATTAGATATGTACTAACACCAACCAATTGAATTATTATAGAAACGTTACCTATAATATGGTTAGCCTAGAGCAAGGATTCTTAACCCTGTTCCCCCAGGCATACCTGTCGCTCACTTTTGCGTGTGCTCATTTCTGCATTTTAGATACTTAATATAAACTATAATATAATTTTAAATCAATTAATCAAAAAAAATAGAAATTGAATTTTCGCGTTGGTTGATTAGATATATTGAATTCATAGTCTCTGTATGGTTGTACAAACAACCTTTTGGAACAAAAGAACTCACCCCTAAAAAGTGAGGCATAAAGTTAAAATTATGCTTTAACTGAACATGCGAATCATTAGTTTGAACATCCACACACATTTTTAACTATGAAAAATTGATCGAAGAAATCCAATGCCGAACACCCTAATAATCTACACTTATTTTTTTTCATATTATGATGTTCATAGATATTTTTTACAACGTTTTTCTTAGGTCGTATTCTTATTGCGCACTTTTGTACCTACTGTGTAGGTAGACAAACGGTGCGCTGTGGATTTAGGGTTACCATTTTTTTTTAAATTATTAATAATCATGTCCTCGATTTTTCGTACAAGGTGGTTGTTAGTAATTTTGAACAATCACAAACACGTAGGCTTTGAAAAAATCTCATAAATATTGTGTCCTCACCGGGATCGAACCCAGAACTCTCGGATGGAAGGTCAGCGCCCTACGCACTGCACCACGAGAGCCGCCGGGGTTACCATCTATCGATCGATAGGAAAGACTACAAAAGTACACTCATAACACTCCCGTTACTATAATGTCACCTGAGGTTACCTAGCCCATAAAACTGTAAATATTTCTCTTAATATGCACTTATTCACATTTCCGCTAATTATAGAATCATCAATATTAATTATAGGTAATTCAAATGTTATTATTTTGAAAATGAATACTTTGAAGTATTTTAATTAATAAATACATTAAAATATGTGAATTCGTTAAACGATCCTATCTTATCATCAAATAATATTTTATGGTCTTGTTTATTTTACAACGTTTTTATTAACTCGTATTCTTGTTTGTCCGGTACAAATCTTGCAATCGATTTTTAACTAACTTTCCGACTAGCTATACATTTGAAACTTTTAGAATATATCAGAACACGATGCCAATGCATTTTTAATACTTTTAGCCATCTTTAAGTAGAATTGAATTCATTTTTAGTTAATTCTGTTTTGTACGTAAAGTTATTTCGATACCATTATTGGTCGCTAGGGGATCCTAGCAACTAAATTATTAAATAAATAATATATACGTGCGTTACTATGAAAATCAATACGAAATGACATTTCATTATTCAGTATTCCTATCAAGTACAAATTTTTTTGATCGTTTAATACTTTGGACGCGGAAGACGCACACGGTGCGTAATGACCAGGCGGCCGATCGATGTAATTAACGTGCATTTTAAAGGGGGCAATTAAAATATCATTATCTATTCAGCAGCGAAAGCGTTAAGCTAGTCAAGTCAAGTTTATATGATTCAATAGAAAATTTAAAAACGTTGTATATAAAAAGTTTTTTTTTATTTTGTAATTATTTATTATTATCTATACATATATTTAACTATTATATATATTTCATATTATTGGTATATTATACTTAAAACTTCATTTACAAAGTTAATGACTAAGAATTAATTGTTAAAAAAAATAGAACCGATATTATTTTGTACTGTAGTTCTTTGTCTAAGTTATGTAAGTTTCATTAGAAAAAATGCCCACTATTCCATTTTTTAGTATAAATGTGCTCCTGGTGAAAATAAGGTTGGGAACTCCAGGCCTAGACCATACATAGAGCGGAAGTTTACTATATTATTATTCGTAAAAAAATACCTCGTTAAAGCCCATTTACTTCGATTAGGATCGAGTATGGTAATTTATCTTTTTTCAGTATTCAATATTGTATTTACTTACCATTTTTAACAATACCATCATCACATGCGAGAGACATTGGCGTGACTCTTCTTGTACTCAAGTCCTAGAGTGTCTTCACTAGGGCCCGGATTTATATGCTAGTGCATGCTTTGTTAGGGTGTATGCACAGCTATGAGAGTTGCACAGAAATCTGTTTTGAAAGACACAGAGACCAAAAAAAAAATTTTATTGTGCATATAAATGCATATTTGAGACGTTAGAGTATATTTGAGACATTAGTGCATATTTCATAAATAAATGCATATTTTAGGGCTTTTGAATTTATAATTTTAGTTTTTTTTTTTAATTATTTTATCGAAATATAACTAAGTTCGGAAGGTAGATACTTTAGATGCACTTTTAATGCCATCTCCGAGCTGTGGGTTTATCAGAAAAGGTAAAGTCAACTCGGGCCGGGCCTTAGACTATAGATACATCGGGCACTTTTATTTAAAGTTTGCCCAATCACATCCAATATAAAATATTGACAGATACCTTTGCAGAAAATTTTAATGCCAGATCATAATATTGAAAGAATATTGTAATTTTTTTTCGGGAGTATTAAGGAATAGTTAAGTGTGTCGTTTTTGTTTTTTAAGTTATGTTTGGTTTACAATGCATTTATTATTCAATTATTTGTACTTGTGAAAAAACTATTTTGAAAATTGTAATTGATTAACTTTATATTCATTGTTTGTGTTTTTTTGTTTAAATGTTTGTTTAAATTTTTAACTGCATATTTTTTCGGTTTTAGTGCATATTTTATTGATTTTAAGTGCATACGTGCATGCATATAATCATGTTTTTTGTTGCATATAAATCCGATCCCTAGTCCTCACTCCAATTCGATACTATTGCAGTATACTTACATCCAGACTCCAGATATTTTAACCTGGTTCTTCTGTACTTTAGTGGATTGTTTGACAGTATTTGTACCCTAACTGGTGCAGTATCCTAATCTTAATTGATAGAATTGCAAGACCGCAAAACTCATTCTTGTATATTTTACTTTCCCCCAAGATTAATACTTGTCCATTTACCAACAAGAGACTTTGCCTTCCGCATTTTCAGATCAAACTAAGACCATTAGCTGTAGAGTGTGTTTTTACTGAAATATGTAGGTACCAATTATTCGTTTCAAAACTCCCTCAAAGTAACATCGATCAAGATTATTTATGTTATTTGTATGTATAAACAAATTAATCTTAACATACTTGTTCCACAACATAACGCAATACAAAAATAATGAATGATTGATTTTATGGTGTGGTCGGTATTAGGAATCCAATCCCGAGCCAAATCTCCAATGATCCCGGGATTTCGGGATTACAATTTGACAATCCCGGGATTGGAATTTTTTTCTATTGTTAATATACAAAATTTATATTTACAAATAACATTGATAAAATCGGTCAAAAATAAATCTAGTATAATTCATACTATTTAAGACATTTATTGTTAATATTGTATACGTTCAATCTTGGAAATACATAAGTTTAATGGAGTAAATAATAATGTGAATTTAATATGAGATTGCTGTTTCTGATAGTAAAGACTTAATGAATGGGTTAGCGAGATTTAAAATAGTAAAGCAAATCATGGTGTACGTACGTGTGGCCTTTCCGTTTCATAAATCTAATTAGTCAGCCAAATATGAAACTGCCGTAAAACGTATGAGATCATGGTGGAATTACTTTGTTAAAAGTGCGAAGCATTGTTTTTTCCAATCTTTCTCATTTTTATTAATTTATGTGAAAAAAATAAAATAAATCAGCAACTTACACATGGGTATAAATCAAACTTCATTCAAACTCAGTTTATTTCTAATGTAGTTATTTGCTATTAAAAGTATTTTTTCTGTTATATTTTCGTTTTTATTTTATTCTCCATAAAAATTGATGAAAAAAATCAATCCCGAAAGTTTCGGGATTATGTTTATCAATCCCGGGATTCATAGGTATCAAAAATAGCTCGGGATCCCGGGATTGGAATCCCTAGTCGGTATGAATGTTTGATTCTGCAAAAAGGTCGATTCTTGAAATCAATTCGATTCAAGTAAAGTTGATTTTTTTGAGAAGGAAAGCTTACAAAAAAGGAAAGGAAATGATATTTCTAATTTTAAAATAACCCATAGCACAGCAGTGATAATTATTATTACAATAATTATTATTTTAGATATTGGCCACATGTACTATCACTTCCCTCCATTTTGGTAAGAGATTTTCTCAACTGTCACTTTGTGTTTTGTTTTCTTTTTTATCGTCTGTATTTGGAATGAAGGTGGATAATTATGACACCGGAATTGTGATGGAAGCGGCGAGTTTATTTACGTTTATTATACTATATGGTTACATTTTTTTATAATTTAATTCTACGGAGGGCGAAATGTACGCGTTCGCGATTTTGCTGCTTGTCGCGATCTGCGCGCCATCTTGAAAAATCATTGCCAACGGTTTTTTTTCTTGGGCGACGTTGCATATCTCCAACGGTCAAAGACAATGTTGCCGGCCGACTTTTAACATTATTTATTTTCGTAATCAGCGCTTTATTATTTGTTGGCTTTGATAACGATTCGGGCGTCTCCAGATACACAAAGACATCCCCAAATGGGGACCATACGGGGGTGTCACAAGCGCACCTCTCCGGAAAGGCCCGACTGGGGATCGGGCCAACTAAGGGCTGATTACGATAGCGTGTGTAACTGGACAGTGCGGCGGCTTGATAAGGGGTGGTTGCGTCTCTAGACGTTGAAGGATCGAAGCCCTTCCGGTACGTCGGCGGCTGGAGAGACTCGGATGCAGCACTGTAGCATAGTGGTTCGCGGTTCCCGGGCCCACCGTAAAGCTGCTGAGAGAGGAGGGCGTCGCGCCCAGCCCTCTCAACACCCTCGGACCGTCGGCAACCGGAGAGTTTCGGATGCAGCACTACGCCGCTTTGTGGGCGTAGTGGTTCGCGGCTCCCCATGTCTACCGTACGGGCGGATGCTGAGAGAGGACGTCGCACCCAGCCTTCCCAACAGCGACCGTCCGAAAATCAGTCGATCCCTCACGAAAATGCATACCGGCGCATTACTCGACCCCCTTTTTTGCTCGCTTGCCCTGCCGCGGCTATCGAATTACACGCACTGCACTGATATTATACTAATATAATATGCGAAAACTTAATTTTATACTTAAAATGGCTTTAGAGTTTATAAAAATAATTTTAAAAATATATCAGGGCCCGAAATGGACCGGAACGCCATTCTGCCTCATACAACCGCTCCGGGTTGTAAAATTTTTCACTTCGAGCACTGAAATAACTTATTATACATCGCTTCCAAACACAAAACACTTAAAAGTAACTAATCTATGATGCTAATGGCTGAGGATGCTGCTTGGCTGCTTGGCTGCTTTCCGCTGATGGAGGCTGCTTTGCTCAGCTGAAGAAGGCCGCTTTGTAGCTCTCTTCATCATGGTGCATCTGGGCCAGGGCTGATTGCAAGGCTCACAGACACGCTGCTGTTGACGAAGAGGGCTCAAGCGGCTGATGATGCAGGGCATTTGATGCCGTTTTCCCTCGTTGGAGCCAGGGTCTTGTCCGATACACTCGTCCGTGGGCCAAGTTCGCTGGCGGATGCAGTTGGTCGGGAGTACATCGGGAGCCATGACTTCGCAATCCGGGTGTTTCTGCTCTTTTCTTCACTGGCTTGGCTTTGGCAGCATCCTCTTTCTACTGCTTATTATTATACTTTTGTTGAGCGCCACCAGAGGCAAGCCTCTGGATGTTTTTTCCTCGCCGTTTCCTATTCCGGTGTTTGGATCTCAGGGTGTGTGTCTGGGTGAAAGAAATTTCACCTGCTTCTTGATTCCAGACGATCAAAATCAAGAAGCGTAGTCCCACGTTGACTGGGGCCACTCATCACTTCCCTCCATTTTGGTAAGAGATTTTCTCAACTGTCACTTTGTGTTTTGTTTTCTTTTTTTATCGTCTGTATTTGGGATGAAGGTGGATAATTATGACACCGGAATTGTGATGGAAGCGGCGAGTTTATTTACGTTTATTATACTATATGGTTACATTTTTTTATAATTTAATTCTACGGAGGGCGAAATGTACGCGTTCGCGATTTTGCTGCTTGTCGCGATCTGCGCGCCATCTTGAAAAATCATTGCCAACGGTTTTTTTTCTTGGGCGACGTTGCATATCTCCAACGGTCAAAGACAATGTTGCCGGCCGACTTTTAACATTATTTATTTTCGTAATCAGCGCTTTATTATTTGTTGGCTTTGATACCGATTCGGGCGTCTCCAGATACACAAAGACATCCCCAAATGGGGACCATACGGGGGTGTCACAGTACGTAAACAGATGCGCATTAGGTTATTGGTGGATTAGCTGCCAAGCTCTACAAGCTTAACTTGTTACCCGGCCATGTCCATGTGGCGGAAAACTACAGGATACATCTTCTGAGAATGTCCGAGAATGTGCTCCAAAAGGGAAGAGATGCTCAAATCGATCCAACCGGCTGTTGGGCCCATCGGGCAATCCAACCTGGTCGCCACAAAGGCCAATTATATTGCATTTAAAAAATGCGGGGCCGATGTTTTTTGTCATTTTTCTACAAGTCTTAGATCAGGCATTACTCAAAACTACTAATTCCTAATAAACTATTTTTGTATTCTACGAATAAGACACAAGATTCGAGAATGTAACATTCTATATATTGAATAGCATTAGCAATAGAAATGCATTCCATGTAACAACTACTATTTAAAATCGTCGTAATTAACTTCGATGCCCGTAGCTTAATTGGAAAAGCATACTGGCGCGAATCCAGCAGATACAGGTTCGTGTCACGTCTGGTGTCGTATTTTTTTTCGAGAAAATGATTTTTTTTTATGTATATGCATGAGATGTTTTCAAATTATGTATAGGTACAAACTAGCAGTGTAGCACTATGGAACTGAGCCAATCGTTATATATAAAATTATAAATTATTAAAAATATTAATAGATTTTTTATTAAATATTATATGCGTTTACCAAAATTCAAAATACTTCGGGCGCCTACCGTAATTGATCCGGCGCTGTTTATTGCATTATACCTGTGATACATAGAAAAACAACTAAAAAAGTATATGCTAAGGAATAATAAAGAAAACAATTGTCAAGTTAATTGTATTTATTTATAAAAAGGGTACAATATTCCGGTTAAAATAATTAAGTACAAAACAATCCTAAATATATAAAAGATGGATTAGTTGTTATTATAATATCATTGTTAAATGATTGACTTTGTAATTTTTTTCCATAATTTTAAGTTTAGTTTATTATAGTTTATTTAGTTATATATTATTATAACACCGTAATTAACTAGTATCAAGTAGCATGAATACCAAACATCCATTCAAATCGTACACATGTTTCCTATTTTTCATTCATTATAGTCATTCATTAATATTTTTATAGGTAATTAATATACGGGACGTGTGAACATATTTTTCGATAATAATTAGGTTCAGTAACAATATTATCCTTAACAAATTTTTGATAAATGATGGTAAACATGTACCTACCATTATTTTTTAGACAAACAATTATAATAGTCAAACAATTATTATTAATAATTATAATATTACTAAATGAATATAATATTATTTTTCTGTTTTATTTGGTTCTTATCGTGTTTTGTCCGATCAAAAACAGTCTATCGCCATTCTGGAACCAGGCTGTGATATGTGAAAATTTAAAGTTTAGAGATAATTGAAGCTACAGGTTTTAACCTCACAGTACCAAGCCATAAAACAATGAATTTAGTATTTTGCCAGAAGTCAGTGGTGAAGGGTAGAGATAGGCTGTCAAGATCCGACATAAATGGTGCACACTAAGCTTTATCAGACATAATTTATTTTTGTTTTCATTGAACTAAGAATACACATTGCAGACGGTGTTGGTTAGTTTTTAAAAATCAATTAAACCTTACCATAATAAATAAAAAAACATTCTTCTATATTATATAAAACATCAAAAATGATGTATGATTTAATGATAAAATAATGTTTCTTATCTATTATGGTTTGGCTTAGGCAGGGTTTAATTGAATTTTGATAACTATCCAACACCACCTTCAATTTTGTATTCTTAGTTCAATTAAAATAAATAAATATGACCGACAAAGCTTAGTATAAACTATTTATGTCAGATCTCTACAGTCTACCTCCACTCACCACAGCATTATTTAGAGCTATTACAGTATAGTTCCAAAATGGTGCTATGTAGGTAATTTTTAATTAATAAATCCCAAGTTTATGCAGATATGTTTTAATTTTTATTATCGAAATAACATATTTTTAATTCATAGAAGTTCGTAATAATATATAAGATATTATTATAGTATTATAATAATATTGGTTACCAATGTTCGATGAACCAGTCATTGTATTGTTAATTTTAACAACCGAAATAAATAAAGCACTAAGTGCCAAAAAAGTTCAATTGAGATATAGGACTTTAAACGAACATAATATTTTTTTTCGTTTATTGGCGAGCGATCACACGAGCGTGAGCGTGAGCGACATTCAAAAGCCATTGTCATAAGTCCTGTTACCCAATGACTTTCATATAAACTTACCTAGATTACTTAAATAGATCCTGAAAAGTTTGATTTAATTTTCCATCGCTATAGAAATTTTTTGTGGCATATTGGACTTTTTAAACAATGTAATAAAATATTTTCGACGGCAAAACATGGAACATGTTTATATGAGTAAATTGATTTAATGGCGCATAGTACTTTATTAATTCAAATAAAAAACAATATACCTACAGTGTGTATCGAGTTTAATTTTAATTAATACAATACTTTTACATCAAGAATCGGCAGTTAACACCACTAAAGTGACTTGGGACTTTATTTATTTCGGATATTCATTTGACGATAATATTGTGTGCACTCGATAGAACCTCAATAGGTACAGTCACGGTCATAATAATGTATCAATTTACGGTTACATATATATTTATTAATGCTATTAATAATTTGAAATCATTTTAAGATTAGATTTAAGAATTAATAAAGAAATTTAATATATATTCATATAGGTATATCCTTTTTTAATACACTACAATATGCCACGAGGAAGTAGTGTAGCTAGTAATATAAGTAAAACAATCACAAACATACAGGTTTTGAGAAAATCATATAAATATTATATTGTGACCTTACTGAGAATCAAACCCAGAGCCCCGGGTGAAAGCCAGCGCCTTACGCACTGTAATACGAGGGCAATTTTAACAAATGTAACGCCCCATATAGTGAAGTTTAAAATAGATTTTGGACAGCATATAGACAATATTACTTTTATGACTGTTACTGGACACTATTAATGTAAACCAAAAATATACTAAATACTCCATTCTTGCATTCGTTATCATTCTAAATAGCTACCATTATAGTATTGAAAGCATTGAGTTATTAACTTAGAGACGTTCATTTAGGCACTAATGCCATGAGACACGATTTAGAAGGGAGACAGTAGTGCAAGTGACAATATTATGTGAGTATCTTAAACATTTTATTCCTCCAAACCGCTGTTCCACTTATTAAACGTGTCTTTCTACTACATTTTTGCTAAATCTTTTACATTATAACCGCTAGTTCTTGGATCGAAGTAATTCAACAAAGTCTGCTCCAATTAGCAACGACTCGGAATTGCTCCAATATTATTACGAACTGCGGTATTCTCAAAGTTAATAACTCAATGATTGAAAAATAATATTTTTAATACATATAATTTTGAGTACATATTAATAATCGTAACATTATGTATTAACCCCAAGCACTTCACACATTATTATAATAATTGTAACTCGTATTAAAAAAAGTCTTTTCCTAAACAATTAGATAAGCCCTTAATTATTGCAACTTAAAACAACACTTCACTCACGGCAATAACCTTTGAAAATGGCCTGGCTTTTTACTCTTTTCTATAACGTAGAACGATTTCGGTTTTCCATTTCCTGTGAAATACTTATGAAACGAGCCATTTTTAGGCTTTGATGGAACGTAATATGTAGGGTTTTTCTTTGCGTATTTCGTGGGTTTTAAGTATTCTCCTGATTTGTCATGAGCATCATTTACATGTGTACTTGTCCAAGTTGGTGTATTCTGAATATCGAAGATATCACTGTCATCGTTTCTTGATAGTTTAGACCGTGAATGTATCTTTTGTTTGCTGGTAAGTTTCTTCAATACTGGAATATTCCAATGGTAGATTCTTCCAGGTTTTCCATTCGATTTGAAACCAACAGGAACCTTTTTACTTGAGTGGTGAACAGCATTTTTCTCTGGTTTCGTGTGCGCGTAATAGTAAGGGTTTGGTGGAAGCTTAATGACGTACATTCTGGAGTCATCTTCATTGTAGTGGTGTCTGGATTCGACTGCTAGTCGTTTTCTGCTGTGGCTGGACGGGACTCTCAGTCTCGTAAGGCCGAGTTTGGTGAGGACTTCGTGGTTGGAGAGGGTGGCCTTGGACGTCTTCAGAGATTTTACGGCAGGCTTATCGGATGCTTTCTTGGCTGTGGCATCGATGTAGGATACCCAGGATATTAAGCAACAGGCGATGATCGTGTATCTGCAAGAAAAGAAAAATAAAGGTTATTGAAATGATTTTTTAACCACTATATTGTAAGCAGCCAAACTTTGATTAATAACTGAGTGACTGAGAAGAATATCAAAAAACATGGATAGGTAACTAAATTGAGTAGGTAATAATATTATTTTTATAAATTCTACACAATTTTCATCATTTCAAAATAAATACTAATTAATTTAAGTTTTTGAATTTTTCCACTTGAGTACTTTTTTGCAACCCTCGGTTCGCTTTCTGGCATTATCAGACACCAGTGGTGAAGGGTGGAGGTAGTCCGTTAAGACCCGACATAAATAGTGCATACTAAATATTTTCAGTCATACATATTTTGTTTTCATTGAACTAATACTATTATGTGTACCTAGATAATGTTTGTTAGTTTTTTTTTTTAATTCAATTAAGCCCTGCCTAATCGAAGCCATAGTAGATAATAAACAAAAAAATATTCGTCTATCTATAAATATCTAAAATTATGACATTAAGCCATACATAATTTAAGATGTTTTATAGATATTTTTTATCAATAATTATGATTTGGAATAGGCAGGGCTTAATGAATTTTAAAAAGCTAACCAACACCATCTGTGATACCTATATATTTTTAATTTATCGAAAACAAATAAGTATGAATGAAAAAGTGTGCACTATTTTTGTCGGATTATTATGGTTTGGTTAGGCAGAGTATAATTAAATTTTAAAACTAACTGGCACAATCTGAACATTATATTCCTACTTCAATGAAAACAAATAAATATGACCGACAAATTTTAGTGTGCACTATTTATGTCGAATCTTAACAGCCTACCTCCACCCATCGCCACTGTCAGACACTGTGCGCACTCACCAATAGCAAATACACACTGACACTTACTACGAATACAGTTATTTTTATTCCTGTTGATATATCGATTTAATACAATAAAATAAGGATAAAAAATACATTTGCCGATATACTGGATTATTTGTTAGTTTGGGTTAGTTTAGGTTAAGTTAAGTCAGGTTAGGTTAGGTTAGATTATCCTAACAAATAATCCAGTATATCGGCTATTTTCGAAATGTGTTTGCCGCTGTATCCAGGATAACCGACTAGTACCTACCCTATATTACTTATATTCTTTGCACTCTGCAATATTTTGAATAATAATTAATATATACCTCGCGATAAAAAACCAATTGACAACCCCTGTGCTAGAGTATTTAAAAAGGAAACTATTTTTTATTTTGATAAACCAGTTCATCGCACAAATAATGACGAGATGTCATTCTCAATTACTCGGAGAGATCAACTGATTTAAGCATGCCTGTTTAAAGTCAACTTCTCCAATAAAACGACACCTACGCCCGACACTTCTGGCAGATAAGTGTTATTCCGTTTGATGGAATGATAACGTATTCAATGAATTATCTAATCCCCTAATCTAATCACGTTATGTGACTATCAATTTCCATCACTGACTGTATTAATTATGTTAATACAGTTGACTGAATTCGACAATTCTGTATGTTTACTTCTCCCGAGGCTGTATGGATGAATTATTGAGACATAATTTTGCTAAAGGAATTAAAGACGAAGATTTTCACGACTATTGAATTTATAAGGTAGAATATAATATGTTTCATAACTTTTTACCACGCTGATACGTCTCTTTACATGATTACGTCGCATAAAATTATTAGATCAAATGATATGCACACGTTTTATTATAATATGTAGTAATAAATAAATAAATAAATAGATAATATATGTAAAGAAATATTTTTAGAATATTGTAAATCATTTTCATCCTAGAGGCTGAGTTCAAAGATATTAAGCATCTACTCTACCCGGCAGTGGCGAAGACTCCATACTAGGCACTTATTTGAAGATTAACTTCTTAAGAAAAATATTTTTTAATTGCATATTGACTTATTTATATAATCACTTGATTATAATATATATTCTATAAAATATTTTATTTTACCAACGAGAGATGCCGTATGTGTAGGAATGTATTACACAAATAATTACAAAACAATCTGCAAATGTTTTTTTAAAAATATACCACAGCACGCCATCTGTCTTGACGTAAATAAAGGACTGATTATGTTTCAAATAATTCTCAATTTTTTCATATGGACTTTACGTCACGTAGCCCCGCCCAGTCTATCGAATTGTATGAACTAAGATAAGCTCCGATCGCAGAGCCTAAAACTAATTAATGAATAATTAGGTAATTTAAAAAAATGTTTTCTATGGTGTTTAATCAAATATTAATAAATAAAGACTGTTTTTAAAAATAAAAAGAACTTTTATCTAATTATTTTTGATGTGTATAAATGTTTCGAAAAAATACATTATTTAAACAGCTGGTCGCTTAATTTTATGTCGTCAGTGAGTTTTTGAAGTTTCATTAAATTAGTGTGTCGTTGTCATCAGTGTGTACCTATTCATTAGTTGTAATATCGTATTATCTTCTTATTTCTCGTAAGTACCTATACCTGAAAAGTGTGTTCTTTTTATCAGATCTCCACAGCCTACCTCTTTCCAAAAGTCACCCTTAGCTACTGCTACCCGGCATCGCTCGGGTATGATTTTTATGCCTTATATGGCATTTTGTTACTATATGATTCCACAGGAACACGGATTTTTTTCATTCTTTTTTTAAATTTATTTTGTTTCTTTTGAGATATCGAAAATTTATTTTCAAATATCGATTAATGAAATATTTTAAGTAAATTATCTCAAAAAATAAATCAACGACACCAACATTTTTTTTGCATTTCTATCCACAAAACGATAATGATACATCTATTGGTAATGGTTTCAGATTGTTTGCAGCACCGGAATAATGTGATACTACTTACACCAAATTGTCATCAACAATGTATTCAATAATCAAATCTAAGTTTCTTAAATATGTATTAGTCCAGTAGTTTTTTTTTAATTTTTAACCGAATAAACGGACAGACATACCCAGACACTCATATTTTATTATTATTATATGTCATATTTATATTATGAATGTGATGGATATACTGTATTATTTATTTATAGTAGGTCATTATTATGTATATGCAGGATGGATAGTTTCATTCAAATATACAATTTACCAAAATAGTATACCTAGTCACAATATGACTGTAAGCTCGATTGGATACAAATGAGAAAAAGTTCGATTTAAACACAGTTTTATTTTAGATATAAATCGATGTTTTTAAAATTAAACGAATACCTATTCATATTTTAGACAACTTATTTTACCACATTTTGATGATAAAAATAACCGTAAAACAATAGGTAGATAATAATAATAATATTATATTTATTGATATGTTAATAATTGTCATTTAAGGTCATCCGATGTAATACAGAACATGCGCATAACGCACAAATAAATAAGCATTATGCCTGATTTTAGAGGGCATGTCAATTGCAATAAATTGCAATTACTCCTTAACATGATTTCGAGACTTACCAACTTTTGGTAGTAACCTTACGAACTTAGGTATACCGGAAAAAATAGTACCTAATTCGTTAATTAATATTAACGAAACATAAAATCGAAAATCTTCATTTACTGTGAACAGTTTACCACATTGCATTCAAGTTATGCAATAACTAGCACTACTATAGGAACTCGTAATTTATTGGCGAGGTCTGGCTATAATGGCCTTGATCTACATCATATATATTTTGCTGTAAAACTTTAATTATTATAGTCAAAAAAAGGTATTTGAGAAGATGCTGTCTTATTCGAATATTATAATAATATGCCTGTTTATACTTTTGGTTTAAAAAAAAATTGAAAGATTGAAATTTAATTGAAATTTGATTGTCTTAAAACATAATAAACTGGACATAAACATCTGTGCACTAATCGCATCGATATGCGAGCCTGGTAAGGAAGATAGTCATATATATACGAGTACCACCTTCCTTGTCTAGTCGATCGTGAGAACGGTCAATATTTCCCGTTGGCAATTTGCCCATTGAAGGATTTGTACGGAAAAAGATAAACACACCTATGAACGTAGATAGCCTTCTATCGCCATTCTGCTAACTAGCCGAGACTAACAACTACAGGATTCTACTATTATATTATAATATATCTAATATATGTATATGTACGTAATATGTAGGTACACTTTAATGATACTAACTGCCAATTCTTGGTGGAAATAAATTTTGATAAACTTTTTTTTATTAATTAATAATGTAACATTTTTTATACAAAATTTGGAAAATCGGAAAATAAACATCGGTACATAATATAATATTACAACAAATATGATATCTGACTTTAACCTGCATCCACCGAATTCAGGCCAATGAGCGTTACCAATTTAGCCACATGCACCCTACTTAATTCTGACAAAATTAGCTAATAGTCTTGCTTGTTTTCACAGATTGATAAATCGAATTGGGCGGAATTCCAAGTTGGAATCCTGTCTGGCACCATCAATGACATTATTAATGGACAACGCTCTCAATACAGTAGCTAGGAAGTAAATTCGCGCTTTCGCATGTATAGGTAGACGTCACGCAATTTCCATTATGCAATATCACGCATCGGGAATTTATAGCAATATGACCTGTATTGCAATGGCGTTAGAACAGATTATGCCATTCGGTAGACCCGACAATAAAGTGAGTGTCATTTTTTTTCCAGATGCTTCGTCCATATTAATGTCATTGGGCACCATACTTTTTTTAAGATTCTTTTAAATAAGTATGTGGGCATTTTTTCAGGTGTTTCAAAATTATGTATGAAAGAGATTTGGCTTTCGTCGTTATTTCACGTCGTTATCACGTCGAGGCGACGGACTCGATGAGTGAGTGAGGATCCATGTATTATCCTTCCAATTGATACAAATGCAGTACGTAATATATTACAAAAGATATTGTCACAATTAACTAGAGATCCTATATCTCTAGAGATCATAACAGATCCTACTGATCCATTTATGATTGAGGAAATTCTGACAATCATTATCACTCTATTATTTTGTTTGACAACAAAACATACATGTGTCACTCATTTAATGCTGAGTGGTATGATTTCTACAGAGACTTTATTAATTGAAATAAAACACAATAATATTATGTAGTAATTACTCCGCATAATTTAATTATGATCAGGACCAGTTTCGTACGCTTTAACGGATCATTCTTAACTGCTAATATAAATAATCGTAAATACTACGTGATTAGTTTAAAAACCATAATAATATCTCTTAACCTAGCATTGTACACACACACGTTGATATCACCAGCAAAACAAAAATCTGCAAATTAAATAAAACTAATAATAATTGTATCGAATAGATCGGTATCATGTATCGGTAGCTTAATCGACAAAATTAACCGCTTGAATTTCGCTGGATGAGGGCTTAAATCCATTTCATTACTGATATTGTAAATCTAGATTTTTTTCCTAATAATCACCTTTGATTTTGAGGTTGTTTCAAGTAATACCTATATCTGTTACTAAACAGCGAGAGTAGTATGTACAATTCGTCGAAAATAAGTTACATACAGAATTTGTACTTACAGTAATATATATCATTACAGTGGCAAAGGGTGGAGGTAGGCTGTTAAGATCCGACATAAATAGTACACATTAAACTTTGTCAGTCATTCGCGCTTATTTTTATTGAACTAAGACTATAATCTTCAGAAATGGTGATGGTTGGTTTTTAAAAATCAATTAAACCTTGCCTAAACTAAAAAATAATCGTTTTGGTATGTTATATGCGATTCAACAAAATTGTGTACACTTTTTCATTCATACTTATTTGTTTTCATGTTGTTGGTTAGTTTATTAAGCCCTGCCCAGACCAAACCATAGTAGATAAAAAATATAATTCTATCTATAAAATATCCAAATTTGTTTATGACTTAATTGTATAACTTTAATTAATATTTTATAGATAGACGAGTATTTTTTTTACTATTATTTATTATGGCTTGGTTTCGCAGGGTTTAATTGAATTTTAAAACACCGTTTGTAAATTTATTGTAGTCTTACTTCAATGAAAACAAATACGTATGACTGACAAAGTTTAATGTGCACTATTTATGGCAAATCTTAACAGCCTACCTTCACCCTTCGCCAGTGATATCAGATGCGATTTATCTTTTGATTATATTTTCAACATTAAGTCGTAAGAAAGAAATCGGGTTTAAAAAAAAAATCTGGTACCGAATCTGACATGCCTAAATGCGATTCAAATGTCAAAATTATCAATAATGTTTGATTGACTTTTATGCACAACATTACAAAACTTCATGAGTTATTTTTCAATTTGTGAGATTTATCTTATTTACGCAATGCTATACGTTTGAATCTACATAACTGTCAAAATCCACAATGGAATAGGTACGTATTGTAGAATCAACATTAACTGCTTACGGAGATTATAAATCTGCATCCTGCCAGTGGTGGCGTCCATTATGCAAAATGACTCATGCAAGTCATGTCAAGATGTATCCAAGTTCAATCAATTTAGAGCCATCTATGTAACACCTGACCCCATTGTGGCTGGGTCAGGCAGACATCAGGTGCGCCCGGAATGCATCCGCGGTGCACACCTATCCCATGCAGGGTTACCAACCTGTACACTTACGTCTAGAGTACGTGTATTTTTTTTGTTTGGAATAACGTACTATTTATTTTCATTCAACGAACACACATCGTCTCCTTACTATTAAAACCTCGTAAGTTTGTTTGATAAAATTTAAACAAAACAGACTTACAAGGTTTTAATAGTAAGGTGACGATATGCATTTTTTTAAATGACTCTTGACAATATGTCTAAGATGGAGTCTACAGATTTTTGGACACATTTATCGGCTCACAACGGATTACTTGGAGAGACTGGTGGTTTTCGCCAGCCTCCAGGAAATGCGTCGGCGCGCTGGAGCGACCCAGTGGAGAAACATAATACCAACAAGTGGAGAGTTTTGGTCGCTGAAAATATGACTAAATTTCATAGTGGTGACGATCATTAGTCATGAGGGAATGGCCAAGAAAAAGAGAGATTTATAAAAAATGTACATTATAATGACGTTCATTCTGAAATAAAGATAACGGGCCTCCACAGACTGGTACTAAACAAACAGACTTTTAAGTCGCCCCTCCCCCCCCCCCAGACACGACGTGCAATGATGTGTAACGTAATGTAACGCGATTTTGTCATCATAGTGACGATCGCGCTGATCCATCGGCTGTCGGTTTTTAACACGAACACAAAGGCGGTTGCAGTGCTCGAACTTGAACACCAGGATTCGCGTCGAGATCGTGTGCCGTTCGTATAATTCGCGTTATATTCCACGGTATATTGCACGCATCTGGAGTCTGGACCTGCCATTGTACGAGGAATGGTTGTCAACATTTTGCTTGACTAATTGAAACCTTGCATTGGATCGAAGATACACTGAAAAAACAAGTTGCATTTTGGATCCGGACACCGGATTGAACTAGTGGCACATGGCTTTAGAGATAAACGTTTTAGCAATCAGGCTACCATTGGTGCTTTATAATAATGAAATAATTAAAAAAATATTTTTTTTATATAAAAATTGATGTGTCATAAAATAAATATAAAAAACATTAAAACTATGAATTTTTCAAAAAAAACTGTTGGAGAAAACTTAATAAACTAAATTTAAATAATTACAAGATAAAAAGAACTTTTTATTTACAACGTTTTTAAATTTTCTGTTGAATTATTATGCTCAATATGCTCAAACCTGTACTTGATATGAAACAAATATAGAATACTGAAATGTCATTTTGATTTCCATAGTAACGCACGCATATATTAATAATTTAGTTACTAGGACCACCCGCTTAGCAACCGGTGTATTGAATTACGGATTTTTCTAAAATAATTTTCCATACAAAACAGAATTAAATGAAAATGAAAATGAATTCAATTCTGCTTAAAGATGGCTAATAGTATTATAAGAATGCATTGGCATCGTGTTCTGATATATTCTAAAAGTTTCAAATGTCTAGCTAGTCGGGAATTTAGTTAAAAATCGATTGCAAGATTCGTACTGGACAAACAACCACCGGACAAACAATAAAACAATAAAAACGTTGTAAAATAAACAAGACCATAAAATAATATTTAATGATAAGATAGGATCGTTTAACGAATTCACATATTTTTATAATATTTTAATGTATTTATTAATTAAAATACTTCAAAGTATTCATTTTCAAAATAATAACATTTGAATTACCTATAATTAATATTGATGATTCTATAATTAGCGGAAATGTGAATAAGTGCATATTAAGAGAAATATTTACAGTTTTATGGGCTAGGTAACCTCAGGAGACATTATAGTAACGGGAGTTTTATGAGTGTAGTTTTTTAGTCTTTCCTATCGATCCACAGATGGTAACCTCGGCGGCTCTCGTGGTGCAGTGCATACTCCATCCGAGAGTTCTGGGATCGATCCCGGTGAGTACACAATATTTATGTGATTTTTTCAAAGCCTTCGTGTTTGTGATTGTTCAAAATTACTAATAACCACCTTGTACGAAAAAGCAAGGCACGGTTATTAATAATTTTTAAAAAATCGGTGTGTGTACTTATGTACGCGCGTTAGAAGTTATACTTCTTTGGCGTAACAAAACAAAACTTGTAATAAACTAGAATCTTTGACTAGCTCTTAATTATCTTGTTAAATTACACACTCAAGAAAAAGGACCGCTTATTGGAACGCCGTTGGTTTATATCTATACACTTTAATTTATATTACTAAATTATATAATGGTTTCTCGTTTTTTTATTTTTAAAGTACTAACTGACGTTTAATCGTTTGTTTACGTAAGGAACTGCAAATGGCCGACAATAATAAATTCGCTGCCCAGGCAACGGAACAATTCTAAACTATAATAATATACTGTATAATCGTCACGATTGCAGTATCATACTGTGGCGTAAAGGTAGTGCGTTCGGCTGATAACCGAACAATCGGTGGTTCGAATCCAATCGAGTGCGTTTTTCGTGTGAAAAAATAAATTATGTGTTAGATGTCACACGCCAAAAATACACTCTGATCTGATTTTCCAAACGCGCCAAAAGAAGTATAACTTCAAAAAAAGATGGTAACCCTAAATCCACAGCGCACCGTTTGTCTGCCTACACAGTAGGTACAAAAGTGCGCAATGCACATAATCTCGTGATGCAAGAAAAACTATGCATTTTAAGACATGGAGCGAATGATTTTAAGATTTTGTTACATAAACTGAACAGTTGCAACACTGAAGGTACATATTATTATATAATATTTTAGGATTATCAAATACAAAATACGCTTTGTCACTTTATTTACAAAAATCATTATTTAAGCGTGTAACAGAAATCAAAAATGAAAAATAATATGACTAACGTTGCTTTTTGCCTACGTGGTAAAACTTTATGGCTACACTGGGTAGGAACGAAGTTAATAAATTGTTTTACACAAATTTGATAAAAATAACTTAGGTACTTTACACCTCAAATAAATTACTAAGTACTTATCGTCACTGTTCTGGCAGAAGACACTAAGTCGAAAAAATTACATATTGAGTTAGTTATACCAAAATGTTCCTTATTTCAAACTTTACCGTCTGGAAAACTTCTTAATAAATAAACAGTATTTATTTTAAGATCATCCTTTTTACGATTACTTAATAAACTCACATGATAAACCATTTCAAACATTTTGACAACTTCAAAGTCAAATTACCCAAAACTAGTATTCTCCAGTTAGTGTGTTCTGCCAGAACAGAGACGTTATGCAAAATAAATAAAATAAATATTATTAAGTAATTAACACGAATTGGAAAATATATTTTTTTAAATTTGAAAATACTATACTTAAGTATTACACCTATCATTATCATAATTTATGGCACTACAACCCTTGACGGGTTTTGACCTCCTTTAAAAACTTCCTCCAACCTGGACGATCCATTTTCGGCCGCCTCTTGCCCTCGGGGGTTGTGTACATATCCCCTCACCTTATGGGTATATCCTCTGATATTCTATGCACATAGCCGACCTAGCGCAGTCTCTGCATTTTCATATGCCACGTGATCTTTTCACTCACATAAAGCGTTAAATTTACGTAAAACCTGTGTGTTTGTTATTGTTTCTTTTCTATTACTAAATACACTACTGTTTCACAACACTACTATCACTGGGCCCCATGGGCTGTTGTAGTGTTAAAAAGAATAAACATGTATATATAGTTTTTTATATAATTTTGTTTTATTATTTATAATATTAATCTTTGTACACTGTAACTCATTTTTTACATCTAAATGTAATATTGTAATCGTATTAAACTTTTTACGTTTTATTACTCATGTGTTCAAATAAATTAAATTTGAAAATAATAACAATAGACACTAAATGGGTATGTAATATAATAACGCCATAATATAGCGTATTGACACAAAGACTTATTACGATTACAGACCCAATAATTTCATAGTATTTAAAGATGTCGCAAGTTTCAGCGAATGAAACTGCAATACTTACGAATAGAGTAATGAATCAATTCGCGCTATTCCTGTCAATTTACCTGTAGATAGAGTATATGCTTTATAACTTTGGACCCCGGCTCTAGAATGAAAATGATGTACCTAAGTAATTAATTCTAACAATATTTTTTTTACATCTATATTATCTATTCATTTATGTATTACTAGATATACCAGTGGCGAAGGGTGACTTTTGGAAAGAGGTAGGCTGTGGAGTAACCAAGCTTGTCAGATATATTTACGGGAAATAAGAAGATAACCCTATATTACTACTGATGAATAGGTACACTAAATCGACGAAATTTCAAAATCTCAATTAGTTTGATATAATTAGTTTATAAATAAGCAATTAGATTGAATTATGTATTTTCCTATATACATAACATACCCTCAAAATATATTATCTATCATCTTTGAAAATATCCGTTATTGTGTTTAATATGTTCCATAACAATTTATAATTTAACCCGTAAAACTAGACATTTTAAAATACTTATATATTTAAAAGACAGACTTAGGTATAAATAACAGATAAATAAAAATCGCGAGATAAATTATTTTATATTTTTAACAACAATCAATATTTATATGTGATTGAATCCCATAGAAATTATTTTTTAAATTATCTTATTAATTATTTTGAATAAATGTGCGGATGTAAGCGCTAACTAAACAGCCTATGATTTCGGAATAAAAAGCCAGACAGAGACTGGCATCAGTGGCGTCACGTGACTAAAAACGCATACAAGCCACATCTTAAATTCCCATCGAATATTTCATAACATAGTGAAATCCATGCGGCAGTAGTTATGGTTATAAACCTTACTTATTTATAAAATAAAGCTATGTACTTCTGAATTTTGACGATAGATGACTATCAATTATCTTGGATTTTTCAGTGTATTTTTTTTTTAATTTAAATTATTTGCTTGAAGATCTATTTTTCTTAGTAGGTAGGCTTTAAATAATCGCCTACTATGGAGCCTTCGCCACTGACATATACTTATTATTACAAGTGAATATCATTTGATCTAATTTTATGGGAGGTAATCAGTTAAATTGGCGTATCAGTGTAGTAAAAAGTGCAAAGTTATAAAACGTATAGTACTCTATTATCTTTCAAAAAAAATCTAGAATTTTGAAAAATCGCTTAAATTCGAGTATTCACAACTGCTACGGCGATTCGCAATGGTAGGACATTATTTATTTTCATAAGTTTAGCTTATGTAATTCTATATGAATAATCCTTAACAAGTTAATAGCAAGTTAATAATCCTTTTGCCCGTCAAAAGATAAACCGACCAATAACTGGTTAAATGAAAATAACTAGAAATGTATTATAACTTATAAAACCAATGAGAAAATATGAATACATGTAGTTATATTGAACCTGTCATTATTTATGTTACAGGTGACATTGAAAAGATAATTCTATGGAAAATGACATCTTAATGATATTAAAACTTTATGAGAAACCGCACATAATCAGTTCGCTGAGAGTCAGGTATAAATAATTGGATCGCTATCATACGTGTATGCAATTCGCCGTATCATAGCTTTTTTTCTAGATGCCTTTATGAATACCTCGCATTTACTATCGAGGTTTCTTTAAGGACTTTGTCACGCAAACTACTCTACTTGATGCTAGTCAAATAAAAATTGTGCCGTCTGAGAGAATATGCCTTATTGAAAACTATTCTTCTACCCGCACCGGGTATTGCTAATTTGAATTCGGCCAGGGCCTATGAAACCGCCTTGCAAAAACCCTGGAAAATTCTTTTTAGCGCAAGGCGGTGGTGATTCTGATGAATATTTTGTCATATTCATTGGGAACAGAGGACTGCGATTTGTAGCCGCGTATCATAGTGAGATAGATTGCCGTATAGTATTGAGATTAAGCTCATGTCTAAATAAAATACATAATAAAATGACGAGAATAAAAGGAAAATAGATAGGTAAGTTAATTAAAAATACAATATTTAATTTATATAATATACTGGTAGGTGCTCGTAAGTATTAACTCGTACTTATTCAATATCTGATAATAATGACAGCATTATTATCAGATATTTGATATCAATTAATGTTCTTACTGAATCTAATAAAATTAGAACATTACTCTACAATATTTTTAATCTCAATGCTATACGATCATCTCTTTACGGTAAGATAGCGCAAGATGAACTGTACTATGGTTAAATATCAAATGTACAATTTATACATACCCACGTGCAATAAAATTCGGATCAATTTTGTATTAAAAGGCTCAATTGGCCACGAAGGTTTGATAGCAACCGAGGCCAACTTTGCGGCATTCGAGAAATTTGCAGCGTCATATGGGGAGCGGGATAGTCCCCACTCCTCTATAGACTCATCCATTTCAACTCGTAACACTCAGTATGCGGATACATAGGGCGCTTAATGTCAGCGGACAGCAGAGCCAGTCCAAAAATGTACTTACTATATTTTCGATACTTCCATATTCCTATAATCTATTGCTCTCGTTTGTCTTGGAAAAAATCGTGTAGGTAACTACGTTCCAATCATGAGTAATGTAAATTTGATAATTTTTTCAAGACCTTTTTGATACGCTTCAACGATTAGTGTTACTATTTAAAATATGACGTTATATCCTCTAATCTCCCCTGTCAAAGAAGTACCACCCCCTTATTATGTGTCACCTTCAGCCATCGCTTCACTTCAGTGGTGAAATGTGAGTTTTGGAAAGAGGTAGATTGTGGAGATCAGAGAAAAAGATTACACTTGCCAGGAATACTTACGGGAAATAAGAAGATAATAGGATATTACTACTGATGAATAGCTACACACTAGTAACAACGATACACTAATTCTATGAAATTTCAATAGCTCACTGACGACATAAAAATGAGCAATGAGTTTAAATAATGTATTTTCCTAAACATTATACACATCAAAAATCATTAGATAAAATTATTTTTCTATATATTAATTTATATGTGATTAAATGCCATTGACATATTTTAAAATTATTTTGGATAAATCTGCAGTCATAGACAATAATAATATTATGCGGAAATGTTTTAGGCTTCGGAGCCTATCGTATTGCATACATTGCGATAGACATGCTGAGGTCACGTGACATAAAGTACAAACAAAAAAAACCCTCGGCGAATGATCCGATACATACAATAGTTGAAGAGATGGCGCGCTGTGGTATATTTTTTTTAAACTTTTCACAGGTAGTGCTGTAATCTGTATATATTTATAATACATTCCTACATATACGACAGATGTCGTTGGCAAATTGAATTATTTTTATAGAATATAAGTGATTATTTAAATACGTACATATGCAAATAAAAAAATTGAGAGTATTTGCCACTACTCCACTTGCATAATTATACCAATGAGAAGTTAGTGTTCTTATATGCACAATCAATCAATGTATTTTGTCGCCTTGTCGGTATTCAGATATCTGCCAAAGAACAATCGTGCGTACGGGTGTATTATTTTTCTTCCCAATCAGAGTTATATAATTTCCGCGGCTGAATTGCAGGTGACCCCACTCCGACCTCGCCAGGAAGTTCCGTTAGGCGGGCACTGGGCTCTGCCGCTGTGTCAGAAAGCACCAATCTATCAATCGAAGCCCAGAATTAACCCTAGATAGAATCACTACTGAATAATTAATCAACATTTTATTGTTATGCATTAAATTATTATAAATCAGTGGCGAAGGGTGACTTTTGAAAAGAAGTAGGCTGTGGAGAAAGCACACTTGTTAGATATATTTACGGGAAATAAGAAGATAATCCGACATTACTACTGATGAATAGGTACACTAAAATCGATAAAATTTCAAAAGCTCATAAAATTAACTAATTAATTTGAATTATGTATTTTCCTAAACATTTATAAACGCAAGATACCAATTTATAATTTAACCCGTAAAACTAGACACTTTAAAATACTTCTATATTTAATATACCTACAGACTTATGTACAATATAAGATTTCAACTGAAATAACTGACTGAATAAATTGTCTTAATCTATGAATGAACTAACTGATAAACAAAAATCACGAGATAAATTATTTTATATTTTTAACAATCAATATGTGATTGAATCCCATAGAAATTATTTTTTAAATTAATTATTTTGAATAAATGTGCACTTACGTAATATTTAAGCGCTCCTTAAATAGCTTAGCGATTTGTATGAGTCGCCGCAGACGTCTTGAAATTATGGGAAACAAACTTCATACAAAAAAACTTTCGATTCACGCGAACATAATCCATACAATATGTGAAGCGAAACGAGATGTCGCCTATTTTTTAAACTTTCGAGACATGCCATAAATGGTGCTTATTAAAATAGGGAAAAATATCGTAAAATTATTATGACAATTATACGATAGATGCCGTTGGACATTTTAATATATTATTATGTGATTATATTATTTAATATGACAATATAAAATTAAAAAATATTTTTCTTAAGAAGGTAGGCTTTAAATAATCGCCTAGTATGGAGTCTTCGTCACTGTTATACATTATGCAGAAAAAACGGGATGCCTCCACCAAATGCAGGCACACATATATGATTTTTTTCTAAATATCAAATGGCGAATGGAGATAACTGCTTTGACTCCAGATCACCAGTCAATTCTTGACTGGACATGCTGGTTTAGGTGGCAGGCTTTTTCAGCTTGGTCTTGTTACCCGTTCAACATGTCCACGTGGCAGAGAAGTACAGGATGCAAATCACATCCTAAATGTGTACGGAAAGGGAAGTGCTGCTTAAGTTGGTTCAATCAGCTGTTGGGCCCATCGGACCGTCCGACCTGGTCGCCACAAACGCCAATTTTTATTGCATTTAGAAAATTTGCGGAGTCATACTGCCAACGTGAAGATCTCTTCTCTTAGAATGTTCGGCAGTTTTGTATTAGCTTTAATTACTTACTACAATTTTTAATATTGCCTCTACGTGCTCATCTCTCCCATAAATTCAGTCAAAGCACATGTGAGTTCATGGCGACCTTAGTTTTGGGTAACTGATCCTGAGACATTCCCAGTCATAAAAAAATGATGCTTCACACCAAACGTAGGGTCCCGTGATACGCCCGATTAAGACCGGGTGAGGTGCGGTGCGGGTGTGGTTTGGTGGGGCCATTAACTTCAATCTAATGCATTAATAAGTCTTCCAAGAACGTAATATTAATATTCAATCACAAACAAAGCAGCTAATAGGTAACACTCCACGCCCAATTTAAATTCTAATTGGTTTCAGTTTTGTACTTTTCCATTGCATGGTTTTTTTTTTTTGATGATCCGGGTTTCGCCTATCTGTATCTTAGGTTGATACATAATGTAGTGGAATGTAGTTAGTACTTGTCAGTAAATCTATTCAGAATCGGAGATGTCCATTACCACATTTAAATAGCATGCTTATTATATCGAATGGCCACCTAATCGTTTTTAGCGTTCTATGTAGAGCGTGTAATATAATGTATCGGCTGCCGTTTACATGATAACTGCAGCCCAGACCATGAGCTGATTGAAACCAGTGTTGAGATGGAAAGAAGCACGTTTGAAAAAAAACATCTGTTCTGTAATCGAATCATATTATACTTGGGGCGCGGTTACATGTAAATTGTTGGTAAAACATTTCACCGTCGCACAGTTCGCCGTTCGAGATGACCGTATACCTACTATACGGTCTCCAATTTCATTAGATTCAATATGAACATCAATTCAATTTTTAAGGCTAATTTTTGGCAAAATTCATGAACTCAATAATGAAAACCTAACCTAACAAATAATGCAGTATATCAGCTATTTTCAAAATTTGTTTGCTGCTGACTTCCTGTAAAGTGTAAACCGATAAGAACCGTGTTTTATTTAGACATGAAGTTTATGTCAGTACTATACTGCCCAAAGAGGTTGGACGGTCTATAATATACGGCCATATATTTCCGATACAATATTTCACGGTGAAGTGTGAAACGGCGAACTGCATACGTATAAGTTTCAGGACACGATATCGAATAACCTCTGTCGATTGTGTTATTATGTTTAGTACAATAAATGTTGAAAGCAGCTGGCGTAGGTAAATCATCGTACTTGGTGGATGGATAATGTGCAGGTCAGGTGAGCGCGCATACGTCATACACGGAGGCATTAATCTATGCATAGGTAACTCTTCGGCGTATTGCTGGGAAGTGCCTAACCAAGAAGCCATTGTCAATAACAATATTTAAGTAGGCCTCGCGAATACAGCTTCGAAGACATAAACCTTTCTTTAATGGGAGTTTTATGACAATTACTTAGCAATAATATGGCTACTAGTAGAGATTTTATGTAGTTATTTACAACACAAATTATAAGTTCAATACTTGACATAAAACATTTTAGAAAAAATAAGTAATTGCTACATTGAAATATAATATTCTTAAGTAATTCGGAAATACCTCAGAAATTCACATATTAGACACAATCTTTAAAAATATATAGTGCCGAGTTCACCCACATTTATCAGATTCTGATATTGTGTTTTTACCAACATAGTCACCTGCACCCTACCTAATTACGATGAAATTAACGAACAGTTATCCAATTGAAACGCTTTTTTTTAATTTCATGAATATTGGCTACCGGCTTTTGTGGTAAAATCAGGGTAGGCAATAATATTATGTATGTTCAATAAATAATGTTACATTCTCAAACGTTATGAATTATTCATTTAATAAAATGTTTTATTAATTTATTAGCATATAGCTCGAAGAAGGTACAATCGCTGGACAAAACTAGTCATCCAGTGGTACCCAAGGCCTACAAAACGTCCACAAGGTAGACTAAGAGGCCTCTGGATCGATGATATGGTTAAGTTTGCGGAAGGACGTGGCAATGCAACGCACAGGAATAAGAGAAATGGAATCAGCTTGGAGAGGCCTTCATCCAGCAGTGGATAGATTCAGGCTGATGAAGATTACGAATTTATTAGCAAGGAAAGTACGTTATACTTAACTAAATTTTTGAGAAATCCTAAAAGATTATTAATTTTATTATGATAAATAAAATTGATGCTTTGATGTTAATCACAAAAGCCGATTGTCAAAATTAACACAATTTGTAAAGCGCTTCGTAATTAGATAGGACCCACATGGCTCAATTATTGATAAAGCACATTGGTACGAATTCAATGGATGCGGGTTCGAGTCCCGCTGGGCGTCGAATTTTTTTTCAAAAGATTTTTTCTAGTTGTTGGATATATCTGAGGTATTTTCAAATTATGTATGTTAATAACAGTGTGACAGTTTGTTTTACACAACATGATATTATGAGGAATCACATAGTCAATGTAGTGTCACCTCATCGGGAATCGCACCTAAAGCTCCCGGATGAGAAGTTACGAAACTATGAAACTACGATACAAGGCTATATTTATACCTGTTACTATATTGTGGTGTGTCAACTTTACTAACGTTTACACAAATCGCAATTACTATTCAAACCGTACGATGCATAAACTCTTTGAACTTAGACAGGTGCCAATAGAGGTTGCCAAGTAGGACATGTTTAACTAGATCAGTGGGTACAAGGAAGCAATATACGAATAACTAATCCACTTGAAAATCCTGCTAAGTTACCTCACCCAGGGTACACAGAATTAATAGGAACTGAAATACCTGACTGGTGTGTAACAAGCAACCGATCTCGAGTGTGGTAGAATATGGGATAAACTTTAACACGTGTCATCTTTATTCAGACAACTGCTATCGGTTTATGCACTGACGCTCATTTAATATTGGTGTACTTGAAGGTTGCAACACACACTAATAGCACTTCAATAATGTCTTGTCCTGTAAAATCTACGTTTCCCACAATATATTACGTTCGATGTGTGGGACCGGCGATAATGATAAAAGTTTTTTTGTCTTTTTTTAATCACGGTTAACCTACCGCCCGGTTAACGCGACCCGGATAATTCAAGAGACAACTGTATAAATAAAATTTTGTAACACGTGTGATAGATTCACCTGCTATTAAGATTAACGCTGTAATAAGTAATAACTAACGCTGGGCGATCCAAAATACGTACTAACTATCTATGTGGAACCAATCATAAAACGGACACCTGTATGTAATATGCACATGACGTAGGGCAACCATATTTTTAACAATTTAATGTTTAACACGGCTTAAGAAAGCATCTTCTAAATCAGTATTTCTCAACCTTTTTCGTGCCATGGTAGTTATGATACACTTTTATAGTTACTTGTACCATTTTTTTGCGACATACTAAATAATATACTTTTTAACTGCTCTATAAGTTGTAGATTAAATAACTAAAGTGCAGTTATCCGAATGACTACTAGAACTGACGTTTTTAATGAACTGTAAGCATTTATTCATCATTTTAGATTCACGGTCAATTCCTTTAATTTATTTAGTGTACAGATATTGCAAAATATTAAAACAAAATTATGTGTGCTTGCTACCTGTCCTTCTGTATAACTGAGATACATGGCATCTTACCAAGGACCAAAAGTCTCGCGTTTTGATATTTGAAAATCGATGTCTCTACCGAATCTTAGCCGACTCGCACATCTAAATTTGTCTCGTCTGCGGTTGTAATGATGTCGCAAGCAGGGAACTCAGAAATAATGGAAACTGAAATACCCAACGGGTAAGGCGATAGCAGGTAACCGTCTTGAGTAAGGAAGAATCCGTGTTAAACTTACAGACGTGTCAAGAATACGTTGTACGTCTAATACTGAAAACTGCTCTCGGTTTATGCATTTACGCTCATTTAATGTTGGTGTATGATACCCACTATTGCACGTGCGTAATGCGTGCTTCATTTTCGTAGGACACTCACACATTCAAAAACCCTGCTTCAACGTGCGGCGTATTGAATATAGCCGATCGGTATTCTATTTATTATCTGTTCTGTGGTCGCAAGCATATTGCATATTTGACGGTGCACATAGACACCTAGCGACAGTCGCGCGTAACCTCTCGAAACGTGGATATGTATGAAATGCAGCGAAACAGGAATGACCAATTTGTAGCATGTGCGTAAGTCCGTGTCGCGTGCGATTTGTTGCCAGCAACACAAGCCTTTTTTTTCAAACTAATGTACTAGTCGCATTTGGCAACGTGTGCTTTGTGAATAGTGATGACGTCGCATCGATAGCTTAGATGTGCGAAACAGTTTAGAGGTACGCAGGTACGACCGCGGTACAAGCACTCGACTTCGTGACCTGGCACCTCAGTTCTTTGTAACAGTGCTGTTACCACGAAGAAATGCTTCGCGTGGCTGAGCATGTGCTTCGGGTTCCACCCCTGCACTGATTCTTTCGCCGTGAGCCACACCCTCACTCACCGTACGTGGCAGGCGTAAGTGGCTATGAACCAAAATAAGGGATGCGACTTTGTGCTTATCAATGCTTCATATCATGTGCTTTGTACTAGAGTAGAGTAGTTAAGTAGTGGTAATTTAAAAAAAGTTTATTTTTAATGTTTCTGATTTTAAACAACTAATTAATATATAGGTAACAGTTACACAACTATCAAACAAATATTTGGATTTTTTAAATTTATAATTCAGTCTTTAGATCTTGTACCACGTTAAATACGAGTAATTGCAAAAAGCATTTTCGTTTTTATTTTAACACATGGTGTATGCATTATATTCAAGATGGCAATTTACGTATAATGTATAGCTGTCAAACGACCAAATAAATCATGTGGCCTATAAAACACCTCCATCTTGAATTAATTGGACCAATAAGTGATCAATATATTGTAGGAATGCAGAACTGATATTTAAACACATTTAAATATCTTTATAAATGATAACATAATCTTTTATATATATTTTTATTTTTCGTATACCACAATATTTGGTGATCTATGGTTGTCATGTATTTTTCACTAAGGGCCCACATGCGCCACGTAGGTCAAAATGGAGCTTTTATGGTATTTTCAGAGCATAAGCCTGGACATTCCTTAAACGTGGTAGATAATCTATTTATATAATTTTGAAGCCTTATTATCCTTTATATTTATTTTAAACATTTTTTGATAACTGCATAAAGTATTTTTATTAAGTACATAAAATAGTATTCTTTTAAACCTCTCGATCTAATGTTTTAGAATATAGACATGTTTCAGTACATCCATGTGCAGTGGTGTTAAGATTTTTTAGATTTATTAATTTTTAAACGCATTTATAAAACCATTAGTAAAATTATTGTTAACATTATATAGTGAAATATTTACGATAAAAAAATATATTTATATTCTCTGTGATCCCAAATTTGACATGAATTAGGCGTTTTATTATTCAAAAAATGGGCACGATTAACACATTTGAAGATAATTCTAAAGATACTGATTATAAGCTATGTCTTTGACCATTCAAATATGATAAAACATAACAAACACGAATAATGATTGTTTTATAATTATTATTGACATAAGAATAAGGTAGTATTTTTTTGAAATACGCTATCTTTCTATTGGCATTTCATTCCAGCCAAAGAATATGGAAGAATAATAATGGTATAACAAAAAAAAATATATTCGAATATCAAACAAAACTATACCCTAATATCATTCTATTTTTGAAAATAAGCCTCGTGACCCGTTATCGAACATTTTTGTTCCAAGTTTAAAACAAAATTGCCGCCATTATATCGACGAGTTATGTATAGTACATTCCTGCCCTCAAGGTAGATATTTTTAAAATAATTACAGTATTTATGTCGAATATTAGGGATGCACTAAAGTGGCTAAAGGCGGCTGTTATCGTTTCGTTCTTTTTTGATGGGTAATTAATTTGACGTTTTCCATAAATTATAAAGTAACGACATTAAACGCTGGAAGAAAAAGTATTTTATCACAAATATTAAAACAAAAGATGAATATTTTGGATAATAGTAAATCAATTTCCCGTTTGATTATTGTTTATTGAGAATAAAACAGTAAAGTAGAAATATCACAGCATGCAGAAACTTTTTTTAAAACAGCTGCTATATTATGCACATAGTTTGTAGTAGCAACTTGTCACTCCAGTTCAATCTTGTTATAAGTCCGATTTACTACTTTTGCCTTAATCAAGTTTAAATATTGAATGGAATATATGCGATGATGATATGCACTATACGGCATAGTTTAATTTCGAGTGCTACCCTTGACTTGACTTGACTAAAATATGGCAATGACTATTGGAGAGAGACCAAAACTACACAAATTATGTGTCAATGATAGAATACAAAAAAAATAGTTTCTCCTTGGAACATAATATTATAAACTGGATGACGAGAATGTACTTAAATGACATGGAAAACAGATTTTTTGAATAAAATACTTAAGTATATAATATATTACTTGTAATAATATTTGTCATTTTTTTTTTTAAATCTTCACATTTTAACATAAGAATATTTTATAAAGGTGCTATTTATAACCATGGATATCTGCGCATATATTCTTTCCACAAGGCTGCTGTCTGTGCTTTTGGCGGCTATCGGCGAAGATGGTTAATTGTTACAATAAATTAACCGTCTGAACCGTCAAAAAGTGCTATGTTTTAATAGCACCACTCTTGGTTGTGTTAACTTTTAGAGCGAGATTTTACAGTTTTTACATTTTATATGACTAACTTATTGTAACAATTATAATATTTCAATACATAAATATGATAAACTACTCTCCATAGCCGCCATTAGCGGACGACAGCAGATTCTTGTGTAAATAATATATGCGCTGATGTCCCAAATATGATTTTATTATCAATATCAAATGATAACTGTTACAAAAATTAATACCCTTTTATGACATTTATATGATTATTATTAAATGATGAAAAAAATAGGTTATAATAATATCATAATAGGTATTTTTTAACAAAGTCTACAGATTGTTCAGGCTTAGCTCCTAAATATACCCAAAATTCTTATTTTCTGCCTTAATAAGAAAGTGCAGAGATATTAAAATATTCTAAGTAAATAATCCAGCCGTAGATATTAAAGGTAAAGATATAGCCATAAGTAGATTTAGTAAGAGTGCCTCTTAGATATACACAAAGGAGATTTGCCAAATCTTCTCATCACGACTTGAAGCTTTGCATAAGTCGATGTGATGTGATATAATTGTACTGCATGCCACGAAGTACCGAATGGATTATAGAATCACTCCCAAAGAACAGTGCTAAAAAACATTTGAAATTTAATTATACATTACACATTTTTTTCAGTTCCTAATTATGACGTATCTTTTAATGGCAATACATTTCGAATGCTTCAGGGTTAAATAAGTAGTTTATTTAAGCTTTTTTTTATCTAAATTAAAAAAAAATAGTTTATACACAGATGGAACGTTTAATTTTAAATACAGAAAAAATTTACATTGTATACATATATTTTGTAGAATAACGTTTCTGGTGCATATGGAATAAACTGCCACTGGAATTATCTATATGCACTTGAATCATGGTCTGAGGATGTACAAGAGCACGTCCATATAATATGGAAGATGCGTTTCGTTTTACGGACGCACACAAGTATATATATATATATATATATTATATCTAAGAAGATCATGTGGGCCTCCAAAGAATGGAGGTTGTATTAACATATTTTTGCTGTTTACGAGAAATTGATATTAGCCACTTATTAGGTCCATACTCTGGGTCCAAACAGATTTTTCTTTTGCCAGATCCGGGATTAGACCCCGAGACCCATGACATTACATGCCGACACATTACCCGCTCGGCCATCGTGGGCGAATTAATTTTAGTAAGTATTTGCAACAACCAATGACATATGTCATTGGCAACAACTGATAATGTTCGTTCAATGTACAGCAACTGACAATGTTCGTTTAAAGTTTCAAAATGTGCTACGGGATGGAAGCATCAGTCTGCCATTTTAAATACCAAGAAAAACGACATTACACACTTTTCCCCATAGAGGCAGCTTACTGTGACGTCACGTGATAGTCCGCAACGTGCACCATAATATGTTTGGCGCTTAAAATACCAGTTTAACTATGATGAAAGTATGCTATATGAGGCCAATGCTCAAATTAATAAAATTACTCGTTTAAAGTTCCCGTGGCAACCAATGTTTGCGTTCTCTGATTATATTCATTCGTAACTCGGTAGCACAAAGATAAACCGGTGCCTAGTTGAACGACTTGAAATAGTAATAATTTATTTTAATATTATTTTATAATCCTTAAACATACAGTTTAATATAAAACATCGTTAGTCCATCGTAATCATCATTCTCACAATAAACTAATCGTAAATATAATAAAGTATCCAGTTTTATTATGTTATAGAAATTTACTATATCAAAAAACACTATTAACTTAGAGATTACTAATGATCCATAGAATATGAGACTTTAATCTGCATTGATATGTAATAACTAATAATTTTACAAACCAAATATACATAATTGCTTTTATTATTATACTTCCTTTACGTTTATACAACTTCCACTCCGTGAACGCCTATATGCCCTATATTATCCGATTTCAATCGAATGTAATAATTTACTTTTCACTTTTTTATCATCAGTACCTACTTGGATACAAGTATTCAAATTAGTGCAAATTGGTACAAAATTTCATTCTCATGATATCAATTCAAACCTCCCCAGTATACCATCCTATGTCTCTCCAATACTTTATAAATTTTCATTAAAAAAGTAATCTTATCTTACACGTTTCTGTTTCATTTAATGAAGAAAACAATGCTTGCTTTCAAAAACCTATTGATTAAATTTTAGGTGTATTATTTTGGGTCTAGGACGATTTGGCGCCGCTAGCTGGTCGCCGGGACAAATGGGCGCCAGGACAATTGTGCGCCGTACAGTCGAATTAAATGTGTAAATAAATAGACGTACATACGTTACGATTTGGTAAAAACAGTAGACAAGACAGTTTAATAATATGCTTCTTTCTACTTTTTGCGCTTGATATATTTTTTTTATTACGAATTGAGAATTATTATGCCTGACGCTGTTTATTGTTAAAATAAAGAAACTTTTACCTCGTTAGAATTAAATATATTTTAATGTTTTTTTTCCGACCATGTCTGATCCTAATAGGATCATATGGGCCTCCACAGAATGGGGGTTTATTTTAACAGATTTTGTTTATTACGAGAAATGGATGTCAGCCACTTGCTCAACCTATTAGGTCCATACCCTGACTCACACACAAATTGAAAAACAATATGTGTACTTGCCAGACCCAGGTTTCGAACCTGAGACCCACGGCGTGATAGTCCAACGCTTAAGGTAACACCGTGGGTGTCAATATATTATATAAAACAATCATTATCTGTGTGGATTTATATTAACAACAAATATTTTAAGTAAAATTAAAATAATATTCTTTCAACATCTTCTCGGTTTAATACAATACAATCTAAACGTTTGTATTAAAATAAATTAAAAAAAACATATCTAATAAGTAAGAAAAATGGTCAGCTGGTGGCGCCAAATCGTCCTATTTCCATTATTTCTACTCCCTAAAATAGGTAGGAATAGAAGTTTCATTACGAAAATACGTGCACACCACTCCCCTTTTGATCTTAAATGTGCTCCTGATAAAAAAAGTTAGCAACCACATCTGTAAACTGAATAATTTTTCAACTTACGCAGGTTGCGAAAACCTCAGAAACATAGGTACATAGGTATTAAAAATCTTAAAAAATATATTGCATTCTTAAAAAATATTATGAACTATTCGTAGAATAAAAAATTGCGTACGATTATTTTTTATTTTACATAAAAATGAGTTTTTAATTAACCATTTTTTTATTCAACGAATAATTCACAAGATTTAAGAATGTAACATTCTAATTATTGAATATACATAATTATTTTGAAAACACTTCTGAGAAAACATGTTATAACTAATAGAAAAAATCTTTTTTGAAAAAAGTAACCTGCATCTCTCGGGTTTCGAAAGTGTTTCCAAAATTATGTATGATCAAAATGATTGTTATTGATTTTAATATAGCGTCGCCTTATCCCAACTTTCTCATAAGATTTGCATATATTTTAATTTTCTTTTTATACACTCTAACGATGATTACATATTAAACTAAATTACGTTTAACATATAGAAAAAAAATATCACACTCTTTACAACCGTATCATTCCAAATCAAAAATTAATTCACATTCTGTAGCCACGTATCAATTTACAAGTCAACGCCTTCCCATCATGGATAATATTAATTACACATCGGTACCTACACGTTTTTTTCACATATACACTTATATTCAATTTGCAATCGACCGACAGTGCTGAACAGTAACAAAAAAGAAAACTAATGACATTTGTATTACCTCGACGAGTAATGCGGACGCCTCTAGATACTTTTTAAATCAAGAAATCGAATTTTGCACTTAGGATAAGATGTACATGCTATTAAATATCAATCAATCTTAAAATAGCCCCTGGTTTTAAGATTCCAGTATTATGAAGACGAATGTTAATCTTTTAGTGCTCGGTCGTAGTGTTTTGGCGGGCGCGGCGCGGTAGCGTTTTGCGAAACTCAAACGTATAACCGTGTGTATTATTATGCTCCAAAAAAGACACTGTCTACGAACATTTCACACACGGTTATACGTTTGAGTTTCGCAAGACGCCGCCGCGCCCGCCAAACCACTACGGCTGAGCACTTATATTATCAGGCATGCCCAACGCGTCAATAGCAGTAGGAATTGAGTCGTGAAAGTGTATAAATCGTGTAAATTCAGTTGTAATATAATATTTTTTTCAGAGCATACATAAGTGAAACGGCAAATAATTTTCAACAATAGGTGGGACGAAATTTCACCTTCGTCGCCAATCGCTGAGCGGCATTCGAGGTGGGAGCACGTCGATTTTTTTTGTGATGGCGTCGTAAGAATATATTCTTACATCGTGTAAAGATGACTAAAAAACGTTTTGCCTGGACTTGAAAAAGAAAACATGCCAATGAATATATTATTATTATTACTAATATAATAATAAACATAACACTAAATGGACGCATGTTGAATTTTATGACAAATGATGTTCCGTTCGGCACGCTTCATTAACACAATCCGCGTGTCGCATAGTCACGATCTTTTTAGACCATGCCTCAGCTGAGATATAGCCTTAAGGCTATACTTCAGTTGAGGCATGGTCTAAAAAGATCGTGGCTAGGCGATGCGCGGATTGTCCAAATTACGCGTGCTGACAGAAATATAATTTGTCATAAATATTCAACATGCGTCCATTTAATGTTATGTTTATTGTTATATTACTAATAATAATTATATATTCATTGACATGTTTTCTTTTTCAAGTACATACGTAAAGTTTTTTAGTCATCTTTACACGATTTACGAATATATTCATCCGAAGCCATGACAAAACAAATCGACGTGCACCCACCTCGCTGTCGGTCTCCAATTGGCGACGAGTGCCAAATTTCGTAGCACCTACTGTTGAAAATTATTTGCCGTTTCACTGAAGTACGGCTCTTAAGGACGCCACTGATGAGAAACATAATTCTGCATGAACTAATTACTATGTACTCTGATCAGGACATGTAGGCTTTCACCGCGTTGACCCAACATGGCACTGGGAGAGGAAAAATAAGGTTAAATCAAATTACTTTGCCACGTGAAGCACAGTTATTATGTATTCATGGTAATCACGGCCAGCTTGTCACTTATTTTTCCCTACCTATGCCCTGCGGTCGTTACTAATTTAAATTCTTCGCCGGTGTTCAGATTAGATTTGATCGCAAAAAATATTGAAATCAAAGCGAAAACGTACTTCGGTAATAAGAATTTTGACAGCCTTTGGCAATGGGTAAGATATTTTTTGTGTAATTTAGCTAATTACCTACTGTGATAATCGCCGTATGTTGTATAATGTACATCATTAATTCGCAATATTATTAGTTTGTTTTTGACTGTCACTGTGAATTATTTTTTATACATATTTCCCTGACGTTTCGGGCTCTTTGCAGAAGATAACTGTTTAGAGATAATAATATATAATCTTATAATGGAGGTAGATACTAATATGTTGGAAATGAGATGATTTGGCGCAGCCATCTGAACTTACTAACGCCATCTGGGCGATTGCCATTGGTGCTGGTACAAATAGTGAAAAGCTTTAAATAACGTACGTACGTTAGTCGAGTCGCATTTATGTCAATGTGATTTTGTTGTTATCTATTAAACATATTATAATATGTAACTTAATTAATGTACCCAGTGACGTCTCGTGGGGGTGGGCAGATTGAGCGTCGCTTGGGGGCGGTTGCTACTCGAAGGGCGGCAAATCGAGGAGAATCATCTCGTATATATAGAAGTAGTTACCTAAACTTAGTAATAACGAAAATAATTATCTTTCCGTTTAAAAATCACCTCACGGGTTGGAAACAAAATGTGTTAATCAATGTAAAAGGTTTATCAAGACTGTATTTTTTGTCAGGTTCGCAATTTGTGTAAAAAGTCACTGAATTACCAACGCCAACAAATCCCTATTTTGAGGAAAAAATGTTTATAAATTAAATTTTGTATGTTTTAGTGATATATATTTTGTTAGTACCTAATGTATCCATACAACACATTTCTTAGATATTGGAGTTATGAAAAGATGATAAAAATACTGTATAAAAAATGGAGCGGCATTTTGTCTAGGGACGTCACTGAATATACCTCCGCATACAGCTCAAATGCTATATTTTAGTTTTGAAAAACAGCTGGTGTCGAAAGCAATACATTTTACTCGACCCAGGTATAACACCAAAATGACGAATTGGCACATATTATGCAGAAGCTGGTTTTTAATTCGTTTTGTAGGCCTTTATCCCCTACCCAGTGACGTCCCGTGGGGGTAGGCAGATTGAGCGTCGCTCGGGGGCGGCAGTTACTCGAAACGGCAAATCGAGAAGAATCATTTGGTATAATATAGAAATAGCTACCTAACTGAATACTTAATAACGAAAATATCTTCCCTTTAAAAATTCAGCTCACTGGTTGGAAATAAAATGTATCTATTAATTAACATAAAAGGTTTAACAGGATTGTATTTTTTGTCGGGTTCGCGATGTCTAGTTTACTTCCGTTGCCCTTCGACGTCCTTGGTGACCAGAAACGACACGAACACGGATGATAAAAAATATTGTTTACAAAAATGGAGTGGCATTTTGTCTGGGGACGTCACTACCCCTACAGGTTCTTTGCGCCCGATTTTTATTTATGACCATATCCCAGTCCAGACGATTTTCAATGTGCGACCCGGTTTACGAATTGATACAGCAAGTTATCAGCACATCAAGTATCAGTGCAAGACAGTAATGTGAAATTACATCGGTGTGCAATGTCGTTTGAATAAAAACTAATTAGGTGTACCTAATGAAAAACACCAAGCGCTGTGTTAATCGCCAAAAATCATATTTGTTGACAATATTTTATAGGTTAGGTAGGTGCTGTATATTATTGGCTATCTGCTGTTTTAATACGTACAAGTATCTACAATTACATCTATCTAAAAGCTCTGTCGGTGCGGCTTGACAATTTCGTCATTTTCAGTGTTTACAAAACAAGATGGCGCTATTTAATATAATTCTATAAGACTCCATCAAAATGAAAGTAAATATTATTTATAATAGTGTCTGAACCTGCCGATGTACACGTTAAAACAACAATCATTAGGGGAGAGTGCCTATGAACATGACAAAATTATACTGTAAATATTTATTATATAAGTATTTTTTATATATACTTATATTACACAAAATTCATCATCATGTGACTATAGCCTCAATTACATTGAGCTTCTTTACGAGCTTTTTATTGGCGAATTTACAATCTGCCTGTAAAGTCGCCTAGTGTAATCATCGAATAAGCTAATAAGCAGGTTGTAAACACTCCACCGAGAAAAGTTGAAAGCCGGTCAATTTTACACGCTACACGCTACACGCCGGCGTGTGGGCCTACTGCGTCTGCGCAGTAGAGCGCAGTACCAACCTCCCGGTAAAAAAATGAACTACGTTCAGTCAAAATAGTCGCTGGCTTGTGGCTTCTCAGCGAATGGAAAGTTTTGTGTGTAATCATCAAATCGCATTAGCTGAATCGCCCGCTTTTAAATTCGCCAATAAACAGCTCGTAAAGAAGCTCAATGTAATTGAGGCTTAGTGCAATAGTAATTTGCTACGTTATTGAATTTTAAAAATATCATGCGACTCAATAGTCAATCAAATAAATCCAGAACGAATTAGGGGACAGAGCGCATCATATATCTATCTCTTTCTACTTCTAATCTCCCGGTCCATAAAACTGTGTGACTGAAAAACTGCAAACGTGAATATGTTTTCACTTTGTTCATTTTCAGTTTATGATTTATATTTCATTATTATTTATTATTTTCATGTGTGGCGGTTCGAATAATAAAGTTCGATGGTGTCTGTTAAATTTTAAAAATAAATAATTTGAATTTAATAACAAATAATGGTATTTTTTTTAAATGGAACTCAATTTTTTTCTTAGTATAAAAGCTAAACAAAGGAAAGATAGTGAATTTTTAACATTACATGTAATTAAACAGACGCAAGACAATTGACAACTAAATATTATGTAGTAAAACACATTTTTTAAAGATAAGAAATACCAAAAAGATTTGCGCCGTAGGCAATTTTTATTCAATTAGGTACTTTCTATAATTTCTTACTTTTTATCATAATCAGAAGAAAATTCGTTTTCCCATAATTTGGTTACTTTAGGATAATATGTTCCATTTATTTTTTATTCTTTTAAGTGAACAGATTATATAGTATTAATTGAGTTAGCATTTACTTGGTAGAATTCCATTTTAAAAGAAATGAAAATATAATTAATATTGAATTCTACAGGTTTTTTAAAAAAGTTTGTCGATAGCTATTTCGGTTGTAACACCATTATCAAGACTATTCAGATAGGCCGTTTGCCTTTGCTTAAATACTATACGCATAGATAGAGGCAGAATACATTATCTTATTCGTTCAAACAATATTATGACTTTGTATACCTATTTATTATTAATTGTAATATTATTAATACTTTGAAAACCCTAAGTGGGTTTTTAATGTATATCAAAAATTACAAAATTTATCGAAAGTACAGTGTTCGAGTGCTTTGGTTATTTCTTGACATTATTAATCAATTAAAATATTATTAGTATAATTTTGTTAATCATGTGCTTAAATTATATTTAATAGTGGCGACGAATGCATTTCAAAATTACCTAATGGATGGCATGCATAACTTAATTTTATTTCACAAATTTTGCGAGTTACTGCCTTCTTCCTTGGAAGGGCAGAATACTGGCATCAAGATAATGCATAAAACAAGACGTTTGAATGGTATCACATATAGATTAAGTTATTTATAATATTATTTTATTAATACATTATAACGTCAGCTCTAGTGTCACTTTGAAGCCTACTCTCCCCTAGTAATGTGAAGTTTAGTGTCTAGTAGACGCACGACGTCAATTTGCCGACGATTTGTGGTGATTACGTCGCGAATTACACCGCGCCACTGTACACAGTGAAATAATAACGAATAATGACCTCCAAGAGCTTCAACTCACCAGAAAATTGAGCCAATTCTTAAGATAAAAGCATACCAAACGACATTTTGCTGCAACAAACATACTATTACTTTAGCTAGAATACGGGCTCCGTACCCAAAGGGGTCGCAAACTGATGTCTAGGGGGTCGCCAACTAACCAGTTGATGATACGACATTTAAGATCAAAATTCGCTTTTTATCGGTGTACCGCTAAACATTCTTCAGTGGAAAATTCACATTTGCATCAATTTATTTTGTTAATAATGTATGTAGGTACCTACATGATATCATGTCCTGAAACTTGTACGTATGCAGTTCACCGTATCACACGTCACCGTGAAATGTTGTATCGGAAATATATGGCCGTATATTAAAGACCGTTCAACCTCTTTGGGTCGTATAGTACTGACATAAAATTCATCTCTAAAGAGAACAGGGTTCTTGTCGGTTTACATGTTACAAGAAGCCAGCGACAGTTTTTTTATTTAAATAGCCGATATACTAGATTATTTGTTAGGTTAGGTTAGGTTTTCATTCTTGAATTCATGAATGTTACCAAAATTAGCTATTTAAATTGAATTAATGTTCATACTGAATCTAATACAATTCTAGACCGTAGACGGTCATCGCTTTCCGATAAAAAAGCTCACGGCGATCTGTGCCATGTTTCACGTACAATTTACGTCATGTAACCACATAATGTATGTGTGAGTATTATTGTGATACTAAGTTAATCGAAAATTATTGATTAAGCTCGTTGACAAAAAAAAATACAGAATTCTGCTGAAAGTGGGAACACACAGTTTCGATAAATAATTCAGCAAGTTCAATGAAAAATTTATTCACAAACAAAAACAGTCAGTTACTCAATGCCGAATATATTCATGCCGTGGCACTGAATTACGAATTACGGTTGTAGTGGTTATTGATTATCTTCGAATGCAACGCGGTAACCAGTTCGTAATAAATGAAGATTTTCGATTGCATATTTCGTTCAAATTATTACCTACCATTTATTTCAGTATGCCACAATCATCATTTTCTATAAAACTTTTACCATATTGCATTCGAAGTATAACTAGCACTATTATCAGCGTTTCGTGCGACGCCCTGGCTATAGTGGGCCTGTCACCAGGTGGATAAAATAAAATTATAATTGTTCTCTTCTAAAGACAGCTTCTGAAGATAGCTGAATCGTAATTGTTAAGATCTTTGATTGACTGGTTTGGAAAATCTACTGCATGTCCCCCACATCTTGAAGCGGGCCCCCAGGCTAAAATGTTTGGCGGACTTCCCTACCTATCGCTAAGGATAAAGGCAGTGTGACGCGCTTAAGTAGCGTTTTCCATATGGTGTACGTGATAAAATTAAGGTGTATTTTTAGCGATTTTTTGTATTTTTAATATGTATATCCATTAAAATACAGTTAGAATTGCATTGCACAACCAAATGTTTTTAATTATTAATATCATTGTAGTAAAATAGCTAGACTTTTTTTTACTATTAGAGCAAATTTGTGATATATATTTATCTCACTTATCTGGTCGACTCGTTACGCCGGGCCCTTCTTGAGCCCGGGCCTCCAGGCTAGAGCCCTGTCAGCCCCCCCCATGGTCTACTGCCATGGACAGTTTCAAGACAATATGTTAGTAAATGGTACACGGACGGGGGGTAGCATATTATGTCATAATGGGGTGGGTAATCGCAGTATAGAGAAGAATTTTGCTTCTAAGGGCGAGCTTGCCTTTTCTACTTATCATTGGGCTTAGTCTAGCGTTTATGACTGTGCTTAACTAGTATTAAAAATATGTTGAGAGCCCGTTGGGTTTGAATCTAGATTTCTGGACAAAAATCACTGGACCATAGTAAAACGTTTCAATTAATTAAATACTTGTGGCTCACAATTCTAAATCAATTACCAAATTAAGCTGTTATCGCTATAAAAAGACGAATGGGAAGTTGCTTACTCATCTCGCCCATTATTAAATTTGTATGAAAAAACGTCCACAAAAACAAAGTTTTGAAGCATTTGAACGCGGAATGATAAAATTAAAAATGATTGTTCCTAATTTGAAGTAGTTTCCTGCTTACTAGGTATATGACTTAATGACACTGTGGAATTTATTATGTGTATGTAAGTAAAATTTATCTTCACTGAAATGTAAAAAATAATTGAGACGAGACACCTTTTTCGCATAAAAAATCTTCTAATTAATACATCAATATTATAATTATTTAAAAAAAAAATTATCTGAATAATATTAACTAAGTCAATATAATTAACTCTTTTTTATATTCAAAGAATAATTCACAAGATTTAAGAATGCAACATTCTAATTATTGAACATACAACACTTGAAAGCACTTTTGAAAAAAAATATTATAACGAGAGATGCAGGTTCAATTCCTGCAATGTTCTGCCAGTGAGCCATTTCCGAGAAGGTCGGAACTCACCCCTACCCAGGCGAGTCGCTTGATTTAAAATCTCGAAAATTAACATTGATAATTGGTACAAAAAATATTATAAGCTGTATGTACACTGTCTGTTTTGATCTGTAATATATATATATATAAAATCATTCTTCACTTCAAATTCTTGATTGTAGGATTCGTAGACGACCTCAACATGATGGGCAGATCCATACAGATATTAAGCAGACCGAGCCAACTGGTTGGCTACGCAGACGACCTCAACATGATGTGCAGATCCATACAGATTGTGAAGAAAGAATTTGACCACCTCCAAAGGGCCGCACTAGAGATTGGCTTAAGAGTAAGTGAAAACAAAACTAAAGTCATGGTACAAAGCCGACAAAATCAGAGTAGGCTGGGCCAAAGTTCCAGTTTTGGAAACCACCAATTTGAGGTTGTCAACCGGTCCACATACCAGGGTTCCAATATTACAAAAGAGAACGAGGAACTGGAAGAAATAAAAGCACGTATAACCGCTGCAATTAAATCGTACTTCTCATTGCTGCCCATATTCAAATCCAGAAATCTCCACAGAAAAACTAAGACCCGGCTCTATAAAATCATCATACGCACAGTCGTTGCATACGGGTGCAAGTCATGGACGCTAAATGTGAAAGCAATTGAAATGGTGGATTGCTTTGAGAGAAAGATCTTGAGGCGGATATACGGACCCATGAATGATGGTGGGGAGTGGAGAATTAGGTACAACACGGAACTATACCGCTTATACCAAGATTCAAAACTCTCCACCTTCATAAAACTCCAGAGGCTGAACTGGGCAGGCTATGTCCAGCGCATGCCTGAGTCACGGATACCGAAGAAAATTCTCGAAGGAAATCCAAGGGGAAAAGGCCAGTGGGAAAGCCATGCATACGATGTGGTGACAACATTACAAAAGATGCCAACCAGCTGCTAAAAATCATGAACTGGAAAAGACGTGCGGAGGACCGTTCCGGCTGGAGGACGGCGGTGGAGGAAGCCAGGGCTTGACTTGAGCTGTAGCGCCATCGAAGAAGAAGAAGGATTCGTCTACGCCCCAACATTACCTGTGTACAATGAATATTTAATGATATTTATTATTTTTTCTTATAAATTTTCTGATCGCATTATATGCAGAAATGTGTAATATATTATCCTCCTGTATTAAATTGTATGCAAAACTGTCTAGTATACAACGGCCAATATGTGGTCCTTTTATTTTCTCAGTGGTGTTGTCAGTGTAGAAACTAAGGGGGCGTCTAAACTGCATCGCGAGTCGTTCACGCTTGATTTATATTCACACTTTAAGCTTCGCCCACACGAAAACACTTCTACACTGCGACCACTTTCTTGTTTCTCCGCATTAATGTGACAATCGACCGTCGGAGATCTCCGCGAAACGTTTCTGGAATAATTAAATTGTTCACAGATACGAGAATAAAATAAATGTGACATTATTATTACACTGTGGGTTATATTATGTATAATTGAGCGACATAAACTAAGACAGTTCAACATTAATACTATCAATTCTAATGGATTTAAGTTTTCTACTATTCCATTTGAGTTGTTTTTTGCGGTCACATGTAAGTTGTACGTATGCAGTTCATCGTAGGACACTTATTCGTGCGCCGCAGTACGTTAAACATGAGTTCGTATAACATTTTATCAAATGACAAGTTCTTCGTTGAACATTTCACCGTTTTACACATTTAAGTATCTTACAAAATGCGGCGATAGTTTGAAAATAGTACTGTTCCAATTCGATTAACCCTAACCTAACCTAACCTAACCTCGTAAAGACATCTCCACATGTTGTGGCATACGTACAAATATACTCCACGGTAAAATGTTCAACGAAGAACTCGTCATTTGATTAAATGTTACACGAACTGCGGCGCACGAATAAGTGTCCTTCGGTGAACTGTTCACGTACGAATTTCCGGATACGGTTTTTTGCAACCCGGGTTTCGCCTTTCGGCATCTTCAGGTACTATGTGCACTCACCAAAAGGTAAATACACATTAACAACGAATACAGTTATCAATAACTTACTTAAATAACAAATTAATACAATAAAGTTGGTACAAACTTTATCACCTACCTATTAAGTCAAGGATCACAATAAAAAATATAACAAACAAATTATGAATAGTGTTTGTAAAAAAAGCCCTATCTTATCAATAATAATACACTCGATAAGCGTGTAATCAATCGTCAAAATCTAATAATAGATCATTAGTAATAATTATAAACAATAAAAATGCTACACTCAATTGGTGTAAAATCGTCCATTCTGGGAACAATGGTAACGTATTGGGAATTTAATAGCGTTAACTAATAATGAGATATATATATGATATAATTCTTTAAAAATTTATTAGTCAAACAATTATTAATATTCAATAATATTCTTACATGATAGGTAGGTACCAAATCCACAAATAAACCCACATAAAATAATATATATATAGGTACACACACGTATACATACATACATCTACATACGTATATATAAATATCATTCGAATTTAAGATACTTCAATTCAAAGTTTTGTTTTTTCTTACATAACTACGCTATACGAAAAATGTAACATAAATATTTCCATCTTCAAATAAGCTGTCATCAACTATCCAGTATCATTAATGTCATAAAATAATATTTTTAAAATTGGAACTGCACCAGAAGATCCTTGCCCATTTCAGTTTTCAATGTTGGGAAAATGTAAAATTATACATGTATCTAATCGTTACAAGAATACACTGAATACAATCATAAGGATGATAGCGTGAGATTATAATCGCGGGAAATGATGCGCTTTATGGGCGGCAGGTTATATGAAAGTAAGGTGAAGCAGGCTGGTATGGTGAAAAAGTATGGTGAGGCGGGCTGATAATCAAATTGCGGCAAAATTTCCACGTTAACATTATATTATATGGGTACATTATAATGACCAAAGTAAATCCTCCGTGATGCCTTGAATTTTATTTATCGCGTCGCTATTTCTCGTAACTTGACGTCTATTGTTGGCCTGCTTCATTCAGTTGTATGAGAAAGCCGATTCCTTGCCACTCTTTTTTATTTAATACCTCGGTGAGGTCAATGAAAGAAATTGATTATATTAATGAACTGATTGACTTGATTCGAGTGGAATCACGTTGACTATGGCGAGTGACAATAGTAGTGCGCCTCGTGACAGACTCGATGAGGTGAATGAGGATTCATGAAGTGCTCTTCCAATTTATACAAATACAGTACATAATATATTACAAAAGATATTGTCGCAATTAACAAATCAAAACAAACCCTACAGATCTAGTTATGATTGAGGAAATTCCGGCCATCATTAGAGGATTCATGTATTGTCCTTCCAATTCATACAAATACAGTACATATATTACAAAAGATATTGTCGCAATTAACAAATCAAAACAAACCAACTGATCTAGTTATTATTGAAGATTATTATCGATCTATTGTTTTGTTCTGACAACAAAACATACATATTCAAGTTTGTCACTCATTAAATCCTGCGTGGTATGATTGCTACATAATAATAAATTACATTTTCCGTGGCTGATAGGAAAATGTCAACAGTTACGTCATATCCCCTATCTGTAATATTTCACAAGTAATAAGAGAAGACCAAAAGTTTATTAAAATCGTGTCATCAAGTAACTGATACCTTTATTCAAAATGCTTACTCTAGTTAAGGGTATTTTTATCAAACCAGTCCGTACGCACCGCACCTATTTATGTAAATTTATCACTGATGACAGTGATGACAAAATAATATGGCCATACACATGATCCAGTTTGCAAGTAAATTAAATTTATTCGTTGTTTTTAATTTAAGTATTTTCTCGAGCCAATATCAAGTCTCTACATACTCATGAAGAATGTATTACATGTAACGTTGCACAATAAAATTCTTAACCTACTTTATTTCCAGTTAAAATTAACTAAAAAATTCTTTAGTTATACGGTATAATTATGAATTATACTTTCAATCCCTTGTGCATGAGAACTACGGAGCGCTAAGTATAAAAAATCAGGGTATAGTCAATAATTGTTTCATATTCCTCTTCCATGCCGTATGTGCACATAAATTTTTTACCACGTTTTTCTTAGCTCGTATTCTTGTTTGTCCGGTGGTTGTTTATCCGGTACAAATCTTGCAATCGATTTTTAACTAACTTCCCGATTAGCTAGACATTTGAAACTTTAAAAATATATCAGAACACGATGCCAATGCATTCTTTTAATACTTTTAGCCATCTTTAAGTAGAATTGAATTCATTTTCAGTTAATTCTGTTTTGTATGAAAAGTTATCTTGGAAGAAATTCGTAATCCAATCCACTATTATTGGTTGCTAAGGGGGTGGTCCTAGCATCTAAATTATTAATATATACGTGCGTTACTATGGAAATCAAAATGACATTTCAGTATTCTATATTTGTTTGTTGGTTGCAAAATAGCAAAAAATGATTTGTTGACAATTGCCTTATCTGTCCTAAATTATTAGAATATATAATAATACATAGAATTGTCAAGTTTATAATATGATTCAACAAAAAAATTTAAAACGCGGTAGGTATATAAAAAGTTCTTTTTAAATTATTTCGTTTGAATTTCGCTACTGGCGGAGTAGGGGATTTTAATCTCTATGAATTAAATACACTATAAGTGGGATAATTCTCTCTGAAGTCTGCACGTCTATAAGTGTGGAAACTTAAGAAGACTTCCTACTGAATTATTATTTATCACTAATAGTTAGTTGCCATAATATACGTACATACAGCATATATTAATCAAAATAGTCATATTAGATAAGCTCTAGTAATCCAAGAGAAGAGTATTGTCTATGTATGTGAAATATTACCGATAAATACCGGTATTCTATAGGAAATACCGATATTGGTATTTTCATTCAGTATTGCAATCCCTAATCGACTCTCTTTCTGTTCAACAGCTTAGAAGGCAACTAATTAAATATTACATATTTTTTTCAATATAAGAATGTCAATAAATCATAATCGTCTCTATTCTGGCAGAACACACTAACTGGAAAATACTAGTTTTTAGTAATTTGACTTTGAAGTTGTTAAAATGTTTGAAATGGTCTATCATGTGAGTTTATTAAGTAATCGTAAAAAGGATGACTTTAAAATAAAGACTGTTTATTTATTAAGAAGGTTTCCAGACGGTAAAGTTTGAAATAAGGAACATTTTTGTATAGCTAAGTCAATATGTCATTTTTTCGAATTAGTGTCTTCTGCCAGAACAGTGACGATATATTTTCATCTTTTGTGGTATTTATGGAGAATTTAATTGAATTTCAAAGACAGTTAGCTGATGAAACAACAAAAATATTATAAACTTTTACATTGTTCATATAAAGCAATTAATATTTTTAAGTACCTTTAAATAATTATCGCCCACCTTTCAACAGGCATTCTGCCACTGCAGTAAATTATAATATTATATGATTGTATGGTTCATAATAGTATTATTACATAGTGTGCTCCACCCCAAGATACTTCACACATTGCGGTCGTTTCTGTAACGGTTTTTAAAAATCCTTTTCGCATATCCATGCGCTCTGGTCTTATAAGGTGTGAAAATGTAAAATATCGCGGTCTTTAGAAGTAGCCTTTTTGGTGCTAATTGATTGCTAATTAATTCTTTTGGAATGTTTTAATTCATAACTTAATACCTACCAAAATCAGTGAATGTATTACTGTGCTGATATTATACAGCATATGTATACAATCGAGAACAATTTTATTGGCAACATTACACACACTGACTTTAGGACTACAATAATCGTCAATTTTGGCCCAGTCACCGCCATCTTTAGATTAATAAAGCCTGAGCATAACTTTTTGCACAAGCAACGAGTGGTCCACTGCCATACTATTTATTGATAACATGATAACGTACTCGCAAGCAGAGTTTGGTATTCTATAATGACTGAAGAGTATAAATAAGTTATTAGTTATTGTCGTTTAGAATCGACTGTCACATTGACGAACGTCCTAGTGTATTATGATATTATTATACACAGAAGAAGTTTACCAACTTTGATCGTCACTTTCAATTATTAATAACACATAACCACTAAATTAGATGAACTCCATTGTCTCCAAGATACGTTAAAATAATCTGAAACTAAGAATACTCCGACAAGTGAACACGACAGACGTATAAGTATGAGCACTCTATAGACAATGACAGGCAATGATAGGTCATCCATAGATAACGGGGGGGGGGGGGCGAAAAGTAGGATCAGTCGTGTAATGTATCGGCTTCCTTCTTCAGTGGGCAAAGGCCCAGTCCAACTCGGCGATTGGGGTGACAGATTGGTTTATAGGTATGAGCTTCCTCGTACGGCCATACGACGTGTTACGCCCTGTCACTGTTGGCAGTTTTATGATTGCATTTATAATACTAGTCGGCTGAATTTATTCATTACAAAAAGCAACTAGTTACTTGTTCAAATGCAATCTACAATAGTTTTAAATATTTGATATTTTAAGTGACATGTGATGCAAGAAAGATTGTTTTAATTTAGCCACCAAGATGACTAATAGATTAATTTGTATTTACTTTTTAACACAACGTATGTCATGAACCAATCCAAACAAGACGATCGAATTGGTATCTGAATTTTTGCGTATAATTACTATGTGAGGTTGCCGATTGCTCATGATGATCGGCGTAAGTCATCGAGTATGCAAGTCTGGTCGCTGCTGACTAGATAATGATTTTTTTTAATTACCACCTTTAAAATGCACGTTAGATACATCGATCGGCCGCCTGGACATTACGCGCCAGGTGCGTCTTCAGCGTCAAAAGAATTAAGAGCGTACTTCAGTGAAATGGCAAATAATTTTCAACAGTAAGTGCGACGAAATTTCTCACTAGTTGCCAATCGGAGACGGACAGTCGAGGTGTCCGCACGTCGATTTGTTTTGTCATGGCGTCGGATGAAAATATTCTTAAATCGTGTAAAGATTACTAAAAAACTTTACGTATGTACTTAGAAAAGAGAACATGTCAATGAATATAGTATTATTATTAGTAATTTAACAATAAACATAACATTAAATGGACGCATGTTGGATTTTTATGACAAATTATATTTCGTTCGGCACGCGTCATTTGCACAATTCGCGCATCGCCTAGCCACGATCTTTTTAGACCATGCCTCAACTGAAGTATAGCCTTAATTATGGGATAACGTCACGTAAAGATACAACGGTCAACCGCAGCCACTAGTAATAACCACACATGTACGGGCGGCTCTCGTGGTGCAGTGAGTAAGGCGCGTGGTGCGATGTTTGTGATTGTCCAAAATTACTAACAAAGCAATGACATGGTTATTAATAAATCAAAAAAAAAAAAAACCACACATGTACAATGGAGAGTAGAATCTAATATCGGTAAATATTTTTATACTATCAGTTTGTAAAATGGAATTCTACCAAGTAAATGCCAGCTTTATCAATATGTATACTTATTATGATAGTTAGGCTAAAAGCCTGAGTACAAAAATCAGTGGCGAAGGGTGGAGGTAGACTGTTAAGATCAAACATTAATAGTGCACACCAAACTTTGTCAGTCATACTTATTTGTTTTAATTGAAGTAAGAATACAAATTGTAGATGGTGTTGGTTAGTTTATTTTTTTAATTATTGTTACCCGTGCCTAACCAAACCATAACAGATAAAAAATAGCGCGAAATGTATAAGGTACAACTACTGAGAAGATAGAAGCATATTAAACTGACTTGCTTATTTACTCCAACAAATCGTAACGTACGTCTATTCCTTTGCGCATTTAATTCAACTGTGCGGCGTCCAATCCTCCCGGAGGCCAATTGGGTCGGCGTCCGATTGTACCGGCGGCCAATTACCGGAGGCCAATCGCTGGAGGCCAGTTCGTGGTGCCAAATCGTCCCATTCCCGTTGTACCCCCTCAATATATTTGCATTTTAGCAGCACATGACTTATAGTTCATTTTCAAAAACATGAACAAAAGTGTGCTTTCTTAATACCGAAAATTCCGGTATTCTGGATTTTGAAAACCGGTATTTCGGTATGGTTAAATACTGGAATACCGGTATTGTAATCCTTAATAACGGCAGAGGTAGACTGTCGAGATCCGACATAAATAATGCACACTAAACTTTGTGAGCCATACATATTTGTTTTCAATGATCTAAGACTACAAATTGCAGTAGTGTTGTTTAGTTTTTAAAATTCAATTAAACCCTGCGTAAACCATGCCATAATAGATAATAGACAACAAAAATATTCGCCTATCTATAAAATATCTAAAATTATGCCATTAAATCATACATAATTAAATCATAGATATTTTATAGATAGAAGATTATTTTTTATCTGTTATGGTTTGGTTAGGCACAGGTAACAATAATTAAAAAAATAAACTAACCAACACCATCTACAATTTGTATTCTTACTTCAATTAAAGCAAATAAGTATGACTGACAAAGTTTGGTGTGCACTATTAATGTTTGATCTTAACAGTCTACCTCCACCCTTCGCCACTGATTTTTGTACTCAGGCTTTTAGCCTAACTATCATAATAAGTATACATATTGATTAAGCTGGCATTTACTTGGTAGAATTCAATAGGCGTCCGATTGTACCGGCGGCCAATTACCGGAGGCCAGTTCGCGGTGCCAAATCGTCCTAGACTCGGTACAACAGAGGTGAAAAAATAATAAAACAAATTTCATCAAATTAATATATTAATATAAGTAATTGTCGTGATGAATTATCATAATATTAGTTCGAAATGGAAAACATCCGTGACAAAAATGTTCAATTATTCTATAATTATTGATGCCTGTACAAGCGTTGAATTTATGAAGCTTTTCCTGCGGGCGGACTTATTTGCACTTGATGAACTTTGAGGGCTTTAGTTAAAATTATCAATATATTCAAATTCTTTGTAAAAAATCACTAGTTCTATAATTATGATCAATACATATTTTTAAATGTCAACATAATAAATGTAGGTATGTAGGTTTTTGCTATAAAATCATATTTCAAAAATATTTTCATCGCTATATTTATTGATAAGCACCTACTTCTGTTTTTTTAATGTTTAAGAAATATCGGTATTAATACCGGTATTCAATAAGAAATACCGAAAAACCAGTATTTACATTTTCATTCGGTATTGCAATCCCTAGCCGTTATCCAATGGTAAATTGTGATATTTAAATGCTTAATTAAAAAAGTGTCGAGAAATCCAGGACAGTATTGCATTTAATTTTGGAGTAGCTATTATTTGATCGTTGGTACAATATGGAGCCGAGACCACGTGACCTACCGTCTCGTCACGAGTTGTATTCACTACATATTAGTATTGAAAGGCTTTGTGGTCACCACTGTGCGTAGATATTTGATGATGATTCAAACCTTTTGACGTTTGTGTTGTGCCAGTATTAAAATCCTATTACACCGGCCTAAGTAATGCGACAGAACCGGACCGGTGTTCGTTTTATCTTGTACCGCATTAAAGTGTCTCATATTATAGTTAGACAAGAGTTTTTCAATACATTCAGCCGTTACCAATCCGTTGGAGGCAAGATCAAGGTCAGAATTTAAATTGAAATGAGAACTTTAAACATTCTTAAATCGTAGGAATTATTCAGTAAATATCTTTAAAAATAATTTTCCATTATGGCTAAAATCGTGTCCGGAAATTTTTTCGTATGCAGTTCGCCGTATGACACTTCACCGTGAAATGTTGTATCGGAAATATATGGTCGTATATTAAAGATTGTCCAACCTCGTTAGGTTGTATAGTACTGAGATAAAATACATGTCTAAGATCCTCGGTTTACAAGAAACCAGCGGCAAACAAATTTTGAAAATAGCCGATATACTGGATTATTTGTGAGGTTAGATTAGGTTAGATTTTCATTCTTGAATTTTGCCAAAATCTCTTTCCGATAAGGAAGCTCACGACGAACTGTGGCACGGTGAAATGTAAAACGTACAACTTACACGTAACCATCTTTAGAAGTCAGTGATCACTGTGTTTTATTCAGTTTACACCAGATGAAAAAGTTAGTTGGGTCTATCGAATAAAGTTGCGCATATAATGCGAAAAGTTTAACTTGATGTGCGGTACTTTGGTGAACCAAAGTCCTCTCTCAATTGTATATGCTCTATAAATGAGCATATAGGTACAATAACATATCAGTTGTAGGGTTTATAAAATCTCTACACTAGATTGCTAGTACAAAATACCTGCATACCGGCAGTTGAGAAAGGACCGGGCGCGCGAGTACGCACATTTTTATTAACAAACCATAACGTCTTCTTCACCCAATATTCTTCAATAGCCACATAATTGTAACCGTATGTAATATTATACCGAAATGCAACTTACGTGTCTTTAAGAATAAAAGTGTCTCCACGACCTAAGGCCCGTTTCAGATGGGATACCGGTGTCGCGCTCGTAAATAATATAGGAGGCCTTTGTATTCGAATAAAGGAGCCTATGTATTATGTTTATGAACGCCCCAGAGCTAATGAATCACCGCATAAATTTACGTTATAAATTAGAGCATAAAACTGGCTGCGGTAACAAAAACAAGTGTCTCGGCGGCTTGAGAATGTAGCGGCTGACAGAAAAGTGTATCGGACACGCGTTTACTCATTAGCTTTGGGGCGTTTATAAACATAATACAAAGGCCCCTTTATTCGAATACAAAGGCCTCCTTTATTGTATCGAGCGCGACACCGGTGTCCCGTCTGAAACGGGCCTAAATGTACACCAAACCCACCCTCTCAAAGAAATCTTCCTCGATCGTATGCTTTAATAAGTTGACCCAATGTCTTTAGTTTACAATATAAATAATGATAAATATGAGTTTGAACTGTGTGTGTTGAAACTCTCTGAGTATAAGCAATATGGCTGTTGGATTTGAAGAATTTGAATCGTTATAAAATATCTAAATGGACGTGATTAAAAAAAATGAACAAATGACAAAGTGTTTCGGAAAATACTCGTGACCCCAAAAATCATTCATCATTTAGGTACAATTCCAATTTGAGTACAGACTGAGCTAAAATTACCATCAACTGCATTTTGGATAAATCGTATCAACGCAGGCATTGAATATTTCAATTACTTTCAGAATAAATACACAAAGATCTGATCAAAGTCTATGATTAATGTGAATTATTTCTTATATTTACGTTTTAACTGAGGTATTTTAAATCAAGGAGGCAATCTGCTTTATGATCAATAATTAAGGTAAGTGACATTACACATTACTAATTTAATCGTAGTAGACGTCTGATACTAATAAAATGATTAGTGGAATTTGAAAAACCTTAGTTTAAACGTATAAAATACGACACAATTCGCATGAATCACATACGGATCGATAGCTTAGAGACCAAAGCACTTACCTAGAAAATAAAAGACGTAAGTTCGAGTAACTTTTTTTCTAGATTTTTTGCTGTAGCAGTCAATTACTTCGGGCTTTGTCAGCATTATTTCGACAGTGTAAGAATTAGCAAGTAATTTAAACTATTGCACAATCGTCGCATCTACAGTCAGCATATTTTACACGCGTGACATTATTCGATGGGATCGAAACGTTCGAAGTGCAATAATGCAGAGGCCAACAGATTTGTCAATTGCTAACTTGTCTTTATCAACAGACTCGAAATTTACCGAATATTTGTGCATATAATTAGCGGATCATAGTTGATGAGTTGGTCAGTCTAAATACTTATTAGTATCAATCTTAATCTTGGTCCAATCAGTAAACTTCGTATAAGTCGCTCCGCACAGCATTCTATTCCACCGAGCTCGGACATCGGAACAGTATCATAAGTATTGTAATATAACGCACTTGTACCGACTGTTTACGCTGCAAATAAAACTCTCTCCTCCATCCATCGGAGCAACCACCAAATCTCGATGTCTCATCTCTCCTCCTGACGACTCTCCATCACAGCGGTCTCGTCTCTCAACAACGAAACCCGCAAAATTTCTGAGGTTTTTAAAAATTATGTTACTTCGAAAATATGACTGACTAAGTTTTGTTTGCACTATTTATGTCGGATCTCTATAGCTTACCTCGGGAATGGGACAACTGGACGCCAGGACAATTGGACGCCGCACTGTCGTAGATACGTATACAGAACGTAGACGAGGAATTTTAATCGGTATCTATCTACTACTTAGTAGTTTTAATTCATTTTACTCTTAACATAACGTTTTATTTATTGCGGATTGAGAATTACCATGCCTAAGGTTTTATATAAAATAAAAAACTCTTTTTTCGTTGGAATTTAAACATATGCACAGTTAAATCATTATTTACGTGAGCATATTTAAATTCTCACCAACTATTAAATCATAATATAATAATTTAAATATAAATAATAATATTAAATATTTTTTTTAAAGTACCTAACGTCTATTTAATTTCGAACTGCGTGGCGTCCAGTTGTACCGGCGCCAAAACGTCCTAGACCCCCTACCTCCACCCTTTGCCTTTTAAACATATAAGTATTCCTTCTCCCTCAAGATTTTTACAGTGATACTAGCGTACGCAATAACAAAAATGACACTCACTTTTTTGTCGGGTCTGCCGAATGGCTTAATCTGTTCTAACGCTATTACAATAAAGATGATATTGCTATAAATTCCCGATGCTTTTTGTCGGGTCTGCCGAATGGTTTGGTTCGAGCGGGTTCGTTCAAATGAACATTGACACTAGAAATACTGTTCTAACGCCATTACAATAAAGGTGATATTGCTATAAATTCTCGATGCGTGATATCGCATAATGGAAATTGCGTGACGTCTACCTATACATGCGCGAATGTCGCTATGCACGAATTTACTTGCTAGCTGCTGTATTGAGTGCGTTATCCATTAATAATGTCATTGAGAGTACCTTATAATGTAACCTACTAATTGTAATAAAAATAAATAAATGCATTTTCAGGTCAGTCTGTACTACGGTACACGAAAAAGCATGGGCGTCCCACGAAGTGAACCAAATTGAATTAGACGGTGAATAGACAAGCAACAATGGAGGGCCGACAAGACGGTATCGTGGTCGGCGATTCGACAAGCCTGTCGACAAGTGTTTAGTCTGACACACACGTATGCGCGGGGACTCATATATGGGTTTTTAAATACCTCCTAATAGTGTGAACCAGTGACAGAAAACGTATCGTCACTTAGAGATTACACAATGAAGACACAAGGGAGCAGGTACTTTTACCAAATTGCTTGTATCATAATTTTGTACTTTCTTATCAATTTGAATACACATACAAATATTAAAGTATTATCAAAACCAAGCATATTTGAATTTTTTTATTGAGACTTTTTTTGAATCTCTTGTTACATAATGTTTTTCATTATTTTTTGAAGAAACAAATAAACAATTTTATACAAGTTTTTTTTTTGTTTATTTACGTATTTTTTATTCATTGATCCACGAATTTAAGAATATTGCATTTCATATTTCGTTTTGGTACTGTTAGGTTAACTTAACCAAACCTAACCTAACCTAAACTAACCCAAACTAACAAATAATCCATTATATCGGGTATTTTAATAATGTGTTTTCCGCTGTATTCCTCATAACCGAACAGTACCTTCGTTTTATAAGATATCCATGAGTATTGCATTTTTTTCAAATAATTCTTTAATTAACAAGAAATCGAAAAGTTTCCAAACAATGTTGTTTGTAAATTCGACTTATACATAATTTGAAAACACTTCTGAAAAAAAATAGAAAAAATCATTTTGGTAAAAATACGACACCCAACAGGATTCGTACCTGCGTCTCTCGCGAATCGCGCCCACGTGCATTGACCACTACGATGTAGGTGACTTATCTAATTGCGGAAAATTGGTTATATTATATTTCTCAGAAGTGTTTTCAAATTATGTATGTTCAATAAAAAGAATGTCACATTCTTAAATCTTGTAAATGATTAGTTGAAAAAACATAGTTATTTCTACCATTGTTTCAAAAGAAGTTATACCACGTAAACGTCAGTTCAATAATTACAATCACAGAACAGATTTATAGGATATAAATGTAAAAGCCATCGCCATAGACCAAGGTTTTGAAGCAGAATATTTTATGAAGGTCAGGCCATAAAACTCAAGTTAAACAAAATACGCCAACTGCCTTCAAATATTGAAAGCGCGTACGTTTACGTGACATAAATATTGAAAATATATATTTTAACACGTGTTTAAATTTATCCCATATTTTTTCATACTCTAGAACCATACCCTGTTATATCCCACCAAGTAGGGTAAGCTAGTTTCCATTCATTTTATGTTATCTGATTACAATACATACATGCAAAGCTTTCGTTCGTCACCTACCCCGAAAGCGCTTTGATAGCTGGTAGTCAGCTCTATCCTCGTCGAAAGGGTGGCTCTATTTTAATCCTCTAATTATTCATTCCGACCATGTCCGATCCTAATAGGATCATATGGGCCTCCACAGATTAGAGGTTTGTATTAACAGATTTTGTTTTTTACAAGAAATGGATGTCAGCCACTTGCTCAACCTATTAGGTCCATACCCTGACTCACACACAAATTTAAAAACAATATGTGTACTTGCCAGACCCAGGATTTGAACCTGGGACCCACCGCGTGATAGTCTAACGCTTAAGCCGCGCGGCCAACGTGGGTTAATACATAGTGGTACATAGTTATACATAGTGGTAAGTATCCCCGCCTGTCTAATTATTATAGAATAGTTAATGTAAAATAGACCACAAAATTTGCGGCGTCGTCTTGTGGACGTGAAAATCTCTTCACATAGTTTTGTTTGGCCGTATTGTTTTATATTTGTTTTTTGTATCTTATCCATGATTAAATTCATTTATTTTTCTCGTCTCCGTGCCTTTCTCTACCATGACACTTTTTATTAATTTGTGTCTTTTATCAATCACTCAATCAAAGCTCACTTGAGATCCTGGCGACCACAGTCTTGGGTATCTGCTCCTTAGACATTCTCACGCGTAAACAATTACTGATGCTTCACATCCAAACGTAAGTCCTCGTGATTCGCTAGATAAGACTGAGTGTGGTGCGCGGCGGGTTGGTTTGGAGGGTTCATGTTTGTGTTGTATCATCATTTTCTTAAAATAAATATGTTTCCTCCACAAGTTCTCATTTTATTAGATTTGCAACCCCAGCCCTAACACTATATGGGTGGTTCACGATAATTATGGATCAAGTCCATCAAAATAGATCCTGAGATATTTGGACCTAAAGTTAAAACTCATTTTGTAAAATTCAGGAATGTTTTCACTGTATATATACTGACCATATTTTGATAGTACATGCATCAATTTAAATAAAAGGTCGAAACATAAAGTATATTAAGGCTTTATTAATATTAGAAAAGTAATGTTAGCAAATACCTCTTTATACTGCTGAATAAACTGTCAAAATGGACATGATTCACATTCAATTTGATGTCTTATCAATACATTGCCATTTATGCGGAAAATTGTATAGCTACAATAATTGTGATATTAATATACAATATAAAAATCCGTTTTATTTAGCCATTGAAACAAAAAAAATGAATTTTATGAAAATTGGACTTGATACATAATTATTGTGATTATAATTAACATATATTTTACGTGTAACTTGACTAATGAGCGTAGTTATACGCAAAGCAGCCAGTCCACACAAACCTCAAACAGAGATAGAAGCACTTTTATGTAAAGTGTGTTTCTTTAAATCCACAAAGCCTCTGTATACTGTTCATTCCTTTTGAATGATAGATATTATATTTATATATATATATATGATTTTGTGTAACTTATAAAGAGATAAAAGCATAAAATTTGTGAAATTTTGGTGTTTTAGCAGTCCAGGCTGTTTTGTGAAAAACGGGTTTTTTAAAATGTTCACTCTTAAATGCAGCTAGCTCTTATTTTTGTAAGAAAAATTATTATTTTTGCATCTATTTTCTTTAAAAAAACCTTCTAAGTTATTCAAGTATTATGGAAATTTCAAAGTTCTGAAAATAATTCGAAAAACTTGTAAATTATATATTAATATTTAGATGCCTGGCACTAATTTTTACATGAAAAATCTATACACTATAATATATAATAAAATGAAAAACATATACTTAATCCAATTGAAAAAATAATATTTATTAATCGAATGTAGAAAAACACAGCTTACAGTCAGGATTTTAATAATTAGGTAAGTACATAATATTATCATGTGGTTGCTGTTTGCAGATCGAATATGGCATATTTTTAGAACGCATTTATATGACATTTTTGTATGACAGCAGCTTGGTTGCTTTATGCAGATCGAAATGATGAATTATGAAAATGTCATATTCTGCAATTTGCAAAATCTTTAAAACGCATTTATACAAGGCCTGAACAAAAATGATGCATAAGTGCGAGTGAGAAAGTATTCGGCACCCTTATAACCTCTGCGACACGCGCTAGAGTAAGATAAAAGGTTTACAGATGTGTGAGATGATTTGCTGTGGTGTCGCCGCCAAATCTTAGTTTGTTGCATAGCTAATAAATTAATATTTTTTGTGTTAAACATAAAGTCAGTGGTAAATATTTTTAGTTAATTAAGTAGAAAAGATGGTTATGTGTGTTTTATTAAAATTTGGTAACCGTACTGATAAGCAAGAAGATGGTATTACATTTCATAGGTATTACATGTTCGTGGCATACATACATAGGTATTGATACATGTTCGTGATAATTTATTTGTATATTATTATATATTTTAATATCAGTGACCTAGTGTTTCTTTAAAATAACTTAAATTATGAATATCTTTACCTAATGGTTGCATTTTTACCGCTTAAAAATACTATATGACGTAAGTCTAAGCATTTATATGAAATTTTGTATGACAGCAGCTTGGCTGATTTGTGCAGAATGTAAAACAAACGTGTGAGATTATGGAAATCACAATAACTCATTTTTTTTCAAAACTGTGGCCTGGCTGATTTGTGTATAACTACGCTCTTTTTCTCTTCACTATATTATGTATCACAAGAAAGCTAAAAGGTGAGACGCATATCTTTAAAAAACGTATTAATTAATACCTACATCGATTTGAATACCGATGTCACAATAATTATTTTTTAATCAGATCTCTACCGTTTCGTAAACGCTTCTAATTCCCGGTACTTGAGACTATTCCACCGAAGATACACAGACGCCGATCTGGACTAGATGGCGTAGCTGCATAGTCGAGGAATTTAATTTAAAACTATAAAGGACTGGTCTGATTGAAATCCTAAAAGGCGAATCGCATAATCGGTGGCCGGTGAGATAAAATCCGGCACGTACTGGTGTCATGAATCGATTTTATTCTGTTAGGCAGCTATCTCAAACGGAATTGAGTCAAATGCCACTATCGATTGGTATAAAGCAGTTGTTCTTAATATGGAGTGCGAGGTGCTAACATCGAGATGTAGTAAACGTCATAATAGATTATTTTTGCTATTTATCGACTGTTTAATGGACAGTGAAAAAAAAATACACACACGTGGTACATTTATGTTGCGGTGACGGGTTCCATGACAAAACAGAACAGCCAGGGAAAAATAAAACATTCATTTTTGTGGAATCTATTTATTAATGAAATACTTATAGTCCAGTCAATGAGTGCATCATGTAGAATGTAGAATGCATGGAATATGCGAGAATTTTTGACATAAGGACATTGTTAGGAGTAGCAAGTAAGTAAACATACTAAAAGTCCCCGCCCCTGGGAGGTGAGCTTAAGGCGGGAGGGGGGTCGAAATGTCCCATTTTTTGGTTTTCCGCCTTCGTTTTCGTTTTTGTAGAAAAAAATATTTCAAATAAAAATGAAAGCTAATTAAATTTCCTATAAAATTATTTCTATACATATTTGTCGAATTCCCAACGGTATCCGAGATGTTTTTGAAATTCGATAAACGATCGTGTTTTGTCCGGTTACCCATTATGATTACGGCACGTGTTGTCACATGCCGTTACGGTGACAAATTTAGTCTATGGTTTTGTCATTCTAGAGAATATTTTGAATGATCACTCTCTCTTCGATTAAGAAAAGTGTGAACTCTAATTTATTAGTATTTTGAAATTATTATGATGGTAATTTCAATTAATTTTAACAGTTTCTACGTGTGCGTACGTTAAAATTACTTGCATCCATAGATAGTATTTTTAACAGAGCCCAACCATCAGACCATAGATAATAGACGTAAACACCAGACAAAGATATTATTTTATAAAAAATCCATAGAAAACAAAGAGCTTGAGCTTTGACATAAATCAAAAAATGTGTAGGCATGCATAACATAATAAAAAAAATTGTTCATTGAGTCATGCGGTAGCCGATGTAGCGCCGTACGCGTAATGTGATCGCATTGTTGTTCTGGCGATTTCAGCAGATTTTTGTGACAATGTTCGCTTAAATGTTCAAAATGTGCTACAGGATGAGAGCATCAGTCTGATAACATTTTAAAAACCTACTAAGAAAAACGACATTACACACTTTTACACTGCCGTAGCGGCAGCTTACTGTGACAGCACATAACGTGATGATAATGTATTTGACGCATTGTACTATTGTTAGGTATGTGCTGATTTTATTTTATTGTACCGGTTATTTTTTTCTGATTTAATGATATATTGTAATTTGTAATATTATATTATATCATTTTTGTTCAGGATGCTTTGTTTAATTGTAGGTATAAAATATTTCCTACCATATGTACGTATTCCGTTTATAAATTAATTGCATCTCAAAAACCTTATTGCGTCTATAAAAATAGGCAATAAGGTTCTTTAGCAGTATTACATTTAACCGTAGCATAGTTCATCGTGAGCTGTCTTACCGGAAAGAAATGGACGTATTGAATTGATATATAAATTGTATTCAATATTCAGTAGGTACGACTCGATACTTACGTATTGTATTTCGAATTAACTGACCTACCTATTTTCCTGCAGGTGGTTTTAATTATGTATTTTGTATTTTCTTTAGTCATGAATTTGATCGCAATAATATGCAGTCATCTATTTTCGATAACATCTCATAGTGAAGTGTGATACGGCCAATTGCATACGTATAAATTACCGGATACAAATAAAAACATATGCTGATAATCTGACGGGGGAAAGTCACAAAAAATGTTTAGAAACACTGAATTACATAAAGCACGTCCGATGGTAAATACGTTAAATACTCACAATAAGTAATTATTTTGAACACTTAAGAATCTAGTAATAAACTTCTCTGATTGATTATTTAGTAAAAAAGAAGAAGGTAAACTAGTAGCCAAGGAAAGATTAGATTTTCAATTTTGAATAACGTTGATTTCGTACAACTTTGTGGATAGAGACAAAATTCATCGTGGTTAATCAAACTATATGGTAACATAATAAAAGAAATTATACCAGAAAATTCAAAAACTTTTCTGTCCTGTGGGTAACACAATAAGTTATATATTTTTATGATTGGTGGTTGGAATAGGTTTGTGTGAAATTACACTAGTCAAATTTCAAGAAAAAATATATCGTGTGCTAATGTCTAATGTCATCAATAAGTGAATACTGATTATTGTGTTTATGTATGGGTTAGGTTAGTTTAAGTTTAATGCCCAACAATAAAGAGGCAAATTACACATAACACATCCAAAACATATAAATCGCATCATATTAGAATGTATCTGTTACAAATGTTTTAGTTTTTTCCATGTCATGGTGTGGACATCTTTAATTAGTTATAACTTGCGAAGTTAAATAAATACATTTAAATTTGTGATTGAAATTGAAGTTTAAATTTTTGAAAACTTCAGCCAATATCCAGTGTGTCTAAATTTTTATAAATCAATGATCAGTATTTATTTTTTTTATTGACTTTTCTGTTGATGTATATGACTAAAATTAATTATTTTGAGTACCCACTTATAGATTTAGTCAATATCTGAAAATGCACGTTCGACTTTGACATACAAAAAAGTAACAACAGCTAAAAAAATTATATATTTTGTGAGCTTTTTCGGGGTTTCGGCAGGGGCGGCTCTACCTTAAGGGTTCGTAGGGATCATCCCCACCTCGTTATGTCAAAAATACACGTTCGATATTTTATCACTGTCCTAATATACATAGGTACTTAATTACATGATTAAATTAACTATTCAATTTATTTTATCATACTGGGGAGCGAATCAAATGACCCCATGGTATTAATTAAGTTAATATTTTTAAGCACGCTTTTTAGACGTGATTAAGTGACGACTCAGATAATCATTTTATTTATTCTGAAAAATTACTCATTTCCTCATTATATTATATCATATTATTATAAGTATCTTGGTATATAATGTATAATGTGAGAAAGTAGGTAGGTATGAATATTTAATAATAAATGGCTAAACCACACCACTTAGAAAATCGTCGAGCCGCCACTGGGTTTCGGTCTTACTCTATCGTTGATATAAAATGTAAAGTGGAAAATGACTAAAAGCTCAAAATATTATTAATTACAACAAAGAGATATGAGCATCACAAATTATCGTAATAAAAGCATATTATTATTGTTATTACTTTATTAGTCTAATTCAGAAGTGGATAGCATGCGGCCTTTTAAATGAATCTAAATTTTGCAGAATAAATCCTTTTATTTTATTTAAATTTAATTTTCATAATCAAGCAAATATTCCAGTTTTCAAACAAAAAGCAGGCGCAGCAACAATATTTCTACTTCTTCTTTGACTATGTCAGCCTCTCAGTTAGAGCATATGGATACCACACGGCGCTTATAAAAGCCAATCGCCAATAGTAGCTCAATTTGGAAATCGCTTCAGAGCGTATTAAAAGCCATTGATTAAAATTTGTCGAAATTGTGTATGACGCCTTTACCATATTGGTTTATGTGCATGGGCGCGATACCCGATAGATGCAGGTTCGATCCTGCGGGTCTTAATTTTTTCAAAAAGATTTTTTTCTATTGGCTACAATATATTTTTTCAGAAGTGTTTTCACGCCAGCTTTTCTTTTATATTTTGGTTAGTAAAATCTACTATAAATTCAGAAGTCTAAAATCGACATGATGTATTAAAGCTATTAAATTTTACTGCTGACGAGTATTAATTTATTATACTACAAAAAGTTTGGATTAGTATTATTATACATATAAGTTGTAGAGGTAAGTTTTTTTTAACCTGTCAATAACGTTAATTATATCGATACGAGTGTTGACGTTTTAATTAAAGTTAAATACGTGTAATAATTCTCATGTTTAGCATAACTAATTTTTAATAATGGCAGATAAATTGCCAATTTTAATATAACGTATTATCGAGTAACCGTTATTATCTGCAAGCCCCCCAACTGCGTTTCGAAATTTAATTTGACTAATGATTGTGTAGTTCAAATTATTATCAAAATATTTATACCAAATTAATAACTCAATTTCCGCCTGCACTAAAAAGGGTAGATTATCAACAAAATATGTTTTTTTTAGCGTCATACAATATATTCATTTCCGTTTATTTATCTACACGTTTGCTTTTGTCGGTTTTAATGTTTTTTATTACCTTTTTAATACTTCAATATAATATTTACTAGGAAATAAATATGGTATTTTATCTCTGTGTTTACTAGAGATGTGTCATTAAAATCGATTCATTAATAAATCGATTTCATTTCTCGATCTAAAACAGTTTAGATTTCAGTTAGGGATTTCAATACTGAATGAAATGTCAATACCGGTTTTTCGGTATTTATTATTGAATACCGGTATTTCTTAAATATCTAAAAAACAGAAGTAGGTGCTTATCAATAAACATAGATAATAAAATCTTTTTAAAATATTATTTTTTAGCAAAAACCTACATACCTACAATTATTATGTTGACATTTAAAAATATGTACTTATCATAATTATAAAATTAGTGATTTTTTTTACAAATATTTTGAATATATTGATAATTTTAACTAAAGCCCTCAAAAGTTCATCAAATGCAAATATGTCCGGCTGCAGGAAAAGCTTCTTAAATTCAACGCTTATACAGTCATCAATAATTATAGGATAATTGAACATTTTTGTCACGAATGTTTTCTATTTTGAAATAATATTATGATAATTCATCGCGACAATTATTAATTAATTTGTTTTATTATTTTTTATCTCTGTTGGACTCCCTCAATATATTTGCATTTTAGCAGCATAACTTTCAAAATTCATTTTCAAAAACGTAAACGAGTGTGCTTTCTTAATACCGAAAATTCCGGTATTTTGGATTTTTAAAACCGGTATTTCGGTATTGATAAATACTGGAATACCGGTTTTTATATACCGGTATTGCAATCCCTAGTTTCAGTAATAGGTTCTTTAATTACGTTACGTGATAATTCTTGGTGGAAAGATATTGTTTAATTAAAATAAAATACAATTTGCAATACTTCATCATCAGCCGGTGTCGATCCACTGCTGGATGAAAACCTCCTCTAGCTCCATATATATTTAGTTATTCGCTGCCACGTATTCTACCGATTATGATTTCGTTCATCCAGTGGGTTTTAGGGCGTCCCTGTGGAGGTTTATTGTTAAGGTTTTTGGTTTAGATTTTAATAATAATATTCATAAAATTCGATGTATTAATAAGAATCGAACTTAGATAAGTAGTAGTTTTACTTCTTAACTAAGATGACCAAGCGGCTTAAACGTCGGCTTATAACGTCGTGGGTCCCAGATTCGGAAAATACACACATTGTTTTTGAATCAGAGTATGCAACTAATAGGTTGAGCAAGTGGCTAATAAATATCCATTTTTCGTAAAAACAAAAAATCTGATAATACAAACCTTCACTCTGTGAAGACACATAATATGATCTTTATTAGGTTCAAACATTGTAAAAAAAAACTAAAATAAAAACATATTATTCTTATTTGCGTGTTGTTTATTTAAAATGAGAGTTATTGGTAATACACTTATTTAAATTATAGTTTTTGCTAAAAACGTTACTCTCACTCTTAAATGAGGCAAAAGAACAAAATACTTAATTTGTAATCACAGCGTGTTTTAGAATCACAGGGGCCTAACTACAAAAATCCATGTTTTGAGTTAGCCCCGGTTTCGATAATGCCATAATCATATTTATTGGTGACACAAAGCTCTATGTCGCACATAACAATGTAGATTGTATAGGCCTTTGTGATCCTAAAGTGTCGAATAATTTATTTTACAAAGTCAGCTCATCGAACTATATTACTCACCATCATACAATTTATTTACCCTAATAAGTTAACAAAATATATTGTTTATTGTACTATATCAATGTATGGTAAGTATGTATATATACGATTTACCAACACATACTGAGAAGACTATTGTATTTCAATTGTTAAACTGCGAACCGGTAGTTGGAATATTATAAAAAAATACACCACTAATTACACACAAGTCTTGCAGTAGGAAAGCAGAAGACTAACATTATAATATATCTAAATTATTGACCTCAGTAAAACCCGTTACATCATAACAGGTAGCGATCTCAGCCCGTAATAACATTATTAGTTTTATAACACCTTGCAAATATTTACTACACCGCCGTCATATAGTGCCATCAAAATCAGTTATAATATTGGTAGCCTTCTGTTAAATTATGATAAGTACAACATAATATATAATGTTATGTTTTATTAGAAGAGTGTAACAGATTCATTTCTCCCGGTAAACATTAAAAAAAATTACCATGTAAATTAAGTAAAGTAGAATACTGTTTGGGTATGAAGAGATAGGAAATGGGATAAAGCGGAGGCACCGCTCCGAAAGTAAAAAGTTGAGGTAAGGTTTTCATGAAGTTAAATCAGGTTAAGAAGGAGCTCTGTGCATTGAAAACGTTTGATGGTTAAAGCCACTCACAAGCTAATCGCAGTAGGCGCGAGCTCTAATGAATACCTAACCGATTTTTTTTAACGGTACATGTTCAAACACGCGCGTTAACATCATTTTACTCCCTACATCAATTATAGTTTGTCGACTTATGGCTACGGCCGTATGTTGTAGCTTAACCACTGGGAATGCCAAAAGAAATGGCGTATTTCAAAAAAACACCACCTTATTCTTAGGTCAATAATTATTATAAAGCAATCATTATTTGTAGGATGTTTATCACATTTGAATGTGACATAGCTTATAATTAGTATCTTTAGAATTATCTTCAAATGTGTTAATCTTGCCCATTTTTTGAATAATAAAATGCCTAATTCTTGTCACATTTGGGATCACAGAGATTATCAATATCATTTTTTATCGTAAATATTTCACTATAATAATGTCGGTATAAATTATACCGATGGTTTTATAAATGCGTTTAAAAATTAATAAATGTAAAAAATCTTAACACCACTGCACATTTATGTACTGAAATATGACTATATTCTAAAACATTAGAGCAAGAGGTTTAAAAGAATACTATTTAATCTAATAAAAATACTTTATGTAGTCATCAAATGTTTAAAATAAATATAAAGGAAAATACAGCTTCAAAATTATATAAATTGATTATCTACAACGTTTAAGGTATCTCCAGGATCATGTTTTGAAAATAGAACGAAAGCTCCATTTTGACCTACGCTGAGCATGTCCTCCCTTAAGATACACTGGTTCTTACGTACAGAATATGGGATAATAAGGTGTGTTTTCAGCTGTGGTCTATTTTCCATGCAACACAATGCTATCTAAAATAGTAGCGATATTGTCAAATGGCTATTAATGGCTAATTATATATATTTTTAATAAATGGTGTAGGTACAAAAACAGAAAAGCTTTCGTGTTAAGTATAAGGCAAAGTTTAAACTGCTTCATAAATGAGCTCCCACACTATGTTATACACTCGTTATACAGGTAATATCAAAAGCTCATGCAAAAGGAATGGCTTGGTGGCATTGTGGCAAGCTTCTCTTAGTCGTGGTCGACATTTGAATCCCGTCACGCGACAAAGATTTATTGATTTAATCACATATTCGTGACTTTGAATTTCAATACGACTCAGATTTATTCAAGCATAGAAAATTTGCCTTCAGAAGCTCTGAAGAGCTGAAGTCAAGCTTTCTGTTATACATATTGCTTTAAGTATATACATGTATTAGGTACTCAGAAAGAGTGGAAGAGATCTTGATTAAATTTTAAATAGTTTGCGTAGTTTAGTATTCTGCGAGCCGAAGCCATACAACGTAGGTAGAACATTAGATGCATATATTATTATCACCAGATGAAGGAATCAGTTTACCGCCACTGAATAATTTAAATTTGACCCAGTGATACCGGTTACGTATGTGTGACAAAGGGTTAGCCAAAACCTCAACGTCCTGTCTCTTTTTACTATAATACCACATCCTCGCCTCTCCAGGGATACGAGACTCATTGGACAAAAAACGACCTTTTAAAACTTCCACCAGATAAAATAAATATGTCGCTAGATTTCAAAATCAGTAAAGTCCACCTTTAGGTATTTTTGACTTTTTGTGAATTGCTGAAGAACTACTGCATTCTAACATTTCTGCATTATCAAAATGTGGAACTTATTCATTTTAAATATTCTATAATCGAAATAATATAAACTTTCACCTTCGTGACTATGTACTTGAGAAAATAAAAAAGCTGTTTTTCTCCTATTCATCCATTACGGACTTGGCAGATTTTGAAATCTAGCGACACAAATAAGTGTATTAAATGGGCAAGAAAATTATGCAGAAAGTTAGGACGGCTCGAGTCTGATGCCACGGGAGAAGTGATCGTTGCTTTGACATTGAAATTGAAGGTTAACCGCGTAAAAAAATGTTCATCCTCAATTTTATAGAACAGTGTTTCCCAAAGTGTCGTACGCGTATCCTCTGGGGTACGGGAAGAGTTTGGTGGGGGTACGCGCTGCACCGGGCTTTGGCTGCGCCTGGTGCAACAAGAATTACTACGACATTAATACAACATTCATCCCAGAAGGTTTATCGCATGCGGAAGAAGAGCAATAATAATTGTTGGAATTAGCTTCAGACGGATTTTTGAAAAATAGATATAAGGCGTGTACTTTAAGATCATTCTGGTTGCAAATGCAACATTTGTATCCAGTTTTAACAGAGAAAGTCCTGAAATACATTTGTCTTTTCCAACTTCATATCTATGTGAAGTTGCTTTTTCAGCATTTGTAGACATTGAGTCAATAAAAGAAACAGGCTTTTGGATGTCGAACCGCATCTCAGATTAAAATTAACAACCAGGGAATCAAATTATGATCATAACATGTCTCAACATAAACAATTTCATTCTTCTCATTGATTATAATGAATGTTATTTATAATAAATATAACTTTTATTTCTTTTATTCATATTTTATTATGAATGAATTTTATTTTTCTTATTATTTTGTTTATGTACTAAAAAGAAAAAAATAGATATATTATTTTGATTGTTATTAAAGTATATAAGTACAATTTTCTTGATGAGGGGTACTCAGTGTTACGAAAATTATAGAAAGGGTACACAGATGTCGAAAGTTTGGGAAACACTAAAATCTAGAATACTGTTCAGTGCACATATTTATAAATATCAAAATCATTTAATAAAGATATTATAGTTTTTTTTATATGCCACATTCTGCCTAGAATTCCCTAGAACGTTGTTCTACTAGTTGGAAAAACTGGTGGTGTAGTTGACCTTTACATAATATCTAAAGTTTGGACTTGTAGTCTGTATGGGCGATGTTGAAAAGCGGTCACCAAAAGCTACAATGGTGTAGACACAAAAATTGTCTATGTCTTACTTTCTGATCAGTAGGGTATGGCATGACGCGATCAGGTATCGAAGTCTCAATATGTATTTGTGTCGTTACTTTTATTTAGTTATGCTTCTTTTGGCGCGTTTGGGAAATCAGATTAGAGTGTATTTCTGGCGTGTGACATGTAACACATAATTTATTTTTTCACACGAAAAAAAACGCGCTCGATTGGATTCGAACCACCGATTGTTCGGTTATCAGCCAAACGCAGTACGTTTACGCCACAGAATGATACTGCAATCGTGACGATTATAGTTTAGAATTGTTCCGTTGCCTAGGCAGCGAATTTATTATTGTCGGCCATTTGCAATTCCTTACGTAAACAAACGATTAAACGTCAGACTGACAGTTGGTACTTTAAAAATAAAAATAACGAGATACCATTATATAATTTAGTAATATAAGTTAAAGTGTATAGAAATAAACTAACGATGTTCCAATAAGCGGTCCTTTTTCTTGAGTGTGTAATTTAACAGGATAAATAAGAGCTAGTCAACGAATCCAGTTTATCAAAATTTTTGTTTTGTTACGCCAACGAAGTATAACTTCTAACGCGCGTACATAAACACCGATTTTTACAACGTTTTTATTAGGTCATATTCTTATTTGTACGGTGGTTGTTTATCCGGTACAAATCTTGCAATCCATTTTTAATTAACTTCCCGACTAGCTAGACATTTGAAACTTTTAGAATATATCAGAACACTATGCCAATGCATTCTTTTAATACTTTTAGCCATCTTTAAGTAGAATTGAATTCGTTTTCAGTTAATTCTGTTTTGTATGAAAAGTTATTTCGGAAGAAATCCGTAATCCAATCCACTATTATTGGTTGCTAGCGTAATCCAATCCACTATTATTGGTTGCTAGGGGTCTGGGGTCCTAGCAACTGAATTTTTAATATATACGTGCGTTACTATGGAAATCAATATGAATGTCAAAATGACATTTCAGTATTATTTCTATCAAGTACAAATTTTTTTGATCGTTTAAGCTAGTCAAGTCAATTTTATATGATTCAACAGAAAATTTAAAAACGTTGTATATAAAAAGCTCTTTTTATCTTGTAATTATTTAGTATTTATAAAGAATAATGATCTATGATTAGGCTTTGACGATTTATTATAATATACTATCGAGTGTATTATTATAAGATGTGGTTTTTATTAATTAGGTTTTTTACCGACACTTCAACTATTCATAATTTGTTTGTTGTATTTTACAGAAAATTTAAAAACGTTGTATATAAAAAAATCTTTTTATCTTGTAATTATTTTTTTAATATTGTATCCCTTCCTGTATATTAACAATAATGGAATACATAATATTTAACAAACCCAAATATAAAACATAATAAAATGATTAATAGTATTACATTAGATAATAAACTTGTCGGATGTTTACAATTAATCACAGTCTGTCAAGCATTATTATAAATTTAAATACGTCCTCCTGACGCCAGATAATTTCGTATTAATAACAGGCTGTCCTGAAATAAGTTAGAAGGGAATGAAATCCGATACTCTTTCGGCAAAATTTTCTGAAAGGCCACCTCAAAGAATTGCACATGTGAATTTGTACAAATTCACAAGAATATGACTATTATATTAATGACGGTAAAATATAAAACAAATGATGCTAAACTCTTTCTACACAGTTCTCCGACACATCCAATTAAAAAAATGCTAAGAAATACCGAAATAGATTGATATGGTATTAATTAACGTACAATAGGTAGTACAAGTATATTCAAATATTATTTTGCATAATTTATCCTCAGATTAATTTAAATAAACATGTGGTGCGGCAATATAATATATGTTTTTTTCCGACCATGTCCGATCCTAATAGGATCATATGGGCCTCCACAGAGTAGAGTTTTGTATTATTTTTACGAGAAATGGATGTCAGCCACTTGCTCAACCTATTAGGTCCATATCCTGACTCACACACAAATTGAAAAACAATATGTGTACTTGCCAGACCAAGGATTCGAATCTGGGACCCACAGGATGATAGTACAACGCTTAAGCCGCGCGGCCACCGAGGGAGTCAAATATATTATTATACTTACACATAAATACTACTAAATAGTTGGCCAGAGAGTATACCTAATGCAGTATTCTAACTTGGCGATTTTTGTCGTTCAACTTTGTGTTGAATGTTGAAAAATAAATAGAAAGGAATGTACCCACGCAGGCGTGCACACTTAAAAGTGATTAAGGGGGAGGGGGTGATTTTATTTTGAAATATTTTTTCTATTGATTTTCAAAGCGGCGGTGTTAAAAATATATAACAGGTGCCACTGACGTCCACATTTACTGTGACTAATAATTGTGGCTTCTCGTCGCTTCAACCGCGGTAAACTGCACTTTTCCAAATACATTCCCCATACCCAGACACGCCAAACTTTTAGTTTAACCATAAACAACTGGCCTGCAGGTGTGGTCACCTATGAGTTATTGCAATTTGTCGCATCCATAAGTGGTTGTCAGTTTATAAGAATCGTTAGCATTCGTTTGTGTCATCCGCGTTGTCTTGTTTTTTTAGACATGTCGCATCGGGATATTAAAGCATACGTTGAATACATGATAAATTTAATAATATAGGTAACATATATCAGTCGCGAAGGAAGCTGTTCAACTGAGGTTAATGATAGATTATAAACGATAACAAATGAAAATAATTATTTATAACTAGCTGAAGTACCCGGCTTCGCACAGGGTCGCTTCGTGGTTATATTTATCTTAGATATTTGAAAAATAATAAGAGGTAATTATTTTTTCAATATTAAAATATCTGTGTAATTACAATATGGCAATATGAAAATAATTCTAATAGGAGTAAAGGTCAAACATAAGAACACTAAATTAAAATCGAATCCAAAATATGTAAACGTTATTAATACTTTGGACGCTGAAGACGCACATGCGCGTAATGACCAGGCGGCCGATCGATGAAATTAACGTGCATTTTAAAGGTGCTAATTAAAATCTCATTATCTACTCAGCAGCGAATGCGTTAATGTTATTAATATGTATGTAGTAAAAAAAAAATCAAAATTGGATGGAACAAACAAACAACAAACTTTGTATTTTATATAATAATAATTTAGAAACCTTCGCAGGTGTGCGCACAGCAACTGACAAAAGTTTCATCGCAATCGGATGAATGGTATAGGAACGCATACGAATAGTAGAAGAAGATGATTTTATAAATCAGAAATCTTTGTGGGCATGCGTATGACAACTCACCAAAGTTTCATTGCAATCGGATTAATGGTATAGGAACGCATACGAATAGAAGAAGAAGAAGATGGTTGTACTAATTCAAAAACCTTCGCGGGCGTGCGCACAACAACTGGTCAAAATTTCATCACAATCGGATGAATGGCATAAGAACGCATACAAATAGAAGAAGAAAAAGATGATTGTACTAATTCAGAAACCTTTGCGGGCAAGGGCACAACACTTGATCAAAATGTCATTGCAATCGGATGAATGGTATAGGAACGCATAAGAATAGAAGTAGAATATGATTTTCTAATTCAGAAATCTTCGTGGGCATGCGCACGACAACTCACCAAAGTTTCATTGCAATCGGATGAATGGTGTAGGTACGCATTCGAATAGAAGAAGAAGATGATGGTTTTAATAATTCAGAAACCTTTGCAGGCGTGCGCACGACAACTCAACAAAGTTTCATTGCAATCGGATGAATGGTATAGGAACGCATACGAATAGAAGAAGATGGTTGTACTAATTCAGAAACCTTCGCGGGCTTGCGCACAACAACTGGTCAAATTTTCATCGCAATTGGATGAATGGTATAAGAACGCATACGAATAGAAGAAGATAGAATGAAGAAGAAGAAGAAGATGATGATTTTTCTAATTCAGAAACCTTCATGGATGTGGATACAACCACTTACCAAAATTTTGTAAATCCAAATCCAAAAAAAATCGGATGAATGGTATAGGAACCAAGGAAGAAGAAGAAGATACTTGTACTAATTCAAAAACCATTGCGGGTGTTACCACAATAACTGACGAAGGTTTCATCGCAATCGGATGAATGGTATAGGGACCATACAAATAAAAGAAGATAGAATGAAGAAGAAGAAGAAGAAGAAGATGATGATTGTACTAATTCAGAAAACTTCGCGGGTGTTGGCACAATTATTGACGAAAATTTTATTGCAATCGGATGAATGGAATAGGAACGCATACGAATAGAAGAATATAGAATAGAAGAAAAAGAAGAAGAAGAAGATGGTTGTAATAATTCAAAAACCATTGCGGGTGTTACCACAACAACTGACGAAGGTTTTATTGCAATCGGATGAATGGTATAGGGACCATACGAATAAAAGAAGATAAAATGAAGAAGAAGAAGAAGAAGAAGATGGTTGTACTATTTCAGAAACCTTTGCGGGTGTTAACACAACAACTGACGAAGGTTTTATTGCACTCGGATGAATGGTATAGGGACCATACGAATAAAAGAAGATAAAATGATGAAGAAGAAGAAGAAGGAGATGGTTGTACTATTTCAGAAACCTTTGCGGGTGTTAACACAACAACTGACGAAGGTTTCATCGCAATCGGATGAACGGTATAGGAACCATACGAATAAAAGAAGATAGAATGAAGAAGAAGAAGATGATGATTTTTCTAATTTAGAAACCTTTATGGATGTGCATACAACCACTTACCAAAATTTCATTGCAATCGGATGAATGGTATAGGAACCATACGAATAAAAGAAAATAGAATGAAGAAGAAGAAGAAGATGATGATTTTTCTAATTCAAAAACCTTCATGGGTGTGCATACAACCACTTACCAAAATTTGTAGTAATGGTGTAGGAACGCATACGGGACAGACACACAGACAGACAGACATACAGACAGACAGACATTCATTTTTATATATTAATATAGCCTATACTCTTCCCGCAAGTGCAAGCAATAAGTTTACAAAGTTTTATCGCAATCGGATGAACGGTATGGCTGCGCATTAAATACGAACAAACAAACACACAAATATTATTTTTTATATATTAGATAATAATACATAAGTACATTCACGTCAATTATTTACGTATGCCAAATAATAATATAGTGTTCTATCCGGTTAAATTCAAATTTTTCATAATACACATGTTTTCCTTCTTTCTGTGCCATATCCGCTATTTGACATCAACGATTATTTTAGCCACATTTTCTGTGACTTTTGATGCTCTAAAGTCTAAGCAAAGATGGGGTGGGGTGCTGAACTCAAACCAGTCTCTGACATTTCTGAACCACCAGGACATGATGGTCCTTTCCTGATTTAATAAGATGCAACAGTTAAATCTCTCGACGTTCGTAGCATTGTATTTCCGACTGATACGGATTGAGCGTATGTACACCTACGTCATAAAAAAATCAACTATTCTAAGCTTTTTTCTGTGAGTGTCCACGACTTCACTCCATATAGTAGGACAGAAGAAACATAGCGTCTTATCATTCTCGTTCTGAGTATCATATCTAGGTTATTGCTACTTAGTATCCTCAGTCGTGTAATAATATACCTACGTATGTTTAATTTATTTTACATTATTATGTATACCTATAACTAGGGATTGCAATACCGAATGAAAATATCAATACCGGTTTTTCGGTATTTCTTATTGAATACCGGTATTAGTAAATATAGCTATAAAATCTTTTTAAAACATTATTTTACAGCAAAAACCTACATATCTACATTTATTATATAGACATTTAAAAATATGTATTGATCATAATATTGTAGAAGTGGTGATTTTTACAAATAATTTGAATATATTGATAATTTTAACCAAAGTCCCCAAAATGGCTAATTCATTAGATAAATGCAAATAAGTGGGACTGCAGGAAAAAATGCTTCAATTTAACACGTAATTTAATTATTGAATAATTGAATAATTGTCACTGATGTTTTCTATTTCGAAATTAAGTTAATTTATCGCGACATTTTATAAATAGATAGATATATTTGATAGATTTTGTTTTATTATTATTTCACTTCTGATGGTTTCAGTCAATATATTTACATTTTAGCACCGCATAACTTATACACTCAATTTAATAGGCAATGTAGTACAGAATAATGAAGAACTAACATTAAATTCATCTTCAAAACTGTAAACGAGTGTGGTTTCTTAATACCGAAACTTCCGGTATTTTGTATTTTTAAAACCGGTATTTCGGTATTGATAAATACTGGAATACCGGCTTAGAAATACCGGTATTGCGATCCCTACCTATAACCTATAAGTATATAAAATGCGGCATTAATCACGTAGATTCATACAAATATTAACTACGATCCAATAATTTATCATTAATTAAATGTATTGGTTTCTTCGTTACTTCGATTCACGAGAAGACCCGTTTAAATAAAGAAAAATATATATTATAGATCCCAACAGAAATAAGCTAACTTAAAATAAATCAAGCGAGCTTTTGTACCAGAAATTCAACCGGTGACGAATGTATAGCGTGCCTCTTGCTATACATTCGTACTATATAGCTTTCTGCTACAACTTAGTTTCAATGAACGTGAAATAATATAATGCACAGTATTCATTACTAATAAAATGCTGAGAGCTTTAGCATGGGGTCAAGGAGCTTACGCCCGACATTCAAGCTTTCAAAATGTGATATCCTGCCAAAATGAAAACTGATACTTTTTTGTTGTTGTCAAGAACCTTAAAAATATACATATTAAAATTAAAATTAAAATTATATTGTAGCATTACCACTCAATTTAACCTTGAAAAGTAACTTGCAACTACACACGACAAATAAGACAAATATTATTAACATATTTTCCATGCAGGGTCAATCATAAGCATATAGGCGAACTGTTTATAGAATAGATTCTCAATACTGGATACACAACTCTCTATAGTAGGCATTGTCATTCACATAGATATAATTTTATTTATATTTATATTTATAATAGTTCATTTGCTTCGAATGTTCTATTTTCAAAACATTTATTTACTTTTTAATATTCGTTTACCTTCATCATAATATTTAAGCAAACCTGCGCATCTATTATATACACAAGACTGCTTTCGGCCGCTACGGCAACTATGTAGGGTAGGTTTGTATCGAAATATTAGCACTTATTGTAACAATTACAATAAGTGCTAGTTTTAACAGCACCTCTTTTGGCTGTGGTAAATTTTACAGCAAGATAGACAGTTAGGTAATACTTCGATACAAACCTACCCTAGATAACTGCCGTAGCGGCCGAAAGCAGTCTTCTGTATAGAATAGATGCGCAGAATTTCAATCGAATCAAATTTCCTCGCTCATTATACTACCCGGATACTTTAAAACATTACGTGACGAGTTTTGATCTTAAATTTGTTTCCTTACAAAACGTCATTCAAAACTGACACATCATTTACCGCAGTAGCTTTAAATAGTATTATGTATATTTCGACCTTCGATTATAATATAAGACATTGGAACTCAGAAATAATGGGAACTGAAATACCTAACAGGTAAGTAGAAGCAGGCAACCGATCTCGAGTAAGGAAGAATACGAGATAAATTTAAACACGTGTCAAGAATAAGTCATACATACGTCGAATACTGAAAACTGCTCTTGGTTTATGCATTGACGTTCATTTAATATTGGTGTATTACACACAATATTGCACGTCTATAATGCGTGGTTCATTTTCGTAGGACACTCACATATTCAAAATCATGCGTCAAACTTTACTGTATTGGTATATAGCCTATCGGAATTATATTTATTATCTTCTCTGTGTATAAAACCTATCGCCTCAATTTTTTAATTAAAATCAAATATTAATAATCGTATCAACATCAAAACAACGCGTTTAATTTTTATTGAAATTCTCAAAGAAAAAAATCATTCTTAAATTATTATGATTGCAGGATGCGTGTAAAAAACATACACGAGAATTCTAAAAAATGGCAACATAGCTAATAAAACTGACTAAAAAGTTGATTGCGAGCGACACGCGATCTTGTGTTATCCTCTATTAAATAATATTTTTAAGATATAATAATATGTAAAATGTCTATATCGAGTGTTGTTTAATATATAAAGCACCCAGTACGAGACATAAGACAGTATTTAATAGTACACTGCTACAATCCAATCAATAAGTTGAATTAATATATTTTACGGGTTGTCAATCTTGTTCCGGAATATAACCTGCAACTAGGGATTGCAATACCGGTATTCAATTATTTATCGATACCGAAATACCGGTTTCAAAAATCTAAAATACCGGTATTTTCGGTATTAAGAAATCATACACATTAATGTTTTTTGAAAATGAATTAAGTTTTTTTTCATTACTTACTACTATACTGTAATTATATTAAATTTAGTGTAAAGATTAATGCTGCCAAACCGCATACGTAATGACTGAAACCAACAAAAGTTAAATAATAATAAAACAAAATCCCTCGAAAATACTCATTTAATTGTCGCGATGAATTAACATATTTCGAAAAAGAAAACATTTGTGGCAAATATTTTCAATTATTCTATAACTATTGATGCAACATTGATAGTACATCCAAAAATGTTGATTTTGATAGTGATTTTCCTTATTTGTAAAAATTAGTAGTTCTAAAATATTATGATCCATACATTATAAAGGTCAATAAGGTAGGTTCTTTAGGTTGCTATAAAATAGTGTTTTCGATAGATTTTAATAGCTATATTTATTGATAAGTAGTACTTCTTTTTCTTATGATAAAATGTTTTGACGAATACCGGTATTCAATAAAAAATACCGAAATACCGGTATTGATATATTCATTCGGTATTGCAATCCCTACATGCAACCCTCACATATTAAAAATCATAAAAATACATGTGAAAAAACAATCTTTATTATTTCTCTCAATGTCTGTTTATGGATTAATGACAAATATATATATAAATTTTTACACTAGATTTGCTTCTACAATTAGCAAATAATACATTTTAGTTTCTCTTTATTAATATATCGTCACTGTTCTGGCAGAAAACACTAATTCGAAAAAATGACATATTGAGTTAGTGCCAAAATGTTCCTTATTTCAAACTTTACCGTATGGAAACCTTCTTAATAAATAACAGTCTTTATTTTAAAGTCACCCTTTTTACGATTACTTAATAAACTCACATGATAGACCATTATTTCAAACATTTTAACAACTTCAAAGTCAAATTACTCAAAACTAGTATTCTCCAGTTAGTGTGTTCTGCCAAAACAGAGACGATATTAACCGTTTCATCGCGGAGCATTTAATTACTATTTAATTACCACATTTAAATAACATGATAATTATATCAAACGGCCAACTAATGAAGGCACAACAGCTGTGCCGTCAGCGGTGCAAATTAAGTATATTTAGTATTACACCACCGGTAATTGAGTGTCTTTGCTTGTAGATGAATTATTGTTTATTGCATTTGTCTACAGGCGTGCATACAAGGGGGAGGGGGGGGTTATAGACCATGGACCCACCCCCCTGCAAACGAACGTCTGTCTCAATTGTATTGTATATATATTTCTCTATAATCTAAGTGTATATATTATTGAGATTGATTTTCAGTCAACGAAATTAATCGAGTAACCACATAATTAAATAATTACCTACACATTCCCTTACTTAATAATATATTTTACGCAAAATAAATACTTAAGTACATCATTATTTATAATGTTTAGATTAACAATCACATGTTATTTATGAAACCTACAGAATATTCATTAAACTGCCTCAAATTCAACTACGCTAAAAATTCTGTATAATCCACATTAAATTAAATAATAAAAATGCTCGTAAGCCTCCCTTTAGCAATATTTTAAATTACTCTTTAGTGCAGTCTTAAACTTGGTACTAAAATGTATTACTATAACTTTTTTCACCATCATAAATCGTATAAGGAAACCGGGATATATGCATCGGATACAGCAATCTATGAAAGATTACATCGAACATAAGGAAACCAGGTTTTTTGCAGGCAACAGTAAAGCAACTTGCATGTTTTTTTAGATAATACGGTTCTGTATAGAAACATCGATTGGTACTCATACCTACATCTCATAATTCACATCTCACACGATCGAAATCTTAGGCCAGTAAACGGTAGCTGGTAATAAATCAAACAACCAGTTATTAATGCTAAGAGATTTCACACTGAGATTATGATAATATATTACACCTTAGTCTTCTTAAAAACACGTAGATAGAAATTTATATCAGTGGCGATGACTAAAGAAATTTGATGAAGCTATGCGATTAGTCAATCGTACCTCTTCGGCTGGACATCTGGACGATGGATATTTGGGCGTTGAACAATTAATAAATTAAATGAGCGAAAAAAGGTATTGATTTAGAAAATAGCTCTACAATCTAATTACAAATTATAAATTTAAAACAGATACAATATAACAACGGCTTTTTTCAAAGCCACCAAAAGACATATTTTAGACGTACTGTTATTTATTTATTTAGAAAAGAGTATTATGGCATTACAGCGATTGGCCAATGCGCCATAATACATACAAATTATAAAAAACTACTTAATTACAAATAACAACTAATATAACAAGAAAGAATGTGCTTATGTAGATATTAGAGTAAAATTATAAATACAATTATAAATTTAACCTATTTAACACGTCCAAAAACATGATATAGTTAAAAAATAAAAAATCAACCTTTATGGTGCCATCAAATAAGTTAATCGCACGATACACAGCATCATGAAACATCGCATCCATCCTGCGACGGGGTATCATGAAGACCGTAGAGTTACGAGTGATATTGGTGGGAACATAAAAATAAATATTTGATAATATATACGCATTGTAAATGAACCCACAAAGAAGTAAAAAGATATGCTAAGCTAAGCTAAGCTAAAAAGAGCAATCACTCTTCGGGTGGACAAGGATTGCATGTATAGCATACCCAGATAAAAACTAATGGGAAAATTCATTTTATTATCATTATCATAATGAAAGAATCAGTATGTCCTTAAGTAGAGAAATCTAAGAAATCTATTGTAGACTCGATCCAACGTTATGTCCCTCAGGGAAGAAGGCAAAAGAATCAGGTGACTAAGGTTGACAGAAACCTAATGTGGTATGATGGCGTTATCCTTCCTTTGTCTTATTACCAAAGACTGGACTTCTGTGCAACTCCTGAGTAGTATTCACAGCTGTTATGTTTAAAGACCGTGGTCTTGAAGGTAATTGTCAGGTGATTTACCTTGAAGTATGTATTTAGACTAGAAGGCGAGAAGATGATCAGAAAACAATAAACTTTCACGAAAGTTAAAACATTAAAGTTTATTTAACGAAAATGCAAGAACATATAAAACGAACAGGATATACCTGCGCGTCACAATAGACAAATGCACATAGCGCTTGGCCCTTTTTATAATATATCTATTTGATGATGTCATATTAATTGGTTTATTATTGACTTCTTGTGTATTATATCTGGGCGTGGATCCATAGTACTATAACCGTCTGCTGGATGCTGGCCCATATTTATGTTTATCAAGTTAGCATAATTCTGTAGGTTTTGCGTCATATTACATGGCTCTTGTTTATAAATCCTTATTAATTTGCAAAGTTTGGTAGGTATAATATATTCTGAAATTTGGGAGGTCCTATGACAGTACTATGTATTTATGTACTATGTGATTAAGAATTAAAACTTGAATTTAAACTCATCGCTCAATTTTATATCGTCAGTGAGTTATTGATATTTCATCGATTTAGCGTGTCCTTGTCATTAATGTGTACCTATTCATCAGTAGTAATATCGGAAATAGGACAACTGGACGCCAGGACAATTGTCCCGTATACAGAACGTAGATGAGGAATTTTAATCAGTTTCTATCTACTACTTAGTTGTTTTAATTCATTTTACTCTTAACATAATATTGGTTTTTTTGTTGCGGATTAATAATTACCATGCCTAAGACTTTATATAAAATAAAAAAAACTCTTTTTTCGTTGGAACTTAAACAAATGGACGATTAAATCATTATTTACGTGTGCATATTTAAATTCTCACCAACTATTAAATCGTAATATAATAATTTAAATGTGAATAATAATATTAAATATTTTTTAAAACTACCTACCTATAAGTACCTAACGTCTATTTAATTTCGAATTGCGTGGCGTCCAGTTGTCCCGGCGCCAATATCGTACTATCTTCATATTTTCCGTAAAGCATACCTGACTAATGTACTCTTTCCAAAAGTTACCCTTCACCACTGTCTGACATAATAAACAAATACAAAGTATCAGAAATCACATTCTTAAAGTCATTAAAAACGAGCAAGTCCTGTTGAATTAAATCATTAACAATTAGTGCGGATGTCACGCGTACATTCTGTGCAAGAAAAAACGCGCTTGATGGCAGAGATATTACGGAGAGCGAGGAAAATTGTGAAGTCCTGGAACATAGGCCATTAATCAACTGGTGAATGTCTCAAGACTTCTAGGCATCTCAGATCAATTTGCTGCATATCTCGCTTGCCTTTGCTGTTCATTTGTTCAGATTCGTTTGATTTAATTTACAACACAACATTTTTTTTAATATTCTCTCGTTCTATAAGAAAAAATATAATTGAAACAAAAAAATCGCAACTATTTTTTATAACAAACGTCTTTTAAATGAATAATACAATATACTATTATGTTTATTTCGAATGATGTGTATTTTTTTTATATTTATCGAAGTTATGCTTCTTTTGGCGCGTTTGGGAAAACAGATCAGAATGTATTTTTGGCGTGTGACGAAATTGCGCGCGCCGATGCAACACAATTTATTATTATAATTATATTCATTTCGGTCTCAGGGGTACATGCGCATGCGCATAGTGTCATTTAGTTAGTCGTTCAATATAACCAAGTCAACAGCACGTGTTGTAAACATAACCAATATTGTGTCATAATAAATATAGGTATATGTTTCTACACTGTTAATTTATATTCATAAAACTTTGAGTGTATATTTATTTTTCATTGTAAAGATTGTGTATCAAGATTGGAGGCTATATTTATGTAAGTATTATTTATGAGTAAAATTATATATCAATAAATAAATAAATTTTGTGAATATTGACTGGTAAAAATATATTAAAATTTGATTTTTTATTAATTCATCATTGGCACTTCTGAATCGATTATAACCGCTGTATGGCAAAGATGAGTTTTGGTCCAATACAATAATTAAATTACAATTATCATATATGCTTTATGAGACACAGATGAATCGCGTACGTTTTCATCAACCTAATCAACTGTAATATTAATAGACTCAGGTAACGGCTTATTTTGTTTTGTTACGCCAAGACAGACCGATTTTTTTTTTATTTATACGATAGTAATAGTTTTATAACCCATCAAACAAAATGATTATATAAATTTTATTAAATTCGGAAAGTTTATTAGTCGATAGTTATTTCAGTCTCTCTCTTCTCCGTATTGACTAGAATGCTGCGCACTCAGGATGAGATAAATATGGAAATTATTGTTGTTGTTTTATTCTATCTCATCGAGGTAACCCCAGGACTCGAAAAACACTTATTTTCATAAAATACACATAAAAGTTTATAACTATGCTCCGGTTCGTAAACTTTCTCATTTCGAGCACTGAAAGGGACGCCCGTCGCTTAAATTGGTAAAGCATCTTGTCACAAACCCGGTGGAAACGAGTTTAACGGGTATTTTTAACTTATTTACTTACATAATAATTTAATTATCAACTATTTTTTCATTGCGTAAAGCCAATGACAGTAACGCTATTGTCATTTATTTTGTTCATATTCTGTCATCGTTATCAATTATTATATCTAAGATAATATCTGAAACCGGATGCACTAAAAGTATTGCTAGCACCACCGTGTCATTGCATCCCGTTTCCAGGAATACGGGATACTCGTTTGTAAACATACCCATTGCATGACTGCATGATGCGGCTACAATCTACTATGGAATTATGGAATGATGCACCAGTACAGCGGCACGGCAGGAATCCTGGGAACTTGTACGGTGGCAGATGACTGCTGTGGAGGAATTCCAGTTATGCAACTAGATTTATTTATCCGCGTTCGATACCGCTCGATTTATTACCGCAGCTACCTGAGTCGTCTCCGGTGAAGATGATTGCATTAATGAACAGGTATAACATTTCGTAGCCAACATAGCGCTTTTATTGCCAGATCTAGCATTTTTGAACAGGCATGTAACTTGCAAAATTAGCATCTAGTGTAACTAGCGTTTTATTTATCATTTTTAAAAGCTTAAAATTTATTTTAATAAAGGTAGAATATTATATCAAACTTGATTAAAAATAAACATTCTAGTCTTTTGTATCTTGTATCTTATAAATACAGTAAATGTTACTTAGAATTGCATTAAGTTTTAATTTGTTTTAAAACTTATTTTATTAAATATACCTACATAATTTTGAAAACACTTCAATACCTATAGTCAATATAGTAGTTCAATTTGGAAAGCGCTTCAGAGAGTATTAAAAGCCATAAGTTAAAATTTGTCGCAATTAAGTATGACGCCTTTATCATAGTGGTCTATAAGCATGGGCGCGATATCCGAGAGATTCCTAGCGTGGTGTCTTACTTTTTTCAAAAAGATTTTTTATATTGGTTATAATTTAGTATTGTATTAGTATTGGTTATAATATATTTTCTCAGAAGTGTTTTAAAAATTATGTATGTTCAATAATTAGAATGTTACATTCTTAAATCTTCTGAACTATTCCTTGAATAAAAAAATAGTTAAGTACTTATTTTATTAGTTATAAAATAGGAAACCAATATTCAATTATTAACAAGACGTGTTAATAATTATGCCATGTTTTTTTTTGAAAGCCTAATTCCAAGACTTTTTGACTTTTGAGAAAATCTACCAATTTTCTCTCACACCTAGCTGATTATCTGTCATATTCTTAAGAATGACAGTTAGCCCAGTGCCGACATACACGCGACTCTCCGCAAACAAACAAACATTATTGTTTATAAACGTCGTTTCCGAAATTTTATACTTATTCAGTTGGCTGTATGATAGTTCAACGTGAGATGTTGTATCTGAAATAAATGGCCATATTGAGACCATGTGTACATAAAACACTTAAAGTACGTCATAATAACAACCAATTGAATTCAAGGGATAGTCATGAGAAAATTGATAGGTAAGTAAATTAGAAATACGATCAAATCGTATTTTTGTTTTCGTTATTTTTCTTGATCTGAAATATCACCGATATCACTTGGGTCAATTTTGTATACAGTGTGGTTATCTTAATTGCTAGTTAACACTTACTAACTAAACTAACAGCTGCAACGGATTAAATCTCATATTACACTGATGATAATGTAAATTCTAACGATATGCAATTCGAAAAACTAAAAAAGCACTTGTTTTATATATTTTTATATTTTTGCGGGCGGTTTTGTGTAGGCGGATTTGTCTGGGTGGTATTGACGAGCACCGGTACGGACGGATTCGGTTTGACGGCAATGTCTGTGCAGCAATCTCCGGGCGGGTTTGTCGGGGTGCCGTGTTACAATGTTAGTATGAATTTGTAAAATCGCCGCATCTCAAGATGCAATTTTCGTCCTATATCTCGCTCTAAGAAGCAGGTAGCACGGTCATATGGACCCGCGATGCAAAAGATCACGCCTGACAGTTCACACCATATATACGACAGTTCATAGTCGGATACTACATACTTATCATATTTATAACGTTTTTATTGATTTTGGAATTAAGTGATAATGTGTTAGAATAGCCCTGCTTATCCCGTATTTATTATCAAAAAATTTGCCTACCCGAATACATTTTCAATTGGATACTTACGTAACGGTACTAAGATGTCGAATATTTACATAATATTTAATAGTATTCATTATTATTATTATAGTAAAACAAAACTGGTTTTAGAATCTTCTTCTTTCGACTATATACTTAAATAAAATTTCATTAACCGCTTACATACTAGTATAATGAATTTACGATAAAAAAAGCGTTTAATAAGCTTAAAGCTTGGCGAGATTACTGCTAGATCTAGAAGCTGTTATTTTTTTTAGATAATTGATAAGTAAATAAATTATAACGTTCATAAGCTAGTCAATTTATATTTACAAACATGGTATCACGAATATGAAACAGCTTTATGTAAGACAGTACTTAAAATTTGCATCTATATTCGAGTTATATTATAGTTTTCAATGGCAGCAGAATTGGCTATCTTTTGGCATTAATATTTTTAAGCCTGATCCCGAGGAGATTGGTTAAAACAAAACTAAATTAATCTAATGCATTTAATACAGATATATATTTTCCTAACGTACCTAACATAGAAACACTGAATTGGACATGTTTCTCTGAATATACCAGAGATATTTAATGAAAATGTTTTTATAAGATGTTCGTTAAGTTAATTTTTAACCATATACTAAAATAATGTATTGCTAGAATGGACTTCTGGTGATATAAGACAATATTTATTTTAAATTGAAATTAACACAAAACTTACACCTGTAATTACATAATATATAAGTATTTCACGAAAGAGCTTTTCACATACTCGGGAAAACTCAGTATATACTATACACCAGTGGCGAAGGGTGACTTTCGGAATAAGTTAGCCTGTGGAGATCAGAGAATATTTTTAACACTATTATTTAATATTTAGAACAGAGGTATTTTTATGGGAAATAAGAAGATAATACGATATTACAACTGATTCGCTACACACTAGTTCGATGAAATTAATAAATTCTACATAAAATTGAACGATGAGTTTAAATTATGTATTTTTCTAAACATTAAATACACATCAAAAATCATTAGATTGATCAAAATTATTTTTTTATTTTTATGTGTTATAGTTTGTTTATCGTTGTTCTGTTTTGTCACCGTTCTGTTTATTCATGTTCTGTTTCATTCGGTTACCGTTTAAATGTGGTAACCTTACATACTGAGAACCAAGATAATTGTATAACGTTTCATAGTTAAGTTAATAATAATAAAATTGAGGTTTTCTACTGTGCGTTATACGTAAGAAACACGGCTTCATATAGCTGAACAATACACACTCTCTTTATATTATTAGTTATTACTCTGAGATGTATAACTTTTTTTGTACTTAAGCGCCTGTACCCCTCGCAATTTCTCTGAATATAACAATTTTTAAGGCTACTTTGAACAAAAAAACTGTCTAAATTAAGTTATTGAAATATTTTTTTAAAGTTAAATAAACGCATTTGGTAGATATTTAAAATACTAGAGGTCAAAAAGTCAAGCTACAATGTTTGAATATTAGATAAATACATGTAGGTACACGACAACTTAGTATTAAATTGACAGAATTGCGGATTAAATAAAATTTATTACATATCTATATAACATTTATTATATTATTTGTTTTAAACCCAACAAAAAATCCTGGGTATATTTACGAGTGCCATATAACCATGCAATCTAACAGTTAAAAATACAAGTAATTCGCGATAAAAAATATTTATTTATAAGATTCTGTGAATCCTTGGTCAAAAGTTTATGGTGCCATAAATAAAAAAAAATAATCAAAAGAATACGATAAGTCAAAAATGTCGTAAGTTTTTTTTTTGATTGGCACTTTGAATTTATTAAATTCGCATATTTTAGCAGGCAGGATAGAAGTTAATGACATATAAATTCGGGGATTTATCCAATTTACATACCACTTCAGAGCATTGTTACGATTTTTATTGCCTCAATAAATTATAAAGAAACGACTTATTGTATAATAATAATACATCATTTATATCCATAGATTATCCATACAGGACATGCTTCTAGTAAATTTTGGATAGATTTTAGGCGTTAGTTTACCTATTTAGTCCTACTTAGTTTTTGACATTATCGAAGGTAATTATTTAATAATTAGTCCAATAGTTAGACTATTAATTGTTTTAAACGGTATGCAGTTAATGAGGGGTTGTTCAAGAAAGTGGCATTTTGAGATCAATGTATACGTGTCCGGAAACTTGTACGTATTCATCGTGAAATGGCTGTATATTAAAGACCGTTCAACCTCTTTGGATCGTCTAGTACTGACATAAAATTCATCTCTAAATAATACACGGTTCTTCTCGGTTTACACTTTACAGGAAGCTAGCATCAAACAAATTTTAAAAATAGCCGATATACTGGATTATTTGTAAGGTTAGGTTAGGTTAGGTTTGGTTTTCATTCTTGAATTCTGAAAATCAAATATTATAGTGTATGGTCATCTCTTTCCGACAAGAAAGCTCACGGCGAACTGTGCTACTGTGAAATGTGTTACGTACAATTTACATATAACTAAATGTATAATGAGGAGCTGAAAACACTTTATGGGGACGAAAAGATCACGTGGCATATGGAAATGCAGATACCTACAGCGCTAGATAGGCTACGTGTATAGTATGCCGATGTGCCGGCCATGTACGCAATCCCCTATGGCAATAGTTTACCTGGATGGCCGAAATTGAGATGGCTGAACTGCGCCATGGGAGATTTAAAAAGTTGGATCGTACAGTATGGAGGAAGTTTTTGAAGCCAAGCCAAGCCACACTGTCCATTTCGAAAAAAATATCTTTAATAATTTGTTATTGATTTTTAATGCGATGGGAGGGGGCGTGGTTAACAAAATTTATGTCACTGATAAAGTGACTCTCGCATTTTCCTGATACTTATCTCATACCCAGATACTCCGCAGTTTGAGTCTACCAATGAGCACTTGGCTTGCAGCTATACCTACACGTGCTCACCTTGTAACTGTAACCTATCGCATCCACAAGTGTTTATCGAATTTGCGTGGCCTAACGGTTATAATTATTATGATCGTTAGTGCCCGTTTGTGTCATCCGCGCTGTCTTGTTTTTTAGAAAAAATATTAAAGCAAAAATTTAATTTCCCTAATTAATGCACCAATTCATGGGTCCCACTGACACTGGTATTGAGTGCGGTGGAATACCGAGAGGAGTAGGGAGACCCTTTGAGACAGTATCCGACAGCCAAATCACCTGGGTTAAGATCCTCAGCCATAAGGGTCTGTCTAAAAAAAGTATCATTCCATTCACCTAAGTAATAACAGTTTTACTTTTATAGCCTTTTTGTTCGCGCCTGGTACCATGTCGTTCCATAATATACTCAAACATGTTTACCGATTACAAGACTATTAAAAGATATCTTATAGTTATAGTAAACTGCATCTTTTAATATTATTAATAACACGCTGAATATATTTTATTACGCCAATAAAATATGCAGACATAATAACAATGCAAAAACCCATGACTGCCGGTATTAATACTCGAGGTACCAAAATGGAAAGCGATCAGTATACCTAGATAGAGTAGGTACTCCATATCATCAAAAAAATACTTGAAAAATGAAAAAAATCACAGTATTTTATATAAAATCGACATAAAACTATGTTACATCAATGTTTATTATGTAAGACAATTAAAAAATATTATTATACAATTGTTTTTCGTGAAAACTAAACACGATAAGTGAGTGTTGACTAGGGCCCGGATTTATATGCTAGTGCATGTTTTGTTAGAGTGTGCACAGCTATGAGACTTGCACATAAATTCGTTTTGAAAGACGCAGAATCCAAAAATAAAATTTTATTGTGCATATAAATGCATATTTTAGGGCTTTTGCATTTATAATTTTAGTTTTTTTAAATTAAAATTTTGTTGAAATATTACTAAATTAGGTAGGTAGATAGTTTAGATGCACTTGCATTTTTAATGGCATCCCCGATCTGTGGATTTATCAGAAAAAGTGAAGTCAACTCGGGCACCTTTATTTAAATGTTGTGTTATCACTTGTGTGGACGTTGAGAGGTCGTTTTCTGCATATAAACAAAATACTAACAGATATGCGGAAAATTTTAATGCCAAAGCACAATATTGTAATTTTTTTTCGGAGAAACAAAAACAGTAAATGTGTAGTATTTAGGAATAGTACCAAGTTAAGTGTGTCGTTTTTGTATTTTAAAGTTATGTATAGTTTACATCATTTCTTATTCAATTATTTGTACTTTTAAACAAACTATTTTTAAAATAGTAATAACTTTATATTGATTATTTGTGTTTTTTGTTATTGTATTATATAGATTGAGATTATTAATTTGTTATTCGATTTTTTATCATTAATATTGGGTGAAGTGGTTATTTACATTTTTTTTCATAAAATGTAAATTTTTAACTGCATATTTCTTTGGTTTTAGTGCAAATTTTACTGATTTTAAGTGCATACGTGCATGCATATAATCATGTTTTTTGTTGCATGTAAATCCGCTCCCTAGTGATGACTGATGACAGAAACAAGCACTACAATGACCAGTGGTAGATCCCCCCAGTATAAATTGTCTGCTGAGTGAGGGCCCCACATACTAACATTTGAAATACCCATCATTCATACTGTGGTGAGCTTAGTTCTAAATTCGAACACCGTATGGTTTTTGATGGTATATAATACAATTATATTTCATGCCTTCCAGAACTTAACCATTTCATATACGAAATGGTTAAGTTCTGCGAAAGTACGCGGTAATGCAACGCATAGGACGAAGAGAAGTGGAATCAGCTTGGAGAGGCCTTCATCCTGCAGTGGATATATTCAGGCTGATAATGATGCTATAATTATATATATAGTACATAGGTGGATTTGTCCGTAAATAATTTTGATCCAGTGTCCTAACACAGTGGTCGGCAAACTTATTAGTCAATATAGCCAAATATCAACAGGAGAACGATTGAGATTTCTTTTGAGAGCCAACTTTATTAAACTTAAATTATACAATATGTAGGTACCTACACTGTCTATTAACTTAATAAAACTTTATATCATACGTAATAATGATCTTATTTATTAATAAAAATTTAATTGTAAGTTATGGTAATCATAAAATTAAATCATGACAATGACAGACAAACGCTCAATGTGAATATTGGGCCTTGCATCTCCTTGGAAAGTTTGGGAAGACAAGTTTGCATTTTAATTTTAAGCACGTTTCCAGGTTCTCATCAATAAAACGATTTCTCAATTTATCTTGATTTCCTCTCTTAGAAATCTCTTTACTAACCACATTGCATTATTAACATTGTTGGAAAATTGTATTCAGTAATTAAATACAGAAATTGACTCTTGACTCTTCTAAAGTTCCTCAACCGCTTTCCTCCTTGCATCACCGACAGGATATTTACTGCTAAATGACGTGACGTGGCGTATTTAGTTGTAAAGTGTCTCTCCAAATTTGGCAAATAGGGCAGAGTGCATTTGTGGCAGAGCCACACCCAAGGGGCCAAAGAGCCACATGTTGTTCGCGAGCCGCGGTTTGCCGACCACTGTCCTAACACAACCTACTGAAGAATCTTTTTCATTTGTTTCTGGGTTACAGTATATTGTGCTATGTTCTATATTATGTTAATTATTTTAAGATAACAGTGGATAAATTCTGGCAGCCACCATTGTCTTATCTGGTTCTGTTATCGATAGCTGGTATTGAATCGTGTTTATCATGGGTAATGAAACCATCATCAGCCGGGGTCAATTCACTATTGGATAAAGGCTTCTTATAGCTCTCTCTACACATTTTGGTCTTCCGAAATGTATGAATTCACCTATTCAACTGATTTTAGGGCATCCCTGTAGGCGTTTAGTCCACTGGCACCACTGTATAACGGCATTTATCCAATAGTGTTCCACTCGCCGAGCGACATATTATTGTCCAAATTACAATTTTATCTGCTTAGCGATCTCTATCACACTGCGTACACTTGTCTACTTTCTTATCTATTAGCTTAGATTATAGAAAACATAGATAGAGCTATTGCATGTGTTTGTCCTTCAAAACATGACGAACTTTTTCACGCACTGGCCTCGCCCCCTTCACGCTTCCTCCGCGACCCTTTCCTGGGTTATTCGAAAATATGTGTGACAGTGTGCGTGTCGTAGTGTTGCCAGATATCGAATATTTATTCCAATGTTATAATTTTACAAGCGATGTTTTTATAAATTATATTATGGCAACACTGGAGTGTTGGCTATGCACTTGGTAAAACATTACTCACTAAAATCGGCTCATGCGGAAGGCTTGTCTATTAGTTCATTTTGTGATCTTTCCGCGTTATGCCCAACCTTTCCATGCCACGTTGCGCTACTCGTATTTTTTGGATTTCTCTTAAAACAAGAGTCCATGTTTCACATAAATACATTATATAAACACTTTACGCTTAAGGGGGGACATGCTCAGCGTACGTCAAAATGAAGATTTTATGCTATTTTCAGATATTTATCTATTTCAGATATTCAATATTGATCATGGTAACGCGCGTGTTTGAACATGTACCGTTGTAAAAAAAAATCGGTTAGGTACATGTTCAAACACGCGCGTTAACATGATCTTACTCCCTACTTCATTTATCGTTTGTCAATTTATGTGCTACGGCCGTATGTTGTAGCTTAAGCACTGGGGAATGCCATTAGAAAAGGCGTATTTTAAAAAAAAAACTACCTTATTCTTAGGTCAATAATTATTATAAAGCATACATTATTCGTAGAATGTTTATCACAATTCAATGGCCAAAGACATAGCTTATAATAAATATATTTAGAATTATTTTAAAATGTGTAAATCTTGCCCATTTTTTGAATAATAAAATGCCTAATTCTTGTCAAATTTGGGATCACAGAGATTATCAATATATTTTTTTATTGTAAATATTTCACTATAATAATGTCGACATAAATTTTACTAATGGTTTTATAAATGCTTTTAAAAATTAATAAATATAAAAAATTGTAACACCACTTCACATGGACGTACTGAAATATGACTATATTCTAAAACATTAGAGCGAGAGGCTTAAAAGAATACTATTTTATGTAATAAAAATACTTTATGCAGTCATCAAATGTTTAAAATAAATATAAAGGATAATAAGGCTTTAAAATTATATAAATAGATTATCTATAACGTTTAAGGAATATCCAGGGTTATGCTCTGAAAATAGCATAAAATCTTCATTTTGACGTACGCTGAGCATGTAGGCCGTTAAGATACAATGGAAGGTCACTTTTTAAAATACTATCCAAGCACCCAAATGCATTCCATGACAGTTTAGTATAGCAAGCATTATCGTCATACATACCACACCAGCGGGAATCAAACCCGCGTTCACTGGATTCGCCACAATGTGCTCTAGAAAACCCGACTGCACAAAAATAAATTGCAAGATAAAAAGAACTTTTTATATACTTACAACGTTTTTAAAATTTCTGTTGAATTATTATGCTCAATATGTAAGTAAAATAAAAACAAACAAACAAACAAATATAGAATACTGAAATGTCATTTTGACATTTCATTTTGATTTCCATAGTAACGCACGTATATTTTAATAATTTAGTTTCTAGGACCACCGCCTTAGCAACAAATAATAGTCTTTTACTTTTTACGGATTTTTCTGAAATAACTTTCCATACAAAACAGAATCAACTGAAAATGAATTCAATTCTGCTTAAAGATGGATAAAAGTATTAAAAGAATGCATTGACATCGTGTTCTGATATATTCTGATACATAAATGTCAAATGTGTAGCTGGTCGGAAAGTTAGTTAAAAATCGATTGCAAGATTTGTACCGGACAAACAACCACCGGACAAATAAGAATACGAGCTGATAAAAACGTTGTAATAATAATAACGCAATTTGTGAAGCGCTTCAAAAATGTAAAAACTTCTAGCTAATTTCATCGCAATTAAATAGGATGCACATGGATTAGTTGGTAGAGCGCATTTGCACGAATCCAATGAACGCGAGTTCGGGTCCAGCCTAGCGTCATATTTTTTCAAAAATATTTTTAATTCTTTTTTCTGGTGTGTTTTTAAGTCATGCATATTCCAATATTATATTTCCAAGCAATACGCCTATCTTATGGATAATATTATTATAAAAAACAGTATCATGTCGAAAGAGGAAATTAGCTAATAAAATCCACGCCTTTAAAATTTAATTAAACCCGACATGTGAAAAATATAGACTACATATAAAACCGGTATTCAATTTAAAGCTATACAGCTAAATTGACGTAGATATACAAAAAGATTGTAAGCTACTAAACAACCTTCACAATTGGTACTTTATTATCATATTATATTGGAATCTGAAAGCTTTCATGGTGTGTTAAAAAGCTTTCAATTCTAAAGAGAAAAAGACACCTAATATTATTTAATATAAGTACGTAATTAGGACAAACACCTCAGAAGCTTTATTTAATACTAGCGATCAGTCACATTTTTTTATTTATTTATTTAACAAAACATTGTGGATATAAGAAATCAGTATTCAGGACGTTCACAACGTGAGATTTAAATAGAAAAAAATTGGTTCTTATCAAAGAAAGTTAAATAATAATTACAAGATAAAAAGAACTTGTTATATACAATGTACTGTAATCCAGAAACAAATGAAAATTACGGGTTTTCACTTGTTTCTGGGGTTCTTCAGTAGGTTGTGTTAGGACACTGGATCAAAATTGTTTACGGACAAATCCACATATGTACTATATATATAATTAGAGCATCATTATCAGCCTGAATATATCCACTGCTGGATGAAGGCCTCTCCAAGCTGATTTCACTTCTCTTCATCCTATGCGTTGCATTGCCACGTACTTTCGTAGAACTTAACCATTTCATAAATGAAATGGCTAAGTTCTTAAGTTATAAATTAAGTTAAGAATAATTAATAATTACAAGATAAAAAGTACTTGTTATATACAATGTTTTTAAATTTTCTGTTGAATCATATAAACTAGACTTGACTAGCTTTAACGATCAAAAAAAATTGTACTTGATAGAAATAATACTGACATGTAATATTAATTTCCATAGTAACGCACGTAAGCACGTAGTAATAATTTAGTTGCTAAGATCCCAGACCCCTAGCAACCAATAATGGTGTCGAAATAACTTTTCATACAAAACAGAATTAACTGAAAATGAATTCAATTCTACTTAAAGATGGCTAAAAGTATTAAAAAATGCATTGGCATCGTGTTCTGATATATTCTAAAAGTTTCAAATGTCTAGCTAGCCGGTAAGTTAGTTAAAAATCGATTGCAAGATTTGTACCGGACAAACAACCACCGGACAAATAAGAATACGAGCTAATAATAAGTTGTAATAAAAATACATACTTGTCAAATATAATATAGCAAATATTACCCTCACGAGAGAGAAGAAAAAAAATTATAAACAATGTTATACTTACAATAAAATAAAATTTCAAAAACAAAATACTCAACATATTACAGGAAATTTTGTCTTTGGGGAGCGTATTGATTAATCTTGCACCCTCCTTAATGGTGCCTGATAAGCTTGTCATGAGGAAACAGTTATGTGGGTCTATTCTATACACAAGGCGGCTATCAACGGTAGTTTATCCTATTTATGCATTAAAGAATTTTTAATGCAACCAACTGCTTTTCAGTAATCAATGAAACCAAAGTTGATTGATAATATTCTTGATATACCCTACCTATAACTCCCGAGTGTCAACTTGTCATTAGTAACCAGGATGTTGAAATCTAGTGAAATATTTTTTTTCATTAATCTGCATAAATTATTTTGATAGTCAGTTCCTGCTATAACTTGTTTTCGAGTCCGTTTAGAATTTTGAATTTAGATCAATGTATGCGCTTTAATATTCATTGCCTCAATAATTATTATCAACAAAAGCTTCTTTATCAATAGTTAAACTGTCGCCGAGCTCATTTATTTCACAAAAGGCTAAGTTTTAATTGATCATTAGTAAATAATATAAATAGATAATATTATATTCCTGTTATATGAATTATTTGTGTCACACGACATTCTGCATTAATGAATACGTAATTACATATTAATATAATATATATAAAATGTTTTAGCGGAACTTTAACCAGACAGCGATAAAGACAACTACTTCGTAGTGTTTTTTTCTGTTATCATTTATGACATAAGAGGTATTTCACCGCAGATCAAAATTCGATTAAGTATTTGGTAGCTATTGATAAAAAAAACCCGTACATAAATGAATAAATTAAATTATCTTGTATCGAAATGTCCGATATGAATCTTTGCGGTCAACGGTAAACCAAACCGGTAATAAAGCATTATCGATTTTATTATAATACAAAAAAATGTTTATGCAATTAACACCCGATGTGACTTAACCGTTTCTTTCATGGCACCGGTATCTACTGTTGGGACATTTTATTGTCATTGAAAAAAGAAATTATAAACAAACATTATAATCTTTTATTCTATTATATTATGGCACAACTTTTACTGTAGTTTGGCAAAATTTTTATCATGTATCTAAGCGATGGTGCCCATAGAACGCGTCGAGCGGGCGAAGTCGGCGTATGAAGTGTTTATTCATAACCATAATCACACGTCTTTCGCCGCGCATTACCCTTCACCTATGTAATAAGCGGCCCAAACAGCACAGAATAATTATTATTACAGCGCCTCTCATAACAAAGCAATAAAAATATTATTAAATTTATCGGGGCTTGTAATTAATATCGCACACGCAATAACTAAACAAAGAGTTCGCTGTTCTAAAATAATGGCTTCTCGCTCGTCTATCGACGACGCTTCGAGGAGCGTGATTTTGCTTGCCGTGTTCAATGAATGGACTACGTTGTATTTTCGTTAATTCGTCCGGCTGAAAAGCCACACAACGGTGACTCATGGGGCAGGCGGGCACAAAGCGTCCTCAAATTCAGTGTGCGCTGGCGTATTTGATTACGTTGTATTTTCGATGATTTACACGCCACTTGTGAAATTTTGCGCGAGAGCCCCACTCGCTCCGTTAAGTGGGTTTTACGCCTTACAGATGGATGTAAAGAGAATTTCATACCCTAATATTTGGTTAAGTAGTACCACTATAACTAAACTATATTTTTTTGCTTCATGTCACACTAATTAAGCTAATCAATTGAAGGAAAAATATGCCTGATGAAGCGTTCTTGTATGATAGATTACCTAACTGATAAAGCGATCGTTTGAACTTTGATGGAATTCACTTTGTTTTTTTTTATCACGGTACAGACGTTGCCGTGAAATTTTATTGTATGCTAAACATCATTAATAGATCGGGTTTGAATTCTTAAATCTCAGAAAAGTGTCTTATCAGCAAGATAGGTGTTGTATATTTCGCGCGATTAAGATTCTGGCAAGTGTCGGTGTTGGTCCGGCCTTGCTGATATTATCAGATGATTTATAGACGCGTAAAAATGAATGATCGACACGTTTGTCACTTAAAAACTAATATTTGAATATTATTAATAAATTAAAATATATGCGTGGCTAATAAAGATTATCTTACAGCAGTTGGCGTCTGTTTTTATAGACGCTTTAATTTTGACCGGACTTTGCCAATTCAGGTATTGTTTACACCTTTTATAACACCTAAATCAATAAAAAAAGCATGATACATATGCTATGTTTTATATCAAAAGTTAATTATATGTCAGTCGTAACATTTTTTGTTTCGGGCCCCAACACCCACTCTAACTAGATACAGCGAGACAGAGAACAACAATTTTATTTTGAGAAGCGGCGATTTGAAAAATTACTGAGCGCACCGCACAATGCATCAATTTACAGTAATCATATTACATTCCCGCAAGATGTAAAATATCATTATAATGTAATATATTATAAAAGCGATATATAATTCAAAAATAATTACTTACAAAGATATAGCGCATACATAATTGGACATAGTTATGCAGAAAGTAGCCAGTCCACAAGAAATAAAAAAATGAGATATGATATAGATCAGACGCGAGAAGGTTTTCTCTACGTTCTGCTGAAAATAGCCAAGCCGCAAAAAATTTTCTTGTAATAAAATACTACTTACAATTTTACATACATTTTTAATATCATGTTGTTGCTAAAGTGCCATTATCTCAGTTCAACATTATTGTGGACTGGCTACATTCTGCATAACTACGTTCAATTATTCCAGTATTTTTTAAGTTTTTTAATTAGGTTAAGGCGATACCTACCTACCATAGGCACCTAGCAAAAAATATGAAGCTTGCAATTAGAGACATTTTTACAATTTAAACTGTATTAATTAATAAATAATATGTAAGTATCTGAAAACATTAAAAAGAAAAATATTTTTTATCTTAAAGCAAAGATAAATAATAATTGTAAAAAAATGTGAAATTGTTACATATATTTATTTCCACAGTTACGTTAGTATTTCATTTTATTATATAGTCATATTTTATTATTAAAAATTAATTTATTAAGTTTCCAATTTTTCATCGCGTATATTTTTGACTAATTCATCATTTTAATAATTTTACAACGTTTTTCTTAGCTCGTATTCTTATTTGTCCGGTGGTTCTTTGTCCGGTACAAATCTTGCAATCGATTTTTAACTAACTTCCCGACTAGCTAGATATTTGAAACTTTTAGAATATATCAGAACACAATGCAAATGCATTTTTTTAATACTTTTAGCCATCTTTAAGTAGAATTGAATTTATTTTCAGTTAATTCTGTTTTGTATGAAAGGTTATTTCGACACCATTATTGGTTGCTAGGGGGTCTGGGGTCCTAGCAACTAGATTATTAATATATACGTGGGTTACTATGGAACTCAATATGACATGTCAAGTACAAATTTTTTTGATCGTTTAACCTAGTCAAGTTAAGTTTATATGGTTCAACAGAAAATTTAAAAACGTTTTATATAAAAAGTTATTTTTATCTTGTAATTATTTATATGTATTTTAAAAAACATCGATTTCTATAAAAATATAAGTGTGTATAACTTGAAATCCTTTTTATTTATATTAAATCTTATTTAGGTATGGTCCCATATTGAAGCTCGAAGTCTCCCTGCATATGGGTGTGGTAGTTACAAGGTTTAAATCTCGAACGTGAGAAAACATGGGTTAAACTTAAACAGTTGTTCAATAAATAATGTTGCGGATATGGTTCGGAGTATCTGTGTAGGGGAATGTACCCGGAAAAGTGCGACGGTTAGCGGTTGAGCCGATGAACCGATATAAATAATAGGCGGGGTAACTGTGGAAGTCAATGGCACCTGTCATATTTTGTTAACCCCACCCCCTCGCATCGCCTCAAATCAATAATAAATTATCAAGGATATTGGTGGAGTAACGGCCGCAGATCCTTGAGTGTGGAAGAATTTGGGAACACGTCTTAAGAATATGTCTTTCTAAACTTGTCCTTTATTCTGATAATTGCCCTCAGTTTTTTCACTGACGCTCATTAAATATTGGTGTATTTGAAGGTTGCAACACACACTGTTGCACGTCTATAATGTTTATTTCATTTTCGAAGGACACTCACACATTCAAAAACCAGCTTCAAAATGTAGTGTACATATTGGATTATAGCCTATCGGAAATATATTTATTAATCTGTTCAGTGTTTATAATACATATTGGGTATAACTAATGTGACCAGACGTCCCGTTTTCGCCGAGACAGTCCCGTTTTCAGCCGGCGTGTCCCGGTATCCCCGAACACAGCTTCAGGACGCCAAAATGTCCCGTTTTCGAAAAGAAAGAAACTTGTGACCAAGATACAGAAATATTTGATGAGTATTCAGTTTTTTCTAATAACATTACACCGCAAAAAGTGTCTGAATGGAACACTGAGAATGTTTCAACCGAAAGTCGTTGGGTGGAGTTGTTCAAGCACTTTCGCGACAATAATTTGGATCACAAAAATTTTCGTATAATTATTGATTATATTGTAGGTCTGCCCGGCACTAATGCACCAGTTGGAAGGGTCTTCTCTCTTGTGAATAAGTAATAGACGAGTGAAAAAACACAGTTGAAATTAGATGTCCTTAAGGCGCTGTTAATTATAAAAGTAAATTCGAAAATATTCTGCCAAGAATTTCATTCGTTTTTGAAATCAACACCAGATGTAAGTAAGTACTAAATTTGTTCTTCGGAAAAATATAACATCAGATAAATTTTCATGTATTCATCATACCTGTGTATACTTTTCATTAAAAAATTAAATAATATGAATACGTGTATTAAATAAGGCTCTAAGTACCAAAAAGTAGTATTGCCTGTAGTTACAAAATACCGAGTCATTGCAGTAAGATTTCATGAAGCAGACCTTTTGAAAAATGTAGTTTTACAGTGTGAAGCAATCACGGCAGCTTCTATAATTTTAGGTATTAAGAACTCGCAAGTGTCAACACACCATCGTCAGCTATTTTATATTGAATGCCGTTGACCACTGCAGTGCTGCTTACACCATTATAAATAAAACACGCCAACGGACTTCAACGTCGACAGGTTTAATTATTTTGCTGTATTTTTTTGACTTGCTTGAGTCACTTAGACTATAGTTGAAGTTATTGGCGTTGGTATGTAGAACATTTTTCTATAAAAATGTCAGTTTTTATTATTTTGGTACTTAGCGCCTTAATTAATACACGTATTCATATGTACTATTAAAAAAACATGTAGGAACTCAAACGTTGTATGCGCCTACTCAAACATACCTAACGATAATCTTCAAATAAATACATAAAATAGGTACCTAACCTAATATGACATGAAAAAAATTTACTACATTGTCAATTATTGTATTGTATGAAAGTGTGAAGCGCCTAAAATGGATAAGTACCTACCTTTTTTGAAAAAATAAATGGTCACGTATCTGAATTCTATTCCTTAATCTGTTCTGTGTCCACACTACACCACATATTATACTCTATAGACAGTTTACATAAAATGAATTGTTATAATATAATACTTATAATTGATAATTTACAGTACTACCATATAATTATTTATAAAATAACAGATGGTAGCAGTTGGTAGAACTGCTGTGAGTATGTAAATAAATACAAAAGTAGTAATACCCTACGCACGTTGATGCAAAACAAGATTCACTGTTTCAAAACTCGTTTTGGAATGTGATACCATTCACGTAACTGTGTTTGGAGATTCTGGCTCTGATTTCATACTAAGTGCTTACTTGTTGCATAATTGGATTGAGAGAAATGAAAAATGCATCGGCTATATTCCATTGACTGCAAAGTTCCAGTGTCTATTATACGAGTATTATTTAAAAAGATTTGGTTGACATAATAATATGTCTTTTACTCTCAGCAGTTTCGTTTAAATTATTGACTAGTATCCCAGAACCAAAACACAAATATGATAACAATAAAATACACATAGGTTTTAACCAAGGCCCTCTATTAATAGTTAGACTAACTACGTCAAAAATTTGCGAAGATACTTGCTATTATAATTCTTGTTTGAAAGATGCTTATAGTACAAAACTAGGATATCGAGTATATAAAAAATATTTCAAGGACATGACAATTAATTTGTTACTGATTGGCGGAAAAATGTAAAAAAACTAGGTATGCTGTCGGATAGGAAACACGATTTTGAAAATGATATATCTCTGAAAATATCATTTTTTTAAATTAAAATTGAAGAAATTTCGGGAGTGCATAAATTCATATTTAAAAGTGTTAAAAAAGCAACCAGGTGGAGTTTGGATACGTTAAAGTTCCCACCACCACCCGTCATATATGCACAGCCGTGGATATGCACGGCCGCTTTCCATGACGCTTTAAACGTGTCTGAAAGAAGTGATTTTAAGTGCTCATTCCGTCCCGAGACGGAGCCGCACGGGACTGATGCTGCAACCATGCACCGTAGTGCTTAAAGAATAAAGTTAAGAAATATATATAATAAGCTGACGTTAAGCGCCCTGTGTACCCGCATACTGAGTGTCACGAAATGAAATGGATTAGTCTACAGATGAGTCAGGACTATCCCGCTCCCCATACAATGCTGCAAATTTCTCGAATGCCGCAAACTTGGCCTCGGTTGCTACCAGATCTCCATGACCAATTGGGCCAGTATGAGGACGGACCCTGGCAAACAGCTCCGCTCGTTCGAGTTCCATAAGCGGTAAATCCCAGAGGATGTGTTCAACATCTTGGTGGTCATGCCCGCAGGTACAACCCGGCCCATCTACTATCAAGCCAAACTCGTGGAGTCTGGCGGCGAAGTTGCCATGGCCGGTGAGGAACTGGCTAATCCAGTGCGAAGGTTGGAGTCTTCTAGTTTGGTGCCTGCAGAATACGTCTGGAAAAAAACGGTAAGTGTGCCGCCCCTTGGGTGAGGCGGTCCACCTCGCCTGCCATGCCGCAAATGAGGTCTTGTACTCAATGTCACTTACAGTCGTCCTGTAAGGAACGTCCTCGGATCTGCGTTTGGATAATAAATTAATGTGGTAGCATAAACATTATCTATCGAAATATAGAAACACTATGGATGAGGAAGAACCGTCAGCTAAACGTCACCGCACATTTAAGAAGACAGGTGGCACTGCCACCTTCTCTTTTATTTGTTTTGCAGTGTATTATAAAATTACCTTCGTTCAGTGGAAATTCAAATGCTATAATTATTAAATGCGAACAAAATAGTTAAAAAAAAGTTTGTTTAAAACAGTGATGCACAAACCGCGGCCCGTAGGTCGCATGCGGCCCAGAATAACAATATAACTAAATTTTTCATTGACTTGTCTAGTATAATATATCATTATTTTTCAACACTTTTACCCACTAAATTTGAAAATGGATAAATTGGCTCTTATTTCAAATATGTTATGCACCACTGGTTTAAAAGAACAAAACATTTTTATTAATCAACATCAAAAAGAATATAATATTCTTTTTATATACCTACGTTTTTGAATTAATTATTAACCAAGCTCGCAATAAAATTAACCTGTGAACCACGGCCATGATCCTTACTCGCAATAATAATATATAATAATATGACCGACTGCAGCAGTAAAATGCAAGAAACGCAGAACGCATGCGAAATAAAACGTAATTCAAATTGATAATGCACTTTAGGTTTACAGCATGACACTCCATACAGATTACAAATCCGTCTCGCGACATAAGTTTATCAGATTTATAATGATTTCCTGGCTTAAAGGTAACACTGGTGAGTTTATTTGATTGCGTCGACTGTACCGCAGAGGCAGACATGTTAGCGAATGCGTTAGGCCGGTCGCACATTGAAATTCGTCCCGACTGCAGCGCGTCTATTTTGTCGATGAGATTTTGTTGTCATTTTCAAAACACGTCTAGCTTAATGTTATAAAATTAATGGGAACTGGCTTACCTTGCCGAGTGTGGTATAAACACAGGCTACAGATCTTGAGTGTGGAAAAAGATGAAGTGTCCTACTAAAAATATCGCACTGACGGTGCGGCAAAACCAGAAAACATCCAATTAATGGAAACTGCCTTGGTGTTTGATTAATTATTCTAGGCTATGAAACCAATGGACACAAGGCGCGTCGACTATCTTCAAATATTGATTGCGCGTTACGTTTACATGGTGACACAATTTAATTAATATTATGAGACAGGCGCAACTATTAAAAATAACATATTCTTTAATATGTGTTTAAGTTTATCCCATACTCGAGGTCGGTACCCAGCTAGACCACACTCTGTATGTTAAGCCAATTCCAATTAATTGTGTATTTCCTGGACCATGTCCGATCCTAATTGGATCATATTATTTGTCTTCACAGAGTTGAGGTTTGCTATTAACAGATTTTAATTTTTACGAGAAACTGATGTTAGCCACTTGTTCAACCTGTTAGGTCCATACTGTGATTGCGATTATAAATTATTATATTATTACAAATTCAAAAACAATACGTGTATTTTCCAGATCCAGGATTCGAGCCTGGGACCCACGGCATTATAAGCCAACGCGTAAGCCGCCCGGCCATCGTGGACATCATATTCAACACATTTTTAACTTTTCAGACATTTATTTATTTAAGAATACAAAACATTGTGGACATTACAAATCTAAATTCAAGACGTACACAACATGAGATTTACATTATATATAGCATTACCCCTACAAGAGAGAAGAAGAGAATATAGAAATATATATATATATATAATAACAATAATAATGATAATAACAAAAAAAATCAAAACATACTTAAGTACAATTTAATACAGAAAAATATAATTTTTGAAAACAAAAAACATACAATTTTATACAGAAAAATACAGTTTTAATACAGTACATTTATCACCCTTCTCTTACGGATACAGTCTTGTTTAATCTAAGATTTATTTTAGACAGTAATTTAAGATATTTTGCGACATTTTTAAAATGATAATAAATTAATAAGTTTACTGACAACCCTGATTTCAAAATGCATTATATCAATGATAGGAGATAGTATGCAACTGGTAAGTAGTGCTCTAACCGTGTCAAGGGTTCACTCTCGGTCAAGCTCAGTGACCCTAGCCCCCCGGGCCCCCACTGGCCCTCCGCCGGGTGCATTGCCGGCGTGACAATACACCGCACCTTTGCGGGGGCGTCAATCATGCGACGGGGGTGTTGACAATTCCAGATAACATACAACCAGCGGGTGAGGCTTTCGCGGAACAGCGCGAAAGGTTATAACGGGTTGTCATTGCAAAGTGCAGAATAATAATTCACTAAAAAATAATTAAATGTTTCATAATATCATCATCACTTATCCATTGCTGGATGAACACTTTCACTAGTTCCTTCTGTTTTCTTAATTCCTAACATTGACATATTAAAAGAACGAAGTGTGTGAAAAATAAAATGGGTTTCGAAAAGAATATACAATAATTATGGTTGTTTAACATTCGAATTTATTCTTTCGTAAACATATAAGAACATAAATACGGATAAAATAAAAGAAAACCCTTCCTCCATTGTAATGGGTCATGGAAACATTCTTCGCCCTCAATTCTTCGCCATCAATTCTTCGCCCACAATTTTGATCCATAATTCTTCGCCGAATAAAAAAGGTCATTAAAAATGCGAAAATTTTCATGTTTGTAATTGTATGAAGCTTTTTCATGTATATCTATACTTCATTGGAAATAATGTTTAAAATGTGTTAGTACATAAAATAGTAGGTTCGATGATTTTAGCACTGTTTTGCATTGTAATTGTGTAGGTATATGAATATAAAAATTATATTTATTTTAATTACATACCTATTTGTTTAATATATGCGGCGAAGAATTGTACTCGAAGAATATTGTGCGAAGAACGTTATAATAGCATACATTATAATAAGAATCAATTTGAAAATCTGCGTTTATTTATATACCTACATCATTATTATCCAAGTCTGCTAACATGTCTACAATTGCACCGCCTGACGTTAATTGAAAAAATACATATCGTCTGTATGTAGCGAAAATTCAATTCCACCTACTATCGAATAAGAACTTCTTATCCACGTGTTAAAACTATGAACCAACAATCCCTCCAGTGCAACTATTCGCACTTCCGTTTTGAAATGAGGAACGCCCCCAAATGTATCATTTCATTTCACGCTCCCGTGGTGTACGGATCTGTCAATTTACGTAATTTAAAACTAATTAAATTATGTCTAAAATGATCAAGGGTGATGTTAGAATTATTATTAGTAAACTTTTGTTTTATTGCGGAGAATAAAAGGAGTCACTTCTAAAAGGAGAGCCGATACATTATTTAAACATGCCTCTAGCATGCGTTGCCACCATGGCAGGTACGTCACTGAGAAGTCTTCTACATACGACTACAGCGACTTCCTGCTATCACCAATTCCTTGTTGTCATAAAACACATTGAAAATTAGAGCAATTATTTTTTATTATTAATCTCAAAATAAGTCAGCACCCGGGGACCCCGCACACCTTAATCCGCCACTATGTAAATTTATACAATATAATTAATACTTCTACATACTTACATTTTAATTATGTTGTACATAATAAAAGCTATCCATAAAATGAATTAAAATATTATTCAACGTAAAATGTTATAACTTATTATAACACTTTTTTATTTTAAGTAAATTATTTATTGCCCGTAAATTATATTCCAGGAATAAAACATAATATTTACATATATAAAAATATGCAATGGATTATTTTGTATTATAATAGTAATGTCTTTTAGCACCACAAAGTCATTTTCATAACAAAGGAGTAAAATCCACACGAATACCGCAAATACCAAACTGTATTAGATGTTTATAAAGTTGAGTAGGGATTCTCAAAGTTTTATGAACATAACGCACCCGGGGAATAATAGTGACACAAGTCCAAATTTGTCATTTTTGAGTTAAGTATGCAGAAATGTTCCAAGATATCATTTCTATCCGCACAAATAGCGGCATAATTCTTAAAAATATAATGGTGGCCTTAAAGGCATTTTTGTCATTATCATATTATAACATTTTACTTGAATCCAAGCAGAAATAGTGGCACTGTTATTGCAAATAATATTCAAAATAAGATGACTCGAGTGTGCCAACTTCACGCTTCTATAAGGTCAATTTAAAAAAAAAAACTGATTTAACACACCAAACTAAAATAATATTCAAACTGCCCTCCTGCAAAAACAAGTATTTCGAGTTGTGCCACTATTATTCCCCGGGTGCGATAATAGCGCCTGCCCACGTGAATGGATTTACTTGCAGCAATAGAGTGTATTTTAAACTATTGCGATAATAACTGAGTACACGTAAAAGTGTTGACTGTCTCTCCAATCTCATTCAAGAATAATCGACACGCGATGTTGTCATTTTATGGTACTATTAGACAAATTGTGTAGTTTGGTTAACCTCAAAATGAGTGTCTGCGCGGTGTAGCTCATTTTTTTTTACCGACAGGTTCGTTACTATCGTTTTACTGCGCAGGCGCAAGTATTGCTCGGTCCAATTGTTGCGTGAAGACTCAATGCTTCTGAATTTGTTTGATTCATGCATGCAATCTTGCAATTTTCCCATACGTATTACTGAAACTAATATTTAGACCAACTTTGCTTATTCCTCATTCTATATCTGAAGCGCCTAGTTTCAAAATCCCCTAAAACGGTTTTAGGTAGTTTTGAGAAAAATGAGAAAAACGATTGTAGGTGGTTTTGAGAAAAATGAGAAAAAATCATATCTATTAAATCTGTGTACTTTATGTATTTATTTTTTAATTTGTTACATTCCAAAGAGTATTTTGGTTTATGCATTTTAGGTGTATTTGAAAGGCACACCCACCCATTTTAGCGGGTTTTAAAATTGACCTTAATTTTTGATCATACGTATTAACGGTTTTTGGCGTTTTATTAATTAAAGTTCAATCTTTGGCCATAGTATAGGTAACAAAAATATCCATCTAAATACATATCTAACTCAAAAATGTTCAAAAACCGTTTTAGGGGCTTTTGAAACTAGGCGCTTCATTTCTTCATTGTAATATGAATGCATATATATTGTATCTAACTTTGAGAAGTCTAAGTAAAAGATAATAAAACAAGTCACCATCGATTGTATAAAATATTGTATGTGGGTGCATCTCTGTGAACTCTCGCCTCACACTGGTCTAACGGTTTTGAAAGAAGAAAACACACTTAATATTTTAAAACAATATTGTCGTAAATATCTACTAACATCAATGACATTATTAATGGACGACGCACTCAGTACAGTAGGTAGCAAGTAAATTCGCCCATAGTGACATTCGCACGTGCATAGGTAGACGTCACGCAATATCCATTATGCAATATCACGCATCGGGAATTTATAGCAATATCACCTTTATTGTAACGGCGTTAGAACAGTGTTTCTAGTATCAATGTTCGTTTGAGCGCACCTGTTCGAACCGAACCATTCAGCAGACCCGACAAAAAGTTTCGGGAATTTATAGCAATATCACCTTTACTGTAATGGCGTTAGAACAGATTATGCCATTCGGCAGACCCGACAAAAAAGTGAGTGTCATTTTTTTTCCAGATGCTTCGTCCATATTAATGTCATTGACTAACATAATCATAGATACTGGACTCATCTGATAGAAATCTATGAGCGCTATGCAGATCCATACTTACAAGCGTCAGTCTATAAGATATACGACTATCTTTAAGAGGCTAACATCGGCAACTTAAATTACGTTGCTATAGTATCCATACATAACAATATATCATATAGCAACTACAACAGTAACCATACATAACAATACGTCATATAGCAACTTGTGTCCGGAAATTTGTACGTATACTGTTGTCGTACATTAAAGACCGTCCAACCTCTTTGGGTCGTATAGTACTGAGATGAAATGGATGTCTAAATAAAACACGGTTCTAGTCGGTTTACAGGAAGCCAGCAGCAAACAAATTTTGAAAATAGCCGATATACTGGATTATTTGTTAGGTTAGGTTAGGGTTTCGTTCTTGAATTTATGAATTTTGTCAAAATCAAAGATGACCATTTAGTATTCGGTCATCTCTTTCCGATAATAAAGCTCACGGCGAACTGTATTACGGTTAAATATAATACGTACATTTTACATGTAACCATATAGCAAGTAACACATCTATGGAAAAAAGGCTGTGCCCCAGAATGAAACTATTTAAATTACGGTCAAGACACGCCTAACTTATTTGAATTAAATTAGCAACGCTGGATGTTAACTTTCTCATGTCCGGTGTCATATTTTGACAAGATGCCAATATGCTGAATATCGTGTCACATTGTTGTTAAAAGATTTGATTTTCTTGTTTGCCGCTCTGCGTTGAATTTGATGTACAGGAGGCCATTGTACACAATTTTAGCAATATGTATATTATTTAATAGAGATGCCGGCAGCATTGCCAACTTAGCATTTTTCTTGCCAGATCTTGCATTTTCGAATAGACGTCATGGCATATGGCGTTAAATCCAGAGTTTTTTGACACAGCTAAAATTTCTCATAATAAAACTAGAATATTATTATACCAGATTTTCTTGAAAATCAACATGCTGGTCTTTTGTACCGACCTTATATCTTACTAAAAAAAAACTACTACCAGGTGGTAGTGCCACCTATCAACATTAATGATGTAAAGAAACAGTAATTGAGTGTTTGTGGTGTGCTATGTTGCGCTCCGTTACAGAGAGATAAATCAATACATATGATTTATAATATGTTTCTTTAGCTATAAAATACTAAATTATTTTATATTCTTTGTTTTTGTAGAAACTATGTTAATAATTATGACATATTTTTCTAAAATGCTAGTTTCTAGACATATTTTCAATTTTGAAAAAAATCTATTAAAAGCATTTTTTTCTACCATCTAGCTAATTTTCTTACCCTATCTGGCATATTTTCGTCTATGACAGTTGACAATACTGGATGCGGGTTGCAGGTGAATTTATGAACGTCGAAGAAAATGTGCTCTGGAATTGGCGAGGGTGGATGAAGATTTTTTAACAGAATTGGAGAGAAAAAAAGTGAATTAAGAAAAGGAGTATTGTCATTAATGAGAGAGAAATGAATGATCTAATGATATAAGTTTTTAAAAGCATATTATAGTTATTTAGTACTTTGTGTAATTTAAGAAACTGTACCATGATATATAATAAAAATATATGTCTTATATTTATTATGACATAATAACCTCTTAGTAATAATTGAGGCGTTGATGATTAAAATTATAGAAGAGTATAAATTTATGTATCTAACTAAGTTGAGTAAATCGATGTCGATGGTAAATAGATATGCGATTGTAAATTCTACATACATAACTGTTTTCAACATTCTGTAAATGAGGTCATGTTCTCAAATTATCCACTATCACTATTCCAAGAAAAAAGAGATATCTCTTTATGTTTAATAATGAATTTATTATTTGAAAGAAGACATGTCAGTTCAAACTTTCAAATTACAAAATATGTTGGAATTAATAACATTTTTTGGTGAATAAATAATTGAGCTTGGGAACAACTGGATGGAAATTTTAAATAAAAGTGTAAATTATATTTACTTGTATCAGGTGCTACATTATAATATATGTATTAGTCTACACTCTACAGAGTTGAAGCTTTGATGTTGAAGAAGCGTTATGGCTGTATTTTCTTCATCATAGCTTCATGTTCACCTCTTAGCTGGAGCATGTGGACAACACACAGCACCTCCAAGAATCTCTTGTCTCTCGCCAGTCATTCTAACTCATACCATCATCTCGTAGCTACACCGTAAATACTATATATGTAGACAGTAGAGATGAGTTGAAAATACTGTCACCAGTTGTGTACGCAAGTCTCGGATGCAACTTCCCGTACTCAGTACGTGTGGCCCAATAAACTTGTTCCAAGAACGCATGCAATGAGATCATCGGCTTCAGTGATCGTTTAATTAAACAAAGGTTGTGGCTGGAGGTTTGCATATAGGTATATGACGGGGTGGAGATGGGGTAACTCGAATCAATCTTTATTTATTTGTATTAATTAATAATGACATTTTAAGTATCAAATGGTTGTTGATGATATATCATTATAAGTAAATCCATACTTGTTATGAGTTATAGATTCATAAATTGGCCAATTATTTACTAATCATTTATATGCGCTGAAGTTAATCGGGCTACCTAAATACACAAAACAAACATACTACTATCGGCTGTGTACAACAATCGTCCTATCAATAAAATTAATCGTTCTTGCATGCTTATCTTTATTCATTTACTTTTTTTAACGGGAAAATACGTTAAATTTTCGTCGTCAACCTTTGACAAAAAACCTAAAAGAAAAAGAAAATCGTAAACGAAACTCAAGAAAATTTAATTTCTTACTACTGATCAGTGACGGCTCGTGGATAAGATATCTGGGGGTGCTGCGGTTGATTAAAAATAAAAAAAGTTTATTTGGATTAAATTTTACTATTAACATCAAAACTAAATATTAATTATTAATTATAACAATAATTAAAATAAAGAACTTAGCATAAATTGCGTGCAGAAATAAATTTTAACAATGTTAATAAATCATCAAAGCTATATTTCTTTCCTCGCTGTCGCGCGCGTGCTCACATGCATATGCAGAAACGGCGAAATACTGTTGAACCGGCAGTACAGATCAAGCTGCCAACTACGAGCCCCGCTCCCCTCCTTCGCTCACTCGAGCATATTGCATTGAAAACGGTACTGCATAAAATCATAAATATGGTTACTTTCTGATATTAGTACCGCGGTGTATGATAATTAATTATTGGATGTATCAGTGCGCGGGCGAGCTTAATACACGCTTAAATAATATTGATATTTTCATATAGTATACATATATTTATGTATATTTTAATATTACATTTTTCTAAATTTGCTTGGGGGTGCTGCAGTTCCGCAATGCATATGGACGAGCCGCCACTGCTACTGATACAGTGTTAAGCAACATAGTGCTTCAATTTTATATTGTTTTCGGACCACACTATTTAATTCACTTTCTCTCTCTCTTGTCTGTACAATTCACGGCCAACAATCTTGCTAATGATGGAGTGCTCGTAATTGTTTATTTATTTAATTCTAGCTGTCTGATTGTTTATTGTGTTACGTATAATATTGAGACGGTTCACTATGCAATTATTAATATCTTTTAATAACATCACAACAGCTACCTGAATTGCGGCCGACGTGATGTTCGGTCAGTGCTAAGAGCTACGCAACGCGTCTAATATTAGGGCTGCCAACTGCTCATTATAATTAATGATTCATTTTTAATAAAAACATTTTTTTAAAACGCCTAAAATTTAAATGGTAAACACATGCTTTGTTAAACGTTTTACACTATTCAACAGACTGGAAAGAGCTCAGATTATATAGATATAGTCTCAATCAAGTAGCACTATTAGGCATTGTTTTTGGCATGGTAAGCTACAAAATAATTGCTCTTATTAAATTATGTGTTTAAATAATAATACTATGTCTGATTCTGTGCTTAGCGTATCTTAGCTAGCAGATCTCGTAGTCCAAGACACCAGGTTCGATTCCCGGTAAGGTCATTATTGATGTATGTGATTTACTCAAAGTCTGGGTGTTTGTGATTGTTTCAATACATTACTTTCATTGAGTCGTATGGCCTGTTGTAGTGCTAAAAAGAATATAGAATATATTCCCACGTAAATTGCGTCGATATCATGACTAAATTTTCGAAATTTTCGAAGACTCGAGGATTCTCGATAAATCTTGAGAAAACATCTCTTTTCTTTAGATTTTCGTTTATGAACTTTTAAGGTTCTCATTTCTCGAGTAATTATAAACGAGATTCTCGAAAAATCGAGACATAAATTATATTTCATTCTGTAGGATACAACTTCAACTTCAAAATATCATGTAGAATTTAATATAACATATACATATTATTATTATTATTAAAACGTACTTCTATAAGTAAATCCTGATTCAATTAATAAATCGAGACATATTCACCAGTATTGGTCATAGAATATTCAATACCTACCTAATCACTAATTTACGCCCACGATGGCCGGGCGACAAACGTCGGCCTATAATGTTGTGGGTCACAGGTTCGAATCCTGGGTTTGGCCAAAACACATATTGTATTTCAATTTGTGTTTGAGTCAGAGTATGGACCTAATAGGTTGATCAAGTGGCTAACATCCATATCTCGTACATACAAGTAATATAAATCTCTACTTTGTGGAGGCCCATATGATCTTATTAGGCGTATCCAGAAACTTGTACGTATGCAGTTTGCCGTATCACACTTCACCGTGAAATGATGTACCGGAAATATATGGCCGTACAACCTCTTTAGGTCGTTGACATAAAATCATTATCTAAATTATCTTGTCGGTTTATACTTTACAGGAAGCCAGCAGTAAACAAATTTTAAAAATAACCGATATACTTTTTATTTGTTAGGTTAGGTTAGGTTAGATTTTCATTCTTGAATTCATAAATGTTGCCAAAATCAGCTATGAAAATTGAATTAATGTTCATGTTGAATCTAATATAATTGGAGACCGTATCGTCTCTGTTCTGGCAGAACACACTAACTGGAGAATACTAGTTTTGAGTAATTTGACTTTGAAGTTGTTAAAATGTTTCAAATAATGGTCTATCATGTGAGTTTATTAAGTAATCGTAAAAAGGGTGACTTTAAAATAAAGACTGTTTATTTATTAAGGGGGGACATGCTCGTCGAAGGTCAAAATTGAGTTTTTATTGTATTTTCAAACCATGATCCTGGACACTCCTTAAACGTTGTAGATAATCTATTTATATAATTTTGAAGCCTTATTATCCTTTATAGTTATTTTAAACATTTAATGACTGCATAAAGTATTTTTGTTACATAAAATAGTATTCTTTTAAACCTCTCGCTCTAATGTTTTAGAATATAGTCATATTTCGGTACATAACTGTGCAGTGGTGTTAAGATTTTTTACATTTATTAATTTTTAAACGCATTTATAAAACCATTAGTATAATTTATTACGAGATAATTTTTGTAAAATATTCACGAGAAAATTTTTTATTGATAATCTCTGTGATCCCAAATTTGACAAGAATTAGGCATTTTATTATTCAAAAAATCGGCAAGATTAACACATTTGAAGATGATTCTAAAGATATTTATTATAAGCTATGTTATTGACTATTCAAGTGTGATAAACATCTTATGAATAATGATTGTTTTATAATAATTATTAACCTAAGAATAAGGTAGTGTTTTTTTGAAATACGCCATTTCTTTTGTCATTCCCCAGTAGTTAAGCTACAACATACGGCCGTAGCCATAAATTGACAAACTATAATTGAAGTAGGGAGTAAAATGATATTGATACGCGTGTTTGAACATGTACCGTTTAAAAAAAAATAAAAAAAAAATCGGCTAGGTACATGTTCAAACACGCGCGTTAACATAATTTTACTCCCTACTTTAATTATAGTTTTTTTATTTACCGTATCGTTTCATTAAACAAAAAATGAAAAAAATAATGTTCGTTTAAAAAATAGATAATAATTATTTATTAATTAGTTTATATTATATATTATTGTAGCAGCCCTGCATTTAACATAGTGCACCAATCCATAGCGTGAGTTACATGTAAATAACACAGTAACACAAGTTACAAGTGCATGAATCAGATTGCTCCATCGAAAGGCAATAAATAGGTTTATGATGCCTGATTCCAATACCGTACACGTCCATCCATCAGAAGGTAATCCCATAGATGTTTTCTTGACTACGCGTACTGCGGTGAAGCCAATCAAAGCCATTATACTATTATTATTACAGTCTATCGGCTTCTGTATGAACAAATTATCGAGCTTCTTCCATCAACACGTAAAGCTCACTCGGATAATTAAAGCTCGTATACGCATCATACGTGTTTTTAATAATTTTAATAGTTAATCGGGTGAATAGGCAGGTACAGGGAACTCAGAAATAATTACCTAACGGGTAAGGAGAAGCAGGTAATCGATATCGAGTATGGAAGTATACGGGATAAATTTAAACACGTGTCAAGAATACGTCATACGTCAAATACTGGCAACTGCTCTCGGTTTATGCATTGATGTTCATTTGTGTATTACACACACTATTGCACGTAAATAAAACGTGTTTCATCTTCGTAGGACACTCACACATTCAAAACCATGCATCAAAATTTACTGTATTGGTATATAGCCTATTGGAATTCTATTTATTATCTGTTCTAGTTATGTTGTATACTAGTTACTTGTTTGTAAATGTCATGATGTGAACGTCTTAAATTAATAATTCGTAAAGTTCGCCATTTCCATGAATATTTCGTAGATATTATATTTTGTGCACTATTGATTGTCAGTGACGTCCCGTAAGGGTAGGTAGAATGAGCGTCGCTTGGGGGCGGCAGTAACTTGAAGGGCGGCAAATCGAGGAGAATCATTTGATATAGGTATACAGAAATAACTAGCCAAACGTAGTACCTACTTAATAACAAAAGTATCTTTCCTTTCAAAGATTCAGTTAACTGGTTGTAAATAAAATGTAATAATTAGCGTAAAAGGTTTAACAGAACTTTAATTTTTTGTCGGGTTCGCGATGTTTAGTTAACTTCCGTTGCCCTTCGACGTCCTTGGTGACACGAAACGACACGAGCACGGATGATAAAAAATATTTTATGAAAAAATGGGGCAGCATTATGGCGCTGCTCAGGGGCGGCATTTTGTCTCGGGATGTCACTGTTCATTGTCTATTGTATACCTTATCATGTCATTTTCCTATTTTAATTTTCTTTTTAAATTAATATCACTTCATAAATCAATCGCACAGTGTAATATAAAACATAATACAATAAGCATAACTCCCAAAGAACTTTTTATCAGGCATCAATAATAAATTCCTTGTGTCTGTTTATTACTCAGTCGTAAACATAAAGTTTTCCTGCGTTGGCTCGAACCATAAAGCTATGGGTTGGTAAGGTACGTCAATAAACATTGCGCCTGTGCCCTCAAGGTTTATTTGGTTTGAGCGTACTTCACCAACCTGTCAGTGGTCAATAAATAATTACAATTACTGTACATGGACAATTGACCGCACGGACAATCGCACGCGCGTATAGTTACGTTATAATACAAGTTAACTTAAAAAAAACTCTTTCCTACTACAGTTGTGTTTAAACTTTAAATCTCACAGCGCCTTTCGTGTCTGCAGATTTTTTTCCCGATGCCCTAAAATACCACGTGTCCGGAAACTTGTGCCTATGCAGCTCGTCGTATCACACTTCATTCAGGTTTCTAAAGTAGTATTATATAAAATACAAAGTTTGTTGTTTGTTTGGTCCATCCAATTTTGATTTTTTTACTACATATTAATAACATTAGTAGCGTTTGCATATTTTGGATTCGATTTTAATTTAGTGTTCTTTTGTTTGACCTTTACTCCTATTCGAATTATTTTCATATTGCCATATTGTATTACACAGATATTTTAATATTAAAAAAATAATTACCTCTTATTATTTTTTAAATATCTAAGATAAATATAACCACGAAGCGACCCTGTGAGAAGCCGGGTACTTCAGCTAGTAATATATAAAATTCTTCAAATCTCTCCGTAATATTATCAAACTATGAAGTCACGGCCTTACTTCACGGTTTTAAATCAGCTTTAGAAAAAGATACCATCATCCAGATAAATGAAGGTGTAACAGAGATGAAAATACCTCAAGGATTAATCGGCGAGGCACGATAATAACAAACCGTTTTATCATACTTGGAAAGACGTGAACGATTATGAAAATATTCATTCATGGCCTTAAATAATATTGTTTACTATTTATAGTAGGGTTTTAAAATAGTTTAATACTTAAATTCTCTCCACATCAGTGTAGTACTCCCAGTGAAACGAAACCCAACACAAGCGTGAATGTCCAACGGTCACCAATATAGTAAAGTTAGCGGTAGCCATTAAATTGCAATTCAATATGCAATATCAATATTTAACGGCCCACGTGCTCGTCGTAGGTCAAAATTGAGTTTTTATTGTATTTTCAAACCATGATCCTGGACACTCCTTAAATGTTGTAGATAATCTATTTATATAATTTTGAAGCCTTATTATCTTTTATAGTTATTTTAAACATTTTATGACTGCATAAAGTATTTTTGTTACATAAAATAGTATTCTTTTAAACCTCTCGCTCTAATGTTTTAGAATATGGTCATATTTCGGTACATAACTGTGCAGTGGTGTTAAGATTTTTTACATTTATTAATTTTTAAACGCATTTATAAAACCATTAGTATAAGTTATTACGAGATAATTTTTGTAAAATATCACGATAAAAAATTATATTGATAATCTCTGTGATCCCAAATTTGACAAGAATTAGGCATTTTATTATTCAAAAAATCGGCAAGATTAACACATTTGAAGATGATTCTAAAGATACTTATTATAAGTTATGTCTTTGACCATTCAAGTGTGATAAACATCTTATGAATAATGATTGCTTTATAATAATTATTGACCTAAGAATAAGGTAGTGTTTTTTTGAAATACGCCATTTCTTTTGTCATTCCCCAGTAGTTAAGCTACAACATACGGCCGTAGCCATAAATTGACAAACTATAATTGAAGTAGGGATTAAAATGATTTTGACGCGCGTGTTTGAACATGTACCGTTTAAAAAAAAATAAAAAAAAATTCGGTTAGGTACATGTTTAAACACGCGCGTTAACATAATTTTACTCCCTATTTTAATTATAGTTTGTCAATTTATGGCTACGGCCGTATGTTGTAGCTTTATTACTTTATGGCGGTCAGGTTATTAAGTCAGAGAAATAAATGTGTTTTCAAGTATTACCAATATTGGATGCACGTTTCGTTTTCTGTGCTTGACTTGAATGTGCTTTGACTGAATTTACATTACTTTAAGTTAAGAGTACCCATGGGAGAAAGGATAATGTATAGACAAAATTAAAAATTGTAGTAAGTAACAAAAGCTCATATAAGACTGCCGAATAATCTAAGTGAAGAGATCTTCACGTCGGCAGTATGACGCCGCAAAGTTTCTAAATGCAACAAAATTGGCCTTTGTGGCGACCAGGTCGGACTGTCCGACGGGCTGATTGAACCTTTCCGTACACATTTTAGGAAACTCCCGGATGATGTGGTGTGCATCATGTATTTTTCCATCACATGGACATGAACGGGTAACGAGACCGAGGTCTTAGAGCCTGCAAGCGAAGCCACCATGTCCAGTCAAGAATTGCCTGGTGTCAGTGGCTAAAGGTGGAGGTAGGCTGTAAAGATCCGCCATAAATAGTACACATTAAACTTTGTCAGTCACACGTAGTCGTATTTGTTTTCATTGAAATAAGACTACAATTATTTATAGATGATGTTGGTTGGTTTTTAAAATTCAACTCAACCCTGCTAAAACCAACCCATAATAGATAATAGTCAAAAAATACTCGTCTATCTATAAAATATTTAAAATTATGCAATTAAATCATACATAACTTTTGATATTTTACAGATAAAATATATTTTTTTATCTATTATAGTTTGGTTTAGGCAGTGCTAAATTGATTTAAAAAAATAGCCAACAATATGTCTAATATGTATTCTTAATCCAATTAAAATAAATAAGTTTTAATGAATAAATGTGCACAATTTTGTCGTATTGCCCAAAGTGTACCAAAACTATTATGGTTTGGTTTAGGCAGGGTTTAATTGATTTTTAAAAACTAGCCAACACCAAATGTAAATTGTAGTATTAGTTCAATAAAAACAAATACGTATGTCTAACAAAGTTTAATGTGCACTATTTATGGTAGATCTTAACAGCCTACCTTCACCCTTCGTTACTGCCTGATGTAACGATCCGGAGTCAAATCTCCATTCACCATTTTTGATACTAGGAAAAAGCTTATATTTGTGCCGGCGGAGACATCCCATTTTTTCTGCCAGGTCTTTAACGCCTTTTGAGATCTTTATCATATACAGAATTGGCCATAGGACCTTCGTAGCACAATCTTTCAACAGCGTCTGATGAATAATCGAGTTGATATCATCAATTCACCCGCAATCGCTGATCGCATCTTTCCCACTCATCGGTGTGGTATATTATAAACCCCTCTCTCCCTCGCGTCGGACATCCGGCCCCGTACCTCGAATCCAGCCCCTGGCGTCCAAAGACAGAGTGTTTTACGATAATGTTTCCTCGCCGCGCAACGTTGAGACATCGCTTTATGGGTCTGTCGCCGGAGGGCGTCGGCTCGTCTGGATGCGCTGGTCTAAAGTCCGGCAATCGTAGTTGGAAAATTCGATGAAAAGAAATCAACGACGATACAATTCGTCGAATACAATTATATCGGAAATGCAATTGATTGAAAAAATTACAGATTTTATTAGCATATAGGTAGGTATTTACTTTATAATTTTATTTTAAAGATTATTTATTGAGCATACATGAGTGGGTGGGACAAAATTTCACATTTGTCGCCAATCGCCGAGCGGCATTCGAGGTGGGAGCACGTCGAAGAATATATTCTTATATCGTGTAAAGATGACTAAAAAACGTTATGCCTGAACTCGAAAAAGAAAACATGTCAATGAAAATATTATTATTATTGATATACAAATAAACATAACACTAAATGGACGCATGTTTAATTTGTATTACAAATTATTAGCACAACCCACACGTCGCATAGTTACGATCTTTTTAGACCATGTCTCAGCTGAGGTACAGCCTTAATAGAGTTAATACCTAAATATGCATGTCGTTGTTGAGCTTTTGAAACCTCCGATGTCACACAATAATTAAACTTTCAAGTTTTTATTTGTAATTCTGTCAATAACTTGATTTACCTAAATAACATAATGTTGTAAAAGGCTCGTCATCATCGAATGTTTTTAATAGCATCGACGTAAATACTACGTAAATTGGAGCTTTTTATAATTAATTACCGTGAGGGTAATAGGTGAAAGTCTAAGGCGATTGATGCTTTCGAAATATTATGATGTTCACGCCGAATGATTCGTTTTTCAGGGACATAGTACAGGACGAACCAATCAGTCATCCAAATACTCTATATAAATTATAAAGGAACAGCTTTCGTCAATTAATATTTCTGAGACGCATTCTGCAGTTGTTTTTAACATATTATTCGGAACAGACCGGATGTCGTGCAGTGACCAAGTGAAGGAGCTTACTGGGGACAACCTTTACTCTGCCCTAAGAGAAACAAACTTCCGAGAGGGGTGGATAGTCTTGGTCGCTCAGATGATTACTTAATTTCAAGTTGGTCACAATCCACAGCCATGAGGGAATAACCAAAAAGAGAGGTAATTAATCATATTTCAAGTTTAGTAATACATCGGATTTTGATGGATTTACTAAACTCCGCGGTGTAATATTAACAGAATTTCGAATGTTCGAATCCTGGGTCTGGCAAAAAGTACACATATTGTTTATCAATTTGTGTATGAGTCGTATGGACCTAATAAGTTGAGCAAGTGGCTGACATCCATCTCTCGTAAAATCAAAATCTGTTTACACAAACCCCCACTCTGTGAAGGCTCATATGATCTAATTAAGATCGGACATGGTCGGTAAAAAATAAAAAAAACATTTTGACATATTTTTTGTTATTTCATTTGATAGATAGATATACTATTTGTGACATACCATTGTATTGGATTACTAGATAGCTCTTAAGAATGAAAATGATATTCCAATATTTTAAGTATATTAAAACAATCTTATTCAATAAATAATGTGAGTGTTAAAGAAGTATACCTGCAAAGTGCTGCATTTTTTTTAGATTTTCTAATCTAAATATTGATATTAAATAATTTCTTTTATTCAACGAATAATTCACAAGAGCAAAACACAATTTGATAGGCATTTCATCTAAGACCCACTAGTTTAAAATATCGTAATTAAGTAGGGCGTATGTAAATTAAATGGCTAAAGCATATTGGCGCGATACCAGTGTATATATGGGTGCAAATCCCGTCAGGCGTCGTATTTTTTTCAAATGTGATTTTTTCTAGTGGGTATATATTATATCTGCAGTGTTTTAAAATTATGTAGGGATGTTTGAGAATAATTATTTATTCAGGAATTACTAGCAAATAATAAAGGCTGCAATAACCATTTCAATTATACAGTACTACTTAATCACTTGTTCCTCTCTGTTAAAGTGTTACATTTAAAATAAAACATTTTCATTTGTCGTTAAATATACTATGCTTTCGACGAATGGTTATCAACCCTGGATTTATACTTTTTTTGTTTATTGCAACGAAAAGAATATGAACGATGATCGTAATCGATCTCTCTAATAGCGTAGGATTAGTTCGTGATAATCTCGAGGGTAAATGTTATATAATCATAATATACCTAGGTACATATTTAAATATTATTATTTAATATTGTAAATACCGTGGTCAAATGGTCAAAATGTAATTTGATGGAATTTAAATTATATTTTAGTCATGTCAATAAATTGCATATTTAAGTATTTGAGAGAGTTACTCGAACTTGCAATAAGTTCGCATTATAAACAATTAATTAATTCTGGAAGGAACTCGAATCTTATATTATTAGTAATAAACCCATCGTTAGAAGGAAAGATATGTGATTATTGGATAATAAAAACCATGTAGTGCAGAGCCATAAAATCCAAATGAACGGACATCAGGAAGTTTTTCTGAAAATTACATGGCATAGTAGATGACAGGTCAAGAAGGTGAGAACAGTAGATGGATATACTCGTAGTAGAAGGTTGACAAGAAAACAATGAATATGTAGCAATAATACCACTCGGCATTACAAGGGTGACACACTTTTATTTGTATATTTTGTTGTCAAAACAAAACAAAGTGACGGAAGCGATTGTCAGCATTTACTCAATCATAACCTAGATCAATAGTATTTATTATGATTTGTTTAATTGCGACAGTATCTATTGCTACTCAAATTTAGTAAGACAGCATCGTAATGGTTGGGTTTACGAACGAAAGGTGCTCTTCGAGGTTGTACTGGTAGAAAAGGAAAACTTTCTAAGAGTCTGTTTGAAAGTGACATTTTCTATCAACTGCAAGTATTTTAATTTGATTAATCATAATGTCACTGCAGTTTACATAGTATCTGTTACTGTATAACGTCGTGAATTTATTAAATGATAAGTAAATATTCTTCATGTTGCAGTAACTGTTAGGTTTAACTAAGGGTCACAGGCTTGAGTAACTATCTACTTTCAACCAACATAACAAGGTAATGGTTCTCATACAAGTACCCACCAGACAATGCTCTGGACATAAACCCTCGACAATAATCCCCTCGAAGAAAACCTCATGTTAAAAAACCCCCGGATATTAACCCCCAGTATAAAATTAAAAAAATCTTTTTTCAATATTTTTAATATTATAGGTCGGTACCTAGGTACCTAATCTCTATAACAACAAGCTTTCTGTGAAATATTCCCAATTATCAACAAAATTTTCACCACCCTCCGACATGACATTATATCAAAATAAACGTATACAACTTATAAATATACCAATAATTATAGCAGCAAACCCTAGGATAATGTGTAGGTACCCCTTTAAAACCGCAAAGTCCCTGTGAAATTTGCTAATTACGAACATAATAATATCATACTGTATCCATACCACCCGCCGACCGCCGTCGTATTGTAGGTGAACCTACTTGAAATATTTCATATTAGCATCTTATTTTTGACAATGGGACGAGAGGATAAGCCAAGAGACGTCTGCTTGCAATCACGGTCTCGAGAGAGAATAAATGTTTTAAAACTTATTTGACACATACCTATAAATAAGGATACAAATTTATAACTAACATTTTAAGAGAGGGGGCAAATTAATTTCTAAAATATTGAATTTTCAACATAATAATATGTACTTACTTAGTTTAATATTATTATTGAGAATAAAATGATACTTAGTCAGAAGGAATATTTATGAAACAAGATCCAAAAGTTCATTTCTTATCCTAAATGTTCTCATTTTATTTAATAGTTAATTATTGTTATTATGATATTCAGTTAATCTACCGATATTTCAAATGGGAGGATAATCGTCAGAGGGGTTTTTATAAGGGGGGTTATTATCCGGTGTATTTTCTCCAGATGATAATCTTTATGTCATAGTGCAGGATCCCATAGACTTTTCGTATACATAATATGCGGAACGCATTCTGACAATTGGAATGGGTTTTTGGGGTCACAAATATATAATGTCGATGTTGCCAGGCGATATTAGTGGTAATTTTTTTTTCTTATAATCCACCAAAAATTGTTCTAAGTTTTTCAATAAAACCAAGACCGAATCAGGGATTGATTGAAAATGCAATAATTGTACCATGCCATCGGCATGGTCGTAGAACGGTTCGTCCCATTTGAAAAAATAAAAATAGCGGGTAGTGCAATGTGTTCAAAATTATCGATTCTTAGGATCCTCCTTGGCTTAAATTATTTTTACCGCCTGGCAACATCGATATTATATATCTTTTTGACCCCAAAAACCCATTCCAATGTCCAGAATGCGTTCCGCATATTATGTATACGAAAAGTCTATGGGATCCTGAACTATCATCTATGGTTACACTATCAGAGGGCTCATATTGTTATTTATGTTAAACTTTGACAAGTAGAGATATTCCTAATATATATATATATATATATGACGAAATTTACTAATTACATATCCAAGGGATCTAGATTGCAATAAACTATCGATCCAGATGGAGGTATATACAAAATATACTGAAGAAGTGATTTCTATAAGCAAATAATTAGTTGAAATTAATTGGTAATATTAGTGCTTATAATATATAATTATATTCTTACTTCAATTGAAAGAGTGATATAAGCATCGTACTCGACGGAATCCAAATTGTTCTTACCTGAAATAAAAATAAAAGGATAGTGACACAGACTTACATCGTATATGAGTGACTCGCATTTATGCTATTCTATTAGTTAGAAACTTTATAAACAGAAGCATTACAAAAAATATATCTAAGAAAAAGAGAAATAAGCAGTTACCTACAAACAAATTTAAAAAAACTCTTAATTTAACTCATTTAGTGCTAACACCGCGACTGGCGCGTTTAGATCAGTTATCCATTAGATATAATCAACATGTTATTTAAATATGGTAATTAAAATATAATTAAAAGGTCAGCAGTGATTGTGAAAAAATTCAGCGTTATACCGTGAACAGGAAGATTTATTTACTTAGATCGTTTATATAAGCTTTTAAATACTCTCATACATGGCCCCCACAAAGGGGGGACTGACAAGGCTCTAGCCTGGGGGTCCGGGCTTAAGGGGGGCCCGGCGTAGTGGGTCGAACAGTTAAGTGCGAGAAAAATACACACCACAAATTTGCTCTAATATTTAAAAAAAAGTCGTACTTATAGGATTTTATTTAAACATTATATATTAATGAAAAAATGTGGCTGTGCGATGCAATTTGATGTTGATGTAATAATATGATGATTGATGAAAATTCACGTGTAAAATGTTATTTTATAATTATCTTTGGTGTGTTTTCTGACTAATAAAAATTCTTATTTATCCAAAATGGCAGAGTCGCATGTTAAATGGCTACCATAAAAATGGGTTGCTATCAGTGCTTCATAATATGCTCTGGAGCGCAACGAAATACCATTTGAGAAACACTAGTGTAGGACATCATACTGTCCTTAACTTTAGCGGTAGGTAGAGGGCCCACCGAGCATCCTGGCCTGGGGGCCCGCTTCAGGATGTGGGGGCCATGCTCTCATATTTAAACAACTGACAATGCTTTACATATATATGTATGGTCTAGTGATATCTACGACTCAGTATAATGCAAGGCGGTGTGTTTTTCTAAGACCATTATCTTCAATATATCCATACCAATCACTAAATACGTATAAAACAATTATAATTTAAATAGATTCCATATAAAGCATTATAAACTCATAAATTTAATGCTACCTGACCCAACCATTGTATAGTAAAAAAACAAACAAGCATAGATCGCGAGGTCAAGAGTCTGCATTCATCAAGCCATAAACAAGAATCGAATACAAGAAATCATTGCTTTTATGCCAAACAGGTAGGTAAAGTCTTGTTGATTAAAATCAGTAAAAGTTTATGTGCATAGAATACAACAGGTTATTCTCAGATATAATATCTAGTAGGCTTTATGCACTGTTGGTGATTTTGACTCTTGACCTCTCACCAATGGAACAGTTTTAAAACCCTTCACAGTTACATACAGCACTCTATTATAAAACTTATGAAAGCTTTTGAAAGTATTCAATTGTTAATTGCATTAAATGGAGAACCATCGTCGCTTCGACCTTCTTGGGTCATGCTTTCATTCAATAATAATTCTGAAAGTAAATTCTAATTGATTTTTTTTATATATCATGTTGAATCTTAAGCATCTTAAGCCCAGCGTTGCGGGTCGACTTAATAAGTGACGCGGCTCTCGTGGTGCAGTGCGTAAGGCGCTGGCCTTCCATCCGGGAGCTCTGGGTTCGATCCCGATGAGGTCACAATATATTTATGTGTTTTTCTCAAAGCCTGGGTGTTTGTTACTATTCAAAATTACTAACAATTACCTTGTACAAAACAGCAAGGACATGGTTATTAATGATATTTTAAAAAATAAAACCTGATAAATGACATAAACAAACATCACAAATTTGCCCTAATGGGGAAAAAAGTCGCCTGCGGTGCTATTTTACTTGAAAAGTATTAACATTTGAAAATGTTTAGTTGTGTGATGCAATTTTTGATTATTGTGTGTCGATATTCGACAACTCTATAATTTAAGTGGATTTATTTATTCAATAATACAAAAAAAATCTCTGAAAATACATCGAATATCCTTCTGTTTTATCGAAATCCTATTTTATTTTATTTTTTTTAATTATTGTTGTTTTTTTATTTTATTTCTTTTCTATAAAATTATTTTTTGTTTTATGTTTTTTCTCTAATTGATTATACTTGTACTTTTTATTCTAAACGACATGTTGTGAACGTCCTGAATTAATAATTTGTTAAGTGCTAAACGTGTCTTTTTTTAAATAAATAAATAATTTTATCTGAAAGGTAATCTTGTTAGGTGAGGTAAGATTAGGTTAGGTTATGTTAGGTTATGTTAGGTTAGGTTAGGTTAAGTTTTCATTCTTGAATTCATAAACTTTGCCAAAACCAGCTATGAAAATTAAATTAATGTTCATTTATTGAATGTAATAAAATTGCAGACCGTATAGTAATACGGTCATCTCTTTTCGATAAAAAGCTCTCGGCGAACTTTGCCACGGTGAAATGTTTTACATACAATGTACATGTAACCAGCACATTTATATTGGTCACACGTTACGCACAGGATACCTTAAAAGTTCTTCCATGAAACCACACGTCGAAAGCCTTCAGAATAAAGAATAAAAAATAAAGACAAACGCTCACTGTGGTAAATAAATATTCTCACGGTTGCCAGCACACCGGTTATCTTTTAAAACCTAACGCCATAATGATATACCATCAATGTACATCTTGAATACTATTTATGATAGAAAAGACTTCACGTGTATAAAAAAGTACGTAGATGAAGAAAAAAAAGAAAAAAAATACATCAATATGTACACACATACTTGTGTGTGAATTATAGTATTACAACAAAATGACCAGTAATTTTCAACATGCATAAACATAAGATATGAATCACTTACTGAAACGATGTCAATAATTTAAAATATATTTTATGAAGAATTACTAAACCTTCATAAGAGTAATAGTTAGGGAAATCATTTTTGAAAGGTAACATTATTGTCACGCCGTGTATTTCCATTTTTAAATACATTAGCTAAATTCTTCAAAACAACTTTACAGCAACTTGCTTCGGGCAAGCTAAATTTTATGAACGAATTAATATATATTTTTTTTATAATTTTAACTGTTAGTTGTTGATGGAAATGCATTCATATTGATTAAAATACAACGGTTATATGTAAATTGTACGTAAAACATTTCACCGTGGCACAGTTCGCCGTGAGTTTTCTATCGGAAAAAGATGACCGTATATTACTATAAAATCAGGAACTGGAAAAGACGTGCGGAGGACCGTACCGGTTGGAGGACGCCGGTGGTGGAGGCCAGAGCTCAATTTGAGCTGTAGCGCCATCGAAAAAGAAGAATATTACTATACTGTATCCAATTGTATTAAATTCAATATGAACATTAATTCAATTTTCATAGCTGATTTTGGCAAAATTCATGAATTCAAGAATGAAAACCTAACCTAACAAATAATCCAGTATATCGGCTATTTTCAAAATTTGTTGGCTGCTGACTTCCTGTAAAGTGTAAGCCGACAAGAACTGTGATTTATTTAGACATGCATTTTATGTTAGCACTATACGACCCAAAGAGGTTGGACGGTCTTTAATATACGGCAACACTACCGAGTGATAAATAACCACGTTTTTTTAACAGAATACGCCGATAATGAAAGATGATTTGCTGTAATAGAATTAATAATGAAAAAGACGAATAATATACCTTATTTCAAAACTACTTATCTTTTTAACATTTGTAGACTCATAATACCTACTAAAACTTTTTACCCGGAGCGGATCTGGAGCAAGTATTAGGTCCCGAAGCGGAACTGGGATGGAGCAACTCAAAAAAGGGTCCACTCTAGCCTTCTGGTTATAACTATGATCGTTTTGTCTTATTTATATTGTCTAGAAATAATTACCTTGACAAATCTATGCTTTTACTTATGCAGGTATCATCAAATGTAATTATATATTAAACACAGGTATAGAATCTACATGTAAATACATTTTGAAATCACTGGATTCGGCAGAGGTATATGATGTATTGCCTCGGGGATTTGAGAATCTGTGTTTTAAACGTAAGTATGAATTAAACGCCCATGCTACACAATATGTAAATTTAATATCCATGAAAATATGTATTAAATATTTTTTGTACATAAAGAAAGCGAAAGTTCGTGCATATACCGTGTATACATAATATTATGTTCGGTACTCAATATAAAAATATATAATATTGAACATATATAATTTGGAAATATATATACCTATTGGAAAAATTTTAAAAAATATATTTTGCTGGGCTGGAGTCAAACACACATCTATCAAATTGGACAAAATTAAGTAATAGTTACAAAACTAAAATGTCTCTCAAAATACGTTTATATTGGCAATCAGCTTTTTGTGGTTTGAATCAAGGTATCAATAAAAAATCCAATCATGGTTTCTAGTCGAGATCCTTCAAAAGAATGTCACATTTTCAAATTTTGTAAATTATTTGTTTAATTTAAAAAAAAAAATAGTTGGTACTGTTCGGTTATCAGGAATACAGCGGAAAACACATTTTGAAAATAGCCGATAAACTGGATTATTTGTTAGGTTAACCTAACCAAACCTAACCTAACCTAAACTAACCCAAACTATCAAATAATCCAGTATATCGGGTATTTTCAAAATGTCTTTTCCGCTGTATTCCTGATAACCGAACAGTACCAAATAGTTTATTATGAATATTGTGTTTACGACTGAATTAAACTGTTTCGAGGCCCCCTTTTAAATATTCTAGCGAATCGATTGCGTCATTGTCGTCAAAGAAAATTGTTGGTGAAACAATTTTTAATACATCTTGTCGGAATTTGATATTAGTTACTAACATTCATTATTATTCGATTGATTAACTTCTCAATTATCCATGTTTTACGGAAACGAACGATCGATTTGATTTGTTCATATTCGTGATAAAATTTTAAATAAATTGATTATTAATTTATAGAATATGTGAATGAATAGATAAAATTGTATAAATATTGTGATGTAAAACTGTTTAATTACCTACCTGTTGAAAATGTATTAAGAGCGAAACCGGACATGGAGTAAATACAATATTATAGAAATAGTAAAAATAATGAAATATATATTAACAACTAAGTGTCAATTAATAACCTTTTTCTATTCAACGAATAATTCACAAGATTAAAGAATATAACATTCTGTATTAATCAATAAATTAATTCGTCGAATAAAAATTATAGTTCAATAAATTATTACCAAGTGCAAGTACATTATAACAAAAAAATTGAGAGATCCTGACAACGGTTAGTAATAAAGGTATTTTGGTTTAAAATACAAAAACCGACTGCCAAAAAGTAACGCAATTTAGAGAACGCTTCAGTGAGCATTGCAAAAACCACTAGTAAATTTAATTTCAATTAGATAGGACACGCATAGCTTAGTCGGTTAGAGCACATGAGCGCGAATCCGATGGACGCGAGTTTGTATCCCGCTGGGTGACTTATTTTTTTTGAAAAAGTTTTTTTTGTGGACGCTGAATATATTTAAAAGAAAATTATTGAAAGCAGTTTACATTAAGCCTTCTGTCGTCAATAATTTTATTCGTTCTTCAAATCGTATAATTCCATCCAAAGTTTTGCAATCAGTTAAAGGCCTCATTTAGAAAATTGTATGTCTTTCTGTCCTGAGATGTTCGTTGCTGAGAAAACGAACAAAGAAACTAAATTAAACATATTTTGCGATCTGTCAATTTTTGAACTCGAAATTTGAAGTATTTATTACGGATCTATCTCAGTAGGTAGCCATACCATATTTTAAAAAACCGCTATTTTCATCGAACGCAGACTAATAAGATGCTTCTCCAAACAATTTGATTATAAATGACTTCATCATTTTGACGCCTGACTGACAGATAGATGTCAAAAGTTCCGCAATTTTCTAGACAAATGACCCGACGTATTGCTTCATTTTCCACCATTATTTAGTACTGAATGATATTAAATTGCCCGCGTGCCGTTACGATCCATCCGTAATGAATTAAAATCTTCAGGCATATTATGAAGATTAATAGAGGTGCTTTTTGTAAACATAACACAATTCCGGACGCAAATTATGAATGGCCAATATTATTTTTATGTGGTACGTAAGTACCCATAACGGTCGGCTGTGACTGTTACGGATTTTAAATAAATGCCATTTTAGTCATATATTATATTCATTATCTAGTCCTTTTCAAAATATCTATGTTAACATTGAGATACAAGCATGTCTAATACGCACTAAGCGTAAGTAAGTAGTACTGCAGCACCAGTTGTGCTTTTTGTGCCTCTCGCGCATCGCACGGCCACTCGCAGTGTGCTTTGGGGATAAGTTCTCATTTTATGTGTTTGTACTGTTGCTTTACCTATCTGCTCTTCGAATGACGTGGTCTTCACAATCGTGTTGCCTCCAAAAAATGACAAGTATATACCTGTACTTCAGAGCCAAAGTACCTTAACTTCAATTTAGCCTAAAATTACTTAAGTACCTAGTAACTACAGATCATGATGGATACTGAACATGTTAAGGTAGTTTTAAAGAAATTTAGTTGCTTCAAAATTTACCCAGGACCTTTCAAAATGGCAGAGAAAATTTCAATTTTCTATAATTACCTTATAATTTGATTGATTTTCACTTAGAACATATTGTATTTTATAGTGCTGAATACTAAATTCGAAGTAAAATTGGCATATATATATATGTTATATTATGTATGTTTGGCTTTTATAAACACCTTATATTAATTCATTCACGAAAACCATAATTTGAAGGACTTGTCGACTCTGCAAGCATTTTTTTTCTAGATGATGTTCAATGGACATTCGTAGAGGTTGTGATCGAGAAATCTCGTCTTGAGAAATTAATTTTTCGAAATTTAGAGAATTCTCATTTCTCGAGAAATCATCAATGAGATTCGCTAGAAATAGAGAAATTATTACTAGACGAATTATTTGAATGGAATTTTTCAACCTGTCGAAAAATTTATAATTTTTTTCTTTGACCGTAGAGCTAAAAACACATGTCGACTTTCACTCAGAACGGAATTTCTCAAATTCGTCGGTAATTTTTTTTTTTTTTGATTAAATAATTGACAAAAGTAATCAGCAAGAAGGTGTAATTTCGTAATAATGTCGAGGCTTGAGAATTATTGAAAATAGTCGGGAAATCACAAATTCTGAGCATTCGTTATACAAACCTAAAATGATCATTTATGTTCTCAAAAAAAGAGAATCGCGACTAGCTTAATCCATAGCCCCCAGAAGGGCTGACAGGTCTCTAGCCAGGGGGACCCGGGCTCAGGAGAGGCCAGAGAGTTATTTTCCTTCAATAATATTATTATTTAAAATTATATGGTTGTACGATAAAAATTTTAAATGTGGATAAATACTCAAGATCTCCATAATTCAAATGGATGTATTAAAGTATACAATAAAACATTAAATATACACATTAATTTTACCGCGTACACCATTTGGAACGCTACTGTAGAGCGTCACACTGCCTTTATCCTTAGCGATAGGTAAGGGGGCCACCAAAGATCCTAGCCCTGGGGGTCCGCTTCACGATGTGGGGCCCATGACTTAATCCCTCCACGATATAAAACTGATAAATCTCAAGAATCTTAGCAACTGTCGGTAATAAATATACCAACTAATAGAGACAAGTAGTGGCCATAAAAAATAGATTAGTAAGCAATTATGCAATAATTATGGTCGTAAAAACATGCATAAAAGCTAAATGGTTGACGTGACATACATAACCTAGCGATTGGTCGCCGGTAGTCTACCAGGAATGTTAACGTTAAGCGCTTTTACAGTTTGCCGCGGGCGGGATACAAACCGCGGACCCTTTGATTGCCACTGGCTCATTCAAGTAACTAAGTTGTGCAACTGTGCAAAATTGAGCGATGATGACACTTTTATTTGTGTTTTTGCCAACTCTCCTGTTCTGAATAAGAGCATACTTCAGTGAAACGGCAAATAATTTTCAATTATAGGTGCTTTTATTTTGTTAACTGTCAATTCATTGTGGAACTGCATTGTATTGTTGTTTTTATTTAATAAAACGCAATTTTTTTATAGTTATTATTGACCTAAGAATAAGGTAGTATTTTTTTGAAATACGCCATTTCTATTGGCATTTCCCAGTGGCTAAGCTACAACATACGGCCGTAGCCATAAATTAACAAACGATAAATGAAGTAGGGAGTAAGATAATAACATCCGTATGCATATTCATTTACCTAATAATAACTTCTTTAATAATATGCTATAGCTTTGAAGACATGATCAAAATTAATTATTATTCGGATAATACCAACGGAAAGAAGGGTTGACGTTATGGCAAAATCAATTGGATTGTTCTTAAATGCAATCGGCAGTTGTCTTAAGAAACTCAAAGCATTTCGCAGGCTGATTGAAGTATGTTGGCAATTTTAATTGTGCCAATGAATCTACTTTGATCGCAATTCCAGAATATATTTTTGAACCCTTTCTTGTTCCAGATGAAGTTTCAGTTTATCACAAGTGCCATTTTTCTATACAACAAACAATGAATGGCCGAAAAGCTCTTCAAGATTTGGTTGAAATTTAATAAACGAGTATATCATCTCTATAGAGCAGTGGTTTCCAAACTTTATGTTACTCCGCCCCCTTTTCAAAAAAAATCTAATCATGGCGCCTCCCTCCCTCCTTTATAAAAAAAAACATAATTGACAGAATAATAATAAGGTTTTACTGTGTATTAATTATATTAATTTTTAAATAATTTTGCTGTTAATGCTATAGATTTACTTTATATTATATTTATTTATCAGCACAATGGTTATGAAATCTAAGTTTCATTGAAGAGTTGAGGAGAGTATTTAGTACTCGCAACTTTTGTCTACTACTAAACATGCTCGATATTTGGATTTCATTGCAGCTAATGCAGAAAACCCGTTTCGCATAAATAAATATGATGTTACGAATGGCAGCAGAACTTGAATTGCTCTGCTTGACAAAGTATTATAATATTATTCTTTACTTTGGTTCAACCAAAATTGAACTAGGCTTACAGTCAATTTTTTTCTTTCAATGAAGTATCGCATGATAATTTTATCAATGTTTCCTTTTCAATAGTAGTAAATCCAAATTAATCATATTTTTCATCGACAAATGGATTTTTTAGTATGTCGTTTTATGAACAATGAAATTGAAAACTTCAAAATAGTGGTTACATTTCTGTTCAAATTTTCGCGCCTAGTCCGCGCCACTAGTTTGGAAATCGCTGATAAACGAAGGGTTTCGTCAACATCTTTATTTATTTCTAGTATTTCATCAAAATTAAAATTTATTTTTTTTATATCATTTAGCATTTTTTAGAAAAAAATCTGTGTGTGTACGTATGTACGCGCGTTAGAAGTTATACTTCTTTGGCGTAACAAAACAAAAACAAAACTTGTGATAAACTAGATTCTTTGACTAGCTCTTAATTATCTTGTTAAATTACACACTCAAGAAAAAGGACCGCTTATTGGAACGCCGTTGGTTTATTTCTATACACTTTAACTTATATTACTAAATTATGTAATGGTTTCTCGTTGTTTTTATTTTTAAAGTACCAACTGTCACTCTGACTTTTAATAGTTTGTTTACGTAAGGAATTGCAAATGGCCGACAATAATAAATTCGCTGCCTAGGCAACGGAAGAATTCTAAACTATAATAGTATACTGTATAATCATCACGATTGCAGTATCATACTGTGGCGTAAAGGTGGTGCGTTCGGCTGATAACCGAACAATCGGTGGTTCGAATCCAATCGAGTGCATTTTCTTTCGTGTGAAAAAATAAATTATGTGTTACATGTCACACGCCAAAAATACACTCTAATCTGATTTCCCAAACGCGCCAAAAGAAGTATAACTTAAATGCTTGAACACACAACTATCACAATACGAGCGCTGTGAATTCCAAATTTTGCTATCGTTTAAATCGTTTACCAAAATATGTAACATTCTTTTGTTTCTTATCATATTCGTCATATTTTTGTCAATGGACAGTTGGCAAAACTGTAGGCAATTATTTTGTTCGTATCCGGTAATTTGTACGTATGTAATTTCCGTAACACAGTTCATCGTGATAATAAATGTTCTATCGGAAACAAATGACCGCATAAAATATTGAAATCAACCCCTTACCTAAATAAATAACTTAATAATACGTGAAAACCACCGTAATACAAGTTAATGACAGAAAAAATAGGTAAGTAATTTAATTAAAATGCAATCACAATGTTGTATAATTTATATAAAATTCTGGTAGGTTCTTGTATCAAGTTGTACCTATCAAATATTTGATTGTAATGATACCATTATTATCAAAAATTTGATGCCAATCAATATAAAATTAATGTTGTCATTGAATCTAATAAAACTGGAACAGTACTGTCTGAAATGCTCTACGAAGAACAGTTTTTTTAATCTCAATGGAATACGGGATTTTTTTTCCGGTAAGACAAACTGTGCCACGGTGAAATGTAATACGTACAATTTACATGTAACTATTATATTTCTCATATTATTCAACTGAATTCTTATTATAATAACAACGTATTAAAACCTTTCAAATAGCAATAGGTATAAATTTTTGATATTACATTTAAAATTGAAAATTGTGCGAACGCTGATTCTACTCGAATAAATGCAACTTGGAAGTTCATTAAAAATTAATACCAAACTACTCCGTTGTGCTAAGTTTAAAATATATTTATACTTAATTGGCTAGCTACTGGTAAAAAAACTACAGGAAATAGTAATGGATACTTTAATTAAGTAACTTAATTATAACATATATATTAATAAATATTTCTTTCACTAGATAAAAGACGAGTTTCTGTAAGCGATGTATTTAAAAGGTATCAATCACCCTGTCACGGATATAATTACATATATTATGATATTATATTATAATATCAAAGTGTTGCCATAGGAAATGTGATATTTTTAACAATTTTACATAATAAAGGAAGATTTAAATTTACATATTATTAGCTGCCATGAAATTGGTATCCAATTGCTGACAGATCACAAATGGAAAATCACGTAATTTTTTTATTATAATAATTAATAATTTAAAATAGGTAATTTCTCATCTAAATATTTTAGGGACCGTCAAAAATATATAACGAATCCTGGAATTATAATAATATATTATAAAAATCAAGTTGAATGTAATCTCCAATAGAAAATGTACCGAATATAATTTGCTGATTATTTTGCGTGCTGGAAAAATGAAAAATTTAAAAATCAATTAAATAACACTATTTTATGTGATCATTGAATGTTCTTTCTTATAATCAAAAAAACTACAAAAATATATTTCCTAACAAGTGTACAAAGTGTTCAGGCTTAGAAATTCAACTTACCTGAAATTCTTCATTTTTTACATTCATACGGCACTAAAGCCGCTATGATCCGAAGTGATATGTGAAGAATGTGGGGTATCTTTACGAGCTCATCCTAGATAACCTGTACATTTTGTAGGAAAAGCGTATATCATTATTATACCTCGTCTTTTCTCATCTTATAAATTAACATTAACGGCCCACATGCTCAGCGTACGTCAAAATGGAGCTTTTATGCTATTTTCGAAGCATGATCCTGGACATCCCTTAAACGTTGTAGATAATCTATTTATATAATTTTGAAGCCTTATTATCCTTTATATTTATTTTAAACATTTTATGACTACATAAAGTATTTTTATTACATAAAATAGTATTCTTTTAAACCTCTTGCTCTAATGTTTTAGAATATAGTAATATTTCAGTACGTCCATGTGCAGTGGTGTTAAGACTTTTTACGTTTATTAATTTTTAAACGCATTTATAAAACCATCAGTATAATTTATGTTGACATTATTATATTGTAATATTTACGATAAAAAATTATATTGATAATCTCTGTGATCCCAAATTTGACAAGAATTAGGCATTTTATTATTCAAAAAATGGGCACGATTAACACATTTGAAGATAATTCTAAAAATACTGATTATAAGCTATGTCTTTGACCATTCAAATGTGATAAACATTCTACGAATAATTTTTGCTTTATAATAATTATTGACCTAAGAATAGGGTAGTATTTTTTTGAAATACGCCATTTCTATTGGCATTTCCCAGTGGCTAAGCTACAACATACGGCCGTAGCCATAAATTGACAAACGATAAACGAAGTAGGGAGTAAGATTATAGTAATGCGCGTGTTTGAACATGTACCGTTTTTGAAAAAAAAAAATCGGTTAGGTAAAAGTTACGCTGAACATGTCCCCCCTTAATGAACAACCGCATAAAATATATTGTTTAATATCATAAAATAGTGTTGCTGTAAAGCCAAATTTATTTAATACATGCGTGTGATGTTTTCAAATTATGTATATTCAATAGTATATGGAATGTTACATTCTCAAATCTTGCGTCTTATTCGCTGGATAAAAGAAATAGTTTATTAAATGTATCTATATGCAATGTTCTACCCCGACTAACGCGAATTCGACTTTTTTTGTCGGACCCACCTATCGCGTAACTTTGGGGTATTACTGTACTATATTACAATAATCACCACCCAGATTGTAAAAAAAATAATTAAAATACTGAAAAAATAAACGGACATGCCAACATAGCGATAGTCTAATGTTAACATCCCGTAAGTGACTTTTTACAAATTGTTCAGGAAGCTAAAAAAACTAAATATTTAATATCCCGTATCTGACTGTTAATAATTCACACTATTGTAACTACATAACATGCCAATAACCCGTAACGTAAAAAGTGGTAAAGCAAAACACGTAACGCCTAATATAATGATAACATCCAATAAAATGTGACATACTCGTATTATCATTATATAAAGATTAACATCCAAATATGTTATATTACTTACTGTTTTACCTTTTAAATAATTCGAAATTGAAATTTGAAGCTGAATTCAACACTCGTCATGCAACATGCTTGACAGCTTAAAGGCAAGATACGTGCTATTACAGGTTTATTCTTGTAGATTACGTGAAAATACTAAAATGGCTGTATCATTTTTGTTAAAATAACTACAGATATGAGAATTTCGCAGTCGATGGGCAGTATTTTTGTTTTTTTAGTACTCAAATAGTCATTTTCGTCATATATTTCAGATACGGGGTATTAAAAATAGACCATCGATAGGCACATTATGTATCTCTTTTTTAAACTCAGCTTCTACAAAATATTTTACGCACTGTAGAATTGCCTGCCGTGTTTTATAAAAGAATGTTCTTAAAATAAATACCTTAAAATTTGGTAAAATATCTTTGATAATTCAATACTTGCCTTATTATTAAAGTCGTTAAAATATTTTGCTTTCACTTAAGTGAAACATGGCAATATGTCAGGCTGATACGTTCATATTTAAATTTACGCAAACTTCTGATATGAGAAAATGGTTTTGAATAAGTTGACAAACCAGTCCGATAGACTCGCGCATATTGCATGTCAATCAATCATAATATTGTGGCGTGAGCACTGAGCAGCCATTAACAACTACTGTCTATGAGTAGGTATCTAGAAAAGCTCTTACAGTCATCTTACTGTAATCTATATAGCTTCAGAGACGTAACCAGAGGATACGATAAGCGCAGCCTTCAACTTCTAGGGAGTAGGGAATCCAATCCCGAGTCAAAATTTTGATCCCGGGAATAGAATTTGACGAACCCGGGATTGGCGTTTTTTTCGATAGTTAATATTTTTTTATTTATACAAATAGCATTGATAAAATCTATCAAAATGTCTTGTATAATTTATACTATTTAAAACATTTATTGTTAATATTGTGTACGTCCAATCTTGGAAATGCATCGGTTTAATTGAGTAAATAATATTGTAATATAGATAATAATGTGAAAGTAGAAAGTGAAACAGTTTTATTTATTCATATTAAAACAAAAAATAGCATATTGTGTTCAGTGACGTCCCTTGATAAAATGCCGCCCCTAGGCACCGCCAAAATGCCGCCTTATTTTTTTAAACATTATTTTTATCATCCTATCATGAGTCCAATATCTAAGATATGTGTTCTTTGGATACTTTACTAACAAAATATCAGACTAATTATTCGCAAATCTGCACGTGTCGTTTCTGGTCACCAAGGACGTCGAAGGGCAACGGAAGTAAACTAGATATCGCAAACCAGACAAAACCAGTGACCTGATTTATTAATGGAAAGATATTTTCGTTATTACTAAGTTTACGTTGCTATTTCTTTAGGTATTTTCTAAATGATTTTCCTCGATTTGCCGCCCTCAAGCGACGCTCAATCTACCCCCACGGGATGTCACTGATGATTGTGTTGACAATAAATACAATACATTTTATAATAAAATAAAAAACAAGAAAATTAAAAAGTTAAACAATAATTAAGGCATAGTGTTACTGAATTATACATACCATGTTGTTACTAAACCTGTAGACCATTTACATAGATATTTGTTTCGATTTTTTCTAAGTTAAAAAGAACATGTTATTCTACATCCACGCAATTCAAAATAATTGTGTGTAATGTAATTTTGGTAAGAATTTTTTGATTTTCAAGAAACTTTAAGCAGTATAAAATACATTGCTACGCCCCTGATTAGTTGCAATACTAGAACATATAAAAATATTCACAGATTGTGTCGCTGCACGTCTCAAATATAAACGCCTGTGTGAAATTGCCTTTGAGAAAATTGCATTACTACATTATATCGTTTAAATAACATAGGAATTCAGTTCAATTTCTTCAAATCAATTCAATTTAATATGCTACATATTATTAGGTCGTTTTCACTCCAATTTACAAACAGGCTTGATACAATTTGTCATATTTTCTATGCAAGTGCGAATTGAAATCAATGTTGCAAGTTATTTGAAAATTACTAGCCAGTAAAATATTATACTTATTAGAATTTAAAAATTAATATTTTTCAAAGAAAAAAAATCATCGATACCGAATTTTAAATCCTTATTGAAAATACCTCATTTTTAAAACCTCAGGAAACATACAAACTAAAAAAAAAAAAACTAGAAAAGAAAGCGTTTTTCTTGCCAGATTTGACATTTTTGAATACCTTGCAAAATTTGCATATTCTGGCGAATAGCGTTACATCTAGCGTTTTTTGATTCCGCAAACAGCTTAAATTTTCTCATAATAAAACTAAAATATTATAGGTACCAAATTTGCTCGTAAACCAGCATGATGATTGTTTGTACTGTGTATGTCACAAATAGAATGAATGCTACATACAAAATGATTACACAACTTCTTAACTGCATTAATTTGATGATTAAACATTTACTTTATTAAACATACATAATTAAATTTGAAAATACTTCATATAGCCGTTAGATTTTTTTTTTGAAAAATACGACGCCCAGTGGGATTCTAACCCGCACCCCTTGAATTTGCGCCCATTTACTCAACCACCTAATCTATGTGTGTATAATCTAAAACTACATTTATTTTAATAGTTGTAAAACACAAAATTATTCTTCCTAAAAACGATGATAATAAATATTATGACATATTTTTTTATATAATGCTAATATATTGTAGACACTTTTGAATTTGGAGAAAATCTAGCATTTTTCTAATATTTAGCTTACTTTCTCATCCAATCTAGCATATTTTTGTGAATAACAGAGCAGAATTCTAAAATTTTTACTGTCTGGGTGAGTGATCTTATTCTTTATACATGCGAATTTATCGTCGGAAGTGTATTAAAGTTTGCCACAACATGGTGGCTTGCTTTGTGATGAATCAGGCAATGATATTATGTACTATTATGTGTGATATTATGTACTAAATGTACTAACTGTAATGAAGGACTTACATACTGAGCTAAGGGGAATTTAATAATGCTCAGCCATAACAACTATAAATTATTGGTGCTGGATCTTCTAGGATGAGCAAAGTACAGAAAAGAGTTAAAAGAGACCCGCCAAGGGTTGTAGTGCCAGAAATAATGAAATATACACGTAAAAAGTATTTTTATTCTAACTAAAATATTTTTCGCCACTGTGTATGCAATATAAACAGCAAACTAATAATGTTCAGTATCATTTAAAACAATTAATTAAAGCTAAAACATCGGAAGTTCCGTAAATTTAATGCAAAGCTCGTGAATTCAAAGCTTTTCCAAGCAGAAAGTGTACATTTGAAAGCAAGCATTTCATCTACAGAAATTGTATGAATAGAGAAAATTTATTTAATGCTTTTCAAAAGAGCAACCAGCCGTGTGAGTTTGGCGTGCTTTCATTTCAATGCAATATTCATTATACGTAAGTATCTGAGTAAGTATATTATACTGCATATTATATAGAGAAATTGTCTGGCATTTAAAACTATTTTCCACTAAATTCTTATCATGAAAAGCATCCAAATGAAAGCAGTATTTTTTGAAAAGATCTATACGCATAATTTAATCAGCGTTTTGACCATTTTCATAATTAAAATTTTTAATTTTTAATTTTCGTATATCTGCCCTGTCTGTTATACTATAATTATTTTGTATTCGTTTAATAAAATACTAACTTGATATATCAAAAAGTTCCAAATTTTAAATAAAACAACGTGTAAATAATTACAAGATAAAAAAAACTTTTTATATACCACGTTTTAAAATTTTCTGTTGAATCATATTAAAAAAAAAACATATTCATATCATCATCATCATCATCAGCCGGGGTCAATCCACTGCTGGATGAAAGCCTCCCCAAGCTTTCTCCAACTCTCTCGGTCCTGTGTCGTTCGCTGCCACGTATTTCCGCCGAACTTTACCAGTTCGTCAATCCAGCGGCTTTTAGGGCGACCCTGTGGCCGTTTCGTACCCCTTGGGTACCACTGGATGACGGCATTTGTCCAGCGGCCGTCCTTTCGGCGAGCAATGTGTCCCGCCCATCTCCATTTCAGCTGTTTGGCAACGTCTATTACATCGCGTACTCTTGTCTGCTTTGGGCATCACGTGAAAGGACCGTAAGAGGAACGAATGGGTTGAATCATATAAACTTGACAATTCATTCGCTGCTGACTAGATAATGATTTTTAAGTACCACCTTTAAAATGTACGTTAATTACATCGATCGGCCGCCTAGTCATTACGCGCCAGGTGCGACTTCAGCGTCCAAAGTATTAATAATTTACGACAAATAAGGCAAATCATTTTTTTGCTATTTTGCAACAAACAAACAAACAAACAAACAAACAAACAAACAAACAAACAAACAAACAAACAAACAAACAATCAAACAAACAAAGAATACAGAATACTGAAATGTCATTTTGATTTCCATAGTAACGCACGTATATATTAATAGTTAAGTTGCTAGGACCACCCCCTTAGTAACCAATAATAGTGGATTGGATAACGGATTTCTTCCGAAATACCTTTTCATACAAAACAGAATCAACTGAAAATGAATTCAATTCTACTTAAAGATGGCTAAAAGTATTAAAAGAATGCATTGGCATCGTGTTCTGATATATTCTAAAAGTTTCAAATGTCTAGCTAGTCGGAAAGTTAATTAAAAATCGATTGCAAGATTTGTACTGGACAAACAACCACCGGACAAACAAGAATACGAGCTAAGAAAAACGTGGTAAAATAACGCAACAATTTATCGCGAATAGATAAAATGGTTGATAATACGGTACAATTACGTTACATATAAGTAATTTGGTAAATCCAATCCAATATACTCCTTTCTTTGCTTTTTCGTCGGGGCTTTGCCTAAGGAACATGACCCAGATGATCCAGAACTCCTCTCAACACAGGGGCACATATTTATGATTTTCGTTATTATACCTGATCAAATTTTCAAGACTTTTCCAAACGTTTACGTCCAGAGCAATAAAACTGTAATCTGCATCAAATCAAATCACTACTTTTTAGTTGGCAGAAACAGCGGACAATACTAATTATATTACATCATATATTATACGAGTGGCGACGGGTGAAGATAGGCTGTTAAAATCCGCCATAAATAGTGCACACTAAACTTTATCAGTCATACGTAATTGTTTTCATTGAATTAAGACTACAATTTACAGATGGTGTTGGTTAATTTCTAAAATTCAATTAAACCTTGCAAAAACCAAGCCATAATAGAATATATTAGTAAAAAAAAAATACTCGTATATCTATAATTATGCAATTAAATCACACATAACTTTAGATATTTTATAGATAGAATACCTAATATTTTTATCCATTATGGGCAGGACTTAATGAATTAAAAAAATTAACCAAAAATATGTATAATATGTATTCTTGAATCCAACGAAAACAAATAACTATTAATGAAAAAGTGTGTACAATTTTGTCGTATCGCTCAAAGTATATTATATGGTTTGATTTACGCAGTGTTTAATTGATTTTTAAAAACTAACCAACACTATCATCCGTAAATTGTAGTCTCAGTTCAATAAAAACAAATACGTATGACCAACAAAGTTTAATGTGTACTATTTATGTCGGATCTTAACAGCCTATCTCCACCCTTCGCTACAGTCATATACTGTGAGCAATGATAACTTTTATTCGACAATATTTGTTACAAAACGATTAAAATTGATTTCAAAAAAAGTTGTTCACTTTGAATCAAACTGGGAATATTGATAGCAATCCGTGTTCACAAAACGATTATAAATAACATAAGTACAGGCGATTATATCAGTTTCATTAAAGATATCCTAAGGCGAGCCAGACAGTAGACAGGGGTGAATTACACACCCCACCCCATCGCATCGACTGGCCTTTTGTGTAGTTGAAAGAAGGGATAATAAATACAATGAACATTTATTTATATGGAGTAATGGTTACTTCCCTACCTACCCCAAAGTCTCTGACAAAATGCGAATATTTACATCTGAACAATTCGTATCAATGAATTTGGAATATAATGTTACACTTTAGAGGAAGTCTTATAAACTTTTGAAATGTATTATAAAACACAATGGCAAGGTGGCCGGTTACATGTAAATTGTACGTGAAACATTTCACCGTAGCACAGTTCGCCGTGAGCTTTCGTATCGGACATTCAATATGAACATTAATTCAATTTTTTAACTGATTTTGGCAAAATTCATGAATTTAAGACTTTAAAACGTACCCTAACCTAACCTAAGCTAACATAAATCCAGTATATCGGCTATTTTCGAAATTTGTTTGCTGCTGGCTTCCTGTAAACCAATAAGAACTGTGTTTTATTTAAACATGAATTTTATGTCAGTAGTATACGACCCATAGAGGTTGGATGGTCTTTAATATACGGCCATATTATATTTCCGATGCAACATTTCACGGTGAAGTGTGATACGGCAAACTGCATACGTACAAGTTTCTGGGTACGAAGTTGGCCACGTATTTAGTATGGTTTAATAAATAATTAGTCACAGAAAATAGTATAATCAAGAAATTAGGTCACGATATTAACTAGGTATATGTTTAAAAAAATCTCATAATTACATTATTCAATACTTAAATTAATTTAAATTAAGAATCACCACTTTTACTAGGATAATTTCGTTAATCGCGGGTTAAATGTGCATTAATTCATTATTATCTAAACTTAGGTACCGTAAACCGGTATGAATAGGAATGACGTGGTGAATAGGAACAGTTCCCGGTAAAAATATTTAGAGTGGTGCAATTGCCAAAATGCTATCGTTTGCATTATAATATATATGTTATTTGAAAGATAATTTATTTTTCTGCCTTTTGAAAACTCCGATATGACAGGAAACTTGACCGTTTGTTATTCATCACACGTGAAAAAGTTTGTTGCGATTCGCATGTTTTGCATGTCTGATAAACTTTGTCGAACATGGCTATGTCCAAGAATAAACTCAATACAATTAAATAGGTACATAATTTTGTTCCAGCTTATCCACTGATTAAAGAAATAATACAGTTTATGTTTTCTAAATAAATATTTCTTTATTCAATCATGTGTTTTAATAAAATTTTCGGTTTTTCACTTCCCGTTCCTATTAACCCCGTTTCGCTGGTGAATAGGAACAGACCATCATTTTGGGAAAATATCGATGGCAAGTGAATATTGAGTGTTCGCATTCACCGAACCATACTGCTGAATGACAGACACAAGTTTTGGCAAACGAATTTAGCTTTTCAGTCATACAGCATAGGGTTTAAATTGAATTTGAAATCTGAAAATGTTCCCATTCACCCCGTTTTACGATACCTGTTTTATGCATAATATTTCAAATAATTCACTACTGAAATATTCCAGGATACTCTCCGTATATGCAATCTGAAGAATATGTATTAAAGTGGGCACGTTAGTAGAAAGATCAAAACAAGCGCAACATTGTCCAAAACTGTTATCATCACCCGAAATATCAAACATCTAGGTGCGCACACAAGGGAGGGGTAGTTTAGGATAGTCTAGACCCCCCCGCCCTCCCCAGAAATGGAAAAAAATACAATTTATTTAGATAAATAGAATATTACTTCTTATTCTTCGACAAGACCTCATGACTGAGGATTGTTGACCGGATGATTTGGTGTCGAACTGTCTATTAAAAGGTTGGCTCCATTTTTCTCTGCATTTTGTTCTATGACATGCAAGAACAGTGGCACTCATAAATTGGTACAACTATGTACGGCATTCGATGTTTGGTTTAATATTTCGATGCGGCTTTTCTAAAAAGACAAGTCAGTGCGGACGACACAAACAGACACGACAATCCAAATAATTCGATAACCACTTATAAATGAGACAGTTCGCAATAACTTGTAGATGGATATCCTTAGATATATATCTGCAGGCCAGTTATTTATAGCTATAGGTACTCAAAATTCGGAATGTCTGCGTATGAGGAATGTTCTTGGAAAACTACGGTATCACGCTAGTAGGCGGCACAGTCAAGTCATCTGGTAGATTTAGGTAACCTCACTGTCTCCCGCTGCCTTAAAAAATATTACGTAAGTATATATTTTTTAAATAGAACTCATTCCCCCCTCTCAAACTATTTAGCCAACATGGATATATCAAATAACTCCTCTCTATGTAATGTAAGTATCTAGATTTAATCATTTTTGTCGGGGAATTGTTTGCGTGTACTTATTATTTGGCCCAGTAGTACCTATGTAGTGTCACACCCTTACATATTTGATGCACGCCGGTTTGGATGCAGCAGATCGATACCGGCAGACTGAACCCGGTTTACCGGTATTACGCGGTATTTGCATAGCGAGCCCTGACCCTCATAACAATATGAGTATTGCAGGAGCAATTAAATTTCCACTATTAATCAACCCTTGTTTTGACATCCATTAATTATATAGAGTTATCATATTCAATTTCAAAACAGATTACAGAATGATTCTAGAATATATTTAATTACTTCAAAAATATTCTGCAGAATCTCTATTAGATTATTTTTATGATATTATCTTATTCGCCGTAAATATAGTTATATACCTAAACCAGCTATGTCCTTATCTTTTGACGTATGTAACACTGTTTTAAAGTATCTTTGACATACGTAACATCTATAAATCCATCCTAGTTTAACTTTTAGTTCACAAAATTTTCCTTTAATAACTTGTTTTGATCTTAATTGACATCATTATCACAATTAATACTTTGGATGCTGATGACGCACATGCGCGTAATGATCAGGCGGCCGATCGATGTAATTAACGTGCATTTTAAAGGTGATAATTAAAATCTCATAATATAATCAGCAGTGAATGATTTAAGGGACAAAAACACACAAACTAATCAAAAATATAAACCATTAAAATTAAAACGCTTGTAAAATATTAAATCGTGTTGACAAACGTTGATATTACATACCACGTGGTACTGCGCATATGTCACATGCCAATTGCGAGGGCAATAACTCTGTTCAACCAAATCGCTTCGGATGTTGATATATTCCATCTACGTGAGGATGAGTATAGGTGGACGTTATTTTATAAATTCTTAAAATAGGGTCTGCTTAACCCATCCGGTGTACTTTCTTGTACCAATATACTTTATATTTTTTTTATTTATACTGTAGATCTATCTTTTTTGTTACGTACCTAATACTGTTTTAATAATAATTCTTTGTTTCTAAATGTCATGTTGTGAACGTCTTAAACTTATAATTTGTAATGTCCACAATATGTAAAATAAATAAATTGAATTGAAATGTCAAAGCGGGACAGCATGTATGCCATCACAAAAAGCCAGTAATCAATTTTTTTAGAACAAAATAATTAATTTAATTTTTTCAACCCCTTTTAAGGTTACAGACACACTTAATCCAACGATTTTTTAAGTTTTCAATACTGTCTGAAAAAAGTTTTAGCCGAACTCAGTAAAATAGTCATCAATTTTATTCAGCCAAGTGTTGATCTCCGTGACTGTTAGCTTCTTCAAATAAAATTTTACGCATGGAACTTTGTTTTCCATATGTAGCTAATAATATATACAGATAACTGTCAAACGTTAACTGTCCGTCGGATCTGAAATTTAAACTTAATGTCGTTTGAAAATTGATACTTGCCAACAGTGGTGTTATTTGAATGATGGCAAAACCCCATAAAAATTAACAATTTTCCATATTATTTAATATGAAACATAGACCCTTCATGTAATAGAAATCCAAAAACTACAAATAAAGCAACGTGCCATGAAAAAGTGCATGTTGGGCATAACTATCATAAAATATACCAATGTATAAGGAGCTGACAAGAGTACATGTTGTAATAGACTAATAGAGGTTGCCAAGATGACGAAATGACAATGCGACCAACATGTAGCTCGCATAGCTAGACATGCAAAAGTGTCTAAAGCGCACTAAAATACTACAGGTTGCTGTAAACCTGATAGATGAACTCGCCGAGTTCAGCGGATGTCCAAGGCATGGCCCCTACAAGGGGGGGGGGGTGACAGGGCTATAGTCTGGGGGCCCGGGTTCAGGAAGGGCCCAGTGTGGCGGGTCGACCCGATAAATGAGATAAATACAAATCACTAATTTGCTCTAATAATAAAAAAGTCGCTATTTTACTTCAATGATAATAATAATTTAAAATATTTGATTGTACGATGCAATTTTTATATAATTCAAATGGATGTACATATTAAAAATACAAAAAAATCGCTAAAAATACACCTTAATTTTACCGCGTACACCATTTTGGAAAACGCTACTGCAGCGCGTCACACTGACTTTACCCTTAGCGATAGGTAGGGGGGGGCACCAACCATCCTAGCCTGGGAGCCCGCTTCAGGATGTGGGGGCCATGGTCCAAGGAACATAATATAGTCATCGGATATGAGTCATTTAAATTTGAACATCAGTCTTTGCATCAATTACATTAATTAATTATTCATCATTCACACTGATTAGGTCATAGAATCAAGAATAACAAACATTCTTATCAAACGCATTTATAGCAAACGCTCTGGCTTGCTCCTGTTTTCGCAGCGCTCACAAAGTATCCTATGACTCGCTCCTATTTCACAGCGTTCACGATAGGAGTTGGTTAGGTGGAATCATAGTTTTAGGCATGGTATCTGTATCAGTCATGACGCATGCGCAAAAAAGCTGACATATGTTTCAAGTCAGTCATACATGAACGACATACGTCTAATAGAAAGGCCTTCTTTTAGCAGAGTATCAACCCTGCTGGTAAATATAAAAATGCAGCTGATTATCTGCTAGTCGTATTGAGAGCAATGAAAGGGCGGATAATCTGGCAAAGGAAACTGACCAATCAGGGATGCCATATCAGTGAATACCAAAATACCTGGACTGGAATGAGGCCGTAAATAAAATGTGCCAAAGCATGTGGATAGATTTTCACCATAGGGCATCCCTAGATAAAGAGAAATGGACTAAGTCCATTCTACCATCCCCACGTTTGGTGCCCTGGTTTATAGAATCACCTTTGAAGAGAAATGAGCTTAAGCTGATACTGAGGCTAAGAACAGGATACACACTGGGTAAAAAATTTGTTGTCCTCATGGGAAGAAGCGATTCGCAGCTGGGCGATGAATATGATGTTTTGGAGGACATTGTACAATATATAGCAGTACAATGCCCTAAATATGAACTACACAAAGTACAGCTGCAAATTTCGGATATCTTTGATAATATCGACGAATTAAAAGGTGCCCTGGCGGTGGGAAAGACGGAAGAGATAGGCAAAATTGTAAAGTTCTGAACAGAATTGGAGTGAGGACCTGATCGTTGGATCCTTCTCTAGATGAGAAGAGGCGATATGGCAGCGAGTTACGGTCAAAGCCTCGATAAAATCATTAAAAATATAGTTGTTGCTATAGTTAAGTATATTTCAATTCTTTGAAATTAAAGTAATCTGTGCTTTTATGTTTCATTGACTGTACAACTGAAGTATGATTAATTATTACTTACTGGAAAACCGCAATCTATTCAGACTGCAAAGAACAGTAAAATTGTATATGACTGTTGAAGCACCAACTAACTAGAGTTAATCCAGGGTAGACACTGAACGATATTATAATTAAGTTGATTCTAATTTTATCATAACTCAACACGTAGACATAAATCTATGTTAGTATACATAGTAACTTAATTATATAATAGATGGAGGCATAGATGACGAGATTGCTCGAAGAGCTAAGCTAGCTTGCAGTGCATTCGGGCGCTTAAGTAATATATTAAAGAGCGACCTTCCAATATGCCTGAAGCGTAAAGTGTTAAACCAATGTGTGCTAACGTATGCCTGCGAAACACTCTCAACACACGAGAGATCTAAAATTGAGAGTTGGCATGGAAAGGTACATGTTGGGACATAACGCGTAAGGACCGCAGAAGGAACCAATGGATAAGAAAGCAAACAAGAGTGAGAGATGTGACAGAGGTCACCATATTGATGAAATGGCGGTGGGCCGGACACATTGCACGGCGAATGGACGGCCGCTGGACGAATGCAGTCATTCAGTGATACCCGAGGGGCACTAAGCGGCCACAGGGGCGCCCCAAAACCAGCTGGATTGACCAACTTGTCAGGTTTGGTGGAATTACGTGGCAGAGAAAAACAAGGAACCGAGAAGAGTGGAGGGAGCTGAGGGAGGCCTTCATCCAGCAGTGGATCGACCCCGGCTGAAAATATATACATATTAACAATGGTGAGACTTTTACTTTCAGAATCGGTTATCTCCATATTCTGCCATTTTGAGATAATCGCAAAAAAACCGTCAAGTACATTTAGTACAGCAAATTAAATATTTTTGGAATCGTTTTATGAACATTTACGTAAATCATTTTGAAAAAGCGATTAGCGAAAAAAATATCATTAACGTCTTTAAAATATTAAAAAATGGCGGTTGATGAATTTCACTCCCGTTAAATTATATTTTACTAAAAAACGAAGCTGTATTTGATATTTTATGAAGATACATATGGTGGAAAAATACTTACAGAATCAGAAACAAGAAAATATATTTTTTTTAAATGGCGTTAACCGACTTTGAACCCAATAGACTCATGACTATAAGTAAACTATGGTATTTAACTGGGTTTAACATCATTAGGAACCATGTTCTTTTAAATGCAGCAATACTTCGCCAAATTTTGGCCGAATTTGAAAAGAAAAAAACATAGTTACTTGGCGCTTTTTAAAGACATCAATAAATTACAACTGACATCAAAAATAAAATCTAAAAAACATGATATTTTATGAAAATACTTGATTACTGTGTAATTCTTCTTTTGAAAAATTGAATAACTGCCCATTTTTTTACGAGGCAAACTTTATTCTCTATTATCATACAGATGTAACCATTAAAATTAATTAACATATTTTTTAACACGTGTTGAAGTTTATTCCATATTATTCAAACGTTCCATATTATTAAAATTTCATATTATTATCCGTAGCTGTAATACCACCCTCAGCAGGGTAAGCCAGTTGCCATTAATTTTGTCTTCCCTGGTTGTAATACACATAAATGATACCTAATACTTCCTCTAGTTAATCCTTTTTTAAAACAAATTAAATATTTCTGTCAACCCTGAAATAAAACAGAAGTTAATTCGTTGAGCAGTACTATGTTAAACTATCTGTTACAGGACATAACTACATAACTGTCAGTCAATCATAGAACTACATTAAGGAAGTAGTGATGTGTGGGCTCCGAGTGCTAGTTAACGATTTGTAAGTTAACTCTGCTTTTAAAGCAATGCTTATGTTATATTGTGTAATAGAATATGTACCAGGGCATTGCCGACTCAAATAGAAAGCCGATACATTCACAACGACTGGTCCTACCTTTTCGCCCCTCCCGTTGTTGTCTATGGATGACCTGCCATTGCCTGTCATTGTTCTATAGAGTGCTCATACTGACGAGTGTGAATGTGAAGATTAATTTTTCAAACGTATGACGTACTTGATTTCAGTTTCATTCATTACAAGCCATTCTATTTTCAGAAAACATATGTATTCCTACACTTTTCATATATGGATACACTGCTAATAAAAATACGAGTTTTAAAATGCTATCACAAATCGATATTTCCAGCTATCTTGACACAGTGTATGGTTTTATTTGGATAGATGAGTTACATGATAAATTTAATAATACACTAGCATTAACACACCTTCTACAAATGTAATGCACAGATCAATGCTACATATTTTTTGGAAATCGATATTACCACCAGTTTTTGTGTGAAGGACTAGTCTAACTTTGACAGCTGACGAATAACAGGAATTTATATTATTTATAAATAAACTGGTAGTTAATATATTCGATTTGAGATATTTTTATAATTCAATTTGAAACGAGGAAGGGCGAATCAATATGTCAAGCAATATGGGATCTGATTTTGACAGCTGAACAGTGGACCACTCGTTGCTTGTGCAAAAAGATATGCTCCGGCTTTATTAATCGAAAGATGACGCTGACCAGTGCCAACCTGAAATTGCACCCACAAACCCCTTAATTATAAAAATATAAATATATGTTTTTTGAAATCATTATTTTATTCTCATCAAAATATTTTTTTTGTCATTTTTCATTACGTACATTGTTTAATAATTGAGACGAAAATTGCGTCGCAAGCGACTTTCTTACTATCCATTCAACATTATATAATTATGATTATTGACTATATTAATTTCATCGCTATAAACAATTGCATGTTTACAGAAGCCTAGTATAGTGTAAATATATTATGAAAGGACACTGAACCATTATTGAGACTTCGAGAGAATACTTTTCAGTATATGTGTATAAGTATCTATAACTATGATGCAGGTTGAATATATTAAGCTCATAAATACAAATATTATTATTTACCTATGGTTAAAGAATATATTTGCGTTAATTTTCCATTTTGCCCCCTTTTATAAATGTCAGCCTTCGGTAGTATGCAACACATATATGTCATTCATATATTTTAAAATTATATTCAATATACGTAATTTACGTCTGTGTATATTGTCGCCAGGCTCTGAGCACCCCTAAGATCCCCATTTGGTGCATAAACACTAAAAGAAGCCTTGTAAAAACTTGGGAAAGTTTGCAAGGAGACCTTCAAAAGTGTTAGGAGGAAAACCTCTCCAAATTTTATTTATAACGTACTTGCACTTGCTAATGATTAAATAAACTATTTTTTTATTCAACGAATAACTTACAAAATTGTTTATTAAGTATATAACATAAAAGTTAACAAACCTAAGTGGGTAAGTACTTATATCGATTGCGAAAGTATGTAAAAATACATAATATTTCACTTTTATTAAAAAATGACAGTTTACCTTTCTTGTAATGTCTGACTTAAAACGTCATATTATAATAAGGAAAGGGTCAGTCGTTTTTTAAATCTGACAAGAGCTTTTTGCCTGTCGTCTGTCAATATTGGCATGTTTGCGTCGTACGTTTTATTTATTTATTCATTACTTCAAGAACCTGTCCAATTGTAAATATTGACATGTCAGATAGGCATTTACAAAATATTCTTAAGTATCTAGACATATAGAATATGTCACTTATAATATCAATAAGGAAAAAACAATCCCAGAAAGGAAATGAATACTTAAAACTCTACAGGTCCGCAATTTTGCTTTTTTTTTTAAATTTAACTAAGTTAAGTCCTTTCTTCATGGGACGTACGTAACTATCATCTTTTTAAATATTTATATAAACTTGATTTAAATCTTCATTATTACAAAATTAAAGAAGACATTTTTTGGTACCGTCTTCTATGGAAGGTTGGCGATTAATATGCAGTATCCCCTCTGGCCAGGGTCAGTCGTCTCAGATTCCCAATAGCTTGTCCATTGAGCAACTTACGGAGGTTGTGTAGCCAGGAGAATTTTTTTCTACATAATATGCTTATATTTCCATTAAATGTCCCTATATTATGAGTTTAAGTAAATCATATTAGGTATTTCTTATTGCGGAAAATATGACGGAATGTATGCAGCTTTTCTGCTCTTGATAGTAGCTTAAAGCTGAGCTGTGACTTAAGCAGATAGAATGCCACCATTTTTAGTCTAAAATTGAAGGTAATTCTGTTGGATACCTACCGAACTATTGTATTAGTTATCATCTACTGAAGATAAGAGCATTTACACGAAATATGGTCTCAAATAGCGTTGTTTTTAGGTACGTGGAGGTCTAAGGCCCCGACAGGTTTGGAGGAACCCCTGTGAACATTATATTATATATTATATATATATTGTATATTATATTGTATTAAAATACAAAAATAGGAATATTAAGATCGGTCATCAGGATTTTGAATGCTCCCATTATTTTTTTAAACTAAAATATTGGCACTATTCAACAAATCGACTGCATCGTCTACTTCACGGAAAACCGCTCTCAAAAGTTATAATATTCGTATTCGTTCCTTCTTTTGCCGCCTCTAAGCAACGCATTCACCCCACGATGGCCGCGCGGCATAAGCGTCGGCATATAGTGTCGTGGGTCCCAGGTTCGAATCCTGGGTCTGACAAATACACATGTTGTTTTTCAAATTGTGTATGAGTCAGAGTATGGACCTAATAGGTTGAACAAGTGGCTGACATCCATTTCTCGTTAAAAACAAAATCTGTTAATACAAACCTCCACTCTGTGGAGGGCCATATTATGATCTTATTATGATCAGACATGGTCGAAAGAAAAGAAGAAAGAAGCAACGCATTACCTGCCTACCACCACGGGACGTTACTGCTCTATTGTCTTAAAACCTCCCCATCGGTAATGTAATCAACCCTTGATAACCTCTTCATAAAATGCTGATACAGCCATACTTCGGAAGCCTCAAACCTTAATAATGAGTTATTTTCCCGATTATTTTAACATGAATTTTCCATCGATAAATTTAAGCTAAAGGCTTTTTATTTTATATACAGAACTTATTTAACTAATAAAATATGTCATAATTTATTATTAAGGAAAATAATGGAAATAAATATTTATTTATATATTGCTATTTGGCACCAATCTCATTTTAAATGCTTTTCCGACCGAATCTTTGCTATGTTTCCGATTTGTCCGATGTATATAAATCGGAATTAAAAAATAATTAATTGTCTTTAAATATATTATATATTATTATGGTTTAGTCTACCTTATATATATATATATATATATATATATATATATATATATATATATATATACCACTGAGTTTTATTATTTAATTGATTTGCTTACTAGTAATAATATATTGACGTTAATAACTGGTCGTTTGATCTTTGATTGCAGAACGAAGCATTATTTTCATAGACAGTAACTTTTAATAATATACTCTAAGCTTTATGGTACTATAATATTCCAGTAGATATGTATACTTAAAATTATATTAAATGATATGGATTCCAAATTCACTCAGTCATCATTTATCACTTAGGCTATATTATGTAAACAATATTTCATGAGTCCAGAGATACCAAAACCGTATAATTACATTATTAGAAAGACACTTTCTTATATGCCTCGTTAAGGCGATGTCTTTACCTACCAGAGACACCTAGCGGAAAAATGCGAAACTTGTAATTTTAGACATTTTTTTTGATAATTTACTGTATTAATTAATAAATATGTATCTGAAAATAAAAAAGAAAAATATTGTCTATTTTATGTTAAAGATAAACTAACAATTATTGTAAAAAAATGTTAGAAAATGTGAATTTGTCAAAGGACCCCATCTTATTATTACAAATATTTTATGGTCATATTTATTATTATAATTTAGTTTATTAAGTTTTCTATGTTTTGACGTAAAGATTTTTGACTAATAATTAGTTTTAATATTTTTTATATTTATTTAAAAAAAAATCATTTTTTACAAAGATATAAATATGTATAACTGAATGATAGAATCTCAAGAGCTCATTTGTAATTTTTAAACTTTTTTAATAGTATTCTTAATAACTATTTCTCCCATCAAACACTTCTCGGCACGTCAGACAGTAGAAAAATAATATTTGGGAAATTTTGGCAAGCGTACCTACGTAAAAAGTGCCGTATAGTATACGATCATCTCTTTCCGATAAGAAAGCTCACGGTGAACTGTGCCACGGTGAAATGTTTTACGTACGATATACATGTAACCATAATCTATTATATTATACATACGTGTCTCTCATAAAAATCGGTGACGTAAGTTTTATGCGATAATTTGATTTTTCCTAGTCCGGAAACTTGTACGTATGCATTTCGCCGTATCAAACTTCACCATGAAATGTTGTATCGGAAATATATGGCCGTATATTAAAGACCATCCAACCTCTTTGGGTCGTATAGTGTTGACATAAAATACATGTCTAAATAAAACACGGTTCTTGTCGTTTTACACTTTACAGGAAACCAGCAGCAAACAAATTTTGAAAATAGCCGATATACTGGATTATTTGTAAGATTAGGTCAGGTTTTCATTGTTTTGCCAAAATCTGCTATGAAAATTGAATTAATGTTCAAATTGAATCTAATAAAAATGGAGACCGTATATTATACGGTCATCTCTTTCCGATAAAGCTCTGTTTACGAAATGAATTTAAGAAATGTTTTACGTACAATTTACATGTAACCATAATCTATTCACGTGTCGCTGATAACAATCGGTGACGTAATTATCGCACGATAATTTGATTTTTGTACAAAATTGCCTACTTTATTTGTCACAACATAAAAATCTCATTAATGTCGGTGGTATATTAAATTTATCACACCGCAATGAATAAGTAAAATATTTTCACACAGCTACAACGGGTTTTGAATATATTTTTTTATGTTTAAGACGTTTCCGCATATCATTACGAAAACATTAAAGATTCAATCTTTAAGATTATAGATAGATCACAAATTTAAAATATAAGACGAACCGTACTTAAAGTTTTTTGCAAGCAGTTTTTGATCAGTGAACATTGTGATTGAACATGTGTGAATAAAATTATTTAAATACTTGGGATAGTTCACTTCCTTTCGATTTTACCAGTACAAAATCATTTTAGTATACATTAAGGTCATGCACCTTATGTAGTTAGGTAGGTACTACAATGCTTATGTGTGAGTGAGTAGATACATAGATCTTCAACTGGAAATGGAAAAAAATGGACTATTTGGTTACCTACACGACGATATGCAGCATTGTGTCATCAGACATTAAATATTTCTTTTCGCACGTACCTACATACTAATTGATTAGTTAAATCACAGTGACACATTTTAAATATAAACCATGAAGGAGTTAATGGACGGTGGGCTAACCACCAGACGTTATCAACGTACAGTGATGCCATTTTACGTACGTACCTTACCTCGCCTTATTACTTCCGCAGCGGTACTCTCGCTTTACCACGCTTCATCTCTACGTTACAGTATTAAAAATTCTCTAAACACCTTGGTTAGAAGCTGGCTTGAGATGGGTCAATTGTTTGGGCCCCGCATCAGTTGAAATACGATTTAGTAGTGGAGAAAAGAAATTTCTGAGACTCCTTTACTTGAGGTTGTATGGGTACTATCTGTGGCTTTATCTAACTGGCTTCCTCTTAGGTATGCTTACATACTGTAGTTTAAACACTTAACGATATTTAAATTTGGCCATATATTCTTTTCGGCCTATACGCTAATAACTATGCGATAACTATCTTAGAAATTGGGAGTATTAATTGATTGTTTTCCCAAGACTCAGAACTAACCTGCCATCGGTAATGCCAATTGGGAGAGCAATGCCCTAATGTTTGTTTAACCAAATCGCAACGGATTCTGTTCTGACATATTGCACCTACGTGAAGATAAGTATAGATGGTCTTTGTTTGTTTTATAAATTCTTAAAATAGAGTCCATTTAGCTCATTCGGTGTACTTCCTTGTATCTAATTTATATTTTATGTATTTATTTTTTATATATGTATATTGTTTTAATAATATTTCTTTATTTTTAAATACGAGTATCATGTTGTGAACATCTTAAATTAATAATTTGTAAAGTTCACTATTGGTTTGATTTCTCTTCATATTCAGACAGTACACTATCTACACAGATTGCGTATTGTTATGCTCACCCACCAGCCGTTGGGTCGACTTGCACCAACTGGCCGTCGTAATAGGCAGTGACTCTAAGAAGAATACATCTTTAATTATATATTAATAATCTCTATGATAAGGTCATGATATCTTTTTTTTAATTCAGAATTTATCAAATCCTGAAAACGGATAGGTACTCAAGATAATAGCTCCAAACTGATTCTAAGTTGGAATATAATAATTATCTGTATTGTTTGAGTAAAATAACATAATAAATCAAAATTTTTGTCGAAAATTAGTTTTAAAGCAAATTTAATTGGATATTTTTCACGACGGATTTACTTGAAAGACATTTCCCCGATGATTGTCAGCAAATGAACGACAGCGAACAATTTCATGACTATATGAATGAGTATTTCCCAAACACATTAGTTGTGGGAATAGAGAGAAATAATTATTCACTAGTGAATTTGTAGTACATACTTGGTCTACGAATACACAATTATTAGCAGATTTGTCAAGTCAACATTAATTTAATTATTACAAATGTATGCAGGCGCGCACATAGGAAAACGTTTGGGGGGTCCATTTAATTTTTTTATTAATTTTTAAGGCATCAGAAAGCAAGTGTTACTGACTTCTACATTTAAACCGCCAGCAGTATACCGAACTTTTCCAGGTACATTCTCCATACCGATACACTCCATACGTTGAGTTTAGGGAGTCCATTTTGAAAAAATCTCATAATATTTTTTATTCGTTTTGAACGCGGCGGAAAGGGTGGGAAAATCCGACTTCCACATTTACTCCTCCAGCGGAATTCCTCACTTTTCCATACGCATTTTTCATACTCAGGCACTCTATACTTAGAGTTTAGTTATAAAAACCTGACTTGCAGTATAACTAAGGGTTTTTAAAAGCTTTTGCGAACTGTCTCATTCATAAGTGGTTTTCGAATGCGTGTGGGTTAACTATTGTAATTATTCGGATCGTTGTATCCGTTTGTATCATCCGCGCTCTCTTTTCTTTAGCCATGTCGCATCGAAATATTAAAACAAACTTTGTATGCTCCAGATTGTTGCACCAATTTATGAGTACCACTGGTATTCCAGAAAGAGAAGTGGGACCAGTCCGTAGGGAAGATTATTTGACAGTAAATCATCACCTGCTGGGAAGTAGCAAGCGTTATGCAGACGGAATAAAATTTAACCCTATGTTCACTTCGTAATCTTCACTCACAATCTCTCCGCTTCAGCTTATTCTGATTAGCTCTGGCCCTTTTGATCATACATGTCCTTTATTTTGAGACTAAGCACCTTACACTATTGAGATCCGTTTCTAGTGATAAGTGTGGTTATCTAGTTGTCAAATGCGATACACACCTGAAGTGAACTAATCCTTTGGCAGGTTCATCTGCTCATTGGGTCGAGATCTTGTTAATCTATTCCAGTGTACCTTTTAAAGTATTCTCTTTTATTGTTTATCAATCTCTGTGAACTCTGAATATATATTTAAACCGGAGGTGTTTCTATTTTATAATAAACAATCTAATGAATGTTATAGACGGCGCCGCATTTCGTGGCTTAAGAACCCCCGTGATTGGTACGAGTGCAGCTCCACTGAACTGTTCCGGGTAGCAGACAACAAAGATAAGATCGCCTTGATAGTGGCGGACCTTCGCTGGGGGATGGCACAATAAGAAGAAGTTATATACTTATTAAATTGTATTTTTTTCCGTTTCTGAGGGGGTCCGGACAAAAAACTCTCTCCGTGTGTATGCGCTTTAATGTATAACTTAACATTGAAATAAATCCCTCCAAACCAAAACCCGCCCCGCACCATAGTCGGTCTTAATCGAGCGTATCACGGGACTCTACAGTGGCGATGTGAAGCATTTATTTCAATTTTGCCTGGGAATGCCCTGGGAGAAAATACCCAAGACTGAGGTTACTACGCTCAAGGTGAGCTCTGGCTGAATTTAAAGAATTTACTCTAATGCAATGTGCCAGGAAGTGAAACGTACATGGAAATTACGAAAAAGAAAATGAATTTATGGTATATATAACAAAGAAAACGAAGCTAATCATACGGACAGCAAATATTATGTGAAGAGATCTTCACAATAATATAACTTTACAAGCGCCTCTTTCAGCGTATCACGAATATAAAATAATTAAAAATCGACTGACTGCAACAAATTGTTCAACTTTAAAATTATTATTAGCTAGTTAATATGTTATAGTAGGTATAACATAGTTACTTTTTAATATCCTTGTCAAAGCGCCATCCTAAGCCTATAAAACAAAATACAATCAAACAGGTTATTAAAACTTTATTAAGTAGCAGGGTGTACACCTATTTAAACTTTAATCCCGACCGGTTTTCTAATCAAGCAATCTAAATTAGACCGAAAAATCTCTGGACATGAAAGAAGCGCTATTAAAAGGCAACGAAATTGGCTCTGAATATAATAATATAGTTTAGTTCGGATGGATTGACAAGCGTAAATAAATATTTTAACTATGTGGAATAACCGGATTGATTTTGCAAACATTGTATGTTATTTGTTTTTTTTAATTAATAAATAATGGCCAGCCTTGCAACTCATTCTCGAGGACATTGACACACAATGAAATGAAATTCTTAAAGTTTTTAAGTCTTCTCAGAAAGTAACTATTGTTTAAAAGAGATTATAAAAATAATAACTATCTTACTATACATATTGTAACGACAATACTATAGATACGTGTATTTGATATACGTTTTGAATTTGTATAAAGGCATTTGATTGATACCTATTCCCTTCTCATTCGTTTGAGAACTTCAACATATTTTGTTACCCGGTCAGTCCAAGAAATTTTAAGGATGCGTCTATACAGCCACATCTCGAAAGCTGCAACCAATGACAATTAATGTCATTGGCTGCAACTATCCGTGACATCTCTTACCTTACCGTCCAGTCTGTCAGTATCAGACCATTTCCGATCCTAAGAAGATCATAATATTATGGGCCTCCACTGGGGGTGGAGGTTTGTATTAACAGAATATTGTTTTTACGAGAAATGGATGTTAGCCACTTGCTCAACCTAATAGGTTCATACTCTGACTCAAACTCAAATTGAAAAACAATATGTATATTTGCCAGACCAAGGATTCGAACCTGGGACCCACGACACTATAATCCGACGCTTAAGCCGCTCGGCCATCGTGGACCCAGTCTCAGACCTATGTTTAATATTTCATTACACCCTGAATATTCAATTTAATTAAACTAGAACAGGAATTATACATACTCTAGTGCACGTTGACTAAGACCGTATTTAGGGGGTGTTTGGTACGACACTCTCAACACAACTTTGAAGGACGCCTAACGTTCGTTACGCCACTGTATACGACTGCGAATAATGGAGTGAAAATTAAGTCATTAAGTAGATGCATATTATTAACACAACATAAATATTGGTAAACATCTACTCCACAGAACAGATAATAAAAAGAATTCCGATAGGTAAACCAATACAGTAAATTTTGAAGCAGGATTTTGAACGTGTGATTGTCCTACGAAAATAAACCATGCATTATAGACGTGCAAAAATATTAAATGAGCATCAACGCATAAACCGAGAGCAGTTGTCATTATTCGACGTATAACGTATTCTTGACACGTGTTTAAATTTATCCCGTATTCTGCCTTACTCGAGATCGGCTACCTGCTTCTCCTTACCCGTTAGGTATTTCAGTTCCCATTATTTCTGAGTTCCCTGATTTACTCCCAATTGCCTATATGATAAAATAACGTACATGTATATTACTTATAAGAATAAAACTAATTAAAATGTAAATAAAAATGGACTTAAACATTCGTTTAACAATATATATTACACGGCTTTATGTACGCCATATTATATCGTAAAGATATTACTGAGGAACCTATTATATCTTGTTCCGAACTATTATAGTAAGAGATGAGTATGTAGGTACTATTATAATGATTTATGGAGACATGCTGTGATCTGGTCACCAACCTTCAGTGGAAGACGACGCTGCACGACACGACATTAAAAGCACAGCAATGGCCATGAAAATGACGTTTCGAAAGTGAGCGAGTGTATCCCTTTATTAATTACATATGCCTACTTGCAGTACGTATTGCATAATAGGTAAGTTAAGTGCATACGTGACGTTAGGCCTGAGACATTGAATTATAAATGCATTATTACCTAAGTCTAAAGACATAATATGATGCACTCCGTTCCACAACAATGCTACAGGTAAAACGCAGTTTAATTACCAGACTGCGTTAATATAGGGACGCATATTAGTAGTTTAAATTTAATAGAATGTGTATTATTTATATGAAAACCGCACACCTTTGTTTCTACCAAAATTTCATTCGGTAAATTAGACAATTTTTTTAAACTTTGACGTTGACTATCTCTAAAACATACTTTTGTAGGTTATCCAGTTTTTCGACCACATCTCTCACTTTATCCTTCTGTGCCATATTGGTTTTGATTTTGGCTGTCTTTTCCATGTCTGCTGCTGCTTTAAATTAATAGGAATGAAGTACTAAACCCAACTTCACTGTTACGTCACGTGCTCTTTGCATGTTGACTTATCATAGCAAATACTCTGGCACTATTGAGCTGATATTAAAAGCTTTATTTTCTGTTTCTCCTCTTCAAAATCATTATAATATATTAGAAATAATCTGCTTCCGTAAAGATTTAGGCATTTTATTGTCAATAAAACTCCAGGCGATTTCGAACACACACTAATTTACGGGCGCGGGAAAGTATGTGCGGGGGGGGGGGGTTTAGTTCTATAAATGACCGTGGTGACGTAGAAGACTTGATATACAGTCCCACTGTAGTCTCTGATATTCTTGAGCTACGATTCTCTTCATACAATAGGGCCTCGCTTACCGGAAATGACATTTATGTAGCCAATAATAATCATATAATAAAACTCTCAACTTTCTAAATAATTAGTTTCTACAGTTGGATGTTTCGTTAACTACATTTTATTCAATTGAATAATATTCAAGGTTTTAAAATGCCGCATTCATTATTGAATATTTAACTTTTACTTTAAATATTTAAACCGAATAGGACTTGAACCCACAACTATAGGAATACGGATGCTATGCTTTACCGTATACTTAGGTTCTCAACTAATCGCTTCAAAATCCCTTAACAATATGCAACTGAAATGTTACTGCAAAATCCGTTTATATTTCAGACTATTTAGTAAATATATTCTATCGACATTTGACATTTTTTAGTGAATGATAAGTTTTGTCAATGACATTTCACTACCTATTTCCATTTATTTAATGTTAATTCTGAATCGAAATTAAATTTAACTGGTGTTTCTTTTCTTTATTAATGTCTATTACATAAGCTAGTTTGTGCGCAGATTGGCTTCTGTGGTATATATATAATATTGATGATTGTAAGATACAAAATAAATGAATTAGTAATGATCTCAATAACAGACGGACACAGAACGCATTATTACATCAAACAGTAGAGGCAGATATTAAAAATAAGTAATATACGGTTCCAGCACTTATGTATAATTTATTATATCGAAACACAAAATAAAATGTATATTATCTCGTTCAAATTAATTAAACTGCCAAATGCTTTGTTGTTAAAATGTTGTTTATTTATTGCGATTTGTGTAAGTGAGTCGTTTGTCGAAAAATTCTCATTAGCTACGATATACGATGCATTTTTAAATAACATATATGGCCATAAAACAATCAACTCCACACTGTGCAGTGGCCAACTATATAAGCACACCCCTGCTGTGTTAATTTAACGCATCGAATGCTACGCACACTGTTTTACATTATTTGATCACATAGGAAGTGAAATTAGAAATTATACATAAATAGCAAAAATGCACACTGATTAAAGCAATCATTATAGTTGTTACAGATTTAAATAAATGTGTTTTCTGTTATTGGTATATAAGTGATTATTTATTTTCTGATATAAATAAATAGTAGGTAGGTACACCAAATGGTCATGACCGAGCTGTCAAGACTCTGATAAATACCTTAGGAATCGAGGACATCCGTTGTTTGTTCTCCCACGGTGCAGAACTAACCTGCCATTAGTTATGCCAATTGGGAGGGCAGTAACCATGTTTAATGAAATCGCTTCGGATATTGATATATTCCACTTACGTGAGGGTGAATTTATATGGACGTTGTTTTATAAGTTTTTAAGATAGGGTCTATCAAAGTTCATTCTGTGTGCTTCCATCTACTTAATATATTTATTTTCTTATTTTATTTCTTATTTTATTTCTTATTTTATTACTCGCAACGTGAGTGTAAAACCAACGCATCTGCAAAAGATATATTTTGGATATATTAGGGTTTGAAGTCTTCGTTTTGTTAGGAGAAATAGAGTTTCTAAAATAAAACCATTATATTCGGTTTATATCTACATTATATTGCATGTTCTTTCAGTTACTTCACTTTTACATTATCAAGTTAACGACTTTTGCAGTTGTTTTTCATTTAATCTCGAAATTGGAAAATTTGCAGATGCCTTGGTTTGACACTCACGGTGCGACTTATGCTCTGTATTTTTATTTTTAAAAATTATTAACACTTATTTTATGTCATGTCGTGAACGCTTTGAATTTATAATTTGTTATGTTCATTATATGTAAAATAAATAAATTTGATTTGATTTGATTTGAAGACAAGAGGCTGTTTTTAAATAATGTAAACATAATAATTATAATATCGCTGTCAATTCAATAATATAGTCTCATCAGTACATCTTACGATTATAATATTACACTGCCATCTTTATCATTGTATTTATTTATTCTTGTACCTACCGATAAATAAACTCTCTCCTCACAGCATCCAAGCAACAACGGCTTTAACTCCACCACACACCTTACCATCCCCAAAGGAGAAAATGATTTTTTAAAGAAAAATGTTATGTCATTTTTTATAATTATTAGTGAACTTCAAATCCCATACGGATACATTTTTATGTTGGTCACAATTAGGGAATCCAATCCCGAGGCAATATTCTGATCCCGGGATTTCGGGATTACAATTTGACAATCCCGGGATTGGCATTTTTTTCCATTGTTAATATTAAATTTTTATATTCACAAATAACATTGATAAAATCGGTCAAAAATAAATCTAGTATAATTTAAACTATTTAAGACATTTATTGTTAATATTGTATATCTACGTTCAATCTTGGAAATACATAAGTTTAATGGAGTAAATAATATTGTTATATAAATAATAATGTGAATTTAATATGAGATTGCTGTTTCTGATAGTAAAGACTTAATAAATGGATTAGAGAGATTTAAAATAGTAAAGCAAATAATCATGGCGTACTTATGGCCCTTCCGCTTCATAAATCTAATTAGTCAGCCAAATATGAAACTGCCGTAAAACGTATGAGATCATGGTGGAATTACTTTGTTAAAAATGCGAAGCGTTGTTTTTCCAATCTTTCATTTCATTTTTAATAATTCATGTGAAAAAATAAAATAAATCGGCAATTTACACATGGGTATAAATCAAACTTCATTCAAACTCAGTTTATTTTTAATGTACTTATTTTTTATTATAAGTATTTTTTCTGTTATATTTTTGCTTTTATTTTATGTTCCATAAAAATTGATAAAAAAATCAATCCCGAAATCCCGGGATTATGTTTATCAAGCTTCCCGGTCGACATATGAGATGTCGACCGGGAAGCTTGCACTCGCAAGTTCTATCATAGGGCCGCAGTTATGTGTTCCCTGAGTTTTTCTATACAAAAATTCAATGAGAAAGGATTGCTAAGTACTTTAATACAGTTCTGAGATTCGACAGTGCTGAATACAATACAGTGGTATAGATCTACCAACTATTTTATGGACGAATCGCCGAGCCAAAACAAACCCTCCGACATAAACCCCTCAATATCAATATATACCTACGCAGTATTAACTTATTACAAAAAGTTCAACCTTTTCAAATTGTTCCCGTACCCACAGAAGTCCGCATACCACATTTTAAGAGACACTGCATTATATGTATAATAATAGCTTATAATGTCTATTGGTAAACTAATAAAAATAACCTAATTAAATTAACAATGAATAAATTCGTCTTAATACATCCATGATTAATGAACTAACATACAATAAAGATGTCTACCTTTTTTTCTCCTTTGAATTCACATCCTGGCGATCGTGTACTAGGTACCAAAGTACAACGACTTTTTAAAGCATAAATTGAAAACCTTTTTATTGTTAATGAAATATTCCAAACCACTGATTAATTTTTATCTAATTATCTATTTTTTTACTGACTACTGGTTACCAAAGACAAAACAAGTCGTTTCCATGTTTGTATTAACTTTATGTTCTTTATCACTCGTCTGACCAATGTACTTAACTTAGCAACTGTCACAATAACTCACATAATATAACGTACATAATTTTAACACACTTCTGCGAAAATATATTATAAGTTATAACCAATAGGAAAACGACATCCCGCAAGATCGAACCTGCATCTCTCGGGTATGGCGCTCACGCACATAGACCACTATGCTGAAGGGTCATACTTAATTGCGGTAAATTTTAAGTAATGGCTTGGCTTTTAATACCCTCTGAAGCGTTTTGCAAATTGAACTATTTTCGATCGGCTGTATTTTAATTCAAAGTAGGTATTACTTTAATCACTCCAAGATTTTTTGTTGTAACTAACTTGAACTTGATAATATTTTTCAATTAACTATTTTATTTATTCAAGGAATTCTTCTTCTTATTGTGCCATCCCCTAGCAAAGGTCGGCCACCATCAAGGCGATCTTATCTTTGTTGTCTGCTACCCGGAATAGTTCGGTGGAGCTGCACTCGTACCAATCACGGAGGTTCTTAAGCCACGAAATGCGGCACCGTCCTCTTTAATATAAAATAATAATTTTTCTATTGGTTGTCATACATTTTCTTAGAACTGTTTTCAAAATTATGTATGTTGTTATTATACCTATGCTTTATGTTATAAAGTTTTTCAAAATGTTTTGACTCACTGAATCAATCATTTTCTCACAGTCACGCCGAGCGTGTGTCATTGTTAATTTGTATAATGAATGAGTCTATCTTCTGTATGGTGAAAAGGCTCGAAGATACATTACCCACCGGGGTCAAGTTTGCCGGAACGAATGAATCGATTCGGTTGCGACTGGACTGACCCACGGCCCGGATATTGAAATTTTAATAGGTTCGTTGATTTAAATCTCGCGATATACGGATAATAGGCTTTTATTATTAATAATATATGTAAATATATACAGTGTTTTTGCCACCGGCGTCTGCAATTTTGATAAGCAAATTGCTTCGTCGTCACCAGTGACAAACAATTAACTAGTATTGTATCCTCTGAACGCGCGATCAATATTCACCACTAAAGCACAAAATACGAGTAACTAAACTATTATATTTTATTCAATACTGAACATAAAGGTGATTTAAATAAAAATAAATAAACAATATAGTAGCATGACTTCGAAAAGAGACCCACAGATGGCGCGGCCCATTGACTGGACATCGCAAGCGCTATGTAGTCATATTATGATTTAACTCTATATAGCGGTGTGACTTCGAAAAGAGACCCATAGCTGATGGCACTACCCATTGACTGAACGTCACAAGCACTATGTAGATGGATTAGGACTCTATGTTGACTCCGTAATTGATATATCTCACAGTCATACAGCCAGTCAGTTTAGTCTGACTAGCTCTGACCCTTTTGATCATACAGGTCTTCCATTTTGAGACTAAGCACATTACACTAACGCGATTCGTTTCTAGTGAAAAGTGTGGAATCAAGTTGTCAAATGTGATACCTACCGGAACTGAACTAATCCTTTGGCAATTTCATCTGGTTATTTGGTCGAGTGAGTTTTCTTATCTGTTTTCGTGTACCGTTTAAGTATTCTGTTATTATTCTTTAGTCTAAGCTGTTATTGTTGACTCTGTGGACTAGGGATACTAAAACCGGAAGTGTTTCTATTTTATAATTAAAACATACAATAACGGCGACCAACGTGGGCCCAAAGTGTTTCTATGTTATAAATATAAATAGAAACCGTCATATAACAACAATTTTATAAGTGTCAGAGAACACGACATGACAGTTCACATGCATGTCGTGTACTGACATTCGGAAATCTGAAAGGCAAACAGATAGCCGGTCGATCATGTACAAAATTGAGGGATAGCATTGAGTCGGATTTAAAAATTGTGATACTTAGTCGAATACTGGAAGAAATCGGCTTTGAATAGACCTGGATTGAGACGGATGCTAAAAGAAGCCAACACACATACCCATATTGAGTCGTAGTGCAAGGTAGAAGAGACAGTAAATATAAACATACCATATTCCATTGATGAACTTGCTACAAAATAACGTCTTTCAGCCAACTACGAGAGATGCGTTCTCCAATTCTTCATTAATATTGTTGAAGAGATTCAAACACCCTGGAGAAGAGAGTGAACACTGGTATCGTCGGGAGAGCATACGTCTTCAAGATGGAGAAATAAAGTGTCTTAATCAACAAGATCAGCCAAGGATTTCGGAATATTGCTTTTCGCCGTCACATTTTCATATACTAATTGAGTGACTTTAGACTATAAATAACATCACATCATAATAATACAATAATGTAACATAAATAATTGATATATATTTTAACACTTTTAAAATGTTACGGTATGTTTTCGAGGCGTGGACCGACAATAAAGTTTTACATACCCAATTTCATTTTATAATAATTAAAATGATTAGTTCAATAAACAAAGAAGTCAATGATCTTTCGTGATAATAAAATATCACACGGACTTCGGATAAACAGGTCCGTGATATTTTAATATGTTATAACCTGATTCGTTTAATTTAAAAATGGTATGAAGTGAAAATTATTCCTTTTACAATTAATAAACAGCTTCGACACTAATTATAATGTTGGCTGGATATTTAATTTTTTGTATTCACAATATTTTTTCAATACCTACAATTATTCGCGTGTAATTTTTCTATAAAATATAACTCATACAGTTTATTGTGTTGTACTCATGGCTCCCATTAGGGGGGGGGCTGACAGGGCTCTAGCCTGAGAGACCGGCGTGGCGGGTTGATCGGATAAGTAAGATAAACACATCACAAATTTGCTTTAATAGTAAAAAAAATCGCCTGCGGCACTATTAAACTTCATGACCATTAACACTTTAAATTATATAATTAAACGATGTAATTTTTGATTATTGCGTGTAAGAATGTTACATTCTTAAATCTTAAATCGTTGAATAAAAAAATAGTTAATTAAAAATAAAAAATAATATCTAGACTCGAGAGAGAATACATTATCTGACATTTTTACCTTGTGCGGCCCTGGAACAAATTAGCTGATAAAAATATTGTGCATCACTGTAATTATTTATCTAATCTTCCGTTCGCCAGCTTAAGTTATTTAAAAAAATAATTTATTTACCTTACGTAATGGAAAACATTAACTAAGATTTATCTAACACCAAATACTATTATAACAGAGTAGAGGTTCAAATAAATAATAAATTTACACGTGATCCCTGTGTTGCATTGCATCATTTGGATTTTAACTCTCCGGTATGAGAAAAGGTATATTACCTCGTAGTTAAATTAACTTAAACACACTCAGAGGAATTAATATGAGAAGGTGTAGATTTGTTTTAAAGTTAATCTAGTGAAACCGGCCATATAAAAAGCTAACATTTTGATGGAATGTCGAATGTCTTACGAAAAGGCCATAAAGTAACGCTTTTTAAAATAATATTATACCGCCAGTGGCGTGCAATAATGTACATTATTTTTCTCGAAACAAACACCTGGAAACGTATACGGAAAGGAGAATTTTGCAGATATATTATACCACCGGGATGCATATACATATTATGCATATATTATGAAGTCTAAAAATAATGTTTTCTCATTATTAAAGACAATATATATATATATATATATTCAGCCGGGGTCGATCCACTGCTGGATGAAGGCCTCCCTCAGCTCCCTCCACTCTTCTCGATTCCTTGTTTTTCTCTGCCACATACTTCCACCAAACCTGACAAGTTCGTCAATCCTGTGGCCGCTTAATGCCCCTCGGGTACCACTGAATGACTGCATTCGTCCAGCGGCCGTCCGTTCGCCGTGCGATATGTCCGGCCCACCGCCATTTCATCAATTTGGTGACCTCTATCACATCTCTCACTCGTGTTTGCTATCTTATGCATTGGTTTCTTCTTACGCGTTATGCCCAACATGCAACTTTCCATGCCACGTTGCGCAACTCTCAATTTTTGGATCTCTCGTGTGTTGAGAGTCCATGCTTCGCAAGCATACGTTAGCACTGGTAACACATTGGTTGAACACTTTACGCTTCAGGCATATTGGAAGGTCACTCTTGAAGATATTAGTTAAGCGCCCGAATGCACTCCAAGCTAGCTTGGCTCTTCGAGCAATCTCGTCAGCTATGTCTCCGTCTACAGACATTTGCTGTCCGAGGTAGACATAGCTGTTGATGCTCTCAATTTGATTGCCGTTGATGAAGATCGCTTTTGATTCAGCGAAGTGGTTTATCATTACTTTTGTCTTTGAGACATTAATCTTTAAACCTACTTTCAAGCTTTCATTTGCGAGCTCTTGCATCATGCCCTGCACCGCGATTTCCTAACTATCGACTCGTGTGGCACCAGACGACATGACGTAATTGTGATGTCAGCCAATACACGCTCGAGGCATGCCGCCCAGCGCCAGTGCTCACCGTAGATATTATTACGATGAAACACCTATATGTGTATGGTGACAATGAATAGCGCCGCTGTCTGAGTAGCGTTATGTTCTCGAATGCTATTATCACTCCGGTAGTACGTTACAATGATGTCATATGATGTCATGTCGACCGGGCAGCTGGCACTCGCAAGTTCTAACATAGGGCCCCTGGAGTTCTTCTAGAGTTTCCGCGAAGACAACAATGTTGTCTGCAAAGCGCAGATATTTTATTTTTATTTTATTTTTTTCGACCATTTCTGATCCTAATAAGATCATATGGGCCTCCACAGAGTAGAGGTTTGTATTAACAGATTTTGTTTTTTTACGAGAAATGGATGTCAGCCACTTGCTCAACCGAATAGGTCCATACCCTGACTCACACACAAATTGAAAAACAATATGTGCACTTGCCAGACCCAGGATTCGAACCTGAGACCCACGGCGTCATAGTCCAATGCTTACGGCAACGCAGCCACCGTGGGTGTCTAATATATATAATAATAATAATTTTGGCAAAAAGGAGAAACCAATTCTCGTTATCAATATGATCCCTGGCTTATCCATATTGTGGGTAACGTCATAAATTATGTTTAAAAAAAAAACAATATAATAGTAACAATAATAACTAGGTAGTAAACTATTTTTTTTAGTCAACGAATAATACACAAGATTTAAGAATGTAAGATTCTTTTATGTGATATACATAATTTTAAAACATTTTTGAGAAATATATAACCGAACATGTAAGTATTTAAGTAACGCAATTTAGAAAGCGCTTCAGAAAATATTGTAAAAAAATTTCGGCGCAGTAAGATATGACACGTAAAGCATAGTGGTCAGTGGACATGGGCGCAAATCCCGTGGGGTTCAGGTTCGAATACTGCCGCGTGACGTATTTTACGACGTTTTATTAGCTCGTATTCTTGTTTGTCCGATGGTTATTTATCCAGTACAAATCTTGCAATCGATTTTTAACTAACTTCCCGACTAGCCAGACATTTGAAACTTTTATAATATATCAGAACACGATGCCAATGCATTCTTTTGATACTTTTAGCCATCTTTAAGTAGAATTGAATTCATTTTCAGTTAATTCTGTTTTGTATGAAAAGTTATTTCGGAAGAAATCCGTAATACAATCCACTATTATTGGTTGCTAAGGAGGTGGTCCTAGCAACTAAATTATTAATATATACGTGCGTTACTATGGAAATCAAAATGACATTTCAGTATTCTATATTTGTTTGTTTGTTACAAAATAGCAAAAAAATGATTTGTTGACAATTGCCTTATTTGTCCTAAATTATTAATACAAAGAATTGTCAAATTTATATGATTCAACAGAAAATTTTAAAGATGGTATATAAAAATTCTTTTTATCTTGTAATTATTTTCAGCTAATTCTGTTTTGTATGTTTCGGAAAAAAAATCGTTAAAAGTAATATTTACTACTCACTATTATTGGTTGCTAAGTGGGTCCAAGCAACTAAATTATTAATATATACGTACGTTACTATGAAAATCAATATGAAATGTCAAAATGACATTTCTGTATTCTATAATATTTATTCAGTATTTCTAACAAGTACAATAAAAAGTATTTATTAAACATAGAACTGTTGTTGAATTGTTATTTTCAAATTATGTATGTTCAATAATAACTACCCTCTTAAAGTATTTTGTACGTCAATGCTTTTTTAAGTCGTGGTCGCCCGAAGATACGAATCTTCTTTATAATGATTGATATACTTAAAATACTTAAATGATTTTATCCGTTTTTTTTTACATAGATCGGATATAATGTATTAAAATAATATACATCGTTTTGGAAAATAAAGTGTCCTTATCAGTGGGAACGAACGGTATTTTAATGATGGAATGCTTTTCGGACACATTGAAGTATCTTTTACTCAACAATAATGAGATTGATTTTAGATGAAATCCATGACTTTGAGATGTTTTATATTATAATACTTGACCTTTCATCATCAGTTATTTCCATCATTGATATTACATATAATAATATGTAAATCATTTAAGTATATTATGTGGCTTTTTAGTTATATAGTTTGATGTCTAGGGAGAGGGGAGAGGGGACTATGACTAATTTTATATTATGTGATAACAAAATCATTTAATAAGAAGCATAATATTATCATACATAATCAGCTGCAGTTGAATGCAGTTATTTTTACACTGCAGAACTGTGAATCACTGCAGGAAAACGGTACGATAAAATTATTTAACCCCAACATTTTGGTCAAAAGTTATTTGTTTTTAAATGAATCATAATATTATAATAATATTATGTATAAGGAAAACTTTAGGGTTTTTGGGAAATTTAAAAACCCTTATAAAAATTTTGTTGAGTATGTATTTAATTAGTTATAGCTTTAAGGTTTTTCTTGGGATTTTACGTTTAGGGAATTTAAAACATAATAAGTAGTCTTACCATTATTATATGATGGTAGGTATTCAAAGTCAAATTTTGTTTATTTTTACATATAGTAAACATTACAAATTATTAATTTAAGACGTTCACTGCATGACATTTAGAAACAAAGAAATATTATTAAAACAGTTTTATATCAAAAGAAATATATCAGTATTAAAATTTATTAAATACAATTTTAGACTAATTTATATTCATAAGACTTTATTTATATTGGAGTGTATTATTATTTTTCATTGTAAAGATTGTGTATCAAGATTTGATGCTATATTTATGTAAGTATTATTTATGAGTAAAATTATATATCAATCAATAATTAAATTTTGCGAATGTTGAGTTGGTAAATAATTCAAAAAAAAAATTTTTTTTTTTTATTAATTCATCATGGGCACTTCTGAATTGGTTATAACCGCTGTATGGAAAAGATGAGTTTTGGTACAATACAATAATTACATTACAACTATCATGTGCTATATGAGACACAGTTGAATCGCGTACGTTTTCATCAACCTAATCCACTGTAATATTAATAGACTCAGGTAACGGCTTATTTTGTTTTGTTACGCCAAAGAAGTATAACTTCTAACGCGCGTACATAAGTACACACACCGATTTTTTTTTTGTTGGATCCAGTTGTAATCACTTATCTAAATAATAGTATAATATTATATGAAAACAAACAAAAACATATATCAAATATATTTTGATATACGAGTATAAGATGTATTATATCAAATAATACGTCTTATCGACAATATTGTACTATAAGTAAGCAGGTACCTACATGACATTTTACGCTGTTGAACAAACGACAAGGCTTTCGGTCGGTCTAAAATGCCATACACGTCCCAAGAGTGAGTTATGATTTCTGGACACAGAACTGTTGTTACAAATAACCGGTTTCTCAAACAATGAATGCAGAACGGAGAAATATATTATTATTGAGGTATTTGAACGAAGGGAGAAAGAAATGTGGCAAAGGACCGATCTGTGGGCAAACATATTATGTACAAACACGCTCAGGTATTTGTACAATTATAATAATATAAGATACTTATTCTAAAAAATAGAACGTACATATACAGGTGAAATAAAATCAAGACTTCTCTGTAATTAGGACAGAGGATAAATCGAGATTTTGGTTTTTGAATCCACACTGCTTTCAACTTTTTATTTATAGTAATGTGTTAAAACAATTATTCTGTGATATCAGAATTCTGTCATATCTTTTTTTAAATAAATCTTTTAAATACATTATTAAAGCGACAAAAAGAATTCCAACCCAGCTTTTTTCTAGGATCAATGCAAACTTACATTCAGCGCTCAAAACGATTGACAATTTTACGAACCGGAGCGCTCGATAAGTTTACGAAAATAAAGGCTATACCTCAGCTGAGGCATGATCTAAAAAGATCATGACTAGGCGAAGCGCGGATTATGCAAATGACGCGAGCCGAACGAAATATAATTTGTCATAAAAATTCAAAATGCGTCCTTTTAATGTTATGTTTATTATTATATTCGTAATAATATTAGTATATTCATTGACATGTTTTCTTTTTCAAGTACATACGGAACGTTTTTTAGTCATCTTTACACGATTTAAGAATATATTCCTCCAACGCCATCACAAAACAAATTGACGTGCTCACATGTCGACTATCGCTCTCCGACTGGCAACGCGGCCGAAATTACGTCCCACATACTGTTGAAAATTATTTTCCGTCACACTTATGTACGCTCTTGACATATTTTTACATAATTTTATTTAGATTTGATAAAAATAAGTGTGTTAGATTTTTTTATAAGGCCTATCCTAGCTCAGACGGTCAAATATTTTATTCCACGAGACAGAGCGATAATTTTGGGGATTATATGAACTGGAAAGGCCCTCCGCTCCGGTGCGCTCCGGTCCATTTCGAGCCCTGCTTACATTCATTTATAATATATATAATATAAAGTATAGACAATGGTTTTCGCATATATATGTAATTCTTTATCTGTCGGAGTCGAATTCCAGCAGTAAATATTAGGCATATTTGTTTTAATGATTATACTAACTGCCTAATACTAGTGGTACTGCTCCCTACGTTACCAAATGTACATTAAAGTGAATTTAATATTATATTAATCGAACTGACGTTTGAGTAGAACTCCATTATAATGACTTTTATTAATTCTATTTTAACTTGGTCATTTACGTTGACAGCTGTTTCGGTATATAAACCCATATTCGAAACCCTCGACTTAGTCGTTACAATAACCATTTGAATTTAATATTACATAATAGTATAATATTTTTTATCATATTATATCACTATTCTTAAGATATTCTTAAGATTATTCTTTCTTTTTGTATTTTTATTACAACTTGATTTAATTCTTATCATTTAATCTAAATATTATGTTGTGAACGTCTTGAATTAATAATTTGTTATCTGATGTATTAAATACAAAAATAATTAATACCTAAATAATTTATAAATATATGTAAAATTTAGCTTGCCCACTGCACACGCAAGCAATGATAGTAATAATATACTTAGTATAATATCTCGAATTATCCTTTTAAAATTTTAATATTATGTAGTACGATAATATTTTTAAGATTTATCTCTAAGAAGTCTCCTTGAATTCCCCTGTGGGGATTGTTTAATTTTCCGAAATCACTTGCCGGTTGACATTTTTTCCTTAAAGTGAACACACCTGCCTTCAGTATTATTTTTTACTCTATTCAACAGAAAATACAACTGACCAGAGTCTATGCAAATGTTGCTTTGACTGTTATAACCTGATCTTAAGTATACATATTATTAAAACGGTTTATTTTACTTTTCCTTGACTATTCACTAAGTAAAATCTTCTTCTAATAATAACTTTCGTCGTCTTCATAATATGCACTACAATCCATTATTGGTCTTGACTCTTGACCGTATCCAAGATATTATTATGTCTCCTCTCCTTCCTTTCTTCCGGAAGCTTTCTTAAAAGTATTAACCTCGTGGATGATCTGCAGGTATGTCTCGTTTCTGCCAAATCCAACTACCGCAGTCTAACTGTCCCAACACTCATTTACCTTTTAATTTGGTCTATTGAAAATGTGTATCTTAGGTGGTTTGATATCTTCCACCCTTTAGATAAGGCCTACCCTTCTATTCCTTCATAAGAAAGACTATAATAATAAAATATTTCTTTTGAGATTTGAGTACCTATAGTCGAACTTATGAATTACCTAATTGTTCAATATCAAAATGAGTTTTTTTACATTGTAATCACAATTTACTTTCAATTAACATCTTAATATGTAATAATTTATTATATTATAAATGCTTTTCAATTAAAAATCACTTCAGGTACGAAATCGTTGTTAAAACATCTTACAAATTAAAAGCTCTCTAAAGCTTTTTTTGTTTTGGTAGCATTTTAAAGTATCTAAGCGCTTGTAAAATCACTATTTATATGAGAAAATGATTCCAACCCCGAACTCCTCCTGTGTATACCTTCCTGTCGTCTATCATCCGTAAGGGTATTTTCTATCGAAATTGTATAAAGGCTCTCAAAAGCTTCTCTTGTTTTGCTACCATTTTAAAGTATCTACGCGCTTGTAAAATCACTCATTATATAAGAATAATTACAAGATAAAAAGAACTTTTTATATACCACGTTTTTAAATTTTCTGTTGAATCATATAAACTTGACATGACTAGCTTAAACGATCATAGAATACTGAAATGTCATATTGACATTTCATTTTGATTTCCATAGTAACGCACGTATATATTAATAATTTTGTTGCTAGGACCCCAGAACCCTAGCAACCAATAATAGTGGATTGGATTACGGATTTCTTCCGAAATAACTTTTCATACAAAACAGAATTAACTGAAAATGAATTCAATTCTAATTAAAGATGGCTAAAAGTATTAAAAATGCATTGGCATCGTTTTCTGATATATTCTATAAGTTTCAAATGTCTAGCTAGTCGGGAAGTTAGTTAAAAACCGATTGCAAGATTTGTACCGGACAAATAAGAATACGAACTAATAAAAACGTTGTAACGTTGTAATAAAAAATGATTCCAATCCCGAACCTCTCTTCTGTGTACATTCCTGTCTTCTATCATCCAAAAGGGTCGTGAGAATGGTTAACAACTGAGTCATTAGCATAGAACAAATGAAAACGCCGTAACTTATAACATAGTTTGTCAATGGTAAGTAAAAAATTAAAATAGGTAGCACAGTGGGCTCAGCATCGATTCTCAAACTCAGAATTAGCTTACATTCCCTGATAGTAATATTCTTTCTGTTTATTTACTATATACCAACAACGAATCTTTATAAAGAAGGTTAAAATATCTAAAGATCAATATGCCCCATCTGAGACGATGGTTAAAAAAGTTACTCGATTATAATTTTCGAAACAGCAATGTTTATTCATTGTCTGTACACTTGTACAGTTTATAAATTGCAATTTTACAATCCTTCGTTTCAAATTAACATTTCCATTCCTCATTTTATGGTTTTTGCAATGGCCATATTACACCGAAAGACTCTATTCTAACATACGGGCGATTCCTTTAAACTTTAAAAAACCATAGGGTGTACGATAGAGAAATCAATTATTCTTGATCCACGCTTTGCGGATTCGAAAAGGACTGTGTCAATTTCACATATTATTGTCTTTCAAGCGATTGCCACGGTATCAGTCAAATTCAAGATACCCTACAAGTAGCCAACATTTATTAAATAAAGTATACTGCAGTAGGTACGCGTGTAGATAGACTGTTAAGATCCGCCATAAATAGTGCACATTAAACTTTTTCAGTCATACGTATTTGTTTTTATTGAACTAAGACTACAGTTTACAGATGGTTCTGGTTAATTTTTTAAAATCAATCAAACCTTGCATAAACCAAACTATAGTAGTTTTGGTATACTTTGAGCGATACGACAAAATTGTGTACACTTTTTCATTCATACTTTTCGTTGGATTGATGATATAATATATTAAACATAATTGTGTCGCTAGATTTTAAAATCAGCCTAGTCCATAATAGATGAATAGGAGAAAAACAGTTTTTGTTTTCTCAAATACACAGTCACTAAGGTGAAAGTTTATATTATTTCGAGTATAGAATATTTAAAATTAATAAATTCTACATTTTGATAATGCAGAAATGTTAGAAAGCATTAGTTCTTCAGCAATTCACAAAAAAAGTCAAAAATACCTAAAGGTGGACTTGGCTGATTTTGAAATGTAGCGACACAATTATTGTTGGTTCATTTTTTTTTAATTCATTAAGCCCTGCCTAAACCAAACTATAATAGATAAAACATATTATTCTATCTATAAAATATCCAAAGTTATGTATGATTCAATTGCATAATTTTAGATATTTTATAGATACACAAGTATTTTTTGACTATTATCTATTATCGCATGGTTTTGGCAGGGTTTAAATGAATTTGAAAAACTAACCAACAATTTATAACCTAACCGTCAGAAATTAATAAAAAAAAATTGTAAAAAAAACATTGATCCATGGCAACTGGCTTTCACGTTTATATTTTATTAATCCGTAACTACTGTATCCGCACCTCGATATCGTCTTCTACGTATATGCTAAATACGATCGAAAACACCAGTAAGTATTGATTATCGAATATCACTTGTGGAATACCATTATACTTGTTTCTACTACATTTATTCGTTAGTACCAACCAAGGATTAGTGATACAGATAACGTAATTAAAACTCAATTAACAAGGTATACAGATACATAATAGTATAATAGTTATAGGATACATCTCTTATTGGTCATGCATTAAAAATTCGACGGAAATACAATAATTTCAGTTTGTCGTTAACTAATGCCACAAATAGTCTCGTTGAGTTTAGTTGATTTCTGTCTTACCTTGTAATATTTCCATGTGGCATTCTTCAAAGCCGCTTGTCACATGCAATTTGTATGAAGTACATCCAGTGTGTATGTGGAATTTTGAACAAGAAATGCTATCGTAAAACCGTAATAGGGTTTAAATTGCATTGTTACATGTGGCATAACATTATTTTTAAGATTTTTATTTTAATGGAATGTATATAGGTATTTTAATATTTTTTTCCAACTTATAAAATGGTAGTTAATTTTTTAAGCTACACCGACCTTTTAAAAATAATTTGGTTTGAATTTTAATATATCGGTAAGTACATATTATTTTGCCTCTGTTATTTTTATAGACATATATCAATTATGATCAAATCGGATATTTTTTCTAATCCAGTAGTATTTATCTTTTATTTTTTTTTACTATAATATTATAGTATAGGATATTATCCGATCCTATTGAGATCATCTGGGCATGGCCTCCACAAGGGGGGACGGCTGACAGGGCTCTAGCCTGGGGGCCCGGGCTTAGGAGGGGCCTGGCGTAGAGGGGCCCGGCGTGGAGGGTCAACCACTTAATTGAGATAAACACAACAAATTCGCTCTAATAGTAAAAAAAAGTCGCATGCGGCGCTATGACACGAGTCGAATTTTATTTTATAATTATTTTTAGTAAGTATGTTCCCTGACTAATACAAATGATTATTTATCCGATATGACGAAGGGTCGCATGTTACCTAACTATCACAAGAGGGGGTCGCAATCACTGCGTCATAATATGACACCGAGTGCCGATAATTCAAGTGGATTTATTTAAAAATGCCAAAAATCAAAAATACACGAATACCCTTTATTTTACACGGAACCCTGGAGTTCCTGTTGTAGAAGATTTGAAGATTACACTGCCCTTAACCTTAGCGATATGCTGGGGGGGGCCGCTTCAGGATGTGGGGGCCATGCATCTGGGCATCCACAGAGTGGAGGTTTATATTAACAAATGTTTGTTTTTACGAGACACGGATATTAACCACTTGCTCAACCTTTGGTAGGTCCATACTTTGACTCCAAAGACACATACGAAAACCAATATGTGTATTTTCCAGACCCAGAATTCAAACCTGGGACCCAAGCCATTATAAGCCGACGCGTTAGCCGCTAAGCCATCGTGGGCGTCATAATACTAACATACTCCACGCATAGAATGTTCGATTTTTTTTAAAAATATCGATTCGATTCATGGACCTATTTAATAAAAATCAAAAGTAGCATATAAATCATTTTTCATATAATCAGCTTCTTTGCAAAATTGTATTTTTTTTTATAAAAACGTATTCATTTAGTTAGATCTTACTGTGCAGAGTAAATAAATAATTACAAGCCATTATTATTATAAACAGAAGCTGAAAAGATAACAAAATCTTAGCTTAAAATTGTTTAACACGGGTCCTGACCATAAAGCATAATTTTTCTAATTATATGGAATAACTCACCTCAAATAACCCGGCACTATCTTCATCGTGCGGCAGTCTTAATGTCTGTTTCTAAAATAACAGAGATTGATGTAAGTCTTCCAACAAACTGGAATAATTTCTCCCTCGTTTCAATTGTTTATCTGTTTGTATTATCACTAAAATAATCAAAACCTATCTTATACTGTTTATTTATTCGAATTAAGAGGTGTTTTTTTTAACGTCATAGAGGTTTTATTTTGAAATAAGAATTTGCAAACTTCACTATGGTCATAGAATTTGTCACAGGATATTCATTTTTATATTTCGAACTTGATTCAATTTGCGCGGGCACTCGCGTCTGGTGGAACAGTTATTTCTCTTTGATATCGGCTGAAACAAAATCGCTTCGAGTTGCGTTTCAAGGGCGCGTCTTACTCGAGCAAAGCGCAGGAGTGGAGTGAGTGTGGTCTGTTGGTTCCGGCGACTCGTGAGCATATTGTGCACACACAAGAGCGTGCCTATTTGTATGCGTGAGACTGCAAAACTAAGAAAATGATGCACATGACATGACATAGGTACAACATGCATTTATGAGTAGAATAAATTCGGAATGCATTCGAAATTCGAACGATTTGCCGCCATTGCGATGTTCGACAATGCAATAAAATTGAGACAGTTCAATCAATCATTTTAGAAAATGTTATGACAAGCAATAATAATTCTTCTTGTATTTTTATAGAAAGCTCATATGATTTTCATGTCTACTACTCACCCATTTTTAACGTAGATTATATACTAACAAATCGCACACTGAGATCTATAGGGTCATAACTGCAACAAAACCCAAAAATGACTTATGACTGCAGTTCGATAGAAAAAAAAACTATTTTTAATGCTATATGGCATTAACTGCTACTTGGAAGCAGTGGCCTCCTACACAATTGTGTCCATGGTTATTTTATATTTAAAATTTTAATTTAGAGCTATATAGAGGCATTATCTTACATGAGGCCCTTTTGCCTTAAATATATTTCATCTTTGGTACAATAAATATATTGTGCTAGACCGCCGTATTTTTCAGCAGTCTACTGCAATTAATTTAATTGTAGTTAATTATTTAACATTCAAACTCAAATTACTCAAGATCATGTTATTTGCAGTTATGGCCCTATAGATCTCAGTGTGCGAAATACACATAACTCATAAGCTTTTATAAAATTTTCTGATTGTCACAATCATAAAACAATAAAATTAATCTCATTTTTATGACCCAGTATCCTAAAATATTAACTGTAGCAAGTATAATTTTGTCTACTTCCCTTAATATTATGTTATATTTAAGTCATGTAGTGACAACTCGTATGGGTAGGCTGGTCATGCACTGACTAGGGGTGACACAATCTAATGAGCGGCAAATAATGGAAGGAATGCGAATATAACATTAAGTTGAGAGTAAATTAAATGCCTATCAGAAGTTTGAAGATTTTATTGCATTTGGCTGTTGACGATGACAGAGTCAGGGCTCGAAATGGACCGGAGCGCCGTTTCGGGTCGTAAAATCGGTAACACTGTCGTTCCGTCTCGTGGAAAAAAATATTTTACCATTTGACCTAAAATGGCTATATAACAAAAAAACACACTTATTTTTATAAAACACAATAAAATTATTTGTTAAGATATTTTCAGAAAATTAACGAGTGCTCCGGTTCGTAAAATTTTCCATTTCGAGTGCTGGACATAGTTTACATACAATTTGATATTAAAATATAATGGTGAGGGGGGTTTCAATCCTGATTAAAGACTTTGCCTAGAATATTTCCATATATACGTCACTGTTCCCGTTATATATACGTACCTATTAATGGTTCACAAATCTTAGTTACTATATTATTAAGTTTATTGTTTAAAAGCTGTCCAGAATTCATAATGTGTGATACTAGCATGTTTTTGTATATCTATGAATACATAAAAAAATATGCGTGGCGATCACACACGCCAGGAGTGAAACTTTTTGACCCCCCCCCCCCTCCTCTCCCATTTATTTGCATAATCTTCAACATCGTTTTCGTCAATATAATATGGGAATTTTGCAAGGAATTCTCGTCATCACTGTGGTCCATACCACCTTCTCTTCAACTAAGTTTCTCCGCATACGATACCTACTCATAATGTTACTCATCAGTTACACTGTCCTTGTTACTTTCTTTTATCCGTAAAAGACACAATAGCCAAAGTATGTTACATAAATTATGGCTTATCTTCGAAGTTTTGAACTTCAATCCGGGGACCATGGCAAATGAGGCCGGAAGAGATGCACTTTTTAATTTCTGTATTGATGTAATAAAATTAATAAAAATAATAAATGGTGACATGTAATGATGATTCATGCCTTTCAGATCCAGTGACTGCAATCATATAAGATAGGATAAGTATATGCTCAGAATATCAGTCCTATGCGACATTTCTTTTAACACGGGAAAAAACTCGGCTACAAATCGCAGTCCTCAGTTCCCAATGAATACAACAAAATATTCATCAGAATCCGCCTTGCGCTACAAAGAATTTTCCAGGGTTTTCGCAAGGCGGTTTCATATGCCATGGCCGAATTCAAATTAGCAATACCCGATTCGGGTAGAAGAATAGTTTTCAATAAGGCATATTCTCTCAGCTGGCACAATTTTCATTTGACTAGCATCAAGTAGAGTAGTTTGCGTGCCAAAGTCCTTAAGAAACCTCGATAGTAAATGCGAGGTATCCATAAAGGCATCTAGAAAGGAAAAAAAACTTCGAACGTGTGCTGTAGGTACTAAACTTAAGTATGTACCTATCTACTGGCGATCTCTGTTTTATTATTGTTGCAATTTATATCGAAAATATTGAGTGATTTACGCGGTTGACCAGCTGACTTGAAATTGTAACAGACTATCTTGTTAACCTAATCCATCCACTTTTCTTACCTTGTCACGTAGTTGTGTGTATTAAGCGTTCACAAAAATTGTACAACTTATAGTGCATCCGACGCTCTACGAAAAGATTGGTGAGGATTTGTTTATGATGGTTATTTGGTACACATCAGAGGGATTCACTTGGTATAGCCCCGCAATTTGAGCTTATCTTTATATTATTCTTATCAAGTGTTATTAAGCAGTGCAATGAATGTCTGTAAATGCTTTTGATAAATATTTGATTTATCGCTCATTGTTTCAGCTTCTTTCTAACGGATATTGTCATCTGAGAATTTTTTTTTTCCTAGATACCTTTATGGACACCTCGCATTTACTCTCGAGGTTTCTTAAGGACTTTGGCACGCAAACTACTCTACTTGATGCTAGTCAAATGAAAATTTTGCCGGCTGAGAGAATATGCCTTATTGAAAACTATTCTTCTACCCGCATCGGGTATTGCTAATTTAAATTCGGCCAGGGCATATGAAACCGCCTTGCAAAAACCCTGGAAAAGTTTTTGTAGCGCACGGCGGTGGTGATTCTGATGAATATTTTGTTGTATTCATTGGGAATTGAGGACTGCGATTTGTAGCCGAGTTTTTCCCGTGGTACAAGAAATGTCGCATAGGACTGATGAAAGCCATACGTAGAGTCTGTCTTATATATTCTGGCGTGCGGTTTCCCCCTCCCCTCCCCCGCTTCAGCATTCAGTACTGCATTCCCTCTCGTTCCTTCCCATTGAAAACTAGCAACAGTCGAACGCGATGGCACAATGCTTTCCGTGTGACGTAAACGCCAGCTTATAGAATACAGACTCTAATAGCAATGTTTGTTTTATAATATACTTAATCAAAATAGCTTTAAATAGTTTAAATTCAACCTTAGAGAAAGACGCATCGACTGCGTTCACTGTATCAAACCATACTGTAACAAGTTCTTGTCTAAAATATAATCTGCTATATATATTATATTAATTAACTTTTAATAAAATCAGTTTAAATATAAAAGGTGTTCATATGAAAATGATCCCGCCATTCCATAACACACTCTAGCCGCAGCACTCGATAATTCTCCGAAAATATTTGTTATGTAGGTACCTACTTATATTTTATAAGTGTGTTAGATTTTTTGTTATATGACCTACCTAGCTTAGATGGTCAAGTTAATATTTCCACAAGACGTATAATCTTGGAGATTTCATGAACGGGAGCTGCGCTCCGTTGCGTTCCGGTCATTTCGAGCCCTGCTTTAGCGACGTGATTGCTATATAGCGCTTAAAACATTTTATTTCAATAATATGAGGAAATCTGTTATACCGACTGAAACAATCTTCGTGTAAGCAATTATAATGATCAAATAACTAGAACGAAAAGCCTTAAGCCATCTATTTTAGTCACAGTCTGGAATTGAGCATGTGATCTTCTTAATGCTAGTCCGATTACACTGAAACTCCGTAGTATTAATAAATTAAATCATCAATCATAACACAAAACACATTGCTTAGACACTGTACTAAACTAAACGTCAAGTTACTGGTGTGTATAAACCGATACGGTTAGTGCGTTTTATCTGGTTTTATCGCATTCTTCCCGCGAGACATCTTTAGATATTTCCGACAAATATTCCGGCCCTGTTATTATTACACACTTCTTAATGTCGGCTACGAAATTTACAGATTATTTACTGGATGTTCGATAATTCCATCGAAATAAATCTACTAAAAATGATTTGTTTTTCAAATAAATTAATAACGTTAACCAAGTGAAAGAGCTGATTGGGGGCACCATCCATTCTGCCCTGTGGGAAGCGGAAGATCGAGAAGGATGGAAAATCTTGGTCGTTATAAGGATGACGAAATTTATATGTTGGCACGATCCTCAGCCATGAGTGTACGAAAAAGAAGAAGAAAGACGTTAACTCGGTCGATAACGTAATTAGTATTGCCAACTGTCGTTGACAAAAACATGCAGACGGGGTACAAAAACAAGCTATTTGGCAGGAAAAACGCTAGATTTTGTGATAATAAAATTTCAATACCTACCTAAAAAGAATCAAAAAAATCACACCACATTGTAATAGAAACTCATTTCAAAATTGACGAAAATTAATAAATAATCCAATAACCTACGATAAGAAAGTAGAATCCCTGATAATCATCAATCCGATGCCACATCCCTAAGCACACATCAAATTATAATATCTGATACCATTATACTATAACGCCAAGAATACTCCTATTGTTTCATTGTATTGTTTTATTTCTCAAGTACCGACCTACCTTCATTAAATATATGAATAAATAAACTAAATATCTAGCTTATTTTCGGCGCATTTAAAGCTGTATAAGGCATCAAAAAAACCCTAATAAAATCTCCAAAAGCTAGATGCATTTTTTTGTGAGCTAGATGCCTATCGAAAAATGCTATATATGGCAATAAAAACGCTAAGTTGGCAGCACTGAACGTAATCGAATATCTTTATACTGATTATAGTATATTTAAATTTATTTTACACTAACAAAAATATATTTTATTCACATGCATTATGAATTAATAAAATATAATTATAATAGTTTATCAATTATAATTATATTTTATTAATTCATAATGCACGTGAATAAAATATATTTTTATTAGTGTAAAATAAATTTAAATATACTATAATCAGTATACAGAACCAAACGAACCAAACTGACATGAAGCCTATTTGGGCTTGTGAATAGTATTTTCAAAAGTTCAACCAATGTGTGCCACCAGTGCTCATTCAAAAATTACGAGTAGCGTAATGTGGCATGAAAAGGTACATGTTCTTGGTGGTGTTGGCTTGTGTGTCTCTGATAATTATCTTAGGAATCGAGGCCATCCGTTGTTGGTTCTCACAAGGTGCAGAACTAACCTGCCATTAGTAATGCCAATTGGGAGGGCAATAACTATGTTTGATCAAATCGCTTCGGATATCGATATATTTCACTTACGTGAAGGTGAATTTAGATGACGTTGTTTTATAAGTTTTTAAGATAGGGATGTACATGTTAGCGAAAAACTAGGGACCGAGAAGAGTGGAATAAGCTAGGGAACTCTTTCATCCAGCAATGAATAAACTCTGGCTGATGATGATAGTGATATATAACAAAAAGTTTACGTCGTTGTAGAATTATCTGTGTAATGCTTCTTAAAATTTAATAACGTTGTGGAAGACGTTCTAAAAACGCGTGTTTAATAATAAGATGGTGATAACTGATAATAATTCAAAAATGTAATCATTTTGTATTTTGTACAGAACTGACAAAATGACTTGAATACAATAACGTTTAGCCGGAAATATGCTAATTAGAAACAAAAGATTTCCTTTATAAAATACTTACCTCTCATTGTGGAGGCTTAATCGAATGATGCGATCTTTTTTTTCAAGATGGCTACACTTTTTGTGGTCGACTTGATAAATGATACTTGATCAACAAATACTTGTAATCTAAAGTGAATTAAGTGTTAAACAACTCAAATTAACGGCAACAGGATAAGCAATAAGTGTTATTTAAATTGAAACATCATTTTAAATTATTACATCCCATGTATATTATTTAGAAATAGTAATTTGTTGTATTTTTTATACCCCGGAATATATGCGGATGTTTTAAAACTAAGTTTAGAGTTAAAAATAATTAATTAATTAATATCATATTATTTGTGCCTTTCATTTACGCAACAAACTTTAATGCACATTATTATGAGTCACACACATTGATAAAATACATCAATGTTCACACATACTATTGAAAATGGTTACATGTGAATTTTACGTGAAAGATTTCACTGTGGCACAGTTTACCGTGAGCTTTCTTATCGGAAAGAAATGACCGTATACTATACGGTCTCAAATTTTATTAGATTCAATATGAACATTAATTTAATTTTCATAGTTGATTTTGGTAAAATTCATGAATTCAAGAATGAAAACCTAACCTAACCTAACAAAATAATCCAGTTTATCGGCTATTTTCAAAATTTGTTTACAGCTGGCTTCCTGTAAAGTTTAAACCGACAAGAAGCGTGTTTTATTTAGACATGAATTTTATGTCAGTACTTACGACCCAAAGAGGTGGACGGTCTTTAATATACGGCCATTTATATTTACAATACAACATTTCACGGTAAAGTGTGATACGGCGAACTGCATACGTACAAGTTTCCGGACACGACTGAAAATAACATATTCTTTGACACGTCATGTTTAGTAGGTATATCGGTTATCCCATATTCAACCACACTCAAGAATGATATTATGTTCTTACATCTACACCCAGAATGTAACGCAATTCCCAGTATTTTTGTGTTCCCTGGAGGACATTCAGAAGACTTTGAATTTCTTTGCGTTTTATTGTCGTAAACCAAGCCTAGCTTCAAAGACTTTGTCTATGACAAGTTTATATTATTAATCTGTAGCAGGCGCGCACACAGAAAAATGGTTTGGGGGTTCGGACCCGAAACCCCGCCTCTTTGTGTATGTGCCTGATCTGTTTTATACATAGATAGTTGTGTGTCCAATACAAGGAGATATAAAAATGTAAGATTCTTGTTACTTAAAATACATATATCATTATGAAATACCACAGGGAAAAAGTTGAGTGGGATTCAAACTCGCATGTTTGTCGATGGTTTTTCGTCATTCATTTATCCATTGACTATTCCAAACATTGTTAACATTCTTTTTTTAACGATGCACTGGAGGTAATCATAGCAGGTCCCCTACCAGAAACATTAAATTACAAATTACTTAGAGAAATATAATATTACTTCTTCTTATTCTTTCTCAGGACCTCATGACTGAGGACACGACCCGGATGATTTGGCTGTCGAACAGCCTTCATAATTCAGAACGGGTTGGCTCACTTATCTCGGCATTTTACAACACGCATGGCATGGGGCCACTGAAAAACCAGTAGCACTCATAAATTGGTGCAACTATCTGTTTGCTTCAATATTCCGATGCAGCATTTCTAACTGACAAGACGGTGCAGGCGACACAAATGGACGCCAACGATCCGAATAATTATGACCGTTAAGCCAAACGCTTTTATTAATTACTTATAGATGCGACAGCTCGCAATGCGACGTGTTTGGGTATGGAGGATGTATATGGTAAATTGCGTTATCCCGCGGATGACGCAACGAGAAGCTATAAGTATAGAAGGCGGTGTAAATGTGGAAATCATTGGCACCTGCCAGATTTTCTTAACCCCGCCCTTTTCATCCGCCTTCAAATCGATAAAAAAATCGGTGTGTGTACTTATGTACGGGCGTTAAAAGTTATACTTCTTTAAAACAAACACAAAACTTGTGATAACCTAGATTCTTCAACTAGCTCTTAATTATCTTGTTATAAAGAGCCGCTATTGGAGCGCCATTAATTTATTTCTATACACTTTAACTTATATTACTAAATTATATAATTATTTCTCGTTGTTTTTATTTTTAAAGTAACAACTGTCACTCTGACGTTTAAGTAATCGTTTGTTTTCTTAAGGAATTGCAAATGGCCGACGATAATAAATTCGTTGCCTAGGCAACGGAACAATTCTACTATCAAACTTGCGTTTGTATATAGCTGACTGAATCGCCGATAACTTCACACTGTCGCGCACTTTCGTAACGGTGTGCACGCGCAGCTCTCAATTTCATTCTCTACCAAACGCCCCGAAAGAAGTATAACTTCAAAAAATATTATGGTAATTTTTTTCAAAATAGACCCCCCAAACCATGTTTTTATGTGCGCGCCTGAATCATGGCGTCGCAGTATTGCATGCCTGCTTAACAGACCATGCTAGCATGTAGCCGTCGGAGTAGATGACAGAAGCCAGATGCTCAAAAAGGCATTACGAATATCGTCCATCTAATTAGCGTAATGTTCAAGACGTATCGTGTCGTGTATATGATAATGCGATCATCATCATCACCGTTGATGCCCTCTTCTACTTTAAAGAGATACGCAACCATATGTGGCGTATATTTTGCAAAAACCGATAAGTCCAAAATACAATACATATTATTTGTATTAAACGACATTTTTGTGTTTTGGACATAGTTTTATTTCAAGATGGCCACTATAAAATTCAAGATGAATATCGGAAAAGGTAATTATTATCTAAAATTGAAACCCATTCCCTTAAGTAGCACGCAAGGCTCGAAATAGACCGCAGCGCACCGGAGCGCCGTTCCAGATCGTGAAATCGGCAAAATTATCTCTACGTCTCGTGGAAAAAATAATTTAACCCTCTGAGCTAGATAGGCCACATAAAAAATCTAACAGACTTATTTTTGTTAAATAATACACATACAATAATTAGATAACTACGAGTATGTTAATATTTTCGGAAATTTATCAAGCGCTTCGGTTCGTAATTTTTTTTTATTTCGAGCACTGGTAGCATGTATTGGTGCTTTTGTCCGGTGTATACACATTTACCTAAATTTCCTCGTTAAACTACCTAACCACGTAGTTTTTTAGTGCGATACAAAATAGTGTATCCCAGCAGATTGTCACTGAAAAAAAAAACAATATTTTACTCTGACAAATACAGTGGAAAACACATTTTGAAAATACCCAATATACTGGATTATTTGTTAGTTTGGGTTAGTTTATGTAAGGTTGGGTTAGGTTAGGTTAGGTTTGGTTAGGTTAACCTAACAAATAATACAGTATATCGGCTATTTTCTGTTGCTAATTGTTAATTGCTGTTTACCGCTGTATTCCTCATAACCGAACAGTACCGAAAAAAGTTAAACGAAGTAAGTTTAAAAAATAAACTTGTTGTCGACCCCTTGAGTCGCCTACTTTTCTATGTACGAGATAATTGAGAAAGTTCATCTGCTAATTGCAAGAAAATTGTTTAATTATAAAAAACTGCTCTAATGTTTTAATGTTGCAAATTTTTTCATACATTAGAGATGCAAATTTGTTATTATGTAAAATTATTTTATTTACTGCATTGGATAATACGAGGGTGGGTCAATAATTCCTTAGAAAAAAGCATTAAAACACTTTTTATTTTTGTATTTTTTTTTTATTTCTCAACATAATCTCCTTAGAGCTCAATACACTTGGTTAGACGTTTCTCAATTTTTTTTAAACCGTCAGAAAAATAAGTTTTCGGAAGGTCCTCAAAATAAGCATTTGTCCGATCGATGACTTCTTCATTTAAAAAAAAACGTTGTCCACTTAGCCATTTTTTTAAGTTTGGGAAAAGGAAAAAGTCACTGGGGGCTAAATCTGGCGAATACGGTGGGTGGTCGACCAATTCGAACTTCAATTCTTCAATTTTAGCCATTGATCGTAAACATGTGTGAACACGGGCATTGTCCTGATGAAAGAGGATTTTTTTCCTGTTTAAATGAGGCCGTTTTTCTTCAATTTTGTTTTTTAGCTGGTCCAATAAAGATGCATAATAATCCCTTGTTATTTTTTTTCCTTTTTCCAAATAGTCAACGAAAATAATTTCACGTGCATCCCAAAATACAGTAGCCATAACCTTACCAGCTGATTTTACGGTTTTCGCCTTCTTTGGACATGGTTTGCCTTCGCAATCCACTGCTTTGACTGTTCTTTCGTCTCGGGAGTATAGTGGTGTATCCATGTTTCATCTACAGTCACAAAGCGACGAAAAAATTCATCCGGATTGCGTTGCATGAGCGACAACAGGGCTTTAGAGGCCACCACCTTATTGCGTTTATTGTCGACTGTGAGCAAACGCGGCACCCATCTTGCAGAAATATTTTTCATGCCCAATTTGTCATGTAAAATAGAAATGACGCTACCTTTTGAGATCCCTGTAACCTCAATTATCTCACTCAACTTTAATCTTCGGTCACATAACACCATATCGTGGATTTTATTGATCATTTCTGGTGTAGTCACCTCTACAGGACGTCCTGAGCGTGGTTCATCCTTTGTTGATGTACGACCACGTTTAAATTCATTTAACCAGTTATAAATAGTTGCAAGTGAAGGATCAGATATGCCGTGAACTAAATCCAACTCATTTTTTATTTCCTTTGCTGTTAACCCTTTTATATTAAAATGTTTAATAACAGCTCTAAACTCAATTTTCTCCATTTTCCATTTTTCCATTTTCCACAAGCAAATTTTTTTTTTAAATGTACGAGAAACACACAACAACCCGACCGATCTGATTGAAACTTCGCAGCATACTGAATCGGTAGTGCCGCTGCATGAAAACAAACCGCTTACAGTACAATTCGCGCCACCTGTCGGCTTTTCTAAGGACTTATTGACCCACCCTCGTAGTAAGTAATTGATTTACATAGATATTATGTTGCTAACGATTGTAAGTAATTATTATATTTTTCTCTTCTTTTTCACAGATGCTATCCAAATAGTGAATAATATTCTGTAAAGCAGTATTTTCCAAACTGTGGAACACGTACCTCCGATAGAACATGAAAGATTTGAAGCTAATAGTTATATATATATATACAGTGATACCCCTCCAGTGCCGGAAAGTGTCGCCTTTAGACAGACTTATAATTCCACCCTCGGGTCATTTTTAATTAATCTCAAATTGTATTCAAATTGGTAAGGTAGGTACCCATAAATTTATTTTATGAGATATTGACTGCCTAATCTGCAAACCGGCTAACTATATTTGGACAAATTGTTCAGGAAGGAGAAAAAACTTAATAACTCAACTGTGTATCGAACGGAATTTAACAATTCCAAAAATACACTTGGATCTTTTTTGTTTTTTTACAAATAAGATGCACTATCAATTATTAATCCACTATTTCAGCTTCCCTTTTATACATAAAGAAAAAATATTTAAAGAGCGAGTTGTATATTGGAAATCTAGCACGTCCAGTTGGTTGTTTTGTGTGAAGAATGATAACGCATTTATTTATAGGTTTAAAACATGCTTTATAAAAAATTGCCATAAAAATCTCAATTTCGGTCAAAAGTGGAGTTAGCTTGGTGAAGAGTAATCAGTCGATATATAATATATTATATATTATCATCGTTACTGACGACTAGAGCATTTCCCGGAAACCTATTCTTAAACTGAGGTGATTTTATGTATGTTGAAGCTCGAGGCATCTGACACGTTTGGAGGCTACCCTATACAAGCTCCCTGTGATAAACCGTTATTGGATATCATAATACAATAATAGTTATGTTGCCAGGATTTTTTATGCTTCGGAAATTTTTTAAACTAATATACTTACCTACTTTCTTCTTCTTCTAATGTAGCTTCCGTATCGTCTGCTCCATGGAAAACTGCCACTGCTCTCAAAAGTTTTAATATTTATATTTATTTATTTATTTAAGAAAACAAAACATCGTGAACATAACAAATCTAAATTTAAGACGTTCACAACATGAGATTTACATTATACCAAATATTACCCTCACTAGAGAGACGAAAATATGTATAATAATAATAACAACAAAAAAAACATAAGTACAGTTTTATAAGTACAGAAAAATTAAATTTCGAATAAAAAATACATATCACGTCACCGAAAATGTCTACGTCTTTGGGGAGTGCATTGACTAGTCTCGCACCCCTCGCTGATGGTGCCTGATAGGCTTGACACGAGGAAACGGTTACAGAATATATCATGGCTGCGACCACGTAGGTAATTGATAGTCGCACTTAAATTCATAAACTTTAGGACACCAGGATTGGAAACCATCCCTCGCGATAACAGGCAAAAATGTTTCATGAGCATGCCTTGTAGAAAGACAGTCGGAAAATAATCATTTGATGCATTATCGAAAGGAAAATAGTTATAATAATATAATACATATTATATAGTTGTAATAATAATATATTCATTCCTTCATTCATCGCCCTTTGTAGTGTGCAGCCCCTATGCAACGCATGGCCTGCATACCCCCCATCTCATGACAAAACATCTCATGGATATACACACTAGAAAAAAATATTTTGTAGAAAAAATACGACATCGGACGGGACTCTGCTGGATTCGCTGCAGTATGCTTTTCGGGAATGGGACAACTGGCCTCCGGACAATTGGACGCCGCACTGTCGTAGACACGTGTAGACGAGGTATTTTAATCAGTTTCTATTTACTACTTAGTAGTTTGAATTCATTTTACTCTTAACATAATGTATTCTTTATCGCGGATTGAAAATTACCATGCCTAAGGCTTTATATAAAATAAAAAACTCTTTTTTCGTTGGAACTTAAACATATGCGCGATGAAATCATTGTTTACGTCTGCATATTTACATTCTCACCAACTATTAAATCATAATATAACCATTGAAATATAAATAATAATATTGAATATTTCTTTTTAAAGTACCTATAAGTACCTAACGTCTATCTATTTTCGAATTCCGTGGCGTTCAGTTGTCCGGTGCCAAATCGTCCTAGACCCTGCTTTTCCAATAAGCTAATGAAAAGAGAATTTCATGTAACAACTAGGTACTAGTTAAAATCATCGAAATTTTCTAAGATGCTCGTAGCTTTTTTCTACAAAATGTTTTTTATATGGATGAGATATTTTCAAATTATGTATATTCAAATTATATTTATTTATAAGTTCATTTGCCTACGCGTTTAAAGGTATTTCCATTCAACAAGGAATAAGCTTGGTACTAATGTTCAGGGACCTCAAGGAATCTTTGCTCTCAAAAGCCAACCGCGATTTGAAGAGTTATGAGCTTCTGTCAAAGATATCTGATCTTTGCGGAAGATGAAATATTTCCTTGGTTACCTATTTGACCCCATGCTGGAAGACGAATGTGCCAGGACTGCTAGGGTGTAGCTAATACAATAGTGTGAATCTTTTTTGTACAAATCTTACAAATATTTCCATTGAATTAATAATGTAAAATCATTTTTTTTTTAAATACATAATGAAAATAACCAGCGCGTCATGTATTTTTACCACGTTTTTCTTATCTTGTATTCTTGTTTGTCCGGTGGTTATTTATCCAGTACAAATCTTGCAATCAATTTTTAACTAACTTCCCGACTAGCTAGACTTTTGAAACTTTTAGAATATATCAGAACACGATGCCAATGCATTTTTTAAATACTTTTAGCCGTCTTTAAGTAGAATTGAATTCATTTTTAGTTAATTCTGTTTTGTATGAAAAGTTATTTCGGAAGAAATCTGTAATCCAATGCACTATTATTGGTTGCTAAGGGGTGATCCTAGCAACTAAATTATTAATATATACTACGTGCGTTACTATGGAAATCAAAATGACATTTCAGTATTCTATATTTGTTTGTTTGTTGCAAAATAGCAAAAAAATGATTTGTTGACAATTGCTTTATTTGTCCTAAATTATTAGAACATAGAATTGTCAAGTTTATATGATTCAACACAAAATTTAAGAACGTGGTATATAAAAAGTTCTTATTATCTTGTAATTATTTTTGACTAAATTTAGATTAATTTCGTTTCAACAATAATTCAATGGCGAAGGCTGTATGTGATCGATTATAACTATTACTTATACACTCTTCTCAATTCCTAGTTTTTCACTTCAACTTACATCCGCCGAACTAGACGTGTTAGCCGATCCAGCGGATTTTAGAGTCGTTTGGTGTAGCTGAGGTACCACTGTATGACTGCATTTGTCCAGCGGTCCTACTCATCGATATGTCCACCCCATCGCCATTTTATTAGATTTATGCCCAACATGCACCTTTCTATGCCTGCAGTACTTTTATAAAATGTCAATTGACGCGCAGGAATTTTTCGTTTTATTCTACATTTAAGAATTAACTAAAAATTTACGTTTAAATGTTATTTTGTACAGAAATTGATATTTTATATTTCTCTAAAATGGGATACAAACTCACTTATAATATAACAATTATATTAGTTTCAATTACTGACTCAATAATTTTATAGTATTTAAAGATATCGCTGGTTTCTCACGTTGTAATCTAATGGGATAATAAATTAATTCGCGCTATTTATAACAAATACAGGAAGAGAAATAGAAAAATCATGTCAAATTAGTATTACGACTAATAGGTATAGAATCTAATTCACTGCATTAACGTACATAGAGAAATTTGTAGATATAATGGGTGTTTTTTTTAGAGGTATAGAACTTTAAGCTGGCAGCACTTTTTTAATTGGCGGCCATTTTGTCAGCTGTTAAGTGACGTGTGTTTAGTTTGGTTTGGCATTTCAACATGAATAGACTGACGCCTGAACAACGCTTCCAAATTGTGAAAATTTATTTTAAAACAAGATTGCCGTTGATCCCGATTTTCATAAGCGAATTTTGTTTAGCGATGAAGCTCACTTTTGGTTGAATGGATACGTCAATAAACAAAACTGCCGTATTTGGAGTAATGATAATCCTCAAGTGTATGTTGAGACACCGTTACATCCAGAAAAATTGACTGTTTGGTGTGCTTTATGGGCTGGTGGAATAATTGGTCCGTACTTTTTTAAAAACGATGCTGGCCAGAACGTTACAGTCAATGGTGACCGCTATAGAGCCATGATTACTGACTTTTTCGTTCATCAATTGAACAACCATGATGTGCAAGAGCTGTGGTTTTAACAAGACGGCGCAACATGTCACACAGCTCGTGCCACAATTGATTTATTGAAGGAAACGTTTGGTAACCGCATAGTTTCACGTTTCGGACCCGTGAATTGGCCTCCAAGATCGGGCGATTTAACGCCGCTTGACTATTTTCTGTGGGGATATGTGAAGTCGCTAGTCTACGCCGATAAGCCCAAAACGATTGACCACTTGGAGGACAACATTCGCCGCGTTATTGCCGATATACGGCCACAGATGTTGGAAAAAGTCATCGAAAATTGGACCTCCAGATTAGACTACGTCCGAGCCAGCCGTGGCAGTAATATGCCAGAAATCATATTTAAATTATAATGCCAGAAGAGCATCTTTCGAATAAAGTAAATTTCATGTCAATATAAAAAGTCATCTTTGTTTTATTCCATTTCAAAGTTCTATACCTCTAAAAAAAACACCCTTTATATACATAATACTTCATGTTGGTCATATCACTAATAACCAAATTCGACGCTTGTATTCTAGTGGTGCTGGTTTATGGTGCAAAGAACGCTGCATTTCGACTCTTAAGTCTGCTGACAAGTTCTAGGTTTACTTCATTCTTTTGGGAGATATTGGTTCCCAAGTGCTTAAAAACAACGGTCCTTTCAAATGTCGAGTTACCCACCAAAATGTTTCCTGGGTATCTACCGCAATACAACAAAACCTAGAAAAATCATTAGAAACTGATGATTACTAATCTCCACAAAGGAAGAACCAATCGACAAAAAAGAAGATTTACATTGCTTATCTTTTATTAAATTTACACTCCAACCTATTATGTAATTGCATAAAATATTCATAAATCCGCTAAGAGATGGCGCTGCGTAATTAATCCTTCCAATCCTTCTATACAATAATAATATTATCTATGATATAAATGACATGTAATATTATATTTAATATATACCTATTATTATCACTTTATCGGGTCGTTAAGCGTATGTGGTTGGGGTGAATGATCGTTTTAATTACTAATATAATATATTATGTAAGTATGCACCAAATCAATAACCATAATTAACATTTATGTACAAGTTTTTTTGAAGATAGTCATCAAAGGGATAAACCGAATAGTTGATGGGATAAAATTGTAAAAGTCATGTTCGATGTCAGCACTCTAATCTTCAACTGTAAAAGTCGGTCGAGATACGAGATTAAATCATTGAGCATTGGCAGTGCGTAATTATTATGACCATGTAAGATACGTTGTACACAGGCGTGCTCACAGAAAATGTGTATGAAGGGGGGGGGGGTCCGTTTAGTAAATTTGTAGCATCCCCGCACTTTCCCGTATATTTCGTAAACCCAGATACTTAAAATAGCATTGTACAAAAACTTGATAAACTAAATTTTAATAATAAACATAACAATAAGATGCGAATTCAAATTTTACATATTATTATAAATTTATCTTTGACTATAAAAAAATCTTTTTATAAGTATTGATTTATAATTAATATATTTTAAAATATAAATAATTGAAGGGTTGAAAGTCTAAGTACCAAAAAATTCTATAACGAGTTTTTTTTTACTTCAATTCAATCTATATGCCAAGCCTAGTGAATCTAGTGATATTCCTATGGATCTGAGTTCTTTGTCACACAAATACATTGAAATATGGGCGGAGTCTATGTGCCCCTACATACCACCCCCCCCCTCTACATATAACGTTTCAATATTTTCCATGTTTAAATATTTTATTTTTCCTTTGTTTATTATATCTTTAGAATCATGTAAACTTATTATATTATACTGATGTTCTTCTGTAACTTTGTAAAAATAAAAATGTTAGTTTTCATATAGGTATGTATGGTTTTATTCTTTTTTTGTTATACTTATCTCAGTTTCACATGATTGGCACTTAGACACTATAGACTTTCAACCCTTCAATTGTCTCAAATTGCTAACTTCGTATTTATTCGATAGGTATCTCTGGTACACATTAAAGCTGTTTCCCAAAACTTTTTCATACTATGGTCCCCCTCTGTCAAAAAAATTATTATTTTAGTTACAAAAACAATTTAATAAGAAGGATCATATTATGATAATTATAAAAAATATTCATCAATAATTGCACTTATACAGAAACATTTCGCGGCCCTCGCAGAAGCCCATGAGTTTGGAAACCACTGCAAAAGATCTATTTTGTGTTAGGCCTAGTACTTTTGAAATGAAACTTCTTTTAAAGTAAAATCGCATGAAGGAGTGACACAAAGTCATCACGAAATATCATAAAGTATCAGGGCAGCATGATACACGAGGAGGTGTTCGATTCCGGAGGTAAACGAATCTGAAAAATAAAGTCAATTTTAAAATATTAATAAGTAGGTACCTATAACATTCGAAACAAGTGAAATGCATTTTTCTTATGTTTATTTTTTATTGTATATTTTTTTAGTTTGGAAACGATTGATCTCTGATACATGATAGGCGGCAAAATAAACGATATTTAGGAAGCAGTGTTTCTCAACTAAGTGATCAAAATATTCCCGGTACTAACTCAAAAATTTCTCATGAAGCCATTGATAATAAAATATAAATCGCTAGTCGTTTGCCCTCTTTATATCTGACAAGGCGTGCAAAGCACAGACCTAGCCTAACTGTATCGGACGCCAGCCGGACTCTCCCGATTTGGAAATTCCCGCTACATTATACACAGATAGAAAGAGTTTCCCGCCTTCGAGTTCCCGCGCATAGAAGTAGTTAGTTATCCCCGCAACAGATGCCGACGTGATACGATCAGATCGAGAAAGGTCAGCGATTTCCGGACCGCAGATACAACTATGTCCGTGTTGGTACAAGTGCTGGATCAGCGGCTTAAAAACTGTGCGCCGCACAACTGTCTGCAAGAGAAGCCTCATGCACGATCGTGTGGCTTCCATTCTATAAACTTACCCTCGTGTTACTTTTACATGTGAAAGAATAAATAAATTACCTTATAAATGCATAAAAGTCGTGTTTTTACTTTCTTTGCCAGATACCGACTGAACACACGTTTTCAAAGACGCTTCCCAATATATTCGTCTCAAAGATTTCTATCCTCCTCCTTGTGATGTGCTTGATGCAATACCATCATATATTATTATTTCTGGCACTCCTTGACACTGCCTAAAACATAATAATATGAAAATCGTAAATTCTAATGGATTTAAGCTTTGTACTATTCTATTTAGGTCGTTTTTTGCGACCCAGGTTTCGCCTTTCGGCATCTTCAGGCGCCGTGTACACTCACCAAAGGTAAACACACACTGACAACGAGCACTCTTTAACTCTAGCTTATATAATAAATCAATACAATAATGTAGGTAAAAACTCCATTCACTACCTATCAAGTCAAATGTCACAAAAAAATACAACAAAGAAATTATGAATAGTTGAAGTGTCGGTAAAAAACCTAATTAGTAAAAACCATATGTTATAATAATAGACTCGATAGTAGGGATTCCAATCCCGGGATCCCGAGCTATTTTCGATACCTATGAATCCCGGGATTGATAAACATAATCCCGCCATTTCGGGATTGATTTTTTTATCAATTTTTATGGAAAATAAAATAAAAGCGAAAATATAACAGAAAAAATACTTTTAATAAAAAATAACTACATTAGAAATAAACTGAGTTTGAATGAAGTTTGATTTATACCCATGTGTAGGTAGCCGATTCATTTTATTTTTTCACATAAATTATTAAAAATGAGAAAGATTGAAAAAAACAATGCTTCACACTTTTAACAAAGATATCATGATAACATGATATCATACGTTTTCCGGCAGTTTCATATTTGGCTGACTAATTAGATTTATGAAGCGGAAAGGCCATAAGTACGCCATGATTATTTGCTTTACTATGTCTTTACTATCAGAAACAGCAATCTCATATTAAATTCACATTATTATTTATATTACAATATTATTTACTCCATTAAACTTGTGTATTTCCAAGATTGAACGTATACAATATAAATGTCTTAAGTAGAATAAATTATACTAGATTTATTTTTGACCGATTTTATCAATGTTATTTGTAAATATGAAAATTTTATATTAACAATGGAAAAAAAATGCCAATCCCGGGACCAGTCCCGGGATCCCGGGATTGTCAGATTGTAATCCCGAAATCCCGGGATCAGAATTTTGGCTCGGGATTGGATTCCCTTCTCGATAGCATATTATAATAAATCGTCAAAGCATAATCATAGATCACTATTCTTTATAAACACTAAATAATTACAAGATAAAAAGAACTTTTTATGTACGACATTTTTAAATTTTCTGTTGAATCATATAAACTTGACTTGACTAGCGTAAACAATCAAAAAAAATTGTAAGTACTTGATAGAAATAATACTGAAATGTCATTTTGATTTCCATAGCAACACACGTATATATTAATAATTTAGTTGCTAGGATCCCAGACCTCTAGCAACCAATAATAGTGGATTGGATTACGGATGTCTTCCGAAATAACTTTTCATACAAAACTTCAATTTTATTTAAAGATGGCTAAAATTATTTAAAAAAAAAATGCATTGGCATCGTGTTCTGATATATTCTAAAAAGTTTCAAATATCTAGCTAGTCGTGGAAGTTAGTTAAAAATCGATTGCAAGATTTTTACTGGACAAATAAGAATACGAGCTAATAAAAACGTTGTAAAATACTACACTCCATTAGAATTTAAATCAAAATTCCATCAAGTACCTTCGGTCGATAGTATTAATAAAATCTTAAATGTTGAATAGAGGATATTCCTATTTTTATATTTTTACAATTAGACTCATTCCCACCCCTATGTTTCTATGTCGGTACCTACGTCTGCGGCATTATTTTAACAATGCATTTACACTCACGTGTTTATTGAACCGGAATTAAATGAGATTGTTCCGGACGGATGCCGCAGCACTTGTTAATATAATTATTCGTCGGCCATTTGATGGAAACCCACACGACCGACAAACGGATTACTTTATTCATGGCTCATATAACGCGACAAATCATTGCAAATAATAATCTGTACTGATTGTCACTAGCAGGGTACTGAGTACTGAGTGTGGCAGGGTACTGAGAGTGATACTGAGTGTTTCTGACTCCGGGGTATTAAAAAATATGCCTTCCACCTAATGCAAAACTAGTAATTTGGATAGTGTTTTTTTTCTCACTAACATGTAGGTATTTAAAAGTCTTTCGGTGGTAAAGACGCACTAGGCGCGTAACGATTAGGTGGCCATTAGATATAATTAGCATGCTATTTAAATGTGGTAATTAATTAGTAATTATCTAGTCAGCAGTTAATGTAACAATCACTCCTGAACTTTTAATTACCACATTTAAATAACACTTTAATTATATCCAGCGGCTCTCGTGGTGCAGTGCGTGAGGCCGCTGGCCTTCCACCCGAGAGTTCTGGGTTCGATTCCCGGTCAGGACACAATATTTATGTGTGTTTTCTCAAAGCCTGGGTGTTTGTGATTGTTCAAAATTACTAACAACCACCTTGTACGAAAAAGCAAGGTCATGGTTTTTTCCTCATGTTGGTATTTAAAAGCCTTTCAGCGCTAAAGACGCACTAGGCGCGTAACGATTAGGTGGCCATTAGATATAATTAGCATGCTATTTAAATGTGGTAATTAATTAGTAATTATCTAGTCAGCAATTAATGTAACAATCACTTCTGAACTTTTAATTACCTTTTAATTACCACATTTCAATAACACTTCAATTATATCTAGCGGCTCTCGTGGTGCAGTGCGTAAGGCGCTTGCCTTACACCCGATAGTTCTGGGTTCAATTCCCGGTCAGGATACAATATTTATGTGTGTTTTTCTCAAAGCCTGGGTGTTTGTGATTGTTCAAAATTACTAACAACCACCTTGTACGAAAAAGCAAGGTCATGGTTATTATTAATTCTAAAAAAAAAATGGCCAAGTACTCCAAACGCGCCAGAAATGAGTTAAGTATGTTGGTTCAGTGTTCAAATCTTATTCAAGTATCATTACTTTCGTATAGTTTCTTCCTCACCATGGAGCAGTGCTACAAAAGCGATCTACGCGATGCAGGCACGAGAGTTGGAGATGGACCAAAGGAAGCGGCGAGAGCTTGTATTTGCCCTAAGCCCCAATTCTGGGGCGTAAAAGGGTGAAAGAAAAAGATCTGCTTACCCCCACGAGACGTCACTGTCATTCACATGCACTTCAAAATATTTATTTATAATTTCATTGTGTAATGGGGTAGTTTGTGCTTTTTTCGTGTTATTATGTAATGCTTTTAACTTTAAATATATTAGGGAAAATAAGCATTGAATACATTCTCGCTTCGAACAAATTGGTTAAAAATATGTGCACGGAAAAATACCCTGTTTCATTGAAAACTTTAAAAAATATATTGCTTTTTATATCCTCATGCAACTATATTATTTTATTGATATTTACTATTTACTACGTTTTTATTAGCTCGTATTCTTGTTTGTCCAGTACAAGTTTTTTCTTGTTTGTGCAAGATTTGTATTAGACGATTGAAGATTTTTAACTAACTTCCCGACTAGCTAGACATTTGAAACTTTTAGAATATATCAGAATACGACGACAATGCATTCTTTTAATACTTTTAGCCACCTTTAAGCAGAATTGAATTCATTTTCAGTTAATTCTGTTTTGCATGGAAAGTTATTTCGGAAAAATTCGTAAAAAGTAAAACACTATTATTGGTTGCTAAGGGGTTCCTAGCAACTAAATTATTAATATATACGTGCATTACAATGGCAATCGATATGAAATGTCAAAATGACATTTCAGTATTCTATAATATTTATTCAGTATTTCTATCAAGTACAAAAAAAAAGTATTTGTTAATACATAGAATTGTCAAGTTTATATGATTCAACAGAAAATTTAAAAACGCGGTATATAAAAAGTTATTTTTATCTTGTAATTATTTTACTTATCAATCCATAATATGTAATAAATAATAAATTATGTAAAATACAAAACGTTATCTTTGATTGTCTATTCCAATTTTAAATGTTTACCATAAATTCTTTTAAGATTATAGTTTGAATATTTTGGATTCGATTCCAATTATTTTTATTGTTCTTTTGTTTGACGTTTACTGCTGTCAGAATTATTTAATATTGACATTGTATGCCTATTTTGAAATCGAAAAATGTAATTATTCCTATTGTTTTGTTAAGTAAGATAAGTGTATAGTATATCGATCAATGGAGCGACTTTGTGCAAAGCCGAGTACTGCATCTAGTAATTAATAAAAGAATTTAAAAAGGAGTAACGAGAAGATACGACAACACACCAAGCAGCCTCTCATCACATCGAGAGTGAAGAGGCGACGTTGGACCTGACTCATCTACGTGCTGGGGATGCCAGAAGAGAACCTTAACCTGTTCTTCAAGCCTACTGGATTACGGCGCCCTGGAAGGCCTATAGAGTGTATACGGCGGATGCTGGAATGATCTGGAACAATGCAAGAAGACTGGCTAACGACAGGGATTCTTTGAGGCGCCGTATGATGTATATGTGTTCCAGCTAAGGGGCAGATATGACCAAAGAATAGGATTATTACAAATTAATCCTTTCACAAATTGTTTAAAGTATTGTTTAATAGTTAGACAGTTAGTGTTATCAATATAATTATGTACTTATCATTTTTTAATATTACTAACACTGTCTTTTTCCATTATCATAGGTACGTAATTTTTTTGTTAAATTTTTGTAAATTTATGTATTATTTTCATTGTATGCATGCCTTCTGTGGCTCTGTCAAAAGCTGATACCTTGTCACTTTTCGTGATTTTCCTGGACGCTTTGAAATAATTATTACCAACTTTGTTAAACATCTGGGTACTGCAGCTTCTTTTAAATTATTTTTAAAAGTTAAAAAAGTGCACATATCTGGTTACTAATATTCTTCTGAAAAATATTACCTAAACCAGTCGCTGCCATATTAAGTTGACCATGGGGGGGCTGACAGGGCTTTAGCCTGGGGGGCCGGGCTCAGGAGGAGCTCGGCGTGGTGGATCAACCAGATAAGTGAGATAAACACACATCAAAAATTGACAATAATAGTAAAAAAGTCACCTGCGGCCTTATATTAATTTACTTCAAATGTTAATGTTGATTACGGTTTAAAAACATGTAGCTATGTGATGTAATTTTCGATGTGTGTCGATACTCGACAATTCAATAATTCAAGTGGATGTAAGTATTAAAAAATCTACTAATAACTCTTAATTTTACCTCTAACATCATTTGGAAAACGTTACTGTAGAGCGTCATACTGCCTTTAATCTTTGTGATAGGTAGGGGGGCCTGCCAAAGATCCTGGCCTGGGAGCTCGCTTCAGGGTGTGAAGGGCCATGAACAGGATACTTAATAATGGGAACTAAAATACCAAACGGGTAAAGAGTAGCAGGTAACCGATTTCGAGTAAGGAATAATCCGGGATAAACTTAAACACCTGTCAAGAATACGACATACCTCGAATACTGGCAACTGCTCTCGGTTTATGCTTTGACGCTCATTTAATATTGGTATATTTCACACACTATTGCACGAACATAATGCGTGTTTTATTTTCGTAGGACACTCACACATTCAAAACCCTATTTCAAAATGTATCGTATTGAATATAGTCCATCGGAATTATTATATTTATTATCTGTTCCGTGGCCATGAAGTTGACCATTTTCCATACAATGAGATGCCACCAGACCTTCCACCTACGAGCGGATATTGTATTTTTAATTACCCAGTAAATACACGCGTTTAATGTTCAACACCTATCTCAAAGGTTCGCGTGATGTTAAAATCGATCTAAAAAAGTCATCAAATCAGACATAACGGACTAAAGAGTAAAGTTGCTTGATTCTCTATGACTGCTAGCTGTCAATACCTTATCTTGAGAACATGCCCACTCCGTCCATGTTATTTCCTGTAAGCCTTATGTGGTGCGAACAGACTACAGAGTAAGCATAGTCTTTTTGATTCGCATTAATTACCACCAGTGCCTGGTTGTCGATGAGTTCAGAGCAGCGAACTCCAAGAGATGAAAGGGTTCGCGGTAACACGTTTATAAAATGTCTAATTTTCGACCAAATGATAAGACACCAGTGGCGAAGGGTTACATAATATAAATTGTACGTATTACATTTCGCTGTATCACAGATAACTGTGTAGTTTAAATGACGTGGAGCAATGTTCAAATTTTATTAGATTAAACAAACATTAATTTGATAATTAGAGTATATTATGCTTCATAAATTTGTACTCCGGCTCTAGGATGAAAATGATGTAATATATATATTTTTTTAATTTTACATGTATCATCTATTTATTAAAACGTTCTCGTATTCTTGTTTGCCCGGTGGTTCTTTGTCTGGTACAAATCTTGCAATTGATTTTTAACTAACTTCCCGACTAGCTAGACATTTGAAACTTTTAGAATATATCAGAACACGATGACAATGCATTCTTTTAATACTTTTAGCCATCTTTAAGCAGAATTGAATCCATTTTCAGTTAACTCTATTTTGTATGGAAAGTTATTTCAGAAAAATCCGTAAAAAGTAAAAGACTATTATTGGTTGCTAAGGGGGTGGTTCTAGCAACTAAATTATTATTATATACGTGCGTTACTATGGAAATAAAAATGAAATGTCAAAATGACATTTCATTTTTTCACATGTTTTTTTTGTTTTTTATTTGAGCATATTGAGCATAATAATTCAACAGAAAATTTAAAAACGTTGTATATAAAAAGTTCTTTTCATCTTGTAATTATTCATTTATTACTACATATACGAATTGATCTTATTTTATGCGTCGTAATCAGGCAAAGAGGCGTATCAGTGTAGTAAAAAGTGCAAAGTTATAACACGTATACTCTACCTACGACTTGATGCTTACGAGTAGGGATTCCAATCCCGGGATCCCGGGATCCCGAGCTATTTTCGATACCTATGGATCCCGGGATTGATAAACATAATCCCGGGATTTCGGGATTGATCTTTTTATCAATTTTTATGGAAAATAAAATAAAAGCGAAAATAAAACGGAAAAAATACTTTTAATAAAAAATAACTACATTAGAAATAAACTGAGTTTGAATGAAGTTTGATTTATACCCATGTGTAGGTTGCCGATTTATTTTATTTTTTCACATGAATTATTATTAAAAATGAGAGAGATTGGAAAAAAACAATGCTTCGCACTTTTAACAAAGTAATTCTACCATGATACTCGTATCATACGTTTTACGGCAGTTTCATATTTGGCTGACTAATTAGATTTATGATGCGGAAAGGCCATACGTACGTCATGATTATTTGCTTTACTATTTTAAATCTCGCTAATCCATTCATTATGTCTTTACTATCAGAAACAGCGATCTCATATTAAATTCACATTATTATATATATTACAATATTATTTACTCCATTAAACTTGTGTATTTCCAAGATTGAACGTATACAATATTAACAATAAATGTCTTAAATAGTATAAATTATACTAGATTTATTTTTGACCGATTTTATCAATGTTATTTGTAAATATAAAATTTTTATATTAACAATGGAAAAAAATGCCAATCCCGGGACCAGTCCCGGGATCCCGGGATTGTCAAATTGTAATCCCGAAATCCCGGGATCAGAATTTTGGCTCGGGATTGGATTCCCTACTTACGAGCACTTACTTTCTAATATACTTAATTAACTTAATTCAGAATTTTATTTCATTATTTCATACGATATAATTGTATTTCTAATGTACATACATACCTATTTTATTCTGGTGGTTTTATTACGTATTTATTAAGTTATGTATGTATTAAATGATTTATTTATACACGAATTTGAGCTCAATACTGTGCGGCCAACTTTTTCCAACACAACAGCTCACTGTGAACTATGAAACGGCCAATTGCATACGTACAAATTTCCGGACGCGGTAGCGAAGACTCAATGGTAAGTGATCATAATATATGACATAATTATATTTATGAAGAAATATTTTAATTACGAACATTAAAGTTAACGTTTTCAAACAAATGGGAAATAACGGAGAAGTTCTGAATATTATCAAAATTAGAAAACTACATAACATCATGCATTTCTATCTCATCAATCTGTTCCGAGAACCCAAAAGTTAAGTAGGAAACACTGATCTAGATACTTGGCAAGCAGGAGCTAACAGAATCACATCTCTGGATATAAGGCTTCCCCAATCCTCGCTTCATGTTCGAGACATTATTCGCACTTATGAGGAACATGAGTTTTTTTTGTAACGAGTACCGATGGCGAAGTCTCCATACTAGGCGATTGTTCAAAGCCTACCTTCTCAAGAAAAATATTTTTTCTATGAACGTATTTTAATAATAATGTATTTATTTAATTTTCTACAAAAATGATATAATTTGCCAACGACATCTGTCCAGGTAGGTATGTATTATAAATTGACTCAACACGGACATGTAGCTATTGGCACTTATACATATGCATATATTACACCAATGTCACTAACACAATCCAACAAAGGCATCAACTGATCTGGTACATAAGCCGGCTCGCACATCACAACTCGCCTTGTGTGCCTGACGGCCATAAATCAAAACTTCCTAGACCCGCCGGTCAGTGTTGCATGATACAACCTCGCACATCTCTAGCGACATCGACATTCGCGCGAAATCTCCCGAAAAGTCAAAATATACTCTAGCTAGACGACGCCATTGCGCAAATATGTCATCAGACGCGGAAACAGCGATTATTATATATTGGTACCGGAGACATTTAAGGAGAAGTCTCTCGTCTGCCATTTTTATTGTGTTGATTGTATGAACAAACGTCAAACGCGGTGACCAGCGATGAGCGAGCAATGACAGTGTAGTCAGAGACAGAAATGGCCGATTGTGCGCATGCGCGGAGTCGACATTCGTCGATGTCGACATGCAGGCTCTAGCAAACGCAACTCGTCGCAGCGTCGCAGTTGCATCGGCCAATCTGCGAAGCTCCATTTGAGAACGTTTGTTTCTTGGTTTACGATGACGTCACATCGACGAAATCGTCCTAAGACGCATTCGGCGAGTTCTGATGTGCGAGCCCTCTTACACGCAAACAATACATGCGTAAAATTACACACGTATTTTAAAACACACGATGTCAAAACCAGTCATACTATCGCGTGACCTGAAGCTGTAGGTATTGAATCCTAACGAGCTCTCCGATGCTAATAGCGAGGTAATTTTTATAAACATAATATATATTCATTTCGGCGCACCGCACTCAATGTCAAACAGTCTCGGTGAAAGTAATATGAAAAGATAAAATATATTTTTCGTAAAATAATGAAGATGAAAAAAATTTTAATTTAAGTATCGTAAATATGAACGTCCTAGGACTTTTTTTTCAGTTATCTACCACAGCCTTCCTACTTTCAACAGGCACCCTTCGCCACTGGTAAGTACCTACATAATTATTTCGCGGAGTATATGAATTACTCCTCATCCATTTTATTAACTGAATACTACGAGTATATTATTTTCTCACCATATAAATAATTGCTTATTTATCGAAGAAACAGACAATACGTTCGTAAAAGCACTTGAAGGATTTCAAATTGATTCAAGAATGCGTATTCCATTGGTGTTCATAATAGTTTACCAGATAAATAATATAATTACAATAAAGTATTAGTATCAAACATTCTTGAAGGCTATACGATTATAAATTATTGTATGTGGCATGTATTTTTGTTCGTCGATTTGATTTTGAGGGTGGCAAAATTGTTAGTAGGACGAATTAGGAACCCCCGTCCTGATTCTAATATGCATTTTTGTGTTATTGAACTTTTTACGCGCCTACAGCAAAATCTCCCGCACGTGGGCTCGAATCACAAACATTTCGATCTGCAGTCGAACGCTCTACTAATGAGCTATATCCAGGAAACTCGGAAATAATGGGAACTGAAATACCTAACGGGTAAGGAGTAGCAGACAACCGATCTCGAGTAAGGAAGAATCCGGGATAAACTGAAACACGTGTCAAGAATACGTCATACATCGAATACACGTGTTTAAGTTTATCCCGTATTCTTCCGCACTCGAGATCGGTTGCCTGCCTCTCCACACCCGTTAGGTATTTCAGTTCTCATTATTTCTGAGTTCCCTGTGCCAACAACTTAGTTTTAAGAATAATGGAAGCACAAAAATCGTATCAACTTATACTGTGTATCCAATGGTGATTTATCGTATAGCCAACATTTTCAAAAGGGGTTTCCATGCCTAACAGAGCCGCTTACCTCTGCGTACTTAAAACACCACTATTTTAGTTTACATTTCGTGGAAATGCTCTAATTCTTAGTTGATGGTGACGTGTACGTCATTTTGGTACAAGTCGGTTTACGCCGTTTACGGAAAGCCAGGCGAGCTAATTTTCATTTTCATAGCAAAATTCACGGATTCAAGAATGATAAGGTAGGTTTTCATTTTCATTTTTCAACCTAACCTAACTTAACAAATAATCCAGTATATCGGCTATTTTAAAAATTTGTTTGCCGCTGGCTTCCCTTAAGCCGACAAGAACCGTCATTTTTTTTTAAGATTTTCGTTGCATTTGTCTATTTAACCAATAATAAATATGTAAAAAATATGTTTTGAGAATAAAAATGAAAGGCATTCTCATTCTGCCTAAGGACGACACTGGCATATTAACACTATTTATGATAGGATCAAAAGTGCCCACCACCACCCGTCATATATGCACACCAGTGGATATGCACGGCCGCTTTCTATGACGCTTTAAACGTGTCTGAAAGAAGTGATTTTAAGTGCTAATTCCGTCCCGAGACGAAGCCGCACGGGACTAATGCTGAAACGATGCACCGTAGTGCTTAAAGAAGAAAGTTAACAAAGAAAATGTTTGTTTTTGGACTGGCTCTGCTGTCCGCTGACGTTAAGCGCTTAGTGTACCCGCATACTGAGTATCACGAATTGAAATGGATGAGTCTACAGAAGAGTCGGGACTATCCCGCTCCCCATACGACGCTGTAAATCTCTCAAATGCCGCAAAGTTGGCCTCGGTTGCCACCAGATCTCCATGACCAATTGGGCCCGTGTGAGGACGGACCCTGGCAAACAGCTCCGCTCGTTCGAATTCCATAAGCGGGCAATCCCAGAGGATGTGTTCAACATCTTGGTGGTCATGCCCGCAAGTACAACCCGGCCAATCTACTATCAAGCCAAACTCGTGGAGTCTGGCGGCGAAGTTGCCATGGCCGGTGAGGAACTGGCTAATTCAGTGCGAAGGTTGTAGTCTTCTAGTTTGGTGCCTGCAGAATACGTCTGGAAAAAAACGGTAAGTGTGCCGTTCCTTGGGGGAGGCGGTCCACCTCGCCTGCCATGCCGCAAATGCGGTCATGTACACAATGTCACTTACAGTCTTCCTGTAAGGAACGTCCTCAGCTACAAGGATTCTAACTAACCTCTGAAGTAAACGATGGTAATTATATCTCGATTACCTCCGCATATTATATAGTATGGCAGCATTAATGTACAATGTACATGATGTACATAAAACCTGGAATCTCAAACGAAGAAAAATATTAAGTGTATTTATACCTCAGACCAAATGGATCATCTCGTATGCACGATTTTTCAGACAATTACTTACAGATTTTTACCTAAAATACGATATCATAAGTCATTCATAACCAATTTACCTTTTGAATATAAATTCAGTGGCCCGTTTAGTGATGTAGAGGTCCTACGCACTGACCGATCAAGACTGATTAAAAAAATTATTTATAATTTAATAATTATAAAGTTCTTAATTATTTCTTGTATTCAACGAATAATCCACAAGATTTGATAATGTAACATTCTATAATATAATATTGAATATGCATAATTTGAAAACATCTCATGCATATCTTCAGTAGAAAAAATCGTTTAAAAAAATGACACCCGACGCGACTGGATTCGCACCAGTGTGCTGTTCAAAATAAGCTACTGGCATATACTTAATCACGACGATTTTAACCAGCAGTTCTTACATGAAATGCTTATCAAAGTCTGGTGTCCTATTTTTTTCTAAAAAAATGTTGAACATGAGATGTTTTCAAATTACGTATAATATTTAATAATTGTACGACTGCTTTGAACCGATTCAAGGCTGTCTTTTATATCTTATGACGAATCGGTTGGCTCATTTGCGTCAAAGAAAATCGCCGCTGAATCTATTGATAGCAAAACCTCTTCAAAATCTGAAATTCCTAAAACCAAAAGACTGAAAGTCCACAAGAGGCTGACAAATCTTGTATGTGTTACGTTTTCCAGAAAGTATTCTTTTTGGAGATGCGATACACTGCCTCTTACTTAGATTTGATTATTTTTTATTGAATTCTGAATATACCTACTCAAAGTTTAATGATGTAGCATTATTTTTATGATTGGTTTATATTTCATAACTTTATTTAAAATATTCCATGATTCAGTGAAAAAATTTGCCATCTTCATTATCACTATTCTGGTGTGTTCTTCCCTTTATAAGGTGAGCGTTTTCAATACTGGTATTTACTATTTTTTTATATTCATTTTTTTTTTTATTTAAATCTCTTGTTGTACAATAAATCCGCCACTGACTGCCGTGGACCGTTTCTTCTGCTTCTATCTATATAAGTATGAATCTACTGGTAAGGGCATCCCGTATTTGCAGTGTAAGGTGAATAATAAACAAGCGATCGATCCCACATCCTCTGGTTTCGCGATCGCGTTGCTTAATGGTGACCAAATAGGCGGATGTCACTCTTGTCCACATAATGCCAACTAAACAGAGCATCTTACCCCCTAACATGGCGTGGAAGATAGACACAATTTCTTTTACGGGTCATTATTGAACTTTTGAAAGTATTATTATCTATTTCTTATATTCAACGAATAATTCACAAGATTTCGACAATGTTAACATAACATATATTGAACATACATAACTTGAAAACATCTCAGATATATACCCACTAGAAAAAGATCATATTTGAAAAAAATACGAAGCTCGACGGGATTTAAATCCGTATAACCATTGGTATCGCGCCAACTCTTGCATTAACCAATTATGCTACGAGCGTCCTGTCTAATTGCGACAATTTAAACTAGTAGGTCATACATGAAATGCTTATCAAATTGCGTTATTATTGACTATCGGTTTTTGTGTATTAAATCAAGGAATAATAGTTACCTTAATTATTAACAGACATGCAACAGTTGGCACGATACACGTGTGATTACGGGTTCAAATCCCGTCGAGCTTCGTTTTTTTTTTTAAATAATACGAACATACGTAATAATATGAACAATCATTTGGCTTAAATGGTTTGTCAACAGTAAATGATTTTTTGGGCTCATAGGTTCTAATAATTATTGTGAATGCATGACACTCGCATTTAAATAGATTTTCAGTGGAGCGTTATTAAGATGATAAAATGTCTAATAAAACAAGTAGGTATCTGATGTAAATCGCTTATCATCAGTTTTCTCACCAGAATGGTATTTTGGTTGGTTATACCGGTAGTCTCAGAAGTACCCGACCTGACATATAGATAGCAGTTGTTGTTTGAAAATAATGACCATGATAGAAAGTACTCGTAACAACCTTCTAAAGCCTAAGTTTGAAGTTTGACGACGCTACACTGTTCAGTAATTATTTGTCAGCCATCAACATTGAACGCTCTCAGTGAATTTGTAAACATGGAAAAAATCGGTCATAGTTATGTGATACAATACTTTCATTTGAAAGGTTTCAGTCCAACCAATATCAAAGCGGCGCTAGATTCTACTCTGGGGGTGTCTGTTCCTTTGTTTACAACAGTAACATATTGGGTGGCTGAGTTTAAACGAGCTCGGACGAGCTGCCAAGACGAACATCGTAGTGGTCGATCAAATGAGGTGACCACGCCAGAAATGGTGACGAAAATCCACAAAATGGTATAGAATTAACGTCGACTAAAGCTGACATGAGCTAGCAGACATGGTAGGCATTTCAAAAAGTGCTGTACATCATACATTGACTGAAAATTTGGACATGAGAAAGCTGTGCGCAAGGTGGGTGCCGCGATTACTATTACGAATAAAAACAGCATCGTGAAGATGTTTCAATCGAGTGTTTGGCGAAGTTTCACAGCAATAAAGCAGAGTTTATGCATTTATTCATAACCATGGATGAAACATGGGTCCATCACTTCACACCTGAGACGAAATAACAGTCAAAACAATCGACTGAAAGGGGAGAATCGGCTCCAAAGAAGGCGAAGACAGTCATGGCGTCAGTTTTTATTATCTATATTAAGTTATTATCTTCAGAAAGGAAAATCAATCAACGGCGTGTATTATGCAAACTTATTGCAGCGTTTGAATGTTGAAATCAAGAAAAAACAACCGCATTTGTCGAAAAAGAAAGTTTCGTTTCATCAGGACAATTCATCAGCTCACACATCCGTTATCGCGATGGCAAAAATCAATGAGTTAAAGTTCGAATTGCTTCCTCACGCACCCTATTCACCAGATTTAGCCCCATCGGATTATTTTCTGTTTCCAAACTTGAAAAATGGGTCGGCGGTAAAAGATTTGCCAACAATAAAGAGGTGATGGCTATTTTGAGGAGCTCGACGATTCTCACTATAAACAACATCGCTGGGAAAAGTGTATCGACCTAAAAGGAGACTACGTAGAGAAATAAAAATATTTTTTCCCAAATTTTTTGTGTTTTCTTTGTAGGGTCGGGTACTTCTGGGACTATCCTCGTAGGTATATACCTTCTACTAGTAAATTCATGAATATCGTATTTTTTGCGGTTTTTTCCTCGGTTTTTCTAATGACTATGTGTCTTTAACTGGTCAAATGTTTTACTTGTAGGTATAAGAATAAACATCACATTTAATTATTAGGGTTTCACCAATATGTGTCATATTATGGCACATAATACGGTTCCTAATTTATAATTTACCACCAATATTATCCATTTGCACGCCACTTATCATTATGAATATTTTGCCACGTGGGTATAAAAAGGTTCGCTATCGCTGATCTATAATAACGCTCTTCTTCGTTATTTTGGTATGATCACAAAATTGAAGCATGAAGCTCGATTCGATATAAATAAAAAGGATTTCATGTTATACATTTTTAATGTTCTATTTTATCTATATAGTATAATTAAATTGGTATAAAATAATAGTAATTACAACTATGAAATATTCAAAGCCTCTTTGAATTTAAATATTTGAATACACCCACTATCTCCTCCACTACTTATTGTTCTGATCTACCAGTAGCGAAGGGAGGAGGTAGGCTGTTAAGATCCGCCATAAATAGTGCACGTTAAACTTTATTAGTCATACGTATTTGTTATTATTGAACTAAGACTGGAATTTACAGTTGGTGATGGTTAGTTTTTAAAAATCAATTAAGCCCTGCCTAAACCAAACTACAATAGTTTTGGTATACCTTGGACGATACGACAAAATTTTGGACACTTTTTCATTAATATTTGTTTGTTTTCGTTGGATTAAGAATATATAATTATTATATTAGGTACCCATATAGTTGGTTAATTTTTTTAAACTCATAAAGCCCTCCCTAAGCCAAACTATAATAAGTAGATAAAAATATTATTCTATCTATAAAATATCCAAAGTTATGTATGATTTAATTGCATAATTTTAGATATTTTATAGATAGATGAGTATTTTTTGACTATTATATATTATTGCTTGGATTTCGCACGGTTTAATTGAATTTTAACAATTATCCAACACCATTAGCTATAAATTTATTATAGTCTTAATTCAATGAAAACAAATGAAGCGCCTGGTTTCAAAAGCCCTTAAAACGGTTTTTGAACATTTTTGAGTTATTATTTTTGTTACCTATATGATGGCCAAAGATTGAACTTTAATAAACGTCAAAAACCGTCAATACGTATGAACAAAAATTAGGATAAATTTCAAAACCTGCTAAAATGGTTGGGTGTGCTTTTCAAATACCCCTAATGGAAAGCCAAAATACTCCTTAGAATGATACGAATTAAAAAAATAATACATAAAGTTCACAGATTTAATAGATATGATTTTCTCTCATTTTTCTCAAAACTACCTAAAATAGTTTTTCTCATTTTTCTCAGAACTACCTAAAATCGTTTTAGAGGCTTTTGAAACTAGGCGCTTCAAATACGTATTATATTTAGTGTGTGCGATTTATGGCGGATCTTAACAGCCTATCTTCACCCTTCGCCACTGTGATCTACTATCATTCATGATTCATGAGCACGTTCCCATACAATTTATATTTCAATACATCATAGTAAAAGAAAGCTTATCTTACGAGAATCATCAATAATAATACCTACCTACCAATGATAATATTTTTTCTGTCCTAAGGCAACGAAATTTAACATTATGAAGATGTTTAATGATTTATGACATAATCTTGACTTGAAAACTCTTTTTATAACGATCTATTTAACTATAATATTCAGGTATACCGACTTACTTACCTGTAATTATGATCAGTAAAGTATAATGTATATGAGCAGGTAATTTAATCCACTGAACTGGAAATTCTATGATATTCTCGCTCAAAGCGTTGTAATCAATCTCTGTACTAAAGTATGTACCTTTGTATAATACCTATATCAAGTCGATTCTGGTGCAAACTCATATATGAAAAACGAAGGCTTTCACAGGACAGCAGTCAGTACAAAACCTTTATTTTTTTACTGAACCTGTACCAACTTCTTCAAGAACAATTGATGAGTTGAAAACTGGACTAATTTGAGTAAATCGACTTCAAAATTAAATACGCGAATTTAAATTCTACATAACTATTATCAACATTCTGTGAATGTAAATAATTACGAATTATTGTTAAATGTTGAAATTCTCAATTGGGGAGGACCGAGAAGTTATACCTAGTATCAAAACCAGGAAACTACAGTACCGCGGCCACATTATAAGACGACAAAAGTACAGCATTCCCCAACGTGTCATGCAAGGAAAGATCAATGGTAAGCGTAGCCGAGGATGGCGCCGCATTTCGTGGCTTAAGAACCTCCGTGATTGGTAAGAGTGCAGTTCCACTCAACTGTTCCGGGTAGCAGACGACAAATCTAAGATCGCCTTTATAGTGGCCTACCTCCGCAAATTTGCAGCGTCTTACTGCGGGCGTGAAAATCTATTCACATAATCTTTGCTGTCCGTATGATTTAGCTTTGTTTTCCTTGCTATATATACCTTAAATTCATTTTCTTTTTCGTAATTTCCATTTGCTTTTTTGTAATTGCATTTGAGTAAATTCATTAAACTCAGTCAGAGCTCACTTTAAGTGTAGCAACCTCAGTCTTGGGTATTTTCTCCCAGGGCATTCCCAGGCGAAATCGAAATAGATGCTTCACATCGCCACTGTAGGGTCCCGTGATACGCTCGATTAAGACCGAGTGTGGTGCGATCATCAGTGAATTTACGAGATGGCGCACGTTCAAAATATTCTGCAAAATGACGAAACCATATACTAAATTTTCGCCGCGACAGCGTGACAGTAGGTGACATGCACCTCACTGTGGGTTGCGCTTAAATACGTACAATTTACATTGCTGACTCAAGTAGAAAGCCGACACATTCACAACGACTGGTCCTACTTTTTCCGCCCCTCTCATTGTTGTCTACGAATGACCTGTCATTGCCTGTCATTGTTCTATGCAGGGGGGGGGGGCAAACTTAGGCTCGCGGGCCGCATGTAGCCCGCCGGGTATTTTTTTGCAGCCCGCCATCATTAATTGTACTTCTGATTACGAATAACTTTTTTATATATTTTTTAAAAAATATTGACAATAGATTAAAATTTGAAGAATTTGTTGTTTCGTAAATGTATTATCTCAGTACGTCTTCCTTGCGTCTCGTCTATGTAACCACTATCTTCTACGCTGAACATCGATTTCAATAGATATTGATAGTGTGCCGACAGAGCTACAACTTGAGATTATTGATGTGCAGTGTGGAGAATTGCATCGTCGTGAAGAAATCTCCAAATTTTACAATGCCCTTAATTCAGACAAATTCGACCAACTTAAAGATTATGCAAGAAAAATGTTCGTTATTTGTATTATGTGCTCATACTGACGCGTCTATCGTGTTCACACAGGTAATGGTTTGATTTGGATAGATGAGTTACATGATAAATAATATAATAGCATTAACACACCTTCTACAAATGTAATGCATAGATCAATGCTACATATTTTTAAGAAATCGATATTACCACCGGTTTTTGTGTGAATGACTAGTCCGAATTTGACAGCTGATGAATAACAGGAATGTATATTATTTATAAATAACACTGATAGTTATATTTGATTTGAGAATTTCTTATAATTCAATTTGAAACGAAAAAGTGCGAATCAATATGTCAAGCAATCTGGGATCTGATTTTAACAGCTGAAAAGTGGACCACTCGTTGCTTGTGCAAAGATGCTCATGCTTTATTAATCTAAAGATGGCGGTGCATGTGACCATCCAACCGGTAGGTGTTATGCACTTGGTGGTCCTTCTAGAAAATTGAAGATATTATACTAATAGGTAATTTTAAAATAAACCATCTCTTGTGCATAAGTATAAGTAGTATCTACGTATTTTTTATTTAATTACGTTTTCAAACTGTATGACTTCCTCCTTGACGATATTCTGTATTCGCTAGAACCGATCAAGGTTTTTACGATATACGATTTTAATCGATTAATACGCGTATCCAAGTATTTAAATCAATAATGGTTCCAGTAACTTGATTATGCTAACGACTTCAACGAAATGGGTTTATTTGTTGAACATGTCAGGAATAATTTAATGTTTCATATCTTCTTGGTTTTTTGATATTTTTTCTTTCTACTTGACAACACGTGAATATAATATTACAACAGTCATATTAAACCAATATTACGAGAGCCATGTCGGCAGGTTGTCCTATTTTTAAAGAATTAAGTATTTTTAAAGTTTGACTTGGTTGGATATCAGGAAGTCGTAGATATTTTTGAGGAACCGACAATTTTGGTTGGGAGGGGAATATTTTATTTTTACATGTATTATTATTATGTATCAACTATGATTTAATTCTATGTTACATTATTACTTAGTTTTAATCTTTCCCGCATTTTCCATACCTAAATGTAATCTAACGATAGGTTTATACAACATTTTAGGTTTACTAAAATACCAATAATATTTATAGTAAATAATATTTTTTAACTCTGTGTGAAACATTCTGTTCAACCAGGAGCACAACACACACAAGAGGGGTTTTTGGGTCCAGACCCAAGAAAACCCAGGCTCAGAACACAGAAAAATGTTTTGTGAGGGTCCATTTTTAAAAGATATCGATATTTTTTTAATTTATTTTTAAGACAGAGTTGACAAAATCTAGCAAGTATCACTTACATCCACATTTACCCACCTACTACTTACAGCTTCACGTTGACTCAACCGCGGAATACCACACTTTTCCGAGTACATTCCCCATACCCACACACTTCACACCTGGCTTTCAGGTATAACTAAGCACAATCTATTATGAGCTGTCTCAATCATAAGTGGTTATCGAATGCACATGATTAAGATCGTTAGTGTCCGTTTGTGTCATCCACGCTGTCTTGCTTTTAAGACATGCCGCATCAGAATATTGAAGCAAACGTTGAGAACCCCATTGAGAACGATTGGAGACTGCCAAATTATCTGGCTATTGTATTCAACAACCAGATCAAGGCAACAAATGCTTATTTTTATCAATCTATTAAACTATAATTAGGGATCACTGCTTTCCTTTAACCGGTTCAGCGAGTTTTCTCACTCTATGAGGCCATGATTGACAAGCCGCACATACAAATTTCGCGAGTTATCTTGTCCGACTTAAAACTCAAATTACTAACCACTGTCGATTGATTTGCATAATCCAAAAAATTAAACACAGTGACATCTGTTTAATACTAAGCCACAAATTATCGCTATTACAGCGATTTTAGTAAGAGCCTCGCTCTACATTCAACATGTGCCATTAATCTGCGGCCTATCAGATACTGCCTTAGTAATATAATATAATAAGAAAAGGTTAAGTACAGTATAAAATAATAAAAGACATTTTATAATATATAAACAAATATATATTTTTCAAAATATAAAGCCACACACACAAATAATTTACAGTTATGTTTTGTCATTGAAAAAATATTTTTAACATTATAATATACATCCCCTCCTGCTCATCTGATTGGGGTAGCTTACTGTAATTAAAATAATGGTTACAAAGAAATAAAACTATAAATGGTATGGTATTTTAAACATAAGTATTAAAATGCTGGGAATATATAATGGAATAAGCATAATATTCTTTAGGGGTGTGTATGTAAATCAAAGAAAATATAAAAGTTAGTTAATAATTGGCCAGCACAGAATTAATTCAAAAATATTATATTATAATATGTACAGTAGAACCATTATATAACGGATTAATGCAAGGGTTGTTCGTTAAAACTGAAAACTCCGTTGTATAAAAACACAAACAAAATCCTGTTTATTTGTTTTTGGATGATATATCTAGACACACCAGTTGTGGAGTGATGTTAATGTTCAACGTTGATGCGCTTGCTTTCGGTAATCCTGTTTTGAAAAAAAATCAAGTTTTGTTTGCACTTTTACAAGTCTATTTTTTTATAATCTATAATCTACGTGTAATATACAGTCGAACTTGGTTATTATGAGGAAGATGGGACCGACTGAATTTGCTCGTTATAAGCATTATAATATCAGAGAATAGGTATTTTTAAATGAGTGGACACAAAAAGTCGCAATTTAAACAAAAATACAGCTATTAGAATTTTTCCCCGAAACAAGCATGGCATTCATAAACTACAAAAGAAGTTGTTATTGTAATGAATGCTGGTAGGTACCTACTGACTTCAGCTTGGATTTTTTACATGACATTTCAACCATACTTTTTCAATGTTGTCGGCGAAAATACCAATTGGGTACTTAAGACACTTAACTACTGTCATAAACGTAATACGATTCCGGTGCCATCGATCTACGGTCGGATTTTATTGTTTAGGGTCGAAAATGTTTTTTAACAATTGACATATTAACAGTTTTAAGAAAATTTTTGATGATATTTTTGCTCGGTATATCCGATAAGTAGCTCGTTATAAAAGTGAATAAACGTATGGAGAAAATCATAAACTAAAATGTCAACGAATGTTTCCTCATTACATCCGAGATCTCGCTATGTCCGTGATCGTAATAACTGAGTTCGACTGTAGTTGAATTTCGTTATCTGATGTATAGTCAATAATTATTCTTATTATATCGTTGAGATGCGATCTTATCACTGATAACCTTATTTTTGGGCATGTTGTTTCTTCTTTATCGCTATCTTCACATCCATCCTCATTTTCCAAGATCACAACATCATCTGCTATTTCACTTTCAGTCATAATGTGACACCCAGGGTCACCTTCATCTACTTCTAACCATTGTAAACTTATTGAATGGAGTAATAAATGCATCCAGTCACTAAGAGTAAACAAATTAAACTGCTGTGCAGCTGTGTGAATTAGCGGCCAGAATTTTACGTCAGTGCTACGTTCAGTCTACGACCAGGACGGCATTATGACTTGAATTCGAGTGCGAGTTGTATGACATGATAATCATGAGCAGAACATTGTTTACAAGCGGTGACACTTGGATATAAACATGTATAATAATTAACAGGATGTTTTTAACAATTTTTACATTTGACCGGATATTTTATCCGTTATATCCAAAGTCCATTATATTGAGGTTCTACTAACTGTACTACATATATTTTCATCTATCAAGAAGTATCTTCAATCTCGTCTGTAATTTTCTACAAACACGTATCTCAAAAAACACAACTTTTCAGGAGAGGCAAATAACAACTTTATTCTCTCAGTTTTTAATTTAGAAATAATTATTCTTCTATGAAATATCCATTTAGTGTTACACATATTCTCATGAAAAAAATGTTATGTTTCTTCAATTTATCACACTATACTTTCGAACGATCAGTCATATTGTCGGAGATACGAGAATGCGTTGCAACTTTACTGTGAATATTCCTACAGCAAACATGTATCTTGACTGAGAAAGAGCTTCAGTACAATCATCTGTCGGAGTTCAGTATTCTGTATACTTACAAACACGTAACTCAAGATACGAGTTTATAATATTTATAAAAGTCTTTTATTGTGATACGAGTTTTTGTTATTGCTTAAATCTATTATGTTGTAAAGCATGTTTTGAGATACGTGTTAGTGGAATATGTGCGTATTCAACTTCTGAATTCATTACATCAAACAACTCAAAACTGGCAAAAATTGAGATACGTGTTTGTAGAAAATTTGCGACGATCTATATCCACCCTCATAAAATGAATACCCTTAAGTCAAATGTTTACCAAACTGGAATTAAGGTTTCAGTAGTTTTTTACAATACTGCTTAACAGAAATGCCAAAAATTTTGATATTAGACATGTTTTCATTTTACTTCATGGATCCAACAGATCTATTCCAGCAGAAATCTCAATTGTAAAATAATCATACCAGCTGAACGTCGTGTCCGGAAACTTGTACATAATATGCAGTTCGCCGTATCACACTTCACCGTGAAATGTTGTATCGGAAATATATGACCATATATTAAAGACCGTCCAACCTCTTTGAGTCGTATAGTATTGACCTAAAATTCATGTCTAAATAACACACGGTTCTTGTCGGTTTACACTTTACAAGAAGCCAGCAGCAAACTAATTTTGAAAATACTGGATTATTTGATAGGTTAGGTTAGGTTTTCATTCTTGAATTCATGAATTTTGCTAAAATCAGCTATGAAAATTGAATTATTGTTCATATTTAATCTAATTAAATTGGAGACCGTATAGTATACGGTCATCTCTTTCCGATAAGAAAGCTCACGGCGAACTGTGCCACGGTGAAATGTTTCACGTAAAATTTACATGTAACCACTAAACGTCATTGAATAAAAATGTTTGCACATCAGACAGTGGCGAATGGTAGAGGTAGGCTGATGAGATCCGACAAAATTAATGCACACTTTACACATTACAGATGGCGTTGGTTTTTTTTTTTAAATACATGTCACCCCTACCTAAAACAAACCATAATAGATAAAAAATATCCTTCTATCAACAAAATAATTATCTAAAATTATATATGATTTAATGGCATACTTAGTTATTTTATAGGCAAATATTTTTAGACTATTTAGTATCTATGATAATTTGGTGAATTTTAAACACTAAATTTAAAATATAACCAACATCATCTGCAATTTGTATTCTTAGATCAATGAAAAGAAATATGTAAGTATTACTGATAAAGTTTAGTGTATGATTGATGTCAGACGAAGATACTATGATTGGCACTTAAAAAAAGACAAGCAATAGGAAAATTGGTTACATCGATTAGAAATATAGTGATTCACAGTAATAAAACATCACTTGCAGGCCATTAGCATTTTCATAATCTGCAATTTAACAAGAGGCCAAAATAGAGGTGGCTAATACTTAATTTGAAAGCGAGATGCATTATGAACTATGAGTTTTGACAAAATGAGGTGGCATTCGAACTACAGCCAAAAGCAACAATCCTGCTAAGAGCCTTCCAACTTTGCAGTAGTTTTATTTTCCAATGGTATTGAGTCGACCCCATGTGCATGTGTTTTATGAATGTCAACTAAATCACATAGGCAAAGGTCCAGATGCATAGTGTCATCATTAAATTAACCCAATTGTCGATAGTTACGCTTGACTTGGCTACACGATATGATGACAATGTCACTTTTTCCGATCGCAAGTACTGCAATTTTTTAAATTCTCAGTTCCCGTAATGTATTAAATATTTTTTAAGTTACACACAATGGCAAAGTTATAAAAACTGAAAAAGATAAATTGAATAATTTTAAATTCAAAAATGCACAACCACAGAGAGCGGCCTTTACTTTTGAGCATAATAATTTTGTCAAACACGTTCACTCTGTCATGGCCCAACAAGGGACGGGCTGACAGGGTTCTAGCCTGGGGCCCGACGTGGCGGATCGACCTATTAAGTGAGATAAACACACACCGGAAATTTGCTCTAATATTAAAAAAAGACGCTATTTCACGAGTGGTTTTTATTTGATTATTATTTTTAGCCTGTTTCCTGATTAATAAAAATCACTTTTTATCGAATATGGCGGCGAATGGTCGCATGTTACTTGACTATCACAAAAAGGGGTCGCGACCAGTGCTTCATAATATGATGCCATGTGCCGACAATTCAAGTGGATTTATTTAAAAATACCAAAAATCTCTAAAAAAAACACAGAACCTGAAGTTCCACAGAATAAGATTTGGTTAACACTACTGTAGAACATTACACTGCCATGAACCTTAGCCATAGGTTGGGGGGCCCGCCAAACATCATGGCCTGTGGGCCCGCTTCAGAATGTGGGGGCCATGCACTCTGTAGTCAGTTAATATTCACAATTAGAAATATTACCCGTCGACAATAATTGATATTTAAAAATGGATAAAATATAATTTGCATTGGTAAATGGTGCTCAAATCAATTTTGCTTTGTCGCAAACTAAATATTCTTTTTCTGTGCACAATATATTTAAATATTTTGACAGGAGCTTTCACTTGAGTTTCTCTATAGTATTAGGCGTTTTCACGGCACTGGCACAAGGCCTTCTATAGTCAGGCCGTGACATGAAACAGTAAACTTCGATGGTAATTATTACTCATACTTCGAATGCAATATCGTTAACTGTATAATAGTTGCATTTGGAAATAAATGGTAATAATTTGAATGAAATATGCAATCGAAAATGTTCATTTATGCATTCAAAGATAATCAATAACTAGCACTGCCTATTGTGATTGTAATTATCAATGGTGTTTGGTGGATTTATTTTAGAATGTATAAAGGTTTAATGTTATTGAAAGTTTATGTACACATAATTTTATTTTATGTTGTAAATGTTTCACGGCCACAATAGTCAGCCTTGCACAGTCACTAAATTATTGATTTCGACTGCCTAAAGCCTCAATTACATTGAGCTTCTTTACGAGCTGTGTGTTGGCGAATTTATAATCTGCCTGTAAAGTCGCCCAGTGTAATCATCGAACAAGCTAACATGTTCGATGATTACACTGGGCGACTTTACAGGCAGATTATAAATTCGCCAACAAACAGCTCGTAAAGAAGCTCAGTGTAATTGAGGCTTAAGACTTAAGGCCGATTCAGATTAGTCGAGTAATTAAGTCAAGTGGCGAGTAATTTAGTAACTATTCATGTATGAACAGACAAATTTAGTCAGGTAATTTAGTTAAATCAGTTAGTCGAATCAATCCATTTTATTCTAATTTTTCGGTCGTGTAGCACCCCCACCACCTCTCACTTAATACCAAACAAGCCACGAGACAAGTCTGAACAGGGCTCTATTCATTTTCACACGTCACCCACTAATGTACTGTGTTCGGACACTTTTCAGTTACTAAGACATTTAGTGGTGACTAAATCAATCACCAGCATTCTTTTCAATTTCTTGTAAAAACAAAATCTGTTAATACAAACCTCGACTCTATGGAGACCCATATGATCCTATTAGGATCGGACATGGTCGAAGAAGAAATCACTCACCACTCGACTAAACGACTCGACTAATCCAAACCGGCCTTACAGCATTTAAATACCTATCACTTTACATCTGGCTCAAAATCGATGAGTTGCAGTCACGTCGAGTTTGCATGTGAGAGACCACTTAGTATCTGCCTTTATTTGGAATGAAATTATGAGTCTCCTCTGACCGACATCCGAATTACGTTAAAGAAAGAGGCATTCATTCATGGAGACATACAGAGTAAAATTTTCTTATTAGTTAAAATATGGTCACGTTGGATAATTAATATTGAATGATCGTCAAACATGTTATTTGATAAAACGGAAAACAAACTATCACGTATTATGACTGCAAAATATATTGTACTAATTAATAAAAATGCTAACTTAAATTACATTAAATCTTCCAGGCTACGCGAAACTGAGGTATCGTGCTTAATTTAGAACTGATTTCAAATAGTCTTAACGTTCTTCTTAAAATATAAAACGCTTACGATAAAATAAAAATTCTACGTCTTCTTCCATGAGTAATATATCTCCAAAGGTTTGTTCACCTGAAACACAAAAAGATTAACATGAAAATTTGAATGGAAATTACAGAATATAATAATAAAAAATCGTGAAGCACATATCTACAATAACTGAGGTATTGAGGATTAAGTAAATACAATTCGTCAAGTTGAGTAAATCATTTCAAAGTTTGCGATTGTAAATTCTATATAACTGTTAAGGTAGTGTTTGACGGAGGACAGCCCAGTCGAATGACATCAATTGCTCATCATATTAATTACGAAACAATAAATTTTTCTTCAATGTAATTGGTTGTGTAAAACCAATGTCCATAGTTACGATTCACTTTTTGAAAAGCTAGTTTCTTTTCAATTATGTGAAAATCTAGCATTTTTTTTCTGCCAACTAGCTTAGTTTCTTACCCAATCTGGCATATTTTTATGAATGATAGTTCGCAACAGTGAGTTACTTGACGGCGATTCCTCAACATTTTAGTATCATTGGTAACCAAGACTAATATTCTGTACTTATGCATTGACATTGAAGTTAATGGCCCCACCAAACCACACCCGTCCCGCACCCCACACGGTCTTAATCGGGCGTATCACGGAACCCTACGTTTGGATGTAAAGCATCATTTTTATTTTTATGACTGGGAATGTCTCAGGAGCAGTTACCCAAGACAAAGGTCGCCATGCACTCAATATACATATAAGTATAGGTACATAAATATTGTATATTATCAATACCATTGACCATAGTATGGTATATATATAAATATTATATAGTCTCGCAAACAAACCATCATATTATAGGATATAGCAATGGGCTACTAGGAAAGCTAAGTTGATCATTCAAGATAGATAGGCTCTGCAACTGTGCTCTATTTATTTATAATATTTCTTATAATCTTATTAATCTTAATAATTTTATTTATAATCATCCGCATGACTGTGAAGTAATTTTGCACCTTTTGCAATGTCAAACGTATGTTTTTCATTTAATAAATGGTTCAGTGGTGGAGTTTTTACCTACTTTATTGTATTGATTTATTATATAAATTAGAGTTAAGAGTGTTCGTTGTCAGTGTGTTTGCCTTTGGTGAGTATACACAGTGCCTGAAGATGCCGAAAGGCGAAACCCGGGTCGCAAAAAACGACTCAAATCCATTAGAATTTAATTTCAAATTCCATCAAGTATCTTCGGTCGATAGTATTAATATTATTTTGTTTCCGTCGAAACAGAGATCGGCATGTTCCAAAATAAATTACAAAGTGAAAATTACCTTCCAGAATTTGTCATTGACCTGTCGAAGGTTTTGATTGCCAGACAGCACGACAAACTGTCCGGGCTGCGGAGCGATGTAAATGCAGAAGGTGAGCAGTCGGTACGTGTCGGGCAGGTCCGTCTCCAGATCAAGCGTCAGCCTCATCGCCAGATACTTGCTCAAATGGTCAACTAGAGATTACAAAAACAACCATCGACATTATAGTACACTGTAATTACTGTTTGAATTGTTTCAAGGGCCTTTATTCCATTGTACCCAGTGACGTCCCTAGATAAAATGCCACCCCATTTTTTATACAGTATTTTTTATCATCCTATCATAACTCCAATATCTAAGAAATGTGTTGTAGGGATATATTACCAATAAAATATATACCTACCACCAAAACATACAAAATTAAATTTAAAAATATTTTTTCAAAAAAGTGGATAAAGCGATACATTAATTTGCTCCATCTTGAGGAATTAAGGGCAATCCGTGTCGCTTTTATTTTTCACAAAACTTTTTGTAATGATATTATTAGCCTGAGATCATAAAGGTTTAGGCATTATTAAATCGATAACCGATATAATGACCCTTCTATACAGACTAAAATCGTGGACCAGGAGCGGTGGGTGGGACGCTCTGTAAGAGGGGGTGCATTTTTTGTTTTGACAGCTATAGCAACTTCTGTGCGTACTGGTCAGACTATTATTTGTAAATCTGCACGTGTCATTTCTGGTCACCGAGGACGTCGAAAGTCAACGGAAGTAAACTAGACATCGCGACCCGAAAAAAAATTACAGTCCTATTAAACCTTTTATCTTAATTAATACATTTTGCTTTCAACTACTGAGCTGAATTTTTGAATGGAAAAGATATTTTCGTTATTAATAAGTTTAGATAGCTATTTCTATATACACCAAATGATTCTCCTCGATTTGCCGCCCTTTGAATAACTACCGCCACCCAGCAACAATCAATCTGCCTACCCCCCCCCCCCCCCACGGGACGTCACTGATACTACCCACCACGAGTGGGAAATATTGAAATGGGATTATTATGTTGTTATTACCATGGTTACTCTACCTACACAATTGCCTATTGTATATCACACGAGTGCATCACCCAGAAAACTGAGGGTATAACTAGAAATCTATACAAAAACTGTCCGTATATTGTTTGATACGTGTTGATTTAAAAATGCTCAGAGAGAGCAATTGGTAAGCATCGAAGCTAGATCAAGCAACGCATGACCTGCTACCTACACAGGACGATACTGCAGCTACCCTAATTTCTCTCATACTACTTCTCCAAATTACCTTCCAGAAAATCTTCTTTTCAACAATATAAAAGAAAACTATTATTATAGACACAAACCAATAAATTATCATTATTTTAAATATTATGTTGTGCTAGTATTAACAGATGACAGTGGCGGAGGGTGGAGGTAGGCTGTTAAGATCCGACATAAATATTGCAATTTGTCAGTTATACATATTATTTGTTTTCATTAAACTGACTACAAATTGCAGATTAAAAAATTGTTATTACATTTGTTTAAAAATGGCCGTACATTCCAACTTTAATTGAGTATTTTTTCTAATAAACATTCTGATTCTATTAACTCATCAAAAAAAATATATAGAATTTACCAGATTTACCAGGCTGGTACTAATAATCTACGTGTCTGAGGATGGAGAGCTACTTTCGCATTACATTTCCCTTACCTAACCTTCATTATCCCCAAAATATTCATGTTTACCCCATTTGGGGTAATTTCTCACCTGTAGCATTGGCTGTGGTTTTAATGTATCGAACAGAATTCTCTTTGAGGGCCTTTATTAGCTGATTATCAGCAGTCATTTCGGTAGGATGCGGTTTAAACACCAGTTCTATTTCGTTTGACAGCAAAGTGTCAGAGCCTCCTTCTCCTTCCGTATCCAGAGAATCGCCGCCTTCAGTTCTGAAAAATAATTCAAATCATTAAGTATAACAGTGATACACCTTTTTATCCGTGTCCGGAAACTTGTGCGTATGCAGTTCGCCGTATCACACTTCACCGGTAAATTTCGTATCGGAAATATATGGCCGTATATTAAAGACTGTCCAACCTATTTGGGTCGTATAGTACTGACATAAAATTCATGTCTAAATAAAAGACGGTTCTTGTCGGTGTACACTTCACAGGAAGACGGCAGCAAACAAATTTTGAAAATAGCCGACATACTGGATTATTTATTAGGTTAGGTTTTCATTCTTGAATTCATGACTTTTGCCAAAATCAGCTATTTTTTTCAAGATGGAGCCCCCCATACCATTTCATCTGTTAAAAATTTTGCTGTGGAAAGAAATACAAGATGCAAACCACATTCTATGGGAATGTTCAAAAATATGTACGGAACAGAAAGAATTGCTCAATTCGGTTCGACCAGTTGCTGGATCCATTGAACCGTTCGACCTGGTCGCCACAAAGGCCAATTTTATTGCACTGTCAGTGCCATACTGACAACGTGAATATATTTTTACTTAGATTGTTCGGTAGTTTTGCATTGGCTTTTGTTATTTACTACAAATTTTAATTTTGCCTCTATGTGCTCCTCTCTCCCACGGGCACTCTTAACTTAGTCATGTAAATTCAGTTAAAGATGTCAGTCTTGGGTAACTGCTCCTGAGAATGATTTTTTCTTGAAAACACATCAGATATATACCCACTAGAAAACATATTATGTATGTTCAATATATTATGGACTGTTAAATTCTCAAAATCTTTTCAATTATTCGTTAAATAAAAGAAATGGTTTATTTAAAATTGTTTCGAGTAGACGTTACAACTAAATATTTAGCGAGAGCCGGACGTCGGTTAGTAATAATTAAGGCAATTAATATTCCTTGATTTAAAACACAAAAACCGATAGTCAATAATAACGCAATTTGATTCTAAGCATTTCATGTATGACCTACTAAGTTTAAATTGTCGTAATTAGATAGGAGGCTCGTAGCAGAATTGGTTAATGCACAGTTGACGCGATACCAGTAGTTATACGGGTTCAAATCCTGTCGATCATCATATTTTTTTCAAAAATGATGTTTTCAAGTTATTAATGTTCAATTTTTTTTTAGTTGATTTTTAACAAACTTTTCAAACTACTAACTTTCATAATATATGACGTAATATAATATATAATACAGCGTGAGTATGTCGATACATCTAAAAACAACAATTCTCGGAGCAGCTATTTGTACGTTTGGCTTTCTGTGGTAAATCAGATTGTTTGTTTATGGATGTTTTTAAATGTTTGTAAAATGTCTGTAAATTCTCAACAAACTAAAATTAAAAAACATTCCTGATTTACGTAGAAAACTTAACAAATAGATGCCCTGAGAATTGATGTTTCTAGACTTCAGCATATTCACGCCATACACGTATATATTATATTGATGCATAAAGTATACATATAATAGACAGCAGTTATATGCCAATATGAATGAAGAATATGTTAAATTGAATACAATCAAACTATTTACCTCCCATCAGCCTCACTGGATTCGCTCTCTTCACTGCGTTCCGAAGTAAGAATCGACTTTGCGTGTTTTGCAGTTCCTGTGGTGTTTTTAGAAGTGGAACTGACATTAGACGGCACCGGAGAAGGCGTACTCCTTACAGAAGGAGGATTAGAAGTCGACTGAGCTGTGGAGGCTGTCGTAGCAGCGCCATCTTTGGCGGGCACCGGAGGAACAGCAATAGCACTTTCGCTACCTCCGTTTGCGGAAGCCTGAACGGTACTACTGTCATCTTGAGCCTTACGAGATCTCTGAGGCCTGTTTTGAGATTGCAACTTAATACCTTCGGTTATAGAATTCACTAAAGCCGCTTGGGAATGAGATTTGTTCAACTTTGCCAAAACTCTCTCCTGGTGAGCCTCATATTCATCGCGGCTGGGGTAAATCTTGGATATCAGCAAATCGAAATTGGGATCGGGCCGAAGGGAACGCTTCGACACTAGCTTTTTCCTACACGTGGGGCACTCTTTATTACCAGAACGTAACGCGGTTATAATGCAATCCGAACAGAACCTGTGCAGGCATTCTTTGGTTGTCATAGTCTTTTTCAGCATGTCGAGGCATATCGGACACATTAATTCACTGTGAAGGCTTCTGGGAGATACGGCAATCTCCGTTGCGTCGGTTACTGCATCTTGCGGTGTTCTGTGCAATTCGTAAAGGGATAATTCCCATGTTTTATTCTGAACCTGTTCGGTTGAAGTCATTTTGAAGCAGGGGGTCGAATTTGCTGAATCAACCGAAGAAACTTCTACCCTGTTGCACAAATTAAATGATCCATACAACTAATACAGCACACGGCCCATAACAATTCATTACCCAGTTGCAATTTCAATTTTAACTCTTTATTTATTGTCTTCTAATATTGTTTTGACATCGCGCCCGGGAGTCATAATAAACGTAAACGTCTAGATAAGTTTATTACTTTTTTTACTCTATGGTCTATTGAAAGTATATTAGTCTATAGTCTATGGTTTAAGTACGGCAACACAATCAATAAAATTTCGTTTGTTAAGTTCATAGCTAATATACTTTTGTTAAGTTGGTTAAAATGTCTGTCTATGTGTGGCGGCAATGTTTATTATTTAAAATGGTTGTTTAAAATAATGAAAAAATATCCATTAAAAACACCAAAATGTTATCTAAAATTTTGTTAAAAATGTTCTTCAATAGCTTTATGAAATATAAACCAACATGTTCTATTTATACCTACCAACTTATAACCTATATACTTATATTGATGAGAAATGTGGTACCGTATTAAACATGTAGTAGGAGTGTTAGATAACCAAATAAATAAAAAAAATGAACTTTGTGTGTATAAATTCTTATTTAATAGGCACAAAATCTGGTAATAAATATAAAAAATAACTTAAGATCATTTCGTCGTCTAGTCACAGGTTTTTGTAAAGGCATACAGTAATTGTAATGTAAACGAATACATACAGTTAATAAATAAATCTGGTTACTCCTCTCAGCCTAGCTGAACATAAAATAACATTGACTGTGAATTAAATCTAAAAACGTTGGGTAACAAAATGTTTTTTGAATAATCTATATTCAGGACGTAAAGCTTTCGTTAGCTCGGTTTTTAGGAGCTTGAGAATAGTAATAATTTCATGTTTCGCCTCTGTATCTCTCGTGATTGTAAGTTTTTCCATGATGGCAAAATCTAGATTCTCCACACGGTCGGCATCCTCGATTAGCTCGTCGACTTCCGATAGGAATTCTTCGTATATTTTCTTGTCAGTCGACGATGCAGCGGGCGAATTGATAACTCTGTCGCATTCCTCGTAAACACTCAAACATTTCTTGCCATCTTTCAGTTTCGCAGTGATCATGAAGTCTCTAAATAACCGCCTGCCGTTGACTTCGTTTAAAACATTGTCGATTTTATCAGTGTAACGATCCAAATCAGATCTCGTTACACCTTCCAGGTCATTGCAGCCGCACGCTGAAAAGCATTGGGCCATTGCGATTGATCATCTGTCAAAGAAACAAAAGAATGAGGTTATTTTCTTTCATAGTAAACATCTACGTGCAAGTCACTGGCAACGGCATAACAAAAAATCAATAATGGCGAACAAAATGACAATTAGGTAGTATTCGATTATTAATTGTAATATCTTACCTGTTTCACTTTTAGTGCATCTTTTAATAGATCAAACCTGTACGCTGACAGTTTACATTTTCAAGCCGTGGCATTGCGGAAACGGCGCCTTTGATTCGATTACTAATACAAGAAATATGTTTTGGAGCGCCTTGACAGAAACAAAATTCCTCTATAAATAGAAAATACACAAGCAGTGTTGCCAAGTCAAAATTTAAAATTTCAGGTGATTTTGACAAATTTAATAATTCAGTAGATTCCATAATATTTATTAGATACTAGCTGAGCCAGCTGGCGGTCGCCAGTCTGTCTCGCTAGGTCTTGCAGACGACTTGGCGGTGTTGGATTTTAATATAATTGTGAAGTATGCATAGATGGCGCCATAGTTTTCCCTTCGCGATGGGTTTTTTATTCACGTCAGACAGTTTGACATTTCGCTGATTTGTCAATACAGTTTCCCGGTGCGGAACATTCATATCGAAACAAATGTTGATAAATAATGAAGCAATACATATTATTATATCTGAGAGAAATAGAACAATTCTGATAAGAATAGGGATTTATAAGACCTAAAGATGTGGAATCACCTTAAAGAGGCCTTCATCCAGCAGTGGATTGATACAGGTTGATGACGATATAAATGGGTAGATAGATATTATATAAAATCATAAATTTAAAAAATATAGCAATTTATATGACCAAGTAGAGTAGAATTAGGTTGGGATAACCTTCATCCAGCAGTGGATTGATCTTGGTTGATGATGATAATGGCGATATTACGAATGGGTAAATATAATTGCAACAATTTTGATAAATATAGCAATCGTCTAACCGCTAGTAGTAGAATCAGGTTGCGGAACCCTTCATCAAGCGGTGGATTTATCCTGGTTAATGATGATGATGATTATGATGACGATATGAATATGTAGATAAATAACATTAGCATTTTTAATAAATATAGAAATTCAATACTGTCAAGAATACAATCAACGTAGAGAGGCCTTCATCCGGCAGTGGATTTATTGAGGCTCGTGATAATAATGGCATTATATATAGATATGTAGATAATAATATCACTGATAAATATAGCAATTCAAATGACAGATAGCAATAGAATCAGGCTATGGAGGCCTTTATCCAGCAGTTGATTGGTTCAAGTCGATGTTGATAAGGATGATAGAAATAGGTATAATATCACAAATTCGTTTAACCGCTAGTAGTCGAATCAGATTGCGGAATCCTTCATCCAGCAGTGGATTGATCCTAGTTGATGATGATGATGATAACGATATCAATATATAGATAAATATAATATCACCGATTTTGATAAATACAGCAATTCAAACGACAGAAAGGAGTAGAATCAGGGTAGGGAGGCCTTTATCCAGTAGTGGATTGGTTCAGGTCGATGATGATGATGACGATATGAATATGTAGATAAATATAATATCACCGATTTTGATAAATACAGCAATTCAAATGACAGATAGCAATAGAATCAGGCTAGGGAGGCTTTTATCCAGCAGTTGATTGGTTCAGGTCGATGATGATGATGACGATATGAATATGTAGATAAATATAATATCACCGATTTTGATAAATACAGCAATTCAAATGACAGATAGCAAAACAATCAGGCTAGGGAGGCCATTATCCAGCAGTGGATTGGTTAACGTCGATATTGATAAGGATGCTAGAAATAGGTATAATATCAAAAAATCGTTTTACCGCTAGTAGTAGAATCAGGTGACGGAACCCTTCATCCAGCACTGGATTGATCCTGGTTAATGATGATGAATCATCATTATCAGATGATGATGATGATGATGATAACGATATGAATACGTAGAAAAATATAATATTACAGATTTTGATAAATACAACAATTCAAATGACAGAAAGGAGTAGAATCAGGCTAGGGAGGCCTTTATCCAGCAGTGGATTGGTTCAGGTCGATGTTGATAACGATGATAGAAATAGGCATAATATCACAAATTTGTTTAAGGTGATTCATCAGTGAAACGCCAAATAATTTTCTACCATAGGCGCGACGAAATTTTGCACTCGCTCCCATTCTGAGAGAGCATGTAGAGCTGGAAGGACGTCATTTTGCTTCGTGATGGCGACGGCCGTAATAATTCCTAAATCGTGTAAAGATGACTTAAAACTTTACCCATTTACTTTAAAAAGAAAACATGTCAATGAATATATTATTATTGTCACTGATAAAACAATAAACAGAACATTAAATGGACACATGTTGGATTTATAAGACAAATAATATTTGGTTTGACATGCCTCATTTGCACCCGCGACCCGCAAACCGCGCATCGCCTAGCGACGATCTTTTTAGACCGTGTCTCAACTAATGCATGGCCTTAACCGCTAATAGTAGAATCAGGTTGCAGAATCCTTCATCTAGCAGTGGATTGATCCTGGTTGATGATGATTTAAATAATATTATGTATATTATAACACCAATTATTGTTGAATACCTTTTAAATATTTTTGGGTTATAATGAGCTAATTAAATGTATATACGTTTCATTGGTTCAAAAAAAATTTCATTTAACAGCCGTACAAAAAAAAGTGACGTTATCAAATTTTGAAATATTATTCCTTGGTAATCGTTAAAACGCCGCGTAGAAATGAAATAAATAGTTTTAATCGGAATTCGTATAAATGTTATTGTTTATTTGAATAATTATAGTTATCTATGGGTGCTTGCTATAAATGTGAGTTATTATATAGTGATGTGCATCTTTAAAATCATTATAAGACGTAAATAATCTCAGCTACAACTTCGTAATGATGACGATAACGGATGGTAGTTTTTAAAAGTGATTTTTTTGTGACTGTGTTGAGTTTTATAAAATTGTGCTCTATTCGAATTATAGCCACTCGAATGCATCCGATAAGTAAATATGTGGTGGGTAAATTGAAATAATGTAGTTTAGTATACATAGCGTGATAAATACATAGTGTCAAAATACTTTCTTTCCTTCCGTCAGAGGTGTAGAAACTTAACTTGAAACAAAGAACTTAATTCATAAAAATATAATAAATCAGTTTCAATATGTTTATCGGTTAATCTTATTATGATTAGTTTGTGAAAATTGATTGTATATATCGGTTAAAACGCATTTTAAATTTAAAGCGGCCATCTTTGGTGAGTTGGTTTAAGTGTTGCAAACATTGTGAAAAAATAAATTCCCGACATAATCAGTTGTCAATAAAGTCGCGTGTCGCTCGAAAATGTATTTGGAAATGAACAAAAATCACCGAATTCGAATGGAAACTAATCATGCGGGTGTCAACTATGGAAAACCCATTTTAAACGATCCGAGAACCGATTATTTTTTTGAACCCATCGGACATGACGAATAAGGCACACAATCGCTCGCTAAAACCCGAAAAAGCTGTTGGATAATAATATATAGGAGATGATTTAAGACTAATAAGGATAAAAATAACTAATAATATCCATTAAAACCCCACTTAAGGTTTTCAAAGTATTGATGTTACACAGTCATCTGAATAGTCTTGATAATGGTGCTACAACCGAAATAGCTATCGATAAAACCTTTTTAAAAATCAGTAGAATTTAATATTAAATTATATTTTCATTTTTTGAACAATGATTATGTTAATGTCCAACAAGAAGATTTAGGCACAAGCTGGAAGGCGCTGTCGTCGACTAAATTATAGGAGCTTGTTAGTTTATAGTGGAAATGTGGTTAAAAATGGGAGGAGCTTGTCAGTTTATAATGGAAATGCGGTAAAAAATGGGAGGAGCTTGTTAGTTCACAGTTTTAACACGTAGCCAAGAAGATCATGTCGTACAGTAGTGGGTAAATTAATAGCGCTCTTGGGTAGAGTTACAATGCTTTCTTTGTTAATTTAGAAGTGTCACACATCAAAAGAGGGCGTGCGTAAATCATTTCACGTTTTTTATTAAAATAATCATCAGTTTACTTACAATTATGGAAAAACACAAATATCAGTAGATTTTTTGAATTTCGAAAAAAAATTCAGTTTATTGGCAAAAAATATCTGTAGATCTACTGAAATTTTAGTAGACATGGCAACACTGCACACAAGTTCCATCTAGATTACTTTTAATACTATAAAAAAAAACCAAACCAAACCGCGATAAGAATGTTGCAAGTGAAATTATTACATATAAGAGATTAAATTAATAATAATCACAGAAATTGGCAGAAGAATTACTTTGAGAATATTGATTGACAAAAATGTTATTATTTTAGAACTGTTTCATTGCGTGTAGATATTACGTCGCTATAAAAAAATGACCTTAGATAATCATGAGAAGCCACGAAATAACAATGCCCCACCAACGATTAATCGCTGGGAAACGAGTTGTGAATAAAGAATCATGCTTCTTCGTGTTCAAGGAACCATGAAAAAAACCGGCTTTGAATAGTTTTTGAAAATTGGTTGGTGTTGGAAATTTTGCATTGTTTATAAAAATAGGCGCAAACGATCTGTCGAGATAACTGCCATCTGTGAATATATCTTGAATTATATAATAAAATAAGTAGCTGGTATTTAATCATTCAGGAATTTTATTGTCAGACGAGAAGTCTATTATTTATAATATATGAATAATTACAAGATAAAAAGAACTTTTAGATATAAAGAACTTCAATTCTACTTAAAGATTGCTAAAAGTACATATTAAAAGAATGCATTGGCATCGTGTTCTGATATTTTCTAAAAGTTTCAAAGGTCTAGCTAGTCGGGAAGTTAGTTAAAAAGCGATTGCAAGATTTGTACTGGACAAACAACCACCGGACAAACAAGAATTCAAGCTAATAAAAACGTTGTAAAATATATCCTTATTTCAGGGTTAGAAAAGGTTATAATTTTGTGTTATTTATATGTAGACTTGCATTAAATAATATAGCAGTGAAAACAACACAAGTTTTACGTTTTTTTTATGAATTTAATAAATAGGTACAAATAAATACATAGGTAATCGATAAACCTCTCATTTTATAATGTGTAAATTGACAAATTAAACAATGAAAATGTTTTAAAAACAATTACAGATTTTCTCGGTCCGAATGATCGCGTATATGTCAAATCAAAGACATTGCACGGTCTCTTTATGTGTCAAATAGAAATTGAATAGTGATTGACGGACGAAGTCTGGCATCTAGGAGAGTATAATATCAAACATCTTTGAAATCCAACGAGCCTGGTCTGCGAATTAATAAGGGCGTGCATTTTTAAATAACAACTGTCAGAATTTTAAATAAATGGTAAGTATTTATTTCAAAGTATCGGTATAAGCCCGCCAGTTTTAATGTTGAATGTAAAATATTGGTTAAGCAAGAAATAATATTCAAAAATCAGTAGTAAAAATAAATAATCATTATTTAAATGGCATGGGCCAATAGATAAAATCAATATCCATTATTATTTTGATAGTATGAAAAGTAAAAAACATTCAATGGGGCGCACGGCATTTTAGGGTTACCATTATCGCATATAAAGTATATTAGTCTATGCATTCATGAATATCGGTAAGAACAAACTATTTATGATTATATTATTATTAAAAGAAGATCAAATAAGAAGTCGCAGAGGTGCAGAAAAAGAGCTAGATGGACATTTCACAAAATAAATGCTAATAACCTCAAAGATTAAATTAATAATTGATCAAAAATATAGGTTCTCTAGGTAGGTACTACAAATATTACAGAAATCATTTTTTAAAACTAAGTACATTTTTATTACCTATTATTGTCTAATTTTATAAAAAAAAATGAATCTCAGTTTGGGTACAACAATAATTAATAGTATGATATTAAATTTATCTCAATTCAAATTGTATGCTAATTTAATTAGTTAGGGTTCGTGGATTTTTTATATTTTACATGTTTTTTACTCATCACTACAAAAAATTACTAATTTAAGTAAGTATCTTAATTATTTATATAATATGTATAATATTATTTTTTCTATTAGTATAAATGCCGAATCAGATAGGTAATAATTTAATATTGTTAATTTATTACAGATATAAACAAAATATGACACCCGACGGGACTTGAACATGTATCTGCTTGATTCGCACCATTATTTTTTTTCAGGTTCAAGTGTTGTCGGGTGTCGTATTTTTTTCTACAAAATGATTATATTCTAGTATCTATATGCATGAGATGTTTTCAAGTTATGTATACACAATCATCAGTATTGGCATTTTTAATTGACGAGTATTCGTGATATTTTTTTCTCTTACCTGCTTTTCACAAATTAATGTAACCTGCACACTGTTAGCTATATATCTTTGATTTGATAACTATACCTATAATAAATGTGTACCTACCTTATCAGAAACAGATTTCTAGGTAAAATACGCCCTGTTTATTTTATTGAGCAATAAACAGCAACGATCGACTGATAACAAATGCATCACCCCATATTTTTGTGAAAATCGGACAGGTTCTTTTAGAAAACACTATCTTTAGAAGGTTACAAAATTATGGTCCGCCAAAAATATGCCAAAAATTGTAGTAGTTGCTCACTGCGAATTTTATATTTTTGATTCATCGTAATTCTTCTTCTTTGACTACAACCTCTCTTCAGTAATGCAGGCGCTCTATTGACAAGCCAAAAGTCTGATTACAATAAAGTTTAAAGCGCAGATTCTCTGGCCAACCGTCTGCCACAATCGCCCTAATCGTAAAAAAATCACATTTGAGTCGTTCCCAGGAGTTGTGATCAAATTAGAACAATTCCTATTTTTGGGCACGCTTCACCCGAAGATAACCGAAAACGTACGAAAATATCCTAATTAACCTTAATTGAGCGTTTGACATAACAACACGTTGAATTTAAACGCTCCTGTCAACTACCTACGTGGTTGCAGCCATGATTAATATTCTGTATAGGAACCGCTTCCTCGTGTCAAGCCTATCAGGCATCATTAGCGAGTTGTGCAAGACTATTCAATGCGTTCCCCAAAGACGTAGGCATTTTCCATGACGCGCTATATATTTTGTATTCGAATTTTTATTTTTCAGTATAAAATTGTACCTATATTTTTTTAATCTTATTAATATTATATATATTTTCTTCTTCTCTCACACGAGGGTGATAATATTTGTTATAATGAAAATATCATCTTGTGAACGTCTTAAATTTGGATTTGTTATGTCGACAATGTTTTGTTTTCTTGAATAAATAAACTCAAATTTGATGTTTACATACTGAAGACTCTGATTTTTATTATTTTAACAGACAATAATAATACAAAACAAAAATAATATCTTAGTAATTAGGTACAATCAGCAACTACTTAATTGTCTAAATTTCATTTTTTCTTTACTTTTTACTTGATCACACTAGCATTTGAGAGAATATTATGAACAAATGAAATCAAGCGCCAACACGATTGAGTTGTTAGCTGAGTCGTTCCATGTAATTTCTATTAAGTCGATGATTGTTCACGACGATCGTCAATCTGTTGGGTCTGCGAGTTTTTTGGTGTAATCGGCCTTAATATGTTTACGTATCTTGCGGCTCGCTCTAGAGTCTAGGTAATATTTTTAATTGTATTTTTTACAATAAACATAATAAAAAAATATATAGATACAATACAAAGTGAGTAATGAATAGTAATATTTTAAATCATAACAAAATATAACTATGACAAATTTTTAATTAGTATGGAGGTTATAAATAAAAATATATTTACTGTAAGTAAAAGCGACTTATTGCAACTCCGATTACCGATTCGGCCATTTTGAATTTTACGTCGTGGTGAGCCAACACGTGTCGGTAAGAATATTTAGAAAATAAAACCACAGTCTCGTGTGTGGTTATTACAGTTATAATACTGAGTATTTAGGAAGCTATTTTACGTTTGTTGTACTTTTATATTTCAGACAATGGTGAGTAAAGTTGCAGCAAAGAAGCCACAGCTCTTCGCCCAGGGGAAGAAAGCCCCCAAAGGCAAAGGAGGCAAAATTCGCGGAAAGGGCCAAAAGAAGAAGATCGCTCTTAAATTCTCAATTGACTGCACACACCCTGCTGAGGACAGCATTTTCGATGTCGCCAATTTCGAGAAATACTTGAAGGAACGCATAAAGGTCCAGGGAAAGACCAACAACTTTGGTAGCCACATTGTCATCACAAGGGACAAGACAAAGATCATTGTTAATTCTGGTAAGAATTTTGATCAACTAATAAAATTAGTGTAGTCTTCAGAACCATAGAATCACAGAAACACCATCGTCTTAAATTATACCAATATAACCTCAAATACCAGATGTCAGCGAATCGATGTCATCTCAATAACGTACATAAAATCTTCGTTGAATTATTTGACGTTTCTATTGACTGGTGCTTTTAGACATGTTTTCGGTTTATTTTGCGAACATTTGAGTCGCCCTAGAGTACGATATGACTGAAGACATCATAGATGTTGAAGACATTTTATTGTTTGCATAATAATTGGAAAATTGAGCTTGATTTTGACATGTCTATGGATTTATTGCAGCGTACTAAGTATTAATTTCAAGAAGTTATCTGTTGAAAATACTCGTTTTTTCAATTAAGTATTGGTTTATTTAAGTCAGTAATGTGTAAAAGTAATGTGCTTTTATCTTGTAAACTTTCCAAGGTGTTTTTAATGCAATTCTGTTTTGTGGATCGTGAAAGTTTCCAATATCTCTGGGGAAAGATGTGTTGAGTTCGTACTGGTTTGCTGGTGATATGTTTGGCAAACTTATGATTAATATTGTTCGTGAGTGACACAATAGCATGGTAATGAATTGATATTAAAAGTCTGGGTGCTTTTTACTGGTTCTCCGTCATCGTAATCTGTCAGTCGCCATTTTGGATTTTAGCTATCTTTTTGTCATCGAATTATCGAGTGCTTAAGTCAGACAACTTTATCTACAAAAAACTTTTTTTTTTTTTTTTGAGATAACGTTATTTCACATTTACGGCTACATGATAGTCAAACAACGTTATGTCGATATTTTCTAATTTCTTATTAAATCGTCATTAAAGTTTAACGCTAACTACATAAGTTACCCTTGTTTTCATATTTTTTTAAAACTATCCCTATAAATTTTAACATCATCATAAGCAAGATAAATGTACAATACACAATAAATTATAATATATTAACATTAGGTTTTAAATAAACATTTCCCTTGTTGAGTTACAAGAATCTAAAATAACGATTTTTGGCTCTCTTGTAAAGTTGCACTTTTGTAGATAGTGTTGTTTGACACTAAGCCCTCGTTATAGTACGCAGTCCAAGCCATTATAGTATTTCGGCAAAAATTATAGGACGTGTAGAAAATGAAAGTTTTTTGTTTGTCACATAAACATAACGGAGAATTCGAGAAATTCCGATGCCCTGCTTAATTATAACACCTCTTACGACCGAAAAATGCTAACATCGGTTGCCGTCAATAACTGTCACGTTAGTTTTTTAGAGTAGGTATACAACGCAAAACCACGTCCATATACTAATATCGCGAGATTTTATATTATTTATATTATACATCGTTCCTCGCTTCACGTTATTACGATTTGCTATGATTGAAGTACGAACATTTTACTAACCTAACCAAACCGGCGAATTCAATTAATATAAATTTTCAAAATTGAGGTATTTTTGACGTACTATACTTTTTTAATAGTACGCGGACGAAAATGTAACTTTTCGAATAGTACGCGAAACAAAATTTACTATAATTATAGTTCGGTTGGCAACACTGCGCTCACTGACAGATGACAGCGGCCGGTGGCGGAAAACCAGTAAAAAGACCCAAAGTCCTGTTTTGAGTGAGGGGCGTGCAATCTAAACTGGACTATGTATTGCTTGAGACCAGCACACGTTGTTGTTTTTTGTGCTGTCACTGTGTACTTACTCTTGTTCCCAATCTTAAGAATAAAATTATATAAGAGATGCTTCGACTGCTGTCATCTTCTATGATCTTTTTCGCTCCTTGGTTGTAGACCACACAGTGTCTCTAAGAATTCCTGTCATTCACCAGACTTACATCTTTTGCCGTATACACTTGGGATGATATTTAGCGGCCTTCCAAGATTTCATAAATTGGTTGGCTTGAAGAACAAGCAAGCCAGCTTGAAATTCTCTTGAGACATAAACAGCACGTGGCTGAGCTCAGTCCAACGTCGCTTCTTTACTCTCGGCGTGATATAGGCTCGCCGATTCGCACTCTTATTTCCTCGTTACTCATAAGGTTATACTACTGCAGACTCAACATCCGTCACAAATTGTCAGTATATGGTGACTCTGAACTTTTGTAAGGTGCCACGCTTGTTATCATAAAGAAGTACTGTCAGAATGCAAGCGTCGTATAAGTGGAATTTAATTTTAATCCAGTAGTCATGAGTCCCAGACATTTCGCATTGAGTTAAATATTGCTGCTGCTATTCCCATTCGGACAGCGAGCTCTATTTCTAAATACTATCTCCTGTGATGTGCACGTCCAGGTATTTGAAACTGTAGACACTCGCTGTCGTTAATCTGGCTTAAGACAGGTGCTATTGCACAAAACATTGGTTTTCTTTGAGTTGATTTTCAAATTCTTCTTTTCAATTCAATTCATTCAAAAATCTTTCGGACAAAGTGTAAGTGAATACGAGGGGAGATCGATTAAATACCAATGTCAGCGATTGCCGAACACTACATAAATACAGGTTACAAATTTGACTGAGACAGAGTTACTGGGCTAGAATCGAGAGAAACTTTCCACACTTGGAAAAGGAGGTCAATGAAAGACACCTCAATCCAGACAATATATGACACGCGCCCATGGACTCATTTGTGCATTTAAAAAACTGTTTAAAAAGATCATCATTTATGGCACTACAACCCTTGTTGGGTCTTGGCACCCTTCAAAAACTTCCTCCATCCTGGACGATTCAGCGCCGACATACCAATTATTTTGACCGAGCATTTTTAAATCTCCCCTGGCACAGTCCAGCCATCTCAATTTCGGCCGTCCAGGTCTTCTCTTGCCATCGGGGGTTGCGGACATAGCCCGCCTCGCCACAAGGTCGATCCAGCGCAGTTTGCATTTTCATATGCCATGTGATCTTTTTATTAAAATAATTTTTATAATACCTATTTGAAATCAATTATTAATAAAAATATGTAATTGCAATAATTTTTTTTTGTTTATTGGGTATATATAATTTATCATTGATGTATTCAGTATTGCAACAGATAAGGTTCAGAGGTGTAAGTTCAAGTTCAGGAAATTTTCAATATGAGAGATTCATTATTTTCACTTTTGAAAGTTTGCCATTTTTGATCTTTCCAACATAAATTTCTCATGAACAGTGAAAATTCACAACGGAAAGTTCATTGCCCACGTTGCACTTTTTAAAAATACGACTTATAAAATGACCTAGTACATATTTACAACCTTGCAAATTCTTCTGTTGCATGGACATAATTTACATGGTTTTTGTGGGATGATTTTTTAAAAATGATTAGACAATATGTGTACAGAAATTGTATTCGGAGATAGATACTCGATAATACTAGCATACATAATATTCAATAAAATGACTTTTGTGTCCTAGTCCGTTTTAGCCATGTTGCAATTTAAATTACTGAAATTACTGTTGAATCTCTTAAGTTTTCTTTCTTGTTTCCAGACATTCCCTTCTCCAAGAGATACCTGAAGTACCTTTCGAAGAGGTACCTGAAGAAGAACAACCTCCGTGATTGGCTCCGAGTGGTTGCTTCAGTGAAGGACGCCTACGAGCTGAGGTACTTCAACATCAACGCGGGTAGCGACAATGAAGATAACGAAGATTAAATGACTAAGTTTATGGAATCCTTTTGAACCTTTACTGGTCTAGACACTCAGTATGAATCCATGTATAGGAATTTAATATTTTTATTTTGTATCACGATACATTCTGTGTGTGTAGACGATTAAAGAACATCTTACACCTAACGATTCTTTGTTTATATTGGTTTTTCCCCCTGACATCCATTCCCACACAGGTTATTATGATCAACATAAGTCACGGAGAAAACATTACAATCGATTAAGTTATGGGGTCGTTCATATCACATCAAAATTGAGGACAGTGGTTTGAGCAAAAATGTGAGTTAATTTGGACAGGGTAAAAGATTTTGTGATAAAATATAACAATGGCAAAGTGACATAAAGAAAATGAGTAACATTACGTATTTGAGAAAATGCATACAATTTTTTTTTAAATATCTAAACATTTTATTGAACATACATAATTTGAAAACACCTTAGTGTACAAATATCCCTTCTGACTGATATATTCTAGGATGAGAAATACTTCCGCCTTCTTTCTTCATCCGCCATCTGCAAATCTAGTCATTTTATAATAATTTGAAGCATTACATGTTTGCAATGATGCCCATGACATCTGGTATTCTCTAGGGCGCAAGCCCATCTCAAAGAGTTGGCTATAATTTTTTTAAATGGGCATGCACATTAAAAGTTCCGCAACCAATTCATCCTGTTGCATGATTGGTGGACCTTCCTACGATAGACATACATAGTACTTAGAGTAACCAAAGTTATAACTGCTCATGGTGCATTCCACTTGTGGGTAAATTGAAATAAAGGCACATTTTCATCATGCGATGAAGAAGTGATTAGCTCATTTGAGCGAAGCATGCTTTGTGTTTGGACTCACAAAGGAATTGAGTATGTATCTGTTACATAACAAAAGAAAATATCAGTATAAAAGTTTTGTCCGCAAGTCCTTTTTAGGTGAGTTTCGTTTCTTAGAAATAATATGGCAGCTGGTATCAGTAACTTATCGAAAGAAAGTATTAATTCTTCTACAGGCATGAGTATCGATACCTTTTTGACATCTCTACCTGTCAATGACGACCGGAAGGCAAACAAAGATCTGGTCAAGCTTTGGCAAGATGCAGGATAGGAATACAGTTGGATTCAAAGATATCCAATACTGGAGAGAAACGGCTTTGGACATACCTTGATGGAGAAGGCCAAGGATCCACAATAGGACTAGCACCTGAAAGATACTGTATTGTATAAGAAATACAAATTAAAACAGAGTTTATCATCACAACACATCTGGTTGAATCGTGAATGTCTTCGCTTTAAGGTTGTGCGTGTACGTGAATATAAAAACGAAATCTGGATCTCCGATTGCGTTGAAAGTCCTCAAACTTGCGCAGCTCGCTTGGATCAAATCGGAAATGAAGAAATGGTACTACATCAGGGATTCGTCGAGTGTCTATGTGTTCTTTATTCATAATTTATTGACTAGCAGATTACATCCAATCGAATTTGATACCGTTGATTATAAAATTAGATCACACATTAAAAAAAAAACTTTTATAGCTCAAAAGAGTAAAATTGATCGATTGGTGAATGTAAAAACTACGTTAAGGGTGAATGTTAATATAATTGAGGAAAAAATAAAATTTTCTGAACGATTGGTGAACACAACAACTGTGAATTTTAATGAAGATGAAACGACTTTATTGAAAAAAGGTCTTAAATATTGTCCTAATCTTCAGGTAACCAATAAAGATTTAGAAAACTTGGCCATTGATGTTGATATCTCTTTAAAGTCGGACATGGCGACGCGTTACTTGTGCTCTACTGTTTTAAAGAAGGAATTAAATAATATTAGTAATTATAATCATTCAGAAATTAGTGCTGTAAAATCGATTAAGAATAAAATAAAATCTTGTAATTTAGTGATTTCAAATGCAGATAAAGGCAACGCCACAGTGATTATGAATAAGAGTACTTATGTGGAAAAAATGGAAGATCTTTTGTCGGGCCCATCATTTGTTGTCTTGAAACGTGATCCCACTATGGTTAGTGCAGAAACAGTAAAAACATTAATAAATGATTGTAATGCATGCCTACCAACTGAAAGGTTGAAAAGAGCATACAAACAAATGAATCCGCAGTGCCCTAGATTGTATGGTTTACCAAAAATCCATAAAGTAAATTTACCACTTACACCAGTCGTTACTTTTAATTCAGCGCCTTCATACAAATTAGCAAAATTAGGTAATAACTTGTTCAAACATAAATTAGCTTTTATACCAAAATTTACAATAAAGAATTCTTTAGATTTAGTTGATAAAATCAAAAATATTGTGGTACCTGTGAATGCAAAACTCGTGTCATTTGATGTTGTGAGTTTATTCACTAGTGTCCCAATGGATTTAAAATCAGCAATCTTGGACTTTATAGACATGAAGAATCTTAATCCATTGTTGACAAAAGACATAAAATCTGTGATTGATTGTTGCTTAGACCAGAATTTCTTTAAATTTAATGGAAGCATATATCGACAAATTAATGGTTTGGCAATGGGTAGTTTCTTATCTCCTATTTTGGCAGATTTCTTCATGGATATAGTCGAATCTAAGATTAGCAATTTAAATTCATTTCGGAATATCATTTACTGGTATAGATATGTAGATGATATCTTAGCTTTGTGGTCAGGCACGGAAAGACAATTGGATAATTTTTTTAAAGACAAATAGTATTAATAAGTCAATTCAATTCACAATGGAACTAGGGAACAGTACAATTAACTTCTTGGATTTAACAATCAATGTTACAAATAACAAACATACATTTAGCATTTTTAGAAAAGATACCTTCAGTGATAACATTATTAATAACTCTTCTAGACACCATATCCCACATAAATTATCAGTTTTCCATGCTTTTATACATCGTTTATTAATGGTTCCTATGTCCGAAAATAGTTTTGCTTTGGAGTTAAAGACGATTAAACAAATCGCTTTTAATAATGGTTATGACTCACGTTTGATTGATCGCATTCTGGCCAACAAATCTAAAAAATTAGCTTTATTAAATGTGACCTCTGGCTTGGTGATAGATGAAGCCAGTGTTAAAAAACGCTGGGTTAAATTATGTTACCTAGGAAGAGTGTCTGAGAATATTTCTAGAAAAATAGATAAAAATCTTTTCAATGTAACATTTTACAACACACAAAATTTGAATTCAATACTGGTGAATACTAAAGATAGATTAGATAAACTTAACCAAAGGTTGTGACTCTTGTGATGCCAAATATGTTGGACAAACGGGACGATCTTTTAACACTAGGATCAAAGAACATTTAGCCTGTGCCAAAAATGGTAATGAATCTTCAGCTTTTGGAAATCATTAAAGTTTAAATAATCACTCTTTTAATATCAGAAAAAATTTTAAAATCCTGCATTTGAATGAGAAATCTAGAAAATTGGATAAACAGGAAATCCTAGAAATTAATAGGTATAAATTTTTGCCCAATTCTAATTTGTTAAATGATCAATTATATTTTGTGTCTTCTCCATTATTATATCCTATTTAATATTTGGGATTGTTATAACATAACTTTAAGTATATATTGTACATTATTTATTATTATTTAATTTTGACTCATATTTTGGTTGTATTTGTTTTGTATTCGATCTCACTTCAATTGATAATATTGTTTATTTTATTATTTTTTATAAATTTTTATTGTAAATTTTGACTAATCATAATTATTTGTTGATATTAATAATGTTATTGTAAGTGTTGATTGTTTCATATTTTGTGGTTTGTTAATGTTTAAAATAATTTGTTTAATGTCTCTGATGTAGTATGAAATATTAATGTCCAACCGCATTAATTTTAAATTAACCTGTTATTGGGAAGGTATTATTGGACGGATAATTATTTAAGTACCTATTGTTATATTATTTCTGTCGCTTTGGATTTTGTCTGATAAATATTGTTTTTAAAAAAATGTATTCAGTTGTAAATGTCACACTGAGGCGGACGAAACCGGTCCTAATCTATTGATTAAAAGTAGAATAAGTACTACAAAAAAAATGCGTTTTATTAAATAAAAACAATACCTGAAAGAAGATAAAAAGAAGAAGTAAAAAAAATGATAGGGATTGAGTTAGATTTAATAACCTTGAACATCCAAAAAATTTGAAGGAGGCGGCTTTGGACACCTGGATGGAGAAGGCCAAGATCCAATTTTTGTTTTATTTCATTAGAAAAAAACAGCTGCATGGTTGTATATTTTGTATCAGTTAAATCTCTGTTGTCTGTAGATTTTGCAATGGACAGTTGTGCAAAAATGTGACAGGCTTCTAGTCGACAGTGAAATCAAAGATGAAACATCCATTATTGAGCGGCTTCGCGAGAGGTCTGAGGATTTTGTTTACTCAATTACTAAATTTATCCTAAACAAATTGTATTAATAACGTTACTGTAATAATAAAGTACTGTCGAACTTGGTTATTATGATCACGGAAATAGTGAGATCTCGGATGTAATGAGGAAACATTTGTTGACATTTTAGTTTATGATTTTCTCCATATATTTATTCACTTTCATAACGAGCTACTTCTCGGGTACACCGAACAAAACTGTTAAGGCTATACTTCAGCTGAGGCATGGTCTAAAACGATTGTGACTACGCGACATGCAGATTTTGCAAACGACGCGTGACGAACAAAACATAATTTGTCATAAAAAATCAACATGTGTCCATTTAATGTTATGTTTATTGTTATTTAAGGGGGGACATGCTCAGTGTAGGTCAAAATAGAGCTTTTGTTCTATTTTCAAAGCATGATCCTGGACATACCTTAAACATTGTAGATAATCTATTTATATAATTTTGAAGCCTTATTATTCTTTATATTTATTTTAAATATTTGATGACTGCATAAAGTATTTTTATTACATAAAATAGTATTCTTTTAAACCTCTCGCTCTAATGTTTTAGAATATAGTCATATTTCAGTACATAAATGTGTAGTGGTGTTAAGATTTTGTAAATTTATTAATTTTTAAACGCATTTATAAAACCATTAGTAAAATTTATGTCGACATTATTATAGTGAAATATCTATATATATAAAACAAAGTCGGGTTAGTTACACATTTATAACTCGAGAACGGCTGGACCGATTTTAAATTTTTAAACACGCGCGTTAACATCATTTTACTCCCTACTTCAATTATAGTTTGTCAATTTATGGCTACGGCCGTATGTTGTAGCTTAACCACTGGGGAATGCCAAAAGAAATGGCGTATTTCAAAAAAACACTACCTTATTCTTAGGTCAATAATTATTATAAAGCAATCATTATTCGCAGGATGTTTATCACACTTGAATGGTCAAAAACAAAGCTTATAATAAGTATCTTTAGAATTATCTTCAAATGTGTTAATCTTGCCCATTTTTTGAATAATAAAATGCCTAATTCTTGACAAATTTGGGATCACAGAGATTATCAATATAATTTTTTATCGTAAATATTTCACTATAATAATGTCGATATAAATTACACTGATGGTTTTATAAATGCGTTTAAAAATTAATAAACGTAAAAAATCTTAACACCACTGCACATTTATGTACTGAAATATGACTATATTCTAAAACATTAGAGCGAGAGGTTTAAAAGAATACTATTTTATGTAATAAAAATACTTTATGCAGTCATCAAATGTTTAAAATAAATATAACGGTGTCACCTCCGAAAGGGGGGGGGGGGGTGATGGATGAGTGCTCTGGACCCCCCTGATGATGTAATGTCATGTCAAGTCACGGTGGTATCGTCTGCTTCTTCTTTCGGGGACATGTTTATGTTGATTGACAACGCGGAAGTACAGGCGAAAACAGGGCGTTTATTGTTCGGAATATAAATACAGTAAAGTACAGCGTACAAAATATTTAAAAAAAAAAAAATAAATTTAAAATGGCGGTGACGCCGGCGAGCGCGGCGCCACAGCCGACGTCACGCTCGAGAGTCCGAAAACCGAATGACCCTAATAGGGGCTGGTAGGGCAGAGTAGGTAGTAATAATACCCAACAAACAATTCACAATTATTCTATCTCTGAAAAATGACAAAAACAGCCTCTGGCATATGTACCTGGCTTGTAAGTAGGTACCTCAGGTCTCATATTTCAGACCTTTTCTAGGTACATGCTTTGGAAAGGGGCTGTGAATTTCTTGGAATTATTACTACCTTCTGCATTTCTTTGCTTGTTAGCTACATATTTTGAAATATTTGAACTAGGTACAAATACATATTTTTTCAAAGTAATCTCAAATCAGATATTCTAGATGCTAGGTACATTGTATGGCTGGGAACTTTGCTTCCAATATTGGTCAAAATTGGATGAAATGTAGGTAATAATATTAAAAAAATGATATTAATAATTACTATTTGCTTACGGGCTAGAAATTTGCCTCGCAGTCGATCTGTTCATGTTTGCATGAATCAGCCCAATGATGATTCAGGCCTCGTGGCCTTGGATCCTCTGAGGATGCCATGGTTTAGGCGGTATCAACGGATAATAAGGCTTGAAAATTATATAAATAGATTATCTACAACGTTTAAGGTATGTCCAGGATCATGCTTTGAAAATAGAAAAAAGCTTAATTTTGACCCACGCTGAGCATGTCCGCCCTAAAGTAATAATAATAATATCGTCACTGTTCTGGCAGAAGACACTAATTCGAAAAAATGAAATATCGAGTTAGTACCAAAATGTTCCTTATTTCAAACATTACCATCTGGAAACCTTCTTAATAAATACACAGTCTTTATTTTAAAGTCATCCTTTTTACGATCACTTAATAAACTCACATGATATACCATTATTTCAAACATTTTAACAACTTCAAAGTCAAATTACTCAAAACTAGTATTCTCCAGTTAGTGTGTTCTGCCAGAACAGAGACGATATATTCATTGACATGTTTTGTTTTTCGAGTAAATACGTAACGTTTTTTCGTCATCTTTACACGATTTAAGAATTAATTCCTCCGACGCCATCACAAAACAAATTGACGTGTTCACAGGTCTACTATCGCTCTCCGACTGGCAACGCAAGCGAAATTACGTCCCACCTATTGCTGAAAATTATTTGCCGTTTCACTGAAGTATGCTCTTAATGTGTCGATCGTTTAAAAACAACATTTTCAACCCTAAGCAATAAAATCCGACCGGGCAGTAGGCAACTAGGCCACCGGGACCGGATTACGCTTATGACACTAGTTAAATGTCTAAGTACCTAATTGATGTTTTTGCTGAAAAGTATCCATGCATATGGTTGAAATTGCATGTAAAAAATCAAGCTTTGTGAAGTCAGTATGTACCTACCAGCGCCGGCGGCTCAGCACTCATTACAATAACAACTTCTTTTGTAATTTATGAATGCCATGCTTGTTTCGGGGTTTGTATGATGGTTTTCAGATTTTTTATGTTCTATGCTTAAATAGAACGTGGTGCGAAAAATGTTATGTAACGAGTAATGCTTATAACGAGCAAATTTAGTCGGTCCCATCAACCTCGTAATAACCAAGTTTGACTGTATTCATATTTTATATCAATTGACAATATCACATTGAAGCAGATGAAACCGGTCTTAGTGATTTAAAAATATGTGGAATAAATACTATATATTATGTAGCATACGTGGGTAAATGCGGCTCTTCGTTGGGTTAAGTGCGGCTCCCAATATCTCTTGATAAAAATATAGGTATTTTCTTTCACCATTATACTTTTATTTCCATGAGTTTTCCTTTCTAAATGATGCGCATATCAAATTTGTGTATTTAATACTACGGTGTCTTTTTTTATACATGAAAATCCAGAATGTGGCGCTCGTTGACCTCATGTATGCCCATCCCTGCTATACAGTGTCTTTTATTTAAGCTTACAATTAATACACAATAACTTATGAAATATGCGCAAAATGAAGCATTGTAAATTTTTAATAATATTGTCCATTTAACAGCGCTATATCTATATATATAAAACAGTCGGGTTAGTTACACCATTTATAACTCAAGAACGGCTGGACCGATTTTTATAATCTTTGATTTGTTGGATTTGTTTTCGCCCGGAATAGCAGAATAACTATTAAAATATCGGATAAATCACGGGAAAAAAATTATGAAGACAATTCATTTTCTCATACATTTTGACATTTTGAACAATGAATCTCGCGCATTCGAAAATAAAAGAAAATCACAAAAAATTTAAATCCATATACAACGCCATCTCTGATACATGACAGAAAGAATAAACAAGAAACAAACAAACAAATGAAAGGCGTTGGGTGCATTATCTATCCTTCGACAGTTGATTCAGTTCAGCCTCAGATCCCAAAAGATTTTGTTGTAGACTCCGGCGAATTTTGGAGGAAGTTGTTCTGTCTGAATCTTTTTTACTTCTTCGACAGTACAACAGACAACATTGACCAGTTTCTTTTCGATTTGCCAAAGCGATCCGTTTGCACGAACGTTGTTCTACTCTGAGATGCCACGTTATTACACTTGGAACGCTTCATCGAAGAAATGTCAATGTCGGAAGCAAGGCGATGCGGTTCCTGATCATCCGGATATGCATTCTACTGATGCTCTTGGTCGTATTTACACAGTTCATCCGAAGAATGGCGAATGATTCAACTTGCGGTTGTTGCTGGTAAATGTTTGTGGGCCGACATCATTTGAATCACTTCGAACTGTCAAGTGTAGTGTGCCCAACATTTCGTGCTGCATGTCAAAAGCTCAATTTGCTTGAAAATGATACTCATTGGGACATGACAATCGCTAAAGCATTTGTTTCTGCATCTCCAAGTCAGATACGCACATTATTTACTATCATTATTTCGACATGCTTCCCATCGAATCCACCTGAACTGTAGAACAGCTACAAGGATGACATGTCAGAAGATATTTTACATCGAATTCGTGTCATTTCAGGGAATCCCGATCTCGAGGTGAATAAGGAGATACATAACCAGGTTTTCCTTTTGATCAAAGACATGTGTTACCTCATGTGCGGCAGTTTGTTAGTCAAGTCAGGAATGCCAATGCCACATCGTGGAGTGAATTACGCTTCCAATCTAGAATTGGAACGTGAACGTGAATATGATCGAGATGCATTGAACTAATTAGTTCGAATGAATGTACCAATGTTGAACCCCCAACAGAAGATAGTGGACGATACGTTAATGAAGGCAATTGTTGATGGAAATGGTGGCTTATTTTTCCTCGATGCGCCCAGTGGAACTGGGAAGACATTCCTCATGTCATTGATTTTGGCCACTGTTCGTGCCAGATCCGAAATTGCTGTAGCAGTTGCTTCTTCTGGGATAGCGGTCACGTTGCTAGAAGGATGCCGAACAGCTCATTCAGCGTTGAAATTGCCGGTAAACCTTCAAACGACTGAAAAACCGACATGCAATATTGCGAAACATTCAGCAATGGCCAAAGTTTTGGTAGCAAGTAAAATCATCACCTGGGATGAATGTAGAATGGCGCACAAACGCGCATTGTGAGAGATGTTTTGGAGGCGCAATGATTCTACTATCTGGCGATTTCCGCCAAACACTACCAGTCATTCCAAGATCGACCGCTGCCGATGAAATAAACGCTTGCCTCAAATCATTGACTCTGTGGCGCTATGTGAAGAACCTTCAGCTGACGACAAACATGCGAGTTACATTGCTAAACGACAGTGGCGAAGGGTGGAGGTAGGCTGTTAAGATCCGCCATAAACAGTGCACATTAAACTTTTTCAGACATAGATATTTGTTTTCGTTGAAATAAGACTACAATTTACAGATAATGTTGGTTAGTTTTTAAAATTCAATTAAACCCTGAGAAACCAAGCCATAATAGATAATAGTCAAAAAATACATGTATATCTATAAAATATCTAAAATTATGCAATTAAATCATACATAACTTTGAATATTTTATAAATAGAATAATATTTTATATATATTATAGTTTGGTTTAGGCAGGGCTTAATGAATTTAAAAAAAATAACCAAGAATATGTGCAATATGTATTTTTAATCCAACAAAAACAAATAACTATGAATGAAAAAGTGTGCACAATTTTGTCGTATTGCCCAAATTAGACTAAAACTATTATGGTTTCGTTTAGGCAGGGTTTAGTTGATTTTTAAAAACTAACTAACACCATCTGTAAATTGTAGTCTTAGTTCAATAAAAACAAATACATATGCCTAAAAAAGTTTAGTGTGCACTATTTATAGCGAATCTTAACAGCCTACCTCCACCCTTCGCCACTGCTAAACGATCCATATGCCGAAGATTTCTCTAAGCAATTTCTGACTATCGGTAACGGCCGTGTTCCTGTCGACGAATCGAACGGATTGATTTTGAGTGAACGAGCAATTCTTGCGGCAAAGAACAAAGATGTGGATCACTTAAACTTCACAATTCAAAATCAAATCGTTGGTCTACTGCATTCCTTCAAATCTATCGACTGTGTAAGTGCTCGGCCGTAGTAATTTGGCGGGCGTGGTGCGGCGGCGTCTTGCGAAACTCAAACGTATTACCGTGTGTATTATGCCCGAAAAAAGACACTGTCTACGAACATTTTACACATGGTTATACGTTTGAGTTTCGCAAGATGCCGGCGCGCCACCCCCGCGCGACCACTACGTTCTTGCACTAACAAACGAAGACGAAGCAACCAACTAGCCAACTGAATTTTTAAACTCATTGGATCTTCCTGGCTTGCCACCGCACAATTTACAACTGAAGGTTGGCTCGGTAGTCATCATGCTTCGAAATCTGAACCAACCAAAACTATGTAATCCATTTCATTTTTATTTGATTTTTGCACATTTATTGAACTTAATTCATTTTGAGTTTTCATTTTAACTTAATAAAAAAATGAATTTAATTCAGCTAATAAGTTAACACAAGATTATTGATTTTGAGGCGGTACGAAGTTCGCCGGGTCAGCTAGTATTAAATATATAAAAAAATGTTTCACGCGAAAGTTGTAGAGAATTATGTTTTCTACAAAATTGATAATAACTATTTTTGTCATTGAACCAATGACATATTAAATGGACGACTCACTTCATACCCGGCGCTCACGAGAAATTGTGCATGAAAGTCATTCACAGATGTATAGGTAGATGTCACGTGACCATTGACGTATCCGTTTCCATTATGCGATACAAGCTTCGAGAATTTATAGTAATATAACCTTTATTGTAATGGCGTATTAGTGTCATGACTCATTGCGTTAGAAACAGATTCTCGGTTACTTACGACTTCTCGGAGATTAGACGCAAGTGAGAGCAGCGAATCACAGGCGACTGACTGTCCAATGGTTCCTGTCATTCAATTGCATTGAATAAACATTCATCAATATCTTAAAATGGCATTTTATAAATAATAAATAATACTAACACATGCAAAGTGATATCCCATCTTTCTTGGAGTGTTTAGTAGATTTTTTTACAATTTTTAACTAGGCACATTGGCATTTTGTAACACAATAATAACGGTGCAGTCGAAACCTGACAGTCAGAAATTTTGTATGGGCAGACCCAGCGGTGTCGCCAGACCGCTTGCAAGCAGAATGTTCATTTGAGCGTAGGATACCGATTTTAAAATATGAATTTCGCCATCCGGCAGACCCGACACAAAGTGAGTGTCATTTTATTTTCTAGATGCTTCGTCCATATTAATGTCATTGCATTGAACCTACTGGTGAAGAGATATTGTGAAAAAAATCAGTTTCGTGTGCCATTTTTCCAAGATGGCGGCGTCTTCTGACGTGGGCCATTGTTGAAAATTTGTATTTTTTATTAGGAACAAAGACCATAAAACATCAAAAGTCTTTGTATATGTAAATGTGTTTAGGTTAGGACAGATACCCTATCATACAGACCTTTTGTATGATAGGGTGTCTTTTTCGTGTTGTTGCCATTTGCCCGTCCACTGGGATCGAACATTGAAATCGAAAATGAGAGTTTGTATGAAAATTAGTGATCCCTTTATTGCTGAACTGAACTATAGGGCTCCATCTCCAGGGTTTTCTTCGGCATCTTCGGTGGACATTAAAAATATGACAAAGGGTGACGTAAAATAAAACTAACAGTATTTATATTTGTACATTTTATTGTCCTATTTCATTACAAATTTTGTAAAACAATTTATTTACAGTTTAAAAGTGTATATTAACAATATAAGCAAAGATATAAATGAAAAAAGAAGCTACTCAATTTACTCCTCTTCTAATAAATCTTGGTGATGATTGAACGAAAGCACAAGACTTCCATTCATCATGGCCAACAATAGTTTTTTCATCAAACTACTTAAAGCCAAAGGTATCAGACATTTTTGATAGAATTTGGTGAAAATGTTCAGCATTGCGGCATGCTTAGAATCTAAAGACTTAGAATTTCGAAATGACTTATTACTTTCGATAATATCGAGTATATAATAGTTAATTTTAATTAATTGCAAGGCAGATTTACTCAATTCCCACTGGCGATCTCCTTCATTCTGTTGAGGGCCGATCCCGCCTTGAACCACGTGATTTGTTGTGCGTTCATTGTGTGGTTTAGTGTAATCTTGTCCACTTTGCCGTTGGACTGCTTGATCTCAGCTTGGACAGGCTGCGGAAAACAAAACGAATAATATAAGAGCCACGCACAGAACAGGTTAATAAAATGGACCAGGGTTTTGAAGGAGGGTACTTTATGACAGTTAGGCCATAAAACCTAAGTTAAACAAACTGTGTTCAAATATTGAATGCACGTTGCATTTACGTGACAAATTTTAATTCATATTATTATGATACAGGCGTGACTATTGAAAATAACATAATATTCTTTAATGGATGTTTAAGTTTATCACATATTTTACCCTCCATAGCCTGTTATACCAGACCTAGTAGGGTACTAACTGACTGTCACAGTAAGCTGCCGCTACGGGAATGAAGTGTGTAATGTAATCTTTCTTGGTATGTATTTAAAATGTTATCAGGCTGATGGCCCCATCCCGTAGCACATTTTGAACCTTTAAACGATTATTGTCAGTTAGCAAATTCTACCGAAATTGCCAGAATAACAATGAGGTCACCTCACGCGTACCGCGCTATATCGGCAACCGCATGACTCAATGAACGTTTTTTAATATGTTCTGCATGCCTACACATTTTCGACTTACGTCAAAATGCGCACTCTCTGTTTTTATGTTCTTCTTTGTGGATTTTTTATTAAATTATTATTTATGTCTGGTGTTTACATCTATTATCTATTGTCTGCCGGTTGAAATAATATCTATGGATACAATATAAGTCATTTTAACGTACGCACACATAGAAACTGTTAAAATTCATTGAAATTACATACCATGAATAATGAATAATAATTTGAAATACTAATAAATTAGAGTTGCCACTTTCCATAATTGAATTTATAGAGATAGTGATCTTTCAAAATATTCTGTGTAATGACAAAACTATATACTTAATTTGTCACCGTACCAGCATGTGACAGCACGTGACGAGATAATAATGTAATCGCAGTATCATTGTTATTTATAGTCGACAATCGCTCATGATGTTTGGCGTGATTTGTGTAATTCGAGCATAACTAACAAAAATATCTGTACTTTGAAAGCACATTATGTATAAAATTACCCCAGGTTTAGAGCACTGAAAAAGCTGTCAGCAGAATTGGATTAAATCATTGTCCACTGAAGAAGGGAGCTGATACATTACACGACTGGTCCTACTTTTCGCCCCTTCCGTTGTCTATGGATGACCTGTCATTGTCTATAGAGTGCTCATACTAACGGGTCTGTCGTGTTCACTTGTCGGAGTATTCTTAGTTTCAGATTTCTTTCAGATTATTTTAACGTATCTTGGAGACCTTGGAGTTCATCAGATTTATTGGTTATGTGTTATTAATAATTGGAAGTGACGATCAAAGTAAGTAAACTTCTTCTGTGTATAATAATATCATAATACACCACAACGTTTGACAATGTGACAGTCGATTCTAAACGACAATAACTAATAACTTATTTATACTCTTCAGTCATTATAGAATACCAAATTCTGCTTGTACATGTACTTGCACTTGTATACAAGTATGTCATCAATAAATAGTATGGCAGTGGACCACTCGTTGCTTGTGCAAAAAGTTATGCTCCGGCTTTATTAATTTAAAGATGGCGGTGATTAAACGGAATAATGAGTACCGAATACTATAATTTTGTATTCATAAAAATATATTACCTTTCCAGGCGCAATGCTAGCTAATCCCAGGAGTGAGATCTTGGAGTCAGGCTGTACTTTGTCATAATCTGCGGCGTTGGCGAAGGTCAATGGAAGCATACCTTGCTTCTTCAGGTTGGTCTCGTGGATTCTGAAAACAGCAAAAAACTTTATAAGTGCATAGGTGTTTCACAAAAGATGTAACACTGGTTGTCATAACTTGGCTGAAGAGATCATTCAGAGATGCTATAAATAAAGAGATAGTACAATATGTGATTACCTTCAATCAGTGATAGTACAATAATACTATAATTTTACCACCTTTTGTACTATAATCAACATAGAAAAAGATGGCAACATTACCTTCGATAGAAAATAGCATCACAAAAAATGACGGACTTGATAGTAGGTATGTGACATAACATATAATTCGGAAACACCTCAGAAACATACCACAGTAAAACATCATTAATAAGAACACGGATAATTTGAAATTCGCCGTAATTCGAAAATTTCGCAAAAAAAAGTCGGTTGAACATTATTTTCATATAAAATCATACATTTAAATCGAATTTCATAATTCGAAATGATTTCAGAGTCCTGGCATACAAAAATATTCAATAAATCGTAATAAAGTACACTATTTCATGAGCCAGTCCATTGAAAATTGTGTCAGATTTTTCATAAAACATCATAAATAACTTATTTTAAGAAGGTACTATGTAATATAAATAATCCTGACATTTTATGACCCATTAACACCCGGAATCGGAAATTTCGTAGGTACATCTATGATCGTAAACAAAATTAATGAAAATCAAAAATTTTTCATTTCAAAATTTTAATATCTTTCCCCAATACATTTCATATTAGGATTTTTTTTTTCGATTTTCGGTTTTGTGGAATTTGTATTAACGAGGTTTTACTGCAATTAAGAAAAAATCTTGAAAAAAAACATAGTGCCGGGTGGGACTAGAACCCACATCTTCAGAGGATTCCGGCCAACGTGCTTCAACAATTTAGCTACCTGCACTTTACCTAATTATGACGAAATTAAGTCATGCAACTGAAGCGTTTGTTAAATTTCTTTAATACTGGCATAGCGACTGGATTTTGTGGTTTGGGCCACCACCAACAAAATTTAAGAATTATACAAAGATGGCGTAGTAAGATACAATATAAGGAGAGATACAATAGTATAGACAAGGAAAGTATTGGACTTTTCGATAATTTTTGTACAAGTAATATGAATATATGATGGCCGAGCGGCTTAAGCGTCGGCTTGTAGTGTCGTGGGTCCGTGGGTTTGGCAAAATCACATATTGTTTTTTAATTTGTGTTTGAGTGAGAGTATGGACCTATTAGGTTGAGCAATTGGCTAACATCCATTTCTCGTAAAAACAATATTCCGTTAATACAAACCTGCACACTGTGGAGGCCTATATCGACTGCTTAATCTGCATACCGGCCAACTACACTTGGACAAATTGTTTAGGAAGGAGAAGAAACTTAATAATGTAACTATCTTGAAGGGCTACCTGTAAGAAAGCTTACCGTGCAAAGGATTTGACAATGATGGCCCGTCCTCCCAAATGCCTTGGCTCAAGAGCGGCATGCTCCCTGGAGCTTCCCTCTCCGTAGTTCTCATCTCCGACGGCCACCCACTCGATGCCGGCCGCCTTGTACTGGCGCGCTACGTCAGGGACTCCGCCCCACTGCCCTGTCTGTTGATTCTTGATATTGTTCATTTCGCTGTTTTCAAAGTTGACGGCGCTGTTGACAAATTTATGACAATTGGATTAGCGGAGCTCTGTCTGCAAACTCGTTGCTTGTGCAGTGTGGAACGTGTGATAGAAAACATGTCATTGGTTGTCCTCTACTCTAGTTACTGTAACCACACACGTAAACTCTGATTTCTTTCCTTTGCCTCGTGGTTGCCAGAAAACGATATGTAAGGAGCCTTTGATCTCGTCCTCGGAAAATGTAAATATTTAGATATGGATTGGGTATCCTTAGCCACAATGTATACTGAAATTCAACTTGGCACCAACATGGCCATAAATCAAAACTGCTAGTAAATGTTGCAAGTCTCGCTCATGCATACAACGCGACGTGACCTCTTGTCAAAATGAATAAATGTCATTGTACATTCGACAAAGAAACAGCGATTTTGTATTGGTGTTTAGGAAAATAAAAAAATGGAAATATTGGGTACAATAATAATTGTCAATTAGAAATATACGTATGTTTAGTATTTCAATTGTTGGAAGGATATATCGTAACCTGAAATATCATTTCATTATGATCGCTGCCATTTGACATTCTTGCTCTTTCGTGATCTGACACTGACAGGCCCCCTGGGGTGGCGCGGTGATTGTGTGTACTAATTTGTGAACACTGGCAAAATGATATTGACAAATTTGACTTGTTGCAGTTGAGACGAGTTTGTATGTGCGATCCGGCTTAATGGCACTTGAAAAATCTGATTGCACATTTAAAAAAAAATTATATTGTGAGAAAAGAACTTAAAATGTCAATGTGTAATGCTCTAAGGGAAATAGATAAGCAGAGGAAATACCCAATGAACATGTTGTTGGAAATGTTGTCAAGATGTCCTCTGTATTTGAGCCAAGGTCCGGCAGCTGAGATGTGATCGGTGGTGCACTTTCCTTTGACTTTGATGAGGACGGTGAGGTCTGTCAGGTCCTTTCCGTTCCACTTCTTGAAGGGGGAGAGCAGCTGGAGACGCTGGGATTTGTCGTCAACGTTTACTGAAACGCCTGAAAGCAACAGAAAGAAAGAATCAATTGTGATCTATCATCTACATCTACCTGATGCAATGTGACACATGTATTGTAAACATACCGCATTAGCAGTTTGACTAAAAATAAAACATACTCGGAGCGAAGATCCAACATAAATTGTGCATACATACTACACTTCATCAATCATATTTATGCATTTGTTTTAATTGAACTAAGAATACAAATTGCATAATATACAAACCATAATAGTTTAGGCATGCAATGGGTCATACTTATAGGGTGTTCATCCAAAATTTTCGAATGCGATTTTACGCCAGATATATAATACGCCCGTATAATTGCGTTCATCCAAATTTAGTACATAAGCATCTCGCCGAACCCGAACACCTAATGCCCCTCTACCATAAGTTTAGCGAAACCGATTGCTATTCGGCAGAGTCCATTTTTGACAGATCGCAACTGACAGCCCGCGTTTGTTGATAATTGTCATAGGTTCTTGTTTTGTTCCGTATTTCATTATGATTCACTGTATTATTTTGATTATTGTCTAATGGTACTATCTATTTTACAATTGATTCTATAATTGGTGCTTATTTTATTCAATCATGAATGCTTTATTTATAGGTAGTAAACTTTGCTTTCGTAGATAAAGCTAATCTACAATGCCGCAAATTTCGTAAAAGAGGCGACGCTTTCAAATTTAAGAGTCTCGTTAGTAAATACACATCAGACGCAGATTCATGAAATCAAATAAATACAAGTAATATAATATTTTGAACAACTCAATTCACATGATTATGCTGGAATCGATTTATGCATAATAATTATATGGTAGGTAGGTATACTATCACGATAACCATTTACTTTCATTTGTTTATATTGTAATGATTATTTATTCAATAACGTTTATTCGGCATTCGGATTATCCGGCCATAATGTAGTATTAATCGAAAAATAAAAGAAATAATATGAAAGTAAATGTAATAGCGAGTTCAAAATATATATGGACCACTACGGATATCTAGCGGCAAAATGAGAGAAATTGTCATTTATTTGACAGTTAAGTGCCCATAGACATCAAAAACTGACCATAGAGAAAAAATATTTTTCTGTTTTAATATAAGGAATACTTGTTTCAAATAGGCACGCATGTACAAACACCGTTATTTAAATAGAGCATAATGGAACAAGGCGGCGCCCGTATATACAAATCCGAAGCTAAGTGGGTGAACACTCGACAAGTTTTATTACGGCAATAAACGGTTTCGGCGTAAGGTGAGACCGTCATAAACCATTCGGTTCGGCTTATTTCCATGGAAACCCTATTACTTATTTTCGTATATATACATATTACATTATGGTATTAGTTAGTTTTATAAAATTCATTAAGCCCTGCCTATTCTAAACCATAATTGATAAAAAATATTCTTCCCTCTATAAAATATCTAAAATTATGGCATTAAACTATACATCATTTTAGATATTTTATAGTAAAATCTAACAAATTAATACCATCTACACATTGTAGTCTTTAGTTTAATGAAAACAAATAAATGTTTGATTGACAAAATTTAGTATGCAGTATTTATGTCAGATCCTAACAGTCTAACGCCATCCTTCGCCATTGATCAATAGAATAGACAAGTCATAATTGTGAGAATTAGAGATACGTAGAAATGAATGATTTAATTACCTGATCCATCGGAGGGTGGTTCTTGGTATGTGTCTTCGCCGGGATCGAATCCCTTGGCGGGGAGCTCATCAGCGAAGGGATCTGAAAGCCTGAACTTCTTTCCGTCGGATCCGGTCAGCTCATCTGTCACCGGGTTAAAGTCAAGGCGACCTGTCAACAAGACACACTGTGAGATTGGACAATGATTACGTTGTTGAATTTTTTCACCAGATAGAAGTAGAATAGAACATCAATATTAATTATGTATGTTACTCACAGAATCTAACCGTACAATTCAAATGACAAAAAATTGTAATTCATAAGTAGGAATGGTTCAGATATGAACAAAAATGGTGATTCATAATAGTGTACGTTGCATAAGTTTTAATGAAAAATAATAAATTTGACTTATGCATATGCGCTATCTTGTTTGGTATCGCCACAATGAATAGACTAGAACGCGGCAACTTTAATTTGCAGGGCGTCAGTGGTGCGTAATATTATTGAAGTATTAATTGTAAACATATCATCATGATAGGAAGATTTTGCACCCACAACACTGAAGTGGGTATCTGTACTATTGTCCGACAACAAGAAATCACCGATAACAGGAAGTCGCTGTAATCACATGTATAAGACTTGTCGTGACGTACCTGTCATGGCGGCAGCGCGTGCTAGAGGCGTATTTAAATAATTTATTTGCTCTCCTTTTAGATGGTACTCCTTTTCTTCTTCGCAGTACACCAAAAGTTTACTAATAATAATTCTAACATCACTCCTGATCGTTTCAGACATATTTTTATTATAAAAAGCTTCAAATTACGTAAATAGACAGATCCGTACACCGTGGGAGTATAAATTGAAATGATAAATTTGAGGACGTTCCTCATTTGAAAACGGAAGTGTGATTAGCTGCACTGGATGAGATTGTTAGTTCACAGTTTTAACATGCGGACAAGAAGTTATTGTTCGACAGTAAGAGTGAAATTTCTTTCACTCAGTATATTATAATGTCGTCTCTATTAACACAGTTAAGCCATGTCAACTTGTCAAATTTTGGGGATTGTGTTTCCTCCATCGTAAACGTCCCACCTTAATAGATCGCATTATTCTTGGCTCCACAAACAGGAGATAATGCCTCATTCACCAGTCGTCATTTTCTCTGCTTTGAAAGTTTATCTTACGATCCTGCTCTTGAATATATCAAGGGCCCCTTATCACTTTTGTGAGTTCCTAAAATATCAGTAAACCCATAATATCATTTTATGTTACTCTATCTATGAGTTTTTCACTATAGAAAGGATATTTGTATCTAGACAGTTAATCTGATAATGTACAGTTTGTCTGGTTAGAAAGTGATAGAGGTGAAATACCCACCAGCAATGGAAAGGGCTGTGACCAATTCAGGGCTGGTGACGAAGGCGTGCGTGGCTGGGTTGGCGTCGTTCCTTCCGGTGAAATTCCTGTTGTATGAGGTGACAATTGTGTTCTTATCTCCCTTCTTGATATCTTTCCTGTCCCATTGACCGATGCAGGGTCCACACGCGTTGGCCAATACCTAAATCGTAAAATGAAATAAATTATCTTGTTTACGTACAAATTGTGAGGTGAACCACATAGTAATACCAAATCTACCCTTCCTATATAGAATGCTATAATTCTCCATCAACAATCTAAAGAATACCAAAAGATCTATAATACAGAATTGGAATTTATTCTGACTTAAAACAATTGAACGTGTCCCTTTGGTATGAAGACAAAATATATATATCACCGCGATGCCAACGTCATCGAGAGTGTGGTTGCACCCCATCTGGAATGAAGTCTGACAGTAATCTACTGAGATTCATCTACCCCCTCGTCCCGCTGCACTTAAAGACGGAGGGTGTTTTTAAAATATTAGACAGTTGAAAACGGATCCTAGAATCGTGGAGGTATGCCACCTCGGCTGGCACGTTCTCGCCAAAACCATTACTCGCAATTACTTGTGATGTACACGTATCTTAGGGACTTATGCACCTAAATATGGTCTGCATCGCGCTCTTGAGTTTAAATTTTATAAAAAAATCCTATTTACAATACACATCAAAACATCGATAGGTACAGGTTAAAATTGTTGGAAAAAGTCATGTCAGATGACGAAAGAACTAATTACCGCGCACGCGATGGTGTGTGATCACGTACTAATCATGTCAGAACATATGAATTGGATATTTTGTTCGTTAATAAAATCATGAGTAGGGAAGAGTTTAATATTAGCATATTACATACATATATCCCAATTCTCTCACATCAGTGCAGTGTTCCCAGATTGTCAGCTATTTTAGCAGTATAAAATGAAAAATGGAAATTTCATCAACAAATGACCAATTCATGAGAAAAGCGAAGCTTCTTAAGACTTCATTCATTTCCCCATAAAAATATTGTAAATTAAATAGTAGATAAGTCTGTCAGTGGTAACATGTTAGAAATATAGGGTGTCACAAATTGTATGCACTTGTTGCGTACTTACAGTGCCTCCGAAATCTCTCAAGGTCTGGGCGATTCCGTCTCTCTCGATGGTGGCACGGATCTGCTCTGATCCGGGAGTGACGTTGAATGGGATCTTTGACTTGACTCCATGCTTCATCGCCTGAAAAGAAAATCAATTTAAGAATTTATCATTATAATTAATTTCGCCTACCTTTCATTCTTGGTGGTAGAGCATCATATTATTATATAACTAGCAGAGCCAGCTGCCTCGCTAGGTCTTGCAGACGCTAGGCGTCTTAATTACATGGTGTTGGATTTTAATAACATTGTGAAGTATGCATAGACGGCGACACAGTTTTCCCTTCGGGATGGATTTTCACTCAATATGATTTTCTGAAAGCTTGGGTAAATATATGTGATTGATTCCCTTCTATTACTGCAATACTATTCGTTTGCTAGACAATGAATACTGTATATTAATTCAACTGACGTTTACGTAGCAGGGCTCCATCATAATGGTTTCGAAATAGAGTTATTTTTGTTAATTCTATTTTAATTGAGTCATTACACGTTGACTGCTGTTTCAGGCTATAAACCTATATATCTGTAGAACTGTTGACTATACTGTATACCAGTGGCGAAGGGTGGAGGTAAGCTGTTAATATCTGCCATAAATATTTCACACGAAACTTTGTCGGTCATACGTATTTGTTTTCATTGAAATAATACAACAATTTACAGATGGTGTAGGTTAGTTTTTAAAATTCAATTAAACCTTGGGAAAACCAAGCCATAATAGACAATAGTCAAAAAATCCTCATCCGTCTATAAAATATCTAAAATTATACAATTAAATGATACGTATCTATTATAGTTTGGTTTAGACAAGGCTTAATGAATTTAAAAAAATGAACCAATAATATGTGTAATATGTATTCTTAATTCAACGAAAACGAATATGTATGAATGAAAGTGTGCACAATTTTGTCTTATCACCCAAAATATACCAATACTATTATGGTTTGGTTTAGGCAGGGCTTAATTGATTTTTAAAAACTAACCTATACCATCTGTAAATCTTAGTTCAATAAATATAAATACGTATGACTAAGAAAGTTTAATGTGCACTATTTTTGTGCGGATCTTAACAGCCTACCTCCACCCTTGGCCACTGCTGTATACCTGTAGCGAGGGGTGGAGGTAGGCTGTTAAGATTCGACATAAATAGGGCACACTCAACTTAGTCAGTCATGTTTTCATGGAACTAAGAATACGATTTTTAGATTGTGCTGGTTAGTTTTTAAAATTCAATTAAACCCTACCTAAACCAAACCATAATAATTTAAGTATACTATAGGCGATCCGACAAAATCGCCACTGCTGTATTATACATAGGATACCAAATTAGAAAGCAAACTATGAACATGAAAAAGTGGAATTGTTGGAGGAATCCAGGACCCATCCTGGGAAATTTCGTTCCCGATGATGATAATGATCGGTAGCAATAATATTATTGAAGAGTGTAAATTATTAACCTCTCTAACGATGCTGGCGCAGCGGCCCATGTCCTCGTAGGAGGAGTTGGTGCAGGAGCCGATGAGGCCGACCTTGATCTCATTCGGCCATCCGTTCTTCTTGGCGGCGCCGCCTAGCTTGGAAATGGGGTGGGCTAGATCGGGGGTGAAGGGTCCATTCACATGGGGCTCCAATGTTGACAGGTCCAACTCAATAAGCTGTAAAATTATCGAAATAAATAATCGTACAATTGTTTTAGTAACAAAATTAACCGGTTCTATGCCTTCAGCGAGTTAACTCGCCCGACTTTAAACTCAAATAATTACTAGCCACTGTCGATTGATTTGCATAATCTAAAAAATTAAACACACAGTGACATCTGTTTGATTAATTATGAAACATTAAGCCAAAAATTATTAATATTACAGCGATTGTAGTAAGAGCTTTGCTCTACATTTAACGTGTGTTGTTAAAAATCTGAGGCCATAGTAATATTGTGAGGCATATAAAAGGTTAATGACTGGCAATTGAGTTGGCAAACACCTACTAATTTACTGGTGGAGGCTCATGTCCTTATGCGTATTGTTTGTTTACATTTTTTTGCACCGTCCATTGCAACAGCCGAAAATAGTGTAAAGCGATTTGTGACATTACATGCATCTTGGCCAAAGAAAATAGATCGGTTATATATTATTGCAATTTGCCAGGACTGTTTCCACTAAAAGTAGTGAGGAGCTCAGGGCTCTACGACTACAACGACAAGTCGCACATCATCATCAGCCGGGGCGGTCCACTGCTGGATGAATGCCTCCCTTAGCTCCCTCCACTCTTCTCAGTCCCTAGTTCTTTGCTGCCACGCACATTTACCAAACTTTATGAGTTCGTCCATCCAGCGGGTTTTAAGGCGTCCCTGTCTTTTAATTTACCTCATCGTAGGGTGCTCCGGCGTCTGGGGTGAGGAGAGACTTGAACTGGTTTGCTTGTTCAGCGATGTCACTCCTGTTGGTCGCCTTCAGGTATTTCTCCATACTGACATTGTACGGGAACAGCTGTGAAACAAAATGAAAATCCAATAATTAATTATTGTATATGAAATCGTCAAAACGGATTCTGTATGAGAAATGTTGAAGGCAGTTATTATTCTATTATTCTATTGAAAGCCCCAAAAACAAAATGGTGGTTCACGTTCTGATATGAAGTTTGTTGCTTTGTTTACATAACCTACGTATGTATGTTAAAAATAATGGTCAATGTATTGCTTTTGGGGCTACATAAAATTGACAAGGGAGTATCTTCTACAGGTATTTATATCTAAATTTTATATTCATGTGAGATGCGTGAAATGTCAAATTTAATCATACACTGTCCTAAGCTATGAATTTAAGTATTCAAGGCTTTGACAATATCTGCACACAAAGCAGTTGAATAATGAATTTTGACTTAACACAATCACTGCTGAACTGTTAATTAATATTTAATTACCACATTTAAATATCATGTTAATTATATCTAATGGCCAACTAATGCAAACGCGCCAGTTGCGTTGTCAGCACTTCAATTTATTTATTTATTTATTTTACATATTGTGGACATTACAAATTATAAGTTTAAGACGTTCACAACATGACATTTAGAAACAAAGAAATATTATTAAAACAGTTTTATGTAAGTACAGTATAAATGTGTAAATACAAAAAATATTAAGTATATAGGTACAAGGAAGTATACCGGGTGAGTTAAGCAGACCCTATTTTAAGAATTTAAAAATCAACGTCCACCTAAATTCACCCTCACGTAAGTGGAATATATCAATATCCGAAGCGATTTCATTAAACATGGTTATTGCCCTCCCAATTGGCATTACTAATGGCAGGTTAGTTCTGCACAGTGGGAGAACAAACAACGGATGCCCTCGATTCCTAAGGTAATTATCAGAGACACACAAGCCTACACCACCAAGAATGGCAGAGTTCACATTTACGCCGCGTATAAGTCTGAAAAAATATGTAGCTATATAAAGATCCCTTCTAAATTTTAAGCTACAGTATATAAGCATTCCTAAGAGAAAATCAGTCGGATAGAGCCACGGATAATATCCATACAGCCGAAAGTAAAGGAGTCTTAAAAATTTCTTTTGGACTCTCTCCACCATAAGGCCGTACTTCAACTGATGCGGGGCCCAAACGACAGACCCACTCTCAAGTCTGCTTCTAACTAAGGAGTTATAGAGAATTTTTAGTACCGTAACATCCGAAAAGACCCGGGAAGTACGCAAGACAAAGCCCAACATCTTTAGCGATAGCTTTATATGACCACTAAACGTCAGTTTACCGTCAAACGTAATTCCAAGATCTCTTACAGATGATATTCGCGAGAGAACTCTGCCATGCATCGAGTACTGGAAAAACAATACTCGTGAGGCTTTAGTAAACGATAAAACATTGCATTTATCAATATTGAAGTCCAGTTTGTTACGCCTGCCCCAATCTAATATATTATCTATATCGAGTTGGAGTTGACGACAATCGTCCAAGGTGACAACTTCCGTGAAGAGTTTCAAGTCGTCAGCAAACAACAAAAACATAGCATTTTTAATTACCAACACTAAATGAGTTAAGTATGTTCGTGACTGTGTAATGCGTGTGCCTTCTATCGAGGCCTGCAATGTTTAAGTCATGATTGAGTTGAACGAGACACAAAATTACTATGACAGAAGCTTTACAGGCATGAATGACTTGGGTCAAGTTTTATACAAAAATTCATTTTTTCGACCACTTTCATATCGTCATCTCAATACTACAACTAGATAACTTTGTTATGTTCATTGTTGGGAAAATGAAATTTAAACTTTACTTGATTAACACAAGTCTAGGCTAAAATTATTATTTAAAATAAAAATGGAAAATTGTGCTCATCTAACTGAGAACAATTAAAATTATAGACAAATATAGTCATGAAGTAGTCTATGTTACAGAATTCTACTTTGCTGTATATACATCAACATTGTATATATTTTAAATTCAATCTTTCAACTCAATTAACTCAAAACTAATAAATCGCAATTACAACAAGTTAGAACTGGGATGACAGTATGTTATTGCACAATGCTATGTATTTCGGTACATGCAAGTTAAAATTTGAATAGTCTTGCTTCGACGGACATGTGCTCTATTTGTACGTGTCCGGAAACTTGCACGTATGCTGTTCGCCGTATCACACTTCACCGTGAAATGTTGTATCGGAAATATAAGGCCGTATATTAAAGACTGTTGAACCTTTTTGGGTAGTATAGTACTGACATAAAATTCATGTCTAAATAAAACACGGTTCTTGTCGGTTTACACTTTACTCCTAGGAAGCCAGCAGCAAACAAATCTTCAAAATAGCAGATATACTGGATTATTTGTTAGGTTAGGTTAGGTTTTCATTCTTGAACTCATGAATTTTGAATTACTGTTCATATTGAATCTAATAAAATTGGAGACCGTATAGTATACGGTTATCTCTTTCTGATAGAAAGCTCACGGCAAACTGTGCTACGGTGAAATGTTTTACGTATAATTTGCATGTAACCCTATTTGTAAGCGTAGAAATTATTCAGTTGTACGAAACTGTCGCATTTAAAGACCATGAACTTAAGTTGTATGGATTATTTACTTACACTGGTAGTGGCTCCAATTTCAGCTCCCATGTTGCAGATGGTGGCCATTCCGGTGCAGGAAATAGTGTCCACTCCGGGTCCATGGTACTCGACAATGGCTCCGGTTCCACCCTTCACAGTGAGGATACCGGCCACCTTAAGGATGATGTCCTTGGGGCTAGCCCAGCCTTGGAGCTTGCCTATCAATTATAAACATAATCATGATATTATATTTTCTGATAAGTTTCATAACTAGTATTTTGAATTGTCTGGTTGTTTTACATCTGTTTCCAGAAGTACGTAGAAACAAAGTTATGAGGAGAATTCTTAATCGATTGATTAATGAATTTCGAAGAAGGAGAAGAAGGTGAACACCGCCTGATTAATGGGGGTAAACGATTTGTATCTAAAAAGAACAGTACATTATTATGGGTACATAAAATTATGTAACATAGTTATGTCAAGTGCTTTTTTCCCTCCATTTTTATTATGTTTAAAAATAAAACATTCTTGATTTAGATGGCATTTGAACGCCGGCAAAAAACATTAATATGACTCTTTGGATATGAGCCAATTTTATTTCGATTTGTAAATAAAAACATAAATAATGGCACGACTTGAATTTTTTAATTTTGTTTAGATAGATCTCTTAAACTTTGGATATTATCTACAAATATTACATTTTTAGAAATATGTATTTTAATACACTGAGGAATTTCACATCATCACACGCTTATTATGATGATTATAGCATTGTCATAATATACAGTATGTTTGATACTAACTCGTGCCCCCCCCCGAAAAAAAAAAAAGCGGTAATCCCAGAAATAGGTGATAAAAAACCAAACAGAAATTCGTCATCACGCATGAGAAAGATACATACATATTACGCTATGTTTGCAATGAGTGATCACATGGAAACAGTGACAAAATCCTGAACGGCCTTAGTCATGCGTATATTTGCTCGAGTAAAGCAATCCATATAGTGCACAAATGTTGTATGTATGTGAATTTGAAAGATTCTAACTGATTGAAAATCCAAATGGGACAGAATGAGACAGTATGCGGACAGGTGTTCTGTGTATATTAATAACTTAATTTTGTTAAAAACTGGACGTAGAATACACCTACATTAATCCATCGATATTTATAATTTATTATAAAATCAGTAAACAAAAACATTATTGCTTACCTTAACACTATTCAGTGCGATGCTGTCCTAAGTACAACAATAATTATTAATGACAGCAATCAGCATAATTTCAAAGTCTAAGCAATTTATAATATTACACTTGTCTGAATGAATGTCAAGGCCGTTTAACAATATTAATATAATTTAATATTAGCATGCCAGACATTGAATAAATATACTAACTTGTGACTTATTTTATGACAATAAAATATTTATAATAGAGCAATCTTATATGTAATTTTACATTTTAAAAACATAATACCCTGTTTACACGTCTATGGATTTACTGCTGACAGCACGTATTGTCGTACGATGTATGTGCATGTGCAATAGAACGATAGTGGCGAACCTGCCGGAAAAAATATGAACTACTCCGCGCAGCACATTTTGCCATTTACTAATTTTCACAACCTATCAATTAATAGCACCATAGAATCACAACAACGCATCTCGCTAACGCTTGAAGAAGGAGATTGGCGAGACAGTCAGCACAATTAAGAGTAAAAAGTAGTTATTAATGAAATAGTTTAATTTACACATTATTGCAAGTGTACAGGCGCTATTACTTTGAAGTCGATGACAGATGAATAAAGCAAAAATGAAAATAGTGTTGCTGTCATTCGTATTACGCACTGAACAGATAATTATATTATTAATATTGTAGCGATTCCTTAAAATATTAGGTCCTGTACACGTGCATGGATTCACTTGCACCAATAGTGTGTATTTCAAACTATGTATCGTGGTAATAACGGTTTACACGTAAAAGTGTCTCATTCTTCAAGCGTAAGCAAGACGCGATGTCATCGTATTTGTGCTATTTGACAGATTCTGACAGATTCAGACAGGTTCCGGAAAAGTTCGTGTATAATCGGTAGACATCAATATATTCTGTACAGTTTAGTGTGTATTTCTTCCGGCAGGTTCCGCCACTATCATTCTACTGCGCATGCAAGTACCAGTAATTGCGTGAAAATTCAGAAGCTTCTGAGCTTTTTTGATACAATTTGCAACTTGCACGATAATACATGTTTACACGTGCATTTTCTTGTTACGGCCGCAATAATATGTACTGCCACGAGTAAATCCATGCACGTGTAAACGGGATATAATGATGAATATTGTGTAGCGCATGAAAAAGATTTATCGGAGAGTTTTAGAAGACGTTTGTTAATTATTATTTTTGGAAATAATACTTTTGTACAAGAAGACATTTTCCATGGCAGCGGTAAAATAATGATGATGGGATTCGGTACCAGCTTTATAGGGGGACACTATCTGCCAAATTTTAAATGCTGGCATAAAGTTCCTAATATGTAATTAACAAATACTTAGATATTATATTTTCATACATCCTTGGATGGGATTTAAACTAAATATTATAATAATGCATATTGTATAATAGGTAATTTGTAAATTAATGGTGTTGAACAGTAGGTAGGTATGTGACATGAAATAATATAAATAAACAATAATTATTGTAAAAACTGTGTAAATATAAATTTAAACAGAGCATGACAATAAATTGACCATTAGAATGATAACCTTTCATAGTAAATAAACATGGCCCTTTATTATAATCTATAGGTATATGTTTTTATACTATATTCTTGAATGCAATCATATATTTGAGGTCATAAGAGTACATATACTAAAGTGGCGCAATGTACATTCCTACATATTTGCTGATGTACCATGAAATCCATTAAATAGTTGAATGAACTTCAATTTACTCGACATGCGACTTTAATTTAAAAATAATCTGGACAGAGTTTCCAATTCAACACAGATTAGTCAGGCTGAAGAGTTTGAACTATATTAAGGTGATACATCAGTGAAACGGCAAATAATTTTCAACTATAGGCGCGACGAAATTTTGGACTCGCTCGCATTCTGAGAGAGAACGTCGAGCTGGAAACACGTCACTTTGTTTCGTGATGGCGACGGGCGTAATAATTCTTAAATCGTGTAAAGATGACTAAAAACGTTCCCCATTTACTTTAAAAAGAAAACATGTCAATGAATATATTATTATTGTTACTAATAGAACAATAAACAGAACATAAAATGGACATAATATGTTGGATTTATATGACAAATTATATTTCGTTTCGCATGCATCATTTGCACCCGCGACGCGCAATCCGCGCATCGCCTAGCCACGATCTTTTTAGATCGTGCCTCAACTGAGGTACAACCTTAACAGTAGATTTTGCAATGTTTCTATTGTGGTTATAAATGGGAGCAATAGAAATATTAATATTCAGCAAGTTAGCGCATTGAAACATAGTGGCAATGAATAATAGTTTATTTTTGAGATCTTTGGCAGTTACTATGTTTTAGTAAATAGCGTATATATAACATAAGCGATTTTTGTTATTGTTCATCTAAATATTTTAATTATTAATAATGATGGTTGAAGTGGTCTGTCCTTATATGCGTTAAAATAGACCATATGGCTAAATTTTCAATATAATATCAATGTTTTGTGTTCAGTACAAGTCGTTCATGTGCCATGTGTTCATTTTCGCCAAATTTGTGGCTTGGCTTCCTTGACATCTACGGTGACGAATACACTAAATGTAATCTTTTACGAAAATTGTGAATATGACAAAAGACATGTCAGACGCTCTACGCCTAGCTCAGCGGAAGGATAACAATTTTTCAGATGTTTGTAATCTTAAGGTGATTCATCAGTGAAACGGAAAATAATTTTCAACCATAGGCGCGACGAAATTTTGCACTCGCTCCCATTCGGAGAGACAATGTAGAGCTGGAAACACGTCATTTTGCTTCGTGATGGTGATTGCCGTAATAATTCTTAAATCGTGTAAAGATGACTTAAAACGTTACCTATTTACTTTAAAAAGAAAACATGTCAATGAATATATTATTATTGTTACTGATAAAACAATAAACAGAACATTAAATGGACACATGTTGGATTTATAAGACAAATTATATTTGGTTTGACATGCCTCATTTGCACCCGCGACCCGCAATCCGCGCATCGCCTAGCGACGATCTTTTTAGGCCGTGTCTCAACTAAGGTATGGCCTTAAGAGGACGCTCTACAGAATCGGCCTTGAGAATTGAAAATATGATTTTTTTACATGTGGTCCATAATAACTGGTCTACTAGTTAATATAAAAAGGTTGCCGCCAATGTTTGTCTCAATAAACTCCCTACAAGTGAAGCTTGTGAAGTGAAGCTATGGGGTGACCAAAAAATAGTACTTTCTAATAAAATTTATTTTCTAATAAATTTACTAATAACATTTAATGTTACTAAATTCAATATGTTTATCAGTTCTTTGGTGGGAAGTATTGCAACTGATATGATGGATATGATAACTTTTTTGATTATGTGTTGGCCACGATATAAACTTAATAATATATTAATAACTTTTTAACCTGAAATTGTCCGACAACTAAACATACGAAGGATGTTGACATACATATCAACCTACATTTTTATTTCATGTGCTATCCAAAAAACATTACTAATGAATAGTGCTTATTTGTAATGTTTAGGACCTACATATTAAAAATAATAGGTATTGTTTAATTCTAATGCATATTTTTTAAAACGTAGAATTTACTGTCTGCCTATAAAAAGAAAGTGACTTTTTATTGCCTGCGCAACTTCACTTTTATACTAGTGAAACAAGTGGTAGGTAAAGCCAATGGGCGAAATTATATATTATATTAAGAGTGCCTAAAAATAATTATTAACATACAGTCACTAGACACATTATTTTTTTATTAATCCTAGAAAAAGTGTCTGACAGGGCTGCCGACGCAATTAATTATATTGTACTTTTTAAATTTAATTTATAATATATTTTATTTAAGTTTTGTGCATCTAATGCCGGGTCCACACTGGCGCAAAACAATGTCGCGCGACAACCTCGATAAATTTTACGATAATTATCATAATGGCTTAAAAAATTTTACGATAATTATCATACTTATCGTAAAATTTAACGAGGTTGCCGGCAACATGTTGCCAATTTGGACCCGGCATAATATCCACTGTGGTTCACGTAGTGGCATGTACCTGTTTTTCTGGGGTCAACTAATTCAAAAAGTAAACACCCATAATAGAATTTTTCCAGTTTTGGTTGCATTATATTCCAACTCATTTCCGATATTATTAATGGAAATTTCTCGGTGTACATAGTAAACAAACCTACGAATAAAAAAAGACAGTAAGGAACACAGTGATTCATCGCAGTAAAAATTGGCAACCAAAATGGATTATATAATATATTCCATCGTATTATTTTCTCGAAATCATAAAGATACTATAATAGTATTTGAGTATCAACCTATGTTCAATTTGAATTGGGTTATAATAATAATATACCCGTAGATATATCAATAGTATGTTTGCCACGATATCCACCCAAGTTATCAGTATGTACTTGCACAGGTTTGATTAAAAACTATGATGAAATTAACATTTTACAAATATTATATTATTTTGACAGCCCTGTTTTCTGATCAGTCTCCGATGATTAGTGATTTTTGCCAAAAGATCGATTTAAATTAACTGCATACGACGCCGAGGTCGATTTCATACTAAATTATATTTGAATACGGAGCTCTTCGCCCCTTAATAGTAAATTCACTTTTGGTTTTCTTGACTTAAAAAACTGTATGTTTGCACTCGAAAAAGAAAGTGGTTCAATGAATGTTTGTCCCAGGATGAGAATAATGATAAAAAACTGTGATTAGTTTTAATTTAGCAGATGAACCTGGTAGGCCATGAGATAATTAAATTAATTCGAATTATCATTAATAATTGCAAAAAATAGCACAAATCTTAATTGTTTGTTTTTTCATACTTCCAGACAAGTGACATAATATTGACCTAATTAAAAAAAGAGCAATGTTATCACATAATAACAAGATACTGGCATATTTCACTAAGAAAAAAAAATACCAACATACTCACGGTATTGTAAATTTTATCATAGGTACTGATAAGATATGACAATATTTCTCTAACACAATTATTGCTGTATGGAAAACTATGAGATTTGACACGTGGGTACATTACGTACAAAAATAATTCATAATATTGATTGATTTGATAATACAATAATTTTTTCAATAACAAACCAACTGTCACTTTTCAGCGTCTTTACACTATTGTTGACATACAAATAAATTCAATACTTACTGTTCAATAACTACACATAAAGACCATGCGTAATCTATTTTTATTGTAACTAAACAGCAGTGGCGACGATTCGATACTAACACCCAATTCCGAGAATTAACGCAATGGTTCTAACTATTATTGCGCTTTTTCGTAAAACATACAATAATGTCCTGCTAGTCACTGCAAGTGACATACTAACAGTTATCTCATTTTCAATAGACCTATGCTCTGGACTTGCTTGTCATGATCTTTAAATACTAGAAAATTTTTGGGACTATAATCGTAACTATTATTATTTACATATTTAGTGTTGGGCTTTGAACAAATAAGAAATTTTCAGAAGCGTCTATGTAAAAATGATATTGGTATATTATAGCGCATTGGTGACTGCGATGGTTTAACTGACGGTGGTTTAAGAGTGGATTGTTATTCTTTTCATTATAATCGTTTACTTCCATCCAACAGGTAGTCTTCACTAGTGCCAAACTGACATTTATGATAATGTCCATAATTTTAATATAGGTTGGTTGTAATATTTACGTGGGTAGAGCGTTTTGGATAACGATAAGCAGAAGATACTCATGCTACCCTAAGGGTAATTTTCATATTATCTAGCGGTGGAACAAATGCTTTCCTAACTGAAACAAGTGATGGTAGAATTGTAATTGTCGATTTACCTGTCAGTTTAACACCAATGACTTTGGGGCACTTCAGCTCCCATGGAATGTCAGCCATTACATCTACGGCATCAGCACCACCGACACCTGATAAAACAAACAAAAAGCAAGTTATAAAACAATTAAATACACTTAACTGTTTTGCTAACCAAAACAGGTTCATATCAACGGCTCTCAGCGTGAACAAGTGAAGAACTACACCTATCTGGGACCAAAATGTCTATATGTATGTTAAATGAAATTGTTCACAGATCAAAGCTGGGCTGATGTGGTTTTAGCCACCGAATACATACATAATGTCTTTTAAAGTGACTCCCATTGTGCCTATAACGCAGTGTTCAATCAGTGAATATACTTCGCTTAATCAAAATATATGTGGTGAAGGGTGGAGGTAGGCTGTGGAGATCCAACATAAATCTCCTTCTTCGACCATGTCCCATCCTAATAGGATCATATTATGAGCCTCCAGAGTGGAGGTTTGTATTAACAGATTTTTGTTTTTACGAGAAATGGATGTCAGCCACTTACTCAACCTATTAGGTTCATACTCAAACACAATTTGAAAAACAATATGTGTACTTGTCAGACGCAGGATTTGAACCTGGGACCCATGACACTATAGGCCGACGCTTAAGCCCTGCGATAAAAACGTGATATAAATAGTGCACACTAAAATATATTTATTAATTGTTTTCATTAAACTAAGATTACTGTTGGTTAGCTTTTAAAATTCAATTAAAATCTGCCTTCATCAATAGTATCACTCACCAATGCAAAGGCACCCGAGACCTCCTCCGTTAGGTGTGTGAGAATCAGTACCGATCATCAAGAGTCCAGGGAATGCATAATTCTCCAAGATGATTTGATGGATGATACCAGAGCCGGGTTTCCAGAAGCCGACTCCGTACTTGGCTCCAGCAGTTTGGAGGAAATCGTACACCTCCTTGTTGAGGCTCTTGGCGCGGGACAAATCCTCCTCGCCTCCCACCTGTGCTTCGATCAGATGGTCGCAATGGATGGTGGAGGGGACAGCCACTTTGGGGAGGCCGGATGAGATAAACTGGAGCATGGCCATCTGGGCGGTGGCGTCTTGCATGGCCACACGATCGGGGCGGAGGCGCAGATAGCTGGTGCCTCTCTCCACTTCCTAAATAAATATTTGTAGGCCTTTAGTCAGTATTTAGATAATAGTGGCATATATGAATCAGCATGCAATGATTGTGACCTGGTCTATATAGGACAGACATTAAGGGTAACATGAGAATTCAGAATTTGTAAACCACTGTATCGAAATTAAAGATGGTTGGAAAAACTTACGCTTCAAAATTAATAGTTAAGAATATCTAGAAATAAATAGATAAACTAACAGCAACAGCATGTTAATTATCAGAACTCATGAAAACATTCCTACCCTCTCTACTATACTAAGAAAAAACAAGACGTGATGTTGTCATTTTGTGGTACTATTTGACAGGTTGTAAAAATCGGTTAACCCTAAAATGAGTCTTTCCGAGTAGTTCGTTTTTGCCGGCAGGTTTGCCACTATCATTCTACTGCACAGGCGTAGATCGAAAAAATTCCAACTGTCGCATGAAAATTCAGAAGCTTCCTAACTTTTTTGATTCATGCATGCAATCTTGCAACTTGCATGACAATACGTGCTTACACGTGCATTTTCTTGTTATGGCCGCGATAATACGTACTGTCAGCAGTAAATCTATGCATGTGTAAACGGGGTATTAGACTATTGTGCACTGTCTACGCTCACCTACAACGTTCCGTTGTCTATGCTACTGTCAAAAAGTGGAGATTGCTTTTTATGGCATTTGACAAGATATGTAAACCAGTCTTGTCTTTATACTAATATTTTTAATACAACCCCCATTTATTCTTATCTTATACTAGTGTTAGTACATACATAATATTGAATGTAAACAAACCTGATTCTTAGGGTCATCAATATGCGAGTAAAGGACCTTTTCTGAAAGGGTCATTGGTCTGTTTAACCTCTTTTTTATGATTGAAAGATTTGAGTTCAATTTCTCGTAGGGTAGGTAGGCAGTTGTGTCGAATTTTGACATGGCAACCTGTAAAAAAACATACATTTTAGGGTTAGGTTACTGCGTAGTGAAGAATGTCAAGTGGTTACGTAAGATGTTATTTTTGTTATTATCTCGAAAAATAAGGGAAATATTTGTTACCTTCGCGGCTGCAGCCGATAAGGGAGAGATGCTGAAACATCTTTGTTGGATTTCAGTAAGGATAACCTTCGCCTGTCCACCCTGTAAACGCCGAAATATTTTGATTATGCAAGATAACTATGTTGACAGAAAAACATTCAATTATTACAGAAAATATGTCACTACTATGACGAAAATACGCGTCAGTACTAATCCACACTATTCCGACCTTTTCCCGATTAGATAACTGTCTTTATTTTCAGTAAAGTAATACATCGTCTTCAAATTGTACAAGTCAATAATTATCATTTGCAGTCTGAATTTAAGTAAAGAAATCGTATTAATTATAAATAAAATGTTGAATAAACTATTGATTTTGATATAATCTAGAAGTTTCAGGAAATCAGGCTGTAATCATTCAGCATTTTCAGTCGTGGCGTAGAAACCGATTGCACTAAAATATTTTAATTCTCGAAGATTTTCTATTGATCGTAGAAGTGGATCGAAGGTATGGCACGGTAAATATGTTGTTGGCACTTACTTGGCGATGCAAAACTCGCATACAGTGCGCCATGGTGAAAAAGAAGGGTCAAATTTATAAATTTAAAATAAATTACGATAACACACAGGAGTCTGTTACTCCATGAAAATCAGCCCAGCTGACTATCGTGCGAACTTCACGTTGGATTGATTCGAACTTCGAAGTACATACCGAAACAGTGTTGCCATCTTTTTGTCATCGAATTATAGTACGCGGTCCAAGAAATTATAGTTTTCGGCAAAAATTATAGTACGCTTTGTCATAATAATTGAAAATAATATTATAGGTTTTTTGCTTCTCACCAAAAAAATAACCCCTTTGATTTAGGTACATCTTCCGCACAAAAACGCTTACTGACGATTTCAATAAATTTTATTTTAAAACAGTCAAGGGGTTTTTTTTACATTTTTCGAGCATTTTTTCCTCTGGTTTTCAAAATTTTCTTATATTGTAAAATTGTAGTATTTTGTACCAATTTATAGTACGGCAATATCGAAATTTTACTACTTTTTGCGTATTTTTTTCGATATTTAAAATATTATAGTATTTTGGGCATACTATACCTGTTTTATATCGTACATCAGCGATTTCCAAACTGGAAGGCACGGAGTGTTTCAAAGGGAGCCGCGAAAAGTTTAACACAAATGTAGCCACAGGTTTTTGGGGGCCCGGGCATAACAGACATCACAAATTTACTCTAATAGTTAAAAAAGGCGTCTGCGGTACGTTTTGTGTCGAGACTATACAATATTTTAAATATGAAGTTATGCGTTGTAATTTGATGTGATACCTATTGATGATTGCTATAATTGCTTAAATGATAACTCCTGTGTATAATTTAAGAAACACTACTTTAGAGCACCACACTGCCCTTAACCTCAGCGATAGGTAGGTGGGCCCGCCAAAGATCCTAGCCTGGGGGCCCGCTTCAGGATATGGGGCCCATGCTAGGATCCATTTGCCAATTTGTGGCTATTTAAAAAGGTGTGTATTATTTAATGAAATTAAGGGGGGGGAGGCGCCAAGATTAGATTTTTTAAAAGGGAGGCGTAGTAACATACAGTTTGGAAACCATTGTAGTACATAGTACGAATACGAAAATTATAGTACAAATACTATAATTATAGTACGGTTGGCAACACTGTTCGAAGTACCTACCTACCGAAATGCGCGCGCAATAGAATCAACTCGCAAATAGACACAGATATTTTTAGGAGTAATTTTTTATTTCATTATCATTATAAAACGAAGAATCTTTAAATACCTACGACAAATTTACACTACCGCCGAACACGTTCATAATAGTACCTAATAATGGTTATTTACAATTCGAATAAATGCTTAATGTAAACATAATTCAATTTTCCAATTCTATCTGTGTATAGAGGAAAATGGAAAATTTAAATCACATGACACATCATCATTGTAGAATTGGATTGTCATATATACATTTTTGTTTAAAAATTATAATATTATTAATGTAATTAACTGTAATTTAAATTTAATGTAATTATTTTTATAAAAATACATTTTCCGGATAAACAAAATAATGGATAGGTAGGTAGGTAGGTACACATAAGGTATACATTTACCCAACACTTAATAATAGAGTGTCATTGCTGTCACTGGAAAACTGCGAGTGAATTCATTTTTTTAAATAGGTTTTTTGCAGCATTCTATTCAAATTGACACATTCATTAATCGGTCATTTAAATAGAATAGAATAAAAGCAATGATAATCAGTCAACAAAAATAGTTTTGTCATCGGCTTAAATTTAAATTATGTAGAATTTAATAACATGGAGGAACCGTGCGTAGTGACTGGGGTCTGGAGCATCGGCGGTACTGTTTAGGGGGCAGTAAATATATCTGGTAATAATATTATTAGAAAATATTATATTATATTTGATTACCTACATAAATTGAATTTCATGTTGAAATTATATGAAGTTCATTCGTATGTAGCATACCTTGGAAAAGCGGCAAATTGAAAAATTATTGCAAAATATATTAAAATTCATTTTTAGGCATTTGAAATCTTCAATCTATGACTAATGTGTCACAGTTAGAAAAAAATTATCGAGAACTTTCCCTCAAAGCCTTAAAAATACAATGCCTAAATAAAGTCCTAATATAATATGCATAAAACATAATGGCATAAACGAGAATCTGTCTGATCATTTTAAATACCAAGTAAAACAACATTGCATACTTTTTATATGCATAGTCGGGAACTTATCGTGATCCCACGTGCACTCACATGACGTGCATGCATGAATCAAAAAAGTTCGCAACTTCTAAATTTTCATGCGACGGTTGGGATATTTTCGATCTGCACCTGTGCAGTAGAACGATAGTGGCGAATCTGCTGGCAAAATAACAAACCACACCGCAGAGAGACTCATTTTGAGGTTAACTGATTTTTACGACCTGTCAAATAGTACCATAAAATGATAACATCGCGTCTCGCTTACTCTTGAAGAATGAGATTGGAGAGACAGTCAGGACTTTTATTTAGAACAGTTATTGTCACTATAGTTTAAAATACACACTATTGCTGCCAGTAAATCCATGCACGTATACAGGCACTAGAATGGAATTTCTTCAAGCATTTCATTCATCAGTGCGCAATCCACTTATCCGTCGTCCAGTAGCCCTGTCATCCAATTGTCCAGTCATCTAGCCGACGGGGCTGAATTGTCCCATTCCCATAAGAATACTAATATGTAGCAGGTAGGCTATATTTTTATTGAGGCATTTGACAATTAAATATATTTATCTTGTAATGAGTTTCCGAAATAGATAAAGAATGGGAATAGGAATAATAAAAGCAAATTTTTTTTATTTACATCATATACATATTATATTACGTTGACGTATAAGTATAAAAATGTTTGTAGATAATCACAGTTTTACTATTACATTGTAAAATATAATTCAATTGGTTCTTGTCTTTAAGCCAACCCAAAAACCATTTTTAGCCGTCATTGTGACACCCCCTTTTGCTAGTTTAAACGGTATTTGAGTTTTGGAAGCCGGTACAAAATCAAACTTCAAAAGCATGTAAAAGATTATTGCTTTAACTTCCATAAGTGCAAACCGAGATCCTAGAATTGATAAAAAAACATGATAAACATTTATATGTAACTTACACCTTTAGTTTAGTTAACCGGTTCTATGCCTTCAGTGAGTTTTCTCGGTCTATGAGGTCGTGGTCGACAGGCCGCACATACCCATGTTATATCGTCCGACTTTAAACTAAAATTACTAGCCACTATCGATTGATTTGCATAATCTAAAAAATTAAACACACAGTGACATCTTTTTGAATAATTATGAAATACTAAGCTACATATTATCGGTATTACAGTGATTTTAGTAGCTCTACATTCAACGTGTGTCGTTAAAAATCTGCAGCCTGTCAGATGCTGCCATAGTAATGCCATGAGGCATAGAAAAGGTTAAACAGATTTAGTTAAGTAAATAAATAAATGAATTTCAGAATTGTCACTGAATTTAGTGCATTATCTGTGGTAGTAGCTATTTCATCTTAAAATATGCAATAATATTACCAATACAATTTCTTGGACCAATCCCGAATGGCAGGTAGGCATATTGGTTGATGGAGGATTTGTTTTCATCAGAAAATCTTTCAGGATCAAATTTCTCCGGGTTTTTGAAGTATTGCGGGTCGTGATGAATGGCACGAATCGGTATCCAAATGCCATCTTTAAAATTCAACTGAAAATATTTTGGATTATTAATTTTATTGATTTTAAAAACAACTTATAGAACTTTCAATCTTGGAATGTATCATTCGAGAAAGTTTAAACCTGCCAGAGACTCTTTATCTTCATTATATAATTATATTGCTTGCATGTTAGGGCATATTAGATCTTTAAAGCTGATTTATAAAATAGACATTTATCTAAATTTACATAGATTTAATGCATATACAATTTCTGACAGTTTGTAAAGTATTCGGAACCATTCATTGGTCGAAGTATTATTATTAGCGGTATGCAGCCAATGAGGTTTCAATTGATTCATATGGAGTGGTTTTCAGTCAATGAAATTTTATATCATTACTAGTTGAGCCAGCTGGCGGTCGCCAGTCTGTCTCGCTAGGTCTTGCAGACGGCTTGGCGGTGATGGATTTTAATATAATTGTGAAGTATGCATAGAGTTTTCCCTTCGGAATTGATTTTCATTCACCTCAAGACAGTTTGACATTTTGCTGATTTGTCAGCTTTACGATTTTCAAGTCGTCACTGTCAATATAAATTTGGGGTCATATGCGTAGTCTATTCTGGAGCCTGGCCTTCACAATATCGTCCGACACCACCTCAGGCTGATAGGCCAAATAGAACAGCTTGCAATCGCCGATTGCGACCACTGACATTTTAATAGAATAAAATATGTGTAGTTATATAAATGTTTCGTTAAAACACGTGCATTTAAATATGATAAATAATTATACATCTCATAAATTCGAATATAAAGCAATGTATGTGATTATTGTAAATGGCGATCCAATATAACATGAATATTAATCTGCCACGGGACCCATTTAGATAATAAAAGGTTAACAGTATATAAATAATAAATGCTTGCAGCCCTTGAATAATATTTAAAAAATCAAATTTTGAATTAAAATTTAACCTCGTCGAAGGTCAAAATTGATTTTTTATGGTATTTTCAAACCATGATCCTGGATACTCCTTAAACGTTGTAGATAATCTATTTATATAATTTTGAAGCCTTATTATCCTTTATAGTTATTTTAAACATTTGATGACTGCATAAAGTATTTTTGTTACATAAAATAGTATTCTTTCAAACCTCTCGCTCTAATGTTTTAGAATATAGTCATATTTCGGTACATAACTGTGCAGTGGTGTTAAGATTTTTTACGTTTATTAATTTTTAAACGCATTTATGAAACCATTAGTATAATTTATTACGAGATAATTTTTGTAAAATATTCACGATAAAAAATTATATTGATAATCTCTGTGATCCCAAATTTGACAATAATTAGGCATTTTATTATTCAAAAAATCGGCAAGATTAACACATTTGAAGATGATTCTAAAGATACTTATTATAAGCTATGTCTTTGACCATTCAAGTATGATAAACATCTTATGAATAATGATTGCTTTATAATAATTATTGACCTAAGAATAAGGTAGTGTTTTTTTGAAATACGCCATTTCTTTTGTCATTCCCCAGTGGTTAAGCTACAACATACGGCCGTAGCCATAAATTGACAAACTATAATTAAAGTAAGGAATAAAATTATGTTAACGCGCGTGTTTGAACATGTACCTAACCGAATTTTTTTTTATTTTTTTTTAAACGGTACATGTTCAAACACGCGCGTCAATATCATTTTACTCCCTACTTCAATTATAGTTTGTCAATTTATGGCTACGGCCGTATGTTGTAGCTTAACCACTGGTGAATGACAAAAGAAATGGCGTATTTCAAAAAAACACTACCTTATTCTTAGGTCAATAATTGAGCCCTTGCCCGGAATAACGTTGTATCCAACAATATTCTTGTTTTGAGAAAAATGGAAAAAATTAAACCAGCTATGTTTTGTTACATTTTATATTTGAAATACAATAAACATACAATTATTAAGAGTTTTAAATGTAAAGTGGTGAAGAAAGGCAATTAAATTTGGAGTTATTACAAAAAAATATAGTAAATTAGTGGAAAAATGTTGTATATGAAAATTTCACATACAACATTATTCCGCAAAATGTATTTTATTCATTCTGCTTCACTCAATAGTGTCTTAAAAAAGGCAGCATGCTCATCTAACATGAATTCACACATGTCATTGAGGTCTTTGAGCTTAGAATTATCTTCGTCTGCTTTCTGAACATAGCGTCCGACATTCGACTCTCAATACATGAGACGAGATGATGACTTTATCCATTGTGATTCAGTAACCTGAATGATAATTGAATAGTTGTCTTGGTATTAAAATCGAGAACACATCCCGGATAAAAACAATTTTGGCACAAACGCGACCTTGCAAAATAGAACTAGGAACGATTAAAAAAAATTGAAACGGTATTAGATTAAGTCACAATATATAGAGCACTACAATGCCAGCATTATTATCAAACAACATTTCCAATAACAATATGGATAAATCAATTGAATACAATCGATTAACGTTCGACATATTAATAATATATCGAACGTAATAATTTTATTCATGAGATCAACAGAACTGTCAAATGGTATACAACATTATTCCACAAAACTGTTTTGACGGGTAAATTGCAGGCTTAATAATATTTTTTCTGGATAAATACTCTTTTCCTACATCCTTCAGCTTCCTAGCTTTGATATTTGTCCAGTTTAAAACATAAGATGTCCGTTTTCTTCCTTTATTCAAGTGAATTATACCACGCTCCGTGATATTGACGGACGGCGACGCCATTTTGACAATAGATACAACGTTCTTCCACAAACCAATAACTTTAAAATGCTGCCACAAGCCTAAATATTTTTTCTTTGCCATACTACTTACCTTAAACGATGCATAAAAATATACCCAACATTATTCCATCAATAACTCAACATTGACAATTTTGTTGGATACAACATTATTCCGGGCAACGGCTCAATTATTATAAAGCAATCATTATTCATAGGATGTTTATCACACTTGAATGGTCAAAGACATAGCTTATAATAAGTATCTTTAGAATCATCTTCAAATGTGTTAATCTTGCCGATTTTTTGAATAATAAAATGCCTAATTATTGTCAAATTTGGGATCACAGAGATTATCAATATAATTTTTTATCGTGAATATTTTACAAAAATTATCTCGTAATAAATTATACTAATAGTTTCATAAATGCGTTTAAAAATTAATAAACGTAAAAAATTTTAACACCACTGCACAGTTATGTACCGAAATATGACTATATTCTAAAACATTAGAGCGAGAGGTTTAAAAGAATACTATTTTATGTAACAAAAATACTTTATGCAGTCATCAAATGTTTAAAATAACTATAAGGGATTATAAGGCTTCAAAATTATATAAATAGATTATCTACAACGTTTAAGGAGTGTCCAGGATCATGGTTTGAAAATACAATAAAAACTCAATTTTGACCTATGACGAGCACGTGGGCCGTTAAATAACATAGTATTCCGGTGCGGGACATTCATATGGAAACAAAATTTATTTTGGGTTTGGGTACGAGGGTGGGTCAATATGTCCTTAGAAAAGCCGACAAGTGGCGCGACTAGTACTGTAAGCGGTTTGTTTTCATGCAGCGGCACTACCGATTCAGTATGCTGCGAAGTTTCAATCAGATTGGTCGGGTTGTTGTGTGTTTCTCGTACATTTAAAAAAAAAAATTGCTTGTGGAAAATGGAAAAATGGAAAATGGAGAAAATTGAGTTTAGAGCTGTTATTAAACATTTTAATATAAAAGGGTTAACAGCAAAGGAAATAAAAAATGAGTTGGATTTAGTTCACGGCATATCTGCTCCTTCACTTGCAACTATTTATAACTGGTTAAATGAATTTAAACGTGGTCGTACATCAACAAAGGATGAACCACGCTCAGGACGTCCTGTAGAGGTGACTACACCAGAAATGATCAATAAAATCCACGATATGGTGTTAAGTGACCGAGGATTAAAGTTGAGTGAGATAATTGAGGTTACAGGGATCTCAAAAGGTAGCGTCATTTCTATTTTACATGACAAATTGGGCATGAAAAATATTTCTGCAAGATGGGTGCCGCGTTTGCTCACAGTCGACAATAAACGCAATAGGGTGGTGGCCTCTAAAGCCCTGTTGTCGCTCATGCAACGCAATCCAGATGAATTTTTTCGTCGCTTTGTGACTGTAGATGAAACATGGATACACCACTATACTCCCGAGATGAAAGAACAGTCAAAGCAGTGGATTGCGAAGACAAACCATGTCCAAAGAAGGCGAAAACCGTAAAATCAGCTGGTAAGGTTATGGCTACTGTATTTTGGGATGCACGTGAAATTATTTTCGTTGACTATTTGGAAAAAGGAAAAACAATAACAGGGGATTATTATGCATCTTTATTGGACCAGCTAAAAAACGAAATTGAAGAAAAACGGCCTCATTTAAACAGGAAAAAAATCCTCTTTCATCAGGACAATGCCCGTGTTCACACATGTTTACGATCAATGGCTAAAATTGAAGAATTGAAGTTCGAATTGGTCGACCACCCACCGTATTCGCCAGATTTAGCCCCCAGTGACTTTTTCCTTTTCCCAAACTTAAAAAAATGGCTAAGTGGACAACGTTTTTTTTCAAATGAAGAAGTCATCGATCGGACAAATGCTTATTTTGAGGACCTTCCGAAAACTTATTTTTCTGACGGTTTAAAAAAAATTGAGAAACGTCTAACCAAGTGTATTGAGCTCCAAGGAGATTATGTTGAGAAATAAAAAAAAAATACAAAAATAAAAACTGTTTTAATGCTTTTTTCTAAGGAATTATTGACCCACCCTCGTATTATAAATAGGTAGGTATATAAAATCACAAATTAAAAAAATATAGCAATTTATATGACCAAGTAGAGTAGAATTAGGTTGGGATAACCTTCATCCAGCAGTGGATTGATCTTGGTTGATGATGATAAAAAAGATATTATGAATGGGTAAATATAATATCAACAATTTTGATAAATATAGCAATCGTTTAACCGCTAGTAGTAGAATCAGGTTGCGGAACCCTTCATCCAGCTGTGGATTGATCCTGGTTGATGATGATGATGATTATGATGACGATATGAATATGTAGATAAATAACATTAGCATTTTTAATAAATATAGAAATTCAATACTGTCAAGAATCAGATTGCGGAACCCTTCATCCAGCAGTGGATTGATCCTGGTTGATGATGATGACTATATAAATATGTAGGTAAATATAATATCACAGATTTTGATAAATACAGCAATTCAAATGGCAGAAAGGAATAGAATCAGGCTAGGGAGGTCTTTGTCCAGCAGCGGATTGGTTCAGGTCGATAATGATAAGGATGATAGAAATAGGTATAATATCACAAATTCGTTCAACCGATAGTAGTAGGATCACGTTGCGGAACCTTTCATCCAACAGTGGATTGATGATGATGATGACGATATGAATATGTAGATAAATAACATTAGCATTTTTAATAAATATAGAAATTCAATACTGTCAAGAATACAATCAACGTAGAGAGGCCTTCATCCAGCAGTGGATTTATTGAGGCTCGTGATAATAATGGCATTATATATAGATAGGTAAATAATAATATAATATCACTGATTTTGATAAATATAACAATTCATGTGTAAGTAAGGAGTAGAATAAGGCTTAGGAGGCTTTCATCCAGCAGTGGATAGGTCAAGATTGATGATGATAGGGACGATAAAAATAGGTAGATATTATACAATATCACACATTTTGATGACTATAACAATTCGTATTAATTTCTTTCATTGTTTGCAATGGCAACTTTGTTAGTTTAATATGACTATATTCTGATCTATGGAAATTAGTAGCCTAGGTAATTATTCAATAAAAAAAGATTGAGTGAACAGCCACAAAGTATTTTAAAAAATCAAATTTGGAATATCACGTTATCTATGAAATGGCGGACAGTGGCGTACGCCGCTGTCAGAAGATATTATACGTAGTGAATAGTACCAAGATTATGGTTTTTTCACCGGAAAAAAGTGCGCCAATGCCTACATTACGATATTTGAATAAAAATAATCGATTTCGTTTGTCAAATAAAGGATTAGAAGGTCTTAAGTGACGAAGACATCATTCTGCTGTGCGTTAAAAGAAGTATGGCGAATTGTATACGCTATATGAGAAAATATCGGTTATAAACGTCACGTTTCTGGAAAATCATCGGATATTTCTCAAATTTGGTCAATTCAATCGGTAGATAATTCGGTAGCGCACATTTCAAAGTGAAGATGTAAAAATAACAATAAAATGTCGCTTAAATGAGCTGTTGGTGTATTTTCCAAAATCTCTTAGGATAATAATATATAGGATATGATACAAGTACAGTGGACTCTCGATTATCCAGTCTAATGGTAGGGAGAGGCGGCATGCATAAATGAAAAACAAGGTTAATCCAAATGATAGTTTTTTTTTTTTAAAAATACTACATAATTATTATACATTTATTTGTAAAGCAGACAATTATTTTAATATGTTTAATACTCATTAATTATGAGCCGAGCCACACCGGGCGACTCTGGTTTCCTCGTGCGATTTACTCGGGCGACTTGCCGGCGACCAGAGAGGCAGCCAATAATAAAAATATTAATGAATGTACACGCAAGTATGCAAAAAAATACGTTCTCTCCGCAGCGTGGCTGCCGGCGACCAAGGCAGTCAACAAATAATAATAATGAATGTACGTACCTACGCAAGTATGCAAAAAATAATAAATATAATGGCGTGGCTGCCCGTGACTAATCGCTCGGTGTGGCAGCACTCAATACATAGCTATATGTTTTCATACATCGCTACCGGTCGCCCGACCAGAGAGACCGCGAGACCAGACCGAGCGCAAGAACGAGATTTTACTGATCGCCTGACTTTATTGTTTGCGCGACTACTGAGCGACCAGGTGTGGCATGGTCCATATAACTGCATGCATGGGTCTGGTCTCGGCGACTGGTCTCGAGACCAGAGTCGCCCGGTGTGGCTCGGCACTATGAAGAAGAAAATATGTGGTTTTGGTGTGTTTGCAGGAATCTTTTAATGATTTTCTAATATGAGTTTGAATTTTCCTAAGACCTATTTATTATATCGTTGTATACACCGTATCGTGCACGGATAATCAGGGAGATTACTGTATGCCCAAACTAAAAAAGTAGGCAATGCACGATTTTCATCTGTAAAGATAGTTCCACGAGGGCAGCGAAAAAATCAAACGTCATTGATATTTACTATTTACGCATAGAGTAGCCAAACTTTATTAGTGCTGTAGGCGAAAAAATCAACTTTCTACGGAACCCTATTCTCAAAAACTATTGTATTATTCTCTTTCCTTTCTTTATTTTCTGACCGTAAGCAGTGCATGACTTCCCTATTTATGCCAAGCAGATGTCACTGCCTGGCTTCTTTCAACAACTCTTCCACCAGTCCTTATCCAAAGTGACTGATACTTAATTCGGTGCCCTCTATCATACGGTAGTCACTGGAACTCCGTATAGCGAGTGAATTTTTGACCTGCTTATTCTTCTACGCATATTGGAGTGCTCGATATAACACTCAGTGACAGATCATTGTCATTCATACAGTGTACATAAAATAACTAGCACAGTCTTCCAACCTTCATTGAATGAACTGTGCGGAAATCTTTGTACAGTGTTGTATCTTCGCATTCAATATTGTTTCCCTGTCTAATTGGCCCGTAGATACGGTAGAGAAGTTTTACTTCAAAATTTTTTTGTTTCCGTTCATTTCACATGTACTGTTTAAAAAAAAATAAAAAAAAATTTGGTTAGGTACATGTTCAAACACGCGCGTTAACATAATTTTACTCCCTACTTTAATTATAGTTTGTCAATTTATGGCTACGGTCGTATGTTGTAGCTTAACCACTGGTGAATGACAAAAGAAATGGCGTATTTCAAAAAAACACTACCTTATTCTTAGGTCAATAATTATTATAAAGCAATCATTATTCATAAGATATTTATCACACTTGAATGGTCAAAGTCATAGCTTATAATAAGTATCTTTAGAATCATCTTCAAATGTGTCAATCTTGCCGATTTTGTCAAATGCCTAATTCTTGTCAAATTTGGGATCACAGAGATTATCAATATAATTTTTTATCGTGAATATTTTACAAAAATTATCTCGTAATAAATTATACTAATGGTTTCATAAATGCGTTTAAAAATTAATAAACGTAAAAAATCTTAACACCACTGCACAGTTATGTACCGAAATATGACTATATTCTAAAACATTAGAGCGAGAGGTTTAAAAGAATACTATTTTATGTAACAAAAATACTTTATGCAGTCATCAAATGTTTAAAATAACTATAAAGGATAATAAGGCTTCAAAATTATATAAATAGATTATCTACAACGTTTAAGGAGTGTCCAGGATCATGGTTTGAAAATACAATAAAAACTCAATTTTGACCTTCGACGATGATGTCCCCCCTTAATGTTCAGGTTTCTGAGGTATAGGTAATCACAGGGTTTACAAGATGTAACATATTTACTACCTTTCCTTAAGTTGAAGCATGTGGCAATCATAAATTTCTTTGTCCCTTTGTACCCTTCTGTCATTTCACTGAAAACATTCTGTGAACGGTCATTGACTGGACTTAGCGTTAATACAGTTTACGATTTCATATAATTACCTGATATGGTACACCAGAATCTGTTGGCGGAGGTAGTTTATAGGGTTTGATACATAAACGATCAGTTGCTATTGCTGGGGGCCAGAACCTTAAAGTCTCTGCAATAATAATACAAAGAATTATTGTTGTAGACTAAATGTGTTACCAACATAATTATTACAATCAAAATAGTGCAGATAAAAATTGAAAATATACGATATGTACACAGTTTAAGTCAGCGATTTCCAAACTGGGAGGCGCGGAGTATTGCAAAGGAGGCGCGAACTGTTTAACACAATTAATGTAGCCACAGGTTTGCAGTTTGCAAATGCATAGTTTATAAAATAGAATAATAAATAATATGTAAAATAATATACATAAAAAAACAGTCCTATGTTGTTTGCAAACCTGTCTGAAAATATGGAGACTAATTTTATAATACCTCACTTTACTATTGTGAAGTGCGCTGGCTATCTCGTTGAAAAATGAAATAAAAGGGTCAAATCATAATGTTGAAATTTGAGACAAATTTGTTTAGTAACGGTAATTTTGTTGTTAAACTTGTCTATTTGGTTGAAATTTAAAAAAAAATGAGTGAATAAATCAATGCAAGGACCACTAATGCATTCACTGATTTAAAAAGACTAAGTGAAGGCATTTATAAAAAATTGGAGCTTTGAAAATCAAAATTACAAAAAAATAAGTTCGCCATGTCTCCACTTTTAAATGATTTCTGCGCAAGATATATTGAAGCAAACAAAAATCTATTTACTGAGTTCTTGGTTAGTTTGCTAATTCACATTATTTTATGTTTGCGTTGTTTGCTGCGTTGTTTCAAGGCTGTTAAATTAATATTTTAAATATGTGGTTGTGTGTTGCAATTTGATGTGATACCTATATGGTGATTGATATACTTAAATGATAACTCCCGTGTATAATTAGGGAACACTACTTTAGAGCACCACACTGCCCTTAACCTCAGCGATAGGTAGGTGGGCCCGCCAAAGATCCTGGCCTGGGGACCAGCTTCAGGATGTGGGGCCCATGATAGAATCCATTTGTCAATGAACGATGATGAATTTGTATTGATTACTATTGAAATTGATTGTGCTAATAAACAAGGACTTCATCACATGAAAAACAAATTAATTTAAAAATGAATATAATATTAGTACTTAGTAAAACCTTGTTTATTTTTATTTATTTTTTCATTTTTGTTTTTGTACATTTGACTATTTAAAAAGGTGTCTGTATTATTTAATGAAATAAATGGGGGGGGAGTCGCGAAGATTAGATTCTTTTAATAGAGAGGCGTAGTAACATAAAGTTTGTAAACCACTGGTTTAAGTGATGATTGATTTATTGGCAATGTCTTAAAAAAATTGTACTCAGAGTCAGTGAAAAAATGTCATAAGTATAGATTTTGTATCTAAAGTCTCAAATTTTTCCGAGTCAATAAAATTCTAGTCAATTAATAATAGAAACCGGAAATTCTGAAAATTGTAATTGTGTTTTCAGTTTGTGAAGAGGCAGTCTCTGACATTGCTACATAACAGTAATATAGGAGTCTACCTGATACAACCATATCCAGATATTTCATCTTTTGTATGTCACTGTATGCCAGCTTGCCATTGAGATTTTCATTGGTCTCGTCAATTTCTTCCTGCAGCCTCTTTTGAATATCCAGATTCGCAACCATTTCGTGGGAGAAGAAGCTGAGAAATGTTGACGATGTATCAAACCCAGCCACAAAGAAAAGCAATGCTTGCGCAGTTAGGTCATCGTCGGTCCATACTGCAATGTATAAAATATGATTATGTATTTTGGGTTAACCCTTTTAATAATTAATTTAACATTATAATATTAAGGTGACGCATCAGTGAAACGGCAAATAATTTTCAACTGTAGGCGCGACGAAATTTTGGACTCGCTCGCATTCACTGAGAGAACGTCGAGCTATAAACACGTCACTTTGCTTCGTGATGGCGACGGGCCAATTAATCCTTAAATCGTGTAAAGATGACTAAAAACGTTACCCATTTACTTTAAAAAGAAAACACGTCAATGAATATATTATTATTGTTACTAATAGAACAATAAACAGAACATAAAATGGACGTATGTTGGATTTCTATGACAAATTATATTTCGTTTGACAGGCGTCATTTGCACCCACGACCCACAATCCGCGCATCGCCTAGCAACGTTTTTTTTAGACCGTGCCTCAACTGATGTACGGCCTTAATAATATATTATCTCATAATAATAGATTGGTAAGATGTGTGAACTGATGTATAGTTGTGATTGTGATTAATTGACCAATGAGCCAGTTTGTTCTTTGTTTTTGTTGTGACTCACGCATAGGCTAAGGCATCGCTTTCACTTTTTTCTATAAGATGGGAAGACAGTTACCCTTTGACATTGTTAGCAACAATACAATTCAAAAATGTAAATTTGCCAGGCTTATTTTGAAGATAGAGAAATGTGCTTTGTTGATTGTGTAAATTAGCATAAAATATGTAGTAAACGAAGCACCTATTATCAATAATTACCTACCACTCAATCTCCTCGAAACTAAATCATGATGAGTTTTTCGATTAAATGTCCTCTCCTCCGATTACTTACCTCTTTTATGGGTTTCTTGTCCAAGTTTAGATTCTTCTACTGTAGCAAAACCAACATCTTCATTTTCATTAACCTTTTCATGCATCAATGAACCCTTTTTGGCTTCCATCAAAAGATTTATCATATCTTGTCTAAAATATCCAGTTTCTTCTCTCTCTTTCATTTGCCCCTGTATCTGCTGTCTGAAGAACTGTGATACTCTTGGATCCATGAATTGTATCCCCAGGAACTGTATATAAATAATTTCAGTGTTTAGCCCATTAATTAAATGCCGGGACGTATTAGCAAGGCGGCACCCGTGGGCCGTGAATTTTTATGAAAAAAACATTCATACGTAACATACATTAAGGCTAAGGCCACATAGGCAGGTGCCTTGCTTGGTGGCTACGTGCTAGGTGACATATCCTAGCGAACGAACGCACTTTTATACTATCGCAATGGCCACACTGCACGCTTCGCGCCTCGTTACGTGATTATTAGTCACTCAGTGAGTCTTTCGGGAAACCGGGGTGGTTATTTTTATTGTGTCACCTAGTGATTTTGCAAGATGGCAGATGTTTCTTCAGTATGACGAACGTCAAACACCGTATATTATGAGGTTATGAATAATGACGCGTGAGATGAATTGACATTATGCACCCAACAAGTTGAGACTTTCGAAATTTTAAACTTAAATTCTCTGTGAGAAGTAACTTTTAGGTTAGTTTTGAGAGTGACATCGTTGTTGGCTTGAGCGCTCCCAAATGTCAAATGAATTTGTACGTAAGCACGTAGCGTGCAATGTGGCAGTAGTGTTTTTAGTAGACAAGCATAGCACCTAACTCAGCACTAGCGATGCACCTACCTATGTGGCCGAAGCCTATAAGTATATCACAAAGACTAGTATTGTAGAGAGTGTAAACGCACTTGTGGCATGCATCCAGATAATAAGCTACAGTGAAACTCCGATTCTAAGGTTTTCGAGGGACCCTAAAGAAAACGATAAATGCGGGATATATAAAAAAAAATCGTTTTACTCCTGGATTTTTTTCGACGTCTTCAATTATTTTTAGTTTCTCAGCTAGAGTTCTAGTTTTCTAGATGGGGAGCATTTTAGTTGCGACTTATAAAAATTCCTGATACAAGATGCGAGGCAAGTCTAAGCGCCGACCGACCTGTGCAAACAAGGCGACGCGACTGAAAGGTCTGTATGTATCATAAACAATTCTACGAAAGCGAAATGAAAAATATTCAACAAAAACAATCAATCGGGATAAGATTTGTGACGGGACCATAATATTTAGACAATAGATCGAGGAAAACGATAAACGAAAACGATTTAACATTTATTAACACACCCACAGTGGCCGCGCGGCTTAAGCGTTGGCCTATAACGCCGCGGGTCCCAGGTTCAAATCCTGTAATCCAATACACATATTGTTTTTCAATTTGTGTATGAGTCAGGGTATGGACCTAATAGGTTGAGCAAGTGGCTGACATCCATTTCACGTAAAAACAAATCTGTTAACACAAACCTCCACTCCGTGGAGGCCCATATGATCCTATTAGGATCGGACATGGTCGGAAATATATTTAACATTGTTCTTATGGGTGTTTGGCGAGACTTTCAAAAATGAATGATCCGTGTGGGAAAACGATTTATGCAAGAATGGTAGATTGGGGTTCCACTGTATCACATTTGAGAATGTACATAATTAAGATAAACCTCATAGAAAAAGATACATATTTATATTATTTTCTTTAAACTACATAAAAATGATTTTGATTTTGAAAATTTTATAATTGACGCAATTAATATTTTCAGTATACTTTTTTCATGCTCCAGTTTGTTTTCGTTTCACCAATATTATACGTAAAATTACAAAATGTATTTCAAATAATATCAGTTTAATTGACTCACTTTTCTTCTCTAACCCCACAACTAATGTGCCACAAATGAAGTCTCTCTATAGAGAGATTTGTTTCAGAAGGTGTTAATAGTTTCAACATGATGTTTTGATTTCTTGTTAAAAAAGTAAAAGTGTTTTATGTTGTATTAACAGAATAGATTAATAAATATAATTCTGATATGCTACTGTCAAACAAGAACTTCGTGTCCACGTGTTAAAACTGTGAACTAACAATCCCCTCCAGTGCAACTAATCACTCTTCCATTTTCAATTGAGGAACGGCCCCAAATTTATCATTTAAATGAACGCTCCCGTGGTGTACGGATCTGTGAATATATATAATTAGAAGCTTTTCATAATAAAAATGTGTCTAAAATGATCAGGAGTGATGTTAGAATTATTATTAGTAAACTTTTGGTATATTGCGAAGAAGAAAAGAAGTAGCATCTAAAAGGAGAGCCGATACATTATTTAAATACGCCTCTAGGACGTGTTGCTGCCATGACAGGTACGTCACAAGAAGTCTTCTACATGCGATTACAGCTACTTCCTGTTATCGGCGAATTTTTGTTGTCGGACAATATATTCCAATATGCAGGGTTTTGAATGTGTGTGTCCTACGAAATGAACCACACATTATAGACGTACAATAGTGTGTGTTATACACCAATATTGAATTAGCATCAGAGAGCAGTTCTCAGAACGAAGGACAAGCTTATTCTTGGCACGTGTTTAAGTTTAACCGATATTCTTCCACACTCGAGATCAGTTGCCTGTTACTACACACCCGTTAGGTATTTAAGATCCCATTAATTCTGTGTTCTGTGGTTCGGTATTACAAGAACATAAAATATCATATTTAGAACTTCACATTATAGACGTGCAATAGTGTATGTAATACACCAATATTGAATTAGCATCAGTTCATAAAACGAGAGCAGTTGTCAGAACAATAATGCGAACGCGTATTCTTGACACGTGTTTAAGTTTATTCCATATTCTTCCACACTCGAGATCGGTTGCCTGTTTCTCCACATCTGTTGGGTATTTCAGTTTCCTTTATTTCTGAGTTCCCTGGTTGTATTGCTCATTACATGTAGAAACCCTGTTAAAGTAATTACATCTTTCTCAATAGTCGAAAAATCTTTTGATAATCCAGCAATAAGTCTTTGAGGATGATAATAATTCTACATCCATAAATGACAACTTTTATAATATTATATTGATATGAACTGCGTATTCAGAGAACCGTTTAATCTGCCACTGCTCATACTCACCCGAATAACATTTTCTCAGCGCACTCACCAGTTCTGTCAACGTACTAATATAACTGTCAAATAATTAAGAGGTTGGCACTTTTGTAATATTTGTAATATTTTTTACCTTCATTAGTTTTGGTACCATTGCAACTAACAAGAATTTCAACAACTGAAGTCCTGTGAAGTTGGTAGCCTTCTTGCCCATATTGTAAAACTCATTTGTCTCATCTTCAAGCGAGTTCACTTTGACCCCAAAAGCACATGTTGCGATGACATCACTCGCATATCTTGTGAAAGTGTTTTTCATTTCTATTTCCAATAGACCTTTATCTGTCAACAATAACCAAATTAAATAAATTATACGTGTAAGTATATACGGTCAAAATCCTGTCAGCGAAGTTTTTGATGACATTGAGGGGAATGCCAGCACGCAAAGACTCTCTGTTAATGTGGAGAAAACCAAATAATATTATGGTTGTATCCCGAGAGAAGGACAGACCTTTTGATGCTTTTAGGGCACATAGCAATACTTTTGAGTTGGTCAATAATTTTATAAACTTGGAGTCATCTATTAACAGTAAGAGAAGCCTAATAGTCAAATAACTATTGTGCTGGGATACAAATGTCGCTTCGATTTAATGAGGGTACTACATTTCAAAGCCTTGAGCTGACACTTGAAATGTATCTTGTATATAACACTAATGGGCATAAGGAAACCTGCTGCATGACCAAAAATATGGGAAGAGTGATGGGGCTATTTTTAGACCTATCAATGACACATCATGGTTAGATTGGAGGTGGAGATACAATAACGAGCTGTATGGTTTGTACGTAACCTCTTATATCGTACAATCCATCAAATTTGGCCATGTACACTGGATGGATGAATCATACATGACAGATAAATTGACGTTTGTTAAGTTTGGAATGCAAACAAAGATCTGAACGACCTCATATAAAGAGGAGAAATAGTATGGAGTAGGATTTGAAGATCTTGGGCATACTAAACTGGAGGGAAGCAGCTTTGGATATTTATGCATACACATAGATGCTGGACAAGGCGAATACCCATTTAGGAAGTTAGTTAGTGTAGCAGCGCTCGTAAACCAGTGTGTAAGACGCTGGCCTATCATCCGGGGCTGCAAGTTCGATTCTTCGTGTAGCCACAATATATTTATGTTATTTTCTAAATGCCTGGGTATTTGAAATTGTTTCAGTTCTACTGTCTAGTATAACTACACTACTGTTTTACTATAATAATGTTATTGGGTCTCATGGCCTGTTATAGTGTGTAAAAAATGAAAGTAGAATATATTATACAGTTAAGTAACATAAATACACTCAAACTCTAATTGTGCCATTTCGAGAAAAGTAAATATCATAAAGTTTAGTTAGGATATCGCCTTGAATCCCACAATTGAACTGTCAATCCCTTCCCCATCAGTGATATTATTTTCTATTGAGACCTTTTTGTATGCCAGGTCTTCACCACATTATTATGTTGGTGATAACCTGTGAATTTAAACTATACCAAAGCTCCTAGGTTGAATTGCTTGTAGTTTCCCATCAGAATAATTAATCGGTGTTTAACGATGGGTAAATTTGATCCACCTTGATTATTAGGTTCCTTTAGTTTCTTTTGATAGTAATCGGTAAGTTGCTCGGCGCACTCAACTACCAGACTAAACATCATCTTCATTTTAGATCCAGTAAACGCTGGACTCAATGTTGACCTCATGTCTCGCCATTCCTGACCTGAAAGAAATAAAAACAGAATATTGACCCACTTCTGATGAAACTTTTTTAACCTCCCCTTTGTTTGCCAGTCTTCCTAGAGATTATTTGGCAGCTTAAGACACTTGAAAGAACTTAAAAATATGAATTATCCTTGCATCTTTACTAAATTATAATATAATGTGATCAGAGGGCCATATGCATAGTCATATGTACCTAAATAAATGAACTAAGGCTTTACATTGTATGGGAAGAAATATTATTATTACCCAAGGCCTGAACAAAAACGAACCATAAGTGCAAGTGAGTAAGCATTCGGCACACTTAGACTGCACTATGCCTTAGACCTTAGAGTAAGATAGAATTTCTATGGCTGGATTAAATATTTTTTGGAAATGTCGCCGATAAATATGGATTTGACTGATAACATTCATTTAAAAACTGCGAGCATGTGTTGCTGAAATTTATTGTTTTTGTGTTAATTAATATAAAGTTAGTGGTAATTATTTTTAGTTATTTTAGAAGAATATAATATAGTTAACTATGTTGTGTTTAAATTTGGTAGCCGTACTGAGAAACAACATGGTGGTATCATGTTTCATAGTTGATAATAATGAAATCGAGGTTCTACTGTGCATGATACGCAAGAAACATGGCTTCATTTTGCTGAACAATAGGCGCTCTCTATATTATCATTACTCTGAGTTATCACCTTATTTTTTTCCTATTCTAAGTAACACAGCGCCCATGCACACTTATTTACATAGTATAACTATGCATTTGGTCTTTAGGCTCTACCAGTACCTCTTAAGTAAAAACTATTTTCTGACATTTTGTATTGCTGTCTGTGGTCTGTCTTGGATTTTATTTTATTTCAATTTAACTCTATATTAGACATTTTGATAATGTAATAAAACTACAAATCTACTTAACACAATCGCTGCAAACCTTTTCATTACTTTATAATTACCGTATTTAAATAATATGCTAATTGGATCGATTGGCCGCTTAACGGGGACACGGCAGAATGAGTTAATATCATATTTTCTTACCTGATGCGTCGATGACATTGAGCTACTTTACAAGCTGCTTGTTAGCGAGTTTAAAAGCGGGCAAGTCAGCTAGTGCGATTTTGATGATGATACACAAAGCTTTCCACTCGCTCTTTCGTTTTTTTACCGGGAGGTCGCTATTATTGCTCTACTGCGCAGACGCATATCGGCCCACACGCCAGCGTGTAGCGTGTGTAAAGTAGACCGGCTTTCAACTTTTCTCGGTAGACTGTTTACAATCTGCTTGTTAGCTTGTTCGATGATAACACTCACTGAGCGAGATTGTAAATTCGTTAACAAGCAGCTTGTAAAGTAGCTCAATGTCATCGAGCCATAAAAATAATTGGCAAATCATTAATATTTTTTCAAAATTTAAAATCAGAACTTTGTTAGTAACAAAAGAAATTGGAAAGTTATAGAGTTACATTCAAATAAGAATGACAGCTAAATATTTGCCAATTATTTGGCCAACAATATTATTTGGAGCCCATGTGGTTGAATGTCCTTTCCAAGGTAATGGTCCTGTATTATCTTTATTAGAAACAGCTTGAAGATGTTCTTGAATAATATACTTACTTAATTCAATTTACCACAGAATTTAGTAAGTACCTACATATTTTAAATATTCTACAATAAAATATTTCAATCTTTATTTTTATTTTATGCTTGGATCTACCCATCTGAAGATTAATGTAATAATAGTTTGCTTAATGAAGTATGACGTATGTATGTATGTATGTGGGTTCCATGTTCTGCATTGTTAATAATGTAATTTGTTATTAGAGGTCATATGGACATAGAAGGAATATGGTTAAATTACAAAAGACAGAGCTGTATAGTATATATTTTAGCAGTTTTTTCTCCATCTTTCCTGTAATACATTTTGCAATGCTTTGTTAATTTTGTCGGATTTGTTTAAACCCTTTTGGTGACATAAATCATTGCATATTATGAAAATTCCTTACCTTTCATGGCGAATAAATGCCTTCCGAAGAGTTTATCAGAAACGTTACTGGCGAAACTTCTGTGATCCGTAAAGTGATCAAAGTCCTTTACCGCTATCTGTTTTATTAAATTTACATCTCTTACCATAATGAGATGATTAGTCAATTCAAAATAACCCACGTATCTGAAAAGAAAGTAATCATACTAAATAATGTACATACGCATTTTATGTGGATCTTATATATTTTGAAGTAATCACAAAGAGACGTTGGCTGGGACGTGTGTTCCGGATGCCGCCAAAGAGTGTGACACTCCATAGCCTTGTGGCACAAGATCAAGCGTTCCGTCACCAAGGCCGGCCCTTCCTCACCCTGCAGCGGTGCTACAAAAGTAATCTACACACTGCAGGTCTCACATGGCAGGAGTTGCGAGATTTGGCGATAGACCGAGGGAAGTGATACGATCTTGTACCTACCTTATGTCCCAATACTGGGACGTGACTGGGTGGAGTAAACAAGTAAGAAATAATATATTTCTAAGATCATTATTTAGCTAGGTCAGGCACGCACACGAGGGGAGAAATTGGTTCGAGAGTGTCGACAGTTTTAAATACCTGGGAGTGACCATCACAGGAGATGACATTTTGTAAAGACAGCTCACTATCTGAATAGGAATGGCTGGAGCAACATTCAACTTGATGCAGAATGTCTGGGACTCACGACTGTACTTGGTTAAAACTAAATGCTGCCTATTCGATGCTTTCATTTTGACAGTGCTGCTTTACGGTACCTAACGATTCATAGCACAACCTATGTTTGCGGTGGATACTGGATGTGGTATAGTTTTAGAAGTAACGCGAAGATAAGAGAGGGAACCAATTAGCCTCTTATCACACAGAGAGTGAAGAGACGATGTTGGACCTGGCATGGCCACGTGCTGTAGGTTCGTCAACAGAATTTCAGCCTGGCTTGCTTATTCTTCAAGCCAATCAGATTCTGACATCCTGGAAGGCTGCTAAATATTATCCACAGAGTGTATACGGTAGAGCTGAACTGGAAGGAGACTGGGGAGCGACAGGGATTCTTGGAGGCACCATGTGGTGTTCATATGATCCAATTAAGGGGCGGACACAGTCAAAGAAGAAGTATAGCAAATAATTCTTCTTTTTTTTGATTTGAGGCCCTGGTGAGTCAGGATCCCCTTGGATTTGTGGTATTATTCTCTACTGAGCAGTGGCAAAGGGTGGACGTAGGCTGTTAAGATCCGACAAAAATAGTGCACACTAAACATTGTCAGTCAAACATATTATTGGTTTTCATTTTACTACGAATACAATTTGCAGATAGTGTTTGTTAATTTATTAACATTCAGTTAAACCCTGCCTAATCTAAGCCATAGTAGATAATAGTCAACAAATATTCATTTATCTATAAAATATCTAAACTTATGCCATTAAACCATATATAGGAACTATACATTTTTTATTGATTACTGTTTGGTATAGAGAGGGTTTAATGAATGTTAAAAAACTAACCAAAACAATTTGTGATAATATGTATTCTTAATTTAACGAAAACAAATAATTATGACTGAAAAAATGTGCACCATTTTTGTCGGATCGCCCATAGCATACCTAAATTAATATGGTTGGATTAGGCAGGGTTTAATTGAATCTTAAAAATCTAACCAGTAGTATCTGCAAATTACATTCTTAGTTCAATGAAAAGAAATAAGTATGACTAACAAAGTTTAGTGTGCATTATTTATGTTGAATCTTGACAGCCTACGTCCACCCATTGCCACTGCTACAGGATCATCTAAAAGTTAAGATTTGGTATTTACTTTTCATCTGGAAATGCGTTGTAAGTCTTGATCATTAAGTCGATAAAACTCTCCTGCTTGGTCAAGAGTTTCCACATATTTCCAACAAACGGCACACTCGGCTTAATACATTTGATACCGTGTCTTCTGAAGTAGCCATAGTGCCATTTTGCATAGATGTATGTAGCTCCGAGTACGGTCACCAGAAGAATGGTCCAGTCCCAGAATGTAAAAGCCATGTCCTGGGGAAAAATATTTTGTATTTCATGGTTTATTCAGCAGTTCAATACAGTGGTTATGGGTATCTCAAAAACTGATGTAACAAGACAGGTAAGTTATCCAATTAAGGCAAAGTGAATTGACTATTATGCTAAGTGACAGAATTACAAAACATGCAATTTACTGAATAGATATACTGACAATTTATATTAAAAGTGGTTTTATGTAATTAATAAGCATTGTAAAACATTAAAAAGTAAATTTTAAAAATCAATGTTGACAACAAAAAAATCTTTTATAAAATGAACACATTACTTTGTTCAATGCTTTTATCTTATTATTACACTTTTTCGCAGTAGGTATAACACAATATGTAGTTTTCTTGTATGTCTTGGTTTTTCAATACCTACATACCTACCTACCTAATTAATCACTGCATGTACAGTAAAAACAAAACAATGATTCGGTTTGTGGATTGTATGCGTAGGAAACAAACACACGCTCATCGGCTGCCAGGTATCGACCAACCGAACCATTGTTTTGTTTTTACTGTACCTACTATATTTTAGTTAAGGCTATGTATGCTCAGGCATGGTCCAAAAAGATCGTGGCTAGACGATGCGCGGATTGTGCAAATGACGCATGCCGAACGAAATATAATTTGTCATAAAAATCCAACACGCGTCCATTTAATATTATGTTTATTGTTATATTACTAATAATAATACTATATTCATAGACATGTTTTCTTTTTTAAGTACATACGTAAAGCTTTTTAGCCATGTTTACACGATTTAAGAATATTTTCATCCGACGCCATGACAAAACAAATCGACGTGCAGACACCTCTACTGTCTGTCTCCGAATGGAAATGCGGCTGAAATTTAGTTCCACATACAGTTGACAATTATTTGGCGTTTCACTTATGTACGCTCTTAACTACAAACATCCATTTTTATAAAATATAAACAATGTTTATAACTGTTAATCATTTTTATTTATTTGTAATACAGGACCAGAGATCATTGCTAAAATGATATGTGAATTTTAATAATTAGGTGAATAATTCACACTACATGTGTATTGAGGTTGTGAAATTGAAATAAGGTGTTAAAATAAATTATTTCTTTGTATATCTACTATTAATAATTGGTGGGGCTCGTTATGCAGGCAGGTCAATCGATATGGAATACCGCTTCTTGTATTTTCTACATTTATTTTATTGGCTACTATTGGTCCGGCTCGCAATCAATGTTCCCTGTAAGGTGTGCGCACGCACACCTACTAAAAAGTGTCCGCACAGATGTATTTATCCCCCGCACAGTCCTCACACAAAAATATTGTATAAGAAAGTTTCCTTTGCCAGATTTTAGTTTTGCTCGAATGCACAAAACCATCACATGCACAAGTCTTCGACTCATTTCTTGGAAGGCGAAGGTCAAGTGCGACTAACGCGAGCACACAAGTGAAATTTTACGTCGAGCGGGATCACTATATCCGTCTCAGCGCCTAGGTTTGAAAAATTAATAAGAAAAATATTTGTTGCCAGGGTGAAAAGAAAAACATTTTTTATAAATGTTTTTTTGCATAAAATTATTTATATTGAACAAAAACAACTCATCACACATATATATAGATTTAATATAAATATAAAAAAAAACGTTCTGCAAGTTTAGAGTTTATAATATTTTATCAACGAATACTTTTTTCTTTATTGTTAGTGTTATTATTATATAAAATCACTGAAGTTAATAAATACCTTAAAAATATAAGTTTTTATGAAAAATTGTATATGTGTGTTATTGGGGGGGGGGGGGGGGTGTACATTTAACGCACCAGGTGACATCAACCCTGGTTACGCCACTGCAGTTGCGTCGATGATCCACACACACTATAGAAAAATTGGAGGGAACGTTGCTCGCAACCAGTGCCAGCAAATTTCTGATGAAGCATACACGGTGATTGGTTCGTCAGAAAATATGAACATATTTAAAAAATGCGTAGATACCAGGGAACACAGAATTATTATTGGGAACAGAAATATCTAACGGGTGTGGAGTAAGAGGCAACCGATTTCGAGTGTGGAAGAATATGGGATAAACTTAAACACGTGCCAAGAATACGCTTGTCCTTTGTCCTGACAACCGCTTTCGGTTTATGCACTGACGCTCCTTCAATATTGGTGTATTTGAACGTTGCAACAAACACTATTGCACGTCTATAATGTGTGGTTCATTTTCGTAGGACACTCACACATTCAAAATCCTGCTTCTATTTATTATATTATTATTAATCTGTTCTGTGTACCGAACATAGATATTATTATAATAACTTTATAACTTCGAATGTCTAAACTTTCTTCTAAATTGATTAGTGGATTAAGTATTATTTGATCATAAGTCAATATTTTTATCTGGAAAAATTAATCAATAACAATTTATCTTTATGTATGGACATCTATCATTATCTTATCAAAAGATCGAAAATATACTAAAATATAAATTAAATTAAATGGCGCGAAGTTTGTTTTACTATCTGTCAAAGTGACAGCTGAGATGGTGAAATAATAATTGCAAATAGAAATATTAATTTCTTCCCGATTCCAATGAAACTCACTTTTATAACTGGCAGCACTGAACTAATGTAGAACAATCAATTATTTGAGTAAAGTTATTAGTTAACTACACTTTGAATTCTTTTAACAAAATCACAAAACACCTGATATTTGTTGCAAACGTAAACGAATCCAACGGTAGGTGATCCTCTACTATTGCTTACGAAAATAAAAATGATAAAAAATTAAGTTAATTCGGAATCCAGTGATAAGAAACCAGTGGATTTACAAATATTTAAGTGACTTAAAATTAATTTATTGTCATACTATTAGGGAAAATTAATTATTATCGGTATTTAACGGAGTTCTGTCGTCTGTTTGCGGAGCCAAGAATAACGCAATTACCAGGGAATGGCAATTACTCACGCTTACAATAAGTAGGTTATGTTGCGCATTGCACCGAGGTAAATGCCATAGGTTCCGAGGAAATAAGTACCAATATTGTAATGATTCATTAAAACATAATGCCATGAAGTGGTCGTAGTTCAAATGATTTCAGTGCTTACTTACTTATTCAACCCTATACGGCTCCAGCAATGACACAAGGAGACAGACACAAGGTCGAGCCACTTTATCGCGCTTTCCGAGAGTCTCGATCTTAGGGTTCCGAAGCCTACTACAAACCTACATACATCTGCCCGCAAACAAATAAAAAAATGTATAAAAACTGTTTAGGTGAGTAGCTACCTAGGTTAGTAGAATAAATTACAAATGTTTTTTTTATAAAAAAACCTATGGTTTTTGTATTCCGACGCTGATGGAAAACATAACAAATGCGCCGACAAACAAGCAGGTGTGGATATTATGTTTTCTGGACAATACTTCAGTTTATAACCAATTTATATGATAACCGTAATTTCATTATGAAAAGTTCTTGCAATAAAAACTTTATTAGGATTGAGGGTAAGAAAGAATAATGCAAATGGAAGTATTTTATTTTTAATAGTAATATAAAATAGGAATGAAAAAATATGGTTTTGTTTTTACATTTATTGTTATATAAAATTACATAGTATTATTGTTTAGATACAACTGTTAAAAACAATTAAACAGCTAATTACAAACCAAAAATTTACTTGTACTATGTATTTATTTTCTTATTACTACACATATTAATACAAGTGAATAAGTATCACTTTGATCTAATTGTATGCAATCAGGCAAAGAGGCGTATCAGTGTAGTAATAATAATGCAAAAAAGTACAAAGTTGTAAAACGTATACCTACTCTAAAAGGCATAATAGTCGATTTGAGAGCAGTAATAAAACTACAACTATACTTAGAGGTATTATTTAATTGACTGCCAGCCAACCATATCGGTAAATGGTTCTGCATGACTCTTGTTTCATAGTATTTATTGTATTACGAAAGAAGTGGTTTTTCTGCTTCGCCTTCGTTAAAATTATTATTGGGACAGCGCTTGAATTATTAAAGAGCTGAAGACATCTAGTGGAAAGAGTTGGTAATACATATTAACTAATAAAGTAATAACACTAATAACAACATATCGTATTTTTTCTGGTATTGCAACATGACCAGTTAATTATTAGACTAATTTTTATCATTATTTTGTGCCAACGAAAAGTTTCAATTTCCTTATATTTTATAATAATATAATGTTGTCTCGTGCGTTGCTCAAGTTCGGACACTGTCTTTTAGTGAATATAATCAGTGACGTCCCTAGAAAAAATGACGCCCCTAAGCAGCGCTAAAATGCCGCCCCATTTTTTATACTTACAGTGTTTTTTTATCATCCTTTCATAACTCCAATATATAAGAAATGTGTTGTATGAATACATTAGTAACAAAACATATACCGCTAAACTAAGTCTAATTTAAATGCCATCTCTACTTCAGTAGATAATATTGCGCGTCCACGGTTTCAGATAAATTAAAAAAAACACCTGACAACTTTCAAAACTCGCGAATGATTGGCAAAAATATTTGGATAAATTAATTAGGTACTTAAATATGTACCTACCAATAATTCAAATATAATTCGGAAATCTGCACGTGTCATTGCTGGAAGTAAACTAGACATCGCGAAACCGACAAAAAATTACAACCCTGTTAAACCTTTATGTTAATTAATACATTTTATTTCCAACCAGTGAGCTGATTTTTTTAATATAAAGATATTTCCGTTATTACTAAGTTTAGGTAGGTGGCTATTCCTACGTATATCAAATGATTCTCCTCGATTTGCTGCCCCCAAGTGACGCTCAATCTGTCTACCCCCACGGGACGTCACTGAATATAATCATGGGATTACGAGACATGTATGACGTAGGTAATTAAATACAATGATTAAGTGAAAAGTTACAATTTTTTTTCTACCATGTCCGATCCTGATAGGATCATATGGGCCTCCACAGAGTGGTGGTTTGTATTGACAGATTTTGTTTTTTAAGAGAAATGGATGTCAGCCACTTTCTCAACCTATTAGGTCCATACCCTGACTCACACAAATTGAAAAACAATATGTGTACATGCCAGACCCAGGATTCGAACCTGGGACCCACGGCTTTATTTATTGTCCAACGCTTAAGCCGCGTTAAGTTAAGTTGCATTTAAAAGTGTATTTATTAATCAATACAATTGTCCATACTAATTCGCTGCCACATGAAGGAACTCACTCCCTGAACCTGTAGCGATGCTGCAAGAGGTGCTTGAGGTGACGCTAGACCAGTGGTTCTCACGTGAAATTTAACTGTGGCCGCACAATTGACATTGACAGTTCTATGGAAACGTCTGGTGGCCGCACCAAATTTCACCTTTGTTGTGATTGAAAATATTAAAGCTAAATTTTATTTACTAAGAAAATGGATCAATTTATTTATAGACAAGTCTATTTAATATAAGACATTTGAACATTTTGGTACATATCTATTTATTTAAAAAATAATGCAAATGGAAATTCCTCAATAATCCTTTTTTCCAGTGCGAGCCGCATGGCTGCTTCGAAGTTTATATCTGTCAACTGGCTTCGATATTTGGTTTTTATGAAGTCCATTATACTGAATGATCTTTCACTTTGTGATTGTTAATATTGTGTATGTTCAATTTTGGAAATACATAGGTTTAATGGAGTAAATAATATTGTAATATGTATAAATAATAATGTGAAAGTAAAACAGTTTTATTTATTTATGAAAAGATAACAAATACAAGTTCAATTAAAATAAAAAAAAATGACAAATGCATTAAAAACATGGTGGAATCACTTTGTTGAAAGTGCAAAGCATTGTTTTTTTCCAATCTTTCCCCTTTTTATTAATTTATGTGAAAAAATAAAATGAATTGGCAACACATGGGTAATAAATCAAACTTCATTCAAACTCAGTTTATTTTTAATGAGTATGTTATTAAAAGTATTTTTTCTGTTATATTTTCGTTTTTATTTTATTTTCCATACAAATTGGTATAAAAACTCAATCTCGAAAGTTTCGGGATTATGTTTACCAATCCCGGGATTCATAGGTATCGAAAATAGTTCGGCATCCCGGGATTGGAATCCCTAGTCATGACTCATTTCCAATAACCAGTGCTCGAAATGGAAAATTTCACGAACAGGAACGCTCTATAATTTTCCGAAAAAACGGTATGCTTAATTTTTTTCTTTACATACGTACGTACGTTGGATGTATAAATGCAACAATAAACTTTGAACTTCTTACGCGGATGTATATTGAGCAAGTGGGCAAGGATTGTCAGCGCCGCAGGCGAAAGAACCTCGTCTCAACAAAGTATACCGTCAAGAATTGTATTATTCTTTACTCTTACTTTATCTACCACCCATAATCAGCAGGCATGTTACTTCTACCACCACTCGTCACTGCTTATAACTTATATTACTGTCTCATTTGGGATAGTTCAGTTTGTTAATTAATTAAACTTAAAAAACAACATATCCACATACCTACCATAAAGATTCAAATTAAAAATTAATCTACATATAACAAATTTTACAGATTATAGATTCAAGACGAGCACAGAATATTTTAAAAAAAATTAAAGAAATAGTATTAAAATAGTGTTTAAAAATAAAGAAATAGATGCAGCAACTATTAGAAAAAATAGTAAGTACCTATACAGAGACGAGTAAATACAAAATTTATACAGTACATATCTGTATACCGATAGAGCTAACTACGCCATTTAATTATTTAAGAAGTTATCAAACTAAGAATTTATAAATCGTTCACATAAACTCGTTCTCACGCAGGAGGAATATACCAATATCCGAAGCGATTTGGTTGAACACAGTGTGTAAGCGTTCTTAAGATAAATCAATCGGATAAAGCCATGGATGGCATCCACACAGCTTCAAACAAAGGATCCTCAAAGATTTCTTTTGGACCTTCTCCACCATAAGGGCCATTAGGCCATACCTACTTCTAAGAAAAGCTTCAAGCCATCATCACCAAACTACGTAATTATAGCATTTTAAATTACCAATGGTGTATCATTAATTATCGGCTTTTGAGCTTTGAGAATCGATGTCTCCGCCGAATCTTAGGGGTACATTGGTACGACCGCGTTACAAATACCCGAGTTCGTGAGCACAGCAGCCTTCGGTGATTGAAGTTATCACGAAGAGACGATTTACGTGGCTGGGACACGTATTCCGGATGCCGCCAAAGAGTGCGGCACTTCGTACCCTTGTGGCACAGCCTCAAGGGTTCCATCGCCGTGGCCGCCTCTCCCTCACCCTGCAGCGTTGCTACAAAAGCGACCTATTTGCTGCAGGTCTGACATGGCGGGAGGCTCATGGCGATGGACCGAGGGAAGTGGCGCCAATGCTTGCCCTATGCCCCAATATTAAGACATGACAGGATAGAAGAAGAAGTATCATTAATTATATAAGATAAAACATGACGGAAGGTGCAACTCGAGTTGCTAAACACGATTCCTATAGAATAATATAAAATTGTCATTAATCTGTAGGTACCTACCTATATTCAACATTATAAGGACTAATATTGTAGTGTATGTATATACCTATACCATAGGCCCCACATCGTGAAGCTGGCCCCCAGGCTAGGATCTTTGGTGGGGCCCCCTTCTTATCGCTAAGAATAAAGGCAGTATGTACGGGGTAACAATAATCTGTATATTTAGTGTTTTATTGTATATTTTAAAACATCCATACGAATTATGGAGATGTCGAGTATTGATAAACAATTAAGAATTGTTTCGTATAACCACATAACTATAAATAATAGTATTGTAAGAAAATTCTTTTTTTTTACTATTAAAGCAAATTTGTGATGTGTGTTTATCTCACTTATCTGGTCGATTCGCCTCGCCGGGCTCCTCCTGAGCACGGGCTCCCAGGCTAGAGCCCTTTCAGCCCCTCGTTGTGGAGACCATGACATATATGTTACAATGATGATGCTTTGGTTACCATTATTGTAATATACGTACACTTACCACCTCAGATTAAAGAACTTACCACCGTATTTATTTAATCTATGACTACCATCTAAAATTATTTGTTGTCCGCACTGAACACGTACCTACCTAATTTGTGAATGTATTTTAAACTAAACGATTCAATTTGTGATGTTTGTCCTTACCTAGTCTCATTATAGTCATTATTATTGCCACGGTGATGAATAATGATAATACAGAACAATAATTTATTATTATGATAGTAATAAAATTTTTTTGGAGGATCTTTTTTTTTTAAAACAAATTTACAAACAAAAATTAACTAAAAGTTCTCTACATAGTAGGTATCTATTATTTCTATTTTTTTAAAGTAGCAAGTTACAACGTATGTAATAACACAATAGAAACGTCCCTTAAAAATAAACTAATTACGGTAGGCTATTCAATAGTTTCATACCAAAAACATTTTTTTAGGAAAATGGCATAATGGTGCATTTATTTATTACTCATTGTAAAAATAAGGGTTTACGACACGTCATAAATATTTTTAACACGTCGAGTCAATTGTCGAAATGACATTGAATCAGAAAACCCTGTTTCAACTGTATTGTCGATCTTAAATGCTTATCGGAGTGAATTCTTAATTTTTTAGCAGATTTACACGAAGTACCTACTACTTAATTAAACCTTCATAAAGTTTATAAATATCCACTCATATTTATCATTTTCAAAACGAAAAAATTCTGCTTGTGGCCACTGGTCAACAGCATTATATGTTAAATCAGTTTGGATACCAACGACAAAAAATCTACTTATATGTAATATATAGAAAGGTATCGCCTGCTGAGATGTTTAACCAAATTTCAAGAGAACAAATTTAAATAGTACAAAATGTTTTAAAAAACAAGCGATTATCACTAATAAGTAGATTTTAGCGGAATTGTACGATTTAAATTACCAAACTTTATCATATTAATTTTACCACCGAAAATTTTGCCCGCAAAAATAGACGTGGGTATAAAATTAACACGGCGATTAGATGGCGATGAAAATAAATAAGTTTTATCACTCACAATAAAATATAAGTAATAAATTAGTAGGTAAGTAAATTCGCAATGCATACCAGTCAAAGGTAAAAGCGAGACTGTACTGAGATATTTCATACTTTAGAAATTATTATACAAATATGTAGGTGCCATCTTTATTTTTTATTGAATTTAAGTTATTTAAGTACAAAAGGTTTTCAAACAATGTCAGCAAAGGCACAATTCTTTTGTAGCTTGCAGCTGTAGTTACTTTTTTTATGTAAGTATGCAATTATTTGGAGTGTTTAGACAATGCATTTAGACACGGATGTATCGACACAAAAAAGAAAATTGAAAGAAATTTAGGGATGTCATAAATTTTATTTTTAACCCTTGCACGCCCGGCATGACATAACTTCGTTAATTTTTAATTTTGAGAAAAACTTCAAAAAATACATTTACACATAAATACCTCAATCTAACGAACCGCAACGCAATTTTAAATGAATCCACGAGCCGGAACGGTATATTTTGGAATTCCACGAACCACAACGGCGCTCCGGTGCGTTCCTGTCCATTTCGAGCGCTGCCAATAACGCATATTTAACGTTAGCCCAGTTAATTAAATTAAATACTGAAAATGATGTCGGTGGCCGCAGGAAAATCCTCTGGTGGCCGCTAATGAGAACCACTGCGCTAGACCAAGGGAAGTGGAGCGATCTAATGCTTACCATATGCTCTGAAGTTGGAGCGTGATATGTAGGTAAGTCAGTAAATAAACGCCAGTTCGATAAAAACATGTTAATTATTATCATTTATTATAAACAAATATTATGTACATTTTTAATATTATTGATATTTATCATGAAATATTTCGTTTCTTTACGCCAATCCAGAATCCGTTGACAGGTGACAAACTGAAGACGTGGCTGGCGATTTTCAATGGATATTCAGATTTAGGAGTGGCAATCAGATCGAAGTTTCTCAGTAAATAAAATGCCAAGAGTTTTATTTCCATTAATGCAAATCGGTTGCCTGAAAAAAAATAGTATTTATGAAAAGGTGACAAGACAACCGTGTGCGGCGCATAAGGGTGGCCGAACCAAGGGCCGCCCCTTGATTAGACGATCTATGCTACTATAGCGGTATCTAGTGACAGAATTATGCAATAATTTAATACAGGCGTGACAATATATAATAATTATTACCCCGTGGTGGAATATTGTTTTGAAAGGGCCCCACATGCCCCACGTAGGTCAAAATGGAGAATTTATGGTATTTTCAGAGCATAAGCCTGGTCATTCTCGTTGTAGATAATCTATTTATATAATTTTGAAGCCTTATTATCCTTTATATTTATTTTAAATATTTGATGACTGCATAAAGTATTTTTATTACATAAAACAGTATTCTTTTAAACCTCTCGATCTAATGTTTTAGAATATAGTCATATTTGATTACATCCATGTGCAGTGGTGTTAAGATTTTTTAGATTTATTAATTTTTAATCGCATTTATAAAACCATTAGTAAAATTAATGTTAACATTTATATAGTGAAATATTTACGATAAAAAATTATATTGATAATCTCTGTGATAAAATGAAATAAAACAACAATTGGATCTTGGCCTTCTCCATCCAGGTGTCCAAAGCCGCCTCCTTCAAATTTTTTGGATGTTCAAGGTTATTAAATCTAACTCAATCCCTATCATTTTTTTTACTTATCTTCTTTCAGGTATTGTTTTTATTTAATAAAACGCATTTTTTTGTAGTACTCATTCCACTTTTAATCAATAAATTAGGACCGGTTTCGTCCGCCTCAGTGGGACTAAAAATATATTTATAATCTCTGTGATCCCAAATTTGACAAGAATAAGATATTTATTATTCAAAAAATGGGCAAGATTACCACATTTGAAGATAATTCTAAAGATATTGATTATAAGTTATGTCTTTGATCATTCAAATGTGATAAAACATTCTACGAATTGCTTTATAATAATTGTTGACCTAAGAATAAGGTAGTATTTTTTGAAATACGCTATTTCTATTGGCATTTCCCAGTGGTTAAGCTACAACATACGGCCGTAGTCATAAATTGACAAACGATAAATGAAGTAGGAAGTAATGTTTGAACATGTATCTAACCAAAAAAAACGATTTTTTTCGAGTTGTGGACATGCATTAGTGTAACAACAAACAACACTGAACCTATTAATTGTTTTTGTCCAGATGTATCTTGGCCTAAGAGCCTGCCCAGATAGCTAAAGGCTTATCCTATATGGTAAATTAATGGTATCATACCTATACAGCTTCTCGGTCCAACTCCGAACGGCACGAATGCAAATGGGTGGATAGAGTCTTTGTTCTCTTCGGAAAATCGCTCAGGCATAAATTTTTCCGGAGACGTCCAGTATTTCGGATCAATATGAATCGAGGTTATTGGTATCTGTATTCTGTCTCCCTTACGAAACTGAAAAAATATAGAAATTTAAATATTATTCTATATTCTTCTTCTTCTATTCTATATTTTGAAAAACGAAAAAACCATTCGATAAAATACATTAATATCCCTCGCTTCAATCCCAAGAAAGTCTTGATAATATGTAATGCCAGCCCATTGGCGAGTCAAAAGTCCGAGGACAATAAATCGTCCGATTTGTCTATGCTCTGCTACTGATCAACGAACGAATAAAAAAGTCGAGCTGTCAAAAGTCAAAGGTTGCGATTTTCGTAATGTCTTCCGATAATTCTATATTTTTGTATTATTTATAATAATATGTTGACTTGCATAAAATAATATAGCAGTGAAAACAACCGAAGTTTTAGCTTTTCTTTTATGAATTTCATAAATACATATAAAAAAATAATTGATAAATCTCTCATTTTCTAATGTGTAAATCAACAAATTAATCAATGAAAATGTTTAAAACAATTACAGATTTTTTTCGGTCCGAATGATCGCGTATTAATGTCAAATCGAATTTGCATAGTGATCGACGGACGAAGTCTGGCAACTCGGAGAGTAAAATGTCAAAGATGTTTGAAATCCAACGAGCCTGGTCTGCGGATTAAAAAGTCCGCAGATCTGGGGTACTCCACGCGAAAAAAAGTCCGAAGACTGTAAATCGTCTGACTTGCGTGCCAATCGAGCGCCGGCATTAGAAATAAAAGAATTTGATGAAATTATACGTAATTTAATGAACAAAAAAGCATGAAGAATAAATATATATATATTTTTAATTACTTGTTGATACGATGTTTTTGGGACCCCCAATATGGATTATCCCATGGACTTCAAGCGAAAAATTGGCGTTGGTACGACTTCTCTAGAATAGGGAGATTTACTACAATATGGTAGCCAACTTTCACTAGAAGATGTCACCAAAATAGTATGATGAAGAATTTATAATATCTATATTATGAAGTTATTACCAGGTTATTATATCTAAAGAAAGATGTGAACAGCCCACAGTGTGTTTTGTAGTAATTAACATAAATTAACCTGCATTCCTGGATGACCGTCATGTGCAGGTGGAAGTCTATATGGCTTTGTACAGACTCTATCAATTGCTCCTGCTGGTGGCCAAAGCCGAAGAGTTTCTACAAGAGATTAAATTGATCTTATGTTTATTCACTCATATTTATCTTTATATAATATATTATTTGCTGAATAATTGTAGATACTAAAAAGGTGAATTATCATTTTCGCTCCGTGTGGCAAGCATGTGGGCTTCCGCAAAGTGAATCTTATATTAACAGATATTTGACGAGGAATGATTGATAGCACAAACTATAAGGTCCTTGGTCTTTATAAAAAATATATTTTTGTCAGACGCAGGATTCGAAATCGCAAAAGCGGGCACTCTGACACTATCGCAGTGTGGCGTATAAGTAAGCTTACCATACGTCCCTGTTTGACCGGGATTGTCCCGGTTTCACACATTGTTCCCGGCGTCCCGGCCGGTTTGGCATTTTGTCCCAACTGTTGTTCTGCGTATGATCGATTGTAAATAATAAATTGTCATTGTTGTGAAAATATATAAATATTTTAATATCTACAGTTCGAGTAACTCAATTGAAGGAATTCTGTAAACTTGTAGAAGTGGAATATAAAAAAATAGTTCAGCATAGAAATGAGGGTGGAAGTAGTCCGCAGACAGTGCAATGTGTAGATAGCAGTTAAAACCTAAAAATTACAACATTTTAATAATTCAATATTTTTAATAATCAGCCAAACACTGCCGTGAGAACGGACATATGATCACCTCCCGCCGGCTGAAGAAATGCTTAAGTGCCGGGTGTCAGTTGTCCATCACAGGAATGAACGAGTAAACAGTGCATTCCTGTCATTGTGTCGTGTGAAATCCATTGTTGGACTGATAACGTTTGTACCTTAATCAAATTTCGCAGACAAAATCCCAGGAATCTATCCGCAATGTGGGAACAAAACAATAAATTTACCCACGCTGTGGATAGCATTTCCTTTGTCTACTTTCAATATAAAAACAGACGTGGCAATCCAACAAGAACTCAGTACCTTAAATTCGCTCGTCTTAATAACACGCCGCTCGCTTCAACGTTAAAAATAACTTTTATCACAAACACTATCGTCGTAATCTAATTTATAAACTTTGTATTATTCAAGCTGTAAATTGAATCTGTAATTTGTGTTAAGGGATAATAAATTTGGGGAATTACTTTTATACGCATCAAAACCTTCTGATTTTATTCATCACCTACCCCTCATCACACCATCCCTTGTTACAGTGGTGACCCGTAAAGTAAAATTCAATTCATTCATTTTCATTTTACAGACTTCGTTTAATTTTTTTATTAACTACTATTTTACTGTGTTTGTGAGAGAATTATTTTTTCGTTGGAGCTCGTTTTCCCGCGCAGTTTTCAACATCCGTTTTCCCGCGTTAATTTTCTTAAATTCACTTGCCTTGTCAAGATGCCCAATGGACAGTTCTCCAGCGGGTATGGCAGCAATGCCGGAGGAGAAACGACAACACCAGCACCAGCCCAGCAGACCACACCTCAGATCAGCCGCGTGGCAGTGAGGATCCCACCATTCTGTCCAGAAGACCCGGAAATGTGGTTCTGCATGGTGGAGCGAAGCTTCGAAGCAGCTGGCGTCACGACTGACGCGACCAAATTTGGATACATCCTGGGAGCTTTGGAATCTCGTTACGCTTCAGAGGTTCGAGACATCATCCTTAACCCACCTCGTGAAGGAGCCTACGAGCACCTCAGGACGGAGCTGACGAGAAGGCTGAGCTCTACCCAGGAGCAGAAGACCAGACGACTACTGGAGCACGAGGAAGTTGGTGATCGCAAACCATCACAGTTCTTGCGCCACCTACGTTCTCTCGCAGGAGCAGCCGTTACTGATGACATCCTACGCACGCTTTGGATGGGTCGCTTACCACATACCATGCAATTGGTACTGGCGACACAGAAGGACGCGGATCTCAACAAGGTTGCAGACCTAGCTGACGCCATGGCAGATTCCACATCAAAGGCATCCATTGCTGAAACCACGATGGAAGACCTGTGCGGCATCAGCAAGCTGGTGATCACCTTGCGGGAGGAAATCTCAACTCTTCGCGAGGAGCTCTCCAAAGAGCTCGCAAGAGGAAACCGACCATCAAGGCCACGTCACCAGTCACGATCAGCCAGCCAAAGGAGGAACCATTCCCGACCGCGAGACCAAAGCCACAGCAAACCTGGCATGTGTTGGTATCATCGTAGATTCGGCCAAGATGCGGAGAAGTGCGTCACACCATGCACCTTCAACAAGGGAAACGCCACGGGCAGTCGCTAAGCGCGGCCAGCGATTACAGCCCTACCTCCAGCCGCCTCTTCGTCACCGACCACGCCACGAAAATACAATTCCTTATCGACACCGGAGCGGACCTTTGCGTTTTCCCACGCACGAAAGTACAGGGGCGCCGACCAAAATCACAGTACGAACTTTCAGCAGCAAACGGATCTGTCATTGCTACGTATGGCAGTATCTCACTGACGCTGAATTTGGGGTTACGAAGAGAATTCACCTGGAAATTCGTGATTGCAGATGTCACCAAGCCCATTATTGGTGTTGACTTCCTAATCCATTTCGGATTATTAGTCGATGTCAAGAATCGCAGACTGTTGGATCAGACGACTCAACTTACAACCTCTGGACGCCACAGCAGCACTGAGATAGCAACTGTCAAAACTGTCGCAGGTAAATCCCTTTATCATGGATTACTGCAGCAGTTTCCGGATCTCACGCGCCCAGATGGAGCTGGTAGAGAAGTCATCCACAACACGAGACATCACATACGAACCACCGAAGGACCTTCTGTAGCTCAACGTCCTAGACGCCTAGCTCCCGACAAACTTCACATCGCCAAAAAGGAATTCGAAACCATGACCAGACTTGGAATAGCACGACCATCTGAAAGTTCTTGGGCGTCACCCCTTCACCTGGTGCCCAAATCTGAAGATCAATGGAGGCCATGTGGTGATTACCGCGGATTAAACGCTCGAACCGTACCTGACAGGTACCCCGTGCGTCATATCCATGACTTCACACAAACATTGCGTGATAGGAAAGTTTTCTCCACGATCGACCTGGTGAGAGCATACAACCAAATCCCAGTGGCTGAAGAGGACATTCCGAAGACTGCCATCACAACACCCTTTGGATTATTCGAGTTTCCATTTATGTCTTTCGGCTTGAGGAATGCGGCCCAGACTTTTCAGCGCTTCATTGACGAGGTTCTGCAGGGTCTGGACTTCTGCTACGCCTACATAGACGACATCCTGGTAGCCTCCACAACAGAACAAGAGCATCTTCAACACCTGGAAATTTTGTTCAAACGCCTACAGGAGTACGGCCTGGTTGTCAACTCCACGAAGTGCCACTTCGGAGTAGAGGAAGTTAAATTCCTTGGCTACCTGGTTTCCAGCACCGGAACTCGACCACTTCCAGATCGTGTCAGCGCTATTCGCGAATACACCCGCCCAGACACTCAAAAAGGACTACGACGGTTCTTGGGAATTTTGAATTTCTATAGGAGATTCGTCCCCAAGGCCGCAGAAACGCAAGCTCCACTGAACTCACTCCTGCAAGGAAAAACTTCCAAGAAAGAACCTATCATCTGGACACCAGAAGCAATCAAGGCCTTCGAGGAATGCAAGAAGAGTTTGGCGGAAGCAACGCTATTGAAACATCCGAAAAGTGAGGGGACTCACTTAGCGATAATTAGTGACGCATCCGATACTTCCGTTGGCGCAGCACTTCAACAACGAGTTGACGATCAATGGGAACCGCTGGCATTCTTTTCAAAGAAGCTAAGTCCAGCGGAGAGAAAATATGGCGCTTACGACCGCGAGCTTTTAGCTATCTATCTAGCTGTCAAACATTTTCGACACATGATAGAAGCTCACACGTTCACCATATTTACCGACCACAAGCCCATTACGTTCGCATTCCAACAAAAATCGGACAAGTGCTCACCAAGACAATTCAGACACCTCGATTTCATCGGACAATTCACGACCGACATTCGTCACGTCGCTGGAAAAGACAACATCGTCGCTGATGCCTTGTCTAGGATAGAAGTCGTTGAAGACACACTGAATTATGCCAACCTCGCAGCCGACCAGGAAACTGACAACGAAATGAGTACATTTTTACGTGACGGATCGGTACTTCAGTTGAAACAAGTACTTATTCCCGACACAGACATAAAAGTATTCTGTGACTTGTCAACACCTATCGCAAGACCTTTCATAACCAAACCGCACCGACAAGCAGCTTTTAATCATATCCACAGACTTTCACATCCCGGAATTAATGCGACCGTCAAACTTGTCACACAACGATTTGTTTGGCCGTCGATTAAAACGGATTGTCGAAATTGGGCCCGCAACTGTCTTCAATGCCAGAAGAACAAGATCACACGTCACATATCAGCACCACTCGGAAACTTTGCACCTTCAGGACGATTTGAGCATGTCCACATCGACATCGTCATCCTTCCTATGTCTGAAGGCTGCAGATATTGCCTCACCTGCGTTGACAGATTCACGCGGTGGCCGGAAGCATTTCCGATTAAAGACCAAGAAGCGGAAACGATCGCCCGTACATTCTACAATGGTTGGATCGCCCGTTTTGGAACGCCTTTGAGAGTGACAACGGATCAAGGCAAACAATTTGAGTCGAACCTTTTCAGACAATTAAATCGTCTGACTGGTACGGCGAGGATTCACACGACAGCATATCACCCAGCCGCAAACGGTATGGTCGAAAGACTGCATCGTCAATTAAAAGCCGCTATAAAATGCCACGAGAATGAGAGATGGACTGAAACATTGCCGACAGTGTTAATGGGAATCAGAGCAGCTTGGAGAGAAGATTTAAAGACGACAGCAGCTGAGCTTGTGTACGGCGAACCCTTACGCCTACCAGGGGAATTTTTGTGCCATCAAACCAGCACAAACCAAGACCCAAGCAACTACGTCACGATCCTGAAAAAACATTTCCAACAACTGCAACCTGTGAAAAGCCAGCAACACGGCGAAAAACGCGTTTTCATTTTCAAAGACCTTAACAAATCGACACATGTCTTCTTACGCGATGATACAGTCAAAACTCCGCTAAGATCTCCATTTACCGGACCATATGAGGTCATCACGCGCAATTCGCGAACATATGTCATTTGCAAGAGAGGAAAAAACGTCACCGTTTCTATCGACCGTTTAAAACCAGCGTACATTCTCAAGGAAAATAAAACAATGGAACAGCCTGAGAAAAATCCTGACACCGTGGGAGCTCGTGTTACCCGATACGGCAGACGTGTCCATTTTCCAGACCGTCTCTAGGCCAGTGGAGCAAATATCGGTCAACAACATCAGGCACGAGCCGAACAATGCAATCGGGGTCGTGTTTCAAAACAGCACGCGGAGTTTCCGATTTCAAAACAGCAACGTTAGCGAAAGCAAGAACACACATCGACCTAGAATGTAGGTCAGTGGTGTACGCAATATTTAAAATGCAGGCATAAACAATTTATTCACAATAAATGCGGATAACTCAACTGGATTATTCAGTATTTTACCATCATCATCACCAAGAGACACCAGCATACGAAAATGGGTGCACAACAGACAAAGGAAGAGATCATCGTCGCACAGACTGCGTCGGGCGGAGCAATTGTCAACGACACGTCGACAGGCCAACTGTCGTGGGCAACGCTTGCCTTGATTATCGTCATCATTGCCGCAGTTTCCAGCTACCTGCTATGGACAAATTGCAAAAAGCACATCACCAAGAGAGTCATCAAGGACATGAGAGCAGACGTCCCGGGATGCAGACCACCGCAGCATCCACCGAGACAGATCTGATTGGACCTTCAAGCGACCACCTCTACCTACTTTCATCGCGATTTGCGTGCCGCATTTCGCTGGAAGGGGGGTATGAGGGTGGAAGTAGTCCGCAGACAGTGCAATGTGTAGATAGCAGTTAAAACCTAAAAATTACAACATTTTAATAATTCAATATTTTTAATAATCAGCCAAACACTGCCGTGAGAACGGACATATGATCACCTCCCGCCGGCTGAAGAAATGCTTAAGTGCCGGGTGTCAGTTGTCCATCACAGGAATGAACGAGTAAACAGTGCATTCCTGTCATTGTGTCGTGTGAAATCCATTGTTGGACTGATAACGTTTGTACCTTAATCAAATTTCGCAGACAAAATCCCAGGAATCTATCCGCAATGTGGGAACAAAACAATAAATTTACCCACGCTGTGGATAGCATTTCCTTTGTCTACTTTCAATATAAAAACAGACGTGGCAATCCAACAAGAACTCAGTACCTTAAATTCGCTCGTCTTAATAACACGCCGCTCGCTTCAACGTTAAAAATAACTTTTATCACAAACACTATCGTCGTAATCTAATTTATAAACTTTGTATTATTCAAGCTGTAAATTGAATCTGTAATTTGTGTTAAGGGATAATAAATTTGGGGAATTACTTTTATACGCATCAAAACCTTCTGATTTTATTCATCACCTACCCCTCATCACACCATCCCTTGCAACAGAAATACCAGATTTCTTTCTCTGTTACCAGCAGTCAATGACATTGCCAGCAGTCGAAAGAATTAAAAATATATTTGAAGAAGTGAAGTCATATTTTCTTTCTCAAGAGAATATATATCATAATAAATCGTCAAACCTAATAATATATCATTAGTACTTATAAACAATAAAACTACTACACTCAAGAGGTGTAAAATCGCCCATTCTAGGAACAATGGTAACGTATTGGAAATTGCTTATCCAGTGTATTATTATTAATAAGATAGGTGGTTTTTTACTAACACTTCAACTATTCATAATTTTTTTGTTATTTTTTATTGTGACCTTGACTTGATAGGGAGGTAATGGAGTTTTTACCTTTTTATTGCATTGACTGGTTATATAAATAAATTACATTTAATAGTATTCGTGGTCAGTGATTATTTGCCTTTTGGTGAGTGTACACAGTGCCCGAAGATGCCGAAAGGCGAAACTCTTGTCGCCAAAAACGACTCAAATAGAATAGTAAAAATCTTAAATCCATTAGAATTTAAATTCAAATTCCATCAAGTACCATCGGTCGATAGCATTAATATTATAAATCTATGTGAATTTAGCCAAAGGCCTATCTCACATATGGAATCAATGGATGCATAATAATTTTATTGCTGATACAAAGAAGATTACCGACATACCAGAGCACACCATGTCCAAATATTTGAGTTTATGCAGATCGTTATATGAAACCATGGCTCCATTATGGTCTTTCACGTATTCGTCTATTTCCGTTTGCAATTTTTTCAGCGCCGCAGGACACATGGTTAGTTCATAGGCCATGAAACTTAGTAACGTCGATGTTGTATCGAATCCAGCAAATAAGAATATCACCACCTGAGCAGTGATTTCGTCTTGGGTCCAACCTGAAAAGACATAACATTGTCATTAAATTTAAATATACATAATTTGAAAACATCGTATGCATATGTATCGCATGTATTGTCAATGATATACCAAAGCCTGTTGCCACACTATACCAAGATTTTGATAGCACTAAATCATTTTTTTCATTGAAACCGAACCCGAAATCGAACCTTTATAAACAAATTTAAGTTCAGGGTGGGTGTAAGCAGATTCCAAATGATATTTTTAGGACGTATCAATAATATGATTCACATAAAGAGCAGAAATAAACGAAGTAAAATAGATATGTTTTTTTAAACCTTTGTTTTATGTCTTACTTCTTTTGGTGACTTTCTTGTCCGACGTATCTTCATACACGGTGGCAAAACCAACATCGTCAGTACTGACTGTTGCCTCATTTTCTTCGTTTATAGATCCTTTGACGGCCTGCATCAACAAATGAATCATGTCCCTTCTAACAACTCCTGATTTCTCTCTGGACTCCATGATTTCCGTGACTGTAGATCGGAAGAATTTTGCCACTTTTGCAGACATCATGCTTAACTTTAAGAACTGTAAAACCAACATTTAGTTTAAAGAAAACAATAATTATTGAATTTTGGACCCCTAATACCCTCGATTGGTGCGACTCTTAATCGGAGTAAAGGGAATATACATAAGGAAGGTGCGTGATGTAAAATATAGATTCTGCATTGTATGTGTAAATTATACGTGGTCAATCACTAACCTTCATAAACTTTGGAAAAATTACAAATCCAGCAAACTTAAGTAGAGCTTTCCCTTTTATGTTAGTGAGGTCTTCGGACATTTTGAAAAAGGTGTTGTTCTGCTCGTTCAGCGAGTCGGACTCTATGCCGAATGCGCACGATGCTATTACGTCGTTCGTATATCTGGTGAAGAGATCTTTTAGCTCCAGTTCGTAATACGGTAGACCTAAAACATGTTCATGGAACATGGAAGAGTGACTTTTATAAGAAGGTAGGCTATGGGGATACAAAATTATAGTGCTCCCTTTGTTAGTCATACTTATGGGATTTAGGAATATTATAATAATATGACATTATTATTTCTACTTAAGTGATAAATAAGTACATACTAATGACAATTCACAATGGCATCGATGAATTTTGAAAGGCTTATTGACAATGTAAAATTGAGTAATGGATTTTATCATTAATAATTATTATAGGTATGTAGTGTATAATTCTTGACAAATTGGTGCCTTTATTTATTATTCTTTAACACATCCGGCCCAAATAATTATTGTCGATACATTTTTAGTCAAAATAAATTTTTATCAGAGAATTTAACAGATTTCGTTCTGGATCAAAGTCGAGAACTTCTTTTTCACCTTCTCTTGCGAAAAAGAAATCACCAGCGAATAATTTAAATTCCAAGTCCAGTCAGTAGCTTTCTTAAACCATTTCAACTTCCATCTCTTATATTATTTTTGTCCAATAATTTAAGAATCGAATTCTCAAAATTCTCATTGACGATTTCTTGAGAAATGAGAATTCTCGAAATTTTGGGGTTTTCATTTCTCGAGATTCGAGATTTACAATTGTGTTTATTTCTCGAAAATTCACGAGGCGAGATTTCAATTGTGCAAGCATTTTTTTCTAAATACATAGATTGTTCATTAATTACCAAAAACCAACAGCGCATAGTAACTGAATTAATAATACAAATTTCAGGTTTTGTTCGTTGGTTTTTTAAATACATCTGAACAATTTATTAGGCCATTCCTAAAATATATTAGCAAAATATTTTGCCAACTGACAATGTTCGTTTAAAGGTTCAAAATGTACTACGGGATGGGGGGCATCAGTCTAATAACATTTAAATACCAAGAAAAACGACATTACACACTTTTTCCCCGTAGCGGCAACTTACTGTGACGTCACGTGATAGTAGGCGAGTCAGCGACATGCACCTGAATTTGAGTCGCGCTTTAGTGTATAACGGTGATACACTTATAATGCTGTATATTATGCTACACGCTATAGTAATAAAAAATAACATATTATTTTAGTTAAATTACGAAAATCACTAAATTATGTACAGACCTTTATCAGTTTTGTCTTTAATTTGTTTGTTCATATAATCAACCAATCTTTCGGCGCATTGCTCAACAAAAGGAATCATAGCCTTCATTTTGGATCCAGTAAATGCAGGGCTTAGCGTATTTCTCATATCCCTCCATTTATCACCTAAAATACATTGGTATGTCAATATCGAGCTTAGATTGGCTATACTATATCTTAAAACTACGCACATATTATTTATGCATAGTAAAGAATTTGACAGAAACAGAAAAACATTGTTAGCAAAATAATCGTGCACTTTTGTATTAATTAAAATTATGAACTTTGGCACGATGTGTAGTGACACTAATAAAAGTGTCATTCCTTAAGGAAATCTACCCGACAATCAATCCTAAAGAAGCCGGAATCGATGTGAAGCTGACTCATAAAGAAATGAACAGGGTTGACTACGAAGCATAGCGTACATAAAACATGTGCATGGTTTAGTTATAGTTCAGAATAATAATATTGTCTGGCAAATAATTTGTTCAGGTCAGATGGAATTATGAGAAATTTCTTGTAGCTGACATGCAGGTAAAATACCACTCGCCATCAGAGTGAATGGGGATGAGGCACGCCAGACTGCAGGCAGAGAGAGAGACTGAGTTACTCTCGGCATTCTGCGGCAATTTTTTTTTTCATGAATTAATAATATAATTTGCAGATGATGATGGTTAGTTTATGAAGTTCAATTAAGCCCTGCCTAAACCAAACCATATTAGTTTAGGTATGATATGGGCGATCCGACAAAAATAGCGCAGACTTTTTCAGTCATACTTATTTTTTTGTTGTCATTGAATTAAGAATACATAGTACACGTCATAATGGCGTTGGTTAGTTTTTTGGAATTCGTCAAGCCCTGCCAACCAAACCATAATCAATAAAAAATATTCTTCCATCTATAAAATATCTAAAATTATATTATATGGTTTAATGACATGTAATTGAATTTTAAAAACTAACAAACACTATCTACACATTGTAGTCTTAGTTCAACGAAAAGAAATACGTTTGACTAAAAAAGTTTACCGTGCATCATTTATGTCGGATCTTAACAGCCTACCTCCACTCTTCGCCATTGTAACCTAAAGCTCCCGCTTCCCCTTGTGGGTGACAATAGGATCATTAAAACATATTGACCCACTTCAACATTTAAACAAGCACCCCAAAAATTTCAAGATGGCGGCTATTTTTTATGATCATCTTCTGATTTGATTGATTTTCAGTTTAGACAATGTGTATTTTATGGTGTTGAATGATAACGCTAAGCTTAGCATATTACAATTAGAAGCCTATAAAATACCAACATGGCACTGGCAACATTTTAATTGTATTTTCCAAGGTACACTTCAGCTATTATTAATCGTTACAATGAGTTTACAATTAAGGACCAAAGGTTGGTATGACTTCAGTGGGGTATGCCTTGATGCCAGATCAGGTGTGCTTCCATTTGAAATGCTGAGTATGTCGACTATCCATGATAGCTCTGCCAACAAATCCTACCTCTAACCTCTCCGTGGGGGTCCCTAGGCAATGCAGCATGCTGTAGCAGATAGAGGAGGGTGCAAGGCGAATCACCAGCGCCTAAAAACTGGTACATTCTGGCTACGGGAAGGAAAACCCCTACAGAAAACCAGGGCATGTTCACGGGCCCTAAGGTGGCAGCCCCACCAGTGAACTCGGGTGCTGTGGGATGATCACCTGCACACCCTAAAACAACAGATTAATCCAAGCACAGGGAAGCCTCGGACCCCCGTTTCCATCTTGACGACCTCGCCTGAATTCGGTAAACGATTTTGTTTTGGAACCTACAATATCCGTACTCTAAATGTCCCTGGAAAGGCCGAGCATCTAACAGAAATACTTTCTCAATACAAGTTACATGTTCTCGGGATCAGTGAGTGTCGACTCACTGGCATTGGCGAGAAGTTTATTCGTGGGTTTCGTCTATTGTACTCCGGACACGCCACATTGCGACGTAGTGGAGTCGGATTGCTGATGTCCAAGGAAGCTTGCAAGTGCCTCACCAGCTGGGAACCTATCTCCGAACGTCTACTCCGCGCTACTTTCAAGACCAAGTCGGGCTCCATCACTTTTCTGCAGTGCTATGCTCCCACAGAGGCTGCTAGCGATGCAGATAAGGATACATTCTACGAAAGTTTGGCGGAAGCCGCTGGAAATATCCCCAGCTGTGATCATGCAGTTATCCTTGGTGATCTTAATGCCAAAGTAGGACCTGACCCCTCGCGTGGACCCTTTGTGCTGGGAAAACATGGCCTTGGCCAAATGAACGATAATGGTTCCCGTCTGGTAGATTTTGCCTCAATAAATGGTCTTGTGATTGGTGGTAGTCTTTTCCCTCATAAGACCATCCACAAATATACATGGACATCGCCAGACGGTAATACAAGAAACCAGATCGACCACATTTTGGTCAAAGCGAAATACCGGCATGAACTGCTAGACGTGCGGACATATAGAGGTGCAGACATCCACAGTGACCACGAACTCTTGGTCGGGAAATCCCGTATAGACCTCAAACGAGTCCCAAAACCCAAAAGGACGGTCAGACTCGATGTGGAAAACTGAAAAGTACCCGTGTGCGTGCAACCTATGAGCTGGAGCTGCAGATGCGCTTATATGATGCTAGAACTCTCACGTCTTCCATCGACTCGGATCCCTTGGAAGGAAAATGGATATTATTCCGGGATGGTATAATGAGCTCCGCAACTACTGCATTAGGAGAGCGGCATACGCACAGACCGGACTGGATGTCACCTCATACATGGGAGATGATTGAGAAGAGGAAGCTCCTGAAAGAATTGCGAGACAATGGTACATACGACCCACAGCGCAGCGCGGAATACCAGACAATGGACCGCGTGGTAAAGCGTTCTGCCCGCTGCGATAAGCGCCGACGCCTGGATGACCTCATTCGGGATGCGGAATCTGCTGCCTGCAAGAATAATCCAAGTGCTCTCTTCCGCATCACCAGAGTAATTTGCGGTAAGAAACGTCCAGTGGTCACTGCATTACGCAACTCTGACGGAGTGACAGTCACCGAACCTGCAAAGGTCCAGGAGCTATGGCGCCAACATTTCAGTGATGTCCTGAATCGCCCACCTCCATTGCATCCCTTCGATATTCCGTCGGAGATCACCGCCCTCGGAATCACTACTGCATCGGGATTCTGCGAAGATCCTCCGACAACTGCTGAAGTTAAAGAGGCTGTCAAAAGACTGAAGCGCAGGAAAGCTCCTGGAGATGATGGCATCCATGCAGAATTTCTGCTCTGCGGACTGAGCGCTGTATTGCCGTCCTTGTGTGACCTTCTGCACGAGGTGTGGGAAAGGGAGCAGTGCCCCAAAGCCTGGAGGGATGGTACCGTTGTTACTCTGCACAAAAAGGGTAACCCACAAGACTGTAATAATTACAGAGGAATCACTCTCCTCAGCGTTCCCGGGAAGGTGTTGGCGCAGATTCTCCTGTACAGGATTAGAAGTCCCATGCTGGACGTTTTGCGTGCGCAGCAGAGTGGATTTTTCCTGGGGAAGTCCTGCTCAGAGCATATTTCAACTCTCCGAAGCCTTCTGCAACAGTACCAAGAGATGAATATACCTGTCGCCTGCTGCTTCGTGGACTATGAAAAGGCATTTGACAGTCCTCATCGTGAATCTCTGTGGCAAATTCTGCTAGGATATGGTGTCCCACGGAAACTGGTCGCCGTGATAAGTGCTCTCTACACCAATACAGAGTGTAGCGTGAGAGCAGCCGGAACATCCTCTGACCTCTTTGAAATCACGTCAGGAGTCAAGCAAGGATGTGTACTTGCGCCCTTTCTTTTTATCATCATGATGGATTTCATAATGCGTAAGACGGTTTGCCCCGACAGTGGGATACGCCTACATCATGTTGACACAAGCGATCTATGCGAAGAAAGACTGTGCGACTTGGAGTATGCAGACGACGCAGTTGTGTTTGACTCGACGATCGAGAGGTTGGAGGTGACCGTGAACAGGCTAGCCGCGAACTCGATGCGTGTGGGTCTTCATCTGAATGCCGCTAAGACCAAATCCATGTGCAGTGCTGCTTGCATCGACGCCGACACTCCTCTGCGGGTTTCTGGTCTGCCCGTCGAGCTGGTGTCCAGATTCAAGTACTTGGGTGCCACGGTTGCCGATGATGGTGGTATTTCTAGTGAGCTTGGAATCCGCATGGGTGTGGCGGGCTCTGCGTTCAACCAACTTGGAGTCGCATGGAGGTCAAGGCTGTATTCTGTGAGGACCAAATGTCGTTTGTTTAACGCGTGCGTGCTACCTGTGCTCCTGTATGGCTGTGAGACATGGCATCTTACTAAGCTTCAAGAGTCACGGCTTTTGAGCTTTGAGAATCGATGTCTCCGCAGAATCTTAGGGGTACATTGGTACGACCGCGTTACAAATATCCGAGTTCGTGAGCAGACACAACAGCCTTCGGTGATTGAAGTTATCACGAAGAGACGATTCACGTGGCTGGGACATGTATTCCGGATGCCGCCAAAGAGTGCGGCACTTCGCACCCTTGTGGCACAGCCTCAAGGGTTCCGTCGCCGTGGCCGGCCCTCCCTCACCCTGCAGCGATGCTACAAAAGCGACCTACGTGCTGCAGGTCTGACATGGCGGGAGGCACAGGAGTTGGCGATGGACCGAGGGAAGTGGCGCCAACTTGTGCTTGCCCTATGCCCCAATGTTGGGACGTGACAGGGTGAAAGAAGACAATGAGTTATTTAAAAGTATCAGTGATTCAAATATGTAAATATGTACCTTTAAGTGAGAATAAATTATGGAAAAACAGTGGATCCGCTTCTGGGTCGGTTGGTGTGTAATGATCAACAAAATGATCGAACTCCTTCACTGTTATTTGTTTTATAATATCAAGGTCCTTCAGAATAACAGATTGATTTGTCATATGGAAAAATCCTACATACCTGTAAAACATGGAAATCCATTAATCGAATGTTTTGTTTAGTGATTCAAAATATTTAACACGTGAATTTAGTAAACTTAAATGAAGTATAATCACGGTTGAAAGATTCAAGCCAAGCAAGCTGAAGCTGGCTGCTATTTTTATTTTTATACAGACTGTCTGAATGTTGGACAGACTTCAATCTTCTCTTTTTTCAAAATATATTATAGTATAGTTGCGCAACGGCATAAATACATATAAGATGTATGAAGATGTGGCGGGTAGTGGAGGAAAAACCAAATTAACACTGTTAGAATACTTAATAATACTGAAATAATATATACTGAAAGTGAAGATTTTATGAGATATTCAATCAGCTATAGAAACGTATAGGACCTCACAATAATTATACCTATAGAGAAAATAAAATTGTCTTGGTCAAGTCCTGAACAAAAATGAACCACAAGTGGGAGTGAGAAAGCATTCAGCACGCTTATATCTCCGCACTATGCGTGAGAGTAAGATAAAAATTCTACGGCTGAATTAAATATTTTTTGAAAACGTCGCCGGTAAATAAGGATTTGACTGATAACATTCATTTAAAAACTGCGAGCACGTGTTGCTGAAATTTATTGTTTTTGTGTGAAATATAAAGTTAGTGGTAATTATTTTTAGTAATTTTAGCAGAACATATGGGTAACTAGGTTGTGTTTAAATTTGGTAGCCGTACTGAGAACCATCACGATGGTATTACGTTTCATATTTAATTTGATAATAATAAAATCGAAGTTTAACTGATCGTTATACACAAGAAACGCGGCTTCATTTTGCCGAACAATAGGCGCTCTTTATATTTATCATTACTTCATTAGGCCCGTTTTAGATGAGGCCTTTGTATTCTAATATAGGGACCATTGTATTATGTTTATGAACGCCCCAGAGATAATGAGTCAATGCGTGTCCGGTACACGTTTCCGTCAGCCACTACATTCTCAAGCCGCCGATACACTTGTTTTGATTACCGCAGCCAGTTTTATGTTATAATTTATAACGCGAAATTATGCGTTGACTCGTTAGCTCTAGGGCGTTCATAAACATAATACAAAGGCCCATTTATTCGAATACAAAGGCCTCCTATATTATATCGAGCGCGACACCGGTGTCCCGTCTGAAACGGGCCTTACTCTGAGCTCTTGGTCGATAGTAAAAAATACACGCAACCGAACAGTTAACTAGAAGTCGCCCATCTGCAAATGACGTAAAAACTAATTATTGTCATTGTCTCAGTATATCATAAAAATATATATAATAAATGTCTGCACCAACAAGTGAAACAATAAAGTCAACATAAAAGATAAGTCCCGTGCGTAATACAGCTGATGGCCCTTGACTTTCGAACGTTCAACTTTCGCACAATTCGCTATGTCGTATCACTAGAAATGAAATTTTTATTGCATAGTAGTTCAGACAGACACGCATTCCAGGTACCGGTGACCTCATTGAGCAGTCTACATGCACTCGCGGCGTATCGCGGCGAGACACGCGTCATCTGGATAAGCTCTGATCTCATGCCATAGTTGGCTCGATCGGTATTTATCATTTCTTTCTTTTCATTTTTCAAATAATTTTCTAAGGATTTGGTATTAGCCATCTGTTTAACTAAAATTTAATAAAATAATAAATAAAACATACCGTTCATTCGGGAAGGCATCGTATGTTCTTCTGATGCAATAGTTTAAGTGCTCCTTTCCAAGTGTGACGTTCAAAGTGTTTCCCGCCAAAAAGTACGGTTTTATGAATTTTATTTTAGCGTTCTCAAAACGGCTGCACTGTCTCTTTCCAAAATAGTATACTGCCAACGCGATTGATATCAATATGATTGAAAAGTCTACTAAGGTGAATGCCATGGTTGATTATATTCTGTAACAAAAAGAGATATAAAGATACACCATTAATTTAGTTCATGCTACTTACGAAGAATTCATAAGGGCGGACGTGCTCAGCGTGGGCCAAAATGGAGCTTTTATTCTATTTTCAAAGCATGGTCCTGGACATTCCTTAAACATTGTAGATAATCTATTTATGTAATTTTGAAGCCTTTATATTTATTTTAAACATTTGATGACTGCATAAAGTATTTTTATTACATAATATAGTATTCTTTTAAACCTTTCGCTCTGATGTTTAAGAATATAGTCATATTTCAGTACATGCATGTGCAGTGGTGTTAAGATTTTTTACATTCATTAATTTTTAAACGCATTTATAAAACTATTAGTATAATTTATGTCGACATTATTATAGTGAAATATTTACGATAAAAAATTATATTGATAATCTCTGTGATCCCAAATTTGACAAGAATTAGGCATTTTATTATTCAAAAAATGAGCAAGATTAACACATTTGAAGATAATTCTAAAGATACTAATTATAAGGTATGTCATTGACCATTCAAGTGTGATAAACATCCTACGAATAATGATTGCTTTATAATAATTATTGACATAAGAATAAGGTAGTGTTTTTTTGAAATGCGCCATTTCTTTTGGCATTCCCCAGTGGTTAAGCTACAACATACGACCGTAGCCATAAATTGAAAAACTATAATTGAAGTAGGGAGTAAAATGATGTTAACGCGCGTGTTTGAACATGTACCGTTTAAAAAAAAATCGGTTAGGTACCTTAGGACCTACGCTGAGCATGTCCCCCCTTAAGTGAACATGATAACGAGTACAATAAAATTGTTAAATATATTTTTTAAATTTATTCAACGAATAATTCACAAGATTTTAAGAATGTAGGTGCCATTTTAATTATTGAAAATACATTATTTTGAAAACACTCATGAGAAAATATAGCCAATAGAAAAAATCTTATTTGAAAAAGGTAAGACACCCGGCAGGAATCGAACCTGCGTCTCTTCGGTATCGCGCCCTGTGCATTAACACTATGCTACGACTGCCATGCTTAATTGCGACAAATTTTAACTATTAGCATTTTTAATACCTGTTCATAAGCGCTCCCCAAATTGAGTTACAGTGGGCGATCGATTTTTGTATTCTAAATTAAAGTATTTATTACTATAATTACTAACCGACGTCACGGATAACTCCAATATTTTCTGTTGCAACTTACTTGAACTTAAAGGCCTTTAAAAACTTAAAAAAGGCCAATAGTAGTTAAGTATGTGTATGTATTTTTTAAAAGATTTTTGATGCACTTGTCTGTTTAAGATAATCAAAAATAAATAACAAAATAACTGGGTAGGGACCTAAAAATATTGCATATAATTTAATACTAAAAACGAAAGGGGCGGCATTCTAAGTTTGCCTAAGGGCTGCACTTGGGGACATCACTGGAAATATGTATATTTTGTCATAATTCTGTAATACTCTTTTCTCATCATAGAACAAATTAAAAATTTCACAATCTCATGAAATATATTAATAATAACGTAAAATATAAGTATTATTGTAAACCTTGACATGCTAAAATCTAGAATAATGTCATATTTGGTACATTAGAATCGGTGACGTTCCGTGGGGTAGGCAGATTGAGCGTCGCTTGGGGGCGGCATTTACCCAAAGCGCGGCAAATCGAGGAGAATCATTAGGTATATATAGAAAAAGCTACATAAACTTAGTAATAACGGAAATATCTTTCCATTAAAAAAATCAGCTCACTGGTTGGAAACAAAATGTATTAATTAGGTACTATAAAAGTTTTAACAGGATTTTGTCGGGTTCGCGATGTCTAGTTTACTTCCGATATCTATGGATGTCACGTTCTTGGTGAACAACAATGACACGTGCATACCTAATTTAAAATTTATCCAAATATATTTGCCAGTCACTCGTGAGTTTTGGAAGTTGTCAAGTGTATTTTTAAATGTACCTATCTGAAACTGTAGACTCATAATATAGTCTATTGAATCAGAGATGGCATTTAAATAGGATTTAGTGGTATATATATTGTTAGTAATGTATCCATACAATACATTTCTTAGATCATGGCCCCCACATCGTGAAGCGGGCCCCAAGGCTAGGATTTTTGTCGGGCCCCCTACCTATCGCCAAAGTTAAAGGCAGTGTGATGGTCTACAGTAGCGTTTTCCAAATGGCGTTCACGGTATTAAGGTAGGTATTTAGTGTATTTTTAAAACTTACATCCACTTGAATTATGGAGTTATCAAGTAATGACGTAATTAAAAATTACATCGCACAACAACATATTTTAAAATATAACCCTCACTAAAGGAAAATAGCGCCGCAGGCGACTTTTTTTACTATTAGAGCAAATTTGTGATGTGTGTTTATCTCACTTATTTGGTCGACTCGCCACGCCGGCCCCCCCATGCGCCCGGGCCCCCAGGCTAGAGCCCTGTCAGCCCCCCTTTGTGGGGGCCATATCTTAGATATTGGAGTCATGAAAGGATGATAAAAAGTACTGTATAAAAAATGTAAAAAATGCATTTTGGCACTGCCTAGGGGCGGCATTTTGTCTAGGGACGTCACTGATTAGAATTATCGCACTTTTACAAAATACTATTTTATCAACACGTGCATTATAATAATATCTCCAATTTGAATGTATATTGAAAACATATTATAGTAAAATATATTATTAGAGTTTGTAATTGACTCGTAATTTTGAAGAAATTGCATCCAACTTCTATTTATTTAAAATAAATTAATATGTAAATAAAAACATTAAAATATGAATATTGTCAAAAATCTTTAATGTACTTACGTCAGAGAAACTTTAATAAATTTAATTTTAAAAATAAAAATTACCATAAAATATTATCTATGTAATAATAAGATAGGTCGGTCCTTTAACGAATTCACATTTCGTGGGGTTGCTGCCAAAATTTGGTAAGTCGATAATTATTTAGGTATTTAGTGTTAGAAACGGATTATGTGTCTATATATTATAAATATGTATGCTAGAAAAAAATTAAGGGTCATCCGATATATTATAATATCTAACGTGTCATAAAGCATAAAGAAATTAGCATAATGCCTGATTAATATGATTTAGAGACTTACCAACTTTTGGCAGTGACCCCACGATTTTTTTTAATTAATTGTGCTGTGACTAAATATGACTTAATATTTTTAGATACGTATTTATTAATTAAAATGTAAATTATCAAAAAAGGTCTCAAATTGCAAGTTTCGTATTTTTCCGATAGGCTCCTCTGGTAGGTGGAGTATTATAATTCGCCTTTAGGAAAACCTGTCACTGGCGGGGTCTAATTTATTACAACGTTTTTATTAGCTCGTATTATTGTTTGTCCGATGTTTGTTTATCCAGTAAAAATCTTGCAATCGATTTTTAACTAACTTTCCGACTAGCTAGACATTTGAAACTTTTAGAATATATCAGAACACGATGCCAATGCATTCTTTTAATACTTTAAGCAGAATTGAATTCATTTTAAGTTAATGCTGTTTTGTATGGAAATTTATTTCAGAAAAATCCGTAAAAAGTAAAAGACTATTATTGATTGCTAAGGGGGTAGTCCTAGCAACTAAATTATTAATATATACGTGCGTTACTATGGAAATCAAAATGAAATGTCAAAATGACATTTAAGTATTCTATATTTATTTTGTTTGTTTGTTTGTTAGTACAAGTTTGAGCATATTGAGCATAATAATTCAACAGAAAATTTAAAAACGTTGTATATAAAAAGTTTTATTTATCTTGTATATTATATTATTATAACGTTATGGTAATAAGATATTAAGTAAATATGCATAATTAATATAAAAGTTGTATCGAAAGACTGTTTTTTAGACTTATGTCAACGTATATAAGTTTCCTTATGTAGCTAAAGATATAAAAACATATTATTTACTTGTTTGCAGTTGAATTTAATTGCTGTAGACTTCCTGTCAACAATATAATTATTATTGTTCAATTAAATCATAAAAAGATAATAAATATATAAGTAAGTATAACAAATTATTATTGATAATTATTGTGAAAATGATATATAATAATATACTTGTATGATTCCTAAAATAACAGTTCTTACCTTTACAAGATTTTCAATTCAAATTTGATAAGTTTTAAGTTAATCTATATTTCACAACACTTTTGTAGAGGGCACTGCTACACACGACAATATGACAGTAACTCACGCTTGCTGATTGTCAAATTGTATTGTTATGTTCTACATCAGTGATTTACAAACTAGGAGGCGCGGAGTGTTGCAAAGAGGGCGCGAAAAGTTTAACACAAACCACAGGTTTGCAGTTTGCAAATGCATAGAACGACCGCTAGTTATAAACTACACAAAAAACAGTCCTATAAAAGGTTGTTTGAAAATCTGTCTGAAAATATGGAGACTAATTTTATCATACATCACTTCTATACTATTGTGAAGCGCGCTGGATATCTCGTGGAAAAATGAAATAAAAGGGTCAAATCATAATGTTGAAACTTAAGGCAAATTTGTTTAGGAACGATAATTTTGTTGTTAAAATGTCTATTTGGTTGAAATTAAAAAAAAATGAGTGAATAAATCAATACAAGGACCACTCATGCATTCACTGATTTAAAAAGACAAAGTGCAGGCATTCATAAAAAATGGAGTTTTGGAAATCAAAATTACAAAAAAAATAAGTTCGCCATGTCTCCATTTTTAAATGATTTTTACGCCAGATAATATTATATTGAAGCAAACAAAAATCTATTTATTGAATTCTTGGTTAGTTTGCTAATGCATTTTTCACATTATTTACTGATAGTAAAAAAAAAGTTGCCTGCGGCGCTGCTTTGTTTCGGAGCTATTAAATATTTCATATATGAGGTTGAAAGATCTTAGCCTGAGGGTTTGCTTCAGGATATGGGGCCCATGATAGAATCCATTCGTAAATGAACGATGATGAATTTGGATTGACTACTATTGAAATTGATTGTCTAATAAACAAGAACATTCGTCGCATGAAAAACAAATTTAAAAATGAATAATATGAGTTTATTTTTATAATTATTTTTCATTTTTGTATTCGTAAATTGTTGTCTATTTAAAAAGATGTCTGTATTATTTAATGAAATAAAGGGGGGGCGCCAAGATTAGATTTTTTTAAAAGGGAGGCATAGTAACATAAAGTTTGGAAACCACTGTTCTACATAGTTGTTTTGGATGCTTTGTCTCCGAATGTGTGATGTCATAAAATGATAACTCACAGGGGTAACCAAACGGAAAATCGCTACCAAATAATTTACATTTTTGTCATAATGTGTGAACACGTTTGTAAGGTAAGTGGAGATCTCAGGCGCGTCTTGCTTAACCATATTATTATAAGATAGCAAGGTAGAGGTAATTTTTGCGCCTACATCAATGTAGCTTTTAGCAACCGCATTTCCCCGACGCCCGCATCGACTAAAACTCCAAACCCTACTTATCAGAAGTCAGTACATCGCAGTAGCCTTTGTACTAAGTACAAATATGTAAAACTTATAGTCTTTTAAAAACTATACACTGGACAACACAGAACATTTTTTGTTTTAAATCCTTCAAAATATATAATATTTTGTTAATTGATATAACATTATAGTATAATTTACTATTATTATACATTTTACGCTGAATCATAACTTCGGCAAAACTGACAGTTATTGAATGTAAATCCTGTCCATAATAGCTGGTCCAATAAACGGTCATTTTGAAATTGGTTTGAGGTAGCCAAAACGCATGCGTCACGCATGCCCTGTGATGCGTTCTCCTAGCGAACGAAAAAGAACGAATTTAGACATAGATAGATTTTTTTTTGAAATGATTAATAGTTACTTTCGTAAAATACATCAGCCAACATAGAATAAAAAAATATATATATTTAGACACAAAACTTACATTTTTATTATTATAATATTATTTCAATCATATTTTATCATTATGATGGATATTTACTTATACAATATAAATTAGGTGTCTAATTAAGTATATAATTTAGGGATGCTGATAAAAATACTGTAAAAGTCCATAGGACGAAATATCCAAAATGGCGTTCAAAATAGAGATATCTTACTTTAAAATTGTATTTGATAAAAAAACTAATACAGTACTCTCTCAATAATCCGCCACCCAAAAACCAGACAAGTGTCCAATTAGTGAAAGCGGCGGATTATAGTGCATACATACAAAATATGATAAAAATTAAAACAGGTACATATTTCGTAAAACTAGTTTTTTTGAGAAATTTGTACTAGCAAATTACGGTTTTATTTATAATCAATATCAAGTATTTACTAAATTATACATATTATTTATAAACTAAGTTTATGAACAGTAAATCACTTGACACAACCAGTTGTTCAGTGAAGCAGATATTCTTGAATGGCTTAGGATTCCTGGCTTTGTCTATGACCAATAGCTTTAGTTTGTGTGTCCCAGTTGCATTGGAGCACGGCATAATTGTGTTGCGGTCCCTGGGCACTTTCCTCCCTGGTACATTACTTTCTTCGCGATGAACGTACGTTTTACCAAGGAGAAGTTTCCAAAATAAACCCGTCTCATCTGCGTTGTATACTTGTACGCGGCGGACTACTGAATTTAACAACCGAATACCGGCGAATTATAGAGCTTGATTTTGTGCTTTCAACTAGTAAAAATTTAATAACGGTGGATTATAGTAGTTGTCGGATAATCGAGTGGCGGATTACTGAGAGTGTACTGTAACTTTAGTATTCTATGCTATTGAGAGATGCTCCCAGCAATATTGCCAACAGTCGGTGACAAAAACATGCCATATGGGGTACGAAAACAAGCGATTTGGCAGGAATTAACGTTAGATTTTGAGAAAATAAATTTTTAATACGTGCTTATTTTTGATGATCGATGATGATGAAAAAAAAAATGGGAAACCTTTGTGTAAAAATCACACAACAATTACTTAAAAACTCATTTCAAAATTGACAAAAAATAATTAATTAATCTAACAATCTACGATCATTAATAATTAGGTAATACCAGAGAATGGAATCCCCAATAATCGACAATCCGATGCCACATGCCTAAGCACACATTAAATTATAATATCTGATACTAATATATCACTATAATGCTAAGAATGCTCCTATTGTTTCATTGTATTGTTTTATTTCTCAAGAACCGACCTACCTGCATTAAATAAACTAAAAATCTAACTGATTTTCAGCACATTTAAAGCTGTTGAAGGCATCAAAAAATGCTAATAAAAACGCCATAAGCTAGATGATTTTCTAGCTAGATACCTATCGAAAAATGCCATACCTGGTACGAAAAACGCTAAGTTGGCAACGCTGGCTCCCAGGATTATTCAATAGAATTATTAGATAGAAACTGAATTGTTTCGGACCGATAATAGTATGCGACGTGTTTAATATACCTGGTTTGATAAGTACAACACGACAGTGACAGCAGCTGTGATCTTTTCGATTATAATATTTTTTATAATTGTTATTTAATGACTCGTAACACTTATACTTGATCAACAATAATAAATTATAAGTTTCTTCCACGTGTTTGTTACTTATTAAGGCTATACCTCAGTTGAGGCACGGTCTAAAAAGATCGTGGCTAGGCGATGTGCGGATTGCGGGTCGCGGGTGCAAATGACGCATGCCGAACGAAATATAATTTGTCATATAAATCCAGCATGCGTCCATTTAATGTTCTGTTTATTGTTCTATTAGTAACAATAATAATATATTCATTAAAATGTTTTCTTTTTAACGTAAATGGGTAACGTTTTTAGTCATCTTTACACGATTTAAGAATTAATACCCCCGTCGCCATCACGAAACAAATTGACGTATTCACACCTCGACGTTCGGTCTCCGAGTGCCAGCGAGTCCAAAATTTCGTCTCGTCTATAGTTGAAATTTATTTGCCGTTTCACTGAAGTATCGCCTTAACAAAACAAGTATATTCATCAGCGTTGCCAATTTAGCGTTATTCAGCTTACAAAAAACTCATCTGGCTTATGGCGTTTTTACTAGCGTTTTTTGATGCCTCCAACAGTTTTAAATGTGTTTTTCTAGATGCCTTTATGGATACCTTGCATTTACTATCGAGGTTTCTTTAAGAACTTTGGCACGCAAACTACTCTACTTGATGCTAGTCAAATGAAAATTGTGCCGGCTTAGAGAATATGGCTTATTGAAAACTATTTTTCTACCTGCATCGTGTATTGCTAATTTTAATTCGGCCAGGGCCACTGAAACCACCTTGCAAAAACCCTGGAAAATTCTTGGTAGCACAAGACGGTGGTGATTCTGATGAATAGTTTGTCGTATTCATTGGGAACTGAGGACTGCGATTTGTTGCCGAGTTTTTCACGTGCTAAAAGAAATGTCGCATAGGACTGATATTCTGAGCATATAGTTATCATTATATCATATCCTTTATCTTATATGGCTGCAGTCACTGGATATGAAAGGCATGAATCATCATTGCATGTCACCATTTATTATTTTGATTCTTTAAATGTGTTGAAAAAACGCTAGATATTTAGTTAATGTATTTTCATGCGCATCAAATATCTGACTATCGGATGCTTAATACAGCTATTTTAGTGAGTAATAAAACACGATAAAACAATTTCATGCATTATTTAATGTTTTTGTATATTATTCCGAATTTCCGCGTACTTATATAAAATAATAATTAAACAATTATTCATCAAAAAGGTATGTTCTTTTATTTTCTATGTCTGTCCTATAAAAAAGAAGCTTTCCTCTTCAAACATGAAACGAATCTTGAACCCTGTTAACACAAAATAGGTATTTATTATTTCTTCTATCTATCTATTATTTCTTTCTATTATTATATTTCTGGTTTTTACACTAACCGATATGTTCTCGATTTTTGCACTTTTTTTCGATACGCGAAGGCAAAGGTATTGACTTCGTTTTTGGTAGAATAAGTAAATTTACTTGCAATTTTATTTTCATAAAATCTAGCGTTTTTATGTCACGTTTAAAGCTGAGGAAGTATGTGTTACAAAACGGATTTATTGAAACGGACATAGTACACATTTAATTATTACAATAATAGTTAATAATACAAGTATTAAATGTCGTACCTCTTGGAAATTTATTATTAATTACTTTGTAATACAGTGTTGAAGTATGTGCCTAAGTATTTATTCTTCATCAAAAAGTCTAATACTGAGGTAGAAAATTATTATGTATGAGGGAATGAATGTCTTTGATTTTGACATCGCAAATCATAATATATGACCGCCGAAGTAAAGGTTTTTCTCTCATCCCCACATTGGTGCGTGGCTAATTACCCTGCTTACCAGTAGCGAAGGGTGGAGGTAGGCTATTAAGATCTGCCATAAATAGTGCACATTAAACTTTGCTAGTCAATCGTATTTGCTTTTATTGAACTAAAGCTACACTTTAAAGATGGTGTTGGTTAGTATTTAAAAATCAACTAAACTCTGCCTAAACCAAACCATAATAGTTTTGGTATATTTTGGGCGATACGACAAAATTGTGCACACTTTTTCATTCATACTTATTTGTTTTCGTTGGATTAAGAATATATAATGTTACACATTTTGTTAATTTTTTTAAATTCAATAAGCCCTGCCTAACCCAATCTATAATAGATAAAAAATATTATTCTATCTATAAAGTATCTAAAGTTATGTATGATTTATTTGCATAATTTTAGATATTTTATAGATAGATGAATATTTTTTGAATATTATCTATTATTACTAGGGAGCGGATTTATATGCAACAAAAACATGATTATATGCATGCACTAAATCCAAAGAAATATGCAGTTAAAAATTGTCATTTTTATGGAAAAATATTGTAAATACCCACTTCACCCAATATTACCGATAAAAATCGAATAACAAATTAATAATCTTAAGCAATATAATACAATAACAAAAAAACACAAATAATCAATATAAAGTTAATCAATTACAATTTTCAAAATAGTTTGTTTACAAGTAGGTGCAAATAATTGAACAAGAAATGCAAAATGTAAATGTAAACTATGGAAACTAAACACAACAAAAAAAAATAAAGACGACACACTTAACTATTCCTAAATACTATTTGCTGTTTTTTGTCCGAGAAAATAAGTTAAAATTTTTTTTCAATATTCTCTGGCATAAAATTTTCCGCATATCTGTCAGTATTTTGTTAATATGCGGAAAATGATCTCTTAACGTCCACAGAGGTCCACAGAGATGATAAAATAAAGGTACCCGAGTTAACTTCACTTTTTCTGATAAATTAATCAACTGCTAGGGGATGCCATTAAAAATGCAAGTGCATCTACCTGATTTAGTTATGTTTCGATAAAATTATAAATGCAAAAGCCCTAAAATATGCATTTATTAATGAAATATGCACTAATGTCTCAAATATGCATAATAAAATTTTATTTTTGGATTCTGCGTCTTTCGAAAAGGATTTCTGTGCAACTCCAATAGCTGTGCATACACCCTAACAAAACATGCACTAGCATATAAATCCGGGCCCTAATTATGACTTGGTTTTCGCTGGGCTTAATTAAATTTTAAAAACTAACAAACACCATCTATAAAATTATAATCTTATTTCAATGAAAACAAATACGTATGACTGACAATGTTTAGTGTGCTCTGTTTATGTCGGATCTTAACAGCCTACCTCCACCCATCGCCACTGGTGGGCGATAGGGACCAGGTTGACTACTCCTGGTGTAGAAGTATTCTTCAGTAGAAAGGCAAATACTGAGTTATAAATAATATTCTGTTTGAGGTAATAAGTCTCTTATCGATTTGGATACATCCATTGCCGACTCAAGTAGAAAGCCGATACATTCACAACGACTGGTCCTACCTTTTCCGCCCCTCCCGTTGTTGTCTATGGATGACCTGTCATTGTTCTATAGAGTGCTCATACTGACGCGTCTGTCATGCTCACACAGGGAATGGTTTGATTTGGATAGATGAGTTACATGATAAATAATACACTAGCATTAACACATATGTAATGCATAGATTAATGCTACATATTTTTTGGAAATCGATACCGGTTTTTGTGTGAAGGACTAGTCTGACTTTGACAGCTTATGAATAACAGGAATATATATTATTTATTAACACTGATGGTTAATAATATATTTTATTTGAGAATTTTTTATAATTCAATTTGAAACGAGAAAGGGACCGAATGACAGCTGAATAGTGGACCACTCGTTGCTTGTGCAAGAAGATATGTCCAGGCTTTATTAATTTACAGATGGCGCTGATACATCGCAAACATAATAATATATGACGGCCGAAGTAAAGGTTTTTGTTTTCCGTGTATGCTAAACCTTTTTACCTGACGGCATATTGGGAAAAATGAATTTATTTTGTGACACACCAAATAAAATCCACAAAGGATATTATGCATCTTAAAACAATGGGGAAAATTTTGTAATGTATTCCATTCAATTTCCATTTTTTAAGGCGGGATTAACAAAATCTAGAAGGTGCCATCGTCTTTCATATTTAACAATAGATTTTAGTCGCTTTAATCACTTTTGTAGGTACATACCCCATACTCTGACACTCCGAATTTCGATTCAAGCAAAAAACCACATGACCTTCAGGTATAACTAAGGGTTTTCACCATTGATATACTACTGGATGAATCATATGCTTCTTAAAATGACGCCCGATTTTCAGCGAGTCGGCCTTTGTTCAAACTTACTGAGTAAGCCCGGTCTAGCTTGCATCTTACTCTAACTAATAGTCAGCGCATGACGACTTGCTCTGTCTGTTTTGCGTTGCAGCACCCTTAGGTTCACTATTCCAAGAACGCAAATTAAGTTTTACAGCCAGGGCAATACGGGTGAAATTCGGGAATCCATGTTAACGGTCTTAACGTATTATACCTACAAGGAAATATTATAAGACGATATTCGTTATATCTTTTGTGGTACATTTTTAAAATGACACTTGTATGGGAACTGCTCATCTAGTAGTATATCAATGGTTTTCACACACGACTTATTGCGAGCTGTAGTATTCACAAGTGGTTAGGTATAGAATGCGTCATAATTATTATTAGGAATGTTAGTGTTCATTTGTGTCATTCGCGCTGTCTTGTTGCACCAATTTATAAGGGCCGCGGATCTCCCGGTACCCACAAGTCTTGGTGTGATAGAATGCAGAGAGGAGTAGAGACAACCCGTGGAGAATCTGTTCTTCAGGACCTTACAAAGAAGAAGAAGAAGAATTTACTTAAATAATTTGTATTTTTTTTCTGTTTCTGGGGGGGAGGGGGGTCCGAACCCGAAAACCCCTTCTTGTGTGCGCACCTGTTACTACTAGGTACATAATATTGTTTTTTTATTTTAATTAATGGTATTGTGTACTCACCGACTTTTTCTATTAATTTTTTTTTAAATTTTTAATAGATGCCTATTTAATGATCCTAATAATTAGCTAGCATTCTAGATAATAATATTATTTCGTACATCCTTGAAATGAGTTTCCACTTAGTCAATAATAATATTTTATCACACAATACACTTAATCTTCACTTTATTAGAGGTTATTTCGGTACTGGCCAAGTAAAATATTATGAAAAATAACGCCTAGTGTTGCAATGTTTGCTATATGATTTTAATCATATTATTTAGGGATTGCAATACCGATATTTTAAAACCGGTACATATTCCAATATTTTTGAATACCGAAATACCGGTATTAAAAATTAGACAATGCCGATATATTCGGTATTAAAGATTGAAACAACGTGTATTAATTAACAAGAGTGTATTTTTTTTTGTTGGCTAACGCGGGGCAACATTGTTTTTGATTTTACTTCTTATGGGATAAAAGTAAAACGATTGCTATTATTACATATCATTATTATTATTATAATTATATAAAGTGTAAAAAGTACAATAAACTAATAAAGCGGGTCACAGTCACATACATATTATTATCGAATTGTTATTCTGATTGTTAAACTGATTGAAAGATCATTCGAAGAAGAAAGTGCCATAGTTCAACTACTAGATATTAATTGTAAACACTAACATATCTACCGTATCTTTCCTTTACATGTATGTACATATTTAGATATTTTTGCAATAAAATACCAATATATTAAAGAGATTTATATAATATATATTTATTGGTAGATTGATATTATTTTTTCCATGTATTTTTAAAGTATCGGTATTCAATAAGAAATATCCAGGGCTCGAAATGGAACGGAACGCACCGGAGCGCCGTTCCGGCTCGTGAAATTTGTAAAATTATCGCTCCGTCTCGTGGGAAAAATATGTTGACTGTCTGAGCTAGATAGGCCATAGAATAGAAAATCTGACACACTTATTTTTATAAAATACACATACGATTTGATGACTATGTAAATATCTTCAGAAAATTTGTCGAGCGCTCCGGTTCGTAAACTTTTCCATTTCGAGCGCTGGAAATATCGAAATACCGGTATTGATATTTTCATTCGGTGTTGCAATCCCTAATCATAATATTACACAACTAAACTAAAATCTTTTGTTTGCAGAAAAATATGACTTGTAATAATTGGTTAATAGTAGTCAGGAATTCACGAAAATTTGTAATCAACGTATATTCAGAGAATCATTACAAGCAATAAGCGCATGTAATGATGTAATTAGAACAGTCACATCGAAAGAAAACTATGAAAACCTGTGGGTTTATTAATTCTATACACAAAGCGGCTATCGGTCGTTATTATTTTATTAAAATTGTTACAATAAGTTAGCCGTCTGAACTGTCAAAACTGTCTATCTCTCCGTAAAAGTTAACACAGCCGAGAGAGGGGTTGTTAAAAATAGCATATTTTGACAATTTAACCGCCTCAATACATAAATGTAGCAATCATACCACTCAGCATTAAATAAGTGACACACTTTAATATGTATTTTAGGTTGTCGAAACAAAACAATAGAGCGATAATATTGTCAGCATGTCCTCAATCTTAGAGAGGGGTATGTTATGATTGATTAATTGCGATAATATCTCTTGTAATATGAGTACTGCATAAATGTATAAATGGAAGGAAAATGTAGGAATCCTTACTCAACTCATCGAATCCGTCACGAGACGCACTACTATTAATTGTCACGAGTCCTTCGCTCAACACAGTCAACGCCATTCCACTCGAATCAAGTATCTCAATTCATTAATATAATCAATCTCTTAATCACATCGATCTCACCAGCACATCATTACCCGCTATCATAATCTGATGTCATCATCCTTATTATTGTATTCAGTGTATTCTAGTACCGACAAATAAACTCTCCTCCAAACATCCACGCAACAATGACCTTCTATCTCCTCCACCTCAAAATGTATTCTTTGTTCATTGAAAACAAATAAATGAGTACCTATGACTGACAATGTTTAGTGTGCACTATTTATGTCGGATCACTACAGTCTACCTTCACCCTTCCCCATTGCTCGATGCAAATGGATCGGGATCTTTAATGGGCTAGTCGAGTTCCTTATTTCATTGTTTACATCTTCAGTAACATAACTAAATAAAATCAAAGTACTTTCGGTCGTTGATTAAGTATTTATTATATAATTCATACTACAAAAAATGAATTGATCACAGAATAACTAATTTAATATAGATATATCAGAAAGTTGTCATTCTAAATATTCAATTACCGTTAACATAATATGAAGAATTTTATTGGATAAAAAGGTATAATTATTAAAATATTTAAATATTTAATTTTACTATTCTTAAATCCAGTTTGCATGTAGAGACCAATCCATTTGCACACAAATTCAATATTTTGAGCTTTTATTAAGAATTACTGGATTTGATCGTGATGGCATGTCTGCCTAAATTTAAGCGAGAGGTACTGTTGTATTTCTTGGTTTGATCCCAATCCAGAAACCATTTTCTGCTGTCAACGTGAAAATATGGCTCTGGACTTTGATCAGAGATTCAGTTCTTGGAGTCATGACCAAGTCAAACTGACGAAGAATATGGAAAGCCAACAACTTTATTTCCATAAGGGCGAAGCGGTTTCCTGAAATTAAGAATGTTCATTATATTAAATTACGTACATATTTTACTCACTATGTTGCTTATTGTAGTTGTTAAAATAGCTGAAAGAAGAAATGCTTGCTTGTCACAGTTTTGCAACAGAAGGAATTCAACTGGAAATAGTTGAAGAGTTTGGCGTTTTGACACGCGGCCCGCAATAAAGTGAACTTGCTGAATCTGGTGAAAAAGCTGACGAATGAATCGGGAAAGATGTAGAATGAAGAGGACTGTAGATTAACTTACCAAACTTAAAACATGGGATTGTGTTAGTAATTTGAAGAAGAAAAGGGAAGAGCATAGAGGATCATAAAAAAACTCGTGGCCTTGATCAGAAAACACGGCGTGTTAATTGAAAAAAAAATATATATACGTCTATAATATTACAACACAACTGATCATGATTTTTGCAAAATGATGAATGATGTACAGTGACATTCCTAGACAAAATGCCGCCCCTAGGCAGTGCCAAAATGCCATCACATTTTTTATACAGTAATTTTTATCATCCTTTCATGAGTCATATATTGAAGAGATGTGTCATATGAATACATTACTAACAAGATACAGGAATACAACTAAATCAAATTTAAATGCCATCTCTGCTTCAATAGACAATATTGTGGTCTACGGTTTCAGATAGGTACATTTAAAATACACTTGACAACTTCCAAAACTCGCGAGTGACTGGCAAACATATTTGGATAAATTTAAAATTGGGTACATGTGCACGTGTCAATGCTGTTCACCAAGAACGTGATATCTACGGACAACGGAAGTAAACTAGACATCGCAAACCCGAAAAAAAAGTCCTGTTAAAACTTTTATAGTACCTAATTAATATATTTTGTTTTCAACCAGAGCTGATTTTTTTAATGGAAAGATATTTCCGTTATTACTAATTTTAGGTAGCTTTCTATGTATACCTAATGATTCTCCTCGATTTGCCGCCCTTTGGGTAAGTGCCGCCTCCAAGCGACGCTCAATCTGCCTACCCCCACGGGACTTCACTGTTGATGTAAATGGAATTATTGTATTGGAAATGACCAAAATACTGACCTATGCAACCACGAGGTCCAACACCGAAGGGCAGAAACGAGAAGGGGTGTATTGAACTTATGTTCTGATCTGAAAATCTCTCCGGATCGAATTTCTCTGGATTCGGCCAATACTTTGGATCTCTATGTATAGGGAATATCGGAACTTGGATAACATCACCTTTTTGAATCTGAAAAATATAACAAACCGGCTGAGAATATTCAATAGTAAGTTAGTGAGAAATGGAAGAAAAATAGTTTCATATTTTGTCCTGTACTTTTTTTGATTGAACTTACAAATATTTTTTTTGACAATGTCGATCTAATTAATAAGATGATAATATGGGCCTCCACAGAGTGGAGATCTGTATAAACAGATTTTAGTTTTTACGAGAAATGGATGTCAGCCACTTGCTCAACCTATTAGGTCCATACCTACTCTGACACACACACAAATTGAAAAACAATATGTGTACTTGTGTACATGTTACGCCGAATGTGCGAAATTGAATATTACATGAAATGGGCAAAATTTTGCCTAAATCATGAAAAATGCAAGCCCATTGCCTTACTCATGAATTAGACAAAATATCTGAAGAGTGCGTGAATGTATTGGACAAAATAGATAGTAGCGCTACGGTGGTATTTTTTGCAACTAAACTAAATGTATTAAATGCTCATGCATTGGTCAAAATGTACATATATTATCTATGGTCAAAATAGATGTCGCGCTCCGGTGGTGTTTTTTGCAACTAATCAAACTAAACAAATGTGTCAAATGTCATTGATTATAATATAAAAATATACCAATCAATAACTACAATGACGTTCATATCCATTTACTATGCGCAAAAAAAATCTAGAATTATTATAATATGATAACGGAAGAATTTTATTGAAAAGTATTTTCGCGATTTGATTCGTGCTTGGGTATCAAACGTGCAATGGTCGATTGAATGTTTGTGATAGTTTGTTGACACTTGATAGGACCTATTGACCTCAAAATGGACATTCAGTTGAATAATTTAATTCAGAATTACAAAACCTAACCTAACCTAACCTTATAATAATAATATTATATTATGTCCAATTATAACTAATAAAACCATCCGTATTAAATTTACTTTTTCTTTTGTCATGTTGACAGTTTAAGAATTCCATACCCTGGCGAATTCATGTACTCAGCAGAAAATTTACCTAATTCATGAATAAGGCAACAGGCTTGACTATTACATGAATTAGCCAAAATTTTGCCCATTTCATGTAATAGTTAATTTCGCACATTCGGTGTAACATACATACTAGACTGCGAAATCTTTAACGTGAGACCTGGCGGCGGCGTTTGTGTCGTATCGCGTCTATGGTTTTCGATTTCGAAGTTTTGTAAGTACTCAAACGAGAGAGGACGGGATCTAGTTCTCCAAGCCAGCCGCCTATCACCGTAAAGATTTCGCACTATATGTATGTGTTAACTGGACTTACTGTATGGCCTACATGGCGAGGGTTTGATGGCGGTAATCTGAAGGTCTTCGTACATTGTCGGTCTACTACTCCAACTGGTGGCCAAAGACGAAGAGTTTCTGAAAGACGGGGATTAACATTAAGGGGGGACATGCTCAGCGTAGGTCAAAATGGAGCTTTTATTGCATTTTCAAAGCACGATCGTGGACATTCCCTAAACGTTGTAGATAATCTATTTATATAATTTTGAAGCCTTATTATTATCCGTTATATTTATTTTAAACATTTGATGACTGCATAAAGTATTTTTATTACATAAAATAGTCTTCTTTTAAACCTCTCGCTCTAATGTTTCAGAATATAGTCATATTTCAGTACATAAATGTGCAGTGGTGTTTTTTTACATTTATTAATTTTTAAACGCATTTATAAAACCATCAGTATAATTTATATCGACATTATTATAGTGAAATATTTACGATAACAAAATATATTGATAATCTCTGTGATCCCAAATTTGACAAAAAATAGGCATTTTATTATTCAAAAAATGGGCAATATTAACACATTTGAAGATAATTCTAAAGATACTCATTATAAGTTATGTCTTTGACTATTCAAGTGTGATAAAACTGATAAACATCCTACGAATAATGATTGCTTTATAATAATTATTGACCTAAGAATAAAGTAGTGTTTTTTTGAAATAAGCCATTTCTTTTGGCATTCCCCAGTGGTTAAGCTACAACATACGGCGGTAGCCATAAATTGACAAACTAAAACTGAAGTAGGGAGTAATAATATGTTAACGCGCGTGTTTGAACATGTACCTAACCGAAAAAAAATCTTTTTTTTTAAACGGTACATGTTCAAACACGTGCGTTATCATGATCTTACTCCCAACTTCAGTTTTAGTTTGTTAATTTATGGCTACGGCCGTATGTTGTAGCTTAACCACTGGAGAATGCCAAAAGAAATGGCGAATTTAAAAAAAAACACTACTTTATTCTTAGGTCAATAATTATTATAAAGCAATCATTATTCGTAGGATGTTTATCACACTTGAATGGTCAAAGACATAGCTTATAATCAGTATCTTTAGAATTATCTTAAAATGTGTTTTGGCACCGAGTAGCATAATATAAATAAATAGATTTTTTCTAGAAAATAAAAGTGTATTTTTTTATCCAATCCATTTTCCTTATTGTCACGATTAATAAAAATGATTTTAAATTAAACAAATTTTTTATGAAATACGTAACTTAAATTACGAATTAAGGTACTGACTACCGAGGATTAAACGAGTATAAGTGTATTAATATTAATATTAAATAATTTATCCACCAACGCCTCTTTTTCCTATTCCTATTTCTTTCGATGATATTTCTGTATGACGCCATTTTGGAATGCATTGAGTATTTCACTTTTGGTGACACGTGTTAACAAAAACTGAATGATCGCGGAGCCTTTAGTCAATATTTACATTGTACAATTTCAGGGCTCGAAATGGACCGGAGCGCACCGGAGCGCCGTTCCTGTTCGTGACATCGGTAAAATTATCGCTCCGTCTCGTGGAACAAATAATTTGACCGTCTGAGCTAGATAGGCCATATATTAGAAAATATAATACACTTATTTTTATAAAGTACGCATAAAATGTGATAATTATGTAAATATCTTAAGAAAACTGTCGAGCGCTCCGGTTCACAAACTTTTCCATTTCGAGCGCTGAATTTATACTATGTTTGGTCAATTTTATTTATCCAATATTATTCTGATATAATGTTATTATGCTGTGAAACCAGTTGAATAGATATTGGAGTATACATGCTTGGCGACGTTGAGCCAAGTCAAGAAGAAGTGATACGTTTGTGAAATGAAAGCTGACTCGGTGCATGTTTTTTTATGTATGGTCTAAGGTCTAATAATCAAAACTTGTAGTGGAGAATTGCTTTTATCTGAAAAATACGATTACAAACAGCGCATGTATGAGTTCACAATGCAACATAGCCCACACACACAATAATACACTGCCCAAGCATCGTAAGTATTAACGAATCCCACCGTTTTATATCACGGTCTGCGGCCTGTCTTCTTGGAATTTGGCCAGTTCACAATGGGCAGGTGATCGTTTACAATTTAAAAATCTAATTTGCAGACAGAGTAAAACAGACGAAACTTTTTAGTCTCTCATGTAACTAGAGTTGGGTTTCGGGAATTTCCCGATGGGAATTCTCGAGAATTTTTCGAGATTTTCTATCCCGGATCTCGAAAATCTTTTCTCGGGATTCGGGATTTCTTTATTATCAAATATTAATTGAAAAAACGATTTTCTATATGAAAAAAGTGGACAGAAACACAAAATGTTCAAAAACTGATTGATGGGACATTTAACACAATTAAGCCAACGTCGACTCAAAATGAGCGCAATGTTTGCAACATCAGGGATTTTTGTGTCTCAAAAGGGTACGTGATTGATAGTCTGTGTTTTAAAAAATTCTATTTAAGTAATGTTTTAAATTATTTTTGTTTTCTTACTTCTATTTTGTTTGTCTTCTTACATAAATAAAAAAAACATAGTTTTTTGGAATTTATCTGTTTTTACACTGATTTTAGGTTTTTTACAGTTTTTTTTTAATTTCTCGATATCTCGAGAATTCTCGAGAATTCATTTTGGAAATCCCGAATCTCGAGAATTCAAAATTTCATCATTTCGGGAAATCCCGAATCTCGAGATTGAGATTTTCTCGGGAAATACCCAACTCTACATATAACTATTCTTAACTAAATTCTAGGTTATGAAACTGTCGTAAGCTGGGTCCATCCTAAAACACGAATGTGGTTGAATTCAGTGCATGTCAAAAGATCCATTGATTACAAATTGACTAGGTAATCTATAATTTAACAATTAATGAAAAATACTAGTATGTATATCATACCAGAACAAACCATATCCAGATATTTTAGTTTCTGAAGATCATTGTACGAAGCCATGGCTCCATTGTTCTCCCTGACATATTCATCTATCTCTGATTGTAGCTGGTCATGAGCTTCTCTATTTGTGCACAGTTCGTAAAACATGAAACTAAGCATGGTGGAAACTGTGTCGAAGCCTGCGAAAAGGAATACCACTACTTGAGCTGTTATTTCGTCCTTCGTCCAATCTGGAATATTAAAACGATTATAATATAGGGTTGATCATCAGAATTAGGAGTTCGGTTGAGGCATCTATATTCAAGTCTGAATAGTTGTCTAACTAAACTATACTGTCTTGAAGTCTCATGGTGTTCACGCGTCAAATACTTTAAATCGATTAAAAGTGGAAAAACTTATTAATTCGCTTACGTTTTACCTCAATTATCTCAGAAAATAGATCAAGGACACTGATTTTTTTATATATTTTATTATCGATATCACTAACATGAAATATAGTAGTTTGGAAAATCATTGTATGGGATATCTGATTTCACTATAATTTTAATAAATTGGTTGTTACTGCATTAGTTCTATAGTATTCGAGTAAACTAGTCGAGCGACAGGCAAAATAGCTGTTAGTAGTTTAATAAGATAAAGATTTTCATTTAATTGAAAAAAAACTCCATATTATAGAGTAGCTGACTCAACGATAATAATTATTTCCTAAATATTATTTTCAAGATATTATTTCGAGTGTGAGTACATACATATATAGCGGATCATAATTCATTGGAAACGTCACTCGAATATAAGTTCCCGGTCTGTTAGTGTCTCAGTCTCTGTATCGCTCCGCACAACATCTCATTATACCGAGACTCGGACCTCGGAACAGTATCATAAGTGTTGTAACATAACTACTGTAACATACTCTTGTACTGACTGCTTATGCTGTAAATAAAACTCGCTCCTCCATCCATTGGAGCAACCACCAAATCTCGACTTCTTCATCCACAACACTATGATCCCTAGATAAATATAAATGACCATTAGCGAATATCTTATATCATTATGCACCGAATCGCAGAAATTTAGTGACTTAATTCTAAAACAAGGGTCAAGTACCCAAACAATAATTATATTTACTTCGTTTAGTTATCTTCTTTTCTGTCTTCTCTTCTAGAACCCTTACAAAACCAATATCTTCGCTGATACCTGTGGCCTCTTTATCGTCGTGCAAGGATCCTTTGACGGCCTGCATCAAAAGGTGGATCATGTCTCTCCGAATCACTTCAGAATCTTCTCTAGATTTCATAATGTCAGTCACTGTTGACCTGAAGAAGTTGGCCACTGTATCTCGCATCAGGCTTACTTTAAATAGCTAATGAAAACGATATAATAAATAGGTACGTATTAAGAAAATTGTATATGAATTTGGTTTATATTAACGCTTTCGCTGCTGAATAGATAATGAGATTTTAATTGCCCCCTTTAAAATGCACGTTAATTACAACGATCGGCCGCCTGGTCATTACGCGCCGTGTGCGTCTTCCGCGTCCAAAGTATTAATATCGAAGCATATAATAATATGTAAGTTGAGTGACTTTTTTTATCATGGTGAATTAATTAAATTATATTTAGTTATTGAAAAGGAAGACTTAGCAATACGATAGACTGGCGCTGGGACCAGGGATTGCAATACCGAATGAATATATCAATACCGGTATTTCGGCATTTCTTATTGAATACCGGTATTTGTCAAAACATATTATAGTAAGAAATAGAAGTACTTACATCAATAAATATAGTTATCGAAAACACTATTTTATAGCAACCTAAAGAACCTACCTTATTGACCTTTATAAATATGTATGGATCATAATATTTTATAACTACTAATTTTTACAAAAACTTCAGTCGAAAGTCCAGATACAGGAAAATTACTTTCAAATTCAACGTTTTTTGGATGCACTATCAATGTTGGATCAATAGTTATAGAATATTTGGATATATTTGCCACGAATGTTTTCTTTTTCGAAATATGTTAATTCATCGCGACAATTCAATAAGTATATTAGAGGGATTTTGTTTTATTATTACTTAACTTTTGTTGGTTTCAGTAGATATATTTGCGGTTTGGCAGCATTAATCTGTACACTAAATTTAATATAAGTACAGTATAGTAGTTAGTAATGAAAAAAACTCAATTCATTTTCAAAAAATATTAATGTGTATGCTTTTTTAATACAGAAAATACCGATATTTTGGATTTTTGAAACCGGTATTTCGGTAGCGATAAATAATTGAACACCGGTTTTGAGATACCGGTATTGCAATCTTTAACTGGGACAACGGGACGCAAGGACAAGTTGGCACCGCATTGTCGAATGAAATAAAGTTCATAAATAAAATAAATAGACGTTCGTTATGATTTGATACATAAAGTAGGCGAGGAAGTTTAATAAGTTTCTATCTAGATAACTACTTAGTAGTTTTAATTCATTTTGATTTTAACATAATGTTTTTAATTACGGATTGAGAATTATCATGCTATAAAAATAAAAAAACTCTCTTCTCGTTGGAACTTAAACATATGCACAATTTTATTTCATTGTGTTAACTGTCAATACGTGCTAGGCATATTTTTTCAGCACCTCTTTTGGCTGTGGTAAATTTTAGAGCGAGATAGACAGTTTTGATTATTTAGATGGCTAGCTCATGCAATTGTTATAATAAATGTCAATACTTCGATACAAGCCTACCAAGAGTGCGAAGGGTGGAGATAGGCTGTTAAGGTCCGACTTAAATAGTGTAACTTAAACTAAATTTGGGATCACAGAGATTATAAATATAATTTTTTATCGTAAACATTTCACTATAATAATGCCAACATAAATTTTACTAATGGTTTTATAAATGCGTTTAAAAATTATTTAATCTAAATAATCTTAACACCACTGCACATGGATGTACAGAAATATGACTATATTCTAAAACATAAGAAGTTTAAAAGAATACTATTTTATGTAATAAAAATACTTTATGCAGTCATCAAATGTGTAAAATAAATATGAAGGATAATAAGGCTTCAAAATGATATAAATATATTATCTACAACGTTTAAGGAATGTTCGGGCTAATGTTTTGAAAATACCATAAAAGCTCCATTTTGACCTACGTTGGGCATGTGGGCCGTTAAGCCTTGCCTAAATCAAATTATAATAAATAAAAAATATTATTCTATCTATAAAATATTAAAAAAACTATGTATTATTTAATGGCATAATTTTAGATATTTTATAAATAGACGAGAATTTTTTGACTATTATTTTTATTGGTTTGCAGGGTTTAATTAAATTTTAAAAACTAACCAACACCACCTGTAAATTATTGTAGCCTTAGTTCAATGAAAACAATTACGTATGAATAACATTCTAAATTAGTTCAATGGAAACCTTCAAGGATAAATTAAGTAAGTATACCATAGTGTCTGTCACAATTAAAATACGCCTTACAATACAAGTCTTACCCTCATAAGACCAGGAAACATTGAAAGACCAGCCATCTTTGCTATTTCAAATCCTTTAAATTGTGTAACTTTTTCGGACATCTTGTAAAAAGTATTATTTGGTTCGTTCAATGAATCCGATTCAATTCCGAAGGCACACGAGGCTATAACATCATTTGAGTATTTGGTCAAGAAATCTTTTAGTTCTATTTCACGATAATCTCCTGAAAAATGAATATCGTATACAGGGCTCGAAATGGAACGGAACGCACCGGAGCGCCGTTCCGGCTCGTGAAATTTGTAAAATTATCGCTCCGTCTCATGGAAAAAATATGTTGAGCGTCTGAGCTAGATAGGTCATAGAATAGAAAATCTGACACACTTATTTTCATAAAATACACACGCGATTTGATGACTATGTAAATATCTTCCGAAAATTTGTCGAGCGTTCCGGTTCGTTAACTTTTCCATTTCGAGCGCTGATCGTATAATAAATTATAATGGATTATATTGTGCTATTCTATTTGAGTCGTTTTTGGCGACCCGGTGTTCGCCTCTCGGCATCAAAAGGCACTGTGTACACTCACCAAAAGGATAATAAACACTGACCACGAATACTATATCTAACTTATATAACCAATCAACCTATTATATTTTATTTCGTATTTTTATAATATTATTTTTAAAATATAACAAATCCACAAATAAACCCACCTAATATGTATATTTATATACATTTTTTGCGGAATGTCTCTCTTCTTAAGGCTTCAGTTGAGGCATGGTCTAAAAAGATCGTGACTAAGCGATGCGCGGATTGTGCAAATGAAATATAATTTGTCATAAAAATTCAACATGCGTCCATTTAATGTTATGTTTATTGTTATATTAGTAATAATAATAGTATTTTCATTACGTGTTTTATTTTTCAAGTACATGTGTAACGTTTTTTAGGCTTCTTTACACGATTTAAGAATATATTCCTCCGACGCCATCATAAAACAAATTGACGTGCTTACACCTTGATTGTCGGTCGCCGATTGGCCACCTACTGTTGAAAATTATTTCCCGTTTCACTTATGTATGCTCTTAAGCAAAAATAGATTGTCCCGCACGGGTCAGCTAAATCCACGATTATTCAATAAATACAAATAAGACGTTTAGGTCAAGGCATATTCGAATTATTCCCGGAAAAAGAGACCAAAAACATTTTCAAGCTAATTTCATTTATTTTAAGCATAACAATATCTAATTGCTATAGCAAACGGGTATTTTCTCAGATGAATTTAAAATGGTCAAATGCAAGAAACGGTAATTAGGTTATGTTACTTGTATTAAGTTGATAAAATCGGAATTACTCATTCAATTTAACATGATAATATACTAATGTGTTACCAATACATTATGCAGTAAAGAGCAATTATTGAAACAAGCATTGCATACCCTTTGAGAAACAATTATTGGTGTCCTGTTTTAGATAATCCGTCATGCGTTCTGCACATTTTTCAACGAAGGGTATCATTTCTTTCATCTTGGATCCCGTGAAAGCAGGACTTAACATGGTTCTCATGTCTCGCCACCTATCGCCTAAATCAGATAAAAATATAGTACAGTCTTCAATATAAGCTAGAGCATTTTTATTAATGATGGGTAATAGGGATCAAACCGAGTCTTAATGTCAAACAACACTATCTACAAAAGTGCAACTTTACAGGACAGTCAAAAACGTTTTTTTAGTTTCTTGTAACTCAACAAAGGATATGTTTATTTGAAACCTAATGTTCATATTTTATAATTTATTGTGTATTGTACATTTATCTTGTTTATAGTGTTGTTAAAATTTATAGGTGTGGTTTTAAAAAAAACAAGGGTTACTTTATGTAGTTAACGTGAAACTTTACTGACGATTCAATAAGCAACTAGAAAAGATTGACATAAAGTTGTTTGACTATCATGTAGCCGAGAATGTAAAATAACGTTATCTAAAATTTTTTTGTAAATAATGTTGTTTGATTTTAAGCAGTCGAAACAGTAAGTTATATAAGTAGAATAATATGTAAATCTTGACTTAGAGATGGTATTCGTTACTAGCAGTTTTGCAGTTTTTTGCTAGTTCCGAAATTCGACTAACATCTGCTACAGTTAATGGCACTTCAAGAATATGCTTTACAGTGAATGGTTTTGAGCTCTAAAAAGGTGGAAAAATAATCCATACATAATAAAATTTATTGTCACTTGTCTTGTTTTCCTACCTTTAAGATTAAATAAATTGTAGAAGTATAGTGGGTCAGATTCTTGCACTCCGAATAGTGTAGTATGGTCCGTGAAGTGATCGAAGTCTTTGACATTCACTTGCTTTAGCAAATCTAAGTCTTTTATGACCAAACAGGGCTGGGAGAAATTGAAAAATCCCACATATCTAAAAAAATCAAACAATAAGTCTTAAATTAATTTTCTCTTTAGTGCATATTTTAATAACTTTACTGATGGGAGTAAGGCAGTACGATGTGGTTAAATTGCACTAAAGTAGCTTCCGTTTATATGACTTTCAATTGTTCAATATTCTCAGAATAAAAAAATCCGTTAGTTTTCTGATTATATGGTATAGATTGGCATTGCGAGCGAGACGTGCGGTGTTGAAATATGTTTACAGAATGTACTGACGTTCAGACACGAGTATCGTTTTTGTAGGTTGGCATTACCCGACTCGGATTCCGTAAGTTAAACGCGAAATATATTATGGTGCATGTCGCGGACTATCACGTAACGTCACAGCACGCTGCCGCTATGGGAAAAAAGTGTGTAATGTCGTTTTTCTTGGTGTTTAAGATGTTATCAGACTGATGCTTCCACTCCGTAGCACATTTTGACAATTTAAACGAACATTGTCAGTTAGCAAAATCTGCCGAAATCACCAAAACAACAATGAGGTCACCTCACGTTGAACCGCGCTGTATCGACACCTGAATGACGTTTTGAACGTTTTTATCATTTTCTAGATGTCTACACTTTTTTGAATCATGTCAATTCACGTGTTTTTTTGATGGTTGACACTATAAGAATCTTGTCTATTATATATGGTCTGTGGGTTGGGTTCCGTTAAAAATATTATTGAATTTAAAGAGACTCGTTACTAGGTTACTCCATCATTGAATTTACAGAGATCGTGTTCGTTCAAAATATTCTGCAAAATGACGACACCATAGATTAAATTATTTGTCGCTGTGACAGCGTGACAGTATGCGACATGCATCTCAATATAATCACAACTAAACATTTTACACCCGCTACTCCCAGTGGAGTCATGAAAGAAATGGAATGTTGAAAAATTGAGACAACACCAATCCATAAATAACACTCAATTCACTAATGATAATAGAAACACGGGATTTCCAAATCAATGTTATAATATTATAATGTTTCTTACTTTTCATCCGGAAAGGTGTCATACGTCCTTTTGAAAGCGTCATTTAAATGTTCTTTCCCAGCAATTACTTTAAATGTGTTTCCAGCGAATGGCACTGGATTAATGTACTGGATTCCCGTATTGATAAAATGCCGTGTGCTTCTATTTCCCAAAAAGTACAGGGATACCAGAATTGATACTCCCAAAATGATAAAGTCTGTAGTGGTGAACATTGTGACGGTTGTCAACTGGAGCTAAAGGAAACATAGATAAAATCATCTGAGATGTTGTTGGACCTTGGAAGATTCGGCTACGCTGATTGGACGACGGAAAACTGTGCGCTACATTTATAAATGAAATGTGCAATTTTAATTAACGTAAAGTCCCGCCTGAGGTCAGTCCGTCACAGGTCCCCGGGCGCAACACGAGTAAACGGAAGTATATTGTAACACATTTTTAGCCCTAAGACCCGCTGAATAGACAAATTCATAAAGTTCGTTCAATGTACGTGGTAACAAAGAACTTGGTACCAAGAAGAGTGGAGGAAGCTAGGGGAGACCTTCATCCAGTAGTGGACCGACGCCGACTGATGATGATGATGATGATGAAATAGAATTCCACCTCACTCATTGCAATATCTTAAATAGTTTTGAAATTATCAGCAGTTTCTGTTTAATTAAGAAATATACTAGAGCTGTGATTATATTATTATGATGCACGTCGCGCACTATAAATACGTGAAGTCACAGAAAGCTGCCGCTATGGGAAAAAAGTGTGTAATTTCGTTTTTCTTGGTGTTTAAAATGTTATCAGACTGATGCTTCCATCCCGTAGCATATTTTGAACCTTTAAACGAACATTGTTAGTTAGCAAAATCTGCCGTTATCACCAGAACAACAATGAGGTCACCTCATACGTACCGCACTGCATCGACACCGGCATGAATCAATGAACGTTTTTTTATCATTTTCTACATGCCTACACATTTTCGACTTATGTCAAAATCACTTGTTTTTTGTCTTCCGCGGTTGGGACTATGTATTTTCCATAATAGTGAAAGGTGCTGTTCGGTTATACGGAATACAGCGGAAAACACATTTTGAAAATAGCCGATAAACTGGATTATTTGTTAAGTTAACCTAACCAAACCTAACCTAACCTAACCTAACCTAAACTAACCTAACCTAACCTAAACTAACCCAAACTAACCCAAACTAACAAATAATCCAGTATATCGGGTATTTTCAAAATGCGTTTTCCGCTGTATTCCGTATAACCGAACAGTACCTAGTGAAATTACCTATGGTCTGCAGGTTGGATTCTGTTCAAAATATATTATCTATGGCTGTAATATTGCAAGTAATTTTAACGTACGCACACGTAGAAACTGTTAAAATTAATTGGAATTGTCATGAATAATGAATAATAATTCAAAATACTAATACATTGGAGTTGGCACTTTCCATCATTGAATTTACAAAGATGGTGACTGTTCGAAATATCCTGTAAAATGACGAAACCATAGACTAAATCTGTCGCCGTGACAGCGTGAGAGTACGCGACGTGCATTATAATATAATCACAGCTTAACTAGCATCTATCTTTTTTTTGACAATCTTTTTATATCTACCGCCAACTTTTGTATTTCTGTTAGTAGTAAAATTTTCTAACCGCCAACCGGTTCCACAGTAATGGTGTTTTATAAAGTAGGGAAGTAAATTTACTTTATAAAACAGAGTTACAGCAATACAAGTTAAAGCATATAATAATAATTATTTACCAAATACCGTATGTCAGACTTTCGCTAAGTTTGACAGAATAAATCTTTATAAAACAACTTATGTACTGTTGTTAAATCTATCGTTTATTTATACTTATTTATATTATATGGAATCTGAAGTCTGATGAAATTACATTTAATTAATTAAATTATTAATGAGATCCCTGAGGCTAATGATGCGAAACTAAATACTGGATATCTGTCTCAATTTTTGTGAGGAAGAAACGAAGGTCTCCTCTTTCGGAAATATTCAGGCGGTTTCGTTCTTTAATATGACAGCACTAAAACCTAAATCTGGAATTTTATAAAAACACAATGAGAATGTTTTTAAAACCCCTACCGCCTACCATGAAAGCTAGAACACCCACTAGTGGGCGGTAGGGACCAGATTGACTACCCCTGATCTATATAATACAATTAAACAAATTAGGTACATCATGGAATGATAAATAATACCATTTATTTATTATTGTGAAACTGTAACACGTCATAATAATTATCTATATCTATGATTTATACTAATATAAATTTTATAATCAGTATATAGACATCAGTGACGTCCCTAGGCTGCCCCAAAATGCTGCCCCTAGGCAGTGTCAAAATGCCACCCCATTATGCAGTATTTTTTATTATCCTTTCATGACTTCAATATCTAAGAAATACATTATTAACAAAATTTATAACACAAAATTTAATTTAAATGTCATCTCTACTTCAATAGACAATATTGCGAGTCCACAGTTTGAGATATTTTATTTAAAAATACACCTGACAACTTTCAAAACTCGCGAATGACTGACAAAAATATTTGGAATAATTAATTAGGTACCTAAGTATGTACCTACCTTTAATTCAAATATAATTCGCAAATCTGCACGTGTTATTGCTGGTCATCAAGGAGTGATGTCCAAAGACAACGGAAGTAAACTAGACATCGCGAACCCGACGAAAAAAATACAGTCTTGTTAAACCTTGTTTGCTAATTAATACATTTTGTTTGCTGAGCTTTGTGAGCTGATTTTTTTTAATGGAAAGATATTTCCGTTATTACTAAAGTTAGGTACCTATTCATGTATATATATATATAAGCGCCTAGTTTCAAAAGCCCCTAAAACGGGTTTCATAAAAATTTGAGTTAGAGATATGTTTTTGTCCTCTATATGTTGGACAAAGTTATAGTTTCAAAAAAGGCCTAAAACCGTCAATATTTATTATCAAAAATTAGGCTTTATTTCAAAACCCCCTAAAACAGTTGGCGTGTGAATTTCAAATTCCCCTAAAATGAATAAGCCAATCAGCGGCTGTTCTGATGGTCATGTGATACGGATTTCAATATGTCTGCCTGAACAAATTAATTAAAGTGACTTCGTGTTGATCGCTCTATAGGTTAATAGTATGTTCAATATTTATAATGAATGTTGAACTGATTAATGTGCCGAAATGTAAGCCCAATGAGTCAAATAATTACAGTTTACCATTGAAAATGTAAAATATGTACCTATTGACTTAATACTTTTTCACATATTTTATTAATAATCAGTGGGTCTATTCTATGCTTATCGACCGCTAAAGTGATAAAGTGAAAAATATTATCAAACTTAGGGTAGGTTTGTATCAAAATATTAGCACTTATTGTAACAATTACACGAAGCCGGTTTTTATTGTTGCAATAAGTGCTATATTTTAACAGCACCTATCTTGCTGCTGTTAAAATATCGCACTTATTGCAACAATAAAAACCGGCTTCGTGTAATTGTTACAATAAGTGCTAATATTTTGATACAAACCTACCCTAAGTTTGATACTATTTATCAATTTAGTGTTCGAAAACAATAGAATAGACCCACAGGACCGGTTTTACCAACATATTATTTTATATACAAATATTTAAAAATGCATAATAACAAAATATAAAGTAGAGACAGCCACTAACTAGAATATAAATAATTATAAATGTACACTATACCAATACCATTCATCCGATTACGATAAAACTTTGGTGAGTTATTGTGTGCACACCTGCCAAGGTTTCTGAATTAGAAAAACTATCTTCTTCTTCATTCTATCTTCTTTTATCCGTGTGGTTCCTATACCATTCATTCGATTGCGATGAAACTTTTGTCAGTTGTTGTGCGCATACCCGCAAAGATTTTTAAATTAGTACAACCATGTTCTTCTTCTTCTTCTATTTGTATGCGTTCCTATACCATTAATCCTATTGCGATGAAACTTTGGTGAGTTGTTGTGCGTACGCCCGCGAAGGTTTCTGAATTAGAAAAGCCATCTTCTTCTTATTCTTCATTCTATCTTCTTTTATTCGTGTGGTTCCTATACCATTCATCCGATTGCAATAAAACTTTTGTCAGTTGTTGTGCGCACACCCGCAAAGATTTTTGAATTAGTACAACTATGTTCTTCTTCTTCTTCTATTCGTATGCATTCCTATACCATTCATCCGATTGCGATAAAACTTTCGTCGGTTGCTGTGCTCATACTTGCAAAGGTTTCTGAATTAGTACAACCATCTTCTTCTTCTTCTTCTTCTTATATTCTATCTTATTCTATTTGCATGCGTTTCTATACCATTCAACCGATTGCAATGAAACTTTTGTGAGTTATTATGCGCACGCCTGTGAAGGATTCTGAATTAGTACAACCATCTTCTTTTTTTTCTTCATGCGGGTGTGCGCACAGCAACTGACAAAAGTTTCATCGCAATCGGATGAATGGTATAGGAACGCATACGCATAGAAGAAAATAGAATAGAAGAAGAGAAGATGTTTGTACTAATACAGAAACCGTCGCAAATGTGCGCACAACAACTGACAAAAGTTTCATCGCAATCGGATGAATGGTATAGGACCGAATACGAATACGAGAAGATAGAATAGAAGAAGAAGAAGATGGTTTTCTAATTGAGACACATTTGCGAGTGTGCGCACAACCACCGACGAAAGTTTCATCGCAATCGGATGAATGGTATAGGAACCATACGAATAAAAGAAGATAGAATGAAGAAGAAGATGATAATTTTTCTAATTTACAAACCTTTGCGGGTATACACACAACAACTCACGAAAGTTTCATTGCAATCGGATGAATGGTATAGGAACCATACGAATAAAATAAGATATAATGAAGAAGAAGAATATGGTTTTTCTAATTCAGAAATCTTTGCGAGTGTGCACACAATAACTCACCAAAGTTTCATCGCAATCGGATGAATGGTATAGGAACCATACGAATAAAAGAAGATATAATGAAGAAGAAGAAGACAGTTGTACTAATTCAGAAACCTTTGCGGGTGTGCGCACAGCAATTGACGAAAGTTTCATCGCAATCGGATGAATGGTATAAGAACCATACGAATAAAAGAAGATATAATGAAGAAGAAGAAGACGGTTGTACTAATTCAGAAACCTTTGCGGGTGTGCGCACAGCAATTGACGAAAGTTTCATCGCAATCGGATGAATGGTATAAGAACGAATACAAGAAGATAGAAGAAGAAGACGATGGTTTTCTAATTGAAACACATTTGCGAGTGTGCGCACAACAACCGACGAAAGTTTCATCGCAATCGGATGAATGGTATAGAAACTGTTGGGTCACTAGTGTGGTGTTCGATGTGTAGATTGAGGATGATGATAATGAAGTATACGATGTAGCAGGGTGAGATTTATTAGCAGCATATTGGTACAATAGTATATTATACAATGACAGTTACGAGCTAGGTACTTGGATTCGAGTGACATCTAGATAAATTATTCTTCGTTATTTATACAATAAAAAGTAATACATTAACATTAAATTCTGGTACATAATCATATTAGACTAATTATAGAATCAGCGTTTTAAATCGAGTAAAGAAATGAAATATTATTTGTTATTACAGTTGTAAGAAAATATGATACTATAAAAATGATTATTTGGCTAATACACCATAATGGTATAATGTGCTGTGATATGATGTAATAATATACCGTATCTAATGTCCCCAAACAACTTGCTGATTTAGCTAAGATTGTTTGCTGGAAATTGATTCGCTGGGAATATATTACAGCAGAGTAATTTGATATCTTAAACAATAGATATTTGATCGCTATTATTCTGCAGCTTCAGAACCATACGAATAAAAGAAGATGTAATGAAGAAGAAGAAGATGATGATTTTTCTAATTTAGAAAACTTCGCGGGCATGCGCACAACAACTCATGAAAGTCTCATCGTAATCGGATGAATGGTATAAGAACCATACGAATAAAATAAGATAAAATAAAAAAGAAGAAGAATATGGTTTTTCTAATTCAGAAACCTTTGCGAATATGCACACAATAATTTACCAAAGTTTCATCGCAATCGGATGAATGGTAAAGGAACCATACGAATAAAAGAAGATAGAATGAAGAAGAAGAATATGATTTTTCTAATTCAGAAACCTTTACGAGTGTGCACAAAATAACTCACCAAAGTTTCATCGCAATCGGATGAATGGTATAGAAACCATACGAACAATAGAAGATAGAATGAAGAAGAAGAGGAAGAAGATAGTTTTTACAATTCAGAAATCTTCGCGGGTGTGCATCGAATGAATGGTATAGGAACCATACGAATAAAAGAAGATAGAATGAAGAAGAAGAAGATGATAATTTTTCTAATTTAGAAACCTTTGCGGTTGTGCGCACAACAACTGACGAAAGTTACATCGCAATCGGGTGAATGGTATAGGAACCATACGAATAAAATAAGATAGAATAAAGAAGAAGAATATGATTTTTCTAATTCAGAAACCTTTACGAGTGTGCACAAAATAACTCACCAAAGTTTCATCGCAATCGGATGAATGGTATAGAAACCATACGAACAATAGAAGATAGAATGAAGAAGAAGAGGAAGAAGATAGTTTTTACAATTCAGAAATCTTCGCGGGTGTGCATCGAATGAATGGTATAGGAACCATACGAATAAAAGAAGATAGAATGAAGAAGAAGATGATAATTTTTCTAATTTACAAACTTTTGCGGGTATGCACACAGCAACTCACGAAAGTTTCATCGCAATCGGATGAATGGTATAGGAACGCATGCGGGACAAACAAACATTCATTTTTATATATAAGTATAGACAACTGTTCTATTTCAATATTATTTGTAATATTTTTAAATATATATGTATGTATACAATAGTAATTTCCATATCGTTAACATAATTTATATTGTTAATTTTAGTTACTTCGAATAAATATTTTTTTAATTTGTACAAAACATATATTTTTTTTCTCCAAGAAATATAACCACATGACGCCTTGCAAATTCCTCATGCGTCATTGCTATAATGTAAGTTTCATAACCCCCTAAAATCATACATGTTAATTTCAAAAGCCCCTAAAATGGTAGTTGAGTTTCAAAGTCCCCTAAAATGAAAATCATTTGATTTTTAATATATTCTCTCAGTAAAATATGCAAAAAGTGAGTAAAAGATACTAAATATTATACTCTTTATAGTGTATAAATCAAATAATAAATACCTAATGTTCACGCATTCAATAGATATGACTTTTTCTCATTTTTCTCAGAACTGCCAAAAGTCGTTTTAGGGGCTTTTGAAACTAGAGGCTTCATATATTGAATGATTCTCCTCGATTTGCCGCCCTTCGAGTAACTGCCGCCCCTAAGCAACGCTCAATCTGCCTACCCCCACGGGACGTCACTGATAGACATTAATACATAATAATTCTTACCTTCACAGGATTATCAATAATTATTCAAGTAAATTTATTTTTCACAACACTTTTGAAGAGGTCATTGCCAGACACGACATGCTTGTAACCTTCGCTTGCTGATTGTCAATTATTGTTATTGATAGTACAGCTGGCCTGGATATAATGTCTCCAATTATATAATGTCATAAAAATGATAACAGTGTCTGGGGTTACCAAATTACAATTCGCTGACGAATAATTCTTTTTTTTTTGTTATACCATAATTTACTTTTTGTTTTTTTTTTATATTATGCCACTAAGGCCCGTTTCAGACGGGACACTGGTGTCGCGCTCGATATAATATATGAAGCCTTTGTATTCTAATAAAGGGGCCTTTGTATTGTGTTTATGAATGCCCTAGAGCTAATGAGTCAACACGTGTCCGGTACACTTTTCCGTCAGCCGCTACATTCTCAAGCCGCCGATACACTTGTTTTTATTACCGCAGCCAGTTTTATGTTCTAATTTATAACGCGAAATTATGCGTTGACTCATTAAATCTGGGGCGTTCAGAAACAAAATACAAAGGCCCCGTTATTATATCGAGCGCGACACCGGTGTCCCGTCTGAAATGGGCCTAATTTATGTGTGAATACGCTCGAGTAATTTTATTTGACGCAGATGATGCTATCGATTCGTCAGAATATTTTAAAGGGGGCCTCGAAAGAGCTCAAATCACCATTATTTTCTAGTTGTTCGTTACATATTTTAATTTGGTATGAAGTCCAACAACTAAGTTTACTTTGATTCGATATGGACACACAATTGATTAAGAAAATAATTTTATGGTTCTATTATATCTATTTAGTATGGTTTTATTATTTTGTTAGTTTAATGTATATCGCGGACAAACGCAGTATGCGAGGAACGATTACTCAATTGGGAGATTATTTATTGTGAATTGCTTGGTTGAAAGGTTTGATATCGACTAAGATCGTTAGTTATATTATATGTTGAAAAATGTTACTATACAATCTTAAAACGAAGTGTATTTATCAAATTTCAGTATCTAGTGAATTATGACCCAGCATAACACAATCCCTGAAACTAACACCAAAAATGCATATATATATATATATAACATAACCCATCAAAAAGGTACGCATCACTAATAGGTATATAATATTATCTGTCAATTAAAACTATTTTTCGTTATAGGATTTGATTTTAGGAAAGAGATAGATATATTCATATTTTTACTAGGTAGGTTGGAATTCCTGGTTTTTTATTTTATTTTTCATCGTTAGGAGCCTTAACATCAGTCAGTGCCTCGGACCTCTACATCCATAAAGCCATCACTGTGAATATGTTTATGCAATGGCAGTTTAATACGATTCTATTTATGTCAAACTATCCCATTGATGATAATGTATTGATTTTAAACAGTGGTTTTCAAACCCTACAATCAAATCCAGCTACACTCATTTCTCCCAGATCGTGAATCCATGTAAACTTTTGGTCTTTAAATTAAATTTGTATGTAGGTTTTTTCAATTGGGTTGGAGAGCGGCGCTTTTTTGAATTTTGCACGGAGGCGGCCGTCTGTATTAGTTAACTGTGCACAGGCAAATTGAAAAAAACTCTTCCTTGCCTCCATTACTCTGAGACTTCTCCTCTAACTGTATTATCTCCAAAACAGGTTATAAGAAGCAAAAGGGGCAAGATTTGGCTGTTATAAATTGTTATTTATAACCACTATATTTAGTCTTTATTGGAAATTTATAAAAACAAAAACAAAAACACTATCATTATTTGGTTTATTTCTTTTGAATGGATTTCCAAGGATTAACAGTAACAAAATGGATAACCTACATAAACAAAATAAAATAACAAATTAATAAATAAATCAATCAATCAATCCTAGGATGTTATGGAATAATATTATTTTTCTCTCTTATGTGAAAATTGAATATCATTTAACCGTTGATAATTTACTCAATCGGATGTTCCTAATATTTACAATACTGTGGCATTTCTTCGTTTGATTCCAATCCAGAAACCATGTTCTGCTGTCAGAGTGACAATGTGGCTCAGGATTTTGATCGGTGATTCAGTTTTTGGAGTCATGACCAAATCGAACTGACGAAGAAGATGGAAGGCCAGCAACTTTACTTCCATGAGTGCGAAACGGTTTCCTAAAATAAAAATGGATATGATATAGGTGATTGTCAAATTATAATTGAAAAATTTTCAAAGAAATCGAAATTAAATTAATAACCAGAAAAAAAAAGAAAATCCAGAATCAAAACCGACACCTACTGTTATTGGTTTTGGCAAATTCAAAGGGTCGCAAATTGTAATTACCTACTTAGTTAAGTTATGTTATGGAATATACCAACTGTGCTCTAAAGATTGCGCAGATTCATCTCTTGAACCTTGGAGTACCTAACGATCACGAGAATGAGATGTGTTATAATTCTACATGAGAATTTTGCAAATATCTTTGACTGTGAGACAAACATTAAAATTATTATAAAAGAGAACGTTCGTCTACTTTGAACATTGTATGCATAGCAGAAACATAGACCCTTCCAAACCAAATCGTCCCACACCAAACTCAGTACTTATTAATCGGGCGTATCATGAAGCAGTTTTTTTACGTCTGGGAATGTCTCAGGAAAAGATATCCAAATTTTGGATCATGCAGTCAAGTGTGCTTTGACTGATTTTACAGAGAATTGCTAATGGAAAGTGCACATGGGAGAGAAGAACACGATGAGATAACAAAAATAACTGATTTTAATTATTAATGAATACTCATTTATAGTACAAAAAATAAAGCTAAAACAATACGGACAAACAAAATGTTAAAGAGATTTTCACGTCCGCAATAAGAAGCTTTTTTTAAACGTAACAAAATTGGCTTTTATGGCGACCAGGTCGGATGGACCGATGGGCGCACTTTGCAGGGGAACAGGGGAGAGTAAAGAGGAATGCTCTAGATCTAAAAACACATAATAATATAAAAATAAGAACATGTCAATAGTATGACTACTGCATTGCACTAGCCACTGCGCTATGACAGGTGATGTTAACGCAACTTCACTATTGTGATGAAAAATTACCAAAATACTGACCTATGCAAGCCCGTGGTCCAACACCGAAGGGCAAAAACGTGAAAGGGTGAATTGAACTTTTGTTCTGATCTGAAAATCTCTCCGGATCGAATTTCTCTGGATTCGGCCAATACTTTGGATCTCTATGTATGGGGAATATCGGAATCTGGATAATATCACCTTTTTGAATCTGAAAAAAGAAACGAACATGCTGAGAATGGCTACTAATAGTTATTTAAGAACGTTAGATAATATATAGTTTGGTGTTTTTAGGTTCGTTTTATTAGTTTTTGGTAGATGGTGATGGTATTTTAGACAACTCAACTTACGGTATAACCAGGATGGCCTGGATTTGATGGTGGTAATCTGAATGTCTTTGTACATTGTCGGTCCACTAAGCCAACAGGTGGCCACAGACGAAGAGTTTCTAAAAGATGGAAATTTGTTATTTTAATTAGCATATACAATAAATAACCCTGTTTAAATTGAATTTTTTAAATGTGTAATCGATTTTTAAGTAAAAACGTTGTTATTAAATAATAAACAGTTTACTAATACAATCAACTATTAAAAAAAATCTATAAAAAATAATTTATGGTCATATAAATTAGGATAATTATCGTGAAATTTAATGAGGTTTAGAGAACCTATCAAATTACAATTGAATGATAGATTTTTTTATGATATACGTAGGCAATAATCAGATGAAACTGTTCAATGAATTACGTTTATCGTTGAATTAAAAAAAATATTTACTTTTCTTTGTTTTCTTAATGGAAAGATAACATATGAAAAATAACAAATTAAATTTAGGGAACTCAACACAATCATAAGGCGAAACCCGGGTCGCAAAAAACGACTAAAATGGAATAGTACAAAACTGAAATCCATCAGAATTTAAATTCAAATTCCATCAAGTACCTTCGGTCGATAGTATTAATATTACAATCATAACCATCAAAAATTCTCGATAAAACTGGGCTGGCCATGTTCAACGAATGGATTTGGAAGACTGGAGAGGTTTTGGTGCGAAGTCGTCTGGGTGACTATTGGCAGATTCAAAAAACGGTGGATAGATGGCGCGATTAGGATGAGCGAGAGATCAGAGATCCAATGGATGAGGATTCCAGAAGATAGACCGGACTGAGAATGGTGGCTAGAGAAGCCCAGAGCCCACCCCCAAAATAAACTTTTTTGAAGTTATACTTCTTTGGGCGCGTTTGGAAAATCAGATCGGAGTGTATTTTTGGCGTGTGACATGTAACACATAATTTATTTTTTCACACAAAAATAAACGCACTCGATTGGATTCGAACCACCGATTGTTCGGTTATCAGCCGAACGCACTACCATTACGCCACAGTATAATCATGACGATTATACAGTATACTATTATAGTTTAGAATTGTACCGTTGCCTAGGCAGCGAATTTATTATTGTCGGCCATTTGCAATTCCTTATGTAAACAAACTATTAAACGTCATAGTGGCAGTTGTTACTTTAAAAATAAAAAGAACGATAAATAATTATATAATTTAGTAATATACGTTAAAGTGTATAGAAATAAACCAACGGCGTTCCAATAAGCGGTTCTTTTTCTTGAGTGTGTAATTTAACGAGATAATTAAGAGCTGGTCGAAGAATCTAGGTTATCACAAGTTTTGTTTTTGTTTTGTTACGCCAAAGAAGTATAACTTCTAACGCACGTACAAAAGTACACACACCGATTTTTTTTTAATCAACGAATAATTGATAGGATTTTTCTTACACACATATATAAAGCACTTTGGTTGGAATCCGATAAATGGGGTTTGAGTGCAGCCTGTTCTAATATTTATTTCAAGTATTTTTTTAATGAGTATGTTTTTGAGGTGTTTCAGAACTGTGTATGTTCAATTTGATTAGCCCAATATTATTATGCTTTGTGAAATACATGTATTGTGCTGTAAAACCAGGTGAACATTGGAGTATCCATATGCGGATGAGACAAGATAAAAATGAAAGATAGAAGAAGATGCATTAATTATGGATTGGATAATCTATGACTGATTTTCAACATGGGTACAAAGAGGAAAGACGAAGATAACATACCAGAACAAACCATATCCAGATATTTTAGTTTATGAAGGTCGTTGTACGTAGCCATAGCTCCATTGTTATCCAGGACATATTCGTCTATTTCAGCTTGCAACAGGTCATGGGCCTCTTTGTTTATGCACAGTTCGTAAAACATGAAATTGAGCATTGTGGATACTGTGTCAAATCCCGCAAAAAGGAATATCACTACTTGGGCTGCTATTTCGTCGTCTGTCCAATCTAGAATATTAATATTACGATTTTATAGCCGTGATTTTTATTTTTCAAACAGTGTACTATGAGTACCTTCCTAGTATGAAAATTCAAATTTTCTTAAGTTTTTACTTATAAACAAGCGCACACACAACGATGGCGAGGTCACAAGGTGACAAGGTCCAGAATATTCTGATGTGGCATGTTTAGAAGACAAGACAGTACAGACGACACAGACACTAAAGTTCTGATCAAATTGAGGTGAATGTCACCTACATGTCGCCAACTGTCACGCTGTCGCGGCGACAAATTTAGTCTATAGTTTCATTATTTTGCAGAATATTTTGAACGATCATCATCTCTGTATTTTCACTGAAGAATGGCACTGATGAAGAGTGCCAACTATAATGTATTACTAATTTGAATTATTATTAATTATTCATGCTAATTTCAATAAATTTGACAGTTTCTACGTGTGCGTACCTACGTTAAAATTACTTGCGACATGACCATAGATACTATTTGGAACAGAACCCAACCTGCAGAGCATAGATAATAGACAACATTCTTATAGGAAATACATAGAGCCAACCGCTAAAAATAAAAAAACGTGATTTTGACATGACACTCGAAAATTGAAGGCATGTAGAATTGATGAAAAACGTTCAAAACGTTATGCAGGTGTCGATGCAATGCGGTTCAACGTGAGGTGACCTCATTGTTGTTTTTGTGATTTCGTCAGATTTTGCCAAGTGACAATGTTCGTTTAAAGGTTCAAAATGTGCTACAGGATAGGAGTATCAGTCTGATAACATTTTAAATACCAAGAAAAACGACATTACACATTATTTTACCCTCACGTGATAGTCCGCGACATGCACCATAATATATTTCGCGCTTAACGATCTTAAAAATTGTTAAGCCACGCGCACTCAATTACCATAATATGTAAGTGCGACACCTCGCAATAACTCGTACATAGGTGAATGGCAGAAATTTAGTGGTTATATACAAACAAAATCATGGGTTAAGTATCCACATAAAGAAAATATATTTACTTCGTATAGCTGTATTTTTCTCTGTTTTCTCTGCATGAACTTTTTCGCTGATACCTGTCGGCTCATTCTCCTCGTGCGAGGATCTCTTGACCGCCTGCATAAGAAGGTAGATCATATCTCTTCGAATCACCCCTGAATCTTCTCTAGACTTCATAATATTAGTCACTGTTGACCTGAAGAAGTGGGATACCGTATCCTCCATCAGGCTAACTTTGAATAACTAATAAAAACGATATAAAAATACGTATCAACAATATTTGATATTTGGTTTAAAATATTGAAACATATAAGGGAGTAGAGTGGCTCAAATAATGTAATGTTAACTATGTAAGTATAATATGCATATTTTTTATATTGGTATTACAACTAAATTTATAATATCAATTTAAAGAATAAAATAGTCACGATAGATCAGACATTAGGGTTTTTCGGTACCAAATACCGTTCCAATATTTATGTGAGCTAAATTTTTGTATACTTCTCTCAAGGCCAGCATTTGATCATATAATTTAAAAACTCACGCATGTTTGAATATGGAATAGGACATAATAAAAAAAAGGACAGAATGACAGCTAAATTATTTCATTCTCAATATCTTCATTTCAAGTTTTGACGAAATCGTGTTTAGTGTTTCATTTTTTACATATATGTCTTGGTTTGTGTCCCGGGGTACCTATAACCTAATTTCTGTAGATTATTTTAAAGTTCAATTTAGGGTAGATTAGGATCAGGCGCAAACCGGACAACCTGGAGAGACTGGTAGTTTTGGGTAGCCTCCAGGGAAGGCGAAGCAGAGGAAGAGCGTCTGCGCGATGGAGCGACCAAGTGAAAGAGCTGACTGGGGGAACCATCCATTCTGCCCTGAGAGAAGCGGATGATCGATAAGGATGGAAAGTCTTGGTCGCTCAAAGGATGGCAAAATTTAAATGTGGTCACGATCCTCAGCCATGAGTACACGACTAAGATGAGAGAGGATCGGGTATCGACCATTAGTGGAAAAGGCGGACACAGATTGAGAAAAATGCGATGACACGTCTTACTACTATATGGAAGGATCGGGGAATTTTAATTGCGACGAAAATAATGCTTGTGCAAAATGTTCTCCATATTGTCGAGTCCTGGAGTCCGTAGGCAAGAGAGCGAAATACAATTAATGCCTTCGAAATGTGGTGTTGGCGCCGAATGCTTCGTGTTTCTTGGAGAGAGCACAGGACGAGACTACAGGCTGTCGACAATATGTTTGCGATGTGTTCTGCAGTTTTTCTAACATATTGTTCGACGCGGACCAGATAACCTGGAGAGAATGATCAAGAAAAAGCGTCGGCGCACTGGAGCGACGAAGTGAAGGAACTGACCAGAGGCAGCCTTCACTCTGCCCTGAGAGAAGCAGAGAATCGAATGGTGTGGAAAGCCTTGGTCGCTCAACAGATGACAGAATTTTAAGGTGATGCCATGAGGGAACGACTCATCTATGTATGTTAGTACCAAATTTATAAGAAGTGATTTAGATGTTGGTAAGTATATATTTAAAAAGATCCCGATTCCGATCCAAAAATCCGATATTTTACTCTAAGAAAAATAATATGGTTACTAATATTCCATTGTTGTGTGAAACCCGCATACATAAAGCAATACGTATTTTTAAATTAAACTTTAAATACATAATTGCTGCTCTGGAAAAACAATCAAAAAATGGAAACTTGCAAACAAGGCAACATGCATTCATCAAATGTTTAAAATAAATATAAAGGATAATAAGGCTTCAAAATTATATGAATATCTACAACATTTAAGGAATGTCCAGGCGTATGCTTTGAAAATACCATAAAAATTCCATTTTGACCTACGTGGCGCATGTGGGCCACGTGAAAAGAATTTAATCTGATGATTATTAGTAATTTCCTACACCCAAAAAACATAAATACATAATGTATGTTTCTTAGTATACTACGTTGGCGCAATAAATAATAAATTTACTATATATTTAATAATGCAAGCCTTACGTTCATGAGGCCAGGACACATAAAGAAACCAGTAAACTTTGCTAAATCCCATCCTTTAAATAGTGTAATTTTTTCTGACATCTTGTAAAAAGTATTATCTGGATCGTTCAATGAATCCGATTCAATTCCGAAGGCACACGATGCGATAACATCATTTGAGTATTTCGTCAAGATGTGATTCAATTCTATTTCTTGATAACCGGCTGAAAGACGGATTGTTATAAGATGGTATTAGATGTAATAAATTAATCAATAAATAAGTTAATAATCAATAACTGACCAAATTCCCCCAGTAATAGTAAATGATATGTTATATTTTTAAATAATACTGCAATAAGTTATGATTTATCGTGTAAATTTAAGAACCAGCTAAATTTCCACAGTAATATAATAATATTATCTATGTATTGCTATATTATTGCATATGGAATGTTTTAAAATCAATAAATAAGAAATCCTTTTAGAAATTAATATTGCACAGAGTGTAGTATCGACTATGAATTGTAACGTTCACATCATAAAACCTAAATTTTATGATGTTTCATTTGAAAACCTGTTTATAGGGGATCTAAATATACTCACAATGACCTTTGTCCATAACAACATCCCAAGTAAAAATAGACCCCTGTTCAGTGTTCAACCTATTTCTATATTGCGCATGTAGCAATGTAAAGATGACCTAGAATCCATCACGCTAAGTTATGTTAAATACCCGATTTTACAATTATCGTCAATTAATAAATTGAATCCAATACAGTATTCATCATCATCATCATCAGCCTGAATCTATCCATTGCTGGATGAAGACCTCTTCAAGCTGCTTCCACTTCTCTCGGTCTTGTGCATTGCATTGCCACGTACTTCTGCAGAACTTTATCATTTCATCGATCTAGCGGCCTCTAGGTCTACCTTGCGGAAGTGTTGTACTTCTTGGATACCACTGGATAACTAGATTTCTCCAACGATTGTCTCTTCTTCAAGCTATGTGTCCAGCCCATCTCCATTTAAGGCTTTTAATAAACTCTATTACATCGCAAACCCTTGTCTGCTTCCTTATCCACTCATTCCTCTTTTTGTCCTTTCGCGTTATGCCCAGCATGCACCTCTCCATACCACGTTGTGCTACTCTAAGTTTCTGGATCTCATATATATATATCTCACACGCATACGTGATCACGGGAAGCACACACTGGTTGAACACTTTGCGCTTTAGGCACAGTGGAAGGTCACTTTTAAAGACATTATTCAGGCGGCCAAAAGCACTCCAGCCCTAGCTTGACTCTGCGAACAATTTCATCAAATATACATCGATCTAAAGACACTTGTTGTCCCAGATAGATATAGCTTTTCACCTGTTCGAGCTGAGTGCCATTGATGAGGATCTCTTTTTGGCCCGCAAAGCAGTTGAACATGACTTTCGTCTTTGTTACATTAAAATCACAATAAAGTATTTAAATAAGTTAAACTAGTTAATTATCAATTTTGGATAATTAGAGCACCTGTATAGATAATAATATAATATGAAAGAAATAAATAACTACGTTTATAGTCAGCCATAAAAATGTAATGATTAATATAATAAATAATTTTATTATGGAAAACATAGGTAATACTATTTTGTCTGTTTAGCTGTTAGGTAATCAAGTATTACATACCTGTTGAGGATGTCTTTTTGGTTTCCTTTTTTAGATAGTCAGTTAGACGTTCTGCACATTTTTCAACGAACGGTAACATTTCTTTCATCTTGGATCCTGTGAAAGTAGGACTTAACGTGGTTCTCATGTCTCGCCATTTGTCACCTGTAACAAAAAGAATAAAGTGAATACGCTTCTTTGGAATTTTTAAATAGTAATTTTTGACTTAGACATGGAAGACATTCGTTGCAAGCAATTTAACAGTTTGCTTTGCAGTCCATGCCACCCACTTTCATTTTTAGTCGCAAATTTATCAGGTAGGTACTTACCTATCTACGTAATTAGTCTTGTTTTTATATTCGGCTGTCTTAAACAGGAACGTGTAACAAAAGATTAAACAATGACATAGGTAAACATCATCTACTGAGGAGTAGAGAATTTCTGCAAGCGGCGCAAACTTATGATACTATTCCGAGGTCCGAGTCTCGGTAGAATGAGATGTTGTGCATAGCGATACAGAAACTGAGATACTAACATACAGACCAGGATGAGTGACATGTCCAATGATCCGCTATTTATTGATGTACTCACAATCTAAATAATATCTTGAAAAGAATATTTAGGAAATAATTATTATAATTAAGTCAGCTACTCTATATTATATGGAGTTTACATTATTGGATATGGCTGACTATGTGAAACAATGGATACTGTGGAAATTATAATTGCAGTAAGTTATTTATTGAGTTTGACATTATTGGATAAAGGAATTGATAATTGCGGTCAGTTATTTAATATCGCCGATTAATTTGCCGACACGGATTGAGTTGTTTATCCCCATAGACAATAGGTATATTTACTTTTTCGTTGCATATTGGACCGAAAGCACAGAACCTCAAGTACTGTAATATTATTATAATTCGTTGATCATCTTGCACATTTTTATTACAACGTTTTTCTTAGCTCGTATTCTTATTTGTCTGGTGGTTCTTTATCCGGTACGAATCTTGCAATCGATTTTTAACTAACTTCCCGACTAGCTAGACATTTGAAACTTTTAGAATATCCCTTTACTGCATAGTGTCGCAAATTTGCGACATTTCAAACTATTTCGATATAGCCAATGCCATCTATGTAAATTATCAAATAATATCCTTTTTCGATGCCTAGAAAACTGTTTTACCATAAACATCCTACTTTACCGATTTTGTTTGGACATTTCAAGAAATAAAGCATTTCTGCATTATAGTCTCTGCATTTCTGCTTTGACAGTTGACGAATTCGTATGTACGCGAAAATCCGCATTTGTAAATAAATAAAAAAAAATATAAGTACAGAAGATTGAAATTGGTTGAATAAAAATATCTACACATCAAATAAGGTGTGTACATTAGTTTTTTATAATTGTTTTCATTTGGTTTTGTATTTTGTCATACTAAAATGTAAGATTTCCAAATAATCTAAATTCGTAAATCTGCGACACCACGCAGTAACATACAAAATTTAATGAAATTTTCGAAAAATATTTTTTTATTATTTTTCCTTCATTCACAAAGCATTTTGACACCAAGAAAAAATAAAATTTTTCAAAAAAAAAAAAATCATGCAGTAAAGGGATATATCAGAACACGATGCCAATGCATTCTTTTAATACTTTTAGCCATCTTTAAAAGGAATTGAATTCATTTTCAGTTAATTCTGTTTTGTATAAAATGTTATTTCGACACCATTATTGGTTGCTAGGGGTCTAGGGTCCAAGCAACTAAATTATTAATATATACGTGCGTTACGATGGAAATCAATATGACATTTCAGAATTATTTCTATCAAGTAAAATTTTTTTGATCGTTTAAGCTAGTCAAGTCAAGTTTATATGATTCAACAGAAAATTTAAAAACGTTGTATATAAAAAGTTCTTTTTATCTAGTAATTATTTTTTTAATTTTGTGGCAATTATTTAAAAAAAAAATACATTTAAAATTTAGTTTTATTATTTGTGGCATGATTGGTTCAGCAGTCTCTATAATTAATAATTACTTGTTGCTTTCCTACCTGTAAGATTAAATAGATTATGGAAGGAGAGTGGATCAGATTCTGGCGCTGCTAGAAAAGAGTGGTCCGTGAAGTGGTCGAATTCTTTCACATTCACTTGTTTTAGCAAATCTAAGTCTTTTATGACCAAACAGGGCTGGGAGAAATTGAAAAATCCCACATATCTAAAAAAATCAAACAATAAGTCTTAAATTAATTTTCTCTTTAGTGCATATTTTAACAACTTTACTGATCGGAGTAAGGCAGTACGATGTGGTTAAATTGCACTAAAGCAGCTTCCGTTTATATGACTTTCAATTGTTCAATTCAAGTCCAAATCTTTAATAACCAAGCAAGGTTGGGAGAAATTGAAAAATCCCACATATCTGAAAAAAATCGATTTCTACCAATGTAATAAATATATCAGGGGATGTTTGATGTTTTTATATTGCCCCCGATGTTATGTATATATATGTTCTGATGGTTTCGTCGTGTGTGTGTGACAAGTGATGGACAATATTAAGAGAAACACAAATTGGTATTTTCATGATTTATGTTATGGCAATAATGTATTGTTTACACGGCACAACGGAATAGTATATATTAATTCTAGTTTGAGTGTAAAGGTTTAAATCAGGAATAGTCAACCTTTTTATACCTACCGCTCACTTTTGTATCTCTGTAGTAGTAAAATTTTCTAACCGCCCACCGGTTACTCAGTAATGGTGATTTTTAAAGTAGGGAAGTAACTTTACTTCATAACATTTATAAAGCAGAGTTATTTAATTAATTAAATTATTAATGAGCTACCTGAGGCTGATACTGCGAAACTAATTACTGGATATCTAGTCTCAATTTTTGTGAGTAACTCAGGAAAACATACTGAACATATTTTTAAAACCCCTACCGTCTACCATGAAAGCTGGAACTCCCACTAGTGGACGGTAGGGACCAGGTTGACTAACCCTGGTTTAAATTATACTTTAGAATTTAGATATTAAAAAGAGACGCGGACGAGCGGCGCGTGTCGACTACATTTTAAGAAAGCTCAATGAAAACTGTGTCTTTTCCGTTGCGTCATTGTCTATGGTCTATAAATTACCATAGATAATAACATGTCAGTTGTAGTGTTCCTCTCCTCTACCTCTACAAAGACACCAATTATTCATAGCTCCCACGACAGGATCTTTGGTGTCCCTCTTACCTATCGCTTAGTTAGATTAAAAGTAATGTGAAGCTCTACAATAGGGGTTTCCAAATGGTGTTCGAGGTAAAATTAAGAGATTAGAGTAAACCAATGCAAGCTAACTAAGCTACTTTAAATCAACTTCTTATTAAATATTATATGAAATTTTTCAATATACTCAGAATAAAATAAAATCTGCTATCTTTCTGAATAGAAAGAATATTGTAATGTTATTGCGAGCGAGATGTGTGACGTTGAAATTTGCTGTCCCAATAATTATACTGATAGTCCAGTCGATGAGTGCTCAAACGGTGGATGTAGAGTGCATGGAATATGCCACAATTTTTGACTTCAGGACTTTGTTAGGAGTAGTTAGTAGGTAAAAATACTAAAAGTCCCCGCCCCAGGGAGGTTAGCTAAAGGCGGGAGGGGAGTCGAAAGGTCACATTTTTTGGTTTTTCGCTTATATCTTGGAAATTGTGCATGTAGAAAAAAAATATTTCAAATAAAAATCAAAGTTAATTAAATTTTCTATAAAATTGTTTCTATACATATTTGTCGAATTCCTAACTGTTTCCGAGATATACCTTATTGAAAATCCATAATTTTCAACGATAATTGGTAGCCAACGAGCAAATGGGCAAATTGAAGTCCTGAAGTCAAAAATTGTGACATATTCCATGCACTCTACAATATATTCAGATAAATGTTGTTTTCATTGAGTGGTATTACGCCACGGGTCGTGTATGAAGTTAGTTGCATTTACTAATCGCTATACACGCGGTGAGCGGTGTAATATGAGATGGAGGAAAGCAGAAAAATGAAGACGATATTAGTCTATGATTAAATACATAGATAACAACAAAATGCTATTTTAAAATAAGTATTCTTATAATAATGTATGTGTCTTACTTTTCATCTGGAAATTTGTCGTAAGTCCGTTTGAGAGTGTCATTTAAATGTTCTCTTCGAGCAATTACCTTAAATGCATTTCCAGCAAAAGGTACAGGATAAATAAATTGGATACCTGTGTTGGTAAATTGGCGCACATTTCTTTTCCCCAAAAAATATATGATGGCCAGGATTGAAACTCCCAAAATGACAAAGTCTGAAGCGGTAAACATAGTGATGATTATCAACTGAAACTAAAAGACACATATAGGTGAGGATAGTAATTCTATCATTCTGATTGTTCGATTTGGTTTGATCGAAAAGTTTTTATGCTGTTGTTTATACCCTGTTGTTATAGAACGGACTGTCTTTCATATCAACATTATTTTGTTAACAACATATCACAAGTGCATAAGAGTTATGATCTAATCCAGTGGTTCTCACGTGAAATTTAACTGTGGCCGCACATTTGACATTTGACAATCAATTTATTTAAAGACAAGTCCATTTTTATTTTATTTTGTTAACTGTCAATTCATGGTGGAACTGCATTGTATTGTTGTTTTTATTTAATAAAACGCAATTTTTTTATAGTTGAAAATGTCCCACTGAGGTGGACGAAACCGGTCCTAATATATTAATTAAAGTGGAATAAGTACTATAAAAAAATTGCGTTTTATTAAATAAAAACAACAATACAAGTCCATTTAATAAAAAACATTAGAATATTTTTTTTCCGACCATGTCCGATCCTAATAGGATCATATGGGCATCCACAGAGTAGAGGTTTGTATTAACAGATTTTGTTTTTACGAGAAATGGATGTCAGCCACTTGCTCAACCTATTAGGTCCATACCCTGACTCGCACACAAATGAAAAAAACAATATGTGTACTTGCCAGACCCAGGATTCAAACGCTTAAGCCGCGCGGCCACCGTGGGTGTGAATATTTTAGTAGGTACATATCTATTTATTTAAAAATAATGCAAATGGAAATTCCTCATTACTCATTTTTTCCAATGGCTCGCATTGATTAAAAATTTTCGCAATTGCTACATGGCAGTTGCATGGCACATGGCGCGATACCCATGAGACGCAGGTTTGATTCCTGCCGGGTGTCTTACCTTTTTCAAAAAAAAAATATTTTTTTTTCTATTGTCTATGTGTTTTCAGAATTATGTATAATTATAATAATACACTTTTATGATTCCAAAGAAATAATAGTTCTTACCTTTACAAGATTGTCAACTCAGATTTGGTTAAGTTTTAAGTTAATCTATATTTACACTTTTGTAAAGGATTTTGCCACACACGATATGACCGTACCTCACACTTGCTGATTGTCAAATTTTATTGTTATCTTCTAGGTATATAGTTCTTTAAATGCATTGTCTCCGACTGTGTTATGTCATAACTCACAGGGGTAAGCAAACGGCAAATTGCTACCAAATAATTTACATTTGTTAGTTTAGGTTACGTTAAGCCAGAATTATCATAAAGCAGGGCAGAAGCAACTGCGTATTGAGCTTGTCTAGCTCCAAACGTCCAAACCGTACTTATCGCAAATCGGAAAAAGTTGCATTTGGCGCGAACGCTACCACACACTCATACCACATACAATGTAAAGCCAAGTCCTACTTTTTATATTACTTTTAATATACGAGTATTATAAGTTATACTTAATACTGTATGTATTTATGTTTGCTGACTTCAAAAGTAAGTTACTAAAACGACGTTGGTCGTCTATATAACGAGATATCCAACATCACAACCAAAATCATGGCCCCCACATCCTGAAGCGGGCCCCAAGGCTAGGATATTTGTCAGGCCCCCCTACCTATCGCCAAGGTTAAAGGCAGTGTGACGCTCTACAGTAGCGTTTTCCAAATGGCGTTTACGGTAAAATTAAGGGTATTTAGTGTATTTTTTATACTTACATCTACTGTAATTTTGGAGTTAATTATCAGTGACACAATTAAAAATTGGGTCGCACAATCACAAATTTGAAAGTATTATCATTATTAAACTTTTTTTACTATTAGAGAAAATTTGTGATGTGTGTTTATCTCACTTATTTGGCCGACTCGCCACGACGGCCCCCCCATGAGCCCGAACCCCCAGGCTAGAGTCCTGTCAGCCCCTCCCCTTGTGGGGGCCATGACCAAAATGTCAGTGTTTTTTTTTAAATATCGTATCAACAAATATTTCGGAATTATTTTAACAAAAAAAGTGTATTTAGTACCTTTTAACAAGCCTTCTGTGTGCACAGTGTAGAGAGGAATACGAGGGAATCGAGGTAATCATTTTTACTCAGTAAAATAATAAGAATAAAAAAAAACACAAAAAATAGGTGTTTTAAAACAATGGGGAACATTTATTTTCTAATGCATTTCATTCCATTTCCATTTTTTGGGACGGTATTAACCTTAGTTGGTACGTTTAGATTTTGGTCGCTTTAATCACGGAATATCGGATTTTTATTCACATTCCTCATACCCTGACACTCCGAATTTTGATTCAAGCAATATACACCTGCCCTGCAGGTATAACCAAGGATGTTCACATACTACTTATTGAGAGCTGTCATAATGATTATTATTATTATTGTTGGTGTACGTTTGTGTTGTCCATACTGTCATGTCTTTTAGACGTGCCGCATTGGAATATTAAAGCAAACATCGAATGGCTCAGATAGTTGCACCAATTTATATGAGCCGCGGGATTTCCAGTACGAACAGGTCTTGCGAGTCGTAGAATGCCGAGAGCATTGGGGAGAAACTCTTTGATAGCTATACCCGTAACCCGGATGGTCACTATCCCGTCTTCAGGTCTTGTTGACGAGGAAGAAGAAGATTTTATCTAAATAATTTGTATTTTCTCAGTTTTTGGGGGGAGGTCCGGACCCGAAACTCCCTTCTTGCGTGCGCACCTGTTACTATTACATATTGTTTTTTTTATTTTAATTAAAGGTATTATGTAGCCACCAACTTTATAGGGGAATTTTTTCTATTTTATTTTACAAATGATGTACGTCCCTAAATTTTTTTATAGATGCCAACTTAAAGATCTTAATAATTGACAAGTATTTTTAGATCATAATATTATTTCGTACATCCTTGAAATCGCTTTCCACTTAGTGAATAATAATATTTTATCACACAGTGATAATGTACACTTTTAATCTTCACTTTATTACAGGTTTTTCGGTAGGGGAGATCGAGGTGGGTTGACACAAAGTTGAGTTGACACAACGAAGATATCATTCTCAAAAAGTATAACGGTTAAGTTAAGAGTATAGCGATATTGCAGTTTAAACTTTTTTTGATAAGTCCACCGACCTGTTGGTACATGGCAAGGCTGTGTAACAAGCGGTTGTGATGCTATAACTTCTGTGCTGCAAAATCAACCAAAAGAAAATTTTCAGCCACTTTTTTGATTAACTTTATTTATTTTTCTGTTAAGCATTAAGTAATATGAGTTTAATATTTTTGTAGCATAATTATTTCAGTTTTATAATTAAACTTTGTTTTTTCACAAACTCCTTTTTTTAGGATATAATTTCTTTTGAAATTATACATCGTTATTTTTATAACCGAGGTAAGTTGAAATACCTTGTTTCAACTCACCTTGGTTATAAATATTACATACACATTATGCGAAATATTTAGTCATTAAACATCTAAGTAGGTATTCTGGTATGCGATTTTTGGAGGAATTCAGGCGACTCATTTATGTGTTGGTATACTATCGTCGCTGTAGGATTGGTTTGTCGAATAAACCAAATGTCAAATGTTCAAGAGACGAAATACAAATTTCATTATCCTATATTTAAATACATGGAGGCATTTAAATTGTTGTTTTTACAGCATATGAATGCTGTATTCATTAAAATGTAAAGAAAATGAAAATGATTTTTTCAGTTCTTCAGTTCAGCTTCAGTACTGCTTTTATATGCAAGTAAATGATGAAATATGCTGTCCAAAAAGCACATTTTCATAGTCTTAGTGGTGAAACTGAGCAAGTTATGACCAAATGTAAAAATTGTGTTAATCCACCTCGGTCTCCCCTACTGGCTAAGAAAAAAAAAATGAAAAATAACGCCAAGTGTAGGAATGTTTGCTATATGATATACCTACACAAATAAAATAAAATCTTTTGTTTGCAGAAAATTATGACTTGTAATAAATAGTTGAAAAGAATCCAGGAATTCACGAAAATTTTAAATCAAGTATACAGAGAATCGTTTAGGAGTAGGTATGTTAAATAATATATTGTCTTCTGTATTGTGATGATAACTGATAAGATAAGCCAAAGTGAACAAGCAATAAGCCTTTGTAATAATGCAATTATTAGCCTTTTCTATGGCTCACAATTAATATTACTATGGCACTATCGCAGTATCGGGCAGCCCGCAGATTTTTAACGACACACGTTGAATGTAGAGCGAAGCTCTTACTACAATCGCTGTAATACCGATACTTTGTAGCTTAGTTTTTTTTATATTTATTCAAACAGATGTCACTGTGTGTTTAATATTTTAGATTATGAAAATCAATCGACGTTGCTAGTAATTTGAGTTTAAAGGACGAGATAACTCGCAAAATTTGTATGTGCGGCCTGTTGGTCAAGGCCCCATTGAGCAAGTCTACTCCCTCAAGGCATAGAACCGACTAAGGCCGGCATATCAAAAGAAAAGTATGAATACCTGTACAGGTATTGTTATCAGTTATGACTTTAACACGTTTCCGTTATTTTCATTAGTCCAAATTAAAACGTAAGGCATTTTATATACAAGCAGTTATCATCGGCTATCTCCAATAGTTGGTAAATTCGTAATACGGCCAAAATTTAGGTTGGTAAACATGTCGGTCAAATTCGGGTATGGTCGTGCTGGCGGATAAGACCAAACCCAATAATTTTGGATTGACAAGTCAGACAAGTCAGACATATCAACATAACCTACAATTTTATTAGTCATGCCATTGCGATTGCAGCACAAAGTGTAATGGCAATAAAACAAATACTATGTAATCTACAAGCAACGCATGACATCTTAGCTTTATAAAAAAGTTATTCCAATTACCCCAATCTCTCCCAGATCTTGAATCTATGTAAACTCTTAGTCTTTAAATTAATTAGATTTTTTAAAATTACGTTAAAGAGGATGTTTTTTGAATTTTGCCATTTTACACAGAAGCGGCCGTTTATATTAGTTAAATTATCGATCAACTGATCAACATTATTCTGTGCGTTGGCTAAATGAAAAAAAAACCCTTACCTGCCGCCATTAACCTAAGGTTGCCTTCTCCAGCATCTGGTACAGGTAAATACCTGTATAATATGTCCAAAACAGGATAGAGGATGTAAAAGGGGCTGTTATAAAAAAATGTTGTTTATAATCGCTATATTTTTCTTATTTCAAAATATATTATGAAAAAAACACTATCGTAGTTTGGTTTATTTAATATCAATGAGTTTCCTAGGATTAACAGTAACAACATTGATTACCTACATAATCATAATAAGATGCCAAATTAAAAAAAAAAAAAATTAAATCCTAGGATGTTATGGAATAATATTATTTTTCTTTCTTGTATGAAAATTGAATATCATTTAACTGTCGATAATTTACTCAACAGGCTATTCCTAATATTTACAACACTGTGGTATTTCTTGGTTTGATACCAATCCAGAAACCGTTTTTTGCTGTCAGTGTGAAAATGTGGCTCATGATTTTGATCGGAGATTCAGTTCTTGGAGTCATGACCAAATCGAACTGGTGGAGAAGATGGAAGGCCAGCAACTTTATTTCCATGAGAGCGAAGCGGTTTCCTAAAATTAAAAATGGGTATAATATAATAATTTCACTTGTTGATCAAATTGTCAATAAAAATCGGATGTTAGTGACTTTCATCTTATGCCTTGATAGTGGAAAATTATTCACTAGGAAGCCAACTATCTGTGACGCTGGATGCAGCATTGAAGACATGGCAGAAAAAAATGGATACATTCACCAAAGGCAGGCACACGTATTTTTTTTTTCCAAATATCAAATAATAGCGAATGGAGATAACAGCTTTCACATAATAATACTTACCAGTCAATAATTTATTATCGCCTAGACATGGTGGCTTTGCTGGCAGGCTCTTTGAGCTTGGTCATGTTATCAGTTCAACATGTCCGTGTAGCTGAGATATACCGGATACAAATCACATCCTCTGGGAATGTCCTAAAATGTGTAAATTGCAACGCAACGCACATGATCGAGAGAGGTGGATTTATCTTGGAGAGGCCTTCATCCAGCAGTGGATAGTTTCAGGCTGATGATAACATTCTCAGAGGAAGAGCTTGACAGCTAATCCACCGTGCCCAGTCAAGAATACGCTTGTTATCGGCATATCTTAAAGTATTATGTCCTCCACGCTATATATTTGCGGTGGATAAAACACCAGACTGCGACAAATACAGAGGAAATACTTTCCCTGACTGTTCAATGTAAAACATTTCCTGTGGAGCCGTTCTACGCAGCCTCAATAGTGAGTATTTCCTTCAGCTGAGGCATAGTCTAAAATTATCGTGACTAGGCGATGCGCGGATTGTGCAAATGACGCGAGCCGAACGAAATATATTTTTTCATAAAAATTCAACATGCGTCCTTTTAATGTTATGTTTATTATTATATTCGTAATAATAATAGTATATTCATTGACATGTTTTCATTTTCAAGTACATGCGGAACGTTTTTTAGTCATCTTTACATGATTTAAGAATATATTCCTCCGACGCCATCACAAAACAAATTGACGTGCTCGCAACTCGACTGTCAGTCTCCGATTAGCGACGACTGCGAAATTTCGTTCCACCTACTGTTGAAAATTATTTGCCGTTTCACTTATGTATGCTCTTAAATAATCCGTTAAGCTCACATTTTTGGTGGGTAGTATATGGAGGAACTCTAATGGATTTTTTAAAACACCGATTTATTTAACTGGTGCAGGATTGCAGGGGAAGAGGGAAGGGTAAAAACGAATGCTCTAAATCTAAAAACCCATAATTGTGATTATAAAAATAATTACAAGATAAAAAGAACTTTTTATATATCACGTTTTTAAATTTTCTGTTAAATCATATAAACTTGACAATTCTACGTATTAATATTTTTTTTATTGTACTTGATAGAAATACTGAATAAATATTATAGAATACAGAAATGTCATTTTGACATTTCATATTGATGTCCATAGTGACGCACGTATATATTAATAATTTAGTTGCTAGGATCCACTTAGCAACCAATAATAGTGAGTAGTAAATATTACTTTTAACGATTTTTTTCCGAAACATACATAATAGAATTAACTGAAAATGAATTCAATTCTGCTTAAAGATGGCCAAAAGTATTAAAAGAATGCATTGTCGTCGTGTTCAGATATATTCTAAAAGTTTCAAATGTCCAGCTTCTTCCACTTCAAGATTTGTACTGGATAAATAACCACCGGACAAACAAGAATACGAGCTCAGAAAAACGCGGTAATAAAATAGGCGTAAATGAAATTTTTAATGTATTTATTATTTAATAGAAAAATAATGTATTTTTAATGTTTTCTCACACAGGACAAATTCTATATGCATTAGTGTTGAACACCATCATCATATATTATTATAATGTGAACACGCCGTGTTCACATCAGTGCTTGGAATAGACAATTTTACGAACCAGAGCGCTCAATAATTTTCCGAAAATCTTGGACAAACAAGAAAAAATTTGTACCGGACAAACAAGAATACGAGCTAATAAAATCGTGGTAATAACAGGATGTCAATAGTATGACTACTGCATTGCACTGGTTACTGTGCTATGGCGGGTGATGTAATTGAAATTATTGTGATGGAAATGACCAAAATACTGACCTATGCAAGCCCGTGGTCCAACACCGAAGGGCAAAAACGAGAATGGTAGTATTGAACTTTTGTTCTCATCAGAAAATCTCTCAGGATCGAATTTCTCTGGATTCGGCCAATACTTTGGATCTCTGTGTATGGGAAATATCGGAGTCTGGATAATATCACCTTTTTGAATCTGAAAAAATAAACAAACATCCTGAGAATAGCTACTAATACTTATTTAGGAACATTACACGTATACTATGATGTTTTGAGGTTCGTTTAGTTATTTTTTGATAGATGGTGTATTTGACACATAGCAGATGAATAAATAAAATTCAGTTGGGCTGTACCCCAATACACTATATTTTTAAGTAGGGTTTTAAATATGTGAATGTCATACGAAGATGAACCAAACATTATAGAGCGTCAGTACATAAACCGAGAACAGTTGTCAGAACGAAGCAATGACGTATTATTGAAATCCCACATTCTCCACACTAGATCGGTTGCCTGTTACTCCACATCCGTTAGGTATCTATTTCAGTTATCATAAATTCTGTGTTCCCTGGTATTAGACAACTCAACTACTTACGGTATGACCAGGATGGTCTGGATTTGATGGTGGTAATCTGAATGTCTTCGTACATTGTCGGTCCACTACACCGACTGGCGGCCAAAGACGAAGAGTTTCTAAAAGATGGAAATTCGTTATTTTAATTAGCATATACAATAAATAACCCTGTGTAAATTGATTTTTTTTATGTGTAATCAATTTTTAAGTAAAATACGTTGTTATTAATTAAATTAATACTATTAACAAAAACACAGTACCCACGTTGGCCGCGCGGCTTAAGCGTCGGTCTATATTCGTGGGGTCCATGTTCGAATGCTAGGTCTGGCAACTACACAACATATTGTTTTTCAATTCGCGTATGAGTCAGAGTATGGACCTAATAGGTTGAGCAAGTGGTTGACATCCATTTCTCGTAAAAACAAAATCTGTTAATACTAACCTCCACTGTGTGAATGCCTATATGAACTTATTAGGATCGGTCGTCGGCGGAAAAAAATAAAAATGAACAAAATCCTTTCTACACCCATTAGAGAACTTATCAAATTACTTTTAAATGATAGAAATAATTATAAATATAAATAGGCAATAATCAACTCAAACTATTCAATGAATTAAATTTATCTTTGAATCTAAAAAATATTATGGTTTTCCAATTGAATCCAGCAGATACAGGTTCAAGTCCCGTCAGGTGTCGTATTTTTTTCTACAAAATGATTTTTTTAGTATATATAATGTGCATGAGATGTTTTCAAATGATATATGTTCAATTTGATTAGCCCAATATTATTGTGCTTGGTGATATAGATTTATATTGCTGTAACACCAGGTGAATATTGGAGAATCTATATGCTGATGAGATAAGATACAAATGAGAGATAGAAGAAGATGCATTAATTATGACGGATTGGATAATCTACGATTGATTTTTAACATGGGTACAAAGAAGAAAGTCGAAGATAACATACCAGAACAAACCATATCCAGATATTTGAGTTTATGAAGATCGTTGTAAGTAGCCATGGCTCCATTGTTCTCCAGGACATATTCATCTATTTCAGCTTGCAACAGGTCATGGGCCTCTTTGTTTATGCACAGTTCGTAAAACATGAAACTGAGCATTGTGGATACTGTGTCAAATCCCGCAAAAAGGAATATCACTACTTGGGCTGCTATTTCGTCGTCTGTCCAATCTGGAAAATTAATATGATTTTATGGTAACATGTAGCACGATAGCACGGACGCAAGTCATACACTAACGATTTTAATAATTATTGTACAGTGTCATCTCCCGTCAAGTGCGCGAGCGAGAAGATGCATTTTCCTTCTTCGCTCAGTATGCTGGTTGCTGGGCATCGTCTGTTATTTGGGACTTGGGAGTGAAAATAAACACCTCGGAATGGTCGAAAACGGTGATTTTTATTTTGGTTATTACATTTATATACAATTGTGCGGAGCGCGAAATGTATGCTGTTTACAATTCCAATCTTTAGAAGCATCTGTCGCCAAATTTTTGTGCTTTAAGCCTCAATTACATTGAGTTTCTTTACGAGCTGTTTATTGGCGAATTTAAAAGCGGGCGATTCAGCTACTGCGATTTGATGATTACACACAAAACTTTCCATTCCCTGAGAAGCCACAAGCCAGCGACTATTTTGACGGAACGTAGTTCGTTTTTTTACCGGGAGGTTGGTACTGCGCTCTACTGCGCAGACGCAGTAGGCCCACACGCCGGCGTGTAGCGTGTAAAGTTGACTGGCTTTCAAGTTTTCTCGGTAGAGTGTTTACAACCTGCTTATTAGCTTATTCGATGATTACACTGGGTGACTTTACAGGCAGATTGTAAATTCGCCAATAAACAGCTCGTAAAGAAGCTCAATGTAATTGAGGCTTTAGACATCGATGTCAGCGAGAAGCGTTACCCCCTTCCACTGCAATCAATCTCACACACAAAAGCGGTGTAGGTACAAATGCAAAGTTGTTAGTATTTTTTAATGACTTACGGATAAACAGCGTTGCAGGATATTTTTTTGCTCGTAATCGACCATTACTAAAGTCAGCTCGAAAATGGTTCTGGCCTCTTTAGACCCCCAGAGGAGACATCCTCAAATGGAAACAGTTCAGGGGTATAACATTAACCACGCGCTTTCTATTACCATTTGTGGGTGAGACAGCTTGCAATAACTCATAGTTGAATAGAAGAAATTTAGTGGTTATAATAGACAAACAAAATAGAAGGTTAAGTATCTATAATGAAAGTATATTTACTTCGTTTAGCTGTCTTTTTCTCAGTCTTTTCTGCATGAACTCTTGCAAAACCAACATTTTCGCTGATAGCTGTTGGCTCTTTCTCCTCGTGCAAGGATCCCTTGAGCGCCTGCATAAGAAGGTAGATCATGTCTCTTCGAATCGTCCCTGACTCTTCCCTGGACTTCATAATATTAGTCACCGTTGACCTGAAGAAGTTGGTTACCGTATTCCCCAACAGGCTAACTTTGAAGAACTAATAAAAACGAAATAAAAAAGTATTAACAATATCTGATGTTTGGTTTAAACTATTGAAACATATAAGGCAGTTGTGTGACTGTTTAATATAAAAACTCACGCATGTTTGAATCGTATCCGGAATTTTTTACGTAAACAGTTCACCACAGGATACTTATTCGTGCGCCGCAGTACGTGAAATATGAGTTCGTGTAATATTTAATCAAATGACGAGTTTTTCGTTGAGCATTTCACCGTGGAGTATATGTGTACGTATGTTACAACATGTGGCAAATTTTATGAGATGTCTTTACTAGGTTAAGTTAGGTTAGATTAAGTTAGGTTAGGTTAGGTTAGGGTTAATCTAATTGGAACAGTACTATTTGCAAACTGTCGCCGCATTTTGTAAGATACGTACTAATGTATTCCAAGGTGAAATGTTCAACAAAGAACTCGTCATTTGATAAAATGTTATACGAACAAATGTTTCACGTACTGCGGCGCACGAATAAGTGTCCGACGATGAACTGCATACGTACATCTTACATGTAAGCGTTTGAATAAGGAATAGTGCATAATATAAAAAGGACAGAATAACTAAATTATTTCATTCATATTTATAATAATATAATACATAGGTATACTACGTAGGCGCAAAACAATAAATTTACTATCTATTTATTAATGCAAGTCTTACGTTCATAAGACCAGGAAACATAAAGAAACCAGCCAACTTTGCTATATCCGTTCCATTAAATTGTGTAAGTTCTTCTGACATCTTGTAAAAAGTATTATTTGGTTTGTTTAATGAATCCGATTCAATTCCGAAGGCACACGAGGCGATGACATCATTCGAGTATTTGGTCAAGAAGCCTTTTAATTCTATTTCTTGATAACCTCCTGAAATACGGATTGTTATAAGATAATATTAGATGGCATAAATTAATCAATAAGTAAGATAATTAATAACTGACAAAATTCCCACAGTAAAAGTAATAGGTTATAAATTGTTAAATAATATTGCAAGGAATATTTTTGTATCAATATATAAGAGTTACCTTTAGAATAAGTACTGAATAGACTAAGTTAAGATTTACTGGGTAAATTTTAGAACTAACTAAATTTACACAATAATATTATATTAACGATGTATTGTTACATTATTGCACAAGGAATGTTTTTAAATCAATAAATAACGAATCCATTTAGAAATTATTATCGATTATGAATTGTAACGTTCACAACATAAAATCAAAATTTTATGATGTTTCACTTGAACACAATATGTGTATAGGGGATCTAAATATTCTCACGATGACCTTTGTCCATGGCAACATCACAAGTAACAATGGATCTCTGTTCAGTGTTCAACCTATATTGCACGTGTAGGGATGGCAATACCGGTATTTTAAAACCGGTATTCTAGTATTTATCAATACCGAAATACAGGTTTTAAATATCCAAAATACTGGAATTTACGGTATTAAGAGGGGACATGCTCAGCGTAGGTCAAAATGGAGCTTTTGTTCTATTTTCAAAGCATGATCCTGGACATACCTTAAACGTTGTAGATAATCTATTTATATAATTTTGAAGCCGTATTATCCTTTATATTTATTTTAAACATTTGATGACTGCATAAAGTATTTTTATTACATAAAATAGTATTCTTTTAAACCTCTCACTCTAATGTTTTAGAATATAGTCATATTTCAGTACATAAATGTGCAGTGGTGTTAAGATTTTTTACGTTTATTAATTTTTAAACGCATTTATAAAACCATCAGTATAATTCATATCGACATTATTATAGTGAAATATTTACGATAAAAAATTATATTGATAATCTCTGTGCTCCCAAATTTGACAAGAATTGGGCATTTTATTATTCAAAAAATGGGCAAGATTAACACATTTGAAGATAATTCTAAAGATACTAATTATAAGTTATGTCTTTGACCATTCAAGTGTGATAAACAACCTACGAATAATGATTGCTTTTTTGCGGTATTGACATTTTCATTCGGTATTGCAATCCCTATGCACGTGTAATCAATGTAAAGATGACTTTTGTACCGGAATCTATAGTTATATTATAAGTTATTTTAAATGTGTGATTAACGATTGTCAATTAATTAATTCCAATAAAGTATTTTAATGAGATTAACTCGTAAATTATTAAATTTGGATAGTTATAGCAGCCTGGATAAAGCCGCGTTGACACGGTCCAAGTACGATCCAAGTACACTTGGACCGATTGCCATCAAAGTGCACTAGTATGAGACATCTTCATACTAATTATTCCTATCCAAGCTACTTGGACCGCATCCTACTCATCCAAGTAAACTTGGATAGGAATAATTAGTATGAAGCTGTCACTTGGATGGCACTCGATCCAAGTGTACTTGGATCGTACTTGGACCGTGTCAACGCGGCTTAAACAGTGATAAAATATAATAATAATATAACATAATTTAATAATATTTTATCGTAAAATTAATAACTACGTTTACACTAGACATTTTAAAGTAGGTATTAGCCATGAAAATAGCGACTTCTTTTATTATGGGAAAAATAGGTAAGCTGCTGTTAGGTATTCAAGTATTATATACCTGTTGAGGATGTATTCTTGGTTTCTTTTTTTAGATATTCGGTTAGACGTTCTGCACATTTTTCAACGAAAGGTAACATTTCTTTCATCTTGGATCCAGTGAAAGCAGGACTTAACGTGGTTCTCATATCTCGCCATTTGTCACCTGTGACACAAATAATAAAGTGAATACATAGGCTTCTTTGGAGTTTTTTTTTAATAGTAATTCTTGACTTAGAGATGGTAGATATAAGTTGCAAGCGATTTAGCAGTTTATTGAGAGTCCATGCAGTCACCTTTTATTGTTAGTCGTAAATCTTGTACCTACCTACCTACGTAATTAGTTTTTTTTTTAAATTTTCGGCTATCTTAAACAGGAAAGTGTAACAAAAGTTAAAACGATAATATGTACACATCATCTACTGAAGCACACTCTGCAACCGCAGCGGTGTTTTAGGTATCTACGTATAGATCTGAGGCGCTGAGAGGTGTGGAGACACTGTTATGAAAATGCTGTCTATGCGATAAACCGGTTTCGTCCTCCTCAAAGGGACATTATCAACTCAATGATGGATAATGGCCCTCGGAGGAGGGCGAAACCGGTCAAAAATTTAATTAAAAAAGTGGAATAAGTGCTATAAAGTTGTCTTTTATTTAATTAAACAAATAATTAATCAAATAATACAATGCAGTTCCACCATGAATTGACAGGTAACACTATAAAATAAATTACTTTTTCATTGCCTATTGGACCGAAACTACAGAACTTGAAGTACAGTAATATTAATCTAATTCTAATTTGAAATATTTTACACTTTAAATTATTTAAATATTATGGCAATTATTCTGTAAAAAAGAAAATAAAAATAAGTGATATTTAGTTTTATTATAAGTAGCAGGATTGGTACATTAGTCTCTGTAATAAATAATTAGTTATTGCTTTCCTACCTGTGAGATTAAATAGATTATAGAAGAAGAGTGGATCGGCTTCTTGAGCTGCTAGAAAAGAATGATCCGTGAAGTGGTCAAATTCTTTCACATTCACTTGTTTTAGTAAGTCCAAATCTTTAATAACCACGCAAGGTTGGGAGAAATTGAAAAATCCTACATATCTGAAAAAATCGGTTTGTACCAATTAATAACGACATCAACTCGTGCCCCCCACGACAGAATCTTTGGTGTCCCTCTTACCTATAGCTAAGGTTAAAAACTGTGATGCTCTACAATAGCGTTTTCCAAATGGTGTTCGAGGTAAATCGACTGGCCACGCCGGACCCCCTCTGAACACAGGCGCCCAAGCTAGATCCCCGTCATGGGTCATTTGGGGGTGAAGGAGTTAGTCGATGAATGAATAAACATGAAGTTCATTGATTGGATCGAGGAGCGAGAATTTATTGCTGCGCAAATGGTATACCGGTAGTATAAAAATAAATAACGCTGGAGAGATGTTAGCGGCCCGGGGCTCGGTGGCTCGGGGCTCGGTCTGTGCGGTGTGATAATGAGATTGCATATGATATTCCATCAATTATTATGACACGCTATTTGTATAAATGTATAGTCGACAAATTAAGCAAGCCATTATTGATGTAGGTTAATATTGGCAATATGCTGATCGATGCACCGTTGCAAATTCGCGGCGTTTTGTTAACCAGACTTTGTTGTTTGACCCTCATCAAAGTATGTCACACTTGCTTAATGGTACTGACCGTAGCTGAGGTGATGTGACTGTAACTCGCTGATCAGTGCATTGACGAAATTGCGCTGATATGGCCAGGAGTTGTTGACCGCCACAATTATATGAATATTAATGGTATTATATTAGGTAATTATTTTCATTAATATTTTTTATACAAGTTGGTACGTCACATTATAATAAGCGGTTAGAGTAAACCAATGCAAGCTAACTAAACTACTCTAAATCAACCTCCTATTAAATAATATTATATGGATTTTTTCAATATGCTGAGAACAAAATAAAATCCGCTAACTTTCTGAATAGAACGTATGTAATGTTATTGTGAACGAGATGTGTGACGTTGAAATTTGCTGTCCTAATTGTACTGACGTTCAGATAAAAATGTTGTTTTCATAGATTGGCATTACGCCACTTGGGTCGTGTATGAAGTTAGTTGCATTTACCAATCGCTATTACAAGCGGTGAGCCATATGAGAGGGAGGGAAGAGAGAAAAATGGAATACCATTTCAAAATAAGTATTATTATAAAATAAGTATCTTACTTTTCATCTGGAAATTTGTCATAGGTCCTTTTGAGAGTGTCATTTAAATGTTCTCCTCCAACAATTACCTTAAATGCATTTCCAACAAACGGTACAGGGTTAATATATTTGATTCCTGTGTTGATAAAGTGGCCCATATTTTTTTTCCCCAAAAAATATATTATGACCAGGACTGAAACTCCCAAAATGACAAAGTCTGAAGCGGTAAACATCGTGATGATTGTCAACTGAAACAAAAAGAAATACATCAATGATTCAATCAGTAAAGACAGTTGTATCATAATGATGGTTCGATTTGGTTTCATGGAAAAGTTTTTTGAAAATAAGGATGTTGAAGAACTACATTTATGCCAAATTTCAGTTCCTTACTTTGTGGGTCCACCATGCATACAAACTCAACTAGAATACCGGTGCAGAACTTACTAGTCTTAACATATTTTACAATAATTATTGTTAAACTAATTTAATAAATATTATTGGAAATATTTTAAAAAAATCGGTCTGTGTACTTATGTACGCGCGTTAGAAGTTATACTTCTTTAGCGTAACAAAACAAAAACAAAACTTGTGATAAACTAGATTCTTTGACTAGTTCTTAATTTTCTTGTTAAATTACACACTCAAGAAAAAGGACCGCTTATTGGAACGCCGTTGGTTTATTTCTATTATACACTTTAACTTATATTACTAAATTATATAATGGTTTCTCGTTGTTTTTATTTTTAAAGTACCAACTGTCACTCTGACGTTTAATCGTTTGTTTACGTAAGAAATTGCAAATGGCCGACAATAATAAATTCGCTGTCTAGGCAACGGAACAATTCTAAACTATAATATTATACTGAATAATCGTCACGATTACAGTATCATACTGTGGCGTAAAGGTAGGTTCGAATCCAATCGAGTGCGTTTTTTTCGTGTGAAAAAATAAATTATGTGTTACATGTCACACGCCAAAAATACACTCTGATCTGATTTCCCAAACGCTAAAAGAAGTATAACTTCAAAAATATTTTATCTAGATACTTTAGCTTGATTATTATAAAAAAAATCTTGATTTTTTTGGCAATCGCCCATTTTATGGATATGTTTGGGTTTTTATAATCATTTACTCGCGTGTTTGAAATACTTAAATAAAAATTGGTATTCCAAATGTAATCCAATCATAATTGATAAAAGATTATAAAGATAATTCTCAAGTAGACAGGTGAGTATCGTATGCGGTAAGGTGACTTTGACCAATTACGTTCATTACAGGTACAAGACTAGTCTCTTAATGTTTGAGATAATTACTTTAAGGTGATTCGCTCGATTTTGTAGTGTTTTAAAAATAAGTATATTTTCAAGCGAGATTAAAATTTGATAATACATAATATCGAATGTTATAAGGTATAGAAAGGACTTTGTTCAGTCAAAATATAAAATCGATATAAATCTGACATTATTGAGGTTATTAAAAAAACAATAAATATGATAATTAAGTATTTTTTCCCACTTCACTTCCTTCGAAATATAAACTAAATATAAATAATAATTGCGCATTTGCAACTTACATCCTTTGGCCACAACATATATTTATTTATTATAATTATTATAATGTTATAATCCAATAAAATCTATTTTAAAAAAACTGAGGGTTAAATCCGTTTCTCTTTCTACAGTTATATTTGTGGGTTGCATGTATGGTGGATGAAGAAGTCGAGATTTGGTGGTTGCTCCGATGGATGGAGGAGCGAGTTTTATTTGCAGCGTAAATAGTCGGTACAAGAGTATGTTACAGTAGTTTATGTTACAACACTTATGATACTGTTCCGAGGTCCGAGTCTCGGTAGTATGAGATGTTGTGCGGAGTGATACAGAGACTTGGAGACTAACAAACCGGGAACTTATATTAGAGTGACATGTCCAATGAATTATGGATCCGCTATTTATTGACGTACTCACAATCAAAATAATATTGTGAAAAGAATATTTAGGAAATGATTATAATAATTAAGTCAGCTACTCTGTATGGAGTTTACTTCATTGAATATGGCTTAATATGTGACAAAACGGATATTGCGGAAATTATAATTGCAGTAAGCTATTTACCGAGTTTGCCATAATTGGACACTACGGGGATTGGATATTAAGGAATTTATAATTGTGGTCAGTTATTTAATATCGTCGATCAATATGCTGACAAGGATTGAGTTGTTTATCCCCGAATAGTATTTTTATTTTATTTTTTCAATATTATTATTTTACAATTTTTTTACCACTTAAAATGGATCGAACCTCAGTTTATGAGAGTCATCTGGCCGCAGAATACGGAGCATACCATTTACAAAATTTACTGATAATTTCCATTTAAAATGTTTTTATAAATTAATACTATGTAATCTAAAAATGTTGCTTTAGCTACTCCCATTCGGAAAGCGAATTCTTATTACAAATCAACATCTTGCTAAATATCCGTTCGCTTTAATCATGTTTAAAAGATACGTGTTTTCGCCAAGACAGTTTTAGATAGTTATCAAGGGCCTTATTCAGAAATTATTATTGTAATCTCTTTTGATTACGCAATCATCGTAATCAAAACAGATTCAATTGTTAATGAACAATAAAAAATACTTACTAAATGATATATATTATATAATATTAATTAATTATTAATTATTAGATTATATGAATATTCTGAGATCACAAAGTTTATCCAAATAATATATTTTTAGATTTATAGATAAAACAAAATAAATATAATTCTTGTCTTATCAATAATAATATTATGAATTATAACACACTAAGTTGATAACTTTAATTTTATAATGATTATTTTAAAATGATCCAACGATAAAGGTAATTACATTGTTTAAATCAGTGTTTCCCAATTAGGCTATTCAGGGTGACGTTAGTAGCTTCCCAAGCAATCGGGGGGCGGTGGAAGCAAAAACAAAGTAGAAGACAATTTTTAACAACTGTTCGTACCTACATGTCTCATGTAACATACAGTTAAATTCGTATTACTATATTTTCCAAATAAACAACACAAACATGTACCCTCCAAACCAAACTGTCCCGCACCACACCCGGTCTTAATCGAGCGTATCACGATGACCTTCGTTTGGATGTGAAGTATTTATTTTCGCCTGGTAATGCTTCAGAAGTAGATGTACAAGACTGAGGTCGCCGCGCTCGCAAGTGAGCTTTGACTGAGTTTACTGAGTTGACTTTAATGCAAAGTGCCGTCGGAGAAAAATACACGGAGAACTAAAAGAATTTAAATATATAACAGAGACAAACAATACGGAATCAAAAAAATATGTGAAGAAGTCTTCACGGCCGCAGTATGACGCCGCAATTTTTTTAAATGCAGGAAAATTGACCTTTGTGGTGACCAGGTCGGACAGCTCGTTGGGTCCAACAGCTGGTAGGACCGGACCGACTTGAACATCTCTTCTCTCTCGGAAGTTTATGATTCGACCAAGGGCAGGCAAACATATTTGTTTTTTTCGAAATGTTCAATGGTGATCGGAGATAACCAAATTGACTCCTGACAGTCCTGACCACTATAATACCTGTCAGTTTTTGACAATTTTATCTAAAGTTATGTATGATTTAATTGCATAATTTTAGATAGTTTATAGGTAGACGACTATTATCTTTTATGTCTCGGAGTTCGCAGAATTTAATTGAATTTTAAAAACTAACCTATGCCATCTGTAAATTGTAGTCTTATTTCAATTAAAACAAATACCTACGTATGAATAATAAAGTTTAATGTACACTATTTATGTCGGATCTTAACAGCCTATCTCCACCCGTCGCTACTGCTGTCTAGTTAGTAGCTAAATGGATTGTTATTATCTCTATTTGACATATATTTTTATTATAATTGAAGTATATCCACTACTTTTAAATATTTTAGACTGTCGCGTAAGACAATGATATAACTATTAATAGGTATATTATAAACAGTGATTTACTTAGGTAAATATGATAAGTTTTATTTAATTCTTTTGTGAACCTTTTCATATCACTTATTTAAGTATGCTGCTTAAATAAAAGCATGTGATTTTATATACGATGAGTAGTTTTAGTTATGAGTAAAGTAGACCTAAAAATACATATTATGCGTTTTCACTTACCCCCTTAATAATATTTATCCAGTTACACCTTTTCCCACTATATTATATTTATATAGGTACTATGTACAATTAAAAGTTAATTTCACGTATTTATTGACACGACTGTGTCGACAGTGTGTATGTAATAAAGATGACAAATAAAATTAAACCTTGATAAAATGTTATAAATATTTATGTTCGATATCTAATAATAAGTAATCTGAGCTATGTAGATACTTAATTGACTATATCACAGGTTCTTAAACATTTTTGTACCAGCGACCCCATTTTAATAATTTATATATCTGGGGGCGGACGTGCTCAGCGTGGGTCAAAATGGAGCTTTTTTTCTATTTTCAAAGCATGATCCTGGACATACATTAAACGTTGTAGATAATCTATTTATATAATTTTGAAGCCTAATTATCCGTTATATTTATTTTAAACATTTGATGACTGCATAAAGTATTTTTATTACATAAAATAGTATTCTTTTAAGCCTCTCGCTCTAATGTTTTAGAATAGTCATATTTCAGTACATAAATGTGCAGTGGTGTTAAGATTTTTTACATTTATTATTTTTTAAACGCATTTATAAAACCATCAGTATAATTTATATTGACATTATTATAGTGAAATATTTACGGTAAAAATTATATTGATAATCTCTGTGATCCCAAATTTGACAAGAATTAGGCATTTTATTATTCAAAAAATGGGCAAGATTAACACATTTGAAGATATTTCTAAAGATACTAATTATAAGCTATGTCTTTGACCATTCAAGTGTGATAAACATTCTACGAATAATGATTGCTTTATAATAATTATTGACCTAAGAATAAGGTAGTGTTTTTTGAAATACGCCATTTCTTTTGGCATTCCCCAGTGGTTAAGCTACAACATACGGCCGTAGCCATAAATTAAAAAACTATAATTGAAGTAGGGAGTAAAATGATGTTAACGCGCGTGTTTGAACATGTACCTAACCGAAAATATTTGTTTTTTAAACGGTTTGGGAGCACAGAAAAATAATATATTATATCTACATCAAAACATCACAAATTAAACAGAATAAAGCCGATTGTCTTTACCACAATGGCAGTACCACATGTCAATATTCTTATACCTACGTATTCTCCCTGTCTCACTTTCTCTCTCATACGCTTAGTGTTTACGTATTTGTTCTGTCTCACCAGCGACGTTCCGTGGGTGTAGTCAGATTGACTTGGGGGCGGCCGTTACTCGAAGGGCGGCAAATCAAGGAGAATCACGAGGTATACTTATCTAGAAATAGCTACCTAAGCTTAGTGATAACGGAAATATCTTTCCATTAAAAAAACAGCTCACTACTTGGAAACAAAATGTAGATATTAATTAACATAGAAGGTTTAACAGGACTGTATTTTTGTCGGGCTCGCGATGTCTAGTTTACTTCCATTTTCTTTGGAGGTTACGTCATTGACGATCGGCAATGACACGTGCAGATTTTCGAATTATAGGTAGGCCAGTCACTCGCGAGTTTTGGAAGTTGTCAGGTGTATTTTTAAATGTATCTGAAACCGTGGACTCGCAATATTGTCTATTGAAGCAGAGATGCCATTTAAATTAGATTTAGTGGTAAGTATATATTTTGTTAGTAATGTTTGTATACAACACATTTCTTAGATATTTAAGTCATGAAGGATGATAAAAAATACTGTATAAAAAATGGAGCGACATTTTGGCGCTGCCTAGGGGCGGCATTTTGTCAAGGGGCGTCACTGTATAGAAATCGCTACCTAAACTTAGTAATGACGGAAATATCTTTCTATTAAAAAAGTCAGCTCACTGGATGGAAACAAAATGTAATAATTAACACAACTGGTTTGACAGGACTGTATTTTTTGTCGGGTTCGCGATGTGTAGTTTACTTCCATTTACCTTGGATGTCACGTCCTTGGTGACCAGAAATGACACGTGCAGATTTGCGAATATATTTAAATTATATGTAGGTTCATACTTACCTAATTCAAAAATTATCCAAATATTTTTGCCAGTCACTCGTGAGTTTTGGAAGTTATCAAGTATATTTTTAAATATATCTGAAACTGTGGACTCGTAATATCGTCTATTGAAGCAGAGTTGGCATTTAAATTAGATTTGGATGACATAGTTACCTACTGACTGCAACAAAAAAGGCCAGAAAAGTTTTTTTTATTTTAATGGTTGAGTGTTGAGACTATTAATTAATAGTGTATTTATGATTAAAAGTAAGATATTGGAGTCATGAAAGAATAATAAAAATATTGTATAAAAAATGGGGCTGCATATTGGCGATGCCTAAGGGTGGAATTTTGTCTAGTGACGTCACTGTGTCTCTCTGTCTTTGTTCTGGTGTTTCAGACTTAATTATTTGTCTGTGAGCTGGTGCATCTTCTTGGCGGAGTCTTTGTAGAGTATCTTGATTTTGTTGAATACGCCACCGCTGAACTCGTTCATTTGTCAAACGGCGACGACGCTTAGCTGACGGTTCTTCCTCATCCATAATGTTTATATTTTTTGATCGATTGTGTATGTTACCTAAGGTTACAATAGGTTACAGCACCATATCCCAATTATAATTGCTCTTAAATCTCTTGGATAATACAGTAATTTCGTACTGTAAGCATCTGTCAAACTATTATGAGAGAAGGGTTTATTTTTTTTAAGACCCGATTAAAAAAAGCGATTGCTCCAATTTTTTAAATTTAGAATTTGCGTGTATACGTTTATGTTTCATGCATATTCTCCTTGTCTTGCTCTTTCGTATACATTTTCATGTGTTTTCTCTCATGCGTTGCGGATAATTCAAGCCAAATATATATGATAATATAATATCATGTATCAATGCTTAAACTATAAGTAAATAGTAGAATGTCAGTGCCACAGTTTTGTGTGGTTGGTAGTTTTTTTTGAATCATCATTATAGCACTACAATCCTTGGCGAGCTTTGGACTTCTTCAACAACTTCCTCCATCCTGGACGATCCAGCGCCGACACTCTCCAGTTGCCATGACTGAGAGTTTTTAAATTTAGTGTCAGTATCACAGTTTTGTGTGAACGGCAGTTTATTGTGAATATTGCGCAATACGATATGTTTATGGAAATAATATAATTACCAACTTTGCAACTATGGTACCCTTATAGAAGATATTGATTATTTATAATAATAATTTTATTTGATTATACATCGACTTTATCGTGCTTCACCTATCAATTCCTATATTTTCATGTTATAAATTTATAAATAATATTATTGTAATAATAATCATGCATTTATATACCTAAGTTAAAAGTAATCACATAATATACATAATTTTGAAAACAGCCAACTGTAGGTGCCAAAATTTATAATATTATAAATGGAACATACATAATTTTGAAAACACTTATGAGAAAATATTAACCAATAGAAAAAAATCTGTTTTGAAAAAAGTAAGACACCCAGCAGGTTCGAACCTGCATTTCTCGGGTTTCGCGCCCATGCACATAGACCACTATGTTATAGGCGCCATACTCATTTGTGACAAATTTTAACTAATGGCTCGTAATACTCTCTGAAGCGCTTTCCAAATTGAGTTACTATTGGCGATCGGATTTTGTATTTTAAACCAAAGTAGGTATTATTTTAATTTTTACTAACCGACGTCACGGATCACTTCAAAATTTTTTGTTGTAACTTACTTGAACTTGATAATTATTTTTAATTAAATATTTTCTATGTTAACATATTAACCATCTCAGCGGGTCTATTCTATACACAAGGCGACTATCGACCGCTATTGATAGTATTTATTACATATTTGTATTGAGGTAGGTATTATAATTGTTACAATAAGTTAGCCGTCTAAACATTCAAAACTGTCTATCTCTCTATACATTTTATCACAGCCAAGAGAGGTGCTGTTAAAATATAGCACTTATTTCAACAATAACAACCAACTTATTGTAATTGTTACAATAAGTGCTAATACGTTGATACAAACCTACCCTAAGTTTGATAAAATTTATCACTTTATCACTTTAGCGGTCGATAAGTATAGAATAGACCCACAGAAATGATTTCAAAATTATGTATGTTCAATAATTAGAATGTTACATTCTTAAATCTTGTGAATTATTTGTTGAATAAAAAAAATAGTTAATTAAAAATTACAAATTGTATGTTTTCATGGCTACTAACTACTACAACGAAGCTACTAAAACGTTGTAAATCATGGATATAATATCCAACATGGCAACCAAAATATCATAGTGTTTTTTTTATTCCGCATCAAAAAATATTTTAGAATTATTTTTTAGATTAAAATTCACAATATTGTCAGTCATTTATTTTATGTGTAGGTATAGAGATCTATTTATCGTTATTTCAAGCTTGGTGTAGGGTTTCTTTAAAAATAGTCACCATTTCATTTAATTTACCTTTCTATAGCTATGTCTAAATTTGTTCACTTTATCTTCCAGTAGGCTAAAATTTATTAATTCTACTTTTTTACACAGAGTAGTGCATGCCTTAGGTTAAGTGTGTTGGAAGTACTCCATCAATTGTCTACACGTCATGTACGTCAAACAGTATTCAAATTTTTACAGGAAGCAGTGCTGCCACCCTTTTTACGCTGGTCATAATACAAATAAATGTAAAAATCCTTCTGATTCAAATTTTAGTATTTCTTTGTTATACGTTTTACGCGGAATTATTTCTTTGGAAAAACTGATGTGATGTTGAATACAAATTCAATTTTGGTGGAACTACTTGCGCTAGTACTTTCATCACGAAAAAAGGTAATTTTGAAACTGGTTTTTAGGCAGCCAAAGCGCACGCCGCGCATGCCTTGTGATGCGTTCATATAGCAAACGAAAAATGCACAAATGTAGACATAGATAGAATTTACTTTTTATTAAATGGCACTTCTTGTAAAATACGTCAGCCGACAAAGAAATAAAAATCACATATGTTTAGACACCAAACATACATATTATTATTATAATATTAGATACTACAATCATATTGTATCATTATAATGAATATCTCGTATATAAATGTAAGTTAGGTGTCGAATTATTATATTATGATTTAGGGATGCTGATTAAAAAAATGCTGTAAAAGTCCATAGGACGAAATATCCAAAATGGCGATCGAAATTGAGATATCAGAGTTTGAAATAGTATTTGATAGAAAACGAATTACTTTACTATTCTATGCGGACTACAGATACTCCCAGCATTATTAAATAGATAGGTACTGAATATACCTGGTTTTATGTACAACGCAACAGTGGCAGCTGTATTGTTTACGATTACATATAATATTAATTTATACCTAATCATTATTTCACTTGAGTCGCAATATTTTTACTTGATCACCAATATTTATAAGTTTCTTCCACCTGTTAAGTATTTATTAAGAAAATATGTGTATTCAGTACCTTTTAACAAACCGCCTTCTGGATGGTCTCAGCGAAGAGTAAATAAAATTTTTGTTACGGAGGTTTTGTATCAGGTTGAACGCCGAAGAAGTATTACACTACTGATTTATTGGAACGGACATAGTACAAAACATTATAATGGTTAATAGTGCAATTATTAGATGACGTGCCTTCAGACAATTTAATTCTTAATTACTTTATGATACAGTGTCGAAGTGGGAACTAGTATTTATTCTTCAGCGGAAAGACAGTACTGAACTAGAAATAATATTCTGTTTAAGGGAATGAATCTTTTTGATTTGAACACATCGCAAATCATAATATTATAATAACATGACCGCCGAAGTAAAGATTTTTGTCTCATCCCCACATCGTGTCACTATGGCCCAAGTCTTTGCCTTTTCCAGCATAGGTCCAAAACAGGTTAGAGGACGCAAAAAGATTTGGCTTTTATAAATAATAATTTTATAATAATTTAAAACCACTATATTTAGTCTTTTTTTTAATTTATGAAAACAAAAACATTATCATTGTGTGGTATATTTAATTTCAATGGTTTTACAAGGAACAAAATTGATAACAAATTTAAAAAAAAAAAACAAAATGTAATCAGGTTCCTAGGATATCAAGGAATAATATTATAATTATTTCTTTCTTATGGGAAAATATTTATTATCATTAATTAACTGTCAATAATTTCCTCAACAGACTGTTTCTAATATTTACAATGCTGTGGTATTTCTTGGTTTGATTCCAATCCAGAAACCGTTTTCTGCTGTAAGTGTGAAAATGTGGCCCAGGATTTTGATCGGCGATTCAGTTTTTGGAGTCATGACTAAATCAAACTGACGAAGAAGATGGAAGGCCAGCAACTTTATTTCCATGAGAGCGAAACGGTTTCCTAAAATAAAAAAAATACACATATAATTACAGTGGCATCTGGTTAAGATGCCTAGAAGCTAATGCGAAACGGTTTCCTATAATTAAAAAAAATGATTTAATATAGGTAATAACTTTAATTGTTGACCAAATTGTTAAAGAAATCGGACTCGCAATTAAATTAACAACCAGAAAAATGTGATTGACTAGAAAATCCAGAATTGAAACCGACACCTACTGTTTAGAATTTGCCAAATTCAAAGGGTCCCAAATCCCAAATTGTAAGTACTGTTACCAGACACAATTCCCTCGCAAAGGGACGCCGCCGATCCCCTATCAGTGGGTCTATTCTATACTTATGGAACACTAAATTGATAAATAGTATCAAACTTAGGGTAGGTTTGTATCAAAATATTAGCACTTATTGTAACAATTACACGAAGCTGGTTTTTATTGTTGCAATAAGTGCTATATTTTAACAGCACCTATCTTGCTGCTGTTAAAATATCGCACTTATTGCAACAATAAAAACCAGCTTCGTGTAATTGTTACAATAAGTGCTAATATTTTGATACAAACCTACCCTAAGTTTGATAATATTTATCACTTTATGACTTTAGCGGTCGATAAGCATAGAATAGACCCACAGGAACCTTACATAAAACAAGCACAACTACTTCTGCAAACTTCATAAAATAATTATTATGAACAATTTAAATATAATATGATGGCCAGTAATGGATACGTGACTCAGAATCGACACTACGGGTAGCAGACCCGAAAAATGGCGATTAGAAAGAGAGGCCGGATATCTGCACGCGGACGGAAGATGCGCCTACTCTATCCGGACAGCCCTTCTCGTCCCAACCGTCGCGGGCTGCGGGCTGCGCCCGCGCAGCGACAAAACGATCGCCCAGAGCGCTGTGACGCCATCTTGTCAGCCACGCGTGTATCATCACCCGGTTACGCCGTGGCGCGGTATTTTCATTCCTGCGCGCCTCTGACGTTGCGCCTTCGCGGCCGTCCTGCCGACCATCCAGCTCCTCGCCGCCTACCGAGACGTGCCACGTGCTTCGCGCCCCTTTGCCGCCTACCGTGACCCCAGAACCCGCCGCGAGCTTCGCGCCCACTGCTGCCGACCGCCCATGTGGAATCCGCCTACCGGTATCGACCCATGCAGGGTCACCCAGCCCAAAGATAAATAACGTGTGAACGCAAGATCGTAATAAATAAAAGTTCTCCAGTGAAACGAGTGAATACTGTGTAACGCGCCACAAACCAACCTGCCTTTGAAATGGCGGCGTCGTGTCAAGTGAAAGCTCTCGGCAGCCTATTGAAGAACGTTTATCATCCTGTAATGTAATCGATGTCCGTATAATTTAGTGTAAATAAACCAGTCTGCGCAGGCTGTAAAATTAAAAATATGTGTTATCTATAATTACGCCCTATGATGTCACACATCCCTCTAACCGAAATAATACTGGAGAAGGTTCTACCACCGACATACATGTGAGTTCCTCTCCATTCTTCCTGGTATTAGTACCTACTTAGGAAAGTTATGTTACAGAATTATACATATTGCGCAGGTTCATGTGTTGGGTTTAGGAGAAATGATCGTGTGAATGAAATGAGTTTTGATTCTACGTGAGAATTTTGCAAATATTTTGGACTGTGAGAAAAACATCGAACACAAAAATTATTATAAGAATTAAGGTTAATCTACTTTGGACATTAGCCACCCACGATGACCGCGCGGTTTAAGCGTCGGCCTATAGCGTCGTGGGTACTAGGCTCGAATCCTGGGTCTGGCAAGTTCATATATTGTTTTTCTATTTGTGTATAAGTCAGTATGGACCTAATAGAGTGAGCAAAATGACAGACATCATTTTCTCGTAAAAAATGAATCTGTTAATAAAAAACCTCCACTCTGTGGAGGCCCATAATATGATCTTATTAGATCGGACTTGGTCGAAGAAGACCAGAAAGAAAGAAGGACATTTTATGAACAACAAAAATTTAATATAGACCCCTCAAACAGTGGCGGCCGGTGATCATAAAATTAGGGAGTGCAGTTAAAGACATGCATTTTCCTTTTTGTGGTATTGAAAAAAATCGGCAATAGCCTTCAGAGTGGAGGTAGGCTTATGCTTAAATATATAATACATCTTGGGGGGGGGGGGGGGTTGAGAAACGAAACGACGCTCACATTCACTGACAGCATTTATTTAGTGTCAAAGTTATAAAGTCCAAGCTTCTGGATATGATAGGTATGATGCAAAAGGCATACAAACTCTTTTCGATTTTTATTGTAATACATTTCATATGTGCCAACGTAGTTTCCACGTTTGACACTTCTAACTTCCATAAATTATAACCGATGCAAGTATTTTAGACATTATGTCATTGGTACAAAGCCGTAAACTCCTCATTTGTGTAGCAAAGTAGTATTTTGATAAATACTATGGACCGGTGATTTTTCAACGGGATATAGTTACTATCTGTTAAAAAATTGCTAATACTTTTGTACACTTCATCTCCAGAATTGCACTCCAAATGGAAAGACGTATTCAACATCAAAAATACTTCGGTAACACGAATATTGTATTTTTTGATAGAATAATTTATATTTCTTTTCTTCAATAATTGACATTGGAAAATTGCTTTGTTCATCTTCTTAAAAAATATTTTATCCTCTTTTACGTTCAAAAATAACGCTCATACTCCACATAAACTATTGAAATACCTAATATTATAGAAATTGTTACAATGTAACGCTTTCGTTAAATAACTACTTCTCGTAGAGTAGTATAAGTAGGTACGTAAAAAATGTAGTATGTATATTATATTATGTAAAGGTTGTTAATAGTTTATCAATTACTTACTTACAAGTTTACTTTGCTCTAGGCATAATAAAATTATTTAATTTTTAAAGGTAAAATAATTATAAAATTGGTATTTGTATGTTGAGATTGCTACACCTAACTTAATGATCACAATATCACTCTAATCGATATTTTGATCGATTCAATATTATATGGCAAACAACGGAGCATAATTTACCTCATAACGTACGAAATAATCTATATATATAAAAGAAAGTAGGGTTAGTTACACCATTTATAACTCGAGAACGGCTGGACCGATTTTCACGATCTTTGATTTGTTGGATTTGTCTCAGCCCCGAATAGCAGAATAACTATTAAAACGTCGGATAAATCACGGAAAAAATTAATTATGAAGAAAATTCATTTTCTCATACATTTTGTATCGAACGGCTTTTGACTGATATCAATGAATTTAAATTCTGGGGCTCGCGCATACGAAAACAAAAGAAAATCACAAAAAAATTAAATCCGTATACAACGCCATCTCTGATACATGACAGAAACAATAAACAAGAAACAAACAAACAAAAGAAAGTATGAACATGGCGTTTTTGATAGTTGATTCAGTTCAGCCTCAGATAATACCGAAAGACTTTTTAGTAGACAAATAGCGATTTTGATCGTGATTTTCAAACGATAAGTTGCCTTCTAAAATGTTCACTTAGTGAGGTTATCAAATTTGTGAATGTGCGCGTATCGATAATTGCTTCATTATGAAATTTTGAATTGTGTGATTAATTTTCCAGTGTTATTTACAATGCCGCGAGCCAGAAGATCTAATCTATATAAAACAAAGTCAGGTTAATTACACCATTTATTTTATAACTCAAAAACGGCTAGACCGATTTTTATGATCTTTAATTTGTTGGATTTGTCTCTGCCCTGAATAGCAGAATAACTATTAAAACATCGGAAAATTTTACGGAAAAAGAAATTATGAAGAACATTCATTTTCTTATACATTTCGTATCGAACGGCTTTTTTGATGATGTCTATTGATGATATAGAACTGATTGACTGATTTCGATGATTTTTTTTTGTTCGTCTCGGCCTCGAGATGCTTCCTCGCGCATTGGAAAAGTAAGAAAATCACAAAAAAAATCCGTATACACCGCCATTTCTGATACATGAGTATTGCAATTCAGTAAAGTACATCAAATGTGTCACCAAAGGCAGCGATATTGTGGTTTTTGGCGTTCAAACTCCCAATACCAACGATGAAATCATGAAAACAAATTATAAATTGTAGACGTTCACAACATGATATTAAAAAAAAAACAATGAAATGTATTAAAACAGTATACTTAAAGAATAAATAGGTAGAAAAATTATAACGTATATAAATAGTACCTACACCGAATGAGCTAAGTGGGGCTTATTTTAAGATTTTATAAAACAATGCCCACCTATAAATACTCATCCTCACGTAGGTGGAATATATCAACATCCGAAATGATTTGGTTGAACAAAGTTAATGCCCTCCCAATTCGCAATACCAATGGCAGGTTAGTTATGCACCTCGGGAGAACAAACAATTAATGCTCTCGATTTTTAAAATAGTTATCAGGGGGGCACAGGTCAATACTACTAAGAGTGACAGCGTTCTCATTTACATCAAGTTTGTCGATATGTGAGCTGCAATGAAGCAATTTGGCGTATTTTCTCATTCCCCATTCATGAACGTCATCCCACTGCTGTACATTTGGCGGTACATCTGGAGAATGGTCAACAAGTTTATTTTAATGCATCGAATGTTGCTCAACGTGCTGTAACACCTCCAGCGACAACATTGACCAGTTTATTTTCAATTTGTCAAAGCGATCCGTTTGCACGAACGTTGCTCTACTCTGAGATGCCACGTTATTACACTTGGAACGCTTCATCGAAGAAATTTCAACGTCGGAAGCAAGGCGATGCGGTTCCTGATCATCCGGATGTGCATTCTAATGATGCTCTTGGTCGCATTTACACAGTTCATCCGAAGAATGACGAATGCTTCTACTTGCGGTTGTTGATGGTAAATGTTCGTGGGCCGACATAATTTGAATCACTTCAAACTGTCAATGGTGTAGTGTATCCAACATTTTGTGCTGCGTGTCAACAGCTCAATTTGCTTGAAAACAATATTCATTGCGACATGAAAATCGCTGTAGCAATTGTTTCTGCATCTCCAAGTCAGATACGCACATTATTTGCTATCATTATTTCGACATGCTTCCCATCAAATCCACCTGAACTGTGAAACAAGTACAAGGATGACATGTCAGAAGACATTTTACATCGAATTCGTGTCAGTTCAGAGAATCCCGATCTCGAAGTGAATGAGGAGATACATAACCAGGCTTTGCTTTTGATCGAAGACATGTGTTATCTCATGTGCGGCAGTTTGTTAGTCAAGTTAGGAATGCCAACACCACATCGTGGAATGAATGACGCTTTTAATCGAGAATTGGAACGTGAACGTGAATATAATCGAGATGCATTGAACCGATCAGTTCGATCGAATGTACCAATGTTGAACCCCCAACAAAAGGAAGTGTACGATACGTTAATGCAGGCAATTGGTGATGGAAATGGTGGTTTATTTATCCTCAATGCGCCTGGTGGAACTGGGAAGACATTTTTCATGTCATTGATTTTGGCCACTGTTCGTGCGAGATCCGAAATTTCTGTAGCAGTTGCTTCGTCTGGGATAGCGGCCACGTTGTTAGAAGGATGCCGAACGGCTCATTCAGCGTTGAAATTGCCGTTAAACCTTCAAACGACTAAAACACCAACAAGCAGTATTGCGAAACACTCAGCAATGGCCAAAGTTTTGGTAGCAAGTAAAATCATCACCTGGGATGAATGCACAATGGCGCACAAATACGCATTGGCAGCACTCAATCGAACTATGAAAAATCTGCGCAATTACTCAATATGTTTTGGTGGCGCAATGATTCTACTATCTGGCAATTTCCGCCAAACACTACCAGTCATACCAAGATCAACCGCTGCCGATGAAATGAACGCTTGCCTCAAATCATAGACTCTGTGGCGCTATGTGAAGAAACTTCAGCTGACGACAAACATGCGAGTTGCATTGCTAAACGATCCATCTACCGAAGATTTCTCTAAGCAATTGCTGACTATCGGTAACTGCCGTGTTCATGTTGACGAATCGAACGGATTGATTTCGTTTCCGCTGACTTTTTGAAATTTCGTCTCAGCGAAGGACGACCTCATCAACAAAGTGTTCCCAAACGTCATTGCTAACCACAAAAATCACAATTGGTTGAGTGAACGAGAAATTTTTGCGGCAAAGAACAAAGATCTGGATCACTTAAACTTCACAATTGAAAATCAAATCGTTGGTCCAATGCATTCCTTCAAATCTATCGACTGTGTAATAAACGAAGACGAAGCAACCACCTATCCAACTAAATTTTTAAACTTATTGGATCTGCCTGGCTTGCCACCGCACAATTTACAACTGAAGATTGACTTGGTAGTTATCATGCTTCGAAATCTGAACCAACCAAAACTATGTAATCTATTTCATTTTGATTTGATTTTTGCACATTTATTGAACTTAATTCATTTTGAGTATTTTAATTGAGCTAATAAGTTAACACAAGATTATTGATTCTAAGGCGGTACGAAGTTCGCCGGGTCAGCTAGTAATATAATAATTTGAAATATTACGCGGGAATCTTGTACCGACTTCAAAAGCGTTTGTGAGTTGCTATTATTCGCGCCAGTCAAACACAGTAGGTATTGTCGTGAAATGTCGTCTGCGCTCGTAAGCTCAGATTGGGAGGGACAGTGTCCCAAGTGAGGTAAATATTGCACGTTCGGAAATTAAAAAAAATCACAACTGAGCCCACATTATCGGCAGCGTAAAAAAAAATCATCGACAGGCGGTTCGATTTCTCTCCTGCACAATTAATACTACGAAGGACGTACCTATGCATACATGCAGGCCGCCAGAAATTACGCGCATTTTATGCGTGCAGACGGGCGACAAATTAAAGATATTTTACAATAATTAATTCAAACAATATGTAGGTATTTGAATACGTACTTATTATTACATAGTTACGTAATAATTTGGGAGATCAGTGCACCTTTGCTCCTATACAAGAGCAGTCCCTGCCCTCAAACCAAACCACCCCACACCACACTCAGTCTTAATCAAGCGTATCATGATGCCCTAAGTTTGATGTGAAGCATCATCAGTTTTTTACGCATGGGAATGTCTGAAATGTGGAATAGGAGTAAATATCGAAAACTGAGTTCACCACGCAGTCAAATGTGCCTTGATTGAGTTTGCAGATACTTACTAATGGAAAGTGCTCATGGGAGAGAGGAGCATTATGAGTTTAAAAAAAATGATTCTAATGTATGATGGATGATGATGTATTAATACATTGGACACTAAAGATGCACCTAGCGCGTAAAGATTAGGTGGCCATTCGATATAATTAGCATGCTATTTAAATGTGGTAATTAAAAAGTAATTATCTAGTCAGCAGTCAATGTGCAAATAATTAGTACAAGTACAAAAACAAACCTAAAACAATATGGGCACATGAACAAAACTATGTGAAGAGATTTTCACGTTCACAGTGTGACCAGGTTGGTTGGCCTGATGGACCCAATAGCTGGTTAGACCAACTTGGCTTTTTGGACGTTTACACAGGATGTGATTTACATCTTGTAATTCTCCGGCACATGAAGATGTTGGTCGGGTGAGTCAAAGTCCAAGCTCAAAGAGCTTGGCAGCGAATCCACCATACCCAGTCAAGGATTGGATAGTTATCAGCACATTTTAAAGAATGGTGTCATCCACACTATATACTTAAGATAAAACATCGGAAAGCGACGAATACAGAGGAAATACTTCCTCTGACTGCTCAATGTAAAACACTCGATTAGGTTTACTATGTAGCCGTAAGTACTTCAATTAAATAGTTCATTGGGCTCAAATTGTTGGTAGGTACCTGAATCGGGAAAGCTACAGAAAAAGTAGTATATGCAGGAACGGATTTTTAAAACACTGAATTATTTTAACTTGTGCACGATTGCAAGGGAAGAAAGAAAAGGAAAAGTCCAAAACGAATGCTCTAGAATCTTGATCTATTGCAGTATTTATTGTGATAGAAATGACCAAAATACTGACCTATGCAAGCCCGTGGTCCAACACCGAAGGGCAAAAATGATAAAAGTGGTATTGAACTTTTGTTTTCATCTGAAAATCTCTGAGGATCGAATTTATCTGGATTCGGCCAATATTTTGGATCTCTGTGTATGGGAAATATCGGAATCTGGATAATATCACCTTTTTGAATCTGGAAAAATAAACAAAGATACTGAGAATAGCTAATAATAGTTATTTAAGAACGTTACAAGTATAGTTTTATGTTTTGAGGATCGTTTTGTTAGGTTTAGATAGTAATGGTGATGGTATTAGACAACTCAACGTACGGTATGACCAATATGGCTTGGATTTGATGGTGGTAATCTGAATGTCTTTGTACATCGTCGGTCCACTACACCGATTGGCGGCCAAAGACGAAGAGTTTCTAAAAGAAGGCATTTCATTATTTTAATTAGCACATAAAATATAACCCTGTTTAACTTGTAACTAAAATCTTTTTTATTCACGTGTAATCGATTTTTAAGTAAAACACGTCGTTATTAAATAAATTAATACTATGAACTATTTCTCCACCCATTAAAGAACTTCTCAAATTATATTTAAATGATAAAAATAATTATAAGATGAAACTGTTAATAATAACAATAAATTATGTTTATCTTTGAATTTTAAAAATATTTACTTTTCTTTCTAATGGATTTAAGTTTTATACTTTTCCATTTAAGTTGTTATTTGCGACCCGGGTTTCGCCTTTCGGCATCTTCAGGTACTCTTCAGGAGAAACACTTCAACTATTCATAATAATTATTATTGACATACTAATAGGTAGGTAATAAAGTTTTTACTTACTTTATTGTATTGATTTGTTATATAAATTGGAGTTAATTGTATTCGTTGTTAGTGTATAATATTTGCCTTTTTGTGAGTGTATTAAGTGAGATGATTTAATTATTACGAATTGGATAGTCTACGACTGATTTTTAACATGGGTACAAAGAAGGCAGACGATGATAACATACCAGAACAAACCATATCCAGATATTTTAGTTTATGAAGATCGTTGTAAGTAGCCATGGCTCCATTGTTCTCCAGGACATATTCGTCTATTTCAGCTTGCAACAGGTTACGGGCCTCTTTGTTTATGCACAGTTCGTAAAACATGAAACTGAGCATTGTGGATACGGTGTCGAATCCCGCAAAAAGGAATGTCACTACTTGGGCTGCTATTTCGTTTTCTGTCCAATCTGGAAGAATAATATGGTTTTATAGCTTTTTATGATTGTTTTTCAAGCAATGTGCTGTCAGTATCTTCTGGTATGTCGTTATTTTTTTTTTTAAGTTTTACACATAAACAGGCGCACACACAACGGGGGCGAAACTAAGCCGGCTCTCACATCAAAACTTGCCCGTGTGCCGCACAGCCATAAAACAAACCATCCAAAACTGAGATCCAGTATTGCTTGTAAAGACCACGCATATCTATCTAGCGACCGTCATACGTAGCCTTCCAAACGTATATATATTTGAATGCGATGATCGGCGAGCCGGTAAAGGAATGACCAATTCTTAGGTGTTTGTATGTGACTTCGACTCTTCGGCTCGGAGCCCGAGAAGGATGCAACTTGTCGATTGTAACAGCGGATGTTTTTTTCAAACGAAACAGTCGCATTCGAGCAATCTGAGAAGCTCGATTTCGCAACGTGTGTTTTGGGAATAACGATGTCGTCACATCGACGTATTCGACACGTTTTAGGCGAGACAAGTTTTGGTGTGAGAGCTGGCTAACGATCTTAATAATTGTTAAGCCACAAGCATTTGACTACCTTTTTTAAGCAGCGTTTCAAATTGTCATTCACAAAAATGTGCCAGATAGGGTAAGAAAATAAGCTAGATGGCAGAAAAAAGTGCTAGATTTTCTCAAAACTCAAAAAGTTTCTAGAAACTAGCATTTCAAAAAAAATTAACCTTCTTTTAACAAAACAAAGATCAAAGAATAATTTCGAATTGAGCAATTATTAAAATATCATTCAAAATTAATGCAGATAAGAAATTTAGTAATCATATTGTATATCACATTCATATAAGGTGCAAAGAGCCAACATGTTGATTTTTATGCAAATCTGGTATGATATTCTGGCTTTAGCTGTTTGAGGTATCGAAAAACGCTAGATGTAACGCATTATTAATTTGCAAGATGGATGCTTATTACAAAATGTTAGATCTGACAAGAAAAATGCTAAGTTGGCAACGCTGTTTGTGATTGCAATAACTCGTATTTAGGTGAATGGCAGAAATTTGGTGGATGTTTTATATAATAGATAAACATCATCATGAGTTCAATATATTATACACAAAGAAAGTATATTATTTACTTCGTTTAGCTGTCTTTTTTTCTGTCTTCTCTGCATGGACTCTCGCAAAACCAACATTTTCGCTGATACCTGTCGGCTCTTTCTCCTCGTCCAAGGATCCCTTGAGCGCCTGCATAAGAAGGTAGATCATGTCTCTTCGAATCGTCCCTGACTCTTCCCTGGACTTCATAATATTAGTCACCATTGAGTTGAAGAAGTTGGTTACTGTTTCCCCCATCAGCCTAATTTTGAATAACTAATAAAACTATATAAAAATACAAATTAACACTATTTGATATTTGGTTAACTATTTTTTTTATTCAACGAATAATTCACAAGATTTAAGAATGTTATATTGTTAAATTTTGTGAATTATTCGTTGAATAAAAAAAAAAGTTAATTAAAATATTAGCTAGTTCAAATAAATCACAACAAAATATCTTGGAGTGATCCGTGACGTGGGTTAGTAATTAAGGTAATTAATACATACTTTGATTTAAAATACTTAAAGCCGATTATCAACATACATGTATGTTCAATAAAAAGAATGACACATTCTTAAATCTTGTGAATTATTCGTTGAATAAAAAAATAGTTTATTTAATTATTAGCAAGTTCAAGCAAGTCACAACAAATAATCTTGGAGTGATCCGTTACGTCAGTTAGTAATAAAATTAAGGTTATTAATTCCTACTTTGATTTAAAATACAAAATCCAATTGCTAATAGTAACTTAATTAAGAATGCGCTCCAGAGAGTATTGTAATAGCCATTAGTTTAAACTTGTCGCAATTAGATAAGATGCCTATAGAACTGTGGTCGATGGTCTTGGGCGCGAATCCCGAGAGACGCAGGTTCGATTACTGCTGGGTGTCGTATTTTCTTAAAAAAAAGATTTTTTCTATTGTTTGCAGCAGAGGAAGAGCGTCGGGGCGCTGGAGCGACGAATCGAAGGAGCTGACCGAGGGGAGCATTCACTCTGCCCTGAGAGGAGCAGAGAATCGAGAGGGGTGGAAACCCTATGTCACTCAAAAGATGACAGAATTTTAATGTGGCCACAACCCTCAGCTATGAGGGAACGACCAAGACTACCCGTCTACCCGCATCGAGTATTGCTAATTTGAATTCGGCCAGGGCCTATGAAACTACCTTGCAAAAACCCTGGAAAATTCATTGTAGCGCAAGGCGGTAGTGATTTAGCAGTAGTGTAAACTTGTCTGAAAATAACGTTGTAATACGAAGTCACTTGTAGCTAATTTCATATATGCAGCAGTGGTCTTTTTTTGTTGCAATTTCATAAATTTATACTCCATCTCTAGAGAAGGAGGTTTTAAACATCTTCGAGGCAGCGTTGTTTATTGCTTCCACATGACGCTCAAAAAGGTGAGATTTGCCTTGTTCTTAAATTCCACGCCATCGGCGTTGTTATCTTATGATTTTTCTTGCCAGATCTAAAAATTAACGAAACCTAATAAATAGATTTCCTTGAAAATCAACACGCCTTTTCTAGCTTATACCTCATCGAGATCTTACAAATGCAACAAAAATGTTTCATACAATATTTAAGTAAAGAATACATTTTGTAGATACGTTAATTTTTATTGAAGATAATATTAAAAATATATTAGTTGTACAAATAAAATAGTTCTTTTTCAATAATTATTATTCTCATGAAATAAGTTTCTATACATTATTTCTACACATTCGTGTAGGTATTGATAAAAGAATAATTACTTAGAAATGTGTTATAAACTACGAACATGTTTTGATGTACCTACCAAAATATGACTTTATTCTCAATATAAGCATAATATTATTCCTTCTTAAATAAAAACGTCTTATAATTTATTCTGATGATTATTCGTAATTTCATGCATCCCACAGACATATGTAATGTAGATACTTATAACTTGAAATTCTTTTTATTTAAATCAAATCGAGCTTAAATATTGGGACCATACCTAAATAACATTTCATATGAATAAAAAGGATTTCAAGTTATAAGTAAGTATTTTATACTACGTTGGCTCAATCAGTGACGTCCCGTGGGGGTAGGCGGATTGAGTGTCGCTTGGGGGCGGCAGTTACTCGAAGGGCGGCAAATCGAGGAGAACCATTTGGTATATGCCCAATATAGAAATACCTACCTAAACTTAGTAATTACGGACAAATCTTTCCATTAAAAAAATCAGCTTACTGGTTATATGGTCTATTGAAGCAGAGAGACATTTAAATAAGATTTGGATGACATAATTACTGACTGCAACAAAAAAGAGCAGAATTTTTTAAAAATATTTAAAAGTGTTGTTGATGAGTATTGAGACTATTAATAAAAAAGTGTATTTATGTTTAAACGTAGGTGTATATTAAATAAATACCAAGAAAAATATTTTGTTTTCTTGTTGTATAATAATATAGCATGGTGAAAATGGTCTGAAAATAATAAATCGTGTATTGCTAAATGGTACAAAACAAATGTGTCAGAAATATCAACCAAATAGGATCTCAGACTGGTGATTTGGGTAAATGTCTATCTTGATTATATTATATTTATTCCCCTTTTATATTATGTAAATTTAATTTTGTATGTTTTAGTGGTATATATTTTGATAGTTATGTACATTTATTATACGACACATTTCTTAGATATTTGAGTAATGAAAGGATGATAAAAAATACTGTATAAAAATGGGCGGCATTTTACCGCTGCCTAGTGGCGGCATTTTATCTAGGGACGTCATCGGGCTCTATAAACAATACACTTACTATATAATTAATAATGCAAGTCTTACGTTCATGAGACCAGGAAACATGAAGAAACCAGCCAACCTTGCTAAATCAAATCCTTTAAATTGTGTAAGTTTTTCTGACATCTTGAAAAAAGTATTATCTGGATCGTTTACCGAATCTGACTCGATTCCGAAGGCACATGAGGCTATGACGTCATTCGAGTATTTGGTCAAGAAGTGTTTCAGTTCTATCTCTTGATAACCTGCTGAAAGACGGATCGTTATAAGATAATATTATATGTAATAAATTAATCAATAAGTAAGTTAATTAATAACTAACCAAATTCCCACAGTAATAGTAATATGTTATATTGTTAAATAATACTGCAAGGAATGTTTTTATATCAATACATACGAGATACCCTTAGAATAAGTACGGAATATACTGAATACTATACTATAATATACTGGAATATACGGAATATAATATAATAGGTACAAAATTAAGATGTATTGTGTAAATTTAAGAACAAGCTAAATTATTCCTACAGTAAAATAATATCTATGTTTTGTTACATTATTGCGTATGGAATGTTTTTAAATCAATAAATAAGAAATCCTTTTAGAAATTAATATTATACAGAGTGTAGTATAGATTATGAATTGTAACGTTCACATCATAAAAACTAAATTTTATGATGTTTAATTATTTAAACACCTGTTTATTGATCTAAATAATCTCACGATGGCCCTTGTTCACGCCAACATCCCAAGTAACGATAGGCCCCTGTCCAGTTTTCAACCTATTTATGTATTGTGCGTGTACCTAGTCAATGTAAAGATGACGTTTGTACCAGAATCCATAGTGGAAAGTTATGTTTGATTTTAATCCAATAAAGTATTGTAATAAGATAAACTCTTAATTATTATTAATTTTGGAAAATTATAACAGCCTGGCCAAACCATGATTTAAAAGAATGTAACGTAATTTGATAATATTATACGAAAAAATTAATAACTAAGTTTTCACAAAATATTTTAAAGCGTTAGTCATAAAAATAGCGACGTATTTTATTATGAAAAAAATATGTAATATTTTGGGTTAATACTTAACAAAGTAACAAGTATTACATACCTGTTGAGGATGTCTTATTGGTTTCCCTTTTTAGATAATCGGTTATACGTTCTGCACATTTTTCAACGAAAGGTAACATCTCTTTTATCTTGGATCCTGTGAAAGCAGGACTTAACGTGGTTCTCATGTCTCGCCATTTGTCACCTGTGAAAAAATAATGTTGAAGTGAATTCGTTTCGTTGGAGTTTTTTTAATAGTATTTTTTTTACTTAGATAATTATATATAATATGGTAGGTATCGCAGTTTACTTATTTAGCAGCATATTTTTTCCGACGTATACGTTGCGTAAATGGAAACTCTGCCATTCTTGGCGGTGTTGGCTTGTGTGTCTCTGATAATTATATTAGGAATCAAGGGGATACGTTGTTTGTTCTCCCAAGGCGCAGAACTAACCTGCCATTAGTAATGCCAATTGAGAGAGCAATAACTATGTTTAATCAAATCGCTTCGGATATTGATATATTCCACTTACGTGAGAGTGAATTTAGGTGGAAGTTATTTTATAAGTTTTATAAGATATGTTCTATCAACCTAGTTTACTCTGTGTGCTTCCATCTACTTTTATTTTTGTTATTTTTTTCTTATTGAATTATTAACTCACAATGCCATGTATTTTTATTTGAAAAATAGTTACTTAACACTTGTTTTATGTCATGTTGTGAACGCTTTGAATTTATAATTTGCTATGTTCATTATTTATGTAAAATATCTCTATAATAAATAATCAGTTATTGCTTTCCTACCTGTAAGATTAAACATACTATAGAAGAAGAGTGGATCACATTCTTGCAATGCTAGAAAAGAGTGGTCCGTGAAGTGGTCGAATTCTTTCACATTCAGTTGTTTTAGCAAGTCCAAATCTTTTATAACCACGCAAGGTTGGGAAAAATTGAAAAATCCCACATATCTGAAAATAAATGATTTGTAACAATTAATAAAGACAACAATTAATGTCCTCCACGATAGTATCTTTGATATCCCCCTTACCTATCGCTAAGATTAAAAGCAATGTGATGCTCTACAATAGGGTTTTCCAAAAAGTGTTTGAAAGAAAAAAAATCCCGTATACCATAGAGACGGAGCGTAGCAGACAGTACCTACTTTTCCAGTTTTATCAGTTTCTTTATATATGATAGGTATATTTGTATATTTGATAGGTATGACTTGATACGAAAACCTACCAGAATTATACGATATTATGATGGCATTTCGAGTGTGGAAAGGAAAAAGGGCGCAATCAAATGAAATTTTACAGGAGGCACAAACACGTTTTTGTTATGGTTTTCGGTCAAAGTTAAAATACAAAATAATCATAACCTTAAAGTGCATGATAATTAATAATGTGGTGTTTATATACCTAATCTGATATTAATTAAAAAAAAAACCCAACAAAAATGATGGTTAAATTGTTTTTCCTACATTACTTCATTTTTTTTTTTAATTGATAGCTAAATTTACATTTGCAGCTTACATTCTTTGGAAGCAATGTGTATTTAGTTTTGTACAATGTTATTATGCAATAAATTTCCCATTTCCTTTCCTATAGTCGATTTCTAATTTTCTTACCGACCTATTTTTTCTGTCTTTCGGTGGTTTTTATTTCAAAATAATTCATTATTTTGGAACAAGGTTTTTTGAATTGTTTCCCTATTGAAATATGGTATAGAAATGTATGGAAACTAATTAAACAACTTTCTATTAAGTACATATTGTATGAATACAGAAATACTCAGAACAATGTAAAATCCGCTGGGATTCTGAATAGAAGGCATGTAATGTTATTGCTCGCGAGATGTACGGCGTTGAAATATGCTCGCACAATAATAATGATGTTCAGATAAATGCTGTTTTTATAGATTAGCATTTCGTTACATGGGTCATGTATGAAGTTAGTACGATTTAGCAATCGTTACTTCCACTTACCAGGGGTGATCTGTGTAAGATGAAAGAGAGAGAAAGATGAAAATGGAGTCGATACCACACCACGACTAATACATAATTATTATGGATAATAAGAATATCATCATCATCAGCCGGGTTCAATCCACTGCTGGATGAAGGCCTCCCCAAGCTTTCTCCAACTCTCTCGGTCCTGTGTCGTTCGCTGCCACATATTTCCGCCGAACTTTACCAGTTCGTCAATCCAGCGGCTTTTAGGGCGACCCTGTGGCCGTTTCGTACCCCTTGGGTACCATTGGATGACGGAATTTGTCCAGCGGCCGTCCTTTCGGCGAGCAATGTGCCCCGCCCATCTCCATTTCAGCTGTTTGGCAACGTCTATTACATCGCGTACTCTTGTCTGCTTCATAACCCATTCGTTTCTCTTACGGTCCTTTCGCGTGATGCCCAACATGCACCTCTCCATGCCTCGCTGTGTGACTCTTAGCCTTTCGACATCTCTCGTGTTGAGGGTCCACGTCTCGCAGCCATACATGAGCATGGGTAGCACACATTGGTTGAACACCCTACGCTTAAGACATAATGGTAGGTCACTCTTGAAGATACTATTCAGACGTCCGAAAGCACTCCATCCCAGCTTTGTTCTTTGAGTAATTTCATCGTGCATGCTTCCGTCTATGGACACCTGCTGTCCGAGATAGACGTAGCTGCTGACTTGCTCGAGTTGGGTGCCAGAAATGCAGATAATCGCAGGGCATAAAATTTCAAAATAAACATTATAAGAATAATATATCTCACTTTTCATCCGGGAATTTGTCGTAAGTCCTTTTAAGAGCGTCATTTAAATGTTCTTTTCCAGCAATTACTTTTAATCCATTTCCAACAAATAGTGCAGGATTAATATGTTTGATTCCCGTGTTGATAAAGTGGCCCATATTTCTTTTCCCCAAAAAATATATGATGACCAGGATTGTAACTCCCAAAATGACAAAGTCTGAAGCAGTAAACATCGTGATGATTGTCAACTGAAACAAAAAGAAATACATCAATGATTCAATAAGTGAGGACAGCTGTTGTATCATTATTCATTATGATGATTTGATTTGGTTTGATCGACAAGTTTCTATGTTGTTGCGGGTCTAGGACGATTTGGCACCGTACAACTGGACGCCACGGAATTTGAAAACAAATAGACGTTAGGTACTTTACTTAAAAAATTCAATATTATGATTTATATTTCAATGATTATATTATGATTTAATAGTTGGTGAGAATGTAAATATGCAGACGTAAACAATGATTTAATCGTGCATATGTTTAAGTTCCAACAAAAAAAAAGTTTTTTATTTTATATAATGCCTTAGGCATGGTAATTCTCAATCCGCGATAAAGAATACATTATGCTAAGAGTAAAATGAATTCAAACTACTAAGTAGTAGATAGAAACTGATTAAAATACCTCGTCTACACGTGTCTACGACAGTGCGGCGTCAAATTGTCCGGAAGCCAGTCGTCCCATTCCCGTTGTTGCCTAACATGGTCCCCATATCCTAAAACGGCCCCCCCGGCCAGGATCTTTGACCCCCCCTCTACCTATCGCTCAATTAATGGCATGTGTGACGCACAATATAAGTGTTTTCAAAATTGTGTTAAAGGTAAAAGTAAGGGCCTTCAGTTTATTTTTAGGGATTTTTGTAGTTTTAATACATCTACTTGAATTGTGTAGTTGTCAAGTATGAACACAAAATAATAAAAATGCATCTAACAATCTCATTGTTTAAATGTAAAATTTTGCCTCGTGAAATAGCGCCGCATGCGATTTTTTTTACCTACTATTATAGCAAATTTGTGATGTGGTTATCTTAAATATCTAATTGACCCGCCACGCCGGCCCCCTCTGAGCCCAGGCCCCTAGGCTAGAGCCATGTCAGCCGCCCCCCTTGTGGGGGCTATGTTGCCTACACTCTATTGTTATACAATGGACTGTCTTTCGTATCAACATTTTTTAACATATCACAAGTGCATAAGAGCTTATGATACTTCGAATACGTTATCTCTGGCAATCCTTTTTTCGTGACAATAATAATATTATTGTTATGTTCAAACAGGAAATGCATATAGCGCAACGCACGGCGCGCACAAGTGAAGCGGTCAGATTCTACGTACCAGTGGCGTGCAGTACACACATAGATTATTTTAATAAAAATATAACAGTATTATGTAGTACAAGATCCAATTACTTTAATATTAGTCCGCACCGTATCGTCTGTTTGAAGTTACGCAATAACTAGCACTACAATCGGAAGTCGCCACTTAGTAGCGCAACCTGACTATATACTATGTACTAAATTAACTTGTGTATCCTAATACTATAGACTAGTAGGTACAAGGTACCTAGATGATGCCTATTACTAATTATAATTTTTAAATTAAGAACGATTAGGTATACAATTTGTTGGGATTCTTGGATTCTATCCTCGTATGCAATGTATGGTCCTTCATAATAAGCAGAGTTGTGCAAACATATTTTCTTCTACTAATTCTGATATGTCCGTGCGGGATACTGTGTAAACGGAGAGGCCATCACAAGTTTCATGGTTTTGTCAAAAGTGGAAGATATCTTTATTTCTCTATGCAATTCCTCCAGTATACGCGTTTAAGGGTCCAACAGGGCTATTCTGACTATTTAACACGGTGACACGCTTCCGGTTATTTTTCTCGGGGCAATTCCACATATAAGGCGGTTTGGTTATATATCGTCAATACTACAACTAGATAACTCTGATTTGGTCATTGTTTGGAAAATGAAATTGAAACTTTACTTGATTAACATAAATCTAGGCTATAACAATTATTATTTAAAATAAAAAATGGAAACAATATGTGCTTTGTCTAATTTGGGAACATTTAATTATGTTCAATTAAATGAAAAAATATTGTAGATATTTTATTGTATTTATTTAATGCATTTATGGTTTTAAATTTATTAATATAATTAATATAGTTCCCATTAACTTTTGACTAACCTAGTTTTATCATTTTGTAGAGAAGGAAATGTAGAATCATATTCAATAGCTATCTCAAAAACAGGGGAAATCAAGTTATCTAGTTGTACTATTGAGGTGACGATATGTTAATTGATAACACAATGATTAGTGAATATTTAAGTTAGTACGCATGTCGCGTGAACAGCATCTCTTTTTTTCAGAGCTTCAGCTTTAACTCGTGTGGTGCTTCGTGTATGCTTATCTATGGTGTTAAGTCGAGGGGGCTATCGTAGTGCTAGTGTCTGAAATTAGTATTAACTTACAAAATCGCCGCATCTCAATTCTCAATTTGTAATTGTCGTCATCTATCTCGCTCTAAGGCTATACTTCAGCTGGGGCACGGTCTAAAACGATCGTGACCACGCGACGCGAAGATTGTGCAAACGACGCCTTCAGAACAAAACATAATTTGTCATAAAAATTCAACATGCGTCCATTTAATGTTCTGTTTATTGTTCTATTAGTAACAATATTAATACATACATTGTCATGTTTTCTTTTTCAAGTAAATGGGTAACGTTTTTTAGTCATCGTTACACGATTTAAGAATTAATACCCCCGTCGCCATCACTAAACAAATTGACGTGTTCACAGCTTGACTTTCGCTCTCCGATTGCCAGCGAGTCCAAAATTTCGTCGCGCCAATAGTTGAAAATTATTTGCCGTTTCACTGAAGTATGCTCTTAAATAAGGTGACGGCTGACAGTTAATATCCCGGGATGATTTTATTACTTAAGTGTTGGAATACGACTTATAATATTTATTATTTTTGTAATATGTTAGAATAGAAAATACCTACCGTGTAGTGGTCGAAAAAATGAAGAATATAGTATGTATTTGATAATTATTTGGTTTCTAGCACATGGTTATCTTGTAATTATAAAATAATTTGGAATAGTGCATCTACTGATGCAGTTAGTTTAAAAAACTATGTTTATATATCGTCACATCAATACTACAACTACTAGATAACTTGGTTTTCACTGTTTTCGAGATAGCTGTTGAATATGATTCTACAATTCCTTCTCTACAAAATTATAAAACTAGGTAAGTCAGAAGTTAATGTGAACTGTATTAATTTTGTGTTTGAAAATATTAGATAACTTTAAAACCATAAATGCATTAAATAAATAAAATAATATATGTATCTAAAATATTTTTTCATACAATTGAACATAATTTAATTATTCTCAATTAGACAAGCACAATTTTCCATTTTTATTTTGAATAATAATAGTAGCCTAGATTTATGTTAATCAAGTAAAGTTTAAATTTCACTTTCCCAACAATGACCAAATCAGATTTATCTAGTTGTAGTATTGATGTGACGATTTATTATTACGCTTGAAAAATTTCACTTATAACGTTTTCATGTTGTACGCCCTGTTTGATATAGCATCAACTCGAATAATGAGTCCTAAACTCGGCCGTAACTTGCATTAATATCCCCAATTATTTTATCAACTCAATTACGTGTCCTTGCTCGAATTTAGAACTTAAAAATAGATACTTGGTGGTGTGTCAATAAAATATTGTACCTAATGGATGGCCTCTTACTTAATTTCGAAGGTGAATCAACTAATCAATAGTAGACTATACACTTATAATTCGATGACAAGCAGACAACAAAGTAACAAAAAATCAAATCGAATCTGAGGACTGAAATTTATTTAAAATCCACAATAATTAAGGCGATGTCTTTACCTACCAGAGGCACCTAGCGGAAAAATAGGAAGCTTGAAATTTTAGACATTTTTTTTGATAATTTACAATTTCAACTATATTAATTAATAAATGTGTAATAATAAAGATAAACTAACAATTGTAAAAAAATGTTATAAAATGTCAATTTGCCAAAAGATCCCATCTTAATACTACATAATACTATTTTATGGTAATATTTATTATTAAAATTTAGTTTATTTAGTTTTATATGTTGTACGTTGGAGAATTACTACTTACACTTATGTGAAATTACTAAATGGATAGAAGCATATTAAACTGACTTGTCTTCTTTCTCTACTAAATCGTTACGTACGTCTATTCCTTTGCACAATTAATTCGACCGTGGGGCGTCCACTTGTCCGGCGTCCAATTGTACCAGCGCCCAATTGTACCGGCAGCCAATTAGCGGGGGGCAATCGGCCGTGGTCAGGTCTCGGCGCCAAATTGGCCCATTCACCTTATCACCTGCAAAAAATTCGATGACATGTCTAACCACTATATGAAAGAACTATATGAAGAATTTCAATTATCACGTAAATGATGCTAGTTCAAACATTAGTGTTGTCCATATTTTTGTTCGGTGTTTATAGATTCCGAGGGCAAGAAAATTTGTGTCTTCGAAATGTGTTGACGAAAAAACGACAGTCGAAAAGTGTAGGCATGTAGATGATGATAAAAAACTTTCATTGAGTCATGTAGGTGTCGATGCAGTGCAGTTCAACGTGAGGTGGCCTCATTGTTGTTCTGGTGATTTCGGCAGATTTTGTTAACCGACAATTTTCGTTTAAAGATTCAAAATGTGCTACGGGATTGGAGTATCAGCGTGATAACATTTTAAACACCAAGAAAAACGACATTACATACTTTTTTCCCGTAGCGGCAGCTTACTGTGACGTCACGTGATGGTAGGCGACATGCACCTCAATTTGATCAGAACTTAAGTATTGTTTTTAACGCAAATCTAGTATCTTTTGCATAATATTACGCGTACTAAATTTTAAAACGCAATTTACTCAATATAAATAGTATATTATTTGATTTCCGCATACGGATAATCGGCGTGACCTTAACTTAATTGAAGGTAACCGAATTGTTTTCCCGTCATGGTGCGCAGACGCGGTTTATTCAATAGAGTTAAAAAAACGTTAATATCGACCCAACCATCAAACGCACGAACTAGTTAACTATGCAAATTTTGATGTGGCTGTATAGGCATATTATAAGGTGGTCATTTATCATTACTAGGCTTAGGATTTTTAGGTGCTAAAAATGAATAATAGGTACCTAAAATATGTAGATATAATTGGAAAATATGTTATTAAAATTTCATAATTATGTCCTAAAAAAACAAAAATAGGTGCTAAAAATTTAAGTAAGTAGGAGATCTATGCCTTCAATGGATCCCATCGCACATGGGTATTGAGGTCAATGAAAGAGCGGATGATCTGGCAAAGGAAGCTGACCATTTAGGGGTACCATATCGGTGGATACCAGAAAACCTGGACTGGAATGAGGCTATAAAGAAAATGGGCTAAAGTATGTGGATAGATTTTTACTATATGGCATCATTAGAAAAAGGGAAATGGAGTAAGTCTATTCTACTATCAAAACGAGAGGTGCCCTGGTTTGTAGAGTCTCCTTTGACGAGAAATGAGCTCAAGTTAATAGCGCGGCTAAGAACAGGGCACACAATGGGCAAAAGATTTGATGTCCTCATGGGAAGAAGCGAATCGCAACTCTGCGATGAATGTTGTGTTTTAGAGGACATTGTACATGCTATATTATAGCACTGCAATGCCCTAAATATGAACTTCACAGAGTACAGCTGCAAATTGCGGATATCTATGAGAATGTCGACGAATTGAAGGGTGTCCTGGCGGTGGATAAGACGGAAGAGCTCTTGTAAAGTTATTTAACAGAATAGGAGTGAGGATCTGATCGACGGATCCCCCTCTAGAAGAGAAGAGGCAATATGACAGCGAATCGCAGTCAAAGCCTCGGTAAAATCACAAAAAAAAACAATTAAGTAAGTACTAATATAATAAATCATATATATTTCAACAGTTTAATTTATTATTTATTCACAAACAGAAAACGCTTTATTACAATATATAATAAAATAATGCTTCAAATTTTCGAAAGTGAATCTTTGACGATTTGACCCTACGTGATTATACATGGAAAAACTTCTTTCCACTTCTACATATATGTTATTATTGCGTATGTAAATGAAACTATTTCTACGCATCTATTATATACACAATACTGCTTTCGGCCGCTATATAGGGTAAGAAAGTATCAAAGTATTAGCACTTATCGTAACAATTACAATAAGATAGTTGTAATTTTTACAATAAGTGCTATGTTTTAACAGCACTTGTCTTGGCTATGCTAAATTTCAGAGCAAATTAGTCAGTCTTGATGGCTAACTTAGTGTAATTGTTACAATGAGTATTGATACCTCGATACTATCCTACCCTAGATAGCTGCGTAGCGGGCCGACAATATTCTTTTGTACATAATAGATGCCCAGGAACATTTATCTTATTTTAGCAGCAGTATTCTTTAAAGTATTAATTTGCTCCACTAGTGACTTTGTAGATGATTCTAACTTTTTAATTTTGTTTACCAGATGACCATAATTTGAAGTGATGAATGCCAATTCATTTTTTATGGAACGGTTTCCCATTGTTTTTGTGTTTATGTGAAAATATGTGCTTAAACCTAGAATATGTAAAAATATTTTAAAATAGGTGCTAAAAAATAGGGCTTAAATGTTTCAAAATTGTCTGAAACAGATAGATATTTTTGATATTTTGTTGTGGGGCCAAAAAAAATAAATACCTAAGAATCCTAAGCCTAATAATTACTAATATGGAGGTTTTCAAACTTGCCTATGTTATGGGTTGGAATTATTAAAAGATATTATTAATTGTATTTAATGTTGTCCTTTATTTCCGGTTAATAACACAAAATCACATAACATATTATTACTGGTATACTAATATAAGGTTGAATATTACTAGGTACAATATGTGTTTTCTGTTGGAAGTCCGACTGAAGAGTGTTTTATATATTGGAATACTACTAGAAAGGAACAATAGAGATGATGCAATAAACTTAAGAAATGAGCAAGATTTAACATGTAAATAGAATAATGAACTCATTTCAGCCGGTCGAATCCACTGGCTGACTCACTAACAGTTACAAATTTGAATGGCACATAACACCTATTATAAGATAAAATAGCTACTATAACTAATGCAGGAAGGTAGCATAGTTTGGCGATATTTCCCACAATTAGCAGTATGATTAAATTTACTCCAGCTCACCATGCATAGGAAGGGTAAAGTGCAGTAGAGGCGTATGAAGAAAAATATACTTTTGCTACACAAACTCCGTAAATTGGCTGAATAACCATGACGTTGGTGATCTGATACAGCAATAATAGTGCACACTACACTTTGTTAGTCATACGTATTTTTGTTTTCATTGAAATACGAGTAATACTACAATTGAGTCGCTTAGAATCATAACTCACATATTCCAAAAATCAAGTTTTGAGATAATCGCTAAAAACCAACAGAGCACTATTTTTTGTAATTAGAAGAACAGTATTGAACTCCCTAGAATATTAATGAGTGAGAGAGTCGAATAACTTTTTTTTTTTTTTTTTTAAATATATATACCTAATACTCCTAACGTTGCAGACATACAGCATACTATGAGAAATAGAGCTCCCCGATTGGTTAGGAAGGCGTTGGTGACAAAACTCTATTCTTTGAAATATACGACATATTACACCAACAATGAACTTTGTCAACGATTTTCACATGGTTTAAATTGACTTTTAATACTCAACTATTATTCGGTATATAGATTAATTCATTTAGAATCACTTGGCATATTTAACTAAAAAACGACAAAATTGCAATATGTGAGTTATGATTCTAAGCGACTCAATTTACGTTGGTTAGTTTTTAAAATTCAGTTAAATCCTGCGAAACCAAGCCATAAAAGATAATAGTCAACAAATTCTCGTATATCTATAAAATATCTAAAATTACGCAATTAAATCAAACATGAATTTGGATATTTTATAGATAGAATAATATTTTTTATCTATTATAGTTTGCAAGAAATGAAAATATAATTAATATTAAATTCTACAGGTTTTTAAAAAGGTTTGTCAACAGCTATTTCGGTTGTAACACCATTATCAAGACTATCTTAGACTATAGTCTTGATAATGGTGTTACAACCGAAATAGCTATCGACAAACCTTTTAAAAACCTGTAGAATTTAATATAAATTATATTTTCATTTCTTGTAAAATGGAATTCTACCAAATAAATGCTAACTCAATCAATGTTATAGTTTGGTTTAAATATGTAGGTCTTAATGAATTAAAAAAATAAACCAACAACATGACGTGCAATATGTATTCTTAATCCAACGAAAACAAATAAGTATGAATGAAAGAGTATGCACAATTTTGTCGTATTGGCTAAAATATACCAAAACTAATATGGTTTGTTAATTATTAACTATTTCTTTTATTCAACGAATAATTCTCAAGATTTAAGAATGTACCATTCTAATTATTGAACACACATAATTTTGAAAAACACTTCTGAGAAAATATATATAAGACACAGGCAGGAATTGAACTTGCATCTCTTGGGTTTACGCCCCGTGCGCATTGTCCACAGTGCTATTAGGTGACATACTAAATACGACAAATTTTAACTATTGGTCTTTTATAATACCTGCTCATCAGCGCTCTTCCAAACCAAGCTACTATCGGCAACCGGTTGTTGTTTATTAAATCAAAGTAGGTACCTACTACTTTAATTACTAACCGACGTCACGGATCATTCAAAAAAAGGATTTCAAGTTATACACATTTATATTTTTTATAAAAAATCGATGTTTTTTAAAATAAATATAAAAAATATTAAAACTATGAATTAGTCAAAAATCTAAACCGTAAAAAAATTGAAAACTTAATAAACTAAATAATTTAATATAACCAAAAAAATAATGTAATGATAACGTAACCTATGTCACAAATATTTTAAATACTTACATAATATTAGAGTTTGTAATTGATAGGTAAATTCGAAGAAATTGTATCTTACCTATATTTATTTAAAATAGATATAAAAAAACATTAAAATTAATGAATTTGTTAGAAAATCTTTTCTGTAGGTCAGAGTAACTTTAATTGGTACATAGTTAAATTGAATTTTAAAAATAAAAGTTAAAAAACAATGATATTATTTTAATAATAAGTTATGTCCTTAATGAATTCACATTTTATGAAGAACGGATTGTGACTAGGTAAATATGTATGCTAGAATAAAAATCAAGGTCAAATTAGCATTAGTATGCCTGATTTTAAAAAGCATGTCAAACTTCAAAATATATCAATTATTACTCCATAACAGAAAATTACCAACTATTGGCAGTAACCCCACGATTCTACAGTTTCTTTTGACTTTAAATAAAAAACTATTTGTAGATACGTAATTTTTAATTAAACTACTTTAAAATGTAAATTATCAAAAAAAAAAAATAGTCTCAAATTGTTAAATTTTCCACTAGGCTCGTCTGGTAGGTGGAGTATTATAATTCGCCTTAGGAAAACTGCCACTGGCGGCTTTGTCTAATTTCTATTATACTAATATTACTTAGTAAATAATAAAAGTTGTATCAAAAAGCTGTTCAACTATAAGTATGTACGTTGTTGTTTGATAATAAGTTATAAAAAAAGGTTTCATTATGTAGCTAAAGATATAAAAACATAATATTTATTTGCTTTCTGTTGAATTTCATTGCTGTAGACTGCCTGTCAATATTCAATAATATAATTATTATTGTTTGATTAAATCATAAAAAGATAATAAATACATCTTAAGATTATTATTTAATAATTGTGGAAATAATAATATACTTTTATGACTCAAAAATAATAGTTCTTACCTTTACAAGATTGTTAATCCAAATATGGTAGAGTTTTAAGTTAATCCATATTTTTCACAACACTTTTGTAGAGGATATTGCCACACGAGACATGGCCGTACCTCACGCTTACTGATTGTCAAATTTTGTTGTTATGTTCTACATTGTTGTTTAAATCAGTGTTGCCATCTTTTCCCCACCGAATTGTAGTTATTACGCGTCCCAAGAAATTATAGTATTTCCGCAAAAAGGTATAGTATGCCTTTTCATGTTGAAAATATGCACGATTTTTGTTTTTCACAAAAAAAAAAAATCGGTGCGTGTACTTATGTACGCGCGTTAGAAGTTATACTTCTTTGGCGTAACAAAACAAAAACAAAACTTGTAATAACCTAGATTCTTGGACTAGCCCTTAATTATCTTGATAAATTATTACACACTCGAGAAAAAGGGCCGGTTATTGGAGCGCCGTTGGTTTATTTCTATACATTTTAACTTATATTACTAAATTATATAATTATTTCTCGTTGTTTTTATTTTTAAAGTAACAACTATCACTCTGACGTTTAATCGTTTGTTTACGTACCTAACGAAATATAAATGGCCGACAATAATAAATTCGTTGCCTGGGCAACGGGACAATATAATTCTACTATCAAACTTGCGTTTGTATACAGCTGACTGATTCGCAGCTAACTTCATACTGTCGCGCACTTTCGTAAAGGTGTGCGCGCGCAGCTCTCAATTTCACTCTCTACCAAACGCTCCAAAAGAAGTATAACTTCAAAATTGACAGAGAATTTGAGAATTTTTGTGGCTTTTTTTATTTATGTACCTCTTCTGACCAGAAATACTTTCCAGCGAATTCAATAAGTATCATTTTAAACTGAAGTCAAAGGTTTTTTTACCTCTTTTTTTGGTTCGCCAAATTTTATTATATTGCGAAAATATAGTACATTGCACCAATTTATAGTACGGGGATATCGAAATTATAGTTCTTTTGCGTATTTTTTCCGATATTTAAAATTATAGTATTTTGGGCGTACTATACCTGTTTTAAATCATACATAGTACGCTGGCGAAAAATATAGTACAAATACTATAATTATTATAGCATGGTTGGCAACACTGTTATACATAGTTGTTTATGCTTTGTTTTCGACGGTGTGAGCAGTGAACCAGCTAGGTGACGTAATTCATTCTTGAATCCACATAAACAAACGTGGGTGTAGAAAAAAGCGCGGCAACTAAATTGTGTTGGTCGGTTTCGATGACATTTTGTATTTCATGTTAACTTGCTAGTGGCTAGGTGACATAATTTATTTCGGAGTAATTAGTAATTCATTTTGGAATGGCTGTGAACGCCGCAATCAGTGTTGCCAACCGTAGATACTATAATTATAGTATTTGTACTATAATTTTGGTCCGCGTACTATGTACGATATAAAACAGGTATAGTACACCCAAAATACTAGAATTTTGAATATCGTTCGATTCTCGCTCTATAAATTGGTGCAAAGCACTATAATTTCACAATATAAGTAGATTTGGAGAACTTGGGAAAAAAAATGCTCGAATAACGTAAAAAAATCCCTTGACTTTGGTTTAAAATGAAATTTCTTGAATTCGTCGGTAAGAATTTTTGGTCGGAAGAGGTATCTAAATAAAAAGGGATCTCAGAGTTTCTCAAATTCTCCGTTTTTTTTCTAAGAAACAAAAAACCTATAAATCTTCTACTATTTTGTACTATATTTTTCCGCCAAATACTATAATTTTGGAGGCTCTGTACTATAATTATTCCACTTTGAAAAGATGGCAACACTGGCCGCAATCCTCCAGAGCAGAGATCGCCAGACGGTCGCTCGCGAGCTACCGGTAGCTCACGTAGGATATTTTATCATATTTATAAATGGTACTGTTCGGTTAAAGCGGATACAGCGGAAAACGCATTTTGAAAATAGCCGATAAACTAGATTATTTGTTAGTTTGGGTTAGTTTAGGTTAGGTTAGGTTGAGTTAGGTTAGGCTAGGTTAGGTTTGGTTAGGTTAACCTAACAAATAATCCAGTTTATCGGCTATTTTCAAAATGCGTTTTCCGCTGTATCCGCTTTAACCGAACAGTACCTTATAAATTTGCCTTTCAAGTTTTATTATTGGACTCTGAAATGAAATGAAGTCATTGTTTTGTTCTACCAACTTATGTGAATCAACGTTTTCCACTATGAAGGTGGTTAAAAATAGAAATAGACTCACATAATTTATGTAGGTACATCTTGATAATTGCATTCGGATGGAAGTGACAAGTTACTCACCGAGAATTGAAAAAAATGTGGAGGAAAGTGAATGCCATTCTTTTCACTAATTATTTATACTTTACTCATACTTATTTCAAGATATTTTTCAATTATCATTTTGTTTATAAATAAATAATTAAAGTAGGTACGCATTTAATGTATTATTGGAAGTCCGATGTACTAGTTTATTTTAAGTAATACATAATATCGTGGGCGTACAGGCAGAAGTCACTGATTCGAAATACACAGTTCTGAGATAATCAATGTTTTGTGTTTATGGTGTTCTTAAAATGGTTGTAAAATCTTTATTTTTTGAACTATTCATTACTTTTATTTTTTTATTTGCTCAATAATTTTAAATCGTGACTTCTGCTTATCAAGCAGCATTACTTTTTCTATATAATGTCATTAAAATCTCAATTCGTCTAAACTGGAGTTAGTGACTTCTGCCTGTACGCCCACGATATTATGTATGGTACGATAAAGGACGATGATAAAAAAATATAAAGAAGGTATATATTAATTAGTAGCTCACCTATAGTTGCCATCTTTTTTACTTTGATTATAGTACACAAAGGTAAAAAATATAGTATTTATGAAAAAACTATAGTAAGTACAGGAACATTATTTTTCGTCTCGAATCCTTGAAAATTATAGTATTTTTGCCATATTTTCGTAAAATTATAGTATTTTACACTTCTCGCGGATTAAAAATTATAGTATTGTACTTTTCCCTCCACCACCGCCACGTCTCCATACCCGTTATGTAGGCGTATACCATGGCCTAACGAACGATTGGCGCTCTTCAAATTTGTGCCGAAAGTGTCCCAGGAGCAACTTCCCAAGACCTTGGTTGGCGTGCAGTAGAGTGTGCGTGATCCAGACTTCCATAATAAGCGGACTGTATAGTATTGTACTATGATAATTATAGTACGGTTGGCAACACTGAGCTCACCTTCTGAAAGTAGCTCACCCCTTATTGAGTTTGGAGAACATTGCTTCAGAGTCTAGCGATTGTAGGTGATTGTCGCGCGACAGTGGTCACGATGCGAATGCTTGTGGAGTGGACTGGACATGCGTCGTTCGCGAACGAACTAATCTTTTTATTAAGGGGGATCCTTATACCGGCAGAGGCACCTAGCGGAAAAATACGAAGCTTGTAATTTGAGACATTTTTTTGATAATTTACAATTTCAACTGTATTAATTAATACATATGTATCTGAAAACATCAAAAAGAAAAATATTCAAAAAAAGTCATAGATAAACTTACAATTGTAAAAAAATCAGAATTAGTTACATATTATTTATCTCCCCAGTTATGTCATTATTACATTTTATTTTATGTTCATATTTATTATTAAAATTGCGTTTAAGTTTTTTTTTTTTTCGTGCAGATTTTTGATTAATTTTATTTTATTATTTTTAATTTATTTTATTTAAAAAAAACATCGATTTTTCTGAAAATATAAATGTGTATAACATGAAATCCTTTTTATTTATATCAAATCAAGCTTAAATATTGGGACCACACCTAAATATGATTTCATATAAATAAAAAAGATTTCAAGTAATATACATTTATATTTTTCGATGTTTTTTAAGGGGGGGAGGCACACCAGCAGAGAACCTAGCGAAAAAATAAACCTAAAGGAAAAAACCTACCGTTTTAAAAAAAAAATTCTGTAAGGTAGATGTTCAAACACGCGCGATAACATAATTTTACTCCCTACTTCAATTATAGTTTGTCAATTTATGGCTACGGCCGTATGTTGTAGTTTAACCACTGGAGAATGCCAAAAGAAATGGCGTATTTCAAAAAAACACTACCTTACTCTTAGGTCAATAATTATTATAAAGCAATCATTATTCGTAGGATGTTTATCACACTTGAATGGTAAAAGACATAGCTTTTAATGAATATCTTTAGAATTATCTTCAAATGTGTTAATCTTGTCCATTTTTTGAATAATAAAATGCCTAATTCTTGTCAAATTTGGGATCACAGAGATTATCAATATAATTTTTTACCGTAAATATTTCACTATAGTAATGTCAATATAAATTATACTGATGGTTTTATAAATGCGTTTAAAAAATAATAAATGTAAAAAATCTTAACACCACTGCACATTTATGTACTGAAATATGACTATATTCTAAAACATTAGAGCGAGAGATTGAAAAGAATACTATTTTATGTAATAAAAATACTTTATGCAGTCATAAAATGTTTAAAATAAGTATAATGGATAATAAGGCTTCAAAATTATATAAATAGATTATCTACAACGTTTAAGGTATGTCCAAGATCATGCTTTGAAAATAGAACAAAAGCTCCATTTTGACTTACGCTGAGCATATCCCCCCTTAAGTATTTTAAAACTACGCTAACTACCTACTACCAGTAACTATACAACGGTAACCCTTTTATAATAATGTAGTAAGTAACGTATGATTTTCATTGGGTGTTGACCATTAATGAAATTAAGAGAAGACCAACACAAATTATTATAAAAGTAAAGTAAAGTAAAGTAAAGTAGCTCAATGTACCTAATTGACGCATAAACATATGGCTATGTGTGATTTTTACATAACTAAGATGAGGTATTATATAAGAATCCAATCCATTTCATAAATCTCAAATAAAGATCGCGATTTGAACATGTTTTATCTTTACATGGGTGTTCTTAGACGGAGTGCAATCAGAGCTCGAAATGGACCGGAGACCTAGACGGTGCGCAGTTCCGGTTTGTGAAATCGATAAAATTATCGAAAAAATAATTTGACCGTCAAGGGATAGGCCTAGATAGGCCATAGGTATAACAAAAAATCTAACACTTATTTTTATAAAATACTAGCGAGTACCCGGCATGCGTTGCAATGCCACTCAAAGAAAGAAAGTGTTTGTGCTTTTGGATACACAATATATTTTGTTTTTCCGTCTGGTGCATACACGAATAAATTGGAATGTTTTCCAACGCGTGAGCAAGCCACATACAGCTGTTCATCTGAGAAGTATGGAACGCATACGAATAGAAGATAGAATAGAAGAAGAAGATGGTTGTACTAATTCAGAAACCTTCGCGGGCGTGGGCACAACAACTGACGAAAGTTTCATCGCATTCGGATGAATGGTATAGGGACCATACGAATACAAGAAGATAGAATGAAGAAGAAGAATATGGTTTTTCTAATTCAGAAACCTTCGCAGGTGTGCACACAACAATTCACCAAAGCTTCATCGCAATCGGATGATTTGTATAGGAACCGTACGAATAAAAGGAGATAGAATGAAGAATAAAAAGAAACATGTTATATATGAAACTTGAGACCCCCACCACGCACTCCGGCTCGTCGGCCTCCGTCTATCGTCCAAATTTTGTCGAAATCTGACTGTGCGTGTGGATTTGTATAAAGAAAAACCGACACGACGGTACAAACAAACAGACGAGACAGACAGACAGACAAACAAACAAACATTCAATTTTATATATATATATATATAATATATAGACACATAAAATTTGATAACTACGTGAATATTTTCAGAAAATTGTCGAGCGCTCCGGTTCGTAAACTTTTCCATTTCGAGTGCTGAGTGCAATGCATATTTCCTCTACGGCCTACCTGACAGATTCACCAAGGTAAATCGTGGGACTTCCACCTGAAATTTTTCATCTTAGCCTGTCGAGGAGTATGTGCATACAGTTTGTTGGTCCAGTTGACTACCAGATCAGGGTATGTGATTAGGCCACCAAAATGCAATTATAGAGGTCGCCAGCATATGGCCGACGGCCGGGGTCGTCTCAGTAGGTACTATTGAACTATTGCAAGTCATAATTTTCTGCAAACAAAAAAATCTTTTTATTTGTGTAGCATTATGATTAAAATAATAATATAATCATATAGCAAACATGAAAACACTCGACATTATTTTTCACAATCTCTTATTTATATATAAAATATTAGCACTAAGTGGAAAACCAATCCAAGAATGTACGAAATAATATTATTTAAATTCTTGTTACATATTACGAACTTTATGCTGCCATGTATATATCGACGGCCCCAGGAAAAACCGGTGTAAGTCTAAAATCACAAATGTTCAGGAGAGCGAAAAAACTAAAATATTTACGCAATTAAATTCATCATATAAAATGAGTGAGTTTTTTCTTGTCTTATTTAAATAAATCAGATAGACCAATTTATTGTCTATATTCCTATTAAAATTTAATATTGATTAATTAATAAACAGCTGAGATAATGTCAAAAAATCGTTTTTATTTGGAATAATATTACGCGCTTGGTGCTTTGACTTGATTTAACATGCTTTTGCGCGGACGAAATAGATTACAGACTCCGCGTAACAGACTCATACTATGAGATGTAACCTTGTTTTACGTCACGTTTTTCTTACTCTATACGATTTCATTTAGTACAACTATATTTATAATGCTCTTTTACGGAAGAACCATCATTGCGCAATGTTTAACTCGAAATAATACAGCGTGTCTATAAAGTTTTAACAAATAGTATGAGGATATATTGACATATATATTTTTTTATACGGAGTTTTTATAATTTAAAAGTATTTAAGTATGATTTTTTTAATTTTTTTGTAAATTATTATTGATATTTTTATAAATAATGAGAATATGTACATTACGAAACAATAAACATTCAGGAAAAATGTTAATAATAGAATAATAAAGATGTTTTATAAGAAATTAGTACATAACATTGGTAACTATTAGATTTTAAAAATAGCTAAAAGAAATGTTTTTTTATTCTTTACAACACAATTTTCATTAAAACTGTTGAAAAAACATAATGTCAATCGCCATGTAAATCACTAAGACAATTTTAATTGATTAATAGTAATTGACTTAATTATGAAAACTAGGGAAATAATTACTAATATACTAATTCTATTAACTGCATCATTGTATTTCTGAGGGAATGAATTTTATTTAAATAAGTAATTACCATTTTAGAAAAAACATATGTACGGTTTAATACAATAATATAAATTACTAACCGCTTTGCTTATTTGAACATAATAATGTAGGTAGTAAACAACTACTGAAATATATTCTTGAACATTTGGCACAGATATACCTATCTAAACATCATACTATTTGCAAAAATATAGATTTTATAGTTTGAAAATTATAACTACGTATTAACAAAATAACTAATGTTATGTATACCTTACAATTATTAATGAAAGAGAGATTTATTACGTTCGTTCTCAGATGAGACCGCAGTCAACTGTTCATCATCAGAAATCTTTATAAAAAATATAATCAATATAATTATTAGGCTTGTATTACAAGCCAATTGGATAACTATGATTTAGTACCTATCTAAAATGATATTCATACAGTATCTGTATAAACAAGAGAAATTCCTTTGTCAGTACCTACCTTCTATTTTTTTAAGAGTATCCTTATTTGTGCATATAATTTTATAATACCTTTCTATAATTAAACAAGTAGGGACACTTACTTATTAGATTATAAAATTTCATATAAATTATGACCATATTAATTATCGTTTGTATTTTTTAATCTCTATCGTTAATATTATGAATGTCATTGCCAATTATAATTAAATATAGATTGATTATATTCTATTGTCAACATAAACTTCAGTAGGTATATTTCTTAATTGAGCTCAGTTACGTTAATTAATATGATGTTTTATGATTTTTATAATTTATTTAAAAGGTTGAAATAAATGTGTACTAATGCTCTCAAATTTAAATAATCAAATTTATTTTGTTGGTGTGGATTTGCATTTTTTTATAAACTGAAAAAAATTAAATAATTTGCATTCAAGTAGATAGTATGTTCTTGAAATGTTATATTGTTATTTAATCGATTGCGTAGAGTTTTAATACAAATTTTCTCAAAGAAACACAGTTTACTATATCATTAAATTTGTCCATTCATAACTATTTATTTTGTTAGTTTTACAAAATGTATAATTCAGACCGATTTAAATGGGATGAAATAATAATTAGGTAGTTACTATTTAAAGTGGTTTTCATAATTTATTAAAATCATAGTCAATAGGTGAATAGAAGGTAAGTATATGAATTTAAGTACATACTTACCATTACAGACTTTTCAAATCCAATTGATATTTTAAGTTTTTCACAAACTATAGATACATAATATTTATGTACTTATCTATAGTGTTAAACTCAAATAAGCCATGTCAAATTGTGATGAAAATATTATAGAAATGTTATTGTTTGTTAAAAGCAACACTGTATATTTATTTTGAACAAATTTAACTAACATCGAAAATTATGTCACCTCTCACCAATGCTAAGATTATAATATATGTCTTTAATTAGTAGGTAATATTAAAAATTCCCAATCACCAGCGATGGGTTTGTTTTCAAAATACCTACACATCATTTTGTTTACTTTACTTCATCCTTTTTCAAAAATATATCTACTTAGATAAGCATAAAATGCTTTAGCAATTATTGACCATTAAAATTTTATTGTTACTTTCAAATTGTATTGTAAACAATTACACGTCTTCAAAAATTCCAGCCGCTTAATCCCTTTCGGCGAATGGCATGTAATAAAATAATATAATCCTTTGGGTAATTTCTATCTTTGAAGAATATTCAAAATACAAAATAATGCATAATATACTTAATGTGTACCCTTTTATATTTTCAAAAATACTAAGAACTGACGCACGTGTTAATGATATTTAGACGAAGTTCATTACTATTATACTATTTCCAAAGCAAGCCATTCATAAATAATTCCATTTCAAAATGCAATGAAAAGGATTATTTAACTTGGTTGGATCATAAAAAAATAGTCAGCAATTAGTAATGTTTTCAAACTGAACCAAGATAATACCTAGTGATTTTTTATTATCTTTGTGCAAGATTAATTTAACCAAAATAATATGGAATGTCATTTTCTACTAATGATAAAATAATATTTTGAAGTTAAAACATAATATTTTAGGTAGTTACCTTTTTAGGTACAAAATATTTGATTTTATAGTGATAGTAATATTTAATTAAAATATGTATTTTTCTACTGGGTATTTATGTAAATTAAATTTATATACTTATTAGAATATTACAAACTAATTTTAAGTGAAGTAGGTAACTGCAAAGTAATTAAATATAATTATATATAAATAACGTTTTATATATGATATTATTTTTCTATTAAATAATATAATATTTTCAAATTGAAACTTTACTTCATTGTTTTGTTGAGTATCTATATGGGAGAGTAATCAATCGAAAAGAGTAAGAGAGAGCTTGAAGAGGTCTTTATCATGCAGTGAATTAATTTAAATAAGCGAATCAAAATTAATATAAGTACTTCAAATTTTAAGATAATATTAATAACTGAGAAGTTTTTTAAAGTAGCTAGGCAAGTGAAAATTAATTCCGTTTCTTGTATTTGTTTTATATTAAATAATATAATAACTTAACTTTCTGACACAATAATATTGACTAACTTTTAAACTAATAATGCAAATACTTACTGCAAATACCAATATTTTTCGGAGATAAACCAATATGTTTTTTTAAATTATTGTGATACGTCAATATAAATCATGCCGTATATTTAGATCTCCGTAAAAGAATGTTATAGCAAGTATAACAACCTTCTTATTTGTAAAATAAAGCGCAGTGCACTTTTGTTATCGAGGTATGACTATACTCCTCGGACATTTCTGTGAACACAAATTTGGTCGATGCGATATGTAGATATAGAGCACCATTGTCAAAAACCTAACTTCGTCAATTTTTATGCTAGAGACCTGATTTTTTTACAGGACATGCATAAAAAATTAAATATTATAAAAAGCGAATAAAACCGGAAACGCTATTTTCAGACTTACAATGGTTTTTCCTGGGGCCGTCGATATATACAAGCCAAAATATGCTTGATTTAGTTTTCCTACTTGGCCCCAACTGAAATATATATTAGAATAATTACAAAAGAAAAAGAGCTTTTTATATACGACCTTTTTAAATTTTCTGTTGAATCATATAAATTTGACAATTCTATGTATTAATAAATACTTTTTTTTGTGCTTGATAGAAATACTAAATAAATATAGAATACTGAAATGTCATTTTGACATTTCATATTGATTTCCATAGTAACGCACGTATACCTATATTAATAATTTAGTTGCTAGGACACCCTTAGCAACCAATAATAGTGAATACTTTTAACAAATTTTTTCCGAAACATACAGAACAGAATTAACTGAAAATGAATTCAATTCTGCTTAAAGATGGCTAAAAGTATTAAAAGAATACATTGGCATCGTGTTCTGATATATTCTAAAAGTTTCAAATGTCTAGCTAGTCGGGAAGTTGATTAAAAATCGATGGCAAGATTTGTACTGGATATGACCTAATAAAACGTTGTAAAATAGAAAGTTTGTTCGTTCAAATTAGTTTTCCTGCACATTCCAATTTTGAATTTTCACGACAGGTCGAGATAAAGTTTGCATATTTTGGATTCGATTTTAATTTGATGTTCTATTATTTGACTAGCTGTCAGAATTATTTTTATTTTGACACGTAAAATCACACTCCATTATCAAACCTTATTATAATAAAAAATCGTAGTTTAATTTTAATATTTGCATACAAGTCAATTACATTCTCTATTGAATAAATTTACCGAATATAATTGTTAAATTTGACTAAAATTTATGACACAATGCGTGTGTTGAACTAGAATTAAATTTGTATTTTTTATCTATTCTTAAACAGATGAATAAAACTGGTTTACTTTCACGTTGTTGTTTATATAATTTATATAATATAAGTATATAATATAGTTTATATAATAATTTTCATGTTCCAACAAATATCACTCGTAACACTACGGTCTTCTTGATACTTCGTCGCAGAACAGATGTGATGTTTCATGATGCTGTATATCGTGCGATTAACTTATTTGATGGCACCTTTAAGGTTGATTTGTTTTTTATTAACTATGTCATGTTTGATAGGTTAGATTTATAATTATATTTATCATTTTACTCTAATATCTACATAAGCATATAAGTACTGTCTTGTTATACTGGTTATTATTTTATAATTAAGTCATTTTTATAATTATGTATTATGGCGCATTGGCCAATCGCTGTAATGCCGTAATACTCTTTCTAAATAAATAAATAAATAAAATATTATTTACTCCATTTTAAACCTATGTATTTCTAAAATCGAATATAGGTACACAATAGTATCAACAATAATTTTTGTGTTAACTGTCAATTAATTCACGGTGGAACTGCATTATTGATTATTTAAATAAAACGCAATTTTTTTTAGTAAGTAGGTACTTAATTCCACTATTATTATTTGCGGACGAAACCGGTGCAAATTTATTAAATAATAAAAGTGGAATTAAGTACTATTTTTTTTTGTTTTATTAAATTAATCAATAATAATGTCTTAAGGCTATACCTCAGTTGAGGCATGGTCTAAAAAGATCGTGGCTAGGCGATGCGCGGATTGTGTAAATGACGGGTGCCGAACGAAATATAATTTGTCATAAAAATCCAACATGCGTCCAAATAATGTTCTATTAGTAACAATAATAATATATTCATTGACATGTTTTCTTTTTCAAGTAAATGGGTAACGTTATTTAGTCATCTTTACACGATTTAAGAATTAATACAGCCGTCGCCATCACGAAACAAATTGACGTGTTCACAGCTCGACGTTCGCTCTTCGATTGCCAACGAGTCCAAAATTTCATCGCACCTATAGTTGAAAATTATTTGGCGTTTCACTGAAGTACCGTCTTAAATAGTATAAAGTATACTAGATATTTTTGATCAATGTTATCAATGATATTTGTATATATAAAAAAAATATATTAAATATAGAAAAAAATGCCAATCCCGGGACCAGTCCCGAGTTCTCAGGATCGTCAAATTGTAATCCCAAAATCTTGGTATCAAAATTTTGGTTCAGGATTGGATTCCTTGGGCTGCAGACACACGGCATTGCAGTGGACGTATATTTATTGTATTATTTGATTCCAATTGCATCCGATTATAATCACCAATAGGATTTGTTTTATCCAATTGATGATTCTAATGAGTGTGTGCAATGTCGTGTGTCCATGTCCCTAGTCGTATTCATGCTTTATAACAAAATTTAAAATATTCGGTAGCAAAACTCTGTTTAGTTACCTCTGTCAGTTGTCGTTTTTATGACATCGCACAATCGGAGACAATGTATTTAAAACAACAACAATAATATAATATAATTATTGACAATTAGCAAGCGTCTGGTACGGTCATATTGTGTGTGGAAATGCCTTCTACACAAGTGTTGTGAAATATAAATTAACTTATTAAATATAAGTACTTACTCTACGTTGAAGCTACTACAAACAGTCTCATAAAGGTAAGAACTGCTATTGCTGATAGGTATTATAAAATTATATAATATTTACTACAATCGGAGCTTCCACATCCTTCAGCGGACCCCCGGGTCACGATTTTTGGCAGGTCCTCCTACCTATCGATACGGTTAAGGGCATTGTGATGCTATAAAGCAGCGTATCCCAAAAGGTATTCTGCGAAACTGAATGGTTTGGGGAGATAAAATAATTAAGTGTATTTCGCAGAGGGTTGGAGCTGACCCTTTTTTGAGTACCGGTATTAATACCGGTATTCAATAAGAAATACCGGTATTGATATATTCATTCGGTATTGCAATCCTTAGGCCAGGCGTATCAGATCATTAACGTCTTGGCTATTGATCCACGGAGGTTGTATCTTTTTATCTTTCCCTGAATTATGGGCTAGTTAGAAATCACACATCACATTACGGAGAATATGGCCGACGTAAAGTATGCAGTCTTTATCTGCTTGATGGTGACATGGGTTATCTTGGCTCATTGGTTGATCGTACAACTTCTACATATGCAATGACGTGATCTGCACATAATATTATCAGATAATCATTTCATGTAAGAACTATTAGTGTAAATCGTTGTAATTAAATAGGCAGCCCGTAGCTTAATTGGAAAAGCAAACTGGCGCTAAGTCAGCGGACACAGGTTCAAGTCCCGTTGGGTGTCGTATTTTTTTTTCTACAAAAAGATTTATTCTAGTGTGTATTATGCATGAGATGTTTTTAAATTTTATATGTATGGTCAAATGGTCACAAAAATGGACAAAACTCGACGTGTTTTCCACAGTAGTGGAATGCTAGGGTTAAGCGTTGGACTATCATGCCGTGGGTCCCAGGTTCGAATCCTAGGTCTGGCAAGTACTCACACATATTGTTTTTCAATATGTGTGTGAGTCAGGGTATGGACCTAATAGGTTGAGCAAGTGGCTGACATCCATTTCTCGTAAAAAAAAAAATCTGTTAATACAAACCTCTACTCTGTGGAGGCCCATATGATCCTATTAGGATCGGACATGGTCGAAAAAAAAAATATATATTGAAATCTCAATAAGAGTTCTGGAAAAAACTCGATCAAAGTAATTTGCAGTAAAGATATTACTGAACTCTCTGATGAGTCTTCTAGTAATGTCCATAATGAAATAAAAAATGAAAATATAATTAGCGAAACACTTTGTATAGATGAAAATGTGACTGACGCTAATGCCGATGACGTTTTATTAAATAATATTGAAACATGCTGTCCTGAAAGTTATGAAAAATCACAATAGTTTATTAAATTTATACTCTAGAACAGAGATCGGTAACCTAGGACGTAATACAATATTTTTAAATTGTCAAGCAGACATATTATATTAATATATTTGATCGATTAAAAGATTAAAAGTTAAAAATATTCAGGATCACGCAAGCAAAATTTTCAATGTAGGTATATAACTAGGTACAAGATACGAGGGTGGGTCAATAATTCCTTAGAAAAAAGCATTAAAACAGTTTTTATTTTTGTATTTTTTTTTATTTCTCAACATAATCTCCTTGGAGCTCAATACACTTGGTTAGACGTTTCTCAATTTTTTTTAAACCGTCAGAAAAATAAGTTTTCGGAAGGTCCTCAAAATAAGCATTTGTCCGATCGATGACTTCTTCATTTGAAAAAAAACGTTGTCCACTTAGCCATTTTTTTAAGTTTGGGAAAAGGAAAAAGTCACTGGGGGCTAAATCTGGCGAATACGGTGGGTGGTCGACCAATTCGAACTTCAATTCTTCAATTTTAGCCATTGATCGTAAACATGTGTGAACACGGGCATTGTCCTGATGAAAGAGGATTTTTTTCCTGTTTAAATGAGGCCGTTTTTCTTCAATTTTGTTTTTTAGCTGGTCCAATAAAGATGCATAATAATCCCCTGTTATTTTTTTTCCTTTTTCCAAATAGTCAACGAAAATAATTTCACGTGCATCCCAAAATACAGTAGCCATAACCTTACCAGCTGATTTTACGGTTTTCACCTTCTTTGGACATGGTTTGCCTTCGCAATCCACTGCTTTGACTGTTCTTTCGTCTCGGGAGTATAGTGGTGTATCCATGTTTCATCTACAGTCACAAAGCGACGAAAAAATTCATCCGGATTGCGTTGCATGAGCGACAACAGGGCTTTAGAGGCCACCACCGTATTGCGTTTATTGTCGACTGTGAGCAAACGCGGCACCCATCTTGCAGAAATATTTTTCATGCCCAATTTGTCATGTAAAATAGAAATGACGCTACCTTTTGAGATCCCTGTAACCTCAATTATCTCACTCAACTTTAATCTTCGGTCACTTAACACCATATCGTGGATTTTATTGATCATTTCTGGTGTAGTCACCTCTACAAGATGTCCTGAGCGTGGTTCATCCTTTGTTGATGTACGACCACGTTTAAATTCATTTAACCAGTTATAAATAGTTGCAAGTGAAGGAGCAGATATGCCGTGAACTAAATCCAACTCATTTTTTATTTCCTTTGCCGTTAACCCTTTTATATTAAAATGTTTAATAACAGCTCTAAACTCAATTTTCTCCATTTTCCATTTTTCCATTTTCCACAAGCAAATTTTTTTTTTAAATGTACGAGAAACACACAACAACCCGACCAATCTGATTGAAACTTCGCAGCATACTGAATCGGTAGTGCCGCTGCATGAAAACAAACCGCTTACAGTACTAGTCGCGCCACCTGTCGGCTTTTCTAAGGACTTATTGACCCACCCTCGTACTAAACGAAATTGCGCAGAGCTTTTTTTACAACAAATGAATCGAATTAATAATAAAATATAACGTTTTTATTAGAATGTATAGACTTTAATGAAATTTAGCATTCTTCGTATCAAATAGTTTCTTTCATTATCTCATCTGGTATATTTTTGACGACGAAAGTTATGTAGAAACACTGGTGAGGCTGGGTCGAATATCGTCCTGCAGCGACTCATTGTCGATCCATATTCAAGAATTAACCATTGTATTATACATCTATAATGTGTGAGTAACATTGCCTAAATTAACTCATTTAGTGCTAACACCGCGACTGGCGCGTTTGGAGTCATTGGCCATTAGATATAATTAACCTGTTATTTAAATGTGGTAATTAAAAGGTTAGCAGTGATTGTGTTAATTTTATTATATCTCTAAATATCTTTTTTTTCACAGAATTTAATCTACAATGGCATTCACATTAATAGACTTTTTAATCATATTGATAACAATCGCATTGGCAGTATATTTGTATGGAAAGAGACAGTGCAGTCGGTTTGAGAACGCTAAAATAAAATTTATAAAACCATACATTTTGGCGGGAAATACTTTAAACGTCACACTTGGATATGAGCATTTGTACTATTCCGTCAGAAGAACGTATGATGCTTTCCCGAATGAACGGTATATTTTACTTATTTATTTATTCAATAATAATTGTAGTTGAACCGGTAGCCAACTCCGAATCATGGTAAAATTATATAAGTAGAAAGAAAATAAAAAAATGAAGGAATAGAAAACGATCGTGTCAACTAAGGCCATCCGCTTGTGTTTGAACATGTACCGTTAAAAAAAAAACGATTTTTTTTTTATTCACACTATCTACAATCCTTTTTATCTCCATCCTCACAAATAATTACATTGAAATTATATCAAACTCTAGATATGTAGCAATCATACCATACACACTTCGAAAACAAATCGAAGTTGCGATGGGCACTTGTCAGCAGATTTCTCAATCATAACTCAGATCAATAATGACTATTACGATTTATTAATTTGCAACCTAGATAAACAATGACTCTTGTAATGTATTGAATATTCAGTTATACATATAACGAAAGGCGATGATGGAAAGAGTCACTATTCACTAGTCTCTCGAACTAAATCGCTCGACCACCGACACCCCGTCGTTCGCTCTCAGTATTATTATTAACAATAGATCACTAGTTGTCACTATCGGATCGCGGCTTGGTCTGAGCATAGTTCACCGCAATTGCACTGTACTGTTATCGTTACTCCTACAATTATTGTAACTCTGTATCCAGGCAATAAACTCTTTAATCAACACACATCACCTTCTCCTTATTCAACCTCAAAGAAGTTAAACAATATACAGCCAACTTCAGCTTGTTTGCATCGTATCCGTACCGATACTTGTGAGTTACTGAATTCCCGCGTTATAATTCAGACATGAATTGAATGAAATGAATTATTGGATTAATGGATTTCTATGTTTTACAGGTATGTAGGATTTTTCCATATGACAAGTCAAATTGTTATTCTGAAGGATCTAGATATCATAAAACAAATAACAGTGAAGGATTTCGATCATTTTGTTGATCATCATTCATCAACCGATCCAGATGCGGATCCACTATTTTTTCATAATTTATTCAAACTCAAAGGTACATATGTTTACATACTTAAAACACTGACTATTATAACCGTTTAGATCAGTACTTCTCAAACTGGGAGGCGCGGCCCCCTAGGGGCCCTGGATCTCCTACCAGGGAGTCGCGAAATAATATATCAGTATTTGAAAAAAAACATAAAAACATGATCACTGGACGACACCTGATACAAATCAGTCAACATACTTTATCCATGGAAAAATAATCTAAGTAAATATTTATAAACTATTTTGATTTTTTAGCTATTTAGTTCATTTTTACTGGTAATAAAAAATAAATACAGGTCGTGTCTTTCAACGGAGACTTTGGAGCAAAGCCTGCGAATTAGCATTTAATAACTTAAAATTGTTTTTGTAGGCTCTAGCTGTAATAAATTTGAAGTAAATTAGCAAATAAACGAAATGTTCTATTATTTTTAATAAAATGTACCTATAATAATAATAAATAGTAAATAGAGTACTGTTGGTCACTAAAGACTAACATTTTTGAGGAGGGGAGCCTTGGATTTTTTTTCTGATTTAGAGGGCCGTGGTATAAAAAAGTTTGAGAAGCACTGGTTTAGATCACCTTTTTTACCTACTAAAATGCAGTGACATCTTTAAGCAGACAAATTTGAAATGTCGCCAATGCCACCATGGGCTACCAATTTACTAAAATGTCTAGTTCAACTTTAGTATTCAATACCATAAAATAAGCAATGTCTAAACTGAATATCAATCAAATCAGACAATGACTACAAAAAAAAAATGGCTGACACCTCGGAACTGGACCAATATTACCCATACCTAGATAATTCTAAGCTGGCTCCAGTGTTGCCAACCGTACTATAATTATAGTAGGTACAATACTATAATTTTGATTCGGCGAAAAATGTAAAATACTATAATTTTACGCCAAATATGCCAAAATACTATAATTTTAAGGGATTCAAGACGAAAAATGTTCCTGTACTATATGTTTTCAGAAATATTATAATTTTTACGCTTTTGTACAATAATCAGCACAGAAAAAGTTGGCAACACTGGCTGGCTCTCACATCAAAACTCGTCTCGCCTGGAACGTGTCAAATACGTCGACGTGACGTCATCGTTATTCACAAAACACACGTTGCCAAATGGAGCTCCGCAGATTGGTCGAAAGCGACTTTTTAGTTTGAAAAAAAATCTACTTTTGTAATCGACAAGTTGCATTCTTCTCAGGCAATGAGTCGAAGAGACCAGGACGCATACAAACATCTACGAATTGGTATACCGGCCGTGTACCTATACCGGTTCGCCGATCGCTGCATCCAAATATCTGTACGTTTCGAAGGTTACGTGTGACTGTCGATAGGTAGATGTGCGCGGTCATCAGATCCAAAACGGAGCGACGTTCTTAGAAGGTTGGATTTATGGTTGTGTGGCAGACGAGGCGAGTTTAGATGTGAGAGCCAGCTAAGGCTGCAGACACACGGCATTGCAGTGGACGTGCATCGACGCAGGTCTTATTTGATTTCAATTTCATCTGCATAGAATCACCAATTAGATTTATTTTATCCAATTGAGGGGTATGGAAGCAAAGGCAGCAATCTTGGAAAAAATGGCAAAATAACCTATGAATGCAGAATAATATAGATTTGCTCATTATGCATATGGTAAAACAATATTTGAGGCGCAAACCTTGCATTCTTTCATACAAAAATCACTTTAAAAATTCACATTAGAAGCAAAGGCTGCATTCTTGTATATTCAATATTATTCCAATACAAAAAAGTCACGTGACAAAATGGCTGCTCGGTACAATTTGAGAGCAAACACAGCTAACTTTCAATTAGTTAGACGCAAAACCAGCAATCTTATAAATTTGGAAGCAAATGTACCAATATTGACTTTTATAATTAAAATATCTTAATAAGTGTAGCGAAATTACTGATTTTTATTATACACATTATCTTTTTAACTTATTTCTACATTGAAAAAAAAGCAAAGTTCTGCATTCAACGTTTTTTGCCTTAACTTAGTTTTTTAGCTTTTTCTCCAAAACCAATGACATTATTAATCGACAACGCACTCAGTTCAGTAGCTAGCAAGTAAATTCGTGCATAGCGACATTCGCACATTCATAGATAGACGTCACGCATTTTCCATTATGCGATATCACGCATCGGGAATTTATAGCAATATCACCTTTATTGTAATGGCGTCAGAACAGTGTTTCAAGTATCAATGTTCATTTGAGCGAACCATTCGGCAGACCCGACAAAAAGCATCGAGAGTTTATAGCAATATCACCTTTATTCAGTGTTGCCATCCTTTTCTATGCTGATTATAGTATAAAGGCGTAAAAATTATAGTATTTCTGAAAAATATATAGTACAGGAACATTTTTCGTCTTAAATCCTTTAAAATTATAGTATTTTGGTATATTTGGCGTAAAATTATAGTATTTTACATTTTTCGCAAAATTAAAATTATAGTATTGTACTATAATTATAGTACGGTTGGCATCACTGCCTTTATTGTAAATGGCGTTAGAACGGATTATGCCATTCGGCAGACCCGACAAAAAAGGTGAATGTCATTTTTTTTCCAGATGCTTCGTCCATATTAATGTCATTGTTCAAAACACTGTTTTGGCAGAAAGCTGCCTTTACTTCTATACCCCTCAATTGGTGATTCTAATCGGATGAAATTTGAATCAAATAAGGCCTGCGTCGACGCACGTTCACTGCAATGCCGTGTGTCTGTAGCCAAAGATAATATAATATCATCAATTTTAACTCAATATTATTATATCCATACGAATAATTTATTTCAGGTGATAAATGGCGGGACATGAGAAATACGCTAAGCCCTGCATTTACTGGATCCAAAATGAAGGCCATGATTCCTTTTATTGGGCAATGCGCCGAAAGATTGGTTGATTACATGAACAAACAAATTAAAGACAAAACTGATAAAGGTTGGTACCTAGTACAATATTATTATGATTTGTATACCTTAACGGCCCACGTACGCCACGTAGGTCAAAACGGAGGTTTTGTGGTATTTTCAAAGCATAAGCCTAGACAATCCTTAAACGTCGTAGATAATCTATTTATATAATTTTGAAGCCTTGTTATCCTTTATATTTATTTTAAATATTTGATGACTGCATAAAGTATTTTTTATTACATAAATAGTATTCTTTTAAACCTCTCGACCTAATGTTTAAGAATATAGTTATAAGTCATAGTCATAGTCAAGAATTTGAAAAGAAACGATTTTTTTCGAATCGGTACATGTTCAAACACGCACGTTAACATGATCTTACTCCCTACTTCATTTATCGTTTGTCAATTTATGGCTATGGCCGTATGTTGTAGCTTAACCACTGGGAAATGCCAATAGAAATGGCGTAATTCAAAAAAATACTACCTTATTCTTAGGTCAATAATTATTATAAAGCAAACATTATTCGTAGGATGTTTATCACATTTGAATGGTCAAAAACATAGGTTATAATCGAGTCGTATAGTATCATTTTTTTGCCTATTTTTTGAATAATAAAATGCCTAATTCTTGTCAAATTTGGGATCACAAAGATTATAAAATATATTTTTTATCGTAAATATATCACTATATAATGATAACATTAATTTTACTAATAGTTTTGTAAATGCGTTTAAAAATTAATAAACCTAAAAAAATTTAACACATGGATGTACTGAAATATGACTATATTCTAAAATATTAGAGCGAGAGGTTTAAAAGAATACTATTTTATGTAATAAAAATACCTAATACAGTCATCAAATATTTAAAATACATATATAGGATAATAAGGCTTCAAAATTATATAAATAGATTATATACAACGTTTAAGGAATATCCAGGGTTATGCTCTGAAAATACTATAAAAGCTACATTTTGACCTACGCTGAGCATGTGGGCTCTTAACTAGAAAATATAAAATGATTTATTACTGTAGCATCCATCTAGATTCTAGAACCTTTTGAAATTTCATCGATATTATAAGTCGTTATCATTCTACCTATTCGTCAGTAGTAATATCATTTTAATATCATTATCATCGTCAGTATGACTGACAAAGTATCTATTTTTCGTACCCCTACTTCTTCCAAAAGTCACGCTTTTCCAATGGTTTTATTTTTCTTCTAGGTCTACCATACTACGAATTAGAGCTAAAGGATCTCTTCGACAGATATGCAAACGACGTAATAGCATCGTGCGCGTTTGGCATAGAGTCGGATTCGCTGAACGAGGAAAACAATACCTTTTTCGAAATGTCCAAAGACCTCACTAACTTAAAACGGAGTGTTATACTCAAGTCTGCAGGATTTGTTCTTTTCCCAAGGGTTATGAAGGTTAGTCAATGACCTCGTATTCTTTTTCTTCATCAAGACCTAATGACTGAATATCGTGACCCATATGATTTAGCCACGTTACAGACTTTCTCCACGGCTTTCGTCCATCCCTCGTGTTATTCAGCGGCACACAGGGTCTTTGCAGTGGCGAAGACTCCATACTACGCGATTATTTGAAGCCTACTTTCTTAAGAAAAATATTTTTAATTGCATATTGACTTATTTATATAATCACTTGATTATATTATATTATATAAAATAATTCATTTCGACAACGAGAGATGCCATATCGTCGCTATAGGATTTGTTTCCCGAATAGACCAAATGTCAATTTTACAGGAGACGAAAAACAAATTTCACTGTCGTATATTTTAATATCAGTAGATGTATCAATCATTCTTTCTATACTGTATGATTGCAACATTATCTAAGAATAGATTCCAAGAATAATATACTGGTATAAATCATTAAATGCACAGAAAATGCGTTTTATTTACAAGTACTCATTGTGGATATTCGGGAAATGTTTAGCGCTCTCTCAGAATAATGGATATTCGGGACAAAAAATGGACGTTCGGGATTTAAGACCGTAGCGTATTGCTGCACAGCCCACAGATTACTGAGTGGTCAAAAAGTACGCGCCTCAAATGTTATATTTATTTACACGATAATTGTTAATTATTACCTCTACTATTTAAATACTTAATGATCGTAATTACCCAAGTTCGTATGTAATAATAACACGCGGCAATCGCTTTTTTCGGTTTTTTTTCGGATTATGTAATAAAATAGTTTTTAAGTAATTAACTATTTTTTTATTGAACGGATATTTCACAAGATTTAAGAATGTACCATTCTAATAATTGAACATACTTACATATTTTTTTTAAATCACTTCTGATAAAATATATTATAAGGTATCTACTACTTCAATTACTAACCGACGTCACGGTCATTTCTCCAATATTTTATGATGGTACTTACTCGTACTTGCTAAAAATTTTATATTAATACTTTTTCCAAAAAAAAAAAAAAAGTCTATTTATATATATTTGTATATTATTATATATATATATTGGTACTGTTCGGTTAAAGCGGATACAGCGGAAAACGCATTTTGAAAATAGCCGATAAACTGAATTATTTGTTGGTTTGGGTTAGTTTGGGTTAGTTTAGGTTAAGTTAGGTTGGGTTAGGTTAGGTTAGGTTAGGTTTGGTTAGGTTAACCTAACAAATAATCCTGTTTATCGGCTATTTTCAAAATGCGTTTTCCGCTGTATCCGCTTTAACCGAACAGTACCTATATATTTCTATAATTGACAATTAAACTTATTACAAACCACCAAATAAATATTATATATTTACTATTGTAAGGAACAACAACACAAAATAATAGCATGTATAAATTAATTACCATTGGCTGCTAATATTAGGTAGGTACAATATCCTAAGTATATAATATCCACCAAATAAATAGTTACTAACATACATATTAAATTAAAATATTAATTATCAGCGCATTCAAAAATAAATAATAGCATCGCCTTTATTTTCATAGAAATACCTAGATTAAAAGTAAAATAAAGACAAACAATGTTTGATTAATAATAATTTGAAATAATAATTATTTTTTACGTCATAGTAGTTGCCGGGTCATACTGTAGAATTCATATAACCGTTGGGATTTTGTGTCATTTATCAAAACAAAATGCAGTTATTTAGGTTAAAATACTCACTTCCACAACTCTATTGTAAGTTCAGGGCGAACTGGTGATGTATCAGCTATGAATGATCTCTTCAAATTTGATGAATTCACTATTAAAACAATAGTAACGTTAAAAACAATATCAATAAGACGAAATTTGAAAGAAGTCTCCAGACGGCGGAAAAATATGAAAGTGGGCGTGATTGTTTTAGAGCTAGACAGCGTGAATGTGGGAGCGAGATGCACGGCATGAGCGCGGTTTGATTGGCTAAAGTCATATTCGGGAAATAAACACTCAGCCAGAGATATATTTCGACCGAAATTAACTTGGATATTCAGGTACGAATAGTTGGACATTCGGGAGAACACCACGGAGTAATTGTAACTTAACATGGCGTATTCGGGTTTTTTAAAAAAATATCTCTGTTCCTAGATAAAAATATATTGTTTTTATAAATGATTTCGGTAGAGTTCGATAAAAGAAATTGAACTGCATTAAAATGTCGATTTCGACAAAAATGGATATTCGGGAAACAAATCCTATAGCGACGATATGTATAGGAATGTATTACACAGATAATTATAAAACAATCTGCAAAGTTTAAAAAAAATATATACCACAGCGCGCAATTTGTCTTGACGTAAATAAAGGTCGGGTTATATCTCAAATAATTCTCAATTTTTTTCATATGGACTTTACGTTACGTAGCCCCGTCCAGTCTATTGAATTGTATGAACTATGGCAAGCTCCGATCGCAGAGCCTAACCGTTTTAGGTCAAACGAGAGTGAGGACGCACCAGCTGATGCGTCTTCACTCCCACTTACAGTCGAAATACAACAACGGTCCCACGTCGCAGCGCGAATGCAGCGCCAGTGTGGCCTCGCTCAACCGTCGCGCATAATATTGTTGTCATGACTCATGACTGCACTTTGTTCAGAATTATTAATAATAATTAGATAATTTAAAAAAATCATTTCTATTTTGTTTAATCGAATATTAATAAATATATACTGTTTTTAAAAATAAAAAGAACTTTTATCTAATGATTTTTGATGTATAAGTGTTCTGAAAAAAATACGTAATTTAAACTGAACGCTTAATTCTATGTCGTCAGTGAGTTTTTGAAGTTTCATTAAATTAGTGTATCGTTGTCATGAGTGTGTACCTATTCATTAGAAGTAATATCGTATTATCTATCTATCTATCTCGTAAGTATACCTGACAAGTAGGTTCTTTTATCAGAACTCCACAGCCTACCTCTTTCTAAAAGTTACCCTTCGCCACTGGGTCTTTGTTAATGAGAAACCTGTGAAATTATTAATTTTGTCTGTCTAACCGGACAGAGCTTTTCGTCTCACAACATCAAAAATTTGCCCTGATAAGTATGTGTTTTTAACCGGCTATTTTAAAAATATAATATACAATAATTCACGCGTCGCGCTGGCATCGTCCGTGTGGTTTCGCTTTGCCAAATGCAATGCTATTCGGGAGCGCGTTCCTCGATCGCTCAAGCAATCATGCCTTGTAATGAGAATGAGTGCGACAGCAATAATATTCGTCTGTAGGAGATAGCGTGAGATAGCAATACTTCTTCGAGCGCCACTCACTGTTGCCAAGGCGCGTTCCATACTCGAACCGTATAAACTACAGAAAAGAAAGAGTGAGTTCTGAGTTCCCTGGTATAAACGTATAACCAAAAAAAGACTTTGTCTACGAACATTTTCACACACGGTTTATACGTTTGAGTTGTGCGAGCCGCTCAAGCCTCGTAAGACGCCCAGTAAAACCTCCCGAAAGCAGATTCATATTATTAATAATTATTGTCTGTTATTTACAGCTTGGATATTTTTTATAATGCTGATGTTGCCTCAGCATTATTAAACATTATAATAGAAAAAAATCTTATTGAGACATTTACAAAAACGGTTTTACTATTAAACTTAATTATTTGCACTATTCCGATGAATGAGTGGAAAGTGAAAGATGTTTTTCCACACTCAAACGAATCAAATATTTTAGCAGAAACACCATCACGCAACCAAGATTGAAGGCATTATATATGCTCAGTATCCAAAAAAGAATGAATTTGTGTCGATGAAAAACAGAAGAATGGATTTCTCATACAAATGAACAATAACATAGGTACTTTAAAAAAAGTGAACTCCCAGTAAAATAACTCACCGATCGCCACTGCCTGATTATCATTATTACTTTAGAGCTAGATTATCACTAAAGAACCCGGCCACTGGTGGAATTACAAAATTATTTTTTCATGCACCCGCATGGATATGGCGGGCTTGCGTTCAACAACTTTGTCGCTGCTACGGTCACTGATGAATAAATGCTAGTTATCAATATCCGTGCTTGGAAATATGTACGTAAGCAGTTCGTAAGATTTTGTATCGAAATTTAATGGCCGTATAGTATTGAGATCAAATTCATGTCTAAATAAATCTTTCAATAAATATGTAATAAAAACCCCCGGATTACAGGGGAAAGGGTAATGACAACATTTTGCGTTACACTCAAATTTGGTGCACAGAATTTTATTTCAATGTCACGCCGTGCGGTAAAACAAAACGTTTTTGTGCCTCCTGTAAAATTTGATTTGTGTGGATTACGTCATGTCCTTTTTTCTTTCTACGGTCAATTTGTTATCTTACAAGTAAGTGGGCTTTCAGATGGGATACCGGTGTCCAGCCAACGGCGTGGCTCGATTCCGCATTTACACATAACTAAATGGGAGCGTTCAGATGGAAGACACTCGTGTCGTACTTTTTTTAAGCCACCTGCGTGGCTGAGATTCCGCATTTACACATACATAAATGGGAGAGTTCAGATGGAAGACACTGTGTTTACGAGTATGGCACACTTTTCTTTTGCCCGCCACAATGTCAAGCCGCTGGAACACATTTTTATTGCCGTAGCGAGGTTTTAATTACCTATTGTCTATTCACTGCAGTGTAGAGTGGCTGGATTCTTCGGTGGCTGGACACCGGCGTCCCGTCTGAAAGGGGCCTAAGATTAAACTCTTATCACTAACTTACAATTATGTTGGTTTAACAGTTCTTCAAGCTTAGTGTGCTGTCTGAAAAAGTGGCTAACTTCTTCCGAACAACAGTATCGGAAATCATCGAGTCCAGAAAGAAATCAGGAGTCGTCAGAATGGACATGATCCATCTGATGATGCAAGCCGTTAAAGGATCTATAATCGAAGAAAAGGACACAACATTCAGTACTGATGACGTTGGCTTTGCCACCGTATATGAAGACACGTCGGACAGGAAAACTACGAAGAGAAGTAAGACATGAAATGAAGGTGGTCCAAAATAAACTTTGCATATTGTTTTTTTTAATATTAATTAAGTGTCGGGATGTTTTATATGGCGGCAAGTGAGGCCACATTTTTTTTTACAATAATTGTAAGTTTATCTTTGACTTAGAAAAACTTTGAAAAAATAAGCCGTTACCTGAGTCTATTAATATTACAGTGGATTAGGTTAATGAAAACGTACGCGATTCATCTGTGTCTCATATAGCACATGATAATTATAATCTAATTATTGTATTGGACCAAAACTCTTCTTTGCCATACAGCGGTTATAATCAATTCAGAAGTGCCCATGATGAATTAATAAAAAATCAAATTTTATTGGCCTCAAATCTTGATACACAATCTTTACAATGAAAAATAAATATACATACACTCCAATATTAATAAAGTTTTATGAATATAAATAATTAACAGTGTAGAATGTTAGTCTCCAGAAATTTGTTTATAAACATATATATTTATTATGACACAATATTGGTTATGTTTACAATACATGCTGTTTACTTGGTTGTATTGAACGACTAACTAAATGACACTATGCGCATGCGCATGTACCCTCGAGACCGAAATGAATATAATCATGATAATAAATTATGTTGCATCGGCGCGCGCAACTTCGTCAAACGCCAAAAATACACTCTGATCTGTTTTCCAAACGCGCCAAAAGAAGTATAACTTCAAAAAATATTTTTATTTTGTTTTTAGATACATATTTATTAATTAATACAGTTAAAATTGTAAATTATCAAAAAAAAATCTCAAATTGTAAGCTTCGTATTTTTCCGCTAGGTGCTGGTATAAGCAACCCCTTTAATGAGAAAACTGTTTTAGATTTTTTAGATATACGATTAAAGCTCGCGGGCACAACAAAAATACTTGGCGGGTCATAGTTTGCCCAGCCTGGTATACAGCGATTGACTTTCGCATTTAATTTTATTACTCTGTTCTGTGGACTTAATAACAGTGTGCCTTATTTTTAAAGATTGGACCCTAGATGAAATCACAGCACAGGTAGTGGTATTCTTATTTGCTGGACTTGACACAACATCGACGTTACTAAGTTTCATAGCCCATGAACTAACTATGTGTCCTGCGGCGCTGAAAAAATTGCAAGCAGAAATAGACGAATATGTGAAAGATCATAATGGAGCCATGGTTTCATATAACGACCTGCACAAACTCAAGTATTTGGATATGGTATGCTCTGGTATGTCGGTATGCTTCTTTTGCTCCCATTATTTTGTAATTAGGCAGGGGAGGCCCTACCTTAGGGGTTCGTAGGGACCATCCCCACATATGTATAATGTCAAAACTATACTATGATATTTTTATTATTGCATTAATGATTAAAATAAATACTTAATTTATTCCATACATCTCAACCCGTCGCTATTTTATAGAGATATTTACTATTTTTATTTAATTTTTTTAAATTTGACTCTTTAGGATATGTGGATATGTTCTTTGTTATGACTAGGCTTAGGATTCTTAGGTATTTAAATTTTTTTTTGAGTGGCCCCACAACAAAATATCAAAAATGTCTAACTGTTTCAGACAATTTTGAAACATTTAAGCCCTATTTGTTAGCACCTATTTTCAAATATTTTTGGATAATTACATATTTTTACACATTTTAGGTTTAAGCACATATTTTCACATAAACACAAAATTAATTAACACAATAACAATAGTAACACAATTGAAATGTTAGAATCATCTACAAAGTCATTAGTGGAGCAAATTGATATTTTACACAGTACCTACTACTGCTGCAATAAGAAAATGTTCCTGGACCAATTGGAATAAAAATAAGTACAAAATTAAATAGTGTTTTAAATAAAAATACTGGACTTCAAACGCTGCAGAATATTAAAGCTGTTTTGGGAAATCCATCGATGCCTCAGATGTTTAAATTTTTTCTACTACAGAAATAGTTTCATTTACATATGCAATAATAACATAGCAGTGGAAAGAAGTTTATCCATGTATAAAAATTTGCTAGAGTCAAATCGTCAAAGATTCACTTTCGAAAATTTGAAATATTTTTTTTATTATTTATTGTAATAAAGCGTTTTCTGTTTGTGAATAAATTAAACTCTTGAAATAGATATGATTTAAAGTAATATTAACTTAAATTTTTATGACCTATTTTTGTTTTTTAGCACATAATTATGAAATTTTAATAACATATTTTCCAATTATATCTACATATTTTAGGTATCTATTATTCATTTTTAGCACCTACAAATCCTAAGCCTAGTTATGACTAATTAATTAATAAACCAAACTATCACAAATGAGACAGTAATATAAGTAATATGCAGTGATGACTGTTGGTAGAGGTATCATGCACTGCTTATGGGTGGTAGATAAAGTAAGAATAAAGAATAAAACAATTTTTGACGGTATACTTTGTTAAAAAGAAGTTCAAAGTTTATTGTTGCATCAAAAGTACATACGTCGCACCCCCAGAAGTATACTGTAGTATGTCAAAATTAGCCATTTTTCAGGAGAGCCGAAACAAACTTTTTGAACCATGTTTATGTACTTGATTTAATGTGTTATGGTTTTACAATGTCCATTTTTTTGTAGAATTGGAAAAATATATCTTTCTAGTGTCATTCATATAATGATTAAAAAGACAGTATTTTTTGTAAGAAAAAATATTTTTTGAGTTACTTCCTTGTTCTTCAAGGAAATTAAAATAAACTCTGGGCTCAACTGTCAAAATCAGTATTGTAACTCAGTGCTCCACTTACTGAAAAATGAATTCCCAGAAGGACACTAGAGCAACTCAGTTACCTCAGTATTCAGCTAAGGACTTGTTTTTTTGCTATAAAGATATTATAAGAAGGACAATGGATGAAACTCAATTTATGTAAAAAAACACTGAAGTTAGGCGTATATCTTATTAAATATTTTTTTGAGATACGCCAGTGTTCTCCTGAGATAGAGAAAAAAAATGTTATTGAACTGCATCCATAACTCAAAACAGCCAAATTCAGACTTACGCCATTGTACTTCTAGGGGTGCGACGTATGTAACGAAAAAAATCAACCATACCTACTTTTTTTTGGAAAATTATATAGCGTTACTTTATCGTCTTATTATACGTGATTGATACTATAGCTATCATACCATTCATCATTACATGGGTGACATACTTTAATATGTATATTTTGTTGTCAAAACAAAACAGTATAAAAAAACGATTGTCAGAATTTCCTCAATCATAACTAGATCAGTAAGGTCTCTTATGATTTGTTAATTGCGATAATATGTTTAGTAATATAATAGACTGCATTCGCATAATTAAGAAAAACACCTCACTCACTCACACATCGAGTCATTCACTCGACATAGTCAACCGTCATTCCACTCGAGTCCAGTCTCTCGGTTCATTAATAAAATCAATGTTTCGATCTCTTCAGTACCTACATCCGTACCCACGATTATAACCTTACGCTGTCATCCTTATTATTGTATTTATGTTTTCTTGTAACGATCGATAAACTCTCTCTTTGAAACCTACAAGCAACAACGACATTTTTGTCTCCACCACAAACCCCAAAATACGAAAGAATAAAGTATTTTTTTTTTTGTAGAAACTTTTCGACTTTGGCCAACTGGTGGATCCATTGATAGAGTCTGTACAAAGCCATACAAACTTCCACCTGCAAATGACGGTCATCCAGGGATGCAGGTAAATTAATATTTATTACCACAAAATACATTGTGGTTAGTTTTCACAATATTCTTTACATCAAAGATAATCAAAATTGCACATGCAATGAAACCGAAAGCTTCATATAAAAATCTTTCTCTCTTTTTGATGCCGTCGTCCGTCAAAGTTAGGCAACCAAATTGTAGTAATCTCCCTATTCTGGAGCAGTCGTATCCTGTCAATAATGATTTGAATATTGTGCCACTTACAGCGCTCGAAATGGTAAATTTTACGAACCGGAGCGCTCGTTCATTTTCTGAAAAAATTAGCATAGTTGTGTAATATGTGAGTTTTATAAAAATAAGTGTGTTAGATTCTTTGACCTATCTAGATCAAACGTCCACGAGAGGAGGAGCGAAAATTTTGCCGATTAAACGAATCGGAACAGCGCTCCAGTTCATTTGAAATCCTGGCCACCTACAGAGATTGCCTAGCAAAGAGAATCTTCTTCTAGCCACACATCTCTGTTTTAAGCTAGATATATCATACTTCTCAATACGAAAAATATGGCCAAAGTATGCAGCCTTTCTGCGCTAGATAGTAGCTATGACTAATTCTCTTCTCTTATTGGCTCGTTTTAAAACTTCCTCATTGGTAATGTGATCATCCCAGTAAATCCTTATCGTACGCCAATATAGCCACATATAAAAAGACTCGTATCTTCTAGTGATCAATCCCTTTAACCCCAAACCTGTTTCGTTTGCAGAAGACATGTTTCATGTATTTAAAAGTGCTTCTTGCCATCTTGATTGTAATAATGATCTCATATGTTGGTCTCTAGCCTCCTTGTAGATAGAAATCGATGTTCCACTGTCAATACCAGCTTGCCTTCAATGTAGAGCCGGGATTAGAATAATAGTCATAATAATATAGGCATTGTCGCCAAGGAGGACACAAGTCGATAGTTCATTGGATTAAATATCGTACATACATAATGAGAGATACCTAAAGGACGAAACAAATGTCATGAAGTGTGGCGACAGATCAAACACACTTGAATACGTATGACGCCTTTTTATAAATTAGAGTTTAGAGCACTCGCTGTGTGCACGAATCTCACTTGTTCGAAAAGTTTTACTGTTTTTTTTAAGTATGTAGGTAGGTATGCGAGTCATATTCTCTTTCACTAGAGTCCTCCATCTCCTCTTATCTTCGGCCAGTATCCTCCGGACGTATGCACCTGACCGCTTTAGCATCTTTTTTGACACCGTCCAACCACCGGAGTCCAATCTTGCTACATGACCCGACCATCGAAATCTACCAAGCTTAACGAATGCCGAGATACATTTATGTTATATAGTCCAGTCAATGAGTGCTCAAAAGATGGGTGTAGAGTGCATGGAATATGTCACAATTTTTGACTTCGTTAAAAGTAGTTAGTAGGTAAACAGTCCCTGCCCCTGGGAGGTTAGCTAAAGGCGGAAGGGGGTCGAAAAGTCCAATTTTTTGGTTTTTCGCTTACATGTCGGAAACGGTGCATTTAGAAAAAAAAATATTTAAAATAAAAATGAAAGTTAATTAAATTTCCTATAAAATTGTTTCTATACATATTTGTCGAAATCCCAACGATTTCCGAGATATACGTTATTGAAAATCGATAATTTTCAACGATAATTGGCAGCCAATGAGCAAATGGGCAATATTCCGTGCACTCTACAATATACTTATTGACTGGACCAATATGTATAATACAGAATAATATTTAAGTTTCTGTCATTTTTCAGCTTTTCAAGGGAGACAGAATAATATTACCTATAACCTCGATTCATATTGATCCAAAATACTGGGCGTCTCCAGAAAAATTTATGCCTGAGCGATTTTCCGACGAGAACAAAGAGTTTATCCATCCATTTGCCTTCTTGCCGTTTGGAGTCGGACCAAGAAGCTGCATAGGTAAAACACAATTGATTTACCATAATAATAATATGATACGTCTTTAGTAATTTCAGGTGGTTCTGCTTCGAAAACTTTGTGAATAGTTGTATTAATCTAATATTATCATAGAGGTATTAAATAAAAAGCGGGACAGAATCGGCTTTCTCATACAACTGAATGACGCAGTAATAGCCGACAACTTAGAAAAAATAGCGACGCGATAAGAAAAATGCAGGGCATCACGGAGGATTTACTTTGGACATTATAACGTACCCATATAATGAATAATGTTAACGTTAATTTTGCCGCAAATTGATTACCAGCCTGCCACACTTTTTTAAAACATGCCTGCTTCACCATACTTTCATAAAACTTGCCACCCCTAGAATATTATATTGTAAAGGCAACATTTTTACAAGGGTGCTTATAAACCTACTAGTATGATAGACCTAAAACCACCATGTTTAAAAGTAGGTTTCGTGGAAATGATCTGATTGTCAGTAGATGGTGTGTATATAAATTTAAAGATTCTTGATGTATTTGTCTATTTAAGGTCTAACCTAATCTAACAAATTTGCAGACGATTTGAAACTAAAAATGAAAGATGCCGAAATTATACTGCGGGGATTGGATGTTTTTGACACATCAACTCAAAAGAACTGTCAAATTATTGACATAATAATAAACTAAATGAAAAATTTTACGAACCGGAACGCTTGATAATTTTTTGAGAATATCAACATATGTATATTTTATAAAAATAAGTGTGTCCGATTTATTGTTATGGCCTACCTAGCTCAGATTGTCGAATATTTTTTGTTCCAATAGACAGCGATAATATTAAAGATTTCATAAACCTGAGCTGTGCTCTGGTGCGCTCTGGTCATTTCGAGCCCTGAATTATTAAAAATTGGCGAACACCGATTGAAGAATGTTAAAACAAAACGCTTTCTATTTCACATATTATTATATTATTGGTATATATGTTGCAAATTTTAAATTAAAAATATGTACGTTGAAGATACTGGCCAAAATATTGCACATGTTCTAATGGTATTTTATCGGAAGAAAAATATCAGTCCAAAAGTATTGACGGACGTATCCGGAAATTTGTACATAAACAGTTCACCGCAGGACACTTAGGCCCGTTTCAGACGGGACACCAGTCTGGCGCTCGATATACTATAGGCGGCCTTTGTATTCGAATAAATGGGCCTTTGTATTATCTTTATGAACGCCCCAGATCTAATGAGTCAACTCGTGTCGGTACACTTTTCCGTCGGCCGCTACATTCTCAAGCCGCCGATACACTTGTTTTTATTACCGCAGCCAGTTTTATGTTCTAATTTATAACGCAAAATTATGCGTTGACTCATTAGCTCTAGGCGTTCATAAACATAATACAAATGTCCCTTTATTCGAATACAATGACCTCCTATATTATATCGAGCGCGACACCGGTGTCCCGTCTGAAACGGGCCTTATTCGTGCGCCGCAGTACGTGAAACATGAGTTCGTGTAACATTTAATCAAATGACGAGTTCTTCGTTGAGCATTTCACCGTGGAGTATATTTGTACGTTTGCTACAACATGTGGAGATGTCTTTACTAGGTTAGGTTAGCTTAGGGTTAATCTAATTGGAACAGTACTATTTGCAAACTATCGCCGCATTTTCTAAGATACGTACAAATGTATTCCACGGTGAAATGTTCAACGAAGAACTCGTCATTTGATAAAATGTTATACGAACTCTTGTTTCACGTACTGCGGCGCACGAATAAGTGTCCCACGATGAACTGCATACGTAAAACTTGCATGTAACCATTGACGGAACGCATTCCACATACGTATTCGACCACTGTTAATGTTGTCACCCGATAAATAGGATTACTTTTTTCAGGCAATCGATTTGCATTAATGGAGTTAAAACTCATGATATTTTATTTTCTGAGGAACTTCGATCTGATTGCAACTCCTAAATCAGAATATCCATTGAAAATCGCCAGCCACATCATCGGTTTACCATCTGTCAACGGATTCTGGATTGGTGTAAAGAAACGAAATATTTCATAATGGAAATCATAATATCAATAAAATTAAAAATATAAAAAATGTTTGTTTATATTAAATGATAATAATTAATATGCTTTTATGGAACTAATGTTTATTTACTTACCTTCCTATCACGCTCTTATGGCTACGGCTGTATGTTGTAGCTTAACCACTGGGAAATGCCAAAAGAAATTGCGTATTTCAAAAAAACACTACCTTATTCTTAGGTCAATAATTATTATAAAGCAATCATTATTCGTAGGATGTTTATCACACTTAAATGGTCAAAGACATAACTTATAATTAGTATCTTTAGAATTATCTTCAAATGTGTTAATCTTGCCAATTTTTTGAATAATAAAATGCCTAATTCTTGTCAAATTTGGGAACACAGAGATTATCAATATAATTTTTTATCGTAAATATTTCACTATAATAATGTCGATATAAATTATACTGATGGTTTTATAAATGCGTTCAAAAATTAATAAATGTAAAAAATCTCAACACCACTGCACATTTATGTACTGAAATATGACTATATTCTAAAACATTAGAGCGAGAGGTTGAAAAGAATACTATTTTATGTAATAAAAATACTTTATGCAGTCATAAAATGTTTAAAATAAGTATAATGGATAATAAGGATTCAAAATTATATAAATAGATTATCTACAACGTTTAAGGTATGTCCAGAATCATGCTTTGAAAATAGAACAAAAGCTCCATTTTGACCTACGCTGAGCATGTCTTCCCTTAAGTATTTTAAAACTACGCTAACTACCTACTACCAGTAACTATACAACGGTAACCCTTTTATAATAACGTAGTAAGTAACGTATGGTTTTCATTGGGTGTTGACCAATGACATTATTAAATGGACGACGCATTCAATACAGTAGCTAGCAAGTAAACTCGCGCATTCGCATGTTTACGAAGACGTCACGCAATTCCATTACGCGATATCACGCATCGGGAATTTATAGCAATATGACCTTTATTGTGATGGCGTCAGAGCAGTGTTTCTAATGTCAATGTTCATTTGAGCGAACCCGTTCGAGCCGAAACTTTCGGCAGACCCAACAAAAAGCATCTGGAATTTATAGCAATATCACCTTTATTGTAATGGTGTTAGAACAGATTATGCCATTCGGCAGACCCGACAATAAAGTGAGTGTCATTTTCTTTTCCAGATGATTCGTCCATATATTAATGTCATTGGTGTTGACTATTAATGAAATTAAGAGAAGACCAGCAGAAATTATTATAGTCAAACAAACTGTTTACTTGCTAAAATAAAAATATTATCCACAATGTGTAGAAATTGTGTACAATGGGTTTGATTTTTATAGGTAAAAAACATTGAAATTAAAAGCCAATAGATTAGACAAATAAAAACACTGGCAAAAAATGATTTGAAATTCTCCAGCACCCTCTAGAAAAATTTCTTAGATTTTAATTTCTAACACAAAAATTTCGAAACAGTAAATAATGTCGGGTTTTTTTAGAAACTCAATCTCTAATGGAAATGTCAAAAAATTCTCGGTGTCCACCCAAGTTCTGGAGTGGTGTACGCCGAGTGCAATAGACAAAAGTCCGATAAACGAGAAATTAGGCTGTGTTCTGTTGGGTAGGTTTGTGTACTTGCAATAATACTTTTTTTTAACTATATACTATTTAATAATACCATTTTCAATTAATATTTTGGAACTTCACTATTAAAAAACCCAAAATCGACGATAAAAATTCGGCGAAAAGTACGACTACACCCACCAACATGGGCTGACAGGACTACAGCCTGGGGGCCCGGGATTAAGAGGGCCCGGCGTGGCGGCTCGTGTAATTGTGAGATAAACACACACCAGAAATTTGTTATAATATAAAAAAAACGCATTTGGCGCTATACTACTTCATCAAAATTAACATAAAAAATATGAAGTATGATGACAATATTATGATATACGTAACTACATGATAATAATTCACGTGTATCATTTTATATTACAATTATTTTTAGTGTTTCTAGAAAAATAAAAATGGTTATTTATCCAATATCGAAGGGTCGAATGCTACTTGTCTACCACAAGAGGGGGTCGCGACCAGTGGTTCATAGTATGATAACGATCGATAATATGATATGAGGTCCGACAAATCAAGAATTCAAGGGAATTATTTAACAATATAGATAAATCCACGGAATACCATTTGGGAACACTACTGTAGAACATCACATTCCCCTTAACCTTGGTGATAGGTAAGGGGGCCCGCCAAACATTCATGATGTGGGGGCCATGCCCACCACAGTCGGTGGTGGTGTAAATTTAAAAAAAAAAACATTTTTATCGGTGGAATGCAGCATAAATATTGTGGCTCTAGACCAGTGGTTCTTAACCGGTGCACCGCTGGCTTTTTGCAAGTGCTCCGCGAAAATAATGATAAAAGCAGAAAAATCCGCGAAATAGCGAAAACCGAAAAAGTCCTTCGTGAAATTATGAAAGCCAATGAAAGATCTAATGTGATTTAGATGTTGCCGAATCGATCGCACGCGTCTACCGTTGGCCTCACAGGTTTTCGTTTCATAAATGAAAACAAAATAGTGGATCAATATCTATGCTGCAAAGAAATCACCGAGCGTACGACATGACAAGATGTTTTTGATTCTATTTCTTCATATTTAGAACAATCTAAAATATCATGGAGGAATTTGTATGGATGGTGCTCCGTCAATGTTAGGCTCATTTAAAGGATTTGTTACCCTCGCAAAGACAAGAAACCCTAACATTATATTATCTACGCACTGTTTTATTTACACAGGGAATCTATAGTTTCGAAAACATTACCGCAGTGCTAAAACCCGTACTAGACCAATATGGTAAATTTCATCAAATCCAGACCTTTAAAAACAGGCATTTTTAAAAAAAACTTTGCATTTCTATGGAAGCTTAGTAAGAATGTTTGCTTTTTCACACTGAAGTGAGTTGGTTACAGTGGCGCACCCAGGGGGGGGGGGGGGGGGGGAGAAGGGGCCCTGACACCCCCCAAACATGAAAATTATCAGAATGATTTTAACCATTGAAATTGAAAGCCAATAAACCTTTGGGCTTAGACAAATAAAAACACTGGCAAAAAAAATGATTTGTAATTCTCCAGCACCCTTTTTAGAACAATTTCTTAGATTTTAATTTCTAACACAAAAATTTCGAAATACTAATGTCAGGTTTTTTAGAAACCCAATCCCTAATGGAACTATCAAAAAATTCTCGGTGTCCACCCGAATTTCGGAGTGGTGTAGGTCATGGCTGGGGAGGGCTGACAGGGCTCTAGCCTGGGGGCCTGGGCTGTGGGGGGCCCGGCGTGTCGGGTTGACGAGATAAGTGAGATAAACACACATCATCATAAATTAGCTTTAATAGTAAAAAAAGTCGCCTGCGGCGCTATTATACTTCATGGCCATGAACATTTTCAATTACTTATATAATTGTGCAATATATATTTTTGATTATTATGTGTCGATACTCGACAACTCCATTATTAAAGTGGATGTATTGAAAATCGCCAATAATTCACTGTATAAGTACCCTTAATTTGAACTAAAACACAATTTGAAAAACGTTAATGTAGTGTTTCACACTGCCTTTAATCTTAGCGGTAGGCAGGGGGCCCGCCAAATACCCTAGCCTGAGGGTCCGTTTCAGGATGTGGGGACCATGGTGTAGGTACACCGAGTGCAATAGACAACGAGAAATTAGGCTGCGAAGAAGAAAAGTGCCTATGAGACTAATTTACATTCTCCTCCTTGCCCCCCCCCAATATTAAATCCTGGGTGCGCCACTGGGCCACATACAGTTGTTTATGTGAGAAGCATGGATTTTCCAAATTTGGTATAGGAACGCATACGAATAGAAGATAGAATAGAAGATAGAATAGAAGAAGAAGATGGTTGTACTAATTCAGAAACCTTCGCGGGTGTGTGCACAACAACTGACCAAAGTTTCATCGTAATTGGATGTGGGAACCATGGTGTAGGTACACCGAGTGCAATAGACAACGAGAAATTAGGCTGCGAAGAAGAAAAGTGCCTATGAGACTAATTTACATTCTCCTCCCTGCCCCCCCCCCCCAATATTAAATCCTGGGTGCGCCACTGGGCCACATACAGTTGTTTATGTGAGAAGCATAGATTTTCCAAATTTGGTATAGGAACGCATACGAATAGAAGATAGAATAGAAGAAGAAGATGGTTGTACTAATTCAGAAACCTTCGCAGGTGTGTGCACAACAACTGACCAAAGTTTCATCGTAATTGGCTTAATGATATAGGAACGCATACGAATAGAAGAAGAAGATGGCTGTACTAATTCAGAAACCTTCGCGGGTGTAGGCACAATAACTGGCGACAGTTTCATCGTAATCGGATGAATGGTATAGGGACCATACGAATACAAGAATATAGAATGAAGGAGAAAAAGATGTTTTTTTTTTAAATTCAGAAACCTTCGCAGGTGTGCACACAACAATTCACCAAAGTTTCATCGCAATCGTATGAATGGTATAGGAACGCATACGGGACAGACAGACAAATAAACAAACATTCAATTTTATATATATATGATATATAGACACATAAAATTTGATAACTAAGTAAATATTTTCAGAAAGTTGTCGAGCGCTCCGGTTCGTAAACTTTTCCATTTTGAGTGCTGAGTGCAATGCATATTTCCTCCACGACCCACCTGACAGATTCACCAGGGAAATCGTGGGACTTCCACCTGAAATTTTTCATCTTAGCCTGTCGAGGAGTATGTGCATACAGTTTGTTGGTCCAGTTGACTACCAGATCAGGGTATGTGATTAGGCCGCCAAAATGCAATTATAGAGGTCGCCAGCATATGGCCGACGATCGGGGTCGTCTCAGTAGGTACTATTGAACTATTGCAAGTCATAATTTTCTGCAAACAAAAAAATCTTTTTATTTGTGTAGCATTATGATTAAAATAATAATATAATCATATAGCAAACATGAAAACACTCGACATTATTTTTCACAATCTCTTATTTATATATAAAATATTAGCACTGACTAAGTGGAAAACCAATCCAAGAATGTACGAAATAATATTATTTAAATTCTTGTTACATATTACGAACTTTATGCTGCCATGTATATATACAAGCCAAAATATGCTTGATTTAGTTTTCCTATTTGGCCCCAACTGAAATATATATATATATATATATTAGAATAATTACAAAATAAAAAGAACTTTTTATATACCACGTTTTTAAATTTTCTGTTGAATCATATAAATTTGACAATTCTATGTACCTATTAATAAATACTTTTTTTTGTACATGATAGAAATACTGAATAAATATATAGAATACTGAAATGTCATTTTGACATTTCATATTGATTTCCATAGTAACGCACGTATATATTTATAATTTAGTTGCTAGGACCCCCTTAGCAACCAATAATAGTGTTTTACTTTTAACGAATTCTTTCCGAAACATACAGAACAGAATTAACTGAAAATGAATTCAATTCTGCTTAAAGATGGCTAAAAGTATTAAAAGAATGCATTGGCGTCGTGTTCTGATATATTCTAAAAGTTTCAAATGTCTAGCTAGTCGGGAAGTTAGTTAAAAATCGATTGCAAGCTTTCTACTGGATAAAACCACCGGACAAACACGAATACGACCTAATAAAAACGTTGTAAAATAGAAAGTTTGTTCGTTCAGATTAGTTTTCCTGCACATTCCAATTTTGAATTTTCACGACAGGTCGAGATAAAGTTTGCATATTTTGGATTCGATTTTAATTTGATGTTCTTTTATTTGACTAGTTGTCAGAATTATTTTTATTTTGACATGTAAAATCACATTCAATTATCAAGCCATATTATAAAAGAAATTCGTAGTTTAATTTTAATATTTGCATACAAGTCAATTACATTCTCTATTGAATAAATTTACCGAATATAATTGTTAAATTTGACTAAAATTTATGACACAATGCGTGTATTGAACTTGTATTAAATTTGTATTTTTTATAATTTCTTAAACAGATGAATAAAACTGGTTTACTTTCACGTTGTTATTTATATAATTTATAGAATATAATTTATATAATATAATTTATATAAGTATATAATAAAGTTTTTATAATAATTTTCATGTTCCCACTAATATCACTCGTAACACTACGGTCTTCATGATACCTCGTCGCAGAACAGATGTGACGTTTCATGATGCTGTGTATAGTGCGAATAACTTATTTGATGGCACCTTTAAGGTTGATTTGTTTTTTATTGACTATGTCATGTTTGTGGACGTGTTAAATAGGTTAGATTTATCATTTTACTCTAATATTAATAATTTAATATTAAAAGTGGAATAAGTACTACAAAAAAATTGCGTTTTATTAAATAAAAACAACAATACAATGCAGTTCCACCATGAATTGACAGTTAACAAAATAGAAAATCTACGTAAGCATAATATACTGTCTTTTCTACTTTCTTGTTAAACTGGTTATTCATCATCATCATCATCAGCCTGAATCTATCCACTGCTGGATGAAGGCCTCTTCAAGCTGCTTCCACTTCTCTCGGTCCTGTGCATTGCGTTGCCACGTAATCCCGCAGAACTTTATCATTTCATCGATCCAGCGGCCTCTAGGTCTACCTTGCGGACGTTTTGTACTTCTTGGATACCACTGGATGACTAGATTTGTCCAACGATTGTCTTTTCTTCGAGATATGTGTCCAGCTCATCTCCATTTAAGGCTCTTAATAAACTCTATTACATCGCATACCCTTGTCTGCTTCCTTATCTACTCATTCCTCTTTTTGTCCTCTCGCGTTATGCCCAGCATGCACCTCTCCATATCACGTTGTGGTACTCTAAGTTTCTGGATCTCTCTTTCACTTAGTAGGTAGTACTTAGTAGTAGTTACTTACTGGTTATTATTTTGTAATTAAGTCATTTTTATAATTTTGTTTTAATTATGTATTATGGTGCATTGGCCAATCGCTGTAATGCCGTAATACTCTTTCTAAATATATAAAATATTATTTACTCCATTTTAAACCTATGTATTTCTAAAATTGAATGTAGGTACACAATATTATCAACAATAATTTGTGTTAACTGTCAATTGATTCATGGTGGAACTGCATTATTGATTATTTAAATAAAACGCAAAATTTTTTAGTAAGTACTTAATTCCACTATTATTATTTGCGGACGAAACCGGTGCAAATTTATTAAATAATAAAAATGGAATTAAGTACTAAATTTTTTTGCGTTTTATTAAATTAATTAATAATAATATCTTAATGCTATACCTCAGTTGAGGCATGGTCTAAAAAGATCGTAGCTAGGCGATTGATAGGCGGTGTGCAAATGACGTGTGCCGAACGAAATATAATTTGTCATAAAAATCCAACATGCGTCCATTTTATGTTCTATTAGTAACAATAATAATATATTCATTGACATGTTTTCTTTTTCAAGTACATGGGTAACGTTTTTTAGTCATCTTTACACGATTTAAGAATTAATACAGCCGTCGCCATCACGAAACAAATTGAAGTATTCACAGCTCGACGTTCGCTCTCCGATTGCCAACGAGTCCAAAATTTTGTCGCACCTATAGTTGAAAATTATTTGCCATTTCACTGAAGTACCGTCTTAAATAGTATAAAGTATACTAGATATTTTTGATCAATTTTATCAATGCTATTTATGTATACCTATACAAATTTTATATTAAATATAGACAAAATGCCAATCCCGGGACCGAGTTCCCAGGATCGTTAAAGTGTAATCCCAAAATCCTGGGTTCAAAATTTTGGTTCGGGATTTGATTCCTTAGGCTGCAGACACACGGCATTGCAGTGGACGTGCGTAGACGTCCGTCGATGCAGATATTATTTGATTCCAATTGCATCCGATTATAATCAGTAATCACCAATAGGATTTGTTTTATCCAATTGGTGATTCTAATGAGTGAGTGCAACGCCGTGTGTCCATGTCCCTAGTCGTATTCATGCATTATAACAAAATGTAAAATATTCGGTAGCAAAACTCTGTTTAGTTACCTCTGTCAGTTGTCGTTTTTATGACATCGCAGAATCGGATGTATTTAAAACAACAACAATAATATAATATAATTATTGACAATTAGCAAGCGTCTGGTACGGTCATATTGTGTGTGGAAATGCCTTCTACACAAGTGTTGTGAAATATAAATTAACTTATTAAATATAAGTACTTACTCTACTTTGAAGCTACTACAAACAGTCTCATAAAGGTAAGAACTGCTATTAATTGCCGATAGGTATTATAAAATTATATAATAATTACTACAATCGGAGCTTCCACATCCTTCAGCGGACCCCCGGGTCACGATCTTTGGCAGGTCCTCCTACCTATCGATACGGTTAAGGGCATTGTGATGCTATAAAGCAGCGTATCTAGTTGGAGCGGACCCTTTTTTGAGTACCGGTATTAATACCGGTATTCAATAAGAAATACCGAAATACCGGTATTGATATATTAATTCGGTATTGCAATCCTTAGGCCAGGCGTATCAGATCATTAACGTCTTGGCTATTGATCCACGGAGGTTGTATCTTTTTATCTTTCCCTGAATTATGAGCTAGTTAGAAATCATACATCACATTACGGAGAATATGGCCGACGTAAAGTATGCAGTCTTTATCTGCTTGATGGTGACATGGGTTATCTTGGCTCATTGGTTGATCTTACAACTTCTACATTTGCAATGACGTGATCTGCACATAATATTATCAGATAATCATTTCATGTAACAACTATTAGTGTAAATCGTCGTAATTAAATAGGCAGCCCGTAGCTTAATTGGAAAAGTATACTGGCGCGAAGTCAGCGGACACAGGTTCAAGTCCCGTGGGTGTCGTATTTTTTTTTCTACAAAAAGATTTTTCTAGTGTGTATATGCATGAGATGTTTTTAAATTTTATATGTATGGTCAAATGGTCACAAAAATGGACGAAACTCGACGTGTTTTCCACAGTAGTGGAATTCTAGGGTTAAAAATTATTAATATTGAAATCTCAATGAGAGTTCTGGAAAAAACTCGATCAAAGTAATTTGCAGTAAAAATATTACTGAACTCTCTGCTGAGTCTTCTAGTAATGTTCATAATGAAATAAAAAATGAAAATATAATTAGCGAAACACTTTGTATAGATGAAAATGTGACTGACGCTAATGCCGATGACGTTTTATTAAATAATATTGAAACACGCTGTCCTGAAAGTTATGAAAAATCACAAGAGTTTATTAAATTTATACTCTAGAACAGAGATCGGTAACCTAGGACGTAATACAATATTTTTAAATCGTCAAGCACACATATTATATTAATATATTTGATCGATTAAAAGATTAAAAGTTAAAAATATTCAGGAACACGCAAGCAAAATTTTCAATGTAGTTATATAACTAGGGACAAGATACTAAACGAAATTGCGCAGATGCTTTTTTTACAGCAAATGAATCGAATTAATAATAAAATATAACGTTTTTATTAGAATTTATAGACTTTAATGAAATTTAGCATTCTTCGTATCAAATGGTTTCTTTCATTATCTCATCTGGTATATTTTTGACGACGAAAGTTATGTAGAAACACTGGTGAGGCTGGGTCGAATATCGTCCTGCAGCGATTCATTGTCGATCCATATTCAAGAAATAACGATTTTATTATACATCTATAATGTGTGAGTAACATTGCCTAAATTAACTCATTTAGTGCTAACACCGCGACTGGCGGGTTTGGAGTCATTGGCCATTAGATATAATTAACCTGTTATTTAAATGTGGTAATTAAAAGGTTAGCAGTGATTGTGTTAATTTTATTATATCTCTAAATATCTTTTTTTTCACAGAATTTAATCTACAATGGCATTCACATTAATAGACTTTTTAATCATATTGATATCAATCGCATTGGCAGTATATTTGTATGGAAAGAGACAGTGCAGTCGGTTTGAGAACGCTAAAATAAAATACATAAAACCATACATTTTGGCGGGAAATACTTTAAACGTCACACTTGGATATGAGCATTTGTACTATTCCGTCAGAAGAACGTATGATGCTTTCCCGAATGAACGGTATATTTTACTTATTTATTTATTCAATAATAATTGTAGTTGAACCGGTAGCCAACTCCGAATCATGGTAAAATTATATAAGTAGAAAGAAAATAAAAAATGATGGAATAGAAAACGATCGTGTCAACTAAGGCCATCCGCTTGTGTTTGAACATGTACCGTTAAAAAAAAAAACGAAATTTTTTTTTTATTCACACTATCTACAATCCTTTTTATCTCCATCCTCACAAATAATTACATTGAAATTATATCAAACTCTAGATATGTAGCAATCATACCATACACACTTCGAAAACAAATCGAAGTTGCGATGGGCACTTGTCAGCAGATTTCTCAATCATAACCTAGATCAATAATGATTATTATGATTTATTAAATCGCAACCTAGACAAATAATGGCTCTTGTAATGTATTGAATATTCAGTTGTACATATAACGAAGGACGATGGTGGAAAGATTCACCACTCACTAGTCTCTCGAGCTCAATCACTCGACCGCCGACACCCCGTCGTTCGCTCTCAGTATTATTATTAACAATAGATCAGTAGTCGTCACTATCGGATCGCGGCTTGGTCTGAGCATAGCTTACCGCAATTGCACTGTACTATTATCGTTACTCCTACAACTATTGTAACTCTGTATCCAGGCAATAAACTCTTTAATCAACACACACCACCTTCTCCTTATTCAACCTCAAAGAAGTTAAACAATATACAGCCAACTTCAGCTTGTTTGCATCGTATCCGTACCGATACTTGTGAGTTACTGAATTCCTACGTTATAATTCAGACATGAATTGAATAAAATGAATTATTGGATTAATGGATTTCCATGTTTTACAGGTATGTAGGATTTTTCCAAATGACAAGTCAAATTGTTATTCTGAAGGATCTAGACATCATAAAACAAATAACAGTGAAGGATTTCGATCATTTTGTTGATCATCATTCATCAAGCGATCCAGATGCGGATCCACTGTTTTTTCATAATTTATTCTCACTTAAAGGTACATATTTTAACATACTTGAAACACTGACTATTATAACCGTTTAGATCAGTACTTCTCAAACTGGGAGGCGCGGCCCCCTAGGGGCCCTGGAGCTCCTACCAGGGAGCCGCGAAATAATATATCAGTATTTGAAAAAAAAACATAAAAACATGATCACTGGACGATACCTGATACAAATCAGTCAACATACTTTATCCATGGAAAAATAATCTAAGTAAATATTTATAAACTATTTTAATTTTTTAGCTATTTAGTTCATTTTTACTGGTAATAAAAAATAAATACAGGTCGTGTCTTTCAACGAAGACTTTGGAGAAAAGCCTGCGAATTAGCATTAATTAATAACTTAAAATTGTTTTTGTAGGCTCTAGCTGTAATAAATTTGAAGTAATTTTTTTTTGCTTGACAAGCAAGTAAATTAAGTGTTCTATTATTTTTAATAAAATGTACCTATAATAATAATAAATAGTAAATAAAGTACTGTTGGTCACTAAAGACTAAAAATTTTGAGGAGGGGAGCCTTGATTTTTTTTTCTGATTTAGAGGGACGTGGTATAAAAAAATTTGAGAAGCACTGGTTTAGATTACCTTTTTTACCTACTGAAATGCAGTGACATCTTTAAGCAGACAAATTTGAAATGTCGCCAATGCCATCCTGGGCTACCAATTTACTAAAATGTCTAATTTAACTTTAGTATTCAATGTCATAAAATAAGCAATGTCTAAACTGAATATCAATCAAATCAGACAATGACTACAAAAAAAATGGCCCTCACCTCGGAACTGGACCAATATTATACCTAGATAATTCTAATCGGGCTCCAGTGTTGCCATAGCATACAATACTATAATTTTAATTCGGCGAAAAATGTAAAATACTACAATTTTACGCCAAATATGTCAAAATACTATAATTTTAAGGGATTCAAGACGAAAAATGTTCCTGTATTATATTTTTTCAGAAATATTATAATTTTTACGCCTTTGTACTATAATCAGCACAGAAAAAGTTGGCAACACTGGCTGGATCTCACATCAAAACTCGTCTCGCCTGCAACGTGTCAAATACGTTGACGTGACGTCATCGTTATTCACAAAACACACGTTGCCAAATGGAGATCCGCAGATTGGTCGAATGCGACTTTTTAGTTTGAAAAAAAAATCAACTGTTGTAATCGACAAGTTGCATTCTTCTCAGGCAATTAGTCGAAGACACCAGGACGCATACAAACACCTACGAATTGGTATACCGGCCGTGTACCTATACCGGTTCGCCGATCGCCGCATCCAAATATCTGTACGTTTCGAAGGTTACGTGTGACTGTCGATAGGTAGATGTGCGTGGTCATCAGATGCAACACCGGAGCGACGTTCTTAGAAGGTTGGATTAATGGCTGTGTGGCAGACGAGGCGAGTTTAGATGTGAGAGCCGGGTAAGGCTGTAGACACACGGCATTGCAGTGGCCGTGCATTGACGCAGGTCTTATTTGATTCCAATTTCATTCAAATAGAATCACCAATTAGATTTCTTTTATCCAATTGAGGGATATAGAAGCAAAGGCAGCAATCTTTGAAAAATGGCAAAATAACCTATGAATGCAGAATAATATATATCTGCTTGTTATGCACATGGTAAAACAATATTTGAGGCGCAAACCTTGCATTCTTTCATACAACAATCACTTTAAAAATTCACAATAGAAGCAAATGCTGCATTCTTGTATATTCAATATTATTCCCATACAAAAAATTCACGTGACAAAATGGCCGCTCGGTACAATTTGGGAGCAAACACAGCTAACTTTCACACAGCAATCTTATAAATTTGGAAGCAAATGTAGCAATATTGACTTTTATAATTAAAATATCTTAATAAATGTAGCGAAATTTTATTATACAGATTATCTTTTTAACCTTATTTCTACATTGTAAAAAAGCAAAATTCTGCATTCAACGTTTTTTGCCTTAACTTAGTTTTTTAGCTTTTTCTCCAAAACCAATGACATTATTAATGGACAACGCACTCAGTTCAGTAGCTAGCAAGTAAATTCGCGCATAGCAACATTCGCACATGCATAGGTAGACGTCACGCAATTATGCAATATCACGCATCGGGAATTTATAGCAATATCACATTTACTGTAATGGCGTCAGAACAGTGTTTCGAGTATCAATGTTCATTTGAGCGAACCCGTTCAAACCGAACCATTCGGCATACCCGACAAAAAGCATTGAGAATTTATAGCAATATCACCTTTATTGTAAATGGCGTTAGAACAGATTATGCCATTCGGCAGACCCGACAGAAAAGTGAGTGTCATTTTTTTTCCAGATGCTTCGTCCATATTAATGTCATTGTCTAAAACACTGTTTTGGTAGAAAGCTGCCTTTGCTTCTATACCCCTCAATTGGTGATTCTAATCGGATGAATTTGGAATCAAATAAGACCTGCGTCGACGCACGTTCACTGCAATGCCGTGCGTCTGTAGCCAAAGATATAATATCATCAATTTCAACTCAATATTATTATATCCATACGAATAATTTATTTCAGGTGATAAATGGCGGGACATGAGAAATACGCTAAGCCCTGCATTTACTGGATCCAAAATGAAGGCTATGATTCCCTTTATTGAGCAATGCGCCGAAAGATTGGTTGATTACATAAACAAACAAATTTTAGACAAAACTAATAAAGGTTGGTACCTAGTACAATATTATTATGATTTGTATACCTTAACGGCCCACGTGCACCACGTAGGTCAAAATGGAGGTTTTGTGGTATTTTCAAAGCATAAGCCTTGACATTCCTTAAACGTTGTAGATAATCTCTATATATATAAAAATCTCGTGTCACGATGTTTGTGGTCGAACTCCTCCGAAATGGCTCGACCGATTTTTATGATTTTTTTAATATATATTTGTTAGGTATGAGAATAGGTCAACAAGTATATTTCATACCGCTAGATGATTAGGGTATCTCTATCCAGAAAAATTTTCTTTAATTTTTTTGACAATTTTTTTTTGTATTTTTTTATTATTTGGCATAAAAAATACATATAACCCCAAATTTTCACTCTCCTACCTCCACCCTCCCATTTTTTAATCGCGATTTTATTATTTTTGTATGAACAAATTTAACCGTCGTTCGTATTTCAAACAGAACGAAATTATTTATGTTGTTGAAAGACAGATAGCGCTACGTCCGAGAAGAATTAAAGAGAAGCGTCGCGTCATTTTGACATTTCATTCGGCATATCACAACGCAGTGCGTGCAAAATTTTGTACGATTTATTTTAATTTATATATTTTATGTGCGTGTATTACAGTGCACAATGCCAGCAAGACGCAAGGGGGGCCATTTGAGCCGTCGAACGAATAAAACAACAAACATGCAAAATAGTAGAGCAGAAAGAACAGACGAACAAATCCAACAAGATAACAAAAACGTGCGTGTAAGCATGTTGCAATTGCGTGCATCTCAATCACAAGAGGCACGAGCTGAACGAAATCAACAACGACAATTGGAACGAAGCCAAGCGCGCCGGTTCGTAGTTAACACACGCAGAGCAAATGACCGACAACGCCAACAAGTACATCGAACATTTACATCCGCTTCGTTCCTTCGTCTCGCATTCGAGTACGAGCCAGATATTAAATATTCCGCTCATCCGAAAGTGCTGATTGGTGCTATGGACAAAGAATGTCCCCATTGTCATGCGCTCAAATTAAAACATGAGTCAGCCGGGATGTGTTGCGCATCAGGAAAAGTGGAACTACCAGAAATTGAGATACCACCAGAACCATTGAACGGCTTGCTCATCGGCACGGTTCCAGATTCAAACCTGTTCCTGAAGTCCATTCGCACATTCAATTCATGCTTCCAAATGACTTCGTCCGGAGCAACAGAAATAGTTCACAATACTGCGGCAAATGGTCAACAATTCCATTCTTCGTTCAAAATCAAAAGCCAAGTATACCACAAAGTAGGCTCATTGCTGCCAATGCCAAACGAACCACATACATTTTTACAAATCTACTTCATGGGCGCGGCGGTGAGGACATCAATCATGTGGATGCACGTTGCGGCTACAATAGCCTCATTTCGCATAATGCCAGGCGCATCGTCGGCGAACTGGACGCCCTATTGAATGAGCACAATGAATTATTGAAATTCTTCTTAGCACACATGCACGAATTGCAAAGTGACAATCACTGAGATCCTGTCACAGGTAATTCATTCATTATGAACATCATTACTCATTTTGAATTGAGAAAATGAATGGTTGATGTTTTTTTGTTTTTAACGGCGGTCATCGTCTACAGCGCTCTATTCCTCTTTCTGTCATAGATCCCATCCCTACACACTTACGATAAATTCGTTATTTTTTATTTACCAACCAAAATATTCACTAGAAATAATTTATATGGCAGAACAACGTTTGCCGGGTCAGCTAGTCTATTTATATAATTTTGAAGTATGGAGTAAGAACATGTTAACGCGCGTGTTTGAACATGTACCGATTCGAAAAAATATCGTTTATTTTCTAATTCTTGACTATGACTACGAAATATGACTATATTCTAAAACATTAGAGCGAGAGGTTTAGAAGAATACTATTTCATCATCATCATCATCATCAGCTTGAATCTATCCACTGCTGGATGAAGGCCTCTTCAAGTTGCTTCCACTTCACTCACAAGGATAACAAGGCTTCAAAATTATATAAATAAATTATCAACAACGTTTAAGGAATGCCCAGGGATATGCTCTGAAAATATTATAAAAGCTACATTTTGAGCATGTAGAAATGTATAAAATATAAAATGATTTATTACTGTAGCATCCATCTAGATTCTAGAAACTTTTGAAATTTCATTAATATCATAAGTTGTTATCATTCTACCTATTCGTCAGTAGTAATATCATTTTAATATTATTATCATCGTAAGTATGACTGACAAAGTATCTATTTTTCGTATCCCATAACCTATTTCTTCCAAAAGTCACACTTTTCCAATGGTTTTATTTTTCTTCTAGGTCTACCATACTACGAATTAGAGCTAAAGGATCTCTTCGACAGATATGGAAACGACGTAATAGCATCGTGCGCGTTTGGCATAGAGTCAGATTCGCTGAACGAGCAAAACAATACATTTTTCGAAATGTCCAAAGACCTCACTAACCTAAAACGGAGTGTTATATTCAAGACTGCAGGATTTGCTCTTTTCCCAAGGGTTATGAAGGTTAGTCAATGACCTCGTATTCTTTTTCTTCATCAAGACCTAATCACTGAATATCGAGACCCATATAATTTAGCCACGTGATAGACTTTCTCTACGGCTTAGGTCCATCCCTCGTGGCATTCAGCGGCACACAGGGTCTTTGTTAATGAGAAACCTGGGAAATTATTAATTTTGTCTGTCTAGCCGGACGGAGCTTTTCCTCTCGCAACATCAAAAATTGAAAGCTGAACACCCGCTCGAAAAGTTTTTTTTAAATATTTGATTTATTAAAAGTGTTCCGATCTATAACCGTAGTCATTAATTCATATACAAAACAAATTCTAATAAGTATGTGTTTTAATATAATATACAATGTTCATGGGAGCGCATTCCTAGAGCGCTCAAGTAATTATATCTTGTAATGAGAATGAGTGCGATAGCAATAATGTTCGTCTGTTGTCGGTATCGTGAAATAGCAATACTTCTTTCTATGAATTTGTTTTCTTGTAGCGCCGCTCAAACCCCCGAACGCGGATTCGTATTATGTTGAAAGTAATTGTCTGTTATTTACAGTTTGGATATTTTTTATAATGCTGAATCAGATGTTGCCTCCGCATTATTAAACATTTTAATAGAAAAAAATCTTATTGACACATTTACGAAAACGGTTTTACTATTAAACTTAATTTGTACTATTCTGATGACATCAGTGGAAAGTGAAAGATGTTTTTCCACACTCAAACGGATCACGAGTTTTAGCAGGAACACCATCATGCAACCAAGATTGAACGCATTATATATGCTCAGTATCGAAAAAAGAATGATACAGGACATTTCTGACTTCAACAAACGTGTGATTGAAAAAAATTTTGTCGATGAAAAACAGAAGAATGGATTTCTCATATAAATGAACAATAACATACTTTAAAAAAAAGTGAACTCCCAGTAAAATAACTCACCGGTTGCCACTGCTTTAGAGCTAGATTATAACTAAAGAGCCCGGCCACTGGTGGTCCTATAATTATTTTTTCACGCACCCGCATAGATATAGCGGGCTTGCGTTCAACAACTCTGTCGCTGCTACGGTCGCTGATTAATACATGCTAATTATCAATATCCGTGCTTGGAAATGTGTACGTTAGCAGTCCGTAAGATTTTGTATCGAAAATTAATGGTCGTATAGTATTGAGATCAAATTCATGTAAAAATAAAACTTTCAAAAAATACGTAATAAAAACCCCCGGATTACAGGGAAAAGTCAGAAGAAAATATATACCTAGGTAAGTAAATTAAGTATACACGCATATCGTATGTATTTATATAACATTTTGAATGCTTTAAAACTAGGTTAGCAAGTATGTGCTCATTAGTATAATAATGACAGCCTTATATAATCAGATATTTGATACCAGTTAACATCAAATTAATGTTTTATTGAATAAAATTTGAACATTGTGTCTGCAATGCTTCATGTAAAACTTTGCGATTTTTTCATCTCAATGCTATATGGTCATTCACGTTAAAATGTGATATATACAACTTACATACCATAAACTCTGTAAAACTGGTCGAATCTTATTAATTATTGAAGCGGCGAAAACTTCATAATAATGGTTTTAAAACGTGTTGTATTATTCTCAGTATAAACGTACTGGTTGCATTCAAATTAATTTATTAGAAGTATTTACATATATTATGCCATATTTAGAAAATTATTATTATTGTTCCATGATACCTACTTTTCAAATTTTTTTATAATTTTATTTAGTACAAAATGATTTCGAATGTCAAAAGGAAAAATGTCATAACCCTCGGTTTCTTCAAAAAAGGTTTTATTTGATTATAAGGTTGTCCACGACTAAATATTACACGTTGTATCCAAAGGATGTATGCTGCAAATGCCAAGTTATTATGTAAATATAGCTTGTATTTGTGGGAAAAACACACTCATCATTTTTATTGTTTTTTTTTTTTTAATTTTTATTCACCTCATAATGTCAGATTGTACTTCAAGTTTATGTCTATTTTATATTTTGACTTTGACCAAAAATTATATCAATAAGTTTTTTGTGCTTCTTGTAAAATTTCATTTGTGTTGGTTAACTACCTTTGCCTTCTTATAACATTCGATATTATGTATTAATTATTATGACGGCAATTAAAAAAAAGAAGAATTGAAGCAGAAAAAAACGCCTTAACCGTCATTTTTGGAGGATTTTCTATAGTTAACTCAATAATAATAAATATCAGATTAGAAATATACAAATCATATTATTGATGATCATGTACATCACGGTTATGTCCATTTTGTATTTTAACTTTGACCAAAAACCATATCAAAAATGAGTATGAAACATCAGTAACCTGATGCTGAGTATCTCCGCTACATTGGAACATGTATGTATGTTTTATACAGTCTCTCAAAAGGTTACCGATCACTGAATTATAGATAGTGTTTGTTACTTTTTAAAATTCAATCAAACCCTAAATCCAAGTCATATTACATAATAGTCAAAAAATATTCATGTTTATTAAATATCTAAAATTATGCCATTAAACCATACACAATTTTAGATATTTTATAAATAGAAGAATATTTTTTATAGTCAATTTGTTTAGTATAGTATTCGCTTATTAACGTATATTTGGTTAAAAATATAAATTAATAATTTAAGAAATACATTTTAGTAATAAAATATTGTAAATTTGTTAAGTCTAGTATTCACTTATTAACGTATATTTTAATGTATATTTGTCTTACTAAGCTTAAAAATATAAATTAATAATTTAATAAATACTTATAGTAATAAAATAAAATATAAAAATATTTGTCGGAAGTTGGACAATTACTGCAGCTTTTGACCGCTCCGCCACCATGCTTGTTACGATTTGGTGAAAAATAGTAATGATAACATTTTGCGTTACACTTAAATTTGGCGCACAGAATTTTATTTTAATGTCACGGCAAGCTGTAAAACATATACACGTTAAAAGGTTTTTATGTCTCCTGTAAAATTTGATTTATATTTATTACGTCCTTTTTCTTTTCTACTCATATCAGTAAGTTATAATTATGTTGGTTTTACAGTTCTTTAAGCTTAGTGTGCTGTCTGCAAAAGTGGCTAACTTCTTCCGATCAACAGTATCGGAAATCATCGAGTCCAGAAAGAAATCAGGAGTCGTTAGAATGGACATGATCCATCTGATGATGCAGGTCCTTAAAGGATCTATAATCGAAGAAAAGAAGACAACATCCAGTACTGACGACGTTGACTTTGCCACCATATATGAAGACACTTCAGACAGGAAAACTACGAAGAGAAGTAAGCCATGAAATGAAGGTGGTCCAAAATAAACTTTGCATATTGTTTTTTTTTTTAATATTAATTAAGCCTCAAATCTTGATACACAATCTTTAAAATGAAAAATAAATATACACTCCAATATAAATAAAGTTTTATGTATATAAATTAACAGTGTAGAATGTTAGTATCCAGAAATTTGTTTATAAACATATATATTTATTATGACACAATATTGGTTATGTTTACAATACGTGCTGTTTACTTGGTTGTAATGAACGACTAACTAAATGACACTATGCGCATGCGCATGTACCTTCGAGACTGAAGTGAATATAATCATAATAATAAATTATGTTGCATCGGCGCGCGCAACTTTGTCACACGCCAAAAACACACTCTAATCTGTTTTCCCAAACGCACCAAAAGAAGTATAACTTCAAAAAATATTTTTCTTTTTAATGTTTTTAGATACATATTTATTAATTATTAATACAGTTGAAATTGTAAATTATCAACAAAATGTCTCAAATTGCAAGCTTTGTATTTTTCCGCTAGGTGCCTCTGCTGGTATAAGCTTCCCCCTTAATGAGAAGAATGAAACAGTTTAAAGCTCGCTGGCATAACAGAAATACTTGGCGGGCCATAGTTTGCCCAGATTTGGTATATAGCGATTGACTTTCGCAGTTAACTTTATTACTCTGTTCTGTGGACTTAATAACAGTGTGCCTTATTTTTAAAGATTGGACCCTAGATGAAATCACTGCACAGGTAGTGGTATTCTTATTTGCTGGACTTGACACAACATCGACGTTACTAAGTTTCATAGCCCATGAACTAACCATGTGCCCTGCGGCGCTGAAAAAATTGCAAGCAGAAATAGACGAATATGTGAAAAACCATAATGGAGCCATGGTTTCATATAACGACCTGCACAAACTTAAATATATGGATATGGTATGCTCTGGTATGTCGGTATTCTTCTTTTGCTCCCATTATTTTGTAATTAGGCAGGGGCGGCTCTACCTTAGGGGTTCGTAGGGACCATCCCCACATATATATCATGTCAAAACTATTTAATGATATTTTTATTATTGCATTTAATATTCATTAAACGATTAAATTAAATACGTAATTTATTCCACACATCTCAACTCTTCGCTATTTTATAGAGATATTTATTATTTTAATTTTAATTTTTTTAATTTGAATCTTTAGGGTATGTGAATATGTTCTTTGTTATGACTAATTAATTAACAAACTGAACTATCCCAAACGAGACAGTAATATAAGTAATAAGCAGTGACGACTGGTGGTAGAGGTATCATGCACTGCTTATGGGAGGTAGATAAAGTAAGAATAAAGAATAATACGAGTACAATTTTTGACGGTATACTTTGTTAAAAAGAAGTTCAAAGTTTATTGTTGCATCAAAAGTACATACGTATGTAACGAAAAAAATCAACAATACTTTTTTTGGAAAATTATAGAGCGTTACTTTATCGTCTTATTATACGTGATCGATACTTTAGAAATCATATCGTTTTGTTGTCAAAACAAAACAGTATAAAGAAAACGATTGTCAGCATTTCCTCAATCATAACTAGATCAATAGGGTCTGTTATGATTTGTTAATTGTGACAATATGTCTTGTAATATAATGCACTGCATTTATATAATTAGGAAGGACACATCCTCACTCACACGTCGAGTCATTCACTCGACATAGTCAACCATCATTCCACTCGAGTCCAGTCTCTCGGATCATTAATATAATTAATATGTATCGATCTCACCAGTACATTCGTACCCGCGATTATAACCTCACGCTGTCATCCTTATTATTGTATTTATTTATTCTTGTAACGACCGATAAACTCCCTCTTTGGAACCTACAAGCAACAACGACCTTATTGTTTCCACCACAAACCCCAAAATACGAATGAATAAAGTAATTTTTTTTTTTAGAAACTTTTCGACTTTGGCCAACTGGTGGATCGATTGATAGAGTCTGTACAAAGCCATATAAACTTCCACCTGCACATGATGGTCATCCAGGGATGCAGGTAAATTAATTTTTATTACTACAAAATACATTGTGGTTAGCTATCACAATATTCTTTACATCGAAGATAATCAAAATTGCACATGCAATGAAACCAAAAACTTAATATAAAAATCTTTCTCTCCTTTTGACGCCGTCATCCGTCAAAGTTAGGCAACCAAATTGTAGTAATCTCCCTATTCTGGAGCAGTCGTATCCTGTCAACAATGTCTTGAATATTGAGCCATTTACAGCGCTCGAAATGGTAAATTTTACGAACCGGAGCGCTCGTTTATTTTCTGAAAAAATTAACATAGTTATCTAATATGTGAGTTTTATAAAAATAAGTGTGTTAGATTCTTTGACATATCTAGCTCAAACGGTAAAACTATTGTTCCACGAGAGGAGGAGCGATAATTTTGCCGATTAAACGAATTGTAACAGCACTCCGGTTCATTTGAAACTCTGGCCACCTACAGAGATTGCTTAGCAAAGAGAATCTTCTTCTGGCCATGCATCTCTGTTTTAAGCTAGATATAATATCATACTTCTCATTGCGAAAAATATGGCCAAAGTTTGTAGCCTTTCTGCGCTAGATAGTAGCTATGACTAATTCTCTTCTCTTATTGGCTCGTTTTAAAACTTCCTCATTGGTAATGTGATCATCCCAGTAAATCCTTATCGTACGCCAATATAGCTACATCTAAAAAGACTCATATTTTCTAGTGATCAATTCCTTTAACCCCAATCCTATGTCTCGATTGCAGAAGACATGTTTCATGTATTTAAAAGTGCTTCTTGCCATTTTGATTGTAATAATGATCTCATATGTTGGTCTCTAGCCTTCTTGAAGACAGCAATCGATGTTCCACCCTCAATACCAGCTTGCCTTCAATGTAGAGCCGGGATTAGAATAATAGTCATAATAATATAGGCATTGTCGCCAAGGAGGACACAAGTCGATAGTTCATTGGATGAAATAGCGTACATACATAATAAAAAAAACCTAAAGGACGAAAAAATGTCATGAAGTGTGGTGACAGAATAATCAAACACAATTGAATACCTGTGACGCCATTTTATAAATTAGAGTTTAGAGCAATCGCTGTGTGCACGAATCTCACTTGTTCGAAAAGTTTTACTGTTTTTTTTAAGTATGTAGGTAGGTATGCGAGTCATATTCGCTTTCACTAGAGTCCTCCATCTCCTCTTATCTTCGGCCAGTATCCTCCAGATGTATGCACCTGACCGCTTTAGCATCTTTTTTGACACCGTCCAACCACCGGAGTCCAATCTTGCTACATGACCCGACCATCGGAATCTACCAAGTTTAACGAATGCCGAGATACATTTATGTTATATAGTCCAGTCAATGAGTGCTCAAAAGATGGGTATAGAGTGCTTGGAATATGTCACAATTTTTGACTTCGTTAAAAGTAGTTAGTAGGTAAACAGTCCCTGCCCCTGGGAGGTGAGCTAAAGGCGGAAGGGCGGTCGAAAAGTCCCATTTTTTTGGTTTTTCGCTTACATCTCGGAAACGGTGCATTTAGAAAAAAAATTTTTTTAAATAAAAATGAAAGTTAATTAAATTTCCTATAAAATTGTTTCTATACATATTTGTCGAATTTCCAACGATTTCCGAGACACACGTTATTGAAAATCGATAATTTTCAACGATAATTGGCAGCCAACGAGCAAATGGGCAATATTCCGTGCACTCTACAATATATTTATTGACTGGACTAATATGTATAATTAATACAGAATAATATTTAAGTTTCTGTCATTTTTCAGCTTTTCAAGGGAGACAGAGTAATGTTACCTATAACCTCGATTCATATTGATCCAAAATACTGGGCATCTCCAGAAAAATTTATACCTGAGAGATTTTCCGATGAGAACAAAGAGTCTATCCATCCACTTGCCTTCTTGCCGTTTGGAGTCGGACCAAGAAGCTGCATAGGTAAGACACCATTGATTTACCATAATAATAATATGATAGGTCTTTAGTAATTTTATTTCAGGTGGTTCTGCTTCGAAAACTTTGTGAATGGTCGTGTTAATCTAATATTACCATAGAGGTATTAAATAAAAAGAGGGACAAAGAATCGGCTTTCTCATAAAACTGAATGAAGCAGTTAAACATTAGCCGACAACTTAGGAGAAATAGCGACGCAATAAAAATCTAAGGCATCACGGAAATTTACTTTGGTTATTATAACGTACCCATATAATTAATAATATTAACGTTAATTTTGCCGCAAATTGATTACCAGTCTGCCACACCATACTTTGGCAACATTTTTACAAGAGTGCCTCTAAACCTGCAAGTATCACAGACCTAAAACCACCATGTTAAAAAGAAGGTTTCGTGAAAATGATCTGATTGTCAGTAGAGTGTGTATATAAATTTAAGCAATTCTTGATGTATTCGTCTATTTAAGGTCTAACCAAATCTAACAAATTTGCAGACGATTTGAAACTAAAAATGAAAGATGCCGACATTCTAAGTGTTTGCTTGGGGACGTCATTGACGGAAATGACTGCATGACTGTCAAATTATTTACATAATAATAAACTAAATGAAAAATTTTACGAACCGGAACGCTTGATAATTTTTTGAGAATATCAACATATTATGTATATTTTATAATAATAAGTGTGTTCAATTTATTGTTATGGCCTACCTAGCTCAGATTGTCAAATATTTTTTTTCCACTAGACAGCGATAATATTAAAGATTTCATGAACCTGAGCTGTGCTCCGGTGCGTTCTGGTCATTTCGAGCCCTGAATTATTAACAATTGGCGAACAATGTCTAAATAATGTTAAAACAAAACACTTTCTATTTCACATATTATTATATTATTGGTATATATGTTGCAAATTTTAAATTAAAAATATGTACGTTGAAGATACTGGCCAAAATATTGCACATGTTCTAATGGTATTGTATCGGAAGAAAAATATCGGTCCAAAAGTATTGACGGACGTATCCGGAAATTTGTACGTAAACAGTTCACCGCAGGACACGTGAGGCGTTTAATTACAAAAAGCGACAAGTCCACAATTCAATATTTTCGGGAAACAACGTTTTTATGTTTCAAGCTTCAATTATTTGTTTTTATGTGAGACTATTTTTTCCGTTGTATTCTATGTCAAAATTAGAACCAAATGGCAATTTGTTTCAGCCGATAAACTCTTAAATGTAATAAATATAGGCAAAATAAAATTGGACGTAGCGCTATTTGTAGCTCACTTTTTAATTTACTCCGCATAAGGCACATATTTCCGTGGCACTGTCATGAGTTTACCAGATGCTACAGCATGGGAGACGCCCTTTTCAATATTGAACGTTCCCTTATTGGTTGAATTAAACACGCGCAAAATCAACCAAGCTTTAAATAATATGAAACATGGACTTGGCGCTTTTTATAATAAATCGAGACTTAAAATATTTTTTTTCGTAGGGTTATGTCGCGTTTTGGAATTTAAAGATCAGTACATATTGTGTAAAATTATACAAAGAATCCGTGCGTATTTTTTTTCTCGATTTTGACTAAATGTGGACTTATCGCTTTTTGGAATTAGACGCCTCACTTATTCCTGCGCCGCAGTACGTGAAACATGAGTTCGTGTAACATTTTTAATCAAATAATGACGAGTTCTTCGTTGAACATTTCACCGTGGAGTATATTTGTACGTATGCTACGACATGTGGAGATGTCTTTACTAGGTTAGGTTAGCTGAGGTTAGGTTAGGTTTGGTAAGGTTAGGTTAGGTTAAGTTAGGTTAAGTTAAGTTAGGGTTAATCTAATTGGAACAGTACTATTTGCAAACTATCGCCGCATTTTGTAAGATACGTACAAATGTATTCCACGGAGAAATGTTCAACGAAGAACTCGTCATTTGATAAAATGTTATACGAATTCATGTTTCACGTACTGCGGCGCACGAATAAGTGTCCCACGATGAAATGCATACGTACAACTTGCATGTAACCATTGACGGAACGCATTCCACTTACGTATTCGACCACTGTTAATGTTGCCACCCGATTAATAAGATTTCTTTTTTCAGGCAATCGATTTGCATTAATGGAATTAAAACTCATGCTATTTTATTTTCTGAGGAACTTCGATCTGATTGCAACTCCTAAATCAGAATATCCATTGAAAATCGCCAGCCACATCATCGGTTTACCATCTGTCAACGGATTCTGGATTGGTGTAAAGAAACGAAATATTTCATAATGGAAATCGTAATATCAATAAAATTAAAAATATAAATAATATTTGTTTATAATAAATGATAATAATTAATATGCTTTTATGGAACTAATGTTTATTTACTTACCTTCCTATCACACTCTTATATCAGAACATTGGTTAAGGGCCCACATGCCCAACGTAGGTCAAAATGGAGCTTTTATGGTATTTTCAGAGCATAACCCTGGACATTCCTTAAACGTTGTAGATAATCTATTTATATAATTTTGAAGCCTTATTATCATTTATATTTATTTTAAACATTTGATGACTGCATAAAGTATTTTTATTACATAAAATAGTATTCTTTTAAACCTCTCGATCTAATGTATTAGATTACAGTCATATTTCAGTACAACCATGTGCAGTAGTGTTAAGATTTATTAATTTTTAAACACATTTACAAAACCATTAGTAAAATTAATATTAACAATATTCAAAAAATGGGCACGATTAACGCATTTGAAGATAATTTTAAAAATATTGAATATAAGCTATATCTTTGACCATTCAAATGTGATAAAACATCCTACGAATAATGATTGTTTTATAATAATTATTGACCTAAGAATAAGGTAGTATTTTTTTGAAATACGCCATTTCTATTGGCATTTTCCAGTGGTTAAGCTACAACATACGGCCGTAGCCATAAATTGACAAATAAGAAATGAAGTAATAATGGGAGTAAGATCATATTAACACGAGTGTTTGAACATGTACCTAACCGAGAAAAAAGTCGATTTTTTAAGAACGGTTAAATTTGTGATGTACGTTTATCTCACTTATCTGGTCGATCCCCCAGGCTAGAGCTCTGTCAGCCCCCCTTTTGTATTGGTCACGGTGATTTCCAAAGTTCAGTCCAATTTTCGTCTGGAAAATCGTTCCGATTTCATTTCTTAGTGTTAAACTCTATGGTTTGGCCGAATGTCTTCCACTGAGTAACCACCGATCAACCACCGATCAACGTATTTTGAAAGATTAAAAAGTGTCAAAGGTGGTCCGATATGAGTTTGATGAACAAAAGTGCCGAAACTGTTTTGGTCTTCTACAAAGCTACAGCAAGCTAAAGCAAGCAAAGCTACAAATTGGGGTAATAATTTTTAGATTCATTTGCAAAAATTCGCGTTCACATTCATTTGAAGACATGGTAATAGAATTCAATGCACATAATCAAACGCGATAGTTTTGCAGGATATGTATGTTTTTTCATATGAGATGATTCAGGAAAATTAACTTGTACTATGTATGCGCGAACATTGTTTCATCTAATTGGTTTTGAAACATTAAAAATACCACGAAAAAAGGTGCCGGAACGACGTTCCACCGCGTTACAGGACAAAAAAGCCATGGTTGTAGGTATGTAGTATGTAAAATTTTACACACGTTTACGTCATATATCAATATTGTATTAATTTGACCGCAAGTGCTTACGAGAACTCATTTAGTGATAACACCGATTTGTTGATAATTATTGATAGGTACACTTAAAGGGGCAGATTGATACATCAAGTATAATTTGTTTTTACAAGGTGATATTAATGATAATTGTTAGGATTAGTAGCTAATATAAATGAAACTATTTTTATATAAATGAAAAAGTAAATAGGAATATATTTCAATACTTTGACAAACATATTAAATTTTTCTACTGAACTACTTGTACTTCCAAAGTTGTAGTTCCAAATCCTGATCAACAATATTCGTTCTCTCGATTTTTGTATGTACGAACCATATTGCACGATCATTATTTTAAAAACAGATATTGGTCACTGAACTTAGTAATATAATTATTGTATTAATAAATTATGTATACTGTATATGTTATTAGGGAACATTGATACGTATTAATGGGTAACCGGACAAAACAGAAAACAGAACAGTGACAAAACAGTACAATGTAAACACAGTAAAATGTACATAACCGATTTTTTTTGAACGGTACATGTTCAAACACGCGCGTTAACATGATCTTACTCCCTACTTCATGTATCGTTTGTCAATTTATGGCTACGGCCGTATTTTGTAGCTTCTTCTTCTTTCTCGGCACTACATCCCGGGGCGGGATTTGGCCTCCTCTACAATTGTCCTCCACACGCTCCTTTCCCTGGCTGCTCCTCTCCAGTCTCCAGCCCTCCCCATCTTTCTCCAGTCCTCTTCGATACAGTTAGCCCATCTCTTCTTTGGTCTGCCCCTAGACCGTTTCCACTGTGGGATCCACTTGGTCATGATTTTTGGCGTCCTGTGCTCAGGCATTCTCTCAACGTGTCCAGCCCACCTTAGTCTTTGGGATCGACAGAATTTCACCTCCGTTTCATGTTTTATTAACCCTTCTAACTCGTGGTTCATTTTTATCCTGTAGCTTCCATTTTCCAATGTGGGCCCGAAAATTCTCCTGAGGATCTTTCTTTAGAATATGGCCAGTTTATGTTCTTTTTTGTAGCTTAACCACTGGGAAATGCCAATAGAAATGGCGTAATTCAAAAAAAATACTACCTTATTCTTAGGTCAATAAATATTATAAAGCAATCATTATTCGTAAGATGTTTATCACATTTGAATGGTGATATAGCTTATAATCAGTATCTTTAGAATTATCTTCAAAAGTGTTAATCGTGCCCATTTTTTAAATAATAAAATGCCTAATTCTTGTCAAATTTGGGATCAAAAAGATTATAAAATATTTTTTTTTATCGTAAATATGTCACTATATAATGTTAACATTAATTATAGTAATGGTTGTAAATGCGTTTAAAAATTAATAAAACTAAAAAATCTTAACGCCACTGCATATGGACGTACTGAAATATGACTATATTCTAAAACATTAGAGCGAGAGGTTTAAAAAAATACTATTTGATGTAATAAAAATACTTTATGCAGTCATCAAATGTTTAAAATAAATATAAAGGATAATGAGGCTTCAAAATTATAAAAATAGATTATCTACAAGGTTTAAGGAATGTCCAGGGTTATGCTCTGAAAATACCATAAAAGCTCCATTTTGACATACGCAGAGCATGTGGGCCCTTAAGGCATATACTATTTGTTTGATTATGTCATACGACGCTGAGAAATGGATTCTCAGCTGCACTGATGATTAAAAATTCATGGTGTTTGATGTCAGGGTATTCAGAAAGATCTTTGGGCCAATCCGTGAAAAAACGCTGGAAACGCTGGTTTAATTACGAATTATACAGTGCCTGCGATGAGTTGTATATCATGCAATTTATAAAGATCCAAAGCATGGATCATCAGCGTCGGACGTTAATTAAGTAAGAGGGAAATCGACGGGCCATGAGATCATGTTTCAGGTGGCTGGACGGAGTAAAAAAGGACCTACATACATTGGCGGCTTTAGGTCCGAAAAAGTAGTAGGTCAATTTTGAATATATTATTTTAATTTGCCTTTTCGTTGTATACTTAAAAGACGTATTGCAAATTTGCTTTTCATACATTATAGAAGAAGTGCTAGAAATTTTTATAGGTACTTATCCTTCAAAAAAATATCCATTTTCACATTAGACAATCAAACACATTTAATAAAAACTCCGTAGCTTTTAAGTTTCATTTTTCATTAAACTGTCACTGTCAGAAAAAGTGTTGTGTACTGTTATGGATAGGCGGGATCATTTATATATAAACACTTTTTATATTTCCATTGATTTTATTAGAAGGTAACTTTTATGATTAATATAGCAGATAACATTTTAATCGGTAACTTGTACACAATGGTTTAACACAATGAATGCAGTCGATGCGTATTACTCTTAGGTTGGATTTAAACTAAACTACAAAGCAAACAAGATACAAACATATGAAAATTTCAGACAACAATAGGAAGTTTGAGATAATAAGCGATAACAAATAAGTATAAAAAGGTTTACCAGACAAAAATATTACACCTAAAACGCAACAACACACGCTCGCTGAGATCGCGGGGCTATCAGTACGACGTTTAATATCTGTTTGATTGTGACACATTGAAAATATACCTCTCTTTCATTTTTGGCAATGAACTAAATTACGCCTAATGCGGCAACAAAATAATAAGAAGGCTTTGTGCTTCTCTCCGTCTCACATGTGAAAAATGAGAAAGAAAGAGAAATATTTTATCACGGTAAATTCTCAATTGACTCAAGGTATACTTTTACAGCGACCGAGCGTGATACGTGTGTATGATAACACGCACAATATGTAGCGTGCGTCACGAGTTGACGCGTTAGCCGATAATAATATTATAAGACATTGTACATAATAAAAATAAATATCTTACAATATATTGTATTGTAAGATATTTATTTTTGGAGGGTCATTGACCATTTGACCTAAAGAGCCAGCCGCCATTGCCTACAGATGATCAACGTATTCAACCGGGGTTTCAAGGAAAGGTAGAGATGCTGGTAGAGATCTATATTGGATTCAACTGATTCCACACCGGATGTGGCACTATCTTATAATAAATAAATTTACATTTTTCAAAAAAAATGTAGCTTGAATTACGCTTGGATCTGATGTGATGTTCCAATTTTAAAAATATTATTTGGAGTAGAAAAATGATGACATTAACAGATGAATAAAACAAAGGAAAATATTACTTGCATTATGAATTGAAAAAATATTTATTAAGAATATTATATTTTGTGATGGTTTCTTAAAATAATAGGGAACAGTTTGTAACGCATGGTAAAGATTTATTGGAATATTTTAGAAGAAATTTCGATGATTTTATTTATAATAATTATTTGTAGAAATAATACCTTTACTTATATGCAAGACATTTTCTTTGGCAGTGCTATACATGATAATGGAATATAGCCTTATAAAGGGGCTTAATGCAACCCTTTTTTTAAGTTTTGTAGCGCGGGACCTCTCGCTTGCCCCGAATACTTTCTCCCTCGCACCGCGGCCGTCGCTTACAGCCCACACGGGCACTTCCCATGGAGGCGTTTCCTACCTGCGCGCGCCGGCGTCTCGGCTGGCCGGCAAGGAGAGGGTCGCCCGGTTGGGAATATAAGGCGCCACACGGCCTTGAACAAATCAGTGAACCTTGGGCCAGCTTGGCCCTGACTTAGCATACTAGTCTTGCTTGGTTCTGAAAAAGATATACACGGCTTTCCGTAAACTCTATCAGACCACAGTGAGCTATACTTGCTGAACCCTGCTCAACGCAATAGTCTTGTTTACACTGAAAATGGTATAAGCGGCTTCCCGTAACCCTATCAGTGTACAGTGAGCTATTGTGGTGAGGTAGGTACGAGTTCAGGTTTTGCCATAGTTATACTTTCAAAGAATACAACGAACCCTTATAATATTTATTAAGGAGTACCTACACCTACCCTTATAAATTGGCGCCCAACTAGTGGCTGAAAGTGAAAATGGCGTCCGTAAATCTGACAAGCGATCAGTTTAAGGATTTGATAAAAGAGCTGACAAAAGACGCAAAACATGGAAGTTTTGCGCAGTGTACAGCAAGATACGATGGAACCAATAATAGCAGCCAAGTGGAAGCATTCATCGCAACTGCGACTGTGTTCAGGACGATCGAACACATCAACGAGTATAATTCACTGATTGGATTACAGCTTCTATTGGAGAAACATGCTGCTACATGGTGGATGGGAGTGAAAGATACCATCACTTCCTGGGAGGATGCAATGGCGGGGCTTAGGCACGCTTTTGCACCCAAAAGGCACGCGTACAAGGTATACACAGAGTTATGCACGATCAGTCAGAAAGCAAACGAACTGACTGATCTATTCATCAACCAGAAAAGAGCTCTGTTAGCAGAACTCCCAGCCCCGGCACACGCGGAATCAGTGCAGATTGACATGATATTTGGTCAATTGCACATAAAGATTCGCGATGGAATGCCGCGAAACACTATCAAAAGTTTCGACGATCTCGTCAAAAGGGCTCGAGAGATCGAGGACAAGCTGAGAGAAAAATCACACAAGATGCAACCAGATGAGAATCACCACACGCCAGATCCATTCTGTTCGGTGTGCTACAGGAAGGGACATCAAGCTGATACATGCCGGAGAAAGGGGAAAAATAACGGTAACCCAACCAAACGAAACATCGAGACACGCATAGCCGACAAGTTTGCATGTTACGGCTGCGGCAAGCCTGGCGTAATGAGATCCAAATGCCCGAGTTGCCAAAAAAGACAACCACCTTCACCGACAAAACTAAGTTTCTGTGCAGTTAATGCACAAGGACCATATGACACCAAGGCCCGCTACCGACCAATTATCAAAATTTCGATCGGTACTGAAACTGGTACAGCCTTTTTAGACACAGGTGCTAAGATGAGCGTCGCATCGGACTCACTATATAAGCAACTGAAAAAACAGGGACACACATTTCATGAGGAACATGCTAATATAATACTCGCGGATGGAATAAAAAATCTACAAAAAATCCTCAAAACAAATACCATAATAAAGCTCCGAGGACGAACAATACCGACAACATTCGTTGTACTGTTAAACTGCAAAGATAACAGGACTCTACTGGGTGTTGACTTCATTGAAAATGCTGCAATGGTGCTCAACTTACCACAGCAGACCTGGCACTTTTTAGACCAACCAACGCGAAAATACGACCTGGAAAGTGAAAAAACAATACGCGAGTGGGAAACAACCTCAGACACTCAGGTGATGATGACCGACCTCTCAACAGAGAAACCAATACTAAGTGAGGAGTTTGGAGTATACGGACCGGACATTCTCCTGAGCCCGATAACCGGTACTCCCCAAAAAACGAGAGATGGCATCGAAATAGCTGTCAAAGAGGCTTTAGAAAAAACACTTCATACGCAATGGGGAAAACTAAGCCCAATGCTAGGTACTCCACAAAAAACAAGAGATGGCATCGAAATAGCTGTCGATAAGGCTTTAGAAAAAGCACTTCATACGCAATGGGGAAAATTAAGCCCAATACCAGGTACACCACAAAAAGCGTCAGGTGTTAGTGAAATAACTGCGCCCAATATGCTGGAGCAGGTACAGAGAGGAATGTTAAGCCCCTCGCCACTATCTCCACCAAACCAGAATGGCTTGACCGGCTATTCACCTCGGCTTATTAATCGGATGATGAGAGACGCTCAAGTTAACCTTCATCGGGGACTGGACGATGAAACGACAGTCGACCGAACCCTCTTTTCCAAATCTCCTAAAAGAAGATTGTTAAATATAGACCTGGCAATGGTCTCCATGGAAAACCTATCAAACGACCAGCAAAAAAGTCTGGAAAAATTACTAAAAGACCATAAGGTGGTATTTGAGGTCAGTCCACAACCTGCTAGGCAAGCGGAACACTGTCTCAACACCACCACCGAGCAGGCTATATCGAGCGCACCATATCGACTTTCACCAGCCCGGCAATCAGTATTACGTCATGAGATCGACATGATGCTGGAAGAAGGAATAATTGAAGAAAGCGAATCACCATGGGCAGCACCGGTAGTTATGGTCCCCAAAAAAGATGGAGGAATCAGGGTATGTGTGGACTATAGACAACTAAACTCTATCACAGTTCATGATGCATACCCGCTACCCCGAATAGATGATCTATTACACGCCGCAAAAGAAAGTAAGCACATGTCAACTATCGATCTGCGAGCTGGTTACTGGCAGATAAAAATACGTATGGGAGACCGACCCAAGACTGCTTTTATCACACCATTTGGAACATATCAATTCAAAAGAATGGCGTTCGGCCTCCGAAACGCGCCGGCTACGTTCCAACGACTGATAGATCGATTCCGAATAGGACTACCAGACATACGCATCCTAGCATACCTAGACGATATTATAATTTTATCACCATCATTTGAAGGCCACCTAACAGATCTCAACCGGGTGTTCACACGACTAAAGGCCTTCAACCTAAGTGCGAACCGTAAGAAGTGTCACTTTTGCTGTCACAGCGTCAAATATCTAGGGCATATCATTACAAGAGGAGGAGTGAAGACGGACCCGGATAAGGTTACCGCAATTTCGAGTATGATCGCCCCAAAGAACCTGAAGCACACCATGACATTTTTACAGACATGTTCTTGGTATCGACGCTTCATACCAAATTTCTCGGAATTGGCGAGGCCACTCAGTGGCCTTACCAAGAAAAACACTCCATGGAAATGGGGTGACGAACAACAATCTGCATTCAACAAATTAAAAGAATTACTCACAAAGGCCCCAATCTTGCGCCAGGCGGACGAAACGATCCCTTACCTACTAAAAACTGATGCAAGCAGTTATGCGTTAGGGGCTGTTTTACTCCAGGGGGAGGGGGAAGAAGAGCGGCCAGTAGAGTATGCTAGTCGTCTACTCACACCCGCAGAAAGAAACTACTCAACAACGGAGCGAGAGGCCCTTGCAGTCGTTTGGGCAATGGGAAAATTCCGAGGTTACATTGAGGGAAGTCAAATTGTAGTTGCAACCGATCACCAAGCGCTTAAATGGCTTATGACGTTAAAGACACCAACAGGACGGTTGGCACGATGGGCACTATTACTACAACCTTATAACCTACAGATTAAGTATGTACCTGGACGTACAAATGTAGTGGCAGATGGCCTGTCCCGACCACCATGCACCACCAGTGAGGAAACAGTATGCGACATATGCAGTGTTGTCGTGGACGTCCCAACAAGAGGTGAACACAACATACGAATAGAACAAAGCAAAGATGTGGAGCTCAAAAGGATCATTGATAGTTTTGAGAAGCATCCTCCAGATGAGGACTCTACATATTGGGCAGGAAAGGGATATCTCCTGTGCAGTGGAGTACTGTACCGGTATTCACCCGAAAGTGAATCGGACGACGCCCAACTAGTCGTACCAGCTCACGAATATAAACAAATACTAGAAACATATCACGACGCACCAACCTCAGGTCATTACGGTGTAGAACGAACAATCCAACGCATTAGCAGCCGATATTATTGGAAGAACATGCGGACGTTCATAACTAACCACATCAAGACCTGTATCGAATGTCAAAGATACAAGACAACCAATCTCAAACCAGCAGGTCTTTTGCAGACCACAGCCATGAATCAGAGGTTTGAAACTATAGCATTTGACTTGTTTGGACCGCTGCCAGCTTCAAAGGACGGGAAAACTTGGATTTTTATCGTAGAAGACGTTGCAACTCGCTGGGTAGAGCTCTTTGCATTAGAAAGAGCTACAGCGGAAAGTTGTGCTCGTCTACTAATTGACGACATATGTCTACGCTACGGCACTCCCAGACGAATGATCAGTGACAACGGGACTCAATTCGTCAGCGCCGTAATGCAGCACGTAACATATTGTTTGGGTATAAAGCATGCCTTTACACCATCATACCACCCGGAGACTAATCCAGTGGAGAGGAAGAACCGAGACTTGAAACCCCAATTAGCCATACTAGTGGGTAAGGATCACACGAATTGGCCCGACCAACTGGCACCAATTCGTTTCGCAATGAATACCGTGAAGTGTCAAAATACAGGATACAGCGCTGCGTACCTCACGTTTGGACGAGAGTTAAGGACCTCGGATGATGTGACCCGAGACCTAAGGGTGATAACAGAGTCAGAGAATTTTATACCAGAGATAACGCCGTACCTGCTCCAACTCACCGACACTCTCAGACGCACCAGGGCAACTCATGACCACCAGCAGGACATCAGGAAGCAATATGCCGACCAAAAACGTAGGCCAGACCCTGTCTACCAACCGGGAGATTCCGTACTTATTGCGTCGCATGCGCTCAGCAACGCATCAAAAGGCTTTAGTTCCAAACTCGCCCCACGGCGAGATGGGCCATATATTATATTACGACGACATGGTCCCGCCAGTTACGAGGTAGCCGCTCATGATGCTCCGAGCACACCAATGGGGGTTTATCATACGTCCGCATTGACCCCTTATAATGGGATGGCAACCCCACTACCAGGACCAATGATTCCTCTACGAAAACGGGGAAGACCGAAGAAAGGATCGGCTTAGAACCAACATCAAGAGACAGATTCTGGATCTTCAGCGGGGCGCTTATCAGATCCAGAGGGGGAGATTGTAGCGCGGGACCTCTCGCTTGCCCCGAATACTTTCTCCCTCGCACCGCGGCCGTCGCTTACAGCCCACACGGGCACTTCCCATGGAGGCGTTTCCTACCTGCGCGCGCCGGCGTCTCGGCTGGCCGGCAAGGAGAGGGTCGCCCGGTTGGGAATATAAGGCGCCACACGGCCTTGAACAAATCAGTGAACCTTGGGCCAGCTTGGCCCTGACTTAGCATACTAGTCTTGCTTGGTTCTGAAAAAGATATACACGGCTTTCCGTAAACTCTATCAGACCACAGTGAGCTATACTTGCTGAACCCTGCTCAACGCAATAGTCTTGTTTACACTGAAAATGGTATAAGCGGCTTCCCGTAACCCTATCAGTGTACAGTGAGCTATTGTGGTGAGGTAGGTACGAGTTCAGGTTTTGCCATAGTTATACTTTCAAAGAATACAACGAACCCTTATAATATTTATTAAGGAGTACCTACACCTACCCTTATAGTTTCTAATAATTACAAAATTTTAGATATTAGTTTGTAATCCTTTGATGGGCTTTTCACTCAGTGAATAATAATAATATGTACATATTTTTCTATTTATTGTAAGTATGTTATTTTGGTACTGACCAAATAAAAAAAATATGAAAAATTAATGTCGAGTGTTTGTAATGTTTGTTGCTTGTATGATTATATTATGATTTTAATCACAATGTTAAGCAAATAAAATTGTATCTTTTGTTTGCACAAAAATATGACTTGCAATAAATTAATAGTAGTCAGATATTAAAAAAACGTGTAAGAGATTTATAAACAAGTATTCAGAAAATCATTTGGTAGTACTTATACGAAATTTATTTAATTATTTATTGGTTCTATAATATTATATATAATAATAAAATAAATAAATCAATCAAAAATTGAATATCAATAGATTTTTAATTGCCTAGAGTTAATTAACAGGTCACTCCAAATATTTATAATACTGTAGTATTTCTTGGTTTGATTCCGATCCAGAAACCGTTTTCTGCTGTTAATGTGAAAATATGGCTCAGGATTTTGATCGGCGATTCAGTTCTTGGAGTCATGACCAAATCGAATTGACGAAGAAGATGGAAGGCCAGCAATTTTATTTCCATTAGGGCGAAACGGTTTCCTGAAATAAAAAAATATAATATAATAATGTTATTAAACGTAGGTGCTTAAATTGACGAACAAATTAGACTGGAAATTAAATTAACATCCAGCAAAAATATAGTGATTTACAATCAATCCCAGAATTAAAACCTACAACTGCCAAATTGAAAAGATCATAAAATGTAAGTATCTACTTATATGTATTACGAAATACCTAAGCTATGTAAAAATAAAAACGCGATTAAGTATGGCTCCGAATCAATGACATTATTAATGGACAACGCACACAGTTCAGTATCTAGCAAATAAATTCGCGCATAGCGACATTTGCACATGTATAGGTAGACGTCACGCAATTTCCATTATACGATATCACCCATCGGGAATTTGTAGCAATATCACCTTTATTGTAATGGCGTCAGAGCAGTGTTTCGAGTATCAATGTTCATTTGAGCGAACCTGTTCGAACCAAACCATTCGGCATACCCGAAAAAAAGCATTGAGAATTTATAGCAATATCACCTTTATTGTAAATGGCGTTAGAACATATTATGCCATTCGGCAGACCCGAAAAAAAAGTGAGTGTCATTTTTTTTCCAGATGCTTTGTCCATATTTATGTAATTTCTCCGAATGCATTTCGCACTGATAGATATTGTGTATGCATCAAATATAATATAAGAATTGATCAAAATTTCATATTATAATATAGTAAACCAATGATGACAGCAAACAATCATAAGATACTGTAAGTCCCAAAGACTACGATGGGCCGGACATGTGGAGAGAATGCCTGAAGTTGGAGCACCAAGGATCATGACGAAGTGGCTACCCCAACGGAAGAGACCCAGAGGCCGTCCAAGAAGGAGATGGGCTGACGCCGTAGAAGTGGACTGGCTTCATATAGGAAGACCCGGTAACTGGAGAAGTGTGGCGAGAGACCGGAGTGAGTGGAGAGTGGTTGTGGAGGAGGCCAAATCCCACTCCGGGATGTAGCGCCGAGGAAGAAGAAGAAATCATTGATGTAAAACGCTCGAGTGAAGTTCAAGATGTGTTTTGCACGGTCCGTAACAATGAATACTTCCTCAAAATATTCCGTTATCGTCAAGTAGTTGATGCCTAGATTAGGCAAGACATGTCTTAAAGAAGATAAATATGGAATAATCTGAAGAGACCTTAAAAAAGTGGGATTGTTATCAGTGTAAAATTGAAGAGGAAAATGACACGAGTATTAGATAATCATGGATCTAAAAAAACATCAAGCTAATTTTAAAAAAAGCAACAAGCCAATAATATGAATATTGCATAGCACTAGTCCTTGTACTATGACGGGTGTTGTAAATTAAATTATTATGATTGAACATTTCAAAATACTGACCTATGCAAGCCCGTGGTCCAAGACCAAAGGGTAAATACGAGAAAGGGTGAATTAAACTTTTGTTTTCATCAGAAAATCTCTCTGGATCAAATTTATCTGGATTTGGCCAATGTTTTGGATCTCTGTGTATGGGAAATATCGGAATCTGGATAATATCACCTTTTTGAATCTGCAAAAAAAACAAAGATATTAAAAACATATAATAGTTATTGTTTGACGTTTTGAAGTTTGCCTTGTTAATTTTTGATAGACGATGATGATATTATACAACTCGACTTACTGTATGACCAGGATGGTCTGGATTTGATGGTGGTAATCTGAAAGTCTTCGTGCATTGTCGGTCCATTACCCCAGCTGGCGGCCAGAGACGAAGAGTTTCTGAAAGATTTGGATTCCTTGTTTTAATTAGGTGGCTTATAACATAATAATATGTTTAACTTGAAATCATTTTTTATTTATATCTAGTCGACCTTAAAGTTTTTATTGCATAAATTAATAAAATTAATGCTTTGAATTATTAAAAAATCTCTTCTAAACTAAATTTCAATTTAAAAGATAAGTAGGTAATACACTGAAACTGGTCAACGAACGCTATACTTAATAATATGTACCTATAATAGTTTAATATTTACGCTGTCAGTATTCACACTTAATTTTGAATTTAAAAACTATTAAGGGGGTACATGCTCAGCGTAGGTCAAAATGGAGCTTTTGTTCTGTTTTCAAAGCATTATCCTGGACATACCTTAAACGTTGTAGATAATCTAGATATTTATATAATTTTGAAGCCTTATTATCTTTTATATTTATTTTAAACATTTGATGAATGCATAAAGTATTTTTATTACATAAAATAGTATTCTTTTAAACCTCTTGCTCTAATGTTTTAGAATATAGTCATATTTCAGTACATAAATGTGCAGTGGTGTTAAGATTTTTTACATTTATTAATTTTTAAAGGCATTTATAAAACCATCAGTATAATTTATGTTGACATTATTATAGTGAAATATTTACAATAAAAAATTATATTGATAATCTCTGTGATCCCAAATTTGACAAGAATTAGGCATTTTATTATTCAAAAAATGGGCGAGATTTATACATTTAAAGATTATTTTAAAGATACTGATTATAAGCTATGTCTTTGACCATTCAAATGTGATAAACATCCTACGAATAATGTTTGCTTTATAATAATTATTGACCTGTCAAAGCATGATCCTGGACATTCCTTAAACGTTGTAGATAATCTATTTATATAATTTTGAAGCCTTATTATTCTTACATAAAGCATACGTAAAGTAAAGTATTTTTATTACATAATAGTATTATTTTAAACCTCTGGCTCTAATGTTTTAGAATATAGTCATATTTCAGTACATACATGTGCAGTGGTGATAAGATTTTTTAGATGTATTAATTTTTAAACGCATTTATAAAACCATTAGTAAAATTAATGTTAACATTATGTTATAGTGAAATATTTACGATAAGAAATTATATTTTATAATCTCTGTGATCCCAGATTTGACAAGAATTATGCATTTTATTATCTAAAAAAATGGGCACGATTAACACATTTGAAGATAATTCTAAAGATAAAAAATATAATAAATATGAATAAAATAACGGTTTTTTTCCCGGTGCGGTACATGTTCAAACACGCGCGTTAACATGTTCTTAGTCCCTACATCTTTTATCGTTTGTCAATTTATGGCTACAGCCGTATGTTGTAGCTTAAACACTGGGAAATACCAATAGAAATTATTATTATCGTATTTCTTATTCTTAGTATTATAAAAATACTACCTTATTCTTAGGTCAATAATTATTATAAAACAATCATTATTCGTAGGATGTTTATCACATTTGAATGTTCAAAAACATAGCCTATAATCAGTAGTTATAATTAAGTTTATATTTTTTAGTATGTACAGTGCACATAATAATATATCTGAGGTATTTTAAAATTATGTTTCATGTTATTATGGTGTGAAACCAGCTGAATAGATATTGAAGTCTACAGGGACATCTGCCAATATCGAAATAAAACAATGAATATGTATTAATTATTATAAATCGGATAAGACGTAATGATAGATTTTCAATAGGGATATCTAGGAGAAAAAATAGGAAAATAACATACCAGAGCAAACCATATCTAGATATTTTAGCTTCTGAAGATCGTTGTACGTAGCCATGGCTCCATTATTCTCACTGACATATTCATCTATCTCAGCTTGCAGCAGGTCATGGGCTTCTCTGTTTATGCACAGTTCGTAAAACATGAAACTGAGCATTGTGGAAACTGTGTCGAATCCCGCGAAAAGAAATATCACTACTTGGGCTGCAATTTCATCTTCTGTCCAATCTGAAAGATTAAAACGATTTTATAGCCTTTTTGACTAGGTATTTTTCAAACGGTGTGCCGCGAGTACCCTCATTGTATGTAAGTTACGAGTATCTTACGTTTTACCTATAATGAGACAAACACATTACCATAATACTATGTATTGTCACGTGTTGTCACGTGCTGTCACGGTAAGCTTGCACTACGAAAAAGTGTGCATGTCATTTTTATTGGTACCTATTTAAAATGTTATCAGACCGATGCTCCCATCCTGTAGCATATTTTGAACCAAAAATGAATATTTTCTCTATGGATTTTATATTAAATTATTATTTGTGTATGAAGTATATTTACTTTGCTTAGCTGCCTTCTTCTCTATCTTCTCTGCATCGACTCTAGCAAAACCGATATTTTCGCTGATACCTGAGGCCTCTTTCTCGTCGTGCAAAGATCCTTTGACGGCCTGCATCAGAAGGTGGATCATATCTCTTCGAACCGCTCCTGACTTTTCTCTGGATTTCATAATATCAGTCACTGTTGACCTGAAGAACTTGGCCACTGCATCTCCCATCATGCTTACATTGAATAACTAATCAAAACAATGTAATTAATACGTTTTCACAATAATTGATATTTGGTTTATAAGATTGGAACCTAAAGGTGAGTTGAGTACCTAGTTAGGGCATCCAAATAACCGATGTCAAAATAGCGGTTTTTATTCGAATAACTAACAAGGTACCTAACCGTTTTAAACCGTCGGAATTTAAAATCATATCTTTTATGTTTAAATATTTTTGATATACCTATACAGGTACTAACATGTGGAAAGACCTCACATATATACATATTAAAAAAAACTCTTATACAATATATGGCGCCGGACAGGACATGAAACTGCATTCACCGGATTCCAGCTAATATGCTTTACCAATCTAGCCATCAATACTCTACTTAATTACGATGAACTTAACTAGTCTGTATACTGAAGTGCTTCAGAAATTTCATTAATATAGGCTTTTGTAGTTAGAATCAAGGTACTAATAATAGGTAGCAGTGGCGAAGGGTGAAGGTAGGCGGTTAAGATCCGACATAAATAGTGCATACTAAAATTGGTCAATCAAGTGTACTGTCATGTTATTAACACATGACACACTTTATTCATATGGCAACAAAATGGCAAAGGACAATTTGAGTACGCATGCACACTACGATAGTTTCAAGACAGTTCGTAAACTATTTCCGGCGCTAAAGAAGCAAAAGCGGCTTTTTAGCATCAAGGCAAAGCGGGATTCAGGTCTCTCAGTTTTTATCGTTCGAACGAAGCAGACGTCTCGCTGAGTTCCGAGCCTCGGACCAGAGGCACATGGCTTGATTTCCTGACGTTTTAGAGACGATGATGATGGCCATCCGAAGGACGTCCCCCCCAGGCCAAGAGATCGAAGGAAGCCCATGGTCCCGACACGTTTGAGGACGGCGATGGGCTGAGAGCATATTTGTTATGTGGTATTTGTTATATTATTTCATTACGTTACGGTCCACCGAACTAGCATTCTATTTGTATTCTAAATTGTCTGAATATTATACTACGTTAGACGCTCGTAATTGATTTGATTAATTTACAACTTTATACACTGTCGCCCGGTAGTAAATTTTATATATTAATTATACATCTGTTAAAATTTTTTACACGCGTTTTTATTTAAATTACCTTTTATCACTATTGTCTCTATGCATTTCATAGAGTGGCGCTCAAAACCGAGATACTTATAATTGCATTTATATGTCTTTTATTATTACAGTCCATACACGAATGGGTAAAGTAACCGGACAGGTAACTGAGGTTTTAGAGGTAATGTCAAACCAACCACGACCCTGCATTCCCCCAGTCTCATGTTCTGCCGCGTTCCTATCCCATCCAATTCCAATCCACTCCTCTTTTCCCTACGTTACAATCTGATCAATTGTCACAATACCCACCTTTCATTCCTACCTACTTACCTACCTACCTTCTTCCTATATGACAGTATATATTTGTGTTCATTGAATTAAGCTTACGGTGTGTAGATAGTATTTGTTAGTTTTTTTTAAACTCAATTAAACCATGCCTAATTCAAGCCATATTAGATAATAGTCAAAAAAATATTCGTTTACCTATAAAATATTTAAAATTATACCATTAAACCATACATAATTATAGTTATTTTATAAATAGAAGAAGGTTTTCGGTTAATTTAAAAACGCGCGGTTTCCGGTTTAAATCGGTTTGGAAGCTCTAGTTGAGCTGGTGATAAAGGCTCCATACTTGGCAATTGTTTGAAGCCTACCTTCTGCCTAGTTCCACCACCGATGTAAATAGATTGAGTCAGCACACTGTAAATTTTACTATAATATGTAACAATGCTAGTCTTACCTTCATGATGCTAGGAAACATAAAGAAACCAGCGAACTTCAGTATATCCGGTCCTTTAAATTGTGTAAGTTTTTCTGACATCTTGTAAAAAGTATTATTTGGTTTGTTCAATGAATCCGATTCAATTCCGAAGGCACACGATGCGATAACATCATTTGAGTATTTGGTCAAGAAGTCTTTTAATTCTACTTCTCGATAATCTCCTGAATTTTGAATAAAAGTTACATACAAATAAATAGTTTAAACTAGAGGTTTTTAAGCATCAGGAAAAATAATAACCTTTCATTGCAATTTGTTTTGATAGGTTACGTGTATATTTACAAAGAATCAATTGAACGTATGACTGTATATTTATCAATATCAAGGTATGAATTCGATGATGATTCGATGGATGAATCGGGATCAGCCGACAAATCTCAAATCTCAAATTAGGAACATGGGTCAATGAGAAATAGAATCAGTCTCAGACATTAAAAAAAAACCAAAGATGAAATTGCCTTTCTCAAAATGAGACAAAACAAAAACACTTGAGATCTTAACCAAGATCTAAGACGGTGTATGGTTCGCTATTATGTTCTCTTTTCTATTGAATGGAATATGCGGTTATAAACGCTAAACTAGGTTCTAATGGATTTAAGTTTAGCACCATTCCATTTGAGTAATTTTTGATATATCTCATTAGTTAACTTCATTAAATTCCTAGTATTGACGATGTACACCTCTTGAATGTAGTATTTATTGATTATTATATTTAATGATCTATTATTAGGGTTTAACGATGTACATATACGTCTATTGATTGTATTATTAGTGATAGGGGTTTTTTACAAACACTTCAACTATTCATGATTTGTTGAATTAATAGCTGGGTATACTTATAAGTAGTGAGTGCACATAGTACCTGAAAATGCCGAAAGGCAGAACACGGGTTGCAAAAAAAAGTCCATTAGAATTTAAATTCAAATTTCATCAAATACCTTCAGTCGATAGTTCTAATATGCTAAATTAAGTGATGTCGCGGAGAGTCACCTGAGGTTGTCGAGATGTGGCTGTATAGACGTATCCTTAAAATTACGTGTTCTGACAAGGTGACAAGATAAATATTGACACTATCAAATGAATTGAAAAATCAAAATTTAATATGAATGCTACAGGCCACAAAAAAAAAAGTTTTTGAATCAACTCTTACGTACCTTCCGAGGAAAGATTTTTGGTTTCCTTTTTTAGATAGTCAGTTAAACGTTCTGCACATTGTTCAACGAAAGGTAACATTTCTTTCATCTTGGATCCAGTGAAAGCAGGACTTAACGTCGTCCTCATGTCTCGCCACCTATCACCTAAGACAAAAACAACAGTAGGTACAGAAAATAAATTTGCTTAGATGAAAACAATTTAAAGACGTTTGCTTCTTGAGAGTTTTTTCTAAATATTAAAAGTTTCAAATAGTCGCACAGCGTTTACAATAGGTAAATCTTGATTTAAAGGCAGTATCCACATCACGAAGCGGACCCCTAAGCTAAGATGTTTGATGGGACCTCCTACATATCGCTAAGATTAAGGACAATACGTTAAAGTGCCCACCACCACCCGTCATATATGCACAACCGTGGATATGCACGGCCGCTTTCTATGACGCTTTAAACGTGTCTGAAAGAAGTGATTTTAAGTGCTCATTCCGTCCCGAGACGGAGCCGCACGGGACTAATGCTGCAACCATGCACCGTAGTGCTTAAAGAAGAAAGTTAAGAAAGAAAATGTTTGTTTTTGGACTGGCTCTGCTGTCCGCTGACGTTAAGCGCTTTGTGTACCCGCATACTGAGTGTCAAGAATTGAAATGGATGATGTTCTACATTAGTGTTTCCAAATGGCTTCTTTGTATTTTCAAATAAATCCACTTGAATTATCGCGTTATCGGCACCCGGCACTATAATATTATGAAGCACTGATAGCGACTCCCTTTTTGGGTATCCATGTAACGTGCGACCCTTCGCGGCGAAGATTGGATACGTAGCCATTTTTAATTAATCAGACAACGTACTAAAAATTATTAAAAAATATAATTAATTTAATTACATCAATCATTATGTCACATCAAATTGCATTGCACAACCATACATTTTTAAAATATAAATATCGTCACTGTTCTGGCAGAAGACACTAATTCGAAAAAATGACATATTGAGTTAGTTATACCAAAATGTTTCTTATTTCAAACTTTACCGTCTGGAAACCTCTTAATAAAAAAACAGTCTTTATTTTAAGGTCATCCTTATTACGATTACTTAATAAACCCACATGATAGACCATTTCAAACATTTTAACAACTTCAAAGTCAAATTACTCAAAACTAGTATTCTCCAGTTAGTGTGTTCTGCCAGAACAGAGACGATATGATCTAGATAAAATAGCGCCGCAGGTGACTTTTTTACTATAAGAAGAAATTTGTGGTGTGTCTATCTCACTTTACTGGTCGACCCGCCATGCCAGGCCTCCTCATGCTAGAGCCCTGTCAGCCCTCCCCTTATGGGGGCCATGATTAACAGTCAGAAAGGTAACAGTACCTAAATCAAATTTGATCTACAGTTGACGAGACTACTAGAATAGACCTCGCAGCAAATGGTATTAAACCCAAAGAAAGTGGAAAAAACTAAAAATCTCTGAAGTTATATTTAATATTTTTTTCTTGTAGAATTATTGGCATATTTTATGGTGATAAAAAACTCAATCCTTGTCAGCATATTGACTGCCGATATTAAATATCCATTTCCCGTAGTGTCCAAATTTGGAAAACTCAGTACATAGCTGATTGCAATGATTGTTTCCGTGATATCCATTTTTCCACATAGTCAGCTATACCCGATGACGCAAACTCCATATATACTCAATTGTAATAATTCTTTCCTAAATATTCTTTTAAGATATTATTTTGATTGTGAGTACGTCAATAACTAGCGGATCATAATTCATTGGACATGTCACTCGAATATAAGTTCCCGGTATCTCAGTCTTAATCGCTCCGCACAACATCTCATTCTACCGAGATCGGACCTCGGAACAGTATCATAAGTATTGTAACATAATTACTGTAACATACTCTTGTACAGACTGTTTACGCTCCAAATAAAACTCGCTCCTCCATCCTTCGGAGCAACCACCAAATCTCGACCTCTCATCTCTCCTTCTGACCACCTCTTCATCCATCACACCATGACTGCTCATAATTTATTTGCAATGTATAAATATTTAGATGGATTCCGCATTATTAATAACATATTATCTTACATGTACAACAAAAAATACAGGGTGGTTCACCAATCATACTGTTTGGTTGAACCCTGTACAGATGTAAGTTTCTTACCTCTAAGATTGAAAAGATTATAGAAGAAGAGTGGATCAGATTCTCGCACTGCTAGAACGGAATGGTCCGTGAAGTGGTCAAATTCTTTCACATTTACTTGTTTTAGTAAATCCAAATCTTTTATAACTACACAAGGCTGGGTGAAATTAAAAAATCCCACATATCTGAAAAAACGATTTGTAAAAGTTAGTGAATAAACTAATTTTCTTCGTCACATATTTCAATAAGTGGTTAGAGTAAATCGATACCCCCATTTCAATAAAGAAACAACTCAAAATTTCAAGGTTATGAGTTAATATTGCCATTCGATGTAGAAAGTGGTTAAATGTAAATTATGCGTATTACATTTCGCCGTAGTATAATTTACTGTGAGCTGTCTTACCGAAAAGAAATTCCCGTATACCCTTTAGATAAAAAAGACCTGTTCGTCGAGCATTGCAGAATTCATTTGATATTGATTGGCAACAAATGTTTGATAATAACGTTGTTATTATAATCAGATATATTTTGATAGGTACGGTACGACTTGATACGAGAACCTACCAAAATTTTGAATTAAATTGTACGATATTATGATCGCATGTCCAATATACTTACTTACTTATTTATTCTGTCTTTCTCTTGTATTCCGGTGGGTTTGATAACGTATTTTTGAGTTTTTTGTTAGGTGAGGAATTTTATTGATTTTAATATTTTATACGGCCATCTATTTCCGATAGGACATCTCACGAAGAATTGTGTTAAGGCAAACTGCATACGTACAAATATCCGGACACGGTAGAAAGGTTGTCTCTTTACAATTCAGCAAAATAAGAGTCAAACATTAATCAATGAGTCAATGTGTCATCAAATCGAAAAACCGTTTTAATCATTAATTCAGTTATATATTGGAATTTCTGGATTAACTCCTTATTAAATTGTAGAATTTCATTGCATATTGCTAAATTCCACTAAACTAAACATAAAAAAAAGTTTCCTCAAAATCAACGTTTAAAATTAAAATGAGAATTTCTGCAAAAAAAAATCAAAATTATCTTGGAACAAGGTTTTTTGAGTTGTTTTCTTATTGAAATATGGTATCAAAATGTATGCAAGCTTATTAAGCAACTTCCTTTTACAAATTAAATGAAATTGTTGAAAATATTCAGAACAAACTAAAATCCGCTGGGTCTCTGAATAGAAAGTATGGAATGTTATTGCTCGCGAGATGTTGTAGAGGTTTTACCCAACTATACAACTGATGTTATTGTCTATGCTCATTTTTAGAGCATAGACAATAAGGAGACGGAGACGTCAGTAGTTATTAAAGAGAGCTTCAAAAATGTAGACGTTACGAGACGCATGTCGTTTCCTTAAAATATCTAAGTCAAAAGTATCATTATACACCTGTACGTATAAATTATTATAGATTCACTCATTCACCGTGGACCTGTTAATTACTTTTTAATTACCACATTTATTTAACATGCTAATAGTATCTAATGGCCAACTAATTGGCAACGCACCTGTTGCGTTGGACGGACGGAATGTGTTAAATATACTTTTGTGCATCCTGCCATGTAATATTACCAGTGTAATTGTGCTTTGTACAAAATACAAAACGATATAAATACCCAAGCTTGTTTCCTTTAACTCATTTGCTGCTGACTAGATAATGATTTTTTAATTACCACCTTTAAAATGCACGCTAATTACAATGATCGGCCGCCTGGTCATCACGCGCCAGGTGCATCTTCAGCGTCCAAAGTATTAATAGAGTCCCATATAATATCACATTTCCATTCAAAGGCAACTATAGACGCTAGATCTTGAGTTGTTGGTTGTAGGATCCAACATCTATTATTTGTATGTGGAAGGTTGCGTCGTGTATGTGATAGTATTCGGGGCACAATAGAAATGAGACACAGTGATGTATTTTCTTGGGTTTATATTGTGGCACTACATTTTAGGTTGTATACGGCATTACGAATAGAGATAAATTGATATTAGGAGTTGATTACGTAGGATTTTACATCATGAATTTTGATTGAGTTTAGATATATGACTGTATAGTTCAATGCCGAGAGTGCGATTGATTTATTGGCTCTCGTTTCCGCTTAGTATTATTGTCTGTGCTACACGAATGTCCACAGACAATAATACGTTGGTTGTAGAGTTGGGTAAACCTTTACACAACCATCTGAATATAATATATTAACGGAGGTAAGATGATAACCCCAAACACCCCCCAATAAATGGTGACTCCGACGTGATTGGAGTACCGAAATTTACGGCGTTGAAATATGCTCGCCCAATAATAATGATGTTCAGATAAATGCTGTTTTTATAGATTGGCATTACGTTACTTGGGTCATGTATGAAGTTAGTACGATTTAGCAATCGTTACTTCCACTTACCAGGGGTGATCCGTGTAAGATGAAAGAGAGAGAAAGATGAAGTGAGATGATACAACAACACGACTAACACAACATAATAATTATTATGGATAATAAGGATATAAAATGTTATAAGAATAATATATCTTACTTTTCATCCGGGAATTTGTCGTAAGTCCTTTTAAGAGCGTCATTCAAATGTTCTTTTCCAACAATAACCTTAAATGCATTTCCAACGAATGGTACCGGATTAATATACTTGATTCCCGTGTTGATAAAGTGTCCCATATTTCTTTTCCCCAAAAAGTATATGATGACCAGGATTGTAACTCCCAAAATGACAAAGTCTGAAGCGGTAAACATCGTGATGAATGTCAACTGAAACTAAAAGAAATACGGAAATTATTCAATGTGTGTGTACAGTTATATGTGGGAAGCCTGTACAACATAAACGATTAAATACATATGGATACATGAAGTACCTATTCGTGATTTGGCAGCTTCGAAAAGGATAGTTACCCTTAAACAAAAATAAATAAGTAATTGCATTTCGACTGCTAATCTGCAAACCAGCTAACTGCACTTTTGATCATAATTGAGAAAAAAAATCTTTTTAAAAGTGTATTTTTAGAATATTATTATTAAATTCCGCTCGATAGTTAAATTATTAAGTTTTTTCTCCTTACTGAACAATTTGCCCAAATGGAGTTAGCCGGCTTGCAGATTAAGGGGTGCCTGACGAATGGCCGAAATCCTGAAAGCCGAAATCTTAACACTTATCATAAATTGCGCAATTGTTACTGTTTTTATTTTTCGGGATTTCGGCCTTCGGGATTCCGGCCATTCGGCATTTCGGCCATTCGGGATTTCAGCGTTCGTGATTTCGGTATTCGGGATTTCGGCTTTCGGGATTTAGGCTTTCAGGATTTCGACCATTCAGGATTTCTCATTCGGGATATTGGCCTTTGGGATTCTGGCCTTCAGGATTTCGACCCAAACCCCAGATTAAGTAGTCAATTTCTTACTAAAAATATATATTTTAAATATAAGCTATACGTATATACCTATCTATAATATTATCTATTAATAAAAAAATTGTCATGTTAAGCGCCGACTAGACGCTCATGCTTTACCACAAGCTTACCTGCGCAAACCGGTTTGTATCGGGAAGCCCGTGTGTATGGACGGGAAAACTGTAGTTCGCGCAAACCGAAAAGCGCTGTAAAAGTTGCTGCCGTCTAGCCGGCGCATTAAATGTACTTTTCTTTCCCTCACAATTATGTTTTTCTTTGATTATCCGGATTTATCATTATCCGGACTACTTTCACTATTTTCGTTCTTCATCTTGAGTATATAAAATGTCTTTATTTTTTTTTCAACCACTCGTTACATGGATACGTGTGGATTTTGATAATCATTTACTCGTGTATTTAAAATACTTACATAAGCATCGGTAAATATTACAAACATAATCAAATCATAATCGATAAAAGATTATAAAGATAATTCTCAAGTAGACAGTATCGTAGGTTGAAAGTGGTAAGTGACTTTGACTAATTAAGTTCATTACGTCATGTACAATATTATGTAATTGAATTTTATATTGAATTGACAATATTATGAATTTAATTTTATATTGAATTGACAATATTATGAATTGAATTTTTGACATACGAAATTGCTATTCGCTCGATTTTCAAGCATGATGAAAATTCAATAATACATTTCTACTGTTATAAGGGTCTAGGACGATTTGGCGCCGGGACAATTGGACGCCGCGCAATTTGAAAATAAATAGACGTTAGGTACTTATAGGTACTTTAAAAAAATATTTAATATTGTTATTTATATTTAAATTATTATATTATGATTTAATAGTTGGTGAGAATTTAAATATGCAGACGTAAATAATGATTTAATCGTGCATATGCTTAAGTTCCAACAAAAAAAGAGTTTTTTATTTTAATCTAAAGCCTTAAGCATGATAATTCTCAATCGGCAATAAAAAACATAATGTTAAGAGTAAAATGAATTAAAACTACTAAGTAGTAAAAAAAAAAGTAAAAACTGATTAAAATTCCTCGTCTACGTTCTGTTTACGTGTTTACTACAGTGCGGCGTCCAATTGTCCTGGCGTCCAGTTGTCCCATTCCCGTTATAAGAAGGCAAAAGGACTTAACCTACACGATAATGGTTAATAATTTGGTGTTATAATAATATATTCACAATCTAACATTAATTAAGGCGATACTACAGTTGAGGCACGGTCTAAATCGATCGTGACTACGCGACGCGAAAATTGTGCAAACGACGCGTGCAGAACAAAACATATTTTTGTCATACAAATTCAACATGCGTCCATTTAATGTTATTTTTATTGTTCTATTAGTAATAATAATAATATATTCATTGACATGTTTTCTTTTTCAAGTAAATGGGTAACGTTTTTTAGTCATCTTTACACGATTTATGAATTATTCCCCCGACGCCATCACAAAACAAATTGACTTTCACTCTTCGATTGGCAGCCAGTCCGAAATTTCGTCGCACCTATAGTTGAAAATTATTTGCCGTTTCACTGAAGTATGCTCTTAATTAGGTTATTAAAAAAACAATAAAAATGGTGGTAAGGTCTTTTTTGTCCACTTCAAACAAAATCGGCATTCGCAGCTTACATCCTTTGGACACAACCTGTATTTAGTCAGTACAATGTTATTATCCAACAAAACTTATTTTAAAAAAAAACTGGGGGTAAAATCCTTTCGTCTCTCTACAGTTGATATTATTTCAATTTTTTTAATGTTAATATTTTATGATTATTTTTACCAATTAAGGTTGTTTAATTTACCAATTACCGTTGTTTAAAAGTGTTTTAATAAACTAATACGGATATAATAATGCTTCTCTTCCGCTAACCACTCCTATTCGGATAACTATGTTTCATTTCAAAGTATCATCTCGCCTCCAATAAATATCCGTTCCCTTTAATAATGTATAAAAGATACATGTTTCGCCAAGACAGTTTTAGACAGACATCAAGGACATTATTTACCAATTAAAAAAGATATTCGATTGTTCATGCAGAATAAAAAATACTTACTAAATGGTATCTAAATATTATTATTATAATTAGTATTATGACAAAGTATATATGTACATTTTTTTTAAATTTATTGATAAAATAAAATACTTGAATTCTTATCTTATCAATATTAATATTATTACACAAGTTGATAAGCTTATAATATGTACATTACGATATTTTAAAAACATGTAACGAAAGGAAATTATATTATATTAAAAACAATGATTATTTAGTAGAGCGTTTCCCAACCTTTTTTGGCTCACGTACCACTTGGTAGTACATCACGCTTAATTGTACCACTTCGTAAAAATGATTGTATTTCGAGAAATTTGTTATTCTATTTGCATCAAAGAGAGAGTCCAATCTCTTTGATTTGCATTAGAAATTTTATAGGGTGACTATATTTCCCAGAACTCAATTTATTTAAGTTTAAAAAAAAATACCAAAGGTTTTATTTTTTCTGATAAAATGAGACATTTGAACTTTACACATCACAATGTTTTTTTAAAAAAAAAAAAGGTGCCGAAGCTCTGTCGAAATTCAAAACCAGGACATTTAAAGAAGTTTTTTTAAACTATTTTTTATTAAAAAAAAAATTACATATAATTAAATAAAATTATTTGTTTTAAAAAAAAAAATGCGGCGCAGGCAATTTTTTTCCAAAATTTACCGGTATTAATAGAAAATATAAATGTATGTAAAATTAATTAAACACGGTAAATGTAAAAATTCTTCTGATGAAAACGAGACAATTCACTTTTACAAATTTACAGCAACGCCGCAGGCTCAAGTGAATGGAGTACAGCGCCATCATAACAGTGACGGCGACATCTCAAGTTACTGATAGCTATCGCGCTAAATTTAAAAGTGCACTCCAAAAATACGATATTGATTGTTGGATTTTCGATCATCGACTGTACATATTAACAACTGTACTGTATATTATTAATTAAAATGATGAATTATAGAAAATATACAATAGTTTAAATGTTATTTTTATGACTGATTTCTTTTTACTGTTTATGTCCGCCATTACTGACTATTTTTCGCGTACCACCGGTGGTACGCGTACCACAGGTTGGGAACCGCTGATTTAGTAGATAGAATGGTCAGATTTTCTGGCAGTACACGCGACTCATTTATAATCTGAATTAAATAAAAAAACTTAAGATTCAAAATATTTATGAATATCTATCTTGACTAGGGAATCCAATCCCGAGCCAAAATTCTGATCCCGGGATTTTGGCATTACAATTTGACAATCCTGGGATCCCGGGACGGGTCCCGGGATTGGCATTTTTTCCATTGTTGATATAAAATTTTTAAATTTACAAATAACATTGATAAAATCGGTCAAAAATAAATCTAGTATAATTTATACTATTTAAGACATTTATTGTTAATATTGTATACGTTCAATCTTGGAAATACACAAGTTTAATGGAGTAAATAATATTGTAATTTAAATAATAATGTGAATTTAATAGGAGATTGCTGTTTCTGATAGTAACGACTTAATGAATGGATTAGCGAGATTTAAAATAGTAAAGCAAATAATCATGGCGTACTTATGGCCTTTCCGCTTCATAAATCTAATTAGTCAGACAAATATGAAACGAAGCATTGTTTTTTTCCAATCTTTCCATTTTTAATAATTTATGTAAAAAAATAAAATGAATCGGCAACCTACACATGGGTCAAACTTCAAACTTCATTCAAACTCAGTTTATTTCTAATGTAGTTATTTTTTATATTTTCGCTTTTATTTTATTTTCCATAAAAATTGATAAAAAAATCAATCCCGAAATCCCGGGATTATGTTTATCAATCCCGGGATTCATAGGTACTGAAAATAGCTCGGGATCCCGGGATTGGAATCCCTAATCTTGACTTACCCCCTATTATTATTGAGACAGTCACACGTTTCCAGCTAAACTATATAATATCTTATATTATTTTATATTCATACTAAAATTAAAAAGTTAATTTCACATAGGTATTGACACTACTGTGCTGACAGTGTGTATGTAGTAAAGCTACTGACAAATAAAATTAAACCTTGATAAAATATTATAAATATTATTTATGTTCGATATCTGATAATACATAATCTGAAGTACGTGTCTACTTAATTGACTGTATCACAGGTTCTTAAACGTTTTTTGTACCAACGACTACATTTTCATAATTTATTAAGTCATTTTTTCAGTGCGGTTTGTGAACACAACAAAAATAATTTAAACACCAGAACATCACAAATTAAACAGAATGACACCAATTTACATTACCACAGTGACAGGTGGCAGTACCACATGTCAATTTTCTCATACCTACGTCATCTCCCTATCTCACTTTCTGTCTGATACGTTTACCTATATGTTCTGTCTTACTGTCTTGGTTCTGCTATTTCAGACTCAATAATTATTTGTTTCTGAGGTGCTGCATCATCTATAGTCTATGGCTGCATCAGCATAGCGGAGTCTTTGTAGACTAGAGTCTTCTGATAGATTAAACTCGTTCATTTGTCAAACAACGGAGACGCTAAGTTGATGGTTTTTCCTCATACACAATGTGTCAATTTTTTTATTGATCGTATATTATGTTGCCTAAGGTTACAGTAGGTTACAGCACTCATTGCAATGTTAATGTTGTGAACGTCTTGAATTTATATTTGTTATCTCCAAACTGTTTTGTTTTCTTAAATAAATTAATAAGTAATTATAATTACCCTTAAATCTCCTGGATAACACACAAATTTCTCGTTATTCTATTACCGCACTGTAAACATGTGTCAAAAGTATTATGAGAGTATCATTAATTGTTTTTTTACTCGACCCGATTGACATAATCGATTCCTATGATTTTTCAAATTTAGAATTTGCGTTTATACGTGTATGTTTTAATGTGTCGCTGAGTTTCAAAACCGAACTAAAAAGGTTTTTAAATGTTTCAGTAGTGTTATAGCGGGATTTGATAGACACATTGATTTTGTTTCATAAATGACAGTTAATCGTAGCGGCTTTTGAAAGAGGCGATACAATTTTCATGTAGAGATTTTAATAACGAATCCAACGATATATAATAATATATCTTAATTATTTCAAAATAGTGTTATAGCGGGTTTTGAAATTTAGCGACACTTATACGTATTCTTCCTGTTTCGCTCTTTCTTAGGAATTATCATATGTTGTCACTCATGCGTTACGGATAATTCAATATATATATGAGTGGTTCACAGCCATAGTGAACCAAGTATATTCCGGTTATTTTTGAGTAAGCTAGGTTCAAACATAATGTTATTTGAGTATTTTTAATTCTAATTCACACCCTTAGAGCAGGGGTTCCCAACCTTCTTGTACTCTAGAGCACATTCTAAAATATCGGTAGGGTGGCGGGCACCACCTATTTTTAATCGACAAACTCCTTCCATAACTTCTCATTTTCCCATAATTTATTTTCTTATATTCATAATTTATTAATAAATAATAAACAAAAATGTTTCAAAATAATAAAACTATTATTCAAATTGCATACACACAGAGAAATATATTTACAAAACGTAAACAAAGTAAACAAAAAACACAAATACAAAGAAAACATTTTATAAAAAAATAGAATATCAATAAATGTCAATGTGATCTTTGGCATTGCATATCATTGGCCAGTGCCTCATAATTAGGAGAGTATGACGATAATTCTGTTAGCAAACAATTATAAAGATGCTCATCGGTGAGTCGAGATCTATATCTTGATTTTATTAAGTTCATGTTTGAAAACAATGATTCGCATAAATATGTCGAGCCGAAAAATGATTCAATTTTATATGCCGCTTTTTTCAAAAATGGGGTCTTTTCTCTGTCCACTATTCCAAAAGTCCTCTGATATTAAGGATTTAAGCAAAATATCATTCTTAAGCTCCAAAATTTCTAACTCTAGTTCTTTTGCCTTACCTTGAACAAAATCTGCAATACATGCGGCCGTTTTCATTACAATTATTTTGTAATTAAAAGGATTGATACAGAAGGAAACAATTGGCTCGATATCTGTAAACTGCAAAAATCTTTCTTCAAATTGTTTTTTAACACCTGAAGATGCTTAATAAATAATGGCCCGTTTAATTCATTGTTACCTAGCATTTTATTCATAATATGTGGGAAATGCACGAGAGAATTGATCTGCAGCTGTGATATCAACAAATTCAATTTAGCTTTAAATGACTTTACAGAGCTTATCATTTCAGCTATGTTTTTGTCTTTCCCCTGCAACTCCAAATTTAAAGAATTCAATTTTTCCATGATGTCTGTGAGAAATCCCAAATCAATCAGCCAGCGAGAGTCAGCAAGTTCATCATAATTTTCCTTTTTATGGTTTATAAATGTTTTTATTTCTTCAATTAAACTCACAAATCTTGTAAGAACCTTTCTTTTACTGAGACAACGTACTTCAGTATGCAGAATAAGATCATGTTTTTTATCTTCAGTGTCTTCTAACAGGGCCTTGAAACGTCGGTGTTGCAAAGGAGCTGCTCGAATAGAATTGATTATTTTTGTAACTATTTTCATAACGTGTTCAAATGGCAATATTTTACAACACAGAGCTTCCTGGTGGATAATACAGTGGTAGGACATAAAGTTTGAAAACGATTCATCCTTCTTGTAGAGGGCAATAAATCCTTTGTTTTTACCTACCATTGCTGGTACCCCATCGGTGGTTATCGCAGACAGCTTGTGCAAAGGCATATTTATTGACTTGGCGTATGTTCTGAATATATTATAAATATCCTCACCTCTTGTCTGTCCTTTCATAGGTAATATTTGCAACATATCGTCTTTTACTGTGAAGTTACTAAATACCATTCTCACCATGACTGCTAACTGTGCGGTGTCTGATATATCTGTTGACTCGTCAAATTGTAGCGAGAACCAGTCACATATTTCCAAGGCAGTCTTTAACTGAGTTTGTATGTCTGTTGAAATTGCATGTATTCTTCTTATGACAGTGTTATTTGACAACTGTAAGTCTTGTGTTGCTGAGACAATCTCACGTTTGTTAGAAAATCCATCAAACAAACAATCGGCACCAGTCAAAAATAGTTTTTTAAACAACTCACCATCAATGAAAGGTTTCTTCATTTTTGCGAGCATGTGAGAAATTTTGAAAGAAGCAATGGTGGCCTTTTTAGAATTTTCCACATGTCTAGTGAAAACAGTCTGTTGTGCAGTTAGACTTGATTTTAGTTGACATATATTTTTCTTTCTTACTTCAGATTTAAGTGGATAATTCACATCAAAAGTGGCATGAATTGTCTGAAAGTGTCGTTCAACATTATGTTTTTTCGGCACTGCAATACTACTACCACACAACAAACAGACGCGTTTATTTTTCACAGTGTTAAAATTATACGTTCGTTGTCTTTTACTCGGTCCACTCATTTTAGAACTATATAGAAGGAATATCAAAACTCCTAATTCGCGTTTCGTCAGACGAAGAAGTCTCCTAGCTAACTGTCGCGACCCGAACGGGGCAGCAATCGCAATCACAATGACAACAACGCGGTTTCAGGCGGGGAATGCTATTTGCACATCACTCCTTGTACACGCCGAAAACCCGAACTGAGCAGATGATCGCCGAAGCAATCGGGACGGTACGAGCACGTGACTACTGTCACGTGCTTCGGCGTTCATCGGCTCAGTTCGTGGGGTTCGTTCACTTCGGGTTTTCTGCGTGTGTCAGGCTAGCGTGAAAATTCTGTCTCTATCGAATAGTGGCGGGCACATACGAATCGTTCCGTGGGCGCCATGGTGCTCGTGGGCACGGGGTTGGGAAACCCTGCCTTAGAGAATAGGAAATACTCAAATATTATGTTTGAACCTAGCTTACTCAAAAATAACCAGAATGGACTTGGTTCGCTATGGTTGTGAAACAGTGGTGAAAGGTGGAGGTAGGCTGTGAAAATCCACCATAAATAGAGCACAATAATCTTTTTGTCAGTCATACGTATTTGTTTTCATTGAAATAAGACTACAATTTATAGATGGTGTTGGTTAGTTTTTAAAATTCAATTATACCTGCGGAAACAAAGCCATAATAAGAGATAAGAGTCAAAAAATACTCGTCTACCTATAAAAAATCTAAAATTATGCAGTTAAATCATACATAACTTTGAATAGTTTATAGATAGAATAATATTTTTTTTTATCAATTATAGTTTGGTTTAGGCAGGGCCAAAAAATGAACCAACAATATGTGTAATAATATGTATTCTTAATCCAACGAAAATAAGTAAGTATGAATGAAAAGTGTGCACAATTTTGTCGTATTCCCCAAAATTTACCAAAACTCTGATGGTTTGGTTTGGGCATGAGTTCAATTGATTTTTACAAACTAACCGACACCATCTGCAAATTGTAGTCTTATTTAAATGAAAACAAATACGCATGACTGACAAAGTTTAGTGTGAACAATTTATGGCGGATCTTAACAGCATACTTCCACCCTTCGCCACTGTTGTGAACCACTCATAATATAATAATTTATAATGTCTAATAATATATATTATATTGTACTCGCTATATAAGTAAATAGTTTAGTGTCAGTGCGATAGTTTAGTGTGGTCGGCGGTTTTTGAATATCATGCAATAAATGTTTATAGAAATAAAATTACTAATTTTGCAACTAGAGTGCCCTTCTATAAAATATTGATTATTTATTATTATAATTTTATTTGATTATTTATCGATTTTACCGTGTTTCGCCTATCAATTCCTTTTTCATGTTATTAATTCATACAATAATAATATTGTTGTCATAATAGTCATGCATATAAAACTTTATTCAGAGATTTTTTTAATATAATAATATTATGACAGTTGTAAGTACTTAATATATATTATGTTTTCATGATTACGGACTTCAAAAGGAAGCTACTAAAACGTTTATAGAACCTGATATTCACCATGGCAACTAAATTTTTATAGTATTTTTTTTTATTCCGTATCAACAAATATTTTAGAATTATTTTTTAAATTACATTTAAAATTATTGTCAGCTGTTATTTATTACCACGTTTTTATTAGCTCGTTTTCTTGCTTGTCCAGTACAAATCTTGCAATCGATTTTAACTAACTTCCGACTAGCTAGACTTGAAACTTTTAGAATATATCAGAACACGATGACAATGCATTCTTTTAGCCATCTCTGAGCAGAACTGAATTCATTTTCAGTTAATTCTGTTTTACTTGGAAAGTTAGTTCGGAAAAAATCTGCAAGATGGCGCTTCGATCGAATTCAACGCTTGCACTTTTGCGTAACGGCCGTCGACGATTTTGAAAAAAGAATTACCTAACTCGCTTTCTTGTTTTTTGTTTGTTTGTTTGTTTGTTTTTTACTTCATATCAAGTACAAGTTTTAAAAATCTCATATATATATGTTATTCAATTAATAAATTCTAATGGATTCAAGCTCTGTACTATTCCATTTAAGTCGTTTTTTGCGACCCGGGTTTCGCCTTTCGGCATCTTCAGGCGTCGTGTACACTCACCAAAGGCAAACACACACTGACAACGAACACCCTTAACTCTACCTTATATAGTAAAACAATACAATAAAGTAGGTAAAAACTCCATTACCTACCTATTTAGTCAGAAATTACAACAAAAAGTACAATAAACAAAGTTAAGTTAAGGGTTACGAGTTAAGGGTGTTCGTTGTCAGTGTGTGTTTGCCTTTGGTGAGTGTACACGACGCCTGAAGATGCCGAAAGGCGAAACCCGGGTCGCAAAAAACGACTTAAATGGAATAGTACAGAGCTTGAATCCATTAGAATTTAAATTCAAATTCCATCAAGTACCTTCGGTCGAAAGTATTAATACAATTAATAAATATTTGAAAATTTCTTATAATTGCTCTCTTCATTACGCATTTGATCATTTTCTTTCAAGTTGATGGAATAATTCATCAAAAAAATTAAAAAAATGTATTTATTAATAAATATAACTGTCAAGTTTATAATGATACAACAGAATTTAAAAACGTGGTATATAAAAAGTTCTTTTTATCTTGTATTTTTTCACCTGTTTAAAATCGTTATTCCAAACCCGTCGTAGGGTTTCTATAAAAATAACCAGCATTTTAATTACTTTACCCTCTTTATATCTATGTATATAAACCTGTTCAGTTTATCTTCCAGTTCGCTAAAACTTTTAAAACTAAAACACCGAGTAGTTTACGAGTTTAGATTTCAGTGTTTACAACATCTTCAGTAGCATTCTTAGGTAAACGAAATCAATATATTTTAAGATCAACGATCAATTATATATTATATAGTTGGGTTTAATTGGTAGCTTTATAAAAAAATAGTATTCTGTGCATTATTGGCATCTCTTTTCTGGCGCTAAAACCCCAGGTCTTTGCCTTGTCCTGCACCTGCTTCAATTTAGTTCATTTAATTACAATGGGGTTCCAAGAACTAACAGTAACAAATTGGTTCATAATATTATTTAAGTTAACAAAATAAATACAAAATTGACTATCAATAGATTTTTAATCGCATACAGTTAATTAAACAGGCAACTCCAAATATTTACAATACTGTGTTATTTCTTGGTTTGATTCCAATCCAGAAACCGTTTTCTGCTGTCAATGTGAAAATATGGCTCATGACTTTGATCGGCGATTCAGTTCTTGGAGTCATGACCAAATCGAACTGACGAAGAAGATGGAAGGCCAGTAACTTTATTTCCATAAGGGCGAAACGGTTTCCTGAAATAAAAAAATATACCTAATAAATACAGTGGCATCTGTTTAAGATGCCTCGAAGGTAATTTGTGTTGGAATACATTCTTATCTTACGTGCTTCGTAATTCGTATAATAGGTATAATATGTCTCTATGAAATCTTAGCTATCGATGTGATTCCCCTTAACATAGTTGCTAAAATTGGCGAAGAAATTGGATTATCAATTTAAACCAGCAAGTAGGTAAGACTTCCACCTTAATAAAGTTAGGTTGATGGTTGTTGTAAAGATCCTATGCTTTCACATTCAAGTCTTGTACTGACAACGGCGATATTTATAAATTTGTGGATATTCCGGAAATGATATTATTGTGTGCGCCGGGACAAGTTTAGTTCATGAGGTGTTTCGCACAGCTCGCAACAATGAACACTTCCACGAAATATTCTGTTAGCATCAAGGGATGCCTGGATTAGGTAAGATACTTATAGAATAAAAATATGGAATAATCTGAAGAGACAAGTAGGATAGTTTTATTCAGTATAAGATTAAAGAGGAAGGGGAGACGAGTAAGAAAGATCATCGATTCAAAAACACATCATGCTAATTTAAAAAAATAGCAACATGCCAATTGAATATTGCATACCACTAGTCCCTGCACCGTGATGTGTGATGTAAATTCAATTATAATAATGGACAATTTCAAAATACTGACCTATGCAAGCCCGTGGTCCAAGACCAAAGGGCAAAAACGAGAAAGGGTAAATTGAACTTTTGTTCTCATCTGAAAATCTCTCTGGATCAAATTTATCTGGATTTGGCCAATGTTTTGGATCTTTGTGTATGGAAAATATTGGAATCTGGATAATATCATCCTTTACAATCTGAAAAATGAAACAAACATGTTATAAACACATAATAGTTGTTGTTTGATTTTTGAGGTCTGTCTTGTTAGTTTTTGATATATAATGATGATGGTGTTATGAAACTCGACTTACAGTATGACCAGGATGGTCTGGATTTGATGGTGGTAATCTGAAGGTCTTAGTACATTGTCGGTCCCTTACTCCAACTGGCGGCCAAAGACGAAGGGTTTCTGAAAGATTTGAATTCCTTATTTTAATTAGGTAGCTTATCGTAGGTTAGGTTGGTAGCTCGTCGAGATTGTATAATACTCGTAACTATAAAAATAATCAAATGTCAATAGCTAAAAATTAACGCAATTTGTTAAAAAAAATGTAATGTGGATGCAAAAACCAGGGTTTTGAAACGGAAATGAACCGAAAACCGGAAAAAACCGTTATTTTTGTCGGAACGAAAACCGGAACCGAATCGAAAGAAATATCGGTTTTTTCGGTTCAATGTAATCTTACTCCCCACTTCAGTCGTCATTCAGTTGTCGTATGCGTAAAATTAATCACTCGTAACTAAACCGAAAACCGGAAAACCCGTTATTTTTTTCGAAACGAAAACCGGAACCGAACCGATGTATATATTTGTTACTTGAACCGGAATGAAAACCGAAACAAAAAAAAATAACGGTTCGAAGCCCTGGTAAAAACTGCTAACTTTATGGTCAGGCAACTAGGGTTAAGGCGAACAACACATATTTATTGCGTATCGTTGCATCTATAGGCTTTCGGCAACGGCTTTGAGAAACAGCCGTCTGTCTCGCTTACGCATACTTATTGCTATTAGCGAACATGGGTCAACACGTTTGTCGGTTTAAAGTTTAAACATGCTGCTTGCAAGCAATGAATCTGTGTGAATATTGTGTTCACCTCAACTCTTATTGCGGGACCTATAATTTCATCGTAATTCGATAGGACGCTCGTGTACAAATAATTTGTATATCTCATTTTTGCAAGTCCAGTGGATACGTCATGTTCATGTTCCGTCGGGCGTCGTATTTTTATCAAAAACTTCTTCTAGTGGGTTTTATATATTATATAAAACATAATACGTCAGTATGAGTTATCTTTTAATTATGTTTGTTGAATATTATTTATTTCTATGTTTAGTAATTCCGCACGTAGATGTTCATTCATTCATGATGATTCATTCTTAGCTCAAATGGATTAATCACATGTAGTGACATCAATTGGCGAAAATAATAAATGAAAGCTCAAGCGGTAATGCAGTTTACTGCATTTTCATTTGTGATAAAAACAAAGAGTCATGCTTTCACTTTTTATTATTTCCATTTTTGTTTTGAAACAAATGACTCATTTTTTTCACTTGTTCTTTTTGATTCCATCGTTAAAAATGAACAATTAAAAATAGTTATGTGTTTTTATTTTTTTTCGAATATTCTTCCATAAAATAAGAGTAGAATTTATTGGCAATTTTCAGTAAGTATAGTATAAGATCGTGAAAAGATCTTTGTTAAATATATTTTCATTGTAAAATTTATGTTATATTTGGCCAAATTTGGTAATGCAAAATTAATGTGACAAAGTCATGTTACTATGCTGTGAAACCAGTTGAATATATAATAATTATTATATAATCCAATATCGGAATGAAAAATAAGCGAAGAAGAAGCATTACATTAAGTATTATAAATCGTATAAGACAAGTAATGGTTGATTTTAATTCGAGGTAGTATATAGGAGACAAAATAGGAAAATAACATACCAGAACAAACCATATCTAAATATTTTAGTTTCAGAAGATCGTTGTACGTAGGCATGGCTCCATTATTCTCCCTAACATATTCATCTATCTCAGCTTGCAGCCGGTCATGGGCTTCTCTGTTTGTGCACAGTTCGTAAAACATGAAACTCAGCATGGTAGAAACTGTGTCGAATCCCGCGAAAAGAAATATCACTACTTGCGCTGCTATTTCATCTTCTGTCCAATCTGGAATATTAAAACGATTTTATAGCCTTTATGAGTAGGTATTTTTCAACGAGTATGCCACGTGTACTATTCTAGTATGCCATCAAATGGTCTTACGAATTACGTATAATGAGGCGAATGTATTATCATCACGTTACGTGCTGTCACGCTAAGGTCACGCTACGGGAAAAGTGTGCAATATCGTTTGCTTGATATTGATATTTAAAATGTTATCAGACTGATGCTCCCATCCCATACCTTGCACATTTTGAACCAAAGACGAATATTGTCAGTAAACAAAATCTGCTGAAACGGCCAGAACAACAATGAGGTTACCTCACGCGTATCTCGCTATATAATAAACCGCACGAGTTTTTAAAAAAAATTCTACAGGTCTACACATTCCTACATAAAACCGCGCATCTGTGATTTTGTTGGTTTTCTATAATATGGATTAATTGCTGTTAAATTATTATCTATGTTTGGTGTTTACGTATATTATCTATGGTCTGCTGGTTGGGTTCTGTTTATCTATGCACGTAATATCGTAAACAATTTTGTCTACGCATACATAGAAACTGTTGAAGTAAATTGAAATTACCATGCATCATGGATAATAATTATCAAAAAATATTAATAAATTAGAATCGGTACTTCCCATACTTGACGATTCATATAGACAGGATCATTCAACATATATTTCAGAATAACGAAACCATAGACTAAATTTGTCAGAATTATTTCATATATTTACGTTTAAACTGAGGTACAGTAAAAACAAAACAATGATTCGGTTCGTGGATTGTATGCGTACGAATACGTATACCGTCGTCAGCGCTACGAGTACATCGGCTGTCAGGTAATTAGTAGCGCTAGTAAGGGTAAACATCCGCACGCACACCATCGACCAACCGAATCATTGTTTTGTTTTTACTGTACTTACTTCAAATTCCGCTAATCAGGAGGCAATCTGCTTTGTAATCAATTATTAAGGTAAATTACAATAATAACTCACCTAACTGTAACATACGTCTGAGTGCTAATCACATATGTCTTATTGACGTCTTGTCCTTTTGAATAATGAAATTATTATTAATTTTTTATTCAATATTGAACATAATAACGTAGAAGATTTTTCTAGACTTTTTTCTAATATGTATGTTTCAAAATAATGCTATTTTTAGAAACTTGGTGGTTGTTATAAACAAATAAAATCAATGGCTAAGTCTAAGTGTCAACCCAAATGAAGTATATTTACTTGGCTTAGCTGCCTTTTTATCTGTCTTCTCCGCATGAACTCTCGCAAATCCAACATTTTCGCTGGTACCTGACGCCTCTTTATCTTCCTGCAAGGATCCTTTAAACGCCTGCATAAGAAGGTGGATCATATCTCTTCGAACCGCTCCTGACTCTTCTCTGGATTTCATAATATCAGTCACTGTTGACCTGAAGAAATTGGGCACTGTGTCTCCCAACAGGCTTACTTTGAATAACTGATAAAAACAATGCAATTAATACGTATTAACAATATTTGATATTATTTGGTTTATGATATTGAAAACTTCAGATGGGTTGGTCAATGGCAAAGACTCCATACTAGACGATTATTATTTCAAACCTACCCTTTAAGAAATATAAATGTAAGTAACCTTAAGACATTTCAAAAGTTTCACGTACACATTATGATATAGGTACCCAAGTTACTTGGATTTTCTACTAACAAAGGCTTGGTATAATCTAAAGTTTGATCCTTGTTTGTCCTTGACATCTGATAACTGTCTATTTCATTATATGAAACGATTAATATTTTCACGACTGCGCCTACTCACCTTTGCGCATATTGTCTAATTAAATTATTATATTATTTTGCGCACAGTAGGCAAACTCCGGATGGCCTAGTGGGCAAGCTCAACTAACGAATCCTTAGATCAATTTATTTTTGTGAAAAATCTATTTTAGTGCATATTGACTTTTTTAGTGAGACATATTTTACGAAAAAAGTAAAGCATCCGGTGGCGTTTTTCATAGTGGACTGCATAATTTTAAGGATGATGTAGATTTCGAATCTAGGGGGGAGGGGGTGATTAAACAGGATACCAGACACTGACCTACATGGTGGCTCCGTGGTCTGGTTGCACTGTCACCCGCGCGGTATTGTTTGTTTGGGTTACCCGGTACGCGGCACTTGACGGTACACTATTTATGGATGATATGTGAGGTGAGGTTAATGAATGATGATACTATGTTGTATGAATGATGAGAGCCGGTACCACGGCTTGCCAGTTATTTAGAAGTATCTCTTGTACGACGGTCACACTATATCAAGCTGACCTCATCGTGGCCCACGAACAACTTCTGAATCAGTCTGTATAACGCGCACTCGTTTGTTCGCTTGAGCTGACTATGCGCAACGGCTGTCTTGAAGTCAACCTTTTTGAGTCACGCTGTATGTAGGAAGCAACGGTAGAGTTTAACAACTCGCCTACGTCTGCTTGCTGCCTATTACTTGAGCTAACTGAATGTTATTTGCATCAAGGTCTATAATGTCCCGTGACTGCCGATCACCTGGTCTTGTGACAATAATATTCAATAGACAATTCATAATACATACCGACATATTATAGATGTCGTTGGGAAACTATATAATATTTATAGAATAAAAAATAACGAAGTTATTATTAAAATACGTTAAATTGTACTTAATCAAACATTATTTTTCTTAAGAAGCTACGCTATAAATAATCGCCTAGTATAGAGTTTCGCCACTGATGTCAATAAATTGCATCAGTACAACGTAAATTTTACTATATAATAATATGTAACAATGCTGGTCTTACCTTCATGAGGCCAGGAATCATAAAAAAACCAGCGAACTTCAATATATCCAATCCTTTAAATTGTGTAAGTTCTGCTGACATCTTGTAAAAAGTATTATTTGGTTCGTTCAATGAATCCGATTCAATTCCGAAGGCACACGATGCGATAACATCGTTTGTGTATTTGGTCAAGAAGTCTTTTAGCTCTACTTCTTGATAATCCCCTGAATTATGAATAAAAGATAATACAAATAAATACGTTTACACTGAAGGTTTTTAAGCATCAGGAAAAATCATAACGCTTAATTGAAATTTATTTGGACAAGTCAATTTTTTTTTATTTATGTGTCCATCGTGTGTAATTTATTTTTATCAATATCAAGATTTTAATTCGATGATGATTTGATGGAGGAATCGGGATCAACCCGAAAATTTCAAATTTCAAATAAGGAACATGGGTCAACGAGAAATGGAACCAGTCACAGATAAAAAAATCAAGAATTGAAATAGCAAGGAGTGCCTTTGTCTAAATGAGACACATCCTTAACAATTGAGACCTTAAGAGGGATCCTATATGCCAACAGAGAACCGAGCGGAAAAATACGAAGCTTGCAATTTGAAAATTCTTTTTGTTAATTAATCATTTAAATATCATTTAAATATCAAAAATATTTGTTTAAGTCAAAGATAAACTTACAATTATAAAAAAAAACATGTGAATTTGTCACATATTTGGTACATATGTTATGTTATTATTAGATTATTTTTATAGTTATATTTACTATTGAAATTTAGTTTATTAAGTTTACAATTTTTACCGTATAGATTTTTGACTAATTCATAGTATTAATATTTTTTATATCTATTTTAAAAAACATCGATTTTTATAAAAAATATAAATGTGTATAACTTGAAATGCTTTTTATTTATAGGACTATCAATTCATGACTGTTAATTCAGGTTCACCGCATCCATGGGGCTTAAAACATGTCTGAAAAAAATGATTTTACGTGCTCATTTTGGTATCCCGATACGGAGCCGCACGGTACTGATGTAACAGCCATGCACCGTGGTGCTTTAAGAAACAATTTAGAGATAAAAGAAAAGGGTTGGATTCGCTCAGTTAATATCGGTGACATTAATAGTGTCCTCTGTATCCGCTTACTGAATATCAAGATTTGATTTCGATGATAATTCAACGGAGGAATCGGGATCAGCCGACAAATAATCTCAAATTATGAACATGGGTCAATGAGAAATGGAACCAGGCTCAGAAAAAAAAACAAGAATTGTGATACCAAGATGTGCCTTTCTCAAAATGAGACACATCCGTCGCAATTGAGACGTCAACCAAAATCTGAAACGGCGCATGATTCGCTATACCAAGTGATATTGCGGAGAGTTACTTGAGGCTTTCGAGATGTGGCTGTTTAGACGCATTCTTAAAATTCCGTGTTCTGACCGGGTGACAAAATAAATAAACATTATCAAACGAATTGGAAAGGACCGCGAAGTTGTGCGTATCATCAAAATCAAATATGGAAGCTACAGGTCACTAAATTTGTGATTTTCTTCATGGTACTTCAATAAACTTTTAAGTATATTACTTGAATTAACTATTATATTATACCTTCTGAGGAAAAATTTTTGGTTTCCGTTTTTAGATAGTCGGTTAGACGTTCTGCACATTTTTCAACGAAAGGTATCATTTCTTTCATCTTGGATCCTGTGAAAGCAGGACTTAACGTGGTCCTCATCTCTCGCCATCTATCACCTAAAACAACAACAATATTATAGAGAATCTGCTTCGATAAAAACTATTTCTGAACTGTAGCTTCTTGAGAGGTTTTTTGAGTTTCAATAAGTGAATCTTGATTTAAACGGAATTATTTGCAGTCAGAAATGTAACAGTACCTACATTCAATTTATTCCATCGACAGCTAATTACCCACGATGGCCGTGCGACTTAAACGTCGGCTTATAACGTCGTGGGTCCCAGGTTTGAATTCTGGGTCTGGCAAGTACACATATTGATTTTCAATTTGTGTATGAGTCAGAGTATGAACCTAATACGTTGAGAAAGTGGCTAACATCGATGTATCGTAAAAACAAAATCTGTTAATACAAACCTCCACTCCGTGGATCTTATTCTTATAACGATCAGACATGGTCGGTTAACGAGACCACCTACTAAAATAGACTACGCAGCAAATGGTTTTAAACCGGAACAAACTAAAAAATTCTTGGCATATATTTTTTGCAATGTTCAAAAATATATATTTTTTGGATGGTTTCCACATCTTTAATAACATATTATCTTACGTGTACAAAAAAATGTAGGGTAGTTTAATAATACTTTTTGGTTTTATAAGAAAAAAATGGCAATAAATACAATTTAAAAAATCATAGAGATTCAAATAACAAAACGAATTCGAGTACCTAGTATAATTTTACTTCCGGTTGAAGCCCATACGGATATAAGTTTCTTACCTTTAAGATTAGATAAATTATAGAAGAAGAGTGGATCAGAGTCTTGCACCGCTATAACGGAGTGGTCCGTGAAGTGGTCGAATTCTTTCACATTTACTTGTTTTAGTAAATCCAAATCTTTTATAACTATACAAGGTTGGGTGAAATTGAAAAATCCCACATATCTGAAAAAAACGATTTGTAACAGTTAAGGTCATACCTCAGTTGAGACACGGTCTAAAAAGATCGTCGCTAGGCGATGCGCGGATTGCGAGTCGCGGGTGCAAATGAGGCATGTCAAACTAAATATAATTTGTCTTATAAATCTAGCATGTGTCCATTTAATGTTCTGTAACAATAATAATATATTCATTGACATGTTTTCTTTTTAAAGTAAATGGGTAACGTTTTAAGTCATCTTTACATGATTTAAGAATTATTACGGCCGTTGCCATCACGAAGCAAAATTACGTGTTTCCAGCTCTACATTCTCTCTCCGAATGGGAGCGAGTGCAAAATTTCGTCGCGCCTATGGTTGAAAATTATTTGCCGTTTCACTGATGAATCACCTTAATAAAGAAACTAAATTCCTTCGTCACATATTCCAACGAGTGGTTAGAATATGGCCTCCACATCCTGAAGCGGGCCCCCAGGCTGGGATCTTTGACGGCCCCCTTGCCTAAGGATAAAGGCGGTATGATGCTCTACAGTAGCGTTTTCCAAATGTTGTAAATGGTGTGGGCGCAATAAAATTAATGTGTATATTATTTAGTGTTTTTTTTATATTTTAGTATATCCATTTGAATTATGGAATTGTCGAGTATTCATACATAATTAAAAATTGTACCGTACAACCACATAATTCTAAATAATAATATTATTGAAAGAAAATAGCACCGCAGGCGACTTTTTTTTTTTTACTGGTGAAGCAAATTTGTGATGTGTGTTTATCCCACTTATCTGGTCGACTCGCCTTGCCGGGCCAGTCGTGAGCCCGGGCCCTGTCAGTCATCCATTTGTGGGGGGGCATGGGTTAGATACGACCTAATTAAGCAACCTCGTAAGCTGGCTCTCACCTGTAAACTCGCCTTGTCTGCCGCACAGCCATAAATCAAACCTTCTAGGAACGTCATTTTGATGTTGCATATGAAGACCGCACACATGTACTGTCGCATGTAACCTCTCGAAACGTAGGTATATATATTTGGATGCGCGACCCGCGAGCCGGTATAGGAATAACCAATTCGTAGGTGTGCGTATGCGTTCTGGCGTTTTCAACTGGCAGCCAGAGACGCATGGGAATTGTTGATAGCAGCACTGATCAAACTAAAAAGTCGCATTCAACCAATCTGCGGAGCTCTATTTTGGCAACAACTATTTTATGAATAACGATGACGTCACATCAACACGTTGCAGACGATAATAGTTTTGATGTGCAAGTCGGCTATAAATAGCAACTTACTATTATACAAAACATGTTTAATAAATGATCAGAACAAGATAGTTCTCTGAATAGAAAGCATGGAATGTCATTGTGAGAGAGATGTGCATCGTTGAAATATGCTTGCCCAAATATAGTACTGAAGTTGAGATTGTCATTTTCCTCCATTTTCGAAAGTGAGAAGCACGCTGTCATTTTTATTTTTGTATGGTTTTTCGTCAGGATTCGGGATGTGGAGGTGGACAATTAACACACCAAAATTGTGATGGAAGCGGCGAGGTTTATTTAAGTTAATATTATATAATAGTTAAATTTTTAATAATTTATTTTACGGAGGACGAAATGTGCGAGTTTACTGTTTGGCTTTCTGCAGCGTATTACCCGCCATCTTGTGTTTCGCTTTCAACGAGAAACGTTGTCGAAAAACGGCGACGTTGCAAATATTTTTCAACGATCGTGATTTACGGCATTGCCGGCTCTATTATTACTTATTTTCGTAATCAACCCTTACTATTTGTTGGATTTGATACCGACTCGGGCCTCTCCAGATACACAGAGACATCCCCAAATGGGGACCATTCGGGGGTGTAACAAGATAAATATTGTTTACATAAATATTGACATTACGCCGTCCGGGTCTTGTATGAGGTTAGTAGGATTTACCAATCGTTAGTACTAACAGCGACCCATGATAGATAAAAGAGAGCTGAAAATGGAGACGATATCACTCGACGATAAAAACATAATTATTATGGATAATAAGAATATGAAATGTCATAATATATCTTACTTTTCATCCGGGAATTTGTCGTAAGTCCTTTTAAGAGCGTCATTCAAATGTTCTTTTCCAGCAACGACCTTAAATGCATTTCCAAAAAATGGTACTGGATTAATATACTGTATTCCCGTGTTGATAAAATGGCCCATATTTATGTTCCCCAAAAAGTATATGATGACCAGGATTGTAATTCCCGAAATGATGAAGTCTGAAGCAGTGAACATTGTGATGATTGTCAACTGAAACTAAAATAAAATGGTTGAATAAGTGTGGATTAAACAAGCTTGTTGATCGCCAGTATCAAGTGAAGAATCGAGCTCCAGTTTCCTCCTTAGCCATTCAATCACCACATAGGCCATAGACTATCCACGATTGACAAAAGATCACTCCAAGATTTTTGTTGTAACTTACTTGAACTTGCTAATAATTTTTAATTAACTATTTTTTATTCAACGAATAAATCACAATATTTAAGAATGTACGTAACGTCGGCTAGTAATTAAAGTAATACCAACTTTGATTTAAAATACAAAAGCCGATCGCCAATAGTAGCTCAATTTGGAAAGCACTTCAGTGAGTATTAAAAGCCATTAGTTAAAAGTTGTCACATTTAGCATATTGGTTCTATGTGGATGGTTGCGATAGCCGAGAGATGCAGGTTCGATTCCTGCGGGGTTTTTTTCAAAATTATGTATGTTCAATAATTATAATGTTACATTCTTAAATCTTGTGAATTATTCGTTGAATAAAAAAATAGTTAATTAAAAATAAGTAGGTACATAATTGTATTTCTTAATAATTTAAAATTTAAGCTATAGGTAGACTCAGTACATATTTATAAGAAGGTTTGGTGCAGAATGGCACAAAAATAATAGTTTATACTAAAAGATTTAATAGGTACAATAAAATTTAATTAAATATTTTTTTTTTTTGGTTAAAATGTAAATCTTAGTAAAATCAAATCATAAAACATAAAGCTTTACCATAAACCTTAGAGCTGAAAGAGAGAGCTTAGAGCACAAATTCAATATTTTTCAGGAGCGCTTTAACCAAAACAATCAGTCAAATGTCTTTTCAAATATCGTGAATTATTTTGCTAAATTTGTAAATTTTAAAGGCCATTCGAGGTTAAACTTTTTTATTTTTTATTAATTCATAATTGGGAAATTATTGGACTTCAGCACTATCTGCTCTAAAGTGTCTATTGTATAATCAATACAATGGACTTGGGATTTTAAATATGTAATAAAACGTATAAGATAATATCATTTAAAATTATATTTTCTTAATAATAATAATAACAGGTATATTTTAAGCCATTACACACGATGCAAACATAACAATAATAATAAAAAATTAAAAAAAATAACAACAAACTTGTGTGCCTAATATTGTATAAATTTGATGAATTTTGACTGAATGGGGCTGTTAAAATCCAACATAAATAGTGCACACCAAAATTTTCCAGTCATAAGTATTTGTTTTCATTGAACTAAGTCTACAATAGGCAGACAGTGATAGTAAGTTTTTAAAAAAATAGTTAAATCCTGCGTAAACCAAGCCAAATAATGTTTGATTGTAGTTAACACACTAAAACAATCGACGAAACGGGTGACGGTCAAAAACACAGTACAAGTGTCTTCAGTGTTGCTAATATACTTTCGCTTTTGTGTGAAAATTCTTTAAAAATCTTATGCATTATGTAATAATAATTTCCTTACTCTGTCGATTCAAAGAAATACCACGTCCAGTTTTTGTTAACATCGTATAAATTATGCGGATAAAGATATTACAGGTAATAATAAAAATTAACTTAGGTAGTTGAAAATTAAACAAGAAAATGTCCAAATAACGTGTATATTCAAGCGCTTTGTTTTGGGCCACGTTGTTAATCGTTAATACCAATTTTGAATTCAGCCAATGAGGGAGCTAGATTGCATAAATACATACCAAGCAAATTCTATCGGATAACAAATATTATGTTGGTGTTGGTGACCTTCTTAAGTATTAAATTCTACTCTATCTATATATTATTATTATATACTAGCTGAAGTACCCGGCGTCGCACAGGGTCGCTTCGTGGTTATATTTATCTTAGATATTTAAATAATAATAAGAGGTAATTATTTTTTTAATTTTAAAATATCTGTGTAATACAATATGGCAATATGAAAATAATTCTAATATGAGTAAAGGTCAAACAAAAGGACACTAAATTAAAATCGAATCCAAAATATGCAAACGTTTTTAATGTTATTAATATGTAGTAAAAAAATCAAAATTGGATGGAAAAAACAAACAATAAACTTTGTATTTTATATAATACTAATTTAGAGACCTTCGCAGTTGTGCGCACAACAACTGACAAAAGTTTCATCGCAATCTGATGAACGGTATAGGAACGCATACGAATAGAAGAAGAAGATAATTTTTATAATTCAAAAACCTTCGCGGGTGTGCACACAACAACTCATCAAAGTTTCATCGCAATCGGATGAATGGTATAGGAACCATACGAATAAAAGAAGAAAATAGAATGAAGAAGAAGAAGAAGATGATGATCTTTCTAATTCAGAAACCTTTGCAGGTGTGCATACAACCACTTACCAAAATTTCATCGCAATCGGATGAATGGTATAGGAACGCTTTCGGGACAGACAGGCAGACAGACAGACAGACAGACATTCATTTTTATATATAAGATATAGCCTATACTCTTCGCGAAAGTGCAAGCAATAAGTTGACAAAGTTTTATCGCAATCGGATGAACGGTATGGCAGCGCATAAAATACGAACAAACAAACAAACAAACAAATATTGATTTTTATATATTAGACATATCAATAAAAATTGTTCATGTTAACCGTACTTTTCTTTCCCTCACAATTATATATTTTTTTGATTATCCGGGTTTTCATTATCCAGACTACTTTCACCATCTTTATTATTTCTCTTGAGTATATTATAATATGTCTTGATTTTTTCAACCGCTGGTTACATTAATACGTGTGCATTTTGATAATCATTTACTCGCGTATTCAAAATACTTATATAAAAGCATTGTTAAATATTACAAACGTAATCAAATCATGATCGATAAATGATTATAAAGATAATTAATTCTCAAGTAGACAGGTAAGTATCGTATAAGGTAAGTGGCAATTTGACCAATTAAGTTCATTGCACGTACAATAATATTATGTACCTACTGAGACAATTTTTTTTTTAATTTTTGAGAATATAATATATATAATAAATAAATATTGTTAAGAAAATTCGCTCTATCAAAATTCTTGTTATTTTTGATTTGTTATAAAGCAAAAGGACTTAACCCTCACGATAATGGTTAATAAGTTGGTGTTATATTTTCCCAATCTGACATTAACTAATTAGGTTATTAAAAAAACTATAAAAATGGTGATTAAGCCTTTTTTTCCCACTTCACTTCCTTCTTTTTAAAAAATGCAAGCTAAATTTCGACAATAATTCGGGATTTGCAGTTTATATTCTTTGGTCACAACCTGTATTTAATCATTATAATGTTATTATCCAATAACAATTATTTTGAAAATAAATCGTGTTAAATCCAAAAAGTGTTAAATCCATTTACCTTACTGAAGTTGATCTTATTTTTAATTTATTTGGTAAATGTTTCAAAAATATTATTATGTTATTCTTATTTTATCAAATTAAAACTACTGAAGGACGGAGGCTTCAGTAGTTTTTATAGTTTTCAATAACAGAATGCTCCATCTGATATAAAGGTATCTGCAACATATTTTGTAAATATACAGATGTTCAAGTGGATAACCGCCGGACACAAATGCCGTCATACAGTGGTACCCAAGGGGCACAAACGTCCACAGAGAAGCCCTAAAATCAGCTGAATAGACGAGCCCATAAAGTTTAATGGATGTACGTGGCAGAAAAGAACTAAGAACCGACAAGAGTTGAGGGAGTTAAGGGAGGCATTCATCCAGCAGTTGATGAACCCAGGTTAATGATGATGATGCTGACAATATTATTTTTTTCAAAATAGATTTTTTGATTGTTTCAAATTCTAGATATCGCCAACCAATCATCACTTTTATATAGTAAATAGACTAATAGATTCGAATTGCATTATATTATTGTGATAGCATCGTTTTCAAATGATGTGAAAATTACTAACTGTCATAATATATTTTAATATTATACTGTATATCATTAAGTTTGTAGCTAAATGGATTGTTATTACATACATATCTCTATATGACATATTTTTTATTATAACTATAGTACATCCACTAAATATTTTAGACTATTGCATTTGACAATGATATACTCGTAACCATGGCCCCCACATCCTGAAGCGGGCCCCCAAGATAAGATTTTTGCCCCCCCCTACCTATCACTAAGGATAAAGGCAGTATATTTAGCGTGTTTTTGTATTTTTTAATACATCCATTAGAATTATGGAGTAGTCGAGTATTGATACACAATTCAAAATTGTGTCGTACAACCACATAAACAATAATATTATTGAAGGAAAATAGCGCCTTTTTTACTAGTACCTAAAGCATATTTGTGATGAGTGTTTATCTCGCTTATCTGGTCGACTAGCCTCGCCGGGCCCCTTCTGAGCCCGGCCCCCCAGGCTAGGGCCCTGTCAGCCCCCCTCTTGTGGGGGCCATGCTCGTAAATATTATTATAAACTGTGATTTTACCTGAGTAAATACAATACGTTTTATTTTAATCTTTTGCGAAAAGTAGGTGATTTTGTGTACGATAAATAGTTTCAGTGACGTGAGCCCTGAATTTAAAAAAGGATTAAAATTATTTATGAAAATCTGTCTTGACTTACCTCCTATTATTATTGACACATTTACACTATTCCAACTATATTATGTATATTATATTTTATAAACATACGAGAAAATCAATAAAACATTAAAAGTTAATTCATAAATTATTGACAATACTGTGTCGACAGTGTGTGTGTAGTAGAGTAAAGTTACTGACAAAATGAAATTAAACCTTGATAAAATGTTATAAATATTTATGTTCAATATCTAATAATAAACAATCTGAGGTATGTAGATACTTAATTGACTATATCGCAGGTTCTTAAACGTTTTTTGTTCCAGCGAATCCATTTTCATAATTTATATATCGGGGGTGTAAAACCACGTAAGTCATTTTTTCAGTGTTTGTGAACACAGAAAAAACAGTGTAAACACCAGATTCTGGCCACAAATCAAACAAAATGAAACTAATTATCGTCCAGTATTGCTACATTCTAATGTTTTTTTTTTAAATAAATAACCACATAAATCCCACCTGTGTGTTTTCTCACCTTTATTTTCAGATGTAGAGGCGCAGCAGCCCTATGTTGTAAGCATTGGGCGGCTCGCCTCGATGCGTGTATTCAGCATATGTCAGAATTACGCCATGTCGTCGGGTGAGTTCATGTCACAAATTACAACATAGGGCTGCAGGAGAGTTTTGTATAAGGTTGTTTTGGTTTTTTTCAAAATATCACCTGTTGGCGAAAGTGATCTGGCGTTTTATTTCGTCGCTCGTGTTATTAGTGTTTGTGACAAGGGAACCTAAATAAACAAATGAATCCACAGTATCAAAAGCATCGCCGCCGATGATAAAGGTGTCATTATCATCTGTTGCACTGTGGAGAACTGGCATGTATTTTGTTTTACTTTCATCTATCCGGAGTCCCATGTTTGCAGCAGCTCAAACGGAAATAAATGCCCGTTTGAGGGCTTCTGGGGACCGGCCAATGACATTAATATCGTCGGCATACACCAATAGTTGTTTTAATTTATGGAATATTATGTTTTTTTTTTTTATAAATATCGCGCAATAATATTGTTTATGGAAATAGAATAATTACTAGCTTTGAACCTATAGTACCCTTATATAAAATATATTGATTATTTTATTTTTATTTGATTATAAATACAATTTTACCGTGCTTCGCCTAATAATTCCTATATTTTCATGTCATTAATTCATAAATAAATAATATTGATGTCATAATAATCACGCATAATATAATTTTTTTTTTCAAGATTAATGCCGTTTTTTAGAATTATATTTCAAATCGCAATCAAATTGCCCGAATAGTTGTAAGGTCATAAATGCATAGTTATAATAAAATTAGTGGTGGCGCCTCTACCGGCACCTCACTTCACCACCGCCCCACCGTTCGTATCCGGAAATTTGTACGTTAACAGTTCACCCCAGGACACTTATTCGTGCGCCGCAATACGTGAAACTTGAGTTCGTGTGACATTTAATCAAATGACGAGTTCTTCGTTGAACATTTCACCGTGGAGTATATTTTGTACGTATGCTATAACATGTGGCGAATTTTATGAGATGTCTTTACTAGGTTAGGTTAGGTTAGGTTAGGTTAGATTAGGTAAGGTTAGGTTAGGTTAGGGTTAATGTAATTGGAACAGTACTATTTGCAAACTATCGCCACATTTTTTAAGATACGTACAAATGTATTCCACGGTGAAATGTTCAACGAAGAACTCGTCATTTGATAAAATGTTATACGAACTCATGTTTCACGTACTTTGGCGCACGTATAAGTGTCCCACGATGAACTGCATACGTACAACTTACATGTAACCCCCACCGTTACCATCTAACATTTTTACCAAGTCGAGATGAATTGCTTCATGTTTGTTATTCTGTTATAAGCTTTATCTTTTTAATTATTTAGGTCAACCAACACGATCAATTACAGAGAATAAGTATAATGAAAACAATGGATAAACGAAGATGATGTGTTGGTCCCAATAATAGGCGGATACCAAAGCATAATAAATCAGGTATTAAATACAGTTATAAAGAATATATTGGAGAGTTATTGAAAATGTTAATTAAAAAAGAAAAACACATAATTAGTAACCATAAGAAAAAATACTCAATAAAATAAAAAAGTATATATACTATGAAGTGAAGACAGGCAGTATAAGAAAATAAAAATACAAAAAATAATTACAAGATAAAAAGAACTTTTTATATATTTACCACGTTTTTAAATTTTCTGTTGAATCATATAAACTTGACAATTCTATGTATCAATAAAAACTTTTAATTGTACTTGATAGAAATACTGAATAAATATTATAGAATACAGAAATGATATTTTGACATTTCATATTGATTTCCATAGTAACGCACGTATATGCTAGGACCCACATACGCGTCAATTACATTGAGCTACCTTACGAGCTGTTTGTTGGTGAATTTAAATGCGGGCGATTCAGCTACTGCGATTGTGACGATGACACACAAAACTTTCCATTCGCTGAGAAGCCACAAGCCAGCGACTATTTTGATAGAACGTAGTTCGTTTTTTTACCGGGAAGTTGCTACTACGCTCTACTGCGCAAACGCAGTAGGCCCCACACGCCGGCGTGTATCGTGTAAAGTTGACCGGCTTTCAACTTTTCTCGGTAGATTGTTTACAATCTGCTTGTTAGCTTGTTCAATGATGACACTTGGCGATTTTACAGACAGATTGTAAATTTGCCAACAAGCAGCTCGTAAAGTAGCTCAATGTAATTGACGCATTAGCAACCAATAATAGTGAGTAGTAAATAATATCACTTTTAACGATTTTTTTTCCGAAACATACAAAACAGAATTAACTGAAAATTAATTCAATTCTGCTTAAAGATGGCCAAAAGTATTAAAAGATAGCGTTGTCGTCGTGTTTTGATATATTCTAAAAGTTTAAAATGTCTAGCTAGTCGGGAAGTTAGTTAAAAATCCTGGACAAACAAGAAAAAATGTGTACCGGACTAACGAGAATACAAGCTAATAAAAACGTGGTAAAAAATCAGTCGTCCAGATAGTTGTAAACTTTGGAGCAATTTAATTTGAAAGAGGCAAACGAACAAAACAGGTTCACTCAATTACTGTGAACATTCATGGTTCTGTTGAGTCGAGCCATTGGATAATTGTAACGTAGATTTGTTTTATACACATGAATGTATAGAAGAAAGATGTGAGGACGCATATTGACTACAAACAAAAATATATTAACAACCGTGAGGATCATAAAAAAATGCATGCTCTTGAATTCCGAACCGGAAAAAATCGTTAATAATACACAAGATTTAAGAATGTAACATTCTAATTATTGAACATTCATAATTTTTAAAACACTTCTGAGAAAATATATTATAACCGATATAAAAATTATTTTTGAAAAAAATAATTAAAGTGATCGTACATTGGTTTTCATATTCAGCTAATTTTCATATATTGTGATATATAATATCGTCGCCCCAAAAGCAAAAGGGCACTTGTGACATTTTGATGGTTTTGAGTTATGAATGTAGTTTTGATCATAATTTTTTTCTCTACATTTTAAGCAAAATGACAATTATAGTGCCAAATCCATGAAATCACAATTTACAAAAGAAAATAAAGGTCACTTGTGTATTAAATACAAAATAGTTTACAAATTTTGTGAACTAATCTTCAATTAACCGTATAATAAAAACATTACATGCATTTTACTCTGAACTCTTTTTTTGCACAAGTGCTCTTTTGCTTTTGGGGTGACGATATATTGTGTTAAAATCTTAATTTAGTTGAAAATTAGTTAACATCCATTACGAAATATTATGCACAATTTTACTTAAGTATATCAATTTTATAATATACTTTACTGTCAGTAGTTTACATATCAAATAGGGCATTCTGCAAATAACTTTGACTATTTGCACTGGATATTATTACCTATGCGACTTTCGTCAAATAGACGTAAGTATATTATCTTGTGTTTGCAGTTCAATTTTTCAGCAAATTATGACTTTCAGTAGTTTACTTAGTAATCACAACTATTCACGATCATGTCTATAAGAACGAGAATTGTAGATAGTTGTATATTCAGTTCTAGAATATTAGTCGTCTGTATGTATTCTGTATTTTTGATTTGTCATTATATTGTAAGAAATACTTATTATTCCTTTTATATTTTTTGTAGACTGTCGGATCTGTTTTTATTTGTCTTCACCTGTTGTGCGAAGTTGTGTTTCAGAGATTTATCTATCTTTTGGATAGTCAGACGGGAAGACAACGGTCTTCTATGTAACATGATGTATGGGATCTTAGTTTTGCCTACCTTTTCTATTTTTGAGCATTTTAACATTTTCATCCATTTCCTCCCCATATAACCATTTTCTTCTGTCAGGGTCTACTTTACAAAAAATGCGGGGTATCGTATGACATATTTGGTCGCTTTCTTCAGAAGATCGTGAGTAGTCTGGAACTCTGTAGAAATCTTGATCACCTGACTCCATTATGCTGCATTTTATGCAAACTTTGAAGTGTATGCTGTGATGTTCTGATAATTTCTTACACCCAATCGCTCCATTGCATTAAAACACACTCCCTGACTATTTTTTCTGCCACACTTTCAAGTCCTCGCCAAAAAGCGCGATCGAGTACCTCCGTATCTTGTTATTTGATTATCATATACAGAAGGTTTGAGACAAATTTGCAATACAACTCCCTATTATCATATAGATTACTTGAATGTCCTTCTTCCCACGCTTCGCCTGCCCTCTATCTCCGTCAATTTTATGAGTTGGAGTAAATCATAATTCTCATTGTGAAAAAATATGGCCGAAGTATGTAGTTTTACGCGCTTGATAGTCGCAACAAGTTATCTTGTCATATTGGCTCATCTTAAGACCTCATCATTGGTAATGTCATTTCTCAGAATATCTCCATGGTTCGTCAATTCAACCACGTCTCTAGAGGTGGGAAAACTGGTCAATTTTGAAGACTAAGTATACTTACAACCAGTATAAAAAAATACTTAGTATCGAAATTTGTTATAAATACTTACTAGTATTTGGAATACTAAATTTTCATGCGTTTGGCGTGCGTATGCGACATAAGTCTCATACTCAACTGGAACTAAAACCAACTTACTCCATATTAGTATTTGAAATATCCGCTTCAATAGAATCGCTAAAAATACTCTGAGCTCTGCTTTTTGAAAATATCTCCCATTTATTATAAAATTTTTAACACATTTTCAATTTATGAGTTGTTTTTATGTTAGGTTTTAATAATATTCTTGTTCATAAAATGAATAACAATGATTTTTTTAAATTTTAAACAATATGTTTTGAGCGGTCGTAACACTCATAACAAGCCTGTGCGTCATTTCACCACGAAAGAATGTACTGTGACACAACATTTATGACCTATTGTTCAACTGGCGAGCGACTCGCAATATCATCACAAGTTTTTTGGAACAAGTTTATTGGGCCACTCATACTGAGTATGGGTAGTTTCATCCGAGACTTGAGTACACAAACTGGTGACAGTATTTCCAACTCACCTCTACACGTCTCGATAGGCTCCACAATTCTCATTACCCATTCCTTTAATGTCTAGGCTTTGACTGCAAATATAATCACGGATAGGATGTAGAACCTAATCGCCCTCAATTGAATGTCTAGACTTATGTCTCGATTGTAGAAAAGGTGTTTCATTCAATTAAAAGCGATTTTTGTTATAACAATCTCGTGGTCTCAACTCCAGTCTTCGTTTAGACGGCGACTGAGGTATTTAATTCCATACAAGGCAGCTGTTTCTGTATTCACCAAGTGCTATTAATCTTTAATAATGTCTACTAAATGATTGTTTGGTATTCACGATGGGTTCGCTGGCAAGGTCTTTGAGCTTGGAGTTGTAAGCCGTCCGCCATGTCCGTGCGAAGGGGAAATTCTGGATGGATGCCAACCACATCTCTGAGAATGTCTTAGAATGTGCTCCGAACGGGAGGAGATGCTCAGGTTGGTCCAACCAGCTGTTGGGCCCATCGGGCCGCCCAATTTGGTTGCTACTAAGGCCAATTATCTTGCATTTTAAAAATTTGCGGCGTCTTACTGCGGGCGTGAAGATATCTTCACATAATTTTTGCTGCTTGTATGATTAGCTTCATTATTTTTGTTATGTATACACTAGAACTTTTTATTTTTATAATTTCCCTGTGCTCTTCTCTCCCCGGCACTTTGCATTAGAAAGTAACTTTAAACTTAGTCAGAGCTCACTTTGAGCGTAGCAACCTTAGTCCTGGGTATCTTCTCCTAGAGCATTCCCGGCATAAAACTGAACTAGATGCTTCACATCGCCAATGCAGGGCCACGTGATACGCTCGATTAAGACCGGGTGTGGTGTGTGGAGGGTTTTGGCTTGGAGTGATTAACTTTAATGTTTGATATTCAAGATCAGGTATTTGCAAGAAAAATGCGGTTTATCAATCTGATTTCAATTGCGTTTACCATTCTTGGCACATGTACAATAAATTGTATCGAAATGAAGTATAAAACGAAAATTTTGGAGCTGTTAAAACGTTATGAACAACCAAATGCACTGACAGCATATGTTTGTGGGGATACAGGTAAGAATAATTAATTATAGTTACATAGATATTTGATCTTGAGTTGTTCGGTGTGTGTAGATACAACATCTATTAATTGTATGTAGAAGGCTGCGTCATATGTGTGATATTATAAATGTTCGGGGCACAATAGAAATAAGACACAGAGTTGACATTGTTTGTTTTATATTGTGGTAAAACATTTTGGATTGTACACGGCATTAACGAATAGTGATATTGAATTTAGTTAACGTAAGATTTACATTGTGATTTTATTGGATATTCACTGAGTTGCGAGTAAATATTTGACTGTACAGCTCTAGGCCAAGAATATAATTGATTTGTGAGCTCTCGTCTCGGCACGCAAGTCAGACGATCAGTCTTCGGACTTTTTTTTCGCGTGGAGCACCCCAGACCTGCAGACTTTTTAATCCGCAGACCAGGCTCGTTGGATTTCAAACATGTTTGATATTTTTGCCAGACTTCGTCAGTCGATCACTGTTCAAATTCGATTTGACATTAATACGCAATCATTCGGACCGAAAAAAAATCTGTAATTGTTTTAAACATTTTCATTGATTAATTTGTTAATTTAAACATTAGAAAATGAGAGATTTACCAATTATTTTTTTATTTGTATTTATGAAATTCATAAAAAAAATCGTAAAACTTGTATTGTTTTCACTGTTATACTATTTTATGCAAGTCTACATATAAATAACACAAAATTATAGGATTATCGGAAGACATTACGAGAATCGTAACTTTTCACTTTTGACAGCTCGACTTTTTTATTCGTTCGTTGATCAGTGGCAGAGCATAGACAGATAGGACGATTTATTGTCCTCGGACTTTTGGCTCGCTAATGGAGCGCTGGCATTAGTATTAATTATTGTCTTAATACGTCGGTTGTAGAGTTGGGTAAACCTCTACAGTCACACCTTTGCTTAACTCTAATACGTATTAATTGTATTATTAAAATCACCATCAATGCAGCATATAATATGTATCTATAGTCTATTGTAAATATTTGTGAAGTTTTGAGTGGTGTAGCTAATTTTGTAATTTCTACTGAAAACTAGCAATTTAGCATGGAGTGGACCTTAACCACATGAAACTGAGTCATTCACTGACTCTTGTCGGTCTATCCAGAGCGTTGGAGCGGACCCTTTTTTGAGTTGCTCCGCTCCGGGTAAAAAGTAATACAAAAGTAAAAAAAAAGTAATTTTAAAATAATAGTCATTTTCATTATTAATTATATTAAACAAAATTACCAAAAGCAAATCGTCACTCATTTTTTGCCTCTTCTGTCAAAAAAGTGAGGTTATTTATCACTCGGCAGTGTTGCCATATTTCAAATAATTTCAGTGTTGCAGTGACAAAATATACTATTTTCATTGGATTTTAGGACGAAAATTTAATAATAAAAAAATATCTGGAGCAATGGAGCACTACAAATTGTCGGTGCTCCGGGTAAAATCCCATTGCTCCAGTGCTCCGTGCTCCTGCTTCGAGCTCCGCTCCAACGCTCTGGGTCTATCACTATACATCTTCATTTTGAATGACCCCCAGCCCGTTTTTTATGAATATCGTACTAACGAGACTCAGTAGTGGTGGTAAAAAAACAATGTAAATGAAATATTATCTTCTTCATTTAGCAGAGAAAGTAGACTTGATGAAATTCGTAAACCAGGAAGCTGGATTAGCAGTAATGGTATTAGCAACTTCTGATGAAAACCTTTGGACGCCAACACCCGATTATGCTCACCATGCAATTTTCATGGCAGACTTGGCTTGCAATGGGACCACAGATCTTCTGATTCAGGTAATTTTTCACTACATCGAATTTAGAGAAAAGAATATACATCTTAAACAGAAAAAAGAAATAATTCAACTCGAGATTAATTTATTTTAAATAGGCATATCGAAATTTACAAATTAAAAATTATAAACATTCACAACATGACACAACATAATTACAAGAAAAAAAGACCTTTTTATAAACAACGTTTTTCAGTTTTCTGTTGAATCATATAAACTTGACTTGACTAGCTTAAACGATCAAAAAAAATGTACTCGATAGAAATACTGAATAAATATACTGAAATGTCATTTTGACACTCCATATTGATTTCCATAGTAACGCACGTATATATATTAATATTAATAATTTAGTTGCTAGGACCCACAGAACAACCAATAATAGTTTTACTTTTTACGGATTTCTTCCGAAATAACTTTTCATACAAAACAGAATTAACTAAAAATGAATTCAATTCTACCTACTTAAAAATGGCTAAAAGTATTAAAAAATGCATTGGCATCGTGTTCTGGTGTATTCTAAAAGTTTCAAATGTCTAGCTAGTCGGGAAGTTAGTTAAAAATCGATTGCAAGATTTGTACCGGACAAACAACCACCGGACAAACAACCACCGGACGAACAACCATTGGACAAATAAGAATACGAGCTAAGAAAAACGTTGTAAAAATGAATGTAACGTTATTGATAATATTTACACAAAAACAGCGTAATCACATGAACAAATAGAAAAATCATAAAATTATGGAAGTACACTGAATGAGATACTATTTTAAGAATTTATAAACCACCTAAATTTACTCTCATGCAAGTGAACTAGGATATCAATATCCAATAATCGGCATTCGCTCACGAGCTCAAGTGTTTATAATGCGGTCGTAACAATATACCCCTAATATTCGGCGGAGACATTGATCGAACACTCGAGTTCGTGAGCGTACACAACAGCCCTCAGTGATTTGGGTAATCATGAAGAGTCGCTTTACGTGGCTGGTCCATGTGTTCCGGATATTGCCAGAAAGTGCGACACTTCGTACCTTTGTGGCAGAGCCTCAAGGGTTCCGTCGCCGTGGCCGGCCCTTTCTCACCCTGCAGCAGTGCTACAAAAGTGATTTACGCACTGCAGGTCTGGCATGGCGGGAGGTGTGAGAGTTGGTGATGGACCGAGGGAATTGGCGCGAACTTGTGCTTGCTCTATGCCCAATGCTGGGGCGTGACAGGGCGAAAGAAGATGACACATCGGCATTACCAATGACAACTTAGTTCAACACTTTGTGAGAATAAACTTACTGATGATACCGATTTCTAAGACAGTTATCTGGATCCCACAATACGCCAATACTATCAAGAATGACATAACAACATTTGTATAAGTTAGAAAAGAATGATTTGATTAAAAAAAAAAAACTACTATAATAAACGTTGTATTCGTAACAAAAATAAGACAAATCAATATTGTTTCAGTGCGGTTATTCTATATAAATCCCAGAGCATAAGATTAATATATTTTAATCGAAAATTCAAAAAGAACTGCAGCTAATTTAATTGCGATCTTAGTTGCATCATTTTCAGCTTCATTTTAATACATAAAAAAATCCTTCTGCATAGTTGAACGATTTTGTATAATGGTTTTGGTTATATTGAAGACAATATTCTTTAAAAATTTCAGGCTGATAATAATCTACTTCTGAAATCTCCCTATAGATGGATACTCATCAACAGTAACAACAGTTCTACCGAACCAATGTATTCAAGCATCGAAAATCAAGAAGATAATAATATATCGAGAGGTATATTTTTTGAGGAAGCAGGACTCTATAATTTGACAGGGGAGGTCGAAAATGTCACGTGGAATTCTGAAAAATACCTAGAAAGGAATATTATTGACAGCAATAAGAAATATATTTTTCCCGATATATTCAATTATTTGGGAATATTTCCAGATAGTGATATCAATGTCATAATTGAATCCATTGATGGCGGGTTTTTAGATTATGTTTCAGGTATGTAACAACTTGATTAGTAGAATGGTCAAATATATGGTTCATCTATTCTAGGTTGGTCATATTGGGTACCCAAGAAAACCATCATATTATATATTTAAAGTGAATTACTGAGGGGGTTAGGAATATAATTGAATATGTTTGTTGAATACTCTGGTATTTTTTGGTCATCAGTGAAACACAAGAGAACATTTTTGATATTAGCTTTATTTGAGTTTATTATACAAAATAATATGTTAATTTGTGACTCTGTTATTGATAGTCCGGAGCCCTGTGACGGGTTGGTTAAGAAAAGGCTGGTTTTCATTTAAAAATAGTTATTTGTCGCACGAGCGATATATATATATATATATATATATATATATAATATAATACATTTATTATATGCGTGTAATTTGGAGATTAATAAAAAAGACGATTAACGTTCTGCTTGTTGATTTTCTTCTGTCCCTTCTTGCAACAAAACCACGTAAAATTTTAATTAAACAATGGGCAAAAGTGAGGTATTTGGTAGTTTTTTAGTCTATAAGTAGTGGTTTTTGTATATTAAAAAAATGAGACTACGTTGTATATTAGTTTACAGATCTTGGTGTGGATCAGATTTGAGAGTGAAAAAGATGGATGGGAAACCCTTGGCAATCCATCGTAAGGACTTAGGAGGTGCTCCATTAAAAGTTTGCTATGTTGTTACTGACAACGATACGATCAACCACCTTTCTGACTACAGGTGAGGTTCCAATGGTTAAGTGAAGTATGGTGGTTGTGACTTATCAGATTATACATACATGTGTACTGGTTTCTAGTACTTTTTTTACATACACCTTTTTAAAATCTTCATTTGTTTTAAAATTATAAGAGGTTTTATAATTTGGTGGAACAACCTATATTCAATGCAAAGAAAAAAGATAAAATAATGGAAATAATATCTGCCAAAGATTTTTGTAGAGGATTGGAAGTTTCTGTGCGTGTAAGTTTGTCAATATTTAATGATTTTGAAGCTAAAAGACAGATTTTAAACAAAAACTTGTTAAGCATACCACGACTCTACCCCACTTAACGGCGGTGCAACAAAAGTGATTTACGCGATTCAGTTCTCAAATTGTGTGACACGAGAGATATTGTAATAGACCAGAAAATCATTTCTCCTCATGAGGACATATTTTGTCCATGGTGTGGTCTGTAGAGGTTTCGTATATCCATACAACCGACATGTTATTATATTTGGTCATTTCTAGACCATAGACAATTAATAACGCAAACGGAAATGTAAACAGTGTCTTTCGGCTTTTCTATAGTGCAGTGCGTCCCGCGTCTCCCACTTTATCAAAACTCCAAATTAACGTAAAACTTTTAACTTAAACTAAAATCAATGTGAAAATCATTTCTTTTGTGATTAATTTTGTCATTTCTTAAGTTATCCAAACTTTATTACTACAATATAAAACCAAGAAAATACCAACTCCAGGTATTATTCATCACTGCCTGAACATACCATGTCACACACACATCAAGCAACCTTCGTCGACTAAACATAACATTGGGGGTAAGAACAACACAACGTTCATCCCCCCGATAGGCCTGGTCTTAGTCTCAACATCACCTTGAATTTACTTCTGGTCAGAGGCGACTTGATAAGCCAGGGACCTATGCTAATTTATTTATATTATGTGGCTGTCATCGGATTCCTGTAACCCAGATCTCAATTATTATATTATTCATTAAATATTCATTTTTCACGTAAAATCAGTCAGTGTCTATATATAATGTGTCATCGTAATGTTATGAGATAGCGGATCTGCAATTTTATAACATTACGAATTAATGTCACTTACTGATTTCATCATAATTTCAAAATATTATTTCATAGTTTATACATATAATATGTATAAATAGCGAGCCGTTTGGACATCTCACTCGATTACAAGTTCCCGTCAAAGACACACGATACCGTACTACCGTTATATTTATTCGATTGCATGGATTATAATACCCATGGCCCCCACATCATAAAACGGGCCCCAGGCTAGACTATTTGGCGGGCTCCCTACCTATCGCTAAGGTTAAAGGCGATGTGACATTATACAAGCATTTCCCAAATTTTTAAAATGATTTTTGTTTTTTTGAAAACATCTAAGTCTAAGTACCTACTTGCATTATGGAGTTGTCGAGTATTGACACACAATAATCAAAAATTGTATCGCATAACCACATATTATGTATTTTAAAATGTTAATATCTTTGAATTAAAATAGCGCCGCATGCGACTTTTTTACTATTAGAGCAAATTTTTAATGTGCGTTTATCTCACTTATCTAGCTCTGTCAGCCTCTCCCTTGTGGGGGCCATGATAATACCATTGTAGTTATTTGAAACAGTAATTAAATTGTCGCCTCCTCCATCATCACGAACAAAAGTACTACGTCATACTGCATATTTTATTTTAGGAATAAAGAAATCGATACAATCACTAAAGTCAACTTTGTCCTGACCAATCATTTGATGGACTTCTTGAACGTCAGTCGAAGTTTCAGTTTCGTCAACTCCTGGGGATATAAAACTGATGATAATGGATGGAGTGGAATGATTGGAGAACTGTACACTCAAAATGCAGACATTGGCGGTGCGTGGTAGTGATTTTTATACATATATATTAGCGCTTGGCCACAATGATGGGCGGGCAGCAGCACGGCAGCGGCGTATACAACTCAAACGTATAACCGTGTGTGATATGCTCAAAAAAAGACACAGTCTACGAACAATTCACAAACGGTTATACGTTTGAGTTGCGCACGTCGCCGCCGCCCGCCGACCACTACGTTCTTCCACTTACAATATTGTATAAGGTGTTTCGTTCTACAGGGACAATGTTGTACGCTAAAAACGATTTGCAGTTGTGTTGGTGTTCTTTGGTAGTATTGACACAGGGTGTGCATAAAGAATTACGGTAAATAATCATATTTTTATAACTTATTGTTTTAATAAAATATGGAATAAAAATGCGTACATTAGAACATAGGTACCTATATATTATTTACTTATATCGATATTTACAATTCAATGAAAACATCGTGTATTATTATTTATTTAGTTGGGATTAGGAATATAAAATGTTTTGGAATTTATGAATTAGCTTATTAGTTATTTAACAGATGAGTTATAAATTTATAGAGAACCAAATAATTAACGACAATTATAATACCGTAAATAGATAATTTCGTTGGCAATGTCATTTAATTATACATACAATCATTAGGACTTCGAAGAACAGTTACAAATGGCATTTTCAACTATAAGTAGGTATAATGCTGTTAAAGTAAAATAAATAATAGGAAGAACATAATTTAATCGTGTATTATTATTTATTTACTTAAGATTGGGAATATACAATTTTTTTTATTTTTAACTACCCTATTTTTAGGACTCGAAAAGGTCCCTTTTTTGTTTCTCTCTTAAAACACGCCAAACCGTTCACCAACTCCTGATGCATTGGCAACTTCTGTCACAACACTACTTTCACTACACATTTCGTTTTTATTTTTTACAATCACTATAGACAATATACACACTGTAGACGATTGCAAAGAATGAGTTTATGGAATGTTTATGACCAGGGACTCTCAGTAACCATTTTCCATCTGTAAGATGGTAAGTTTTCTCTTTTGGCTTGCAGCATTGGTAGTGTGATGTGTTTATGTTTGCTCACGGTGAATGACATACAATTCGATAGGATTTAGATTCACGGGGAAGGTAATTGATAATAGGTACTTCATTTACGGTCGGATCTGAAATACATTTATTTTTATAGTAATTTACACGTTTATATTACGCACATCAATATGGTTCAAACACGTTTATGGAATTGGTTTTTAACTTTTCCACTGCCAGCCAATTTTTTTAGGTAATAAGGACACTAAACTTATAGGCCAGCTATGCTTGGAACAAAATAAATCCCTTAAAAATATGAAATAGGAACAGAATGATAAATATTTGTGATTGTAAATGTTTGTACACAAACAGTTTATTCAGAAGTTATGACGTTTAAAAAAACACACGAGTTAACTCGTGCATGGCCTGAAATTACAAAACCCGAAAAAAAATAAGCACTCTTTTTTTAATTGGCTAGTTATAACACAGTAGAATGGCAGCTACCTACCGTTCTGATCGGGTATACAAGTTTGATAGTCGGAGTCTAGCGCGTGTTGATAAAGGTGCAAATTTCATAAAAAATGAAACCGGCTCTGCTTTTATTTATCAATTATGACTACAATAAAACATTGGTTGACACGTCGTGTTAGATGTGTTATTATGATTAGGGAATCCAATCCCGAGCCAAAATTCTGATCCCGGGATTTCGGGATTACAATTTGACAATCCCGGGATCCCGGGACTGGTCCCGGGATTGGGATTTTTTTCCATTGTTAATATAAAATTTTTATATTTACAAATAACATTGATAAAATCGGTCAAAAATAAATCTAGTATAATTTATACTATTTAAGACATTTATTGTTAATATTGTATACGTTAAATCTTGGAAATACACAAGTTTAATGGAGTAAATAATATTGTAATATAAATAATAATGTGGATTTAATATGAGATTGCTATTTCTGATAGTAAAGACATAATGAATAGATCAGCGAGATTTAAAATAGTAAAGCAAATAATCATGGCGTACTTATGGCCTTTCCGCTTCATAAATCTAATTAGTCAGCCAAATATGAAACTGCCGTAAAACGTATGATATCATGGTGGAATTACTTTGTTAAAAGTGCGAAGCATTGTTTTTTTACCAATCTTTCTCATTTTTAATAATCTATGTGAAAAAATAAAATGAAACGGCAACCTACACATCAAACTTCATTCAAACTCAGTTTATTTCTAATGTAGTTATTTTGTATTAAAAGTATTTTTTCTGTTATATTTTCCATAAAAATTGATAAAAAAATTCAGTATGCTTTTTGCTGGACATCGTCTGTTATTTGGGACTCGAGAGTAAACAAAATAAACACCTTGGAATGATATTCGTAAACGGCGATTTTTATTTGACTTATAATTATACTTTTGGTTATTACATTTTTTTTCAATTTTGCGGAGCCCGAGATGTATGCTGTTTATAATAATTCCAATCTCTAGAAGCATCTGCCGCCAAAACTTCTGCATAAAAATAAGTATATAAATAATCACCCATGTATTGTAAAGTATTCCATCACTGACTATCATTTCTTTTATATAACATATAATTTTTTATTTTTTAAGGTTCCCCACTATTCTTCACTGCAGATCGGATTCCGGTAATAGACTACATAGCTATGCCTTCCGCAACCAGATCGAAGTTTGTCTTTAGGCAACCAAAGTTGTCTTACATGAGCAATGTTTTCGCTTTACCCTTCAGAAGAGACGTTTGGGTATGCTCTGTTGGACTGATCACCATAATTATTATTTCACTTTTCATTTCAACAAAGTGGGAATGGTTTCCGCCTGCATATAAGGTAAGAATAGTTTTTATTTTTTTTTAAATATATTTTTTAGTCTCACTCTTGTGATAATGTAAACTATCGAAAAGCGCCGGCTAAAAGCTCATGCTTTACGACAAGCTTACCTACGCAAACCGGTTTGTATCGGGACGTATCCGGAAATTTGTACCTAAACAGTTCACCCCAGGACACTTATTCGTGCGCCACAGCACGTGAAACACAAGTTCGTGTAATATTTAATCAAATGACGAGTTCTTCGTTGAACATTTCACCGTGGAGTATATTTATATGCATGCTACAACATGTGGCGAATTTCATGAGATGTCTTTACTAGGTTTGGTTAGATTAGGTTAGGGTTATTCTAATTGGAATAGTACTAGTTGTAAACTATCGCTGCATTTTGTAAAATACGTACAAATGTATTTCACGGTGAAATGTTCAACGAAGAACTCGTCATTTGATAGAATGTTATACGAACTCATGTTTCACATACTGCGGCGCACGAATAAGTGTCCCACTATAAACTGCATACGTACAACTTACATGTAACCGTATCGGGAAGCCCGTGTGATATGGACAGGAAAAATGAAGCCCGCGCAAACCGAAAAGCGCTGTAAAAGTCTATACAGCGCAGGCAAGTTGCTGCCGTCTAGCCGACGCAAAAGCCTGATATAGTTCAACCACAAATGGGGTTATTTTTTGATTTTCGTTTTTGGATTCGGCTGTGTCAAGCTCAGTGATTTAAACCTCCCCATATTAATCTCACCCTCATCTCCATGGTAGAAGTGCTATTGTACTTTTTATAATATTGTGAAGATAAATTAAAAAATATTTTTTATGTTTTGCAGAAGGATAACGAAAACGATTCTGAGATTCTTCGTCCATCCTGGAGTGACACCACGCTCATGACGATAGGATCCATGTGCCAGCAAGGAAGCAGTGTTCAGCTTAAAGGTAAACACCGATAATTACCAGTATTTTACAATATAATCAATACTAAAGCACTTACTTTTCCATTCAGTATACTTGCATGTGTTTTGTCACTATCAAATCCAGTGGCGACTCGACGACTTTCTAGGTGGTGGGGCTTAGCCATTAATTATTAAATATACATTATGTACCAAGCTACTTGTAATGATATGATTTTATTAATAGAGAAATGAAAAAAAGGAAAAATGAATAAATAATATAATTATCCGAGTCGTTACTTAATCACATCATCTAAAAAGAGTGCTTACAAATATTAAATTAATTAATAATAATAATTATTACCAAGTTACCATTCTAAAAATAAATTAAATTTAATATACAAAAACCGATAGTCAATAATAACGCAATTTGATAAGCATTTCATGTATGACCTACTAGTTTAAATTGTCGTAATTGGATAAGAGGCTCGTAGCATAATTTTACACCCACGATGGCCGCGCGGGTTGAGCGTTGGACTATCACGCCGTGAGTCTCAGGTTCAAATCCTGGATCTGGCAAGTACACATATTGTTTTTCAATTTGTGTGTGAGTCAGGGTATGGACTTAATAGGTTGAGCAAGTGGCTGACACCCATTTCTCGTAAAAAACAAAATCTGTTAATACAAACCTCTACCCTGTGGGGGCCCATATGATCCTACTAGGATCAGACACGGTCAAAAAAAATCATCATTGGTTAATGCACAGTTGGCGGGATACCAGTGGTTATATGGGTTCAAACCTGTCGAGCATCGTATTTTTTTTTTCAAAATATGTTTTTTTCTAGTGGGTATATATCTGAGGTGTTGTATGTTCAATATATTATGGAATGTTACATTCTCAAAATCTTGTGAATTATTCGTTGAATAAAATAAATAGTTTATTAAATATTTATTATCAAGGGTGAATGTGATGGCACATAATATTAGTCAATATATTTTTTGTGTACAAGTACGTCTGTTTCAGTGGTTATATTATATGGGCTCTTTTGATATTATTTGCCAGGATTTTGTTATGCTTTGGGTACTATTTTATACTAAATTTGTCAGATTTTAAAGATTTTAGTTTAATTTATTAATTATTGTATGATAAGTTTGAACTGTTTAGAAGCCTAACCCGCCACTCCACCAGAGAAAAATGTTTTAGTGTTAAAAATGTGATTCAATGGTTTAATAATATCGATAGGTCCTGTTGGCCGCATCGTCATTCTTCTGTCCTTTATGTCACTGATGTTTCTTTACACAAGTTACTCCGCCAACATCGTTGCTCTTCTTCAGTCTTCATCATCAAGAATAAAAACATTGCAGGACCTTCTAAATTCCCGTTTAAAACTCGCTGCTCATGACACTGTTTTCAACCACTACTATTTCAAGGTAACCTAAGTAATTATTTAGATTTAATTTTTACCTTATCTGTTTCCTGATTAGACATTAATTTATATAAGTTAACTACTAGTTCAACCAGGGCTCGAAATGTACCGGAGCGCCGTTCCGGAAAAAATAATTAGACTATCTGGGCTAGATAAGATGTATTAAAAAATCTAATACATTTGTTTTTATAAAATACTAGCTGATGTACCCGGCTTCGCACAGGGTCGCTTCGTGGTTATATTTATCTTAGATATTTGAAAAATAATAAGAGGTAATTATTTTTTTTATTATTAAAATATCTGTGTAATACAATATGGCAATATGAAAATAATTCTAATAGGAGTAAAGGTCAAACATAAGAACACTAAATTAAAATCGAATCCAAAATATGAAAACGTTATTAATGTTATTAATATGTAGTAAAAAAAAAATCAAAATTGGATGGGACAAACAAACTACAAACTTTGTATGTTATATAATAATAATTTAGAAACCTTCGTAGGTGTGCGCACACAACTGACAAAAGTTTCATCGCAATCGGATGAATGGTATAGGAACGCATACGAATAGTAGAAGAAGATGATTTTCTAATTCAGAAATCTTTGTGGGCATGCGCATGACAACTCACCAAAGTTTCATTGCAATCGGATTAATGGTATAGGAACGCATACGAATAGAAGAAGAAGAAGATGGTTGTACTAATTCAAAAACCTTCGCGGGCGTGCGCACAACAACTGGTCAAAATTTCATCACAATCGGATGAATGGCATAAGAATGCATACAAATAGAAGAAGAAAAAGATGATTGTACTAATTCAGAAACCTTTGCAGGCAAGGGCACAACACTTGATCAAAATGTTATTGCAATCGGATGAATGGTATAGGAACGCATACGAATAGAAGTAGAAGATGATTTTCTAATTCAGAAATCTTCGTGGGGCATACGCACGACAACTCACCAAAGTTTCATTGCAATCGGATGAATGGTGTAGGTAGGCATTCGAATAGAAGAAGAAAATGATGGTTGTACTAATTCAGAAACCTTCGCAGGCGTGCGCACGACAACTCACCAAAGTTTCATTGCAATCGGATCAATGGTATAGGAACGCATACGAATAGAAGAAGAAGAAGATGGTTGTACTAATTCAGAAACCTTTGCGGGCTTGCGCACAACAACTGGTCAAAATTTCATCGCAATTGGATGAATGGTATAAGAACGCATACGAATAGAAGAAGATAGAATAGAAGAAAAAGAAGATGAAAATGGTTGTATCAATTCAGAAACCTTTGCGGGCGTGAACACAACACATAATCAAATTTTCATTGCAATCGGATGAATGGTATAGGAACGCATACGAATAGAAGAAGAAGAAGATGGTTGTACTAATTCAGAACTCTTCGCGGGCGTGCTCACAACAACTGTTCAAAATTTCATCGCATCGGATGAATGGTATAAGAACGCATACAAACAGAAGAAAAAGAAAATCGTTGTAACAATTCAGAAACCTTTGCGGCGTGAGCACAACACTTGATCAAAATTTTATTGCAATCGGATGAATGGTATAGGAACGCATACGAATAGAAGATAGAATAGAAGAAGAAGATGGTTGTACTAATTCAGAAACCTTCGCGGGTGTTGGCACAATTACTGACGAAAACTTTATTGCAATCGGATGAATGGAATAGAAACGCATACGAATAGAAGAAGAAGAATATAGTTGTACTAATTCAAAAACCATTGCGGGTGTTACCACAACAACTGACGAAGGTTTCATCGCAATCGGATGAATGGTATAGGGACCATACGAATAAAAGAAGATAGAATGAAGAAGAAGAAGAAGAAGAAGAAGAAGATGGTTGTACTAATTCAGAAACCTTCGCGGGTGTTGGCACAATTACTGACGAAAATTTTATTGCAATCGGATGAATGGAATAGGAACGCATACGAATAGAAGAATATAGAATAGAAGAAGAAGAAGAAGAAGAAGGTGGTTGTACTAATTCAAAAACCATTGCGGGTGTTACCACAACAACTGACGAAGGTTTCATTGCAGTCGGATGAATGGTATAGGGACCATACGAATAAAAGAAAATATAATAAAGAAGAAGAAGAAGATGATGATTTTTCTAATTCAGAAACCTTCATGGGTGTGCATGCAACCACTCACCAAAATTTCATTGCAATCGGATGAATGGTATAGGAACGCATGCGAGACAGATACACAGACAGACAGACATACAGACAGACAGACATTCATTTTTATATATTAGTATAGCCTATACTCTTCCCGCAAGTGCAAGCAATAAGTTTACAAAGTTTTATCGCAATCGGATGAACGGTATGGCTGCGCATTAAATACGAACAAACAAACACACAAACACACAAATATTATTTTTTATATATTAGATATAATATTTTCAGCAAATATTCAGCGCTTCGGTTCGTAAAATTTTCCACTTCGAGCGCCGTTCGAACAGTTCAACCGCTTAGCTCGGAAAAATCCGAGAATTATTCTACACTTTTATATTATAAAAGTATGAATAACGTTATTTAAAGAACCCTTTAATAAGCTTAATAAACTCATATAGTAGTACAAAAAATAATTTATTTAATCAGTAATAATTACAAAATAAAAAGAACTTATTATATACAAGGTTTTACATTTTCTGTTGAATCATATAAACTTGACTTGACTAGCTTAAACGACCAAAAAAAATTCTTATTGATAGAAATACTGAATAATGGAATGTCATTTCATATTGATTTCCAATATTTTATAATTAGGTGCTAGGACCCCCTAGCAACCAATAATGGTATCGAAATAACTTTTCATACAAAACAGAATTAACTAAAAATGAATTCAATTCTACCTACTTAAAAATGGCTAAAAGTATTAAAAAATGCATTGGCATCGTGTTCTGATATATTCCAAAAGTTTCAAATGTCTAGCTAGTCGGGAATTTAGTTAAAAATCGATTGAAAGATTTGTACCAGACAAACAACCACCGGACAAATAAGAATACGACCTAAGAAAAACGTTAAAAATATGTGATTTTTTTGCCGCCATCTTGGTTTTTCATGGGTTACGGTTAAAAATATTAGGTTTAACATCGAATTAGTATTCAGCACCATAAAATGGATGACTAAATTGAAAGCCAATTCAATCAGACGATAATTAAAAAAATGGCCACCATCTTGGTATGTTATGGGCTTCAATTGCAAAATATCAAGTTTAACTTTGAATTAGTAATAAAAAACATGTCTCAACTTAAAATCAATCAAATCAGATTTTATTCGTCATTTTGGAACATAGGCGTTCTTGGGTAAATTTTAAAGTAAGTACAATATCTTAAAAAAATACTCTACTAATAATAGGATATTCCCTATTTTTCCTGTCAAAGTTTATGCTTTTATACAAAAGTACACAATGATTTACTCATGCTGCCAGATTGTACGCAATCGGTATCTTTATTACTAGATTTTACTAAGATATAATTAAAATTGTAATGTTTTTGAAAATAATCATTCATGCTTTGGAAAGTGATCAAACTCAGCGAGAGAAAAATAATATGTTTAGAGGTAATGATTATGTTGAAGGTAGATGAATGTGTTGTTGCCTGGTTGTTGAGGTGAGGGTGTATTGGTTGATACAAGAATACACTGAATACAATGATAAGAATGATGTCGTGAGATTATAATCGCGAGGTATTTATGTACTGATGAAATCGAAAAGATTAATTATGATAATGCACTGAGAGATTTGATTCAACTGAAATAACAATATACTATGTCGAGTGAAGAACTCGTGACAATAGTAGTACCTACGTTGCGTGACGGACTCGATAAGTGGAGTGTTAATTCATAGATTGTTCTTCTTATTTATATTAATGCAGTACATAATATATTACCATAGATATTGTCGTAATTTTCAATCAAAATAAATACTACTGATCTAGTTATGATTGAGGAAACACTGACAATTATTATTGCTAATGTTTCATTTTATTAAGAAAACCTACACGATCGCTACATATGTTATTCACTAAAATTTGCTTCGCTCGAACATCTATGTTTGGTATAATATTATAGTATATATATAATAATATAATAGAATGTGTACTTTTTATAATTTTCAGACGGCTACTGAACCAATAAGACAAGCTATTTACCGGAAGAAAATTGCACCGCCTGGGACGAAACCTCGGTTCATAACGTTGGAAGAAGGAGTTAAAAGAATAAGAGAGGTCTGATACTACTATTCGTTTGTGAATTTATTTTAAATTTTTAAAAACCAGGGCTTCGAACCGTTATTTTTTTCGTTTCGGTTTTCGTTGCGGTTTAAGGGGGATCCTATATGCCAACAGAGAACCTAGCGGAAAAATACAAAGCTTGCAATTTGAGAATCGAGCTTATTAGGACCGTACCTAAATAAGATTTTATATAAATGAAAAGGATTTCAAGTTATACACATTTATATTTTTTATAAAAATCGGTGTTTTTTAAAATATGTATAAAAAATATTAAAACTATGAATTAGTCAAAAATCTAAGCGATGAAAAATTAAAAACTTAATAAACTAAATTTTAATAATAAATATAACCATACAAATAATGTAATAATAACGTAACCTATGTACCAAATATGTAAAAAATTCACATTTTTTTTACAATTGTAAGTTTATCTTTGACTTAAAAAAAATCTATTTAATGTTTTCGGATACATATTTATTAATTAATACAGTTGAAATTGTAAATTATCAAAAAAATCTCCAATTGCAAGTTTCGTATTTTTCCGCTAGGTTCTCTGTTGGCATATAGCATTCCCTTTAAGGCGATGCCTCTACCTACCAGAGGCAGGTAGAGGCATCGCCTTAAAGGGAATGCTATATGCCAACAGAGAACCTAGCGGAAGAATACGAAGCTTGCATTTTGAGATTTTATTTTGAACATTTACAATTTAAACTGTATGTATCTGAAAACATTAATAATACAATTTAATTCTTATAAAAGCAATCTACCTAACTACCTACCGATGTAAAAAAACATTTCGTTTTAGGGATTGTTTGCATTTCACATGGAGATAGGTGTGGGCTACAAAGTGGTGGGCGAGCTGTTTCGGGAAGAAGAAAAATGTGGTTTACAGGAGATACAATATTTACAAGTAGTAGACCCCTGGCTGGCGGTCCAAAAGAATTCCTCGTACAAGGAAATGTTTAAAATTGGGTAAACATGGTAGAATTTTCATATATTCATATCATTATTATCATCAGCAGGGATCGATCCACTGCTGAATAAAGACTTCACAATAGCTCCCTCCCATGGCCCCCACAAGGGTGAGGGCCGATAGGGCTCTAGACTGGTGGCCCGGGTTTAGAGGGGGCTGGCATCAGGTCGTCCAGTTAAGTGAGATAAGCACACCAGAAATTTTCCCTAATAAAAAAGTCGCCTGTGACGTTATTATACTTTATGAATATGTGGCTGTGCGATGCAAATTGATGTGACATGATATTATGTTGATTGATATAATTACATGATAATACGCGTGCCATTATTTATTTTTTAAAAATTATTACTAATTTCTAATATTTTCTAACTAATAAAATGGCTATTTATCCAATATGGCGAAGAGTCGCATATTACTTGGCTACTACAAATATGAATCGCGATTAGTGCTATATCATATGTTTTGAAGTGGCAACAACTCAATAATTCAAGTGGATTTATTTAAAAATATAGAAAATCGTAAAAATATACGAAATACCGTTTGTTTTATCTCGCGGAATCCTGGGGTTCAGCGGAATACTATTTGGGAAAAATTACTGTAGAGCAGTGGTGCCGAACCTATCTCGAGCAAATTACTAATTTAAAATTTTAGGCGAGCCACACATAGGACGATGATTTTTTTTTTTGAAAAAATCAGCACAATAGAGTACTGATAAAAGAAAACACAATAATAAGACAGCCATCGTCAAAGGGTTTTTTGTGCATTGCAAGTAGGATGTGCAATCTTAAATGAACCAATTGTAGCAGCTCTTAATTTAGTTACGGACTTAGTAAATATATATTGTTGGGCACAGGGCTCGAAATGGACAGGAGTGCACTGGAGCGCCGTTCCAGTTCATGAAATCCAAAAAATCATCGCTCCGCTCCGTCTCGTGGAAAATAATATTTTACCATTTGAACTAGATACGCCATACACTAAAAATCTAACACACTTATTTTTATGAAATATACATTTTACATATTAACTATTGATTATTGAGAAATTATTGAGCGCTCCTGTTCGTAAATATTTCCATTTTGAGCACTGGTTGAGCAACTAATGTGGCTTTCAATTCTTTCATTTTAGATTTGCTTAAACTGCTATTAATAAATTCAGTAGGAACCATATTTTTTATGAACCTTTGTAAAATGTCATTCTACGTTGCACTTTTTTCCAATAGCAAATGTTGAACCGCAAATCAAACGAATAATAATCTGAATACGCGAGCCGTGAGCCGCATTAAAAGGTATGCGAGCAACACGTTGATCGTGAGCTACAGGTTGGGCACCGCTGCTGAAGAGCATAACACTGCCCTCAACTTCAGCGACAAATAATAGGGGGGCCCGCCAAAGATCCTGACCTGGGGCCCGCTTCAGGATGTGGGGACCATGCTGCCATGTACATCCATCGAACTGGTATGTCCCTCAGGGAGGAAGGCAAAGGAAACAGGTAGCTTGGGTTGACAGGAACCTGATGTGGTTTGATGGTGTTATCCTTCCTTCATCTCCTTACCAAAGACTGGACTTCTGTGTAACTCCTGAGTAGTATTCACAGCTGTTACGTTTAAAGACCGTCGTCTTGAAGGTAATTGTCAGGTTATTTACCTTCAAAGATGTATTTAGACTAGATGGCGAGAAGATGAATCGGGAAACAATAAGCTTTCACGAAAGTTAAAACATTAAAGTTTATTTAACGGAAATACGAGTACATATACAGCGGACAAGATATTATACGCGTTACAATAATTTAAAAATAATAGACAAAATGCGCGAGATGCATGTCCCTTTTATACATTTTAAGTGATATCATTTTAATTAGTTTATTGACGTCTTGTGTGTGATATCCGGCATTGCTCCAATGTCCAATGACCGTCTCTGCCCTACATTTGTGTTTATCAAGTTAGAATAGTCTGTAGGTACTGCATCATATTATGTGGCTATTGTTTATTAACCCTTATATACTTGCAAAGTTTGGTAGGTATAACCTACTCTGAGACTTGGCATAATGTATAACAGAACGTTATGTGTTCATCTATCCAGCGCGTTTTAGGGTGGGTGTTTAGTGCCCCTTGGGTACCAGAATAATTAAAAGCTAATAATATATTATACGTATCTACGTATAAACAAGAAAAATTTACGCAATATGTAATAATCAATAATTTCCAAAACTCGCTAAAGGCATACATAGAAAAGTTTAATGGTTACTGTTACTCAGGTTTCGACGCCTTCAAGAGTACGGACTACAAGCCAGAGAAAATTGGTTACTCTACACGAAGAAACCTCACTGCGCAGGAACTGGAAGTATGTTTATCAGCGTTGGAATTGTCGACTGTGAACCAGCGATGCTGGTGTTGGCATACGGAGGACTGATAGCAATTATCCTTCTTCTTCTAGAGATGATTATTGCTTATAGGTATTAATTATTTCTTGCAATAGTTTTTCATGATTCATAATGATGTTTCATATAAATTCACAGCGTCCTTAGTGCATAAAGGTTTTTTTTTACGGCGTCCTACAAAGTTTCAAATTAAAGTTGAGGGAGCTTGCTTTTTACCACATAGTTTTTAAAATCTTCGATGGCTCTCACATCTAAGCTCGCCTCGTCTGCCGGCATAGCCATAAATCAAACCTTCTTGGAACGTCGTTTCGATGTTGCATACGAAGACCGCGTACATCTACCTAGCGACAGTCGCGCGTAACCTCTCGAAACGTAGATATTATATTATTTGGATGCGGCGACCGGCGAGTCGGTATAGGAATGACTAATTCGTTAATGTGCGTTTGCATTCTGGCATCTTTGAATCGTAAATCTGAGGGGCTTCATATTTGGCAACGTGTATTTTGTGAATAACGATGACGTCACATCGACGTATTCGACACGTTGAAGACGAGACGAGGTTTGATGTGCGAGCCAGCTTAGAAACAAACTTGACATATCGATAATTCAGCAAGAATCTTACTTCTAGTTATTGTGCAATTAAGGCAATGTGATAAGTATTTCTATAGGTATGTACTAGTTAATTTTGTCATAAAAAAGGCAATAGCCTCGAATCCAGTGGATACGGGTTCAAGAACCATCGGGCATTGTATTTTTTTCAAAGATTTTTTCCAGCAGGTATACTTGTATCTGAGGTGTTTTCAAATTATGTGGGGATGTTTTATTTAGATTATTTATCTGAAAAATTAAATCTTGTATAAAGAATAATTTATTTTCCATTTCCAGATCAAAAATACTACAATGTGAAACCAGATTGAGGCCTTCGCAGAAAACTATTCATGATAATGATTAATTTACCTTAAAAAAATTAACAATATGTCGTAGAAACACACAGCATATATATACCTACCTAACAAATTTATTATTAACTGTAGTGGCAAAGTCTATCAAAGTAGTCAGCAACCTATAGCACGCGTGTTACTGGATGGCACACGTAAAGTTTTTTGGTGCCACGACGCAGATTCTAGAGTCAGGGGGTCGCGAGGTGATTTCTAGGAGCGTCCCCCACTTTTTTTCCAAATTCGTTCAATAAATAGTGATAGTTCCACTATTAAACCACTTTCCATCTGGATAATCTTTTATGCTAAATGAACACGGTAATTACGAACAACCATAATATATATGTTTTTATTTATACGGTAAATTATGTTTTAAGTCTCTGTGTAGGAAATTTTATATACAAATCTTATCTGATAATATGATCTGATATCTTACATAATATATTATTGAAACCTTTCTTGTATGCTTCCTTGTTTATTGGTTTCCTTTGCGATCTTTGCATGTTATATTTTCCACTAAATCATTAGCATAAACTAGATCACAAAGCTGAAAAATAATTAAAAAAATATTTAATAGTTTTTTCTTTATTACCACGTTCTTGTTTGTCCGGTGGTTGTTTATCGAGTACAAATCTTGCAATCGATTTTAACTAACTTCCCGACTAGCTAGACAGTTGAAACTTTAAAAATATATCAGAACACGATGCCGATGCATTCTTTTAATACTTTTAGCCATCTTTAAGTAGAATTGAATTATTCATTTTCAGTTAATTCTGTTTTGCATGAAAAGTAATTTCGGAAGAAATCCGTAATCCAATCCACTATTATTGGTTGCTAAGGGGGTGGTCCTAGCAACTAAATTAATAATATATACGTGCGTTACTATGGAAATCAAAATGAAATGTCAAAATGACATTTCAGTATTCTATATTTGTTTGTTTTTTATTTACTTCATATCAAGTAAAAGTTTGAGCATATTGAGCATAATAATTCAACAGAAAATTTAAAAACCTTGTATATAAAAAGTTCTTTCTATCTTGTAATTATTTTAAATAAAAACACTTCTTTTTAATGTTTGAAATTATTACTCTTTAAAAAATAAAATTCTATTAAATTGCATGTTTCAGGATTCCGTCACCGGATGTCGCTAGTCAATACTAAAATAAATAACATTCAGAAAAACAATAATTAATAATATTAGCTGCAAGTTTACAATACTAGTATGTTAACTTACACATTAGAAGAATAATTAGGCGGGACATTTTAAAACATAATAAAATTTTACTTAGGTACAAACGGGGTCATGTAAATTCTATTCTCCCTGAGCTTTGCATCAAACCATTCTCTGTAATAAGCAACATTGCTGTAAATTTCTGGGATTGAATATCCACATTTACCATATCCATGTGACATGATACCACTCAACATGTACTTGTCTGTATGATCCTGAAAAAAGTCATCATATTATTATACTTTATATCAGTGATTTCCAAACTTTATGTTACTACGCCTCCCTTTAAAAAGATCAAATTTTGGCGCCTCCCCATCCCCTATCCTTTATTTAAAAAAATAATACAGACCTAAAAACGGGTCTGGGGTTCGGGGGAAAATGGCAAAAAAATGTATCAATACAAAAAATAAAAAAGTTTTTAACAGAATAATACCAACGTTTTATTATATGGTATATATTCATATTTAAATTAATTGGTTTTTAATATGATGGATGTGTTTGTTTATTAGCACAACGTTTATCCCATATATGTGTCATTGAGGAGAGTATCCACTACTCGTAGCTGTTTATCTTCTACTAAACGGGCTCGATATTTGGATTTCATTGCAGCTAATGCAGAAAATCCCATTTCGCCTAAATATGATGTTACGAATGGGAGGAATACCTACTTGCATTGCTTTGCTTCACAAAATATTACATTCTCCAACCAAAATTGACCTAATGGAAAGAGTGAAAACTCTGAAATTGTTGTTTTAACGAAGTATCACAAATGATAATTCAATCAATTTTTACATTTCAAGAGTAGTGTTCGCGCCTCCTTTTGCAATAGTCTGCAGCTCCCCAGGGAGGCGCGCCTACAGTTTGGAAATCTCTGCTTTATAATATGTAACTAAATTATCAATAGTTCTTATAACCAGTGCAGTATTTATAGCAGTGATGGCAAATACGTGGCACACGTGCCCAACTTGGGACGCTAAAAGTTTTCGACGGCCCGCCAAAAAATATTTCCTTTTATTTTTTAATATTCAAAAGGTTTATGCCAAAAAAATTATTCTTAAAATGTATTGAATAATTTTATTGGAATATCATCGGCTTTCTCAAATAATTGATGAATCGGAAAGCCGAATTGAAAACATAATAATAAAAAATGGAAAAGAATACCTGATATTTTTATATCAGCTGTTAAAAACTAGCAATCTCGTTGTTGACCATTTTTTCTTCCACGTACTCATGTAAAAGTATTTTTTATATACCTATTGAATCATGTACATTCAAAGACTAGAAATAAGTTGAAAAAGTAAGATTCAGCAGCATGTATACATTTGCAATCAACGACATATCAGCCTGATATAAAATTTTTCACAAATAACATGAAACAAAAAGCCTCAAACAAAAATTAGTGTGTTATTGAATGTTTTTATTTTTCCTTATTTTCTATCATTTAATGTGTATCGTTTTTTACCTATATATTCAATAAACAATATGGTTACCAATGCACCCAATTGTTTTTTTTAATATTCAATAAGGTATGATTTAATATTCAATATATTGTGTACACCTAAAAAGAAATGACACGCGTCACGAATTTAAAAAAATCGGCTTATTTTGGCATGAAGATCAAGTCATATTTGCCATCCCTGATTTATCTATAGCATTGTATAAGTCAAAGGAATGTAATAATAATCCAATACATTGAATAATTTAGTGGTGGCTGCTCGAATACCATACAAGTGCACGGTACTCCTTACAATTTTATAAAAGAAAACTTTATCCAATGCATGATATATTTTTTTATAAATACATATATTATTTTACTACAGGCCACGGGATTCAATAGCAGTAGTAAAAATAAACATTCATAACTTATTGTTATCAGTGTCATAACAACGATGAATTAAATTCTCGCTCAGTGGCGCAGTTAAAAATTTTACGCTACGCAAAAATGATGCAAGTGTCAAAAAACCGTTAAAAATTACAAATTAGAACATTTTAGCTCTTCGTTTAGTTAAAATAAAAAGTTAAATTATTCACGCATTTCATTTATCTTTGGCGGTGACAATGGTAGCATCCATGAGTCGTGGGATCAAAATGGCTTTGCCAAGTTGACGCCAAATCGTCCTTAATCCATATTTTTTTCAGTATGAAACATGTACTTTTTGAATAATTACCCTGTATGGACAAGCAAGTGATCCTCCTAATTGTACTGAGCATGCTTTAATTCCGTTTTCTCCACCGGCACAAATTTTCGAAGGGTCCAGTGTCAAAATCTGAGGGATTCTTGCATAGTCCTTTATGCAAGTGACTTAGTCAATAATCGGTATATCCAGCTACAAGAGATAAGCAATGATTAGAAAATATTTAATACATTATTTATGTGGGGTTACTGCCAAAAGTTGGTAAGTATTGAAATCATGTTATGAACTAGTTACAATTTGAAGTTTGAGATGCCCTTATATTATATATCTGATGAACTTATTTTTTTCTAGCATACGTATTTATTTATATACGCATAGTCCGTTGTTAACTCTTAATACCTACATTATCGACTTACCAACTTTTGGCAGTTGGCGTATAAATTATGAGTTCATTATAAAACCGAGAAAAAAACTTTTTCATTGACTTTAGAGTTCTGAATTAGTGACATCGACTTAAAAAGTACGTACATAAAAAAAAAATCAATATACTTACTTACGTTTTTTCTATAAGTAAAATAAATTATTATTGAAGATGGCAGGCTTTTTTGATGTTAGTCAGTAGTTAATTTGTAAGAAATACGCATTGTTATAGAAAAAAGTTGTGTGACTGGTATGCACTGTTACGACCCCCCCTTTTAAATCTTATGACGAATCGATTGCGTCATTTGAATAAAAGAAAATCGGCGCTGTCCACACTACTTAAATTATTAATAGTGAAATGATGAAAACATGTGAATAGTAAATGAATATTTTTTGAAAGTATATTATGTGGATCATTTGCATACAGCGCCAGCGTACAATATGAGATGAATTTTTCCGCTTAACTACTGCAAAACGCGCTCGATTTCTCAAATAGTCCTGGATAATTTTTGTGATATACACGGGCAAGCTCGCGGTGCAAAGTTTATAATTAAGCCATCATGTCAAACCGTATTAAATGTATTTTCCAGTTCCTGCAGGACTATGCCAATCGGCGTTGCCAATTTTGCGTTTTTATTGCCAGATCTAGCATTTTTGGAAATAAATCTAAATTGCAAAATACACATCTGGCGTATGACGTTAAATCTAGCATTTTTCGACACCACAAAAAGCTTAAACTTTCTTAAGGGGGGGCTGAAGAGCTCGGTATTCAAATATAATTTAGTATAAAATGGACCTCGGCGTCGTACGCACGTTAATTTAAATCGATCATTTGGCAAAAATCACTAATCATCGGAGATTTTATTTAAATAAAAACATTATTATTATTATTGTCGACCTTCTACATTTTTATTATTGTCGACAATCTTACATTATTATTTGATAAACACCTGCACGTGTCCGCTGATCAGAAAACAGGGCTGTCAAAATAATATAATATTTGTAAAATGTTAATTTCATCATAGTTTTTAATCAAACCTGTGCAAGTAGTGCAAGTACATACTGATAACTTGGGTGGATATCGTAGCAAACATACTATTGATATATCTACGGGTATATTATTATTATAACTCAATTCAAATTGAATATAGGTTGATACTCAAATACTATTATGGTATCTTTATGATTTCGAGAAAATAATACGATGGAATATATTCAGTGCTCGAAATGGAAAATTTCACGAACAGGAACGCTGAATAATTTTCCGAAACTAAGTACTTATGCTAATCCTTTCTTTACGTACGTACGTACTTTTGATATAAAAATGCAACAATAAACTTTAAACTTCTTACGTGGATCTATATTGGGCAGGTTGGTAAGGATTGTCAGCGCCGCAGGCGAAATAATCTTGTTTTAACAAAGTATACCGTCAAAAATTGTATTATTCTTTATTTTTACTTTATCTACCACTATAACCAGTGCATGATACCTCTACCACCACTCGTCACTGATTATAACTTACTGTCTCATTTGGGATAGATAAGTTTGTAATTAATTAGTCATAACAAACAACATATCCACATAAGTACCTTATAGATTCAAATTAAAAAAATATTTACGTACTTATAGAAAATTTTACAAATTCCATTTAAATACGAGCACAGAATATCAAACATCAAGAAATAGTATTAAAATAGTGTTTAAAAAATAAAGAAATAGTATTAGAAAAAACAGTAAGTGCCTACCTATACCAAGAATTTATAAAATAGCGTTCACATAAACTCGTTCTCACGCAGGTGGAATATACGATTATCCGAAGCGATTTGGTTGAACATAGTTATTTCCTGCCCAATTATCATTAGCAATTATTGCACCTTGGCAGAACAAACAACTTAGATTATCAAGAAAGTTATAAAATAATATATAATAAAATCAATACTAAGTACCAATAATGGCAGAGTTCTCATTTGTACTGGGTAGATATAAGTTGGAAAAAGTACGTAGCCTAAATACCTAGCTCTCTTTTTAACTTTCAGAATACAGTATGTAAGCATACGTCTTGAGAAATCAATCGGATAAACCCATGGATAGTATCCACTATCCACACAGCTTTAAAGGATTCTCAAAGATTTATTTTGAACCTTCTCCACTATAAGGGGCATAAGGCCGTACCTACATCTAATAAAAGTTTCAAGTCATCCAAACAACGTAAACATAGCATTATTTGTAATTAAATAACCAATGGTGTGTCATTTTCATTTATATAAGATAAAACATGACGGAAGGTGAAACTCAGGTTGCTAAGCGCGATTCTTATAGAATAATATAAAATTGTCATTAATTAGTACCTACTATATTCAACATTATAAGGACTTATATTGTATTGTATGCATGTTATGTTACAATGGTGATGCTTTGGTTACCATTATTGTAATATACATCTACCACCGTATTTATTTAATAATCTATGACTAACACCACCTAAGATAATTAGATGTCCGCACTGGACAGATAGGTACCTAATTTGTTAGTACCTACTTATTCTAAACGATTCAATCTATGTTGTTTGTCCTTCCCTACTCACATTATTATTGCCATGGAAATGATAATAGGTACCTACATACAATACAGATATTATGATAGTCGTACATTTTTATTAAAGGATATTCCTATATTTTTTTTAAACAAATTTACAAACAAAAATTAAGTAAAAGTTCTCTCCACACTACCTATGTATTATTTCTATTATTTTTAAAGTCACAAACTACAATGCATGTAATAATAATTGTAATACAATAGGAACGTCCCAAATAAATTAACTCTGCAGAAGGCTATTCAATATTTTCTGCCCAAACCATCAATGGCCCAAACACATTTTTGTAGAAAAAATCATTCATTATTCATTGTGAAAATTGGGGTTTACGACTTATCATAAATATTTTTTTAACACAAGTCAAGTTGTTGAGATGATAATAATTATTGAATCACAGAACAGATGTTGCCACTGTATTGTCCACCGGAAAGAATTCCTAATGTTTTAGCAGATTTACACGAAGTACCTACTACGTAATTAAGCCTTCATTATTTTTATAAAATATTCACAAAATTATCAAATTGTGCGTGTGGCCAGAATTATCTTAAATCAGTTTGGATACCAGCGACAATAGTATATAGGTATATATGTAATAATATAATTATGTAAAAATGGCGAATTTGTATCCCACAGGAAAGTACTTATTAAAAACGATAATTGTAAGGGTGATTATCCACTTAGTGTTACGAAGAAAAAGCGAATTTAACATAATAGACTTTTTAAAATATTATATTATAAAGCCTATTATAAGGAAAGCATTCATCCACAGGTAATTAATAAATAAATGTCAAAGGTTAAAAATTCTCCTCCTGTAATAGTATTTTGGTTAATTCGCCATTTTTACAATACACCGACGATATAAAGGTATTCGTATCGCCTGCTGAGAATTTTAACTAACTTTTAAGATAACAAATTGTTATTAAAAAATATGTTCAACACAAAGTTAAAATTAAAACACAAAACTTACCAGAAGCAACAAAATTCACTTACAAAAAAGTGAAAAAAGTATACCTACTCATCATGACCTATGGCAAATAAATGAATGAATGTAGTAGTTATATCACAAGATTTATTGTACTATAGTCGCAATTCAACAATAATGTAAATTACAAAACAAATGTAAACATCGTAAAAAGAGGGGTTTACGACACGTCATAAGCTTTTTTTAGCAAAAGTTAATTGTTGAGATGAATACCATCTGTTGCCACTTCAATGGTTATTGGAGTGAATTCCTAATGTAATGTAATGTGGTTTTAGCAGATTTACACGAATTACCTACTACTTTATTATACCTTCATTATTTTTATAAATAACCACTCAATATCATTTTTTAAATGATCAAATTGTGTAGGTATGTGGCCAGCGTTACGTTACCTGCGACAAAATATTTTTCAATAGTTTCGGTTAACACGTTTCGCCTGATGACATTTTTGACCAACTTTTAGAACAATTTTTTATTAAAAAATCAAGTTAAACACACAGTTAAAATTAAAACACAAAACTTACTAGAATGTAGCAAAAAAACACCAAACTAATAATATAAACAATTTTGTTTAGAAACGTATTTATATCTTAAATAATACAAAATATTTTAAAAGGCAACTAATAGGAATATTATAGCGGATTGCACGAGTCAAATTATCAAACTTTTTTGTACTAATTTAACCATCGAAAACACAATTCATTCACCCGAAAATAAATGGCGAAGTAATAATTTTTGTCACTCCGAATAAAATAATATAATAAATTAGTAGGTACGATAAGTAAATTAACAATGCGTAAGTCAAAGGCAAGATTGTATTGAGATTTGAAATGTTTCATCCTTTAGAAATTATTAAACAATGTATTCTTTATTTTTTAAGAGTTTTCAAATAGTGTCAGCAAGCACATTTTTTTGGGTAATAAAGTAATTTACGCTTGCAGCTGGTTGTTTCTTGTTATTTAGACAATGCATTTAGGCATGGACATATCGACACAAAATAAGAAGGTTGAAAGAAATTTAGGGATGTCATAATTTTTATTTTTAACCCTTGCACGCCCGGCATAACATAACTTCGTTAATTTTTAATTTTGAGAAAAACTTTAAAAGATACATTCATATATAATTATCTCAATCTAACGAACCGCAACGCAATTTTAAATGAATCCACGAGCCGGAACGGTATATTTTGGAATTCCACGAACCACAACGGCGCTCCGGTGCGTTCCTGTCCATTCCGAGCGCTGAATATATTATATAATCCATATCAATTATTTGAAAACATTATATTTGCATGAATATAATATAATAAAAAGGTCAGATAACTGTTTTCTCTGCAAGATAAAATCAAAATTTATATATACTTACTTAAATGAAGAATTACATTCATGAGTGAGCACGGCTCAAAGCTCAAAGTTGACTTTATATAACTAATAGAAAATGCTGTTTGTTTCTACGAATAAAAAATCACGGCAATCAGAAAGGCCGGAAAATATGGCCGACAATGCATGATACACAAACATAAAATACACAAAATTACAAACACATACGAAGTTTACCGCACACGTGCAGACCACGTGATATTTGTTTACGCAAAATCGTCGCTTTCCAAAATGGCGATTTGGTTTCCAGTTTTTACTGCGATGAATCACTGTGTTCCTTCCTGTCTTTTTTATTCGTAGGTTTGTTTACTATGTACACCACGAAATTTCCATTAATAAAATCGGAATGAGTTGGAATATAATGCAACCAAAACTGGAAAAATTCTATAATGGGTGTTTACTTTTTGAATTAGTTGACCCCAGAAAAACAGGTACATGCCACTACGTGAACTACAGTGGATATTAGATGGACAAAACTTAAATAATATAAATATTATAAATAAAACTTAAAAAGTACAAAATAATTACGTCTTCGACAGCCCTGACGTTATTTTTTGCCTGCCAGCCCGACTGGCGAATAAAAAATTAAATGTGTGTGGTGACTGTATGTTAATAATTGTTTTTAGGCACTCATGATATAAATTATTTCGTCCATTGGCTTTACATACAATAATGGTAGGTACTACTTACCTCTTGTTTCACTAGTTGTATAAAAGTAAAATTGCGCAATAAGTACCTATTAATTTTAATATGTAGGTCCTACATATTAAAAATAAATACTATTCATTATTAATGTTTTTTGGATAGCACATGAAATTAAAATGTAGGTAGATATGCATTTCAACATCCTTCGTATGTTTAATTCTCGGACAATTTCAGGTTAAAAAGTTATTAATATATTATTAAGTTTATATTGTGGCAACCACATAATTGAAAATGTCACCATCATATTGGTTGCAATACTTTCTCCCAAACAGTTGATTAACAAATTGAATTTAGTAACGTTTACGTACCTACCTATATTAGAAGATATTATTTTTTGGTCACCCCATACTGTCTTCACGTCGACCGTGTTTATGATTTAAATTTAATTTAGAGACCATTTACATTTGACACAAGCATTGTCGGCGATCTTTTTATATTGCTAGTAGACCAACAATTCCGGACCACATATAAAAAAATCATATTTTCAATTCTCAAGGGCAATTCTGTAGAGCTTACCCTTAACGCCAATTTCTTAATACCATTTTACTTGGAAATGGTGGCCGCTTGTACTTTAATTTTTTATCAATAAATTAAATGTGACACAGGATTTTTTTAAGTGATAAAATTTCGTTCCTGAATAGTTGCAAAACAATTAATTTTCCTTGAATGTATTTTACTGTCGTAAAATAATGTTAAAATCTGTGACTTATTCTAACGAAGTTTTAGTTTCTAGACATTTTTTAATAATAAGAAAATCTAGCGTTTTTTTCTGCCAAATAACATATTTTCATATCCTATCTGGCATATTTTTGTCAATGACAGTTGGAAACACTGATGTCAATATTTACTGGAGATACCTGATATTGGAGAGTTGTAGGGTTGTTGATAGGTCCTTTATGAAACCGTATTGGGTGTTCGGTATGATTTGATTGTGGAATAGGAGAAGGCGTCGAAGGATCACTTTCTCATAAAGTTTGCTCTGACCATCCAATAGGTTTATTGGTCTGTAGATTATAGCCAAAGAGTGGTTTTTATAATGTTTTATTTGATGAAGTGAGCAATTTCCATAGTCTTGGGAAAATATTCGGGCAGAGGACACGCGTTTAAAATTTTAGCCATTTGTACCCGCGCCTTCTCAGGAAGTCGTTCCAACATGTAATTTGTGATATATTGTCCCGACAGGGTGCCTTTCTGGCGATCAAAGTATTTATAGCTCTAGAGACATTGCGCTCCTAGAAGGAAACCCAGGGAGTCACGGATACCGAAAAAGATCCTCGAAGGAAGCCCAGGGGAGGGGAAAGGCCAGTGGGAAAGCCACGCACACGATGGGGTGATAACATTACAAAATATGCCAACCAGTTGCTAAAAATCAGGAACTAGAAAAGACGTGCGGAGGACCGTTCCGGCTGGAGGACGGCGGTAGAGGAGGCCAGGGCTCGACTTGAGCTGTAGCGCCATCGAAGAAGAAGAGACATTGCGCGGTTCAACAATTTTAACATCTGATCAATGTTTTTTTCGGTAATTGCAAGAATTCCGAGCGGTCCTTTCAATACGCCGTGATCGTTTCATACCAGTTCAAACGTAAACTAGACATTTTAAAATACTTCTATATTTAAAACACAGACTTGGATACAATATCAGATTTCAACTGACATAATTGGCTGAATAAATTGTCTTAGTCTATGAATAAACTAACTGACAAATAAAAATCACGAGATAAATTATTTATTATTTTTAACAATAATCAATATTTATAATATGTGATTGAATCCCATAGCAATATTTTTTTTTAATTATCTTATAAATTATTTTGAATACATGTGCACTTACGTTAAATGTAAGCGCTCCTTAAATAGCTTACCAATTTATATGGGCCGCCGCAGACGTGTTGAAATTATGAGAAACAAACTTCATATAAAAAAGTTTTCGATTCACGCGAATATAATCCATACAATATGTGAAGCGAAACGAGATGTCGCTTATTTTTTTAAACTTTTAAGACATGCCATAAATGGTGCTTATTGAAATAGCGGAAAAGATCGTTAAATTATTATGACAATTATACGAAAGATGTCGTTGGGCATATTGAATATATTATTATGTGATTATATTATTTAATATTATTATGTCAATATAAAATTAAAAAATATTTTTCTTAAGAAGGTAGGCTTTAAATAATCGCCTAGTATGGAGTCTTTGCAACTGATACAGATATACTGACGTATTAATGATAGATAACTTTACTATAACATAAATTTTTGTACCTTTTTAAGAACATCATTTTTTCGATCGTTAAAAAGTGTCCCCCAGCTGGAGAATAAGCATCAATACGTGACTTAGAGTCTGTAGACAGATTACACCAATAATGTCAGCTTCTTCAAATTCATCTTCAAGAATCAGAAGAGCGATGTTATTATGTATTGATTCCTTCTCTGATAGAAATAAAAAAATTAAAATATTATCAGTTCAGGTACCCTACAACATCAGTTTCTCAATTTGAAAATCACTAATCGAAATGACCGCGTTTTCATCGAATATATTGATAGTACTGCATACAAACCTATTTTTAAACTACACATAAATTGAATATTTTTGAATTAACATTTATAAAAAACATTAAATTTATTTAATTTTTACATTTTTACATTGTCAAAATACCAATCAAATATTTTGCAATACTAATTTACCTATGTTTAAATCATATTTTTCATGGATAATGATCTTCGCGATCCTCCTTCGCTGCTGTGGAGTAGTTTCAATGGTAGCTCTAATCTTCCAATTGCCAACTTGCAGCTCCCTACTTAGCCATGATTCACCATATTCTTTTTTCGCATAATATCCATTTACGGCATATGCGGTGGTCACAGCAACTCTGGGGTGGATAAGGGAAGCTGTGTACACCGTGGATTTGTATTTTACGCTAGATCGACTAAAATGAAATATAGGTACATATTATGAAGTATTATTATTTTATTGTGTACGAGTACCTTAACGGCCCACATGCTCAGCGTAGGTCAAAATGGAGCTTTTATGGTATTTTCAGAGCATAACCCTGGACATTCATTAAACTTAAAGTTATAGTTCAATAATTATTATAAAACAATCATTATTCGTAGGATGTTTATCACACTTGAATGGTCAAAGACATAGCTTATAATCAGTATCTTTAGAATTATCTTGAAATGTGTTTAATCTTGCCCATTTTTTGAATAATAAAATGCCTAATTCTTGTCAAATTTGGGATCACAGAGATTATCAATATAATTTTTATCATAAATATTTCACTATAATAATGTCAACATAAATTTTACTAATGGTTTTATAAATGCCTTTTAAATCTAACACCACTTCACATGAACGTACTGAAATATGACTATATTCTAAAACATTAGATCGAGAGGTTTAAAAGAATACTATTTTATGAAATAAAAATACTTTATGCAGTCATTAAAAATGTTTAAAATAAATATAAAGGATAATAAGGCTTCAAAATTATATAAATAGATTATCTACAACATTTAAAGAATGTCCAGGATCACGCTTTGAAAACACCATAAAGCTCCATAATGACCTACGCGGAGCACGTGGGCCGTTAAGGAATTGTATAATATTACAGTTAATTAATTATGTAGTTAATTAAATAAATAATAAGAGATACTGGCTAAATATTTGCCATCATAAGTCACTAGTGTCATTTCAAATTTGACATAATAATATATAGTCTAAAGCAGTGGTCTTTTTTTCGGTGAACCCCATCCCATCTTTAGAAAAATATAAATCTAATATATAAAAATTGATATTTGTTTGTTTGTTTGTTTGTTCGTATTGTATGCACTGCCATACCGTTCATCCGATTGCGATAAAACTTTGTTAACTTATTTCTTGCACTTCCGTGAAGAGTATAGGCTATATCTTATACATAAAAATGAATGTCTGTCTGTCTGTATGCCTGTTTGTCTGTCTGTCTTTCTGTCTGTCTTTCTGTCTGTCCCGTATGCGTTCCTATACCATTCATCCGATTGCGATGAAATTTTGGTAAGTGGTTGTATGCACACCCGCAAAGGTTTCTGAATTAAAATCTTCATCTGCTTCTTCTTCATAATTCTATTTTCTTTTATTCGTATGGTTCCTATACCGTTCATCCGATTGCAACGAAACTTTCGTCAGTTATTGTACACACACCCGCAAAGGTTTCTAAATTAGAAAAACTATCTTCTTCTTCCTCATTATATCTTCTTTTATTCGTATGGTCCCTATACCATTCATCCGATTGCGATGAAACTTTCGTTAGTGGTTATGCCAACACATGCAAAGGTTTCTGAATTAGTACAACCATCTTCTTCTTCTTCTTCATTATATCTTATGGTTCCTATACTTTATACATTATTCTTTATACTTTATACATTATTCGTATGGTTCCTATACCATTCATCCGATTGCGATGAAACCTTCGTCAGTTGTTGTGGTAACACCCGCAAAGGTTTCTGAATTAGTACAACCATCTTCTTCTTTAATTTTATATTCTTCTATTTGTATGCGTTTCTATTCCATTCATCCGATTGCAATAAAACTTTCGTCAATAATTGTGCCAAAACCCGCAAAGGTTTCTGAATTAGAATAACCATCTCTTTCTTCTTCTATTTTATCTTCTTCTATTCGCAATGAAACTTTGGTGAGTTGTCGTGCGCATGCCCATGAAGATTTCTGAATAAGAAAATCATCTTCTTTTTCTATTCGTATGCGTTCCTATAACATTCATCCGATTGCGATGAAACTTTTGTCAGTTGTTGTGCGCACACCTGCGAAGGTTTCTAAATTAGTATTATATAAAATACAACCTTTATTGTGTGTTTGTTCCATGCAATTTTGATTTTTTTTACTACATATTAATAACGTTTGCATATTTTGGATTCGATTTTAAATTAGTGGTCTTTTGTTTCACCTTTACTCCTATTAGAATTAATAATAACACAGATATTTTAATATTAAAAAATAATTACCTCTTATTATTTTTTTAAATATCTAAGATAAATATAACCACGAAGCGACCCTGTGCGAAACCGGGTACTTCAGCTAGTATAATATAAAATAATATTCAAAGTAGATCAATGTGTTATAGTTACTGTATGTAAAGATATAAATATTCAATGTTTGTAAATGTGGATGATGAGACTCCATATTATTCCTTTTTAATTTAGAATGCATGTAAGACAAGAATAGAAGATTTCAAAATAAAGCGCTACCATTCTAATGAAATTACATAAGTACAATTTTTTTTTGACTCACGAATTTTTATTTTGAGTCACGGAACCCCGGGGTTCCGCGGAACACCGTTTGAAGACCACTGGTCTAAAGAAAAGTCTGCCTCAATCGGGTCTGAATCAAGACGAGCTTCAATATTGGGATCATACCTAAATAAGGTTTCATAAAAATAAAAAGGATTTCAAGTTATACACATTTATATTTTTATAAATATCGATGTTTTTAAAATAAATATAAAAAATATTAAAACTATGAATTAGTCAAAAATATCTTAGGTACAACGTAGAAAATAATATATATAAATATGACAATAAAATATATTATATTGTAATAATAAGATGGGGTCCTTTGACAAATTCTCATTTCATAACATTTTTTTACAATTATTTATCTTTGACTTAAATTCAAAAATATTTTTCTTTTTAATGTTTTCATATTCACATTTATGAAATAATTGTAGATTATCAAAAAAATGTCTGAAATTGTAAGCTAAGACATCGCCTTAAAGAGCGGAGCCTTAAACATTGTAATAATATATTTTTAGTTTTAAAGAACTACGAATGTAGTTATAATATTGAAAAAATTACGCTGTATTTAGAACACGGACTATCCACGGAAACTCTCCAAATTTAGCAGTATCATTGTTTTCTCCGCCGAACTCTGGTGGTCCAACTCCATTTGGATTACTCTTTCCGCAGCCTGTCCTCTTCCAATTTGACCCTTCTGACACAGACTTAAGAAGGCAGCATACTTCACCGTAGTTATCACATTGCGTGCTGAAGTCCAACAGGGCTCTTGAAATAAAAAAAAAATCTTGCTTAATAGCTAACCCTATGAAGCAATCACGTACTGTAGGGTTATCTAAACCAGCGGACCCAAATGCATTGGCGTGCCACAAACAGTGACGTCTCGTGGGGGTAGGCAGATTGAGCGTCGCTTGGGGCGGCAGTTACTCGAAGGATGGCATATCGATGAAAATCGTTTGGTATATAATATAGAAATAGCAACCTAATCTTATTAATAACGAAAATATCTTTCCATTAAAAAAAATCAGCTAACTGGTTGGAAACAAAGTGTATTAATTGATATAAAAGTTTTATCAGGACTGTAGTTTTTTGTCAAGTTCGCGATGTCTTGTTTACTTCCGCTGCCCTTTGACGTCCTTGGCGACCGACATATATTCATATGAAATGACACACACACGGATGATAAAAAATACTGTGTACAAAAATGGGGGGTAATTTTGGCGCTGTCTAGGGGCGGCATTTTGTCTAGGGACGTCACTGGCCACAAAACAGGTAATTCAAAGTACTGGACGGTGTCCCACTGTGCCGCTGAAATAAAACCAGTAAATCTATTGTAAGACAATTTTATTTGACTATAATAATACACACTACAAGTAAATCGTTATAGTCCTGATAATTTAAAATTATGTTTATGTAACAATTATTGTAACTACAGATATTGGTAGATACCACTTTCCCCAGTTAACATATTATGTATCTACCTCTGTCCAGGAGCAATGAAATTATAGATCATAAGGTGCGAATAACATAAATGTGTCGCTAGATTTAAAAATCAGCCAAGTTCATTATAGATGAATAGGAGAAAAACAGCTTTTTGTTTTCTCAAATACACAGTCACAAGGGTGAAAGTTTATATTATTTCAAGTATAGAATATTTAAAATTAATAAATTCCACATGTTGATAATGCAGAAATGTTAGCAAGCAGTAGTTCTTCGGCAATTCCTAATTCAAAAGTCAAAAATGCCTAAAGGTGAACATGGCTGATTTTGAAATTTAGTGACACAAATGTCGATGGAAATAGTATGTTTGGACACTTACGGGTTCTTTAATAATTCGGTATCGTCCAGGAAACATAACTATTGTGGTGAACATACACCTCCATGACCATCGAGCGTTGTACAACCTGTGCAAAATATATATAATTTGTTTTATTGTAAAAAAGATATTCGTATTTCTGATGCAATACACTGAACACAGGGCTCAAAATAGACCGGAGCGCACTGGAACGCCGTTCCGGCTCGTAAAATGGGCTAAATTATTGCTCTGTCTCCGGGAAAAATTATTTTGACCGTTTGAGCTAGATAGGCCATATAACAGAAAATCTAACACACTTATTTTTTTTATAAAATTTGTTAATTGTGTATCTAATTATCTTCAGAAAATTATTGAGCGCTCCGGTTTGTAAACTTTTTTTATTTCAAGCGCTGACTGAACATAAAGTATTACATTTTACATATTTCATTAAAAAAAGACAAATAGATTTTTAACAAAAAGACGTGATGCCGAATCGGGTATCGAATTTGCGCTAAAATATACTTTAAGTCCCAGTTATTTGGTGCAATGTAATAAGCCCAGAGTCTGTATTCTATAAGTTGGCGTTCACTTCACGTCGTTTGTGGATGGAAAGCATTGTGCCACCGCGTTCGACTATTGCAAGTTTTCAATGTGAGAGAACGAGAGGGAATGCAGTGCTGAATACTGAAGCAGGGGGGGGGAGGGGGAAACCGCACGCCAACTTATAGACGACAGACTCTACATTTAGGGTTATAGTAAACAACGATCTAGTTTCCAATATTTATACTTTTAATATTGAGTTCATTTCTCGCTGAGAGAATATAATCCCATCGAAGACATACAGTGCTTTAAATGGACAGGAACACACCTAGAGTTGAGTATTTCTCGAGAAAATCTCAATCTCGAGATTCGGGATTTCCAGAAAAGAATTATCGAGAAATCGGGAAATTAAAAAAAAAAAACCTGTATAAATCCTAAAATCAGTGTAAAAATAGACAATTTCCAAAAAATGAAAAAAAGAAAGAAGACAAATAAAATAGAACTAGGAAAACAAAAATAATTCAAAACATTACTTTTTAAAATAAGATTTTAAAAAATACAGACTGACAATCGCGTACGCTTTTAAGACTTTTAAGAAAATTTCCTGATGTTCAAAAATTGTGCTCATTTTGAGTCGACGTTGGCTTAATTGTGTTAAATGCCCCGATCAATCCTTGAACGTTTTGTGTTTTCTGTCCACTTTTTTCATATAGATAATCGTTTTTTTCAATTAATATTTCATAATAAAGAAATGTAAAAATTTTCATTCTCGAGATTCGGGATGGAAAATCTTGAAAATTTATCGAGAAATCCCGTCGGGAAATTCCCGAAACCCAACTCTAAACACACCAGAGCGCAGTTCCGGTTCGTTAAAACCACGAGACTACCGCTCCGTCTCGTGGAATAATTGAAAATGGCGCTCTGATTCGGTTTTGTTATGAAAATCGTTACATTAATTTACATTTTATTTAATAAAGTTTAATAAGTAACTTTCCCTATGACACACATATTTTAACAAACAAAAATAGGCTGATTTTGTGTTGATTTGTTAGAAAGATTTTAGACGATCTTGATATAATATAAATTCTGGTTAATGAGAGTTTTGTACCATTCTGAAATTGGCCATTTGACATCTGTGGATATTGTGTAATATTTCTAATTGAACTTATTACACGGTCGTAAACAATTAAGTCATTATTTATGAGTACAAATAAAGACGTCGACGAAGGGAGGAGAGGAGACACACAATGCACTGCTTATATAAGTTATACAAGGAGGGAAATATAATAACATCATTCTTGATGGCAAATTTCGTAAAAAAATAGATTTTTACGCCTGCGGCACTTAATACCGTTGCTTATCCAAATATTTAGTAGTAATGCGTATCAGTGGGTATATTCTATACTTATCGACTGCTAAAGTGATTAAGTGATAAATATTATCAAACTTAGGGTAGGTTTGTATCAAAGTATTAGCGATTATTGTCAATTACAATAAGTCGGCTGTAATTATTGCAATAAGTGCTATATTTTAACAGCAGCAAGAGAGGTGCAGAAGTATAGAATAGACCCACAGATCTCTAAAGATTGCTATTGTTTTTCAGTCAAATGTATTTGTTTTTATTGAACTTAAATTACAATGTGTAGATACTGATTGTCAATTTTGAAAATTCAATTAAATCCTGCATTATATAAGTCATAGTAGGTAGATAATAGTAAAAAATACCCGTTTATATAAAAAAGATCTAAAATTTTGCCATTCAACCACACATAATTTTAGATAATTTATAGATAGACGACTATTTTTTATCGATTATGGTTTGGTTATTCTTAAATGAATTTCAAAAACTAACTACCTAGCACCATTATTTGTAATAATGTTATGTGATTGGGCCATTTATGTTCCCATTCCACTCCGTAACTCCTCCTCTACCTCATAATCCCCAGTGTTATTGTCACCAGACAATCAATAAGCAATTACGGGTGATGAGAGACGGTGTTACTAAGAACATTTAGTTGCATCTCGACAGCGGGCGTGTGCGGGCTTCTAATAGCAGTCCACTTAAAAAGCTCAACCATTATGTATTCTTAATTCAATGAAAACAAATAAGTTTGTATTTATTACTACTATTATTAGTAACTATTTTTTTCGGATCACCATAACATACCTAAACTATTATGTATTGGTTTAGGCAGGATTTATATGAATTTTAAAAACTAACCAGCAGCATCTGCAAATTGTATTCCTTGTTCATAGCATGACTGAGAAAGTTAATATGTACTATTATGTCGAATCTTAATAGCCTACCTCCACCCCTAGCACTGGTAAGTATATATGGTATATAACAGAAAAACGTTATTTTTGGAAAAATGGAGAACTCCGGTTAAAAAACTTTTCATTTCGAGCCCTGTATTTACAAATTTTCATAATATTATACTAATGTAATATTCTTTACTAGTTGAAAATGTCCCTTTGAAGCAGACAAACCGGTCCAGAATAATATTAAAATTGTGGAATTAGTACTAAATATTGTGTTTTATTTTACTTATTACAATTCATTTCGACCATGTATTGACAGTTAAGCCTTTCGCTCATGGAGAAGCTAAAATCCGACGAACTAGTTGCACGTACTGCACGCTACTGAAACCCACTTGAAATAATAATTTCATAACCTCAAACTGTTAAATCCATTGTCTTTCCTACTTCATTCTAAGCCTTTTCCGTAATATCTTTACGGGAATATTCTGGCAGCCTGTAATAATTAATTATACAGGAATGTGTATTTCTCAACTTCTGCCACAAATTATAATTAAAAATCGGTGCGCTCATCTTTAACTTTTGACGTCTTGACTTGTTATTGCTTGTTCAGTTCAGTTTAGTGCTACCAATTTTGTTAAGAAAATATGATTTTTCATCGAATCTACTGATATCCGCACCACCGTTTTATGGGAGACTGGAAACTGAGAGACTGGGAGACTAGCATGTCGCGTCTCTTCAGTTTAGTAGCGAACGTTTCGAAACTGAGAGATTCCAGACTTGCCGTGAGCGAGCCGCCATTGAAATATATTAGCAAAGTACTGGCTGGAATTTTAGTTTCAGTTCCGTCATTTTTGAGTATTCTCGTGAGCGGAAGGCCTTAAGACCATAAAAAAATGAATTTTACCTTTTTTTGTTTTTGTCTGAGAATTCTTAGCGTCTGTTGCTATCACTGTTGGGAATAATGGATCGTTTAGAGGATGTTAAATTATGAACATGGTTTTCTTCATATGATTAACTTTATTATTATCATCATCATGAATAATAATGTACAGAGTAATAGATTACATTGATTATGCGACCGTTACAGTAGACCTTCGATTATACACTAATGTCACGCCGGACACTCAAGTGAACATTTAACTGTAATTAGTATTAATTAGTATTTAGCATTGGCGGACAGCCAGTGCCGTAGTTAAACGTATTAATAATATTCTTATATTATTAGTTATAATATTTAGTTTTGTTATTATATTAGACGGCTATATATCAACAATCACATAGATCATTATGAGAATCCGTATTAAACTGAAACAATGTATGAATCCTGTAATAGGTCTCATTGTTCTGTAACAAAAAAGATTTTTATTATTCTAAATAAAGCAAATAGTCAACCTGTGTTTTTTCGACACCATACATCATCTTGACATTATGCCGTGTCTACACTGGCAACCTCATTAAATTTCACGATAATTATCAAAATTTATTTGACCGAAAATTATTTTAATCGAAATTTAATGAGGTTGCCAGCAACTTGTTGCCAATGTGGACGGTCTCTTATAGACTATGGATAAACATGGACATTAATTATCAATAATTATTGAAGACTTTATTGACGACAATCGATAAGTCACTCATAATATAATTAATGTCCAATACTTGTTCAATAAAGAATGTTACATTCTTAAATCTTGTTAATTATTCGTTGAATCATAAATATTGTTTATTCCATTATTGGCATGTGCAAGTATGGTATAACAAAAATTTGGTGAGATCCTGACACTGGTTAGTAATAAATTAAGGTAATAATTAATACCTACTTACATTTAAAATACAAAAGCCGACTACCAAACAATAACGCGATTTGGAAAACGTTTCGGAGAGAATAATTGTAAAAACACTAGTTAATATCGACGCAACCAGTCACACATAGCTTAGTTGGTACTGCAAATGGGCGCGAAACCCGAGGCGCGGGTTCGTATCCCGCTAGGTAATCAAAAAGATTTTTTTCTAGTGGTTATATTATTATTTCTCTGAGGTGTTTTCAAATTATGTATGTACAACAAGTTACGCTTGACGAACTAAAACGTTATTTACCACCAATATTAAATTGTGGATTATGTAATAAATTATTATAATAATTGACCGCTGCGAATAACATTAAACGCAGAAAAAAACTATAATATTAATCATTTAATATCAAATTAATAATTTTAATCAAGAATAAAAAAAATATCTTTAATTACTTTATGGTTGCTGCGTTATTCATATATAGGTGAAGTTAAAACCCACTTACGTAATACAATTAATGGTAATTATTCATCATTTCAAAGAAGACACTCAAATCAGTATTAGGTACAACCCATTATTTGTGTCAATTTACCGGATCATTATTTTGTAATGACGTAGTATCATATTATTATTTATTATTTTATTTAATATCCCAGTTTTTATATTAGTCAATAGTTTTTTTTTAAATCTTGCAAACTGTTCACGGGTGTAATCGTACAGGGTACGTCTGGACACCGAGTAGAATATTTTGAGTAGGTAACTAATTGATAAAAATATCAACACAATATTGAAGATACATAATTTGAAAACACCCCAGAAACATAAATAAGCTACTTACTGGAAACATTTCTTTGAAAAAAATACGATGTCCGATGAAACAATCATGATTACCTATGCCATTATTCAATTATTGGTATACCTATTGGTTTATATTTTTTTTTAAAACGGTACATGTTAAAACACGCGCGTTACCATGATCTTACTCCCTACTTCATTTATAGTTTGTCAATTTATGGCTACGGCCGTATGTTGTAGCTTAGCCACTGGGAAATGCCAATAGAAATGGCGTATTTCAAAAAAATACTACCTTATTCTTAGGTCAATAATATTATTATAAAGCAAACATTATTCGTAGGATGTTTATCACATTTGAATGGTCAAAAACATAGGTAATAATCAGTATCTTTAGAAGTATCTTCAAATTTTTTAATCGTGCCCATTTTTTAATAATAAAATGCCTAATTTTTGTCAAATTTGGGATCACAAAGATTATTAAATATAATTTTTTATCGTAAATATGTCACTATATAATGTTAACATTAATTTTACTAATGGTTTTGTAAATGCGTTTAAAAATTAATAAATGTAAAAAAAATTAATACCACTGCACATGGATGTACCGAAATATGACTATATTGGTTAAGATTATTGATGATCGCTTTAGTTTTATGTATTCTACTGCTAGTTAGTTTTTCCGTAGTTAGGTAGGACGTTTTGTTAGGTCAGTGTCAGGTCAGGTCGAATGGCAGAATCTCTTTTCCTATAATAATTATTCGTTGAATAAAAAAAGTTAGTTAAAATTATTTTTACTAAATAATTTTAATCATAATATTTTTTATGTTACATAATAAAAATATGTTTTATACTAGTTCTTTTAATAAGATGTAAAGATATTTAATAACCAATCGAGCTTACTTGATAAATTTCTTTTTGTAGGTATATTTTCACTGTGTTTTTTTATCAAAAAATTATCTTTTTGTAGGTACCTAAAGTAATATATTCTTGTAATTTATTATATTAAATGTTTACTTATAAACTTTTCAACATTTTAACTCACTCCGTCTAAACGACCCGTTTGATTACTTGGTTTGTTAAGAACTAAATTATTTTATTACTAATTAGCTGTCTTTTGTTTTGGTTGCTAAGGTGACCAACTTTTCCTGAGTCCAAATAGTTTTATCAAAGTTATGCGTAAAGTGTTTTATGTGTACAGTATACAAGGGGAAGAAGGAAAGAATGGAATGGAATTTTTCTGACCAATTTTTAAATGTGGTAAGTAATACTTTATTCACCGGATTGTTTTTTTTGCATTTTTTACGATCAGAGGCGGATCAAGTCAAGCGGAGGCCCTGAGCGGTAAAAATTTCTAGGCCCCCAAATTCAAGTTAGAAAAAAAAGTTTTATACACAGAAACTCTCATTAATTTACTAACATAAAATGTAACAAAGATAATAGAAATAAAACAAAAAACATATTTTTAAAATAAATTTTCGTCTTTCCTTATTTCTTGCAAATTTGTCAATTATTTTGGCAGTGTCGATTCGGTTTAAAATGTCTTGCTCTAATTATACAAAATGGCCACAATATTTAATCTTTCTTCTCCAATAGTAAGTACTTCTCAAATAATTTTTTACACGCTTTAAAACAGAAAACGATCTTTCACCTGACGCATTAGTTAAGGGGATTGTTTAAAAAAAATCAATAATATTTCTACATTTGGGAATGTGCAAGACATTTCTTTGGCGGCTCGATAGATGTCTATTGCGGTTTTAATAGTGTCCTTGTTTTCTTTAAGAAATATTAAAAAATGGTCAACTTCAAAAGTACAAACATCAATGTCCTCTTTGTAAATATCCATCAACTTTTTTATCGCGTTCTTTTCTTCTTCCATTGATATATTCAATTAAAAATATTCGAAAAGGCTCTGTAACTATTTCATATGTTTGTGTTCTTTGCGATAGTTCTGCCTTGGTCTTATCACATATGACATAAAATAGATTTACTTTGAAATCTTCTCTAGTTGTAAATTTATTTCCGATTTCTTTGTTTTCATCAAAAGACATTTTTCTATTTTATTGTCTGCGAGTTTGTCCATATCCATCACTAAAGGATAATCCTGATAAGTCAGTTGCCTCTTTTTCAACTTTTTCATACTCCTCGGAAAATATTAATGAAATTTTCTAATGACTTCAGTAGGATAGATCTTTTCAATAGTTCGCATTCCACTGTTTAGTCGCGAGACCATAATAAAGTAAACGATGAACTGCACCCAATCATAGAAGTTATCAAAAAAATATCAGAAATTATGAAAATCCGTCTGTAAGACAATTCTTTACAGAGATTCCAAGATTTCGGGGCCCCTTGGTACCCCAGTGCCCCACGCGGCCGCATAGTCCGCTACCGTTAGACCCGCCCTTGCTTACGATCATGTTGTAATTACAATAATGTGCAATAATTAAGTGTATACGTCGACATGTTATTTTGTGTTTTAAGATGGATGTTATTTATTTCGATCTCAAACCAGGGTTTTTAGTGTAATTGATAAAATGCGACATTTAAAATTTTTTTAAATTCAATATTTGTAAGATCAATGCTTTGATAATAATTGTTTATTATAAAATTGTTACCATAGCAAAGCCTAGAAATATTTCGACGCATGTAGAGTTTGTTTTTTATAAAATTGTTACCATGGCGACGCCTAGAAATATTTATATGTATGTAGAGTTTGTTTATTCTAAATTGGTACCATGGCTACGCCTAGAAATCTTTCGATTAATGAAGAGTTTGTTTATTATGAAATTGTTGTCATGGCATGCCTAGAAATATTTTAATGTATGTTATGTTTGTTTGATTATAAAATTGTTACCATGGCAACGCCTTGAAATATTTCGATGTCCATGGCAACGCCTAGAAATGTTTTGATGTGTGTAGAGTTTTTTTATTCTAAATTGTTACCATGGCTACACCTAGAAATATTTTGATGTACGTTATGTTTGTTTATTTTAAAATTTTACCATGGCAACCCTTAAAAATATTTCGATTTCTCAAGTTTATTTATTATAAAATGGTTACCATGGAAACGCCTTGAAATATTTCGATGTATGTAAAGTTTGTTTATTATAAAATTGTTACCATGGCAACGCTTAGAAATATTTCGATGAATGTAGAGTTTGTATATTATGAAATTGTTGTCATGGCAATGCCTAAAAATATTTAAACGTACGTTATGTTTGTTTATTTTAAAATAGTTACCATCGCAACGCCTAGAAATAGTTTGATATATGTAATGTTTGTTTATTTTAAAATTGTTACCATGGCAAAGCCTACAAATATTTCGACGTATGTAGAGTTTGTTTATTATAAAATTGTTACCATGGCAACGCCTAGAAATATTTCGATGAATGTAGAGTGTGTTTATTATAAAATTGTTGTCATGGCAATGCCTAGAAATATTTTGATGTATGTTATGTTTGTTTATTATAAAATGGTTATCATGGGAACGCCTTGAAGTATTTCGATGTGTGTAAAGTTTTTTTATTTTAAAATTGTTACCATGGCAACGCCTAGAAATATTTCGATGAATGTAGAGTTTGTATATTATGAAATTTTTGTCATGGCAATGCCTAAAAATATTTAGACGTACGTTATGTTTGTTTATTTTAAAAAAGTTACCATTGCAACGCCTAGAAATAGTTTGATATATGTAAAGTTTGTTTATTATAAAATTGTTACCATGGCAACGCCTAGAAATATTTCGATGAATGTAGAGTGTGTTTATTATAAAATTGTTGTCATGGCAATGCCTAGAAATATTTTGATGTATGTTATGTTTGTTTATTATAAAATGGTTATCATAGGAATGCCTTGAAGTATTTCGATGTGCGTAAAGTTTTTTTATTTTAAAATTGTTACCATGGCAACGCCTAGAAATATTTCGATGAATGTAGAGTGTGTTTATTATAAAATTGTTGTCATGGCAATGCCTAGAAATATTTTGATGTATGTTATGTTTGTTTATTATAAAATGGTTATCATGTGAACGCCTAGAAATTTTTCGATTATTGTAGTTTGTATATTTTGAAATAATTGTTGTCATGGCAATGCCTAGAAATATTTTGATGTATGTAAAGTTTGTTTATTTTAAAATTGTTACCATGGCAACGCCTATAAATATTTTGATGTGTATAGAGTTTGTTTATTATAAAATTGTTACTATGGAAACGCCTAGAAATTTGTCGATTATTGTAGTTTGTATATTTTGAAATTGTTGTCATGGCAATGCCTAGAAATATTTTGATGTATGTAAAGTTTGTTTGTTTTAAAATAGTTACTATGGCAACGCTTAGAAATATTTTAATGTATGCAGAGTTTGTTTATTATAAAATTATTATCATGGCAACGTCTAGAAATATTTTTATGTGTGTAATGTTTGTTTATTTTAAAATTGTTACCATGGTAACCCCTAAAAATATGTAGATTTCTCAAGTTTATTCATTATAAAATTGTTAAAATGGCAATGCCTAGAAATATTTTGATGTGTGTAAAGTTTGTTAATTTTAAATTGTATATTTTATAATAATTCTGAAATGTCATTTTGACATGTCATATTGATTTCCATAGTAACGCACTTATATATTAATAATTCATTTGCTAGGACCCCAGACCCCTAGCAACCAATAATGGTGTCGAAATAACTTTTCATACAAAACAGAATTAACTGAAAATGAATTCGATTCTACTTAAAGATGGCTAAAAGTATTTAAAAAAAGCATAAGCATCGTGTACTGATATATTCTAAAAGTTTCAAATGTCTAGCTAGTCAGGAAGTTAGTTAGAAATCGATTGCAAGATTTGTACCGGACAAAGAACCACCGGACAAATAAGAATACGAGCTAAGAAAAACGTTGTAAAGCGTAGTTAGGTATGTGTATTTTACTGAGATCCCGAGTTTATAGCATTTTTAATTAGTGAATTTTGGAATACCGGATTAATAGATTCGTATGTCATACTCGTACTTGCTATATTGTTTGCGTACTTGGATATATTGTTCTTGCAATGATTATAGTACGTATAGAACAATAACATAATGTAAATAGTTCAACCCGGATTGAGTTATTTAAAACCACGGAAATCGCACATTAAATACGTTGAGTTTTGAATATGTGGTCACCCTAGGTGTGTGTAACAAATTATAATTATTAATAAAATTTAATGGTACGCATATTAAGTAATAATGGTCAAATAATGTATTGTTATATTGAAGGTAAATCGGTACTGCATATTATCGCATTTATAAAACCGTATCTTTGACTGAATATTTTTATTTTTAATGTTTTCCGATACATATTTATTAATTAATACAGTTTAATACAATTAATAAGAGTCTTATTTAGGTATGGTCCCAATATTGAAGCTCGATTTGATTCTGAACATTTATATTTATATGAAAATCAATGTTTTTTAAAATGAACATAGATTTAGATTTTTGACTAATTCATAATTTTAATATTTTTTTATATTTATTTTAAAAAACATCGATTTAAAAAAATATATATATAAATGTGTATAGCTTGAAATTTTTTTATTTATATTAATCTTATTTAGGTATGGTGCAAATATTTAAGCTCGATTTTATAGTTATTCCATTATAATGCATTGAGATAGTACAATTTTATCGTTGATTCTACTGACAGCTCTCGAAATAGAAATTTTTACAAACCGGAGCGCTCGATAAGTTTCCATAAATATTAACATGATAATTATCTAATTGTATGTATATTTTATAAAAAAATAAGTGTCTTTGATTTCGTGTTATATGGCCAAGTAGGGCAGACGGTGAAATTATTTTTTCCACGAGAAGTATCGATAATATTGGATATTTAACATACTGGAACTGTGCTCCTATGCGCTCTGGTCAGTTTCGAGCCCTGATTCTAGAGTTATTGCTTTCGACAATTTGGTTTCGTATTACTTACAATAATTTTGAGAACTGACAGAATAATATAATGATTGTGAAAACTGAAATATTAGCAGATATACCAGATATTGTAATAGTCAAATATAACTAAAATTTATATCCGGCATGTCCAACACATTCATCGCGATTGACTGGTCGATCGCTATAGGAATTTAGTCGTGAAATGTAGGGCGTATGTCCAGTTGTAATAAAACATAATTTAATTGTGATTTTGAAGGGGAAGCATTATCCATTCCAATTTTTAATTTCTTTGATTCGTATTGTATCACTTACGGCCTGCCACAGGAGTGTAAGTAGTAAGGAGTCTACGCGAAAAATAAACTCATCCATCATGACGTATAGATACATACTCAAATCTACATTATGTAAGTACATTATGTAAGTATATTATGCAACGTTTTTGGTTTTATTATTTTTATTGTTCAATAGTTATTATTATGCGCAGTTCTAATGGTAATAAAAAATAACTATATTTTGTCAATTAATTTATTATTCCAACGTTTACGAAATCGCTTGTGGCGTCATCTATGAACATTTTTGAAATTCTCTTGGCTTTGTTAGGCTAACTACATCTATGTTCTTTAGAAGGTACTAAAGCTCCGCCTTTTGTGGAAAGAAAATGATGTGCAGCTCTCTTTCGGATTTGACGGTAGATGTGGCTAACGATAATTCAAAGTATACTTTAAATAGGTTTTACATGAACACAATAATATTATTTAATAATTAAAAATAAACAAAATAATAATATGTACAACTTAATATACTAAATACTTAATATACATAAGGACCATTGTTGTCTGCTTCAAAGGTCATTTGGATTTAGCTGATGTAAAGTAATTACGCGAAACTGTAAGTCTAGAGCAGTGGTTCTCCCTTGAAATTTAACTGTGGCCGCACAATTATTGACATTGACAGTTCTATGGAAACGTCTGGTGGCCGCACCAAATTCACTGTGTTGTGATTGAAAAAATTAAAGCAAAAAATTAATTCTTAGGTACTAAAAAATGGATCAATTTATTTATAGACAAGTCTATTTAATAAAAAAATCATTTGAACATTTTAGTACATATCTAGTAATTTAAAAATAATGCAAATGGAAATTCCTGAATTGGTACTCCTTTTTTCCAATGCGAGCCGCATGGCTGTGCTAAGTTTACATCTGCCAACTGGCTTCGATATTTGTTTTTTTATGAAATGAATTACACTAAATGATCTTTCACAGTATACAGTAGTAGAAAAAATCGACAATATTAATGAAGCAATTGTTGCCAATTCTTTGAATTGACTTGTTTCTTCGTCAACATATAACTTCGACCAAAAATTTTCAACCGTGGTAGGTATTATTAAAAATATGGTTTTTAAGTACTTACTTGGCCATGACTCATTTCCAATAACGGATATTTTTATCGTTTGCCCAGTTAATTAAATTAAATACTGAAAATGATGTTGGTGGCAGCAGGAAAATCCTCTAGTGGCCGCGTGCGGCCACCAGGGCCACAAATGAGAACCATTGTACCAGAGAACCTAAAGCAGCGATTTCAAAACTGGGAGGCGCGGAGTGTTGCTAAGGGAGGCGCGAAAAGTTTAACACAATCCTAACCAGAATCCATATTTTCATACAGTGAAAGTGATGTGACAAATATTTATTTTAATATTTTGATTGAATTTATTTAAGATTGAAAAAAAAATATTATTGTAGCCACAGGTTTGCAGTTTGCAAATGCATAGTTTATAAAACGGCCGCTAGTTATAAACTATACAAAAACTGTCCTATGGTTGTTTGCAAACCTGTCTGAAACTATGCAGACAAATTTTATAATATCTCATTTCTACACTATTGTGAAGCGCGCTGGCTATCTCGTGAAAAATTAAAGTCTGAATAAAAATCATAATGTTGAAATTTGACACAAGTTTGTTTAGGAACGATATTTTTGTTGTATTTGGTTGAAATTAAAAAAAATGAGTGAATAAATCAATGCAAGGACCACTAATGCATTCACTGATTTAAAAAGACAAAGTGAAGGCATTCATAAAAATTTGGAGCTTTGGAAATCAAAATTACAAAAAAAATAAGTTCGCCATGTATCCACATTTAAATTATTTCTACGCCAGATATAATTGAAGCAAGCAAAAATTTATGTGCTAAGTTCTTGGTTAGTTTGATAATGCACTTTTAACATTATTTTATTAATAGTAAATAAGTCGCCTGCTTCGCTGTTCTGTTTAAGGGCTATTAAATATTTTAAATACGTAGTTAAAGGATCCTGATCTCGGGGCCCGCTTCAGGATGTGGGGCCCATGATAGAATCCATTTGTCAATGAACGATGATAAATTTGGATTGACTACTATTGAAATTGATTGTGCTAATAAACAAGCACATTCATCGCATGAAAAACAAATGGATTTAAAAATGAATATATAAGTACTTAGTAAAACCTTGTTTAATTTTTTTCATTTTTGTGTTAGTACATTGTTGCCTATTTATAAAGGTGTCTGTATAGTTAATGAAATAAAGTGGAGGGGTAGGCGCCAATATTCGTTTTTTTTTATAAGGGGGGCGTAGTAACATAAAGTTGGGACACCACTGGTTTAGAGCTTTATAAAGTTTCATTCAAAAAAAATCTATCTATATCTAAAAATCTATAATTATTATAAAAAATTATAATAAAATTAAAAAAAATATTTTTCCATCTAAACAAAACTAAATCAAATTAGATAATACAATTTAATTATCATTGGTGCTCCATCTAAACAAAACTAAATCAAATTACTTAATAAAATTTAATTTTCATTAATGGTGCTATAATGAAAATCGAGCTTTGACTTCCACATTTTCTCCGCCTCAACCCACCGAAGTTCCTTAGCCGCACATCGGCAAAAGCTCTTTGGCGTTCCTCCCCACGTTGTCATCCCTGCAAAGTCTCTTACATCCAGGCTAACCATCAAGCATCTTCACTTTATCATTAGTAAAGTTACAGTTGTATCGACCATATCATTCAGTCAGAGGATTCTCAAATTATCATATACTTACCTGCTACAATGCTTATATTATATGGGAAGGCCAATTTAATAACAATATATAAAATAATTACAAGATAAATAGAAATTTTTATATACTTACAACGTTTTATAATTTTCTGTTGAATCATATAAACATGACTTGACTAGCTTAAACGATCAAAAAATTGTACTTGATACAAATGCTGAATAATGAAATGTCATTTCATATTGATTTCCATAGTAACGCACGTATATATTTTTTTGATAATTTATTTGCTAGGACTTCCAAGCAACCAATAATGGTATCGAAATAACTTTTCATACAAAACAGAATTAACTGAAAATGAATTGAATTCTACTTAAAGATGGCTAAAAGTATTAAAAAAATGCATTGGCATCGTGTTCTGATATATTCTAAAAGTTTCAAATGTCTAGCTAGTCGGAAAGTTAGTTAAAAATCGATTGCAAGATTTGTACCGGACAAACAACCACCAGACAAATAAGAATACGACCTAAGAAAAACGTTGTAAAATGTATGTTAAAAAATCAAGTAGGTATATTTTCATTACATTATTATTCATCCTTAGCCCCTGTCTTCAATTTATTATTAAAACAGATTGAAAATGCGAAATAAAACGTAATAGGATTTTTCTATAATCGTTTACGCAAACATAAAATTATTAAATACACAAATACAGTGCGTTTCAAAATTCATTGTCACGTTTTTAATATAATATTATCCATTTAAAATTTTAATTGATCAAAGTAAATGCATCAATTTACTTAGGACTTAGGTAGGTAATAGAAAATGATTCAATGTCAAATTTAATATCGATAATATTCAAATGTCCTAGATAACGCTGATATGAAGCTATTCGTAAGATTGTGGGTTAATATCAGCGATGCCAGATAATTATTTTACCAAATCGGGATTTTTACCATGTGAATTAAAAAAAAAATTTGGATTTAGCAGCAAAAAGCAGGGAAATCTAAAAAACGCCTACTTCAATATTTCTAATATTTATTTCTATAATATCAATGATAATATGGCTCTCACAAGGGTGGCTGACAGGGCTCTAGCCTGGGTTCGACCAGATAAGTGAGATAAACACACATCAAAAATTTGCTTTAATAGTAAAAAAAAGTCGCCTGCGGCACGATTTTCCTTCGATATAGTAATTATTTCAAATTATGTAGTTATAGTTACAATTTTTAAATGTATATCAATACTCGACAACTCCATAATAATTCGAATGGATGTATTAAAATATAGAACAAAAATAGTAAAAATACACATAAATTTTACCGCGTACGTACACTATTTGGAAAACGCTACTGCAGAGCATGACAGTACCTTTTATCCTTAGCGATAGGTGGAGGGTGGGAGCGCCAAACATCCTAGCCTGGGGGCCCGCTTCAGGATGTGGGGGCCATGATGAATCATAAATGACACAACACAAACTACAAAACTCGTTAATAATTAAAATAATAATATTAAGCAATACTTTTTCCGACACTCGCCTATTTGTACTTGGGTGAAGATTTTACTTCCTTATGACCTTTTTTTTATTTTACTAAATTATTATTTTTCCAGTAAAATTAATTCACCAGTAGGTGTGCATACCTGAAGGGAGGGTGTCCAGATAAACCCTGGCCAAGAACGACAAAATATAAATTATTTAGATGAATGTTAGGTATATTACTGATTTTCCTTAGTCACAACTCCATGACTGAGGATAGTGCCAGTGGAGAACTCGTGGAACTCATGAGTTGGTGCTACCATCCGAGACTTTCAATATTTGCTTTACTATTATGATGTGGTATGTCTAGGGAATCCAATCCCGAGCCAAAATTCTGATCCCGGGATTTCGGGATTACAATTTGACAATCCCGGGATCCCGGAACTGGTCCCTGGATTGGCATTTTTTCCATTGTTAATATAAAATTTTATATTTACAAATAACATTGATAAAATCGGTCAAAAATAAATCTAGTATAATTTATACTATTTAAGACATTTATTTTTAATATTGTATACGTTCAATATTGGAAATACACAAGTTTAACGGAGTAAATAATATTGTAATTTAAATAATAATGTGAATTTAATAGGAGATTGCTGTTTCTGATAGTAAAGACTTAATGAAAGGATTAGCGAGATTTAAAATAGTAAAGCAAATAATCGTGGCGTACTTATGGCCTTTCCGCTTCATAAATCTAATTAGTCAGACAAATATGAAACTGCCGTAAAACGTATGATATCATGGTGGAATTACTTTGTTAAAAGTGCGAAGCATTGTTTTTTTCCAATCTTTCCATTTTTAATAATTTATGTGAAAAAATAAAATGAATCGGCAACCTACACATGGGTATAAATCAAACTTCATTCAAACTCGGTTTATTTATAAAGTAGTTATTTTTTATTATAAGTATTTTTTCTGTTATATTTTATTTTCCATACAAAATTGATAAAAAAATCAATCCCGAAATCCCGGAATTATGTTTATCAATCCCGGGATTCATAGGTATCGAAAATAGCTCGGGATCCCAGGATCCCGGGATTCGGGATCCCGGGATTGGAATCCCTAGGTATGTCTAAACGGCAAGACAGTGCGGACGATACAAACAGACACCAACGATTCTGTATTATAGCTGCAGTCTACGTGTTTATTGCAAGACTCAAAGTACCTACCGAGTGTCACAGAAAAGTGTTTAGTGATATAGATTGCAAATTAAATATCTATTTTTCGTAGTGTCAAATTATGCAAACTCGGCAAAGCGCTGATCGTAATAATAAATAATATCCGATTTTCACTTAGTCAGTTATTCATTGACGCAAACGCCAGATAGATGACTCGATTATTTCAATAAAAAGAATATTATTTTGATTATTTAAATTGCGAATAATAATTCATCTGAGATGTCACTCGAATATAAGTTATATAGTCCCGCACAACATCTCATTGTACCAAGATGCGGACTTCGGACCCGTATCGTAAGTATTGTAACATAACTACCTACTGTAACATACTATTGTACCAACCGTTACGCCTAATAAAACTCGCTCCTGCGTACATCTTCGACTTCTTCATCATCATCCCCAACACCTTGGCCTACGACACGTCGACGACTCCCACAGTAGTTACCCAAATCAAACCCCAAAAGTGTATGAGAGGGGCTAGGGGTTAATTCAGAAGTCAGTGGAACCTGTCAGATTTTGAATAAACCAACATACTTAATTTTGTTTTTAATAGAAGGAAAAACTAATTAACTTGTTACCAATACAACTGCACTTATAATCGTTCAGTAACCAAACTGCATTAAAATTCCCAAAACGGAATGTTATATGAATATTATAAGGCTTCCAAATTTTTTACATTATCTTATTTTTTATACGTTGATAAACTTTTTGACAGACTTGATGCACGTACTTAAAAATAACCCGTAAAGAAGATCCCATTTATTTTTATTATGTAAAACTTTTGAAAGATCATGTACAAGAGTGTATGGGATGGTTGGTTGGGGTTTACGGCAGACTGAGGGGTGTAGGGGGAGCCTAATTTTCGCTCGTTCGACGAAACGCGTCTTATCTCGAACGTAAAAATATCTCGCATAATGAGATTCCCCATACAGACCACCCCGCCTCAACACGTTTGCACCTGGGGCAGCTGGAATTATTCACCTGTAATCTCACGGTACCTATGTACGTGATTTCGCGTTGGAGTCGATTTTTAATAATAAAAAAAAACATACGGATATTATAATATTTCATAATTAAAAATAAGTCTTTTATTTTTGGTTTCATCATCACAATAAGTGGTCCTACAATTGCTGTTATGGGACTCTTTAAGGGGTTTATAGGAAATGGACATGGGACGGATGAGGAATACTGTTAATGGGTCGTCGGTAGGCTAAATAACTGTAAAACCTCGCTTCTCCGGTCGGCATACCATACATGTTGCAAAAGAGTAAAAAACAATTTTATTATAGGACTATAGAAATGGGCGCCATCCTAAGCGGACATTTGAAAGCAAGTAGAAACAATTAAATAAAAGTCAGCTTAAGAATTTACAAGAAGTTATATTTTAACACAAATGTTATATTAGTAGGTATAAAACAATACGAACAAATAAATGAAATAAGTCACTAAAATACTTCGAACGAACGCTACCCTATATCTTTGCAAAACTCATGGACAACGGTTATGAAATAAAATAATATTAAGAGATAGTACGATACGTGTTACAAGTCGCCAGGTTTCTTCACGTGATGACCCCTAGGTCACCACGACTGTCGTCGTCCAAGGCAATGGATTCAAGAGATCGTAACACAGAGAGTAAAGTGTAATGAGTACAGAAAGTTTTTAGCAGAAACTGTCCAAGCGCCAACTTCACGTTACAATTCCGTCACAGTTCAATAGTGACAAAATTTGGTCGCGTTTGGCGCCATTTGGGTTGCCAGTGCGTCCCAATTATCCATAGTGGTTCAAATATCATTACACAACCCAAAGCGGATCCTAGCCCAAAAACTTCCTCCATCTTCTCCTATTCTGGGGTAGTGTCCTCCAGGTGTCTGCTTTAGCATATATTTGTTGACACTATCCAACCATCGGAATCTGGGCATGCATCATCCTTAAACTGTCTGGTTTGGTATCCAGAATTACCCTCGGCGGTTGAAAACTGTCCATTCTTGCTGCATGACCCGTCAAGTTTAAAGAATTCGGAGATACAATCTTCTCGGAAGAGGTTGTAGAGCTCCACAATCTTCTTCATTTATATTATGTTCTTGTTGATAACCAGGGAATACAAAACTATCGACAAACTCGAAGAGGTGGTCGTTTATTCAGAAATCTAGGGGATTATGTATTAGATTCAGTGGTATCCTTATGCCGACGATGGCCGAGCGGCTTAAGCGTTGGCTTATACTGTCGTGGGTCACAGGTTCGAATCCTGAGTCTGGAAAATACACATTGTTTTTCAATTTGTGTTTGGAGTCTTGAGTATGGACTTAATAAGTTGAGCAAGTGGCTAACATCAATTTCTCGTAAAACTAAAATCAGTTAACCCACTCTGTGGAGGTATATACTATGATCCCTTAAGGATCGAACATGGTGAAGTAGATGTTCCTAGGCAAAGTGCCGACCTCAAGCAGACTGAAAGAGGTGTTCCCTTTTATACTTTTTTTTACTAAACTTAATAGTGTTCTACATATTATATTCAGTTATTAATAGTATATTATAAGTCTACGAATATACTGTCATGTTACATTTCACGTGACATGTCTACTTTTCAAACGCAGATATTAAAATAAATAATGTTAATTTAATTAACAATAAATTTGGCACAACCTTGTTAAAAGTATGTGTCAACCTTGTTTATAAAACAATGACGGTTAAAAATAGGCCAATGGGGTTTCTTCCCGCCTGTTTGAAAGCGTCATATCAACAAATAACTTATTTCCGCCCAGAATATTTCACTCCCGGATTAGTTTCAGTGCAGATCGGACGTCTTTGATTAACAATTAGATACAGTTTCAACGCCATTTGTAGTTACTTCCTTTCGGACAGGAAGAAGGATTCGCAGTTCATAATTCCAGCCAAGATGAAGTTCCAGCCATCACAATTTAAACATAAAGTTAAGTAATAATTACCATCTTCCAAGAAATTCTCTATGTCCATACCAAGCAACGCTTCTCAAATTGTATTTATTTTTGTATCATTTTAAATTTCAATGTAAATTGTTTTTGTGTAATTAAATAACACTTTTCACGATTAGCTGTGTTCTTATTTTTATACTGTTATATTTAATTTGTAATTACACATCTTTCAAGGCGCCCAAAAATTATAATTTAATATTTCAACGAGTTTACAAATGACATTTTATTTGAGGTAGATAAGTGATTTATAAAGCATTCTTTACACAGGGTTAAGTTGGCAGAAAGCCGAATCTTATAAGCTGTGAGATTAATAGTATTAAATATTTCATGTTTTATTGATTGAATTAGTTGGCACTCAATGTTTAATAATTGTGCATTACAATTATTAAACTTCTTTTACTATTATCATTATAACGTTACTATAACTATTTTACTCTCTTCCCAATTTTTCTAATTTGACAATTGGCGCCCAACGTGGGGCACTTTTTAGTATAAAATTTACTACAAACGTGTTTCTGTTATAATAATTTTGTGTAAGGAGAGTTTTTTTTTCATTTCATAAAATGTCACTGTAAATTTGTTTCGACTTTTAAACTTTGAGATGTGTTACTTGGTACAATACTTTTAACTTAATTATTACCTATTATATTGTATTATATTTTATATTATATTCCATGCTATATTTCATTTATGTTGACAATTTGCTTATTATTGTATATTACCTATTGCATGAATTTTATGTGATTCGTATTTCTTTTACGTTTTTTTGACATTCAATGCATACCTACCTACTTTATAAAAACTTATTATAAAGTTTGTTTTGCTACATACTTTTCATTAAAACATGAAAAGTATGAATTAAATCGATTTAAATGTTAGCTGGTTGTTAAATTGATTCAAATTTATCAAATTCGATAAGAATTAGTTAATTTTCAACTATTTTAGTATTATTATTAAATATGATATAATTACTAAATTTATGGTAATGTTCATAGCTGCCATTAAAATTTTAAAGCTATTTCCGTTAATAAGGAGGTAGCCATTTTCTGAACTAAAATTACTATGATTAGTAATATTATAATTATAAAAGCATACGCCATTTTAGTTATGAATCCAGTTCAGTTTGTGCCTTCTTACAAAACACTACAATTTGCATAGTTAATTTTGTTGTTTTATTCAAGAAATTTCACGGTGAGTACTATAATTAAATAAATCTATATTATATTTCATAATATTCAATAATATTATAGACTATAGTTCTTTCTGTTCATTCTTATTATTACCTAGTCATTCTTTCTCACGCGATAAAAAAAAACGCCGAGACTTGAATGTAATAAATTTTTTGTTGACGGCTTCGTTCTTAATTTACGCATTTTGTCGTATGAAACACTTTGCGCAAAACAATAGAATCGTTGTGTTTCCTAGTGTTTCAAAACGTATTTTGTTTTGTTGTTTTCAATACCCGTGTCGAAATAATGCATTGACTTCAAATCACGCATTATATGTGTATATTTCTTGTAAACAAAATTATATTATGCAAACGATATTGTTGAGTTCATTGTAGAAGCATTTATATACCTACTTACATGAATTCCCGCTTGTTTTTTAGTTTTTGTTGTTAGTTGTACCTACTCGATTTGTCTTCCAAGTTTTTTTGTTTGGAAAAAGATATAAATGAAGAAAAACCATTAAATCTTATCTTTGTGTTTTGGGGAAATGATCAAACAGATATAATTTCATCGTAATCCCGTTAAATAAAGTCATATTTTTTTCAATTTCAAATCAGTCGATATATAAAAAATTCATTATTAATTTTGTTAAAATATTTTCAGAAAAGAGAAATTAACTCCGCCATTTGCAAAACCTAAAATTTGTTAAAAATGCCATTATTTTAATGGAAAATTACCAATTTACAATGTTGCCAAATTTGTTCCATAGTATATACCTACATAAATTATAAAACATTTTAGAAAGAGAAATCATAAATTTTGTTGTCTCCTTCTAAATTATCCTATGATAATTAAATTCGAAATTAGAATCTTGCAATTTGTACGTACTTATTCACTGTATGCTATGTGGTTAGTGAGCTAGTATATAATAAATAGTAAATAATAAACCCGGCCGAATCCGACAAGTACATAGAATGTCTTGTTGCTATCCCAAACACACAAATAAGTGAGTGTTTGAGAAATAATATTTTTTATTTTTGTGGATTGATTTCTTTTCATATCATAAATGTTTGGTTATTTTTTTTAAGATATGGGAATGATTTATAATCTTGTTTCAAGATAATGGAGTATTTATATGTTTTTTAAAGCAAGAATGCCTATCTAAACAAATTCAAATTATTTAAAGTTAACTTCTTAATATTTTTTTTTTGTAAATTTATATTGTTTTAGTGTTTTTGAAATTAATGATTTAAAACTCGTTATTTTTTACAAATCACTGAAAAACGCTATGCCAATTACTGTTTTCAGATTTTTTCAACTGTCCGTATTGTGATTGATGAGACAACGAGATCATCGACATCGATACTACAACTACTTCTTTACTTCACTTCACTTCTACATTTCTCTGCACTAATTGGATCTTCGATCTTGAAGAGAAAATCTACATTTCTCAGCACAACTGGATGAAAAATAACTGAAAAAGCTAAGTAAATTGAAATAGAATTGATTGGAATTGTTTTTATTGAACTTTTAGTAATGCTATAATAATTTTTTTTTCTTCTTCTTCTCAACATTAAAAGTACTTACTCATTTTTAAAATAAATTAATAAAATTACCAAGCAAAATAATATTTGTTTGTTTAATTATTGATAGTTTTACAATCTATCTCTTTTTATGATTCACATTTGAAATTTTCAAGTGTTGTGATTTTAATTCTATATTGAAATTCATTTAACGTCCATTGGTCATTTAAACAATTTCAACAAATTTTATTAATGTAGTATAAATAAAATTGTAATTTTCAGCTTATATACCTACTTAATAATTGACAACCAGCGAAATATTTTAATTTTTTGTGTACGAACCAATTTTATTCAATATTTTTGAATAGGTTTGTACAAGCTGTTGTGAAACGAAGAGTTTCACAGCTATATTTTATAATATTGTACATATATTCAGTACAATAAATGATTTGGTTTTGCTTGAGCGAGTGTATACTAAATTAAAAGATTCTGGTTTAACAATTAATTTTAAGAAATCCGAATTTTGTAAATCAGAATTAAAATTTTTGGGTTATATTGTAAATGAAAAAGGTTTGCAGTGCGATCCTATTAAATTAGATTGTGTTAAGAATTTTCCAATACCCAAGTCTTCGAAAGATATTAAATCATTTGTTGGTTTATGTAGTTATTATCGAAGATTTATAAATAATTTTTCAACTATTTCTGCACCTTTAACTAAACTAACTGGTATAAAAGGTGGTATTTCTAATTTTAAATGGTCACCAGATGCACACTTAGCATTTGAGTCACTAAAACAGGCACTTATAACAGCACCTGTTTTTACTTGTCCAAATTTTGAATTGGAGTTTTCTTTACATACTGATGCAAGTAATTACGGACCTGTGCGTTATTGTCACTAAAAGGCAATACACATGGAAGACTTGCAATTAAAATTATCAAAATATCATATTAACACTATATGAAAACGGACCTGTGCGTTATTGTCTTCACAAGACAATACACATGGAAGACTTGCAATTAAAATTATCCAAATACCTATCGTATTAATATTATATAAACCCGGACCTGTGCGTTTTTGTCACCAAAAGACAATACACATGGAAGACTTACAATTAAAATTATCCAAATATCTATTAATATTATATAATATATCCTTATCTACTAATATTATATCTACCTATATATTAAAATTATTATTTTATAAACTGATTTGTAAACTCTCTGTTTGCAAATATTTTCTATAGATTTAATTGGACCTTTTCCAAGAACAATTATTTAATAATTTCAATAAAGACAATAAATTTAAAATTTAAGAAAGAAATCTATTCAATAATACTGGTGACATTGTTTACCGTTAAAACGCTATAAATTTCTTTTGCTGAAATATAGTACTTAAAAAGATTTCACCTGTAATGTATATTCTGGGAGATATGAATTTAAAACCACTTGGAAAATTCCACATAAAAGATATTAAAAAAAGTATTTAATTGTTAATTTAACTCAAAAGAATTAATGATTGAATACATTAATTAATGATTTAAACTATTAAAATTAAATGAACTTACTTTATTTTTTTAATAAGAAAGTTATTTATTCATTTCTATTCACAAAAGGGGTAACTCTATACATTGTATAGACACTTATTTTTTAGATTCATTGATAATACAAGTAATTTTGTATTACTAACAATTCTTTGTGTATGTATTGATGTCAAAGACTAAAAGTCTGTCTATAAAACAAAACTATCATTCTTGTTGTAATAATCGTTGCGCTTTTGCAACAATTACCTTATCATTTCTCCGTTATTCAATATATTATAGAAACTTCTTAATATTGTTTAACTCTAATTAAATAAATCTTCTATGTAAATTGTTTAAACTGTTTTAAACTACATATTTTTGTTTTTTTATTCAAGGTTGATAATGTCGATCCTGAAGTACTATGAATGAAGTACAATCTACTTGTGGAATTCAAGGCAGCAGCTTTCCGGCGCTTTGACTATGGAATTGCAACCTGATACAAATTGTTGTCCTAAAAAATGGTGTACTTTGCTTAATGAATGTATAAAAACACTTATAAAATAATGTATTTCAATATATTGACAGGTATCGGTTTTAATTGCTTGGTTGTAGTTGTTGAGAGGTTTTCTGCGTGGATTCTGACAAGTACGATTGTCAATTTTTTGTTTTGTATTAACAATACTGTTATAATCCTAATATTGTTTGGATTATTTCTATAACTTACATTATATTCTGAGAGAAAGGTTTAATTTTGCTTATGGGTTAATTTTCTTTATATTTTTAATACTGCTAAAAGTTTTTTTTTTTTTGAGAGTAGAGAGCTTGATGAAGTCACCTAGATTCAAAGGTATTTTTTTTCTCTTTTTTTCTCGTTCATGGTGATAATTTCTAGTTATTTAACCTTATTGAACGAGGTTATACAATTTCTCTTCTGTAGCTCGGCATGTCGGATAGACTGGTGTAACTTATGTTGGCCAGCGCCTTCGTGTATTTTCTATGGATTGTTTGTTAGCTTATGAAATCGCGAAAATTTTATTAAGTTGCAACGATTCTATTTCTTACCATTGAGTTGCGAACATAGAGAGGGGATTCTTTACTCAATGGGGCATATATTGCGTGATCTCACGGTATGCTATTTTTTCGAGCTCAGAATAGGAAACAAGCCTGGGAATTGGTCACTAAATTAAGTTCTTACTCGAAATGTTTTTATTGTAAAAAGGCAATGGTGGAGGCTTGAATGCTTCTTATTTTGTGTCACTAAATTCGTTCTTTGCAAAGAGGTAACAACATGACAAAGTGTTTGTTGCTTCGAATTTCGCTGGTGGAATTCAAAAACGTAATTACAAATTAACTTCTGACGTTTAATGTAATGTTTTTGATTATTTTTATGGGTTCAGATGATATTTTCATAGCTTTCTTTTTTAAATTTCTTTGTTAATTATACCTTCCGATCGATCCAGCAACTTTGCTGAATTCTTTAGTTAAAGCAGTTGAATCTAGAGGAGGAATATAAAAGACTTTGAGATTGTTTTTGTGTTTGGATTGATCTTGGCTTAACTAACCGGTGGAGCAATAAAAGATGAGGAATAGAAGCAGCAGATGATGTATGAAAGTGCTGAAATTGTATGGTATGTTAGAATAGTGTAGTCATGAAGACTGGGCCATAGTTAGGGATGTCCGAGCCAATTAAAACTGGAAATATTAATATTGATTAATTTTTGTATGTATAATAACCTCGGTGAAGGTTTTGTTTTTGTTTTATCATGCGAATATCATGATAATTTTATTAGTCGTAGAATGTCTAATCGTTTAGGAAATGTTGTTTGATGCTATTGAGAGTAACTGAACCATTCATTGCGTTAATCCCGGTAAATGACACAAAAGACCACAAACTCATCTAAATATTTTGTTGCTATGTTAACTATTAATTATAAGCGGACTGCTTGCTAAATGGTAAGTTAGTATATACCGTTGAGTTGAAAACCCTAAGTCGAGTTATTCCTATCACTAAATATATGGGCGTTCTTTTTTTTTCATATTTTCGAATATATTTTTTCTCTTTAAATATTTTACAAGTGTAAATGTTTATAAATTACAAGTTAGTACTGGATTGTGTTCTTTTTGTAGCCTGTAATTGCCTTCTGGGACCTGGAGCGAAAGGAATATCAGTTTAGTACTTGCTTAATCTTCTCAGACCCATATGTTTGGTACCTTTCTCAGAATTTCTATTGAATTAACCCTGTTGAATTTTATCTTGCTTTTTTCTCTAATAAATGTATATATTCGTAATGAATAGTCATATTTTACACGTTGATTCGCAGTTGTTTTCAAATAAATACTTAATCAATATGAATATAAACATATTGATTTCTCTTAATTGTGCATAATAATTAATTATTGTATAATTTTTCTTCTTACAAATTGTAATTTGATGATATTTAACCTGTAAATTAATATGGTTAAAAGTAAAATCACTCCTTATTAAATTAAATTACAATGCAACAAGAATGATCGTAAAACTTAAATGTCTCTTTAAAAATAATTTATAGTATAATTCTATAAATTAAAATTTTCTTTTCGTCCAATATAACTTGGATTGTATAAAGTTATTGTAATTTTTTTGTTCTTATTGTCAATAATAATATATATTATAATGGTATAGCATGGAAGCATTTTAATCTCTAAATCTTTTAACTTTATTTCCATTATTATGATGATATAGTATGGAAATATCTCTTAATTTTGTTACCATTATTTGAATGATATTTAAATGGAAGCAACTATTGTCTATTGAATTATTTTATTACCAGTATTTAAATGATGATATTTAAATGGTATTAAATAGTATTTCTATATTTTATTACCAATGTTCAAATAGTATTAAATAACTATTATTTCTTGATTTTATTACCGATATTTAGATGGAATATCGTGGTAATTATAATTATAACTCAAAAAGGTATTGTTTGATAAGATTGTGGCGCTTTTTTTCAATTTTTAGGCGTTCTTTTCATAGAACTACCGTAAATTGCCACAATTTTGTTATAACAACCAAATATTACTAATGATAATGGAATTCTCACTATCCAAAAAATGTTATCACTATTTATATATAATAAATTTCTGTAATTTAAGTAAATGATTGTGGATTTCTTGTTCAAATTTGTTGGCGTACTTTCCAAAAGTACTACCGTAACTTTCCACAATTCTTTATTATAATGTAATACTATGTTTACTATGATATGTTATCACCTAAAATGACTGATTAACAATAAGTATTCCGCTTTTGTTATAAAAGAAAAATGTTTAAGATTGTTTCTTTTTCAAATTTTTGCATAATTAACTATATTTACAATTTTCCTCTAAATTTTACCCTATTTTAAAAAATTTTGTGTGTACTTGCATGTACATTTTTATTACCTGATTTATATGTGATTATTAATTATAATTGTATATCTGTTTTCTTCGATTGGTATGGTACATAGAGTATAATATATAATTTTTAAACAACTTTTTCGACGACGAGAAGAATAAATATAATTTCAAGTTCAGTGCAAGTGTAGATAGTTCCTATTGAAGGAAAGAAAGTGAAACCTTAGCTAGTTCTAAACAAGAATGTAAAGCGAAGACCTGAAGGATGATACGATCTTCTCCGATGTACGACACAATCTTCTCCGATGTACAAAATGATCTTCTTTTGAAGGACAACACTACCTTCCTTTGATGGACAAAACTATGCTGAGCCACTACATTATTCTAACAATCTGTTGGATACTGCTTCCACATGAGGTGCCTGCGACTACTCGTCGCTATAGGATTTGTTTCCCGAATATCCTTTTTTGTCGAAATCGACATTTTAATGCAGTTCAATTTCTTTTATCGAACTCTACCGAAATCATTTATAAAAACAATATATTTTTATCTAGGAACAGAGATATTTTTTTGAAAAACCCGAATACGCCATGTTAAGTTGCAATTAATCCGTGCTGTTCTCCCGAATGTCCAACTATTCGTACCTGAATATCCAAGTTAATTTTGGTCGAAATAAATCTCGGCTGAGTTTTTATTTCCCGAATATGACTTTTAGCCAATCAAACCGCGCTGACGCCGTGCATCTCGCTCCCACATTCACGCTGTCCAGCTCTAAAACAATCACGCCCACTTTCATATTTTTCGGCCGTCCGGAGTGCTCTTTCAAATTTCGTCTTATTGATATTGTTTTTAAAGTTACTATTGTTTTAATAGTGAATTCATCAAATTTGAAGAGATCATTTATAACTGATACATCACCAGTTCGCCCTGAACTTATAGTAAAGTTTTGGAAGTGAGTATTTTAACCTAAATAACTGCATTTTGTTTTGATAAATGACACAAAATCCCAACGGTTATATGAATTCTACAGTATGACCCGGCAACTACTATGACGTAAAAAATAATTATTATTTCAAATTATTATTAATCAAACATTGTTTGTCTTTATTTTACTTTTAATCTAGGCATTTCTATGAAAATAAAGGCGATGCTATTATTTATTTTTGAATGCGCTGATAGTTAATTTAATTTAATATGTATGTTAGTAACTATTTATTTGGTGAATATTATATACTTAGGATATTGGTACCTACCTAATATTAGCAGCCAATGGTAATTAATTTATAGATGCTATTATTTTGTGTTGTCATTCCAATAGTAAATATATCATATTTATTTGGTGGTTTGTAATAAGTTTAATTGTTAATTATATAAATATATAGATATAATAATATACAGATATATATACATAGATTTTTTTTTTTTTGGAAAAAGTATTAATATAAAATTGTTAGCAAGTACGAGTAAGTACCATCATAAAATATTGGAGAAATCCGTGACGTCGGTTAGTAATTGAAGTAGTAGATACCTACTTTTATTTAATAAACAAAAACCGATCGCCGATAGTCGCTTGATTTTGAAGAATACTGATGAGCAGGTATTAAAAGGCCAATAGTTAAAGTTTGTCGTCATAAGTATGTCACCTCGTAGCATAGTGGATAATTCGTGGACTGGGTCGTAAACCCAAGAGATGCAGGACGATTCTTGCCGGGTGTCTTACTTTTTTCAAAAAGATTTTTTCTATTGGTTACAATATATTTTCTCAGAAATGATTTTCAAAATTATGTATGTTCAATAATTAGAGTGGTACATTCTTAAATCTTGTGAATTATTCGTTGAATAAAAAAAAAGATTATTAAAAACTATTTTATTACTTATTACGAAAAAAACCGAAAAAAGCGAATGCCGCATGTTATTATTACCTACGAACTTGGGTTATTACGATCATTAGATATTTAAATAGTAAAATTAATCATTAACAATTATCGTGTAAATAAATATAACATTTGAGGTGCGTACTTTTTGACCACTCAGTAATCCGTGGGCCGTGCAGCAACACACTACGGTCTTAAGTCCCGAACGTCCATGTTTTGTCCCGAATATCCATTATTCTGAGAGAGCGCTAAAAATTTCCCGAATATCCACAACGAGTACTTGTAAATAAAACGCATTTTATGTGCATTTACTGATTTATACCAGTATATTATGCTTGGAATCTATTCTTAGATAATGTTGCAATCATACAGTGTAGAAAGAATGATTGATACATCTACTGATATTTCAATATACGACAATGAAATTTGTTTTTCGTCTCCTGAAAAATTGACATTTGGTCTATTCGGGAAACAAATCCTATAGCGACGTACTGTCGACTGACATTGGACACCCTGGGAAGGAGTTCCAGATTTTTTCATCTATTGCGGAACGAGGGTATTGTCATGTTACATTTCACGTGACATGTCTACTTTTCAAACGCAGATATTAAAATAAATAATGTTAATTTAATTAACAATAAATTTGGCACAACCTTGTTAAAAGTATGTGTCAACCTTGTTTATAAAACAATGACGGTTAAAAATAGGCCAATGGGGTTTCTTCCCGCCTGTTTGAAAGCGTCATATCAACAAATAACTTATTTCCGCCCAGAATATTTCACTCCCGGATTAGTTTCAGTGCAGATCGGACGTCTTTGATTAACAATTAGATACAGTTTCAACGCCATTTGTAGTTACTTCCTTTCGGACAGGAAGAAGGATTCGCAGTTCATAATTCCAGCCAAGATGAAGTTCCAGCCATCACAATTTAAACATAAAGTTAAGTAATAATTACCATCTTCCAAGAAATTCTCTATGTCCATACCAAGCAACGCTTCTCAAATTGTATTTATTTTTGTATCATTTTAAATTTCAATGTAAATTGTTTTTGTGTAATTAAATAACACTTTTCACGATTAGCTGTGTTCTTATTTTTATACTGTTATATTTAATTTGTAATTACACATCTTTCAAGGCGCCCAAAAATTATAATTTAATATTTCAACGAATTTACAAATGACATTTTATTTGAGGTAGATAAGTGATTTATAAAGCATTCTTTACACAGGGTTAAGTTGGCAGAAAGCCGAATCTTATAAGCTGTGAGATTAATAGTATTAAATATTTCATGTTTTATTGATTGAATTAGTTGGCACTCAATGTTTAATAATTGTGCATTACAATTATTAAACTTCTTTTACTATTATCATTATAACGTTACTATAACTATTTTACTCTCTTCCCAATTTTTCTAATTTGACAATACTTATTAAAAAGAATTGATCAAAGTTTATAATTATTATGTAGAGAGAACATAATTATGTAAACGGTGTTTTGTATGTCTTCAAAGATATTATATTGTCATTTTTAAGGTTTACTAGGTGGTGGCGCCTTTTGCAGTGGACTGTATAATTTTGAAGGCGATGGTGGATGGTAGATTCCGGATCTAGGAGGGGGGGGGGGTTAATAGGATACCAGTCACTGACCTTTTTTGATGTTGATGATGGGTCCGTGGTTTGATTGCACTGTCACTCGCGCCGTATTGTTTGTTAGGTTACCAGGTAGAATAGTAAAAAACTTAAATCCATTAGAATTTACATTAAAATTCCTTCAAGTACCTACCATCGGTTGATAGTGTAGTATGAATAATGTTTTCTAAATGTTTCAATATTTTTTGTTGGTGTAAATTTCAAGTAATGTGATGTGCAATTAATTCCCACCCTTTAAAAAATATCCATTGTTTATTAAGTATAACAATAATTTACGTGGCATTTTGATAATATAACACAACTAATTTAAAACATCATTATATTATAAAGGTGACACTTTTCTTACAATTTTATTGCCAAATTATGTTCCATGTACTCTGTATAATGCTGGTTTTTCCTTAATAATTTATATTTTTAAATAATTCTATGGTTTATCCGTTCTGTCCTGTGACACCACATTACACCAAGCCAGTTACCAGTTACCATCGCTTAGAGGCAATCGATTTCCAGTGCAGACGCGCCACTGAATAAATTAGCCATTTTTGCAGTCGCCCGATTTTTCTTCCTCCGGGCTTCTAAAAAGAAGAGGTAAGGCATTATAGAATCCAACCCCTTAATTCTCTCCCTGCCAGACGAATGTGGTAAAATGCAAATCTTTAAAGTGGTAATATACCAATTTGGACTCACATGCGTCATTTTTATTTCACAAGTACGTACGTATTTTAGTATATTTATTGAAATATTTAAATGTTGTTCTCAGAATGCATTAATAAAATATATTTTTTTATATACATAATATACAAGATAATGTAATACTCGTAGTATACAAATCTATAGGGAATACATAATAATGATAATACGAATACGAATACAAGAAAAAATCCTAGCTTTTATTCAATACACACAATATTTAAAGAATGTCCACTTATATAATTATCATTATTATAGAAAATACATAGTTTTGAAAAATCTCAGAAACATATTAAGGGGGGACATGCTCGGCGTAGGTCAAAATGAAGCTTTTATTGTATTTTAAAACCATGATCCTGGACACTCCTTAAACGTTGCAGATAATCTATGTATATAATTTTGAAGCCTTATTATCCTTTATATTTATTTTAAACATTTGATGACTGCATAAAGTATTTTTATTACATGAAATAGTATTTTTTTAAACCTCTCGCTCTAATATTTTAGAATATAGTCATATTTCGGTACATGAATGTGCAGTAGTGTTAAGATTTTTTACATTTATTAATTTTTAAACGCATTTATAAAACCATTAGTATAATTTATGATGAGATAATTTTAGTAAAATATTCACGATAAAAATTTATATTGATAATCTCTGTGATCCCAAATTTGACAAGAATTAGGCATTTTATTATTCAAAAAATCGGCAAGATTTACACATTCAAAGTTAATTCTAAAGATAATAATTATAAGCTATTTTTTTGACCATTCAAGTTTGATAAATATCTTACGAATATTGATTGCTTTATAATAATTATTGACCTAATAAAAGGTAGTGTTTTTTTGAAATACGCCATTTCTTTTGCCATTCCCCAGTAGTTAAACTACAACATACGGCCGTAGCCATAAATTGACAAACTACAATTAAAGTAGGAAATAAAACTATGTCAACGCGCGTGTTTGAACATGTACCTAACCGAATTTTTTTAAATTTGTTTTCAAACGTTACATGTTCAAACACGCGCGTCAATATCATTGTACTCCCTATTTCAATTATAGTTTGTCAATTTATGGCTACGGCCGTATGTTGTAGCTTAACTACTGGGGAATGACAAAAGAAATGGCGTATTTCAAAAAAACACTACCTTATTCTTAGGTCAATAATTATTATAAAACAATCAATATTCGTAAGATGTTTATCACACTTGAATGGTCAAAGACAAAGCTTTTAATAAGTCTCTTCAGAATTATCTTCAAATGTGTTAATCTTGCCGATTTTTTGAATAATAAAATGCCTAATTCTTGTCAAATTTGGGATCACAGAGATTATCAATATAATTTTTTATCGTAAATATTTTACTAAAATTATCTCGTCATAAATTATACTAATGGTTTAATAAATGCGTTTAATAATTAAAAAATGTAAAAAATCTTAACACCACTGCACATTCATGTACCGAAATATGACTATATTCTAAAACATTAGAGCGAGAGGTTTAAAAGAATACTATTTTATGTAACAAAAATATTTTATGCAGTCATCAAATGTTTAAAATAAATATAAAAGATAATAAGGCTTCAAAATTATATAAATAGATTATCTGCAACGTTTAAGGAGTGTCCAGGATCATGGTTTGAAAATACAATAAAAACTCAATTTTGACCAACGCCGAGCATGTGAGCCGTTAAAATGTATGTTTTGTTATCAAAACAAAACAAAGTAGCGGAAGCGATCGTCAGCATTTCCTCAATCATAATCTAGATCAGTGGTTCTTAACCTTGTTGGAGGTACTGACCCCCACCAGTTTCATATGCGCATTCACCGAAACTTTTTTAATTAGAAAAATAAAATATGATTTTTTTCATATTCAAAACATAGGTATATATTTAACTGGTGCACAAAATGAACCGTGCATCAACATCACTGTGTTCAAAGAACAAAACCATTAAAACATGATTTTCACACAAAAACAAAATCATAATAATGAATATTTACTGCAAATCAGTCTGACTTCTGCTGTTGCTTTTCAGAGACCAGTTCAGAAATGAGCGGCTTCACCTTGGCAAGTGCCACTTTCATGTCATTTTCGAAACAAAGTCTGTTCTTTTTCTTCGTTTTTATGTCCAGCATCCTGCTGCATCAGCCATCCATGGCCAAGCGGGGCGTGTCATCACGAATCATATGAGTCGGGTGTGTGTCTTGACCTCCGCCGAACCCCTGAGACTGACTCACCGAACCCCTAAGGTTTGATCGAACCCAGGTTAAGAACCACTGATCTAGATCAATAGTGTCTATTATAATTTGTTTAATTGGGACTCTTGTCTCTTGGGATATATTATTATATAGACTGCATTTTTGTATACATAGCAAGCAAGGACGATCGATAACTCGTCACTCACCTTGTCCATCACTCGGCTCACTCCTCATCTCGAGTCCAGTCACTCGACACAGTCAATCATCATTCCACTCAAGCCCAGTCTCTCGGATATATTAATACATCAGTAGATCGCCAGTCAGTTCAATAATTTATAGTCAATCACATCAGTACATCCGTATCCGCGATTGTAACTTTACTCTGCCATCTTTATCATTATATTTATTTATTCTTGTATCAATTAATAAACTCTTTCTTCGAAACATCTAAGCAACTAAGACCTTATCTCCACACATCTCATCACTCCCTCAGAAGTTACATTTTCGAATCGAACGCTTGTTTGTGTTACTATGGTTAAGTGACAACTGACTTCAAAACAGGTATAAAAATTCGGAAGCGCATGAATACCGCTTTTGCTGGCCAAAAGCGAATTTCAAGCAAAAATCAAACTGACCCTGCTCTCATCAGTTAGTCACGATTACAAGTTAACAGAGTACGAAGAAATGCATATTAGGTTTTAATAGGCATCAAAAAATATAGAAATTTATTAAGGAGTGAAAAACGCTTTAAAAAATTATTAATTAAGTATAACGACCTTGAAATGGAGATGAATAAGTGACATAGCTCAAGATATTGAAACACCTAAACGGCGTCTAAGAAGCAAGCGCCCATTAAATCGATGAGGTAATCAAGTTTAATGAAAATGTTTGGCAAACAAAATACAGTACTAAGAGTAGAACAATGCAGTGGAAACAGCAAGGAAAAACCTGCATCCAAACAATGAATCAAGAGTGGCTGAGATGAAATAACTTTATGCCAATTGAATTTTAATGTAGATAATAAAGTTTGTATAATACATTATATTTTTTTTAAACATTTGGAAACTAAATAGAAAATTAAAGGTATCGACTGAGGGTATTTGATGAAATTTAAGTTTTGTCTTATTACAATTGGATCATTTTTTGGGACAAAGGTTTTATATATTAATATTCAGGCTAATCTAGAGTAATTTATTTTTTACAAGAAGTCGAGAAAAATAAAAATTATAGCTGGCATAACTTTTAAAAGAGACCCATAGATAGCGCACCCCATTGACCAGACATCACAAGCGCTATGTAGATGGATTAGGATTTAACTCTATGTTGAATTGATATTTCTTACAGCCAGTCAGTTTAGTCTGATTAGCTCTGACCCTTTTGATCATGCAGGTCCTTTTAAGACTAAGCACGTTACACTATCGAGATTTATTTCTAGTGATAAGTGTGGTAACTAGTTTTCAAATGTGATACCTGCCTGAACTGAACTAATCCTTTGGAAAGTACATCAGGTTATTTGGTCAAGCGAGTCATCTTATCTTGTTATTCTATTTTCGTGTTACGTTTGAAGTATTCTCTGTTATTGTTTATTAATCTTTGTGAACTCGGAATAAATACTAAAACCGGAAGTGTTTCTATTTTATAATTAAAACATACTATAACTGGCGACCAAAGTGGGCCCAAAGTGTTTCTAAGTTATATATTAGGCGTCTAATTCCAAAAAGCGAAGTCGTCCACATTTGGTCAAAATCGAGAAAAAAATACGCACGTATTCTTTGTATAATTTTACACAATATTTATTGATCTATAAATTTCAAAACGCGACATAACCCTACGAAAAAAAATATTTGAAGTCTCAATTTATTACAAAAAGCGCCAAGTCCGTGTTTCATATTATTTAAAGCTTGGTTGATTTCGTGCGTGTTTAAGTCAACCAATAAGGGAACGTTCAATATTGAAAAGGGCGTCTCCCATGCTGTAGCATCTGGTAAACTCATGACAGTGCCACGGAAATATGTGCCTTATGCGGAGTAAATTAAAAAGTGAGTTACAAATAGCGCTACGTTCAATTTTATTTTGCCTATATTTATTACATTTAAGAGATTTAAGAGTTTATTCACTGAAACAAATTGCCATTTGGTTCTAATTTTGACATAGAATGCAACGGAAAAAATAATCTCACGTTAAAACAAATAATTGAAGCTTGAAACATAAAAACGTTGTTTCCCGAAAATATTGAACTGTGGACTTGTCGCTTTTTGTAATAAGACGCCTCATATAAATAAAAACCATCCTATAAAATAATAATATTCAAAGCGTATGGTAATATATTACGTCATTATAGAATCTTACTTAAAGCATTAAACGTATGTAGAATATACATATACAATAAGTACATATTATATTTACAACCAGTGTGAAAAGCGCCGTCATATTTCGTCGGAAAATCCATTTCCATTGATTCGGGAGACGTGAAAACTCACTTACGAAAAGCATTTTATTAGACCGGTCTTACAAGTTTTCACGACATTTATGGCATAAAACATTTTCAACGATATTCATAAATTCTAAGTGCATGTTTCCTGCATAATAAAATATTCATAATAATAATGGTCTTGAACTTACTTTAAAAGCATTATAATAAATTTATAGTTATACTAAACTTAAGACATGAAATGTATGCCTGAACACATCGAAAAGCTAACAAGATCGGAACTGTATTGAGAATACCCCAATCAAACAAATCCAGCTATATGACACCCTAACACGGATCTAGTTGTATATTTATAGTCTAAGGATCTAGTGTAATTGAGTCGCCAAGTGTCATAACTCATAACTCACATTTAACAATTTTGTCATTTTTGAGTTAAATATACAAAGTGATTCTAAAGGTATTAATGTATATAAAGATAAATAGTTGGCTATTTAAAAGTCACTTTAAATTATGGGAAAATCGTTGACAAAGTTGACTCTTGGTGTCATAACTAACATTTTTCATTCTGTCATCAGAGTTCTGTCATCAAAGCATTTCTAACCAATCAGGGAGCTCTATTTCTCATAGTTTTCTGTATGTCTGCAGTCTTAGGGTATTATATATATTTAAAAAAATATAAATGAAGCGCTAGTTTCAAAAACCCTTAAAACGATTTTAGGTAGTTCTGAGAAAAATGAGAAAAAATCGTATTTATTAAATATGTGAACTGTATTTATTTTTTAATTCGTTACATTCTAAAGAGTATTTTGGTTTTCCATTTTAGGGGTATTTGAAAAGTACACTCAACCAATTTAGCGGGTTTTGAAATTTCCCCTTATTTTGGATCATACGTATTGATGGTTTTTGGCGTTTTTTAATGTTAAAATCTTTGGCCATCATATAGGTAACAAAAATATCCATCTAAGCACATAACTAACTCAAATTTTTTCAAAAACCGTTTTAGGGGCTTTTGAAACCAGGCGCTTCAAATATACTCAATGACTCATTAATATTCAAATGACATCAATACTTTTCTTCTAATTACAAAAAACAGTTCTCTGGTGTTTTTTTTGCGATTATCTCAAAACTCGATTTTTGGAATATGTGTGTTATGACTCTAGGCATCTCAATAGTTATAATTATAATTATTATTTTTAACATGATAACAGGCGATGAGACCCTATTACCTAGTTATACTGATGTGAGTATTCGCAGTACTATAACGATGGTCGGTGTTAAAATGCGTTTGCCAAAATAAGTTTATCCTCAGAAACTCCTCTATCTTGCTACCTGAAATGTAAATATAATAAATAAATCATTTGCGAAGAGAGAAGCAGTTATTAGCAGAATACACCAACTCTTTCTGTAATGAATATCTGATTATGAAAATTTTATTATCTAATTTAAGAGAATTATTGTCTATCCTTTTTCATCACCCAAAGCAAAGTATAAATAAAAATAATTACCGTAGAATTAACAACAAAATTTCTTCCAAAACTTTTAGAATTGGATTCACGTTGAGTATAAATTGATTAAGGGCTCACATGCCCAACGAAGGTCAAAATAGAGATTTTATGGTATTTTCAAAGTATTAGCCTGAACATTCCTTAAACGTTGTAGATAATCTATTTATATAATTTTGAAGCCTGTTACTATATAATATTAACTAAAATTATACTAATGGTTTTATAAATGCGTTTAAAAATTAATAAATCTAAAAAATCCTAACACCACTGCATATGGATATATTCCATTTACGTGAGAGTGAATTTAGCTGGACGTTGTTTTATAAGTTTTTAAGATAGGGTCTATCAAAGTTCACTCTGTGTGCTTCCATCTACTTTTATTTTTGTTATTTTATTTTATTTCTCTTCTTATTTTATTTCTTATTTTATTACTTATTGTATTATTAACTCACATTTCTCCGTATTTTTATTTAAAAAATTGTGAACACTTATTTTATGTCATGTCGTGAACGCTTTAAACTTATAATAATATAAAGGGTAATAAGGCTTCAAAATTATATAAATAGATTATCTACAACATTTAAGGAATGTTCAGGCTAATGCTTTGAAAATACCATAAAATCTCCATTTTGACCTACGTTGGGCATGTAGGCCGTTAATTTATAAATACAATTTAGTTTTACCCACCAATACCGGATTCGGTTCAGACACACGCTATATTTGCGATTCTTACAGATTTTTGTCAGATGTATGTAACCTTTCCTGAAACTAATAACAAAATTTCTGTCCAGATATTGTATGGAATGATGTATCCAGTGACGTATCTAGGTAAAGTGCCGCACGTAGGTAAACGTAGAATTCGAGTCTCAAAGTGTATGCAAAATTATTAGATGCATACCTGTTTATTTTATTATTTTAAGCTCTTGCAAGATAGATGCAACGAAATATTTCTCCGAAACTTACTCTCAAGCAGGGGTGGTTTTTGAGGCACTGATAAGATTGAACCCCTTATGATTTATTAAAACTAAGATATTGGTACTTTCTAACGAAGCAATCGTCCGCTACATGGAGTATCGCCACTACTTTCAAAAGTTATATTGATCGTATTCTTTCCTTCGTCTGCCGCCCCTAAGCAATGAATGACTTTCCAACCTCGATGAAAAATCAGTGGTTGTATTTTCTAGATACATCAATTTTCAAAACATAAAAACTAAAAAAAAACGTATTTTAAACAATATTATGTGACTAAGTGTTAACTATTAATAATACAAATCAGTATATTTTATATTTCTTCGTTGTTTATATCTGACTAATTTTTCATTTCGTATTTAAGCAAAAAAAGTTTTGGGCAATCACTAGTATTATAATATAAAAATAAAACTAGTATTTTCAACAAATAATACCTTTTCAATGAATTTTACTTTACTGATGAAACACAACATTTCATCATGTCAAACAATAATAACCCAGAAATAGGTGCCCACAAGGAAGGGAATGACAGGGATCTAGCCTAGTCCGATGTGGCGGGTCGAATAGTTAAGTGAGATAAACATATAATACAATTTTTTCTGATTTAAAAAAAAGTATAAGTAAAGGCGCTATTTTACTTAAGGGCGGACATGCTCAGCGTAGGTCAAAATGACCATTTAAAAAATAAGATTTTTTTTCGGTTAGGTACATGTTAAAATACGCGCGTTAACATGATCTTACTCCCGACTTCAGTTTTAGTTTGTCAATTTATGGCTACGGCCGTATGTTGTAGCTTAACCACTGGTGAATACTAAAAGAAATGGCGTATTTCAAAAAAACACTACCTTATTCTTGGGTCAACAATTATTATAAAGCAATCATTATTCGTAGGATGTTTATCACACTTGAATGGTCAAAGACATAGCTTATAAATAGTATCTTTATAATTATATGAATTGTGTAAATCTCAAAAAAGTCAAATGTGTAAATCTTGCCCATTTTTTGAATAATAAAATGCCTAATTCTTGTCAAATTTGGGATCACAGAGATTATCAATATAATTTTTTATCGTAAATATTTCACTAAATTATACTAATAGTTTTATAAATGCGTTTAAAAAATAATAAATGTAAAAAATTTTAACACCACTGCAGATGCATGTACTTAAATATTACTATATTCTAAAACATTAGAGCGAGAGGTTTAAAAGAATACTATTTTATGTAATAAAAATACTTTATGCAGTCATTAAATGTTTAAAATAAATATAAAGAATAATAAGGCTTCAAAATTATATAAATAGATTATCTACAGCGTTTAAGGAATGGCCAGGATCATGCTTTGAAAATGCAATATAAGCTCCATTTTGACCTACACTGAGCATGTCCCCCCTTAAACACCATTAAATTTTTAAAATATATATGGCTATGCGATGCAATTTAATGTGATATGATGATTGATATGATTATCCATTTGGGAAACGCTAATGTAGAATATCATACTGCCCACAACATTAGCGATAAGTAGGGGGGGGGAGGGAGATAATAACTATTATATTAGTCAAATACCGATTGAGACAAATTATAATACGTATATATTTAAAGACTCGTTTAACTTCCATAGAATTTCAAATTAGGAATATCGCTATATAAAAAATATTGTAAATACAATACAGTATATTATCAAACTATACCTACTAATAATCATACTAATATACAATCCTGCCAAAACTTCTAGTCTGCTACAATACATAAACCATCTATTGTTGGCTATTTTTCACATCGAGCAAGCTGCCGGTGTTTTACTTCCTTTTGTGAGACACTCTCTCAAGTAGCAAACAAACCCTTGTATCCGCCCAGCCCCCGAGGGTGGTGAGGGATGATTACGCCGCTGCAATTCCTGTTAAGGGTTCCTATTGTTTTAAACAGCTTTCCAGCCCCCAGCGTGTCACTGCAATACTCCCCTGTGACGCTATTAACCCTCTCACAGTATGTGATAAAACAAATTAATATTTTGAGGTAACATGTTACATATACGGATTCTGTCACATAAAATCACCCGAATGAAAGGATTTTGAGACCAAAATTTATCGCAAAATGTCATGAAACTGCAGTATACTTATTTGACTTTTATAAGATAGACTGACGATCAGTGCTCGAAATATAAAATTTTACGAACCGGAGAGCTCAATAATTCTCCGAAAATAGTAACATGTATCTAATTGTATAAATATATATTATAAAAATACGTACGTTAGATTTTTTATATTACCTATCTAGCTCAGACGGTCAAATTAATTTTTCCACGAGACGATCGACAATTTTGCCGATTTCATGAACCGGAACGGCGCTCCAGTGCGCTCCGGTCTATTTCAAGCCCTGCTAATGATACAATAAATTTCAGGTGCATTAAATATATTAGATTCAAAAAATAAAGATTGCTACTGGAATGTCCTGGGCAGTGACATCGACTATATTGATTTCCTTCCAGTTTTTAGCTCGGAACCAACTTTGGGTAATGTTATAACTAGGAGTTAGTTTAAATGTAATAATATTAAAATTGACGTACGTATTAGGTTTATGTTTGATCTGATCATAGATTTAAGAATAGTATTTTTGTAACAAACATTTTACTAAACCTAGCCCATCCTAATTCTGTGAACTTAATCGTACCTATATTATAGTATATTATAATTTCGTTTATTGCCAACTTCGACATAATATAGTGTGATAATATAATATGTATTTCAGAATTAAAAAAAATATCTTTAGAAATGAGAATTGTTTTTATAACACGCACTATACCCTATACCTGACTTTATTACCAATAATATAATGTTAATATCAAAAGAAAAATTTTGAAGAATGCAAAAATATAAATGAACATAGAAAAAATAATCAAACTTGACTAGGTAGATCTATGGTAGTTTTTATCTATGCATATTAAAGCGGAATATAAAATAAATATATTTTTAAATTGTTTTTGGTTTGTATTTTTCCCTACTGATTTGATTTGCCCGTACTTTTTATTCCAAGTGTCATCTTGTGAACGTCTTGAATTAATAATTTGTTATGCGATCAATGTCCATTTTTCAAATTAATATATAAATAAATAAATATATTAAATCGGAAAATGAACCAAAAAATAAAATGAGAATCAATTATGTATAATAATTGCTTTCGGTATATTAATAATGAGACAACGACTTTATTCACAGAATTTTGAAAATAGTTAAGGACATGTCATGGAGAGTTGATGGTTTTAATTATAACCTCAACATTCCTTGGACTAACCAAGTAACAATTTATTATTATTGTTGACGTTCTCAATCGAATTGGAAAGGACTGAGAAGTTCTGCGTATTATCAAAACCAGAAAAAGTACAGCATTCCCTAACTTACCATCTAAAAAGATTGATAGTAAACGTAGCAGAAAAGGACGTCGCATTTGATAGTTTAAGATGCTACGTGATTGGTACGAATGCAGCTCCACCGAAATATTCCGAAGTTTTTTTCCCCCGACCATGTCCGATTCTAATAAGATCATATGGGCCTCCAGATAGTGGAGGTTTGCTCAACCTATTAGGTTCATACTCTGACTCATACACAAATTGAAAAACAATATGTTTGCTTGCCAGACCCAGGATTCAAACCTGGAACGCACAACAATATAGACGCTTAAGCCACGCGGCCTACGTGGGTTTTAACCATTCCGAGTAGCGGGTGATAAAGAAAAGATCGCTCTGATGGTGGCCGACCTCCGTTATAGGATGACTTAATAAGAATTCACAATTTAATAATAATTTAATTTCAAAGTAGTCAATCCACTGAATGTCATTACCATGCAATTTGATCCGCACTTGTTTATTAAAAAAAATATCGATTTCACTAATAACCAATGAAAACAAATATATAACAATAATTCATAAATTAAAAAGATATTTACGTTCAGTTTCACTAGGGGTATAAACTACCCCAGCCTGTTATTTCTGAGTTTTCCTTAACGGTGATAGCCCATGCATAATAATGAACTAATTAATATGTTTCACACGTCGTGCGCTCTTTTGTCCAGTCAGATTGAGAAAGTTTTCATCACGTAGGCAACTACTCACTTTATATTATTTATTTGTTTTGTATAATTTATTTGTTTTATATATTTTATTTGTTTGTGATAAAGTAGTACGTATACCATATAATTTAATGATGATCACGACATATTTTTCAGCCGTAAATATCGTATTATAGTGGGTAAACCCTTTCTTGGTCGTTGTTAAAAATTGTATAAAATAAAACTACGTATGTATTTTTTTCTTATTTTAATCAATATAATGTCTGTTGTTTTATATTATCAATGTTTTCCCAAACGTTCCAGATATGCCACCCTGCTAAATGTTTGCCACCATATTATGCTTTGCATATTGTGCAACTCAACCATAGATTTAATAAAGCCGATCTATATAATCGAGCTGAAGGTCTATCCAACTACATAACTCCACAACACCCAATAACACCGTTTCATTATTGACGGTGCAGACTGTGCGTAGGGAAAGATTTGGATACTAGAGCGTAGGCTATACAGAGATTTAATCTAGGCACTAATCTCTAATGTTGATAAGGCGGGCGCGCTGGACTAGCTCCGTGTTCCCGCACTCATCCACTCATACTATCACTCTCACCGGTTACACTGTACTGTATTGAATAGATGGTATGTGTAATGAGTTTATGATTGTTTATAAATTATTGTGATTGACGCGGCATTGGGAAAATCGTAACTCGTATTTGAATTAATTCTTTGATGACGGTAGGGTCAATCTAGAGAATCTCTTGACGCTTTTGTGGTCTAAAGATAACAGAATTGTTTATAATAGGCCTAGTCGCAAAAATCTTGAAAAAAATATGGTACTGGTTGTGACTGGAATCCGCATCTATCGGATTTCGGCCCATATAATTTCACTATTTTTTTTTAAAAATCTAAATGATATGTTTATGAACTATTTATAAATTATTTATTATAATATAATACATTTTGCTAATACTCACGACCTTCTTTATCTAGTGCGGAATGGTTTCATTGGTCAGCCCAATATTCCAATCATCGGCTTTCACTTCTGTTGTTGCCCTTTTATAAGCATAAGCCCTGCCCAACCAAACTATAATAGACAAAAATATGATTCTATTTAAAAAATATCCAAAGATATGTATGATTTAATTGCATAATTTTAGATATTTTATAGATTTACGAGTATTTTTCAACTTTCGCATGGTTTAATTGAATTTTAAAAACTAACCAACACCATCTGTAAATTGGAGTTTTATTGTAATGAAAACAAATACGTTTAACTGACAAAGTTTAATGTGCACTATTTATGGCGGATCTTAACAGCCTACCTCCACCCTTAGCCACTGCTGTACCTAGTGTAAGCTGAACTAAAATAAACAAAAAACAAATTTCATATTATCTATTAAGTGTCCTTCCTTAAATATTTTTGTAGAGCTGCCAAATTGACATTACAGAAATTTTTATTATCATTTATTTTAACGGACTTAAAATAACTTACAATACCTACCTATTATTTATCTCTTGAATTTTTGACATATTATTGAATATATTTATTTCAATTTGTTGCACATAGATTAATCAGTTTTTGAAATATTATATAATTATGTATCATAATTATTATTACTGTGATATATTATACTATGTAGGTATATAATATATTGCAGGTTCTTGTTGTATAGTTTTGCATGGCGTAGTTTATTTCTCAAGTCTTGACAAAAGAAAAAAAATGTACATAATTTTGTGCCGGCAAAACCAAGCTCACCCCTATTTAAAGCAAAAATGCTTCCCGTGCAAGCAATCTCCGAAGTGTTCGTCATATTATTTTGACACCCCGCCATTATTGATATGCCCACTTTTTTGAAAAGGGTAACATTGAAAAGATGCGGTGATGGAGTGATGTGAGAGGGTGAGTGCACTACACTGATCGTAGAAGCTATTATAACTTCCACGATCAATCTACGCCGTTGTTATATTATGTTATAATATATATACATATTGGTACTAAACAGTGAACTTTTGTATAAAACTGTATACAAGTCGCATAATAAACTTTTAGTTAATTACTTTTTTTATTCAACGAATAATTCACAAGATTTAAAAATGTAATATTCTAATTATTGAACATACATAATTTTGAAAATACTTCTGAGAAAATTTAATATTATAACCAATAGAAAAAATCTTTTTGAAAAAAGTAAGAATCGTACCAATATGCTAAAGGTTCCATACTTAATTACGACAAATTTTAAAATATGAGTCTTATAATTTATAGTACTCTCTGAAGCGCTTTCTAAATTGAGCTACTATTGGCTGTCGGCTTTTGTATTTTAAATCAAAGTAGGTATTACTTTAATTACTTACCGATTCAACGAATAATTAACAAGATTTAAGAATGTAATATTCTAATTATTGAACATACATAATTTTGAAAACACTTCTGAGAAAATACATCATAACCAATAGAAAAAATCTTTTTGAAAAAAGTAACACATCCAGCAGGAATCGAACTGCATCTCTCGGGTTTCGCGCCCACGCACATAGTACCACTATACTGAAGGTACCATACTTAATGACGACAAATTTTAACTAATGGTTCTTATAGTAATCTCTGAAGCGCTTTCTAATTGAGCTACTATTGGCTATCGGCTTTTGTATTTTAAATCAAAGTAGGTATGTACCTATTACTTTAATTACTAACCGACATCACGGATCACTCCAAGATATTTTAGTGATGTAGCTTCCTTGATCTTGCTAAGAATTTTTAATTAATTACGTAATGTAATATTCTAATTATTGAACATACTTACACACTTTTGAAAACTCTTACGAGAAAATACATTACGACTAATAGAAAAAATCATTTTGAAAAAAAATAAGACACCTCGAGAGATTCAGAGTTCTCTGCAAGATACACCAGGAAACTATTGTAGGCATTTATGAGATATGCAAATGATGTGAACAAGAATGTGGAAAATGGTTAAGAACAATTTTGCACCACTGACTGGCTGATCGGTGTCATTATCTGGACAACTGAATGATAGTCAATTTGGTGCCGGTTAATATGAATTTAATACTTGAAAAATACACGCAATTAATAACTTGAATCATTGAATCGTCTAGTAGACAAAGCGATTATGCAATTGAGTTGCCTGGAGTCAAAACTCACATATTCCAAAAACCGAGTTTAGAGATAATCGCAAAAAAACTACCAGGGCACTGTTTTTTGTAGTTAGAAGATTAACGATTGTACTAGGTACGTCAAAATCACTGACGGTGTTGATTTAGGGTAGAGAATCATGGCTCCTTACTCTAAGGCTCAGAGCAACCGAATACTGAGCTTCTAGAACAGAATATGTTTGCGATGGATACTGGGTGTGCTGTAGTACGACTTTGAAAGTAACGAGGAGAAGGCACCGAGAGAGTGAGCGAACTGGATTCCGGGGTTCTGGAAAGCCGCTAAATACTCTCTATATAGTGTATACGGCGGAACTACGGGATGCTGGTATAGCCTGAAACGATGCGAGAATACTGGCTAGTGACAGAGATTCTGGTGTGCATATGCTTCAACTAAAGTTGTGATTATAGTATGCTGCACGTCGTGCACTATCATGTGAAGTCACTGTAAGCTGCCGCTACGAGAAAAAAGTATGTAATGTCGTTTTTCTTGGTGTTCAAAATGTTATCAGATAGATACTCCCATCCCGTAGCATATTTTGAACGTTTAAACGAACATTGTCAGTTAGCGAAATCTACCAAAATCACCAGGACAACAATGAGGTCACCTCACATTGTACCGCACTATATCCACACACGCATGACTCAATGAACGTCTTTTATCATTTTATACATGCCTACATATTTTCGACTCATGTCAAAATCACGTATTTTTTGTTTTTAGTAATTGGCACTATGTATTTTCTATAAGAATGTTGTCTATTATCTATGGTCTGCAAGTTGGGTTCTTTTCAAAATATTATCAAATTTACAGAGACTCGTTACAAGGTTGCTCCTTTATTGAATTTACAAAGATCAAAATGATGAAACCATAGACTAAATTTGTCGCCGTGACAGCGTGACAGTACGTGACGTGCATCTCAATATAATCACAACTTAAGGGTCGGATACGACTGAAGAAGAAAAAAAGATCTGAGTTAACAATCATATAAAAAAAACTATGTTTAAGCTTGATCGAGAAATTTAAAAAATGGTGTCTGACGAATATAGTTAACTTTGCAATAAGCCTCTGGTTTAATATTATTTAGGTACTATTTTACCAACAAACAGAGCTGTGTTCGACAGTTTATACATATATGATATACGATAAAACAGTACTTAGACACTTAGATAACTAGAATGAAGAAAATAAATTAAACCATAGATAACGGATTTGAAACCAGTAGCTTTAATTAACTTAATATAATTAATAGGTGTTAGGAATGAATGAGAGCTACGTTTTTACTAGTCTGTAAGTTCCAAAAGGAAACACCGGCGGCGCCAAAAACGACCGATATAGAAGCCTTCAAATTTCGGATAATTTTCACGTTAATTATAATCGTAATTACCGGTTTCCGTGTGAATTTAATAATGTATTGTTTACCTTCAACTTTCCTAACTAAAACCTTCGCCGGAAGTGAGGAAAATTTAATTATCACGAGGCGTCTAATACGTCTGACATAATAATTAATTGACGGAAACTTTTCAGACGCAAAAAATGTGCTTATGTAATTTAAGGCAAATTAGGCAGGTGTTGCGGGGCGAATTGCGAAACTGTCAGGTGAGTGCCGCGCCACGTGGTTTACCTCACCGCTACACGTGGTTTTCCCTCCCTCCACGAATCCTCAATGGGAGGTACGCGCGTGCGCATCAAAGGGATTGACGGTTGCCAGATTTCAAAATTGACTAAATACAAAATTAAATAAAATAAATTATTACTTTATACCTATAGGTATTCTTACAACTTAGTTTCTAACTTGTTACAAGGGAGTGTATAAAAATATCATTTTTGAACTTTCATTAGTAATCACAAATATTAATTACATATATTTTTTTTCCACCATTTCCGATCCCTAGTAGGATCATATGGGCCTCTACAGAGTAGAGGTTTGTATTAACAGTTTTTTTTTTACGAGAAGTGGATGTCAGCCACTGACTCAACCTATTAGGTCCATACCCTGACTCACACACAAATTGAAAACAATATGTGTACTTGCCAGAGCCAGGATTCGAACCTGAGACCCATGGCGTAATAGTCCAACGCTTAAGCGCGTGGCCACCGTGGGTGTCATAATATTAATTATATAGGCAAGTATAATTGTTTAGCTTTTAGTAAAAAAATGGCATTATAGAGCAAGAGAGAATGTATTTTCATTTTTCCATTCCAATTTTATCATTTATATAATATATTTATTCGGCTCATAATAATAGTAGACAATATTTACTAATATAAAATGCAACCTGTATGTCATATTATTACAATACATAATATATACAATGATCAATGAACATCTACTACTATACAATATGGATCTAGAGTTGGATAGTAAAAATATTTTAATGTAAATTTTGAATTTATGAAATTATTTCCTAATATTTTTTCCTTAATGATATTTAAGAATGTCCCATTAGAGTGGACGAAGCCGGTTCTGATGATTATTAAATTATGTGGAATAAGTACGACATACTGTATTTTATTTTAATTATCCAATATTTTTATCTTTGTATAATAAAAATTAGATTATAATCAGTTTTTTGTAGAATTTACATTCGCGGACCGGTATTTTCCACAATGAATTAAATAAATAAAAAATTTAATTTTCGACTGACTGATAAATATCTGAAAGTTTAAATTTTGATTTAACGATAAGGTTTTAAAGTGGATAAAGGTAGTTTAGCTAAGAAAAAGCACCCTAAAATAGTTACAAAGCAAGAGAAACTGACAGTGATGCACATACTGTATTTAATTTATAATAAAATATTTTTGACTATCTTAATATTTTTTATTTGCTTATGTTTTTATAAATCTTGTTTAATTTATATACTTCTTATCGTAATTGAAATATTTCTGAATTTTATAAAACTATAAACGATCAGTAAATATAAAAGATGAATGTGAGATATAAGTCTGGAAAGGTTGTGAATGCCTGCTCTAGTGGGGGCAATAAAATTCATAACTAAATGATGTTTAGAAAATTAATTTGAACTTAGGCGATTTTTATTCGTTATGTCTACAATTATTTTTGAATAAAGTATTTAGTAACAATCGTTTATCGAAGTTACTAAGGAAATATATTATTGACTATGAGTATAAAAAAACTTATTTATAAAATGTATTAAAGGAGATGGTGAATCTGGCAACATGACCATCTCCTGAAAGTATCACGGATGATGTTGTCAGTACGATTCGCACCGTGCGGAAGTGGTGACGTCGGAAAAGGGCGCCGTTTCCGGAAGGCATTTCTCTCGATCGTTTTCCCGCCAAATCGCGCGTAAACTTACTGTATGAATAATAACACTGAGTTAATGTAAATATTCATTCCATCCATATCGAAAGAAAAAAAAAATAACAATTCGTTTGAATAAACAATGCGATGGAATAATTAAAAAAAATATAATATGTTAAGTACCTACATAATAAATATTAATGTATCTACATATTTAAATTTATAGACACGTGTAATATTATAATAACGGATTGAATTTTGTTGTGGGTGATAAGTTCTAAGAAAAAAATGACAAAGTATACGGAAACTAAGTGACATTATTAATAATAAAAATGATATTGAACCTTACTTAACCTGAGTTTTAAAAAAATACCCAAGATATTCATGTTGATATTTTTTGCCATTTATTTATAATCGTTGTACTATATTTATGAAAAGTAGCATTATTTGTTAACGCTATCGAATAATATATACGTTGAAGTGTTATGGTATTGTAATAAGTGTAAAAATACATGAACTTATAATAATGTTTTAGATTCTTGTCGTATTATATTATATAAACAAAAAATAATAAATAACCTTTTGATGATAGTTTCAAAGTGAAAAAATGGTTACGAAAAAGTTAAAACTATAATTGTCAAATTTTTGAACATTAATAATAATTTAAAAGTGAATTGCATAATGTAAAAATAATATCTATATTGACGAGAAAAACTTCTAAAAAGGTGAATATTACCCATTATATGTTTTAGTATTATATAATAATATATTATATTATGTAGTTGAATGCTGTATTTCAAAAACGTTTACATATTATCACATTTTAAAAAAGAGTGACATAAGTTGCAAAAAGCTTTTGAAGACAACATTCAACACTATAAAAAAGTATTATATTTTACATAAAAATCTTTTCACTATTAAATTTATTTTCATATGTGATTGTTTTCACTCTTTCGTCTAAAACACAATAGTGGCTTGTAGCGTTTTCGAAATACAGCATTAAGTTAATTGAAATTATACCTGTTAGAATTCTATTTGGTGACAGTATGAAATTTAGTAATTACAAATATTAAACTAAATAAATTAGTTTTCGTTTTGTCGATAGCCATTCGGTTGTCACAGATACATATTATTGGTATTAACTAGTCTGGTTAATGTTATGATAAGCGAAATAGTCATCGATTAATAAATGTAATTTGAAGATTTTAATATATAATTTATTATAATATTGTTCGTAAGTCATGAATATAATTATTATTTCTTCACTTCAGAAGTAATTTAATTTATTTTTTGAAAGATTATAAAATATTTAGAATTGATCAATTTACGAGTATTATTAAAAAACAAATTTAATACGTTACATATTATCTGTGAATATATTATCTTTCTTTTCTTTTCTTTTTAGAAAACGTAATATTTTGACAGTAGGCAACATGAGGCAATTTGTAATTATTGTAATGAGCAAACTTTTGAGTTTTCCATTAAATTTGCTAAATAAATCATGAGCAAAATTATTTTGATATCGTAATTTCTAGTTAAATGGTAAAACAAATCATGCAGAACAAACATTGTATTATCAATTTTGTTTAAATAATATCTATATTATTAAAAAATGTTATTTCAATCAAAGCATTTAATTTTATTGAGTCAATTGGTGGAATTGGTGGAAATACATTGTATAATTAATTTAATTTAATATAACGCAACTTTTAAATTGTATTTTTACGTAGTATAAGTAAGTTGTAATTGTTGCAATAAGTACCATGTTTTAACAGCAATTCTTTTGGCTATGCTAAATTTTATAGCGAGAAAGACAGTTTTGACTGTTTAGACGGATAATTTAATGTAATTATTAAAATAAATGCTAATACTTCGATACAAACCTACCCTAGATATCTGCCGTAGCGACCAAAAGCAGTCTTGTGTATAGAATAGATGCGCAGATATCAATTATTAATAAAAGTCGATAGGTATGATAAAGATATGCGTTTTATTTATAAAAATTGAAAATGTTTTTATTTTGACACAAAAAAAGAAGAATATATTTTACAAAATGATTAATCGATACTAATTATTTATTGAAGTGAAAATATTTTAATCAGTATATTTAAATTAATTCATTTATTGCATGATTCACAATGATTGTTTTTAATTAGATACACTAGTTTTAACCTTTGGGGTCATTCGTAGTAATCGTGATATAATATTGTCACTGTACATGCCAATTGTCGTAACCCACAAATATCAAATTGTTCAGGAAGTGAAAAAGAACTGTGGGCATTGGATTTACTTATTTATTTTATATACTATTTATTTATTATTTTATATAGGTACCTAATTATATTATTTTATCACAAATGGAGATTTTTTTTATTGGTACACCAGTGGCTTACATTCATAGGGTTACAGCATTTGGTTGGAATATTTTTTATCAAATTACAAATGGCTTAAAAAATAGTTTAGAATTATTTTGATATGAAAGAAATTTAGGGATGTATGATACTTGGCCAGAGTATGCAATAAGTATATTGCCATCAAAATGTCACTTGCGTGAAAAGTGAGAGTTACGATAATTAGGCCAATTATAGAGTGAAGATATTGAAAAACAACATGTGTATTTGCCAGACCCATTATAAGCCGACGCATTAGCCGCTCGGTCAGCGTGAGGTAATCAACTGACATTCATTTCTTAAAAAGTTTATTTTATACACTGGTTTCAACACCAGATTCGTTAACACATATCACTTTTTGGTAAATGTGCCTCAGAGGTGGCCATGAGATTTTACAACTTTCTTTTTAGATTAAACCAAACCTAACCTAATCCAACCTACCCCAACCTAATATTACCCCATTTAATCTTAGTTTGTGACAATGATGCATCAAAATGAATGAAAATTTCAATTTTTTAATTAACGATTATTAGATCGAAAAGCCAATGCTCTGACAGAAAAAGGTATTTATTATAATTGTCTACACGGTATAAATTGTTTTCGTAAAAAAAATATAAAAGCTCATGGCTCAAAGCACGTGGGCACAATTACCCACTTTTCCAAGTTATTCGAAATTTATAATAATTATGACGTGTATTTTATTAAACTTAAAAATAATTACATAATATATATGTAAGTATATATCTGATAGGTAGAATAAAAAATTCGCAATATAATCATATTCATTTGAAAAACAGAAAAAACTGATAAATAATAAAATATTATACATACCTAATGGAAAAAGGTTAATATATTTCCAGTTATCAAATATACTCGAATTATGATGAAAAAATACTTGGAAGGATTGACTGAGATGTGTAAAATGAAATAAATAGCATTTACCAGTAAATTCTTCTTTTTGTGCTACCGAATTGTGTTAAGTTTTGTAATCCGGAGCCAATCGTATCAGATTTACTAACGCCATAGATATTGGGTCACTTATAGAGGTTGCATTGACGTGAGAATATCATTCTACTCACGCTTTTGCTGTTTTCCTAAATCATAATTTTGATTCTGAAAAATAATATGACAGAATTATGCAGCTTTTTTGTGCTTGATGGAAGCTTTAAGCTCTCTTGTCATATTGGATCGCCTTAAAACTTCATCGTTGGTAAAATGCTACTGCCCCGTGTCTGTCAATCTTCATGATACGCTGATACAGTCGCATCGTGAAAGCTTCCAGTCTTCCGATAAATCAAATACTTAATAATACTTTGCAAGTTAATTAATTCGTATTTTTTTCTTTCAGTGACTAGGAATATGGAGAAACTAATTACAATTTTGCTGTTACTATCAACAGGTGAGTTTTGTATTTATTATTGAACTTTGGTAAAAATTCGAACCCAAGAGACTTTGAGTCATTTCTTGAACTTATTATATTATTTAGTTGCAAAAACAATGATATTATGTGTTGCCATTAATTATTGGCATGTTATAATAATAAGATAGATAAATAAAAAAATATATAAATACTTAAAAAAAAAACATTACTTTTAAGTGAACTTGTTTAATTAATATAACTTTTTTAAAGGATGACATTCTTACTAATTAAGGATTAATAATACATATCGTTATCTATTATTAGTAGGTAAAAATACTATTGGTACTTATAATTAGTAACTCCATTAAATTCGCAATATGTTAGACAGTAATTACGATTTTACGCCTATCGATTGTGTTATATTGGTGAGTAGTAATCTTATGATCTATTGTAAGGTTTTGACAATTTATACGCCAATTGAATGTATTATTATTAATTCGGTAGGATTTTTTACAAAAACTACTTAAACTCTTTGTAATTTGTTTGTTATATTTTTTTATAAGTGTGAGCCTTGACTTGATAGGTAGGTGATAAGGTTTTTACCTACTTTATTGAATTAATTTATTATATGACTTAGATTCTAAAAAGCAGTATTCTACAAATGGAATAGTATAAAACTTAAATCCATTAGAATTTCAATTGAATTTCCATTAAGTACCCTCGGTCGATAGTATTAATATAATATAATAAAAATATATATAAGGGGGCTCACCCTGCAGCGGTGCTACAAAAGCGACCTACATGCTGCAAGTCTGACATGGCGAGAGGCGCAAGAGTTGGCAATGGACCGAGGGAAGTGGCATGAACTTGTGCTTGCAATATGCCTCGATGCTGGGTCGTGACAGGGTGGAAGAAGAAAATTTATTATTTGAAAGTTAAATAAAAATTGTCTACGAATATTATGTATTCAATTATTTGAAGACATGTTTCGATATATTCTTTCCCAGATGGAAAACGTATTGTACTACTATAGACACATAAGCAAGTGTTACTTAAATTAAAAAAAACTTAATATAAAAATAAATTGTGGTATTTCTTTTCGTAAATACAAAAAATGTATAAATATAATATATTGACACAGTCACCTGACTGGATCCTGTGTAAGAATGCTCAATAGTATTCTATTATGGGATTTGAGTGGCGAGAGGCATGGTGTGTACGTAGTTGGATCACGCACTTATTTTGCAGTAATAGCGAAGAAAACACATAGCTTGATATTTTAACATCTCTACGAGGAGTTGGCTAAGTATATTATTTGGAATTTTTTACCAAAAAACATTGGGTGTATTTATAGAGAGCTGTCAATTAAAAGCTAGACGTGTAGATATACATCATAAGGGATTGTTACTAGGGCTGTGAGCCAACCAGGCATGGTATTTTGGTTGGTAATTTTCACTAACTCTAATAATTGTTACTTCACTGCATTATATTTAATTTTATACGACGTCTATTTTTTGTTATTAATTATACGTTTTATTAAACCAAATTTAACTCATTTTGTACCCGACCTTATTGGACCGTGCACTTTTCCGTATTGTCTTTATTTTCTCATAAGTATTTTCAGAATGATGTATGTTCAATAATTAGAATGATAAATTCTTAAATCTTTTGAATTATTCGTTGAGTAAAAGAAATAGTTAATTAAAATTATCAGCAAGTTCAAGTAAGTAACAATAGAAAATATTGGAGTGATCTGTGACTGTGATAGTAATTAAAGTAATAAATACTTAAATTTAGAATACAAAAATCGATCGCCTACCGTAACTAAATTTGGAGAGCGCTTATAAGCAGGTATTAAGGGTCTAGGACGATTTGAACGAAGAAAACTGGACGCCACGGAATTCGAAAATAAATAGACAATAGGTACTTATAGGTACTTTAAATAAATATGTAATAATATTATTTATATTTAAATGATTATATTATGATTTTATAGTTGGTGAGAATGTAAATATGCAGACGTAAATAATGATTTAATTGTGCATATGTTTAAGTTCCAACGAAAAAAGAGTTTTTTATTTTATATAAAGCCTTAGGCATGGTAATTCTCAATCCGCAATAACGAAACATTATTTTAAGAGTAAAATGAATTAAAACTACTAAGTAGTAGATAGAAACTGATTAAAATACCTCGTCTACGTTCTGTATACGTGTCTACGACAGTGCGGCGTCCAATTGCTCGGAATCCAGTCGTCCCATTCTCGGTATTAAAAAGGCCAATAGTTAAAATTTGTCGCAATTAAGCATGGCAGTTGTAGCACAGGGCGCGATACCCAAGAGACGCAGGTTCGATTTCTGCCGGGTGTCTTCTATTGGCTATATTGTTGTTTTCAGAATTATGAATGTTTAAAAATTAAGGGATTAATTCTATGGGGTATGTAAAAATATTTAGTGTGTTCCATTATTCTTTTCGGTAGGTGTGTTAAGTAAAGTATTTCAATGCCACCGGTTAATCTCAATTATTTTTAGTTGAAGTGACTTTTTTCTAAACGCAGTGTATATAACACTTAGATACCTGCTAGGCGGTATGCAGTTTTGTTGAGTTAGAATAAAAATTATGATTTTGTTTTAATTATAGGTAATTTCAATCTTTTTATTATTTTGGGGAATTCAAGCAATAATAAATTTCAGGTCGTAGATTTAGTATGAATATATTTATATGCTACTGTCATCTATTAAATACGTCATAATAAGTTTTAAAACGTTATTTAGAGTCCATTTGAAGATTGCTATAAACTTTAGAATGAAAAGTTATCTTCTTCTTCTTATTGTGCCATCCCCTAGCGGAGATCGGCCACCATCAAGGCGATCTTATCTTTGTCGTCTGCAACCCGGAACAGTTCGGTGGAGCTGCACTAGTACCAATCACGGAGGTTCTTAAGCCACGAAATGCGACGCCGTCCTCTGCTACGCTTCCCATTGATCTTTCCTTAAATGACAAGTTGAGGAATGCTGTATTTTTGTCCTCTCATAATGTGGCCGAGGTATTGCAGTTCCCTGGTTTTGATACTACGTAGAACTTTTCGGTCCTTACCCATTCGATTGAGAACTTCAACATTTGTCAGCCGGTCAGTCCAAGGAATTTTGAGGATGCGTCTATACAGCCACATCTCGAAAGGTTCAAGTCTCCGTGATATCTCTTGGTTTAGCGTCCATACTTCCATAAAAGTTATCTAATATATAGTTAAACAATCTGATACGTAAACTATTTATTTTAACCTATAGAAAAAATCTTTTTGAAAAACTACAACATTGAGCTACATGCACCCTTAAAGTTTTGGATATATTTCTCTGAGGTGTTTTCTAATTATGTATGTCCAGTAAAGAATGTTATATTAAATAAAAGAAATAGTAAAGTTCATTAAATTATTTTTTATGGAAATTTGAATGCAAATTTTATTTACCTTCTAATTGAATATATTATAATATTGACCGAAATGTATCTATACATATTCCGTAAGGCTTAAATTATGTCAATATTAGAGAAGAGACAAACTAATGGTAAGTTAATTATGCAATGAATCTATTTCCGTAAATAAGCCAGACAGCGAATGCTCTGGTTTTACAGTACTTATGTAGAGCAATGCCTCAATTTTAATATTTAAAACCAAATTTTATAGCATCACATTTATCATAATATCATCATTTTGATAAATGATATCTATACTAAATCAAAGGGGTGCGCTGGTAGGACCGCGTTACGTATATTTAAGACAAGCGAATCTTCGGTAATAAACAGGCACTTTACGTGCTGGGTTAAAAATGTGTCCCGAATACCGCTAGAAATTGCAATAATTTGCACCCTTATGGAAGAGTTTCAAGGCTTCCGTTACTGTAGTCGAGCCTCTGATAATGCAGTTATGATGATCTCACACAGCGAGACGTGGCGATGGACCGAGAGAAGAAGCGTGATATTGTGCTTACCTTATTTACCGATCATGCTAGTACTAGTGGTGGCCAACTTATGGCACGCAAATGTTTTATTTATAAAAAAATACTTTAAAGTTTTCTTTTAAGAACCATCGGGGGATATATTTTTTTGAACCTATCGGACGTGACAAATATGGCACATACTCGTTCACCAAAACGGAATAATAATAATAATACTATTAGATTACCATATTCCATCTACAAAACGTTTTTTCTCATAGAAACAATCAACTTCTTAAATTATGAATAATAAACTTGGATTTTTTTGAGATTAGGTTGTCCAGCTCTTAGGTGAATTCATGAATTAAAATAAACACCATAATTTGAGATACACCATCTCTACCCGTCATGTAAATATATGCAGCCGCGTATTTATGCACGGCTACCTTCCATGGGGCTATAAACGTGTCTGAATGAAAAGATTGTAATGCTATACTCTCTTATCCCGAGACGAAGCTGCACGGGACTGATGTAGCAACCATGCACCTTAGTGCTTAAAAATAGTTTAGAAAGACTATCTAATAGTTCCCTCCAAACCGACATGCCCCCCCACCATACTAGCAGTTATTTATGCCTCGGAATGTCTCAGGAGCAAATGTCCAAAACTAAGGTCACCACACACTCAAGTGTGCTTTGACTGAGTTTACTAAGACATAATTTAATAAAAATGCCAATGGGAGAGAAGAGCACGGAGAATTAGCAAAAATAAATAAAAATTCTAATAGATTTAAGTTTTGTACTATTATATTTGAGTCGTTTTTTGCGACCCAGGTTTCGCCTTTCGGCATCTTCAGGCACTGAGTACACTCACCAAAAGGCAAATAAACAAAACCCGGGTCGCAAAAAACGACTCAAATGGAATAGTACAAGACTTAAATCCATTAGAATTTAAATTCAAATTTCATCAAGTACCTTCGGTTGATAGTATTAATATTATTCTAAATTATTTACACGAAAGACCGAAAAATCAAGGGGTGACCGGCGTAGACACAAATTAAAGTGGTGTTATATGGCACCCCCCTATTTCAGGCGCCCGTGTGCGTCGCACATATTTTTTATATGGATACCTTCGAGAAAATTACTGTTGCCAGTCCCGTCATCATATTTAATGCGGCGCTTTAAGCGCTGTAAATGTTTTGTTGCTGAAAAAAAATCGTTTTGATATCACAAACTGTGGAGACTTAAGATTATAATTGACCAAATTAGACCACATCAAGCACAAGGATCGCTGTAATTTTCTTCCAAGTTGCACATCCAATATAATATACATAGGTAGGTACTTACTTACAAAAGTTAAATTAAATAATTACAAGATAAATAGAACTTTTTATATACAACGTTTTTAAATTTTCTGTTGAATTATTATGCTCAATATGCTCAATATGCTCAAACTTGTACTTGATATGAAGAAAATAAAAAACAACCAAATATAGAAATACTGAATACTGAAATGTCATTTTGATTTCAATAGTAACTCACGTATATATTAATAATTTAGTTGCTAGGACCATCCACTTAGCAACTAATAATAGTGGATTGGATTACGGATTTCTTCCGAAATAACTTTTTATACAAAACAGAATTAACTGAAAATGAATTCAATTCTACTTAAAGATGGCTAAAAGTATTAAAAGAATGCATTTGGCATCGTGCATTACTAGCTTAAAGTGCTTAAATGATCAAAAAAATTTGTACTTGATAGAAATACTGAATAATGAAATGTCATTTTATATTGATTTCCATTGTAACGCAAGTATATATTATTTAATAATTTAGTTGCTAGGACCCCTAGCAACTACTAATGGTATCGAAATAACTTTTCATTCAAAACAGAATTAACTAAAAATGAATTCAATTCTACTTAAAGATGGCTAAAAGTATTAAAAGAATGCATTGGCATCGTGTTCTGATATATTCTAAAAGTTTTAAATGTCTAGCTAGTCGGGAAGTTAGTTAAAAATCGATTGAAAGATTTGTACTGGATAAACAACCACCGGACAAATAAGAATACGAGCTAATAAAAACGTTGTAAAAAAGTATTGCCTATGTGCATTTTTTATTTGAAACAATTCATTTTTTTTTCAGAATTTATTAGTTAACTATGAAATTTTGATAAGCGGGGGGGGGGGAGGGGCATGGCACAAATAAGGTTGGTAAACACTGATATAGAGCCAAGTGAAGTTAATATAAAGCTGGTAATAAAACAAAGAAAACTTTTCCACGCCGTTTATTTTACACACTGTGATCGAAAGATACGCTTTTTCAGTTATCGAGGGGATGAAAAGTAGACGAGGCTAAAGCACACTAGGCTCTCATAATGCCTCCCGTTTCCCCGAAACATGGAGTTGGTATCATTCCAAATGCATTCAAGATCTTGCGCCATAAAGTTCGGTAACGGCGAATAATCAATTTGATTACTGTCCTTAAGTGCGCGTCTGCTGTCGGAGTAAGTGATGGTGTAAGGTGGAAACGTACTTTGCCGGGTCGTAATAATATATCCCCCTTGTGATTATGGCATGTCGGAAAGTTTAAAGTGACAGATAAAACGTGATAGTAAATAATTTACTATACAATTATTAAAAGTTCTGTTGTTACTTTTCAAACTCTTTTTGTTTTAAGAGCATACTTCAGTGAAACGGCAAATAATTTTCAACTATAGGTGAGACGAAATTTCAGACTCGCTTGCAATCGGAGAGCAAAAGTCAAGCTGTGAACACGTCAATTTGTTTTGTGATGGCGACGGGGGTATTAATTCTTAAATCGTGTAAAGATGACTAAAAAACGTTATAATAAACATTTACTTGAAAAAGAAAACATGTTATTATTGTTACTAATAGAACAAGAAACAGAACATTAAATGGACGCATTTAGAATTTTCATGACAAATTATATTTCGTTCGGCTCACGAACCATCATGTTCAAACACGCGCGTTAATATCATTTTACTCCCTACTTCAATTATAGTTTGTCAATTTATGGCTACGGCCGTATGTTGTAGCTTAACCACTGGGGTATGACAATAGAAATGGCGTATTTCTAAAAAACACTAGCTTAATCTTAGGTCAATAATTATTTTAAAGCAATCATTATTCATAAGATGTTTATCACACTTGAATGGTCAAAGACATAGCTTATAATAAGTATATTTAGAATCATCTTCAAATGTGTCAATCTTGCCGATTTTTTAAATAATAAAATGCCTAATTCTTGTCAAATTTGGGATCACAGAGATTATCAATATATTTTTTTATCGTGAATATTTTACAAAAATTATCTCGTAATAAATTATACTTATGGTTTTATAAATGCGTTTAAAAATTAATGAATCTAAAAAATTCTAACACCACTGCACAGTTATGTACCGAAATATGACTATATTCTAAAACAATAGAGCGAGAGGTTTAAAAGAATACTATTTTATGTAACAAAAATACTTTATGCAGTCATCAAATGTTTAAAATAACTACAAAGAATAATAAGGCTTCAAAATTATATAAATAGAGTATCTACAACGTTTAAGGAGTGTCCAGGATCATGGTTTGAAAATACAATAAAAACTCAATTTTGACCTACGACGAGCACGTGGGCCGTTAAGTATATCACTTTACAATACCTTGCTTTTTTGTTTAGGTCATAATAATATATCATTTGGTATTGTGTATTTGCATCGATTGATATTTTTCTTTCATATTTAGAATACGAATTCATTCAATTTAAATATGAGCTGAATTGAAAATTGAATGGAAGTGGGTGTAATATTGAACCATTTCATTTTAATTAGTGATCGGTTAATTGGAAACGGAATGACAATAATTGAAAGCGTACAAAGCCGATTTCATTATTTCCGATATTTTTTATGCGGCCGTATGCAAATTTTATATTAATTGTTTTGTATTTAAAATAAAAAAATATTCATTCAATTACTGTTTTATGCTTTATTATTTCATTGAATATTTATGAATGACTATTATTTAATCTATAGCTTAGTGATACGTAACCTTTGAAACATTTTTGAAATTTATGGGAATTTAGTGGAAAGATATTAAGGTACAACGGGATAAAATCATCATCATCGTTTATGGACTACAACCTTTCCCGATTCCTCCGTAGAATCATCATCGCATTGAAATCTCAATATTCAGAGGGCACTTAATGCCACCGAGGTTAGCTGAGCCAGTCCAACCCCTTTCTTTTCTTTCTATTTTTTTTCTTTACGCACCATGGTGCATGGTTGTTACATCAGTCCCATCCATCTCCATATCGGGATAGCAAAGTGTTCACGTAAAATCTTTTCTTTTATACATGTTTTCAGCGTCATGGAAACCGGCCCTGTATATCCATACTTACATTACGGGCGGAGATACGGAACCTAAAAACAGTATTACAATCGTTGGCTGGTCTTGGTTTCCTTCAAAAATTTCCTCCATCTTGGAAGATCTAACGCCGCACTCCAGTCACCATCTAGGTATTTTCTTAGTTTCGTGAGTTATTTACATATCCTTGATGCTATATTATCCGGCCATTCCATTTTGAACATATTATATTGATTAAGATGAGATATCCTAAGCTTGCCGGCAAAGTCCCGTTTATTTGAGGCTTTCTAGCGATTAGGAATGCAAAAATTAGCTATATAATTTGATTTATAATGGCGTATTGAAAATCTGTCAACATAATAGAGAATTTCAATATAAAATTTATATTTTTTCTGAAAAGTCATAGTTATATTTATCGTTGTTCTGTTTTGTCATGGAACCCAAAATATTTTGACCTTCATGCCACTCCAAGTTGGCTAAATATATACCCGCCATACCCATACGGATTCCAAATACACTGCATTGGAAACTGTGGTACCTAAGTATTTGAATCTAGTCACCAGCTTGACAGGCAGACGGAAAACCCACAGAGGATTGCCGGCGTCGATGGATGCAGCACTGCATTTGGATTTGGTTTTTGCCGCATTAAGATGAAGATCTACATGATTTGTTCTGTTGAGTAAAATATGGATGGTTCAACTGCATACTCTAAATGGTTACATGTACGTTGTACGTATGCAGTTCATCGTGGGACATTTATTCTTGCGCCGCAGTACGTGAAACATGAGTTTGTATAACATTTTATCAAATGACGAGTTCTTCTTTGAACATTTCACGGTGGAATACATTTGTATGTATCTTACAAAATGCGGCGATAGTTTGCAAATAGTACTGTTTCAATTAGATTAACCCTAACCTAACCTAACCTAACCTAGTAAAAATATCTCCAAATGTTATAGCATACGTACAAATACACTCCACGGTGAAATGTTTAACGAAGAACTCGTCATTCGAATAAATGTTACACGAACTCATGTTTCGCGTACTGCGGCACACGAATAAGTGTCCTGCGGTGAACTGTTTACGTCCAAACTTCTAGATACGACTCTAAATCGCATAGTTTTTCATCGCATTATTTGATCACCAGGTCATATCGTTCGGTATTCTAGATTATATAGGTAGCTATGTTCAATAATGAATACATCACACTTAAATCACATGTACGAATCATTGAATAAAGAAAACAAGTTGATTTATAATAATCTGATGTGTGTTCTTTTTTTAAAATTAAAAAAAAACAATCCAACAATTTTATAATATCCATCAGTTTGAGGTAGCATCATTTATTTAACTATGACTATGGCAATTTTATTATACCGCCCACTCCTCATAGTAATATTATACTACGTAGGTGTTTAATTATCTGCTCTCCTAGTAAAATAAATGGAGGTAAGAGATACGTAGTCGTAATGGAAATAGTGGGAACAATGAAAGGAAAAACGTGGCGAAGAATAAAAGAAAATTAAGATTAATGGCTCTCTCAGCGAACGTCATAGTGTATACTAGTTGCGAGGATGCAAGATTTGCGCAGGGCGCTAAATAAAATAATTTACCCACACGTCCTACACCCGTATCCATTTATTTAAAAAATGTCATATAAATTATTTATTATATATGACATTTATATAATATACGACTTATATGTTATTATGGATACCAGTGGCAAAGGGTGGAGGTAGGCTATTAAGATCTGCACATATATAATGCACACCTAACTTTGTTAGTCATACGTATTTGTTTTCATTGAAATAATACATGGTACTACAATAATTTACAGATGATGTTGGCTAGTTTTAAAACTCCATTAAACCCTGCGAAAATCAAGCGATAATAGATAATAGTCAAAAAATACTCCGTCTATCTATAAAATATCTTAAATTATGCAATTAAATCATACATAACTTTGAATATTTTATAGATAAAATATTTTTTTATCTATTATAGTTTGGTTTAGACATCACTTAATGAATTTAAAAAAATGAACATACAATATTTGTGTAATGTTTTCCTAAATCCAACGAAAACAAATAAATATGAATGAAAACGTGTGCAGAATTTTGTCGTATCGTCCAAAGTATACTAAAAGAATTAATGGTACGGTTTAGTCAGGGTTTAATTGATTTTTTAAAACTTACCAACATGATCTGTAAATAGTAGTATTATTTCAATGAAAATAAATACGTATGACTAACAAATCTTATTGTGCATTATTTATGGTGGATCTTAATAGCCTACTTCCACCCTCTATCACATGTATCAATATTTATGTCGTCCATGACTCCCACATTATGAATAATAATATATTATATTCTTTTGTTTTTGTTTTTATAATCAATCGTCTTATATAAATGTAATAACAGTGTAAAAATATCCAGTTAAATAAGCATAAGCTGAGATTTTAGGTTATTAAACAAAAAAGCATGATTTATAACATAGCTACTTGTAAAGTTGTAAATCCTGCACTTACCTACTCCTTGAAAACCTGGGCATTGATTGAACTTGCGAAATAAACGAGCCATGACGATTTTTAATAAAAAAAATCTGCAATTCTCCATATTTATCGGGCAGCGAGGGATGCAACAAATTGAGAAAAATGATGTATTCTTCCTTAGCGCTGGGGTACGCAAAAGTAGTCAATAAAGGACGAAGCGAGATTGCGCTGGAGCATGCAATGCAGAGCAATGGAATGAGATGCACAAAAAGATATTAAATCAATGTATATATATATTTATATAATATATAATATGTATATAAAGTCGCAAAGCAGGTTTAATGATAAATGTTTGAAAGGCAAAAATAATGACAAACTGCTTTGTTGAACCAAAGCAATCCTCATCAATGTTACTCAAATCGAATGAGTCAAAAACTACGCCTATTTTTGAAAACAATTAATGTCAGTTGAGGGTGGTATGTATGGTGAGATTGCTAGCAGAACCAAGCTGGCATGGAGTGCAATAGGGCGCCTGGATAGTATGTACCTTCAAAATGACCTCCCATTGTCTCTTAAGCGTAAAGTGTTCAACCGATGTGTGCTACCAACGCTCGTGTGAAACATGTATTCTTTACGTAAGAGAAATCTAAAAATTATGATTAGCGTAACGTGGCATGGAAAAGTGCATGTTGGGCATAACGTGTAAGGATCAATGATCCCAGAATAAACTAATGGATAAGGAAGCAGAAAAAGTGCACGATGTGATAGAGGTCACTAAGCAGATGAAATGGCAATGAGCTGAACATGTCACTTGGCGAGTGGAACCAAATAGTGGTACCAAAGGGGCACTAAATATCCACAGGAATGCCCTAAAACCTGCTGGATAGATGAGCTCATAAAGTTTGGTGGATGTACGTGGTAAATAGGGGCCGATACATGTGGAGAGCCAGAGGAGGCCATCATCCAGCAATAGACTAAACCCGGCTGATTTTTAAAAGATGAAAAGAATGAAAGAAGAAAGTGTAGAACTACTGTGTGCTACCAACGCTCACATATGCATGTAAAACAATAACTCTTAATAAAATAATGTAAGAGAAATGTGGCATGGAAATGTGCATGTTGGGCATAACGTGAAAAGACCACAAAAGAAACCAATGGATAAGAAAGTAGATACAAGTACGCGAGAGAGAGTGGTATACGAGGGGACGTAAACGTCCACGGGGATGTCTTAAAGCCCGCTAGATAGACGAGCTCATAAATTTCGGTGGATGTACGTGACAGTGAAAAACTGTGAATCGAGAAGAGTGCATGGAGATAATGGAGGCCTTCACCTAACGATGGATTAAACCCCGGCTGAAGATGGTGGATGTTATTTTTTGAAATTACCCAGTTAAATTATCAATGTTTACATGCATAGGTACATATTATTTTAGTAGATTTAGTAGACTGAATCTAGAAACAATGGGTATTGAAAAAAATATTATGTATCCTACTGTAATCATAAACAAAATAATACTTCTAATGGATGTAAGTTTTGTATCATTGAGTCGTTTTTTGCGATTTCCATGCCACGTTTCGTTACTCGTAATTATTACAACGTTTTTATTAGGTCGTATTCTTATTTGTCCGGTGGTTGTTTATCCATTACAAATCTTGCAATCGATTTTTAACTAACTTCCCGACTAGCTAGACGTTTGAAACTTTTAGAATATATCAGAACACGATGCCAATGCATTCTTTTAATACTTTTAGCCATCTTTGAGTAGAATTGAATTCGTTTTCAGTTAATTCTGTTTTGTATGAAAAGTTATTTCAGAAGAAATCCGTAAAAAGCAAAACACTTTTATTGGTTGCTAAGGGTCTAGGGTCCTAGCAACTAAATATTAATATGTATGTGCGTAACTATGGAAATCAATATGAAATGTCAAAATGACATTTCAGTATTCTATATTTATTCAGTATTTCTATCAAGTACAATTTTTTTTGATCGTTTAAGCTAGTCAAGTCAAGTTTATATGATTCAACAGAAAATTTAAAAACGTTGTATATAAAAAGTTCTTTTTATCTTGTAATTATTTTTGTATTTATCTTACAAATTTTATTAAGAATCACATTTTACATGCATACGTGAGCGTTGGTAGCACACATTGGTGAGTGCACACGGTGAGTGCCTGAAGATGCCGAAAGGCGAAACCCGGGCCGCAAAAAAATACTCAAATGGCATACCTAGTACAAAACGTATATCCATAATTACTATAATATGAAGACTTTGGTCCAAAACAATGAATTACTTAGGATAGTTAGGTTAGGTATATACATAATCGGTTATTATGTTTTCTATCATACATATATGAATATCTTAAAATGGTTAAATTAATAAATACAAGTAAAACGAGGTTCATTAATTAATAACTTAGCTGATTGATTTATCAGGGAAACCTATCACCTTAGAAGCTTTTCAGCGTCCCTCAAAAGTTGCTCCCACAGATGCGCCAGGCGTGGATGAAAAAGCTCACCCAGTTTTAACACAGATATCATTGGAAGTCTCTCAGACCCTCTCCCCCACCCTACTCCGCCTCGGTGTGATATATTGATAAAGTCTACGAGAACACTTCTGCTAAAAGCTATGAATAAAATATACCCCAGCACTTTAGCATTCTGTTGGGAGGGGGTGGAGGCGAGGAGTTGGCGGACGGGAGGTCTCTTCTTGCCTACTTATCACTAGGTATTCTGTGGGTTGGTCGTGTTTAAAAAGATTTATATATTTAAAAAAAAAAAACATGACATTACTCGAAATGAGAACTATCACATCTTACATATTATTTTAAATTTTACGATAGAATTGTTTGAAACAGTGGAACTCATTAATTTTATTTTTTGTAGACTTTGGTAAGTATATGAAAAATAACTCGCCTGAAAAATATTTAGAATGTTACTTCGGATAGTTCTGAATTTATGTAAGAATATACATATAATAATAATATATGAGTTGCCTAGAGTCATGACTCACATATTGAAAAAAATGGGGTCTTGAGATCATCGCAAAAAACTACCTATTGTTTTTTGTGATTAGAAGAAAAGTATTTTATTTTATTTTTTATTTATTTAAAAGGCACATTGTGCACATAATAAATTATTAATTCAAGACGTTCACAACATGACATTTAGGACGAAAAGTACAGCTAAATCAACTAAGTAAAGAAAAAAATAAAGCAAAAAATAATTTCATTGGAAAAGAAATAAAATAAAAAAAAAACAACAATAATTCAAGAAACATACTAGTTAAACAACTAAATAGAATTTTAAAAACAAAATACATAATGCATCACTAAAAATGTCTACATCTCTAGGGAGTGCATTGACCAGCCGCACAGCCCTTGTTATTGGTGCCCGGTGAGCCTGACGTCATGAGGAAACAGCTTTTACCCAAAATACGTCATGGCAACGACCCCGCATGTAATTGACGGGTGCATAAAAATTCAAATTTTCCAGAATATTGGACCACGTGAGAGCAGGGAAAATGCTTTAAGAGTATTAACTTCCTTAAATATTAACGAGTGCGTGTCGATTTACATTATTTAAAAAAAATATATATAATACTGCTAAGGCTGCAGACACACAGCATTCTATGAGAAATAGAGCTGCCTGATTGGTTAGAAAGGCCTTGATGACAGAACTCACATTATTCATTGAAAAATTGTGGGTTCATCAGCAGTCAACTTTGTCAACGATTTTCAAATGGATTAAAGTGACTTTTTTGAAAGAAAATTATTTTTCTTTATATCAAAATCAACTAAAAATTGCAAAATGTGATTAATGACTCTAGGCAACTCATAGCGCTGCAATAAGGCATTTGAGAATTTGCACCATCGTATGAAGAGCAGGTTAATTGGGTTTTGGTGTGATTGTCTTGAGGGATAGAAGACTGGTGGTTGTTGAGTGGATTGAGTTAGAGAGTTTATTTACTGAAAACAGAAGTGCAATGACATTTATTTTTGCGACAATTGAAAAGTTCAAGGTAATACGCGGTGAGAAATGTACAGTCCGAGGCGCAATGATAGAGAGTGTATCCCCATAAATTATGATTTGCTATTTATTGAAGTACTCAAATGCTGAAAATTAATATTCAATAAATTGCGGTAAGCTATTATTCATGCACCTATGTCACAATTATTAAAGAATGTTCTGACTCTAGATGAACTGACATGTGATAATTGGGCAATGCGCTGACTGTTGCATTGCTGCTATTCCGCAGCATTTGCTGCCAAGGCTTGGGTTGTTGAGCCTTACAGATGTATGCCACAATTGCAGAATGTGTTGACAAGGCCTGGGGTTGTTGACCCCACAGTACTCCCTCTCCAGAAATTAAGTAATTATCCAAATCTTGATATTCATTATGTGGCTGTAGAGAACACTTAATATCACCGAAAGTAGCTGAGCCAGTCTAACCTCTCTCTTTTCTTTCTAAATTCTTTCTTTAAGCACCATGGTGCATGGTTGTTACATCTGTCCCGTGTGGCTACGTATCGGGATAGCAGAGTGAGGACGTGAAATGAGTACCTTGGTATCAAAGTGGGACATAAGCCATTTACAAAATTTTACAGGAGACTCACAAACATGTGTGAAAAGTGTCCGTTTTTCATATAACATACCAACTTTAAACTCAAAAATCTCTATGAAAACTACCGCTTTTGATACTTTTGGTGGATTTTTTGAAAAGAGCATCACTTGCACTACCATAATCAATTAAAACATGAATTTAGTGGGAGGTGGCGTTTGTCCCACTTTGATACCAAGGTACTCAAATATATTCTTTCATACACGTTTTAAGCATCACGGAAGGCGGCCCTGCATATCAAGGGGTGGGGTACATACATGGCGGGTTGAGATAAGTAAATCTAAAATCATTATTACAATGTAAAAGTATACAAATCAAATACGAAAAAAGATCATATTATAATGGATTCAAATGTCTGAAAAATATTATTTTACGTAGATATTGCCCTTTTTAGGTTACCACGACTACACATTCTACTAGATTAGAAAATTTTGGGAATTATAATATATTAATTATATATTTATTTAGGAAAATTGTTTGCAAATCATAAAGGCCAAGGTTGGTACGCTCGGCCACTTACTAGACGGTCTGAGCAACAGAGAGCTTCTTTAATATTTAAAATTCATAAGGGCTGGTTTGAGCTTTTATAGTTTTTGTATGCATAGAGTCAATTTGCATGTTGTTTCTAATTATAAATTATTAAAACAGTGGATAGTGATTGGTAGGTAATAAAGTTGATTTAGGTTTATATTATTCATGGTGTGTGAAACCTAAGATTCACTTAACCTTTTCAGACGTGCCTTAAAAAACCCTTCACTGTGACTAGGGAATCCAATCCCGAGCCAAATTTTTGATCCCAGGATTTCGGGATTACAATTTGACGATCCCGAGATCCTAGGATTGGTCCCGGGATTGGCATTTTTCAATAGTTATTATTACATTTTTATATATACAAAAAACAGTGATGAAACCAATCAAAAATAAATCTAGTATAATTAAATTTATACTATTTAAGACATTTATTCTTAATATTGTGTTTAGTGTTTACACAATATATTATATCTTTCTTATTTTTATTAATTTATGTGAAGATAATAATAATTGCGAGATAAAAATAACTTTTTATATACAACATTTTTAAATTTTCTGTTGAATCATATAAACTTGATTTGACTAGCTTAAACGATCAATAGAAATAATACTGAAATATCATTTTGACATTTCATATTGATTTCCATAGTAACGTAAGTATATATTAATAATTTAGTTGCTAGCAACCAATAATAGTGGATTGGATTACGGATTTCTTCCGAAATAACTTTTCATACAATACAGAATTAAATGAAAATAAATGCAATTCTACTTAAAAATGGCTAAAAGTATTAAAAGAATGCATTGGCATCGTGTTATGATATATTCTAAAAGTTTCAAATGTCTAGCTAGTAAGGAAGTTAGTTAAAAATCGAATGCAAGATTTGTACCGGATAAACAACCACCGGACAAATAAGAATACGAGCTAATAAAAACGTTGTAAAATAAAATGAATTGGCAACACACGGGTAATAAATCAAACTTCATTCAAACTCAGTTTATTTCTAATGTAGTTATAATATGTCATTAAAAGTATTTTTTCTGTTATATATTCGTTTTTAATTTATTTTCCATAAAAATTGATAAAAAAAATTAATCCCGGGATTCATAGGTATCGAAAATAGTTCGGGATCCCGGGATTGGAAACCCTAACTGTGATGTGATGTGACTGTTGATTAAATTAAGACATCGTTTTAGAAAACATGACTTATAAGGCTTCAAAACTTTTTATCTTTAGTACTTCTGATTGTATATATATTGTAAAAACCCCTCTACTTTATCCCGGAATCATGGCGGAATTAATTTAAATTGTTGCACATAACCAAACAATGTTAAACCAAGAAAATCGGATAGAAACTCCCTTCAATTACGTCATGTACCCATAAATTACGTGTATGTTCGCAGCGATGACCTCTTATGGATGAGTATTGTCTCTTCTCGTCAAGTTTATATCCTGTATCAATAGCCATGGCTGTATGTTTGGGCGATGTGTTTTCAAAACACGTATATATTTTTAGTAATGTGCTATATATATTATATTATATATATATTTTTTAAATTATATTTTCTCGGTTTATTATGTTTTTTATGATTATCTGTTTCACTAATGATTTTTATTTAATTTTAATTTGTATTATACATACCTACTTACATCATTTGAAAACACATGTGAGAAATAAATAACCGCAAGACAAAAAAAATACACACAGGGCGTTCGAACCTGCGCCTCCTGGGATTCGCGCCCGTTTTCCCAGATTGCTAAGCTATTTGTGTCGTATTTAAAAAAACTCTAGTGAATATATTATACTTCTCAAAAGTGTTTTAAAATTATATAATATGAGGCGTCTAATTCCAAAAAGCGATAAGTCTACATTTGGTCAAAATCGAGAAAAAATACGCACGTATTCTTCGTTATTAAGAAAGCAGATACATTTTTATTTTTTCGAAAACAAATTTAATCTTATGCAATGTATTTGTTTTTAAAAATCATATTATGTATATTACTATGTAGGTATACTTTTTCCCATATGTTTAATATCAATGTTTTAAGGAGATTTTTGTAACTGTATTAACCGGTTAAGTGCCCAAAGCGTCTTTGGACGCCCTAATTACACCAATTCTTATGTTAATTACTATCAATTAACTAATTGCGGCATAGAAAGGATTAATTGATCGATACTTTTCTAAATGTTTTGATGAATACCGGTATTCTAATTATCATCCGGTATTGCGATCCCTAGTGCTTTCGTGTGGTTTCAATTTTATAGGTCATAAACAATATTACATACGTAATAAGTGCCAATAAAATATTAAGTGTTAGTATCTAATGAATAAGAATGCGTAATAATTTAATAACTTTAAATTTAAATAATTTTAATTTTCTAAAAAGTTTATTCATGATGATAAATTATTTTTATTAAGCATAATAATAATATGATTAATGTTTATTTTATCACAAACTGTAAGTACATATATATTAAAAATACTTTTCTTATTTTCCACAGTTTTAAAGTTTTTTTTTCGATTGAAGCATGTTTATAATATATTATATTATAAATTAAATAAAACTTATATAATTCAACTTGGATAATACAACCACAATAAAAAAAATACAGTTTTGAACTTCTCTTTAGTGTACCACTCCTTGATAGAGGTTGGTGACTATCAGGGTGAACTTGGAACTTGGTTTACTTGGGCGAACTTGGTTCGGTGGAACCGCACTTATACCAATCGAAGATATCACGAAATACGGTGTCCTTTACGAATGACAAATTGGCGAATACTGTACTTTTGTCCTCTCATAATATGGTCGAGGTAATTGGTCAAGCGCCATTTTCAAATACGGTTCCGAAAACACATGATAACACAAAACATTATAATATATATATAAGTATATAAATGAGTGTGTATGAGACAAGCACACAAACAAGCTGTCGTCCACTTTTAAGAGATGTCTTTTCTTTTGCGATAATCTTTTGATCGTTGTGCAGATGATTTCATCATAATTGAGTCGGAAAAACTCAAGAGTCAATATAACGTATTTCGGTATTAGGGTATCAGGGCATCATAGCGAGACTCGCCCGTTTTTCATGTTAAATTTCGCGATATCGCGCTTATGTTTTGATTTAACGTGAAGTAAAAAAAATATAAACAAATATTATATAATAGTACCTTACATTAAAATTGTCGGAATATTAATTATATGAATATTATTGGTAATTTTCATTAAAAATTCCAACCCTAATTATATTATCGAATATATTAAAAACAAGTCTAATTCTAATAGAAATAATATCATTTGAATAAAATAATAATCGACGAATTCCTTACGGAGAAAATTTAATTTCTCCTGTTAAAAATTTAATATTTCTCGCTGAATAATTTTACATTTTCAAAAATATTTTATTAATAATCGATAATTTTATTTGGTTCGACTTCTTCGCGGATATTAATAACATTAATACTTTGCTCGCGGAACTAACTTTATTTAGACATTTCCTTAAAGTTTCAAACTCGTTTCAATATTACTCCTTATTGGCATTATTGGCGTAAATAATTTCTTGTATCCTAGGGCCAGATTCAAAAATGTCGCCGTTAAATAAACCTGTTATATATTGTTATAACACCCAAGAGGCAGGTACAAAGATACGAGTATTATAATTCGACTGTGTAAAGGAAAAAGGGCGTAATCTATACACATCAATTCCATGACAAAACAGGATATGACAAAACAGAACATGAGCAAACAGAACATGACAAAACAGAACAGTGACAAAACAGAACAACGATAAATATATCTATGACCTTTTAGGATAAATATAAATTTAATATTGAAATTGTCCTATCTCCATTATGTTTTTAATAGCACAGATTTTCAATACGCCATAATAAATCAAATTATATACCTAATTTTTGCATTCTTATCGCTAGAAAGCCTCAAATGAACGGGATTTTGCCGGCACGCTTAGGATATCTCAACTTAATCAATATAATATGTTCAAAATGATTGGGTGACTAGTTACAACGAAATAATGACCTTACCTAACCTAACCTAGCCTAAATAGATTCCACACAAATTAATGTTTCATTTTTCCCCTGACTGTTCTGTTTTGTCACTGTTCTGTTTTGTCATTTTCTGTTTTGTCATGTTCTGTTTTGTTATGATCTGTTTTGTCCGGTTACCCAAATTTTATAATTGGTACAAAAACATTAACAACAAAAATAAAAACACAAGTCCATGACTCGGTATATACATATATATACAAAACTTTTTTTGAAAATATTAAATTTATTTATATATATAGTAGGTATATAAAAGTTTATAATGTAATCACTGCACGTTGACCATTCATCGTAAAAACCTCAATTTATCTGTTTGATTTTGATAATCATGCATGACCATTGCCGCTCGATTAGGTGGTCGAAATATTCATTTGGTGCTTAGCGCCGCCACATATTAGTGTCATACTCACGTGGCGTCTGTCAAAATGATCAAATATACGTTATACAAAATTTAAGCAAATTAAGTACCTAGTATTTGTATTAGCCTGTTTAACGAGGAATTAGTATCAAGCTAAATAAGCATTGGCAAAATATATTAATTTAATTTACAAAAATAGAAGTAAGAAAATTAATCTACTATTCCTATGGAAAAACAGTCACTGATAAACAGATAACAGTTATAAAATCACAAAAATGGAATATTCTTTGCTCAAAAAATTGGCACGGTTACAATTCTCACAATAAAATAATTTACTGTAGATTTACATTGAAAGTATATACATGGTATTAACCATACGCTATGGAGTGTATTTTACAAACTGTTTGTATGGAATGTCTGCACATGCCGCGTAGCTTGTGTCGACGAGATGCAACTCGTTTCGGGGTTCAAAAATGCTGAAGGGGGGGGGTTATACAGGGATTCAATCCAGGCACTAACCTTTGATGTTGATAAGGCGGGTGCACTGGGCTGGCTCTGTGTTCCCGCACTCACAAAACTAGTACGATCACACACGTTGAACGGGTAACAAGCTTATAGAACCTGCCAGCAAAGCCACCACGTCTAGTCATGACTTAACCGGTCTGGGCCAAAGCAGTTATATTCATTCGTCATGAAAAAAAACATATATTATGTGCCTGCTGTTGGTGGAGGCATCCCATTTATTCTACCAGGTCTTTAACGCCACAATATTTGCACAAATAATAATTGATGAATATCTTCTAAAACCTTCCAATAAACTTTTTTTAAGCTTTGTAAAATATTCTTCACTCTTTTAAAACTCATTTAGTGCTAACACCGCGACTGGCGCGTTTGGAGTCGTTGGGCATTATATATAATTAACGAGTTGTTTAAAATATGGTAATTAAAAGGTAATTAAAAGGTTAACAGTGATTGTGAGGTGCCACTAAAATATATTATATGCACGGATATATTTTTTTGACCATGTGCGATCCTAATAAGATCATATGGGCCTCCACAGAGTGAAGGTTTTGTATTAACACGTTTTTGTTTTTAAGATAAATTTCAATTTTTAATTTATTAATTTATTTATTTTACATATTGTGAACATTACAAATTATAAGTCTAAGACGTTCACAACATGAGATTTAGAAACAAAGAAATATTATTAAAACAGTATTAGGTACATAACAAAATAGATAGATCAGAATTAAGTTATTCTATAGTAGAGCTGTGTAAATACAAAAAATATAAAGTATATAGGTTCAAGGAAGTACACCGGTTGAGTTAAGCAGACCCTATTTTAAGAATTTATAAAACAACGTCCACCTATACTCATATTCACGTAGATGGAATATATTATCAACATCCGAAGCGATTTGGTTGAATGTTAGCCACTTTGCTCAACCTATTAGGTCCATTCTCTGATTCATTCACAAATTGAAAAACAATATTTATACTTGCGAGAACCAAGATTCGAACCTAGGACCCACGACGTTATAGGCTGACAAATTAGTCGCGCGGTCACCGTGTGTATAAATAAACGAATAATTTATAATTAACAATTTTTCAGAACGCAATGTGAATGAAAGCAACGCAATCTTTATTACCACGTTTTTCTTAGCTCACATTCTTGTTTGTCCGGTGGTTGTTTATCCAGTTAAAATCTTGCAATCGATTTTTAACTAACTTCCCGACTAGCTAGACATTTGAAACTTTTAGAATATACCAGAATACGATGCCAATGCATTCTTTTAATACTTTTAGCAATCTTTAAGTAGAATTGAATTCATTTTCAGTTAATTCTGTTTTGTATAAGTTATTTCGGAAAAAATCCGTAATCCAATACACTATTATTGGTTGCTAAGGGGGTGGTCATAGGAACTAAATTATTGTTATATACGTGCGTTAGTATGGAAATCAAAATGACATTTCAGTATTCTATATTTGTTTGTTTGTTGCAAAATAGCAAAAAAATGATTTGTTGACAATTGCCTTATTTGTCCTAAATTATTAATAATATATATAGAATTGTCAAGTTTATATGATTCAACAGAAGATTTAAAAACGTGGTAAGTATATAAAAAGTTCTTTTATCTTATAATTATTTGTTTTTAGTGTCTGTCAACTGTTTAAAATATTTTTTAAAAGATTAATTGAACAAAAAAACCGTACACTTTCAAGGATGAAACTTATAGCTCTATTATAATAAATATATTATAGGTAAAGGTAAAAAATATATTTATTTTTAATTGATTCTGTATATTGTAAAAATCAAAATAAAAGCACTTGGTACCGATATACACTAATGTACCTATACAGACAAGAGCTTTACATTAAAATGTCAAAATGATCGCTATAATCTTTTGACAACAAGTAGCTACTTACTTAATGTACAATAAATAAATATTAAAAAGGGAGAGAAAATTTCACTTAAGGGTGTGGGTAATTTTTAAAAATATATATTGATTTATTCTTATCTGTATGAAAATTTTCATTATTTTGCAATATGTGAAACCTACATCCCTGAATATTTAAATAATCTACTAATGGCTGTAAGAGAATTTCTACTCTTGCTAATGGAAGCTTATACAAAGCTTCGCATATTCATAAAAGCCTTTCATAATATTACATATTATTTGAGCTTTCATAATATCCTTCAACGTGAATTTTTTATCAACCTAAGTACGCATCAAAAGTTAACACTGTGATATCAAATTTTGATTTTACATTTGATGTTAATCAATGTAATATTATAATACAAACTTATATAGGTAATTTAAAAAAAAACTCAAAAGCATATAAATTAGAAAAAAATGTTGGGCCGAGTGAAATTCGATCATCATTTACGTTATTGATACGTCTACGATTCATGCGTATTTCAAATTTAACAGATCCAAATACCACTTCACATTCATTGTTTTGGATGAGTATGTAGGGTGAATACCTAACCTAACCTAACCTACTTAATTATTTAGTGACAATGTAAATTCAATATTAAATTATCACCACACTTCATTAAACCCCAAAAATACATTAATCGGAACACCCAAGGACTGAACAAAAACGATGCATAAGTGCGAGTGAGAAAGTATTCGGTACCCTTACAATCTCTGCGACACGCGCTAGAGTAAAATAACAGGTTTACAGATCTGGGAGATGGTTTGCTACGATGTAGCCGACAAATTTTAGCTTATTGCATAACTAAGCGTCGATAACCATGTTGCTAAAATTGCTATTTTTTGTGTTAAACATAAAGTCAGTGGTAAATATTTTTAGTTAATTAAGTAGAAAAGATAATTATGTGTGTTGTATTAAAATATGGTGGCCGTAATGATAAACAAGAAGGTGGTATTACGTTTCATAGGTAAGTTGATACATGTTTCTGATAATTTATTTGTATATTATTATATATTTTAATATCAGTGACATAGTGTTTCTTTAAAATAACTTAAATTATGGAAATCTTTACCTAATGGTAGCATATTGACCGCTTAAAAATACTATATAACGTAAAAAATAGAAAATTATATTTTAATACTGAGCGTCTAGCGAAATGGTCTATGGTCTCGAACATTATTTTGTAGACGAATGCGTTCGCTCGCCCACAAACCAAACGCACGGCACGCGGCTTCATTTAGCAATGCAACGGGTGGCATCTAGATGTATCTATAGTTTATGGGAACACCTCTGAAATATACATATTATTCGAAAAAACCGCAACTGAATGAGTCCTAAACCCTCAATTTTTATCGTCATCAAAACGTTGTGATTTTCCCGTCGATGTATTAAATTAATATTGTAAGCGCTATGCAACTGATATATTCTTATATATTACAAATTTCAAAATTTTTTTGGTCAGTTATTAATTGAATTTGATAAAACGATATTTGGTGATATATGTGTTATTTTTTTTTTCTTTCTTTATTTGGAAGCAATTGAGCTCTTCTCTGAATGGAAGGCTATTCTGCTTTACAATGGTTTACAAAAGTACACATACATTTTTTTAACGACAGGCATAAATAGTTACATTATTAATGATACAGAATTACATTTTTGTTACACTATACACTAGACATTTACGTTACATTTTTGGAGTACAGTAGGTGCGATGAAATTTTGCACTCGTCGCCTGGACTCGCCTATCGGAGACCGACAGTCGAGGTGTGCGCAGATGGCGTCGGATGAATATATTTTTAAGTCATGTAAAATTGACTAAAAACTTTACGTATGTACTTGAAAAAGAAAACATGTCAATGAATATACTATTATTATTAGTAATATAACAATTAACATAACATTAAATGGACGCATGTTGAATTTTTATGACAAATTATATTTCGTTCGGCACGCGTTATTTGCTCAATCCGCGCATCGCCTAGCCACGATCTTTTTAGACTATGCCTCAACTGAAGTATAGCCTTAATGATTTAGAATATTAGGTTTAGTGTACTTAACGAGGTTTGTTAATGACAAAATATTATTGGATGGATAATTCACTGTATTGGTAGATTATTTGTGTCACCTTTTGAATTTGTTTTGATGAAATTCATGTTTTAAAGATAATTTAGTTGAAAATGTCTCTCTGCGGTGGCCGAAACCATTCCAGAAAAAGTGCAAATATAACTATAAAAAGAATAATACGATTATTTCCACCATGTATTGGCAGTTAACACAATAAAAGTTTTTTTTTAAGTTATACTTCTTTTGGCGCGTTTGGGAAATCAGATCAGAGTGTATTTTTGGCGTGTGACATGTAACACATAATTTATTTTTTCACACGAAGAAAAACGCACTCGATTGGATTCGAACCACCGATTGTTCGGTTATCACCTTTACGCCACAGTATGATAATGCAATCTTGACGATTATGGAGTATAATATTATAGTTTAGAATTGTTCCGTTGCCTAGGCAGCGAATTTATTATTGTCGGCCATTTGCAATTCCCTACGTAACCAAACGATTAAACGTCAGAGTGACAGTTGGTACTTTAAAAATAAAAACAACGAGAAACCATTATATAATTTAGTAATATAAGTTAAAGTGTATAGAAATAAAACAACGGCGTTCTAATAAGCGGTTCTTTTTCATGAGTGTGTAATTTAACAAGAAAATTAAGAGCTGGACAAAGAATCTAGTTTATCACAAGTTGTTTTTGTTTGTTACGCCAAAGAAGTAAAACTTCTAACGCGCGTACATAAGTACACACACTGATTTTTTGTCAATATTTTCTAATTGGAAGTAGGGTGTCAGCAATTTTTTCAGTTTATTTTAACGTACCTACTTCAGCATCTAATATTTTTGTAGATTTAACAAGTATTTTGATTGAATACACGTAGTGTTTCTTAAGACGACTGTGATTATTTTATAATTTTAAAGTGCATACGCTTCGTTATCATCATAAGCCTGAATATATCCACTACTTTAATTTATATAAACCTTTGTCTACATTATATAGCTTTCCGATTTGAATCGGCGCAGGCACATTTATTCCTAAGCGCAACCTGTAAAGGGCATTATTGTTAACGTCCCAAGAAGAAAATACTCGCATTCAAAACTAAGATGGCGGCTGGAGATACGAGAGATAGCGTAAACGCGAAGTAACAACCCGCAAGTTCTCGCGCTTCGGTAAACATTTCTTTCACTTGTGCGGTACTTATGGATAATGGTATCGTAAACCATACTCGTTTGGCTGATGCAGTTGTTATTTTTACTCTCAACATCAACTCAAAGATGGTGATAAAGCATATGGCCACTGTAAACTGAACGTAATTGAAAATTGACAATGCAAATTGACAACAAATATTTTATCTACGTTAAATGGAAAGCAAAATGTAACACAAATTGGAGCCTGTCACAGTAAGAACAACACATTGTAGTATATTTCAGTCGAGGTAGTGGTTAATGTTTGAATCATGTATTTTGTATTGTATCATGTATTGGTTAAGAGGGTTAATTTAATTGAGTAATTAACATATTTGCATTCATGGTGATATTAAAAAAAAATGCTTGATTATAGTTAGGTGAATTTTGCAAATAGTGATATCCCTTTATGGCCAGAATTAATTATTGTGTGTAGTGCTATTGTGTTGTTTAGTACTTCGTGTTTCGAGGTGAATCTCTTGATTATGTTGTTTATACAAAATTCCGAGAGTCCATCGATCTTTTTTTAGTATTGGGCAGTCGCTGATGACATGCTACACAGTTTGAGTTTGTAGCCGTCAACTGGACAGCAGTCATCGTCTCTCATTTTAAACTTTTTTTAGATCGGGTATTGTGAACTAATGACCTACTAGTTGTGTGCTACGGTTCGAATGAGGCGGATGGGTCATTTGAACATATATATCATCATCATCAGCTGTGGTCAATCCACTGCTGGATGAAGGCCTCCCCAAGCTTTCTCCAACTCTCTCGGTCCTGTGTCGTTCGCTGCCACGTATTTCCGCCGAATTTTATCAGTTCGTCAATCCAGCGGCTTTTAGGGCAACCCTGTGGCCGTTTCGTACCCCTTGGGTACCATTGGATGACGGCATTTGTCCAGCGGCCGTCCTTTCGGCTCCATTCGTCCATTCGTTTCTCTTACGGTCTTTTCGCGTGATGCCCAACATGCACCTCTCCATGCCTCGCTGTGTGACTCTTAACTTTTGGACATCTCTCGTGTTGAGGGTCAACGTCTCGCAGCCATACGTGAGCACGGGTAGCACACATTGGTTGAATACCCTACGCTTAAGACATAATGTAACATATATATACCATACTAAAATTAACGTATTATTTGCTAGATATGCTAGATGAAATGTGTTGTAGCCTTCAAATGGACAGCAGACATCGTCCCTCAATTTATTTATTTTTAGATTGGACATTGTGAAACAATGACCCACCAGTTAAGTAATAAATAATTACAAGTTAAAAAGAACTTTCTGTATACCACGTTTTTAAATTTTCTGTTGAATCATATAAATTTGACAATTCTACGTATTAATGATTTATGACAAATAAGGCAATTATCAACAAAACATTTTTTTTCTATTTTGCAACAAACAAATATAGAATACTGAAATGTCATTTTGATTTCCATAGTAACGCACGTATATATTAATAATTTAGTTGCTAGGATCACCCCCTAAGCAACCAATAATAGTGGATTGGATTACGGATTTTTTTTCCGAAATAACTTTTCGTATAAAACAGAATTAACTGAAAATGAATTAAATTTTATTTCAAGATGGCTAAAAGTATTAAAAGAATGCATTGGCATCGTGTTCTGATATATTCCAAAAGTTTCAAATGTCTAGCTAGCCGAAAAGTTAGTTAAAAACCGTTTGCAAGATTTGTACTGGATAAACAACCACCGGACAAACAAGAATATGAGCTAAGAAAAACGTAGTAATGAGGTTAATACCACACTAAAATTAACGTACTATTTGCTGTACATTTATAAAAACTACAATCATAGACGTTTTACGTATCATACTATTTAATAAACAGAAAATTCAATTTTTAAATCGTTAGAAAACTAATTAAACTTAAATGAAAACGATTTAAACTTTATTTGTGCATTAAAATTAACAATAACATTTAAACATTTTTATTTTTGTTATACCATTGACAAGTTGTGGTACTTTAGCAGGAGTTTTTCGATATAAAATATGACATTTCATGCCCTAGTTAAATATACAGTGAATAAAAATAACAAATGTTTAAATACGAAGGAAACGTTGAAATTTTAGAATTTGAATAGGTTTTTAATAAATGTGCATTTTTAAATAAAATTATTATACCGTAAAATTTGATTGGGTACAACGGAGACAATGAATAGAAAAGTCCAGTTATCAAATGCGCAATCGAGTGAAAGGTTTTTTTTGCATATTTACCTGTTTAAAGCATACAATAATAACTGTATTGTAAAGGTGACACAGTGGGGGCCTATTCATACTGTTTTTATTCATCGCTCGGAGTTATGAAATGTATTCTCACTGATAAGCGTTATATACATACACCACAGGGCTATTAATTGAGAAAGGAAAACTCATAGCATTATTTAGCTGACCATATTATTATCGAGTCAAAACTTTCCACGGCAATGGTTTTAATTTTCAAATTTTCCGGAATTTACCAATAATCTCTTTTGGATTTGCTGCTTTCTAAGGGTACAAACAACACAAAAATACACCCCTCCAAACCATGTCACCCACATCACACCTGGTATTACTAAAACTTATTACGATGCCCTACGTGTATATTTGAAGCATTGCTGGTTATTTATGTCTGAAAATGTTTCAAAAGCAGTTAACTAAGACTGGGGTCACCATGTCGCACTAAATTATATTTTAACTAAGTATACGGATAAAGCAAAGGCTGATTCTGATTCAAATGTGGTAAATACATCGTATTGGTATTATCATAATTACCACAAACCGATTTAGATCTCGGCTGTTTATAAGCTAGCTCTCACATCTAAACTCGTCTCATCTGCCACTCAGCCATAAATCAAACCTTCTAGGAACGTCGATCCGATGTTGCTTATGAAGACCGCGCACATCTAACTACGACAGTCACACGTAGCCTCTCGAAACGTATACATATTTGGATGCGGCGACTGATGAGCCTGTATATGAATGACCAATTCGTAGGTGTGTGTATGCGTTCTGGCATCTTCAACTCGCAGCTAAAGATGCATGCGATTTGTTGATAGTAGCACTAGATGTTATTTTCAAACTAAAAAGTCGGATTCGATCAATCTGCGGAGCTCCATTTGGCAAATTGTGTTTTGGAAATAACGATCATGTCACATCGACGTATTCGAAATATTGCAGACGAGACGAGTTTTGAAGTGCGAGTCGGCTAACATTACTCTCTACCCGTTCTTCTACCTTACCATAAAACGCAAGTTGGGTACACCGATAGTTTGAAGATCTTTCTCTACTCCGTCAAGTGATCGGAGTCCTAAACATGAGCGCCCAGTTTTTTGACGCTCACCTTGTTATGTTTCATCATTTTATTACGATAACCAGCTCATCACAAATACTCTGATTAAACCGGCACCACCGTTGTCAATTTCCACAAATACGTCCAAGTATCTTTTTGAATACTCTATACTCAAACACCAACTGTTTCTGATAACTAATCGGTGGAACACAGGGACTATTTACCTCTACCTCGTATCGTCGATCTTACTTGGAATAGTATCTTGTAAAAATAATATTTAAATTAAATAAAAAACAAAAATAAATTATTGTTTATGTTTGATACCTAATGAGTATACGCCAGATTTAAAAATGCCTGATTATTTTTATTATTGACAATAAATCATTTTTAAAAAACAAACCAATTATCAAACCAAAATCTTAAAAAAAACCGAGACTAATTGGCACTTGAATATCATACAGTCAGTAAAAGACGTGGGGCTCGAGTTCCACCTGATCTATTTTATTTTACAATTTTTATAATAGGTGTGTTTTCTAAGATTCATCAAAATTATGTGAGTACGTACCTATTTAAAAAAAAAACTAATAATAAATAAATTAATTAAATAATTTAGATCCAATGACATTCAGTAGCATGCGGTCCATAAATGCTGTAAGTGTAGATACTAAGCATCGCCAGAAATAATAGAATGTATTTATTGAATAATTATATTACGTACATATTTAGAGTTATCATAACGAAATGTAATACACGATACTGTTTCATCTGTCACAATTGAATTAACTACAACATCTGAAGTAGAATTAAGTATAAGTGGACATACGTTTAATATTATTTAGGTTACTGCCAAAAGTTGGTAAATTTTGAAATCATTATATGGAGTACTTAATTGGAATTTGAAAGTTTGACATAGCTTCTAAAATCAGGCATAATGCTAATTTTTTTATGATTTATGTGCATGCTCTATATATCGGATTTTTTAGAGCATATATTATATTTATATATGTAGCAGTCAAGCACCCCAGACCATGTCAGCAAATGCTCCGTGATTACAACACAATAATTAGCGCATATTACTTCATTTACGGTCAGCACATTCTCGTGTGAGGGTCGACAACCCTAAGCCTTGTCAGCAAAACGCTGCGAGGTGACAACAATAAGACACTCAGTTTATCACCCAATTGCGACCTACATCAATAATAGCTTGCCGCAATTGATCGAATATTCATTTTAATAAATAGCGTGTCGCAGTGTTGATGGGATATGGCACTCTACCAACAAGCTTCGGACATTAGTAGGTACTCATTATCAGAATACCTCAATCTACTCAAAAACCCACGGTATATTAATCACCAATATGCTTTTTTTTTTTTTAATTATTGCTGTTTTTTATTTTATTTCTTTTCTATAAAATTAAAATTATTTTTTGTTTTGTTTTTTCTCTAAATGATTTACTTGTACTTTTTATACTAAATGTCATATCGTGAATATCTTGAATTATTAATTTGTTATGTACTTATTCAATGTGTTTTTTTTAAATAAATAAACAAAATAGATAAATACATAAATAATCCGTTGTAAACTCTAAACACCTAAATAAATTATCGTCTTTTGGCAGCAACCAATAGCATCCCTATGAGCAAAAATCATCGCACGCCACTGATTAATTCTAATTCATTTAACTTGTTCTCAAAGATTTTTGTTATTAACATATTATATAAATGTGGTGATATTTGAGAAATTATTATAAAATATACTGAAGGTTGTGTAATACTAAATATTATATAGTACAACTGCTTCACCTTTAAATTTAAATTTTAAGATTCCGCGTGGAATTTTCTTTGAAAGAAGGCAACAAAGTTATAACCGCAAAAGTTTTCAACGTCTGACTAGCAACCCTTTCATTAGCCTACCTTGCCGCCCCCGTACCGCCCCTCTAAGCTGTGTGGTAATCTGTGTGAACACAGCGTCCTTGTTTGCCATAAAGCCTTTTCAATTCATCCAAGAAGACTTTTTACGCGTTTCTGCTCACCTGAAGGCTGTGGGAATAGTTATTATGGAAATACATTAGTTGATAAGAGGCTAGTGAATACGTACTGTACACATAATTTGTACCTAAAAGAAAAACAGTCATTTGAGTAAGTAGTACTTATAAATATTACACAATATTACTTACGCTATACGGTAGTCGAAAAGTGATTCATAATACGCCATCGTCATAGATGTGGATAAGAATTGAAGAATAATTATTTCATGTAAAAACTACTAATTAAATAGTAGGATGTCCGTAGGTTAATTGGTAAAGCACATTGTCACGGATTTATTAGATGCAGGCTCAAGTCCCGTCGGGCGGCGTATTTTTTCTAAAAAATATTTTTTATAGTAAGTATATTATTATGTGTTTTTAAATTATGTATATTCAATATAACGTCGCTATAGGATTTGTTTCCCGAATATCCATTTTTGTCGAAATCGACATTTTAATGCAGTTCAATTTCTTTTATCGAACTCTACCGAAATCATTTATAAAAACAATATATTTTTATCTAGGAACAGAGATATTTTTTTAAAAAACCCGAATACGCCATGTTAAGTTACAATTACTCCGTGGTGTGCTCCCGAATGTCCAACTATTCGTACCTGAATATCCAAGTTAATTTCGATCGAAATATATCTCTGGCTGAGTGTTTATTTCCCGAATATGACTTTAGCCAATCAAACCGCGCTCACGCCGTGCATCTCGCTCCCACATTCACGCTGTCTAGCTCTAAAACAATCACGCCCACTTTCATATTTTTCGGCCGTCTGGAGACTTCTTTCAAATTTCGTCTTATTGATATTGTTTTTAACGTTACTATTGTTTTAATAGTGAATTCATCAAATTTGAAGAGATCATTCATAGCTGATACATCACCAGTTCGCCCTGAACTTACAGTAGAGTTGTGGAAGTGAGTATTTTAACCTAAATAACTGCATTTTGTTTTGATAAATGACACAAAATCCCAACGGTTATATGAATTCTACAGTATGACCCGGCAACTACTATGACGTAAAAAATAATTATTATTTCAAATTATTATTAATCAAACATTGTTTGTCTTTATTTTACTTTTAATCTAGGTATTTATATGAAAATAAAGGCGATGCTATTATTTATTTTTGAGTGCGCTGATAGTTAATTTAATTTAATATGTATGTTAGTAACTATTTATTTGGTGGATATTATATACTTAGGATATTGGTACCTACCTAATATTAGCAGCCAATGGTAATTAATTTATACATGCTATTATTTTGTGTTGTTATTCCTTACAATAGTAAATATATAATATTTATTTGGTGGTTTGTAATAAGTTTAATTGTCAATTATAGAAATATATCAAGTACGAGTAAGTACCTACCATCATAAAATATTGGAGAAATGACCGTGACAGCGGTTAGTAATTGAAGTAGTACCGTATAATATATTTTCTCAGAAGTAATTTAAAAAAAATATGTAAGTATGTTCAATTATTAGAATGGTACATTCTTAAATCTTGTGAATTATTCGTTCAATAAAAAAATAGTTAATTACTTAAAAACTATTTTATTACTTACTCCGAAAAAAACCGAAAAAGTGATTGCCGCATGTTATTATTACATACGAACTTGGGTAATTACGATCATTAAGTATTTAAATAGTAGAGGTAATTATTAACAATTATCATGTAAATAAATATAACATTTGAGGCGCGTACTTTTTGACCACTCAGTAATCTGTGGGCCGTGCAGCAATACGCTACGGTCTTAAATCCCGAACGTCCATGTTTTGTCCCGAATATCCATTATTCTGAGAGAGCGCAAAAAAATTCCCGAATATCCACAGTGAGTACTTGTAAATAAAACGTATTTTCTGTGCATTTAATGATTTATACCAGTATATTATTCTTGGAATCTATTCTTAGATAATGTTGCAATCTTACAGTATAGAAAGAATGATTGATACATCTACTGATATTAAAATATACGACAATGAAATTTGTTTTTCGTCTCCTGTAAAATTGACATTTGGTCTATTCGGGAAACAAATCCTATAGCGACGATAACATAGCATGTTACATTCTATTATATTGTGAATTATTCGTTGAATAAAATAAATTATTTAAATAGTCCAAGCATAAAATTCATAATCCTGGAAACCGATCCAATTTTTGTATTGTAATACGCAATAGTGGTTTATTTCCGAGACAATTTTTTACAATGGTGCATCCAAACCTGTCAGCGCCGCAAACTTGAACGTACCTAAAATACCATTCTAATGGATTTAAGTTTTTTACTATCCCATTTGAGTCGTTTTTTGCGACCCGGGTTTCGCCTTTCGGCATCTTTAGGCACTGTATGCACTCACGAAAAGGTAAATACACACTGACAACGAATACAATTAATTTTAACTTATATAATAAATTAATACAATAAAGTAGGTAAAAAAAACTTTATCACCTACCTATTAAGTCAAGGATCACAATAAAAAATATAACAAACAAATTATGAATAGTTGAAGTGTACATAGTGCCTGAAGATGCCGAAAGGCGAAACCCGAGTCGCAAAAAACGATTCAAATGGAATAGTACAAAACTTAAATCCATTAGATTTTAAATTCAAATTTCATCAAGTACCATCGGTCGATAGTTGTTGATATTAAAATACCATTTTTTGAAAGTGGGTTTCTTAGAATGCTCTAATTTTGGTAGATGTGATTTAAATCTAGCATTTGTCTGTGTTATCTAAGATAGTCAAAAATAAATAAAAAAAATATGTGGAGGGTGGTATCTACTCAAAGAATTGGCATACAATCAAACTGAAAAGGTAGTACCTTGCCTCGGGAAGTCACCGGTTGTAACGAAAGAAAAATTCCCTTAAAAGTTATGACGGAGTGTCATAGGAAGAATTTACCTAGTTTAGAATTGCATACACCATAAAACGAAACCAGTTTTATAATTAATGTGTAAATGTTAACATAAAAGAAACATTGAATAAACAATGGTAATACTGGTGTTGTTATTTTGTAAATATCACTTAAAACACTGAAAAAAAATGAATAAGTATGTTCGTGCGCAGCAAATCGTTTACATAACAGTAAAATCATAAGAAAAATAGAGGGGGAGACCTATACCTTCAATGGATCCCATCACACATGTGTATTGAGGGCAATGAAAGGGCGGATCAGTGGATAGCAGAAAACCTGGACGAGAATGAGGCCATAAAGAAAATGTGGCAAAACATATGGATAGATTTTCACCACAGGGCATTCCTAGTAAAGGAGAATAGAGTAAGTTCTACCATCCCCACGTTTGGTGCCCTGGTTTTAAGAGTCTCTTTTGAAGAGAAACGACCTAACGCTGATACTAGGGCTAAGAACAGGTCACACAATGGGTAAAAGATTTGATGTCCCCATGGGTAGAAGCGATTCGCAGCTCTGTTACGAATATGATGTTTTGGAGGACATTGTACATAATATGAACGACACAGAGTACTGCTGCGAATTGCGGATATCTTTGAGAATGTTGACAAATTGAAAGGTGCCCTCGCGGTGGGTTAGATGGAAGAGCTAGGCGAAATTGTAAAGTTCTTTAACAGCATTGAAGTGGTGACCTGATCTTCTAGATGAGAAGAGGCGATATGACAACGAGTCGCAGTCAAATCCTCGGTAAAATCATAAAAAAGTATGTCTCATTTATAAGAGTTTATTAGATATTTAAAATAGATTTTAAGACATATTAACTATTTCTTATATTCAATGAATAATTCACAAGATTTAAGAATGTATCATTCTAATTTAGTAAGTAATTGAAGTAGTAGGTACCTACTTTGATATTTTAATAAACAAAAACCGATTGCCAATAGTAGCTTGATTTGGAAGAACGTTAATGAGCAGGTATTAAAAGACCAATAGTTAAAGTTTGTCGTCGTAGCATAGAGGATAATGCGCGGATTGGGGCGTATACCCAGGAGATGCAGGTTTAATCCTGCCGGGTGTCTTACTTTTTTTAAAAAGATTTTTTCTATTGGTTATAATATATTTTCTCAGAAGTGTTTTTCAAAATTATGTATGTTCAATACATATGTTTGATATAACGATTGATGTACATATCTACATACAGACGTAGAAACGAAAATCAATTTCTTCTTGTAATAAATTTTCACTCTTCCAAATTTAATGTTACTTGAAGAAACACCCCCCCACCTTCGAGTTGGCGTCCTATTTACGGCACTTCGCGGTAATGCACCGCGATGAGCATATTGCTGTAAGCTCCCCATAAAGCCTTCTCAACACTTCTACGGGAGCTTTTTCTTAAAAGCTCTCTACCTTGCCTTGCCGGGCGAGCGCGGAGAACTCATTTCGATAAAACACTGAGCTTCCAGAACGTGCGCCAGATAACTGAGGAGGGGGGTTGAAGTTTCTGCAATATTCGTGATACACTGTCATGTTATTTTTATTCACGTTTCTGAGTTCGTATATTATCTTCGCTTCAAAACGCTGGATAATAAATAGTTATGTTTACCTATAATATTGCTCCAAATTATGAATATTGAAAACAAAATATTTATTAAGGCCATACTTCAGTTGAGACATAGTCTAAAAAGATCGTGACTAGGCGATGCATAGATTGTGCAAATGACGCGTGCCGAACGAAATATAATTTGTCATAAAAATCCAACATGCGTCCATTTAATGTTATGTTTATTGTTATAATCAAGTACATACGTAAAGTTTTTAGTCAATTTTACATGACTTAAGAATATATTCATCCGACGCCATGACAAAACAAATCGACGTACGCACACCTCGACTGTCTGTCTCCGATTGGCGACGAGTGCGAAATTTCGTCGCACCTACTATTGAAAATTATTTGCCGTTTCACTGAAGTACGCTCTTAATGTATTACATGGTGGCCTAGTTGGTAGAGCGCCTCTCTCTAAAAGCATAGATCGCAACTCGATCATATATATGGCTGGCATAAATACTTATTGTTTTTAAATGTGTGTTTGATCACGTGTAAAGACTTAATTGATTGAGTATATGGCTGACAACTATTCCTAGTTAAGGTTCAAGACTAAAGTGGACACAAATAAAATAATATGTTAAACATTTGTGCCAAAAATAGCCTCAATTTTAATGTAGGAAAAATTGGTTTTAAAATACCGTAGTATGCATTTTCACATACAATCGTTTATCGTTTACCAGAGCCTCAAAAGTATTGTTTTTCCAATACTCGATGCATGGCAGAGTTCTGTCACGAATATCATCTGTAAGGGATCTTGGCATTACGTTTGAGAGTAAACTGACATTTATTAGCCATATAGTTACAATTTTGTAACAAAGCGCTTAAAATGTTGGGCTTCGTCATGCGTACTTCCCGGGTCTTTTCAGATGTTACAGTATTAAAACTTTTATTTAATTCTTTAGTTCGAAGCAGACTTGAGAGTGGGTCTATTGTTTGGGCACCGCACCAGTTGAAGTATGGCCTTATGGTGGAGAGGGTACAGAAGAAATTCTTGAGACTCCTTTACTTGAGGTTGTATGGATACTATCCGTGGCTTTATCCAACTGACTTTCTCTTAGGCATGCTTACATACTGCAGTCTGCAATTTAGAAGAAATATTTATTTAGCTACGTATTTTTTTCGACTTATACAAGGTATAAATGAGAACTCTGCCATTCTGGGCAGTGTTGACCTGTGTGTCCCTGATAACTATCTTAGAAATAGAGACCATCCGTTGTTTATTCTCCCAAGGTGCAGAACCAACCTGCCACTGGTAATGCCAATTGGGAGAATGATAACTATGTTCAACGAAATTGCTTCGGGTGTTGATATATTCCACCTACGTGAGAATGAGTTGAGGTGAATGTTGTTTTATAAATTCCTAAAATAGGGTCTGCTTAACTCATCCGGTGTACTTCCTTGTACCTATCTAATTCATCTACTGATATATCTCTTTTTTATGTAATACTGTTATATTTATATATCTTTGTTTCTAAATGTCATGTTGTGAACGTCTTAAACTTATAATTTGTAATGTCCACAATATGTTAAAAAAATAAATGAATAAATGAATTGAATTGGAATAATAACGTACGAATTTAATTATAACTGTTTTCAAATTGACCTTTATAATAATCATTATACTTTATTTTATAGGCAGTTTTTTCTGTTTTTAATTTTTTAGGACTATAAAATTTGTTATTGAACATAATTTGGAATACGTCAGAAATATACCTGTGAACTTATTAAAACTTTATATTTTTAATAACATATTGGTACAGGGAACTCAGAAATAATGGGAACTGAAACACTAACGGGTAAGGCGATAGCAGGTAACCGGCTCGAGTAAGGAAGAATCCGGGTTAAACTTACACACGTATCAAGAATACGTTGTACGTCGAATACTGAAGACTGCTCTCGGTTTATGCATTTACGCTCATTTAATGTTGGTGTATTATGCTGAAAGTGAAGAGGCGACGTCGGACCTGGCTCGGCCACGTGCTGCGGGTGCCAGAAGAGAACTTTAACCTGACTTGCCTGTTCTTCAAGCTAACCGGATTCCGGCAACCTGGAAGGCCGCTAAATACAATCTACAGAGTGTATACGGTGGAGCTACGGGATGCTGGTTTGACCTGGAACGAAACAAGGAGACTGGCGAGCGACAGGGATTCTTGAAGGCACCGCGTGGTGTCCATATGCTCCAGTTAAGGGGCGGATATGGACAAAGATGAAGAAGAAGTATTATACACACTATTGCACGTGCATAATGAGTGCTTCATTTTCGTAGGACTCTCACACATTCAAAAACCCGGCATCAAGATGCGGCGTATTGAATATAGCCTATCGGTATTATATTTATTATCTGTTCTGTGGATCTCTATCCGTCTAACAATTGTTTAATTAAAAATTATTAGCAAGTGCAAGTAGGTACCTATGACATTACCCACCTACCTACCTCATGTCAGCTATTGGATAAGATTTACGTCACGATAACTGATACTAAATAAATTCATGAGGTATGATTGTCATATCATTATTTACTTAATTTATCCATTTAAGGGGGGACCTGCTCAGCGTAGGTCAAAATGGAGCTTTTATTCAATTTTCAAAGCATGATCCTGGACATTCCTTAAACGTTGTAGATAATCTATTTACATAATTTGGAAGCCTTATTCTCCTTTGTATTTATTTTAAACATTTGATGACTGCATAAAGTATTTTTATTACATAAAATAGTATTCTTTTAAACCTTTCGCTCTAATGTTTTAGAATATAGTCATATTTCAGTACATAGATGTGCAGTGGTGTAAAGATTTTTTAAATTTATTAATTTTTAAACGCATTTATAAAACTATCAGTATAATTTATGTTGACATTATTATAGTGAAATATTTACGATAAAAAAATATATTAATAATCTCTGGGATCCCAAATTTGACAAGAATTAGGCATTTTATTATTCAAAAAATAGGCAAGATTTACACATTTGAAGATAATTCTAAAGATGCTGATTATAAGCTATGTCTTTGACCAATTAAGTGTGATAAAGATCTTACGAATAATGATTGGTTTATAATAATTATTGACCTAAGAAAAAGGTAGTATTTTTTTTGAAATACGCCATTTCTTTTGGCATTTCCCAGTGGTTAAGCTACAACATACGCCCGTAGCCATAAATTTACAAACTAAAACTGAAGTAGGGAGTAAGAACATGTTAACGCGCGTGTTTGAACATGTACCTAACCGAAAAAAAAAACTTTTTTTTTTTAAACATCATTTTTAAAGCATCATGCTTTGAAAGTAGAATAAAAGCTCCATTTTGACCCACGCTGAGCACGTCCGCCCTTAATATGTCAATGAACGAAATACAGAAGAGTCAACTACAAGTAGGAGAAGAATTACAAACAAATTTAATAATAGTATGCCGTAACAAAAGGTTGAATAATGAAATGAAAAATATATTTAATATTTTTTTAAGTATAAGCGGCTTAGGAGTGAGTTTCATAATAATTTTATTTGAACAATAAGTGAATCATAAAGTCACTAACTAAGTTGAAGAAGATCCGGAAAACTTTTGAAGCTTAAATATTAAATACTTTATGAACAGCCGAATTAACACTGACTATACAGTCTCAGTGAGTAGCACTAGAATACAACAGAAATATTAATAAAAATTATACCTTTGTAAATTTTAAAACTTTTCATTTTATTCAGGAAGAAGACAAAAATTTTAAGTTTATAGCAGGTTAATTAGCATTGTTGGAACGAAACGTAAAGACCCCAAAAATGGTAGGCTTAAAATTGTATATAGTTAAGTCTATGTACCTACAATACATAAGGCACCCGCAGTGAGTGAGTGGCAGAATATTCACTTCTACAGCCTTGGGTCTTGAGTTAAGGTTACATGTAAATTGTACGTAAAACATTTTACCATGGCACAGTTTGCCGTGAGCTTTCTATCGGAAAGAGATGACTATACGGTCTCCAATTTTATTAGATTCAATATGAACATTAATTCAATTTTCGTAGCTGATGTTGGAAAAATTAAAGAATTCAACAATGAAAAACTAACCTAACCTAATAAATAATCCAGTATATCGGCTATTTTCAATTGAGTGGCAGAATATTCACTTCTACAGCCTTGGGTATTGAGTTAAGGTTACATGTAAATTGTACGTAAAACATTTTACCGTGGCACAGTTCGCCGTGAGCTTTCTTTCGGAAAGACATGACTATACGGTCTCCAATTTTATTAGATTCAATATGAACATTAATTCAATTTTCATTGCTGATTTTGGCAAAATTGAAGAATTCAACAATGAAAAACTAACCTAACCCAACCTAACCTAATAAATAATCCAGTATATCGGCTATTTTCAAAATTTATTTGCTGTTGGCTTCCTATAAAGTGTAAACCGACAAGAACAGTGTTTTATTTAGACATGAATTTTATGTGAGTACTATACGACCAAAAGAGGTTGGACGGTCTTTAATATAAGACCATAATATATTTTCGATACAGCATTTCACAGTGAAGTGTGAACAGCATACGTGCAAGTTTCCGGACACGCTTGAGTTGAAATTTTACGTTTGACTAATTCACATTTTATATGTTGAATGTGTGTTTGGATGAAAATCATGTACCTGATATATTAATAATTTATATACTAACATAAGAAGTAGTATAATATACAGCATTGGAGTGGACCCTTTTTTGAATTGCTCTGCTCCAGGGTCTGCTCCGCTCCGGATATATTTTTTAATAGGTATTATATAGGTATAAAACATAAAAAAATATAAGTAGTTTTAAGGTAAGAATTATTATGTGTAATTTTCACAATTAAAGTGTTTCCAAAGTGTAAAAAAAGAGGAGGTAATTTATCACTCGGCAGTGTTGTCCTATTTCAAATAATTTCAGTATTGCAAAGTGTCAAAGAACGAAAATGTAATAATAATAAAAACATCCATAGCAGTGGAGCACTACAAATTTTTGGTGCTCCGGCTCTGCTCCTCCTCCGGGTAAAACTCAAATGCTCCACTGCTCCGTGCTTCTGCTCCAAGCTCCGCTCCAACGCTCTGCACCTAATGATCTGTGTCACCTCATCTTATTAAATATTGAACATACATAATTTGGAAAACACTTATGAGAAAATATATTATAACCAATAAAAAAAAAAACTTTTTGAAAAAAGTAAGACAACCCGCAAAAATGTCTATATTTCTAGGAAGTGCATTGACCAGCCGCACAGCCCTAGCTATTGGTGCCTGGTGAGCCTGACATGAGGAAATAGCTTTCACTCAAAATAGGTTATAGCGACTACGCATGTAATTGACGGGTGCATACAAATTTAAATTTTCCAGAATATCAGTCTTGTGAGAGCAGGGAAAAATGTTTTAAGAGCAGAAGTGATCTACGAACGTCAAGAGAATGAAAGCGAACATGCCTTGAAGAAAGCAAGTCAGAAAATACTGGTTTGAGAATCTGTCAAAAGGAAAATATTTATATATATTAAAATAAAGATGTCGAAGAAATTTCTTCTGATTTATAGGAAACCTCGTAAAGACTCCAGATAATGGACCCATATTCAACAATACCTACTCCGTACTAACAACACATCGAGTGTACCTACGTAAAACATTTGGTTTCTTGAATGGCTTGGCTTGTCTTTTGACGCATCCTAGAAGCTTGCTCGCACGCAATGCCGTGACGTCTGGTTTTATTATATAGTATGATTGTATGTTAAGGAAAGGCGGTTGTAGATAATATGCAGTCACAAAACGAATAATTTCAACAATCGTTTCTTTCTGATAATAAAATATTCCTTAACCCATTCGCTGCGGACATTTCAATTAATATTTATTTACTACATTTAAATAACATGCTAATTATATCTAATTAAATCAACAATTTTTAATGAATTTATTTTTAGAAAACGAGGCAGGAGAATTAAAAATGTAATATTCTAATGCAGGGGGTAAACGATTTTACTACTACCCCCCGAGTAATGTATAAGGTTGCTTGCTCTATTTACATTTTTTTATTACTGAATAGTTATGTCTCGTTTTCTGTTTATGTATATTATTATAAGTTTAAGAATATTTTATATATAACACCATCAAGAGTACAATATAAAAACATATTCAAACCTCTCATTTAATAATACTGTAATACCTTAAATTATGTAAACAGTAATCACATCAGAGTTATTACATATAGTCGACGATGACAAGCCTGTTTATAATTGTTAATTAGATACAATAAGTTGTTACATCACTTGATTTAACCTGACATATTATATGAAAATCGAAAGTCTACCTTTACATTGTTTGAGCAGTTTTTTGTGTCTCATGTAAAATTAAAATGTTCTCACATATTTTATCAGGACAACAACGATGTATATATTATTATATTATTTATATTATAATATCTCATATTATGAAATATAATAGGCCTGAAAGGGTACCATTGTACATCACATATTGTGAGAACATGATATTATGAAATTTTAATTATTTTCTTGAAGCATATCCGCAACATTATGTACATATTCAAAACACTCAACCTTTAACAAAGACATTCTACACACATATCAAAACGACAAAGGGTCCAAAATGGGATTTAATATATCGATATTTACTTGTTTGGACGGCATACTTATCAAAGGAGGGTCCCATACAATCCTTTACGGCGTGTTAGGTTCTATTACTGCGCGGATGCTCAACTGATTGAACTTGGAGCCATTTTACTGGGTCTAGGACGATTCGACGCCGGGACAACTAGGCGCCACGCAATCGAATGAAATTCGAAAATAAATAAATGTCCGTGAATATTATAGGTACTTTTAAAATATATATTTAATATTATTATTTATATTTAAATTATTATATTAATAATTAATACTTGGTGAGAATTTCAATAAGTATATTACGCAAATAAGGATTTAATTGTGAATATGTTTCAGTTCCAATGATAAGAGGGTTGTTTTATCTCTATATATAAAAAAATCTCGTGTCACGGTGTTTGTGGTCGCACTCCTCTGAAATGGCTTGACCGATTTTTATGAATCTTTTATGTATATTTGTTAGGTATGAGAATAGGTCAACAAGTATATTTCATACCGCTAGGTGATTAGGGTATCTCTATCCAGAAAAAAAAATTCTTTTATTTTTTTGGAAATTTCTTTTTGTATTTTTTTTATTATTTTGCATCAAAAAATACCTATAACCCCAAATTTTCACCCTCTTACCCTTACCCTCCCATTTTTTAATCGCGATTTTATTATTTTTGTATGAACAAATTTAACCGTCGTTCGTATTTCGAACAGAACGAAATTATTCATGTTGTTGAATGACAGATGGCGCTACGTCCGAGAAGAATTCAAGAGATGCGTCACGTCATTTTAACATTTCATTCGGCATATCACAACGCAGTGCGTGCAAAATTTTGTACGATTTATTTTAATTTATCTATTTTCGTGTGCGTGTATTACAGTGCACAATGCCAGCAAGACGCAAGGGGGGCCATTTGGGCCATCAAACGAATAAAGGAACAAACATGCAAAATAGTAGAGCAGAAAGAACAGACGAACAAATCCAACAAGATAACAAAAACGTGCGTGTGAGAATGTCGCAATTGCGTGCATCTCAATCACAAGAGGCACGAGCTGAACGAAATCAACAACGACAATTGGAACGGAGCCAAGCGCGCCGGTTCGTAGTTAACACACGCAGAGCAAATGACCGACAACGCCAACAAGTACATCGAGCATTTACATCCGCTTCGTTCCTTTGTCTCGCATTTGAGTACGAGCCAGATATTGAATATTCCGCTCATCCGAAAGTGCTGATTGGTGCTATGGACAAAAAATGTCCCCATTGTCATGCGCTCAAATTCAAACATGAGTCAGCCGGGATGTGTTGCGCATCAGGAAAAGTGCAACTACCAGAAATTGAGATACCACCAGAACCATTGAACGGCTTGCTCATCGCCACGGTTCCAGATTCAAACCTGTTCCTGAAGTCCATTCGCACATTCAATTCATACTTCCAAATGACTTCGTTTGGAGCAACAGAAATAGTTCACAATACTGCGGCAAATGGTCAACAATTCCATTCTACGTTCAAAATCAAAGGCCAAGTATACCACAAAGTAGGCTCATTGCTGCCAATGCCAAACGAACCACATATTTTTTTACAAATCTACTTCATGGGCGGTGAGGACATCAATCGTGTGGATGCACGTTGCGGCTACAATAACCTCAATTCGCCTAATGCCAAGCGCATCGTCGGCAAACTGGACGCCCTATTGAATGAGCACAATGAATTATTGAAATTCTTCAAAGCACACATGCACGAATTGCAAAGTGACAATCACGCTATTGTCATCAATCCTGATAAAACACCAGCTGGAGAGCACGTGCGTCGATTCAATGCACCTGTTGTTGACGACATTGCTGGAATCATGGTTGGCGACCGCACATCGACGCGAAAAATCGTGATTCGAAGAAGAAACAATAATCTGGAGTTCAACGCTGACACACACCGTTCATACGATGCTCTCCAATATCCGCTAATTTTCTGGAAGAGACAAGACGGTTATTGCATAAACATTAAACAACGAGATCCTATCACAGGTAATTCATTCATTATGAACATCATTACTCATTTTGAATTGAGAAAATGAATGGTTGGTGTTTTTTTGTTTTTATCGGCGGTCATCGTCTACAGCGCTCCATTCCTCTTTCTCTCATAGATCCCATCCCCACACACTTACGATACATTCGTTATTTTTTATTTAACTACCAAAATATTCACTAGAAATAATTTATATGGCAGAACAACGTTTGCCGGGTCAGCTAGTTTTTATATAAAACCTGAAGCATGATAGCTTTAAATACGCAGTAAAAACATAACGTTAACGGCCCACACGCATAAAGTAGGTCAAAATGGAGGTTGCATGGTAGTTTCAAAGCATTAGCCTGAACATTCCTTAAACGTTGTAAATAATCTATATATATTAAGTTGAAGCCTTATTACCCTTTATATTTATTTTAAACATTAATTGATGACTGCATAAAGTATTTTTAATACATAAAATAGTATTCTTTTAAACCTCTCAATCTTATGTTTTAGAATATAGTCATATTTCAGTACATCCATGTGCAGTGGTGTTAAGATTTTTTGTTAATTAATTTTTAAACGCATTATTAAACCATTAGTAAAATTTATGTTGACGTTAATATAGTGAAATATTTACGATAAAAAATTATATTTAAATTATATCAAAAGTTTAAAATAAATATGAAGGATAATAAGGCTTAAAAATTAAATAAATATATTATCTACAACGTTGAAGGAATGTTCAGGCTAATGCTTTGAAAATACCATAAAATCTCCACTTTGACCTTCGTTGGGCATGTGGGCCCTTATGAAAAAAATGAATTAAAACTACTAAGTAGTAGATGGAAACTGATTAATATTTCTCTTCTATTTTCTGTATAAAATCGTAACAAACGTCTATTTATTTCATTCGATAGTACGGCGCCCAATTGTCCCATTCCCATTATGTTTTTTATTATATCATTTAATGTACAACATGGTGCAGTGAACGTGAATCGCTCTTCAATTTATATTGTGAGCATTTCAGGAATAACATTCTGTTACGAGTATGTCCCGAATCGGCAAATTAAATAAAAGGATAGATCGTATTCAATATCTTCTAATAATTATGATTTGAGACAAAAAGTCAATACAAATCAGAAATAGAGTATTTAAATTAAATCGAACACTTCATAACTGAGAGTTGATAAAATACTCGAGGAATATCGTGAAAAGGTAATGTTAAGTTTGATATAATTATGAGATTTATTCAGGTATAGCGTTTCAAGTACTTCCTACCTGTTACAAAAGGTATTTGGCATTTTATCTTGTACGAGATTTTATATGAATTGGGCACAAACAGGAAAATAAGTCACGTGATAATCACAAAAATAATATTTATTTATTTTTTATCTTTATGGGATCTTTATCATATTTTTGAATAATTATAATTAATATAGCGGATGTTGCGGTTTCCTATTAATGATAAGTACTTATAAGAGAAAATTGCATGTAACAGTTCAAAGATTTCGTTGGAAACATCAACAAAATCGTCACACATCATTATTTTGAAAATATCTCATATATATTATAAAATATATATAAAATATATTATAAAATATCTCATATATATTATAAAATTCCAAGAAAAAATCGTTTGTAAAATATCACGATCAGTGTGCCAATGTACTTTACCAATTGCGCCATTCTCTTCCTATCTGATTACGACAAAATTAGCTAATGGTTGTTAAATTTTTTAAGCGCTTTACAAATTGCGTTAATTTTGGCAGTCGGTTTTGTAAGATGGGATCCTTTAACAAAATCCCAATGTTTTCAGGTACATATTATTTATTAATGAATACAGCTTAAATTGTAAATTATCAAAAAAATGTCTCAAATTACAAGCTTCGTATTTTTCCGCAAGACGCCTCTGGTTAGTAGAGGATTCAATTTAAGTACTATTATTGTAGGTATGTATATATTTACATCATTTGAAAACACTTTTGATATTCACATACTAGAAAAAATCTTTCTTGAAAAAAATACAGCACCCGACGCGACTTGAACCTATAACCACTGAATTCGCGCCAATGTGGTTTAACCAATTAAGCTAAGGTCATCCTATTTAATTACGATGAATTTAACTAGCAGTTCTTACATAAGATAATTATTGTAATAGGAATTATTCAATTCGTACACACATCTATGGCGATTTGGCACTTTGCGACTAGCGTATAGCATTTGTATTGTATAATAAGTATAAGGTACTTAAGTAGTACTTATAAATTTTATAAGTACTACTTACTCAAATGTCTGTTTTTCTTTGATTCAAATTTATCAAATTGCGTTAATGTTAACTATCGGTTTTTGAGTTTTTAATTAAGGTATCATTAATTGCCTTAATTACTAACCGTCATCCGGATCTCTTAAAAAAATAGTTATAACGTCCTTGCACTTGCTAATAATTCAATAAACTCAGAAATATAGCAAGCTAAAGCGAAAGCTGTTGCAAAGATTGATGCCTTTCCGGTTCCACCATGACTTTTATGTAACTAGTCATGTGAGTTTGTTTTTTAATGTATTTTATATTTTTTATTTTTTAACTAACTTATCATATTATTATAATAATGGGTATACGATGATTCGGCGCCGGGACAACTGGGCGCCATGCAATCGAATGACATTACAAAATAAATAGACGTTCATGAATTATTTTATGTTTTAAAATATATATTTATATTTACAGTATTACATTATTATTATTTAATACTTACTTGGTGATAATTTGAATATGCACACGTAAATAATGATTTAATTGTGCATAATATGTTTAAGTTCCACTAAAAAGATTGCTCTTTTATTTTTATTTAAAGCCTCAAATAAACATGATAATAAAAAAAATATGTTAATAGCAAAATGAATTAAAACCACTATGTAGTAGTAGTAGATAGAAACTGATTCCTGGTTTACTTTCTGCATAACATCGTAACGAACGTCTATTTAATATTCATTCGACAGTACGGCGCCCAATTATCCTGGCGTCTAGTTGTCCCATTCCCATAATAATTATATTATTATCTTAGAATTTCGTAATAAAGTAATGGAGCATGATCTCTGAATTATTAATCCAAACGGTTAGCAATTTGATCATACGAAAAATGTTGATGAGTCTGTATAAAGGATTGCAATAAAAAAGTTTATTAGATTCCTTCTAGATATAAGAATTCCCAAGTCTTCGGTATATTATCCTAAAAGGTTGGAGACCTGCGATTTACGGAGTGTCAGGCAGTACTATTAACCAGTGGCGCTATGTGGGGAAGGCTCACTTATCGCCGCAAAGTATCGCCGCCGTTCCATTATTAACCCTCGAAGCCTCCTGAATTATTTAAATACCTACACGCCTCTGAGACTTAAGGCTTGTGACATCCGTACAGAAACCCGTGGACTGGGTAAATTTAGTTCGACACGTTACTTGTACTGTTAAGTATTAAGCTTATAGTACACGTCGTGTGGAACGTTCTAGGTTTTACTTATGTGGGCAAAATACAACCACAATGTATAGCGGTATTTAAATGTACATTTTTAAAATATTTTCGAATGTGCAGAAACGTTTTTACACTCACATATTGTTGGCGAAAATATCAATTATGCACAATCCAAATCTGACTCATCCGTGCTATAAAAACGATCTAATTGCTGTAGGACTCGCATGATGGGACGCGCAAGACGTAGCGATGGACCAAGAGAATGGGCGCAACTACAGAACAGATAATAAATAGAATACCGATCGGCTATATTCAATACGCCGCACGTTGAAGCAGGGTTTTTGAATGTGTGAGTGTCCTACGAAAATGAAGCGCGCATTACGCAAGTGCAATAGTGTGTGTAATACACCAACATTAAATGAGCGTAAATGCATAAACCGAGAGCAGTTTTCAGTGTTAGACGTACAACGTATTCTTGACACGTGTGTAAGTTTAACACGGATTCATCCTTACTCGAGACGGTTATCTGCCATCGCCTTACCCGTTGGTTATTTCAGTTCCCATTATTTCTGAGTTCCCTGGGCGCAACCATTTTATTGACATTTGTAGCAGTTAGTCGTAGTGTTTAATTAGCAAAATTATATACGACATTTATTTTTGACCAAACCACTCCATTCATCTGTAACTTAAGAAAATCAGTAGTTACAGTGATTTAAAGCAATGAGATTTCCGACAATTTTTCAATAATTTAAATATTATTAAAATACATTACAGCAGTATCAACAACAAAAAAACATCACCGAAACAACAACTATTACCGCTTTTATTTCTTCGATATTTCGATGCAAACTATTTGATGTATTGCTTGCGTTTGATTATAAATTAATATTCTCAAAATATTGGATACATAAATAAACAAAGTTTAACAATATTAACTCTTTAAGCTTGTCTCACCACGAGTGCATATAGAAGCTCACTGAGGTCACCTGTACCTCAACCGCGCGCGAGAAGTGACTCGCGGCTATTACACGTGGACGGCTCAATGAGGTCACACACCTGGAATGTGCACGAGTTTTTATGCGATACATAATATAGATTATATTATCATGTTTCAATTTTATTATTTTCATATGATGTTGTAAAATTATTGACCTTGACATTATTTGTAATATTGACTTAACTACACAACATAATATAATCTATATCTACTGATTTAGTACTAACCTTAATATTATTGTAATGCAATTTTATTGTCCACATGGACATTCATTTAAAAAACAGTATTCCGAATTTGAAAAATGGAATTTATAAATTTAATTTTGAAATGTAGGCATGTACGAGGGATGCCATATAATAAATTATATTCTGTTCTTTCATGCAGTCGTAGAAACATATCTAAATAATAATGAAACAATTTAAGCGTTTTTTGCGTTACTCTACCGTTGTCTGGTATCAAGATTTAATACAAGTAATGTAGCACAGAAAATCAAATCAAAATATACGTTTTCCCAAATGACAAATGAGATTCATATTTATAATATGATGTTTTACATATGAGACTATAATATTATGGTCAATATTATTGAGACAAAATTTATATATGTATGTATGAAAATGTATGGATGAGGATTTAGGTATGTACCTATAAGTTAGTGTATATTAGGTGAGTTTATATACATTATATTAGGCGAGTTTATATTATGTATTTTTTCAAAATAATGTTATAAAAAAAGTAGGTTCCTACCATGTATTATTAGTGTATATTAGAGTATTATTAAAGACTAATATCTCATTAGTTAACCCCATTAATTATTTTTCTTAGAATTGACGACTTACACCTCTTGAATGTATTATTATGTTTTGACGATTTATTATAATATGCTATCGAGTGTATTGTAATTAATAAGATAGGGTTTTTCCTTAGTAGGTTTTTTACTGACACTTCAACTATTCATAATTTGTTTATTGTATTTTTTATAACCTTTTACTTGATAGGTAAGTAATGGAGTTTTTACCTACTTTCTTATATTGATTTATTATATAAGCTAGAGTAAAGAGAGTTCGTTGTCAGTGTGTGTTTACCTTTGGTGAGTGTACACGGCGCCTGAAGATGCCAAAAGGCGAAACCCGGGTCGCAAAAAACGACTTAAATGGAATTGTATAGAGTTTAAATCCATTAGAATTTATATTCAAATTCCATCAAGTACCTTCAGTCGATAGTATTAATTTAATTTTAATGCAGAAATAAACTTATTACTTCTACATGAAGAAGCAAACACGAATATTTTTGAATATTCTGATAAACTAACTTGACTTATTAAAATATGCATAGTGAAATATTAAATTAAATTCAGAACTATTTTAAAATACAAAGTAAACTAATTTAAATGTAATTGCCCTGGAAAAAAGCAGTACTAATTTTTATAAATTGTCTTCCAAACAAGGTGTTCTAAAATATTATAATATGTCTACTTATAACATTTTAGAATAGTTTTTTTTCAGATGACATGACGAGAATTAATAGAATATGCCAATATACAAAGTAAACTAAATTAAATGTAATTGCCCTGGAAAAAAGCAGTACTAATTTTTATAAATTGTCTTCCAAACAAGGTGTTCTAAAATATTATAATATGTCTAATTTATACATTTTAGAATAGTCTTTTCAGATGACATGACGAGAATTAATAGAATATGCCGTTTCTGCTTTTAGAGCCGTCATTTTTTATACTAGTAGAAGTCAGCTCTCACTGATCACTTTCATCGTTCGGGCAGAGACCTTTCCCACTCTTCGCTACACGAAAAATTACAACGCGTAAGAATACTATGTTTAAGTATCATTATCTGGAAATGTATATCGACGACACTACATTTTTACATTTCTATCGGAAAATCATCAACGAGGAATCTATTTTCACTGACAAAAAAGTTTTAAAAATGTTTTATGGAGATGTTTGGAGTATCAAACGGATTCCAATTATTAACAAGTACAATATTTTCACAACATAAGTTCAAGTATACCAACTCTGGGTATATGAAAAGTAGGTAAAAATTGAGCATGACAGAATAACTTCATAGAATTTTTTTTTCTCAAAATCAGGCATAATGGTAATTTCTGTGTGCTTTATGTGCATGTTATAATATACTATATCGGAAGATCTTGATTTTGTTCTAGCATACATATTTATATATTATAGACACATAATATTTGATGTTAAATCTAAATACTTAAATTATCGACGTACTAATTTTTGGCAGCTACCACACCATATATAAATAAATCAATAATTTGAATTAGAAATTTAGCGATAGACATAACATCGCAAGTTTCGAAAGCTCTTGATACGTTTACACATACAAGTGTGTACACATTACGGTAGAGACTACTTTGAAAAGAGGGCTTATTAACCAAGTGAAAATGGCTTTAGTAGTATAATACTCCATGCAGAATGTTTGAGACTCCTTACCAAAAACTTGGTCAAAATGAAATGCCGTCTGCCCAAAGCTGGCATTTTTACGGTATTGCTTTATGTAAGCTAGCTACAGAACCTTAAAAAGACTTGGCACAACCTTATTCTAAACATCAAAAACATAATTTACTTGTTGCAATACGATAGGGTATAACTTTATCAGAAACGAGGAAAGTTGACTAAGTGTATCTTTTCATCACGCCTATAGAAATGGCATTGTATCTAACCCATACATGTGCTACAAATCTCTCAAAAGAGTCTCAATATTAACTACCGTTTTTCAAGTCTTGAAGTCACAAATTTCCTTCATCCTCAAAGATTTATATTATATTTATGACTCAGCTATATGACTCTTTGGCAAGGCAGCGTGGTATTCATATTATGCAATAGATACAAAAGATAATTAATATTGTATAAATTCTCAGACATTAGATTTCCATCAAAATTGTTTTATTGATGAATTTTATTTAAACACCATTCAATTAATTATTTTGACACGTAGATACAAAAATATTACATTTTAATATTATTTTAAATATACAATTATCCTCCTAACACGTTCGTACAGGTGAGTTTTCCATTAGAACAGTTATTGATATTATTATTTAAAAAATAAAATAAGAAATATACTTAAATCGAATATTATAAAAAAAATTCCATTCGTGTCACTGTTTTTGCTTTTGAACATCTCCAGGAAATCAACAAAGCTGCACGCTTAAATTAAAACAGCTACATTAAGAAGCCAAATCAATGGTATTAATTTTATGTATTATAAATAATTATCTACTTTAGAGAAAGGGTTTACATTATTAATTTTATATGATTATTTGTAATGAGGTAAGTAGAGATATTATTGTGTTTGTACTTATATTTGATAATACTAGGCTATATAAACTAATAAGTTCCAAGATCTAAGCACGACGAAAACTTAAACCGGGATCTGAGGACGTGGAAAATCTTCTTAAGTCCACCCCACGTTGAGTATCTTCTTTGAGGCATTCAATTATCATTATATAATAAAATATAGGTACACATTATATAAATAACAATACGATAAAAATATACTAGTATTTTCGATTTAAAGGAAACATATCATGGGGTTACTGTCAAAAGTTGGTAAGTCTCGAAATCATGATATGGAGTAATTGCAATTATTATTTGAAATGCCCTCTAAAATCTGGCATAATGTTAATTTCTGTGTGCTTTATTTGTATGTTCTATATATATCGGATGACTTTGAATTGTTTTTCTAGCATACATATTTGACAATTATATATTTTATATACCTAAACATAATCCGTTGTTAACTCTAAATACCTAAATTATCGATTTACCAACTTTTGGCGGCAACCCCACGATATATGTAAATTTTTGTAAGTACTTTAATATGCCTATAATCAATACACATCATAAAACATATCGAGAAGATATCAGTGTATTATGGTAAAATATTATTATAATTATTTACATTCTGGCTTATCGACTAATACCATAATATAGAGAGAGTCCAAAAGAGATAAGTTGAATTAACAGGCGTGTAGGTGTATCACAACCGGCCAAACGCTACATGACAGCGCCAATTTAATTTATCGCCCCGGCTGGACGCAAAAGTTCCCGGGCTCAAAGGGTTACAGTTGGAAATGGGATTTTCTCTATTTTCCCAGAGGCGTCTTTCGCTAAATTGTTTCTGGTGCCCGCGGCGTTTAATTAACACTACGGAACCTTCATAATTACGAGCCGGCACCTGTCGCCCGCTTTGCACATTACTCACTAGAGGGATTCGACGATCCGGTAACATTGTAACACTTGCCTCTCTAACCGGTAACCAGGTAAACGTTTGAGAAACACGTATAAAATTTTATTTTAAGGCGTAATCACAAATACAATATAGAAATAGATAAATATTAATTTTCAAATATCTCAGATATCGTATTAAGAGCATACATAAGTGAAACGGCAAATAATTTTCAACAGTAGGTGGAACGAAATTTCGCAGTCGTCGCCAATCGAAGACTGACAATAGAGGTGTGAACACGTCAATTTGTTTTGTGATGGCGTAGGAGGAATATATTCTTAAATCGTGTAAAGACGACTAAAAAAAATGTTCCGCATGTACTTGAAAAAGAAAACATGTCAATGAATATACTATTATTATTACGAATATAATAATAAACATAACATTAAAATGACGCATGTTGAATTTTTATGACAAATTATATTTCGTTCGGCTAGCGTCATTTGCATAATCCGCGCATCGCCTAGTCACGATCTTTTTAGACCATGCGTCAGCTGAAGTATAGCTTTAAGTAATTAGGAATTATGAATCTGAGAAGAAAGGAAAACATACAGTTAGATCGATGTCTTAATAAATAAATGATTATCAAATTAGCATTATATATTTTTAAAACGTCGTAGCAGCCATTTTTTCTGATTCTTACCAAAATTTACATTGTTTTATGTTCAGTATTGTTTGGCAAACCATCATGGAAAGATACACAGTTGCACAGTGTACACAAATTGTTAACAAAATTTATAACAATAATAAATCTACTGGAGGTACATTTCGAGTATTACATAAAATGTATGGTCAAAATAATTGACCAACAGAGTTTACTATTCGTAATTTAATTAGAAAATTTGAGTGAAATGATAATATTTGTGATTTAAAAAATTTTACCCATCAAAAATGTAAACTTACTGCTGAAAATATCGATGTTGTGAATCAAAGTGTGGATGACAATCCAGAACAATCGATTAAACATCGTTCTTAAGGACTTAGACTGTCTTATGACACTATTAATTTTTAAATCCAAATTTTATTGTAATGTATGTGATGTTAAGAATCCAACCCACCGAAAACGTAAACGTACTTCTGAAAATATCGATTTTGTGAATAAAAGTGTGAATAAAAATCTAGAATAATAAATTATACTTTGTTCTCAAGAACTTGGTCTTTATTATGTAGTGACATGGAATATTTATTCTTAATAAAAAATTGCATTTTAAGGCATATAAAATAAATTTAATACAAGAAATTAAGCTGAATGACCATTTGGTGCATTGAAATTTTACTGATTGGGTTTAAGAACAATTTAAAATAGACACATTATTTCATGAAAAAAATATATTCAGCGATGAGGCTCATTTTAGGTTAAATGGCTTCATAAATAAGCACAATTGTCGCATTTGGAGTAATGAAAACCCACATACTATTCTTAAAATACCGTTACATCCACAAAAATAAACAGTTTGGTGTGGTTTATGGTCTAGAGCTGTAATAATTGCACAGTATTTTTGTAAAAACGAAAATGGTAATGCAGTTAGGTACTTTGAATGGAGGACGCTACAGAAACATGATTTCTGATTTTTTCTGGCATGAATTAGATGATATTGAACTAGACGATATGTGGTTCCAACAAGATGGTGAAAGATGCCATACAGCTCGTGATACAATCAACTTATTGAGAGACAAATTAAAAATATATATCACTTATTTGATAACCTTATAGTTAGTAACATTATTTTCGTGGTTATTATTAATAGTAACCTAATTTATTTATTTATACATATTTTAATAATTTATATACGGCCTTGTCAGATGCACCGATAAATGCATATTATTGTCATCTCTAATCATTAAATGCACTCTTCATTCTATTAAGATATAATAATTTTGTTTTAACATTGCTACGCCAAACCTTCTACGCCGAAACGTAGATGCTCTACGCCGTAGTAATACTATTATTATCTTGCACAGACTTTCTGCTAGTCACTTTTCTTTAGTTTTTGATTAAAGATTAACTTTTACTTGATTGGAAATAATTCTAATTCAATAATAATTATTATTTGAATATAGAAAGAATATACTTATTATATGTATATATAGAAAGAATATACTATAATTCTTTATTTTAAAAAAGTATACTTAGAAAAGCCGAAAAAAATGGGATAGAAAGATTTGATTGATATTGTTTGCACTCTCTTTGTGATTTTATAATAGTTGTATTTCTGAGACTGTCACAATGGATTAGTGGTAACATAATCGTGTACACTTTCGTCGGTCTTGTATTCAAATGTCGGGTCTAAGAAATATAAGGTTACCTACGTTAAGAATTTACATGAAATTGTAGAGCCAGTTAAAGTGAATTTAGAATGTTTTTATGTTTTAACCGTTTTTAAGTGTACTTAAATAAAAAATGTCCAAAACTTCATTAAGTTTATATCCGGTTTTGCAAAAAAGGTTTATCTACAATGGTCTATCGTTTGCAATCACTAACAGTGTCGAACACAGATAAAATATGTTAATATACTAGATGGAAAGCTCATCCAATAATGCTTGTTAAGTATTAGAAACTCTATGCTGACATCTATAGTTATTTAGAAACATATAAAATAACAGAAAAGTTTCTCTAAAATCCAGTAAATCAAGAAAACTGTCTTATCAATGTAAAAGTATTATTTTCACAATTAATATTCAATTAAGTCTTCCGAAAAAAATGCCTGAATGTCTTCCAATGAGTCGTTTTTCTGCTTTACAAAATGTTATTTTTTCAAGAACCACCACAAAATATAATATTCTAACATATTTTAATTATTAAAATGATAGAAATGCTATTTTTATTTATTTCGTTTTTACGCAGAAGACCCGTGGGCATTTTACGCATAAAGATTTAAAAAAATATTGTATTACATTGAGAATTATATAGAGAAACAATCATAATAGTAATAAAATAGTAAAACTAAATAAATGACAAAAGGCGTAAAATTATACGATATAAGTTCATACCTATATAATATAAATTAATAAAATAGTAATTTTATAATTATTGAAATGCTAGGTTTTCCTTAGTATATAAAATACCTCATCTAGTCTCCTGGATACCTCAGGCGTATTTAAAACAGCGACTGCATTACTTCTTTAGATTCATATGCATATTTGCTGTCTTAGGTACTCAGTTCAAAAGCCACTAAGTAATCTGTTCTATCAGTCAGGTAATGACCAATTTTAGACGGTCCTCAGGATCCATATATCTCGAAATCCAGGACAGAGATAATATAAATAGGTGACATACAGACGTATTTTTGGCTTTGTTCGACTCAGCTAAATGCGCTGCTGAGCTTGACGATGAGATGAGATGCTGCAAGTGTATCAACCACAGTAGTATCCCAAGTTATATATTTCTCTTCCCTCTATCCTACCCTCAGGTTGCTTGCCACTTTATCGATAGACACCAATAGGCTCCTGCTTTGACGGAACTACCGACGAAACCGAAGACCTACAGAAAACTTCATTATAATTATCAATATATAAAATATATTCTTAATAATTGTCTAAGGGTTCGTTTTTTTAGATATATTAATAACCATGTCCTTGCTTTTTCGTAAAAGGTGGTTGTTAGTAATTTTGAACAATCACAAATACCCAGGCTTTGAGAAAAACACATATATATTGTGTTCTCACCGGGGATCAAACCCAGAACTCTCGGGTCGAAGGACGGTGCCTTACGCAGTGCACCACGAGAGCCGCCTAAAGGGTGCATATTGAAGGTAGGTAGGCGTCGAGATATCGTTGGAAAGTTATATTTTTTGTAGAATATAAAATAATGAAGTTATCATTTAAAGATACTAATAGGCAATATTTTATGTTAATAATAAGGGAGGCTTTCAATTATCGCCTAGTATAAATAGATATTTTTCTGTAGTAGGTACATTTTTAATTTATTTATTTACATGTTTGTATTTTCGTCGCCTCGGGTAAACAAGGTTCCATCTGAAAAAACTCAGAACAATTTAAGATTTCAGAAAATGTAACTTTTTGTAGAAGATATATTTTAGGTTAAAAGTAAATTATTTCGAAGTATTATTATAATCAAAATAATATGCAAATCTTACAAAATAATTTTATTTAAATGTAGTAATTATATTTACAAATTAAAATAGATAACATTGCATATAGAACCTTGGTGCTTTCAAATGCTCTCAAAAGGCATCAAAGTTCTTAACAGATAGAACCATGTTGCAATAACTGCAATATCTTATTGATACGCAAATCAATAATAATACATACTTTTGAGAAGTATAGATTCGTATTTTTTGAAGAAAGTTATATATATTGAATTCGTAAATAACTACATGGGATATACGTTAAAAATACAGAATTATCGCTAATAACATATTTCTTGTGAAGCAATACGAAATTCGCCAGTAATTTCATCAAAAAATTGGAAGCAATTCTCTGACAGACAGTAAATAATTTGTATCAACATTTACCATTATTACAATCTTAAAAGTAATCTGTATGACAATTGAAATAAGGTGCCATCTCACAATATTATGTCTCCCTCTTAGATACTTATCATATTTTTTGCTTTTATAATTAATTGTACTTAGGTTTACCATTGCGGGGTATTGTGTTTTCCAGAGCAAAACCCAAGCGAAGCCACCGGAAGAGTATAAAATAATATCTGTTTACAGGAATCTGTGTATACCTTTATTCAAATATTATATTAAGTGGTTTGTTAATTAATAAAACAAATATGGTTAGCATAAAGAAACCAGGATATCTCATTCAATATATTTTCCTTTGAAACCTCGTTTCAATGCTCTACTACAAAATGCTAATATAAAACAATATTAATTACACGAATTAATGGAATTAATTAGAATTCCAGCTCATTCAGCTATTGCAGACGAGTCATTCAATTATCATAATGTTTACTTTGAAAGCTTTCCATGTTAGTGATGTTCCAAGAAAAAAAACTGTACGCGTATATATAGTTTTCCTTCTTCAGTAGTATATGTAGGCCTCATAGAGTAGAAGTTGTATAGTCGAATCTTTTGGGCATTGTAAACATGGGAATACCAACAAGAAAGATTATACTTTAGGTTACTTTAATACTTGAACGTTTGCTATTGGTTACCTCTTAATTAATTAATGTTATTAATACATTAATATTTTCTATTGATGGAATTATTTATAATTCTCACGGGCCTGTTAGTATAATTTTCAAGTATATGTGTATTAACCTTGAATAATTTTATAAATAGGGAGTTCTATATGTAAATAATTGAGATTGTATTTATATTCATAAATTTTAAAACAAATTTAAAATATAAATTTAACATTTTATGAGTATTTACAATTAAAATTGTTATTATTCAATTTTTTTCCCGACCATGTTCGATCCTAATAGGATCATATGGGCCTCCACAGAGTAGAGGTTTGTATTAACAGATTTTGTTTTTTACGAGAAATGGATGTCAGCCACTTGCCACTAGCCACCCTACTCAGGGTATGTACCTAATAGGTTGATGCAAGTGGCTGACATCCATTAATATTAATCCATCCGTTAATACAACCCTCTACTCTGTGGAGGCCTATGATCCTATTAGGATCGGACATGGTCGAAGGAAGAAATAAAATATTTTTGAAGTTATACTTCTTTTGGCGCGCACCCACGATGGCCGCGTGGCTTAAGCGCCGGTCTATAGTGTCGAGGGTCCCAGGTTCAAATCCTGGCAAGTACACATATTGTTTTTCAATTTGTGTATGAGTCTCTGTGGAGGCCCATATCATCATATTGGGATTGGACATGGTCGAAAGAAGAAACTTATTCTGGCGCGTTTAGTAGAGGGTAAAATTGAGAGCTGCGCACGCACACCGTTACGAAAGTGCGACATGCTGAAGTTAGTCGTGAATGTTATCGGGGTATACCCAACGCATATGTGCGTTTCAGTCAGCTGTATACAAATGCAAGGTACTCAGTATTACACGTGGTTATTCTTATTATCCATAGTGGAGCAGTTCATGTATTACATTTTATTTATATTTTATTAATGGTCAATAATTATTTAATTTATATCAGTATTTTTTGAAAGTATATATTTAATAATTCAATAAATCTTGTTAAATATAATAATCTTGTATAGGCGGCTCTCGTAGTGCAGTGCGTAAGGCGCTGGCCTTCCACTCGAGAGTTCTGGGTTCGATTCCCGGTGAGGAAAAAACAATATTTATATGTTTTTCTCAAAGCATGGATATTTGTGATTGTTCAAAATTACTAACAACCATCTTGTATGAAAAAGCAAGGACGTGGTTATTAATAATTAAAAAAAATCTTGTATAAAGCTCTTCATTTAATATTATAGACCATTTTTCATTTTTCGGATTTCGATTGGAAAGTGAATCTATTGTTGTCTTACAATATTTTAGAGTATTTTAGTAAGTATTTTGTTACGCTAAAAAAGTATAATTTCTAACTAGAGGTGAGTTGGAAATACTGTCACCAGTTTGTGTACTTAAGTATCGGATGAAACTACCCATACTCAGTACGTGTGGCACAATAAACTTGCTCCAAAAAACTTGTGATGATATCATCGCGATTTTCGCTGGCTAGTTGGTAGACTTTCAATACTATTGCCATTAAATGCGCGCGAGCAAGATAGCACTTGAATACAATTGTGTCGCTAAATTTCAAAATCAGCCAAATCCATAATAGATGAGTAGGGGAAAAACAGCTTTTTGTTTTCTCAAATACACAGTCACAGGGGTGAAAGTTTACATCATTTCGAGTATAGAATATTTAAAATTAATAAATTCCACATTTTGATAATGCAGAAATGTTAGAAAGCAGTAGTTCTTCAGCAATTCATAAAAAAGTAAAAAATACCTAAAGGTGGACTTGGCTGATTTTGAAATGTAGCGACACAATTATATTTTAATTTATTAGTCCTATGCATGCGAATGACATCATCTTATGTATGAAGAAAAGGTCATAAATTTTTTGTAGCAGCATATTATTCCATCGGAAATGTGGTGAGGTGACTGAGGTGACGCAGTTTACGATAAAAAAAATCATTGTTATTCATTTTATGTTAACAAGAATATTATAACATAACATAAAAACAACTCATAAATTAAAAATCTGTTTAAAATTTTATAATAAATGGGAAATTTCGAAAAGCCCAGCTAAGTGTATTTTTAGCGATTCTATTGAAGCCGATTTTTCAAATACTAATATGAAGTTAAGTCTTAGTTCCAGTTATGTCGCATACGCATGCTAAACGCTCTATATAGTATTCAAATACTAGTAAGTATTTTGGAACAAGTTTTGATACCAAGTATTTTTTTATAGTGGTATTAAGTATACTTAGTCTTCAAAATCGACCAGTTTTCCCACCTCTACTTCTAACGCGCGTACATAAGTACACGCACCAATTTTTTTAAATTCATATAATATGACAGTAGTTCATGTTTCTGGTTTTAAAAAAATAGTTTTCTATAAAAATGTATAATAATATTTATGTTAAATGTACGAGTATATTTTGAGTCTCTCGGGTACAGCACTATTCCCCGTTCGTGTTTTGTTCCGAGCGAAAAGCATCAGCGCTGTAAAAGTAAACTGCCATGCGTGGAGTTTAATTAGCAAATTGAATCCGACAAATACGACGAATCCGGCGAATCCGACCAAGAGAGTTTCATTTCATTTCCCGCGCTAATTACAGTTTGTCGTCACTCCGGTTCGGATTTACCCGGCGCATGTAATCAAATAGGCAAACACGGCGTCTTAAACAACGGCAAAAAGGGTTACGACGAACTTCCTGACAAACTAAACTTGTGACATTTTCTAAACAGAATACTTAAGCTTGTCTGGAAATTCTTCTTATTCATTTGGTGTCGTCATGGTTGGCAACCAAATTGCAGAAACTACCTTGAGATAGTCGTATTAAATAACCAACCCTTTGAATATTGAGCTAAAAATATTTTCCTACTAATTATAGAGTATATGCTTCATAACCTTGCACTCCGGTTCTAGGACGAAAATTATGTAATACATTCTAAAAATATTTTTTTTCATTATTATCTATTTATTTATTAATACATAATATTATTATGTATTAATACATAATATTATTATGTATTAATATAATTGAATATCATTTGATTTAATTTTATACGAGGTAATCAGGCATAGAATCATATCAGTGTAGTAAAAAGTGTAAAAAAGTGCAAAGTTGTAAAACATTTACTCTACCTTACCCTGCAAAACTGTATGAGTTATTTGTTCTCTCAAGGTGCAAAACAAACCTGTTATTGATAATGCCAATTGCGAGGGTATTAACTGTGTTCAAATAAATCGTTTAAAATATATTTTTGAAGTTATACTTCCTTTGGCGCGTTTGGAAAATCAGATCAGTTAGTATTTTTGGCGGATGACATGTAACACCTAATTTATTTTTTCACACGAAAAAAAAACGCACTCGATTGGATTCGAACCACTGATTGTTCGGTTATCAGCCAAACGCACTACCTTTACGCCGCGGTATGGTACTGCAATCGTGACGATTATACAGTTTAATATTAAGTTTAGAATTGTTCCGTTGCCTATGCAGAGAATTTATTATTGTCGGCTATTTTCAATTCCTTGCATAAACAAACGATTAAACGTCAGAGAGACTGACAGACAGTTGTTACTTTAAAAATACAAACAACGAGAAATAATTATATAATTTAGTAATATAAGTTAAAGTGTACATAGATAAACCAACGGCACTTCAATAAGCTCAAGAAAAATCTTAAGTGTGTAATTTAACAAGATACTTAAGAGCTAGTCGAAGAATCTATGTTATCACAAGTTTTGTTTTTGTTTTGTTACGCCAAAGAAGTATAACTTCTAATGGGTACATACGTACAAACATCGATTTTTTTTAAATCAGTGACATTCTATCACAAGCTCTAATGATGTAGATATTTTAGCCTATCCTTTTCGTGTGTATGATAAGAATGAAATCATAATATATATTGATATCAATCTTGTGTAGGGAATCCAATCCCGGGATCCCAAATCCCGGGATCCCGGGATCCCGAGTTATTTTTGATACCTATGAATCCCGGGATTGATAAACATAATCCCGGGATTTCGGGATTGATTTTTTTATCAATTTTTATGGAAAATATAACAGAAAAAATACTTTTAATATAAAATAACTACATTACAAATAAACTGAGTTTGAATGAAGTTTGATGTGTAGGTTGCCGATTCATTTTATTTTTTCACATAGATTATTAAAAATGAGAAAGATTGGTAAAAAAACAATGCTTCGCACTTTTAACAAAGTAATTCTACCATGGTATCATACTTTTTACGGCCGTTTCATATTTGGCTGACTAATTAGATTTATGAAGCGGAAAGGCCATAAGTACGCCATGATTATTTGCTTTACTATTTTAAATCTCGCTGATCTATTCATTATGTCTTTACTATCATAAATAGCAATCTCATATTAAATTCACATTATTATTTATATTAAAATATTATTTACTCCATTAAACTTGTGTATTTCCAAGATTTAACGTATACAATATTAACAATAAATGTCTTAAATAGTATAAATTATACTACATTTATTTTTGACCGATTTTATCAATGTTATTTGTAAATATAAAAATTTTATATTAACAATGGAAAAAAAATCCCAATCCCTGGACCAGTCCCGGGATCCTGGGATTGTCAAATTGTAATCCCGAAATCCCGGGATCAGAATTTTGGCTCGGGATTGGATTCCCTAATCTTGTGTGCCTACAGTATAAACTTTTTCAAATTTGATATTTTTTACAACGATATAATTTTTATACATTACTAGCTGAAGTACCCGGCTTCGCACGGGGTCGCTTCGTGGTTATATTTATCTTAGATATTTGAAAAATAATAAGAGGTAATTATTTCTTTAATATTAAAATATCTGTGTAATACAATATGGCAATATGAAAATAATTATAATAGGAGTAAAGGTCAAACATAAGAACACTAAATTAAAATCGAATCCAAAATATGAAAACGTTATTAATGTTATAAATATGTAGTAAAAAAAAAATCAAAATTGGATGGAACAAACAAACAACAAACTTTGTATGTTATATAATAATAATTTAGAAACCGCACACAACTGACAAAAGTTTCATCGCAATCGGATGAATGGTATAGGAACGCATACGAATAGTAGAAGAAGATGATTTTCTAATTCAGAAACCTTCGTGGGCATGCGCATGACAACTCACCAAAGTTTCATTGCAATTGGATTAATGGTATAGGAACGCATACGAATAGAAGAAGAAGAAGATGGTTGTACTAATTCAAAAACCTTCCCGGGCTTGCGCACAACAACTGGTCAAATCACAATCGGATGAATGGCATAAGAACGCATACAAATAGAAGAAGAAAAAGATGATTGTAGTAATTCAGAAACCTTTGCGGGCAAGAGCACAACAACTCACCAAAGTTTCATTGCAATCGGATGAATGGTATAGGAACGCATACGAATAGAAAAAGATGGTTGTACTAATTCAGAACTCTTTGCGGGCGTGCTCACAACAACTGGTCAAAATTTCATCGCAATCGGATGAATGGTATAAGAACGCATACAAATAGAAGAAAATAGAATAGAAGAAAAAGAAAATAGTTGTAACAATTCAGAGACCTTTGCGGCGTGAGCACAACAGTTGATCAAAATTTCATTGCAATCGGATGAATGGTATAGGAACGCATACGAATAGAAGATAGAATAGAAGAAGAAGATGGTTGTACCAATTCAGAAACCTTCGCGGGTGTTGGCACAATTACTGACGAAAAATTTGTTGCAATCGGATGAATGGAATAGAAACGCATACGAATAGAAGAAGAAGAAGAAGAAGAAGATAGTTGTACTAATTCAAAAACCATTGCGGGTGTTACCACAACAACTGACAAAGGTTTCATCGCAATCGGATAAATGGTATAGGGACCATACGAATAAAAGAAGGTAGAATGAAGAAGAAGACGATGGTTGTACTAATTCAGAAACCTTCGCGGGTGTAGGCACAATTACTAACGAAAATTTTATTGCAATCGGATGAATGGAATAGGAACGCATACGAATAGAAGAATATAGAATAGAAGAAGAAGAAGATGGTTGTACTAATTAAAAAACCATTGCGGGTGTTACCACAACAACTGATGAAGGTGTCATTGCAATCGGATGAATGGTATAGGGACCATACGAATAAAAGAGGATAGAATGAAGAAGAAGAAGATGAAGAAGATAGTTGTACTAATTCAGAAACCTTTGCGGGTGTTGGCACAATTACTGATGAAAATTTTATTGCAATCGGATGAATGGAATAGGAACGCATACGAATAGAAGAAGAAGAAGAAGAAGAAGAAGATGGTTGTACTAATTCAAAAACCATTGCGGGTGTTACCACAACAACTGATGAAGGTTTCATTGCAATCGGATGAATGGTATAGGGACCATACGAATAAAAGAAGATAGAATGTAGACGAAGAAGAAGAAGAAGATAGTTGTACTAATTCAGAAACCTTTGCGGGTGTTGGCACAATTACTGACGAAAATTTTATTGCAATCGGATGAATGGAATAGGAACGCATACGAATAGAAGAATATAGAATAGAAGAAGAAGAAGAAGAAGAAGAAGAAGAAGAAGAAGAAGAAGAAGATGGTTGTACTAATTAAAAAACCATTGCGGGTGTTACCACAACAACTGATGAAGGTTTCATCGCAATCGGATAAATGGTATAGGGACCATACGAATAAAAGAAGATAGAATGAAGAAGAAGAAGAAGATGATGATTTTTCTAATTTAGAAACCTTCATGGGTATGCATACAACCACTTGCCAAAATTTCATTGCAATCGGATGAATGGTATAGGAACCATACGAATAGAAGAAGATAGAATGAAGAAGAAGAAGAAGATCATGATTTTTCTAATTCAGAAACCTTTATGGGTATGCATACAACCATTTACCAAAATTTCATTGCAATCGGATGAATGGTATAGGAACGCATACGGGACAGACACACAGACAGACAGACAGACATACAGACAGACAGACATTCATTTTTATATATTAGTATAGCCTATACTCTTCCCGCAAGTGCAAGCAATAAGTTTACAAAGTTTTATCGCAATCGGATGAACGGTATGGCTGCGCATTAAATACGAACAAACAAACACACAAACACACAAATATTAATTTTTATATATTAGATTTAAAATGCACCAAATTTGATGCCAATAGTATATTGGCTAAGAAGCTCAAATATTTCAATCATATACTATTTTAGTACAAGTTCGATCGATTTGCGATGTGCTTTCACTTTTTTTGTACAGTACTTATGGCGGCGCTTTTTAGTGGACTGTAATTTGGGATGATTGTGGATGTGGATGCTGGGGAAGGACGGTTTAACCGGGAGTCGATTCAGGTACCAACCTTGATGTAGTTCGGTTTTCTCGCTGAAACAGATCCTGAGACATTCACTCACGCAGAAGTATGCAAATGGTTATGTTTATCACTCGCACGGTATACACTTATAACTATAAAATATGATGATGACAAATTTGTATGAGACACCCTATGCCGGCAACACGGATTGATAGGTGGTCTAATTGACCGAGTTCGTAATGAGACTCGAATTGAATTATTGCTTGGATGACGGTCACACGGTAGCAAGTTGACACGGTCGCGGTATACGTATAACTGACGTTGTATCAATCACGGGCGCCTGGATGACAACAATACATGAGGATAGTAGGAATGAAATATTTGTAGATAATGTAAGAGTAAGAATGCCACCATAATCGGCCCAAATAACTTATTTTAGTTTTAATATGAATATTTATTATAAAAAAGTAAAATATATTTTTTTATATTTAGTAAAATACTAATACTAAAAACGAATTTCAAAACCAAGCCCCGTAAATATAGCAATTATATGACCTTTTTAACTAAGCACTCTTTACCACTGCTATTAAACCATTGAAGTCTTTATTTTCACGCACTTCGTTTGCCTTGTGGTTTACTAATCGTGAGGTGTTTCTCTAGTCGATATTATTTAGCCATAGTTATCACGTGACTGGCCATATTGACTTTTGATAAATCCAATGGAATTAAGATTATCAAAGACTATACAATGCATGATTGTAGCTATCTGTATAATCTAGTAGTTTTTTTTCTTTCGGTGTCCTTTCGACCCTTCCTTCGATTCCTGTTTCTGCCATGTCCGATCCTAATAGGATCACATGGGAATCCACAGAGTGGAGGTTTGTATTGACAAATTTTGTTTTTACGAGAAATGGATGTCCGCCACTTGCTCAATCTATTAGGTCCATACTCTGACTCATACACAAATTGAAAAACAATATGTGTACTTGTCAGACCCAGGATTTGAATCTGGGACCCACGACGAAATAGGCAAACGCTTCTAGTAGAATTAAGAAACTAATCTAGTAGATTAGACCAAATATCTTTCATACGATTCTACATACCTGTATTTTATGGGAATCGCTGACAATTAATAGCCCTCGTTATATTTTAGTAATATTTATAATATTATTTTCTGTTAAAGTTTAAATCGAAAAACCTTTTACAAGGTTTGTTGCCAGTCATTCAACTCCCAAGGGTAGACATGGCGTGACCAAACCACCTCACAAAATACACAAATAAAATGGACAGAGATATGTTAACATAATCTCAAAACAAAACAAAAATATACACAAATACATTTGTGTTGATTAAAAAATATGCATAGGTAGGAATAATTATCATAGAAATGCTATCGAATATTATAAAACCAAAGATTCATTTGATTATTTCCAGATTTATAATGATAAGGAATGTCAGTAATTAATAATTCATTATACGCTGCCTACACAAATGCATGAATATACAAATTGGCAATTTTTATGTTGTTTCAAATAATATTTTAAGTGTACTTAATCTAAACGAAATATAGTTTTTTATTGCTATATTTTTCACGCTTGAAGCTGCTAGTAATATTTTTGAAATTTTATTTGAAAGTTTTTGATAAAATTAACGAAAAAAATGTGAAAAAGTGTTGCCTCCTTGCGATATATACTTAGATTGTATGAATACGAAATAATTCCTCGGTATAGATGATTATTGTGCGGTCATATTACAATAAATTAATGCCTTAGGAATTTAATAGCTAAATATTCATATTTAAATGTTGACTTTCAATTATTCTTAGTGGAAAAACTTTGTATTTTTATACAACAAAATACAATATTTAGTATGATTTAATTAACATATTTTTATTACTATTTTTGTTATTTCTGTATTTTTAAGAATATTTCGTTTGAAATGACATAAAAAAACCTATTGAAAATTATTTCATAAAAATATTAAGTAATTATTCTCAAAAATGTTTCTTATAAATAATTCGGAAACCCATAAAAAACATACTTATTACAAAATATATAGAAAAAAATATAGCAACAGTAAGACGCAAATCTTCCGATTTAGCAATTTGTTTCTTACTTAATTACGACAAACTTAACAAATATTTATACGACTGGCTTTCTGTGGTTTAAATTAAGGTACAGATAATAGTCTTGAGTATTAGCCAGACCCAGAACTCTTCAAATTTTAGTATTAAAATACTTGCACTTGCTAATATTATTTAAAAAACTGGTTTTTTACTCAACGATAATTCGCAAGATTTTAGAATGTAACATTTTATAAGCATTTAATATACACACCTCAGAAACATACTTTCCAAAGTGTTTTGTTCTAATAATTAGATAACATATTGTCGCTGTTTATTTAATTGAGCGGTCACCAATTTATAGCTGTTTAGTTATTAAGCTTACGTTTTTGAGTCAGAATTAATTTATTAATACATATAACTGTTTTTGATTGACTTATGACAACAAGATGACCGTATTCTATATGGTCATCTCTGATTTTGTCAAATTTCATTAATTCAAGAATGAAAACCTAACCTGACTTAACAAATAATCTAGTATATCGGCTATTTTCAAAATTTGTCTGCTGCTGGCTTCCTGCAAACCGACAAGAACCGTGTTTTATTTACGTATGAATTTTATGTCAGTACTATACGACCAAAGAGGTTGGATGGTATTTAATATACCACCATATATTTCCGATACAATATTTCACGATGTAGTGTGATACAGCGAACTGCATACATTCAAATTTCCAGACACGTCGAAAATTACAATGTAATATAAGTACATATTTTCTAAGAAGAGCTGTATTATTGACTGCGAGCGCATTTTACAGTTTTTTGTCGATAAATGTTTCTATAATTTTATATTACGCATAAAAGTATTTTGAAATTTTTCGTTACTGGGTAATAAAACCATCTAGATATTGTTAAGAATGTTATTTCTAAGTTCATGATTTCCAATTCATGCCATTAAGTGTACTTTGGATAGTACCAAATCATTTTCTCCACAATCAGCTATAGAAAGACGCTGGACAATTTGAACAAAGTTTTCCATGTAATGTTCAGCTATTGAGAGTAGGTACGGCAGAGATTCCAACCAGTTTTGATATTAATATTAGCAGGTTCGGGCGGGGAAGAACCTCTATTTGCCGAGAGGGAAGAGGAACGACCTGCTAGGAAATGGATACGTTACATAAAGATACTAACAAGTCGTATCCATAATTGATTGTTATGACATATAATTTTTTTTAACTGTTGATTAACGGTCACAGAAGCTTTTTCTTGGTATTTCTTCCATTACTGAGGAACATGCCACCCTACAATTCTATCATATTCTGAGTGACCAAGTTTCTCTATTCCTGTCAGTAATTTGCTTCTCTCAAGGCAGAATTTACCCAGTAAGCTCATTTACTTTTGATGCTTTTCCTTAGCTTCGTCCCCTAGAAAAGCTAGATCATAATATTATCAGTATCTGCATGTTATCCGGTTAACTTCGAATAATAAATCCAAACAGCTAAAAATTTTTTTTACCATGTCCGATCCTAAGAAGATCATATTATGGGGCTCCACAGAGTGAAGGTTTGTGTTTACAGATTTTTGTTTTTACGGGAAATGGATATTAGCCACTTGCTCAACCTATTAGGTCCATACTCTTACTCTATTTTTAAATTGAAAAGCAAATATATTTGCCAGATCCAGAATTCTAACTTTGGATCCACGACATTATGAGCCGATGCGTTAGCCGCTCGGCCACCATCAGCATGCAAGAATGCATCTCAGGTGTATTATCGAGAGCCGTTTTTTTATTTAAAGTAGTTTAATTTCAGATGATAAGTGAATTGTCTTCTGGGTGTGGCTGTAAGAAGGTAATATTTTCTATTATGGAGAAATGTGAAGTAAACTTTACGTCATGAAGAATATTTTTTATTTCATGAAGTATTTATATTTGTATAATAAATGGGCATTAAAATCAATTTTGATACTATTTGAGAAAACGCTAAGGTATTGCTTGAACAAAACTGTCTTCAAAGCCTTGGTATATAGTGACTGGCTTTAGCATTTTTGTCTCATTAACCTTTTCTGTATTAAATATACATCAAAATAATTATTATATTATTAATATTATCGACCGAAGGTACTTGATGGAATTTAAATTTAATTTCTAATGGATTTAAGTTTTGTTCTATTCTATTTGTGTGGATATTGAGTGTATATACTATTCCATTTAAAATGAAATAATACAAAACTTAAATGCATTAGAATAGAAAATATTTATTGTTATTATTATCAACTACAACGGACGTGTGGTGGGGCCATTAACTTCCAATTCGATTATCTCAAAACTTATAAATTGTACTTACTGGTTAGAACTAGGGTCTAACCATTTAGTTTGCGTTACCCCGGAAACAGAGTATATTATATCCTATAAAATTAAACATTGCCGGAAACATGCATTGTGTGAAGCGTCAAAATTTAGAAACTGTCCACAACGATAGCTGAAACATATTATGAAGAAAATGTATTTTTTATAATGAAATAATAAATGATAAAGTGCTTCAAATACGAATTGTTAAGGATAAAATCAAGTACAGGATGGTTAGTAGAAGTGAAACAGAGATAAGAAGACTTACTGCAGTTCGTGAAGATATTTCAAGGAAAAGTTTGTTTGAGGCGTTTCATTAAGGCAGGCAATTTGAGAGTTTTTGCGGTAACATTCGCAAATACTCACTGCATGGAGATTTATATGTAGAAGTACCTTTACAGCTTTACACAAAGTGATAAATAGTCCGGCAGCATAAGCTCATAAAATCCAAAGGTTTGTGTACTTATATATTTAAAAGCAGGTAGTTCAGCATGATGGATAGGCAAATCCTAACTGGCATTTTTAAGATATTCAGCCGCTTTAAAATGTACCCTTTTTTTCTTTTGACCATGTCTAATCCTAATATGATCATAATATGGGCCTCCATAGAGTGTAGGTTTGTATTACCAGATTTTTTTACGAGAAATGGATATTAGCCACATGTTCAATCTCTGCTCAACCTCATACTATGACTCCAAATACAAATTGAAAAACAAAAATATGTGAATTTTCCATTCCCAGGATTTGAACATGAGACTCACGACACGTAAGCCTTAGCGGAGCCTATAAATTCTGAAATGGCTGATTTTTTTTCTATAATTACTGTCTGGCTTGGTATACTTTCTGTTTGGACATTTATTTTATGGTATTGAATACTAATTCGATAATAAAATAGATATTTTTGATCGGAAACCCATCGAAGACAGATTTAAGGTGGGCCAATAGCCAGATTAATTTTTGTAGTTAATTTAACAAGAGTTTATTAAAACTGCTGCAATTTTTTTGTTATAATATGTCTATTTTCAATATTTTTTAAAAACCTTGTAGGTATTGAATTTATCTTACTAAGGACAAGCGATGCCAAATTGACGCCGATTGTCCAGAATCACTTGGTCAACAGCGGCGTCAAATTGGCGCTGATTGTCTCCATTGGTTTAAATGTATAAAAAAAATAAGTCAAATTTAACTTTAAATTAGTATTCAGCACCATAATATACAGATAATATCAACTGAAAATTAATCGAATAAGACGGGAATTATAGAAAATCGATTTTTTTGGCGTTTTGGAATTTGGGGCATCATGAGTAAATTTTTGTAGCGGCTCAATGTCTTTGAATATTCCCTTTCATCAAGCAAAATTTCAAGTTTTCCTACAAAAGTTCACAGTTATTTAGCTATGCTGCTGAACTTATTAGAAATGGTGGAACATTATTTTTCCTTTTTCAATTTCATTTATAATCTTCTTTATTCTTCTTCATCGTGTCGAATCTTTAATCCTTTACTGAACACAGGAGATGCTCTAGAAGTTAGTCAAAGTAACACCGTTTTCTTTAGCGCGCATAGTCTTATTGAAATTTCAGTGGGAATTCCCTGTACGAAAACAGGTGTTTTGTGCTTTGAATTTCACTGCACACGTAGGATTGGTCATCAGAAAGATATTATCTCGGGTATACCATATCATTGCTCCCAGTCTACTACTATGTTACTGAAAACCGACTCCAATTATTAGTAAATACTTTATTGACTTTAACAATGTTATTTGTTTTCTTTGCGGACAGAATGAGTTGGTCAAAGATATGGCTGTGACCAAGGCCTGAACAAAAACGATGCTTAAGTGCAAGTGAGAAAGTATTCGGCACCCTTATAATCTCTGCGACACGCGCTAGAGTAAGATAAAAAGTTTAAAGATGTGTCAGATGGTTTGCAATGGTGTCGCCGCCATATCTTAGTTTGATGCTTAAGTAAGCATCGATAACCTGCGAGCGCGTGTTGCTAAAATTGCTATTTTTAGTGTTAAACATAAAGTCAGTGGTAAATATGTTTAGTTAATTAAGTAGAAAAGATGGCTCTGTGTGTTGTATTGAAATGTGGTAGCCGTACTGATAAGCAAGAAGATGGTATTATGTTACATAGGTAAGTTGATACATGTTCGTGATAATTTATTTGTATATTATTATGTATTTTAATATCAAGTGACCTAGTGTTTTTTAAAATAACTTAAATTATGGATATCTTGACCTAATGGTTGTGGGTGACCGCATGGGTGTGGCGGGCTCTGCGTTCAACCAGCTTGGAGTCGCATGGGGGTCAAGGCTGTATTCTGTGAGGACAAAATGTCGTTTGTTTAACGTGTGCGTGCTACCTGTGCTCCTGTATGGCTGTGACCGCAGAGATCCGAGGACGTTCCTTACAGGAAGACTGTAAGTGACATTGTGTACAAGACCGCATTTGCGGCATGGCAGGCGAGGTGGACCGCCTCCCCCAAGGGGCGGCACACTTACCATTTTTTTCGCACTGGATTAGCCAGTTCCTCACCGGCCATGACAACTTCGCCGCCAGACTCCACGAGTTTGGTTTGATAGTAGATGGGCCGGGTTGTACCTGCGGGCATGACCACCAAGATGTTGAACACATCCTCTGGGATTGCCCGCTTATGGAATTCGAACGAGCGGAGCTGTTTGCCAGGGTCCGTCCTCACACGGGCCCAATTGGTCATGGAGATCTGGTAGCAACCGAAGCCAACTTTGCGGCATTTGAGTAATTTGCAGCGTCGTATGGGGAGAGGGATAGTCCTGACTCTTCTGTAGACTCATCCATTTCAATTCATGACACTCAGTATGCGGGTACACAAAGCGCTAAACGTCAGCGGACAGCAGAGCCAGTCCAAAAACAGACATTTTCTTTCTTAACTTTCTTCTTTAAGCACTACGGTGCATGGTTGCAGCATCAGTCCCGTGCGGTTCCGTCTCGGGACGGAATGAGCACTTAAAATTACTTCTTTCAGACACGTTTAAAGCGTCATAGAAAGCGGCCGTGCATATCCACGGTTGTGCATATATGACGGGTGGTGGTGGGCACTTATATTTAAGCTTTACGAGTCTCGGCTTTTGAACTTTAAGAATCGATGTCTCCGCCGAATCTTAGGGGTACATTGGTACGACCGCGTTATAAACACCCGAGTTCGTGAGCAGACACAACAGCCTTCGGTGATTGAAGTTATCACGAAGAGACGATTTACGTGGCTGGGACACGTATTCCGGATGCCGCCAAAGAGTGCGGCACTTCGTACCCTTGTGGCACAGCCTCAAGGGTTCCGTCGCCGTGGCCGGCCCTCCCTTACCCTGCAGCGGTGCTACAAAAGCGACCTACGTGCTGCAGGTCTGACATGGCGGGAGGCACAGGAGTTGGCGATGGACCGAGGGAAGTGGCTCCAGCCTGTGCTTGCCCTAAGCCCAATGTTGGGAAGTGACAGAGTGGAAGAAGAAGAAGAAGAATGGTTGCATTTTGACCGCTTAAAAATACTATATAACGTAAAAAAATAGAAAATTATATTTTAATTCTGAGCGTCTAGTGCGAGCACTAGCGAAATGGTATATGGTCTCAAACATTTGTTGACAAATGCGTTCGCTCGCCCACAAACCAAACCTACGGCACGCAGCTTCATTTAGAAATGCAATGGGAGGCGTCTAGATATATCTATAGTGTCATGCAAAATCGTCTCGCGTACTACCAGCGGCACGCGTGCCATAGGTTCGCCACCCCTGATATGTAAGATATGTTGTGTTGAATATCCTTCGCTTATAAGAAGTACTTAGCTGGTGCTGTTCGGTTATACGGAATACAGCGGAAAACGCATTTTGAAAATACCCGATATACTGGATTATTTGTTAGTTTGGGTTAGTTTAGGTTAGGTTAGGTAAGGTTAAGTTAGGTTTGGTTAGGTTAACCTAACAAATAATCCAGTTTATCGGCTATTTTCAAAATGAGTTTTCCGCTGTATTCCGTACAACCGAACAGTACCATAATTATTAATCCGTCAGTAATACCTACATGCTAGCATGCAAATTCATTTGTGTAATCCTTCCTGTATTCTTCCCATTGTAAAGTTTTCTCATTAATTATTTACATTTGTAATTTTCATTTATTATGAGAATTGAAAAAGCTAATTATTATAATTAAATCCAAGAAACAGTCATGTTTAATTTTATTATTAAAGATAAAGAGATATGTTTAAAAATAAACTATGGTATAAGCTTTGTTGCCCAACAAAACTGTTCCCACGTATGAGTTTAATATTATATTCTCTTCAAAATAGAAAGCTAAAATTTTAATCTTATATAAAGTTTTTTTGAGATATTAAGTTCGGTACAAAGGTACGCACGCAATAGCTATATGGTTTAATACAAATTTGAGGTACTCCACTTTTAGTTTAGAGTTTAAACCAGAGTGTTAGAGTGGAGCAATGGGGGTTTACCCGGAGCAGGAGCGGAGCCAAAGCACCGAAAATTTGTTGTGCTTCACTGCTCTGCTTTTTCCCACTATTATTAAATTTTCTTCCTAAAATTAAAGAAAATTTTATATTTGGCACTTTGCAACACTCCTAAGCGATAAATAATTTCACTTTTTTGATAGAAGAGGCAAATAATTAAAGAAAATTTGCTGTTGGTTTTGTTTAATAGAATTAATAATGAAAATGACGATTATTTTTAATTTTTTTTTAACATTTCATGTACATATAAAACCCTTTTTACCCAGAGTGGAGCAGACCCTGAAGCGAACCTGAAGCAACCTGAGCGAAGCTGGAGCTGAGCAATTCAAAAAGGGTCCAGTCCAATTCTCTGGTGTAAACAATGATTTTTTAAAACCAATATTTTTGTCATGGACGGTTTTCATGGATGTAAAAAATATGGTTGTCCATATTATAATATATAGTTATTTTTATATAATATATATATTTTGATGCTGAAAGCGCTATCTATTCGATTATATTATATTCTAGATGATAATACAATGTATTATTGAAGCTACATCTGGAAATAATTTTAGATTTTAAACTGAATTCATAAAATCTTTATATACAAAGATTTCATAGAGATCTAAAGGTTTCCGGGTACTTTGTGCACATTGATAATTTATTCATAAAGTAAACCATTGTAAAGTGGGTGCCATAATCGGGTACCTACCTATCTACTTTATTACTAAATCGAATATTAGTACCTCAATTTGAATATTATATTAATAAACCATTAATAGAATTGGAAAAACTTGCAGTTGTTATACTTAATTAAATAAATAATACATTTATTAATTAACTGTTTATTGTATTGCAATATAATACTTATGCTAATACATAATATATGGATCGACGATCATATAACATAAAGATAATTATATATAACAATAATCTCTCTATATATCGATGATTTAACTATGTGAATGAAGGTATATGTCATATATCGAAACAATTATGAAATTTTTTGTTACTATAGTAATTCTTCTTCTTCCACCCTGTCACGTCGCAACATTGGGGCATAGGGCAAGCACAAGTTGGCGCCACTGCCCTCGGTCCATTGCCAACTCCTGCGCCTCCTGCCATGCAGACCTGTGAGGGAGGGCCGGCCACGGCGACGGAATCCTTGAGGCTGTGCCACAAGGGTATGAAGTGCCGCACTCTTTGGCGGCATCCGGAATACGTGTCCCAGCCATGTAAATCGTCTCTTTGTGATAACTTCAATCACCGAAGGCTGTTGTGTCTGCTCACGAACTCGGGTGTTTGTAACGCGGTCGTACCAATGTACCCCTAAGATTCGGTGGAGACATCGATTCTCAAAGTTCAAAAGCCGAGACTCTTGAAGCTTAGTAAGATGCCATGTCTCACAGCCATACAGGAGCACAGGTAGCACGCACGCGTTAAACAAAACTATAGTAATTAATTACTGATTATTCTAGGCATGTATTGTATTAATTAGATTGTTAAATTGTTATTTCCTATTAAAAAAATAATATTTAAGTAAAATAATATAAGGAATCTGACCTGGATCAAATGAAAGATTCGCCTGCGTCGCATTTTTTATACACCACGCAAAAAATATCTAACTATATCTGTTACGCGGTTATATAACACTATATTATATATATATTACATTACACGTTATATAACACTTATAACACTAAAAAGTTAATTAAAAAATGAACACTATGAACCAAGGATACTTAATAGAATTGAAATTGAAATTATCATTGATTTGAGTCATTTCTTTCGACCCAATTTTTGCCTTTCAGCATCTTCCTAATAGGTATGTATATATTTCTCATTAGGTAATTTCATTAAATTCCCAATACGTTACCTAGTTCATTTGTCTACGAGTAATGATATTTTAATGTACTTACCTACTAAATGTATTAATAGTATAATGTCATATAAGCTATTTGCACGGGTTTTTACGGTTACATGTAAGTTGTACGTATGCAGTTCATCGTGGGACACTTATTCGTGCGCCGCAGTACGTGAATCACGAGTTCGTAAAACATTTTATCAAATGACGAGTTCTTCGTTGAACATTTCATCGTGGAATACATTTGTATGTATCTTAAAAAATGCGGCAATAGTTTGCAAATAGTACTGTTTTAATTGGATTAACCCTAACCTAACCTAACCTAGGCAAGACATCTCATAAAATTCGCCACATGTAGCATACGTACAAATATACTCCACGGTGAAATGTTCAACGAAGAACTCGTCATTTGATTAAATGTTACATGGACTCATGATTCACGTACTGCGGCACACGAATAAGTGTCCTGTGGTGAACTGTTTACCTACAAATTTCCGGATACGGGTTTTTACAAACACTGTAAATAATCAAAATATTAATAATGTCTTTATACCCGATTAAATTCCTATATAAACAATAATAATTAACTGTATTCGTTTTCAGTGTGCATTTTTCCACTGGTAAGTGCGTATAGGTAGTAAAGATGCAGAAAGGCTCAACCCTGGTTGAAAAAAAAATGACTCAAATGGAATAGTAGAAAACTCAAATCAATTAGAACATAATTATTTTTATAAAGAGTTGTTTGACTAAATATTTAAAATTGGAGAACGGTACTTCAGCGAATTGTAAGTTAGGCGTATTTATCTACTGGAAATATTTACATTGATAATTGTACTGTGTCCTTGAAACACTTTATAACTTCACTGATAACAGATGTGTATTGACCGTGATCGATTATATCAATAAATTATTCAAACCGTAAACTTGGTATGAAATAAAACTTAATAGGTTAAACTTAAGTTTAACTTAAGTTAAACGAAAGACGAAATTATACTGTAACTTCCAAATAATTATATATATTTATATTTGGGACGTAAGTCTAAACGATCTGTAGATTTGACATATTATATATTTGTTACTATAAAGTCCTGTCTTGTCTTATATTAATTTGAAGTCAAGATTTCACGATCTTATAAAATAGAATATATCGACTGTAGAAAGGCAAAAGGATTTAACACTCAATATTTTCAAAAAATCGTTTTTATTGTATAATAAATAACATGTTATACGACGAAATACACGTTGTGTCCAAAGGATGCAACTTGAAAATGAAGTAAAAAAAAGACCTAACCATCAGTTTTATTGGTATTTATTAAAATACCAAATTATTAATCATTATGTAGTTCTGTAGACCAAAAATCATAAAAAAAAACGTTTCTTGTACCTTCCGTAAAATTTGAGTTGTGTGGGTTAATAAGTCCTTTTTTAATAAAAAGTCGATATATTATTATATTACCATGTTCTTACGAAAAATTGTCTTCCGAATAGTTCCTTTAATAATATGTTGAATATTTACTCTCTTTTAGACCCTACCTAAAATATTGCAAATGTTTTTTTTTGTACCTAAAAAACTTGATTTTATTTTTCTTGATCATTAATTTATTTTACCTTTTCTATTTTCTCTTTACTGTGCTATTATTTAGATACATTATTTAAACACACCAGAAATATACAACGGTTAGAAAAAATCTTTTTGAAAAAAAAATACGCCGCCCAGTGTGATTTGCGCCTGTGTGCTCTACCAATTAAGTTATGTGTAAATTATCTAATTTCGACGAAATTAACTTGAAGTTTTTATGTTGTTATGTATGTTTAGAAAAATAATATTATATTCTTAAATCTTTTGAATTATTAGTTGAATATTTTTTTATTATTATTTGACGTAAGTATGTCATTTTTATTTGTAACTGTAAATATCTATGGTTGGCTTTTTATAAATAAATATTAACTAATATCTACAATTTATTATCAAATGAACATTAACTTGGAATTATTGCGTGTTGCGATATGAGTATGATACAGATGTTAGAAGCTTTGAAGCTCGAGTAATTATTTGCAAGATAGTAATAATAGCCCTGCACCGAAGGCGGCAGAATATCTATGCATGTAACCGAAATGCAGTTATAGATCATTTAAAAGAAGTGAGTTACTTAAATGTGAAATTAATTGAGTTAACTATTAATATGGAAAAAATGAAATTTCTTATACACAAAATTACAGCTTTGTACGTAAACAAAGACATTGGCATAAAAACAACAATGGCCACTTTTTTCAATTTTCATTTTATTGCATTTACCTATTCCCTGTGTATAATTACATACAACTGTGCAAAAATATATTTAAAAAAAAATCATAAATCCCTCAAATCAGTTTTCAAAAATATGCCGTTTTTATAGAAACCACAATAATCCGAGATTTTTAAAATGAAAACAGCAAAGGACCGGTAGTTCTATCCTCTATCACGAGGCAGCGTTAGTATACAAACTATTTTTGATTCGTACAATCATTGCTTTTTTATAAAGTTCGTTTACGATTTTTTTATATTATATCATAGATATGTGACCATAAAGACATCTGAAACATCTCAAATAAGAAAAGTTAACAAAACCAGGTAAAGAGAAATAAAAATCTACATCCACATATTTTCTATCAGATGGTACACGTCATCATTACCAAATTTTAAACGTCAAAAAATTGTGTAAAAACAGCAAATGTCACATTTTTTTTAAATATCTATGTAACCAAAATAAATTAAATATATTTTTTGTATACCCATATAGTGCATATAGGGCCATAAATTCCATAATTACTCATTGTCAAATTAACAATTTTTTTTTTACAATCAAGATATGATATTTTTACGTTCTCTTGAAAAAAATGACTTTTCCGACATTTGTTGTTTTTATGCCAAGGTCTTCCTCTCTCAATTCTTTTCTATGGTGTAGAAGTATGGATGTTAAACCAAGAGATGAAGTTGAAGCTTTCGAGATTGGACTGTATAGACGCATACTAGAAATTCCTTGGACTGATCGGTTGAAAATTGTTGAAGTTCTCAATCGAATGGGAAAAGACGACCGTGAAGTTCTACGAAGTATCAAAACCAGGAAACTATAGTACCTTGGCCTCATTATGAGAGGACAAAAATACAGCATTTTCAAACTTTTCATCCAAGGAAAGATCAATGGTAAGCGTAGCTGAGGACGACGCCGCATTTCGTGGATTGAATACCTCCGTGATTGGTATGAGTGCAGCTCCACTGAACTGTTCCGGGTAGCAGACGACAAAGCTAAGATTGCTTTGATTTTGGCTAGGGGATGGGACAATAAGAAGAAGATGTAAACTCTCAAATTGGAAAACGAATACTTTCACAGAAACATCATAATTTTAGTCAGTTATCTTTTACCAATCAAGACAATCTAGTAATGGCTTCAATCGAAAAGAAACCCTACGGATCGTCGTCAACCAGAAACTTTCACATTCATTAATGAGAAATAGGAAAGAATCATTGAAATTAATGTTCACAATAACTGGGAGCATAACATGGGATAGAAAAGCGTCAATATCACAATATAAACAACCTAATAGTTCCCTCCAAACCGACCCGCTCTTAACGCGTTTTACGAGGCCCTAGGTTTGGTATAAAGCATCACCAATTGTTAACGCTTTTTTTTTAGATAAGTATAAGCATTTGCCTATAGTGTCGTGGGTCCCAGGTTCGAATCCTGGGTCTGACAAATACACATATTGTTTTTCAATTTGTGTTTGAGTCAGAGTATGGACCTAATAGGTTTAGCAAGTGGCTGACATCCATTTCTCGTAAAAACAAAATATGTTTATACAAACCTCCACTCTGTGGAGGCCCATATAATGATCTAATAGGATCGGACATGGTCGAAAAAAAAATATTATGTAAGTAAATTAATTAAAATCATTTATTGTTGTTAATTCTCCATACTCTTCTCTGTCATGAACACTTTTATTAGAAAGTCTCTGTAAACTTAGTCAAAGGATCTTGAGACCTCAGTCTTGGGCATCTGCTCCTGAGTCACAATATAAACTAATAATTAAGAAAGCAGACAAGAGTTTACAATGTGATATAAGTCACTAAGTAGATGAAATACCAATTGGCTAGACATGGACAACAGTGGTACCCAAGGGGCACCTAAAGACAACAAGGATGTCTTAAAATACTTTGGGTAGAGTAAAGTTTGGTGAATGTACTTGGCAGCGAAGAACTAGCGGGCCGAGAAGAGTGGAGGAAGCGAGGCGATCCAGCAGTAGAAGGACCCCGGTTGATGATGAATTGGGAATTATTACCTTATTTTTCAGTATTGTACCTGTCTTTTATTATGATACAATCATATTTTCTTAAAGATGCGAAGTATTAAAAACGTTAGAAACCCCTGATTGATAATTTGTTATTAAACTATTCCGAGTAATAGCTCAACCCTTCTGGTAGACATATATCCTACGCTTAACTGAAACTGAATGCATCTCTCCATTGTGATGATGAGTATGCTATGCAACTATAAACTTACACGTTGATGCATTTATGCACCATTATCGCTTCTGGCGCATTAACGAGATGCGCATATGGACAGTCTACACGATTATTATTAATATAAAATTCTCAATATATTTTCTCGTAGTATTTTTTTTATTTTTACAAATTAAGGTAGACACTGGATTCAAAGTCAGTTAATTCTATTTGTACTTTTCTATATCGCTTAAAAATTTTGTTCAATGATTACTTTCTTTACAATGTTATTTTTTTAACCATGCCCTTGCTTTTTTAGACGAGGTTATTGAGAGGGCTAATTACATTAAGTAAGGTGATATTAAAACATTTTCTCGATTATAGTTATTAGGTGTTCCATTTTCGTCCTTAATTTTCTTAATGGCCAGAATTCAATAGTTTGTGTAGTGCTCTTGTGTTGTTTTATTGTTTAGTATTTCGTGAGATATTTGCAGATCAATTCCATAATTACAAGAGTCTATCGCTATTATTTTAGTATAAGGCAGTCGTTGATGACATGCCACATAGTTTGAGATATATAATGGTCACATCGACAGCAGTCATCGTCTCTCAATTTAAATCTTTTAAGATAAGCTTGCAGTGCGACGTTTCCTATTATATCTGCATGAGTTCGTGTGATGTTTTCTTGTTCCTGGCAAGAGTGATGGTAGAGATTATGACGTTCTGTATTAATTAATTAGTTAATCACTAATGTTATTTTTATTATTATCAAGTCAGCAATTGCGGTAGTTTGTAAGAATTCATCCAAGAAAATAACAGTTAACACAAAATTTCATTATCGTAAACTATATCTACGATAACCGAGCGGTGATGTATTCGGTTACTCGTAGATCTCGGGAATCCTGACTACGGCAACATTTTCATATTATTTTTTAATGTGCGTTTGATCCCATAACATGGACAAATAGGTTGAGAAAATAGCTAAAATCCATTTCTAATTATAAATCTGCTACGAAAGAGAGATTGTAGAGCCAATGAAAAAGTTATCATTAGAAAGTTACACGCAGAGACATAAAACCAAATACATCAAAATACACGCAAAATGTCTCTTGATGTGGTCGTTAATAAATTAGAATTATTGTAAATTTCAAATTGTGCCTATAATTACGATTTTATATTATTTGCGGTATTCATTTAGTAAAACTTGATCGATACTTGAAAGCCACAGCATACCGCCATCTTGATGTAACAAATTGCTTTTGCATTTAAGTTAAGTTATGTGTAATTGCGTCAGATTCGCTAAGGGAAATTGAAATAAATCCCCAGTAAAGGCACACAGGGTGCAGGTTTAAATACCATGCTCAGCAGTTTAGATTTTTCCGAACTCACATAAAAGGAGAGATTTATTCTTCCGACCAAGTCCGATCCTTATAGGTGGAGGTTTATATTTACAGATTTTTTTTTTACGAAAAATGGATGTCAGCCACCTGCTCAACCTATTAGGTCCATACTACACATACACAAATTGAAAAACAATATGTGTACTTGCCAGACCCAGGATTAGAACCTGGGACCCACGACGCTATAGGCTAACGCTTAAGCCGCGCTGCCATCGTGGGTTGAGATTTAATCATTACTTAATTATGCGAGTTGAACGTATATTGCGTATATAATATTCGCAGCGTAAGTGGTGTAGATCTATGATATATTTACGAAGAGTAGTGTAAAAAAATGAAATAATGTGAAAATGCCTTGAGCTTCTAAGTGAATTTCCATTAACATAAATTTAGAAACGTTTCATTTTTACTGTGTGAATTTACTAGGTTACACAGTACTGCCAACCCCTTTAGGGTAAAACTTTATAGGTTTTTAAGGGGTGGTTCCCCCAGCGATGCGTTGCACTCGCGCTATGTTCGGGGTATTGCTTTCTCGTTAACCGGATATGCACTCGATCAAATTAAGCTTATCCGATGCCGAGCTTTTTGTTTCGCCAATATGGTAGATACGGGGCGTGCAAAAATGACTTTTAATTCATAACAGTATACCTACTGTATGATTTTTTCGTTAACCATTTTTTGATTGAGAAATTCCTTTTATGTTTGCAATAAAACATGTTAGATTTTTGTCTTTATACTACATTCATTTTATATTTTTTATTTCAATGTATAAAATTACTTTAACAATGTATGTAAGTTAAGTAAAAAATAAAATACATTTTGAATGTAAATTAGAGAATAACCCATCACAAGAACAGCGTTGTCAAATATTATATTATGAGATTTTTTTTTTACTCATTGGATCAAAATAAACATAAATTATAATATTATGACCATCTATAGGATGTTTTTTTTAAGTCGGTAGCTACTTAAAAAAACATTATGTAGAACTTAATATAATTTATATTATCATTTAAAAAAAACGGAATTCTTACGGAAGTAAATGCTGACTGAATTAACAAAATATAACGTGTGGTATTTTTATTTAATTTAGAATTATTTAGTATAATCTATTTGCAATCGCTAAAGGCCTGTATAGATTAGTCGAGTGGCGAATGATTTAGTCACCAGTAAATGATTTAGTAACTGAAACGTGTCTTAACACAGTAAATTTTATTAGTGAGTGACGTGTCAAAATGAACAGAGTTCAATGGAACAAAGCAAAAATAAATAAGTTAATAATTTCATTTGTAATGCCTATATCAGAAGAATTGGAAGAAGAAATTCTACAACTAATTATCTTGACTAAATATAACGTGTTCAGGCTTGTCTCGTGGCTTATTTGGTATTTAGTGAGAGGTGGTGGGGGCCGCTACTCGAGCGACAAAGTAGAACAAAATGGATTGACTCGACTAAATGATTTTACTAAATTACTCGACTAAATTTGTATATACATACGCGTTTAGTTACTAAATTACTCGCCACTAGACTAATCTGAACCGGCCTTAAGACTTAGTATAAACAAATAATTATTATTGTTTTAGTTATATCCATCCGGTACTGAATAATGATAAAATACAACTATGATGCAAATGTTTATCAATATATGCAGGTGTAGCGTCACCGACTCAACCAGTCCGTGGCAGGCCTCGAATTTTTAACAATACTAACACACAAGTTGTCCTGCATTGCAACGCATAAGTACATAAATTAATATACTAATATGCAACCAACTCAAATAAATAATCATTTTAAAAGGTGTCAACACGTGCTTCACTGGTCACCTACCAAACCAATCCCATTCACGTTTGCAAATTGCAAAAAGTATTGAATTGTATTTAAATGTAATGACTCATGTTGGCGGCTCTCGTGGTGCAGTGCGTAAGGCGCTGGCCTTCCATCTGGGACCTTCAGATTCGATTCCCGGTGAAGTCAAAATATATTTAAATAATCTAATATGTAAATTCCTCAAACGTGGGAGTTTTGCCACTGTAATTGGGCTTCACGGCCTGTTGTGGTGTTTAACATGAGACATAAAAAAATAATTACTTACAATATATTCTATTAGAATATATTCATTTGTTAACAATATAAAACTAAAATCGGTTTATGTTAACTAAAATAATATGATACGTAAAGGATCGATTACAATTACATATTATAAATATAATATAGCAAATTAATACTGATTCAGCCATACTCTCAGGTTTTATAGTAGATATATGTTCAAACGACACGTCCACCTCATTCGAACCGTAGCAGTTTTTTTTACCATGTTCGATCCTAAGAAGATCATATGGGCCTCCAAACAGTGGGCCTGCTGAACATAATATTAGGTCTATACTCATATTGAAAAAAAAACATGTGAATTTTCCCGATCCAATATTCGAACCTAGCACCCATGACACTATAAGCTTGACGCGTTACATATGCCAAGTAAATGCTACTCCATATACGGATTTTGCAAGTGTAACAGAATGAGTAACTTACTATTATTATTTCAATTTTAATTTATTTTTACATATTGTGGACATTACAAATTATAAGTTTAGGACGTTCACAACATGACATTTAGAAACAAAGAAATATTATTAAAACAGTATTATGTAATACTGTAATTATGCAATATTAAGTTATTCTACAGTATAAATGTGTAAATACAAAAAATATGAAGTATATAGGTACAAGGAAGTACACCGGATGAGTTAAGCAGACCCTATTTTAAGAATTTATAAAATAACGTCCACCTATACTCATGCACCACCTATGCACGATGGCCCACGTCAGGCAAATATTAGTGGTCAGGAGGTATTTACAATTGTTATGAGGGCAAGATACGCATTGGCCGGCAAATATTTTCCATCTATCGACACAGTGTCGGTGTTTCGACACACGTGAAAGGACGCCAATACTCTCCTTGCTTAGGGCACTGTGAAAAGGTAGCATTAGTAATTTGATTTAATTCAATAAAACGCATTTTTGTATAGTACTTTAACTTTACAAGTTTAAACAACAAGTTGAAAATGTCTCTCTGAGGTGGACGAAACCGGTCCAGATATAATTAATAAAAGTAGAAAAAGTACTAGAAAAATTGGCATTTTATTAAATAAAATTAATAATATAATAACTTCACAGTAGTTAACACAATAAAAGAAATTAATAAAATTATGTTTTATTTTGATGACAATAATTGAACTAACCCTGCCTTAAACAGTTTTACTACAAAAAATATCAAAATGGCTTAAATCGGTCTTAAATAAACCTGTTACAAAACTGATTATAGACAAATAATCTTTTCATGATCCTTATACTGTAATAATAAGAGTAATACAATATTAATAATGATTTTACCACAAAGATAACTACGATATGATTCAAAATAGTAAGCCCAATTTAATAGCAGCTCATCTCTCATGTTTATTGTTTGAATTTCAAATGTACAATTCCCTTTGTTTGGTGGTGATTAAACAACACATTGCTAAGTGAACATAACCATTTCTATTTGAAATGTACAATATACAATAATATTAATTATTATCATTATATTACCTATATTATGTAAACGTACCAGTATACAATACAATCAGCTTAAGTATATTTACATACTGAAGCATTAAAAAGCGTGAATTGCCATGTTTACTAACCCTTAACTGCACAATGAGTACCTACCCTTTAATGTAAGTAGGTACATTTTACTTTTCTAATCGATCACATTTAATATTTAATATTATTAGAAATGAACAGTGACACCTATGAATAAAAACTGAAACTATTTTTTCAGCAAACTTTACTCACTGCGAAAAACTGCTAGTTTATATATAAAATTTTATTCACACAAAAAATATACAGTTTATTGCTAAAAGGTATCGCCATGCAAATTAAGGATAAAAATACGTAGTTTGAAAACACTTCCTGCATCCACTGGATTTGTGCCAATTACTCATATCCAATATCATATCTAATTACGATGAAATTAATTAGTACTTTTTACATCTTGAAGCGCTTCACCAATTGGCAATAGGCTTTTATATTTTGAATCAAAGTGTCGATTTCCCTAATTACTAACCGGTACAGGATCTCTCTAGATTACAACGTTTTTCTTAGGTCGTATTCTTATTTGTCCGGTACAAATCTTGCAATCGATTTTTAACTAACTTTCCGACTAGCTAGACATTTGAAACTTTTAGAATATATCAGAACACGATGCCAACGTATTTTTTTAATACTTTTAGCCATCTTTAAGTAGAAATGGATTCATTTTCAGTTAATTCTGTTTTGTATGAAAAGTTATTTCGACACCATTATTGGTTGCTATGGGTCTGGGGTCTTAGCAACTAAATTGTTAATGTATACGTGCGTTACTATGGAAATCAATATGACATGTCAAAATGACATTTCTATCAAGTACAAATTTTTTTGATCGCTTAAGCTAAAGTCAAGTTTATATGATTCAACAGAAAATTTAAAAACGTTGTATATAAAAAGTTCTTTGTGTCTTGTAATTATTTTAGTTACTTAGTACTTGCACTTGCTAATAATTTAATTTTAAATAAATAAAAAAATATTCTGTATGCCGCGAAAATTTTATAATATAAAAAAGTTTCGTAACGCAAAAAAGGTTGGAAAATACTACCTTACTGTAGGTATACCCCTTGACATAACATATTATTATATATTAAATAAATAAGATTTTTCTCAATCTTTGCAAAAAAATATTAATTTAAATTAAAGGAATTGAGATAACAACTAGTGTTTTCCTAAAAATGAGACGCCTTCTTAGAAATTGAGATTTTAACTTAGATCTGAAACTTCATATTATATGGTTCTCTGTTGTATTTTTCTCATAATTTTCTATGGAATGAACAAATTTTAGGAAGAGTTCAGCTTTAGCTGTATAGACAAATTCCTAGAACTGCACAGCATCAAAACTGGAAAACTATAATACATCGGCTACATTATGTGAGGATATAAGTAAAGCACTGATTATTCAAGGAAAGATCAACGTTTAACCAGAATACTTAAGAACATCAGTGATTGATACAAGTGTAACTCTACTGAACAATTCTGGGTAGTAAATAGATGGTAGAGTAAAGATCACCATTATGGTGGCCAATTTCTGATAAGGGATGGTACGATAAGAATATAATATTATGGAAAGCCTTTCAATAACGTATCTTTATCGAGAAAAATACAAACCTCTATGACTCCTACGACATAATATTATATTATTCATTTCATTGTGTATTTTGTATATCAAGGTATTACGAGAAATAAATAATTATGCAAGGGTATTTCCCTTCGTATGGCACGTGTCTTTTGTGTTGACAATGTAATATATTATTGTATTATTTTGGTTTCTCTACATGTCCTTATTATATCGCGATTTCATCTCTTCCCTATTGTTAAAGCTACAATACGGTATCGTTATTGTATTTTTCCTGAAAATACGAAAACGTAGTTCTTTGTTTCGTGGTTGACAAGCCACAGTTGGCTTTTTTGTTAGCGAATATTTATTTTTTGATAACAAAATATACCGTGTCAATATTGATAGAAAAAAATGTATATCTAAGTACAACAATTAGTGGAATTTATTTACACAGACAAAATAATATTCTGTTTGTATAATAGGTATTACTGACACTTAGCAAGTAAATAATTTTAATAAATATTCTTGGGTAGTTATTATTATACAATATTTATAATGAATAATGATGATTTTATGATTGTTTCGTTGATGTTTAAGATGCTATATTAAAATCGTAGATAAAGAATTTGGGGTACTTTGTGAGTTTAGCCTATATATTTGTGTTGCTACCAAAAGTTGATATGTCGATAATTTAGGTATTTAGAGCTAATAACGGATTGTGTGTCTATATATAAATATGTATGCTGAAAACAAAAATCAAGGTCATGTATACTCGTATAGAAAAAGTTCTAGCATTATGTGGCATTAGAGGGCATGTTTAACTTAAAATTACAATTACTTCATAACATGATTTTAGTGGTTAACTTTCAAAACTGGACATGTCTCATATATGCCGAAAGTGAGTTATTATCGGAATATCATTCTGTAACCTCATACACACTTTGTTGACTTTAAAAAATAGCCACAAAACACCAATTTTATATTGAAAAGAGGTTGACATTCAAATAGGGACACGTCAAATGTTGTTGACATTCGAAATGAGACATGTCACTTTCAGCTAAAATGGCGGGACTGTATTGAGTCACGTGACCAAATATGTTGTCATACAATCTGACAGTTTGGTTTTTGTTGCGTGCGTGTTTTCGCTCTGTGTTTTTATTTGAAAAGTTCATTTATCTCTGATGAGTGAATAGTGGACGTATCCAGTTTTGAAAAATAACTACTGTTCGAGACTTACCAACTTTTGTGGGAAAGACATATATGTCATTATTATACCTTGTTACAATAATACAATAAAAGAGGTGAACATAGTTGAGAATAAAGACATAATATTTGGTGAATGAGATCAGCATGGTTTTATTATTTTTTCAACACACGTATAACATCCTATTTATTTTAAATTTAGTATTATATTATAGTAAATTATTTTTTCAATAGAGTTTGCAATTGACTCGTAATTTCAAAAAAAATGCATCCATTATGCGTGCCATTTTTGCCATGATAATAATACAATACATTATCAGTAAATTACAAAATCAATTGAAAAAAATGCCAAACATATTAGACTATATACATAAGTTATTGACAAAATACTAATTTGAAAAAGTTTTATAGTTGCAGACTTATTATGTATATATATATATTATATTATACTGTTATAATACACAGGTATGACGGCCTTTTATCGGTTCTCAGATTCTAGAAAAGACCACTGAATTCAATATTAACACGTATCACCTGTTCATCGATTTTAAGGCAGCTTATGATAGCATTAATCGATACCGGCTATACGAAACAATGCGAGAATTTGAAATTCCGACGAAAATAATTAAACTTGTAGAGATGACAATGACACCAGTACAATGCCGGGTACAGCTTCAAGCGGAAATATCCGAGTCATTTGTATCACTGAATGGCCTAAGGCAAGGTGACGCTCTGGCATGCCTTCTTTTCAATATTGCGCTAGAAAAGGAGATACGAGATGCAAAGATTGATACCCGTGGCAGCGGCACGATATTTACCAAGCCTGTGCAGCTGTTGGCGTATGCCAATGATATCGACATCATTGCCATATCAGAATTGGCGCTGAAAAAGGCATTCACAGCACCAGAAGCCTCTGCCAAAAGAATGGGTTTACAAATAAACGAGGCAAAAACTAAATACATGCCTGTCTATGTCACACCACGAGAAGTCGCACAAAGTTAGATATTGGTGCATACAAGTTTAATACGGTCAACAGTTTCATATACCTTAGATCTCTTGTAACTCGACATAATGATATTACAGAAGAAATCAACAAGAGAATCATGTCTGCGAATAAATGCTACTTTGGTCTGTTAAGACATTTTAAGTCCCGCTTACTATCTCGTCGAACTAAAAGCACTCTTCACAAAACACTTGTAAAGCCAGTGCTCACCTACGCATCGGAAACCTGGACATTAACTCTGCAAAATGAACGAGCCCTGAACATCTTTGAAAGAAAACTTCTCCGCCGTATATATGGACCGATCAGGGATGGCACCAATTGGAGGAGAAGATATAATACTGAGCTCTACGGACTGTACACAGATTGCAGCGCAGTTCAATCAATTAAGAATGGGAGACTGCGATGGCTAGGTCATGTGCACCGTATGAATGACAATGAACCGGCAAAGAGAGTGATGTCCAGCAATCCAATAGGACGTAGAAGAAGAGGGAGGCCAAAGATTCGCTGGTTAGATGGAGCTGCCAGTGACTGCCGTACCTGGGGGTACCAAATTGGAAAGCGGCCACACTGGATAGGGACAGGTGGAGAGAGCTGTTGGAGGAGACCAGGACCCACACCGGGTTGTCGCGCCCCTGATGATGATGATGATGGCCTTTTATCGGTGTGAAATGGCGCGTTTAAATAAAGCAAGTGTTTAGATGAACGACAATGTTTTTTCGACAAAAAATAGATCAACGGTAGAGAAATAACTATAATAATAATTATTACAAGAGCGTCGAATGAAGGAGTTTCTTGTGAAATTAGAATCACTACAACTTAGGGATTGCAATACCGGTATTTCAAAACCGGTATCGAAATATTTTTTGATACCGAAATACCGGTTTTAAAAATCAGACAATTCTGATATGATATTAAAGTATTGATAGGGGAAACAATAATTATTGATTAACATAAAAGGCTTAATAGGACTGTAGTTTTTTTTGTTGGATTACGCGATGTCTGGTTTACTTCCGTGTCTCTCTATCATACTTGGTGACACATACTACTATAAAAGAGATTTTTATATTTTATTGGTAGATCCTTTTTTTGATACTGTTTTCAAGTTTTCAAGTTTTCATTATTCAATTATTTTACGAATATCGATATTCAATAAGAAATATCGAAATATCGGTATTGCAATCCCTACTTCAGCTGACACGGTACAAATAATAATATAATACATAATGTAGCTGCTAAAATTAGATTTTCCTTTGTAAATTGTTTACTTTCTTATCGTAAAACTATTACATTAGGTAACGCAATGTGACGGCACAAGATGGAACGCTATTTATCAGCACAGAACGATAACGGTTTAGGATGAATTATAATAAGAAACTGATAACTCAGCTAGTATGAATTTATTATGGTGAAATCCACTTAATATAACTGAGGGATTATTATTATTTATTTATTCAGTATTCGAGGACTCTCTCTCTCTTAAGACTATTGGTTTTGCATAACAGAGATTTGTAATCTCGCCGTTCACAGTGGAAGCACGCATGACCTACATTCTGTTATTTCATTATTTGATAATGATATAACTATTTCTAATTGACTTAACATTGTTTGTTTCGCGTTCCTGTTTGTTATTGGAGAATTATCGCATATAATGATAATAAATAAGACATAAAACATATTTGGCACACGCGGTGGACTAATATCATAATTTTCGCTTATAAAGCAGTGCATTGCCAGTTCGGTCTTACATCCATAGTATTCTAATACATTTTAATAATATCATTTGTAACGTACCAAAACTGCAAAACGAAGAATTGTTATACTTATTTAAAAATATATCTATACCAAGGGTCTAGGACGATTTGACGTCGGACAACTGGACGCCACACAATTTGAAAATAAATAGACGTTAGGTACTTATAGGTAATTTTTGAAAAAAATATTTAATATCATTATTTATATTTAAATTGTTATATTATGATTTAATAGTTGGTGAGAATTTAAATATGCACACGTAAATAATGTATACATCGTGCAAATATTTAAGTTCCAACGAAAAAAGAGTTTTTTTTATTTTTCCTTAGGCATGGTAATTATTCTCAATCCTTAATAAAAAAAACATTATGTCAAGAGTAAAATGAATTAAAAATACTAAGTAGTAGATAGAAACTGATTAAAATTCTTCTTCTACGTCCTGTTTACTTGTCTACGACAGTGCGGCGTCCAATTGTTTTGGCGTCCAGTTATCCCATTCCTCTATACCGACCGAGTCATGAAATCTATTAAAACGGTTACTTTGTTATGTTTTCGCCAACGGAAATCCTTACCAACTGAAGGTGTATGTTAGTAATAAGACTCAGATGGATGTTAATCTTCATTGACGTTTATTCGTCATGGTCTCAAAGTAGGTACATGGTATAAAAATAAAAGGAAAAAAGCTCAAAAGAGTTCGATCCGCAGTGAAACAACTCGGAGAGTAGAGCTGAGTTAAGTTTGAACAAGTTGAATAGTCCCAGCAGCGTTCGAAATAGAAAATTTTACGAACCGGAGCGCTTGATAATTTTACGAAAGTATTAACAATCTTATTTAATTTTATATGTATTTTATAGAAATAAGTATGCTAGATTTTTGTTATATGGCATCTCTTGTCAAATGTCAGATATTATTGGGGTTTTTATGAACCGGAACGGCGCTCCGGACCATTTCGAGTCCTGAGTCCAAGTTGATAGAATCATTGACAATAGTATAAAGATATGAAATAGTAAGTAAGTAATATTAGTGGCGCAAGTGTTTATACGTGTGTAGTAACACAGTTAAATAGGGTGGATAATTGGGGTTGATTAATAATATAATATTGAGTAAGTACTATCACTTCCCTCCATTTTCGAAAGTGAATAGCAAGCTGTCACTTTTATTTTTAGTATGGTTTTTCGTCTGGATTTTGGACTTGAAGGTGGATAATTAACACACCGGAATTATGATGGAAACGACGAGTTTTATTTAAGTTAATATTGTATAATAGTTACATTTTGAATAATTTATTTTACGGAGGACGAAATGTGCGTGTTCACTGTTTGGCTGTTTACCGCGTATTATCCGCCATCTTGTGTTTCGCTTTCAACGAGAGCGTTGTCGAAAAACGGCGACGTTGCAAATATTTTTCAACGGTCATAATCTACGGCATTGTCGGCTCTATTATTATTATTTATTTTCGTAATCAGCGCTTACTATTTGTTGGATTTGATACCGACTCGGGCCTCTCCAGATACACAGAGACATCCCCAAATGGGGACCATACGGGGGTGTAACAGTACCTATATCGCAGTAGTTGAAATCACACCGATCGAATATTCTTAACAATGGTATATACTAATTAGTAACTTAGGGTGTCGATGAATTAAACAAAACACAATTTATTGTCGTTGGGAGATATCATAGAGAGGAGAGGAACGTAGTTATGCAGAATGTAGCCAGTCCACAATAATGTCGAGCTGTGATAATGGCACTTTAGTAACAACATGATTATTAAAAATGTATGTAAAATGTCAAATTGTAAATAATATTTTATTTCAAGAATATTTTTTTTGCAGCTTAGCTATTTTCAGCAGAATGTAGAGAAAACCTTCTCGCATCTGATCTATAACATATCTCATTTTTTTTTATTTTTTGTGGACTGGCTACTTTCTGCATAATTATGTCCAGTTATGGAGCTTTTTTGGTAGCTAAATCACATCGACTAGAATATGATTGATGCAGTGTCAAATTCCGCTCGGTGCAAATATTTTTGAAAATCTTATTCCTAATACATACTTAATTATTATGCAGGTGTGTTTATTAGTTATTTATATTATTTGTATATTATTTAACATCAAGTACTGAATTTTTAAATCTTGTATAATATTTTCATTCATTGGATAAAAACTTAGTTTAATTTAACATTAAAAAAAACATTATTTTGAAAAACTTACATATTATTAGAAAAAAGTTTGGACCAACTGGGATACGAACTTACGTCTTTCACTTTCCTAACTTGTATCTTCATCTCTAAGATATCAATCCATCTATGATTATGCATATAGAGGATTTCTATAAAGGATACACGTTTAACTATCGTATAAATCGAGAGCATTAGTTGTTTGTTCTCCCAAGGTGCAGAACTAACCTTCTATTGGTGATGCCAATTAAGAGGGCAATAACTCCATTCAACAAAATCGCTTATAACATTGATATATTCCATCTATGTGAGGATGAGTATTGGATGAGTAGATGGGCGTTTGTCTATGTATCAAGTATAATATTTTTTTCATTTCATCTTTATACTGTTTTACAATAATTACTGCATCTATTCCTTTGTTTTTTATACTGTTTAAATAGTATTTATTCATTCTTAAATGTCATTTTTCCACTTAAATCTCTCATAACTTTATTTAAAACATAAAACTCATAAAACCTCTTAAATTTACAATTCGTATAGTAACGAATTAAAAACGAGAAAAAAACATTTTAAACAATTCCATTAAAACATAATTACGTTATTTCATATTATTATTATCGAAGGTTACAGGTACAATAATGAATTATTCTGGTTTATTTAAAAAAGTGTAAAAAATATATTTTTCTCAAAATAAGTACGAGTAAAAATAAAATATGTTTATAATAACAATTTTCAACATGACTTTTTCAAATTTAATATTAAAGAAAAGTCATTCATACATTTTTACGCAGAATTTCACAAATGTTCACGGCCTACTACTTACGATTCAGAAATAAAATATTCCAATAAAATAAGAGTTTCAAATAAAAATTACATACCAAAAAGCGTTGAAAAGTTATTTACTTACACATTCTCTAGACGACTTTTTTCTTTTTTATTATTATTATTATTCCTACAACTAATATTATAAGGCCTTTGTGAAAGTGACTTGGGAGCTTTTCACTCGAATCAATTTACTTCATTAAAGAGCTTTTGCCGTTGTTAGAAAGCTCGCAAAAAACGAAATGAACAATAATTTTGTAACCTTTGTAGTATTTTATTATACGCCGTGTTCAAATAAAGTATCATACTATTCAAGTCAAAACGATATAAGTAGCAAATACACTAACTAATAATTATTATAACTTACAACTCTTTGTATATTTCGGAAATAATATACAAAACATTTCATATTCTATTGTATTTAATAATTTAATTTACAATGACTTTCAGCTGTTCAATTAACTTGTCGTCACTAAATAAATATTTCAAGATACCTAGAATTAATTAGTTGCTTATAATAATTCATGATAATTAAAACAATCTATTAAATTTAGCACCACATATAAATGGCCCACCCGCGTGAAGCGTTTGTAGAAAAAAATGGAGTGATCCTGATATCGGTTAGTAACTGAAATAATATTGATGATCAACACGTTGAATACGTCCGCTGTGATTACACGCTGTTTGCCAAGCTTCGTCTTCATATGGGCCCAATTAGCCCACGCCGACTTAATATCAATCAAGACCACCAAGAGGCTGTTTGCTGCATCATATTTAGGACGGAATAATTCCGATAACTTCTTAAATTCAACACTTTCAACTCCTGACTTCTCTGTTTCGGCAGAGTTTCAGTACACGGTTACAGAGGACACTTCATATCCCTAAAGATAAATGACGGCAGAGCAAATCAAGATTATTTTTTAATTTTATAAATTCTTTCTACATCAAGGTGCATGGGTGTTACATTAGTCTCGTGCAGCTTCGTTTTGGGACAAGGTAGTGTGGCACTGAAATCTTTGCATTCTGACACGTTTATAGTATAATGGAAGGCGGCCGTACACAAATCGCCGCTGCATATACATGACAGATGTAGATAGGGTAACTCAAATCATTAATACTTAAAAGTAACGTAATTTAGAAAGCGCTTCGGAGAGTATTGTAAAAACGCTAGTTAACTTTGTTGCAATTAGATGGGATACATTTATAGCTTACTGGTTAGATCCCAAGGGAATTTTTTTCAGTGGTTCTATATTCCACAAAAATGTTTTCAATTTACGAAAGTTATTTTTGTCAATTATTCTAGTAGCAAGTCAAATTAATAAAAATAACTTTAATTTAAAACCACACACATAGTCTTCATATTATATCGACTGTGGAAAGGCAAAAGGATTTAACCCTCACTTTTTGCAAAATAGGTTTTATTGAATAATAGTATTGCACACAACTAAATACACGTTCTGTCTGAAGGAAGTAAGCTGCAAAATGCCAAATTAATATCAAATATTAGCTTTTAATTTTTAAAAAAGAAGGACGTTTGAAATTTGCGTCCAGGAAATTAATTGGTTTGATGATTTCATAATATCTAAGAAAAGTAATACAATATTTGCTAATTCACTTAAAACACCGCCATGCAATTTATAGGTTATGTGATGTGTCAAAAACACTTCTCAATTGAAATTGTTTTCAATTCGCTTTAATTTACTTTTAATATCATTGTAATAGACTAATATCATTATTTTATGTTAATATATTATAGAAATAACATAAATCGCAAGTAAAATGTACGTGTCTAACTCCAAATATGTTAATACCTACCTAATTTTTGTCAGGTAAAATGACTTAACCCTCATTTTTATTAGTTTTCTTCAATAACTTCATTATTTAATTAAAGATTGGGAAAAAAAACACCAAATTATTAATCATCATGCACTTCAAGCTTGTCTATTTTATATTTAGACTTTGGCTCAAAATCATTATCAAAAAGTTTTTTGTGCCTCCTGTAAAATTTGATTAGTGTGGATTAACTCCTTTTGCCTTTCCATAGTCGATATTGAGTCATCAAGATTAGATAATATTGAATTTATCGATGCCTTTGGTGCCTGTTGACAATTTTTTCTCATACTATTCCATATCTGTGCTATCACCATAGTAACTATATCTGTTATCCGAAACAGTTTGGTTGCACTAATTATGGAGGTTATTATCTAATAAATTATGGCGTCGTATTGTTGATATTTGATTGGATAATGAGTCAAGGAAATAGTTCTGTTTTTTTCATAACGTGACAGAGATGATGTAGTTTGTTTGGTTTTGATAGTATACGGAAGTTTGAGGAAGTCAAATTTTGTTACCATGTTTATTTAATGAGATTTGACGATATGCTTTGCAAGCTTTAGCTATCTGTAATCAGTGTTGCCAACTGTCGTTGACAAAAACATACAAGACAGGGTACGAAAATAAGCTATTTGGCAGGAAAAAGACGCTAAATTTTGTGAAAATAAAATTTCAATACCGTTTTTGCCTGTCAGAAAAAAGTGAAAAAATTGAAAAAAAAAATTATAGTTATTCTAACAACCTACGATAAGTAGTAATTGAGTAATACCAGAGAGTGGATTCCCGATAATCATCATTCTAATGCCACATACCTAAGTACACACTAAATTATAAATATCTGATACCATTATAATATTATAACTATAACGTCAAGAATGCCAATTGGGAGGGCAATAACCATGTTTAATGAAATCGCTTCGGGTATTGATATATTCCACTTACGTGAGGGTGAATTTAGGTAGACAATGTTTTATAAGTTTTTAAGATAGGGTCTATCGATAGTTCATTATGTGTGCTTCCATTTACTTTTATTTTTGTTGCTTTATTTTATTTTAAAAATTGTTAAACTTATTTTATGTCATGTCGTGAACGTTAATTTGTTATGTTCATTATATGTAAAATAAATAAATTTGATTTGATTTTTGATTTTGATTGAATTGTTTTATTTCACAAGTACCGACCTACCTTCATTAAGTATCAGAACAAATAAACTTAATATCTAGATTATTTTTAGCATATTTAAAGATATCGAAGGCAACAAAAAACGCGAATAAAAACGCCATAAACTAGATGCATTTTTTACAAGCTGGCTGCCTACCGAAAAATGCTAGATCCGACAAAAAAAAAGTTGGCAACGCTGTATGTGATATCTACTGGTTTAGCGTCCATATTTCATGTCATAGAAAAGTAGACATAATTATTATCAAACTGGTTAAATGCTATAGAATATCAATATTTTCTTATAAAAGCTTCTAATGTACAGGAAGATATTTGATTTTACTATTATGGCATTATAAATCAATGGGAAACTTTGGGAGTTTAAATTTCATAGTAGGTATCTTATTTTATATAGAAATTCTGTAATCTGTATTTTATCTCTAAACTTCGAATAAACTTTCGTTGTCATCCGCTCAATATATTTGAGGTTACTAATTTCAATAGTAAGTTATCACCACAAATATTCATTTCAGGATAATTGCAGAAAGAAACAATCGTCTTTACTAAAGAAGCCAAACATAATATCATTTCAACAAACAAGTCGATACATAATTTCTATAGTAAGATAGCAATACCCAATATGTGCGTTTTTTTGGCAAATTGAGTTATGTATACCACCAGACTCGTCTATGGTGAGATCTACAAGCAGCTGTCAAAATATGATATGTCTAGGTCTTATATGTTCGGAGAAATAAGCTGTGTCAATATGTGATTTGTCCATTATTTGAATTTCTTAAGATGGAAAACTATGATATGTCATGACGTGACTTATTTTGGCTGCCTACTTTTTTACACTTTATCGCAAATAAAAAGGCAATTTATGACATGTATGATTATATATCATATTTGGTCACCATTTTTGTAATTCCCAATTTGGCATAATACGATATGTCTCTACACCTGTGCTCACTACTCTATAAAGCTACCCACAACGGAAGAGGCTCCAGAGTTTAACGAGTTAGAAGAATTAGATCCAACCGGTGGTGATGTTTAATGTAAAACAACTGTAAACTTTGTGTCTTTCGCATTATACAATGTGAGTTTTGTATTGCAATGAATTAATTATGTGTTTGTCAGAACATAGTCTTCTTTCTTTAAAAAAAACCTTAAAAAACAACTTAAAGATACAATAAACAACTATGTAATTTGATCAATTGCCATGACATATCATGTTTTGCCACCTAAATTAGATGGTAAAATACGATATATCATGATTCCCTAGAGATATTTGGAAAATTTCATCATTTTTTCTATAGATACCTTAATTTAAAAAATATCGCTCTCTAACCAACTATTTTATACACATTTAACAATTAAGTAAGACTTTCAAAATTAAAACTCTTTTTTAATAAAAATTTTCCGAGCCCGTCAAAGTTTAAAATTGCTCTCCTGAAGAATTTATAAAAAGAGACATATTGGGGATTGCCATCTTACTATAGATTTGAAATTACCTCAGTTCTCAATAATCAAATCCACTTCATTCACGCCAATATACTCTACCAAATGAGCCACGTGTGTTTTATCTAATTACGATGAGGTTAACTAGTAGTTTTTAGTCGGCTCTCACGATGTGACGTCATTGTTATTCACAAAATACACGTTGCCAAATGGAGCTCTGAAGATTGGTCGAATGCGACTGTTTAGTTTGAAAAAAACATCTGTAGCAATCGACAAGTTGCATGCTTCTCGGGCTGTGAATCTCGAAGACGCCAGAATGCATACAAACAGCTACAAATTGGTCATTCATATACCGGCTCACCGATCGCCATATACTAATATCTATTCGTTTCGAAGGTTACGTGCGACTGTCGCTAGGCAGACCTGCGCGGTCTTCATATGCAACATCGGATCGACGGTCTTAGAAGGATTGAATTATGGCTGTGCGGCAGATGAGGCGTGTTTAGATGTCAGAGCCGGCTTACGACTTGAAGCGCTTAACAAATTACGTACATTTTTGGCAATCGAATTTTGTGGTTTGAATCAAGGTATCAATTACCTTAATAACTAAACAGAGTCAGGCTGTTCATTGTCAAACCGAGCGATGTTACTGCGCTCAATTTTATTACAACGTTTTTCTTAGGTCGTATTCTTATTTGTCCGGTGGTTGTTTGTCCGGTACAAATCTTGCAATCGATTTACTTTTAGCCATCTTTAAGTAGAACTAAATTCATTTTCAGTTAATTCTGTTTTGTATAAAGAGTTATTTCGGAAGAAATCCGTAATCCAATCCACTATTATTGGTTGCTAGGGTCTGGGGTCCTAGAAACTAAATTATTAATATATACGTGCGTTACTATAGAAATCAATATGAGTGTCAAAATGACATTTCAGTATTATTTCTATCAGATACAAGTCAAGTTTATATGATTCAACAGAAAATTTAAAAACGTTTATATAAAAAGCTATTTTTATCTTGTAATTATTTTAATATACATATTAAATTTGCTTTCAAAAGACAAGTGCAATATAGTATACTTACATGAAGTTCAAAACGACCGATTGAAAATGATGCAGTTCCAAATAACGGATGCATCGATAGTTGTCTGCGTTTTGATTGAATCGTTTGGGAAGATCAGTTTTCGTTCAGTTTGCATTTTTGTGCAATATCTTTTGCAACCTTTCTTCTATTGGGTTACGTTATATAACGATAGTATCAGAGCCAAAAGTGTTTCAAGAACAGAAGAGACCTACGAAATTCAAGAGAGTGAAAAGTAAGCATACCTTGTAGAAAGGCAGTCAGAAAATAATCATTTTACGAATTATCGAAAGGAAAATAGTTATATGTCTTAAATGTATTTAATATAAAGACATCCAAGAAATTTATTCTGGACGCGTTCTAAAATAAGCTTAAAGGAAACCTCATAAGGATACCAGATAATCGACCCATACTGTAGAATACTGTACACTAATTAATAGACGTAGAGTGTACGTCACATATTTGGATTCTTGAATGGCTTGGATTGTCGCACGATCATGTTTGTTTATATTTTTTTCTGTCCGTTAAACAACCGATAAAAAATAGCAAACAAGAGTTCATTCGTATTATTTCAAGCATGTCAGCCTAATATCTTACACAAAGGATAGATAGTACAATTACTTATTTTTAAGTTGGCATATTGAAACTAGGGATTGAAATACCGAATAAATATATTACCAATACCGGTATTTCTTATTGAATACCGGTATTCGACAAAACATATATGAAACACAGAATTACTCATCAATAAGTATAATTACTATTGAAATCTATTTAAAACAATATTTTATAGCAACCTGAAGTACTTACCTACATTTTGTCATATAAAGGTTTTAATGGGGGATAAGGAATAGGTATGGATGGGATGGGAATGTGGAACGGGATAGGGATAAGCATGAGACTCGGGGAAATAGGATGCAGGGTCGTGGGTGGTTTGACAATTACCTCTAAGACCTCAGTTACCTGTCCGGTTACTACACTCATTCGTTGGATGTTCCTGTATAATAATAAAGTACATGAAGATGGAATAAATATAAGTATCTCGGATTGAGCGCCACTCTATGATGATGCATAGAGACAATAGTGAAGGATAATTAAATGAAAAGCAAGTAGAGAAATTGCAACAATTGTATATTAATAAATAAGATAACTTGCGGGCTACAGTGTATAAAAATGTATAATTACTTAAGTGAATCACGAGCACCTAAAGCGATACAATATTTAGATAAATTAGAACAAAAACCCAAAAGCTAATTCGGTCGGTGGACCGTAACATAAAATAACAATAAATACCGATTACACAAAGGGCTCCTCAGCCTTTTCGCTGCCCTCGATTCCTTCCAGGACGGAATCGAGGAGTGCGTCTTCGAACGTGTGGGGACCGTGGAGTTCCTCCGATCTCCTGGCGTGGGGGGGACGTCTTTCAGATGGCCATCGTCCTCGTCTCCAAAACGTCAGGAAATCGAAAGCCCTGTGCCCAGGGTCCGAGGCTCGGAACTGGCCAAGACGTCTGCTTCCTTCGAAAGGTCAAGACTGAGAGATCGACTCCCGCTTCGCCTTCGTGTAAAAAGCCCGCTATCTCCGATAGCGCCGGAAATAATGTCACGAACTCCGTACAAACTATCCCGTGCGCAGGCGCGATCCGGTCGTACTTTTTGCGTAGTGTTGCCCTCGTAAAGACTTCCTTTACTTAGTGTGTTATGTTATAAAATAACATGACAATTTATTATCTTGATATTTCTAAATATATATCATCATCACCAGCCGGGGTCAATCAACTGCTTGATGAAGGCCTCCCCAAGCTTCTTCCAACTCTCTCGATCCTGTGTCGTTCGCTGCCACGTATTTCCGCCGAACTTTACTTTTTGGGGCGACCTCGTGGCCGTTTTGTGCCCCTTGGGTACCACTGGATGACGGCATTTGTCCAGGGGCCGTCCTTTTGGCGAGCAATGTGCCCTGCCCATTTCCAATTCAGCTGTTTGGCAACGTCTATTACATCGCGTACTCCCGCTTCTTCCTAACCCATTAGTTTCTCTTACGGTCCTTTCACGTGATGCCCAACATACACCTCTCCATGCCTCGCTGTGCGACTCCTAGTCTTTGGACATCTCTCGTGTTGAGGGTGCACGTCTCGCAGCCATACGTGAGCACGAGTAGCACACATTGGTCGAACACCCTACGCTTAAGACACAATGGTAGGTCATTTTTGAAGATACTATTCAGACGTCCGAAAGCACTCCTTTCTTCAATTTCATCGTGCATGCTTCCGTCTATGGACACCTGCTGTCCGAGATAGACGTAGCTGCTGACTTGCTCGAGTTGGGTGCTATTAATGCAGATAATCGAGGGGTCCGAACCCGCAAGGTTAAATCATAATATTTTAAAACTGTTAATTTTTACAAAAATCCGGATACAGAAAAATCTTTCTGAAATTCAACGTTTGTTGGATGTACTACTAACATTGAATCAATAGTTATAGAATAATTGGAAATATTTGCCACGAATGTTTTCTTTTTCGAAATATGTTAATTTATCGCGCCAATTCTATATATATAAAGAATATTGTTTTAATATTATTTAATTTTTGTTGTTTTCAGTCAATATATTTGCGTTTTAAGCGTCAATACTGAGCTACTTTACGAGCTGTTTGTTGGCTACTGCGTTTGTGATGATAACACACAAAACTTTCCATTCGCTGAGAAGCCACTAGCCAGCTACTATTTTGACAGAACGTAGTTCGTTTTTTTACCGTGAGGTCTCCACTGCGCAGACGCTGTAGGCCCACACGCCGGCGTGTAGCATGTAAAGTTGACCGACTTTCAACTTTTCTCGGTAGAATGTTTACAATCTGCTTGTTAGCTTGTTCGATGATGACACTGGGCGACTTTACAGGCAGATTGTAAATTCACCAAAAAGCAGCTCGTAAAGTAGCTCAATGTAATTGACGCGTTAGTAGTATGAAACATATAGGTACACTAAATTTAATATACAATTTATTAATATTTGATAAGTTTTAAAAAAATAGCTTAAAATTCATTTTTGAAAAATATGTACCTACGTATATGCTTTCTTAATATCGAAAATGCCAGTATTTTAGATTTTTTAATCCGGTATTTCGGTATCTATAAATTATTAAATACCAGTTTTGAAATACCGGTATTAATTGCACATGCCAATTGAAACGTGCTGGTATTGTTTATATCCATTGTATTTTTATGTAATGAAGAAAATAATTATGACTACGATAAACAAGAATCATTTTCATTTGTTTGTAATACAAAAAGCAGTAAATTACGTTTTATATCACGTGTTGTTTTATTAATCAATAATGAAGAGTACGTAATCAATATGATCTTATAACTTAAGTCCTTGAGCAAAAGCTATTCAGTGTTTTAAATGTCTATGGTTTCTTGTTTACCTAAGTGTATTACGCAAGCTCCAATACCTTTCGGCTTTATTTGTATTCAGTTGGCAACTTTCGAATGCGTAACTCGGAATGGAAGGGGTGGCTTTAAGGCAAGGAAAAGTTTCTGGAAAAGCTCAAATTATATTGGCGTAATGCGAAACTTTTTTATGTATTTTGTTTCTGGCTTCCCTTGCAACTTGTTGGAGTAGGAATTTTTCACGACACGCTTTTACTGCGCGAGCGTTAGAGATTTATTCCTTTATCCGTGTTTATTTACAGTTAGCAGACAGATACGCGTACACCCGATTTGAGGCATAATCCCGAATCTAAATTCTAAATTGAAATTAAAAAATCATTTATTGTGAAGAATATTAAGTACCCAATAAAAATAGAAAATATAATAGTTGGTATAAACTACAGAACCATCAACCTCATTTTATGATTTACCCTAAGCCGACTCTCACATCAAAACTCGTCTCGTGTGCCGAACAAATCTTCCGAGAACTGAGATCCAGTGTTGCTTGTGAAAACCGCGCACATCTACCTAGCGATAGTCGCGCGTAGCCTTCGAAACGTATAAATATGTGACTACTTACTTACTTAGGGCACGTGCTATATTTATTGGGCCACCTAGGCGATGTTTATAGCCTATCCCCTTTATATGTTGTAGCTATCTATAGCTTAGCATGATTTTTTCAGTTAAATAGAACCTGGCTTCGGCGGCTTCGCGACCGACCAAACAAGGGCGTCCGCCGGTTCAGGCCACGCCATGCACTTCTTCCTCTTCTCGGCCACCAGCGTTGCAGAATTCTTCCGTCTCCTCGTCCAAGTGTCGGCGCTTGGATGATTGATCCAGTCCCCTCGACTAACAATTTATCTTTTTTGCTAGACCCTTGATCTCAATGGTTTGGTATTTGTTATTTTTTAATACCTAGGGTGAGTGGGTTCTGTGGCTTGCACTTAGGTCAAGGATCAGACTGACCACCATCTTTTGATATTTAGTTTATACTCGAGGGAAGTTCGATCTCCGTGTGACGCAATGGGGTACCGATTGCGGTCGCTGAAAAAGAAATGAAGGTCTGAAGGGAATGGGGGATGTGAGAAGCTAGGGGGGTATCAGAAGGAGTACCTTTGTGGGCCGGTTAAATTCTGTCTGTGCGCGTATGTCATACTGTAATAAGTGTGATATTGTAGTGTTGGGATGGTTTTCGATGGAGCTTGAATGCAGCGCGACGGTATTTATAGGAATGGCCAATTCGTAGGTATTTGTATGCGACTTCGACTCTTCGACTCGGAGCCCGAGAAGGATGCAACTTGTCAATCGCAACAACAGATGTTTTTTTCAAACGAAACGGTCGCATTCGACCAATATGCGGAGCTCCATTTGGTAACGTGTATTTTGTTGTTTGTGTTGAATAACGATGACGTCACAACGACAAATTAGATACATTTTAGGCCAGACGAGTTTTGATGCGAGAGCCGATGTAGAACCAATATGTCAAATTTATAGAATTGGAAAAATACGGTTAGTTGTTATAATTGATTTAAGTTTTATAGTATTTCATTTGGGTAGTTTTTTGCGACATTTCGGCATCTTCTGACACGATGCGCTCTTTCTTACCAATTAATAGTAAAAGCATATTCACATAGAATAAAATGAGAATAAAGTAAGTATTTTTATTTTCGGTGTTTGGTTATTCAAAAGCATCCATATCGCGTTATTTTTGTTGAATAAGACTATACTAAATAATTTCTGCTGTTATTATTACATTTTATCGCCCTCCGAGCGGTCTAGTATTCGACAATATAAATCTCATAAATTTTCATATAAGAACACATTTTGTCTGGATGTACATTAGTGTTACATAATATGTATAATTTAATTTTGGATTGATTGAGTGAAAAAATTTTCACGCTGGTCACAATCCACCCCTGGGTACACAAAACAACAACTTTTACTTCTTATATACTTGAAAGATTTTTGGTATTATGTATCTCATAACTTGGAATTTAACTACAGAGATTTTTCAAGTATAAAATAACTTTTTCATGACTCTATTAATAGTAATAATTTTAAGTAGGTATAGATTTCATTATTATTATTATTATAATTAAACAAAGCCTCACGAAAAATGTTGATCGCTACACATTATATATTATAATTTCAATATAGTATATTTTTGCATCATTTTTATGTTTTCCTTTTTTTAAACGTAATAGTAGCAGTAAACAATTTACAGAAACAACCAAGTTATGATAAAATCATATATATAATATATATATATATATATTATTGTGACTTCACCGAGATCGAACCCTGATTCTCCGGTTGGTAAGTCAATACTTTACACACTGAATTCCGTGGACCTACTTTATGGTTTCTGTATTATTACTCTAGTCAAATCTTTGCATAATAAATTATGTGTAAAAACTAAAAATCGTCCATCATATTTCAAAATGGCGGCCGTAGGACAGCATACGAGTCTTGATTTTCGGTATGCTAGTATTAGGTATAACCACTATAATAATAATATCCAATTCTCGTTTTAAGAGGAATTTATTATTTCTAGGTAAAGCCCTAATATGACTAAGACCAGGTATGGCGAACCTAAGGCACGCGAGATTATTATGCATGGCACGCGAATGTTTTGTGTAGAAGAGAAAAAAAATAGATACATATAATAGAAAAGAGATATTTTTTACAAAAAGTTTTACAAATACCTAAATATATATTGGGTATATAATATTAAAAATGCGTATTTTCTTTGGTTTTTAAGCGGGGACATGCTCAGCGTAGGTCAAACATGTACCGTTTAAAAAAAAATTCGGTTAGGTACATGTTCAAACACGGGCGTTAACATAATTTTACTCCCTACTTCAATTATAGTTTGTCAATTTATGGCTACGGCCGTATGTTGTAGCTTAACTACTGGGGAATGCCAAAAGAAATGGCGTATTTAAAAAAAACACTGCCTTATTCTTAGGTCAATAATTATTATTAAGCAATCATTCGTAGGATGTTTATCACACTTGAATGGTAAAAGACATAGCTTATAATTAGTATCTTTAGAATTATCTTCCAATGTATTAATCTTGCCCATTTTTTGAATAATAAAATGCCTAATTCTTGTCAAATTTGGGATCACAGAGATTATCAATATAATTTTTTATCGTAAATATTTCACTATAATAATGTCGATAAATGCGTTTGAAAATTAATAAATGTAAAAAATCTTAACACCACTGCACATTTATGTACTGAAATATGACTATATTCTAAAACATTAGAGCGAGATGTTTAAAAGAATACTATTTTATGTAATAAAAATACTTTATGCAGTCATCAAATGTTTAAAATAAATATAAAGGATAATAAGGCTTCAAAATTATATAAATAGATTATCTGCAACGTTTAAGGTATGTCCAGGATCATGCTTTGAAAATAGAAAAAAAGCTTAATTTGACCCACGTTGAGTACTTCCGTCCACCAATAATATAAGTATATCAATCGATGCGCAAACGTAAACGATAAAATTCATGCATAAATGACAGATCGAATTGTATCTATAGGCTGGCAGCTGATATTCTTGAAGAATAAGCAATTAACGTGAATTGCATAGATGGGTCCTTAGGTTTTATGCGTGACACATAATAATATTATGTTCCTTATCAGGCGGCGGGGTAAGCCTTGTCGCGAACCTCTGGTTTTGATCGATTTACAATCATTTTATAATGCTTGAGAGTGATTTGAGACCATTGTAGCGAGAGGTTGCCTCTCTGATCCGAGAAATTTTGGCGTCAATTTGTGCGAAAAGAATCAAAGTAAGTAGGTATTTTAGTAATATTACTATGGAACTAAATTGCTTATAATTTTTTTAATAACATTTTTAATAAAAAAAAATTTTCATTTTTTTTCCTGCTCGAACTACCCGAAAAACTGCTCGGCACGTCAGTCAGTTAAAAATAATATTTGGGAAATTTTGGCACGCGTACGTAAAAATGTTCGCCATCCCTGACCTAGACTATTATAGAGAGAAATTAATTCATTTAGTCATATATATTACATGTTCAATAAAAGAATGTCACATCTAACTCTTGTGAATATATTCGTTGAATAAAAAAAGTTTATTAAATTAGTAGCAAGTGCGCTATAACAAAAAATTGGAGTGATCCTGACGCCGATTAGTAATTAAGGTAATTTAATACTTTGATTTAAAATACAAAAACCGTTTGCCAATTAGTAAAGCAATTTAGAAAGTGCTTCAGAGAGTATTGTAAAAAACATTAAATAAATTTGTCGCAATTAGATTAGATACTATAGTGGTCAGCAGGAGCGAAGGGTGGAGGAAGGCTGTTAAGATCCGACATAAAGAGTGCACATTAGATGTTACTCGAATTTGTATGGAATAAATGGAGGAATTATTTTTTGATGCAATCAAGATGATTATTAGTTTTTTTTCAATATCGTGAGTAGGTAAGCAGAATTTTTGCAGTACCTTTGTATTATATTATATAATGGCGCCATCGATATTTCTACTTTGAGTGGGATATGATTTGCAGTTATTATTCGACGTGAGATATAAATAATTACAAGATAAAAAGAACTTTTTATATACAACGTTTTCACATTTTCTGTGGAATCATATAAACTTGACTTGACTAGCTTAAACGATCAAAAAAAATTGTAGTTGATAGAAATAATACTGAAATGTCATATTGATTTCCATAGTAACGCACTTATATATAAATATTAATAATTTCGTTGCTAGGACCCACTTAGCAACCAATAATAGTTTTACTTTTTACGGATTTCTTCCGAAATAACTTTTCATTCAAAACAGAATTAACTGAAAATGAAATCAATTCTACTTATAAATGGCTAAAAGTTTGAAAAAAAATGCATTGGCATCGTGTTCTGATATATTCTAAAAGTTTCAAATGTATATTTAGTCGGGAAGTTAGTTAAAAATTGATTGCAAGATTTATACCGGACAAACAACCACCGGACAAATAAGAATACGAGCTAAGAAAAACGTTGTAAAATAAACACCAATAGATCTTTCACTGTAAGTTGCGGTTAATAGTTTCGTTAAAATAGTGTCTATAAAACTTACAGCATGGCCTATGCAGTTTTAGATTTGCTATTACCCATTTACCCGTCATGGATTTACTGCTGACAGTACGTATTATCGCGGCCATAACAAGAAAATGCATGTGTATACATGTTTTATCATGCGAGTTGCAAGATTGCATGCATGAATCAAAAAAATTCGGAAGTTTCTGAATTTTCACGCTTTTTTTATTCTATATCTGCGCAGTAGAACAATAGTGGCGAACCTGCCGGCAAAAAAACGAACTACACCGCGCAAAGACTCATTTCGAGCTTAACCGATTTTTATGACCTGTCAAATAGTATCTACTATAAAATGACAATATCGCGTCTTGTTTATTCTTGAAGAATGAGATTGGTGATACAGTGAGCATTTTTATGTGTACACAGTAAAGTTATTATCGCGATAGTTTAAAATACACACTATCGCTGTAAGTAAATTCATGCACGTGTACAGGCCCGACAATACTCCGTTTACACGTGCATAGATTTACTGCTGTATCTATTATCCAGGCCATAACATGAAAATGCCCGTGTAAACATATTGTATTATCTTGCAAGTTGCAAGATCGCAGGCATTAATAAAAAAAAGTTTGGAAGCTTCTGAATTCTCAAGCGATACATGGAATTTGTTTTATATCTGCGCCTACGCAGATGAACGATAATGGGAAACCTGCCAGTAAAAAAACGAGCTACACCGCACTTATTTTGAGGTTAACCGATTTTCACGACCTGTCAAATAGTTGTATACAATGACAACATCGCGTCTCGCTTATTCTTGAAGAATGAGATTGGTGATACAAGGAGCACTTTTACGTGTAAACAGTAAAGTTATTATCGCGATAGTTTAAAATACACATTATTACTGCAAATAAATTCATGAACCTGTATTGCCCAATTGTTGAAACAAGCTGTATCATAAAATATGAAAACTTGCTTGAAAAGTAACCACGATGCTTCGAACGGTGTCCGAAAATGCGACGTAAACATTGAGCGTACATTTATTATTGCGCAAGAGTTTGCATTCTATTTTATTCTATGGACTCCATGAAAACAAACGACAGCTCAAGTTAACACGTAAATAAGATAATAACGTAAAATATGGTAATAACAATTATCATATTTTATTATAGTAGCATTAATAAAACTACTTAGCCTTAAAGTACGTATCTAATTTATCCTTAAAGAAGCTACTTACGTCAATTATTTACAGTTAAATAATACGAGAATGTAAACAAAACTCTCGATGTTTTTACAAACCTAATTTTAATAAAATATGTATGTACATATATTACAAAATAACAATAAATACGTTAATAAGAAATTAAATACAAAATAACACTTCCAACAATAATATTTAAAAGCCAAACAATAATAAATAACAGAACCTTACGACATTACGTTACGACACTCAATCTGTCAAAATTTATTAAAATGGACGACCGTCAGCGACAAGATAGCGCCTCTACCGGGGAAGCGTGTAAAACTCAAAAGCATCCGCGACTTTTAGAATAAGTGAATAACATGCAATTGTATAAATCGAAGCGGTAATAAAATTTGTTATACAAAATCAAAGTAATGTGTTTGAAAAGCTTAGATACCGCTTGTTACAAAAATTGGGCTCCTGGAGATTCCTTGATTGCAGAAGATTGTTGATGACAGATTCACAAAAGTAAAATTTTATGCATTCTATACATACATAATATTATATTCACAATTGATTGCTAAAACCAATTCACATGTAATACGATAAAGCTCTCATCAATCAGAATTTTAATTTAATTTCTATCGAGTAAGTATAAAGTTCTAATAATAGTTACAAAGTTCAACATAATAAATTAATAAACATCTTGTTTCTAATATTTGATGAAAGAAACATCTATCGATCATGATGGAAACTCAGATGTTAAGTAAATAAAGGAGTCCTTTGATTCTAAAGCCTAAGCCTGCCTTGTAGCGCTGAAGCCTCCGTGTAGTCGTCGGCCCGAGGCCCTGTTTTGTGTTGCGTCACGTGCCCTTACAAGAAGCGGTAATTTAATATATTAACAACAGCGAGCTTTCTTGGGTCACAGCTTCTCAAGTAATTAGAGAGCTTTCGTCATTTTATAGAGAGCTTTCGCTGCCAAGGATATATTGTTACTCAAAGTAAACTGAAAGTAGTTTGATATTTATTTTTTAAAACTTTGTGTAATGTTAAATTAGGTATTTCATTTGCGTCTTTAGCATAAAGTAAAATGCTATTTGAAAGATGTCGTATTGTTTTGCTGTTTATATAATCCATCAAAGTGTTAATTACTTTTATAAACATTTATATATTTATTCAAGTTTTTGAAAGCTGTTATAAAAATCATAATAATAATATGTAACATCTGGAATTTTGTTTTGACGTAGGTGTATACTAAAGTTGTATTGAATTATCGTAAATTGTAGATAGTTATGTAAAAATTGAAAGTTTGTAGAGGCAAAGCTCACTATTAGTATATATAATATTATATTATATATACAAGAATATAGATGTATAATGAACAATGTAGATTTTTAATTATTTATGGGTATTATAGTCATACATAATGTAGCAAGTTGTAAAGAAAATTAGTGTTTTCCTTCTTATACCAGGTAAGAGTGAAAATATTGTCGATTTATATGAGACTAATATTTAGGCCATGATAAAGAATTAATTTATATAGAAGAACTGCTTATATCAAAATTAATTTATCTAAAAGTCATTTAACTTAATAAAAAAACATGTTTAAATTTAGTTCAAACGGAAATAGATTAACTCATTCGCTGCTGACTATGTAATGAGATTTTAATTAGCACCTTTAAAATGCACGTTAATTACATCGATCGGCCGCCTGGTCATTACGCGGATGTGCGTCTTCAGCGTCCAAAGTATTAACGGAGCTGGATTTCATTGTTGATGAATACATAAACAATGCAAAAGTATTTTTAGAATATAGGTCCCAATTTCAGTTATCAAACTATTATTAATGAAAATATGACCATATTAACTCGTCTCCATTCTGGCAGAACACACTAACTGAAAAATACTAGTTTTGAGTAATTTGACTTTGAAGATGTTAAAATGTTTGAAAAGGTCTATCATGTGAGTTTATTTAGTAATCGTAAAAAGGATGACTTTAAAATAAAGACTGTTTATTTATTAAGAAGGTTTCCAGACGGTAAAGTTTGAGATAAGGAACATTTTGGTATAACTAACTCAATATGTAATTTTTTCGAATTAGTGTCTTCTGCCAGAACAGTGACGATACTATTAAGAATATAACCAAATCAATTATTTTTGATATTTAATATTATAATAGGGAATTATTATTGACAAATCGCTGTTTATTATCTTCTTGATAATGGTGTGAATGATGAAAAATTACCTATTTTCAGATCCATGAACAATATTTTTCTCCTTATCCGGAAATTTGTACGTAAACAATTCACCGCAGGACACTTATTCGAACGCCGCAGTACGTGAAACATGAGTTCGTGTAACGTTTAATCAAATGACGAGTTCATTGTTGAACATTTCACCGTGGAGTATATTTGTACGTATGCTACAACATGTGGAGATGTCTTTACTAGGTTAGGTTAGGTTAGGTTAGGAACAGTACTATTTGCAAATTATCGCCGCATTTTGTAAGATACGTACAAATGTATTCCACGGTGAAATGTTCAACGAAGAACTCGTTATTTGATAACATGTTATACGAACTCATGTTTCACGTACTGCGGCGTACGAATAAGTGTCCCACGATGAACTGCGTACGTACAACTTACATGTAACCATTTTTCTCGAGAGTATTGCACAACCCATACTCGAGGTTTTTACGTGGCTTTAAAATGTGGTTAACGGTATCGATGCATCTAGCTACATAATATATACCTATGAAAAAGGGTGCATGTTGAAGGTAGGTAGACTGTTGTAGTAGTAACAAGTTCTAGGATAGTCATATTTACAGTTAAATTTTGTTCATTTTGAATATTCTACTAAATAAAAATATTATACTCGTATTTTACCTTTCTACAGGCACTAAAATAGATATTTTAAAAAAGTAATGCCCAACTGGCTTAACCACGATTTTAACTCGAACTAGAAAATTGTGTTATAACGAGAGTCGGACGCTCAGACCACGAGACTACAGAACGAATTTAGCGCGCCAAAATGAATATATACGTAATATACAAAAGGTTGCAGGTCATGTGATAGAATTACACTAGTTTTTAAATTGTTTATATGTGTGTGTATTAATTATGCATGAAATGTACCAAATTACTTGAAGGCTGTGTATGATCATGTTGATTTCTGCTACATATTAGTATCGATACTATCGAGTATCGGCCCGGTAGGAGTAAATACATTTCCGTCTAGCTGGTAGTCAATTTATAATACATTCCTATATATATTACAGATGTCGTTGGCAAATTGTATTATTTTTGTGGAATATAAAATAATCTAATTATTATTTAAATACGTTAATAGACAATTGAAAATTAGTTTTCTTAATAAGGTGGGTTTTAAATAATAGCCTAGTACAGGGGTCGGTAGTTTGTCAAGTGAGATGAGCCAAATTGACAAGGAAACAGGATAACAAAGGTATCAGAGAGCCGCATATATATAATATACATATGTATATGGACATAGATTTTTAGGGGAAAAAAATTCAAGATTTTTTATTAAAAAAAATAATTAGAACGGCGTCCATGCATCGCTTTTGATAGCTTTACTATATCTGGCAAATAGCTACTTCTTTTTAATTGAATACTTACATGATTGTAAATTTTCATCCATTATTCTGTTTCTAAGTTTATTTTTTATTTTTTTCATAGATGAGAATGTTTTTTCGCATATATATGTCGAGCCAAACATTGTAAGAATACCAAAAGCTAGTTTTTTTTTTAACTAGTCATATCTTTCAGACAAACTATTCCATGTATCAAATATTATTGTTTCTATTTAAGGCAGTTGTTTTATAGCCGTCCACTTGTGCTGAGAAATCAAAACTCATAAGTTAAAAGGCTGCTTGAGATGAGGTGAAATTGGAGTTTGTGTATGAAGAGCCGCAACGTCTGTGCAAAGAGCCGCTTATGCCGCCCCCGGGGTAGTATATAGTTTTTGCCACTGAATAATACACATACGTAATTATCTGCGTAAAATACATAAATAATAACAAATGGACGCAATTGATAAACAATTTTTCACTTTTTCAACTTATTGATTATAATAATAATGTTTGCTAACCTACAGTTGAGACGAAACATTAGAAATACATTCTCACTGAATACAAAAATGAATTTAATATAATAATATTATTATCATTCAATTTGTGATTGAAAGGCTAGATTATAAATGTGTGATATACAGTTGTCAGATTTTGGTCAAAAAGGGGTGGATTTATTAAAGTTTTGAGAGCTTTAAGCTCTGCAGAATATTCTCAATCCACGCACGGCTCAACTTCTGCGCTTCACGTCTAGCCCTTGTTATCTCAGTGCCAATAGTGTTGGCCATTTTGACTTTGAATGATGACTGATAGCTGATGGAACATCATAAATTATAATATAAAGAGGCATGAGGTACGAATTACGTAAGTCCTAATCCATTTTACATCGCCTGTTTGGCAGAAGAGTTTTGAATGGAAACTAGGAAAATATAATATCAACGGGAAAGAAGTTTTAGGTTTTATCTATTGTATAATAACATAAATAACTTGGGTATTTTTATTGAATAACAAATATTCCTGTATCTATGAACTTGTGAATCACTTGTGCAATTTTGCACATCAAAATTTTCAAATAATCTTTTAAGTCTTTTCATAATAGAATACTGAAAAACCTAATATCAAAAAAAATTAAAGTCCATACACATCATGAAACCGAAAAATGTTTTTTTACGTACAATGTGACGGTTAAAAATTTAACTCTAAAGTAAAACATAATTTTGATAACACTTCTGAAAAAATATGTATGTTCAATAAAAATAATGTTACATTCTTAAATCTTGTGAATTATTTGTTGAATAAAAAATAGTTAAAAATAGTCAATTTAAATAATTAAAAAATCTTAGAGTGGTCCGTGATGGTAGTAATTTATGTAATAAATACTTACTTTGATTTAAAATACAAAATCCGATTGCCAATAGTAACTCAATTTGGCAAGCGTTTCAGAAGGTATTGTAACAACCATTCGGTAAAATTGGTCGCAATTAAATAGGATGACTGTTTTACTTTTTCCATAATTCGAAAGTGACATTTTGAAGCTGAATTCAACACACGTTATGCAACACGCTTGACAGCATATAGGCAAAATAGGGATATTACAGGTTTATTACTGCAATGTTCAGATATGGAAAATTGCTAAAATGGCTGTATTATTTTTGTTAAAATAAGTACAGATACGGGAATTTCGCAGTTGATGGGAAGTATTTTTGTTGTTTTTAGTACGTCAAAAGGTTATTTTCGTCATATAGGTCAGATAAAGGGTATTAACATTAGACCATCGATATGATAATAATATTCCACATTAATGTAATTTTGTTTTTCATTACTAAATAATAAGTCTTACACGACACATAATTTGACACCATAAGGAGCAATACCGGGCAGCTTGTCCAATATAAGTACTATAGTTTTATGGTACATGCTACTTTTAAATGAATTAACTTTAATCCCGCTAAAACCAACTGGGTTATTTTACAAATCGAACAAAATCCAAACCGTTTTAAAGCTGACAGACAGTTTCGCGTATTTGTTGCCAGTCTCGCTAGATTACGTTTTTCTCTTTAGGGGATTTCATGACAAGTACCAGCTAGCTGCTTCAAAGAGATTAGATTCTTCGCAGAAGTCTTAGAGCTACCTAGTCACTTCTAGGAAAAAGATTGCAACACTGGCCGAATACACTGGTCGCTAGGTCTTCAAAAAGAAGCGATTGCAAAAGTTTTGCTTGGCAAGAGAAAGTTTGAGTAAGATTTTAATTTAGAAATATATTGCTTTAAAAAAAGTTAAATATTTATCTCTTTTCTCTTTTGTCGTTATTTATTCATTTGCAATTGTATAAAATGATAACATATATAAATATACATTTTGGATGAAATACCACACCAATAATTATTATTAGTTATAAAAAACAATATTATGATATACCTACTTTTTGTCACTATTCATTCATTTAAAATTGTATGCAATGATAACATTATTATAGTACATAATAATATTATTATGTATAATGTATACTTTTTTATGAAATACTACAACATCAATTTTATTGTTATTAGTTATAAGAAAACCATATTATTATGTAGATATATAATTAGTAGCATTCCACCCACATCAAATGACGATAATATTGTATTTAAATTACATTATCTCGAGAAATAAATCGACAACACTCATGTTTTTTTATACATTTCAATCTGGAAACTTTTCATATACGATCTACCATTGAACTTTTCAGATAAGTACAGATAAGCAAACTAGAATTCCAAGTAGTAAAATCTTGTGTACGATGATACATAAAAATATTCTAATGCCTAAATATGTAAATATACCAAAACTTTACGTATTATTTTATTTTAACTGCGATAATTTCTTTTTTAAGTTTTACAGTAAAAATTCATTGGTACAGTTATAATAGTAGAGTTAGTATTATAATACAATAAATTTTCGTCAGCTGAATGCAGAATTATTCTAACTTACATTAATTTAAAATTTTTGCGGAGAGAGTTTTTTGAAACAACTTATTGAAATTATTTATTATTTTTATGGATAAATGTACACATCTCGTTTTAGTATGATTATTGACGAAAAACATGGTGCATATTACTTGTCTATATAAATAATAAATAACTGAAGTAGATTGTTTCAAAAAACTCTTTTGAAAAATATTTCAAATGTGAGATAGAATAGTTCTGCATGTCTGTATATTTATATGAGAAAACAAAAATGAATAAAAATTACGAGATAATAATGTTAATAAAATTAGCATTTTTTTTACCATGTTCGATACTTAGAAGATCATATGATTAGTATGGGCCTCTGGGCTTGAGAAATGGATGTTAACCACTCGCTCAACCTATTACGTCCATACTCTGACATTGAAAAATATTATATTTGCAGGATCTGGGATTCAAACCTGGAACCTACGACATTATAAGATGACGCGTTAGCCACTCCGCCATCGTGGGCAGGCGATATCCGTAACAATATTTTATTTTTATCGGAATATAATATATTATAATAGTTTTCTATTACCACTACTAATAACCATGGAATTATAGTATATCTGAATCTACGTAGGCATTGCCAAATCAATAAACTTAATCATACTTTGCCGATCTTACTCGCGAGTATAAGCTTTGATCCTATTAGTGCTAAGTGAATCTAAGATAAGACTCTTACCACTTCCTTTCGTCGTAAATTATTGATGGTAGTTTCCCCTGTGCTAAGTTACATAGAATTATCTGTCGATGACTTTGAATCTAAATGTTTTGAATTCGTACAACTAAACATGTATTTCAAATCTTATAAATATATAATTTTGATTATTTTAAATACCTACTCATAACTGAGGTACCTACTGAGGATTAAATGAGAAGAATCGAGAGCACTTTTCACATCGTCACGTCATATATACTGATACCAAATAGCATAATGCCTAAATCCCCCATCAAAAATCCCCCAATCGACAGAGTTGGGAATATAATGATAATATTATTGTAACTGTAAATGAGTCAAGGCTAGACCAGGATGCACAGCGAAACAAACAAAAAAAAAGTTAACGTTATCTGTTTCTGGGCAGACGAAAGATCGAGAGTAGGTACGGTCAGTCGGTAACCTACCCCGAGCCTTGAACGTCGCCTCTAAATACAATTTGCCACCTTTTCGCGCCAAAGCGTGCGTTTACAAATGTTTCTAATAATTAATTGTTACTTGTTAAGCGAAATATACTTACGTAATACTTAATGTCCCTGGATTCGTATTTTTAATAAGTGAAAAAGTATAAATCAATACCCTACGTAAACCCATTACTATCAATACATATTAAAGCATAAAATAGCTATTATAAGATAGTTTTTTTTATTTATAACAATACTTTGGGGCCACGTTGGACGCCAGTTATAGGATGGTTTTATTTATAACTTAGAAACACTTTGGGCCCACGTTGGTTGCCAGTTATAGTATGTTATAGTCTTTATAAAATAGAAACACTTTCAGTTTTAGTATTTATTTAGAGTTCATAGAGAATAATCAACAATAACAAAGAATATTTCAAACGGTACACATAAGATAGATTAACAAGATAAGATAAGATGACTCACTCGACCAAATAACCAGATGTACTTGCCAAAGAATTAGTTTAGGTCAGGTAGGTATCCCATTTGAAAACTAGATACCACACTCATCACCAGAAACGAATCTTAATAGTGTAAGGTACTTAGTCTGAAAATAAAGGATCTGCGAGAGATATCTACGAACTTTGAACGATAAATTTGCCAAATGATTTGTTCAGTTCAGGTATGTATCATATTTGAAAATTAGATACCACACTTCTCACCCGAAATGAATCTCAATAGTTCAAAATGCTTAATTTCAAAATAATCGACCTGTATGATCAAAAGAATCAGAGCTAATCAGACTAAACTGGCTGGCTGCGAGAGATCTGGGAAAGATCTCTGAGAGATGCCAATTACGGAGTTAGCATAAAGTTAAATCCTTATTCGTCTACATAGTACTTGCGATGTCTAGTCAATGGGTAACGCCATCTATAGGTCTTTTTCGAAGTTATGCCTGCTATACTATCTAATAAATATTAAAACATCGATTACCTCATGGAATAACACACTAAGTCAAAATAATGTGCTATTTACTTTTTGAGTTATTGTTTTATAAAAAAAATAATAAACTATTTTTTTCTGGAAAAAAAATATTTTTTACGAAATATACTGTCAAAGATGGTATCATTATTTTCCCTTAGTTTTTTGCCGCATATGAGCAATATCATCTCTCCCCGCGGGATATTACTGCTTTATAATTTATAAATAATGTATTATTTTTGATCATTTGATTAATTCAATTCAAGATGTTTGAAGGCGAATCCTATTATACTAAATACAAATCCTATTGAGTAGTAAAAAACTCGCATTAATTAGAATTGATGTCATATTGATATCGTCTAAAAACTTAATACCAAAACAATACAAAATCTTAGTGTTTGTAGAAATAGTTGTGTGCATACGTCAAGATTATTATAAAACTTTATTATGAAAATTAACGTAAGAATTTTTATAATAATTCCCGAACCGAAACGCCATTTTCATTTTTTTCCACGAGATAGATTGATAGTTTTGTGGATTTCACAAACCGGATCTGCGCTCTGGTGCGTTCCGATCCATATAGAGTGCTGCATGAATCAGGTGTAGTATACAATATAGCTATTATTTTCATGACAACCCTAATACATACTTTGAATATTTTAACATAACTACTCCTTATTTTAATTCACTTGAAAATATTGGTGCAAAGTGAGTGGTGCAGAACATCTAAGGACTTAAACCCGTAACCACTGAATTTGCGCCAATGTGATTTAATCAATTAAGGGCACCCTACATTATTACGAAGAATTTAACTAATATTTCTGACGTGAAATGATTATTAAATTGCGGTAACATTGACTATCGATGTTTGTGTTTTGAAGTAAGTATCATTAACAAATTTCACTAAATACTAACCGACGCCCGGAGCTCACGAAATTTTTAGTTAAAACGTACTTGCACTTGCTAATATTTTAATTTATTATATTTGATAACATGTAGAAAATATATTGTTTTATTTCAAATATTCTTGAATTATGTCGTTATTTTATTTAAAAAAAATGGCATTTAAACAGAGCCTAAAAATAATTAAGTGCCTACAAGCTAAATAGATTTTGAATTTTAATAGTATGCTATCCCAAACATAGCATTTTTATAAAAAATTAATATGTTTTGTTTTGTCAACCAATATTTGCTTTCATGAATTGCATTTTCAGAATATTATAACACAAGTGAGATGCCGTAGATACCAAGTCGTATTCGGAAAAAATAGTTATTTTCTGAGATAAAAACGTAGCAGACGTGACTCTGTAAGTTCAGATTGGACAACAATAGCCCCGAATGCCCCATTGTCAGTTCCTCGCCATTCTTATCTTAAGTAAAAAGGATTGCAAGAGAGAGAACCAGGGTGGGTAGGACGGGGCAGGTTGTAGCGCGGGGCAAATTCTTTTGTGGAAATTTTCCGAACCGTGGCTAGCAATGACCAACAGCATTTTTTACGTGAAACGGTTGTAACGGATTGCTCAGAAAAATGTCCTGAAATATTGTCTCTAGTAGTTTTTCTTAATATTATATTGTGTGGGTTGGGTAAAGCTTAAGATAGATAAATAGAAAATCCTGTCGTACTAAAGTAATCTGCTGAAATAATCAAGTTTTTATCGGATCGCTCTCCTTGAAAAGGCTATTAAATTATGAAAGAACTTGTTTCACCAGATTAGTATCAATTCTTTCTTATAATTGGAGTATTCAGAAAATATTCTATTGAACCTTAATACTGCCAACTTATTTTTACTAGGTGGATACTTGTAGGGGGAATGGAACAACTGGACACCAGAACAATTGGACGCCGCACTGTCGTAGACACGTATACAGAACGTAGACGAGAAAGTTTAATCAGTTTATATCTACCTACTACTTAGTAGTTTTAATTCATTTTACTTTTAACATAATGTTTTTTTTATTGCGGATTGAGAATTACCATGCCTAAGGCTTTATATAAAATAAAAAAAAAACTCTTTTTTCGTATGCACGATTGAATCATTATTTAAGTGTGCATATTTAAATTCTCACCGATTATTAAACCCTAATATAATAATTTAAATATAAATAATACCTATAAATAAATATTTTTTTAAAGTACCTTTAAGTACCTAAAGTCTATTTAATTTCAAACTGCGTGGCGTCCAGTTGTCCTAGCGCCAAATCGTCCTAGGGAAGTTATTTTTGGAATAAAATAAATCCCTTAAAAATATGAAATAGGAACAGAATGATATATATTTGTGAAAACTTTCTAATCAACATATTTCTCGAGTTTATCGTGAATATTTTAAAACTAAAATGATAAATATTGTTTATTATACATAAACATTAATACTATTGACCGAAGGTACTAATTGATGGAAGTTGAATTGAAATTTTAATGGATTTATATTTTGTACTATTCCATTTGAGTCGTTTTTCGCGACCCTTGCAAATTTCGGTATCTTTAGGCATTATGTGCATTCACCAAAAGATAAAAATACACTGACAAGGAATAAAATTAATTCTAACTTAATATTTAATAAATTAATACAAATTTAATGGAGGAATATATTATATATAATATATACTGTAAAAAGGAAAAAGGGCGTAATCCACACAAAACAAATTTTACGGGAGGAGCAAAAAACGTTTTTTCAATGATTTTCTGTCAAAATCAAAATAAAAAATATACACAGACTTGAAGTGCATAATGATTAATAATATGGTGTATTATTTTACCAATCTCACATTAATTACGTAAGTTATTAGAGAAAAACCGATAAAAATGATGGTAACATCCTTTTTCCTTACCAATTTCAAATGTTGTATTCATAAAATACAGTGGACTTACGCAGCAAATAGCCTTTTATCTCACTTATTTTAAATCAAATTCTTGGGAATGTATTTCTTTATAGTGTTTCACTAGGTGTTTATTTAATATTTTTTTATTTCCCATGGTTTAATTATATTAAGGTTAAAATTAGAACAATCATCATTTATTATTTTCAGAAAAAAAGTATTTTATTAAATCATAAATGACACATAATCATTACATAATAGTAATAATAATAGTAAATATAGCAAATATTTTAATATATATATAGATAGGCATAAGTATATTGATTCAAGCTAATCTTAGTTATTTACAATAATTATAACAAATAACCAATATTTGCGGATGTATTTGGTTCTTGACAATCACATTGTCACTTCCATCAGTGGCTCCTGACAACAAATTAAAACAAAACGCATTTTACTCAAGATTTATGTTATAACTATAAATAATACGGTGCATAATTATAATATTTGTCCATTACAATGATTTTAATCGTAAATATAAGCGTACTTTGGACCAAGTTAAGTTTTGAATTGTGTTTGACACGTCACATAACCTATAAACCGCACGGCGGTGTTTGTCATAAATTTAGCAAATATTTTATTAATTTTATCATCTAATATGAACAAGAGATCATTAACCAATGATTAAGACACAATTTAAGTTGTAACATGTTTTATAACAATTTACAGAGAATTAACGATGACGCTTCACTTGTGCGGCATAAACATTTCAAGGCGTAATTTTAAGGACTTACCATTTTTGTTTGTGTTATTTATTCCATCCATGTTAACACCACAAATTTTAAGAATATTTTAACATCTTTCTATTGCCATGTTCACTTGATTAGTATACTTTAAATGAATTTGAATGAAGAGAGTGTCGAAATACGTGTTGACTGTCAAACGAGCGGGCGAGACTGATAGATGGCTTAATCTTCATCTATGGTTCTTACCTGACCCGGCCGGCCGTCAGCATTTAGTAAAACTGCCATTATTTTCATACATTTACGGATTAAGTTGCTTACCGCCCTTTTCCTTACCACAAAAGACTTCTTGAACGACTTATAATGTCATTGATGTGGTTTAAGCCCCTTTTCCTGGACGTAAAATTCACACGCCCTTCATTTCCAAAAACTAAAAGCTAAATTTTGATAATAATTCGTCATTTGCAGCTTAAATCCTTTGGGCATACCATGTATTGAGTTGAATACTTTTCTAATAACAAATAAAACCCACTTTGCAAAAACTGAGGCTTACGCCCCTTTTCCTTTCCACAGTCGAATGTTTGAACCAATTGCGCCATGAACCATTTTATTACATGAAGAAATCAATGATAAAGTAGATATTTGAGATGACTTAGTGAAATTCAGACAATCAAATAAAACGTCAACAAAGCAAAGTTAAATTACAAAGTTGGGACCCCTCATAATAAATATCATCATCCCGGAAATCTATTTCGCGCAGTAAATAAACTTTTATAAATATTCTGGGCATACTTCAGGTTAAACATATTGTTTTCAACGTCAGAAAATCGTCTATCTACGCCAGATTTCCAAACTGGGGGGGCGCGGACTGTTGTAAAAGGGAGGCACGAAAATTTGAACACAAAAACAGTCCTATAAAAGTTAGGTTGTTTGCAAACCAGTATGAAGATATGGAGACTAATTTTATGTTATTATACCTCATTTCTATACTATTGTGCATGACCCCTACATGAAAGGGGCTGACAGGGCTCCAGCCTGGGGGCTCGGCGATCCGGATCGACTAGTTAAGTGAGATAAACACATACCACAAATTCGTTCTATAGTAAAAAAAAAATCGTCTGCGGCGCTGTTTCGGTTGCAGACTATTAACATTTTATAATATACGTGTCTGTGAGATACGATTTGATGTGATTGTGTGTGATTGATGATAATTCAATTCAATGATGAATTTTATTTTATAATTATTTGTAGTGTATTTCCTGACTAATAAAAATGGCTAGGTATATGGAAACAAAAACCTTTGTTCAATATTGGTTGAATCGAACTGAAGAATAATATAAGTAATACTTTGTCAAGAAAAGCAATGCAAGTAGATACTGCTACCGTTCGTAACATCATATTTATGCGAAACGGAATTTTCTGTATTAGATGCAATGAAATCCATATATCGAGCCCGTTTAGTAGAAAAAAGCACTTTGTGTAAAAATGTATTAATTGAAATAAAGGGGGGGGGGGAGGAGGCGCCAAGGTTAGATTTTTTAAAAAGGGAGGCGTAGTAACGTAAAATTTGGAAACCACTGATCTACGCTCTCAATTTCTTTCGGTTTGCAATTTTATTACCTCTCATTTTAAATAGTTCACTAGCCATTTTAAAATACATAACTGCGACCAAACTAAGAATGAATTTATTCAAAAAAAGTACATTGTAGTTTTCATAGGAAAATGTTGTGAATTACAAATTCGGGATTCTATTATTTTTAATGCCGGGATTTCTGGGTCAAAAATCGAACGTGATTTGAAACCCTAGTTATCGCTAAAAATAACCACATTCAGAAATCTATATACAAAGTTTCTAGATATATATTAGGTATATCATACCATCACTAGATATTTTCATACATATCATAAAGAAAACATAACAGTAATACTTCTTTATATATTTGGTCCTTGCAGTTAAATTGGCGAGATCTTCAGGCTTGGTAGATATGGAGAGACCTCGTTTCCTCCAGGAGCCACCCTCGCGTCTTGTATTCAGCAACATGACTGGTGCGCAAGTCTCATGCACAGCCAGCGGAAGACCGTCGCCGCGTGTGTCTTGGCTTCTCAGAGACGGTACCCTGGCGTCAGCAGTTCCTGGACTAAGGTAAGCAAAATAATATTATAAAATTTTTATTTTAATACTATTATCGTTTTATCATCGTTGTATAGTACGTATATTGGTGTTTATCATCAAAACGTTTTGATAAAAAGTTTAGAAGATATGTATTATACTTCTAGAATATATTGACTTGTGTGTCGTTGATAATTACAAATCGGGAACATCCGTTGATTGTTCGCCCAAGGTGCATAACTAACCTGTCATTACCTGTCATAACAACCGCCCAAGGTGAGTTTGGTGGACGTTGTTTCATAAGTTTTTAAGATAAGTTCTACTTAATTCACTCGGTGTACATCCTTGTACTTTTTTTCTTTACTTAATTTGCAGTTTGTCAACATTTTTCTGGATTTGGATGGTTTAAATCGAATTCAGTTACCATTTTATATTATTATAAACTTGATTGTGTACAGTATTTTATATAATACTTTCAAAGAGAAAAAAAAAACGATTAATTTCGACATAACTCAAATTGATTGATGTCTTTTAATTCTATTAAACTTTGAATATATTTGTATATATTCAGCGGAATTAAAATAGATTATAAATGTTTGTTATTTTATTTTCTTTATAAAAAAATCAAATCAGACAATTATTTACGGTATTGTGAAATCAATCATTTTTTTAAATACCAATTCGGTTCATAGACAGACCGCCATTTTGAAATCACAATCTAATAATTACGTTATGATATCATAAATAAATGATTTCATTCAAATCGATAAAACATCATTCAATAACTCAGTTGTTTTTATGATGACATCGAATTTATTACACTGTTTATTATAACATAACATCACTAATTGTATATATTAGTATATTATGTAAATCGATGGCTGAGTTCCATAGTAATTGAGTTATGTTATCCATTATATTCGTGTATATTTCCTCTTCAGTCACACAAAATTACAATTCGAAAAAATTACTAGTTTGGTTGGTTAGTTAGTTAGGCCGATGTTTTTGTCACTCTTCTATAAGTCAGTTTAGGTGAATCAAAACATTGATCAGCCATTACTTAAAACTATTAATTCCTAGTTATAGCACTATTGAACTGAGCCATCGATAATATTAAAAGCCAGATACATAAATGCCGATGAATCTAACTCACTGAAGTGATCGTTAAAAAAATTATTCATATAATTTTCGCTATTTTAAATCACATGTAGTTATACTTAATCACATTTTTTTCCTCTTGTCTAAATTAGACTACATAATAATATTATCATAACTTCTCCATCCGGAGCGAATTTAGCCAGTCAGGACACTATTTAGTTATATCCCTAGCAAAGCGCAAATTTTCTGCAAATGCGTTGTTCAAATGTGTATGGTATCATTCAATCAACGTAATAAATGCTTAAATCCTCCATCAATAATCCGGTAATCGACTGAATTAGGAAGAAAAATATTATACCTAGCTCGTATGGTGTTAGTATAATAATAATTGTAAGTTTAAAAAAATGAAACAGCTGAAGAATACACAACGAAATAAGAAAATACCACAAATCGTGGCATAGTAATAAAGTACCGTTGCTTGACTCTGAGTGGCTGGAAGAATAGAGAGCATGTAGTCGAGAATAAGGAATCCAATCCCGAGCCAAAATCTTGATCCCGGGATTTAGGGATTACAATTTGACAATCCCGGGATTGGCATTTTTTTCAATAGTTAATATTAAATTTTTATAAAGATTTAAACAACGTTGATAAAATCGGTCAAAAATAAATCTAGTATAATTTATACTATGGCCTTTCCGCTTCATAAATCTAATTAGTCAGCCAAATATGAAACTGTCGTAAAACGTATGATATCATGGTGGAATCACTTTATTGACCGATTCACTGCGGAGCATTTAATTACTTCTTAATTACCACATTTAATAACATGCTAATTATATCTAATGTCCCCTCATCAGAATACAACAGCTGTGGCGTTCGCACTGTAAGGATTAAAAGTGTGAAGCATTGGTTTTTTCCAATCTTTCTCATTTTTATTAATTTATGTGAAAAAATAAAATGAATTTGCAGCACATGGGTAATAAATAAAACTTCATTCAAACTCAGTTTATATCTAATATAGGTATATATTATTGAAAGTATGTTTTCTGTTATATTTTCGTTTTTATTTTATTTTCTATAAAAATTGAAAAAAAAAATCAATCCCGAAAGTTTCGGTATTATGTTTATCAATCCCGGGATTCATAGGTATCAACAATAGTCGGGATCCCGGGATTGGAATCCCTACTCGAGAAGTAGTGCTTGAAACCGCTTAACCTAATTCGCCATCTTTTTTCCGTGCAAAGTTTTGTTAATTCAATCAATATGTATCAAAATATTATTCAGCTTTGAATGAATGACATACTATAAAATGTTGTTTTGTTGTTAAAAAAAAACATTAGAGTAATAATAATCGTCAGCATTTACTCAGTCATAACTAGATCACAAGTGTTTGTTTTGATGCAATATCTATTGTAACATGTACTGCATTAATATAAATAATAAGAACAATCTATGAATCCTCACTCAACTTATCGAATCCGTCACGAGACGTACTACTATTGTCACGAGTCCTTCGTTAGACATAGTAATCTCTTGATCATATCGATCTCACTCATGCATCATTATCCGCCATTATAATCTAACGTTATCACCCTTATTATTGTATTCAGTGTATTCTTGTATCAACCAATAAACTCTCATCGCAACAACCATGCAACAATGACCTTCTTCTACTCCACCCCATCATATCGCCAAAAATATCTATGTCGTATATTATTATCTCGTGTCAAAGCCAAATATATTTAATATTTAATACCCCCGAATCCACGGTTTTAATTAAAGTTAAAAAAAAACCTTCTGACATAAACTTTGCTATTTATCTACTCAATAACTCATTTTCGTCCTTTATAAGGAACGTGAGCACTTAATTAATCGGATTTTCTTGCGTGATGATTTAGTAAAAACAAAGTTTTATAATTACTCAGTTCTATATAACTGTGAAAATAAGAAGATTAATGATTTTTTTTCTTAGAATTTAAAAGTTATAAACTGACCACTATCTTTTAAATGTCACCTTTCAAGTTGACAAACGTTTATTTTTTTTTTTTTGTAAAAAGAATAGATTCTTTTTTTAAATTATAAAATTCCCGGGGTTACGAATTCGTATTACAATACTATTTATTTAATAATACATGTTACATCAGTGGCGAGGGGTGGAGGTAGGCTGTTTAGATTTGACATAAATAGTGTACACTAAACATTGTCAGTCAACTTGAACTAAGAATACAGTTCGTAGATGGTGATGGTTACTTCTTAAAATTCAATTAATCACTGCCTAAACCAAACCATACTAGTTTAGACATGCTATGGGTGATCCGACAAAAATAGTGCACACTTTTTCAGTCATAACTATTTATTTTCGTTGAATTTTAAGAATACAAATAATTACAAGATAAAAAGAACTTTTAATACACCACGTTTTTAAATTTTCTGTTGAATCATATAAACTTGACAATTCTATTTATTAATAAAAACTTTTTATTGTACTTGATAGAAATACTGAATAAATATTATAGAATACAGAAATGTTATTTTGACATTTCATATTTATTTCCATAGTAACGCACGAATATATTAATAATTTACTTGCTAGGACCCACTTAGCAACCAATAATAGTGTTTTACTTTTTACGATTTTTTTTCTGAAATAACTTTCCACACAAAACAGAATTAACTGAAAATGAATTCAATTCTGCTTAAAAATGGCTAAAAGTATTAAAATAATGCATTGTCGTCGTGTTCTGATATATTCTAAAAGTTTAAAATATCTAGCTAGTCGGGAAGTTAGTTAAAAAATTTATACTGCACAAGAAAAAATCTGTACCGGACAAACATTAGGTACCTAGTGTTTGTTAGTTTTTTTAAACCCTGTCTATGTCAAACCATCATCGATAAAAATATTATTCTATCTATTAAATATCTAAAATTGAATACGGTTTAACGGTATAATTTTAGATATTTTATAGACTAACGTATATATTTTGACTATTATTTACTAACTATGGCTTAGATTAGGCAAGATTTAATTGAATTTAAAAAACTAACAAACATTATGTACACATTGTAATCCTGGTTCAACGAAAACAAACGTTTCCTGTTAAAGTTTAGTGTGCACTATTTATGTTGGATCTTAACAGCCTACCTCCACCCTTTGCCACTGTGTTACACACAAGGTCATATTACTTCTCCTACCATCGATACGTTTCACGCCTCCCGCTATATGATTCCTGCAACGCGTAGATCGCTTTCCTAGTATCATCCAAGAAGTATAAAATATTCAACAGGTATATCTACAAGCTACTGGAACGAAGTGATTGTGAAGTTATACGTGGTAACGTCATGTATATTATGATTGATTGCAAATAACTAGAAGAGGCCTGCAATCAGTGGGTCTATTCTATACTTATCGAACACTAAATTGATAAATAGTATCAAACTTAGGGTAGGTTTGTATCAAAATATTAGCACTTATTGTAACAATTACACGAAGCCGGTTTTTATTGTTGCAATAAGTGCGATATTTTAACAGCAGCAAGATAGGTGCTGTTAAAATATAGCACTTATTGCAACAATAAAAACCGGCTTCGTGTAATTGTTACAATAAGTGCTAATATTTTGATACAAACCTACCCTAAGTTTGATAATATTTTTCACTTTATCACTTTAGCGGTCGATAAGCATAGAATAGACCCACAGGAGTGGATTAGGTCAAGAGTGTTAATAATTATGGAGACAGTATTATTTCAGTCGAATGTTTAAAGCAACTTTGATTGGATATTATGAACGTGTGGTGAAAAATATCAATGGCAAACGGTGACATTTAGAAAGAAGAAGGCTGTAAAGATTTGAGAAAAAGATCACACTTATCAGATATACCTACTTACGGGAAATAAGAAAATAATACGATATCACTACTAGTGAATGGGACACACGAATTCAATGAAACTTCAAAAACTCACTGACGACTTTAAATTGAGCGATGCGTTTAAATTAAGTATTTAAAAAAAAATATATACCTACACATCAAAAATCATTAGATACAAATATTTTTTTTTATTCTTAAAAACAATTTATATTTATTAATATGCGATTAAACGCCATAGAAATATTTTTTTAAATTATCTAATTATTAATTATTTTGGACAAAGTGCAGTCATAACAACAGTATTTATTATTCGCCAAGGTTTTAGGATCTGCGATAGAAGCTTACTATGTTTCATACAATTCGATAGACTAGCTGAGGTTACGTAACGTAAAGTCCATACGAAAAAATATCACAATTCCTTGAGACATAATCCGATATTTATTTACCTTAAGACAGATGGCGCGCTGTGGTATATTTTTTTAAGCCTTTGCAGATTGTTTTGTAATCTGTCTAATACATTCCAACATATTATACGACATCACTGTTGTTGGTAAATTACTAAAAAAGTTTAGTGTACACTATTTATGTCAAATCTTAACTTTGTTTTTACTAAATCATCACGCAAGAAAATCCGATTAATTAAGTGCCCACGTTCCTTATAAAGGTCGAAAATGAGTTATTGAGTAGATAAGAAGTAAACGAGTTAGTTTTATTTGTTTTAGTCGAAAATAAATAATAAAATAAGTAAGCAGTGATATGGGTGGGTTTATGTCAGTAGGTTTTTTTTAACTTTAATTAAAACAGTGGATTCGGGGGTATTAAATATTAAGTATATTTGGCTTTAGACACAGGATATACGACATAGATATTTTTGGCGATATGATGGGGTAGAGTAGAAGAAGGTCATTGTTGCTTGGTTGTTGAGATGAGAGTTTATTAGTTGATACAAGAATACACTGAATACAATAATAAGGGTGATAACGTGATATTATAATCGCGGATAATGATGCATGAGTGAGATCGATATGATCAAAAGATTGCTATGTCTAATGAAAGACTCGTGACAATAGTAGTACGTCTCGTGATGGACTCGATGAGTTGAGTAAGGATTCATAGATTCATTGTGTCGCACGCAAACCGCGGAAGCACCCACATCGACATCACCCTGGCCACTGAGTCCGTCGTGAGACGGATCAGCGGCTAGAAAGTCCATGAGAGCGCTTCCATGAGTGATCACCGGTTGATCACTTTTGAGCTGGCCGCTGACTTCTCGCACGATGGCGTCTCTGACGTATCCCCACCCCTGCCTACGCGATTTACAACGCGCGACGGTAATTGGGAAAAGTTTGAAGAAGTGCTTTCCAAAAAGCTTGACAGGACATCTAGAACCCGTTTTCCGGACCTACACTCGGCCGCCTCACGACTGACTGCAGACATCACCGGATCAGCCGAAGCTTCACTCGGATGCTGCAAGCCCAAGCCACCAAGCCAGTCGCCGTGGTGGACGCAACATGTTTCGCGCCTGCGTGACCTTTTCAGAAAAACACGCAAGGCCCATCAACGTGCACGTCTGTGCAAGCAACCACCTGCCTCCATCGATCCCCTTGCAACCATGGCCAAATCCACCCGAATGGAATACAAAAAAGCAATCACTCAAGCCAAAAAAGACTACTGGCGTAACTTCGTCACCATCGAGGGAGGTTCGGACCCCTGGGGTCCTCCATACCGCGCATTGAGGCTGGGACTGCGGTCCTATTCGAGGCTTCTCTTCTCATCGAGACGGATCACTCATCGTTGCCTTCCGAACAGGAGATCAACCACATCGTGCGCACGTTGATTGCTGGCAAAGCCCTAGGCCCGGACTGCATTGAAAATTTACTTGTCAAACGCACATGGGCCATCGCCGCGCCAGAGATTACAGCTCTCTTCAGTGAATGCATCAGGAGCGGCACGTTCTCCGACTGCTGGAAGAGAGGCTTACTTAAGATAATCCCCAAAGCTGGCAGCCGAGAACCGTCTAGCCCCAAATCCTACCGCCCTCTAACACTTCTGCCCGCTCTGGGAAAAGTGCTGGAGAAGCTACTGTGCCGCAGGATTGATGCCCACTTGGAGACACACTCGCCGCTTTCCGATAAGCAATTTGGATTCAGAAGAGGCAAATCAACAGTCGACGCCATAAGGAATGTGATTGCCATTGCTGAAAATTCCCGCCGTAAATACGTTTTAGGAGTTTTCCTGGACATTGCAGGTGCGTTTGATAGTGCGTCCTGGCCTTTTATACTTCAAAAACTCCAGCTGAAGAGACTACCAGGAAATTTGTTCGCGTCAATTCAAAGCTATTTCACCAATAGATCGATCAAGTTTCGAGTTGGATCAACCACAATAGAGAGGAACACCAGCATGGGATGTCCCCAGGGCTCAGTTCTCGGGCCCCTTCTCTGGAACGTACTCTTTGACAATTTCCTTAGAATTCCGCTTCCAACCGACTGTACTGTCATCGCCTACGCAGACGATGCGCTGCTGCTGGTCCAGGCCGACAGCAAGGCGAAGATTGAGAGCACCGTTGGCGAAGCCTTAGCATCAATTGAGGCTTGGGGTAGATTAACGAGACTATCGTTCGCACCTTCCAAGACAGAAGCCATTGTCCTCAAAGGACCGGGACGACTTAGTTGTTCGAGACCACCCACAGTCCGATTCGGTGACGCGAGAGTGAAAGTGTCTTAAGAAACCCAAGTCCACAAGGCTGGGGTGGCCTTCCAGAGGGTCGGCCGCATGGCTGGTGAAGGATGGAGCTTAAAAGTAAGGGCGCTCAAAATCGTCTACGGCGCCATTTTTATGGGAATCGCGGCTTATGCCGCCAGTGCTTGGTGCCCGCGCATTCCCAAAAGCGTCAAACTTATAATCTCTCTTTTAAAAGGACAGCGCATCGCGCTTCTGTCCATTACCAAGGCCTACCGTACTACCTCAACTGACGCGCTCCCGGTCCTGGCCGGCATTCTCCTACTTGACCTGCACACTCAGGCCAGCGGCGCTTCAATATTGCTCCTCAAGGGCGAGGAGGCCGACGTTGATGATTTTCACCTCGTCCCCCCCTCGGCTAGCTGGCGAAGGAGTGGCATTATTGAAGCGTAGAATTAGACTCATGTTGCTTTATGCGGCCATTAAGACGTGGCAGCTAAAATGGGACGAATCGACTAAGGACCGGCACACATATACGTTTTTCCAGACATACAGTGGCGAATGGACACCAGTCAATTTGTGACTGGTCATGGTGGATTCGCTGGCAAGCTCTTCGAGCTTGGACTTGCAAGCCGTCCGACATGTCCATGTGGAGGGGAAATACAGAATGCCAACCACATCATATGGGAGTGTCTGAGTATATGCTCCGAACGGGAGGAAATGCTCAGGTCGATCCAACCAGCTGTTAGACCCATCGGCCCTGGTTACTACTAAGGCCAATTATCTTGCTTTCAAAAAATTTGCAGCGTCTTACTACGGGCGTGAAGATCTCTTCACATAAATATTGCTGCCTGTATGATTAGCTTCGTTCTTTGATTTAATAAACAAGTAGCTTCACTTTCTTTTTAGTAATTTCCATGTGCTTTTTGTCTCCCTGGCACTTTGAATTAGAGTAAACTCAATAAACTCAGTCAGAGCTCACTTTGAGCGTAGCAACCTAAGTCTTGGGCATTTTCTCCCAGGACACTCCCAGGCCAATTCTTAGATGCCTCACATCACCAATTGACGGGTCCCGTGATACTCTCGATTAAGACCGAGGGTGGTACGGGGCGGGTTTGGTGGAGGGAATTTAACTTCAATGTTGGTAAATTAAATTATTAACATATTTATATAAGTGCTTATATAAATATGTCAATATGCAATTAAAAAATATTTATATTAAGAATGTTGGCTTTAAATAATCGCCTAGTTTGGAGCCACTACAAAATATAGTACGCTGGATATTAAAAGGTACCTAAATAAACAAATTCATAATAGAGTATTCAGCACAAAAAGTTCATGAACTTTGTTTGAGTGTTTGTGTTATAGAATGATATAAGTGGACGAATTATTTGAAAGGGAATGAACCCTTGATATTGAATAATGCATGAAAAGGTTAGATATATAAATACCAACGTACATACTTACAGGTCACAGTTTTTCGTATTTCTTGTGAATACACAAAAATAGATCACCAACGATTTTGAGATAGTCGAGTATTGAATTATTAACATAACAATAAGGTCAATATAGTGACTTAAGAGCTGACTTAGCTTCAACTATAATAATACCATCTTTTAAGTGGGTGTCTTACATTTATTTCTGAACTGTAGTAATGATATTTTTATTTGTATAAAAAATATTGTATTGTGAAATAGAAGAGATTGATTGTCAGAATCATACCTCAAACTGTTTTACATATTTTACAAAAGTACTAGACCACAGTGATAAGCTTTCAATAAAAAGTGTGCCGAATTAAAAAAAGGTCAAAAATAGCAGTCGTGACTTATGATATTTTCTTCTTCTTCCTTTACTCTGTCATAACCCGAGCATTGGAGCATTGGGTAAGTACCGTCAAACGGAGTTATTCCGCCTATTTTTTCTATGGCGTGTTGTTAATTTGTGTTTTCTGATTTTTTTTGTACTACGTATCCATTGTTATGTGGTTTTTATGGTTATATATACTTATCTGCAATAATTAAAGATAATTAATATTATTTATCTACATTCTAATACATTGATTTTACTGATACAAATATGTAGGCATAATTACACTGTATAGGGGTTATTCCGCCTACTTAAAAAATCCGTCTAAGTCATTATCACTGTTACGAGGGACCAGCAATGTAGTAGAATTAATAATACTCATAACACATGCTGCAAACATGTTAAATACCATAACACATCTACATTCTTCTTTTTTGTGTGTTTTTGCATCGTCAAATTTTTCTAGGCGGAATCACCCTTGTTTCACTGACACGTGCATACATTTTGTAGATTGAACTTAGGGTTGTGGAAAAAATATAATTAATTATTTTTTACATAAACTATTTTCTAACAAATTAACGTGCATATTAATTAAGTAGGAATATAATGTATGAAACTATTGTTTTTTTTATGCTTATTTTTGTTTTTTTTTGAAAGAAATATAACAAAAAGTATCTTTGTAACTGAATACAAAAAATGAAGCCTCGTACATCTAATGACAAAATAGATACCAATACAATTATTATGCTTATGTGTATTTTTATATTTTAGTACTTTTTACACAATTTTATAAAACACCAATATCAATTTCATCATGCTTCTATCAAATTGCTTCATTAACAGACAAATAATAATAATCGTGTTGTAATACCTATTTTGGGGCTAATTTTCTATTTTGGCCACTAATAAATAATAGACAATTTATTGTATTTATTGATATTAAAAAATAATACCAATAAAAAGTGTTTTGATGACCCTACCCCAGGCGGAATAACCCCAAAACTTCATTTCGCTCTTTGGTACAAGTCCGCCTGGCGTATTTGTTAAAATTCAATTTATTTAAATATAGCTATGAGTTCTAATTGCTAACATATTATAATGGAATGGAGAGTAAAAAATATCAATATCGTACCTTTTGTATTTCTGGTAGATAAACGATGATTTTTCGACAGTTAACGGAACCGCATATACACACACCATTTACAAAAGTCAAGTTATATATTAACTAACGTAAATTTATAAATGTTTAAAATATACAATATGACTAACTGACAATTATTGAGAATAAGGTTATAAAGAAATATTTGTCTATCCTATTGTACAAATAAGTAGTGGCCATACAAACAAAATATTTCTTACTAGGCGGAATTATACGTCTTGGAAGGCAGAATTACCCCATTTGACGGTACAAGTTTGCGCTACTTCCCTCGGTCCATCACCAACTCTCGTGCCTTCCGCCATGTGAGACCTGCAGCACGTAGATCACTCATAGAGAAAGTAAAAATTTTATATTACTTAAATTTTAAAATTTTTATTATGCATAGACTCATATCACTCAATCAGAATTTCTAATATACACCAAAAATAAGTGATCAGATTTCATGTGGTTATGCAAAGTAAGTCGTTGCATCAATTACGTTTCATAACTCGTCCTGATAATTAATAAAATAAGGTCATTTGAGTTACGAGAAAACAAGTATCCTTTGACTTTACATGTCATTTCACCAACCGTAAACGTGTGTCGGTTAAAAAAAATATCTTTTTATTCTCACTTTTAGTCTTGTATCTTACTCACTTCAATGCGTTCACAAATAACTATGAATGAATAAACGTGAACGTAGCTCTTTAGCTATACCGTAATGAGTCAATCATGAAACAAAAATGGTGAACGACTGACTGACTTATAACTCTCTATTATAACTGTATGACTCAAATTTTTCAAGTCAGTCACATCTTATTATGAACAACGCTCGTCTAATTTTATTATATTTTGAACCTTAGACTATAGATACATCTAGACGCCCCCATTGCATTGCTAAATGAAGCTGCGTGCCGTGCATTTGGTTTGTGGGTGAGCGAACGCATTCGTATACAAATGTTTGAAACCATAGACCATTTCGCTAGTGCTCGCCTAAAGTGCTCGCACTAGACGCTCAGATTAAAATATATTTTTCTATTTTTATACGTCATATAGTAATTTTAAGCGGTCAAAATGTAACCATTAGGTAAAGATATACATAATTTAAGTTATTTAAAAAAAACACTAGGTCACTGATATTAAAATATATAATAACATACAAATAAATTATCACGAACATGTATCAACGTACCTATGAAACGTAATACCATCTTCTTGCTTATCAGTACGGTTACCACATTTTAATATACAGAACCATCTTTCTACTTAATTAACTAAAAATATTTACCACTGACTTTATGTTTAATACAAAAAATATCAATTTTAGCAACACGCGCTCGCAGGTTATCGACGCTTAGCTATGCAACAAACTAAGATTTGGTGGCGACACCACAGCAAATCATCTCACACATCTGTAAACCTTTCATCTTACTCTAGCGCGTGTCGCAGAGATTATAAGGGTGCCGAATACTTTCTCACTCGCACTTATGCATCGTTTTTGTTCAGGCCTTGTTTTGAACGCATACAATCACCAAAATAAAACTTATCAATGAAGACACGATACAAGAGAAAAACATTACGTAAAATGCATTAAAAAATTTATTCTAATATAAAAATAATATATATTCACGTTTCCAGTGAAATACAAATTCTGACATATAAAATAAACAATGGCTTTCAGTCACTTTCTTGGATATTTTAAGTAAAGTATAGAAATATAGAGACAGTAATATTTCGGAGCTGTAATGGAGTTAGTTAATGGCGGCAAAGTGCTCTCGAGTGCTCGCGAAGCGGCCCAGACAATTTTGTGAATGGATCGTTCCAACTCCGATCTCATACTAAACAGGGCACTCTCTGGCTTTTAATTAAAGCTCCGGTCGTAGGAAGTGAGGACAGTGCTTTATATTTAAGGGTAATCGCGATGGTAATTATGTCAATATACATTTTTAAAGGTCTAACTAATGAAAACCATTTGGTTTTACTAGCAATCATCGTAAAGAACCCCTTAAAATATTATATAATTGATTGTCATGTTCTGATATTTTATAGTAATTTATTTCTTTTCCAATTATCATACTTCTAGAATAGTACTTCTCAAACTGAAGGGCGCGGTCCCTTAGAGGGCCCTGCCACTGTTACTGCCAGGAAGCCGCGAAATATTTCAGTATTTGAAAAAAAAATCATAAAAACGTGATCACTGGACGATACCTGATACAAATCAGTGATTTTCTTGAGGTAGAACAATATTTTATCTTATATAGATAAATTGTACTGAATATTGATTTAATATGGACAAATATGCAATATTATCCTCATTAAATTGTTTTTGTAAGCTGTAGCTGTAATAAATTTGAAGTAAATTTTTGTTTGTTTTTTTTTTAAATTTTTGCTTTACACGCAAGTAAATGAAATATTATTTTTATTAAAAATATACCTATAATAATAATTATTAATGGTAGATAAAGTAATGTTGGTCACGAAAGACTAAAATTTTCAGGGAGGGAAATCTTCGATTTGTTTTTCTGACTTCGGGGGCCGTGGTATGAAAAAGTTTGAGAAACACAGTCTAGAAGACCCTTATAATATCTCCTTGAATACCAATTATATGGAACATTCCGCTATCAACTCGTTCGTGTTGGCACTATTTCGTCACCTCAATACTACAACTAGATAACTCTGATTTGGTCATTGTTGAGAAAATGAAATTTAAACTTTACTTAATACTTTGGACGCGGAAGACGCACACGGTGCGTAATGACCAGGCGGCCGATCGATGTAATTAACGTGCATTTTAAAGGGGGCAATTAAAATCTCATTATCTATTCAGCAGCGAAAGCGTTAATTAACATAAATCTAGGCTATAATTATTATTTAAAATAAAAATGGAAAATTGTGCTTATCTAATTATTGGGAACAGTTAATTATTAAATAATGTTCAATTAATATTTAGATATTTTATATTTTATTGTATTTATTTAATGCATTAATGGTTTTAAAGTTATCTAATATTTTCAAACACAAAATTAATACAGTTCCCACTAACTCCTGACATACCTAGTTATATCATTTTGTAGAGAAGGACACGTGGAATCATATTCAATAGCTAACTCAAAAACAGTGAAATTTAAGTTATCTAGTTGTAGTATTGAGGTGACGATTTAATTTGTTCATAACAGTGTAAAAAAATTTCGTTGACCTAATCGCAGCTCTGCAAACATCAAGAGAAATGCAAAATGGTCAATGTCATTGTATATACGCAGTGTCGTTCTTTCCTGATTAACTTCAATTTCCGTCTGACTTGGCCGCTTCACTTACTGCTCTGTAAAACGTGTTTTGATAAGTGTATTTCTAATAATATGTAGATTTACTAACTGTTTTTTTTTCGGAGACGCTGAATTAAGTGCTCTGTATTCTCTAGTAATTTTAACTATGTGTGTTGTTAATGTGGAAATTCACACACAAAATTCTCCGCGCAAATCCTAAGAATTTTAAAAACGAACAAAAAACAATGACACATTGTAGTCTTAGTTCAATAAAAACAAATACGTTTGACTGACAAAGTGTAGTGTGCACTATTTACGTTAGATCTTAACAGCTAACCTTTACCCTTCACCACTGCGATAATAGCAACGGCTGGGTTAATAAATCCATGGAATTACGTGATATGCGATCATCGCATAAGCGAAACTGTTTGTTATTATCTAACTTAATATTTTGTTAATCATCTACGTAATGCCTACCTTATATGTGTATATTATTACGTTCTAAACTACATTTACGATATATTATGCCTTCACCTTTCATGAAAATATTCACGATGGTTTTGAAGTAGCTCTAAAATTTAAAGCCGTGTTCTAGGTATCTATAGTAATCAGATAAAATTTTTGCAGATAAACGTCTTGTCAGCTGCTTAAATTTTCTACCCTAAGTATTAATGTTGACTTGCAAGGCAGATACTATAATTTATCTAATAAAGACAGACTAGAAAAGCAAATAATTATAAATTTAGGGAATAATTGACAATTTCAAACTAATATAAAGTTTAAATACATATTATATCCTACTTCATTATCAAAATTCTATCTCCGCTTGGGGAATATGAGTGCAATGGTTACATGTAAATTATACGTATATGTAGATGACCGTATACTATATGGTCTCCAATTTTATTAGATTCAATATGAACATTAATTCAATTTTCATAGCTTATTTGGGCAAAATTCATGAATTCAAGAATGAAAACCTAACCTAACCTAACAAATAATCCAGTATATCGGCTATTTTCAAAATGTGTTTGCTGCTAGCTTCCTGTTAAGTGTAAATCGACAAGAAACGTGTTTTATTTAGACATGAATTTTATGTCCGTAATATAGACTATAATATATAGGAGAACTACAGACGTACAAGTTTCCGGACATGGAGTGCAATAAGATACTATATGATTGAGGTAAAAGGGCAGGAAGATATCTTTTGAAGGAAGTCAAGGTGCTATTTCAATTCCTTGATAGATAGTTTCTGATGATGGTACACATTACAACAAAAAATAGCTATTAACATGTGAGATTGTTAAATTTAATATGTTTCTAAGTGAATGACCAGCGAATCACTTGTGAACACTTTGAATATCCGTTTATTTGATTTGATCATAATTATATTCAGTTAATTTGGACTTGTGTGCGTGACTGTGTAATGCGTGTATATAGCGCCTCGAGTCCTATAACGGAATGTGTTCAGGCGGGACGCTACAGGACCACTCGTTTTTTTTCACTTTTGATATTAGATTTATTTAGTTGATTTTCAGTTTTTAATCACGTCGGGCGTTTCCGTTGTGGGATTATTAGTGTTGGTGGGTCACATGTGAAACACGTGGGTGCACTTCCGATATCTGTTTATTTGAGTTGTATAAAAATGTTAATTTAGACGTGTGACTTGCAACTCGTGATGATTTGTGATTGTGTAGTTGATAGTTTCGAGGCCTGTCACGGATTGGTCGAATTACGGCCGCTTTTATATTCCTGTTTATGTTGCTAATTGGCAATGCTTGGTGACATGTAATAAAAAGCACAATACGTAGTAGGTACTGATTCCACTCAATTCAATAATAGTCAGTACCAGTATTGACCATCTAAATAAGCTATTCTAGAAAAATGTTCTTTACAGATATATTTACAATATATAGGATATAATCTATACTACTATTTCGAAAATATATTTGTTTGTACCGTCGTGTCGGTTTTTATTTATACAAATCCACACGCGCAGTCGGATTTCGATTTCAGATTTAACCCATTGCACCCCGGGGACAGTTTTACGGTTTTTGCGAAAAATGCCGCTGCGTATAGGGCTTTGAAATGCGGAATTTAATGCTGCAACCCCCATTTTTTATTGAAAATGTCGTTAGAATGTGTACATTTAAAAAAGGTTGCCGTTTATTTCAGCTCGATCGGAGGTCAAATGGCAAAGTTAGATGCAAATAATTGTGTTAGTAGAATCGCTAAACGTGGCGCGGGCGACGGTGTGGTACCACATTAGATCGGAATGCTTCACTCACGGACAATTAGTCGGATTTTGACAAAGCTTGGAGAGTAGACGCAGGCCGACGAGCCGGAGTGCGCGGTCGGGGTCTCGAATTTCAGTTTTAACCCGTTGTACACCATGTGTACATTAAAAAAAAAAATGGCGTTTATTTCAGCTCGATCTGAGGTCAAATGGTAAAGTTATATGCAAATAATTGTAATATTAGAATCGCTAATCGGCAGGGAGCCAACCGAGCCGGCGCGGCGCGGGCGACGCAGTGCTGCCACATTAGATCGGAATGCTTCACTCACGGACAATTGTATGAGGCGGCATCAAGAGTGGGGAGTAGTAAAAATTTATATATTTTGGGAGCAAATGGAAAAGCCACAAATATTGTATATCGAAAAGCCCTGGAATGATGGATTGGATATTTATATTATGGATGGATATTAATATTATATATAAAAAAACCCTTAAAATAATAAATTGAATATGTACTACTTTTTAACATATTATTTAAATGCAATCGATACATGTTTAAAAATATACTATATTATTATGTTAAGAATAAAAATCTCTAATATTATATTTTTTTTACTTTTTTTAAATTCAATCCTTTGCACTCTACGTATTAAATTTAGAATTTTTATTTTCAAATATAAACCATTCCACTCCTGGGCAGTGCCGGGTAATACGGCTAGTTATTATAATAATTGTTGTATGGAGAAATTCTAATAAAAAATAATGTTATTTGTAACCAAATACCGGCCTTGATTAGTATTATACAGCGTGAAATATACACTTCATATTGTATTTTATTGTAATTAATACTTATCTATATAGTAATATAATTTATATTGTTCTTATTATATTGTAAATAGGAAAACAGACCCATATCATAAAATTTGTAAATTCTATCGTTAAACATTGAAGAGAAGATGTCTTTGTTAAACATATAAATATATATGAGATAAAAAAAACTGCCATTGTGATATATATTACGATTAATATGTATCTCGCATAACATTCAAAAGCTTCTCAAAGGTTATACTCATGGCGAAAGCTCGAGGGATTTGGATGCCTTTGTGCTAAAGGAAGACTTTGCAAGACTTAGCGACTCAATGGGTGGGATTATTGCCTGTTATATATCATAGACAATGTCGCACTTTTGCACCTAAGCACATACATACTTCCGCATGTTTCCATGGCAACAAATGGTGGTAGCTGTGTAATAAATATATGTCGGAAGGCATAATACATTCACATTTGAAATAAGGATTACATCGAATAGAAATATTTGAGAAACCTAATTGATAATGGTATGTATATTAAACTATGTATTATACGAGTAAAATAATTAATTTACCTAATAGGCCAACAATAAACAGGAATAGCTATGAAATACATATTGTCATATTTGAATTAATAATATTATGTAATTAGTTTCGTGATTCATATGCCACGGTAGGCTGAAAAATTCTCAGACTGAAAAAAAATAATATATTAGAGTAATAGCTATTTATTTTATTCAAAGCGATCGCCTACCGTAACTTAATTTGGAAAGCGCTTGTGAGCAGGTATTAAAAAGGCCAATAGCAAATATAGCCAATAGCAAAAGGCAATTAAGCATGGCAGTCGTAACATAGTGGTAATACATAGGGCGCGAAATCCAAGAGACACAGGTTCGATTCCTGCCGGGTGTCTTAATTTTTTCAATAAAGATTTTTTCTATTGGTTATAATGTATTTTCTCAGGAGTGTTTTCAAAATTATGTATGTTCAATATTAGAATATGTTTGATTATTATTTATTAAAAAAAAATAAATACGTCTTATTGTAAAAAAAATATTATTCAAGACGTTCGCAATGTGACATTTAGAATGATAAAAAATGGTTAATAAAGTCAGTAGAACAACAGACTATAAAATAATCTTATAGCAAAAAACATACATAAAAACAGCAATGAACGATACTTTTCTAATAAAAAATAATTCAAGAAAAAAAATTAAAATAGGTACGTAGAATTTAAAAAATAAAATATATATATCAGATCACTAAAAATGTCTCTAGAGAGTGCATTGACCAGCCGTACAGCCCACACTATTGGTATCTGATAAGGCTGACACGAGGAAAAAGTTTTAACCCAAAAGAGGTCATGGCGACCACGCATATAAATTCAAAGTTTTCGAGAATATCAAGATCAAAAACTATACCACGTGAGAGCAGGGTAAAATGCTATGAGCAGAAGTGACATACTTCATACATAGCTTCTAGAGAATGAAAAGCGAGTATGCTTTGATGAAAGCTAGTCGAAAAATACTCGTTTGAGAAATTATCAAAAGGAAAATATTATTTATATACATTAAAATAAAGATATCGAAGAAATTTCTTCTGGACACTCTCTAAAACAAGCTTATAGAAAACCTCATAAGGACTCCAAATAATAGACCTATATTCAAGAAAACTCTGTATTGAAACATGTAGATTAATTTAATAGTAGATAAAATCTGTATTATTTTTTTCATTTTATTTCATTACTTTTATAATTTTAAGGCTGCGAAATTTTCAGCCTACCAGTATTATACGAGATAAATTTTCAAATCAATTTTCCGGCTGGTCTTATATTATATAATACTAATATTAATGAATGTTAATTATTAGAATCTTTGAAGTACCTGTGTTCAAAGTTCTTCAATTAAAACTTGAAGCTTTAAGCTTGACATAACTTTCACAATCAGGATTGTTTTTATCATTTAAACTATCATGATATTGACATAATTTTATTTAACAATACTTTAATAATTATAACAAAATAGATTTTAGACATTTGTCTCAGCTCGGTGACTGTTTTGACTTTTATACTAATAATTATTATCGAACGGTTGTTGATATTGATTGAATAAAAACTGAATTTTATTACGATTATATTTTATTTTCGACAATTACTAGATCAGGCGCGCACGCATAAAACTAGATTAGAAGGGTCTATTTTGAATAAGTATCTTGTACTATTTCTTTTATTAATTTTAAAGGCGGAATCAGGGTGCGGGGTTAACAAAATATAGTCCGTACCACTGACTTAAACATTTACCCCACCTACTACTTATAACTGCTCGTCGCTTTAACCACAAAATACCGTACGTTTTAATGTAGATTCTCCATATCCAGACATTCAATAATTTGAGTTTAGCTATAAACATCAGGCTTGCAGGTATAACTTTACTGAATTTACTCCGACTACTATTTATAACTTCTTGTCGCTTCAACCCCAGAATACCGTAACTTTTCAGGTAGATTCTCCATACCCAGACATTTAATACTTTGAGTCTAATCATAAATAATAGACTTGTAGGTATAACTAATGGTTTTATCAACGAGTTATTGTGACCTATGGCTTAACAGTAATATAATTATTACGATCTTTGGCGGCAAGAGGTGGACGATGGTGAATGAGGAGATGAGTAAAAAACCGAAGACTGGCTGTTGAGATGGTTGTGTGTTTGTTCAGCGAACTGACATATACAGTTTACATGGATACTTGAGCGACACAATACAATACAAATAAAAAGCGGAGTTAGATATTCGGTCTTTGATGCGACGATACGGAGTGACTGATATGGATTAACTTTTCAATTCAACCGTGATTGACTATTTATTGAGCCCCATACGACTGAATACTGCTGACACTGAATATCCCATAAATTTCAGTTAACCAAAATGTAGTATTAGCTGATGGCCTAAAGTAATCATAATTCATAATATTATTTGATGTACAATTTTATTCTTGTTTGTAACTCGTAACTAGATTCGTATGAAATGCATGTGATAGGCAATCCTTTTTTCGCCGTTGGCGTTTCTTACTAAGTAAGCATTAACTGATACCGCTGACGGTTTGTGAAAAATGTATAATAAAAATAATTAAATGATTTTAATTTACTTGAGAAGACTCCTATATTACGGATTTATACTGACACAGCTTATTCTCACAGGACTCGTTGATTGTCACATATCATTCGTGACCGTTTGTGTCGTCCGAATTGTATTGTTTTTTAGACATGTCGCATCGGAATATTAAAGCAAACATTAAATGCTTAAGATAGTCGTATAAATATATAAGTGCCATATTTCTTCCAGTGGCCACAAGCCTTGCGTGTTGTAGAGTGGCGTGAGAAGGAAGTTCGACAACCAAATCATCTAGGTCACGATCCTCAGTTATGAGGTCCAGATGAAGACTGAGAAGAATATTTATTATTCCATTTAATTAAACAATTTGTTATAAATAAGTTGGTGGGTGTCCGAAAACCTCTCCCTTGTGTGCTCTCCTGCGCATCTATTCTATACACAATACTGCTATCGGCAGCTATTGAGGGTAGTTTTTCATAAATATTTGTATCGAAGTATTATAGTTGTTACTATAAGTTAGCCGTTTAAATAGTCAAAACTGTATACCTCATCTAAAATTTAGCACACCGAAGACAGATGCCATTAAAACATATCAGTGTAACAATAATTACAACTAACTTATTGTAATTCTTACAATAAGTGCTAATATTTATAGCTGCCAATAGCGGCCGATAGAAGTCTTGGGTATAGAATAGATGCGCTGGATTAGATATTAAATAACGAAAGACAATATAATCATATTCTATATCACCCACTCTACTGATTAACTACACTGTTAATAATAATCTACGAAAAATCATTACATCTCATATTATTCTTGTTCAAAGTTTATACTGTGTTTTATGAACGAAAAAAAAAACAGTATCCATCATGGTCCAGTAAATCTACCTTAGAAAAGCTATACAAGCTCAAGAATAATATATGAAAAAATTCTAACGAGAGAGCTAGCGCAAAGATGAAACAAGAGTGCTGGCCGGGAAATGTTTTAAAGATGAGCCAAGCGGGAAATCCCACAGAGTTTGCGGCGGGAAAAAACAATAGGGGCCATCCCCGCTATAAAAACTGTATCACATAAGAATTCTGTTCATCCGAAAAATGTTCTACAATATTTATTTGTTACTTAGAAAAATCGTTTCATTTGTTATGATTCTACGGATAAGATAACTGCTCTGACTTTAGACTACTATATCAGTCAATTTTTGACTAGATTTACTGGAAAACTCTTTAAGTTTGGCTTTGTATGTAGAGCTACAGGTTTCTACAGGTGTGAATAATTACAAGACGTTAACTACGCTTTCAGAGAATGTACTGAAATGTATATTGAAAAGGTTGGTAAAGTTGACTGCCTTCAACTAAATTGCGGCGTCACAAGTCAAGGGATTATTATGTCGTCTTCTATAAAAATATATTTATTTAATTGCTTTTATTCAACCAGGCGTTTGAAGATAAAGTCCTAAAGAAAAATTCAATGCACGACCATCTTAGCTATTGGTTACTTTTGAGATAATCTCAGACCAAAATTATTTCGGATAATTCATATAAATGACGTGATCTGTACACAAAATGGATAAATCACAAATGAAAGAGAAACTGGCATTCAGAAAATTAGTTGATCTGATACAAAATGGAGGGATAGTGTCGAGTTAGATTTAAATATCTTAAAAGTTAGCCTATGACAGACGTCAGAGGAAGCCAATGCTTACTTGGGTTGTTACAGAAGAAATACTAGAATAATATTATTAAATCCCCCAAGAAATTACTCTTTAGAAAAAAGTAAATAAGTACTTCACATAGCTTAGGTATTATGAGATATATATTTAGGCATAAAAGTGTATGTTTGGAGCAATTATGGTAGCTCTAATTCCATATAATTTACCTACCTACGTCTAGTATTTTTTGTTGTTATCCAGGCACATTAATAAATAAATAACAGGCAGTTATCTTCAGACCATCAAAATGTGAAGACTTGCACTCAAAGAAGTAATAATTTAATTACGAGTTGCAGTTCGACCAATGCCGCGTCGATCACTGTAATTCTTAAAGAAAATCATAAACTCATTGCCCAACTATCCGTCACAAGTACAGTGTAACCGTGAGAGTGATCGTATTAGTGGTGTGAGTACGTGAACACGAAATCAGCTCAGCGCGCCCACCATATCAACATCGAAGGTTAGTGCCTTGATTAAATCCCCGTGTAAGCGCCCTTCCCCGCATCCAAATAATCTTCTTCCTACTGACCACTAAAAAGCGCTGCCAGTGTGTTATTCAATTAAAAGGCATTTTACACTATTTATTATATTTAAGTTTACAACAATTTGGCTAAGTTTAATCTATTAATCAGATACGTGAGAATATGCCACGAATTGATAAACTTAATTACCTGAGTAAATGATGATAAATGAGTAAATGAAATTAGACACCCACGGTGGCTACGCGGCTTAAGCGTTGGATTATCACGCCGTGGGTCTCAGGTTCGAATCCTGGGTCTGGCAAGTACACATATTGTTTTTAAATTTGTGTGTGAGTCAGGGTATGGACCTAATAGGTTGAGCAAGTGGCTGACATCCATTTCTCGTAAAAAAAAACAAAATCCGTTAATACAAACCTCTACTCTGTGGAGGCCCATATGATCCTATTAGGATCGGACATGGTCGGAAAAAAAATGTCTCAAAGACCATAAAGGGTGTAACGCGCTTTGGTGAAATTAAATAACACTCGCGCTATTCCTAGTTGCCATAATGTAAAGTATTGTCAGTATAAAAATATAGGTTTGCAACTCAGAGCAGTCTTATTCCTATTTGAAAACTTGTTTTAATTAAGGCTCTAAGTACCAAAAAGTGGTATTACACGTGGTTACAAAATACTGAGTCATTACAGTAAAATTATGTGAAGCATACCTTTTGAAAATTTTGGTTTCACAGTGTGAAGCAATCTCGGCAGCTTCCATAATTGTAGGAATTAAGAACTCGCGAGTGTCAATACAGCCATTTTATATTGAATGCCGTTGACCACTGCAGTGGTACTTACACCATTATAAATAAAACACGCCAACGGACTTACAACATCGCCAGATTTAAATATTTTGCTGTATTTTTTTCACTTCCTTCAGGCACTTAGACCATAATTGACGTTATTGGCGTTGGTATGTAGAACATTTCTTTCTATAAAAATGTCAGTTTTTATTTCTTTAGTACTTAGCGTCTTAATTATTATACGTATTCATTTGAATTGCATCTATTTTGCTGTAATTAGAACAATTCTCTCGCATGAAGTTAACCGGCATGGATGTTATCATATCTCACTAATGGCGGCTAGCCAATTATAGTATTATTTGTTTAACATACATAATTTTGAAAAACACTTCTTAGAACATATATTGAAACCAATAGAAAAAAATCTTTTATGAAAAAAGTAAGCCACCCCGGCAGGGAATCGAACTCTGCATCTCTTGGGTTTACGAAGAGCGCTGTTGAGCAGGTCGTCAGCTGAATGCTACATTTGAAATTTTTGAGAAGAGAGTTTTTTGAAACAACTTACTAAAATTATTTATTATCTTTATGGATAAATGGATGCATCATATTTTATTAAGATTATTGATGAAAAAAATAGTGTATACACTTGTCCATATACATAATAAATGACTGAAGTAGGCTGTTTCAAAAAACTCTTCTGAAAAATATTTCAAATGTGAGTTAGAATAGTTCTGCATTCAGCTGACGAGGTATTAAAAAGGCCAATAGTTAAAATTTGTCGTAATTAGTACGTCGCCTTATAGCATAAAGAATAAACTCACGGACGAGGCGTAAACTCAAGAGATGCAGAGTTCGATTCCCTGCCGGGGTGGTTTAATTTTTTTCAAAAAAGATTTTTTCTATTAGTTATAATATATTTTCTCAGAAGTGTTTTTCAAAATTATGTATGTTCAATAATTACAATGGTACGTTCTTAAATCTTGTGAATTATTCGTTGAATAAAAGAAATAGTTAATTAAAAATTATTTGTTTAAATTTAATAAAAACTTAGTTTCTGAACCTATGATATTTTGGTGGACTGTTGACGCTCCATTGGAATTACTACGTGAATCGTAGTGTCCAAGTCAAGCAGTGCCCGTTCATAAAAATGAATAATTGGTTTAATAACACGCTCTTATCTGCCGCCTTTTGGCCTCCCATGAATGGTTAGGGCGCGATTTTGCGTCGGTCCGGAAAATCACTGCAAATACAGTGTGTACTTAGTGCACTTGGATTTTACGTCAAAAGTATTATAACACATCGCTCATCCGATAAAATAGAGTCATAAGTAAAAAGAAACAAGATTTGAGTTAAGTATACAGAAATATTCACAAAAAAAATCTCCATATGCTAAAAAATAGTCATAATTTTAGCTTTAATATTTAACCACTAGATGGAATTGTGACGGTATTACATCGAGACTAATTGGAACGTGTTTATTTTCGAATATTGTCATTTTTGACTTTACAACGCGTCGATGTGTGCACGTATTGTATTTTTGTATCTCAAATATAATAGTCATAAAGTGGAAAGTGACTATATTGTCATAATACGAATTGAATATTTTTTCTGGAAACATTGCCAAAACTTATATTAAAAAGTGTCACATCTCAAATTTTTTAAGATTTTCTTTCTGTAAAATGAATTTTTTTTACAGTGTATATAGCATTTTTACGACAAATCCATATATATATATATATAACATGGGCTTTGCTCTAAAGAGGGATGTGGAAAACAAAAAAAAAACGTAATTTTGACCATTTTCAGATTAGATTTTTGGCTCTACTGAAAAATCTACTTTTTTGAGTTATGACTCTATTTTATCGGATGAGCGATATTTACAGATATTGAATTATTAGTTGCTCACATCTTGTGAACCTTGTTTCACCCAATCAGACAATTTTATAAATTTATTATTAAAAAAGTATATACGTAATATTATTTTTAAACGTTCTCAGAATCGTACAGATTCGAAAAAAATGTTTACTTTTTGGGGTGAATCCACACAATCTCCGAGGCAGAAGTTTGTTGAGAGAGAGAGGCATATTTTATGATGCTGTATATTTTTAATGAATAATGTTTCATTCATGAATCTTGTTACTCAGTATTAAATTAAAAATGTACATAATATCTTTATTCGCAGAACGAATCCGGAAATCGGGCATTGTATTATTACTTACAAGAAAAAAATGCCCGGTGGCAGTGTCACCTGTCACCATTCTTATCGATGCGCTTAATAATACTATTTTTAATAATATACACATAGAAATATAGTTGTTACAATAATAAAGCTAAATAACGCATCGATTTTAATATAACACAGTGAATAGGTTAAAAAACGTGTGAGCCAAATGCATAATTATTATCAGTGACTCTTCTTGGTCGTGCACTCATGGCTGAGGATCGTGACCACATTTGAATTTCGCCATCCTTTGAGCGACCAAGACTTTCTATCCTTCTCGATCTTCCGCTTCTCTCAGGACAGAATGGATGGTGCCCCCAGTCAGCTCTTTCACTTGGTTGCTCCAACGTGCCGACGCTTTTGCTCTGCTTCGCCTTCCCTGGAGGCCACCCAAAACTACCAGTCTCTCCAGGTTGTCCGGTCCGCGCCTGATAATATGTCAAAAAAAACTGCAGAATTCTTCTCAGACATATTGTCGAGAGCCGTTCCTTTATCTTCAGTGTCTGGATGATTGACTGGTTTGACATGTGCTCCGTCCAAGAAATGCGAAGCATACGTGACTACTGACTACGCAAATATAAATAATTAGGCAAAGAGGTATCAGTGTAGTAAAACGTGTAAAAATAGTGCAAAGTTATAAAACGTATACTCTACCTATAAACCTCTCATACCTGTAACTAAGTGATGAACATACGTTTTTTTGGTTTTAATCTATTAATTTGAGATTATCTCAAATGCGTACTAATTTAAAATCCTAAAATTGCATAGAAATAATGCGGGTATCTACTTAGTATTAATATTCCTATGCCATATGCTATCAGAGATCAGCTACCAAATTCCTCCACCGCCAACAGAAATGAAAAGCTAGCTGCACTCGTACTAATCACTGATTGGTAATGAATTAGGAAATTTTGTACTTTGGTATTCTCATAATGTCACCGAAGTACTATTATAATAGTTTCCTGGTTTTGATACTATGCAGAGTTTCCCGCTATTTTACAACGTTTTTCTTAGGTCGTATTCTTATTTGTCCGGTGCTTGTTTGTCCGGTACAAATCTTGCAATCGATTTTTAACTAACTTACCGACTAACTAGACATTTGAAACTTTTAGAATATATCAGAACACGATGCCAATGCATTTTTTTAATACTTTTAGCCATCTTTAAGTAGAGTTGAATTCATTTTTAGTTAATTCTGTTTTGTATGAAAAGTTATTTCGATACCATTATTGGTTGCTAAAACCCCCTTAGCAACTAAATTATTAAATAATATATATGTGCGTAACTATGGAAATCAATATGAAATGACATTTCATTATTCAGTATTTCTATCAAGTACGATTTTTTTTGATCGTTTAAGCTAGTCAAGTCAAGTTTATATGATTCAACAGAAAATTTGAAAACGTTGCATATAAAAAGATCTTTTTACCTTGTAATTATTTCAATTTATTTGAAGACGTGAAAATACTTTATATGCTTTTATTGTATTATATTGTTGTATTATTGTATTTTATTGTATTATGTATTATTGTATTTTATTGTATTATGTGCTTTTGAAATTGTTATGTATTAAATTCGATCATCCTATATGTATGAATCTATATTATTTTTTATCGTAATAATAAATATACTTATATCTTTTGCCCGGCTAAATAACTATTAGGTACCGTTGGATTTTTACGAAAGTAGAGTCAATTCGTGACATTAAGATAAAGCTGATGCCAATAATGGGAGAGATTGTCGGAATATGGCCATTTTAACCATTATTTGCGGTAATAAATGACAATATAAAAGAAGATAACTATTATATTTACTCGTCATATCAGACATGGTAGTGGCTAGCTGTAATATTGGCAAAATTATGTCAGCTCGATGGAAATGATTTTTATGTTATATATAGACGGCAAATTAATGATTATTATTTTATTACTAATTTCAAATGATTTAATTTGATGTATGTTATGCAATTGTTAGTATTTGGCGATACTTTTTAAAAGGCTGTAAGAAAGGGATGATTTGGATACAGGGATTTTATCCAGGCACTAACCTTTAATGTTGATAAAGCTGACGCGCTGGGCTGGCTCCGTGTTTCCGCATTTACCCACTAGTACTACCACTCTCATGGTCACACTATCTTTTATTGAATATATGGTATAAATTTATTGAGTTTATCGGGCAATATAATTGTCACTTGCATTAGTTATATGATAGAGTCACTGAGATGTTAGAGCGTTTATGGTTTAAAGGTAATTCCCTGTCATTTATTCATCAATGTGTCTGGTACTACAGTGCCTGGATGGCGGCAGAAATTATGGATGTGTGTAGGGAATTTGTATGGGTATCGCGTTACCATAATTGGCCCAAACAGTATTAATGGTGCTATAGTTACAACCTGATGGTGTATTGCCAAATACTACTCTCTACGTATTTGTCGCGACTGTATTGATATAGATTTTCACAAGAACGTTTCAATGACACTCATGAAAATTATATTGTACAATCCCTAAGTTTTATCTGTTAGCAATACAATAGAGTAGCTTTTTCAGTTAACGTTTCCAAAATGTACTGTTATGATCACCATTGTCTTTTCTTTCATTCTGTAGTTACAGATAATGTATTTTCATACTTTTTAAATAGCTAAATGTAGTATATAAGCAAGTAAATAATATTATAATCTACTTTAGTTAGACATTTACCGTTGGTGAATGTGCATAATGCTAGAAATACTGAAAGGCAAAATCCAGATACAAAACTTTGGTTTACAAAGATATTACTAAAAACTCAATTCATTAAACTCAGTTCATAATGAATTTTTTGAAAATTTGTGTTTTAAAAATATTTTTTAAGCTAATTACGGATGTCAAATAAAAATATTGAAAAAATGTCACGGGGTTTTAAACATGCATAATTTTAACGTTATTGGCATTTTACAACGTTTTTGTTAGGTCGTATTCTTATTTTTCCGGTGGTTGTTTATCCAGTACAAATCTTGCAATCGATTTTTAACTAACTTCCTGACTAGCTAGACAATGCATTCTTTTAATATTTTTAGCCATCTTTAAGTAGAATTAAATTCATTTTCAGTTTTTTCTGTTTTGTATGAAAAGTTATTTCGACACCATTATTAGTTGCTAGGGATCTGGGTCCTAGCAACTAAATTATTAATATATACGTGCGTTACTATGGAAATCAATATGGAATGTCAAAATGACTTTTCAGTATTATTTCTATCAAGTACAATTTTTTTTGATCGTTTAAGCTAGTCAAGTCAAGTTTATATGATTCAACAAAAAATTAAAAAACGTTGTATATAAAAAGTTCTTTTTATCTTGTAATTATTTGTGTTAGGTATGTGAAATTTGACAAAGTGATCGTTTGAGCTAAAAACAACTCGCACGTTATGCATAGTATGGATTATGTGCATGATGGCGCTTTACACATTTGATATAAGCCCCAACATTTATTATAATATTGTTGCCAAGCAACAATGTTGCATCAACATTAAGTTACCTACGCCTTTTTTTCTTGTGCCATTTCTAATTGGAGATAAGCCACCATCAGGAAGATCTTCTCTCTATAATCTATTACCTGAAATGTCTTGGTGAATCTGTATTTGTTATAATTACGGAGGTAACCTATGACATGCGGTATTGTCCTCTAATAATGGGACCGAGGTATTAAGTTAGACATGTTTTATCAATATCATCGACAAAATCAACGTGTTGCAGTTGTGTCGAGTTTATTTGACCAACTTTAAGAGGATTTCAATGTAAATTCTACGTATTGTTACATTTCACCGTAGCACAATTTGCCGGAGCTTTCTTATAAGAAAGAGATAACCGTATAATACACGGTCATCTCTGTAGCGGTCAATGACTTCGGGATTTGTCAACATTATTTCGATAGTGCAAGTAATTTAAACTATCGCACAATCGTCGCATCTACAGTCAGCATATTCTACACGCGTGGCATTATTCGATGGGATTGAAACGTTCGAAGTGCAATAATGCGGAGGCCAGAAAATTTCTCAATTGCAAACTTCATCAGCAATGTCTCGCAATTTACCGAATATTCATGCATATAATTAGCGGGTCATAGTTGCTGAGTTAGTCAGTCTAAATACCTATTGGTATAAATATTTATCTCAGTCCGATCAGTAAGCTTCATGACAGTCACTCCACACCGCATTCTGTTCCACCGAGACTCGGACCTTGGAAAAATACCATTGTGACAATATCATCAGTATTGTAACACAATGATTTTTTAACATACTCTTGTACCGACTATTTACACTGCAAATAAAACTCGCTCCACCATCAGCCAAATCTCGACTTCTCACCTCTCCTCCTGATGACTCCTGGACCTCCTGGTTTTCCTTAATCACAGCAATCCCTCTATAGCACCGAATTGAAAAAAATACGTTGTTCGTGGAGCATTGCAGACATAATGTTCACAATTTATTAGATCCTAACCTAACCTAACCTAACTGAACCTAACCTAACCTAATAAATAATTCAGTATAACGGCTATTTTCAAAATTTGTTTGCCGCTGGCTTTCTGTAAACCAACAAGAACCGTGTTTTATTTAGACATGAATTTTATCTCAGTATTATACGACCCAAAGAGGTTGGACAGTCTTTAATGTACGACCATATATTTCCGATATAACATTTCACGGTGAAGTGTGATACGGCGAAGTCATACGTACAAATTTCCAGACACGCTTTAAGGGCACATACATATAAGTATTGTATTTTCTATTTTGAGATGCATGATGTACCTGAAATTATTCTTAAAGAAACAGTGCTTTTAAAAGGCTGCCGTGAGCCGTTAATGAAAGTGAATAATTGACTTAATAACAACCTCTTATCCACGCGGAAGCTTTTCCTTAAGACAGTTTTAGTTAAGGGACGCATTTACAATTCTACCGTTATAAATCGTGAAACAAAATGAAAAATGGACCAGTCATTCGTTTGAGCGTCTTTGAATTGTATCTGCGTCACTCCCAGAAGTTAATCAGGACCTGAGCAAAGCCTTGATCTTACATTTTCTCTCGCGAAATGAGCTTTAACTAAACCGAGCTTCCACTGAACACGGAAAACTAATCAAATTATAATATTTTAAGCATTAATATTAAAATGTAACTTTATTATAACAGTTAAATTAATTTAATTCTTAATGCCAAAGGTAGGAATTGAATTATTACGTTTCATTAACCTTTTAGACCTCCAAAAGTCCAAAGGGTGATGTATTTTTTTTTTTAAATTTAATTTATAAACGATTTTTCATTTTAACTGTGTAAGCTGTCAATTTAAGTAAATACAATTTATTATTTTAATAATCATTTTCGCATATTGATTAGCATCGTCCTCTAACGTAGGCTAACTCCATTTGGGTAAATTGTTCATTAAGGAGAAAACTATATAATATAAATACGGCAGAATTTAACAATTACATAAAGACTTGAATCGAGTGTAATGATCGTTGACTACTGACTCGTGACGATAGTAGTGCGTCACGTGACGGTCTCTATGAGTGAGTGAGGATTCATGGATTGTCCTTCATATTTATACAAATCGACTGCTTGATCTGTAAACAGGCTAACTCAATTTGGGCAAATAATTGTTCAGGAAGGAGAAAAACATAATAATTTAACTATCGAGCGGAATTTAACAATTCCATAAAGACTTGAATCGAGTGGAATGGCCGTTGGCTATGTCGAGTGAAAGACTAGTGACGATAGTAGAGCGTCACGTGACGGTCTCGATGAGTGAGTGAGGATTCATGGATTGTCCTTCTTATTTATTACAAATCGACTGCTTGATTTGTAAACAGGCTAACTCTATTTGGGAAAATAATTGTTCAGGAAGGAGAAATACATAATAATTTAACTATCGAACGGAATTTAACAATTCCAAAACAACTATTTTTTTTTACAAATAAGCTGCACTATCAATGAATACACTATTTTAGCTTCCTTTTTATAAATAAAGAAAAAAATATATAAAGAGCGGAATTTTATTGTTTCATTTATGATATTGATAATTTGGCACATGCAGTTAGCTGTTTTGTGTGAATAACGATAATGCACTTATTTATAGGTTTAGGAGTTTGAAATTTTGTGTGAGCATAGAAAACGTGCTTTATATCAAAATCTCATTATTGATCAAAAGTGCAGTTGGCTGGTTTGCAGATTAGGCGATATATTATTTGAACCCATTAGCCAGCATTTTGTATCTGCAAAAAAATATATTCGTTTTGTGGATATGTATGGTTTTGAAAGTAATTGCCTCAATATTGTTTAACACTTTAATTAATTCGCAATTTGAGATTTTTTATCAGTTGCTTGATGTTAATAGACTTCCGGGATTTTGTTTTGTGGATTTCAGGTATTTGTTATGAATAGACTTGTTGGGTCACTACTGTGGTGTTCGATGTGTGGGTTGAGGATGATGATAATGAAGTCTAAGATATAGCAGGGGTGAGTTTTATTAGCAGCGCATCGATGCAATAGTATATATACAATGACATTACATATCGTCACTGTTCTGGCAGAAGACACTAATACGAAAAAATGACATATTGAGTTAGTTATACCAAAATGTTCCTTATTTCAAACTTTACTGTCTGGAAACCGTCTTAATAAATAAACAGTCTTTATTGTAAAGTCATCCTTTTTACGATTACTTAATAAACTCACATGATAGACCATTTCAAACATTTTAACAACTTCAAAGTCAAATTACTCAAAACTAGTATTCTCCAGTTAGTGTGTTCTGCCAGAACAGAGACGATATAATCTACTGAGATAGTTACGAGCCAGGTACTTGGATTCGAGTGACATTTAGATAAATCATTATTCGTTATTTATACAATCAAAAGTAATACATAAACCTTATATTCTAGTATATAATTATATTGGACTAATTATAGAGTCAGTGGTTTAAATCGAGTAGCTTGCGAAATTTTATTTATTATTACAGTCATAAGAAAATATGATACTATGGGAAATGATTATTCGGCTAATTATCCATTGGGATACAGTATTTAGTATCGCCAATCAATCTGCTGATCTAGCTAAGAGTTGTTTACTGGAAATTGATTCGCTGGGAATATATTATTGCAGAATAATTTGATACATTAAAAAATATATATTTGATCGCTACTATACTACAGCTACAGACTCAAACGGTGAATTGGTTCCGAAAGATATTTGATGATTTAAGTACAAAATCTGTACTTAACCCACCTTCTGCAAAATTATATCATATACGACACACTGAATCTAAAGTAAAGACTTTAATAAAGAAATGGCTATTGTCAAAAAAAATATTTATATTTGATTGCTTTGAAGATGTAATATTATTATTTTTTTATAAACGATGACAAATATTTAGGCATTTATCAATGGTTTTATGGACTACATAAATATTAATAAACTAATTTTTTATTCAACGAAAAATTGACTAGATTTAAGAATGTATCATTGTTTATTGGAAAAAGATAATTTAGTAAGACCACATGGGTAGGAATGTACCGCTGGATATAGGAATATATAATTTCTCACATCGCATCATCGATATACACAAGACTGCTATCGGCCGCTATCGGTGGCTATCGGTGGTAGTTTTTCATATTTTTGTATTAAGATTTTATAATTTTTACAATAAGTTAGTTGCAATTGTCACAATAAGTGCTGTGTTTTAACAGCACTAGCTCTCTTGGCTATGCTAACTTTTAGAGCGAGATATATAGTTTTGATTGTTTAGACGGCTAGCTTATTGTAACAATTGTAATACCTCAATACATAAATATGAAAACTACCCTCGATAGCCGCTGATGGCAGCCAATAGCCTGCAGTCTTATTTATATAATAGATGCGCAGATGTAGATTACATAATTTATTAATAATAATATAAAAAAATATGTCATAAATAATTTATGGAAAATAATAACAAAAATGTATTTTTGCAAATACTCAGTTCCGACCATGTCCGATCCTAATAAGATCATATTATGGGCCTCCATAAAGTAGAGGTTTGTATTAACAGATTTTATTTTTACGATAAATGGATGTCAGCCACTTGCTCAACCTAGTAGGTCCATACTCTGACCTCTGACTCATACACAAATTGAAAAACAATATTATGTGTATTTTCCAGACCCAGGATTCGAACCTGGGACCCAAAACGTTATAGGGCGATGCTTAAGCCGCGCGACCATCATAGACGTGATCAATCATGGTCAATCAGATCTAAGAATTTTGAACTATCCAACATAATAGAAGGCAGTACATTATAAGCATATACATATTCTTTTTAAAGTATCTGATTTAGCTTAGTATTAGAGCTTAGTTTCAAGCCAAAGTAAGTACAGTTGCTCGAGTTTCAAATAATGGTTAAATTTATACTTGTATAATATACGTTTTCCATGCGATGTTTTATGATAATATATTCATTGTTAATAAATAATTGATATGTAATAAAACCTCTATAAATATATAAATTGTTAATACATATTATATAATTTTTAAAAACTTCATTATTTTTAAAATAAGGGTTTGGATATTACCCTAATATTCTTAAGTTATAATTATATAATGATAAATTAATTAGCTCTACTATTTTTTTTAAAGATTTAAAAAAAATATATTATAATATATTTAACGCTAAGTTCTGCACATTCTTACCGGAAGCAAAGAGCTTTGAAAAAGCACTAAAATCACACCTCTTATACGCCTATAGATACAAATCAGATATAAATCAGAGCGTTCTATCGATGTTTTGCAATATAAACAAAAATACTTTTACAATTTGCCAAGTTTTAGTCTCTTTTCCCAATCAGATAAGGAGGCATTCCCAAAGTAAGTCTTGTCATCAGAGGGGCTGATAAGTAAAATGCTTCGAATCTCTGCTGCTAAGCTTCCAAGATTTTGCGATAAACAACCTTTGTTAAGGGTGACTAATTGATTAAAACAAGTTGTATTCAACACTCAAGCTTTTACAAAAAACCTATTTACATGATAGAGCATTTTGTTATCGCATTTAATTATTAGCATATATATATATAATATACATTATCAAATATTATTATATTAAACTCGTAAAGGATATTTTAAGATCTAATATTTTTTGTTACCTACGCCAGATATTCCAATTTTAAAATAACTCATTGAGTCGTATAGTATCAAAAGTAGAACTGTCGCAAATTTATCAAAATTTAACTAAGTATGCCAAATTATTCTTCTGACCATAACGTACGACTAGCAATATAATATTCGAATCAAAATCATATCTGTGTGGTATAGAATTTTGATGTAAAATAGGGCTTGGTAGCAGAATTAGAACTGTTCAATACTTTGGAAACAAAAGTAGAACTGTTGAATTTGAATTGAATTTCTAATTTCTAAATGTAGATACATATTTCATGCTATTATAACACTAAAAAACCCAACAAAACGTTTTTCGTCATTTTCTCAAAATGATGAATAACGCACAGATCTAATTTTGATACCATACGACTCATTTCTCCTATGACGGATTACAGATTTAAAAAAAAATGAATGTAATATTTTTTATTACTCGTAAATTTAATTACGTTCATAATTTAGTTAACGGTACTTTCTGAATTGGTTAACTATTTGTACAGCATAAAAAAAATACCAGGTACTAAATAGCGAGTCCCATATCACACCACATTTGATCCCATATGGAGCAGTATCGGGACAGAATTTTATGAGATGTAATATTTTTTGTTATATTGGATATTCTAATTTTAGTAGAGTGGGTAGGTAGTCGATGACAGATTTTCAAAACAAATAAATGTTGTATTTTGCTGTCATTTGCAATACGTACCTACTCATAATACACCCTTGATGACCAAGCTGCTAACGCGTCGGTATATAATATTGTGAGTCCCAGGTTCAAATCCTGGGTCTGGCAAATACGCATATTGTTTTTCAATTTGTGTTTGGAGTCAGAGTATGGACCTAATAGGTTGAGCAAGTGGTTAACATCCATTTATCGTAAATAAAAAAAATCTGATAATACAAACCTCTACTCTGTGGAGGCCCATTTGATCTTATAAGGATTGGACATGGTCAAAAAATATATACTAGTTGGGCCAATTATGGTCGCTTTTCTCAGCTACCTTAAATCGCCAGATATTGTCATAAGACTAGGCGACCAGCAGTCACGGGTCATGAGTCGACCGTGATTACGTTAAATACGGTTATTTTAAGACAGCCGACGGACGCGCTTAGGCTTGGTAAAATTAAGACTCTATTGCTCTCTATCTGATACGATACGACCGAGGCCTCATTATCCACAGAGTGAATCATCCAAAACGCATCTGTTCAACCTTCGTTGCACCAAATCTGATACGGTTTGAGCGAACGTCGCGTCTATCATCCATCCTAAGCTTGTAATCATCATTTATCCCCCAAGTGAAACCGTGAGACTGACATTCCGAGCTGTCCGTTTATCACTGCGTGAGTGCGTGAACACCGAACCAGCTCCATGTCGGTTTAACCCATCCCCTAGATCCATAATCCACAAGCTTCTTAAAATTACAGTCCACTGCAAAAAGCGCAACCTTATATATTATATACTTATATATAATTTATGATGAGTACTATCTTTCTCTTAATAAAGATTTATTTTCCAAGCTTTATTAAGCTTTGGATATGTTGTAAACCTCTGACTAAGAACTTACATTTAGTAGGCGGACAGATAAACCAGGAAAGGAAAAAAGCTTTCATCTTATATTAAGGCGGATTCAAAGTAAATAGAGTGTTTCAACAAAAATCCATTATTGCGATAAATAAAACTCATTGTAAAATATTTTGCCGCGTAATCAAATTTAATTTTTACTCGAGGCTTCTTATTCAATATCATTAATAAACGAATTGAAAAACCGCCGAATATCAAATGATTGAAAATTCAATACCCTTGGTACACGATGTAATTATATATAATTTATTTTCGTATACTTATAATAAATTTAATGAAATATTCAACTTATTAACCTTGTTCTTACTTTGATAATAAATAGCGTTCTATAATATTCCGTTAAAATGCGAAAGCATCATGATAAAATAGGTCATAATAAATATAATATGCCGGTTTTTTTAACATAATATACGAGGGGTAATCACGCAGAATAGATAATAAATAGAATTTCAGTAGGCTATTATAATATATACCAATACAGTAAATTTTGACACAGGGTTTTGTATGTGTGAGTGTCCTACGAAAATTAATACTTTGGACGCTGAAGACGCACCCGGCGCGTAATGACCAGGCGGCCGATCGATGTTATTAACGTGCATTTTAAAGGTGGTAATTAAAAATCATTATCTAGTCAGCAGCGAATGAGAACTACGCATTATAGACGTGCAATAGTGTGTGTAATACACTAATATTAAATGAGTGTCAGTGCATAAATCGAGAGCAGTTGTCAGTATTCGACGTATGACTTATTATTGATACGTGTGATATGATACAATCACTGCTGACCTTTTAATTACCTTTTAATTACCACATTTAAATAACACGTTAATTATATCTAATGGCCAATTACTCCAAACGCGCCAGTCGCGGTATTAGCACTAAATGGTCAAAATTTATCCCGTATTCTTCTATACTCGAGATCTGTTGCCTGCTTCTCCTTACTCGTTAGGTATTTCAGTTTCCATTATTTTTGAGTTCCCTGGGCGTTCACTATATTATTATCTACATCTACGCATCTATTCAAGACTGCTATCGGCCCCTATCGGCGTCTATCGAGGGTAGTTTATCATATGTTTGTATTAAAGTATTATAATTATTACAATAAGTTAGCAATCTAAACAGTCAAAACTGTCTATCTCGCTGTAAAAGTTAGCACCGCCAACAGAGGTGCTGTTGAAACATAGCACTTATTGTAACAATTACAACTAACTTATTGTAAAAATTGTAATAACTCAATACAAAAATATTAAAAACTACCCTCGATAGCCACTGATAGCAGTCTTGTCTATAGAATAAATGCGCAGCAAGATAACGATGAAATATCAGAATGATTTATTTTAAACAGTTCCCTGTCAATTAATTACATTATGCTGTTTAGTAAAACAAAACAAAAATATAATAACATTCACTGTTTTGCAAAAAAAATCATGAATCTAAAAGCCAACCCCTCTCCGCCTTTTTAACTTTTTTAAGATTTAAAAAGCACTATCATCAAGTCTTTTTAGATTATTGTTAGAAAAGTATGGTCCTTTGCTTGATACACAATAATATCATGTTTGCCTCAAGGTGTTTACAATATACCGAATTCTCATTTTCATTCTAAAGTATGAAAAAAAATGCTGCGTCTTCAGACCGCAGCTCTAAATATCAGTTTTTTTGTCATCAAAACTTTATGACTGAGAGCCGTAACTCGATTGATTTGGGTGCCGAATAGTCTTCATAATGGGTTGGCCCCACTCCTCTCGTCATTCGATGATACGCAAGGCTTGTGTCACTGGAAGACCCGTGCTATGTCTATAAGTCTTAGTTAAAATCAGACTTGATAGTGGGTCTATCGTTTGGGCCCCGCATCAATTGAAGTACGGCCTTATGGTGGAGAGGGTCCAGAAGAAATTTTTGAGACTCCTTTACTTTCGGCTGTATGTATATTATCCTTGGCTCTATCCGACTGACTTTCTTTTAGGTATGCTTACATACTGTAACTTAAAATTTAGAATGGATTTTTATTTAGTTACATATTTTTTCGGACTTATAATAAGCGGGGTAAATGGTAATTCTGCCATTCTTGGTGGTGTTGGCTTGTGTGTCTCTGATAATTATCTTAGAAATCGAGGGCATCTGTTGTTTGTTCTCCCAAGGCGCAGAACTAACCTGCCAATTGGGAGGGGAATAACCATGTTTAATGAAATCGCTTCGGATATTGATATATTCCACATACGTGAGGGTCAATTCAGGTAGACGTTGTTTTCTAAGTTTTTAAGATAGGGTCTATCAATAGTTCTGTGTGCTTCCATCTACATTTATTTTATTTCTTTTCTTATTTTATTTTTTATTTTATTACTTATTGTATTATTAACTCACATTTCTCTGTGTGGGGTTCGAATTATGAGTTTCCAGATGAAGATGATGATGAAGTAGTTGAAAACGGATGCAAGAGAGAGTTTTAGTTGCAGCGTAATGGTTGGTACAATTATAGTATGTTGCAGTAGTTATGTTACAATACTAAACTTATGATAGGTACGGATCCGAGGTCAGTATCTCGGTACAATCAGAATTATGTTGTTGTGCGAAGCGATATAAAGACTGCGATTGTAACATACTGGAAACGTAGGTATATTCGGGTGACATCTCGATGAAATATTATTCGCTTATTTATACACTCAAAATAATATACTTTTCATTATAACTTAGTAAATAATTATATTTTCGAGTCTGCGACTAAAATGGCATTTGCGTCAATGGACATCCGAGTAGCTGGGAATTATGATTGGAGACATATAATTTAATACTACGGAAAAATAGATATTTTAATTTCGCCGATCACTAAAATGCTAACAGCTATTTATATCTGTATTTTTATTTGAAAAATTGTTAAAACTTATTTTATGTCATGTCGTGAACGCTTTAAATTTATAATTTGTTATGTTCATTATATGTAAAATAAATAAATTTTAATTTGAAGAGGATAAAACTGCGCAGACGGCACAAACGTACACTGACGATCCTAATAATTAATTATCACCGTATGGCTGCGTGCACTCGATAACGATTTTTGGATGCATTAGGTCGCAATAACTTGTAGGTGATAAGATAACCCGTTGTAATAGCTTCAGGCCATGTGTTCATCGCTGGATTCAAAGTTCAGAGTGTCGAAAGGGTGCGAAGAAGCTATAAGTAGTATAGTCAGGGTATATGCGAAAGTCAATGGCACATGTTTGACCACCCCCTTTATTCGTCTTAAAATAATAAAAATACCTACATAATAATGGATATTTTTTCGATATGGACTTCAATACAATTATTCAATGTGCGCACTTGTGCATGGAAATGAAATTACAATAATTAACTATATACTTCTTCCACGGCGCTACATCCCGGGGTGGGATTTGGCCTCCTCCACAACCGCTCTCCACTCACTCCGGTCTCTCGCCACACTTCTCCAGTTACCGGGTCTTCCTATATGAAGCCAGTCCACTTCTACGGCGTCAGCCTATCTACTTCTTGGACGGCCTCTGGGTCTCTTCCGTTGGGGTAGCCACTTCGTCATGTTCCTTGGCGCTCTAACTTCAGGCATTCTCTCCACATGTCCCGCCCATCGTAGTCTTTGGGACTTACAGTATCTTATGATTAACTATATACCTATAATTAATTATATCGATGAGATTTCTCATTTACGGCTTACAATATGGATTCATAAAGCTATCAACCTATGAATAGATCACATATACATGTAATATTAGAAAAATTTGCAACGATTTGATTTTTGTGTAAGCAAGCAAATACGAATACGAAGCTGTGTACCATATGGATTTATTAAATTATCTTATTATTATTATTTTTGACAAAGCTGCAGTCATAGTCGATAATGTTATGCGCAAAAGTTTTAGCTTCGCCTTTTGAGCCTACCGTATTGCATATGTTTCCGTAGACGGGGTGAGATCACGTGAACTGACGGTCATATAAAATAAATCTGAATTTCTAACAAAATAATCGTAAAAATAAAATAGTTGAAGTCAGATGGGACTATCGCATATTTTTACCTTTGCTACGTATTATAAATTTAATACTTGAATATTCTGACGACAGATGGCTCTGTTTATTTATTAACTTTATAATGTCTTTAGTTAATTTTTCTTAAATGAAGACTTTAAATAATTTGAGCCTTCGCCACTGCTATATAGCCACATCTCGAAAACCTCGACTCTCTGTGATCTACTGATTTAGCATGCATACTTCCTTACCATCTACAACGATTAAGAAAACATAACAGCGAACCGTATGCAGTCTTAGATCGAGCTTAAGATTTCCCTTGATAATCTCATTTTAAGAAAAGCCCTTCTGGTTATTTCATGCATCTCTGCAAGTATTTTCATAATAACATACCCAATAAATATGATTCTTAATTCGAAATATTGATTATTTGCTAATTATACATTACAGAGATATCTAAATAATTGAAAATCAACTTCATTCATCAAAAAAACGTTACAATAATTATTAATGATGTGTAGATAGTGAGATCATTTTCAACTATTTAGTTCTTCTTCCTTGTTCAAAACTAGTTGCCTCAAAGCTAATTAAGCTTTATTGATAATAATATCTAGACGATTTTATCGTTTTTTTTATACATATACTTCATGTTAGTTTTATTTTTATTTTTTCATTATCTAAGTGAGCTTATTTTTATTATAATTGTATATTTTGTATTAGTTTTAATTTCTAACTTCACTGTATGTTATCTTAACCAATTCTATGACTCCAACGAGTTATCTTGCTCTATAAGGCCGTGATCGAGAGTCCACACATACAAATTTGACGAGTTATATTTCCCAACATTAAACTCTAATTACTAGCCACTGTCGATTGATTTGCATAATCTAAAAAAATAAAAAGACCATAACATCTGTTTGAATAATTATGAAATACTAAGCCACAAACTATCGATATTACAACGATTGTAGTAAGAGATATGCTCTACATTCAATGTGTGTTGCTAAAAATATGCGGCCTGTCAGATACTGCCATAGTAATATCGTGAGACATAGAAAATGTTAATAACTATATAGGTTTTTTAATTTAAAAATGTCTTTTATATTTGTGTATTTTATATTCATCAATAATGTATACTTCTGAGAAAGGTCTTGTTGGTTGACCTTATTAATAATATAATATTTTGTATCCAATATAGAATCTTTCAAAATATAGAAACAAAAAACGATCTTCTAATCATTTCGTATCGGTTCCAGATAATATTCAACGTCTAAATAAAAAGATTTCTTATTCCACTGCCAGATGCGAAGACACTCTCCAACCGAATCCTAAGGGACACGGAAAAGGACCTTTGCGCCAGTAAATGGTTTATGTATTGAACAGTCTCATTGTGTATACGAAACGGAAAATGTTTTTACAAGACTCAGAAGCTTTTCCCACCCTCCCAGCCTTCTTTCCCGAAGCTTTCTTGTGTGCTTTCGTTTATTTCGTGAGAGCTTTTCTGTGTACCGTGTACATAACGCATCCCGAGTCGTGTCGGCTTTTTTCACATTCACTATCTCGGTACTGAATTAGGAGATGCCCGTTATAAGTATAATATAGTGTTAGAAATAATTCTTGCTGCTACATAAATTATTTCTTTTGAGGATAAGATTTCACGAGGACATTAGTATAATGAGATTTATTTGAAAGAGAGTATACCATAAATAATAGTAAATAAACAGAATACACGAAACGTACTTGTAATATAACTTAAGGCATCGGTACAAAAACCATAAACCACAAAACTCATTAATTTCAAGAGAGAATAAAATATAATATTATCTTGGGACTAAAAAATATTTTTTTCAATTTCGGAATGATTTATTACAGAATGTTTTATTACAAAATGAAAAAAATGGAGAAGCAATTAGGGCGGCTATGTAACAATGTATGTATTAACAATGGTGTCAAACATCATAGATATTAGCATAATATTAATTTTATTTGCAAAATAGTTTATATTTTAATATTATAATAGCAATGACAATAAAGGTATTGTTTGGGATAATTATGGTAATGCAGGAGGATGATGAGGGATCTTGCGACGTACTTTACTCCTCCTTCTCAACAAATTTATGACCTCCTAAGTGGCATATTTTTTCTGGGTTTCCAACGCGGTTAATTTTTGGTACCGATATTTACAGCATTCTTGACATGATGACAAAATAGTCTTTTTTATACTTATTCTTCCTAAGAAATTGGATTAAACTTCTGGATATTAGAAAATTAAAATGAATGACAATATCTTCATTAATATTTGCCTGAAAATAACATCGGTCTTGCTTTAAGATAGCGGTACTGTGATGGCAGACGGTCAGAACTGCTGTTTTTTTCAAATGTTTAGTTTTCTTTTATAATACGTTCCAAATTGTACATTTCTTGATGTCGAAAAATATTAGAGCTGAAACTTTATTGGTCATAAAGTAACGTTAAAAGATATCCGCATCAGACCAAATATGAAAAACAGTTGATATTGCAAAAAGATATATCTGCTTAAAATGCAAAAATAAATAAAACTTCATTTAAAAACAAAAAATGATTTTAGGTTTGTATTGGGATGCTAATTTCACTTATTTTGTTATAAAATATTTTAAAATATCTTATAAACTAACTCCTGTCAGACTATTTTCAAAACTTTGTTTTAGCTTCCCTGTAAAATTTTGTAAACAGAAGTTATAACCGTTTGCCATCAAAGTACCGATATATTTACATATTTACTTATTTACTTAAGCTGGCACAATCATCCTCCAATTCTGAACCAGAATTCTCTTCAGTGAATCACACTCAGCCTCTCTGCGTCCTTCTTGATGTTACCAGCAGATTTCCTCTGGGGGTGACCCAGGGGCTTAAGGCCTACAGGAGTTCCATCATAAAAATTATAAAAAACTCCATCCATCGTATCTAACAATGTGACATACTCATTTTAGTCTTTGCGCCCTCAAGATATTGACTTTATTCGGCTTACATTGTTTGCAGCTTGGATGCGCCACCTTCAGTTATCTTTAATCAGTCCAAATAATTTGGTTTTAGAATACTTGGATAGTCTTCTCATGTTTTTTTGTTAGACTGTAGGTTTGATACTCATACAGAGCGTCTGGTTCTAGATGGGTTTTCCATATGTCCGAAGCATGGTCAATTCGTGTTCATAACAGATTATTTTTTATTGAAATTGATGGTTAGCTCCCAACCCAACCCCCAACTTGGAGCGCTAAGTATGTTGGTCTACGGAAAATGTTTTATTTCTCCTGCCCTTCATTATCTGAAAAGTGTTCTCTTATTCGCCACATGGGGACGCGTACCGTAGGGGCTACAGACAACTCCGTGGGGTTACGGTTTTATGAAGTTAAAATGGAAATTTTTTGGTTTCATATTACACTTTAATCTAAAAAAACTGTTTTTTTATTCAACGAATAAGACGCAAAATTTATTAATCAATTGATTGAACAACTATAAAATCGTCGTAATTAACTAGGATGCCCGTAGCTTAATTGGAAAATCATACTGGCGCGAATCCAGCAGATACAGGTTCAAGTCATGATGGTGTCGTATTTTTTCTACAAAATGTTTTTTTCTAGTGTGTATATGCATGAGATATTTTCAAATTGTGTAAGCATATTCAACATTTAATACACTAAAAATAATAAATACTTTAACGTTTTCCATTGAAGGGTTAACTAAGATCACGAGAGAGTGTAATATATTTTAATTTCACTTACCGTGAAGTTATGCTACCGAAAGTAGTTTAGAAGTCTTCTGGTAGAGAAACAATATATATTTTTTTTTATAAACTTTCTGACACAACACACAGAGTTATCAATGTACGTTTATTAAAAAATTACGAGTATATAAAAATAACTTTACACCTATGTATAGAAGAAATGTTTTAAACACTAATAATTACAAGATAAAAAGAACTTTTTATATACCACGTTTTTAAATTTTCTGTTGAATCATATAAACTTGATAATTCTATGTATTAATAAATACTTTTTTTTGTACTTGATAGAAATACAGAATAAATATAGAATACCGAAATGTCATTTTGACATTTCATATTGATTTCTATAGTAACGTACGTATATTTATTAACAATTTAGTTGCTAGGACCACTTTACAAAACAGAATTAACTGAAATTGAATTCAATTCTGCTTAAAGATGACAAAAGTATTAATAAAATGCATTGTCGTCGTGTTCTGATATATTCTAAAAGTTTCAAATGTCTAGCTAGTCGGGAAGTTAGTTAAAAATCTTCAATCGTCCAATACAAATTTTGGACAAACAAGAAAAATGTTGTACTGGACAAACAAGAATACGAGCTAATAAAAACGTGATAAAAAGGGTACAGTTCTTGAAGTCATTTTTAGTAAAAAAAAGTTCTCTTATTTCTATTTTTTTTGAAATTAAAAATTACTTACACTAATTGTAATTGTAATAATTAGTACAAAAATGTTTAGTTTTTGTATCTTTTAATAGACACTGCCGTAATATTTTATCAATCGGATTAAGTTTTTACTACCCTGAGTTCTACTCTCTTGCCCGTACCAACATCGCAATATTTTTATTCAATCATCCAACACGATTAATACAAAACTAACACACCGCACTTTTAGAATTGGGGTGACGAAATATCTGCGAAGGTTAGTCACCTTATATACCTGTACGTAATAATGATGAACTAGAAGATGTGATAGAAAAAAGAGTGTAAGTTCTACAATATATTTTAAGAAAGATCTGTGGTTGCAGGGTAAAAGTTTTTACAAAATTAAGACTATAATGCCAATGTGTGTAAAGAATTGTGTTCTTTTTTGTGTTTAAATTTTGTCACTTGGGAGCAAAATAAATAGATATTTTGATTCTACTCTATCGGTCATTGCTTATATATCATTTATTTATTTATTTAAGAAAACAAAACATTGTGAACATAAAAAATCTAAATTCAAGACATTCATTACATGAGATTTAAATTATAACAAATATTACCCTGACAAGAGAGAAGAAAAGAATATAATATGTAATAATAATATATAAATTTGACGCCCACGGTGGCCGCGCGGCTTAAGGGTTGGACTATAACGCCGTGGGTCCCAGGTTCGAATCCTGGGTCTAGCAAGTACACATATTATTGTTTTTCAATTTGTGTTTGTCAGGGTATGGACTTAATAGGTTGATCAAGTGGATGACATCCTTTTCTCGTAAAAAACAAAAATCTGTTAATACAAACCTTTACTCTGTGGAGGCCCATATGATCCTATTAGGATCGGACATGGTCAAAAGAAAAAGAAAAAATAACTTTAATTGAGAAAATCATTTTTAACAATAAGCAAAATGACTTATTCAAAACATTGAATATAACGCAATATTTCTTTTATTTTGTTCTGTCAATAATTCATGGTGGAACTGCATTGTATTATTGTTTTATTTAATAAAACGCATTTTTTGCTGTTGTTTGTAGTACTTATTCCACTTTTAAATAATAAATTAGGACCGGTTTCGTCCGATTCAGTTGCCTGCCTTAGTCTCAGTCCGCCAGAGTTGAAAATGTCCCTCTGAGGCAGATGAAACCAGTCCTAATTTATTGATTAAAAGTGGAACAAGTACTACAAACAAAAAAATGCGTTTTATTAAATAAAACAATAATATAAAAAGTCTAACGGGACGTTTTACGTGGGTGTAGTCGGCGAAGCGTTGAGCCGCACGCGCAACTCAAACGAATAACCGTCTGTGAAAATGTTCGCAAACGGTCTTTTTTTGGTTGTACGTTTATACGGTTATACGTTTGAGTTGCGCGCGCCGCTCATCGCTTCGCTGACGTCGCTCACGTAAGACGTGGTGTTATGGATTTAAGTTTTCTACTTATTCCATTTGAGTCCTTTTTTGCGACCCGAGTTTCACCTTTCGGCATCTTCAGGCACTATGTGCACTCACCAAAAGGCAAATATACACTAACAGCGAATACAATTAACTCTAACTTATATAATATATTAATACAATAAAGTAGGTAAAAACTTTTTCACCTAGCTATTAGGTAAATCAAGGATCATAATAAAACATAATATACTTAACATTCAAATAGATTTAAGTTTTGTCCTATTCTATTTCGGTTGTTTTTTACGACCTGGGTTTTGCCTTTCATCCATTAAAACTTATATTCAAATTCCATTAAGTACTCGTACCTTTGGTCAATAGTATTAATATATTATACTTAACAAACAAATTATGAATAGTTGAAGTGTCTGTAAAAAACCCCTACTTTATCACTAATATTACACTCAAAAAGCGTATAAATCGTCAAAACCTAATAATAAATCATTAGTAGGTATTTATAAAAAATAAAAATACTACACCCAAGTGGGGTAAAATCGTTAATTCTGGGAACAATGCGTCTCTGTTCTGGCAGAAAACACTAACTGGAGAATACTAGTTATGAGTAATTTGACTTTGAAGTTGTTAAAATGTTTGAAATGGTCTATCATGTGAGTTTATTAAGTAATAGTTAAAAGGATGACTTTAATATAAAAACTGTTTATTTATTAAGAAGGTTTCCAGACGGTAAAGTTTGAAATAAGAAACATTTTGGTATAACTAACTCAATATGTATTTTTTTCGAATTAGTGTCTTCTGCCAGAACAGTGACGAATGGTAACATAATATTGGAAATTTAATAGCTTTAATTAATCTATGAAATCAGTTTTAAAAAAGTTATTAGTGAAACAATTAATATTCAGTAATATTCTTACACGATACCTGCTTTTTTGTGTTATTAATATTATTTTTTATTACGCCAAGTCCACAAATACCGAAAGGCAAAATCCGGGTCGGCAAAAACGACTCAAATGGAATAGTATAAAACTTAAATCTACTAGAATTTAAATTAAAATTCCATCAAGTACCTTCGGACGATAGTTTTAATATGCAAAATCAAAAACCTAAATATACATAAACAACGTAAAAGAAATAAAAAAAGATACACTTAATAACTTCTAAGTAAGAGTATTTTGAAAACTTTAATTTATTTCAAAACCGATTATCTCCGCTGCTACCAAACTGACTTAAGCAATTTTACCTGAACCACAAAAATATATTAAGATATCAACTTCATTTTTTAGTGGCGTATTAAGTCGTTATATCAAAGTAATTTTTGGTGTCACGTTAAAAAAGGAATCGAGAATTCTAAAAACAGAAATTTCAATTTTATTTATGCCTATTATCTTTCAAGCTCCTCAATTTAACTTACATAACTTATGTAAGAAAATGAATTAAAATCCTCGATGTGTTTTCGGAATATTTTAAGCGGGTACATACTGTTGAATAAAAGTCATTTCTCTTCTTGAGTAAAATGTATCCACGATTTATGTAAATATTTCAACGAAACAAATCAGACTTAAATGTTTCAATCTGCAAATTGCCCTCCATCCCAATGGCAACACAGGGTATTACATAAAACGGTGACGCATTTGGCAATTATTTGGACTTCAATACTGGCAGATATTATTGAAATTTTAGTATTATACAACTAGTAGAATTATTTTATATAATCAGATCTGATGACGATTATTATTATGATAATTTATATAATAATCCTATTGGTTCAGTTCGGTTTGAGGAATACAGCGGCAAACGCATTTTGAAAATAGCCCATATACTGGATTATTTGTTAAGTTAACCTAACCAAACCTGACACAACCTAACCTAAACTAACCCAAACGAACAAATAATCCAGTATATCGGGTATTTTCAAAATGCGTTTTCCGCTGTATTCCTCATAACCAAACTGTACCATCCTATTTTATATTATAATATGCCATATTGGTATACTTAATAATAATTATGAATTGGTTTGAGCATTTATTTAGTAGTAATTTATGCACGATAATGTTATATAGATCATATTTTAAATGAAACATACCTTAATATGATACAATATGGTAATTATTATAAGTACCTACATATCAAGAATTCCTAGAAATAAATTAAAATATAACACATTAAAAATTAACAACGTTTTATATATCATATTAGGCGGAGGTGTTAAACATTCGTCATTATTTACTGTTATTACAATTTTCAATTTTTCATTTTTTTTTAAAACATATTGTGGACATTACAAATTATAAGTTTAAGACCTTCACAACGTGACATTTAGAAACAAAGATATATAAATATAACAGTATTACATAACAAAGACATAGATCAGTAGATAAATTAGATAGGTATAGGTAAATCATTTTACAGTGGCACCATGGGTACGGCAAATACGGCTTGCAGTTGTAGTGGTATTGTTTGATAGCATTGAAACAGGCATTGTCGCAAGCAATTCAATACACGCGCGAATCGCCTATGGTGCCACTATAGAATGGTTTAGGACAAGGAAGTACACCGGATGAGTTAAGCAGACCCTATTTTAAGAATTTATTACAACGTCCACCTAAACTCATTCTCACGTAGGCGGAATATATCAATACCCAAAGCAATTTCGTTGAACATAGTTATCGCTATAATTATATATATATGTGGTGGCGAAGGGTGACTGTGGGAAAGAGGTAGGCTGTGGAGATTAGAGAAAAAGAGCACACTTTTCAGGTAAAAAATAACAAGATAACACGATATTACTATTAATGAATAGGTATACACTAATGACAACGACACACTGATTCGATGAAATTTCAATAGCTCACTGACGATGTAAAATTGAGCGATGCGTTTAAATTGTGTATTTTCTTAAAGATTTAAATACATGAAATCATTAAATAAATTATTTTTTTATTTTTAATAATAATCTATTATTTATCATGCGATTGAATGTCATATAAATATTTTTTTAAATTTTTATTATAAACAATTTAAAGTGAATATAATAATCTTCGGAGGGATCTGAGCATAGGTTAATATTTAGTGCACTTAATTTATATATTGAATTAAAATACAAAAACCGATAGTCAGCATTAACACAATTTGATAACCATTTCATGTAACAACACTACTAGTTAATTTAGTCGTGATTAGGTAGGTTCCCCGTAGCCCGTAGCTTTATTGATAAAGCACATTTACGTGAATCCATTGGTTATAGATTTAAATGCCGTCAGGCGTTGTATTAATAAAAAAAATCTTAGTAGGTGAGGTGTTTTCAAATTATATGTATTTATTTATATTGTAAATTTCATGTTATTTTTACCACGTTTTTATTAGCTCGTATTCTTGTTTGTCCGGTACAGATTTTTTCCTGTATGTCTAAGATTTTTAGCAAACTTCTAGATATTTGAAACTTTTAGAATATATCAGAACACGACGACGTGGAGTGAAAGTGGAATTGAATTCATTTTCAGTTAATTCTGTTTTGTATGTTTCGGAAAAAATCGTTAAAAGTAATATTTTTTTTACTACTCACTATTATTGGTTGTTAAGTGGGTCATAGCAACTAAATTATTAATATATACGTGCGTTACTATGGAAATCAATATGAAATGTCAAAATGACATTTCAGTATTCTATAATATTTATTCAGTATTTCTATCAAGTACAAAAAAAGTATTTATTAATACATAGAATTATCAAATATGATTCAACAGTAAATTTAAAAACGTGGTATATAAAAAGTTCTAATTATCTTGTAATTATTATTATTTTATGCTACACTCATTGCTGCTAAATTTGATTAAATCTTTTTACATAAAAAAAACCTACAAGACGTTTTGTGATAATACTATACAGTCAGAATGATTAAGGTTTGCTGACTAATCACAATAATATTCTTATATCGCTTTCTACGTTTTCTCAGTCCTACTTCACCCTACTTCGAAAAGCTGTCTGATCATACTCGCAACAGATTGGAGTACTATTAATAATTATTAATTATACGTTCATAACAATGTTTTTTTGGTAAAATATATTATTTTGATAAGACTTTAAGGGCCCATGTGGCGTATAAAGGTCGAAAATTAAGAGGTTTGGATGTCCTTGCTAAGTCTAAATGATTTTTTTATGGAAGATATCGTCGGTATACTGCCAAATGTTGGTAAGTCTCGAAATCATGTTATGGAGTAATCGCAATTTGAAAGTTTGACATGCCCTCTAAAATCAGGCATAATGCTAATTTATTTGTGCCTTATTTATTTAGATGAATTGAAGTATTAACAGTTATCCCTGCATGTTAAAAAACTCAAAAATTAAATTAATCATACAAAATAATCGCATTTTGTAAGATGAGGTGGGACTTACAAACCTTTGGCAGAAATGAATCAGCTCTTTTGAGAGTTATCTTTGCATAGCATTGTGTTAGGATTGAAGAAAGGGAAGGTTTATAGGTTAAAGAAATAAATTTGAAAGCAATTTTATATTATCAATGATCAATTTCAATGCATTTATAAATATTTTAATGGACATACGGCTATTCATATTACAAATACACATAATATAAGTAATACTTAACATACAAATTTCGAAATTTATAATAGTAAAATGTCATAGGAATTACATTATTTTCAACAGTATACATTGGAAAAGTCAGGAAAATAATAAAATTACATAAACTTTAATTATTTTAATAATTAATTACCCACATGACCTAATAAAGAGAAAAAACTTAAAATAAATCGTATTAATTAATCTGGGTACACCAAAATAGCATACAAACTTATGGGTATGATACAATTATAAAATGTATTAATTTATTAATGGACAATCAATAGTTGATTTTAAAAACATTCATAATAAAATATTGATATTAATTAGTAAAAAATACAAATAAATTTATAATACTTACAAAAGTTTACAGTTCCAAAATTGAGGACATAATAAAAATATACAAACTTATATTGAAATAACACATGAATAAAGAGATAAATTCACAAATAATTGGTTTTAACATGATTCTATTCACTATTTCCGTTCTTTTTTAACACAATTGAATGATTATTATAATAAACACTACACTACACCGTCTTCTTCGATTTCATTATCACTTATGGAAGGTTCGGGAATAATGTTTCTACATGATGCACTTGTAGGTAGGTAGTCCTTTTTATCATGAATTTAGTTCTTATGGAATTATTCCAGCACGACACATTTTTTCTTTTCTTTTCTTTAGTTATCACAACATTTTAGTATAATATCCATTCTTTAATTCACTAAACACATTGATAACAGGCCGCCCTCTCATATGACTAATAAAAAAATTAGTATAATGTCCGGTATGGGCAATGATTTTGGTGATCCTTGATTTCTTCCGTAGGAGTTGATAACAGCATAGGATCCTGGAACAATTATTATTGTGTCAATAAATCTTATTCATCATTGTTATTATAAAAAAACTAATGATAACCGAGCCACTGACATTAAAGCTAGGTAGACATTCTAAATTATTACTCTTGAAACGCAACACGTCACAAAGCCATAACTTGGCTATTATGATTCTATATTAGTTAAGAAATAGGTCAGAGGACTTGGCTGTTAATGTTATATAAGATAAGTTATATTATTATTAGAAGTAATACAACTTACAAACAAAACTAAAACGAAGTTATTTATTGATATTCAAATTGATGCACCGTGCATTGTGACACGTCACGAATCTATAATCAATTATTTTTATTAGTAATTATTACACGTTTATAAACACGTGGACTTTAGTAATATTATAATATCATAATCAATATACTTATTATCAAAACATTGAGAAATATAACAATTATTAATCGCCAAACAACGAAAGTAAAGACAAATGAATCAACAAAATGTAGTTACCTGATCAGTATGACATCGGACATCAGTTTGTTTTACAGCCATCGGTTGTATTTTTATAAACTGATTATAAAATCCTCACAGCTCTAGATGACAAGCACTTTGGGAATGGTTTACTATCCATTTTATATTAACACTAAATAACGTTCCACAAATAATTACGATCACGCACCAACCTGCTCTGACAGTTGTAGGAGAAAGAATGATAATTCTGGCTAGAGTTACCGCAAAATGGCCAAAACCATAGGCAAATGCGCGCTGTAACTGAAGTTACAAATATTTGGCAGTACTAGTACATTGAATTTGACTCGACTGCGGCTTAAGAGAATACTGTAAATGTTATTACAAACTTATTTCAGAAGAAGTTTTAACTTTTAGCTCAAGTATTGAACTAAAATAAATCGGTTAGTGCCATTACAGAGATTTGACTACCGCGTTTCATTGACATTTGGTTCGATTTTTATCTAGATTAATACTGTAAGCATCTTTACAGTTTTTTTGATGTTGGATAATCGAAAAAAACGGGAGTTACGTATTTTTATTAAAATAATGAATAGCTAAAAAACTATGTTCTATATATCGGATGACCTTGATTTTTTTTTCTAGCATACATATTTATATATAGACACATAATCCGTTGTTAACTCTAAATACCTAAACTATCGACTTACCAACTTTTGGCACTAACCCGACGATATGTCAATATATGATGCTCTGTATATTATTCTTTTCTCAGAAATTATATTATGATTGATAAATTATCCATTGTAACTTACATAATAATTCGTGAGGGTGATGCCAAAAGTTGGTAAGTCGATAATTTAAGTATTTAGAGTTAACAACGGCTTATGTGTCTATATTATATAAATATGTATGCAAAAAAAATCCAAGGTCATCCCATAAGTCATAGAACATGTACACAAAGCGCAAAGAAATTATCATTATTCCTGATTTTAGAGGGCTCGTCAAACTTTACATGATTTTGAAACTTACCAATTTTTGGCAGTTACCTTACAAGAAACACAATAACAGACAGTTGAAAGATTGCAATATTTATTTTATTCAATCGTCCGACATAACTGTGTACCAAATCTTATTTTTACTACTATACAATAATGAATTGTATCATGTTGGTTGCGCTTTTCATTAGACTGTAATATGACGGCGATGATTCGGATGCTGCCAAGGATGCCAGGCACTGACCTTTAATGATAATGAGGCTGGCTCCGTGGTCTGGTTCTTACTCAGTAGCACTACTACTCTCGCGCGATAACTGTTTATTAAGTCGCCCTGTACTAGACGATTGGTGTTCAAAATCAGTACACGTAATGAAATCTTGATGTTAACAGGTTACATATGCTTACACTCATAGCGTTGAAAAATGACTGCCCGTTAATACTAGGCCTGGTAAGGATAATAGTGTTATGTGGATATGAGATTTATATTGTATTAGAGCTCCCATAATAATTGGCCCAAGCATATCATGATGTAAAAAAATGCAACATAATTATTTTAATTTCAAAATGACAAGTCAATTGGTAACTCCAATGAATAGTTTTCCCGAATATATTCCACGTGATATTGTTATGTAAGTAAACATGAAATTAAATGTAAAAATATTTGAGTATTTTTTGTGATTTGGGTTTCACCTTTCGGCATCATCTGGCACTATGGCACTCACCAATACTGCCCTTCTAAGGAAGAAGGCAGTAACTCGCAAATTTTATGAAATTGAGTTATGAATGCCATCCGTTAAGTAATTTTGAAAGCTGTATATTCTGTTCACTTTAAAATCAGTAGTATCACTAAAATACCGTTAAAATCCTTAGTGAAAAAATAGACATCTAAAATAATACATTTTTTTAGCAAAAAGGCAGTAATTGCACGTATTCATTGCAGTTGCTGCTTGTTTATTATTACTTTGTTTGTATTTTAACATCCTACTAATAAAAATTACCACCCTTTTTTATTAATTCACAGTACTAAAGTTTGAGAAAAAACACATTATGTCATTAATATCGAAAGTGTGTGATAGTCAGTTACTGCCTTCTTCATTAGAAGGGCAGAATAGTAAATGCACACTGACAATAAATAAAATTAATTTTTGTTTAAAAAAATAGATTAAAACAATAAAAGAAGGTATTTTTTGTAATTAATATAAAGCGTGTCAACAAAAAAATATTAGAAAAAGTTATCTACGGATATTTAAATTCTAGGGAATTCAATATATAACCATATTCTCATATTTTTATTTGGTATTAATTCATTTTAGGCAATCATTAAAAATGTTGAATATTATTATTATACGTCATATTTATTATGAAGTCTACATATTGTATAGATTTAACTTCCAAAGATAATTTAAACTATTTTTATATTCAACCTTTTTTCAGTACGTGGTCCCATGGGTAATTATTTTTGTTTACACTTTTTTTAACAATTTTCACTTTACTTGAGCAACCAGGGGAGAATTTTGGTGTGTTAGCTGTTTAAAAAGTTCCACATTAACGGTTAACATTATATAGTTAAAATTACTAGAGACTATGGAGAATTTAATTCAGCGTATCCGAACAAAATTTGAATGAATCTACATATTACACTTATTAAAACACGTTTAACAGAGCAATCAATGAAGCGACCAATTTAGACGGAAATTGAAGTTAAGAAAAGAACGACAATGTTTATATATAATGACAATGGTCATTTTGAATTTCTCCTGATGTATGCAGAGCTGCGATTAGGTCAACGAAATTTATTTATAATTATAATGCATTAGTTTTCATGAGTGTTCGATAATTTTCCGAAAATATTAAAATGTAAAATTTTTTGACAAGCATGCCTATTAAAAATTGGGACAAAAATAAAGTCTCTAAGTGTCGCAGGCAAAAGAACCTCATTTCAATGAAATGTACTATCACAATTATTTGTCACTTTTATAACCGATCACTATAAAAATTGCACGATTTACCCACCATTGCGGTATGTTACTGCTGTGTACTTATTTATTTATAATGTAATATTTACGATCGTTTAATTAGTTTATCTAGTAATGATATATAATAATTCGTGAGGTTACTACCAAAAGTCTAAAAATCATGTTATGGAGTAATTGTAATTTAAAGTTTGACATGCCCTCTAAAATCAAGCATAATGATAATTTCTGTGTGCTTTATGTGAATGTTATAAATGTATCGAATGACTTTGATGTTTTTATAGCATATATATTATGTATATACTCGTATATACATAATATATAATCCATTAATAATTTTAAATACCAAAATTATCGACTTACCGATTTTTGGCAGCAATCCCCTGATATTATATCTGTAGACCCTGAAGATGTCTACATACAAAACCTTGACCAATTTAGTGAAGTTTAACGGCCCACGTGCTCGTCGTAGGTCAAAATTGAGTTTTTATCGTATTTTCAAACCATGATCCTGGACACTCCTTAAACGTTGTAGATAATCTATTTATATAATTTTGAAGCCTTATTATCCTTTATAGTTATTTTAAACATTTGATGACATATAAAGTATTTTTGTTACATAAAATAGTATTCTTTTAAACCTCTCGCTCTAATGTTTTAGAATATAGTCATATTTCGGTACATAACTGTGCAGTGGTATTACGATTTTTTACATTTATTAATTTTTAAACGCATTTATAAAACCATTATTATAATTTATTACGAGATAATTTTAATAATAAATAATTTTACTCCCTACTTTAATTATAGTTTGTCAATTTATGGCTACGGCCGTATGTTGTAGCTTAACTACTGGGGAATGCCAAAAAAAATGGCGTATTTCAAAAAAACACTACCTTATTCTTAGGTCAATAATTATTATAAAGCAATCATTATTCATAAGATGTTTATCACACTTGAATGGTCACAGACATAGCTTATAATAAGTATCTTTAGAATCATCTTCAAATGTGTTAATCTTGCCGATTTTTTGAATAATAAAATGCTTAATTCTTGTCAAATTTGGGATCACAGAGATTATCAATATAATTTTTTATCGTGAATATTTTACAAAAATTATCTCATAATAAATTATACTAATGGTTTTATAAATGCGTTTAAAAATTAATAAATGTAAAAAATCGTAACACCACTGCACAGTTATGTACCGAAATATGACTATATTCTAAAACATTAGAGCGAGAGGTTTAAAAGAATACTATTTTATGTAACAAAAATACTTTATGCAGTCATCAAATGTTTAAAATAACTATAAAGGATAATAAGGCTTCAAAATTATATAAATAGATTATCTACAACGTTTAAGGAGTGTCCAGGATCATGGTTTGAAAATACAATAAAAACTCAATTTTGACCTTCGACGAGCATGTCCCCCCTTAAGTGACTCAAAAGTTTATCATTAACTGATTAAATCCATATTAAAGACGAGAGTTTCAAATATCGACTGCTTAATTTACAAACCAGCTAACTGCACTTTTGACCGACAGTGAGATTTTGATGGCATATAAAGTATGTTTTATGTGCTTACACAAAATTTCAAACTCTTCTTCTTCTTATTGTGCCATCTCCTAGCGGAGGTTGGCCACCATCAAGGCGGCTCTTAAACCTGTAATAAAATGCGTTTTCGCTCTTCACATAAAACAGCCAATTGCATGTGCCAAATTTACAATATCGCCAATTCAATTTCAATTTATTTTACATATTGTGGACATTACAAATTATAAGTTTAAGACGTTAACAACATGACATTTAGAAAACAAAGAAATATTATTAAAACAGTATTATGTAATACTGAAATTATGTAATATTAAGTTATTCTACAGTATAAATGTTTAAATACAAAAAATATTAAGTATATAGGTACAAGGAAGTACACCGGATGAGTTAAGCAGACCTTATTTTAAGAATTTATAAAATAACGTCCACCTATACTCATCCTCACGTAGATGGAATATATCAACATCCGAAGCGATTTGGTTGAACAAAGTTATTGCCCTCCAAATTGGCATCACCAATGGCAGGTTAGTTCTGCTCGTCGGGAGAACAAACAACTGATGCTCCCGATTTCTAAGATAGTTATCAGTCAATACTACCGACGAAGAATAAGTATAAGTCGAAAAAAATACGTGGCCAAATATTGATATCTTCTAGCACTTAAACTACAGTATGTAAGCATACCTAAGAGAAAGTCAGTTGGATAAAGCCACGGATAGTATCCATATAACTCCAATGGAACAACTCCGCTCTTTATATATAAAAAGGAAGCTAACATAGTGTTAATACGTCACATTGCAGCTTAAAAAAAATCCGAGTGTATTTTTGGAATTGTTAAATTCCGCTCGATAGTAAATTATTATTTTTTCTCCTTCCTGAAAAATTTGCCCAAATAGAGTTAGCCGGTTTGCAGATTAGGCAGTCGATATGTACTACATATTATTATTTATTAAGAAATAATTCCTTTCGATTGAGAGAAAAATATTATATTTCCATTTAAAATATAACAAGACAAAATTACGAATTGATTACGATGCTGGAAATAGCTCGCAAATAATAAGATTACAGAATATTTTTTTTCTACGCCGGAAAGTAAGAAAATATTAATTGAATTCAAATTGGTTTTATGTAACAAATTACATTTTTTTTTGCGATGTAACTGAGTTCGACTGATGTAAACCCGCCGACGATTTGAATTTGAATTTAAAATTCTTGGTTTGTTTTTCTTTTCCCTAATGATTTGTTTTTTATTCGTTAAGATGTTCAAAAAAAATAAAATATACGGTTTTAAATTCATATTTGAAATTCGGTGTTTTTTTTAACCTATAGGTACTCACTTCATCGTTGAACTCTATCTATAAATACTATAAAACTATATATTGTCAGGTTGTGACAAAAACGTCACATATTGTTTTTTTTAATATGTCTTTTTACCCCAGTAGCGAGGGGTGAAAGTAGGCTGTTAAGATTCGACATACATAGTGCACATTAAACTTTGACATTCATACTTATTTGTTTTCATTCAACTAAAAATAAAAACACAATTTGCAGATGGTGCTATTTAGTTTCCAAAGTTCAACTGAACCCTGCCTAAACCAAACCATAATATTTAAGGTATGCTATGGACGATCCAAAATAATTCACACTTTGTCAGTCATACTTATTTGTTTTCGTTGAATCAGGAATACATATTACAGATGATGCTGGTTAGTTTTTTGAAATTCATTAAGCTCTACCAAAACCAAACCGTAATCGATAAAAAAGATTTTTATTATTTATAGTAAATATCTAAAATTGCGACTGGTTTAATCAATAAGTCGACAGCAGTTTTTTTTCTATTTGTAAACAATTTGGTTAATATTATGAGGCATTTTTTACAACGTTTTTCTTAGTTCGTATTCTTATTTGTCCGGTACAAATCTTGCAATCAATTTTAACTAACTTCCCGACTAACTAGACATTTGAAACTTTTATTATATATCAGAACACGATGCCATTGCATTTTTAAAATTCTTTTAGCCATCTTTAAGTAAAATTGATTTCATTTTCAGTTAATTCTGTTTTGTATGAAAAGTTATTTCGGAAGAAATCCGTAAAAAATAAAACTATTATTGGTTGCTAAGTGGGTCCTAGCAACTAAATTATTAATATTAATATATACGTGCGTTACTATGGAAGTCAATATGACATTTAAGTATTATTTCAAGTACAGATTTTTTTGGTCGTTTAAGCTAGTCAAGTCAAGTTTATATGATTCAACAGAAAATTTAAAAACGTTTTATTTAAAAAGTTCTTTTTATCTTGTAATTATTTGATAATCAGGTCTTCAAATGAACAAATCATATCGTCACCTCAATACTACAACTAGATAACTTGATTTTCACTGTTTTTGAGATAGCTATTGAATTTGATTCTACATTTTTTATTTCTCTACAAAATGATAAAACTAGGCAAGTCAGAAGTTAATGGAATTGTATTAATCATGTGTTTAAAAATATTAGATAACTTTGAAACCATAAACGCATTAAATAAATACAATAAAATATCTACAATATTATTTCATTTAAATGAACATTATTTAATTGTTCCCAATTAGACAAAGCACAATTTTCCATTTTTATTATGTTAATTATAGCCTAGATTTATGTTTATCAAGTGTTTAAATTTCATTTCCCCAACAATTACCAAATCAGAGTTATCTAGTTGTAGTATCGAGGTGACGATATAAAACTTATGTTCGCATTATTGTATCTCATTTTAAATGGCAAAGGGTGACACAGTGAACAAGTTAACAATTTCATCCAAGCCTCGAATATTGACAAAATAATTTAACGTTATCGATTGAGTGTAATTTTCAACGTAAGTAATTCACTTTAAATTATGAATAATGACGAAAATTCAGAAGGGGTTTCAGTAGGCCTCTATACAATCTATTTGTATTTTGATACTGTTATAAACAAGGGTATCAAATATCTACCCTTTGACCTTTTTGATAAATTAAATAATGTACATTAGGTAGGTACTTAAGTTAACTATTTTTATTTGTTTAAGCGTATTTGGATTGAAGCAGTAAAATGTATAATCCGTTTAATTCTGAGAGATAATAATAATTTGTTTTGTAATTTGATAGTATTTATAGATGACAGTATACATAATAAAATAATGTATATTTACATTACTGTGTTCTTGTACCATGTGAATACGCAGGATATGCGTAGCAGGGAGATAATAATATTCTAAGTAGGCAAAAAATTAGGAAAGGGATGCAAATAATATAATTTTTGATAATGAATTTCATAGATATAATACAATTTTCACTTATTGTGCTAATCGTACCGTGAATTTTAAAGTTGTTCTTTATATGAATTCATTTACGATACCTACGCATAAGTAAAATTAAGTAAATCTACTTTGACAGGAATTTTAAGTCAATATAAAGGTAGCATTTAACCTGAGTGTCTACTAATTTACACGTAGGTATATTCTGTTATGAATGTAGACTTGTAATTCTGGTGCTGTATCAAACAGGTAGGTAAGGGTTCCAGGGAATTTACAAAGAATATCAAGGGATCCGCAAAATAAAATAGGTCAGGAATCACTGGTGTAGTTCATATGGTTCAAATAAAGTGTTGCCAATGATGAAATAATTATTAATACGTTAATCAGACTAAAAAAATTAAGGGGATTTTACTCAATTAAATCCACGGACTATATTCACCGTCATTTTTGCCGTCAGGACAATTGAACGAAAAAAAATATATAAATAAAGAATTATAATAGTTATATAAAATAAACACTTTTTTTTTTTTTAAATATTATTGCTCTAATTATTTAATTAGATCTTGATCAGAGTTGTCCAACTGTGTGCCTCGATTCCTGGTAAGGTCATATCATCATCATCAGCCGGGATCAATCCACTGCTGGATGAAGGCCTCCCCAAGCTTTCTCCAACTCTCTCGGTCCTGTGTCGTTCGCTGCCACGTATTTCCGCCGAACTTTACCAGTTCGTCAATCCAGCGGCTTTTAGGGCGACCCTGTGACCGTTTCGTACCCCTTGGGTACCACTGAATGACGGCATTTGTCCAGCGGCCGTCCTTTCGGCGAGAAATGTGCCCCGCCCATCTCCATTTCAGCTGTTTGGCAACGTCTATTACATCGCGTACTCTTGTCTGCTTCCTAACCCATTCGTTCCTCTTACGGTCCTTTCGCGTAATGCCCAACATGCACCTCTCCATGCCTCGCTGTGTGACTCTTAGCCTTTGGACATCTCTCGTGTTGAGGTCATATAATAATACATTTATGTGATTTTCTAAATGTCTGGGTATTCGTGATCATGTCATTTATTCAGTTCAACTACAATACTGTCATTGGGCCTCATAGCCTGTTATAATGTTAAAAAGAAAATAGATCAATAAATATATCGTATTAATTAATTATTAATTACATATGAATCGACCATTTCAAATACGAAACAAGTTCGACTTGTATCGAATCTAAACTATTCGCATTATAATAAAAATACAATAGTTAATGACTATTCTTTTCTCAATATGTGCATTGTGTTTTATGTTTTATTAAATAATGACATTATATAATATGAGAGGTCTGAAAACAAAAACGGTAGTTAAAATATTTTTAAAAGTAAAAGGTAAGTTAATAATTACAATGTCGTATTTATTTCTTTATGTATAATTTCTAAAAGTAATATGTTATTAGAAAACAAAAAACATTTTAAGAATACTTTTTTCCCATAAATTATACTTATATCAAACAAAAGCAATATTTTAATTGCCTTATAACTGGTTGGGCCAATTATAGCGGCCCTAATACAATATAAATGTCTTACCCACCTAACCTTATTATCCTTGCCAGGCTTATTATTAACATGCAGTCATTCTGCAATCATGTGTTTATGAACACCTATACCTAACCTGTAAAACATTAAGACCGCCAATTGCCACACACATGGTGATTCAATAAATAGTAGCGCGCGAGAGTGGTAGTGCGGGTGAGCGAGAACCAGACCACGGAGCCAGCCTCATCATCATTAAAGGCTAGTGCCAGGCATCCTTGGCATAACCCCACCTCCAGCATCCGAATCATTCCGTCATATTACAGTCCGCTAAAAAACGCCGCCCCAAACATTAAATTTTACGAAAATTGAATCTGCCGTTTTTGATTCCAGAGATATAATAATTCGGTATTGAAATATCTTCTACAAAATTTCCATTGAATTATATTTGCCATGGTTTATATATTTTTATGATGGTTCAGTATTTTGCTATAAATGCATTTACTAAAAATTAAACCACACTTAAAACGTCACTATTAAAACTCAAAATAAATAAAAATCTTAAGATTAAAATAGTAATAAATGGTATTCAAAATTCTTTGAAAGGACCGTTTAGATTGTGGAAGACAATTCCATTTCTTATAGAAATAATAAACTTTACGCTCGAATTGAATTGAAATAATAAATTAACAATAACTACGCACAATTTGCTCCCGCGTGTTCAATACACCTGTCTGATGCGATCAATGGAGCATCCCCTTCACTCCCTCCATTGAACCCGAACCGCCTCCACTTTCTTGGAATAAAACACTCCGGAACAGCACTTAGCAAGTCCTCCTTAAAAACAATCTATCTTTTGGGTACCGAGCATGCGAGAGAATAAAACTGAGCACAGGGTTGTGCCAGATGAAGGTAAACGATTCTTGGAAAAAATATTCAAGAGCTTTTTTAACGTAGGCATGTACATATAGTAATTATCAATATTGTTCCATTATTGATATTATATTTTGAATAATTGATAATAATAATAATTGAAGGTATTGTGTACTTGATAAAGCCTCACTAGTATTGTTTTTTTCAATATAAGATGTATGGTAGAGTTCTCTTACGAATATTACCTATCTGTACGAGATCTTGGCATTACGTTTGACAGTAAACTGACGTTTAGTGGCCATATTGCTACTATTTGTAACAGGGCAAGTCTTTTCAGGTAATTCTATTTTAAAAGTTGTATATAATTCTTTAATTATAAGTAAGCTTGAGAGTGGGTCTATTGTCTGGGCCCCACATTAGTTAAAGTGCGGCATTATGGTGAAGAGAGTTCAGAAGAAATATTTGGGCTCCTTTACTTTAGACTACTATCCATTGCTCTATTCGACTGACTTTCTCTTAAGTATACTTACATACTATAGTTTAAAGTAGAAGAGATTTATATATTTTCTAACTTACACGCGGTTTAAATGAAAATATATTAAAAACAAAATAAAATATATTATGTTCCTGACAATAATTATCTTAGAAATCGGGATCATCCGTTGTTTGCTCTCCCAGCATGCAAAACTAATCTACCATTGGTAATGCCAATTTGGAGAGTAATAACTGTGTTCATCAAATCGCTTTGGATATTGATATTATATTCTCCTTACGTAAGGTGAGTTTAGGTGGACTGTACTTTGGAAGTATTTAAGTACTTTTTTACTCATATTACACCACTGTTTTATTATTTAAATATTGTTAACACTTATTTTTTTATATTATGTCATATTGTCATGAAAGCTTTAAATTTGTAATTTGTGACGTAAACTTTATTGTATTATGTAAATAAAAAAATTGAATTTGGAGATTGTTTATAAAATATCAAAATTTAAATTATTTATGGCAGAGCTTCCCAACCAGTGTGCTGCATAATTTCTTTTATAATACATCATGATTTAAATGTTAGTTAGTCTTTTATAATATGTATATTTTTTTATAAATATTTTGGTCTTCTTCGTGTGCGCTGCGGTGTAATAATTATGTTAGATTTGCGCAATAATAATTTTTAAACGTTTTTTTTCATTGTTTTATTGTTTTTTTTTTCACAATAAATTTGATTGATTTATTGTCTAACAAAACTTAGCAATACTAGTTTTCCTATAGCTGCTGGAATAATGATAATATGACGTATCAAGGCGGCTCTCGTGGTGCAGTGGGTAAGGCGCTGGCCTTCCACCCGAGAGTTCTAGGTTCGATTCCCGGTCATGACAAAAACATTTATGGTTTTTCTCAAAGCCTGGGTGTTTGTGATTATTCAAAATTACTAACAACCACCTTGTACGAAAAAACAAGGACATGGTTATTAATAATTCTATATACAAAAAAAATATGACGTGTTATGATCTGCTCGGGTGTAAACCATGTTAAGTGATACAGAGTAAGTTACGTGATTTTTACATCTGAAGATACAAACTCACATTATATTGTTTATGTCTTGAAATAATATATTAAAAATATATCAACACTTAACTACGCTCATATTTTCAATATTTTATAAGTTATCATCACTATTTCACTATATTCAGGTCCATCATTTTGTTATCACTGTTGAAAGATTCTACTGAATCCATTAAGTTTTCCATAAGTTCTTCTCTTATTTATAAGACTGGCGTACGTGTTAACTGTAGATAATCCGCCATCTTGCTTCTTGATTAATCATGGAATACATGAAACCATTTTTCAATAACATACATTATCAATTTAAAAAAAAATGCATGATACCACAGTGCGACCACATAAAAAAATATAAACAATGAAAAAGGACATCGGATAACATCGAATTTTACAAAAAGTATTAAGTACTTGACTTAGCTTACACTCTAGTAGCGGCCGTTCAATACAATCTAAAGAGTATATGCGATGGAGCTACGGGATGCTAGTTTGACATGGAATGAAACAAGAAGACTGGCGAGTGACAAGGATTCTTAGAGGCGTCACGTAGTGTCCATATGCTACAATTAAGGGGCGGATATGGCTGAAGAAGAAGTCAATTTCAAAAATGTAAAGAAAAGTGTTTTTCGTGTTAATTCTTGGTCAACACATCAACGGTGTAGGTTTCAAGTACCATTTAAAATTGCAATCAGGCGTCAATCTTATAAAGGGTTTAATATACTTAAGAAATTGCAGCCCTATCGCCTGCAAGCAAAGTGGACGTCAGAGGCGGCGTGTTGGGAGATCCGCTTCGAGGATTATCGAAGCAAACACAGAGCGAGCCGTGGAATAAATCAATAGCCTCGGGATATCATTCAGATACGCCACTGAATTAATTCATCGATGTTGAAACTTGAAATATTATAATATTCAATATTACAGTGAATACGTTTTATTACGGTTTGCTTTTAGGGAACGGGTGGAGTATTTGAACATTATTTGAATTTATTCAAAGACTCTGAAGTGAATGGGTACGTAGGACTCATTATGAATGTTTAATGGAAATAATTTTGTCGACTGATTTTGGATATTTGCATTGAATTTAATGTGGATGTCGTCTGAATCGGACAGTTTATAGACATTTAGATTATGATAATCCAAAGTATGGTTCGTATCTATCAAATTATATTACAATGTAATAAATTAAACAATCCGACATGTTAAATTTTATTTGATAATTAATAATATACTTGTATTGTTAATTATTATAGTTAACGTAAAAACGTATCGACTGGGGAAAGGAAAAAGGGCGTAACCCACACAAATCAAATTTTACAGGAGGCACAAAAACGCTTTTGTTATGGTTTCGGTGAAAGTTAACATACAAAATAGACATAACCTAAAGTGCATGATAATTAATAATTTAGTTTTTATATCCCTAATTTGATAATTATTATTGACAAAAAAACCAACAAAAATGATGGTTAAGTCGTTTTCCCACCTCACTTTTTTTATTGTTAGCTAAATTTAGACATTAAATCGGCATTTGCAGCTTACATCTTGTGGGCACAACGTATATTTTTTAGTCGTTTAGTCGTGTACAACGTTATCATGCAACAAAACCTATTTTTAAAAAACTGAGGGTTACGCCCCCTTTTCTTTCTAAAGTCGATATAGCGGCGATTTTCACTGAACTGTAATTGGGTGGATTCTGAATGTTGGGAGAGGGTGGTTACACAGAGATTCAATTCAGGCACTAACCTTTGATGTTGGGGTGGCTAGCTTACACTGTAATTGTTTAGGATGAAGATGGTGCTGAGTTTATGATAGACGCAATTTTCTCTCCAATCATGGAATATGGCAACGAGGGTAAAAAAATAACTGACGAATGAGTCACCATGCGTGTGGCGATTGATGCTCAAAACCAGTACAGGTAATGAAGTCTTGGTGTTCTACAGGTATCAGGTGTTCAACAGTAGCTAATTGTCACTTATTTATTATCATGCTTAGTATTAAAGTGCCTGGATGGTGACAATAATTATGATATTTAAGTAGGAAATATTGGATTGGGTTAGAGATCGGATTAGGATCATAATTCGCCCAAAGGACATATATTTATTTTAAAGAACATATACGTTATTTCCAAACAATTAAAAATAACTAATAAATATAACTTGCGGCTTTATACTCGTAGTTGTAGGAAATTAAAATTTCTGTTATGAATAGAGTCAAAGTGTGAAAAAGGTCTGAAAGATATTATAGGTACATTAGTAACATAATTTGTACAAAATTCATTTTCGAAAAAAATCGAACTATATACATTACTGGTTTAGTGACATTTATATGAATAATTAATACTGTTAATAATGGAAAGTTAGATATTAATTAGGTCATCTTTTAAAATATATGAGTTCCTTCGAATATTATTTGAATGAATAGGTAATGTGTTTTTTTTAAATTTAATACGAAAAAATTCGACCGCAAACGGGATTCAAACTCGCGTCCCCTGGATTCGCGCCGATGTGTTCCACCAACTATGTTTAGCTTAGCTTCTGAATTATTTCTTGTATACAAAAAATAGTTCATTAAACTTTAGCAAGTACATGTACGTTACAACTAAAATTTGGGGAAATTCTGATACCGGTTAGTAAATAGGGTAATTGATACTTTGATTTAAAGTATAAAAGCCTACTGCTAAAATTAACGCAATTTGTGAAGCGCTTTAAAAATGTGAAAACTTCGTCGTAAATAGATTGGCGTGAATCAAGTAGGGGTAGGTTCCAGCCTCGCTGGGCGTCATATTTTTCTTAGAATATTCTTTCTAGTAGTTATTTACTTCTTTGTGGTGTTTTAAAATTATCTATGTTCAATAAAAAATGTTAGATTCTCAAGTTTTGTGAATAATTAGTAGAATATTTTTTTTATATTAAATAATAAAGATGTTAGGCAACAACCCACTACATCAATTGGACATAGTTATGCAGAAAGTAGTCAGTCCATAAAAAATAAAAAAATGAGATATCATATTATAGATCAGATGCGAGAAGGTTTTCTCTACGTTCTGCTGAAAATAGCCAAGCTGCAAAAAAATATTCTTGAAATAAAATATTGTTTACAATTTTACATATTACATACATTTTTAATATCATGCTGTTGCTAAAGTGCCATTATCTCAGCTCGAAATTATTCTGGACTGGCTACATTCTGCATAACTACGTTCAATTCACGCTCAAATTAATTATATAGAATACATATTTGAGAATCTAACTATTTCACAGAATGTATATAGATCTGAAAAATCTGTTGTTTATTTAATATTTGGAGTTGGAAATCCTCGGTAATCCTCGGAAAGGGTAGTAAAAATGAAACCTGCATTTATTATGCCAGAGTTATGTAATGACGCTGGTAACAGAGATGTGACCGACTTAGCTCGAAGTAAAGTAAACAGAATATCTGTAATTATATTATGTAAATTGTGAAATTATATGTTTTATTTTAATTATTGTATGAGGTTGGCAACTTATTTTTCTCCGACCTAATGGAACTTTATACTAGAGTGAACAAATCAGCGTAGACTGCGTCGTATATCTTTTAATATATTATTAGCTTATCTTATTCCCCTTCCACATACGTTCCACACCACGCGTATTCTTTATAATACTATATCATATAGTTAACTTTGTACCTTTAAGATTCATTTGTTACTATCCATTGATTACTCGTTGAATTGTAGGTGTTGAAAAATTCTACTATTTTTGAAACTTTTTAAACACCCTAACTCTATGATAGCACATCAAATGAAAGCAATTTCAAATGGTTACATGTAAATTGTACGCAAAACATTTCACAGTAGCACAGTTCGTCGTGCGATTTGTATCGGATAGAGATGACTGTATACTATACGGTCTCCAATTTTATTAGATTCAATATGAACGTTAATTCAATTTTATAGCCGATTTTGGGAATATTCATGAATTCACGAATGAAAACCTAACCTAACCTAACCTGCCCCTTACCTAACAAATAATCCAGTATATCGGCTATTTTTTAAGTTTTTTTGCCGCTGGATTCCTGTAAACCGATAAGAACCGTGTTTTATTTAGACATGAATTTTATCTCAGTACTATACGACCCAAAGAGGTTGCACAGTCTTTAATATACGACCATATATTTCCGATTAAACATTTTTACGGTGAAATGTGATACGGCGAACTTCAGACATACAAATTTTCGGACACGATTTCAAATACGTATTCTATGTCAAAAATATTATTTCGTCACCTTACTATTAAGACCTCGTAAGTTCGATATTATGGAAAAATTAAGTTTGTTCGACAAAATTTAAACAAAAAAACATTTTTAACCATAATTATTATCAAAACCTCGGTTCTCTAAACTAGTATGCTGTCCATCTATCGACAACTTTTAAAACTCGTATGTCTCGTGGTTTCAAACATGGAATTAAAACCTCGTTTCTCATAACCAGTGTTATCAGATTCATCGATTAGAGAGGTGTTTTAAATATTGTTTTATTACGTTTTTTCTTCCCCTCAACATTCTTATCAAACAGATTTACGAGGTTTTAATACTAAGGTGATGATTTGCTACTCAGGTTTAAAAAAAAAATATTTCAATATCTTGAAAAAAAATATGCTATACCTCTACATAGTAAGGACAAACATATTTTTATTAGCGTAATAAATACTAGTTATCCAAGTAATTATTCAATGTGATTATGACAAAAAGCTTCGAAAAAACTTATAAATTTTCATCACGCGATAAGATTTTTAGTGGTTTTCGGGAAAAGAAGGCAATAAGTGTTCCTCGCACTTAATCACCGTATTCCACGAGGGTGCGTTTATTTTATTTTTTATATAGAGTAGGAGATATAATTTATATCGGTATCCATTTCCCAAGAAGACCGGACGTCTTTATATTAAGCTCGCTGGGTTTCCTTCTAGGCGATTATTTTAGTAAAACTTTTCTCCCTGGCGAATCAGGGAGACTGTTACAGATAGCTTAAGGGAACGTAGTAAGTGTTTTCAGCGACGGGTAGGTTTGATTAATGACCTTAACGTAGAGGCCACTTCTCCCTACCTCCGTTTAAGGCTTCAAGATTTTCAAACGCCCTTAAAAGTGACGTGCGAACAGAAGTGCTTTAGGAAAGGTATATAACTTCTTCCGGACTTACACTTCTAAGGATTATTATGCTTTACTTAACTCCTATTTGAGGTAAAATTGGCTACAATAAATTGTAGAAAGTCGAAGTAGCTGAATGATGAGAAACTAAAGCGGTCGTTAAAATATTAATATCTCTGTCCTAGAACCAGTGTATCATAAGTCCCGAAACGATTCACGACCTTAATTTTATGTACTTACGACATTGTGATTATAAAATTATTTTTGAGTTCTGATATTGACAGACATAAAAGATAAACTTGCTGTGAAAAATATGATAATTTCGATTCCCGCAAAATCTGTTCTTAACTAATTTTCGGCTACAATAAATTGTAAAAATCAACCTAACTGAATGACGTTGAGAAAATAAAGCGTCACTAAAATATTAATATCTGTATCCTCGAACCAGTGTATTCTGAAATAATTTTTCATTACCTTAATATTATGTACTTACGGTCTTGTGGTTTTAAATTTTTTAGGTATCTAATATTGGTAGGCACAAAAAAGATAAATTAGCTCCGAAAAATATTATAATTTAGGTTCATACAAAATCTGTATTTAACTAATTTTCGGCTATAAAAATCGAGCTATTTTCTAAATTCGAAATGATGAGAAAATACAGCAGTCGCTAAAATATCAATATCTGTATCCTAGAACCAATATGTCATAAGTCCACTATCGATTATTCACGAACTTAATTTTATGTACTTACGACATCGTGGTTTTAAAAAAGATAAATTGGCTCTAAAAAATATTATAATTTAGGTAGGTACATACAAAGCCTGTTCTTAACTAATTTTCGGACTTGATACACACTAGCGCTGAGATATTGGTATAAGAATAGAAAATATAAACGCTTTATTTAATTTACATTTACATGCTAGGTAAATGTTGTTGATTTGTTTTTAAACTTACTAGAATATTGTATTAATTTTTTATTCATACCATCAAAAAATATTATTTAACTATAAACTTATATGTATAACTAGCATAAATTACGTATTCTTTATCAGCTGAAATGACAAATTGTTACGTACGACATTTTATGTTTTATCTTATTTATAATACTGGAATAATTTTCTAACCATCTTATTGAACATAATATTCACAAATAAAAAGTATATCGAATATAGCAAAAAAGGTGCATGTTGAGCATAACGTGGAAAGACCACAAAATAAACCAATTGATAAAGAAGCAAACTAGGGTACAGTGTATAATAGAGATCGCTAAGTACACGAAATGGCAATGGGCTTTACATATCACTCGGGTAATGGACAAATGCCGCCAAACTGCGGCACTCAAGGGACACTAAACGATCCATTAGATAGATGAACTCATAAAGTTCGCTGGATGTACATACGTAACAGAAAAGAACTAGACACCGAGAAGCGTGGAAATAACTATGCGAGACCTTTATCCAGCAGTGAATCGACACTAACTGATGGGGATGATGTATTTTGTGATTTTGAATTAACGTATTTATAAATATTGGTTCTTAGATGGTGTCAGAACCTCTCCAAAATTCAAGCTCTAGTATGATCGGTAAACTCCATATTTCGCCATTTTGAGATAATCGCAAAAAACTGTCAAGCCGCATTCAGGATTATAAATTGGAAATAATGTCTTCTAGCGAACGCACTAGAAAATGCAAATAGCTAAATAAATGTTCTTAACCTGCCTCTCATGATAGCAATAAATTTCGTCCGTTACGGTGATTCCGATATGTAAAGACAAATGCCTATTTTGGTAACATAAATGAGCCTAATAATATTTCATCATCAATATTTGTTTTTACTGGGTAATGTTATAGATTTTGAAAATTATAACATTTCAATTAGATCGAATATTAATGATACTGGAAATAGCTGAAATAAATATGAAGACAACGAAAGCCATATTAACGAAAATAGGCTGGGTAACCTATTGTGACATTACAGTAGCGGGTGTGTTATTGTCATCAAAATTAATAAAACAAATATGATAATCGTAAAGTATACAAAATGGTGGATGATGAATATTATAAATTACTTTACAATGAACATACTGTTTAATTATATTTAACTAACAGACAGAGCAAGGTTTGGCATTTAATTTTATGAATGGAAAAGTACTTAAGAGCGTACATAAGTGAAACAGAAAATAATTTTCAACACTATGTCGAACAAAATTTCGACCGCGTTGAGACGCGTTGCCATTCGGAGAGGATAGTCGACCTGTTCGCACGTCAATTTCTTTTATGATGGAGTTGGATGAATATATTCTTAAATCGTGTAAAGATGACTTAAAAACGTTCCGCATGCACTTGAAAAAGAAAACATGTCACACGAATATAATAATAAACATAACATAAAAAGGATGCATGTTGAATTTTTATGACAAATTATATTTCGTTCGGTTCCCGTCATTTGTACTCGCGACTCGCAATCCGCGCATCGCCTAGTCATGATCTTTTTAGACCATGCGTCAGCTGAGGTATAGTCTTAATGAATTTGATTCAAGAGAAATATAAAAAAACTATAATAATGGAGGTTACTGATACACTCTCACATTAGTCTATTGCTATTGCCTACACTGTAACTTCAAAAAAGGCTGAAACATGTTACCTAATCTGAAAAATCGTCGGCTTAACAAAACATGCAACCAAGCTCCTTGATAACCCGTCAATATATTCTAGTTAAGTATTACATAAATATTTAGTTAATGAAACGTAAATTGTACAGCGTGATGGTTGAATGTAATTTAAATTCAGTAGAATCGTTTATAATAGTAAAATCATAATTCTAAATAATAAATATGCAATAATATTAAAATGGCAACACCATTGTAAAATTATTGTTTTGTCGCGTTACTAAATAAAGAGAACCCCATCGCGTTTCCGGTATATATTTTGTCTTGACTAGGTATTGTGAACCCTGTCGAAAATAGTTAGCGTCTAAGGTGCAACCGCTAAATACTGACTGTCGGGAAGTTGATTATATAGTAGAAAGCTCGTGCGAGCAACAAATAGCCTATTGAAAAAAATGTAAGTTTTAATTAGTTATCTATTGAGTTAAATTAAAATAGTGTGCTAGTAAAAAGAAACATATAATAAAAGTGAAGCTGCCAAAAATTTGTGTTGCCCGTGAATTACTTATTATTTCACCCGTGTCTCTTTATAACACTACAGTCCCGAGTCTACCGAAATAAAGTTTAATAAATATAATAAAATCTTTGACACCTCGGGTCGCCGACTGAGCTAAACCCCGAAAGACTCTGAGGATATGTCATTACCTACTCTAAATTAATAGCCTCAAATTATTATTGTTTAATAAAGATGCTGAATTTAATTTTTAGTATGATATTATTTGTGAAGAAAAATTCGGACAAATAAAAGGCTGTATTACTTCACGCCACTGAAGGAATATCTTGGGCAAAACGTCCGCGTAGCTTTTTAAGTAAGGCAAAGCAAATGGAAACATTTCATTGGCTTTAGAAAAGTATTTTTCATGCTCTGAAGGTGGTTGGGCCTGATAAATTAATCTGGCAATTAACGAAAACTCACAAAGTCCTCACTGACCGTTCGTTTAATCGCATTTCTGAGGAGGTCGTTATGAGATGGAACAAAGAAAATATTAGGAGGTATTATTATTTTAAGGTTATGATGAAAAAAAAACACCATTTCTAAGGCGTAATGATCCGTGGTATTTCACAATTTTGCGGTCAGCAAAGCGAATGAATGACTTTTGAAGAAAATTGAAAGAGATTGCTTGCGCTTGTCAGTTTGCAAGAATTAATCGAAAAACTATTATAAAGACGTTATAATTCTTATATTTTAAACATCCCCTTGCTAATCTTAACAACAGGGGGGTACTTTACTGTATAATAGTCATTAAGCATTCAGATTATAATTAACTATTTCTTTTATTCAACGAATAATTCACAAGATTTAAGAATATATCATTCTGATTATTGAACATATATTATTTTGAAAAAAACACTTTCTGATATAGTATATAATAACTAATAGAAAAAATCTTTTTTGAAAAAAGTAAGTCACCCCGACGGGGAATCGAACCCTGTATCTCCCGAGTATACGCCTCATCCGTCGCATTACCATTATGCTACGGCGTGACATACTAATAGCGAACAAATTTTAACTATTGGTCAATTACTATACCTACCCATCAGCGTTCCTTCCAAATCAGCTACTTTGGCAATCGTTTTCGTTTCTTAAATCAAAGTAGGTATATATTACTTTTACTTTTGATTACTAACCGACGTCGTGGAAGTGTTTTTTTCAAAATAATATATGTTCAATAATCAGAATGATATATTCTTAAATCTTGTGAATTATTCGTTGAATAAAAGAAATAGTTAATTATAAATTATTAGCAAGTGCAAGTAGCTACATCTATAAAAATATTGGAGAAATTCCACGACGTCGGTTAGTAATCAAAAGTAATAGTAATATATACCTACTTTGATTTAAGAAACAAAAATCGATATTTATATCGACAGTATTTTACAAGAAGCTTTCTAAAAAACTAAAACAATACTTTTCAAAAAAATACTGTTGTAACTCTGTTACTACAGGAAAATCTTGAGATACAGCGTAATTTTCTCACTAATTGCATGGATATTATTGTTCCAAAGTATTCAAACAAAAAAAACTGGAAGCAGCAGAGGCAACAATTTTTGTTATCAACAATTAAATGGAAGTAAAATACAAGAAGTATGCAAAAAATACTTTATCAACACATTTGGGGTGAGTGAAAGGTACTGCTCCACTGCATGGAAAACAAGAGATCTTCTTTCCGGAACGCCAATTCCAGAACAAAGAGATCACAAAAATCACAAAAAAATTAGTGATGTTTAAAAAAATGATATAAGAGCTCACATTAAGTCTTTCCCAGTGATCGAGTAACATTATTTGCGTGCGCAGACGTCTAAATTGTATTTAGATGGTAAATTAACAATTGCTGAAATGTATCGGTTATACAAAAAACAACAAGCTGACAGCAATATGCCATTTGGAAAAGAACACTATTATACGCATCTATATTTAATGACGAATTTAATATTGGCTTCTTTAAGCCTAAAAAAGATTTGTGCGTTGAATGCGACCTATACAATAATTCTTCACCACCAGATGAAAAAAAACAACTTCAAGAAAAATATGAGACACATCAACCTGGAAAAAAGAGGCAAGGGATGAAAAGATCAAAGACGTAGCAGAGTCCCGAACTAATGGCCAAAATAGCGTCATTAATGTAGCTGTATATGATTTGCAGGCTGTTTTACCGCTTCCTTGCGGAAATGTGTCAACTTTCTATTATAAACGAAAGTTTGGCAATGTACAATCCTACAGTCTATTATATCACTGAAAATATTGCAAACTGATACATGTGGGACGAGAGTCAAGCTGCATGAGGATCCAATAAAATTGGTAGCTGTGTACTCGATTACAATGCATGTAAAAAATATCACCACAATGAGCATTTTATTTTTTACAGTGACAATTGTGCCGGGCAGAATAAAAATAAATACATTGCTGCAATGTATTTATATGCCACCGGGAATTCACAAAAAAATACAACGATCTCTCATAAGTTTTTGGTCACCGGGCATAAACAAAATGAAGGCGATATCGTCCATTCTACAATTGAGCAGCAGAAGACCAGGGCTCTAAAAAGTGGACCAATATTTGTGCCCAGCCAAATGATTACCATTGTACAAACAAGTAAGAAAACAGGACAACCATACATAGTTAAATCCATGACGACAAATAATTTTCTCAACATGAAAAAACTAGCAGATGAAATCGGTAAAAATTACAACACGGATGAAAATGGAGAAAAAGTTTTGTGGCAGAAGATTAAAGTTATAAAAGTAGACAGAGACTATCCATACATTATTTTTTTTACAACCAGTTATCATGAAGAATGTAGGAAATTGAATGTTCGACAACAGCAAATAGGCAAACCGTTACCAATGGATGGTCTCAATATATCCAAAGCATATCAAGAGTGGCCAAAAATAACGACAATTAAAAAGAAGGATTAGCTTTCCTCTGCACCGCTAAACATCGTGAATTTTATTATGATTTTTTGCTTCTCTTCCAAGTGATGTTTAAAAATTAAAAATCGTATGTAAAAAATTTATTTTCCCATTAAATTAAATAATTTAGTATTTTTTTGTTGTTTTGAACTAATAATTGTATTTTTCTTTTTTTTTCAATAAATCTTTAAAGATTGTACCATAACTTAATATTTTGAAAACCTTCCTTTACAGTGCCCAACAAATTAGTTGAAATTATTAGAGTGATGGTAGGGAAATTTACATAGAAAGTATTGAGTTGATTCAAATTTTACCATGAAATTGTCAAATATCCTAATAAAATACAGTCGTAACTCAGAAATATTCAAATATCTCCGTTTGTATATGTTTTAGAGAAAAATGATGAATACAGTTGAAAATAGATCATGTTTTTCCATAAAAATGAGTAATAATTTTTACATTCAGACTTTTCCTGTATTTACAAAGAATATTTGAAACTTCAAATGGCTCTCCTGCAAAATGCCAATTTTTGACTTACTACAGTATTTTACTGGGGGTGCGATATCAGAAAGTGTTTTTTTCAAAATAATATATGTTCATTCAGATTATGTTGCAAATCTAACCAGATGAGCTAGTAAACTTTGTAGGACAGATTGTAAAGAGCACATACTTATCTATTTTACCACATTTTTATTAGCTCGTATTCTTGTTTGTCCGGTACAGATTTTTTCTTATGTGTCCAGTATGAATTTTTTCTTGTTTGTCCAAGATTTGTATTGGACGATTGAATATTTTTAACTAACTTCCCGATTAGATAGACATTTGAAACTTTTAGAATATATCAAAATACGACGACAATGCAATCTTTTAATACTTTTAGCCATTTTTAAGTAGAATTGGATTCATTGTCAGTTAATTCTGTTTTGTATGGAAAGTTATTATTATTGGTTGCTAAGAGGGTCCTAGCAACTAAATTATTAATATATACGTGCGTTACTATGGAAATCAATATAAAATGACATTTCAGTATTCTATATTTATTCAGTGTTTCTATCAAGTACAATGAAAAGTTTTTATTAATACATAGAATTGTCAAGTTTTTATGATTCAATAAAAAAATTAAAAACTTGGTATATAAAAAGTTCTTTTTATCTTGTAATTATTTATATTACTATTAATTATTTTTCTAAGAGTCTGTTTTTTGATAAAATAATATGTACCAAAATTATTGCCAATTATCTCACCTTTTGAGATTGTTTAAAACCATACAGCTATGAAATCATTGACACAAAAAATATATAAAAATCTTTTATTCTTCTCGCAAAAGTGTTTGTTTTGGAATAAAAATACAGTGACATTCAGGTAAAGATATTATAATGATCGCATATAATATTTATATATCATATATTAAAACAATTTAAAACGTCTTTTTTTATATCACTGATAATGAAACCATTCTATGTTTTTTTTGAGGTGCGTGATTATGGGGTTATTTAAAAGATTTTTTTTTCAACTCTTTAATTCATCTATTATATATTAAAATTAATATAAAGTAAAATATATTCGGTATAATTTTGTATTCGATTGTACTTGTAATTTAACTGTAATTTACTTGTAATTTTAAAAAAATGCACACAGATATTTCCATGTATCATCATCATTATTATCAACCAGGATTGAAGCTGGATCACTCCTGGATGATGTTTTCTTTTAGCTCTTTTAACTTTTATTGGTTTCTAGTGCTTCCCTTCCACGTAAATCTAGCAAACTTTGTGGGACATCAATCTAGCAGGTTTTGGATACCACTGTTTGACTGCATCAGTCTAGTCCATTCACATAAGCCACCTCTATCAGAGAGCGTAGTCGTTTATATATGAACAATTTGTTAGTTTTTAATACTTTTATAACTTACAATTTTTTATTTGCCTAATTGAATGCTGACACAACAGTTTTTGGGTATGGTAAAAATGATCTTATAGCAAAAATTGTTTATATCGTCTTAAAAATAGTTTTGCATGTTGTGAATAAAACATGATAAAGCAAAAAAATATATGTTTTTTAATTTTAGAATAGAATATAGGTAGCCTATTGAATTTTAGCAAACATTGAATGGGTTTGAATGAAATAAAATCTGCCTAAAATCTAATCTAAATCTAAATCTAAATCTAAATCTAAAATTGATTGTGTATGTATAAATAGTTTTTGTTAAAGTATTTAACCTGAACAACACTAAAATACTTTTACAAGAGAACAATAATTACGCACGATATATTCGATATACACGATCTATTTTAAACATTGACTTATATCAGGATACTCCCTCATATAAAAAAATCTCAACTGTAAACTGTACACGTTTGCGCAATGTCAAAAATATGAACGCAATAATAATAGATTAATCACTATATTTATTTTAAAATTCAATTTTATGATATTTACAGAAAGTTTCAGATGAATATAATAGAGGTACCTACTGAAAGGACACACAGTAGCGAAAATTCACAAAACTAATTTTTATTGAAATGTAGGTAAAGTTAAACTATAATAATTTACAAAAGAATCAAAATGTAGTATGAAAATACCGGAAATGGGACAACTGGGAGCTGCACTGTCGAATGAAATAAATAGACGTTCGTTATGATTTTATACACAAAGTAGACGAGGAATTTTATTCAGTTTCTATCTAATGTAATTCTAATTTATTTTGCTTTTAACATAATGTTTTTTTATTGCGGATTGAGAATTATCATGCCTGACGCATTATATAAAAATAAAAAAACTCTCTTGTCGTTGGAAGTTTAACATAAATGTAAAATAATTAAATCATTATTTACATGTGCATATTTAAATTCTCACCAAGTATCAAATAATATTATAATTTAAAATATAAAATATAAATGATAATAATTATTAAATATATATTGTAAAATTACATATAATTCACGAACGTCTATTTATTTTCGATTTTCATTCCACTGCGTGGCGCCTAGTTGTCCCAGCGCCGAATCGTCCTAGACCCGAAAATACCCACACGTCTACAAGCAGACTCGTTTATAAAGACACTTTTATCTTTCAGTTGCTGTGTCCATGTATATGTAAATAAATACTTACACGTATACCTACACTATGGCCGTGAACACTTTTTCATATAATAGATGGAAGAATAGCATTGAGATGATAATAATATGTTCTTCGTCCAGCATCTCCTGCAAAATTATCCATCCTAGTGTTTAACGAATAATAAACAAGATTTAAGAATGTACAATTTTTTATTGACAGCAATTTAGAAACGCTTCACTCACATGACTATTACTTAATTTTTTCACAATCAGGTAGAGTGTAGATATCTAAATTGGTAAAGCAAATTGAGCGGTATCTGGTCGCTGCAGGTTCAAGTCCCGCTTGAAAATATATTTTTCTCAATATTTTATAATACATAGATATGTTTCTGAGGTACCTATATCCGAATTTTTTTTATTGATAATTAATATAACGCCCATCCAGTGATTTTGAAAACATAATATACGAGAAAGTTTAGATTTTACATTATCAATATAGGTTTTTTTTTATATACACTGAGTTCAAATATAACTACTAACCATAACCACCGGTAGTAACCTAGTGCAGCGGATTGGTTTTCATACCTTTATTATTTATATATAGAATGCAGGCATGCATGTCGGTGCAGAGTTCGAAAAGTTCACAACTAGCCAAGGCGTCTAAACACCATGCCTACCTTACCGCACTTCGTTGCTTTTACCGTGGACCCCCTCTCACTTTACTCAGCTCACATTCTCTATACCCAGATTCTTCAAGCTGCTATTCCAGCACATAACAGATTAATAATATCGACGTGTGATAACCAGTCACCACGGACCAACATTTTAAAGCTAATTTCGATGCAGGACTTAAATATTACCAATAATAAGTGCATTTCGTTAAGGTGACAAGCTTTATTGTGTTTTATTATGATATAGATGAAACGATTAAAATAATATAATTTTTAATCGTATTATATTTCTACATTCTTGAGAATTAAACTTTGTTACATCGTCACCCACACAGCAAGTCACTTCAGATGATTATTGTATTCTCATAGATTCCAGGGATCAATATCTGACTTGCATATATATCGTAACTGCTGGAAGGTTGGTGGTGACTTTCACTTCACGTCCCAAACCTTGTGCTGAAAAAGTATCACTGAGGAAACGGCATATACGTCAAATGACGCTAGATGCGGCATCGAAGACCTGGCAGCGAAAGTGGGATGCTTCCATCAAAGTCAGGCACACATATTAATTATAGCTCAAAAAGCTTAGACTTGTCACCCGACTAACATGTCCATGTGGCGGAGAACACAAGTTGCAAACCACATCCTCTGCGAATGTCCGAAAATTTACTCCGAGAGGGAAGAGATGCTCAAGTGGGTCCAACAAGCTTTTGAGCCTATCATGCCGTCCGATATGGTCACCACAAAAACGAACTTTCTTGCATTAAAAAAATGCGTCATATTATTATAGACGTAAAGATCTCTTCGCATAGTTTTGTATGTATGTATTGTTTTAGCTTTGATTTTTACAACGTTTTTATTAGCTCGTATTTTTGTTTGTCCGGTGGTTGTTTGTCCAGTAAAAATCTTGCAATAGATTTTTAACTGACTTCCCGACTAGCTAGACAGTTGAAACTTTTAGAATATAATATATACTGATATTATCAGAACACGACAATACTTTTAGCCACCTTTAAGCAGAATTGAATTAATTTTAGGTTAATTCTGTTTTGTATGGAAAGTTATTTCAGAAAAATCCGTAAAAAATAAAAGACTATTATTGGTTGCTAAGGGGGTGGTCTTAGCAACTAAATTATTAATATATACGTGCGTTACTATGGAAATCAAAATGAAATGTCAAAATGACATTTCGGTATTCTTTATTTGTTTGTTGGTTTTTTATTTACTTCATATCAAGTACAAGTTTGAGCATATTGAGCATATTAATTCAACAAAAAAAATTAAACACGTTGTATATAAAAAGTTCATTTTATCTTGCAATTATTATATGATACTCGTACCTATGTTAATTAATTACAATCATTTGTTTTTTGATAGTTTTCCGTGCTATTTTCTCTCGTGAAAACTTTTTATTAAATTAAGTCCCTTAATTAAATCAGTTAAAGTACATATGAGTTTGTTGCAACCTCTAATCTTGGGTATCCGCTCCTGATACGTTCCCAGGCGTAAAAAAACTGATAATGCTTCACAAAAAAGTAGGGCCTAAAGTTGTGCGGAGCGTGTTGGTTTTGAGAATGTCTGTGAAAAGGGTTGGTTACTCATCCACCGTAGTTACCGTATAATACGCGTGGCGTTAGAACACATTTTTGAAGTTATACTTCTTTAGGCGCGTTTGGAAAATCAGATCAGAGTGTATTTTTGGTGTGTGACATGTAACACATAATTTATTTTTTCACACAAAAATAAACGCACTCGATTGGATTCGAACCAACGATTGTTCGGTTATCAGCCGAACGCACTACCTTTACACCACGGTATGGTACTGCAATCGTGACGATTATATAGTATAATATTATAATTTAGAATTGTTCCGTTGCCTAGGCAGCGAATTTATTATTGTCGGCCATATGCAATTCGTAAACAAACTATTAAACGTTATAGTGGCAGTTGTTACTTTACAAATAAAAATAACGATAAATAATTATATAAATTAGTAATATAAGTTAAAGTGTATATAAATAAACCAACGGCGTTCCAATAAGCGTTCTTTTTTCTTGAGTGTGTAATTTAACAAGATAATTAAGAGCTAGTCAAAGAATCTAGTTTATCAAAAGTTTTGTTTTTGTTTTGTTACGCCAAAGAAGTATAACTTCTAACGCGTGTACATAAGTACAACACAAACCGTTTTTTTTTAATAAACAAGCATTTTAGCACGTAAACATTTAGTCGTTACTTACGTGTATTGTTTTTGTTTATTCTTCACACAGAGCGTCCATTACTAAGTCAATGATTCAAACGAAGAAGCCAAGAAAAAATGGTCAAGTAAAAGGACGGCTGTAGGAAGGTCACGATTCGCGGGCGCGCCTCGGGAGCAGTGCGACGTGAATTATAAAAAGTGTCGCGACGTGCTGTCGTGAGATGTCGCGGGATGATTTATTTAGCAGACGAACCCGCGCACGGCTCTTTGCATTTAAAGCAGACAGTACCACAAACTTTATAGCTTGATGAGGTGCGTTTATATATTGCGGTAGTGGATCTAAATCATCATTAGGTCATGCTTTGTTTAGACCTTTCGTGGGGAAAATAACAGTAGGTACCCAATAACAGAGATGTTGAAGAAAAACATTCTATGAAGTTGATAATAAATAAAAGTGAAGTAATGTTTTGGAAAATGAAATGTATTATTCGCACGTTGAAAACTATTATAGAGCCTCCACAATATTTTGAGGTTGGAATTTAAATTAAAAAAAAACAATTTTGTAGATTTTTTTTGACATTTTTGAAATATTTAACAATTGTTTGTTTTTAATTACTATTTTTTTAATTCAACGAATAATACACAAGATTTAAGAATGTAACATTGTAATTATTGAACATACCTGCATAATTTTGAGAACACTTCTGAGAAAATATATTATAACCAATAGAAAAAATCTTTTTGAAAAAAGTAAGATACCTCACAGGCGTCGAACCAGCATCTCTCAGGTATCGCGTCCACGCACATAGTCCACTATACTAAAAGAGTCATACTTTATTGCGACAAATTTTAACTATTAGCTTTTTTATACCCACTGAAGCGCTTTCTAAATTGAGCTAATATTGGCGATCGGCTTTTGAAGTGATCCGTGACGTCAGTTAGTAATTAAAGTAATACCTACTTTGATATAAAATACAACAGCCAATCGCCAAATAAGACTAAATTGGCCCTATGTTGTGAGTGGGTGATAAAGAATTTCTGTAGAGTTTTGTCAGAAGATCATAGCAAGAATCGAGTGGTCAGATGTCTAATTATAATATTGTATCAAATCAATCATCTTCAAAATTATTCGAAATTATTAGAAATAATCTGATAGGTTGGTACTTGGTACTGATTTTGTCTGTAGCTTAGTGATTACTAGCTAGAGTTATCGCTCGGATATCCAAAGATATGCACGGAACACACGCGATCAATGTAACTATTAAAAAAAATAACCCGTTGGGAATCATGGTAATCTGTATGGGTTGGGAATCGTTTTTTTTCCCTAGATTAGCCAGGTAAAATGCTTATACTTTGTAGGTTTGGGTTCTAAAAGTAAATAAATTAGCATAAAAAAAATCGGTGTGTATACTTATGTATGCGCGTTAGAAGTTATACTTCTTTGGCGTAACAAAACTTGTGATAAACTAGATTCTTTGACTAGCTCTTAATTACCTTGTTAAATTACACACTCAAGAAAAAGGACCGCTTATTGAATGGTTTATCGTTGTTTTTATTTTTAAAGTACCAACTGTCACTCTGACGTTTAATAGTTTATTTACGTAAAGGATTTCAAATGGCCGACAATAATAAATTTGCTGCCTAGGCAACGGAACAATTCTTAACTATAATATTATACTGTATAATTGTCACGATTGCAGTATCATCCTATGGCATAAATATAGTGCGTTCGGCTGATAATCGAACAATCGGTGGTTCGAATCCAATTGAGCGCGTTTTTTTCGTGTGAAAAAATAAATTATGTGTTACATGTCACACGCCAAAAATACACTCTGATCTGATTTCCCAAACGCGCCAAAAGAAGTATAACTTCAAAAATATTCTTTTTCCAAACTACCACAACCATTGTACAATATAATCATATGGCGATAGTAAAAAACGACTGGTTTAAGTAGAAAACTACATTAAAAAAAAGGCATAAATCCACGCAACAGCCTCCGGATTGGCTCAGTATACAGCTGAAACTCTTCCGGGAAAGGCTTACATGCTGCATGACTCCACGATCTGGTCCGTTGCCAAAATCTCACCACTTTTGCAAAGTGAAGGCTCTTTCAAGCACCACATAATATACAGTATAATATAATAAGCACACCTGAAATGCTCATACCGGAATTGGCTACATTTAAAAAGTCATCTATTACTTCATCAATACTTAATGTTTGCATTATACCAATGCTCTACGGTAGTGAGTCATTAGAATAACCGTATGCTTAGAAAAATGATCCTTGCAGCTGAGGAAGATGGATGATTTTGTGAGAAACTAGGAGATAAACATAAATCTCTCATCATCTATCTCATATCTTAGGTATGGATGAGATATTAAGCCTAGATTGTGTCGCGTGATAAAGATTCTACAATGAAGTATCAATCCGGTCTTCATTTTATTCAAGCCAAAAGAATAGCAGCATCCTGGATAGCTGCCAAATATCATCAACAGAATGTGAGCTACGTGATTCTGGTACGATCTCGTCGCTATAGGATTGGTTTGTCGAATATCCGTTTTTGTCGAAATTGATCTTTCAATGCAAAATGATTTTTTGTATCAAAATGGACCAGAACCATCCCTTTCTTTAAATTGCTTTGTAATGAAAACAGCATTCATATGCTGTAAAACCAACAATTTAAATACCTCTATGTATTTAAATATAGGATACAGATATTTGTTTTCGTCTCCTGAACATTTGACGTTTGGTTTATTCGACACACCAATCCTACAGCGACGAATTCTGGCAAGACACAAAAGAAAAGATTCGCGAGCAACAATTTTTATTCATGAAGTCATCGCATGATGTTTATATTATTTATGTTCGTATCTTTGAATTGTATTTTATCAAATTGTTCATTGATTAATAATATTATTAGAGAATTATTATTGTATGGGTCAATTATGGTGGCTTTAATCCCATATAAATTCCTAACCTACCTTTCAAAATCATCCTTTGTGTGCCAGACAAGCTATTAAGAAGAGTCATTGTTCAAACTTATTGGCATAAACACCTGTTTACCTGCAGCCCGTCGAAAAGTAATTACCGGCTCATTGTTGCTATAAATCTGGTATGGTTTGAGCAAACGCTGCGTCTACCATCTATAATAAACTCATCATCTTTATCCCAAAAACTAAAGTGTAAACGTGAGAGTGCCAATCGAATCATACTAGTGTGTGAGTGCGTGAGCCCGGGACCTGCTTCAGCAATACAGCTGATCAACAACAAGGATTGATCGGCGATAAATGAGTTAACTCATTTAGTACTAACACGGCGACTGGCGCGTTTAGAGTACTTGGCCATTAGATATAATTAAGGTGTTATTTAAATGTGGTAATTAAAAGGTTAGGAGTGATTGTGTTATACTGTATCGCAATGAAAAATTGTTTTAATATCCATTCCCATAGTATCAAATTAAATGACCACAATAATAAATTCCCAGCTACTCGGATTTCCATTGACGCAAATGCCATTTTAGTCGCTGACTCGATCAATATAATTTTTTATTAAGTTATAATGAAAAGAATATTATTTTGACTGTATAAATAGCCAATAATATTTCATCAAAAATCTTGTTATCTCATTTTCCGTATAGTCACGCACAACATCTCATTGTACCAAGATGCGGATTTTGGACCCGTATTATAAGTATTGTAACATAACTACTGTAACATACTTTTGTACCGACCATTACTCTGCAAATAAAACTCGCTTCTGCATCCATCTTTGACTTCTTCATCATCATCATCCTCCACACCGTGACCTACGACACGTCGAAGACTCCCACAGTCGTGACACACATCGAACCCCACACCCGTATAAACCGCCACCCCCCAGTCTCCAAAATTTAGCCCCAAATACAGTCCACATAAAAGCGTTACTTCTTCATGAGTTTTAACGCTTTCGCTGCTGAATAGATAATGAGATTTTAATTGCCCCCTTTAAAATGCACGTTAATTACATCGATCGGCCGCCTGGTCATTACGCACCGTGTGCGTCTTCCGCGTCCAAAGTATTAATCTAGGGTTTGGGTCGAAATCCCGATTGCTGAAATCCCGAATAGCCGAAATCCCGAATGGCCTAAATCCCGAAAGCCAAAATTCCGAAGGCCGAAATCCCGAAAAATAAAAAATACAAACCGTAATAATTGCGCAATATTAACACTTATCTTTAATTGCGCAAATTTTACAACTGAGACAAAAAACCATTTTTTGTAGAACAAATGGGTTTTGTCTCTACTGTAAAAATTTGCGCAATTTTAACATTTATCTTGAATTGCGAAAATTTTACAAGATAGACATAAACCAATTTTCCACAAAAAAAATTAATTTTTGTCTCTCTTGTAAAATTTGCGCAATTCAAGATAAGTGTTAAGATTGCGCAATTATTACTGTGTATTTTTTTTTATTTTTCGGGATTTTGGCCTTCGGGATTCCGGCCATTCGGGATTTCGGCCATTCGAGATTTGAGCGTTCGGGATTTCAGTATTCGGGATTTCGTCCGGCAGCCGTTAAAATCAAATAAAATATATTTTATTCGTCGGCTCATTCTTATATCTAAATTTTTGGTATAGCCTTTCAGGCTAAATTCTTTCGCATAACTATTCTATATTGTATTTTTTTAATACTCGGAACTGAAACAATACTAATTTACTACTATTATATTACAAGATCGTATTGCTTAGAGCATATTGCCTTGGCATATTGTAAACGAAATAAAACTATTTGAAAGGTCGTGCCCACGTAGGGGTAGGTATCCGAAAATTTTATTTCGCCCGAAACTTTTCCTTTGCCTTTTTTTTTGGATTTTGTCGAAGTTTCTTTGCGAAATCGTGAATAAGTCAACCTCTTTAAGTAAAGAACTTTCAATGCGAATAACAGAAGTACGAAACCAATATAAATTAGGTTAAAAGTTACTCTATAGGATTTACGCCACTATTCTTCGAAGTTATTTGCAGAATATGTTATACGTTGGACTGAATAATATTGTATATTTTATATATGCCCATTAAAAATCAACTGAATATATTATATCCCTTTAATTCATGATTTTTTTTTGTTGAAAAATTTTATTTTTTCTTGGTGTCAAAATGCCTTGTAAATGAAGGAAAAATAATAAAAAATATATTTTTCGAAAATTTCATTAAATTTTGTATGTTACTGCTTGGTGTCGCAGATTTACGACATTTGGAAATCTTACATTTTAGTATGACAAAATACAAAACCAAATGAAAAAAATTATAAAAAACTAATGTACACACCTTATTTGATGTGTAGATATTTTTATTCAACCAATTTCAATCTTCTATATATTTTTTTTATTTATTTACAAATGCGGATTTTTGCATACATACGAATTCGTCAACTGTCAAAGCAGAAATGCAGAGACTATAATGCAGAAATGCTTTATTTCTTGAAATGTCCAAACAAAATCGGTAAAGTAGGATGTTTATGGTAAAACAGTTTTCTAGGCATCGAAAAATGATATTATTTGATAATTTACACAGATGGCATTGGCTATATCGAAATAGTTTGAAATGTCGCAAATTTGCGACAATATGCAGTAAGACATTTTTGTATTGATTAAGTTAACTAATATATTGTATTCGTTGTCAGTGTTTATTTTCTCTTTGGTGAGTGTACACTTTGCCTGAAGATGCCGAAAGGCAAAACCCGGGTCGCAAAAAATGACTCAAATAGAATAGTATAAACATAAATCCATTAGAATTTAAATTCAAATTCCATACAGTACCTTCGGCAACTACGAAATAAAAACTAGCAGAATAGAAGGAAAAAACTGACGAAAATAGGTGAATTAGAAATACAATCATAATATCGTATAGGTATAATATATTATTATGAATGATTCAAAAGTAAGTTAGCAAGTAGTTAGTGATAAGTCGTACCCACATGCGTATAGCAACATTTAGTGGAAGGATTAAAGCCACAAGACCATTGCGTCGTTCTTTTGCCAATTAGGATTTAGAACAGTTTGAAACTGACACGTTGTTTTATCGCAAAATATAATTTTATTGCATTCAGCTACAACAACGCTAATTTTTAGTTTAACGGGTTTGATAATAAGAACATTCGCTACATATTATGTAGTAAGAGTAATCCATAAGAGTCTACAGAGTCCATTACATCTACAAAAATGCACCGTTTGGTGCGGTTTACACGCTGGTGGTATCATCGGACATTATTTATTCAAAATTAACGCTGGAACTCACGTTTAGGTCAATGGAAATCGATACCTAACCATGATCAATAATTTAAAAAATATATAAATGACATTGATTTAGACAAGATGTGGTCTTAACACGATGGCGCTACGTGCCATATGGTGACCACAACCATCGGTTTATTAAAATCTAAATTTGGCGATATGTTGTGAGGCTACCTAGGTTCCCACCATCATCCGTCATGTATGTACAGCCGTGGATATGCACGGCCGCCTTCCATGAGGCTATAAACGTGTCTGAAAGAATTGATTTTTACTGCTCATTCCGTCCCGAGACGGAGCCGCACGGGACTAATTCTGCAACCATGCACCGTAGTGCTTAAAGAAGGAAGTTAAGAAAGAAAAAAAATGTACTGGCTCAGTTGTTTGCTGACGTGAAACGCCTTGTGTATCCGCACACTGAGTGTCACAAACTTAAATGGACGAGTCTACAGGGGAGTCAGGACTATCCCGCTCCCCATGCGACAGACCTGCGTGGCCAATTGGGCCCGTGTGAGGACGGACCATTTCCTGTGGGGCTACGAGAAGTTATTGATTTATGCTAATAAACTAGCATGACGCTTCGGAAGCCAATATTGTCCGTATTATTTGTGATATACGGCCAGCAGTGCTAAAAAGAAGTGGGGCAAAATTGTACGTCTAGAATATGCTTCATCAAAAACAGCCACGGTAGCATTTGTATTGATCTTTAATTGTAAATAAAGATTTTGATTAAACGTTAATTTGTTGTGTTATATTTTACAATTCAAAGTTTTATCGAGCATTGAAAATATTTTTATTCCCTACATACTTATAGTAGTAATTCGCGAGTGTTCCTTGAAAAATTTAAAAGTAAAGCAAATACTTGCATACTCCGCGAGTTTCTGATATCTGATACAAGATCGCCTCTAAATAAATAATCCGGGAGCAGACTCCGCTCCAGACTACTGGCACAGTTAGTATATATGGGCCCTGTCAGAAGCAATAAATTCATTTTATGAGGAAATACTTTACGAGGCATATTAAAAATACACGAATATGGGACTGCGTTTCTGGAATGGCACGGTTTCGCGTAAAACAGATATCATTGAGACGAAAACACCTGATCTGAATGAACAAGTCGAAATGTTATTTGAATTTGAACCCTGTTGCGTCGGAAAAAAATGTACTTAATAATTATTCCACGTGGTCTACAGACCATATAATATTATAATTTGTTCGTACCCAAATAAGGTTTTTGGTACTGTTCAGTTATCATGAATACAGCGGAAAACACATTTTGAAAATAGCCGATAAACTGGATTATTTGTTAGGTTAACCTAATCTAACCCAACCTAAACTAACACAAACTAACAAATAATCCAGTATATCGGGTATTTTAAAAATGTGTTTTCCGCTGTATTCCTGATAACCGAACAGTACCAGGTTTTTTATAAAATATAAAATAACTAGTAAATATCTACTTATTATTAATTTTATTGTTGAATAAAAAAATATTAATAATAACCTAAAAATTAGATGTTAATTTTTCATTGTGTTTTCATTCTAGATCCCAAAAATATAAAACCATTTAATACATGCACGAAGATATTGAACATGTCAATATAAGAACTATTCGAAAGAAAATAAATTCGTCGTATTGAAAAATATAATATAGAGAAGTTGGCTTATCAAAACCAACGTGAAAAGGGTCACAATTTTTTGTCTGTCTATTAGGGACATGAAAATGGATTATACGGTTTTAAATAGAACCAAAAGATCAGCTAATCGATTTTACTATGGACAGATTAATAACTTATCTCTAACAAATTACTCTATATAATAATTAATTCAGATGCAATACTAAGTTAAATTAGTAATTAATTCATATACAACGCTATTTATCGTTCTTAGTCCACTTTCAAAATTTAACTAAACCCTTTTCGTTCTAATAAACCATTTCTTTTATTGAACGAATAATTCATAAAATTGAGAATGTACCTAACAATCTATTATAATATAAAACATTTATAATTTGAAAAGTATTGCTTAACATTACTTAACTTAATACAGTGGTTTCCAAACTTTATGTTACTTACTACGCCTCCCTTTCAAAAATTTAATCTTGGCGCCTTTCCCATTCCTTTATTCCATTAAATAATAGACACATTTTTACGTCTACAAATGTACTAATACAAAAAAAATAAACAATGATTTACGATAATATAAAATCCTTTTTAAATTTATTTGTTTTTCATGCGATTGATATGATTATTTATTGACACAAAGTGCTCTTTTTCTATTAAATGGACCTGCATTGATTTATTTACTCAAAAGTTTAGCAATAAAGTTATCGTTCCTAAACTAATTTATCTCTTCAATATGATTTGACAATTTTATATCATTTTTTTCACGAGATAGCTAGCGCACTTCACAATAGTATATAAATGAGGTACAATAAAATTAGTCTCTATATCTTCAGACAGGTTTGCAAACAACGTAACTTTTATAGGACTGTTTTTATGCATATAGTTTATAATTAGCGGCCGTTTTATGAACTATGCACTTGCAAACTGCAAACTTGTGGCTACATTTGTATTAAACTTTTTGCACCTCCCTCAGCAACAGTCCGCGCCTCCCAGTTTGGAAATCGCTGACTTAATATAACATAACTTAATATAACTTGTGAATTATTCGTTGAATAAAAGAAATGGTTTATTAAAAATTAAAAGCAAGTTCAAGTAGACGTTATAACTAAATATTTGTCGAGAGCCGGGCATCGGTTAGTAATTAAGGCAATTAATGATTTCTTAATTTAAAACACAAAAACCGATAGTCGAAAATAACGCAATTTGAAACGCATTTCACGTAGGACCCACTAGTTAAAATTATCGTACTTAAGTAGGAGGCTAGTATCTTAATTGGTTAAAGTATATTGGCGCAATACTAGTTTAAATGTGATTTTTTATAGCAGGTATATATCGGAGGTGTTTTCAAGTTGTCTATGTTCCTTTTCGTTTTGTTTTTGTCTCTTTTGAAATTGATTAGTATAAAAAATGTATATTTGTTGTATATTCTTTACCGTTTGAAAATGTCTATCTGAGGCGGACGAAACCGATAGTACTATAAAAATGCATTCTATTTAAATTAATAAAACAATGCATTTCCATCTTGAATTGACAGTTAATACCATAAAAGAAAAGTTTAAAGTTATTAAAAACAATAATCGAATAATATAATATCTATCATCTTTACACAGTTAATTACCATTCTAGAGATTTATTGGCGTACCTATTAGGGATTGCAATACCGAATGAAAATATCGATACCGGTATTTCGGTATTTCTTATTGAAATCCGGTATTCCTTAAAACATATAGATAAAATGGAATTATCTATAAATAAAAACAGGTATAAAAAATTCTTTAAAATATTGAAGTACGAACCTTAATATTATGTTGACATTTGAAAATAATTCATGTACATGTGATAAATTATAGAACTGTTGGTTTTTTAAAATACATTGCAAACATTAAATTCGTTGTCCATTAAGTAAATGTGTTAATAATCGGTATTTTGGATATTTAAAACCGGTATTTTGATATCGATGAATCCTGGAATACCAGTATTGCAATCCTTAGTACCCATAATATTAAATTTGTGCTAATTCATGGAAACTACTACAGAAGTAAAAAGTGATAAAAAATCATTTGCATTATGCAAATCTCTCAGTTTATATTTTGAAGTGAACGGAGTTGCTTGTAAGAGGCACTTTATAATTTAAGTGGTTTTAAAACATTTAATTCGCTGTACATTTTATAAATGGGTTAAGTGGATAATATAATTTAATTGAAAAATATAAAATAATGCTTGCGAGTCTAGTAAATATTTGATTTTCATATTTTAATATAATTCGATTGTACCTATACTATTATAACATTTTTGTGAATTATCAAGTGTGGACAAATAAAGTCGTAGTTGCTTCAATGTGAGTTTATTGATCGTAATATCGCGGGTATGGATATACTGAAATAATTTACTATATTATTAAATTGACTGGACTGAGAGACTGGATTCGAGTAGAATGACGGTTGACTATGTCGAGTGACCGGACTTGATGTGACAGTGAGGATTTATAGATTGTCCTTGATTTTTATATAAAGTTGGTTGATACATTACAAGATAAATGTTCGCAATTAAACAAAAATCATAATAGACCCTACTAATCTAGTTATGATCGAGGAAAAGCTGTCAATCGTTTCCGGTACGTTGTTTTGTTTTAACAATAAAACATGAAGATTAAAGTATGTCACCATTCTAATGCTGAGTAGTATGACTGATGTTAATATAACAGAGAGACTGGACTCGAGTGGAATGACGGTTGATTATGTCGAGTGACCGAACGCGATGTGAGAGTGAGGATTTATGGATTGTCCTTGCTTTTTATATAAATGTAGTTGATAGATTACAAGATACATGTTCGTAATTAAACAAAAATCATAATAGACCCTACTGATCTAGTTATGATCGAAGAAACGCTGTCAATCGTTTCCACTACGTTGTTTTGTTTTGGCAACAAAACATGCAGATTAAAGTGTGTCACCCTTGTAATGCTAAGTGGTGTGATTGCTACACATTTATTTGTATATTTTAACTAGCGCAGCGTAATCAAACTGAATAGAAAAATGTAATATAAATATATGTTACATATTATTATGAAACCTTATAAAAGTGAAATTAAATATGGTATACCATAAGTTACCTTTCCATTTAATCATTGGATTTAATCCTTGTCTAGACAGACGTATATTATAAAAAAATAAAATAATGAATTAATGAATGAATGTAGGAATGATTAAATAAACGAAAAAACGAATACACGAACGAATGGGTAACCGAATGAACGAACAGACGAACGAACGAGTAAACGAGTGAACGAATAAACAAATGAACGAATGCACGAATGAACGAGCAAATGAATGAATGAATAAATGAATGATAGTTTAAAACTAAACACGATAAAATAATATTGTCACGTTAATGTGTGTAGAAAATGGTACCTATATCCTCATATATTTTTATACAACTGTTTATGACAGCTTTGAAAATTGTTTTACTTTTATTAAATTGTGAAATTGTGAAATTTACCTAAGCGTACCTGCCAAAATAATAAATTATAATAATTATATCAATCTAACGATTTGGCAGTTTAATTTTACTTTCTTTTAAAAGCATTATTTATTTTTAAGCTTTCCAATTTTTGCTAAAGCTTTGACATTTTTTCTTAAAATTGTATTCGGAAGTGAATTTTTATTCTTATTTTTATATTTAAAAGTATGGTTCAAAGCGTAACTTATTTTTTTTTAGTTTTATATTTGAATTTAATGTAAGATAATTTTATTAATAAGCTTGTTTTTGAATAATATATAATAATACATATGTGTCGCTAGATTTCAAAATCAGCCAAGTCCACCTTTAGGTATTTTTGACTTTTTTATGAATTGCTGAAGAACTACTACTTTATAACATTTCTGCATTATCGGAATGTGGCACTTATTAATTTTAAATATTCTGTATTCGAAATAATATAAACTTTCACCCTTGTGACTGTGTATTTGAGAAAACAAAAAGCTGTTTTTCTCCTATTCATCTATTATGGACTTGGCTGATTTTGAAATCTAGCGACACATATATAATAATATGCTTTACAAATTTAGCTACCTGCACTCTAACTAATAACGTCGGAATCAACCAACAATTGAAGCATTACTGAAATTTTGTTAATATTGGCAACCGGGTTTTGTGGTTTAATTTATGGTACCAATAATAATGTATTAACCATGTCAATTACAGAATTTAGAGAATGTAATCAGATAAGGAAGATGGAGAAAAAAAAATCTGGAAAGCACACGTATAAAGGATGGGTGAAACTATGAAGCGATTTGTCCGGGTCTGTCAAAACGAATGATTACTAATAATATTATATAATGTGTGTATAAAATGATAGATTATTAATTAATTTTGTAATTGTATCAGTTGAGAATTTATTTTAAAACGGATGAATCTAACCCTGTCTGTTATTCAATTATGTGCCATTGGTTGGGCCAATTATGGCGGCCCTAATACAATATAAATATCTTACTCATCTATTATTATCTTTGCTGGGCCTATTTTTAGCAGTCAGTCATTCTTAATACACAAATATACTGTAAAACATTACGATGTCATTACGTGCACTGGTTTTGACCCTCAATTATCAAGCACAGGGTGACTTAATAACCAACGCGCGAGAGTGGTAGTGTTAGTGGGTGAAAACCAGATTACGGAGACAGTCTCATCACCATTAAAAGTCAGTGCCTGGCATCCTTGTTATAACCTCCCCCCCCTTAGCATCCGAATCATTCCGCTATATCACAGTCCACTAAAAAGCGCCGCCAACCATTATAGTACGGCTTTAATAAAACGTATTCGTTTTAGAAAACCATGAATATAACCTAAAAAAGAGTGAAACCGAAGACCTTGAAAGGTTTGACAATGATAAATCTGTTTAGACTATTAAAGTAAAGTCGACAAATATACAAAATAGTTTTAGAATTGCTAATAAAATGTCTGCAATTCTCAAAGTGGCTGAATAAAACAATAAAAAACCACAGGTCAAATTGGAACCCCTTTTGCACATTCATCACATCCTACTTGGTTATTCAAAAGGAGGTCTTCTTGGCGTATTTTGCGAATGTTCTACCACGTTTTAAGAAGCGGTGGTCAAATATGAGATCGGGATCGCTAAAAATCAAAATAAGAAATATTGATACAACAAAATTGAATATTACTTTTACAAAATATTGAATATATTAATATTCCACAACAAATATTTTTTATCCCGAATACTATGCCTAACATAATATCGCCTGTACACGTGCATGGATTTACTTGTACCAATAGTGAGTATTTTAAACTGTCGCGATAATAATTAATTGTTTACACGTAAAATTGTTGACTGTCTCTCGAATCTCATTCTTAAAGCGTAAGCGAGACACGATGTTGTCATTGTATGGTGCTATTTGACAGATTCAGGCAGTTTCGGACATGTTAGAACAGGTTCGTAGATAATCGGTAAACGCCAAAATATTCTGTGCAGTGTAAATCGTATTTCTTCCGGCAGGTTCACCACAGGAGCTTGCAAATGAAAGCTGCAAACTAGGTATAATGATAAATGTTTCGAAGACAAAAGTAATAAAAAAAAACGATTATCATTAATTAAATTCAAACCGGGCAGGTCAACAACTACGTCCATCTCGGACATCAAATTTCAATTGACAGAACTTATAAATATGACGAGTTGTCCCCAGAACCAAACAGGCAAGTAGCACATTTGGGTATCTGAATAGTATCATAAAATGACCTCCCATTGTGTCTTAAGCATAAAATGTTCAACCAATGTATGCTATCGGTGCTTTTGTATGCGTGATAAACATAGAGGCTTTATGTACATATTGGAAATAATACTGAAAGACTACAGAATAAACCAATGGATAAGAAGATCAATTATTAGTGTAGCTACGTGATGTGAAAGAAGTCGCTAAGCAGATGAAATGGCACATCGCTTAGCGAGTGGACAACCGCTGGACAAATATTGTCATACATCAGTACGCAAGGGTGTCATGTTATTTACGCATGACACACTGTAATTCATATGGCAACAAAATTGCAAAGGACAACCAGAGTGCGCATGCGCACCACGTTAGTTTCAAGGAGTTCGTAAACTATTTCCGGCGCTAAACAAGAGAGCGGCTTTTTAACATGAGGTGGAGCGAGAGTCGGTCTCTCAGTTTTCATCGTTCGAACGAAGCAGACGTTTCTCTTAAGTTCCGAGCCAATGGAACCGGGGCCCATGGCATGACGTTTTGGAGACGTTGATTATGGCTAACCGAAGGACGTCCCCCACAGGCCAGGAGATCGAAGGAACCCCATGGTGCCGACACGTTGGAAGACGCACTCCTTGATTCCGTCCTGGAAGGAAACGAGGACAGCGAAGGAGCTGAAGAGCATTTGTGTATTTGGTATTTATTGTTACTTTCTTTACGTTACGGTCCACCGAACTAGCATTTGATTTTTATTCTAAAATTGTCTGAATATTATATTACGTTAGCCGCTCGTAATCGATTTGATTAATTATACAACTTTATACACTTTCGCCCGCAAGTAAATTTTATATATTAATTATACATCTGTTGAAATTTCTTTACACGCGTTTTATTTGAATTACCTTTTATCAATATTGTCTCTATGCATTTCATAGAGTGGCGCTCAAATCCGAGATATCTATTAATTCCATTTTTATGTACTTTTATTAATACAGGGACATACACGAATGGGTGAAGTAACCGGACAGGTAACTGAGGTTTTAGAGGTATTGTCAAACCACCCAGGATCCTGCAATTCCCCCAGTCTCATGCTCTATTATCCCATCCAATTCCCACCCATCCTATCCGTCATAATTCCCACCTTACCTATACCTACTCCTAGTTATATCCATTATATGACAAAGGGTACGAAGCGACCACAGAAATACCCTAAAATCTGTTGGGTAGACGAATTTACAAATGTCAGTAGATGTATGTGGCAGGAACCGTAAACAGCGGTAGTTAGTGGAGGCCATCATCCAGTAGTCGAACGACCCCGGCTGATAATGATGGCATATATCCAGAGAACTCAGTCCAAAAAATGGAGATGATTTCTATTAGAAAACATATATTTATAAAAAGAATAAAACAAACATGTAATAATATATTACATAAATATAATCATGAACTTTGAAATACAAAATGAATATAATATTCGTTTTATTCAGAACAGCGAAAAATATGAAAACACAACAAAAGGTTTGTCCCCTTTACAATATATTATAACTTTCGACGTAAATGGTGTTTCTACCTCTGCATGCATACACTATCAACATTGTAGGTTTTAAATCTCATGGGGTTGAACTATGGCGGCGCCTTCGTCCTTCCGAAGCTTCCTTCTGGCGCTTTCTAAGCGAGCTTTCGTTCGGGGCTTTCTGTGAAGCCTTCTACCCGTTCAAAGCTACTGTATGCCACATACCGTTTCAGGCTGTTTCCAATGCAAGCCTCTTTCTTTATTTCTTCTTCCTCCTCCTTTTCTTCTTTGTAAGTTTTTTCTTAAAGACGCAATGAACGGGCGGAGTTTTAGAAGGTGTAAAAATGTACTGCGATGTCGTTTCGAACGGAGCGAAAGCTCTTTTGTGTTATTTTTGAAGAGTTATTTCTGTTGTAGTCTACCTATTTATATAACCTATATTTTTATTTATACTTGAGTATATACAGTAGTGTAGAGTATATAGAGTAGTATATATAAGAATTGTATATTTATAAAAAAAAAAAGAAACTCGTAAAAGTAGGTAAATTTTGGTATGAAGTAGAAATTCAGAACTGTATAAATTATACATATTATATTTATATATTAAATTTTATTTTTAAATTCGTTTAGCACTTCAAACTCACCATTTGTGACCATATTATGTTTTAATTACAATATATACTTTATATATTTATTAATCAACGGATAGATCAAAAAATAAACTATTTTATTTTAAGTTCAACGGAGAATGTTACATTATTAAGACTTGTGAATTGTGGGTTGAATAAAAAATTGTTAATTCAATTTTTTATTCAACCCACAAAAGTGAAGTACCTTCATTAAAACTAAAATTTGGAGTGATCCTGACGTCGCTCGTGACTTACTTAGGGTATGTGCTTTATATGTTTGGGCCACCTAGACGGTTTTTAGCGCCTATTCCCTTCATATGTAGTGCCTATCTGGAGTGAAGCATGATTGTGGGTGAGAGGACCCGGTTTCGGCGGCTTCGCGACCGACCGAGACCAGGTTTGGGATCTGGGTGAAGGAATCTCTAGTAAGTGTGTCGCTCGTGAATCGAAGTACGTAACTTTTATTGTCACCTCGATTCAGACCACAAAAGCCGATTGCCAGAATTAACGTAATTTTTAAAGCGCTTCAGATAAATGAATACGAGTTAATTTCGTCGTAATTAGGTGGGACGTTCGTAGCTGGCTTCGATTGCCGCGCGTAGATAAAACAACAAAAAATACATTCTTTAACATAAAAATATCTGTATCTGGACGTACGACATGTTAAAATTAAAATAATTATTCTGCCAGCTAAGTCAAACAAAAGAAATAAAAATATGTAAACTTTATCTGTCGTTAAATTTCAAAAATGGAATAGCAGGAAAGGTTATTTGAGCAAAAAGACTTTGTAATTTTTATAGTATTATGTAGAAGGCGATTGGGGCAAGTAGAAAAGGGTAATTAAACAAACAGATTTTGATTTATATATTATATACTATAATATATTATTATATAGGTAGATACTTTGTATTAGACTTCCATGTCTACTTGTTGTTTCAAAATGTATCGTAGATACGTATACTATATAATAAATCGAAATTATATTATTAAAGTTTACATGTTGGTTTATTAGGCGATAGCTATTTTGGTAGCAATATCACTACGGTGTAGTCTTAATTTAATATAATTAATAATATTATATTTTTAAATACATATTTTTTTCGCGATTAATTCATCTGCGCAAACCAGTTTCCTCGTTATATTATTTATTCTTTTTGTTCTGACCATGTCCGATCCTAATAGGATCATATGGGCGTCCACAGAATAGAGGTTTGTATGAACAGATTTTGTTTTTTTACGAGAAATGTATGTCAGCCACTTGCTCAACCTATTAGGTCCATACCCTGACTCACGTACAAATTGAAAAACAATATGTGTACTTTCCAGACCCAGGATTCGAACCTGGGACCCACGGCATCATGGTCCAACGCTTAAGCCGCGCGGCCACCGTGGGGATTTACTTATAATATATTATTATAATAGGCACAGTATGTAACTTGTGTATTTTCTTTATTAAATTTACACCTCGGGTATGGAAATTATTTTTTTTTCTTTTAGAGTTAATATATAATTTTGACATCCTCGAAATCAATCGTTTTTAGATTATTAATTATCCATCACATTTTATATTGTAGTTATCGCTAAAACTACTAGAATATTATTATTTAAAATGTTTTAGTTATAAGATTTTAAAATATTAATTGAAAAATCTGAAAATATAATATTACGTGACTGTTATCCGTCAATTGGAACTAAAATAATAGTTTATAATTTTCAAATAATTAAAATATGCACATAATATAAATAATATAATTTAATTTGCTTTTGCCATACTTGGAATATAATGGGTTATTTAACTCGTGGAATGAATTTTACTGCCCTGTCATTGTAGTCAAATATTTCGCATGTATTTTTCGACGTATCTTTATGGCGAATTTTATATAAAGACCTTCACCTACATCCATATAAGATCCAACCCACGGCAAGAACTGAAGTTAACGGACCATAGGCAGCATCACAGATTCACAGATTTGTGTCTTGGAAGAGCAGACAACAGATGATGATTTTTCAAGGAAAATCATCTTCAGTGATGTGGCACACTTTCACCCCTATGAGTAGGTACGTTTTTAAGAAAAACTGTCATATTTTGGGCGAAGAAAACTCACGAGTGATTCAAAAAAGGTTGAAAGTTACTGTTTGAGTGGTGGTGCTTTTAGCAGTGGACTGTATATTGAAAGGTGACGGTGGATAGTAGATGGTGGATTACGGATTTAGGGGGGGGGGTTTACACAGGATGCCAAACACTGACCTTTGACGTGGAGAGGGCTGGCGTGCACTGTTACTGGTTCGGTGTTCATACACTCACGCACTGGTAAACGGACGCTTCGCTTTTGGATGGATGATATATTATGAGGTTGATGAACGATAATGATTAGTTCAGGATGGATGATTGATGAACGCGACGTTCACTCAAACCGTAACAGACTTAGTGCAACGAAGGTTGAACAGATATATTTTGAGTTTACTTTTGAATACGTCTGTATAATAATTGAAATAATCAATAATCTGTATTAAAGCAATAACAGGCCATCATGCACCAGTTGTATTGAGCTAACTGCATGTTCTTCGCAATTACAGTCTATTACTAACCCGTATTGCTAATAGTCTGGTCTTGTGACAATAATAAATAAGGAGATTTGAGTAGGTGGGGACTAAGAAAGAATGCGACCGCAATAATTTGTCCCAACCAGTTACATTAAAGAATTAGAAGATTTCGATTCGGAAAACATGTAGTTCCAACAGAATAGGGCCGGGTCATATGTCATATAGCTTGCGAAATACTGACTTCATTACGTGTAAAAATCATTTTCGTACCAGAACTTGGACAACTTTTTACATATGATTTCACCAAGACAGTGAACAATCGAGAGCAATATCCTAGAAGGGATGTAATTAAAATAATAAATAAAGAAGCTATGTTACAAAAATACACACCATATTACCGCCCACTTAACGAACCCTCTATGCTATCCCTCAAAATGATCACGTAAGTTTTTTTACGATTATATTTTCGTCGCGATCGCGCCACGTCGAAAGCTCCCGGAAGTTACTTCGCGCATACTGCCGTAAAAAAATAAAAGCTCTTTACTCATATGGCATGGAAGCTATTCAATATCTCAGTTATATTAAACACTTTGAAATATGTATAATATTATTTTGTAATTATTTTTGTCGAATCAATTTATATAGAAATAATGTTATTTTTTTTGTTTAAAAGTCCTAAGTCGGTTGCTTATAAGTAACGCGATTTAGAAAGCGCTTAAGAGTATATTGCAAAAACAACAGTTAAGCTAGTCGCAATCAGATAAGATTAGTAAGTGGTTAATGCATATGGGTACGAATTCTGAGAGCACAGGTTTACATCCTGCTGGGTGTCGTATTTTTTTTCAAAAAGATTTTTTCTAGTGGTTATATATTTCTTACAAGTGTTTTCAAATTATGTATGTTCAATAAAATAATGTTACAATTTTAAATCTTGTGAAATAATTGTTCGTTGAAAAAAAAAGTTTATTATAATATCTCTATATTTATAAAAATCTCGTGTCACGATGTTTGTGGTCGAACTCCTCCGAAATGGCTCGACGGATTTTTATGATTTTTTTTATGTATATTTGTTAGGTATGAGAATAGGTCAACAAGTATATTTCATACCGCTATGTGATTAGGGTATCTCTATCCAGAAAAATTTTCTTTTATTTTTTTGACAATTTTTTTTTTGTATTTTTTTTATTATTTGGCATAAAAATACCTATAACCTCACATTTTCACTTTCCTACCCCCATCCTCCCATTTTTTAATCGCGATTTTATTATTTTTGTATGAACAAATTTAACCGTCGTTCGTATTTCAAACAGAACGAAATTATTTATGTTGTTGAATGACAGATGGCACTACGTCCGAGAAGAATTCAAGAGAAGCGTCGCGTCATTTTGACATTTCATTCGGCAAATCACAACGCAGTGCGTGCAAAATTTTGTGCGATTTATTTTAATTTATCTATTTTTATGTGCGTGTATTACAGTGCACAATGCCAGCAAGACGCAAGGGGGGCCATTTGGGCCGTCGAACGAATAAAGCAACAAACATGCGAAATAGTAGAGTAGAAAGAACAGACGAACAAATCCAACAAGATAACAAAAACGTGTAAGCATGTCGCAATTGTGTGCATATCAATCACAAGAGGCACGAGCTGAACGAAATCAACAACGACAATTGGAACGGAGCCAAGCGCGCCGGTTCGTAGTTAACACACGCAGAGCAAATGACCGACAACGCCAACAAGTACATCGAACATTTACATCCGCTTCGTTCCTTCGTCTCGCATTTGAGTACGAGCCAGATATTGAATATTCCGCTCATCCGAAAGTGCTGATTGGTGCTATGGACAAAGAATGTTCCCATTGTCATGCGCTCAAATTCAAACATGAGTCAGCCGGGATGTGTTGCGCATCAGGAAAAGTGCAACTACCAGAAATTGAGATACCAGCTATACCAGCAGATACAGCTTGCTCATTGGCACGGTTCCAGATTCAAACCTGTTCCTGAAGTCCATTCGCACATTCAATTCATGCTTCCAAATGACTTCGTCCGGAGTAACAGAAATAGTTCACAATACTGCGGCAAATGGTCAACAATTCCATTCTACGTTCAAAATCAAAGGTCAAGTATACCACAAAGTAGGCTCATTGCTGCTAATGCCAAACGAACCACATACATTTTTACAAATCTACTTCATGGGCGCGGCGGTGAGGACATCAATCATGTGGATGCACGTTGCGGCTTCAATAGCCTCAATTCGCCTAATGCCAGGCGCATCGTCGGTGAACTGGACGCCCTGTTGAATGAGCACAATGAATTATTGAAATTCTTCAAATCACACATGCACGAATTGCAAAGTGACAATCACACTATTGTCATCAATCCTGATAAAACACCAGCTGGAGAGCACGTACGTCGATTCAATGCGACTGTTGTTGACGACATTGCTGGAATCATGGTTGGCGACCGCACATCGACGCGAGAAATCGTGATTCGAAGAAGAAACAATAATCTGGAGTTCATCGCTGACACACACCGTTCATACGACGCTCTCCAATATCCGCTAATTTTCTGGAAGGGACAAGACGGATATTGCATAAACATTAAACAACGAGATCCTGTCATAGGTAATTCATTCATTATGAACATCATTACTCATTTTGAATTGAGAAAATGAATGGTTGATGTTTTTTTGTTTTTATCGGCGGTCATCATGATTGTCTACAGTGCTCTATTCCTCTTTCTGTCATAGATCCCATCCCCACACACTTACGATAAATTCGTTACTTTTTATTTATCAACCAAAATATTCACTAGAAATAATTTATATGGCAGAACAACGTTTGTCTGGTCAGCTAGTTATTATATAAATATGTTTACCACTATACATAGTACCACTAAGGGCATAATGTATATTAAGCAAAACATGCAATTGTGTACTTACTGATAATTTTAACCATTTAAAGTGATGTATATAATAGTAATACAAAAATATACAGTAGGTATAATAATATTTACGAGTATTATTTGGTTTTGAGAGATTTAATTAAAACTAATTCAATCATACAAAATAAATAATAATAAAATATTTTAATGAATGTTCAATAAGAAACAATCTATTTTTATTTAACATATATACATACAACATTCTTTATTGAACATACATAATTCGGAAACAATATGAAGCAAAAACAATATGGTACCAGTCGGGACTAGAAACTACATTCGATTCATCAGATTCCAGCCAAAGTGCTTTAGATATTTACTAAACCGGTCAAAAATATTAATGAAATTAGTGAAATGCTTCAGTCGTCGTTACTAGGTGCAGGTGACTAAATTGGGGTAAAATACGGTTCTATGACAAAACAGAACAGTGACAAAACAGAACAACGATAAGTAAATATAACTATGACCTTTCAGGAAAAATATAAATTTAATATTGAAATTGTCCTTTCTCTATTATGTTGATAGATTTTTATTAGCACATATTTTCAATACGCCATAATAAATCAAATTATATACCTAATTGTTGCATTCCTAATCGCTAGAAAGCCTCACATAAACGGGACTTAACTCGGTGTTACCGGCAAGCTTAGGATATCTCATCTTAATAAATATAATATATCCAAAATGATTGGGTGACTAGGTACAACGAAATAATGACCTAACCTAACCTTAATAGATTCCACAAAAATTATTAATGTTTCAATTTTCCCCTGGTTGTTCTGTTTTGTCACTGTTCTGTTTTGTTATTTTCTGTTTTGTCATGTTCTGTTTTGTAATGTTATGTTTTGTCACTGTTCTGTTTTGTCATGTCCTGTTTTGTCCGGTTACCGTAAAATACATTGACCGAAATTCGAGTACCACATGACACAGTTTTTTCTTACTACTTTCTTTCTTCTCACAGGTAAATTTTATATAATTGGCATTATATTATTTACAATTGAAGTAATGCAATGTTCAGTCCATGTTAAGCGACATTTTAAATTCTTAGTATGGTCGATAAGATATTTTTTTGTACGTAATAGTTATCAATCATTATTATTTTATAAAACATAATATATAAGTAAAGTTACTGTACATATAGTTACAGAAAGTATTTGGATACAGTTATCATGTCACAAAAAGGTCTGATAATCACCAGCCTTCGTTATGAGAAAATACTCGAAGAATAAAAATAATATAACATCCTCTCTATGAACCTGAATCCAGTTTTTTCTATTATTTGATGTTTGGCTCTGTGCCCGTGAAACAATATTTTGACAATATCATTCCTGTTCCCTATCTCTGACACTGTGCTTATCTTAATTTCCTACCTCGTCAAGACACTGAGGGGTGAAAATAAATATCGGCTAGGGTACTTATGAGGGTGGTTTATCGTAGGAATACGTGTTGAGAGGTTGAACCATATTTTTAACAATGTATTTTATTAAGAACCCGGCGAACCCAATAGAGCTATACGAAAGATAAACTAAATAATGGAAGAGAATTTTTGATTTATTTTTATGGTTGGGATAAAAATACTCTTTCTCGTTCACGGGTATAAAATATTCAATTTTCATATGCCTAATATTTGTAAAATTTATGTTTAACTAAATATTAGATTATAGAAAATACGGTAGGCAGTACCAAATGTCAACATTCTTATACGTCTTATCCTTGTCTCTCACTCACTCCTATATTATATTTTGAGTATGTTCAGAGCCAATTATTGATCTGTAAGCTGCTGTATCAGCCTAGCGGAGTCTTTGTAAGGCCTCATTACTTTGCCGACCACGCCATCGCTGCGCTGCAGTCATTCATTTGTCAAGCGGTGACACTTAACTGATGGTTTTTCATCATCTATAATATTTCTATTTTTTGGTAGATTGTGTATATCTAATGTGGCCTTGTGTTACAGTATCCTATCCTTTATATAATTACTCTTAAATCTATTGGATAACACACTAATTACTTGATATTTTATTACCGTATAATCATCTGTCGAGCTATTATGACTTAATCATTTGTTTTCTTTCACGACCCGATTAAAAAAAACGATTCCTCCGTTTTTTTCAAATTTTGAATTTGCGTGTACGTGTATGTTTGATACGTCTTCTCCCTGAATCACTCTCTTTTACACATGTTGATATATTTTTCTTATGCGTTACAAATAGTTCGAGACAAATATAATATAATATAATTAGTGTATTACTTAAGTAAAATACAATTTAATTAATAATTTCTCTTTTTAAAAAATAATATTGTCGACTGATTTCGTTCAAATTCGTTTGTAAATAATAAATATAAATAACATAAATAAAATAAAATAAAATAAAAATAAATGTAATAATATAATAGGTACATAAATATAAATAAAAAAAATCCGTTTTTAAAGAATATGCAACAATACAGATATTTATACTTTGCAATTTAAAAAAATAAATATTCTAAATATGAACACCTAATAATTAAATAAACTTCTAAGAAATCCACCGTTCAAAATAAATTAAATAATATATTTACCTTCAGAAACAATTTATTATTATAATCGCATTTAAGTACACACGATGAACTTTCATATAAGATCCATAATAAATAGTTATTAAGAATTTAATAACAAAAACCCTAATTGTTAACATAACACAATAAAATCCGAGATAAGTAAAATGAAAAAATAACATAAGATACATCAACTTTGTTAGATCAGATGGAGGTAAAATGGTCAGATAGCAGTAATGGAGCAAGGTGAGGTATGCATAAAGGGGCACGGATTTATAAAAAAATATTATTAATTTGTTTGCCTATATTATCTACAAGTATTTCACACAGACGAAGTAACTGTCTCTCGCTGATAAATAAACATGTTTGTAACGTGTGTTTACGATTTTAATATGCATTATGTTAAGTAGAGAATAATTAAAAATATTTAATATATTATTAGTCGAATCACCCTCATCTCTATCCCGATACACATTGTATCAAAGAACGTAGATGTAACGATAGGTCACGGAGTGGAAACTTTGACGCTAACTTTACGAAAGCTCCTCGCTTCTGCTACGTAACTTTTTTTACGCAAATGTTGTAAACCAGTTTTATGTTCTCTTAAGAGTTATTGAAAAGTTTCTATTACATTGTCGACTTGAAAGCTCGTCTGTATTGGAGAAGGTTCGATAAACAAATTTGCAACGTCGAATGAGATTACAGCTCGTCTTTTGAAAAAGCTCCGATTTTATTGCCTCCTATTTGAGAGGAGTACGTTCAGTAATTTTATGTTTCAACGTCTTGCTGTAAGTATTTTCAAAATTACAGGTTAAAAGATTGCAGTGCCCATAATAATATATATACATTTGTGACTTGATGGTCAATTGAATTATTTTTACAACTATAAAAACTTAAGAGTATAAATGAGGATAATACTCAATAACAATAATGGGTGGCTCACAATAATTATTATGGATCAAGTCCATCAAAATGGATCCTGAGATATTTGTACCTAAAGTTAAAACTCTTTTTGTAAAATTCAGGAATATTTTTACTGTATATACTTACCACATTTTGATAGTAAATAGGTCAATTTAAATGAATAGTCGAAACATAGAGTATATTCAGGCTTTATTAATATTAGCAAATTAATGTTTGCAAATACATACTTCTTAATACTGCTGGAGGAACTGTCAAAATGGACACGATTCATATTCAATTTGATGTCTTATCAATACCAGTATTGCCATATATGTAGAAAATTGTAGAGCTACGATTCTGATATTAACACACAATATAGAAATCTGTTTTATCTTGCCACAATATAAAAATTATTTTCACATTTTTTTATAATTTTATGAAAATTTGACTTGATCTATAATTATTGTGAACCAGCATAAAACTATAGACCGTAGTGTCATTGCAATAAGAAAAAAAAACTGTTATCGAAGTATCATTTTTAAATTACATTACTATCAAATATACGAGTACCTTAGATAAATTATATTTTTTATTTTGTCTTAAATTGTCTGAGAGAAAATATATACAAATGTGTAAAAGAGAGCGAAACAGGGAGAAAACGAATTGAATGCTGTATTTCGAAAACGTTACATGTCACAATTTAAAAAAGAGTGGCATAAAATCTTCATATTACTTAAATATACAAATGTAAGGCAATTCTTCTGTAGTTTTTTGGAGACAACAGTAAACACTGTAAAATAATATATTTTACATAAAAACTATTTATTTTTATATAGGTAAGAGATTTTTTTCACTATTATGACTAAAACATAATTATTGCGACTTGTAACGTTTTCGAAATACAGCATTTAATTACACATAATTATAAATGCAAATTCTAAATTTGAAAAATCAGAGGGATTGTTTATTTTATTTGGGTAGTGAAATAAAACAAATGATATTCTCATAATAGTTTGACAGAATATGCATACAGGCGGTAATAGTTTAAGAGTAATTAAAATAGGGATAGGATGCTGTAACTTACTGTAACCTTAGGCAATATACATAATCAATCAAAAATAAAAAAAACATTATGGATGATGAAGAAGCATCATATTTAGTGTATCCGTTTAACAAATGAATGAGATCAGCGATTGTGTACTTAGCAAAGTCAGGAAACTCCATAAAGATTTCGCCAGGTTAATGCAACAGCTCACAGATAAATAATTAAGTCTGAAACACCAAAAAATACTGTACAACAGATCATACACGTAAAAGCTTTAACATAATATAAGCTTTTAATATGTTCACGACTCAAATCCTATGGGCCACAGCCCACAGTGCAAAAGTAGTAACACATAACGTATTTAATTGGAAAGATAAAAATATGTTTGAAGATTTTTGGAGGTAAATAAACGTCAGTGAGTTTTGGGGGAAAAAAACTATAAGATGGTTTTATTTATTCGTAACTTAGAAACACTTTGGGCCCACGTTTATTGCCAGTTATAGTTTGTTTTAGTTATAAAATAGAAACACTTCCGCTTTTAGTATTGACAACTAGAAACCACACTTATCACTACAAACGAATCTCGATAGTATAAGGTATTTAGTCTCTAAATAGAGGACTTGTATGATCAAAAGGGTCAGAGCTTATCAGACTAAGCTGACTGGATATAAGAATGTGAGAGATATCAATTCAGTGTGAGTGAACATAGAGTTAAATTCTAATCTATCTACATAACGCTTGCGGCATCCGGTCAATAAGCCGTGCCATATTATATGGGCCTCTTTTCGAAGTCCTACCGCTATAAAACTAAAATTAAATTCTCATAGAAGAAATACAAAACAAATAATAATATATACTTCAAGAAAAATCAAATTGACATTTATACCCTTTCGACTTTCTCGATGGATAAAGTTTACGTTATGTATTATACTTTGCGGTTGATATAAGACCCGCGGGCATTAATTTTTCTAGGACTTCTCTCCACCATAATATGATAGGGTTTTTATAAGCCTTACACAGCGTTATTTTGATAAAAACCACTCTTAAGAATGATGATGATTTTTCTAAATATTTTACGGTCCTTTTTCCCACTTTCCGAAACAAAATCACGGTAAAATTGAGTCAGATAAGCTCCTCACATAAAAAAATGTTATCACGGTTAAAATGTCCGGAATAAAAGTCACAGAGAGGGGGTTAAGAGATGGAAGGGGGCATCAAATTTTCACGGACCATGTCGCGACATTGGAGGCTGTAGATAAAACAACCTCATTCAGAAAATAAAAGACTAAAAAAGACAATGGGGATGAAAAGATATCACCCCCTGTAGCCTGCTTATTTCGGTCTTATCTATTTTTCCCAGAAGCACAACTAGCGCCTTTTGAGTTAACCGTCTTAGAAGAGGGCTTTTATAAAAGTTCTCATGCTTTGGACTATCAGTCAAATAATAAAATACCCGTAGTGTCTCCTCAGAATGAAAATAATACCTTTGAACTAAAAGTCTTAACATATTTAGGTGGTGTTGATTACCTTTTTGTTCTTTCTGTTTTATTCAATTAAATGCGTAATAAAACCCTACCTGACTGTACCTATTTCATATTAAATTCACTATATACATACCAGTAGCGAAGGATGTAGGTAGGCTGTAAAAATCCAATATAAATAGTCCACACTAAATTTTGTCAGTAATACTCATTTGTTTTTATTGAACTAAGAATACAAACAACAGACGGTGATGGTTAAATAAAAAAAAATCTATTAAACCTTAGACTATTATTAAACCCTGCCTAAACTAAATCATATTAGTTTGACACTTTTATACAGAATGGTGTTGGTTAGTTTTTTTTAAAATACATTAACCCGTGCCTAAATCAAACCACAATTCATTCAACTTATTCGCTAAAATTATGTGTGATTTAATGGCATAGTTTTACATATAGATAGACGAATATTTTTTGAATATATTCAATTATGGCTTGGTTTACGCATCGTTTAATTGAATTTTAAAAACTACCAGACACTATCTATAAACTGTAGTCTTAGTTGAATTAAAACAAATACATTTGACTGACAAAGTGTAGTGCGTATCCGGAAATTTGTACGTAAACAGTTCAACGTAGAACACTTATTCGTGTGCCGCAGTACGTGAAACATGAGTTCGTGCAACATTTAATCAAATGACGAGTTCTTCGTTGAACATTTCACCGTGGAATACATTTCACCGTGGAATGCGTATTCTACAACATGTGGCGCTGGTTTGCAGTTCCAATTAGATTCAATACGAATTTTATGAGATGTCTTTATTGGTTTTAAATAATTTAATGTTGAAACTACAAACATATAATTACAATATGAAACTATTTCTAATTTAGTTACCTACTTATTTTCTTCCGTCTTTCCCATATACTCCGATGGTTTAAGTGTTATAATTTTACATGAGTATTATATGTTACCAAAATAGCATTATTTATTTCAAAATTGTAATTAAATAATATTATATTTCTTTACCTTCGTAAAAGAAGTGGTTATGTCGATATATCATTTTTTCCAGTACAAACGATTCTTTAATACCTTTCAAAGTCATTAATTGATAATTTAAATAATATTATGCACGATAGATTTTTATATTGTTTTTAATACAAGTAATTAATTTGGAAAAGACCAAAAAATAAAGCAATTAACTTAGTATTGGCAAATTTTGATATTGGCACTTATTTTACCAAGATCCAGATTTATAATTCCTTGTGTAATATAGATATTATCGTGTAAGTATTAAGTACTTAATATTATGAAGTGCACTTAATGGTAACTATAAAAACAGCTATTAATTGGTTGGAATTAGGAAAACATTTTATTAGGTAGTTAATTAAAATAAAACACAAAAATAAGTAGTTAGTGTTTATTCCACAATTCACACATGGATATTATAGGTTAACCTATAATCCTGAGATATTGGTATCATTTCAGTACCGTTTATTATGTATTGTACTTATAAGTAATAAGTAAAACTATTAATACACCCATGGTGGCTGAGTTGGTAAAGTGGTCGTCTATCAAGAAGTGGGATCGATCAATCCAGCGTAAAGACCCAATGTTTCGTGCAGTGGCGCAACCAGGGGGGGGCAAGGGGCCCTGGCACCCCCCAAAAATGAAAATTATCAGAATGATTTTAAACATTGAAATTGAAAGCCAATAAACTATACCTTTGGGCTTAGACAAATAAAGACACGGCAAAAAAATGATTTGTAATAATTCTCCAGCACCCTTTTTAGAAAAATTTCTTAGATTTTAATTTTTAACACAAAAATTTTGAAACACTAATGTCAGGTTTTTTTAGAAACACAATCCCTAATGGAAATGTCAAAAATTCTCGATGTCCACCCTAATTCCGGAGCAGTGTCGGTCATGGCTGGGGAGGGCTGACAGAGCTCTAGCCTGAGGGCCCGGGCTGTGGGGGGCCCGGCGTGTCGGGTTGACTAGATAAGTGAGATAAACACACATCATAAATTAGCGTTATAGTAAAAAAAGTCGCCTGCGGCGCTATTATACTTCATGTTCATGAACATTTTCAATTACTTATATAATTGTGCAATATAGTTTTTGATTATAATGTGTCGATACTCGACAGCTCCATTAAAGTAGATGTATTAAAAATCGCCAATAATTCACTGTATAAGTACCCTTAATTTGAACTGAAACACAATTTGAAGAACGTTAATGTAGTATTTCACACTGTCTTTAATCTAATATCGTAGCCTGAGGCCCCGTTTCAGGATGTGGGGATCATGGTGTAGGTACACCGAGCGCAATAGACAAAAGACCGATAAACGAGAAATTAGGCTGTAAAGAAGAAATAGATCCTATGGGACTAATTTACATTTTCCTCCTTGCCCCCCCCCCCTAATATTAAATCCTGGGTGCGCCACTGGTGTCGTGTCAAGTGATTATTTCTAGTGTGACAATCAATATATCTAGGGTCTTATTGGTTGAAAAAAAAATGGTTTATTATAATTTTTATAATACCTATGTATTTATTTAATAATACATTCAGTTTACTGTGGGAAACATGTCCTAAATATAATTAAAAAACCAATAACGAATGTAGTAAGTATTTTGAAATGATGCATTACCTAATTACAAATCCGTTTTATTTTGGTGGAATCTAGTAATTAGTGACACTGACTAAAGTCTAAACAATACATTCATTCAAGACAAATGTGTCCAGATGGTTAAAAGTTTTTGTATTATGGTCAATTTATTGGGTTGGCCCTTTCTCGAGAGTTCCCTTGTTCATTATTGTGTGAACAAAAAAGACCGTTTTAGAAATTAATGTTATTAAAAAAAAAACATTATTACGTACGATATGGTTGTAGTTATAATATACTTATCTACCTATTTTCTGCTGTGTCCCTTGCATTACGATGGTTTCATTACGTACTTTTAAGTAAGTATTATATTTTTACATGAATATTTAAAATTTCATTATATATTGTAAATAAATAATATTATGTTATGTTTACAATTCATTATGTATACCTACTAGGTTTATTGGTATTTTGTATTGATAATGGGAGCTATTTATAAGTAATAACCATATACATAGTATATTTGTCTATGGTAATACCTACGTAATGCACATTAATGGTATTAACTATCAAGCTTAGTATTGATGAGAAAATATTAAGTATATCATTATTTTAATACCTATAACACAATAATAATATTTAGGTAAGTACCTAATGTTTATTTCACAATTTAGACAGGTATATATATATATATGTACAGATAAGTTAACTGAAATTACAAATATACCTAATGCTAATTTAAATCTATTTCCGTTTTATCTATGAACGTATATTTTATATTATTTTTATAATAACTTAACTTGTGTACTCCATCATAATGCAGGAAATTAAGAAGGCATCAGAAGTGTAGATAGATAAAGATTGTCATGGCTACGGAACCAACGTGTGTTTCAAAACACACATTCTTGAAATCGACTACAATGTTCTTATAGCTATTTACCACGTGATGAAGAATATGTTAATTACATTATGTAAGTATCATAATATGTTTTATTTTGTTAACTGTCAATTCATGGTGGAACTGCATTGTTGTTATATTATTTCTGTCGCTTTGGAATTTGTTTGAAAAATATTGTTTTAAAAAAATGTATTCAGTTGAAAATGTCCCTCTGAGGCGGACGAAACAGGTCCTAATTAAAAGTGGAATAAGTACTACAAAAATGCGTTTTATTAAATTAAAACAACAATATCATAATATGCTTTAAAGTTTCTAACATAAACGAAACGTGCATTCAATATTGGCAATATTTGAAAACACTAAACGGGCTTAGTATTTCTTGCGTTGCTGGCTTCAAATTCTTGATCGATGGTGACTGGCTTTCGCATTTCTATCTTATTAATCAGTTCTATGGTATGACCTATAGATATTTAAAATGGGTACTGTTTGCTTATACGGAATACAGAGGAAAACACATTTTGAAAATAGCCGATAAACTGGATTATTTGTTAGGTTAACCTAACCTAACCTAACCTAACCTTACCTAACCTAACCTAACCTAACCCAACCTAACCTAACCTAAACTAACCCAAACTAACAAATACTCCAGTATATCGGGTATTTTTAAAATTTGTTTTCCGCTGTATTTCGTATAACCGAACAGTACAAAAAAATATATTAAGTAAGTATATGAAAAATATTCTCTTAGGTATAAGTATAAATAAAACAAATCAAATGTTTCTCCTACACATAATTTTGCGTGCGGACAGTGGACTAATTGAATTAAAACTTATTGTAAGTAGGTATTATTGAAAATACAATACCTACTTTAAATTAAAAAAGTAAATGTTTTTACCTAGGTATATAAATAAATGCTGTTATTTAATTCATTTAGGATAATATCGATCTTTATATATGTAAAGTATGCAGTACCTACCAACATGTCCTAAATATAATTAAAAAAATCAATAACTCATGTAGTGTTTTGAAATAAATCAATTACAAATCCGTTGTATTTTGGTGGAATCTTCTGAGACTGCATTTCATAAAAATGACAAAAGACGTATCCAGATGTTAATGATTTTGTATAGAAATTAGGGTCAGTTTATTGTGTAGGTATGTCCTTTAACTTTCACGTGCTTCTATTATTATGTGCACAAAAAATATTTGGCCACTGTAACATACCTAATATCCGGAGTTAGGGTTTATAAATAAATGTACCTACAGATATTTCACGGGCCCCCTACCTATCGCTAAAGATAAAGACAGTGTGATGTTCTTTTCCAAATGGTGTACGCGGTAAAATTAATGTGTATATTTAGTGTTTTTTGTATAATTGAATTCATCTATTTGTCTTTTTTTACTATTCGAGAGAATTTGTGATGTGTTTAAATCACTAATCTGGTCGATTCGCCACGCCGGGCCCTTCCTGAGCCCGGGCCCCCAGGCTAGAGCCCTATCAGCTCTCCCTTTGTGGGAGCCATGTCCAGTGGTATCCAAGAAGTACAAAACGTCCGCAAGGTAGACCTAGAGGCCGCTGGATCGATGAAATGATCAAGCTCTGCGGAAGAAGTACGTGGCAAAGCAACGCACAGGACCGAGAGAAGTGGAAACAGCTTGAAGAGGCTTTCATCCAGCATTGGATAGATTCAGGCTGATGATGATGATTATCGAACTTAGGCTAGGTTTGTATGCTATATTTTAACAGCACCTATCTTGCTGCTGTTAAAATATAACATTTATTGCAACAATTACAAATATCTTATTGTAATTGTTACAATAAGTGTTGGTCTTACGTTGGATTAACACACATTAAAAAAACAACATGTATTTTTTTATCCAGTCACGTGATTGAACCCACTTTTTATATGGAACCGCTCTGCGAAGTCGGATACCATACCTGTATTATCAAGATATGCTAAAGTTAAAGTACCTATGTAGTAGTACCTATCTATAAAGTTGCAAAGATCAATCATATCCAAAATGAATTCAATAAATGCAGTCATCTATATAAGTAGGTATATTTATTTTTAAGTTCGTATATTCAATAATATCCATTTACAAAAAGTTTCAAACCAACATTGTCCATAATATTATTTTAAATAATAATAAGAACACACATTTTCTATAATACTATAATAAATTTTCAACATATTTGGTAGTTAATTAAAATAAAACGCAATAAGCCACAATAGACACATTTAAAAAACAACGTGTATTTTTGTACATCTGCGGGATCGAACTAACCCACTCTTCATAAACGACCGCTCCCCCAACTCGGGCACATATATTTAAAATTAAAGTAGGTACTACGTACTTATCTATAAAAATCAATAATATCCTAAATGAATTAAACAACAGCATTTACATATACCTACCTATGTACCTATATACATTTATTTTTTAAATTAAAATAGGTAGGTATTGCCATCTTTTTATTTTCAATAATGCATACTTACAAAAGGTTTTAAATCAACTAGTCCATTGTCCACACGCAAAATTTTTGTGTATAAGAAACATTTGATTTGTTTTTATACACAAATATAAATATACATATTAATACAATAAGAGAACATTTTTCACATAATTTTTTTATTCAAATGTTTTGGTGAGATTATAGAAATCTGAATAAAACATTTGAAACCATAATGTTCTAATAATAAAGATAATCTCCTAATATAATATTTTACCAATTACCACCAATAGCTGTTGATAATTTATACCATTAAAGTGCAATATTACTTACTAATATACTAATACTAGCTAATACTAATATATTACACAGGGAATTATAAAAATAATATAATATTATTTATTTATAATATTTAACAAAATATTTCTATTTCTGTAAGTTGCAATATTAATGTCTAAATAAAACACTTAAAAATACGTAATAAAACCATCGTAATACAAGAAACACACATTAAAAAATAGGTAGGTAAGTAGATTATAAATACAATCACATCGTATAGGTATATTATTTATGTAGTTTCAACATTAAATTATTTAAAACCAATAAAGACATCTCATAAAATTCGTATTGAATCTAATTGGAAGAGCAAACTAGCGCCACGTGTTGTAGAATACGTATTCCACGGTGAAATGTATTCCACGGTGAAATGTTCAACGAAGAACTAGTCATTTGATTAAATGTTGCACGAACTCATGTTTCACGTACTGCGGCACACGAATAAGTGTTCCACGAAGAACTGCATACGTACAACTTACATGTAACCATTTTATAATAAGTATATTATAAAGAATCGTATAGGGTATTTTCAGATACATGTTTAAATATTTAGGTATAATATTATTTATTATTATACCAATGTATGACCTGGCATCAGTGTCAGGTAAGTGAGACCGATGTATTTTGTACGTACACCCGACTTGAGATAAAGCAATAATGGCCGACAATAAAGTTTCTGCAGCATATATCATCCAAAATAATCACATAAACAAATCAAAAATAAAATAAGGATTTGAATCCGGTCCTACTTAAACAGATCTGAAATAATAAGTAATATAAAACTAGTGATTATCAGTTATTGGAAACTTTACAAGAATGTCGAAAATTGACTTTGAGTAGGTATTTAGTAAATATAATAATTAGTGAGAAGAATACAAAAGTAGATACAGTTATGAAGAAAGCAACACCGATAACCACTACTATACTGCCAATCACTCATCGATTTTTGGCAATTGGAGACTAACACAGAAGTTAAATGTATTATTTATTCATGGTGTTTGACTCTTAAAATACTCACATTGTTCCAAATTCAGAAGTTTGTGCAGCTTTGATAGTTGACCTTTTCATATTTTGATCATTATATAGTTTGACTTCCACGTTCCATAGCTCAGGACATAATGGACCTCATCAATAAGCTCCAATACCCTGTCGCTTGTCCATTTATTCATTTTGTAAATGTATGAATTGATGATTAGTAATAACACCATAATAATATTAATGACGACACGGCGAAAAAATATAATAATGTATTGTCGACTAAGCCGATGTTGTTTTGGTTGCTATGGAAATAGATTTGTCTAGGAAGTATTGCTGTTTTTTTCGATTGCGTTCGATATTTGATATATCGACCAACTAATGCTGCCAGATGGAAAATTTCGGCAACGTATACTAATATTTTTGTGTTTTGGGGAACTATTAACGGCAACACAATTCGTCGCGTCAGTTTCATTTACGAATTTATAAGTTAAAATATAATGTCGATTATTAAATTAAATACACAATTATACTTACAAGATAAAAAAAACTTTTTATATACAACGTTTTTAAAGTTTCTGTTGAATCATATAAACTTGACTTAATTAGCTTAAACGATCAAAAAAAAATGTACTTGATAGAAATACTGAATAATGAAATGTCATTTCATATTGATTTCCATAGTAACGCATGTATATATTATTTAATAATTTAGTTGCTAGGATCCCCTAGCAACCAATGATGGTATCAAAATAACTTTTCATGAAAAAACAGAATTAACTAAAAATGAATTCAATTCTACTTTAAAGATGGCTAAAAGTAATAAAAAAATGCATTGGCATCGTGTTCTTATATATTATAAAAGTTTAAAATGTCTAGCTAGTCGGGAAGTTAGTTAAAAATCGATTGCAAGATTTATACCGGACAAACAACCACTGGACAAATAAGAATAAGACCTAAGAAAAACGTTGTAAAAAAATATGATTGCAGATAAATTATATTAATAGTAATAATTGTTAAATTTTGATGTTTTAAATCTTCTCTTAATTAAAATAACAATTTTTGACGCCTACAAAAATCTTCAATACCTGTCATAATCATAGATAGTGATCATAGGTGGTATAAACCCATATCTTTACGTACATAATTATATGAAATATGATAATTCAAACAATTTCTATTAAATTTTCCGTCTTTGTCACCATTTTCATCTTGCAAAATTCGCAACGCATCGAATAAAACGCATTCAACTGTGTTGACATTTCGCAACGATTATTTTCGTTGAAAATTAACACCTCTTGCAAAAGCTTGATCTTGCCCGTATGGCGTGGTGGTGCGAATAATTCACATTGGTGAACGGAGGACTAAATTTAGAACTTAGTAAAAATAAATACTTAAATAAAAATAATAATTTAAAAATAACTGAATAAATGGCTAAAGAAATTCAATGTATAACGATGGCATATAATTTACAATGAGATTTAAATAACAAATATAGTCTTATGTTGATTAAACATGTCCTGTGATTTTTTAATTGTCTGATTTTTCATAATAATCATATGCTTTCTTGGAGTGGAACTTACGCCAGTGACGAGGGGTAAAGTTAGCTTGTTAAGATTCGACATAAAAAGTGCACATTGAACTTTGTCAGTCATGCTTATTTATTATAATTTAGCTAAGAATAAAATTTTCAGATGGTGCTGGAAAACTAATTTTAAAATTCAATTAAACCTTGCCTAAACCAAATCATAATAGCGTTTAAGTTTAAGTGCACACTTTTTCAGTTATACTTATTTGACTTTGTTGATTTAAGAATACATATTATTAGAAGGTAATGGTTAGTTTTTTTTAAAATTAATTAAGCCGTATCAAAACCAAACCATAATCAATAAAAAATATTTATATTATTTATAGTAGGTAAGTACCTAAATATAATATAAAATTACGAATAGTTTAATGGCATAATTTTAGATATTTTGTTAAACGAATATTTTTGACTATTTCAAAAACTTACAATCACAATCTACAGATTAAAACAAAAACGTTTGACTGACAATGTTTAGGGTGCACTATTTATATCGGAACTTAACAGCCTGCCTCCATCCTTTGCAGCTCATGCATGTATGTTGTGTGAAGTCGTGAGTTGACACAATACTGACACAGCATTTTATTTATAAAAAAATATATTGATAATCTCTGTGATCCCAAATTTGACAAGAATTAGGCATTTTATTATTCAAAAAATGGGCAAGATTTACACATTTAAAGATAATTTAAAAAATACTGATTATAAGCTATGTCTTTGACCATTCAAATGTGATAATCATTCTACGAATAATGTAAATATTTCACTATAATAATATCGACATAAATTTTACTAATGGTTTTATAAATGCATTTAAAATTAATAAATATAAAAAATCTTAACACCACTTCACATGGATGTACTGAAATATGACTATATTCTAAAACATTAGAGCGAGAGGTTTAAAAGAATACTATTTTATGTAATAAAAATACTTTATCCAGTCATCAAATGTTTAAAATAAATATAAAGGATAATACGGCTTCAAAATGATGTAAATAGATTATCTACAACGTTTAAGGAATGTCCAGGATCATGCTTTGAAAATAGCATAAAAGCTCAATTTTGACGTACGCTGAGCATGTCCCCCCTTAAGAGATTTTTGACTAATTCATAGTTTTAATATTTAAAAAAACATCGGTTTTTATAAAAAATATAAATGTGTATAACTTGAAATCCTTTTTATTTATATCACATTTTATTTATGTATGGTCCCAATATTGAAGCTTGATTTGAGATTTGATTTCAGATACATATTTATTAATTAATATAGTTGAAATTGCAAATTATCAAAAAAATCTCAAATTGCAAGCTTCGTATTTTTCCGCTAGGCGCCTCTTTAAAAAAGGCTCAGTAAAGGCTTCACCCTTATAACTATTTATAATAAAAAAAAAACATTTACTTAAATATATTTTACCCGAGTATTTATAATATCACTTCCAGTCCCCTGAATACTTCAATAGTACAATAGTAGGTATATTATAACACAGTGACCACATTAAATCTTTGGGTTTTTATGCTAATTTTCTCTCTTGGATACTCAATTAAATGGCCTTCATCTGTTCTGTCAGCTAACCACTGACCGGTTTCTGCCACCATCCTCAAAATAGAGTAGCCTCAGAGTCTAAATAATATCTCGAAACTTATTTAATTATATAATGTTATATAAACTTAAAAGTATGTTATGTATATAGGGTGTGTTGAAAAAAAAAATGTTATGTAAAATTAGCCATAATAGGTAATCACGAATATTTTATGAAAATATATAACTATAGTTTGATTCTCAATTTTATGAGGACAACGTTTAAATTATTTAATGTACCGACTTATTAATATATTATTTTGTATATATTACAAAATTTAATTTTTATTTATAAGGATATACTATAATATGTATATTATTGTCTTCCTTATGAAATATACAGATTGTTCAGTATTACTCAACAAAAATTCTTTATTTTCAACCGACATACAGCACGTGGGGCCTTGAGATTTTAAAAGCAATCACATTTCAAACTGTGATGTCAATCTAACATCAACAATATTCAACGATTTGATTTATTTTTTCGAGCTGAAGAAAAAAAACAGAAAAACAAAAACATTTAATTTAATTCAGCCAGTAAGATTTCCTTCAATTTGCTGAATTTCGAAATTACCCCAAGAGATGATTTGATGCCCGGGGCTCACTTACACTTTCCCGTTAAATTACGTAGAAAACTTGTTAAAATAAATTTCAGTACTTTTACAAAAAAAAATGGTAAGGGTTGAAAAAATAAAATGAAAAAAAAAACTACCATGAAAAGTTCGCACCCTGATGCCATTTTATCGCGAGGAGAAAATTGTATGCTGTTTGAAAGCCCAGTGTTAACACTTTGAATGTTAGCAATAAATAATATCTAAATGCCCAAGTTGAGTATGAGTAAGTTTATACTTTTCTTTGTGGAAAATTTACAAAACCTTTTTTTTCTAGTATTTTAAATATTCAGGTTTATTCTGAAGTAGGTAAGTTTAATATACCGTAACGAAGTGTGTGTATTAAACGATTATTTAACGTTTTCTAAGATAAGTAAAATACAATTATTTATTGAGAAAATAACACATAAAACTGGTATCATTTGGAGCAATTCCATAAACAATGCAGTTATCTATGACAATTGTTAACACGGTTACTTCATTTTACTTGATTTCAAATATATCTTATTCGAAACTCCAATTAGATAAAAAAAATAATTGGAGATTCTAATGGAATGCATTTTGAATTACCAAAACGTGTTAACCGTGTTACTCAATGACATTTGAAAGCTCGCGGTTAACGCGGTTGAGTTCAAACTATCAAGCCAGATTGTTAACTTCCCGGGATAATTATTAACTGTGTGAATACGATAATATATTAGAATAGCCCTGCAGATTACCAATAATCGGTTAACTGGCATTCAGACGATGAACTGTGATGTAATACGTACAATTTACATGTAACCTACTTAGTTGTAAACTGGTCGAAGTATTACTTTTTCATAGTGGACTGTAATTGATTGCTGGAATGATTGTGATGGTAGATGTGGATGCTGAAGGGGAGAGGTTATGTTAGGATGCCAGGCACTGACCTTTTGTAATGTTCTGCGGTCTGGCTGAAGCTGGTCTCTGGGGTATGCCTCACCTTATAGTAGGCACTTTCCACTTTTGATGAATGATATGATAAATGACGATACACCCTCTGCTGGTAACACGGATACAGGTGGTTTGTTTAACGGAGTTGGCACTGAGACTCCGATAGAATTATGGTTTCCACGACACACAACGTTGCACTGGACACGTTTGCGGTATGCACTACTTGTTGAACACTTGATGTTCAGAAATAGTTTGGGTTGTAGGTGTTTTTACGCACGCGTTAGATGAATGACTGACCTTTTTATATTAATTATCGGTCGACTACTAACTCATAACTGCGTTGTGCCTGGACTTGTGACAATACTGAGAATTTGAGGTAGAAGTGAAAAAAGGAATGGGGGCCAACAAACTTGGATAGCATTTCATTTCTCTTCTCAAGTTCTAGGTACTATATTCATTTATATAACTGACAGAAAATTAATGATTGATATATTGTATTGTTGTATTTATTCATTTTTATAACTCCAGCACTAAAAGATTTTTAATTTTATAAACATAATAATTACTTTTTGTAAGATAATACAAGCCTCAAAGTGTTAAGAATCTTATTCTGAGACAATAAGCATGGCGAGATTCATTTATCAGATTTCCTTTCTTTTATTTGTAAACATCAAAAAAAAAAGAAAAGAAAATACTTTCTCCAAATTGTTTTATTGTTTTATACAAACGCCATTTAAAGGCTTCCTTGTCACGAAATAATAAACAATATTACACTACACTGATTATTTAATAAGATATCGTTGTATAAAGCTATCTTATAACAAGAAAATACTGTCTTGTGTTTACAAGACGGAAACAGTAATTTATTGGTGTACCCGTTGAAATGTGAAATTAAATTATTTGCGTACTACATTCGAGTGGTTACAGTCAAACAACGTTATCTACAAAAAGTGTTATTTTAGATAACGTTATTTTACATTCTCGGCTACATGATAGTCAAAGAAATTTATGTCAAACTTTTCTAGTTTCTTCTTAAATCGTCAGTAAAGTTTAACGTTAACTCCATAAAGTTACCCTTGTTTTCATATTTTTTTAAACCATAACTAAAACTTTAACATCACCATAAGCAAAGTAAGAGTATAATACACAATAAATTGTAAAATAGGAACATTAGGTTTTAAATAAATATCTCCTGTAAAGTTGCATTTTTGTAGATAGTGTTGTTTGACATTAAAACACTTTTTTAAATTCTCTTTTAAATTATAATAATATAGTCTAATCCTTATATTATAGTCGTAAAAGTGGTGGGTTAAATTAAGGTAAATAGTATTTTTTCATTTTCTTCTTACAGATGTCAGATATTATGCAGTTCAATTTAACATTAAATCCTGTACATGTTGTATCAATGGTTTAATTGAATACGATAGCGAGCTATAACATGTCAACTTATAATATCGTAGATTCGAATCTCGGGTCTGAAAAATTTATAAGTTGTTTTTAATGTGTATTTTGACCCAGAGTGTGAACCTTATGGATTGAGAAAGTGGCTGCCATCCATTTAATCTGTCAATAAAACCCTCACTCCAGAACGTCATAGGTACCTTGGGAGAACAAACAACTGATGCTCCCGATTTCTAAGATAGTTATTAGGGACACATAAGTCAATATTACCGATTATGGTAGAGTTCTCATTTACACCATGTCTAAGTCGAAAAAATACGTGTCCAAATATTGATAACTTCTTGATACGATTTCTTTTAAAAATACATACATCTGTTAATTCAAATTGTATTCTGTAAAAGCCCATAATAATATGATGATTTTCTAAAAAATACAAAAAGCGGAATTGCAACAAAGAAATTATAATTAACTATTTTCTTTATTCAACGAATAATTCACAATATTTAGGAATGTAACATTCTAATTATTGAACATACATAATTTTTAAAACACTTCTAATACAATTTATTACAACTTAAAAAAAAATCTTTTTGAAAATAGTAAAACGCCCCGCAGGATCGAACCTGCATCTCTCGGATTAGTAAGTAAATAAGTAGTACCTACTTTGATGTAATATATAAAAGCTGATCGCCAATAGTAGCTCAATTTAAAAAAGCTTCAGAGAGTGTTAAGAGCCACTATTTAAAATTTATCGCAATTAACGCTTTCGCTGCTGAATAGATAATGAGATTTTAATTGCCCCCTTTAAAATGCACGTTAATTACATCGATCAGCCGCCAGGTCATTACGCACCGTGTGCATCTTCCGCGTCCAAAGTATTAATTATGACGCCTTTAGCATAGTAGTATGTGTAGCAGAGGCGTGGGCGTGAAACCCGAGAGATGCAGGTTCGATTCCTGCAGGGTGTTTTACTTTTTTCAAGAAGATTTTTTTTATTATCTCAGAAGTGTTTTCAAAATTATGTATGTTAAAGGAATTCCAAATTATCCGAGTAAATAAAAATCCGACTAAATCTATTTTTTTATCTCTGTTTATGTATTGCATTAATTAATTACAGCCGAAATTATTCATTAAACCTGCAGCAAAATGTTAAATTTACTTTGCACAATACGTTAGCATCTGCTCGTTTCACCCCGTTGATATAACAATACGGATCTTAAAACTTGCTACAGTGAGTATGTTTACTTTTTCTTCATGAAAATTTCCCTGCTTCTAAGCAATATGAACGGATTAATTTAAGTCTTGTTTACACTCATAGACAACGGTAAGTTATAAGTAGTTTTCGTATATTACATCATTAATATGTCTTATTAATTTCGAGATATTTCATAATTATTCATAAAATTATTTACTAATTAAACTATTTTATTATTTATTTTATTAGCTCGTATTCTTGTTTGTCCGATACAGATTTTTTCTTGTGCAATATAAATTTTTTCTTGTTTGTCCAAGATTTTAACTAACTTCCCGACTAGCTAGACATTTGAAACTTTAAAATTTTGGCCATCTTTAAGCAGAGTTGAATTCATTTTCAGTTAATTCTGTTTTGTATGTTTCGGAAAAAAATCGTTAAAAGTAATATTTACTACTTACTATTATTGGCTGCTAAGTGGGTCCTAGCAACTAAATTATTAATATATACGTGCGTTACTATGGAAATCAATATTAAATTTCTGTATTCTATATTTATTTTATTCAGTATTTCTATCAAGTACAATAAAAAGTTTTTATTAATACATAGAATTGTCAAGTTTATAATGATTCAACAAAAAATTTTAAAACGTGGTATATAAAAAGTTCTATTTATTTTGTTATTATTTTTATTATTATTATCGTGTCCTGAAACTTGTACGTATGCAGTTCGCCGTGAAATATTGTATAGGAAATATAATATGGCCGTATATTAAAGACCGTCCAACCTCTTTGTGTTGTATAATACTGACATAAAATACATGTCTAAATAAAACACGGTTCTTGTTGGTTTACACTTTATAGGAAACCAGCGGCAAACAAATTTTGAAAATAGTCGATATACTGGATTATTTGTTAGTTTAGATTAGGATAGGTTGGGTTAGATTTGGTCAAGTTAGGTTAGGTTTTCATTCTTGAATTCGTGAATTTTGCTAAAATCAACTATGAAAATTGAATTAATGTTCATATTGAATCTAATAAAATTGGAAACCGTATAATATACTGTCACCTTTTTCCGATAAAAAAGCTCACGGAAAACTGTGCTGGTGAAATGTTTTACGTACAATTTACACGACGTAACAATTTTTAAAAAATTTAAAACTAGCAATCACTCGTGATTTAGTTCACGTGAAATACAGAATGAAAAAATAGGCAGGTACGTTACATAGTAAAAAAATAGACGGGTATGATTTGAATGTAATTTATTCATTTCTTTCATTGACGGTTACCGGCTACACACTGTCTCTAAGTTTTGTAAATTACGACACTGACACTGATCAAATACGACATAACATAAATAATATTACTATACCCAGAGAGTGAAAGATATGAGTTCGAATCTCACTGCTTCCAATTTTTCTATATGATTTTTTTTTATAATGTACATGTTGGGAATAGTGGATCGTTTAAGGATCGTAAATTATCAACGTAGTTTTATATAATATATGATTAACTTTATTTATTATCAACTTCATGAATAATAATATACAGTTATTATAACAGATTACATTTTATTATGCGCGCGTTACAATTGACCTTCGATTACTAACTAGGATCACGCCGTACACACAGGTGAAGCATAGAACAATAATTAGTATTTAGCAGTGGCGCGCAGCCAGTGCTAGAGTTAAACACGTATTTATTTTATTCTTATATTATTAATTATAATATTTAATTATGTTGTTATATTAGACGGCTATACATCAACAATGCATATTATATATTAATTTTAAAGTAGAATATTACGTTTCGTGAAAATTGTATGTATACAGTTTGATATATCATAGTTTGCTGTAAGATGTTGTGTCGGAAATAGATGGTCGTATAGCATTGAAAATTCATATCTAAATAGAATACTTAAAAATACGTAATAAAAACCACTGGAATACAAGGAAAAGATAGAAAAATAGATGAGCAAGTAATTTAAAACCGTATTCATGACATATATATTTATATAGAATTTTGGATGATTCAAAAGTAGGATAGCAAGTGGGTGCTCGTAAAATTATCCATGAATAAAGCCTCATTTAAAAAAAAATCTTAAAGCTAAACGGACATCTGTTTCTGGTACAACAGCTCACAGTGAACTAGGTACGTAAAATTTACATGTAGCCATCATATATTGTATTTATTAATTAATGGTAATTAATGGTAATAATTAATGGTAATTTAATAATAATTTATTTCATAATAAAATTATGTTTTCCTTTCACAACGTGCGACATTGCTACATCTTTTTGGAAGTATGGAAAGAGCAGAGAATAATCGCATTGAAAATTTTCACTAAGAGCGTCCTAGGAATAACTTTCTAAAATATTGGTTATAAAAAAATCTAGTTTGTTTTTTTAAGATTAGATTAGAAGATATATTATTATCGCACACTTATGCGATGCTTAAACCAAATCATTGGAATCGTATCGAAATAGCCAATCGTTCTAACTAAAAATTGGGCAGACTTTATTAGTAACTACTAATATTTATTTTTTAATAATAATTGGGACACTCTCGCCTGCTGTGATTGGCATCCTGTGATTCCTCACATACATAATATGTATGAGATCCTACAAGCTGACAGCTTGGCGGCAAAGTCACATTGACCTGTCAAGAGCTAAGATATCTAATGGTCTGGAATCAGTATTTTCATGTGTTATCTCTATTAATAATATGAGAACGGACTGATTAAAACAATTAAAATGGACAGTGTACACCGATGCGAATATAATCGGTAGTTTTTGCTATGAAGTTAGAAGAAAGAAAATAGTCACTAATTTTACTTCTAGACTTACGGGCAAGAGGTGGAAGGGAATAAATGTGATGTTCACACCGAATGCTTTATATTAAGTGGAAAGAGCACAAGACACACCAGTCAACTAGGTTATAGATAAAGGAACGGCTATTGCCAATATGTCTGAGATACATACAAGTAGTTTTTTTGGCGCGGATCGGATAACCAGGCTGGTGGTTTTAAGGTATACGGATCAGGGGTGCTGGAGTGACCAAGTAAATGAGCTTTCTGGGGGCAGCATTTACTCTGCCCTGAGAGAAGCTAAGGACCGAGAAAGATGTAGAGTCTTGTTCTCTCAGATGATGATTGAAATGCAGAGTGGTTATGATCCTTGCTCATTAGGAAACGACAAAAAAGAGTGAACATCAAAAATAATTAAAATTTAATAAATTAAGAGTACTAAGGGTACACACTTGACATAGTCTCTTTAATATATAAGTTTTGGATAATATAAGGTCACTTAGGTACTATTTATAATTAATAATATATGTCTCATTGCGTCCAAGTTTTCAATACGTCTTTACAAATTAATTGATTGTATTGCTTACAGTAACAAATAATGATATTTTCAAAGGCTTGATTATATATATATTTTTTTTTATATTATTACGGTTTCTATGTAAGTAGGTATTGTATCCGTCGTAACGATCAGAGATACCGGATAGAATATTGGATTATGCTGAGAGTACCAGAAGCCATGAGGTTTTTATCATCATCCCTATTAATATTTTCAGGATTTCTATGGATTTCGATGGCTTCTTTTACCAATCGTGAGAAATAACATCTCTTATTCCGACCTAGTATTTGGTTTAGAAGTTAAATTTGTGTCCCGTATCCATCGAATGCTTGGAAATTGCTGACATCGAGTAGTGTTTTAGTCGGTATTCCCTCTCGTGTTCACTCACACGCACATTGGCATTTGCATTCATACGCCTACACTACACTTCATAATAACACATCGACTACCTCATGGAATAACACACTAACTCTAAATTATCAACTTTTCAGGAGAGCAAAAAAACCATTCAAAAAAATGTGTAGCAAAAGCCGTTTATTATGTGCAAATATTATTTAAATTATAATTTATATCTTTAAATAGAGTATCATTTAAGCATACAATCAACTTTTGCAAGACAATAATTTGGGAAATAATACCCTAAATGTGTTTTTCCACGTTAAGTTTGACAACTAAAATATTACATCTAGATTTGGTGTGATTTTTCCCGTTTATATATTTTTAGAGGGTGTATATATCTATACTTGGTGTGTTTTTCTACGTAATTATTTTTTTTTTCATAAAAAAGTACCACGTAACTTGAGATGGTGTTTTTTTTCATGCTAATTCTGAAAGATAATCTTAAATATCTCGACTTAGAGAGATTTTTGTTTTGACTTTTACGGGGAATGACATACTATGTGCTCTTAGTGTTTTCTCTCTCGGTGATATTTGATTAAACCAAAAATATGTTTAGATATTCTGATGGAATATGAAGAGATTTTTTAATTAAACAATATTTTATCGCAATAAACTGTATTTTAACCATTCAGTCAGTTTGAGGAAATTGTTTTACAGAACATAATATTATGGTAAAATTATTGCAAAGTTCCCTAATGAATATTCCACTCAACATAATAATGATTGGTAGTATAAATTAAGAAATGATAGGATAGTTTGTTACCTATATATTTTACGTAAATTACGTTGCAGCATTATAAACGTTATGTAAATTAAACTTTTTTTAAATTAAGTATAGGAAAACTATCATATAATATACAACTGTATTCTTAAAATTAGATTTAAAATATGTAAAAATAGTACTTATAAGACTTCTATACTTCTATGCAGCTACTTATTTCTATCGCACCTCACTTAGCTGTTTGTAGATGCCAAAGGTAACAATTAATAGCCATCCTATCATGAACAGTGAGATTATAGATGGCATATTATTTTCTCTTATAATGAAAGACTCATACTTCACTTTGTGACACAGTTAAAACTTTTGTAAATCAAAACATGCTGTAACAGTTGTAATGTGATTTTCTTTTGCATGATTTATATCACCCTGTTTCATCTCTTTCGAACGTTCTGTAAATAATAAATGTTGCTGATAATCACTTTATTTTTTATTAAATATTTAATTTACTCAATTATTGTTTCCGTTCCTGTTCAGACGAAGAAATACGAGAAAAATATGCCTTTATATTGGCGTTCAGTAGCAATTGGAAATTGATATTATTTTGATCCAAATCATATGCTATATTAGGGAAACATTTTCACCATATTCAAATTCTCGTCTTAATATTCTTTTTGGCTATTTTTTCTAACATAGTGGGATTCTTTTCTTATGAAATATATTATTAACATGTTCAATTATACTATTTTTTTTTGCTTCCTTGAGTGCATGAGAACAGTTGTTGTACCTGTCTTGACTATACAATAGCAATTCTGACTCTTCCTTTTTTTAAAGCACTCACCACCCACATATTTGAAATTGAAAGTGTTTGTAAAAACATAGTTTTACATACTTTTATTATTTCGTTATTGCATGACAAACCATAAATAAGTGCTTTTAAACGTCTTAAAGAAGCTGGTAGTTTTTGGGTTTTCTTTTGCACTGACTTGTCATATCGTAAGATGTAATCCCATTGTTTCTCATGATTGCCAATAATACAAAATGAATCAAAACTAACTTGACGTTCGGATTCACTCATTTTTTGGGCACATATTTGAATTGGCAAGAATTTTTACATAGTGCTTCCATGGTATTCAAATATTCTTATATTCATTCACATATTCTTCACCTGAATTGAATGATTTTTTGGCTTTCTTCCTTTTACACAAGTCTTAAATTACAGCTCTCTTCTTTATCTCGATTCAAGTGTGTCAATTTATAGTGAAAATACTTTGTACATATGCACTAAGTAGGTACAACGTCATGTCTGATGACGTGATGTTTACAAGTGCATTTATGTTTCAAGGTGGCAAAGTACCTACTGACAGAAGTATACTGTTATTTATTATGCTCTAAAATAGAGCGATATATTTTATTCTGTGTAAGATCTGCTGAAGATTTCGTAATTTCTTCGATCAAATCATCAATCATTCCCAAATCTCCTCCAAATTTTTGCGTCATAATGGCACACTGGAAGACCAACTAAAACCCGACAATCCAGGATCACTAGGACTATTCGAAGTCTTCAGATGGGGATAAAATCAACCTGGACTATCCAATTTTCACCCAAACATGCAATAAACCTTTTAGACTTTTTTTACTACCATATTTATCATAAAAGTATAGTAAAAAGGTCAACACATGTGCAAAAATGGGCAAGTTTTACCTTATTTACTTATCACAAGTCGTCATGGAATCAATACAAGAAGAATAATTATTGTAGGTTGTAAATTGGAAACTAATGGTGCAAATATGCATTTATACGATGCTTACTAATGATAGGAAGACGTTATAGTTTATATTACGAAACACAGAATATTATAAACATTGAAAATCCTATAGGAGCCAATAGTACAGACAGAATATTTAAGGTTGAATCATTTATAATTATAACCTAAAAATGTGTTGTCTGAAATAGGAGATTTATTTTTTTATTGTTTCCATCCTTTATTTTATTAGTCTCTTGAGCTTATTGTAATATTCGCCGAGATCTAGTTGGCGACATATTAATTAAATAAAATAGTTCATAACTTAAATCCATTAGAATTTAAATTCAAATTCCAATAGTACCTACCATAGGCCGATAGTATTAATAATAATATTAAAATTAGTCATTTGTACACAATAACAAAAATAATACAATTTTACTGTCACAAAAGCAATTTGTGATAATGAAAGTAGGTGCGATTCATTACAAAGGATAATGATTTTTCAATACAGTGTTGTTATATGTTGATAAAGGCGAGATTTGAAGGTGAAAGTTGAATTAGTGTCATATTCCACGGTGAAATCATAGTTAAATGATACGCTAAAATGATTTGTGTAGGGAGCATGTATATTTTTTCCGAGTTATAACACACCAACTACAAGTGGATTATTATTCCATGTAATTTAAGATTTTACAAAAAATGTTATATAATCATAACTCTACTTACGAGTATTATTTTAAACAGTATTTTGGGTGTTTTTCGAGAAAAAAATCCAAAAAAAAATTGGCTGGTGTGGTATTTTTTTCTATGCAACAATAGCTCAAAAAACATAAAACACACTATTTCGAATTGGTGTGTTATTACATGAGGCAGTCGAATCTCTTGATGATGGTCTCTGAAACGAACCCGAAACGTTAAAGAAAGAAGTACACGCGGTGGAGACTTGAGAATCAATTATGATAAAAAACAGCCGTGAAAGTCTCAAACATTTTATAAGTAGGAATAATTCTTGAATAATCCCAAGGTGAGAGAGAGTGATAATACCATATCATTCTATTAGTCATAGTTTAATTTTATAGTATCGATTATGATATTAAAACCGAAATAGTTATAGATGTAAAAGAACACTTGAAAAAATTAATTTAATATATAAATTATCATTTTGTATACTTGATTTCTAAAAAATGAATGTTGATTTAATTAATACATAATATAATGTTTGTTTGACTTGTCTTCCGACTTTATGTGAATAGAATTTAATTCTTCTTGGTCATACACTCATGGCTGAGGATCGTGACCACATTTGAATTTCGTCATCGACCAAGACTTTCCATCCTTCTCGATCTTCCGCTTCTCTCAGGGCAGAATGGATGGTGCTCCAATTTGATATGATCTATTAAATATCTTAATCTACCGTATATTATAAGCATATACGAGAGAATATCAATAAGACAGAACCACGGATAGTATCCAATAGTATTATTACTATTTAGGTGATCTCAAATACGTTGAAAGTAATATAAATTATCTAAAATCGGGATTGAATTGACAGTCCATATAGTGCACGGAAAATACACGATAATCTACTTAGCGATGTGTTTTTTTGTTAGTAATGCCCGGTAAAAGAGGATAACTCTCAATATAGTTTGAAATAGAATGTGATAGTTGTGTATATGGTAAAAGCACTTAGTTTGATGCCGAGACGTAAAGCTTTTACGGGGAAAGCTCTTCGCTACATCTTTGTATCACCTGCGTAAGCTTCGACCACTCCAACAGAAGCTTTCAACAAATAAAAATATTATTTTAACTGTTTAAATATTAATAGTGAAAGCCTGAGGATGCAAGGATACACGTCAAAAATATATAAGAAAAGAGCTTTTATAGATTATTTTACGTCAAAAAATATATATTTATATTTTATGAAAACTTCCATCATTAGACAAAATTTTTTTCATGCTATGTTGCGATATTCTACGTGAAAATACCCGACTGGCACCAAACTGGTATGAAATGCATATTTAGGCGCCTGAATAATATGTCCAAAAATGACTCCCCTTGGTAGTCATCATCATCAACATCAGGGGCGCGACAACCCGGTGTGGGTTTTGACCTCCTCCAACAGCTCCCTCCACCTGTCCCTATCCATTGTGGCCGCTTTTCAATTCGGTACCCCAGAATATGGCAGTCACTGGCAGCTCCATCCAACGTGCGAATCTTTGGCCTGCCTCTACTTACTCTACGCCCTATTAGATTGCTGGACATCACTTTCTTTGCCGGTTTATTGTCATTCATATGGTGCATATGACCTAGCCATTGCAGTCTTCCGATTTTAAATGATTGAAATGCAATGCAATCTTCGTATAGCCCGTAAAAAGTAAAGTCCTGCCTAATTGAACCATAATAGTTAAGGTATGCTATGGGTGATCCGAGAAAAATAACGCACATTTTTTCAGTCATCATTATTTTTGTTTTCGTTGCCGTAAGAATACATATTACAGATGGTGTTTTTTTTATTTTTTTAAATTCATTAAACCCTGCCTAAACTATACCATAATATTGAACATACATAATTTTGAAAAACACTTTCTGAGAAAATATATTATAACCAATATAAAAAATCTTTTTTGAAAAAAGTAAGCCACCCCGACAGGGAATCGAACCCTGCATCTCCCGGGTTTACGCCCCATACGCGCATTACTTCGCTTCGTCATGCATGCTTCCCGGGTCTTTTCAGATGTTACGGTATTAAAACTATTATTTAATTCTTTAGTTCGAAGCAGACTTGAGAGTGGGTCTATTGTTTGGGCACCGCACCAGTTGAAGTGCCTTATGGTGGAAAGGGTACAGAAGAAATTCTTGAGACTCCTTTACTTGAGGTTGTATGGATACTATCCGTGGCTTTATCCAACTGACTTTCTCTTAGCCATGCTTACATACATAAGACATACCTTACATACCTTACATTCCACCTACGTGAGAATGAGTTTAGGTGGATGTTGTTTTATAAATTCTTAAAATAGGGTCTGCTTAACTCACCTGGTGTACTTCCTTGTACCTATATAATTCATCTACACATATATCTCTTTTTTTATGTAATACTGTTATATTTATATATCTTTGTTTCTAAATGTCATGTTGTGAACGTCTTAAACTTATAATTTGTAACGTCCACAATATGTTAAAAAAAAAAAAAATGAAAAATTACCTCTATGCTACGCGGTGACATACTAATTGCGACAAATTTTAACTATTGGCCACTTTTAATACCCACTCATCAGCGCTCTTCCAATGTATGTTCCATGTATGTTCAGTAATTAGAATGGTACATTCTTAAATCTTGTAAATTATTCGTTGAATAAAAGAAATAGTTAATTATACCATAATAGATAACAATATTCTTCTATCTATAAAATATCTAAAATTATATATGATTTAGTTGCATAATTTTAAATATTTTAAGATAGACGAATGTTTTTTTTTTTACTATTATCTACTATGGCTTGGTTTACGCAGCATTTAATTGAATTTTAAATACTAACACTAATGTCTAATATAACATATTATGGTAGAGCTACATGATGCTGGCATGGCCTGGAACGGTTGGTACAAGAATACTGGCAAGCGATAGAGATTCTTGGAAACACTGTGTGATTTCCACATGCTCTAACCTTACCGACGAGCAAATAAAACAAACACCCATTCTTTTACTTTTGATACTACCAATAGGTAAATTGTTAGTAGGATATTATGTACAGGTCTAATTATTGTATCCACGCTCCACCGATGATAGGATAATTTCCTTATAAGACTTAAAACACTCTCAAATTAGAATACAAAAATTCAATGAAATAAGTAGAAAAAATGCCATAAAATTAACGTAAAAAATAACTGTTCTTCAATTGCTTTTATAACCGAGTCCCGTCGTTTGCCGTATTTTTTACAACGTTTTTATTAGGTCGTATTCTTATTTGTCCGGTGGTTGTTTATCCGCTACAAATCTTGCAATCGATTTTTAACTAACTTCCCGACTAGCTAGACATTTGAATCTTTTAGAATATATCAGAACACGATGCCAATGCATTTTTAATACTTTTAGCCATCTTTAAGTAGAATTCAATTTATTTCCAGTTAATTCTGTTTTGTATGATAAGTTATTTCGGAAGAAATCCGTAATCCAATCCACTATTATTGGATGCTAGGGGATCTGGGGTCTTAGCAACTAAAATATTAATATATACGTGCATTAATATGGAAATCAATATGAATTTCAAAATAACATTTCAGTATTATTTCTATCAAGTACAATTTTTTTTTGATCGTTTAAGCTAGTCAATTCAAGTTTATAGTTATAATTCAACAGACAATTTAAAAACGTCTATAAAAAGTTCTTTTTATCTTGTAAATATTTTCTACAAAATGATTTTTTCCAGTGTTTATATGCATGAGATGTTTCCAAATTACGTATATTCAATATAAAGAATGTTACATTTTCAAATCGTTTGTCTTATTCGTTGAATAAAAAAATTGTTTATAATATGGAATATTAACGGAAAAGTAATATAATTCTATTATTAACGAGACAAAATAATATCACATAGAAAAAAATATCATACATAATATTATAGATTAATCATGTAATAAAATAGTTTTAACATTTTTCTCTATACCGAACAATTTCTAATAATATGTGAAACCCGACCTTTTATTTCTGATGTACAGAATATAAAAAATAAGAATATTGATAAATATAGTTTTTGGCCCGTGGTTGTTGATACAGTATAACTACACAATATAGAATGTTTCTTTTCCTATCCAAATAGTAATATCGACTAGTATCTTATATGTTTATTTAATATTAGATGAATTTATTAGAAAAATAGTTATTTACTTAACTAGTAAAGAAGAAGATCTACTCGTATAGATTTATCTGAAAAAAAGAAAAATTTAATATCATATCATATAAAAATAAATTACTATATTCGTAAAAATGAATTATTTCTAGTACATACGAATACACTGAAATCTTTACGGTGGTTTTTTTACTTTGAAAGTAAACACTTTTAATATTTTTGTATTTAGTTCAGTATAAAAAACTGACATTATATTCTCATATCTCTTATCAATACTTGATTTAAAAATAATAATAATAACAAGATAAAAAGAACTTTTTTTAAATTTTCTGTTGAATCATATAAACTTCAGTTCTATGTATTAATAATTTAGGTCAAATAAAACAATTGTCAACAAATCATTTTTTTTGCTATTTTGCAACAAACAAACAAATATAGAAAACTGAAATGTCATTTTGATTTCCATAGTAACGCACGTATATTTATTAATAATTTAGTTGCTAGTACCACCCACTTAGCAACGAATAATAGTGGATTGGATTACGGATTTCTTCCGAAATAACTTTTCATACAAAACAGAATTAACTGAAAATGAATTCAATCCTACTTAAAGATGGCCAAAAGTATTAAAAGAATGCATTGGTATCGTGTCCTGATATATTGTAAAAGTTTAAAATGAAGTTAGTTAAAAATCGATTGCAAGATTTGTACTGGTTAAACAACCACCGGACAAACAAGAATACGAGCTAAGAAAAACGTGGTAATAATAAAAAAGTGGTAGCTTAGAATACCTACATTTTCCCTATAGTTTTTTGTAATTGTTAATAATTTTTATAATATTTTATTTAAATACTTAATATATTTTCGTCTAACGAAAATCACTCATCTGCAAACGAATTTAATGGAGCTAACATAATACATGAATTTATTTTTTTTGAATGGAATGAATTTAATGATCGATGAAAGGCTTATACGTCAGATTTCTGGAAAATTCTGTCCATAATTTACCATACACAATAAACTTGGACTAAACTAAATTTGGACTCTTTATCGGTCAAAATAGAGCGTAATGGTAGAGATGACTCAAAATATTTTTTTGGACTGCTTTATTTGTGGCTATGTGGATAATTTTCCTGAGCAATAATGTATAAATATTGTAGTCCAAGATTAAGGGGGGACATGCTCGTCGAAGGTCAAAATTGAGTTTTTATTGTATTTTCAAACCATGATCCTGGACACTCCTTAAACGTTGTAGATAATCTATTTATATAATTTTGAAGCCTTATTATCCTTTATAGTTATTTTAAACATTTGATGACTGCATGAAGTATTTTTGTTACATAAAATAGTATTCTTTTAAACCTCTCGCTCTAATGTTTTAGAATATAGTCATATTTCGGTACATAACTGTGCAGTGGTGTTAAGATTTTTTACATTTATTAATTTTTAAACGCATTTATAAAACCATTAGTATAATTTATTACGAGATAATTTTTGTAAAATATTCACGATAAAAAAATATTTTGATAATCTCTGTGATCCCAAATTTGACAAGAATTAGGCATTTTATTATTCAAAAAATCGGCAAGATTAACACATTTGAAGATGATTCTAAAGATACTTATTATAAGCTATGTTTTTGAACATTCAAGTGTGATAAAAATCTTATGAATAATGATTGCTTTATAATAATTATTGACCTAAGAATAAGGTAGTGTTTTTTTGAAATACGCCATTTCTTTTGTCATTCCCTAGTGGTTAAGCTACAACATACGGCCGTAGCCATAAAATGACAAACTATAGTTAAAATAGGGAGTAAAATTATGTTAACGCGCGTGTTTGAACATGTACCTAACCGAATTTTTTTTTATTTTTTTTTAAACGGTACATGTTCGAAAACGCGCGTCAATATCATTTTACTCCCTACTTCAATTATAGTTTGTCAATTTATGGCTACGGCCGTATGTTGTAGCTTAACCACTGGGGAATGACAAAAGAAATGGAGTATTTCAAAAAAACACTACCTTATTCTTAGGTCAATAATTATTATAAAGCAATCATTATTCATAAGATGTTTATCACACTTGAATGGTCAAAGACATAGCTTATAATAAATATCTTTAGAAATATCTTCAAATGTGTTAATCTTGCCGATTTTTTGAATAATAAAATGCCTAATTCTTGTCAAATTTGGGATCACAGAGATTATCAATATAATTTTTATCGTGAATATTTTACAAAAATTATCTCGTAATAAATTATGCTAATGGTTTTATAAATGCGTTTAAAAATTAATAATTGTAAAAAATCTTAACACCACTGCACAGTTATGTACCGAAATATGACTATATTCTAAAACATTAGACCGAGAGGTTTAAAAGAATACTATTTTATGTAACAAAAATACTTCATGCAGTCATCAAATGTTTAAAATAACTATAAAGGATAATAAGGCTTCAAACTTATATAAATAGATCATCTACAACGTTTAAGGAGTGTCCAGGATCATGGTTTGAAAATACAATAAAAACTCAATTTTGACCTTCGACGAGCATGTCCCCCCTTAAGTGATTTAGATTTGGCTACGTACTTCTGGTATAAACGAGAACTCATGTTAATATTGAACTATGTGCACTTGATAACTGTCTGAGAAATCGGATGAATCAGTTGTTTGTTTACCCAAGATGCCGATTTGATCTGAACTTATTGATAATGTCGATTGGGCTAGCAATAAGCAAATTCAACAAATCGCTTCGGATATTGATATATTCCAATTACGTGAGAACGACTTTGTGTGGACGCTGTTTCCAAAATCGGTTGTGTACTTTTATCTATTGTTTATGATTTTAATTTTTTCTATTCTGATGACGCTGTTTTTTCAGGGTTTTTCTATTACTGTTGCATATTATATTTTTTCATGTTATTTGTGAATGTCTTGAATTTATAATTTGTAAAGTAATAAGTACTTCTAATATACTTAATATTTTTAAAACAATAACAAATATGACACCTAGCGGGATTCGAACAGCGCCCCTTGGGATTCACATCCATATGCACTAACCACTAAGCTATGTGTTCCTTATGTAATTGCGACGACGTTAATTAGTGAGTTTTACAATTTTCACCGGAACTTTTTCTAAGTTTCGTGACTGTTTTGCTGTCAGTTTTTATATTTTAAATTAATGCTTGTTTCTGAGGTATTTTCAATATATATATATATATTGAATGAAGAGTGTTACTTTCTTAAATTTGTGAATTATTCGTTGAATAAAAAAATATGTTTAATGTGTTATTACATTCTTTATATTATTTTAAGCAGAAACTTAGGTAATAATAGCACATTATTCGCACTAGGAATATGGAATACTTTACAATACTCTTTAGATAACTCTCGCCTTGAGAAAGCTTTGGTAATTTGTTATTCTTGGGACGCTTTCAGTGGAACTTTGAATGGCGCTCCACATTCATTACGCCACATAAAGGGTACGGCGAAGTGGGGTGGGGAAACCGTGTTTATGTCTCAATAATAATAATTAGCTTCGCAAGTAATAATGTATTCTAACGATGTACACATTCTTTGCAGGCAGATCCTGAGCAACGGAACTCTGTACTTCCCCCCGTTTGCCGGAAGTGAGTTCAGAGCGGATGTTCATAGCGCGAGTTACCGCTGTCTCGCCGCGGGACCCTCTGGCGCGTTGTTATCGCGGGACATGCGCGCGCATGCAGGTAAATAGAACCTTTATGAGTTATTATGACGTCTAGAATACCTGTATTAGAAACATATATATAAGAAAAATATTTACATCCAGTGGAACTCAAACCTGCATCTATCAAATTCCTGTAACTATGCTTTAACAAGTTAAACAATGTGAAACAATTATCTTGAATTTCATTACTATTAAGACTACCTTTTGTATTTTGAGATCAGATTTGCGCCAAAATTTCTCTGAATTTTAGTTAAAAAGTAGGTAATTACCAGTAGTTATTAAGTAAATTGTTATTAAATTTGAATTTGAATAAAACTGTTATTTTTAATAATTACATAAAACAAAATATTTAGTACTAATTTTTTTTTTAAATATTATACTGGACTGGTTCTGTCCGTTTTAGATGAACATTGTCAACTGTACTTACCAATTTAAAAAAAAAGACAAAAAATCTTTATTAAACGGATGAATAATAAATAAATAAATAAACTTCTAAGAAATAAACTTTATGTTCATAATAAATCGAATACCTTGCTTAGCAGAAAAACATAATTATTGAACTGTTTTAAATATAATGGCACAGTAATTATCAAAAATATAACATTCGTTATTAAACAATTAAAAGTACATCAGAAATATAATTTATAAAAAAATATGTTGTGTACATCGGATGCATAAAAGTTAAAAAAGTAGTGTTTGTTAAAAATTTGCACAACACATTAGACCCTTGCATTGGATTAAACATCTCCTATATATTATTATCCTAAGAGATTTTGGAAAATACGTCAACTTTTTTATTTAAATACCACTTTGTTGATTATTAAAGGAATTCACTTCAATTTTTGAGTCCCGAATCTACTTCCATTTGAATTGGGCACAATCTGATAAAACTCGACACAATCACAGATACTATCGTTTTTAAATCGCGTTTTATATCCGTCACCATACATTTTCGCATCTTGCAGTCCGTGTACCTAATGTCATTTAATACTTTTTATATAGTCAATATTGCAAAATATCTAAATTAATATTCCACAAAATTATTCAAATCTGTAAGTAGCACATTGGCGTATTCTTGAGTTTTAACACAAAATAAATACATATTTCCTCACTAATTATTACGAAAATATAATCTAAAACCATGTCACTGCTTTTTATCTGTCAAACTACTAACGATTGTCAATTGTTTTCTTTCGCTTATTTAGTTGACGTGTCAAAATATTTTCAAATTTAGAATATGTGAAAATCCTAGAAAACATCGAACAGTAATGTGACATTTCAAATAGCATATACATTTATTGCAATATTATATGTGTATTCATTGCTAATAATAATAATAATGGAGAATATTAATACTACTATCAATGAATAATAATTTCAGATACCTTGATTATCCTGATATAGTATGTAATAGTATTATTATTACATTTAGGTAGGTGGTAGGTAAATGAAATTAATGTGATGTTTATTACAAATAATAATTAATTCGTGATGTTATTAATAATAATTAAATTGCAATAATGTTTCTTCTTATTATTATTGTAAAAAAATGACATTACGTATCATTTATTCTTTATCACCTGTAATATCGCTTATTGGCAAATAATATACTAATAGTCAATTTTTACTATTTTACACCATAATTAGGTAGGTACCATAAGTAAGTAGCTACTACTTTTACGTGACAAAAATAATATCATTTTTATTTCCTCGCCCAGATAATTTGTTAAATAATAAATTAAGCATGTTGGAATTTATTAAGTAGTATTATTAAAAACCTACATACTAATTTTAAAATAAAATAGCATTTCTGCTCCTAAGCAAAGCATATCGACACACCCCTTCAGAGTGGTAATTATGAGTATCAAAAGACTTAGTACGAAAAATAGTTTTTACATTTTTTTAATCTAATGGGATCCTTCCCCCATTCAATAAATAAAGCGTATTGTAACAACGCAATAATCTTAATGAATGAAAAATTAGACTATCGTGCTGTGGCGATGGGTGGAAGTAGGGTGGATCCACCATAGATACTGCAGACTAAGCTTTGTCAGTTATACGTATTTGTTTACATTTAAACAAGACTACAATTTATATAATATGTACGAGTACCATATTATGGTATTGGTTAGTTTTAAAAAATCAATTATACCCTGGGAAAACGACGCCATAATACGCATCTATCTATGATATATTTAAAATTATGCCATTAAATCATACATCATTTTGGATATTTAATAAGTGTCATTCGCCACGGAGTATTTAATTAATATTTAATTACCACATTTAAATAACATACTAATTATGTCATATTAAACTAACAAAGTTGCCATTGCAAACAATGAAAGAAATTAATACGAATTGTTATGTAATCAAAATTTGTGATATTGTATAATATCTACATATTTTTATCGTCCTTATCATCATCAATCTGGACCTATCCACTGTTGGATGAAGGCCTCCTCAGCCTTATTCTACTCCTTACTAACAAATGAATTGTGATATTTATCAAACTCGTATTATATTATCTACCTATCTATATAATATAATGCGTTATTATCACGAGCCTCAATAAATCCACTGCTGAATGAAGGCTTCTCTACGTTAATTGTATTCTTGACAGTCTTGAATTTCTATATTTATTAAAAATGTTAATGTTATTTATCTACATATTCATATCGTCATATTTATCATCAATCCATTGCTGGATGGAGGGTTCCGTAACGTGATTCCACTACTATCGGTTGAACGAATTTGTGATATTATACCTACTTTTATCATCCTAATCATCATTGACCTGAGCCAATCCACTGCTGGATAAAGGCCTCCCTAGCCTGATTCTGCTCTTTTCTGTCATTTGAATTGCTGTATTTATCAAGATCGGTGATATTATATTTATCTACATATTCATATCGTCATCATCATCAACCAGGATCAATCAACTGCTGGATGAAGGGTTCCGCAACCTGATTCTACTACTATCGTTTAACGAATTTGTGATATTATACCTATTTCTGTCGTCCTTATCATCGACCTGAACCCATCCACTGCTGGATAAAGGCCTTCCTTGCGTGATTTTACTCCTTTCTGTCATTTGAATTGCTGTATTTATCAAAATCGGTGAAATTAAATTATATCTATTTATATTGCCTATAAGCCTGAATCGATCCACAAGTGGATGAAGGACTCTTTAAGTTGTTTGCATTTCTGTCGGTTATATGAATTGCTATATTTATCAAAATTGCTGATATTATATTTACCCATTCAAAATATCGTCATTATCATCATCAACCAAGATCAATCCACTGCTGGATGAAGGTTATACCAACATAATTCTACTCTTCTTGGTCATGTAAACTGCTATATTTTTTTTAAATTTGTGATTTTATATACCTACCCATTTATATCGTCATTATCGTCATCAACCCGTATCAATCCACTGCTGGATGAAGGCCTCTCTAAGCTGATTCTACGTCTTTAGGTCGTACAAATTCATATTCTTATCAGGTCTAGAATAGACTCAGATATAATATGTATTGCTTTATTATTTATCAACGTTGGTCAAGATAGGAATGTCCCACACCGGGAAACTATATTGTTTAAGGTTAATTTTTAAATCAAAATATGATTTTAAAATATTATTCTATGGCTGCAAGCATTTATTTTTTATAGACAGTAAAACAAAATAATGTTTAAATTTATTTTTTATGCTGCTAACCTTTTTCTATTATGTAAATGGGTCCCGAAAGAGATTAATATTCGCGTTATATTGGATCGCTATTTATGATAATCACAATTGAGATGTATTATTATTTATCATATTTAAATGCACATACCTACACATATATTGTACTAAAATTAAAATTTCGGTGGTAGCAATCGGCAATTGCCAGCTGTACTGCTAGGCATAGCATCCTGAAATGGTGTCAGACGATATTGTGATGGCCATACCCCAAAATAGACTACGCATATGACTCCAAATTTGTATTGGCAGTGACGATATGCAAATCGTAAAACTGACAAATCAGCGAATTGTCAAACTGCCCGATGTGAATGAAAATCCATCCCGAAGGGAAAACTATGGCGCCGTCTATACATACTTTACAATTATATTAAAACCCAACGCCATGTCATTATGACGAAAAGCTGTCTGCAAGACCTAGCGAGACAGACTGGCGAGAGCCAGCTGGCTCAGCTAGTATATTAAATTATCGTAATCCATAATACATAATACATACATAATGTGCAAGTTCTGCTAGGTACAATTAATATTTAAAGTTGCTGTTGTAATATGACATAATATACACTGTGTTAATTTATATGCGAATTTCATCTAACATAGTAACATTGATTGTAACCCGTAACCTGCGAAGTTAGATCCGGATATTCTGTCCACAGTAGACCTATAATTAATTTCAATGGTATTTAAGAATTATTTCATTAAACATTATAGGTATTTTGGGATGCTTTAGAATAATATTATGTACCATTTTCTCCACCAAATTCTAATCTTGAAATTTATTATAATAAATATTATGTACCAACCGTTAAAAACATTATGTTGAATTTTCTGTGTTTGTTTGCGTGTGGAGTGGGAAAGATAAATTTGATTTATTTATTTACAAATTATGAATGACAGAATATTATTAACTGTATAATAAATAATTGAGAGTTAGTGTAGATACCTACCACAATTAAATAAATACCTAGGAATCCACCAATCTACCAGGTACTCATTTAATATTTCAAATAATATGTTGTTTTCGTTTAAGTTAAAATATTATTATTTATGTAAATTTAAATAGATTTAAACCATTTAATGCTACCTGGAAAAACAGAATCTCTTTCAACTGAAAAGAAGCCACATTCTCTCAAAATCACGTGTTTATATTCAATTCCTGCTGAGAAAAAGTTTTCAAAAGAACAAAGCTTTTTATTATACAATAGGTTAAAAGTTCCTTCATTACAACCTAAAAGTCTCAAACGCGATTGCTTAGAAGGGCCACATTTCAACTTTTGCTAAGTTTGCGGGAATAATGCTTAAAGTCACATTGCAAAATAATATTTTTTTACCTTTTAAATTTATCACAATACATTCTTAATTATTTAGGCACGTTCAAATATTGTATGGTTTCACTCACAATAAATTATGAAAAAATGCCCTATCGTAAAAATATTATGGATTTAACTATATAATTCTATATTTTATATATGGAGGATTTTTTGTATATGGAGGAAATTCGTAAAAATATATCAATCTAAGTAAATAAATAACAAATAAATTATAATGAGTATATATTATTTTTCTTGATTTATCTATCTATCTCTTTATCTGTAACGTATGAGATAAAACATAATAATATATAAATGTATAGAAAAGAACGAAATATGGATAAGGGGTATGAAAAAGTGTAAGGTGTGAGAAATCATACACGTAAATTATATAAATTATAAATTTGAATAATAAACTGTCAGGCAAATAAAGAAATTGTAAATTTTATCAGGGCAGTGAAAGAAAACAAATTATAAGATATTCTCAAAATAGTGAAAGTACAGTATTGGCATAATATAATATAGTATAATATAGATAATATTAAATGATATTACGATTAATGTATGACAGAATAATAGAAATGTGAATTAGAAATATGAAGAAGTATGAATGATGAATGTTGAAAATTATATATCTCTGAAAATTTCACTTTTTACACATAAGAAAAAGATTTCGGAAGTAGAGACAACAAGTGACAATATTAAAAATTCCACAATATATCGTTTATATTGGAAATAAGTGTTATCCAATACATAATCAGTCAAAAATAGACATATTATTATGGGTACGGAATATAAATGTCAGCTAAATTTCATCGCTTCAGAAATAAAAATCAACGAGTTTGAACCACATCCAGAAATAATGTTGACAGATCGCACTGAATTTGGTCGGGGGATTTTTTTCCCGTTTTAACTTTCCTTTAATATTTTGCCAAATAACAATTTCTCGTATTTTTGAAATTTATGAATATTAATTTCTCGAGATTCGAGATTAATCTTTTTCGATTAATTTTTGAGAATTCTCGAGACGAGATAATATCTTAATATTAACTTCCAGTCAAAATAATTATGATGGTGCAAAACGGACGGAAAATGGACGATAACAGGAAGTCGCTGTAGTCGCATATTACAGAAGACTTTTCAGCGATGCACCTGTCATGGTGACAACGCGTGCTAGAGACGTGTTTAAATTAATGTATCGGCTCTCTTTTTAGATGAAACTCTTTTCCTTCAACGCAATAAGCTAAAACTTTACTAATAATAATTAAAACATCACTCCTGATAGCTTTATTATAAAAAAACTTCAAATTACGTAAATTGATAGATGTATATAGCTCGGGAGCGTAAAATGAAATGATACATTTGAGAGCGTTCCTCACGGAACGGAAGTGCAATTAGCTGTAATGTAGGGGATTGTTAATTCACAGTTTCAACACGTGGACAAGAAGCTTTTGTTCAATACATTAGTTATTATTATAGAAAACGTCTCGTAAAATCCATTTTAAAAATGCTTGACTTTAGAGTAAAGAATATTATAACAGTGACTACTCATCAGATTATTATTGAATACAACATTGTTGTAGATTTAATGAAACTGTTGAATTTCGAACAAATGATAAATAATTCTAGATTCATCGGATATACTGTTGAAATAGAATCCTAAGAAATTTTCATTTGTTTGCAAGTTATCTCTTTGATCGTTCTTTCACGTAAATTTTTCATTTTAGTCTGAGGCGAACAAGTTTTCTTGGCGTGAAAAGTTTCTTATGCGTAAATCCGCGAGCAGTGTTTTCAGTAAAACAGCCTATTTATAAAACTTAATTAATTTCATTACTTTTACCCATCATAAGAAATACTTCCCTTCAACTCTTTCTCGCTGTATTATGTAATACTTTAATTTTATGTGGGCGGAGAACAAGGATTAATTTTAATAATTTGAAATAATACAGCAAAACAATTTGAAATTATAATATATTATTATGTTTGGCTGCTGTATATTCTTCTTATTTAAAAGCCCTCCAATCTTTTTTTTCCGTCCTCTTCAAAGTCTTTTGTCATACAGTTTATGACTATTATATATGACTGTATATTGACTTTATCACTGGCGTCTCTCTAGTTTACTACCTAGTCAGAATTTTTGTATTTCTATCAGCTGTAATTCTCCCAATATAATCAACCAGTACATCACTATCGTACAGTGGCTTATTGTTCTGTAGCTGTCAGTATATTATTGATCATTATATCCATTTTTAATGTATCATTTTATTCGACCGCAATAATAAATTCCCAGTGACTCATATACCGGTAAAAAACTGTTTACCTGTGTCAGCAGATTGATTGGCGATATTAAATACGGTGAAATGCGCAATGAAAAATTAGTCTAATATCCATTCCCATAGTATCATATTATATTATGACTGTGATAATAAATAAAATTCACAGCTACTCGTATTTATACCGCTGACTCGTTCAATATAATTATGTACTGGAATTTAATGTTTAGGTATTACTTTCGACTGTATAAATTACGAATAATGATTTATCAAAATGTCACTCGAATATACGTTTCCAGTATGTTACCATAGCAGTCTCTATATCGCTTCGCCCAACATCTGATTGTACCAAGATGCGGACCTCGGATCCGTACCTATCATAAGTTTAATATTGTAACATAACTGCTGTAACATACTATTGTACCAACCGTTACGCCTAATAAAATTTGCTCCTGCATACATCTTCGACTTCTTTATCATCATCCTCAACACTATAACCTACGACACATCGACAACTCCCAAAGTGATAGCCCACACATCGAACACCACGGTGGTGACCTCTCTATCATCAGAAGGACAAAACCTACAGTTCCATTAAGCTATCCAGAATATTTTTGCCCAATTTATCCAAGCCCAGTTAATCGAACTATTTCTTTTCTTTTCAATTCCTTTCAATTTATTTTCTTCGAATTGAGCTAACTCAAGCAAGCTAAGCACCATATTTTTCAACCATAATTAATTGTTATATCATAATTTTGCTTTTGTATTCCAGTATTTTTGACTTCAGCAACGATTTGAGTTACCAAATCTCCACTAATGACAATTATATTGTATATGCAGCCATGATTTTAACACGGTCACATTCCATGATTCTATAGGCATGTTAGAATGAAAAGGTTTTAGTGCCCTACTTCCTTGTCTTAAAATGAAGCAGCATAGGACTTAGGGATTCCAATCCCGGGATCCCGAATCCCGGGATTGGTAAACATAATCCCGAAGATTTCGGGATTGATTTTTTTTTATCAATTTTTATGGAAAATAAAATAAAACGAAAATATAACAGAAAAAATACTTTTAATAACAAATAACTAAATTAGAAAAAAAGTGAGTTTGAATGAAGTTTGATTTATACCCATATGTAAGTTGCCGATTCATTTTATTTTTTCACATAAATTAATAAAAATGAGAAAGATTGGAAAAAAACAATGCTTTGCACTTTTAAGAAAGTAATTCCACCATGATCTCATACGTTTTACGGCAGTTTCATATTTGGCTGACTAATTAGATTTATAAAGCGGAAAGGCCATACACCACGATTTGCTTTACTATTTTAAATCTCGCTAACCGATTCATTAAGTCTTTACTATCAGAAACAGCAATCTTGTATTAACTTCATATTGTTATTTATATTACAATATTATTTACTCCATTAAACTTATGTATTTTCAAGATTGAACGTACACAATATTAACAATGAAAATGTCTTAAATAGTATAAATTATACTAGATTTATTTTTGACCGATTTTATCAATGTTATTTGTAAATATAAAAAAAATATATTAACTGTAGAAAAAATGCCAATCCCGGGACCAGTCCCGGGATCCCGGCATTGTCAAATTGTAATCTATAAATCCCGGGATCAGAATTTTGGCTCGGGATTGAATTCCCTAATGGGACTGATGTAACAACCATGCACATTGGTACATAAAGAAAGAGTTTTGAAAATAAAGCAAAGAATCTTAACTAGCTCTGCCGTCATTTATCTTTACTGATAAGAAGTGTACTCTGTACCCGTGTACTGAAACTATGCCGAAACAGAGGATTCAGCAGTTGAAAGTGATGAATCTAAAGATGGATCAGAGTTATTCCGTCGCAGCCTGAACTTAGCTGAGTAATTTTCAACTTATCTGTTGTCTTATACTATGATTTTTATCTTGGATTCCAAGTCATTCATAAAGTTAGACGATTTAGAATCTATAAGGAAAAATTTACCCGCTCTACGGGATTTGTACATGTAACCATTGGATTTACGCCATAATTAGGGCACTTATTTGATACCTTGATTTAAAACATAAAAACCGATAGCCAACCATCACGTAATTTGACAAGCGTTTCATGTAAAAACTAGTAAATAATTTAGTCATAATTAGATAGGATGACCGAACATTGGTAAAGTACATTGAGGTATTTTTCAATATAAAGAATGTTATATTCTGAAATCTTGTGAATTACTCGTTTAATAGTTTTATTTTATTCCGCGTTGCAAAAAAGAATCTACTCAGGTCACCCCGCCTGTCTATACTTATTATGTAAAATTGTCAAATTATCGCGCGTGATTCCATCCAGTATGACGATTTCTGGTACGTGGCACATTTTAAAATAAGTGAAGAACAACCAAAATATTATTAAAAATAAATCGCGATATAATCGCCGTCGTGGCAATACGCGAGTGTTAAGTTGTAATTATATTAAGATGCACGTCGCGTACTGTCACGCTGTTACGGCGACAATTTAAATTTAGTCTATGGTTTTGTCATTTTAACGGACTATTTCAAACGATCACCATTTCTGAAAATTCAATGATGGAGAGTGCCAACCAACTCTAAAGTATTAGTATTTTGAACTATTTTTATATTATTCATGCTAATTTCAATCATTAATTTTAATATATTATACGTGTGCGTACGTTAAAATTACATGCGATATTACATCCATAGATAATATTTTGAACAAAACTCAACCTGCATACTATAGATAGATAATAGAAACATTTTTATCGAAAATACACAGTGCCAACCGCTAAAAACAAAAAACACGCGATTTTGATATGAGTCGAAAATGTGTAGTCATTTAGAAAATAATAAAGAACGTTCATTGAGTCATGAAAGTGTCGATGCAGTGCGGTATGCGTGAGGTGACCTCACTGTTGACAGTGTTCGTTTAAATGTTCAAAATGTTCTACGGGATGGGAGCATTAGTCTGATAATATTTCAAACACCAAAAAAACGACATTACCCAGTTTTTCCCGTAGCGTTAGCTTACTGTGGCGTCACGTGATAGTACGCGACGTGCATCATAATAATATATTTGGCGCTTTACCTGTATTATATTTGTATGTACATTTTAAAATCCGAATTGATTATATTCCTACAATCATCATCATTTATGGCACTATAACTCTTGGTGGGGCTTGGCCTTCTTCAAAAACTTCCTCTATTTTGGACGATCCAGCGCCGACACTCTCCAATTATTTTGAACGAGCATTTTTAAATCTTCCGTAGCACAGTCCAGCCATCTAAATTTCGGGCGTCCAGGTCTTCTATTGCGATCGGGGGTTGCGTACATAGCCCGCTTCGCCGGTATATTCTCCGGCATTCTTTGTCGATCCAACGCAGTCTGCCTTTTCATATGCCACGTGATCTTTTCGCTCCCATAAAGTGTGTATATCTCCTCATTATAGCATTACCTCCAAATGCCACTTTTTTGAACCGCCCCAAAGATTCTTCTCAAAACTCTTCATACTCAAAGATATCCATACTTCTGTAGGGATCTACTTCGCCGGTGGATAGGTGATGCAGATGAAAGACGGTCGTGGTTATTCGTGACGATGGAGAAGCGAGAGTTTGTTTACGGTTACATAAGTACAGAGGTACAATCGTTACAATATAATAAATACAATAACAATGACAATGCGTTGTATTTTTACCGGAAACTAATAATCGAATTAACTTTCAATCAATTATTGTCATGTGCTATTTATCGACGTACTCACAATCAAAATAATAACTTGAAAAGAATATTTAGGAAAAAAATAATATAATTTAGTCAGCTACTACAATATGGAGTTTGCGTCATCGAATATAGTTGACTATGCGGAAAAATGATATCGCGGAAATAATCTGCAGTAAGCTATTTACTGAGTTTACAATAATTGGACACTCCGGAAAATAGATATTATTAGAGAATTTGTAATTTTGGTAATACAGTCGAACTTGGTTATTACGAAGAAGATGGGACCGACTGAATTTGCTCGTTATAAGCGTTACTCATTATATTAGTGAATAGGTATTTTTTAAAAAGTCGAAAAGAAGTCGAAAATCTGAAAACCATCGTAAAAATCCCCGAAACAAGCATGGCATTCATAAACTACATAAGAAGTTGTTTATTGTAATGAACGCTTGTAGATACCTGCTTACTTCACAAACTTGGATTTTTTACTTATTTCAACCATATGCGTGGATACTTTTTCAATATTGTCAGCGGAAACATCAATTAGGTAGGTACTTAGACACTTAACTAGTGTCATAAAGGTAATGCGATCTCGGCGGCATTCTGTCCGGTCAGATTTTATTGCTTAGGGTCGAAATGTTTTAAAACGATTCACACATTAACAGTTTTAAGAAAAATTTTAACACTATTTTAGCTCGGTATATCCAATAAGTTGATCGTTATAACAGTGAATAAACGTATGGAGAATATCATAAACTAAAATTTCAACGAATGTTACCTCATTACATCCGAGATCTCGCTATATCCGTGATCGTATAACCGACTTAGAATGTATATTTAATATCGCCGATCAATATGCTGACACGGATTGAGTTGTTTATCGATATACTTCTCTCATGCTGTTTGCTGAGTGCCCAAAATTCTGATCCATAATATGTTAGAATTTTACCGCAGGAGAGTTTTATATAAGGTTGTTTTGGTTTTCCCTGAGAGTGCTTTATTCTTAAGAAGCTTTTGGAGACCAATATTATTATACCATATACCTTTCTTTTTATTTCTTTCGACCATGTTCGATCCTAAAAGGATTATATGGGCCTCCACAGAGTAGAGGTTTGTATTAACAGATTTTGTATTTTACGAGAAATGGATGTCAGCCACTTGCTCAACCTATTACGTCCATACCCTGACTCACACACAAATTGAAAAACAATATGTGTGCTTGCCAGACCCTGAAATCGGCGTTATAGTCCAGCGCTTAAGCCGTGCGGCCACCGTGGGTGTTCACCATATTCCTACAATACGATAATTAAAACCGATGATTGATCAATAAAATATTTTGGAAGTAAGAAATATAAATTTTCTTATTTCAATTAGATATTTAATTTTGATACTTCAACGTCAATTCAATAAATTATATTTGATTGTCTGAATAAAATGACTGATAACATAAACAATGATTCATTATTATTCCGCGTGATTAGGTACCGAATTGTTCAGGCAGTACGGGCTTCGAAATTTTCCTTCGAATATAAGATGAAAAATTATTTGTATTTGACTCACGTTTTCCTCTGAATAATGCGTATTATTAGAAAAGACAAGTCGTCTCCTAAATACTGATGTACCCTACGTAATTGATTATGATATTTAAATTCTTCGTATACAAATGTTAATAGTGACAAATCAAAATAATCACTTTGTTCCACTTACAAAACTTTTCATAATGCTTAGTCCAGACTAGGGATTCTAATCCTGGGATCCCAAACTATTTTCGATACCTATGAATCCCGGGATTGGTAAACATAATACCGAAACTTTCGGGATTGATTTTTTTATCAATTTTATATAGAAAATAAATTAGAAACGAAAATATAACAGAAAAAATGCTTTTAATAACATATAACTTTATTAAAAATAAACTGAGTTTGAATGAAGTTTGATTTATTACCCATGTATTGTAAATTCATTTTATTTTTTTATATAAATTAATTTAAGAAAATGAGAAAGATTGGAAAAAACAATGCTTCACACTTTTAATCCTTACAGCGCGAATGCCACAGCTGTTGTGTCCTGATTGGGGGGCCATTGGATATAATTAGCATGTTATATAAATATGGTACCTAATTAAGAAGTAATTAAATGTTTTTAAAAGTTTTAATACAATGATTCCACCATGATATCATACGTTTTACGACAGTTTCATATTTGGCTGACTAATAAGATTTATGAAGCGAAAAGGCCATAGTATAAATTATACTAGATTTATTTTTCACTGACTTTATCAACGTTATTTGTAAATTTATAAAAATTTAATATTAACTATTGAAAAAATGCCAATCCCGGGATTGTCAAATTGTAATCCCGAAATCCCAGAATCAAGATTTTGTTTCGAGATTAGATTCCCTAGTCCAGACTAAGACACATATAACATAAGACATAAGCTGTTTTATTAAAGGATTCATTTGGACTTACCTCAAAGCAGTCAAATAGAAAACGAATATTACATAACACTGCTAACGAGGCGTGTGGCCATGGGATACTTATACTTTCACTGCTGACCAGTTAATTACCACATTTAATTATCATGCTAATTGTTACATGACAGGCGTGTCTTTAGCAGTGACCGAGTTGTGCTAATTAACTGGTCAGCAGTGAATGTGTTAACATTATTTTATTGTTGATCTTGAGTTGTAAAAAAAATACTTTAATTAGGTACCTACGAGAATTTATTAACTGCTAAACTGTAATTGAAACACACTTGTAAATAATGTGTAGTATTTTTTTAAAGACCATTATTTGTTTCACCATGTCCGATCCTACGAAGATTATACGGGCCTCTACAGAGTAGAGGCTAAATTAACAGATTTTTGTTTTTACGAAAAATGGATGTTAATCATTTGCTCAACCTATTATGTCCATACTCTGGGTACAAACACACATTGAAATGATTATTTTGACAAGCTCGCGATCTGAGCCCGACATTATAAGCCGACATGTCACCGCTTGACCATCGTGTGTGATTTAAATCACCTTTCTTGGAATCATAGTAACCTCACGATTCTTGCAACCTAAAAAATAATAACAAAATCTAAACGAACACGATGATGATGTCACAAATAATATTAAAAAATAAAAATGGGTAAATTAGTCATTCTTTGACAAGCTTCCGGCATATCAGAAAAATAAAACTCTATGTTAAAAATAAAAATAGGTATCTATGACAATAATTATAAAAATAACAACTAATGGCGGTTTTATTTATCTGATTTTCGGTATGTCTACGATGACTGTTATTTGTATCTAGTTCGGTTTGATTTATTTCACGTACTTTTGATGAACTGAACATAGTCACATTGGTAGAGCAGCCATCTATAAAACCGTGGGTTACAGGTTCGATCCCGCAACTGCTCGATTACGGTGCATATTGTTTCTTTAGTAAAATATATATTATAGCAGTACAATTAGTACAATCATGGTTATGTGTGATATTGCGTGACTGATGATTGATTATGTAACTGAGTCAGTGAGTTTCAAATCCGTTCTGGATATTTTAAAAACAACCTTTTTATAAATTATTATATGACATGCCCTTGTAAATTTTCATATATGTTATCACAGTCTTATGTCAATATATATGATGAAAAAATAAAATTATACATATTTACATAGTAGCTATGAAATAAAACCAATTTTATGATACTTTTTAATGTACAAAACGTGCCAGAGTTGGTTTTGTGATTCAAAGACTAGTTTATTGTATTGTAATTATTTTGTAGCTCACTTATTACACTATTATTTTATACAATATTATTTTTTAATCAATAATGAAAAATGAATTTCCATAATAAGAATAACCTTTTAGGTATGTTAAAATAAGTAATAACTTGAAAAGGCGCCTTTACTCGACCGTACGCACAATATAGATTATTTGGGATTTTATTACCGTTTCTACGCGATTACTTCATGAAGAAATTCATTTATCTACTCCTTTGCTCAGCTGACACATGCACTGGTTATACTGAGCATGATATATATTATTTCACTCTGCTTTTTCATATTAATTACTCAATTTGGGGGTGAGACATTTGAGAGTCTATGCAAATCCATGAGTTATGGGTCTTTAAAACGTGTAATAAATTCAAATGCTATTTTCATGGATCTAATACTTTGAGGAAGGGTTGGGAAACCACTTTTCCTCATAAAAAACGTCTTTTTATATACCTCCCCAAGAGTTGGTTAAAATCTACAAGAAAATATTTATACGAAACGGAAATTTTCCAAAAACAACACGAAATAAAATTTACAAAAACTTGAAGAATATTAATAAGCTCTCAATAACTTGCCAGCCTCAAAAACGTGGAAGATTAATACGCGCAGAAAGTGCTGCCCAGAATTTTAAATGTGATAACGAACTTCTTTAATCTCCATTATTCTACAAGCACTATCCCTAGGGGTGAGCTTTCCTTGAAGGAAAAAGCTCTTTCGAAAGCTCGCCTCATGTGATGTATTGCATTTGCATTCATTATGATCTGCGCGCATTTATTTTGTTTGCTTTTAAAATGAGTTTTTTTAATGGCTTTAATAATTTAGTATATAACTTTTCACGCTTTGTTTTTATCTTCAAGCTCTTTTTGTATTGTAGTAGATACTAAAATATTCATTCGTTTTTATATAGCCCAGCCATTGCAGTAATGTTTCCAGTGGCACGTATAGTGACGTAGAGGCACTACACACTGACTGATTTTAAGGTCCCTACGATAAAAAATATATAATCTAATTTTATTTTTCAAATTAATTCGTGCATTGAAACAATTTTTATTTTGTATAAATTATACAAAAATGGTTTAATTGAAACAGTCTCCTTTAGTCTATTTCAGTACATAATTACTGCAACATACCTACCAATTTTGTATTTGGAAAATAGTTTACATGAATTCTATTTACATTAAAATAGAACGTATGTTGAATTGCTAAAAATGTCAACATCTCTAGGGAGTGCATTGACCAGCTGCACAGCCCTCGCTAATAGTGCCTGGTGAGCCTGATATTATGAGGAAACAGCTTTCACCTAAAATAGGTCATGGCTGCGCTGCGACCACGCATGTAATTTATGGGCGCATAAAATTCGCATAAAAATATTATTGATCTCATACGGTAACCGATGGTGTCCTCACCGGAACAAACGGTTTTTGTTAGTGTCGTAAAGGAAAGGGTAAAACAATAATAATAATATAAAGATAACATATTTACATACTACACGAATTGCATACTTACCGGAATACTAAAATGAATTTGTAATAGATTCTTGGGTTTTCACCGCGTGTACTTCTTCCTTCTTTCCTTGACGTGTAATATAGCATACACCTACACTACACTTCATCCTAACACGTCATATTTCTTGATAATGGCTTCTGCAACGAGCCCAAAACGTCGAGGAAAGAAGGATGAAGTACACGCGGTGGAACCCCAAGAATCTATTACGATAAAAAACAACCGTGAAAGTCTCAAATACTGTAATGAAAAATAAATGATGATATAGTACTGTTCGGTTATCAGGAATACAGCGGAAAACACATTTTGAAAATACCCGATATACTGGATTATTTGTTAGTTTGGGTTAGTTTAGGTTAGGTTAAGTTGGGTTAGGTTAGGTTAGGTTAGGTAAGGTAAGGTTAGGTTAGGTTTGGATTGGTTAGGTTAACCTAACAAATAATTCAGTTTATTGGCTATTTTCAAAATGTGTTTTCCGCTGTGTTCCTGATAACCAAACAGTACCGATGACATTATAGCACAGATATTGAAAAAATTATTGATCTATAGAGATGGTACCTAAATGTATGAAATTTAATAAAAAAACGGACCTCGAGTTAACTGATTAAGTTGGCTATAAGTAGACTTTTCATTATAGGATAATTTGCAGAGAACTTTCCACTATTGATTGCTATGACATTTATTTGTCAATTTGAAGAGCATAATATAAAAAGACAATCCATCACGATGAGTAAATAAGCAGTCAATAATATTATTTATACTGTAGTACTTGAAAAATAATTTCAAATGTCATAAAAGAAATAATATATAAGACTCTTTCTATTTATAGTCCAAATTCTTTAGTGTATTCAGTAAATAAAAAATACTAATAATTTAATTATGTACTATGTATTTGATAAAAAAATGTGTGCCTATATACAAATCGGAAATATAAAAACATCACTTTAAAATTAAGAGTACACTAAACACTCCCTATAAATCAATTTTTATTTTGGTTATTACATTGATTATAAAAACGGTGGCTAAATTTTGACAAAATTAGAAATATACTTAAAAGTCATACGTTAGAATCCTCGTCTATATAGTGAACAACGTAATTCGTCAATGTTCTGGCAGAAAACACTAATTCGAAAAAATGACATATTGAGTTAGTACCAAAATGTTCCTTATTTCAAACTTTGCCGTTTGGAAACCTTCTTAATAAATAAACAGTCTTTATTTTAAAGTCATCCTTTTTACGATTACTTAATAAACTCACATGATAGTCCATTATTTCAAACATTTTAAAAACTTCAAAGTCAAATTACTCAAAACTAGAATTTTCCAGTTAGTGTGTTCTGCCAGAACAGAGACGGTATGTACAAATTAAAAATTATTTATTTACATATTGAACGTATTAAATTACAAATATAAGATGGTCGCAACATTACATTTAAAAAAGAAAGAAATAATATACGTAGACCATTGGGTCTATTCTATGCTTATCGACCGCTAAAGTGATAAAGTGAAAAATATTATCAAACTTAGGGTAGGTTTGTATCAAAATATTAGCACTTATTGTAACAATTACACGAAGCCGGTTTTTATTGTTGCAATAAGTGCTATATTTTAACAGCACCTATCTTGCTGCTTAGTGTTCGATAAGTATAGAATAGACCCACATATCCGATATTAATAAGATCATTTATGGGCCTCTATAATGTAGAGGTTTGTGTCTAACAGATTTTGTTTGTATGAGAATTGTATGTTAGCCACTTGCTCAACCTATTAGATCCATAATTGAAAAACAATATGTGTACTTGCCAGACCCAGGATTCAAACCTGAGATCTACGACGCTATAGGCCGACGCTTAAGCAGCGCGACCATCCAAAAAAAAATGAAAAAAGAAATGCAAGCAATATTAGAAAAACAGTATAATTAGGAAATACAAAAAATTTAAAGTATATACCTATATGGAAATACACCAAATGGGCAAGTAGACCATTTTTTACGATTTTATAAAACAACGCCAACCTATATATTGTATTCATTCTTACGTAGGTGGAATATATCAACATCAACACATTTATTACCCTCCCAATTGGCATCATAAATGGAAGGTTATTTCTGCATCTTGGGAAAACAAATAACTGACAATCCCAATTTTTAAGGTAGTTATCTGACAGACAAGTCAATAGTACCAATATTGGGAGTTCTCATAATATACACCACGTATAAGTCGAAAAAATACATGGCCAAATTATAGCCTGAAGTAAAAGGGTTTCAAAAAATTCTTTTAAACTCGCTCCACTATAATGTGGTACTTCAATTGATGCGGGGCCCAAGCAATCGACCTACTCTCATGCCAGCTTCTAACTCAGTTCTAATCCCACTAGATCCATAGTTATATTTTTCTAAAATTTCCCAACTTGTGAAGCGATTTCAATATATTATAGTACCTATATTCCTTTAAAAAGCTCTATTCTTTTTACAAATTTATCGGAATAGAGTTTTCATCCGTACCATTTTCTCAAATAAATTATTTTGCACCTGCGATTTTGTACCGGAATTGCATATTTTCCGGGCACAGTGAGTCGATAAAACTACGATACGTTTCACTGCTGTCAAATCAGATTATAAACACAGAATGTGCATTAGGTTATAAATATAGTTCAGGATGCGATATATGCGGAAAATAATATTGGATTGCTGTAACAATGAAATAATTAAAATACTATATACTGGACAAATAATATTTATTACATTATAAATAATTATTTATAGGAATTTTACATTATTTATTACCTTTTTAATTTTGGATAGATTGCAAAAGTACCTTACGAAGGCTCAGAGCAACCGTATACCGAGCTTTGAAAACAAATGGATACTGGGTGTGCGGTATTATGACTTTAGAAGCAACGAGGAGATAAGAGACCAAGGAGCCTCTCATCACGCTGAGAGTGAAGAGACCTGGCTCGGCCATTTGCTGCGGATGCCAGAAGAGAACCTCAACCTGGCTGCCTGTTCTTCAAGCTGCTGGTTTGACAAGCAAGAAGACTAGCAAGCGACAGGGATTCTTGGAGGCGTCGCGTGGTGTCCATATGCTCCAACTAAGGAGCGGATATGGCTAAAGAAGCAAGGCAGCAAAAAAAGAACGCCGATTTGATAAAATGACCCAATCTCTTTGCATTTACTTTAAAATATAATATTATAATAATAACGTCTCGTTTTTTAAACAAAAATAGGTTGTCCCGCGCGGGTCATATAAATTCACAATTATCCAACATAATATACAGATAAGACGTTTAGGTTAAGACTAGGGAATCCAATCACGAGCCAAAATTCTGATCCCGGGATTTCGGGATTACAATTTGAGAATCCCGAGATTGGCATTTTTTTTCCACTGTTAATGTAAAAAAATTATATTTACAAATAACATTGATAACATCGGCCAAAAATAAATCTAGTATAATTAATACTATTTACGACATTTATTGTTAATATTGCATACGTTCAATCTTGGAAATACATAAGTTTAATGGAGTAAATAATATTGTAATATAAATAATAATGTGAATTTAATTTGAGATTTCTGTTTCTGATAGTAAACACTTATTGAATGGGTTAGCGAGATTTAAAATAGTAAAGCAAATCATGGTGTACTTATGGCCTTTCCGCTTCATAAATCTAATTAGCCAGCCAAATATGAAACTGGCGTAAAACGTATGAGATCATGGTGGAATTACTTTGTTAATAGTGCGAAGCATTGTTTTTTTCCAATCTTTCTCATTTTTATTAATTTATGTGAAAAAATAAAATGAATCAGCAACTTAGACATGGGTATAAATCAAACTTCATTCAAACTAAGTTTATTTCTAATGTCGTTTTTTGTTATTAAAAGTATTTTTTCTGTTGTATTTTTGTTTTTATTTTATTTTCCATAAAAAATTGATAAAAAAATCAATCCCGAAAGTTTCGGGTTTTTTGGTTTATCAATCCCGGGATTCATATGTATAGAAAATAGCTCGGGATCCCTAGTTAATACAAAGGAACGCAATGGATGCGTAATGGATAAGTAGATATGAACCGAATATGCCTATGAATAATAACTTGCTTAAACCTTCTACTGATCTGATTGCGAAAAAATTAAAAGACTCGACTGCATTCAACTGCATATAAATGGCATCAGTTATTTAATTTATTCTCGGAAAAGAGATCAAAAATATTTTCAAGCTAATTCCGTGTATTTTAAGCATATATACCAATATCTAATTCTCACCAATATCAATATATAATTCTCAAATGAATTTAAAATAGTCAGATGCAAGAAATTCATGTTCTATTATTGAGTTAATAAAATCACTTATTCAATTCAACATGATATTGCATCCCGAGAATAGCTGTGAATGCCAAATCAACTGCCTGGTCAGTATTTATGTTTATGTAAAACTGCCATATCTCTAGTTATATCTTAAGCCAAGTACAAATAGGCGACTGTCAGAAAAAAAATATTATTATTTTGATAGTTTAAGAGTTTTGTAATTTGTGTTGTGTCATTTATGATAAATCTAATATATAAAAATTAATATTTGTGTGTTTGTTTGTTCGTATTGAATGCGCAGCCACACCGTTCATCCGATTGCAATAAAACTTTGTAAACTTATTGCTTGCACTTGCGGGAAGAGTATAGGCTATACTAATATATAAAAATGAATGTCTGTCTGTCTGTATGTCTGTCTGTCTGTGTGTCTGTCCCGTATGCGTTCCTATACCATTCATCCGATTGCGATGAAATTTTGGTAAGTGGTTATATGCACACCCATGAAGGTTTCTGAATTAAAAAAATCATCATCATCTTCTTCTTCTTCATTCAATTTTCTTTTATTCGTATGGTTCCTATACCATTCATCCGATTGCAATAAAATTTTGGTAAATGGTTGTATGCACACCCATTAAGGTTTCTCAATTAGAAAAATTATCATCTTCTTCTTCTTCTTCATTCTATCTTCTTTTATTCGTATGGTTCCTATACCATTCATCCGATTGCGATGAAACCTTCGTCAGTTGTTGTGCTAACACCCGCAAAGGTTTCTGAAATAGTACAACCATCTTCTTCTTCTTCTTTTTCTTCATTATATCTTCTTTTATTCGTATGGTCCCTATACCATTCATCCGATTGCAATGAAACTTCGTCAGTTGTTGTGGTAACACCCGCAATGGTTTTTGAATTAGTACAACCATCTTCTTCTTCTTCTTCTTCTATTCGTATGCGTTCTAATTCCATTCATCCGATTGCAATAAAATTTTCGTCAGTAATTGTGCCAACACCCGCGAGGTTTCTGAATTTTACAACCATCTTCTTCTTCTTCTTCATTCTATCTTCTTTTATTCGTATGGTCCTTATACCATTCATCCAATTGCAATGAAATTTTCGTCAGTAATTGTGCCAACACCCGCGAAGGTTTCTGAATTAGTACAACCATCTTCTTCTTCTATTATATCTTCTTCTATTCGTATGCGTTCCTATACCATTCATCCGATTGCAATGAAATTTTGATCAAGTGTTGTGCTCACGCCGCAAAGGTTTCTGAATTGATACAACTATTTTCTTTTTCTTCTATTCTATCTTCTTCTATTTGTATGCGTTCTTATACCATTCATCCGATTGCGATGAAATCTTGAACAATTGTTGTGAGCACGCCCGCAAAAGGTTCTGAATTAGTACAACCATCTTCTTCTTCTTCTATTCGTATGCGTTCCTATACCATTCATCCGATTGCAATGAAAATTTGATCAAGTGTTGTGTTTACGCCCGCAATCTGAATTGATACAACCATTTTCTTTTTCTTCTATTCTATCTTCTTCTATTCGTATGCGTTCTTATACCATTCATCCAACTGCGATGAAATTTTGACCAGTTGTTGTGCGCAAGCCCGCAAAAGTTTCTGAATTAGTACAACCATCTTCTTCTTCTATTCTATCTTCTTCTATTCGTATGCGTTCCTATACCGTTCATCCGATTGCAATGAAATTTTGATCAAGTGTTGTGCTCACGCCGCAAAGGTTTCTGAATTGATACAACTATTTTCTTTTTCTTCTATTCTATCTTCTTCTATTTGTATGCGTTCTTATACCATTCATCCGATTGCGATGAAATCTTGAACAATTGTTGTGAGCACGCCCGCGAAAGGTTCTGAATTAGTACAACCATCTTCTTCTTCTTCTATTCGTATGCGTTCCTATACCATTCATCCGATTGCAATGAAAATTTGATCAAGTGTTGTGTTTACGCCCGCAATCTGAATTGATACAACCATTTTCTTTTTCTTCTATTCTATCTTCTTCTATTCGTATGCGTTCTTATACCATTCATCCAACTGCGATGAAATTTTGACCAGTTGTTGTGCGCAAGCCCGCAAAGGTTTCTGAATTAGTACAACCATCTTCTTCTTCTATTCTATCTTCTTCTATTCTATCTTCTTCTATTCGTATGCGTTCCTATACCATTCATCCGATTGCAATGAAATTTTGATCAAGTGTTGTGCTCACGCCGCAAAGGTTTCTGAATTGATACAACTATTTTCTTTTTCTTCTATTCTATCTTCTTCTATTCGTATGCGTTCCTATACCATTCATCCGATTGCAATGAAATTTTGATCAAGTGTTGTGCTCACGCCGCAAAGGTTTCTGAATTGATACAACTATTTTCTTTTTCTTCTATTCTATCTTCTTCTATTTGTATGCGTTCTTATACCATTCATAAGATTGCGATGAAATCTTGAACAATTGTTGTGAGCACGCCCGCGAAAGGTTCTGAATTAGTACAACCATCTTCTTCTTCTTCTATTCGTATGCGTTCCTATACCATTCATCCGATTGCAATGAAAATTTGATCAAGTGTTGTGTTTACGCCCGCAATCTGAATTGATACAACCATTTTCTTTTTCTTCTATTCTATCTTCTTCTATTCGTATGCGTTCTTATACCATTCATCCAACTGCGATGAAATTTTGACCAGTTGTTGTGCGCAAGCCCGCAAAGGTTTTTGAATTAGTACAACCATCTTCTTCTTCTATTCTATCTTCTTCTATTCGTATGCGTTCCTATACCATTCATCCGATTGCAATGAAATTTTGATCAAGTGTTGTGCTCACGCCGCAAAGGTTTCTGAATTGATACAACTATTTTCTTTTTCTTCTATTCTATCTTCTTCTATTTGTATGCGTTCTTATACCATTCATCCGATTGCGATGAAATCTTGAAAAATTGTTGTGAGCACGCCCGCGAAAGGTTCTGAATTAGTACAACCATCTTCTTCTTCTTCTATTCGTATGCGTTCCTATACCATTCATCCGATTGCAATGAAAATTTGATCAAGTGTTGTGTTTACGCCCGCAATCTAAATTGATACAACCATTTTCTTTTTCTTCTATTCTATCTTCTTCTATTCTATGCGTACTTATACCATTCATACAACTGCGATAAAATTTTGACCAGTTGTTGTGCGCAAGCCCGCGAAGGTTTCTGAATTAGTACAACCATCTTCTTCTTCTTCTATTCGTATGCGTTCCTATACCATTCATCCGATTGCAATGAAACTTTGGTGAGTTGTCGTGCGCACGCCTGCAAAGGTTTCTGAATTAGTACAACTATCATCTTCTTCTTCTATTCGAATGAGTACTTACACCATTCATCCGATTGCAATGAAACTTTGGTGAGTTGTCGTGCGCATGCCCACAAAGATTTCTGAATTAGAAAATCATCTTCTACTTCTATTCGTATGCGTTCCTATACCATTCATCCGATTGCAATGACATTTCTATCAAGTGTTGTGCCCTTGGCCGCAAAGGTTTCTGAATTAGTACGATCATCTTTTTCTTCTTCTATTTGTATGCGTTCTTATGCCATTCATCCGATTGTGATGAAATTTTGACCAGTTGTTGTGCGCACGCCCGCAAAGGTTTTTGAATTAGTACAACCATCTTCTTCTTCTTCTATTCGTATGTGTTCCTATTCCATTAATTCGACTGCAATGAAACTTTGGTGAGTTGTCATGTGCATGCCCACGAAGATTTCTGAATTAGAAAATCATCTTCTTCTACTATTCGTATGCGTTCCTATACCAATCATCCGATTGCGATGAAACTTTTGTCAGTTGGTGTGCGCACACCTGCAAAGGTTTCTAAATTATTATTATATAAAATACAAAGTTTGTTGTTTGTTTGTTCCATCCAATTTTGATTTTTTTTTTACTACATATTAATAACATTAATAACGTTTTAATATTTTGGATTCGATTTTAATTTAGTGTTCTTATGTTTGACCTTTACTCCTATTAGAATTATTTTCATATTGCCATATTGTATTACACAGATATTTTAATATTAAAAAAATAATTACCTCTTATTATTTTTCAAATATCTAAGATAAATATAACCACGAAGCGACCCTGTGCGAAGCCGGGTACTTCAGCTAGTATTATATAAATAAACACAAGAAATTTTGAACTATGCGTTTTTATGATGACTCGTTTTTGCTCCTAAATCAAGATTTTTTAATTTCACATGATAAAAATCCCGTATTGGCAAAATAATTATCTAGCAAAGCTGCCTAGAAGGCTTGTAGAATATATGAAAAAAGTGGATGCAGAAGTCAGCAGTATTTCAGAATAATTATGATATTTAGTCCTGAGATTAACAACGAGGAAGATAGATATTATTACTATGACCGAAAAACCATGTTGACTTTGCTTTGAAACAACCCACATTTAAAACAAGAATATAAATTACACTGTTCTTGATATATATTATGTCATACATATATCTCCAGTATCAATTTATTATTTTTCAATTCACTCGCACAGTAAAAATAATCTTATATTCAACTTTCACAAATAATAATATTATTACGATAACAAAGCTTTTCATCCGGCGCGCTTTTGATCGTATAAACTAGCTTACAAAGTATCAATCGAGAGTAATATAGTATACCTACTCCTATTTATTATGAAAACTTTTCAAGTTATAAGATGAAGCTTTTAAATATACATAAAATACAATATTTAAGTTGGAATATGTTTATATTATTATTATGTGGTATTTATAATTATAGTGTTTCATATTTATTACAACAACATAATTAACTTAGCTAACATAATTAGCACAATGATATGACTTTGGTTTTGAAAATAATGGTACTGCTTAATTACTATAAGGCAAACTTAGTTATCTGTAAATTAATATTGTTACTAACGTTTACTTTCATAATACTGTAAAAAAATAATACTTGGCTAAGATTTCTTGATTCGATTTAAAATATAGTTGTGAATTACGAATTTCGTTTTTCAGACATTATTAGTATGCAGTAAAATATATATTATAAACTACATATAAAAATTATATAAACACATTGACTGCTGACTAGATAATTACTTATTAATTACTATATTTAAATTGCATGCTAATTATATATAATAGTCACCTAATCGTTACGCGCTAGGCGCGTCTTTAGCATCCAAAGTATTAAAAATTATTTTATTTATTTTGTAAACATGGATTATCTCTAAAAAATATCTCATTTTGCCATCTTTCGTTTCCAAGGTTTCAGTGATATGTATAATATGACAAAACATAATATCTGACAATACCGTGATTTTGCCATCCGATATTTTGTTTTCTAACATCATGGTAGGTATTATAAGATGACTAAGATGACAAGATGGTTGGAACTAACGAAGAAGAAAGAACCAGCACCATAACAAAACCCTTAATAAATCTACTAGAGGAATATAGTAATAGTTTTAAAAATAGCTCTCTCTCTCTATATACCATCAGGTGCAAATAATGATCCGGAAGTCGGTGTAAGAATTAATTGTCCAGAAAAATCAGTCGAATCTGATCTTCAAACGTCAGTTAGTAGTGCTAAATTAACAGATACTACAACAATAATTCATTCTAACAAATTCATCGCCAGCTGGCTTTTATGGACAAGATTTAAGATATATATTATATATATAGCATATATTATATGCTAAGTCTAATAAAAAGTCATGATCAAAACCGAAGAATTTTTAAAATGTAAAATTGATGACTGACATTCAACAGATTTGTCAGCAGTTAAAATTGAAACTATGCACTTTTTTAAATCAAGCAATTCACTTGACTTATATTGAGTTTGGTTAAACATCGATATAGCCTGCAGCGCGATATTCTTCGCATTAGAGTTTCCTGCTAATTAATTGGATTTCTCTCATGATGCTAACGTACCCTGACTACCCAGTTTACCTCCGTATATGTCAATGGCAAAAGAAATGTACCATACAAGTATTCGTGTGTAAACGGGGGAGACGTGGTCAAATAAAGACATCGTCAAAATAAAAAAATAAATGCATAATATTTTTATTTAGTGTAGTGTGGTGTATGAAAAAGGTGTAGGTACTTGGATTAAACGTATCTATTCAATATTTTCCTCAAAAATCTCTTAACCGAGTTGATATGTTTCCTTAAAGTTATCAAAAGTAACGGATGTTACTGACAATACAATATTTGATTTTTTATATCTTATATCTGATATTATATTCTTTTGCTGTTTAAACTCCAACATAATTTTGTGCGCATATCCCAAGTTTGTGATATTGTGGGTAAAATCAAAATAGGTACAATAAAAATGCCATACTATTATAATATCATAATGTTAGATAGCAACTGATATACTTAGTTACAAAATAAACACCTTTCACCTAAAACCATGATATTATTACAGTCCATATTTTACATTTAAAATATACATTATTTATAAGTTTAATATAATGTAATCATTACTCTCGCATTGTGATATTTAGTCACGGAATTAGGTAAGTATTTCAACAAATATTTTAATTTCATTTTTGCCTCGTAAATTTCATCGTGGTTAGTGTGATACAGGTAAATTAATTTGTAAACCACAGTGGCTGAAATTCGATGGATACAGGTTTGAGTAGCACAAGTTACCCATATTTGGTGGGGTTACTGCCATGAAGTTTGACATGTCTCCTAAAATCAGGCATTATGCTAATTTTTTCTTGTGTGTACAGTACAATTTTTTTCTTGTTTGTCCAAGATTTGTATTGGACGATTGAAGATTTTTAACTAACTTTCCGACTAGCTAGACATTTGAAACCTTTAGAATATAACACGACGACAATGCATTCTTTTAACACTTTTGGCCATCTTTAAGCAGAATTGAATTCATTTTCAGTTAATTCTGTTTTGTATGTTTCGGAAAAAAATCGTTAAAAGTAATATTTACTACTCACTATTATTGGTTGCTAAGTGGGTCCTATCAACTAAATTATTAATATATACGTGCGTTACTATGGAAATAAATATGACATTTCTGTATTCTATATTTATTTTATTCAGTATTTCTATCAAGTACAATAAAAAGTTTTTATTAATACATAGAATTGTCAAGTTTATATTATGATTCAACAGAAAGTTTAAAAACGTGGTACCTATATAAAAAGTTATTTTTATCTTGTAATTATTTAATATATATTTATGAGGTATTATAAATTACATGCGAAAAATAACGAATGTTACATTCTTAAATTATGAGTATTATTCATTTGATAAAAAATAGTTCAATTACAATTATCATTTTAATAAATTACGATCAGGCTTATAATGTAGTAGTTGCCAGGTTTGAACTCCGGGTCTGGATAAAAATTACATGTTGTTTTTTCAATGTGTGTGTGGACTTTGAGTATGGACAGGTTGAGCAAGTGACTAATACCAATTTCTCGTAAAACAAAAATCTGTTAAATAACTTAACTTCGTGAGGTGGCCCATATCCATATAGGGTTGTAGAACTAATTTAAAATATATACATGAGTGGTTCACAAGCATAGTGAACCAAATCCATTCTGGTTATTTTTGAGTAAGCTAGGTTCAAGCATAATATTTAAGTATTTCTAATTCTGTAAGAAGTGTAAAAGATCGTGATTTAATTCAATTATTATAATTAAAGTAATAATATTCAATAAAAAAGGGTTAATTAAAAACGGAGTTTTGAATTGATTACAATTAAATAAATACAATCAGAGAAAAGTCCTTATGTTATTCCGGAGTAACTTTTTAGCATTTTTATTCGCAAATTTTGAATATCTTGATTCGTTTCATTGGACCCATTTTACCCCACTTATCCCTTTTCGGAAATGGCCATTTATTTCCGAGGGACAAATACTCGAGCTAGAGTAAAATGCACTCCGTCAGATTGTGGAGAGCTTTCAGCTTTAAAGCTCGGAAAATTACGAAAACTGGAGCGGACTAATTTAATGAATCGAATCGCTATTCACCAATATAGTGCGATTTATATTGAACATTTTAAACATATTTTAAATAATAAATTACCGTGTTCAGAAAAATGTACGTTTTGATGTAGTGATGGCTATAATATAATCCGCAGTGAGGAAACCGATGGCCGTATAGCATTGAGGTCAAATCCATATCTAAATAAAATACGTAATTAAAACTATCGGAATACAATGGAAAGAAAGAAGAAATTATTTAGGTAAGTAAATTATAAATACATTCATAACGTATATATATTAATATAAAATTCTGAATGATTAAAATTAGATTAGTAAATAGGTGCTTGTATATATCAAGTCGTACCTATCAAATTGAGATCAATCAATGAATATCAAATTCATTGTAGTAGATTTTTGGGTTTCCACCGTGTATCCTTCTTCCTTTTTTCCTCGACGTTTCATCATAAAACGTATCATGTCTTGATAATGGCTTCTGCAACGAGCCCAAAGCATCGAGGAAAGAAGGAAGAAAGACACACGGTGGAAACCCAAAAATCTACTACGAAGAAAAACAACTTGATATTATACAATATCAAATTATTGTTCTTATTCAATCTAATAAAATTTGAATACATATTACAGTTTTCAACGGCTACACGAACAACGCACGATTTTTTTTTATCCAAATGCTATACAGCCATCTCTTTTTTGTACATAATCTTACGGTTAACTGTATTACGGTTAAAATTTATATGTACAATTTACATATATCCATAAATGATACTAAAATAAAATATAGTTCATTCAAACATTTTTAATGATAATAACTCCTTTGCTATTTATCGGACTTTGGCGACGATTTTAAACTTTCTTTTTTATTTGATAGAAATGGAGTCTTGGTACTGAGCCATTAATGGCCTAATTTCCGAAGGAAAATCAAAATAGTGATATAACGAGTGTCAGTATGTGTATTTCATTTATCTGTAGCGGCACCCAAATGGCCAATTTTCATAAAAATCATCATATTCCCATCTCTCTCTACTTGTCTATATCAATTGAGTCGCGATACTTATACACATGCTATAATAACGAAATTATTTTACAGTGTATAAAATATGTCAAAGTATTTATATATTATTTTATCTGATCAATAAAGATCGATGATTAATCTTTATGTGCTGTAAAATAACATACAGTATTAATTATGTATATAGATATACATATATCTATATTATTTATATGGAGAAAGCTTTAATATATAGTAAGATAGCATGTTAATAGCCACTCACCACCCACCCTCGCAGTGTGGTATTAAAAAAGCGAATATCTATATTATTCTCATTAAGATAAAAAGGAAAATAAAACCTCAGTTATCTTTCCACAGTAACAGAACTGGTGTACATGACCATCTTTCTATATATAGCATCATAAATTTATAATATTATATCATAAATCATAAATGTATTCAGACTATGAGTATTGTGAATAAAACTAAAAAAAACATTGACTGAAATCATACAAAACCTTGTCATTTTGTCCTATTTTAGATAGGTCGGCATATATTTCATAAAACTTTATATGTTTTGTATAGGACTAGCTGCTGGTAATTTTATTGAACCTTAAAAGAAGAAGCAGAGAGAAATAGAGAATATTTTATATGCTAGATCTCCCAAAGGACTCTATCTATTCCGCGGAATAATGTTCTGGAGAGAAATTTCGAACCTTTGGTCCGCTAGTGATTTTCTTATATTCTTTGCATAGGTAAGTTTTTTTTTCTTTTTGTCTTGGGGAAACAACTTTTCTATTGATTGATATGGTTACATGAACTAAAAAACCTTATTATATTCGTATGATATAATATAATAGATGTTATGTAAAAATTAACATAAATGACCGTTTAGTTTATAATAATTTAGGATATTTATGTTTAATATTTGTTTACCATTTAGGTTGTTAAAAAAATGTATTTTTTCAAGACACCATACTTATACCAGCTACCAACTATTGCTTTATTTAACACAATTATAATCATCAGCTGGCATCGATCCACTACTGAATAAAGACCTCCCCTAGCTGCTTCGACTTTTCTCAGTCCCTAAATATTTACTAGGACGTAGAATCCACCGAACTGTATGAAGTCTTCCATCCAAATTTATAGCGTCTTTGTGGTCGATTACTGCCCCTCCGTTACCTCTGAATAACAAGATTTAAACTAGGGTTGTCTACTTGTCGAGCGATATTTCTAGCCCTTTGAAATTTGATCTGCTTAGCCACCACGATCACACCACGTAAACTTGTCTAGTTCCTCGAAAATTAGTTTATTGCATGGTCTTTTCGCGTTATACCCAACACGCAACTTTTTATGCTATATTGCACTTCTCTTACTTCTTAATTTTTCTTTTATTTATTCTTTTATTTTAGCAGAAATATTAAAAAATTTCAAAACTAATTGAAAATTGTATTCATATTCATATTTTTTAATAGTTGTCATATTTTTCTAATTATTTGTGTAAATCATTTCAAAAATACTATGTGAATAATATATGTCGCTACATTTCAAAATCAGCTAAGTCCACCTTTAGGTATTTTTGACTTTTTTGTGAATTACTGAAGAACTACTGATTTCTAACATTTCTGCATTATCAAAATGTGGAATTTATTAATTTTAAATATTATATACTCGAAATAACATAAACTTTCACCCTTGTTACTGTGTATTTGAGAAAACAAATAGCTTTTTTTCTCCTATTCATCTATTATGGACTTGGCTGATTTTGAAATTTAGTGACACAATTATACCCTAATCTTATATTTTTCAATAGAAAATATTCCCTTTTGCTAAATGGAAACAGTGCTGATTATTTATGTAAATATACCAATGGATAATTTTCATCTTAACTTCAACAAAATACTAAGTTTTTTTTATATGTGTGTAGATTCATAATAATTTTGTATTGAGTAGCCTATAATAAAGCAATTTTAGGCGTAAAATTTAGTAGTCTTTATAAAGTTCATTATATTGTGATAAAATTATTATGTTAAAAATGGTACTACTAATTTTTGATTAAACATGCTTAATATCATTTTGAATATAGGTATTTTACAATAAGTACCTAGTAAAGTTATCTTATATTGACATTTCTTTTACGCGCGTAACTAACTGTAATACTGAGTAATATTCGTACTGAGCAGGATTTGAATCTGTACCCATGGCAATCCGAAAAAATATGCTTTACTAATAATAAGAATCACCAGGGCTGTTTTAACTAGTTAACATGAGAACACTATCCATTTTTTTTTTTTTTTTTTGATTAAAAATAACACGAATATCACTTAGAGCAATTCTGTATACAAGGCAGTTATCTACAATAATTGTTAACACACAGTAGGTACTGTCTTACTTTATTTCAAATGTATTCGGTCAGAATCAAGTAAGATGTATTTAAAAATATGTGTTAGTAATACTTAATGTTATTTGATAGCTAGTGGCAAATTTTCAAAATCGCTGCATCTCAATTATAAATGTAATTATTGTCATACTCTATCTCACTCTACATTAGTTCACACTGTTATGAGTGGCCGTGTTAAGAAACGTTACGCCAGACAGTTTACATGCCGGTATTATTAACTATCTGAATATGATACACCATAATATTTATTAAGATTTTGGTGTTAAGTGTTATGATAGAATCGTATCCGGAAATTTGCACGTAAACAATTCACCGCAGGATACTTATTCGTGCGCCCGCAGTACGTGAAACATGAGTTCGTTTAACATTTAATCATATGACGAGTTCTTCGTTGAACATTTCACCGTATAGTATATTTGTACGTATGCTACAATATGTGGCGAATTTTATGAGATGTCTTTACTAGGTTAGGTTAGGTTAGGTTAGGTTAGGGTTAATCTAATTGGAACAGTACTATTTGCAAACTATCGCCGCATTTTGTAAGATACGTACAAATGTATTCCACGGTGAAATGTTCAACGAAGAACTCGTCATTCGATAAAATGTTATACGAACTCATGTTTCACGTACTGCAGCGCACGAATAAGTGTCACACGATAAACTGCATACGTACAACTTACATGTAACCAAATTTTTCTAGCAATTAAGCGTTCGATGTATTATTTAAAATTATCGCAAACATAATATTTTCTAATTTTAATTAAGTGACGAACAAAATACTAATGGTAGCGAATGCTAAAATATCATAAATTGTCACTTTATGAATATTATTTGTGTTACTATCTCTTTATATGATAAACTTTCTCCGGTAGAGCTTTAGAGCTTTTTGTTGAAAAACTTTAAATTAAAAACACGATAGAAAATGAAAAGTTTCTCAACGGCTACATTTGACTACTACCTCCTATAAAGTGAACGGCGAACATTTTTTACAAGCCTTTTGTTGTTCGACCTCTCTGTGAATATTAATAATTCTGTTACAGATGATATGAGATGAAAAAGTTCTCGGTGGTCTGGGATTTCTTTCGCTTTAAAGGGGCACAAAAAAAACATAATATCCATTCTTTTCGGTTTCTAGCGATGAAAGGCACTCCTTAGGCATGCACCAATAAATGAAAGAGCTCATGAAAGGTACACAAGTTTTTCTATGTGGTTCATTACAAATTTAAACGATTGGGAAATAATACATACAATAATTAGTACCGGTATAAAATTGAACAGATTTTTCAAATTTTGTAAATATATTATGTATGTGTGAATTTTGTTAAAAGTAAATTTTTAACTTAAAGAAAAGTTTATTCTCTACTTCACTTTTACGTTAACGTTAGACTTCATTATGACATTTCCCACAAGCTAATTTTAGAGCGTGTCTAGAATAAATAACTATATCCTATTTATTTTAACACGGCATTTTATTAAAACTATTTTACATTTAATAATTCATTAAAAGATTATTTTCTGACTGCTTTTCTTCAAGGCTTACTCAATTTTTACTCTTTTGATGCTGTTAGATCACTTCTGCTTATCATAAGATATTTTTCTTGTTCTCACGAGGGATGGTTTCCAATCGTTTTAATTTATATTCGCCCGTCTATTACCTAGGTCAGAGGTCGGCAAACCGCGGCTCACGAGCCACATGTGGCTCTTTGGGTATTGGCGTGCGGCTCTTTGCCAAATTCCCAATTCACATTTTTTACAAAAAAAGTTATGATTGTTTATTATGTTTTAAACCCGCCCATTGCAAAAGTCGACAAAAAAAGCAAAGAGTTATGTAGCTCCAAATTTGTAGGTCTTGCCACCAAAATTGAGGATTTGGAGAGAGAAAAATGCAATTTAATTTCACAACACAGCGGAGCGCTCTAAAAAATCTACATAATAAGGTAGATCCTACGATGAACAATATAAATAGCATTTAGAGAAGCCAAATAACCGATGAGGATTTGGAGTCACGCCTAAAATTGAAAACTACAATTTACATACCAAACATACAGACACTCTCCAAATAAATGCAAGGAAGGTCATAATTCACATTAGTTTTAAGGAATGCGTGAAAATTGTATGTAACTCATTTTCTGTAAAAATTACAGTCCACTATGAAAAGTGCAACCAATTATATAGCCATTTTGCATTTTACATTATATATTATATTTATTTGTGAAAACTTCACACTATTATTACCCTATATAATTATGTATAATATACCCAACTCCCTATCACAAAAGACAAATTCGTGAAATATAATATCTGAACTTTATTATTATTTAAATTTTCTTTCATGTTTTTAAAGTTTTTTAGTAGAAAGCTTTCCATTGCGGGGCATGACAATGCATAAATAAATATCCCGAATCCTTACTAGTGATGAAACGAACACGTATTTTATAGTATTCTGCAAGTCTCTTAGGTGTTCTAAAGACTTTATAAAAAAACGAATAGGTCAAAATGATGTAATGCAATGCAATGACCTAATATATTATAATATTTTAGGAATTCATGGATTTTACATATTCCTGGTAAAATATTACGTTGGTTGTGATAAATTTCAGGAGATGTATATAAAATATCACATTTAAAAAAAATGAACGAACCAAATAATATTTTTTATAATATTTTTATGAAATAAAATACATTCTCTTAAATTCGAAAATATTTAATTTCAGAAAAATGTTTATGAAGTTGTTTACTTCATATTTTCAAACTCTTCAAACGAAAATTTCAAGAGCGTATAGAGAAAAAAAATATTGATTTAATCACAATCAAATCAAAAATCAAATCATAAATCTTCGCAAAATCCGATAATAGATAAAACATACGTACATAATTTGAAAGGCCCTCAGATATATTATTATATACGTACTATAAAAATCTCCCACGTTTACCGAGAGGTTACCGCGTCTGTTTATAATGTCGTGGGTCCTGGTTTTGACTGCCGGATTAGGAAAAAGTTATATGTTATTTTTAATAAAATTTGTTTTGACCCAGAAGGAGAAGTAAGGAAGTAGGAGGTTGAATCAGTGGCTAATATCCATTTCCCATACTTTCATTTGCTAATAATTTAATAAACTATTCTTCAATTATTTATTTAAATGAATAATTTCAAAGGTTAGTAGGGAATGTAACATGCGTTATATTGAACATACATAATTACTTCTCAAATCCTCTGAATAATAAAATTCGTTGAATAAGAAAATAGTTTATCAAAATATTTAAAGTTTTTAGTTTTTTTTTTTTGATTTTACACTAAATAATAAATGGGATCGTAGTGCTTGTTTTTAATGTAATTTAATAACTTAATACGTAACATGAGATAAAATTTTTTTTTGTAATAAATAACATTGTAAAGTAGTTTCATAATATTATCAATCAAAATGAATCTAAAAATATTTAACATTAATCCAAACAACAAAATCTATTTAAATAAAAACGTTATAATATATGCATTCATTGAAGGCTTTCATCATATTATGAAATATAATTAACTTTTCATTTAATTTTAACAAGAAACAACGATTTTTGTGAAAATTTAATGATTTATTGAAATAGTTTATATTTATATCAAATAAGGTTTCATTATAAATAGACACAGTAAACTTTATTAAAGTACATACTTTATTTTATATCTCTTAATATATCTAGCAGAACTACAGTTAGTAGCACTGCAATAGTCATAATAAACTAAAATAATTACAAGATAAAAAGAACTTTTTAAATACCACGTTTTTAAATTTTCTGTTGAATCATATAAACTTGATAATTCTATGTATTAATATTTTTTTTGTACTTGATAGAAATAGGTACTGAATAAATATTATATAATACTGAAATATCATTTTGACATTTTGTATTGATTTATATAGTAAGGCACGTATATATAAATAATTTAGTTGCTAGGACCATCCTCGTAGCAACCAATATTACTCTTTACGGATTTCTTCCAAAATACGTTACATTTTTACGAAAATCTTCCGAAAATATCTAGCTAGTCGGGAAGTTAGTTAAAAATCGATTGCAAGATTTGTACTGGATAAACTACCACCGGACAAACAAGAATACGAGCTAAGAAAAACGTGGTTAAATGAGTCGTCAAGTCATAAAATTAATTCTGGAAATTTTGCAAAACCTGCTTCGGAGGATATTTTTAAATCCCCTTTTATAGTATGTTTTTATTTATAAAATAGAAACACTTCCGGTTTTAGTATTTATTCAGAGTTTACATAGATTAACCAACAATAACATTGAATATTTCAAACGGTACACGAAAATAGATTAACAAGATAAGATGACTCGCTCGACCAAATAACCAAATGAACTTGCCAAAGGATTAGTTCAGTTTAGGTAGGTGTCACATTTGACAACTAGATACCATACTTATTCCTAGAAACAAATCTAGATAGTGTAAGGTGCTTAGTCTCAAAATAGAGGACATGTATGTCAGACTAAACTGACTGGCTGAAAGACTGTGAGAGATAAAAATTACAGACTTAACATAGAGTTAAATTTTTATCCGTCTACATAGTGCTTGCGGCGTCCAGTCAATGGGCCGCGTCATCTACGGGTCTCTTTTTGAAGTCACGCCGCTACACTCTTTTTATAAATTTGCATGACATTTCCTTACATTTTGGTGAACGTTTTATCATTATTTTACGGCAGTTAATATTGTAAGAAAATAAAATAATATAGGTATATTGCCGTAATAGATATAAAAATATAAATAATGTTTTTTGTTTCTTCTAATTCTTAATGTAGAAAAATAAATTATCTAGTAAAAATGGTGAAATGGAAAACCGGATTTATTGAATTGTCAGCGTGATAAATGTATTTAGTTAGTAGTGGCGCTTTTAGCAGTGGACTGTAATAAGATGCTGGTGGGTGGATTACAGATCTAGGAGGGGTTTAACCAGGATGCCAGGCACTGACCTTTTTATGTTAAGAGGGATGGCGTACGCTGGAGCCGGTGCGGTGTTCACGCACTCACGCACTGATAAACGGACGGTTCGGAATGTCACTCTAGCGGTTTCACTTGATTTTGGATGAATGATGATGACAAGTTCAGGATGGATGATAGACGCGACGTTCGCTTAAACCGTATCAGATTTAGCACAACGAAGGTCAAACATGCGTTTTGAGTCAATCTATAGTTAACTACGGCTAAGGTATAACAAGCCCGCATACGACCGCTTTCTTGATGTCACTCGAGCTAACTGAATGTTATTTGCAATCACTGTCGTCTCATGACCCGTATTTTCTAGTTATCTGGCCTTGTGACAATAATAAATAAAGATGTGAGGTAGGTGGGGAAATAAGGAATGACGGCCACCATATTTGGCCCAACTAGTTTGTTCTCGCTACAGTTTTTAAGATCTATTTAATTTTCATCCACCTGCCCAAGCCTGTTTATACCAGGAGTTTTACTGTATCATGTTTACCTACATTACACATTTTTAGATTCAAACCTAAGCCTCAATTCACTCAAAACTAATAAATCGCACCTTCATATAAGATCGGACAGTATGACGAGATGTTCAATGTCATCTTTTATGCAGGCAGGTGATCTTTCGCACGCCACTGTCCGCAACTCAATATTTATGAGTACTTACTGAATTCCTGTGGTAGATATCAAACAAAAAGGTCATCTGGGACCTTAAGATATGTACAGGGATCTGTTTTATCGTTTACTTAACATGAGCTTTTCGCTAACTGAATATTTACGAAAAACTTTACGGTCGAAAGCTCCGGGAGTGCTTGGAATAATCGATGCTCAATAGATTGTAAAGTTTATGTTATTTGCTTGTATCTGCTGCAAGCATCTGAAGGATTTAGACTCACACATATCGATTGCTCCAAGCTAAAAGGACGTCAGTAAAACGTTGGTGATTTTATGTTAAATATGAGGTTAGGTTTACAAAACAAATATCTACTGACTGAGTCGGAAGCCAACAGCGGTGGAGTGAGGTTGTACAACTTCGCTTGCGTATACGGGACGCTATTCGCCTGGTTACTCGCGAACGGTTATAAATACGGGATACAACAAAAATAATATTGTTTGTAAATGAATTTGACAATAAACTCAACATGTGTGGTCCCATGTGATTTTGACAATCAGTGCCAGTGCTTGAGAAAAAGTGAAAAATATTTATTGTTGCACGGATAGTGCACTTTGTGCGGGGAGTGCGTCAAACGCTGTGAAGCGAGGGGTTGTCCACACTGTTTTTTGTTCACACTGTTGCGCGAATTCCAAGACCGCGTGAACGGCAAAAGCAATAAAATGGAAAACACCACGATGGAAGTGAATGAAACCAAAAAAACGAAGAAGAAAAGAAACGATGATGAAGAGGAAGTGGTTGGAGAAAAAGAAGAAGAATGGCAGACGGTGACCTCTGGAAAAAAACCCAGAAGAGACTCTGGGGTCACTCCAAAGGGAAACCAAAACATCGTCATGATAGCGACGGGAAGTAAAATTCCATTAAAATTGAAAATAGCGCAGATGCTGCATAAGGCAGGAGTAAAAGTACAGAAAATTTACAATAAAAATTTAAAGACGTACATCCAAGTAGAAGACGAAAAAGAAGCAGATAAAGTGAAACAAGCTGGAGAACTCAAAGATCTCGGTTTTGTGACCAAAGAGAATGACTCCTGCTCTTATGGAGTAATAAGAAAAGTCGATATTGATATGGACCTCCAAGAACTGCAAATGGAAATCAAAAGTGATGCAAAAGTAATCAACCTTAAGAGGTTGACAAGAAAAGGTGATACAGGAGAGCTGACAAAGACCTCGTCAGTCAGTATTAAATTTGGGGAGAAAATATTGCCGAGAACAATTTACATATATGGAGTCTCTTTTGCTGTAGAACCGTATGTATTCAGGGTTATGCAATGCTACAAATGCTGGCGATATGGGCATATCGCGAACAATTGCGGACGTACAGTAGAAACGTGCCCTAAGTGTGGTGAAAACCACAAAACCTGCGAAAAAAATGAGGAAATTACGTGCATCAATTGCAAAGGTAACCACGCGGCAAACAGCCAAAAATGCCCAAAGTGGCAAGAGGAAAAGAATTGCAAAGAAGCAATGAAAAAAATGAACATACCTTTCAAGGAAGCAAAAAAAAATATGTTAAATAATAGCTATGCTGACATATTAAAACAAAAAAAAATCGTAGAAAGAGATGAAAGCGAAACAATTCAAAAAACTAAGGAAAACAAAAAGAAAGAAGAAGCGGTGGTAGAAGCTTCAGGCTCAACAATAATATCTACAGGTAGTAGCGTAAAGCCTACAAAAAATAAGAAAAAATCAAAGGGGAAGACAGAGGTTAACGCGATGGGAGAAATTATGAAAGTCTTGCTGAAAGGGGGAGACTGGCAGCAGATCATTAAACAACTAATAATTAAAGCAGTGGACTGGGTATGCAAACAATTCAAAGAAGGACACTTAAAGGAAATTCTAGGGGAGGTTCTGGAGCAAAATGGATAATAAAAAACAAATTAGGATTTTACAATGGAATGCCAGAAGTATGAAGCAAAAAAAGGATGATATAGAACTCTACTTAATAAGACAAAAAATTTCAATAGCATTAATCTCAGAGACTTGGCTGAGGTCTGAATTAGACTATCTGAAATTCAATGATTACACGATGTATCAAAAATACAGAAGGGATGGATACGGAGGAGAGCGATTCTGGTGCATAAAACACTGGCGTCTAAAGAAGAAAGAAAGAAAGACGGAAGAGCTAGACAAAATAATTATAAAGCCATTTAACAGAATAGGAGTGAGGACCTGATCGAAGGATCCCCTTCTAGAAGAGAAGAGGCGATATGACAGCGAGTCGCAGTCAAAGCCTCGGTAAAATCACAAAAAAAAAAAAAAATATCTACAGACTGGCAAAAGGGCGTTCTTCATAGATAATTGCAAACAGAGTTACGATTTTTCAAGTTGGGCGTAAGTGATAACTCTATAAAAGCCAAAACTAATTAACGTATCTACCACTAACGTAACGTATCAAAATTGAAATGATTATAATAGACAAATAAAACATAACAGAAATACAAACAAAACATGTATAAAATAATGAAAAAAAACAATTCTGTGTTTTCTTTATGAACTTTGTATTTTTTCTTCGACAGCCAAAAGGAATTTAGTGATTTGAAATTTTTCAATTGCAAATAAATATACTCACAAACAATATTATTTTACCATAAATGAAAGAAGAAAAAACTACAATACTAAGAAATAAGTTGTAAAGAAACCAAGTTGTTCTCATTAACATGATTTTTTATCACTCTTTTTGCTCTCCTGAATAGTAGCGATTTGTCAGCAATGCCATTTTGGCTTGGAACAGTCGATATATGTATATAGTTGATACTATAAACTGTATAAACTATATACAAATAATAAAACTTATACTATTTGTATGTATATAGTAATATTGTTTTATTACTATTATTGATAATTTAAAATCGACTATCGCATGCTTTTCACAATATTATACTAATGTTTATAAACATTTTTTTTCGTTAGATGCATTTATCATACTTGCATTAACTAAGGAAATGAGCTTATTGGGGGAAGCTTTTAGTCTAGTCTGAAAGTTATAAAGAACCAAGGGAGGTAGAGAATCTTGGTCACTCAAAAGCAAGAGGAAACCATAATATAATATGTATTGTAGAAGAATTTTGATTGTTTTATTAGATTATAAGTGTACAAATTAGTATTGTCGTAACTGATGTCCTTAATTAATTTAAATAAAATATTTTATATATTTGGTAAATTTAATAATATGATATAACATACAGTCAGAAATGATAATACACCATTCTCAAATCTGTTAAAAATATCAATGTCACATGTTACAAATGTCACAGATGTCTGTTTTATCTTAACGTAGCAATTAACTTATGCAATACGACTTACGTATTCTATTCTAATGATAACGTCAGTTATAAATTCAGACGTTGCAAAGATAACCGGAAATAAGTTACACCAGGCGTACTATGTACCCAAACAATCCAATCAAATCACGCACAACTCGCATTACTCTCGTAGAACAAATGCCTGCGAACATTGCCAGTAAACAGTGCCCAGGCGAGAGTGAAACAACGCAATATTATGATTACAGTTTCCCCGCGCCGCCAGTCCTGGCGCTCACTTCGCTTCCGGCGTCGGGACGCCGGTGATTTCCCCAGCCGCCTCCGCTAACGGCGCCGACGGTTAAATATTACCAGCAGCTGAAAAAAAAGCGAGCTTAAAGCTCTCTACGTGAAACAAATTGATATCGAAACTGTAATGACAGCGAGGATGCCTTCGGGCAGACGTCGTTGGGACTGGCTATCAGTTTTTAATATAGTTGACAGGTTTCAGAGGAGTTAAGATTTTCACTCTGCAGTAATAGATGTACGTTAATATTTGAATTGAATCAGAAATGGGTTTATATAATTATTATTACAACAAAAATACATAGTTGATGCATTATATCTAAATCTTTATTCACTGTCTAGTTCAATAATTTCAAAAATATTTTATAAAATCTCGCAGAAGTCCTACCTGACTTACATACAATTTAATTAATATTATTAGATTTAAAAAGGTTATTTGAATGCTGTTATTGTCAGCATATCCAAGGTACTAAAGAAGGTCTTTAAAAATTACTCGACATTACTTACTAATACGTTAGACTTACATTATATTATTTATATATTTTGTCAATCCATATTAATTTAAAATAGTACCGTAGTTATGTTTATGTTAATTCTGGGAGAGTAAGTATTGTTTTTTTTAATTATTTCATTATTTTACATTTAATATTATATTTAATTATTTTGCAATATCATTAGCAAGTGCAAGTAAGTGCAGAATAAAATTTGAAAAAAAATCCTGCTGTTCGGTATTAATAGCAAAAATGATTTAGTTTTTTGTCTTCACTATTCTATTTTTTGTTTTTTTGTTTTTATTTTCAGTAGGTATTTCGTTTATCTCTTCAAAAGATTTTTTACAGGGAAGAGGCACAGTACCGTTGAAATGCAAAGGTATATTCCTAAAAAGAATATTAAATTTACATATATGCATATTTAGACTATCTCGCTCGACGATTCTTTATCTTGCTGGAGAAAATATTTCAAAGTATTTTTATTTGCTGGCACATTTGTTCCACGTATAACTTTGTTACGGAAAATTTGAATTTTCAATGATATACCCAACTTTTTTATGTGATTTCCCAACACTATGTTGTACTTTAATAAAAATATTTTATTTAGGGAAGGAGTAAAATATTAAGTTTTACATAAATTAAAACAAACTTAGTCAACCGATTCGAAAAAAATCTAGAAAAAACTTAGAATGAATGAATTGACTACGTCGGAATTAAACAAATTAGAAATATTATTACAATTTCCTTTTCTGTTCGTCAACGGGGATTGGTAAACTGGGCGCCAGGACAATTGGGCGCCACACTGTCAAATGAAATAAATAGACGTTCGTTACAATTTTATACAGAAAGTAGACGAGGAATTTTAATCAGTTTTTATCTACTACCTAGTCATTTTAATTCATTTTGCTATTAACATAATGTTTATTATTGCGGATTGAAAATTATCATGTCTGAGGGTTTATATATACATAAAAAAAAACTCTCTTCTCGTTGGAACTTAAACATATTATGCACAATTAAATCAGTATTTACGTGTGCATATTTAAATTCTTATCAAGTATTAAATAATAATATAATAATTTAAATATAAATGATACTATTAAATATTATTATTATAGACTCTTTCGAAAAGTTAAAGGTACTTATCATGAATTTTGTTATTCAACGAATAATTATTGAGGCATCTAATAACAAAAACCAATATGGTCAAAATCTAATAACAAATACATTAATATTCTATAAGGAATTTCACGCAATATAATATTATATTGGTCTTTAACTTCTAAATCGCTGCAAAATTTGATCAAGTTACAGACACTGATTATTTAGGATGATGTTTATTTATTTAAAAAAAAACATTGTGAACATAGCCAATCAGAATTTAGAACGTTCACAACTTGAGATTTAAATTTAAATAATTACAAGATAAAAATAACTTTTTATATACCACGTTTTTAAATTTTCTGTTGAATCATATAAATTTGACCATTCTATGTATTAATAATTTAGGACAAATAAGGCAATTGTCAACAAATATTTTTTTTGCTATTTTGCGACAAACAAACAATTAATATAGACTACTGAAATGTCATTTTGATTTCCATAGTAACGCACGTATATATTAATAATTTAGTTGCTAGGACCACCCCCTTAGCAACCAATAATAGTGGATTGGATTACGGATTTCTTCCGAAATAACTTTTCATACAAAACAGAATTAACTAAAAATGAATTCAATTCTACATAAAGATGGCTAAAGTATTAAAAGAATGCATTGGCATCGTGTTCTGATATATTCAAAAAGTTTCAAATGTCTAGCTAGTCGGGAAGTTAGTTAAAAATCGATTGCAAGATTTGTACTGGATAAACAACCACCGGACAAACAAGAATACGAGCTAAGAAAAACATGGTAAAAAAAGCTGGTTTTAATCAAACAAGTTTAAAAAATACACAGTTTTCTAATATAATACAGCAAACATTATCCTTACAAGAGATAATAAAAAAAAACAAATGTAAACGTACCGTAAAAGTGTTATTGTCACATATTAAAAATTTTAAATGGACTTCACGTTGTAATGAGAAAATTGAGGTTATGTTTTATTTAATTTAAACATTATCAAAAATGTCCAATTCTGGAAACTATCATGAGAAATCTTGGCGAATCTTGACTTGACAATTGGCAACGGTTTCAGATTGATATAACATGTAGGTATAAGGGTTCCATATTAGGACCACTGGGTCTATTCTATGCTTATCGACCGCTAAAGTGATAAAGTGATAAATATTATCAAACTTAGGGTAGGTTTGTATCAAAATATTAGCACTTATTGTAACAATTACACGAAGCTGGTTTTTATTGTTGCAATAAGTGCGATATTTTAACAGCACATATCTTGCTGCTGTTAAAATATCGCACTTATTGCAACAATAAAAACCAGCTTCGTGTAATTGTTACAATAAGTGCTAATATTTTGATACAAACCTACCCTAAGTTTGATACTATTTATTAATTTAGTGTTCAATAAGTATAGAATAGACCCACACGGCTTGCCGTAAAATTTTAATAGATTGTAGTTTTACTGTTTTTGCATCTTTATACCAAATTTAAAGTCTCTGGTTAAATGGAAATAATAATATGTACTATAGAAATCGCTTAACAGTTTAAATATAGATATATAACTAATTATATATTTATAATACACTTCACTGGGAAGTCAGAGGAATATCAGTAAACGGCAAATACCTCAGTCACATGCGTAAAGTGATCAAGGAATGTGTGCTACAGGTGCTGATTTATGCGTGTGAAACATGCACTCTTAATATATTAGACATTAAAAAATTATGACTAGCGCAACATGGCATGGAAAAGTCCATGTTGGGTATAATGTGGAAAGACCACAAAGGAAGCCAATCGACAATTGTTGGACAAAATTCCATCATACAGTGGTACCCATGGAGTACTATAGCTAGGTGAACCCGCTGAATGGACGAACTAAGTTCAACGCTGTGGTGAAGAACTAGGGAATAAAAGAGTGGAGGGAGCTAGGGGATTGGATGTTCCAGTTAGATCGACTCCGAATGATGATGATAATAATAATAATAATATTATATATACGTCGTATTGAACCTAAGTGCAGTTAATGTCAGGTTATTAGAAACGTAACAATGCAAGTCACACTTTTATCAACACAAACAAATTGATATTGAAAATGCTGCGACAGAAATGTTAATATAGTTAGAACCTTTTTATAGCATCAGACGTGAGAATAAAGGTAGTATGAACACTTGGAAAATAAAGCCTTCCAGCAAATTACCACTGCACTTTGTCAGTCCTTGAACGTATGAGCTTTGAGCTTGAATACAAATAAAAGGTGAAACACTGTGTAGTTTTTTTTCTTGTTTTTGAAACATTTTCTAACCCCTCTCACGAAAATACACTTACAAATAGAAAGAGGAAAACAATGTTTATTACAATTTATAAATCTCTCTACTAGGAACACGCAAGAAAGAGCATCAAAATACTAACTATACTTGGAGTGTCACTGTAGTGGTAGTACAAAATAAATAAATTATTGAGAAATTATATTTATTAGATAGTGTTTTATATACTTAATACTAGACTAAGTACTAGAGAGATTAGGTACAAGAGGTACGGTTTTGTTCTTTTGCCTCTTTCAAAATCAAGTTACTCCAAAATTATATATTTATTACTATATACCTAATATCATTCATAATAACTAGATAAGCTGTATTGTTGATAGATTTAAAAAAATATGGTTTTTGTCTTTTCTAATTTTTTTCCGATCACCCGCTTACTTATTATTAGTATCCCAAATTTTTGTTTATTTGTGTTTGTTATACCTTAAATTTATCAATATTATAGTAAGTTTGATGGATGAGATGCTGTGCGGAGCAATGCAGATACTGATATCTGACTGACACGAAGATTACTGAACGGATTGAGATTGATACTAAGACTAACTAGCTATTTATATACATGAATATTCGGTAAATTACGAGAGTCATTGTTGATGTTGGGAAATCTGCTGGCCGCTGCATTGTTCCAACTTCAAGGCGTTCCGATGACCAAGCCCGAAATAGTCGAACACCATCAAAGTATGCCACACCTGTAGAATATGCTGACTATTCACAACGATTGTTCAGTAGTTAAATGACTCACTGATTCCGTTTGTCGTAATAATACTGACAAGGCACGAAGTCGTTGCCTGTTACATATACATATTTAAAAAAGTATTGAGAAAAATATGATCCTAGACAAGAATTAAATCTGCATCCATCAGATTACGGTGAATACGCTTTCCGAATTAAACTACTTACCCTAATTACGAAGAAATTAAGTCCTAGACAGTTTTACAACTTAAACACATTACAATTTATTTTTTATTAATATAAGCTATTGTCTATTAATTACGGTTTGAATCATGGTAACAATAATAGGTATCTACTTAAGCGTCGATGACATTGAGCTACTTTACAAGGTGCTACTTGGCGAGTTTAAACGAGGGCGAGTCAGCAAGTGCGATTGTGATGATGACACACAAAACTTTCCACTCGCTCAGAAGCCAAAAAGGTAGCGAGTTGAAACCGTTATTTTTGGTAGGTACTATTTGACAGGACGTATTGAGTAGTTCGTTTTTTTACTGGCAGGTTCACCACTTCACCATACGCCAGCGAGTAGCGAGTAAAGTAGTCCGGCTTTCAACTTTTCTCGGTAGATTCTTTACAATCTGCTTGTTAGCTATGTCGATGATGACACTGGGCGAGTTTACAAGCAGATTGTAAATTCGCTGGCTTGTAGCTTGTAAAGTAGCTCCATGTCATCGACGCTTTACCTTGATTACTAGCCAACGTCAGGAATCTATCAAAATTTAATTACACGCTTGGACGTCATGTTTATAATTTAAATATTTTTTGTTATAATTGATTAAATTTATAATGATTTTAATTTTATAATGCTAATTGATGATTCGAGTTATAAATCCGTCGTCAAAACGACGTTTTAAAAACTGAAATATAATAACTGCTCCGCTACCTCTTGTCTCCTTCTGAGCACAATAACCTTCCGGAAAAATTGTATTAGTTTCGAGTTTTAGCCTGAAGTACGTACCTGTCAACATGACTGACTCAAAATTATATAACAAACAATAAAGCTTTGTTTCAAAACCATTTATACTGTCACAGTCATGAACAGTTTTATTATAAATGTTATACATATTTTTCAATTTTATCACTCGCAATTTTATTACTGAGCATCGCATTATATTTGTGAGCAGTCCAACTCATTCATAATTTTTACACAGTATCCCCTGAATTCCGATGAATATATTGTGATATAATTGATTTGATTGATCCATCTGAGTATATTTTTTACTTTACAGAATCCTATGTTATACCAAAAATGGTTTGTATCAGTAATCAAACGGATTAAGAGTTTTGTTAAAACGTTTTTAAGTGCTGTAGGATTAATGTATTTTTCTTTTTTTTTTAACAAATTAAATTAGTTTTTAGTTTTAAATTAATTAGGTAAAATTTTATATTAAAATATTATGTACTATCGTTTGTTGAGAAATTCAGTTTTCAAGTAATTATTTCTTTGTTTCTAACTGAACAGAACACGGGGAAAATGACAGACTACTGTGTTTAATTAAAGAATTTAAAAGCTCTTAATCATTCGGAAGACGCAGCAAGCTACCACGCTATTATCCATTAAGAATTTCCACTTTTCTATTTGATAAGATAAACACTTTCAATTAAGACTTTCATAAAAGTTAATTTGTAAAAGTTATTAGTTTCTTAGAACCGAGCGAAGAAGCTCCGGGCTGAGACGCCGAATAAAAAAAAGAGTGGAACTGTAAATTTCTTTCAATTTTGACGTTAACTTTGAATAATTAACTTTCATTAGGTACTTAATAGAATTAAAAATTAATCATCATAGATTTTTCCTTCATTTTTCCTTTATCCTTTTAGATTTATATAAAAATATTCTAAAACTAGTGGCTTGTTGGGAATCGTCCCCAATTTAAATTGTTATACCTGAGCCTTAATTAATACCTTTTTATATTTAATTTTTATATTTAATAATTTTTTTGCTTAAATGATATGATGCAACGCTCGGTACTTCTGCAGTATGTAGCTAAATTTAATTTTCTGTCATATTACATTATTAGAATCCACCATTTCCTTGTTGCGTCTTGAAATCTTCACTTCAAAGGCGAGAGATCTTTTTCTCTCCATGGTATTTAAGTTGGAACTCGTTACAAAAGGTGACGTATAAATTATAGGATTTTCATGCAAATTTTTCATAATGTCGACTTACTCTCTTTGCTATATTACATATTTTTAAATATTCAGATGCGTGAGAGTTTTAATATCAAAGTTTTTAAGCGATAATATTTCAATATCTCTGCCTAATATTTAAATTTTAATCACCACACTGTCTTGGTAAGATATTTTCAATTATTATTACGATGGTAACAATTTTGCCTGAAAGTATACTTAGATTACCCAATTAACTTTTATACTAAGAAATATATTTAAATGTAATAATAACAGGGCATCCTTTAGATTTTTATAGCCATTATAAATATCGAATATTCATTTAGCTATGAATTATATTAATATGTTTACGCTAGGTACCGAAATTACTATAAATAAAAGTAGCTTTCGTCGAAAAATATTAAAATGCAAATTCTGGACGATAAACTTACAATATTTAAGCTTAATTCTTTTCTCGCTTTAAGCTTATATTTTTGCCTAATTTTTTAAGAGTATTATAATAATAAAAAAACCAACGCTACTAAAATCGTAGTCTATAATATTATCTATGTATCTACCACCTACATTGTATATTTTACTGTCGATTAAGCTGTAGGTACTACATATTTATACTAATTATTTAAATTTGCTTGAATGGTTATAATTAAATTACAAAATACATTCAAAATTATTTATTTTTATAATACAAGTCACATAAGTAAATTAAAAATACCCACACACATAATAATATTATAATTCGATTGTAGAAAGGAAAAAAAGACGTAATCCTCAGTTTTTTCAAAATAGGTTTTATTGAATAATAACGTTGTAATGAAATAAGCTACAAATGCCGTTTTTTAATCTAAATTTAGCTGGAAATTTAAGAAGTTAGTAAAACGACTTAACGATAATTTTTGTTGGTTTTTCTTTAATTACCTCAATAATCAATATCAGATTACGAATATAAAAACCAAATTATTAATTATCATGCACTTGACGGTTATGTTTATTTTGTATTTGAACTTTGACTGAAAACCCTGACAAAAACGTTTTTGTGCCTCCTGTAAAATTTGTTTTGTGTGGAGTACGTCATTGCTCCTTTCTAAAGTCGATAAAGTATTTATACAGTATAAAATATAGATGTTTTTATTGGTTATAATATATTTTCTCAAAAATTTGTTTTCAAAATTATGTAATATGTTCAATAATCATTAGAATGTTACATTCTTAAATCTTGTAAATTATTCGTTGAATAATAAAATAATTAATAAAAAACATTTAATATTATTTCATAATATTAGATACCTACTAAATTTTCAAAGTAGGTATTAATACCAAATATTATAATGCCTAAATCCCCATCAAAAATCCTCCAATCGACAGAGTTGGGAATATAATGATATTATTGTAATTGTAAATGAGTCAATGCTGGACCATGATGCACAGCGAAACAAAGAAAAAGAAAGTTACCGTTATCTGTTTCTGGGCGGACAAAGGGTCGAGAGTAGGTACGGTACGGGCAGTCGGTTACCTACCCTTGAGCCTTGAACGTCGCCTCTAAATACGATTTGCTACCTTTTTCGCTCCAAAGCGTGCGTTTACAAATGTTGTTAGTAATGAATTGTTACTTGTCAAGCTAAATATACTCAATGTCCGTGAATTAGTGTTTTTAATAAGTGGAAAAGTGTAAATCAACACACTACGTAAACCCCTACCTATCAATATATGTAATATTTACTTTTTCAGCTGATATAAAAAAAATTAAGTGACTATCTAACAAAAAATAATTTTCTAAACGCCGTAATCTTGTTGGAACTGATGTGTTTTTTGTTTGTTTTAAAGAGACAGTGACGTGTAGTTGCGGGGGGAGAATCAAGCCAATAATAGTAAAAAAATAAATAAAAGTTAACTCGAGAAGTTTTCTCCGCGCCGCACCGCCCACAATAAAATCTTTCCAACTTTGCCCGAGGCACACGCTACTAGCGGCTGTGGTGGCGCGGTTTCACAGATAATTTTCAAAAAAAAACCACAAAACTTTAATCCTGCGAGACTCGAGAGATCATTGGCGCAATATTTCAAGTGAGGAAGATAAGATAGGTATATTTGTTTATATTAAGAATTTGTGCGAAGGGTTTCTTTACAGATGTACAGAACCAGTGACGTCATTTCGTCGCGGTAACAATGAGTGATGATTTAATAAATATATTTACAAACTAATGAAATGCCACTACTGTGTATATATATATATATATATCTAATATGTGTAAAATATATAATATGAAAAAATAGACTAAGATGCCATCCATAGACTGAAACCGTATGCGGTTTAAAACCGTGTGCCCTAAACTTAGGATCTCTGTTCATGACAATATATTTTCACTTTCAAGTTTGAAAGTGTAAGTGTATGGTATAAATAAATGGATACGATCAGAGGTTTAAGTCTATGGATGGCCTGTTATTCGATTACGAAATCAATGAGATAGATAACGGCTGAAACCATGCACGCGCTCTGGTGGCGCTTCTAGCAGTGGACTGTGTAATTTGAAGGTGATGGTGAATGGTGGATTACGGATCTAGGGAAGAGGTTTACACAGGATGCCAGACACTGACCTTTGATGTTGAGAGGGCGGGCGTGTACTGGAACTGGTTCGGTGTTCACGCACTCACGCACGGACGTAAACGGACGATACACTTATGGATGGATGATATTATAATGTTATCATATCATATTATGAGGTTGATGAATAATGATGATAAGTTCAGGATGGATGGTATAGATGCGACGTTCACTCAAACTGTAACAGACTTAGTACAATGAAGGTTAAACAGGTATGTTTTGTTTGAATCACTCTGTATAACGCGGCGCGGCAACATAAACCCGTTCTCTTAAGTTGATTTAATGTTTTTCGCAATTATGGTGGATTCTGACCCGTAGCTGTTGGTCACTTTGTCTTGTGACAATAATTAAGAAGAGGATTTGAGTGGGTGCGGAATAAGGATGACGACCACCATAATTGTCCCATACCATTCCACCACTACAACTTATACTAATAGCGCCTGTATATGTGTATGGATTTACTGGTACCAATAGTGTGTAAATAAAAATATCGGAATAATAATTGTGTGCTGACTGTTTCGCCAATCTCAAGAGGTGCGTTGTTATTGTATGATGCTATTTGATAGGTTGTAAAAATTGGTAAGAGTCAAAATGATCTGCGTGGTGCAGTTCATATTCTTTCCGGGAGATTCGCAGCTATCGTTCTACTGCGCACACGCAGATACCGCACAGGTTGCAACTATCGGGCGAAAATTTAAAAGCCGGTAAAATTTTTGATCCATGCATGCAATATTGCAACTTGCACGACAATACGTGTTTACACGTGCATTTTCTTGTTGTGGCCGCGAAAATACGTAATTTTAGCAGTAAATCCATGCACGTGAAGCGGGGTATTATAACAGAAAATTCTACTTAGTTCTGATGAATAATTATTGTTAAAACGTTATTCTACAACCGGTGGATATACCCGCCCTTTTATCTGCACTTTCATTCTCCACTCCACCGCTGCTATTTGACCACTTTACTTTGATGTAGACCTGCGGTATCCACCCACGTCTCATAATAACACACTCACTAAAATAAAAAGTTTTACTGAATGTATGTAGTAATATTACGTATTACCTAATCGTCCTAATCCATATTATTCAATGAACACCAAGACCGGTTTTATTCGCTTGAATCAGACATTATCAATAATTGATTACTACATAATTATTGTGTTTTATTTTAATGAATGAATACAAAGTCTTTCTACTATGGAAGTGAGATGGAATAGGGAACCGGAGGGTAGGTTGACTTGACTCCCAAATGAATAACTCAGAATTTGGTGCGTGAATGAAATGAACCCTGGTTTTATTATATCCTTCAAAATAATTATTAATTTAATTATTACAGATAAGTTTACAGATTATAATTTAGACGAGTTAAATCACGGGAATGCGTTCTGATGAATTACGAGTTCGACCGGGCGAAGCCCAACGATAACCTAACGGCTAAACCTTTGATAACTGAATGACGATGTTGCTTTCTTCTACTGAGTGTTTTATACTGATTCGATACAATAGAAAAAGCTGCTATCAACTACTTGAATATTTTGATAATCATGCTTATGAGGTTTATTGTGCAATGCATGATTCGTTTCGTAAATTATAAACAATTGATTTTAATTTAAACAATTATGCAGTTTTAATAATTGCGCAAGATTGATTTTCATACAAACAACTTGTGTGCATATCATGGTAAGCTAACATAGCATTATTTTTAATTTGCTATATTATTGATTAATTGAATTATTATATTATTGTGCCAAATAAGCTTTCTGTTGAAATTCGATTAACTCACATAAATCGCTTGTTTTGAAATTTTAACAATATTATGTTGCAAGATACATTGTAGTTATAAATTAATGGTTTCCTGCCAAGTCATGCTGGATGGTAGGGTATTCACCCTACACTACTAAGAATTAAAAGATACCAATAAATAAATTACTGTCTAAAGTTGAATTTCAAATTAAATGAATACGTATAATACACGTGTTGACAAAGGTATCATTTGATAATGTACTATAATCATTCATATCTTATGAAATATAACATAAAAACGGTTATACTTTCAATTTTAATACTACGTTGTTAAAAATAATAGTTTTTTTATAGTATTAATAATATATTATGTGACTATAAATAATGTTGGTTATCAAGATGTAAAGAAATAAATAGGGCATCTAAATAGTATGTAAATCCGTACGAAAACAACATATAACTACTGCATTTATGTTGTTTTCAAAGTGACTTGAAACTTTGACTTGAAATAAAATCGTATTGCATATTCACAATTGAGTTGTTTTCGAAGAAAATGATAGGTCTACCCTCAATAAACAATAATCCGTAATAAACGCACTTTGCCATTTTGTGTCAGCTATGGGGTTTTCGAAATGACCAGTTCAATTAAGTATAACAAACGATCCTAAATTTCAAAACGGAAGCGACAATTTGTATATAAATCACGTTGTTTGGGAATGTTTGCTTGATGATAATCAAAGAATAGTCTTTTCAGCGCTGTCCAACTGGCGGCCCGTCAAAATTTTTTTGCGGCCCGCGAGCTGTAGTTACAACAAATTTTTCATCAAACATTGGGGTGAGAATTACCCATTATACTCGTACATTAAAATATGAAAACATTTCATTATAATACTACCTACCTACATATTAAAAGTACTTTTACAAAACAAAGAAATATACTGCATAATTAAGGCTGACCCATTTATTGTATCTAGTGGACCAATTGGAATTAATAGTGTTCAAATTTTTGGATATAGAAAAATACCCAAAAATGAGAGATTTTGGACTTCAAATCATTTCTATGTTCGTAAGTACATATATCTGCGTGCGTGCCTTTTATGACTTGAAATACATAAAATCAAAATATAGAAACAGCTCGAAGGACTCCATGCTTGAAAATATAATTAGACTTGCCACAACAAATGTTGATATTGACATAAAAGAAATTGTTGCTCAACAACTAAGGCCACAATGCTCCAATTAAATAACTTATATGTACGTATAAGTATAATCTTTGTTTTGTAAACGTAATTAATATATGATTAATAAAATAAACTCATATTATTGTTTTTATTATTTTTAGTTATGTGTTATTTTTGTATAACAAAATAACTTTTGAATTGACATTAACTGACTTTCCATATACCTACCCTCTTTGGCCCCGAAATGTTTGCTAAAGAAAAAATGGCCCGCGGCCTAAAAGAAGTTGGACAGCTCTGATCTTATTATCGACAAGAAGTAGAGAAAGTAAAATTATCAATTACTACTTAATCTTAAGATGTTTATAGCTCAGCCAAACATCAAAGCATTTTCGTGTATCCAAATGTTTCTTAGAGAATTTAACTTGCAGGTTTAAATTATAATAAGTACCAAATTTAATTATGAACCTATTCTTTATGAATATATTTTTTTAAATACAATGTTACAATAGTGTATATTAAATGTATAGTTAAATAAACCTTAACTGAGATTTCGTTGCTTATTACATTAAAAATGGCATAAATATTATATTTCTTAATAAATCTACAGAGTGTTCGGTATTTGATCCCAAAATTACCCAAAATTCTGCATTTTCAACCCTTTCTTCCATGTTACGTTTTACGAGGTAGAAACGTGAGATTCCTAGACGAATCAAATTGAGGTGCATGTCATGGAACATGTCACCTACTATCACGGGCTGCCGCTACGGGAAACACGTGTGTAATGTCGTTGTTCTTGGTGTTTAAAATGTTATCAGACTGATGCTTCCATCCCGTTGCACATTTTGAACCTTTAAACGAACATTCGCAGTTGGCAAAATCTGCCAAAATCACTAAAACAACAATGAGGTCACCTCACGTTGAACTGCACTGCATCGACACCTGAATGACGTTTTGAACGTTTTATCATATTCTACATGCCTGCATTCTTCGAATGTCTTGTCAAAATCACGTTTTTTTGTTTTTAGCGGTTGGCACTATGTATTTTCGATGTCTATTATTTATAGTCTGCAGGTTGGGTTCTATTAAAAATATTATCTATAAATGTCATGCAGCAAGTATTTTAACGTACACATACGTAGAAGTTGTTAAAATTAATTGAAATTAGCATGAATAATTAATAATAATTCAAATTACTAATACATTATTAGTAGGCACTCTTCATCATTCTTTAGCGAATTTACAGAGATAGTTATGGTTCAAAATATTCTGCAAAATGACGAAACCATAGACTAAATTTGTCGCCGTGACAGCGTGACAGTAAGCGACATGCACCATGACATGCACGTCAATTTGATTCGTGCTTCAGCAGTAAAAAAATATAATATACTCACTCATACCTATTCCATTTTCAAAATTAAGATTTCTAGTAAATAAACTATGCAACGTAAATTTAAAGGCGTTAAATGGAATTGGGATAAAAACGCATCTAGGAAATACAGACGTAATTAACTGGGTTGGTCGAGAATTGATGATGATTGAAGGGGCCTCCTAACTGCGCCGCGAAGCCTCAGCATTTCTTGTCCCATCGGAGGGCGGAGGAGGTCTCTCGTAAAAGCGTACGACCGTCAGGCAGTAAACACCTCGCCCTGGCAGTGGCAAATTGTATTACCGGAGCCGTGTTGCCGCCAAAGCGACGAGTTCGCAAGGTGAAATTTAATTTGCTCGCAACAGCGCCCACGGTGTCTATCGCTAGGGATGCTTGAGAAATTGTCGATGGGGTAGTTTCTTTATATCGATACTTCTACTAGAAACTATGTGTTAATTGGTGTTACTTGTAATTTTTTAAATTGACGTAAATAAAAATAGTTAACTAACTATTTTTACACCGTATTTATATATATTAAGCGCCTAGTTTCAAATCCCCGAAAACGATTATTGAAAATTTTTGAGTTAGATACGTATTTAGATGAATATTTTGTTACTTATATGATGACCAAAGATTGAACTTTAAAAAACGCCAAAAACCGTCAATATGTATCATCAAAAATTACGGTAAATTTAATAAATGGTTGGGTGTGCTTTTCAAATACTCCTAAAATGGATAAGCTAAAATACTCTTTAGAATGTACGAATTAAATAATAAATACACAGTATAAAAATACAAATATCACAGATTTAATTGCCCACATGCGCCACTGCCACGTAGGTCAAAATGTGGATTTTATGGTATTTTCAGAGCGCAACATGGTCATTCCTTAAACGTTGTAGACAATCTATTTATATAATTTTGAAGGCTTATTATTCATTATATTTATTTTAAACATTTTGATGACTGCATAAAGTATTTTTAATACATAAAATTGTATTTTTTTAATCCTCTCAATGCAATGTTTTAGAATATAGTCATATTTCAGTACATCCATGTGCAGTGGTGTTAAGATTTTTTAGGTTTATTAATTTTTAAACGCATTTATAAAACCATAATTAAAGTTTATGTTACATTATATAGTGAAATATTTACGATAAAAAAATATATTTTATAATCTCTGTGATCCCAAATTTGATAATAATTAGGCATTTTATTAATCAAAAAATGGGCACGATTAACACATTTGAAGATAATTCTAAAGATACTCATTATAAGCTATGTCTTTGACTATTCAAATGTGATAAACATTCTACAAATAATGATTATTTTATAATAATTATTGACCTAAGAATAAGATAGTATTTTTTTGAAATACGCCATTTCTATTGGCATTTCCCAGTGGTTAAGCTACAACATACGGTCGTAGCCATAAATTGACAAACAATAAATGGAGTAGGGAGTAAGATCATGGTAACGTACGTGTTTGAACATGTACCGTTAAAAAAAACGATTTGTTTTCGTTAGGTACATGTTTATAATAATATAATAGAGCAATGCAATAATTAAGCATATATATAAAAAATATAGAATATTTCATTTCATATAATATACTTTCGTGGTTTTTGCAACTATATTAAAATATTCATTTATTTTATTAAAATGTGCACCTCGTTAATTTAAAGTTTCCAAAAAATGGTATTTACAATACATTTGGTGAAACATTTTATTCAAGTTTGTAAAAATTGATTCTTATTTTGATATGTACTGCAATTCTGCACGGCATTATTATGTAATAAACTGGCTTCGATACCAAATAACCGTATGTTTTAGTACGCCCATCTCTAGTGCAGAGTGTACCCATTTCCGCTTCGCTCTGAAAGAAAAAGAAGAAGAGTCGTTAGTAGGAGAGCGTCGCAAAAATTACTTGAGCGCGTCACACGTCACGCGAAATAAATCCATACGAGATTAGCTTCCCATCAGTGTGACACAGCGACAAAATGTCGAAGCTATAAAATAACGTGAATAAGTAGGTTCATTTCGATAGTGTGCTCTGTATTTCGAGCGTCATTTTTAAATTAATGTTTATCGAATAACATAATATTATCCAGCATCTGAAAGTATAATACACAAGTTACATAACTGTTTATATAAGAAATAAAACTAAAGGTGCTATGACATCAGACTTTTTCGGGTATATCGTTCCTTCGAACCGGCTCTCATTTTACCATCAAAAATATCTTAATTTTACCGTCACATAGACGGAGAGTTAATACTAGAATGAAGAGTTGGTGTCTTATGCTTGTATCTTTCGTAGAAGAAAATATTACGATGATATTTTTCAATTTCAACTTATTTATTTATATTTATTTTTAACGTGTTGTGGATATTACAAACTATAAGTTTAAGACGTTCACAACATGACATGGAACATTATTTAATAAGGAAGAAAAAAAAAATAAAAGCGATAAAAATGAGAATATAATAATTACAAGATAAAAAGAACTTTTTATATACAACGTTTTTAAATTTTCTGTTGAATCATATAAACTTGACTTGACTAGCTTAAACGATCAAAAAAATTTGTACTTGATAGAAATACTGAATAATGAAATGTCATTTCATATTGATTTCCATAGTAACGCACGTATATATTATTAATTTAGTTGCTAGGACCCCCTAGCAACCATTAATGGTATCGAAATAACTTTTCATACAAAACAGAATTAACTGAAAATGAATTAAATTCTACTTAAAGATGGCTAAAGGTATTAAAAAAATGCATTAGCATCGTGTTCTGATATATTCTTTTTATCTTCTTTCTAAAAGTTTCAAATGTCTAGCTAGTCGGGAAGTTAGTTAAAAATCGATTGCAAGATTTGTACCGGACAAACAACCACCGGATAAATAAGAATACGAGCTAAGAAAAACGTTGTAAAAAGAGAACATAATATAAACATACAAAAACAGTGAAAATACAACTATACATCTATAAAAGTTGAAAAAAATACGCCAAGCTTGCTAAGGAGGGCCTATTTTAAGAATTTATAAAATAGCATCCACCTAAACTCACCCTCGCGCAAGTGCCCGAAGCAATTTGGTTGAACATAGTTATCGCTCTCCAATTGGTAGTACAAGTGGCAGGTTGGTTCTGCACCTAGGGAGAATAAACAACTGATGCTCTCTATTTCTAAGACAGTTATCAGGGACACAAGGTGAACACTACCCAGAATGGCAGAGTTCTCATTTGTACCTCGTATAAGTCTAAAAAAATGATATAGAAAAAAATATGATAGAGAAGTGGATTTATGTTTTTCTTATGATATCGTTGAATAAAGATTTTTTGTAAACTCCTCAATGCATTTTAGATCTTTACCTTGTTATAAAAATATAATATGTAGGTAATAAACCTACATAATAAAATATCTTCATCTCAATTATTGTTGGAAAAATTAAAATTGAACTTTACTTGATTAACATAAATCTAAACTGTAATTATTATTTCAAATAAAAATAGTAAATTGTTCTTGTCTAATTAGGAACAATTAATTATTTATGTTCAATTGTACTAAAAATATTGTAGATAGGTATACTATTTTATTTATTTAATGCATTAATGGTTTTAAAGTAATCCAATATTTTTCACACGCAAAATTAATACAGTTCCCATTAACTTCTAACTTGCCTAGTTTTATCATTTTGTAGAGAAGGAAATGTGGAATCATATTATTCAATAGTTAATTCAAAAACAGTGAAAATCAAGGTATCTAGTTGGAGTGTTGAGGCGATGTTAAGGCCAATGAGGTCCAAAAGCAGTAATTTAATGAAATAGTAGTTTATTTCGTTAAAAAATGAATGAGTTACATCGATACCTTGTTTTTAAATTCCATCCATTTAGAAATTTAAGTTTAGATTTTTCTTTTCAAAATCTATTAGTTTAACTTATCTAAAAAAAAGTTAGATTTGAAGCTATAATTCAGATGCGTTTTTTTATAATCTTAGTACTTACTTAAAAAGCGCTATATCTAGCGAAAAAGGCTTTGCTAGTAACACTGATCTTAGATACATCTAGATTCTAAATGATTCCATTTAACCAACACTAAGTGACATGCCAAAAACTATTTACAATAAATTAAAAGATATTGATCTTAGTATACGGTATAGATATAGATATATCATAGCAGATACAATATACTCGTATCTAGGTGATTTTATTTCACTTGAAAGACTGTTCTTACATCTAGTTCCTTCATTGTCCTGTCGGGGTTCCCCTTTATATTGTCGGTGTATTGTTCACACTCTGTCACTCTATCCCCTTTGTTGCCGGGTCACTAAGGCCTGGCTTACACTCTGTATCATATTACACAATTAATTATCATCAATCGTTAATTAAAAAAATAACATAATAATATTGATGCGAAATATTTTATATTATTATCATAATGAATACATCAGTTTCTGGATGACGATCTTTCCTTGCAATTTTTACTTTCCTTAATCTTTAGTCTTTTATTGTCACGTACTTATTTTAGTATTTTATACTTTATATTTTATATAGTACGTATTTTTTAGTACACACATTTCACATGAATCTAATTACTGATTGAAAATAAGAACTTTGACCTCAGTAATACTATTGATATTATTTACTACTTATGTTAAAATGCATTTCTCATCAAAGGTATGGGATACTCAGTGTAAGCGTTATTCAATAGTGAGGAGTTCAATACAAAGATTATCACAATTGAATGAAGATCTTACTCTACAATTTATCTTGGTGTAGCACTGTCACTCTGTATTATCGTGCCTCGGGCTTAAATATTAACCTCGCTGTTATATTTTATTATTGTACCACTGTGCTTGTTTTAATCCGTTAAATAAATACAAAAACGCTCTCAACAATCACACTTCAATTCTTCACTCATCTCCTCATCACACCATCACCCACTTGTGTCCAAATATTATCTATTACATTAATTTTGTGATAACAACTATAATCAAATTCGTAAAAATGTGTGCCGTATAGTACTATTATTAATGTCATGTAACTTTGCTGGACGTGTATTAATTATACTAACCCTGTTGAGGAATCTGATATAAGATTTGACAAATTTAATATTACATGAAGTAGGTAGGTAACAGTTTATTTGTAAAGTGTGAAAATAGTCCCGGCATATTATGCAATAGTAAATTGAATCAATAATATAAATGATTTAAGTAATCTAATGATGCTGTGGGCATAACATATAATATAATTGCCGTTTTAATTTAATCTTTTGCAGCGGATGAGGTGTGTGAAGATAAAAGGTTGTCTTGCTTAAAGTTTCGAGGACGGCGCTTATTTGTCGTTACATGAATCCAATAATACTTTAATAAAAATGACAGCGTGAGATTACAATCGCGGGTAATGATGTACTGGTGATATCGATGTGATCAAGAGATTGATTATATTAATGAACTGAGAGATTTGATTCTAGTGGAATGACGGTTGACTATTATGTCGAGTGAAATACTCATGATAATAAAAGTATGTCGCGTGACGGACTCGATGAGTGAGTGAGGATTTATGGATTGTCTTTCTAAATTATACAAATGCAGTACACATATTATATGAAATATTGTCGCAATTAACAAATCATAACAGTCAGTAGTGATATAGTTATTATTGAGGAAATGTTTAAGATTATTATCGCTCTATTGTTTTGGTTTGACAAAAAAACATACATATTAAAAGGTGTCACTCATTTAATGCTGAGTGGTATGATTACTACAAATATATTTTATTTTAGTCATTAGACTTTTACTGTGCAGATCACTTAGCATAATATTAGTATTATTTCATTAATATAAGAACATGTTAATTTGTAAAATTAAACAGATTCAATATATTATTCTTACAATAAGTGAAAAATAAAATATACTTGACTATATCTTTAAAAGGATCTTTTATCGTTTGAGTGGTTGCAGAGCGATATACGATTTCGTCTCCCGCCAAAAATAATACAGAAAACCAATAATAGATGGCTCTTAATAAAAATCAGTAAATATAATATTAATGTTACACTATTCGGGCAATGGTGAGAGCAAAGCCTTAGGGAGAAGTAGTAGTAGTCAGAGCGACACCCTCTTGACACTTGAGAGGCTCTCTCTTCACGTCCAGTACTACATAGCCCATAGTGGCTATGTCATTGCACCTGATTGTTCTGTCTTATTATCTACTTACATATTATACTTGAAGTAATTAATTTATATCGATGAGACAAACGAATTCATATACCTAATAAAGATAAACTAAGTCGGTGGCATTTAAAAATTGCATGAAACAGCGTTTACCAAAATAGACTCTCACGCGAGTGGAATACAAGTAGTTTATCAATAAGCAAAATATATTTATTTATAAAATTAATTTATTAGCCTTTTTACCATATATAATAAGTTATGTATAACATATAATATTTTTTTGCAACACGCGTGAAGATCATTATGCGGACTTTATTAGGTTAGTGCCGAGTGCCGATATTTACGTTTGAATTTCTCGTATGTGTTACAATAAAATTATCATTGTCTTTGTATGTAATGAATAATATTTCTATGGTGTTTGGGCATAACTTGATAACTAATTTTTTTTGAGTAAAATTTGGGTAATTATAGTATTTACCTTCCATTTGGTAATAACCTGACATCTGTATTTAATTTGAAAATGCTCAAAACGTTATGGTAATATTCTGATGATATGTGAACACAGCGGTTAGAATATATGACTGAAGTTTTCAGCCTGTCTAAGGTTGATAATAACTATAAGTTAATTTGGGATATTATTTTGTTTTAAAACCTCTTAATTGATAATGCGACCATGAATTTTTAACTCTTTGAAAACACAAACAACGAAATGTCTTTAGTTTTTTAAATGTCTGTTCCTTTGACGTCCAGTTGTGTGTGTCTGAGATATTTCATTTTTCAAAAGTACTTCTTGTCATCTCAATTTTGATCTTAATAACGTAGTCTGGACTCTAATCCACCTCCTCAATGATTAAGTAGACATATTCCAACTTTTTTTTATTGAAAGGCATAAAGACGGATTTTCAGAGGTTGTCGTAAGCGTAAAGGAATTTCAGTTTGACTAATAATAATTATTAATGTTTATAACATTATGCATTAAAATACTTATAACGTTTTTTTTATTAAAAATATGTACAATAATAATAAATAATAATAATAATACTGTAAACCCAAGTTCGACTTGTATTTATGAAATAATCTTAAAATATAACACGGAAGACTCGAAAGCTCCGCATTAGCAAACTTTCGTCTGAAACTTTCAGGCGGAAAGCAAAGAAGCAGTCACTTTTTAAAAAAAGCTCGTTCAAAGGGGACCTTTCACCTCGTTCGCAATAAAATTTCGGCCCAACTTCTAATCAAGCCTCAGCGAATTCTAACACAGATAAAGGAAGCTGAAATTAAATTGACATTAATTGTTAATCTGACAACTTAATTGAACGGTTGAGCTTGCCAACTTAACGACTTTGAATCTTTTGTTTAAAACTTGTCAAGTATTGACAGAGTAGCCAAAGTGGATTTATGGTTTAGTGGTTAAATGAGCATAATATTATAAAATACATTTACCTGCTCGAACATTTAAATTCAAATCTAATAATATATATTTTCCAATAATATTAATCTATTTTCTGTGGCACTATATATTTTCTAAGCTAGGTTAATGCCGCAATCTCACGTGGCGATTTATCGACCAACTGTCGTTCAATATTGAATCTTGGATTAAAAAAAAGGAATGTTTCCACATATATTTTATTTAAGTTATACCGACCGCCGTAACCAAGATATTGTGAAAACAAAGTGTGTATAAAACAAATAAAGTTGACATGCCGATCCGAGTTGTTATTACCTTAGTTATTCTAGGTATCTTGTGAGGCAACCCGTTGGCTCCAATGATGATTCGCTGTTGAATCGACAAAAATAAAAGGGCAACGAAATACGTTTATAGTTACATATCATCGGAATTTACTCTAGTCCTACTTGTGTTGTATTTTCAATGCAGAGTTTTCGTGTATATAATTATTATGATGGGTTGAGAAAGTGGCTGACATCCATTTCTCGTAAAAACAAAATCTGTTAATAATAATAATATATATAACCTATAATTAATGATCTTAATTTGGGTTAAACATGGTCGAAAAAATGTATCGAGAGGCAGCCCTGAATCTGACAGTTGAAAACCCTGGTATTTAAATTGCCTTTGAAAATCGCCTGGTTCTCCATTACACAATGTTGCAAGCACAGAAAGAGAAAAATTAACCGCTTGACAATAATTAGAAGTGACACAGAAAATTATTTTTTTTTCTGCTAGAGTTTTTCCTTTTACATCTGCATATAAATTATGCAATATCACTTTCAAAAGAACTCAACAAATAAGCTAACACCCATTGAAATGTTCAAAGCATTTCTTCGTGGATCTAAAAAAAATTATATAAAATGAAAAAGTAATTTTAAAGGCAGCTATCAGAAAAAACTACTCGAATATGTACTTTGTTTGCTTTTTATACCGGCGAAATCGTTTACTTTGTGTTACTGACTTATAAATAATAATTATAGATTACTCCTTATTTGTGAAGAGACCCTTTTCAGCAGGCCTTTCTGCTCAATTCCTTTTTGGTCGTCTTTATTTCTTGCAAGGATATCCTGGATTTCACGTCTTGACCATGGCAATAATTCTAACACTCCTCCTACCAGGCAGTTTCAGATCAAAAACTTTCCGGGCTGGTTGATCCAAGTCCATTCGTTGGGCATGACAATTTTGACGTTTTGAATAATTATTTTATGTCACTCGCAGGTTATGTATCTAGCTGTGTTGAATACGTCAAACTCGATCTTTATAAATTCATAAATCTATTTAAATGTAGGTAGGTACCTCTAGTGATTTGAAAATACTATTTTTTTCGTAATTTTACTAATATTATAATATAAGTTATGCATGTTTATAGCTGTTTCAGGCTTTAAGCCCAATATATTATTTTAAAACTGTTTAACAGTAAAAAACGCTTATTATGAATTAGGTAGTTTACTAAACTACTTTTTTTATTCAACGCATAATTTATATGGTTTGAGATTGTAATATTCTTTATTAAAGATTTATAATTTGAAAACATCTCAGATATTATACGAAAAATACGATACAAAACTAAAACTATAACTAAAACTACATTCTTTGATGACTCAGGATCTCTCCTGAGTAATCAAAGAATAAATATTAAATGATTTCATCCTAATTAAATATAGTACAGGTGATTCAACCGGTAAAGCGCATTGGCTCAAATTTTATCAAAAATCGTTTTCATTTGATTTTATTTATATGTATATATCTGAGGTTTTTTTAAAAATTGGTTGTGGTCGCCCTATGACACGCAACAATATTCTGTTGAAACCACGTCTCGTCTGGATCAAATTTGAATGTCAACTATTTAAAAAAAAATACATAATATATTGACCATGATACGGTAACAATCTTCATTGACCGGAGCTCCAGCTTTATTTTTGAAGAAATAAAGTCCGATGATGCCACCAGTGGGTAAACCACACCAAACAGTGCATTTTGTGGATATAATAAAATTGATTGGTAGGGTTTCTTCTGGATTGGATAAACACACCCGGTAAGCTAAAATTGGATTTGATCGCCAAACGAAATTTTGCGATAAAATGGAATTATAAGAGAATTATAATCGAAAGATTTCCTAAGTAAATTTAGATAATTTGGTAGCTTTGTTCACGTTTAACTATATTTTAGTTGATTTTTCAAACTATACTAATCATATATGTCAAATATTGAGCGCAATAACATAGTTTATTTGACAGTAAACTTTTTCGTAAGTCCTATCTAAGCAAAAAATAAATATCCGTTACAAGTACGTTACAACTAAAATTTGGAGAGATCTTTACATCGGTTAGTAAGGTAATAAACACTGATTTAAAAACACAAATTCCGATAGCCAAAAAATAACGCAAGATGTAAAAACGTCTAGTTAATTTTTGGTAACTAGATAAACCCATTGCTTAATTGGTAAAGCTTATTTGCGCGAATCCATTGGGTACGGGATCATGTCTCATCGATCGTCGTATTTTTTTCTAAAACGTATTTCTGAGATTTTTTGAAATTTTATTATGTATCTATGTTGAATGTTAAAACCACAAAGTGATCTATTATGTTAATAACAAGGTAGACTCAGTGCCCATTCGAGTATTAACGAGAATAAATGAAAAGAAAGAAAACAAAGACTTGAATTTTAATATATTAGAGTGGTTCAAAAGGAATACCTTTTTGCTACAACTTTGACTCTCTGTGTAGTAAAATATACACGGATGAATTTTTAGTGTGGTCAGAAAAATACTTTTGAAAATTTTCGCAGTTTTAATTTTTCATTCATTCTAGTTTATTTCTAAGTTTTTATTTATAATATTAATGAAAATTTTTCATCATAAAATATAATATGTAACAGAGTACCTACCTAATATAATATGACAAGTAAAAAAATATTATAATCCTTAGTGTTTGGTATTATTTTAGTTTTGATAATTGAAGCGCCTAGTTTCAAAAGCCCCTAAAACGGTTTTTGAATTTTTTTGAGTTAGATATGTATTTAGATGGATATTTTTGTAACCTACATTATGGCTAAAGATTGAACTTTATAAAACGTCAAAAGCCGTAAATACGTATGATTAAAAATTAGGGTAAATTTCAAAACCCGCTAAAATGGGTTTGTGTGCTTTTCAAATACCCCTAAAATGGAAAGCCAGAATACTCTTTAGAATGTAATAAATTAAAAAATAAATACATGAAGTTCAGAGATTTAATAGATATAATTTTTTCTCATTTTTTTCAAAACTACCTAAAATTATTTTTCTCATTTTTCTCAGAACTACCTAAAATCGTTTTAGGGGCTTTTGAAACTAGGCGCTTCAGTTACAAGATTGTATGTATATTAGTTTTTAATTTTAAACGAAATCAATTATTTGTATTCGTAATGGATTATCCTTTAAAAAATTGTGGGCGGAAAGATTGTGAACTATCCACCATCTTGACCGAAGAAAATCTGCCATTAAGTATAAGGTATAAGTAATGAAATATTATCATGATATTATGTGGAATGGTATTTTTGTTGCAATATCAGTTAACTCTATTTATTTATTTTGATAAGATGTTTTGAGAATGTCTATCAATTTAATCAAACCATTAGTCAAAATTAGCTCGTTTAATTAGTGAAGTTTAATAAACGTCGGAAACTATATCTAAAGTAGGTAAGTAACTAATTAACACTCCCGTTATTGTAATGTCACCTTAATTTGAGCGTAGTTATACGCAAAGCAGCCAGTCCATACAAACCTCAAACAGAGATAGTAGCACTTTTATGTAACGTGTGTTTTTTTAAATCTAGAAAGCCTATATATACTATTTATACATTTTGAATGATATATATATATTATATATATATATATATATGATTTTGTGCAACTTATAAAGAGATAAAAGCATAAAATCTATGAAATTTTGGTGTTTTAGCAGTCAAGGCTGTTTTGTGCATAACGGGTTTTTTATAATGTTCATTTTTGAATGCAGTTAACTCTTATTTTTGTAAGAAAAATCGTTATTTTTGCATATATTTTCTTAAAAAAAACCTTCTAAGTTATTCAAGTATTATGGTAATTTAAAAGTTCTGAAAATAATTCGAAAAACTTGTAAATTATACATTAATATTTAGCTGCCTGGCACTAATTTTTACATGAAAAATCTATGTTATATATAATAAAATGAAAAACATATAATGTAATTGAGAAAATGATGTGTATTAATTGAATGTAGAAAAACACACCTTACAGTCAGGATTTTAATAATAATGTAAGTACATAATATTATCATGTGGCTGCTTTTTGCAGAACGAATAAGGCATATTTTTAGAACGCATTTATATGACATTTTTGTATGACAGCAGCTTTGTTGCTTTATGCAAATCGAAAATGTCATATTCTGCGATTTGCGAAATCTTTAAAACGCATTTATATGAGATTTTTGTATGAAAGCAGCTTGGCAGATTTGTGCAAAATATAAAACAATTGTGTGAAATTATGGAAATCACAATAACTCATTTTTTTTTCAAAATTGTGGCCTGGCTACTTTGTATATAACTACTCTCAGTTATCTAGTCCATTTTAGTTAATATGCACATCGTCATCTTCATATTACGACGATTCCTATAATCATCAATATAACTTTATAGGATGGTTTATTTATAAAATAGAAATACTTTCGGCCCTCGTTTGGTCGCCAGTTATAGCATATTATAGTATGTATACAATAGAAATACTTCCGGTTTAAGTATTTATTCCGAGTTCACAGAGATTAACCAAACATAACAGAGAATACTTCAAACGGTACACGAAAACAGATTAACAAGAAAAAATGACTCGCTCGACCAAATAACCAGATGAACTGGCCAAAGGATTAGTTCAGTTCATGTAGGTATCACATTTGACAACTAGATACCACACTTATCAGTAGAAATATATCTAGATAGTGTAAGGTGCTTAGTCTCAAAATAGAGGACCTGTATGATCAAAAAGGTCAGATAAAAATCCCACCAGAAAGTCCTTCAAAACCTGGAAATGGGAGCGTATGACTAATCACCGAGCATAATTAACAAAAGATTTTCAAAACACTTGGGAAATGAAAGTTATTATGTTTTTTTTTAAAGCTTGTGGCAACCAGTTTTCTTGTGAAGTATTCGAAATAAAAAAATATGATAATAACTGATTGTGCTACTAATACCCTCACTTTGTTTTGTATGGCACAGTAAAAAACGGACTTGCTAATTAATATATAAAACATTTTCCATTTGTATTGTTGACAGCAATGTTTCGTTTAAATTCATTATTAATTTTATGAAAGAAATCGTTCCGAGATTTTAGTCTTATTAAAATGTAATAAATGATTAGTGTGATATGAAAATTAAATGAATCACTGAATTAATGACTATATATTAATGTTAAACTGTCAGTTAGACTCTTATAATATACTCAGTGTTTAATAATCAATTATTTATATGAACATAATAAGTAGGTACCTAAATAATTTTTCATATTACATAATAAAAAATCGAATTACACTGAATGAGATTTAAACCCACAACCATCAGAAATAGGGCGCTTTGTTAGGATACGGAATTTTAAATAACACGTCAGTTACATTTTTTAAGAAATCATTTGCGTGTTTAGAGTGTGTAAGTGCTCAGCCGTAGTGGTTTGGCGGGCGCGGCGCGGCGGCGTCTTGCGAAACTCGAACGTATAACTGTGTGTGAAATGTTCGTAGACAGTGTCTTTTTTGGGGCATAATACACACGGTTATACGTTTCAGTTTCGCAAGACGTCACCGCGCCGCGCCCGCTAAACCACTACGGCCGAGCACTTAATGTTGTGATCAAGAAATCTCGTCTCGAGAATCAACCTTGAATAATATCTGAGTAAAAAAAAAATGATGAGAAGGGTAAAAATTTTTTTTTGGTACGGAGAAGTCTCGAGAGAAAGAAACAAATCTCGAAAAATCAATAAACTCATCTCGAATTCTCGAGAAAAGAAATATTATTAAATTAAAGAATCTCGAGAAACCCTGGAAATGAAAAATGCGAGAAATCACAATCTCTAAGTGTATTGATAGCTTAATTGGTACATTAATGTACAACACAACGAACGGCTACGATTTTGTGACTTCAAATCCCATTTATAGTGTAAATATTTCTCAAATAGATTTGTTTTTAATGTATTACAAAAGTTACAATATAATATATTCAATAAAAAATCGTAAATATTGTTCTTCGAATAAATTTGCTGATGTATGTACGAACTACTAGGAAAAAGCATGTTTATATTTTGCAAATATAAACGGCAAATCGAAAATAAATAGCAACCAATGAAATAAGAACTCTTTTTTAGTTATATTCATTATTTCATAGCACAGTGTAAAGAACCGAATGAAAATAAAAAAAATTCAATAAGTGATAATATAAGAGGTAAATTACTTGTTTTGCTTCTATTATCTGATACCTGATATGATGACAAGATGACAGGCGGAGGATGTTGTATAATATGAAATCGTCATTAAAAAATAACATGTGATTTTACTAGATGCGGGATTCGAGCATACAACTTACAGCTAGGGAGCTAGCTAGGTATACATGCAGAATAACATCAAATATAAACTTTCTTATAAAATGTTCGTTTGTCAAAGAAATTCATACATATAATTCAATAATTATTTTAATTATCATTGTAATTTATTATAAATTTATCTCGAATGTTTTAGATATATTTTTTAATTTATCAATTTATTATAATATAAAAGGATTTTTAAAAAAAATAAGTTACAAAAAATACATTAAAACTATGAACTATTAAAAAAATCTTTCAACAATATTTAAGGGAACCTATTAAACTACATTTTTAAGATAAAAATGACCACAAAACAAAATGTAATCATAAGATAAACTTATTTAACAAACAAAAATTTTTAAACAGAAGTTTGTTATAAAAAAAACTTTTTAACATTTTTTGATATCTATTTTTATAAAACTAGATCATCATCATCATCAGCCGGGGCTAAGGCCTCCCCTAGCTCTCGCTCTAAAACTAGATAAATATGTTAACATTTTCGGAAAATTATTGAGCGCTCTGGTTCGTAAAATGGACTATTTCAAGCACTGATGTGAACACGGCGTGTTCACATTATAATATGATAATCGTCTTCAACACTAATGCATATAGAATTTGTCCTGTGTGAGAAAAACATTAAAAATACATTATTTTTCTATTAAAGAATAAATACATTAAAAAAAATACGATTATCCAATTTTAATATATCATTAGTATCTACGAAAAAATAATATTAAAAAATATTATTTACGCCTATTTTATTACCGCGTTTTTCTGAGCTCGTATTCTTGTGTGTCCGGTGGTTGTTTATCCAGTACAAATCTTGCAATCGATTTTTAACTTACTTTCCAACTAGCTGGACATTTTAAACTTTTAGAATATATCAGAACACGATGCCAATGCATTATTTTAATACTTTTGGCCATCTTTAAATAGAATTGAATTCATTTTCAGTTAATTCTGTTTTGTATGAAAATTTATTTTGGAAGAAATCCGTAATCCAATCCACTATTATTGGTTGCTAAGGGGGTGGTCCTAGCGTCCTAGTAACTAAATTATTAATAAATACGTGCGTTACTATGGAAATCAAAATGACATTTCAGTATTTCATATTTGTTTGTTTGTTGCAAAATAACAAAAAAAAGAATTGTTGACAATTGCCTTATTTGTCCTAAATTATTAATAAATAGAATTGTCAAGTTTTATATGATTCAACAGAAAATTTAAAAACGTGGTAGGTGTATAAAAAGTTCTTTTTATCTTGTAATTATTTTTTCACAGTTTTTTGCCATCCATTTTTATGTACAGGGACGATTTATTATAAATTCAAATTATCAGTACAATTTATTAAAATTCATTATTATGTCGCTAGATGCATTACAGTCACGGTTGAACTAAATATTTATTTTAAGATATCTCCAATGAATATTCTTAAATCTCTTAATGGCATTATGACCAATTGTAAAAAAGACTTGTAATGAGCTTATAAGCATCAAAAAGACTTTTCTAGATTTGCTCTGTGAATTTCGTAACGTATATCCTTTGGGCTTTTAATGAGATCTGGAAGAGAAATTGTGCGACTTTTTACAAGGGTTACTGTATTGGATATGTGACGGGATGTGGTTTAGATTACGATAATTTAATTTTACTTCACAAAAATCACACATTATTAATTCGACTATTATTTTTACATCCTACTAAATTAAATGCTCATTTACTTTTTATTTTGCAATATTGAAAGAGTTGTTTTATATAACAATTATGCCTGGTCAGCACGAATGTCGACAACGTAAAATCAACATTTATTTAACTATTAATTGATTCATCTAGCATCAGCATTTTTATTACAGGCAATGACATAGCAATCGGCTTGCTCATCAAAACACTTTATAGTCGTAAGACACTGAGATCAGATGATTTCATAACCTAATTCAACAATGACTAGTATGATTTATTAACTTAGGTAAACAGCAACTCTTGTAATATATTATTTTATTTTATATAAATTGCGAAGGACAATTAATAGAAAGGCATAGTCATTCGACACTCGTCTCTCAAGCACAGACTCCCAAGCGCGTCTCGATCATCAGCACTCTCGGATCGCGACTCGGTCTGAGCACCTAACTCACCACGATACTCTGTACTATTATCTTACTCCAAAAATTATAACTCTCTGTACTCTGCAATAAGACAATAAATATTTACATCCATCTACAGCGCTGCTGCCTCAATCAACTCACATGCCTACCTCCTCATTCAAATCCAAAGTTTATTAAAATCGCTAGAGCTTTATTAAAGAAAGATTTTTTTCTGTAATATATAATATACTTATGGATTTTTCCTGATCAATCGAAATATTATTACGTTAATTAATGAAAATACATATATTTCAAAAAAGAATTCAAGATAATGAAATAAACCGAAGCTTTTAAGAAAAATAGAATAAAGTAAGAGCTTTAAATGTTATTAATCTATCCTACATATCCCTTTATTTTTCACGGCCTTTTTTTCTAACACGTTAAGGGATGTTTGATTGGAGTCCCAGTGTAATGATTGCTTTCGGTGGGGAAAAGCCTAAAATAAACGAGATTCATGTTGTTTCTCGGTTGATTTCTTACCACAAGTGTGATTTTTATTACCGACTTTATTTATTGAGTCAATATTTTTGGCTCTGGCAGAATACACGTGTGTGGATGGGTTAGTTAGGTTCTTGGAAAAACTTTTGATCGAATATTTTCTTTGAACTTTCATTTTATTGCCAACCTTTATATGTACATATTAACCATTTTCTTATGTATATTTACATACTATAATCATAAAGTAAGATTATATATATATAGCTGTCAGCATTTAAGTGATCGGCGAAATTAAAATGTATTCTTTTTTTCCGTAATATCAAATTATACGACTGCAATAATAATTCCCAGCTACTCGGATGTCCATTGACGCAATTGCCATTTTAGTCACTGACTCGATCAATATAATTATTTACTAAGTTATAATGAAAAGTATTTTATTTTGACTATATAAATAAGCGAATAATATTTCATCGAGAGGTCACTCGAATATAAGTTCCCGGGCTGTTATAATCTCATTCTACGTATAGTCCCGCGCAACATCTCATTGTATCGAGATGCGGACGTCAGACCCATATCATAAGTATTGTAACATAACTAGGTACTGTAACATACTATTGTACCAACCATTACGTCTAATAAAACTCGCTACTTCATCCATCTTCGACTGTTTCATCATCATCCTCAACACCATAACCTACGACACATCGACGACTCCCCCAGGGGTTATAAACATCGAACCCCACATATATGTACGTTGCAGTGTCAAAGGGTGGAGGTAGGCTGCTTAGATTCGAGACAAAGTCGAATCTATTTGTTTTCATTCTAATATAATGTGTAGATATGTAGACAAGCTGTTAATATCTCACATAAATTATGCATTTATTCATTATCATCAAACGTATTTGTTTTCATTGAACTAAGACTACAATGTGTATAATATAATGTTTGTCAGTATTTAAAATTTAATTAAACCCTGCCTAGTCCAAGCAAAACAGTATAAACAGTACATATAGATTGTGGTTTGGTGTTTCACGGCATAATGAATTTAAAAAAAATCAATTTTGAACAAAATATTTGGTTAGTGGGTAAATACTGAGTAGGTACCTCCGTTACATGGAAGTACATTGGAATATGAATTTGTGTCTTCAATCGCTCTCAGACATATATACATGTCTAAATGAACTTCCGTGTAGCGGAGGTACTCAGCATCAGGATACTGATGCATTTTTAAAATTCAATTTAATTAAAGAGTACTTTTTAATTATAGGTATAACATAATTAAAAACTCTTTAACCTAAGCTAACCTAACACAACCTTAACCATTATGGTTTGATTTATGAAGGGCTTATTTAAATTTTAAAAACACCATCACCATCTGCAAATTGTATTCTTAGTTCAAAGTAAACAAAGAAGTATGCATGACAAAGTTTAGTGTGCGCTATTTATGTAGAATCCAAACAGCCTACCTTTACCCCTCACCACTGGTACGATGTACATAATCTATGTACATTTCCCGACTAATGCTTGTCGTAAATGACAATTTGGCCATTATTACCAACGTTTATTTATATATTCCTGATACTACTATCTGAGGCGTATCAGTTATGTTTCTCTCAAAGTGCAGAATTAACCTGGTATTGATGCTATCAATTGATTGAGCAATACATTCATTTCATAAAATCACTTCAGTTATTGAAATAATATGTATTATTCTAAATATTATGTGGAGTGAGTGTTAGTGGTTGGTGTACTTGATGGAATTTGAATTTAAATTCTAATTGATTGAAGCTTTGTAATATTCTACTTGGCTGGTTTTTGCGTTTATATATATAATATATGCGGACATTAACTGTATTGGTCGACAGTGTGTATTTATAATTGATTAGTGTGCATAGTGCACGAAGACGCTGAAAACAATCAATCAAGCAATTAGAATTTACTTTATTTTCTCATGTCGTTATGAAACTGTTTTTTTTAGTTTTATTTATAACAAAATATATGTTGATACCTAGCTGTTTCGGACTATGAAACCATCATCGAAATAACACTGAAATAGCAGATGATCAAAACTTAAAACTAAATTATTGTAGCTACCATGAAATCTTTGTATGTTTATAGAATTAATATATTATGTATTTCCCTGTTTTCATTATATTACTTATTTATAATATATTATAGTACTTCATTTCATGTCGCGAACGTCTTCAACTTGAACTTTATAAGGTTCATAAATAAAATAAATTGAATGACTTTTTCATATACCTACCAAATAGGTACTTACTTTATGTTTGGTTTACTGACATATTGTGCTGATTTTTTGACAATAGGTTAATTATTATTGTTATGTATGTTGTTTATCACTGCTAACCTTTTAATTACCAAATTTAAATATTAATTATATCTAATGGCCAACGACTCCAAACGCTCTAGTCGCGGTGTTAGCACTAAATGAGTTAATAATCTTTCTTGGAGAATGTAACATTCTTTATATTATTAAACATACATAACTACAAGCATCGATTAGTAATTAGGAAACTCTTTGATACATTGACTTTAAATACATAAGCTGGTAGACAAAAATAATAACTTTGCTACTAGTTTATTAGATAATAATTATGACATCTTTGACTTAATGATATCGGTATGAATCCAGTGGATACGGATGCAAGTCCCGTCGGGTGTCGTATTTTTTTCGAAGATTTTTTCTAGAATATTTTGGCGCCGATTATCATGGCGTAAATCCTAGCCCATATTTCCATCCTACTTACTATTTATAATACTCATTGTTGTCATCCAGGCATTTTTATCAATTAACATGCACAAAAACCGTGGTTGCAAAAGTTAGTTATCTTCAGACCATCAAAGCGTCAAGACTTGCATTAGTTTGACCATCCTAGCGTCATCAACAAAGTAATTTAATTACGAACTACGATTCATATAATCTCATTACCCACCCATCCGTCAAGTACAGTGTAACCGTGAGAGTCATTGTACTAGTTGTGTGAGTGCGTGAACACGAAACCAGCCCAGCGTGCCCGCCATATTAACATCAAAAGGTTAGGTTAGGTTAAAATTAGGTTATATATTAAAAGTGCGTTAGGATTAAATCCCTATATAACCTCCCTCCCCCGCATCCAAATCATTTCTTTCCTACAGTCCACTAAAAAGCACCCCCTGTATGTATCTGAGGTGTTTTAAAATTGAATAATATGTAAAATAGTAACAATACACTAAATTTCAACTCACGATAATGGAAACTTATCGCATTCGCTGCTGAATAGATAATAAGATTTTAATTGCCCCCTTTAAAATGCACGTTAATTACATCGATCGGCCGCCTGGTCATTACGCGCCGTGTGCGTCTTCCGCGTCCAAAGTATTAAGCAAACTTAATAACAGAAATTTACTTAGTCCCTCCCTTATTTTTCTTTAAAAATACGTAGTAAGTTATTTTATTCTTTCATATATTAGGATGTGTTTATTTTGTTTCGAGGATTTTTTATCTAAGACATTTCTTCAAAGGAATTCATTCCATATGTTTGTTTGATACTCCCTTTTATCTTTCATTTAAGTATTATTTAATATATCATCCTTGTATCATGTATTATATTATAATATTGCGGGTGTTTTTGATCAAAGTATCATATTACATTTTTCCGAAATAATTATTATGCTGGTTTTAATTATTATGGTACCCACTAATATGTAATATTTAATTTACATTTATTTTACAAAGATATTATCTTATCGAACGATTTTGTTTTTTTCTTAGAGTCTTATGAAGATTCTTTTAAAAATCATATCTTATTAAAAAATAAAATAAAAATACTAATATAGATTTTTTTCTCTTTGATGTAAACCCACCCTTGTGTGTACCTACAAAAATCGTGAGGTTTTCGTTCCAATTCAAGTAAAAAAATATTGGTTGGGTTCCGGTTTTCGTTCCGAAAAATACCGGTTTTCCGGTTTTCTTAATTATTTTTTAATTTTTGAATATTTTTATTTGTAATAAAAAAATATTTTCCACTATACTTTAGAGTGACCCAAGAGACTAATAGTCCAAAGACTAAGATTTATAATATAAGACGTGGTGCGCCTACGACAAGTGAACGAGAACTAAAGTGGGAAGTACAATCATCTTAACGCGCGTGTTTGAACATGTACCAAACCAAAAAAACCAATATTTTTTTCGGTTCGGTTCCGGTTTTTGTTCCGACAAAAATAACTGGTTTTCCGGTTTTCTGTTTTTGTTTCAGTTCCGGTTCCAATCCCTGGAAGTAACTATTTAATAAGCATAATATGATATCAAAAGTGTTTATTCCACATATATACCTAGTAGATATTACAAACGATAAAGTTTAAGAATATTATATTATTTATTATAGAAAAAAAAATTTTTTTGAAATACTTCAGAAATATACGTTTGACTTTCAAAGATATCGTTTAAAATCAAAAATTATTAACTGTTTAAATGTTATTCGTGGTAGCAAAAATATTATATATATATGTGTATGTTTATTTAAATTAAACAGTGAAGTCTTCTGGAATTGAAGTAAGTTTATTGTAGTCTTTCGACGCATTAAAAATCTATTAAAATACGGTCGTAACATCGTAAGCAATATTCCAGATTGTATGGGCGAAGAGAGGCGATTATTAAAAAGCCTATGGCTACCGAAAAAATAAAACAGCATGTTTGAAAATAAACGTATGATACACAATAACAACTTACCAATGGCGGTTTTATGTTTTTGATATTATTGTTATATGTAGTACTTTTGTTTTGTGTCTGGTTTATATAGTACATTGTTATTTCACACGCGTTTTTCAAAGCAGTCTGTAGTTCAGTAGATAAGACAGCTGTAATACCGTCATGACATATCGCGTGGATGCAGGTTCGATTCAGCGGGTTATATTTTTTTTTGTTTTTACAAAATGGAAAAAATATATTTTATCAGTTAAAATAATGAAGATGAAATAAAATAAACTTGAACTCCCTCAAGTATGGCTATTATAGCTGTCCTGTAATTGTTTTTCCAGTTCCATATTCTATATACATTCAACGGTACTGGATACAGTGGTAATTCACGAGGACAAAATAATGAGATGATTTTTTTTCCTATAATATTAGAAATGACATGCGTAGTTTGGCATTCTTATAGTGTCAATGTTTTAATAATAATATGTTGATATTGTAAATATTTTAAAAGCATCATTTTTATTTATGCATATGACAAGAACATTTTAAAAGTTTATTGAAAAAAATATTGTTCACATTTAGTTATATAGGATTATCAAAATAAATCTTAGATAATATATGTCGCTACATTTCAAAATCCACCTTTAAGTATTTTTTTTACTTTTTTTGTGAATTACTGAAGAACTACTGCTTTCTAACATTGCTGCATTATCAAAATGTGGAATTTATTCATTTAAAATATTCTATACTCGAAATAATATAAACTTTCACCCTTGTGACTGTGTATTTGAGAACAAGTATTTGATAAAAAGCTGTTTTTCTTCTATTCATCTATTATGGACTCGGCTGATTTTGTAATCTAGCGAAACATATATATTATACTGAACTTTTCTCAATAAGTTGATTGTGTTACGAGCTATATACCATGTTAAACCATCCTGTCGGAAACACATATCGTCTACATCAAAATAATTTAATTCAAGCCAGATAAAATCGTTTTCAAAAAATACAGTCCAATCACACCTCCTGACCATAAACCACGCCGAATTGCTATTTGTTGTATAAAATGTAAAGGTGTTTCAAGAATAGCATAAGAGTTTTCATTACTCCAGATGCGAAAATTGTGCTTATTTACGAAGCAAATTAACAAAAAATGAGCTTAATCGCTGAAGATGATCTTTTCATGAAATAATGGGTCTGTTTCAAGTTTCTCTAAAGCCCAATCAGTAAATCTGCAACAGACCTAAAAATGATCTTTCACTTTAAGTTTTTCTGTTAACTGTATTTTATATATCATCAAATGAAGTGACATAAGAAAGACCAAGTTCTAGAGAGCGGCGTTTAATTGATTGTTCTGGATTTTCATGGACACTTTGATTGACAACATCGATATTTTCAGCAGTAGGTTTACGTTTTTGAATGGTTGGATTTTTTATATTATAAATATTACCATTTGACTCGAATTTTCCAATTAAATTATGAATAAGTTCTGTAAGTTGATTATTTTGTCCATAAATTTCATGTATGTACCTAATACCCGAAACGTAGGTCGAAAAAAATTATTATTGTTGAAATAAATTTTAACAATTTTTATAATATGCAGTATAATTGTTTATCTTTCCATGATGATTTGCCAAACAATACTGAACACAAATTTCAATTTCGGTGGAAATTAGAAAAAATGGCTGCTTTGACATTTAATAAATCTATAATATTAATTTGACAACCTTTTCCCTACGTGTAGTGATTAATATAAATTTTATTCATCATTATCATCATCAACCTGAATCTATTCACTGCTGGATGAAGGGCTTTCCTTATAAATTTCTCTCGGTCCTGTCCGTTGCGTTGCCACGTACTTCCGCAAAACTTAATCATTTTATCGATCCAGAGACATCTAGGTCTACCTTGCGGACGTTTTGTACATCGTGAGTACAACTGGATGACTATATTTGTCTAACGATTATCTCTTCTTCGAGATATGTGGATAGCCTATTTCCAATAATTGAGTTTTTAGTTTTGAGAAAACCTTAAATAATATCAATTATTATAATGAAAACAATATTATATAATTAACTATTTCTTTTATTCAATGAATAATTCACAAGATTTAAGAATATATCATTCTGATTTATTGAACATAATATATAATTTAGAAAAAAACTATCTGAGAGAGTATAATATTATAATATAAATATTATAGAAACAAAAATCGATTGCCAAAGTAGCTTGATTTGGAAGAGCGCTGATGAGTAGATATTAAAATTGACCAATAGTTAAAATTTGTCGCAATTAGTATGTCACGCCGTAGCATATTGGTTAAATGCGACGGATGGGGCGTATACCCGGGAGATGCAGGGTTCGACTCCCGGCCGGGGTGGCTTACTTTTTTCAAAAAAGATTTTTTTTATTGGTTATAATATACTCTCTCAGAGAGTGTTTTTCTAAATTATATATGTAAAACAATATTACTCTGTGAATAGATGTTAATGATTACTTAACAAAAAAAAAGAAAACAGCTTAATTATAATATGGGTCTTATTATGAAAAATATATTAAAAGCCCAAACATTTGACTAGAATGGAAAAATACTAAATCTTTCTTAAAGGGCATGACGCTAATGCCAGATGAAACCAGATGACACATTTTTATGCCCCAGGAAAAAAAATTCGCGTAGATGTATACGTTTTCACGTTTTCGGCTTTTTAATACGCCATTTAAAGACTTGGCGGCTTATTTCTCAGTTGAGTTAAAGAAATAATTTCGGCGTCTATAAAGTAAGCCCTTTGGAGATATAAATTACGTGGAGATATAAAAAAAACGTAGAGATATCTCTCTCTCTTAAAAGAAACGAAAGCTTTTTTGTACGTGTTTTTTGAGTAAATATTATTCGCACTTTTAATATATAACAGCCGAGAGAAAAATCGATCGCATTAAATTTATTGATGGCGGCAGTTATCCTTGATGCGTGTCATTACAGAGAGATATCATTTTGATATAGAGAACTTAATATTGTGTAAGTAGTGTTATAGTTCAAACTAATATTTTAAAATAGAATGAACTATTTTTTATTCAACGAATAAAATATTTGTTTAATAAACAACAAAAAAAACTTTATTAAATAATACGGTACTATGTATAGCAAGTACGCTAATACTAATATTTGAAGAAATACAGACATTGTCTAGTAATCAAAAATATGTACCCATAATAATTAATTGGTTGATTCATTCAAACGACAAAACTCATTTGAAGCGCTTAGTTTCAAAAGCCCCTAAAACGGTTTTTGAAATATGATGCCCAAAGATTGAACTTTAAAAAACGCAAAAAAACTGTCAACACGTATGATCAAAAATTAGGATAAATTTCAAAACCCGCTAGGGTGTGCTTTTAAAATACCCCTAAAATGGAAAGCCAAAATACTCTTTAGAATGTAACGAATTAAAAAATAAAAACATAAAGTTCACAGATTTGATAGATTTGATTTTTTCTCATTTTTCTTAAAACTACCTAAAATCGTTTTAGGGGCTATTGAAACTAGGCGCTTCATTTCAAGAGACACTTCAGTTACATAATTGGTATTTAATTTCTTCCTAATTAGGTAGGGTTCATGTAGTTAAATTGGTAAAGCAGATTTGCTTTAATCTGATGGACACAGGTTCGTGACGTAACTGGCACCATAACGCCTAGCGCCCAGGCGTCTGTTATTATTTTACAACATTTGTATGTGGGTGGATAACCCTCTACTCGCACCTGACCTCACCCCTCCCTGCTGCTATCTGACCATTTTGTCTGCTTGTGATAATTATTTGCATGTATATTAAGGCCTGATTACATTACTATCACGTCCCGTGCTGTCACGTTGCTAATGTAGTCTATAACTTGTAAAAAATTTATAAATATTGGGCGAGAATTTTTTGGGTTATAATGGAAGAAATTTATAATAAATATTATGTATGTATAAATGACATACAGAATTATTTTATTCAGTGCCCAGTGAAGAAATACAAAACGTAGATCGATAATAGTCAAATCCGATTGATACCTACATATCTAGAGAGATCGTAATATATTCTCAAGAAATAAAACGATATGGGCTGTGAAGTCATTGGTGTATTTTACAGGGTGGAATCTTGGACATTAATCGCCAAGAAAAAGAAATTCCTTACATTTTAAAATATTTTTATTAGTGCCAACCAAGGCTTGAACAAAAACGATGCATAAGTGCTAGTGAGAAAGTATTCGGCACCCTTATAATCTCTGCGACACGCGCTAGATTAAGATAAAAGGTTTACAGATGTGTGCGATAATTTGCTATGGTGTCGCCGCTAAATCTTAGTTTGTTGCTTAACTAAGCGTCAATAACCTGCGAGCGCGTGTTACTAGAATTGATATTTCTTGTGTTAAACATAAAGTCAGTCGTAAATGTTTTTAGTTAACTAATTAGAAAAGATGGTTCTGTGTGTTGTATTAAAATGTGGTAGCCGTACTGATAAGCAAGAAGATTGTATTACGTTTTATAGGTAAGTTGATACATGTTCGTGATAATTTATTTGTATATTATTATATATTTTAATATCAAGTGACCGTGTTTCCTTAAAATAACTTAAATTATGGATATTTTAACCTAATAGTTGCATTTTGACTGATTAAAAATACTATATAACGTAAAAAAAATAGAAAATTGTATTTTAATTCTGAGCGTCTAGTGAGAGCACTTTAGGCGAGCACTAGCAAAATAGTCTATGGTCTTAAACATTTGTATACGAATGCGTTCGCTCTCCCACAAACCAAACGCACGGCACGCAGCTTCATTTAGCAATGCAATGGGTGGCTTCTAGATGTATCTATAGTCTTAGGTGCCAACTGCTGAGAGTGACCTGAAGAAAACATAATAATTATAACCAATAGTTTGATATTGAAAGAGCTGCACATCAACGAGAAACTTTCATATATGTATGCCTGTATCGTGGTTTGCGTGTCCTTAGATTATTTAATGTTCACCATATTTCAGGAACCATTAAAAATAGTATTCTTACTAATGAGCTAATAAAACAAAACAAATAGCAAACACTGATGAGGTGAAGTGACCTAAAGAATGAATTTACTAAAAACTCTGATTTTATAAGACTTGCGGAGAATAAGAAAAAATGGAGAAACTGATACAGAACGTCATAGTACTAACTGATTCTGGAGTGATCACAATTGTCAGACATGATGGTTACAACAAATAAGATAAATAATATATTCTACTTTTTCCAAAATTTTATATAAAAACCAATGTGTATATACATAATATAATATTTGAGATTAAAAAGATTATTAAACAAATTTAATATATACAAACAACTTTAAACAATAGCAAAATTTAATACATTCTATTGGATTCCTTCACATATCGGAATTCTGGAAAATGACGAAGCAGGTAACTTAGCGTTGAGAAGAACATAGAGAAAAATTTCCATATGTTATACAGACTTTTTTTGAATGATTTAAGGAAACAACTAAAACAGAAAAAATAATATAGTATAACAATAGACAAAAAAACTATTATAGTTGTAAGACCAAACCCTGATACAAACGCCATTAAACTGCTTGACAGAGAAATAATTGTAACAATTAATTACAATAGCTGCAGAGCTGATCACTACAATCTTGCAACATTCTTATCTAGATTTGGTATGTATAACAAATGATACTAAATGTAAATGCGAAAGCGACAATGAAAATATAAACCACATTCTTTGACACTGTCCGCTTTATGATAGTCAAAGTCCTTAAAATTTTCTTCTTCTTCTTATTCCACCCTGTCACGTTCCAGCATTGAGATGTAGGGCAAGTACAATTTCGCGCCACTCCCCAAGGTCAATCGCCAACTCTCGCCACGCCAGACCTGCAGCGTGTAGTTCACTTTTGTAGCATTGCTGCAGGGTGAGGGAAGGTTTGCCACAACGACGGAGCCCTTGAGGCTATGCCACAACGGTAGGAAGTGTCGCACTTTCTGGCGGCATCAGGAGCACATGTCCCAGCCACGTGATTACCTCAATAACCGAGGGCTGTTATGTCCACTGACGGTTTTAACGTGGTCGTACTAATGTACCCCTAAGATTCGGAGAAGACATAAATTCTCAAAGTTCAATAGCCAGAACCTTTGAAGCTTAGTAATATGCCATGTCTCACAGCCGTACATGAGCACAGGTAGTACGAACGAATTGACAAACGAAATTTTAAAATTTAAGAGTTCAAAATTATCATTTGCCATTCATAATCTTGAAATGTTTTTAGCTCAGTCAAACATCAAATCATTGTTGTACATCTATGTAAATATTTATTGAAGAATGTAATCTGTAATCTGTAAGTATAATACCACACAGTCGAATCTAATATGTATTATCAAGTACCTATCAGTTATATTATGTATTTTTTATATATTACAGTATAATCATTAATCTTGTATAAATGAAATGTTACAATAGTGTATAGCTAAATTAGCCTCAACTGAAACTTCGTAGCATAATAAAAAAACATATATAAAATAAGCTGATAAAATATATTCATCTATCCTTTTACTGACACGACATTTTGGCTAGTCCAAAATTTATGATTTGATGATAACAATATAACAAAGTGTTTTATTTTCCTTTCGGACACTTGCCATACTCTGCAAAGAGTTTCCGAAGGCTTTTATTGGTCCCCTTTCATCCCTCAAACCCACTTATCGTGCAGGCGGATATTCCATTCTTTCATTATAAAGTTTTGAATGTAGCGAGGGTTGACGTCTCTCCATTTTTCACGGAGAGCAGTTGTCGCTTCCGTGATTTATGCACTTACTTATTCACGTAAAAAAATGAAATATTACAAATAATATTCTCTCAAGTTGTTACACGGAAAATAAAATAAAATAAAAACAAGTTTTTATAAAACTAACTTAGTATCAGATGTACACCAGAGCCAGTTAGAAAATTTGAAATTCGATGTTGCAAACACTAAGTAAAGTATTCTTTTGACAATATCCGATTCTGTACATAATAAGGGCCTTCAACGTGTAGAAGTTAATTGTTTTTACTTGAAATGGATGTTAGCTGCATGCTCAACTTATTAGGTCCATATTCTGACTCCAAAGACAAATTTAAAAACAATATTTCTATTTGCCAGGCTCAGAATTCGAAGGTGGGATCCACGACATTATAAGCCAACTATTAAGTCACACGGCCATTGTGGGCGAATGGATAATAAGAAATAATCAAAGTTAAAAGTTTACAGAAAAAAAACTTATTATATCCGTCAAAAATATTTCTTCCATAGATAATCTAAATGTATAAAATTTAAGTGAAAAAGACCACTGGTACACTGTTTAACTCAGCTACAAGTGAATTTGCATTGCATGAATATTTGAAAAAAAAAACTCCACAGTATTGCTTTGATATTTATTTGAAATTTGTAGGGTACGTAAACAGATGATGAGTGTATATGCAACAATACTACTTTTTCTTCTTCTTCTTCTTCCACCCTGTCACGTCCCAACATTGGAGCATAGGGCAAGCACAAGTTGGCGCCACTTCCCTCGGGCCATCGCCAACTCCTGCGCCTCCCGCCATGTCAGACCTGCAGCACGTAGGTCGCTTTTGTAGCACCGCTGCAGGGTGAGGGAGGGCCGGCCACGGCGACGGAACCCTTGAGGCTGTGTCACAAGGGTACTAAGTGCCGCACTCTTTGGCGGCATCCGGAATACGTGTCCCAGCCACGTAAATCGTCTCTTCGTGATAACTTCAATCACCGAAAGCTGTTGTGTCTGCTCACGAACTCGGGTGTTTGTAACGCGGTCGTACCAATGTACCCCTAAGATTTGGCAGAGACATCGATTCTCAAAGCTCAAAAGCCGAGACTCTTGAAGCTTAGTAAGATGCCATGTCTCACAGCCATACAGGAGCACAGGTAGCACGCACGCGTTAAACAAACGACATTTGGTCCTCACAGAATACAGCCTTGACCTCCGTGCGACTCCAAGCTGGTTGAACGCAATGCCCGCCACACCCATGCGGATTCCAAGCTCACCAGAAATACCACCATCATCGGCAATCGTGGTACCCAAGTATTTGAATCTGGACATCAGCTCGACGGACAGACCGGAAACCCAGAGAGGAGTGTCGGCATCGATGCATGCAGCACTGCACATGGATTTGGTCTTAGCCGCATTCTGAACAATACTACACTTCAGTATTATTATTTAGGTAGTTGAAAAATGTGTGTAAAACCGTTTATAACTGCAGTCGAGTAAGTATTGACATTAAAAATTTCCGCTATTTTTGAGCAAGAAAATCTGAATGGCAACTGAGCAATCTTAATATTATTTGTTGAGTTTACAAAATCAACCATGCTTCATCCGGTTGCAAATTAATTTCAAATGTCATAACGGAATCTACGTATACGCTCCTCTTTATAGTCCATTTTCTTAGTATCCTGCAAACATTGCATTTAAATAATTGTAATTTGGTTAGTCTACATCAGGGGGGGGCAAACTTTTTGGATGGAGGGCCAAATTCAAGAATTCGAAATGAGCGGCGGGCCGCAAGTAAAATACCATTTTTAGATATACTTACACTATTTTGAAAATAAAGAATTTTGTTGAGGTTCATGATCGAAAATGTTTGTTCACATATAGATATAAGTAGATCCAAAAATAACGAACATTTTTTGCATAATCTTTAAGTTGGTCGAATTTGTCTGAATTAAGCGCATTGTAAAATTTGGAGATTTCTTCACGCGATGCAATTCTCTTAAATCAGTGTCACACTGCAGATCAATAATCTCAAATTGTAGCTTTGTCGGTAAACTATCAATATCTATTGAAAATGAATCGCGTACTATTGCTAAACTTGTCTCAATGTTTCGGAAGTCACCAAATCTTTGTGAAAAATCGTCATTTAGAGCTTTAATAATTTTACCATACTCTTCAAATTTATATTCTGGTATATTCAGCAACTTCAAAGTTGGAAAGTGGCCATGTTGTTATTCGATATTTGTCTAAGGAATAACTTGTGTTTTAATTGAAATCCATTCAAACTTTTTACCATATCATGGGCATATATTTTTTTTCCTTGCAACGCGGAGTTAAAAGTATTTAAATGTGTCACGATGTTCAACGTAGAAAATAGTGCTTACATAGTGTACGACGAGGCGCAAGGAAGACGTCCTGAGACAATACATTTACGAAACAACAAATTCTTCAAATTTTAATTTATTGTTAATATTTTTTAAAGAATTATAAAAAAGGTATTCGTAATCAGAAGTACAATTAATGATCGGGGGCCGCAAAAAAATACCCGGCGGGCCACATGCGGCCCGCGGGCCGCAGTTTGCCCTCCCCTGGTCTACATCGTAAACATGTGTACACTTATAAAAGTAAAAATTCTCAAAAACAATACCACAGTTACTTCCTTGTCAGTACATTCGCACATGTTTTTCATTTACGCGGGAAAACAAAAAATATACTTTTCTAAAAAGTTTTTTAAAATTGTTTGTAAATAAATTATATTTTATTGCGGGAAAATTTTTATCTGTATAATATAATAGACATTAACTTTGGATTCTTCTAAGCTCACTTTTATAATATTATAAAAGCTCTATCTATACAAAAAAATAGGTGTCTTCGACATTTTTCGACAGGAAGATATCTCTTCAAAATAATTATACTATAATCAATAATAATTATTGGGATTTGAGTTATATTATTTAATACCATAAAAATATTACGAGATATTTCTGGTTGGCACTGAACAATTAATATTGTAACAAAATGAAGATTAAATATGACAAAAGCAAAGAGGAAAAGGTCACGAAAACATTTGATCTTATTAGATATTCCTTTTGTAACGAAATGACATAAACAATATGATAATAATATTAGGAAGGCACCTAAATTATGACACTGACAGATATACCTTATATAATTTAATATTTGCACACGTGGTACTCAGATTAATTCGAGATAAATTTATTATAATAATTACACATTACAGTCTAGCTCTAGTCAACGCCATAGTTTCTTGTATGGAAACTAATATGTAAAACAAGGCTAAAACCTTATGAAATCAACCACATCTCTGACCATAATATCCGAAAAGGGTTTACAAAAGACCAAACAAAGTGTCTCCATTCTGCAGTCAGTATCGAAATAGAAAGAGATTGCAAACCATGGTAGACCGTATTCAAGAGAATATAATAATATTATAATAGGCTTTTCAACCGGGGTTCGATTTCCGATGAGGTCATAATATATTTATGTGATTTTTTTCACTTCTAAAACTAATTATACTACGTTCTGTTTCACTACACAAGTTTCATTGAGTTCTATGACCTGTCGTAGTGTCAAAAAGAATATTATATTATAATACATATCATCATCATTAACCGAGGTCGATATCTTTCCGTGCGACGTTGCGTTACTCGTATTTTTTTTGATTACTCTTACATAAAGAGTCCATGTTTCACATGCATACGTGAGCGTTGATAACACACATTGGTTGAACATTTTGCGCTTAATACTATTCAGGCACCCAAATGCGGTTTGGTCCTGCGAGAAATCTCGTCATACTCACCATGAATTTGTGATATCTATATTATTATGTACATAGACTACGATCAAGACTGCAATTTGACTCTAGTAATTCATTTTGTAAGCCACTGACTTGTCACACTAGGGGTTCCAGTTTTGATTGTTGGTGATGTCACCAATGTATCTTTGTGATTTTATGAAAATGTACTGTTTCATTTTTATTACTACACTCATCTAATAATTGTGTCTCATGACTTTTTGTAGTATTAAAATGAGAACAAATGCGATGAAATGCGATGAAATGAAAGGTATCTAATATTTGTTTTTATTTTGACGAGCGATCCTACAAGTTTTATAAAATGATGTTCGCTTGCCAACTTTTGAAATGATATCATGTACTCAATGAAAATCCGATATGATAAAGTATACTCCAGATTGAACGCGACAATATCTTTCTAAATACAAATAGCTGCAAATTGTCAATAGACTACTTCATTTATTTATTAAGGGGGGACATGCTTAGCGTAGCTCAAAATGGAGCTTTTGTTCTATTTTCAAAGCATGATCCTGGACACACCTTAAACGTTGTAGATAATTTATTTATATAATTTTGAAGCCTTATTATCTTTTATATTTATTTTAAACATTTGATGACTGCATAAAGTATTTTTATTACATAACATATTATTCTTTTAAACCTCTCGCTCCAATTTTTAGAATATAGTCATATTTCAGTACATAAATGTGTAGTGGTGTTATGATGATTTTACATTTATTAATTTTTAAACGCATTTATAAAACCATCAGTACAATTTATATCGACATTCTTATAGTAAAATATTTACGAAAAAAAATTATATTGATAATCTCTGTGATCCCAAATTTGACAAGAATTGGGCATTTTATTATTCAAAAAATGGGCAAAATAAAATTAACACATTTGAAGATAATTCTAAAGATACTCATTATAAGCTATGTTTTTGACCATTCAAGTGTGATAAACATCTTACGAATAATGATTGCTTTATAATAATTATTGACCTATGAATAAGGTAGTGTTTTTTTGAAATACGCCATTTCTTTTGGCATTCCCCAGTGGTTAAGCTAGAACATACGGCCGTAGCCATAAATTAACAAACTATTATTGAAGTAGGGAGCAAAATGATGTTAACGCGCGTGTTTGAATATGTACCGTTTAAAAAAAAAATTCGGTTAGGTACATGTTCAAACACGCGCGTTAACATCATTTTACTCCCTACTTAGAAGTTGAAGATATGATTAAATTGGTAAATAAAACGAAAAACGTTTTGAATTTCATCTCATATGGAAAGCATGGTTAAAACAATTACATAATTATTACATTGTATTGCATGGATGATCCGCTAATCGTCGTTTCTCTGGCAGACTCTCAAAAGAGATAAAGATCCCAATAAAATACAAAATCTAACGGTCGACAGCAAGACGTGAAAGAAGTTGTTTTATTGAATACAGGATATATTACATAATATTTAAGAATATAATATTATAATTATAATTTTGATAGAAATACATAGTACGGGCCAACATAATCAAAATCATTATAAAATCATAGATAAAAGCTTGAAACATGTGGAACTCAAACACAACTCACTTAAGATAATAGTCATTATGAATTCATAAAAAATATTATGTATATAGAACAGATTAATAAATATAATTCAGATAAGTTATACCCACATAACAGATAATAAATAGAATACCGATAGGCCATATTCAATACGCCGCATGGTGAAGCAGGATTTTGAATATGCGAGTGTACTACGAAAATGAAGCACGCATTATGCACGTGCAATGGTGTGTGTAATACACCAGCGTGAGCGTAAATGCATAAACCGAGAGCAGTTTTCAGTATTCGACGTAAAACGTATTATTGACACGTGTGTAAGTTTAACCCGGATTCTTCCTTACTCGAGTCGGTTACCTGCTATCGCCTCACCCGTTATGTATTTCAGTTCCCATTATTTCTGAGTTCCCTGGTTATACCCCATATTCTACATTCTTTGCAGGGTTTTTAATGTGTGAGTGTCCTACGAAAATAAAAAACACATATGTATGTATTGCAACCTTAAAATACACCAATATTTAATGAGCATCAATGCATAAACCGAGAGCAGATGTCAGAATGAAGGACAAGCTTAGAATGACGTGTTTAAGTTTATCCCACACTCTATCACACTCAAGATTGGTTAGAGTATACGTTTCATAACCTTGCACTTTTTTGCACTTTTTACTACACTAATTCACCTCTTTGCCTAATTACCTTGCATAAAATTAGATCAAATGATATTCACCTGTATTAATAAATTGAGTAATTAGAAAATGAATAGATTATAAATGTAAAAAAATATTTTTAGAATATATTAGTACATCATTTTCATCCTAGAGCCGGGAGTGCAAAGTTATGAAGAAGAAACTCTACCTGTTACTCTACACCCGTTAGGTATTTCAGTTCCGATTAATTATGTGTTCCATGAATGTAATATATACATTTATGTATTAGTGTAAATTATAATTATTAATTATAATTATTATTGCAAACAAAAACGTTACATAATATTATATTACATTAAGAATTTAATAGAGAATTAAAAAATATATGTAGAGAGAAATAATTATAATGAGAAAAGAGTAAAACCAAATAACTGACAAAAGATGTAAAATTATATTCGACATAAGTACATAATATTTAAACCAATAAAATATTAATTATAAAACGATTGATACACTTCCACAGGTTTTTCCAAGTATATAAAACACTTCCTCTAGACCCTTGGATACCCCAAGGGAACATAAAACAGCGACGTCGTTTATACCTCTTTAAATTTCTGTGCTTATTTTATATACTTAATATATTTATTGCATTAAATTATATGCAAAAGGCTTAACTTACTGTAAGAAAAGTAAAGTGTACTATCATAATATTATTTTATCTACCATGGATGTTGCATATCCATTACTTAAGGCTATTTGTTTAACGGTATGTAGTTCATCCTCAAAATCTAATTTGTTCATGGGCACACTAACTAGCCTGTGGATCATGGTATGGTATGCCCCCAACTTATGAATCCATGGATGTTGCGATCGTTTATGTATAGTAGTTTCCGTGTAGGTGGGTTTTCTATATATTTTAAAGTTATGTCAAAGGCAAACGTAAGCAAAAAGCAAAGGCAAATGTAAGTAAAGGCAAACGGCCTATCTGAATAGTCTTGATAATGGTGTTACAACCGAAATAGCTTTCGACAAACCTTTTTAAAAAACCTGGAGAATTTAATATTAATTATATTTTCATTTCTTTTAAAATTTATTCTTACGTGGTTTAGACCATCTTTAATAATTATAAGTAATAATGTTAAAATTAATTAGAAGGTAAATAAAAAAGGTAAAAAATATAATACATATTTCTTAGAATAAAATGTAAGTAAGTAGTAATATAATTTTTTCCCTCTAACAATTAAATTAATGAGTGAAAATTTACTATTTTGATTCTTCTGTACTGTTGGAAATATGGATTTACCATAGTTTACCTTTCGCAAATAGGCTTTTATCTGTTCAAGTACATAGTGAATGTTTTTCTCTTATTTATGGCTGAATACAGTCTCTCGTGAATAGCTCGAATCATACAATATAGCTGATGAACTATTCTTCGACAATAAGGGCCCCTTGTGGTCCTATAGCTAGGCAGTAAACCGTTCATTCTTAAAGGTATATATTTATATACCTACATAGCTTCCTACCGATAAATATATAGTACATATTGAAGTATATATTATATACATAAGTAAAAGTGTAAGTAAATGATTTAAAACTATTAATTCTTTGTGAAGTATTAATCTACTTTCTGTGATACTGTAGATTTTAATGTAATCAAATAATTTTGCTATCGGGTAGCTTTGCCCCGTCGCCACATTCCCAATTGATATATTATGTAACTCTGTTTAAGATTGTATACCCAATGTTACTTCCTTGTTTTAATTAAGATAAACAAAAACTACATGGTAAATCAAGTCTTTGAATACATCCAACCCCTTTAAGAAATCTCGCTCAATCGTATGATGTGTTTTATTATATTGATCTAAAGTCATTAGTTTATATTATATATCAGAGGTGTTTCCAATTTATGTATGTTCAATAAAAGAACAATATATTTTTAAATCTACCAAATTATTGGTTGCATAGTAACGGTGCTTTAGGAACATGAATAATGAAATAGAACAACCCCTCAGGGAGTAAGTATTAATTGTTCATCAACTAATATTCTAGTACCTACTTAAATTACTATTTTAAGACTGGTCAAGCGCGCACACAAGGTGGGGGGTTTCGGGTCCAGACATCCCCCCCCCCGAAAACGGAAAAAATACAAAACATTTAGGTAAATGGAATATTACTATTTCTTAATCTTCGTCAGGACCTCATGACTGAGGATCATGTCTGGGATGATTTGGTTGTCAAACAGCCTTCTCAATGGGTTGGCCTCACTACTCTCGTTGACATTCTATGACACGCAAAGCCTGTGGCCACTGGAATACTTGCGTCACTCATAAATTATTTAAGAACATATCTGGATATTTATTTTTTTCTTTAATATTCCGATGCGGTTTGTCTAACAGAGTATACAGCGCGGACGATACAAACGGACACTAACGTTTCTAATAATTATGATGCATTCTATAACCTCACCTCAGCTGTCACAATTAATCTTTGTGAAGAGCCCTTAAGGCGAAGTCTTGACTGAGCCTTTTTTAAAGAGGCGCCTAGCGCAAAAAATACGAAGCTTGCAATTTGAGACATTTTTTTGATAATTTACAATTCAAACTATATTAATGAATAAATATGTATCTGAAAACATTAAAAAGAAAAATATTTTTTATTTTAACTCAAAGATAAACTTACAATTGTGAAAAATGTAATAAAATGTGAATTTGTTGAATCGGACCGCACCCTATTAGTACATATATTTTATGGACATATTTATTATTAAAGTTTAGTTTATTAAGTTTTCTAAGCATCACTTAAGAGATTTTTGACTAATTCATAGTTTTAATATTTTTTATATCTATTTTAAAAAACATCGATTTTTATAAAAAATATAATGTGTATAACTTGAAACCTTTTTATTTATATCAAATTTTATTTATGTATGGTCCTAATATGGAAGCTTGATTTGATATAAATAAAAAGGATTTCAAGTTATACATATTTACATTTTTTATAAAAATCGATGTTTTTTAAAATATATATAAAAAATAATAAAACTATGAATTAGTCAAAAATCTCTTAGGTGATGCTTAGAAAACTTAATAAACTAAATTTTAATAATAAATATGACCATAAAATATATGTAATAATAGGGTGCGGTCCGATTCAACAAATTCACATTTTATTACATTTTTACAATTGTAAGTTTATCTTTGACTTAAAATAAAAAATATTTTTCTTTTTAATGTTTTCAGATACATATTTATTCATTAATACAGTTGAAATTGTAAATTATCAAAAAAATGTCTCGAATTGCAAGCTTCGTATTTTTCCACTAGGTGCCTCTTTAAAAAAGGCTCATTGAAGACTTCGCCTTAAATATTCCTGCAGACCAGGTGTTTATTGCTAGACTTAAAGTGTATTATTTCTGGGTATGGACAATGTACAGTATTCCGTGATTGAAGCGATAAAAAGCTATAAGTATTAGGCCGGATAAATATCAGCAAAAGTCAGTCCTACCCCCTAAATTTTGTTAAACACGCACACTCCCTTTTTAAAATCAATAAAAAATATTATGGACCCCTTCCAAAATATTTTTTTCTGTATGCGCGCTTAAAACTCGTAGATGGAATTTGAAGTGTAAAATATTTCCATCTCTGAATCTCAACAACTACTGTAAAAAGGCCTTCAGTTTGGATGTCTTTATTCCAATTTTATTCATAGTAAAATCATTTCTTTAAGTCTAGTAGTCTCGATATTAAGTATCAAATATATCTCAGAGATATATCCTTAATAATAACGGTGTTATTTACTAATACAAATCATTACATAGAGTGTCTCCTGACAGAGTATTGGTAATCAAACTCATAATATTATACTAAATCACTTCTTCAAGACTTCTAGTTGTAATATCAAAGTAAAATGTTAGGCATCGTGAATCTCTAGATAACTAATATAAAACGGCCTTCAGTTTGGATTTATTCATTCGCGTTTCATTGAGCGCGTAGCTCCGTTATTAGCTGAACGGAAAATTTGCGATGGCTTTGAATGCCTGCCGCCAGGTGAAGATTGAAAGGAACCGACCTCATATTTACATACCCACTACCTACCGGCAATTTGTACCTGTATATTTGAAGTAGGGGCTGCGAAAGTTCAGCCGCTATTAGTGAGATACTATCTGAAAATCTTATGAAAGCTCGTGACATTTGAAGTGAATATTTTGATAACATATAAAAAAGCTTAAATGAAACTTTTTTATTACTGGAATAAAAATATGTAACAAGGAATAAAAATGTTTTGGATTAGAGTGTTTCAAACTGATGAATACTTAAAGTCATTTAGAGACATAAATTTTACCTTTGTACCTTTTTTATGTTGAGTATTTGAAATACTTTGGGTTATCGTAGATTAAGGGGAATGAATGGTACAAAGCTCAAATCGAGAGATAGTTAATTGACAACCGGCACATTATTTGTTAACAAATACATTAATTATTTATAATATAATAATTATACAATATACACTCTTCTGGATTGATTATGTACATTCTCTCGCCCCGAAAAAAATAAGCCTAGTTAAGTTACATTTTGAATAACTGAAGGCCTGTTCATATTCGCAAGGGTGGCGGTCAACTGACGTTTCTCAGGTACCTATCTGAAACAATAATTTGTGAAATTGAAGACTATGTTATTTGTTTTTGCATCTTGCTAAAATTGCACAATCTTCAAATAAAATCAAACTGGCTCTGCTTTGGCCAATCGATCACGATTATTATAGTAATAGATCGATTCACACGTGTCATTGATACAATATCATTGCGATGGTAATTGTAGCCAATTGATAATTTTCATTGAAACCTTATAGCGCATGCACACGTACGTGGATTTATTTGCACCAATAGTTTGTATTTTAAACTATCGCGATAATAACAGCTGTTTACAAGTAAAAATGGTGACTGTCTCGTCAATCTTATTCTTGAAAAGTAAGCGAGATGCGATGTTGTTATTTTATGGTACTATTTGATAGTCGTTGTAATCGGTTAACCTCAAAATGAGTCTGCGTGGTGTAGTTAATTTTTTTCCAGCAGGTTTACCACTATTGTTCTACTGCGCAGGCGCAGATATCGAGGAGAAAATCTCAACTGTCGCGTGAAAATTCAGAAGCTTCCGAACTTTTTTGATTTATACATGTAATATTGCAACTTGTAGGATAATACAATATGTTTACACGTGCATTATCTTGTAACTAGCAACCAATAATAGTGTTTTACTTTTTACGATTTTTTTCCGAAATAACTTTCCATACAAAACAGAATTAACTGAAAATGAATTCAATTCTGCTTAAAGATGGCTAAAAGTATTAAAAGAATGCATTGTCGTCGTGTTCTGATATATTCTAAAAATTTCAAATGTCTAGCTAGTCGGGAAGTTAGCTAAAAATCTTCAATCGTCCAATACAAATCTTGGACAAACAAGAATACGAGCTAATAAAAACGTGGTAAAAATCATAAATAGTACCTACACCGAGTGAGCTAGAGATATATACTATTTTAAGAGTATCGATCCAATGTAGATCTGGATAAAGATTGGGTGCAGATTGTGCGTATTTTAAATTTGGCACAACCCTTGCAAACTCATCCATATATTGTAATAAATTCCCATGTAACTAACTCAGTGGGGGTTTTAATATGTGCGCTTGTTCGTACACATTGATGGAATCGGCTCAATTCGGAAACCGCTAATGGATGATTCCGTCTCTACATCGAATCGTTGCGAATTTACGATTCGCTGGAGTAACTAACTAACTAACCAACGTATATATAGGTATATTAGGTTGTTACATTACTACGTGAATTTTGTACATCCTGAATACACGTACCCAAGGCAGATTTTACACCGCGATAGTTGTTTGTCTCCCGAGTTAGATCATCAGTTCTCAACAATGTCTCTTGTTCTTCTTCGTGTTCGGTCTTCGATTACAATAAAGTGTTGCTCCAGCGATCGGTAAGGGCAACGCTATTTTACAACGTTTTTATTAGCTCGTATTCTTATTTTTGTTCGGTGGTTATTTATCTAGTACAAATCTTGCAATCGATTTTTAACTAACTTCCCGACTAGCTAGAGATTTGAAACTTTTAGAATATATAAGAAAACGATGCCAATGCATTTTTTTAATACGTTTAGCCATCTTTAAGTAGAGTTGAATTCATTTTCAGTTAATTCTGTTTTGTATGATAAGTTATTTCGGAAGAAATCCGTAATCCAATCCACTATTATTGGTTGCTAAGGAAGGGCGTGGTCCTAGCAACTAAATTATTAATATATTTGTGCGTTACTATTGAAATCAAAATGACATTTCAGTATTCTATATTTGTTTTTGTTGGTTGCAAAATAGCAAAAAAATGATTTGTTGACAATTGCCTTATTTTTTGTCCTAAACTATTAATACATAGAATTGTCAAGTTTATATTATGATTCAACAGAAAATTTAAAAACGTGGTATATAAAAAGTTATTTTTATCTTGTAATTATTATTATCTGATACATATTTATATAAAAGATAGACGGTAGATATTAAACGGGATACTTATGTATGTGGGACATGGACCCATGTGAGCGTGAGCGCGATACCCGAGAGATGCAGGCTCGATTCCTGCGAGGTGTCTTACTTTTTTCAAAAAGATTTTTTCTATTGGTTATCATAATATATATTATTTTCTCAGAAGTTTTTCAAAATTATGTAAGTTCAATAATTAGAATGTTAAATTCTTAAATCTTGTGAATTATTCGTTGAATAAAAAAAATATTTAATTGAAAATTTATATACTTACATATATTATAAATATTATATTGATGGTAACAAGTCAAAAATTCTTGATTTCGAGATATTGGTAGTACTTATCAAAATATTTGTAAAAATGAGCTCTTGCCAGTTTTGTACAGAAACAATTCGAAAAAAATAATTTAGATACCTTGAGAGCCAAAAAACCCATGTGAAATTTTATAAACTTTTAAACAGAACCAATTTTGTACAGATCTATTTTGAATTGTTTCCATTTAAAACGTGCGATTAAAAACATACGTTTCAATTTCGAATAGATATATTCTGACATGTTTCCTTTTAAAACTTGTCAAATTTTGTGTATTGTAAAATATTTAAATATTAAAACATGATTATCTCAAAACTAAGTTTTTTGGGTTGTTACTGTTTAATACTTGGCCATCAAATAGACAAAAGGGAGACATTATCTATTGTGATAAAGAGATATTAAAGTAAGGGGTGAGATAAAAACAGTATTATGAATTTATAGGCTGTAAGAATTATAGAAATATTCATGTGATTATAATTAAATTTTGATGCTCTTTTGATCATTTTAAAGATAAGTCAAAATAGCAGCTAATGAAACATTATTAGATTTATATATTATTATCTTGCTTAAATAGGCATTTTTTTACCTACTGTAATATTGTCAATGTCGTACAGTAACCCAAGGTAACATCACCGAAACGGACAGAGTTTATTAGCATTTACTTTTTTAAACTTAATATTGTAGATTATTATAGAAATTGCTTTTGAACGAGCACGATTTGTTTAAAAACAGGTATTTAGGCTGACAACCCCTTCGTGTTACGTAATACCTACATTTTCACATGCGTGCACAAGGAATGGTTTCTTACTGGATAAGAGATAATAATATAGTTGTTACGTTGAAATGGTACTAAGTACATTTATATACTTTTTATTATGTACGCGTATAAAAAGAGTTTACATATTCTCCGTTACACTAGTAGCCAGAGTTTAATGCCAAATGAATATAAAATAGTGATTTTGGAATATTTGATATGTTTGATGGTACAATAATTTATTTGAGTAAATTAATTAAGAAAATAAATGATTTTTATACATACTGTGTTATCATAAAAAATACGATTTTATAAAGATTATAAAGACCAAATATAAATAAACAGAAAGATAGACAGTTCGGTTTTACTAAGAAGTGTATATGTTTGAAATGTGGATAAGGAAAAACTCATCGCAAATTCTTCATGGTCATAGATTGTTACAGCCGCGCACTTTTTTGACTATATTTGTCTTCTTATCAGGTATTAATAAGCAGAATAATGAATGTATGGAAACGCATTTGATAAAAATTTGCTTTCTAATCTAAACGTCTAGAAAGCAATGCATCTTTATCGTTCATTATTTCAAACCTTCTTTCTAACAGATATTGTTTTATATCCATTTTTATTATTAAACTAAATGTCTGAGAATGCAATGCGTAATATTTATAAAGTTTTTTTTATATAGAATCAAAATAGATTTTAAATTTAGTTTTAACTCAACTTTAAAGAAGGAAGTATCGACTGCATTAAATCAGACTTTTAACAAGTTATTGTTTTTAACATAATCTATTTATATATTATATTATTACTTTCAAATAAAGCCATTTTTAAATATAAAAAGGTGTTTATATAAAGTTGATCCCGCCATTCCATAAAAAAATGAGAATTAACCGACAATAAACTTTGATAATATAATGAATTGCCATTGTTTTGAGAAAAAATAAGTAAATGAATATACCTAGGTAAAAGAAGTTTGCGGCATTTTACTATGAGCAAGAAGGTTTTTTTTCATGGACCATAATATCAAAATATGAATCATGCTCACTCTAGTGCACGCCAATCAATATCTTAGGAAGTTGCTCCTGGGACACTCCCAGTACAACTTTCAAGTGTGCTTAACGTTCATTGCGTCACGGTAAACACCTGCAAAACGGGTGTGGAAGGAAAAGTGAGTAACTGGATATAATATGAAGAGTATGTGAAAAAATTATTGACACTTTAACAGAATGATAATATCAAATAAACATCCAGTTTAAAATAGTATAATGTTGGTAATAAAAAAAATCATATAAATCAAAGATGTTGAAGAAAACGTTCTTCTATTACGATAGAGCTGATAATTTGTGTAATTTTATATTGCAGATTTAATTGTAGCAAATTTAAATTTGTTCACAAAATACTATTTGTCAGGGTTGCACTGAGAAGTCTAAAACGATGTTTTCATAATATTATGATTGACTTTACCAATAATTGTGTAAAATCTTAGTAAGTATCCAACCAAAACGTAATGTTAATTCTGATCATCATTTTTATTATATGCAAATAATGCTACCCATGAGAGAGTACTACCTTTTTATTTAATTTAATTTTTATTCAAACATTGCTGGAATCAGTATCAAAATATTGTAATACGATAAGTCAAAATGATTCTCTCTAGCTAAAATCCCAAATGTATATGTAGATGTATATTATAGTGTAGGTAACCTAATATATGATATATTTTTTATTGCAGGTATGAACCTACATCATTATAATTTTGGGCGACCATATTGGGTAAGTACAGAAATATATTTTACAAAATGTATAATAATTGTCAGCTGCGAACAGAAGGGAGAGAGAGGTCCGAACCCGTTACCACCTCCCCCGAGAAAGAAACCACGAAATATTTAGAACAACTATTTTTCTTATCGCGTAAAAAAATATTTACTTTTGATATTTTCATATGCCATATCTAATGCCGGCGCTCCATTGGCACGCAAGTCAGACGATTTACAGTCTTCGGACTTTTTTTTTGCGTGGAGCACCCCAGATCTGCGGACTTTTTAATCCACAGACCAGGCTCGTTGGTTTTCAAACATGTTTGATATTTTACTCTCCTAGTTGCCAGACTTCGTCCATCGAGCAAAGCGTAAATTCAATTTGACATTAATACGCAATCATTCGGACCAAAACAAAAAATGTAATTGTTTTAAATATTTTTATTGATTGATTTATTAATTTACACATTGGAAAATGAGAGATTTATGAATTATTTTTTTATTTGTATTTATGAAATTCATAAAAGAAAACGTAAAACTTGTGTTGTTTTCATTGCTCTAATATTTTATGCAAGTCTACATAATATAAATAACACAAAATTGTAAGATTATCGGAAGACATTACGATGATCGCAACTTTTGACTTTTGACAGCTCGACTTTTTTATTCGTTCGTTGATCAAGAGCAGGGCATAGACAAGTTGGAAGATTTATTGTCCTCGGACTTTTGGCTCGCCAATGGAGCGCTGGCACAAAAGAAGGATCAGCGCGCCGCGGATAGCACCAGCGGACACAGATAATACGCACGGATGCTATAGATTGCAAAGATGCCAGATTTTTATCATTAGATTCAAGGTACAGAATGTCTCAGCATGGGAAATGGACCCGGGAAACAAATTGAATTTTAAAACAATACATCGTTTTATTCATAATCACCTATTTATATTATAATATAAATAAAATATACGAGTATATAATAATATTATGATCCCCATGTTCTGAAAACAAATAATATCTATATTATTATTATTTCGAAAATAACACTTTGTCATAGGTGTCATGTGCGCGCCTGATAATGGTCAACTACTAAATTTGTGTTTATTTAGCAATTTCCTATGAGTATATTATACAAAAATTTTATATTATTATTTACATGTATTATTACCGGAGTACATAACTCATTGTTACTATTGTGTTTAACAATAGTTTTTTTAGAAAGATATAATCTTGGACGATTCATAACACAAATAATATTTATCCAACAAACCAACTACTTATTTATTATATAGAACGCAAAAGTTAAAAACAAAATCAGTACCTAGGTATAGCAATCACGGTAATAGTCCGGATATCAAACAAAAATGCCGTTCAACATTTTCCATATTTCCAATCCTGATGTTGCGAAAATTTCGTGAACAGCCTCATGCAAATTTCTCTCTCGTCAGCACAATTTTTGAGCTAACTCAAACACACGTCATAATATAATATTGTTATAGGTACAACAAGGATTGCAATTGCGGACAGAATTTTCATTCCCGGAATATCAGAATCACTCTTCACTACTTTTACTATTACTGGCTACTGGATTTTGTGTAAGAATGATTTTAAAAGTGATAAAAAAATAATTACAAGTTAAAAAAAACTTTTTATGTACAACGTTTTTAAAGTTTCTGTTGAATAATTATATAAATTGACTTGACTAGCTTAAACGATCAAAAAAAATGTACTTGATAGAAATAATACTGAAATGTAATTTGACATGTTATATTGTTTTCCATAGTAACGCACGTATATATTAATAGTTTAGTTGCTAGGACCCCAGACCCCTAGCAAACCGATAATCTTACTTCCTACATCATTTATCGTTTGTCAATTTATGGCTACGACTGTATGTTGTAGTTTAGCCACTGGGAAATGCTAATAGAAATGGCGTATTTTAAAAAAATACTACCTTATTCTTAGGTCAATAATTATTATAAAGCAAACATTATTCGTAGAATGTTTATCACATTTGAATGGTCAATAACATAGATTATAATCAATATCTTTAAAATTATCTTTAAATGTGTAAATCTTACCCATTTTTTGAATAATAAAATGCCTAATTCTTGTCAAATTTGGGATCACAGAGATTATCAATATAATTTTTTATTGTAAATATTTCACTATAATAATGTCAACATAAATTGTACTAATAATTTTATAAATGCTTTTAAAAATTAATAAATATAAAAAATCTTAACACCACTTCACATGGACGTACTGAAATATGACTATATTCTAAAACATTAGAGCGAGAGGTTTAAAAGAATACTATTTTATGTAATAAAAATAATTTATGCAGTCATCAAATGTTTAAAATAAATATAAAAGATAATAAGGCTTCAAAATTATGTAAATAGATTATCTACAATGTTTAAGGAATGTCCAGGATCATGCCTTGAAAATAGCATAAAAGCTCCATTTTGACGTACGCTGAGCATGTCCCCCCTTAAATGTATAAACAATTACATATCCAGTCTCTTGTCATAACTTGACGAGTTACCTGCTGCATTAAGAGAGTTTCAATATCACCTGCCTTTTCATCAAGCCAATTGCAATACGGTGTCTTGGAAGACCACTAAATGCTATACACTGGATGTATTCGATAGAATATCAAGATCAGTGACATGACTTGTGAATGCGCGATAAGATTACTGGTTGATGGGTTAATAGTGATCCACAAGCTCTACTAATACGATTACCCTGAAACTATGAATTAGTTTTCATTATAATCTCAATGAAATTAATATGGACGAAGTATCTGGAAAAAAAATGACACACACTTTTTGGTCGGGTCTGCCAAATGGCATAATCTGTTCTAACGCCATTACGATAAAAGTGATATTGCTATAAATTCCCGATGCTTTTTGTCGGGTCTGCCGAATGGTTCAGTTTGAACGGGTTTGCTCAAATGAACATTGACACTAGAAACACTGTTCTAACGCCATTACAATAAAGGTGATATTGCTATAAATTCCCGATGCGTGATATCGCATAATGGAAATTGCGTAACGTCTACCTATATATGTGCGAATGTCGCTATGCGCAAATTTACTTGCTAGCTACTGTATTGAGTACATTTTCCATTAATAAATGTCATTTTATAATCTAGATAAAAACTACTCTTAGATTATTTTACCCTTGATTTCCAGTTCTTCGCTGATGCGTACTTCTACCGAATTCAGTATTTTATATTATATTCAGAACAGTAAGGTTTATCGTGCGATATACTATTTGGTCAATTGTTTCTGTACAAAACCAGCAAGAGCGGATATTTTGATACCAATATCGCAAAATGTCAATTTTTGACTTGTTACCATTCAATACCGGGCCATCGAAATGGTATATTAAGATTTCAGATGAAAATTAAATATATGCTAATTTTTAAATCCAACATTTATTGAATCATCAAATCGAGCCGAATACCGGTATTACAGGATCCGGGATACCGGAATCACAGACCGTAATGTGCATGGTTTTATTCAGGTCAGTGCAAAATAAAGCTTACTTTACACATATTTTTGAATGTATTCAGGATTCGAATTGTGTACACACAAAGCTTTGTATACCGAACGTTAGAGTATTTTACCTAATGAGTGCGATGTTAAAAGGATTTCAATCAATGATATTGAAGAGCAGCTTTCTTTTTTTATACAGGTAGGTTTTATATAATTTCATAAAAGCGGCTATTGGTTAAACTAGCTGCAAGTCAGTTTGCTTTCATATTTGTCTGCAGTACACTTAAAAAACGTAAACACGTAAATGTACCATACTTACTAGTATTCATATTATTTAATCAACTATTTTTTTGTAATTCAACGAATAATTCACAAGATTTCAGAATGTTAAATTCTAAGTATTAAACATACATAATTTTGAAAACACTTCTGAGAAAATAATATATTATAACCAATAGAGAAAATCTTTTTGAAAAAAGTAAGACACCCCGCAGAAAAGTGAGACACACCGCGTGACTTCGGTTAGTAATTGAAATTTAAAAATACAAAAACCGATTGCCAATATTAATAGAAGCTCAATTTGGTAAGCAATTCAGTGAGTATTTAAAAAAGCCAATGTTCAAATTTGTCGTAATTAAGTATGACTCCTTTAGCATTGTGGTCAATGTGCGTCAATGTTAGTATTCATAAGTATTATTATTTAGATTTAGATATAATTATATTTTGACCAGTTTTCAAATTAGATTTATTATGTTAAAATAAAACGATGATAATAAATACATTATTATAATATCTTCATTATCATAACTCTATTCAACCAAATCGCTTCGGATGTTGATATATTCCACCTACGAGAGGATGAGTGTTTATACAAGGGCGTTGTTTTATAAATTCTTAAAATAGGGTCCACTAAGCTCATTCGGTGTGCTTCTATGCATTCTAATTTACAATATTTATAATTTTTACACCTTTCACTTTACTTTTTATACTGTTTTTTTATTTCTAATTTTAAATTTAAAAACAATAATGATACTATAAAACATGTTAACATAAATTAACAAAGTACTTATTAGGCAGGTATTTACTTACATTAATTATGTACACGTTACACAATTTTACGTGTAAAAACGGCGTAAGAAATTGATTGCACATTATGTACTGGTAGCTAGAAAATTAATTGTAGGCACACTTTGTGATTTCTAGTAAAATGGCCGAGTTGAAATAAATGATGCAGTTTTTAACGGTCCAATTAAATGTGTAACAAGCGTGCAGTATTTAAATAGTCTATTTTGTGATTGGATCAAATTAGTGACGTAACGAATCGTAAATAATTTCTAAATATATCGTAAAAAATAACTCTGGTAATCAACGATTTAAGAAGCATCAGTCATTCATTAGGAAAATGGAAAAGGTTTAGAAACCAGTTAATAAATACTTTTGAGTATTTAGCAAAACTGTTATCGAAGGTTCAACAATCCGATGTGGATCTTGGCACCCACTCAAAGAGGCTTTTTTCACATTATATATTTTGAAATAAGAAATTGTTGTTCAAAATTTTCTCAGCTTAGGAGGTTTATGCTTTGGTAGTGGCAAAGGGTAGAAGTAGGCTGTGAAGATTCGATATAAATAGGGCACACTTTGCCAGTTATACATATTATTTATTTTCATTGAACTAAGTTTAAAAATTACATTTTTTTTAATTCATACCATAATAGATACCAAATATTTTTCAATCTATAAAATGATGTATGATTTAATGGTACAATTTTTGATATTGTATGGATAAAAGAACATTTTTTTGTTTATTTTAAAACAATCGCTTGTCGAAGAGGCTTTTTAACATTGTGTATTTTACATGAAATTGTTAAACATTTTCTCAGCTTATAGATTTATGATTTTTTGTCAGTACCGAAGGATTTAAGTAGGCTGTAGAGATTCGATATAAAAAGTGCACACTTAGTCAGTTAAACATATTTTTTACTTTCATTGAACTAAGGTGACAAATTATATTTGTAGATGATTTTTTAAATCTAACTAGGTATAATAGATCTAAACCATTTTTGTTATTTTATAGATAAAAGAACATTTTTTTGCTTAAATGTAGGCAACAACCTGGCAAAAGTTATACTGATAACAATTTTTTTATGAGAAAAATATGTTAGCCATTTGCCTAACGAACCCATTTTTTAAACCTCTGATTACTGAGAGACCATGCCTTGTATCCGTTATAAAATTATGTGATTTTCTGAATGACACATTTTTTGCGCACTTTGTGTTTTAGGTAAGATATTATTATATGATAAACTTAATATTATCAAGTGTGATAAACTAGAAGGGTGTGAAATATGATTTTGTTGTCAAACGGGCGTTAGGGTCGTTTTTACAAAATTGATTTATTTATGGAGTTAGACTGTTTTTTATCTTCCAAAAATGCATCGACAAAGTTCTTCCGTATCGATGTAACAATTATTTTTTGTCCGTGATAGTGTTTGAAAAATATATGATGAAACTAACCATGTTAATATTTCATTTCGTTCTACTTTAAAGTTTCAAATTATGACATACGCCTTTTGCTTTGTTCTCTCAGTATATTATATAGTTTTTCTAGTTGTATCATAATATTATATAGGTAGCTGAATGTTTTCCTTCCATCTCCGTTGAGAGAAGAGAGTGTGTGTTAGTCAGAGGCCTTAGGAGATCCAATTTAAAACTGTCGACCGTTCGGGGCCACCTCCTGTTTGCACATTTTTCTATTTATTTGTTTGCATTTTATTCCATTTCATGCGAGCGTATCGGCGTTTGACTGAAAAACAAACTGTCGCCCAACTTCTATCGCAAAAATTCACCTGTATTATTTTACCTATACATTATAATACATGACTACGGTAGAATATTTAGAATGATATTAATGTGAAACTTGAACACTTTGACTTTGATATTTTTTTATTGTTGCCTTGATGTTTTTAATAAAGAACCATTAAAAAATAAATACGTCATGTAGGTAGGCTGAGCTTGTGATACCTTGACTTTTTTCATTTCTAGAGATTTGATAAATTTTTAGAAATCTCGAGATTTATTTCCTTTTTACTCTTCCGTGGCAAAAAAATATCGATTGCGATCGATAGCATTCTCTTTCCGTATTCACTTTTCCAATTGTTATTTTTGCCTAGAGTAACAATAATAATTTCTACAAATTCGTGCTTTAAGCATGATTTCGATATTATAACAATTTGAACATCCATTTTTACGTATAAAAAATGGTTACACCACAATGATTCTGACAAAAATCGATTCATAATATGTTTGTCTCAGGGTACATTATTGTATATCGTCGGCTACTGCCAAAAGTTGGTAAGTCGATAATTTCGGTATTTAGAATTAACAATGGATTTGTGTCTATATATAAATATTCATGGTCATCCGATATATTCTAAGCACAAATAAATTAGCATTATGCCTGATTTTAGATGGCATATCAAACTTTTAAATCGTAATTATTCTATAACGTGATTTCGAGACTTACCAATTTTTGGCAGTAACCAGATGAATTTATAATAGGGTTACTATCAAAAATTGTTAAGTCACGAAAGCATGTTATGGAGTAATTGCAATTTGAAGTTTGACATGCCATCTAAAATCAAGGATAATGCTAATTTCCTCGTGCTTTATGTGTATGTTTTATAAATCGAATGACTTTGAATTTTTTTTCCTGGCATAGATATTTATATAAATATAGACACAATCTGTTAATTCAAAATATTTCGAATCACCACCTTTTGGCGGTTGTCCCATGAATTGTGTATTATAATACTAATGCCCACAATATTAAAAATGAACAACATTATATTATTTATTTCAAATTTCAGTTTATTGTTTTAATGTATGGATAATCATTATAATATAATATTTGTGGCGATAGGTGGCGCGTAATAATTCATCAAAAGCTTTGACAAAGCAGTATTAATTTTGTACAAATGCATCTGATCGTGGAATTAATTACTGAAACCAGTCGGTCGAATACCATTAGCTGAATACTATGTAATAACATTTAGGTAAAATGATATTTATGCAAATATAATAGGAGTAATTCAGGCATATGGCATATACACCAGTACATATTTACATTATGCTGAATAAGACACAGTTTAAAATAATAACAATATAATTAATGTCCACTAAAAAAAATGCTACCAAGAAAAATTAAAAAAGAATAAATTGTAAAATCTTTCAACTGGTAGCAGAATGAGAAAACTGATCGTGACTCATATTTGGGGGTATAAAACAAGTTTTGCGTATTTCAACTTAAAATAGGTATATTTTTAATAACATGGATTTCGTTACCACAGTATCGGCGGGGTAAATTAAATGTTGTCTCTTAAAGCGCGCAAGCAGTGATCATATAGCGCAGAGGTCGGCAGAATCGGCTCGCGAGCCGCATGCGGCTCTTTGCATAGACGTTTGAGGCTCTTCAGACATAAACTCTAATTTCACCTCATCTCAAGCAGCCATATAACTTATGAGTTTATAAAATAGAGCCGCCGAACAAACTTAGACTCGTGCGGCATACTCTGTACCACTCTTTACTCTACTCATATTCTTTACTTGCGTGCTCAGACGTGTAATTAATGCATTCATAGTTTTAAAAAGCAAGGGACTGTGGCGCAACAAATTCACAAATCTGACCAGCCGCTTGAAAGAACTCGAAAGAGAGAAATCCAATTTAAATTATCAGCACAAGTGGACAGCTATAAAACAAATGCGAAACATATGACGCGTTAAAAAAAATAGCTTTTTGGTATTATCACAATCTTTGGCTCTACATAATATATGCGAACAAACATTCTCATCTATGAAGCAAATAAAAAATAAACTTGGAAATAGAATAACGGATGAAAATTTACAACCATATATTCAATTAAAATAAGTAGCTATTTGTCAGATATAGTAAAGCTATCAAAAGTAATGCATAGACGCCGTTCTTATTATTTTTTTTAATAAAATATCTTGAACTTCTCCCCCCCTAAAAATCCATATACATATTTATAAGTATTACATAAATGCGGCTCTATGTTATCTTATATACCTATGTTATCCTGTTTCCTTGACAATTTGGCTCTTCTCACTTGACAAACTGCCGATCCCTGGTATAGCGAATTTAGGTTCGTGGTGTGGTCGTTGGCCGCTCATTGGTACGCGTAAAAAATAATCGCATAATAGGTACCTGCAGTGTGTCTCAAGTCTGGTTTTGATAAAAAAATATTTTCTACAGATTTCATACTAATATCATTGTGACCCAATTATTCAACTTTTGATATTGTTCACCTGAGAAATGTAAAAAAACAAAACCGTTAGTTTCTCAATAATAATAATATATTAGGGGCTGATTTGTTTTGAATTGTGATTGTTCGAGAAGTATTAAGGGGGGACATGCTCGTCGAAGGTCAAAATTGAGTTTTTATTGTATTTTCAAACCATGATCCTGGACACTCCTTAAACGTTGTAGATAATTTATTTATATAATTTTGAAGCCTTATTATCCTTTATAGTTATTTTAAACATTTAATGACTGCATAAAGTATTTTTATTACATAAAATAGTATTCTTTTAAACCTCTCGCTCTAATGTTTCAGAATATAGTCATATTTCGGTACATAACTGTGCAGTGGTGTTAAGATTTTTTGCATTTATTAATTTTTAAACGCATTTATAAAACCATTAGTATAATTTATTACGAGATAATTTTTGTAAAATATTCACGATAAAAAATTATATTCATAATCTCTGTGATCCCAAATTTGACAAGAATTAGGCATTGTATTATTCAAAAAATCGGCAAGATTAACACATTTGAAGATGATTCTAAAGATACTTATTATAAGCTATGTCTGTGACCATTCAAGTGTGATAAACATCTTATGAATAATGATTGCTTTATAATAATTATTGACCTAAGAATAAGGTAGTGTTTTTTTAAAATACGCTATTTCTTTTGTCATTCCCCAGTAGTTAAGCTACAACATACGGCCGTAGCCATAAATTGACAAACTATAATTAAAGTAGGGAGTAAAATGATATTGACGCGCGTGTTTAAACATGTACCGTTTAAAAAAAAATTTAAAAAAAATCGGTTAGGTACATGTTCAAATACGCGCGTTAACATAATTTTACTCTCTATTTTAATTATAGTTTGTCAATTTATGGCTACAGCCGTATTACAATAAAAACTCAATTTTGACCTTCGACGAGCATGTCCCCCCTTAAGATACACTGTAGGTACAGTTGTGTATTAGTTTTACGTTTAAAACATATACTTATTATTATAATATAGAAAGTGCTATTCTGTAAATTTAAATCAAGGGTTCACAAACTTTTTCGTCAAAAATAATTCTAAAATTAAAAATATTTGGCGGGCGTCCCTTTCTTTTGTGTATATTTTCTGTTTTTAATGCAAAAGACATAAAACAAAAAAAATAAAACAATATTTCATTGTGTGAACTTATATTTTTAACTAAATATACATTATTACTTACCATTCATTCTTGCCAGAGGATATTTAATTTAAATGTATTTTTAATATTCGATATGAAGAATAAGGATTAAAAAGTCACGCGAGACATAATTGGGACACGGAACACACTTTGTGAACCCCTGATTTAAATGGATAATTTCAATATATTATTATTTTTAGAGTTTTATTCGAACAATATACTATATTCAATTGACGACTTATATTTGGGCTTTTTTTGTTTATTGTGAAGTTAAGTTAAATTAAATCCGGTATTTTTAAATTAATTTCGTTACCTATAAATAAAGTACCTTATTCAAAATTAATACGACACGTGTTATTATCTGAATAATTTTTATTATATGTTTATTAAATTTTAATTGAAAATTAATAATTTAATTTAATATTATCACAATATTATTTCTTTAAAAAAACACTCATCTGTTCGTAGCCTAGATTAAGTAAGTTTTCACAAACATTTATCATTCCTTTCCTATTTAATATTTTTTAAGGGATTTATTTTATTTCAAAAATAGCTGGCCTACAAGGGTCCAACTAGTAAAAATTGGCTGGCAGTGAAACGGTTTATTTAAGAGAACTAAAAAAATAAATGAGTAGCACAAAGTGGTATAGAAAGGTGCATGTTGGGCATACAGCAAAAATATCACAAAAGAAAACAACGAAATGTGATAGACATCGCTAATCAGATTAAATGGCAATAGTCCGGACATAACATCGCTTGGCGAATAGAAAACACTGGAAAAATGCCATCATACAGGGGTAACCAAGGCCAAAATATATATTATAATGGGGTAAAATCAAAACCGAAGTTTACGAGTGAACATAAAAATACATTTAAGACGTTTTGAAAGATCTGAAATAGAGACAAATTAATCTATTTCACTAATGATTTAAAATTGGTTAGAAAATAATGATTCAAATTGGCCACAACTGGCAAATCTATCAACTCAGATAGATAGCCGTTGCATGAATTCAACCCCCTACCCCTTGCATCAGCCCACCGAATGGCCGCCGCACTGTTTGCAATTCATTAATTTGCGCTGACCTATTTGTTCGGCAATAACATCAAATTGCATTATGGGAGGTCATGTGCTCGACGCAGCGGATTAGTGCATCCAACGGACGTATTAGATTACACATACACCAGTGAATTTGTAACAATAATGGCCCTTAATACAGATACAGTTTATCAGAAAATTAATGATGAAAACAAAGATGTTGAAATAAGAGCTTCAATTTTTCGACCCTTTTCTTGAAATTCTTGAATTCGAGAATATATCGTCTCTGTTCTGGCAGATCACACTAACTGGAGAATACTAGTTTTGAGTAATTTGACTTTGAAGTTATTAAAAGGTTGAAATACTGGTCTAACATGTGAGTTTATTAAGTAATCGTAAAAAGGATGACTTTAAAATAAAGACTGTATATTTATTAAGAAGGTTTCCAGACGGTAAAGTTTGAAATAAGGAACATTTTTGTACTAACTCAATATGTCATTTTTTCGAATTAGTGTTTTCTGCCAGAACAGTGACGATATTTTGTTCTCTCAAGAATTTCGAGTATTTTTTCTGTTTTTTTTTGAAAAAAAAATTTGAAACCATTTTTTATCTTTATATAGAAATGACTTGCAGTTAATTTTATTAATTAGTGTCGGTAACCGTTTTTCATTATCATACTTACATAAAATAATTTTGGTTCATCTATACCAGTGGTAAACAACATACAGCCCGTAAACAACATCTTCTTTTATTATAATAATATTATCGAAGAAGTCTGTAAAATAATCGATTTTGATTATTATGCAAAAATTGATATAATATATTATTATGGATATACGTCTCGCAAAAAGTTTTTGGTAGGTATTTATTTTGGCCCTTGTGAAGAGAAAGATTGCTCACCACTGAACTCTATAATAATACAGAAAGTGTGTTTTTTAAAGTTATTGTAATTTGCATTCGTGGAGTTACTGTTAAAAGTTGGTAAGTCACGAAATCATGTTTACGAGTAATTGCAATTTGAAGTTTGACACGTCCTCTAAAATCAGGCATAATGCTGATTTCTTTGTGCTTTATGCCTTCTTCGTCGTGTTAGGTCTTGAAAGACCTCTAAAGAAGTTGGCGAAGGCAACACCATTTTCCTCGGATCGTTGGATCGAAATTGCAGCTAACTGGGCAAGCCTTGCATGAAACTAGGTGTTCCATGCTAAGGATTCCAATCCCGGGATCTCGAGCTATTTTTGATACCTATGAATCCCGGGATTGATAAACATAATCCCGGGATTTCGGGATTGATTTGTTTTATCAATTTTTATGGAAAATAAAATAAAAACGAAAATATAACAAAAAAAAAAATACTTTTAATAAAGAATAACTACATTATAAATAAACTGAGTTTGAATGAAGTTTGATTTATACCCATGTGTATGTCGCCGATTCATTTTATTTTTTCACATAAATTATTAAAAATGAGAAAGATTGGAAAAAAACAATGCTTCGCACTTTTAACAAAGTAATTCCGCCATGATATCATACGTTTTACGGCAGTTTCATATTTGGCTGACTAATTAGATTTATGAAGCGGAAAGGCCATAAGTACACCATGATTATTTGCTTTATTATTTTAAATCTCTCTAATCCATTCATTATGTCTTTACTATCAGAAACAGCAATCTCATATTAAATTCACATTATTATTTATATAACAATATTATTTACTCCGTTAAACTTGTGTATTTCCAAGATTGAACGTATACAATATTAAAAATAAATGTCTTAAATAGTATAAATTATACTAGACTTATTTTTGACCAATTTTCTTAATGTTATATGTAAATATAAAAATTTTATATTAACAATGGAAAAAAATGCCAATCCCGGGACCACTCCCGGGATCCCGGAATTGTCAACTTGTAATCCCGAAATCCCGGGATCAGAATTTTGGCTCGGGATTGGATTCCCTACTCCATGCTATGCATTTCACGCACTCGCAGGTTCGGTCATCGGAGAACCCCCACTTCACCATGTTGTCTCGGGTGCGCCCTATCATGGATATCAGTCTATTTAGGGCTATCCATGTACACAGTACCCGAGACTGACTCCGGGTGGAAGATGCTCTGCTGGCTTTACCCAATCTTCAAGACCCTTTATGTGCATGTTCTGTATATCAGAAGACTTTGATTTTTTCTAGTATACATATTTATAAATAGACACTTAATCTGTTGATAGCAGTAAATACCTAAATTGTCAACTTACCAACTTTTGGCAGCAACCCCACATTTTGTTTACTGTGTATTTTATTTCAAACTATTGGTTTATAGAATATTAACAGAATTTGTCGCACAGCCCTACGAAAAATTTTATATATGATGTCGCATAGGTTGTGTATAAATACATGAATGCATGTCTGACAGCGCATGATTTATTCGATTTATAAAACATTACTATCATTCAGGTGGAAAATTTTAATTAAAATTTTATTTATGTTAACATATTATTTCAATAAATTCCTACTTCTATATTTATAATTATTTTATTGATAAGTAGGATTACTCATTTATAAAATAGATGTCGTTTAGTAGGTATCCTCCACCAAAAATATTATATGAAACTCGTTCAGCCCAGATAGCAAAAATGTACACTGTTATAGTAGGTATATTAAATAAACTTTAAATGAATATTACATATGAATATAAATCATTATAGTAAGCAAAAGATGGCTTTAAACATAAGTACGAAATACACTACTATCAAGAAGACTCTCATAACAATGAGAGTGTAAAAAAGACGATGGTCGAAGACAATAGAAAATGTATCTTTGTAAATATCATCCAAAGAGTGTATACGGCTGAGCTACCTGATACTGACATGACCTGAAGATGTAAGAAAAGTGGCGAGTGACAGGGATTTTTGTAAGCGCTCTGTGGCGTCCAAATGGTCTAACTGAGGCTAGAATATGGTCAAAGAAAAGATGAAGAAAATATTATATCAATGAATTACTACGGTCATATAAAGGACGCTTGATAATATGGTACGAAACTATTTCAATGAAGAATTGATCCAAGTTGAATAATCTAGAATTACAATATATCATTTTCACTCGCAAGCACATTATTTTTATTTACTTTTCTCATAAGCTAAATGTTATATATCTACAGTAGGTACATGGATCTTTAGTTTAACACAGTGTTTCCCACGGTGGGGCATGACGCCTCAGAGGTGGGGCACCACGTTTCAGAGATGAGACACGTCGGCATTTCACATATAAAGGGGAATACTCATCGATAACAAATTTATTTAATATAAAAGAAATAATGGCATGAATTTGCGAAGAAGCTCACACAAAATATCCTAACATTACTTTGCATGCTAAAAAATTATTATTACCCTTTCCCTCATCTTATTTGGTGGAATGTGGTTTTAGCGCCATAAGCGATTTACTCATTAAAAAACGAAATCGATTGGATATAACTAATAGAGGGGACCTAAGACTGAAATTAACTAAGTTATATCCGGACATAAAATTTCTTTGTAGCAATCGTAACTGAATTTCTATGAATTAGGCGTCAAGATATCTGTGTGTATTTGTACTAAATTTCAATTGTCATTTGTGTTTTATTATTGTTTTAATTTTTATTTTATTATACTTAATTACATTTTCAATTTGTGTTTTGAAATAATTTCAGTTATAATTTATGTATTAGAATAGGTTTTATTTAATTTCATTAGGGGTTCATATGTTTACAAACATATTACAATATGATTTAAAAATTTACCTGCTGTTTTATTAAAAAAAGATGCCGGTGCAGCATTTGACTTTTGAAAAGGCTACGGTGGGGCATGGCATGAAGAAGGCTGGGAAACACTGGTTTAACACGTCGGGATCACCAATTTGTAGGATCCATTGTACGTGAGTCGCCATTTTGTAGTTCTTTTATGGACTATATTTACGTTTTAACATGTAGAGTCAGAATTAATTAATTACACATAACTGTTTTTGATTGATGTCTATTGTTTGATTGTTGAGCTGTGACTAAATTTACAATGTAATATTAGTTTAAATTATAATGTATACATAGATGTTATGTACATATAATATGTTTTTGGTGTTACTATTTTTTTCTAAATTTCGTATAAGTTCTCATCAAATAGTTGAACATTAGTATAATATTATAATCGTTGGATAATGCAAAAACACATATTTTGTGTAATAATATTATATGTGTTTTGTGAATTACATATTCAAATAGACTGGCATACCCCTTCAAACATTATTTTGATTCTGATAGCATATAAAGTTTTATTAATCATACCAGAATTCTGTATAACGATTTTCCATTTTATTTAAAAACAAAATTATTTTATTATGCTTACGTTAATACTAACGCAAAACTTTTTTTATTTCAACCCTGATAAATATAACTCAAAAAATATACGTAAGATCGAAAATTAATATCAACTAATTGAATATTAAACATACATAACTTGACTGTTAACACCTCAGATGTAATAATTATACCCACTAGAAAAATTCTTATTTGAAAAAAATACGATGCTCGACGAGCTTTGAGCCCGTATAACCACTGGTATCGCGCCAACCATGCATTCACCAATTATGCAACGAGCCTCCTATTTAATTACGACAATTAAAACTAGTAAGTCATACATAAAATGCTTATCAAATTGCGTTATTATTGACTATAGGTTTTTGTGTATTAAATCAAGGAATATTAATTAAGTACCTTAATTACTAACCGATGGCTGGCTCTCGCCAAATATTTTAGTGATAACGTCTATTCGTTGAATAAAAGAAATGGTTTATTAATTTAATATTAGTTTGTCTAGTCTGGAAAAAAGATGACTTGGAATCTAAAACTAACCACAATTTTTACTCTGACCTCTAAAGATTTTAAAAATTAAAATAAAACTGTTTTTCATCGAAAACGGTGAAAATATAACTTGATTGTGTACCGATTTTTTTAAATCCTGTAATATAATGCGTTTAAAAAAAATAAGTCAGAGCCGGTTAATATTAGACGACTCCAGTTCCGCCAAAATACCATAATTCACAACTTCAAATCCACAACCCTGATTTTGAGACTCGTTTCCTTTTTCACTTTTCCAGTAGCCCCAGTTTCACGTTTCATCAGTTTCTAAAGTCTAAAGTTTCGTCAGTTTCTAAATAAAATTGATACTTATGTTGAACTAAGTATATATTTTGACTTAAATATCTATAACATACGTAAATACTAATTTATATTTATTGGAAACCTCATAATAGCATTCATAACATTCTATTTGTACTTCGATACGACCCGAAATTTTCTCAGAATCAGAAAATCCCGATATAGATTTAGGTGTATTTACTATTTGCCCAAAATACAGTTCATTTCACATTATTATTTGATGACATACATAAAAGGCAAAACCCTGTACCCGTATTAATATCTTGTCCGGTGACTTTTAAAATCTGAATTATATCGGAGGTTATAAACAAATAAATAAATAGCTTTTGATGAACAGTCAATTTTTCCATCTCAGTGGAAATTTAATATATTTTTTTAAATACATATATTATCATCTACAAAACATGTGAACCTCGTAATTCAGGAAATAGTACATGAAACCATCTAACTTTCGTTTGATATAGAATTTCGAAATTTAAACAATAAAAAAGAACGTCCACATTTGCTGGTATTTACGAGGTTTGTAAATTTTTCTGTTGACACGAATCACATAATGGAATACGAACGAGTTTTACGAGATTGACCGACTATATTATATTTTTATTTTTGACTAGGATATCAGTAAATTTAGAGTCTCACAATGAAATAGTGCATAGTGCTCAAATCCCGGGCTGCGAAAATGTCACATGTTATTGTTTCAATGTGTGTAAGATAAATATGTAGTTAAAAAACATTTATCGTAAAAAAATATATGTTTATATTCAACTTCTATTTCGTGTTTTCGCAAAAATGGTAATTTACCATATTAATCATAAATATTAAACAATACTTACTTACTTTCTCTTGTCACATTCCAGTATTGGAACATAAGGGAAGCACAAGATCACGTCGTTGACCTCCGTTTAGTGCTACATCCTAGCCTCATGCTATGTTTTACCTAAAGTACGTAGATAGCTCTGGTAGCATCGCTGTAGAGTGAGATTTTATCAGCTACGATGGCGGAATTCATGCTACTGTGCTACAAGGGCGCGAAGTATCCTAATTTTGGGGTTATTTTGAGTATAGTATATAGCAGTAATATATAGAGACGCCAAGCCACACGTGACCATTTTAGTCAGTTAGTGGTAATCGCATGTATTATTTTTAGTACATATGTATTATTAAAGAAATAAATAATCATTTAGTAGCTGATTTTTAACACTATTATACATAACTAGAGCTGTAATATATATATATTTATATATATATGTATATAATATTTTAAGGGCTGGGGGTGGTGGCTAATTATACAAAAACTTGAGCGGAGAACGGTTTATTTTTTATAGATTAATACTTTGAACGCTGAAGACGCACCTGGCGCGTAATGACCAGGCGGCCGATCGATGTAATTAACGTGCATTTTAAAAGTGGTATTTAAAAAATCATTATCTAGTCAGCAGCGAATGAGGCATGACAGGCAGCGTACAGTTTACAATAATAATTATTCTATGACAGCAAGAATTAAAATGATACTGCATTTCCGATTACGTTACCTGCCACAATTCTCAGGTAACCGCAAGTAACAAAATAGTATCTTAGTTTTATCCCTCCTCGATCCCAAGCGCCGGCGTGACCTTCTGGGAAATGGTTCACTGACAGAACATTCAGGTAAAGGCATGTTACCATCTTACATCCAATTATTTTTTACAGATGTAAGATAAAACTAAATCCTAATATTATTACATAATTCAATTTAAGCTAATCCTGGTTATAAGATCATTAGAGGTCTATTCTGGGCTAATCTCCTAAGGTTATCAATAAAATGGTATAAATATACATTAGTAACGATGGCCGCGCGGTTTAAGCGTCGGCCTATAGCGTCGTGGATCCCAGGTTTGAATGTTTGTGTATGAGTCAGAGTATGAACCTAATAGGTTGAGCAAGTGGCTGATAACAATTTATCGTAAAAACAAAATCTGTTAAAACAAACCTCCACTCTGAGGAGGCCCATATGATCATATTAGGATCGGACATGGTCAGAAGTAGAGAATATTTGAATACGACTCTTTGTTTCCCTTCGCTACATGATTAGATCTAATGTATTTGTTGAAAGCATTTTTGGGATGTAGTCTCTGACAAAACTAATATTGTTTTTGCGGATTTTAGCATATTGCTGATGATACTTTTCGCATAAAGTTCGGTAGATGTACGTAACAGCAAATAACTAGGGAGCAAGAAGAGTGGAGAAAGCTAAGGGAGGCATTTACCTAGCAATAAATCGACTCCGGCTGATGATGCTGATGGTGATGATAATATTATATACGTACATGAAAATACTTTTATTAAATCCATAAAACTCAGATCTGAAAAGAATATTTCTTTTGGTGGAAAATGCCTAAAACGAAGTACCTACTAGAAAACTCTTCAGGAAAAGGTATGAAAAAACCGCCAAATAATAAAAAAACTAAACTAAGTTAACTGCCCTCTTATATTCCTTTCGCCACCTTAATAAGCCACATAAAACTTCTCTCGCGGGTTAATAAGCTTTAAGTCTGACGGACACGTCTTAGGACGTTTTATATGACAGCGGTCAAAGTGACATAACTCCGTGTAAAAGCGAGAAAAGTCAAATAAATATTAATATTTCGTGAACAACTCAATTGGTTTTTTATCACATCTTTATGCAAATAAACATTATGAAACCATAAATGTATGTATGATGGGCACACGAGACTCTCCTTTCTATTAATAAATATCATGGCCTACCTTTCTTACTTTTTTAGTAATAATTGTATGTTTTAAGTGTTTTCATTTTTTCCTCGGTATTAATGGTGAAATTGCCAGCAAGTTTGACTTTCAACCAAAAGATTAGTGGTTCATGGTCAACTGTATGTGTTTTTTTCTGTAATAATTTTTCGTTACGCAATAACTACGTGTAAAAAAGTTTTACTCCAAAAATATTTTGCTGTAAAGTTTTAACAATAATTTGTAAATAAATTTCTGTGTATTAGATCATCAATATATATATATCATAAGCAAACTCTGTTACATCGCAAACCCTTGTCTATTTTATTACGCGCTCATTCCTCTTTTTGTCATTTCGCGTTATACCCAACATGCACCTCTCCATACCACGTTGTGATACTCTAACTTTCTGGATCTCTCTTTTACTTAGGGTCCATGTTTGACACGCATATGTTACTACGGGAAGCATACACTGGTTGAACACTTTGAGCTTTAGGCAAAGTGGCAGGTCACTTTTGAAGACATTATTCAGGAGGCCAAAAGCACTACAGCATATCCATCTATAGACACTCGTTGTCCCAGATAGATGTAGTTTTTCAACTGTTCGAGCTGAGTGCCATCGATGAGGATCTCTTTTTGGCCCGCAAAGCAGTTGAAAATGAATTATGTCTATGTTATATTATATTACTGTATTATGATTTATTTATTAATCACATTAAAAAAAAATCTACATCATTTAATACATTATCTAGTCAAAAATTGTGGATAATCTGTTTTCAGAATTTACAAAGTGACATATACTTAACAGAATCCATTAAAAAACACTCTAAAATACACGAGTAAATTTTCAAGTAATTATTATCACAGGGTATTTACCGCGTTCAAGTCATAAGTTACCCACTTCTGAGTCCAGGGGCGGCAAACAGATGGCGGCAATGAAACCCGAAGCGGTCTTCACTGGACCTCTTATAAGGAACATAAAAGGAGAAGATTAACGCATTCAGCCATATAAACGCTTCAACTTTCGAGGCAAGTAATTGTGCGAGGGTAGCTAGGGGTGGCCGAGGGTGGTTTCGTAATGGTGACACGTCGTCATGAGTCTTTTCCCCAGACGAACGACACCTGGCTTGACCTTTCAGACATTTGTCACTTTGTAGCAGCTAATATACTCTATCAGTGTCAAGTTGCTCTATATATATGTGTGTCATATCAAATTCCTCAGTGATATCTTTCATAACAGGTTTGCTATAGAAATTTATAAAAGAGAAGAGATATATTTTCCATTAAATTAGTGTTGATTCAATTCACTCATGCTTAAGAGTTTTTTAGGGGTGGCCATTACATTTACATTGAAATACTCGTAGTTATTTTAAATACTATATTAGATCATTCCAATGTAATATTAAAATGAGTAAGCCTAGAATCATAACTTACAATCTCCAAAAAAATTGAATACCGCAAAATAAATAAATGAAGGAAAAAAATAATGAATAACCATGAATATTGATGAGAGTGATTGTCAATGTACATTTTGTTAAATATATATAAACCCCTTTATTATATAGTAAATAAACGGATGTCTAATTGGTGAGAAAGTCTTAAGTGGCAAAAAAGAATTCGCCCAATAAAGATCTTTCGAAATGATTTTTCCGTGGATTAAAGCGATTATTTATAGGTACGTTGTGTAGATTTTAACTTGCTCTTCTTCTATTATACTTTCAGTAAAATTAATCGAGGGAGTATCTAATTTCTGCATTGCGCATTGCAGACAATTGTTTGCTACGGTTCAAATGTAGTGGACGTGTCGTTTGAATATATATATATATATACCAAAAAATCTGTGGTTATGATTAAAACAATAATATGTTCTCGATATTTATAACAATTTAATTAAACTAAATTTAAACCGATAATTTCATTTTTCACTTATTATTGTTAGTACATATGCTTCCTTGCATAATTGGATTTTTAATTACTCTTTATAAAATGCATTGGTAGGTACCAGTGGCGTGGGGTGGAGGTAGGCTGTTAAGATCCGACATAAATAGTGCACATTAAACTTTGTCAGTAAAAAATATTTGTTTTCATTGAATTAATAATACAATTGGCAGACGGTGCTTGTTAGTTTTTTAAATTCAATTAAACCCTGCTTACCAAACTATAATAATTTAAGTATACTCTGGGCGATCCAACGAAAATAGTGCAAACTTTTTCAGTAATAGTTATTTGTTTTCATTGATTGATAATAATAATTGCACCTTGTAGTCTTAATTCAAGGAAAACAAATACTTAACTATTTCTTTTATTCAACGAACACTTCACAAGATTTAAGAATGTAACATTCTAATTATTGAACATACATAATTTTGAAAAATACTTTATGAGAAAATATATTATAAACAATAAAAAAAATCTTTTTTTGAAAAAAGTAAGCCACCCCGGCAGGGAATCGAACCCTGCATCTCCCGGGTTTACGCCCCAATTGTGCATTACATCTATGCTACGCAGTGACATACTAATTGCGACGGTCATTTTTAATACCCATTCATCAGCGCTCTTCCAAATCAAGCTACTTTGGCAATCTAATAGGTATGTACTTTGATTTAATAAACAAAAATCGATTGCCAAAGTAGCTTGATTTGGAAGAGCTCTGATGATGAGTGGGTATTAAAAATTACTAATAGTTAAAATTTGTCGCAATTAGTATGTCACTGCGTTGCATAGAGGTAATGCACGATTGGGGCGTAAACCCGGGAGATGCAGGGTTCGATTCCCTGCCGGGGTTGCTTACTTTTTTCAAAAAAAGATTTTTTCAATTGTTTTTCAAAATTATGCATGTTCGAAAACAAATACATTTTACTGACAAACTTTAGTACACACTATGTATGTCAGATCTTAACAGTCTACCTTCACCCTTCGCCACTGGTAGGTACATTTACCACTCTTATAATTGTTACACTCATTATGTTTCCTTATGTACTTTAACAGATGATTTTCAAGATATATATTTAGATACATGCCATGTTTCATTAATTGAATTACCAAAGCATAAATCAGCAATAATTTTTATACAACGAAATAAAACTGACGTAATTGAATTTCTAAATTCTACTATCACCGTTAACGTTATGAATATTAAGTAAATACTTACTTACAAAACTATATTAATAAAAGCTTCCAAGAGCTTAACAAAACTATCTATGAAAATAAAAGCTCCCTTATTAAGTATACATATTACGTAGGTATAATTTCCACTATGAATAATCACTACATAATATCAATCTGTTCTAGTAAGATAATACTCAATGCAGACTATGCATTAATTTGTTGAACAAACATAGTCGAATTAATGCTATTACGTCACATTGTTGTGGTGGTTGTGTATACATGGGATAAGCCATATATATAACGTCAAACATACTATTGTGTATCGACAGTCCTAGTAATCATTTCAATTTTTAATAATAGTTGTATTTTTTATCATATATGTATACAATAAACAATTCGACCGTGTTTAGGAAAAAGGGCGTAACCCTCAGAGAACAAATTTTACAGGAGAGGCAAAAAACGTTTTTTTTTGTGATTTTAAATTATTTTTTTTTATAATAGGCACAGACATTGTGTGCATGATGATTTGGTGTATTACAGAAGTTATTAGAGAAAAATCAATAAAATTGATGATAAATGATTTTCTCCATAAATAAAAATTAAATATTCTCAATTAAAACCTGAATTTAGATAATAATTCGGCATTTGCGGCTTACTCTCTTTTTATAGAACGTGTATTAAGTTGTATACATTGCTAATATCTAATAAAAGCACTTTTTGAAAAATCGAGGGTTACGCCCTTTTTCCTAAACACAGTCGAATTGTTTACGACGTTATGATACTGTGTTCGTTTAAAACTATACTTTTTTTTAAAAACTATGTTCGATCCTAAGAAGATCATATGAACCTCCATAGTGTGGAAGTTTGCATTAACAGATTTTTGTTTTAACGAGAAACGGATGTTAGCCACTTACTTAATTATTTCCATACTCTGACTCGAAGCACACATTTAAAATTATATAATAATATCAATTTACCAGACTCATGATTTGAACCTGGGACCAACGACATTATAAGCTGACGTGTTAGCCTCTTGGCCATCGTGGGATTAATAAAATTTAGTTCTATAAATATTTTGACGATTTTATAAATTTATAAATAATAAAGTATGTCATATTATATTGTACAATATACATACGCCCAAGATGGCCGAGCGGCTCAAGGGCCCACATGCTCAGTGTAGGTCAAAATGGAGCTTTTATGGTATTTTCAGAGCATAACACTGAACATTCTTTAAACGTTGTAGATAATCTATTTATATAATTTTGAAGGCTTATTATCCTTTATATTTATTTTAAACATTTTATGACTGCATAAAGTATTTTTATTACATATTATAATAGTATCCTTTTAAACCTCTCGCTCTAATGTTTTAGAATATAGTCATAAATCTAATCACAAGGGTGAAAGTTTATATTATTTCGAGTATAGAATATTTAAAATAAATAAATTCTACATTTTGATAATGCAGAAATGTTAAAAAGCAGTAGTTCTTTAGCAATTCATAAAAAAGTCAAAAATACCTTAAGGTGGACTTGGCTGATTTTGAAATGTAGCGACACAATTTATGTTGAACAGGTGGCTGACATCAATTTTACGTATACCTAAACAAAAATTTGTTAATACAACATCTACTCTACGAAGGCTCATATTATCACCCTTTTAGTATTGAATATTATGTTGTATTGTAATAATTTTATTTTGAAACCTTTTTTATTTATATCGATTATAATTTTATTTAGTATTTTAGTTATTAGTATTTCATTGGCCGCGTATTGACGATTAGATGGCGTTAATTAAACTGTCGTAAATTAATAACTTAAATAAATGGAGGATTTTACAAAATTAATATAATCTGTAGGTATCAAAACATTAATATTGTAGTCAATTCTTAACTTGCCATTGTTTGTATTAGAGTCAAAATAAAATTCACAGAGTTGCCAAATAGCAATAAATAATAATTCATTTGTCTGTCTGTAATGCATAAGCTATCTCTTTCCGACGCACGTAATTATGTATACGACATAATTTGCGTCTTTATCGCGCGATCGCATAAATAGAACACCCACGATGCATCTCTCTCATTCTCGCTGAACTTAGTCACGTATATTATGTATTTTGTGAACATGATTATTAACCCATTTACTCATGAAACTCATGTAAAATACACCGGCAATATCGAAATAGTTACCTGTCAATCTGTACTGGTATTCAAATCAATGCGTTCTTTAGCTATTAATATTGTTACTCTATATTGATTTTCTTATGATGTTCATCATAATCATCAGCCTAAATCTATCCACTGCTGGATGAAGGCCTCTCCAAGCCGATTCCACTTTTTTCGGTTCTGTGTGTTGCGTTGCCACGTATTTCTCCAGAACTTAATCATTTAATCGATCCGGCAGTCTGGGTCTACCTTGCAGACGTTTTGTACCTCTTGCGTACTACTGGATGACTAGATTTGTCCAGCGATTATCCCTTTTTCGAGCTATGTGTCTAGCCTACTTCTCTTTGAGGCTCTATATTACATCACAAACCCTTGTCTGTTTCCTTATTCACTCATTCCTCTTTTTGTACTTTCCTGTTATGCCCAGCATGTACCACGTTGTGCTTCTCTAAGTTTCTGAATCTCTCTTTTACTTAGAGTCCATGATTCACACGCATATATTGTGATTACGGTAAGCTCACACTGATGTTATTGTTAACTAAATAGTATTATTGAGCGCATAGACAAAAATAATGATTGGTGGCACGGTTATTATACTTTTCTAGTAAATAATCGTATATGTATATATATTTTTAGATTTTCATTAATATAGTGTTTTGTTTATTTTATATTCTCTACTCTTAATTTACTGTATTGCAAATTCGTTGACGTATATGTAGGTAAATCTATACAGCGTACGTATAGACTGGTCTATTCAAGCACTGGGCTGCCGGCAGCGTCCATTAGGGACAATATTACCAATTGGAAGGCTGGAATAGATAACGCTATCTGCCTGATCGCATCGAATCGCTTTGTAAGCCAACGAACACTACGGCGTAGAACGTATGCTGGAAAATCCTATCGTTAAAAAAATGCATTGCAAATCAAGTACGTTCTGTGAAATATTTTGAAAATTTACATTTCATTTAAACGAAAGCTCGTTGGTTTGTTAAGCCGCGCATGGTCTAGAAATATTTTATCTATTATTTATTTTGTATATACAAATTTTGGAGGGATCACAGATAAATTTAAAATACGATCAGTAAAAATAATAATTTTAATTAACCATTTTTTAATAATACTATCGACTGACGAATTTTTAATTTTAATTTTAATTGATTTAAGTTTTGTTCCATTCCATTTGAATGTTATATTATAATATTTTATACCTCTATGGATTATGACTACAACATTGTGTATTTATTTTGTATTATCTCATTACCCAATAAATGTATAGAGATTTCAATATTTTAGCTAGTTTCATTGATTCTGAGTGAAAACATTTTAATATGTTTGTTAAATGTATTTTTGGTGATGTAGGAACAATATTTCCAAATACTTCAAATTTTATACTTATATTTACTTATTAATAATGTTTCCACGATCTTTTAATGTATTGTTTTGGTATATAAACAAGGAATAACTAACTACCCCCAGTTTTGTAGAAAAACCACTCAGAATTTCAAGGTTTTGAGTTAATAATGCCATTCGACGTATGAATCTGTAGCAGTAATACTACTCCGCATTAAATGAGTGACACACTTTAATATGTGTATTTTTTTCTTCTTTTTTTCCGACCATGTCCGATCCTAATATGATCATATGGGCCTCCACAGAGTAGAGGTTTGTATTATACCGACGGTGGCCGCGCGGCTTAAGCGTTGGACTATCACGCCGTGGGTCTCAGATTCGAATCCTGGGTCTGGCAAGTACACATATTGTTTTTCAATTTGTGTCTGTCAGGGTATGGACCTAATAGGTTGAGCAAGTGGCTGACATCCATTTCTCGTAAAAAACATAAATCTATTAATACAAACCTCTACTCTGTATTTTTTTATCAAAACAAAACAATAGAGCGATAATATTGTCCGCATTTCCTTAATTACAACTAGATTAGTAGGGTCTGTTATGATTTGCGACAGTATCTCTTGTAACATATTATATACTTCATTTGTATAAATTGGAAGGGCAATGCAGGAAACCTCAACTCAATTCATCGATTCCATCACGAGACGCACTACTATTGTCACGAATTCTTCACTCGACATAGACAATGTCATTCCACTCGAATCAAGTATCTCAGTTCATTAACTCATTGGCTGCTGATTAGATAAAGACTTTTTAATTTCTTTTATTTTGTTAACTGTCAATTCATGGTGGAACTGCATTGTATTGTTGTTTTTATTTAATAAAACGCAATTTTTTTATAGTACTTATTCCACTTTGGAATGGAAGTGGAAAAAGTATTATAAAAAAATTGCGTTTTATTAAATAAAAACAACAATGACTTTTTAATTACCACCTTTAAAATGCACGTTAATTACATCGATCGGCCGCCTGGTCATTACGCGCCAGGTGTGTCTTCAGCGTCCAAAGTATTAATATCATCAACACAAACAGATCTCGATCATATCTCCTACCAGTATAACTATTTGTACTCTGCATCAAGACAATAAACATCTACATATATATTCATCGCTGCTTCAATCCACATACCTGCCTACTCCAGACATCATCTACTACCAGTATCCATCATTTAAATAGTCAGACTCTAGTTGCTTTTGCATCTAGTTGGCATCATTCATTCCACAGCGTCCTGGTGATTACTCAATTCCGCTTGAAACATCTCGTAGCATTTGGACAGGTCAAAAAAAAGTGGCTTTATCCAGATAATTCGATACAACTAAAAAAAGACGGGTTTTCTAATTACATAACTTATTGTTTAATAACGAGAAGGTATAGTCAAGCCATAAAATATCCGCTTAATTATTATTAGAGATTGCTATACCGAATGAAAAGACTAATAGGGGTATTTCGGTTATTCCTATAGAATACCGGTATTCGTGAAATATATGGAAAAAAAAAACATAAGTAAGTATCAATAAGTATATTATAATCATGGCTCGAAATGGACCGGAACGCACCGGAGCGCCGTTCCGATTAATAAAATCTCGTCGGAAAATAATTTGACCGTCTGAGCTAGATCGGCCATAGAACAAAAAAAACCTAACACTTATTTTTATAAAATACTCATAAATTTAGATAACTATGTTAATATTTTTGTAAAATCATCGAGCGCTCCGGTTCGTAAAATTTTCCATTTCGAGCGCTGATTATAATATATTATAAAGCTCTTTAAAATATTATTATTTTATAGTACGTGCCATTGCTGACCTCCAAAGGAAGAATATGAGTAAACCATACATCGTGTAACCCAATAAAAAATGAGTAATAAATATTATATGTTTTATGTTAATTAATACATTATTTTTCCACTTTTAATACCGAATATATCAGTATTGTCCGATTTTTAAACCCGGTATTTCGGTATCGAAAAATACTGGGATACCGGTTTTGAAATACCGGTATTACAATCTCTAATTTTAATCAGTCAGAGGTTTCGACACAAGATAAAACAAGAGATATAAATAATAAAATAAATCTGGTGTTTAGCTAAGTAATAAATAATAAACTTATTTAAACGTTAGTAGGTATATTACGTTTACGGCTTAAATATATTACTCTCTTTGAAAAGAACACTTTTCAGAGGTCATTTGAGAAGTTTTTAAGCACCACAATTTTTTAAACTCAGTTTTTGGCAGGACTGTCGATGAATTTTTTTTATCGCTTCTCGGCAGTGATAAATAGTCTGAATCTGTTATCGCACTGCCCCTCTCTTTCTCTCTGCTTTATGCTAACAAGTGCTGCCATTATTTATGGTATCCCCAGTGGCACGTTGAGGTTTTCCTTGGCGGGAGAATTTGGCGCGGAAAACTTTACAACTTAGGAATAGAAGACTAAATAAATTATCAAGTAGTCTTTTGTATTTAACCAGAACGACTGTTAAATATATTATGTATATGTACATGTCGTGGAAAAACACAATGCCTACTATCAAATGTTAATTTATTTGTATAATAATTCTTTGAAGAATGACAATCCAAAATATAGCAATACTAGAAATTGAGCTTTATATTATGTTATAATAATATTTTTATTATTTTTATTTTACGTGAAATTTTTGTATACTTAATAATATTTATAATATGTATAAAATAAATATAATAAAAAAATATATGTATCAAACACCAAAATTGATTCAAAGTTTGGTATTTTCTTAATGTTCTTAGTACATTTTTCAATATATCTACTTTTATTCGAGAGCTAAAATAAGCAAGCCCTTTTCCTATGGATATGAACTGAATATAACATTTAAAAATCGCTAAGGTTACATAATTACCTATTATAATATAATATTATTTAATAATTATGTATATTTTAAACTACTGAATTAAAGGATAAACTTAACCATATATTGCAATATCTAGCAAGCACAGTTTTTAAATATTATACTATTCTATAGGTTCCCAGCTACTAAATAAAATTGCGCCGCAGGCAACTTTTTAATTTCATATTGACTACATATCATATAAGAAAATGACTTTTTAACAGAATTTATATGATTTAAGGAAACGACATTCTAGAACTTTTAATGTCAAATAGCTCCTTTTCTGAATCACATGCAAACATTCAAGGCATCATAAGACCAACTAGAATAGACCTTGTTAAACCTATAGAGAAGTTCATTTTCACCTTATATTTTAATGAATCGTTATTTTGGATTATTATTAATATTAATAAAATCTGCACGCATATAATTTACTTCAATATTATATTGAAGGTCATAAAATATATTACAACATATATTGCCTTTGGGAATATACCAATAGAATTCTACTGTTATTTAGTTTTTTTATAATAATATATATTATTATAGTTTTTTGTATATCATCGGTAAAGAGGCAAGTATCTTTTTTCTACGTTTTTCTATACGTTTAATGTACTTTTGAATAATATTACCTTTTCAATTCATTCAATTATACTTAGTATGATTGTGTTATTAGGTTATAAATTTAAAAATATAGAAAGCTGCTTTAAAAGTGCTACCAGAGCGTGATACGTAAAGATAGTATGTGAGGAGTCACTATAATTAATAAGCCTAACTGAATCTGAATCCCAATAAGCTTTTACTTTAAACGTACTGTGGCTTGAACGCTTTTAAAAATATTCTTTATACACTATTAAATTACTAGCAAAAAGGATGCCTGTTGAAGATTGGTAGACTATGGTAGACAACAGAAAAAGGTCTAAGCACAGACATATTTACAGGACTTGAATTTGAATCTTTAATCTTCAGTATCTTACCAAACAAAAAATAGTATATTTTTATCTTTTTTATATAAATAAATATTAAAGTAATACGGAACTGTGATTTTAAACTTGGGCTAGAAATGTCTACTGTCTTGCTAGTTGTCGAAGGAACCGTTTTGCATCGAATCCAGCGCGCAAAAATAAATTTAAATTATATTATATTATACAAAAATTACATAGCTGTAAATACGCCAGGTTAATATAATACATAGCTTCAGATTTTGACATTGTTTGTGTGGTATTTTTTTACGATGCATTTGTAATTGTTTGTATGTGTTGTATGCGTGAAATGTAACAAAATAGTTTTAGAAACCTTTGTTTGATTGTATTTGTGTTTATAATACTTACCAACAGATGGATGTCGTTGGTAAATTATATATTTTATATTATATAAAATATTGAACTAAATATTAAAAAAACTACGTTAATAGGGAATTAAGAGTCATTTTTATTAAGAAGGTAGGTTTTAAATTATTAATAGCTAGTAATGAGTTTTCCCCCCTGCATTAGGTAACCTATCAAATACTCTTAAAAATATGTTTATATTTTTTAATATTTTATTACTTAGTCAATTAATAGTTAAGTATTGATCGAATTTTGCATCGCAAACCATAGGTTATTAATCCCTACTTTATAAGATTTTTTTATTTCATGATGAAGGTGACATAATACTTAGATAACATTTATTATGTGTCCACAAGGTTTATTACCTGTACAAAAATTTTAACATAGAATAGGAGAGATTGATCTTTTTCAACATAGACTATAATAATATTTTTTATAGACTCTTTTATATGAGGAACAATATTTTATATAAGCATTAATAGTACGCCATTTTTAGATTATGTCTATAAAATAAATGGAATATTGAAAATTTTGTTCACCTTGCAAAGACCCAAAAAATGTTTTATACAAACGCTACTGACATACGATTATTTATGGTCTTCCACAAAATGGACGGATGAGAATGAATAGAAAATGGCTGACACGGAGCATAGACGGATTGTCACACTATCGCGCAGTATAGTCACGATTCTAGCTTTATTAATGAATAGTCATTAGAAGGGTGATATGTCGCCAGTAAGCATGTCAAACTATTCGACTTAATAAATAGCCGGTTAGTCGAATATTTATAAATGCATTCCTCGGCTACTCGGTTAACCGAATTAAATTGGCACATGGTATTTTTCAAACTAAAATAATATAATTGTACATTTTTTTGTAAGTAATATCGAAGTATATGTTGATACTAACATACATACGAGAGAGTATAAATTCGAATGAAAGACTTTTGTATATCAAAACACACACAGCGTAGATAGATCAGACACAACTGTTATAATGTTTAAAACAACGGTTCCATACAACAAGATTTTAATATTGCGATAATATTATATACCTATCAACTTTTTTAAGCTATTATCAAACTTTTTTGATTTAAAGCAAGTGTCACAAAAATGAAATTATTTTTAATAAGTTTATGGTTTACTAACAGTGGAGACCTACTATGTATGTAAAATATATTTAACACTTAGGCGAGTCAAGTAAAATGCTGCATAATTTTCCAAGAAGTAATCTTCACACACATATAATTATAATAATTTGATTATCACAAACAAACAACTTCAGCTATTTTTCTTCAAATTTCAATTCAAATAATAAATGCCAACATCGTAATTCTTTTAAAACTTTCAATGTGATAATTATGTAAAAATTTTATATGATACCTGATCTTTCATAATATGCGACTACAATAAGTTAAACCGTTATTCTTCTTAATACTAAAATTTATTAAAATATAATTATTTCCACTTTATGCCACGATGGCCGAACAGCTTAAGCATCAGCTTATAACGTAGTGAATTCCAGGTTCGAATCCTGGGTCTGACAAATATACATATTGTTTTTCAATTTGTGTATGGACCTAATAGATTAAACAAGTGGTTAACATTCATTTCTCGTATAAAAACAAATCTGTTAATATAATACAATAATAATATATCCAATCATCCCATTGAAGCTTTTTCATGATAACGAGCGTAAATATTAAAGTTTCCCTTTATTTCGTTGGATAAAATATAGTTTATTATCTCTTCTGAAAAAATCAATTTAGTCACATCGGAGGTTTTAGACAATGCTATATTATCAAAAATGGTTTACATACCTACTATTTATTGCAGTATTTTTTAAATAAAGTTAAGTAAAATTACTTTACTAGTATTTTACAAATATCATGATTAATCGGTTATTCGATAATCTGGTTTCAATTCTTATAGTCATATTCAAAAGGTGAAAATAACACCGTATTCATAAAAAAGGTTAGAGAAATCACTAATTGGATAAAGATATTATAAATTTTCAACAACGCCACTGACCTTTTATTATTTATGACCCTTTCCCAAATGGACGAATGAGAAGTGGAAAATGGAGCATAGACTGATTGTCACACTGTCGCGCAGTGTTGCCACAATTGCAGCATTATTAATGGTCTCAAGACGAGTGATGTGTTACAAGGTTATATAATAATTCCCACACACGGGAAAATTGTTACATGAATTAAGTAAGACTGAAAATTTAAATAAACTATTTTAAGATGTTATTTATTCATCTTCATTCAGATACCCAATGTTGCATTGAAAAGATTTCTTAGTTTTTCCGCTGAATAATATTAAAAATTCAATGAGTAATTTGCTAGTTACTGTCATTACTAGTCAATCGTTAAATAATGCGTCATTTTCAATTTAATCTTATTGTCTTTTATTTATTAAATTCGCACAAACTACTGCTCTGGCACAGAGATGATTTTAAAGTCGTCTTAAATGCTTTTCTGTGTAATTTTAGAAAAAAATTCTCGTTAAATCTTACTGTTTTTGAAAACAAAAAAAAGCATGTAAATATAATGTATTATTGGTATTATAGACGGTATTTGGTTACCTTTTATAAAGTCAAAAATGAACATGAAAAAAATACTGGCAATATTGATACTCTCTCGGGGGGACTAAAGAGCCATCTAGTCAATATAATAAGCAACTAATTTAATACAATCTACTTAAAATTTAAATTTTAAAGTGTTTTTATTCGCGTATACGTAGATACTTAAAATTTTAAAAAGAGAATATAAGTATTTTTTTTAATTCAAACATAAAATTTTTAAAATGAGCGTAATATTAATTATTATACACCTATTTTTATTAAATGATATTCTAATGTAGATAATTAATTTCTTTTAAGTGTGATAATTGTTTAATATTTTACAGTTTTAATGTATTTTATAGTAAATTTTAAGGAACCATAATATATAATATTTAAAATTTTCTAGAAATGATAAATATTTTAAAAATATACACATTACAACTTTTAATTATTATTAGAAAATCTGTAACTTTCAAAAAAGTATAAACCATTATTTTTTTATTATATACCTGAGTGTGAAAAATTTAAGCGATAATGAATTATGTACTATAGTCTGGTCGCCAGCCCATACAAAATGTAGCATGACCATTGTCGAGGGACAAAGGTTTTTTTAAGTGATTTTTTTGCCGATTACGAATCTGTCAGGTGCTACTATGGCACCATTGGAATAAGGATGCCATCTTTATAAAATAGCTGTCAAAGAAAGTTTTTGGATGATATTACGGCTTTATTATTTTAGTATTTTTAGTCTATTGTGGAAAAACAGAGTATTCGAGGAATAATTATTCAACTGAGAGATTTTTTGTGAACTGCTTGATTAAAATGTTTGATATCGACTAATTCTTATAATTTATATATTATAATTATATAAATTCGGTTAACGTCACTTTATAACAACTGTTTTTTGTGACAAATATTATCGACTTGTCGACTGAGACCGACAGATTTATTTTGTATCGATAGATGTTACTATACTTAACGATGGTTTAGTGCACAGAGATTGTAATAATATGTCCAGTTTAGTATGTTTAAATAAATAAATATTAAAATTGAGATGCATGATAAATGGACATAATATTGTGTATTTGAATGATAAAGTGTCTTCTAAAATATCCTATTTGGATGTACAATACTTGTACAGCATAGAGATATGATGCAGACGATCATTTTGTGTATTTTAACTCAATTTCAACAAAAACTGGACATACAAGATCTTTGCACTAAAGTTTAGTGCAAAGATCTTGTAATACATTATGTTTGATTCTCATTTTTGTTTTATTTTATTAATATATATATATAATATATATTTCTTTTTTGTTTTGTAAAATAAAAAAAAATCGGTTGTGCGGCCCGGAAGGAAATCTCATTTTTAGAATCTGGCCCGGCTGCTGAAAAGGTTGGCACTAAACCATCGCAGTATATAATATATTAAAATTTAACTAACTTAAAAATAATTGTATTTTTAATATATGTTTAACAACCACATTGGAATCGTTAATGTTTTCAGTAAATACTCACGGTCATATATGCATGCAACTGTTCAAAAGCACATTTAAAGCCCGAGAAACATTAAATGATAATGGATATTCTCTTCTGAAGTTTGTAGAAAGCTCGGAGCTTCGTGAAAGCTTATATTCGCATGCAACAGACATACTTACTGCAACCAGTAATATCTATATAACCATAACAGTTGAGGTTAGTATAGGTTTCTAAATGGAATGAACACTTTATAGTTAACAAATGATATGATATCTTGAGAACGAATTCGATTATATCATTATATATTCACTATTCCTATTTATAATACTAATAATACGTTATAATATATTATAATAATATGATATACAATGCAATACAATAATAGCATTAGTCCCTTTTAACAATACCATATTATATAATGATAAAAATTTGAAAATTAGAACCAAATCAATAGTCTATATAAACATTGGTAGATGTACATTTTATATTTTGTTTTCGTTTGGAACAACTCTAAAATTAAGAATTATTGTTAAGGCTATACTTCAGCTGGGGCACGGTCTGTCCCCGGACGGAGTGTCCCCATATGTCGGTTGAAAGGGAAGAGCTTCTCAAGTCGGTCCGACCCTCAGTTAGACCGGTTGGCCATTGCGACTTGGTATCTACGAGGGAAAATTTCTCACCTTTTAAAAAGTTTGCGGCATTATACGGCGAGCCAGAACGTCTTTTCTCATCGAGAATTGACCGTAATACATTATATGGAAGTAGGGATCACGCACACTCTAGTGCACGCCAACCAAGGTCTTGGAAAGTTGCTCCTGGGACACTTTTGGCACAAATTTGAACAGCGACTATCGTTCGTTACGCCACGCTATACGCCTGCATAACGGGTGTGGAGACGTGGCGGGTGGTGGAGGGAAAAGCAAGGTCTAAAACGATCGTGACTACGCGACGCGAAGATTGTGCAAACGACGCGTGCAGAACGAAACATAATTTGTCATAAAAATTCAACATGCGTCCATTTAATGTTATATTTATTGTTCTATTAGTAATAATAATAATATATTCATTGACATGTTTCCTTTTTCAAGTAAATGGGTGACGTTTTTTAGTCATCTTACACGTTTTAAGAATTAATTCCCCGTCGCCATCACAAAACAAATTGACGTGTTCATAGCTCGACTTTCGCTCTCCGATTTCCAGCGAGTCCGAAATTTCGTCGCACCTATAGTTGAAAATTATTTGCCGTTTCACTGAAGTATGCTCTTAACATCTAGCGTATTTCAGAATGAAGAAATATATAGGTAGGTACTTGAACAAAATATGAGCTGGCGATAAGTGGCGATGTGCTAGTAGAGTTGCCACTTTATTTTACTTACTTTCTTTTCTTTTTTTACATTATTTAAATATCATAACTTATATTTAAAGAATGTATATAATATTCAACGATCCACAATTACTCAGTTTATTGTGATATAAAAACTTTAGTAAGCGTCTTATTCGGTCACACAATCCAAATAATTCCCAGAAAATTCTGACTAATCTGGTACAGTTTCGCTATTTCGGAAACTGCTTTTAGTTGCAACAGACTTAAGTTAGTAAGTACTCTCGGGTTTGTGTCACGACTCGTAATCACGTGCAGAGAACCTGGACACCTGTTCCTATTCTATCACTGAACTTGCATTCAAACTGAGAGAGGATTCAACCGAATTTAGTGGGAGAGTGTTTCAATTATTTGAGACATGCTCTTCTTACATAAATATTCATATTTAAATACAGTTATCGGTAGTCAGATATTTTGTATTCAAAAGAAATATTTTCATTTAAAAATTGAAGGAGAATTTAAAAAAGGAGAATATATTATATCCGCACAATAAAATATTGTCGCAATAAGTACGTCACCTTGTAGCATAGAGGTAATGCACGGACGGGGCGTAAACCCATGAGTAGCAGGGTTCGATTCCCTGCCGGGTGGCTTACTTTTTTCAAAAAGATTTTTTCTATTGGTTATAATATATTTTCTCAGAAAGTGTTTTTCAAAATTATGTATCTTCAATAATAAGAATGGTACATTCTTAAATCTTGTGAATCATTCGTTGAATAAAAGAAATAGGTATCTACTTTGATTAAATAAACAAAAACCGATTGCCAAAGTATCTTGATTTAGAAGAACGCTGATGGGTGGGTATTAAAAAAGCCAATAGTTAAAATTTGTCGCAATTAGTTAGTCACCTTGTAGCATAGAGGTAATGCACGTACGGGGTGTTAACCCAGGAGATGCAGGGTTCGATTCCCTGCCGGGGTGGCTTACTTTTTTCAAAAAGATTTTTTCCGTTGGTTATAATATAATATATGTTCTCAGAAAGTGTTTTTCGAAACTCGTTAACTCATTCTGACGTCGTAAAATTACCTGTCACTGAACAAATTAATATAATATTATAAAACATCTTTTTCTAAAGCTCAATGATAACAAAATTTGTACGAATTTAATACGTAGACATTGTTCTAAGTGTATTTTTTCTTAAATATAAAGATATTTAACTTCCAAAACTCGCTTATATTATACAAAGATAATTTTAAAACTCATAGAATTAGATAAATTAACATTATAGAAAAACATGATAATAATATGTTCAATTCCATGTTGTTTATATTATAATATGTTACTTGAATACGGGTGTAATAGAATTTTCGAATTAATATGAGCTGGTATACTTATATTATTTTGTTCTAATTTTAAAATAAAATAGATAAAAGATACTAACGTCAAAGTCAACCAATTTTACAAATATTGAATTTTCATTGTATCAGTATTTGCAAATAAATAACCAACCTAAATAAAATTTGTTTATTTAGAGTAGTAAAACTTCTGCCAGTTCGACCAATGTAAAAGTGATCGCAAACTTTACTTATTGTTGATATCTAAAGGTTAAATTTAATAACTATCTTTGATTTAAAAATAATACTCGACAAAATCCTATTCTGCTCATATTTCTTATATAAGCTACCTACTTATAATTTTTTTTCAATCATTGACATGTTATTAATAGATGGTTTTCACAAATGATTAACAACTTTACTGTCAAATGATATTTCTTCACTATGAAAATAAATAGTTATCACCTGTCAATAGATTATTATAACACTCAAAAATGAACAGCTGGTATGTCGGCGGAAAATACATCTTGATTTTCTTTGCGAATAAATAATTAAAATAATGTTTATCCGTGAGTTTCCTTAATAGTGGGCAGGTAGGTATTTTATATATTATATTCAGATATAAAAGTATATTGTATTATTCTAATGAATCTAATGGTTTTAAAATTTGTACGATTATATTTATGTCGTTTTTTTGCAACCCGGGTTTCATCTTTCGGCATCTTCAGACGCCGTGTACACTCATCAAGGGTATACACAAGATTACACGGTTTCACTTATGAATATTAATGATGATGACAAGTTTGTATGAAAAATTGTAGGTAGTACAAATTTAATGTGGTATGTATGAGACAAACTGTGCCGATAACACTGTTCGATAGCTGGTCCAATTGAATTGTATTGAATTATTGCTTAGACGACGGTCACACTGTAGCAAGTTGACACGGCTGTGGTCTACGAATAACTGTCTTTGTATCAATAACGGGCGACTGATGACTCGTAAAATAGTTAAATGCCTGGATGATAACAGTAAATGAGGATAGTAGTTATGAGATATTTGTGCGGGATTAAAACTCATTCGATGCTGACTAGATAATGATTTTTTAATTACCACCTTTAAAATGCACGTTAATTACATCGGCCGCCTTGTCATTATGCGCCAGCTGCGTCTTCAGCGTCCAAAGTATTAAGGATTGAATTGAGATCATAACTGGCCCAACCAATGAATGTGTCTTCTTTATTTTTTCATTGGCTCCATAATCCGATTTAGATTATAGCCGCAATTCAAAGAGGTCATTTAACAGATTGTTTTATGAAAAATATGTTTCATATTATTATATAGGTATTACCTACACGTACTCACAGGTTCAAAACACAATGAAAAATACCATTTTCACATCCAAGATTCAAACCTGAGATACTCATCTATCTCAGTCAGAAATTAGTTGCTTAGCAAAATCATTTATTTCATAGCTGTTTCCATATTCATTTTGAAACAATGTTAAGATGATTGTTATGTTAACAATGTCACACTGAGTTGATAAATTAACAATGTAGTGACAGAATTGTTCTGTGCTTTCCTCATAATTTAAGAGCAACCTTCTCAATGAGTAGGTGCGTACCAGGGCCGGCGTGTGACTTTTTGGCGCCCCTGGAAAATGAATTTTATCGTTCCTTTTCCTCGAGGTAAGACGATGACACTAAGAGTGTTTTCTGTGATAAAATATTTTAATACATTATAGTAAAATATCTATTTTTTTAATTTATAATCAGCTATTACTATGATTTGTCAACTCAATGCGCTACTAGTAAACTGTCAATTAATATATCGACATATATATAGAAGTCAGTCGGTGGAAGATGTGGGGTACGTGAAGAACTATAACTATTATAAAATACGTCGCTTAGTCTCTTAATGAGGTGTGGAATCGCCGGCGAGAAGGGCTGGATGTTTTGTAGAAAGTGTGGTTGTTTCAAAAAGAATGCTGTTTTTGTAAAACTGATTTATTGACAAAGTAGAAAAGTTACGTATAATGTTTATACACAACCCGTATAAAAGGGGAAGTATTAATTAATTAATAACGCGTCTTATTTCTTCGATAGGGAGGTCTAATTTGATCTCAAACCCTCTGTTTCTATGAAATAATGACATTCAAGCATCCGGGGTATGCATCGTAAACCAAATGCGTCACGAATAAAATTGGACATAGTTAGCAGTTAGTATGCAGAAAGTAGCCAGTCCACAAAAAAAAAAATTAGATATGATATAGATCAGATGCGAGAAGGTTTTCTCTACGTTCTATTGAAAATAGCCAAGCCGTAAAAAAAATATTCTTGAAATAAAATACTATTTACAATTTGACATTTTACATACATTTTTAACAATCATGTTGTTACTAAAGTGCCATTATCTCAGCTCGACATTGTTGTGGACTGGCTACATTCTGCATAACTACGTTCAATTGGCTTTACAAGTGACAGCGGGGCTTGGTCGGCATCCAGATAGTTGGCGTAATAAAATACAGATGTCAGTATGCATTAACCACTCTATCCTAGTATTATTAATTTAAATATAAAAGTAAATTTTATAGTACTGATTCCACTAGTTGAAAATGTCTCTCTAAGGCGGATGAAGCCGTTCCATTTATATTTTATTAAAAGTGGAATCAGTTCGATAAAATTTTCATTTTCTTTATATTAATAATACAATGCATTTTGTAATGAATGAACAGTTATCACAATAAAAGGAAGTACATATTTTAGTATTAATAAATGTCATGATTTTTACATGACAGTCAATGGAACAGGAAAAACTAATTCCAACACACACAAAAATTTAAAACTCAAATTATTAAAATACGATGTTTGAACATCTTGAGTCATTCGATAGTAGTTTATTAATCTTTAACTATAATATTGTGTTGAATAATGTATTTTACGTTGTAGTCCAGGATCCCATAGACTTTTCGCATACATAATATGCGGAACGCATTCTGACAATTGGAATAGGTTCTAGGGGTCACAAAAATATATAATTTCGATGTTGCCAGGCGATATTAGTGGTAATTTTTTTTTTATTGAGGTTATAATTTTTTTTCTTATAACCCACCAAAAATTGTTCTGAGTTCTTCAATAAAACCAAGACGGAATAAGGGATTGATTGAATATGCAATAATTGTACCAATATATTGTTATAAAGTTTGCACTTACTTATTATGTAAACAAAAAACAACAGCGGATGAATTTCGATATAAATTTATTTCCCAAAATATTGGATTAAGTTTAAATTTGTCAAGAGTGATATGCACATAATATGATTCATTGTATTTACACTGTTTAAGGGCTTCAGCACAAGTTTTTCTATGGAAAAGCTCATCTGATCCACTATTGAGCCTATTGATTTCCTACAACTTGGCTATGAGTTACGAGAAAATAATTTGTATATATAATAAGACAAATGATGAATGAACCTCTACCAAATTATTTAGTTAAACCATGCTAATGTAATTCTAGCTGCGTATATTATCATGTAGCTATAAGAAATCGGCTTTGACATGTATATCATTGTGCAAATGTGTAAGTAGTGTTTGTAAAAACTGTGATCATTATACTTAAAGCAGTTTGAACATTTGACTTATTTTTTATATTTTTTAATAAATGTGTACTTAGTGTGGTTAGTGGTTATCGTGATTTCATTTATTCACCTACCTATATTATGTGCAACCTACACTGTTTCTGTATTAATCATAATACTAAAACTAATGTCATATGCATATATATGGTAAAAAAACCAATCTGGGTGATTCTATACAAAAATGCTACTAAATAAAATAATTTAAGCCAAGGAGGATCCTAAGAATTTGTGGGTTATAAGAAAAAAAAATGAAACCTCAATAAAAAAAAAATGACCACTAATATCTCCTGGAAACATCGAAATTATATATCTTTGTGACCCTTAGAACGTATTCCAATTGTCAGAATGCGTTCCGCATATTATGTATACGAAAAGTCTATGGGATCCTGCACTATTGGTTATTCTGCGGTGTGTCCAGATTCAGCGGATATTATATTTTTTTGTATAAAACATATAATATTTATGTTCCAAAATATAGCGCTCTTTCAATATCAGCGCTTTGGGCGGTCTCTTTACCAATGGAACGGCCCTGGTGCGTATCTACGAATTATTATAACATTATTATGTGGAAATAATTTAGATGAAAACGTAAAGAAACGTGCCCTACATACAAAATACAACAATGTATTTATTTCACTGTCGTGTGACATGATTAATGCTCCAATTGTCACTGCACATTGGTGTGACGAACCCTGACAAACAGTTAGTTAAGTTTTAGACTAAATATTCTGTTTGTATGATTACATAAGGTGGTACACTTCTCTTGAGAGCCGGATGTATAATAGAATATGGACGTTATTTAAAAATAGTTTATTAATAATGCTATGCATAGATATGGAAATGCCAGATACAAAAACAGACTCTAAAATGGCAATGTCATTTCTGGCGATCAAAAATGTAACAATTTTTTAATTGACATAATAATAATATAATGGTAAGATTATGTAAAATTAATGCACAATATAGTTATTATTATCAATAATAAATTCTCAATGATTTAATGTTGTACTGTTTATCTCATTTAAGACAAAAAAATAAAATTAAAATCAACCAAATACCCTTACTTGACAGTATTAATTTTCTAATTAGATATAAATAACAGATGAAATGAATTTTAATGATAAATACTTGTAAATAAATGCACGTAATGCGGAAAAACTTTCCCTGCATTGTTTATATTTATTATAAAAATGGCAACACGCTCTTTATGTTCACTTATTTATTATTCACAATATTTTGAATAGATTAATCAATTTAATGCATTCAAATTATTCATTTCCTTTTAATTTGTATTCAATGTTTTGTAAAAATGAAACATCTATTCTGCAATTGCAACGTACCTATATCCGATGCAATCGAATCCAATGAATGAATCCAATAAGAAGATTGGGGGCTTTTGAGGAGTGGCTGTATCAGCGTATCATAAAGATTTCTTAGACCAATCGCATTACTAATTAGTATGTTAGGAGACGACCCAACAGGCCAAGAGAACTAATAACTAAAAGGGCAAAAAACATAATATGGATTAGCCCAGTTCGTATAATATTTTAATGCAAATATTATAACGTATATCTCGAAAACCGTTGGGAATTCAACAAATGTGTATAGAAACAATTTTATAGAAAATTTAATTAGCGTTCATTTTTATTTGATATATTTTTTTTCTTCCGAGATATAAGCGAAAACCCAAAAAATGGGACCTTTCGTCCCCCCTTCCGCTTTTAGCTCACCTCCCAGGGGCGGGGACTTTTGGTATGTTTACTTACAAACTACTCCTAACAAAGTCCTGAAGTCGAAAATAACTTTATTTAGGTATTTATTAATTCACAAGATTTTATATTCTATAATATTGAACATACATAACTTGAAGACACTTCAGATATATAACTACTAGAAAAAATCATATTTGAAAAAAATACGACGCCTGACGGGATTTGCCTTCGTATATCCACTGGTCTCGCGCCGATATGCTTTAACCAATTAAGCTACGGGCCTTCTACTTAATTACGATAATGTTACGCAATTTGATAATCATTTAATGTAGGACCTATTAGTTATAATTATCGTAATTAAGTAGGAGGCATGTAGCTTATTTGGATAATTGGTGGATAAACGGGTTCAAATCCCGTCGGACGTTGTATTTTTTTTCAAATGTGATTTTTCTAATTAATAGGTTGTGGGTATTTTCAAGTTATGTGTGTTCAAGAATACTTTTATTTTAAAGAATTATATTTAAAATATTAATATGTACGTTGCTAAGATGAATTTTATAATATTAATCATTAATAATTGGTGATTAAAATAATTAAATTGGTAGATTATATTAAATTTTAATCAAAATATAACTTATCCGCTTTATATATTATTTTATTATTATATTAAATCTATTTCGTAGTACGTATAATACCTAGAGCATATTATTATTTTGTTTTTCATAACGCAAATTATAAACAGGTATTTTTTCTCGTAATATTCATTTCATAAGCTTATTAAGGAATGCTTTATAAGTAAAAGACTTTTTTACTACTCAGAATTTACTTTCTTTCTCATATTATATAAGAGAAAATAACCTAATGTAATTTATTTTTCTTTTATGGCATTGTCGTTTTGTCTTTCTTTAGATCATATTTCATGAGTATCCTTTTACACCTTCTATCTTATTTGGGACTAAATTTCATAACGAGATAACTAGAGGTGTAATATATTTTCCCCACCCTTCAGTTCTATTATATTCTATCTACGCTTTATCTGTGTAAATAATAAATTAAGTTATACCATAAACAAACATTCCAACAATAATTGTTGTAATAATAATTATTATCTTAATTGTAATTGCGATTACTGTACGCAGCAACGTTTATTCATTAGTAATAATATAATAAATTAAAGCTATGGAAAAATATTTTTATTAAATCATTATATTGTTGTTTTTATTTAATACAACGCAATTTTTTTTGGTAGTACTTATCCCACTTTTAATCAAGAGATTAGGACCGGTTTTGTTAATGAAAATTAAAATAATAAATAATGTACAATATATAAAGTTATGCTATAACAATCCCAAATATTAAATAGGGTATAATAATGGAGAAGACACAAAATATAATTGATCATTTAACAAATTGGAATTGGGCAAAAATTTATACCTATTAATTTCTAGGATTTCCTGTTTATCCAATTTTATAGATTTCTCATTCAAATGCAGGATCTTAAAATTTTTACTGATATTAAAAGAGTGATTATTTAAACTTAAATGATTTCCAAAAGATGAAGATTCATTACCATTTTTGCACAGGCTAAATGTTCTTTGATCCTAGTATTAAAAGAACGTCCCGTTTAAGCAGAATTGAATTCATTTTCAGTTAATTCTGTTTTGTGTGGAAAGTTATTTTTTCGGAAAAAAAATCGTAAAAAGTAAAACACTTTTATTGGTTGCTAGTGGTCTGTGGTCTTAGCAACTAAATTATTAATATATACGTGCGTTACTATGGAAATCAATATGAAATGTCAGAATAACATTTCAGTACCTATTCTATATTTATTTATTCAGTATTTCTATCAAGTTAAGGGCGGACGTGGGTCAAAATGGAGCTTTTTTCTATTTTAAAAGCATGATCCTGGCCATACCTTTAACGTTATAGATAATCTATTTATATAATTATGAAGCCTTATTATCCTTTATATTTATTTTAAACATTGGATGACTGCATAAAGTATTTTTATTACATAAAATAGTATTCTTTTAAACCTCTCACTCTAATGTTTTATAATATAGTCCTATTTCAGTACATAAATGTGCAGTAGTGTTTTAAGTGGTGAAGGTGCAAGATTTTTTATATTTATTAATTTTTTAATGCATTTTATACCTACATAATATATAAGATTAAAAACAGATTTTTTTAAACGGTACATGTTCAAACACGCGCGTATTCGCGCGCATCATTTTATTTCTTACTTCAATTATAGTTTGTGAATTTATGCCTACGGCCGTATGTTGTAGCTTAACCACTGGGGATTGCCAAAAGAAATGGCTTATTTCAAAAAAACACTACCTTATTCTTAGGTCAATAATTATTATAAAGCAATCATTATTCGTAGGATGTTTATTACACTTGAATGGTCAAAGACATAGTTTATAATAAGTATATTTAAAATTTTCTTCAAATGTGTTAATTTTGCCCATTTTTTGAATAATAAAATGCCTAATTCTTGTCAAATTTGGGATCACAGAGATTATCAATATAATTTTTATCGTAAATATTTCACTACAATAATGTCGATATAAATTATACTGATGGTTTTATAAATGCGTTTAAAAAATAATGGATGTAAAAAATCATAACACCACTGCACATTTATGTACTGAAATATGACTATATTCTGAAACATTAGAGCGAGAGGTTTAAAAGAATACTATTTTATGTAATAAAAATACTTTATGCAGTCATCAAATATTTTAAAATAAATGTAAAAGATAATAAGGCTTCAAAATTATATAAATAGATTATCTACAACGTTTAAGGTATGTACAGGATCATGCTTTGAAAATAGAACAAAAGCTCCATTTTGACCTACGCTGAGCATGTCCCCCCAAGTTTATATTATTCAACAGACAATTTAAAAACGTGGTATATAGAAAGTTCTTTTTATCTTATCTTTTTATCGTAATTATTTAATTTGAATCTCAATAAGTAAATTGTGTCACGAGCTGTATGGCATGTTGCCTCCTCTTGTTGGAACTACTTATCGTCCAGGGTCCAGACCCAAATCATCTAATCTAATTCTTGCCAGATCACAGATCACTCTATACGATTTTGTGTTGTAGCTAATATTTTAATTAATTATTAATACGTAATTTGATTTAAAATACAAAAAAGCCGATTGCCAATAGTAAATCAAATTGAAAAGCGCTTAAGAGAATATTGTTAGAGCCATTAGTAAAAATTTGTCGCAATTAGATAGGATAATAATTATTATTATAGCATTGTGGTCGATGTGCACGCAGGTTAGATTCCTGCTGGGTGTCGTATTTTAAAAAAATATTTTTTTTTTATTGGTAATATTATATTTTCTCAAAAGTGTTTTCAGAATTATGTATGTTCAATAAAAAGAATGTTACCTTCTTAAATCTTGTGAATTATTTGTTGAATAGAAAAAATAGTAAATGAACAATAATCAAAGATAGTGTTAAATAATAAATGAACGTAGGTATTTAAATCATATATTTTGTTTTGATTTGCCTATCCGTCTATCTCTCTGATGCACGTAAATTTGTATGCGAAAAGTTTGCATCTTTGTAGCCCGATCGCATGTTACAACCCTCTCACATAATCGGTTAGTCATCGTTGCATTTCAATCACATGCTTATTAACCTATTCATTCATTAAATTCATCTAAAATATAGCGGTTTTATCGAAATAGATACCTACTTATATATGTAAATATTTTTTTATTTACACCGACACGTTCTTCAGCTATGAATATTGTTATACTATATTGCTTTGGTTATGATATAAAAATAGTATTTAGCACCGACAAGAATATTGACAGGTATATTATACTGCCACCTGTGGGTCTATTCTATAAACAAGATTGCTATCGAAGGCTTAAGTGATAAATATTATCACTTTATCATATGTATGTATTGAGGTGGTTAATTATTACATTAAATTAGCCGTTTAAACATTTGAAACTGTCAACATTGTCTATCTCGTTCTAAAAGTTAATACATCCAAGAGAGGGGCTGTTAAAACAGCACTTTTTGACAGTTTTTACTGTTAACTTATTGTAACAATTTACCGACACAATACTTAAATATGATAAACTGCCGTCGATAGCTGCATTGTGCATAGAATATACCAGACGTGGTGAAATGCGGCTCTTCATTGGGCTAAGTGCGGCTCCCAATATCTCTTGATACAAATATGGGTATTTTATTTCCCCTTTATAATTTTATTTTCGCAAGTTTTCCTTTCTAAACGTTGTAAGTGACAAGATGCGCATATTAAATTTGAATTTGTGTATTTAATACTACGTGAGAACGTGACTATGGTGTGGCTCTTTATATATATAAAAATCCATAATGTGGCTCTCTTTGACCTCATGTATGCCCCAGTGGCGAAGGGTGGAGGTAGGCTGTTAAGATCCGACATAAATAGTGCACATTAAACTTTGTTAGTCATACGTATTTGTTTTTATTGAACTAAAACTACAATTTATAGATGATGTTCGTTAGTTTTTAAAAATTAATTAAACCCTGGTTTAGGCACCACACTAATTTTGGTGTATTTTGGGCGTTACGACAAACTTGTGCATACTTTCATTCATACTTATTTGTTTTTGTTGGATTAATAATACATAATATTATACATTTTGTTGGTATATTTTTTTAAATTCATAAGCTCTGCCTAAACCAAAATATAATAGATAAAAAAATATTATTATATCTACAAAATACCCAAAGTTATGTACAAATTAATTGCAAAATTTTAAATATTTTATAGTGAGTCGAGAATTTTTTTCCTATTATCTATTATGGCTTGGTTTTCGCAGAGATTAATTGAATTTTAAAAACTAACCAACACCATCTGTAAAAGTGTAGTTTTATTTCAGTGATAACAAATACGCATGACCGATAAAGTTTAGTGTGCACTATTTATGGTGGATCTTAGCAGCCTACCTCCACCCTTCACCACTGAGTATGCCTATCCCTGAAATATACCCATTGGTAAACTTTTATAGTATTCTAATAAAGTGATTACTGTATGTACATGTGTGATAATCTGTATTAAAAACGCACAATAAAATAACAATTAAGACACGAGGCATTCATCTAAATATTTTACATTGCAAACAATAGACCTTTCTTTAACATGCCTCGCTACTGTCAAGTTTTCACAATACATTTATCTACGTTAAACATATGCCATAACAATAACATATTCACAGCGATTCTAAAACGACTGAATCTCTAGCGCACTTGTCTCCATGTTTTCCCTACGGTAGTCGACATAACCTGACAGACACATTTCGAATTTCGCCTCTACAATAAAATTAAGGAAAGCGGGGAGCTTTTGTGGAGATGGGGTGTGGAGGTTGTCGTGTGAAAAGATGGGTACCATGTTTATATAAATAGGGTATATTTTTCGGGTGAGTATTGCAAGACCGTTTTAGGAAGTAGATATTATATTAATTTAAAGAATAGTATACATAGTTAATGATTGTGTATTTTATTGTTAGATATCTGCATCCACGTTATAGTTTTTTTTTATATCGGCCGTACAATATATTATTTATTAGTATTAACAGTTCCGTTACTGCCTTAGGCTACCCAGCTCAGTAAATTGCTAACATTTCAGTTAATATGCACTTTGTTATCTTCCTATTTCGGATATTTAAAGAATCGTCAATATTACATCTAATTGATATATTTCCTGTCAATTATCTATGTGGTCACAGACATGACCTATTCTGGGTCGCAACCTTAGACTATAGATACATCTAGACGCCACTCATTGCATTGCTAAATGAAGATGCGTGCCATGCGTTTGGTTTGTGGGCGAGCGAACGTATTCGTATACAAATGTTTGAGACCATAGACCATTTCGCTAGTGCTTGCACTAGACGCTCAGAATTAAAATATAATTTTCTATTTTTTTTTACCTTATATAGTATTTTTAAGCGGTCAAAATGCAGTCATTAGGTAAAATACCCATAATTTAAGTTATTTTAAAGAAACACTAGGTCACTTAATATTAAAATATATAATAATATACAAATAAATTATCACGAACATGTATCAACTTACTTATGAAACGTAATACCATCTTCTTGCTTATCAGTACGGCTACCACATTTCAATACAAGACAAAGAACCATCTAGTCTACTTAATTAACTCATTAGTGGCACAGGAGTCTATATGGACACATCAATTTTGTTGATGGTGTGACATGAATTTTTATTTGTTTTAAAAATTGTTTATTTACATTTTTTATGTATCTGTAATAGAACAGAGAATGAATAGTGAAAATAAAATTTTCATATCGTTTTTAAGTTTTGAGATAATAGCCGTGTCCATATGGACACGCGTGACAGTTATGTTATCAATTTTTTTTTTTGGATTGTATGTGTTTATTAGTAGAATTATTTTAAAGTATGATAGTTTTCAATACATATTACACACAAGCTAATATTCCATTTTCTTCACTGCGTTCTGATTTCAGATGTTTCTTTTTCTTTCAAAAAATCAGTCTCAGTGTCGATTTTTTCTATTTTTTTGAAAAAAATAATTTAACCCATTAAATCGTATATCTGCTAGAATCATTGATTTCGATGTACATAGTTTTGAATATCCATCCTATCAAGATCCATCAGCGTTCTTATTTTCCACATTTTTCCCGTAAAATTGATATTTTGTACAGCTAGGTGTAATTGCGTGTAGAATCTCCAGTTGCAGTATAAAATATCAGATTGGTCTATGTTCTTGCATTCCTAGATTTCACTTGTGTATCTGCTTTTAATTATCTATGATTTAAAATATCGATTGTTCCACCACCATCCTCATCTGTTAAAACCGCAGGATCTGGTCGGTGGTGAGATAAATAATAATATTATATTCGTCGACATTATCATCATCACTAGCTTCATAAAGTGCATTCAATGCATTATTTACCAGCATTTCTCTTTCTTCAATCTTAGACATATCCCAGAAGCTAAATAATTTGACAAAATGAGAATAATATATTTTATAAAAAATATAGTTATACACTGATAACAAATCATAATTTAAATTTGTAGTGTTAAGTGGCACGCGTGTCCATATGGACATGCATTAATTCATTATGCAATAATACCACATAAACAAAAATAATTCCATTTCATAATTACATATCATGAAACTGAACACGTATATAATGCATTCAATGACAGAAATATTATTCTTTGAAACAATGTAATCAGAAAACCACGGTTACCTTTAACATACGTCCATCATTTTGTGATTATTAAATGAATGGCCACTTTGACACTTGATATTAATTTTATTATGTCATCTAGATCATTCAAATCCCAAACAATTGAAGCAGTGTATTTATTTCAACTGACTAACGTTTATAAACCAAAATATTATTTTAAAATAACAATTAGGCAAAGTAAACTGTACTACAATAATTGCGTGTCCATATGGACACGGGTGACACTAACGTGAGCAATTGGGTCTGGCACTAAAGAGTTAACTAAAAATATTTACCACTGATGTTTAACACAAAAATATCAATTTTAGCAACATGCACTCGCAGGTTATCGACGCTTAGTTAAGCAACAAGCTAAGATTTGGCGGCAACACAGTGACAAACTATCTCACACATGTGTTGTGTATTTTGTTTTGAAATATTATTTTACTGTCTAAAATCGTTTAGGTTTTTTAAAATATTTTTTCTTCACTTTTTCGATGGCAATATGTGTTATATTATATTATTCCACACTCCATTCTCTCAAAATGAAAATATATAGACTCATAACTCCTTACCCGTTACTTGAATGTTAACCTACAATCGTTAGGTTATAGTTGATAATTGTATATTGAGAAACTTCTTGAAGAATGTTGGAATCTGACAAAAATAATCATAATACTAATTATTGTATTTATAATAAATAATATTGAACATACATAATTTTGAAAAACACTTCTGAGAAAATATACTTATTATAACCAATAGAAAAAATCTTTTTGAAAACAGTAAGACACCCGGCAGGAATCGAACCTGCATCTCTTGGGTTTACGCCCTGTCCGCGCATTATCCACTGTGCTACGAGGTGACATACTAATGACGACAAATTTTAACTAAGTTTAAAAAAAAAAATTCTATTGGTTATAATATATTTTCTCAGAAGTGTTTTTCAAAATTATGTATGTTCAATAATTAGAATGCTTCATTGTTATAATAACATGTTAGATTTGAGGGAAACCGGAAGTAATTATTATTATAGTGCCTCTAGAACGAAGATGGTTAAGTTAACAATTAAGTTTTTATATTATATTATATATATTTATGTAAATATTTTTTCGAAAGTTATAGCAACACATAAAACTAAATAATATGAAAATATAGAAATAAAAATCATGAGATACGTTTTATTACGCACACAATAGATGAAAAATGTTTTAAATATTTTCATCATTTGTTTTGAAATATTTAAATATAATTTGACATATTTTTGTCCTCGGTTCGCAAGGAAAATCAATTTTCAGTGTAGTTATTATTGTGTCAAAATTCTATTTCAGTGACAATGATTGATGCATTGTTTGGAAATAAAACACTTAAGAGGGTTGCTCTCGCTTGCTTAGTATCTTGGCTCTTCCTGTCATAATTACGAAGAATTTATAATATTGTATAGGCCGTATTAGCTACTTTAAAAAAACTTATGAATGGCAATTTTTTAACACTTATCATTCTGGACATACATAACTTGAAAACATCTCAGATATATTATACCCACTAGAAAAAAAAGCATATTTGAAAAAATATACGATGCTAGATGGGATTTGTAGTTTAATTTGTCGTAATTAGATAGGAGGCTCGTAGCATAATTGGTTAATGCACAGTTGGCGCGATACCAGTGGTTATACAGGTTCAAATCCCGTCGAGCAGCGTATTTTTTTCAAATACGATTTTTGCTAGTATGTATCTGAGGTGTTTTCAAGTTATGTTTGTTCAATATATGGCATGTTACATTCTCAAAATCTTGTGAATTATTATTATAAACTTATTATTCTATTAATTTTATTATCTAGCTAGTGACATTTTAAGTCCCGCATACTATCTCGCCGAACTAAGAGCACTCTTTTCAAGACACTTGTAAAGCCAGTACTCACCTATGCATCGGAAACCTGGACATTAACTCTGCGAAATGAACGAGCCCTGAACAATTTTGAAAGAAAAATTCTCCGCCGTATATATGGACCGATCAGGGACGGCACCAATTGGAGGAAAAGATATAATGCTGAACTCTAGCTGTACGAAGATTGCAGCGCAGTTCAATCAATTAAGATTGGGAGACTGCGATAGCTTGGTCATGTGCACGGTATGAATGACAATGAACTGGAAAAAGAGTGATGTCCAGCAATCCAAAAGGGCGTAGAAGAAGAGGCAGGCCAAAGATTCGCTGGTTGGATGGAGCTGTCAGTGACTGCCGTATTCTGGGGGTACCGAATTGGAAAGCGGCCACACTAGATCGGGACAGAGACAGGTGGAGGAAACTTTTGGAGGAGGCCAAGACACACACTGGATTGCCGCGCCCCTGATGATGATGAGCTAGTGGCTAAAGAATCTTAAATTTTCCACGATGACACTATGATGAATGGCTTACGGGTCGACTTATAAGTCGTGAGTCCCAGGTTCGAATACTGGGTTTGGCAAATACACAATAATATAATATATTGTTTATAAATTTGTGTTTAGTGTTAGAGTATGGATCTAATAGATTGAGCAAAACACCCATTTCTCGTAAAAATAAAAAAAAATATAAGTTAATAAAAACCTCCACTCTATTATGGAGACTCTTATGATTTTGATAGGATCGGACATCGTTTAAAAAAAAGAGGAATTCTAAATTGTTTTCTGGAAAGATTTATTTTTGGACACACAATTAACTAGATGTTATTTTCTTAAAATTGTGGTTCATTCTTTTGTTTTATGAGATTTTCTCAGTTTCTTTAAAATCTACATTGAAAAAATATATTACGTTTTGCCACGTTCACGTGAAATAATTCTATTGTATTATTTGCAGCGTTCTTTTTTCAATTTTGTTACCATGGCAACCACTTTTATTATTTTTCGACATCAAAGTTCCTTCAACTTTGTACAGTCGGCAATATTTGAAAATGAAATTTCGAATTCACACGAAATAATACTATTTCGCTTAATGAAGTGAAATATAATGGGGTTTTGTAGTTGCACGGCGAGGCAAAAGTTTAATTTGTTTTCATTTTCATTTCGTGACGTTCTCATTAGTATTTATTCAGTCACAGGTGTTGCAAGATTTTGACAATCCGCAAAAAAATGATTACCTAGTACTACCGAGTCACTATTATTCACAAATCATAGCTCTGTTTGTTAGTTAGATATAATAATTAAACCAGAGGTTGATTGCAAATCGTATATACCTATTCATCAGCCGTTGATATTTTAAGACTTACTTTAAACATTATATTTTTATTCTGACATTTTATTAGGTACGCCGTTCGCTTTTTTTAAAATAATATATTATATTCGTAGATTTGAAAAAAGAAAATATTCTATTATAATAGTAGTTAATTATTTAACCTTGACCTAACGCAGATTGGGTTTTCTTCTACTGCGCACGAATTACATTTTTGCAATTTTGTATAGTTTTAGTTAAATATACTAAGTGATTCTAAAGGCATTAATATATATAAAGAAAAATAGTTGGCTATCAAAAGCCACTTTAAGCCACGTGAAAATCATTGAAACAGTTGAACGTTGGTGTCATCAATGAATAATGTGAGTTCTGTCATCAAGGTCTTTCTAACCAATCTTCTTCTTCTTGTTGTGCCATCCTTTAGCGGAGGTCGGCCACCATCAAGGCGATCTTAACTTTGTCATCTACTACCCGGAACAATTCAGTGGAGCTGCACTCGTACCAATCACGGAGGTTATTAAGCCACAAAATGCGGCGCCGTCCTCTGCTACGCTTCCCATTGATCTTTCCTTGAATGAAAAGTTGGGGAATGCTGTATTTTTGTCCTCTCATAATGTGGCCGAGGTACTGTAGTTTCCTGATTTTGATACTACGTAGAACTTCTCGGTCCTTCCCCATTCGATTGAGAACTTCAACATTTGTCACCCGGTCTGTCCAAGGAATTTTGAGGATGCGCCTACACAGCCACATCTCGAAAGCTTCAAGTCTCCGTGACATGTCTTGGTTTAGCGTCTATACTTCCATATCATAGAAAAGAATTGCGTGAATATAACAACGTACAATACGCAGTCTCAGACCTAGGTTAAGGTCTCGATTACTAAGGAGGCGTCTCATTTTGAGAAAGGCACTCCTTGCGATCTCAATTCTAGTTTTTATTTCCTGAGACTGGTCCCATTTTTCATAGACCCATGTAGGTACCTAAATATTTATAATGGGTCACACGTTCGATTGGTTCGCTGTTAATGACAATATTTTTGTTGGTGTATGGTGTCAATCAGGGACCTATAAATATTTCTCATGCTGTGTATCTGTAGCCTTCGGAGTATTATATATTTAAAAAATAATGGTAATCGACTCACTAACTCATCAGGCATCTAGGCAACTCAATCATTTTTCTCTGTAAATTTCACAATTACCATCATCATGGTCTGGAATTAATACACTGATGGATGAATGCTTTTCTTCTTATTACAAAAAAATAGTGCTCTGGTGGATTTGAAGCTAACAGCCTCATTTGTGTTATAAATAGAATTTAAGGTTCGTTGTAGGAAATCTTTAATCTGTTTTATCGTTCAATAAATATATAAGTACCTATAAAATTATTTATTTTTTAAAATTGATTTGTTTACTTACCTTTCTTCATTATTTTTCTAATAATTTTTAAATTTTTATTTAAAATAGCCTTTTTGTCATTCTCTGTCAACTCCCACTGAAAGGTTTTTTTATTTTGTACCATATCTGCAATAAGCTAATATGGTTTCAAATTTAATATGGTTAATGGAACAAATTCAATACAAAATTTGGTACATTTCTAACAAAACAGTGTATTTACTGATGACATGTATTAATTTCAAATTTCAGTTTCACTTTGTTACAATATTGCATTCATGCGATAGAACTTAATGAACCGCAGTGTGGATTAATATTATTGCGTACTTGTGCAGTGTAGTCTAAATGTGTCAAATAATATTGTGGGTACATCAATTTTATACTTAATATCCTTAAATAATTAAATGATTTTATAATTTTATAGTGTGAGTGATAATAATCAACTTTGGTCATTATGAATAATTTTATTGTAGAAAAGTTAAAATATTTTAAATAAATGTGTCGCTAGATTTCAAAATCAGCCAAGTCCATAATGGATGAATAGGAGAAAAACAGCTTTTTGTTTTCCCAAGTACATAGTCACAAGGGTGAAAGTTTATATAATTTCGATTATAGAATATTTAAAATTAATAAGTTCCACATTTCGGTAATGCAGACATGTTGGAAAGAAGTAGTTCTACAACAATTCACAAAAAAGTCAAAAATACCTAAAGGTGGACTCGGCTGATTTTGAAATCTAGCGACACAAATAGACATCCGTCATTCATGTACAACTGACTTGAGACAGGTGAGTCAGAGACTGCCTTGAAACAGTCGTATGCCAGCTTTTATGTGCATGATCATTGCCGACTCAAGTAGAAAGCCGATACATTCACAACGACTGGTCCTACTTTTTCCGCCCCTCTCGTTGTTGTCTATGGATGACCTGTCATTGTTCTATAGAGTGCTCATACTGACGCGTCTGTTGTGTTCACGCAGGGAATGGTTTGATTTGGATAGATGAGTTACCTACATGATAAATAATACACTAGCATTAACACATCTTCTACAAATGAAATGCGTAGATCAATGCTACATATTTTTTGGAAATCGATATTACCACCGGTTTTTGTTTAAAGGAGAAGTCTGACTTTGACAGCTAATGAATAACAGGAATGTATATTATTTATAAATAACACTGATAGTTCATATATTTGATTTGAGATTTTTTTATAATTCAATTTGAAACGAGAAAGGGCGAATCAATATGTCAAGCAATCTGTGATCTGATTTTGACAGCTGAAAAGTGGACCACTCGTTGCTTGTGCAAAAAGATGTGCTCAGGCTTTATTAATCTAAAGATGGCGCTGGCATGATGCGTCATGACTGTCTAAACAGCCAACGTATTTCATGAACGAGATAGGAGCAAGTCAGATGGTATTTCGTGAATGCTGTGAAAGTAAGAGTGAGCGAGAGTGTTCTTAGTAAATGCGTTCAATAAGATTTTTACGTTATTCATGACTCGATTGAGCTAATCAGAAAGAACGAGACATGACAAATATAATTGACGCAGACTTATGTTAAGATTTAACTTATTGCGTGCATACAAATTTCACACGAATCAAATTACCAACAGCAAATAAGAACTTTTACCTCAGTAATATTATGTATTAATATTTAATAATATGTTGTAACGGTACATGGTGGATAAATATAGTAAAAAGAATATTCACTCGCCTTACTTCTGCGAGTATGTAAATGAACAGAAATACCGCACCCTAATCGTCAACAAACGACTACTCAGTCATGGGTAAAATAGAGCAAATGAGACAAATAAAAGTGTAACTGAATAGGACGTGAGAGTCTGTTGTCTACGCAGTAAATCTTGGTACAATTCGTGCAACTCGAAATCTCAATATTTGTAATTTAAGGGCGCTATCCAAATCTATCCATTGGGAAAAAACACAACAGGGGATAAATCAGAAAATAGTATTAAATAAAATATTGTTTAAGTAGGGGCAATTCCATCAGCAATAGTTATGTATTATGACATGTAAGTGAAAACATATCGGAAATTACAAACAGCGTGTTTGCGATGTAAAGCCTCAATTACATTGAGCTTTTTTACGAGCTGTTTGTTAGCGAATTTATAATCTGCCTGTAAAGTCGCCCAGTATGATCATCGAACATGTAAGCTTGTTCAATGATTACATTGGGCGACTTTACAGGCAGATTATAAATTCGCCAACACACAGCTCGTAAAGAAGCCCAATGTAATTGAGGCTTAAGGAACAAATAATTAGTACCTATTCTGTACGAGAAATCCTGTGGGGGAATTAAAACAGTTAGAATTTAGTAAAAGACTCTAGTCCATTATAAAATCTTGATACGTAGTTACCAAAATCTAATATGGATGCCGCGCCTCCGAGCGCGCGACAAAAATTGATCGATGCACTTCACTCGCAGGACGTCTGTTCTGCCTCGCTGCCGTCTTAGAAGTCCGGAATTGATTGAGAAATCGACCCGTTTCTGTTTCACGCCCCATAGTTGCCAACGTAAAAATCGAATATCCTGCAGGGGGGCCAAAATAACGCCTGCTTATTTCAAATGCGTTTGGTATTGCCAGTGGTTAACGACGTATTTATAATAGTTCAGGTTATAAATAACGTTACAGAGGTTTAATAAATAGGCTATCACGATTGAATGACTATCTCACTCCGCTTTCATCTTCATCGTGTAACAGTCACTCAGTATCGCCAATTTTCGTGCTACAAATCTCACTAACTTAACACTATGACGCAATATTATTATACATAATTATTATTGAACTAACAGTGATATTATTAATACCAAAAACACATTCCAATCACGTGATGTATGCATACGTCAGCTCACAGTAAACTCTTAAAAATAGTATCTTTTCCCCTAAAACACTTCTATTAGATAATCTATTGTAGGTATATATTATGAAATACTTTATTCAAAATTGAATATCAAATATTAAGAACAACTTTTTTCTTCGAATGTTTTTAAGGCTTTACGAAAAGTTACTTTCTTATTTTTATGCTCCGATTAATATAAAATTCGTTAGTAGATTAAAATCCTAACATATAAACAAAATTGCAATGTTAGATAACACGTCATCCTACCTAAGGATTGCAATACCGAATGAATATGTCAATACCGGTTTTTCGGTACCTATATCTTATTGAATACCGGTATTTCTTAAACATTAAAGAAAACAGAATTAGGTGCTTATCAATAAATAAAGCTATTAAAATCTTTTTAAAATATTATTTTATAGCATAAACCTTCATACCTACATATTTTATTATGTTGACATCAAAAAATATGTATTGATAATAATTGTGGAACTGGTGATTTTTTACAAATAATTTGAATATATTGATAATTTTAACTAAAGCCATCAAAAGTTCATCAAGTGCAAATAAGTCCGGCTGCAGGAAAAGCTTCTTAAATTCAACGCTTGTAAAGTCATCAATAATTATAGAATAATTGAACATTTTTGTCACGGATGTTTTCTATTTCGAAATAATATTATGATAATTCATCGCGACAATTACTAATAATATATTTGATGAATTCGTTTTATTATTTTTCACCACTATTGGACTTACTTAATATATTTGCATTTTAGCACACACATAACTTATAATTCATTTTCAAATACGTAAACAAGACGTGTGCTTTCTTAATACCAAAAATTCCGGTATTTTGGATTTTTAAAACCGGTATTGCAATCCCTAGTCATACCAACTAATAATTGTTTGAATTAATATGTACCTATCCAGTAATCGTAGAGTTTTCGTATCTAATTAATTAGAGTATAGCTCGCATATTAAAAAAAGGTCACTATCAAGTAGAATAAAATTTACATTCACCGTTAAACAGTAGCCACCATTCACCAGGTATACCCATATAAAACTAGGTAACAACTAATTAACTAGACCCTTAATTATTTTATTGGACTTAAAACCCAATTAAGTTAAGTGACACACCTTTTACGATAGCTTACAGTTGTAACAAAATACATTACCTGACTATTTAGGTACCATTTACAAATATATCCAAAGAGGGGTTTTCAGATACACACACGTGTAAATCTCTCTATAAATTAGTTTGTGGTGGTGTGTATACAACCTTCTGACCGAATACCTCACTCCTCCTTCCCTCCTGGTCCTGTAGCAGAACTGGCCTGCAACGAGGTTTAATTTATATTGTGGTCCAAACTCAGCACTGGCAGAAGCAACATTATGCACACTAAGAGTTGAATGAGGAGTGTATTTTAACCTTTTCACTACCAGACAATTTTTACTACGTGGATAAATACTTACAGAGCAAGTATTTTTGGAATAAAATAAATAACTTTAATGATATTAAATACGCTTAGAATGATGAAAATACGTGACAACTTTTAACAATAAACAGATATTGAAGTAAATAGCATCCACCAAACCACAACCGTCTCGTTGGATGGGAAGAATCTTTTTTTTTTTTTATGATTGGGGAGCAGGAGCAGTTACCTAAGACTGAGGTTACCATACACACAAATATGGTTTGACTGAGTTTACATGATTTTATGTTAAGAATATCCATGGGAAAGAGAAGCACGCAGGGGTAAAATAAAAAATTGTTTTAGTTAACAAATTAATTCTAATACAAAACTGTCAAATAATCTAAGTAAAGAGATCTTCACGTTGGCAATATGATGCCACATTTTTTTTTAATGTAATAAAATTGGCCTTTGCGGCAACCAAGTTGGCCGGTCCGATAGGCCTGACAGTTGGTTGAACTGACTTGAGTAGTTCTTTCTTTTCCATACACATTTTATGATATTATTCCCATAGGATATGGTTTGTTTCCTGTATTTCTCCGCCACGTGGACATGTTGAAAGGGTAACTAGACCAAGCTCATTGAGTCTGCCAGCAAAGCAATATCCACTCAAGAATAGACAGAATATAAATAAATAACACCAAATTATGAGAGAACTCGCTCATTATTGCGGTAGATATAAACGATGGCGAGTTATCTCGCTCATGTTATTTGCGGGTTAAAACATAGTCACGGAAAGCTATGGTGTTGCCCACTGTAATTCTTATTCTAGAATCTAGATCTAGACCAGTGGTTCTCATGTGCAGCCATAAACATAATTTTCAGTATTTAATTTAATTAACTGGTCTAACTTTAAATATGCATTATTGGAAATGAGTCATGACCAAGTACTTAAAAACCCTTTTAATAATACCACAGTTGAAAAAATTTGGTCGAAGTTATACGTTGACCAAGAATCAAGTCAATTCAAAGAATTGGCAACAATTGCTTTATTATTATTATCAATTTTTCCTACTACTCTATACTGTGAAAGATCATTCAGTGTAATGCACTTCATAAAAAAACAATTATCGAAGCCAGTTGACAGATGTAAACATACCCCCGTTTCACACGGGACACCGGTGTCGCGCTCATATAAATAATATAGGAGGCCTTTGTATTCGAATAAAGGAGCCTTTGTATGAGGTTTATGAATGCAACAGAACTAATGAGTCAACGCATAATTACAAGTTAATTATTAAAGCATAATTACGCATAATGCAAGTTAACAAATTAGAACATAAAACTGGCTGCGGTAATAAAAACAAGTGTATCGGCGGCTTGAGAATGTAGCGGCCGACGGAAAAGTGTACCGGGCACGCGTTGTCTCATTAGCCCTGGGGCGTTCATCAACATAATACGAAGGCCACTTTATTCGAATACAACGGCCTCCTTATTGTATATGAGCGCGACACCGGTGTCCCGTTTGAAACGGGGCTTAGGAGAAGTCATGCGGCTCGCATTGAAAAAAAAAGAGTATTGAGGAATTTCCATTTGCATTATTTTCAAATAATTAGATAGTATGTCCTAAAATCAAATGTCGTTTATTAAATGGACTTGTCTATAAATAAATTGATCCATTTTTTTAGTACTTAAATCTAATTTAGCTTTATTTTTTTCAATCACAACAAAAGTGAAATTTGGTGCTGCCACGAGACGTTTCCATAGAAATGTCAATGTCAATTGTGCGGCCACAGTTAAGTTGTACGTGAGAACTACTTGTCAGCTGAATGCAGAACTATTTTAACTCACATTTGAAATATTTTGCAGAAGAGTTTTTTGAAACAGCCTACTTCAGTTATTTATTATTTATATGGACAAGTGTATGCACCATTTTTTTCATCAATAATCCTACTAAAATAATATGATGCATCCATTTATACATAAAGATAATAAATAATTTCAGTAAGTTGTGTCAAAAAACTCTTCCCTCAAAAATTTCAAATGTAAGTTAGAATAGTTATGCATTCAGCTGACGCACTGATCTAGATCAATATGCATCTGTCTAAGCATAGTAATAAAAATTATTTACATATAAAGTATACACACGGTTAATGTTTATTTGTATAAATAAAAATGTGCAAAAATGTATATTTTTTTTACCTCACAAGATGAAGCACCACCTTTCAATATTTTAATTTATTTAATACCTCAATGATTTTAATAACAAATTCAACAGTTATTAATTCAATAGTCTCTCCCGATAAATAACAGTAAAATATTTCCAATTTCTCATATATTATGACATAACATCATTCATTATTTACATATTAGTACACAAACTCGTATAAAAGTATCTACGAAAAGCTATGTAATACTAGTATTTCAGAAATATTACATATCTTTTAAATATTAACAAAACTTACCAAGAATCAGTATGAAGGTATATAGTGTCACGAACTTTTTCAATCTACAAACTTTGGAAAATTCCAACAACACAATTGCCCCTGAATGAGCCTGAAAAGCCTTTTTACTGCTGTCTGCAGTTCGCAACACATTTCCTTGCACCAAAGGAAAATCATAACGTTCCATTTCCTTTCGATTTTCGCGCATATTTCAATTTCCACATTACGTGACTACGGCGAACGATTATTTAGCATTTTCACGTGCAAATGGCGCATTCATTTACAGCATTTGTTATCCATAAACCCGCAATTTTCTTTTGAATATTGTACAATTAAAAATAATGATTTACTTGTATACATACTCGGGGAATAATCTGCCATCATTTGAGCTATACTCAAGATTTAAAAACTGAAACATTTAATCATAGTACATAGCCTGGATTATGTATTTGAATATACATAATTTGAAAACATCTCATGCATATACTCACTATGAAAAATCATTTTGTAGAGAAAGTACGACACCCGACGGGACTTGAACATGTATCTGCTGGATTCATGCCAGTGTGCTTTAACAATCAAGCTACATGAATCTTATTGAATCACAATATTTTTGTTTTTATTTTAGAATTATTAATAACCATGTCCTTGCTTTTTCGTACAAGGTGGTTGTTAGTAATTTTGGACAATCACAAACACCCAGGCTTTGAAAAAAACACATAAATATTGTGTCCATACCGGAAATCGAACCCAGAACTCTCAGGCGGAAGGCCAGCGCCTTACCCACTGCACCACTAGAGCCGCCTCACGACAATAATTGTAATCAGTAGTAAAGTTGTTACATGAAAATATACTTATCGAATTGCGTTATAATGTTGGCTATCGGTTTTTGTTAAGTTATGATTTTTTCTAGTGTATATATACATGAGATGTTTTCAAACTATGTATATTATTCAGTAGGTATATAGAATGTTACATTCTGAAGTCTTGTGTCTTATTCGTTGAATAAAAGAAATATTTTATTAATAGTATGTATTTATTAAACGATTATAAGTGAGCATAATATAGTACGACGTCGCATGTTGTGGTTTAAGAACCTCTGTGATTTGTACGAATGCAGCTCCACTAAACTGATTGGGGTAGCAGATGACAAAGCTAAGATCGCCCTGATGGTGACCTCCGCTAGGCGATAGCGCAATAATAATGATAATCATGAAAACCATAGCATATCGATATTATATTGGAGGAACAAGCAGTATAAATATTATGTAGACCACTAAGGATAATGATTAAATTAGCTGGAAGTCATTGCAAGCGGACAATAAAATTATAATATTAAGTACAATAAATACAAATGAATAATAAATGCAATCAAAATGGTAAAAAGTCGTAGGTATGTAGAATATCAAGCTAGATATTAAATAATAATTTAGATTTTGTTTAAAACAGATTTGTAAATGGAACTGAAACCAAATGTGGAATAATAATATCTACGAATAAAAATTATGATATCAATATACTCAATCTTTTAAAAATATTTTGAAAGCTAGCATAGACAACTATTTTTTTTATTTTGAAATTAAAACAACATAGTCTTAACATAACTAGTATTTAAATTTGATTACAATATATAAACTTATTAAATTGTTTTTCAGTCAATTAAAACCGAAACCCGAAACCGAACCACATTAAATTTTTTCACAAGAACCTTTAAATTGGTATTTAAAACAGCTCTGAAACAATGTACGTAGGTATATTATGTTATTATTTAGTACAGTTAATTGTTAGGTAGGTACCTAGTGTGCTATCTTCGTTAAGGGGGAGAGGCATAGAAATTCATTATCAAATTAAAGCTTTAAACATATTTTAATCGATCGATACCTATCTAAATACAATGGGAAAAATAAAATATATTTTTTTATTTCAAAGAGAAAGCGACAAATTTGAAAAAATGGCTAAAAATAAGGGTTTTACTAAAATAAATATTTATTGTTCCAAGTAATTTCTTGAAACAAAATTATCGATTTAATGTTGTTTAATAAGTTTTCTTGGAACTAGTGAATCTCTCTTGTCAATTAATTATAGTTTTAATGTTTTTTTTTCAATCTAAAATCAATCGATTTTTACGAAAAATAAAAATGTTCAATTTTCAATAATTGCATCAAGCGAAAACGTGGGCCTGTTCAATATATTTTTCTTACTTTTTAGATATATTTAACGTAATATTTTAATTTATATTTATTATGTTATTTACTAATTTCAAATTAAATACAGTCGTCAAGGACGTGCTGCCTCTAGCGGCAACAACGTGCGATACCGAAATAACTGTCATCTGTATTAGATTCTAGTTCGCATGAATAATAGGTACCTACCTCGTATGTAGATACGTGCGGTTAGTATGCATGCACATGGTAATATATTTTATTACGAATGGTATGAAACAATTTGAGAAATTTATGTTAGCATTTATAAAGCCGTCTTCTCATTTGTTTACTTGTATATTGATAAAATAAAGCAAACATTCATCAGTCAATTTCAATACACTGCTAGCAACTTTCCCTCTAATTTTTCTATTGTGTGTGTGCGGATCATCAATTCACGCATTTGAGCAGTGGCGTAAATAGGGTTGGTGTCACCCGTCAGCCGGTGTGGTAAATTTACACCCCCCCCCACAAACAAACACATACAATTTTTCATTAAAACTTATATTGTTAAGGTAGGTATCTATTTATTAATTTCAGCGATTTTATATAATAATAACACTAACAACGATAATTTTTGAAGTACCTACTTAAATAAAAAAATAGGAAATAAAGAAAAAAGTAAAACGCCCGATACAAAAGCCAATTTGTTGCATTTAGAAAATTTGCGGCGTCATACTGTCAACGTGAAGATGTTTTTACTTCCTTAGATAATTCATAATTATCAGCTTTGTATGAGCTACCAAATTTTTTTAATTTTGCTTAATATGTGTTCCTTTCTTTCATGGCCACTCTTGACTAGTCATATAAATTCGGTTAAAGCACACTTGAGTGCATGGCAACCTCAGTTTGGGTAACTGCTCCTGAGACATTCTCAGTTATAAAAAAGCAATTAGACGAAATAATGTTCGCGCTTACGTAGTAGGTAGGTACAAGTTAATTTTCCTGAATCATCTTATATGAAAAGACATACATATCCTGAAAAACTATCGCGTTTGATATATTATATGCATTGAATTCTATTACCATTACTTCAAGTGAATGTGAACGCGAATTTTCGCAAATGAATCTAATTATTACCCCAATAAGCAGTGGCGCACCCAGGATTTAATACTGGGGGGGGGGGCAAAGGAGGAGAATGTAAATTAGTCCCATAGGCTCTTTTTCTTCTTCACAGCCTAATTTATCGTTTATCGGTCTTTTGTCTATTGCACTCGGTGTACCTAGACCATGGTCCCCACATCCTGAAACGGGCCCTCAGGCTAGGATATTTGGCGGGCCCCCTACCTACCGCTAAGATCAAAGGCAGTGTGAAACACTACATTAACGTTTTTCAAATTGTGTTTTAGTTCAAATTAAGGGTACGTATACAGTGAATTATTGACGAGTTTAAAACATCTACTTTAATAATGGAGCTGTCGAGTATCGACACGTAATAATCAAAAAATATATTGCACAATTATATAAGTAATTGAAAATTTTCATGGCCATGAAGTGTAATAGCGCCGCAGGCGACTTTTTCTACTATTAAAGCTACTTTATGATGTGTGTTTATCTCACTTATCTGGTCAACCCGACACGCCGGGCCCCCCACAACCCGGGCCCCCAGACTAGAGCCTTGTCAGCCCTCCCCAGCCATGACCAACACCACTCCTGAATTAAGTTGGACACCGAGAATTTTTTGACAGTTCATTAGGGATTGGGTTTCTAAAATTTTGTTTGTTTTTTTCGTTTTTTTCAAAATTTTTGTGTTAGAAATTAAAATCTAAGAAATTTTTCTAAAAAGGGTGCTGGAGAATTATTACAAATCATTTATTTGCCGTGTTTTTATTTGTCTAAGCCCAAAGGTATAGTTTATTGGCTTTCAATTTCAATGTTTAAAATCATTCTGATAATTTTCATGTTTGGGGGATGCCAGGGCCCCTCGATCCAGGGCATATCGACTTGGACACTAAAGACGTACCTAGTGCGTAACGATTAGGTGGCCAATCGACATAATTAGCATACTATTTAAAAGTGGTAATTAAAAAGCAATTATCTAATCAGCAGTCAATGTGTTAAGTAATTAACATACCTACTTAATATATATTCATCGAAAATAAAATTGATACAATGTTTGTAAGTAGCTACATAAAAAAAAAACATTACTTATAAAATATCTGCAAACTAAATAATGTCAAAATTAATTATAAAATTAATTTGGGATATACCTATTCAGATTTAAATAATTAGATCAGTCCTTATTTGGTTTCACTTAACCAGTTTCCAATATTTGTATAAGTAATCAGAAGTATTTACCTACCAAAAATAATCTCGACTGGCATATTTATACCTAGTCACAAATCAAAACTGGCGCAACGTTGCTTTTTTGCGATGGTCCGATTGATATATTACTAGGTAGGTACCTGCACGACTGACAGATGCTTTCCAAATAAACCCTGCAGTGTGCCTGCCTACATTTATTATTATTACCTACGTTTTGTGAATGCCAGAAAAAATAAATTATCAACACATTCGACGTACTGTTTTGAGTCCGGTCTATTCTATTCAGATGTTAGGTATATTTTCTTATGATGAGAATAAATTATTATTGTCAATGTTTTGGGTACATTTAATTATTTTCAAATCACCAAACCGGCTGTCATCTTCGGATTGTTCTAATAATGTATTGATAATATTTATATTTTTACTTAGGTAACCTAATCATTATTTTCTAAAAATGTGTTGTAAAATAGTCTATGACGCCATTTTTATGGATATCGTGTGTATGGTCTAATGATTCCATACCTAATTAATTATCTTCATTACTATGAGAATGTCAATAATTCACAGATTGTTATCACATATAAATATCATTACACAATATTATTATATGTATATATTTTTTTAATATTACTATAAAATCCAAATTCTAATACAATCCAATCCATTCCAATTAAACTCACATAAGTAATTATTATAAGGTACTACCAGGTCGATGGTCTACGTATATTTTTATAATAATCTGACAAAATATAAAAAAGTCCGATTGAAATAAAATGCAAAAAATATATATACCATTCTTTAAATAATAACTGTAATTATATCACCTGTTTTTAGATTTTTTATTAATATATAATTACAGTGACATCTAGATAAGATGCCTCGAAGATTCATTCAAATTGGATTGTAATTGGAATTAGATTCTGATATAATTTTGACCTATATGCTTTGTAATTCGGGGAATAGATGGCTCTATAAAAACGAAACTTTTGATGACATCCCCCTTAACGTTGAAATATATTATAATAGGTATGTAGGTTAAGGTAGGTATATATTATTTACGGTTTGGTTTTCAAATACATTTTATCATTCGTGTCTGTAAAATAGTTTAGTCCTGGAATTTACATATTTGAAAAAGTTTTCTCTCCATCCCTGAATCAGGCGTGCATACAAAAAATGATAAAGCGGGGGTCCAATTCGAAAAAAACAATAATAATTTATTTTTAAATTTCGAGGCGACGGTAGGGAGTGGTGTTAACCGATTCTGGCAGGTACCCTGACCCTGGCCACCAGTTATAGCTTCTCCGCACTTTTCCATGCACATCCCTCATACCAAGACACTCCGAACTTTGAGTCCAATGATGAAAAAGCTGGTGCTACTTAATACTGGTGCTCACTTAAGAGTAATGGCGAACTATCGCAACCACAGATGGAAATCGAGATTAGGATTGCTTGTGTACGTTTGTGACGTCTGTGTTTTGTCTTTTTGACATGCCGCGTTCAAATATTAAAGCAAACATTAGATACCCCACTAATTCACAGTGGCGAAGATCCTACATAAATAGTGCACACTAAGCTTTGTCAGTCATACGTCTTATTTGAATGTATTGAACTATGAATACAAATTACAGATCGTGCTGGTTAGTTTTTCAAATTTAATTAAACCCTGCCAAAACCAAACTATTATGGTTTGGGTATGCTATGGGCGATCCGACATAAAATTGGTTTCATTACAATGTGAAGAATAGTACATATTATAACAATTTTTTTTTTGTTTTTTTTTTTTTTAATTTATTATGCCCTGCCTAAACCAAACCGTAATAGATAAACAATATGTTGTAGATATTTCTTCTTCTTTCGACCATGTCCGATCCTAATAGGATCATATGGGCCTCCATAGAGTAGAGGTTTGTATTAAAAGATTTTTTTTTACGATAAATGGATGTCAGCCACTTGCTCAACCTATTAGGTCCATACCCTGACAGACACAAATTGAAAAACAATATCTGTAATTGCCAGACCTAGGATTCAAACGTGGGTCCCACGGCGTTATAATCCAACGCTTAAGCCACGCGGCCAACGTACGTTACGTTAATATTTACGCAGGATTTAATTTAATTTTAAAAACTAACCAACAATATTTGCAATAATTTATTGTCTTATTTCAATAAAAACAAATACGTATGACTGATAAAGTTAAATGAGCATTATTTATGGCGGATCTTAACAGCCTACATCCACCCTTCTCCACTGCTAATTCATGAATGTAGCATCCACTGATACAAACTTTGTGTGTTATAGAATGTCGAAAGGAGTGGAGGCTAACCAAATCATCTTCAATCATGAATATTTGATGAAGAAAAGAAGATAATATTTATGATATTTCATTCAGCTAAATAATTTGTATATTTTTCGTTCTTTGTGTGGGCGCCTGTTTTGAATTAAATATTCTATACACTTACAACGTTGCTATGCCATTTGATAACATTACTCTAATCCACTTTTTGAACAGGAAACAAGACTATTATTGTACTAGAATTCAAGGTAAAACTTTATTCAAAATCCGGTGCTAGTAAGGCAGTGTTAGATCGTGATGAAATTCGCAAGTGTCCCGAGCAAGTTTAATGTTCTATCAGCTTCCCGTATTAATATTACCGTAGATGAAACTTTAGTTCAATTGTAACATATTGAATAAGTTGTATGACAGAATGACAGTGTCAATACAAGGCTTTAGCGGTGGGTAATATTACACAAAGTTACCAATATTTGCGTACGCTTGTTGCTAATATCATATGAATAATGAACAAGTTGTACAACACTATTTGATTCATTGTCGGTACTATGTAAGTGGCACTATAACAAGACGGCGTACATCTGGGTGCCGCTACAAATAAAATGTTTTTTTTTTGGGTAGACTATTCCTTTAAAAACAACACCATATTGGGTAACCGTGTCCGGAAAACAAAATTATACGTATGCCAAGGCCTGAACAAAAACGATGCATAAGTGCGAGTGAGAAAGTATTGTACTACGACACGCGCTAGAGTAAGATAGAATGTTTACAGATGTGGGAGATGATTTGCTACGGTGTCGCCACCAAATCTTAGTTTATTGCTTAACTAAGCGTCGATAACCGTGTTGCTAAAATTGCTATTTTTTGTGTTAAACATAAAGTCAGTGGTAAATATTTTTAGTTAATTAAGTAGAAAAGATGGTTCTGTGTGTTGTATTAAAATGTGGTAGCAGTACTGATAAGCAATAAGATGGTATTACGTTTCATAGGTAAGTTGATACATGTTCGTGATAATTTATTTGTATATTATTATGTATTTTAATATCAAGTGACCTAGTGTTTCTTTAAAATAACTTAAATTATAGATATTTTTACCTAATGGTTGCATTTTGACCGCTTAAAAATACTATATAACGTAAAAAAAATAGAAAATTATATTTTAATTCTGAGCGTCTAGCGCGAGCACTTTGGGCGAGTACTAGCGAAATGGTCTATGGTCTCAAACATTTGTCTACGAATGCGTTCGCTCGCCCACAAACCAAACGCACGACACGCAGCTTCATTTAGCAATGCAACGGGTGGCATCTAGATGTATCTATAGTCTAAGACTAAGACGTATGCAGTTGGCTGTATTACTGTTCACAGTGATATCAGGGTCGGATTTAGACCTTCCACTTCCGAGAATACTCAAAAAAATTACAGCTAGTATCTAGTTAAGGCTATACTTCAGTTGAGGCATGGTCTAAAAAGATCGTGACTAGGCGATGCGCATTGTGCAAATGACGCGAGCCGGACGAAATGCAATTTGTCATAAAAATTCAACACGCGTCCATGTAATGTTATGTTATTGTTATATTAGTAATAATAATAGTATATTCATTGACATGTTTTCTTTTTCAAGTAAATGGGTAACGTTTTTTAGTCATCTTTACACGATTTAAGAATATATTCCTCCGACGCCAATACAAAACAAATTGACGTGTTTTTCTTAGGTCGTATTCAAATTTTTCCGGTAGTTGTTTGTCCGGTACAAATCTTGCAATCGGTTTTTAACTAACTTCCCGACTAGCTAAACATTTGAAACTTTTAGAATATATCAGAACACGATGCCAATGCATTTTTTGAATACTTTACCATCTTTAAGTAGAATTTAATTAATTTTTAGTTAATTCTGTTTTGTATGAAAAGTTATTTTGATACCATTATTGGTTGCTAGGGGGTCATAGAGACTTAATTAATAAATAATATATACGTGCGTTACTATGGAAAGCAATATGAAATGACATTTAATTATTCAGTATTTCTATCAAGTACTCATTTTTTGATCGTTTAAGCTAGTCAAGTCAAGTTTATATTATGATTCAACAGAAAATTTAAAAACGTTGTATGTATATAAAAAGTTGTTTTTTATCTTGTTATTATTTATTCTAAATGTCATGTTGTGAACGTCCTGAATTAATAATTTTGTTATGTACTCAACGTGTCTTTTTCAAATAAATAAAAAAAATAATATCTGATTACAGGCAACTTAATACAATACCTAATTAGAATAATAATTCTGCAGTGTGATGTAAATCTACTTCAGTAATACATTCCACACTCTACAGAGTCATCACTATTGCAGCGTCATTGAATCATTCAATTTACATCTCTCAATCGGGGAAATGATGTACAATAGAGGCAATACAACATAACACGTGATATAACATAGTTATAATAATAATCAGGCCCATGTTCACTCACCCGATTGTTCTATTCCTGTTTTCTATTGTGCTAGGTATGTATTCCAGTATTCACGCATTCGCTGGTATAACAAGAGATGTCGTTGAGTGTCTATGCTATGTCACTAATGAATGTTAATTAGTTATCGGTATCGATTGTCATTATTGTGACAATTCAATCGTATTTATATAAATTAATAAACATCGTATTGTATTTGATGCAGTATGCTCGAAATAGCGAGGTTTTTAGACAAATCCGTTAAGGGGGGACATGCTCAGCGTAGGTCAAAATGGAGCTTTTGTTCTATTTTCAAAGCATGATCCTGGACATACCTTAAACGTAAAAAAAGCTCCATTTTGACCCACGCTGAGCATGTCCGCCCTTAAGGGTTGTGTGAAGGTAGAAAAGGAATAATATGGGATTTCTTTGTGAGCTTACCCTAGATCAGGATTCGGCATAAGCGGCTCGCGAGCCGCATGCAGCTCTTTGCATATACGTTTTCGGTTATTCAGATATAAACTCCAATTTCACCTCATCTCAAGCAGCCTTATAACTTATAGTTTTGATTTATCAGCACAAATGGACAGCTATAAAACAACTGCTTAAAATACAATAATTTTTGATACAAGGAATAGTTTGCCTGAAACATATGAAGCGTTAAAAAACTAGCTTTCGGTATTCTCACAATCTTTGGCTCTACATATATATGCGAACAAACATTCCCATCTATGAACAAAACAAAAAATAAACTTAGAACCAGAATAATGGATGATAATTTGCAATCATGTATTCAATTAAAAAATTAGTAGCTATTTGCCAGATATCGTAAAGCTTTCAAAAGCGATGCATAGACGCAGTTATTTTTTCCCCTAAAAATTTATATCCGTAATTATACATATTAATAATGTGTATTACATAATTATATGCGGCTCTCTGGTACCTTTGTAATCCTGTTTCCTTGACAATTTGGCTCTTCTCACTTGACAAACTGCCGACACCTACCCTAGATAATCTATAGACTTTATCGGAAAACTGTATATTATGTCTTTTTTCATCTAAGATGTTATATGTAGCACGATTTAACAGGACTGCTGTAATTATCCAAAAATAGTAAATATCTTTACAAGACACTTGTAAAGCCAGTGCTCACCTACGCATCGGAAACCTGGACATTAACTCTGCGAAATGAACGAGCCCTGAACATCTTTGAAAGAAAAATTCTCCGCCGTATATATGGACCGATCAGGGATGGCACCAATTGGAGGAGAAGATATAATGCTGAGCTCTACGGACTGTACGAAGATTGCAGCGCAGTTCAATCAATCAAGATTGGGAGACTGCGATGGCTAGGTCATGTGCACCGTATGAATGACAATGAACCGGCAAAGAGAGTGATGTCCAGCAATCCAATAGGACGTAGAAGAAGAGGGAGGCCAAAGATTCGCTGGTTAGATGGAGCTGCCAGTGACTGCCGTATTCTGGGGGTACCAAATTGGAAAGCGGCCACACTGGATAGGGACAGGTAGAGGGAGCTGTTGGAGGAGGCCAGGACCCACACCGGGTTGTCGCGCCCCTGATGATGATGATGACCTACCTACATAATTTTGAAAACACTTCTGAAAAAATACAACTTATTCATTTTTTTTTTAATACGACACCCAGCAGAAATCGAACCTGTGTCTCTTGTCTTTCGTGCCCACGCATATTTACCACAATGCTATAGTTAGTTATCTTACCTAATCGTGACAAATTTTAACTAAGGGCTCTTACAATACTCTCTGAATCGCTTTCCAAATTGAGTTACTATTGGCGATCGCCTTTTGTATTTTAATTAAAAGTAGGCATTAAGTAGTTACTTTAGAATTACTAATCGACGTCACGGATAAAATTTTGTTTTTTTTTGTAACTTACTTGAACTAATATTTTTTTTATTCAACGAATAATTCACAAGGTTTAAAAATGTAACAATATTTTTATTGAATATATCATTATAATTTATGTTTGTTTTAAAATTACGTAGGTATGTTCAATAAATCTTGTGAATTATTCATTGAATAAAAAACATAGTTAATTTAATTGACAATAATAATTGATTTTTTTTTTTGTAGAACAAATGGGTTTTTGTCTCTCCTGTAAAAAATTGCGCTATCTTAACACTTATCTTGAATTGCGCAAATTTTTCAAGAGAGACAAAAACCCAATTTTCCACAAAAAATGTTACTGTTTGTATTTTTTTTATTTTTCGGGATTTCGGCCTTCAGGATTCCGGCCATTCGGGATTTCGGCTATTCGGGATTTCAGTATTCGGGATTTAAGAGCAGGAGTGACATACGAGCTTCGAGAGAATGAAAGGCGAGCATGCCTTGAAGAAAGTAAGTCGGAAAATACTCGTTTGAGAAGGACGGTGTCAAACGGAAAATAATTATAAATCTTAAAATAAAGATGACGAACATAATATAAATACTTACATAATTTTTTTTTTTTTTTTTTTTGTGATTTTACCGAGGCTTTGACTGCGACTCGCTGTCATATCGCCTCTTCTCTTCTAGAAGGGGATCCTTCGATCAGGTCCTCACTCCTATTCTGTTAAATGGCTTTATAATTATTTTGTCTAGCTCTTCCGTCTTTCTTTCTTTCTTCTTTAGACGCCAGTGTTTTATGCACCAGAATCGCTCTCCTCCGTATCCATCCCTTCTGTATTTTCGATACATCGTGTAATCATTGAATTTCAGATAGTCTAATTCAGACCTCAGCCAAGTCTCTGAGATTAATGCTATTGAAATTTTTTGTCTTATTAAGTAGAGTTCTATATCATCCTTTTTTTGCTTCATACTTCTGGCATTCCATTGTAAAATCCTAATTTGTTTTTTATTATCCATTTTGCTCCAGAACCTCCCCTAGAATTTCCTTTAAGTGTCCTTCTTTGAATTGTTTGCACACCCAGTCCACTGCTTTAATTATTAGTTGTTTAATGATCTGCTGCCAGTCTCCCCCTTTCAGCAAGACTTTCATAATTTCTCCCATCGCGTTAACCTCTGTCTTCCCCTTTGAATTTTTCTTATTTTTTGTAGGCTTTACGCTACTACCTGTAGATATTATTGTTGAGCCTGAAGCTTCTACCACCGCTTCTTCTTTCTTTTTGTTTTCCTTAGTTTTTTGAATTGTTTCGCTTTCATCTCTTTCTACGATTTTTTTTTGTTTTAATATGTCAGCATAGCTATCATTTAACATATTTTTTTTTGCTTCCTTGAAAGGTATGTTCATTTTTTTCATTGCTTCTTTGCAATTCTTTTCCTCTTGCCACTTTGGGCATTTTTGGCTGTTTGCCGCGTGGTTACCTTTGCAATTGATGCACGTAATTTCCTCATTTTTTTCGCAGGTTTTGTGGTTTTCACCACACTTAGGGCACGTTTCTACTGTACGTCCGCAATTGTTCGCGATATGCCCATATCGCCAGCATTTGTAGCATTGCATAACCCTGAATACATACGGTTCTACAGCAAAAGAGACTCCATATATGTAAATTGTTCTCGGCAATATTTTCTCCCCAAATTTAATACTGACTGACGAGGTCTTTGTCAGCTCTCCTGTATCACCTTTTCTTGTCAACCTCTTAAGGTTGATTACTTTTGCATCACTTTTGATTTCCATTTGCAGTTCTTGGAGGTCCATATCAATATCGACTTTTCTTATTACTCCATAAGAGCAGGAGTCATTCTCTTTGGTCACAAAACCGAGATCTTTGAGTTCTCCAGCTTGTTTCACTTTATCTGCTTCTTTTTCGTCTTCTACTTGGATGTACGTCTTTAAATTTTTATTGTAAATTTTCTGTACTTTTACTCCTGCCTTATGCAGCATCTGCGCTATTTTCAATTTTAATGGAATTTTACTTCCCGTCGCTATCATGACGATGTTTTGGTTTCCCTTTGGAGTGACCCCAGAGTCTCTTCTGGGTTTTTTTCCAGAGGTCACCGTCTGCCATTCTTCTTCTTTTTCTCCAACCACTTCCTCTTCATCATCGTTTCTTTTCTTCTTCGTTTTTTTGGTTTCATTCACTTCCATCGTGGTGTTTTCCATTTTATTGCTTTTGCCGTTCACGCGGTCTTGGAATTCGCGCAACAGTGTGAACAAAAAACAGTGTGGACAACCCCTCGCTTCACAGCGTTTGACGCACTCCCCGCACAACGTGCACTATCCGTGCAACAATAAATATTTTTCACTTTTTCTCAAGCACTGGCACTGATTGTCAAAATCACATGGGACCACACATGTTGAGTTTATTGTCAAATTCATTTACAAACAATATTATTTTTGTTGTATCCCGTATTTATAACCGTTCGCGAGTAACCAGGCGAATAACGTCCCGAATACGCAAGCGAAGTTGTACAACCTCACTCCACCGCTGTTGGCTTCCGACTCTACTTACATAATATATTATGATATGTTTATATATTATTATTTGAATGTATATTTCTATCCAGAAATACAAATATTAAAATTAAGCTATGAATTATTTCTATTAAACATAAAATATGGTTTGATAATAGAACGTGATTTTACATGTCTGAAAATATCAAATTACCGAACTTGTGCTGTTATAAAATTATATTTTGGAATAAAAAAATATTCGTTTCTCTAATTATTTTAGCAATCTCCAATGAATAATGTAACGAATACCATTTTGTAAATATTTACTTTTGGTGTACTATATTTGGCTGTCTAAATAAGAAGGGAAAAAATATTACATTCTGGGGTTTTTTTTATTGTCAATATAACACTTAACAAATTTACGATATACCAGGGTGTAAAAAATCAAATGAATATTCTACACATTTGGGAATTCGGCGCTATCGAAGCGGCCTCATATCGCACTAAACTCGGTTTATCACACCCATACTACAGAGCTGAATATACTATATTATGACAGAGCTAGCCAACTGTATTGATACATTATAACAGGTCAAAGAACTCCCGGCCCTTGTAGTTCAATGCGTAAGGCGCTGACCTTTCACCCGGGGACCCCAGGTGTTCGATTCCGGTGAGGTCACAATATATTTATTATTTTTTTTCCAAATCTGGGTGTTTGTGTTTGTTTCACTTATATTACGAACTGCATAACTGTTTCACCTACGCTACTGTCATTGAGCCTCATGGCATGTTGTCGTATTAAATAGAATATATAATATGTATTTATATAATTATATTTTTTTTTTTAATAAAAAATATAAAAAAAATTGTTTTTAAAACATGTTTTTTACAAGGATTTTATAGTTCACATGGTAGCCTTGGAAATAAATAATATCTATATTATGTTAGTCTTCTTCTTCTTCTTTCGCCTTGTCACGACCTAGCATTAGGGCACAGAGAAAGCAAAAGTTCCCGCCACTTCCTTCAGTCTATCGTCAACTCTCGCGCCTCACGCCATACCAGAAATGCAGCGCATAGATCGCTTTTGTAGTAGCTGAAATGAGGGAAAGCCGGCAACGGCGACGGAACTCTTGAGGCTGTACCACAAGGGTACGAAGTGTCTCATTTTCTGGCAGCAACCGGAACACATGTCCCAGCCACCCATATTATTACACAACTTTTTTACAGTCTTAATTTTCAGTAGAATAGTTTCACGTTTCGTTATTATCTTCATTTCAAGATTTTTTTTGTGTAGGTATATCTAAAAATACATGTATTCTTAACAAAAGGTCGTTCGATATGATTTGACAATAATTAAGTTCTGTGTGTAATATAGACTTTAATAATAAAAAAAAGTTTAAGAGAAATGTTTCTACACAAATAAAAAAGTTAAAGATTAAATTGAAACATCATATCAATCGGTGGAATCACGCTGTCATATGAATTTGACTAACAATGAAATAATATGAAAGGATATTATTTATGACTTGACTTAACTAAAGAAAGATTATTACATATTATAGTTATGAATGTATGTATGTACGTATATGAATAAAATGGGCGCCAGTGTTATCTTCTAAATGTAAACATAATAAAATAATGCACAGTATATCAAATAAAACACTGTAATTTAGGTAATTTAACAATAATTTATTACAAAATAAAATATATTTTATGAATCTATTTAAAAATAACGAAAAAAGAAGAGACAATGTAGTATTCTTAACAATTGAGACATTTTAATCTTTGGTTTGCAAATACAATAAATTTATATAAACATTGAAATATAATATGAACATACATAATTTTGAAGACCCTTCTGAGAAAATATATTATAATCATTAGAAAATATCTTTTTCAACGTATTAAAAGGGCAATAGTTAAAATTTTAAGTAATTAAGTATGACTCCTTTAGCACAGTGGATTATGTGCGTGGGCGCGATACCCGAGAGCTGCAGGTTCGAGTATTACTTTTTTTCAAAAAGATTTTTTTTATTGGTTATAATATATTTTCTCAGAAGTGTTTTCAAAACTATGTATGGTCAATAATTAGAATATTACATTCTTAAATCTTGTGAATTATTCTTTGAATAAAAAAATAGTTGATTAAAATATATACATAAGTGATTATCTGAATCTCCCTTGTCCTATGATATTAACTAACTCTATTAAAAATTTCAAAAGAAGTTACATACTGAATCTAAATGGATGCCGTCCGAAGGCAACCGTTAAAGTAAATTGCGTTTGAAGTAAAATTTTCAATGCTATTTATATAAGCTATAAAATTAATGTCTTCTGTAAAATGTAGTAATATGTGTCTGTGGTTTATATTTTGTTATATATTATGGTTTCCACGTGATATAAATAAACTCAACTATCAATAGAATGCATGACAATTTAAGTATTTTCAGAACTTAAAAATTAACGGTATACAGGTCGAAGGTATATAACATAATAATATTGTAATGCTTTATTGATAGTTAAGTTAATATGCACATTAAAATACATGTTATTATTCATTATAACACCTGATGAGTTCGTTGTTATTAAAATACGTAGGTGCATTATAATGTCAAATGTCCAGTGCATTAACAAAATTGAAAATATTATATTTATTGACGAACCCTGCTGTATAGTATATTGCGACTATGATAGACCGCTTGCGAACATAACATTACGCGGGATACTTAAACTAGAGTGTAACGAACGCATCATGTGATATAAAAAAAAGTGAAGTGAGTATGGGAGGAGGATCTTGTGTGAGAGGGTATAAATGAACGGGAAATATGATTGAAGTTACGATATGAAGTGGAACTACGTGAGAAAATGGCGGCCATTTTTATTATGAATCCAAATGTAGTGATGACACCTTCTTTTTGAAGTTATACTTCTTTAAGCGCGTTTGGAAAATCAGATCAAAGTGTATTTTTGGCGTGTGACACGTAACACATAATTTATTTTTTCACACAAAAATAAACGCACTCGATTGTATTCAAACCACCGATTGTTCGGTTATCAGCCAAACGCACTACCTTTACGCCAAAGTATGATACTCCAATCGTGACGATTATAATAGTATATAGTTTAGAATTGTTCCGTTGCCTAGGCAGCGAATTTATTTTTGTCGGCCATTTGCAATTCCTTACGTAAACAAACTATTAAACGTCATAGTGGCAGTTGTTACCTTAAAAATAAAAACAACGATAAATAGGTAATTATATAATTTAGTAATATAAGTTTAGTGTAAGAAATGAACCAACGGCGTTCCAATAAGCGGTTCTTTTTCTTGAGTGTGTAATTTAACAAGATACCTAATTAAGAGCTAGTCGAAGAATCTAGTTTATCACAAGTTTTGTTTTTGTTTTGTTACGCCAAAGAAGTATAACTTCTTACGCGCCTGCATAAATATACACACCGATTTTTTTTTTGTTCTTCCACCATAACCTCTTAGTTGTTGACACGGCGCATCTAAGAATCCCTATCACTCGTTTCCTCGGCTCCCAGTCCTTTTACCTTCTCTGGTCATATAAGCATCGTACAGCTCCGCCGTAATCACTTTGTGGATGGTATTTAAACGTGGCACCAGAGTCCGGTTGGCTTGGAGAATAGGTAAACCACATGGCTAAGTCAAGTTCATCTCGAGCGGAGCTATTTGCCAGGGCCCATCCACACACGGGCCCGTTTGACCAAACGAACTTGATATCAACCAAGACCAACTATGAGGCATTTGAAAAATTTGCTGCGTCATAATATGGTAGAAGGAATAATAGTTTTAAAATTCAATTAAACTCTTTCTAACAAAACCACAATTAATAATGAATATATAATTTGTGATATTTTATAAAAATATAATAGTAGTTTTTTTATCAAATTATGGTTTGGTTTAAGCTTGGTATAATTGAAATTTAAAAACTAAATACCAAAGTCAATGAAAACAAAACGGTATGACTGATGGATATCCACAGCCTACTTCCACCCTTTGCCACTGGTATATTCTTAAACAGTTATTACTAAATAATTTTACTGTAGTATATAATATTATATTTTCATTCAATATTGCCAGAAGGTATCTGTTTATTCAGATGATTGTGATTTGGTATTTCTAGCACTAACTTTGAGAGAAATTTTATTTACTTTAACATTATTGCTGTTGTAATAATACTATTGGTAATATTAAATTAGTGTTTACGTGGCTTAAATAAATTGTTTTAGAAACAAAGTTTTTTTGCCAATTCTACGATATTATCCAAATATTATTTGATTAACAAAAACTTTGTTTTTAAATCCATAATAACAATCTTGTTTTGTTAATAATTATTAAAACAGTATAATTTTGCAGTAAACTTTAGGTACTACAATTTAATAAACTTTCAATTAATTTTAATAACATGATACTCAAAATTTCATAAGTAATATGATATTTAAATTTATAATAGCAAGTGCCTATCTTCCTACGCATTTTGTTATGGTAAAACGTAATGAGAATAGAGTGTGTTTATATAATTTTTGAGGCAAAAAGCCTTCAATCATTGGGGAGAGCTTTGGGAATATTATTTTTCGTAATATTTTTACGAGCCACATAACGCTTGGCGTTGGGGTAGGTACTAAAACGAAAATGAGCAGTTGAGTATATACGCGCATTTCCCAATACGGTGACCATTATCATGGCGACATTTTTTGGGCAGCTGTAGTCTTATTTTAATTAACAAGATAACGTATAATTTAAAAGTGAAAGTTGAATCCCAATCAGTCAAACTCTTTTCTATTTTATACAGTGACGTCCCTAGACAAAATGCCGCCCCTAGGCAGTGCCAAAATGCCGCCACATTTTTTTCTTATACAGCACTTTGTATCATCCTTTCATGATTCCAATATCTAAGAATTAAGTTGTATGGATACATTACTAACAAGATATAGGCACCTATACTATTAAATCTAACATAAATGCCATCTCTGCTTCAATAAGCAATATTACGAGTCTACGGTTTCAGATAGGTACATTTAAAAATACACCTGACAACTTCCATAACTCGCGAGCGACTGTGAAGAACGTGACGTCGAAGGACAACGGACGTAAACTAGACATCGCGAACCCAACAAAAAAATAAAGTCCTGTTGAAAATTGTACAGTACTTACTCAAAGGGCGGCAAATCAAGGAGAATCATTAGGTATATAGAAAGCTACCTAAACTTAGTAATAACGGAAATGTCTTTCCATTAAACAAATTAGCTCACTGGTTGGAAACAAAATATATATTATATTATATATATTTTGTTTCCAACCAGTGAGCTAATTTGTTTAATGGAAAGACATTTCCGTTATTACTAAGTTTAGGTAGCTTTCTATATACCTAATGATTCTCCTTGATTTGCCGCCCTTTGAGTAACTGCCACCCCCAAGCGACGTTAAATCTGCCTACTCCCACGGGACGTCACTGATTTTATAAATTCTATAATAAAGAATCTAACATTCTTAAATCTTCTCGGTATTCGGTACCTTAATATTAGTTCAATAGTTGTTCAATATTATTATTCACAACAACTTCAGCGTGAATACCGTATTCCACAATAGTGGTCGCACATAAAAAATTGCATTATATATTTTTGTCTTGATATATCTGTCTATCGTTAACTCTGTCTGTAACGCATAAGTTATCTGTCTCTCTAATACACATTAACATTTTTGCGTCTTTGTTGCGCGATCGCCTAAATATAACACCCATGTTGCGTCCCTTTTACGTGCATTGCACTTAATCGCTAAGTCGTGTATATTAATTTAACTCATACGCTTCTTTACCAATACAACTCATGTAAAATACACGGGCTTTATCGAAATAGATACATACTAACCTATATTAGTATTCAAATTGACGCGTTCTTTAGCTATGAATATTGTACCATATATTTGTTTGCTTATGATATTAAAATAGTAGGTACTTTTGCTAGCTACCAGTAGCAAAGGGTAGAGGTAGGCTGTTAAGATTCGCCGTAAATAGTGCACGTTAAACTTTGTTGGTCATACGTATTTGTTTTCATTGAAATAAGACTACAGTTTTATATACAGATGGTGTAAATAAAGTTAGTTTTAAAATGCAGCAATGCACATGAGAGATAAGCAATGTAGATGTATAATTAGTAGGGCCCGGATTTATATGCTAATGCATGTTTTGTTAGGGTTTATGCATATCTACGAGAGTTGCACAGAAATCTGTTTTGAAAGACACAGAATCCAAAAGTAAAATTTTATTGTGCAAATAAATGCATATTTGAGACGTTAGAGCATATTTGAGACATTAATGCATATTTAATAAATAAATGCATATTTTAGAGCTTTTGAATTTATAATTTTAGTTTTTTAAATTATTTTATCGAAAAAAGTTAGGAAGGTAGATAATTTAGATGCACTTGCATTTTTAATACCATCTCCGAGCTGTGGATTTATCAGAAAAAGTGAAGTCAACTCGGGCACTTTTATTAATCACCTCCGTGGACCTCAAAAAATTTTAACTGCATATTTCTTCGGTTTTAGTGCATATTTTATTGATTTTAAGTGCATACGTGCATGCATATAAACATGTTTTTTGGTGCATATAAATCCGCTCCATAATAATAAGTGTAATAATTGTGAAGATGTTTTTATATTAAACCTATGGTCACTCCACACAATCTCCAGTTTATGGGCGGCAATGTTCTCGCTGATGTGTGTGTCGGGCGGGCGCACGTAGGCGGAACTTGGAGAACACTGTGAGGACGAGTGTTCTAGGGGGCGAGTGTAGTCAAGAGATATCGCGTGATGAGAGAATCGCCGGACAGCTGGCTGCAGTCGAGATAACGTCGGGCGGTGGTGAAAAAATATTAATGATGCTGGAAATATGTGTGTATTATGGAGACTTGTCGGTTTTAATTTATGAATTAATGTAATATATTATTTTAATACATCGTGTCATATTGATAACTATGAAGCCTATTGACCAAAAAAATTGAATATATATTATCAAGTAGCCAAATAAAATTGTATTATTAAAAGTCTTCCTGGAATTTCTGAAACGCAAAACAACATGAAATTTAGAATAATAAAAATAACAGGTAACTAAATATAATTGAAAAACAACCAAAGAATAATCTTACAGAAAAAATAAACAATAAAAGGAAATTTTATAAGCAAAATAAATTGTAGAATAAATATAATAATGTTACAGTAATATAGAATTTTAAAATTAAATACATAGGGCATCACTAAACATTTCTTTGTTTCTAGGTAGCGCATTGACCAATCTTACAGCCGTCGATAATGATGTCTGATAAACCTGGCACGAGGAAACGGTTTTCATCCAAAATAGCTGGTCATGGCATTTAATTGATGCATATAAATTATCCATAATATCAGTATTAGAAATTTTACCACGCGACGGCAGGAAAAAATGCTACAAGAGCAGGTGATTTTTGATTTATGATATTTTTTTTTTACAGTCAACTGAATAAAAAATAATATGCAAGACAAAATTTATATGTTAAAATACATTTAATATATCGTCTGCTTTGTTGATTCCATTAATATTGGCGACTATTTTTTGTATTCTTTGACCCACGATGGTCGCGCGGCTTAAGCATTGACCTATAACGTCGTGGATCTCAGGTTAAAATCCTGGGGCTGATAAGTACACTATTGTTTTTCAATTTGTGTATGAGTCTGATGAAATTAGAAATGCTTTATTTTTTCAAATCTAAAAGGTAGTGTGTTTATAATAAAATGGTATTCTGAAAATTGGAAAAAATTAATTTATGTTGACTGTATTGCAAAAGATTAAAATGTCGCAAATGTAATACAGTAACAGTAAAGGAATTGATACTAAAATTGTATGTACTTTAAGCCCTATCTCACAAACTAGTCTCGACTGCAACCCGTCGAATTTGTCAATGTGATTTTCCTGTCATTTACAAAACACATATAACTTAATGTACAGCCGTACATAGCGTCAACGCGATATTTTAATTATCATCGTATGCGTAGCGGCCATGACTTTGAAAAGAGACCCACAGATGGCGCTGCCCACTTGCTTGGAAGTTGCAAGCATTATGTAGACGGAATAGGATTCAATCCTAGGTTCACTTCGAAATCTTCACTCACAATATCTCAGCTTTAGTTTAGTCTGATTTTCTCTGACCTGTTTTGATCATACATGTCCTCTATTTTGAGCAGTGTTGCCAACCGTACTATAATTATAGTATTTGTACTATAATTTTGGTCCGCGTACTATGTACGATATAAAATAGGTATAGTACGGCCAAAATACTATAATTTTGAAAATCGTACTATAATTTTATATAAAAGTACTATAATTCTGCATTTGCCATTTCGCAATCGAGTGGTCTTCGAAAATTTGGAAATCTGCGGCCCGCGGCGAAATATTTTTCCTAAAAAAAACAAGCCGACCACGAAAAATCGGGAACCTGCGGCCCGCGAAGAAATATTTTTCCTAAAAACAAGCCGACCATGAAAATTTGGGAACCTGCGGCCCGCGAAGAAATATTTTTTCTAAAAAAAACGAGCCGACTATGAAAAATTGGGAAAATTTTCATTTTCAAGAGATGACAACGCGTACTATATTTTATCCCCAAATACTATAATTTTGGAGGCTCTGTACTATAATTCCACTTTCAAAATATGGCAACACTGATTTTGAGACTAAGCATCTTACACTATCGAGATTCGTTTCCAGTACTAAGTAGTGGTTATCTGTTGTCAAATGCGATACACACCGTGAGTGAACTAATCATTTAGCAAGTTCATCTGCTAATTGAGTCGAGCGAGCCATCTTATCTCGTTAATCTATTTCCGTGTACCGTTTGAAGTATTCTCTTTTATTGTTGATCACTCCATGTGAACTCTGAATAAATATTAACATCGGAGGTGTTTCTGTTTATATTTGTAATAAACACTCATGTAAATGTAGAATAGCAAAATGTTGCGTCGCTGCTCGTGGGCAGTCATTCATTTAGGCTAGCTGCGTGACGTCACTGACCCAGCATGGTCGCTCCTGTTTACCTAGAAGAGAATTGCAATACTGTTAGTATGACCAAGTTGCAGTTGAGACTTGAGACGACTTTGTATGTACAACAGGGTTTCGTATATTTTCAATTAAACAGTTTTTTTATTCAAATAATTAATATACACAATTTAAGAGTGTAGCGGAATACAGCGGTTATGTGTTAAATTCTATTTTTTTATAATATGAATGGTTCTAATGTATAACTAAAATTGAAATATAAATATATAATTATTATGATGGATTTGGTAGCCAGAATAAAATTATTATGTATTATCTTTTCAAGGCATTCAAAGTTTACTTGGAAAAATGATAAATAAAAAAATACGTTCATAACTTAGTTTTCACTACATAATATAATATAAAGATTGTTTAATTATATGTGTTTAGCGCACATATTATGGTGAGCTTTATCAAACACGTGAACCTCAGTTTACGTTTAAATTTATTATTTTTTATAATTATTACTTATATTATGTGGTTGGGGTGTAAAGAATGCTATGTTATGTGGGAAAGGGATAATCGTTGATATAAAAATCCTTATACAGGACTGGGTAGTTCTGTAATATGGATACATTTTAAAAATTTGATGTCATAGGGTAAACGGGATATAAAATAATTTTAATAATATCAATTAGCTCGGTATATAATTACTGTGGATTACAGATATCTAAAAAAAATATCACGAAGCGTGCAGAGATTCAAATATATGCCCAAAGGGTTGTAAAAAAATATTAAATTAAAAAATTAAGCCAAATATAATATTACACAATAAATAATACAACCTAACTTAGATTAGGATGTTTTTTATTATATTTTTTATTATGGGGGGACGTGCGCCGGTAGGTCAAAATGGAGATTTTATGCTATATTCAAAGCACGATCCTGGACATTTCTTAAGCGTTGTAGATAATCTATTTACATAATTTTGAAGCCTTATTATCCTTTATATTTATTTTAAACATTTTATGACTGTATAAAGTATTTTTATCATATAAAATAGTATTCTTTTAAACCTCTCGATCTAATGTTTTAGAATATAGTCATATTTCAGTACATCCATGTGCAGTGGTGTTATGATTTTTTTATATTTATTAATTTTTAAAAGCATTTATAAAACCATTAGTAAAATTTATGTCGACATTATCATAGTGAAATATTTACGATACAAAATTATATTGATAATCTCTTTGATCCCAAATTTGACAAGAATTAGGCATTTTATTATTCAAATAATGGGCAAGATTTACACATTTAAAGATAATTCTAAAAATACTGATTATAAGTTATTTCTTTGACCATTCAAGTGTGATAAATATTCTACGAATAATGATTGCTTTATAATAATTATTGACCTAAGAATAAGGTGGTATTTTTATAAATCTATATTAAAAGGTATATTAAAAAATCTTAACACCACTTCACATGGACGTACTGAAATATGACTATATTCTAAAACATTAGAGCGAGAGGTTTAATAAAATACTATTTTATGTAATAAAAATACTTTATGCAGTCATAAAATGTTTAAAATAAATATAAAGGATAATATGGCTTTAAAATTATGTAAATAGATTATCTACAACGTTTAAGGAATGTCCAGAATCATGCTTTGAAAATAGCATAAAAGCTCCATTTTGACGTACGCTGAGCATGTGGGTTGATAATGGATTGTGATAAATAACATATAAATTAAATTTACCAAAAACTTTTCCTTTCAAATTCCATTAATATTGGCATTATTGATAAACCAATAAGCCCTAATGCGATGAATGCATGTTTGAGTCTCGTACGGTACCTGCCAACATGTTTCAAAAATATTCTATAGGTAATATTATCGTTAGCGCCAATTATCGTGGCGTAAATCCCATTCCATATTAAATTCACCCCACCTACTACACTAATTGTTGTCATCCAGGCACTTTAATCAATTAACGAATGACTGTGTTTTTGCAAAAGTTCATAAACAATCATAAATTAATTACCCACTCATCGGCGACAAGAACAACTTAACCGTGAGAGTAATTATTCTAGTTATGTGAGTGCATGAACCTGGGATTAGTTCCAGCAATCCATCCGTTCAATATCAAAAGTTAGTGCCTGGCCTGAATCTCTATGTAACTACCCTCCTCCAGCATTCAAAACCTGCCTTCGTACAGTCTACTAAAAAGCATTACCAAATAATATGATTGATATATTTCTGAGGTGTATAAATTTTATACTTTCAATAAAGAATGATGTATCTTTAAATCTTGTATATTATTCATAGAATAAAAACTAGTTCAAATTTATATATTATGACAGATAAAAAATATAGCTTTCATTGCCCTACGCTATATTTCTGCAAGGCAGTAATAAATATTTAGTGTTCAAATGACAGTTACATAATTTGAATTCCTTCCTACCATTTGTGTCATCGGAATATATTTATAGAGATGTATTGAAATACATCTGGGCAGTGGCGTAGCTAGACATATTGGGCCCCTAATCAAAAATGACACAAGGGCCTCCTCTTTCGTGTTTCTAAAATAAGAGATGGTAAAATTATTTCCATCCGAAGCTTTGTATTTAAATAAATATATAAATTAATTCATACATATTATAAAATACCTCTTTTCCTGTTATTGGTTATAGAGATTATAAACCGCTTTTATATTCGCAAAATCTTTTTACAGATTTATGACACCGAATTATGAATTCTAATTTAAAATAATAATTTCTCATTAAAACAAAAATAATGAACCGTATTGAAAATTAACAACAATAAATAGGTACGAATAATTTTTCTAATATTCCAAGGTTTCAAATCAAATTATTTTTTTCTGTCAAGTTAGCATTTGAATTATTGTATATTATACTAAGTAATATGACGTAATGAAACGATTTTGTTATCTATATATAGGTATACTTAGGCCTTTTTCAATCTACTCAAAAATACAAAAATATAAGCAACATTATGAAACGTCTACTTGCCAATTATCACACTTAATTTTCATACATTTTCCGTTCATACAGAGACTTGAAATTCGGTACACAGATTCTAATGCAGTGACAATACATTTTGAGACGGTTTTGTAATCTACATATATGTATACTTAAGCCTTTTTCAATCTACTCAAAAATACAAAAAGATAAGCAACATACGAAACGTTTACTTGCCAACTATCACGCTTAATTTTAATACATTTTCCGTTCATACAGAGACTTCAAATTCGGTACACAGTTTCTAATTCAGTGACAATACATTTTGAGACGGTTAGGGCGATGTCTTTACCTACCAGAGGCACCTAGCGGAAAAATACAAAGCTTGCAATTTGAGAATTTTTTTTTATAATTTACAATTTCAACTGGGTTAATTAATAAATGTGCATCTGAAAACATTAAAAAAAAACTTTTCATGTTTTCAGATGCATTTTCATTAATGAACACAGTTGAAATTGTAAATTATCAAATAAATGTCTCAAATTTCAAGCTTCGTATTTTTCCGCTAGATGCCTCTGGTTGGTAAAGACATCACCTTAAATACCGCGAATATTCACTATTAGATACCATGATTTCCATGTATATAAGATATTATAAATGTAAAAAAACACATTGATGTGCTTCATTTACTTTTTGAGATAATGAAAATTAAATATTGCATTATCGTCGTTTGGTTACGAGCGGAGCCACGCTAGTAACGTTATTTTTATTCGACGCGCAAGGTATTGGTTTCATATACCGGGGTTTTTGGGTTTGATTCATAATTTTACTCGTGGCCTGTTGTAATGTTATTATTAAAATGGCCCCTATTCTGACTGGGCCCCAATAATTTTCATGTTCTTACAATGAAATAGTTACGCCATTGCATCGGAATTTGTGTCATGAATGCACTCTCAAAGCAGCGAATGGCTTGCACAGATAGACAAAATTTGAATAGGGTGACCATAGACATCACTATAAATTATAACATAGCACTGCAGAATAGTATAATATTATAAATTGTATGTATTAATAAATTAATACTAACAAATTTGTATGCCCTGTTGAGTTAAAATCGACAAAATTTTGAAGAATTTTGTACGCATACCTACTGTTTTTATAATTAGTCATTAATACCAGTTTAGATTATTAAATATGACGTATTTAACTGTTTATGATATCTTAATTAATGAATCTATAAACAAAATATACATAATATGAAAACATCTCATTCATATAGGTACACATCAGAAAAAATCTTTTTGTAGAAAAAAAAATACGAAATCCGACGAGACTTAAAGCAATTTTAACGGCCCACGTCATGCGCAGCGTACGTCAAAATGGAGCTTTTTTGCTATTTTCAAAGCATGATGCTGGACATTTCTTAAATGTTGTAGATAATCTATTTACATAATTTTGAAGCCTTATTTTCCTAAATACTTCGTTTAAACATTTGATGACTGCATCAAGTATTTTTATTACATAAAATAGTATTCTTTCCTCTCGCTCTAATGTTTTAGAATATGGTCATGTTAACCGTTTTTTTTTTTTTTTAATTCGGTTAGGTACATGTTCAAACACGCGCGTTAACATGATCTTACTCCCTACTTCATTAATCGTTTGTCAATTTATGGCTACGGCCGTATATTGTAGCTTAGCCACTGGGAAATGCCAATAGAAATAATGTAGTATTTTTTTGAAATACGCCATTTCTTTTGGCATTCCCCAGTGGTTAAGCTACAACATACGGCCGTAGCCATAAATTGACAAACTATAATTGAAGTAGGGAGTAAAATGATGTTAACGCGCGTGTTTGAACATATACCTAACCGAATTATTTTTAAACGGTCAGTTTTTGCAGTCATCAAATATTTAAAATAAATATAAAGGATAATAAGGCTTCAAAATTATATTAATAGATTACCTAAAATGTTTAAGGTATGTCCAGGATCATGCTTTGAAAACAGAACAAAAGCTCCATTTTGACCTACGCTGAGCATGTCCCCCCATGGTGATGTAATAATATCATAATCAATAAAAATAGAAACATTATGGATCAGGAAGAACCATCAACTAAGTGTGGCTGTTTGACAAATGAACGAGCTCAGGTTGTACGTGATCGGCAAAGTTAGGAAATTCTACAAAGACTGATGTAGCAGCTCATTGCTAATACTTCATTTTAAATGCGTTATGACATAGTTACCTACTGAACGATGTTCGTATAACGTTGCACATAAGCACCGCAACCATCGTCGGTTCGCATAGCGGTGCAACATTCATTTCCGGTTGCATTGAATACGACCGCAAGCCTCACATTATTCTGTACGCTTAAATCAATTTCCGGTTCGACCCCGTACATCCCGCGTCGTTGCAGTGGGTCGGGCGAGAAACGTAAAAGCTCTATCATTCAATAAGGCAGTATTTTTCAGGATTTGGTCGTGATTTTGGATTCAATTTTTGTCAATATGTTTAGGTACAGCATTACGTTAACCCATTTCAATGAAGAACATGTAATACTAAAACATCTTATGTGTTTTGCAATATTAGTAATATTATAAAAGTAATTTCTTTTATTCAATACACTAGATTTTTATTGTTGAAGCGACATAATTTTTAAAAACTTCAGAAACATAATATATTAGATACAATCCTAGATAAACACGTCGGGTAGAGAGGGATTCGAACTCGAATTTTTCACTATCCGGGTGAATGCTTTTATCTTTTTAGCTATTAATTCAACTATGACTCATGCAAATTAATTCAAATATCTATATTATTAGAGGTGTTTTAATTTTTACCAAGGAAAATAACCAATATTTTGATTAAATCAAAGGAGACAGTGCAATCACAAACATGATCTATAGATGGCGTATGGTACTTGTGACTTAATTAACTAATTAAAATTTAAAAAAACCTAAATTTCAACGTCAAATTTGATCGATTATTTAACTTATAATTATTAAACAATTACTTTTACAATTATTGTTAAAAATATACATTAAATGGAAATATATTTTTTATTAGTTTTATTAGTTACTTAGTATATGATGATGGCCGAGCGGCTTACGCGTCGGCGTACACTGTCGTGGGTCCCAGGTTCGAATCGTAGGTCTGGCAAATACATATTCTTTTTCAATGTGATTGGAGTCAGAGTATAGACCTAATAGGATGAGCAAGTGGTTAACATCCATTTCTCTTAAAAACAAAAATCTGATAATACAAAACTCCACTCCGTAGAGACCCGTTCTATTCTTTCTTTCAACAATGTCCGATCCTAATAGATCATATGGGCCTCCACAGAGTAGAGGTTTGTATTAATAGATTTTTTTTTACGAAAAATGGATGTCAGCCACTTTCTCAACCTATTAGATCCATACCCTGATAGACACACATTGAAAAAACAATGTGTGTACTTGCCAACCTAGGATTCGGACATGGGACCCACGGCGTTATAGTCCAACGCTTAAGCCGCGCGGCTACCATTCTATGGAGGCCCATAATATGATCCTAATAGGATCGCACATGGTCAAAAGAAGACGAAAAAGTTTTTTTTTAAATCTGCATTTTTATTAAATTCAGAAGCGGTCTCTCTTAGGGGTACTTAAATTCTTAAGTATGACTATGCATTTGACCCTTAGATATTTTTATTTGGAAACTAATGTTATTTTTTTTTATTAGTGAGTATTTTAATAACTAATTTTAATGATTTTTAATGTATTAGAATATGAATATAAGATAAAAACAATACTATGTAAATAAAATAGCACCGCGGCAAAAATTAATTATAATTTATGACTACAAGATAAACATAATAATTAAAAGGATAATATTGTGCTTTCGTTCAAAATTCCTGTTTTTTTAGGATACTTGTTATGAAAATATACAGCCTATTAAATTGTTTCGGAAAAAGCGATACACTTTTTTTGTATACGTAATAAGGACAGGTAATAAATTATTATAATACAAATATTAAACAGGTAAAGAATACGTTTTATAAATAAAGTAAAATTTATGCTTTAGGTCAGGGTAATTTATATATATTATGTCCATATGAATACAGATTAATGCACAGTACGCGGCAAGATCTACCTACAAAAATATGCATCATCATGATCAACCTGAATCTATCCACTGTTGGATGAAGGCCTCTACAAGCTGCTTCCACTTCTCTCGGTCCTGTGCATTGCGTTGCCACGTACTTCCGCATAACTAGGTCTACCTTGCGGACGTTTTGTACTTCTTGGATACCACTGTATGACTAGATTTGTCCAACGATTGTCTCTTCTTCGAGCTATGTGTCCAGTCCATCACCATTTAAGGCTTGTAATAAACTCCATTATATCACATAGCCTTGTCTGCTTCCTTATCCACTCATTCCTCTTTTTATCCTTTCGCGTTATGCCCAGCATGCACCTCTCCATACCACGTTGTGCTACTCTAAGTTCCTGGATATCTTTTTTACTTAGGGTCCATGTTTCACACGCATATGCAATCACGGGAAGCACACACTGGTTGAACACTTTGCGCTTTAGGCACAGTGAAAGGTCACTTTTGAAAACATTATTCAGGCGGCCAAAATCACTCCAACCTAGCTTTATTCTGCGAACAATTTCATCAAATATACATCCATCTATAGACACTTGTTGTCCCAGATAGATGTAGCTTTTCACCTGTTCGAGCTGAGTGTCATTGATGAGAATCTCTTTTTGGCCCGCAAAGCAGTTGAACATGACTTTCGTCTTTGTTACATTTATTTTCAAACCTACTTTGTTGCTTACTTCAGCGAGTTCCTGCATTCTGCTTTGGAGGTCTTCTGAGTCTTGCGAAAAAATTACTATGTCATCGGCAATATTAAGTCATTGGATATAATAAAGTTTTTTCAAGAATTCAATTCGGGTAACTTCGTGAATCTAGTTTGTAGAGAGGACGTTTCTGAAGCCGTGGGTGGCACATTCGATCCCGTGACCAGCAAATATTTACGGACTGAAGGATAGTCCCTATTTTGAGTTGATTACATGCGGTAAATAAAAACACTAATTGTAGATTATTCAAATAAATTGAGATCCGAAATTTGTTGACATTGAAATAATATATAATTTGTAGAAAAAAATATTAACGATTAAGTTAGAAGCGCAGCGAGATAATGAATTCCCAATATGGCGTCGAGACAAAGCCTATTGCTTGCATTCTGTCTTAGTCAAGTGCATCAGTTCTTATATTATAGCAATGCATGCAATTCGACTGGCATTTGCTGATAAAACTTTTGTATTTTTATTATCAGTTGTTGACTCCGACAAATAATATAATATGACAATATATTGTTTTTATAAATATTTGTTTAATTCGGTCCAAAGAACTATTAAAAATTATGGTACTGTTCGGTTATACGGAATACAGCGGAAAACACATTTTGAAAATAGCCGATAAACTGGATTATTTGTTAGGTTAAGCTAACTTAACCTAACCTAACCTAACTTAATCTAACCTAACCTAAACCAACCCAAACTAACAAATAATCCAGTTTATCGGTTATTTTCAAAATGCATTTTCCGCTGTATTCCGTATAACCGAACCGTACCAAAATTATATAATTTCCCTAGTGTTGTTACCAGGTCAATTTTTTTGTGAAAAGACACTGTATTAATTTAAATAAAATATAATTTATATCACTTGACGATGCTCCATTGAAGCGAACGAACTCGGTCCTAATTATTATTATGTTTTATAAAATACGTACATACTAGATACATGTATTGAATTTTACTTTATTAATTAATAAATTCTGTCTCTGCGATCTTTAAAACTATTAGCATAAAATTTGAACGCTTCGATTTTGAAATTTTTCATATTTAATATAATATAATATATACCTAAAATAAAATATTTTCAGTTCTATTTAGGATAATAATATGCAATCTATTCATAGACGCCGTAGACGTGGGGCATCCCGAGAGAAATAATTGTTAAAGTATCAATTATTATTGATGTAATCAAAAAATTATTATGGACAAAGATATTTATTGCGTGATTACATATTAAATTTGATAAATGTTACATAACTTAACTTCTAAAAAAAAAAGTTATATCAATATTACATATTTTTTATAGAATATTATATTAAAGCTATCAATGTTTCATGACTATATATTATAATACTTCATCGGCTGCACGCCAAGATTAAATTATGTAGTTACAAAATCCTAAGTAGTAGATATAAATGTGTTTTTGTGTCAATAGCATCCCTACAAGGAAAAGTCACGGTATTTTACATAATATATTTTTGTTACCAAATCTATCAACATTAACATTAATAGTAGTTATGTAATAATAAATTCATAAATAGTGGTATAAAATTATTTTAGATTATGCGGTTTGCTTCTTGTGTTTATTAATTCGTTTTAATTTGATGTATCAATAATTATAATTATAACCTAATCACAAACCAAGCTAAGAAAGACTATGTACCTAAACATATTAATATGGAATTGGACCGCTTCATAATAATTCTTAGGTTTCCTCGTAATTTTTATCCAGCTCCTTGAGTATAAAGGTATTATAGTTTATTCAGAAAAGTAACAATCAACGATTGAGAAGTGTTGGATTAAGGAGCCAAGTTTATTTTTGCTATGAAAAAATAAAAAAAAACTTTTTAATTTTTGAAATGATGTTTTATTTTAAATATTTTGAAGGTAAGTATGTCGTATGCTTAATTAATTCTGAACAAAATAGTTAAAAAAACTTTTAATATTATGTTTGTTCGTAGCAATAATAATAATACAGTTCGAAAAACAATGCAAACTCAAAGTTAATATATACATTTAATATAATTTGTTAATTGAAATCGTATTGGTTCAGCATATAGTTTGATTAGAATATTGAAAGCCAATAAGAAAATCTATATATAGATTCTAGAATAATTTTCTTGGATAACATAGGCATTCATAATTAATTTTATATTACATAATTCTTTACATTGTTTCTTAACCACGGTTTCATTATACCAAATAACCACCATAATGAATTTTAATGATTCCGTTGAAATTTATAAACACTAAGGTTACTTAGGTACATACGAGTTACTCGGCAGCTTTTAGCCATCGTAGAGCCTTTTAAATAATAAAGAATCAGTCTGATCTCCAAAGGGATCACCCCTATCAGTGGCACCCTTACATTATATTATACAGATAGTAATAATAATATTATCTATATTATATCATATTCTTAAGGTTTTATCGTATTCGTTGATGTACACAATGATATTGTAGATGTATGATATGAGTGTTTCACAAGCATAGTGAATCAAGTCCATTCTGGTTATTTTTGAGTAAGCTTGGTTGAAACATAATATTTGAGTATTTCTTATTCTGTAAGGCTATGATTTTCCTTAGATAATAACTTAAATGTACTCAAAATAACACTTTAGAATAATGTAATCATACCCTTACAGAATTAGAAATACTCAAATATTATATTTGAACCTAGCTTACTCAAAAATAACCAGAATGGATTTGGTTCAATATGCTTGTGAAACACTCATATATGCCCTACCTACTCATTTACAACCCGAAAAAATATTGTCACATCATCAGTGCAATAACCTAAAAATGCCTAACTACTGACACCCCCTTTTTACGATGGCACCCATATGTACGCAATTCAAGCACTGCTGTTGCTTGTTAAGTCAATTGGCTACACATTTTACGTTTAAAATATACGCCGAATGCACATAGTTATATCCCCTATTTAAGCAGTGTTTATCAGATAATATTAATTTTCCTTTCAGCCAAATGATTAAAACGTGTTTTAACAAGCGTTTTATATTGAGAGAAATAATCCACTTAAAATTGTCCTGTAAACCAACATTGTAAATTGTACTAAAATAGCTTGAATCCGGAGACAACCCTCCTCATCAAAAATACTCCACCCTCTCTCCACCATGAGTCTTAACCGTATTTTGTCCAGAACAAAAGGGTGGTTTGCTACTATCTATAGTCATCGTCCCTATTGAGTCTTGCAATATTCCTCCGACCAGATCGATTCGCATTTAAAATCAGGTTATTCAATCCATGTCGTCTATTCGTTGATAATGGCTAACTTATCTTAGTTGGGAAACATTCATGACTTGGATTATGTTGGCTTCCCAAATTCTATGTAAACTTAGGGCTGTATCTCACAAGACACGATAATGTCGTCAGTTGCATCGAAAATCACAATGAATGAAATTGTATACAGGGTATCTGACCTCAAGACGCCTTGTCAACATAGCCAATTTGGAATTCCTCATACATTAGGATTGTTTGTCAACGCTGCTGGTGACGTCGCCTTGGCATCCTGGTGAAATATAGCTTTTAATGGTTAAGACATATTCTTCTTCTTCTTTCTCGGCACAACATCCCGGGGCGGGATTTGGCCTCCTCTACAATTGTCCTCCACACGCTCCTTTCCCTGGCTGCTCCTCTCCAGTCTCCAGCCCTCCCCATCTTTCTCCAGTCCTCTTCGATACAGTCTGCCTACCTCTTCTTTACCTGCCCACCTTACGCGATCCATTTTCAATAGATATTGATGGTGTACCGACAGAGCTACAACTTAATATTATTGATCTGCAGTATGTATGACAATGATTTAAGAGAATTGCATCGTCGTGAAGAAATCTACAAATTTTACAATCCCCTTAATTTAATGCCCGAAAAATGTTTGTTATTTTTGGATCAACCTATATATGTGAACAAACATTTTCGATCATGAACATCAATAAAAATTCTTTACGATCAAATATCTTCGATGCCCATTTACAAGCAGTTTTGAGAATATCAACTACAAAATTAGCACCTGAATTTAAAAAAATGTTAAAAAATGTACAACAGTTTCATTCTTCTCATTAATTTTTTTGTAAGGTTTATTTTTCGTGATAATAAATAGTGTAGGTACATCTAAAATTGGTATTTTACTTGCGGCCCGCCGCTCATTTTGAATTCTTGAATTTGGCCCTCCATCCAAAAAGTTTGCCCCCCCCTGTATTACAGTCTACTTAAATTATCGCTAAGTTCATACTTTTTTCAGATGCCCCAAAAAAGATATCCAACCATCTCTGATGCGTACAGTTTATTATAACCAATGTGCTTTTCTATTACTAAAATATTACGTTTACATGTTTCTCACGACTCTTTTAAAATGTCCTTTATATAATTCTCGGGTGATATCGTCCGTTTAATTGAAGGTATTGGGTGTCTGTAGCGTCTTTCACTTGATCGGACCTACGAATATGAGACCTCACACATTGGCGTCGACCCTCAACCTTTTCAATGATCTGTCCTCTATTATCCGAGACCCGACTGCCTAAATAGGGTTCAAGTAAAAGAAACTGAACTGCTATAATATAAAGTAATATAATAAATATATTTAAATGCTTTATATTTTTGGCTTTGGCAAAACTAAATAAATATATTATTAATAAAATTAATACTATCTACTGAAGGCACTTGATAGAATTTGAAAGTTAGTTCTAATTTAAACCATATTTTTTTAATATTACAATGGTAAGGATTGAAAAAAAAATTTTAGCCAGTAAGTACTTTTACACTAATTGATTTTAGTAATAAGATTTTTACGGTCTTCAGGACTCGAAATGGACCAGAGCGCTCTGGTGCGCTGTTGCGGTTCGTGAAATCAGTAAAATTATTGCTTCGTCTCGAGGAAAAAAACATTTGCCTGTCGAAGCTAGATAGGCCATAATATTATAACAAAAAATATAACTCACTTATTTTTATAAAATACACATAAAATTTGATAACTACCTATGTTAAATGTTGATATATTCCATCTACGTGAGAATGAGTATAGGTGGATGTTATTTTATAAATTCTTAAAATAGGGTCTGCTTAACTCATCCGGTGTACTTCCTTGTACCTATAATACTTCATATTTTTTATATTTACACATTTATACTGTAGAATAACTTAATATTGCATAATTGCAGTATTACATAATACTGTTTTAATAATATTTCTTTATTTCTAAATGTCATGTTGTGAACGTCTTAAACTTATAATTTGTAATGTCCACAATATGTAAAATAAGTTAAAATTGAAATTGAATTGAATTAATATCTTAAGAAAATTTCGAGCGCTCCGATTCGTAAACTTTTCCGTTCCGAGCGCAGATCAATTTGTTATATAAACGAAAATTAACTGTGCATTTGCCATAAATAACATAGCAATGGTCATTAAAAATGCTATGTTTTTGTTGTTCGCTGATGACTTGAAAGTCTTCATGGAAGTTGTCACGTTGGACGATTGTCGTCAACTCCAACTTGATATAGATTAGATTGGGGCAGGCGTAACAAACTTCAATGAAATGCAATATTTTATCGTTTATGTTTACCAGAGTCTCGCGAGTAATATTTTACCAATATTCGATGCATGGCAGAGTTCTTTTGCGAATACCATCTGTAAGGGATCTTGGCGTTACGTTTGACAGTATTAACGTTGGGCATAACGCGCTGGAATCAAAAAGTATATCATACATTGATAAGGGAATATTTATGTACCGAATACATTTACTTCAATAATATTATATTTTTCCCTGAATGTCACTGTACAGTTGGTCGAATTCGGGCGGTAATCCCACTCTAAGTGACTCCGCCCCTGCTCCATTAGCGAGATTACTGTCCTCTCTTCCGCCACTCTACCCCACCCCCTGTTGGATGTATAAAGCCTCCACAAAATCGCCTTTACCGCCCTTTGAAAGTGATGCTTTCTCAATGATATTATTACCATTGGGAGAGCTTTCTATATATTTCTTTTAATCGTACAGGTGGATGCTAAAGCATAGATAAAATGGATATTATTAAGGGGTTTATTTTCTCTTTTAGATTTCGGCCTTTGACTTTGGAGAATATATTTCATTCATAAAAATAGTTTGAGTACAATATCTTAGGAACGGTCGGTGACCCAATATTTTAGGATGGCAATTATTTTACATAATATTATGTTTTTACAAATGGCGCATGTGGAAGAAATAAATTATGTTGAATAAAACGATAAAACAGAGCACACTGAACAATTATAATAAAATAAAATATTCTTCTTCTTTTTTGGCCATATCCGCCCGTTAACTGGAGCATATAGACACCACGCGGCGCCTCCAAAAATCTCTGTCGCTCGCCAGTCTTCTTGCTTCGTTCCAGGTCAAACCAGCATCCCGTAGCTTCGCCGTATACACTCTGTAGATTGTATTTAGCGGCCTTCCAGGATGCCGGAATCCGGTCGGCTTGAAAAACAGGCAAGCCAGGTTGAAGTTCTCTTCTGGCATCCGCAGCACGTGGCAACGTCGCCTCTTCACTTTCAGCGTGATGAGAGGCTGCTTGGTGCGTTCTCTTATCTTCTCATTGCTCCTAAAGTCATTTCATTTCATCATCCCAGTATTCGTCGCAAACATCTGTTTTCGAAGCTCACTATACCGTTGCTTTGAGCCTACGTAAAGTGCCATGATTCGCTACCGTAAAGCAGCACCGTCAGAATGCAAGCATCAAATAGGCAACATTTGGTTTTGACCGAGTACAATAGTGAGTCCCAGACATTCCGCATCGAGTTGAATGTTGCTCCAGTCATTACCATTCGGATAGCGAGCTCCTTCTGCAAAATGCCATCTCCCGTGATGTGTAGGTACCCCCAGGTACTTGAAGCTGTCGACGCTCTCGATGTTTTTTCCGTCGCTAATCAGAGGGAAATCTGGATCAGGACAGGTGCTTTTACAGAAGACGTTGGTTTTCTTTGCGTTGATTTTCAAACCAACGCGAGAGGAGTTGTTATGCAACATGTCGATTGTCTCTTGAATGCCCTCGATTGAGTTGTCGAATAGGACAGCATCATCGCGTATTCCAGGTCGCATAGCTTCACCGTGGGGGGGTAACAGCTATGCCTCGGTCGGGTGGTATTGACTTCCGTAGTATGAAGTCAAAGAGAATGATGAAGAGAAAAAAATATATTTGATGATTATTTCAGTACCAGTAGTATGTACCATAGAACAGATTAATAAATAAAATTCCGATAGGCTATTCCCCAATACACTACATTTTGATACAGAGTTTTGAATGTGTGAGTGTCCTACAAAAATGAAACTCAAATTATAGACGTGCAAAAGTGTATGTTGCAACTTAAAATGAGTGGCGAAGGGTGGAGGTAGGCTGTTAAGATCCGACATAAATAGTGCACAATAAACCTTGTCAGTCAAACGTATTTGTTTTAATTTAACTAATATTACAATATGTAGGTACATAATGTTAATATATAAGCCATAGTAGATAATAGTCAAAAAATATTCGTTTATCCATAAAACATCCAAAATTATGTAATTAAACCATACATAATTTTAGATATTTTATAGATAGAAGAATATTTTTTATCGATTATCGTTTGGTTTAGGCAGGGCTTAATGAATTAAAAAAAAACTAACCATCACCATCTATACCTACTCTTAATTAACGAAAACAAATAAGTATGACTAAAAGTGTGCAATATTTTTGTCGGATCGCCCATAGCATCCCTAAACTATTATGGTTTGGTTTAGGCAGGGTATAATTGAATTTTAGAAACTAACCAACACTGTCTGCAAATTATTGTATTCTTAGTTAATTAATTAAAACAATTATGTTTTATCGGCAAAGTTTAGTGTGCACTATTTATGTTGAAATTTAACAGCCCACCTACACCACTCGCCACCGCTTCAAGTACACCAATATTGAATGAAATCATGAAAAAATGTTACAATCATGAACTTTATACGTTGTTTAATGACTTTACCGTCATCAGATATATCAAACACCAACTCATGTGATGGGCAAGCCATATAATACGTATGTTACAATAACCACTGTTAAAATACCTTACGTTTCGTCGATCAGAAGAAAACTACAATACTACAAACTACACACTCACTTAAGGGCGGACGTGCTCTTAGCACCTTATTCTTAGGTCAATAATTATTATTAAGCAATCATTATTCGTAGGATGTTTATCACATTTGAATGGTCAAAGACATAGCTTATAATCAGTATCTTTAGAATTATCATCAATGTGTTAATCTTGCCCATTTTTTGAAAAATAAAATGCCTAATTCTTGCCAAATTTGGGATCACAGAGATTATCAATATATTTTTTTATCGTAAATATTTCACTATAATAATGTCGACATAAATTATACTGATGGTTTTATAAATTTGTTTAAAAATTAATAAATGTAAAAAATCTTAATACCACTGCACATTTATGTACTGAAATATGACTATATTCTAAAACATTAGAGGGAGAGGTTTAAAAGAATACTATTTTATGTAATAAAAATACTTTATGCAGTCATCAAATGTTTAAAATAAATATAAAGGATAATAAGGCTTCAAAATTAGATTAAAATAGATTATCTACAACGTTTAAGGTATATCCAGGATCATGCTTTGAAAATAGAACAAAAGCTCCATTTTGACCTACGCTGAGCATGCCCCCCCGTCGAATAAAAAAAAATGGTTATTCCTGTGGTTATTTTTGTAATATTCTTAAAAAGGACTTATGGCAAAATGGCCTGGCAACAAAATTGAATATACCCCTTTTCCGGTGTCTGTTTATATTATAAAATTCACTCTATTTAATTAAGCTAAGCCAATTCCAAAACCACCATTACACATCAGTATTAGCTGGGTATATACCTAGATATTTATTTAGATTGGTTTCAAAATAAACAAAATTGTCGTTTTGGTTATTGACATAATTTGAATGATACGCTAAAACACTTCAAAACGGGCGTAGAATAAAATATATGTCAATCGATTATGTATATGAAAATATAGTGAATATATTAATCAAGTAATATATTTCGTGTGTACAATTGCTTTTATTTAAATTACTACTTTAATTAATATCAAACCAGCGCGCGAAATTGAATATGTTTCCAGCCGGAAAGCTCGGTCATAATAGGTATCCATTATCTAAAAATATTGAGGCTTGTGAAACTTTTTGTTAAATAATCTTAGATTTAAAAATTTAATAATATGGAATAATACTTTAAATTTCTCACATATATATCTAATAAAGTTTAGAGTAAGTACCTACTGTCACATGAAGCATTTAGCAACAGATATATTACTTTCTAATTATATAATGTCAAAAAGGTCATTTAAGCGCCAATCTTAGGTGAAAGATCTTGACATAATTTTTGACTATTTGTTATCTCTTTACTCACACGTACGTACAAGTAAGCTTCTAGGACTTGTCATGCGATAAGCCAAACCATTCAAGAATTCAAGTGTTATACGTACACTCTACGTCTCGTTGGTGTGTAGTATTCTTGAATATGGATCTATTATCTGGAGTCCTTATAAAGTTTCCTACAAGCTTATTTTAGAGTGCGTCGAGAAGCAATTTCCTCGATGTCTTTATTATTTAAGATATACAAGTATTTTCCATTTAATAATTCGTTAAACGATAACGTTTCAACTGCCTTTCTACAAGGCATGGTAACTTTTCACTCTCTTGAATCAATTACCTACTACCTACGTGGTCGCAAACCTATTATGGGTCAGGACTGTATCCTTGAGTCAAGCCTATCAGGCACCATTAGCGAGGGGTGCAAGACTAGTCAACTCGCTTCCTAAAGACATTGACACTATCAATAATATGCTGTGCGTTTTGTTTTTGAAACATTATTTTACTGTGAACAATTGTTTATGTATTTTAATGTTTTTCTTCTACTCTCTTGTGAGAGTAATATTTAATACAATGTAAGCCTCATGTTATGAAAGTCCTGAATTTAGATTTGTTATATCCATAATGTTTTGTTTTCTTAAATAATTAAAGAAACTTAAGAGAAAAATTCATTTTTTTACTGCCCCGAACTGTGGAGTATGGTACAGTTTCGTGTTCCTGCTAGGTAGACAAAAAATTGCGACCCATTTCACTTTGAGTTTTTTACAGCCAGCTTATCTATTTACACTTCAATATTATTGATTCATTTATATGAGAATTCGAATCACTCCTACTATTGACATGCTTAATATTATCTCCGTTCAAGCACTGCATTAAAAGATAATTTTTGGTGTCAACCTACTGAACTTGATTTCATAATTAAATGTGCTGCATTTATTTTACATATACTTAGAAAATAATTTTTCTTTTTTTATTTAAAATTTAATAATAAAATATATATTTTGGTGCTATATAATTAATTATACTGTCGTATTTTATATATTTTGTTTATAAGATTATTTATAACAATTTATAGTATGTTTTTTTATTTATTTATAAACATAGAAACACTTCCAGTTTAGTATTTATTCAGAGTTCACAGAGATTTAATCAATAATAGCAGAGAATACTTCAAACGGTACACGAAAATAGATTAACAAGATAAGGTGACTCGCTCGACCAAATAAACTTGCCAAAGGATTAGTTCACTTCAGGTAGGTATCACATTTGACAATTAGAAACCACCCTTATCACTATAAATGAATCTCGATTGTGTGAAGACGCATTTAGATCATGCGAGTGAATTTTTGCTCCTCCCCCACTCCGGAGTTGCCTTAGAGTTAAATCCCAATCTGTCTACATAGCGCTTGCGGCGTCCAGTCAATGAATAGCGCTCTCTATGGGTCTCTTTTAGAAATCACGCCGCTACAAATTCTGATTTATAAGTTAATTAATAAAGATACAAAATTATTTTGTAAACCTTGTAGGAATAAATAAAATAGTTTTACTAATTAATATGTTTGCCATTATTTAAAAACACGATAAAGTTATGTTTAATTATTGAAAATGTGTGAAAAGTCAACGTAACCTTAAAATAAACCCATCCTAGATTAAGCTCCGCTCGAATACAGATGAAAGCTTCCTGTAGTAGAGCGGCGAGATATTGAAAAGTTGCGAAAGTTCAAACTGCGGCTGTCTGATTGCGAGAGTCGCGAAAAAGTGCATCGGATTTGCATTTCAAAAGCGCTAATCGAGTGGGAGGCGAGGTCGATAGAAGGTTGGGGATTCGCTACTACGTTGACTAGCTTGAAAGTTTTTTTTCAAATTTCCGCAATGGCTGTGTATATGTTTTTTTGGGATTTTATGTTTGGGTTTTATGGGATTTGTTGACGAAAGTGCAGTGATGGATATTATTTTACTAAGTGTAATATTTTAATTTACATCTTCTTCGCTTACGTTTTGTACCCACAGTAGATTATAGTTGTGATTATATTAAGATGCCTGTTGCGTACTGTCACATTGTCACGGTGACAAATTTAGTCTATGGTTTCGTCATTTTGCAGAATATTTTAAACGAACACGATCTCTGTAAATTCAATAATATTTTGAACGGAACCCAACCCACAGATCATAGATACTAGACAACATTCTTATAGAAAATACATATTGCTAATCGCTAAAAACAAAAAAACGCGATTTTGATATGATTCGAAAATGTGTAAGCACGTAGAAAATGATAAAAAAGCGTTCATTGAGTCATGTAGGTGTCGATGTAGTGAGGTACAATGTGAGGTTACCTTATTGTTGTTCTGGTGATTTTGGCAAATTTTGCTATCTGACAATGTTTGTAGGTTCAAAATGTACTACGGGATGGGAGTACCAGTCTGACGGGACATTTTAAACACCAAGAAAAATGACATTACACACTATTTTCCCGTAGCGGCAGTTTACTGTGACGTCATGTGATAGTACACGACGTGCACCATAATATATTTCGCGTTTAATAGTAGAGTATTTAATTTTAAACCTGTATGTTATTGATTTGAATCCTGCGTCTCGCAAATCTATTCTTTTACAATGTATAATTTTTAAAGAGATAGGATACTGTGGGCAATAAATTAATAACAGAAATTGTTTGTAAACATAAACTAACTTTTATAATGATGATTCGGCATTATTTGACCTTCTCTAACTATACCTTCACGGCATTCAACCTCAAGTCAGTCCTGTGTTAGTGAAAAAAATTGTTACATGCTTAATTTGGTTTTCAAATCTAAACAAACCTTTTTATCGTGCGTCCAGATCTAACCAAATAATACTAGCTTTCCAAGATAGTATTCACATTTTGACATTATGAACTTACGAAGTCTACGTTTAATATCCCAGTATCTTAAATTGTCTACTGAAAGAGAAGTAAGTGCTCAAGTCAGTTCAACCAGCTGTTTTAACGTGGTCGCTATAAAGACAAATTTTGTTGCATTTGTCATACTGCCAACGTGAAGATAATATTATATTCACTTAGATAAATAATCAGTTTTGTATAAATTTGTGTTAGTATTATATTTTTTTTAACGCGTTTTTCTTAGCTTGTATTCTTGTTTGTCCGGTGGTCGTTTATCCAGTACAAATATTGCAATCGATTATTAACTAACTTCCCGACTAGCTAGACATTTGAAACAATATATCAGAACAAGATCCCAATGCATTCTTTTAATACTTTTAGCCATCTTTAAGTACCGTAATCAAATCCACTATTATTGGTTGCTAAGGGGGTGGTCCTTGCAACTAAATTATTAATATATACGTGCGTTACTATGGAAATCAAAATGACATTTCAGTATTCTATATTTGTTTGTTTGTTGCAAAATAGCAAAAAAAATGATTTGTTGACAATTGCCTTATTTTTTTAAAATTATTAATACATAAAATTGTCAAGTTTATACGATTCAGCAGAAATTTTTAAAACGTGGTATATAAAAAGTTCTTTTTATCTTGCAAGTATTAATATTGTCTCTACGTGCTCCTCTCTATTATATATACTATTAACTTAAAGTAATGTAAATGTAGTCAAAGCGTACTTGAGTTCATCGCGACCCAAGTCCTAGTAACTGCTCCTGAGAAATTTTCAGTCATAAAAATATATGCTTAACGTCCAAACGTAGGGTCCAGTGGTACACCCAATTAAGACCGGACATAGTAGCAAGGCAAGTGTGGTTTGGTGGTGCCATTAAATTAATTTTTTAAACTGTGTACTTACCATTATTATAGGTTATGTACTTTTTATGAAATTGCTACTAATATTATAATGTTTGGATGCCAATAGAGTTGTAAATGATACGCTACATTTTCCATTGTTTAATTTTATTAAAATAACAGGTAGTGGTGTAAAATGGTCTATACCTACTCTATGTGTAATATATGAGCTTGATTATAATACTGTTTGTGTACTTGGCCCGCCTTTGCCGTGTGCTGTGTGTGGTATGGACTCTATAGTGCAATATTCACGGTGTAGTGGACATAGTTAAATCGTTCCCAAACTGTATAATAATATATTTTTTAGTCTTACGGTTCCATATTACACCATGATTAACTAGGTTGATCCTTTTCAAGCTCCTTTAGTATCCTTCTTTCCTAGTTATCTATAGATATATATTTCCAGAGGATAACTCACGGAGTGACATACCGGTCTTTTAACAGTTGACGACCTCTTATCAACTCATATTATCATGCGCTAAGCATTAAAGCAAATTTACATTAATATTGCATCACGTGGGTTTGTTATTAAAACAACAGAATATTCAATAATGAAAAATATTGTATCGATTATCCGCCATTTCTAGCTGCCTTGAAATCCACTAAAATCAAAGATACGTGAGACTACGTGGCACTAACATGTATAAATTTGCAGAAAATCAAATAAAGTTCTATCACAATTGAGATTGGTGTTGTGGCGATATAATAATATGTATTATGAGCCAGATTTCAGTGTGGTACTGGTACATTTAAATAGATACGAGGGTGGGTCAATAATTCCTTAGAAAAAAGCATTAAAACAGTTTTTATTTTTGTATTTTTTTTTTATTTCTCAACATAATCTCCTTGGAGCTCAATACACTTGGTTAGACGTTTCTCAATTTTTTTTAAACCGTCAGAAAAATAAGTTTCGAATACGGTGGGTGGTCGACCAATTCGAACTTCAATTCTTCAATTTTAGCCATTGATCGTAAACATGTGTGAACACGGGCATTGTCCTGATGAAAGAGGATTTTTTTCCTGTTTAAATGAGGCCGTTTTTCTTCAATTTTGTTTTTTAGCTGGTCCAATAAAGATGCATAATAATTCCCTGTTATTGTTTTTCCTTTTTCCAAATAGTCAACGAAAATAATTTCACGTGCATCCCAAAATACAGTAGCCATAACCTTACCAGCTGATTTTACGGTTTTCGCCTTCTTTGGACATGGTTTGCCTTCGCAATCCACTGCTTTGACTGTTCTTTCGTCTCGGGAGTATAGTGGTGTATCCATGTTTCATCTACAATCACAAAGCGACGAAAAAATTCATCCGGATTGCGTTGCATGAGCAACAACAGGGCTTTAGAGGCCACCACCCTATTGCGTTTATTGTCGACTGTGAGCAAACGCGGCACCCATCTTGCAGAAATATTTTTCATGCCCAATTTGTCATGTAAAATAGAAATGACGCTACCTTTTGAGATCCCTGTAACCTCAATTATCTCACTCAACTTTAATCTTCGGTCACTTAACACCATATCGTGGATTTTATTGATCATTTCTGGTGTAGTCACCTCTACAGGACGTCCTGAGCGTGGTTCATCCTTTGTTGATGTACGACCACGTTTAAATTCATTTAACCAGTTATAAATAGTTGCAAGTGAAGGAGCAAATATGCCGTGAACTAAATCCAACTCATTTTTTATTTCGTTTGCTGTTAACCCTTTTATATTAAAATGTTTAATAACAGCTCTAAACTCAATTTTCTCCATTTTCCATTTTTCCATTTTCCACAAGCATTTTTTTTTTAAATGTACGAGAAACACACAACAACCCGACCAATCTGATTGAAACTTCGCAGCATACTGAATCGGTAGTGCCGCTGCATGAAAACAAACCGCTTACAGTACTAGTCGCGCCACCTGTCGGCTTTTCTAAGGACTTATTGACCCACCATCGTACAAAGTAAAATTATACTGCACACTTAATTACCGTTTTTAGCGCGAGCTCACATGTGCTGATGTGAAATGACAATAATTTGTTTCTAGCTTAAAAGTACATATTTCGCATGCATAATATAATATTATCAATATTGATTGAATATGTTACGCTTTAGTCATTTAAGTGAACTGTATATGGCTATGTTGAGTTTGGGTGGAGTAAGGTGGATAGAGGGATCGATTCGAGGTACTAACCTTTTGATGATGGGACTTTCGGACTCACACTTTTTATGTTTATTATAAGGTTAAGTCACCTTGTAATTAATGTGTATTAATTTTAGTCGAAATAATTGTCTAACTGTTTTTAGTTGTAAGCTTCAAAGCGATCGATTTGGTACTAACATTGAATGTGCCCAAGAGAACGTGGATAAGCATAATTTTGAATCGTATAGAGAAGGTATTACAGGAAATTGCCCCAACAGTCACAATAGGAGCTTATGAGGTAATTTTTGAAAATACTATTCATCCGTTGCATATTGTAGTAGCTCTAAGGTGATTCATTTAATTTTTCGCAACCTTGTCGATAAATCATTATAAATGTCACGATATATCACGATAAAATATACGAGTGTGATAATATAATAGTAGGTATAATGTATGTCAGGTCACTTTTTGCACCTTTCATGGAAACTAGGTTGATAAACACTGTCATAAAATAAATAATAACCATATTTTAGCATTAATAATACGACGATTAGTCACACCATGTTTTTATTTATCTCAAACAGTTCTTATAAAAAAAAGTACTAGTATCTACTTGATAAATGTTTGAACGGTATGAACCATTGACTTATAAATTTCATTGTACTTAATGAATGATACAAATAAAATCTTATTTTACTCATATAATAATATACCACACAATATCAAAAATATTTCGTCACCTACTACATAAAAATACATGTAATAGGAAATAAAAAATATATTAAACACATACAATTTCCTTTAATGACATAATAATAATATTATCTAATTATGTAGATTGAATTGAAAAAATACTGCCATATTGTGAAAGTTTAAGAATCATTGACACATATCACATGTGAACTGGTGACATATAGAGCGTATAGTCACATGGCAATGAACAACAAACTTTTGCAATATATGAATAGTAATAGCATTAATTCTAAAAAAATCTTGTTGTCGTATTTCAGTTGTCACACAATAATATCAAAAACTATTGTAGGTTAAATTTGATTAGATAATCGATAATCAGTAAACTGTATATTATTATGTATCATTAGGACAAGGTTATTTAATAATGGATGGTGCGAAATTTAATTGTCAGAATTTGGTGTATTTTAAACTTATCCCACGTAGTCACAGAATTTTATTTAGGCAAAGAAGTTATATTTGAATTAGACGCTGTTATTCACTATAATATAAAGAGATACTTTATAATAATATTATTATGAATCAAGAAACTGATTAACAGACTGTGAATAATAGACAAAGCAACCAAGGCAGATATCCGATACTATGATTTTTGATATTTAAAATAATTTTCATAATAATTTCATGTTACAATAGATGGCACTGATGCAACGACAAAAAAACCACATCAATGACGTTGACGAGTTTACATTTAAAATGTGTCTTAATCTTGGTTGAATTTTTTCTTAGATCGTAATTTTACATATGCGCAGCTATTCTTAACAGTTTTAGAACGTTTCCGTTATTTTCATTGGTTTATATTAACATGGAAGGCGTTTCATATACAAGGCGGTTATCGACGGTTATCTACAATAATTGGTAAATTTGTAATAGGATGAAAATTTAGGTTGGTAGACATGTCGGTCAAATTCGGGTATGTTCGTGCTGGCGGAGACGGCCGAACCTAAAAATTTGTATTAAAACGTCAAGCATAATATCAACATAACCTACAATTTTATTTTATTAGTCATCTCATTGCAATTGCAGCATGTAGTAAAAAATAAGCTGCTACTAGCTATTCGATATTATTTGACAGCTCGAGGTGGCGTAATTGATACAAAATAATGAACAATGTTTTAGATATATTTTAAACTAACAAATTATAATTTCAAAAATATTTATTGAATATATCGACAATAAATAAATAAAATTCTAATATTATCTTTGTTCAAAAATAAACCAATTTAATTTACTTAACTTTTCTAAAACATTATTTTAATCATATTTAATAAATCATAAAATAAATATTAATATTTTAATAGTTCAAGAAAGCGAAGTAAAAAATGCAAAAAAACACTGAAGCTGACGAAATTATTCTTGAGTGTGATTAAATAGTGTGGAATATTATTGCTTAGTATAATAAAAAAAATCTTATTTGCAATAAAGGGTGCATTTTTTTGGAAAAACTGGGGGGACATGCTCGTCGAAGGTCAAAATTGAGTTTTTATTGTATTTTCAAACCATGATCCTGGACACTCCTTAAACGTTGTAGATAATCTATTTATATAATTTTGAAGCCTTATTATCCTTTATAGTTATTTTAAACATTTGATGACTGCATAAAGTATTTTTGTTACATAAAATAGTATTCTTTTAAACCTCTCGCTCTAATGTTTTAGAATATAGTCATATTTCGGTACATAACTGTGCAGTGGTGTTAAGATTTTTTAAATTTATTAATTTTTAAACGCATTTATAAAACCATTAGCATAATTTAATACGAGATAATTTTTGTAAAATATTCACGATAAAAAATTATATTGATAATCTCTGTGATCCCAAATTTGACAAGAATAGTTTGTCATTTTATGGCTACGGCCGTATGTTGTAGCTTAACTACTAGGGAATGACAAAAGAAATGGCGTATTTCAAAAAAACACTACCTTATTCTTAGGTCAATAATTATTATAAACCAATCATTATTCATAAAATGTTTATCACACTTGAATGGTCAAAAACATAACTTATAATAAGTATCTTTAGAATCATCTTCAAATGTGTTAATCTTGCCGATTTTTTGAATAATAAAATGCCTAATTCTTGTCAAATTTGGGATCACAGAGATTATCAAAATAATTTTTTATCGTGAATATTTTACAAAAATTATCTCGTAATAAATTATACTAATGGTTTTATAAATTCGTTTAAAAATTAATAAATGTAAAAAATCTTAACACCACTGCACAGTTCTGTACCGAAATATGACTATATTCTAAAACATTAGAGCGAGAGGTTTAAAAGAATACTATTTTATGTAACAAAAATACTTCATGCAGTCATCAAATGTGTAAAATAACTATAAAGGATAATAAGGCTTCAAAATTATATAAATAGATTATCTACAACGTTTAAGGAGTGTCCAGGATCATGGTTTGAAAATACAATAAAAACTAAATTTTGACCTTCGACGAGCATGTCCCCCCTTATAAGAAATGAGCATCAATAAATTCATGTTTCATATTTAGAATAAAACATTATGATTTTTTAAATTAATTTATATAATTTATCGACAGTTTGAATACTTCTACGCATACAGAATATTGTAAAGGTATATCTACCTGTCCTAGTTAGATTTAGAGAACTGCAATGTAGTATTATACTGCCAACCTCACTTCTAGAACATGATTAAATCAATATCGATCACTTCCTAATTATATTACAATATAATATAAGCTGTGATAATACCGTATAATATAATATTCTATATTATGTGACATGTCAAATTTCTTTATACATAAATGAAGCTTCCTAACGTAAATTTCCGAAATCTGAAAAGCTGCAACTCTTTAGTGCCATAAAGAACAATAATATACTAGTGTGTTGTAAATATTTAAAATGATTTGAAAACAGAGCTTCTAATTTTTTTTCGTTATATTTATTGTCAGCTTTTGCATGATAAAAACACTTTAACGGTCCACATGCTCAGCGTACGTCAAAATGGAGCTTTTATGCTATTTTCAAAGCATGATCTTGGACATTCCTTAAACGTTGTAGATAATCTATTTACATAATTTTGAAGACTTATTATCATTTAAATTTATTTTAAACATTTTTTGGTGACTGCATAAAGTATTTTTATTACATAAAATAGTATCCTTTTAAACCTCTCGCTCTAATATTTTGGAATATAGTCATATTTCAGTACGTCCATGTGAAGTGGTGTTAAAATTTTTTATATTTATTAACTTTTAAAAGCATTTATTAAATTATTAGTAAGATTTATGTCGACATTATTATAGTGAAATATTTACAATAAAAAATTATATTGATAATCTCTGTGATCCCAAATTTGACAAGAATTAGGCATTTTATTGTTCAAAAAATGGGCAAGATTTACACATTTAAAGATAATTTTAAAGATACTGATTATAAGCTATGTCTTTTACCATTCAAATATGATAAACATTCTACGAATAATGTTTGCTTTATAATAATTATTGACCTAAGAATAAGGTAGTATTTTTTTAAATACGCCATTTCTATTGGCATTTAAAGTGGCTAAGCTACAACATACGGTCGTAGCCATAAATTGACAAACGATAAATAAAGTAGGGAGTAAGATCATGTTAACGCGCGTGTTTGAACATGTACATAACCGATTTTTTTTAAACGGTATATGAAAAAAACAGTATCTACCAATACAATATTAAATATTTAAGCAATATAAAAATTTCTTTATAATATTAATATTTTTTAGCAAAAATATTAAGTACTTATATAATAAGAAATAAAACCAAACACATTGTCGCTAACTTTTATGTTCAACAAAATTATATTTGTTCTTTATTGTATAAACTACTCTTTTGTTGATACATATCGAAAAATTAGACAAAGACATTATGAAATTAATATTCGCCAATAGGGCTGAGGTTACTTATGATTATATAAAAGAATAGTATTTTACCACACATCTAAAAATACACCTGACAAATTCTAAAAACCCAGAGAACGACTGGCAAAACATTGGGATAAATTTAAAATTAAGGAAGTAACTATCTATAATGCAAATGTATTTCGCAAATCTGCACGTGTGCATGGCAATGAAATTAAACTAAACATTGCGTAAACCGACAAAAAATCACAGTCCTGTTTTACCTTTTTTGGAATAATGGTTGGTATATCTCAGAACAATAACCTCGTCATTTTACTAACTCTATCACTGTCCTTTTATACTGAAAGCTTCCTAGTCTTTTAGTATACTATAAACCTATCGAAATCTTCTAGCAGTGTTTTTTCTAATCAAATAAAGTCAGGCGTTTTGTCAGTGAATATCGGTACGTGTTACGTGATCGGTGCATCGTAATAGTTTTCCAATCTCACCAGATTCTATCCTCATCAACGGAAGAACAGATCTTTATAATATGAACTAGTTCCCACCACCACCCGTCATATATGCACAGCCGTGGATATGCACGGCCGCTTTCCATGACGCTTTAAGCGTGTCTGAAAGAAGTGATTTTAAATGCTCATTCCGTTCCGAGACGGAGCCGCACGGGACTGATACTGCAACCATGCACCGTAGTGCTTAGAAGAAAGTTAAGAAAGATTTTTTTTTGTTTTTTGGACTGGCTCTGCTGTCCGCTAACGTTAAGCGCCCTGTGTACCCGCATATTGAGTATCACGAATTGAAATGAATGAGTCTACAGAGGAGTCGGGACTATCATGTCACTTAACAACCTGGAGTTGCTAATAAGTGCTTTCAAATCTTCCTGTATATTCATAACTATATTGGTATAAATATGTGATCAAAGTAATCAAAGTAGACAATCTAATTAACTCTCAATGCATTTGTTGTTAAACATGACATATTCCTGTAGCAATGTTGATTTTGTGAATTAATAAATTTGTATGCTAGAAAATAAATACAAGATCATCCGATATAATAAAACATACACATAAAGCACACATTATTATTAGCATATGCCTGATTTTAGAGGGCATTTCAAACATTCAAATTAGAATTATTCCATAATTTGTGATTTCGAGACTTACCAATTTTTGGCAGTAACCACGATATTATAATGTTATCTACTTTAAATACATAAATATGAATCTTGATCTACTCATTTAAAAATCTACCACTTATTTTCTAGGTCTAGGTCTAGATCTAGGTCTTGGCTCTAGATTCTGAAATATATAATATATATATATTATACATGTATCATAATATATTATATATTTGCAAAAAAGTGATTATATTAAATATATTGTTTACATTATTATTCTTATTGAAAAATATATTTAACACAAAGATAAAATTAGGTAATTATTGAGCTTGAATGAAAATAAATAAATACTTACTCATTTTAATGTAAAGAATATATAAATTGAATCAATCAAATTGCAATTAAAATTAAGCTCCGGCTACCATTAAAAGCTTTCCGTTTTAATTTCTCGTTCCCCATTCATTAGGATATCGAAAAGCAAAGTTACTTTTTAAGAAATCGCGAAATAAAATTCCAAAAGGTCCACTTTGATTGACTGCTTTTTAACTTGTAGTATTCGCTCTAAATCACATTAGCCAAATGAAATTTCAGCGACTCGCCAAATGGAAAAGAAATTCTAAGTGAAGTACCGACGCCTTTGGAAAAAATTGCTCCAGCCGCCATATTATTTTCCACCCATTTCAATGAATAAAATATCAAAGATAATAATTTTTTCATTAATAATTTATGCTTGATAGTATTTTAATGCTGGTTTAAAAATGCTTCAAATGAAGTAAGTGGCCAGTAAATAAAATAAGTCTTAATAAGTCCATAATAATTGAATACTTTGTCTTATAGAAAATCATTTAATTTTATAAGAATAACTCTTATTCGGTGATTCTGCTCTGGGTTCAGTTTCTGATGAGAATAATACAAGGGGAGGGTGTCCAAGACCCATGTTATTTTTCAATGTGTATTTGAATACAGCGTATGGACCTAATTGAATATTGCAATACTGAATACCGGTATTTTGATATTTCCTTTTGAAAATAATGAAATATAATGGAAAATAATATAAATATAAAAAAGTTCTTTAAAATATTATTATTTTATGGCATGTACCATTGCTGGTCTCCAAGGGCGTTAAAGGGCGACGAAATTAAACCAGAGATCGCGTATTCCGAAAAAAAATACAGTGATGTTAAAATTTTATGTTAATCAATACATTTTGTTTCCACTTTCAAATATATTGGTATTATTCGATTTTTAAAACCGGTATTTTGGCATCGAAATATACTGGGATACCGGTTTTGAAATACCGGTATTTGCAATCCTAAGACCTAATAGGTTGAGAAAGTGGGTAATATTCATTTATCGTAAATAAAAACTCTTAATTAATACAACATCCATTCTCTGGAAGCCCATATGATCCACTTAGGATCAAACATGGTGATGTAATATTCGTCGCGGAAAGAATAAGGTAGCTCTGCTCCGAGAGGTAAAGGATGGTGAAGGAAGGACAATCTTCGTCGCATGGAAGATTTCATTTAAAAATTAATGGTCATGATCCTCACACATGAGGGAATGACCAACTAGAGATAAATTTAAATACATATATTATACTTCTTCATCGTGATATACGACTATAATGATTTGGTTATCTCTATTATGCCTTCGCTCCACCCTTTTTAGCATTTGGCTCCATGAAGAGCGTTTATTTTTATGAAAAATCCATGACATTCCTAATTTTGTATATATACATGTGTTATCAGTTACCTAGGAAACAGGACCGTCCAGAAGATTGTCTAACTGAAGAAGAAACTTTTTTTAAATCAGTCAATAGAGAAGAATGCGTGGATATGCCATATCATATTATAATCTTTTCATAACACGTAACACATAACGATCGTGACAGCGCGACGCGAAGATTGTGCAAACGACGCGTGCAGAACAAAACATAATTTGTCATAAAAATTCAACATGCGTTCATTTAGTGTTATGTTTATTATTCTATTTGTAATAATAATAATAATAATAATAATATATTCATTGACATGTTTTCTTTTTCAAGTAAATGGGTAACGTTTTTTAGTCATATTTACACGATTTAAGAATTAATTCCCCCGTTGCCATCACAAAATAAATTGACGTGTTCACATCTCGACTTTCGCTCTCCGATTGGCAGCCAGTCCGAAATTTCGTCGCACCTATAGTTTAAAATTATTTGCCGTTTCACTGAAGTATCTCTTAAAAAAAATGTAATCAGATAATTAAATTTTTAATCTTAATCCTAAGTAAGTTTTTTTACTAGGATTGTTTGATATTAAATTTATGCGTCCAACAAAAGAAGTGGATGAGGAAGGAGTAAATGCCTAATTTTTCATAATACTTACTCATAGTTTAGTGTTTTAGAATTCCAGCATTCGAATTCTGAGAAGGCTAAACCTTCAAAGAAATTGCTTGTTTTTGAGAGTTATTATTTGTGACGTGAAGATTGATTAAGAAAATTCATGACGTAACGAAATTAAAATTTTCCCGCGCAACAAAAGAACGCTCGCTTATTTGAAGATTTTGCAAATTGCGTTTCAAAAAATTATTTTCACGCCTTAGACGCGGCGATCGCCTCAATTATGATTCATATAGCCTGAAATATTTAATAAGTAATTAATTATTTTGAGAAACCTTTAGTATGCTCAATTAACTCCATATAATAAATTTTAAAAAAAATAATTAAAGATTTTTTTTGCTAATAAACATTTCTGCCAAGATTTTAAAATATTTTTGTGTTGACCTACAACAATACAGTCTAGTCATACTCACAGACCAATAAACATTTGTTCGCAAAAAAATAACGTACGTAGTACAAAAATATTGAAAACACAATATACGAGTACCTAGTACTTTATATAAAAAAAAACATTTTTGGGAAAACGCAATAGCTGCGAATTCTGTGGACTGTATGAAGAGGTGTTGAGGATTTGGGTGTTAGTGAGGGACAGCGGAAGCAGGGATGTGTCCAGGCACTAACCTTTGATGTTAAGCTGGTCCGGATTGCTGGCTCTTGGGGCGCTCTTCTGACTCTTGTTACTGATTGTTATGTATTATTTATAGCACTCTAACTTCCATATGTATCAAGCAGAAGTTTTTTTGGATTTTGACACTCAGTGGGTAATAAATTTATGATTGGGCGAATTATGGTAATTGACGCAGCGGTCGAGCCGTAACTCGTGACTGAATGATTGCTATGGTAACGCGTGGCGGTCTGTATGCAACACGGCTGTCTCTTATAAGTCACCCTGTAGGCGTTTAGGATTAATTCGGAAGAATCGGTATCACGGGTTGACAGGTGTTTACTCGATGGAGTTCATAATGAGACTCCTGAAATGAATAACCGCATTCACGATGGTCTAACTGTATCAAGTTTTGACACACTCGCTATCTTGTGGTAACTGATACTTAATAAATTACGGATTTGACTGATATCTCCGTAATTGAGTTGAGCGCCTGGACGGCGACAATAATATTATGGATTAAATATAGAAAGGAAATAATAGAATGAGGGTTACCATAATAATTATGGTCACTATTGGATATTATTGGCCCAACCAAGCAATTTAAGTTTTTATAACCTTTCTTCATACCTTTTGCTTTAATTGTATATTGAGGACGATGCTCACTGAAATTACAAGCGTTGCCAACAATCTCCTATCATCTCGACCCTAGATCAATCTTACACTAATATTGTTATTCCAATCGCTTTTTTGATGGTGTTGAAGGTGCATGGCCTCGCAACGTTCTCTTTTCGGCGTAACCATACATCACTCTTTTCTCCAGGCTACATAGATCTCTACTTACTACGTCTCTTGAAGTTAGCCGAGAGACGTTATATAGTAGCAAGCTCTTCCAGTACAAAGACGTTTGTACGCCTGGTCGTTAATGGGGACGGTAATTTTAGCTACTACCCTTGGCTAATACCCTTACTAATCAAGCTACCCTTGGCGCAGTCCTAAGAAGTGGGATCCAAAACTAAGTAATCATATATAGACGAATCATCAAAGAAAATGTATCTCAGATAATATTACGCATTCGAATATCCGATGCGCACGCGGTGAGTCCTTACAGTACTTAGCTACGAAGGTGAGGGCTAGCATCATTTTTTATGTATATTATTGTCTCAGGTAAAAGAATTACAAAGATACCGTGAACTTCATTATATGTACACAAAACTCTACTCAGCACACGTTAGAAAATTAGTGAATAATAAATAATTCGTAATGTTAACAAAACCTGTTATATATTCTATACATTCATAATATATTGTGCATTATATAATATGGGTACTTACTGAAAAAATAAATACTGATTCATTAAAACTATTAGATCCCGTTCAGAGCAGTGTACTTATTTAAAACAATAGCTCCTTTTGATTATTGACAGCAGTTGCATTGCTTTAAGTTATAACTTGTTGAGATGTCGATAAGTACACAATATAAAATACATTTAGTTTCACATTCAGCCGCACCGCTCGCTGGCGTAGTAGCCGTTCGTTTTGACATCTAGCGGAAAACGAACGAAAGTTTGGATAAAATATAAACTTTACTGCATCATGTTTGCTTCTGAATATACCTATACTAGGACAGGGTTTGCGAACCTTTTTATCAAAATTTTCCAAATAATATTTTTCGACTGTCTGACGTGCCAAGTAGTTTTTCATGGCGAAATAATGATTAATAGTTTAATAGATAATTAGTTTTAGAAAAAAATAGTTTTTAATACTTACATAATTCTATTAAAAAAGTTTAAAATTTACATTTGAGTTTTTGAGTTTCTGTCTTTAATTGTGTTTCTAGCTGAAGGCATATCTTTTATTCTTTGAAAAAAAATTCCTTGCTTTTTTCTAAAAAAAATGCCCCTCTTCTTTCATTATAATATTCACCACCAATGAACGGTTTTCCATTTTTAGCGATTAAGTTTGAGGGAAAATAACAAGCAGCAAATTTTAATGACTGCGACACTAAATATTTATTTGTAAAACTTTTTTTATAAAAAAAAATATTTTTTAAATTGCTATAGGTATGTAGGTAGGTAATCCTTTTTTCTTTTCAAAACGAAAACGGTCTCGCGTTCCATATGTTCGTTATCACTGTACTTGGGCATAATATTTTCTCGATACTTGTGTAAACATGACTTCAATTTCAATGAATAAATCATACTATGCTTAGCGTATTAATACAATACTGTCCTTGTAAGGAAGAAGGCAGTAACTCGCAAAATTTGTGAAATTGAGTTATGAATGCAATCCGTTAGGTCATTTTGAAAGCTATATATTCTGTTCACTTTAAAATCAGTATTATCACAAAATCAGTAAAAAAATAGACATCTTATAAAATAATACATTTTTTTTAGCAAAAAGGCAGTAATTGCACCTATTCGTTGCAGTTACTGCTTGTTTATTATTACTTTGTATTTTGACATCCTAATAATAAAAATTACCATTATTTTATTAATTATTATTATTAATTATTAAATATTATTAATTCACAGTGCTAAAGTTTGAGAAAAAACACATTATGTCATTTAACTCGAAAGTGTGTGAGAGTCAGTTACTGCCTTCTTCCTTAGAAGGGCAGAATATTTGTAGTTAGTTATTCGCTTATAACTATCAAAACAACCCTAAATCACTAATAGCTGGAAATAATTATAAAAGGCTGTTAACCAACATACATTTTCTGTTTATTTTTATTTAATTTAACTTCTTTATAACTAAACCTACAATGGGAATTCGTCTATGTTCTGGCAAAACACAATAACTGGAGAATACTAGTTTTGAGTAATTTGACTTTGAAGTTGTTAGAATGTTTGAAATAATGGTCTATCGTGTGAGTTTATTAAGTAATCGTATCAGATGACTTTAAAATAAAGACTGTTTATTTATTAAGAAGGTTTCCAGACGGTAAAGTTTGAAATAAGGAACATTTTGGTACTAACTCAATATGTCATTTTTTTGCATTAGTGTTTTCTGCCAAAATTGTGAAGGGATGTTAGTTTTAGCTAATATAATCAATAGACTAGAGGTCGTTCTTTGCGCTAATAATTTTATTATTCATTAATAATTTAGGCACCATATATTGAAGAATTCTTGAAATTCCTTTACTTTCGGCTGTATGGATATTATCAGCTGTGGCTCTATCCGACTGACTTTCTTTTAGGAGTGCTTACATACTGTAGCTTAAAGCTTAGAAGGAATATTTATTTAGCTACATATTATTTTTTTCCGACTTGTACGCGGCGTAAATGAAAACTCTGCCAATCTTGGAGTGTCTACTATTATGATTACTATCATAGGAATCGAGGGCATCCGTTGTTTGTTCTCCCAACGTGCAAAACTACCCTGCCATTAGTAATGGCAATTGGAAAGGCAATAACTATGCCTAATCAAATCGCTTCGGATATTCAAAAAATCCACTTAGGTGAAGTGAATTTAAATTGACGTTGTTTTATAAGTTTTTAAGATAGGCTCTATTAAACTAATTCACTCTATATGTTGCCATGTACTTTTATTATTAACACTTATTTCATGCCGTGAACGCTTTGAATTTATAATTTGTCATGTTTATTATAAATGTAAAATAAATATATTTTCATTTGAAGAAGGTTTCAATTTACTTATTATTTGACTTTTATTAGAGTATACGTTTCATAACTTGCACTTTGTTGCACTTTTTACTATACTGATACGCCTCTCTGCCTGATTAGCTCGCATAAAATTAGATCAAACGATACTCACTTGTATTAATATTATATGCAGTAATAAATAAATAAATAGATAATGTATGTAAAAAATATTTTAGAATATTATATTATTACATATTTTGGTGAGGCCTTTATTTATCAAAATAGGATATTAACTTTTACGACGTGATTATGTAGCATTACAAACGACCAGTGCTTGATTTGTGTGTTACAACGCACGCATTAGAATACTGGAATTAATTAAGTGGTTATTAATATAAATACTCGTCTGTTTGACGGATAGTAATTACAGGGCAACAGTATAAACTGTCAACTGTAATGACAGATTACCCCTTTGAATAATTATCGCGTCCCGCAAAACTATTTAAATTGTCTGCCAAAGAGCTTTAAAATGGCGCGAAACACTTTATAAATTGTAATTTCTCTTTGCGGTAGCAATTTAACTATTTGAAATCAGAACTGGGAAATTTTAATGGGCTCTAAAATAAAGTATTTAGAGAAAGCTCAATTTTATACAATGCATAGGAAACAGTTAGGCCGCGTTCTCACTTGGCGATTTTTCTCGTTCAACTGTATGTTGAATGTTGAATAAGAAATTGAAAAGATTGTTCCGATATATTAAGTTGAATTGATATTCGCAATAAAGATGCAATCAACGTCACCTTAATACTACAACTAGATAACTTGATTTTTACTATTTTCGAGTAAGCTATTATGATTATACATATCCTTCTCTACAAAATGATGAACTTTATTAATTTTATGTTTAAAAATATTAGATAACTTTAAAACCATAACTGCATTAAATAAATAAAATAATATATCTACAATATTTTTGTTCATACAATTGTACATTATTTAATTGTTCCCAATTATACAAGCACAATTTTCCCTTTTTATTTTAAATAATAACTAAAGTATAAGAAGTATATTTATGTTAATCAAGTAAAGCTTAAATTTCATTTTCAGACAATGACCAAATCAGAGTTATCTAGTTGTAGTATTAAGGTGGCAAAATGACTTTGTAAATTCGTGCATCTCTGTCATTTTTGTTATTTCATGTGACAAACTAAAGAAAATATACATAATTTGGAAACACTAACTTGTATAAGAAATATATCATAATCACTAGAAAAAATCTTTTTGAACGACACCCAGCGGGATTCGAACCTGCACCCCTGGGATTCGAGCCTAAGTGTCCTATCAACTAAGCTATATGTGTCCTGTCTAATTGCGACAAAATTAATAAGTAGTTTTTACAATAGTCTATAAACTGATTTCTAAATTGCGTTTTATATTTGGTACTTGACTTTTCTATTTTAAATCAATGTAACGGGTGTAAGGATTTATCAATAGTTAAGTTATAATGTACACACTGGCTAATAATTTATTAGACAATTTTGGTAGAACACGAACCCCAGGGGCGCAGGTTCAAATCCCGCTGGGTGTCGCATTTTTTCATTATTTTGTATGATTTATTATTTCCTTGGTTACTTGCCTAAGCAACAAGATGACTCTAATGTCGGGTCCACCAGACGCATATAATGTACCGTGTAATGTAACGCGAAGTATATGGACGGCAGACGATAATATGGACGCGAATCCTATAGTTGTTGTAATTCTCGAGCACCCCGAGCGCTTTTGTGTTCGTGTTTAGCCGCATTTAGACCAAGCGAGCGAATATTTGTTCTTCCCCCACTCCAGCAAAATTCTTTTGACGTAAACGCTTTTTGTTGAGCGAGCATAAGAATTTCGCTGGAGTGAGGGAGGAACATACATTCGCTCGCTTGGAATAAGTGCGGCTTTAAAAACCGACAGCCGATGGAGCAGCGCAAACGTCGCTACTAGCATTACATGTAAGGATCGTAGCTACGTCCATACGACAAATTCGCGTTACATTACACGCGCCTAGACGCGGCATTGTGTTGAACGACTAGAAGTTGAAAATATTTTTCAACTGTCGTCAATTCAACTTGCAAGATGATCAACTTTGTTGAACAGATTATATACGAGAATATAAAAATTGTTTAAGTTTTTAGGAATGTAACAAAACACTCTCCCTACTGACTTTTCGTGTTATTTATTTTCTCTGCCTGCCAATGTTATTTATTTTCTCTTCTTATAAATAACATTGAACTAAATCTTATTTGTATCTAAAAATATTTATGATGTATTTACAGAAATTAATATTTTCTGCGTAAATTTTTGCGATCAATAATAATTTCAATATTTTTATTTACTTTCATACAGCATGGAAAAATATAAAAGTTTATTTAAAAATAAAAATGTCTTTAATGTGTCTAATGTATTTTTAAATCTAATTATATATCGCCCTTTTAAATTTAATAATACTCTATCTATGAATGGCGGCCGATTTTATTATTATAAAAGAAAAAATCCGAGAAGAATGTTTTCTTTATACTTTATTTCATTTTCTTCGATATCAAAGCGTTTTTTTTCTGTGCAAAGTGCTTATATGTGCTCACAAAGCAGCACAACTAGATTCAAAGGTTTCCTTCCTCAGAGCTTTATTATTACATTTCAAAGAGCTATTTTTGTTCCGAATTTACCTAATTTTTTTAGGCAATAAAATTATGTATATACTTACTAATTTCGCATACTGGACATTGTTGCAACAACGACGTTATCTAAATTGACGATTATTAATGGAACTACAATATGTTATTGTTTCTATAAATAAATAAATATCGGTTATATCAGCGGTTCTCAAACAGGGACCGCCAAGCGGTTTCGGTAGGACCGCAAAAAACGAACGCATATTTATACTATATAATACGAGTAATAACCCATTTGTACTCTCCATTAGTGATCTGCCTTCGAAGGACAATTTAATCCAGGAACAGTTTATTGATTTGATAAATGATGGGGGTGCAAAACATGTTTTCCGTGAGACGTGTTGTAGTGATTTTTGGATTGAAATGGCACAGTCCTATTCTGATGTTGCAAAGATGGCTCTAAAAGTGCTGATTCCATTCGCAACCACTTATGAGTGTGAGACAGTTTTTTCTACACTACTTACTTTCAAGACAAAATCTCGAAATAGACTCATGACATGAGAGTTGCACTGTCCAAAACAAAGCCAAACATATTATAAGAACTGGTTCAAGCAAAGCAGATGCATCCATCCCATTAACATTGCTATTTAAATTTAATAACTACATAAAAATATTAAGTAATATTTTCTAAATACATAATTGTTTGTAAAAAATGTTTTATTCACAACAGCCTATAAGCAGTGTCGGGCCGTTGGTATAATATGGCACCATTATGCAAAATATTTAGCGTCCCCAATTTCTTTCTAAAAAACTTTGTTTTAAATCATCGATTTTTAATGTGTACGGCGACAAGAGCAACCGATACAAGGGGCGGCCACAGATTACCTTTTTATTTGATCCTCTCTACCGGCAACCTAATGTTTACTTTAAGCAGGGCTTAAGGGCGGACGTGCTCAGCGTGAGTCAAAATGGAGCTTTTTTCTATTTTCAAAGCATGATCCTGGACCTTAAACGTTGTAGATAATCTATTTATATAATTTTGAAGCCTGATTATCTGTTATATTTATTTAAACATTTGATGACTGCATAAAGTATTTTTATTACATAAAATAGTATTCATTTAAACCTCTCGCTCTAATGTTTTAGAATATAGTCATATTTCAGTACATAAATGTGCAGTGGTGTTAAGATTTTTTAGATTTATTAATTTTTAAACGCATTTATAAAACTATTAGTATAATTTATATTGACATTATTATAGTGAAATATTTACGACAAAAATTATATTGATAATCTCTGTGATCCCAAATTTGACAAGAATTAGGCATTTTATTATTCAAAAAATGGGCAAGATTAACACATTTAAAGATAATTCTAAAGATATTAATTATAAACTATGTCTTTGAACATTCAAGTGTGATAAATATTCTACGAATAATGATTGCTTTATAATAATTATTGACCTAAGAATAAGGTAGTGTTTATTTTTAAATACGCCATTTCTTTTGGCATTCCCCAGTAGTTAAGCTACAACGTACGGCCATAGCCATAAATTGACAAACTATAATTAAAGTAGGGAGTAAAATGATGTTAACGCGCGTGTTTGAACATGTACCTAACCGATTTTTTTTAAGCGGTACATGTGCAAACACGCGTTGCACTATTTATTTCGGATCTCCACAGCCTACCTTCACCTTTCGTCACTAACAACGTAAATCATCACTGTACACTCCAATTGCTGCAACCCTCACTTTTTACCAAACTGACATTTTGATGGTAATGGACATATTGCATACTCTTAAACGAAGTTAAAAAATATTTCATATCAAAATAATTCAAAACTATTTTATAAGCCATTTGTAACTTGACAAAAATATTCCATCCAAATGCTGCAACCCTCTCTAAACGTAAGCCACATGGTACGTACAGAGTAAGCTACTCAATTTTTAATAAAATAATAAATTAATATCATATAAAATAATAAGTAAATCCAATGCCCACAGTTTTTTTCACTTCCTGAACAATTTGATATTTGAGGGTTACGCTACTTGGCATATTATACAGTGACGATATTATTATATAGGTATATATAAATAATAAAATATTATTAGAGCGTTCACGAGAAATCAGTGTAATAAGTCATGACGTCAAAATTTATTCGTATGACTACTCACAGTTTTCAAATATTTCACATTCCAAAGTACGATTCAAAGGAATGCTTTTCAAAAAAAATATTTATATATCTAAGTAAAAAAATAATATTTCATTCGCAAAAAAAGGAAAATATAAAAAAAACGAAAAATGTTGGATCGGTGAAAGGCCAGGCTAATGGATGGGTAGCGAAAAAAAAAATAAACACAGAAAGGAGTAAAAAGAGCGATCGCCAAAACGAACGTACAAACTGGAGTGTTTAGTTCTTCAAAACCTTTCAAACAGTATATCACTCTATCTGCTTCGTGTCGATGGAGCTTTTTTGTTGTGCCTTTGATGTTGAAATAACTATTTCGAAAGTGATACGTTATTTAAGATCTGTGTTTACTTTTTTTCGAATCCCAAGAGTACCGAACGATACCCCACTGACAGTGGCGATCAGTACTTATTTGGAGATTATAAATAGTGCACATTTGTAAATCATACTTACAAAACTTAATTGTATATTGAGAAAACTTAAAAGTATCTAATATAAGAAAAATGGGCATAATGGAGTTTTGTCGAGAATTATTTTAGAATTTAAAGATAATTATTACATATAGACGAGTCACTGCGGATGATCATCCGCAGAGAATTGCATTCAGGCATTCACTTTTTGTTTACATATTATGTCACCGAAAGTGAAATACTCAATTCATTAAAAAATGGCGTCAAGTGAAATTGCTGTGTAGGTAACAATTTGTGATCATTTGTTGAATGAAAGCAGAAATTTCATCGAGAGAACGAGGGATAAGCGTTAGTCGATAAAACCATGGATAATCTGACGTATTATCATGGGGAATATGATGAAAGTACTCAAAGATGCAGTGCGCGTGCGCGGAATCATCCGTAGTGATCATACAATGATCAAAAAGTAGAACCAGTTGAACTTCATTCACTTTTGATTCCGGATGATCACTTGACGAATGTGTGTTTACACGGATCACTGGGGATGATTCCTCCACGATGATCATCAATAGTGAATTATTTAAACAGGACTTTCCTTTAGATATCAACGATAAGTAAAGTTTGCGATCACTTTTACATTGATCGAAGTGGTAGAAGTTTTAGTACTCTAAATAAACAAATATTATTAAAGTTTAATATTTATTTACAAATACCGATGCATTGACAATTCAACATTTGTAAAATGTATTGGGTTTGATGTTAGTATCTTCTATTTCATTTTCTTTTAAAATTATAGCAAAATAATATAAGTATAAAAACTCATTTTAATTAGCATATTTTATTACAACACCCGTATTCAAGTAACATAATATAATCTAAGTCTATAAGCCTTAAAATTGACTTTGTATAATGTTAGCGAGTTTTGTAAGATAAATAATATCATTACATTTAAGAAAAAATACACATATTATATCTACTATTAAATACGTACAAATTTTGTTATCATTGAGCTTTGGAAACAGGTGTTTTATATTATTATCTTTGCTCAGTGACATGTACTTGTACGACGTCAGAATGAGTTAACAAAGAACTTGATACATTTTAACCTTTTCCATGCCTCACGATATTACTATGGCAGTATCTGACAACCAGCAGATTTTAATGACGCACGTTGAATGTAAAGCGAAGCTCTTACTAGAATTGATATATTGTTAATAATTTGTGGCTTAGTATTTTATAATTATTCAAACTGATGTGACTGTGTGTTTAATTTTTTAGATTATTTAAATCAATCGAGTGTGGCTAGTAATTTTAGTATATAGGCGGACGAGATTACTCGCGAAATTTGTACGTGCGGCCTGTCGATCGTGGCCTCATAGAGCGTTGTCATGTAACTATGTTAAAGGTATCATTATATCAGGATCACCGATATATTTTATAATATAGCATTTTTGTTAAAATTTGATTTTGAAATTGAATTTCAGATTTAAACGTTCTTACAGAATTATTGATTTAATTTAACAAAAAGCTAATTTTGTTTTAGAACATACTTATTCCACTTTTAATAAATAAATCTCGACCGGTTTCGTCCACCTCAGAGGGACATTTTCAACTGAAGTTCTTACAAAAAGTTACGTTTTTTTCTTCGAAAAACCATTATATTGCAACCCACGTCAGAACCAGCAGATTGTCTCGAAATTTATCACCCATTATTACCATTGTTGATTGTTCGGAATTTGAAGTACCATTTATTATACTACCATTTTAAAAGTTTTCTATGTTTTACAAGATTCTACAATCTATAATATAAAAAACAATATTTGTTTGTTTGTTTGTTCGTTTTTTATGCGCTGCCATACCGTTCATCCGATTGCGATAAAACTTTGTCAACTTATTGCTTGCACTTGCGCAAAGAGTATAGGCTATATCTTATATATAAAAATGAATGTCTGTATGTCTGTTTGTCTGTTTGTCTGTATGTCTATCCCGTATGCGTTCCTATACCATTCATCCGATTGCGATGAAATTTTGGTAAGTAGTTGTATGCACATCCGCAAAGGTTTCTGAATTAGAAAAATTATCATCATCTTCTTCTCCTTCATTATATTTTCTTTTATTTGTATGGTTCCTATACCATTCATCCGATTGCAATAAAATTTTCATCAATAATTGTGCCAACAACCGCAAAGGTTTCTGAATTAGTACAACAATCTTCTTCTTCTTCTTTTCGTATGCGTTCCTATACCATTCATCCGATTGCAATGAAAATTTGATCTAGTGTTGTGCTCACGCCCGCAAAGATTTCTGAATCGATACAACCATTTTCTTCTTCTTTTTCTTCTATTCTATATTCTTCTATTCGTATGCGTTCTTATACCATTCATTCGATTGCGATGAAATTTTGACCAATTGTGCGCACGCCCGCAAAGGTTTCTAAATTGATACAACCATTTTCTTCTTCTTTTTCTTCTATTCTATATTCTTCTATTCGTATGCGTTTCTATACCATTCATCCGATTGCAATGAAATTTTGATCAAGTGTTGTGCTCACACCCGCAAATGTTTCTAACCATTTTTTTCTTCTTTTTCTTCTATTCTATTTTCTTCTATTCGTATGCGTTCTTGTACCATTCATCCGATTGCGATGAAATTTTGACCAGTTGTTGTGTGCATGCCCGCAAAGGTTTCTAAATCAGTATTATACAAAATACAAAGTTTGCTGTTTGTTTGTTCCATCCAATTTTGATTTTTTTCTACATATTAATACTATTAATAACATTTGCATATTTTAGATTCGATTTTAATTTAGTGTTATTTTGTTTGACCTTTACTCCTATTATAATTAATTTCATATTGCCATATTGTATTACACAGATATTTTAATATTAAAAAGATAATAACTTATTGTTATTTTTAAATACGAGTATCTAAGATAAATGTATCCACGAAGCGACCCTGTGCGAAGCCGGGTACTTCAGCTAGTAATTCATAAAATAAACATATTCGCAGCAAAAATTATCCTTTAAACATTTTCAGTCAAATCTGAAGCGTAGTTAAAATTTCATATCCATCTGAATCGTACACTACGCATTTTCCACCATAATGGAACAAAACCATTTAATAGGATAAGATGTTTTTATTTGAATAGTTACCGTAAAACTGAGTTAAATGAAGTTCATGAAAACTTTGTACCAGCTTTTAAGTTTGTATAATTATTATTTTGGATACATGAGTTTAATCGTGGCCGTACCATAATATTACTGAAGATAAATTGCGCAGACTGTGCTTCAGATGCCTATTTCAGGTTATCATGAAGAATATCAATGTCATAATATTATAAGTATTACTTATGAAAATATTTTCACTAGGTACTCATTTTAGCCCAATTTTAGTTTACTTAGGTAATATAATAAATTGATTTCTTAATCTGCAAACCAGCTAACTGCATTTGCGAAAATTGTCCAGGAAAGAAAACTTAATACTTTAACTATCGAGCGGAATTTAACAATTCCAAAAATATACTTGGAATGTTTTTTTACAATTTTATTAATAAGCTACACTATTATAGCTTACCTTTTACATTTATACAGATAAATTATTTATAAAGCGGAGATGTTCCATTTAAGATATTGTAAATTTAGCACCTGCACTTGACTGTTTTGTATAAAGAACGATAACGTATTTATTTATAGGTTTATGCATGAGCATAGAAAACATGCTTTATAACAAAATGCCATCAATATCTAATTTTTGGTAAAAAGTGAAGTTAGTTGGTTTGCAGATTAAGCAGTCGAAATGTATTTGACAATGATGATAATGAATGAACAGATAGTAAAAAAAATACTCGGAGAACAAAATCGTAAAAAATAGATATAACTGAAATTACAATAGGTGCTCTAAAATAATTATTTAAAATAAACCCGAATTTGATAGTCGCATTAATGAGCCGCCTACTTCTAAGATAATAATAATATAAAGTTATACCTATATTATGTCGCAATATAAAAATTAATGGTGAGTGAAATTACAGTGAAATGAAAAGTTTACTAATTCCCTGGCAGACGCTATTCGCAGAAGTATCAGCTAATTGTCAGAACAATTAAACTCTTCCGTGGAAAATTGAGCTCTAGAGTTAGAGCTTGCAATTTCGTCGACTGTACGACTCCACAAGTACGTGAAAACTGAATTGCTGTCACTAATAAGCCGGGTGTATTCAAGAGCTGGAAATCGAACCGGAATTGAACCCTTGAACCCTGTCAAGTTCATTAGTTTGGAACAGAAAACGGCATCGCGATTCTTTTTTTTGAAGGTTCAATTTTTATTATAATACGTTCCAGCATAATGTTTTACGAAAATTCTTTTGCTAAAGTAGATATATACAAAATATTGATAATTAAATAAATTATTCGATATGGCGTCCAATATCTGAAATATAGATGAAAGCGACACGCATGCCAGGTCGCCACAACATAATACGTATGTTTTGGCGAGTTTATTTACTGATTGACAAGTGAAGTTTATTTACATAAAGAAAATAATACAAGATATAAAAACGAGTGAGATATTTAGCTCGTGGCTCGACGATACTGAGTGACTTTCATTTAATCGTGAAACGCTATTTATTGAATCCCTCATAACTAAATAATGCTGACACTGAATACCAGCACTCGAAATGAAAAAGTTTACGAACCGGAGCGCTCGACAGTTTTCTGAAGAACAATACATAGTTAGAAGACATAGTTATCAAATTTTATATGTATTTCATAAAAATAAGTGTGTTAGATTTTCTATTATATGGCCTATCTAGCTCAGACGGTCAATTTATTTTTTCCACGAGACAGAGCGATAATTTTACCGACTTCACGAACAGGAACGGCGCTTTGGTGCGCTCCGGTCCATTTAGAGCCCTGCTGAATATCCTATTGGCTGATTGTGTGAGAAATCCATATTAATAATCAGTATTATTTTCGCCGTCAGCGTTTCTCATTGATACCGCTGACGGATTGTAAACATGTACATTAAAATAATTGAATAATATTTTTGCGCTCGACTCGTATGTCGCGGATTGTGGTGACAATACTTGGTTGCCACCTGACTCGGTGCTCTCCACATGTCGTCAAAAGTTTGTTGCAATGCGAAGAGCTATTTTTCCAACTAATTGTGACTGTACACTTCAGTGCATTAAGTTACAAGCGTTTTGTAAATCTTTCGTAAACACACACACTATTAATGAATTGCAGTTGCGCCAAGGTATACCCATATGCAAGATGTTTAAGTTCTGAAACATTTTGAAAGATTTTTGTCAAAAAATGCTTCTTTATCCGTCATAATGGTACTATTTCCAGATGCTGGTAAATAATAATATATTATAATGGTATCTCTTATTCAAATTATTGCACTAAATTAGCCTTTGTATTTACTTGTTTAATAAATCAATATTAAATTTGTGAAGCGTTAGAATGGTTTATTATTGTTATTATTAAGGAAAATGGCACATACATCACTCTTTTTTTAGCGACTTTGATGGAAGGCTCAATCTAAAATTCTTGAATATCTTCAATGAATACCTATAATTTTTTCATATACCTATTTACTGTATATTGATTTTTAAAGATTCTAAACTGGTCCCCAGATCCAAAACGCTTTCGATTTTAACACCGAACCTTACATAAACAGGGGTTCAAACGGCACTGGTTTAATCTCGCGCTTTATCTACAATATAGGCCGCCGTTGCTTCGTGGTAAGGCAACCGCTTGGCGATGAGAAGGGTTCATGGTTTAACCGCGGTTGGGTCAAGTATATGTCAAATAATTTTTCCAGAATATTTTTCCACCCCCAGTACCGTCACCATCTCACATATTTCACAGAAGATATAAAACAACGTTACACGTGTCACAGACAACATTCATATTGTACATATTATTTATATAACAGACCAACATGATTTTATTAAATTTGAAACATTCTTTTGTTATGTAAAGTTTGTTTTCCTAATTAATTAAACTAACGGATATATTAATCTCCATACTGCAAAAAATAGCTAAATTATTGAATAATCTGTACCAATCGTAGAACCATCTTAGTTTCTTTTTAATTGCCTCTACAATCCTCTCTGGGATCTTAAACGCCTCATGATGAGGCTTATATTATTACATATTTTTTTATGACAATTGAATAATATTAACCAGCTCTGGGTCGAATTATATATAAAAATTGAACATACATACCTAATTTTGAAAAAAACTGTAGTGAATATTAGCCATCCTCTACATTTTAGATACATAGTCTATTTCTAGTAATGGAGGTATTCGGGAAAAAGTTTCAACGAGTGCATATGAATTGGTATTGATTCGTGACTGCAAAATGTTCCAAGTTTTTTACGACATCCATGCATAAAATGCTTCCCCGTATAGAAATCCCGATGTGTGAGTACGTTGCATTTTTACTCGAACACTGAAGCTATTTTGTATGCAAAATGTATGATTTGTACTGATTTAGATTCAATGTTATCATATTCTGTAAAATGTCATATGCATATTTATTTTTACAGACAAAATAATATATGGCCACTATTTTGAAAATGTATTTTATGTTTATGCTCAGAATTTATTATAATATAGGAATATTTTCAATATACTTTTTTTTTTAATATTAATATCAAGTACCTACAAATACGTAAGTTAATAAAAATTTGGAGTAATCTTGACACCGCTAAGTAATTGTAATAATTCAATACTTTGATTTAACATACAAAAGCTGGTTGTCAATAAGTAACTGTTACACTCGTCTCCCAAATGGTCCCCATTTGGGGATGTCTCTGTGAATCTGGAGAACCCCTAATCAGTACCAAGCCGACAAATAGTAAGAGTTGATTACGAAAATATATAATAATAAACCGGCAATATTGTACATGATTGGCGGCAAAATTTCATATTAGCAACGCCGCCTTGGTATCGCTTCGTAAGCGGCCGTTTTTTTTTTGGCGCAATAGAACGCTGTAAACAGCCAAATCATAAACATATACATTTCGTCCTTCGTAAAAAAAATATATAAAATGTAGTAACCTAGTAGATATTAACCCAAATAAAACTCGTCGTTTCTGATCACAATTCCGGTGTGTTATTTATCCAGCTCCAAGTCCCAAACCCAGACGAAAAAAAAAAGTGACAGGATCTCACCATTTTCGTAAATGGAAGGAGATGACATAACGCAATTTGGAAAGCTCTTCGGAGAGTATTAATTGTAAAAACATAAGTTTACTTCGTTACCATTAGATAGAATACGTATAGCTTAGTAGTTACATAGGTGCAAATCCCGGGGGCGCAGGTTCAAATCCTGCTGGGTGTCGTATTTTTTGTGGTCTTTTCGCGTTATGCCTATCATGCACATTTCCATGTCACCTTGTGCTACTCGTATTTAAAAAAAAACTCTTACATTAATAGTCTATGTTTCATACGTATAGCTACATGAGCACCGGTAGTAGGTATACATTGCGTGCACACTTTACCACTGATGTCCCTTGACAAAATGCAGCCACCGGGCACCGCCAAAATGCCGCCCCATTTTTATACGCGTATCGTTTCTGATCATCAAAAACGTTGCAGGGCAACGGAAGTAAACTAGACATCGCGAATCTGACAAAAAAATACAGTACATGTTAATTAATACTTTGTTTCCAACCAGTGAGGTGATTTTTTTTATAGAAAGATATTTTTGTTATTACTATGTTTAGGTAATTAGCTATTTATATATACGAATATAACAAATGATTATTCTCGATTTGCCGCTCTTAGAGTAACTGCCGCCCCCAAGTAACGCACAATCTGCCTACCCCTACGGGACATCACTGCACTTTACGCATAAGATAGAATGGGAACTCACTTTTGAAGATATTAGTCTGGCGCCCAAATGCTCTTCGTATAAGCGGTTCTGCGAACAATGACATGCATACCACCCATCAATAATTGACATTTTCAGCTGTTCTGATAGAGTTGTACTATTTACGTCTTTATATTGTGAATAAATTATATACAATTAAAAAATATTTTATTAATTGGCCAATTTTGTCACTCAATGGATAATCTTATAGCGTCTTATTATATAATAACCTATATAAAAAATATTACCAAGGGAATGAGTTCTTCACACCTCTACTCACATTTTAACAGAATCTAGGAGGAATGAAGCTTTATGAGATACTACATATTAATTTCCCTTAAAAGCCTCTCCGAGGAAAGCTCTGGGGTAGAGAAATGATAGCGGCGAGCTTCAAATACTCAGACACTATGCTGGAAAGCTTTTATTTCAGGGTGGCAGGCGGTAGTTATTCAGGGGATGGTTTTTTAGCTGAATAAAAATATGTGTCATTACAACATAATATGTTGTAATGACACTTATGTTTTTATATTATTATGTATTAATAGAAATTTTAATGCTAATTCATTGCATAAAATACAAAAGAAATCATTATATATTATTATTTGAACATAATAATATAATTTATTTTGAATTCATGAAAAGAGATGAATGTCTATTTGTTCACAATAATCTAGGTATGTCAAATATAATATACCTATTTATTATATATAAACCATGTCCGATCCCGAAAAAATCATATTCATGGAAGTTCAATAACAGTTTTTGTTTTTACGAGAAATATATGCCACTTGCTCAACCTAATAGATCCATACATACTCTGGATCTAAACACACATTAAAAGAACCGTATCCGAAAATTTGTACGTAAACAGTTCACCGCAGGACACTTATTCGTTCGCCGCAGTACATACGTGAAACATGAGTTCGTGTAACATTTAATCAAATGACGAGTTCTTCGTTGAACATTTCACCGTGGAGTATATTTATACGTAGGTATGCTACAATATGTGGCAAATTTTATGAAATGTCTTTACTAAGTTAGGTTAGGTTAGGGTTAATCTAATTAGAACGGTACTATTTGTAAACTATCGCCGTATTTTGTAAGATACGTATAGATGTATTCCACGGTGAAATGTTCAACGGAGAACTCGTCATTTGATAAAATGTTATACGAACTCATGTTTCACGTACTGCGGCGCACGAATAAGTGTCCCACGATGCGTTACATGTAACCTAAAACAACATGTGATTTGTTGCCAGACTCGGGGATTCAAACCCAACATTGTATATTATAGTGTGTGTCAATATTATAGAATTAATAATATATTTGTAAAGATACTATATTTGTAATAAAGAATAATATATTAAAAATACATTCAAAATTAATTATATCACCTCAGATATATACCTACGTACAAGGAAAATAAATATTATCCACATCGGGACACGAACTCATACCCACTAGATTCACCCCAAGTGCCTTAGCAATTGAGCTGCTGAGTCGTATCTGATTATGACGACATTCACTAGTTGTTGTTACGTCATTGTGCAGAAGTACTTTAACAAATTGCGGTCATTTTTGGTTACTGACTTTTATGTTATAAAATTAAGCTATAAATTACCTTAATTACTAACGGGTGTCAGAATCTTTCCAAATGTTAGTTACAGCGTACTTACATTTGCTAATAATTTATTATACTATTTTCTTTGTTCAACGATTTTTTTAAATATTGATCATATATTATTATATCGATTGAAGAAAGGAAAAAAGGCGTAACCCTCAGTTTTTTCAAAATAGGTTTTATTGCATAATAACGTTGTACGCTACACGTTGTGTTCAAAGGATGTAAGCCGCAAATAGCGATTTATTATCTAAATTTATCTAACAGTTAAAAAAGAAGGAAGTGACGTGGGAAAAATTACTTAACCATCATTTTTGTTGTTTTTTAATTAACTCAATAATTAGTATCACATTAACGATATAAAAACCAAATTAATAATTATCATGCACTTCAAGTCATGTCTATTTTGTATTTTATCTTTGACCGAAAACCATAACAAAAACGTTTTTGTGTCTCATGTAAAATTTGATTTGTGTGGATTACGCCCTTTTTTCTTTCCAAAGTCGATATTTTACTACAAAAATATCTGAGGTGTTTACATTATTAAATTTTGTGATTTATATGTTGAATAAAAAAATAGTTATATTAGTAGTAATATAGCCGCACAATCACTATATAAGTAAGACTGAAACAGTCAAAAACATTAATTATCTGCTTATAAAAATGACGGAAATTGTATGAACAAACCGGGATGTTTACAAGCAGGCTCGTTAATGACAAACTTTTATTCTTCACGTCATGCTACGTTGAGCCAACGCGTAGAAAGCTTAAAGCTAAAAGCGCCACCATGATTTAACTGAAATTTCTCCAATATGTGTTATTGTTGTCGTTCTAAAACGTCAATTACATTGAGCTTATTTACGAGCTGTTTGTTGGCGAATTTAAAAGCGGGCGATTCAGCTACTGCAACTTGATGATTACACACAAAACTTTTCATTCGCTGAGAAGCCATAAGCCAGCGACTATTTTGACAGAACGTAGTTCGTTTTTTTACCGGGACGTTGCTACTGCGCTCTACTGCGCAGACGCAGTAGGCCCACCGGCTTTCAACTTTTCTCGGTAGAGTGTTTACAACCTGCTTGTTAGCTTGTTCGATGATTACACTGGGCGACTTTACAGTAAGATTGTAAATTCGCCAACAAACAGCTCGTAAAGAAGTTCAATGTAATTGACGCTTTAGAACGACAACAATAACACATATTGGAGAAATTTCAGTTAAATCATGGTGGCGCTTTTAGCAGTGGACTGTAATTTGAAGGTGATATTGGATGGTGGATTACGGAACTAGGGAGAGGGGGAGGGGTTACACAGAGTGCCAGATACTAACCTTTATGTTGAGAGGGCCGGTGCGCGCTCGGCCGGTTCGGTATTCACGCACTCACGCACTGGTAAAAGGACGATACACTTTGATGGATGATAATATATGAGGTTGATGAATGATGATGATTGATTGTATGAATGATGGACGCGACGTTCACTCAAACCGTTACTAACTTAGTGCAACGAAGGTCGAACAGATATGTTTTGAGTCACTCGGTAGTTAACGTGGTGCGGCAACACGCACCCATTCGTTGTCTTGAGCTAACCCACGCGCGACGGCTGTCTTGAAGTAAGTAAACTTAACTTTCATTACGGTCAATCATAACCCGTGACTAGTAGTCTTGTGATAATAATACATAAGGATTCGAAGGATGTGGGGAGAAAGAAATGAGGGCCACTACGATAGACACAACCATATTATATTTGGTACTATTTTTGAAACTGATTTGAATTCACGCGTACGCACTAAAAATGATATATTTCTTCGAATTACTTTAAAATTTGCATGCGGGAAGAAACTTGTTATTATAATATTGTTATTCAATATTTCTATAAACATTTTGTTGTAGTGGAATGAGAAATTTTGAATATTTTTTCAGCTACTAAATCTAAGTGTAATGAAGAAAAATTCGTTTTCCTTTTATGATAATTTAAAAAAAGATAATGTTTTGTATGAAGCAAACTCTAAAAAGTATTATAAAAGTTTCTCATCAAACCGTTTTGCAATATTCATTGAGAAAATGAAAAAAAAAACTTTTCTTCCAGCGAAAACGACAGAATTCCGACTAAAAATAACGAACAAAAATTTCCATACTCGAAACAAACTGTCAAACATTTTTTTCCTTCGACCAAACTTGACACAGGTATCTACGAAAGGGACGATATATCTCAATAACTTCACCAACAAAATGATAATACATATTTAATATATTCAGTTTCTTACTGATTTTTATTTAACTGCCTACGTTGAAACAGAAAGTATGCTACACACTCATATAATAAATTCAATGAAATAAATATATTGGCGGCGCTTTTCAGTGGACTGTAATATGACGGAATGATTCGAATGCTGGGGGGCGGGTTAGATCAAGGATGCCAGTCACTGATCTTTAATAATGATGGTCTGGTTGTCACTCACTAGCACTACCACTCTCGTGCGTTACTGTTTATTGAGTCACCCTGTGCGCGGCTATTGACGATCAAAACCATTGCACGTAAATGAAGTCTTAATGTTTTACATGTTATATGTGTTTACAAGCACATGGTTGCAGAATCGCTGCCTGTTAATTAATAGTAGAAGATAATGATATCAGGTGGATAGGACATTTATATTGTATTAAGGCCGCCATAATTGGCCCAACCATACATTTTTCCACTATATATTTAACTCCTACACTCCGCAGTTATGATTTTATAGATAGCTAGTGAGTCGGCATCATTCTATAATAATTATAGACAAGAAGAGAGATATAAATTATTTATATCGTCGTCGTCTTTCGACTTTTATTATGACTACCTACTAGCCTGATTGCCGGCATTATTACTGGAAATATTGCTGAAAAATAAACCGTATTATATTATACGAATTATATCAATATTCTATCTAGTATCTAGGATGTGTAAACATCTAAAATAATACAAAAGTTTGTGCGTGTTATTACCAGATCTCAAAAGCATCCAAACATTTATAATGTCCACGTCATATTATCTACACCGTATAAGACACACAGAGAAGACTGGTGATCATAATTGATGCCATTTAGTGTATCGAAGTATGATCTTATTATTTTTATTCTTTGTTTATTTTAAATTTGTCTGACCTCGACGTGAATTGGCAAATTCTCCTTACTAGGAAGCGAAGCAGCAGCGGTTAGTGCGTTTACGTCGATGTAATTATTGGCGATTAAATTTATATGTCGCTCATACAGCATATAGCGCACAAACCCTTATATATATATTGGTATATTGCTGTAGCGTTTGGCATATTTCCACACTTAGTGTTCCGCAGGTTTGGCAATACGCAGCCTGTACATGACAACTATTGGCGTTCCTCTTCATTTTATTTAGTGAATAATAAGGAGATACATTAATATCATCTTACAATATCATGAATACTTACTGCAATTACTTCACTCGATGATTGGTTGATTTGTATTAAAGTAATAATTGTTATATTGTATCCATAACTATCATCTCTATGATATCTCCCCAATGACAATAATTTGTCTTTTGTTTAATTCATCGACATCCTAAGTAACAAATTTTGTACCTATTGTTAATAATATTCGATTGATGTGATTTCGACTATTGCAATGTACATTATATTATATTGATCAACCCCAATGTATCCACTATATCAAGCTGTGTTACTACATCCATATAAATCCCAATACATAAACTAAGTATCACTAATATTACTTACTTACTTTTTCATATTTGTAACATTGTAAATGATTTTAATATCATTCAACTCATGTTCAAACTTAACTCAGCTCTCCTCTCCGAGTTGTTTCACTGTGGATCGAATTCTCCTTAGTTCTTTCTCTTTCATTTACACCATATAACTATACTTTGAGATTAATTATTGAAGAATAAACAACATTGAAGAATAACATCCACTGAGTTTTATTAGCAACATACACCTTCCACTGGACTACGTGAAGTATCGGGGCCCATTGGCAAGGATTTCCGTTGCCAAACACATAAAAATATTATGATATGATCATTTTATTAATAATTATTATTAATTCAACAGTAAATTTTAACATTTCTTTAACTTTCATAAAATTATAGCAGTAACATCAATAAGATTTATTTATTCTCAGAAAACATTGCAAATTCAAAGTTATCAACATAACATAGTTTAATCAATTATTATATTGACTGCTGACTAGATAATTACTTTTTAATTAAGTACCAAATTTAAATAGTATGCTAATTATATCGAATGGTCAACGCTGGGCGCGTCTTTAGCGTTCAATGTATTAAACAAAATAACTTGAAACTTTGACGACCTTAAATTTATTATTATTGTAAATTTGTAAACCAATCAAAAAAATCGTAGCTGTTTCTTTCCATAGTAATGATATATTTTCCGTACATAAATATGTTTTTTTAATATTATTATAATATACTACATATATTAACGTTATAATAATATATGGGCTATATAAGATGCAAAACTAAGGATTAAATAAGACAACTGAAGCTTTTTATAACAAAAGAGCAAAAGCTTTGCCCCGTCAGAGTTGTTAGTCACCAAAATCATTCTCATTATTGATTCTCGCATTGTTTATAACTCATCACTAAGTACAATCTCGCATAATAGGTAAAGTTGTATAATATTCGTGTGACAAGTGAAGTCCAGTTAATAACATAACTCAGACCTCTACAGGTTTGTTTGCGTTGATGAAACTTATATAATATCATGCAATTATAATGGTATGGTAAAGTTTCGAGTAGTTTAGACAACATATAACTGACTTTACGATAATCTTATTTTTTTCTCATCGTCCACTCGTCACAATCTTCCGTATTCTCTGCAAGCCAAAGGGTGGGAGCTATCAATTTTCAAGTGTTAGTAGTAAAATTATTTGTTGTAAATACCCAATGAGTTAGGCAAGTGGTCAACAACTATGCCTCGTAAAAAAAGATTTGTTAATACAACCTCTCCGCTGCGGCTACATACTCCATTTCCGTCCCTAAGTCGGAGCATATGGACACCAACACGGCACCTCCAAGAATCCCTATCACTGGTCAGTCTTCTTGCGTCATTCCAGGTCATACCAGTATCCCGTAATTCTACCGTATACACTCTATATTTATAGTAGTTAGCTTGAGGAACTTACTGCCCTCATAAGTAAAAAAGCAGTTATTTACCAAAGTCACATTTTGAGATAATGAGACATTCATGTTTTAACTTTTAACTTAGGTAATTTAAAAAAATTCAATAAGGTGGATGAATCTTTTGATTTATGGTATAAGAAAAAACCAGTATATTTTCAATCAATGCTGTATTTTTGCTTATGAATGTCGTTAAACTGTCATCTTTTTTAGAATAACAACTTTTTTTTTTTTCGACCATGTCCGATCCTGATAGGATCATATGTGCCTCCACAGAGTGGAGGTTTGTATTGACAGATTTTGTTTTTTACGAGAAATGGATGTCAGCCACTTGCTCAACCTATCAGGTTCATACCCTGACACACACAAATTGAAAAACAATATTATGTGTACTTGCCAGACCCAGGATTCGAACCTGGGACCCACGGCTTTATAGTCCAACGCTTATGCCGCGCGGCCACCATGGCACAACTACTATCGCGATAAAAATTGAAAACAATGTCGATTTTTATACTGCTTTTGACGTTATGTCAAATGGTTCAGAATGTCTCTTACTAACTCAATTTATGAATTTTGTCGAAAAGCTGCCTTTTTTCTTATGCCTGTTACAGGCAAGCCAGGTTGAGGTTCTCTTTTGACACCCACAGTAAGTAGCCGGGCCATGTCCAACGTTGCCTCTTCACTCTCAGCGTGATGAAAGACTGCTTGGTGCGTTCTCTTATCTCCTCGTTATTCCTAAATTCATACCATCGCACACCAAGTATCCATCGCAAACATCTATTCTCGAAGATCAGTACATGGTTGCTCTGAGCCTTCGTAAGGTGCCATGTTATGGTACCATCATCAGAATTCAAGCATCGAATAGGCTACATTTTAGGACCAGGTAATACACATTTAGGTATTATAAAACATTTTTTTAAAACTGGAATAACGGTTGTAAATGTTAATTGGATCAGTTTGTAGGGGATGGTAAATTATTTAATTTATTCTCTCTTTTAGTTATTTATGCGAATAAAGCCTCGCAAAAACTATGTTTAGCAACAAAAAAAACATCTTAAAATTTAAAACTTTCGCCCCTTAAAAATTTAATTTAAAAAGTGTTTTCAAACAGCGATCGGACAAACAAGTCAGCGATCCAGGGGCGGAGCGAGAATAATATGAAAAAGGCAAAAAAACACTTTAAATAATTCATGTGAGACAAAATGAATTCGAACGAGCTCTGAAAAGTTTTCACTGCTCCACGCCCGGCTGTAAAATGGAAATGTAAAAACACGGGAAACTTTTATTTTTATGTCGTCACGTGATACTGGGAAAATAAAATTTAATGTAATAAAAATATGGGGCGTTTTTTTATTACGCTCCTGTGATAATCTTATAATATATTAATACACAAAATCCAGCTACAAAACAAACAATATAAAAATACTTGCGTAGTAATTTTTGCAATCTTAAGGGCGAGAGAAACGTGTTTAACAAAAACTGCAATCTAATAAATTTCATTTTAGACAATCAATTTGTATCTAAAACATAAACAAAAAAATCGGTGTGTGTACTTATGTACGCGCGTTAGAAGTATATTTCTTTGACGTAACAAAACAAAAAAAAAATTGTGATAACCTAGATTCTTCGACTAGCTATTAATTATCTTGTTAAATTACATACTCAAGAAAAATAACCGCTTATTGGAACGTCGTTGGTTTATTTCTATATACTATAATATATATATTATTATTTATCGTTGTTTTTATTTTTAAAGTACCAACTGTCACTTAACGTTTAATTGTTCGTTTACGTAAGGAATTGGCCGACAATAATAAATTCGCTGCCTAGGCGACGGAATAATTCTAAACTATAATATTATACTGTATAATAAATTCGATGCCTAGGCAACGGAACAATAATTCTAAACTATAATATTATACTGTATAATCGACACGGTTGGAGTATCGTACTGTGGCGTAATGGTAGTGCGTTCGGCTGATAACCGAACAATCGGTGGTTCGAATCCAATCGAGTGCGTTTATTTTTGTATGAAAAAATAAATTATGTGTTACATGTCACACGCCAAAAATACACTCTGATCTGATTTTCCAAACGCGCCTGAAGAAGTATAACTTCGAAAAAAATTATCTGTTCATAATAATTATTAATATTCTTTTTATGTTATGATTTTTTTTTTATATTTCATGTTAACGTTATTGTTTACATAGCTTTACTATCATTGTCGTTTATTCACGAAAACTTTACTTGGTGGTAACATTTTTGCTTCAATTATTTTTTATCGTTTTTATAATTAATATAACCTTATATCATAAAATAGAATACAAATAATTATTACAATTATCCAATTCTAGATAATAGCTCTTTTTACAACGAATTTCTTAGCTCGTATTCTTATTTGTCCGGTGGTTCTTTGTCCGGTACAAATCTTGCAATCGATTTTTAACTAACTTTCCGACTAGCTAGACATTTGAAACATTTAGAATATATCAGAACACGATGTCAATGCATTCTTAAATAATTTTAGCCATCTTTAAGTAGAATTCATTTTCAGTTAATTCTGTTTTGTATGAAAAGTTATTTTGACACCATTATTGGTTGCTAGGGGTATGTGGTCCTAGCAACTAAATTATTAATATATACGTGCGTTACTATGGAAATCAATATGACATGTCAAGTACATTTTTTTTGATCGTTTAAGCTAGTCAAGTCAAGTTTATATGGTTCAACAGAAAATTTAAAAACGTTGTATATAAAAAGTTCTTTTTATCTTGTATTTATTTTACGATGGTTTCTTAATAATTAGATTTCAAATTGGTACTTAATAAAATATATTGTTTAATTAATAAAAGCTATGTTATTGTTTGGTACCATGGCCACAGAGTGGGAGTTGTATTAAGATATTTTTGTTTTTACGAAAAGTGGATGTTAACCACTTGCACGATATATAAGATATATACACAATAGTCCAAAGTGGCCAAGTGCTTTTGGCCGGTTGAATATCTTCTAAAATAACCTCTCACTGTGTCCAAAGTGCAAAGTGTTCAACCAGTGTGTTCTTTCTTTAATCACACACTGGACTCTAAAGAGAGATCCAACAACTTAAAGTAGCACAGCGTGGTATGTAGAGGTGCATGTTGGGCATAACGCGAAAGGACAAAGAACGGAATGATTGAGTAATTAAACATAAAAGGGTTTGCAAGCTTTCGCTAAAAACCTCAAATGGAAATGGACAGGAAAAAATCTAGTCATCCAGTGGTACCCAAGAGGTACAAAATGTCCACATGGCAGACCTAGTGGTCACTGGATCGATGAAATGGTTACATGGCAACGCAACGCACAGGACCGAGAGAAGTGGAATCAGCTTGGTGGGGCATTCATCTAGCAGCGGATAGATTCATGATTATGATGATGACTCTAGTCTAAACACACTTTGAAAACAACATGTAAATTTGCTGAGCCAGTAGAGGGTACCAGTGAGGTTATAAACTAACGCAGTAACCGCTCGGCCACCGTAGAGGTTTGTTACTACAAATTAATATGAAAAAGTCAAGATTTAAAAAACCTTAATTTACCTAACATAATATGCATAAATAAATGTGGACTGATTCATCAGAAAACCAGAAATTACAAAATATATCGTCGAATAAAAAGATCATCCGAGTTCAACATGCATTATAATATACAATACAAATATATTATATAATATAGGTTTATCATGAAAAAGATGAACAGTTCATAGTCTGAGTACAAAAGCTAATGATAAAATGAGAGAAAAGCTTGTTATAACAAAAGAGAAAAAGCTTTGTCACAGTATAAAGTTCAGTCACCACAACAATGAACATTATCGATTCTCGCCTTGTTTAAATAACTCATTAACTACATAGTAGTAACAAACTATTTTTTTTAATTCAATGAATTAGTCACACGATTTGAGAATGTATTATTTTATATATTGAACATACATGATTTGAAAACATTTCATACATATACCCACTAGAAAAAATCTTTAAGGTATTTAATTGATACCTACCTTGATTTATTTTAATATACAAAAATCCGATAACCAATATTATTATTAACGCAATTTGAAAAGCATTTGATGTAAGAACTACTAGTTAAATTCGTCATAATTAAGATAAATGCATGAGATGTTTTCAAATTATGTATAATTAATTTAACTATTTAAAAATTAATGTTAATAATAAAATTATTTCCAATTATAATTTAATAAACCATGTTCTTTTACTCTTACTATTAATTTTTATACGTCGCAAAGGTTAGGTATATAAAAAATACTGATTTCTGACGGTAAAATGACCTCAAGAGTTACATTTCTTCTTTATCAACCCCCATTTTCAATGGTTGCAATCCGATCAAAATGATAATAATAAGATTAGCGCCCTTAAAAAAATAATATGCAATATTCTTAGCTTGACTTCTTCATTATTTAAATATAAAAAAAAACATCTACATAACGTCTTCATTCACGTCATTTTTCTTTACTTTTCCAGTGGTCCGTGAAGACTTTCAGCCCAGGATAACAAGAGCGAACGTCCTCGAAGGCAATACTGGAGTGCTGACGTGCGAGCTACCTTCAGGAAATGGTGACCACATCAGCGTCACGTCATGGTACAGAGATGATGCGGTCATCCTGCCAACCATCATTGATAATGGTAATTATATTTTAGAAATTAATATTAATCTAAATAACAATACATGTACTTTTATTGGGATAGAGCAGTTTTTCATGGCACCTCTCTTAGGGTTCCGCGAGTCAAAAAAAATCGACAAATAGACCTAAGCTTCAACAAATTGTGTAAAAAAAAATGTAATTATTTTAAGATATACTTTTCTACGAATGGGATGAGGTTCCCCGAAAATAACTTATAATTCTAAGGGTTCCGTGAGTCAACAAAGTTTGAAGACCACTGGAATAGAGTGTCTAGTACATAAAATCACAAATTTTCAACAAGGATTCATCATCTTAGTTATCCTCAATTTACTGTTGAATGAATGTTCTCCTTGGTGTACCTATCAACTTTTCTTGCTCTCTTTTCCTAGACTGCGATGTATTTTCGATGAATTATCGCATACTATATCTATCCATATCTACCCTGCACGATCTCCATATTGAGATCTCGATGGATGCTATTGGGAGTTTAGTATTAAGTTGATTTATTGTATGTAGTTTTATAATGTGTCTGACGATGAATTTCTATAATATTACTAGCTGACCTGGCAAACGTTGTTCTGCCATATAAATTATTTCTAGTGAATATTTTGGTTGTTAAATAAAAAATAACGAATGTATCGTAAGTGTGTGGGGATGGGATCTATGACAGAAAGAGGAATGGAGCGTTGTAGACGATGACCGCCGATAAAAACAAAAAAACACCAACCATTAATTTTCTCAATTCAAAATGAGTAATGATATTCATAATGAATGAAAAACCTGTGATAGGATCTCGTTGTTTAATGTTTATGCAATAACCGTCTTGTCCCTTGCAGAAAATTAGCGGATATTGGAGAGCGTCGTATGAACGGTGTGTGTCAGCGATGAACTCCAGATTATTGTTTCTTCTTCGAATCATGATTTCTCGCGTCGATGTGCGGTCGCCAACCATGATTCCAGCAATGTCGTCAACAACAGGCGCATTGAATCGACGCACGCGCTCTCCAGCTGGTGTTTTATCAGGATTGATGACAATAGCGTGATTGTCGCTTTGCAATTCGTGCATGTGTGCTTTGAAGAATTTCAATAATTCATTGTGCTCATTCAATAGGGTGTCCAGTTTGCCGATGATGCGCCTGGCATTAGGCGAATTGAGGTTATTGTAGCCGCAACGTGCATCCACACGATTGATGTCCTCACCGCCCATGAAGTAGATTTGTAAAAATTTATGTGGTTCGTTTGGCATTGGCAGCAATGAGCCTACTTTGTGGTATACTTGGCCTTTGATTTTGAACGTAGAATGGAATTGTTGACCATTTGCCGCAGCATTGTGAACTATTTCTGTTGCTCCGAACGAAGTCATTTGGAAGTATGAATTGAATGTGCGAATGGACATCAGAAACAGGTTTGAATCTGGAACCGTGCCGATGAGCAAGCCGTTCAATGGTTCTGGTGGTATCTCAATTTCTGCTAGTTGCACTTTTCCTGATGCGCAACACATCCCGGCTGACTCGTGTTTGAATTTGAACGCATGACAATGGGGACATTCTTTGTCCATAACACCAATCAGCACTTTCGGATGAGCGGAATATTCAATATCTGGCTCGTACTCGAATGCGAGACGAAGGAACGAAGCGGATGTAAATGCTCGATGTACTTGTTGGCGTTGTCGGTCATTTGCTCTGCGTGTGTTTACTACAAACCGGCGAGCTTGGCTCCGTTCTAATTGTCGTTGTTGATTTCGTTCAGCTCGTGCCTCTTGTGATTGAGATGCACGCAATTGTGACATGCTCACACGCACGTTTTTGTTATCTTGTTGGATTTGTTCATCTGTTCTTTCTGCTCTACTATTTTGCATGTTTGTTGCTTTATTCGTTCGACGGCCCAAATAGCCCCCCTTGCGTCTTGCTGGCATTGTGCACTGTAATACACGCACACAAAAATAGATAAATTAAAATAAGTCGTACAAAATTTTGCACGTTCTGCGTTGTGATATGCCGAATGAAATGTCAAAATGACGTGACGCTTCTCTTGAATTCTTCTCGGACGTAACGCCATCTGTCATTCAACAACATAAATAATTTCGTTCTGTTTGAAATACGAACGACGGTTAAATTTGTTCATACAAAAATTATAAAATCGCGATTAAAAAATGGGAGAGTGGGGGTAGGAGAGTAAAAATTTAAGGTTATAGGTATTTTTTGATGAAAAATAATAAAAAAAATACAAAAAGAAATTTTCAAAAAAATAAAAGAAATTTTTTTCTGGATAGAGATACCCTAATCACCTAGCGGTATGAAATATACTTGTTGACCTATTCTCATACCTAAAAAATATACATAAAAAAAATCATAAAAATCGGCTTAGCCGTTTCGGAGGAGTGCGACCACAAACATCGTGACACGAGATTTTTATATACATAGAGATAATATTAATACAAAAATAATTTTATTGAGAAACATACTATGGAAATTATTTTGATTTCGATTAAAGGGTACAATATTTACGTTATATTGTCGCAGACAAGTGGATTTACGTTAGTTTTGAAACACAGCCTGTCCTAAATGCCTGTCAAAAAACTTGGCTGTATTGGACGTACGGATTTAGCTAACACAATGCTAGTAGATTTTGAATCAAATGCCAATTTTTCGAATGCTATGTATATCTTCTGATTAAGTGACTTTTTTAATAAATCTGATCTATTGCACCTTGTTGCCAAAAATAATATTTCGAAAAACTCAGAAATAATGTTTATATAACACCACTGTTAAAAAGTATGAATTTTTAAACTTAATACTTACTTACTTCACCATGTTCGATCTTAAGAGGATCATATGGGTCTCCATGGTGAAGGTTGTATTGCCAGATTTTTTTAAAATGGATATTAGGCACTTGCTCAAACTATTAGGACCATACTCTGATTTCAAACACAAACTATTAAGAAACAATATGTGTATTTGCGAGATAAATGATTCGAACCTGGGACCCACAACATTATAAGCCAACCCTTAAGCCGCTCAGCCATCGTGGAGCCGTCATATTATATATAATATAATACATATAAGCAAGTGGATACTAGTTGGTTGCCAGCAACTTGTTGCCAATGTGGACACGGCTTTAAATTTAAAACAATATTAATTATATTGGACGTAATATCATACAAAATGTAAATGAAGGATTGCATGTATATTTTTCATGTATTGCAGTATTTTATAACGTTTTTATTAGGTCGTATTCTTATTTGTCCGGTGGTTGTTTATCCAGTATAAATCTTGAAATCGATTTTTAACTAACTCCCCGACTAGCTAGACATTTGAAACTTTTAGAATATATCAGAACACGATGTGAATGCATTATTTTAATACTTTTAGCCATCATTAAGTAGAATTGAATTCATTTACAGTTAATTCTGTTTTGTATAAAAAGTTATTTCGAAAGAAATCCGTAATCCAATCCACTATTATTGGTTGCTAGGAGACTGGGGTCCTAGCAACTAAATTATTAATATATACGTGCGTTACTATGGAAATCAATATGAGATGTCAAAATGACTTTTCAGTATTATTTCTATCAAGTACGATTTTCTTGATCATTTAAGCTAGTCAAGTCAAGTTTATATGATTCAACAGAAAATTTAAAAACGTTGTATATTAAAAGTTATGTTTATCTTGTAATTATTTATAATGAATAGATACCATATTTTGAGACGATTTTACGCCCTTACAATTTATATTATTTTATAAAATAAAATCACAATAAACATTAAAAAAAAAACGTTTTTCATTAATTCGTCTAAATCAGAGATCTTTTCTAAATATTTAATAAGAAAAACGGAAGTCGTTTGACACTCGCAAGATCTTTTTGTATTATTTAAAATGTACAAAAAAAATCACAAGCGAAGACGGGAGCCTGTACGATGTGTATATTTGTCGTGTACAAAATTTGATTACATTATCTCTCTTGCCGATCTGAAATAAAAAAAATCTTCCTTGTAAAAATTGCAAATGGCGTCGCAAGAGTGTTTACATCCGTGTGAAAGGTATTCGCTAATCTAATTTTCGCAAATCTGCGTTTATTTCGTCTGAAATTGAAGTCAAAAATTTCTGAAATATTTACAGCGATTTAAAAAAAAAAATAACAAGTCACGAAAATATTCGGTATACACAAATCGTATAATTGCTACTATTTTTACAACGTTTTTATTAGCTCGTATTCTTGTTTGTCATGTGGTTGTTTATCCAGTGCAAATCTTGCAATCGATTTTTACTAACTCCCCGACTAGCTAGACATTTGAAACTTTTAGAATATAATTATCAGAATACGATTCCAATGAATTCTTTTAATACTTTCAGCCATCTTTAAGCAGAATTGAATTCATTTTCAGTTAATTCTGCTTTGTATGTAAAGTTATTTTGGAAGAAATCCGCAATCAAATCCGTTGCTAGGGGTCTGGGGTCCTAGCAACTAAATTATTAATATAAACGTGCGTTACTATGTAAATCAATATGAAATGTCAAAATGACATTTCAGTATTATTTCTATCAAGTACAAATTTTTTTGATCGTTTAAGCTAGTCAAGTCAAGTTTATATGATTCAACTGAAAATTTAAAAACGTTGTATATAAAAAGTTCTTTTTATCTTGTAATTATTATACTATAAGATTACATCGAGATAATTGACAGTTTAAGATGTCTTCTGGTAGTATACATTACGGCTGATGGCTCGTCAGAGGAATAATACTATGGCACAGATATTGCAAACCGAATTGGAATGAATGCAGCAGCATTTAAATATACGAGGAATATTTGACACTCGCAGTTGTACTATGGTTTGGTTACATATAAATTTTACGTATTACATTTCGCTGAATCACAGTTCAGCGTAAACTTTCGTATCAGAAAGATATGGCTGTATATTATTAATTGAAATTTCAAATTTTGTTAAATTTAATAAGCACATTCATTTGATATTGATTGGTATCAAATATCTGATACTATCGCTATACTTACTATCAGATATTTGTGTCGCTACATTTCAAAACCAGCCAAGTCCACTTTTATGTATTTTTTACTTTTTTGTGAATTGCTAAAGAAGTACTGCTTTCTGCATTATCAAAATGTGGAATTTATTAATTTTAAATATTCTATAATCGAAATAATATAAACTTTCACCCTTGTGACTGTATTTGAGAAAACGAAAAGCTGTTTTTCTCCTATTCATCTATTATGGACTTGGCTAATTTTGAAATCTAGCGACACATTTGATAGGTACGACATTTGATACTTACGAGCACCTACTTGCTAAGTTACCTTAGGTTCATTTAGAATTTAATTACCAACTTATTTTTTCTGTCTTTCCCTTGTATTCCGATGGGTTTTATTACCTACATAAATTTTAAAGTTTTATTTAGACATGAATTTGGTGAATAGTTTCTAGTTAAATTAGTGTTCAATGAATTACTATCAGTACTCACGTAAGCGTGGATGTGAAAACGTGGTGTGAAACGTGGATTCTTAACAGTTTTGCCTGTTATCGCGAGGGATGGTTTCCAATCCTGGTGTCCTAATGAATTTGAATTTACATGCACCTGTCAATTACCTACGTGGTCGCAGCCATGATTTGTTCTGTATTGGAACGGTTTCCTCGTGGCGCCTCCAGGCGCCATTAGCGACGGGTGCAAGATTAGTAAATGCGCTCCCTAAACACACAGACATTATTTATCAATGATGTACTTTGCATTTTGTTTTTGAAACTGTATTTTTTTGTATAAAATTGTTTTTTTTTATTTTCAAAAATTATATTTTTCAGTAAGTATTAAATTGTACTTAAGTATGTTTTGATTTTTTTTATTATTATTATTGTTATTTTATTTTTTTTCTATATTCTCTTCTTCTCCCTTGTGAGGGTAATGTTTGACTTATAATGCAAATCTCATGTTGTGTACGTCTTAAATTTAGATTTGTTATGTCCACAATGTTTTGTATTCTTAAATAAATAAATAAAATAAATTAATGTAACAGAAATCCAAAAATTAAGAGTAAAAGTAACCAATGATAAAGAGGCAGACAGTAATGAGCGAAATAAAAGAGGTCGCAAAGTAGATTTCAATGGGCTAGGGCTAGAGAGTAGACAATAGCTAGATAAATGCCGAGGGGCACTAAATGCATGAAAGTGGATAAACGTTAACGTACACCCGATAAAAAAACAACGATTATGTATTGACATTTTAAAAATAAGACAGTGAAAATATTGGATAGCTACCTTAATTATTAAAAATCCACAGTATTTCACCGTGTACCTACATATTATTTAGAACACACTTGGCGCCCAATTACACCTACAATTCTTGCTTATTTAACATCTTTTACATTGTAGTTAATTCTTCCCACGCGGATGGTACACCAGTTGTACACTAATTAATTGGCCATTCGATATAATTAGCATGTTATTCAAATGCGGTAATGCTCTGCGCCCAACAAGCCCATTCGCTGCGGACCTTTTAATTAATATTTAATTACCACATTTAAATAACATGCTAATTATATCTAATGGCCACCTGATGGACAACGCACCAGTTGCGTTGGATGCAGCGAATGGGCCGTTTAATTATTCTTGATTTAACTGTTTTAGCATTCTTTAATTTTTCTTTCACATTAGAGCCTGTCCACATGGCGCGATTCCCATCGCGATTTACGCTCGAGAACCAAAAATGTCTTCCATCCAGATACGGCGTAGTTTGCGCGTTTGAAACAATTAGTGACGATTTTTGAATCGGCATAAAAAACAAACGCGAGTGTAGAAAAAGCACAACTCAATTTTATTGTGTTAGTCGGTTCTATGAGATTTTGTATTTCGCGGTTACTTCCAATACCTATTATTGGTACTTTACAACCTAAGTGACGTAATTTATTTTAGAGTAGTAATAAAAATTCTCCGATTCGAGCGCCAAGCGGTCGTATTTCATTTTGTTATGGCTGAAAACGCCGCGATTGTCCAGAGTCTGGCGCTTGCAGGCGATCCTTGCGCGAGAGTCGTCACGCGCGAGTGCTTGTGGACAGCTGAATTGAGTCACATGTACCTGGAGAACACGCGATTTGTCACTCGTGCGTAAAAACGCGCCATGTGGACAGGCTCTTAGCTTCACTTGTCTTTTCCTACTATTACAAATTCAATATATTCCTCAATCTACACTAATTTTCAGCATTACACTTTTCAGCCAATATCTATTAGATATCTCTCCTTTATCTCAATATCAACTTTTAGCAGTACAGAAAATCTATTTCAACATAAAATAATACAATCATGGAACATTACATTGTTCTAAATAATAATTCCCAAAACAGTTGATGTTATAACACGCTATATGATTCGTATTTACCGAAAGTATCTATACCTTGCTTCGCTGCGTACCTATTCCTGTTCAGACAAATTGCGTCTATTCTTTTGGGTGCCATTCTCTGCAAGATTCGTCTAAGTATTTTCTTTCTTTTTTTATTTGCGCTTTTAGTAAATTCGTGGAATAAATCGTGAAAGCGATTTCCCGAGTCGCTCATTTAGTTCATATCCCGATACTTTTCAGACTAACGGGAAGTGAGAGATAAGACCCAAAACAAAATAGCCGCCCTCTTACTTAATGGGGACGAAAAATCACCGAATGAAATTGGTCGAATATAATTATTCCACTAAATTTCATCGAATAAATCAAGTTGATTTCATCGAACTGGTTTATTTGTCGTTTTTTTCCTAGTAGTAAGTGGAAAATGACGTTATGGAATTATCTTAAGTTATCACTCGATGTGGATGTCGAATGTAATTCGATAAAACAGTCACTGTGTAGAATATTATTTTAGTGACTTGCGAATATAGCGGAATGTTCATCAACCTTATCACTGCCAGCCAATTTTTACTAGGTGGACACTTGTAGGCCAGCTATTTTTGGAATACATAATTTGAACATATGAAATAGAAACGGAATGATAAAATATTTGTGAAAACTTAGCAACACAACATGTTTATCAAGTTTATTGTGAATATTTTCACACAAAAATGATAAATATTGTTTAGAAAATATACACAGAATATTTATTCAAAAGTTATGACGTTTACAAGAACCCGCGAATATATTCGTCCGTGGCCTGATGCGACATACATGCTTTGGCGAGTTAATTCTTCCGTGGCACGGATCAGGTTAAAAGATTGTTTAACACTCTCGTTACTGTAATGTCACCTTATGTTACCCAGTCCAATAAACTGCAAATAAATGTACTTCGTCATCTTAATATTTTAGCTATTCCTAGAATCATCAAAATTACAACTAATTAAAATGTTATTATATTCAAAATCGGTAAAATTACCCAATATATACATGTAATTAATATATTTTCGTCAGATCAACTTTACCTCTCATAAATTATAGATGCACATCGCAAACAGAGCTTTGCAATAAAATGGCGATCAAAAGAGATAGGTTTAATAGTATATGTGATAAAAAGAGACATAGTTACCAAATAAAATTGTGAGAAAGAGATATGAAAGTATGCGGTGCGATCAAGTTAGTATTATGACCGACCTGCTTGTACGCTGTAAAAGTATACAGAAATAATTGTAATAATTAAAATTTTACATACTATATAATATTGTCAATCTTGAAGCCGAAGGCGACATCACCGGACTGGATGAAATTTATTAGCATCGTAAAAGAAAGGTTAAATGAAACTTACTTTATCACTGATTGAAAATACATTACGATACGGAATTTGATCCTCTGGCACATGGAATTTTTTTATTATTTTACCGACTCTGACTGTGACTATAAATATAATATTAACTCTACTCTGAGTAGAAAAACTTTACAATTGTATCATGCTTATTCACCTTTCCCAATGCTAGAGCACATTTAAGTTCCTCAACATTTTTAAATACATCTACAAATTGCATCTCTGTTCTGTTTTCCTGAAGATCGCATTCATCGCAGAGCTGCAAATTGCTTCTCTTCACGAGGACTTTAAATAGTAATAGTATTCCCATTTTGTATCGACTGGACAAGACAGGGGCCACTATTTATCAATAAAAAAAAATTACCCACAAAACTACACATTTCATCGTAGTTTTTTTGTCGATGAAATTTTCGATGAGTTTATTGGTTCTCCCTGTTTTTATGTACTTATATCGTCTATAAATATTCCCAATGTACCTCTCTAGTAAGCTAAAAAGATTGTATCATTATTTCCACAGATAGTGAAGATGCTTTAATTTAATGTATGCCTATAATTCACCGTCTATTTGTATGCTATATAATATACCTATATATTATGATAATATTATATACTATATACCTATTTCAGACTCTACAATAATAAAATACTTATAACCAAAAATTATTTATATATTTACCTGGAAAGTCAATCGGATTGGAACTTACTCCGTCTAAAATGTGTTTTAATAAGTAATAGCACTTTCAATATTCGTTCAATTTTCACTCCTTTTTAAAACTATTGTCTGAGTGGTAGTGACTTATTAATAATAGTATATTACTGTATTAATTATAATAATATGATAATAATTAGGTAGATATATACAATTATAATTTTTCCAAAAAAAATATTGTAAAAAAATAGTGTTGAACATACATTATTTTAAAACACCTCAAATATTATTATTTTTTTTTCTCTTGACCATGTCCAATCCTAATAGGATCATATAAGACTCGACAGAGTGGACAGATTTTTGTATTTATGAGAAATGGATGTTAACCACTTGCTCAACCTATTAGGTCTGTACTCGGACTCCAAACACAAATAAAAATCAATATAACTATTTGCCAGACCAAGGATTTGAATTTGGGACCCACAACATTATACGCCGACGCGTAAGCCACTCGGCCATCGTAATTATTATACTAACTAATAAAACTAATAAAATATATATTCCCATATATATTCTTTTTAGCACTGTAATAAGCCAAGACGCCCAATGACAGTACTGTAGTGTAACAGTTATGTAATCAGTAATATAAGTGAAATCATCATAGATACCTAGATTTTGATAATATATCTCACATAAATATATTGTGACCTCACCGGGAATAAAACCAGTGGGTATATTTGATACACGGCTATCGACCGTTAAAGTGATACATATTATCATTTTATCACAACATGTATGTATTCAATGCTGTTAATTGTTTTTTTTTTTTTGACCATGTCCGATCTTAATAGGATCATAATATGGGCCTCCACAGAGTAGAGGTTTGTATTAACTGTTACAATAAGTTAACCATCTTAAACTGACAAACTGTCTATCTCGTTCTAAAATATAACACAACTAAGTGAAGGGCTGTTAAAACATAGTCGTTTGACAGTTTTGACGGTTAACTTTCAGCACCTTACCCATTTAACTAAGCTGAAATTAATGTTAGTAGTTTTTACATAAAATCTGAGGTGTTTTTTTTTTTCAAATTATGTATTTTCAATATAATTAATATGTCATTCTCATCTTTTGTGAATTATTCGTTGAATAAAAGTAATACATTGTAAAAAACTTTAAAAACGTCTACCAATGTTTGAAGTGTGTAAAAATATTAATGTATCTAGATTACGCTGAAAGAAAATTCCTTACAGAAAAATGCATATAATTTCATGCCATTGGACATTGTGTGAAAATCCGACCAACGGAATTTTTGTCATCGTAAATTTCCGTTTACGTTAAGTAGAGAAAATTTGAAAATGCAACGATTATGGTTCAGTAATAAATTGTTACCGCGTTTTTAAAATGGGAAAATAACGCTGTAAATCTTGCTGATTTTTTGGTCATCTTTATATTTATTGCCCGTAAAGTTTAATCTTTTTTGATATTCTGTGACTTGAGTGCAATTTATTCGACATCGCAACTGTAATGCAATTATTGGAATACATATTAGATAATTCACTATTGGTAAAAGCTTTGATGCTTTCATTAGGTGAAGCGATTTAAAGGTCTACATATATATTCTCATATTCAGAAAGATATCCATCTATACCAGTAATTCTCAATTTTTTTTGCTTGGTCATGTCTTAGACATTTTCAATAAACACTAGAAACAGACCGACACATAATATCAAGGGAAAAAAATATACATGTGAAGCCATTTATAGCCAATGATATAGCGAGCCATATACCGTTAAGTAGACCTCTAAGTGCACAAAAAACTTAATTCCCCACTATTTTTACAAGATGTATTTAGTCTCAAATTTTACAACACATTAGCGTTTGTTATGGGATTGTTATTTAAAAAAAAACTATTGACAAGGCTAATAAACAAACACGTCTTAATAGTGAACAGTATAGTAATAAATCTATTATTCTGTAGTGTAACTATCTTACAAATTTTAACAGTGTAATAAAATAAATAGTGCATAGTAGGCGGCAGTGGCGAAGACTCCATACTAGGCGATTATTTGAAGCCTACCTTCTTAAGAAAAATATTTTTTAATTTCATATTGACTTATTTATATAATCACTTGATTATATATTCTATAAAATAATTTATTTTACCAACGAGAGATGCCGTATGTGTAGAAATGTATTACACAGATATTTTTTACAAAACAATCTGCAAAGGTTTTAAAAAATATACCACAGCGCGCCACCTGTCTTGACATAAATAAAGATCGGATTATGTTTCAAATAATTCTCAATTTTTTGCTTATGGATTTTACGTTACGTAGCCCCCCGCCCAGTAATTGTATGAACTAAGGTAAGCTCCGATCACAGAGCCTAAAGCTAAATAATTAATAACTAGATAATTAAAAAAAAAATATTTCTAAGCTTTCTAATCGAATAATAATAAATATAGACTGTTTTTAAAAATAAAAAGAACTTTTATCCAATGATTTTTGATGTGCATAAATGTTTTGAAAAAATACGTACTTAATTTAAACTGATTAATTTAATGCGTAATTTTATGTCATCAGTGAGTTTTGAAGTTTCATTAAATTAGTGTGTCGATGTCATTAGTGTGTACCTATGTATTAATAATATCGTATTATCTTCTTATTTCTCGTAGTCGTTAGTATACCTGACAAGTGTGTTTTTATTATCAGATCTCCATAGCTACCTCTTTCCAAAAGTCACCCTTTGTCACTGGTAGGCGGTAATATTTATCACTGATAACTGGATCCTCGATTTTAGCATTAAAATTAAAAATACTTAAAATAGATCTCGTTCAATCGATCATCTACAGATAAAATCTAGGTAGGTACACTAAAAATAAAACTTAAGTGTCTATCTGATTTCAAAATATTTACTTTGTTCGGCGTTTTGATAATTTATAAAAATGAAATATTTTTTTTATCTGTTTACTCATCCAAATACTGGATTGATGAAACATTTTTGAGTGTCAATTTAACAGAGTTTCATTTCGATATCTCAAAAGGTTCTGAAATTGAGATAAAAATTTTCGTAAATAATGCACTTGCAACAATTCATCATGGATAGCTAAAGTAGTCAGATATCAGCGGTGGTGAATGCTGGAATCCAGTAAGTTGGTTTCACGAAAAGACAGGACAGCTTAAAACTCATCAGGCATTTGCATTGCTTGACCACTATTAATCATGAATTAATAAACTAGCGCTTATGTGGTAAAAGTCGATTATAATGATAAAAAGTTTTTGTTCATTGTTTTAAGTTATTTCCCGATTGCAGGAGAACGAATCGTCATGGCAATGGGCGGCCAAGAGTTACACATCCGCGATGCTCGCCCCACTGACTCCATCCCATCATACTCATGCCTTGCGAGAGATTCACTGACTGGTGACAGAAGAAGAAGCGAACCCGGTCATCTAACTGTATCAGGTAAGAGATGTAATATAACACATAATTAATGACTACCAGCATTACCATTGGCTCCACAATGTAAGGGTAGGTATATGTTGTATAAAGTTATTCAAGTCAATGACTATCTTTTTATTTCAAATGATTATGTACATTTTTATGTGTATTTTAGTAGTCTTCATTACTAGTAAGTATAGTTTTTTTTATATTAGCTTATGATAATAAAAAAGTTGATATATTAAGGTAACCTCCACTATAACTCAAACCCGATTCACGAACTGACCTACATAGCTACATATTACGGGGAAAAAACATGTGTATTTAATGTGACTTCAACTATCAAAGGATTAAGGGTAGTAGATTGTTTCTTGGATGAACGTAGTATTAGACTGAAAAATAGTGGAACGTGAGATAATATTAGTATCTTAAACGATCTTTGAATAAAAAATTTATCACGGTAAACACAGAACGCAAGATGTTATAATTTGTCCAAAATACATTTATATAGATACATCTAGACGCCACCCGTTGCATTGCTAAATGAAGCTGCGTGCCGTGCGTTTCGTTTGTGGGCGAGCGAACGCATTCGTCTACAAATGTTCGAAACCATAGACCATTTCGCTAGTGCTCGCCCAAAGTGTTCGCACTAGACGCTCAGAATTAAAATATAATTTTCTATTTTTTTACGTTATATAGTATTTTTCCATATCCGTAATTTTCCATATCCATAATTTAAGTTATTTTAAAGAAACACTAGGTCACTGATATTAAAATATATAATAATATACAAATAAATTATCACGTACATGTATCAACTTACCTATGAAACGTAATACCATCTTCTTGCTTATCAGTACGGCTACCATATTTTAATACAACACACAGAACCATCTTTCCTACTTAATTAACTAAAAATATTTACCACTGACTTTATGTTTAACACAAAAATAGCAATGTTAGCAACACGAACTCGCAGGTTATCGACGCTACGTGAAGCGATTCACCACGATTTGCCGGCGATACTTTTGGAAACTAACTCACACATATGTAGACCTTTTATCATACTCTAGCGCGTGTCGGCAGAGATTATAAGGGTGCCGAATACTTTCTCACTCGCACTCATACATCGTTTTTGTTCAGGTCTTAGACAACTGCCAAGTACACAGAAAACATTGTTGAATATTATAGTTCACCTAATAATCTATAGTTTTTACTCTATACTGTAAAACACAAAGTTTCTCTGGCATTCAATTGTTCCAAAACGGCAGGCTGTAGATCATTGAATATTAACTGAAGATTCTTTGGCCAAAATTAGGATCGACGCAACAAAATGAGATGAACTATTTGTTCTTTAATAAATGAGATAGGAGCATTTAAAGTCTCTCGTACATAATTATTTTTTACAGACGAAGAAACAACGGAATGGAATTGTATAATATGTTATTTGAATTTTTTAGATATTGTCCAACAAGAATATTTAGGCACAAGCCAAACGCGCAGTATTGACTAAATGGAAGGAGCTTATTAGTTTATAATGGAAGTGCGGTTAAAAATAGGAGTAGCTTGTTAGTTCACAATTTTAACACGTGGCCAAGAAGTTCTTGTTGGACAGTACTTGTCTACTTTCTTTAAAAATCGGTAACCTTGGTAACGGAATAAAAAAATTAATTTCATTGCCTGATAACTTTATACGATGTCAATAATATTTAGATTTAAATTCTGAATTCACCGATAATACCTATCTAAAATTTTGAAATCATGGATGACGACATTCTTAAAATTACAGGAATTTCCTCCATTCTAAGACCAATTAATGAAAAAAAAGCCATGGTTTAGCAAATTTCTAGTATGACAAGAATATTGTGATATAAAACAGAAGAAAATAAATACACAGGGCTCGAAATGGAGCGGAACGCACCGGAGCGCCGTTCCGGTTCATAAAATCCACAAAATTATCGCTCCGTCTCGTGGAAATATTAATTTGACTGTCTGAGCTAGATATTTAATATAAATAAAAAAATAACACACTTATTTTTATAAATCACATTTACAATTAATGTTGTATAGTATAATATAGTAGATATTTTCGTAAAATTATCGAGCGCTCCGGTTCGTAAAATTTTCCATTTCGACCGCTGTAAATACACAATCGTCGAGGAAATCCCCCGAGTAAATATGCTAGTTAATTTATTTGTATGAAACTAAATCTGTAAAACAATTACTTTAAGCATGATAAATATAAATATCTGATGTACTTACTGAAATTTCGATTTATTATTTATTACAAAAGATGATGTTTACAATAATATTCTTTATCGTAAATAATATATATTTTAAATGATTATAAAAAATTTGAATTTCTAAAATAATAAAAATAAATATGAGGAAAAATAATGGTATAATAATAAACTCAGAGTAATGGCATATACATAAAACCTATACAGACTTTGTTCTTAGAGATATCCCACATTTTTATTTGTTTACCTTTATAACAACGGCTTATTGTCAAGTTAAATATTTAATATTTTAAATATGTAGACACAGAAGTCATTTAATAACGTAACGGAACATTTAGTTTGTAGAATGTTTTTTTTTATTTACATAGTATTTTTATATTTTACATTGTTGGCACCAGGAATATTTTATTAATTTCGAGGAAAACCGATATTGAATTTATATCTTTTGCATATCGAGATGGTACTTTGATTTAGTCCTGACTAGGGAATCCAATCCCGAGCCAAAATTCTGATCCCGGGATTTCGGGATTACAATTTGACAATCCCGGGATTGGCATTTTTTTCCATTGTTAATATAAATTTTTATATTCACAAATAACATTGATAAAATCGGTCAAAAATAAATCTAGTATAATAATTTATACTATTTAAGGGGGGACATGCTCGTCGAAGGTCAAAATTGAGTTTTTATTGTATTTTCAAACCACGATCCTGGACACTCCTTAAACGTTGTAGATAAATTATTGATATAATTTTGAAGCCTTATTATCCTTTATAGTTATTTTAAACATTTGATGACTGCATAAAGTATTTTTGTTACATAAAATAGTATTCTTTTAAACCTCTCGCTCTAATGTTTTAGAATATAGTCATATTTCGGTACATAACTGTGCAGTAGTGTTAAGATTTTTTACGTTTATTAATTTTTAAACGCATTTATGAAACCATTAGTATAATTTATTACGAAATATTTTTTGTAAAATATTCACGATAAAAAATTAAATTGATAATCTCTGTGATCCCAAATTTGACAAGAATTAGGCATTTTATTATTCAAAAAATCGGCAAGATTTACAAATTTGAAGATGATTCTAAAGATACTTATTATAAGCTATGTTTTTGACCATTCAAGTGTGATAAACATCTTATGAATAATGATTGCTTTATAATAATTATTGACCTAAGAATAAGGTAGTGTTTTTTTGAAATACGCCATTTCCTTTGTCATTCCCCAGTGGTTAAGCTACAACATACGGCCGTAGCCATAAATTGACAAACTATAATTAAAGTAGGGAGTAAAATTATGTTAATGCGCGTGTTTGAACATGTACCTAACCGAATTTTTTTTTATTTTTTTTTAAACGGTACATGTTCAAACACGCGCGTCAATATCATTTTACTCCCTACTTCAATTATAGTTTGTCAATTTATGGCTACGGCCGCATGTTGTAGCTTAACTACTGGGGAATGACAAAAGAAATGGCGTATTTCAAAAAAACACTACCTTATTCTTATGTCAATAATTATTATAAAGCAATCATTATTCATAAGATGTTTATCATACTTGAATGGTCAAAGACATAGCTTATAATAAGTATCTTTAGAATCATCTTCAAATGTGTTAATTTTGCCGATTTTTTGAATAATAAAATGCGTAATTCTTGTCAAATTTGGGATCACAGAGATTATCAATATAATTTTTTATCGTGAATATTTTACAAAAATTATCTCGTAATAAATTATACCAATGGTTTTATAAATGCGTTTAAAAATTAATAAACGTAAAAAATCTTAACACCACTGCATAGTTATGTACCGAAATATGACTATATTCTAAAACATTAGAGCGAGAGGTTTAAAAGAATACTATTTTATGTAACAAAAATACTTTATGCAGTCATCAAATGTTTAAAATAACTATAAAGGACAATAAGGCTTCAAAATTATATAAATAGATTATCTACAACATTTAAGGAGTGTCCAGGATCATGGTTTGAAAATACAATAAAAACTCAATTTTGACCTTCGACGAGCATGTCCCCCCTTAAGACATATACTGTTAATATTGTATATCTACGTTCAATCTTGGAAATACATAAGTTTAATGGAGTAAATAACATAATAATAATTATGTAATATAAATAATAATGTGAATTTAATATGAGATTGCAGTTTCTGATAGTAAAGGCTTAATGAATGGAATAGCGAGATTTAAAATAGTAAAGCAAATAATTATGACGTACTTATGGCCTTTCCGCTTCATAAATCTAATTAGTCAGCCAAATATGAAGCTGCCGTAAAACGTATGAGATCATGGTGGAATTACTGTGTTAAAAGTGCGAAGCATTGTTTTTTTCCAATCTTTCTCATTTTTAATAATTTATGTGAAAAAATAAAATAAATCGGCAACTTAAACATGGGTATAAATCAAACTTCATTCAAACTCAGTTTATTTCTAATGTAGTATTTTTTTATTATAAGTATTTTTTCTGTTATATTTTTGCTTTTATTTTATGTTCCATAAAAATTGTTAAAAAAATCAATACCGAAATTCCGGGATTATGTTTATCAATCCCGGGATTCATAGGTATCGAAAATAGCTCGGGATTGGAATCCCAAGTCCTGACTTGTGTTTGCGACTGAGATCGGGATAAAAGAGAGATATTAATATTAGCTTTCGTTTATTATTGTATCTGTGAGTCGTTATGTTTATTAGATCTCTATAGAATCTACAAATAAGCTATCGATTTAATGACTAATCGCGCTCAAATATCCGAAAACTATGTAATTAGGGTGATATTATGTCGAATTCCGTTAATATTGGCGAACATCTTTTGTAATTTTGAATCAAGGTAAATACTCACCATAATATTTATAGACTGCATTAGAAACGCGGTGTCTGAGGTGATGTAAATTATGTAAATTTATTATTCTCTTAATGCCTGTAGATTTTTATAGCTTTTATAATTATGCTAAAATTACGAAAAATCTGAAGGTTGTCTAATCAAAATTCATTTCTGTCCGCAATTAATAATACATTCAGAGCCTATTTCCTGCCACACCGGGAAAGCTTCGAAAAAATATTGATAAATGTTTTGCATTAGCGATCAGACTTCGCAAGACTAGGGCTGGGTATCACAATAATAGTGTCATTCAATCGGTTCGTACCTTTCAGAACAAGCTTGTTGTTAACATTTTTACCAAGTTTTTATGACAAGATTTTTATGAAGCGTCTATTTTCATTTCATTAATTCAATATATGGTGTGGCCCAGGTACTAACTGTAGTTTCCTGGTTTTGATACTACGTAGAACTTCTCAGTCCTTTCCTATTCGATTGAAAACTTCAACGTTTGTCACCCGGTCAGTCCAAAAAATTTTGAGGATGCGTCTATACACCCACATCTCGAAAGCTTCAAGTTTCCGTGATATCTCTTGGTTTAGCGTCCATACTTCCATACAATAGAAAAAAATTGAGAAAACATAACGCACCGTACGTAGTCTCAGACCTAAGTTAAAGTCTCGATTGCTAAGAAGGCGTCTCATTTTGAGAAAGGCACTCCTTTCAATCTCAATTCTAATTTTTATTTCCTAAAACTGGTCCCATTTCTCATTGATCCGTATACCTAAATATTTATAATGGGTCACACGTTTGATGTTTGGTATTTATTAATATTCGGTTAAACTATATTGCAAACCGGTTGTTATTAACCGGAGTATTAGACTGACACCGGTATCGGTAAACCACGGTAATAATTTATTCAGTACGGCCTATCACTATTCATAAGATGCGTCGCAATCTTTACTTGGAAAAATGTACGTGACTGAATTACCTAAGAAGATGCTTAGCGGACCAAGTATACAGCAATGACTTATGGTTACTATTGGATCCTTAATAACTCAGTTATTCTTTTGGGTTTCGTGATAAAGGAAGAATATTAGGGTAGAAGTTGATATAATTCAGCTTGCTTTCATAAATGTTATGATATTATGGTTTATAAAAGAGATGGATAATGTAACCTTCTCTCTACAGGTTATTTTCCAGTAGGCAGAGCAGTAACATTTCAATTGGGTGCATTTATTAATAACAAAAAATATTGTACATGATCGGCCAATCAGAAGATTGGAAAATGATAACAAAGCACGTAAGATTTTTATGTTTATTTTACATTACAACTCAGTAAAAAGCAGTAAGTCAAAATGTATATAATTATAATACATAATGTTATATTGATATATATTGTACAAAGGTTAGTACTTTATTATTATTAAAAATTTTTTTCTTTATTAAACACCACAACAGGCCGTGAACCCAAATAATAGTGGTAAAACTCCTAGGCTTGAGGAATTTACATATTAGATAATGTAAATATAGTTTGACCTCACCGGGAATCGAACCCAGAACTCTGAGATGAAAGGCCAGCACCTTACGCACTGCATCACGAGAGCTGTGAGATAACTTTTCCTTAAATCGTATGGTATGGTGTATGGCTACCATGAAAATGTCAAAACATCCATGATTATGGAGCACTGAAAATTCATACAATTAACTGAGGATTTTTGTTCTATCTAAGTATATTATATTATTATATTTTGTTCAGCTCCCAAGAGTAAATTTTATTTCTATCTCTATCTTAAGTAATAATAGAGTTAAAAACCATTTTTTTATTCAACGCATAATTCACAATATGTGAGAATGTAACATTGCATTTATTGACCATACATAATTCAATAATACCTCAGAAAAATATACGACTACTAGAAAAAATCTTTTTGACAAGAATACGACGCCCAGCGGGACTCGAACCAGCGTTCACTGGATTCGCGCTGATCCTAATAAGATCGTATAGGCCTCCACAGAGGGGCGGTTTGTATTAATAGATTTTGTTTTTACGAGATATGAGTGTTAACCACGTGCTTACTTAACCTATGAAGTCCATACTCAGACTTGTACACTAATTGAAAAACAATATGTGTACTTGCCAGACCCAGTATCTGAACCTGGGACCCACGGAATCATAGACAGACGCTTAAACTGCATGGCCATTGTGGTTTGTAATACTACTTGTTAAAGATGTCTTAATTAGACGTACATAGCTTAGTTGGTAGATCACAGATGTTTTCAAATTACGTATAAAAGCAAGTTAAAAAAAAGATATTTCAGTTGTAAAGTTTTTATTAAAAGATAATAACACAAATTATATCTCACGTAAAGACAATATAGTGGAATAACTTAACCTTGAAATTGCGCGGATTTCGATTTATTCTATTGCGCACGAATAACTTAGGTTTTTTTTATTATTCTTAGCATTATTATTTCCAACTGCTCTTACATGAAACCTATTGTATCGCTCTAACTTCGTCATATTTTCCGTCAAAACTACTGGACTTTACGCTTATGTCGTATGTTTCTAAATTGCTTACTATCATTAAGTACTGAATCATATTAGTGACATTTAAAATGATATTATCTAATGTTGTTTTGTAGTACCTACATTTTACAACGTTTTTCTTAGCTCGCATTCTTATTTGTCCGGTACAAATCTTGCAATCGATTTGTAACTAACTTCCCGACCTAACTAGACATTTGAAATTTTTAGAATATATCAGAACACGATGCCAATGCATTCTTTTAATACTTTTAGCCATCTTTAAGTAGAATTGAATTCAATTTCAGTTAATTATGTTTTGAATGAAAAGTTATTTCGATACCATTATTGGTTGCTAGGGGGTCTGGGGTCTAAGCAACTAATTTTTTAATATATACGTGCGTTACTATGAAAATCAATATGACATGTCAAAATGACATTTCAATATTATTTCAATCAAGTTCAATTTTTTTTGATCTGTTAAGTTAGTCAAGTCAAGTTTATATGATTCAACAGAAAATTTAAAAACGTTTTATATAAAAAGTTCTTTTTATCTTGTAATTATTTCTCTATATTATTTCTTATTGACTATTTGCTCCCCATGGCTCTCAGCTGCGTCTAGTGCCAAAAAGTTTCTTAAATTCCTCTAGCACCTACCAGATGATAAGATGTGTCCAGCATTTTGTATTTTATGTGGTTTATGTTCAGCCCATTTTCATTATTGATTGTCAACAAATTTTGTTATATCGCATACCGTTTGCTGCTGAATCCAATTATTTCGTTTTATTCTCAGCATTTCCATATATGCTAATTTATATATCTAACGTTATCGTTAACTGACTGTATAAACTGACTATTTGTATATGGAAAATAGGAGAAAATAAATACCAATTTTACGTTCTTATATTATTAACCTAGCTTAGGTTAGTTATCACATAAAGATTTTTAAAAGTTTTTTTAAAGAAATCAATCAGTCAAAAAAGCTCACAACACTTCTTAAAAGCTACACCGTTGGCAATACATCCAACATAAGTTTTTAAAAAACTAGGTATCTATCATCAGGAAAAACGTTTTTCGAGCACTCTAGAAAGTTGAAAGCAAACTTTCCACTTGCCATCTTGGAGCTAGAAGTAGATAAAACTAAAGCCAACAGAAGTGTCTTTACCAATAGCGATATATTCAACTCTGTTGAAACTGAGTTACTTGACATTGTGAGATGTGTGGAACTATCGATGGAATTTAGAATAAAATATTGAATTTAAACAATAAAGTATTATCTAAATTTATTTTAATACATTATCGCACATACTGTGGACAATATAATATAGTCCGGTAAATAATTGTTAGTAAAGATAAAGACCGTAAATATTTATAAGATAGGAGATAGCTGAACAGAATTGAGACTGGACGAAACGTTTTTCTCCATCATTTTAACTAGTGCTCATTTTTAGGCATTTTAAAAAACATAATTTACTTATAATATAGTTTTAATTAATTTAAATTAAACTAGTAACTTAATGCCCACGTGGGCCGAATGACTTAATCGTTGGCCTATTACGTCGTGGGTCCCATGTTTGAATCCTGGTTCTGGCAAGTACACATATTGAAAAACAAGAGATTGAGTCAGAGTATGGACCTAATATGTAAAACAAGTGGTTAACATCCATTTCTCGTAAAAAATAAAAATCTGTTTATAAAAAACTTCACTCTTTGGAAGCTTATAATATGATCTTATTAGGATTGAACATGGTAATAAAAATATAAACATAATATATACGATTTTATTGTATTACAGACAAATTCAGATTTTTTTAAATGCGTAGTAATTAAAGCTGGGTGAAATGCTGGACGAGGAAGTTAACATCCTGTCACAATTTTACAATGTTATTTGAATAAAATATATTCACGATTATAATATATTATTATGTATACGTATAATTAAGGTACATGTAACCATAAACTTATATATTTTCTTACGATCACAATTATTATAGGACATGTAATTATTTTTTAACTATACAAAGTTTACTACTGTCATTGCCCGCGAGATTAAGTGGCGGCGTTTTTTGTAGACTGTAGGAAGGGGATGATTTGGATGCTAAGGATGGGAGGGCGGTTATACAGGGATCCAATCCAGTCACTAACCTTTAATGTTGATAAGGCGGTCGCGCTGAGCCAGCTCCGTGTTCCCGCATTCACCCACTAGTACTAAGACTCTCACTGTCATACTGTTTTTGGAATGAAAATGAGTTTATGATAGATGGGAGAAGAGACGTTTGTTCGAACCATAACCGATTTAGCGGTAAATAAGGTTAAACGATAACTTCATGATGAGTCACCCTGTCTCGTGGCGATCGACGCTCAAAACTTATACCGGTAATGACGTCATGATAAGTATCAGGTAAACATATGTATATGTCAATGATGTTGAACAATGACTAAATTGTTTATAACATACCTGGACGCACTACAATCATTGTGGGAGATAGCTAAGAAATTTGTACGGGATTAACGCTACCATAATTGGCCCAAAGAGTTAAGTTTTGAAGAATATTTCCGGATTTAACTTCGTGATATGATCCCAATTGGAACTGCAATAATTAATTTATTATGTCAATCATTTGCTTCGGATAATGGTATAAGTATTACACTTATGTAATGAGAGTTTCGTATTTTGTTCAAAGCGACTTTATTAACTTACTTTGTATATTATCTCTCTGTTGTATGAATATTATATGAAATTGTATTTTTTTAACGCTGTTTTTTTATATTTTACTACCAAACAATTTGTAACTTTGCCACGGAATATGTCTTGCGGACTTTCGGGATGTTGAAAATAAATTTCAAAATAATGTAACTCGATACGCAACTTATTTTTCCATTTTGTTTTAATATCCTCGACATGTTTCATATTGTGTTGTGAACATCTTGAACTTTGTTATATTCACTTATATAAATTGTTATATTTACTTACCACCATCATCATCAGCTGAGGTCGATCCACTGCTGGATGAAGGCCTCCTCTAGTTCCCTCTACTCTTCTCTGTTACTAATTCTTCGCTGTTACGTACATCTACCGAAATTTATTCCGAGTTCTTCCATCTAGCGGGTTTTAGGGCGTCCCTGTGGACGTGTAGTGCTCCTTGGGTACCAGTGTATGACGGTGTTTTTACAGCGGTTATCATGTCTAGCCCATTGCCATTTCATATATTTAGCGATCTTTATCACTTGATGCGCACTCTTATGGTTTTATTTTATTTTCGCGTTATATCTATCATACACCTTTCTATGTCACGTTACGCTACTTGTATTTTCTTATAGATAAGAGTTCTCTTGAATTAACAGTCCATATTTCACACGGATACATAAACGTTGGTAGCACACATCGGTAGAACACTTTATGATTAAGACACAATGTATACAAGATACTATTCAGATAAGTATCCAAATTCACAGTATCAAAATAACAGTTTAGTTCTGTGATAAATCTCGCCATACATACCACCGTCAATTGACATTTCGTCACAATAGGATTAGTTTGTCGACTATCCGTTTTTGTCAAAATCGACCTTTTAATGCAGAATGATTTTTTGTATCTAAATGAAGCAGAACCATCCTTTTCTTTAAATTACATTGTAATGAATACAGCATTCGTATGCTGTAAAAATAACAATTTAAATACCCCCATGTATTTTAAATATAGGATAATGGAGTTTGTTTTTTGTCTCCTGAACATTTGACATTTGTGTCGCTACATTTTAAAATCAGCTAAGTCCACCTTTAGGTATTTTTGACTTTTTTGTGAATTTCTGAAGAACTACTGCTTTCTAACGTTTCTGCATTATCAAAATTTGGAATTTATTAATTTTAAATATTCTATACTCGAAATAATATAAACTTTGACCCTTGTGACTGTATTTGAGAAAACCAAAAGCTGTTTTTCTCCTATTCTTATATTATGGACTTGGCTGATTTTGAAATCTAGCGAGACATTTGGTCTATTCGACAAACCAATCCTACAGCGACGATTTGTTGCCCAAGATAGACGTAGTGGCTGACCTACTCGATTTGAGTGCAATTGATGAGTGCCCATTTTGGTTCAGCAAAACAGTTTATCATTACTTTTGTCTTTGAAATGATTACTTCTAAACTACTTTGCGGCTTTCATTTGCAAGCCCCTGCTTCATATTTTGTTCCATGTCTTCGGGGTTGTACGCAAAGACAACAATGTCGTCTGCAAAGTGCAAGTTACTGAGGTATTTTGCCCTTTGGAGGCTCTTTATATTGGACTGTAATTTGTATATAAGTGGATGTGGATGCTGGGTGGTTACACAGGAGTTAGTCCAGTTATTAACCTTTTTCCTCCTTGGTGCATGCATTCACGTCTTTCTAGGCGCTCGCACTGTACTTCTTCTTCTTCTTCTTCCACCCTGTCACGTCCCAATATTGGGGCATAGGGTAAGCACAAGTTGGCGCCACTTCCCTCGGTCCATTGCCAACTCTTGCGCCTCCCGCCATATCAGACCTGCAGCACGTAGGTCACTCTTGTAGCACCGCTACAGGGTGAGGGAGGGCTGGCCACGGCAACGGCACTTCGTACCCTTGTGGCACCGCCTCAAGGGTACGAAGTGCCGCACTCTTTGGCGGAATCCGAAATACGTGTCCCAGCCACGTAAAGCGTCTAAATCGATAAATGAGGAGACACATTATGGCGGTAACATGGCTTGACAAGTGGTTTGAGTTACTGAGTTTTCACGGAGGCTTGAATAGAATTATTGCTTCTACAACGGTTACACTATACACCGTCGTGGTTTGCACTTAACTTTTTAGTCACTCTGTATGCGCGTTTAATTACTTTTTAACGATGATCTAACTATAAGAAGCCAAGACACGCTCGTTATCTTGATGTAACTGATGTTTATTTATTATTAACGGTCGATTGATGTTTCGTAACTGAGTTGCGCCTGGACTTGCGACAATACTTTGGATTAGGTAGAAGGAAAATATTGGGATAAGGGTGACCATAATTGGCCCAACAACCATTAATGGCGATTCCACTGATCTCTTAGTAAGTCGCCTGTCAAGAGTTGCAATTTATAATTTCAGTGTTGCCTTGGTGGATACCCTTTCTAGTAAATAGTAAACCTGCAAGAAATTACACGAAACTTCACGCTGGCTGCTTCATTACTTTATGTGTTATTCAGGATGTATCAAGAGCATGGCTCCACATCCTGAACCCTGGCACCCCTTCCTATCGCTAAGGATAAAGACAGTGTGATGCTCTACAGTAGCGTTTGCCATATGGTGTTCGCGATAAAATTAATTTGTATATTTAGTGTTTTTTGTATATTTTGATACATCCATTTGAATTATGGAGTTGTCGAGTATCACAATCAAAAATTTTATCGTACAACCACATATTTTTAAATAATAACATTATTGAAGTAAACGAGAGCCACAGGCGACTTTTTTTTACTGTTAAAGCAAATTTGTGATCTCACTTATCTGGTCAACTCACCTCAGGCTCGAGCCCTGTCAGCCCAGCCATGATTAAGAGATTACTTTGTTTTACAAGGCGTCTGTTTTGATTGCATCAATCATACCTAATATTTACTTAAATAAATGAATAACTGGTAATAACATTCTAAGCTTATAAATTCCTGAGTAAATTAAATGTTTAATTATTGTAAATTATACATTCTCAAATATAAGGTCAATGTGATATTTTTTATTGTTGGTCCAATAGTTGCGCAACACTGCTGTGCATACTCGTCCAAGGTCCCAGTGGAGCGATGACTTTTCCCTCGTCTCTCCAAGTTTTATTGACCCTCGCGAATGGCTACGTTCTCCGAGAAAGTATTGCAAATTCTAGCATATTTATTTTTTTCTCTACATCTCGTATTTACTTGCATTTTAAATAATTTATTCTCAATTGCCTTTATCTATATGGAAGTCAAGTTTTTTCATTAAAATCAACAGATTAACAATACAGTATTCATGTATAGGTACAGTTAAAGCTATATTTATTATTCCATTAGTGAAGATTGCCTGTTAGAGTAAACATCGCTATAGGATTGGTTTCCCGAATATCCATTTTTGTCGAAATCGACCTTTTAATGCAGAATGTTTTTTTGTATCTAATTGGACTAGAACCATCTCTTTCTTTAAATTACTTTGTAATGGTAATGAATACATCATTCATATGCTGTAAAAATAACAATTTAAATATTTCCATGTATTTAAATATAGGATTATGAAATTTGTTTTTCGTCTCCTGAACATTTGGTCTATTCGGGAAACCAATCCTACAGCGACGTAAAGTTACCTGTTTGCCATCGAAAATACCACTAAATGCCTATAAGCTTCGGGCAGTAAACGTTGGAAGGTACATATTTACAAAACGAAAGTACATACCCAACAGATAAAAAACAGTCTTTGCGTAACTAACGTATATAAATGAAATAATTTGTATATTTATATTTTTTTAACACACGGTACAAGGTAGATCCTGGCCGCCTCATGTATAGGTGAATCGGTATTTATTTAAAAACAAAATTTATATTAGTCACTTGCTCAACCTATAAGCTCCATGCTCTAGATCCAAATGACATGTAATTCTTGCCAGAGCTGAGATTCTAACCTGAGAACCACAACTTATAAGTTGACTTGTCACCGCTCGGCTTTCATATAACTGTATTGTTACATAATTGTAAATCGAACTTAGAACCCCGGATGAGAAGCCGATGCTTTATGTACTGGACTCTAAAACCCTATTAATTCTGGGACACGTAGATTTTCAGCATCAGTCACAATAAATTGCATACTATTATTATATATAGTGTGTTAATTAATGTACATAGTTAATTCGTTTTTATTGAAATTGGAAATCAAATTTTTAATTAAAATTTGAATTTATACTACCAATTTTATATTGTTCTCTGTTAATATTAACATAAACAAATACATAAATACATAATTTTAACACTTCTGAGAAAATATTATATAACCAATATAAAAATATTTATTTGAAAAAAATACAACACCCAGCAGGAATCGAACCTAAGTCTCTCGGGATTTGCACCCACGCACATCGACCTCAATGCTATTGATATTCTATTTAATTGTGACAAATTTTAACTAATGGCTATTAATACTTTCTGAAGAGCTCTCAAAATTGAGTTACTATTGGCAATCGGCTCTTGTATTTTAAATCGAAGTAGTTATTAAATACTTTAATTACTAACCGACGTCACGGATCACTCCATGATTTTTTGTTTTAACTTACTTAAACTTGCTAATAATCTAATTAACTATTTTTTTTATTCAACGAATGATTCAGAAGATTAATTTAAGAATGTAACATTCTATCTTACAATACTCTCTACAGAGACTCTTTGAATAGTTTATTATTATTATTCCCTATTAAAATAAATAACCTCAACTTTAATAATTATGTATTCAGGAGAAAAATTATTGTAAACTGTTGATATAATAATTACAATAAAGAACTTTTTATATACAACGTTTTTAAATTTTCTGTTGAATCATATAAACTTGACAATTCTATGTATTAATAAATACTTTTTTTGTACTGATAGAAATACTGAATAAATATAGAATACTGAAATGTCATTTTGACATTTCATATTGATTTCCATAGTAACGCACGTATATATTAATAATTTAGTTGCTAGGACCCCCTTAGCAACCAATAATAGTGTAGCAAAATAGCAAAACAGAATTAACTGAAAATGAATTCAATTCTGCTTAAAGATGGCCAAAAGTATTAAAAGAATGCATTGTCGTCGTGTTCTGATATATTCTATATGTTTCAAATGTCTAGCTAGTCGGGAAATTAGTTAAAAATCTTCAATCGTCCAATACAAATCTTGGACAGACAAGAAAAAATTTGTACTGGACACATAAGAAAAAATCTGTACAGGACAAACAAGAATACGAGCTAATAAAAACATGGTAAAAATGGTCTTGTTTCTACTAATATAATAATCAAGTGATTACATAAAATAAGATCTTATTGATTTTTTTTAATATATTCTGCAAATGGCCATTCTTATTTTCATCGTACCAACGTAATAGTAAAAATATATTTAGCAACATTTTGGACGATTTAAGCAGGAAAGGTCAAATAAAATTGTCATTTAAATCTCGAATAATCCAACGCCATAAATCCGATGTCACGCAATTCTCGCTATTCAGTATCAAACGCAATACATTAAAACAGCGTCGAAACAAACGGCGTCGATCCGCTATAACGGCGCCGCTCGTCGACACAATTCAGCGTTACATTAGGGTAGTGTTAATATCCGCTACTTGGTGGTAACGATTTGGACGGATATGCATAATTACGCTTGACATATGAATATACCCACGTACGTAGTGATAACTTCGTGCTAATATATCATACGGTCTTTATAAGTCTCCGAAATTATTTTGAAACATTTTCCGGTGTCCCTTAAGGCTGAAACTTGGGCTATTGCTGTATATCATTGGTTATTATTTGACGTAACAAAGTGTACTCTTATATTTTACTAGTCTCAGGGTATTGTTTTTTCAAATATTTGATGCATGACACATTTCTCCCGCGAAAATTATTTTTAGGGGATCTTGGCATTACGTTTGACAATACACTGAAGTTTAGTGACCATAATATTATGGTTATCATTATTTGTAAAAATACGCTATAAATAATGGGCTTTCTCTTGCGTACATCTCTGGTCTTTTCGTATGTAACGGTATTAAAAATTCTTTATAATTCCTTGCTTCAAAACAACCTTGAGAGTAGATCTATTGTTTGGGCACCGTATTAGTTGAAGAACGGTCTTATGGAGAGAGTTCAAAAGAAATTCTTCAGACTCCTTTACTGAAGGTTATATTAATACTACCCGTGCCATTATCCGACTGAATTTCTCTTACGTCTGCTTACATAATGTCGTGGGTCCCAGGGTCGAATCCTGCGTCTGGAAAATTCACATATTGTTTTTCAATTTGTGTTTGAAGTCAGAGTATGGAACTTATGAGCAAGTGGCTTATATCTATTTCTCGTAAAAAAAATCTGTTAATACAAACCTTCATTCTGTGGAGGCCCATACGATTATATTAGGATCGGGTATGGTCAAAAGAAAGAAAGAAAGAAAGAATGCATACATAACTGTAGTCTCAAAATCAAAAGATATCTATATTTGGCTACTTATATCATTAGAAATATACGGGGTGTAAAAATGACAACTGTACCAATCTTGATATTGTTGATCTATGTGTACTTGATAATTACCTTAGATATCGGGAACATCAGTTGTTTGCTCACCTAATGTGCATAACTAACATGCCAGTAATTTTGTTGTCTGATTTACAATACATTTACAATAATTTACAACTTAAAAACTTAGCTTCCACCCTAAAAACCAATCATCCAAATGGATATTGTCACAACACGATAATAGTGATGAAAATAGTAATTACATTGAATTCAGTGAACCAAAAATTAAGATTTAAAAAACCATAATATTATGATACCGTGTATTTTACGGCTGTAGAAAATTAAGGATCATTTCACGACTAGTAGATAATAATTATTATTGATTAACACAAAGTTAAAATATTCATGATAGCATAATTATTTTCTTTAGGTTCCCCGATTTGATTTCGTGACAGCGCGATCAAAATCCATCGCATGAAATCGCGGCAATACTAAAACTGGCTGTACTCTGTTTGAATGTAACGCCATTGCTCATTGTAGCAGCACTTCAATTGAACGCGATGAAAAGGTACTTTGCACAAGTGAGAGAGAGAGAGAGAGAGAAACAGAGAAAGACTATTGTGAGGCTGGGCTATTGGGATGAGCTTTTTGAAGCTTATTGTATGAGCTTTTTCAACTGGAGCTTTCGCATGACAATTTATATTATTATCGTCATGGCAATGAAGCAACCGATTTTTTAAGAGATTGATTTGCAAGAATGTAATAATTTAAAGTCGTTATTTTGTTCTTTTGATTCCATTTTTGCTCGTTATGTGAAGCATATGAAAACTGCCTGATGTCTCCAAGAAACTTTATTTCGTTTTCAAAATAACATGACATGTCTATTTGCATGTAGATCTTTCTGTTAGGCGACCCTCATAGTCCAATACGCAACGTATTCGATTCCAGGGTCATTCCGGGGGTACCTGGTTCGATTCCCAGTGAGGTCACAATAACTATATATCTATGGAGTGGACTGGAATGAGGCCATAAAGAAACTGTGCCAGAACGTGTGGATAGATGTCCTTATGGAAAGAAGCGATTCGTAGCTCTGCGATGAATGTGATGTTTTGGAGTATATTGTACATATAGCAGTATAATACCCTAAATATAAACGACACAGAGTACAGCTGCGGATTGCGGATATCTTTGAAAATGTCAACGAATTTAAAGGTGCCCTGACGGAGGGTAAGATGGTAGAGCTTGACAAAATTGCAAAGTTCTTTAACAGAATTGGAGTGGCGGATCCCCTTCTGGAAGAGAACGGGCGATATGACAGCGAGTCGCAGTCAAAGCTTCGGTAAAATCATAAAAAAAATATATCTGTGATTTTCTTACTGCATCGCTACTTAGATGTTGTATTAAAAAGTAGAAAATCTTATTTATTTATAAATTGTAGTCTAATTTCGGTACTGTTCGGTTAAAGCGGATACAGCGGAAAACGCATTTTGAAAATAGCCGATAAACTGGATTATTTTTTAGGTTAACCTTACCAAACCTAACCTAACCTAACCTAACTCAACCTAAACTAACCCAAACTAACAAATAATCCAGTTTATCGGCTATTTTCAAAATGCGTTTTCCGCTGTATCCGCTTTAACCGAACAGTACCCTAATTTCAATTAAAACCAATACGTATGACTAACAAAGCTTAACGTGCATTATTTATGGCGGATCTTAACAGTCTACCTCCACCCTTCGCCACTGTCACATACTGCTAAAGAAGTGACTTCGACAACGTCGCCAAAGTTACAATGTATTATTAATTATTTACGTGAGTATATAATATTTTACAACGTTTTTATTACCTCGTATTCTTATATGTCCGGTGGTTCTTTATCCAGTACAAATCTTGCAATCGATTTTTAACTATCTTCCTGACTAGCTAGACATTTGAAACTTTTAGAATATATCAGAACACGATGCCAATGCATTCTTTTAATACTTTTAGCCATCTTTAAGTAGAATTTAATTCATTTTCAGTTAATTCTGTTTTGTATGAAAAGTTATTTCGGAAGAAATCCTTAATCAAATCCTATATTATTAGTTGCTAAGTGGGTGGTCCTAGCAACTAAACTATTAATATGTACCTATGGAAATCAAAATGACGTTTCAGTATTCTATATTTGTTTGTTTGTTTGTTTTTTATTTACTTCATATCAAGTACAAGTTTGAGCCTATTGAGCATAATAATTCAACAGAAAATTTAAAAACGTTGTATATAAAAAGTTCTTTTTATCCTGTAACTATTTCTGATAAGACTGTCATATTGTGTGCCAACGTATATAATTAATATTTTGCAATATCCATGATATTAAAACTATAAAATAGAAATGCATGTTGTAAATAGATATATAAACAATTTATTGTGAATTCTTAAAAACGTTGTATATAAAAAGTTATTTTATCTTGTAATTATTTATAGTATTACAAACACAATACTATGTATTAGTGCAAAGCTTTACTAAATATGTATACTTGAATACGGGTAAAGGTCAAATTCATTTCATAATTAATTACTTCTGGTCCTTCGGCGCCATCAAAAATGAATGAATTTCCAAGAATCATCATTTATAATATATAATAATTGGTATTACTTTCATCTGTCTCGTGCCCACAATAAGCCTGCTCACCTGAAACGGAATTATAATAAAACACTTCCAAACACAGCGGATAATTAATTCATGCCGAGTTTTGATGCTGCTGTAATATTTGGTTATCAACCAACAGAGTTTAAACCAGTAGCGTGTCTATTATTTTATTTTAGTGTGTTAATTATCAATTATTATTCATGGTGGAACTGCATTGAATTGATTAATTTAATAAAACGCAAACATTTTTACCACGCTTTTCTTAGCACGTATTCTTGTTTGTCCGGTGGTTGTTTATCCAGTACAAATCTCGCAATCGATTTTTAACTAACTTCCCGACATTTGAAACTTTTAGAATATATCAGAACACAATGTCAATGCATTCTTTTAATACTTTCAGCCATCTTTAAGTAGAATTGAATTCATTTTCAGTTAATTCTGTTTTGTGTGAAAAGTTATTTCGGAAGAAATCCGTAATCCAATCCCCTATTATTGGTTGCTAAGGGGGTGGTCCTAGCAACTAAATTGTTAATATATATGTGCGTCACTATGGAAATCACAATGACATTTCAGTATTTGTTAGTTTGTTGCAAAATAGCAACAAAATGATTTGTTGACAATTGCCTTATTTTCAAGTTTATATGATTCAACAGAAAATTTAAAAATGTCGTATACAAAAAGTTCTTTTTATCCTGTAATCATTAGTATTTATTCCACTTTTAATAAATAAATCTGGACCGGTATCGTCCGCCTCAAAGGGAAATTTTCAACTGAATAATATTTATAAAACAGGTACTTATTTATCAGAACGAATTCAAAAGGCGACACAAATAATTTACCAATATATTGCATTATCCGTCCAATAATACTTTGTCAATAACAATTAAATTAAAATTAATGAGATTGGATATTACTATTCCATACTACATCGTTAAGGTCTAGTTTATTATACGACACGTTTACTCATTGGCTATATTATTTTTGTGTACTTTAAATAAATTCTGAGTGGTCTACCGGACAAGAAGTCCAACTAAGCCATAAAAGTTTTTAACGTAAATTCGATTACACACCGGTTCGGCATCACTTTTTTGTAAAATATCTATTTTAGTGCATCTTGTCTTTTTTATTGAAATACCTTTTATAAAAAAGTGAAATAAACTATATTATAGCGCCTGTACACGTTCATGGATTTACTGGCAGGAATAATGCGTATTTTAAACTATCGTGACAATGATTTTACACGTAAAACTGCTGACTGTCTTCCCAATTTCATTCTTCAAGAGTAAGCGAGACACGATGTTGTCATTTTATGGTATTATTTTACAGGTAGTGAAAATTAGTTAAAATGAGTATATTTCATTTTTTTCCGGCAGGTTCTCCATTATCGTTCTACTGCGCAGACAGAGATCGAAAAATCCCTACTGTCACATGAATATTCAGAAGCGTCAATTTTTTTTTTGATTCATGCATGCAAGCTTGCAACTGCAGAATTATACATGGTTACCGATATATTTTATTGTTATGGCCGCGATATTACTTATTGTCAACAGTAAATCCATGCACGTATAAATGAGGTATTATGTTCAGTAAATTGTATGTAATTGTAGTTGAAGAAGAATTTGTATCAATGAAATGCTGAACAATATTCATATTCAAGTCCTATAAATATGGTATTAGGGCTTTCTATCAGTTACCTACTTACCACAACCTGCCTTTTTTTCAAAATGCACCGTTCACCTAGTACCTTTAGTCTATTATATAGCACGCCACTGGTTAGAAGGTATAAATTGTATTTTACCAAACATACGTGTGCGTCAGATTATCATACCTCGTGGTACATTTATTAATAATTGGTACCCATATAAATTTTCAATTGGCTCAAATGAAACGCTAAAAACACACAGCGGCGGCAGGCAATTAATTTGAGCGTACTTTTCCCAGCAGAAATGAGTTTGAGCCTACCTGTAGGTACCCACCTGAATTATATTATGTGTTTGCACCGAACGGCCTACATTAGCTAATTAATACTGCTTCGCCTGTAGCAGATAATTCGCTGTACTATCGAGTGGCCAGTAAAAATTTTAACGATGTAATTATTTTTAATAAAAACAATTTTAAAAAAAATTGAAAGAAAACACCACAATTTAATTATGTTTTATACGTCACTCTACGATGGGCGAACGACTAACGCTTCGGACTATCCTAATATCGTGGGTCCCAGGTTCGGATTATGAGTCAAATACGCACAATGTTTTTCAATGTGTGTTTCGAGTCAGATTATGGTCCTAATAGGTTGAGCAAATGGCTAAAATTCATTTCTTGTTAATTAATAAAAACCCTGATAATTAATACAAACATTTACTCTGAGGAGCACTATATTATAATCTTCTAAAAACCGGACATGGCCAAAAAAATATAATTCGGAAATACCACAGAAATCTATTAGTAAAATTGACCGAGAGTATTGTACAACCCACTCTCGGAGTTTTTCACTTGTCCGCGGTTCAAATTTTGATTTAAAAATGCTGAATTCTTTCCAATTGGTGTTGTTGCCGGTATAACGACCCCGTTGGGTTACTTGGGGCTGGTGTTTTGATGCTGAATTTGAACCTACAACGAAACGCCCCAGAAGGATGCGACTAACAATGGAAAATGAAATGAGTGGATGATGGACGATGCCAACCAAGGTTGCGCGAGACGATCAAGAGGGAGGCTCGAGACAGAGCCTTAACTAAGAGAAAAACTCTTCTACCGATTCTCCTCAGTCGGATTAACTTTTACACATCATGAAAACCTGTACAGCTTGGTACAAAAACATAGTAAATTCTTAACCACACCTGCACAACTAGAGAGGAAGGGGATAACAGCTCTCAACCAGGTGCCACATAGACAAGGATTACCCAAAGTAAGTGTCCGTAATGTACTATACCAAATTAGCCATCCGCACCTAATCACGCACTAATCACGATGAAATTAATCAATAACTATGCGCCCAAATTCTTCATCAAAGTTTCTTATTATTTGATTTTTGTGAATCTATTATTACTATGTACTTATATAATACCTTAATAATTATTAAAAGGCATCAAAACCTCTAAATTTTAGTTTTAACGTACCTTTTTGATTTTTTAAAATTCTGAATTATGTATCTTTGTTTAATTTTTATTTTAATATTTAAAAAAATACTAAAATATATTAAATACCTATATAATATTCTTTATAATAACACTGCTATTATATAAGGCCAAGAGACACAGTGATTCAATTATTGATAAGATATGGGTTTTTTACAAACACTTAAAATATTAACAATTTGTGTGTTATATGTATATTTATTATCATCCTTGACTTAATAGGTAGGTGATAAAAATTGTACCTACTTTATTTTATTAATTTATTTCATAAGTTAGAGTTAACTGTATTCGTTGTCAGTATGTACCTATTTGCCTTTTGGTGAGTGCACATAGTGCCTGAAGATGCCAAAAGGCGAAACCCGGATCGCAAAAAACTTTTAGAATTTCAATTCAAATTCCATTACGTACCTACCTACGGTCGATAGTTTTATTAAAACAAAAACAAAAATTATCATCAATCTCTAATTTATTAAGTTTTCTCTAATATATTTTCTAAAACAATTTAAATCACCATGACTTTAAATCTTTTTTATTTACTTATATCGAATCTTATTTTGGCATATTCACAATATTGAAGATCAATTTGTTATTTTACTGTCCATACACGATCATAGATTATTTGAAAATATATCATAGCACAGGCGAAAAGAAAAGAAAAAATAAATATCTCTTTGCCCCATCCAGTTCGTTCACACTCGAGTGATAAAAATGAGATATGAAGGGGTGAATCTCTTGGGTATCTTTTATCGGTTAGTAAATGGGTACAATTGGAAACAAAAGAAAACCCCACCCCACCTTAAATAATAATATCAACTATTATGTAACGCACCATTTGTCATTAGTAAATTTTATATTTTAAACATAATAATATTATATAACTTTGGCGGTATATGAATCTGGAGGAGATAGAAAGTCGTTGTTGCGTGGATATTTGGAGGAGAGAGTTTTTTGTTCCTTTCAAGAATACAATAAATACGATGCTAAAGAAGACGGCATGAGATTATAATCGCGCGTAATGACGTAGTGGTGAGATCGATGTGATCAAGAGATTGATTATATTAATGAATTGAGAGACATGATATCTATGATACTATGTCTAGTGAAAGACTCGTGAAAAAATTAGTACGTCTCGTGACGGACTCGATGAGTGAGTACAAATTCACGCATTGTCCTTCCAATGTATACAAATGCAGTCCATATAATATTACAAGAGATATTGTCGCAATTAACAAGTCATAACGGACTGATCTAGTTATGATGGAGGAAATGTCGACAATCATTATTGCTCCATTGTTTTGTTTTGACAACAAAACATATACCTATATTAAAGTGTGTTATTCATTAAATGCTGAGTGAATCGCCTGTGCCAAAAATATACATTACATAATTATTTAAATACATTCATTCGTACGATGTCTGGATATAAAATGACGACTATTCTATTCTATGATGACAATTATTTTACTACAGTATAGTCCAGTGCATAATTCTATTTGAAATGATAATAAAAAATATGAATAACTCTGAAATAAAATTCTATTTAGATACGACTGTTTTATCGTTGTATAGTGTAATAATATTGATAACAATATTGTATAGTTAACTCAAAACTGCATTTTACGTGATACTACAGTCTGGTTCTAAAACTGCGATATAATTTACATCGTTAATGAGCAACAATCAATCGCCTGTACTAAACAATAAAATTATTATATGTTTTGGCATAGGCACTTCGAGCATTATGCCCCAGATATTATATTATACGATGAAAGGGTATGTGATAGTATAACCAGAAATGGTAGAGAACAGATTCTGTACTAGTTTTTTTTTAAACTGTAACACTATAACAGTTCATAAGGCTTAGAGGTGTTCGAGCAATGTGTGCTACCCGTGCTCACGTATGGCTGCGAGACGTGGATCCTCAATAAAAGAGATGTCCAAAGGCTGAGAGTCGCACAGCGAGGCATGGAGAGGTGTATGTTGGGCATCACGCGAATTGACCGTAAGAGAAACGAATGGGTTAGGAAGCAGACAGGAGTACGCGATGTAACAGACGTTGCCAAACAGCTGATATGGAGATAGGTGGGGCACATTGCTCGCCGAAAGGACGGCCGCTGGACAAATGCGGTCATCCAGTGGTACCCAAGGGGCACGAAACGGCCACAGGGTCGCCCTAAAAGCCGCTGGATTGACGAACTGGTAAAGTTGAAATAAGTAAATAAAAGTAAAGCGGAAATACGTGGCAGCGAACGACACAGGACCGAGAGAGTTGGAAGAAGCTTGGGGAGGCCTTCATCCAGCAGCAGTGGATTGACCCCGGGGGATGATGATGATGAAGGCTTAGTTACAGTAAGCCGGGTCACACATAAAACTCTTCCAACTGATATACATTTAATTTGTAGTGTGATTTTTTTTTATTTCACAAAACACATGTAACTTAATGTACCGCCACACATAATATTGTGATTGCAACATTTTTAGTTGTAAAACATACCATGCAACATATTTCAAAGTACTCAGGCGGCCCTCGACTTTCGCACGTAATTGGTTCCTAAAAGTGTGTTCGAATGTTGAATGTTGGAAAGTAGAGGGATGTAAAAAAAAACATCAAAAAGTGTACTTCAGAATATTAACTTATCAACGAGTGTAATAAAGTTAACAAGTTTTATTAGCAATCAAGTCTTTTCCTTATAAACTTGTCAAGAGATAATTGAATACCATCCTTTTACGTATTTAAAAAGGTGACAGGGAAAGGTGTAGAGAAGAGCGACTGCATGGAAGCGCACAGTTTTTGCATTATCAACAGAAACCTAAATTTTAATAAATGTATGAAATAGCGAATTTATTCGTATCCATCAAATTGGAACATGTCACAGAAATACTCAGTCTTGAGATGATCACATAGATTTACTCTGACCGTATTATGATTCATACCAGGAGACGCGGTTAGGCAATCCAATGCTTCACACTTTGGAATACGATGGTCACTAGTTTGTGGGTGCTTTGATAATTTATATTCCTTTAAAATAATCTGTGAAAATGTTACAGCTTTTAAAAAGTCTAACATCAACTGTATTATATTTCAAAGAGTATCCGTACGTGACCAGCTTAGCTAAAATTTACAACGTATAAATAAGTATCTAATTTAAAGCTCTCATTAAAAAGCACACGCCGTTTGTTTTGTATGGAAGGCAATGTAATGAAACCCTTGAGATTAATAAGCTGTACCCCGCAAAGCATCTGCTGGGTGAATGATTATATGCAAATTAGATAATACAATATTATTGTTGTTAGAATGTTTGAATTAACATTTACTTTAATGCGCAGTTTTAGTTAAATCTACGTCTAATAATATACTTAATTAATAAACTGCTTCTTTTATTGAAATTTTTTTCTAAGAGCAAGAACATTATAACTAATATTTAAAATACAAAGACAGCCAACATTAACGCAATTTGATAATCATTTCATGTACCTACCTAACAACTACTTACTAGTTAATTTCGTCGAATTAAGTAGAATACCCGTAGCTTAATTAGTAAAGCATATTGGCAGAAATCTGTACCAATTATGTACCTATATTAAATAATAATTAAATGGAAACTTTATTAAAATGCAAAAATGCAATGTTTTGATACATATTTTTACATTGCAGCTGATGTCTAATGATTTCAACGATGTATGATTTTTATAGTAAATGTTTGCATGAATGTATCTAAATTATTTTTCAATCTTCCGTTTAATAATCAAACGTTCTCAAATCAAAGTTTTTGAAGTTATACTTCTTTTGGCGCGTTTGGGGAATCAGATCCGAGTGTATTTTTGGCGTGTGATATGACGTAACACACAATTTATTTTTTCACACGAAAAAAAAAGCACTCGATTGGATTCGAACCACCGATTGTTCGGTTATCAGCCGAATGCACTACCTTTACGCCACAGTATGATACTGCAATCGTGACGATTATACAGTATAATATTATAGTTTAGAATTGTTCCGTTGCTTAGGCAGCGAAATTAGTATTGTCGGTCATTTGCAATTCCTTACGTAAACAAACTATTAAACGTCAGAGTGACGGTACTTTAAAAATAAAAACAACGAGAAACCATTATATAATTTAGTAATATAAGTTAAAGTGTATAGAAATAAGCCAACGGCGTTTCAATAAGCGGTCCTTTTTCTTGATTGTGTAATTTAACAAGATAATTAAGAGCTAGTCAACAAATCTAGTTTATCACAAGTTTTGTTTTTGTGTTGTTACACCAAAGAAATATAACTTCTAACGCGCATACATACACACAGTACACACACCGATTATTTTTTCGTTCATTTTTCGATTTGCAGCCTGTCAATAAGTGCCGCCCTTAAATGGTTAGAAAAATACATACCTTGTACATTGCGGCATCCAATTAATTTGATGTTATTAAATTAAACTGTTTTTTTAATTCATGTAAGTATAAACTTTACGTCAAAGTATTAGAGAAATAAAAGCGGTCATAATATCAAATATCAAATCATAATATGTTTTTATATATTGTAATAATATTTAACAAATTATCTTGTTATTGTATTATCAACTAGGTACTGTACCTCCGAGGAAGGTGGATGATGAAGATTTGAGGAGTTGGTACTATGGAGCCATCATTATTGTAGTCTGCGTAGACTCGTTTTGACGTATTCTCGAGAGCTGTTCCTTTATCTGGGGACAACCTTCGATCTGTCCTGAGAGAAGCATAAGACAGACTGGGGTAGAGAGTATTGGTCAAAGAAGAGAGAAAGAGGTATTGTAGCAAACAATGCCAATATACCTACAGTGTGCACCCACTGTAGAATGATGTATATTTACATTATTTTGCAACAATTAAGTAGTTTTATAATATGTAGCCATTTTACCAATTTGAAATAATTATAACATCCAAAAATTATGATGTAATACTACATATCTAAATAATAATACTGAAATGTCAAAAGAACGTAAAAGATGGCGCACATGAGGGGGGGTTACAGGGCTCAAGCCTGGGAGTCCGGGCTTAGGGGGGGGGCGGCGTGGCGGTTTTACCAGATAAGTGAGATAGACAAACATCACAAATTTGCTCCAATGGTAAAAAAGTCGCCTACGGCGCTATTTTTCTTCAAGGGTATAATCATTTAAAAATACGTTGTTGTGTGATACTATTTTTGAGTATTGTATTATATCAATACTCGACAACTCAATAATTTAAGTGGATGTATTAAAACATGCAAATAATCGTTAAAAAGAATACCTTTAATTTTATATCCTTTGGGAAACCCTACTGTAGAGCATGATACTGCCTTTAACTTTAGCGATAGATAGGGGGGCCTGCCAAAGATCCTGGTTCGGGGGGCCGCTTCAGGATGTGGGGGCCATATGATGGAGCCTATATATTTTTTGTTAGTGTCCAATTTTAATCCACGAACACTTAAAGACATTGCAAAATTAGCATCAAGTGTTGTAATATTAACAGTTTATACCTACTCTTATTATATTATTTCAAACAATTGAAACACAACCCTTGAGAATAATATGCTATACCCGGCAAAGCATCCCTTGGGCAATAATAATGATATGCAAATTAGTTAATACAATAATATTAGTAGAATCGTATTGTTGGTATGTATAAAATAAATGATCCATTATTCTGCGCCATTTTAACTGTTTGGTGTAATAATAATTGGTAAACTGCTGTAAAAACATTGCGTTAATTTTAATAACGAAAACTATGCACGTTGTTCCCTCTTTACGATAGTCGATTGATACAAAGGTAACCGTTTCGAAAGGTAAATGGGTACCTCGTAAAGTTGTAAATGATTCCAATGAAAATTAGCTTCGCACTAAACAATAAACTTTTATTTGGTACAATAAAATGTATGGGCTCCATAAATTATTTTAGAGAGGTATTAAAATATGTTGAACGTACACAGTAATTTAAATTAAGTATGTAGTGTTGTTGTTTACAGTTATTTATTGATTTATATTTTTCAGTGTAAGTATTAAAGCATAAAAATCATAGGATTTTATGATATTCTTATGATCATAATTAAATACATTATTATCTAAAGGTCAATTTTATTGTAGTAGATTTTTGGGTTTTCACCGTGAGTCCGTCTTCCTTCTTTCCTCGACGTCGGTTATTGCACAGGCCATTATCAAGAGATGGCAACGAGCCTGAAACGTCGAAGAAAGAAGGAAGAAGGACACACGGTGGAAACCCAAAAATCTACTACGATAAAAAACAACCGTGAAAGCCTCAAACGTCAACTTTATTGTTTCCCATTAAAAATGTTTTTAATTTAAAGAGTATAATGTGGTTTTCTATGAAAAAAATGAATATGTTACTATAATACAGACCTGGGCAAACTTTTTGGATGAAATCCCACATTAGGAATATAAAATTAACGGCGGATCGCATATAAAATACTATTTTTAGACAATATATTATTATATTATTACTTATTATCATGATAAAGGAATCTTAACATAAAAAAATAAATGATTCTCTAATAGTCAACAATTTAATGAGAAGAATGAAAGCACGGGCCCCACAGAAATATTTGGCCGGCCGCGTGCCGTAGTTTTCCCAGACCTGCTATAATACATTAATCTTAATTCACTGCCAGCCAATTTTCACCAATTGGACACTTTTGTAGGCCAGCTATTTTTGGAATAAATTTAGTCAGAAGTTATGACGTTTACAAGAACGGAATAGTTAACTCGTATATGGCCTGGTTCGATATACATCCTTTGATGAGTTAATTCGGCTCTGACAGTGATCAGGTTAAAAATGTATAGTTTATTTCGGATATGCTGCAAATATATTACATAATTTTATGTTACGTAGGGATTGTAATACAGAATAAAAAGACCAATACCCGTTATTTTGTATTTCACATTGAAAGCCGGTATAAATACCTACCGGTATTTTTCAAAAAAAAAAATGCCCAAAATAAAATAAAGGTGTTTGCAATTTATTTACCATATTAATACAAAAATATCAGTATTTTTGATTTTTATAAGTGGTATTTTCCGAGCCCGGGTTTTTTTAATATCGGTATTGCAATCCCTAATTATGTTGTCACCAAAACATATCATGAAACTAATTTACAAATCGACATAGTTAATTTCATTCTATACCAACCATTTTGTGGACTCTGTTTCTGTATGCCCAGTCTAAATTATTATTAATATAATATAGAGCATAATTCTACAACTTTACTATAGGAACATTCAACGTAACAAAGTTTCAAAGTGGAAATGACGTCAGATAACACCGTTGACTAAAATTCACGTCTCATAAAACTGACTGTATAATAAAGTGGGCTCCGCATTGTACAATGTAGCAATTTTTTCATCAAAATACAAGAACGCCAGCGTTGGATCATGCAATTGGCATAATTTCGGGGGCGTAATAATGTTGGGAGCACAGCGAAATTTATCATTTTCTATTATATTATGTATCACAATAGTTTTATTTTTCTATCATTCATCATAATTCATGGACGCAACAGTCCGAAGTGGATCCTGGTATCCTCAAGTCGTCTTCCCTAGTCCAATCTAACCTCTTTCGCAAATGACACCGTATTATAACAGCATGGGTAATAAAAAGGGTGCCGGACGAAATACCGAAAACCGAAATCCCGAATGCTGAAATCCCGAATGACCGAAATCCCGAAAGCCTAAATCCCGAAATCCCGAATGGCCGAAAACCCGAATGGGCGGAATCCCGAAGGCCAAAATCCCGAAAAATAAAAAAATACAAACAGTAATAATTGCGCAATCTTAACAAACTTGAATTGCGCAAATTTTACAAGAGAGACAAAAAACCATTTTTTGTAGAACAAGTGGGTTTTTGTCTTCCTGTAAAAATTTGCGCAATCTTAACACTTATCTTGAATTGCGAAAATTTTACAAGAGACAAAAACCCAATATTCCACAAAAAAGGTTTTTTGTCTCTCTTGTAAAATTTGCGCAATTCAAGTTTGTTAAGATTGCGCAATTATTGCTGTTTGTATTTTTTTTATTTTTCGGGATTTCGGCCTTCGAGATTCCGGCCATTTGGGATTTCAGCCATTCAGGATTTCAGCGTTCGGGATTTTGGTATTCAGGATTACGGCCTTCGGGATTTCGACCCAAACCCAATAAAAAGGTACGCTCCGGTAAATACATCGTAGGTCTGAACCGAATAGACCCGAGGTATTTTATCTTAGTGAGAAATTCAAACTCCTGAGTAGGTATATTGTTAAAATTTGAGTCTATTGTACTTTTAAGCCAAAGTGACTTTTTGTCATCCACTAATGACTAAACTGATAAAATATCACTGTAATAAATTGAGATTCTGCCCGTGCTTCTTTAATACAAACATGGACCCTCCAAACTAACCTTCCCCGCACTACACTCGGTCTTAATAGAGCATCATGAGGCTCTACATTTGGATGTGAAGCACCAGCAGTTGTTTACGCCTGGGAATGTCTGGTCAGGATAACGAACGCGTCCATGGAAGTTGTGCGGTAGGCCTTTGTGATAGATAACAGCACACTGTGATGCCCACTTAAAAGGATCTTCCTAATTTTAGTGATAACTATCTTTAACAATGTGAGATGTCTGTGGTTTAATTTTTATGCGTACGTCTATATCGTCTTAAATACCTGCCGGCATACGATTCAATAAATTGTCATAAAACTGTACCATAACGCTTATGACTTTACCAATGATTAGATATAACTCATTGTAAATTTAAGTGGAGTGTATGGATAAGGTAAGTTGGAAAGGCGGAAGTGTTGGCGGATACTAACCTTCTTGTTTGTTGATGGCTTTTAAAAACACTTGTAGCTAAGCTGTGCGTCGCCGAAGACACAAGCTAAGCACTCATTGAACTTTGAATTACACTGTTGATTTGTGTTTCCGATTGGAGTGCTAACTTTCGCGTTGACTGCTTGTAGGACCGTAGTACCTTGTGGATTAACTGCGAGAATAATACTGGTTTGACACCTCACTGATTCTTGTGCTTATGCTGTAAAGGCAAGATGAAAGTTGGAAATACCAATTAAAAAAATACCTATAATCCATCAGTATGCCTACATGAGCTTTGACCCGACTAAGCAAAATAAAATTATCCTTTGTGCTCTGTCTCTGAAAACTATCTTTCAATTTCAGATTTCATCTCAGAGCCATTCGGTCTAAAATTCCCAATGATATGTGACACATCTGGTATGTTCAGCGAAATTGTATATGGTGACACACCATTATTAGTCGTGAATACGTCATGTCGTATCCACATAATAAAATTTATAGATTTTTTTATATGTGTCACTTTTTTTAGAAGGTAACTGTAGAGGGCTCACAAACCATACTAATAATAATATGGTCCTGGCAACATTGAGTTGCAGTCGTAAACTTTGTAGGGGATTCCCTTTCAGTGCAAATTGTGAATGGATCCGCTGAAAGCGATTCAGGCCTCGCCTCATAAAGGCGGCATTGTCGCCGCCCTGAGTGCACCGAGCCTTTCTTACAAGGGCGGCCGGAAGTCTCCACTTGGGCGGGATTGGGGCGGGCGGCAGCGGATGTGGTAGGCAGTCGCGGGGAATTCCCGCGCTTTGAACATAGCTATTGCATGTGCGATAGGGGGTTTTTTAAATTGACATTCCTTGATATGAATTTGTTTATAATATATATTTCAAATAATAAGTTTAGATTCGACTACCTCATGGAATAACACACTAACTCTAAATTATCAACTTTTCAGGAGAGCAAAAAAACCATTGAAAAAAATGTGTAGCGAAAGCCGTTTATTATGTGCAAATATTATTTAAATTATAATTTATATCTTTAAATAGAGTATCATTTAAGCATACAATCAACTTTTGCAAGACATAATTTTGGGAAATAATACCCTAAATGTGTTTTTCCACGTTAAGTTTGACAACTAAATTATTACATCTACATTTGGTGTGATTTTTCCCGTTTATATATTTTTAGAGGGTGTATATATCTATACTTGATGGTTTTTTCCACGTAATTATTTTTTTTTTCATAAAAAAAGTACCACGTAACTTGAGATGGTGTTTTTTTCCATGCTAATTCTGAAAGATAATCTTAAATATCTCGACTTAGAGAGATTTTTGTTTTTAATTTTACGGGGAATGACATACTATGTGCTCTTAGTGTTTTCTCTCTCGATGATATTTGATTAAACCAAAAATAGGTTTAGATATTCTGATGGAATATGAGGAGATTTTTTAATTAAACAATATTTTATCGCAATAAACTGTATTTTAACCATTCAGTCAGTTTCAGGAAATTGTTTTACAGAACATAATATTATAGTAAAATAATTGCAAAAGTTACTTAATGAATATTCCACTCAACATAATAATGATTGATAGTATAAATTAAGAAATTACAGGATAGTTTGTTACCTATATATTTTACGTAAATTACGTTGCAACATTGTCAAGTAAATAGGTACCTACATGGATAATTATAAACGTTATGTAAATTAAACTTTTTTAAATTAAGTTTAGGAAAACTATCAACTAATATACAACTGTATTCTTAAAATTTGATTTAAAATATGTAAAAATAGTACTTATAAGACTTCTATACTTCTATGCAGCTACTTATTTCTATCGCACCTCACTTAGCTGTTTGTAGATGCCAAAGATAACAATTAATAGCCATCCTATCATGAACAGTGAGATTATAGATGGCATATTATTTTCCCTTATAATGAAAGACTCGTACTTCACTTTGTGACACAGTTAAAACTTTTGCAAATCAAAACATGCTGTAACAGCTGTAATGTGATTTTCTTTTGCACGATTTATATCACCCTGATTCATTGCTCTCAAACGTTCTGTAAATAATAAATGTTGCTGATAATCACTTTATTTTTTATTAAATATTTAATTTACTCAATTATTGTTTCCGTTCCTGTTCAGACGAAGAAATACGAGAAAAATATGCCTTTATATTGGCGTTCAGTAGCAATTGGAAATTGATATTATTTTGATCCAAACCATATGCTATATTGGGGAAACATTTTCACCATATTCAAATTCTCGTCTAAATATTCTTTTTGGCTATTTTTTCTAACATAGTGGGATTCTTTTCTTATAAAATATATTATTAACATGTTTAATTACACTATTTTTGCTTCATGCGCATGAGAACGGTTGTTGTGTCTGCCTTGACTATACAATAGCAATTCTGACTCTTAATTTTTTTTAAAAGTGTTTGTAAAAACATAGTTTTACATACTTTTATTATTTCGTTATTGCATGACAAACCATAAATAAGTGCTTTTAAACGTCTTAAAGAAGCTGGTAGTTTTTGGATTTTCTTTTGCACTGACTTGTCATATCCTAAGATGTAATCCCATTGTTTCTCATGATTGCCAATAATACAAAATGAATCAAAACTAACTTGACGTTCGGATTCAATCATTTTTGGGCACTTATTTGAATTGGCAAGAATTTTTACACAGTGCTTCCATGGTATTCAAATATTCTTATATTCATTCACATATTCTTCACCTGCATTGAATGCTTTTTTGGCTTTCTTCCTTTTACACAAGTCTTACATTACAGCTCTCTTCTTTTTCTCGATTCAGGTGTGTCAATTTATAGTGGAAATAATTTGAACAGATGCACTAAGTAGGGACAACGTCATGTCTGATGACGTGATGTCTACAAGTGCATTTATGTTTAAAGGTGGCAAAGTACTGACAGAAGTATACTGTTATTTATTATGCTCTGAAATAGAGCGATATATTTCATTCTGTGTAAGATCTGCTGGAGATTTCGTAATTTCTTCGATCAAATCATCAATCATTCCCAAATCTCCTCCAAATTTTTGCGTCATATATGGCACACTGGAAGAACAACTAAAACCCGACAATCCAGGATCACTAGGACTATTCGGAGTCTTCAGATGGGGATAAAATCAACCTGTTTATCATCGTGGACTATCCAATTTTCACCCAAACATGCAATTAACCTTTTAGACTTTTTTTACTACCATATTTATCATAAAAGTATAGTAAAAAGGTCAACACATATGCAAAAATAGGCAAGTATTACCTTATTTACTTATCACAAGTCGTCATGGAATCAATACAAGAAAAATAATTATTTTAGGTTGTAAATTGGAAACTAATGGTGCAAATATGCATTTATATGATGCTTACTAATGATAGGAAGAGAGAAGTTATAGTTTATATTACGAAATACAGAATATTATAAACATTGAAAATCCTGTAGGAGCCAATAGTAGGTACAGACAGAATATTTAAGGTTGAATCATTTATAATTATAACCTAAAAATGTGTTGTCTGAAGAAGGAGATTTATTTTTTTATTGTTTCCATCCTTTATTTTATTAGTCTCTAGAGCTTATTGTAATATTCGCCGAGATCTAGTTGGGGACATATTAATTAAATGGAATAGTTCATAACTTAAATCCATTAGAATTTAAATTCAAATTCCAATAGTACCCACCATAGGCCGATAGTATTAATAATAATATTAAAATTAGTCATTTGTACACAATAACAAAAATAATACATTTTTACTGTCACAAAAGCAATTTGTGATAATGAAAGTAGGTGCGATTCATTACAAAGGATAATGATTTTTCAATACAGTGTTGTTATATGTTGATAAAGGCGAGATTTGAAGGTGAAAGTTGAATTAGTGTCATATTCCACGGTGAAAACATAGTTATATGATACACTAAAATGATTTGTGTAGGGAGCATGTATATTTTTTCCGAGTAATAACACACCAACTACAAGTGGATTATTATTCCATGTAATTTAAGATTTTACAAAAAATGTTATATAATCATAACTCTACTTACGAGTATTATTTTAAACAGTATTTTGGGTGTTTTTCGAGAAAAAAATCCAAAAAAAAATTGGCTGGTGTGGTATTTTTTTCTATGCAACAATAGCTCAAAAAACATAAAACACACTATTTCGAATTGGTGTGTTATTACATGAGGCAGTTGAATGATCAGATTTTATGTATTTTATTAAAATCATATTATACGTCTTCCTAGCAGTTTTTCAGGGTATACCCGACAATATATTAAATGACCGATAATTGACAACATTAAATAATTAAGAATGTGAATTCTTAATTATTTATATATCCATTTACAATATGCATTTCTATTTTATAGTTTTAATGTCATGGATATTGCAAAATATAAATTATATACGTTGGCACACAATATGACAGTCATATAAGAAATAATTAAGTACAAGATAAAAAGAACTTTTTATATACAACGTTTTTAAATTTTCTGTTGAATTATTATGCTCAATATGCTCAAACTTGTACTTGATATGAATTAAATAAAAAACAAACAAACATACAAATATAGAATACTGAAATGTCATTTTGACATTTCATTTTGATTTCCATAGTAACGCACGTATATATTAATAATTTAGTTGCTAGGACCACCCCCTTAGCAACCAATTATAGTCTTTTACTTTTTATGGATTTTTCTGAAATAACTTTCCATACAAAACAGTATTAACTGAAACTTAATTCAATTCTGCTTAAAGATGGCTAAAAGACTTTGCAACTTTTTGGAAATCTAACGGTAGATTTTGGCTTGGTCTGTCAAGGTCTGATGTATCTTACCGAGAAGTGAACTCAGGTAGGTGGCTCTCTGTGGGCACGCGGAATGCGCGTTTGTTTTTGGCATTGATATCATTTGTCAGGCAAGGCTTTTCAACATTTATCAGGGGTTGCAAACTTGCGGGGCATATAGTGATTTTACGGGACGGTAGTCGTTGTTTTATGTAAGGTTTCTGAGGGGTTGTTTTTGGTATCAATACCTACAATAATAAGACGTCGAAAAAAATATTGATGCCATTTTTCAATACGCCAACAGACAGAAAACATATTGTTTGCTATTTTTCAACCACACTAAATCCGTTGCAGAATAAAATCATAAGAGTCATTCAAGTGTTATAGTATAAACTATTTGTTTATGTTCATCTTATACAACAAAGACCGACATACTGACATACGCTAAGTCTGGTAATAATATCAAAATCTTAAAATGTAGGTATACAATGTGAAACCCCCTGTTCGGTATACCTAAGTGTTAAAACATTGCCCACTAAATCAAGCGAGCTCTCAATTGGAGGGTCTGTATTGAGAGTCCATTCTTTCGATACTTTTTCATCCCTCTTCCTACCCTTAGCTGGAAACAATACGTTATTAAGCATGGGGAAGAGCCGCCACTTCAGAGTTTTTGATTAAAATTACTTGTAGGTAAGACGTATTTACATTTTCATACTTTAAAAAACATTGCATAGGATAGAATACATAAGTATTTTAATAATAATTACTGTATTTGAGTACTATTTCTCTCTTTTACTGTGCATCTTGCGAATATCTTGAACATAATTATAATAATAATAATATTATGTAATATTCATTCTTGTAATAAGTAAATTTTGAATTTGAATTACATTTTGAGGATAACCCAAGAAATTCAAGTTGCTATAAGGATATATTTTTAATAAGTGTAATGTTGGAATTGAAACATAAAGCCCTAAAAGCGCTATGTAAGCATAATTATAATTACCAATTTTAAGACACAACGCATAACGAGGAATATGAGTCAAATTGATACCATTGAATTCCAATATTGATAATTCAGGCGGATACAGAGGATACTTACTTAACACATTGACTGCTGACTAGATAATTCCTTTTTAATTACCACATTTAAATAGCATGCTAATTATATCGAATGACCACCTGATCGTTACGCGCTAGGTGCGTCTTTAGCGTCCAATGATTTTTAATGTCATCGACACTAGCTGAGCCAGCCCATAATTTAAATTTATCTGTAAATTCTTTCTTTAATACTTTGAACGCTGAAGACGCACCTAGCGCGTAATGACCAGGCGGCCGATCGATGTAATTAACGTGCATTTTAACACAATGCTTACGGGCCCTTTTAATTAAATTTGTAATTAACGTGTTAATTTGCATTTGAAAAGTAATTAGCAAAAACACAATTTTGTGCGACCCGTAAGCTATGGGTTAAAGGTGGTAATTAAAAAGTCATTTTAGCAGTGAAAGAGATAAGCACCACGGTACATGGTTGTTACATCGGTCCCGTGCGGCTCCGTTTCGGGATAGCAGAGTGAGCACATAAAATCTTTTCTTTCAGACAAGTTTTAAGCGTCATGGAAGGGGGCTCTGCATATTCACGGATGTACATATATACGGGCGGAGATGAGGAACCTTAAATTATATTTTAAATAAAAAAGGGCGTTCACTCTTCTCCAATCAACCATGTATTGTATTGAGTAACGATTATCTATGAAAACACAAACAGGCCTTAATACTAAAACAATTTATATTATTCAAACTGTTTTTTGTATTTCGTTTTGCATTTTTGTATGCATATATCAACTAACGTAGATATACCTACAATATTAATAATAATAATATTAATAATTACTAAGGACAGTATATCCGGGGTGCAATAATTATTTAGTAATATAAATCACCTACAAAATGCAATTAAATTATTTAAAGAAGATATTGTTATTAACCCCTTATTTATAGTTGTTGTATATTTTTTTAGCGCAGTTTTGTATGACGATTACAGAATATTTTTAATGTTTTAATAAGTGTATTTTTTGGATATTAAGAATTTATAGAATAGCAGCACTTTCGATCGCCAAAAGAATTATTGCATTTTTATTGATTGTTTCGCAAAACTCTTGAATATACTTATGGTTCCTAATTAGAATTTTAATGTTTTAGTTTAAAATTAATGAATTACATTTTTGAATTTATCGAACAGTTCATTTTTTACACTTACTTACACAAAGTAATATATATTACATCTGTGTGTTACCTTATATTTTTATCAATCGTAATAACATTACATTAAAACTTCATCAAAAATATTGATAAAACTCTAAAAATACGAGGAAATTCCGTCACATAAATAAATAATAATATATTGCTACGACGAATCGTAGACGTTTGTAGAAGTTCGTAGATGGAAAAAAACCGTAGAGCGTTTGTCGCTCTTTTAACCGTCAAGGGCGACGCACATTGAGTGCTTTCCTACTTCCTCTGTCATTGTCTGGGAAAAGAATTTCCATTTTTTTTCCACTGCTGCGTTATAAAACTAAATTATGTTTTCAAGAGCGTGTCAAACTTGTGTCTGGGATGAAAACTGTAGACAAAACTGTGAAGCATGAACGATAAATTCTTAAATAAAAATGTTTTAATTTACTTATCTAATTTAGGATTTTTTAAGTTTTATATGGAGCGTCATATGGCATGGAAAGGTGCAAGAAACTGAATCAACAGACCAAAATTTAAATTGACAATATTGGACTTTGAAAATGTTATACTTCTGATATTATTCGAAACAGATGATAAATCTAGTAATTTTAAAATAGGTAGGTAACTACCTAATGATAGTTTGAAAAAAATCGGTTGAAAACCCTCAATCTAAGCAATCAGTTTTATTTCTAAGCCTTTTACCACAATTTATAAAATGACAGTCCTCACTTTGACAATATCAGTATTCTATAATATTATATTATAATAATTGATAAGCTAGGCGTTTTTTATAAAACATGAATAGACGCAAAAAATACAACAGACAACCGCCTAGGATTTAACTTGAAAAGCCCATTTTTAAGCCAATATGTTTTGAAAATATTACCTGTAACCAGTTAGACAGTATGTTTGCGTTATTGATGCATTTAAAGTACAATATACTTATTATTCGTAATTTAATAATATTATATTAATAAAGATACTTTTTTTATTTATGTTAATACACCTGTTTAAATTATACTGTTTTAACCCGAGAAGACGTCGAAAGAATCAAATATTTGTTGTAAGTACCTAATCTAAAATCACGCAAATATTGATTGATTTGTAAAATATATTTAATTTAAACGACGAAAAACTTCTTTTATTTTAATAAACATCATAAGATATTATAATTCTCAATCCGTATTAAAAATGTGTCCAGCGCGAAATGTATAAGGTCATTGCCGTCTGAAGTAGAAAGCCGATACATTCATAACGACTGGTCCTACTTTTTCCGCCCCTCCCGTTGTTGTCTATGGATGACCTGTCATTGTTCTATAAAGAACTCATACTGTCGCGTCTGTCGTGTTCTCACAGGGAATGGTTTGATTTGAATAGAGAAGTTACATCATAAATAATACACTAGCATTAACACACCTTCTACAAATGTAATGCATAGATCAATGCTACATTTTTTTAGAAATCAATATTACCACCGGTTTTTGTGTGAAGGACTAGTTTGACTTTGACAGCTGATGAGTAACAGGAATGTATTTATTATTTATAATTTATTAATATATTTGATTTGAGATTTTTTTATAATTCAATTTGAAACGAGAAAGGGCGAATCATTATGTCAAGTAATCTGGGATCTGATTTTGACGAACAGTCGACCACTCGTTGCTTGTGCAAAAAGATATGCTCAGGCTTTATTAATCTAAAGATGGCGCTGATAAGGTACAACTACTAAGTAGGAAGAAGCATATAAAATTGACTTATCTACTTACTCTACAAAATCGTTACGTACGTCTATTTCTTTGCGCATTAAATTCGACCGTGCGGCGTCCAATTGTACCGGTGGCCAGTTAGCGGGGGCCAATTGCCAATTATTGTATTATTAAAAAAATATTATTATTGATTTTAAATGAACACAGTTTTTTTATAGTATGTATCGTTGTTGCAATATCACTAGAATATATTATATTTTTATACCACATATTGTTATAATATACATACAATACTCAAGGTATATGGTAATATTTAACCTGATAACTATTGATACTTCCCAGACCCGTTAATAATAAATAAAATAAATATAAATAAACTGATAATAAAAAAAATATTTTAAAAATATTACTTCAATAATATCGAAATAATATTGTAAGATTCACGATATTAATCATAGTCCATCTTTGATATACCATGCATATTTTTCTCTTTACTGTTTTAAGTTTTATGTAGTGGGTTACTTACATGTTCAATTGTCAAGATGCATTGCCAGACTAATTATTACTCGGGACAGACTCACTAGAATTTCACTTAAATAATTTTAGTGGAAAGTAATTATAAAATCAGGTTTCAAATTTTAACTAACATACTCGTACTTTAAAGCACAATTGTTTTTTTTTTAATTATTTTTTATAGACACCGCACCATGAGAACGTACTGTTTGAGATTTTTTGACATAATTTATTATGTAGTTTTCTTTTTCTATTCAAATCATACACCAGAAGCTTTAAAAGTCAATACTTCAGTGGTTTACGGCGACGAAGGATATATACAATATTATTATCATCATCATCAGCCTGAATCTGTTCACTGCTAAGGCCTCTTCAAGCTACTTCCACTTCTCTCGGTCATGTGCATTGCGTTTCCACGTACTTTATCATTTCATCGATCCAGCGGCCTCTAGGTCTAGCTTGCGGACGTTTTGTACCTTTTGGATACCACTGGAGGGCGATTCACGAATGAAGCAGTATGACCGGTTGCACAACGTAAGCGCAAGCCTACTTCAACGAAGTATATTAAAAGTCGACCGGTAGTATCGAGTACAGTATGCAATTGAAGTATACACGCTTTGCCGGTAGAGGCGCTAGCAACTCTCCGTTTGACATATAATTAAACGTCAAAAATTCGTACGTAGTGAACAGGCTGTTATTCCATTGTTTTCTATCTTTTACATAACTATTACCGCTGAAAGTATTAGTTTGTGTTTAAATTCTCACTTAAATATTTATTGTGATTTTGTAATACACGTACTTCAACAATTAATGATTTAATCATGCAACGTTAACGGTAAAAACTGATTAAATATAAAGTCATTACCAAAATGGATAAAAATTTTATTTAATTTCCATGAAATTCACAAACGTTCCGTTTTGGCATGTTTACTTTATATCTTACTCTAACGCATGGACATGAGGTATAAGCATGCTGAATGCTTTTTCACTCGCACGTATCCATTTCGTTTGAAGCTCTATACACACAATATCTCCTGTTAAACTAAAAATTTTACGTGCTTCAGTTAAAACGGTGTTTTTCACTGCTTCATTCGTGAATTGCCTTTCTGGATAACTAAATTTGTCCAAAGATTGTTATATAACTTCAGGTAAATATTATAATCATATTAAATTTCTGATACGGTAGATTTGTATGATTTGGTGTCTGTTTTTTTTTCAAATACATAATACTATAAACACGTATATAGTTGAAATCATATATATCATTACTCTCTTTCAAATATCTAATTTATTATTATTGACTTGTCAGTCATCGATCGACATCTTTTGCTTTGTGGCATGATTGTAGCTTACGATGGCACAATCTAGACTAACTGTATACATATTACCTGCCTATAGAATGTATGAAAATAATATGAGATTTATTAAGTTTTAATGCATATTATATGTGGGATTCGACGATTTCGGGATGCAAAGTGTGTGTGCATGTGATGTAAAAACTTGTAGTGTGAATTGAGAGTGCGAGTTTATTTTAGTGATTTACATAAGTACACAGGAGTAACAGTTATACACAATACATTAATGCAAGAAAAAAGCGAGTGTGATATTCAGCCCAAGGCGCGTTAATACAAAGTGACATTTCCATTCAATCGTTATGGGCTATTTATTGAAACAATTACGATTGAATAATGCTGATACTGAATATCCCATGAATTTCGGTCACCCAACTTTATTGAGTATTGGGTGACTGTGTGAGAAACGCATATTAAACTTATTAATATTAATTGAGGTAAAGTTCTTATTTGTAAGTAGCAATTATATGCGCGTGGAATTTGTATGTTAAGGAAAATGCATGTAATAAGAAATATTATTTTTGCCGTCAGCATTTCTTATAGAGTAAACAATATTTTTGATACCGCTGACGGCCTGTGAAAATGTACATTAAAAAATAGAATAATATTTTGAGATCGATTGCCACATATTATATAATTATATATTAAATATGTGGTAAATGATGATGAAGAAACCTTATACCTATATGTTGCCTTTTCGTCTATTGTAATATTGTCAATCTTGTATGGTAACACATTGAGACAGCACCGGAAATTGTAAATATCGTAAAGGAAAGGTTAACAGCCAAAGACAACAATGGGAAAAGTACTTCAAGGATACATGTTTAACCAAATTAGTATTGATACTTGTGTGATATCTTTAAAAAGTTAGGTCATGCTGATTAAATAATAATTAAAGTCTTAATATTGAGTTTGAACTTTTAATTTGATGTTAATAATTAAAATATAAAAGATTATTTTTATTATAGATTGCTTTTGGGATACACTGCTTCTTTGTATATTTATAGTGATATGAATAATATGTTTGACTCAAGGCCTGAACAAAAACGATGCATGAGTGCGAGTGAGAAAGTATTCGGCACCCTTACGATCTCTTTGACACGCGCTAGAGTAAGATAAAAGGTCTACATTTGTGTAAGCTAGTTTCCAAAAATATCGCCATCAAATCGGGGCAAAACGCTTCACACAGCGTCGATAATTTGCGAGCTCGTGTTGCTAAAATTGATATTTTTGTGTTAAACATAAAGTCAGTGGTAAATATTTTTAGTTAATTAAGTAGAAAAGATGGTTCTGTGTGTTGTCTTAAAATGTGGTAGCCGTACTGATAAGCAAGAAGATGGTATAACGTTTCATAGGTAAGTTGATACATGTTCGTGATAATTTATTTGTATTTTATTATATATTTTAATATCAGTGACCTAGTGTTTTTTTGAAATAACTTAAATTATAGATATCTTTATCTAATGGTTGCATTTTGACCGCTTAAAAATACTATATAACGTAAAAAAATAGAAAATTATATTTTAATTCTGAGCGTCTAGTGCGAGCACTTTGGGCGAGCACTATCGAAATGGTCTATGGTCTCGAACATTTGCAGACGAATGCGTTTGCTCGCTCACAAACCAAACGCAAGGCAAGCGGCTTCATTTAGCAATGCAACGGGTGGCGTCTAGATGTATCTATAGTCTAAGGTTTGACTTTTTAATGAAATACTCTTCACAAGGCACCTAGAACAGAATTCATTTGTCCATGCAGTTTTTAATACATATGACGTTATGCGACAATGAGATATTTTGATACGTAAATTGCACATTTTTAAATTAATGGTAAAGCCTGTAAAAAACTAAAATTTGAAATATAGCTCAAAACTATTTGTATAAAGATAAATTAGATGTAATAATATGTCATAGAGTGTCTAGTCAAATTCGAAGATTTAAGAAGCTCTATGGTAAGCCTTTCATTAATTAAAAATCAATCGTACGATTTCCTGCTATTTGTAGTCTACTATTCCTAGCCGTCTTAATGTGCGTAGAGCCTAAGGGCACCGTGAAACCTAAAAATTCTAAGACCACTGTCACACACTGTCACACACTTCAAAGTATTCTTTAATATTCGAGAAGACCATATTACATTTATAATATGTAGATGAGTGAAAAGTTCTGCAGTTAGATATGATTTATGTCCCAAAAATGATTTAACGCTGTAGAGATGTTTTCCTCTCTCGCGTTCTTTAACTTTGTAATATTACATACTTTCCTCTGAAAAAAAGTTTTACAAGATAAGAGTGCAGTTTAAAAGTAATACAAGTAGATAAATACAGGGGATTTTTGTGCAAACGACCCCGTAGATTAAGCCTCAAAGGCTGTTTTACTCACTGCTTAAAATAAATTATTATGTAAGTACCCTAGTATAATTTTCATCCCTCGGTAAAACTTAAATTTATATGCGTGCTACGAGACATGACAGTATTTTGCAATTATAATTCTCTGTACGATAATACGCACTGTCAGCAGTAAACCCATGCACGTGTAAACGGGATAAATTTTTCTATTTACTAACACAATTGCAGGTAGGACCTACTTGCATATTTTATTGTGTAAAACATTGCGTATACATACTTACCTAGATGGAAATATATTATACTTGCATTGCAATACGTGAGACTTTTTTGGCTTATTCTGCTAACGTCTCTTCGTTACATTTTTTTATCTAAGGACATATTATTATTATCCTCTATTATAAGTCAATATCAAGATATATTCGCCTTAGAGGAGATTGTATACCCCATTCGTCAACTGGTCAATTAGGGTTTTTTTTACATATTGAGATGTGGCTGTATTGATGCATCCTCAAAATTCCTTGGACTGACCGGATAACAGATGTTAACATCCTTAATAGAATGGGAAAGGACCGAGAAGTTCTGCTTAGTATAAAAACCAGAAAACGACAGTACTTTGGGTAAATTATGATTGAACAAAAGTATAGTATTCCCCAGTAGTTTGTTATCTAAGGAAAGATGAACGGTAAATGGTAGCAGAGAACAACGCTACTTCCGTGTCTTAAATATCTCCACTACGTTGGTAAGAGTGCAGTTCCACCAAACTATTCCAGGTAGTAGATGAAAAAAAGAAGATTGTCCCGATGGTAGCCGACATCCGTTAGGGGAAGTATGGATAATCATCGCGCAGGAAAACTTTTCACAAGAAGGTCTCCAAACCTGTCATCGCCTCGGGCATCGATGTACATAAAACTGCCACTGTAAATAAAATATGCCCAAGGTGATATTTTAGCTTTCACAAAACGTTAAGCGCGTTTGTGTAAATATATACTTTAGCAGAGGTAAATTCTTCACAACAAATTTCGCATCGACAAAATGTTTATAAAATGTTGTCACAAGATGGCGCCGTATGAATGGATCGCTGGCGGAAACGGAACTGTGAATATTTTCCTCCAGGGAAAACGCTTTTGCATGTAGTGTTACTATATACACGTAATAATAATACTATGTACTTGTATGGCTATAAATACAACCGCCACCTACGAACGTCATATTGATATATTATTGCAACACTGAAAATGTGATGTTATAAATCAAAATGTGAATCAAGCGTAAGTAAGTTAGTACCTACTGTAATTTATTACAGTGCAAGAGGACTAATTTACTGTAATATTATAATATTGTACTTCCTTAGGTTGAAATGCATAGTGATACTTATTTCAATACTTAAAAAGCTTCACTTAGTATTATAAATAGAAAGGACCAAAAGATTAATCAAAAAATCAGAATCCCATTAGCAACATACAAAGCGTAAATTTGGTAAACATGGCTTAGTATTATATTATTTTAATTGTGAAAAAATCTGTCATCATTTTGATAAAATATATATTGATAATTTATTGCCATGTCAATAAAAATATAGATAAAAATGACGCTGCTGGTTTTACTGTATCAACCATGCATAAATTTTAATTAACCATTTTTAAAGTGGCCGTTCAAATATTATTTAATGTTTAATAAAACAATTAATTTATAATTATTTGGTTGGGCCATTTATGTTCCCATTCCACTCCTTATCTCCTCACCCACCTCCTTATCCCCAGTGTTATTGTCACCAGTCAATCAATAAGCAATTACGGGTCATGAGAGACGGTGTTACAAAGAACATTCAGTTGCATCTCGATAGCGGGCTTCTAATAGCTTTCCGTCGCTTAAGTGATTGACTCAATAGATATAGACTCATTCAGAATTTATCATCATCATTCATACACCCTCACATATAATCCATAAAACTGTGTCACAAATAGCGTGAGTGTACGAACCGGGTGACCCAAAACAACAATACCGCGCTAGCGAAAGTTGAAACCAGACCACGGAGCCATCATACATCATTACAAAGGTCAGTGTCTGGCATTCTGTTCCATCGCCCCTACCCCTAGATTTGACCTCCTCATCTTTTCACAAAATAATTACAGTCCACTTAAAAAGCTCAACCATTATTCAATTTATGTCGCGCAGTTTTTGTACTTTTACATTACCTAATTGTATTTAGATTAAAATAATATTTTATAATTATCACGAACACTGAATTTTCCAAATGACAATACTTTTTTATTGTGAAGCGGAAAATTTCCTCATAAATTATGATTTTCGCAGTTGTCATGATTTTTCACGTTGTTTCGGTTTACTAAAATCGACATTGGATGCATCCAATGCTCATTATAATCAGGCTGCGACACTGAAAATTTTGAATTCTGCGCATCTATTCTATACACAATGCTGCTATCGGCGGCTATCGAGTTTGGTTTACCATATTGTTTATGTATTGAGGCGGTTAAGTGTAAGAATAAGTTAACCTTGTTAAACTGATTTGAGTTGCCCCATCTCCACCCGCCATATATTATGTATACACAGCCGCGGTTTGTGCACGGTCGGCCATGGCGCTGTAAACGTGTCAGAATGAAAATATTTTAGTGCTTCACAGGACTGATGTAGCAACCATGCACCTTAGTGAGCAAGAGTGTCAAAAAACGCTATATTTTAACAGAATTATAGAGATATAGAATTACAAATTAAATATATATTTTCTATTGTGTCAAATTATAGCAAACTCGGTGAGGAGCTGACCTCAATAATACATTCTGCATATCCATTTTTTACTTAGTCATTGACGCAAACGCCAGATAATAGCTGACTCGATTATTTAAATAAAAAGAATATTATTTTGATGGTATAAATAGCGAATAATAATTCATCGGAAATGTCACTCGAATATACGTTTCCGGTCTGTTACTATCTCTATCTCTGTAGCGTCCAGCACAACATCTCATTATACCCAGATTCGGACCTCGGAACATTATCATAATGTAACATAACTACTATAACATACTATTGTACCGACCGTTACGCCGCAAATAAAACTCGCTACTGCATCCATCTTCGACTTCTTCATCATCATCCTCAACACCATGACCAACGACACTTCAACGACTTCCACAGTGGTAACTCACATCGAACTCCACAGAATAATGTCATGAGCAGTGACGTCGCTAGACAAAATGCCGCTCCCTAGGCAGCGCCAGAATGCCGCTTCATTTTTTATCCAGAAATTTTTATCATCCTTTCATAACTCCAATATATGAGAAATGTGTTGTATTGATACATTAGAGGTACTTACAAAATATTTACCAATAAAAGATACAAAATTAAATTTATAAATATTTTTACCTCAAAAGTGGGATTTTTTTGACGTTAGTAATACAGTGGCTTCTTACATGTTGCGAACCCGGCTAAAAACTATACAGTCCTGTTAAACATTTTATGTTAGTTAATACATTTCGTTTCCAACCAACGAGCTGATTTTTTAATAGAAAGATATTTTCGTTACTACTAAGTTTAGGTAGCTATTTATATATGTACGAAATGATTCTCCTCAATTTGCCGCCTTTCGAGTAACTGCCGCCCCCAAGCGACGCTCAATCTGCTTACCCCCACGGAACGTCACTGATCACGAGTACGTCGACTCTACATGCGTCGATTGTATGATAGTTTAAATGAGTTGCTAATTCGTACACTGTCGAAATAATGCTGATAAGGCCCAAAGTCATTGACCACTACAAGTATTTTAACTCAACGCTGCAGAATCGTCTGCAAGATTTGTCATACTAAAATTTCCCAAAATTCCTTTCTTTTATATTAAAATTTTTGCAATAAATGTCTAGATTTAAATCCGTTTCGAAAAAAATATCAGAGGAGAGCAAGTTTCTCGTAAGTGTAATAATTTTACGTCGCAGGGCCTCGGCATCCGTTAGCGTTCTAACGTTTTTCCGTCAATCATTTATATTTCCGGAAATTTTTCACCTATGAAAATATATTTTTTCCGCACACAATACATATCCGGAATACTACTTCAATTCTGACACATTTTGAGATGAATTCTCGAGATGGGTGTCGAGTGTTTAGCTTAACGATTATGTACAGAATATTTTCGGGCTCTTAGATAAATATATTATTATAAAAAAAGAAAAAAACCGTAAGTATTTGCTTTGATTATTACGGGTAGCAGGAAAGGTGGATATACAAAAAAAATACACTTGAAAGGCTGTAGGTACGTATATGAAAAAATATTATTATCACACTTGCATAATCACCGCAATATTATAAGGGCGGACGTGCTCAGCGTGGGTCAAAATGGAGCTTTTTTTCTATTTTCAAAGCATGATCCTGGACATACCTTAAACGTTGTAGATAATCAATGTATATAATTTTGAAGCCTTATTATTCTCTATTATTTCGTATTTCTGTATTATGGCGTATTTCAAAAAAAAACACTACCTTATTCTTAGGTCAATAATTAATATAAAGCAATCATCATTCATAGGATGTTTATCACACTTGAATGGTCAAAGACATAGCTTATAATGAGTATCTTTAGAATTATCTTGTGTTAATCTTGCCCAGTTTTTGAATAATAAAATGCCTAATTCTTGTCAAATTTGGGATCACAGAGATTATCAATATAATATTTTATCGTAAATATTTCACTATAATAATGTCAATATAAATTATAGTGATGGTTTTATAAATGCGTTTAAAAATTAATAAATGTAAAAAATCTTAATACCACTGCACAGTTATGTACTGAAATATGACTATATTCTAAAACATTAGAGCGAGAGGTTTAAATGAATACTATTTTATGTAATAAAAATACTTTATGCAGTCATCAAATGTTTAAAATAAATATGAAAAATAATAAGGCTTCAAAATTATATAAATAGATTATCTACAACGTTTAAGGTGTGTCCAGGATCATGCTTTGAAAATAGAAGAAAAGCTCCATTTTGACCTACGCTGAGCATGTCCCCCCTTAATGTGATAATAGATTATATTATAATAGTGTTAGTATTTTTGCGGGGTCTCGTTATTGGAGGGACGAGACCGCTGTGATTGGGGATGACCAGGATGTGTAGAAGGAGAGTCGTCAGGAGGAGAGGTGAGAAGTCGAAATTTGGTGGTTGCTCCGATGGATGGAGGAGCGAGTTTTATTTGCATCGTAAACAGTCGGTACAAGAGTATGTTACAAAAGCATTATGTTACAATACTTATGATACTGTTCCGAGGTCCGAGGCTCGGTGGAACAGAATGCTGTGTGGAGCAACTGACATGAAGCTTACTGATTGGATTGAGATTAAATTGATACTAATAGGTATTTAGACTACCAACTCATTGTTATATTACATTTATATTATATCACTACTAATTATATACATGAATATTCGGTAAATTGCAAGTCACTGTTGATGAAGTTTGCAATTGGGAAATCTGCTGGCCTCTGCATTATTGCACTTTGAACGTTTCCATCTCATCAAATAATGGTCACGCGTATAGAATATGCTGACTGTAGATGCGACGATTGTGCGATAGTTTAAATGTCTTGCTAATTCTTACACTGTCGAAATAATGCTGACGAGTATTATCATTGACCGATGGAGGATGGAATGATTCCGATCCCTCCTTAGATTCATCACTTTCAACTCCTGACTCCTCTGTTTCGGCAGAGTTTCAGTACACAGGTACAGAGGATACTTCATGTCATTAAAGATAAATGACGGCAGAGCAAATCAAGATTCTTTTTATTTTCTTAAACTCTTTCTTTAAGCACTAAGGTGCATGGTTGCTATATCAGTCTCGTGCAGCATTGCTTCGGGAGAAGGAAGTGTGGCACTAAATTTTTTTCATTTTGACACGTTTATACCGTCATGGAAAGCGGCCGTGCACAAGCCACGGCTGCATATACATGGCGGGTGGAGATGGGGAAACTCAAATCATGACCTCTACAGTATAATATGCAAGTACTGGGGGGATAGTGACTAAAATTAACTAGGACTTGGGTAAAAAAATTGTATGTAAAAAATGTATTTATTAAGATCAACACAGACACTGTATAGTTTACAATAATTCTTATATAAAAGAAATAAATAAAATGAACGTATGCCTGGCGAGGATCGAGGTACCATCTGGTGGTTACTGTATTTCTTAGGTAACCGGAAATGATGATACTAATAACTAATCGTCATCCACTTCTGGTGCCAAGCGCCAGTGTGACCTTCTAAGAAATGGCTCACTGGCAGAATAGTTAAGTTACCATCTTAATATGTTTTATTTTTAACATTTATAACAAAGGTCATTTTTTAAATGTTATAAGTTACTTGCTCATGTGGCGAATTGTAGGATGACGATCACATCCGTGAATTCTAAAAAGATTTCCACTCCTAATTCAACCGAAGAGAATTTAGACCAAAATTAAGTAGTTAAGTAGCTGCTTAATTATTTTAAAATAAACGACTAAAGTCACTCTTTAAAAATAAAATAAATCTAAAAGACTTTATGAGACTTTAAAAGACTAAAAATCTTTCCTTTTAAATGAAGGACCGATGGTTACCGTAGATGCATCTAACATACAACTCTTGCAAGTAAGAACGTTGATTTATTTCCGCTGCCGCTTTGGAGATACCCATACAAGCAGAAATCGTATGCTATGTTTTGACTGCTTTTGCTTTGCTTTTGAATTTAACAGCACATTTGTTGTACAATAAACTTAAGTTAGTTTTAATCCATATCAACATAATAGTATATTGAGTGATAATTATATTGATCTAGTTATGCATAAATTAAAAACAATTTAAACCATATTAGCAGCTAGCGCAGAACTAAGCCGGCATATTGTAGTGCATTTGGGTGCCTGAATATCATTTTCAAAATTGACTTCACCTCAACAATGTGTATTATTCTTCCCTGCTATGGTTTGATTGAAATGAGAACGTAAGTTTTAAATTACATTTTATCTTATATTACGTGAATTTATTGGATTGTTTTGACATAATCTCCAAAAAGACAGTTTACATTTACAAATTACGAGATGTCGAAACAATCCAACAATGTTCCATAATATAAGAGGTAATTTAATTGACCAGATTGACGCGAAGAAAAATAGAGGAGGAGATCTATGCCTTCAATGCATGCCATCGCACATGGGCATTGAGGGCAATGAAAGGGCAGATGATCTGGCAAAGGAAGCTGGCCATTCAGGGGTACCATATCAGTGGATACCAGAAAACCTGGACTGGAATAAGGCTATAAAGAAAATGGACCAAAGTATGTGGATAGATTTTCACCATAGGGCATCATTAGAAAAGGGGAAATGGAGTAAGTCTATTCTACCATCACCGTGAGAGGTGCCCTGGTTTGTAGAGTCTTCTTTGACGAGGAATGAGCTTAAGTTAATACTGAGGCTAAGAACAGGGCACACAACGGGCAAAAGATTTGATGTCCTCATGGGAAGAAGCGAATCGCAACTCTGCGATGAATGTCATGTTTTAGAGGACATTGTACATTAATAGCACTATAATGCCCTAAATATGAACTTCACAGAATACAGCTGTGAATTACGGATATATATGAGAATGTCGACGAATTGATGGGTGTCCTGGCGGTGGGTAAGACGGAAGAGCTAGGCAAAATTGTAAAGTTATTTAACAGAATAGGAGTGAGGACCTGATCGAGGGATCCCCTTCTAGAAGAGAAGAGGCGATATGACAGCGAGTCGCAGTCAAAGCCTCGGTAAAATCACAAAAAAAGAGGCAATTTAAAACTTGGTTTCTCATTTCACTAAAATGAATAGGGCAGTATTATGCTCACTTATGCGTGTGAAACATGGTAACACTTTCAATGTAAAAAAAGTTTAAAAATTACGAGTAGCATAACGCGGACAGACCACGAAAGAAACTAATGGAGAGCCAGACAAAAAGTCACTAAGTAGATGAAATTTCAATGGATTGGACATGTCGTTCGGCGAGTGGATAACCGATGGAAAAATGCCGTCATACAGTGGTACTCAATGGATACAAAGCGACAGAAAGAATGGGTAAAAATCCGCGCGATAGATGAACTCACAAAATTAGATGGATGTACGAGGCATAGGAAAGGGAATCGACACCAACTGATGATAAAAATAATTACAAGATAAAAAGAACTTTTTATATACAACATTTTTAAATTTTCTGTTGAATTATTATGCTCAATATGCTCAAACTTGTACTTGACATGAACAAACAAACAAATTTAGAATACTGAACTGTCATTTTGATTTCCATAGTAACGCACGTATATATTAATAATTTAGTTGCTAGGACCACCCACTTAGCAACCAATAATAGTGGATTGGATTAAGAATTTCTTCCGAAGTAACTTTTCATACAAAAAAGAATTAACTGAAAATGAATTCAATTCTACTTAAAGATGACTAAAAGTATTAAAAGAATGCATTGGCATCGTGTTTTGATATATTCTAAGAGTGTCTAGGTAGTCGAGAAGTTAGTTAAAAAACGATTGCAAGATTTCTACCGGACAAATAACCACCGGACGCAACAATGCTAGTTTCAATATAATATAGACGGAAAATATAATATATTACATTTAAAATGAAAGCAACTCACAAATCAAATTCAATTGCTTTTAAAACTTTTAAAACTCCTTTCATAACTTTTCGACTTACATTGTTTCATCAAGATAAGCACAAGTCAACATTATTATAAGGTGTAAAAAATTCGAATAATTTTATTATTCACAATAAAACCAACAGCACGATTAGTTTTTGGAAGCGTCTGAAATCGAAGATGGGCGCCACCAGAATGAAGCCTGTCAAAATATCTGAATGCATGAACCATAATAATATTATACGAAACGAGATAAAAGCGTATCTTATAATATGTAAATCAATGACTGTAATTAAGTAGGTATACATAGTATGCCTTCGTTATAACGCTAGATAAGCTGTGTATCGCAAGATTAATTGAATAAAGTCATGTTTACGTTATGATTTCATACTAATATGACAAAAGCTCCTTATGCGTAAATTATATTATGATGCACGTGGCGTACTATCTCGTGACGTCACAGTAAGCTTCCGCTACGGGAAAAAGTGTGTAATGTCGTTTTTCTTTTTCTTTAAGATGTTGATGCTTCCATCCCGTAGCACATTTTGAATCTTTATTCGAACATTGTGAGTTATCAAAATCTGCCGAAATCACCAGAACGAAGTCATCAAACGCGTATCGCGCTACATCAACACCCGCATGACTCAATGAACGTTTTTAATAATTTTCTACATGCCTACAAATTTTCGACTCATGTCAAAATCGCGTGTTTTATTTTTATTTTAGCGGTTGGCACTATATTGGATTAATAAATAATAATTCAAAATACTAATACATTAGAGTTGACACTCTCCATCATTGAATTTACAGAGATCGTGATCGTTCAAAATATTTTGCAAAATAACAAAACCATATAATATTAAATTTATCGGCGTGACAGAGTGACAGTACGCGACGTGCATCATAATGTAATTGAAGCATTAGTAACTGATTACGTATAACTTAACGTCATTGTATCTATCAATAATTATGATGTCACTCATTTTAAAGTCAGGAAAACCTTGTTCTTCGGATACAGTTTTCCTCATCCCCTCGTGCTTAGGCGCCAGGGGCTAAAGAGACATTTGACTTGAATACGTGACCCGGGATTTTCTTAAAGGGGCGCGCGTGAATTTTTCACAACATCCCTTGAGACAACTCGGTTTTCAAAATGGTGACACGCGTTACAGCAATTAACTAAATTGTTTTAATTGCTTGTTGTTTTAGCACAGAGAATTGCTTAAGTAAAAATAATTTCAAGTAAGAATTTGATATTATTTTTGAACATTTACATTTCGGCTAGACTCTCGGTATAATTTTACTTCTCCCTTTTCCCCTACTATGACATTATTCTTTATCAATACAAACTAAACGGTTAAATTATATTATATTAGTAAAATATCAAATAAATATAATTTTCGATCCTGGATTTTATAGAAAAATATGTATTTTTCAAACTATAAAAACATTCTAGAAAAGAATGGGACAAGTTGGACTCAACATTATGTCTTTCACTTTCTGGATGAGTGCTCTCGACTCTAAGCTATCGATCCGTCTATAATTCATGCGAATTATTTCTTATACTTACGTTTTAACTGAGGTACTTTAAATTACATCTGTGCTTTGTGATGAAATATGCAAATTAAAAAGGCCATTATTGATAAAGGTCAAAATCATTGGCAGCTCTCGTGGTGCAGTGCGTAAGGCCCTGGCCTCCCATCCCGGCCCGGTGGGGATACAATAAGGTATGTGATTTTCTCAAATTCTGTGTGTTTGTGATTGTTCAAAATTACTAACAACCACCTTGGACGAAAAAGCATGGACATGGTTCTTAAATATTACAAAAAAAAATATATTTAAATCATTTTATTATTTTTCCTTCTGGTTTGATTTTAGATGTCAAATATTCGACTGCGATAATAAAATTCTAAGCTAAACCAGACCGGATTTTTAAAACATTAAAATAATGGACGCCTATTGCATTGATGGATACTTTTTGTCCATAATAAGTTTTCCTACATTCCTCATATGTCAGCACCTTACCTCCAATGATGACCACGGGTCCAATCTTGGTTAGTTCTCTAAAAGATTTTATGGAAATTCATCTTCAATTTCTTTTGTATATAAACCATATTCCACAAAATTGTTTTCATTGCATTTCAAAATTTTTGATCAGGAAATACTTGATAAAGCCGATGACAGTTTGAATAGAGTTATGTATATTCATAATATATGCCAAAATCAAATTAATAATATTATGGCATAAGTAATACGCACTTTATAATAAAAATAACATCTGTCCTAATCTAGATATGCCTATTATCAGCGATTTACGAAACATTTAGCATAATAGGTATGCTAGTATCATTACGAGCTGAAGTGTACATTACGGGTGATATAAATTCATTAACGGCCCACATGCTCAGCGTAGGTCAAAATAGAGCTTTATGGTATTTTCAGAGGATAACCTTGGACATTCTTAAAACGTTGTAGATAATCTATTTATATAATTTTAAAGCCTTATTATCCTTTATATTTATTTTAAACATTTGATGACTGCATAAAGTATTTTATTACATAAAATAGTATTATTTTAAACCTCTCGCTCTAATGTTTTAGAATATAGTCAATTTTCATTACGTCCATGTGCAGGGGTGTTAAGATTTTTTGGATTTATTAATTTTAAACGCATTTAAAAAACCAATAGTAAAATTAATGTTAACATTATATAGTGACATATTTACGATAAAAAATTATATTTTATAATCTTTTTGATTCCAGATTTGACAAGAATTAGGAATTTAATTATTCAAAAATGGGCACGATTAACACATTTGGAAATAATTCTAAAGATACTGATTATAAGCTATGTATTTGACCATTCAAATGTGATAAACATCTAAGCTACAACATACGGCCGTAGCCATAAATTGACAAACGATAACTGAAGTAGGGAGTAAGATGATGTTAACGCGCGTGTTTGATTTGTTCATTTGAGCATAAACATTTGAGGCTGTCAATTATATTCCATCAGAATTACATACCATCTTGCCTTCAAATGGTGCTGATGTAGTGACGAAATGTTGAGGCTTGAAAATACTTCTTTAAAAGTAATAACGCGATAAGAATTCAAACCATAGAGCCTCTCATAACATCTAGAATGAAGATGCAATGCTGCGGATCTAGTAATCCAGCTTCCCTGTATTATCTCCAAGGTTACGAGATTACAGCGTTTTGAAAGGCCGATAAAGGTAACATACACAAGGTTTATACGGTGGAAATACAGTAACCTGGCAACGCAGATCAAACGGAAAATACTTTGAAATCACAGATATACAAAATCAATTTTATTATTAGTATAAATATACGTCTTCCTGAATATGACATTCATCGAAAAGCTGCAAATCTCTTGTAAACATCAAACATGTTATAAATAAGAATTTCGTAATTCTTATAAAATATTTAAATACGCATCTGATTCATCTACTTAAATATTTTCGTTATCGAATAGTACATCAATGAATCTAAGACAATTTCAGTAAGCATACGTGGTATGTGATCAAGTGTTTTAATAACTGAATAATTTCATAAGGCTTCCGTTTATTATTTATTATTATTATTTGGTTATAAGTTATATGTAATAATAAGTACAATATTATTATCATGTTTAAAATCACTGTCATAGGGGATTCCCTTCCTTACAAGAAATTGTTGAGAATTTGAAGGGGGCCAGCTCCCCCCGCGGGTTGAAAAGGGACCCAACCGTTTCGAGTTTGTTCTCTTTCTCTATGATGGAGATAAAACAAGGGCCTCTGTGTATACAAGAAACAAAAAAACTTCAACCGGAAGTCTTACTTTGTTCAAAGATGAGAATGGGAGACAACGGAAGGGTTTATTTTGACTCGGAATTTGTTTTTCTTTTGTTAGCTGTAAATATATCTTGAATCTTATAAATAAAATAAAGTCAATTTTCACGAAAAGCTAATTATTATTCAAGCACGAAATGTATACTACTTCAAAATTAAAGCTGAACGGACAGGTAACATTATAATTATATTAACAGGTAACTAAATAAATAAACAGTGAAACATTCTGTAGAAAGATAAGTATATTTTGTAACTTTTTCAAATTGTACTTTAGTGTACAACTTGCGAATTAAGACTATTAAGGGTTATAAATATTTACTTTTGATTTACAGTAGAATCTTCTTCTTTTTGTACCATATCTGTTATCGGATGTTGGTGATGATATTGGCTAGTTTTATCATGTCTATATATTATTATGTGCTTAATAGGATGGAATGTTGAACTCAAACCAATGTCTACGAAGACGTCACTTGAATAATGCTATATTATGGCACATTTTAGTGATTTTCAGAAACTGAAAAAAATGTTTTTTCCATCTAATGATAGGGGGAAATATTATTCAATGTGTGTTTTTATTATAATACCCCGTTTACACGTGCATGGATTTACTGTATTATCGCAACCATAACAAGAAAATGTATGGGTAAACATCTATTATTCTGCAGTTGGCAAGATTGCATGCATGAATCAAATAAGTTTGGAAGCTTCTGAATTTTCATGCGACAGTAGAAATTTTTCGATCTACGCCTGTGCAGAAGAACGATAGTGGCGAACCTGCCGGCAGAAAAATGAACTACGAACGAATTTTCAGGTTGACCGATTTTCACTATCTGTCAAATAGTACGAAATAGTACCATAAAATGACAACATTGCGTCTAGAAGGAATTTGAGAGACAGTCAGCACTTTTACAACAGTTATTGTAACGATACCTAGTTTAAAATACTCACTATTGCTGCCAGTAAATCCATGCACGTGTACAGGTGCTCTTAGTCATTATAAATTTTACAAAATTACAATTTTAAATGAAAATATAGAGATCGTAGGGCATTTATGAAACTCTGCCATTCAGTTATGTTCTGCAAGTTGAAAATAAAAACAGACCATAATTAGTTTTTTTTTAATGTATGACTACATCAGCTGTATAGATACCTATTGATCGATGAAAAATTCATTCGACTTTAATGTTTTTCTGCCCACTATGGATTGGCTTGGTGTCTTGTGATATGGAATCTATTACAGCGTTGTATAACTTACTATTAAAACCTCCGATGTGAAAAAATTTTAAGTTTATAGTAGAGACAAAAACTGCTTTGTTAAGGGGGGACATGCTCAGCGTAGGTCAACATGGAGCTTTTATTCTATTTTCAAAGCATGATCCTGGACATTCCTTAAACGTTGTAGATAATCTATTTATATAATTTTGAAGCCTAATTATCCTTTATATTTATTTTAAACATGATAACGCGCGTGTTTGAACATGCACCGTTAAAAAAAAGATTTTTTTTTCGGTTATGTACATGTTAAAACACGCGCGTTAACATTTTTTTACTCCCTACTTCAGTTTTAGTTTGTCAATTTATAGCTACGGCTGTATGTTGTAGTTTAACCACTAGGGAATGCCAAAATAAATGGCGTATTTCAAAAAAACACTACCTTCTTCTTAGGTCAATAATTATTATAAAGCAATCATTATTCGTAGGATGTTTATCACAGTTGAATGGTCAAAGACATAGCTCATAATAATTATTTTTAAAATTATCTTCAAATGTGTTAATCTTGCCCATTTTTGAATAATAAAATGCCTAATTCTTCTCAAATTTAGGATCACAGAGATTATCAATATAATTTTTTATCGTAAATATTTCACTATAATAATGTCAACATAAATTATACTAATGGTTTTATAAATGCGCTTTAAAATTAATAAATGTAAAAAATCTTAACACCACTGCACATGTACTGAAATATGACTATATTCTAAAACATTAGAGCGAGAGGTTTAAAAGAATACTATTTTATGTAATAAAAATACTTTATGCAGTCATCAAATGTTTAAAATAAATATAAAGGATAATAAGGCTTCAAAATTATATAAATAGATTATCTACAACGTTTAAGGAATCTCCAGGATCATGCTTTGAAAATATAATAAAAGCTCCATTTTGACCCACGCTGAGCACGACCGCCCTTAATAGAAATATGAAGGTTGTCTTTTTTGTAAGTTTTCATATTGGAGATATAACGGTATTATTAAAAGGTGACATGTTAAATTGGAGGTATATATCAGTGACGAAGAGTGGAGGTAGGCTGTGGAGATCCGACATACATAAATCATACTAAATTCTGTCAGTCATACTTATTTCTTTTAATTGAACTATAAATACAAATTGATGGTGGTGTTGGTTAGTTTTCGAAATTCAATTAAACTGCGCCTAAAATAAATTATAATAATGGAAGTAGGCTGTGGAGATCCGATAAAAATAGTGCAGACTTTGTCAGTCATACTTAGGTATTCGTTTTCGTTGAACTATTTATATAAATTGCAGATGGTGTTGATTAGTTTTTTTAAATTATATTAAACCCTGTCTAACCAAACCATAATAGATAAGATACATTATTCTATCTATATTTTAGATATAATTTTATAGAAGAATATTTTTTTTATCTATTATGGTTTGGCTTAGGTAATGATTAATTTAATTTTAAAAATTAATGAGCACCATCTGCAATGTATATTCTTTTGAACACACATAATTTTGAAAACACTTCTGAGAAAATATATTATAACCAATAGAAAAAATCTTTTTGAAAAAAGTAAGACACCCCGTAATAATCGAATCTGCATCTTTCGGGAATCATACTTAATTGCGACAAATTTTAACTAAAATGGCTTTATTTAATACTCTCTGAAGTGGTTTCCAAAAAGGTTTTTGACTTATTTTTATATTTCAAAATTATGTACGTCCAATAATTAGAATGTTAAATTCTTTAATCTTTTGAATTATTCGTTGAATAAAAAAATAGTTAATAAAAAATAATTATGCCTGACAAAATTTTGTGTGGACCATTTATGTCTGATCTTGACAGCCTATCTCTACCCGTCGGCACTGGTTTATATTATAATTAATTGTATTGTTATTAAGTGGTATGTGGAGCATTGACGATTTTACTTGAAAAATGTGGTTTTATGTAAGTATACAGAATTGTCACATCGGAAGTTTTAACACCTCTACAATGATACATGAAAATATAGTATAACATTGTATTTCTCGATACACCCTCACGTAATGTAGATGGGGCGTCAGTCTCGAGGCTCTCGAGGCATCATGATAATTATGTATGCCTACACGTAGCCCCCCCCCCCTCCTGTTGTGTGTTTAGTGTTTTAAAATATAAATGTAATCAAGTAAGCAGGTAATCCAATTAAGTTTGCGCGCGAAGCGTGCGCCATTTTGCATTCAGCTTCCGCCATTTCGTACAGGTGCCAAATTGCTAATGTTTTAATTAATTATAACCGCCACCACTCTCAACTAAACTGGCTGGAATTCAATTTTAAAGTGGTATTACGTAAACAATGGAGATTAATTTCGGCTATCTGGCGGCAAAATACCGACATTTTATGCGGAAACTTTTTGATTCGCTAAATAAAATTTAAGCTTTTTAAAAACTTTCAACAGTGGCGGGAAAACACTGCGCAAGTGTCCAATTAAGGGCGAGTTACGTGGGAGCCATGTTTTTTTTTTATTAAAAATAAATAGTTGCAAGTATAGGCATCTAAAAAACAAGGTACCAACTCTCAAGGAAAACTAAAACAATCGTATTATAATATATTAGTTAACTATTTCTTTTATTCAACGAATAATTCACATCTAAGAATGTACCATTCTAATTGTTGAACAATGGTACATTATTAAATCTTTTAAATTATTCGTAGTTTTTTAATTTGAAATAGTTAATTAAAATTATTAGAAATTTCAAGTAAGTTACAACAGAAAATATTGGAGTGATCCGTGACATCAGTTAGTAATTAAAGTAATAAATACTTTAATTTAGAATAGAAAAATCGCCTACCGTAACTCAATTTGAAGAGCGCTTATGAGCAGGTATTAAAAAGGCCAATAGTTAAAATCTGTCGTAATTAAGCATGGCAGTCGTAGCATAGTGGTAATGCAAAGGGCACGATACCCAAGAAACGCGGGTTCGATCATGCGTGGTGTCTTACTTTTTTCAAAAAGATTTTTTCTATTGGCTATAATTTATTATTTTCTAATGAGTGTTTTCAGAATGATGTGTGTTCAACGTTATATATCATAAAACTCTCCTGCGCTCAGTATTAATGTGTTGATCATAATTATTGACACTTAGCAAACAAAATGAGAGAAATTTGGATATCTTTGAGAGGGGAGTTTTGAGAAGAATTTTTGGAGGTGTTAAAGAAAGTGTTATTTGGATTCCAAGAGGACCTGTAGATAGTTAACAGTAGCGAAAATAAATGACGTGGCATATTATGAAAATGCAGAGATTGCGCTGGATTTGAATGCTGGAGGATATACCAGAAAGGCAAGCTATGTACGCAGCCACCGAGGGTAAGAGACCTGGACTGCCGAAATTGAGATATTTAAGAATGCTCGGTCAAAGCAGCTGGAGAGTATCTGCGCTGAATTGTTTAGGATGGAGGAAGTTTTTGAAGAGCCCAAGACCCCCCGAGGGTTGTAGTGTCATAAATGATGATGATGACATATGCACAAGTAGGTATTATATAATATGTTTAATATAAAATAACGTATCTATATTCTAAGAAAATCAACCTACTAGAGCTTTTAACAAGAAAAATCCATTCACACATTGAAAATACTCTACTTGCGTGAGGATGAGTTTATTTATATAGAAAGCCTTTTTATATATTTAATTTAATTTTGAAGTTCTATACCTCTAAAAAAATACCCATAGTATTATAAACACAAACATAAATTTAAATATTCATACTAATTTGACTATGAGAGCGAAATTTTGGTTACCATAATACCGTAAATAACTTTATATCACTCGATCTAATAGCTATAATTAATTGCTTCATGGAAGTTACAAATAATTTCATTGCACTATGTAAGTTGTCAAAATTTCCTGCGTAGGTAAATAATAATTTATTATCATTTACCGCGGAAGTGACATGTATTAATTTAGCAGGCCATATCTTATGATATAACGTCAGTGTTGCAGGGATGAAATTTATATGTCTGGGGGCAGGAAAAATTCGTGCCGTGCATACTACGTGCTACATTTCCGACGATTATACCATGCGTCTTCAGCAGCGACATTCAACCATTAGATTAGCGATACTCAACCTGCGGCCCGCGGGCCACATGCGGCCCTTTAAGCTTTTATGTGCTGCCCGAAACACATTTATTATCAGGAATTTCGTATATCTTGAGATTCGTTTCGACTTTGACGCACAGATAGTGACAGCCGAAGAGGATTGTCATTATGGTCCACATCAGATCTGGTATAAGAGTGTTGCTATTGCACACGATTAATTTAAAAAACACGCATAATTTTTAATATCTCAAAAATATTTTGCAAAAAAGGACGGGTTTCATGATTTTTTCGTCACACCAGTAGTGATGCGGCCCGCGTTACTTTACGAAGAAAAAAAAGGTTGAGTATCATTGCATTAGATGCTCAAAGCCTGTTATGCAAGATGACATTCGATGGTCAAGATATTTAAAGTAAAACATATTTTTTTCACAAAAATATCAGGCCAACATAATTATTTATGAGGAGGTAGGTAGTGGTAGCCTGTGATTAAAATAACACAAATTTTAAATATAGAACATTCAAAATAAAAGATATGAATATACGTCCTGCTAGATCAAAGAATTGGTTAGGTGTAACCATGGCTCCTACTAGGCGGGGAGGACTGACAGGACTCTGGCCTGGAGGCCCGGCGTGCGGGTCGACCATATAAGTGAGATAAACGCAAATTAACATTTGGACTAATAGTAAAAAATGTTGTCTGCGGAGCTATTTTACTTTGATTATATTAAAATTTTAAAATATGTACTTTTGCGACACAATTTTTGATTATTGTGTGTCGACACTCGACAATTCCATACCTAATTCAAATAGATGTTTAAAAAAAAATCGCTAAAATTCCACCTAATATCCATAATTTTAACACGAAGACCATTTGGAAAATGCTTGTATAGCGTCGTATTGTCTTTAATCTTAGCGATAGGTAGGTGGCCTGCTTCAGGATGTGGGCGCCATGAATATAGCACAAATTTACATTTATTATGTAAATTTTCTTATGTATCAGAATAAGACAATTTCCATGTCTTAGTTAACTTTGTATATTTTAATTGTGATTTAATTTATATGTGTATTAACATGTTCCAAATAATGATTATTTATTGGCTTTATTTATATCACTTACAGTATCACCCAAGGAGGACCAACAAAACTGGCATTAAATACAATCAAATGAATCAAATAATACATAACAAATGGGTGTTTAATGTCCTTCGTCAACATTTTTACGCAAAATAGTTAAATACAAAAAATCTATCATGGTAAAAAATATATTCACTAAAAGTTGGTTGGTAATCGTAGGGCTACATCAGTCAACGCATTGTGCATCTATGTATCTCAAACTGTCACTCCCTTTAAGTAGGTAAGTATATATAAATATCTTCGATGAAATTTTCTAATTATATGGAAGAGGCGGCTCTCATGGTGCAGTGCATAAGGCAGTGGCCTTCCATCCGGGTGCTCTGGGTTCAAATCTGGTGAGGATACAATAATATTTATATGATTTTCTCAGTCTTTGTGTTTGTGATTGTTCAAAATTACTAACAAGGGAATGGGACGATTTGGCACCGCGAACTGGCCTCCGCCGATTGGCCTCCGGTAATTGGCCGCCGGTACAATCGGACGCCGGCCCAATTGGACGCCGACCCAATTCGACGCCGACCCAATTGGCCTCCGGGAGGATTGGACGCCGCACAGTTGAATTAAATGCGCAAAGGAATAGGCGTACGTTACGATTTGTTGGAGTAAATAAGCAAGTCAGTTTAATATGCTTCTATCTTCTCAGTAGTTGTACCTTATACATTTCGCGCTTGATACATTTTTAATATAGATTGAGAATAATTATTATGCCTTATGATGTTTATTTACAGAAAATAATTCTTCACTCGCTAAAACTTAAAGATGTGCATAAGCAATTAATTTATAGTCTATACATGGGTAGTTATTTATATTTACAACAAATATTAAAAATAATGTTAGATGTTAGAATGAAAATAACATTATATTTCAGCGTTTTATCGACTTAATATTATAATAAAGCTTAAACATGTATATTATTATGCATAAATGCGTATTTTAAGATAGTATGATTGATAAACTACTTAGGTACTGGGTGCCAAAATCCCGAATGCTGAAATCCCGAATGGCCGAAATCCCGAAAAATAAAAAAATACAAACATCAATAATTGCGCAATTTTTGCAAGAGACGAAAACCCATTTTTTGTGGAAATATAAAAAAATGTAAAATACAAACATCAATAATTGCGCAATCGTGAGCGCAATTTTTCTAAGAGACAAATCCCGTTTTTGCGGAAAATGGGTTTTTCCGATTGCGCAATTTTTTTTCAGGAGAGACCATTTTGTAGAACGAATGGATTTTGTGTCTCATGTAAAAATTGTGCAATTCAATTATTGGTGTTTGTATTTTATTTTTTTTTTATATTTTTACAAAAAATGGGTTTTTGTGTCTCTTGCAAAAATTGCGCAAATATTGATGTTTGTATTTTTTTTATTTTTCGGGATTTCGGCCTTCGGGATTTCGTCCGGCACCCAGTACCCAAGTAGTTTATCAATCAAACTACTTAAACATTTATACTTAGCAGATAACTTACTTAATATTTTGTTTGTAATTTCATACTATCTTAAAATACGCATTTATGTATAATAATATACATGTTTAAGCTTTATTATAATATTAAGTCGATAAAACGCTGAAATATAATGTAATTTTCATTCTAACATCTAACATTATTTTTAATATTTGTTGTAAATATAAATAACTACCCATGTATAGACAATAAATTAATTGATTATGCACATCTTTAAGTTTTATCGAGGGAAGAATTATTTTCTTTTAATAAACATCATAAGGCATAATAATTATTCTCAATCTATATTAAAAATGTGTCAAGCGCGAAATGTATATGGTACAACTACTGAGAAGATAGAAGCATATTAAACTGACTTGCTTATTTACTCCAACAAATCGTAACGTACGTCTATTCCTTTGCGCATTTAATTCAACTGTGTGGCGTCCAATCCTCCCGGAGGCCAATTGGGTCGGCGTCGAATTGGGTCGGCGTCCAATTGGGCCGGCGTCCGATTGTACCGGCGGCCAATTACCGGAGGCCAATCGGCGGAGGCCAGTTCGCGGTGCCAAATCGTCCTAGACCCTACTAACAACCACCTTGTACGAAAAAGCAAGTACATGGTTATTAATAATTAAAAATAAATATACCTATATATCATAAGAACAAAATGTCAGTCATCAATGTCACTTAGTTACGAGAATCAAGCCATTGAATGGGTAATTCAAACGTTTCAGCCTCTATTACACTGTTATTAAAATAATTTTAAATTCAAACATATCCTAGAGTAAAGTCGTAGCTTTCAAAGCAACTACTATTACGATTATGATGTCAGATTATGCCGTAAGCTAGATATGAATGTAGGATATTTTAATCTTCTCTTTTGATGAGGAAAATTATTCTACGGTTTGAAGTAATAATTATTTAAGGCTGTTTCGCCGTGCAAGTCTGTCATAGCACACCTTGAAGCCATTCGGAATCTTGTTAATTCGTGCTAATTTTAACTGTAAGGGATGACTAATGGCGTGAATTAATCTCACCACGTGAGAGGCTGCGGTCCTCAACCTCAAATGCAATTTAAATTTGGAACGAAGTAATATTATTATTGACGCGGCAAACTCCAAACATAGATTAAATTATATTATGTACTCATAATCCCACATAAAATATATACAAGTGGATGACTATGTTGAAACTGTAACCATTTTTGGAAGAGCGACTGAAATGCATCTCGTATCTATAAATAATTACCCTAATGTCGTGTTCTCACGTGGCGATTTTTGTCGTTCAACTAACTATTGAATGATCAATAATTTTGAATAAGAAATCAAAAGAAATGTTTACAAGTATCGATTTAACTTGAACCAATAGTCGTAATCAAGACAATGCCCCATATCAATAAGAAAACAACTCAAAGTTTCAAGGTATTAAGTTAATAATACCATTCGAAGTAGAAAGTTTTATAATTCGATGTGTCATAAAATCGAAAAACCTTTTCTGTGATTAATCATTAATTCATTTATATACTGTAATTTATAGGTTAATTTGGGGCATGTACTTTCACAGTAAATTTATTCCACTTCAACATTTTTTAAGCAAAAGCCAAACTATTTACGGTGTTGATGTAACATATGTTTTTGTATTGGAATAAGTTACTTTTGTAACTAACACCGATTTCGAATTTGATTTTTCTACTTGATCGAATGCTATTAGGTGCTTCTATACAAAAAATACTTTTATATACCTACTTACATTCATAACTCATTTTCATCAAGTAGTAGTGGAATAAGTTTACTTAGAAAATACACCCCTCAATTTGTTATTAAATTATAAAATTTCATTGTGCATTGCTGAATTCTACTAAACTAAAAAATAAAAACATACATTTTCCTCAAAATCAAGGCTTTAAAATTAAAATGAGAATTTTTGCAAAAAATTCAAATGTCATTCTCTTGAAACAAGGTTTTTTTTGAGTGGTTTCCCTATTGAAATATAGTATCAAAGATGACGTTAAGTGAAACAAACAAGTTTGACGTGCCGATTCCATTTATTATTACCTTGGTTACTGTATTCAATTTGCTAGGCAACCAAATGACTTAATGAATTAATTCGATATTAGTTCAGCTAAGCCGAACACTTTTAAACATACCAAAACTATATTTTCAAATCTGGCAACAGAGTCATAAAAATCACATCGAGATGTGACATATTCATACGAGCGCGGTACTACGTTTATATAGTTACATGTAAATTGTACGTATTACATTTCATCGTAGCACGGTTTGCCGTGAGCTTTCTTATCGGAAAGAGTTAATAAAAATACGCGTTGTTCGTGTACCACTGTAGACAATAATGTAACAATTTAAGCCTAACCTAACCTAACAAATAATCCAGTATATCGGCTATTTTCAAAATTTGTTTGTCGCAGGCTTCATGTAAACCGACAAGAACCGTGTTTAATTTAGACATGAATTTTATCTCAGTACTGTAAAACCCAAAAAGGTTGGACGGTTTTTAATATACGACTATATATTTCCGATACAACATTTTGCGGTGAAGTATGATACGGCGAACTGCATACGTACAGATTTCCGGACACGCGTCTATATATTATTTTATATATGATATTGTCGTATGTCGTTATCGTCTGTTTTTGTCGAAGAGTTCTAACAGCTCTCTACAACCAAACAGTATATAATACTTCATCATATTTCTTTTAATAAAGGACTCGACAATGAACCAAAAACGTTGAAGAATGAGCACATGGTGACAACTCAATAAATCGAGTAACTAAATGAACTTAGACTTATACAAAAATGTTAATATAACTTCCAATCTTTGGTGCCTTATAAAAATATATGATATGCTTAGACGAAAAATGTTAATTTACATTTTACTTACAAAACCTCATCGATGGATGAATATTTTTTCCTATTGCTACATAATGTCATTAATAGGATTAAATACACCACAGAATTCGTTCGTCAGAAGTACTGCTTCAATATCTTACGAAAAATATTAATAATGCTCAATAACGTTTTATATTTGAATATTAAATACAAAAAAACTCGAAAAATTAAATTCGGTCTGAATTTAATAACCGCAAAGATAAAATTATGTGACAGGAAATCTGAATAAACTTTTTTAGCACAGATGTGAATTTTAAATTTCTCTTATTTTTTATTAGGCTGTTTCCGTCGCAATCAACTTTTTAATTTCAAAGAAAACGCATTTTTAAAACATGTAATCATCATCATCCAAAGTCGATCAATTGATAGATGAAAGCCTTCCTACTTCCTGAGGCAGTGGAGTTGGGTTGTAAAGGTCAAAGATAAATAGTGCACAATAAACTGTGTCAGTCATACTTATTTGTTTTCATTTAATTAATAATACAAAAATTGCAGATGATATTGGTTAGTTTTTAAAATTAAATTAAACCCTGCCTACACTAAACCATCATAATAAAAGTAGGCTGTGTAGAACCGACAAAAATAGTGTACACTCTCACATTTCTTTCCACTGAACTAAGAGTAGCTACAAATTGCAGATGACATTGGTTAGTTTATTTGAATTCATTAAGCCCTGCTTACGACCTTAGTACTAACGACGAGATAAGAAAACGGACCAAGCAGCCTCTCATCACGTTGAGAGTGAAAAGGCGACGTTGGAGCTGGTTCGGTCACGTGCTATGGATGCCAGAAGAGAACTTGAACCTGACTTGCTTTTTCTTCAATCCGACCGGATGCCGGCATCCGGTAAGGCCGCTAAATACTATCTATAGAGTGTAGGTATATAGGGGAGCTACAGGATGCTGGTTTGACCTGGAACTAATCAAAAGACTGTCGACAGGGATTCTTGGAGGCGTCGCATGGTGTCCATATGCTCTAACTAAGGGGCGGATATAGCAGAAGAAGATGAAGAAACCATGAAATAGATATTTTATAGATAGACGAATATTTTTTGACTATTATCTATTATGGTTTGGTTCACGCGGGGTTTAATTAAATTTAAAAAAAACTAATCAACACTATCGGCAATGTGTAGTCTTATGTAGTTCAATGAAAATAAATACACCATTTATTTTATTCAACGAATAATTCACAAGATTTTGAGAATGTAACATTCCATATATATTGAACATACATAACTTGAAACACCTTCATATTTGAAAAAAATACAATAGTCGACCGGATTTAAACCCTTATAACCACTGGTATCGCGCCTACTATGCATTAACCAATTATGCTACGAGCCTCCTATCTAATTACGATAATTTAAAGTAGTAGGTCATAATCAGTAGGTTCAAATTCCGTCGAGCATCCAATTTTTTTCAAATACGATTTTTTCTAGTGTGTAGGTATAATATACCTACATATTATATGAGGTGTTTTCAAGTTATGTATGAAAATAAATAAGTATGACTGATTTAGTTTGAAAAATTTAGTGTGCACAATTCAAGTCTTATCTTCCGCAGTCCATCTCCACCCTTCGCCACTGCAACGAGGTATAAAATGTTCAGCCCATTTTAATTAAATACTCATAACTAATTTAAATACATAACTCCTATTTGCACCCATATCTCGTGGTTATGTGTCTTTATGCGCTACTTTGTGTGTAGTAAGGTACAATTTTTCCAGAATAAGGTTATTTCATTTTTTTTTCCGACCATATCCGATCCTAATAGGATCATATGGGCCTCCACAGAGTAGAGGTTTGTATTGACAGATTTCGTTTTTTTTTTGCGAGAAATAGATGTCAGCCACTTGCTCAACCTATTAGGTCCATACCCTGACTCACACACAAATTGAAAAACAATATGTATACTTGCCAGACCCAGGATTCGAACCTGAGACCCACGGCGTGATAGTCCAATGCTTATGCAAATTCAAATTTAGGTCCAATTAACTTAAATTTAAGTGAAACGTAAACAAATATTTTTTTACTGTGTCTAAATCCGAAGAAGATCGTGAAGATTGTATTAACAGAAATTTGTTTCTATAAAAATTGAATGTTAGCAATTTGATTCGACCTATCACGTCGATATTCTGGGTCCAAACACACATTGAAAAAATAATGTGTTTTATTGCCAAACCTGGGTTTCTAACCCGGGACCGACAAATTTATAGGCAAACACGTTACCGGCTGGGCCAGCGAGGGTGTAAATATAATATGGCATCATACACAAATAAGTGTTAGGTCTAATTAATCTATTATTAATTATAATTTTTAGACGTTTGTGATTCGGTCTCATGTTGTTTCGTGCATTTTTTCTTCAATCAAGGATATTCTTTAAAAAACGGACAGTACCTATATAATATTATTATGTAATATGTAGAACTTAAATTTTTTCCATTTTAATACAGTGGTGGTGCTTTTGTGTCATTTGTAAATCGGCGAGTGTTTTAGACATTTTTTCTTCGTACACGCGTTTTAGTATACATAACATGCAACTATATATTATTACGATAAATATATATGCATTTCTCATAAAATAAATTATAATGTCGTGCACAACGTTGAAAACTTAGCGTTTTTCTTGCCACTTCTAATATTTTTAAATAGGCATCTAGCATATTGTGTTATATCTAACATTTTTCAAACTACAAACAGCATGTCGCATAAAAAAATTGAATATTTTCCAGAATCTAGATTTGGTTAAAAATCAATATGCCGTTATTTTGTATCTCTTTTTATTGTGTTACCAATAAATAAAATTGAATGTAAGATATAATTCATTAATTAGTTGACCAAATTTCGTCGATACTTTATTTATTAGTTACCAAACAATAAATATTAATTAGATAAGAATCAAAGTGGCTTCTCTTTATTTTTAAAATGCACAATGGTCACTCTTTAAATTGATATTCAAATTAGACCAAATAACAGTACATTATTAAAGACAATTTAAAAATGGCTACAGAAAGCATAGTAAAAACATTAGTTAATTTTGTCGCAATTAGATATCACACGTATATTTTAGTGGTCAGAACACATGGGTACGAATCCTGCTGGGTGTCGTATCTTTTTCAAAATGATTTTTTCTAGTTGTTATGTATTTATCAGAAGTGTTTTTAATTTATATTATGTAGGTATGTTAATTAGTTTTAATTTGAACAATGGTCAGAATTGCTCAGTAAATTATTTTAATATATTATAATAAAACTTTTAATGTAGGTATCTAAAAACTTTTTAAAATTATGCCATTATTTTTATACGCATGTCACAATGTTCTTACTTAATTATTCTTCAATTTATATATTGACATCTACGTCATGGAGCTTTTTGCGATATAAACATTACGCCATGCGCTTTTTGCATGCTTTGTAATAGCAACGGTTTTAGTTCCAGAAACGGCCGCGATAATGTATACGTCTCGAAATAGAAGCCAGAGTCTATGTTCTCATGAAACCAACGATAAATATTAATATATCTTTTTTAAATGCTGGTTTCTAAATATTTTTTTATAATTTCTTATGTCTTTTAACTAGTTTAATTTCTGATGCTGTCTGGCATATTTTATAATATATATAGTTATATGAGTGCAATATTATTTGAAGCCTCTACAGTTTTAGAGACACCGCGTCAAAATGGCGTAATGGCGAAGCACTTGCCTTAAGTGCCGGAGATCTCATTAATTATTTAGTGCGAGTTAAAATGTTAATTAAATTGGAAACATTCTTCCTGCGTCTCTGGGCAAAATTACAGGGACCAAATACTTAACGCAATAAGATCCCGAATTTGTCAAAATGCCTGACTATCTTGTTCCCGGCTGTCGCTCAAAAACATTACATGTAAATTTTATTCAACCGCACTTAGAACCTTTTGCGGGGTATAATAATGTAATTCTATTACGCAAGTCCTATCTTGTCTACAGTGAAGTATTTCCAGGTGTTTTATTTAAATATGAACAAGGCTTTATACCTGTATAGTTTGTCAGGTAAGCACTCCATCATCATCATTATTGAATATAAGTTTCGTCAACGTTTTGACTTAATGTAGCCCAGACTTAATGTAGCTTGTTTAGATATTAGGAGGTCCGAAGCACTGACTACCTAATAGTTGCCACCAATCCAAACCAAACCCCCCTCACTACACTAAACTTAGATGTCAAGCATCAGCCGCTATTTACGCCTGGAAATGTCTCAGGAGCAAATGCCCAAGACTGATTTCTCCACGCACTCAAGTGTGTTTACTGATTGACACAATTTAATAAAAAAAACAACCTATAGAAAAGAGAAGTACGGAAAATTAACAAAAATAAATGATTCGGTTCTTGTCTGTTTAGTGGAAGCCAGTAGCAAACAATTTTTGAAAATATCCGCTATACTGGAATATTTGTTAGGTTAGGTTATGTTATCATTCTTGAATTCATGAACTTTGCCAAAATCAGCTATGAAAATTGTCACTGTTCCCATCTGGCTTCCAGTAAACAGACTTGTGCCAATGATTCTAATTATTTTACATAATGTCAAAAGTCTCGAAATATTATTATGGAGTATTTTCAATTTGAAGTTTGGCATGTCCCCCAAAATCACGCATAATGCTAATTTCTCTGTGCTTTATATGCATGGTCTATATATAGGATGACCTTGTTTTATTTTTCTAGCATACATATTTATATATACCTAGACACATTAACCCTTGTTAAATCTAAATACTTAAATTATCGATATACCAACTTTTGGCAGCATCCCCACGTAATAATATGTAAAAGAAACGCTCATACAATACAGATATACTAAACTATGTGAATAGTGAATGTGAATAGTTGGGCTTTGTGGCCCAATGGGCCCAACAGTTGGTTCGACGGACTTGAGCATATTCTCTTTCCTATGAGAGGATGTAGTTTGTATCCTGTAGTATGTTGTATCCCAATCACATATATTTTTTTTAATTGGCTCTACTATCCAATGACCATTTCTTGAAGCGGTGAAATACAAATACTAAATCAAATAATAAACAATTAAAAATATAGTGTAACAAAGTTTTTATTTTCTTTTAAACGATATAATTTTGTCTGCTACTTACCAATTGGCGCGGATACAACGAGTACAATATGCCCAACACCTAGCGTTAATATTTTCATCGTATAATAAAAAATGCTTTTTGTCGCAAGAAAGTGGCGTACAAATTAAAAAATATATATTTATATCTTCAATTATTAAAATAATAAATAAATAATAATAGTTTTCATTTGTATAGTATAGTATGCAAAACGATTTTTTTAACATTGATTTAGTAGTATTTTCAAATTGAATCAATAATTATTGATGATTTCACTTTAAAAACAAATATTATTTTTAAGATATAATTATAGATTGGTCTTTTGCTATGATTTTATATTTGGCGGTCCCGTTGTAAAGGGACGAGGACCAGTTATGGGGACGTTCTACAGAATTGGCCTTGAGAATTGAAAATAGGATTTTTTAACATGTGGTCCATAATATCTGGTCTACTAGTTAATATGAAAAGGTCGTGTCAAAGTTGTTTGTGTCAATAAATTTGCTCTATGACTCGATCCGACTCATATTTCATCAGGGCTGTCGAAGACATAAATCATAAATATTTATAATTTTAAATTTTTATTTATAAGTTTTGTGCATCTAATGCCGGGTGCACACTGGCAACAAGTTAAGTTGCTGGCAACCTTGTTAGATTTTACGATAATTATGATGATTATCGTAAAATTTCTTAAGCAATTATGGTAAGTATCGTAAAATTTAATGAGGTTGCCAGCAACTTGTTGCCAGTGTGGAAATGGCTTAATATCCACTGTGGTTCACGTAGTGGCATGGACCTGGGGTTAACTAATTCAGGAAGTCAACACCCATCATTATTTGCACCCGCGACCCGCATTTCGCGCATCGCCTAGTCACGATCTTTTTAGACCATGCCTCAGCTGAGGTATAGCCAGGTGTAGAGATGAAATCATACTGGTTGGAGGTTGCTCAGATGAATGAAGGAGCGAGAGTTTATTGCTGCATAAATTGTATACAGATAGTACGAAGGTAAATAACGTAGGAGTTAGGTTAGCGGTCCGAGGCTCGGTAGAAGTGAGTTCTATTACTGAGACTGAATCTGAATCTGATCTGAGTAACCCTTCAATTATGACTCCTATTGAGAGATTGCGAAATCTACTGATCGCTCCATCGTTGCAACTTCGAGGCGTTTCAATGACCAAGCCCGAAATAGTCGACCCTCATCCAAGTATCTCACACTTTAATTCGAAAATGATGGACGCTAAGGGTCTTTCCAACACCTTTAGTGACGCGGACGGTAGAATTCAGGAATTGCTGGAGAGATATAACTGAGTCCTCAACAATAAGCTTCACGAAAATGAAGAGAATTAAATAATCGTGCCTGTCCATCAACAAATATTGAGTGTTCATTACATTATAATATTTTTTATTGATTTATCTGTCTGCTGTCTATGGTGGAAGAAGGAAAAAACAATATTTATATACGATACTGTGCGGGGAAGACCGTGAGAGAGAAAGGAAATATTAAAAGCGGTAAGGTGAGAGAAAATTTACGTAAGTGTATGTGAGAGAGGGAGAATGATTAGGTATATTAATATTATATCGATAAGATAAGAAAAAATATACACGTAAACATATGAGAGAGGAAAACAGGAATAAGACGTATTAAAGGGGGTAGAGTGACTGAAAATGATGTAAATATGTATGTGAGAAGGATAAAGAAAGAATATTATATCGTCACCTTAATAATACAACTAGATAACTCTGATTTGGTCATTGTTGGGAAAATGAAATTTAAACTTTACTTGATTAACATAAATCTAGGCTAACCTAACTATTATTTAAAATAAAAATGAAAAATTGTGCTAGTCGAATTAGGAACAAATAAATAATGTTCAATAATTGTATGAAAAAATATTGTAGATATATTATTTTATTTATTTAACGCATTTATGGTTTTAAAGTTATCTAATATTTTCAACCACAAAATTTATACAGTTTATAGGATGTTTTATTATTTATTTATAACTTAGAAACACTTCCGATTTGAGTATGTAGTCCAAGTTCACAGAGATTAATCAACAATAAGAGAGAATACTTCAAAATGTACACGAAAATAGATTAACAGTATAAGATGACTCGCTCGACCAAATAACCAGATGAAATTGCCAAAGAATTAGGGCAGTTCAGGTAGGTATCACATTTAAAAACTAGATACCACACTCATCACTAGAAATGAATCTCGATCGTTTAAGGTGCTTAGTCTCAACATAGAGGACCTGTATGATCAAAAGGGTCAGAGCTAATCAGACTAAACTAACTGGCTGTGAGAAATCTGTGAAATATTTGTGAGAGATATCAATTTCAAGACATTAAAAGAGAGTCAACATAGAGTTCGATTCTAATCGTCTACATAGTGTTTGCGACGTCCAGTTAATGGTAAGAACCATAATATACGCGTCTCTTTTCTAAGTTACGCCGCTGTATATAGAGTTAAATCCCAATCTGTCTACATATCAGTTGCATAGCCTAGTCCAGCGGTTCCCAACCTGTGGTACGCGTTCCAACCGGTGGTACGCGAGTGGATAGTTAGTGGTACGCGAAAAATAATCAGTAATGGCTCTCAATAAATTTATTTTGATTATATTATTGTGCTTATATTTTCGTAAAATTTGTTTAAAAAGTAAACTTATAACTTGATAACAATGTATTATAATCTTAAGCAACACTTTTATAACTATTATTTTTGATAATACATAGAAAATTTCGGTAATAAAAATATTTTTAAATACAATTTCATTAATATTGACTCGTCTTGTTTTCATCAGAAAAATTTTTACATTTACCGTGTTTAATTAATTTTATATAGGTACATATATTTTCTATTAATATCGGTAATTTTTGGAAAAAAATTGCCTACGGCGCATTTCATTTTTTTATACAAATAATTTAATTTAATTCTATGTATTTTTTTTTTAATAAAAATTAGTTAAAAAAAACTTCTTTAAATGTCCTGGTTTTGAATTTCGACAAGAAATGAGCTTCGGCACCTTTTATTAAAAAAAAACATTGTGATATGTAACGTTCAAATGTCTCATTTTTATCAGAAAAAATAAAACCTTTGGTATTTTTTTTAAACTTAAATAAATTGAGTTCTGGGAAATATAGTCACCCTATAAAATTTAAAATGCAAATAGAATAACAAATTTCTCGAAATACAATCATTTTTACGAAGTGGTACAATAATTAATCGTGATGTGGTACGCGAGCCAAAAAAGGTTGGGAAACGCTGGTCTAGTCAGTGAGCCGCGCCATCTATGGGTCTCCTTTCGAAGTTATGCCTGCTATACGTTCCCATTAATTTCTGACTTATATAGTTTTATCATTTTGTAGAAAAGGAAAAATATAGAATCATATTCAATAGCTATCGCAAAACAGTGAATATTAAGTTATCTAGTTGTAGTGTTGAGGTGAAGATATTAGTGAATAGTGAGTGGTACTAATTATTATTGACAAGAATGTTCACTGGTATTTTTTTCTAGTGTTTAACATTGCATCTACTTTGTTGTATTTGTTTAAAATTTAAAATTCTGTATCTTTAACGTCTGACAGCAGACGCCACTGCATGCCATTGGAACGAAGCACTTAAGTAATCAACGCCAGAGGGAAGAATGCACTAAACAAAGGAATCGCCCTTAATGAAAAACGCGCTGTGAAATAAAGTGAAATAAAAAATAAATAAAAAAAAATACCTTGCGCACATTTTACGAGAAACGCTACAGGAAAAACCTTGTTAGTTCAGGAAGTAAGCGCTGCTCGTTCCGTTTTCGGTGACATTTTTTTCGCTTGTCACCGTGACATCGAGTGGTAGTCATGACATCGACTTACAAAGACGCCTTTCTTTATAATTTGGTAAACTTAACAATAAATGCTCTAATAAACTTTTTTTATTCAACGATACAATGTAACACTGGGTCCTCATAGTCCAGTGGGTTAACACTGGTCTTATGCATGGGACACAGCGCATACGGTTACATGTCAATTGTACGTATTACATTACACCGTAGCACAGTTCGCCGTGAGCTTTCTTATCGGAAAGAGATGACCGTACACTATACGGTCAACTCTATTTTCATAGCCAATTTTGGCATAATTCACGAATTCAAGATTGAAAACTTAACCTAACCTAACTTAAACTGGTTACATGTAAGTTGTACGTATGCAGTTCATAGTGAGACACTTTTTCGTGCGCCGCAGTATGTGAAACATGAGTTCGTATAACATTTTATCGAATGACGAGTTCTTCGTTGAACATTTCACCGTGGAATACATTTGTACGTATCTTACAAAATGCGGCGATAGTTTGCAAATAACACTATTCCAATTAGATTAACCCTAACCTAACCTAACTTAACCTAGTAAAGGCATCTCATAAAATTCGTCACATGTTGTAGTATACGTACCTACAAATATACTTCACGGTGAAATGTTCAACGAAGAACTTGTCGTTTGATTAAATGTTACACGAACTCATGTTTCACGTACTGCGGTGAACTGTTTACGTACAAATTTCCGGATACGACTTCTAACCTAACCTAACATATACTCCACTAGGTATATCGGCTATTTTCAATATTTTTTTGCCGCTGGCTTCCTGTAATCCGACAAAAATTGTGTTTGATTTAGACATGAATTTTATCTCAATACTATAATTAATTACGAGCCAAAGAAGTTGGACGGTCTTTAATATATTATGACCATATATTTCCGATATAACATTAATTTCATGGTGAAGTATGATACGGCGAACTGCATACGTACAAATTTCCGGATACGATTCTATACACAAGGTGGCTATAGGCGGCTATCGAGGGTAGTTTATTATATTTATGTATTAAGGTCGTATAATTGTTACAATAAGTTAGCCGTCTAAACTGTCACAACTGTTTATCTCGCTCTAAAAGTTAACACAGCTAAGAGAGGTGATGTTAAACCATATCACTTTTTGACAGTTCTGTTCAGACGGTTAATTTATTGTAATAATTAACCACCTTAATACATAATTACCAGCGCTCGAAATGGAAAATTTTACGAACCGGAGCGCTCGATAATATTATTATGAAAATATTAACGTTGTTATCTAACTGTATATGTATTTTATAAAAATAAGTCTGTTAGATTTTTTTATTATATGACATATCTAGCTCAGGCGATCAAATTAATATTTCCACGAGACGGAGCGATAATTTTGGAGATTTTATGAACGGGAACGCTCCGGTGCGTTCCGGTCCATTTCGAGCCCTGATAATTACGACAAGCTACCCTCGATAACCGCCTATAGCCGCCTTGAGTATATAATATATGCGCTGGGTTCGACTCCCGTTGTGGTCACCATATTATGGTACCTTTATAATAGGTATTTATGTGATTTTCTCAAAAGTCTTGGTGTTTGTGATTGTTTCACGTCATTATTGTCATTAGGCTTCATGGCCTGTTGTACCTAGTATTTAAAAAATAATATATTATAATGTGTGTTATATGTTTAGTGAAGATATTGTTTTATTTAAAAACACCTTAGTTTTAATAATATCATTATATACTATATGGTATATAACATTCTCAAATCTTCTAAATTCTTTATTAGCACGTACAAGTACGTTACAATTAAATTTGAAAATATCCTGCCGTCGGTTAGTAATTAAGATAGGTACCAATTTTATTATTGGAAGGTGATATCTTGATTCAAACTACAAAAGCCGATTGTCAAAATTAACGCAATTTGTTAAGCATTTTGGACGTATATACTATATTATAGTACTAGTTAATTTCATCGTAATTAGAGAAGACGGACGTGGCTCAATAGGCAAACTCCGGATTCGAGAAATTTTTGCTTTGCCTGCATTGGACTCTCAATTTCTTCAATCACATACTTAGCGCAAAAGGAGAACGACAACCTAGAACAATCCGTAATATTGTGGCCGGAGATCGGAGATGACGAGAAAAAGATCCCTTTATTATGAACGGATAAAATGAAGAATGCCACGGGTTTTCCACAGGGAGAAAATGACGGCCAACTGGACCATAATCCTCAGAATAATATAGTCAGAACGGCTATTTTTTTAATCATGGTGAAGTGCGGTCTTTCGGGATATTTACTTTATCCAATAGCTATTACTTCCCCACTTTTAAACAGAAATTTATCGGCATTCTCTTTTCAAATTTTGTTTAGAAACACGATAAAAATTGCCGCGCTTAAAAAACAAACGAAAGAAGTGTAAAACAAAAAAAGCGATCTCCTCCGAACCTTGCAATTTACCAAAAATGTTGCTGATTCACCGACTGCAATATTACCCTATCAAAAGTTTTCCAATCTGTCATAAAAAAAGGCACAGAAGCGACGATCCCGAAGAAATGAAAACTATAAATCAGCTGGCAATCTTGCGCCGCGAACCGCCATCTTTCTTTTTTCGAACCAGCGACAATAACAAAGTGGCAGTGTTAGTCTTTGGTCCGTCATAAATTATTTCTGAAAAAAACGCGCGCGAATAAATTTTCGTCTGCGGAATATTGATATATGGATACGGAAGTTTGATTTAACTAAACAAACGCGGGAATTTTTCTGCCTTTTAAAACCCTAAGTGATTTTTCAAAGTTTTCGAAGACCTCACTTACACTAAGATATTATTTATATCTAGACTCTTTTTACGCGTGCTTGAATCTTGAATGTCGTAAGTTATGTCCCTATCTATATGACATTTATTGACTAAGATAATATACCAACCTACCTCTTCATTCTTGAATCAGTTTATAGTAGGTATTCAGAATTCTGCTAAGTTTCGTATCCGTCGCTGTAGAGGATCGTGAGTCTTTTTTAAATAATTTTCTAATTATGTATATATTGTAGCGATCGCTGCATTCTACCACTCGGAAGGTATTCAGTGTCCCTTATTAGCGTCATTCACTAAACTTGGTTGGACTCATCAACCCTTGATATTTCCGTTGACTTTCCAAATAAAAGTTTTCCCTTTTGACTATTTAACCAAAGAACTGTAGAATTCTCTTGATATATATTTTAGAGATACGTCAAATTCTAACTAGATCATGGGTGGCCAACCTTTTCAGCAGCCGGGCCAGATTCTAAAAATGAGATTTCCTACCGGGCCGCACAACCGATTTTTTTTTTATTATACAAAACGAAAAAGAAATATATGTTATATATTAATAAAATAAAACAAAAATGAGAATCAAACATATTTATTAGATTAGACTTTTTTTGAATAATAAAAATTAACCAAAATAGGTAATATAAAAATAATAAATTTTAGTGATAAGTTTGATTCTGTGTGGCAGAACTAAGTGCATCAATATCGATATCGGGCGAGGTTGTTCCTACACGCAAACAGTTTTCCAAATGCACATCAGTGATTCGTGTTCTCACTCGGGATTTGATATGCTTCATCCGACTAAAAAGCTGTTCACACGTGTAAGTGTTTCCAAATAGCGAAGTCATTATTAGAGCATGTTTGTGAAATGCAGGATATTTCTCCTTGTCCAAATATGTTTTGTAAAACTCTTCCAAACCAACCTGATGGAATTTATCTTTTAACTGTTCATCGAAACATATTTCACAATGTTCCATTTGTAAATGTCCCGGTAATAAATTCACGTCTACGGAGAATGGCGTTCAAATGCAGCAAAAACCACACCATGGTTTTTAAAATCATTAACCAATATTGAATCTCAATTTGCGAAATTAGCACATCTAGCGGCAGCATTTAATATTATTTTTATTTTCTCACTGCTCCACGGGCCACAAGTTGACACCCAGCGGGCCGCAGGTTGGCCACCCATGATTCTAGATGAAGATATTTGTAATGTGTTTTCTCCCACCTTTCCGAACTTATCCGACATTTTTTTTTAATTAAAAAATATTTATTAGCATGAAGGGAATAATATTAACACTATACATAAAATATGCAATATTTGGTCCATTGTACAATGAAAACATGTATACATACATACAGAATTATAATATACAAAATAATATGCCAGGAAGTTGTAGGTAGGTATACCATGTGACCTAAATACCAGTGGCGATACTAAACGATTATTAAACGTTTACATTGGCTTTGGATATTTTTCTTATTGCCTCTTCAATCCGATATAGATCTTGACAATCTCACACAGCGGTTTGTGAGCATAACGAAAAATATTATTGATAGCCACTTTCTTAATCTGTTAGACCTATATAATAATGTGGGTTCAAACATTGTTAGGTGTAATTGTACGTAGATAGTAGTACAGTTCATCGTGAATAGTTTTACCGGAAATAGATGATTGTATAGCATTGAGATAAAAAATAAGCGTTGTTCGTGGAGCATTGCAGATAGAAATGTTCAATTTTATTAGATTGAATAAGAATATTAATTTTATTTTAATTAGTATCGAATATATTCTGATAATAACGCTGTCATTATTATCAGATATTTAATAGGTACGAATAAAATTGATACCTACAAGAAACTACGATGATTTTATTTGTAATTATTACTTACCTACCTATTTTATTGCGTCCTTTAGTGTTTTATTTAGACATGAATTTGATTACATCCATATAATTATTCCGATACAACTGCTAACTATCAAGTGTGATACGGCCAATTGCATAATATGTACAAATTTGTCAGACACGCAAAACATAATGGAGAATTTGCTGGAGCCGGGATTAATAGATAATTGAACCCGTAACCCACGCCTTCATAAGCGGACATGTTACGTAACACTCGCTTATCGGGTCCGCTTTTTGTGATAATAATAATTATAGTTACTTTATAGATTAAGTATTTTTTTTGACCATGTCGGATCCTAATAGGATCATATGGGCCTCCATAGAGTGGAGGTTTGTATTGACAGATTTTATTTTTACGAGAAATGGATGTCAGCCACTTGCTCAACCTATTAGGTCCATACTCTGTCTCATACACAAATTGAAAAACAATATGTGTACTTGTCAGACCCAGGATTCGAGCCTGGGACCCACGACGCAATAGGCCAACGCTTAAGCCACGCGAAGAATAGTATATCTATACACTAAGAGTAGCACAACGTGGTATGGAGATGAAAAGAGTAATGTGTGGATAAGGAAATAGACAAGGGTTTGCGATGTAATAGAGTTCACTAAAAATCTCAAATGGAAATGAGATGGATACATAGCTCGAAAAAGGGACAATCGTTGGACAAATTTAGTCATCCAGTAGTATCCAAGACGAACAAAACGCCCGCAAAGTAGACCTAGAGAATCGATGATTAGACGAGAGATCGATGGAATGATAAAGTTCTACAGAAGTACATGGTAACGCAACGCACAGGACCGAGAAAGGTGGAATCAGCTTAGAGAGACCTTCATCCAGCAGTAGATAGATTCAGGCTGATAATGATGATGAAAACAAATCCAAATAGTATAGGGCAGTTATAATAAAAAAATGTGAGTTATTTGTACAGGGATGTATTATCTAGTCGTATGCAATTTGGCGGGCCTATTATAATACAGAGGTGATTGAGGGTGTATGCGGTCCAGCGATCCACTGTGGTGCAGGCCTCGGCGTTATTTATTGCTAATGGAAATTTCCGATACACCAAACACGGAGGCAGAACGATAGGCTCGCGAATATATTGCGACTATCTGCCATTAGCGTGTACCATCATCTATTTTGTATAAAAATGCATGGCGCTTAATAATTATTATCATCTATAAACTATCTTGTGTAGAGGCTGCGTATATGCTTATGGTGGTAAACAACTCAATCCGTGTCAGCATATTGATCGGTGATATTAAATATCATATTATCCGTGTCCAATTATGGCAAAATCGGTAAATAACTTACTGCAATTGTAATTTACGCGATATCCATGTTTCCACATAGTCAGTTATATTATATCCGATGACGCAAACTCCATATGGTAGCTGACTCAATTACAATAATTATTTCCTAAATATTCTTTTTGTGATATTATTTTGATTGTGAGTACGTCAATAATTCATTAGACATGTCACTCGAATATAAGTACCCGGTTTGTTAGTATCTCAGTCTCGGAATCGCTCCACACAACATCTCATTCTACCGAGATCGGACCTCGGAACAGTATCATAGTATTGTAACATAATTAAAAATGTAACATACTCTTGTACCGACTGTTTACGCTGCAAATAAAACTCGCTCTTCCATACATCGGAGCAACCACCAAATTAATCTTGACTTCTCATCTCTCCTTCTGACGACCTCCACATCCACCACAACATCACGACTCTCACACTGATGCCTACCAACAGTGTTGACCCCGACTACATCTACAACACCATCAAACCTTACATCGACGACTCCAATGTGCTCACAGAAATATTGCTTAAAAAACTTAAAGCTCTTGATATGTGCTCATATAAAACTCAATTTTGGCGCCAATTATCGTGACGTAAATCCCATCCCATATTTCCACTCTACCTAATAAAGACTCATTGTTATCATCCAGGCACTTCAATAAGTTAACGATTAACCGTGTTTGCAAAACCATAGTTACCTATAGGCCACGAGAGCGTTAAAACATGCACTAGTTTGACCGCCATGGTGTCATCAAAACAGTAATTCAACCACGAGTTACGGTTCGACCAACGCCACGTCAATAAACCTTAATTCATAAACAATCATAGCTCATTATCCACCTATCTGACATCAGTACAATGTAACCGTGAGAGTGATCGTATTAGTTGTATGAGTGCGTGAACATGGAACCAGCTCCAACGCTCCAGTCATCTGAACATCAAAGTTTTGTGCTTGGACTGAATCCTTGTGTAATCACTCCCCAGCATCCAAAATCCCCTTTCTAATGTACACTCAACCACTCAATATTTCACTAGCGTTTGCCCACAACTTCAACCGTGCGAAATACGGAAATAAAGTACAGGGTTATATAATATCCAAAAAATACATATGGGACTGCCCTCCACATAGTGTAAGTTGTACTGACAGATTTTTGTTTTTACGATAAATAGATAATATTAGCTACTTGCTAAACTTATTAGGTCCATACTCTGGGTGCAAACACACATTTAAAAACAACATGTTAATTTTACAACATACGTAGTTAAACATATTTTCTACTAAATTAACTAAAAATAATTACCACTTACTTTATATTTAAAATAAAAACAACAAATTTCAGCAACACGTGCTCTCAGTTTTAAAATGAATGTAGTCATTCAAATCAATATTTTACCGGCGACGTTTACAAAAAATATTTATTTCAGCCGTAGAAATTCTATCTTACTCTAACGGATATTGCGGAGATATAAGCGTGCCGAATGCTTTCTCACTCGCACTTATGGTTCGTTTTTATTCAGGCCGTGACACCAAAAAAACCTTTCGCGTGCCATAAGTTGCTGTCCACTTAACTATATGATGATGCTTTACCAACATACCCGCGACATAATGATTATTCTTATGACAGTAGCTTAGTAGCCCCAATAAAGTACTACAACGTAATATAAAGTCATTATACGTTAATTTATTGGCCGTTTGCATTTTTTTTCATTAAAAATCGCTGTAGGACATTGTAATCCCATTGCGTACGCACTAAAATTTATTGTTTTCACAAAATGAACGAAAACCGTCCATTTATGAATAAATAATATACGAATAAAGCCATGTGAAATAGAAGTTTATATTGCGCGAAATAAATTATCATAGCGCTTACGTCCGAATACCACATGAACTGTTTTATATGAGACTAAATAATTATTAAATGCTTTTAATGGCGACGCAATAATATATTGAAAACCAAAAACCTACATGCTATAACCGGTTATTCATTGAAAAATCAGTTTTATGGAGAATAAAAAATTGCCTTTTACTTTATAACAATATTATTGTCTTAAATTAGCTTTGACGCCTGAGAGAAAACATATGAAAATTTATTTTAATTTATTATTTATTATTATTACCTATGTAATATTGTTTTTAGAGGAGTTTCACCACAAAGCTTTGTCAACTGGACTTAAAATGTCACACATTACCCACGCAAACTAAACAAATGATTATTTTTCTTTGATTTTCAGAACCTTCAGGAAGTGTTCCACCACGGCTGGTCAGTAGGCCACCTGCAGAACTGACTGTGATGGAAGGAAGGGACGTGGAACTCACCTGTATTGCCCATGGGAATCCACCACCTACAGTCACGTAAGAATATATACCTGCTAGTAATGAAAAACGAATTTGTGAATATCGTTAAGTTGTCGCTTCCTGAACGGTGCTATATGTTATGTATATGTTATTTTTCAATACAAAATAATAGCATTTAAAATATATGATATCACTATAGTATGTATTGTTGCGTCGACGAATGTTGACAATACTTCTGTGAGTGGAAACGAAAACGAACTCAAACATATTATACAAAAAGGTATAAATGAGATACATAACATTTTTCGCAGTGCCCTAAAGTTGTGATTAATTATTGAGATGCACGTCGCGTGATATCACGCTGCCACGGCGACAAATTTAGTCTATGATTTCGTCATTTTGTAGAATATTTTGAACGATCACCATCTCTGTAAATTCAATGATGGAGAGTGCCAACCTAATGTGTTAGCATTTTGAACTATTATTCATTATCCATGCTAATGTCAATTAATTTTAACAGTTTCTAATTGTGCATACGTAATATTTTGAACAGAACCCAACCTGCATACCATAGGGCATAGATAATAGATATTAATTTAATAGAAAATTATATTAATTATTATATAAAATAGTCTTCTTCGGCCATATCCCCCCCCCCCCCCCCATTAGTTGGAGCATATTATGAACACCAAACGGCGCCTCCAAGAATCCATGTCGGTCGCCAGTCTTCTTGCTTCGTTCCAGATCAAACCAGCATCCCGTAGCTCCGCCGTATACACTCTATATATAGTATTTAGCGGCCGGAATCCGGTCGGCTTGAAGAACAGGCAAGCCAGGTTGAGGTTCTCTTCTGACATCCGCAGCACATGGCCAAGATAGGTCCAACGTCGCTTATTCATTCTCAGCGTGATGAGAGGCTGCTAGAATCTCCTCGTTGCTCCTAAAGTCATACCACCTACCGCACACCCAGTATCCGTCGCAAATATCTGTTTTTGAAGCTCAGTATACCTACGGTTGCTCTGAGCCTTTGTAAGGTGTCATGATTTGTTACCGTAAAGCAGCACCGTCAGAATGCAAGCGTTGAATAGGCGGCATTTGGTTTTGGCTGAGTACAATCGTGAGTCTCAGAATAGTAATATAGTAATAATAGAGCTATAATGAATTTTCATTATGAATTAATAATTATTTTCAGTTGGTACCGAGAAACCGATGGCCGAAGAGAAGCTGTAGCTGGCATGGGTGGTTCTGGAGGCACCAGCGGCCGCCTGGTGCTACGAGGAGTTACTGTTGATGTATCCGGACGCTGGGCTTGCAGAGCGGCGTCTCCTGGGGGAGAACAGACGGCTGTTACGACGCTGATTATCACGAAAGCCTTAGTTGTTTCTTTGGATCCTACGTTATTGGTAATAGTTGAATAATTGTGTGTAATGTGATTGTATTTGTCGAGTACCTACAAGTTGACCAAGTGACGTTGCATTATTATTTCTTTAATATTTCAAGTTTGGGACAGAGTTCCTTTGTCACTGGCACAGTCAGTTGGGCCAAATAAATTACAAATACGACACTGGTGACTGGTTATATGTAAATTGTACATAAAACATTTCACTGTGGCACAGTTCGCCGTGAGCTTTCTTATAGGAAAAAGATTGACCGTATACTATACGGTCTCCAATTTCATTAGATTCAATTTTCATAGCTCGTTTTGGCAAAATTCATGAATTCAAGAATGAAAACTTAATGTAACCTAACCAAACCTAAAAAATAATCCTGTATATCGGATATTTTCACAATTTGTTTGCTGTTGGCTTCCTGTAAAGTGTAAGCCGGCAAGAACCGTGTTTTATTTAGACATGAATTTTATTTCAGTACTATACGACCCAGAGAGGTATTTAATATACGGCCATATATTTCCGATACAACATTTCACGGTGAAGTGTGATACGGCGAACTGCATACGTACAAGTTTCCGGATACGCTGGTGACTCACTAAATCTCACCTTAAAAGAAGAAGGTTGATTTTTAGTAGCGATTAAGCTTGACAACTACTGTCGGACAACAAGAAATCGGCGATAACTCAGGAAGTCGCATATAAAAGATTTCTCAGTGACGTACCTGTCATGGCGGCAACGCATGATAGAGGCGGGTTTAAATAATGTATCGACTCTCCTTTTAGATGCGATTCCCTTTCTTCTTAGCAATAAACCAAAAGTTTACTAAAAATAATTCTAACACCACTCCTGATCGTTTTAGATACCTATATTTTACGTAAATTAGTAGATCTGTACACCACTGGACCGTGAAATGAAATGATAAATTTGAAAGCGGTCCTCATTTCAAAACGTAAGTGCGATTAGCTGTACTGTAGGGATTATTAGCTCACAGTTTTATTTAACACGTGGACAAGAAGTTCGTTATTCGACAATTATTAATACACATCGCATTCTCACAAAAGGTACACTCAGTAAGTCTATTAATCATTATCTCAGTAAAATATAATATAATATTAATATTATTGTATTCTCAAACTCACTTTCCATTACCAGGTAGTAAACTCCGGCGGCGCCGCAACCTTGAACTGCTCGGTGGATGGCGGATTACCAGGCGGCGATGTGGAGTGGGCTCGCGAAGGAAGGCCTCTGGCTGCAGGAGGCAGTGCCAGGAGACTGGTGCCCTCCAGGCTACTTCTTACTGGAGTCCGGAGAGAAGAAACTGGACTGTATCAGTGTTTCGTCAGGAGAGGGCTGGAAAGTGCGCAGGCTACTGCAGAAGTGAGACTTGGAGGTAACATTTAAAATATTAGTACTATATTATTATAATACCTACATCTATAACGCAACAAGACTACCACCTGAATAGTATCAATAAAAGTGACCTCCCATTGTGTCTTAACCATGAGTATTCAATAAATTTGTAGGTATTACTAATGCTCATGTATGTGTAGCAATCATACCACTCAGCATCACAAGGGTGACACACTTTAATAATTATTATGTACGTCTTGTTGTCAAAACAAAACAATGGAGCGGAAACGATTTTCAGCATTTTCTCAATCAAAACTAGATCAGTAGGGTATATTATGATATGTTTAACTGTGACAATATCTCTTGTTTTACTCAAATTGAGCCTCTTAGATGGTTGGGTATCTCCCATTTAAAGACATGGTCTAACCAACAGAGTAGTGTAACGTGTAAATATAGTTTGTGGTTGTAATATTCTTACCATGTACTATTTTGATAGGATATAACTCCGAAAACCATTCTCAATATCTTTCAAATATATCCGGCTTCCTCTCTCGTCTTTTTTGTCTATATGGGCCTGATGAAAGTTTTATAAAGCTTAATTTTACTGATCATCGAGAAGTCTTTTATATTATCTTCATAGTCAATGTCATTTTGATGAGTTAATGCAAGGGTAGTCAACCTGGTCCCTACCGCCCACTAGTGGGCATTTCAGCTTTCATGGTGGGCGGTAGGGGTTTTAAAAACATTTCCATTATGTTTTCATACATCATTATATTTCCCAAAAATGAGACCTTCGTTTGTTCCTCACAAAAATTGAGCCAGATATCCTGTATTTAGTTTCGCAGCATCAGCCTCAGTAATTTCATTAGACTTCTTGCTTCTATGTATGCAAAGTATAAATAAAAAGATAGAGTTAACTACAGTAAGTAAAGTTGTTTTATAAAGATTTATTCTGCCAAACTTAGCAAAATTCTGACAAAGTATTTGGTAAGTAATTATTATTATTATATGCTTTAACTTGCTGTAACTCTGCTTTATAAATTTTATAAAGTAAAATTACTTCCCTACTTTATAAATTGCCATTACTGTGTAACCGGTGGGTGGTTAGAAAATTTTACTACTAACAGAGATACAAAAGTGGACGGTAGGTATAAAAAGGTTGACTACCCCTGAGTTAACGAATGATTGATCCTAGAAGTATTCATCTATAACAAAACCTATTTTACATTTTATCATGTAATTTCAGATACACTACCGGAAATGGTGTACACCTTCATCGAGCAGGCTCTTCGTCCGGGTCCACCAGTTTCCTTGAGATGCTCTGCGTCAGGTGCACCGCCTCCTAGATTCACGTGGTTGCTGGATAATCAACCACTACAAGAATTACTTCCAACGCACAGGTCTAAACACGGGCCATTTTTAATTTAACTAATTTAATGTCGACTCTATTTTATAAAATTGTCATTCACCCTCACCTACTAACAATTGAATGCTGAGAGAACAATTAAATGTATATTTTTTCTATTAATTTTAATTAGTTTGAATTGTACTCAATTCGTATTTTATCTGTATTAAAAATATCATGAAATATAAAATAATAATATTGCATATCATTGTACTGTATTATGTCTAGTGGCGGTTTTCCTTGAAACACAGAAGACAAAAAGTTCTAAAATCTTAACCAGTTCCATATTTTTGACAGTAAGTTTTAGATGTTTATGATTCTTAACTATTTTTTTAAAAATACCCGATGTACCTACTCAATTATTACAGGTTTTCCATTGGTCAGTATGTGGAGAGAACAGGGGATGTCATAAGCCATCTCAACATATCAAGTGCACGAGCGGAAGACGGTGGACTCTACTCTTGTCGAGCATCCAACTCTATTGGAGAAACTGAGCATGGTGCAAGACTTAACATTTACGGTAAATTGATTAAGTTTCTCAAATTTATTACATTAACAGATTCTCGGGTCAACCGTCTGCCAAGATCGCCCTCGATCATGATAAGTCACCTTTGAGTCGTCCCTGAAGTCGTGACCGAATTGAAACAAATCCTATTTTTTGGACAAGATCATGTCGAAAGTCACCGAGAACGTACGGATTTCCGTTATTATCATTATTATCTGTAATTTATCCGAATTAGCGTTGAGCTTCCAAGTCTGGTCAGACTTTCGGGTCCATCGGTTCCATCATCCCGTTGCTCCACTGTATACACTCTGTGGATAGTAATAACGGCCTTCCAATACGAAGTCAAGAGCCTATTTTATCAGCCCTTTCTTCAAAATCTTTCAAAAACTTCCAAAAATTTTTAAAATGGTGTTAGTACTCGTACCTTTATTCCCAATATATCTGGAGTCGTCACAGAATTGAAACAATTCCTATTAATTTTATGGACACGATCATGTCGAAAATCACCAAGAATGTACGGATTTCCGTTATTATCATTATTATCCGTAATTTATCCGAATTAGAATTTTTTTTTTTATATTACGTTTCCATAATGAAGGATGTCTGACAGTGACTTAATAGTCAATAATAATACAAAATACAAATAAGATTCTAGTAAATAAAATCAGCAACTCATTATTAAATTTGTCTAAATTTATTGTTAACACGCAACTGAGCGTATTTATCAAGCATCAACACGATTGAGTTGGTAGCTAAATCGTTCCATGTAGCTGCTATGTAAAGTCGACGATTGCTCACCATGAACGTTGAATCTGCTCGGGTCTGCAAGTCTGCTGATGTAATAAGGCCTTGATTCCCAACTCTTAATAAATATATATTCTGTATGTTGGCAGTCACGACACCCACGGTGGCCACGCGGCTTAAGCGTTGGACTATAAATCCGTGGGTCCCAGGTTCGAACCCTGGGTCTGGCAAGTACACAAGTACACATATTGTTTTTCAATTTGTGTGTGTCAGGGTATGGACCTAATAGGTTGCGCAAGTGGCTGACATCCATTTCTCGTAAAAAACAAAAAATCTGTCAATACATACCTCCACTCTGTGGAGGCCCATATGATCCTATCAGGATCGGACATGGTCGAAAAAAAAAATGTTGGCAGCACTGAACACACTTTTATGAATATAAAGCAAATAGCAGCTTGCCGTTGACGCTCTTGTATTGTTGTGCAAAATGGTATGGGTACCTAGTGATTGTATAATTTTTTTAATTGTTCTAGGACCACCCTATATTCGATTTGTAGCACCTCATAGAGCCGTGGCGGGTTCTAATATTACAATCTACTGTCCATATTCTGGATACCCAATAAGGTTTGTCCTTTTTTTTTTAATAATACTTATATTATAATACTTCTAGGTATATATATTATATATAGCACACCTAAGTATAACTTTGTTTTAATTAAAAAAAAAAAAAAAAATCGGCAACAACAATTCTCGAGATTCTCAATAATTTGTGGAGAAACAAGAATTTTGAGATTTTTTGAATATACATGTCCACCTCTTAGTTTCTGTATATTATGGACACTATTTTTCCAATATATCGTATCCTATTTGTTATTTTAAAAAATGTGTTATTTTTTAATGTCATGTTTCCCGATCCATTTAATATTATGCCAAGTGACTCAATTTTGGGTACTCAACCCTGCAAGTCACAAAAGGTCAAAATTAATTTAAAAAATACCAAAATTGCATTAATATTCTTCTCTTCATAAAAGAATTTTGTTACAGTACCAATCTTAATAAATAATTATTTAATTTTATACTTTCATTAGTGGGGTGAAATGGGAACGGCAAGGAGCAGCAGTAGGTGCTGGATTACGACATGGTGCTGACGATGAAGGCGGCCTCAGGGTTTATTCAGTGAGCCCTACAGACGCCGGTGCGTACACATGCTCAGTGGCCAGTCCTGCTGGAGAACTCGCTAGAAGGGACCTCACGCTCATTGTACTCAGTAAGCCATTGTTCCTATAACCCTATTTATATACAAGCAAAATAGTTTCGCCTGTCTGACACACATTGAGAAAACTAATAATAATTATAATAATAAAAATTATCATAAAAAATGACGTGTAATAATAAGTTGAAATACTACCTCCAACGAACACTCATTTTATAGTATAATGATTCCTAACCAGGTTCTGCAGAACCACGGAGCTTTGGGATTTTGCAAAAGTTACGGCTTAAACCAAATTTGGTAATAAAGTAATATTTAAGTGTAAAGCAAAAATGAAGATTTCAGTTATCAGTACTGAAGGTCAGCACCTACTATGCACTGTTTATTTTATTTATGCTAAAGCGGTTAAAATCTCAATTCATTGTTAAGTGTAGGTATATTTATTGGCCTGCCCAATAGCTTTGGAGAAAAGGCGTGTTACCTCTTTAATATTATTATTATTATAAATTAACAGTGGCATCTGTGAATAAAAACTGTAACTATTTTGTTAGCACACTTTATCCACTGCAAAGAACTGTAGGTTTTTAAATAAAATTTTATTCAAACTGCCTACTGCTGCATAATATGTATATTTTATTATACTATGACATGGACCTTTGTCAGTCGGGTATGGGTTCCTCGATTCTCTAGAAAATAAGAGTTCTGTCAAATAAAAAGGTTAAGAATCTCTTTTCTAGAAGTTTTATTTTAATTTTAGATAATTAAATGTTTTTAGATACCTACATATTGATAATTAGAATACTTCTAAATGTTAATTTTCAGCCAATTTAATCTAATTACTTATCTATTTACAGTACACCCACGGTGGCCGCACGAGGCTTAAGTGTTGTACTATCACACTGTGGGTCCCAGGTTCGAATCCTGGATCTGGCAAGTACGCATATTGTTTTTCAATTTGTGTGTGAGTCAGGGTATGGACCTAATAGGTTGAGCAAGTGGCTGACATCCATTTCTCGTAAAAAACAAAATCTGTTAATACAAACCTCTACTCTGTGGAGGCCCATATGATCTTATTAGGATCGGACATGGTCGGAAACAGTTAAGTAGCACTTCACGTCGACTTCAATTATTAATTTTGTATTAATGTATGTTTTTCAGAACCTCCTCAGTTGGCGCCATTTGTTTTCCCGTCAAATGTGGAAGAAGGAAGTAACATCCAAGCAACCTGCAGCGTCATGTCAGGAGACCAACCCATCTATTTCTCTTGGTTTAAAGATAATCTACCAATTCCAACATCACTGGACGTAAGTTGTAACTTGATCATAACTACGATAATCTAAGATGTTTTTTTTATAAAATAAGTGCAAAAGCCCATAAATATGCATTTATTTATGAAGTATGCACTAATGTCTCAAATATGCTCTAACGTCCGAAATATGCATTTATATGCACAATAAAAATTATTTTTTTGATTCTGCGTATCTCAAAAAGGATTTCTGTGCAACTCTCATAACTGTGCATACACACTAACAAAACTGCACTAGCATATAAATCCGGTCCCCAATAATATTTTTAACAGAAACTTATAGGAGTATTCCTTATCTTCGTTTATTCCTTTCCGCTCTGAGAATGGAAATCATGAGACGAATATTATTCTTTACTATAAAAACACCTAGGCGAGGTTTTTCCGTTTTATATTATTTTATTCTACCAAGTCTGCGAGACTCGAAATATTTTTTCATTTAATTAAATTTATTATTAATTTACGCAGTGACATCTGTGAGTTAATCTCACAACTATTTACAAATTCTTTTATATAAATTACACAGATGTCACTATACTGAATTACAGTCATCGATTACAATAAAATTATTTTTCCTGTATTAGGTGGAACAAAGGAGTGTGGAATTTTTCAGTCTTCTCATTATCAAAGAAGTCAGCTCAATGCACAGCGGGACATACACTTGCGTTGCAAGCAATAGCGCTGCGAAAGCCAATTATTCTTCACAGTTGGTAGTGCGAGGTGAGGACTAAATTATAATTTTATTAAATGATGAAATAATGTATTATTAACCTCGTATATTATATTAATAAAAATTTGTTTTAAATTTTAATATAATAGTAAAAATGTTCTGGGGGCAGATATCAGTGTGCTCGAAGAATTATTGTTTTAAGCGTCCTTTGCATACTATCACGTGATGTCACAGTAAGCTGCCACTACGGGCAAAAAGTGTGTAATGTCATTTTTATTGGTGTTAAAAATGTTATCAGACTGAAGCTCCCATCCCGTAGCACATTTTGAACCTTTAAACGAATATTGTCAGTTAGCAAAATCTGCCGAAATCACCAGAACAACAATGAGTTCACCTCACGCGTACCGCACTGCATCGACACCCGCATAACTCAATGAACGTTTTTTATCATTTTTTACATGCCTACACATTTTCGACTCATGTCGTGTGTTTTTTGTTTTTAGCGGTTGGCACTATGTATTTTCTATAAGAATGTTGTCTATTATCTATGGTTTGCAAGTCAGGTTCTATTCAAAATATTGTCTATGGATAAAATATCGCAAGTAATTTTAACGTACGCATACGTAGAAACTGTTAAAACTAATTGAAACTAGCATGAAAAATTAAAAATAATTCAAAATACTAAGACATTAGAGTTGGCACTCTCCATCATTGAATTTACAGAGATCGTGATCCTGTACTGTGGAACGGAATACGACATGACGTTTATAGAAGTCATATTTTGGATTAAAACAATATGTTCCCTGCTACTTGTGTCACGGTGCAAACATATTTCCATTAGATAGTGTCGTAACTCATTTCTATATATTATCTAAATCGAAAATTTAAAAAAAAAAAAAATTTATAGGTATCACTAACATGTGTCCGCGAATGTGTTAAATGGTTCCATTATACTCGCATATGTGGCGATCACACGTCTAGGAGTGTCCTTATATTATGTCTATTGAAGAAGAGTTCTCTAACTGGCCTATCAGTTTCTTAGCTTTCGAAATGTTTCAAAACGTAACATTTCAAGCAGTGCCAGAAAATTTGTATAGGGAAAAGCATGTAAATTTATAAAGAAATAATATTATAATTTTTACATTCACAGTTGCACCGCAATGGATTTTTGAGCCTCAAGATATTTCCACATTGATAGGGACTCCGATGAATGTTCACTGCGCTGCCAGAGGATTCCCAACACCACAAATATCCTGGATGAAAGGACAAGGTTAACTAGTCTTATTTTGAAAATTTAATCTTATCGCGCCTGTACGTGCATGGATTTACTTGAACCAATAGTGTGTATTTTAAACTAACGCGATAATAACTTTTTACACGTAAAAATGCTGACTGTCTCGCCAATCTCATTCTTCAATAGTAAACGAGATACTGTATGGTACTATTTGACAGGTCGTGAAAATCGGTTAACCTCAAAATGAGTCTGCGCTGTGTAGTTCGTTTTTTTAATGACAGGTTCACCACTATTGTTCTACTGCGCTGAAAATTCAGAAACTTCTGAACTTTTTCGATCAACTTACAATTTACACGATAAAACGTGTTTACACGTTGACACATACCTGTTATCAACAGGCTTTTCTAGGTGTTTATAAATATTAAATAAAAGCAGGCCGAACCGTTACCCTGATCTCTGTAAACAATTGAATAAAACACCTGATCTGATTCCCTGCTCAACTACTTAGATGTTTTATTCTTATGTAAAGTCTTTCGTCCGGTATATGGAAGTAACATGCCGGACGAAGATGAAAAGCAAACGTTAAGGTAATATTAAAGTATGAAAGATGATGTACGCAATCAATAGTTTAAGAATATAATAAATTTGTTTTATAAAAAAAGCTATAATAGCTATAAGAAATAAAATGTTTAGTTATAAGGTTTAAATGGAGGAATGAAATAAATTCAAATATCATAATTTTTCCGCGCATTGCGCAACGCTGAACTCATTACGCGCCGGCACTGAGGTTCACCTCGTGATTTGTCAAATCAAAAGATCATCCGATCGGATTTGACCGATCACGGGGGTTCCTTAAAAAGCTGGCTTGGGTTGAAGAGTGGTAGAAGAACCCCGTGGCGAGCAGTGGGCGTCTTTTGGTCAAAGCGAACAGACCTGAATCACTGTAACTCTGTAAAAACCCGAAAATAATCTTTTGTAAAACTAACCATGAAATGAAAATAATTCGTGATCAGAATGGTAATGATAAATTATTTATTTAATAATTAATTACTTGGATTGCTTTAGGTCAAACATCACAGAATTATCAATCTTTGGATCAGATGGACTTAAGGCCAACAATAATCCTGGACAACGGAACCCTCTCCATTCAATCAGCCAGTCCTCACGATGAGGGTCACTACCTCTGCAAAGCAACTAATGATATCGGTCCCGGACTTAGCAAGGCTATTATAATCAGTGTCAATGGTGAATACGAAATAAATATCATTTCAATATTATTACAAATAGTTACTATTGTGTTTTTATTAATATGAGTTTTATTTGTATTTTAGAGCCACCAAGATTTGAACATGGCTCCAAAAACATATCGACAAGGCGCGGTGATTCAGCTACTCTAATTTGCGAAGTGTACGGAGATAATCCTATTCAGGTTATTTGGACTCACAATATGAACAGACTGGATGCTAATAACTATAGGTTGGTAATACTATATACAGTGGAACCTTGATTTTATATACCCAGAATTCACATGTTCCCGCTTTTTGCGTATAGTTTCTTAAGTCTTCATAATAATTAATTAATTATTATCGATACATTACTAGGTACCTACACATTATGTTGTACAGTGTAACCCTGATCTACCATTCTCGCATAAATCGTTTTCCCGCACGGATTGTTCATTTTTGAAAGTCCCGCCAAACACCCATAAGAACAATGTTAAATACCGTTCCCCGATTTATCGTTTTCCTCGCTCTATTGTCTAAATATTATGGTCCCGTCACAAATATTATCCCGGTTGACCGTTTTTGTTGTATATTTTTCATTTTGCCCCCACGATAGCCGCGCGGCTTAAGCGTTGGCCTATTGCGTCGTGGGCCTCAGGTTCGAATCCTGGGTCTGACAAGTACACATATTGTTTTTCAATTTGTGTATGAATCAGAGTATGGACCTAATAGTTTGAGCAAGTGGCTGACATCCATTTCTCGTAAAAACAAAATCTGTCAATACAAACCTCCACCCTGTGGAGGCCCATATGATCTTATTAGGATCAGACATGGTCGAAAGAAGAAGAAGAATTTTGCATTTCACTTTCGTAGAATTGTTCATGATAGATATATACAGACCTTTCAGTCGCGTTGCTTTGTTTGCACAGGTCGATCGGCGCTCAGGCTTGCCTCGCATCTCGTATCACGAATTTTTATAAGTTTCAACTAAAATGCTCCTCATGAAAAAAACTAGAACTCTAGCTGAGAAACTGAAAATGACATCGAAAAAAATCCAGGATAAAAATGAGTTTTTTTAAATTTTTTTATATATCCCGCATTTATCGTTTCCCGCATTATTTGTCGTCTTTTTTTAGGGTCCCTTGAAAACCGTAGAATCGGGGTTACACTGGATGCGCAGTTTTATTTGTTTTGGGAATCGAATTTGAAAACTTCCAATTCATGATTGACAATTTTGTATGAATAATCTGCGTGGTATCTCTGTACCCATCAATGACCCATAGTTGGGGTGGAGACAAAGATACAATTACGAGCTCTATGTTTTGTATGGGAACCCGCATTATTTGTTGAATAAAAAAAATAGTTTATTAAATTATTAGTTAGTGTAAGAATGTTAAAACTAAAACCAGCTGCCGTAATTAGCTAAATTTCAATGTGCTTCAGTTGTATGACCACTAGTTAATTTCATCATAATTAGTTAACAAGCAAGTGGTTAGATTGGTAAAGCACATTGGCTAGAATTCGATAGAAACAGTTCTGTCCAGAGTTTTATTATTGGTATATTTTTGTGGTATTTTCTAATAATTATGTGTTGACCATTATTATTGGTATTACTTTATTGTAATGATGTAAATTGATTATTCAAGGTTAATAATATCGGAGGCGAAAACTGAATCAGGCATGCGGTCTCAGCTTTCTGTGAGGCAAGCTGATCGCCAGGATTCAGGACTTTACAAATGTCAGGCAGAAAACGCTTTCGGGAGGAGCGAGTTGGTCATTTACCTAGCAGTTCAAGGTAGGTACAGAAAAAATAGAATATTATCATATATGAGGCGTCTAATTACAAAAAACGACAAGTCCACAATTCGATATTTGCGGGAAACAACGCTTTTATGTTTCAAGCTTCAATTATTTGTTTTAACATAAGATTATTTTTTCCGTTGTATTCTATGTCGAAATTAGAACCAAATGGCAATTTGTTTCAGCTGATAAACTCTTAAATGTAAAAAACATAGGCAAAATAAAATTGGACAGCGCTACTTGTACCTCACTTTTAAATTTATTCCGCATAAGGCACATATTTCCGTGGCACTGTCATGAGTTTACCAGATGCTACAGCATGGGAGACGCCATTTACAATATTGAACGTTCCCTCATTGGTTGACTTAAATACGCGCAAAATCAACCAAGCTTTAAATAATATGAAACACAGACTTGGCGCTTTTTGTAATAAATTGAGAAACTTAAAATATTTTTTTTTGTAGGGTTATGTCGCGTTTTGGAATTTATAGATCAATACGTATTGTATAAAATTATACAAAAAATACGTGCATATTTTTTTCTCGATTTTGACTAAATGTGGACTTATCGCTTTTTGGGATTAGACGCCTCATATGTACCATTATAATTTTTGTCAAACAAGTCTGTTTAGTGTGTTTGGATAACACTAGTTTATACCCAAAGCTTCAAGGTAGAGTATTTACAAATGGCTATCCTGAGGTCCGATTTGTTGCATTACCTGTAGACTAAACGGATAAATTCAATAATAAATCATATCAATGTTCGTCAAGTAATTTTCATAATATTAATATTCCTTCCGATGATTAAAAAAACATCACTCCCAAACAAACATAATATGGGTCTCCACCTTAGAATTTGGGCCATAACTAGAAAGAGCCTTATAATAATGTTATTTATATTATGGCGTGAAGCATGGTTAAGTTGATAAACTCCACTAATATGTTGCCATTCCGATTTTCTTATTTTCGCAATATGGCAGCCATTTTTTATGTTTATTTTGATTACTTACTCGAGTACGGTAATTTTATACAGTTTTACACAAGTTTTTCATGATTTTTCAACTAAATAATAATGCCAAATACAATAAAGTGTGGTATTATTGGGTGCTTATCCACTCACTGTGACAGATTGTCTTTTAATAAGTCATGAAAATTAGCAAATAAGTGACATAGCGGTAGTGAGAAGGTCTCTGCAAATGAACCTGCAGTACAAAGTCACTTATTATAATAGCTGAATTGAGGCGTCTAATTCCAAAAAGCGATAAGTCCACATTTGGTCAAAATCGAGAAAAAAATACGCACCTATTCTTTGTATAATTTTACACAATACGTATTGATCTATAAATTCCAAAACGCGACATAACCCTATGAAAAAAAAAATTTTAAGTCTCGATTTATTACAAAAAGCGCCAAGTCTGTGTTTCATATTATTTAAAGCTTGGTTGATTTCGCACGTGTTTAAGTCAACCAATAAGGGAACGTTCAATATTGAAAAGGGCGTCTCCCATGCTGTAGCATCTGGTAAACTCATGACAGTGCCACGGAAATATGTGCCTTATGCGGAGTAAATTAAAAAGTAAGGTAAAAATAGCGCTAGGTCCAATTTTATTTTGCCTATATTTATTACATTTAAAAGTTTATCGGCTGAAACAAATTGTCATTTGGTGCTAATTTCGACATAGAATACAACGGAAAAAATAATCTCACATTAAAACAAATAATTGAAGCTTAAAACATAAAAATGTTGTTTCCCGAAAATATTGAATTGTGGACTTGTCGCTTTTTGTAATTAGACGCCTCAATTCATATGTGAACCATTAGTCCTTTTTTAATTTCAATTTCATACATTTAGGATCCATCTCTAGAGAAGTAGGTTTTCAGCATCTTTGGTTTCCACAGAGAGAAGATTATCTTAACTTTTTCACCGTCAGCCAAATTTTACTAGGTAGATACCTCTAGCACAGCTATTTTTGGAATAAAATAAATCACATGAGAATTAATATGACATACGCATAGAATGATGAAACGTTGTGAAAGATTACGAAATTGACACGTTTCTCTATTTATTCGTCAACATTTTTACACTAAAATATACATAAACCATTACTAACTAACCTTGGTATAACGTAGACAAGATCTTGCAAGTTAATTCGCTTAAGGCTTGACAGTTCATAAAAACTTTGACGAATAAACTCAATCATGGCACTTAAAGGGTTGAAAGGCTTTTTTTACTGTTGTGAATGGTTGTTCTCAAGAATTTGTGTTGTGTATCAAAATTATAAAACTATTAAAATTCTGCCAATATCTATAATTATGTTTATAATTAGTTGCCATATGAAAAAATGACACAAATAATGTTAAAAAATAATAATTCTAGAGCGCCCTGACCCTCCATCATCCTTGGAAGTAGTTGAAGTGGGCAGCAGACTGGTCCGGCTAGCATGGCGCCGTCCCTTTGATGGAAACAGTCCAGTTCTCTCGTACTTAGTCCAACATAGACCGATGCCTCAGGCCACAGAATGGGATACAGCTCTCACCACAAATGTTACCATTCCAGCCAGACAGAGGATTGACGAAAGGTTAGTTTATCTGAGAGTTAGATATTTGAAAATTTTTAGGTCAAAATAATATTGTGTTTGCCGATTTTTATCTCATAAAGACACTTTTTCATGTGCCCTAAACCATCAATTTCTATACCGGTTAACCGGGTAACCGCGCGTTTTTAAACTAACTGAAAACCGGGTAATTTTATGTGGTTCATCATCATCATCATCAGCCTGAATCTATCCACTGCTGGATGAAGGCCTCTTCAAGCTGCTTCCACTTCTATCGGTCCTGTGCATTGCGTTGCCACGTATTTCTGCAGAACTTTATCATTTCATCAATCCAGCAGCCTCTAGGTCTACCTTACGGACGCTTTGTACTTCTTGGATACCACTGGATGACTAGATTTGTCCAACGATTGTCTCTTCTTCGAGCTGTGTCCAACCCATCTCCATTTAAGGCTTTTAATAAACTCTATGACATTGCAAACCCTTGTCTGCTTCCTTATCAACTCATTCCTCTTTTTGTCCTTTCGCATTATGCCCAGCATGCACCTCTCCATACCACGTTGTGCTACTCTAAGTTTCTGGATCTCTCTTTTACTTAGGGTCCATGTTTCACACCCATATGTGATCACGAGAAGCACACACTGGTTGAACACTTTGCGCTTTAGGCACAGTGGAAGGTCACTTTTGAAGACATTATTCAGGCGGCCAAAAGCACTCCATGCGGTTGCTTATGCGGTTAACTGACCGAATTTTTAGTAGGTATTTGTACGAACAAAAAATTTGAATTATCTTTACTGTACAGCACGGCATAACCGTGTCCGAAAACTTGTATGCACGCAGTTTGCCCTAGCACACTTCACCGTGAAATGTTGTATCATCGGAACTATATAGCCGTATATTAAAGACCGTCCAACCTCTTTGGGTCGTATAGTACTAACATAAAATTCGTATAAGAATATCACACAATCTGTCATATTGCAGTATTGAATATGGCGGACAAACTGGTCGGGAACAGGCGGTAGTTGGAGGTCTTCACCCTGCAAGTACTTACGTCCTCCGGATGCTTGCCATCAATCAAATTGATCAGAGCTCCTTCACGGATTCTGTTGTTGCCAAAACGCAAGAAGAAGGTAGTTTTTTCTAAGATATTTATATTTTACCTTTATGCTAGTCAGCATGTCATATTTGTGATTTCATATTGCATTGCTGCCAAAAGTTAGTTAGTCAATAATGTCGGTATTTAGAGTTGACAACGGATTATGTATCTGTATAATATAGAACATGCACATAAAGCACAAAGAAATTAGCATTATGCCTGATTTTAGAGGGCATGTCAATCTTTCAAATTGCAATTACTCCATCACCTGATTTCGAGATTTACCAACTTTTGGCAGTAACGCCACAATATAAGAAGAATAAAAATACAGTCGTTCAGTTACAATGAGTGGTAAATTTTGGAGCAACTTAATTTAAGAATTTCGAAGAGGCAAGAGAACAAAACAGTTTTACTAGATCACTGTGAAGATTCGTAATTTTGCAGAGTCGAGTCACCGGACAATAGTAACCTAGATTGGTTTTGTATGTTTGAATGTGTAGAAGTGAAAAGATGTGAAGAAGACAAAAAACATTTTTATAGATAGATGTATGTATGTTAAATAAAAATATATTTTTTAGCTCCACTAGACCCTCCACGGAATGTCCAAGTACAAGCAGCCGGGCCTGGAGAGATTTTAATTACATGGCAGGTTAGCCAACATCTCTATAATCGATAATAGTGTGTAGTTTGTTATAAATGAATGAATCCACAATGCTAAAAAACTTGCAGGTAAATTAATCCTTAGTCAAAGTAATCTTTTATAGTTTCATTTTCATATATTTAAGGTCTGTCAATATAGAGAAAGGATTCTTTATATTTACAATAATCGTAATATTATGTAGTTAATTAATTTATTGAACTCTAGGCTCCGTCTCGTGAGAAATGGAACGGTGAACTCCTCGGCTATACGGTACGATGGCAAGAAGCTTCCACCAACTCCAGTTCAGCAATCACTGGTATGCCCATCTCTAACTCAGGGACAGCCACAAGTCGAGTGGCTCGAGTAAGCGGCTGGGCAAATGGGCGCTTCACAGCGACCGGCTTGGCCAAGTTCACCAGGTATGCTGTCAGTGTGACGGCCTTCAACAGTGTCGCCGCAGGACCTGCCAGTGTTCCAGCATTTGCTACTACTCTAGAAGGAGGTATACTATACTAATATTCAACTTTTCTAATTGATGAATTAAAATAACAGGACCAAAAAATTATTAACGGTAGCCTGCATCATGGAGTTAGACGTATGTTCGAACGTAGAACACGTCTTGGGGTGACGGGTTGAGAAATGAATTAATGATTATGTTGATTGACTTCATTTGAAATGTAGTATTTTAGATACATCTCGTTAAAGCAAAGCCGCAAACATCTCACTTGTGTAGCTCCGACACATTGTTTCTGGGTTACAGGCGGTTGATGTTCACAGACTGAGCAATTCGGGCTTATCTTACGCCGCCGCCTTCCTCCCTGCACGCTTTCATGCACCTTTGACTTTCCAACGGAATATCACTTGTTACTATCCGCAGATGAATTGATTAGTTATAAGTATTAAAAATTATTGCAAATTTCGTAGCACCATAATTGCGCCCGATTTGATTCAGACTCCGATGAATGTTCAATACGCTGCCAAAGGATTCCCAAAACCACAAATATCCTAGACAAAAGAACATGGTCAACTAGTCTTATTTTCAAAATTAAATCTTATAGCGCCTGTTATGTACACGTGCATGGATTTACTTGCAGCAATAGTGTGTATTTTAAACTATCGTGATAATAACTATTTACACGTAAAAATGCTGACTGTCTCGCCAATCTCATTCTTGAAGAGTAAATGAGACTCAATGTTGTCATTTTATAGTAGTATTTGACAGGTCGTGAAAATCGCGAGTCTGTGCGGTGTATTTGGTTTGGTTCGCTACTATCGTTCTACTGCGCAGGCTATAGATATAGAACAAAAATCCTAACTGTCGTGTGAAAATTCAAAAGCTTCCGAACTTTTTTGATTCATACATGCAATCTTGCAACTTGCATGATAATAAATTAAGTTTAGATGTGTATTTTCTCATTATGGTCGCGAAAATACGTACTATCAGCAGTAACTCCATGCATGTGTATACGGTGTTTAACTCCAGGATGGCACCCCATATGGTACCAATTTAAAATATGTATTCTATGTCAATATTTTTCATACTCATATTTCATATTCAGTTCCAGAAGCACCACCTGAAGATATTGCATGTGCATCGCTATCGTCACAAAGCATCAAGGTGTCATGGCGTCCGCCGCCAGTCATGTATCATGGCGGAGTCATCCAAGGATACAAAGTTCACTTCAGACCAGTTCAAACTAACGAAAACAGTGAGAAGTTTATTCTATTTCAATTACTTACTCGAGACGTTCCGATCAAGCAAAAATTAATTCTCAATAAAAACAATAATTCATAATTCACGTATATTTATTGTGAAATTACAGTGGAGCAGTGGTCTGAGAGTGAAATAAAGAGAACTGCCGGCCATGACACTCAGCTACATGCCCTTCGGCCATACACCACGTATGCCCTCCAGCTGAGAGCGTACACCAGCGCTGGAGATGGGGCTCCCAGCAATCCTATTCACTGCACTACTGATGAAGATGGTAAGAATTCTTCAGTAACACGTCACACACGTGATATTATTTTGAATCCAAGGCCTGAATAAAAACGATGCATGAGTGCGAGTGAGAAAGTATTCGGCACCCTTAAATTCTCTGCGACACGCGCTAGAGTAAGATAAAAGGTCTACATATTTTTGAGTCGGTTTCCAAAAGTATCGCTGGCAAATCGTTGTGAATCGTTTCACGTAGCATCGATAATCTGCGAGTTCGTGTTTCTAAATTTGCTATTTTTTGTGTTAAACATAAAGTCAGTGGTATATATTTTTAGTTAATTAAGTAGGAAAGATGGTTCTGCGTGTTGTATTAAAATATGGTAGCCGTACTGATAAGCAAGAAGATGGTATTACGTTTCATAGGTAAGTTGATACATGTTCGTGACAATTTATTTGTATATTTTTATTTATTTTAATATCAGTGACCTAGTGTTTCTTTAAAATAACTTAAGTTATGGATATCTTTACCTAATGGTTGCATTTTGACCGCTTAAATATACTATATAACGTAAAAAAATAGAAAATTATATTTTAATTCTGAGCGTTTAGTGCGAGCACTTTGGGCGAGCACTAGCGAAATGGTCTATGGTCTCGAACATTTGTAGGCGAATGCGTTCGCTCGCCCACAAACCAAACGCACGGCACGTAGCTTCATTTAGCAATGCAACGGTCTATGCAACTATGCAATATAGTCTATGTTTGAATCCCAATTATAATGTTGGATGCTTCCCATGCAAAGCAGAATTTGATTTATGACGTCATCGTCGACGTCATAGAGGGGGGTGCCCTACCTTAAAATGTGAATACCCTCTTGAAAAAATAGTCAATACACAGTAATATCTCTTATATTGTAATTTTTACCGGGTTTTTGTGACGTCGTCTTAATTGACACGCAACTTTTTAATTCAAATTTTATTTTAGTTACAGCCCTACATACACAATGATATAAAACTGTATGATTTATTAATAATTTTTAAAGCCACGGCAACAAATAATAGTGTTTCATAATAGTACATCACGTATTCACATCAACAAATCGTCTATGTTCTGGCAGAACACACTAACTGGAGAATACTAGTTTTGAGTAATTTGACTTTGAAGTTGTTAAAATGTTTGAAATGGTCTATCACGTGAGTTTATTAAGTAATCGTAAAAAGGATGACTTTAAAATAAAGACTGCTTATTTATTAAGAAGGTTTCCAGACGGTAAAGTTTGAAATAAGGAACATTTTGGTATAACTAACTAAATATGTCATTTTTTCGAATTAGTGTCTTCTGCCAGAACAGTGACGAAATAAAAGTCCATACATAAAAATATGTAATAAGATTTAAAAAAAAAAACTAGCCATTCGAATCCGATGATCAGGACATGCAACACTGATAGTATTACTCTCAGAGCAGTACATTGCTAATTGTCACAAAAGATCGTATTCCTAAGTATGTTATAATATATAATACATTATAACAAAATGTCAAATATCTTTCAATGCGCCAACATAAGAATATAGAATACTACGTGTCGTACGGCCTTTATCAGTCACAGACCTTTTACACGTTTTTTGGTGTCCCTCAGGCCTCAAACTTAGGGCCGTTGCTGTTCACAATTTTTATAAATGACATAGCATTGGTAATAAAAAATGCTTTGTTTTTGTGGTTCGCTGATGACTTGAAACTCTTTTTGGAAGTTGTCACCTTGGACGATTGTCGTCAGCTCCAACTTGATATAGATAATAATATATTTGATTGGGGCAGGCGTAACAAACTAGAATTCAATATTGATAAATGCAATCTTTTGTCGTTTACCAGAGCCTCAAAAGTGTTGTTTTTCCAATACTTGATGCATGGCAGAGTTCTGTCACGAATATCATCTGTAAGGGATCTTGGCATTACGTTTCAGAGTAAACTGACATTTATTAGCCATATAGTTACCATTTGTAACAAAGCGCTTAAAATGTTGGGCTTCGTCATGCGTACTTCCCGGGTCTTTTCGGATGTTACGGTATTAAAACTTTTATTTAATTCTTTAGTTCGAAGCAGACTTGAGAGTGGGTCTATTGTTTGGGCACCGCATCAGTTGAAGTATAGCCTTATGGTGGAGAGGGTTCAGAAGAAATTCTTGAGACTCTTTTATTTGAGGTTGTACGGATACTATCCGTGGCTTTATCCAACTGACTTTCTCTTAGGCATGCTTACATACTGCAGTTTGCAATTTAGAAGAAATCTTTATTTGGCTACGTATTTTTTTCGACTTATACGAGGTATAAATGAAAACTCTGCCATTCTTGGCGTGTTGACCTGTGTGTCCCTGATAACTATCTTAGAAATAGAGAACATCAGTTGTTTATTCTCCCAAGGTGCAGAACCAACCTGCCACTGGTAATGCCAATTGGGAGGGCGATAACTATGTTCAACGAAATTGCTTCAGGTGTTGATATATTCCACCTACGTGAGGATGAGTATAGGTGGATGTTGTTTTATAAATTATTAAAATAGGATCTGCTTAACTCATCCGGTGTACTTCCTTGTACCTATCTAATTAATATTTTTGTACGTACATATTTCTACTGTTTAATAACATACTATGTATCTCTTTTTTTATGTAACACTTACTGTTTTAAGTATACTTCTTTGTTTCTATATGTCATGTTGTGAACGTCTTAAACTTATAATTAGTAATGTCCACAATATGTTAAAAAATAAATTGAAATTGAAATTGAAATACTAAATTTCCTATGAATACCAATTCACTCACATTAAAAAGTTTGTGGAATCGTCACATAATACAAACTGTTCACGTGATTCATTATTGTGTCCATCTTTAAAATGACCCGCTTTCTTTCAGTGCCTGCTCAACCAAATGGTATCAAAGCATTATCATTATCCAGCGAGTCGGTTCTGGTCAGCTGGCTTCCACCGTTAAAGCCTAATGGGCACATCAAGCATTACACCATTTATGTCAGAGAAGCTACAAGGTATATATTATTAATTGAATGACATCACTACATAATATTATTAATTTAATGCACAATAATAGTATAAGTATATTATCCAATATCCAATAAGTATATTATCCAATAGATCTGGCAAGCCAATGACTTATACGGCCCCTGCAACAAACCGAACAGTATCCGATGGTCCAGTCATAACTTCTGGCGAGATGATGTTTGAGGTTGGTTCCTTGAAGGACGGAAGGTCTTATGAGGTGTGGGTCAGTGCCACCACAGGATCTGGAGAAGGAGAGCCCACTGCCATTATTAATCAAGAACCATCATCAAGAGGTAAGCCTTCACAATAAAAGGCAAATTACTAAAAAGTAAGAATAATGAGTCAATAATATTATCTATCTAACTCAATCATTTACACTCACGTTGCTTCGATTCTGACCACATGGCTAATTCTGACAGGCTTCTTTCTAAAATTCTGTGAATTTTACACAAATATTACTATTTTTGATTAAAATTTAGCACTAAAACACAAACAGCAATTTGGTTGTGATTAAAAATTTTTAACAGGTCAATAACAAACAAATAAGGTTTGATAACAATTGTATAAGCTTGGCAGGATATAAAGAGCAAATAAATTGAAACCTGGAATAACTTTTGAAGGTCCAGCCAGAATAGCTTCGTTCGGAGGTCCCATCTCAGCGGGGGCAGGTGCCGGAGTATCGCTGAGCTGCCGAGCGGTTGGCACTCCTTCACCCAGGACATTGTGGATGAGGGCCGGCGCCCCCATTACTCATCACCGAGCTCTCGCAGTCACACAGCAGGGAGACTTGCTTATACCCAGTAAGATATCATTCAACAATTCACAATTGACGCAGTGGCTGACACATTGCAAGTGCCATTTGGCTACTTATGTTATATACCAGGAGGTCAACGAGAGCCACATTCTGGATTTTCATATATATAAAGAGCCACACCATAGTCACCTAGTATTAAATACAGAAATTCAAATTTAATTACATTTCTACACAAATCTTAGTTGCTATATAAAGTATAAAAAATACATAAATATAAGAAAATAAAAATTGAAAAAGAAAACACAAAATAATTACAAGATAAAAAGAACTTTTTATATACTTACGTTTTTAAATTTTCTGTTGAATCATATAAACTTGACTTGACTAGCTTAAACAATTTGTACTTGATAGAAATAATACTGAAATGTCATAATGATTTCCATAGTAACGCACATTTATATTAATATTAATAATTTAGTTGCTAGGACCCACTTAGCAACCAATAATAGTTTTACTTTTTACGGATTTCTTTCGAAATAACTTGTCATACAAAACAGAATTAACAGAAAATGAAATCAATTCTACTTAAAGATGGCTAAAAGTATTAAAAAAATGCATTGACATCGTGTTCTGATATATTCTAAAAGTTTCAAATGTCTAGTTAGTTGGGAAGTTAGTTAAAAATCGATTGCAAGATTGGTACCGGACAAACAACCACCGGACAAATAAGAATACGAGCTAAGAAAAACGTTGTAATATTAATAAGCGCGCACCCACCTTAATTAATAAATTGAAAGTACAGCACACACGCATACACCAATTTGTGCATCTTTGACAGTTGCATTCATATACCTACGCGCATCTTGTCACTTACAACATTTAGCAAGGAAAACTCGCAAAAATACTAGAAGGTATAATGGGGAAGGAAATACTTATATTTTTATCAAGAGATATTGGGAGCCGCACTTAACACAATGAAGAGCTGCATTGCCCGCGTCTGTTAAGGCTCGATGACATTGAGCGAGTTTTCAAGCTACTAGCCGGCGAATATACTATCTGCTAGTAAATTCGCCCAGTGTAATCATCTAACTAGCTAACTAGCAGATTGTAAAGAATCTACAAGAGAAGTTGTTAGCCGGGCTTGTTAGCTAGTAAACTAGCCGTGTGTCATCATAGTTGCTAGTGAACAAGCTGTGAGTATTGATACCGGATGAAGGTCTCCCACAGGAGACCACCTCAAAGGGCGGACCGAACCATCATCTTTCCCATAACACCACAGCCTACGTCCACTCTTCGCGGTTCTTGCAACCCTCGGCCGAGCGGAGCCCGCCTCCTAAAAATTCAAATTCGTTCACGCTCCCGCCAAAACGCAGACACAGTCTGCCGAAAACGGCCGCTCACGCCGCCACTAGAATCCGTCGGTAAAACAGAGAAGTTCGCGACCGATGGACGAAGAGGGCGCCGCGATCTGTCAGTTGGATGGGCGCGAAAAGCTCTCTCCTCTCTCTGACGCCGAACGAACAGCACCAACCGCAAAATCACTCTTGTATCGGACGTCGACAGCTAGCATCGCCTCTGCTCACCTCGGACGCGAAGCTAAGCCAGAATCTCCAATTCTCCAGCCAAAGGACCGCGTTGGCGCCAAGCAAGCATACTAAGCTAAAAGCATTCCGGACAGTCCAGCCAGCATTTTCCGCCAAAAAGACTCCATCGCCAAGCCGCAAGCACTGACTCTCGCCTCGGATGCCAAGCATCAGCAGCCCAGCCGCGACACCACGTTTGCAGGCCGCCAAATCGCCAATTACCAACCGACCGCCAACGACAATACCCTGTATCAACAATATAATAAACACCAGCCTCAACAGCATACATGTGCGTTTCTCTCATTCCACCCCGCTTCTGGCTTGCTAGTGATACGGCCTTCACCATTCTCCTCGACGGAGAAAGGCCGGTATCAGTATGAGCAAATTAAAGAAACAACATATGGTTTCAACTCGCTAGCTTGTTGGCTACTGAGCGAGTGGAAAGTTTTGTGTGTCATCATCACTATCACACTAGCTGACTCTCCCACTTTAAACTAGTGTGTAGCTCTATGTAATTGAGGCTTTATATACCAATACTATTATGTCCAATTTTATTTAGCTTAAAATTAATGATAATGGTAAGATAGTATGTCTTTTCGTTCCTACTACATGGAGTGGTGGCGTGGATAATCACAGAAACAACGCTCGGAAAACTTAAAATGTAGATATACAGGCTTATGCTCCATATCAGCTGGAAAAACTAACTTACAAAATGTAAAAGTGATGTTTAGGGTGAAAAAAACCAAAGATAATCAGTGAAATAAAAAGATTATGTGACATACCAAGAGGTATCAATCAACTTCTGCATTTTATCATTCAAAGGAAGATGTCTGATAAGTGTGAAGCCCTTGAGTTAAGCTCTACCCTTATTTAGAGCAACGACAGACAGGAAAAAGGTGATCGTAATCATCGCTCAAATCTGATACTAGATATGGCACAGAAAGTAGAAAAGGAAGATATTTATTGCAATTCGTGGATCATTGGCCAATAAAAATGGGTATATTATTCTAATTGAAAAGCTTAACAGGATAGAAAAACAAATTACGTAACGTTAAAACCAATCATTTATACTTGAAACACAAAACATTGTTTACCACTAATGTTGAATTATGGATATAGATTTGAAAATAGACAATTCAATACAATATTATTGAACTCTAGGGAGGATAATTATTATTCATTTCAAAAAATTAGGATAAGTGAATCTGCTAATATGACCAAGACTAGTATATTTTTTGTAATTATTGCTTTGCTATAATATATTGCTAATTTCTGTCAGTTTTTTGGAAATAGATACGAGGGTGGGTCAATAAGTCCTTAGAAAAGCCGACAGGTGGCGCGACTAGTACTGTAAGCGGTTTGTTTTCATGCAGCGGCACTACTGATTCAGTATGCTGCGAAGTTTCAATCAGATTGGTCGGGTTGTTGTGTGTTTCTCGTACATTTAAAAAAAAAATTTGCTTGTTTACAAAAATGGAGAAAATTGAGTTTAGAGCTGTTATTAAACATTTTAATATAAAAGGGTTAACAGCAAAGGAAATAAAAAATGAGTTGGATTTAGTTCACGGCATATCTGCTCCTTCACTTGCAACTATTTATAACTGGTTAAATGAATTTAAACGTGGTCGTACATCAACAAAGGATGAACCACGCTCAGGACGTCCTGTAGAGGTGACTACACCAGAAATGATCAATAAAATCCACGATATGGTGTTAAGTGACCGAAGATTAAAGTTGAGTGAGATAATTGAGGTTACAGGGATCTCAAAAGGTAGCGTCATTTCTATTTTACATGACAAATTGGGCATGAAAAAAATTTCTGCAAGATGGGTGCCGCGTTTGCTCACAGTCGACAATAATCGCAATAGGGTGGTGGCCTCTAAAGCCCTGTTGTCGCTCATGCAACGCAATCCGGATGAATTTTTTCGTCGCTTTGTGACTGTAGATGAAACATGGATACACCACTATACTCCCGAGACGAAAGAACAGTCAAAGCAGTGGATTGCGAAAGGCGAACCATGTCCAAAGAAGGCGAAAACCGTAAAATCAGCTGGTAAGGTTATGGCTACTGTATTTTGGGATGCACGTGGAATTATTTTCGTTGACTATTTGGAAAAAGGAAAAACAATAACAGGGGATTATTATGCATCTTTATTGGACCAGCTAAAAAACAAAATTGAAGAAAAACGGCCTCATTTAAACAGGAAAAAAATCCTCTTTCATCAGGACAATGCCCGTGTTCACAAATGTTTACGATCAATGGCTAAAATTGAAGAATTGAAGTTCGAATTGGTCGACCACCCACCGTATTCGCCAGATTTAGCCCCCAGTGACTTTTTCCTTTTCCCAAACTTAAAAAAATGGCTAAGTGGACAATGTTTTTTTTCAAATGAAGAAGTCATCGATCGGACAAATGCTTATTTTGAGGACCTTCCGAAAACTTATTTTTCTGACGGTTTAAAAAAAATTGAGAAACGTCTAACCAAGTGTATTGAGCTCCAAGGAGATTATGTTGAGAAATAAAAAAAAAATACAAAAATAAAAACTGTTTTAATGCTTTTTTCTAAGGAATTATTGACCCACCCTCGTACTTCAATATACAATTAAAAAAACTGGCAATATTTGCACAATGATCTGATAGGAGCCAAATCAGTAAGATAATATTGATTTTCCATCCAACGTCTCAATAAGTTTGATAATTTGTATCTGATTAAATGACTGCTTACACAAATACGAAATCACTCTCATTGTCATTGCTATTTACAGAGATAGATGCGTCACTGTCAGACAACTTCACCTGTGCAGCAAGAAATTCCGGAGGAGAAGACTCGGTCACTTATTCAGTTCGAGTTCTACTGCCGCCTCCTCCGCCAATTCTTGTTGCCCTTCCGACGCCCACTCAGCGAGCACTCGCAGTCCGCTTAGAGACTCCACAGCATCATGCTGATACTACTCCAGCACATGGTAAGCTTAGTTAATGTAGCTGTTTGTAATAGATTAGATGGAGGGGTTAAACTGCAATCACATGAAAAAGGCAGGCGGTGTAGAGTAACCGATTGGCAGGGCTGTTGAACCTATAGACAGCAATTGTATGCCTGGAATGTCCACTTGAGCTTTGCCGGCACGTGTAACAGATGCAGGTCTAGTTTTAGGGTGATTGGACAAATTGGGTTCAATTGAGCCACACGCACTAGGACGCCTTGCGCCCTAGATGAGTTCAGCAGTTGCAAGAAAAAACAAAATCAAAAATGATATAATGATAAGGTAAATGTGATCAAATATATTTTTATTGCAAAATAGGAAAATACATAATTTAAACTCATCGCTCATTTTTATGTGGTCAGTGAGCTATTGAAATTTCATCGAATTAGTGTGTCGTTGTCATTAGTATATGACTATTCATCAGTAGTAATATCATAATATTTTCTTGTTGTTTCCCGTAAGTATACCTGACAAGTGTGCTCTTTTTCTCTGATCTACACAGCCTACCTCTTTCCAAAAGTCACCCTTCGCCACTGTCATAATATTATACCTTCTGTTTATTATTCTTCACTAGAAATAATATATAAATATGTCCGAAAGGTAAGGGATTGTTTTCAATTTAATTGTCACATCTATTTTTAAGGATACACGTTGAATTACAAACATGAGGAGTCAGAATGGCGGTCATTAGAGCTGGCGCCAGATTCCACCACATTCACACTGCAGGACTTGAGATGTGGGTCTCTGTACCACATGTACGTCACAGCGCATAACAGAGTTGGCAGCGGAAACCCAAGTGATGTCATCACTGCCTCTACCAGAGGAGGGGGTGAGTGAATCAAATTTTATATTAAACAGAAATAGTTAGTCCAATTAGCACTCGTATGGCCGTGTGTAAATATTACATTTATAATATGTATTATGATTGCGTGTTATCAATAATGAAGAATGATTACACCTTGTATGCAGTCGGTAACATAGCAGAGCAATAAAGTAAAGATGGCTGTCTATATATATCGATGACCCAGTATTAAACAGTAACAACACAAAAAACGTGGTTTTGAGATAATCATGTTTTAATATTGTGAATATTTTACAATACACCAGATTTGTCAAGTTTTACAAGGATACATGTTAGAATTTATCTATTCTAAATTGAAACGTATGGTCAATTGCGAGTTTTAAATGGAAACAATTCAAAATGGATCTGTACAAAACTGGTTTTGTTTGAAAGTTTGTAAAATTTCATATGGGTTTTTTGGCTCTCAAGGTATCTAAATTATTTTTTTCGAATTGTTTCTGTACAAAACCGACAAGAGCTCATTTTTACGAGTATTTATTATTATGTAGTAACAAGCGACAGCGTAAAAAGGTGCCTTAACTCGAGCATACGGATAACATAGACCATTTAGGATTTGTTATTCTTTCCACGTGATCACTCTGATACCGCCTAAGCCATGGCATCCTCAGAGGATCCAAGGCCATGAGGCCTGAATCATCATTGGGCTGATTCATGCAAACATGAACAGATCGACTGCGAGGCAAATTTCTAGCCCGTAAGCTTAGATGTATGAAAATTTATAGTCGCCCTTTTGCAAGTTCTACAAAATTTAATGAAATCATTCTAGCCCTTAATGTATGTAAAATCCTGCATTTTCTTTATACCTACATTAATTCTAGAAGCAAGCAAAGTAAAACCTAGCGTCATTATAAATTTTATACTTATTCAATTTTAAACATACAAGCAAGCAGGGGCGGCTCTACCTTAAGGGTTCATAGGGACCATCCCCACATCGTTATCATATGGAGAATGCGTAAAAAACGTCTGATATTTTTATCATTGTCATAATATACATACTTAATTAAATGATTAAATAAATTATTTAATTTATTTCATCTATCTGAACCCGTCGCAATTTTCATGAGATATTTATTATTATACAAACAAATAAAGCAATAATTGTAAATTATGTAACAACATAATAATGATTACGAAATATGCCCTATTTCACGGTGACACCTATGTACAAATTAAGAAAGCTATTGCGTTTATTTTTCGCTGATCGGGGTCACTCAGTCCCATCCCGTTGCTGCGGTACAAATCACTTTCTACAAAGTATGTGAATGCATCAGCGTTATTATACGCATACTAGGGACCAAATAGAATGACCCCATAGGTGAGTAGAAACGCTCGTTGTATGATGTTCAAAATTGATGATGGTAAATCTATAATAATTATTACTTATTATTAATTAAGTTTATATTTTTAAGCACGATTTTTAGATGTGATTAAGTAATGACTCAGATAATCATATTATTTATTCTGAGAAATTACTCATTTCCTCATTTATAAAATCATAATATTATAAGTAGCTTCGTACAAAATGTACCTATAGTAATATGAAAATGTAGGTAGGTACATACTTGTACATATATTTGATAATTAATGACTAAACCCCACCACCTAGAAAGTCGTCGAGTTGCCACTGCAAGCAAGCTATAATTTAGTGCAGTAATGTTAATCCCAGCAAATGCAGTCCCTTTCAAAGCATGTACCTGGAAAAGGTCTGCTTGAATATTTCTGTGGTTAGCAAAAATTCTCAGAAATATGACACCCAATGTACCTACCAGCCAGGTACATAGGGTGTAAAGGCTGTCCTTTTGTCATTTTCCAGTGACAGAATTTGTAGGTAATATTTTTAATTCTTGCCTGAGTTAACCTACTCCAAAAAGGTTGTTTCATCCGGTTTTTGGTCTCTCAGGACGCCGGCCGCGGCCGTCGGCGTCTCCCGCCAATTCAAATTTATTTATTTTTTTAAAATATTTTTTTGTTAAATATTTTGTACGCTGTACTTTACTGTATTTATATTCCGAACAATAAACGCCCTGTTTTCGCCTGTACTTCCGCGTTGTCAATCAACATAAACATGTCCCCGAAAGAAGAAGCAGACAATACCACCGTGACTTGACATGACATTACATCATCATCAGGGGGGTCCAGCGCACTCATCCATCACCCCCCCCCCCCTTTCGGAGGTGACAACTCCATAGAAAAATTCATCTATCCCCTTCTTGAACTAGCCCATTTTCAGATATCCGAAATTTTAAGAGAAAATTCATCATGTTGTCACAGTATGACTTTTGGAGACATCCCCCCTTCCTTCAAATCTTTTGCTTACCCCCTAAGATATATTTGTGTAACACAACTGAACTGGAAAACATTGTTCACTTCACACTTCATACTGTTAAAGATGTTTCTAATATATTTTAAACATTTTCAGCTTTAATATTAAAAATATCTTACGTTTTATTATAGGTATACTACGTATAGTCGAAGAGAAAACTCATATTGTGTATAAAAAATCATTTTCAGTTCCAAAAGCCCCCGCAGAATCAGATTTCCTGTCAACAAACTCTACAACTCTCCGCTTGAACGGAATGTCTTGGGACGACTCCGGATGCCCGCCGCTGCGTCTCTCCTGTGAATACCGACCATTGGGCAGCGCCAGGTGGATCCCGGCTGGCACAGGCGGTCCGGACCCATGTGCCTCCATTGAGGCAGGAGGGTCCGACCCTTACGCCCAGATCGCTGGACTTGTTCCGGCAATGTGGTACCAGTTGAGGGTCACCGCAGTCAATGAGGCTGGAGTCTCAGTAGCTGACTTCAACTTTGCTACGACAACACTAAGCGGAGGTCGGTATTTTTTTTATGTATGTTTGTATGATGTACATAATATTATAATCTGACAGTGAGCACTCCAAAAAAGTTAATTAGCAGAACTGAAATACCCGCAATACTCCGGTATTGATTATATTATAACACTAGGACTACTTGTTAAAGCTATCACAGGCTAGTAGTAAAGTACCCAAGGCCATCTATAGTCAGGCCACGGCACTAATTTGTGAGCTCCGACAGTAATGCTAGTTATTACTTAATTTCGAATGTAACCGCTAACCTATTGATAGTAAAAAGAATATTTTCGATTGGATATTTCGTTCATATTAATTAACGTATTAGTACCATTTTTTTTTTTATATCTACCCATATACCCATTTACATACCGGCTTATAATGTTGTGAGTCCCCGGTTCGAATACTGGGTCTGGCAAATACACATATTATTTTTCAATGTGTGCTTGGAATCAGAGTATGGACCTAATAGGTTGAGAAAGTGGCTAACATCCATTTCTTGTAAAAACAAAATCTGTTAATACAACCTCCACTCTGTGGAGTCCTATATAAACATGGTAAAGTAGTAATTTTTTTACAATATGAATCAATTATCATTTTCTGTAGAAATTTTACCGTATTGCATTTGAAGTATTAGCAATAACTAGCATCACTATTGGAAGTCACAGTTTCGTGCCATGACCTTTGTGGAAGGGCCTGTCAAGGTTTCTCATATAATTTTTTGTGTCAATGAGATATCATAAAATAATAACAACATTTTATGTACAGGAGTTAGTGAAATGTTATCCAATGTTAGTGATAAAAAACAAAAATTGGAAAACAATTGTATTCAAGCATGAAAACATAACCTGTACTGTACGGGTGGATCAGTTTTAGTAGCTGGTGTAATTGACACTTGCTGAGCTAGTTGTAATATCACATGACTTTTTTCACTGAAAAAATAAATACTTAGTATACTCGGCCAATGCAATTGACGCTTAAATAATTTTTTTAATATCATCATTTTAATCTTTTTCAGCTCGCATTGCAGCACCATCAAGTTATCCTGACGAAGGAGTTTATGCCGATGAAAGTTTTACAGACTCCATCATACTGCTGATACTCTGCGCAGCCATAACCGTATCTGCCATTATTATGGCATATCTACTGTTGAAGAAACGGAGGTAAACTTTCCACTCTTATACCGATATTGATATAAATACATACTCTTCCTGAAAAGATATCATAGTTAAAATTCATTTTATTGTGAGGGGAAGAGGAGGGTGTTGGATATGGTAGATAGGTTGACTTCAATGAATAGAAGGTGGATGCGTGATTAAGTAAATACCCGATTTATTTCCCTCAACAATAAATGATACAAAAATTACAAACAGTACATTGATAGTTTAAAATGAGATTGACAGTTAGATTACGAAGATGCGTTATGAGAAAAATTACTATTCTTTGATCAGAGGTTCGACTGTATGTTAGAATGATTTTATGATGTGTGTTTTTTTATCTCTCGTGCCCCGAGCTCTTATACCGATTTCAAACAAAGGAAACCCATCGATGGCTTGGGGTACACGACCTGAAGATGCATGTCATTGCTTATTGTATGAACTAAGCAGGGTTCACGCAAATATGACACTTTCAGCATTTCCTCGTTGCATTATAAAATAATTAACAATACATTTCCTGATTCAAAGTTGCTAAGACTGCATTCCTACTTGCGATAATAATGATTTGTATTATTCTGCTCTCATTCTAAATTATTACAAATAGTTAAATTATCAAGAAAATATTATGTGTTGTTATGAAATTGTCGTCGGGCAAATAACTCAGGCGGGTTGATTGTCCTCAGTACATGCCGTCGACAAGATTTTGTAACTGATATTACAAGCCTTTCTTATTGACTATCTTACAAAGTAGCATGGTTATTAGGTACTTAAACAAACTATCATAACTTGGAGATCCATGATACACCCACAATTCTATTAAATTGAAAAAGTTCTTCGGGGTCTCTCCCAATTTGGAGAACCCAAGCTTTGGTCTTTTTATCCTTATGGTAAATCTAGCCCTGTATGGTTAGCATATTCAGATAATTAAACGGTAATTTCTTGCTGACTGACACAAAAGTGCAATGGGGCCTAATTCAAAGTGATCTAAACTTTTGTGCATCGTAAGAATTTAGAGAGACAAAATCTAGTAAGTAGTAGTCAGAAGCTAGTAAAAATAGCCTAAATAATTTTAAACAAGCAATGCTATTGATTATTGATTGCATTATCTTCTACAACACTGTGTGTATGTGTATTTCAGACAAGATACTCCGGCTGAGGATAAGTCGGAAGAAGACAACTGCAGGAATTGTCAACAGGTGTATACAGCGTTACCATTAAAACATAATGGGAAAGGGTTGGATGATTCATCAGGTAAAAATATTGTAATTAGTAGGTAATATCATTATAATATGTACAACAATTATTCAACAAATAGTTATTTATTGCTGGTTTATGTTTTGAATATAAAATCATCATAAATTGCTTAGTAATTAAGAGTATAAACTTGACAGCAGTCAATTTCACGAGTGGAATTTTATTTTATAATTACTTTTAGTGTGTTTCCTGACTAATAAATAATTACAAGATAAAAAGAACTTTTTATATACAACGTTTTTAAATTATCTGTTGAATTATTATGCTCAATATGCTGAAACTTGTACTTGATATGAAGTAAATAAAAAACAAACAAACAAATATAGAATTCTGAAATGTCATTTTGATTTCCATAGTAACGCATGCATATATTAATAATTTAGTTGCTAGGACCACCCCCTTAGCAACCAATAATAGTCTTTTAATTTTTACGGATTTTTCTGAAATAACTTTGTATACAAAACAGAATTAACTAAAAATGAATTCAATTCTGCTTAAAGATGGCTAAAAGTATTAAAAGAATGCATGGCATCGTGTTCTGATGTATTCTAAAAGTTTGAAATGTCTAGCTAGTCGAGAAGTTAGTTAAAAATCGATTGCAAGATTTGTACTAGACAAACAACCACCGGACGAACAAGAATACGAGCTGATAAAAACATTGTAAAATGACTATTTTTATCCAACATGGCGAAGGGTCGTATGTTATTTGGCTATCACAAAAGGGGTTCACGATCATTGTTGCCGACAATTTCAGCGGATTTATTTAAAAACGCTAAAAATACACGGATTATCCTTTATTTTACACGGAACCCTGGAGTTCCGCGGAATACCATTTTGGAAACACTACTTAACTGTAGAACATTACACTGCCCTTAACCTTAGCAATAGGTTAGCGAGTCCGCCAAACATCGTGGCCTGGAGGCCCACTTCAGGATGTGGGGGTCAAGGTCCCGGCACAAGGGGTGCAATCATTTGTGTGCGGAAAAAAATTACATAGTCTACAAATAAAAAAATTAGACTCAGAGACACATTTCATTATATTCATACAGAATGGCATTCTTTACTAACTAATAATCATAAATTACCCATTATTAATATCGCACACTTTAATAATTAAGTCATAATATGCATAAATTAATTATGTAATTAAATCACATCGAGAATCCTTGCACAAAATTAAATATTCTGAAATAACAATTAATAACACCTCTGTAACTATATAAATTATTATGTAATACAAAATATTTGATACATAATGGCAGATTTATGAGGTACCTAATTATTGTCCGAATGTCTAGCATGCATAGACCACAATGGCGATATCCATGTGACTGAAGTTCAATGGATATACTGGGTTATAACCGCAATATTTAAAAATTATTTTGTATTTATCATACAAAGCATTACAAAGAATTATATCAAATTGTAATAATTGTTTATTGATTTATTTTTTCTAATATTTTACAGAGTTATATGAAATTAGCCCATACGCCACCTTCAGTGTGGGTGGAGGGGCCCAGAACCACCCACAGAGCCACTCACAAAACCACCCACAGGGTCCAGGCGGTCAGGGTCCTCTGGTCCAGGGCTCAAGAGCGGTCACAGCGGCGACTCTTGATTACACTCTGCAGTTCAGGACGTTTGGGCACACCGAAAACGATGCGGAAGGGAGGGCGGCACCCCCTCCGCCTCCACCACCCACTAACTGTGTCCCTGCTTACCGGCCAGCGAGGTTGAGACATAAACAGAGGTGCTACCACTCTAATGATGGTAAGATATTTTACTTAGGTATAAAATGTCAATTTCGCAGTCATCAACATTGTTTCAAAAAGATAATGTTAATGCTGTATCACCCACAAACCCATTATCTATCTTTGTAATCAGAGAGCGCAAAAATAATGGGAGTGAATTGCCTTCTGGCTGAGACTGTAACAAGGTTTAATTCTTGAGTGTGGATAAATATTGGGTAAACTTAAGCAAATCGTCGCTATAGGATTGGTTTGTCGAATATCCGTTTTTGTCGAAATCGACCTTTGAATGCAGAATGATTTTTTGTATCTAAATGGACCAGAACCATCCTTATCTTTAAATTGTTTTGTAATGAAAACAGCATTCATATGCTGTAAAAACAACAATTTAAATACCTTCATGTATCTAAATATAGGATAATCAAGTTTTTCGTCTACTGAACATTTGACATTTGGTCTATTCGACAAACCAATCCTACAGCAACGAAATGTAAACCATTTTTATACCTCACAATATTACCTATTGCAGTATCTGACATGCCGCAGATTTTTAATGACACACATGGATTGTTGAGCGAAGCTATTACTAAAAAAATTTGTGGCTTAGTATTCCATAATTATTCAAACAGATGTCATTGTGTGTTTAATTATTTAGATTATGCACATCAATCCGACAATGGCTAGTAATTTGAATTTAAAGTCGGACGAGATAACTCGTGAAATTTATATGTGCGGCTTGTGGATCACAGCCTCATAGAGCGAAAAAAACTCACTGAAGGCATAGAACGAGGTTTTAATGAATATAATATTTTCTATTGTTACGTCTATATCATAATATGCATTAAAGTTTGTCACGTAAATGAAACTCATATTCAATATTGACACTCGACGTGCTTTGTCTTTCTTGAGTTTTGTAACCTGACCGTCATAAAGTAATAAACTGTATCTGGCTTCAAAGCCTTGGTCCAAATTTCTATCTTATTAATCTGTTCTGTGTTTCATTATTACAATTACCAAGTTCAAGACGTTCACAACATGTCAGCATGAAAAATATAAAGAAAAATAAATAACATAAATAAAAATCAGTGAGAGACATGTTAATATAAAAAAGGCCACAATTGTGTTAGTGTTACAAGCCTAAAATAATGAAATGTCATTATGTCTAATGTGCCTCAACGGCAGAGTGTTTCACCAATGTGCGCTTCCATTAATCACGTGTGCATGTGAAACTTGGTCTGTTGGGAACAAAGAAATTCAAAAATTAAGAGTTGCACGTGGCAAAGAGAGGTATTTGTTAGGTATCATGTTTAGAGACACTTAATCACGAGATAAGGGAGCAAATGAGAGTAAGCTACAGAATTAAGTAAGTATACCAAAAGTTTTAAATTAAAATGGGCTGGACACAGCTTGTAAACAGGATGACCAATGGATGAATGCAATAATAATCCAGTGGTATCCAAGAGATATAAGATGACTGAAAGGCCACTCTAAGGTATACTGGATAGATTATAAAAAACCAAGACAGTAGCGAAGAAAATAGAATCGAGAAGAGTGGAGAGAGTTTGAGGAGGACTTCAACCAGCAGTGGATTGAAACAGGTTGATGAAGAATTAAACTGATGTTTTTACTTACCCATTAATTTTCCAAATTACATATAATTTTTTTTTTTTTTAAATTCTAAATATTCCAGAGGAGTCATCAATGAGTACGGCTGAAACGGTTCGGGTGGGCCGAAGAATCGGCATGCCCAGCAACCGACCTCCGCCCGACTCCGATTCGGACGACAGCGTGTCGGAGGTTCCAATGAGTGGGCGAGTGGCTCCAGTGGGGGGGCTCTCTTCAGTTGTGGCACCGCCTGCCGTGAGATGCTCGCACCGCCAGAGACCAACCCGCCTGCTGCACCATGCTGGTCAGCATACATGTAATAACTATTACTTATGATTTTTTAGTCTATCTATTATGCTTACTTTGTTCCCTTCCAGAAAAATTCAACAAACGCAGTGTGGTCAACATAGTAGCCAGCGTTCCGTCTAATTTTTCTATTGTGAGTGTGGATCATAAACTCATTTGAGTAGTAAATTTTGTACAATAGAATTATGTATGCAAATATACCTACAGTACGACTTTTATAATAAATGAGGCGTCTAATTACAAAAAGCGACAAGTCCACAATTCGATATTTGCGGGAAACAACGTTTTTATGTTTCAAGCTTCAATTATTTATTTTAACGTAAGAATACTTTTTCCGTTATATTCTATGCTGAAATTAGAACCAAATCGTCGCCATAGTACTTGTTTTCCGAATAGACCAATTGTCGATTGTTCAGGAAACGAAAAACAAAGTTCCCTGTCTTATATTTAAATATCAGTACATATATCAAGCACTCTGTCTCCTTTTTATGATTGCCACATTATCCAAGAAGAGATTTGATGAATAATATATTAGTATAATTCATTAAACTAAGAGAAAATACATTTTATTTACAAGTAAGCAATGTGGATATACGGATCATTCTCAGCGCTGGCTCCGAAAAGTGGATATTCGGAACAAAACAAGGACATTCGGAATGTAAGACCGTAGCGTATCGTTGCATGGACCACGGTATACCGTGTGGTCAAAAAGTACAAACTTAAAAACTTAATATATATTTACGTAAATTTTAATAAATTTACTGATAGGTACATGATTTTTTGTAAATAGGTGATCAAGTTGTATCAATGATCGTTTTTATCTAATTCCATAGGTAATTATAAATATGGCATTCACCATTTTCTGTTTACAAAATTGGGAATCAACATAAAATTATATATCTAATTATAGTTATAAAAAACTGTATCCATAGATTTACGTAATAATAATGTAGGTAGTAAAATTTTCCTAATTTCTATATTAAAACGGTGGCAATGATATTTTTATTGGTCACAAATAATGCTTCATTATGGATTTTAATCGAACTTGATACAATTAAACTTATTACAAACCATATATTGCATATTAGGTATTATGTTTTATTGGCATGGAACAAATAATAGGGGCATGTGTTATTTAATAACGATTGATTGAGAATATTCTATCCTGAGTATAATATTATTATATAAAATAGTTCACTCACGAAACCAGAATTAACCTTAATAGATCGTACATTAACTAAAATATCTATTGGATAGCCAATAGTATTATAATTATACTTAATGAAAATACAATCAAATGTACTGTAATTCAATGGAAATCCACCAAAAAAAAATAGGTATAAACATACATCTTATTAATAAATGAGATTAAACATTCGCGTACATTTTAGCATGAATAGATAAAAAGTAAATTAAAAACAGAAAAAGTTTTGATTATAGACATTAATAATAATTATTTTTTAAGACCGTAGTTACCGAGTCACACTGTACAATTCGTATGACCGTTGGGATATTATCTCTGTTTCTCAGTACAAAATACAGTAATTTAGGTTAAAAATACTTACTTCCATAACTCTGCTGTAAGTTCAGAGCGAACTGGTGATGTACCAGCCAAGATTGATAACTTTAAATTTGATAAATTCACTATTTAAACGATAGAAACTTAAAATAACACAATAGTAGTCAAAATCGCGCGCTTTGAAAGACGAAAAACAGACATCAGTCACATATGAAGTGAGCGACATTAGAAGTAGATAGCGCTATATGAAAGCGATATGCGAGAGTGAGACCGAGCTATTCTATTTGACATTCGGAAAATAAGCACAAAGCAATCGTTGCGAAACATGGCGTATTCGGAGTTTTTAAAAAAATATCTCTGTTTCTACATGAAAATATACAATTTTTATAAATGATTTCGGTGTAGTTAGACAAAAGAAATATAACTGCATTAAAATTTCGATTTTGACAAAAATGGATATTCGGAAAACAAGTACTATAGCGACGAAATGGCAATTTATTTCAGCCGATAAACTCTTAAATGTAATAAATATGGGCATAATAAAATATGACGTAGCGCTACTTGTACCTGACTTTTTAATTTATTCCGCATAAAGCACATATTTCCGTGGCACTGTCATGAGTTTACCAGATGCTACAGCATGGGAGACGCCATTTATAATATTGAACGTTCCCTCATGATTACAAAAAGCGCCAAGTCCGTGTTTCATATTATTTAAAGCTTGGTTGATTTCGCGCGTATTTAAATCAACCAAGCTTTAAATAATAAATGAAACACGGACTTGTCGCTTTTTGTAATAAATCGAGACTTAAAATATTTGTTTTCGTAGGGTTTTGTTGCATTTTGGAATTTATAGATCAATACATATTGTGTAAAATTATACTAAGAATACATGCGTATTTTTTTCTCGATTTTGACCAAATTTGGACTTATCGCTTTTTGGAATTAGACGCCTCATATCAAGTCGTCTATGTCACCATGGTCGTATCTGGAACAAAATCCTTGCACCTGCATTAACTTTTTCTGCTACTACACTCCCCGCACTAATAATTCAGTATGTGTTCGATATCGCGTGGGGTTTTAATAACATTAAAATCTTTTATGACAATTCCACACGCAAAGGTCAAGTAACGTAATAGTGGCAACACGCAAAAACCACGTGACGTAACCGTGTCAGCACCTGCAGCGTTCTGACGTAGAAGACTTGATATAAAAGTTGCACTGTACACCACTTTTTATGCATACATGAATGAACTCGTCAAATTATTATGATGCGAAAGAAATGCTTTTTGAACCTTGGCAAAGTGCATTTTCACATCTCTTCAAACCAAAAATGTGAAGACTGCAATAAATGTAATAGAATAATGTGATGAAATTTGTCCAGTGAGAAATGAGTCTATGAACAATGTGCAAAATTTGGTGGCTATAATTATAACATTGGTCATTGTTTAGTCTATTTGGGCCAACCAAAAATCTGGTATCTCATACTTACTACTTTTTACCAAATTTCTGCTTGTGAAGATTTACAACATTAGTGTGAATGTTTTAGAAGGAATGTTGATGCTCCAAGGAATACAATTGACACATTGGTATTGAGAGTATGCGATTAAAGGCCACTTTTTTGTTGGTCGTATGTAGAGGAAAGTTTAAATAAACACTACTCATTCCCATCGACAAGTCGAAAGTGTCAATCGACATCTTACTAATAGTCGGTCATATGTCTGGAGTAGCCTAAATTAATTGAAGAAAGCTTTCTCCGGAAGATGTATTGTAAATGTATGAAAGTAAAGGTGAAAAAATTTCTATTTTACAACGTTTTTATTAGCTAGTATTCTTGTTTGTCCGGTGGTTGTTTGTCCAGTACAAATCTTGCAATCGATTTGTAACTAACTTCCCGACCTAGCTAGACATTTGAAACTTTTAGAATATATCAGAACACGATGCCAATACATTCTTTTAATACTTTTAACCATCTATAAGCAGAATTGAATTCATTTTCAGTTAATTCTGTTTAAGTACCGTTTATAAAATAAAAAAATAAATCGGTTAGGTACATGTTCAAACACGCGCGTTAACATAATTTTACTCCCTATTTTAATTATAGTTTGTCAATTTATGGCTACGGCCGTATGTTGTAGCTTAACTACTAGGGAATGACAAAAGAAATGGCGTATTTAAAAAAAAAATTACCTTATTCTTAGGTCAATAATTATTATAAAGCAATCATTATTCATAAGATGTTTATCACACTTGAATGCTCAAAAACATATCTTATAATAAGTATCTTTAGAATTATCTTCAAACGTGTTAATCTTGCCGATTTTTTGAATATTAAAATGCCTAATTATTGTCAAATTTGGGATCACAGAGATTATCAATATAATTTTTTATCGTGAATATTTTACAAAAATTATCTCATAATAAATTATACTAATGGTTTTATAAATGCGTTTAAAAATTAATAAATGTAAAAAATCTTAACACCACTGTACAGTTATGTACCGAAATATGACTATATTCTAAAACAATAGAGCGAGAGGTTTAAAAGAATACTATTTTATGTAACAAAAATACTTTATGCAGTCATCAAATGTTTAAAATAACTATAAAGGATAATAAGGCTTCAAAATTATATAAATAGATTATCTACAACGTTTAAGGAGTGTCCAGGATCATGGTTTGAAAATACAATAAAAACTCAATTTTGACCTTCGACGAGCATGTCCCCCCTTAAGGTGTCAATGTTAGAACCATCATGCAGGTTATTTCATATTGCATAGTCATTTGTAGTAAACATCACATTACACAAAAACTGAAAGGCAATTCAACACAATTTTTGATTCACTCAAACGATTAATTCCATAAATTATTAAATGTGCAGATTCGTCTTCTAGAGAAGGTTTTTCAAACTCTTCAACTTTCCCCTACCATCTTTATTCCTGTATATTATAGTTATTTATGCAACGAACCTACATTGCATCAATCTCAATATTCATTTCAATAATAGATATTATTATAATCCAAACCATTGTGTTATGTAACTACATAGTATATTAATAAATATATTTTTCTTCATTTTTTCAGATACCGAAATGTAAACACCATAATGACGTGAATTGAGCACAAAGACTGAAAATTATAACTGCCGTTCGTCTCGTAGTGTTAAACCAAATTCACCTGAACAATATAAAGACTTTTTATCATGAATATCTAAATGACCTTATTGCAATGGCAGCTGAGATATTTATATCCTAAGGTTGTGTTCAAAGTGATGCAGAACAAAAAATGATAGCTACTTCTGCACGTCTTTTTCTCGAGATCAATTTTCTCATTCAAATCAAAATATCAGTTATCTTAAGCCTCAATTGCATTGAGCTTCTTTACGAGCTGTTTATTGGCGAATTTACAATCTGCCTGTATAGTCGCCCAGTGTAATCATCGAATAAGCTAATAAGCAGGTTGTAAACACTCTACCGAGAAAAGTTGAAAGCCGGTCAATTTTACACGCTACACGCCGGCGTGTGGGCCTACTGCGTCTGCGCAATAGAGCGCAGTACCAACCTCCCGGTAAAAAAATGAACTATGTTCCGTCAAAATAGTCGCTGGCTTGTGGCTTCTCAGCGAATGGAAAGTTTTGTGTGTAATCATCAAATCGCAGTAGCTGAATCGCCCGCTTTTAAATTCGCCAATAAACAGCTCGTAAAGAAGCTCAATGTAATTGAGGCTTTACAGTCAGACATTTTGGATTTCTGAATAATTGTCTGATAATGAGGATATTATCATGGGACACTTTTAAGAGATCGCAATTTAACCTTTTCTATGTCTCACGATATGTATTAGGTACTATGGCAGTATCTGACTGGCCGCAGATTTTTAACGACACACGTTGAATATAGAGCGAAGCTCTTACTACAATCATTGTAGTACCGATAATTTGTGAGTTAGTATTTCATAATAATTCAAACAGATGTCACTTTGTGTTTAATTTTATAGATTATGCAAATTAATCGACAGTGGTTAATAATTAGAGTTTAAAGTCGGACAACTCGCGAAAGTGCGGCCTGTTGATTCCGGGCTCATAGAGCGAGAATACTCGCTGAAGGCATAGAATTGGTTAAGATTGCTCAGCCGCTTGATGTCTATGGTCTTTCGGCTCCATCGTCTTAAGAATTTCAAGTAGTTTCAGTTATGAATAGACTCAGAAAGTGAATTAACACTGAAAGATATGATACTTTATGCCCTACAAAATCAACAATAATACATATTATAGAATGGATATGGAAATATCTTCATTATCAGATAACATGAACTATGAAAAACGTAAAAAATAAATGTTTCACGGATTCTACCATTGCTCTGTTGTTTTCACTATTCTTAGGGCCATATGCATAGTCATACTTATGTAAATAGGTAGACTATTATGTGATTTATAAATATTACATGGAATGAAATTATTACGGATTGTTATGTTTCCATACATGTAAAGCACAACAATAAGCCCACTTCTTTACATGTATCCATAGTATGACTATGTATCCATAGCAACCGAGCACTGTCTGCTCTGTCACTGTGAATGCAATTTTACATCACAACAGATTCTGTTGTCAGTTTCAGGTTATTGGTATCGCAAGAACATCTTACACTATCTCTCTGTCAATGGCTATATTAGTGTAATACTGTTATCCTATTAACTAATGCACTAACGCAGTCTTATTTGTATGCAGCAACAGCAAAAGCCCCATGTACAATTTGTACAATAAAATTTATTTCCAGTTAGGTCGGTGATTCCCAATAATTTTGTTTTTGAGAATTTTGTTAAATCAACAGACATGTAAAAAATTATAAAAATTTTAACTTAGCGTAGGTACTGTTTACAAATGAATATTGTGTATATTTGTTTTTTATCACATCCCGTCAATATGGCATACTATAGAAGCCAAGTCTTACAAACTGCACCCGCCATATTGGCGTATTTAGACACTTGCAACTTTGGCCTACAGCATAAGTTCGACCATCCATATACTCATTATTTTTATAACAAGAAAATGCACGTGTAAACACCTATTATCGTGCAAGTTGCAAAATTGTATGCATGGATCAAAAATGTTCAGAAGCTTCTGAATTTTCACGCAATAATTGGTGGTAATTAATGCGCGGTAGAACGATAGTGGCAAACCTACCCGAAGAAATACGAACTACACCGCATAGAATATTTTGACGTTTACCGATTATCTACGAACCTGTCCAATAGCACCATACAATGACAACATTGCGTCTCATTTACGCTTGAAGAATAAAATTGGAGAGACAGTCAATACTTTTACGTGTAAACAGTTATCGTGATAGTTTAAAATACACACTATTGGTGCAAGTAAATTCATGCATGTGTATAGGCGCTAAAAGTGTTGATTATAAAATTTATCAACACTAACAATCAAGATAATAGTGCCTGTACACATGCATGGATTTAATGCAGCAATAATGTGTATTTTAAAAGTATCACGATAATAACTGTTTACAGGTAAAAGTGCTGACTGTCTCGCCAATCTCATTCTTAAAGAGTAAGCGAGATGTGATGTTGTCATTTTATAGTACTATTTGACAGGTCGTGAAAATCGGTTAACCTCAAGATGAGTCTGCGCAGTGTAGTCTGTTCTTTTACCGGAAGTTTTGCCACTATCGTCCTACTGTGCATGCGCAGATATCGAACAAATCCCTACTGACGCATGAAAATTCAGAAGCTTCCAAACTTTTTCGATTCATGCATGCAATCTTGCAATTTGCACAATAATACATGTTTACACATGCATTTTCTTGTTATGGCCGCGATGGGTATGACCTTAATAATAACTCGTACTTTCTATCTTTCAAAAATTCTCCATTTTATTTAAAATCTCTGCATGAGCTCGCAAACTTGTTTGGGAATCACTGAGTCTTTAGATACAGATGCAATTTAAATTGAAAATAATTTGTTAGAGATACAAACGACCGAAGGTCAATAATATTTTTATTTGGTACGGTTTTCATAAAAAAAACCAATAATATTAATATGTACTATAAATTAATATCTCAAAGAACTTGCTGTGTTAGTCTTCTTCTATAGAAAACTCAATTAGATAGAAATATTAGTTATTAAATGTATCTAATTATATCAATATATTTTTCACATATCCAAATAATAATTAATTGTTGGTGTAATAAATACGTTTTTCTATTAATCCCAAAATTACAATTTTAATGTTAGATATTATTATTATTATTAAATTTATGAGTTGAAAGAATGTTGTAAAAGATATACAAGAGCGGAAAGAATGTTGCAAATTAATGTTGAAAAGTTTATAAAGAGATTGAAATTAAATAATATGTAGGTAACAAAAAATAATGACAGAACGACTGTTTAATCTGCAAACCAGCTAACTGCACTTTTGACCAAAAATGAGATTTTGATGACATTTTGTTATAAAGCATGTTTTCTATGCTCACACAAAATTTCAAACTCCTAAACCTATAAATAAATGCGTTATCGTTCTTCACACAAAACAGCCAACTGCAGGTGCCAAATTTCTAATATCGTAAATAGAACAACTCCACTCTTTATATAAATTTTCTTTATATATAAAAGGGAAGCTAAAATAGTGTATTAATTCATAGTGCAGCTTATTTGTAAAAAAAAAAAAAAATTACAAGTGTATTTTTGGAATTATTAAATTCCGCTCGATATGTAGTTAAATTACCAGTTATTTCTCCTTCCTGAAAAATTATTGTGCCCAAATGGAGTTAACAGGTTTGCAGATTATGGAGTCGAGAATGAAAAATATCTATTTTAAAGTGTGGTGTTAAAATAAAAACTATTTAAACAAGAGAGTCATGAATAATCATTACGAAATTATATAAATTTGTTACTAGTGATTGAAAATTTTGTATGAGAAAATAATAAAAAAGAGATGTGACTATAAAAATAATGTAGAATGTGAATTTTGATATCTGGCAATCATTTGGCATTCGCAGCAAATATAACTATATAACCCTTTTTATAATATTTACAGAGTGTATAAAATAGATGGAATCAAAAATTTTAATAATGCATTCAAGTATGTAATGTGTCATCCAAATAATATGCTACAATTTAAATTGACTTTGAGGTGTATGTACAGGGGGTTCTCATTATCTGAGTATTCGTTATCCGAGTCTCCGCAGTTACTAATTTGCAGAAAAATGCAAAGAACTATAAAAACACAAGCGCAATAAGCGCACAGTCGTCAACTGTCACTTTCAATCCCACACTCCTTCGCGATTTCTGTCTTGTTCACGTGTCTTTTTCTTTTCTAAGCGTGTCCCAATTAAACCGATTTATTAAGTAATTTTGGTGTATATTTTAAGCGGATTCGCGATTAGACATATTTTTTCAGTACCAATTACCCTCAGATAACGAGGACCCCCAGGAATTAGTAATTACACATTATGAAGTCAATTTTAATTCAAATAAATTATGTTAATTACTGTATTGCATCGATTATAAGATATGTTTTTTTTTCCTATTTTGCTGTCCTTAATAATTCAGGGTGTGACTTATAGTTAATATGTTGAGTGTTCTTTTATGAAAATATTACATCACTAACAGTTCTTGATTTCATGAAAGATGATATTTTATGGGCGCTCAACGACCCTGAAGAAATTCGATTCAGAAAAAAATAAAGGTGCGTTTTATAATTATTGGGATTGTCTGTAACCATTGATGAAATACAGTAAAAAATTAATTAACTCAGTGATATACATCAGTGCTCAATATGCTAATATTGTTTATGGTACCTATGCAGTTTGGCATGATGGAAGCAAGCAGGAAAAACATTGGGATGTATGTGAAAGAGTGGAGAGATTTTTAGTTCTCGATTGATCAAAGTATAGAAGTTGTGCTGCATATATTATTTTAAGAAAGATACAATATATTATTAATTTGTCCTTCGCTGTCAGATTAAAGCTTTGTCTGCATGGCGTGTGTCTCGGCATGATTCGTCACGAGTGAATGTGGACACTTCTTTGAGGTCACCTGTATCTCGACCACGCGCGACAGTTGTCACGGTGCGAGTGCTTGTCGACTGTTCAATGCGGTCACAAGTACCTGGAATGAGTGTAGGTTCCATACCATAGGCTACTGAATAGCACCTTCAAGGTTGTCATCATGCTTCTTCTCAAGTCATTCAATGGGTCTGCCGAATGCATCCTAAGGATAATACCTATCTAAAAAAGGGGTGTATACTTTTGTTTCAATCCGATTTAACAAGTATTGATACTTCTTCGTACATCCCTAGCAGTTTACAACCTTTCAGAATATTGAAAGACGACAGACAAGACTTGTAGTATAATATAATGAGGGTTAAGAAACAGTTCCTCGTAAGTGACAAAATAACAACTTTACAGGAGAGGGGCAAAAACTCGGCTGCACACTGTGTATTTGATATTTATTATTACTAATCAATGTCTTTGTCATCTATAGTGAATGTATGTCGGTATGTAGTATGAGGATTACTTACATGCATCTGACAGGTGCCTGGCAGCAAAAAAATTATCCATCCGTTGAACAGTTCACATAGTAGATACGAGATGTCGTTTCAAACGTTTTTAAGAATTTTCACCTTTCATCGGTAGATGTCAATACTTCCAATATATTCATTAATGCAAAAAACATATTTTGATCAAAATGTCATTTACGAGGTCTAATAATTTCTTTTAACCTTTTCTATGCCTCACGATATTATTACTATGGCAGTATCTGACAGGCTGCAGATTTTTAACGACACACGTTGAATGTAGAGGGAAGCTCTTACTAAAATCGCTGTAGTATCGATAATTACTGGCTTTTACAATTATTCAAACAGATGTCACTGTGTGTTTAATTTTTTAAATAATGCAAATCAATTGACAGATGTTGTTAGTAATTTGAGTTTAAAGTTGGACGAGATGACTCGCGAAATTTGTATGTGTGGCCTGTCGATCATGGCCTCATAGAGCGAAAAAACTCGCTGAAGGCATAGAACCGGTTGACACCGATATCCCCCAAGTAAAGTTCTATATATTATACTTTGTTTCACTACTAAATTAATTTATAAAATCAAATTGTAATAATGACGAGATATTTTAGATAAATTAAATATACTTTCCTGTCTAGTCATTGTCATCAGAAGCCATTGTTGATCTACTGCTGAATAGAGGGCTCCCCATGCCTCTTTGATGCTACATATTTATCGCCAAAGTCAATCAGTCGGTCCATCCAACAGCATTTTCGGCAGCTTCCCGTCTTGTTTACCACCAGAATATTTATAAAAACACTACAATAACTTACTGTATCTGTTATTATTCCCTATGCTAGTACTTTGGTATTGCCATAATGTGTTCTTTATTCATTATAGAAAAAAATTCATTCATTCTGTTAAAATAATAAATCTAATGTAATTTTGTGATAATACAATATATCTGTAAGTAAAACTATAATAACATTAAATGCATATTATTATAATATATTTATTGAGACTGTTCACCATCAAAATAACATAATATAATATTACTAACTTCATGTGTCAAATACAAATATACGAATTGAAAATATTGAAATACATACCTACGTACTTTCTAACCTGTTTCATTTATTTTTATGTATTTATGGAACTGTTTCCTTATAAAATAACAAACACTCACCAATTAACATTAAATTGATTTAGTACAGGTACACAAAGAATTATATGTAACAAATAGGAATCAAAGTCGTGTGCTGAGACAGTGCTTCTGCTCAGAAGAAACAATATATAAATAAGATAAAATTGTTCGAGCTAGTGTCTCAAGTAAACATGCCGAAGGATTAGTTTACTCTAAGTATATGGCCAAGCGGATTAAGTGTCAACTTATAATGGCCTGGGTCCCAGGTTCGAATCGTTGGTCTGGCAAATACAAATATTGTTTTTCAATTTGTGTTTGAGTCAAAGTATGGACCTATTAGGTTGAGCAAGTGGCTAAAATCTATTTCTCGTAAAAAAAAATCCTTAATACAAACATCCTCTCTGTGGAGGGCCCATGTGATCCTATTAGGATCGGATATGGTCAAAAGAAGAAGACAGATATCTATTTGACAAGTAGATCCCACACTTTACACTAGAAATGAATCTCTATAGTGTAAGAGCCTGATGCAGAAACATTTGTCTTAAGGGGGGACATGCTCGTCGAAGGTCAAAATTGAGTTTTTATTGTATATTCAAACCATGATCCTGGACACTCCTTAAACGCTGTAGATGATCTATTCATATACTTTTGAAGCCTTATTATCCTTTATAGTTATTTTAAACATTTGATGACTGCATGAAGTATTTTTGTTACATAAAATAGTATTCTTTTAAACCTCTCGCTCTAATGTTTTAGAATATAGTCATATTTCGGTACATAACTGTGCAGTGGTGTTAAGATTTTTTACATTTATTAATTTTTAAACGCATTTATAAAACCATTAGCATAATTTATTACGAGATAATTTTTGTAAAATATTCACGATAAAAAATTATATTGATAATCTCTGTGATCCCAAATTTGACAAGAATTAGGCATTTTATTATTCAAAAAATCGGCAAGATTAACACATTTGAAGATGATTCTAAAGATACTTATTATAAGCTATGTCTTTGACCATTCAAGTGTAATAAACATCTTATGAATAATGATTGCTTTATAATAATTATTGACCTAAGAATAAGGTAGTGTTTTTTTGAAATACGCCATTTCTTTTGTCATTCCCCAGTGGTTAAGCTACAACATACGGCCGTAGCCATAAATTGACAAACTATAATTGAAGTAAAGAGTAAAATGATATTGACGCGCGTATTTGAACATGTACCGTTTAAAAAAAAATAAAAAAAAATTCGGTTAGGTACATGTTCAAACACGCGCGTTAACATAATTTTACTCCCTACTTTAATTATAGTTTGTCATTTTATGGCTACGGCCGTATGTTGTAGCTTAACTACTAGGGAATGACAAAAGAAATGGCGTATTTCAAAAAAACACTACCTTATTCTTAGGTCAATAATTATTATAAAGCAATCATTATTCACAAGATTTTTATCACAATTGAATGGTCAAAGACATTGCTTATAATAAATATCTTTAGAATCATCTTCAAATGTGTTAATCTTGTCGATTTTTTGAATAATAAAATGCCTAATTCTTGTCAAATTTGGGATCACAGAGATTATCAACATAATTTTTTATCGTGAATATTTTACAAAAATTATCTCGTAATAAATTATACTAATGGTTTTATAAATGCGTTTAAAAATTAATAAATGTAAAAAATCTTAACACCACTGCACAGTTCTGTACCGAAATATGACTATATTCTAAAACATTAGAGCGAGAGGTTTAAAAGAATACTATTTTTTGTAACAAAAATACTTCATGCAGTCATCAAATGTTTAAAATAACTATAAAGGATAATAAGGCTTCAAAATAATATAAATAGATTATCTACAACGCTTAAGGAGTATCCAGGATCATGGTTTGAAAATACAATAAAAACTCAATTTTGACCTTCGACGAGCATGTCCCCCCTTAACTAAGATTTCCTCAGGACAAAACACTATGCACAAACATCGTCCTTAGCTAAGATCATGTTGTCTATGGTTCACCTCGTCTTAAAGCTTCCGTCATTTTTTCTATTGAAAATAATACCATATTGGGAAATTCTCTTTCCTATAGTTTAGGTAAATTATTTTATAATTGTTAAACGATGACAAAAATATGACAACTGCACTTTATAAATGCAATAACTATAAATACATATTAATATTTAATTATAATACTCTCTTGTTTCTTGAGCGGTATCAGGTGAACATAAGTAGAGAGGGGGAGAATAGGCCTGTCTACCCATTGAAAAAGTATCGATACATGGAATGGGTATCGTATCAAAAGAAAGTGTCGTCCTTTAAGGAAAGGATCGCCCACACAACCTGAACCGGGCCCCCACTCCCCAGGCCAGGATTTTTAAGTTTACTTAGGTTTAAAAGTAATGTGACGCTCAATATTAGCGTTTTCAAAATGAATGTTGTATTTTGAAAACGTTACAAGTCACTATTGTGTTTTAGTCAAAATAATGAAAACAATCCTATAGGTATAAAAATAAATAGGTAGGTAGATGTAAAATATATTATTTTATAGCAAATGTTAACCGTTGTCTTTAAAAAAAACTACTAACATTTGTGTATTTAGGTAATATAAAGATTTTTTCAACTTATGTCACTGTTTTTTTAAATGTGTCAAGCAACGTTTTCGAAATACAGCATTCAAATGGTGTTCGAGGTAAAATGAAGGATATTCACTGTATTTTTAGTGATTTTGTGAATTTTTTAATATATCTCTATATTAAAAGGTCCGCAGCCCCCATTCACTGCGGACCATTTAATTAATATTTAATTATCACATTTAAATAACATGCTAATTATATCTAATGTCCACCTGATAGGCAATGCACCAGTTGCGTTGGACGCAGTGAATGGGTCATTGTTATACGACCCGGGTCGGTGTGTCAATTGTATTTACCATTGGTGAGTGTGCATAGTGCCCGAAGATGCCGAAAGGCGATACCCGTGTCGCAAAATACGATTCAAATGGAAAAGTACAAAACTTAAAACAATTAGAATTTATATCTATTTGAATTGCGGAGTTGTCAAGTATCGCGACATACGATAATAAAAATATGCATCGTACTACTATTGTTAAAATCGTTGAAATAAATAGTGAAATAGCGCCTTGCGGGTGACATGTTTGTAAATATCGTTGTCAAATTATGGTTGTTTGCGAAGGATTATTTATAATTTTATTATATATCCATCGTTACCGAAAGAAATTATCAATAGCAAAATATCGATGTATCTTTAATAAAGTATTGATACTTCAAAATATCGATATTTTTGTACGGTCCTGCACTCATGCGTAATACGGAAGGGGGCGTGTTCATAACAAAAGTAGTCTATGGTTAAGGATTCCTTAACTCTATACTCAGGATTGTCTATAGTTAAGTAATCCTTTTCGGCGACTTATCCTTAGGAACGATTTCTTAGATTCTGCATGCGGCTCTAAGGTGCTAAGTATAGATAATTTGGCTGGGCACAGAGGCTTCGACTTTAAATTAATCTTAGAAAGCAGAAAGTAACGATAACTGAGTGAAACAAAGATCATATCATAATTCAACGGATAAGCGCTGACTAAGCTGTGTTTTGCCTTTTGAAATAGTCATACACACTACGAATTAAATGTAGAATGCAAAAGATATATTTCATCTTCCACATTAGTGTTTATTAGAAGCGTTATTTAGTGGTACCGCTTCCATTTTCGAAGCACTTCTTCAACATGGTTGCAATAATAAATATTATAATTTAATTAACATACACTCATTTTATCGTAGTTTGTAAGTAATGTACAAGTGATATTGTTGGTAACTGGTGGAAAGAAACGCGGGGCTTAGTCGTGTGTGTGCGAAATGCAATAAAAATTGGAAGTGACATCTACCTGCCACTGTCTTTAACCCATTGATGACGATTGGTGCCAATTTGATGCCGCTGTTGACCAAGTGATTCTGGAGTGAGTTTTTTTTTTAGATATTTCTCAAAACCCTACAAATTTACCTACACATTTAGAAATAAGAGTTTAAAATGTTTATACATAATACAAGTTTTAAAAAAATATTTAAATTAATAATCATATAATATAAAAGTTGTAGCAGTTTCAGTAAACTGTTGGTCCACTTTTTTCTCATTTTCTGCCTGTCTACGTCAATGGGTTAAGCGTGTGAGTTTGGTATGTATACATCTCATAAAAATGTATAGAAATAAGGAACATACTCCTTAGCGGTACCGCTAATAATGCAAGAAGTCTGATGTGAGTGATATCAAAATACGATAACTCTCGTCGACTGTCTGGGCTGATTGAGAAATGTCATTTTGATAGATTACACACATCTTCAGCACACATGATCTTTATATTTTAAATATTCATTAAATTTTAAAACAGTTTTTACAAATATGTACTTCTATATATTGTATCAGTATGTACTATCTTTAGATATTTATTGTCTATCCATGCCTGATTAATAAATATTCAACATTATAACATACAAAAGTACCTAAAATCGATAATATTTCAAGATAGTTTAAGCTCTTCATCGATCCGACAAGTTGTAGTGCATGTCAGATGCCCAGCGAGCTATGGTCCTTGCGATGGAATCAGCGTGCGCGTGCGGGGATTCCCTGAGGAGATGCAGCAGCTCGCCCAGCTGGTCAGGGGCGGCTCGGTCGGCTGCTACAGCTTGCACGGCCCCTGCGCACGCCCCTCGCATGCCTTCCCAGAACTCGGGATTCGGTTCCAATCTATCGGTAGACATTGTAGAGTAAACATTGTAGAGTAAACATTGTAAACATTTGAAGAGGCAAATTGTTCGACAAACAAACAACAATGTGTCGTAACCAACCAATTTGGATAAATTGACATTTTTGTTGATTGAGGAATTTTAGTATAATACACATGTCTGTGTAAAATATCAGTAGTTTAATTTTAAATTAAAAAAAAACCAATTGTCATATTATTATTATTCTATATAAGACCAAAAAAATAAGCAAGATATAGAACATTTTGCATGTTAGATTTTTCTACAAAAATGTACAGAAAAAACTACTTACAGCTTACAATGTCATACATTGCATTATAATACAGTTTTTTGTGCCTACTGTAAAATTTGTGAATTGTTGGTTATGACATATTGCAGTTTCTAGCATTGCTTGTTAAATTTAATAATCACAACAAATAATAAAAATATAATAATTCACAATAAATTAGACAGTGACCAATATGTTACAATGTACCTGCAGTACATACTAACAGGGTTGCTGCCAAAGTTTGTAAATCGATAATTTAGGACGTATTTAGGGTTAACAACAGATTATGTGTCTATATAATATATTAGTATTTATGTTAGAAAATAATTCAAGGTCATCCGATATATTATAGAACATTGATACCAGATGAAGGTCTCCCACAGGAGACCACCTCAAAGGGTGGACCGAACCATCATATTTCCCAAAATACCACAGCCTACGTCCACTCTTCGCGGTTATCGCAACCCTCGGCCGAGCGGAGCCCGTCTCCTAGAAATTCAAATTCGTCAGCGCTCCCGCCAAAACAGACGCGGTCTGTCGAAAACGGCCGCTCGCGCCGCCACTAGTCAATCCGTCGGTAAAACAGGGAGGTTCCTGACCGACGGACGAACAGGACGCCGCGAAGCCCGCGCGCCCAGCCAACATTTCCCGCCAAAAAGACTGCATTGCCACGCCGCAAGCACTAACTCTCGCCTCGGATGCCAAGCATCAGCAGCCCAGCCGCGACACCACGTTTGCAGCCCGCCAAAGCGCCAATTACCAACCGACCGCCAACGATAATACCCTGTATCAACGACTAAAATATACCAGCCTCGACACCATACACCGTGCGTTTCTGTCTCCCACCCCCGCTTTGGCCTTGACATTATCACGGCCTGCTATCTCCGCTTAAGAGCGCAAGAAGGCCGGTGATAACATGCACATAAAACACAAAGAAATTAGCATTATGCCTAGTTTTAGAGAGCAAATCAAACTTCAAATTGCAACATGATTTCGAGACTTACCAAGTTTTAGCGGCAACCCACTATATTATGTAGATTTAACTATTTTTTCACAATATTTAAGAATGTAACATTCTTTTTATTGAAAATACATAATTTGAAAACACTTCTGAGTAATATATAACCAATAGAAAAAATCTTTTTGAAAAAAATACGACACCAAGTAGGATTTGAACCTGTGTCTCTCGAAAGTATTAAATTAGGTACATTAATCACAAACCGACATCATGGATGATTCCAAGATTGTTGTTATATCGTACTTGAACTTGCTAATAATTTAATTACTATTTTTTTACTCAACGAAAAATTCGCAAGATTTAAGAACGTTGCATTCTTTTATTGAACTACCTATTCAGTGTCCTCGGCAAAATATAATATTATGTTTGTTTAAATTGAAGAATGACATAATATGAGAGTGCACTGCCAGTTTTGATACTGGATAGGTAGATCACAGCCTATCATTTGAAGTTGGACATGCCTGGAATAGATAACTAAATTTTATTTATGAATACCTGTCGAGCATATGAAAGGCCCTTGCCGCAACAATAAACTCTCCCATTCTGTAAGAATCGTTGCCAACAATTTGCAATAGGCTGAAGTAGTCTGGTCCACCAACAGCCTAAAAAGAATGTTATATAATATTGTATTTAATTATTTCACGCGAATGTCGGAATAGTGTAGGCAAAGTAAGAGCCGAGCCACACCGGGCGACTCTGGTCTCGGGACCAGTCGCGCGACTGGTCTCTTCGGGCGATTTACTCGGGCGACTTGCCGGCGACCAGAGAGGCAGCCAATAATAATAATAATAATAATGAATGTACACGTAAGTATGCAAAAATACGTTCTATGCGCGGCGTGGCTGCCGGCAACTGATCGCCTAGTGTGGCAGCGCTCAATACATAGTTATATGTTTTCATACATCGCTACCGATCGCCCGACCAGAGAGACCAGAGAGACCGGGAGACCAGACCGAGCGCACGAACGAGATTTTACTGGTCGCCCGACTTTATTGCTTGCGCGACTACTAGGCGACCAGGTGTGGCATGCTCCATATAACTGCATGCATCGGTCTGGTCTCGGCGACTGGTCTCGAGACCAGAGTCGCGCGGTGTGGCTCGGCTCTAAATGAATAATGATTATTGCCATTAGATACCATGGATTGTGACATGGGTCAATTATAATTATAGATTCCTTTCATCCGGATCTGAATCTAACCTAACCTAACCTAAATCACCACCGTCTGAGAATATGTTCTGTGGAAATGTTCTAATCCTCAGTTATTGTGTAAGTATGTCATTTTTAGAAAGATTTTTGTTGCATTAAGATGGGTAATTTGGTCACACAATCAATTGGTTTAAACAAGAGGACTTCTGCGATGTATTCAATATTATATTATTGAAGAATTCATTTAAAAAGAAACTACAAAGTTAATAAGAATCGTCCATTTTGCACGGTTGACAATTTAGCTGTTCAAAATTATGTTACTTAACTAAAGATTACTCTAATAAGGCAACAATCAATGAACGGGTTTATGATTTTCCTTCAAATTTCAACATAATGATAAATAACTTGCAATATTACACCAGGATCCGCCTAATTAACAGGTATTACATAATCCTTAAGCACCTTTTGGCATAAATCCCACGCCATCTGGGCTTGCTTGTTCATGATGTGGCACCGACAAAGGCAAGCAATGTATGTGAAGGAGTTTCTGATGCTCTCATCTTGCACCATCATCAGAGCCTCCTCCCCTTCCCGGTAATAGCCAGTCGCACATTTGGCCTAAATCAAAACAACCATATCAATAAAAGTATCTACGTAGATACAGTAAGGTAAATAAATTATCATTTGGAATCCTAAGTGGAGCATACCGGCCTACACAAAGTAGAAAATAAGCTCAATGAACACAATGTATTTCACAAGTCAATTAAATTTAGTGAAGTAAGTAATAATAATTATCATTTAGATATTTATCACTCAGTTTGTAAGTTAATTGTTTTACAACAACATTGTTAACTACCCCTAGAGTAGTGGTAAAGTCATGGGTCTCAGATTGGACTCATGTATCTAACGATATCACATGTCGTTTGATCTAAATCCAGTCTTCGCAATGAGTTGGGTAAATATCTAACAACCATTCCTCATAATAAAATTATTGGTTGATAATATAACTTCCACTCTGTAGAGACCGATAATGCGTTCTGCTTAGGGCTCAGACACACGACACTGCAGTTAACGTGCGTCGATGTAGGTCTTACTTGTTTCCGAATGTATCCGATTAGAATGTCTAATTGTATTTTTATATCCTCTTGGAGATTCTATGGTACGGTTTTCAGCCAATGAGATTTTTCTTTGCTGTCATGCAGGTGAGTCCAAACTGAACGTGAACGTATGATTTTCATTCGTAAACATGTCTCCATGAGCGCAGCAAGAAAATAATTCTCTTTATTAGATTATTTGAAGAATGTATTAAGTCTATAAATGATACGAAAAAAATAATTATTATTGTAGAAATTATTTAAAGAGTCAAACAATGATTACCTGTCCATAATTATAATTGAATGTGTCATCATTCACAAAGAAGCTCTTGATAGAGTTCAGATAGACGAGGACCTCTTCAAACTGGCCATAGAGGAAGTAAGACGAAGCCATGCACTGCCGGCCTGGAATGGTGTCGCATTCACTTGCTGAACTGCCGACTAGGTGCAAGCACTGCTGTGCTGTTTTGATGTGCTCCTCCTATGAATATAATAATAATCGAAATCGAGGAAAAAACATTGACATTGAAAACAGACTCTAAATTGTTTTAAATCATTATTAGATTTAGTGTCAGAAATAGGTGAAACTTTGACACTTCAACGTTATACTTATTAGTCTGCGACCTGGAGCTCTCCTATTCACCAATTATCGAGATGTTATATCATATTATATTATTGTCTTGCGCTGTTCTGAAAATCAATGTAAAAAAACCAACGTTATGTGCAACTGTATCTGTTTAAATCCAAATTGTCCCCTGATCAGCAAAGGATATTACAGCGGTGGATCTATTCTATACACAAGGCAGCTATTGAGGGTAGTTTATCATAATTATGTATTGAGGTATTATAATAAATTGTTACAATAAGTTAGCTATCTAAATTATCAAAACTGTCTATCTCACGCTAAAAGTTAACACAGCCAAGGGAGAGGCAGTTAAAACATGGCACTTTTGTACTTATAGAATTATATTATGTGTACGATGTCCCAGAAAGACGCTAATACCTATCGACAGGGTGAACACGGGTTCGTCTCCGAAAATTTGTATTTATTCAGTTCACCGTATCACACTTCACCGTGAAATGTTGTATCGGAAATATATGGTTGTATATTAAAGACCGTCCAACCTCTTTGGGTCGTATAGTACTCAGGTAAAATTCATGCCTAAATAAAATACGGTTATTATCGGTTTATAGGACGCCAGAGGCAATCAAATTTTGAAAATAGCTGATATATTTGATTATTTGTTAGGTTAGGTTAGGTTAGGTTTTCATTCTTGAAGGAACGTTATTGTCTGCAATGCTCCATGAACAACGCGTGATGTTTTCATTTCGGTGCTATAGAGATGACTGTATGGTATACAGCCATCTCTTTCCGATAAGAAAGCTCACGGTGAACTGTGCTACAGTGAAATGTGATATGTACAATTTACAATATGTAACCATACAGGTTATCTACAGGTGGAGGCATGATCTGGTACAGTGCAAGAAGACTGGAGAATGACAAAAATACTTAGAAGCACTGCTTGGTGGCTATATCATCCACATAAGAAGAAGGAAAGGTGATGAAAAGAGTAGCTTCAAATAATATTTGTATGACAATAATCGTCAGAATTTCAATCCAATATGACCGCTGTAATTGAATCGGTATCTGTTCTTGTAGACTTTTCATTCTGATAAACCAAGCTGCATAAAAATAAAAATATTGATTAAAAGATTGTCAGAGAATTTTAATAAATAGATAAACGATTTACCTTTGATTGATAACACCTACCGAATCAATCTCCTGCCCTAGCGCAGCATGCACAACTCCCTTAAGGATGTACTCTAGAGGTACAGCCGGCTCCAGTCCGTCCAGGAGCTGTAGAGCTTCACGGGGCTCGCCACCGCGAAGACGACGAGCAACCAGATTCAGCCTTGCCTCACCGACGACTCCAACTAGACCTGGCAATACCTATAAGGTAAAATGCTTTTAAGTAGGTACCGTTTTGCTATTATTTGATATTATTCTTTGGGCCATAATATATATCAGTGGTGAAGAGTCGAGGTAGGCTGTTAAGATCCGTCTGAAATAGTGCACACTAAACCTTTTCAGTCATACGTATTTGTTGTCAATGAATTGGTGTCTCAATGCATGAGTGTAGTGTCTCTCATTGTCAAAAAAATCTCATAACACAATAGTATGAACTTACTACAAATGAATTTGGAATGCAACTAATTTAATCATTAAGCCTAGTAGCGTTTCTACCTTCACTTTCATGTTTTCATCCAAGGCCTGATGAATCTGCCTAAATGATTTTATTCTTCAGTAAAAAAATAATGTGGCTTCACGGCAGTGAATGCCACTTAGTTCAGCATACTCTAAAGCGCGAATTATATTATGGTGCATGTCGCTGACTATCGCGTGACGTTACAGTAAGCTTCCGCTACGAGAAAAAAGTGTGTAATATCGTTTTTCTTGGTATTTAAAATGTTATCAGACTGATGCTTCCATGTCGTAGCACATTTTGAACCTTTAAACAAACATTGTCAGTTGGCAAGATATGCCAAAATCGCCAGAACAACAATATGGTCACGTCACGCGTATCGCACTACATCATGAACCGCACAAGTCAGTTTTTATTATTTTCTGCAGGCCTACACATTTTCGACTCACATCAAAATCGCGTGTTCTTTGTTTTTAGTGGTTTTTTTTGTGGATTTTCTATTAAACTATTATCTATGTCTGTTGTTTACGTCTATTATCTATGGTCGCCTGTTTGCCTTCTGTTCAAAATATTATCTACGGATGCAATATCACAAGTTATTTGATCGTACGCACTAGAGGTGGGAAAGCTGGTCGATTTTGAAGACTAAGTATACTTACTACCAGTATAAAAAAATACTTAGTATCAAAATTTGTTCCAAAATACTTACTAGTATTTGGAATACTATATAGAGCGGTTGGCGTGCGTATGCAACATAAGTCTCATACTAAACTGGAACTAAAACTTAACTCCATATTAGTATTTGAAATATCGGCTTCAATAGAAACGCTAAAAATACACTGAGCTGGACTTTTCAAAATGTCCCATTTATTATAAAATTTTAAACACATTTTAAATTTATGAGTTGTTTTTATGTTATGTTATAATATTCTTGTTAACATAAAATGAATAACAATGATTTTTTTTATTGTAAACTGCGTCACCTCAGTCACCTCACCACATTTCCGAGGGAATAATATGCTGCTACAGAAAATTTATGACCTATTTCTTCATACATAAAATGATGTCATTCGCATTCATAGACTAATAAATTAAAATATAATTGTATTCAAGTGCTATCTCGCTCGTGCGCATTTAATGTCAATAGTATTGAAAGTCTACTAACGAGCCAGCGACTCGCGATGATATCATCACAAGTTTTTTGGAACAAGTTTATTGGGCCACACATACTGAGTATGGGTAGTTTCATCCGATACTTGAGTACACAAACTGGTGACAGTATTTCCAACTCACCTCTAGTACGCATGCGTAGAAACTGTTAGAATTAATTAATGAATATTAATTCAAAATAGTAATACATTAGAGTTGTCACTCTATCATTGAATTTATAGAGATAGTGATCGTTCAAAATATTCTGGGGAATGATGAAACCATAGACTACACATAACGTGATGATAATGTATTTGAAGCATAAGTGTTTCATCCTAATGCAATATTCATTATAGTAATGATAATAATATTACCTTCAGAGCACCTTCTCCATTCCGAAAGACCACCAGATTATGCTTCACCAAATCATGTCCAAATGTGTTTTGATCGGTTGCAATATTTTTCAACTCGGTCTCGGCCGCTTTTCCATTATACAGCCTGGAATACATAATGAAGTCATTTTTGAATTAGGACACACATACTGTATATTGCAAAATAATTTATGCCAGCTAGAATGCTAGTAGATAAAAATATAAAATAACATTATTTACCCTAACGCAGGGTTTGGCCGTAAAACTAGCATATTTAAATTCAATTATCAGAACAGCTATTTTAGGCTTGAGTTAATTTTTTCTGTGAAGGTTTCTAGAATTCATGAATAAATAAGCGATGTAAACTTTCGTTACAAACCCTCTCAGTGTCAATGTCAACCAAATCGCTATGGTACTATAGCTCAAGTCGTGTTTTGGCATTTATTTTTTAACTAATTTCCTCAATTTGTCAGTTCTATGTTGATAATTCTTATGGCATCTTTCTCTGAAATATTCTTCCAGTATGCTAATGTTAGGTTAAAATAAACAATTACAAGATAAAAAGAACTTTTTATATACCGTCAAACCCCCTAACTTCGCCTGGTTTTTTAACAGAAACTCGTTTTGCCACCAAAATATCCACCAATATGAAGTCTTATAGACCTTATGTAAAGCACAATGATAGTATTTATTATTATTTATATTGAAGTAACACCCTTTTCATACTAAATAATACCTACAATAAATCACTATTTTTTATATGGACGAAGTTACGGCACGATTCCCTAACTTCGCCTAACGTGTTTTAGTAGGTCCACTACAAAATTATTGTCTATGGATACTCACGAAATCTATTAAAAAATGACGTTAAGCAAATTTAGGTCTTATGCTAGAGACAATTTGACATATTTTAAAGAAATATCTACATTGGCGAAGATAGGAATCACTTCAATGACTGTTTCATACAACCTACCAATTTACGCTAGGGCTGCCAAAACCCAAAGCATTATAGTATCAATTTTATGTATTGAGAAAAATTGTTAACTGGTGATTCAAAGTGATGAATAGTTTTTAGTCTAAAAACCATGAAAATAAAAAAAACACATCTATTTCAAGAAAATCATTTTTTTGTGAGAACCCTAAAGCCAGGGGAAGTGTAGGAACAAGTAGTTCACAAAACATAGCCTGACATTGCATACTCAAATAATTGATGTTTTATTATAAACTAGCTGACCCGGCGAACTTCGTACCGCCTCAGAATCAATAATCTTGTGTTAACTTATTAACTGAATTAAAATACTTAAAATGAATTAAGTTCAATAAATGTGCAAAAATCAAATCAAAATGAAATAGATTATATAGTCAACTACCAAGTCAATCTTCAGTTGTAAATTGTGCGGTGGCAAGCCAGGCAGATCCAATAAGTTTAAAAATTCAGTTGGATAGTTGGTTGCTTCCTCTTCGTTTATTACACAGTCGATAGATTTGAAGGAATGCATTGGACCAACAATTTGATTTTGAATTGTGAAGCTTAAGTGATCCACATCTTTGTTCTTTGCCGCAAAAATTGCTCGTTCACTCAACCAATTGTGTTTTTTGTGGTTAGCAATGACGTTCGGGAACACTTTGTTGATGAGGTCGTCCATAACAAGAAAATGTATCTGTAAACACGTATTACCACGCAAGCTGCGAGATTGCATGCATGGATCAAAAAAGTTCAGCAGCTTCCGAATTTTCACGCGACAGTTAGAACCTGTGAAATATCTGCGCCTATGCATGTGGCGAACCTGCAGGAAAAGAAACGAACCACACAGTGCATTATTGACGTTTAGCAATTTTCACAGCACAATATGCTTGAAGAATAAGATTGGCGAGACAGTCAGCACTTTTACGTGTAAACAGTTATTATCGCAATAGTTCAATTTATACAATATTGGTGCCAGTAAATCCATGAATGTGTACAGGTGCGATAATATTGAATAAACCAACCTGAACATATTGCATGCCTTCAAATTGATGGCGATGGTCGAGTTTGGATGCTGATTCAAATACACATCCAAGACCTCTTGTGACACGTCATAGTAGTCCAATTTGTAATAACACAGGGCCACGTACACATTCAAAGCAAGTTGATTTCTGTAAAAAAGTACAAGTGTTAATTTTTTATTATCGGCCTTAATCAATCACTGCATGAGAATCATTGGCTCCAAAAAAAATCGCATATAAACCATAATATTAACACAAAGAGACAATTAAGCTTTTTACTATTATGTGGATTTGCTTTCATATAATTTCATAATGAAGTACTATGACACACCTGCTTACTGTATGAAAACATTTTCTTGTCTACGTGTTAAAACTGTGAAATAACATGCTCCGCCCATTTTTAACCGCAATGCCATTATAAGCTCCTCCCATTTAGTAAACAACAGCGCCTGGAAACGTAGCCAAGAAGATGTTTTCGTACAGTAAGCAGGTGTGTCATAGTACTTCATTATGAAATTATATGAAAGCAAACCCACATATATACACATATAAGCGTTTTTGTCTCTTTTAAATATTTTGAAAAATGGTTCAATAGTGGTGTTTCAGTTGCGAAATGTGTAGTTACAATAAAGAGTTTGAACTTATAACTAGAAAAAGCCTTGTAAAATTTTGAATTACAAGACTCATGGTGATTTCATTTGTAGCCATTGGAAAATTAATATTCTGTACATTGAAAGTTTATGGACCTTTGGCGGACTGTTTTGATGTTTTAATATAATAATATAAATTTTTTTGTTATTGTTTGTCTAAATATTTAGAATATCTGTGACTTGGTAAATTTTCCTGCCCATCAATGTACAATAATAATTGAGCCCTTCTCCATGAAAACAGCATTATTGTGATAACGCTAGTTTTCATTAAATTAGTTCAACTGACGTGCCACACATTCTCTGCAAAAGTATGTGAATGGTGATACACAATGCTAATTGTATAAGTTTATAGCTGGCGCGTCATGTTTAATTGCTCTAATTATCTCAGAACGAAGATTTCAGGTTAACACTACTTTTCCAGAAAGCAGCCAAAATGATGATGCTATTTGACGTCTGTGAACACAATTTTAAAACTGATAATTCTAAATTTTAACCTTACATCACAGCAATTAATTATTTAAGAATAATATTTCTAATATCATTTATTGTACGATAATAAAATTACTACCTGCTATCAAGCAAGAGTTTTTTGTAGATATCAATAGCCTCTTGGTAATGGGCTCGTAAGTAATGTATGGAGGCCAAACAGAGCTGGTCTTCCGCCACATCGCGCAGTGCCTGGTGCCTGTCCATCAGGCCTGTCTCATCGCTCAACTTGTGAGCGAGATGGAAGAGGAGTCTGTTCTGAAATGGAATCAAATTTTTATTGTTCTTATAAGAGAGTAAACATTGTTGATGTCGTGTACTGCAGAGGCCAAAACTGACACCAACCGTACCAAACTGTTCATACTGCTCCCATTCGAGAGCCCTAGTTGCAGCTCCAAAAAAATGTAGAAAATCTAGAAATTTTAACTACCTGCCTAAAAATGGGGCATGCAACCTGCATTTCTTGAATACACTAGTAATATCTTCTGGTTCCTCAATAATTTTTACGCTCCCTTTTTGCGTCACTTCTACACGTAGGTACAGTGCAATTTCATAACTAGTGCTAAATGTTTCCACAATAAATTTATCCTTTTGAATACTATCTTTTGCAGTGGTGAGGGGTGGAGGTAGGTTGTTAAGATTCGACATAACACTAAGCTTTGTCAGTCATACTTATTTGTTTTCATTAAAGATAGTGGTTGTTTGTTTTTTTAAATTTAACTAAACCCTACCTAGACACGTGTCCGGAAATTTGTATGTATGCAGTTTGCCGCATCACACTTCTCCGTGAAATGTTGTATCAGAAATATATGGTCGCATATTAAAGTTAGTCCAACCGCTTTGGGTCGTATAGTACTGAGATAAAATTCATGTCTAAATAAAACATGGTTTTTGTCGGTTTACAGGAAGCCAGCGGCAAACAAATTTTGCAAATAGCCGATATACTGGATTATTTGTTAGGTTATGTTTTCATTCTTGAATTCATCAATTTTGCCAAAATCGACTATGAAAATTGAATTTATGTTCATATTGAATCTAATAAAATGGAGACCGTATAAGTAGTATAGGATCATCTTTTTCTGATAAGAAAGCTCACGGCAAACTGTGCTACGGTGAAATGTAATATGTACAATTTACATGTAACCGCCTAAATATATACGTTTACTTAAATATACCTAATCAAAAGAATATTTGCATTCAGAATGAATTCTTGCTGGGATAATCATAATGGCTTATTTACATAATATTTTGTTTATACCTTTAGAGGGCAGTCGGGTGTTTGTGAAGCTGTCTCTTGTGATTCGCTATACATTCCTGTAATCAAAATACAATGAAATTAGGTAGGTACAATTAATTGTAAAACTATACTAAAAATTATTTAAATTATAAATTCTAATTGAGTTGAGTACTGAACTATTCCATTTGAGTAATTTTTTGCGACCCGAGTTTCGCCTTTCGGCGTATTCAGGCACTATGCCCACTCTCCAATAGCAAATACACACGGACAATGAATCGGTTAATTATCGTTTATATAGTAATTTTATACAATAAAATAAAGTAAAATCCTTATTACTTAAGTAAAGGATCAGGTATAAAAACATTTTTTTTATATTTTGAATATTAAAAATATTAAAAAATATTAAAAACTCATAGTAAGTAACTTACTGTTAATACATTCAGTGGGTAAGTAGGTACATTAAAATATCATTACTCATAGACAATGGAACTAGGTAATGTGGTGGAAATTTAATGAAATTGGCTAATGAGAAATGTCACCAAAGGCTGGTTCGGACTGGTTGAGTGATTTAGTCAAGTGGCGAGTGATTTAGTGATTTAGTTACTGAAAAGTGTCCGAAAATAGATTACCGATTACATTTTAATGTTAATATAGTTGTTACTTACCTAAGTAAAAATTGCAAACAGCCCGGTTGATATCAATATCAGTCTTGGTGACTGCCATCTCATCGTTGGCCTTTTTAATGGCATCATAAATGTCCAAGGCTCGCTTATAGTCCCCCAGATGGAATGCGCAGTATCCACTCCAGACACTGTGCCATATGTTATTCGTTGTCTTTGAGTCATTTTTCATAAACTACAAAATATTAGTGTGTAAAATTTAGTACCTATTATAAAAAAATATGAACTTAATTGTATTGAAAAACGAGCTATCGTGAGTCTTTTTCGACCACATCAAATTTAAACATAATATTTCACAGTGTGAAGGTATCTTACAGATTTTTATAAGAATTGGTTGTTAGCCACTCACAACAAAATAAATATTGATTGTAAACACTGGATATGTGAATTGATCTGTGAGTCATGGGGCTTGAATACAACGGCTGGGCTGGTACCATAATAATTATAATACATTTGTTATCTCGTTGGCTTGCAGAGATAATACAAGAAAGGCTGAATTTAACATAAGGCTAAGCGTCTAAGGCTAAGGTTGCAGCGTCGCGTAGACTCTATGTTGCGAGTCATATTAAGGGACATTCTTAGTGAATACGAGGCTTTATCATCAATTTTGCATGCGTCAGACGTGCATAACGTATCAAAAAAGCAAGAATACTATTTAACATATTTCACATTTTGTAAAATGTCATTTTGTTGTTTTTCTGGGAGCTCCAATATGTATGCTGCATAAATTCCACCCTGACTATACAAGTGATTTACGAATTGAACGGTTGACATGGCAAGTGGCATAGCTGTATGCTTACCCTATGCTCAATTAGGTACATTACTAATTATTTATCATTAGGAGTTAAGCAAATATTATACAATAGTTAAGTAATGAGCATATCACTTGCTTCAAGCAATGTCAATGCTCCAGTGTAGTCACGTTTTTCTAAAAAGTCTTCGAGATCCGGAACAATTTTCTTGGCTTGGGATTTTCCCGAACCAAGCGGGTGAAGTGTCTCTGAGGCTGGCTTAGATCTTGACAGAATCTGGAATCAAAATGACACCAAATTGTCTAACAGAATTGTATACTGTCTCTATTTGTTTTTATAGCAAGTCAAAATGTTATTCATTGACAGATGATAATAATGTCAAAAGTAATTTTAAATTTAGAACACAGACAAAATAAACACAAATATTCATGAATTTATTACAATAGGTATACATAGGTAGGTATTTTTTTAAAGCTTGAATCAGTTTCAAATGTGGGTTTACTTTGATAAAAAAAAACAATAAAAAAGTAGGTAATAATGCTCACCATTTTTGATGAAATATTTTGTTTTTGTTTACATGATCACATATTGAATATTGTCATAGCAACCATTTGAATGAACATAGCTGTAGGTGTGTATAGATCTACCATCATAAATTGGCATTTCAGCGAGGGCGCTAGTATGACATTGAGAATATTACCATAACTAACAAAAAAATGGTAATTTATAATTTTTTATTGGTAGTAGATTTCTGTACAAATATTATGCAATCCATAATTCGAGAAACATGTTGTAAAATTAAATGGCATTTGTAACAAATTTATCCTCGATAGACAATTTTAGTTTCAAATTCGACCGGCTGCCAACTTATGATGGTAGATCTTTAGTAGGTATAAGTATTAGTCTATGGGTATAAGTAAAATATGTATCTACTGCCATCTGGTGGCAGTCAGCAGATTTAATATACAAAAACTGACCACAGACAATGATACTATTAATTTAATAACAATAAATTTAGTTAGGTTATGATATTGTGTTGACAAGCAAAAGTTAAATCTCTGAATAAATTATTATGCAATGGTAAATACTAATATTTTAAAACACCTAGCAACATAATAAATGGATTGAAGAATTTGTCTGTTTGTTCCATTGCATTTTGATTTAAAAAATCAACTAAAAGATTCCATCTGTAACTATGGTGACTGACAAACAAAAGCATTATTGTTTACTACATTGGTACCTTTTATTTTTCACAATTTGGATAAAAGTTTTTAATCGAATTGCGAAGAATTTTCAATAAACTATTAGATAAAAGCAATGGAGTTTCCAACAAGAACTGGAGGGTCTGAAGAGAGTGAATCCTTCGTATCAATACAGAGGTAATGCCATGAATTTATTTACTTTTTATGTACTTACTTACCTATGTTTTTTTAAATGGTGATAATGCTAGACGGCAGTAACTTGCCTGCGCGGTATAGACTTTTACAGCGCTTTTCGGGTTGCGCGCGCTTCCGTTTTCCTGTCCATACATACGGGCTTCCCGATACAAACCGGTTTGCGCAGGTAAGTTTGTCATAAAACATGAGCGTCTTTATCGGCGATTAATATAAAATTAGTCATTTAATCATCTTCATCATCGTTAACAACCAAGGATATGTCGTACTTTACTCCAACGATTCTCTTCACCAATCCTTATTCAAAGTAGTTGTTCGTCAATGCAGTATTCCAACCAGGTGGTACTTAGTCCTCAGGAGCTTCATCCAGCCAGCAAATTTTTGGCCTGCCTTTTCTTTTTCGACCTATTGTATTGATCGTCATTACTTTCTTTATTGTCGACACCAGTCTTTCTCAAAGTGGGCGATAACGCCCCCTTGTGGGCGCTGGAGGTTTTCAGGGGAGCAGTAGAAGGCTCAAAGAAAATTAAGGGGCGTTAAGGAAATCTAGAGGGGCGATGACAGACAAATTCTATCTATAAAAATCCGACGGAATGCTTGGAGTCCCATATAGACGGTTAAATTAAAGTCGATTATGCATGTAATAATGTGGATGCAGCTTTATATTTCATGTTACATGTACATGTACGTTTCATGTATGTTTCATGTACGGCTGTTTTTAAGTGAATTAGAGCCTGATATTGACAAACTCGTCGAAATGCATCAGATTCATCCTTCACATTAGATAAGTTTAAAATTCAAAGCCATCTTTTAATGTTAATAAAAATACTTCTAAATATGATTAAGTATGAGTTTTATTTCCTCTCATTGAAACATTCTTCGATCTCAGAAATAGGAGATGGGTCACACCCTATCTATAATATCCATATAATAATGCAAGTTTATAAATTATACTTGCAATAACTGTTTTTAAGATTCGCAACAGATGGTAATGTAAAAAGGTAAGTTAAAAAATATGGGGGGGCACTAGATTTTTTTTTAGATCTCAAAGTGGGCGGTGGTCGAAATAAGTTTGCCAACCTGTGGTCTACACGGTGACTTAGCCGGCGCAGTCTCCAAATCTTGATTGATTGCGCTGGAATCCATACAATCTGTAGACCTCAACATGGTAGCTTTACATCCAATCGTTGAATCTCTGGTAAAGGCTTTCTTTTTCAATAAGAGTTCATTAATTTTTATGTTCGGGATTTCGATATGTAGGTGAGCAGGCTATAAAGTGTAACACCTATAGCCTTACTAGTATCTGCATGGCTTCAAATCTCTTCGCTCTTTCACGTATATATCCATCCTCCCGACTCCCACTTTCATCCTTTACACTACATACAGTGATTATTATTATGTTGGTTGTAGAATAGTCATCCTGATTAATTAAATATGTATATTAATTTGTACATTATAGCTCGTTTACACGTGCATGGATTTACTGGCAACAATAGTGTGTAAAATAAAACTATCGCGACAGTAGCAGTAACAGTTACTGTCGCGATAGCTTTATTTTACACACGAAAGTGCTAATATATTGTCAACCTCATTCTTCAAGCATAAGCAAATGTGTTTGTTGTCATTGTGTGGTGCTATTTGATAGGTTCGGACAGGTTGTGAAAATTGATAGACATCAAAATGCTAGTTTGCGAATTTTTTCCCTTTCCTTTAAAGTTGTTATTTTGTCATTTACGAGGTATCGTCTCTCAACCCACGATACAATACATTATTGATATTGGTGTCTAATATTAATAATCTTCTTTATTATTAGATGGTATGCACCGAGGGAAAATCAAGATCCACCAATAGTCCTGGAGCCGGAGCATCCACACATGCAGAAGTTCCAAGCGGTGCTTAAGGAATACTTGGAGAAAGAAAATAATCGCGTGAATCTTGAAATCCTTCAATTGGTCAGAACGTTTTCAAGTTTTAATAGTATTGTAGGAAAACTTTAGAAGTGCGACAGATTTATCAAAACGCTGATCTAGTTAATCAAACATTTTTAGAATTTCAACAAAATAATTAAATTAGTATCATTCTCCTGTTACAGTAAAAAGTAACAAAATCTTCCATAATGTAATATCTGATATTCAGATAATTGAGGTGCAAACAATTGAGTATGTACATATATAGAGTTTTCACAGTTTTACAGTAAATACAAAATTATATTTCTCCTGTTACATTAAATAGATACCACAAATCTAACATTATGTAATGCCTAGAGTTCATTTAAAATTCAAGTAATTTCAGTTCAGACAATGGAGTTTGTACCACTGTAATACACAATGAGATTAAATAATGTCAGTGAGATAAATTTTATTTTTTGCAGAAAGCTAACCTCAAAAGCAATAAACGTCAATATGAAGTGGAGGGATATGAGATGTTTGCAGTGGAAGAAGACGTTCGCAATCAGCGTGTAAGTCAATATGATAATATAATAATTATAATTTATTCAAACGTTGACTATTTACCATTGGTGGGATTAGTATTTTCAGAATGGTTGTAACTTATAAGACATCAGGGTCATATGTTCTCAATATCCGTCCAATCGGTAAAGTTCTAAGGAATAAGGAACCCCGGGCACTCACCTGATGTTGTAGGTACGTCCCTCACTCGTACACGACTTCATTTTTTGTATAACACTGTAGATATTAATGTTGCATATTACCCGGTGGAGCGAACTCGATTAAATGCTAGCAGCATCAAAGTTGTTAACCTATTGGAGACAATCGGTGCCAATTTGATGCCACTGTTAACCAAGTGATTCTAGATAAACGGCATCAAATTAACGCCACCTGTCCTTGGTAAATTGGTAGAAATGTATTTTTTTTACTTTATAAATATATTTTCTTAAAATTCTACAAATTCTCATACATATTTCAAAAGAGAAATATAAATTGAAGTCTTTCAATACCTACACATGTTTTAAAATAATATTGAAATTTAACACATACTTAAGAGCATACATAAGTGAAATGGCAAATAATTTTCAACAATAGGTGGGATGAAATTTTGCATTCGTCGCCAATCGCCGAGCGGCATTCGAGGTGGGAGCACGTCGATTTTTTTTGGTTATGGCGTCGTAAGAATATATTATTATACCGTGCAAAGAAGACTAAAAAACGTTATGACTGTACTCGAAAAAGAAAACATGTCAATGAATATATTATTATTATTACTAATATAACAATAAACATAACACTAAATGGACGAATGTTGAATTTTTTCACAAATTATGATCCGTTCGGCACGCGTCATTAGCACAATCCGTGCGTCGCATAGTTACGATCTTTTTAGACCATGCCTCAGCTGAGGTATAGCCTTAATAAAAAAGTTGTAGCAGTTTCAGTAAACTCCTGTCAAATTTACTACAAAATTTAATGTAGTTATTGGTCCACCTTTTTCTCCTTTTAAATCTGTCTTTAATGGGTTAAGTCACTGAGTACTATGTGCCCAGGGAGAGATAAGGATTTTATAAAGACTTTGTAAATGGACGACCTTTTAGCAATATTGTATTATCTAGGAACACGGCCTGATTCATGAATTGCTCAAAATATTGATATTAAACAATAATTTGTAAAATGCGGTAGTATAGAGTACCATCTAAAGACGTCATCAGTGTACTAAGTTGTTTCTGTTGTGCTGTCACTCCATTGTACTTTACATTTTTTATTGTCAGGTACATTGATTCTGTTTTTAGAATGAAATTATCCAATATGAAGCGACATTAGAAAATGCGGTGAAGATGAGAGCGGAGAGAGAAGAAAATTTGAGTTCACACAGAGTGAATTACAAAGAATGTGTTGAGAAATTAAATCAAAAGAAGAAAAAAGGTAAAATTTTAATATTATGATAATGTGACATTATAAAATTGTCATTTTGTTTTCTATAATCAAGATTCTCTTTGACAATTATTATTATAACATAGGGATATTATAAAAAATGTTTTACATAATATGTAACACTGCGCTACATCACTGAATGGACATCATCACCAGGCACAACTAAAGAAGGTATCCACCCGATACGGACTGCATATTTTTTGGATTGTTAAAATTACTTTTATCTTGAGTATGGTTCACATATCACAATGTATGATGCTACATCACTGAATGGACATCATCACCAGCCACAACTAAAGGAAGTATCCACCCGGTACGGACTGCATATATATGGATTGTTAAAATTACTTTTATCTTGAGTATGGTTGACATATCACAATGTATGATGTCAAAGAATATAATAATATACACATTGGATTATGACAGCCATACTGGATGAAAATAATTATGACTATGGTCATATTATTATAAATGTTACTTGTGATCGCTTAAAAGATTTTTTGTTTTCATATTATATTATAAAAAATATATATTGTACATAATAATATATTATATTCTTTTTAACACTACAACAGGCCATGAGGCCCATGGACGGTAATGTAGTGAAACAGTGGTGTAGTTAGTAATAGAAGTGAAACAATGACAAAACACCCAGGCTTTGAGAAAATCATATAACTTAACAGAAATTAAACCGGCAATAACAGAAATTGAACCTGGATCACCCGGATAAAAGGCCAGCGCCTTACACACTGGACTATATGGGCAGCCTTTGTACACCTTACAATATGACCACTAATGGACTGCAATTTTCTTATTATTTGTAAGTCATGTATGCGTGTGTCACGTAGCGTGCGACCAGCAGATATGACTGAGGACCACTTGTTCTTTCTTCACCTTCCTGAATACATTCTTAATGATCAAGCACTCTGCTATGTTTATAATAAATGATTAATAAATGTTTGTATATTCTAAAGAGACTGAACTCGTCAATGAATTGGAGGAACTCCATTTGCTGTGCAAGCAGTACGAGGCGTGGCAAGAGGAAACTGACGCCGAGTTTGCCGTTAATCAACGCATATCGGAGAAAATGGCTGAAGAAAAAAAGCGACACGCCTTAGAGAAAAAAGATTTGGTAAATATATAGAAAATGGTCATAGAGTTTGGAATGATGATTGTGGTAAAAAAAAACCTTGGTGAGCATTATTTTTTCTTCTGGTTCTGCTTCTGTAGTCGTTATTTTTCCCGTTGATGCGACCACTCTGAACAATAGCTTGTAATCTGTAAAGCGAGGATATTTTTCTTCTTCGGTGACTCCGACATGCTTTTATTCTTTCTTGAAAGATTAGTTACAGTACCTACTTATTATTGTTTCCTATAATGTACCTGTTTCTCAATCTTTTTTCCAATAAAATTGTAATATGGTGGTGTCACATGAAATAAAAATATCCTTTGGTGCAGTTGCCGAGGCTCGATACCATGCTTACAGTAAGCATAATTTCCTCGCCAGATACAGTTGCTTTACCTGTCAGCTACTGGCGTAGAGAGAAGAGAGAGAAAAGTAAGTATTTATATTGTCGAACAAGAGCTCTTGTCCACGTGTTAAAACTGTGAATTAACAAGCCTGCTGTGAACTAACAAGGAATGCCCCCAAATTTATAATTTAATTTTACGCTTCTGTGGTATACAATTCTATCAATTTACATAATTTGATGCTTTTTACAGTAAAAATATGTCCAAAATGACCAGTGATGTTAGAAATAATATTAGTAAACTTTTGGTTTATTTTGAAGAAGAAAAGAAGTCGCATCTAAAAATAGATCCGATACATTATTTAAACACGCGTTGCTGCCATGACAGGTACGTCACTGAGAAGTCTTCTATACGCGACTACAGCGACTTCCTGTTATCGACGAGATCTTGTTGTCGGACAGTACTTGCCTAGATACAAACCAAAACATAATAATAATTGTTTTTATTCTACGTAGGCACCTATGAAAACTGTATAATTTTATTTAACATATCCAGACTTTCTGGTTGTTGAAGTTATATTCTGTTATTGAAAATCTTGAGTCTTTTGCGGTATGTCCACATCTCAAAAGTTTTAAGATTATTAATTATGTCTTATGTTTTTATACCGTAAAATAATAGGGGCAGTTTATGGCATACTTTACTATAAATGTACTGCATTGTGAGTAAGGTTTGATATTTACTGTTGGCGATAGTAGTCATAGACAATATTATGTAAATTTAACGAGTTTACTTCTTGCTCACAGGGAGAAATGGTATCTGCATACCTTACTCTCACTGTAGTGCCTGCCACTTGTAACAAGAAATAAATTCAATAGTAGAATAGCATTCTTATAAAGACATTTTTGTCCTGATTAGGATATGATGATGTTCAAACTCACGACAGAAGTGTGGAAACTGGAGTCTCAGATCACTCTGCTAGAAGACCAAACCCAGGTAAAAGTCCAAGAGCTGGAGGCAATGGGAACGATCGTGTCGGACGGGATGGTCGATCTGCAGGCTTTGGAGGAAGAGCACAAGCGCCACATGCAGGCGTGGGGATCTGTCATAGTCAGCACCCAGCAGCATGATAAGATATGCACATCGATCAGTGACGAATATCAGTTGGCTAAATTTTATTACTTTTACGATATTTGAGGGATGTATTTTCAAAGTGAACTTATTCCACTACTTGACAAAAATTAGTTATGAATGCCATAATTATAGGATAAAATAATTTTGAACAAGTATTTTTTGTAGAAAAATCAACTTCCAAATCTGTGTTAGTTACAAAAGTAACTTATTCCAAAACAAAAACCATAATATGTAACATCAACACCGTAAACAGTTTTTTGGCTATTGCCAATAAGAAAATTATTGGTTGAAATAGAATAAGTTCACTTTGAAAGTACACGCCTCATTTGAGTTGTTTATGATGACAGCTATGTCGGGCTATAAACACATCCACAAACAATTAAAAGATTCAAATGATGAATTTTGACGATCCGCAAATCATTTACTTTTATGATCTTATACTGTATTTTCTCCTGTTTCTTCAGTACTGCTTTAGCAGCTCAGACCGTTTCAAATCGTCTCCCGCAATTACATTGATATGGGTACTTGACACAAAGGCAAACCAAGTATGAGAGCAACAAAAATGCGAAAGGCGACATCATTCAGAAAGTTGTCATGACTAAGGGATAAACGTTATAAATAATAGAGCAGTCTATGTGGAATCATTTAGAGAGGGGACAATAGTTTTTTTTTTTCTAATTTCAATAATAATTTTCCCACTATATTTGGATGGGAGGCTTCTGGGACAGGCATATTTGTGATGGTCACCCTATGAAACAGAACACTGCTCATGTTTTCCCAATTGAAGGTTGGGAATATGGCCATGGTCAGATTGTTGACAAGTCTTGGCCAAAGCCGAGAGAACTAATAATTCCTCTATCAGTCTATTAGATTTTTTTATTTCTCATTTGGTCTAAGATTTTATTCAGGATTTTTCTTATCGCTATAATATGTTCCACGATGGCCGCGTGGCTTAAGCGTCAGCCTATAGCGTTGTGGGTCCCAGGTTCGAATCCTGGGTCTGGCAAGTACACATATTGTTTTTCAATTTGTGTATGAGTCAGAGTATGGACCTAATAGGTTGAGCAAGTGGCTGACATCCATATCTTGTAAAAACAAAATCTGTTAATACAAAATCTCCACTCCGTGGAGGCCCATGTGATCTTATTAGGATCGGACATGATCTAGCGTATATTCAGTCTGAATGAAAATTAAATTATTAAACTATTAATTGAGTCTATGTTGTTTTTCTTCTAGAAATATTCAAGTTGAATTTCAATCTCTCCTTGTGGGCATTGAGTCTATAAATAAAGAAATCGCTGAGGAAATGCAACGAAACGAATCTACCACTATTCTCAAAAAACAGTTGGCTTATGAGATTTCCAGATGTGCAAGATTAGGTATTAATATTTTTGTATTAAGTATACTAACATATAATACAACAATTATAATATTCTGTACAGGTAACCTACTATTACATTTTTACTTTCAGTTCAAATTGAAGAGAATAAGCAAACCAATTTAGATATAGCGATTGCTCAATCGGCAGCCGCCATTCAACTGATAGAACAAGATCTACATTTTGCTAAAATGGTAATCGGTGTGATATCTGGTACATTAATTTATAAACCCTCATATTGTTTAGTGTAACCCGTAGGTTACTCTCTAATAGATGGCAGAAAACTATTCGTTGAGATTTCATCTCGAGGGAGTGATGCTGGTAATTTAATAACAGGAATTTCATTTACGGCTGGATCCCACCAAGCACATTTTATTTTCATACTAATTTAAACATTCGATAAAGCATAATATTTTTATATTTTAGTGTTACACGGTTATGCAATTGATTTCTAATATATTGAGTGGGCTCAAGACTACAACGTTTTCAAATTTAAAATATATTTATTTTCACATAATAGTGAACTTTATAAATTATAAATTAAAGATGTTCACAACATGACATTTAAAAAACAAAGAAATAATATTAAAACAGTATATAATATAAAGAGTCTATACTTATGAGTCAATATCAACATCCGAAGCGATTTGGTTGAACCTGTTATTGCCCTCCCATTTGGCATCACCAATGGCAGGTTAGTTCTGCACCTTGGGAGAACAAACAACTGATGCTCCCGTTTTCTAAGATAGTTATCAGCGGGACACAGCAGGTCAATACTACCAAGAATCGCAGAGTTCTCATTTACGCCACGTATAGTCGGAAAAAATACGTGGCCAAAACATTGATGTCTTCTACGAGTAGCATTTAAACTACATTATGTAAGCATACCTAAGAGAAAGCCTAGTAAAGGAGTCTCAAAAATTTCTTTAGAATTCGCTCCACCATAATGTCGTATTTCAACTGATACGGGGCCCAAACGATCGACCCACTCTCAAGCCAGCTTCTAACTAGGGAGTTATAAAGGATTTTTAATACAGTAACATCCAAAAAGATCCGAGAAGTACGTAATACGAACCCCAACATTTGTATTGTCTTATGCTCCTTTGCCCAAAGATGGAACATCAGTTACATTCAATTAAATTACGTTTACAGCACGGTTCTCTAAGACGACTGTCAGATAATTAATTAGGAAGAGAAAATGGCATGTATTCTTGTATGTTCAGTGCTTTTTTTCTGGTCAAGCGTGTGTATGTTTTCTTTCTATTTACTTTTGATTTCCGTATTTACCTTTACCTTTACTTTACCGAAGCCTTATCACTTGTAGGGAAATATGTTTATCTAATTTTTCATTATTCTTTAAAATTATTATAGGGTCTGAGATGCCACGTCATATGGAGAGTGAACCATGTCCGCTTACATATTACTCAATAAGTACAGACATTCCAATCGTAATGATGGATTAATAATTGATTATCAGGTACAAGTCTTTAATCAATTCATGTTTCAGGAAACCTCGGGTCTCGCTAGCAGTTACAAAAGTGCAACGAGAGAATTCGAAAAAATATTAGAAGAGAAAGTGTCTCTGGAGAATGAAACCCTCAATCGATTGCAAGAGAGGCTCTCTGCCGATAAGGCAGTGGAAGGAATAGCTGCTAAAATTAGAGAACTTCGAGACGTAGCACGGAAATATGTATGAACATGATTTTTATTGTCATTACGTAGATTGTCCTTGATGGTTATTAAATTTGTTCTTTTGGGAATGTCCTAGAATGGACAGACACGCAGAAAATGTTGAAGTCAATACAACCGCCAGTTTTAGTCAAATGACTTACTTGGTGACTTCTTTGATGATTAAAATGCAGCATCATAGATGCATTATAGAATTTCAAATTACAAATCATGGAAAAAAGAAGCTAGCTACTAGAAACTAGCGCATCTATTCTATACACAAGACTGCCATCAGCGGCTATTGGCAGCCATCGAGGGTAGCTTTGAATTGAAGTATTTGCACTTAGTGTAACAATTACAATAAGTTAGTTGTAATTGTTACAATAAGTGCTATGTTTTAACAGCATTTCTCTAGGGTGTGCTAAATTTGAGAGCAAGATAGACAGTTTTTACTGTTTAGAAAGCTAACTTATTGTAACAATAAATTATAATACATACAAAAATATGAAAAATTACCCTTGATAGCTGCCGATAGCAGTCTTGTATATAGAATAGATCCCCAGGGATTGCAATTATACCGAATTACCGGTATTTCCAAATATGGTGAAAAATGTATGAAATTGAAGCAAAAAATGACCTCTGTGACCAAGTCAAGTACCTAAATCAATTTTAAGGTTAAATCTCTTTTATACACATCCTTTGTCTCATTACAGAGGATGGTGATCATTGAAATTGTGATTGTTAATTTTAACATTGCTGTTTTCAACATTATTCTGTAAATATGTTTTGGACAATTAATATTTCTTTATGTTTACTAATATGTTTAGTGTTTGAAGGTAGGACAAATTAGGCCAAATAATTTAAAAAAATTTTACACCACATCCGTGGGATAATCCAATGTTGGGAATAAAATCCATATGATTTTTCATACAAAGCCGTTACATGTTTGAATCCTATTTCACACCTATAACAGCGGTCCCCAACCGGTGGTACGCGGACCACCAATGGTCTGTGAGACAATTTTGGTGGTCCGCAGAGTAATTTGAATATATCTGCAATTTTCGTATTTATTAAAAAGTTTCAGTAGGTACCTATATTCTTATAATGTTTTTTTTTTGCAATTTTAGCCTTATTATGTCGTCAGTCCATATTTATATATAGATGTGTTAAAGAAGGAATAAATTGAATAAAGTTTGCTGTTCGGGATAAAATAAAATGCAAATATCGACACATTGATATTATTATTTGTAATTCTTGGAAACGGCCGATGTCGACACACCACTAAAGTAGAAACGCTCGATTTTTTCATGTTTTTTAACAATATTCCATTAAAACTTCATATTATTTCTTCACCATACTTTAGGCATATTGTTCTATTGAGATGGTACCGCAAGCATGACTGGACATCGTTCAGGAGTTGTTGCAAAAGTTAAAGACGTTGGACACCCAGATATCATGTTTACTCATTCCATTATACATCGTTAGCAACTTGCTGCGAAACAATTATCTTCAGAACTTCACGGAGTACTCTCTGATGCTATTAAATTGTAATCGTAATGAATATCTGTGTTAATAAGTTTATTTATTATATTTTTTTTATCATTATATTGACATATCGAATTTTCAGTGGGATTCAAGATTTTGAGTTTAGTGGTCCGCGAGGTCCAAAAGGTCCAAAACCGCTGACCTACTAAGATATGTAATGATATCAAAACTGCTCCTAGTCATATTAATTTAATTACACTGTCTTGTATTACTTGTATTCCTTCAATTCAAGTCCAGAGTATTGGTTGATTGAAAACAATGTATATTTAAATAAATATTTAGAAAAGAATATCTAATTACTAGCTGACCCGGCAAACGTTGTTCTGCCATATAAATTATGTCTAGTGAATATTTTGGTTGTTAAATAAAAAATAACGAATGTATCGTAAGTGTGTGGGGATGGGATATATGACAGAAAGAGGAATACAGCGCTGCAGACGATGACCGCCGATAAAAACAAAAAAACATCAACCATTCATTTTCTCAATTCAAAATGAGTAATGATGTTCATAATGAATGAATTACCTGTGACAGGATCTCGTTGTTTAATGTTTATGCAATATCCGTCTTGTCCCTTCGAGAAAATTAGCGGATATTGGAGAGCGTCGTATGAACGGTGTGTGTCAGCGATGAACTCCAGATTATTGTTTCTTCTTCGAATCACGATTTCTCGCGTCGATGTGCAGTCGCCAACCATGATTCCAGCAATGTCGTCAACAACAGGCACATTGAATCGACGCACGTGCTCTCCAGCTGGTGTTTTATCAGTATTGATGACAATAGCGTGATTGTCACTTTGCAATTCGTGCATGTGTGCTTTGCAGAATTTTAATAATTCATTGTGCTCATTCAACAGGGCGTCCAGTTCGCCGACGATGCGCCTGGCATTAGGCTATTGTAGCCGCAACGTGCATCCACATGATTGATGTCCTCACAGCCCATGAAGTAGATTTGTAAAAATTTATGTGGTTCGCTTGGCATTGGCAGCAATGAGCCTACTTTGTGGTATACTGGTTCTGGTGGTATCTCAATTTCTGGTAGTTGCACTTTTCCTGATGCGCAACACATCCCGGCTGACTCATGTTTGAATTTGAGCGCTTGACAATGGGGACATTCTTTGTCCATAGCACCAATGAGTACTTTGGGATGAGCGGAATATTCAATATCTGGCTCGTACTCGAATGCGAGACGAAGGAACGAAGCGGATGTAAATGTTCGATGTACTTGTTGGCGTTGTCGGTCATTTTCTCTGCGTGTGTTAACTACGAACCGGCGCGCTTGGCTCCGTTCCAATTGTCGTTGTTGATTTCGTTCAGCTCGTGCCTCTTGTGATTGGGATGCACGCAATTGCGACATGCTTACACGCACGTTTTTGTTATCTTGTTGGATTTGTTCGTCTGTTCTTTCTGCTCTACTATTTCGCATGTTTGTTGCTTTATTCGTTCGACGGCCCAAATGGCCCCCCTTGCGTCTTGATGGCATTGTGCACTGTAATACACGCACATAAAAATAGATAAATTAAAATAAATCGTACAAAATTTTGCACGCACTGCGTTGTGATATGCCGAATGAAATGTCAAAATGACGCGACACTTCTCTTGAATTCTTCTCGGATGTAGCGCCATCTGTCATTCAAAAACATAAATAATTTCGTTCTGTTTGAAATACGAACGACGGTAAAATTTGTTCATACAAAAATAATGAAATCGCGATTAAAAAATAAGAGGGTGGGGGTAGGAGGGTGAAAATTTGGGGTTATAGGTATTTTTTGATGCAAAATAATAAAAAAAATACAAAAACAAATTTTCAAAAAAATAAAAGAAAACATTTTCTGGATAGAGATACCCTAATCACCTAGCGGTATGAAATATACTTGTTGACCTATTCTCATACCTAACAAATATACATAAAAAAAATTATAAAAATCGGTTGAGCCATTTCGGAGCAGTTCGACCACAAACATCGTGACACGAGATTTTTATATATATAGAGATATTAATAGAATAAATTATAATATTCTTTCTAACACTCAGGCCATGCCATGTATATTGTGACCTCACCGGGATCGAACCCGGTGCCTCGGGAGGAGAAGTCAGTGCCTTACGCACTCGGTTATGACAGCCGTGAGAGTAATTTTTTGCATGTATGTTTGGGTTTGTGCTGTTCAAAAAAATTTAACAGTACTACAGTAGTAATGATATTGAAACTAGATCCATCTCGAGTAACACTTTATCACATGTTTATCACTAGGAAGTCGACATACTGAATTACGAAAATCAACATGCCAAAATATTGTTGGAAATTGAAAAATTGAAAATCAAAAACGTACAAAGTGACGAAATTATAACTGAAGAAAAGAAGAAATGCGATCTGAAGGAGGTCAATATAAAGGAGACGGAAAATAAAATGAAGGAAGTGCTGAATGATATTGATAGGAAGCAGGCTTACATCCACAAAGTCTTGAACAAGATAGCTGTGCTTGTTGCAAAACTCGAGGTGAACTGCTCAACTTTATACACTATAGATAATGATATTTATATAATATATTCTGTTTATAATATTGGGTAATAATATGAATACGTGTATTAATTAAGGCTCTAAGTACCAAAAAGTAGTATTGCCTGTAGTTACAAAATACCGAGTCATTGCAGTAAAATTTCATAAAGCAGACCTTTTGAAAAATGTGGTTTTACAGTGTGAAGCAATCACGGCAGCTTCTATAATTTTAGGTATTAAGTACTCGCAAGTGTCAACACACCATCGTCAGCCATTTTATATTGAATGAGGTTGACCACTGTAGTGCTATTTACACCATTATAAATAAAACAGGCCAACGGACTTACAACGTCGACAGGTTTAAATATTTTGCTGTATTTTTTTGACTTGCTTGAGGCACTTAGACCATAGTTGAAGTTATTGGCGTTAGTATGTAGAACACTTTTCTATAAAAATTACAGTTTTTTTGTTTTTGGTACTTAGCGCCTTAATTAATACACGTATTCATATGTGAATGATAAGTTCTAAGCCTTCAGCGAGTTATCTCGCTCTATGAGGCATACAAATTTCGCAAGTTATGTCATACGACTTTAAACTCAAATTACTAGCCACTGTCGATTGATATGCATAATCTAAAAAGTTAAACACACAGTGACATCTGTTTGAATAATTATGAAATACTAAATCACAAATTACCGATATTACAGTGATTTTAGTAAGAGATTCGGTCCACATTTGTGATGTTAAAAATCCATATCAATGCCATAGTATTATCGCGAGGCATAGAAAAGGTTAAGTAAGGTTAAAGTTGAAGAAAACTCTCTTCTATATAGATTGAGCCTAAAAATTATGAAAGTGAAGCGAAGAAAGGATCCTGGTCTACTGATTAGTGACTTTGCATTCCAGGTTCATTTGAAAACCACTTCACACTAAGTCTACTGTGATTTTTATTTTTCAATTAGCAAGACGTATGAAAAGACGATCCATCATGATAAGCAGCCAATAATACGACGCTTCAGCATTATTATGTAGTTTGCGTAAACACAATGAATATCAAAAGTTGCAGCCATTGCTTGAATTTGGAAATCAGTAATGCCAAATTAGTTAATATATCATTGTCATTGGCCAACTTATCTTCCAGGGCAGTGAGATGGATCCTGTTCAAAGAAAGATCCAATCGTTGGAACGGGAGATTGCAGAGTCAACAAAGCAGAGCAAGCGTATGCAGCAAGACTGGCTGAGGATTCAGAGCCAAGTGGTGGAGCTCACCAACCAATATCAAGTGCAGCAGGCTGACCTAAACACGATTCAAAGACGTGAGATCCTTTTTTTTGGACTATGTATTCCTGCATTCGGTAGGTACTGTTAATCATTGGTTGCCATTCTATTACAAGGAAGAGTAGATGTCTAAAAATGAGTATTTATCTCAGAGTAATAATATTAAGAGAGTGGATATTCTTCAGCAAAATGATCTCATGTTTTTTGCGTATAACGCACAGTAGAACCTCAATTTTATTATTATTAACTTAACTATAAAACGTTATACCACCATGTTGCTTCTCACTACGGCTACAAAATTTAAACACAACATAGGTAACCATATTTTCTACTAAATTAAATAAAAATTGTAGTCTCTCCGCTTGCATGAAAGATGCACTATTATTTTAAGTTATACAATTTATCATTTTTGACCTAATAATTTAGCCCCTTCAGGTCAAGGAAACGTATCTCATTTTTCTCTCATACAGGAGAGCCCAAGTAAATTTACATGTCACTTTGACAATAATTTGTTATTTTATGTTCAGTACCGATTACAGAACCTAAATTGATTAAAACTGAGATACGTTTATTTGACCGTAAGCAGTCGAATTTTAAATTTTTTTTTATTTGTTTCTTTATTAAACACCACAATAGGCCGTGAAGCCCAATATTATTGATAAAACTCCCAGGCTTGAGGAATTTACGTATTAGAATATGTAAATATATTTTGACCTCACTGGGAATCGAACCCAGAACTCCGGGATGGAAGGTCAGCGCCTTACGCACTGCACCACGAGAGCCGCCTATTAATTATTTGCGAATAATGATAAAATTCATTTGTAGAGATACAGATAATGAACCATAAGAACTCAAAGCTGGAGAATAAAAAAAAGCAATTGATGCAAGAGGAGATACTGGTTCAACGCTCCCTGGACCACTGGCAAAGTCAAGTCGACCATTTTTACAAGAGAAAGTTCGAAGACCAAGTTCGCAATCAGGAAATGGAAGCCGAGTACAATACTGTGACGCTTGAATGCATGGCACAGTTGAAGGTAAAACTTTCTTATGGGTTTCAAGGTTAGTTTATCTGCACCGATCGTGAAATGTTATTTTGGATTGTTTACAGGGGTCGTTGTCGATATAGAATAAATCGTATTTTTCGAGTTGTCGACAATAATAATTATTAGTGATCGACAGTGGGGTCGTTGGCCACTTAGAATTTTATTTATTCCTTTTTGTTCATATCGATCTTGCCCGATGGACAGGTGTAGACTTGTAAATGGTCACTCTTTTGTTGAAGTCCAACGAAGCAACAACTTTACTGTTATATTATTATAATATTGTCATTGCATGCCACTTACCTCCAATGTGAAATCCAAATTCTTGATTTTTTTCTATATCATCGACAAAAATGTCCAATGTACCATCTTGTTCTGGTTTAATGTTATATAAAAAAACAAAATCTCCAATGTGATGGATAGCAAATAATATGATAAAAATAACTCCATTGTGCACATCGAAGAAATTGTGCACACACTCGTGATGTTGAATTGCGGCACATTTGCGTTATTCAATTACTTGCTAACTTCAAGACATTCTATGTTTCATGTAGAGATACGTCAACCATACCCATCAATAAAAAACATGTCTTTAGACCAAATTTTTTGGTGGCACTCATAAAATAAACAAATGAATAGTAAAAAAATCTTAGAATTCAAATACATAGAAGTTAGTTTTACAGCCATATTCAATTATTTGTCAATACATACATTTAAACATAATATAATATAAACTATATTTTTGTAGCCATAAACATAACACATTAACATGTTCGATAGTTTTAATAAATAATAAGAGAGATTCGGAGCAGTGCCAAGCAAGAGAAATCAATGCATTGGACTTGATGTATATTAGTACAATTGACAATATCAACCATAACAATCACATTCGCCTGTGTAATTCGGACGCAGTAGAAGAAGCCGCATCTGTGCATATTCAAGATTAATCAGTAGAAACTGTGGGATAAAATTTTTGATATGTGTATTACTCACGTATTTTTCTCCTTAGGAAGCTGAATTGGAAGCCATGAACATTGAGGAAGAAATTGCGGAGCTTGAGAACGATAAAGAACAACTTGCAGTCGAAATACACAAAATTAGAAAAGAGGTTTTGTCATGGGAGAAAAAGGTTTGAATTAATAATATTATATGGTAGGTACCTATTTATTTTAATTAATTTTAAGGGGGTATGCATACTGATACTTATTCAAATAATTTGGCTTAAACATTAGTTAGCGGATATTCGGATTATGCACACATGTTGGTCTGCACAGGTAGTGAAGCTTGCACCACGCACTGAGGCAAACTGACAAGTGACAGCTGTCAAATATTTTGGAAAGAGAAATAGTCAATATAGTTTCAGACAAAGCAATATTGTATTGATTACCGATTATCTATGCAAACACCAACCAAAAAGCAGCAATTGCAATAATTTTGATGACGTGAAGTAACGCCGCCATCTTAGTTTCTTGGATGTTGCCTTGCAATCATTGGTAATGATTTTTTAAAAATTATTTGCCAATATTGAGTATGATTTGTTGTTTTGTTGGTCTATAGAGCATTATGGCGGTTGAAACAAAACAAAAGGTTGATGAGGCGAAGATTGCTACGGGAGAAATGGGACATATGAGAACGGAAATTCACAGAATGCAAGTGAGTTGATCACATTATTTTATTTCAGAAAAAAACATTATTAAACTGTTGTACATTTTTACCGATCGACATAATAAAATAAATAGGTGCTACACTTTTTATTACAATGAAAATATGTAGCCAAACTTTGATTTGATTTGAGAAATGTAGCAAATTGTTGATAGCAATGATAATATAATAAGTATTTCACTTTACAATTTTATTATAATTATTGTTAGGTCAAACAATAACAATTTGTTAGTTGCATAAGATCAATCAAGTCGATGAGGACGTACTGACATATTATTCAAGTTAACCGTACTTTAGACCTCAGGAACAATAAATTACTTTGATTACCATAATTTCATATTAGTAGTATCCATACCATATTAGTAGTCGCTAAAGACCAGCGGCAGGGTGTATACGGAGGAGCTGGCATGACTTGGGAGGATGTAAGAAGACTCAAGAGGAGCTACAGGGATTCTTAGAGGCTTCGTATGGTGACCATATATACTCAACATGGACTAAAAAGAAGATGAATATTTTCAAAAATGATTAATTTTTTATTAGGATATTTTTTAATTTATTTATTTGCTTAGTAGGTATCTATTTTAAAATACATAATGCTTAGAACCAAAAGACAATTGAAGGAGGTTGTATTTAATTTTACGAGAAATGGATGATAGCCATTTGCCCAACCTATTAGGTTCATACCCTGGGTCCAAACACACATTGAAAAACAACTTGTGAATTTTACAGACCCGGGATTTCAACCCGGGACCCACGACATTATAAGCCTGACGCATAACCGCTCGGCTGTTGTGGGTAAAAAAATAACATAATATTTTTGTTATTAGGTAATAATAATAATATTAATTAAAGTCATGTATGTACCCAATATTTATGAAAGGTGCGTCACGCAGAGGTGTCCCGTACAGTGGAGCGGCTTGCGTTAGACCTGGCCCAGTCGGTTGGGAGACGCGAGGCGGCCGTATCGAGGGCCAGGCCGAGAGCTGCTCCTGAATTCACCCGAGACATTTTGTATAAGAGGCTTAAAGAGAAGAAAAATGATATCAGAAAGGTCCACCAGGTTAGAACTTAATTTTTAATAAACGAATTCTTTGCAATTTTATTGATATTTATGGTTATTTTTTTCTTTTTGTATCTACTGTGGTACGAGGTATGGATTCAATTTATTGTGAATGGATAGTATTGTTTAGTTCATTCATAATTGACCATTTCAAGCATGAAACATGTATGACTCGTATTTGAACCAAAACATTTACATAATAAAGCAGACGATGTAGACATAAAAAAAAGAAGTAAATCATCATTATTTAGAATATTTATATAAACATGCATACTTATGGCATATGCACATAATATTTATAAACAGCTATAGACCAATAACTATATAGCCACCATGTTTCAATGCGTCAACGTATACAATATAAATTTTTCTGTGGCGATTTATTCAACCGAACTAAAGGTTATGCAGAATCTCAGAAGTGAAGAACACTCCCTTTTGTTATAGTCCAAATACTTGGCTTATATCATCAGTGCATCTATTCTATACCCAAGGCGGCTATAGGTGGCTATCGAGGGTAGTTTATCGTATATTTTATGTATTGATGCGGTTAATAACTGTTACAATAAGGTAACGATCTGAACTGTCACCTCTGTTGGCTGTGTTAACTTTTAGAGTGTGATAGACAGTTTTGACAGTTGAGATGGCTAACTTATTGTAACAATTATAATAACTCAATACATACATATCACAAACTACCCTCGATAGCCACCGATAGCAACCTTGTATATAGAATAGATGCACAGAGCTTGAATGGAAACTGCAATACCATCTAAAAATGAATAAGGAGGTTCATTTCAGAAAACATGTTTCAAAACCAACCTCAATAATATTATTGTCTTTTGGGGGTTTTTATGTGTTACGCCACCCCACTGACAGCAGTTGATTAATTACATTGATATCATATTATATTTTGTCTGGCAATGGTGGAAATCTTGCAATCAATTTTTAACTAACTTCCCGACTAGCTAGACATTTGAAACTTTTAGAATATATCAGAACACGATGCCAATGCATTTTTTCAATACTTTTAGCCATCTTTAAGTAGAATTGATTTCATTTTCAATTAATTCTGTTTTGTATGAAAAGTTATTTCGGAAGAAATCCGTAAAAAGTAAAACTATTATTGGTTGCTAAGTGGGTCCTAGCAACTAAATTATAAATATTAATATATACGTGCGTTACTATAGAAATCAATATGACATTTTTTTATTATTTCTATCAAGTACAAATTTTTTTGATCGTTTAAGCTAGTCAAGTCAAGTTTATATGATTCAACAGAAAATTTTAAAATGTTGTAAGTATATAAAAAGTTCTTTTTATCTTGTAATTATTTATGTTATGATTTTAGGAAATTGAAATGAACAAAAACATGATAATAACACTGATGAAGGAGCAGAATTCCTTACAGCATGAAGTGGAGAAGAAGAAATCAGCCATATACCTAGTGGAGGATGATATCAGATCATTAGAGAAGCAGGTGCACGAGGCCCAATTAAAAAAACAAAAGGTTCATTATTCATTAGCTACATGTTACTAATAATACAAAATGTTACAATTTAATACGGATAACAATTAATAGGTGAACTGACATGCTAGTGACATTATCTTGTAAGTCTAATGTCACTGTGTGTCAGCGGTGAAGAGTGGAGGTAGACTATTAAGATCCAACATAATAATATACTGCGCACTTCGTTGTTTTAGGTGGGTTTGAAACTAGGCGCTTCAAATATTCATTCACTCCAAATTACCATGTATATGCCCACAATGGCCAAGCAGCTGACACATTGGCTTACAGTATCATGTGACCCAGGTTCGAATCCCGGGTCTGCCAATACACATAAAATTATGATCTTCTTAGGATTGGACATAATTCTAATTTTAATTTTGATATATTTGGGCTTGCAAATTCATTTCATTCAAACATTGTCATTAAACTAACATCAGGCTTTTTGCTTCTCTCTGCATCTCTCTGCACCAGCAAAAGTTCTTGTGATGATCTTGAGTCATTTTATAATGAATGAACTGAAATGAAATGAGATTGTGTTTGTTCTCATAATCCCATTGATTTCAGGCGATTTGCCGATAGCTGCAATCGGTTTCAGTTTCCGATTCGCCTTGCCGTTGTCATGGCAATGAGTAATTGCTTAAAAAGATAACAATTGCTCAGTGTGACAAAATTAAGTTATGCAATGAATGCTTCCCCTCGTCATTTTATGGAGCAATGAGCGGATAATCCAAAAACCTACAGGCAGATGGGAACAATTTCACAAAAATATTGTCTATGAAAAAGTATGAAAGATTATTTTCGGAGCAAAAGAGTGTAATCTAACCAAGCAAACACGCAATCAGAACTTATAAAGTCTTGACATTCTAGAGATGAGAACAAAATAACCCTTACATTATTTTGTTTTTATATTAAGTAAATAATATCTTTAACATAAGATTTATAATTAAAATTAAGGTTGCAATATGGAACAGTAGAAAATATACTAATTAAAACCACCCAGCGAAGCTGTGTACAAGCACTTACTAGTTTATCTGATTAAAATATCAAAGTATTACAGTTTTTTGGCGATTGCGTTATAATATTGATTGTGGAGGTAGACTGTCAATATTTAATTACATTGTAGGTACATTTTCATTTTCCTTGTTTCTAATATTCTGTTGATTATAGAATTTGGAGACAATTGTACGCTGCCAACATTATGGGAAGTACCGCACTTCGATAGCGAACGGGAGGACAAGACTGTACAGTGTGAAATCTGAACCATTGATTGTAATTGAATATCACAGGCTAAAGATACTCAATTCTCAGATGCAGGGACTCGTCAAGGAGCTTATGGATAGTTTTCCAGACAAAAAGATAGCTTTCAAGAGAGTCCTTGATATGCTGACCGTGGATGAAGAAGACAATGAATAAATTATTTATTGATTTGTTCATTCAGTACAGATTAATGGAATTTTGTCATAATTATGTTTATGTTTGTGAATTTTTGTAAGCGTGAGTTTAATGCCTATAATGAAATATATAATATATCAATTTATTATTTCGATGTCAATCACATAAGTCGAATTTTAACATTTTTTTAAAATTTTATTTCGTATTGTATTATTTCATATTTTTCTAAAAAAAATAATGTTGCATAAATCAATGACATATTTCGAAACAGACGATTTTTAAACATTAGGGATAGATTTTCTGGTTGCGATTTTTGCAGTGGACTGTACTTTGAAGATGCTGGTGGATTAGGGAACTAAGGGAGAGGGTTTAAACAGGATGCTAGACACTGACCTCTTGTGTTGAGAGGGCCGACGCATGCTGGAGCTGGTTCAGTGTTCACGCACTCATGCACTGGTAAACGGACAGTTCGGAATGTCACTCTCATGGTTTCACTTGGGTTTTGGGATAAATGATGATGACAAGTTTAGGAAGGATGTTAGACGCGACGTTCGCTCAAACCGTATCAGATTTGGCGAAACGAATGTTGAATAGATGCGTTTTAGGTGAGTTACTCTGTGGTTAACACGGTGTCGGTCGTATTGCATGAGATAGAGTGCTATAGGGTCTTAGTTTTAACAAGCCTAGGCACGTCGGCTGTCTTGAAGTAGGTAACTAAACTTAACTTGCAATCACGGTCGACTCATGACCCGTAACTGCTGACTTGCAACAATATATGGAGATTCGAGGTAGGTGGGAAGAAAGAAGTGCCTCCATAATTGGCCCCACCATTTTCATTGAAAAAAAGTCACTAGACTGCGTTTTGAAAAACATGCAATATTGACTTATGTGATTGTTCCCACCATTACAAACATTTATGTTAATATTATATTTGGTGAAAATGGTTACTTACAATAATAATAATAATATGTAGGTACCTATGTAATTTATACGAAAACTCTTTGCAGAAACGGTAATGTATGCGAATTAAAAAAATATGTAATAAGTAGTTATGTATATAAAATCAATGAAGTTCCACTTAGATTTAATTAAAAAATTAGATATAAATTCCATATAAATATTTTATATAAATAATTACGGTGAGTAGTGTTACCCCTCTGTCCCAGGCACTCCTTGAAGTGCATGACTGACGGGTGGTATTTTTTTTCCAGGAGTGTAGTCATATGGAAGAGACATTTTGAATATACAGATAATTATTGTAAAGTAAAAACACAGAAAGTGGCTGCGCAGTACACGTTTATTTAAACAGATTAATTATTATCAAAAGTAAAGTTAAACTAACTAACTAAAAAAGTTTGGTTTATCGAACTATCCAAATTATTTGTTTTTCTTATTGGTAGGAAGTTGAAATGGAGTGACGCTGGTTTAGAATTATTTTATTGCTTCATTCTTTAATTATTAATTAGGAAAGTTAACAAAAAAAAAATTGAATCCGCCTAACATAACGATAAATATTTCAAAGTATTATGCAACCCGAATGCAATATAAATTATAAAAATTATGTGTTACATCGCGGCCGGTCACACGCGAAAAATACACTCTGATCTGTTTTCCCAAACGCGCCAAAAGAAGTATAACTTCAAAAAGCTTCGTTACTTGTAATATGTGTGGTTGCTCTGACATGTATAACACAGTATTTAGAGAATTTTTACAAGTGGGCCTGAAATACTATTTTCCTGATTTAAACAAAAATATTGAATGAATAAGGTATCCATTCAACATTAATACAACATCCATGCTAGAAGGTCGCATGGGGAAGAAGAGCAATTGTTGGAATTAGCTTCAGACGTATTCTTGAAAAATAAAAATATAAGGAGTGTACTTTAACATCATACCTACTGGTTTTTATTTTTGTTATTTATCAGTTTTAACAAAGAAAGTCCTGACATACATCCTGCCTTTTCCAACTTCATATTTATGTGAAGTTGCTTTTTCAGCATATTTGTAGACATTATGTCAAAAAAAAGAACATGCTTTTGGATGTGGAACCGCATCGCAGATTAAAATTAACAACCAGGGAACCAAATTATGATGATCTGTCGTCTTAACATTAACAATTTCATCCTTCTCTTTGATTATAATGAATATTATTATAATATAACTTTTATTTATTATGAATGAATTTTATTTTTCGTTTATTATTATTTTGTTTATGCACTAAAAAAGGAAAAATTAATATATTTTGATTGTTATTAAATATTATTTATTGTTATTAAATATTAGTTATTAATACAAACCTCCACTCTGTGGAGGCCCATATGATCCTATCAGGATCGGACATGGTCGAAAAAAAAAAAAAAAAAAAAAGTATATGCAATTTGTTTTTTGGTGAGAGGTACTCAGTGTTACGAACACTATAGAAGGGGTACACAGATGTCGAAAGTTTGGGAAACACTAGGTATGTCAGTCATAGTAAAGTGCCTATATTATAAGTATATCAATTATTATTTGAAAAAAAAATATTTTCAAATTTTTCTAAAATCAAAAATAATTTTCTCTTTTGATAAAATATATCTATTTGTAATTACTAATGCTAATACTTTTAATAAAAATAAATACCTACCTACTTTATTTAATGGTTTGCGTCTACAGTAATAGTTTTATTCAATATATTATGTATGCAAATAAAAAAAATGTCGCTCATTATTAACAAAATATTATCGATTTTTGATATTGATGATTTTATTTCGTTTGTCTAGTAAATTATTGTAACAGTTTTTTGTCACTAGTCATCGGGATTTACAACCCCTGAAATTTTCGTGTATCGCCCGTCAAGATGAATAAAATTCACTTTATAAAAATCTATAATAAAGGACGTCTGGTCACTTGAGCTATGGACAGATGAAAAATATCGGTAGGGTACAATATACCCACCTACCTTGTCTTGTAATAATATGAGGTTTCATAGGGTGTAGTCCCCTCCCACAGCCAAACCGCAGGGCGTATTGGTAATTTCACCCAATGCGCGGCAGATGTCGCCAGCGGTGGTGGCGACGTTAACCCAAGGATCACCGACTTTTCCGACCAAATTACACTTCTCTTTGCGGCTGACACTTGACCGGATATTTACGTGTCGCCGGCGGCAAAAAAAACCAATCTACCCAGCGAGGGACCTGTAGACATTCACGTAAACGTGAAAGCCTCGGATGTTTTCAGATTTTATTTTGTTTACGATCGGAACATACCAGACAGACACGTGCACTTGAAACTTAATATTATTTATGTTGTTCAATATGAAATATTTGAGGTACTGAGGATTAAACGAGTACATACGTAGTGTTAATGTTGTGAAGTAGCGGGCTTCTTTCGACTATCGTATCGATGGGGCAATGATGCTGTGTAAGGTGGGTTCAATGATCAAGAGTTCTGACAGACTGGTGTTTTTCGAAGATCAAGACAATTATGGCAATATTTTTTTTGACCACGTCCGATCGTAAGAAGACCATATGGATCTACACCGAGTGGAGGTTTGTATTAACATATTTTTGTTTTTAGGAGAAAAGGATTTTAGCCACTTGCTCAACCTATTAGGTCCATACTCTAAACACGTATTGAAAAACAATGATATTTTAATGACTAGTACAAAGTAATATTTTATGTAGGTGTTTTTTTGACATTAATAATTGTGTCATTGATTTATTATTATTTTTTTATAATGGACTAAGTCCGATCCTAATAAGGTCATATGGGCATTCACGGAGAGGAGGTTTGTATTAAAATATTTTTGTTTTTACGAGAAATGGATGTTAGCCACTTGCTCAACCTATTACGTCCATACTCTGACTCGAAACACACATTGAAAAATAATATATTGTGTATATTTGCCAGACCGAGGATTAAAACCTGGGACCTACAATATTATAAGCGGACACGTTAGCCGCTCGGCCATCGTGGGCGTAAATTTAAAAAAAAATAGGGATGCAATAAAGACCGAGCCGGCTTCAGGAATTACGATAACAAGTATCGGCGTGCCTTCTCGGATTTCGGATTTTACTATTGAAATTTGTATCTACATACATTGAAGTTAATGGCTTCACCACACCCGGTCTTAATCGGGCGTATCTACGTTTGTGTAAAGCATTAGAATAGAGTGAAGTGTGAATTTGTACATAAAGATACATATTATAACATAGAAGTTAGTATTATTATTACACTAAATTGTAAGCCAATTTTGAGACTGGTTATGAGACCGTCAGAAGCCGGCTCCGGCCTAATCATTGAAGGGGAGGGATCTCTTTAGTAAACGTTATGCTTATAATAATTATATGCGCGAAACAGGATTCAAACTGTAATTGCTTTGTACGAAAAGAAATAATTAAGTATTTCATTCCCAACATTGTACACATTTTTATTTTATAAAATTTACATAAAAACTACGAATTATTAAAAAATCTTCTTACAACATTCAAAAGAACTTATTAAACTACATATAATAATAAAAATAAACATAACATACCTAATAATTATTATGCAGGTTGAACATTTTAATAAAAAAAGTTTATTTTAGAATTGAATTATATGTCTACTACTAATATCTACCAACATACGTATGAAAATGTAAACTATTATTAAAATGTAGTAAATTCCAGTTTTCATATATTATTCAGTCACTAAATTGATATTGTGCGAAACGAAAAAGATAAGAGTGGGAAGAAATTGGGAAGAAACGAAAAACGATCACAAATTGTAATACCTATTACAATAAAATTTATGATCATTAATAATTATTAGATAATCGCATTAGATTACTATTAATTAACGGCACAATCAAAACCATTGCTGAATGTATTGTATCAATTCATTAGTTTCGTTTAATGCGAGACAAAAAGTATTCTGTCACGAAACAAGTTTTTGAAACGCTGTGTTATTAGTTAGATTAATATCGTATGTATTAATAATATGTGAAATATAAAAGCATGCATATTTTTTTTATTTCACAGTTATAATATTATAGAATTCTAGAGAAAATATTGAAAATGAAATTCAACAATGTTCTCAATTTGTTCTGAAAAGTTCGATTTGCAGCACAAAACTATATAAATAAAACAATTTGGTCACCAAAAGACAATTTTCAATTTCGATTCGAACATATGGTTGTCATCATATTGTCGTGATAGAAAATAGAACCAGAGAATCTGTTCCGAATTGTAATAATATGATAACTTATTTTTATTCTAAAAAGAAAACTATGATCTGATATACAATTTTCAATTTTATACATAGTTTAATCTATAATATATACATACCTGATATGAAGACACTTATTAGTAGGTATTAATCAGTGGCGAGGGGTGGAGGTAGGCTGTTAAGATTCTACATAAATAGTGCACAATAAACTTTGTCAGTCATACTTATTTGTTTTTATTGAACTAAGAATACAATTTGCAGATGGTGTTGGTTAGTTTTTTCAATTTTAAAATTCAATCTGCATAAACTATATATAATACTAGCTTAGGTATGCTATGGGTGATCTGCCAACAATATTGCACACTGTTGAATTAATAATACGTATATATTACTATGTTGGTTATTTAATAATCGATAAAAATATACTTCTATCTATAAAATATCTAAAATTATGTATAGTTTAATTGGCATATTTTATAGATAAATAAATATTTTTATACTATTATATACTATGGCTTGGATTAGGGAGGGTTTAATTGAATTTAAAAAAAACTAACAAACACTATCTACACATTGTAGCCACAGTGCAATGTAAACAAATAATAGATTTGACTGACAAAGTTTATTGTGCACTTCTTATGTAGAACCTTAAGTCTACCTCCACCCGTCGCCACTAGTATTAATATAATATAAAATTATATGAAGATAAATGTTCACAGATTAGATACCTACCTGAATAGTATCTTGAAAAGTGACCTCACATCGTGTCTTAAGTGTAAAGTATTCAACCAATGTGTGCTACTAACACTCACGTATGCATGTCAAACATGGACTATTAATGTAAGAGAAAAAAACTACGAGTAGCGCAACGGATGGAAAAGTGCATGTTGGGCATAACAAGTAAATATCTCAAAATAAACAATTAGATAAGGAAGTAGATAAGAATACGCGATGTGGTCGAGGTTGATAAGTAAATTAAATAACATTGAAGTTAGTCCCTCCAAACCAAAACCCGCCACGCACCACACTCGGTCTTAATCGACCGTATCGCGTGGCCCTACATTGACGACGTGAAGCATCTAGATCATTTTTAGACCGGGAATGCCCTGCCTAGGAGAAGATACCCAGGACTAAGGTTGTTATGCTCAAAGTGAGCTCTGACTGAGTTTTATAGAAGTTACTTTGTAATGCAAAGTGCCGGGGAGAGAAAAGCACAAGAAAATTATAAGAATAAAAATGATTCTAGTGTATATAACAAAAATAATGAAGCTAATCATACGGATAGCAAAAATTATGTGAAGAGATCTTCACGCCCGCAGTAAGATGCCGCAATTTTTTAAACGCAAGTTAATTGGCCTTAGTAGCAATCAAGTCAGACGGCTCGATGGGCCCAACAGCTGGTTAGACCGACCTGAGCATCTCTTCCCGTTCGGAGCACATTCAAAGACATTCCCAGAGGATGTGGTTGGCATCCTGAATTCCCCCTTCGCATGGACATGTCGGACGGCTTACAAGTCCAAGCTCAAAGAGCTTACCAGAGAACCCACCGTGTCCATTCACAAATTGAATGATTGAATGGAGGAGTCAGATATTTGGTTATCTCCAATCGTGATAATAATTATGTAAAATAATAACAAGTTTTCAAAGAACTGACTTTTTTATGGGAATTAATAAATTAGATTGTCAAATGTATCCATTTTTACTCAAGTGGTAAGTGGGATAAGTAGGTATATTATCGTGTTCATTTATTTTACGTTTTTTTTTTTAAAGAAATTATATGATTATTTTTGATTTTATATAAGAAATTATATTTTTAGATACATATTTATTAGTTTTAAATACTTTTAAATGTAAACAAAACAATGTTTTAAATTTCAAGCTTCGTACTTTCCCGCTAGATGCCTATTGCAGGGTTCAACGTAATTACATAATAATAATATTATAATAAAACTCGGAGGATTCTAGTTTTCAGAAAAAAATGTTTGATACATATATTTCTATTATATCTTTCGGACAGATCGTCTTTATCTGTTTTCCACTGGTCTGTCCACCGGAACATTACTACAGTAATAACGATGCAGCGTTCACAAGTTGAACTAAATGCATTAAAGCAGTCATTTCCCAATGGTTTCTGATAGTGGAACGACTAATAAGTATTATTAATCTTTGTAAAATTATCGTTTTAAATTTTATGAGGGCTCTGGAAACAAAAACGGCACGTCTCCATTTTTGCAATAGTGTGTAGCTGAGTCATTAAAAATATGTCTTACATCTTTCTTGTAGGTATAATTTCTGAAAAAATATTTTAAAATATTGTTTGTTTACTAATAATATGGAATGGTATTTTATAGTTCTCATTGATCAGAATAATTAATAATTCATGTCATATTAAGATCGCATCAAAACTTTGTAACAAAACAACACAAAATCATATTATTGGTCATATAAATAGGTGTGTACGATATGTCAAGTTTCTTATTAAAGTTTAATAAAAAATGTAAATTACATAATGTAATGATTTTCATAATAATATTTTTTACAAACAGCCATTTCAAATTTCGTTCAATGTGACTGACTTGGTGTAGGGTACAGGGTTGTAAAATGACTTCCACCGTGTTTAGGAAAAAAGGGCGTAACCCACACAGATAAAATTTTACAGGAGAAGCAAAAAACGTTTTTTGAATGATTTTGGTTCAATATTAATAAAAAAAATAGGCACAGACATTTGGTGCATGATGATTGATGATTTGGTGTAATATCTTTTCGATCTGATAATAATTAAAGAAGTTATTATAGAAAAATCAATAAAATTGAGGGTAAATGATTTTTTCTTTTAATTAAAACTTGATTAAAGCTTAATTAAAACCTGAATTTAAATACTAAATCGGCATTTGTGGCTTACTTCCTATTTACAGAACGTGTATTTAGTTGTATACATTGTTAATATATAATAAAAGCACTTTTAGAAAAATCGAAGGTTACGCCCTTTTTCCTAAACAAGGTCGACTTGTAACTTGAGGAGGAGTGGAAAAATTTTGTGGGTACTTTAATCAGTCAGAACGAGACATGCCATGATTGATGAAAAATCACTAAAAAAGACTCATTTCGCATGACTAATTCAATAAATATGAATTAAAAACCTACACAATATAAATAATTATAAATTTAACAAACCTACACTCTCAAAATCACACTTTATATTAATTGTATTGTAGACAAATCTAGTTCTTTACAATCAATAATCTGTGGGCTCTCTTGGTGCAGTGCGTAAGGCGCTAGCCTTCCACCCAGGAGCCCTGGGTTCGATCTCGTTGAGGATACGATCTATTTATGTGATAAAGCCTGGGTATCTGTGATTGTTCAAAATTACTATAGATCCAACAGTATAAGATGTCTGCTAAGTGCAATGACATTAATATGGACGAAGCATCTAGAAAAAAAAATGACACTCACTTTTTTGTCGGGTCTGCCGAATGGCATAATCTGTTCTAACGCCATTACAATAAAGGTGATATTGCTATAAATTCCCAATGCTTTTTGTCGGTCTGCCGAATGGTTCGGTTCGAACGGGTTCGCTCAAATGAACATTGACACTAGAAACACTGTTTTAACGGTATTACAATAAAGGCGATATTGTTATAAATTTCCGATGCGTGATATCGCATAATGGAAATTGCGTGACGTCTACTTATAGATGTTCGAATATCGCTATGTGCGAATTTACTTGATAACTACTGTATTGAGTGCGTTGTCCATTAATAATGTCATTGGCTAAGTGAGAGCGCTAACATTTTACATATAATTCAATACTTATTATTATTATACTGTGATGAGCTTAGTTCTAAATTCGAACACCTGAAGATTTATGATGACGTATCATAACAACTACTTACCTTGTACGAAAAAGCAAGGACGCGGTTATTAATAATTCAAAAAAAGAATATCAATAATCTTGCCTTATATTAAAACTGGAATTATTTTATATGTACCCTAGTTTGGAAAATACTGGAATGTGATTAGGATCTAATCACATATTATATAAGTTTTAAGCAGAAGTTCTGCTAGCCGGCGATGACGTCACAGGAACAGCTGACCCGTGAAAATGACCGAAAGTTGGTTATCGCAGCATCCGACCGGATTATATACATACCTAAAATATATACTATGTTATATTGAATACATAATATTATAATACATATGAGTATAACTCACTTAACAGCGTAACAAGAATATTCAATAAACAATACATTTTATTATTAGATATCTCTCATTCTATAAGAAAATATCTACGGTGGCGTAGTTGTTAAATAGCACATTTTATGAATGTGAGGATTGCGGGTTAGATCCAGTGGCTGAAAAAATACATGGATACAGTTCGGTTATGACGCATACAGCGCAAAATACATTTTGAAAATACCCGATATACTGAATTATTTGTTAGGTTAACCTAACCAAACCTAACATAACCTAACCTAACCTAACCTAACCTAACCTAACCTAACCTAACCTAACCTAACCTAACCTAAACTAACCCAAACTAACAAATAATCCAGTATACCGGGTATTTTCAACATGTGTTTTTCGCTGTATTCCTCATAACCGAACTGTATCAATACATGTTGTTTTGATTCAGTGCAAGTACTTAATCGTTATCTTGAACGAAGTGTCAACAACCATCAGTCAATTAATATAACCTTCCCTCTGTTAAAAATCCAAATATCCATAGCCTACTTCGAAGCGAAATTTGTCTTTTTTAAAACTTTTATTAAGCGGGAATAAAACTTGAATTAAGTCCTTATTGTTTACAATATATCGAGTGAAATTGAAGTTGAATAATTACAATATAAAAAGAACTTTTTATATATAACGTTTTTAAATTTTCTATTTCAAACGCGTGTTTGAACATGTACCGTTAAAAAAAAATTCGGTTAGGTACATGTTTAAAAACGCGCGTTAACATCGTTTTACTCCCTACTTCAATTATAGTTTGTCAATGTATGGCTACGGCCGTATGTTGTAGCTTAACCACTGGGGAATGCCAAAAGAAATGGCGTATTTCAAAAAACACTACCTTATTCTTCGGTCAATAATTATTATAAAGCAATCATTATTCGTAGGATGTTTACCACACTTGAATGGTTAAAGACATATCTTATAATGAGTATCTTTAGAATTATCTTCAAATGTGCTAATCTTGCCCATTTTTTGAATAATAAAATGCCTAATTCTTGTCAAATTTAGGATCACAGAGATTATCAATATAATTTTTTATCGTAAATATTTCACTATAATAATGTCGATATAAATTATACTGATAGTTTTATAAATGCGTTTAAAAATTAATAAATGTAAAAAGTCTTAACACTATTGCACATTTATGTACTGAAATATGACTATATTCTAAAACATTAGAGCGAGAGGTTTAAAAGAATACTATTTTATGTAATAAAAATACTTTATGCAGTCATTAAGTGTTTAAAATAAATATAAAGGATAATAAGGCTTCAAAATTATATAAATAGATTATCTACAACGTTTAAGGTATGTCCAGGATCATGCTTTGAAAATAGAACAAAAGCTCCATTTTGACCTACGCTGAGCATGTCCCCCCTTAAGCAGAATTGAATTATTTTCAGTTAATTCTGTTTTGTATGAAAAGTTATTTCAGAAAAATCCGTAAAACGTAAAAGACTATCATTGGTTGCTAATGGTGTGGTCCTAGCAACTAAATTATTAATATATACGTGCGTTACTATGAAAATCAAAATGAAATGTCAAAATGACATTTTAGTATTCTATATTTGTTTGTTTGCTTGTTTGTTTTTTATTTACTTCATATCAAGTACAAGTTTGAGCATATTCAGCATAATAATTCAACAGAAAATTTAAAAACGTTGTATAAAAAAAGCTATTTTTATCTTGTAATTATATTTTAAGTAAACCGTAAAGAAATATTAGATCTATCGGTAGTTATATAATATGTATTTTTATACCTGTCATGTACTTAATGAATTTCAAAAGTTTACAGAAACGTTTGTTTAATAATATAAAAATGCGAAGCTTTGTATACACAAGTAAATTTTCCAACGGTAGCATATTCATTAGATTAAACAAAAGTTGAGTTAAACTGAATAAATATTTTAATAATTTCAACAGTCTATATTGAATTATTATTTTACCTTGTTCGAGTCGGCTTGCTTAGGGTAAACTATATTACTAAGGCTAGGCATACATGATACACACATAAATGATAATCAGTTGTGCAGCAATACAAAATTTGTCGAAAACCTTAGTTTATAAAGCCACTAATGTACTTATATTGGCCAAGAAGTAACTAGAGCCGAGTTGGTGAATTAGTCTGTAGCAGGTAACAACCTTAGGCCTTGTCGGCGTTATTATTACGACAACGTAAGAAACAGCTCGTCATTCAACTATCGCACAGTCGCCGCTTCTGCGATCGGCATATTCCACTACACAGGTGTGACATACTTTTATAAGGGTCATCAAAACGCCTCGAAATTGCAACGATGCGACAGTCAGTATATTTTCCATTAGTTTATTGGAATGACTCCATTCATTCAAAAACTGCGAGCACGTTTTGCGGAAATTATATGTTTTTTTGTTAAATATAAAATTAGTGGTAATTAGTTTTAGTTATTTTAGTAGAAAATATTGTTAGTTATGTAATGTTTGAGGCTTTCACGGTTTTTTTTTTTTTTTTTTTTAATCGTAGTAGATTTTTGAGTTTCCACCGTGCGTCCTTTTTCCTTCTTTCATCGACGTTTCCTCGGCGTATCTCTGGTCGTAACGATTGACACATTACTCTGAGCAACGTTTGCTCTTAGCTAATCGGATTCATTTTGACATTCTTAGAGCAACGTTTACATCCATATACCTACACTACATCATCATAATTAGGGGCGCGACATCCCGGTGTGGGTCTTGGCCTCTTCCAACATCACCCTCCACTTGTCCCTATCCAGTGTGGCCGCTTTCCAATTCGGTACCCTCAGAATACGGCAGTCACTGGCAGCTCCATTCGACCAGCGAATCTTTGGCCTACCTCTTCTTCTACTCCCTATTGGATTGCTGGATATCACTCTCTTTGCATGTTCATTGTCATTCATATGGTGCACATAACCTATCCATACCTACACAACATTTAATCATAAAACATAATATCATCGCTTGACAATGACCTCTGCAACGTGCTTGAAACGTCGAGGAAAGAAGGAACAAGGACACATGGTGGAAACCCAAAAATCTACTACGATAGTTAACTATGGTTTGTTTAAATTTGGTAGCCATACTGAGAACCAACATGATGGTATAACGTTTCATAGTTAAGTTAAGATTGTTAAAATTGAGGTTCTGCTATGCGTAATACACAAGAGAAATACGTCTTAGCTTAATAATATTTAAATTAACTCTATATTATTACTCTGAGGTATGGATGTATTTTAAATATTTTTTTTCAGGAATTGATCTATTGAATAGTAGGCAGTCGAGACTGGTCGTGTAATTTGACTAATGGTTATGGACGCCAAGCTTTTCAAACGAACCAAAATATTATGCAAACATTTCTACATGCATGCGTACAAATCGTATATTTTATAGAATGGGTGAATACAAACAAGCTAGTAGAGAAAATATTTTTTTTTGGAGAGTACATACACAATATTACATTTAAAAATGTTTTATTATTCATTTTAGTAGTCGGGTCACGTTACATTTTAAGTGGGGTGACATATTTAGTTCAACGATTTGCGACAGAAACTTGGCCGAGATGTAATTTTTGAGTGAAAGAAAAGAATTTGTATAAAAAACAAATTCAATACTTTCACAGCGTGACATGAACTATATTACGAAAAATAAGTACTTAACACAGTAATAGATAATAAAAAAAAACTAGCGACATGCTGTCCATAGACGCTGTATATCCAAAGCTTCCATGATTTTTTCTCTAAAATAGGTATGTACGTTTTATCGTACATTCATTCGTACGCACATACCCATAAATGAGTGTTTCACAAGCATAGTGAACTAAGTCCATTCTGGTTATTTTTTAGCAAGCTCGGTTCAAACATAATATTTGAGTATTTCTAATTCTGTAAGGGGGTATGATTGCAATTCTGAAGTGTTATTTTGAGTCCTTTTAAGTTATTATTTAAGGGAAATCATACCCTTACAGAATAAGAAATACTCAAATATTATGATTGAACCTAGCTTACTTAAAAATAACCAGAATGGACTTGGTGCACTATGATTGTAAACACTTAAATGGAGAATAACTGAGTCATCTGCGCTTTGCCGATGACATAGTAATTTTCTCGCAAGACTCAGAAGACCTCCAAAGCAGAATGCAGGAACTCGCTGAAGTAAGCAACAAAGTAGGGTTGAAAATAAATGTGACAAAGGCGAAAGTCATGTTCAACTGCTTTGCGTGCCAATAAGAGATCCTCATCAATGGCACTCAGCTCGAACAGGTGAAAAACTACATCTATCTGAGATAACAAATGTCTGTAGATGGATGTATATTTGATGAAATTGTTCATAGAGAAAAGCTAGGCTGGAGTGCTTTTGGCCGCTTGAATAATGTCGTCAAAAGTGACCTCCTTCCTACTGTGCCCAAAGCGCAAAGTATTCAACCAGTGTATGCTTCCCTTAATCACATTATATTAATTTGTTACTTACTACAATTTTTAATATTGCCTCTACGTGCTCATTTCTCCCATGGGTACCTTAACTTAAAGCAGTGGTTTCCAAACTTTATGTTACTACGCCTCCCTTTTCAAAAAATTAAAGTGTCAACAATGTACCAACTTAAATAAAAAAATGAAGAAAATATAAAAAAAAATAAGTTTTTACTACTTATATTATATTCATTTTCAAATTAATTTGTTTTTCATGCGACGAATGTGCTTGCTTAGCACAGTCAATTTGAATAGTAGTCAATCCAAATTCATAATCGTTCATTGACAAATGGATTCTATCATGGGCCCCACATCCTGAAGCGGGCCCCAGACCAGGATCTTTCAACCACAAATTTTAAATATTTAATAGCCCTGAAAGAAAGACTTTTTTTTTACTATTAATAAAATAATGTGAAAAGTGCATTAGCAAACTAACCAAGAACTCAGGAAATAGATTTTTGTTTGCTTCAATATATCTGTCGTAGAAATAATTTAAAAGTGGAGACATGGCGAACTTATTGTTTTTGTAATTTTGATTCCCAAAGCTCCATTTTTTTATGAATGCCTTCACTTTGTCTTTTTAAATCAATGAATGTATTAGTCGTCCTTGCATTGATTTATTCACTCGGTTTTTTTAAATTTCAACCAAATAGACAATTTTAACAACAAAATTATCGTTCCTAAACAAATTTGTCTCAAATTTCAACATTATGATTTGAAGCTTTTAATTCATTTTTTCACGAGATAGTCAGCGCTTTACAATAGTATTGAAGTGAGGTATGTATTATAAAATTAGTCTCCATGTTTTCATACAGGTTTGCAAACAACCTTTTATATGACTGTTTTTTGTGTAGTTTATAACTAGCGGCCGTTTTATAAACAATGCATTTGAAAACTGGAAACTTGTGGTTACATTAATTGTGTTAAACTTTTCGCGCCTCCCTTTGCAACACTCCGCCTCCCAGTTTGGAAATCGCTGACTTAAAGTCATGTAAATTCAGTCGAAACACATTTGAGTGCTTGGCGACCTTGATCTTGGGTAACTGCTCCTGAGACATTCCCAGTCATAAAAATCAAAATGATGCTTCACATCAAAACGTAGGGTTCCGTGATATGCCCGATTAATAACGGGTGTGGTTTGGTGGGCCATTGACTTCAATATGCAACCGAACAAACAGACAGACACTTCAATTTTATTATTAGTATAGCATCAGTCCATGACGCCCAATGACATTATTAATAGACAACGCACTCAGTACAGTAGCTAGCAAGTAAATTCGCGCATAGCTACATTTAAACATGTATAGGTAGACGTCACGTGACAAAATTTCGCAATTTCCATTATGCGATACCACGCATAGGGAATTTATAGCAACATCACCATTATTGTAATGGCGTTAGAACAGTGTTTCTAGCGAGCGATATTAATATTAAAATATAAATTATGCCATTCGGCAGACCCGACAAAAAGCATCGGGAATTTATAGCAATATCACCTTTATTGTAATGGCGTTAGAACAGATTATGCCATTCGGCAGACCCGACAAAAAAGTGAGTGTCATTTTTTTTCCAGATGCTTCGTCCATATTAATGTCATTGATGACACCACGCTCCGAATACGTCATGCTGAAACGTTAACAAAAGAAAAAGTTATTGGCGCGTAAAATTAAAATTTTAATTCTGCAATCTACTGTAGGACATTTTAAAAAAGTGTTCCATATTTGATTAAAATATATGCTTTTGTAAAAGGGAAACAAGAAAACACGTGCGTCGTATATAAGGATATAAAATATTAAATTTAAATTATTTAAAACAAGCCGAATAATCATAATCATTTTTGCGTTTGTCTTTGCGTCTCTGTTGTTTGAATTTATTTTAAATAATAATGAAATGTACATAAGTACTACCAGAAAGCAAATATTTTTTTTACAAAATTAAGATTGGTGAGCGATACGCCTTTTGTGAAAATATATAACAAAAGGTGAAAACAGCCCATAATCCTTTTTGTAAGCGGCTGTTCGCAATAATGAATAAAATGCTGCCTATAGTTTCCCATGTTTTTATATTTTCTTATCATTTTCCACGTCAATTAAATCTCTGAAAAGTAATTACTATTTGTTTTGTTAATTAATTTTATTATCCAACGAATAATAAATATTATTTCAGTAGACTTATGAAGTTTTTCGCATTTTATAACCTTGATTAATTATCTGTCACCCTGTCTGTAACGCGGTGCAATACAACACAGAAAATACACACGTAATATCTCTCTCTGTCGGCCTAAAGCATTGATATACTACTAGATGAGCAGTTCCCATACAAGTGTCATTTTAAAAATGTACCACAAAATATATTACGAATATCGTCTTATAATATTTCCTTGTAGGTATAATGCGTTAAGACCGTTAACATGGATTCCCGAATTTCACCCGTATTGCCCTGGCTGTAAAACTAAATTTGCGTTCTTGGAATAGTGAACCTAAGGGTGTCTGCAACGCAAAACAGACAGAGTAAGTCGTCATGCGCTGACTATTAGTTAGAGTAAGATGCAAGCTAGACCGGGCTTACTCAGTAAGTTTTAACAAAGGCCGAGTCGCTGAAAATCGGGCGTCATTTTAAGAAGCATATGATTCATCCAGTAGTATATCAATGGCCTAAAGTATGCACAGCTAATAAGCTGTCTCTTTGTCGCACGTGAATTTGTATTACACTTTTTAATAATATCCTTTTCACTGCCATTCATTTTTTACTTGGTAGTCACTAATTGTAGGCCAGCTATTTTTGGAATAAAATAAATCCCTTAAAAATATGAAATAGGAACAGAATGACAAATATTTGTCAAAACTTACCAAATCAACATATTTCACGAGTTCATCGTAAATATGTTTACACTCAAATGATAAACGTTGTTAAGAAAATATACACAAACAGTTTTTTCAGAAGTTATGATGTTTTTGTAAACATCATAACTTGACAAGAACGCACGAGCTAACTCGTCCATGGCCTGACACAAAATAGATGCTTTGATGAGTTAACTCGGCTCTGGCAGTGATACCAATGAAACTCTAACTAAAATAGACCAGCTTTTTTGAAATAGATACCTACATATTGGTATTCAAATCGATGCGTCGTTTAGCAATATTGTTACTTACTTACCCTATATTGGTTACAGTAATGACCAATTCGATGGTGTGTATAAGCGTTTTGGCGGGGAATGGGACAACTGGACGCCAGGATAGTTGGACGCCGCACTGTCGTAGACACGTATACAGAACGTAGACGAGGAATTTTAATCAGTTTCTATCTACTACTTAGTAGTTTTAATTACTTTTACTCTTAACATAATGTTTTTTTCGTTGCGGATTGAGAATTACCATGCCTAAAGTTTTATATAAAAATAAAAAAAACTCTTTTTTTGTTGGAACTTTAACATATGCACGATGAAATAATTATTTACGTGTGAATATTTAAAATCTCACCAACTATTAAATCATAATATAATAATCTAAATATAAATAATAATATTAAATATATTTTTTGAAAGTACCTATAAGTACCTGACATCTATTTATTTTCGAATTGCGTGGCATCCAGTTGTCCCGGCGCCAAATCGTCCTAGATCCTTCTGGCGTCTTCATCTCGCAGCCCGGAACACATGCGAATTTAGGATAGCAGCAGCACTAGATGTTTTTTTCAAACTAAAAAGTGGCATTCGACCAATTTGCGGAGCTCCATTTGGCAACCTGTGTTTGTGAATAACGATGACATCACATTTACATATTCGACACGTTGCAGACGAGACGAGTTTTGATGTGCGAGCCCGCTTACAATGCCCAATGACAATTATTATTATGTCAAAAAAAAAAAAAAAAATATCACACTTGATTAAATTTATACGTTATGTAGTGCTGTCTTTAATACTGATTTCCATCTTATGTTCACACCATTCTTGGAAAGCAGGTTTCTGAATTCTCAAGTTTTCAAAGACAGGTATGCACAGGTGTTTGAAAATAGTTCTTTGTAAATAAACTGTGGAAGTTAAGTGTAAAAATGAACTGATAACAATCGTTGAATCTACTTGTGAAGTGTTGTGTACTTTGGGTCTTTAAATGCAGTTTGTTGAAAACTTTAGTACACCGTGTACCTACCTACTAGTTAGTTCCTTAGTAAAAGCGAAACTTTTGATAGATTCTAACTTAACTTTTCCCTCCAATTAATTTAAATGCGCTTTACAAACATGTCACCATCTTCAAGAGATGAGCGAATATTTGTACATAGTCTCGTTTGTTAATGTCAAAAATAAAGTTAGCTATGAAATGAAATGCAGGGTAATAATAATTATAAATGATTGGTGCTTTTATGGTCCGCTAAAATGCATTAGGTATGCCGTGTAATAGAGTTCGTTAACATATTAAGGCACTTCAGTTGAGGCATGGTCTAAAAAGATCGTGGCAAGGCGATGCGCGGATTGTGCAAATGACGCGTGCCGAATGAAATATAATTTGTCATAAAAATCCAACATGCATCCATTTAATGTTATGTTTATGGTTATATTACTAATAATAATAGTATATTCATTGACATGTTTTATTTTTTAAGTACATACGTAAAGTTTTTTAGTAATCTTTACATGATTTAAGAATATTTTCATTCGATGGCATGAGAAAACAAATCGACGTGCGGACGCCTCGACTGTCGGTCTCCAATTGGCGACTAGTGAGAAATTTCGTCGCACCTACTGTTAAAAATCATTTGCGTTTCACTGAAGTACGCTCTTAAATGAAAATGGGCTGAACACTTAGCTTGAATTATGGACCATCAGAGAACATCACACGATCTGTGCTACTCAAGAGGTAGGTATACCTAGAACATGGCCCTCACAAGGGGAGGGGCTGACAGGGCTCTAGCCTGGGGCCCGGCGTGGCGAGTTGACCAGATAGATAAACACACAACTCACAAGTTTTCTGTAATAGTAAAAAAGTCGCCTGCGGCGCTATTTTCCTTTAATATTGATTATATTTTTAAATATGTGATTGTGCGATGTTTATTTTTAATTGTGTCATTACGTGATATTAACTCCATAATTCAAGTATATGTAAGTATTAAAAATACACTAAATTCCCTAAATTTTACCACGAACGCCACTTGGAAAACGCTACTGTAGAGCATCACACTGCTTTTAAACTTGGCGATAGGTAGGGAGCCCTACAAATGTCCTAACCTTGGGGCCCGCTTCAAGATGTGGGGACCATCACCTAGAAGCTGCTAGATTGACCAAAAGGAGCTTGGTGAGACCATCGTCGAGCAGTGGATAGATTAAGGCTTATAATGATAATACAATTGTTAAATATTATTATTATGTACTTAGTACCATACATTAATTTTCTAGGTAAAGTATTTTGGTCTTATTCATATTTTTATGGTAAACAAGACATAGGTACGACGTAGAATAATTCAATATACCTATTGCAAAATTTATGAATATCTCCGTTTTGGAACAAATAATATAAGCGAATGACTTGCTTTCTAAATAATTCTACAAGTGACATCGCCAGATGGGAAAACGACCATTTGGAAAGGCTCATCACCAAAAGAGATTCTTAAAACTTCGATTTTTTCTACTGTTGTACGAGTATTATATATTTGAAACCTAAAATTAATATCAATTATAAACAAATATTATGACGAAATCCGAAGTTATAATAAAATGCATGTTTTTAAAAGAAATAACCCTAATGAAAAACTTTTAAATTTATTACCAAGGATTTACGTTACGTATGTAAAAATGTTCCATAAAGTGGTAAGTCACGATGCATATGGAAGTGCTCACGGTCAACTTTTCCTGAAATTGATTTTCTCAAACTGAAATTCACTAACGAAACACCAGAGTTGAATTGGGTGTTTATTTTTTGATCTTTGGAAATTCATTCATTCATTCATGAGCGCTTCAACGTTTCTGTGAGTTGTTTTCTGCCTGTCAACGCGTTAGCCACCGGGTTCTCATACCTACTGAGGTTCGATTCCCGATGAGGTCACAATATATTTTTGTGATTTTCTCAAGCTTGAGTGTTTCTGTGATTGTTTCACTAATACTATTATATTATACTACTATATTACTATTTCATTACTATTACAGAACTGTAATTGGGCCTCGTGACCAATGTTACCTGTAAGGTGTGCGCGTGTGCGCGCGTACACCTACCAAAATGTGTCCGCACACATGTTTTCATCTTTTCACACAATTCTCACACAAAAATATTGTAAAAGAAAGTTTTCTTTGCTTTCCTTTATAATTATCAGTAGGTACATGATAATCATAATCATGTATCGAAATACACAGATATTCCGAAAATCTGGCGAATAAAAATTATGCGTTCGAATTTGTCATTTAAAAAGAATTTTTGTCGAATTACGGTAGTCTCGATTTCATATATTAATAATTGTTGATAAAAGTACGGATATATCTATGCAAATGCTAATTTTGTGCGTCAACTATCGATATGGGATAAATTACAAGACTATTTTTCGTTGTTAGTGTTATTATTATATAAAATCACTGAAATTAATAATTACATTAAAAATATAAGTTTTAATGAAGTATGTGTGTATTCGTGGGAGGGGGGGGGTGTATAAATTTACCGCACCGGGTGACGGCCCGACTGCTCAGATGCATTGATGATCCGCACACACAATAGAAAAATTAGAGAAAATCAAATAAAACAATCAAAGCATACCAAAGTACCCCCATAGAAATTAGGATTTTTTATACTTTTGGTGATCACGGTGAAAATGTGACAGAATGTTCACCTCTGACGGTGTGTTGCCGATTTGCCGGATTTGAACAACATGGCAAACTCACATATTATTGTTTCTTGAGTACACTTTTGAATCAATTTACTATACACTTCACCATGTTTAATCCTGAAAGGATTATATGGGACTCCACATGGTGGATGTGGTATTAGCAGGTCTTAATTTTTTTTTACGAGAAATGGATGTTAGCCACTTGCTCAACTATTAAGTCCGTACTCTGACTCTAAATACAAATTGAAAAACAATATATTGTGTATTTTCTATTTTGATCCATAGTACGTATATAATTGGAGACGCGAATTAGTAACAATATTTTTGCCAAAAATACAATTTTATTAAGAAGCTTTCTAATCCAAATTGTGTCCTCTTAAGACGACATGGGTTTCGGGTTTCGAATTTCGGATGTGGAAAATCTACATATTGCTTTTCAATACGTGTTTGGGCCCAGAGAATGGACATTATGATGGCAAGTAAATAACGTATATTTTCAGTCAACAAAAAAACTTCTTCATATGTAGTAGAAAGCCTAAGTATAAAAGAAAGATATTATTGCTTAATATCTTTAATAAAAATCTAATATAAACGACAAGTTAAAGAAGGATTATAATTTAAAGAGTGTTATGGATCTGTGACTCCCCTTTGTATAATATATCCCCAATGATAATGAATTGTCTTTTGTTTAATTCATCGACACCCTAAGTTACTAATAATGTACTATTGTTAAGAATATTCGATCGGTGTGATTTCGACTATTACGATGTACCTACTCAATATTATATTATAGATCAACCCCAATTTATCCACCCTATCTAGCTGTGTTACACATATAAACCCATATAAACCACATATAAACCCACATATAAAATCACACATATAAACCCTTGTACATGAACTAAGCATCACTAATATTACTTACTTACTATTTCATATTAATACATTGGATTCATTCAACTCGGACCATTCAACTTGTTCAAACATAATTCAGCTCTGCTCACCGAGTTGTTTCACTGCGGATCGAACTCTATTGAGTTCTTTCCCTTTTATTTATACACCATGTAATTGTAAATTGAGTATTGACGAATAAACATCTCTGAAGATTAACAACCAACGAGTCTTATTACTGACATGAACCTTCCACTGGATCACGAGAAGGATCGGAGCCCGTTGGTAAGGATTTCCGTTGCCGAAAACATAACAAGAGAAACATGGGTAACTATAAAATTTAACAGTAATGTACTCACGAGTTTGAAGAAATTATGTACATAGCCGTGAAAATCATCAAGAAGAGTAGAAGAAGCTATTGGGGATGTAAATTGAAAGATGGGTCGACCCCAGCTGATGATTTAAAATTATGAAAATAAAGTAATAGCTAATAACGAAGCCTAATGTATAGCCAATTAAAATTATCTTTTTCTCACTCTCACGTTGTACCTATCTATCCGAATAATATTATGTAATATAAAAAAAAACCTTTTTTTAAATTTCTAAGAGTATAATATTAAGTTTCATAAGTATATTGTTTTAATGTAGACGACGTTGTATAACTTTACTGACCTTTGATATTTTTTTTACTTCTGTTTTATTATTTCATCCTTTGAAAATAATCTAAGTATTAATATTATATAAATATATTGAACAAAGAGAAAATTGAATACAAACGGCTTAAAGATCTTGTCAATTTTACAAAGTACAAAAAATACACGAAATACTTGGTATTTAAAGTATTTAAATTAATGATTTTAAATGTCAGTCTGGCACTGGTCGACAGGCAGTGATCGGTGATCTCAGGACGGTTGCCATTTTAGTCCCCCTACCCCACTACCCCACTATCTCCTTTCTACCCCAAACGAAACTTCTCCTTTTCAATTGTGATGTCTAAAGTATGGTGTCAATAACATTTTACTTTGACATGAAAGGTAATCCAAAAATAACTTTATTTAGAATTAACTAAATTCATTAAAAAGGGTAAAGAAAAGAAAAGTCGATAATTAGTAATGGTATAATAGTTGTAAAGCTGGTATTGATTGTTTAAGTAGAGTGTATTTAAAAAAAACTTATTCAACTTGTTTTAAAATTAATGACTGACGAAAATGTGACAATAATTGATTTTGCTAATGGGCATAACAATTTAAAAAAAAGTAAATTACCATATTCGATACTAAGTATATAAACATTATAAATAGATATTTTTTACAAGGGATGGTAATTGTAAACTAGTTGCCCAATCCTTTGGGTCTTTGCACTGGTTCAAATAGGTATACAAAATATGTTTTTTTAAAGTCTCATAGGAGACTCTGACTGGGAGGACACGGTCTACTCACACGAATTTAATTTTTTCGTAAACATAAAAATACAGGTGAATGCATAATTTATTGTCCATTTTGTGCGAACACATCCATATCTGTTCGCTTAGTAAAATTGTAAATATTAAATATTTTAGTAAGTATATAATTTATCTAATTAAAGCAGAACTCTATCGAAATTTTAATTAGGACGATTATGGCATAATATTATTAGTCCATTTATTTACCTATATTGTCAAATTTAATGTTATCGTTACAGCTTGTCCAGATGATGCGTGTCTCGCGGCGATACGCCGCGAGTGTATGCGGACGGCTTAATGAGGTCACCTGTACCTATACCACGCGCGAGTTAGTGGAATGCTGCGAGTACATGTGGACGGCTCAATAAGGTCATATATTATGCAGCTGGAATGCATGCAAGTTTTTACGCGCGAATAAAATCGCGCTATCTGGACAAGCTTTGAGGATGACGTTTTTAACGAAAAAAAATACATTTTAAGGGTATCTTTTATTAAAATTTGGTACCTACGTATCTAAAAACGTTACCAATTTAAAAAGGTTAAAGTTTTTTACAATTTGAACTGAAAACTCTGATTTTTATTAGTGTGTCATTGGCTCTTGTGGTGCAGTGCTTAAGGCGCTGATTTTTCATCCGGGAGCTCCGGGTTTGATTCCGGTGAGGACACGATATAATATGTATATGACTTTCTCAAAGCCTGGGTGTTTGTGATTGTTTCACTTCTATTTCCGAATACACCACTGTTATGCACCAGATACACGCTAAAGCTTTACCGCGAGCTTGCCTGCGCAACCCGGATTGTATTTGGAAGCCAGTGTGTATGAACGGGAAAACTGTAGCTCGCGCAAACTGAAAAGCACTGTAAAAGTGTTATTTACGTATTACGTATATACGTATTTTTTGCACATACTATACCGCACAGGCTAGTCGCTGCCGTCTAGCCGGCGTATTAAACTACATTACTTTCATTGGGCCTCTAGACCTGTTATAGTGTTAAAAAGAATAATAATTAATGTATTTAAAAAGAATATTGACATGTAGTTATATGACGTGTAGTGCCGCAACAATAGAATTGTATGAAGATATTAGCTTGTCAATATTAATAGCGTTCATCTTTGCCCGGTATGTATCAATCTAGTTTTACGTCTTGTGTGCCTTAATCCTAAGAATTGATTTTCATGTATCTTGTTTTAATAAAAATTAAGTTAACACCAAGTTAAGGTTAAATTTATTTTTTAGAGTGTCGTCGTCTGACTGGTTCACGACGACTGTTCTAATGCAAAGTTACAACGCAAGAGGACAAACTTTCAAGAATTTTCCTGCACTTTGCCCGAAGAGCTGATATAAACTTGACTTGTACTGCTTTTTCACGATACGGGGACAAGTTAGTTTCAACATTATTTAATATGAAGTACCTACGGCAAAATTGTTTTCAACGTGACCTTTACACCGCATAATATATTATGTAGATATATAAAGTAAAAACACAGTTTGAAGTACCTACTTAACCATTAAAGATTACCTTAAGGGGGGACATGCTCGTCGAAGGTCAAAATTGAGTTTTTATTGTATTTTCAAACCATGATCCTGGACACTCCTTAAACGTTGTAGATGATCTATTTATATAATTTTGAAGCCTTATTATCCTTTATAGTTATTTTAAACATTTGATGACTGCATGAAGTATTTTTGTTACATAAAATAGTATTCTTTTAAACCTCTCGCTCTAATGTTTTAGAATATAGTCATATTTAGGTACATAACTGTGCAGTGGTGTTAAGATTTTTTACATTTATTAATTTTTAAATGCATTTATAAAACCATTAGTATAATTTATTACGAGATAATTTTTGTAAAATATTCACGATAAAAAATTATTTTGATAATCTCTGTGATCCCAAATTTGACAAGAATTAGGCATTTTATTATTCAAAAAATCGGCAAGATTAACACATTTGAAGATGATTCTAAAGATATTTATTATAAACTATGTCTTTGACCATTCAAGTGTGATAAACATCTTATGAATAATGATTGCTTTATAATAATTATTGACCTAAGAACAAGGTAGTGTTTTTTTGAAATACGCCATTTCTTTTGTCACTCCCTAGTAGTTAAGCTACAACATACGGGCGTAGCCATAAAATGACAAACTATAATTAAAGTAGGGAGTAAAATTATGTTAACGCGCGTGTTTGAACATGTACCTAACCGAATTTTTTTTTATTTTTTTTTAAACGGTACATGTTCAAACACGCGCGTTAATATCATTTTACTCTATACTTCAATTATAGTTTGTCAATTTATGGCCACGGCCGTATGTTGTAGCTTAACCACTGGGGAATGACAAAAGAAATGGCGTATTTCAAAAAAACACTACCTTATTCTTAGGTCAATAATTATTATAAAGCAATCATTATTCATAAGATGTTTATCACACTTGAATGGTCAAAGACATAGCTTATAATAAGTATCTTTAGAATTATCTTCAAATGTGTTAATCTTGCCGATTTTTTGAATAATAAAATGCCTAATTCTTGTCAAATTTGGGATCACAGAGATTATCAATATAATTTTTTATCGTGAATATTTTACAAAAATTATCTCGTAATAAATTATGCTAATGGTTTTATAAATGCGTTTAAAAATTAATAAATGTAAAAAATCTTAACACCACTGCACAGTTATGTACCGAAATATGACTATATTCTAAAACATTAGAGCGAGAGGTTTAAAAGAATACTATTTTATGTAACAAAAATACTTCATGCAGTCATCAAATGTTTAAAATAACTATAAAGGATAATAAGGCTTCAAAATTATATAAATAGATCATCTACAACGTTTAAGGAGTGTCCAGGATCATGGTTTGAAAATACAATAAAAACTCAATTTTGACCTTCGACGAGCATGTCCCCCCTTAAGGGGGGACATGCTCAGCGTACGTCAAAATTGAGCTTTTATGCTATTTTCAAAGCATGATCCAGGACATTCCTTAAACGTTGTAGATAATCTAATTACATAATTTTGAAGCCTTATATCCTTTATATTTATTTTAAACATTTGATGACTGCATAAAGTATTTTTATTAAATAAAATCGTATTCTTTTAAACCTCTGGCTCTAATGTTTTAGAATATAGTCATATTCCAGTACGTCGATATGAAATGTTGTTACGATTTTTTATATTTATTAATTTTTAAAAGCATTTATAAAACCATTAGTAAAATTTATGTCGACATTCTTATGGTAGAATGTTAACAATAAAAAATTATATTGATAATCTCTGTGATCCCAAATTTGACAAGAATTAGGCCTTTTATTATTCAAAAAATGGACAAGATTTACACATTTAAAGATACTTTTAAAGAAACTGGTTATAAGCTATGTCTTTGACCATTCAAATGTAATAAACATTCTACGAATAATGTTTGCTTTATAATAATTATTGACCTAAGAATAAGGTATATGTAGTATTTTTTTGAAATACGCCATTTCTATTGGCATTTCCCAGATCAAGTGTGAAATGATCAAACATCAAATGTTTAAAATAAATATAAAGGATAATAAGGCTTCAAAATTATGTAAATAGATTATCTACAACGTTTAATGAATGTCCAGGATCATGCTATGAAAATAGCATAAAAGCTCCATTTTGACGTACGCTGAGCACGTGGGCCGTTAAATATATTTGTTTTGAATTATCTGTAACGCATTAGAGAAAGCATATTATGAAAATGTGTGAGAGAGAGCAAAACAGGGAGAAGATGTAAGCATAAAAGCAGATTCTAATTTAAAAGAAATATAGGAATCAATTAATCGTTTATTTTAATCATTGTACATACCTATACGTATTAGAGAGATAGGGGCAAGGAGAATAGGGTCTAGGACGATTTGGCACCGGACAACTGGACGCCACGGAATTCGAAAATAAATATTATACGTTAGGTACTTATCGGTACTTTAAAAAAAATATTCAATATTATTACTTATATTTAAATGATTATATTCTGATTTAATAGTTGTGAGAATGTAAATATGCAGACGTAAACAATGATTTAATCGTGCATATTATGTTTAAGTTCCAACGAAAAAAGAGTTTTTTATTTTGTATAAAGCCTTAGGCATGGTAATACTCAATCCGCGATAAACAATACAATATGTTAAGAGTAAAATGAATTCAACCTACTAAGTAGTAGATAGAAACTGATTAAAATACCTCGTCTACGTTCTGTATACGTGTCTACGACAGTGCGGCATCCAATTGTCCGGAGGCCAGTCGTCCCATTCACAGGAGAACACGTATGAGAATGTTGACATGAGGTACTGCCACCTGGTAATATTTGATAGCTGGTTGAGCATTTCGCAAGTCGACTGTATTATTGGAAGGTGATGCTGGGAATTCCGGATATAGGGGAGGAGGGTGATGTACAAGAATGCCAGACACTGACCTTTTGATGTGATGAGGGCTGGCGTGCACTGGCACTGGTCCTGGGTCATACACTCACGCACTAATTTGTTTGGGTCACCCTGTTCACGGCACTTGATATACAGTGTAATACAGAGTGTATACAGATAATGATATATTATGATAAATGATAATGATTTGTATGTACAAATGTCTTACAGATATGTTTTGAGTTACTCCTGAATTAGTCTGTATTTTCATTGAATTGCTAGCCACGGTGAGCTATCAGAAGCCCGCTCGCGTCGGCTGGCTGATAGTAATTGAATGTTCTATACAACACGGTCTCTCATGACTCGTAATTGCTTATTGATTGTCTGATGACAATAACACTGGGGATTAGGAGGTAGGTGGGGAGATAAAGGATGGAATAGGAATACAAATGGCTCAATCAATAGCATATATATTATAATATATATATATATATACATATATATTATATTATGAATAGCAACATAAACAGGAAAGCTCTCGCCTGGATTGTGATGGCTCTGGGTTCAATGCCCATTTGGTGTTTTCAAGGATTTTTCAAATTGGTGTGTTTCTGATACAATGTTACAACATTTTTGTAGCAAAAAGTATGTAAGTATATATTGTTCACGCTTTTCAACAACATCCCTACAATTAAAATTCATCGAATACTATTGGTACTTACCTACATGTATTTCATATCACTACTTAAATATACCAACTACCATGATCTATCGTAGCACAGGGAAACTACAACGTTGCGATACTTATATCGATCTATAGCTAAGTTCAGCTCCTCAAAATCAATTTATGAGGCATACATATAGTAGATCGCCCTTGTAAAACCGCTGCAGGCCGAGGGGGGGGGAGGTTGGAATTAGCGACGGAATCCATTCTACTATTCCACAAGGGTGCGCAGTACACAAATTTACCCCCACCAAATTCAACCCTCCAAAGGGTTTATAGAGGATAGAGAAAGGATAGAAGTTTCAAAAGCCGACAGTGTTTTAGAATTTAGACGATCACAGTTTCTTGGTCATGATGATGAATATTTCTGGGGTAGATTTACACTATAGATGAAAAAGTGAAGTAAAAAAATCGTCCAGTGGCGGCGTTTCAACTTATTACTTTAATATCTAAAAAAGAAAAGTAATAATATATAATACTAAAGAAAACTGAAACAAAAACCATAGCTTTTGGAAATCGCGCAGATGCGCACAACCTTTTTTTGTTTGTTTGAACAATGGCCGACGCAGATAATGGGCAAGTTGTTTATGGAAGGCGAGATACTCCGCAAGACAGATGAGTCCCTTTAAATCCGGAGGAGCAAAGATTACTGTTATATGCGCTGGGAGAGCAATACAAACTCGATTGCCAGCATTGCGACCAACCAAGAAACAAAACAAGCTGTATACAATATGTACAAACTGTACTCTACCTTTGTAAATTAATGTATCTTGCTTTGCTTTGTAATTCGGCGAAGCATTACTTTAAACCAGTTATTCACAACAGTGGTAGTGTAAAATCGACGAAAGGAAATAAAATAACATCATTGTTAGTCTATCAAGGCAGTACCTATGATAATTGTATTATGTAACTTGTGTTCGATTATAAAATAGACACATTTTGAAATGATAACTTATTTTAAATAATTATAGAACATTCGAAACATGTAAAATGATTTACCTGTAAGATCGATGATTTGATTATAAGACAAGTCCTTCTATGGACTTTGTAAGTTTATGATATTTTTTTGACGTCCATAGTTGGATGGGCTTTTTCCGTGACTTCTTCTTCTTGTTGTGCCATCTCCTAGCGGAGGTTGGCCACCATAAAGGCGATTTCAGCTTTGTCGTCTGCTACCCGGAACAGTTCAGTGGAGCTGCACTCGTACCAATCACGGAGATTCTTAAGCCATGAAATGCGGCTCCGTCCTCTGCTACGCTTATCATTGATCTTTTCTAGAATGACTTGGGGAATACTGTACTTTTGTCCTCTCGTAATGTAGCCGATGTACTGTACTTTCCTGGTTTTGATAATACGTAGAACTTCTCGGTCCTTTTCCATTCGATTGAGAACTTCAACATTTGTCATCCGGTCAGTCCAAGGAATTTTGAAGATGCGTCTATACAGCCACATCTCGAAAGCTTCAAGTCTCCGTGATATTTCTTGGTTTAGCGTCCATACTTCCATACCATAGAAAAGAATATTATTGAGAGAATATAACAACGTACCATACGCAGTCTCAGACCTAGGTTAAGGTCTCGATTGCTAAGGAGGCGTCTCATTTTGAGAGCGGCACTCCTTGCGATCTCAATTATAGTTTTTATTTCCTGAAACTGGTCCCATTTCTCATTGACCCATGTACCTAAATATTTATAATGGGTCACACGTTTGATTGGTTTGCTGTTAATGACAAAAATTGTGTTGGTGTCTGGTGTCGCTATTTTTGATACTAGTAATAGTTTTGTTTCCTTGAGGTTCATTTTTAAACCATGAGAATTATTGACCTCATTATCCCTTTCTACCAGTTGATGTAAACTCTTTAAGCCATCAGCAATTGGCACAGTGTCATTGGCATTTCGTATAATGTTAATATGTTTCCCATTAACCTAAATACCCACCGATTCATGTAAGGGTTCCTTGAAAATAGCTTCTGAGTACAGCATGACCTAAAATGTATAATTTGCAATATCACCATCATGGTCATCAGCCGGGGTCAATCTGCTGCAAGACGAAGGTCTCCCACTCTTTTAAATGTCTATAGTTCTTTGGCGCCACGTATACATCCAACGAACTTTATAACTTCGTCTAGCCGGTGGATTTAAGAGCATCCCTTTTGTCTTTTAACACCCCTTTACGACATTAATTGTCCAGTGGCTATCCAGTTGCCTAGAGATATATCCAGCCCATTGAAATTTAATATACTTAGCAATATTTATTACATCGTGTACTCGTCTGCTTCTTCTTACATTGGTTTCTTTGTGGTCTTTCCACGTCATGCCTAACATACACCTTTCCGTGCCTTTGTAATTTTGGATTTCTTTTACATTAAGGGTCCATGTTTCACATGCATACGTGATCCGGATTTGATATTGCATGAATATACATATACAGTGGAAAGGTATTCACAGATTTAGAATCAAGAAAAATATTAAAATAGTAAAAATGGAGGTTACTGAATTTGAAATAGCCTCAAATGACGTATCTTGGATAACATATTATTAACGTATCAAAGAAAACCGTAGTTAAAATCTCAGTATTGTCCGCGAAACCAAACATAACCAAATATTATTATATCATTATAATAAAGCAAATCTTAATATATGTATATAATAATAATACATAGAACTAGCGAACCCAGCAAGCAACCCGTATCTATTCAAATCTCATTCGTTCGCTATTTATTCTAATATATTTCTAATAGGAGTGTTTTTTAAGCTTTATAAGTAGTATACTCAGATGGTTGTTCTTTTGTTTACTTAAAAATACCAAAAAAATATTGTGAAATTTCAAGAATTTTTTAGAGTTTAGTTAAGTACTTATTAGAATCATAACATTTATTATTTACTTTGTATTTATACAAGAAAACTAATAAATAAACTAATACATCACAGAACGCGTGAGTAGCCAGACTCGTTTGTTCTGCGATTTTTTTTCCATCTGAAGTCAAACACATCTTCTCGAATCTCGATGATCCTTTTAAAAGGTTTGTGTTTTGTATGTTGGAGATAAAGGTTTGAATCGTTTTCCAAACCAAATAGTTTTTTTTTATTATCTGAAAGATATTATCGGTCCTTGACCATTTATTCGGCTTTCTTGCAAGTAATTCTGTGCAAATAAAACGAATTTGTTTTCACTTAAAAAGATATTGGACCGTTTTTTATAATAGCCATGGATACTTTTCTGTTTAGATAAAAATTACGTTTAAGTTTGGAAGGATAAGTGGCTATACCACTCGATAAAAAAAAACTTGGTGGCACTTTTGGAGTGGACTGTAATTTTTAAAGATGTTGGATGGTGGATTAGAAATCTAGAGGGGGGAGGGTTTAACCAAGATGCTAGATACTGACCTTTTATGTTGAGAGGGCTGGGGGGCGCTGGAGGCGGTTCGGTGTTCACGCACTCATGCACTGGTAAACGAACGGTTCGGAATGTCACTCTCACGGTTTCCATTGGTTTTAAGATTAATGATGATGAATTTAAGTTGAGGATGGATAATAGACGCGACGTTTGCTCAAACCGTATCAGATTTAGCGCAACGAAGGTCAAACATATGCGTTTTGAGTCACTCTGTTTTAGTTAACACGATCTTGTCCGTATTTTTATTTTTTATTTTATTTATTAAGGAAACAGACAGTTACATATTGATTACAAAAATTTCAAATATAATAATGAAAAGTTATTGCAATCAGAAAAATTTCCATGTACCTATACATTATAATATAGTTAAGTCTAACAAGATAGAGAGTAAGAATAACATAAATTTAAAGAAATCACATAAGAAAATTACGTGATAAAAATGAGGAAGAATAATAAATAATTAAATTATATACAAAAAAGTAACATAATACGAGGGTGGGTCAATAATTCCTTAGAAAAAAGCATTAAAACAGTTTTTATTTTTGTATTTTTTTTTATTTCTCAACATAATTTCCTTGGAGCTCAATACACTTGGTTAGACGTTTCTCAATTTTTTTTAAACCGTCAGAAAAATAAGTTTTCGGAAGGTCCTCAAAATAAGCATTTGTCCGATCGATGACTTCTTCATTTGAAAAAAAACGTTGTCCACTTAGCCATTTTTTTAAGTTTAGGAAAAGGAAAAAGTCACTGGGGGCTAAATCTGGCGAATACGGTGGGTGGTCGACCAATTCAAACTTCAGTTCTTCAATTTTAGCCATTGATCGTAAACATGTGTGAACACGGGCATTGTCCTGATGAAAGAGGATTTTTTTCCTGTTTAAATGAGGCCGTTTTTCTTCAATTTTGTTTTTTAGCTGGTCCAATAAAGATGCATAATAATCCCCTGTTATTGTTTTTCCTTTTTCCAAATAGTCAACGAAAATAATTCCACGTGCATCCCAAAATACAGTAGCCATAACCTTACCAGCTGATTTTACGGTTTTCGCCTTCTTTGGACATGGTTCGCCTTTCGCAATCCACTGCTTTGACTGTTCTTTCGTCTCGGGAGTATAGTGGTGTATCCATGTTTCATCTACAGTCACAAAGCGACGAAAAAATTCATCCCGATTGCGTTGCATGAGCGACAACAGGGCTTTAGAGGCCACCACCCTATTGCGTTTATTGTCGACTGTGAGCAAACGCGGCACCCATTTTGCAGAAATTTTTTTCATGTCCAATTTGTTATGTAAAATAGAAATGACGCTACCTTTTGAGATCCCTGTAACCTCAATTATCTCACTCAACTTTAATCTTCGGTCACTTAACACCATATCGTGGATTTTATTGATCATTTCTGGTGTAGTCACCTCTACAGGACGTCCTGAGCGTGGTTCATCCTTTGTTGATGTACGACCACGTTTAAATTCAATTAACCAGTTATAAATAGTTGCAAGTGAAGGAGCAGATATGCCGTGAACTAAATCCAACTCATTTTTTATTTCCTTTGCTGTTAACCCTTTTATATTAAAATGTTTAATAACAGCTCTAAACTCAATTTTCTCCATTTTTGTAAACAAGCAAATTTTTTTTTTAAATGTACGAAAATAAAAAACAACAACCCGACCAATCTGATTGAAACTTCGCAGCATACTGAATCGGTAGTGCCGCTGCATGAAAACAAACCGCTTACAGTACTAGTCGCGCCACCTGTCGGCTTTTCTAAGGACTTATTGACCCACCCTCGTATATATATAAGTATATATATCTATTTATACAAAATTTTGGAGATAGCGCGTTTAAATGAATGAATTTAAAATCGTATCAGATAGAGCGCGATAGCTTCAATAAGCCTAGGCGCACTGGCTGTGTTGAAGTAACTAAATTTAACAGTCGATATTGACCCGTGACTGCTGGTCATCTGGTCGTATGACAATAATACGGGATTTGGAGGTAGGTGGGAGGAAAGGAATGAGGGCCATCATAAATTCGCCCAATCAATTACATTCTGTTTTTCAGCGCGCACTGGAAGGATTGGTCGGTAGATTACTGGGCAGGGGAGCAACATGCAGGCTCTTACCATGCCCCCTGATGCCAGAGTAACTAGAACCAAAAATTATATAAAGAAGATACTCCGATGATCCTTCAAATATATGATGCTGGTATGTCTGTTTTTTCCATCCGGTTGCACCATCTATGGTATTTTGTTAGAAGCTAATGACATGGTCAAGGCATAGTTGGGAAGAGTCTAGGCCATGGACTATAGATACATATAGACGCCACCCGTTGCATTGCTAAATGAAGCTACGTGCCGTGCGTTTGGTTTGTGGGCGAGCGAACGCATTCGCCTATAAATGTTCGAGACCATAGACCATTTCGTTAGTGCTCGCCCAAAGTGCTCGCACTAGACGCTCAGAATTGAAATATAATTTTCTGTTTTTTTACGTTATATAGTACTTTTAAGCGGTCAAAATGCAACCAATTAGGTAAATATATCTATAATTTAAGTTATTTTAAAGAAACACTAGGTCACTGATATTAAAATAAATAATAATATACAAATAAAAGATCACGAACATGTATCAACTTACCTATGAAACGTAATACCATCTTCTTGCTTATCAGTACGGCTACCATATTTTAATACAACATGCAGAACCACCTTTCCTACTTAATTAACTAAAAATATTTACCACTGACTTTATGTTTAACACAAAAAATAGCAAATTTAGCAACACGAACAACACGCTACGTGAAGCGATTCAGCACGATTTACCGGCGATATTTTTGGAAACCAACTTAAAATATGTAGACCTTTTATCTTACTCTAGCACGTGTCGCAGAGATTATAAAGGTGCCGAATACTTTCTCACTCGCACTCATGCATCGTTTTTGTTCAGGCCTTGGGTCTAGGCGTATCTTTCGCATGGATACAACAGAAGAATTACATATTGTAATGTTTATTTTGACTTGTTAATAAATCATTGAATATACAATATTTTTTATTGACTACTAAAATTTAATGAATGAAAAATAATATTTACGAAATATTACACCAAAATATTGATCATTACAGCCTTTCTACGCATTCAAAACTTTGAAATATGCCAATTACGTCACAAATATTATTCTAGTTTATATGGGCGAAAGGAAAGTGTTTTGGAGAAGCCCTGTGTCCAGTTTGGTTTAATTTTTACATATATTTATTTTGCTCGCTAGCAGTCTGTGGATCAGTGAATAAGACAGACTTCAAAAGAGCCATGGTGTGGGTCCAGGTTTGATCCCGTTCAAATTAAGTAAAAAGAATCGTCACAATGATTTGGAATCACGCACATTCTAGTGCACGCCAACCAAGGTCTTGGGAGGTTGCTCCTGGGACACTTTTGGCACAAATTTGAAGAGCGCCTAACGTTCGTCACGCCGTGGTATACGCCTGCATAACGGGTGTGAAGACGTGGCGTGTTGTGGAGGGAAAAGCAAGTCACAGTGATTATAATATAATATATAACATGAGATTGCTATTTCTACTTCCAAGCATATGGACAGGTAAAGTATGGAAATATGTTTACCGGTATTGCTTGCTGAATATACGATAATGTTAATCCTCTTAGGCAAAAAACCCATAGAAGTTGGGGTAGAGATTAGAGAGACATCAGTTTTAAGAGTGGTCATGAAGCTTCTCATGACATCTAAAGTATGTCATACGACACTCCTGATCTGACCTGGCCTTTCTTCAAACCAACTGAATTCCCTACTGGACAGCCGCTAAATACGTTTTATTGGGACTATTTCAAAATGGTGGAATATGCAGGTTACCGACTTTTAAACTAACACCTTCGACTTATTTTTCTAGTTTTTGCTTGATTTTTGAATAGATAAAACGCTTAAAAATAAAATAAAAATTATTCAGTTTTGTAGAGACATCACCCGTTCGAAAAATCCATTATTTCTAGATTATAGAACTCAGACGGCATTATTTGACGTTGCATATACATTTAAATCGCATTTAAAATCACTAAGCGGTTTAATGCTTTAATAATGCCCCTTGATCTAATTCCAATACTGCATTCGCTTGCAAGACTTGTTGTCGTTTGAATAAGACCCATTCCGCTTTTCTTTTAAAAACCTCCGTGACAGAATTACGAAAAAATTACCGGGAAATTCCGGCGCGAAAAGAAAAACTCTTCTATTTTTCATTATTTAATATTCAAATGGCGTCAAGTGTTCGAACGAAAACTCGGTACTTATCTTTATTTGAAATTTTATTCCGAATTTAAATAGCTGTCGTCGTTCGAAAAATAAAGAGAAAATCTTCTCTAAAAGTTTTCGTGCAGTTTTTTTTCGCTCTCTTTCCTTTTGCTTAAAATAATCCTTTTATTTCTTTTCTAAGTATATGCGAGGCGCAGTTTTTACTGCTGGAATAGTGGAGTTTAATAGTTTGTAAATAGTACTATATCTATACATACATGTTGTAGCACTTAAAGAATACTAATAATAAGCATATAATGGTAAATTTTATATTATATACACTGATATGCGTACTAAATTGACATAATTTGGAATACTAATATAATATATAATAATATAATAGAATAAATAATAGGAAACTTACACTACAATATCTAAACCTACGTCTAAAGTGTAAAATTCCATTAATATTGGTGACCATTTTTTTGCGAAGTATTAGATAGAAACTTATTAAACTTCCAAGTCTACTTTCTGTATCAAATCATTACGAACATGGCCCCTACAAGGGGGAGGGCTGACAAGGCTCTGGGGGGCTAGGCGTAACGGGTTGACAGAATACGATCAAAATGTTGCCCTAATGGGAAAAAAGTCGCCTGCAGCGCTATTTTATTTGTGGAATCTTAACATTTTAAAGTTTCTAGTTGTGTGATGCAATTTTTGATTACTAGATGATTTTCGACAACTCCATAATTCAAGTGGATTTATTCAACAATACAAAAAATCGCTAAAAAATATACCCTTAATTTTACCTGAAACAACATTCTGTATACAACAGTTTTGTAAAGCGTCCCATTTTCCTTAACCCTAGCGATGGGTAGGGGGCCCGCTTCAAGATGTGGCTGCGACGATTCTTCCAAATGATTCTTACAAACGTCTATTTTATTTCATTAATGAATGTTATATTATATCATTCGACAGTGCATCGCCCACTTATACTGGCGTCCAGTTATCCCAGTGCCTAGTAATATACACACACAGGCTTTGAGAAAATCACATAATTATATTGTGACCTCACTGGAAATCACATTCGGAACCCCCGAATGACAGTACAGCATCTTACATACTGGACTACGAGGAACGCACAAATGGAATAATTCCACAGTAGCACCAGTGATTCACAGGTAAATTGCTATACACCTGCGTATACAATGCTCGCAAACAATACTAATGCCACCGTTAAAAATGATAATTTTGACGTCTCATACAAAATGCATAGAATATTTATCATGGTAACATTTGTATCAAAATTTTGCATGACTTCGGAGTTAAGTGTTTTGTTAGAATATTATGTCCGCTGATAAAGCAAACAAGATAAATTTCCCCATTTGTAAATCTGGTGTAAATCCGAGCATTAACATGATGTCCGCACACATAAGATTATGCAAAACTATTATCATATCGAACCTTTGCATAAAACGAATTGCCCCACATCATCACAAAAGCTCTACTTGCTGACCCCTGGCTAAGGGTTCATGCACAATATCAATGAAAATTCATTACGTACTTTTATGGGTGACCCTTGCTTCCGTACAACTAGATGATAACTATTCATACATTTGAAGTGCGGACTATACAGGATAAGAAGGATGTTTATTGTTATGAATTTTAAGGAATTTTATACTTTATTTACTTATGTTAAAATATATTTATTCACTAAATTAGTGGTTGAGCTTTTTAATTATTTTAAGGGAAGATGAAGAGGTCGGATCTAGGGGCGGGGGCGATGGAACAGAATGCCAGACACTGACTTTTGTGATGATGTTTGGTGGCTCCGTGGTCTCGTTTCAACTGTCACTCGCGCGGTATTGTTGTTTTCGGTCACCCGGTTCGTATACTCACGCACTTTGTGACACAGTATTATGGATTATATGTGAGGGTGTATGAATGATGATGATAGATTCTGAATGAGTCTGTATCTATTGAGTCAATCACTTAAGCGACGGAAAGCAATTAGAAGCCCGCTCACGCCCGCTATCGAGATGCAACTGAATTTTCTTTTTAACACCGTCTCTCATGGCCCCTTATTGCTTATTGATTGTCTGGTGACAACAACACTGGGGATTAGGAGGTGGGTGAGGATATATAAGGAGTGGAATGGGAACATAAATGGCCCAAACAATTAGTATATCGATGAATTAGTCCATATAATAATATTATGATGAGTGAAATTTTCTATGGATTTGATAAATCTAGTTATTTGATTGAAAAAAAACGATTCAATGATTCACTTGCACTACGTTTGTCAGTGAAAGGGTTCTGTGTGAAATTAGCGAAATAAAAGTTGTTTTGTTTATTGAATAAATAAATGGCCTTGGACGCGATTTGACTCGCGTGTAAAAACCCCCGCGCATTCCAGGTTCATGTGACCTCATTGAGCCGTCCGCATGTAATCACCGCGTGTCACTTCTCGCACGCGGTCAAAGTACAGGTGATCTCATTGAGCTGTCCACATGCACTCGCGCAATTTGAACAAGCTCTTACAAAGTATAAATGAAATATTATGGGACTTATAAAATGGCTGCCGGAACGCTGTTATTGCAATTAGTTTTGACTCAACCCGCCTCGCCGACTTTGAGGATTTAGCCAGTTTAAATTAGATAATTATTGCCTTCAGATGATTTCTTTATCTACATAGAAGTATACTTTTTGTTTCGATATGTTTATATATTTTTTAACCATGTTCGATCCTAAAAAGATCCACATGGTGGATATGGAAAATAGCTACTTTTTTTCGAGAAATAAGAAAAACGTTATGTATTTTTTGCCAGACCCTGGATTCAAACCCGTTACTCACGATATCATAGGCCAACACGTTACCACTCGACTACTGTGGGAGTAATTTATCACTTTTTGATACAATGTTACCCAGCAGTTGGCTATTATTATACCTTGCCGAATACAAAGACGTAGTTCTAAGTCAAACAAGAAGATTAAAATGAACATAGTATTTCAATGAGAAAATATATTTTTAAATAATGCACTATTTATTGCAGGAATAAATTTACGATGAAGAAGATGGATGTTTTGTGTATAAAACTGGACATAAAATAATTACAAGATAAAAAGATCTTTTCATATACCACGTTTTTAAATTTTCTGTTGAATCATATAAACTTGACAATTCTATCTATTAATATTTTTTTTATTGTACTTGATAGAAATACTGAATAAATGTCATTTTGACATTTCATATTGATTTCCATAGTAACGCACGTATATATTAATAATTTAGTTGCTAGGACCCACTTAGCAACCAATAATAGTGAGTGGTAAATATTAATTTTAACGATTTTTTTCCGAAACATACAAAACAGAATAAACTGAAAATGAATTCAATTCTGCTTAAAGATGGCCAAAAGTATTAAAAGAATGCATTGTCGTCGTGTTCTGATATATTCTTAAAGTTTCAAATGTCTAGCTAGTCGATAAGTTAGTTAAAAATCTTGGACAAACAAGAAAAAATTTGTACTGCACAAGAAAAAGTCTGTACCGGACAAACAAGAATACGAGCTAATAAAAACGAGGTAAAATGGTGGCCGCGTGGCTTAAGCGTTGGACTATCATGCCGTGGGTCTCAGGTTCGAATCCTGGGTCTGGCAAGTACACATATTGTTTTTCAATTTGTGTGTGAGTCAGGGTATGGACCTAATAGGTTGAGCAAGTGGCTGACATCCATTTCTCGTAAAAAAACAAAATCTGTTAATACAAACCTCTACTCTGTGGAGGCCCATATGATCCTATTAGGATCGGACATGGTCGAAAAAAAAAAAAAAATATGTATGATTTTGTGAGTAGATAAGTTATAAATAATATACATAATTTGAAAACATTTCATGCATATAGACACTAGAAAAATCATTTTGTAGAAAAAATATTACACCCGACGGGACTTGAACCTGTATCGCTGGATTCGCGCCAGTATGCTTTTCCAATTAAGCTACGGGCATCTTATTTAATTACAACGGTTTTAACTAGTAGTTGTTATATACAATTGTTATCGAATTGCGTTATAAAGTTGGCTATCGGTTTTAGTATATTAAATTAAGATAGGTATCAATAATTAAATCTTTAATTACTAACCGACGTTTTACTACTAACCGACCCTAACGTAGTATCCACCTAAAAAGATGTGGAAATGTAACGGGTGCTAGAGAAAAGATGCTGGAAAAAGTGGCCAAAACATCTGTTAAGTATTATAAGCAATTGGTCAAATAACAGTTTTAAATAGGTAGATAAAAGCCAATAAAAAAGTTGATACTCGTAATAGAAAAAAATGAAAGGGAAACAGGGGAGAGCATGTGAGTTTATTCAAATTACATAGACGCCTGTTCAACGTGCATTGCTATCATTAAATTTGAGGACATTATCGAAACGATATTGTATGTAAATATCGTTTGCAGTTATCTCTACAGGGTGTTTATATTAATTGTAAATTCGCTGATAATAAATATATATTATTTAATTATTTAATCTCAAATAATGATTGATCTATTGTATAAATATTCTAGTAAAATTTATGAGGATATTCTGAGCGGAACGTATAACTAATGCCTCGATAGCAGTGAAAAAATGGTGCGATTGTGGACACATTGTTCACCGAGGCCGAGAGATGAAAAAGGGTTTTTAGGCTAATGTACAAGGTAAATAAGGAAGAAGACAAACATCGATGTAGTGGAGTGACTATATGAACATTTACACTGGAAAATTCATAAAATTCGCTACAAGTATCACATAGGATATATTGAGAAAGCTGGTTTAATATTTGCTATTGTTTCAAGAGTGTTTAGAATGGCTATTGGTGATTGGTGTCTAATTGATTACCTGTTTGCCTTATTAACATGGTAGGCAGTGATATACTTAAAAAAACATCTCGACGAGGACAAAATTATTTTTAAGCCTTTGAGGAATTCATCCATACAACTAAGATGTCAGTTTGCAAGCACCATAGAGACAATTAATTCAACATCAAGATGATTAGGTATATTGAAAAATAAAAATATTTTAAACTATATTTAAAATTGAAGTATAATAATTCTCCGATATTAAAATATTTTCCGTTTAATTAACCACCGTTTTGGTCATTTTTACTAAAACTTAGGATAGAGTAAAATATAAATTCATTTTTTATTTTTGGCTATCTGTCTGTTCCATAACACCACTAGACCAATATTGATAAAAAATACACAGCTTATTAGTAATACCAATTAAAAAATTGGACTGGTTGTCTCGATATCTTAAAAAAATGTTCTGAACTTCAAAAATATTGCAATGGATATAGCAACAATATAATAGTGAGGTGAGGTGCGGGTAGAGAGGACAGTGCATAGATTCAAATAATATTGTCTATAATATAGACGATATTACTTATATTATAAGTGTTTCACAACCTTGTTTATATCTGAGGATTAGTTTTTAAATCGGTGTATTATAACAGACATAGATTTCTGATTGCGAATAGGTACAAACAATGTAACATTACAATAATTATATTGTTAATTAAAGCAATCAAGAACCGATTAGTAAATTAATAAATTTAATATTTTCTAGAATTTTCAGAAAGCAATAAGTCTAAGTATTTAATTTATTTTTAAAGTTCGAAATCTGCAGCTTCACCTTTGCTAGATAGTTGATAACTGTGGATTCAGTGTTGTTTCGGAGAGACAAAGCGCTGATATCCATTCTGTTTCTTTGTTTCATTTGTACATAGTCGAAAATGTGGACAATACATATTAGAGAGTTTGTAACTTAGAGATGTATAATTGTCTTCTTTTTTCAAAGTGAGCGACAATTATTTTTGTACCAGAAGATGCTGATACATGATTATGTGGACCAGCGGTTAGGAAACACTGGTCAAAATCATTGATTTCAAAAAAAAAAACAAATCAAACCAGTTTATCTCCACCCAATCTGTTTAATTGTTATTTCTGTATTTTATGCGAATGAATTCGCGCGTTTTTGCTATCTATAAATATAATATATTAGATTCACTAAAATAGTGTACCTTCATGTCTGGGAATAAAGGAAATATTGGAAAATGAAAAGGAATATATTGTGATATGTCGGTCTGCTCAAAAGGCTTTAATGGCATATTGTTATGAGAAGTAATATGACTGCTTCATAAACATCCTGTATGTTGTATTACGAAAAACAATTTGTTTCAAGTTATCGTTGCATCTGCATTCGCAGGGGGGTGCGATAAAAGTAAATAATGAACGCATAATGGGCTATGAACGTCACTGGCTCACCAAGCTGAATTATTTTATTGCATGCGATGATCTGTTTTCCATCCGCCGCCACTGATAAAATGACAGTATGTAAGTAGGTGTGTAGAACTTTTAATAAAACCACACATTTTAATATTTTTTTTGGTTGGTAGATATCGATAAAGATTTTTCATTCGTCATTAATTTGTTACACGTATAAATGAGAGACAGTGTATCGTCATTCAGAAAATAATGTTTTTGGGAAAAAGCGATTTAAATTGTTATGCCCTTGACGACCCACATGCAGAACGTAGGTCAAAATAGAGATTTTATGGTATTTTCAAAGCATTAGCCTGAACATTCCTTTGTTGTTGTGTTCACACGTTATAGTTAATCTTTTCATATAATTTTGAAGCCTTATTAATCTTATTATCCTTTATATTTATTTTAAACATTTGATGACTCTGCATAAAGTATTTTTATTACATAAAATAGTATTCTTTTAAACCTCTCGATCTAATTTTTTAGAATATAGTGATATTTCAAAACGTCCATGTGCAGTAGTGTTAAGATTTATTAATTTTTAAAACCATTTATAAAACCATTTGTAAAATTTATGTTTTCATTATTATAGTAAAATATTTACGGTAAAAAAATACATTTATAATTTCTGTGATCCTAAATTTGACAAGAATTAGGCATTTTATTATTCAAAAAATGGGCAAGATTACCACATTTGAAGATAATTCTAAAGATAGTAATTATAAGCTATGTCTTTGACCATTCAAATGTGATAAAACATCCTACGAATAATGATTATTTTATAATAATTATTGACCTAAGAATAACGTAGTATTTTTTTGAAATACGCCATTTCTATGGCATTCCCCAGTGGTTAGACTACAACATACGGCCGTAGCCAAAAATTTACAAACTATAACTGAAATAGTGAGTAAGATCATGTTAACGCGCGTGTTTGAACATGTACTGAACCGAAAAAAAACAGGGATGCCTTGAAACTCGCTGGATAAACGAAATCATAAAGCTCGGTTGATGTACGTGACAGCAAAGAACTGGGGACCGAGAAGATTGGGGGGAATTAGGGGAGACCTTCATCCAGTAGTAGGTCGACCCCGGCTGATAATACGTTGCTAGTTTTTCGCATTGAAACTATGTACAAATTAAATATATTATATAATTTGAATTTACACTACTTTTACCTAATTTACCAAAGTAAAAAAAAAATCAGAAAAACGCAATTCATTTTTGTCAAGCCTCAATTATATTGAGCTTCTTTACGAGCTGTTTATTGGCCAATTTAAAAGCGGGCGATTCAGCTACTGCGATTTGATGATTACACACAAAACTTTCCATTCGCTGAGAAGCCACAAGCCAGTGACTATTTTGACAGAACGTAGTTCGTTTTTTTACCGGGAGGTTGGTACTGCGCTCTACTGCGCAGACGCAATAGGCCCACACGCCGGCTTTCAACTTTTTTCGGTAGAGTGTTTACAACCTGCTTATTAGCTTATTCGATGATTACACTGGGCGACTTTACAGGCAGATTGTAAATTCGCCAATAAACAGCTCGTAAAGAAGCTCAATGTAATTGAGGCTTTAATGGACTGCTTTATAGTTCTGAAAATTTTGGGTTTCTGTTATGATTAGATTCAAAAGGTAAATTTATTAACTCAGAAATTTACCTTTTTTAGAAACTTTAGGTAGGAAATTTCTAAATTACTAATTTTCGGCTAAATTTGATTTTAAAACATACTGGGTCTGAGATACAGTTGGCATTATGTTGGGTAAACAATAATTGTTTACAATTATATTTTTTTCTGCAGTTATAGTAGCAATTTTATTATTTCGTGTAGATTCTTTGCCTCCAATACCCACGCCATCTGTTTGGTGAATAAACAAATAGATAATAATAATATTATGTATGTGCGGATCTGTTAACAATACGACATTATCGTGATGCGGAAATGTTTTCCAAGACTTACAATTTATGGAAAACTTAAAAACGATTTATAGAGACTTCAAAGAATGTAAATCGAATTTGAGTTCATTTGTATTCGCTCGGGTTTGTTGGCTATTATTGGTAAAATGCCATTTGACTCGTGAAGATATTATTAAAAGGTCAAAAGTTGTATAATGAGATTCTCTCTCGATCTAAGAAGAGTACAAGAAATGAAAATTGAATAATTTTTACACAGAGTTTTAAGACGTAAATAAGAAACTAAAATAAATAATAACAAACTCTTCTTCTTCTTCGGCCATATCCGCCCCTTAGTCGGAACATATGGACACCAGGCAGCGCCTCCAAGAATCCCTCTCCCTCCCCAGTCTTCTTGCTTCATTTCAGGTCAAATTAGCATTCCGTAGCCGTATACACTATATAAATAATATATAGCGGCATTCCAGGACGCCGGAATCCGGTCGGCCTGAAGAACAAGCAAGCCAGGTTGAGGTACTCTTCTGGCATCTGCAGCACGTGGCCGAGCCAGGTCCAACGTCGCCTCTTCACTCTCAGCGTAATGAGAGGCTGCTTGGCGTGTTCCCTTATCTCCTCGTTGCTGCTAAAGTCATACCAACGCACATCCAGTATCTGTCGCAAACATCTGTTTTCGAAGCTCAGTATACGGTTGCTCTGAGCCTTTGTAAGGTGCCATGATTCGCTACCGTAAAGCAGCACCGTCAGAATGCAAGCGTCAAATAGGCAGCATTTGGTTTTGACCGAGTACAATCGTGAGTCCCAGACACTCCGCATCAAGTTGAATGTTGCTCCAGCCATTCCCATTCGGATAGCGAGCTCTCTCTGCAAAATGCCATCTCCCGTGATGTGTACTCCCAAGTATTTGAAACTGTCGACGCTCTCGATGTACACATATTGTTTTTCAATTTGTGTAAGACTCAGAGTATGGGCCTTTATAGGTTGAGCAGGTGGCTAACATCCATTTCTCGTAAAAACAAATATGTTAATACAAACCATCTTCTCTGTGGAGGCCCATATGATCGTATTAGGATCGGAAATGGTCGGAAAAAAATAAGCCACGCGATGATGGGTTTAGAAACTTGGATTCTCGACTCACTAACTGATAGATAAATACTTACATTCGTTAATTGTAAATAAATATTATTTGAGAATGACGCAAGATAACATAAACGATATTACTGATTTATTTGTTGTGTATATATAAGCATCTGTCTGAGTGCTTCTGTAAATTTTAAATCAGTTTTTTACATATTATTATTATTATATAATATTTTACGTGACAATAAAGTTGCCAAAAATACGCCACAAAAAACAAAGTAAATTGGAAAAAAAAATGGTGGATATTCCAGATACTATTCACAAAAACTACTTAAATTAAAGAAAAAAACAAAAATACAAAACGTAATAGTATTTGCTTTTGTTTACACATAAAAAGCTATTGAGGAAGAGTTTTTAAAGTTAGGTCATCAAACTTTGTTTGCTGAAAGGAAAGCTAGTCTTATCCAAAGCTCAATAAAAAGCACATTATAAGTCAAAACCTTCATCGTTTGTAACCAGGGAACGGTTTATTCTCGCTTCCACAGTGTCATCGAGCAGTTATCGGGTAGTTATTTCTTCGCGATAAAGGAAGAAATATTATGTTTTGATACCTAAGTGTCATTTATCGTTTATTTTTGCTGAGCTTGAAAATATTCAACATAATAACTGGAAGATAATAATATATTATAATAATATAGAGTAAAATAAAACAATATCATTATTTAAATGATATAATAATTAAAAATTGAGATGGGATATCCAATAAAGAAGAACTTGACGAAGAAAACGGTTTATATCGTCAATGTTCTGGCAGAAGACACTAATTCGAAAAAATGACATATTGAGTTAGTTATACCAAAATGTTCCTTATTTCAAACTTTACCCTCTGGAAACCTTCTTAATAAATAAACAGTCTTTATTTTAAAGTCTTCCTTCTTACGATTACTTAATAAACTCACATGATAGACCATTTCAAACATTTTAACAACTTCAAAGTCAAATTACTCAAAACTAGTATTCTCCAGTTAGTGTGTTCTGCCAGAACAGAGACGATATTATTCTATGAATTATTATAGAATCAAAATGGAGTGCCCCCCGATTGATTGCTCTTACCTGAAATAATTCTCAGGTAATAAGAAGTGATTAGGTATACATTAGAATTGTTTTCTCTTTTTCGTGCCAACAGTAGGTGTGATCTTCTCGGAAATGGCTCACTGGCAGAACATTCAGGTACACAATTAGTTACTTAGAAAATAAGATAGTGGATGTTACTACTTATTTACAAGAAAACTATATAAATACCTATCTATATGTTGTTGAAGTGAATTAGAAAATACATCTTTCGCTTGCTGGGCGAGTGGGTATATATATCTGAGGTGTTTTTTTATGAATGTTCAGTATTATATGGAACGTTATATTCTCAAAATCTCGTGAATTATTCGTTGAATAAAAGGAATGGTTTATTTAGGCAATATTCGTTTGGATGTGTTTTTAACAATATTATTATGATTAACTATTTCTTTTATTCAACAAATAATTCACAAGATTTAGGAATGAACCATTCTAATTATTGAACATACATAATTCTGGAAACACCCATGAGAAAATAATATAGTCAATGGAAAATATCTTTTTCGAAAAAAATAAGACCCGGCAGGATCGAACATGCGTCTCTTGAGTATCACGCCCTATGCATTACCTCAACCACAACCACAACTTATTCGTTGAATAATAGAAAAATAGTTAAATTAAAATTATGCAATAAGTAATTCAAGTAAGTTACGACAGAAAATATTAGAGTGATCCGTGAGGTCGGTTAGTAATTAAAGTAATAAAAATACTTTAATTTAGAATACAAAAATCGATCGCCTACCGCAGGAGTCGGCAAACCGCCGCTCGCGAGCCGCATCTGGCTCTTTTGGTATTGACGTGCGGCTCTTTGCCAAATTCCCAATTTTTATTTTTTTTCATTGATTTGTACACTTATTATATTATTCAATAACATTATCGCGAGCCTAATTTTTCCTCCGTGATGGTTGATGCAAAAAGGTATGATTGTTGTTGTTTTAAATCCGCCCATTGCAAAAGTCAACAAATCAAAATTTTCTCCATTTAATTATTGACACAAGTACTCTTGAAGTACAATTTTATTTGTGAATTTAACAAGCAAATAGTTATGCAGCTCAAAATTTGTGGGTCTTGCCACCAAAATTAAGGATTTGGAGAGAGAAAAATGCTATTTAATTTCACAACATAAGTGGGGCGCTCTAAAAGATCTACATAAAGTAGATACTACGATTTTTAATACATATGGAATAGCTTTTCGAACTCATATTCGAGTCTATATAATATTATGTATGTGAACAATCATTTTCAAACATGAACAATATAAATAGCACTTAGAGAAGCCAAATAACCGATGAGAATTTTTTGGAGTCGCGCCTGAAATTAAAAGCTACAAGTTACATACCAAACATACACACTCTCCAAAGAAATGCAAGGAAGGTCATTGTTCACATTAGTTTTAAGGAATGCGTAAAAATTGTATGTGATTCATATTCTGTAAAAATTATATTTATAATGTCAACAATAAAAACATATAATATTAAGTATTTACGTTAGTTTTATTCGGGAAATCTTTTTCACTTAATAAATAAACAATTATAAAATGTAATTAATTCATTTAAATAAATCATATTTGTAAAAATATACGTTTGGCTCTCGATTTTTTTTTAACCGCTGTGCCATTCATATTTGGCTCTTTTGGTTCAAGAGTTTGCCGACCCCTGGCCTATCGTAACTCAATTTGGAGAGCACTTATGAGCAGGGTATTAAAAAGGCCAATAGTTAAAATTTGACGCAATTAAGCATGGAAGTCGTAGCATAGTGATAATGCACAGGGCGCGGTACGCAAGAGACGCAGGTTCGATTTCTGCAGGGTGTTTTACTTTTTTCGAAAAAGATTTTTTCCATTGGGTATTTTTTCTCATGAGTGTTTTCAGCATTATAAATGTTCAATATTATTATGGTTAGTAAAAATAAAGTAATTTGAAAACAATTACAAGATAAAAAGAACTTTTTATATACCTACCACGTTTTTTAAATTTCTGTTGAATCATATAAACTTGACAATTCTATGTATTAATAATTTAGGACAAATAAGGCAATTGTCAACTAATCATTTTTTTGCTAACAAACAAACAAATATAGAATAGTGAAATGTCATTTTGCTTTCCATAGTAACGCACGCATATATTAATAATTAAGCTGCTAGGACCACCCCCTTAGCAACCAATAATAGTGGATTGGATTACGGATTTCTTCCGAAATAACTTTTCATACAAAACAGAATTAACTGAAAATGAATTCAATTCTACTTAAAGATGGCTAAAAGTATTAAAAGAATGAATTGGCATCGTGTTCTGATATATTCTAAAAGTTTCAAATGTCTAGCTAGTCGGGAAGTTAGTTAAAAATCGATTGAAAGATTTGTACTGGATAAACAACCACCGGACAAACAAGAATAGGAGTTAAGAAAAACGTAGTAAAAAATTACAGTGAATTAAGTACTAAATTTATTAAAATTTAGTAGTATTCTATAATATTATGGATGAATAAAATTTTATGGTGTACGTTGAAATATGTACATAAGAACTTATCTCTGTAGCGTATCCGAAACGTCAACAAACATCAAAACAACACGGAAAGTGCATATTTACATTCGGTATGTGTCATTATTAGGCTTTCCTATCTGTGTAAACCGGTCCTAAAATAACCGTAGTCGTTTTCCATTCTTGTTGAACTAACAACCCTTTCAGGATGTCCACGGTAATGTTTATAATATTTTCGCGATGTATTTTCAAATAAAATTATCGCGCCACCCGGATAATGTACCTACCCTTTGTAATATCTTTATAAATATTATTTTTCAATTACGCTTGGCCATAATCGGCAAAACCGCCACACCGTAAAGTTCATTTCTGCTTCAGCTCGGTTTAGGTTCGTGTTTACATACATTTTTAACAGGGTGCCGCGAAAAAAGCGCCATTCAACCATTTATTAAATTTATTGAACATATATAAATTTGAAAACACTTCTGAGAAAATATATTATAACCAATTGAAAAAATCTTTAAGACACGCCGCCGCAGGAATCGAACCTGCATCTCTCGGGTTTCACGCCCACGCACATAGCTAAAGGTACCGTACTTAATTACGGCAAATTTTAACTAATGGCTCTCATAGTACTCTCTGAAGCGCTTTCTAAATAGAGCTAGGTACTATTGGTTATCAGGTTTTATCAAAAATTAAAGTAGGAATTACTTTAATTACTAACCGATGGCACGAAGTATCTTCAAAATTATGTATGTTCAATAATTAGAATGTAACAATCTTAAATCTTGTAAATTATTCGTTAAAATTAAAAGAAAGGAATTATTAAATTTATATTCAGAATAATATTAAATTATTACATTATATTTGGTTTATCTGTCTCTCTGTCTGTAACGCAGCGCACATAGCGCACCACAGCAAACACACAAAAACACACACACGTACTCTCTCTCTGTGTGTGTGTACCAAAACAATGCACAGCTAGCAAAACGCTATCTCTCTCTGAAGCATGTCAATTTGCATACGAAAGAGTTTGCGACTTTATTGCGCGACCTGATAAATAGAGCACCTAAGTTGTGTCCCTCTCATGCAAAGCAATTAAATAAAATAACTGTTTTAAGACAAACCCAATGAAAGTCACGTAAATTATATATTGATATTAAAATCGAAGCATTATTTAGCTATGAATATTGTTGCCTTATTGTGACGTGTTTTCAACAAAATAATTTTTGACATCCGAATCTGCCATTGACTAGTTTCTTTAGGTGTTTTTATTTTTCCCATACAAGACTCGTTTTTTGCAATCAAAATATTATAATATTCGCATCTGTAAGCCACCCTTTGCTAAACCCTGTGTTAGATGTTCTTTGTGCAATCAAAGGAATCTATTATCTATGAAGATGTTCAATTATCATTTCGATAGGAAATAGATGTCCGATAACAGAAATGGTAAAAAAGAAGAAGAAGAAATCACATTGAATGTCATAAAATAAAATTATAAAAATATTAGATACCAATCCAATAGGTATCTCGAAACTTTTGTAGTGTTTATAAAATCTAATTATATTTTTTTAACGATATTCAATATGTTTAGAGTTTCTCCGAGTGTTATTTGCTTTGGCTATTGACAAAAATTAGTTGCTTATCTACCAGTGATGAAGGGTGGGGGTAGGGGTTATGTCAAATCTAAACAGCATACTTCCAGCATAGCCATCGCTATCTACTATTTTGGTATTAATATTACTCATAGGTATACAATAAAATAAAATACTTATTCTTTTTTCTTCATGATTTCATGAATGCTGAACGTGATCTGGAAGTCATCTCTACGGCTCCGTATCACTTTTTGGGGCAGTCAGCACTATACAGGATCTATGACAATAAAAACTCCCTTAAATACTTTATTTTTGCTCTGTTCATATGGAGAGTGTTCTCCTTCATTCAATCTGATCAAGGACGACGGATTTTTCAGATTGCCGTTATCCTTGTGGGCTAAAGGCAAAAAACTGATTGTATAGCTTGTATTGTAGTAACATAGTGTAAACATTTTTTAACAACACTGTAGGAAAATGCGACATCAGCGACATCCGACGTTTGAATGGGAAACTGCCGTGTAGGGGAGGTTCGAGTCTTGGCTAATTACCTCAAAACGATTTAAAGGTCATCTCTGTGTTGTAATTAGGGGTGTGTTTAATTTCCAGAACGTGCTCTTGTCTTCACATTAATGACTATTTCACTAATATATAAATTTTATCTACGATAACTAAGAAAACAGGTTTCCTATAACTATTATTGCATCAACAAAATTGTGATCAATAATAAAATAAATTTAGAATAACTTTAGCGAATGGAATAAGAATTAGTTCATAGCGATCAGAATAGGGTATGGTTATTGTGCAAACTGGTATAAATTTTAGATATCATAATATAAAAACGGGCATTTTTAACAAGAATGCTAATCGGTAATTTTTAGTCTGATCATTATTATCTTCCCCTAATTAGACACCGACAAAGCATCAAGATATTGACGGGTTTTAAAACAAGTTTTATTAATCTAAATCTTATCTATATAATTATAATTTCTTATCAACCCACAGAATGGAAGATGACACCTTGCACACAAAGGTAGCTAAACAACACACATATAAACAACCAAACCAACCGCCCCTCTAAATCGAGCATATCACAAAGCCATACATTTGGATGTAAAGTATCAGCAGTTATTAACGCCTGACTAAGAGCAGTTACATAAGACCGAGGTCACCATGCACTATAGTGTGCTTTGATTGAGTTTACATTGACTTCTTCGCTAACTAAATGGAAATTTCCGGAGCAATGTTGTAATTTACTATTACAATTTATTTTATTGATTTACAGGGAATAATATTGATAGATTCGCACAATTATCAAACATTGTTTTGACAATAGATATCCTTATTTTTATATATTCTTCTAATATTAAGGAACGCATTTTTATTTGTTTACATTTTATTAATAATTTTATTTATATTTTTCTTGTATTAAATTGTTTTTTTTTGTGATTTTACCGAGGCTTTGACTGCGACTCGCTGTCATATCGCCTCTTCTCTTCTAGAAGGGGATCCGTCGATCTGAGGACCTCTTTCTGTTAAATAACTTTACAATTTTGCCTAGCACTTCCGTCTTACCCACCGCCAGGACACCCTTCAATTCGTCGACATTCTCATATATATCCGCAACTTTTAGCAGTACTCTGTGAAGTTCATATTTAGGGCATTATAGTGCTTTATGTGCAATGTCCTCTAAAACATGACATTCATCGCAGACTTGCGATTCGCTTCTTCCCATGAGGACATCAAATCTTTTGCCCATTGTGTGCCCTGTTCTTAGCCTCAGTATTAACTTAAGCTCATTCCTCGTCAAAGGAGACTCTACAAACCAGGTCACATCTCGTGGTGATGGTAGAATAGACTCCATCTCCCCTTTTCTAATGATGCCCTATGGTGAAATTCTATCCACATACTTTGGCTTATTTTCTTTATAGCCTGTCAAGTTGTCTTCAATTTATAATTCTTAACGTATGATTTGTGTAAACCAATTAATTTGAATATTTAAAACATTACATGAACATAAAAATAGTTACACATTATTTAAAGAAGTAAATTACATTATTGACTTTTGCAACATATTTTTTTTGTTAGTAGAATGCCCTACTTATCGGATTCTTGCAATGGATCAAATACATTATTGAATAAGTAATAGGTATGCAATTTTTAACCAGTCACGTTGTATTTATATAGACAGACGCTCTTCAAAATAGACCAACATGGCTGAAAATAGTTATTTATTTAACGTAAATTTATATTACCAAAAAAATGATGAATAAGAAACACGCACATTGTGAAAGATACGCCTGTTGTGTATGTATATATTTGAGACATCTGAAATAATGCTCCCTACAAGGAAGGGGTTGACAAGCCTCTATCTAGCCTTGGGGCCTGGGCTCAGGGGGCCCCGGTGTGGCGGATCAACCACTTAAATGAGATGAGATAAACACACCACAAATTCGCTCTAATAATAAAAAATTGGAATTTTATTTTATACTTATTTTTAGTGTGTTCTCTCTTTGACTAATAAAAATGACTATTTATCCGATATGGCGAAGGGTTGCATGTTACTTAGCTAAAACAAAAGGGGATCGCGATCAGTGCTTCATAATAATATACCGAGTACCAATAATTCAAGTGGATTTATACAAAAATACATGGAATACTCCAGGGTTCCATGTAAAATTCAGGGTAGTAGAACATTATACTGACTTTAACCTTAGCGATAGGTTGGGGGACCATGCCTGCAATACAATGTGTTACGTTTAGTTATGATATTAAATTAGTTAATTTAGGTTAATTAACTTCATTCAATTAAAAAAAATATATATTAATGCTTCCATCCCCGTAAAATTCCGTCCCTGTGTAATAAATATGGAGAATATTGGAAGATAATAATATATTTTCATGGGGTATAAAGTTTGTCTCTTGAATTGTCATATACTTACCTGTCAGTGTAAATTCCGCATGGACGAACAAGTCGCAAGCCTTTCTCGACCATTTTAAGTGTAGGTACTCCTACCCGCTATCTTTCTAAGGGGACCAGTGGCCGTAGCAATCGGTTTCGGAGGGGTATCGAAATGATTTGTAGTAACCATTAATGCAAGTAGGTATTGTAATTAATGGTTGACTGTCGTATATAAAATAGTAGTGCTTTGGTGTATCTATATAAAACGTGGAAAGTTCCTGTAATAAATCCTACTGAGGATCGATAACTATTATGCTACGCTAAGGCTATATTTTCTGTGTATGAAATGCAATAAATCGCAAAGTTTTAAGAACAATCCTTCTGTGCATCTAGATATAACTATTTAAGCCAACTCTCACATCAAAACTCGTCTTGCTTCTTGCCAACGTGTCGAATACGTCATTGTGGCATAATCGTTATTCACAAAACACACGTTGCCAAATGGAGCTCCACAGATTGGTCGAATGCGACTTTTTAGTTTGAAATAAAAACATATTATTATAGTGCTGCTATCAAAAAATTGCATGCTTCTCGGGCTGCGAGTCACAGATGCCAGAACGCATACTAACACCTACGAATTAATCATTCCGATACTGGCTCGCCGCTTCCAAATATCTATACATTTCGAGAGGTTACGTGCGACTGTCGCTAGGTAGATGTGCGTGGTTTTCATATGCAACATCGGATCGACGTTTATATCTCATAGATCAAGAATTAAATTCTTTCTTAAATTATCAATTTCCTTAATTATTTACATCTTCAATTAGTTATCTATTTAAAAATAGCCTCATGGGCTTCTGAAATAATTAAAATTTATTGAAAAATGTGAGTTATGATACCAAGAGTCAACTTTCTCAACGATTTTCACGTGGTTTAAAGTGACTTATGATAGCCAACTAAGTTTCTTTATTTAAATTAATGCCTTTAGAACTACTTGGTATGTTTAACTGAAAATTGACAAAATTGCAAAATGTGAGTTATGACCCTAGGGCCTAGGCGACTCATTTAGCGGATTCAAGAAATTCACGGCCTGCCAAGTAGGTTAACAATATTGAATAATATTAATATTCAATATTGATATTAATAATTCGTACGTTAATATGAGTTAAATATTAAAGAAAATAATAATATTAAAAACAGAAGAATCCGTCACTGGAATCTGTGACCCTTACCTGGGCCGCATTCTCAAAATTGCAATCCCAAATCAGTAGCAACAAACTGTCTTAGAGCGGAAAGATCTGTCTCCTTAACCCTTTCTCTTTAGTTCTAGTGAGATCTCGAAGGAGGATATTCGGACGTGGGAAACTAAAATATCTCAATGCCAGGATTTACAAATAACCTTTCTGAGGAGAGGTAGGTACTCGTAAATCCTAAGGCACTGGACAAAGCTGCGACATAAGAGATCTTGCACATAAATAAACGCAATTACGACTCATCAATTTTAAACATGTAGTATAAAATAAATTGACGTACATAAAACATTCGTAGTTTTTGGATGTTTCAAACATTAAAAACCAATATATCACGACGTGCATATTGTCGTCGGTGTTTTGTAAAAATTGCGAGTTAACCAAAATGCTATTTTACAGGAGGCGGATTGTTAACTTTTGACATTTATTCATTAATTACCTGTGGATGATTGTAAATGTCTAACAAGTTTATAATAGAGCTTAGAAAGAATACTGTCTGTGCAATAATATTTCAAAAGGTTTAATATGTCACATTCGCTTTTTATCCGTAATACTAAGTAGATATTCGCCCTGACGATTATCGTTTTTAAGTAATTTCCTACAAATTCGCCGTTTTTACACAACAAAGCTACTGAGGTACACATATATTTTTTTTCATTAAAATCTCAATTTTGCCAAAATGGTTGATTCTCCCTTTTTACAAAACACTGACGATATGTGTATTGTGTAGCAGTGGCAAAGTGTGCCTGTTGAAGGAAGGTTGGTTATGGTAGGTAATTGAAAAAAAAAGTCCTAGGATAGTCATATTTTACTTCTTTACAACCATGTCCGATCCTAATAGGATCATATGGGCCTCCACAGAGTGGAGGTTTGTATTGACAGATTTTTTTTTTTTACGAGAAATGGATGTCAGCCACTTGCTCAACCTATTAGGTCCATACCCTGACTCGCAAATAAATTGAAAAACAATATATGTACTTGCCAGACCCAGGATGCGAACCTGGGACCCACATAGTGATAGTCCAACGCGTAAGCCGCGTGGCCACCGTGGGTGTACTACTACTCTACACTAAAATAAATATTTTATTTAAAAAAAAAATGATGCCCAATCCGGAATACTTGCACTAAAAAGATTACGGCTTCATCACTTGGCCTTCTTATCCAATAAGCCACTCGGACTGAGTTGAATGTGCATTAAATAGCATAGTAATATATATACAAACAAATATGCACAGAAATATGCGCAGTCTTTGAAAGCATGAAAACTCCAAACTATTTATAATAATAATATACAAAAACTTTGAATTATCGCAAACCTTTGTTTGCATGTGTTAGTAGAAGATTCGATATACTTGAATACAGTATATCTACGTGTACGTGATTCTTAAATACAAATCTTATATACATATAGCTCTGTTCGTATTTTTTTTACCTTTGTATTTATTTATTTTTCTGAAGAAGTAGTCTTTACATAATCGACAGGTATGGAGTCTTTGCCTCTGTTGTGTAGCACATCATATAATACGTAATGGAAGGTCACATTTAAAGTTTTTTGCTAACGATATCTGTATATAATAATATATACTTTAAAATTATTAATAACCATGCCCTTGCTTTTTCGTACAATGTGGTTGTTAATAATTTTGAACAATCACAAACATTCAGGCTTTGAGAAAATTACTTTTAAAAAATTAATCCAAAGCTTCCGGAAGAAAGGCCAGCGCATTACGCACTGTACCACGAGAGCCACCTGATCTCTGTATACCTATTGTGTTTATTAAAATAAAAAAAAATGAAACACTGTCGAAGATAAAGTTTGATTCTAAAATTTGATAAACTGTGTAGAGAAGGGCAGGCTCATCCATCTCACTAATTGGTATTTTTAGGACATCAGGGGATGAAAAAGTTTGAAAACTATTACAGTAGAAAATAGCTCAATCGTTATATTATTATCGTTGTGGAATTTAGTAATTTAATTATTGAATTTAGTTTTAAAACTAATGTAAGGTTAATCAGACCAATATTTCATCTGGTTGTCTCTGTTTTCCGTATACCTTTAAAGATGTTCCACAAAGTATTATTGTTTAGTCTTTAATTGAATAACTAAATTTATGGCTTAAAATCCCGCAAAAGGATATCACGTTCTGATGAATAAATCCCTGTTTCAATAGACTTTCTATAATATTTCGGTGGCGTAACTTTATTAAACCGAAATTCGGAGTTCGTTTGAACCTAAAAACATTTCGAATTAATTCTGTCGCGATGAACTGGAGTCGGAGAGATATTAATTATACTTTCTGACAGCTTCTGATAATAGTTAAATATTTTTATGTTAATTTAATATTTGGGTAGGTGGTTATCTAGTTATATAAATATTAAATTAATTTTGAGGATATTGTCTTATCACTTACTTAATTAAAGTTTTCATTATGACAATAGCTTCGCTTAATAATATAACACTGATATAACATGAGTGTTGAAAAAATCTCAGATTCAAAAAAAAATACTAGCATGACGATTTTTTTTTTAAAGATAAATTGAAAATACTTACATATTTTTGAAAGATCTCAGAAACATATCTATAAGAAAAACGGTGGACTGATTTGGACTCAAAATATATTTTTAAGGAGTGCCATAATCTCTGGATAAAAACATTTTTGAATAATAGGTAGTTTTAAAATTATTAGGTACATTAAAATACATAATCAGAATCTTATATTGAATTATAATTATCAACTACACTTAGGTACTAAAGAGTGCCAATTCGAAGAGGTCGGTAATACGGAATATATTTTAAAATACATGCTTTAGAATTTACCTAATACTAATTGAGAGTGCATCATAGTTGTATAACATGTAAATATAAAAAAAGCATTTTATTCAATATCTCAATACAATGGGTCGGTGAATATCTTAAGACAGTGATTTTCGTTCATAGTTTCACGTGAATTAAAAAAAATGACGCTCAAAAATACAAACTAATCTATTAATTATTATTAGCAGCGACGTTGGTTGGGCGGCAACCACCTTTGGCGTGGCCCTGCCTTTCACTATCAGGGTGAGTGCTCTATATGAAGTCACGCTCAGTTTTTGGTTTTTCAAAATTAATGTATCCGCTTGGTAAGATCAGGATCTTGGCTTCAAATTCCTGATCTAGAAAAATACACATGTTGTTTTTAACAATGTTTGAATTCTGAGCATGGACCCCATAGGTTGACAAAGATTAAGTGACTAACAACCAATTCTCGTAAACAAAAAATTCTTCGTGAGGCGGCCAGGATTCACACCGGATTGTGAGCAAATTAAAAAGATATTTTTTCAACATTGAATAAAAAATAATAGTTTATAAATTGACACTTTATTTTACTACATACTATAAACATTTTACTGTTGGAATTTAGTGTTTCATATTTTTAGTATTTTATTCAGGTATCCGCCCTTTGTGATTAAATACTTTTTTTTACACAGAAAGAAAACTTTGGAAAGATACAAAGGATATTGGCAATAACACGAAATAATTGGTAAAAAGTAACCAACTGAGTTTAAATGCTGATGGCAGGATCCTCGTAATGGAAACCATCAAACGCAGTCATTACAGAATGCGCCAACTAAACTTATATAATAATATTATTATTACTGTATAGTATACATTTCAAATTGCGATTTCATCGTATAAAATACAATTAAAATTAATAGCCTATTACATCCGTAATCACCTACGGAGTTAAATTGCTATGTATTGACGTTGTTTTTTTGAACAGAGTATCCAATGTTATCGAAAAATATCATTTTCCTGATCATTCATATTTTGTTAATCTTGCCCATTTTTTGAATAATAAAATGCCCAATTCTTGTCAAATTTGGGATCACAGAGATTATCAATATAATTTTTTATTGTAAATATTTCACTATAATAATGTCGATATAAATTATACTGATGGTTTTATAAATGCGTTTAAAAATTAATAAATGTAAAAAATTTTAACACCACTGCACATTTATGTACTGAAATATGACTATATTCTAAAACATTAGAGCGAGAGGGTTAAAAGAATACTATTTTATGTAATAAAAATACTTTATGCAGTTATCAAATGTTTAAAATAAATATAAAGGATAATAAGGCTTCAAAATTATATAAATAGATTATCTACAACGTTTAAGGTATGTCCAGGATCATGCTTTGAAAATAGAACAAAAGTTCCATTTTGACCTACGCTGAGCATGTCCCCCCTTAAGTAATAATTATAAATTAAATGTAATTAATTATTAGACAGCAAAACACTGGCCTTTTTTATTCGTCTCACAATATTGTGTTGTGCTGCATCTGCGGTGATATTGAAGTTTCGGTTTCGATACCCGGTGAGGTCACAATGTTATATTTATTTAATTTTCCCAAATCCTGTGTAGTATTATAAAGAATATAATATATAGTATATCTTTGTAAAGAATATATACACTTATTTATTTTTAAATCTAATACAAAAACATGGTGCCAATGAAAATATTTTTAATATATTTCAATAGTGTCTCAAATAATTTAAGTAGGTAATTAATTATAAACATGTACTACGTTATTTCGGTTATACTGCACAAGGTGCCTGCCGTTTAAATGTTTAATACTTATATTATAAACCTACACCCACATAATTTGATTTTAATTGAAAATCAATTTTAAACACCGTTCAATTTTTTTTTTTTTTTTTACTTATTGAGACTCTCGAGGTCACTTTTAAGACGTGAAGCCTAATCGGTCCAATCATCTAAAGACCAGCCCTGCTACTCAAAATGGTGGCTGAGCAATATGCATGATATGAAAATCATCAGGTCTTAAAGGTTCATTCAATATTATTATTTTTCCATCACACCACGTGAGTTACGCCTATAATGGATCAAGTTAAAAATCACGATTTACTTTCGGTGAATTTCGGCTGCCGTTTCAAGAACATTGTGAAACTTTCATTTTTTTAAACTCATAATAGATGTCGCGTTTTTAATATCACCGTTAAAAGTCAGACTTTTACATGTTCTTTAGATATAAATCTGAATTTTTTATGTTAAATTAAACTAATCGCTTTATTGGGTAAGTTCTTTTACGATGACATTTTTCAAGTCATAAAAAAGAACTTTCATTCTTACTTATATTTTAAGAAAAAGATTTTTAAGCAATGAAAATATTTTTTTATGACTGAAAAAAACTTTCCTTGAGTTTATTGATCATTTTAACATTGTAAGAAAAAATATTATCAAAAGTATTTCAAATAAATCCATAAAATAAGTAAAAATAAAAAAAAAGAGTTCTCAAAGAAAAACAAAATTCTAGTTATTTTTCTTTGTGTATCTGGCATCTACCTAAAAGTTTCCTTGAAAGAAAAAGTAGTAGAGGTCTTTAAAGATGTCCTGTTTGACTTGAAATAATTAGCCTACATATAAAAGAATGTCCCATTTTTTACTGTTACTTGCGTAATGATTTGGAACAGAGAAAGACTAGGGTAAAGAAAGGGTTGATTTAAATATTTTGACCCAAAAGGGTTGTCCATGCCACTCGAATAGTGGACCATTTGGGAGAAAAACAACTAGACAGCTTATGTGTAGTGACTAGAGACATGTAATGTCGGAATTAAAAAAATACAATTTTACGGAAAAAATATTTTTACAAGGGTTTTAATTAATTAAATAGGTAATAAATGTACCAACCTATCTCAAACATTTCACATATTTAAAAAAAATCATTGAACTAAAATTGAATCAGATAACATGGCAAATAAAGATCGCAAAATATTGCAATTTGTCCAAAAATTACAAGTCAATTGTAAATTCCAATGGAGAATTAACCGAATATAATAATTTAGTAGGTAGAGTATTTATGTTTTATAACTATGCACTGTTTTGTACACTTTGCTATAAATACTGATAGGCCTCTTTTCCTGATTACCTCGCAAAAATTAGATCAAATGATATTCACTTGTACCTACAAGTGTAATATTTATTTTATTCACTTGTAGGTACCTATTAATATTTTTTTTTCGACTATTAAAGTATTTTTAGAATATATCATTTTCATCCTAGAGCCGGAGTGCAAAGTTATGAAGCATAATATACACTATAAAATGTTACTTAGATAACAAGGCGCTGTAACCACGGACATCTGATGTACCCACCAAATATTGCTTTAATCTCAATAATACATTTTTATGGTATTAATATATTACCCCCCCTACGATGGTTGAGCAGATACTGCGACGGTTTATAATGTCTTAGATTCAGGGTTCGAGCCCCGAATCCAAAAAAAATCACATGTTGTTTTTAAATGTGTGTATGGGCCAAATGGATTGAACAAGTGAATAAAATATTATATTTGTCGAAAAAATAAAAATCTGTTAATACAACCTCCATTTCATGGAGGTCCATATTTATGATCGTCTTAGAATCGAATATGGTGATGTAATGTAATGCAACTAATAAAATCCTCAAATCAATATATACTATACACGTCCAGTATAGATCAACTTCTATATCAAGTATCCTACGTCACAGCGCTGCATACGCTGACACTGTTGTGTTACGTGGTTTATGGACGTTAATACTATTATGTCACTTGATCTTTGCGTGTTGACTTGTGGTTGAAGATACTCTCTCTCTCGTACTCATTGAGGTCTCTGGCACTATTGGTAGGAATTAAAAGCTTTTTCCGTGTTTCCTCCTCACAATACTTCTACATTCGAAAAAATTGGTGTGTATACTTATGTACGCGCGTTAGAAGTTATACTTCTTTTGCGTATTAAAACAAAAACAAAGCTTGTGATAACCTAGATTCTTCGACTAGCTCTTAATTATCTTGTCAAATTACATACTCAAGAAAAAGGGCCGCTTATTGGAGCACCGCTAGTTTATTTATATACACTATAACTTATATATTACAATTATTTCTCATTGTTTTTATATTTTTTAAAGTAGCAACTGTCACTCTGACGTTCAATCGTTTGTTTACGTAATTGCAAATGGCCGAAAATAATAAATTCGTTGCCTAGGAATATTTATTCTACTATCAAACTTCCGTTTGTATACAGCTGACTAATTCGCAGCTAACTTCATACTGACGCGCACTTTCATAACGGTATGCGCGCGCAGGTCTCAATCATTAAGAAGGGATGGTGGGTATGCCAATTCGATGAGTTGGAAAGGCGAAGAGGTGACCGGACATGGAGTGGCAGAAGCATTTACTGGTCACTTCAGGTCTGTCTACGTAAGTAGTATTCCAAATCTGGATGTTGCCTCCACGTCGAGACAGCCATCATGCGTTGCCCAGTTCATTGATATTTTTCCAGTTGACGAGAGTGATGTGTTAAAATTTATTAAAAAACTAAAAAATACTCACTCTTTGGGACTTGATAACGTGCCTACATTCTTTTTTAAAGGGGTCTGTTGATTTTGTCAAAGGCCCACTTGCATATATATATAATCTTAGAATGGAGACAGGTATCTTTCCGGAAACGTGGAAGATGTCAAAGGTTACTACAGGCTGGTAGCTGCTTTCTCTGCACCAGCAAAAGTTCTGGAGATGATCATGCACGGCATGATTTCTCCAAAAATTGAGTCATTTATAATGAATGAACAGCATGAATTTAGAGCAGGCCGATCAATGGAAACCAACCTGATGGTATTCACTGATTATGTGTCGTCAGTACTAGATAGAGGCAGCCAGGCTGACTGTTCTTATAATGATTTCTCGAAGGCATTTGACAGAGTCGATCACAATATTCTAATAGAAAAACTCCAACTAATTGGATTGTCTGATCGATTTCTCAGGTTATTTGAGAGTTATTTTAAGAATCGTCAATAATACGTATCGTACGGCCTTTATCAGTCACAGACATTTGAAACATTTTCTGGAGTGCCTCAGGACTCAAACTTAGGGCCATTGCTGTTCACGATTTTTATAAATGACATAGCATTGGTAATTAAAAATGCTATGTTTTTGTTGTTTGCTGACGACTTGAAACTCTTCATGGAAGTTGTCACCTTGGACGATTGTCGTCAACTCCAACTTGATATAGATAATATATTAGATTGGGGCAGGCGTAACAAACTGGACTTCAATATTAATAAATGCAAAGTTTTATCGTTTACTAAAGCTTCACGAGTATTGTTTTTCCAGTACTCGATGCATGGCTGAGTTCTCTCGCGAATGTCATCTGTAAGAGATCTTGGAATTACGTTTGACGGTAAACTGACGTTTAGTGGTCATATAGATACCATTTGTATAAAGGCGCTAAAGATGTTGGGCTTTGTCTTGCGTACTTCCCGGGTCTTTTCGAATGTTACGGTACTAAAAATTCTATATAACTCCTTAGTTAGAAGCAGACTTGAGAGTGGGTCTATCGTTTGGGCCCCGCATCAGTGGAAGTACGGCCTTATGGTGGAGAGAGTCCAAAAGAAATTTTTAAGACTCCTTTACTTTCGGCTGTATGGATATTATCCGCGGCTCTATCCGACTAATTTTCTCTTAGGGATGATTACATACTGTAACTTAAAATTTAGAAGGGATATTTATCTAGCTGAATCTGTTTTCAGACTTATACGCGGCGTAAATGTGAACTCTGCCATTCTTGGTGGTGTTGGCTTAGGAATCGAGGGCATCCGTTGTTTGTTCTCCCACGGTGCAGAACTAACCTACCATTAGTAATGCCAATTGGGAAGGCAGTAACCATGTTTAATGAAATCGCTTCGGATATTGATATATTCCACTTACGTGTGGGTGAATTTAGGTGGACGTTGTTTTATAAGTTTTTAAGATAGTGTCTATCAAAGTTCACTCTGTGTGCTTCCATCTACTTTTATTTTGTTATTTATTTTCTTATTTTATTTCTTATTTTATTACTTATTGTATTATTAACTCACACTTCTCTGTATTTTTATTTTTTAAAACATTTATTTTATGTCATGTCATGAACGCTTTGAATTCATAATTTGTTATGTTCATTATAATATGTAAAATAAATAAATTTGATTCGATTTGATTCACTTTCTACCAAACGCACCAAAAAAAGTATAACTTCAATAATATCCTTTGTCAGTTTCCGCATTTTAATTTTAATAAAATTTCACTCGATATCGAATACACACTACATAATTAAGGGTGCGGGGAAAGTAAATGCGAGAGGAGGGTTTTAGTTCCAGAACCGACCGTACCGACGTGAAAGACTTGCTATAGAAGTTTCACTGTATTTTTGGCGATGCTATGAATTCACAGCATCTATGGACCGCACTTCTATTCCATGTTACGTGTTTTCGACAATTTAAATTACTTAAGGTTTTTTTCAATGAATTTATCATTAAAGCTGCTTTGATATTGTTAATTATCGCGGCGTAATTAATATTATATCAATATTGCAAAATATGAGATTCTCAGTGCGTAGTTCCCAGTTTAATATTTACGCTGTTTGTCTAGCGAGGCTGTAAAACCCTGTCTGGGATCCCAATTCATCAAGACGCTGAGTTAATAACCATCATCAAAGAAAAGCCAAGAAATATCTCAGCTTTAAATGGGGTAGCAAGTAAATAAAACAGCGAAATTAGCATAAAAGCGTGGACGTTATCCGGCATTTTATTTTATTTCCTCCGTTTTAAGTGACCTTAGAATGTACACAGTCCACAAGATGTCAGTGTATACATAATTTTTTATGTTATCTCAAAAAGTTTGAACTTTTTTCTTCATTTCAAACTGTTTATGAGTAGTACTTATGAGAACACACTCTTCCTCAAGTACACAGTCTTATATAAGCAAACTAATAAGTAATAATATTGATTTAATTTATGTACTTTTTCCACTTTTAATAAATAAATCTGAACCGGTTTCGTCCGCCTCAAAGGGACATTTTAAGTAGTAAAAAATACGTTTAATTAAATTAAATCAATAATAAAATACATTTCCAATATGAATCACAATAATGACAGTTCACTCAATAAAAGAAATTAATAAGTAATAATACGAAATATATTGCTTTAGATTTAGATTTAGATAAGATTTTAGAACGTAACATTCCATGTATTGAACATACATAACTTGAAAATACCTCAGCTATAAACCCACAAGAAAAAATCCTATTTGAAAAAAAAATACTTGAACCCGTAAAACCATTGGTGTTGCGCCAATCTGTGCATTAATTTATTCCTTGATTTAATACACAAAAACCGATAGTCAATAATTACGCTATTTTATAAGCATTTCATGTATGACCTACCAGTTTAAATTGTCGTAATTAGATGAGAGGCTCGTAGCATAATTGGTTAATGCACAGTTTGGCGCGATACCAGTGGTTATACGCGTTCAAATCCTATCGAGTTACGTATTTTTTTCAAATATGATTTTTTCTAGTGGGTATTTATTTATACATGAAATTTCATTTTTGTAATATTCTATTTGAGTCGTTTTTTGCAACCCAGGTTTCGTCTTTCGGCATCTTCAGGCACTACGCTCGCTCACTAATGGTAATAATACACATTCACACTGACAACGAATACAGTTAATTCTAACTTATAATATAATAAATTGATACAATAATAAGGTAAAAACTTTATCACCTGCTTACCTATTATGTCAAGGATCACAATACAAAATATAACAAATAAATTACGAATAGTTAAGTGTTTGTAAAATACCCCAACTGTAAAACTAATAATATAATCAATAAGCATTATAAATCGTTTAAATCCTAATAATTGATCATTAGATAATAATCAATAGTGATACATTCAATATATTGTGTAAAAGCGTTAATACTGGGAAAACAATGGCAACTTATTGGGAATTTATGGAGATGTGTAATATATAACTTGTATCTGCTAGAGATACAGCAGATAGATACAGGTTCAAGTCCCGCCGGATATATATCCATATATATATTATAATATTATATAGATATATAAACTTGTACCAATTAACAACAGAATTAGGAAGAGAAATATTATATCCAACACAATATAATATTTTAATCACCCACGATGGCACAGCGGATACCCTACCAGCTTAGCATGTTGCGAAGTCCTGGGTTCGAATCCTGGATGTAGCAAATTCAGATGTTGCCTTTCAATGACAGTTTGGACCCAGATAATGGACTTAACGAGTTTAGCAAGTGGCTAACATCCAATTCTCGTAAAAAACATGTTAATAAAGCCGGATTGTTTTTTTTAATATTGTACAAAAAAATAATATTTTAAATATTTTACACTTTCACTCGGAATTTTCCATATCCGATCCTAATAGGTTCATTAATGATCCTATTATGGGCCTCTACAGAGTGGAGGTTTGTATTAACACTTTTTGTTTTTACGAGAAATGGATGTCAGCCACTACTTGCTCAACCTATTAGGTCAATACTCTGGCTCATACACAAATTGAAAAAATAATATGTGTACTTGCCAGACCCAGGATTCAAACCTGAGACCCACGATCATATAGGCCGACGCTTAAGCCGCGCGGCCATCGTGGGTGTTTCAAATTTAGTGTTTAAAATTTTTCCAAAAAACTAAAATAAATATCTGCGATAAGTGATAGGCTTGTAAATTTCTCGTAAAAAAACTATTAAGTAGCGACATAGCTAATACATACATTTAATTATTATGTACTTGCCATAATGCACTTATGATTGAAAATAAATAATTAGCCATATTATATTTTGTTGGGAATAGTGGATTGTTTCGAGGATCGTAAATAAGCAACGTAGTTTTAATATACAATTAACTTAATTTATATTAAACTTCATGAATATTATTATACAGAAAGATTACATTTTATATGCGCGCGTTACAAATAACCGAAGAGAACTAACTGGTATCACGCTGCACACATAGGTGCGGCGTAAGAGTGGGAAGAAGAATCTGTCTCCCTCTTACAAACAATAGTCGGTATCTAGCAGCGTCGCACAGCGAGCGCTAGATGTAAACACGTACTCCTTTATTCTTATATTATTTATTATATTATTTAATTATGTTGTCATATTATTCAATTAGACGGTTATCTCTCAACATGTTTTGTATTATATTGTAATAATTTAACAGAAACTACAAATTAATTGATAATATTATAATGAATGCATAGAATACATCCAACAGATCTAGATGGAAAAATATCTTTTAAGCAAAAGTTGAAGAATAAAAATATATTTCACAGTGCACTAAGCCGGCGATCCTTTCAATTAACCACAGATAAATTGAGATTTTCATTGACTGTCTAAAATACAGCCTAGTCTTACGTTTTCATTGTATTGAGATATCTTAGATCTTGGATATAAGATTTTGGTATCTGTAGGTATGGAGACAATGCTAAGATTACACGAATGGTTGAACTAGCTCACCATTCCCCTGGAGTGATATATTGCATGGCTTAAAAACAAGCAGTGTGGTGTTGCAAACATGCTATATTCTCTGACACATACGAGTAGGAAGGGGTTTTCAATCTCATTGTCGGAATACAATATAATATTATAATATAATATTATTCTCCGCTGAAATTTATTTCCAAATGAACTAATGCGGCGAATATTATCAACCTGATGTGGTTTGATGGTGTTATCCTTCCTTCGTCTCCTTACCAAAGTCTGGTCTTCTGTGCAAACTACTGAGTTTACCTTCAAGGATGTATTTAGACTAGATGACGAGAATATGATCTGGAAACATTAAGCTTTCACGAAAGTTAAAACATTAAAGTTTATTCAACGGAAATGCGAATACATAATATACAACTGACAAAATATACGCGTTACAAAGATTTAAAAATAATAGACGAAGGGCGCGAGGTGCGTGTTCTTTTTTACCACGTTTTTATTAGCTCGTATTCTTGTTTGTCCGGTGGTTGTTTATCCAGTACAAGTCTTGTAATCGATTTTTAACTAACTTTCCGACTAGCTAGGCATTTGAAACTTTTATAATATATCAGAACACGATGCCAATGCATTATTTTAATACTTTTAGCCATCTTTAAGTAGAATTGAATTAATTTTCAGTTAATTCTGTTTTAATCCGTCATCCAATACACTATTATTGGTTGCTAGGGGTCTGCGGTCCTAGCAAACTAAATTATTAATATATACGTGCATTACTATGGAAATTAAAATTACATTTCAGTATTCTATATTAATTGTTCGTTTGTTGCAAAATAGCAAAAAATGGTTTGTTGACAATTGCCTTATTTGTCCTAAATTATTAATAGATATAATTGTCAAGTTTATATGATTCAACAGAAAATTTAAAAACGTGGTGTATAAAAAGTTATTTTTATCTTGTAATTATTATATATTTTTGGTGATGTAATTTTATTTAGTTTATTGACGTCTTGTGTGTGATATCTGGCGTAGCTCCATAGTCCAATGACCGTCTGATGCCCCACACAAGTTAATCAAGTTAGAATATTCTGTGGATACTGCATTTATTAACTTGCAATATTTGTCAGGTATAACATACTCTGAAACTTGGGAGGTTGTATAACAGAACGATGTAAATTGGCGCGATTAATTTTCGTCAGGCAGTTATTATAAATAGTGGAGTGTGAAACTGTTAGTAGTTTTCACATTACACAAAAGTGGTTTTTCCGCTGCAAAAAGTGGCATAAGCGTCTGCCACTAGAGTCTTGGTGTACGTAATCTAACGTAATTTTTCACATACAGCTAATATTGTCGTATTCTCATAAAACCATGTCCCAATTATAATAGCTGATTGTACAAGCAACGGTTTTAGAGGAAAATTGCACTGAGCACCGAACTTGTCATCTTGCCCACATCCATCATCAACTTTAAGACAAGAGAGATACCTGAAATTTAATCCCCCAACAAAATGGCGGAGATATTTCCCAAATTGTCTCCTATCAAATTATGTTATTAAGGATGATGAATTAAAAAAAATGATTTAAATCTTTTCAGAAGTCCATAGGACGTGATATCTAAAATGGCGACCACAATGTATGTTTACCGTATAAAAGATATAATAAAATAATGTTTTATAATATTATTTTTTAGCTAACGTGTAGTGTTCTTGTGTTATTTTGTTATTTAATATTTTGTGAGATTTTTCGAGGTCAATTTCGTGATAAATTTTCTGCGCAGAGCTCTGAGAGCACATCTCTTCTTTTATTGTGCAATCGTTACCTAGTAATTAATTATCTGGATAACATGAATAAGACGTGTATGATATGTATTGTTCACACTGTATGGATTTCAGTTAAATACATTAATACATAAATACATGGTTGGGCCATTTATATTTGCATTCATCCTAATTTCCCACCTCCCTCAAATCCCAATAATATTGTCACAAGACCAAGTGACCGGCGGTCACGGATCATGATAGACCGTGATGCAAATAACGTTTAGTTATATATCATAGTCATATAACCATAACCAATCATAATTATTCACCAACCTACCGTCAAGTGCCGCGCATCGGGTAACCCAAACAAATAATACCGCGCGAGTGATAGTGCAACCGGACCACGGAACCGTCATCAAGATAATAAAAGGTCAATGTCTGGCATCCTGTTAAATTGCCCGCCCCCCTAGATCCACCATCAATTTCAAAATTATACAGTCCTTTGCTAAAAGCGTCACCAATACATTAATAATAAACATTTAATAATATGATGAAAAAATGTCTTGACTTTCTTAAAGTTGAAGTTTTCTGCAGTTGGTGTTAGGGAATCGGTTGCCTGGTGCAAAATTTCCCAGGACGCGTCGCGTGGGGATTTGAAACCCAGGAAACGGAGCAGCCTCCGGCGATGACTGGAAAGCGGTAAGACAGAAGCGTCGCGGCGCCGGCGTCGTGCCATTCGAGGCGACGCCGGTGCAGCCCTCGTTAAATGTTGCCTACTATCAACTGTGATGGGCAATTTGATATGTGCACTTTGCCGAACATAGAAAGCCTAAAAAAACAAAAATAGTATCGTCGTTTCAGTATTTACTTAATGCATTTTTAATGTGACGAGGCTTTGATATTTTACTGTAATATAAATAAAATCATATTTTAGAAAAACTAACATTATATTAAAGACCCACGATGGCTGCGCAGCTTAAGCGTCGGCCTATAGCGTCATGGATCCCAGGTTAAAATCCTGGGTCTGGAAAATACATACTATATTGTTTTTCAATGTGTGTTTAAGTCAGGGTATGGACCTAATAGGTTGAGCAATTAGGTAGTGGATGACATCCATTTTTCATAAAAACAAAATCTTTTGCTTGTTATCGTGAGGGATGGTTTCCAATCCTGGTGTCCTAATGAATTTGAATTTATATGCGGCTATCAAATACCACATATTATATAAATATATATAATATCAAAAGCCATGATTTATTCTGGATCGGAACCGTTTCCTCGTGTCAAGACAACATTAGCGAGGGGTGCAAGACTAGTTAATGCGCTCCCCAATGACTTAGATATTTTTGGTGACATGCTACGTGTTTTGTTTTAAAAATTTTATTTTTCTGTATAATTGTAGGTACTTAAGTATGTTTTTATTTTAATTTTATTATTTTCTTTTCTTCTCTCTTGCGCAAGTAATATTTGTTATAATGTAAATCTCATGTTGTGTACGTCTTGAATTTTGATTTATTATGTCCACAATGTTTTGTTTTCTTATATAAATAAATAAAAAATAAATAAACCTCCACTTTATGGAGGTCCATAATATGATCTTATTAGGATAAAAATATATGGTCAAATAATAATAATTTTTTCTTTTTATTTCGACCATGTCCGATCCTAATAGGATCATAAGGACCTCCAAAGAGTAGAGGTTTGTATTGACAGATTTTGTTTTTTACAAGAAATGGATGTCAGCCATTTGCTCAACTTATTAGGTCCATACCCTGACACACACAAATTGAAAAACAATATGTGTACTTGCCAGACCCAGGATTCGATCCTGGGACCCACTGCGTTATAGTCCTACGCTTAATGCGCGCACTTAATAATAATAATAATAATAATAATAATATTCCAGCGACTTGGAAAATTCATAAAGTTTTGGGTGTGAAACCCGCGTTTGGAAAATTATGTTATTTTTCCGTGTGTATTTGAAATCAGATAATTGACTCAATAAGTTGAGAATGTGGCTAAAATTCCATTTCTCATAAAAAAAGTCAAAAAAGAACACAACATTTAAATCGAATCCAAAATAAACCAAATTTGTCTTCATCCACAGTAAATTTTTGAAATTGGAAGGAACACACAAACATAATTTCTACTATATAAGGTATAGATAAATAATGTTATGTGATATTCTGCTGAGACGGTAACTTTCCGATACTCAAATTCTATGCACTAGAATAATTCATGGGAAATTAATTCAAGTGCGCATGCCATTATTTTAATATTTTAGAAGATGTTCTATGATGTATATGTATAATAAATTAAGGTTATGAGCCAGAGATAATAATTGCCGTGCTGATGTTTCAAAGAGTACAAGTGATATTTTATATTGTGTAAAACATGAGCTAGGAAAATTTTTCACATACTTCAAACAGGATTCAAACATCTCACTCATTAATAACGCAATTTGATAAGCATTTCATGTATGACCTACTAGTTTAAATTGTCACAATTAGATAGAAGGCTTGTAGCATAATAGGTTATTGCACAGATTGGCGCGATACCAGTGGTTATACGCGTTCAAATCCTGTCGAGTTACGTATTTTTTCATATATGATTTTTTCTAGTAGGTATATATCTGAGTTGTTTTCAAGTAATGCATGTTCAATATATGGAATGTTACATTCTTAAAATCTTGTGAATTATTCGTTGAATAAAAAAATGATTTAATACGATAAAATAATGTTTGGCTGTAATAAGTGGTAAGGCTTAATAATTGTAGCGAAAAGATTGGTGAAAGCTTGTGGAGACTATAATTCAGCAGTGCATGGTGTATGCTGATGATTGCTTTATTATGTATTGCATAGCTACAGAATTATTCGTTTAATATTCAGTGGCGGTCATAATTATTATTATTGTTACCGTTGTGAAATTATTTTTCGTGAAAATAAATTCAAAATTGGAGTTATCTGCATTCAAAAACAGTACCCTTTTATAAATTCATTTAGCTCTCAAAATAAACATTTTTGATTGACGTTGCATAATTGGATTTCAATTCGATAATGACAAAACAGTGCATAGACAATTAACAGTAAAAAAATGAGCAAACATCTTGCATTTTAAATAATATACAATCCACCACAAAAAAGGAGATATGTATTATTAAATTTATTTCATAATGAATACGTCTATACTCTCCTTTGCAATACTTTTAGTAGTGGCGAACCTATGGCACGCGAATGTTTTATTTTGAAGAGAGAAAAATAACCATAGTTATAAATGACAGATGGCATTGTATAAAAAAAATATAGCGGGCAAATACTCAAGAATACGCATTACATTTTTAATTACATTTTTAATTACAATTTAATTAGTAAAGGTCGGTCCTTAGGCTTTATGTGTCACATATAATATTAAGTTACATGTAAGTTGTACGTATGCAGTTCATCGTTTGACACTTATTCGTGCGCCGCAGTACGTGAAACGGTTCTACAGTTCTTATAAAATTTTATCAAATGACGAGTCCTTCGTTGAACATTTCACCATGGAATACATTTGTACGTATCTTACAAAATGCGACGATAGTTTGAAAATAGTACTGTTCCAATTATATTAACCCTAACCTAACCTAACCTAGTAGAGATATCTAATAATATTCGCCACATGTTGTAGCATACGTACAGATATACTCCATGGTGAAATGTTCAACGAAGAACTGGTCATTTGATTAAATGTTAGACGAATTCATGTTTCACGTCCTGCGGCGCACGAATAAGTGTCCTGCGGTGAACTGTTAACGTACAAATTTTCACATATTATCACATTAACCTCATCAGACGGCGGGGGAAGCCGCGCTGCATACCTATGATTTTGATCGATTTACAATGCTTGAGACCACTGTAGCGAAAGAATTCCTCATCTGATCGGAGCAATTCTGGTATCAATTTGAGTTTAAAGAACCAAACTAATTAATACAATAACAAATGAAATCATTTCTTCCCACAAAAATGGCTGTACCAAATAAGGAACAATAACTTGGTGAAGCTAGTAGTAGTAATTCTGGCAGATAGTTTCAAATTTGGTGAACCGAAATGTATGGCGTAATTTAAAAAAGTGATAAAGCCATATGTCCTATGTTCCGTGAGTGATAGAACATCATCATTTTTAATAGGTTTTTAAAAACTGTTTTTTTTCCATGAAAAACTGCTCGACACGTCAGACAGTCGAAAAATAATAAATTATCGAAAATATTATCTTTGGACTTAAAATATACTGACTATCGTGTACAGATAATTTTCTCATTGGATCTAAAATCCAGTGAGGATCTTAAACGTCTCCTGAGGAGTCTTATTATAATTGTTTTTACCAGAATCACACTACTACATAAACGCTCTAAAACAAATACATTGGCAAAGAAACATATTGTGTATTTCTCAGGCGCAGGATTCGAACGCAATCTATGGATATACTTCGTCTTATTGTGCCATCCCCTAGCGGAGGTCGGCCACCATCAAGGCGATCTTATCTTTGTCGTCTGCTACCCGGAACAGTTCGGTGGAGCTGCACTCGTACCAATCACGGAGGTTCTTAAGCCACGAAATGCGGCGCCGTCCTACGCTTCCCATTGATCTTTCCTTGAATGACAAGTTGGGGAATGCTGTATTTTTGTCCTCTCATAATGTGGCCAAGGTATTGTAGTTTACTGGTTTTGATACTACGTAGAACTTCTCGTTCCTTCCCCATTCAATTGAGATATAGCCACTGCCATTATTTCACTACACCACCGTGAGTACTCTTGGTAATAGATAACATTACAGTTATAAATATTCAATAGTATATATGCACACTTTGCCAAGAAAATCTTGCAATCCATATGTATACGTTTTAAGTTTTCGTCTGTACTAAATAATAATATGAACATATTATTAATTTTTGGGTAGTTTCCAAAATACTTTACACTCTGTATCTGTAGTCCAGAGTGTAGATGTCGTAAATGAAAAATATAACTTGTCCAGTGACTTCAAAATTAAAATAATCTCATTAAAAACGTATTAGTCATTATGTATTATTCATACCGTTGTTATGCTCACCTTAACAACTCATGTTATAATTAACTAATAGGTACTCATCGGCGATAAACGAATAACTAATGAAAATAGTGACAAGAATCCATTTATTACTGCGACTGAAAACGCTGCGTTCTTCATTTACGACAATTACACTCTCGAGTCTACTCATGTACTCATGTACATTAGGGGTTGCAACTTCAGAAATTTTCAATACCTTCCGGGACTTTGGGATGAATATTCTTTATACCGATCACATCAAATTTTGGTGATTTTTTTATTATCGATTATTGATAAGGTTTTATAGTTAAGTATATACGAAAATTTTTCTGATACCATAATTAAGAGAAAATAGATACATACTGTGCTTGATTCAAGACTTTTTTCTTTCAAGAAGACAATTATCAAACTACATTAACTATTATTAAGATGAAAAGAAATAATATTTGTTAAATTGAAATAAAAATAACTACAAAATAAAAAGAACTTTTTAAATACAACGTTTTTAAATTTTTTGTTGAATTATTATGCTCAATATGCTCAAATTTGTACTTGATATGAAGTAAAAAAAAACAAACAAACGAACAAATATAGAATACTGAAATGTCTATTTGATTTCCATAGTAACGCACGTATATATTAATAATTAAGGACCACCCCTTTAGCAACCAATAATAGTCTTTTACTTTTTACGGATTTTTATGAAATAACTTTCCATACAAAGCAGAATTAACTGAAAATGAATTCAATTCTATTTAAAGATGGCTAAAAGTATTAAAAGAATGCATTGGCATCGTGTTCTGATATATTCTACAAGTTTCAAATGGCTAGCTAGTCGGGAAATTAGTTGAAAATCAATTGCAAGATTTGTACTGGATAAATAACTATCGGACAAATAAGAATACGAGCTAATAAAAACGTTGTAATAAAAACGATTCAATGTAAATTATTGTTTCTTATAAAATGATAAAATGGACGATATTTTAAAATGTGTATCACATTATAAGAACGTAAGACCATGAGCGCACAATAATCCAGGGTTTGTCAACATTTTTGACCGCGTCCCAGATAAACCCAGCCGTTGCTTTTTTGATTGCAAATATTTAAATAATATTAAAAAAAAAACAACAATAATTCAAGAAAAATACAAATTTTTTTTTCCCGACCATGTCCGATCCTGATAGGATCATATGGGCCTCCACAGAGTGGAAGTTTGTATTGACAGATTTTGTTTTTTTATGAGAAATGGATGTCAGCCACTTGCTCAACCTATTAGGTCCATACTCTGACACACACACAAATTGAAAAACAATATGTGTACTTGCCAGACCCAGGATTCGAATCTGGGACCCACGGCTTTATAGTCCAACGCTTATGCCGCGCGGCCACCGTGGGCGTCAAAAAAAGGTTTAAAATTTCTTCATTGTGTCGTAAAATCGAATAATCATTAGTTCAATTATGTAATAAGCTATCTAGGTTAATTTATTCCTGTTAAAATTATATTGTGCATTGATGAATTCCACTATACTAAATTTTAAAAACATAAATTTTCCTTAAAATCAAGGTTTTAAAATTAAAATTAGGATTTCTGCATCAAATTCGAATGCCTATTTTGGAGCAAGGTTTTTGAGTTGTTTCCCTATTGAAATATTATATCGATAGTATTATTAACATATTAGGTGATATAGATTTTAAAACTGTCATTTTTTGGAAGCTAAGTAGGTACTTATTTACTTTTAATTTTCAAAAATACGATATTTTTCAAAAAATAAATAAAAACACAAACCGTTATTCCGGTATTTTCAATCCCGGAAGTTCGAGGTCAAGAATTCGAGCGGGGTTGCAAACCCTATTGTATGTACATCACACAATATTGTTCACTGTGTACAAAATAAGACGTTTCTTAGAAATAGAGCAATAACTACGTACAGAAGTAGGTGGACTTAATACGAAAACAAACTGTAGACATTTATTTTGATAAATATTGTACAATGGAAGGAGCTTTAATGGTTCGTATCCGAGCTTTAAGCAATTGTTATGGCTTTTGTAAGTTGTGCGTGTGTTTATTGGACCTCTTGTAAGGTTAATGGACTAAAACAGTGGATTTTATTAAAAAAAAAACGCTCAGGTACAAATACTCAAAGAGCAGAAAAATATTTTTCTCGTCATATCATTTTTCTTCGTGGTTTGGCTTATACCAAAGGTCGACAACATTTAAAGTCATATGAGCTACGCTAAGAAAACAACGTATTTAAAGATTGAATGCTTTTATTTATTTTTTGTTAGTAAAATTAGTAAACGAAATATGTTTTTTAAAAAAAGATTTAAGAATATTAAATATGTTGAAAGACATTACTTTTCGAGTGATATTTTTTACAAATTAAAAATTTTAAACAATTATTTTTGATAAAAAATCGGTGTGTGTACTTATGTACACGCGTTAGAAGTTATACTTCTTTGGCGTGACAAAACTTGTGATTACCTAAATTCTTCGACTAGCTCTTAATTATTATCTTGTTAAATTACACACTCAAGAAAAGGGACCGCTTATTGGAACGCCGTCGGCTTATTTCTATACACTTTAACTTATATTACTAAATTATATAATTATTTATGGTTGTTTTTATTTTTAAAGTAACAACTGCCACTATGACGTTTAATAGTTTAATAGTTTGTTTACGTAAGGAATTGCAAATGACTGACAATAAAAAATTCGCTGCGTAGATAACGGAACGATTCTAAACTATAATATTGATACCTCCACGTTTCTACGTGTATGGAGGACCCCTTAAGGGCAAAGTACGAGCAAAGCTATGGATGCCACATTCATGTTTCTTATAGTCCGCCAAGCCAAATTTCCGTCCATCGCCGCTCGATCAAGTAGAATGCTCTGTACTTTTATTTATTAACTGAAAAAATGTACAAATTGCTAGATAGGGAGATAAAAGTTTGTCATGCGAGATTGGTATGATCGAGACTCGAAGGAAATAATTTTAGTTTTTAAATCGTTTTTGTATTAAGATACCTAATGTTGTTTCTTTTGGGCTCAATTCCCCGAAATCGCTGTATTATCGCGACATAACCAATCTGGCAGGCAGTCAGCCGAGGCTTTTCGATCCGTGATGGACACGGTGTCCCGCGCACCCCTTCTAGTGATAATTTTTGCTGAATTGTAAAAATAATTTCAGAGTTCGTGTGCTACGTCCGTCGTAGTTTAGATTTGGCTAGAGCTACAAATCAAGTCATACACAGATTTTTAACCTTTAGTTGCCGCAGCCACGGCGCCCATCATTAACAAATTTAGGGCTGTTGCAAAATTATAACCTGTGTAAAACTTAATAATTGTGTCCTGTGTATTGATATTGTGTATCTGTGTGTATAGCGAGTAACCTTTTTTTGTGAACCTAAACTGTTAAAAATAAAACTTTGTGCTACGAACAACGTGTGTTTTATTGTGAATATCCACCATAATCAACTGTCAAGACCTAACCTTACACTAAACGCGCTCTACCAACCCAAAACCCAGCTTCGATTGACCGCCCTGAACAATTTACATCACTGAGCTAGTCAAAGGGTAGAAGCTGGTCGTGTGACTCACACGTACCGACCGACGGCACGCTACCGAGGGCGTCATTAACGTCAGGTCGACCGGAGAGTTGAGTGCGGAGGTCGGATCGGGCTGTGCGGCCCCGACTCCCCTCCCTACCCGGACTTCCGGGGTGTCAATATTATACTGTATAATCGTCACGATTGCAGTATCATACTGTGGCGTAAAGGTAGTGCGTTCGGCTGATAACCGAACAATCGGTGGTTCGAATCCAATTGAGTGCGTTTTTTTTCGTGTGAAAAAATAAATTACGTGTTACATGTAACACGCCAAAAATACACTCTGAACTGATTTTCTAAACGCGCCTAAAGAAGTATAACTTCAAAAATGTTTCAAAGGCATCTGCCAATATGACACTCAACTAATACTAATTTAACGACCCACGTGCTCGTCGTAGGTCAAGATTGAGTTTTTATTGTATTTTCAAACCATGATCCTGGACACTCCTTAAACGTTGTAGATAATCTATTTATATAATTTTGAAGCCTTATTATCCTTTATAGTTATTTTATACATTTTATGACTGCATAAAGTATTTTTGTTACATAAAATAGTATTCTTTTAAACCTCTCGCTCTAATGTTTTAGAATATAGTCATATTTCGGTACATAACTGTGCAGTGGTGTTAAGATTTTTTACATTTATTAATTTTTAGACGCATTTATAAAACCATTAGTGTAATTTATTACGAGATAATTTTTGTAAAATATTCACGATAAAAAATTATATTGATAATCTCTGTGATCCCAAATTTGACAAGAATTAGGCATTTTATTATTCAAAAAATCGGCAAAATTTACACATTTGAAGATGATTCTAAAGATACTAATTATTAGCTATGTGTTTGACCATTCAAGTGTGATAAACACCTTACGAATAATGATTGCTTTAAAATAATTATTGACCTAAGAATAAGGTAGTGTTTTTTTGAAATACGCCATTTCTTTTATCATTCCCCAGTGGTTGAGCTACAATATACGGCCGTAGCCATAAATTGACAAACTATAATTAAAGTAGGGAGTAAAATGATATTGACGCGCATGTTTGAACATGTACCGTTTAAAAAAAAATAAAAAAAAATTCGGTTAGGTACATGTTCAAACACGCGCGTTAACATAATTTTACTCCCTACTTTAATTATAGTTTGTCAATTTATGGCTACGGCCGTATGTTGTAGCTCAACCACTGGGGAATGATAAAAGAAATGGCGTATTTCAAAAAAACACTACCTTATTCTTAGGTCAATAATTATTTTAAAGCAATCATTATTTGTAGGATGTTTATCACTCTTGAATGGTCAAATACATAGATTATAATTAATATCTTTAGAATCATCTTCAAATGTGTAAATCTTGCCGATTTTTTGAATAATAAAATGCCTAATTCTTGTCAAATTTGGGATCACAGAGATTATCAATATAATTTTTTATCGTGAATATTTTACAAAAATTATCTCGTAATAAATTACACTAATGGTTTTATAAATGCGTCTAAAAATTAATAAATGTAAAAAATCTTAACACCACTGCACAGTTATGTACCGAAATATGACTATATTCTAAAACATTAGAGCGAGAGGTTTAAAAGAATACTATTTTATGTAACAAAAATACTTTATGCAGTCATAAAATGTATAAAATAACTATAAAGGATAATAAGGCTTCAAAATTATATAAATAGATTATCTACAACGCTTAAGGAGTGTCCAGGATCATGGTTTGAAAATACAATAAAAACTCAATTTTGACCTTCGACGAGCATGTCCCCCCTTATCGACCATGTCCGATCCTAATAGGATCATGTGGGCCTCCACAAAGTGGAGGTTTGTTTTAACAGATTTTGTTTTTACGAGAAATGGATGTCAGCCACTTGCTCAACCTATTAAGTCCATACTCAGACTCATACACAAATTGAAACACAATTGTTTAATTGCCAGACCCAGGATTTGAACCTGTGACCCACGACGCTATCGCTTCGTCGTGGGTCTGAGAGAAGAAGAAAAAATAATAAAGGGGAAAATAGATAAATAGTTTAAGTATCTTTTTTCCAATGACATTAATATGGACGAAGCATCTGGAAAAAAAATGACACTCACTTTTTTGTCGGGTCTGCCGAATGGCATACTCTGTTCTAACGCCATTACAATAAAGGTGATATTGCTATAAATTCCCGATGCTTTTTGTCAGGTCTGCCGAATGGTTCGGTTCGAACGGGTTCGCTCAAATGAACATTGACACTAGAAACACTTAACGCCATTGTAATAAAGGTGATATTGATATAAATTCCCGATGTGTGATATCGCATAATGGAAATTGCGTGACGTTTACCCATGCAATATGTGCGAATGTCGCTATGCACGAATTTACTTGCTATTTACTGTATTGAGTGCGTTGTCCATTAATAATGTCATTGGTTTTTTTCAATTCTATCAAATTATAAATATTATATAATAATATAACAATTGAATAAGGCGGTGCCTTCTGTTATATTAATAAATAATTGTAAATATCATAATTAATATGCATGCCGCAAAGTGGGTGCAATTATGAGTATTTGACGAGCTTGCAAAACGTAAATATTTTATAGCTGAATTTAATCAAACGAGCGTTAAATAACAAATAAATTAATTCAAAATATCGCAATAATAATAGTTCACCGTGAATGGCTATCGAGTTTTAAGAAATCATTCACTGTGTGAAACTTACATAAAATTTTATAATCGCTGAAAGTATCAAACTAACTAAATAATAATCGTATTATTTAGATACGTCCATACTAACTCGGCTATCAGCGGGTCTATTCTATACAAAAGGCTGCTTTCTGGGTATATTCTATACCTATTGACCGCTAAAGTGATAAAGTGATAAATAGTATCAAACTTAGGGTAGGTTTGTGTCAAAATATTAGCACTTATTGTAACAATTACACGAAGTTGGTTTTTATTGTTGCAATAAGTGCTATATTTTAACAGCACTTATCTTACTGCTGTTAAAATACAATAATTGATACAAACCTACCTTAAGTTTGATACTATTTATCACTTTAGCGTTCGATAAGTATAGAATAGACCCACTGGTCCGCTAAAACCGCTAACTAGGGTATGTTTGTATTAAATTATTAACACGTATTGTAACAATCACAATTAGCTGGTATTAATTGTTGCAATAAATGCTATATTTTAACGGCATGCCCCTCCTGTGCTGAAATTTAGAGCATGAGCGATAGAGAGAGAGCGAGAGAGAGACAGTTTCGACTGATTAACTGAACACAATACAATTACAATTATAATATTTCAATATAAAATGTATGTAATAAATACTAACACATTATCACGTTAGCACGAACGCGGTCGATAGTCGCCTTTTGTATATAGAATAGACCCGCAGATTCTATTTCAGCTACTTTTTTTTTGTTAAAAATTATTTTTAAATAGGTACTTCTTTCTGTATCCATTTATTTACAAGAAAAAAATACTCGATGGCAGTGTCACCTGTCAACATTCTAAGTTATAGGTTCAATAATACTATTAAATATACAATTTCTTTTATTCAACGAATAATTCACAGGAATTGAAAATGTAACATTCTGTATATTGAGTATTATACATAATTTGAAATCACCTACTAGAAAAAATCTTTTTTAAAAAATACGACACCCGACGGGACTTAAACCTGTAACCACTGGTTAACCAATACAAATAGACCCCTTCAAACTAACCGCCTCGCACCACACTCGATCTAGCGTATCACGAGGTCTTACGTTTGATGTCAAGCATCAACAGTTTTTTACACCTGGGAATGTCTCACGGGCAGATACCTAAGACTAAGATCGCCACGCACTTAAGTGTGCTTTGACTAAGTTTACAAAGACGTTATAATGAAAAGTGCACATGGGAGAAAGAAGCATAGTGAACTTAAAAACATCAAACGATTCTAATTAATAAATATATAGCACAAAAAACAAAGCTAAAACTATAAATTACGTCCACAATAAAACGCCGCAAATTTGTTAAATGCAATAAAATTGGCCTTTGTGGCGACCAAGTCGGACGGTCCGATGGGCCCAACAGCTGGTTGGACCGACTTAAGCATTCCTTTCCTTTCTGAATTAAGCGTGTCCTACTTAATTGCGTTGAAATTAACTAGTAGTTCTTACATGAAATGCTTATCAAATTGCGTTAATGTTTATCGATTTTTGCATCTAAGTGCAAGAACGTAGTGATCGCGCGGCGGCGTCTTGCAAAACTCAAACGTATAACCGTGTGTAAAATATTCGTAGACAGTGTCTTTTTTGGGGCATAATACACACGGTTATACGTTTGAGTTTCGCAAGACGCCGCCGCGCCGCGCCCGCCAAATGACTACGGCCGAGCACTATAGGCCAGGTTCAATAATAAATTGCCCTAATTACTCACAGACGATAGGATCACTCCAAATTTCTATTCTACCGACAGTGCACGGTGGGATATTATAAGGCTCAATTATTTTTTATAACATGAAAAGATAAACACTAACCAATCTTTAGACTAATAACTAATATGCCACAATCACAAAGTAAACGAATATATATATTTAAAAGTGAACTATAATGAGAAAATTCTGCGCTAGCGTCAATTTCAAAAGGGTGAGCGGAAGATTAAAACCGTTGACTTCAAGAATATGAATTATTCATGTTTTTTCTTTAATTTAATTACATTTTGCATAGAAGCGAGCGCAGTGTTTTGTCCTTAATTTGTTTTCAGTTTATTAACACCTAACTACCTACTGTTTTATATATTTTTATTTAGTAAGAGCGACATATTTAGGTTAACTTCAAATTACCACTCTTACGCGAGGCTGTCACATTAAATTAGTAGTATATAATATTGTAATATTCTTCTATCTCTGACCACTTTTTACCTTATACTTATTACTAAACTGGCAAATTACCAGGTAGCAGTGACACTTGTTAACACTCTTAGATGTGACTGAGTTTTTCAATAGAAAATATTTAGATTAAAATCACATTTATACTTTTACTTAGAAAACTTCTGTGAACACAAGATTTATCTAACCTTACCCCATTTAACATTTCTTCTCCCTGACTCGCTCTATCCTACACGTTTAGTTACATATTATTATGTTTTGTCTCTTTAACTAAGCTCTGTCAATACATTTACGTTCTCTATCTTCCATCTTGCCATTGTTAATATTATGTTCATTCTTTATCCCTTTCTCACACACACATTCACGTAGTCACACCATACTCCTTTCAATACGTCTTCTTCTCGTTTCCCCCTCTCTCTCTTACATATTCATGTATGTTTTCTCTCACATTACTCCTTTAATATTTATGTCCTCTCTCTCAATCTCTCACACACAGTTTTATTTATGATTTTTTTCTCCCTCTGCATTACAGATAGACAGACAAATCAAGACAATTATATACTCTAAAACTTACTTAACACAATGCTTATGGGCCCTTTTAATTAATTTTGTAATTAACGTGTTAATTTGCATTTGAAAAGTAATTAGCAAAAACACAATTTTGTGCGGCCTGTAAGCTATGGGTATAGTCTATAGGCTATAGGGGTATAGTCTATAGGATATATGGGTATAATCTATATGCTTAAGTATACAGTCTGCAATAAAGTCTTAATATGCCCAGAATATAATAATATATTATTATGTACTTATTAGACTCTCACTAATAATATGCATTCACACATTAAAATCAATGTTAGGTGCTAATTCGGTGTCTCAACTCTGCAGACTGTACATTATCATAGTTATCTAATGGGAGACTTTCATTCTCCTTTGAATTTCAAAATAAGTCCATCCAAAGCTACATACGTACCATAGGTAGATAATAACTGGATACTATAAATAATGAAATCAAATTGAAACGAAAATTGAAATCAATAGCTTGACACTGAGAGAGCCGAACATTGCGATCTCTTTGTCACACTCGCAGTTGAGAGTAGTTAGATTTACATCGTTAATTGAGGAGGATTAAATTTATTTGCTACGGTTTAAATGAGGTGGAGTACGATTGACAATAAATTAACTTCTACGACTTTCGTATATTTTTTTATTTATCATAAACTAACAATTTTATTTTGAAATTGTTAGAACATCAATATTTCCTATTAATATTATTTATTTTCAAATTTTGTTAATTACCAATCTCTAAATGAAGTACACAACTAATATTTAAAGCTATATACATCTAGACACAACAGTTTCCTTATGTACCTAATTAAAATACAATATCAAAAATAAGTAATTATAGATTTACTAATGGATGTACCTAATATGAAATTAATAATAGCCAAAAAAGTTAGGATGGAGATTTTTAGTGAATGAGAGATGAATCACAAATGTTGTGGACTGTAGTGAATGAAATAATAATATTGCAAATGATAGATGTATAATATTAACCCACGTAGTCACATTTAATGCAGAAAGGTATGAAATAAATACAAGAAAAAAGTAAAAGAGACATGTTAAAATAGAGTATTTCAATCATTATAAAAGCTTTAATCGATACGAAAAACATGTATTCGCCTATCCATCATAAAAATCCATTTTAATTGCCTAAATTCCACCATAAGTTCGTTCGTGATTGGCGAAAATTATTTAGCGAAAAATGTAATCAGCAAAAAGCACGAACGCCGCTCCCCCAAAAGCTGCACCCTATTCCCGTGTTATAATGTTAAAGACAGCTTTAAGCTCGGCCAAAGGTTATTGCCACAGCTATGAGATACTAGGGACATGCGAGTATGAACAAGGAAAGGCAGTGCTTTATAAACTATTAATGAATTTCGACGAAATTAATAATAGCATTTTTCTAAAGAAATATCGTAAACAATACGTTAGGTACATGCTAGCAATTATAGTGGTATTAGTGTACTTGCAGAGATTAATAACATAATAATAACTTCAGATACATCATTTATATCACTTTGATGGCCATATTTTAGAGCCACATAGTAAGACATAGAATCATGAATAAAAAATAAAATATTTGTGAGTTTATGCTAAGTACACTTGTAATAATTGAAATAAGTCATAGTGAACTTTTTGGTTAGAAAAACTTGACCTTGACGTCATGGTGTTTTTTTTTTTTGTAATTGAATCGTTTGCCATATTTTTTTTTTATTTCACAAGAATACATATTATAATATGACGGCATATTTTGTCATTTTGCTATAAAGCAAGAATATCATAATATTGTTTACGTTTTATGAGATTGTACAGTTAACTATTATAAATTGTGAATTGTCTAAAAAACTTGTTTTATTTTTGCAACGATCCCAAGGCGTTTTACGTGTTGAGATGTTAGAATTGTTAATAACTATTTATTATAGATGAGTGCTCGGATCGAATCCATATATTTGTTATGCGTCTACTTGAGACGTTAGCATATATACGAAATGGTCATGGTAGTAGGCCGAGATGTGGTCATGGCTTCGACTCCTCACCTCTGTAACTTAGTAACTTGATGGACACCGGATGCGTGCCTTGGATTCATTTAAATAATATTATGATGGATGAAGTTTATATTATGATTCGTTTAACACAGACTATAGTACCTATATACGAATAGTCACGGTGTTTTGACAGGAAGTTGTCATGGCGTACACTTCTCACCTCCATAACTTGGTACTTAATAGGTGACACGAGAGCGCCTGCATACTATGGTATACAATATTTAATTAAAGCCTGTTGAGATCAAACCATAATAGTATATATGGGCTGTAGAGATCCAACAAAAATAATGGACACTCTGTGAGTCATATAAATGATAAAAATTACAAATGGCATTAGTTAGTTTTTAAAATTTAATTAAACCTTGTTTTAACCAAATCATAATAGATACAAATTATTTTTCTACCTAATATCAATTATTATGGTTTGGTTTACGCAAGGCTTAATTGAATTTTAAAAACTAACTAATACCTACCATCTGCAGTGACGTCCCGTGGGGGTAGGCAGATTGAGCATTGCTTGGGGGCGGCAGTTACCCAAAGGTCGGCAAATCGAGGAGAATCATTAGGCTGATCATCACAGCTTAGTAATAACGGAAATATCTTTCCATTAAAAAATCAGCTCATTGGTTGGAAAAAAATGTATTAATTAACATAAAAGGTTACACAGGACTGTATTTTTTGTCGGGTTTGCGATGTCTAGTTTACTTCCGCTGTCCTTGGACGTCACGTTCTTGGACGTCACGTCCTTGGTGACCAGCAATGACCTATGCAGATTTGCGAATTATATTTGAATTATAGGTACCTAGGTAGCTAGGTAGGTAGGTGCCTAATTAATTTATGCAAATATGATTGCCAGTGATTCGCGAGTTTTGAAAGTTGACAGGTGTATTTTTAATCTATCTTTTAATCTGGACTCGTAATATAGTCTATTGAAGTAGAGATAGCATTTAATTTAGATTTTGTGGTATATTTTTGTTAGTAAAGTATCCATACAACAGATTTCTTAGATATCGAAGTCATGAGAGGATGATAAAAAAAATACTGTTTAAAAATGGGGTGGCATTTTGGCACTGCCTAGAGGCGGCATCTTGTTTAGGGACGTCGCTGACCATCTGCAATTTGTATTATTAGTTCAATGACAACTAATAAGAATGATTGATAAAGTTTAATGTGCACTATAAATGTCGGATTTCAACAGCCTACCTCCACCATTCGTCACTGCTACATATCATAAGGTACATGAGCTCAAAAGTTAGAACACACAGTGTCCTAGTATTTTGATTACGAAGCAAAGTTTTTTTTGTTAATTCTAAGATGAACGATATTTTAGTAGAAATAGCTATGGTAAGTACATACGGGATCAACTGCTAGAGACCGCAAAAATCATTGCAAACAACCAAAATACAGCACACGCCGAAGTACGTAGAAATTATTTTTAACTAAATAATTATAATATGTATTACCATAATGCTGAGTATTAAAACAGTGTTACCAGTACGATTAAAAAAAGTTCTAGTATGAGAATTCCTGGAACAGGGTATTGCCGGCCGGCAAAATGACTAATTTCATATTTATTTTGTTATAAAATGCGGCCATAAAATTTACGAGAATTGTAGCTGGATTGAATAGCGAGCAAGGAACAAAAGGGGGTTCATAGCTAGCCATATAATATTTACGTTTATCACATTTAGGGCCAATTTTACACGCGCGTAATTAATTTAAAAACGAAAGGCCAAGATTCGGTAAATAATGTTTCGATAGAGCTTTTTGTACAAAATAAATTTTACATTCAAGCTTTCCGAGATAAAAAGTATAAAACAGTTTCCACGAAAGTATAACAGTATTAGATAGTATAATTATATTATATTATTATTACTTATTTTTATTATTATTACTAGCTGAAGTACTCGGCTTCGCACAGGGTTGCTTCATGGTTATATTTATTTTAGATATTTAAAAAATAATAAAAGGTAATTATTTTTTATTATATAAAATATCTGTATTATACAATATGGCAATATGAAAATAATTCTAATAGGAGTAAAGGTCAAACAAAAGACCACTAAACTAAAATCGAATCCAAAATATGCAAACATTATTAATGTTATTAATATGTAGTAAAAAAATCAAAATTGCATGGAATAAACAGACAATAAACGTTATATTTTATATAATACTAATTTAGAAACCTTTGCGGGTGTGTGTACAATAACTGACGAAAGTTTCGTCGCAATCGGATGAATGGTATAGGAACCATACGAATAAAAGAAAATAGAATGATGAAGAAGAAGATGATGATGATTTTTCTAATTCAGAAACCTTTGCGGGTGTGCATACAACCACTTACCAAAATTTTATCGCAATCGGATGAATGGTATAGGAACGCATACGGGACAGACAGAAAGACAGACAGACAAACAGGCATACAGACAGACAGACATTCATTTTTATACATAAGACATAGAATATACTCTTCACGGAAGTGCAAGCAATAAGTTAACAAAGTTTTATCGCAATCGGATGAACGGTATGGCAGTGCATACAATACGAACAAACAAACAAACAAACAAATATTAATTTTTATATATTAGATTAGTAGAAAGACAGTGTATTAAGAAATCGATCTTCAATATACAGATCATACCGTAATTATTAGATTCGATATGAATAAAAACGACTTAGTTATAAACATTTAAAAAAAACTGTGTCGGTTTTGATCTCACTTAGATCACTACCCGAGTGGGTTGCGTTTATACATTGATCCATCCGGTAACAACTACGCCATCTGAGGACATGTTTATTTGGTTTTTGTCCAATTGTTTAATGTTTGCTTTTAAAAATATTTTAAATATTATTGTTTGAAAGTCTAATCATTTTAATTCTGTTAGAAAGGATTTCTGTTATGACTATTTAGTACCTTTTTAAAATGAAAATACATTTATGTAGCAATCATACTACTCACACACATTAATATGTAGGTTTTGATGTTAAAGAAAAACATTAGAGCAATAATAATAATAATAATTGTCACCGTTTCCTCAATCATAACTAGATCAGTAATGCTTGTTTTGATTGGGAATTACGACAATACATATTGTAATATAATATGTGCTGCATTAGTATATGAAGGTCAATCTATGAATCCTCATTCGACTCATCGAGTCCATCACGAGACGTGCTTATATTAATTGTCACGGGTCTTTCACTTGACATAGTAATCTCTTGATCAAATCGATCTCCAAAGGGGAAAGAACCTCGAGCCTGGACCGCCCCCCAGAAGTGAAAAAATACTAATTATTCAGGTAAATGGCATATTAGGTGTTTTTCTTCTTCGACAGGATCTCATGACTGAGGATCGTGACCCAGATGATTTGACTATCAAACAGCCTTCTCAAAGGTTTGGACTCCATTCCTCTCTGCATTATATGACACGCAAGGCCGGTGGCCATTTAAACACATGTAGCACTCATAAATCAATACAACTATCTGGTGCGTCAAATGTTTGCTTGAATATTCCGATGCGGCATGTCTAAAATACAAGACAGCGCAGATGACAAAAATGGACAAAATCTAATAATTTATGAATGTTAAGTCATGCGCATTCGATAGCCACTCGTCAATGCGATAGCTTACAAATAAAACATGGGTGAACATCCTTCGTTATACCTGCAGGCCAGGTGTTTATAGCTTGACTGAACGTGTAGTGTAGTATGAATAATGTATCTACCTGAGAAAGTGCGCTATTCGGGGTAGTAGGCGAGGTAAATGTGAAATTCAGTGGCAACTGTTAGATTTTGTTAACCCCACCCATCACGCCACGCCGCCTTAAGAATCATTAAAATAAAAATTATTATAAATTTTTATTGGAAATGGACCCCCCCCCCAAATCATTTTCCTGTATGCTTGTAATTAAGTACATAAATAAAATAAAAAAAATTAGGACGAGTAGGATTTAAACCCATATCTTTTGCTGTTTGCGTGAATGGTTTTGTTACCTACTTGACCGATCAATCCGCTTATGATTCACTCTAATAACTACGCTATCAGAGTTCTTTCAAACATTTAAATTTTTACAAGGAAAGGCAAATAATTTTGATATTAAATAAGTTGCTTAGAGTCATAGCTCAGATAATCGCAAAAAACCACCAGATCACTGTTTTTTTGTAATTAGAAGAAAAGTATTGAGCTCCCTTGAATATTAATGAGTGAGTGAGTCGATTATTTTTTAAATATATATAATAATACTCGCAAAGCTGCAAAAACTCAGCACACTATGAGAAATATAGCTCCCGGTTGGTTAGAAAGGCCTCGACGACGGAAACATTATTCATTGAAAAAATGTGAGTGACACCAACAGTTAACTTTGTCAACGATTTTCACATAGTTTAAAGTGAGTTTTGATAGCCAACTATTTTTTTATAAATTAATACCTTTAGAATCACTTGATATATTTAACTAAAATCGACAATATTGCAAATGTGAGTTATGACTCTAGGCGACTCAAATCATCGTTATAATATTACTGACATAATTTCATAAATAATGGGATCACACGTTAAACATTATTTTATTATGTCTAAAATTTAGCTCTTTCAAATAATTATAGATTTTTTATTATTTTGATTCATACATTTTAAATATTGTATATTTCTGAGCTTTTTATTGAGTTTTTTCAATAATAAGAATATTTTTTTTTAAATCTTGTGATTATTCAGTATTGAATAAAAAAATGCTGAAAGGGTTGTTACAATAAAGGGTAGGTACCTAAGTAAGAAATCAAAAGTTTATATGGTAAATGCAAACTATTATGCAGATGCACTCGACTAAACCTCCCTAGTTCATCCGCAAAAGTCATAATAGATTCACAAGTACAGAGTGGCTTAGAATAACGAAGTTACCTCCCTGCTGGCTCATCGGTCTTAGTTGCTAACAATCTGGAAATGGGGTTCTGGTCTCCAAAGTCCATTTCATATCGTCCGTAGGGCTTACAGGAGATTTTCACTATACCGTATAATATTCAAAGTTGGCTAATGTGTCTATTTTGGCCTTTATGAATATAACATTGGTAACCTATTCGAATGAAATTGCATTTTAGGGCTAACAAATTGATTTATACACTTTTTATTAAACTCAATAATCATTGGCTAAACCCAACGGCCACTATTTTATGCCAAAGCACGAAACTGTGAATATCGTTCGTAGTGCTACTTATTGCTTATACGTTGAATATAGTAAATATTATTATAAAATGATGATTCTTTCAAATCGTCACTGTACAGGCCGAGTAGTGTAACCCTAAATTTAATATCAAATTGTTCAGGAAGTGAAAAAAAACTGTGGGCATTGGATTTACTTATTATTTTATATAATATTTTTTTATTATTTTATTACGAATTGAGTGGTTTACTATGTAAGTACCCTTTGGCTTACGTTGAGAGAGGGTTACAGTATTTGGCTGAGATATTTTTTGTCATGTTACAAATGGCTTAGAAATAGTTTTGAATTATTTTGATATGAAATATTTTTATTGGATTTATGATACATGGCCAGTTCGTGTAAGAGTGTGCAAAAAGTTCATTACCATCAACATATCATATTTGTTGAAAAGTGAGGGTTACGCTACTTGGCCTGTAGGTACAGTGCGATATTATTGAAAAGAAAATGGTAATACATTAATTTATTAATATACAATTAAATTAACGAAATATTATTCAAACAGAAATCTTCATTTACTGCGAATAGGTTACCCCATTGCCATCGAAAGTCGCCATTTACATTGTGCCGCGGTCTGAATATGGGTGGTCTAGGCTAGGGTACCATTAAACGCAATTCGATGAGCATGTCATGCAACCACCGCTAATTAAAATCGACGTAATTAAGTAAGATGCCTGTAGCTTAATTAGAAAAATCACACTTGCGCGAATCCAGCGGATAAATGTTATTTACAGGTTACAGGTATTTTTGTATACAAAAAGATTTTTTCTAGTGAGTATATGCACGATATGTTTTCAAATTATGTATGTTCAATAGATATTGATTATATAGAATGTTACATTCTCAAATAGTGTGTCTTATTCGTTGAATAAAAGAAGTAGTTTATTAAACCTCTATTTATGAGTAGGAATATGTGAGGGAAAATGCATTTGTGTAGAGGCACGTCGCCCCGAATGCGATATTTGTGGATTCAAATAGTTTTAGTAAAATCACATGGCATTCGTCACACATAAAAATAAAATTGCGAAACACGTGTCTTTAAGTTTCGCTCACTCGGTGAGTTTTATCAATTGAAAATAAAGTTTTTAAAGTCATTATACAAGTTATCATGAATTACCACCAATAAACGAAGTGTAGTGTTCGATGTGTGGGTTATCACTTTGGTAGTCGTCGATGTGTCGTAGGTTATGGTGTTGAGGATGATGATGAAGAAGTTGAAGATGTATGCAGGAGCGAATGTTATTAGCCGTAACGGTTGGTACGATTAATAGTATGTTACAGCAGTTATGTTACAATACTAAACTTATGATAGGTACGGATCTGAGGACCGCATCTTGGTACAATCAGATGTTGGGCGAAGCGATATAGAGACTGCGATAGTAACAGACTGGAAATGTATATTCGAGTGACATTTTGATAAATCAGTATTCGTAATTTATACAGTCGAAAGTAATACCTAAACATTATATTCCAGTACATAATTATATTGAACGAGTCAGCGGCTTAAATACGAGGGGCTGTGAATTTTATTTATTATTACAGTCATAATATAATATGATACTATGGGAATGGATGTTACATTAAATTTCCATTGGAATACCGTATTTAATATCACCAATCAAACTGCTGACACAGGTAAAAAGTTGTTTACCGGCATATGAGTCGCTGGGAATTAATTATTGCTGTCAAATAATTTGATACATTAAAAATAGATATTTGATCAATAATATATTGACAGCTACAGAAGTATCTTTTAATAATATCAGCTTTCTTCACTTAATTTAGGTGTGATTTGAAGGTCGATTTGATATAAATAGAAAGAATTTCATTTTATATATTAAAACTATGAATTATTATTAGTTAAAAATGTTTTCTGTGGCTATCAATGGTTCTGTGAATAACAAGCAGTGTCGGTAGAATCCATGACATATGAATCGCTTTCAAATGAATGTTTATTAATTAATTACTTAAATCGGCTCGAAGCGGTACAAAAGCGATTTCGCAAGCACGTTAATTTTAAAGCCTACTGTTATGATTTATCTAATTCTACATCGACCGCTGCAACTTTTATGGTACCATCTTTGGAAAGTCGACGTTCTATATCTGATCAATATTTTCTTTTTAAAATTATCAATGGTTTTGTTGACTCGCCAAACCTACTCGAAAGGGTGGGTTTCCATTGTCCATCAAGATTTACGCGAAACCAAACTTTGTACCATATCAGTCGTAGCGGTTCTAATTATGCACAAAACTCTTTTATTCGGCGCTCTTGTTTAAATTATAATATGTATTTCTCCACCGTTGATCCTTTTAATAATTCACCTGTTTCATTTAAACATGCTATCTCCAAAATTTTGTATAAATAGATATATAATGTATTTACTTATACATATATATATATATTTTTTTTATGTTACTTTTTTATTTTTCTTTTTTTCTTTTGTATATCATTTAATTATTAATTATTCTTCCTCATTTTTCTCATGTAATCTTCTTATGTAATTTCTTTATATTTATGTTATTCGTACTTTATATCTTGTTATGCTTAACTATATTATAATGTATATATGGAAACTTTGCTGGTTGCAATAACTTTTTATTATCATATTTAAAATTTCTGTAATAAATATGTAACTGTTTGTTTTCCTTAATAAATAAAATAAAAAAAATGAATGATTGATTAGTATCTGTAATTTATTTGAATACATTTTCCACACAATCGAATTACTACTTAGTAAGCACTTTGTTTACCTCAGTGATATTCATTAAACGTTTAATATATTTTCTTACCAAATGGCTGATATATTGAGGTAAGCATTTTCCATCGTAACAGGTTCAATAAAAGGCTGTCGGGAGGAAATAATCAGTCTTTCCGTAAAATTCACTTGATAAACGTGTTTCTTGCTAGAGAACTTAGTGCCTCGGAAAATAACACTAACTCTGTTATATTGTACCGATTGTAACCTTGTAGTTATATAACCGTAATAAACTCACACTTCTCCATCATCACGAATAACCACAATCGTTTCATCTACCACACCATCGACCACTTCTACATATACATTAGAGAAAACTTAATAAACCATATTTTAATAATAAATATTACCGCCAAATAATATGGGATCCTTTAACCTTGAATGCTTAAAGACAAATGTTTTGCTCACTTGTTGAGTTTTATCAATTAAAAATAAAGTAATAAAGACGCCATTATACAAATTATCATGAATTACCTACCAACAATAATCGACGAATCTTTAAAAAAATAGCTATGCTCTTTTAATTCCGGTATGGTTTGAAGCTGATTTGATATAAATAGAAAGAATTTCATGTTACATAATAAAACTATGAATTATTAGTCAAAAATCCTTTCTATACAATAAACCATATTTTAATAATAAATATGACCACCAAATAATATGGGAACCTTTAACGAATTTACATTTTAAAACATTTTTTAAAATTATAAATATTTTTTTTATTTTGTTTAGATACTTATGGGTTAAAATATTTTAAAATGTGAATCATTAAAAAAAATGTCAAATAGCAAACTTCGTATTTTTGTGCATTGTGTACCTCTGGTATGTGAAGTATTCTCAATGTTACAAATTAATACAGTTGTTTATTAATTATATTATAAAAAGCTCATTGTTTTTTTTCATTGAACAATTTTATTTATGTTATATTTTACTGATATAAGAATAATGGTAGGTACTATGTTTCTATCACATAACAAGTATAGTGTCAATCATTATTAATGGGTGCTTTTATATATTTTTTAAATTCAAAAATTATGGTTAATTTTATTATTATTTTGATATAAACTTATCCATTCACTTCCACTTACTTACCTTCATAAAGGTCTTTAAAGTAGCTATTAAGAAAGTAAAATTGTGTAGCTTGGTACAATATAATGAAAAATAAGAAGCATTTACTTAATTTCCCCTGATAAATGCGCGAAAGTTCCTGAAAAATAATAGGTAATTTATAAATAAATTAAGTATATGGCTGCTGTTAATGTGGGAATCTTTATTATGGCATGAATTTATATAAAAAGGAAATTGCCAGAAGCATAAAAAATATGACGTCTTATTACATGGCGACCCTCTTAACCAAGTGAATGTGTTCAGGGGTCCGCAATATTTTTATACATGATGAACGTTACAAATGGACGCTGAAGTAAAGCAAAGAGATCGATTATCGAAGTATGTCAGCAGGGATATTCTAACTAGTTAATATGGTTACATGTAAGTTGTACGTATGCAGTTCATCGTGGGACACTTATTTGTGCGCCGCAGTACGTGAAACATGAGTTCGTATAACATTTTATTAAATGACGAGTTCTTCGTTGAACATTTCACCGTGGAATACATTTGTACGTATCTTAAAAAATGCGGCGATAGTTTGAAAATCGTACTGTTCCAATTAGATTAACCCTAACCTAACCTAACTTAGTAAAGAGATCTCATAAAATTCGCCACATGTTGTAGCATACGTACAAATATACTCCACGGTGAAATGTTCAACGAAGAACTCGTCATTTGATTAAATGTTACACGAACTCATGTTTCACGTACTGCGGCGCACGAATAAGTGTCCTGCGGTGAACTGTTTATATTCAAATTTCCGGATACGAGTTAATACAATACTGCCCTTACAAGGAAGCAGGCAGCAACTGGCAAAATTTGTGAAATTGAGCTATGAATGCCATGCGTTCGGTAATTTTGAAAGCTATATATTCTGTTAACTTTAAAATCAACATTATTACTAAAATACTGTCCATGACATAATAAGTCCATGGACAAGAAAGACATCTGCTATAATAATACACATTTCTTAGTAAAAAAGCAGTCATTGCACCTATTTATTGCAGTTACTGCTTGTTTTTTTTTCATATAATTATTAATAACCATGTCCCTGTTTTTTCGTACAAGGTGGTTGTTATTCATCATTAGCCAGGGTCAATCCACTGCTGGATGAAGGCCTCCCCAAGCTTCTTCCAACTCTCTTGGTCCTGTGTCGTTTACTGCCACGTATTTCCGCCGAACTTTACCAGTTCGTCAATCTAGCGGCTTTTAGGGCAACCCAGCAGCTACGTCTATCTCGGACAGCAGGTTGTTAGTAATTTTGAACAATCACAAACACACAGGCTTTAAGAAAAACACATAAATGTTTTTGTCATGACCGGGAATCGAACCCAGAACTCTGGGGTGGAAGGCCAGCGTCTTACCCACTGCACCACGAGAACCGTCTATTGCTTGTTTATTATTACAAATAAAAAATATCACCGTTTTTAATGACAGTACTAAAATTTGAAAAAAAAACACAATATCTTATTTATCTCGAAAGTGTGTGAGAGTCAGTTACTGCCATCTTTCTTAAAAGGGCAGAATAACACGCGTTACTTCTCTTGATCTGAAATAACACGGTTATTACTCGGGTCAATTTCCATAATATACTAAACGGTTGTCTAAATTATTGTAAGTTAACACAACAGCTCCTACGCATGCGTGATGCTACAGATATATTTTTTTTTAATATTACGTCACTTTGACGTTTGTTTAATCTAAAAATAGAACTGAAATTGTCTATGCGCTATAACTCGTGTAGTTTTTATAAATAGCATTTATAATATCGTGGTTTGCTGCATATAATTATTGGTAAGTAGATAATTTAGGTATTTAGAGTTAACAACGGATTATGTGTCAATATATAAACATAAAATTATTCAACCAGTGTACCCTAAGTAAATCCAGATCCAGAAACTTAGAGTAGCACAACGTGGTATGGAGAGGTGCATGCTGGACATAACGCGAAAGGACAAAAAAATCAATGAGTGGATAAGGAAGCAAACAAGGGTTAGCGATGTAATAGAGTTTATTAAAAGCCTTAAATGGATATGGGCTGGACACATAACTCAAAGAAGAGACAATCGTTGGACAAATCTAGTCATCCAGTGGTATTCAAGAAATACAAAACGTCCGCAAGGTAGACCTAGAGGCCGCTGGATCGTTGAAATGAAGTTCTGCGGAAGTACGTGGCAACTCAATGCACAGGACCGAGAGAAGTGGAAGTAGCTTGAAGAGGCCTTCATCCAGCAGTGGACAGATTCAGGCTGATGATAATATAAATATTATGTATGCTAGAAAAAAATTAAGGCCATCCTATATTATAGAACATGCACATGAAGTTCAAAGAGGTTTGCATTATGCCTGATTTTATAGGCCATATTGTCAAACTTCAAATTGCACTTATTACTCGAGACATACAAACTTTTGGCAGTTTTGCCCAAACTGAAGGTGAAATGTACGATTTTTGTTTATAAGAACGTCTCCATGAGCGCATCGAATAAATCAAACCACATTGAATATATATTATAGGCCCTCAGCTCGGCTTGGTAATCGTCCCACTATTGAGCGAGATAGAAGTTATAATTTTGCAATGCCCAATATGTCTGTGTTACAAAAGGATTTGATAAGCGGTTTTACATTAAGGGTCCATATTTCACATGAATACAAGAGCACTGGTAGCATACGTTCGTTTAACACTTAAACATAATATTAATACTTTCGACCGAAGGTACTTGATGGAATTTGAGAGCTTAAATCCATTAGAACTTCAACATAACTTAAAACACAATAGAATGTCACTTTTGAAGATACTTTGGGGATGATGAGGGGTATAGAGAAATAAGGTCGTAGTTACTTTGAGGTTTTGAGGTGTTTTATGTATCATTACAAGAATAAATAAATACAATGATAAAGATGAAGTGGTGTTATAATCGAGGGTACGTGTTTACAGATAATATTGACTATATTGTTGAACAGGCTGGAGACAATGTTCCCTGTGAGGTGTGCGCGTGTGCGCGCGCACACAATATGTTCACACACATGTTTTCATCCCCCGCACAGTCCTCACACAAAAATATTGTAAAAGAAAGTTTCCTTTGCCAGATTTAAGTTTTGCTCGAATGCATGAAACCATCACATGCACAATAATACTTCGACTCATTTCTCGGAAGGCGAAGGTCAAGCGCGACTAACGCGAGCACGCAAGTGAAATTTTACGTCGAGCGGGATCACTATATCCGTCCCATTCTATTTTTCTTTATTTCCTATTTTTTTATTTACTATAAATAATAAAATACTATTAAATCACTGAAATTAATAAATACCTAAAAATGTTAGTTTTAATGAAAAATTACATGTATGTTTGTGGGGGGGGGGGGTATAAATTTACCGCACCGGTTCACTTCGCTACTCAGATGCGTTGCTGATCCGCACACGCAATTTAAAAATTAGAGGGAACGTTGCTGGCGATGTACCGATATGTTAATATAACCGAGAGACTGGACCCGAGTGGAATGACGTTTGACTATGTCGAGTGACCGGACTCGATGTGAGAGTGAGGATTTATGGATTGTCCTTGATTTTTATACATTACAAAATACATTTTCGCAACGAAACAAATCATAATAGACCCTATTGATCTAGTTATGATTGCGTAAATGCTGACATTGTTTCCGTTTCATTGTTTTGTTTTGACAACAAAAAATACACATTAAAGTGTTAAAGTGTGTCACCCTTGTAATGTTGAGCGTTATGATTTCTACAATACTATTCAGCCGCATATAATATATATGCAGATTTTGTACAACTTGAAATATTGTATTTGAAATGTTCTGAACTATCGAATAATATTTTAATAATGGTGCGTATACATTTCAAAATGGCTCGTAAACCGCTAATGCTCGACTGCTGGTATAAGCCAACTATAGGGTCGATAAACGAAAAATTTTGTTAATAAACTTTCACTCGCTAGTCAAGCTGTAAGCTAAGCTCAGAAATGACAAGGAAATAAAAGTTCTACTCGCCTATGCCGTGTCCATAAATGTGAAATTACTGTCGCCCTACTCGAAGAGGTCTCCCGATATATTATTAATGAGTATCATTATTGGATAAAACATCGTTATGCTTTGATTCATTCTTTTATAAAAAGAAAACACGGAAATAAAACTATCTATAACATATATTATATAACAAGATTCTTTTATTATTATTACTATCATATTTATATTAACTGTCATTGAACTCTATATAATAATATTACCTACCAGTGGCGGAGAGTGAGGGTAGACTGTTAAGATCACAGAACAGATAATAAATAGAATACCGATAGGCAATATTCAATACGCCGCATGGTGAAGCAGGCTTTTGAATGTGTGAGTGTCCTACGAAAATGAAGCACGCATTATGCACGTGCAATAGTGTGTTGAATACACAAATATTAAATGAGCGTAAATGCATAAACCGAGAGCAGTTTTTAGTATTCGACGTAAAACGTATTCTTAACACGTGTGTAAGTTTAACCCGGATTCTTCCTTACTCGAGTCAGTTACCTGCTATCGCCTTACCCATTGTGTATTTCAGTTCCCATTATTTCTGAGTTCCCTGGTTAAGATCCACCATAAATAGTTCACACTAAACTTTGTCATTCATACGTATTTTTTTCCATTGAAATAAGACTACAATTTGCAGATGGTGTTGGTTAGTTTTTAAAATACTCGTCTATCTATTAAATGGTGCAATTAAATCATACATAACTTTGGATAATTTATAGATAGAATAATATTGTTTATCTATTAAATTTTGGTAAATTAAAAGAAAATGAACCAACAATACGTGTAATATGTACTCTTTAATCCAACAAAAAAAAATATAAATGAAAAAATGCGCACAATTTTGTCGTATCGCCCAAAATATGCTGAAAACTATTTTGGTTTGATTTAGATAGGGTTTAATTGATTTTTAAAAACAAACCAATACCATCTGTAAATTATTGTCGTCTTAGTTCAATAAAAACAAATACGTATGACTGACAAAATTTATAGTGCACTATATAAGGCAGATCTTAACAGCCTACCTCTACCATTCCCATACTGTTACCTACATATTATAAATAATATATAGCTGTCAGCAGATTATTGATAGGCGAAATTGAATAATGTACGTCAATTATAAATTCTTTATCCATTTCCGTAGTGTCGAATTATTGTAAAATCAGTAAATATTATTTTATTGTTAGGTATTTCCGCGATATCTATATTTTATATAATAGCTACTCGGATGTCCATTGACGCAAATACCATCTTAGTCGCTGACTCGATCAATATAATTATTTACTAAGTTTTAATGAAAAGAATATTATTTTGACTGTAGCTAATAATATTTCATCGAAAAGGTCACTTGAATATAAGCTCCCGGGTTGTATAGTCCCGCACATCATCTCATTGTACCGAGATGCGGACTTCGGACCCGTATCATATCGACCTCTTCATCCATCACATCGAACCTAACACATATTATAAAATCTGCAATGATATTTACATTGAAATAGTTGACAGCAAACTAAGAATCGTGATTTCATTTTGAGTAAAATGATGCAATAAATGTTAATTAACTAATTTATTTACACTCGGTTGAGATTTCACAGATCGTATTAATTATTTTTGTTAAAACTTTTATATTACAATATAATATTTATAATATACAGACTGGCGGTTATGATGATGGTTTCATATTCCTTCTAATCTACAAAGCAGAAAACGGTGAGGTTACAGTTTTAAAATCTTTACGTTTTGCTAATTACACGTGACAGACATCAGTCACTCGGGATCCTTTTGTACTGATGAGTGACGATGCGAACCAAGCGAAATATACATTTACAACAATTAATTCGGTATGTTTAGGTCAGTTACATGTTAATTGTATGTATCAAATTAATTTCGTCATGCCGTACCGGAAAGAAATGGCCGTATGGCGTTGAGATAATTAAAATGACGCATTGTTCACGGAGCATTTCTGACGGTAATATTCCATTTTTTTTAGATTCAATAAGAACATTAATTCTATATTGATTGGTTACAGCGCTAGAAATGGAAAAATTTACGAACCGGAGCGCTCGACAGTTTTCTGAAGATTTTTACAGAGAAAAGTTTGTGTTTTTTTTTTCATAAAAATAAATGTGTTAGATTTTCTATTATATGGCCTATCCAGCTCAGACGGTCAAATTATTTATTCCACGAGACGGAGCGATAATTTTACCGATTTCACGAACAGGAACGGCGCTCCGGTGCGTTCCGGTCCATTTCGAGCGCTGGATTGGTATCAAATATCTGATAATAACGCTGTCATTATTATCAGATATTTGATAGGTAAGATTTGATACTTATGAGCACCTACCAAAATTATATATACATAATATTATTTTATACAATGTTATGATTGTATTTCTAATTTAATTACCCACCTATTTTCTTCAGTCTTTCCATTGTATTCCGGTGGTTTTAATTATCTACGTATTTTTAGGTGTTTTATTCAGACATGAATTTGATTTCAATGCTATACGTCCATCAATAATATTCAATCTCACGGTGAATTCTTTTTCGGCCAACTGCATAATATGTATAGTTTGCTGGATACGGATTATGTCAAATCATTCGCAAACTTAAATAATACCTACATCGCCTCATACTCTATGACGATGCATTATTGTATTGGTAACAATATATTATATTATAATATATCTGTATTTAAACACTTAACAGAATTCTCACTTATTTCCTATGTACTTGAGGTTGTGCCACAAGGATATAGAGTATCGCACTCTCTAGTAGCATCCGGAACACATGTACTACCAGCAGTGACGTTCCTAGACAGAATACCGCCCCTAGACAGTGCCAAAATGCCGACGATATCTAAGAAATGTGTAGTATGGATACATTACTAATAAGATATACCTATACCACTAAATCTAATTTAAATGCCATCTCTGCTTTAATAGACAGTATAGCGAGTCTACGGTTTCAGATAGGTACATTTAAAAATACACTTAACAACTTCCAAAATTCGCGAGTGACTGGCAAACATATCTGTATAAATTTTAAATTAGGTATACATGTGTCATTGCTGTTTACCAAGAACGTGACGTCCAAGGAAAATGGAAGTAAACTAGACATCGCTAACCTACTACTATACTTAAAACTTTTATAGTATCTACTTAATACATTTTGTTTCCACCCAGTGAGCTGAATTTTTTAATGGAAAGATATTTCCGTTATTACTTATATACCTACTTATTTCTATATATTATATTCCTAGTGATTCTCCTCGATTTGCCACCCTTTGGTACTTGCCGCCACCAAACGACGCTCAATCTGCCTACCCCCATGGGACATCACTATGTACCAGTCACGCGAAACATGAACTCGAGTTGTTTGTAACGCGGTTATTCCGATGTAAATAAGATTCGGCGAAGACATTGATTTTTAAAGTTTAAAAGCCGAGACCTTTCACATTTGTCAAGTAGCGTTGAAAAAACGACATTCGGTCCTCACAGAATTCAACCTTGACTTCCATACGACTCCAAGTTGGCTGAATGCAGACGCCGCCACACCCAGGTCGATTATAATTATGTTCACTGGTAACACTGCCATCATCGACATCTATGGCACCAAGATTTGAACCAAGTCAGCAGCTGGATAGGACGACCGGAAACTCGCAGAGGACTGTCGGTACCAATGCATGCAGTACAGCACCTTATGGATTTGGTACGCCGCATTAAGATGAAGACCTGCATGATACGAGTTTCCATGTTCACGGTTACTTTCAACCATTCTATGTAGTTTGGTTTTGTTTGGGCATAACCTGTTAACTGCAAAATGTTGAATGTACAGGAGAGCAAATTTAAACTTTAAATAAAATTGTCCAATAAATCTCGGTTCAATTTTATTGTGTAGCATTGGGAATAGATTTAAAAATAAATCAATGAATAAGAATATAATTAAATGGCAATAAGTCAATAAGGGCTTGCGCAGACAGGGAGCGGTCAGGCGGTCTGCGTTCCTCTTTCGGAGTTCGGCGTTCTGTGTACTGTATGGACTTCATACTGTATGGGCACACAGCCGGCGGTCAGACCGCGCCGGTCAATTGGAACGCTAGCGTTCTAGAGTTCTATTCCCGGAATTACAAAGAACGCCGAACTCCGAACGCGGAACGTACAGTTCCGTTGCAATGTCGTCGGATAAATTAATTGATTTAGTGAGAGAGAGGAGATTATTATATGATTTAAGTGACGTCAATTATAAAAATCGACAATTGAAAGGCAAAGCATGGCTAAAAATCGCCAAGGAAATGGGCACCGGGAATGGTAAGTGAAAAAATATGTTTTTATTATCACTTTTATTGTTTGTAGATTAAGGATACATGAATGAACAATATCTCGGTATTATTTACCTACAGAGCTGTTTACTGATTAAAGTACGAAATAAACTCTTCCCTAACTGCATACGCTGAAAAATTGCTCCTGCTATTTGTTTATAGGTTATGGATACTGTCTGCTCAAGCCCTAAATATATTTTCAATAGTTATCCACAAATTAGGAAAATAATGTCACTTCTTATCAGTGATCAAAATAAGGTCTTTGATCATGTTTTGACCAAATTAACCGCTGTGTTTGTTCACTTATCATCATATTACCGTAGTGTTTTTGGTGTTTTCAAATGAAATACAGAAATCAAATTATTACCACATGTAAGATAATACCGTTACATGTAAATTGTACGTAAAACATTCCAGTATATCGTATATTTTCAAAATTTGTTTGCTGCTGGCTTACTGTAAAGTGTAAACTGACAAGAGCTGTGTTTCATTTAGACATGAATTGTATGTCAGTTCTAAACGACCCAAAGAGGTTGGACGGAATTTAATATACGGCCATATATTTCTGATAAAACATTTCACGGTTAAGTGTGATACGGCAAACTGCATTCGTACCGACACGAGATAATACTATAGTTACCCAATTTTTACTCTAAAACGTAAAATTACAAAAAAATAGTTATCATGTAAATGCACAAACACCACTGAGTAAAATTACGTATAATATAGGTACTAATTATTATTATTAAGTAAGCAGGTGGTTTTTTAATTTTAAAACGTTTTTATTAGCTCGTATTCTTATTTGTCCGGTAGTTCTTTGTCCAGTACGAATCTTGAAATCGATTGTTAACTAACTTCCCGACTAGGTAGACATTTGAAACTTTTAAAATATATCAGAACACGATGCCAATGCATTTTTTAAATACTTTTAGCCATCTTTAAGCAGAGTTGAATTCATTTTCAGTTAATTCTGTTTTGTATGGAAAGTTATTTCAGAAAAATCCGTAAAAAGTAAAAGACTATTATTGATTGCTAAAGGGGTGGTCCTAGCAACTAAATTATTAATATATACGTGCGTTACTATGGAAATCAAAATTAAATGTCAAAATGACATTTCAGTTTTCTATATTTGTTTGTTTGTTTTTTATTTACTTCATATCAAGTATAAGTTTGAGCATATTGAGCATAATAATTCAACAGAAAATTTCAAAACAAAAAAAATAGTTCTTATTATCTTGTAATTATTTTACTCTTAACGTAAAATTACCAAAAAGCAGTTATCAGGTTATGCCCAAACAACACCGAGTTAAATACGTATTAGGTAGGTAGGTACTAATAATTATTATTAAGTAAGCAGGTGGTTTCATGTAAGTACTTAAAAAAAGAATTTTCAGTTACCCATCTTTATTTGGCCATTTATAAAAAAAAAACGTATAAAGGTAAATATCAATTTATTTCCAAATCACCTTACCTTGTCCGCGAAAATGCGAGTCTTTATAAGCACTTTCAACCTCGATAAAAGTTCCATTGATAGTCTCCATATAAAACCCGAGTTATGTTTACTTTTTATACTGGGCTATCAAGACGAATAATACTGCAGACACATGTTTTATGTTCTGGTCAATATGCTGACTAAGGCACCTTTTAGGATATCACCTATTCTATCAGAAGTATTAAATTACCTATAATAATGTATCGCGTTTACCTATTTATGGCGTACGTAATAAATCGTGGGATCTAAGATTTATAGCGTATTTCCTATTTGTGTCAATTTTGCTCTACATAATCATAGGATTGTACACCAACAATATTAGTTTGGTATATTATGGATTTATATTTTTGTGTTCATTCACTCATAATGTATAATACATAAATATATGTTTAATTAACTATTTCTTTTTATTCAACGAATAATTCACAAGATTTGAGAATGTACCATTCTAATTATTGAACATACATAATTCTGAAAACACTGATGAGAAAATAATTATAGCCAATAGAAAAAATCTTTTTTCGAAAAAAGCAAGACACCCGGCTGGAATAGAACCAGCGTCTCTTGGGTTTCGCGCCCTGTGCATTACCACTGTGCTACGACTGCCATACTTAATTGCAACAAACTTTAACTACTGGCTTTTTATTAATACCTGATCATTAGCTCACGTGATACTTTAATTTAGAATACAAAAATCGATCGCCTGCCGTAACTCAATTTGGAGAGCAATAATGAGCGGATATTAATAAAAAGTCAATAGTTAAAAGTTGTCGCAATTAAGCATGGCAGTCGTAGTATAGTGGTAATGCATAGGGCGCGAAACCCAAGAGACGCTGGTTCGATTCCAGCCGGGTGTCTTACTTTTTTCGAAAACAGATTTTTTTCTATTATTAATATTAGTATATAAGTATTAATATTTATTATTATTAGTATATTATTAATATATAAATAATAATATTAGTATTAATGTTTATTAGAAACTCTAAAATATATAATTATATAAGAATTATCTTAAATATTGTGTAGCTATTATATTTATTGCTTTGTCAAAAATTACAAGAAACCTTTTTTCATTCTTGCCAATATAACATTTTTTTAATAAAAATATTATTACGTATGTACATTAGGGTGTATTATATTATGTATTATTATTATTTTCAAAGAAATTTTACTTTGCGACTTTCATTTCTTTAACTTTGTACAAATAATAAAAGTATTCAGAAATAGGTAAGTAAATTTTATATGAATGGGTATTGAGTCTCAACAATACTCATGGCAGTAATAATTCATTTTCAGTTCGGTCAAATGAAAAGTAAAATTATTTTCTTTTGTAATGAAAATAAGTTTGAAAGTTATAATTTCTTATTTCCAAAGAGGCCACAGAGAAAGTTTTTTGAAGCTTTTGACAGTCCTGGTTAAATGTTGTCAACTAAACAAAATTACAAGCAAGAAGAGAAGAACCATATCTCACGAATTTATTATGTAAGGGATGAGTTTAGAACCTTTTCAAAAATTTATAAAAAAAATATATAATTTTCTTCAAGTGTTCTTCTTCTTTCTTCAAATCAAATCAAATTCAAATTTTTTTTTTTCATATAATGAACATAACAAATTATAAATTCAAAGCGTTCACGACATGACATAAAATAAGTGTTAATAATTTAAAAAAAAATACTGAGAAGTGTAAGTTATTAATACACTAAGTAATAGAATAAAATATAAAATAAAAAAAGAAATAAAATAAAATAAAATAACAAAAATAACAAAATAAAAGTAGATGGAAGCATACAGAGTGAACTTTGATAAACCCTATCTTAAAAACTTATAAAACAACGTCCACCTAAATTCATTTCACGTAAGTGGAATATATCAATATCCGAAGCGATTTCATTAAACATGGTTATTGCCCCCCCCCCAATTGGCATTACTAATGGCAGGTTAGTTCTGCACCGTGGGAAAACAAACAACGGATGCCCTCGATTCCCAATGTAATTACCAGAGACACACAAGCCAACACCACCAAGAATTCAGAGTTCAAATTTACGCCGGTTATAAGTCGGAAAAAATATGTAGCTAAATAAAGATCCATTCTAAATTTTAAACTACAGTATGTAAGCATCCCTAAGAGAAAATCAGTCGGATAGAGCCACGGATAATATCCATACAGCCGAAAGTAAAGGAGTCTCAAAAATTTCTTTTGGACTCTCTCCACCATAAGGCCGTATTTCAACTGATGCGGGGCCCAAACGATAGACCCACTCTCAAATCTGCTTCTGACTAAGGAGTTATAGAAAATTTTTAGTACCGTAACATCCAAAAAGACCCGGGAAGTACGCAAGACAAAGCCCAACATCTTCTATCTAAACACACATTGGGTATTAATTGGTTAGTCCAGACTATGTTAATATATCAGTTAGGTGAATAAATAAACATTGTTTAATGTAAAATTTTCTAAAGTTATATCAAATTTATTTCCGAAAAATTACGTACCTGCGTTTATTCACGAACGTTATAGAGCCTATACACGTGCATGAATTTACTTGCACCAATAGTGTGTCTTTTTAACTATCGCGATATTAACTATTTAGTACGCGTAAAGGTGTTGACTATCTCACTATTCTTGTTCTTCAAGAGTAAGCGAGACGCGATGATGTCATTTTATGGTACTATTTGAGTGGTCGTGAAAATCAATTAAGTAACCTCAAAATGAGTCTCTTTGCGGCGTAGTTCGTTTATTTACCGGCAAGTATACCACTATCGTTCCACTGCGAAGGCGCGGATAGCGCACAGTCCAATTGTCGCGTGAAAATTCGGAAGCTTCTGAACTTTTTAAATCCATGCATGCAATCTTGCAATTTGCAAGGTAATACGTGTTTATACGTGAATTTTTTTGTTATGGCCACAATAATACGTACTGTATTATAGAACTGTATTATATTCTTATACGAATGTAAAATATCCATGTAAGTATATTTGTTTTCCAACCCGGATATTTTTTAAAGCCAACTTCTCCGTTTATTTTTCAATGCCAAGGATTCATTCTCTTTCGAATAGTTCTTCTATTGACATGTTCAATACCTCCATTCAGGTAGGTACCCAAGAACTGCATTAAATGACTTGGTGTCTATTCAACCTATTCAACATGTTTTCATAATTTGATATGCTGCTTTTATGGTTTCGTGATTTTTGTATAAATTATAGGTATTTTATATTTTAATATATTGTCATAATAATTGTGTAGGTACATGAACCGTTTCAAAACAAATAAATAATATAATTAATATTATTGTTAGTCTAGAATAGGTTGAAAGCTATCATTATTTTAACTTCTGTCTTTGCAAAAGCTGTAAAATTTATAACATTCGTTTTTTCTAAAAAATAAAAGTATGCATAATTTGAAATACTTTTTCTTTTGGTCTATATTGAATCGTGCATTGTCAGTATGGTAACGTTACAATACTGAATCTCAATTCGATTTATAGATAAAAATGATTTAAAACTACATACTATACGCATTTTATTATTTGAAAATTAGAAGTTTTCTTTTAAAAAATAAATTATACAATAGAGAATTTATTAAACGATTGTTTTATGATAAGATTATATATACATATCTATATAATTACGATAAGTTTTTTTCCGAATTAAAAAACCTATAATTTTCCTTATTATATTTTTATATCATAAAAAATCAATATAATGTGTTAAATTGTATCCTTCGTATTATAGCAGTTGCATTATACTTCCCCTTCAGATGGTTCTGGACGGTAAGTTAAAGCTTTTTAGTTTTTATTGATTTTAAGGTGACGTGAGTATTTTTTTAGTATGTCTGACCAAATGTATTACATACCGATAAGGTTCGAGTAAATAAAGAAAGAGTTTTGAGCGTAACGAGAAATTAAAAGACTAAGCCGGCTCTCATATATAAACTCGTCTCGTCTGCATTGTGTCGATGTGACGTCATTGTTATTCACAAAGGAGGGACGTGTAACTATTTTCACCCGACATGCAGCGAAGGTATAATCCCGAAATGTCGTATTTCGTCATTAATTTTGGCTTGCCGAGTGACGTCACTGTTCTCGAACGGACTTGCTATACGCACATAAGAAAATTGCATGTTGCGCTCAGTTTTGATTTATGACTATTATCCCAGTCGAGACGAATTTCAATGTGCGACTGGGCTTAGACTTGCATACATTTTTAAAGAAAATTAATGAAAACATATTCTTCAAATAAGGATTTTTTGAAAACAAATGATCGCATGCCACAGTGTAGATACCACTGCTTCAGACTCTCAGAGAGCAAAGTTTTATTTGGGAATATTGATATTAAGTTAAGTTACCTTTTATAATGGAGAAGTTTCGGAGAGTGGGCAATGTGAAATTTTGTCTTCTTTTGTAAAATCCTTTGCGTAACTCTATTGGACGATTCCTTCACAATACATTTTGTTAGGAACTTTTTGGTTCAGTTCTGTATTTCGTGAAAATATACAGAAATATATTTTGCAAAGGAAATAATAAGCCACACTGTATTTCAATAGTGTACAGAAATATTTTATTCAATATAATTGGCCGTCATTTTTTAATACTTTTAGGAGAAAAATATTTTAAATTGTAAAATTTAACTACTAAAATAAATAATATATCGTATGACGTGTTAGTATCGTGGTATTTTGAGATGTAACAGTATTAGTCAAGCTAAATATTCTAATTTAGAATGCACTATCATAATATTCTCATATTTTCTCTGTCAATAATAATTTATTCATGACCTGTTCTATGCAAGTGTTTGCCAAATGACGCTATCAGTTTTAAGGTCTCCATTTTTCGCCATTTTCAGATAAGTAATCACAAAAAAATAATAAAAATAAATAATAATAAAATAGTAAATAGCGAAATACAATCGTAACGACTGACAGATTACTCTGAGCAACGTTTGCTCTTAGCTAATCGGATTCTTTTTGAAATTCTTAGAGCAACGTTTACATTCAAATACCTACACTAAATTTTCATCATAAAACATATCATCTCTTGATAACGGCCTCTACAACGAGCCAGAAACGTCGAGTAAGAAGGAAGAAGGACACACGGTGGAAACCCAAAAATCTACTACGATAAAAAACAACCGTGAAAGCCTCAAACATTATATGAGTTAGTATTGTTATAAAATATTATTAGATATAAGATATGGATCAATAACTTAATTTATAACTGACTGAATTCCCGCGGTAATATGTTGTATAGTAAAACATTATAGCAAGGGATGTTTTGATATAAATAAAGAAGGGCTACCTTTTAGATTAAATACTGATTTGTTAAAGTAGATTTATTTTGTAATTTTAAGAATTACCTACATTTCCATACTATTGTAAAGTATGTAGTAACATGAATTGTAATTGTGTACATCATAAAATCGATAGTTTATGATGTTTTTGTGGAACATTTGCTATTTAGAGGACCTATATATTATCCCCTTGACCCTTGTCCATAGAAAGATCGCAAGAATAATAAATCCTTATTTAGTAACCAACCTATTAATATTATACATCATGAAAATGTAAATATGACTTTTGTTTCACACGCCATACTGACAATGTATGTTAAATACCTTATTTTACAATAATTGTTGTCAATTAATTAAATCCAATAAAGTATTTTAATAATATAAAATGTAATAATTACTAATTTTGATAATTAGAGCAGACTGGTAAAACCGTGTCATAACAGTATATATGTAACACCGAATGTGCGAAATTGACTATTACATGAAATGGGCAAAATTTTGGCTAATTCATGTAATAGTCAAGCCTGTTGCCTTATTCATGAATAAGGTAATTTTTCTGCTGAGTAAATGAATTCGCCACGGTATGGAATTCTTGAACTGTCAACATGACAGAAGAAAAAGTAAATTTAATACGGATGGTTTTATTAGTTATAATTGGACATAATATAATATTATTATTATTAGGTTAGGTTAGGTTAGGTTAGGTTTTGTAATTTTGAATTAAAATATTCAACTGAATGTCCATTTTGAGGTTAGCTATCAAGTGTCAACAAACTATCACAAACATTCCATCGACCATTGCACAATTGATACCCAAGCACGAATCAAATCGCGAAAATACTTTTCAATAAAATTCTTCCGTTATCATTTTATAGTTCTAGATATTTTTTGCGCATAGTAAATGGATATTAACGTCATTGTAGTTATATTTTTATATTATAATCATTGACATTTGACACATTTGTTTAGTTGCAAAAAACACCACGGAGCGCGATCATCTATTTTGACCATAGATAATATAAATGTACATTTTGACCAATGCATGAGCATTTGATACATTTAGTTTAGTTGCAAAAAATACCACCGTAGCGCTACTATCTAATTTGTCCAAGACATGAAATAGGCAGAAAAATTACTGCCGATTTCACGCACTCTCCAGATATTTTGTCTTAATTATGAATAAGGCAACGGGCTTGCATTTTTCATGATTTAGGCAAAATTTTGCCCATTTCATGTAATATTCAATTTCGCACATTCGGCGTAACATATATATTGAAAATGTACTTTAACAACAAGAATAAAAGAAAATCGAAATCATAAAAAAAAATATAGAAAAAACCGACTTTGAAACTAAAAACATCAAATAAAATAGTATTGACAGATATTTGTAAATAGACGAACAAAGAAAAGGACAATACTACTATGACCTTTTACTTACTTTATAATATTTCGAGTCGGGACCAGGAAAGAATTTAAAAGATTTTTTTAGAGAGATGTCATTTAAAATAAAATTTATTTACAAAACATAGTATCTACCTACATAAAATTGTAGTGAATCTGTAATATATAAATAAGATAGACGTTTTATGAAGCAGTTAGTTTGTTTTTAGTCTATTGGGAATGGAAAATCTTAACTCGACACGTGATTAAATATCTCATGAAATGTAAACATCAACAAACTGTCTCATTTTATATTGTATTGTTGACAGTTTTTATTACAGTTATTCATCCTTTTAACTTCCATTTTAAATTACTGTTTTATTATTTACTGAGTTATTGCTGTTTTACATAGATATTTGTATATAATTTCTTAAAAGCTAGTCCAGTCAAAAAACATCTATATAAAAACTTAGGACAATAATTATCATTATATGAAAACATAATAAATGTACGTGTATGCTCGGATTTTTTTTATAATATCGTCTATTCAATTCTAAACTATCCTAAACGCCAAATCATAAAATGTGCAGGAAAGCGAATTTAAAAATTATGAACCTATACTAAATTCGATTTAGTGCCTGTAATATCGAAATATTAAAAAATCATTTTTTGTGTTTCAAATTACAATAAATTTTGGGGAATTTTTTCCAATTTCAAATTTATGAAAAATTCAATACATTGGCAAATAATCTCACTTAGAATACGTAAGAAGTGGCATGAAAATAATTGTTTCTTAAATTCAATATAATCCTATACATTTAGGTTTATACAGAAATGTTGGAATTTTCATAGGGAATCAATTGATGTAAAAAAATGTATTTCGAAAAATTGGCGTTTAGGATAGTTTAGAATTGAATAGACGATATGTAAAACTTGTTCCCGTACACATTGTCTGGTATAATATTGAGTAGGCTAACTGAGATAAAAGATTTGGGTATATTTTATGAAGCAAAGTTCACTTTCAATCAGTATAATAATATTCTTAACATCAGTACTAGATCTAGAAAAATGCTTGGTTTTGTTATGAAGGTTTCAAGATCATTCGAAAACATGCGAGTGCTACGTATGTTATACGTATCATGTGTGTTGAGTATTCTTGAATACGCCAGTATTATTTGGAGTCCTTACAGGCTCATGCACACAATTAAGTTGGATTGTGTCCACAATAGAATTCTAAGATTTCTTTACTTAAGGACATACGGATTTTTCACTTATGATAATGATAATTAAATGAATTTTCCAACTCATTTTCTTCCGGATATGCTATCAATGCAATCCTTATTCACCCTAAGAGTGATTGCTCTTTTAAAGCATTTCTTTTACTTCTTTGTGGGTTCATTTACAATCCGTATATACTGGCAAATATTAATTTTCATGTTAGAGTCTGTATTCTATAAACTGGCGTACACATCACACGGAAAGCATTGTGCCATCGCGTTCAACTGTTCAAGTTTTCAATGGGAAGGAACGAGATGGATGGTGAAGCGGAGGAAAACCAATACGCCAGTTTATAGAAGACAGACTCTACCTCTAATATCACTCGTAACTCTACGGTCTTCAAGATACCCCGTTGCAGGACGGATGTGATGTTTCATGATGCTGAGTTATCGAGCGATTAACTTATTTGATGACACCACAGGTTGATTTGCTTTTATTTACTATATTATGTTTGTGGACGTGTTAAATAGGTCAACATTATAAATGTATTTATCATTTTATTTGAATATCTGCATAAACATATACTTACTTTCTTTTCTACTTTTTTGTTATATTGGTTGTTATTTTTAATTAAGTAATTTTTTTATAATATTTAAATAATTATATATTATGGCGCATTGTAATGCCATAATACTCTTTATCTAAATAAATAAAATAGATATACTTTTGGACGGTTTGTCTTATTTAATGTTCACCAAACCGATATATTTTGGTCTATATTATAGAAAAAAATAGTACAAATATTTTTTCAAAATACTCACCTCATAAATAGTCTGCGTTATCAGACAATAAAAGATGTTGAAACATTGAAACAATAATATGTACCTACGGTAATGAATGTTATGATAACAAATATTATGTTTAATTTATAATTTTAAATAAAAACTGATTGCTAATATAATGTTATCATAAGCTACTCTTTAGTAGATAAACATAAAAAATAGACAAAAGAAAGTCCATTATAAATAGTGGATAATTATCACTCCATCATGAAATATTCGCCATTAAGGCTGAGGTTAATAATGATTATACAAAAAAGAGTATTTAACCGCGATTTTAGATAGGTACATCTAAAAATACATATGACAATTTTTAAATCCCGCGAGCGACTCGCAAAAATATTTGGATAAATAAACCTATAATGAAAATGTATTTCGCAAATCTGCACGTATCATTGCTGGTTACCAAGAACTTTGGAAGTAAACCAGACATCACGTAACTCGACAATATAATACAGTCCTATTTAACCTTTTCTAATACATTTTGTTACCACTGTCAATTTCGATTATACTGGTATTGTCAGATTTTCGAATCCGGTATCGAAAAATACTGGGATACCGAATTTGAAATACTGGCATTGTAATCCCTAGTTATCGTCATATATGAGAGTAATTTATTAGTGCCTTATAGCAATGTTTGTAGACATATCATAATACGGGCTGTGGCATTTACATTTTAATTAAAAAATAGTCAAAATTGGAATATTGAATCTATGTTGCAATTGTCCTTGTGCGAGCCGAGCCGCCTTATACATTTTTGATTGTGTGAAATAATATTATGATAGTATGTATTAAATTGTTATATTTATATTATTATTAAACACATTACTTTAAATTATAATGTCAACATTATTTTTGAAACTATATTGAAATATCCTCGTTACGGTTTGAAATTTGTTTGTATCAATGGAGGTGAATATAGCTAAGCTTGTACTTTACAATGAGTTTCAAAGCTGACAATAGTTTCACAGTTTAGCACAGTTTAGTAGCTTTTCTACTAATATTAAGTATGGCATCATATTATATAATATATAGATATATATTATATTAACATTGCATTGATGCACTTTGTCTGCTGTGCTCACAGTGACGCAATGTGATGGCATTGTTAATTTATATTAATTAATATTTTCATTTTAATCTTATTCTGTAGGCTTGTTTTAAATGAAGTTTTTTTTACGAATATGCGATACATCAATAATTGTAATTACTACCTAGAGATGTCATTATTGTACCTTTTTACCATGTCCGATTCTAATAAGATGCCACTTTCTCAACCTATTAGGTCTATAATATGACTCAAATACAAATTGAAAAACAATATTATATACTTGCCAAACTCAGGATTGGAACTTGGGACCCACGACATTATAGGTCGACGTTTAAGCCGCTCGGCCATCGTGGGTGTATTTATTTAGATGGCTATTAACAATATTCCTAATGCAAACTGCGTCGACACCCGATGTTGACGTTGCCACCATAAATAATGTATAAATTAAAAAATATTTACAAAGGCGTTACTTTGTTTGTAGCTTCATAGTTAGAGTTCTTTCCCGGAAAGCAAAAGACTCGTGTTCGAATCCTACTCAATCTAAGTTTTTTTCTAAGATTATTTCAACAAGTGCGTGTCTGAGGTATTTCGGTTACATAGTTATACAATATATTGGTGTGGACCAATATCGCGACTGCTCCACGTAAAATATGTACCTAAGTAGCCAGATATACAAAATGAAGAAAGAAGTAGACATATTCAATTTGATTTTTTTTTATCAATCAGATAAACGATGGTTGGATATACTGCTACTACTTTCTGACACATTTTACACATTTTAATTATGTACTCCGATAAAGCACACGTATATATGCGTGCGTCACTCTATCTGCATCTTAACTGACCAATTTAAGACAGCGAATGGTAAACTGTGATACTGCAAAATGTAATTCATATGTTTTACGAGCAATGACATTATTAATGGACAACGCACTCAATACAGTAGCTAGTAAGTAAATTCGCGCATAGCGACGTTCGCACATGTATAGGTAGTCATCACGCTATTTCCATTATGCGATATCACACATTGGGAATTTATAGCAATATCACCTTTATTGTAATGGCATTAGAACAGTGTTTCTAGTGTTCGAACCGAACCATTTGGCAGACCCGACAAAAAGTATCGAGAATTTATAGCAATATCACCTTTATTGTAATGACGTTAGAACAGATTATGCCATTCGGCAGATCCGACGAAAAAGTGAGTGTATTTTTTTTTCCAGATGCTTCGTCCATAATGTCATTATTTACAAATAACCGTTTGGCGCTGAAAGGCAAATATTTCGAAATCACAGATTCTGTGATTGATTCACTCTTATTGTATTGTAATTAATTATTGAGTTTCGGTCTAGTGTTAAAATGAAAATGAAAAAAAAACATGTTCTTCTTAATTTTTTTATGAATTAACTTGCGTTACATAAAGTAAAGTAAAGTTAGAGTAATTAATATATTTTACAATATTATTAATTAACTGTAAGTTTTCAATTAAAGTTGTTCAACTGTATATGCCCGCTACTGTTGCCAGTAATCAATCTTCGCACGACAAACCTTCGGTAATTAATTGACTGATCGATCAATCAGCCTCATGTTTAATAGTTTATTCGTTTTCTTCATATTGACAACTAAAACAAAAGAACACGATAAAGGCGTTAGTTGACTGGATAGATTTTTTAAACGTATTATATTTGAGTCTCGTGACATTGTTTGACCTGAGCACACGTGTTTTTTTTTTGCCAGACAATACGGAGTGGAGTGTGGACAGTAATTGAAATCAATCTATCATCAAATACCACGTTATATAAGACAAGTCTACAATAAAAAAAATATATCATTATCTAGTAAACTTCCAGAGTCGGCCCAGTACAATATTATTAAACATTATATTCCAGTACATAATTATATTGAACGAGTCAGCGGTTTAAATACGTGTAGCTGTGAATTTTATTTATTATTACAGTCATAATATAATATGATACTATGGGAATGGATATTAGACTAATTTTCCATTGCGATACCGTATTTAATATCGCAATTCAATCTGCTGACACAGGTAAACAGTTGTTTACCAGTATATGAGTCGCTGGGTATTTATTATTGCGGTCGAATAATTTGATACATTAAAAATAGATATTTGATCAATATACTAACAACAACAAATGTAAAATAATTTTAATAAGGTATATTTAGGGATTGCAATACCGGTATTTCAAAACCGGTATTCCAGTATTTATCAATACCGAAATACCAGTTTAAAAAATCCAAAATACCGGGATTTTCGGTATTAAAAAAGCATGCTCGTTGACGTTTTTGAAAATAAATTATAAGTTATGTCGCGATGAATTATCATAGTATTATTTTGAAACAGAAAACATCCATGACAAAAATGTTCAATTATTCTATAATTATTGTTGACTATACAAGAGTTGAATTTAAGTAGCTTTTCCTACAGCCTGACTTATTTGCACTTGAACTTTTGAGGGCTTTAGTTAAAATTATCAACATATTCAAATTATTTGTAAAAAATCACTAGATCTACAATTATCATCAATACATATTTTTAAATGTTAACCTTATACATGTAGGTATGTAGATTTTTGTTATAAAATCATATTTAAAAAGATTTTAGTAGCTATATTTATTGATAATCACCTACTTCTGTTTTTTTTAATGTTTAATAAATACCGGTATTATTACCGGTATTCAATAAGAAATACCGAAAAACCGGTATTGAAATTGTTATTCGGTACTGCAATCCCTATGTATATTGTATACAGTGGCAGCTCGACGACTTTTTAGGTGGTGGGATTTAGTCATTAATATTAACATAACTTATATAATCTTCCAATATGCCTGAAGCGTAAAGTATTCAACCAATATGTGCTACCAGTGCTAACGTATGTTTGCGAAACATAGACTCTCAACACACGAGAGATCCAAAAATTTAGAGTTGCGCAACGTGGCATGGAAAGGTGCATGTTGGGCACAACGCGTAAGGATCGCAGAAGAAACCAATGGATAAAGAAGCAAACAAGGGTGAGAGATGTGATAGAGGTCAAAAAATTGATGAAATGGCGGTGGGCCGGACATACCGCACAGCGAACGCACAACCGCTGGACGAATACAGTCATTCAATGGTACCCGAGGGGCACCAAGATGCCACAAGGGCGCCCTAAAACCCGCTGGATTGACCAACTTGTCAGGTTTGGTGGAAGTACGTGGCAGATAAAAGCAAGGAACCTAGAAGAGTGGAGAGAGCTGGAGGAGGCCTTCATCCAGCAGTGGATCGACCCCGGCTGAAAATATATACATACCTACCTACTATCTTACATTATACATTATGTATCAAGCGACTTATAATAAGTATATAATTTTATTAATGAAAACTATGTAATTTTTCAGAATAAATAAAATGATTATTTTAGTCGTTACTTAATCACATCTAAAAACGCGTTTAAAATATGAACTTCATCAACATCAGCCTGAATCTATCCACAGCTGGATGAAAGCCTCTTCAAGCTGATTCCACTTCTCTCAGTCCTGTGTTGTAATTAATAATAATAATGAGTATAGACTTACCATTATCGGTTATGAAAAACGACATGCAGCGACCTTTTTTTACTCACCTCTGTTTTCAAAAATTATGTATGTTCAATAATTAGAATTTTAGATTCTTAAATCTTCCAGTGGCAAAAGGTGGAGGTAAGCTGTTAAGACCCGCCGTAAATAGTGCATTTTAAACTTTTTTGTCATACGTATTTGTTTTTATTGAACTAAGACAGCAGTTTACAGATGGTGTTGGTTAGTTTTTAAAAAGCAATTAAATCCTGCCTAAACCAAACAAACTATAATAGTTTATTAAATTAAAAGAGGGGCAAGGAATCGGCTTTCTCATACAACTGAATGAAGTAGGCCAACAATAGCCGACAACTTACGAGAAATAGCGACGCGATAAAAAAAATGCAGGGCATCACGGAGGATTTACTTTGGTTGTTATAACGTACCCATATAATATAATGTTAACGTGGAAATTTTGCCGCAAATTGATTACCAGCCTGCCTCATCATACCTTTTTACCATACTTGTCAGCTTCACCATACTTTCATATAACTTGCCGCCCCTAGTTTTGGTATACTTTGTGCGATACGACAAAATTGTGCACACTTTTTCATTCATACTTATTTGTTTTCGTTGCATTAGGAATACAAAAATATTACACATATTCTGGGTTTATGTTTTAAAATTCATTTACTCTTGTCTAAAGTCTAAACCAAACCATAATAGATCAAAAATATTATGCTATCTATAAAATATCTAAAGTTATGTATGATTGAATTGCATAATTTTAGATATTTTATAGATGGACGAGTATTTGATGACTATTATCTTTTTTTTTTTTGAATTATTAATAACCATGTCCTTGCTTTTTCGTACAATGTGTTAGTAATTTTGAACAATCACAAACACCCAGGCTTTGAGAAAAACACATAAATATTGAGTGTCCCGACCGGGAATCGAACCCAAGAACTCTCGGGTGGAAGACTATTATCTATTATAGCTTGGTTTTCGCATGCTTTGATTGAATTTTAAAAAAACCAACATCTGTAAATTTTAGTCTTATTTCAATAAAAATAATAAAATTACGCATGACTGACAAAGTTTAGTATGCACTATTTATGACGCATCTAACTAGCCTACCTCCATCCTTTGCCACTAAAATCTTGTAAATTATTCGTTGAATAAAAAAAGTAATTATTATTGATTTTCATTTTTATATGTTTTATTTCATCCGTTGCAGATAATTCAAGACAAATAAATGATATCAGGTAGGTAATTATATAAATTTTCAGGCAGGATGTTATTTGTTTTATGGTTTTGTCGATACAGACGATCTAAGCAAAAAAAAACCTTTGAAATTACTGAGGTACGTTTCTTGTTTCGAAAAAGCTGTCATTGGAGAATAGAGAGAAAGACAGAGACAGAGAGAGGAAAAGAAATTTTCGCTTTGTTTTGGCATCATTAGTGGCATGAGTCGCATTTTAATACCTCCCTGCCACAAAAGAGGAGGTCTCCACTGAGAATTATTGGCGTCTTTAATGAAGTCCTTCCGAAAACAGACGCGACCAACTATTGCTGACAGATTTGATGACTTTTACAATTTCTTCTTTATTAATTAATAATCTTCGTCTGCATAACTACACCATATTTGTTTTTTAATCAAAAGAGTCAACCACAATAAAAAAACTCAAATCTACACAACGATAAATAACTTACGTTTAGTTAACTATTGGTTAACATTAAAAAAATGAATGTGACCTTATCTTCTCCAGCTAATATGCCAGCTAGGGATTGCAATACCGGTATTTCAGTATTTATCAAAATATATTTACTGATAAGTAGCTACTTATGTTTTAACGAATACCGGTATTAATACCGGTATTCAATAAGAAATACCGAAAAACCGGTAGTTATATTTTCATTCAGTATTGCAATCCCTAATGCCAGCCTCTTAGTTAGGGTATATGGATACCTTTGCACGCCCCCTAGAAGCCTCCAAATCGGATACCGAGTTTTCTTTGTAAAGTGTCATCTTTCGTGATGTGTTCCTCAAGGTTATATAATATAAGGCAGATAGATACCAGGATAGATTCCAATGGGAGGTTGTACGCATTTAATAACAACAAAAACAATCAAGTGATCGGCTGGTCACAAATATTACACACGATGCGTCTAGTTTCAAAAGCCCCTAAAACGGTTTTTGAAAATTTTTGAGTTAGATATGTATTTAGATGGATATTTTTATTATCTATATGATGGCTAAAGATGAAGATCTTGGCATAAAAACAGCAAATGTCACAAAACACTTTTTTTTCAGGAGAGGGTAAAAACATAATATCTTGGTTGTCAAGAAAAAATTTATTAATTTGACAATAAGGAATTATAGAGAAATCTTATATGCACAATATGAATGTAAAAAATATTTTAAATTTATTTCGGTTAAATAGATATTTAAAAAAGAATGAGTGTGACATTTGCTGTTTTTACACAATTTTTGGACATTTGTTGTTTTTATTGCAAAATTGAAAAGATCGAAATGTAAATAGTATGACTAAAACTATAATTTTATTAAATAAAATAAAGAATATATATTTCTGTTATTTTTTAATCATAATACAACTTTTAATAAGGTTTGGACATATTATTTACCAATTAACAAACGACTTCAATGTATGTAAAAAATCAAGAATTAAATATTTAAAAAAATGTTTTAATTATGTGCGGGTTAATAATGATTAGCTTCATATTATTATTATTGATTTAATTTAATAAAACACATTTTTTATTATCTACTTATTCCACTTTAAATAAATCTGGACCGGTTTCGTCCGCCTCTGTTTTTCTGCCAACTGTTTTCAACAGTTGAAAATGTCCCTCTAAGGTGGACGAAACCTGTGCAGATTTATTTATTAAAAGTGGAATAAGTATTAAAAAATGTGTTTTATTAAATTAAATCATTAACACAATGGATTTCCACCATGAATTGATAGTTAGCACGAAAAAAGAAAACCGATTAGCTTCGTCTGACACCTTCACTATCAGCAAATTAAACGATGCATTTATTGGGTTTTGTAAATATTTAGCTAATTTTAAAATATATATTTTTTAGCTCCTTTCAATGGAATTAATCCACCATTATGTTGTTTTAAATGCAATCGTGACTTGCATTTGATTTTTCTTCACGACATTAAATCTATCCCACAGCCCAGAGAGAAACTGAAATGTTCGCAAAGCATTTCTCCCTTACTAGTCTGGTCTATTCTGTACATTATAACTAGCCTATAAATTTTTACCGAAAAATGCCAAAGTTTTAACCTATACCTATATGATATTAAAAAAAATCTTTTTTTCCGGTCTCTTTAGATTTTATAATGAAGGGCCTAGAATTTTCCTTATTGCATCCAATATCACCCTATTCAACTGAACTGAACTATCAACTGAACAATAATGAAAGTCACCGTTTTGGTAAAAACGTTGCTTGGTTTTGTTAATTTTTCTCTTTCGAGACGTTTCAGATGTCTATGCTAGTAATATCCATGATAAAATATTAAAAAAATCATAAGAAAACGTTATAAAAAGCAATAATTAAACGAATCAAGGATAATTTGACAGCTCAGACACTAAATTGTATGGAATGTATACTAACATTAATAACGCCGCCTGGTGATAAAAGTGTAGAACTACTGGACCTTTGCTGTTTTCATACAAAAATGCCTGGACTATTGCGGTTTTTAGAAAAGTGGCATATTTTTGAGAGCAGATTTGAGGGACTTATGATTTTTTTTTAAATATATCTTTGCACAGTTGTATGTAATCATACACAGGGAATATAGAAATGCAATAAAATGAAAATGGAAACATTTGATGTTTTTATGCCAAGATCTTCGATTGAGCTTGAAAAAACGCCAAAAACCGTCAATACGTATGATGAAAAATTAGGGTACATTTCAAAACCCACTAAAATGGTTGGGTGTGCTTTTCAAATACCCCTAAAATGGAAAGCCAAAATACTCTTTAGAATGTAACGAATTACAAAATAAAGTCGTTTTAGGGGCTTTTGAAACTAGGCGCTTCATATTAACAAAATGAAAAAACAAGTTATCTGATGCGGATAAAGGAGGACAAGTCATTATTCTGAAAATATGAGCGAAATAAATTTACATAGCTATATTGGAATTAATATAATACGTCTTTATGCATTGATTCGGACGTTAAGTCATTCACTTCGGACCAGTTTATTACTATTTAATTACCACGTTAATAGTATCTAATGGCAACGCACCAGTGAGTATTGGAGTTGACTGGGAGCCAATGATACCGCGTTAGCGCAAAGGCGAGCCTGATCACAAATATAATACAGGCGGACCTCGACTTTCGAACGTTCGACTTTTGCACAATTCGCTATTTCGCACATTAAAAAAAATCTTTTAAACATCGCGCTGTAGGGTAAAGATATCCCCCTCTAGCTCACTCACAAGCAAGTGCATTTCTTGCATCACTTTGCTTGTGAGCTAGCTAGGATAGGTTTAGTCTTGAGCAAGAGCACGTCATGCAGGCTTGTTGTGTTGTGCGTTTTGTTAATTTGATTCATTTGAAATATATCACCCTAAAGATTTATAAACAAGAGTGAGAAACAGAAAAACTGCAGTGTTGATACGAACAAAGAGAAATCAAGGACTTATAAACTTCACATGACATTCGCATAGTTATGGATGAAATGGAAAAAATATTTGTCATCATGGATCGACGACCAACATCAAAAAGATGTCCCTCTGAATATTTCAATTATTCAAGCGAAGGCTCTTAGTTTGCACAAAGATTGGAAGGCTAGATTAAAAGAAGATTCGAACACGATTTTTCAAGCAAGTAACGGTTGGTTTATATTAAATTCACTGGAGAATCGGCTGATGCGGATAAAGATGTTGCAAAAGAATTTATTTCCTCATTATCCAAAATTATTGAAGATGGAGAACATTCCTCTAGCCAAATATTTAATGTAGATGACACAGGTTTATTTTGGAAAAAAATGCCTAGTCGTACATTCTTATCTAAGGAAGAATCAGTTGCCCCTGGGCATAAACATTCTAAAAACCGATTGACATTGCTTCTTGGTGGAAACATGGCTGGTGATTTAAAATTGATGCCAATGTTAATTTATCAACCAGAAAATCCTAGAGCATTGAAAGGCAAGGATAAAGAATTGCTTCCAGTAATCAAATAAAAAAGCCTGGGTTTACTGCGTTAATATTAAAAGATTGGTTCACTTTACATTTCGTGCCAGCAGTTAAGCAATATTGTAAAGTTAATGATTTACCATTTAAAATATTTTATTTAAAATAAGAAAAAGAAGAGTGGCAAACAGTTAACTCTTGATAACTTTTTAAGGGAAACACCCGCAACCCCCACTTAAACATGTCTCTTATTAAACATCTTATATTTACTTGAGAAATAAATATTTCAAAATACACACAATTTAATTTTTTTTTTACTTTCCTCTACTTTCGAACATTCAACATTCGCACACCTTTTCAGGAACCAATTATGTGCGAAAGTCGAGGTCCTCCTGTATTACAAATTAACAATTTTTTTTGTAGAAAAAAAAGTTTACTGATGGAGATACAGGAGGACAATTCCATATCTTGAAAATATGAGAGATTAAATTTACATGACTATATTGGAATTAATATAATACGTCTTTATGCATTGATTTGGACGTTAAACCATTCACTGCGGGCCAGATTATTACTATTTAATTACCACGTTAATATTATCTAATGGCAACGCACCAGTTGGAGTATTGGAGTTGATTGGGAGCAAATGATACCGCGTTAGCGCAAAGGCGAGCTTGATCACAAATATAATATTACATAATAACAATATTTCTTATAGAAAAACAAGTTTGCTGATTCATTATCTTGAAACTAATAGGCCATCCATGGACTGAAGCCGTATGCGGTTTCGAACCGTGTGCTATACTAAGCTTATCTGTTCTGGTCATGGAAATATATTTCCACAAAAGTATATTATAAGCATCTGATCGTATCCGTTTATACCATACACTTACAAATTTAGTGAAAATATATTTTCATGAACAAAAATCATAAGTTTAGTATGGCACACGGATCTAAACCGCATTCGGTTTCAGTCCATGGATGGCCTCTGTGAGAGAATTCAATTTACATGACTATATTGGACTTAATATTATAATACGTCTTTATGCATTGATTCGGACATTTGTTAAGGGCAATGGCCATCGTTAATTTCTAAAAGTGTTTAAAAACCTACTAATTTTATAAAATACTTCGCAATGCTATTACTACAAAATCATCTCGCCAGCAAAATAAAGCTTTTTTTCCTATCTCCGATGAATTCCATATAACCAGTAAACATAAAAATAAAAGAAGTAGGTTGCCTTAGACATGGCCCCACAAAGCAGGGGCTGGCAGGGCTCTAGCATAGGGAGCCGGGGTATAGTGGGCCCGTCATGGCGGGTCGACCTAACAAGTGAGATAAATACAAATCACAAATTTTCTCTAATTGTAAGAAAGTCGGCTGCGGCGCTATTTTACTTTAAGAATATGAATATTTTAAAATATGTATATGTATGGTGCGATTTTTGATAATTGTATGTCGATATTCGAAAACTTCATAATCCAAGTGGATTTATTAAAAAAAATACAAAAAATCGCTAAAAATACATTGATCCTTACCTGTAACACCAGTGTCATACTGCCTTTAACCCTAGCGATAGGTAAGGGGGCCGATTCATAATGTGGGGGCCATGACCTTCAAGGTGAGACTGTAAGAAGGTTTAATTCTCGATTTTGGATAAATATGGGATACACTTAAGCACGTTTTAAAGAATATGTTATTTTCATATGTTTGAAAAAGTCTGTAAATATGCCTTGAAGTTTATCATGAAAACAAAACGCTCATTCATAATTATTTCATCTGTAATTTTTAAATTTCAATTTCTAAAATCCGGTAATAATTATTAAATTTAATTAATTTTAAATTCGACGCCCACGATGGCCGAGCAGCCTAAGCATCAGCTTATAATGTCGTGGGTCTCAGGTTAGAATCCTGGGTCTGGCAAAAACACATAATGTATTTTAGTTAATGTTGTTTTTGGATTTATAGGTTGAGCAAGTCGCTAACATCCGTTTCTCGTAAAAAAAAATGTTAATACAGCCTCCACCCATATTATGATTATCTCAGGATCGAACATGGTGAAATAAGTAAATAATTTTAATTTATAATAATCAATATTATTTTTTAATTATATGCTTTAGCTAATGTATATCTAACAGTCTTTAAAGTCAGTCTGCATGACATATTTAAACATTGCAACTAAATGTTATGATATATTAACATTTCTTTAATTTTTTAAAAATAAAATTGCAATAATTGTCATTCTCTTGAAACCAGAATAATTAAGTATCTAGGTCGTGGCGCTAACAAAATCTTGCACTGCATGGCACGCGTGTCACAAATTACCGATCACTGGTGAAGTCTATTCCTTCCGTTTGATTTGATTGAAAACAACTTGATGACGTCACCATTCAAACACTTTTATTTATACTCATCAGAGGTTACATTTAGGTTTTTCTAAGTAACATTTCCGATTGACATAATATTTTATTCTACTAGTAAGACGAATAAAAACACCCTTTTTTTGTTCCCGTTGGAGTATATTTATTATTTATTTGTCACGTAAAAATATGAGATTATCAAAAATAGGGCCTCGTGGGACGCTCGATTAAGACCGAGTGTGGTGCGGGCGGCTTGGTTTAGAGGAATCTATATATCCATTATTAGATAGATGCTTTAAATCACAATACGATCTACGTGACATGTTTCAACCAAGGCCAAGTTTGAGGCATTTGAATTGCGTCATAATATGGAGGACGGAATAATTCCGATCCCTCTTTAGATTCACCACTTTCAACTCCTGACTCCTCTATTTCGGCAGAGTTTCAATTCACGTGTACAAAGGAAACTTCATGTCATTAAAGATAAATGATGCCAGAGCAAGTCAAGGTTCTTTTTCTATTTTCTAAACTCTTTGTTTAAGTACCAATGATGCACATTTGTGCTTAAATAAAAAGTTAGATAACATACTACATAAGTCCTGTGCAACGTTTCAAGACAAATTCAAATTTTCAAAATTTTATTTATTTTTTACATATAGTGAACATTACAAATTATTAATTTAAGACATTCCCAATATGACATTTAGAAACAAATGAATATTATTAAAACAATAATACATAAAAAAGATAAATCAGTATTAAGTTATTAAACAGTAGAAAAATGTAAATACAAAAAATATAAATTAGATAGGAACAAGTACACCGGATAAGTTAAGCAGACCCTATTTTAAGAATTTATAAAACAGCGTTCACCTATTACACTCATTCTCACGTTGGTGGAATATATCAACACCCGTAGTAATTTGGTTGAACATAGTTATCGCCCTCCAAATTGGCATTACTAGTGACAGGTTAGTTCTGCACCTTGGGTAAATAAACAACTGATGCTTTCTATTTATAAGATAGCAATCAGGAACACACAGGTCAACACTGCCCAGAATGACAGAGTTCTCATTTCTACCTCGTAAAAGTAGAAAAAAATACGTAGCTAAATAGAGATATCTTCTAAATTGCAGACTGAAGGAAGTGTGGCACTTAAATCTTTTTATTCCGACACAGTTATGGCGTCGTGGAAGGCGATTCTCCACAAATGGCTGGTGGAGGTGGGGTAACTCAAATCAGTTCCTTTTTTTGCGGTTGGCTTGAGAGTGGACCTATTATTTGACCCTTGCATTAGTTGAACTACAGTTTTATGGTGAAGAGGTTTCAAAAAAAATATTTTGAGACTGCTTGACAATATGTGCTATCCGTGGTTGTATTCAATACGTCTTATTGTCTTTCTATTACATACGCATCAGCTATTTTATACACAAGACTGATTGCGGCCGCTACGGCAGTTATCTAGCGTAGGTTTGTAACGAAGTATTAGAACTTATTGTAACAATTACAATAAGTTAGCCATCGAAACAGTCAAAACTGTCTATCTCGCTCTAAAATTTAGCATAGCCAAGAGAGGTGCTGTTAAAACATAGCACTTATTGTAACAATTGCAAATAACTTATTGTAATTGTTACAATAAGTTAGTTGCGAGAAAGCTAGTTGCGAGATCAAAAGAGAAACGATTGTACTTTCTGGACAAACAGATAAGACAAAGAAATATAATGTTCTTTGGCATTGAGGAAAGAGAATCGTCGTACGGAGAACTGGAAAACAACATCGTCAGTGGATATGAGAGAACTTTTTTATAGATTAGACCATAAAGACATTCAAGAGGTAAAGAGAATATGTGCTAATACTTCGATACAAATCTACCCTAGATAGCTGCCGTAATGGCTGAAAGCAGTCTTGTGTATAGAATAGATGCGATGTAAGGTGACCGTGCACAAATCGCGGCTGTATGGCGGGTGGAAATGGGGTAACTTCAACCATGTTCAATTGAAACATAGTAAAATAACATTTTGAATTATGTATGTTTTCTTACTTTTCAATTAGTATTAGGTACTGGGTATAACAAATGATTTTATTCAAAAAAAAAATTTATCGTATGATAAATTTTATTCCTTATGCGAAAGCATACAACTCCAAAGAAGTATTTCTTGTAATATGAAAGGATGAGTAGATACCCTCTTTCTCCTTAATTACGTTTGGTACATTGCATTTTCCATTGACCTATTTTGTGAGATGCTTCTATTTTCTTTTATGTTGTGATTGATGAAGTAAATGAGACACTCGTATAAGATTCGAGGAACACAAGTGAGCACAAAGAATTTAATCTAAATATTTTTGCTTGCAAAACAATAAAACGGCGTTAATTTTAACAAGAGATGATTTATTATCATGGCTATACTTGGTTTTTTAATGAATAAAATACGTGCCATTCTAATTTATTATATTATGAGGTGTTTTAAATGAATCGGCTTTTAGAAAGAGTCAAGAATTTTATTATTTTTCTACATTATCACGTGGGGGCCACCAATTTGTAGTTGTTTTAGTTATTAAATTTACATTCTTAAGGTGACGCATCAGTGAAACGCCAAATAATTTTCAACTGTACGCGCGACGAAATTTTGAGCTCGCTGCCATTCACTGAGAGAATGTTGACCCAGGAACACGTCACTTTGCTGCGTGATGGCGACGGGTCAATTAATTCTAAAATCGTGTAAAGATGACTAAAAACGTTACCCATTTACTTTAAAAAGAAAACATGTCAATGAATATATTATTATTGTTACTAATAGAACAATAAACAGAACATAAAATGGACGTATGTTGGATTTATATGACAATTAATATTTCGTTTGACAGGCGTCATTTTCACCCGCCACCCGCAATCCGCGCATCGCCTAGCGACGATCTTTTTAGACCGTGCCTCAACTAATGCATGGCCTTAATACACAGACTTGATTTTTGACTGACGTTTATTGATGAGCTGATAAAATTTGTGTTGTCTTTATTTCTTGCCGATAGATGTCACTATAATCTATTACAGGGGTAGTCAACCTTTTTATACCTATCAATAAAATAATAATAGATATGTTAGAAAATTTTCTAACCGCCCACCGGTTCCACAGTAATGATGATTTATAAAGTAGGGAAGTAACTTTACTTTATAAAATTTATAAATCAGAGTTACAGCAAGTTAAAGCATATTATTATAATAATTATTACTTACAAAATACTTTATGTCAGACTTTTGCTAAGTTTGGCAGAATAAATCTTTATAAAACAACTTACTACAGTTCAATCTATCTTTTTATTTATACTTTGCACACATAGAAGCATGAAGTCTGATGAAATTACATTTAATTAATTAACACAATCACTGCTGACCTTTTAATATTTAAATAGCACGTTAATTATATCTAATGGCCAAGTACTCCAAACGCGCCAGTTGCGGTGTTATCACTAAATGGGTTAAATTATTAATGAGATATATTAATGAGACGTATAATCACCTACAGCCCACCATGAAAGCTTGAACGCCCACTAGTGGGCGGTAGGGACCAGGTTGACTACCCCTGATCTATTAGGTACTTTTTTACCATGTCCGATCCTAATAAGATCATAATTTTGAGATTTTTGTTTTACTAGAAATGCATGTTAGCCACCTGCACAATCTATTAGGTCCATACTATTATGATACAAACACAAATTAGAAAACAATAATATGTGTAATTGACAGGCCTAGGATTCGAATCTGGGACCCACAACGTTATAGGCCGACGCTTAAGCCGCCCGGCAAACGGTATCTATTAATTTAATAGAAAAAATATTAGGTGTCAGTGTCACTTGTCAACATACAAATCGATACGCTCAATAATTTAGCTAACAATAATATTATTTAGAAAAAACTTTTTTTATTGAATGAATAATTCACAAGATTTAAGAATGTAGCATTTCTTATATTGAATATAATATATATTTTTTCTAAAATATACATATCAGTGGCGTGGGGTGGAGGTAGAGTTGGGTTTCGGGAATTTACCGACGGGAATTCTCGAGAAATTTTCGAGGTTCTACAACCCGAATCTCGAGAATTGAAATTTTTAACATTTCGGGAAATCCCGAATCTCGAGAATCTTTTCTCGAGATTCGGGATTTCTTTATTATCAAATATTAATTGAAAAAACGATTTTTCTATATGAAAAAAGTTGACAGAAAATACAAAACGTTCAAGGACTGATCAAGGCATTTAACACAATTAAGCCAACGTCGAGTCAAAATGAGTGCAATTTTTCAACATAAAGCAATTTTGTGTCTCAAAAGCGTACGCGATTGTCAGACGCAGCTATTGACAGTTTTGAAATTGTATTTTAATAAGTAATGTTTAGAATTATTTTTGTTTTTCAACTTCTATTTTGTTTGACATCTTACTTAAATAAAAGAAAATCATATTTTTTTGGAATTGGTCTGTTTTTACACTGATTTTAGGATTTTTACAGTTTTTTTTTTAATTTCCTCGATATCTCGAGAATTCTCGAGAATTCTTTCCTGGAAATCCCGAATCTCGAGATTGAGATTTTCTCGGGAAATACCCAACTCTAGGTGGAGGGTATGCTGTTAAGATTCGACATAAATAGTGCACACAATTTCAAACACTTATTATTGTTTTAGTTGAATTAAGACTTAATACAGATGGTGTCAGTTAGTTTTTTTAAATTTATTAAGCCCTGCCCAACCATACAATAATCGATAAAAAATATTCTTCTATCTATAAAAAAAAAATCTAAAATGATATATGATATTTTAGATATTTTATAGATAAATGCATATTTTTTAATTATTATCCACTATGGCTTAGATTAGAGAAGGCTTAATTAATTGAATTTTTAAAAAACTAACTAATACTGTCTACATATTGTAGTATTAGTTCAATGAAAACAAAACGTTTGACTGACAAAGTTTAATATTTACTATTTATGTTGGATCTTAACAATCTACCTCCAACCTATTATAGTACCTATGTATTTTCTAAAAAAAATGTTTTTAGTACGTATATATTATCTGAGGTATTTTAAAATAATTTCTATTTATTATTATTATTACAATTTTTATATCACAAGTGAAGAAATATAGGCTTACAATATTCATAACTAAAAAACGTGTCGAATTGAATACCAATGTAACTTGTAGGTCACTTGCTAACATAAGCAGTAGTAGAACATAGGTCATTTTTTGGTTCATACATGTAGGCTCCATCTTTCTAGCAGAAGATTTTTTTTTACATCTTAGGACGTGAGAATTGCCAACTTGTCGTGGAAAACGATTAAGTATTATAAAAAATATAAAAGCGTTGTACTGTATTCAAAGGTATAACAAAAAAAATATATAGATAAAGCGAACAGAAAAACAAGTCTACACATGTGTCAATATATTATTATATTCATAAAAAAAAACCTTTTTTTTTACATAATACAATATAAAAACGTTGCAAAAAGGTTCTCACGCAATTATCTTCAACAATGGCGTATATCAGGGCGAACGAATAACTCTTTTATTTCCATACAATGCCGCCACATTCCGTACATTATTCACATTTTTTCCCTTCGTGATCCACATAAAGATGTATCGGAATACTCTTTTTTTCTGGACCGACCCTTATTTTTTTTCTTTCTCGCACCCTGAACCAAATTTGCATATTAAATGGTTTACCGCGCATTCGCTCCGCAACAAAATTGGCTTGTATGTAAAGAGTGTAGCGGTTAGGTAGTTTTACTAGGTAATTTCATTGAAACTACGCAATTTTTGAAAAAAATCAAAAACACACATACGTACAAAATATCCATTGTAATTCGAATTCACTATTCGGGTGAATGCCCTTATCAATAATTAAGCCACCTTTTTTACCAACAAAAATTATTCCGTCCAGAATCGAGGTGAAGAACTTGTGTTAACATACATAATTTTAAGAACAATTTGGAGAAAATATATTATAAAGTTTTTACCAAGATATTCCTTAGCAGAATTTTCAATATCTCAGAAAATGTGGTATTTTATCAATAAGTTTCTTAAAATTACAGACAGATTGATCAATAAGTTTATTCAGTGGTATTCAAACTGTGCGCTGCGAACATTTCCTAAGATCTCGTTAACTTATACCAATGGAAAAAATCTTTTTTTCAGAATTTTGCAATTTGTCACAATTACGTATGGCGCCTTTAACATAGTGGTATATGTGCATGGGCGCGAAACCCGAGAGGTGCTGGTTTAATTTTTGAGGGGTTTGACTTTTTCAAAAAAAAAAAAAAGATTTTTTCTATTAGTTACAATATTTTCTCAGGTTTTCAAAATTATGATTCAATAATTAGAATGTTACATTTTAAATCTTACGAATTATTCGTTGAATAAAATAAATAGTATATTAAACCCCTATTTATGAGTAGGAATATGTGAGGGAAAATGTATTCATGCATAATACGTCGCCCGGAATGCGATGGTTGTGGATTCAAATGACTTTAGTAGAATAACATGGTATTTATTACGTCATATGAAAAATGCTTAAGGGGGGACATGCTCAGCGTGGGTTAAAATGGAGCTTTTGTGCTTTTACTTAACCGATTTTTTTAAACGGTACATATTCAAACACGCGCGTTAACATCATATTAGTCCCTACTTTAATTATAGTTTCTCAATTTATGGCTACGGCCGTATATTGTAGCTTAACCACTGGGGAATGCCAAAAGAAAAGGCGTATTTCAAAAAAACACTACCTCATTCTTAGGTCAATAATTATTATAAAGCAATCATTATTCATAGGATGTTTATCACACTTGAATGGTCAAAAACATAGCTTATAATAAGTATCTTTAGAATTATCTTGAAATGTGTTAATCTTGCCCATTTTTTGAATAATAAAATGCCTAATTCTTGTCAAATTTGAGATCACAGAGATTATCAATATAATTTTTTATCGTAAATATTTAACTATAATAATGTCGATATAAATTATACTGATAGATTTATAAATGCACTTAAAAATTAATAAATGTAAATATCTAAACACCACTGCACATTTATTTACTGAAATATGACTATATTCCAAAACATTAGAGTGAGAGGTTTCAAAGAATAATATTTTATGTAATAAAAATACTCTATGCAGTCACCAAATGTTTAAAATAAATATAAAAGATAATAAGGCTTCAAAATTATATAAATAGATTATCTACAACATTTAAGGAATGTCCAGGATCATGCTTTGAAAATAGAACAAAAGCTCCATTTTGATCTACGCTGAGCATGTCCTCCCTTAAGGACACGTATTTTCCTCACTTGTTGAGTTTTATCAATCGAAAACAAAGTGATTAAGTCATTATATTATAAAGTATCATAAAACACCACCAATAAACAACGAATCTTTTGAAAATATCAGCTTTGCTCACTTAATTTCGGTATGGTTCGGTGTTCGCTTTGATATAAATAGAAAGGATTTAATGTTATACACAAAAACGTTAAAACTATGAATTAGTCAAAAATCTTTTCAAAACATTAGAGAAAACTTAATAGTTACCTAATTTTTTTTTTTTTTATTTCGTTCTTATATTTTTTTTCTTGGTGCTGTTGACTTTTTTAACCCAAATGAAAATCCCGACCAAAATCAAGGTGGTAAGCTTTTCTTTAGATCTTTCATTAAAAGTATTTTTTAGCTCATTATGCTATTTTTTTAAATTTCTTCACTCAAAAATTCGAGACCTATAAATACATTAAAAAAAATGGTCATTGGGAGTTTTTCGTAGCACACAGTTTGATTATTACTGCATTAAGCTATAATTCATGCTAATTATTGATAATGACTTTGCTTTCTAAGATACCTATTACAAATTCGCCAAAGGAATATCTAGGTTGAAACTATGTCATTTAAACCAAGTTAACGAGATCTTAGGAAATGTTCGTAGCGCACAGTTTGAATACCACTGAATAAACTTATTGATCAATCCGTCTGTAATTTTAAGAAACTTATTGATAAAATACCACATTTTCTGAGATATTTAAAATTCTGCTAAGGAATATCTTGGTAAAAACTTTATAATTTAAATAAGATGTTAGCATGATTTTTATCTATAGTAGAATACGTGTATTAAATAAGGCTCTAAGTACCAAAAAGTAGTATTGCCTGTAATTACAAAATACCGAGTCATTGCAGTAAAATTTCATGAAGCAGACCTTTTGAAAAATGTAGTTTTACAGTGTGAAGCAATCACGGCAGTTTCTATAATTTTAGGTATTAAGAACTCGCAAGTGTCAACACACCATCGTCAGCTATTTTATATTGAATGCCATTGACCACTGCAGTGCTACTTACACCATTATAAATAAAACACGCCAACGGACTTAAAACGTTGACAAGTTTAATTATTTTGCTGTATTTTTTTGACTTGCTTGAGGCATTTAGACTATTATAGTTGAAGTTATTGGCGTTGGTATGTAGAACATTTTTCTATAAAAATGTCAGTTTTTATTTTTTTGGTACTTAGCGCCTTAATTAATAAACGTGTTCAGTTAGTTGCCATCGGGAAATTTCGTACCAAATTTTAGTTATGACGTCAGAGTGTGTGCTATATTAATTAATTACATTTTTATATTCAATATTATTTGCTAGATTTGAGAATATAAAACCTTTTTTACTTGAAAATAAAATATTTTGTAAAACCTTGGTAACAGTTGCTCTTAACTCTCACATCAAAACTCGTCCGCTTGCAACGTGTCGAATACGTCGATGTGACGTCATCGTTATTCATAAAACACACGTTGCCAAATGGAACTCCGCAGATTGGTTGAATTTTTAGTTGAAAAAAGCATCTAGGTACTGTTGCAATCGACAAGTTGCATGATTCTTGGGCTGCGAATCAATGACGCCAGGACGCATACAAACACCTACGAATTGGTCATTCCTATACCGGCTCACCGATCGCCGCATCCGGATATTTATACCTTTCGAAGGTAACGTGCGACTGTCACGAAGTAGATGTGCGCGGTCTTCATATGCGACACCGGATCGACGTTCTTGGAAGGTTTGATTATTATCTGTGCGGCAGACGAGCTGGGTGACTTCATGTCACGAGTTACAACGTAGGGGGTGTAGATTATGCGACCCGAAGGCATTTTTTGATAGCCCTCATCTGTAACCTCCCTGGCAGATCCTGTCAAACTATATTGTCTCACGGAAATTCATATTGCCTTACTGGTTAACTGACTCACACAATTAATATCTGTTGATTTTCTATAGCCCTGATAAAATCACTAGTAAGTTAAAAAATATGAAGCGAAATTTTCTGGATTTAACCTTGGTAGTATATAGAGATATTAAAAGTCTGCGTGCGAAAATGTATGGCTGTGTGTGTAGGTACGTGTACGTGATCCTAACGTCATGCTAAGTCCGCAAATTCATCGCTAGAGTTAGCATAACGTATTCATTCGGTCACGTTTCGGATCGCTCGGTGGATACAACAAGAAAAAAAAGTCGATAGAGTCACAGCTGAACGTGACGACGCAGCTAGGGGTGGCTAGGGTTGTACCTACGTACGCAATAAATATTTAAAATAATCAATAATAATATAAATCCTAATAATCATTCCTCAGAAACTAGAGTTTATCTAAATTAATAGGGCTCGATGTAACGGTATAATAATATGGTGTTGTAGTTGAGAGACGTTCGTGGTTATTCGTGATGACGGAGGAGTGAGAGTTTTTTTATGGTTACATAAGTACAAGGGTACAATCGGTAGAATAATATAAATAAACTTATAGTACATAGACTGGTTACATGTAAGTTGTACGTATACAGTTCATCGTGGGATACTTATTCGTACACCACAGTACGTGAAACATAAGTTCGTATAACATTTTATCAAATTACGAGTTCTTCGTTGAACATTTCACCGTGGAATATATTTGTACGTATCTTACAAAATGCGGCGATAGTTTGCAAATAGTACTATTCCAACTAGATCAACCCTAACCTAACCTAACCTAATCTAACCTAACCTAACCTAGTAAAGACATCTCATAAAATTCGCCACACGTTGTAGCATACGTACAAATATACTCCACGGTGAAATGTTCAACGAAGAACTCGTCATTTGATTAAATGTTACACGAACTCATATTTTCACGTACTGCAGCGCACAAATAAGTGTCCTGCGGTAAACTGTTTGCGTACAAATTTCCGGATACGACATAGACTTAGATAGTAACGGACCAGCTTAGATTAGATTGACCCAATGAATTATTATTCGCTATTTATAAAATCAAAATAATATCTACTTATTATAATTAAGGAAATAACTATAATAATCGAGTAAGCTACTTACTGTCATTTGCGTCAATGGACGTACGAGTAGCTGACTATTATATAAAAATTATAAAATATAGATATCGCGGAAATAATCTAATTTGACACTACGGAGATGCATATTAATGAATTTGTATTTGAAATACAGTATTCTGTACTCTGTGGCAAATTCTGCTAGGCTATGGTGTCCCACGGAAACTGGTCGCCGTGATAAGTGCTCTCTACACCAATACAGAGTGTCGCGTGAGAGCAGCCGGAACATCCTCTGACCTTTTTGAAATCACGTCAGGAGTCAAGCAAGGATGTGTACTTGCGCCCTTTCTTTTTATCATCATGATGGATTTCATAATGCGTAAGACGGTTTGCCCCGACAGTGGGATACGCCTACATCATGATGACACAAGCGATCTATGCGAAGAAAGACTGTGCGACTTGGAGTATGCAGACGACGCAGTCGTGTTTGACTCGACGATCGAAAGGTTGGAGGTGACCGTGAACAGGCTAGTCGCGAACTTGATGCGTGTGGGTCTTCATCTGAATGCCGCTAAGACCAAATCCATGTGCAGTGCTGCTTGCATCGACGCTGACACTCCTCTGCGGGTTTTTGGTCTGCCCGTCGAGCTGGTGTCCAGATTCAAATACTTGGGTGCCACGGTTGCCGATGATGGTGGTATTTCTAGTGAGCTTAGAATCCGCATGGATGTGGCGGGCTTTGCGTTCAACCAACTTGGAGTCGCATGGAGGTCAAGGCTGTATTCTGTGAGGACCAAATTTCGTTTGTTTAACGCGTGCGTGCTACCTGTGCTCCTGTATGGCTGTGAGACATGGCATCTTACTAAGCTTCAAGAGTCTCGGCTTTTGAGCTTTGAGAATCGATGTCTCCGCAGAATCTTAGGGGTACATTAATTTGTACGACCGCGTTACAAACATCCGAGTTCGTGAGCAGACACAACAGCCTTCGGTGATTGAAGTTATCACGAAGAGACGAATTACGTGGCTGGGACATGTATTCCGGATGCCGCCAAAGAGTGCGGCACTTCGTACCCTTGTGGCACAGCCTCAAGGGTTCCGTCGCCGTGGCCGGCCCTCCCTCACCCTGCAGCGATGCTACAAAAGCGACCTACGTGCTGCAGGTCTGACATGGCGGGAGGCACAGGAGTTGGCGATGGACCGAGGGAAGTGGCGCCAACTTGTGCTTGCCCTATGCCCCAATGTTGGGACGTGACAGGGTGAAAGAAGAAGAAGAAGAATTTAATATCGCCTATCAATCTGCTGACATAGGTAATGAGTTGTTTATCGCCATAGAGCGATAAAGAGTATTTTTTTATTTGTCTGTCGCTTATTTACTCGTTTACTTGTGTCAAGATAATTTATTTCAAGTTTTACAATGACAAAATATAAAAACAAAACGAGCACTGTGGCATAGTGTGAATAATTATACCTAGTTCAATCAAGTAGGTAGCTCACTTGACTCTGGTTCGGTTTACTGAATACAGTGTATCCGTTTTCAGAGGTCAAGCATGGTTCTTTTACTGAACTCTAGTTAGATCTTTAAAAGGAGAAACAGAACTTGATACTCTGATAACTCTGATAAAAGGTTGGGCAGTACCTTATTAGACTGGGGGACTTTTTTTTAGTGTGATTCACTTTTTGGTCTCACTTTATAATAATGACGATTTTCTATTTAAATAAATGATTTGAATCGAAAAGCCATTTTATAGTTTTTCCAAAGCACCATAAAATACTTATAAATGTTTCATTACAATTTTTCCAGTAGTGGTGGACGGTTGTTCCCAAAATTGCAAGGAGTGCTGTGCACTTGCCTGATGTAAAAAAGTGATGAAACAAATTCTAAAGCATAATCGTGATAAAATAAAATTATAAAAGAGAATTTTATATCAAATACTTCTTATTTATTGGGTAATTAAAAATTTACATCCACGATGGCCGCGCGGCTTAAGCTTAGGCCTATGATCTATAGCATCATGGGTCCCAGGTTTGAATCCTGGGTCTGGCAAGTACACATATTGTTTTTAAATTAGTATGGACCTGATAGGTTGAACAAGTGGCTGACATTCATTTTTCGTAAAAACAAAGTCTGCTAATACAAAAATCCGATCTTATTAGGAACTGACATGGTCGAAAAAAATAACATATTTTAAAGAATCGAAAGTTTTGCTTCCAATTTTTATAGAATTGATCACTCATTATCGAAATATTTTTAATTTATTATTTTTTTCCACTGACGTATTCGAAGATCGTATTTTACAACGTTTTTCTTAGCTCGTATACTTATTTTTCCGGTGATTCTTTGTCCGGTACAAATCTTGCAATCAATTTTTAACTAACTTTCCGACTAGCTAGATATTTGAAACTTTTAGAATATATCAGAACACGATGCCAATACATTTTTTATTACCTTTAGCCATCTTTAAGTAGAATTGAATTCATTTTCAGTTAATTTTGTTTTGTATCGACACCATTATTGATTGCTAGGGGTCTGGGGTCCTAGCAACTAAATTATTAATATAAACGTGCGTTACTATGGAAATCAAAATGACATGACAAAACGGAAAAATGACATTTCAGTATTATTTCTATCAAGTACAAATTTAAAATATCAAATCCAGTTTATATGATTCAACAGAAAATTTAAAAACGTTGTATATAAAAAGTTCTATTTATCATGTAATTATTATTATATACCCACTTGTACATAATAAATATTGTTACTTTATTATTTTTATTATAAGTATTATTTTGGAAAATTCACATTATTTTAAAAACAGAAGAAAAAACTTGAAATAGTTCATAACACCTTTTTATGGAGTTTATACGTAAAGGATGAAGAGGGTGTACAGTAGCGGAAAGGAGAGTAGATAGGGTGGAGAAAACAGAGACTCATTGTAGGGGCTATAAAATGGAATGAATCCGGTTGGTCACGAAAATGCTAGAAAAGTAATCTACTCAAAGCTGTACGGTGGCCAAAAGTGGGAGATATGATCAGGGGATTTGCTACACTTTTAATGTATTAAATAAATAAAACCTTTATGTACGCATTCTGCGGAAAACTCATAGTCATAGACAAAGAGAATGCCTGTCTGTGATAACATTTGATACCTCTGGAATTGCTTGTACATTTTTCCGCCGTATTAAAGAGGATTTATTTATCTAGGTAAATATTACCTTTGGAAATGAGAGAGGAATATATTGGCACATTAATTTAAGAACACCTTTCTGATTTGCCTCTTCACTGTAACATTCATATTTTGTAATTCATGTGTTGAAGATTAAACGGTATACGTGACTGGTAACTGAGATTGGAGCAGTTTACACAACACCATATAAATTGTATATCATTGTATATCTATGGTGATCATTAATTATATTCTGAGAATAAATCTGGGACTAAGAAGCAGAAGGCGATAAGTCACAAAAGTGAATTTGTTCGCGGGAGCAGTTTTAAAATTTAAAACTGCTTTGAATGGTAAAATTTAACAAATGAGACAGACAATGATGTTTTTTTTATTTAAGTATAAAAAACATAATGTTCTTAATTTTTTTTAAATGTTACATATCAAAATTTGTGTATCTTTTAATATAAAATGGCATTATATGCGAAATAAGAAGTGGACTTACTTCACTCTGCTACTGAAAATGTTGCCAGCCAAATGAAAAACTTTAATAGCACAATGAAGTAGGTATTTTTCATATATTGTAGTCGATATTATGATTGTCACAATTTAGTAGCGTAATGCGATAAGTCACTCTGCTGCATTCTGCTTCTACAAGGTAGAGGACGTACTACACAGATTTGTGATTTATCTTTAAAAGTACAACATTTTTGGACTTGTTGCAATCTGCTTCTCGTAGATATTAGTCTCATTTAAAAATTGGCACCAAAACATCATTTTCGATAAAAGTGGACGTATCACCATCTGCTTCTGAGCCCCAGAAATAAAGAAAAAATCTAATAAAGGTTAACGAGAAAATAAAACAGTTTTTACATCCTGATAGGAAAGTTTCACCATCTAAATATACATATATAAATAATAATGACGCACATTAGATTTTTAAAACCGGTATTTTAGTATCGATAAATAATTGTTACCGGTATTGCAGGATACTCAAGGGAAGGTAAAGAAAGTGATCAATATAGAATTACTATTTTTTCGGCCATGTCTGATCTTAAGAAGAACATACGGGCCCACACAGTGGAGGTTCGTACTAACAAAATTTTGTTTTTACGAGAAATGGATATTAGCCACATACTTAATTTTAACTAGAGGTTACCTCTATGTTCACTTTTTAAATATATTTCTTCGTTCTAATTATGTAATTTTGTTAATTAGATCACATGAATTCGTTTATAATTCATCAGCCGCCATCTTTTTTTTTTTTTTTAATTACACGACTAATTATTTAAAAATGGATGTTACAATGATTTATTATGTAGGTATTATACAAACTATATCACTTTTGTGTTTTCGGGGTAAAAGTGCTTAAGTCAGTTTGGTTGCAGCTGAGATAATCGGTTTTGAAATAATTCACAATTTTTAAAATACTTTTGCTTATAAGTTAATTATTGGTGTGTCTTTCTTTTACATTATTTATGTATAATTACCTTATTGATATTGTGTTATATTCAATGTTTTGAATAGGTACCTACTTAAGTAATTTTACTTAGAGTAAATATCTTTTTAATTTGCTTATGTGACAAAATTTACGGTACACAAAAAAGAGCACAATTTCTTTACACATTGGCATTACAATCTTAATTTCATAAAAACGACACTTAAGAACCTTTACCTGCCCTGCAACCACAGACTTAAAAATCTTTGTAATTGAGTTGTAAATGTGACTGATCACATTCAATACTGTCATGTTACATTTCACGTGACATGTCTACATTTCAAACGCAAACTTAAATAAATAATGTTAATTAATTAACAACAAAATTTGGCACAACCTTGTTAACAGTGTGTGTCAACCCTGTTTCTAAAACAATGACCGTTAAAAAATGAACCAATGAGGATTCTTCCCGCTTTTTTGAAAGCATGATGCAAAACAAACAACTCATTTCCACCCACAAGATCTCACTCCGGGATTAGAATCAGTGCAGTTCGGACGTCACCGGTTAACATATAGAAACAGTTTCAACGCCATTTGTGCTTCCTTTCGGACAGGAAGATATACAGTTTCAGCCAAGCTGAAATAGCAGCCATCATTTAAAATATAAAAGCTAAGTAATCAAAACCATTTAAAAAATACTCTATGACCCATTCCAAACGAACGCATCTCGAATTTGTATTAAAATTTCTATTTGTTTTTTTGTATCAATTTTAAATTTCAATGTAGTACGCTTGTCGTACGAAATTGATTGTGTGTAATTAAATAACACTTTTAACGATTAAGCTGTGTTCTTATTTTTATATTGTTATATTTAATTTGTAAAATACACACCTTCAAGGCGCCCAAAAATTATAATTTCATATTTCAAACGAGTTTGCAAATGACATTTTATTCGAGGTAGATAATGATATAAAACATTCTTTACAGAAGGTTAAGTTGGCAGAAAGCCGAAGATATACAATTTGAGATTAATAGTACTTAATATTTCATGTTTTATCGATTGAATTAGTTGGCACTCCATGTTTAACAATTGTCCATTACAATAATTGTTAAACTCATTTCTAGTATCATTCTAATAATACTACTTTACACACTTTTCTTCTTTTTTTTTTAAATATAACAATAAATTTATAGAGTTTTTCGGCTATAGATCCTGTACACGAGCTCTAAGACTATTGTGGGTTTTTATTTAAATTAAAACAAATATTTGATTGAATAAATCATATTTTTCGTTAAGTACAACGTTTTAGATAGGTGCACATTGATTAATAAAACACTTAAAAATGTGAATTATCAATAAATTGCAGGCTTCATATTTTTTTTCGCTAGCTGGTGCCTCTGGTACGAGAACCATTGAATTTTTAATTGGTTTAAGTTTTGTTGTGTACCATTTAAACCGTTTTTGCGACGCGGATTTTTTTCAATATGCATGTCCGTCTATCGTAAATACACCACTGACAACAAATTTCATACTGCATGTACTTTTACCTAATTAATATTATATTAATATTAAATAATATAAAAATTACATTATTAATTTGCAAGTACAAGAACTGTTCAGGTATTGGATTTTTTTTAGAATATTGGGTAATGAGTTGCATATTATGTGACATCTGTTATGAGTCACAGCTGATGAAAAGAATTCACAGATGAATCGTTGCATAGACGACCTACTTATTAATAGGAATAAGACCAAGTTATTGGTTATCATTCAGGCTAACTTTCTACCCGCAGCAAGTATACTCCAAGATCTCACAATAACGAATGAGTCTGTATATCCGGGACCGACCATTAACTAGTGGAAAAAGGGGATGTGAAAAAGAAATAAGAAGGAGCACACAGATAGAGACTAGGGATTCCAATCCTGGAATTCCGAATCCCGGGATCCCGAGCTATTTTCGATACCTATGAATCCCGGGATTGATCAATATAATCCTGAAACTTTCGGGATTGATTTTTTTATAATTTTTTATGGAAAATAAAATAAAAACGAAAATATAACAGAAAAAATACTTTTAATAACAAATAACTAGGTACATTAGAAATAAACTGAGTTTGAATGAAGTTTGATTTATACCCATGTGTAAGTTGCCGATTCATTTTATTTTTTCACATACATTATTAAAAATGAGAAAGATTGAAAAAAACAATGCTTCGCACTATAAACAAAGTAATTCCACCATGATCCACATTTACGGCAGCTTCATATTTGGCTGACTAATTAGATTTATGAAGCGGAAAGGCCATAAGCACACCATGATTTGCTTTACTATTTTAAATCTCGCTAACCCATTCATTAAGTCTTTACTATCAGAAGCAGCAATCTCATATTAAATTCACATTATTATTTTATATTACAATATTATTTACTCCATTAAACTTATGTATTTCCAAGATTGAACGTAAGCAATTTTAACAATAAATATCTTAAATAGTATACATTATACTAGATTTATTTTGACCGATTTTATTAATGTTATTTGTAAATATAAAATTTTTATATTTACAATGGAAAAAAATGCCAATCCCGGGATTATCAAATAAATTGTAATCCCAAAATCTCGGTATCAGAATTTTGGCTCGGGATTGGATTCCCTAGTTACCACTGTATATATTAGGTATATATATAGGAATCGAAAAATTTAAAATATTGATATGAAAATGATGTTTGCAAATGTTTTCAAGGGTTATCTGAATGGAACATAATGGATCTACAGAAAATAGTTATAAGTACTATAATACTGTCAATTTATTATACATATTTAGGCACATACGGAACATGTTGCATTTCTCCAAAACTACGAGTCAATAATTACAAACACCATTGAAAATTTTATCGTATATATTTTACTACATCATATCGTTAAATTATGCGATTATTTAAGATATTATAATATTGTAGGTGTCGACAAAATAATAATTAATTGAAAATAAATCATCTACGGATATTTGATGTACTTACTAAATATGGCTTTATTCTCATATTTACACAGTGACATTAATTTACAAAACATACTTGTTTTGTATGGTATTTATATATAATTTTATGTAGTCATAAATATGACATATATATCTTTATTTTTCTTACAAAGTCTACAGTATATATTTAGATTAAGTTTGCAAGGATATCCTAAAATACTTACGTTTGATCTTCACACAGCATCCAGTAATGAGAATAAGCAGAAACAATACTAAAAGAAAATAATTGTTAGAGTCTTTCATAACGATATCATATTGTATAAAAGACAAAATCTTATATTATAATAATAAAATACTTAGAATATTTTAATGAATCTTTTTGATACACAATGTTTGAATCGTAAATAAAACATTATTAGTATATTTATTCGATAACATGCTTAAGGGGGGACATGCTCGTCGACGGTCAAAATTGAGTTTTTATTGTATTTTCAAACCATGATCCTGGACACTCCTTATACGTTGTAGATAATCTATTTATATAATTTTGAAGCCTTATTATTCTTTATATTTATTTTAAACATTTGATGACTGCATAAAATATTTTTGTTACATAAAATAGTATTCTTTTAAACCTTTCGCTCTAATGTTTTAGAATATAGTCATATTTCGGTACATAACTGTGCAGTGGTGTTAAAATTTTTTACGTTTATTAATTTTTAAACGCATTTATGAAACCATTAGTATAATTTATTACGAGATAATTTTTGTAAAATATTCACGATAAAAAGTTATATTGATAATCTATGTGATCCCAAATTTGACAAGAATTAGGCATTTTATTATTCAAAAAATCGGCAAGATTAACACATTTGAAGATAATTCTAAAGATACTTATTATAAGCTATGTCTTTGACCATTCAAGTGTGATAAACATCTTATGAAAATGATTGCTTTATAATAATTATTGACCTAAGAATAAGGTAGTGTTTTTTTGAAATACGCTATTTCTTTTGTCATTTCCTAGTAGTTAAGCTACAACATACGGCCGTAGCCATACATTGACAAACTATAATTAAAATAGGGAGTAAAATTATGTTAACGCGCGTGTTTGAACATGTATCTAACCGATTTATTTTTTATTTTTTTTTAAACGGTACATGTTCAAACACGCGCGTCAATATCATTTTACTCCCTACTTCAATTATAGTTTGTCAATTTATGGCTACGGCCGTATGTTGTAGTTTAACCACTGGGGAATGACAAAAGAAATGGCGTATTTCAAAAAAACACTACCTTATTCTTAGGTCAATAATTATTATAAAGCAATCATTATTCATAAGATGTTTATTACATTTGAATGGTCAAAGACATAGCTTATAATAAATATCTTTAGAATCATCTTCAAATGTGTTAATCTTGCCGATTTTTTGAATAATAAAATGCCTAATTCTTGTCAAATTTGGGATCACAGAGATTATCAATATAATTTTTTATCATGAATATTTTACAAAAATTATCTCGTAATAAATTATACTAATGGTTTCATAAATGCGTTTAAAAATTAATAAACCTAAAAAATTTTAACACCACTGCACAGTTATGCACCGAAATATGACTATATTCTAAAACATTAAAGCGAGAGGTTTAAAAGAATACTATTTTATGTAACAAAAATACTTTATGCAGTCATCAAATGTTTAAAATAACTATAAAGGATAATAAGGCTTCAAAATTATATAAATAGATTATCTACAACGTTTAAGGAGTGTCCAGGATCATGGTTTGAAAATACAATAAAAACTCGACCTTCGACGAGCATGTCCCCCCTTAATAAAGATGAAGAAAATAACATTTCCTCTTATATATATTATTTCATAGGATATTAAATTGCTCTAAAGAATCACTCATCAAAATTACTTCCATGAATATTGTTTCGAGCATTTTCTATTACCGGTGTTACCTGTAAATAATTTCAGTACAACGCATTAACGACAAACATTGAATACTTCAAAAAGTTTTCTTGAGTAATTAATTTTATATTCAAGGATAAACAGCAAAGATGTGGAATGTGGTTTTTTTGATTGATTATTATTTTTATTTAAAAAACACCTTTCATGATTATATTGTTTATGAAACGATCTACTACACTTATATAAAAGATTTAAATGAAATTATAAGTTTTATAATTTATAATTGCAAAATTGAGAGAAAAAATTAAATACTTAATGGAAAATGGCCGAAATCATCATGCAAATTCACACAAGGTAGAAAAGCTTTATCGATACGGTAATTGGTAAGAGTTTTTTGAGAAATTGTAATGACCAATTTTAGAGTCTTCGCGCCCCTAGATATTGACTATTATTAACCTTTAATTATTATTCGCAGAACTCAGCATTCGTATGGATGTACGACTTTCATTTTGATTTAGCAGGTGTAATTATTATTAGGAGAATTTTATTTTATAGAAAAATGTAATATTTTTGGAAGTGTTTATTTCATTAAACATATTATTATCGTCACCTCAATACTACAACTAGATAACTATGATTTGGTTATTATTGGGAAAATGAAATTAAATTTTACTTGATTAACATAAATCTAGGCTATAATTATTATTTAAAATAAAAATGAAAATCGTACTTTTCTAATTGGGAACAATTAACTATAATGTTAACTTGTATTGAAAAAATATTATTGTAGATAGGTATATTTTATTTATTTAATGTATTTATGGTTTTAATCATAGAGGTATTAAATAAAAAGACGGGCAAGAAATCGGCTTCCTCATACAACTGAATGAAACAGGCCAACAATAACCGACAACTTACGAGAAATAGTGATGCGATAAAAAAAATTCAGGGCATCACGGAGGATTTACTTTGGTCATTATAACGTACACATATAATATAATGTTAATGTGGAAATTTTGCCGCAACTTAATCAACTTACCAGCCCGCCTCACCATACTTTTTCACCACACCAGCCTGCTTCACCATACTTTAATATAACCTGCCACCCCTAGGTTTTAAAGTTATCTAATATTTTCAAACACAAAAATAATACAGTTCTCATTAATTTCTGACTCACCTAGTTTTATCATTTTGTAGAGAAGGAAAAGTGTAGAATCATATTCAATAGCTATCTCAAAAATAGTGAAAATCAAGTTATCTAGTTGTAATATTGAGGTAACGATATTATGTGAATATGAATAGACATCTCTAGCAAAAATGTGAATAATAATATGACACAATTCACAAAAGTAATATTATGGCGGATAACAATTAAGAAAATAGCGTTGATTACAGTCATAATGTATCAGTTTCATAATAGTGTTAATTTTTATTGCTTAACTACATTAGTCTAACTTAGTAAGCTGAATGACATACTTTTTTTAGCATTTTCATCCCATTCCGAAGCACATGTAAGTATCGCAAGACGTTACTTACATAATACTATATAGATGCCCAAACTCGGCGGAGTTTATGTTGACAGTTTTACGAGGCAACTCTTGCCTAACTGACTTACCACTATATCCTGCTAGACATTAACGTGTACGTCTAACGTGGAACGTGTAACGTGACGCCACTATACTTCTACGTTTACGACCTTTACCTTAATTAATAATTATAATTATTGTCTAATGAAATCAGAAACGATTGTTACTCGCTTTCTTGTTCTAATTATTATATACCTGTATGTACTACCTGTGTTGAAAGCAGTGCTGTTAGAACCACAATTTTCTTAAAGGTTCTGTACTGGGTTCGGTTCTGTTACCTACTACTTCAAAATTAAAGCTGAACGGACAGGCATGGCCTCCACATACCGAAGTGGGCCCCCAGACTAGGATTTATGGCGGACCCCCCTACCTATCGTTAAAGATAAAGGCAGTATGATGCTCTACAGTTGCGTTTTCCAAATGGTGTATGCGGTAAAATTAATGTGTTTATTTAGTACTTGTTGTATATTTTAATACATCCATTTGACTTTTTTTACTATTAGAGAGAACTTATGATGTGTGTTTATATCACTTATTTGATCGACTTACTCACTACGCCGGGCAATTCCTGGGCCCGGGCCCCCGGGCTAGAGCCCTATCAGCCCCCCCTTTGTGGGGGCCATGCGGACAGGTTGTTATGTTTTCGGCAACGGAAATCCTTACCAACGGGCTCCGATCCTTCTCGTGATCCAGTGGAAGGTTCATGTCAGTAATAAGACTCGATGGATGTTAATCTTCAGAGATGTTTATTCGTCAATACTCAATTTACAATTACATGGTGTATAAATAAAAGGGAAAGAACTCAATGGAGTTCGATCCGCAGTGAAACAACTCGGTGAGCAGAGCTGAATTATGTTTGAACAAGTTGAATGGTCCGAGTTGAATGAATCCAAGGATCATTTACAATAGTATTAATATGAAATAGTAAGTAAGTAATATTAGTGATGCTTAGTTCATGTACAAGGGTTTATATGTGTGTAGTAACAAAGCTAGATAGGGTGGATAAATTGGGGTTGATCAATAATATAATATTGAGTTGGTACATTGTAATAGTTGAAATCACATCGATCGAATATTCTTAACAATAGTACATTATTAGTAACTTAGGGTGTCGATGAATCAAACAAAAGACAATTTGTTGTCATTGGGGAGATATTATACAGAGGGGAGTTACAGATTCATAACAAGGTAACATCATAATTATATTAACAGGTAACTAAATACATAAACAGTCAAACATTCTGTAAAAAGATATGTATTTTTGTAACTTTTTCATTCGTATTTTAGAGTACCTACAACTTTACTGGCGAATTAAAAAGTTACAAATATTTACATTATATTTACAGTGCAATCTCCTTATTTTTGCGTCATAATATTCGCTATCGGATGTTGGTGATTAAATCGGCTAGTTTTATCATGTCTGTCTCTTTGAACACAAACCAGTATCTACGAAGATGTCACTTGAATAACGCTATACAAATATGCACATTTTGGTGATTTTCAGGAACTACAAAAAACTGTTTATTCCATCTAATGATAGGGGTAAATATTATTCGATGTGTGATGGATACTTGAACAAAATAAATTTCCCCAGGCAAAATTACCCGTGAGTAGGCAGAATAACCCCATCTGAAGGTATTCAAAACTAATATACGTACCTCCCTATTTCGCACCTCGCAACTAAACTGCCAAAAGTCCAAATTTACGTGTTTTGCGTTTCATTGCCTATCGTTCATAGTATATTTACCGAAAACTTCATATCTCTAAGTCATCAAATTCAAGTCAAAACTTCATTCAATATCTAAACATATTTCAAAAACACAGTACAAAAAAGCGAAAGGAAAAAACTTCAAAGCTGATTTTCTCTGTTTGACGTTTTTTTGGATTGTGGCAGTTTAGTTGCGAGGGTGCGATTTATCCACGTAGTTAGAAGAAATATCAATTTTTTTTTCGAGATATTCTAACAAGGTGGGGCATACTGTAAACCAGTAATCAGCGTTGGCAACTTATCGTTTTTCTTACCAGATCTATCATTTTTCGGTAGGCATATACTTTGCAAAAAAAATCATCGAGCTTATGGCGTTTTTATTAGCGTTTTTGATGCTTTCAACAGCTTTAAATGTGCTGAAAATAAGCTGGACATTTAGTTTATTTATTCAGATATTTAATGATGGTCGGTCGGTACTTTAGAAATAAAACAATACAATATAACAATAGGAGCATTCTTGGTATTAAAGTGGCATAATGGTATCAGATATTATAATTTAATGTGTAATTATATTTATACAATAATATTTACAATACTATTACAATAATATTTACCAATCAATGCGCAAACGGAAAAGAGTTTTATTAAAAATAGCAGGCAAATAAATACTATTCAAGAATTAGCATTGCGTTCAATCCAAATAAATAAATGCAAACATTGGTTCTTAGGCTTTATGCGTTATACAAAATGTTATCGCACTAACTACATCAGGCGGCGGGAGAAGCCGAGATTTGAACTACTTTTGATCGATTTACAATGCTTGAGACTACTAGTAGCGAGAGAATGCCTCATCTGATCGACGATATTATTGTGCCAATTTGAGTTTAAAAAACCAAACTAAGTAATACAATAACAAACCATTTCATTTCTATCCACAAAAATGGCTGTACCAAATAAGGAACAAAAATTGGTGGATCTAGCAGTAGTATTATTCTGGCAGACAGTTTCAAAATTGGTGGACCAAAATGTATGGTGTAATTGAGGGGTGTATTTTCAAAGTAAACTTATTCCACTACTTGACGAAAATGAGTTATGAATGCCAGAATTTAAAGGATAAAATATTGAACGAGTATTTTTTGTATAGAAGAGCCTAACAGCATTCAAAATTCAGTAGAAAAATCTGTGTAAATCTGAGTAAAAAAAGTAGGTAACTCTTTCCTATACAAAAAGCATATTATGTAACATCAACACCGTAAACAGTTTTTTTGGCTTTTACCAAAAATTTGTTGAAGTGGAATAAGTTCACTTTGAAAATACACGCCTCAATTGAAAAAAGTGACAAAGCTAATATGTGTGCTATGTTCTGTGAGTGGTATCTAGAATATTATAGGATATAATTTTTAAAAACTACTTTTTTTCCATAAAAAAACTGCTCGTCACGTCACAGTCGAAAAATATTATTTTGAAAATTTTGGGGAAAAGGTTCGCCAACCCTGCACTAGATAAATGCAGGCGAATCCAATAAGAACTACCTAAATAGTTTATGGATAACCCTTGAATCCACTGGATCTACGAACTAATTAAGAGAAATTTCAGAATGATAAGATGTTTTTTTTATATTAAAAAAAATAACAAACAATAGCGAACGTTAATTTTTGTTTTCGCTAAAATTCATTTCATAAAAAAGATACATTAATTCAGATTAATTTGTGGGAAGTTTGTTTAAATACTTAAAATACAATTCATTGCGAAAGATCGTCTAACTTTTCCCATTTATTTCTTATCTTTTTAGAGTCATTACATAACTCTTTTGAATGCAATAAATATAAATTAACAACACCTACTACTTAATAAAGCAATATTAGTTAGTTTTTAAAAGAGTTTAAAACGTTTAATTTCTTTCAAAAAACACGATGCAGCATTCTTTTCAAATGCCTCAAAGATGGCCTTGGTTGATATGAATGCCCATGCGTGGACGGACCCTGGCGAACAGCTCCGCTCGGTCTAGCGGGCAGTTTCAGAGGACGTGTTCAGCCGTCCATTCATTCCGACCCATGTTCTTCTTCTTCTTCTTCCACGGCGCTACATCCTGGGGTGGGATTTGGCCTCCTCCACAACCGCTCTCCCCTCACTCTGGTCTCTCGCCACACTTTTCCAGTTACCGGGTCTTCCTATATGAAGCCAGTCCACTTCTACGGCGTCAGCCCATCTCCTTCTTGGACGGCCTCTGGGTCGCTTCCGTTGGGGTAGCCACTTCGTCATAACCCTTTGCGCTCTAACTTCAGGCATTCTCTTCACATGTCCCGCCCATCGTAGTCTTTGGGACTTACAATATCTTATGATTGTTTACTGTTCAATCAGCTCTTCCAACTCGTGGTTCATTTTTATTCTGTAGTTTCCATTTTCCAACAAGGGTTCAAAGATTTTTCGGAGTATTTTGCGCTCAAAGACAGCTAATTTGTTTTCCTCGTTTTGAGTTAAGCACCAAGTCTCACAGACATAAGTGACCACTGGCCTTATAATTGTTTTATAAATTAGAAGTTTACTTCTTTGGCCTAGAATTTTCGACCCCACCAGTCGCTTGCAGGCATGCCAGCATTTATTCCCGGAGATAAGGCGGATTTTTATCTCCTCTGCTGTCTTATTTTGGGTATTTAGGCTGGATCCGAGATAGTGATACTTGTCCACCCCTTCATATGCATGCTGTCCTATGTCTATATTCTGCAGCGGTCGACCTGATCGCGTGTGCTGACCATATACTTAGTTTTTGACTGGTTTATTTGCAGCCCAGCGTTTTCTGCTTTAATTTTCATAGTGCCACCATGGTTAGTCATCCTCTGTTTGGATCTGCTTGTAATTACTATCCGACCCATGTTCTATCAGACTAAAACCATTTTGATTGTATTTCGAACTATTGAAATTACCCCATCTCCACCCGCCATGTAAATGCAGCCCTGATTTATGCACGGCCACCTTTCTTGACGCTATAAGCATGTCAGAATTAAAAGATTTTAGTGCCACACTTCCTTGTCCCAAAACGAGGTACACAGGAAGTAGTCTAGGCACTAACCTCATTGATGGTCAGCTGTCTGGCTGAAGCTGGTCTTTGGTGGATGCCCCCACAATTTACTAGGCATTCGCATGGTACACATGGGTTTATAATATGATAAATGAATAGACATTGGCATGACAAGTTGTTTGATTTCCTAAGTTTGTACGGAGACTCGAATAGAAGTATTGTATCCACGACAGTAACAAGCCTAGACGCGTTCGTTGTTTTGATGTGACTGAAGTTTATTTATTAATCACGGTCGACTGATGACCCGTAACTGAGTTGCGCCTGGACAACAATAATGAGGATTTGAGGTAGGAGGAGAATGTTGGGATAAAGGCGACCATAGTTGGCCCAACCAGTGTTTATTTTTAAATGTCTATGAATTAATCATGCGAATGTGTTTAATAGTTGTGATGGATTTTAATGAAATCAATAATTATTAATAATAACATATTATAAGGTAATGGATTTTACGTAAGTAAAATGTTGTATATTACGTATCAATGCTATTGTGTATGTAGTACGAAAATAAACCTTACTGTTCCTGTCAAAAGTCCCAGTGATTTAAAAGGTTCACCTCTGTATAGGAAAAAAAAGTTTTTTTTCAAACATATTGTGAAGTTAGCTTACTTTTTGTATTAAATCAAATTTACACTTGTCATCCGTAATGGGTTAAATGATATATTTTGAATGAAATTGGTTTATAAATCAAATTTAACGTTCCATTTTCAAACACGACGAGATTTCCAACGTGAGTTATTATTTGAGATAATATCGTGGCAAAGCGACCGCAAAAAATGTCAACATATACCTAATCGTGACATAATAGTGACATCAATACGTGTCGTTGGCAGTGTGGTAATGTGTGTGTATAAACTTTAGCTTGTTCTCATGATTTTCACGAGTATATTTTTTTTGTAAATTTCCAATTATTTATTTTTACCATTACAGTTTGCGCTACAATCCGTTGTGATTTTTTTAGTAATGGATGTTGACCACTCGCTCAACTAATTTGGTCCAAGTTTTACTTTCGAATACACATTGAAATAATTACAAGATAAAAAGAACTTTTAAATACGACTTGACTAGTTTAAATGAACAAAAAAATTTGTACTTGATAGAAATAATACTAAAATATCATTTTCATAGCAACGCACGTATATATTGATAATTTAGTTGCTAGGACCCCAGACCCCCTAGCAACCAATAATGGTGTCGAAATAACTTTTCATACAAAACAGAATTAACTGAAAATTAATTCAATTTTACTTAAATATGGCTAAAAGTATTAAAAAAATGCATTGGCAGCGTGTTTTGATACATTCTAAAAGTATCAAATGTCTAGCTAGTCGGAAAGCTAGTTAAAAATCGATTACAAGATTTTTACCGGACAAAGAACCATCGGACAAATAAGAATACGATCTAAGAAAAACGTTGTAAAATAATATCGTTGAGTTGCTGTCAAAAGTTGGGAAATCATGTTAGGGAGAAATTGCAATTGGAAGTTTATAATAAGCCCTCTAAAATCAGGCATAATCCTAATTTATGTGTGCTTTATGTACTTGTTATATTATATAATATCGGAAGACCTTGATTTTTTTCTATCATACATATTGACATATCGTCGCTATAGGATTGGTTTCCCGAATATCCTTTTTTGTCAAAATTGACCTTTTCATCCACAATGTTTTTTTGTATCTAATTGGACTAGAACCATCCCTTTCTTTAAATTACTTTGTAATGGTAATGAATACATCATTCATATGCTGTAAAAATAACAATTTAAAGATCTCCATGTATTTAAATATAGGATTATGAAATTTGTTTTTCGTCTCCTGAACATTTGGTCTATTCGGGAAACAAATCCTACAGCGACGATATTATATACATAATCCGTTGTTAAATCTAAATACCCAAATTATCGACTTACTAACTTTTGACAGCAACCCCATGATATGAATTTGACAGATAAGTGATTCGATTCCGAGAATCATAACGTAAGCGGACATGTTACGGCAATTAATAATACATTTTCTTATACTTCTTTCAATCATGGACTAAAAAATTATAATATATAATAATATACTTAGAGAGTCCTTACTAGTGGCGAATGACACCTGTGAAGGAAGGTAGGCTGTGTAAGGTAACTTAAATTAGACGTTTTATTAACATGTTCGATCCTAAAAAGATCATATTGGCTTTCATATAATGGTTACATGTAAGTTGTACATATACAGGTCATCGTGGGACACTTATTCGTGCACCGCAGAACGTGAAACATGAATTCGTATAACATTTTATCAAATGACGAGTTCTTCGTTGAACATTTCACCGTGGGATACATTTGTACGTATCTTACAAAATGCGGCGATAGTTTGCAAATCGTTCTATTCCAATTAGATTAACCCTGACCTAGTAAAGACATCTCATAAATTCGCCACATGTTGTAGCATACGTACAAATATACTCCACGGTGAAATGTTCAACGTAAAACTCATCATTTGATTAAATGTTACACGAACTCATATTTCACGTACTGCGGTGCACGAATAAGTGTCCTGCGGTGAACTGTTTACGTACAAATTTCCGGATACTCCACAGACTAGTGTTGTATTAAAAGATTTTTTTTGTTTTTTTTTTTTACGAGAAACAGATGTAAGCCACTTACTCAAACAATTAGGTTCATACTCTGAGTCCAAATATATATTTGAAATAATATGTGAGTTTGATGAGCCGGGATTCAAACTCAAGACCCATGACTTTATAAGCTGACGCGGTAACCGCTTGGCCATCATAGGTATTGAACAGTCATATTTACGGGAATTAAATTTTAATTTGGTTTCTTCAATTTTTACGGTTACGATTAATTAACTAAACATAAAAATATATTTTACTGTCAAGAAAGAGCAAGAACGAAGAAGAAGTAACGATATATAACTGTACCCAAAAAGTTAGACTCTTGTCAATATAATTATACATAGATAGCAATTAAATGCACCGAACCATCATTAACACCTGCTTTGAGAGAAAGATCCTGAGGTGGATATACGGACCCATGAATGATGGTGGGGAGCGTAGAATTAGGTACAACACGGAACTATACCGCTTATACCAAGATTCAAAACTCTCCACCTTCATTCACTCCAGAGGCTAAACTGGGCAGGCCATGTCCAGCGCATGCCTGAGTCATGGATACCGAAGAAGATCCTCAAAGGAAACCCAGGGGGAAAAGACCAGTGGGAAAGCCACGCACACGATGGGGTGACAACATTGCAAAATATGTCAACCAGCTGCTAAAAATCATGAACTGGAAAAGACGTGCGGAGGATCGTTCCGGCTGGAGGACGGCGGTGGAGGAGGCCAGGACTAAACTTGAGCTGTAGCGCCATCGAAGAAGAAAAAGAATATTATTATCACCATTTAAACAATGTCATAAATAGGGCATCCAAACCGGTTTAAACCGAAACTGGTTTACCGAGTATTCGCACTCGAAAACCGGGTAATTTTACGCGGTTAACTGATTGAATTATTAGTAGGTATTTGTTGGAAGAAAAAATAGAATAAAGTAAAAAGACACACCAATAATAATAATTAAAATATCACATACTAAATTTGTTTAATATCCTGCAATAAATTTATTATCCTTCTTATTATTGCTGGTAGCTAGTAAACAATTTTTTTTTTGAAATTCGAATAGATCTTCCTCAAATTCTAACTAACTACTTAGCTAGGTTCGCATCTCATGTGGAGTTATTAATAATATAAATAACGGTGCTCACTTACTTTCGGAGAAATGCATAATTATAAAAGATCTATTTAATATATATCAATGTAAGTATTAATTAATTTGTACTATGGATCAAAATACAATTGAAGTTTTACAAAATTTTGAATTACGCAATGTATATATTTTTTAAATCTGACGGCTAAAACCGGTTAACCGGTAGTATTTTCCCCGATCAATTGGTTGCCCTAGTCATAAATAATAACAAAACGTTTTTTAGAGAATCTATTTCAAATTAGGAGGGTTATAACTATGTTTAATCAAATCGCTTCGGATATTGATAATATATTCCACTTACGTGAGGGGGACTTTAGATGGACGTTAATTTATATGTTTTTAAGATAGGGTCTATCAACGTAGTTTACTCTGTGTGCTTCTATGTTCTTTATTTTTCTTATCTTACTATTGTATTATTTACTCACATTACTCTGTAGTTTTATTTTAAAATTGTTAACACTTACTTTATGTCATGTCGTGAACGCTTTGAATTTAATGTTCCAATGTCCATTTAGTGTTCTGTTTATTATTCTATTAGTAACAATAATAATATATTTATTGACATGTTTTCTTTTTCAAGTAAATGAGTAACGTTTTTCAGTCATCTTTATACGATTTAAGAATTAATACCCCCGTCGCCATCACAAAACAAATTGACGTGTTCACAGCTCTATTTTTGCTCTCCGATTACCAGCGAGACCAAAATTTTGTCGCACCTATAATAGTTGAAAATTATTTGCCGTTTCACTGAAGTATGCTCTTAAATATTCATTTTTCACATACAATCAGTTAGCACCTAGGTATATTAAATGATTTCGTAATGTTATGAGATAGCGGATTTGCAATTTAATAACATTACGAATTGATATAAATTCATAATAATTTCAATTTCGGGTCAGAATCGATTGAACATCTCACTCGATTACAAGTTTCCGTTAAAGACACATCGCACCGAATTGCCGTTATTTTATTATATTGCATCGATTGTGGGTCTAGGACGATTTGGCACCGGACAACTGGACGCCACGGAATTCGAAAATAAATAGGCGTTAGGTACATATAGGTACTTTAAAAAAATATTCATTATTATTATTTATACTTCAATGATTATATTATGATTTAATAGTTGGTAAGAATGTAAATATGCAGACGTAAACAATGATTTAATCGTGCATATGTTTAGGTTCCAACGAAAAAAAAGTTTTTTATTTAATATAAAGCCTTAGGCATGGTAATTCTCAATCCGCGATAAAGAATACATTATGTTAAGAGTAAAATGAATTCAAACTATTAAGTAGTAGATAGAAACTGATTAAAATACCTCGTCTAAACGTGTCTACGACAGTGCGGCGTCCAATTGTCTGGAGGCCAGTCGTCCCATTCCCTCGATTGTACCCTTGCAGTTATTTGAAACAGTAAATAAATTCTCGCCTCCTCCATCAATCGAACAACTACTACCGTCTTTCATTTGCAATATCTATCCTCCGGCAAAGCAGAATTAATACTACATGTTAAATAAATTTGAATTTGAATTGCATAGTTTTTTATAACCATTATCTTCCAATATGCCAATGGTGCTACAGTCATCATCATCAACTGTGGAAATACAAAAAGCCAAATTGTTCTATCTATTTAACGTCCAAAATCATTGGCTATTTTAGGTGTTTAAAAAATACAAAACTTCATAAGATTGCAAAAATGTTATTTTGACCATATTTACTGCAACTGCGGGTGCGCCATTTCTGTCAAGATATCGTACGCATGTGTCTAATATTTTGTTGATTGCTTTCTGCCATATGAAACATTTCCTCTCACGGTAGCCTACTTTTATTTTCGACGAAAGAATTCCAAGAAATTTATTGCTTTCCTGTCGGCCTCTGCGAATTCCACCACTTCCCCCAAATCTATTGGTTTTGTTAATTTACTGCATCGTTTGTTACTAACTTTCAAAGTGAGGAGATTTCGTGTCAGGAAGAAGAGGAAGATTTACTCGATAAAATATACATAATAGCCGATAACAAGTTAGTTATTTTATCTTCTGTAGCGTTAATATTACTTTAATACTACTCGATGTATTTTATCATATATGCCAGTAATGGAAATCTTAAATCCTATATTATTTAGAATGATATTATCACTAAGGTATTTAAATGCTAATTGATTATTTGTGTAAATTTTATATACTATATCTTTGGGTGTGAAAGTGTTGGAGATGAATAGACCGAAGGTTGTTTAGTGGATCGAGGTAAGAGTTTATTTACTGATAAATAAATACAATGACATGTGTGAAGTTAACCATATAAAGTAATGCGCGGTGATATGTACTCAGTCCGAGGCATTTGATAGTGAGTAGGTACCACGTGACATTCAAGGCATGTTGGTAAAGTGCCATTTCCCATCAACTGTTACTCTCTATTTATTGTATTGCATATTCGATAAATTGTGGTAAGCTATTATTGATGTAGGTCATAATTGGGTAATATCCTGACTGCCGCATTGCTGTCATCTCACAACGTTTTGCTGACAAGGCTTAGGATTGTCGACTCTCACAGACCTATAAATACCACACCAGAATGTGCTGGCCGTAGATGAAGACGTGATGTGCGATAATTGGGCAATTCGCTGATTGTGACATTTTATTGCTATTTATTTTTTATAATTATTTACTAATTATGTTTTCAAAAAGAAAATAGCAGATAGATTCTTTAATCATTATGACAATAATCAAATAATATTATTGAATCCAATAGTTAATGTAAGGAATATAAAAGAAGAAGCGTAGCAGAGCACGACGCCACATTTTGTGGCTTAAGAACCTCTGTGATTGGTACGAGTGCAGCTCCACTGAAGTGTTCCGGGTGGCATATCGTCGCTGTAGTATTGGTTTGTCGAATAGACCAAATGTCAAATGTTCAGGAGACGAAAAACAAATTTCATTATCCTATATATACATGGAGGTATTTAAATTGTCGTTTTTGCAGCATATGATGCTGTTTTCATTACAAATCAATTTAAAGAAAAGGATGGTTCTGGTCCATTTAGATACAAAAAAATATTTTGCATTGAAAGGTCGATTTCGATAAAACGGATATTCGACAAACCAATCCTATAGCGACGATATGACAAAGCTAAGATCGCCTTAATGGTGGCCGACCTCCGCTAGGGGATGGCACAATAAGAAGAAGAATAAAAGAACTCAAAGATTACTGATATACCTATCAGCACCAACGAAATAATATTTGTTTGTCAAAAATATGAATTAAAAAAATAAATAAACAAAACACATCATGTAATAAGTCTATTTCTCCAGGCAATGCGTTGATGAGGCGTACAGTATTTGTAACCGACGCTTTATAAGATCGACGCAAAAAAAAAATAGTTGGAATTAAAATATATTTTACATTTTCCACAGATATTTAAATTGTCTTCAGATTAGAAACATAATTCACATTCCCTTAAAAATATATAAATAAAATAATATCTTTCTTCTTGATCATTCCTTCATGGCTGAGGATCGCAGTCATCTTCTGTATTCTGAGCGACCAAGTCTATCCGCCCATCACTGCCCTTCTCTCTGAGCGAAAACTGCCCCAATGAGCTCCATCACTTAGTCGATGCAGGACGTACACTCTGTGCTACCTTTGAAGGATTCTCAAAACGACCAATCTCTCCAAATTATCTGATATATTTGTGTGTTTGTATATAAGTCCGAAAAACTACAGAATACGTCTCAGACAGTTGTTCCTTTATGTGGAGTATCTGGATGATTGACTGCTTTATGTTGCTCTATCTATGTTTAAGAAAAATGGAGCATTTATCACCTACACCACATTTTAAAGACAGTAATTGCCTTATGTTTCCTTGTTCCATGGTTCATGACTTGATACCATGCAAAAATGTGGAAAATACAGATGTTTGCACAAGAATCACTTTAGTGCCAATTCAAATTCCTTTCCATAATATAGTGGTAAGAATTTGTCTTTATGCGCTTTCTTAAATCTGCTTAAAACTCGCCTTTTAACTAATGGTCACATAGCGATTTTTCATCATTATCACTAAAAACGATCAGTTTGTTGTTCTCAAGCCATGCTAAAAGGAACAAGCGTCCAATTCAAAAATGTAACTGACCCCAGGCTTGTTTTTATTCAGGAGAGCGTGTTGTAATCTCGAGCCCCTTTAAATGAGTTAAAAAGCAATTCCATTAACGCATCGGCTATGGAAAGGAAAAATGGCGTAATCCACACTAATTAAATTTTACAGGAGGCACAAAAACATTTTTCGGCCAAAGTTAAAATACAAAATAGACATAACTTTGAAGTGCATGATAATAATTAATAATTCAGTTTGTATATCCTAAATCTGATTTTATTATTGAGTTAATAAAAAAAAATTAACAAAAAGTCGTTTTTTCCACATCACTTCCCTCTTTTTTTTTAAATTGCTAGCTAAATTTAGATAATAAATCGGCATTTGCAGCTTAAATCCTTTGGACACAACGGGTATTTAGTCGTATACAATGTTATTATGCAACAAAATCTATTTTGAGGAAACTGAGGGTTACGCCCTTTTTCCTTTCTAAAGTCATATATTATAAATTATCATCTATATCTGTTTTGTCAAATATGTAAATCAGTGTTTAGTCTGATCCAACCGTAAATGAAGTACCTATTATCAATTATTTACCCCTCGAATCCAAATCATGTCGAGTTTTCTGCTATTCACCGCAAACTAACGTAATCGATATGGATACCTATTTCTAAATAACATGCCTTTCATTTAATGTTGTATACGTCTAGATTTTAATATAAAGTTTCGTAATATTTTCATTATAAATCTCAGTCATATTTTCTAAGAATAACTACCTGCATTTGCATATGAAGAGAATATTGAATTAGTGTAGAATAATGTGGAGAGAAATTTATTTTGATAATTTAATATAACCGTCCTTAGGTTGTTACTACATAGGCGGAGTTACAAGAGGGCTTGTCGTGAGTGAATATGACTTACGAGAAGAGATGGGCACCCAAAATATAACTTTGAGTCTCATTATTACGGATTTATTTAAATTAAGTTTAAATAATTCAGTTTTTTAAACTGTTTTTTATTTAACGAATAAAACACAAGATTTGAGAATGTAATATTTTGTAATATATTGAAAAGACAACATTTGAAAATATCACATGCATAATTGTGTCGCTGAGTTTCAAAACCCGCTATAACACTTTTTTGAAATAATTAAGATATATATATCGTTGTATTAGTTATTAAAATCTATAGATGAAAATTTTATCGCCTCTTTCAAAAGCCGCTACGATTAACTGTCATTTTTATGAAACAAAATCAATGTGTCTATCAAATCCTGCTATAACACTACTGAAACATTCAAAAACCTTTTTAGTTCAAAAAGTTTTTATTGATTTTCTCAACATAATGAAAAAGTGTTATAGCGGGTTTTGAAACTCAGCGACACAATTAAACAGTGTATATACTAAATCATTAGCAATAAGTAGAGTAAGAGCTACTATTATGGTCCAGCTACAATTATTGGCCAGTTAAGCTGTTCAGATTTTTTCAAATTTGTTAATTAGGAAAGTGAAATAAAAAAATATAATTTGTTAAATTATGCTCATAATAATCAATTATCATAACATTTAAAAAAAATATTTTACATCATAAAAAAAATAATCAAAAAAAAAGGCAGAAATCTACAATTATTGGCCACTTTTTTCAATTATTGGCCACCCCAAAATTGCTGTAATAACATTATTTAAAAAAAATTAAAAAACAGTTTATGTTATATTATGATCATTATTATTAAGTGTTCAATCAAGTACTTAATGCAACTTTATCGTCATTAGAGTAGACATCCGTAACATATTACTTAAAAATACAAAGATCACATTGAGTTACAGTGAGAGAGGCATATTTAATTAAATACGTAGAGCTTGTTGGAAATTGATTTCAAAAATTCAAAAGACGTTATAAAAGCTAAATAATGGAGTAATGCGACGTAAGTTAGTAATTAAGGAATAAATTGATAACTACCTTAATTTAATATACTAAAACCGATAGCCGACCGTATAACGCAATTCGATAAGCATTTCGTGTAACAACTACTAGAATCATCGTAGTTAACTAAGATGCCCGTATCTTAAATTGGAAAAACATACTGGCGCAAATACAGAAGATACAAGTTCAAGATTTTTTCTAGTGTTTACTTACATGTTTTCAAATTATGTATGTAAATAATTTATTTAATAAACTATTATAATATTATTAAAATTAATAATACATAATGCGATAGGTATCTACTTATTATTTATTATATAATTCATGACATAAATATTATTTGCATCTAATGGGATTTGAACCTATAAAACTATCGAATTTTGGGAGCTGTGCACCTCGGCAAATACGCCGAAATTTCAGTATACAGTATTATAAATACAGGCAAGTGATTATTTCATAATACAGTATACATAACTAATGATACGGTGATAAAGAATTATATTAAAATTTAAACGCGGTTAAGTGACAAAAGTTTATGGGTTCTTCATATTCTGGCGTTTTCACCAATTTTCTAACATTTTTGACCATATCAGAATTTAATAATAATATGTGTCGCTACATTTCAAAATCAGCCAAGTCCACCTTTAGGTATTTTTGAATGTTTTGTGAATTGTTGAAGAACTACTGCTTTCTAACATTTCTGCATTATCAAAATGTGGAATTTATTAATTTTAAATCTTCTATACTCGAAATAATATAAACTTTCACCCTTGTGACTGTGTATTTGAGAAAACAAAAAGCTGTTTTTCTCCTATTCATCTATTATGGACTTGGCTGATTTTGAAATCTATCGACACATATGTTTGTCACTAATTGTTATATCATTCGCTACTGATTCAAGTTCCATATGGTGTACCGCAGGAGTCTCACCTCTGTCATCTACTATTCATTTTATATATTAACGATATCAGAACCCGTTTTCTCAACTCATAATTTTTCATCTACGTAGATGAAACTAAAATAATATATAAAAAGGTTTCGTCAGTCGATGATTGTAGGGGGTTACAACTTAGTTTATATATAACCCATGAATACTGTCAACTGAATCATCTTTACCTATAAGTATTACCCGTATCCATACAGAATGCAAATTATAAGTCGAACCATTGAAACCTATCTCAAAAATAAAATATTGTCCATGAAAACTAAAACATAATACGAATTTTAATACACATATTAAATATTATGTATTATTTTAAATATTATTAAGTATTAAAATTACAAGGCTTTATTCTTAGAGTTTCTTAACCGTAAGATCACCTCAAATTATGAAGGTTTTCACACATCATTCAATCAATATTTAAATTCGCTTCTGTCATATGTCTACCGTACGTTACAATATACATAAATGGTCGTGAAGGAGCTTTTAGAAAGCACGCTAATTTTATAGGTTACTGACTTATATTATCTTTGGAAAGTAGACATTCTTGATCAGACAAGTATTTTTTTCAAAATTATCAATGGTTTTGTTTGTGGCTTTTCATTGTCTAAGCTAAATATCTTTGGTTATATCAAAAGTTAAATTTAAAATCGATATCTACTTTACCCAATTAATCTGATATCGGTAGATTTTGCCCTCACCTAGTCTCGAGTACCCACATGTCATTGTAAGGCAAATTTCAGTTGATTATGTTTTCATTGTGTTCGTATTATTTTAATTATTATGCTCGCCGAGCGAGGCGCTCCAACACGAAATTTGAATTTGCCAAAAGATGCCTCAGGATCCTTCTATATTTCCTACTCATATTAATTATTATATTAGCGTCTTTATCAACTTAATTTGATATTAATATAATATAAAATACTTCCCTTACTGTGATAATATTAATATCATATTAGTTATATTATTAAGATCTTTTGTTATAACGAATAATGCATAACATGATTTTTCTTTGTCTGGATTCCTCTTCAATTAGTTGCTGAATGTAAGAAGCCATTTCTTTCCATTAGCACGGTTTCTGAACATAGAAAATGTCGTTACTATCATTAATCTATTTTTATATAATATATTATATATAAATCACTTACCTATAATATAACATATCCACGTACGCCTTTTCTTAGAAGCACCTTTATAATTATTTATCAATTACCTTATAATATCTTATAAATATCCTATAAATATCTTTATAATTTAATTAACATTGATTAATTAATAGGCACTAAGTACCAAAAGCTGAATTTAAGACATAGAGGTTTTTATGAATAATTTATTTATGTGTACTGTTTAGTAGTACTATTTTATTAGCTTCTTCATAGATTTAACATACAATCTTAATGACATTAGAAGAAGAAAATATACAATTTATAATAAAACATTGTAAGAAAAACAAATTTAAACAATGTATTTTTGAAAACACAAAGTGGCAACACTAATTTCTTAAAAAAAGGACTAAGTGCCTCGATTTATATCGAAAATGAAGGACTAAGTCGCAAGACCCATATTATACAAACGGCACCTAGGGCCTATAAGTCTCATGACACGTATTAACTAAACGGTACTTAGTGCCTATTTTAAAAATAATCACGCTGCCTCTTACATCCAAATTCAACTATGAATATCCATATAAGTTCTAATATTTTCTTTTGGCACTTAGACATGTATTTAGGATATTGGCGATAGCGCAATGACATAGAATTTTTTTCGATTATCGGGCACTTAGTAGGTATCTATTTTATTTCGTGTATTCACATCTGAGTACTTATTTATTTTGCAACTTACATATTATTCTGTTTTACATTACATCACACTTTTGACGCAAAGAGCATCATAATAATATTTATAGGCCTCCACGGAGTTGAGGTTGTATTGACAGATTTTTCTTTCTACGAGAACTATATTCAATAATATTACTACCATACTCTGCGTCCAAATAACATATTATGTTAAATAACATAATAATATGTAATAATATTATTATGATTATAGGATTCGTATATGACATTATAAGCCGACACTATTTATCGTTGTAATTATTATAAAGAAAGCAAAATCTGCATCATCACGTTTTTCACTCACGCTCACAAAGCTTTTTCATCCATTTTTCGTATATCCAAAGATTTGCTATTAACTACAGAAGTGCTCATTTGGTGATAAGATATACTATTTAAATATGAAGGACGCGATGGATTTAGAGTTTTCCTTAAATTTTATGAAGGAAATCCTGTAGGCAGTCGGAGGAGATGGATGAATAACGACAAGAGGGATGCATATAGACTTAGAGGCCATCCATGGACTGAAACCGTATGCGGTTTAAATCCGTGTGCCATACTAAACTTATGATTGTTGTTCATGAAAATATATTTCCATAGACAGAAAAGATAAGCTTAGTATGGCACATGGTTGTAAACCGCATACGGTTTCAGTCCATGGATGGCCTACTAGTGTGACTGGCTGGAGAAGTTGAGCGCTCGTGATAAAAGCGCCTAGAGCACACTTGTACAGTCTGCCATGGACCTAGCGCCAGCATAGGTAAGTGAGATTATATGCCTAGATAATAAAATTTGATATAATATAATATAGTACACAAAATATATTATTTTTAACACTACTACCTAGAGGTCCGAATGTAGTTTAACAGTAGTGTATTTTATATAAGTGAAACAATCCAAATACTCAGGGTTTGATAAAACTACATAAATATATTGTGTCCTCACCGGGAGATGCTGGATTAAAGGCCTGCGAATTATGCACTGCACCATGAAAGCCGCAACTATTAATTAAAATTATTACTTCGGATTTAGATGAAATAAATGATAAATAATCTGAAAATAAAATTAATCCTAAATTTCACCGTCGAAATTTTATATCCAACAAAAAGTCCAATTTTAAAATTACATAGGAGAGGCTAACGTGATAAACAAAATTGTGTTCTCTCACATAACATAAAAAACGGGGCGTTTGACAATTTCAGTGAAAAATTTTCTCTTCAAAAATATTTTCCTTTTATAATTATGAATTTAAAATGTTTTGCTTAAGCTGGGGGGGGGGGTTAAATTTTCAGCAGCGGAATGTTTCGTTTTTAGATTTATTAATTTGCGAAAAAATTATCGTAGCTTTAATAATATCATACTTTTCATAAAGGTATTCATTTTGACTTTCGCACTGGAAACATGTATGATAATTTGCATTTTTTTAAATAAAATAATTTGTTTAATGAAATCTGTGGCTTGACAGAAAAAATGACAATGTGAAAAAATACTACGCACTTGGCAGGAGAGCTTTTTTATATCGTCGCCGACTTACATTATCAATAAATCAATACCTAGTTGAACCAATCATCAATCTTTTACATTTACATTACATTTGGCCTTGTAATTTGTTGATCGTCATTCCGAATGCAAGACGAATTGGAAATTTAATTCGTTTAAACTCGAATGGCATATCGGTTGGGATCATCGAAATTCTCAGAATGAGAACTTCCTCACCTTTGAACATTCCGTTGATTATCGTCGCGTGAATCACATTGCCCATGAGTTTTATCACCACTAAACGCGTTCCGTTACATAGTTTTGGTTGGTTCAGATTTCAAAGCATGATGGTTACCGAGCCAACTTTTAGTTGTAAATTGTGCGGTGGCAAGCCAGGCAGATCCAATGAGTTTAAAAATTCAGTTGGATTGTTGGTTGCTTCGTCTTCGTTTCTTACACAATCAATAGATTTAAAGGAATGCAGTAGACCAACGAGTTGATTTTGAATTGTGAAATTTAAGTGATCCACATCTTTGTTCTTTGCCACAAGAATGCTCGTTCACTCAACCAATTGTGATTTTTGTGGTTAGCAATGATGTTCGGGAACACTTTGTTGATGAGTTTGTCCTTAGTTGAGACGAAATTGCAAAAATTCAGCGGAAACGAAATCAATCCGTTCGATTCATCGACAGGAATACGGCTGTTACCGATAGTCAGCAATTACTTGGAGAAATCTTCGGCAGATGGATCGTCTAGCAATGCAACTCGCATGTTTGTCGTCAGCTGAAGTTTCTTCACATAGCGCCACAGAGTCGATGGATTGAGGCAAGCATTTATTTCATCGGCAGCGGTCGATCTTGGAATGACTGGTAGTGTTTGACGGAAATCGCCAGATGGTAGAATCATTGCGCCTCCAAAACTTCTAAAGTCATAACGCAGATCTTTCGTAGTACGATTGAGTGCTTTCAATGCGCGTTTGTGCGCCATTGTGCATTTATCCCAGGTGATGATTTTACTTGCTTCCAAAACTTTGGCCATTGCTGAGTGTTTCGCAATGTTGCATGTCGGTTTTTCAGTCGTTTGAAGGTTTAACGGCAATTTCAACGCTGAATGAGACGTTTGGCATCCTTCTAGCAACATGGCCGCTATTCCAGAAGAAGCAACTGCTTCAGCATTTTCGGATCTCGCACGAAAAGTAGCCAAAATCAATGGCATGAGGAATGTCTTCTCAGTTCCACCGGGCGCGTCGAGGAAAAATAAGCCACCATTTCCATCATCAATTGCCTTCATTAACGAATCGTACACTTCTTTCTGTTGGGGGTTCAATAGTGGTACAATCGTTTGAACTGATTGGTTTAATGCATCTCGATCATATTCACGTTCACGTTCCAATTCTCGATTGAAAGCGTCATTCATATCACAATGTGGCGTTGGCATTCCTAACTTGACTTAAAAACTGCCGCACATGAGGTTACACATGTATTCGATCAAAAGTAAAGCCTGGTTATGTATCTCCTCATTCACCTCGAGATCGGGATTCCCTGAACTGACACGAATTCGATGTAAAATGTCTTCTGACATGTCATCCTTGTACTCGTTCCACAGTTTAGGTGGATTCGATGGGAAGCATGTCGAAATAATGATAGCAAATAATGTGCGTATCTGACTTGGAGATGCAGAAACAATTGCTTCAGCGATTGTCATATCCCAATGAGTATCGTTTTCAAGCAAATTGAGCTATTGACATGAAGCACGAAATGTTGGGCACACTACACCATTGACAGTTAGACATTTCGACTATCATTCTTTCTTTTGTTTGTTTGTTTCTTGTTTATTGTTTCTGTCATGTATCAGAGATGGCGTTGTATACGGATTTAATTTTTTTGTGATTTTTTACTTTTCGAATGCGCGAGGTTCGTCGTTCAAATTCATCGATATAAGTCAAAAGCCGTTCCATACAAAATGTATGAGAAAATGAATTTTCTTCATAATTTATTTTTTCCATGATTTATCCGATGTTTTAATAGTTATTCTGCTATTCGGAGCGGAGACAAATCCAACAATAATCAAAGATCATAAAAACCGGTCCAGCCGTTCTTGAGTTATAAATGGTGTAACTAACCCGACTTTATAGGAACGCATACGAATAGAAGAAAAAGAAGAAGATGGTTGTACTAATTCAAAAACCATTGCGGGTGTTACCACAACAACTGACGAAGGTTTTATTGCAATCGAATGAATGGTATAGAGACAATACGAATAAAAGAAGATAAAATGAAGAAGAAGAAGAAGAAGGAGATGGTTGTACTATTTCAGAAACCTTTGCGGGTGTTAACACAACAACTGACGAAGGTTTCATCGCAATCGGATGAATGGTATAGGAACCATACGAATAAGAGAAGATAGAATGAAGAAGAAGAAGAAGATGATGATTCAGAAACCTTCATGGATGTGCATACAACCACTTACCAAAATTTCATTACAATCAGATGAATGGTATAGGAACGCATACGGGACAGACAGACATACAGACATTCATTTTTATATATTAGTATAGCCTATACTCTTCCCGCAAGTGCAAGCAATAAGTTTACAAAGTTTTATCGCAATCGGATGAACGGTATGGCTGCGCATTAAATATGAACAAACAAACACACAAATACACAAATATTAATTTTTATATATTAGATTAGAAGAAGAAGAAAAAAATATATATATATAGATTATACGAGTCACCTTTTTCCAAAATTCACCTTCTCTATTTTGTTTCAAGCTGAGATATTCACAAAAACGTGTATGGAACCACTACATGGGAAAAATAACCATTTTTTCTTGGGCCATTGGGCGGGGAGGGCTTTTAATATTATAACTACAGAGATTTTCCAATATAACACTTGAAAGTTTTGCGGAACATGATATTATATTTTTCCGTATTCAGCGAAAGTTTCAAAATACTCACTCTGTAACAATGGAAAAGATGATATTTGAAAATAGCCACCAGACGGACAAAATGCATTTTTGTAAATAGGGCAATGATTTTCAACCGTTATACTGACTGAAAAAAGACTAATTTTGGAATTGTTTATAGAGCATGTGTGTACCCCTTTAAATAAGGAATCAAATTGCATATTCAGTTCATTTTTGATCAAAAGTGGACAAGATTATTTTTGGAAATGGGCGACTTTGATAACGTATTGTATTTGATAACCTAGTCCCCTGTTAGAATAAGTAAAAAATATTAAATTTGATTGTTGCGTAAAACAGAATTTAAAATTTAGGTTTTCCTTTATTTAAAAGAGTTTAGAATTGACAGGCAATTAACGATGACTTGAAATGTCAAAAGAATGAAAGTTTATTCATTTTAAAAAATACTTTAGTATAAGTATTCGTAGAAATCTATTAATTGACCGAGAATGATTCTTTGTTATAGCCGGCTGAAACAGATTCCTGACAATTTTATTGGTATGTACTGGTAATGTGATATTATGTATACTTAATACTAATCAAAAAACACCACGGTATGTACACCATAATATATTGCACTTAAGTAAAGAACGACAGCATGTACTTCGAGGGGTAGTGCATTGATTAGGGTTCGACATATTAGAAACAATACTGACATTGACAAAGTGTCCACGGCTTGATAAACTACGTAAACATGACGCCATTTCTTACGCCGATAAATTTTTGAAAATAACTACCTATTACGATAGTTTTTTTGTGTTATTTTGAAACTTTAATAAGTACAGCGAAATATCTTATTGAATTAAGCAAATTATTAGTAATCAAATATGTACATAATATTATATAAAATTAAAAAAATGCGGTATACTGATAAGTATCTATTCATTCAAATGAATTGTCATTTTAATAAACAATAATTCCAAGATAAAAAGAACTATTTAAAATTTTCTGTTGAATCATAATATACACTTGAGTTGACTAGCTTAAACGATCAAAAAAAATTGTAGTTGATAGAAATAACAGTGAAATGTCATTTTGACGTTCATATTGATTTTCATAGTAACGTACGTATATATTGATAATTTAGTTGCTAGGGCCCCAGATCCCCTAGCAACCAATAATGGTGTCGAAATAACTTTTCATACATAACAGAATTAACTGAAAATGAATTCAATTCTACTTAAAGGTGGCTAAAAGTATTAAAAAAATGCATTGGCATCGTGTTCTCATAATATATTCTAAAAGTTTCAAATGTCTAGCTAGTCGAAAAGTTAGTTAAAAATCGATTGCAAGATTTATACCGGACAAACAACCACCGGACAACAAAGAATACGAGTTAATAAAAACGTTGTAATATAAAAAAAAAAATTAATACGATTTTATAAAAGTTAATACTTTTTATTGTCAGTATTATGAAATGTTTTAAGAAATTGCATTGATAGCATAAAATATATATTCATTATAAACAATAATATAATATCTAATTGGTTTTATTAGTATCATATATGGCGTGCCGTGGAGGTAGGCTGGCCATGCATTGCACCGGGGCGGCACATTATAAAGAGCAGCGAATGAAGGAATGAATATAAATATTACAACTTTTGATATCAGTGGGAGTTTTCCATGATGCAGACATGGTTTAAAAAACAATCGAAGGATAAATGATCCTGACAATAAAACTATTATTGTATTGAAAAACCCATTGTAATATGTCATATTATAATGGAAGTTTATCGCACAAATATTTTTTTATAAGGGTGCATCCAAACCTGCCGGTGCCAGAAGCCTCCACGTACCTAAAAACCACCACTATCTGAGAGTATGTTTCGTGGAAATGTTTTAATCTTCTGCAGATAGAGTATGACGCCGCCGCTGACAGTGGCCGCGCGCCTTAAGCGTTGGACTATCACGCCGTGGGTCCCAGGTTCAAATCCTGGGTCTGGCAAGTACACATATTGTTTTTCAATTTGTATGTGAGTCAGGGTATGGACCTAATAGGTTGAGCAAGTGGCTGACATCCATTTCTCGTAAAAAAAACAAAATCTGTTAGTACAAACCTCTACTCTGTGGAGGCCCATATAATCCTATTTGGATCGGACATGGTCGGGAAAAAAAGATAGAGTATATTATATAACTTGAAAAAGATGTATTTGTTTAAGACAGCCGAACATAAAATAAGTAAATAGGTGAGTATCTGACGAATTAGCGGAAAATTTCAAACTAAAAATGAAAGGGGGCGGCATTTTAAGTCTGCATAAGGGCGGCATTTTACCTAGGAACGTCACTGACTATTATAATATCTTAAAATACAAGGTGGCGCATAATAATACGAGTATGTCACAACCTTATTGTAAGATACCGTAATTTTTGCTCGTAAATGGAGCATATTGGTCTCCACTAAGCGGAGACTATTTTTTCCCATCGATAGATAACCGATCTACCAATTTGCTCACCATGACGTGAAACACTGAGAAAAATGACAATCAATATTTCATTGGGTTTTATAAACCATGGAATTGGAAAAAATACATAATCAGATCTATTTAGCCCACTCGGTTTACCTGCTTGCTGATACATAATAATATTTTAAGCCCGCTTATCTTCATTACACAATTTTTTCCATTTTTCAAAAATATTTCATGTCACGGTATAAACGTTTTAGACTCAAACGAAATCATAATATTGGTATATAATCAAAGGCTTATCTAAATTTTTGCTTAACATGTGGATTGGGAGATTATTGGCTATCTTAGATAGTCTTTTATACAACATAATATATAAACTATATAATATAATATATCCTGTAAAGAAAAGAAAGGATACAATGGGCACAGAATCTATTTTTGCTCTGGGGTCGTATCAAATTCAGTTATCTTGTGAGAGCCTGCATTATTTTTATTTCTAACACATTAACTCCGAGGCCAAAAAAGTCCTTTCGATTAAAAATATTCAACATGCCTTTGTGTGACAACTCGCCTCGGCATATGCACTAAAAACTTATCCCTTTCCTTTTTGCGTTAGCTCTCCCTTCAGTGGCGGAACTGGGAACTTCTGGGCTAACAAGATAAAATGATACCCACTCTGTTATAATTTTTTTTCCTCTCTCTTCACTCACTTTACTTATCTTCTTTTCTTTTTATTGTGTTTGTTTGACGCTAAGGATGCATATTTTATTACGTATAAAATGGCCCGAACACACTACACCATCTCTATCTCAACGTTTCTGTGAGCGTGTCCAGATGGCGGGATTTCACTTGCGCGTAACAATTAGTACACCCTCATCCGCGTTACGCGCGCATTTCTGGTACCGGTGACCTCATTGAGTCGTTGTGTCATCTCTAACGCAATAAGCGCGAGCACTCTCCAGACTCTCGAGTACGCGCGTCTTGCGCCTCGAGGAGCCTGTGATGTCGACCGCCTTGCTGCTCGAGGCGACGTTTGTTTATGCTTATTCAAAAAGGAATGACGTCACTTAGCTTGTACACTGCCAAATGAATCAGGTTATATGAACACGCAGAGACACGCGCCATCTGGAAAATGCATGTCTCTGTTTAAGCATGATAGTTAGTACGTAACACCACATAACGTGATGCTAATGTGAGTAATTTGAGTCACCTTCAATACGCAAATTGCTAAGCTGATTGATAATGAACCTAATATTTTGTATTTATTAATTATTATGAATAAAACATAATATGGTATCATTTCGATGTATGAGAGTTATCTATTGAAATTTGTTGTCAAGTGATTGGAGTGGTAAATGATAGCATGTTATTTCACGAGATCTCACATGACATAATACAAACTTATTAATTGATGAAAGGCTATAAGGATGGTTCCATATTTCTTATAGCCTATTGAACCAGTGTGTAGCAAGGATAACTATACTAAGTGCAAAATGTTGTATATTTTCACTAATGCATTATAATATGTCAGTCAACTGTTTCAGGGTAACTAGTAAAGGGACCAAGCAAAAACTACCCGATCGCATCTTTTCGTGGCCCTGTTGAAAAATTTCAATTTTGGCAACACAAACAAAGGCCCCTCCAAACCGACTTGCCCCACACCACACTCGATCATAATTATTGAGCTATGAGAAGGCCCCGTGTTTGGTCCTGAAGCATCACCAGTTTTTTATGCCTGGTAATATCTCTGGAGCAGATACCTAAGACTGAGATCACCACGTTCTCAAGTGACATTTGACTGAGTTTACTGAGTTAACTAAAATGCCATGGTAGAGAAAGGCAGGGAAAACAAAGATAAAATAAACGAATGGGCAAAGACTATATTGTGAAGAGATCTTCGCGTTCGCAATAAGATGGCGCATTTTTTTATAAACTATAAAGTTGGTCTTTGTCGGGCCAAACAGCTGGTTGGACCGACTTGCGCATCTTTTTCCTTTGGAGCACATTCTCGGACTTTAATCACAATAATTATTTATGATTTTTGATGTATATAAATGTTTAAGAAAATACGTAACTTAAACAGTTTAAATTATGATGATGTAATAGTGTAAAATAGAGGAGAGAGATGTTAATAAAAATGATAAGAGAAGTTGATAGTTAGGTAGAGCATGAATAAGAAGTAAAAGTAAAGAGTAAAACAGGATAATTAAATAGTTCAGGGCATGTGATCGCGCTGACAAATGGATGTGACTATCAGTGAACTAACATTTATAGAATATAAAAAAAAGGAATTTAAGTAGAGACTAAGAAAAATGTGTATAAACCAGACTTCGAAGTGTAAGATAAATTATTATTGATTAGGGCGCCAAGTGCTTTTTAAGTGTGTGCATAACAAAATACCATATAAATAAAGAAAACACTATATTTAGAGATAGGTAACAATTGTTTATTAACAGCTAGAAGACATGTTGAATTTAATGAAAAAAAGTAAGAAGATAAAGAAATGGAATTTAAGAGACTTGTGATCAATGCTTTGCAAAGATACATAAATTTCATAAACATTATAATACAAAAATGGTACTTATCTGCTTGTTCGTGCGTAGGAAGTCACTTACTGATTCTACCATTGGAACAAAATAAAGTTCAAGTGAAACTAAAACAAGACTGAGAGTTGAAGACTTAGTTTGAGACTGACATCTGAACCGGCCGACATCAAAAGTAATGCTAAATGCAGAGCTCCTTCTATATGGATCGCCATGGTGAAAGTGAAAAAGTAGAGCTCCATCCGCAGTGCCGCCAAAGTGAAAAAGTGGGGTCTCATCTTGCCGCAGGGTGGGGGTAGGTGTGAAAGACACAACCAATCTTGCATCTTCTTCTCTGCTGAGCATTTATCTACATTGGATTTTAGGTATATCCACAACGTGGCAATGAGTTACTCATCGCTCAATTTTATGTCATCAGTAAGATATTGAAATGTTATCGAATTATTGTGTCATTGTCATTTAATTTAGTGTGTACATACCTATTTATTATTAGTCGTTTATTGTATTATCTTCCTATTTCCCGCAAGGGTCACCCTTCGCTACTGCTCCACATGCAATGATCATGCATTATTGTGTCGGTAACAGTATTATGCATTTAAAAATGGCCCCTTACCGATCTCAGGTCTAGCACTACGCAAACTTTCACCACGTAGAGGCGCCACTGATTCCCTTTCACTACGAACTTTATGTTGCTCTTTTCTCAGGGCATAATGACAGAGGCCGTGGTCTTTGTTGTGGATCCCCTATTTTTTTATTCTGAAACGTAACCGAGTTCAAGTTAACACGGTCTTCTCTGCCCACTCTTTGTGCGCGTTTGAAAACGTAATGAAGGCCGTTAATGTGTTTTCATATATTTTTATTCAATGGTTACTAAATTAGGCACAATTGAATGGAATTAAATAATTATTATCGTGGTCTGAAATAAATTTTCTATTATATTTTGCGAAGAATAAGACTTTGAATCAATTTTACTGGAAATCCTTGAAACGAAATTTTAGTATTTCGTTTTTCTAAGTCTTCTCGAAATGAGCGTGGATTCTTAGTAAATCGGTTATTTTATATTTCATATTAATATTCCACCAATATGATTTAACTTTTAAAATATCCAATTCAATTTAATATGCTGGAAACATGACATGAAAATATATTTCAATGTTAATATTAGGAATATAATTTTATACAAATACGACATAGTTTTAACAATATTATCCTTCATTCTACGTAATATGAATAATATAATTAATTAATTGACATTTGTGTGTCTGTTATATAGTGATAGTAAAGACAATGTTTTTTTTATAAATTCTATAATATTTTAGTTATTTAATATATCAACAGCTGTTTTAGGTAAACCTGTCATCAGAAAGAATCTAAAATAATAGAAACAATTTTCAAAAACTCACACTAAACGTTTGTAACTCTAAATAAGTTATAGTAAGAAATAATGTATTGATATATTAATACTATCAACCTAATGGATTTAAGTTTTGTACCATTTCATTTGAGTCGTTTTTTGCGCCCCGGATTTCGCCTTTAGGCATCTTCTGGCACTATGTGCACTCACCAAAAGGCAAATATACACTAATAACGAATATAGTTTTTGTAAACATTTTATAAGTATGCCATAAAAAACTTGCATTTCATAAACCATTTTTATAGTCGACGAATAAGACACCAGATTTCAGAATATAATAATCTAAATATTGAATAATCTCTATATATATATAAATCTCGTGTCACGGTGTTTGTGGTCGCACTCCTCGGCTTGACCGATTTTTACGTTTTTTTAAATGTATATTTGTTAGGTATGAGAATAGGTCGTAAAGTATATTTCATAACGCTAGGTGATTAGGGTATCTTTATCCAGAAAATTTTTTCTTTCATTTTTTTGACATTTTTTTTTTGTATTTTTTTTTATTTTGCATCAAAAAATACCTATAAGCCCAAATTTTCATTCTCCTACCCCTACCCTCACATTTTTTAATCGCGATTTTAGTATTTTTGTATAAACAAATTTAACCGTCGTTCGTATTTCAAACAGAACGAATTTATGTTGTTGAATGACAGATGACAGATGAGAAGAATTCAAGAGAAGCGTCGCGTTATTATGACATTTCATTCGGCATATCATAACGCAGTGCATGCAAAATTTTGTACGATTTATTTTAATTTATCTATTTGTATGTGCGTGTATTACAGTGCACAATGCCAGCAAGACGCAAAGGGGGCCATTTGGGCCGTCGAACGAATAAAGCAACAAACATGCAAAATAGTAGAGCATAAAAAACAGACGAACAAATCCAACAAGATAACAAAAACGTGCGTGTAAGCATGTCGCAATTGCGTGCATCTCAATCACAAGAGGCACGAGCTGAACGAAATCAACAAAGACAATTCGAACGGAACCAAACGCGCCGGTTTGTAGTTAACACACGCAGAGCAAATGACCGACAACGCCAACAAGTACATCGAACATTTACATCCGCTTCGTTCCTTCGTCTTGCATTTGAGTACCAGCCAGATATTGAATATTCCGCCCATCCGAAAGTGCTGATTGGTGCTATTCCATTCTACGTTCAAAATCAAAGGCCAAGTGTACCACACAGTAGGCTCATTGCTGCCAATGCCAAACGAACTACATATTTTTTTACAAATCTACTTCATGGGCGGTGAGGACATCAATCGTGTGGATGCATGTTGCGGCTACAATAACCTCGATTTGCCTATTGCCAGGAGCATTGACGGCGAACTGGATGCCCTATTTAATAAGCACAATGAATTATTGAAATTCTTCATGCACGAATTGCAAAGTGACAATCACGCTATTGTCATCAATCCTGATAAAACACCAGCTGGAGAGCACGTGCGTCGATTTGACGCGCCTGTTGTTGACGAAGTTGCTGGAATCATGGTTGGCGACCGCACATCGACGCGAGAAATCGTGATTCGAAGAAGAAACAATAATCTGGAGTTCATCGCTGACACACACCGTTCATACGACGCTCTCCAATATCCGCTAATTTTCTGGAAGGGACAAGACGGATATTGCATAAACATTAAACAACGAGATCCCGCCATAGGTAATTCATTCATTATAAACATCATTACTCATTTTGAATTGAGAAAATGAATGATTGGTGTTTTTTTGTTTTTATCGGCGGTCATCGTCTACAGTGCTCCATTCCTCTTTCTGTCATAGATCCCATCCCCACACACTTACAAAACATTCGTCATTTTTTATTTAACAACCAAAATATTCACTAGAAATAATTTATATGGCAGAACAACGTTTGCCGGGTCAGCTAGTAATATATATAATTTGAAAACATCTCATGCATATGTACACTAGAAAAAAATCATTTTGTGGAAATCATCAGCAGGATTCACGCCATTCATGTAACAACTACTAATTTAAATCGTGGTAATTAACTAAGATGCCCGTAGATTAATTGAAAAAGCATACTGGCGTGAAACCAGCAGATACAGGTTCAAGTCCTATCAAGTATCGTATTTTTTTCTGTTTGTTTTCAAATTATATATACTTATATTTCAGCTAAGTATTACAAAACGTTTAACGAACAGCGTGTATACATGTTCATTTTCTATGGCCGGCCTTGCGCACGCGGAATCGTGGAGCATGTAAACACACTTCTGGCTTACATTCGATTTTATTAAAAAAAAATCGTAATAATGAAACATTCAGCACCAATACCATATCTTGAAGGCATCAGTTTGCTTGTCTTTTGACACTCTTTTAGACAGCTCTACTTACACTAAAATAAATGAAATCATTCTTCCATAATATAATTTAGAAAAAATATTGTTACGTATAATTGCAAATCATTAACACCAATCACAAACCTGATTCATACCTTTCCATTTGATCGACTTTCCCAGATAGGAAAAAAATATTTAACGTTAACTTTATAATAATGTGGTTATATTGTGTTATTAATCAGTGTAATAAAATAAATATAACATACATAATTTTGAAAACACTTCAAAAATGTATTACAACCAATAGAAAAAATCTTTAAAAAAAAAAGTAAGACAACCCGCAGGAATCGAACCTGCGTCTCTTCAGGTATCGCACCCGCTGCGTATAGGCCACAATGCCAAAGCTGTCATACTAATTACGACAAATTTTAACGATTGGTTCTTATAATACTCTCTGAAGCGCTTCCCAAATTGAGCTACGATTAGCAATCGACTTTTGTATTTTAAATCAAGGTAGGTACCTACCTATCACTTTAATCACTAGCCGACGTCACGGATTACTCCAAGATATTCTACAACGCTTTTCTTAGCTCGTATTCTTATTTGTCCGGTACAAATCTTGCAATCTATTTTTAACCATCTTTCCGACTAGCTAGACATTTGAAACTTTTAGAATATATCAGAACACGATGCCAATGCATTTTTATTACTTTTAGCCAACTTTAAGTAGAATTGAATTCATTTTTAGTTAATACTGTTTTGTATGAAAAGTTATTTCGACACCATTATTGGTTGCCAGGGGGTCTGGGGTCCTAGCAAATAAATTATTAATATATACGTGCGTTACTATGGAAATCAATATGACATGTCAAAATGACATTTCAGTATTATTTCTATCAAGTACAATTTTTTTGATCGTTTAAGCTAGTCAAGTCAAGTTTATATGATTCAACAGAAAATTTAAAAATATTGTATTTAAAAAGTTATTTTTATCTTGTAATTATTTATGTTGTTACTTACTTAAACTTGCTAATGGTTTATTAAATATATATAAATAAATGAATATTTTAATGTCGGCGACCCATTACAATATTCCCAGAGCAAATAGTAACCATACATAATAATAAAAATGTCAATATATTATTAATATAACCATTATAAAAATATTCAAAGATGATTCATTAATGGTAAGTTTAGAGCTAGCAGGTACTCACTCAACTAAGTACGTACTTAAATTATTTTTGAAATAAAAATCTAAAAGCAATATCAGGAGAGACCTCTCTCAAAAAGCTTTACCTCTCACGGGTACTTTACATTAAGGCTTTATTATTTGTGCGCATCAACTGACAAGAGAATGGTCATCAATTTTAGCCTCGGAGGTAAAATGACGATGAAGGCTTCGTCTTTGTATTCATCGCCGTATTTTATGACAGTTTTATGTTGATGTACATACAGCAGGGGCATGAAGTTATTTTTATATTGAAATAATTATTTATTAATTGAACTGAAATTTGCGTGGGAGACTCCATTAAATTGGTTTTGAAACAAAGTTATTTTTGTCAAATCTACTTTAAGACTATACCTCACCTGAGGCATGGTCTAAAAAGATCGTGACTAGGCGATGCGCGGATTGTACAAATGACGCAATCTGAACGAAATATAATTTTTCATAAAAATCCAACATGCGTCCATTTAATGTTATGTTTATTGTTAGATTACTTATAATAATAGTATATTCATTGACATGTGTTTTTTTCAAGTAGTTACATTCGGAACGTTCTTTAGTCACCTTTACACGATTTAAAAATATATTCTTCCGACGCCATCACAAAACAAATTGACGTACTCACAGGTCGACTATCGCCTAATGGCAACGCGGCCGAAATTACGTCCCACATACTGTTGAAAATTATTTGCCGTTTCACTTATGTACGCTCTTAGCGACTATAGTGGACCAGCCCATAGCTGTCATAGCCCAGCTAATAGCTGTCAAAGAAATTAACTCAGTCAAAGTAAAATTAACAAAAATAACTAATAATAATAATATGTAGCACACTAATTATTTTTTAGCTTAATGCCACTTTGTTGATTTTAGTTTGGTTGCCATGATCAGGTATTTTCGAGAGACAAAGGGTTTTTGACTGATTATTTATGAATTTGGCAGGTGCCGTTCAGACACTCTTCAGCAAATGACGCCATCTTGGTAAAAAAGCGGCCAAAACGGTTTTCGGTCATATTTCGTTATCCTTAGAGGAATTTTAATTAAGATATTGTTAGAAATATTGTTACATTTTACACAAAAAGGTACCATACATATTTTTGGTGAGTTAAGCGCACACACGAAGTACGTAAGTTCAAAATCTGTAGTGCTTTTTTACAAATGATACTACCATATTACTGTCAAACGTAATGCCAAGATCTTTAACATAATATGGTATTTGCAGTTTAAATGTTTTATGAGGAAACCATATTAGGCAGTCAAAATTTTTGAAGCATCCATGCAAGAGATGGGCGAACGATTTGCATATGGGTGTAGAAAATATCAATATGTCTCGCTAGAAAGAGAAAGCTCAGGTTAGAGACGCCCGAGAAAAAATTTCGGATACTAGTTGAAATGGCAGTAAAGTCCATAAACGTAAAATCTAAATTAAATTGGTATCAGTTTTTTCAATTTCAACATTCTGTAATTATTCATACACTATTATTGTATTATTAATAAAACATACATTTGTATCTCCTAATAAAACTTTGCAGTCACACTGTAAAAAACTCAGTTTATTAATAATATCAAAGAAGCGTTTAGATATTTTGAAACGATCTTCAAGCTATTAGGAGCACAGTGGTTTGTTTATCACTTTGAGAGTTGATTTTAAAACTAATTTTAGCTATTGAGCGATTATAAAATTTTATATGTATTCTAAGTGATACTCAATGTATGACCTTTATTATAAATATCGAGGCAACATTGCAATATAGGTTTAAATTAAATTAATTTGAAAAGCTCGAAATTAATAAAGCATATTCCAAATATACTACGAATGGTTCATACCAATGCATATATTATGAAACAACACTCGATTTGATATTGTCAGATGGGTGGAATTTAATAATTTTGTTTCTACCTTGTGTAGTTTTTATTTGAATCATTTACAATTACCAGAATATACCATTAGGTATGGGAACTTATCAATTCAGAAAAAAGACATAATATAAATCCTATGCGTATTGATAATCGGATTAAATAATTGAGCACTGGGACAACTGAACGCCAGGACAAATAGGCGCCGCACTGCTGAATGAAATAACAATTATTAATGATATAAACGTTCGTTACGATTTGATACAGAAAATTGACGAAGAAGTTTTAAAAGTTTCTTTTTAGTACAGACGCACAAATTTATCTAAAGAATGGATGGGGGGAGCCGCTGTCAAAAACTATTCAATAAAAACTCGCAATTGGACAGAATCTGACATTCGAATGACATTTTTAAAATGGCGTCCAAAATAATGTGTATTTGTTAGACCCAGGATTCAAAGAAGTAGTGAGGTGAGAAGCGGATAAGTATTATAATATAGAGATGCGTGTTTATATCCAACTGCTGTATATGTATGAGGATAAATTCCATCAATGTCGATCTGTCTAGTTTTTATATTCGTATTTCACCCGAATTTAGTCGTTGGCGATCACTGATATTCATACTTTTGATAAGCATTATAAACTGTCAATTTACTTTGATAGTTTTGTAAAACTTTATAAAACTAATCAACCTTAACACCATTTTCCACAAACATAAGAGTTAAGACTACTCATTGTATGAGGGTAGAACTGCTAACTCGAGTTATCTCGGTATAACCTTGAATTTAAGTTATTTACGAGAGAGGCTACCTATTACTACATTGTTCTCAACAGCTGATGGTTTTTTGCTAACTTTTTGAGTAAATTCAACTCAAGCTCTCTTGGTTATTTAAGAGATTAATGTAGTTTTTGTTTTTCATATAAAATGCCTACAGCTTTCCAGAATTTTCCGATGAAATTCATTGCCCCGTTTCCTGACACGTGTTTTAAATTGAATATTTTAGCAACTCACTCTAGTCACTAACGGTAGGGGTTTTGTAACAGACACCACTCTACATAATAATATATAAACTTGCAATACCTCTTAACATAAAATAAGCACAATGAAAGCAGAATTTTCATATCATTAAACATAATAATGTCATATAGGTTCTAAGTTTCAAAATGAGTAACCACAATTTTTTCTTTTCTTTATTTGGATTCTGTAAGTACTTTTCTGTCATATTTATATTAATTCAAATACAGTTCCGTTTGTTAGTTAATATATTATATTAAAACTGGAGGTTAATTACAAAGTCGTTTATATTCATCAGCTGCTATTTTTTAATATGCTACGTCTAACGCGTCGCTTTATAATGTCGTTGGTCCCAGGATAGAATCTTAAATTTGGCAAATATACGTATTGTTTTTGAATATGTCAACCTTAAAGGGTGAACAAGTGACTAATATCCATTTCTCGCAAAAACAAAAATCTGTTAATGCAAACACTCATTAAAGCGAAGGCACAGTATGATCTTTTAAGGATCGGACATGGTCAAAAAAATATTTTAAACAGGATTTTTAGTTACTTAAATTACTAGTTAATTAGGTAAATTAATTTGTATGTTTATAAAAAAAGAGACTGTATAATAAAATTTATTGTTAGTACTAAATTTCGATGACGGTTTTTGTCTATTGTCCCGAAATGGCGAAATATGGAGGTTGCCAACTTTGACACTGACCCGTGGATAGCATATTCGAATATCGCATCTAGAAAATTCACATATTGTTTTTTAATTTCCTTAAGTAGGTAGGTATATACTGAAAGCCATCGCATATTATTTGATTAATCGTTATTTGAATTACGCATGCTCAAGTTGTAAAATAAAAATCTGAAACACAATACGAGAGTTTCTAAATATATTTGTAAACACGTCCACGTTTTGTAAAATGTTTATGTATGTGAGATTGAGATATATTGACAGAGGCGGCGCTGCGTCTGATATACTATGTAGGATGCATGCATTCTAAATTCGTTATTGTTTTTTCGGTGTTGCATTTTTGTTTTTCATGTGGACTGTATTTGGGGTAGGATTATGAATGCTAGAGGAGGGCGGTTTATATGGGATTCAGTCCTGGGACTAACCTTGATTTTGATCGGCTATATGGCTGGAGCAGGTCGTGGGTTCACGCACTCACACACTAGCATGCTTACTGTTCGACTATCACTCTCACGGTTACACATTGGTCTTGGGTTGAAGATGATGAATTTATGATAGATGGTAAACGCAACATTTGCTCAAAACTGTAACGATATTTATTCTCGTACCCTGGAATAAATACGTTATGAACATAATGGCAACATTTTGCCAAAGAAATTTAACATCGTTGAAGTGCAAGTCTGGAGCGGCAGACATTTTTACGTTGGTATTCCTGCGACGGGACGTGAACGCGTTCGTGGATATCGACCGGGAGTCTAGACAGCGTTGCCATGTCTACTGAAATTTCAGTAGATCTACTGATATTTTTTGCCAATATACTGAATTTTTGATTTTTTTTCGAAATTCATGAAATCTACTGATATTTGGCTATTTCCCATATTTTTAAGTCAACGATGGTGAATTTATTAATAAAGTTGAAAAGATTTACGCACGCCTTTGTTGATTTGGATACACGCTTCTAAATTAACAAAGGATGCATTGTTACGCTACCCAATACCGGCATTTTAACCCACTGACATCATCATTGCTTAGAAAATAATAAATTAATACCTACCTATTATTATTTATTACGTAAAACGTCACACTATAACGTAACATGACTCAATAATCATTATATTTTCATGCTATGCTATGTGTGACCAGCAAAAATAAAATTTAATGGGGATGAACAATTGCATCATTGTTAAGTGATAAGCTGATAAGAAGGAAACCGAAGAACAAGAGACATTATTCAAACATTTCAATCATTGTTAGTACAAAGGGTTTTTGTCCACAAATATTTTTTTTAGAACGCAAAAAAACTTTTTTCTTCTGGTTTCAAATATTTTTCTTATGCACGTAAGTTCGAATGAATGATACTTTTTGGATCCGGCTCAGGTACATAAAGTAAATTTGAACATTTAATTTGGTTAGGTATTAATTACTGAATAGCAATTTTAAATTTTAGGTCAGGTTTCTCAAGAACCTTTCAGCAAGTAAAGGTGAATGTACATAATTATATGATATAACAATTTATAAGTCTTCCGATTAGTGAGAGCGCCACATGCTGATTTTGATATATCATTCAATATTTTTTATACTGTGGTGAGCTTAGTACTAAATTCGAAAACCGGACAATTTATGGTGGCATATCTATAACTAAAACTTTCTCATGATATTTAGAATGAAAATAAAACTGAATAAAACATCGCGAATGGAGAGATTTCCTTTCTATAACTAGGAATTATTTTAATTACACCAAACAATGGGATCTCGAAACTCGAACAAGGAACAACTGGGTACCTACCTAGTACCTACTTTTTATAGTTTTGTTTTCATCAGATTGTTTAGAGTTTAGACAGTCGAAAATGGTTTCTACTGTGCCCTTAATTTTCATCAGTTTTATTCTAGCATTCTCCGATAGCAGCAGTTATAGCAATATTAAAATTATTAATACAAGTTCGTTAATATTGATACCTATTATTTTTGAACTTCTTAAAATATTTTTCCTGATTCATTTGTTATTCAGAAAACATTTTAAATTGTCCTTAGTAGTAATCGTGAAACCAGTGATATAAAAATAACTAGGTGCCTACTTAAGTGTAGTGATAAATCGTATTATAAACTAACATTATTTTGTGTAGAAAACAATAATAACGAAAACAAACAATAAATCAAACAATAAATAGATGGTGATGAATAGTTTTATTGTTGTTATTTTATTTCATAATTATTATTACAAGACCATAATATTCTAAAGTAGCATCAAGGTCGTTTGTTATCTGCACAAGGTGAGTTCTTTCCTTATTTTTAAATCATACCTATCTGATATACTTATTGCATTTTCTAAAATCTACTAATATTTGTGTTTTCCATAATATTTGTGAGTAAATTCATGATTATGTTAATAGTAAACTTGACATGATTAATGCACTGAAATGAAATGAAATGCAATGAAAATTTGGAAAATAAGTTTGCAATGGAATATTTCTTGAAGCCCTCGCTAATTATTTTTGAACTTTCTGAATTTTTTCTAAAAAAAACGAGACGTTAATTACCTTACGCGGTATTTTACTCTTAAAAAACGAGACGTTAATTACTTTACGTGTAATTTTTTGAAAATCCAGAAAAGAATTGGTCATTCAATGAGTAGGTATTCAGAATCTGAAATCTACTGATATTTTGTCAAATCTACTGAATTTTTTTGTCACATTCTACTGAAATTTTAAATTTTGACTTGGCAACACTGAGTCTAGATCCGGACGGCAACGAAGGAAGTCGAGTGTGCACAAGACGTGCGTGCCAGTCTTCGGACGCTGACGCAAACAATGGACGACCATTCTCTCCCGGTATTTGAACATGTATCATTTGTTAGGGTATTAGCTTCTTGTATTACCTTGTAATAACTCCCCACAGAAACTTTAGTTCTCGTTGTTATAGATCTGGCATTGTTCAATTTCAATTTGTAACATTTTTTAGTATTTTTGGTGGCGTGTGCCACTTGTCATTTTGCTATTTCTTGTTTTAATAAATCTATGATTCCGGATTTGGATCCTACCTAAACTACTCTTTTTATTTAATTTAATTTTGTCTGGATTTGTTCCCCAGTGTATGGTACACTCCGTTGGAGAAATCTGGGTATTGGGGCCCTGTACTTTTTCACTATAGATAACTAATTTCAATTAAAGGTGTACTGGATGCTTGAAGACGATATGAACGTATACAACGGTTCTCACGACCCCAACAATAATAAGTATTATTTGTTTCCTACAGGGGATTTTTCATGTGCTTTACCGTTTCATCTTTGTTCTGAGCTAGACCGGATGTTAACGTGAAAGGATGGGTAGGTGTGTACTTTATACTGTTACATATACCAACCCGCCTTTCATATTTTTAGCGTTACAAAACATAGCAGATTTAGCGCAACGAAGATCGAAAAATAACTTCTGGATGAGTCACCCTGTATTGCGGTGATTGACGCTTATGTAATGGTAATGACGTATCGATGGGTTACAGGTAAACAGGTATTAATGCCAATAAGGTAGAATAATGACGACCGCCGAACCTCGCACCCTGGTGGAAGCCGAGACTGACAAGACTGAGAGACACGATGAGGAGGGCCAGAAGGGCCTTACAAGCAGCGCGAAGATCGCTGGAGGGGCCGCTGCACGCGGACCATCCGCTTGCGGTCACCTACAGGACCACTAGACTCAAGTTCAAAAAGGCAATCAGTAAGGCTAAGAAGGTGCACTGGAGAGAGTTCGTCACTGAAATGGGTGGCAATGATCCGTGGGGCCCCCCCTTCCGCGTGATGAAGCTTGGCCTACGGCCCGGAAAAGTCATGTCGGCGGTACGGCGCCCCGACGGATCGTTCACCAATAGCTCTGAAGAGTCCGCCACAGTCCTGTTGGATGCTCTTATCCCGCAGGACAACGAGTCGCTCGACATTGACAACGACCGATTTCAGCAGCTTCGCGTCTATGCGCTGCTCCCCTTAAACACTCCGCGATCCGCAGCCACTACCATGTCCGAGCTAGGGATCCTGTTTGCCAGCCTCCCGATTGGCAAAGCCCCGGGGCTTGACTGCATAGATAACGCGCTAGCGAGAAGGGCGTGGTCTCTTGCCTCACACGAGATCACGCAACTCTACAAAGAATGCATGAGTAGTGGCATATTCCCCGACTGCTGGAAAAAGGGTCATCTCACGGTGATCCCCAAAGCCGGCAGTCGCCCTCCTTGTGACCCGAAAGCGTATAGACCGATTACGCTCCTTCCCGTCTTCGGGAAGATATTGGAAAGATCGATAAACAGCAGGATTGAGTCCCACCTGTCGGAAAACTGTCCAATCTCGCAAAGACAATTTGGGTTTAGACCCGGAAAGTCCACCGAGGATGCGATTCGCTTTGTGATCGATTCTGTGGAGAGCTCTGGCAAGGACCTCGTTGCCGGGATTTTTCTCGACATAGCGGGCGCGTTTGATACTGCGTGGTGGCCCTTGGTTCTGGCAAAGCTTAGGCTGAAACAGATCCCCGGGGACCTCTTTGCCTTAGTTCAAAGCTACTTCAGCAATAGGGAGATAACCTACGACTCCGGCCCCAGCCTGATTCACAGGAGGACCACCATGGGGTGTCCTCAGGGCTCCGTCCTGGGACCCCTTCTGTGGAACATTCTGTTTGACGACGTTCTGTCCCTGCCACTGCCTCCGGGCTGCACGCTCGTTGCGTACGCCGACGACTTGCTCTTGCTTGTTGGGGCGACCAGCCGACCGGCACTTGAGCGTGCAGCCACGGACGCCTTGGGCAGAATCCTTAATTGGGGGTTGCTGAACAAGCTGACCTTTGCCCCGAGCAAAACGGAAGCTGTCCTCCTCAGGGGTAGTTCTCGGGTCAACATAACTCGACGGCCGCCCACGGTTCGTTTTGGCCAGACCTCAGTGCGTTTCTCCGAAAGGGTTACGTATCTGGGAGTAATTCTTGATGACAAGCTGTCTTTCGTTCACCACGCCAAGACGGCCGTCTCTAAGGCCAATTCGGCCTATCAGAGAATGGCCCGAATGGCGGGCAGCAATTGGGGACTTAAGCCTAGAGCCCTTAAGGTTGCATACAGCGCAATTTTCATGGGAATTGCCGGTTACGCCTCCAGCATTTGGCATTCTCGAGTAAACTCCTTAACTCTCGTGAGACGCGCACTATTAAGCGGGCAGCGACTTGCGCTGATCTCGCTTACCAAAGCCTACCGCACAACTTCTACTGACGCGCTTGCCGTACTCGCGGGGGTGCTACCCCTCGATCTGCACGTCCAAGTCAGAGGATCGATCACCCTCCTCTTGAGGGGGATCAGCACAATACTCGCCGGTGTCCATCTGACACCACCGCAGAGATCCGAGGACGTTCCTTACAGGAAGACTGTAAGTGACATTGTGTACAAGACCGCATTTGCGGCATGGCAGGCGAGGTGGACCGCCTCCCCCAAGGGGCGGCACACTTACCGTTTTTTTCCAGACGTATTCTGCAGGCACCAAACTAGAAGACTCCAACCTTCGCACTGGATTAGCCAGTTCCTCACCGGCCATGGCAACTTCGCCGCCAGACTCCACGAGTTTGGCTTGATAGTAGATGGGCCGGGTTGTACCTGCGGGCATGACCACCAAGATGTTAAACACATCCTCTGGGATTGCCCGCTTATGGAATTCGAACGAGCGGAGCTGTTTGCCAGGGTCCGTCCTCACACGGGCCCAATTGGTCATGGAGATCTGGTAGCAACCGAGGCCAACTTTGCGGCATTTGAGAAATTTGCAGCGTCGTATGGGGAGCGGGATAGTCCCGACTCTTCTGTAGACTCATCCATTTCAATTCGTGACACTCAGTATGCGGGTACACAAAGCGCTTAACGTCAGCGGACAGCAGAGCCAGTCCAAAAACAAACATTTTCTTTCTTAACTTTCTTCTTTCAGCACTACGGTGCATGGTTGCAGCATCAGTCCCGTGCGGCTCCGTCTCGGGACGGAATGAGCACTTAAAATCACTTCTTTCAGACACGTTTAAAGCGTCATAGAAAGCGGCCGTGCATATCCACGGTTGTGCATATATGACGGGTGGTGGTGGGCACTTTAACGTATGCTTCTCTTATGTAGACTCATCCATTTCAATTCGTGACACTCAGTATAGGGGTACACAAAGCGCCTAACGTCAGCGGACAGCAGAACCAGTCCAAAAAACAAACATTTTCTCTCTTAACTTTCTTCTTTAAGCACTACGGTGCATGGTTGCAGCATCAGTTCCGTGCGGCTCCGTCTCGGGACGGAATGAGCACTTAAAATCACTTTTTTTAGACACGTTTAAAGCGTCATAGAAAGCGGCCGTGCATATTCACGGTTGTGCATATATGACGGGTGGTGGTGGGCACTTTAACGTATGCTTATTAATAGCGTTCCTGGCGCATAAATGATCATTGTGGGAGGTAGGTTAGGAATTTATATGGGATTAGAGACACTATAATTGGACCAAACCAATATTATATTTTAATGAAAATATCTCCCGATTATTATGAATTTTGGTATGGGGTTGGCTGTTTTTTTCATGGATTTTTTATTTAATTTTTCAGACTCCGGAGCCCCTTTTCAATCTCCCAGCTCCTTTAACCATAATATAATAAATCGAGCCCTCTCTCTCGAGAGGTCTCTACTGGATTAAAGTTTTGTAAACAGTGCTTAATTTGTGATAATGTATCATAAAAGCCAAACTTTACTTATAAATAAATAATACTAAACCGAAATTCATTAATGAATAGTATGATATTTTCGAGTAACCGTAGTGTCAAATTCTCAAAGATTAACAGTGTGTTATGTTGTTAACACTATTAATTACCAAAGTGGGATGAAATTCTAAAGAGATTCTAATGGTATTTGTAGTGTTTGCCCGGTTATTTTGGTGTGAAAAGATCATAGCTGTGAGGTGGTATTACATGCACGTGGTCTCTAGAAAGTGTCAAGGTCTTTTCGCGTAATATTAACCATCTTTGTTTTTCTCGGCATGTATTAAAATATAAGGCAATATGACAGTGTAAATATGGTAAATCAAAAGTGTTGAATTCTGTGTGGGCGATTAATAAAAAGATACAATGTAACAACATAATAATTAATATTAAATTAATGTTATGTTATGTAAAAAAATAAAACCATTGGACTTATTTTTTAATGTTAATACCGTAAAAAGTAATTTAAAATCGAGGTTGATAATATAATAAACATTGATATTAAAATTTGTAATAAATGCCCTGAATCGCCCATATGCATAGAATTCCGGGGGATATACCAGCAAGACGGGCTATGACCTAAGACCTGGAGGGCCAAAATTGAGATGGCTGGACTGCGCGATTTAAGAATGCTCGATCAAAGAAACTGGAGAGTGTCAGCGTTGGGTCGTCTAGGATAGAAGACGTGTTTGAAGGAAGCCAAGACCCATTAAGGGTTGCAGTGTCATACATGGTGATAATTAATTACCCCATAATGTGTCTTAACCGTCGTGTCGGGTTTTCAATAGCTACAATTTGTCGCTCCAGAAGTAAGCGAAGGCAACACCATTTTCCTCGGCTTGTAGGATCTCGTCAAAGTTGCAGCTTACTGGGCAAGCCTTGCATGAAAATAGGTATTCCATACTTTATATTTCACCTGTTTCACAGGTTTGGTCATCAAAGAGCTCCCATTTCACTATGATGTCTCGGTTGCGCCCTACCATGGTTCTTAGTCTGTTTAAAGCTTTCCATGTACGGTTCCCGATATTGCCTCTGGGTGGTAGATGCTCTGCTGGCTTTACCCAATCTTCGAAACTCTCAGAGACTAGTTCCGCCTCCTATGCGTACAGTCGACTTGTTCATAAAATCTATAATGTGTTAAAATAAATTGTGGCAAGTCGGGAAGATTAAATTCCGTTGATTAGACTAGTCAAACTCATGCAATATCATCCAACCCAATACACGTGTCATTCGACGTGGCTAATGATTTTTCACCGTCATCTCTTAATCTTGTCATGCCATACTTCATACCTTTTTCTATTTTCCGACTTATCATATTATGTTTTCACGATTTGTCTTTTTGTCTCATATTTGAAACATATTTAATTGAAAATTGTGTAAGAGAATGGAAAGAATAAACGGTGTTTAATAAAACAATGTTATTTGTGTCGCTAGATTTCAAAATCAGCCAATTAGCCAATTCAGCCTTTATGTATTTTTTACTTTTTTGTGAATTGCCGAATAACTACTGCTCTTTCAGCATTTCTGCATTATCAAAATGTGGAACTTATTTATTTTAAATGAGGCGTCTAATTCCAAAAAGCAATAAATCCACATTTGATCTAAATCGAGAAAAAAATACGCACGTATTCTTTGTATAATTTTACACAATATGTATTGATTTATAAATTCCAAAACGCGACATAACCCAACGAAAAAAATATTTTAAGTCTCGATTTATTACAAAAAGCGCCAAGTCCGTTTTTCTTATTATTTAAAGCTTGGTTGATTTTGCGCGTGTTTAAGTCAACCAATAAGGGAACGTTCAATATTAAAAAGGGCGTCTCCCATGCTGTATCATCTGGTAAACTTATGACAGTGCCACGGAAATATGTGCTTTATGCGAGATAAAATAAAAAGTGAAGTACAAGTAGCGCTAAGTCCCATTTTATTTTGCCTATATTTATTACATTTAAGAGTTTATCGGCTGAAACAAATTGCCATTTGGTTATAATTTCGACATAGAATACAACGAAAAAAAAAATCTCACGTTAAAACAAATAAATGAAGCTAGAAACATAAAAACGTTGTTTCCCAAAAATATTGAATTGTGGACTTGTAATAAGATGCTTCAAATATTCTAAACTCAAAATAATACAAACTTTTACCCTTATGACTGTGTACTTGAGAAAACAAAAAGCTGTTTTTCTCCTATTCATATATTATGGATTTAGCTGATTTTGAAATCTAGTGACACATTTTTTGTCCTTTTTAAATTATGGTGAAGATGAACTACTTTTATAAAACATTGATAGAAAGAGTATGTAGAATGTCGAGTAAAAACATATTATCAACATTCTAGTAACTGAGAATATCTATTTATTCTATTGAATGTAAGTTAATACAATAAACTATTGACCTAATTTATTTTCACAAATTCCTTATAATATTTTCATAATGAATAATATATTAGCGGTATGTATCCAATATCACATAGCAAGAGAAAAAAACAAACAAATAAATCATTGTTTTCATTACTGTCGTCATTATATGAAATATGAGACGGAAAAAAATACAAAATAAGGTTGTATTAAATAGGCCGAGCTATCATTTTGACCTGTCACTTTGGGAGGAAAATGTCAGTCAAGAGAGAGCTGTCATAATTATTTTCTGAAAGAAAATCATGAGTACCTACCTACGTTGCCAAAAATAATAATGAATTAAAAAAAACTCCCATAATTATAATACATTTCAAGAGAATTGGGAGTCTAAGAATAATACCTTGACTAACTTTGTATTTTCAAATTAGAAATATTCTTGCAAACATTATATTTGACTTTTATTAATATTATTTTCAATCATATTATAAGCCCACGACACGCATGTCTATTGGTACTAATAATTAACTGCTATATAGCAATGTCTCAAAGACAAAAGTAATGATAAACCACTTCGCTGGTCCAAAAGCGATCTTCATTAACGGCAATCAAATCGAGAGGACCAACAGCTATGTGTACCTCGGACAGCAAATGTCTGTAAATGGAGGCATAGATTGCTCGAAGAGCCAAGCTAGCGTGGAGTGCATTCGGGCGCTTAAGTAATGAGGCGTAAATGTGAACTCTGCCATTCTTGGTGGTGTTGGCTTGTGTGTCTCTGATAATTACCTTAGGAATCTAGGACATCCGTTGTTTGTTCTCCCACGGTGCAGAACTAACCTGCCATTAGTAATGCCAATTGGGAGGGCAATAACCATGTTTAATGAAATCGCTTCGGATATTGATATATTCCACTTACGTGAGGGTGAATTTAGGTGGACGTTGTTTTATAAGTTTTTAAGATAGGGTCTATCAAAATTCACTCTGTGTGCTTCCACCTACTTTTATTTTGTTATTTTTATTATTTACTTTATTTCTTATTTTATTTCTTATTTTATTACTTATTGTATTATTAACTGACACTTCTCTGTATTTTTATTTTTAAAAATTATTAACACTTATTTTATGTCATGTCGTGAACGCTTTGAATTTATAATTTGTTATGTTCATTATAATAATGTTAAATGAATAAATTTGATTTGAATATCTTCAAAAGCGACCTTCCAATATGCCCAAAGGGTAAAGTATTCAACCAATGTGAGCTACCAGTGCTAACGTATGCTTGCGAAACATGGACTCTCAACACACGAGAGATGCAAACATTGAGAGTTGCGCAACGTGGCATGGAAAGGTGCATGTTGGGCATAACGCGTAAGGACCGCAGAAGAAACCAATGGATAAGGAAGCAAACAAGAGTGAGAGATGTGATAGACATCACCAAACTGATGAAATGGCGGTGGGCCGGACATATCGCACGGCGAACGGACAACCGCTGGACTAATAGTCATTCAGTGGTACCCGAGGGGTACTAAACGGCCACGGGGGGGCCTCAAAACCCGCTGTATTGGCGAATTTGTCACGTTTGGTGGAAGTACGTGGCAGAGAAAAGCAATGAACCGAGAAGAGTGGAGGGAGCTGGGGGAGGCCTTAATCCAGCAGTGGATTGACCCCGGCTGAAAATATATATATAGCAATTGTCAATATAGTGACACATTGTGACTAAAACTCAATAAATACGTTATGTCGGCATATTATATTACCTGCATGGGAGAGGTAAATTACTGTAAGTCCATATATTATTGACATCCTTACAGGAAAAACAACATTAGTAGTTTTATTTAACGCATTAAACATATGGTGGAGTTACTGCCGAAAGATATCATTTAGGGATAACATCGTCAATTATTAATCATGGGGTTATTGCTTAAAGTTGGTAAGTCTCGAAATCATGACGTTATGAAGGAATTGAAATTTGAAAGTTTGACATGCCCTTTAAAATCAGGCATAATACTAATTATTTTATTTTATTCGCACATAATCTGTTATTAAATCTAAATACATAAATTATCGACTTATCAACTTTTGGTAGCTACCCCACATATGGATTTTTTAGTGGATTGAAGATGTGTATTACTACTACAGTACCTACAGTATTTCTATAATATGTCTTCTTTGATTTATGTTATATCTAGATTTTTTTAAAGTTTATATCCAAAGAGATTTTAGTGTTTTTCTTTGATATTACAGACACTATGGATTACTACTATTTATCATATAAAACTATTTTTCACCAAATTTGGAATAAACATAATTTACCTTTCGCAAACAAATATTTCAATGATCACTTTTGTCACAAGACTGTGCTTAAAAAGAAAACAGGGAGCAATAATTATTATTAACATCACTAGGTACATAATAATTATGTAATTGTAAATATATTGAATTCAACTTTGCCATGGTACCGTTCAAAATTGACTGATACTCGGGATTGGTTTTACCATACGGCTAATATAGCAGAGCGTTGGAGCGGACCCTTTTTTGGGTTGCTCTGCTCTAGCTACGCTCCGGGACCTAATACTTGCTCTGTCTCCGCTCCAGGGTTTGCTCCGCTCCGGGTAAAAAGTTTTAAAAAGTATACAAATATAATAATAATATGTTTAAAAAAGTAGTTTTAAAATAATCGGCATTTTCATTAATTCTATTAGGTAATTAAACAAAATTTTCGACAGCAAATCGTCTCTCATTATTTGCCTCTTTTGTCAAAAAAGTGAGGTTATTTATGACTCGGCAGTGTTGCCATATTTCAAATAATTCCTGTGTTGCAATGTGTCAAAATATACTATTTTCATTGGATTTTAGGACGAAAATTTAATAATAAAAAAAACATCCGGAGCACTGGAGCACTACAAATTTTCGGTGCTTCGGGTAAAATCCCATTGCTCCAGTGCTCCGTGCTCCTGCTCCGAGCTCCGCTCCAACGCTCTGGATTATAGCATGGGGCCCCGAAAATCGGTACAGACCCCGACGCCTGAAAAATTAATCAAAATAATTCTGTTAATATGTCAACATCGCATAGTGATCAAGCAAATTATATAACATAATATTTCAGTAAGAAAATTAACATTTTTTAAAATTAAGTTTTGAAATTTTTTGAGGGCCATTTTTCAATAATATACCTATAAGTAGTTTATGATGTTGTGGTGACTTCATAAGGTTAATATATCTTTTTACAATCTCCGAGCTTAATAAGGTTATAATGGGATTCCACAGACAGAGTAAAGGTGTGTAATTACAAAGGTTTGTTTTCACGAGAAATGGATGTTAATCTCTTTTTCAACTTATTAGGTCCATATATGACTCCAAACAGAAATTTAAAAAACAATATATGAAATTGCCAGGCCCATGATTTGAACCTGGGGTCCACGACATTATAAACCGACGCGTATACTACTCGGTCTTTGTGGACGGGTTTTTGTAAATGGAAACTTTAATGACAGTAAATTGATCTGCGATGAGATACCATCATGATTTACTTAAAAAAACGAAATAAAAATCAGAAACAGCGGATTGGATCAATCAAAAACACTTTGATTAGAAAAAGTGCACCATTAGGTGAGTGACAATGCTTTATCTATATATGGATGAACTTTGAACTCGAAAGCTGACCGAAGAGCAGGAATTTCAACGTTTTTCGCACCAAAGATTGTGTGCAAATATAGCTGTCTATAAAGATGAAATAGCGGGCATATCTACAAGGTGACTGTGAAACCAATAATGATTTATGGGAGCCTGACAGAGAAACAAGAGAAGGTTATCCAATTATTCTAAAATTATTAAATTATCTAAAGAATACGTCTTCCTTTGTTTAACGAAATCTAATTGTATGGAATCCGTACAAATGATTAGCTTTTCCAACAATAATTTAATTCCAATATAGAGCGCGAAGAAAGAAAATATAGACTGGTCATATTGTTGTATACAACAGATCTAGATTTACCCGTAAAGTTTATAAATAAACTTTAGGTGGCGCTGGGGCTCTCAAGGACAAGATGGGAAACGTCAAGCTTGCGACAGACTTGGGAGATGGAGCTTGGTATAAAGATACCTTGTAAATGATTGTGTAACTGCCCTTGGACAGAGACAATCTGTAGCGCTAGAGCTAGAGTAGGCAATTATATACCAAAACTATCATCGTAAACTCTACCTTCTCGGTCGTTACCTCAGTGCGAAATGCAGTTATCTTCCCTGCGCCCAACACTCCGCACCCCACGTTCAAATACCACCCCCAGTAAGCTTATTCACTTTTATCTGCCTCGTTTTCTTTGGAAACTACGAGTATGTACCTAAAATCACCAGTTTTTCGTAAAGTTAACTCATTCGCATAGAATAATGTGTGAAAAAACTGCAGAATGCATCTCAGACGTCAAGAGTCGTCCTTTAATATGGAGTTACTGGATGATTGATTGGTTCATTCTGTGCTTTCATCAATAAACATGAAGCACTCAGCGCCTATGCCACATTTAGAAGGCATTATTGTAATAAATACGATTTTCACATGGCTTAAGTTTAAAGTGACCTTTGATACTCTTTTTGATATTTTTTCTTTATATCATATGCCTTTAGAATCACTTGGTATTTATTTAACTCACAAAAATGACAAAATTGCAAAATTTGAGTTATGACTCTAGGCGACTCATTTATAACCTTATTTGGTATTTATCAGTAGGTAGTTAGTAACTACTCAATATAGTATAACTTAATTGAACACTTATAACGAGAAAATATATTATAACCAATAGAAAAAATCTTTTTGAAAAAAGTAAGACACCCCGGCTGGGAATCGAAACCTGCATCTCCTGTGTTTACGCCCCGTCCGTGCATTATCCTCTATGCTACAAGGTGACATACTAATTGTGACAAATTTTAACTATTGGCTTTTTTAATACCTACTCATCAGCGCTCTTCTAAATCAAGCTAATTTGGCAATCTGTTTTTGTGTATTAAATCAAAGTAGATACCTATTACTTCAATTACTAACCGACGTCACGGTGTTTTTCAAAATTATGTATGTTCAATAATTATAATGGTACATTCTTAAATCTTGTGAATTATTTGTTGAATAAAAGAAATAGTTAATTATAGTAAGTATAACTTTGTTATGAATGACATCTGAAACATCCACTTTCATATTCAGTTAAGTACTTGCCTACGATCTTCTAAATGTCTATCTTTGGAGAAATTTGCCAACATAGGCTCTTAGCAGCATATTTAGTATACTATATAATGTATGTCCGCACTCACCTCAAATAATTCATGTTTTGAATGATAATACGTCATTGTTGCCATGTTCATATTACAATAGTATCCTCTTGCAGGCAGTGAAATATTGTTGTTTTCAAAATGGTTTTATTAATAATATTATTGTGTACCTATACGTATATTTGATAATGATAACGTCATAATCTTAAGATTCCATACGGTAAAATTTGATAGACTGTTTCAAATCGGTACAAACATTTGGTTGTTTCTCTTTGAACGAATTTTAATTTAAAATTTATGCATCGTTTCTATTAATACAAACCATTGTCAAATTTTGAGATGTTTAATAATAAAAATTAGTGGGAAAAAAATATGTGCGTCAGGCGTACAGACCTACAAACTTATCTGAAGAATAGTATGGGGGAGCCACTGTCGATAACTACCCAATCAATACTCGTAACTGGATAAAATATGTCATTCGAATGACATTTTCAAAATGGCGTCCTATGGTAGTTTGTAGTTCCATTTTTGGCCATTCTTTAGATAAGTTTGTAGGTCTGTAACGTTTCTTTTTTTCTATCATGTTCTATTTTTAAACTAGAACAATATGCTTTTGGCTGATTAACCCCTATTTGGCCATTTGCAATTAATACATCCCTGAACAATTTAATAATCGGAAGTGTCATATTATTCTATTTATGTATATTACTTTAAATAAATGGTTTCTGTAAATCGCTAGATTTTTAAACATGTTTTTTGTGAGCATTTGAGGCTTGAGCTTTAGTTTAGTTAGTTTAGATTTTAAACCATTACATGCGTGAAATTGCACATAGAAAATAGACGCAATTTTTTTAGATTTTGACGATATGTAAACGATGGTTCGATTCCGGCTAGATGTCGTATTTTTTTCAAAAAAAATATTTTCTATTGGTTATAAATATTTCATCAAAAGTGTTTTCAAAATTATGTATGTTCAATAATTAGAATGTTACATTTTTAAATCTTGTGAATTATTCGTTGAACAAAAAAAATAGTTAATTATCAGCTCTTGTTATAAGATGCCTCATAATGGAAAAATCTTTAATATAAATCATATCACTCAGCATCAGGGCTCGAAATGGACCGGAAGGCATCGGAGCGCCGTTCCGGTTCATAAATTTCCCAAAATCATCGTTTCGACTCGTGGAAATATTAATTTGACTGTCTGAGCTAGATATAGATATTATAATAAAAAATCGAACACACTTATTTTTAATATTAATACTATCGACCAAAGGTACTTGATGGAATTCGGGTCGCAAAAAATTACACAAATGGAATAATACAAAACTTAAATCTATAAGAACACTAATTTTTAATATTAATACTATCGACCAAAGGTACTTGATGGAATTCGGGTCGCAAAAAATTACACAAATGGAATAATACAAAACTTAAATCTATAAGAACACTAATTTTTATAAAATACATATACAATTAATATACTTAGTATTATACTGATATAGTTATTTTTTTCGTAGAATTATCGAGCGCTCCGGTTCGTAAAATTTTCCATTTCGAGCGCTGCTCAGCATTACAAGTGTGACATACTTCAACATAATATTATTATGTGCTAAATCCCTGGTACGTTCTTCTTATCAGAACAATGCACGATGCACCTTTTCAGTCTTTGGAATTAAGAATTTGTGTTTTATTATCCACAACAACAAATGTTTCTATTAATAATATCATATTTGCCGGTTATAAAGACATTATTGAAATTTTTACTTTATTCATTATATAATATTCATAAATGTACTGTATAATTTATGTTAATATTCATATAGTGTATATAGTATGATGGGCTTACATACTAAAACCATACGACAATTTACAATACACTAATCAGGGAGATCGCCATTCAAGCGACAGTTACACGTGCAATCTGCTTGCACTGGTCGCCGCTATAATCTGCCTACAACATAACCATCGAATCGGTATGAACTGTCAATTCATCGATACGTATTATTAGTATATCGTAGTACTATACAATAACTAAAATTATCATGGCATACTGGAAATATTGAATGAAAATATTACAAGCGAACATCATACGTTATACCGTAGGCATGGTAACCAATTAATAAACTTCATTCAGAATTTGATCGGCATATAATCAATGCCGTGTTGTCACATAGCAATTTTTGTCGTTCAACTACCTGTTGAATGTTGAAGAAGAAATTGAACGGAATTTTCTCACTGTACCGATTGATTGGATAGTTTTAATACTCTTAAATAAGATAAGGTTGAGTTAAGCAAACTAGTTTTTATTCAACTTTAATATTTAAAATTTATACTGACGCTTTTTTGGATTAGTATAGTCGATATTATGAAGAAATTAAAATATTTTAACAAATAATAATACTATTATTGTGAATGCTGTACTATTTATCGATCCAATAGGACACGGGAGCCAGTTCAAACAATTTTTAAACAATAAAAAGGTGAGTAAAAAATCAAAGAAACCTTAAACTTTGAAAAACTTTCCCATAAAAGTGATCTGCCTAAATGTCAACATTATCATCTTACATGGAGTAAACCGATATTAAAAAAAAAAGACTTTAATTTTTACAGGAATTTTAAATAATAAGGTCAATATTTATTTATAGATATTTTCATGACGTATGTATATATTATATACAATATAGCTTATTAAAATTTTCTTTGCCCATATCTTGGTCGTTCTTTCGTGGCTGAAGATCGTGTCAACTTTGAAGTTCAGTGAAAAAGATCATCTCGGTCCCTTTTATCTATTTATTATCACATTTTTATTAACTCGATTTCTTGTTTTTCCGGTACTAATTTTTTCTTGTGTGTCCAGTACATTTTTTTCTTGTTTGTCCAAGATTTGTATAGGACGATTGAAGATTTTTAACTATCTTCCCGACTAGCTAGACATTTGAAACTTTTAGAATATATCAGAACACGACGACAATGCATTCTTTTAATACTTTTAGCCATTTTTAAGCAGAATTGAATTAATTTTCAGTTAATTCTGTTTTGTGTGGAAAGTTATTATTGTTGGTTGCTAAGGGGGTCCTAGCAACTAAATTATTAATATATACGTGCGTTACTATGGAAATCAATATGAAATGTCAAAATGACATTTCAGTATTCTATATTTTTATTCAGTATTTCTATCAAATAAAAAAAAAGTATTTATTAATACATAGGATATTCAAGTTTATATGATTCAACAGAATATTTAAAAACGTGGTATAGAATTTTTTTTTTTATCTTGTAATTATTATGTTTTATTGTTTTTAATTAAATGCTGTAAGGAAAACATGATTGAACAACGATATTTTAGAAAAGCACAATGACGCAATACTAATTTCTTAAAAAAAGACCTAAGTGCCACGCTTCATATAGAAAAACGAAGCACAAGTCTCACGACACATATTAAACAAACGGCATTTAGTACTTATTTTAAAAATAATCACGCTGCCTCTTTCACCCAAAACCATCTATCAATATCCATATAATATAAGCTCATATTTATATTTTTGGCACTTATACATGTATTTAAGATATTTCCGATGGCACATAGAAAATTTCTGTATACTCACTTTTTTCGATTTAGGGTAGTTAGTGCCTATTTTATTTTATAGCAAATTTAATTATTAATTATAATCGTATACCATTCCGGAGATGTATTTATAGTTCAAAATAACTTACTGCCTAAATAAATAGCTAAAAGAATAATCTAGAATTATTTTTTTTTTTTTCTATAGAATGTTATTATTATCAAAATCTTACATACTGTAAGACGTTTTGCTCTTAATAATATTCACAATGTTTTAAAGTAATTTATGACTCCCAGTTTTTCAGAGCTAAACCACTAGTTTGAGAATTTTATGAAAGGATTTCTTAGGAAACCATATATCACTTTAAATTTATCGGTACCCATTTACGACCAAAATGACCATAGTCTGGCGAGCATCTATCAAAATATAATGACACTATGTTCTCATCATTTCTCATTCATATGCACCTTTTTGGGGTTATAATGCGTTTTTTATATGGGAAATTGCATGTCATCGACATAAGCAATGTATGAATATACTGTGAGTTAGGTAGGCAATATATTATTATTATAATATTTAAAAAACCAAAAAATATATCATCGAGTCTAGTTGATTTTTTAACAGTTATGTAAATAAACTTCGTTTTTTTCTATATTTGTATTAGGTACCTATATTTGAAGAGTAAATAATTATCGTACAGTGGCGTCATTCTACACGAGCAGGTAAAAATGGGAGTGACCGATCACCGACCGTCTCTAAATTTTGCAGACTACGCAAAATCAAAAACGTTCTGAATCAGTTAAACATGAACACTGTAGCACTTTCACGCACAAGGCAAAGCGTAACCGGTTTAGTGAGAAACCACATGTTAACGCATCCAGACGCGTTCCGACCGCTAACCGCTTTCCGAATACTACCATACTATAATACACTTTATATTTAGAGATTATATCAAAACAATCCAATAATTTTGCATATTATAAGAGAAAAGATAGTTTAATACTTGGTTTTTCATTAATTCACTAAAATCAAAAACACTGTTTTTTTACTAATTATGGCAGAATACCTCATATTGTAACCGACAAAACACAGGACAAGCAAAATACAGGCTCATTATAAACCCATAGTTATGTAGCCTGTTATGCAGGTCTGATATGGCGGGAGGCGCAAGAGCTGGCGATGGACCGAGGGAAATGGCACGAACTTGTGCTTGCCTTATGCCCCAATGCTGGGTCATGACAAGGTGAAAGAAGAAGAAGAATCAACAGCATTTCATCTGCTTCCATAGAATGGCCCACATGAACTTTACAATATATGCAATGACAATTGTTGCATTTGGAGTAATGGAAACCCACAATATTCTATTCTTACATCTACAAAAATTAACAGCTTGATGTAGTTTATGGTCTGGGGGTGAATTTTACCGTATAGAACCGTATTTTTTCGAAAACGAAAATGGCAATTACTATCAATGGAGAACGCTACAGAAACATGATCAGTGTTTTTTTATAGCATGAATTAAATGATTTTGATCAGAATGATATGTGGTTCTAACAAGGTGGTGCAACATGTCATAGAGCTCGCGACACAGTCGACATTGAGATTTGAAGTTTGACATGCCCTCTAAAATCAGTAATAATACTAAACAGGTTGTGATTGGGTGTAGGTGTTCCATATATTATCAGATGACCTTGAATTTTTACTAGCATACATATTTATATTATATACTTAGATACAAAATTCGTTTTTAACTCTAAATACCTAAATTATCGGCTTACCAACTTTTAGCAGCAACAACACGATAATACAGCAATCAAAATAATGATAAAACTGAAAAATAATACCATTTATATAATGTGGATTTGATACATATACGAGTACCAATTAAAAATATTATCACGCATCAAACTATATTGAAATCTTTTATACAATTTTCACGACAGTTTAAATCTCGCATTTTTTAGACATAATTTTAGCAGAGCGTATAATATATTCTTTGAGAACTAAATTGCTCACGAAAAATTGAAATACAATATATTATAAATTTAAAATGTATACACTTTCATGATAGAAGTCGTTATTTATTTTCCGAGATGCGATGTAAATTTTGATTCCATCAAGCTTAATGGATACATTTATATGAACATATTATTTATTTTTGTTTAATGTGATAATAAACAAAAATAAAGAGAATAATTATTTTGCTCATATATTATAATATTACATTACATTTTATGAGTTTAAACCTAGCTTGCTTTTTATCAAGAGACCCGAATTTTGGTATCCTAGAATAATAATTAATACTACTTAAAACTATCTATGTATTATTACCATTGTGAAATTGTGACGCATTATTACGAATAAAATAATTGTTTGACCTACACAGGCAAAATAATGCAGAGACATTCATCTAACATTATCGTGACTATGATACGATGAACTAAATTATTTTAATGTACAGAAAAGGTGTCAAGAAGTAAGACTTATCATTGCTCCTAAAAACAATGAAGGAATGAATTTACACAATATACAATTATATCATAATACTATCTAAATCACCTGTTTAGATGAGAGCAGATAATACTCGTATAATATAAGGAAGCCGTCTTACGTCTTACCGTCTTTAAAATATAATGTCAGGTATTATAATATCAACATCCACGAAGGCCGGCTGGCTTAAGCGCCGGTCTATGGTGTCGAGGGTCCCAGGTTCGAATCCTGGGTCTGGTAAGTACACATATTGTTTTTCAATTTGTGTTTGAGTCAGAATATGGACCTAATAGGTTGAGCAAGTGGCTGACATCCATTTCTCGTAAAAATAAAATCTGTTAATAGAAACCTCCACTCTGTGGAGGCCCATATGATCCTATTAGTATCCGTCATGGTCGAAAATATAATGAAAATATGCCTACCTACTGAAATGACCTAAAAACTTTACCCGAGCAAAACCATTACCTGAAAACTTGCCTACATAATATGAAAATTATATGAAACTCTTTTAGTGAATTTTTGGTTATATTTGGTCAAAAATACATGCCAGTTAGTACAATAGTTGACAATTAATAACACCTTTATCATAGGCGGCGATGCTTTTGAAACGGTTCATTTGTTTATTTAGGGTCCTTGTCACAAATAGGGAATCCAATCCCGAGCCAAAATTCTGATCCCGGGATTTCGGGATTACAAATTGACAATCCCGGGATCCCGGGACTGGTCCCGGGATTGGCATTTTTTTCCATTGTTTATATAAAATTTTTATATTTACAAATAACATTGATAAAATCGATCAAAAATAAATCTAGTATAATTCATTCTATTTAAGACATTTATTGTTAATATTGTATACGTTCAATCTTGGAAATACACAAGTTTAATGGAGTAAATAGTATTGTAATATAAATAATAATGTGAATTTAATATGAGATTGCTGTTTCTGATAGTAAAGACATAATGAGTGGATTAGCGAGATTTAAAATAGTAAAGCAAATAATCATGGCGTACTTATGGCTTTTCCGCTTCATAAATCTAATTAGACAGCAAATATGAATTTGCCGTAAAACGTACGCTATCATGGTGGAATTACTTTGTTAAAAGTGCGAAGCATTGTTTTTTCCAATCTTTCTCATTTTTAATAATTTATGGGAAAAAATAAAATGAATCGGCTACCTACACATGGGTGTAAATCAAACTTCATTCAAACTCAGTTTATTTCTAATGTAGTTATTTTTTATTAAAATAATTTTTTCTGTTATATTTTCGCTTTTATTTTATTTTCCATACAAATTGATAAAAAAAATCAATCCCGAAATCCCGGGATTATGTTTATCAATCCCGGGTTTCATAGGTATCGAAAATAGCTCGGGATTCGGGATCCCGGGATTGGAATCCCTAGTCACAAACACTAATAACACGAGCGAGAAAATAAAATGCCAGATCACCCTCGCCAACAGGTGCTATTTTGGTTTCCAAAAGCTTCTAAAGAACAAAGCACTCCCAAGAAAAACTAAAACAACCTTATATAAAACTCTTCTGCAACCGGTATTAACATATGGATTAGAATGCTGGGCACTCAGCAAATAGGGTGAGAGAAATATGGATATCTTTGAGAAGAATCTTTAGGGCTATTCAAGAAAGTGGCATTTGGAGGTCCAGGTATATTGAGGAGCTATAAACATTTTATGAGGGCAAAAAGATCACGTGACATATAAAAATGCAGATACTGCGCTAGATCGGCCACGTGCATAGAATGCTAAAAGATATACCGGTGAGGCGGGCTATGTCCCTAACCCCGATGGCAAGAGAAGATCTAGGCGGCCAAAATTGACAAGGCAGGACTGTGCCACATGAGATTTAAAAATTCTTGGTCAAAGGAACTGGAGAGTGTAGCAGGCAAATACCCACTAAGGGTTGTAGTGCCATAAATATAAATAAGGTCTTATTAATTCACAATGAACTAACTTCCTGATAAATAATATGCAGCAGGTGTTGATCACAATAATTAATACTGCCGTGCTAAGTAAAAAGCAATGTTTTTGGTTTTAGTGACATCGTTGTAGGAATACCGAAGTATAACAAGTTTGTTTAGAGATTATATCAAAATACCCCGTAAATTTTACATAATATAAGAAAAAGAGTACCTAGTTTAAGACTTAGGTTCTCATACACCAAAAATACTGTCTTTTTATTAATCAGGGCATAATAGGTATACCTATAGACTAACCGTTTTATTTAATAACGATGTACGTACGTCTACGTAAGTCTATGATTTTAAGATCGTTTTTAAATCAAAATTAATATTTATATTTAACACCCAGGGAATGGTACAACTAGGCGCCAGGACAATTGGGCGCCGTACTGTCGAATGAAATAAATATACGTTTGTTACGATTTTATACAGAAAGAAAAAGGGTTTTTTATCAGTTTCTATCTAGGTACTCGTACTACTTAGTAGTTTTAATTCATGTTGCTCTTAACATAATGTTTTTTATTACAGATTGAGAATTATCTTTCCGGAGGCTTTATGTAAAAATAAAAAAACTTTACTCTCTTCCCGTTGGAACTTTAAATTATTATTTACGTGCGTATATTTGAATTTCCATCAAGTATTAAAAAATGATACGATAATTCAAATATAAATGATGATATTAAATAATATACATTTATTAAATGTATATTATAAACGGAGTCTATTTATTTTCGAACTTCATTCGATTGCGTGGCATCCAGTTGTCCCGGTGCCAAATTGTCCTAGACCCAACACCCATTACCAGTAAGTATCAGTTAATTTTTTTATTGTAGGCACTAATTATTAAACATATATACTTAAAACAAAATTAAAAACTTAAATTTAAAATTTTAGAAAGAACGTTATGCTGTGTTTGTATTTTGTGCCAGAATATTCTATTTGTTTTTTTTACCAAGTAAAAAATAATACTTAACCAGTATAAGACACAAGAAGAAGAGTATTAAAAATGTAGTAATAAATTTACTATAAAAAAGATAATAGGTACCTACTTGTAGGAAAAAGTTAATAAGCCCGGACTTTTAGTAGCTTAATGTAACTGTTACTGTAAGAATAAAATTGAACATTCTAAAATACTAAAAGCTCTAATATTTTTTTTTCAATTTGTTTCATTATCTACTTACTACAAGTAAGTTTAAGTATTGTAGGTATATACATATAGAATTACAAGTATTTTTTTTTTTTGCTTTTATTACGAGTATGAAGTAGTATTTTTTTAAAGATCGCATTAACTACCTCTTCATTATCATGATAATTAACCTGAATACAGGTGTTTCCAAGCTTATTCCATTTCTCTGGTTTGTATACTTTATTATTATTCTATGCCACGTACTTACCTACTTTTACAGAAATTAACTGTTTGTCTATTCCGTGAACTCTTTGCAGGGAACTTTGAATTATCTCAAGCATTTATTTAGGTTTGTTTGTAGAAAATTCGATAGCTTTGGATACGCAGTGGCGAGTAGGGAATCCAATCCCGAGCCAAAATTCTGATCCCGGGATTTCGGGATTAAAATTTGACAAACCCGGGATCCCGGGATTGGCATTTTTTTCCATTGATAATATAAAAATTTTATATTTACAAAATAACATCGATAAAATCGGTCAAAAATCAATCTTGTATAATTTATACTATTTAAGACATTTATTGTTAATATTGTATACGTTCAATCTTGGAAATAGATAAGTTAAATGGAGTAAATAATACTGTAATATAAATATTAATGTGAATTTAATATGAGATTGCTGTTTCTGATAGTAAAGACTTAATGAATGGGTTAGCGAGATTTAAAATAGTAAAGCAAATCATGGTGTACTTACGGCCTTTCCGCTTCATAAATCTAATTAATCAGCCAAATATGAAACAGCCGTAAAACGTATGAGATCAGGGTGACATTACTTTGTTAATAGTGCGAAGCATTGTTTTTTCTAATCTTTCTCATTTTTGTTAATTTATGTGAAAAAATAAAATGAATCGGCAACTTACACATGCGAATAAATCAAACTTCATTCAAACTCAGTTTATTTCTAATTTTAGTTATTTGTTTTTAATTTGTTATTAAAAGTATTTTTTCTGTTATATTTTCGTTTTTATTTTATTTTCCATAAAAATTGATAAAAAAATCAATCCCGAACTTTCGGGATTGATTTTTTGTTTTGTTTATCAATCCCGGGTTTTATAGGTATCGAAAATAGCTCGTGATCCCGGGATTGGAATCCTTAGTGGCGAAGTGTGGAGGTAGGTGTTAAGATTCAACAAAAGTTGACACTACATTTTGTCAGTCATACGTATTTGTTTTCATTGAATTAAGAATACAATTCGCAAATCATGCTAGATCATAGACTAGAGATACAGTGCTGGATAGTTTTCAACACGCTCGGTACCGCAAACGAGAATCCTCGTTATATAAATAATTACGCTGAGTACCGCGCGCGAGGATCCTCGTTTTGTTGCGCGTTTTTAAATAAATATGTTCTACATCTATGTATTTTCAACGTAAACATTTGACATATCCTGTTAGATAATAAAATTCAGTACCGACTGGTATAGATAAAATATCGATATCTGTTTTACCTTCTGTGATATTATTAAATAAAAATCACAATTTTATTATTGTGAGACGCCATTTTTGATCATTCGCTCGTGTGACTTTACCGAATTATGTACTGATTTTTCAGACAAAAATTACAGTAATAAGCAATAAAGGAATTCAATAAGGTAAGAGAAATAATTTATCTATGATATTTTATATGTTTATTGATGGTTTCTAGCAATTTAAATTAATTTTACGTGTTTCTTCGTATACGCCATTTTACTGTCAAAATTTCCGAATGCAAAGTTTTAATGTTCTCATTATTTACCAATTCCTTGATAATGTGCCGATATATTACTTTATAAGCTTAGAATATTGAATTATTATGAATATTCTTTATAATTACAGGCGATTCTAGTGACGCAGAAAAAGGCATACTCAACAAGGCTATGCAAGGTATGTGCCAAAAATAAAAAACGGGGTGAGACTCGGTACGTTTGTAAAGAGTGTGATGTTCCTCTTCACAAAGGCATCTGCTGGCAGAATACCATACTATTTGTAATTATTAAACTGTTTTTGATTGTTCCTGAAAGTTTTATTCAAATATTCCCACAAATAGGCCAATAAACCAAGATTATATCATTTACTAGAAAAAACCAATTTCATTCAAATTTGCCCGGGAATAGGGGTAAATTTTATTAAAACCTGCCGGGGCTGAAAGTGATTGTATTTAAACCCTGCCTACCAAACCGTAATACTTAAGATATGCTATGAAAGAATCGAAAAAATTATCTCACTTTTCAGTCATTCTTCTTTATTTGTTCTCGTTGAATTAAGAATACTTATTACAAAATGGTGTTGGTTAGTTTTTTATAAGTAATTCATTAAGCCCTGCCTAAACCAAACCATAATAGATAAAAAATATATAGTTTAACGGCATAATTTTAGATATTTTGTAGATAAATGAATATTTTTTGACTATTACCTGCTTAGGCTTGAATTAAGCAGGGTTTAATTGAAATTTAAAAACTAACAAACACTTTTTATATAATGTAGTCTTAGTTCAATTAAAACAAATACGGTTGACTGACAAAGTATAGTATGAAATATTTATGTCGGATCTTAACAGTGTACCTCCCACCTTTCGCCACTGGGATACAGTACATCGGTGTATGTGTAAAGATGTCTTTGTGGCTGTTTTTTACCTTTTAAAATGTCTTAAGGTTATTTAAATTTATTTTTATTAAGAAAGTAAGGTTTTTGATAATAATTAGCTAGCAGGAAGTATTTGCGAATGTGTAATAGTAAAGCCGCATTTAGATCAAGCGAGCGAATGTTTGTTCTTCTCCACTCCAGTGAAATTCTCCGCTTTTTGTTAAGCGAGCAAAAGAATTTCGCTGGAGTGGGAGAAGAACAAACATTAGCTCACTTGGTCTAAATGCGGCTTAAGTTTATCTGACAGAAATGCTTGTGGACGTCACCTGGTATGCATGTGGCTGTCATCAGATTGCTGTAACCATGATCTCAATCATAATATTATTATTATTCATTTTTCACCTACAATCAGTCAGTACCTATATATAATATTAATTCGCAATGTTATGAAATTGCAGATCAGCTATCTCATAACATTTTATAATAATTTCAAAGTTTTATTCCATAATGTAAATATGTATAAATAGCCGGTCAGAATCTATTGGACATCTCACTCGATTACAAGTTTCTACCAAAGACATATCGCACCAAACTACCGTCATATTTATTATATTGCATCGATTGTACCATTGTAGTTATTTGAAACAGTAATTCTCGCCTTCTCCATCATAACCAAGAACTACTACTAACTGTCTTTCATCTGCAATACCTATTCTCCGCTGAACCAAAGAATACAACATTCATATACATTACTCTGGAAGCATAAGATACATATTATTGAAGAATAAGAGATAGTAAGTTTTTAATATAACCTTAGAATAATAATTTTATAAGTAAATATATGGAAATAATAAAGTTCTTAAGGCATAGAAAATTTTAATACTAAAAGCTTTTGGTATTTATGCAAAATATTATTAAGCTTTTTGTAAATAAAATTATAATTTCTTCTGCTTATCTCTAGTTTATTTTAAAACTAAGTAGATTATTCTGGGTAACGCCTAGCATAATTGAACGACAAATTCTCATCAAAATTTCAACTGAAATGTGTACAAAAATAAAATTAGAATATTAAGCGAGTAAAAACCGACAGTGTAAAAGTTTATTTTAAAGTGATATGTATCTTTACAAATGGTACTCGAGCCACTTTTCACTTTATCGTTTTCCTATAAAAACATTTTCTCTGTAAACAGTTGTGCGAGTTGGCCAGTATAAATTTCCCCGCGCTATCTCTTGCTACCTTTCCCAAATTGACTGCCTGTTCGAAATTTAAATTTACGACTTAAAATAACGGATAAAACATTAACCCCTTTTTGTCTAAAAACTAGTGTACCAGATCTTTAGACAGTACTCTGTCGTTAGTAATAATTATTATATATTATGGACGATGAATTTATTCAAGGCAAACCCACAAATTATACATACAAAATATTACCATCGGGAACACGTATGAACCGGTATATTATTATAATCGTGAATGATTGATCAAAGCAGAGACAGTTTGATTTTTGTTTTAAATTGGCACCGTTTTAGCAAGATGAATTTTTATACTTGAAAAATATTTGTTGCCCTTACACCGTCACTTTTAGCAATTAGACAATTAAAAAACCGTGTATAATTATAATATAAATTTTAATACTTCGATGTAACTTTGTATCAAAATAAATGTGTTTTGTCGGACTTGACCGTAAATGAAGTGTACCTATTAATTGTCAATTATAACTTACCCCTCGAATATTCACCAGTTTCCTGTCAATCCCAGTAAAGTACCATAACCTCAGTATCACAATATGTGATATTATTATTATCTTACATGTTTATCTTAATTTCTCTATCTGTAACGCAACACAACACATCACACACACAGAGACACAGTCATACATAAACACTCTCTCTATCTTCCCTGTATCTGCCTGTCAAAGGTATGTACTAAACAGCACAGTGCAACATAGGTCGATACACACACACAAAATACAATATATATATTTTCAATATACCTGCGCATTGAACACAATATTAAAAACGTATTGATCGAATCGACAAGAATGTTAATAGGTGGTACTGTCACCTGATAGTAATTTAGAGTTGTCTTAAGTTTGATCGATTTAAGAATAACATTATTATTATATTAATGTTTTAACTTTCGTGAAAAAAATATTGTTTCCCGATCATCTTCTCGTCCTTGATAACCTTCAAGACGACAGTCTTTTAATATAACAGCTGTAAATACTACTCAGGAGTTGCACAGAAGTTACACATACTTACAAATTGTATCGTACAAGCACATCATTTTAAATAGTTATATCATTGAAGGAAAAGAGCGCTTTTTTTACTAGTGAAGCAAATTTGTGATGTGCGTTTATCTCACTTAACTGGTTGAGTCGCCTCGCCGGGTCCCACCTGAGCCCGGACCTCCAGGCTACGGTCCTGTCAACCTCCCCTTGTAGTGGCCATGGGGTACACTATTTAACAAAATGTCAGTTTTGACTTATGAATTACAAAATATGGAGAATCAGTTGAAGTTTCTGGGCAAGACTGCACTATTTTTGTAGAAATTTATTTTACCACAATATTTCAGATACATTTGTATGATGAATATCAAAGAAGTATAATTGTTTTAGTGCGATACTACACTTTATTTTAAGGTTCTTCTTTATAATTTTAGATAAAATGTTATTTTTTACGATATTTACATTATACTAATAAGTATATCTAATTACTCTCTTATTTTTATTCAAAAACTTTGACAACCATTTTTTCTGAACCGGTTTTTGTCAAATAGTGTACCCTCGTTACTGAGGCACCGATATAATATTTTAAAGTAATCTTAAAATGGCATGTATTCTTATTTAAACATCTTTTCGGTGAAGATCTATTTCTTTGATGCAAGATGTATCTGAAAATACATAAGCTTTATAACGGTTAAAATTCTTTACCTTACACCCCACAATAATTTAACATTCAACACTTTTCGACACTATAGTCCTGTCGTAAATAAATGTATTTGGCATTACTTACCCCGGTCTTTATCAATTGCCAACGTTTTCTTCTGAATTTTGTTGACAAATAAATGTTTTACAATGTCATCATGATCCTTTAATTTACTGCCTTGTACTTACCAATGGAAATGTAATATTAATACTGTTCTTTTTTATGATTTTTTTTGACTGCGAATCGCTGTTATATTATCGCCTCTGCTCATCTGGAAGAAGATCCGTCGATCAGGACCTCCTTCCATTTTGTTAAAGAGCTTTACAATAATTCTACCGAGCCCTTCCGTTTTACCCACCACCAGGGCACATTTCAATTCATCGGCATTCTCAAAGATGTTAACAATGTGCAGCTGTACTCTTCGTCGTTCATATTTAGTGTATTGATAATAATTGTATTGCTATAATGTCTTCCAAAACACTACATTCATCGCAGATCTGCGAATCGTTTCTTCCCATGAGAACATATTTCACTCATTGTGTGTCCTGTTCTTAACCTCGGTATCAGTTTAACCACATTTCTCATCAAAGGAGAGTCGAAAAATCAGGGAACCGAATGAGGGAAGCTATAATGAACTTAATAATGTTCTTCGATTTGATCATTTACCCGTTACCGTCTACTCGAAAATTAAGTTGGCACGTGGTGCCTGATGACGTTGTTAGAAGAGTGCCTGTCTCCAAAGCCGATGGTACAGATTTTAATCTCGCACCTGGAAAAAATTACATGCTGTTTGTTTTACCCATATCAAGAAAACAGCTGCAAATGCAAAAATGTTTCCTAATATAACTAAAATCATAGGCCCTACAAGGGGGGGGCTGACAGGGCTCTAGTCTGAGGGACCGGGCTCCTGGGGGGCCCGGCGTGGCGAGTTAACTAAATAAGCGAGATAAACACACCACACAAATTTGCTCTAATAGTAAAAAAAAGTCACCTGCGCACTATTTTCCTTAAATAATGGCTCTATTTAAAAATATGTGATTGTGCGATGTATTTGTTAATTTTATCATTCATTACTTCTTAATAACTCCATATTTCAAGTGGATATAAGTATTAAAAATACACAAAAAACCCTTAATTTTACCGTGAAAACGCTACTGTAGAGAGAGCGTCACACTGTCTTTAACCTTGGTGATAGGTAGAGGGGCCAGACAAAGATCTTAGCCTTGGGGCCCGCTTCAGGATGTGGGGGCCATGACTCAAATATATTAAATACGCCATTTCGGTCAAATAATTAATTATACGTTTCACATATTTTATCAATTAAACTAGTGCTTACGTCATTATAATGATTTGGAAATAAATTTTGAAAAATTCAAGAATAATCGAATAGGTTAATAGCAAAGGGGCTTCTCTCCATCACTTACCTATTGAGGTGAGTGATGATTTTAAGTGCATTATAATTTAATATAGTATATTAATAGAGTAGAGGGATCTACTTTGACCATTAATTAAATTAAAAATAGGTAACTAATTTAAACATTTCAGGGAGTAAGTGTTGTGCATTATAAAAATGGAGAGACTGGCTTGTAACTTGCTTTTAATCCACTTAATTTTCGAGTTACATGATTTTAATATTGTTTTTACAACGTTTTTATTAGCTCGCATTCTTGTTTTTCCGGCGGTTGTTTGTCCAGTACAAATCTTGCAATCGATTTCTAACTAACTTTCCGACTAGATAGACATTCGAAACATTTAGAATATATCAGAACACGATGCCAATGTATTTTTTTAATACTTTTGCCATTTTTAAGTAGAATTGAATTCATTTTCAGTTAATTCTGTTTTGTATGAAAAGTTATTTTGGAGGAAATCCGTAATCCTAGCCACTATTATTGGTTGCTAAGTGGGTGGTCCTAGCAATGAAATTATTGATATATACGTGCGTTACTATGGAAATCAAAACGACATTTCAGTATTCTATATTTGTTTTTTTGTATGTTTTTTATTTACTTCATATCAAGTACAAGTTTGAGTATTTTGAGCATAAAAATTCAACAGAAAATTTAAAAACGTTGTGTATAAAAAGTTTTTTTTATCTTTGTAATTATTTATATCTTTAGGTTGATGGATGTATAGCCTTAAACTAATGTAGTATGAAGTGAGAATTGAGTTTATTTTTACTTAATAGAATTCCATTTAAAAATATATATATATATTAAATTCCATACGTTTATACGTCGATAATTATTTTGGGTCTCACACCATTACATTTAAGACTACAAAAATAAACGATTTATATTTTCTTTACAAATAGCTACTATTTATTTATTCAAAAGAACTCATTCGATTAACATTTAAGAAGTAAAATAAAGATAGTGTTAATGTTTTCTTATTCAAACAAATTTGACTCTCTGGATTATAAGTTAGTCAAATAAGTGTCGGGATAATGAAGCGAGCGACGTGTGAAGCAAAGTATTCCCCGAGGAAAGCCTCGTACACATGGACACGTAAAAAATACGTTAGCCATACCCTAGGGAGCATGCAGTAAGGACGTAAGGAGAAATAGACGATTGCAAACAGCACACGGTGGGCTAAGAGAAGAGAACAATTGAAGATCTTGGCATAAAAACATCAAATGTCCACTTTTTTTCATTTTCATTTTATTGCATTTCTATATTCCCTGTGTATGATTACACACAACTGTGCAAAGATATATTTTTTTAAAAAATCCTAAGTCCCTCAAATCTGCTCTCCAAAATATGCCACTTTTCTAAAAACAGCAATAGTCCAGGCATTTTTGTGTAAAAACAGCAAAGGTCCAGTAGTTCTACACTTTTATCACCAGGCGGCGTTAATAATGTTAGTATACATTCCATACAAGTTAGTGTCTGAGCTGTCAAATTATCCTTGATTCTTTTAATTATTGCTTTTAAAAACGTTTTCTTATGATTTTTTTAATATTTTATCATGGATATTACTAGCATAGACATCTGAAACGTCTCGAAAGAGAAAAATTAACAACACCAAGCAACGTTTTTGCCAAAACGGTGACTTTCATTATTGTTTAGTTGATAGTTCAGATCAGTTGAATAGGGTGGTATTGGATGCAATAAGGAAAATTCTAGGCCCTTCATTATAAAATCTAAAAATACCGGAAAAGAGATTTTTTTAATATCAAATATAGGTTCAAACTTTGGCATTTTTCGGTAAAAATTTGTAGGCTAGTTATAATGTACAGAATAGACCAGGATAGTAAGGGAGAAGTGCTTTGCGAACATTTCAGTTTCTCTCTGGGCTGTGGGATAGATTTAATGTAGTGAAGAAAAATCAAATGCAAGTCACGATTGCATTTAAAACAACACAATGGTGGATTAATTCCATTGAAAGGAGCTAAAAAATATATATTATTAGTATTATGAGCTAAATATTTACAAAACCCAATAAATGCATCGTTTAATTTGCTGATAGTGAAGGTGTCAGACGAAGCTAATCGGTTTTCTTTTATCGTGTTAACTATCAATTCATGGTGGAAATCCATTGTGTTAATGATTTAATTTAATAAAACACATTTTTTTAGTACTTATTCCACTTTTAATAAATAAATCTGGATAGGTTTCGTCCGCCTTAGAGGGACATTTTCAACTGTTGAAAACAGTTGGCAGAAAAACAGAGGCGGACGAAACCGGTCCACATTTATTTATTTAAAGTGGAATAAGTAGATAATAAAAAAAGTATTTTATTAAATTAAATCAATAATAATAATATGAAGCTAATCAATATTAACCCGCACATAATTAAAACATTTTTTTAAATATTTAATTCTTGAGTTTTTACATACATTGAAATCGTTTGTTAATAGGTAAATAATATGTTCAAACCTTATTAAAAGTTGTTTTATGATTAAAAAATAACAGAAATATATTTTCTTTATTTTATTTAATAAAATTATAGTTTTAGTCATACTATTTACATTTCGATCTTTTCAATTTTGCAATAAAAACAACAAATGTCCATAAATTGTGTAAAAACAGCAAATGTCACACTCATTCTTTTTTAAATATCTATTTAACCAAAATAAATTTAATAAATTTTTTACATTCATATAGTGCATATAAGGTTTCTCTATAATTCCTCATTGTTCAATTAATAAAATTTTTCTTGACAACCAAGATATTATGTTTTTACCCTCTCCTGAAAAAAAAGTGTTTTGTGACATTTGCTGTTTTTATGCCAAGATCTTCAATTGTCTTCCAAAATAATTAACGTTTTGTTGGAAGCTGAATTATATTTTATAATCTAGAAATTTCGTACAACTTAGGGCCGTATGAATGAGATTCCCAAATTCTTTATAAGCTGTTTAACCGATTTTCCATCATATAGCGTATAGCACTATTTGTGACGTAAGCAATCTGACGTCACATGCCATTCAAAGTGGCTGCTTCATCTGTCACTTTCAAATGTCATTTTAGTAGGTAACTGATACAATGCCTCGTAACTAAACGACCGCAAAAATAGGTACCTACTGCTGTATCTGGCATTAAAATATGCAATTGGAAGCATTCTGCATTCTTCAAAATATTATTGTACCTACCTACCTAGTTAATTATTGTAAGATAACTGTAATAAACAAGGCACAACTCTCAAATACACTGGATACATCATGAGTGTCATACGGTGATTGGTATAAATGATAATATTATACAGAGATCATTACATATTATTATCTAAATCCATTCGCATTTCTCTCATTTATTCTTATTCTGTTTTGACATCTCATAATTGAAGTGAAGTTCGTCATAATAATATGTATGTATTCAGTATTGCCACCAAATGGAAATGTTTACTGGCAATATTTTATCATTTCGTACAGTAAAATTATAACATAAATGTGATAAAATAACTGATAAATTATTTAAAGTTCATAATAATTATTCATTTATAATTATTAAATTTATATGGTACCGTTCGCACACTTTCAGACACATTTACAATTTAAAATTTTTTAATTATTGATCGGGGAATGAAATTTTATAAGATTGCCATTATACGGACACCATGACACATGATGACGTCACATTCGTGACGTCACGAAACAACGAATTACGTTTGTACTCATGCATACAAACGTGCAGTTTTTGGGAATCTCATGCATACGACCCTTAGTTAGTGACTTGTAAATTAATGAGATGCTTCATGTTGACTGATTTGATGTGGATCGTTTAAGAACCCAGCGCTTTTATTTATAATAATATGTACCCCAGTCGCGAAGGGTAGAGGTAGACGGTTAAGATCCGCTATAAATAGTGCACATTAAACTTTGTTATTCATACGTATTTGTTTTTATTGTACTGAGACTACAATTTTATTTACAGATGATGTTGGTTAGTTTTTAAAAATCAATTCAACCTTGCGTAAGCCAAACCATAATAGTTTTGGTATACTTTGGGTGAAACGACAAAATTGTGCACACTTTTTTATTTATACTTTTCTGTTTTCATTGGATTTAGAATACATATTACATTTATTTTTGATGGTTAATTTTTTTTAAATTCATTAAGCCCTGCCTAAACTAAGCTGTAATAGATACAAAAATATTATTCTATCTATAAAATATTCAAAGTTATGTGTGATTTCAATGTATAATTTTAAACATTTTATAAATAATATAAACGAGTATTTTGTTGACTATTATCTATTATGGCTTAGTTTCCGAAAGGTTTAATTGAATTTTAAAAACTAACCAACACCATCAGTAAATTGTTGTCTTATTTCAATAAAAAGACATACGTATTACTGACAATGCTTAGTGTGTATTATTGATGGCGAATCTTAACAGCCTACCTCCACCCTTTGCAACTTATTATTGTACCTACGTCGAGAATAGGAAATTTGATCCGAAAAAGCGAATGGCTTTTTTGAAACACCTTCAGTTATAACATTATAATATATGCATAGTTTTGGGTTACCTTACATAGTAGTAGATTAGAAAATATGCTTATTTGGGTCTAGAATCTATATGGATAATAATTATTGTCTGCATCTCGGTTATAATGTTTTAGCCACAGTTTTCTGAAGGGCTAACGTAAGGCGGATTGTAATAATTATAGTTGTGTTAACAGAGAACGATTTTTATTGAATTTAAAACCAGAAGAGCGTTATGGTAGTCATGGGATTATCGTTGAGTTATGTTATATTATATTGCAGATTGATATATTCTTTCATGGGTAAAGTTTGCTTACTAATCTTTAGGTCATTTTTATACCCAAAACAATGAAGTTTAAGATAAGATTTTTGTGCTGAACTCAATATATTTAACGCTGGTCCTGGCTCGTTTTTTGAGGCTCAAAAAAAGTTATCCGTAGGTATTGCAATATTTTCTCAATTTGGTGCTACCATTTTTTTTTTACTGTGGTTTATAAGTATACCACAAGCACAAGTTCAATAAATAAAAAACTATTTTTAAAATATAATATAACAATATATTATTACTGAATGTGGAAATGTAATATTGTTACTTTTTTAAGCTTCCGTGCAACGCCGATGAGGGCGCCCTGTCACTGAAGCCATAAACTCTAATATCGCGCTGAAAGCAATACGAGGATAATTCTGAAAAAAGCGTACCGTACTTAAAAAGTCCGAGGGCCCTAAATACTTTAACGGTGAAAACATATTGAGGCCTGAAAAGAATACATTTTGGCAAATATTTATTTTAAGATGTCTTCATTACTCCGTCTACTAACTCGTAGACGAGGGCAATGGTTTGAAGGTATTCTTAATGATAATTGAGTTTCGGCATTCAAAAGAACGTTATTAAATTTTCCAATTTTATTTCAAAGGTGAACCCACCTTTCTTCTACGCCTCTGCGCTTTTTAATTAAAATTATTCACACAGCGAAACATCTTCTTTTATCTACGTTAAAAAGATGAACAAATAAAGTTATAAATTAGCGATGGCGAACTTATTACACGCGTGCCACTTTTGGCACTCACGGATGATAATGCTGGAACGCGATAGACTATTGAAGGTGAATCAAACTTTATTAAGTACTTATATAATATTTTATATTTTAAAAAAGAACGTTGGTTAGTTTATACGGTATTTTATATCACACTTGCAAGAAATACTGCGTTTTGTCAGCCGATATAAGATTTATGGGGATAAATAACTCAATCCGTGTCAGCCTGTTGATCGGCGATATTAAATGATACATTACCGCAATTACCAATTCTTTAACATCCATTGTATTGTTGTTTTAATTTAACAAAACGCATTTTTTTGTAGTACTTATTCCACTTTTAATCAATAAATTAGGACCGGTTTCATCCGCCTCAGAGGGATATTTTCAACAGTTGAAAATTTTAAATTTAAAGTTGGAAGTGGATTGGGATTGAAAGTTTTATTAAATTAAAACAACAATACAATGCAGTTCCACTATGAATTATTGACAGTTAACAAAATAAACGAAACTTAAACATCCATTTCCTGTAGTGTCCAATTGTGGCAAACTCAGTAAATAGCTTACTGCAATTATTATTAACACGATATGCATTTTTCCAAATAGTATGCTGCTATATCCGATGACGCAAACTCCATAGTAGCTGACTCAATTATAATAATTATTTCCTAAATATTTTTTTCAAGATATTATTTTGATTGTGAGTACGTCAATAAATAGCGATCATAATTCATTGTACATGTCACTCGAATATAAATTCCCGGTGTGTTAGTATCTCAGTCTCTGTATTGCTCCGTACAACATCTTATTCTACCGAGATTCGGACCTCGGAACAGTATCATAATTAGTATTGTAACATAACTACTAGTAACATACTCTTGCACCGACTATGTACGCTGCAAATAAAAATCGCTCCTCCATCCATCGGAGCAACCACCAAATCTCGACCTCTTTATCCACAACACCGTGACCCCCATAAATTTATTAACGAATTTTACACCGGTGTATATTTTCTACTTGTATAATATGCACAGCTTTTTAAAGAATTTTACTCATCAGTACGTACTTCAAGTGGTCAAATCTTTTTTGTAAAAGGAAAAACATCTTTTTTAATTGGGGTTTCACCAGTATGACATGTCCATGAATTTATAATTATGTAGAGCGAGATTCGAATCAACATCCATTAGATTCAGACCAATGTGCTTTACCAAATGTGTTTTCCGTATTATACTAAATCACGGTGAAATTAACTAATACCTATTAATAATATGACTGACCTGTATATCAAATTTCGTTAATATCGGAGACCGGAAATTATAGTTTCCACCAAGCTGTTAATAATAATATATATTTATATACTTAGCCTGATTTCTAGCCGGAGTCAGCATCTCTCCAAATTTAAGTTTTAACGTATTTGCACTATGTGATATATTTTTTAATTTATCTATATTATTATAGTCTACATAATTATTATGTTTAAAATTATTTAAATTCAATAAAGAATTATAAATTAATAATAAATCTTGTGCCTGAACTATTAAATAAAACATAGTTTACTTTTACTAATAGGTACATAATATTGTTCTCATTTTTTTGTGACATTAGCTATTGGCACGCCACACATTATTGTAAATATATATTTTTTAATTTTCTGGCAGTTTAGTATAAAAAGGTTAGCCATCGCTATTATAAGATAACTGTATCGAATATATTTTATTTTTTAAAGATATTAATAATAGCAATATTTGATGCGTTAATAAGATGATTAGATAAAAAAATTTAAAAGGATAAGTAAAGTTATGATAGAAATTGTTTCTAAAAATATTCGATATCAAGTATTAAGCAACTAACAGTGTGTTATAATATAACAGAATCTTTTTTTTTTATTGAATATTTTGTTTTGTTATATCGAGTATTATTAAAAAAATAAAACAGTTAAAAATATTAATTATCATAAAAATGTTTTATACTGCTACTAGCTTTACACTCCTTCACCAATAAAATCAAAAAATATAAGTATTGATAAACATAATATAGATCTATATTACATACAATGTAATATATACATTCTTAAGGTGTAAATTGAGAAAAAAAATAAGAGCGAAAATTTAACAAATATATGACATTCTGACCAAATAATTTTAAATTTTGCAGAATAATTTTTCATTTGACCATAAATTTGTATATATTATACGATATATAATAACGACCACATTTTCCAATATAATAGTCTCAAATCCACAGAAAAAAACCCATTATACTTTGTATTTTTTTTTGTTCAATAGGTATACTTTTCGTTTGCGCTTTAGTAGGTATTATTTGTTTCCATTAAGTAGGGGCTTAGAACATTTTCTTCTTCTTCCTCATAAAGGAAGTCTTAGTACTGTAATATCCATTCAAATATAAATTGTACTTATTCTATTTTTCTTGTATTTTTTACGATTGCAAACATACTTATTGATTTTAATAAATCAACGTTTATTGAGTACCTCGAATAGCAATTATAGAATAAAGAATATAGAATTAACTGGCACTGTTGTAAAAGTGTACTATTTAATTGTAATGGTTAGATATAAAATAAATGTAAAACAGTATAAGAATATAAACTGTACAAAAAATCAAAATCGTAAGGTTATTTCGTCGTCAAATTAATTTGTCATTTCTGTGGAAAAAAATTGTTACTGTAATAACCACTTTGTACATAATATAATATAGTGATAGGAATCATTTCTCTATACGAACACGTCTTTAATTAATGAGAAAAGTAAAAAATTATAATACACAATCGTATTATAATATTGTCGCTATTTTATATTGAACTGTTTCAGTAGGTCTATTCTATACACAAGGCGGCTATCAACGGCTATCGACGATAGCTTATCATATTTATGTATTGAGGCGGTTAATTGTTATATTAAGTTAGCCACCTAAACTGTCATATATATACATTTAAAATTTTCTTCTATCTTTAATATATCGAAAATTATGTATGAATTAAATTTTGGATATTTTATTGATAAATATATTTTTTGTCTAGAAGGTTTTAATTTAATTTTAAAAACTTACCAACAGAATCTGCAATATAAGTTCAATAATAATTACAAGATAAAAAATAACTTTTTATATACAATGTTTATAAATTTTCTGTTGAATCATATAAACTTGACTTGACTAGCTTAAACGAACAAAAAAATTTGTACTTGATAGAAATACTGAATAAATATACTGAAATGTCACTTTGACACTTCATATTGATTTACCACTTAGCAACCAATAATAGTTTTACTTTTTACGGATTTTTCATACAAAACAGAATTAACTAAACGAAATTAATTCTACTTAACGATGGCTAAAAGTATTAAAAAATGCATTGGCATCGTGTTCTGATATATTCTAAAATTTTCAAATGTCTAGCTAGTCGGGAAGTTAGTTAAAATCGATTGCAAGATTTGTACCGTACAAACAACCACCGGACAAATAAGAATACGAGCTAAGAAAAACGTTGTAATAATAATACTAATAATAAAACGTTGTAAAAATTGATACGTGGACTGACAAAGTAGGTACATGGTGCAGTATTTATGTCGGATTTTAACAGCCTGCAGGTATTAATGTAGTTATGTATAGTTGATGTCCAACCCGTTTCCGATTTTATTACTAAAAAAAAGACCAGGATTGTAAGTTAAACATGGTTAGAATGTAGAGTTAAAGAATGGACTTATTAATAAAATATTGTAAATAAAGGACGCTGCTGATTTTGTAACTGATGCAAGTAACTCTCAAATATTTGTAATACAGTTAAGTTTAAAAATTTCTAAAAATGATGATGACAGTTAGTAACTAAGCGTTTCATTCTTATATCCATAAATTTACCTACTATACAAACAATTTCGCGTTTCTGTTTGCCCATTCTATTTTCCTGATATAAACATCCGAAATTTATGCTTTTGAAAAAAGCTTCAGAAGTTCTCGAAGGAAATCTCTTGTCTTATCTTGCTGTTCTGAGACATTTTTGGGAGGAGCGATTTTCCACTTTGTTTGAAGTTGAGAGTCATCCTTGTGGAATTTCTCGGATCTCTGCACTCACTTTTTATTGGTGATCTTGAATATTGCTATTATTAAAATGTGATAAAGGGAATATTAGTAATATATTCATACCAAAATCTAATAATATTATATGCAAGCGTTAAAGTTATAATTCAAAGCATCGAAAAATCAAGAAAAAAAATTGTATATAAACTGATTCACCATAAGTTCATAAGTTCACCAAAGTCACAATTTCCGTTCAAAGATCCAGCTAGTGCCATCGATTAGTGGTCATAAAAAATATTTTGGTACTGTTCGGTTATACCGGAGACAGCGGAAAACGCATTTTGAAAATAGCCGATAAACTGGATTATTTGTTAGGTTAACCTAACCAAACCTAACCTAACCTAACCTAACCTAACCCAACCTGACCGAACCTAAACTTACCCAAACTAACAAATAATCCAGTTTATCGGCTATTTTCAAAATGCGTTTTCCGCTGTCTCCGGTATAACCGAACAGTACCAATATTTTTTATAAAATTTTAGTAAGTACGTCACTGATTTTTATGTAGGAAATAATAATTATAAGTAATTACTAGAAGATATTATCATGTGGCAGTGTCACTTGTCAACATTATCGCCGATGCGCTCAATGATATTATTTTTTAGTTAATAATACAATTGTTTATTTCATTTTTTTGAACATGTCCGATCCTATCAATACAACAATATGGGCCGCCACACAGAGTGAGGTTTTTATTACCAGAGTTTGTTTTTACGAGAAATTGATTTTAGCTATTTGTTCAACCTATTAGGTCCATACTCTGCATCTAAATACACATTGAAAAATAAAATATGAATTTGTTAGACCCATGATTGGAACCCGGGACCCACGATACTATAAGCTGACGCGTTAGCCGCTCAGCTATCGTGGGCATCATAAGCAGAGCAGTTTATGAGTAAGATTGTTCATATCTAAAGAACGAGTTGATTTGGGTTGGTAGGTATCTATTTCGATAAAGCCGGTATATTTTACGTGATTGCTATTATGTTAAAATTGATTTTTTTTATTTACGAAAATAACGAAACTTCAATAAAATTGAGAGAATTGGTTGAGAATTTCGATTAAGCGCAACGTGCATGAAAGAGATAAAACGTAATAATTTGGAAAAAATTGTTAATTTTAATAACATATTAATGAAAATACATAAATTACATACCTGGATTTTAAAAAATACTTCAGATAATGTATTTTTTGCAATTATTAATTCACATTACTGATAGACGATAGTTTCAATGATAAAGCACTCACCGGATAGCGAATTTGAATCCCACTCGGCCTAACATTTTTTCGAGGACTTTTTCATTAATCAGAAACTAACATCTTTAAATAATATTGTATATTATATTATATTTCAGTATTGAATAAAATTTTAATAAACTAACTAACATACCTAGTTAAGTATGTAAGTTTAATACATGCACCATTATTCTGATTAAATTCTCGTGATGCAGGTGCGAATATCTTATGGCAGGTGTTTTTACCTCCCACTTTTAAGTATTTGCATAATTTATTCAAATCGAGAGAGTACGTTACACTCTCTTGTAGCACTTTATGAATGTAAAAAGTGCTCAAGTAATTAACATACAAGAATATAACGTTGTTTTAATCGTTTTGTTGAAGAAAAAATAAAATAAGTACGCTACATAGTTTGTTTTATATATCTACAAAATTAAAATTATCAGCACACAATAGGTTCTAGCAGTGGCGAAGACTCCATACTAGGCGATTACCTAAAGCCTATTGACATATTAATATAATCACTTGATTATTTCATATTCTAAAAAAATAATTTAATTTGCAAACGACAGACGTCGTATGTAGGAATGTATTTTAGAGATTACAAAACAATCTGCAAAGGCTTAAAAGTATACGACAGCTCGCCATCTGTCTTGGCTTAATTAATAAAGGTTGGATTATTTGTGAAGGAATTGTGATATTTTTTCATATGGATTTTACGTCACGTAACCTCAGTCAGTCTATCAAATTGTATGAAATATGGTAGGCTCCTATTGCAGAGCCTAAAACCTACGCGCATAATATTTTTGTCATGACTCTACTTTGACCACAATAATTATTAATAATTAGATAATTTAAAAAAATATATTTCTATGGCGTTTAATCGCATATTCATTTAATATAGATTGTTTTTAAAAATAAAAAGAAATTTTATCTAATGATTTTTGATGTGTATGAATTAGTGCGCCGTTGTCATTAGTGTCTAACTATTCATTAATAGTAATATCGTATTATTTCTCGTAAGTATACCTGACAAAAGTGTGCTCTTTTTCATCGCAGCCTGCCTCTTTCCAAAAGTCACGCTTCGCTACTAGCTTATTATAGTAAAATCTATCAATATAATTATAACTAACGAGCTCAGACGATAATTAAGTATCCGTTAATCGAACATCATATTAATCAGTTGATATCAAACCTTCTAATCAAGCAGCTTAAAATTAACTTCTCAATGACATAGTCGTTCCACGCATATTGTGTTTGTTCTAATTTTTTTATTATTTTTTATTTGTTTCTTTGTTAAACACCACAACAGGCTGTGTGTGTAGCCCAATTACAGTGGCAAAACTCCCAGGTTTGAGGAATTTACATATTAGATTATAAATATATTTTGACCTCACCGGGCCTCGAACCCAGAGCTCTCGGATGGAAAGCCAGCACTTTACGCACTGCACTACGAGATGACATAAAACTATTAAATACTAAATTTATATTTTATCTAAATATATATACATCCTCAAAATTTAATACAGTGTATAAGTGAATACAATAAATAACCATTATAAACAGTTCTGTCGGTATTTTTCTTCACTATTACTTGATGGAAAAAAATATAGTATTATAAATTACAACCACCTGTCTCAACATTTTGTTCAAGGTCTTCTAAATCCGAAGTCGTGGGTTTCAGCCCACGGATGGTCAACAAACGGATGTTGAATTTTGCAATGTGTACTTGATACAATGGGTTGAGCTAAGGCCCACTATAAGTCAGGCCATAAAACATAACTTTCAATTCGATTGCTTAAGGTCAGACAACGTTATCTACAAAAAAGTGTTTTTTTTTTTTTTGAGATATCGTTATTTTACATTTACGGCTACATGATAGTCAAACAACGTTATGTCAATCTTTTCTAATTTCTTATTAAATCGTCAGTAAAATTTAACGCTAACTACATAAGTAACCCTTGTTTTCATATATTTTTTTAAAACTATCCCTATAAATTTTAACATCATCATAAGCAAGATAAATGTACAATACACAATAAATTATAAAATATTAACATTAGGTTTTAAATAAACATTTCCCTTGTTGAGTAACAAGAATCTAAAATAACGATTTTTGGCTCTCCTGTAAAGTTGCACTTTTGTAGATAGTGTTGTTTGACACTAAGCCCTCGAATTATAGTGCTAGTTATTGTTTATACGCCTTATACTTTGACTTGCATATGGTAAAATTGGTAAACTGTTTGTTTAAAGACTGATGTAATATGTTGTGAATGATGAATGATAAAAATTTGAACGAAATAATTTGCAATCGAAAATCTTCATTTATTACAAATAGGTCCGCGGGTTCAAGCTCGCGGATGGTCAACAAACGCATGTTGAATCTTCGATGGGTTGAGCCAGCGCCATCTTTAGATTATTAAAGCTGTAGCATATATTTTTTCACAAGCAACGAGTGGTCCACTGTTCAGCTGTCAAAATCAGATCCCAGATTGCGTGACATATTGATTCGCCCTTTCTCGTTTAAAAATCTCAAATGATGTAAATTAACTATCAGTATTATTTATAAATAATATACATTCCTGTTATTCATCAGCTGTCAAAATCAGACTAGTCCTTCAAACGAAAACCGGTGATAATATCGATTTTTAAAAATCATGTAGCATTGATCTGTGCATTACATTTGTAAAAGGCGTGTTAATGCTAGTGTATTATTATTTATCATGTAACTCATCTATCCAAATTAAGCCATTCCCTGTGTCAAGACAGCTGGAAATAACGATTTGTAATAGCATTTTAGCAAACTAAGAATACTCATGAGCACTCTATAGAACAATGACAGGTAATCCATAGACAAAAACGGGAGGGGCGGAAAAGGTAGGAGACCAGTCGTTGTGAATGTATCGGCTTTCTACTTGAGTCGGCAATGGTTGAGCCAATACCCACGTAAAACAAAACTGTAAACTTGTATTTCGAATAATTGAATATGGTAAACTATTTCTATAAAATTATGATTGTTATACTTATATTTAACTAAATTATAATATTTTTTATGTAAAATATCAATTATTACGACATAAATTTAATGTCAGATAGGAAATTACCAGGATGCGTTATGTAAAAAGTGGTGTTTGATATATACACGTAAACAAACCCTCTGGTTAGTTTGTTGCAATTTATCAAAAAGCCATCAACATCTCTGACAGTATTAAATTGAAAATATTGAAAAGGTCCCGAGAAAGTTCTTGACCTCGGTCGAAATGCAATTTCTGTTTCCATCCTGCCAGAATAAACACGCAAGTCATCCCTGATATCAGCTTAGAGTGGACGTGGCCGAATAGCGATGTAGCAACTAGGTAACTGCTTTAGATGGGTATTGTGAAAATACGTTGGGTTATGTTGAACATTTCCAATTTAACTGACGCTGCATTCACCTATGAACTTCGCCATACGTTTAAAGAATCTGATATCTGAAAGTTAATAATACTATGTAAGTTCGTTTTTGTTATTAAAATTTGAGGGTTGAATTACATTTCGTATTTAGTGTTACTGAAAAACTGTGGAATATTGGTTGTTTATATTTGGGTAGCATAAAAATTTAACAGTGTTATTTATTAATCGATCAAGCGACGGTGTTACGTAAAATGTCATGATTAAGAATCTCATAGACTGATTTTTTGATAGACAATATTATTATTTTTCATATGGTTACAAATTCGTCAGCGCTTATCTACAAGACTCGGCTCTTTTTCGGAAGGTGTTATAGTTATATGGGCCGTAATAATATGTAATTAAATTAAATGATTTAATATAATATTATTAGGTATGTGAGATAACAGTTTATTATTAATAATATTGTGTTTACTTAAAATGAAACTGGTCTTAAGTTAAAAAATATAAATGAACTGTGGACAAATAATAGTAAATTATAGTTTACATAAGTAAGAAGCAAAATATGTATTTTTTATAAGTTTTAGTAGTTCAGGAGAAAATATAATATATATTAATTAAAGTGATATTTACGTGATACAATTTTATTAGTTTTAAAGGCTTATTTTTGTTGATTCCATGTTAAATCATTTCAAAAAAAATCAATTTGGTATCGTAGAATTAACAAAAAAAAATCCTATAAAACCATCAATTTGTGAGAAATACACATCATTTTATAGAGTTATTTTATGACTTATTTGCGCTGTTCGGAGGCCCCTTTTGAAGTTTGCTGATGATTCGGTTGCATTATCTGTATCAAAAACAAATCGCCATAATGAGTGTAATCACACAAGACCGTTTAGATTAATTTAACAGTACAGTTAGCGATACATTTTATATTATAATAAGTGCAGACAGGCCATGCCGGGAAAACTATGTATTATTTTGCAACGCGCAATAAAATTTATCTTATTTTCTCAGTTTATTGTATAGTTATTATTTTTATTTTACATTATGACGTTAGTTTACCAAAAAAGCGTTTGCATATTTTAAAATGTTTTGTTTTTCAAGTCCACTGTTGATTGCGAACTTTTGCTAATCGCGACCGTATCCAAAACATATCCTCCGGCGATCAACCTTAAGTTACCTGTATAATTAAGCGTACGATATTATTAATACCTGCATGATGATAGAAAATTAATCCCTCGGTTGACTTGATTGTGTACCTACCAGTTGATGAGTCTGTAGACACACCCGTCTACAATGAATGGTTGGTTCATGCGCTTGGTTGAGTTTAACGAGAACAATTTGCATTGCGGCTACGGAAGTAGCTTCGTGCTGCCGTCCAGGGAGGGTGATTCAGGCAACGTCCACTACGGGCTTGGCACCGCAAATGGTTAATATGACACGTCATTTCTGTGAATGTTTTAATTATTGATTTCGACGGAATTATTCTATTCCACGGTTTCTTGCGATTTTAATTAAAATTTGATGATGTTGGACTTTTGGGGTTTCTAGTATCAAGAAAATTGATGGTGATATCGTTATTGACAATGCAAGATATCAGAATAAATACACGTGTTGTTTTCATGGCCCCTTGTCTTGGGGTCCGGGCTCAGGAGGGACCCGGCATGGTGGGTTAACCAGATAAGTGAGATAAACACACATCACAAATTGACCCTAATAGTAAAGAAGTCGCCTGCGGCGCTAATTTATATACTTCAAATATTGATTATGGTTTCAAAACATGTAGTTATACGATATTATAATCTTTGATGTGTGTCGATACTCGATAATTCAATAATTCATGTAGACTTATGAAAAAATACAAAAAAAAAACACTAAAAAATATACTAAATACTCTATATTTTACCTCGAACACCATTTGGAAAACATTACTGTAGAGGGCTGTACTGCCTTTAATCTTAGTGATATGTAGGGAGGCTACCAAAGGGTGCCCGCTTCAGGGTGTGGGGGCCATGGTTTTTTTTAGTCAAACGACTAACATCCACTAAATTAATCCCTCTTCACTAGGCCGTAATTTGATTAGATTATAATCAGGAGTCAGTGACATCCCGTGTGAGTAGGCAGATCATGCGTTGCATAGAGGAGAACATTGTAAACATCGGGAAATGAAGAAACAAAATACAAGTATTACAACTTTTGAGAGCAGTGACAGGTTTCAATGAAGCAAACGATACGGTCACTTTATTAGAAAGTCTAAATACAAAAGTTTAAAAAGTGACAAATGCTTCATGAGAGTCTTAACTCATTCACTGTTATTAATTTAAACCAACTAGAGTCTGGCATTCTGGAAGGCTGCTAAATACTGATGTAAATAGAATGCTTAAATAATCTGGGATCGTCGATTTAACATCCAAAAACCGATTGCCAAGAGAGTATTGTAAAATGCATTAGGTGAATTTGTTGCAATTAGATAAGACACATATAGCATAGTAGTCTTTGCATATGTGCGTGAATTCTGAGGGGCGTAGGTTCAAATTATGCTTGGCCGTTGTACCGTATTTTATAAAAATGTTTTTTTCAAGTGGTTCTATAATATTTCTCAGAAGTTTTTACAAAATTCATGTTCAAAAACTTTCTACTTTAAAATATCAAAAATATTATGTAGGTACCTACCTACATAATTTGAAAACACTTCATGCTGGATTCCTTGGCGAGCTGGCGCGATTCTAGAGGTTACAGGTTCAAGTCCCGTCGGGTGTCGTATTTTTTCCTAGTGGGTATAATATGCATGGTATTGTTTTCCAATTATATATGTCTTAATCTTACATTCTTAAATCTTGAATTTGTTGAATAAAAGAAATAGTTTATTTTATTATGTAGGTACGTAATTCAAATCCATGTAATACTCATAATTTTGCGACTATTTGATAGCTATAATGGTTTTAAATACATTACCGATTATCATTTATAATATAATAATAATAATAATATAATATCATCCTTGAATACAGAAGACGTTGGGCATCATTGTAATATTACATTAAATTTGTAGCCATATCACCCACCATACAATTGAATATAATTCTACCGAAAAGTGACACAAAAGATTAATTACTAAGTTAAACTTGACACCTGAAATATTATAGGTAGTTACAGACAATTAATTATTCCTTTATTTACTAATTGAGTTTATACACGCTTGTGATAAGTGATATGGAATGTAAGATACATCTTGCAATATTTTAAACCGTTCGTAGTATATAAAATTGAATTTTACTTCATATTATAATATGCAATCTGTGTATGACGTCAACATTATTCAAATGACTAACATGTCAATATTAAAAACAGTAATTTTAACCTTTCGACATTGTCTTTGAATCATGACTATTGTTTTGGGTACTGTTCGGTTATCAGGAATACAGCGGAAAACAAATTTTGAAAATAGCCGATAAACTGGATTATTTGTTAGTTTGGGTTAGTTTAGGTTAAGTTAGGTTGGGTTAGGTTAGGTTAGGTTTGGTTAAGTTAACCTAACAAATAATCCAGTTTATCGCCTATTTTCAAAATGTGTTTTCCGCTGTATTCCTGATAACCGAACAGTACCTTGTTTTGTTATTGGTGATGATTTTTAGTGGACTGTAGAAAGAGGGGTTTGAATGCTGGGGGAGGGTAGTTCCACGGGAATTCATTCCAGGCACTAACCTTTGATGTTGAGATGGTTGGAGTACTGGAGCTGGTTTCATACTCACACAACTAGTACAATCACTCTCACTGTTAAAATGTACTTGTGGCGGATGGGTAGGTAATGAGTTAAATGATTGTTTGTGAATTAAAGTGAATGACGCAGCATTATTTGAACCATAAATTGTGATTGAATAACTGCTTTAATGACAATATGGCGATCAAACTAGTGCAAGTCTTGACGCTCTCGTGGTTTACACTCTACAGGTAACTACCGTTTTAGTATGTACCAAGTAGAAAGAGTGGAAATTTTATATTGGATGGGTTTTACGCCTTGATAATAATTAGCATCAACAGTTATTAAATTCATATACATACTTAAAAAGTATTGGCTACATAGTCAATTAATTCGAAGTTTTTACATATTAATTTGTTAATTTTTGTTCTCTAAATTAATTTAATTACATTATAATGAGTCCTATATTAACGCATAGATGGCGATAGATGGAGACTCAGCAAACAATATGGGGGAAATATGAAAATCTCTATGTGGATAGTATTGACAAGAATCTTTAGGGCTATTCAAGAAGATGGTATTTGAAAGTAAAGGTATAATGAGGAGCTGTACATACTTTGTGTTGACGAAAAGATCACATGCATATAATAATGCAGACTGCGATGAATACGCCACGTGTAGGTATATAATGCCGGAAGAGATACCAGCAGAATAGGCTATGTACGGAAACCGTGGCAAGCCGCGGAGCAAGTGAAGGCCTAGATGGCCGAAACAATAAGAATATCCTGGGACAAAGTCAGCTGTATGGTATATAATGCTCTGCAATATAAAAATCATCGTCAGTGAATCCACTGGGACATTCAGACTTTTACACATGTTAGGTTTATACCTACTAGACCACTTGAATATTATACACGCTGATATTATATTTTTATTTGAATAAACACCGTTCTCCGCTAGACTGTATGACCCATCCTACACCGGACTCCGAAAATAAGCAATATAATATGTTGACGCATCACAGGTCGTATCAAGAGAATATCTAATCCAATGGAGATTTACAGTATCTACACCACTAAACTAACATAAAATTTAAAGCCATGTCACTGTGCAAAGCATCTGTCTGCTATTACGTAGGTAAATGCACTTGTGAGTTACCTGAACGATCTCCTCCCGCCAGCAATTAAACCACTCCCCTTTTGGATGGGTCATTACCGTTGCAGTTATGTTGCATTCACTGAATCTATATTATTGTGATTAATAAATTACAAAATATTGTAATTTGACAGATTTTATTACAATTTTTCATAACCATAAGTTTTAATAGTATATATGACATGTATATATGATGGGATCTAGATCAAATCTAATAAATTAGCTTATCCAAAATGCTGTCAAATCTTGTTTAATAAAATAATATATTAAAGATTGGTTTGTTCTAAAAAAAACTATTTTTTTGCATACATGGAATCAATAGTCACAAAAATCTTTTAAAAAAATTCATAGTAAAGTTAGGAAAATTTTATACTCATCAAAACATTTATCTGCTTATGAATGAATAAAATATATATTACGTGGCACAGGTGTTATTAAGTAGGCTATTTTTAAAGTGCCTTTTTATTCTTCACATGTCCATTGGTTGGTTAATATGAAAATCAGACTCCCAGGAAAAAAATGCGATTTATTATTTTATTAAACCGTGGGTTTTGCGCCCACATTTTAATATCCGAAATAAATTTAATAATTTCCTTTAATCCATTATTCTACTAACGATTTATAAGCTTTTAATAATTTCGTAAAGTATTTAACTTTTCATTTACCTTCACTGTTCGTAAAAAATACTCCTACACAAAAAGTTAACTGGTTTTGTTACGAATTTAATTTACTTAAAAATATAGTCTATTGTGAAAATGACTTCAATTAAGTTTAATATTGGTTTGATTAACTTTATACAAGAATACTAAAATTATTCTACTTAAAAATAAAATTTGAAAGGTCACGAAATACCTAATTGCAATATTTTTTTTTATTAACTTGTCACATTTCTATTTTAAGATACTGTCTCCATTGAAATCAAATTCCATTCAAAAATATTTATTTTTAATTGGCGCACGAATCTAAAAATGACTTTTTATATAGTTTTAGATAATATAAATGGCAGACATTAACTCATTATAATAAAAACAGTGTAAAAAGAAAGCAATCCATAATTATAAAATATTCAAATTATTATTATATTTATTATAATATAGTGACAGTATTATAAGATAGTGACAGTTCTACAGGTAAAAAAACAGATATAATTAAAATATAAAAAAAACATATATTATAAACATATACCACGTGCAACAACAGCTGTGTATGGGACTTGGACCTCCTCCAGCATCTCCAAATATAAGAAAAAGTAAAATAAGATAAACATCTTATTACAAAAAAGAAAAAATAATAAGGACAAGATAAATCTCTTCTCTTCTCGATCTTTCCCTCGTGGTAGAGAATTATGACACAGTTAAGTAGACTTCTTCACTTAGTGCCTCCAGTGCACCGACGTTCTTCCTCTGCTTTGCCTTTTCAGGAAGCTGCCTAAATTAAATTGAATACATAATAAAAAAATCATTAATTTAATACTTGAGCGTTTATTAAAAAAGAATAAATCCTTGGAACTGACGAATGCATAAAAAAAGTTGTATTTTAAAATCAAAGTGAAATGGGCCAAAAAAAATGTAAGTCTACTGGGAATATGAAACTGGATAATCATGATAACAAAAGGTAAAATATTTGGCGCTTTGATTTAAGCACATGTAGGTCAGTATTTAGTTATCCGGAAACTTAAAAGGGTGTAAGTGCCATTTTCAAAAAAAGAGAAAGTAGAGGGAATTTAAAAATACACTCGCACATTTAATTCATACATCAACCATACAATTATTACAACCAACGCCATCTTCTGGAATTTTTAAGAATTATTTCCGGGAATTAGTGGCACTTGTACCCTTCTGTAGGACATTGGCCTTGGTAGGTACATGCTATTCATTTCCTTAATAAAACCGTTTTCGTAATTTCTGGCACTTACAGCTTTTAAAGTTTCCGGTATTCAATGTGAAAAATACTGTGTTCAGCTATATTAGCTGGAATACTACGTTTACAGTGAATATAAAATGAAATAAACGAATGGAGTTTATAAGAATGGGAAGAAATCATCAAAATGTAATCCAGAAGTGAACAATAAAATTGTAATATTATAATATAAGAGTGTACTAATTGTGATGATTTCAAAAAATAAAACCTTGCCATTTTCACGACGAGTGGGGGAATTGAGTATTATTGTTTGATTTGTACCGCTTTACTGTCCCTAGTTAAATAATATAATACGTTTGTTCAAATTGAAGAACAACAATGGTAGAGTGTGGTAGACCATTAATAGTTTTACTACTGGATACCTAATAAGTAGATCATAGCCTACTTGAAGTTAGACATGCCTTGTATTAGTAGCGAATGGTGGAGATAGGCTGTTAAGATCCCCTAATAAATAGTGCACATTAAACTTTGTTAGTCATATTATGTACGTATTTGATTTTATTGATCTAAGACTACAATTATTTACAGATAGTATTGGTTAGTTTTTAATAATCAATTAAACCCTGCCTCATCACACCCACTATAATAGTTTTGGTATCTTTTTAGCGTTACGACAAAATTGTGCACACTTTTCATTCATACTTATTCGTTTTCGTTGGATTAAGAATACATAATAAATAACATATTATATTGTTGGTTCATTTTTGAAATTCAATAAGCCGTGCCTACTATTTATGGTGGTTCTTAACAGCCTACCCCCATCCTTTGCACATTGACATACTTTTACGTTTCAGCAAATTCCTCAGTACCACATTTGCAGTTTTTTATATCACATAAGTATCCCTTTTTTCTTATATTGATTTTGATTACTCCGGTTTGTGTGTGGTTTATCATGCTAAAAATACTCAGGTAGAAGAAACTTTTCATCCAGGCACACAATGTTACAGAAAAAATACAATAAATTGTATACTATACTCTTATTCTACTATTTATATCTATTTTGAATCAGAAGAGCTTTTTTTTACGTTTATTAAAGTTTTTGCTTGAAATAGTTCACTCTAACTAAGCGTATAAAATGTATAATTCAATCATTTTGAAGTGCTATCTTTATTTGACTTCGAAAAGACTCTTATAAGTAAAATATTTATCAAAAGAGCATATTATTTATGAGGACAAACATGCCTCAAAAAGCTTTGAAAAAGCTCTTTCGCTCGTGATGCACTTATAAACATATCGCTAACCCACGATTAGTTTGTGCTACTGAGCACTTGGGAAAGTTGATGGAATATACGTTTGAAAATATATATTTTACTTTGCGATAAAAAATAGCTGTTTATTTCAATAAATTCAATTCATGAACGTAGTGGGTAGTTTTTAATATCCATTAAAAGAAATATTCACTTTTCAACCTTAATCATATTACTACTACTACTACTACTAGGACGTATCGCGTCCCAGCGTTGGGGCATAGGGCAAGCACGAGTTCACGCCATTTCCTTCGGTCTATCGCTAACTCTGGCGCCATGTCAGTCATCTATAATAATTATATAAATATATATATATATATACTCGTATTATAATCATATTAACAAACATAATAATACTAGTAGTATAGAACAAGCACGTCCAACTTTAAGTAGGCTGCACAAACATACACATCACTAAACCAATCCACCCTACACCACGTTTGGTCTTAACCAACCGTTTTACGAAGCGCTACGTTTGATGTGAAGCACCAACAATTGCTTACGCCTGGGAATAGATAGGGTCTATCAAATTTCTCTGTGTGTGCTTCCATCTACTTTTATTTTTGTTATTTTATTTTATTTTATTTCTTTTCTTATTTTATTTATTACTTATTGTATTATTAACTCACATTTCTCTGTATTTTTATATTTAAAAATTGTTAACACTTATTTTATGCTATGTCGTGAACGCTTTGAATTTATAATTTGTTATGTTCAATATATGTAAAATAAATAAATTTGATTTGATTTGATTTGAAAAGTAGATATCCGGGATAAGAGCGGATAGGGATAACGGTGAACTAACAACAAACTCAATTTGCCCAAATAGAGTTAGCCGGTTTGCAGATTAATCAGTCAAAAGCAAAGCATCAGATCCGCAGCCAGTCTCGAGTCGTGAGTCTCGAGTACTGAACATGGGAAAACCTTAAAAGACATAGAACTATTTTCACATACGAGTATTATAATATGACAGTAGTTATTTGAAAATCAAACCTACAAGTGTTGAAAATTGCATTGCATGGAATACTTAACACCATTCAAGGCTAACCAACTAAAATTACAAGTAGAGAAAATGGAATTATTGTCTTTGCTTACTATTAAAGTAATACCTTGTACCAATTGATGAACCGATAAGATGAAAAAGAATACTAAATTATGTTTTATAATAAATTATTTTGCATCAAATGTAACCCATTTTATAAAATAATGGATATATCACAAACTAAGAGTCGACGGACTATGTTTGCTCACTACTCATTCTGTCGCATATTATATGAATAAACAAATAAAAATGAAGCAAAGTGATTAAGTTAAAGTATGACATATCGTCACCCCATTTCTAAATCGTTGTAAGGGTAAAATAATTATATTGAATAACCGGAGTTATTACAATAATTGTGTGTAGTTTTGGCTTTTCGTCAGTAGTGATTGTCATGTTTTATCAATCGCCAATATCGCATTTGGCTCGACTCGATCACCGAATTCGATTAACTCAAAACTAATAATTTGCGTTATAATTGGAATAACAATCAAATTCAAATTTATTTATTTTATATATGAGTGTTTCACAAGCATAGTGAACCAAGTCCATTCTGGTTATTTTTGGGTAAGCTAGGTTCAAACATAATATTTGAGTATTTATAAATCTGTAAGGATGTGATTGCAATTCTGAAGTGTTATTTAGAGTACATTTAAGTTATTGTGTAAGGAAAATCATACCCTTACAGAATAAGAAATACTCAAAAATTATGTTTGAATCTAGCTTACTCAAAAATAACCAGAATGGACTTGGTTCACTATGCTTGTGGACACCCATATAATGAACATGACGAATTATAAATTCAAAGCGTTCACGACATGACATAATATAGTAAGTGTTAACAATTTTCAAAATAAAAATACAGGGTAATATGAGTAAATAATACAATAATAAAATAATAAAAATAAAAGTACATAGAAGCACTCATAGTGAACTGGGTTGATAGACCCTATCTTAAAAACCTATAAAACAACATCCACCTAAATTCACCCTCACGTAAGTGAAATATATCAATATCCGAAGCGTTTTGATGAAACATAATTATTATTCTCCCAAATTGACATTACTAATGGCAGGTTAGTTCTGGGCCTTGGGAGAACAAACAACGGATGCCCCCGATTTCTAAGATAATTATCAGAGACACACAAGCCAATGCGTATAATAATGCGTATAGCAACGGCGCATATAAGTCTGAAAAATAAGTACTTAACTAAATAAAGATCCTTTCAAAACTTTCAGCAATAACATGTAAACCTCCTAACACTCTTCTCAGTTCCTAGTTTTTCACTGCCATGTACATCCCATCCACCGATATTTATGAGTTCGTCTATCAAGTGGGCTTTAGGGCGTTAATGTGATCGTTTAGTGCCCCTTAGATACCATTGTATTACGGTATTTGTCCAGCGGTTGTCCACTCACCGAATGCCATGGTCATTTAATCTTCTTAGCGACCGATCAAGAATGACGGAATTTCCATTTACGCCACGTGTATGTCGGAACAAATATTTAGGTAGCTAAATAAAAATCCTTTTTAAACTTTAGGCTACAATATGTAAGCATACTTAAAAGAAAGTCGGTCGGATAGAGCCATGGATAACATCCATACAACCGAAAGTAAAGGAGTCTCAAAAACTTCTTCTGGACCCTCTCCACCATAAAGCTGTACGTATTATATTATATGATATCATATATTACATTATAAATAGATAAAATATGAATTGGTTAAAGAAAATATAATAAATATTTACATAAATATCAAATCCATGGCCGACTACACAACCGTTCATTCAATGACAGCCTATCTGCATCTTTTTTGATGTTATCCAATATCCACCAATCTTAACCAGGCCCAGGGGTATAGTAGGTACCTACCAAGGTTTTATGAAAAGTTCCAGATCCATCGCATCTAGCAACGCAACCTCTGAGTCACTCCATCCTTAAGACATTAACTATATTATTTGGCTTAAACTGTTCGCAGTGCTCAGCATTCGTACCCACGTTTAAGGTTACACCTAGGGATTGCAATACCGGTATTTCAAAACTAGTATTCTATTATTTATCGACACCAAAAAACCGGTGTCAAAAATCCCAAATACCGGTATTTTTGGTAGAAATAAAGCATACACATAGACGTTATTTTTTCGTTACTTTCTGCTGTATTGTATATTAATTTTAGTGTATAAGTTGTATGCTACCAAAACAAATATATTGACTAAAATCAATAAAAGTTATATAATATTAAAACAAAATCCATCAAATAATATACTTATAGAATTGTTGCGATGAATTAACATATTATTTCGAAAAAAAAAACATTCGTGGCAAATATTTACAATTATTTTGTTACTATTGATCAAACGTTGATAGAATATCCAACATATTATATTGAATTTCACAGAGATTTTTCTGTACCCAGACTTATAGTATTTGTAAAAATTAGTAGTTCTAAAATATTATGATCTATATGTCATATTTAAAAAGATCAACTTAAAAAATGTAGGTAGGTGTTGCTATAAAATAGTGTTTCAAATAGATTTTAATAGTTATATTAATTATTCATAGGTCCTTATTTTTTCTATAATATGTTTTGACGAATACCGGTATTCAATAAGAAATTCCGAAATACCGGTATTGATATATTCATTCGGTATTGAAATCCCTAGTTTCACCCAGGTTTCACACTCATATATAGCATTAATTGAGTTAGCATTTACTTGGTAGAATTCCATTTTACAAGAAATGAAAATATAATTAATATTAAATTCTACAGGTTTTTTAAAAAAGGTTTGTCGATAGCTATTTCGGTTGTAACGCCATTATCAAGACTTGATATCATGACTAGTCTTTATAATGGTGTTACAACCTATAGCTATCGACAAACCTTTTTTAAAAAACCTGTAGAATTTAATATTAATTATATTTTCATTTCTTGCTCATATATAGCGATTGGTTTCACGGTTACGTTATATACCAGGAATTTTGTCTATTTCGTTGGTAGCTTGGACCGGTTTAGACTTTTCAGTGAGAATAACGCAACATTTTCACTATTCAGTCTATTGGCCAGTTCAACTACATAACATCATTTTGGGAGATGTTGGTTCTCAAGTACTTAAAAACAGTAATACAATATAATTAATGTTCCCTGGGTGTATATTATTATTCTTTGATAATCTCAGAATTTAACAGCATTATAATCAACTTTCATCAATATACTTGTTAATGACGGCTTTTCAGGTTGATTTCATTCCTCTCGTCATTATGCAGTGCATTTCCATGTAATTCCGCAGAAATTAACTCTCACATCCATCCAACGGTCTTGAACTAAGAGAGATAGTCCCTGCCAGTGACGTCCCGTGGGGGTAGGCAGATTGAGCGTCCCTTAGGGGCGGCAAATCGAGGAGAATCATTAGGTATAATATATAGAAATAGGTACCTAAACTAACTAATAACGGAAATATCTTTCCATTAAAAAAATCAGCTCACTGATTGGAAACAACATGTATTATACAGGTAGGCTATAACAGTTTTAACAGGACTTTATTTTTTTTGTCGAGTTCGCGATGTCTAGTTTACTCTCGTTGTCCTTGGACGACGCGTTCTTGGTGAACAGCAATTACACGTGCATACCTAATTTAAAATTTATCCAAATATATTTACCAGTCACTTGTGAGTTTTGGAAGTTGTCAAGTGTATTTTTAAATGTACCTATCTGAAACCATAGACTCGCAAGTCGCAATATTATCATATTATCTATTTAACTGGAGATGGCATTTAAATTAGATTTAGTGGTATATAAATCTTGTTAGTATTGAATCCATACAACACATTTCTTAGATATTGGAGTCATGCAAGGATGATAAAAAGTACTGTATAAAAAAATTTGGTGGCATTTTGGCACTCCCTAGGGGCGGCATTTTGTCTAGGGACGTCATTGGTTCCTGAACAAGTCTAGTAATCCATTGATAGCTTTACTAACAGCTGATAAACAATATCCGAAAGATGTCATAATATGTTATTTATAAAATTATTAAATTTTGAAGACATACCTGCAGACATGCTCGCTGGTTAAGATTCCCGAACTGTTGAGGTTTAACTTCTTCTGGAGCTTGGCATTTGCCAATTCAATGCATCTTTGGCATCGAAACGCAGTTCTTGTTGCAGTGACCTGTTCATCTTAGGACTTTATTCAATGATGGTCGACTCTCTTCTCACTGTTGGATAAGAGTCTTATATATTTATATTTACAAACAAAACCAATTCTTAAAAATAATTATTAATTATTTAATTAAATATGTTGTAGATTATTGTAGTAAAACACAGAACTGTTTTTTATATTTTTGACGTTTAATGATGGAATCAAAAGGAACAAGTGAAAAAGTGATTCACTTGTTTTAAAACAAATGAAAGTATAACTCATTTGTTTTTTTAAAACAAACAAAAATACAGTAAACTGCATTACCGATTGGGCTTTCATTTATTATTTTCGCCAATTGGTGTCACTACACCGTACCGAATATACACATATGCAAGTATGACAAATTAATTTTATTGAAAATACACAGTCATCTAAGATTTATTAATTATTTACGTTGGAAAAATTGAATAGGTATACCTATAACAGGTTTAATTAAACTGGCAGACTCATATAGATTTGAATAGGTTCTAATATATTATATTGGTAGATATTATATATTTCATTAAAGCTTATTTATTTTACATAGCTAAGCATGTGAGCGAAATGTAATGTTATTCTATGGACCGGATGAACAATCACATAAGTCAAAATTGTCAACTTTTCAGGAGGCAGTTTTTAGTCTCTCACGAAAAAAATATAAAGACACATAATTTAAAAAAAAATGTCTTTATTATCATAAATTTATGATTTTTGTTGAGTTATATTTTAATTATATTTATATTAAACCTTTAACGAGATACATGACGTATGTGTTAAGGATCATTATAAATGAAGACAAAATCTATCTTATGTGTTTGGATACAACATTAAAAAAAATTTCCGTGTACTAATAACTAATATGTATCTACTAATATAACAATGCTCACTAAATTAGCGATTGAACTAAAAATACTAATCAATAATATCATCGTCTGCAAGATATGGGTCTTGGTCCAGAACACTGTTTACAGAAAGCTGGCCGTAAAAATCGTGTAATATTGTCGGGATTAAATCCATCATTGACATCAAATCCCTTTTTTTTCATCACTAATTGGCAGTAGATCAGTGATTTCCAAACTGGGGGGCGCTCCTCCCTGGGGAGGCGCGGACTGTTGCAAATTGAGGCGCGAAAAGTTTAACAGAATAATGTAGCCACAGGTTTGCAGTTTGCAAGTTTATACCTCATTTCTATACTATTGTGCACAGGCAGAAGGGGGGCTGACAGGGCTCCAGCCTGGGGGCCTGGCGTTGCGGATCGACTAGTTAAGTGAGATAAACACACACCACAAATTCGTTATATTAGTAAAAAAAGTCGCCTGCGGGCTATATCGGTTACAGAATATTAACATTATATAATATAATGTTAATATGTGTGATACAATTTGATGTGATTGTGTGGTGTGTGTGATTGATGATAATTCACATGTAGCATATTGTTTTATAATTATTTGTAGTGTAGTTCCTGACTATAATAAAAATGGCTATATGGAAACAAAAACCTTTGTTAAATTTTGGTTGAATCAAACTGAAGAATTATACAATACTTTGTCAAAAAAAAGCAATGCAAGTACATACTGCTACCATTCGTAACATCATATTTATGCGAAACGGAATTTTCTGCATTAGATGCAATGAAATTCATAATATATCGAGCCCGTTTAGTAGAAAAAAAGCACTTTGTGTAAAACTGTATTTAATGAAATAAAGGTGGGGAGGCGCCAAGATTAGATTGTTTTAAAAGAATGGCATACTAACGTAAAGTTTGGAAACCACTGCAGTAGATGGTTTGATATTATTTCCAAGACATAATTTTTACTGCGGAATCTGTAACATTGCGTTGTTCAATCGACAATCTGCAGAGGGGCTCTTCGTCGACAAATATATTTTAAAACCCAATACTTCCGAATCTTTCCCATACTAAAACGAACATGCTTCATGCCATTTAAAATGTAATTCTTCTGCATCATGTTTTCGTAGAACGAGTGGTCCTTTGAGCAGAGGTGAAAACATTACAAAATATTTTGTGTCTTTTCAACAAAGACGCAAACTTTTTTACATGCAAATTTACGTCAGAGAGAGACAACTAATCGTATGCGTTATATATAGAGTAGCAGATAGGCAGACAGATAAATCAACATAAATATAATGTGAGTGTTTCATAAACATAGTGTAAGCAAAGTCCTTTCTGGTTATTTTTGAGTATGCTAGGTTCAAATATAATATTTGAGTATTTCTAATTCTGTAGGGGATGATTGCAATTCTGAAGTATTATTTTGAGTCCTTTTAAGTTATTATGTAAGGAAAATCATACCCGTTATAGGTTAAGAAATACTCAAATATTATGTTTGAACCTAGCTTACTCAAAAATAATCAGAATGGACTTGGTTCACTATGCTTGTGAACCACCCATATTATGTAATGATGCCATATATTTTTAGCGACTGAACATTTGTGTAGGTAGGTAGGTAAATTACTACAGTGGTATTCTATTTCAGAAAAATAATTTATCTGAAAGAAAAAGATGTTATATATTACATTATTACGTTGGTTCGTTAATCACGATAACATTTTGAGTATCTACTTAGTCAGTCACGATATAGGCTTTACTAAAATTCTTTTTAAAATTCCAGGAAATTCTCAAGTACATAGCGGTATAATGAAATAAAACCCCATAAAACCTTCCTCTTAGATCATCACTTCGTCGGGTTTATTTGATGTTACAAAGCTTCTGACTCCTGATCGAAATCCCTACAGCATAAAGTATCTAAAAAAAAAACAACAAAAATTCTGTATCCTTTAAAGTAAAAAAAAATCCCAAAGTACTTAAGCGAACCCTTCAGTGGATTTAAACGACAAAAACAAAAAAAATAGCATGTTGTAGGTACTTCACAAAATACCGACTCTCAAAGTTCATTACCTAATGAGCAATCTGGCAACTGCGCGTGCGCGAATTTCCATCTGCCCAAAGGAAAGTGGTCCCAGGAGATATTTCAATAGTTGAGTGCTAATATTTATAGTATTAATAGTTTTAATTAACAATTTCTTTTATTTAACGAATAATTTATACGATTTTAAGAATGTACCATTCTAATTATTGAAAACCGATCGCCTACGTAGCTCAATTTGGAGAGCGCTCATGAGCAGGTATTAAAAAGGCCAAATAGCTAAATTAAGTACAGTAGTAGCATTAGAGTAATGCACAGGGCGCGATACCCAAGAGACGCAGGTTCGATTTCTGTCAGGTGTCTTACTTTTTTTTAAAAAGATTTTTTTCTATTGGCTATATTTTCTCATGAGTGTTTTCAGAATTATGTATGTTCAAGTATTAATAGTTATAAACAATTAATTCAAAAGTGGAGACAAATGAAAATATATTTGTAAACCAGTACAAATTCTTGTTTGGCGGTAAATGAGATAGAAGAGAGAAAAGGTTCTTGTTGCGTGGATATTTGAAGGAGAGCTTATAATCGCGGGTCATGATGTACTGGTGAGATCGACGTGATCGAGATTTTTGATTATATTAATGAACTGTGAGACTTAATTCGAGTGGACTGATGGTTAACTACGTCGAGTGAAGGACTCGTAACGGGCTCGATGAGTGAGTGAGGGTTCATGCATTGTCCTTCCAATTTATACAAATGCAGTACATATATTACAAAAGATAATGTCGCAATTAATAAATCATAAAAGACCCTAGTTATGACTGAGGAAATGTTGATAATCATTATCGCTCTATTGTTTTGTTTTGATAACAAAACTTTCAATAATAAAGTGTGTCACTCATTTAATGCTGAGTGGTATGGTTGCTATATTTGTATATGTGAATGATATTTATAGCTGATATACCATTGACCATGTGAATCGAGTCACTCAATGGTGACTATGAGACTTTTGTTAAATTTGTTGTAAAGATCCGTTCTGCATGATTAGTTCATTTTGAGTCATTGTGATTATGTCTGTTGGAAACATGAACGTATTGTAAAATAGTATTTTAATGCGCAAGTCTGTTTTTTAATCTTCATCATTTATGATTTCTCACTGTTATCAGCTAATAAACAACCATGTTATCAAGTCAAAAACATGAATACTTGCTCATGTCATCAATGAAACTATATATTGTTGCATTTGCATAAAAGCTAATGACTATTTTACAGACATACTCTGATTCTGATTATGGAAACGTAGCTTTTTAGCAATGACATTGACATGACGCATTCGCATAAAAGATGGCACATGACTGAGTCCATACTGAGTCTAATACAAATTAGACCGTAGGTACATAGAACACGTAAACGTATGACAGAGAAGGAGACATAGATAAGAAAACATATGAAAATGTTGGCATGTTTTTAAAATTAGTTATTTTGATAGTACGCAAATTTTTAAACTTGGAACATGAATACTAATTTTATTTGTTTTCTCGTCGTTTGGTGCCAATTTAATGGCTTCCATGTTATTTTGGACAATAAAAATAATGGGAATGTGCTAAAGTGTTAACTGGTAAGAATGGCAGCGCTGTACAGGTATAATGTAGCATATCATGTATTGAATAATTTAAAGAATAAAATTCGTATTAGACGAATTTTATTACAAGTTTTCCTAAGTTAAATTCGGTTTAAACGTTTATTATTAATTGATAATATTAATATAGCAAAAACATCTTGAAATATATTATATTCATTATGCCAACACTCACTGTCAAAGAACTGTGCTTCGGAGGAGGATATTCAAGGGGTGTCAAAGAGGGCCAAATCCATCGGCGCCCACAGAAATCTGACGAAATCTATATGAACATTGCTTTTAATTTAAGTGATTAAGCAAACACACTTAATTATTTAGGCATATAATTGTTACAAACACCGATAAGTCCACACAATGACATTTATCATTGAGTCCACATTTCAAAGAAATTATGTTATGAAGCGTAACTGGTTGGTTATAACGTTAGTTATTTTTTTAATCCTATTTTATTTACAAACTTAAGAAATAATACATATTATTTTTATTAGCTGACTAATTAAACCCTTTCTGCAATAAATTTATAAAAAATAAAATTGCATGCGGCAAAATGTATTTATATCATTAATTAACTATTTCTTTTATTCAACGAATAATTCAAAAGATTTAAGAATGTACCATTCTAATTATTGAACATACATAATTTTGAAAAACACTTCTGAGAAAATATATTATAACCAATAGAAAAAATCTTTTTGAAAAAAGTAAGCCATCCGGCAGGAATCGTACCTGTATCTCTTAGGTTTACGCCCCGTTCGTGCGTTATCCTCTATGCTACGAGGTGACATACTAATTACGACAAATTTTAACTATTGGCCTTTAATACCTGCTCATCAGTGCCCAGCATTCACCTCTCCATACTACGTTATGCTACGCTAAGTTTCTGGATCTCTCTTTTACTTAGAGTCCATGTTTTACACGCATATGTGATTACAGGAACCACACACTGGTTGAAAACTTTGCGCTTTAGGCACAGTGTGCTTTGGGCACATATTATCGTCATTGTTCTGGCAGAAGACACTAATTCGAAAAAATGACAAATATTGAATTAGTTATATATTATACCAAAATGTTCCTTATTTAAAACTTTACCGTCTGGAAACCTTCTTAATAAATAGACAGTCTTTATTTTAATGTCATCCTTTTTACGATTATGTACTTAATAAACTCACATGATAGACCATTTCAAACATTTTAACAACTTCAAAGTCAAATTACTCAAAACTAGTATTCTCCGGTTAGTGTGTTCTGCCAGAACAGAGACGATATATACCGATATATGAATATAATATAAAATAGAAGTTTGCCAATAACAAAAAAATTATATGAAACTATTAATCTACATAATATAATTCATATAGTCGATGCTAGCAATATAAGAATGCAAACAGTTTTCGAATCATAATAATATTACATTTTAAAGTATCAAATCATTTCAATTGTAATTTCCTTTACCCGACCGCCGGAGGGAGCCACTGTAGTACTAGGGGTGGTCTTTGATAAACGGCCGGACACGGAAATCAGGAGTCCAGAGATGGTGCCGCCGTTAATGACTTCCTACCAGCTCTTAAAAATACCCACTTTTCCACTGAGGAATCTCTAAGCCACCGCATGCCGGGAAATGGTTGAGAAAATATGTTTTTTTGTCCCATTGAAGGCTTTTAATAATGAATTTATGGTGGGCAGTGGCTAATGTGTGCTTTGCACGAGAATTATTGTTTTACATTATGTATAGTCATCTATTCCACAAAATTTATTATACCGTTATACTATTTTACATCACTTAAAAGTAGTTGTGCATGAACTATAAAGCTATATTAAAATGATCATTATCATTTTTCATAACATAACTTATCTGTACTATACTTGGACTTGTATATGTTATAATAGACTTATTATAATATATATATTATTATTATCTCTATTTTTAAACTGATAATATTTTTTTCGTCCGTTTTCAAATAGCATTATACATATTTACATTAAAATCGTCTTCGCCACTAGCCACAATGAATTCGAATATTGTTCATGCTTCTGCATCTGAACCACTTACCTAACTAAAATTTAATATAATTGCATATGAATTATAAAAAAATGTCTATACTTTGTTTTTTTGATTTTTAATCCGATCCTTATATGATCATAAATGGCTTTCGCCTAGTGGAGGTTTGTTTTAACAGATTGTTTTATTTTAACGATAATGTAGTATTTGGCACATGCTCAATCCATTAGGTCCATATTCTGACACCAGACACAAATTGAAAAACATAGCTGTATTTACCAGACCCAATATTCTAGCCTGAAACCCACGACATTATAATCCGACGCTTAAGTCGCTCGGCGAACGTGGACGTATAGATTATTAAATTTGTATATTTAATTAAAGTGGTGGAGTCATAAAACTGTTTTAAAGTATTTATGTTCCGACTTTTTAGCCAATAATAACGAAAGCGGAAACAATCGATGTGACGACGTGAAAATCTGAGAAAAAAGCACCTCATAATACATAAAAGTGCAAAATATAAAAATTCTCCCGACACTTTCAAGGTAAACCCCTTTTTTATAATATATAATGCGATGCCTTTTCATCAGGGGGCCCGAGTTTAATTCCCAGTGAGGTTAATTTTTTAAAACTTTTGAATATTTTTGATGGATAAAAAAAATTACAATAAGTTTCTTTTATTCGCAAGACGTTTACTATATTGTGAAAATATATGTCTTAAAACCCTGCAAGTTGCCAATTCCGGGTTCAAGCAATTAAAAACAATAATATGAAACAAATAAGAATTACAATGATTTATACTTATACGTCAAGCGAATGCAAAAAATAATATCGTATAAAAAAATATATTCTGTCGTCATTATGTTGATTTTAGAAAAACAAGGTTTTTTTGCGAAACAATTTATTTACTCTCTTAAGAGTGATGGCAACACAGGGGAGGGGTAAGAGTTTATCATGTCGTATGTATAAAAGAATAAATACAAAAGTCTTAAAGAAGATAAAAATAACTGAGTGACTTTTCCTGGCCTATATTACTCAGAAACTCTGTTTCCAGTGTACCTAAAGAGATACGTATATCAGCGTATCTCATTTTTTTTGGTCTATCTACCTTCTTAAATTTTGTATTTAATTATTTTTATGATTCAAAATTACCTACCTACACAAAATATATATTGCATTGTGTATTCTTTTAACAGTGTTCTCAATTTTGTATTTTAATTAGGCCTTTCTTATTACGATCATGCCCGATCCTTAGCTGGAGCATATTATGATTACTTCATGACGCATCCAAGAATTCCAGTTGCTCGTCAGTCTTCATAGATCCTTCCAGGTAATGCCAGCATTCCGTAGCTTTCCATATTAAGATAAGAACTTTATATTCCATTACTTAGATACATCACCGGTAGGAAAAAGAAAAATGATATATCACGTGAATTCTTTGGATCTAAATTTGAAAATAGGATTTACAGGAAAAAAAGATGATAACTAGGTTACTGAAAGATAATATTAAGGACTTGTCCATATGGCGCGATTTGACTCGCGCGCATTTCAGGTACATGTGACTTCATTGAGCCGTCTACATGTATTCGGCGTATGTCACTTCTTGCGCGTAGTCGAAGTAAAGGTGACCTCATTGAGCTGTCCACACGTCATCTGGACGAGCTCTAAAAATATTATTAAGAATATTAAAAGAATACTAGAATATTGTAATACACTAAAGATTTAGACCTAGAGGCTGATCACAAAATAAGTGGATTGACACTCCGTATTATCAACGTTATAGACAGGAACAGCATAGAAACCACGAAAACTGAATAAATTTACAGAGAGATAGAAGTCATATAATGATACTTTACGCTATATAAATAAGAAACTTTCTGAAGATTTGTTGAAACTTTATTATTTTTTGGCCGTCTCGTTGTAGAGGGACGAGAACCAGTTAGAGGTGACAGGTGTAGAGATAAAAAGAGACTGGTTGGAGATTACTCAGATGAATGGAAGAGCAAGAGTTTATTACTGCTGAACGGTATATAGTTGGTACAAGAGTAAATGATACAGGAGAGATGTGAGTAGTGCGAGGCTTGGTGGAAATAAGTATTGTGTGGTGTGATACTGAGACTGAATCTGATCTTAGGGAACCCATCAACTATGACATACTATTTATATACATGAATATTCGGTAAATTGCAAGAGTCATTTATAATGTAGTTCGCAATTGGGAAATCTGCTACCGCCGCATCGTTGCAGCTTCGAGGCGTTTTGATAGCGAAGGCCGAGGTAGTCGACTCCCATCAAAGTATGTCACACCAGTAGAATATTATTATTGTGATTTTTGCGTTGTCGTAATACAAGGCCCGATATTGCTGCCTGTTACACATTATTCATAACAACATTCAAAATACCAAAAGAACAGTATTATTTTTAACTGTTTTAAGAGGCTGAAGACAGATATTGTTAGCGAATGTATTTATTTCCAGTTGAGTATCTGTAAAAAAGTCTTCCACTTCTCACAGTACTGTGCGTTGCTTTGCCGCGTACTTCTGCAGAACTTTATCATTTCATCGATCCAGTGGCCTCTAGGTTTACCTTGCGGACGTTTTGTACCTCTCGGATACCACCGGATGACTAAATTTGTCCAACGATTGTCCTTTCTTCTTGCTTTGTGTCCAGCCCATTTCTATTTGAGGTTTTCTGCGAACTCTATCACATCGCAAATCCTTGTCTGTTTTCATATCCACTCATTTATCTTTTGTACTTTCACGTTATGCCCAGCATGCACCTCTCCATACCACGTTGTGCTAATCTAAGTTTCTGGATCTCTCTTTTACTTCGGGTCCATGTTTCACATGCATATGTGATTACAGGAAGCACACACTGGTTGAACACTTTGCGCTTTAGGCACTGTGAGAGTAATGGGGCAATTCAAATCAAATTACCCCAATTGGACATAGTTCTTGCGTACCTACTGCTGAATATCAAAAATGATAGAACAAAGCGGTAAAACAAACTGCTCTTCAGCCAAATCATTCCAGCTATGATCCTCAGTAGGGAATCCAATCCCGAGCCAAAATTATGATCCCAGGATTTCGGGATTACAATTTGACAATCCCGGGATCCCGGGACTGGTCCCGGGATTGGCATTTTTTCCATTATTAATATAAAAAAATTATATTTCAAATAACATTGATAAAATCGTTCAAAAATAAATCTAGTATAATTTAAACTATTTAAGACATTTATTGCTAATATTGTATATCTACATTTAATCTTGGAAATACATAAGTTTAATAAAGTAAATAATATTGTGAATTTAATATGAGATTCCTGTTTCTGATAGTAAAGATTTAATGAATGGATTAGCGAGATTTAAAATATAGTAAAGCAAATAATCATGGTTTTTGCTCCATAAATCTAATTAGTCACCCAAACATGAAACTGCCGTAAAACGTTTGAGACTATGGTGAAATTACTTTGTTAAAAGTGCGAAGCATTATTTTTTCCAATCTTTTTCATTTTTTTTTTAATTTATGTGAAAAGTAAAATGAATCGGCAACTTACACATGGGTATAAAAATAAAACTTCATTCAAACTCAGTTTATTTCTAATGTAGTTATTTGTTATTAAAAGTATTTTTTCTGTTATATTTTCGTTTTTATTTTAGTTTCCATAAAATTGATAAAAGAATCAATCCCGAAAGTTTCGGGATTATGTTTATCAATCCCGGGATTCATAGAAGTATTTATATTTTTACTAAGTGAATAAAATAAAATATTCGTAAAGTTTAGTATTTTTTGTAAAATTGACATCGATTTAATCTGCAGCTGCATCTTGAAACTCCATTTAAGTGTGGGTATAGCCGATGCGCAATCCCTGATTTAGAGAATGGCAACTTTATTTCCTCCGCCGAGTGAAATCGCTTTAATAAAAGTCCCCTCGACTGCTTGTTTGATGTCGACCGGATTGAAGTAAATAAATCAGATGATTGATAGATCTGTATGAACTATGTTGAATAATTCTACATTTGTCACGATGTAAATGAACAGAGAAATGTTTTTATATTCTCTTAGGAGACTTGGAAGAATCGTTTATGATAATATATTTACTTACTTACTTACTTAGGATATAAGCTTTTTCATGAGGGATGCCAGGACGGTTTTTAGCGTCTACTCCCGTAATATCTAGTGCCTATCTGTGCAGACGCTTGATTGTTGTTGTTTGAAGGGACCCGGCCTCGGTGGCTTCGCGACCGAGCGAGGCCGGGTTGGAGATCTCTGTGAGATGATCTGGATGATGATTAAAAAGTAAAGCAAACTTCACGCAGGCGTCCGTCGAATTCTTCGCACACCTCTTGCTGCTTTGGCTCGTTTTCTTCATTTCCGGTCGTTGCCATAGCCTGGAAGAGCTCCGAGTATCGCCGCTCGGAGCTCTGCTTCTTGGCGGTCGGCAGGGTTGGGCTGGGTCCTGATTCTTGCGTGTGGTCTGGAGGCTTACTTCTTTTTCAAGAAGTAGGCGCGTTGAGTGGTCTCTCGGCAGTGATCTTTGTCTATTTTGGGCGTCTTTGTCTTCTTATTTTTCGTTTTCTTTGGTTTTTGGTCGGGTATCGGTGATGCAGGGTCTGGAAGGTTGTTGGTTGCATCGTGTTGTGGTGTAGCGTTTTTTGACGAGAGGGCAGTGTGTTCTGCTACGTCGAGCTTGTACACTATCTCGTTGTAGTCTGTCGGCTGGTATTCATTTTCGGAGTCTTGGTCGGGAAATGGTGACGCAGGGTTGTTGGTTTCCTGTGGTTCGTCAGGTTTTGGAGTTACATCTGAAGTCTTGCTTGATTCATTTAGGCGGTGGTTAAGTGCCTCTGAGAATTCTCCCAGGAAGAAGTGTGTTTTTGCATCATCTTTGCAGTACTGTTGTTTTTTGAGTCCTTCAGTTTCTATGAGGTCGGATCTTAGGATGCTTTCGGAGTGTTCGGTGCGATTTAGGAGGTCTTGGATTCCTTCGCGGATTGAGCGTTTATGTTCGGAATCGAGTTTTTCTTTATGGAGTCTGCGGATCAGCTTGTCCCTTTCCTCGGTATAGACCAGTTTTGGTGGTCCAGAGTCGGAAACGGGGGACTTGGGTCGTACTGTTTCCGGGGACTTCCGGCTGATGGTCTGCTGAGGTTCATCAGGTAAGTCATCTTGTGAGTGGTCGTTGTCACTCTGATCGGACAGTTGGTCGTTCTCGTCTTCTGATTCAGAGTCGGTTTCGGGGTCGTCCGATGTCTTTTCTACGAGCTCATCGGGAGTCGGGGTCTCGGGACTTTCTACTTCCGGGGACTCTGTCGTTTCTGCATATGAGTTGTTGGCAGAGTCGGGGGTCAGGGTCTCGGGTGTTGTGGTTGCGGCCGGTTGTGTTTCCGGGGTTCCGGGTTCGGCCTGAGCGAAGGAGACATCAACTTCCGTCGAGGTCTCCTTGTGAAGTCGAACGTCTGGGATTAATGCTTGTGTCTGGGTCTGGGAAGACGTCGTTGCATTGCCTTGGTTTGTGTTGCGGTGAGGGATGGCGGTGGTGATGATCTTCCTCGGTGTTTCGATTGTGATGCTTCGGTGAAGTGCGTGTTTCAGTGCGTGAATTTGCCTCCCTCTGTCATTGTCCAGGAGTTTGACCAGGACAAGGGGCATTGGATGCCGGCCCCTGCCCCGCGTCATTCTCCGGACGCTGATGATCGGGAGGCCTCTCCGAAGAAGATCGTTTGTGATGTCCTCAGTGTGCGTGCCGATCTGGAAGCCCCTGATAACGACCGATAGATGGTCGATATCGTGTCCTGAATGAGTGGCTGGGTGTGCCTCCTTGATCGGCGCGCTGTTGTGATGTGATGATGTGTGATGGTGAAGAGTGGTCCTTGTCCAAGTATGCGGTGATGGTCGTCTTGGCGGGTTGATGTTTTTCCTCCAGGTAGGAGGAGGGCGGGCGGGAGGGTCTGCGGGTAACGCCGACTGGGCCTGCTCTTGATATGCCGTCAAGAGCAGGAAGTGCAGCGTCATGAGGTCCCTCAGTTTGGTAGGCCGGAATGCGGCGAGTCTGCATATTTCAATTTGTATATGCTCCATCTTGTCGTGGCGGATGATCGGAATCACTTGCGGTGGTAAGCAAAATGGGTAATTTGCTCGGTCGGCAGGTAGCGGCAAAAAAGTAGGTAATACTTTGTTGGTCGGCAGGCGGCGGCAAAAAGTAGGTAATTCTTTGCGGGTCGGCAGGTAGCGGCAAAAAGTAGGTAACTTTGTTGCTGTTTGGCAGGATGTAGCAAAGTAGGTATTTGCTATGTCGGCTGGGTCTGCGGGTAGAATGAAGGTCTTGATTCGGTTGAATATCTCAGCTGGAGTCGGAGCGCACGGAAAGGCGACTGCTCGCGACGGGTGCTAGATAATATTATATAAATATTTTCTTTTATACTTATTTTTTGATTCAGAAAATTCCATAAAGAAACTAAATTTAGACAATAATTTTAAAATAAATATTATTTATATCTTATGGTCACTGCATAGATATTTTATGTTCTGTTTTTTGCCTAAATTACGTTCTTATATTACCAAAAAACCGCCCGTGTAAATTTTGACATAAAATAATTAATTAAAATAATAACTATGCCTCGCTAAAAATGTCAGTTTTGGCTTAAGAATTACAAAATATGGAGAATCAGTTGAAGTTTTTGGACAAGACTGCACTATTTTTGTAGACATTTTTTAACCATAATATTTCAGGTACGTATGACATCAAAGGAGTATATTTATTTTATTAGGTACAATATTTCATTTATTACATTAAGGCTATATACCTCAGTTGAGGCATGGTCTAAAAAGATCGTGGCTAGGCGATGCGCGGATTGCGGGTCGCGGGTGCAAATGACGCTTGCCGAACTAAATATAGTTTGTCATATAAATCCAACATGCGTCCATTTAATGTTTATCGTTCTATTAGTAACAATAATAATATATTAATTGACATGTTTTCTTTTTCAAGTAAATGGGTAACGTTTTTAGTCATCTTTACACGATTTAAGAATTAATACCGTCGCCATCACGAAACAAATTGACGTATTCACACCTCGATGTGTGCTCTCCGAATGCCAGCAAGTCTAAACTTTCGTCGCGCCTATAGTTGAAAATTATTTGCCGTTTCACTGATGTATCGTCTTAATTGATTTAATTTAAATATGGAAATGAATTAACAACCGTTCTTTATAATTTTCGATATAATGATTTTAGGATATTATTAAATAATAATAAAATATAAATACTTTATAAAAAATATCGAATTACTCTCTTATTGGTATTCAAAAACTTTGGCAGCTATTTTCTCCTAACAGGTTTTTGTCAAATAGTGTGTATTTAAAAAGAGATTTTCAAATTGAAATCCATAACAATATGATTTCAGTCACATGCACTTTGTAGACGAGATTGTTATCTTTATTATTTAACATGACATCAAAACAGGATGTTGAAACTCGCAAATGAAAGCCGCAAAGTAGATTTAAAGATTCTGTCTCGAAAGCACATGCAATTTTATAAACTGATTATCTGACTGCACTCAGTTTGTGCGCATTCACAACTACGTCCATCTCAGAAATAATTAATGCCAATTGACAGTGGTACATATGACGAAATTACTTGCAGCACCAAACTAGAATAGAGCGCATTTGGGCATCTGAATGGTCTCTTCAAAATCTACCTCCCACTGTGTCTTAAGTGTAAAGTTTTAAATCAATATAATATGCTCACATATACGTATAAAATATGGACCCTTAATCAAAGATAAATACAAAAAATGTTAGTAGCGTAATGTGGCATATAAAAGTGCATGTTGGGCTTAACGCGGAGAGACCACAAAAGAGGCCAATGAATAAGAAAGCAGACAAAAGTTCGTGGTGTGATAGTGGGCACTAAATAGCTGAAATAGCAATGGGCTAGACATAATACCATAAAAGTATTACTCAAGAGCATGGCCCTCACATCCTGAAGCGGGCTCCCAGGCTAGGATATTTGGCGGGCCCCCCTACCTATCGCTAAGGGTAAAGTCAGTGTGACGTGCTGCAGTAGCGTTATCCAAATTGTGTATTTTTAGCGTTTTTTTTATATTTTTAATATGTATGAGTACATCCATTTGAATGATGGAGTTGTCGAGTATCGGCACACAGTAAAAAATTGCATCGTACAACCAAATAGTTTTAATTATAAATATCATATCGAAATACACAGGCGACTGTTTTTACTATTAAAGCAAATTTGTGATCTCTGTTTATCTCACTTATCTTGTCGGTTCGCCACACCGGGCCCTTCCTGAGCCCGGGCCCCCAGGCTAGAGCCCTGTCAGCCCCTCTTTTGTGGGGGTCATGCTCAAAAGGCACTAAACCATTACATGGACTTTATGTAACAAAAATACTTTATGCAGTCATCAAATGTTTAAAATAAATATAAATGATAATAAGGCTTCAAAATTATATAAATAGATTATCTAAAACGTTTAAGGAGTGTCCAGGATCATGGTTTGAAAATACAATAAAAACTCAATTTTGACCTACGACGAGCATGTCCCCCCTCATCTGATGGATTTCCAAAACAGCTTTAATATTCTGCAGCGTTTGAAGTCCAGTATTTTTATTTAAAATACTACATATTTAATTACTAGAATATGGTAAAATATGTAATTATCCAAAAATATTTAAAAATAGGTGCTAACAAATAGGGCTTAAATTTTTCAAAATTATCTGAAACGGATAGATATTTTTGATATTTTGTTGTGGGGCCGCTCAAAAAAAATATTTCAATACCTAAGAATCCTAAGTCTACATATCGGTGTTGCATTTTATAAAAATATGTCATATAACTTCAAAGAAACAGTAGGATAACTGAAATAACCTACTGTTAATAATGTTATAAATTAAAATCTTCATTATTCTAATTATTATAAGCCATTTGTAGTTAACGATTTGATTTGTATGAAACAAACATTAAAGTTCAATTATCTCGAAATTCGTATTTTTGACTTGTCCCACTGTTGCTGTCAGGTAACAATATATAATTTGGAAAAATTTCAGAAACATATTAATCGGAAAAATACTAGAAAAGATTTGAACCCAGTGGGTCTCGAACTGACATTTTTTACTTTCAGAGACACTGCTCTATCTTTTGAACTATCGAACTATTATACGTTGCGAATTATTTCGAACTCTCTTTCCAGTCGCTGTAACTTTTTCTATGTGCATTTTAGAGGCTCGTTAAAATTATATATTATATTCCATAATAAAGGATGTAATATTCTGAAATCTTGTGTATCACCAAATTTTATTATTTTTATTTTACTAACAGTGTATTGTTATTTAGAAAAATAAACTAGTAAAGAAGAATTTGTTTTACTTCTGCGTACAGAATCTACTTCATCAGACATTTTTGAAAGCTGAAAAATCTTTGAAACGGAAAAATTGGTTCAATAAAGCGATTTAAGTTCTCTAAAGTTTTAAGTGCTTCAAAGAAATCCAATCATTCAGTTAAATGACATTTATTTCGGCGATAGAATTTGCGATGAAAAATCTCTTACAACGAATCATATTACTGCGACAAATGAACGTCAGTGAGGTATTTATTATACGCGAGACGAAGTCTAAGCTTTAAATCTGTTCAACTCACGATACGAGTACCAAAATATAATTCAATGCGTAAAACATTTAATATTTTAGTAAGTTGGTGAAAAAAATGATAATATTAATAAATGTGATATAATAGGACTATCAGAGGCTTAATACCTTTAAAAAAAATGCTTTTATGGATACCGTGAGTTGACTGCTATAGATGTATGATCTTGAGTTGTTCGGTTGTGAGGATCTAACATCTATTAATTGTATGTAGACGCGTCGTGTGTGTGATATTATAAATGTTCGGGGCACAATAGAAATAAGACACAGCGTTGACATTGTTTGTTTTATATTGTGGTAAAACATTTTGGATTGTACATGGCATTAATGAATAGTGACATTGATATTGGATATTCACTGAGTTGCGAGTGAATATCTGACTGTACGTTTTTAGGCCAAAAATACAACTAATTTGTGAGCTCTCGTTTCCGCTTAGTATTATTGTCTATGTTATACAAATGACCACAGACAATAATACGTCGTTTGTAGAGTTGCGTAAACCTCCACACTACTTTGGCATGCTAATTTAAAATAAAAAGATTTGGCAGCGTAGAAAAATGTCATTTATTTTAAATTATTCGTGTATGTATTCGCATTAAGTATTATTAATTTGAATTCGGAAAATTCCTGTGTGAATGCATTATAAAAATCTTGGATTTTTTTTATAGACAATGTGGTCGTCATTCTGATGAATATTTTGTCATATGTGATCATTGGAAAATGAGAATTTTCCTGCATGTATTATTTTTTTCAAAATCAGTAGGTGGGTACCCTCATACTGGAACATGGTACTTTACGGTGAATGACAGAAAACTCAACATGACTTCGATTCGAGTAAGAGGTAATTGATAAAAGACATATAATTCTTTGTCGGTCAAACCAAACATTTATTTTGATACTAATTTACATCAAAGCATATTTATATGGTATTTATTATACTTACATGATTTTGAAATAATTAATTTTTAACTTATTGGCGGGGCTCGAGATAACATAGCGCAAAAAAAACAAGTCTGGGGAGATTAAATTTGAATGAAAAAAAGGGCGAAGAAAAACTGATCACTCATCTTTTCTCAGGTATACAAATCCAAAAACCTTAATGTTATTACCTTTTGCCGTAAGGCAGCGCAGCGCATCTTGTTAAAATGGCGCGAATTTAAGACAAAAATCCAACTAGCTCTTCTTTGGTCAATAATTAATAATGGTTTAACGAAATCGCTTCGAATATTGATATATTCCACTTACGTGAGGGTGAATTTAGATGGACGTTGTTTTATAAGTTTTTAAGATAGGGTCTATCAAAAGTTCACTCTGTGCTTCCATCTACTTTTATTTTTACGTTTGTTATTTTATTTTATTTCTTATTTTATTACTTATTGTATCTGTAACTCACATTTCTCTGTATTTTTATTTAAAAAAATGTTAATACTTATTTTATGTCATATTATGAACGCTTTGAATTTATAATTTGTTATGTTCATTATAATGTAAAATAAAGAAATTTGTATTATAATAATTGTAATAATAATTACTCAATTGACACATCAAACCGATGTATTTTTACGATGGAAACGGTGGATACTTATATAAAATATTATATAGAAAAATTATTGTGTTATTATCATTATTTTAATGAAAGAAATAGTGTTAAATATAAATACAATATTTTTTAAATCAAATGTTTTTTTATTTTAAAATTCCGCTTTATAAAAATAATATTCAAGGCATTGAAATGAATGTTGATTGGATAGAGTTATTAGAATACATTTTATAAAATGATTGAAACAGACGAACATTTAGAATAACCTAAATTGGATTCAGCAAAAAACGAATAGGTATAAATAAATTATAAGTGTTTCTGGTACGCCTTTGTTCTTTCATGCGGACGTAAATGAAAGTAGAAAAAAAACATTTTTTATACTTTATTGTATTATTTTATCAAATTTTTGTTCATTTAAAAAAATAAATGTTTCTTAAATCGGATTTGATGAATCAGAGAAGACGGTAAAAATATGAAAAAAAGTTCTTTTAGTAAAATAATAATAAGAGGAGATGTTCATATCCCGAGGTGAAATATAAACATCCGTAATGAATGTCATAAAAAAAATTGTTTAATGTCTTGCAAACCGTTTGAGGTGAATATTTTGTTTTGACATTTAATGCTCCGAACGCTATATCTCCGAGGTAAACAGAATAATATGTTTTTCTTCGTTGATTATTAAGATGTGTTTATTTTATCTGATTCGAAGGAGATAAAACATATTGATAGCAGTTTAACTGTGTCACAGAAAGTTTATTCTATAATATTATGTGGCAAAATATAAAATAATATTATCATCCGCTATAGCATTATAGCCTTTACGGTATGTTGGGTAACTTAATGTTATTTTTTAAAGTTATTTTCAATGAAACCGTTATAGGGTTTGGTTTTTATTTGCATAAAAATACAGCATTGTATTTTTATATAAAATAAAAATTATAAACGAGGTCACATCATAAAAATATAAAAAAAGAATACATATTTTTATTGTGTATATAACGTATAGGTACTGTAATTTTAAATTTACTGTTCCAATTAAGCGATGAAAATTACTCTTAGTTTTTTTGTTTCTTGAGATTTGGCGGTTGGAGGTTCCTTCTGTATTTGAAAATCTTTTCGACTCTCTGCAACGAGCACTCTTCTTGGTTGTACCCTCATAGCTGAGGATAGTAACTACCTTTTTTTGCCATCCTTTGAGCCAACAAGACTTTCCATCCCTCTCGGAGCAGAATGAATGATGCCCACCCCCAGCCAGGTCCTTCAATTGGTCGCTCCAGCACGCCGACTCTCTTTCTTTGCTTTGCCTTCCCTAAAGGTCACCCAAAACCACCAGTCTCTCAAGGTTGTCCGGTTTGCGCCGGACAATAATGTCCAAATCATGCATATAAATTGTCGAGACCCGTTCTTTTATCTGAATTATCTGGATGATTAGCTGGTTAGGCCTGTGTTTTGTCCAAGAAATACGAAGCGTTCGGTACTAAAACCACATTTCGAAGGTTCATCGTCAACTGCCATCAGGGTCCATGACTCGACTCTGTATAAAAATATGGAGAACATTAATGTTTACACCAGCATAATTTTTGTGGCAATTGAGATTCCCCGATCCTTCCATATAGTGGTAAGCACTAAGCACGTATCTATGGTCTAAGCTAAGCACTGTGCAAAAAAGTCGTGTAAAAGATATAAATTATAGCCCAGATATATTTATGATTTCAATAGTACAAGGACGCACTAAAAACCAAATAAACCCGGCTTGTTAGTAACTTAATGTAACTGTTTCAGTACGAATAAAACTGAACATTCTAAAAATACTAAAAGCTCGTACTGTTTCTTTCAATTTGTTTCATCATTAGGTACATCGTTTAGGAAAGCTCTTCCTTACACGGCCAAGATCCACATTGGATTGTAGAGCCAATTAGAATAACAATTCGTGTACATTTTAGTATTGTAGGTATAAACATAAAATTAAAAGACTTTTTTACTTTTATTATGATGTGGTGTTTAATTTTTGAATCGTTGTATAAACTACCCTGTCATATAAGCTTGGATCAAACCACTTCTGTACGAACGTCTCTCCAAGTAGACGCAATTTTCATATTTTGGAGCGTTATGCCGTGTCCACAGTGGTAACAAATTGCTGGAAACCTCTTAAATGTCACGATAATTATCAAAATTTGTTTGACCAAAAATTATTTTGATCGAAATTTAATGAGGCTGCCAGCAACTTGTTGCCTATGTGGACGATCTATTATCTTACCATAATTCCGCATAGTTTATATTCTATTCACTAGGTTTTATCTTTCATTTTTTTTGTCAAGTTATATTCCCCCTGTGCATGTCATTGCTTTCAGTTAAGTATGTTATTGTTGTTCAGCTGGATTTTGTTAATTTAAATAACTTAAATATCGTATAATTATTATTATACTCAGTTTATAAAACCATTTCAATAAATATTTATACATTTTAAATCATTTTGTATAATAACAAACCCCTATAACTTTAATTGCAGCTTTTATGATATTATTTAAATTTAGAACAGCCTAGAGCTTTTCTGAAATGCCTCGTTTCATAGTCATATAAGAACACATTATCAGCGTTGCCAACGTAGCGCTTTTTTTGCCAGATTGCACTTTTAAGCAGAAGCTAGCTTGCGAAATACGCATCAGGCTTGAAGAGTTAAAATCTACCATTTTTCAACACTGCAAACAGTTTGAATTTTCTCACAGGATTTTAATGTATATCCGTTGAATTAGATGTAACATACAATATTTATTTAAAGTGATGACTGACGACCACATTTTGTACCTAATAATTAGTGAATATTAATTATTAGCTGAGATGAAACAATTAATCAATTCTCTTTTAGTATCTTTCGTCTCGCAAAACAAAGCTTAAGATATTCTGATTTATTTAAATTGTAATTGATTTAAGTTTTGTACTAATCTTTTTGAGTCGTTTTTTACGACCCGGGTTTCGCCTTTTGGCATCTTCAGACAATATGCGCACTCAAATGTACACTGAAAATGAATACAGTTATTTCTCGTTTATAGAAAAAATTAAAAAATTAAGATAAAAACTTTATTACTTACTAAATAAAGAATCAAGTATAAAAACAAATTTTAAATATTTTTTTTTGTAAAAACCCTGAGTAGATACATTAAATGCTCACTATTAGTATATTCAGTAAGAGCATTCAATTGTCTAGTTCTAGTATATTGATGGTACAAAGTAACATGTTGGAAATTTAATAAAATTAGCTAATGAGAATAATATTACTAAAATATAGCAAACCCACGGTGGCCGCGAGGCTTAAGCGTTGGACTATCACGCCGTGGGTCTCAGGTTTGAATCCTGGGCCTGTCAAGTACGCATATTGTTTTTCAATTTGTGTGTGAGTCAGGGTATGGACCTAATAGGTTCAGCAAGTGGCTGACATCCATTTCTCGTAAAAAACAAAATCTGTTAATACAAACCTCTACTCTGTAGAGGCCCATATGATCCTATTAGGATCGGACATGGTCAAAAAAAAAATAGCAAACTACAAATCATCATCATCAGCCGGGGTTGATCCACTGCTGGATGAAGGCCTCCCCTATTTCCCTCCACTTTTTTTGATCCCTAGTTCTTTTCTACCACGTACATCAACTTACTAAATAAAAAAAACATATAAACAATGTTATCGCTTAGTTTTCTAAAGTTCCAGACATTTTTATAATCTGGAATATATTTGTCAATGACAGTAAGTTGGCAACATTAGGGAGGATACACGTCATGAATAACCCGAGTTTAGTACTCATTTATAATACATCGATGACCGCTGTATCAATACGACAAAGCACTACATTAAACTCAACAGCCAGCCTAAAGCTCAAATTACATTGGTAGATTATAAGGCTGACCGTCTGCCACGATTGCGCCCGATCGTGAATGTCACCTTTGAATAATTTCCTTGAGTCGTGACCAAATTCGGTTGGAACAATTCCTACATTTTGGACACGAACCATCTGACGATCGTGTCGATGATTACCGAGGACGTACGAAAATATTTAAATTCATATTGAGCTTCCAAGAATGGCCGCACATGGTGTGTCCCATCTTGCGTTTGACACAATATAAGATGTACGTAAAAATAATGAAGGCGACTGACTTCTTACTGAATTAAAATGATTCTAACTACAGGTTGTCACATGAAAAAATGCAATGTTGTAATGTTGGCTATATATAAAAGCATACTGGCGCGAATTCTGCAGATACAGGTCCCATCGGGGTCGTATTTTTTTCTACAAAATGATTTTTTTTAGTATGTATAATATGCGTGAGATGTTTTAAAATTTTGTATTTTCAGTACTTATATAGAATGTTACATTCTCAAATCTTGTGTCTTATTCGTTGAATAATAAAAAAAAATAGTTTATTAAATTATCAGCAAGTACGTTATAGAAACTAAATAATGGAGCTATCTACGACGTTGGTTAGGTAAGGTTAGGTTAGTTACATTAGTTACATTATTCCGCAATTCGATAATCATTTCGTGTAACAACTACTAGTTAAAATCGTCTTAATTCGGTAAGATGCCCGTAGCTTAATTTGAAAGGTATACTGGCGCAAATCCAGCAGATAAAGGTTTAAGTCCCGTCGGGTGTCGAGATGTTTTAAAATTATTTATATTTAAAAGAATCAACATAATGAAAGTTTTTAGACTGTTTAGTGTTGCCAATAAGCTGTCTAATAAGTATTAATTTTGGTTTACTAATAATAAGTGCAACTGAGCGTATTTTATGATCCATCAAATCAAACGTCAACACGATTGAGTTGGTAGCTGAATCGTTCCGTGTAATTTCCATTTACAGTAAGTTGTCTAATGCTCACGACTAGAGAATCCAATCCCTAGCCAAAATTCTGATCCCGGGATTTTGGGACTATAATTTGACAATCCCCGGATCCCGGGACTGGTCCCGGGATTGGCATTTTTTTCCATTGCTAATATAACATTTTTATATTTACAAATAACATTGATAAAATCGGTCAAAAATAAATCTAGTATAATGTATTACTATTTAAGACATTTATTGTTAATATTGTATACGTTCAATCTTGGAAATATACAAGTTTAATGGAGTAAATAATATTGTAATATAAATAATAATGTGAATTTAATATGAGATTGCTGTTTCTGATAGTAAAGACATAATGAATGGATTAGCGAGATTTAAAATAGTAAAGCAAATAATCATGGCGTACTTATGGCCTTTCCGCTTCAGAAATCTAATTATTAGTCAGCCAAATATGAAACTGCCGTAAAACGTATGATAGTGGAATTACTTTGTTAAAAGTGCAAAGCATTGTTTTTTTCCAATCTTTCTCGTTTTTAATAATTTATGTGAAAAAATAAAATCAATCGGCAACCTACACATGGGTATAAATCAAACTTCATTCAAACTCAGTTTATTTCTAATGTAGTTATTTTTTATTAAAAGTATTTTTTCTGTTATATTTTCGCTTTTATTTTATTTTCCATAAAAATTGATAAAAAAATCAATCCCGAAATCCCGGGATTATGTTTATCAATCCCGGGATTCATAAGTATTGAAAATAGCTCGGGATCCCGGGATTGGAATCCCTACTCACGACGATCGTTGAATCTAGTTGGGTCTGCAAATCTGTTGGTGTAATTAGGCCATAACTACTATTAAACACAAATCTATTTCGAACCAATAAAATATTGTATCCAGCAGGGATGCCACACGATCAATATCTCCCCATGCCTCTCCACACCCAACATGATTGATGACTACAAGATGTATCGATGTATTATAGCATATAATATAACTACGTATACACCTGTCACAGAATTTTTTTGAGGTGGCATTATAGGTACAAAAAACTTTCGCCATAAATGCCGGCGAGAGGCCGGGTATAAAGTTTATCGATTTTCAATAAAAGTTCAAAATTTTGTTCGCCAAAAAAATATGTATCGACAGTTAAAGATGTTTTTCCAAAGTTTTACAGTGGAAAATGATTTATGATCCATAATATTGCTTCGATGGTGCTTACTTCTGTTTTCTGTCGTTCGAGGTTTATTCGGATATGTTTTAAACTACTCTATATTGAAAAAAAATAGTTATGGAGGGAAAAGCAACTTAGTGTGGTTATTTCCAATAATTGTCATTGAACATTCATCTTCGGCCATATCTACCACTAACTGGAGCATATTGATACCATGTCGTCGGTCCCTATTAAAAAAGTCGGATCTGAAATTTTGTCATTTTCTGATTATTACGTAAAAGTTATTTAAACACTTTAAACATTTATACCACAATCACAGTTTTTTTTGTTTGCTTGAAAAAATTCGAGATACTCAAGTTAAAAATGACGGATCTACCGGAGTGTCCGAATAACAATGTCGGTTATTACCAACCGACATTGTTGGCTGGGCGTGGGTGACCAAGATGCGTCGGATCTGACAGTTGCTGCTATGTTCACCGGACAGACGGATGTTTTTATAAACGTTTAGTAAAGTTTCTATAACCCGTATTTTAATTCATTATGGCAAGCAATACGTCACAAAGGATATTTGATGAAACATCTTTGATTGCCCATACTGAAAAATAGCATTTTGCAGATCCGACTTTTTTAATAAGGACCGACGATGTGGCGTCGTCGCCAAGAATCCCTATCGCTAACCAGTCTTCTTGCGTTGTTTCAGGTCATACAAGTATACCGTAGCTCCGCCGTATACACTATATAGCAGTAGCGAAGGGTGGAGGTAGGTTGGTAAGATCCACCATAAATAGCGTAAATTAAACTTTGTTAGTCATACGTATTTGTTTTTATTGAAGTAAGACGACAATTTACAGATGGTGTTAGTTTTTAAAAATCAATTAAACCATGCCTAAACTAAACAAAAATTGTTTTGGTATACTTTTGGCGATACGAAAAAATTGTGCACACTTTTGCATTCATACTTTTTGTTTTTGTTGGATTAAGAATACGTATTACATAATTATAATATTATTGGTTAATTTTTTTATTTTGATTTAACTCTGCCTGAACCAAACTATCGAAGTTAAAAATATTATTTTTTCTATAAAATATCTAAAGTTATGTATGATTTAATTGCATAGTTTTAGATATTTTATGGATAGACAAGTATTTGTTTGAATATATTTGGTTTAATTGGATTTTAAAAACTAACAAACACCATCTGTAAATTGTAGTATTATTTCAATGAAAACAAATATTTATGGCTGAAAAAATTTAATGTGCACTATTTATGGCAGATCTTAACAACCTACCTACACCCTTTGCCACTGCTCTATATATATTAGTATTTAGCGGCCTTCCAGAATGCCCGCATGCCTTTGATTTGAAAAACAGGCAAGTGTGGTTGACGTTATATTATGGCATCCGCAGCACGTGGCTGAGCCAGATCCAACGTTGTCTCTTCACTCTTAGCATGATGAGAGGCTGCTTGCTGCGTTCTATTATCTCCTCGTTACTACAGTCATAACACTGCACATCCAGTATCCGTCGCAAACATCTGTTTTTCAAAGTTCAATTTATACGGTTGCTATGAGCCTTCGTAAGGTGCCATAATTTGTTACGGTAAAGCATTACCGTCAAAATGCAAAATGTCAAATAAGCAAACATTAAAAAAATACATATGTATGATTGCTTTTGGAATAAGTATGCCTGTCTTTGAATAAAGCTCAAAAGCCTTAACTATGCGTAACATTTCCTGAATTTCATGACTTAGGGTTTACATCTCTTTACCACAGAAAAGAATTGAGAAGCAATATTGACAAACTAAAGACAGTCTCAAGTCTAATTTAATATTTCTTTTGCTAAAGAGATGAATGGTAATTCTTTCTCTATCATTTTTTATTTATTATAACGTGTAGGTATTGCTTAAAGGCAACAATGATCGTTTAGAAACTTTTCGATCAAATTTATCATTAATTATATAGTGGCGCGCAATGGACTGTAATTTGAAGATAATGCTGGTCGGTGGATTACGGATCATGGGGAGGTTACACATGATGCCAGACGCTGACCTTTATGTTAGGAGGGCTGGCGCGCGCTGGGCCAGTTCAGTGTTCACGCATTCACGCACTGGTAAACAGACGGTTCACTTTTGATGGATGATATATTATGAGGTTGATGAATGATGATTTTAAGTTCAGGATTTATGATAGGCGCAACGTTTGCTCAAACTCTATCAGATTTAGCGCAATGAAGGTCAAACAGATGCATTTTGTATGCATCACTCTGTAGTTAACGTGGACTCGTTCGTATCGTATCAGATATAGCGTATATATACTGATATATCAGATATATACTTTAACAAGCCTACACGCTCGGCTGCCTTGGAGCAACTTGACCTAACTTTTTAATCAGTCTGCATAATTAAATTAATCAATAAACGGTCTGCTCATGATCTGTAATTGCCGGTCGCCCTGGTCATGCGACAATAATAAATAAGGGGATTTAAGGTAGGCGGAAATAAAGGATGAATGCGACTATAATCGGCCCAATCATAATAATTATTATTGATTAATTACCTATACTATATTTACAACTTACTATTCTCTACTTTTACTTTGGATTTAAGACGTCGTAACTTTAAAAAAATATTTTATTGGACGGAACGAAATACTTAACAATATTATTATTGTTGTCTTGAAGATACGACGCTTTTTAAGGGATATAAAGTCGCAAAAAAAAGATTTAAGCAGTCGACTCTAAAAAACGAAATCATGCATAACGAGGGTTTTTACATAAGCCAATTGCAGTCGAACTGAACACTTAACCGAAAAAGGTCAGACTCGCGGAAAGTCGCAACGTGCGCGAAAAACTTTCTTTGCTAAGAAGCAGTATAACGCAACTCGTAAAGTTTATATTTTAAAAATTTATTTTATTTTATTACGCTTTGTATGTGTATCGTAAATGTTAAATGCCAAATGCCAGGGTTGACAGACGTCATGCCAAAGTAAGCAGAATTGTTTTAGAAGTGAAACTTCTTGAGCCACAGTCGACAGTTTGACTTTACTTGTAGGTATACGATATTTACTGACGCAATAATGATTGTTTTGGTGGCGTAAATCACTTCGGAAATTAAATGGACAACACCCATGTTTTTTTGCATTTCTAATTAATTGTAACCCGACAACACAAAATAGTTTGAAAAAATACTCATATTTACAGCTTAATGAAAACATGCACATACTAATGGCTCGATGACATTGGGCTACTTTACAAGCTACAAGCCAGTGAATTTACAATCTGATTGTAAACTCACCCAGTGTCATCATCGAACTAGCTAATAAGCAGATTGTAAACAATCTACCGAGAAAAGTTGATAGCCGGGTTACTTTACACGCTACACGCTGGCGTGTAGGCCGATATGCGTCTGCGTAGTAGAGCGATAGTGGCAACCTCCCGGTAAAAAAACGAACTATTCAATACGACCGGTTTCAACTCGCTAGTTTGTTGGCTTCTGAGCGAGTGGAAAGTTTTGTCTGTCATCATCACAATCGCACTAGCTGACTCGCCCGCTTTTAAACTCGCCGACAAGCAGCTTGTAAAATAGCTCAATGTTATCGAGTATTTACTGTCCGAAGACACAATCGGCACTATGCGTACTACACCAATACTTTCAGACTGGATTAAACTTAACCTAAGTGTTTTTTTTAAATCACACTTTCTAAATAATTCATTTTCGAATCACTTGTTAAATAAATATTCGATATAAAATTATTAATTGTTTTTTATACCAATAAATAAATTCATTTTAATTTTTATCAAAATCAATAAAACAATTGGTTTATTTTAAACCAATTTCACATACATATTTTTACATTCTCTATACTAACTCTCTATATTACTTATTAAATTATTATTTTTTCTGATGAATCTATCGAGTTTTTTGGATCAAAGAAAATCGCCACTGGTATGCAAACCAAGCCATCAGTAGTCTCTTGTCGATGAAAAGAATTAAAAATTAATTAATAAAAACACAAAAAAAATTGAAAAAAAACCTATATCTTATAAATTTGTTTCATGTTTCCTAACCCTATTCTCAGCATCTGGGAATACTTAGAATTGAGCAAAAAAACGCATGCTTTATTTTCCACGGGAGCTTCTTACTTTAACTCGTTATCTTTTGTATTCTTTTAATTTTCCCCCAGTGTGATGCGAAGTGCATTTACGATTTAGTGGGTGGATAGATATACCGAGAATGAGGGGATTGGACGCCGCCATTTAGACGCAGCCGGCCGGACCACGCCAAATGGATTACGCCTCGATATTAAGAGAACTAACCGCTAGAAAATAAGAATGTGTAAAGATATAAATATTTATTTTGATTATACTATGTAGTATTTCTGACTGAATAATTGCAACACCGTTTGCGAACCGACCAATATTAATTCTTACTATCGTAATAGATTTTTAGGTTTCCACCGTGTGTACTTCCTCATTATTTTCTCGACGTTTCGGGCTTATTGCAGAGGCTATTATCAAGAGATTATTTATTATATATCATTATCATATTATCATCTCTTCATAATGACCTCTGCAACAAGCTCGAAACTTCGAGGAAAGAAGGCGAAAGTACACACGGTGGAAACCCAAAAATCTATTACGATAAAACACAACCGTGAAAGTCTCAAACATTAAATATTCTTACTGTTGCGAAATCTATTTTAACGGTATTTTGACTTACACAAAATATTTTACGAACCTTCGATATTACTTACAAACGCTCAATTTTGGCGCGAAATATAGAACATCATGCAATTGCAGAGGTTTTACCCAAGTCTACAATTGACATGTTATTGTATATCGCACACTGAGATCTATAGGGCCATAACTGCAAAAAAACCCAAAGATGACTTATGAATGCAGTTCGATAGAAAAAAAAACTATTTTTTAACGCTCTATGGCATTAACTGCTACTTGGAAACAGTGGCCTCCTACACAATGTGTGCATGGTTATTTTATATTTAAAGTTTTATTTTGAGCTATATAGAGGCATTATCTTACACGAGGCCCTGTTGCCTAAAAAATATTTCAACTCTGGTACAATATTTATTTTGCTAGACCGCCGTATTTTTCAGCAGTCTAAAGCAATTAATTAAATTGTAGTTAATTATTTAACATTCAAACTCAAATTACTCAAGATCATGTAATTTGCAGTTATGACCCTATAGATCTCAGTGTGCGATATAATATATACCTAGAATAAACACAACATAATTTTAAATTATGCCAGAAATGATTGCGTATGATCATTTAAAAGTCTCAATAATTATCTATGAAGTCGGTAATGGAATTTGAAAATTCAATTCACTATTATGCTTATTTTTAGAGCATAGACAATAACGAGACGGAAATGTCAGTTGTATAGAGAGCTTCAATATGGCTAAAAGGCCCTTGGCCTTTCCAAAATATCAAGTTAAAAGTATTATTATAAACCTATACGTGTAAATCATAGATTACTATACTTTCGTGTTATCCTGCCATGTAATATTACCAGTGTAAATTATGTGCTATATAGAAAATACAAATACTCACGCGTGTTTCCTTAATAGAGACCCATATAATAATATCATATCACACATCTAAACGCAACCGTCTGAATATAATATACTAACAGGGGGTTAGATGACAATTCCAAACACCCCCCAATACAATACATTGTGACATTTCACAATAGGTATATGAAAAAAATTGTCGTCGTTGATAATGCTAAATTTTTACATTATTGAACAATGTAGCCGTTCAGCTTTTCTGGCGTCCAAAATTTCGGCATCCTGATAGTGACACTCAACACTAGATCTATATAACAGGCGGCTCTCGTGGTGCAGTAGGTAAGGCGCCTTCAGCCCGAAAGTTCTGGGTTCGATTCCCAGTGAGGACACAATATGAATGTGTTTTTCTTAAAGCCTGGGTGTTTGTGATTGTTCAAAAGTACCAACAACCACATTGTACGAAAAAGCAAGGATATGGTTATTAATAATAAAATTCTAAAAAAAAAACACTAGATCTATTATATATTTAGCAATGTATTTTTTCCGACTCATACGCGGTGTAAATATTAACTCTATCATTATTGGAATTATTGACATTTGTGTCCCCCTTATAATTATCTTAAAAATCAAAACCACCAGTTATTTTTTCTCTTAAAATGCAGAAATAACCTACCATTGGCGATGTCATTTGGAAGAGCAATAACTCTGTTGAACCACATCGCTTCGAATATTAATATATTCCATCTACACAAAGATGAAACTCTTTAAATAGTTCCGTATACTTTATAATTTTTGTATTTACTATTTTATTAATATTGCTTATATTTCTTTATTTTTTATGTCACGTTGTTCACTATATTATGTAAATAAATAAAAAAAAATAATTTGAATTTAAATGGCGGCGTCCAGATGGCGGTGCCGAAATGACGGCGCCGAATACTAATAGACCCGATGTACCTTTACTTTTAGTTAGCTCTACGGCTACTGGAAACCGAGTAGTCACTCGAGCACTATTTGTTAATTGTGTAAACAGTGTTTGCAGAATTTTCTGTAGAAGTCAGTGGTGTTATTACAGACCTAAAGGAATATTAATTTCTTTGCGTTTATGTTTGCTTTATGGTTAGACGGTTTTACTGTACATTATTGTTTTCCTTGCTGATTCTGGAAACTAAAAATAAATTAAAAGTATAACTTAGAAGTTATACGCCTTAACAGCTAAGCCTTTCTTTGCTCGCTCATGATTTATTTTCTGAAGAATAGAAAAAGAATAAATAAAATAAAGAGTTTAATAATATGTTTTTATTTTAATATAATAATTATATTAAGGTTTAAAATACCATCCTTCATTAAAAATCCAGAACTTTCAAAAGAGTCATTTTATAAAAGCTTTATCAAACTATATTATTAGATAGGTAGCTACTAAACCCCTAATGGACTATCAGAACTCTATGTATATTATAGCATAACCATGAAATTCACCTCTAAAAACCGTATGAAATATATACATAATAATATGATCGTATTAAGGTGATACTTCTACCTACCGGCGGCACCTAGCGGAAAAATACGAAGCTTGCAATTTGATTTTAAACATTTTTTTTGTTGATAATTTACAATTTAAGCTGTATTAAATAATAAATAATATGTCTCTGAAAACATTAAAAAGTAAATTATTTTTTAATTTAATAATTATCTTAGTAATCGAGGGCACCCGTTGTTTATTCTCGCAAGGTGAAGAACTAACCTCCCATTAGTAATGCCAATTGGGAGGGCAATAACTATGTTTAATCAAATCGCATCGGATATTGATATATTCTATTTACGTGATTGTGAATATTTAGGTGGACGCTATTTCATAAATTCTGAAAATAGGGCATCCTTAGTAAATTCGGTGTACTTCTTTGAACTTCTACAGATGTTTAATTGTATTTTCACTGCTTTTGTATGTTTATATTATGTTCTCTATTTATATTTTCATTTTGATCATTTTTATTATTTTTCTTCTTTATAATAATGTTTCATGTCATGCTGTGAACGTCTTTAACTTATAATTTGTAATATTCACAATATGTTAAAAAAAAATGAATTGAATACGTCTTTACGAGCCTCAGTTTCTTTCAGGTCAGAGTGAAAACTACAAACTCTTCTATTTTCGCTCCAGCGCTCTTCCTCCACTTCGCCTTCGTTGGAGGCTACCCACAACTACCAGTCTCTCCAGGTTATCTGGTCCATGCTTATACTCTGTCCAGAAAATACAAATCATTCTATACCATATTTAATCAACTCGCTTCGGATATAGATATATTCCACTTACGCGAAGTTGAATTTAGCTGGATGTTGTTTTATAAGTTTTTAATAGGGTATATCAACCTAGTTCATTCTGTGTTCTTCCATGTACTTTTATGTGTCTTATTTTATTTCTTATTGTATTATTTACTTACATTATTCTATATTTATTTGAAACATTGTTAACACTTACTTTATGTCATGTCGTGAACGCTTTGAATTTATAATTTGTTATTTTCATTAATATTATGCAAAATAAATATATTTAAATTTAAATTCATCCTCCAGTGGATCGACCTAGGCTGACGATGATGATGCTCAATAATTTATCTTCAAAAGGCAGTCTTTGCCACTGGTAGGTGCTTTATTGATATATTACATTGGAATTTCCACATATATCGCGCTCACTCAAATATTCTACACACCCCCATCAATATGCCTATCTCACCGCTGACGAAAGAATTTGCATCAGGGGCGCTCAATACACGGCCGTGTGATCGAGTTAGCAGTCAAAGCGCCGTGCCCCCGCTGCACGTGTTCGTTCACTATCCGACCCCTTGAATTATTCATCCCGTAGGTTTCGTCGCCGGACGGTGCTGTGTCCGACCGTAAACGGTTTCCCACGGAGACAATCCAACTAGGTGTCGCGGATGATCATATATTTATAGATGGCATATTTAATGTTATCATTCGTCTTATTCTGATTACGAATCATAAAGCCTGTCAACCATTGATAAAGAGGTAAAATACCCAATACTGAGAAAGAAATACAAACATAATCAGTGGCGGCTCGACGACTTTATATATTGTGGTGAGGTTTAGCCATTAATTATTAAATGGACATTATCATATTATACAATATATACTAAGTTAACTTATAATAATATGATTTTATTAATGAGGAAGTGAGTAATCTAAAAAGCGTGCTTAAAATATTTACTTTATAATTAATAATAATAATAGTCTCACCATTATCATTTTTGAACAACACCATACAACGAGCATTTTTACTCACTTAGGGGTTATTTGATTCGCTCCACAGTATACGTATACTAACTCTTATGCATTCATATAATTTTCAGAATGATATATGTAGGTACCTTGATGATGGGTTGGACCTAAGTGGGTCATCGAAAAATAGACGCCATATATTTCTTAATCTATCCATTGGTCCACCGTGAAATAGGGCATTTTTATTTTAATTAATTATTTTAATACCACGTAATCATCATTATAATATTACATAATTTACAATCATTGCTTTATCAATTTTTTAAATTCTAATAATAAACATCTCTATAAAATTGCGACGAGTTTTGATGAAAAAAAATTAAATAGTTCATTTAATCATGTAATTAAGGTAGGTAATTTATGATAAAGAAAAAATATCGGACGTGTATTTTTGACACGATAACGATGTGGGGATGGTCCCTACAAATCTTTAAGGTAGAGCCACCCCGAACATAATATAAAACACAGATAATGAAAAAAAAGAGTAAGGATCATACTTCCTTGTACCGATAACAAACGTGGGATGATTTTACATGTTTAATAATAGTTATAATACAAGTTAGCAAGATCACATAAGACAATATCAAAGAGATCACCTACTTAACTATACATTGGCGTTTTTTTAATACACTTTCTCAAAATTAAATTGTTGAAGATTTTTTTATGCTATCATTTTTATGTATCAGAGTACAACAGTGGTTTCCAAACTTTATGTTACCACGCCTCCCTTTTAAAAAAAAATAATCTTGGCGCCTCCCCACCCTTTATTTCATTAAATAATACAGTCACGTTTTTAAAAAGCCAAAAATGTACTACTTAATACAACAATGAAAAAAACTTAATTATAAAAATAAAGAAGATTTTACTACTTTTATTATATTCATTTTTTTAATTAATTTTTTTTAATGCGATGGATGTCCTTCTTTATTAGCACAAAGTTCTCTTTTTCTACCAAACGGGGCCGATATTTGGATTTCATTGCAGTTAATGCAGACAATCTCATTTCGCATAAATATGATGTTACGAATGGTGGCAGTACTTTACTTACAACTTGCATTGCTTTTCTTTACAAAGTATTATATTATTCTTCACTTCGATTCAATCAAAATTGAACTAGGATTTTTGTTTCAATGAATTATCGCATTATTATTCTATCAATTTTTCCTTTTCAGTAAGTACCTAGTCAATCCAAATTCATCATCGTTCATTGACAAATGGATTCTATCATGGGCCCCACATCTTGAAACGGTACCCCGGGCCAGGGTCTTTGGCGGGCCCACCTACCTATCGCTACGGTTAAGGGCAGTGTGGTGCTCTAAAGTAGTGTTTCCTAAATTATACACGGGAGTTATAATTTAAGCACCTATAGCAATCATCATATAGGTATCACATCAAATTACAACGCATAACCACATATTTAAAATATTTAATAGTCTTGAAATAAAATAGCGCAGCAGGCGACTTTTTTTTAAACTATTATTAACTATTAGAGAACATTTGTGATGTCTGTTATGCCCGGGCCCCCAGGCTCTTTATAAAATATGCATTTGCAAATTGCAAACCTGTGGCTACATTACTTGTGTTAAACTTTTCGCGCCTCCCTTTGCAACACTCCGCGCCTTCCAGTTTGGAAATCGCTACAGTACACTATCATTGAGTTCGTATCTCAAAATAAGCTTAACTATTATTATTACTATATAAACCTAGTGTGCTCATCTTGGGAAGCACTGCTATTTTCCAAAACTGCTCAAACTTTTGTTTTAGTCTCCCAAGAGAGGGCAGCGGAAGCAAAACCGTCTGGAAATAAATAAAAAATATATTTTGGACATTTCGAGGTTCGGCACTTTTACAATTACAACAACACAAACTTTTTGATGAAGGCTGTATAAACAAGGTTTATATTATGCGCATACAATATGCTTAACGATTGAAGTTTTTATCAGAGTCATTGTGTAAAAATAGTAAAGTCACGTAAACATGACTTAATTATATAAAATAGATATATAAATCTATATATGAAAAGGTATATTATTTTCATAGTTGTTTTGTAGTAATATGCCTAGTCTAAGCTAGGGATTCCAATCCCGGGATCCCGAGCTATTTTCGATACCTATGAATCCCGGGATTGATAAACATAATCCTAAAATTTTCGGGATTAATTTTTTTTATCAATTTTTATGAAAAATAAAATAAAAACGAAAATAAAACAGAAAAAATACTTTTAATAACAAATAACTACATTAGAAATAAACTGAATTTGAATAAATTTGATTTATACCCATGTGTAAGTTGCCGATTCATTTTAATTTTTCACATAACTTAATAAAATTGAAAAAGATTGGAAAAAAACAATGCTTCGCAGTATTAACAAAGTAATTCCACCATGATCTCATACATTTTACGGCAGTTTCATATTTGGCTGACTAATTAGATTTATAAAGCGGAAAGGCCATAAGTACACCATGATTTTTTTGCTTTAGTATTTTCAATCTCGCTAACCAATTCATTAAGTCTTTACTATCAGAAACAGCAATTTCATATTAAATTCACATTAATATTTATATTAAAATATTATTTACTCCATTAAACTTATGTATTTCCAAGATTGAACGTATACAATATTAACAATAAATGTCTTAAATAGTATAAAGATACAAGATTTATTTTTGACCGATTTTATCAATGTTAGTTGTAAATATAATTTTTTTATATTAACAATGGAAAAAAATGCCAATCCTGGGACCAGTCCCGGGATCCCGGGATTGTCAAATTGTAATCCCGAAATCCCGGGATCAGAATTTTGGCTCGGGATTGGATTCCCTAGTCTAAACTAATATAATTTATATATGCGTAAACAACTTATACAATTAATTGTACATTTTTCCCATTACACAAATGCACGTTTGCAAACATATATTTGACACAAAATGCATGTCATCGCTTCCAAACTTTGGTTTCAAATTAAATGTTATTTGTACAGTCCATATCGTACATGATTTAAATACAACAGCATTCCAAGATACTTCGCAAATATTATATCCACTTATTTGTTTATCAGATCATTTGTGCTTCCATCCACAGGAAAATGTAAAATATACAATATGTTGGCCTGGACTAGGTTACACTTTCAAGAGTTTTTTTTATAGTGATTTCCTATCACAAAGTGTGGAAAGATATCATTAAGAAATAACATCGTCAATTATTAATCATAGAGCTACTGCTTAAAGTTGGCAAGTCTCAAAATCATGTTATGGAGTAATAATTGCAATTTGAAGTTTGACATGCCCTCTAAAATCAGACATAATGCTAATTTATTTGTGGTTTAATATGTACATGTTATGTATATCGGATGACCTTGAATTTTTTTCTAGCATACATATTTATATATAGACACAATTTATTGTTAACTCTAAATACCTAAATTACCAACATACCAACTTTTGGCGGCAACTACGACATTTTGAAATTATAATAGTACTACAAGTGAGTTTAAATAAAATAAATTAATGTAACTTAACGTGGGTGTTAAATCATTCGTAATTTTTACAGTGTTTTTAGTCAATTACTTAATACAACATAAAATTCAAATACCTATTTGCGGCTTTCTATTTTCTATTACATATTTACAGAAATTAATATTTAACTTTTCACAATTCAAAATGAAAAAAAATACCATTTACTAGTACCTTATAGGTACTTCCTAAGGCAGTTAAAATATATATTTTTTAGCAGGTGAAATTAAATTTTCTTGTCAATATGGTTTATAAAATAAAATTTATATTTACATATTTTAAATATATTATGGTAAAATAATTCTGGCAATTTAAACAGCGACAATTTTTATTTCCACGTGATTGATCATAAAAATAAAATATATACAAAGGCTCTAAGTCTGTACCGTATTCGACAAATTGCAAATAAAAAAAATATATAATTTCTATTAAAAAAATGTGCGTAGAACACGTATTATTAAAAATATGTTGGTTTGAGTCTACAGCAAAAATGTGACATTTTCATGTTACACATTCGTGTAATGATTTTACAAAGTTTTTATTACCTCGTATTCTTATTTTTCCGGTAGTTGTTTATCCGGTACAAATCTTGCAATCGATTTTTATCTAACTTCCCGACTAGCTAGCATTTTAAAATTTTAGAATATATCAAAACACGATGCCAATGCATTCTTTTAATAATTTTAGCCATTTTTAAGTAGAATTGTATTCATTTTCAGTTAATTCAGTATAATTATTATTCTAAAAGTTTCAAATGTATAGCGAGTCGGGAAGTTGGTTGAAAATCTTTAATCGTACAATACAAATCTTCGACAATTAAGAAAAAATTTATACTAGACACACAAGAAAAAATCTGTACTAGACAAACAAGAATACGAGCTAATAAAAACTTAGTAAAAAATGGCAGTTGACAAAGCCCGAGCGCAAAAGTACCTACGTCATTTTTATTTACAACCCATAACGTCAAATCATGTTCACATGACATGTAATCGAATAATATTACTGTAACCGGGCGGCAATGTCCTCGTCACCCATTCAAAAGCGCCATAATTTGTATATGTATGTAATATTATAAGTAAACCCGATCCTCTTTTTGAACAGCTTTTTTTGCACGGTTTCGAAATAACACGATTTAAAAAAGTACCGATTATTTTTTATTTACACTGATTTTTTTGCTTTACGATTTAAAAAAAAACTAAAAAGAATAAAAATGCGTACGTATGTACATATTTATCCAAAAATTTACGTTGCAATGGACCGCACGCCACTGGTGCATACATATGTTGTCACCGGATATACATACGTACATACATGGCGCCACTAGTTAGTCACTTCGGGTTCAATACGAGAGACGCGCCGCGTGCTTCAGCGTCAGCGTCATTAAATATTTCCAGCAATGAGAGTGATTTTTCGCTAGCGAAAAACAGCGGTAAACGGGCACGTTTATTGTCAAGTAGCGAAACTGAATGAATATATTTATCTTGCTAAATTTAATTTAAATCGAAAACTATGTATTTTTATGTATCTACTTATACGTATTTTTATGTATCAATAATAAATAAATTCGGTTTATTTGAGTTCAAGAATTTAGTATTTTGAGTTGATTTTAAGTAATGGAACCTATCTACCATTTTTGTATAGGCACCTCCTCTTTTTTTACACGGTTTTGTTTTGCATGGTAGTCTTTGGAACGTATCTCTCGTGCAAAAATAGGATCGGGTGTAGGTATGTATACCCAAAATGATATTTATTTACCTTGAAGAATAAAAATATGTCCACGTGCTAAATATAGCTTTTAAATACATCAAACCCACCCTCTTCAAGAAAAATCGCTCGATAGTATGTGTTAAAAAGTTAGTCTATAATGTATAATGGTCGCGCGGCTCAAGCGTCGGCCTATAGCGTCGTGGGTTCCAGGTTCAAATCTTGGGTCTGGTAAGTACACAAATTGTTTTTCAATATGTGTATGAGTCAGAGTATGGACCTAATAGGTTAAGCAAGTGGATGACATCCATTTCTCGTAAAAAACAAAAATTTGTTAATACAAAACCTCCACTCTGTGGAGGCCCATATTATGATTCTATTAGGATTGGACATGGTCGGCAGTTCGTATATTTACAGTATGTAATCTTCTATACCATATTATGTCATTTTATAATATTATGCATGACGATGACTGACGATTATTGACGTTAACCCTTCAGTAACCTAAGGTAATCTCACAAGAATAATCCAGGTAATGTCCTTTCCGGGGATAAAACTAACCCTACGCACTAACAATCCAACAAAGTGTAAACATTGTCAGTTGTTTATGTGTAGTGTGTCGTAACTGCTGACGAGACAAACCCGATGAATTATTCAAGGAAATCTGTTGTGCGGGACGTATAGGACAAGACCCTAATAACGTTCCCATAATAATTAATGAATGTTATCGAATTAGGACACTCCACCTTTGCACTTAGTAGGAATAATGACCAGTATCTGTTCGGATTCTCTAAGTAATATTTTAAGTGAAATATTTATCGGATACCTAATAATTATTATAATCTAGATATTTAAAAAAAATGTGAACTTTATTGAAAATAAAAGAAATACTTATTTTATCTGCTTAAAATAATATTGCATATTATTGAATTAAGCTACATACAATTTATTTATGGATCCCTCATAGTTTATGCATTATAATACCATGACGTTATAAAGGTTACTTTTAAATAAATAAATAAAAATAATTACTATAAAAAGTTATTTCCATAAAATTTATACAAATTGAGATAAACATAAAGGAACCAACTTAAAAATTGCTAAATGGACATATTGAGCTTCAAAGTCTGTAAATGTTTTTATATTACACTTTATGTAAATGTTGTAAACTTGAAATTTATTAAATATTGTGACTATTATTAATATATCTGTATTACCAGTAAAAGAATATAAAATACAGTTATATAATATCTTAGGATATTAATCAATAAATACAGTTGGTTCCTTTTCATTTTATGACATTTTCCATACAAACAATCACTAGAAACTATTTTACATAAAGGAACTAACAAGTGATTCTCTTTTTTATTATTCCATAAGTCGTAAACTGTTTATTTATCATAAAATATTAAATTGCAAATAAATATTTGTAAATCTATAATTACCTAAGCAAAATAACTTAAGGTAAAGATAGAGTACTCCATACCATCAATAATAAACATTTACCTCTTGCCTCTTCTGACACTTTGATATTGACTATGACAGATACTTTCTTAGCAGTTGGTTCTTTTTCCATAACAGAAAATATTTTGAGGTTTAGAACATTATTGTCTGGTAAGCAAAACGAAAATATGCCAATTAAATGGAAATTAGACCGAATTTAACTTGGATCTCTCTGGCAAATTGAAATTTGGATTTTTTTGATTAAGTTCCCATTCATAACTCAAAATACTTAAAAACGTTAGTTGGGTCCTTTTTGCTTATCACTATCCAAATACACATATGAGTCGTATAGTATCAAAAGTAGAACTGTCGCATATATGTCGAAATTGAACTAAGTATGCCACATTATTCTTCGGATCATAATGTATGACTAGCAATATAATATTCGAATTAAAATCATATCTGTGTGGTATAAAATCGTGAAAGAAAATAGGGCTTGGTATCAAAGTTAGAACTGTTCACGTCTATGGAAACACAAGTAGAACTGTTCGGTTTCGACCAATCACAGAGTTGCCCTAAGTGACGTCACAATATGCCCGCTCATACATATCGTTCAGTTGTGACTGTTGACATGCCGTGTTTAAAGTTGAGTTGTTTATGTTTTTTTTTTACCAAAACATATACTGATGGCTAGTCCCCTCATGGAGTACCAACCAAAACCAGTAATAATAAACAAAGATCGCAAGAGAAGCAGAAATCCTGAAAAATGACAGGCAAAAATCGACAAAGTTGGCAGGTCAGTGCGTGTAAAATCCATAGGCGTACCTACATCAAATGTTTTGAAAATATTACTTATTAAATATTTTAATTTTATTTTATTTATCCAAGTTTAAACTATTTCAAAAACATAGTGCTAATTATTTTTCATCCTCGGAAGAATGAAACCTTAGTTGAAAATTTTCCTATAAGGATAAACCGCTCCTGATTCATTAAATAAAGTGGATTTTAGTACAATTGTTTTTATGAAATTTTATTTATATTATTAAAAATAGATTAAAACAATGTCCCCCCCTCTCCACCAACAAGAATAGTTTCTATAATTATTTGGATTGTTTTTGTTCACTTTTTGTTTGTGTTCTTAAATCTTTTATTTATTTTCTGTGAACTGCTTATTTCATTTCTTTTTTCTTATCGATGACATATTAAGTTTTCTGAGTCCAAAAAAAATATGAAGCATTCAAAACGTTAGGGGAATGTTTTAGTCCAGGTAGAGAATTTATATCGATCAGACTACGGGAAACTAAAGAAGAAAAAATAATAACATTGATACGATTCGTCCATTTACAGTTGCAAAAAGTTGCCAAGTGAAAGAAGTTTTTGAATAAATTATTAACTAAGCATTATGGGCCACAATGGTAAACTTTACCTAGGTACTCTCCAATTCTATAAAAAAAATTTGATGAAAATAACTCCCGGAATAATTTCCGAGATTCGGGGGACGTGAACTTAGGTTACATACAAGATGATATTCTAAATGAACTTATAGTATAGATTTTATTCCGTTATTATTCTTAATACCTAATACATTGGAAAATATGTCCTATTTTCTTTATTATAAAATATGTCATACAATAATATCTCTGTCTCCCTGTATGTTTATGGTTTCATGTTATTTTTTTAATATACACAATATTTGATCAATTTAAAATTAAAGTATTATAAATTTCATGTAGGTACCTATTAAAATTGAAATCAATAAATAAAAAAATACACTATTTTTATTTTAATGATGTACTGCACTGGCAAATTTGAACTACTTCTTAGTGACGTCATCCACAATTGTTTGGGATCAAATACAGAACGTTGCACAACCTTGGTAACAAAGACAGAACTGTATACTATGTGAGTATCAAATGTAGCACTCTTCACTTTTAAAACATGTATATTTAATTATTTACAACAATCAGAATTCTGACATACGTAAATTCTGTTGTGTATTTCTAAATTATAAAAGTAGAAAAATATTTTATGCTTTTATAAAACTCAAAAATCCAACAAAGCGTTTTTCGTCATTTTCTCGAAACGATGAATAGTGCACAGTTCTACATATGATTCTATACGACTCATATATTAATAATAATTGTACCAATAAAATAATGATATCATGAGAAAGAAAGAAAAATGCATTAGTTACAGAAATACAGATAGAAAATCCTGCAAAATGTTTAGTTCCCGAGATAAAGCATCTGCTGTACCTATGTTGTTTAACTAGCATTGTCAATCTAATTTTAAAAGTCAAAATATGTTCGTTCGATTTAATTTTCATACTTGACCCTAACTGACATCTAAGAGCGAAGCCACACGAGCGCTGCGTCCGTGTGGCTTCTCTCTTTGTCATTCATCAACCGTACACTAATTATAACCTAAACCATTTCTGACCGTCAAGTGCCACGCACCGGGTGACCCAACAAACAATACCGTGCGAGTGATAGTGCAACCAGACCACGGAGCCAGCCTCGTCAGCATAAAAAGTCAGTATCCGGCATCCTAAATATAACCTCCCCCCCCCAGCATCAGCATTAGCATCTACCAGTGACGTCCCGTCAGGGTAGGCAGATTGAGCATCGCTTGCGGACGGCAGTTACTCGAAGGGCGGCAAATTGAGGAGAATCATTTGGTACATTATAGCTACCTAAACTTAGTAATAGGTAACGAAAATATCTTTCCATTAAACAGTTCAACTCAATAGTTTACAAGACTATATTTTGAGTAGTAGTATTTTTGTAGACGTCTAGTTTACGTCCGTCGCCCTTCGACGTCCATTGTGAATATAAACAAAATGGGTGATAAAAAATAATGTATAAAAAAATGGGGAGCATTTTGGCGCAGCCCAGGGGCGGCATTTTGTTTAAGGACGTCACTGGCATCCAACATTACAATCATTCCATCAAAATCAACAGTTGAAATAATGTTCGTTTATTTTTAATATTATTTTTTATTAATTTATAAAATTAAACAGTAAGCCAAAAATCAAAGACAGGTGTATTAATAGGAATATTAATTTTTTATAATAATTATCCTACAATTTAATAGATTTTTAATTTAGATATATATGCGTTTTATGATTATGAATAGTAATTTTAAGTTAAATGTAATATTGTGCAATTAGAAGCCGATAGAATACCAATATGGCGAGCTATTATTTGATTATGTTATTTATTAATTCAAAAATACACAACACGATCAGAACAATCAATTTATATAATTATTTAATTACTTTTTCTTATTTAATTACTAAAAATCGAGGTAGGTAAAAGAAAATTTAACTACAGAATATTTTATATAAACAATATAGTTTAAAAGTTGTGAAAGTTTTCTCAAAATTATCCAAATTTAATGGTTTTTGAGTTACAATCGAATAAACAGATAGATAAACACTCACATTTAATTTAATTATTAGTATGGTATGGTTTCGCACATTTTTACATCGTCTTAATAATTTAATAATTTAAATATTTTTGCGATTAGCTTATCTTTATTATTATTATTAATTTAAAGTTTTTATCAATAGTATATTAAATACAAGATAGAATACCGAATGATGTAGTTTTTACAAAGTTGAAAATCACACTAATTTTAGTCTGATACTACTATGCAAAATATGGACACACCAAAGCAGCCTATGTTACGTTGATATGTTTTCGAAAGTTTATGTAAGTATAAATATCAAATTATGCCAAAAACTGTAGCTTCAGCTAGGCAATATTTTATACAGGCTGACTACTTACTATCCATAAGGTGATAAGCCCGGGTCATTAGCCTAAACTGACCCGCCCTGTCACACGGGGGAGGGCAGCGAATATTGAGAGGTCCTCAGCCCTCCAGGGCTGTCTGGGTATCATGAATAAATTATTAAACTCAGTTAGGAATTTATCCTCCCTTGGGTCGCATTCATAAGTCGTGAGTTGGCGCTCTCATTTAGGTCGTCGGTTGAATTTTACCGTCTAAGATGGTGTTTTGAGAATAATTTAAATTCAATTTTGGGTAAAGTTTACGAGAAACATTTTTAAGTCAACTCGGATGGATACTGGTTATTATGTTATGCATATCAAGTACTTTTCTAATCAACGTTATGCAAGGAAAATTGGTTTTATGCAAAGGCATGAATTTATATTCTTACTAAGATCTTTGCTTACCATACAATCAACAAATTAATAACTATAGCTGCAATTTAAAAACTAAATCGGTGTGTATACTTATGTACGCGCGTTAGAAGTTATACTTCTTTTTGGCGTAACAAAACAAAAACAAAACTTGTGATAAACTAGATTCTTTGACTAGCTTTTGTTAAATTACACACTCAAGAAAAAAGACCGCTTATTGGAACGCCGTTGGTTTATTTCTATACACTTTAACTTATATTACTAAATTATATAATGGTTTCTCGTTGTTTTTATTTTTAAAGTACCAACTGTCACTCTGATGTTTAATCGTTTGTTTACGTAAGGAATTGCAAATGGCCGATAATAATAAATTCGTTGCCTAGGCAACGGAACAATTCTTAACTATAATATTTACTGAATAATCGTCACGATTGCAGTATCATACTGTGGCGTAAAGGTAGTGCGTTCGGCTGAATCCAATCGAGTGCGTTTTTTTTCGTGTGAAAAAATAATTTTTGTGTTACATGTCACACGCCAAAAATACACTCTGATCTGATTTTCCAAACGCGCCAAAATAAGTATAACTTCAAAAATCTTGAGACTCTTACATAATATTATTATAGTTTAAATGTCAGGAGAGATCTATATTTGGTTATGCACTTTTTACGACTTATGCGAAGTGTAAATGCGAACTTTGCCATGCATAGTAGTGTAAACATTTTTGTGTCTCTAATTAGCATTAATTTGAGTTAGGTACCCTATCTCCATCCGCAATATATATGCAGCCACGATTTGTGCAAGGCCGTCTTCCCTGCACCTTGGAACTTTATAGAAGAGATATAAATAAGTTTGCTGATTTATGGAGAAATGAGAATTTTCGAGAAAGTAGAGGGTAGCAATTAATAGCGTACATACTCGTAATTGACATAAAAGTCTAAGGCTCGGTTCACACGTCGGAGTCATTTTGTACTAGTTACTATATCTGCTAGTCAACCGCAAAAAATTGGATCCCGCGCGGAATCCGAAATCTAGTATAAATTGACTCCGCTTGGTTAAAACCGCGCGGTCGATTCCGCGTGGAATCCGCCGTGTCTGAACCGAGCCTAAACGTCAAAGACATTGGAAATCTGATACGACTGGCCCAGGATAAAGAAATATACTTACTGCAAGTTGGTCGACAACCGTCGATAGAAAATAGCACCAAAAACAGAAGATAAAGATACTAAATATTGGAAATAATAATTTGAAAATTGGAACTAGCTTAACCATTTTTTTAAACGGTATATGTTCAAACACGCGCGTTATCATCATTTTACTCCCTACTTCAATTATAGTTTGTCAATTTATGGCTACGGCCGTATGTTGTAGCTTAACCACTGGGGATTGCCAAAAGAAATGGCGTATGTCAAAAAATCACTACCTTATTCTTAGGTCAATAACATGTACCGTTTAAAACAAAATTTTGGTTAGGTAAATAAATATAAAGGATAATAAGGCTTCAAAATTATATAAATAGATTATCTACAACGTTTAAGGTATGTCCAGGATCATGCTTTGAAAATAGAACAAAAGCTCTATTTTGACCAACGCTGAGCATGTGCCCCCTTAAGGGAATTTTTTATTATTAGATAATTGCATGTAAGCGGCGGCAATTTTTTTGACGCAAATGACGCGACCGAGTGTCAGAATATTTTAGTTATGGAATTATTTAATTATACCAATATATATATACATATTTTAAAGTAATACCGATTTAAACTTCATATAACCAGCACTAAACTATCATTTTTTTTTTTTTTTTGACCATGTCCGATCCTAATAGGATCATATGGGCCTCCACAGAGTAGAGGTTTTGTATTAACAGATTTTGTTTTTTTACGAGAAATGGATGTCAGCCACTTGCTCAACCTATTAGGTCCATACCCTGACTCACACACAAACTGAAAAACAATATGTGTACTTGCCAGACCCAGGATTCGAACCTGAGACCCACAGCGTGATAGTCCAACGCTTATGCCGTCATCCGTTGCTAAGAGACAACAAATTGCGGCATACATCTTTGATAGCAGATTCCGGGAGAGAATTTCTTACCAACGATCTATTTGGAAAATGACAATTCGATTGTTATTCTTTAATATTCGGTGGGCATCGGTGTCCGACCTCTACGTAAATAGATACGTCACTGAATATAGATACCAAATGTTTTTGCGAAAGAACAATGCAATATTCAACAAAAATATTGACAATGCAAAACCTATTTTCAGCAGTTCAACTCTCATACAAACATAGGTGCATGTTAATTGTTTGTGTTACCCGCAATATTTGTTTGCAACATTGAAATGTGAATGCGCTAAATTCTGCCACTATCAACAAGAGAACAATTAGTTGCCCGTAAAATAACCTTTAGTTCAAAGTTGGTCATTCATGATATAACTACAGAATTGTAAGTTAGTGGTATGATATCCACCTACTGACGGACAAAATTGTATAAACTTCATTATATAATGCCGATTCGCAATCAATTCAATTGATATTTGGTATATTAGGTTACGTTATTATTAGATATTAATTTTATGGTTATTTTTTTTCTTTTTCTTTATTTGGAAGCAATTGAGCTCTTCTCTGAATGGAAGGCTATTCTGCTTTACAATGGTTTACAAAAGTATACATACATTTTTTTAACGACAGGAATAAATAGTTACATTATTAATGATACAGAATTACATTTTTGTTACATTATACACTAGACATTTACGTTACATTTTTGGAAAAATTCATGTACAATTTTCATGACTGAAATATTAGGTTTTGCCAGGAACGAATTAATCGTAAAAGGAGGGTATAACCTGCATTTTCGCAACTTATTCAATAACACTTCTCTCTCCAGGTCATAGGCATCACATTGCCAGACAATGTGGTTAAGATCTTGAGTGGGATGTCCACACTGACATTGAGGGCTATCTACCACTTTAATTTTGTACAATGATTCGTTGAGACTGTAATGCCCTGTCCTGCTTCTAGCTATTGTCACTATTACATCTCGCTTTATTTTACAATGTTTACTAAACCAAGTTTTAGGAGATCTACTATAAAAGTTTTGATAGTAGTGTGTTCCTTTTTCTTTCCCAAGATTTTCTCCTCCTCTGGCGTACGTCCTGTCTCGCCGAAGCACCATAAAACCTGGGAAGCTAATAAATATGTGAGAAATAGTGTCGTTTAACCATGTTTCCACGCCTATAAAAATATCAATTTCATCTAGCATCACTCTAAGCTCCTCTAGTCTATTAAGAATGCTTCTTGTATTCCAGAAAACAATACGTATATCAGATTGAATAAATTGGTTAACTTTGTTGCTGGAATTATGCATTATGTTATTGTTCCTCTTGTCCTTCCAACGAACTAATATCTTCACTGGAAACTTTTAATTGTGGATTACTGAGTCTTTTCTTGGTCCTTGTTATGCGAATTTTAATGCTGCGTTCTTTTAAATGACTATAGATTTCTGTTAGCATGTTATTAAGAGCTTCTATATCAGTAGTAAATTCATTAGCAATCATTTCGGTATTGGGATTTCCATGTGTTTTCACAAGGAAACTGAGTAATGTTTCATAATCGATGGGAAATCTATGACGATTACTTTCAACATGTTCCTTGGCAGGTAACAAAAGTTCATTTGTATCCTCAGTGGATACTTTTTTCGATTTTTTTGGTGTCTGTTGGAGTGCAGGAATGCGTGTGATTGCATTCCTTTTCACTGTATCTTCAAATTCAAATTCTACACTGCTGATATCAGTTGGACTGGTCAACGGCCTTTTTGAACCGATTGGCGTATCCTTGTTGATAATAGAGTTGTCCGACTCTATATCTGCGGCTAGTTCATCCTCCTGGAGTGTATTTTCTCTCTCTAACGAAAGAGAGGTTAACACCTTTGGTACATTGAGAGATTCAGGCAATTGTACAGTGTGAGGTTCATTATTTCCAGTTGTTTTACAATATTTGGCCAGATGGCCCTCTTCTTTGCAAATAAAGCATGTCAATTTTTCGGTGGAGAAGTAAATCCAGTACAGGGTATTATCAAAATTTATTTGCATTGACTCTGGCAGTTTTATGGTGTCTTCTGGGTTTACATAAACCTGTCTCCGGAAACTTAAAATATGTGCATAACCCGGTTCGTTAATACCAGCTCTGATGCTTGTGATACGTGAGGTAGTTTTTATCTTTAAGTCATTGAGTTTTGATTCCAAAACGCTGTGTGGGATTATAGGACATACGTTTGATATTATTATCTCTTTGATTTGGTGATCAGCGGCCTGATTTCTAGTATGTGGTTTCCAATTTTAACTGTTTCTTTATTTTCTGTTAATTTGTCTGCTTGTTCTTCACTACTCAAGTATATACATATTCTTCCCTGGGAAATCCTAGATACATATCTTATATTACATGGACCTACCTTATTCCCGATCGATAGCGTGTATTCTCGTATAGAGATGCCATCGATAGCATCTAGAACGATGGCTTGCTCCTTCTTCGGAAACTGCATTTTTTGAGCAACTGATGCATATGGCATTGTTTGTTGGGTTTCTTTTTGGTGATCCATTGCTGGCAACGTTGTATTTTTGTCCCTGTAGTCAGAGACACTTAAATGTAAACAACTTTATAACAATAATTTATTGTTACGCCGCACGCACAACTGGTTATTATTAATTTGTAAACACTCGCTATCTCGTTATTGGAGACGTCCTACTGTCGTCGATCACACGGAACAACTGATTTTATGGTTATATTTATTATTAAAATATAGTTTATTAAATTTTCAATTTTTAATATGACATGGCGACATTGCGTAAAACGGAGTTGACACTAAATGAATTTTATTGTTAACTAAATTTGTAATTATTTTTTGAATCTTTTTTCAATTAAAATCACTTCATGTTAAAGTATGTTTTGATCAAATATTTAATTAAAGAATTTTCAACAATCTTGATTTAATATTTCCGTCTAATTATTGGCCCACAATGGAAGCATCTGATAAGCATCCGAAACATCCAACCAGCAGTAACAAAAATGCACCCTATACGTAATACATAACTTGTATCTATAATGGCGACTTTTTTTTCATTAAACTAGTATTTAGATAAATATGTATCTATTCTAGATACAAATTTTTAGTTTAACTATTCTTGGTTGTTAATTAATAATAAACAATAATAAATTATAACACCCACGATGGCCGCGTGGCTTAAGCGCTGGTCTATGGTGTCGAGGGTCCCAGGTTCGAATCCTGGGTCTGGCAAGTACACATATTGTTTTTCAATTTGTGTATGAGACAGAGTATGGACTTAATAGGTTGAGCAAGCGGTTGATATCCATTTCTCGTAAAAAAAATCTGTAAATACATATCTCCACTCTGTGGATACCAGTGGCAAAGGCTCTATACTAAGCGATTATTTAAAGCCTACCTTCTAAGAAAACTATATCTTCAAGTATTTATTTCAAATTTAAATACATATGGAATATTTTAAAATATTAAGAGTCATCTATGATATGAATTTGAATGTAGATTGGCCCGACTGTTTAAATTAGTCAAGTTTAGAATCAAACAATAAATTACAAGCGAGTAGCGACATCTGTTTTTGTTCTTTGAATGACGATTATTGACAACATACTCGAAAATTGTTTTCTATACTTATGATGACTCATCTCTTCAAGCAAGTCTACAAATTTTGTCGCGTTTCGGAAGCGCTCGGAGACCCGCTTCCAACTCTTTTTGCAAAGTTTATTGTCTATGCCTGCCGCTTTAAGCAAATAATAAATTAATAAGATGATTTAAAAAAATAATGTCTATTGGGTTCAATCAGATATAATTATTAATTGTTTTTAAAAATAACAAATAATTGTATCTCGTGATAATTATTTAGATTAGTTTAGTCCTAGACAAACATAATTTTTATCGTTTTAATTCAGTCAGATTGTTGTTCAATACATGGTGGTATAGTTCGCGAATTGAATTACAGCGTTCACGATGGTCAAACTGTATCAAGTATGTAACTATATGCAACTGACAGTTTATCAATCACACTCGAGTCTCGATTGATGACTCCATAATTGAGTTAGTTAAGTGCCTGGACAGCGACAATAATATGGATTAGAGGTAGAAGGGAAATAGAGGGATGATGGCGTCCATAATTGGATCAACGACCGTTGATTATATAAGATAATAGGATTATCGCGTGATAGATAGCATCAAGGAAAAACGACCACGTATTATCCTGCGGTAGGGTAATTGGAAGATAGGTGAAAATATTACTTAAACTAAACACCGCTCATAATAGTAGGTAATCAATACATTGTTTGAATATACAACATTTGACAAGCTTTAAAAATGTTGAACAACAGTTGAAATGCGAAGCAAGATTAATGCGAGGTGTTGAAAGTTTACCACGTAAAGTTCTTAGCGTATATCGTTTACTTTGTGATATTATTATTGTAAAGAAAACTTAGAGCGTTTAAAGTGTTCTTAACAAAATTCGCGCAATGATTATGTGGTTGACGGGAGGTTAGGGTAAAGTTCCTGCCAGCTCGCTTTCTACCACTTGATATCAATTTATGAAACTCTCAAGTTTAATAAAATATAAATTAGGTTTCAGGTGAAGTGAAATCTCAAACAAACATTCATGAACTCGTATACCTACATTATAATTTGCAACAGTTACCATTGTTAGAATGTACGTTTATTTACTTTCAAGTAATTAACAATGTTGTTTTTAATACTCTTTCTACTTTATTCAGTCCAATAAGGACTAACATTTAGATAGATCTTAACATTAAAACATGGCTAGGAATTAAGGTTAATAACTACCTATTATTGGTATCCGGATTCAAATCACTATAAATACCCGGTCATTAATATTAACAAGGTTTGATAAACATGTAATATTATATTGCATAATAATATTATTATATAATTAATTTGATGATAATGAGATTATATGGTGTAAGGTAGGTTATTTAGTAAATCACAATAACCGGAATCTGTTGGGTAATAGTTTGAGTTCCGTATGTACGGTAGAAGTATTATTTTTAATATGTGTGTTATTTAATTATTATACGGTTATATTGTATAAACATCGCGCGTGTGGTTATATGCATCTGGTATGTACGTGTAGAGGTTTTGTACAACCCTAGAACTGACATGTTTTTATATAGGTATGCTCATTTTTAGAGCATAGACAACAACGCAACGGAAATGACACAGTTGTGATAGAGCGCTACTAAATTGTAGATAGTACAAGACGAAGTTTCACTTTGTCACCGTTGTTGAAGGTCTGTTCGTTCAAAACGGTGAACGTAATATCCACATAAATGAATTTAAGTCTCATGCTCTGGTTCTATGCTTCATTTGAATATCTTAACAACTGTGTTACATCTATTTAACCTATCAATCTAGCTATATATAAATCAACTAATTTAATTGATTGAGCAGTGTTTCTCAACTTTTTTACACCTGCTGACCACTTAAATAAGAGAAACGTTTTGCGGACCACTAACGCAGAAATAAATAATATTGTTTATGGTAACGTATAATAACGCCCGATCGCGGTTTATTTCGTCACGTAGAATCATTAATCTACTTTGATAACAAATTACACAATCCACAAACACTTTCAGATGCACGAATTTTGAAGATTTTGTAGGAATTTTTAACATATGCGGTTTGGACGCCAAAAATTCACAGACCACCAGTAGTCCACGGACCACCGGTTGAGAAATATTGGATCAGAGCAGAGTATAACATTACTATTTAATTATTACATTGCAGTGAATGGTGGCCGCGCGGCTTAAGCGTTGGACTATAACGCCGTGGGTCCCAGGTTCGAATCCTGGGTCTGGCAAGTACACATATTGTTTTTCAATTTGTGTGTGAGTCAGGGTATGGACCTAATAGGTTGAGCAAGTGGCTGACATCCATTTCTCGTAAAAAACAAAATCTGTTAATACAAACCTCTACTCTGTGGAGGCCCATATTGTCATTCTATTAGGATTGGACATGGTGGGAAAATAACATTAATATTTAATTATTACATTGCAGTGAATGTACACTATGTTTGAAGATACCGAAAAGCAAGTATCCGGGTCTTTAAAAACGATTCAAATGGAATAGTACCAAAAATCGTAAATTAATTAGAATTTAAAATCAGTTAAATTTGAATATAGTTACATGTTTCATTTGATAAATTGTAAACTTCATCACTATATAAATTTTAATAAATATAGAGCAAAATATTTCATAACGAAACGTCCCCATAAATTATTTACACATATTATTTAATAAAGTTATATTTTGAATACTGTGATATGTAAAAATAATTTAGTCAAATTAAAAAATATGAATATTTTAGAGGACTCATTGAATATTCCGTAGGGGATTATATTCATTTAGTACCAACGCGAGGTTTTTTTAACGGATGACCTATCAAAGGGGCGCACTTTTTATCATATCAGTGGCTTACGTGACTATTGTAAATTCCATAAAATATGGATGCAAAACTTGGTTAGTTTTTTCTACCATGTCTACTACATAAAATATAGAAAATGTGCTACCTACAATCCGGCGAGATTTTTACAGAATTTGTATTATGATTTATTTGAACCAAAGAGTCGCCTCATCCACGCCACATACCCACTAATAAGATACAAATCCTAACAATATTAACACAGCTCCGAGGAATAGGAATTAACCATAGATTCTTTTGGTTAAGAGCTTACTCAAGTGAAACGGCAAATAATTTTCAACAGTAGGTGCGACGAAATTTCTCACTAGTCGCCAATCGGAGACTGACAGTCGAGAGCACGTCGATTTGTTTTGTCATGGCGTCGGATGAAAATATTCTTAAATCGTGTAAAGATGACTAAAAAACTTTACGTATGTACTTAAAAAAGAAAACATGTGAATGAATATGCTATTATTATTAGTAATAAACAAAAAATATAACATGAAATGGACGCATGTTGGATTTTTATGACAAATTATATTTCGTTCGGCACGCGTCATTTGCACAATCTTCACATCGCCAGCGACGATCTTTTTAGACCATTCCTCAACTAAATTATAGCCTTAAGTAAAAACAACAGGCAAGAGAATTTAAACTTTCGCTTACTCCCCCTAATTAACACAAAAAATTAATTAAATAAACACACAATACAGCTGGTATGGGCTTTGTATTATGGTCCAAAAAATGGTACAGTTCACCGTGAGCTTTCTTACCAGAAAGAGGTGACCGTATACTACACGGTCTCCAATTTTATTAGATTCAATATTAACAAATACAATCTTCATAGCTGATTTTGGCAAAATTCATTAATTCAAGAATGAAAACATAACCTAACCTAACAAATAATCCAGTATATCTGCTATTTTCAAAAATTGTTTGCTGCTGGCTTCCTGTAAAGTGTACCTAAACCGACAAGAACCGTGTTTTATTTAGACATGAATTTTATGTCAGTACACAAAACAGCGTGGACGATACAAAAATACACAAACGATCTTAATAATTATGACCATTTGGCTACGGGCATTCAATAACTACTCGTGAGCTGTGGATGAAACAGCTCGAAATAAATTATAATTGAGTACCCTGTGATAGATACCTGTAGTCTAGGTGCTTATCATAAGATTCAATATATGGAGTGTCTGAGTATGTAGAATATAATATATAGATGGGATGCACATAGCTTTGATGATTGAAAGAATGTTATATTCTTAAATCTTGTGAGATATATTTTGTTGATTAATAAAAATAGATTATTTAATTTTTAGCAAGTACAAGTACATTATAACTAAAATTTATAGAGATCCTGACACGAGATAGTAATTATGGTAATTAATACTTTGATTTAAAATACAAAAGCGAAATTTAGAAAGTATTTTATTGTAAAAAATACCAGTTAATTTCCTCGCCATTAGATAGGACGGACATATTTTTATCTGAGTTGGTGGAGCACACAGAATCTGCAAATCCCCGAGGGGCTCGGGTTCGAAGCCACTGGGTGCCGTATTTTTGTAATTCATAAAGATTTTCAGGTGGTTAAATGAGGGGTTTTAAAATCATATTATAAACATGTTAAATTCTTAAATATTGTGAATTATTCTTTAAATAAATAAATAAATATTTTATGTACAGCATTATTTTAACTGCGTATTTATATCGCAATTTTAAATGAATACTACGTGAATCCAATTTATCTATGCATATTATTAGGATGTATATAAATAATGATCAAATACTCTGTAAAAGAACATGCCACGTTCTGTCATAGGATTTAAATTAAATCCGGATTACAGTATTGGAAAAGTACTGTAGTTATAACTTAAGACATTTTTTTTCTTTTTAATAAGTTCGACGATTTTTTTTATCTGAAAGAAATAGATTTATATTTTATGCTACTTATGTATCTGCAAAATAATATTGTTAAGTACTTAGCTAAATTTATAACTAAAATAAGCCAGATTTAGGTCTACTCAATAACTATATAGGTACTTAGTTTTAATAAAATATTTTTTTAAATCAAAAAGGCCATTTACATACCTACATAATAATATAGAAGATTAAAATATATTTTTAATAATAGGTTCGGTTTTATAAGCTAAAATCAATTCTATAAATATTTTATCAATCAAATAATGTACTACCTAGGTACATAAAATTGTCACGTCAATACTACAACTTTACTATTTTTTAGATAACTACCTATTGAATATGATTCTACGTTAATTCATTCTCTACAAAATGATAAAACTAGGTAAATCAGAAGTTAATGGGAACTGTATTAATTTTTTGTTACAACAATGACCAAATCAGAGTTATCTAGTTATAGTATTGAGATGACGATGATGTTATTATGTTTAACAGTTTGATATTTAAAAAAAAATGGTGTGAGTACTTCTGTACACACGTAAGAAGTTATACTTCTTTGGCGTAACAAAACAAAAACAAAACCTGTGATAAACCAGATTCTTCGACTAGCTCTTAATAATTATCATGTAAAATTACACAATCAAGAAAAAGGACCGCTTATTGGGACGCCGTTGGTTTATTTCTATACATTTTAACTTATATTACTAAATTATATAATAGTTTCTCGTTGTTTTTTTTTTAAGTACCAACTGTCACTCTGACGTTTAATAGTTTGTTTACGTAAGGAATTGCAAATGGCCGACAATAATAAATTCGTTGCTTAGGCAACGGAACAATTCTAAACTATAATATTATACTGTATAATCGTCATGATTGCAGTATTATACTGTGGCTTAAAGGTATTGCGTTCGGCTGATAACAGAACAATCGGTTGTTCGAATCCAATCGAGTGCGTTTTTTTTCGTGTGAAAAAATTAATTATGTGTTACTATGTCACACGTCAAAAATACACTCTGATCTGATTTCCCAAACGCACCAAAAGAAGTATAACTTCAATAATAAATATAATTACACAACGCACTCTCTCCTTCTATCATGACTTGGAAGTTGCAAAAAGTCAGTTTTCTGTTTAAAAATTAGTTTAATAATTATCTTATTTTTAAAATAGATCCATAGCACGAACACCTGTTCACATATTATAACGTATGTTAAATATGTAAAATTAATAAAAAATCTTTTAGAACCATCATAAAGGACGTAAGTATATCTAATACATGAACGCTAATTCAATTATTATTAACTAAAACAATACTTATTAACATACACCACTACCTACGTAATTATAATTCTCCGGAAGCAGTTAATATGTGCGTAGAACATTTTTTTTAGATTTAGTAAAGTATTGGAACGGAGACTGTTATTTTAATTAAATTTTGCAATAAAACTTTTTCTTTATTCAAAATGAGACCGGAAATACTTCAATTGCAATAAATTATTACTTACTCAAAAGCGAAATATAAAAACTCACTTAATTAAAAGAACGAACTGCATTATAAACAAGGAATAGTTTTCTTTGAATGGGACCGCTGGAATAAGTAAAGAAAGAATTTTTTGTTTTTCTTTTCTTTTTAATATACTTTTATTCAGTCTGGAAGTCCATTATAGGGGAAGGAAAAGAAAACTGCATAGCACTCTATAGCTTATGTATAAAATTTTTGTTTTCTTTTTTCGAAATAACTTCTTTAACTATTTTTTAATTGTCGTGCATCATATTATATCTCACGATTTATTTTTAGAATATTCATAATATAATTTAAATACATCTACGTATTAATTAATTAGACATAATATTTCATTTACTACATAATATTATCTGTAGATAATTACATTTTTTAATATACATTTTATTAAATTTATTTAATCTGTAAACAGTATTTTTTAATCTAAATCTAAAATTTGAATCATAAATGATTGCTGCCTAAAGTTGGTATGTCGATAATTTAGGTATTTAGAGTTAACAATGGAAAAATTCTAGGTCAACCGATATATAGAACATGCACATAAAGCACAAAGAAATTATTAGCATTTTGCCTGATTTTAGAGGGCAAATCAAACTTCAAATTGCTATTATAAAGAGCCAATGGGTAAGAAAGCAGACAAGCCAATGGTAGCCTAAGGGCACTAAATGATCACATTGATGCTCTAAAACCCCCTGGACAGATATATTCACAATCTCGGGGGATGTACGTAGCAGTGAAACAATTATTATTGGGACCTATTATAATATGCGGGAAGTCAAGGGAAGTCATCATCCAGCAGTGGAATGACCGTAGGTGATGATGATAAAGAAAAATAAATTGGAAGTGGAAAGACATATGAATTAAAATAAAACACAATAATTTTCTTTATTATTATTATTATGTAGATTAATATATTATTTACTTGACTGATTAAACGGGTGAGTAACGTTCAACTGAGTATCTGAGACAGCAAAAAGGCATAGAAATTCAAAGAGGCAATGCAGTCTCTGTTTTAGATATTCTTGAAGTATCCATATGACTGGGGAATGTATTTTATATACTTCGGGAAACCTAGTATAATTTCGTTTATTTATATTATTATATTATTATAATGTACTTATATCGTTTAATTTTACACATTTTGTGGCTTATTTTGTTTTTCTCTTTTATTATTAATATTGTTTTATTATTATATAAAACGTATTATGTTTTATACTATTTTATGTATCCAAATGTGATAAACATTCTACGAATAATCTTTGCTTTATGATAATTATTGACCTAAGAATAAGGTAGTATTTTTTTGAAATGCGCCATTTCTATTGGCATTTCCCAGTGGCATGCCAATAGAATGCTACAGCATACGGCCGTAGCCATAAATTAGCAAACGATAAATGAAGTTGATAGTAAGATCATGGTAACGCGCGTGTTTGAACATGTACCGTTTTTAAAAAAATATTTTTTTTCGGTTAGGTACATGTTCAAACACGCGCGTTTACATGATCTTACTCCCTACTCCATTTATCGTTTGTCAATTTATGTGCTAAGGCCGTATATTGTAGCTTAACCACTGGGGAATGTCAATAGAAATGCCGTATTTCAAAAAAATACTACCTTATTCTTAGGTCAATAATTATTATAAAGCAAACATTATTCGTAGAATGTTTATCACATTTGGATGGTCAAAGACATAACTTATAATTAATATCTTTAGAATTATCTTAAAATGTGTAAATCTTGCCCATTTTTTGAATAATAAAATGCCTAATTCTTTTCAAATTTGGGATTACAGAGATTATCAATATAATTTTTTATTGTAAATATTTCACTATAATAATGTCAACATAAATTTTACTAATGGTTTTATAAATGCTTTTAAAAATTAATAAATTTAAAAAATCTTAACACCACTTCACATGGACGTACTGAAATATGACTATATTCTAAAATATTAGAGCAAGAAGTTTAAAAGAATACTATTTTATGTAATAAAAATACTTTATGCAATCATCAAATATTTAAAATAAATATAAAGGATAATAAGGCTTTAAAATTATGTAAATAGATTATCTTCAACGTTTAAGGAATGTTCAGGATCATGCTTTGAAAATAGCATAAAACCTCCATTTTGACGAACGCTGAGCGAACTGTGAAAGTGAAATAAGTAGGTACTACATAATATTGTGCTATAGTTTATTTATCACAATATTATAACTTCTATTGAAAGCTGCAATTCATTATCAAACAATACAAATATAATATTTTTATGTCACTTATGAATGGAATGAAATAGAAAATCTAAAAATATGCCAATGTGTTAGTTGGTCCATAATAAAACTCTATAAAAAGCGGTTTCATTAATATTGTAGGTCGAACCAAGCACGGTTGGCTTTTATATACAGAATGGATGAGTCAAATATTACAAAGAAGCTAAAATTCATGAAGCCAGAAGGTTAATGAAAACCTGGTCAACCTCGTAGGGATAGTGTTGAGAATGATTAGAATTGAAAAACTAAGAGTGAATTAAACTGGAAGAAAGAGACTTTGAACAGATTAGAATGTGAAAGCAGGTCTTAAAAGAAGCTAAGACCCAAATAAGGTTGTAGCATTATAAAAAATGGAAAATATGGTGGTTATTATTATACAATGATTTCAAAAAATTAGCGGCGGATTTTCAATGGAAAAAACACAAGCATTGATAATGAAAACTATACTGAGCTTTCACTGATGGAATTATTAATTTAGCTTGCATCTTATATTATTATCATTCAATTCATTTATTTTCATTGAGTCTCCATACCTTTCTCTTCCATGGTACTTTTTATTAAATTACGTCTGTCATTAAGCTCAATAAAAGCTCACTTGGAATCGTTACGACTTCAGTCTTGGATATCTGCTCCTGAGACATTCCCAGTTGCAAAAAACAGCTGATGCTTCACATCTAAATGTAATGCCTCGTTATACGCTCAATTAAGACCGAGTGTGGTGCGGGACGGGTTGGTTTGGAGGTCCAGGTTTGTGTTGTATCAATATATTGAATATTTCATTGTGATTCATATAATGTGTATATTATCAGCGTCTTGGATCAAATCAGTCCATGGCTGGCCTTGGGACTGTTAAAAATATTTTACTGTCTTATTAACGAGTCGGGACGCTACAAAAATGTTAACTTTTAGTAAAATTAAAAGCAGAAAAGTGATCGTTGAGTAGGGACACGGCAGGTAGGTAACAGCAAACTCAATGGATCTAGATACAATTAATTAATTTAGGCATTTTAGATCATAATATAGTACATAGTTATATAAATGAACAATTTAAATTAATTATATCCCGTTTTATACTCTCACAAGACCCGAAAGACCTCCAAGGTAGAATGCAAGAACTCGCGGATGTCAGTCAAACGGTCGGTCTAAAGATAAATGTCTCAAAGACAAAAGTGATGAGGAACTGTTTTTCGGACCCTGGGATTATTTGTATTTCTGGCACCCAACTCGAGCAAAGTATAGCTACATCTATCTCGGACAGCAGGTGTCCATAGACGGAAGCATGCACGATGAAATTGCTCGAAGAACAAAGCTGGGATGGAGTGCTTTCGAACGTCTGAATAGTATCTTCAAGAGTGACCTACCATTATGTCTTAAGCGTAGGGTGTTCAACCAATGTGTGCTACCCGTGCTCACGTATGGCTGCGAGACATGGACTCTAAACACGAGAGATGTCCAAAAGCTAAGAGTCACACAGCGAGGCATGGAGAGGTGCATGTTGGGCATCACGCGAAAGAACCGTAAGAGAAACGAATGGGTTAGGAAGCAGACAAGATTACGCGATGTAATAGACGTTGCCAAACAGCTGAAATGGAGATGGGCGGGGCACATTGCTCGCCGAAAGGACGGCCGCTGGACAAATGCCGTCATCCAATGGTACCCAAGGGGTACGAAACGGCAACAGGGTCGCCCTAAAAGCCGCTGGATTGATGAACTGGTAAAGTTCGGCAGAAATACGTGGCAGCAAACGACACAGGACCGAGAGAGTTGGAGAAAGTTTGGGGAGGCCTTCATCCAGCAGTGGATTGACCCCGGCTGATGATGATGATGATGATATCCCATTTTAAAAAAGAATAGGTAATTGGTAAAAATATTAAATCATATAAGCTTCGATGGCATAATTTAAAAATATATAACTGGTAATGGTTAAATTTACAATGCAATCTAACAAAAAAAAACAATGAAATCACCCCTTTGTTGTAAATGTAAATGGACGAAGTAAAATGACCCCTAGTCGCAATAAATGGTCTAAAGACTGTGATTAAAGGGTTAACAGATGCGATGTCACATTTAAGTGGAATGCAAAAAAAAAAAACTATAAAAATAAGAGGGAAAGAAGACGCAGAGTGAAGAACTTACTACCCTCGGCTGGGTTAATTAAAACCAAGTCTCCGGCTTAATTCCTCAAGGTTTCGTTTTTTTTTATCTTCTTTTAATTAAAAAAATAAAACCTACAAACAGAGTTCTGTTGGTTTTCCCATGCCACCCTTTTGCTTTGCGAAAAGCTCGGTTTAACAATGGTAATTATATTTTTAAAAACTTTAACTGACTGGCGCAGAAAAAAATCCATTAAAGAACATTGGAAGCGCTTAAAATGCTAATTTATTGATTTAGTAACAGTTTCTCAGTAGGTTTACGTACTTTATTTTCACGTATAAAAACATCTAGACAATTTTTTGTGAACGACTTATATTCAAAGTTATATTTAATTTGGGGTGTTCAATTCCAAAGCGAACAAAGTCCACCTTCAGTAGTTAATTTTTTTAAATATTATAGACAGAGACGATTAATTTAAATGAGGGCCCTATTATCCGCATCAGTTGAGCCCCCCGCATAAAAAAATATGTCATTATAATATATTAAACATAACCTAATAATGGCGAAGTATACGAAAAATAGGAATTCGTACCATATTATTATATTTTGTTCTAACCTCATGCCTATTAATAAAATTATTGATTCTATTGATGTCTCTAGTCCCACAACTAATGTATCAAATACTGTGTTAACACAGAACAGAATAAATAATAAATATAATTCTGATAGGCTATATTCAATACGCTACATTTTGAATGTGTGAGTGTCCTACGAAAATGAAAACTCATTATGCACATGCGTGTAATACACCAATATAAAATAAGCGTCAATGCATAAACCGAGAGCAGTTGTCAGTATTCGGCGTATGACGTATTCTTGACACATCGTGTTTAAGTTTTTCCGGGTTCTTCCTTACTCGAGATCAGTTACCTGCTCCTCCTTACCCGTTAGGTATTTCAGTTCCCATTATTTCTGAGTTTCATGTGTATTAATTATTTCCCATTTAAAATGTTATATCCAAAGTCTTCAGTAAATTTGAATATTTTTACATATTATGTTAACTTTTACATATTATATTAACATTGTTTGTTTTTTAGTTATAATAAAAATTATTTATAAACTTAATAAATTAAAAACAGTTTACCAATTAATTATTATACTATTAATAAAAATAAACATTATTCGGTACTGTTCGGTTATCAGGAATACAGCGGGAAACACATTTTGAAAATATCCGATATACCTACTGGATTATTTGTTAGTTTGGGTTAGTTTAGGTTAGGTTAGGTTTGGTTAGGTTAACCTAACAAATAATCCAGTTTATCGGCTATTTTCAAAATGTGTTTTCCGCTGTATTCCTGATAATCGAACAGTACCAATTATTTTTGTATGGATTCACGTACCCACAACATTATTTATTTGCAATAAACGGTACCATAATATTTTAAAAACAGCATTTGCATAGATTTCAACATTTACAAACTTTGTTATCAACGATTTGGCTATTTTTGCTTAAAATATTTTTTTAATTCGGTGGACCCCATGGCCTATTACAACAGTCAGTCCGCGGCCTAAAATAGAGAATTTTGATTGAAGTACTAGTTATTGTTCAATGTTCATACTTCAAAATGCAAATATGGTGAATCGTTCGCGGAAAATGACAATTGTTTAATATTAAAATAAATAGTACATAATAAGTTAATTAATTTATATTAATGAAAATAATATAATATACAACCGAAATTCTTCAGTTACTGCAAACAGGTTACCGAGTTGCATTCAAAAATTAGCATTAACCACTACCTACTGCCGTCATAACTCGCAATTTAGACCCGCGGGCTGACTATAAATTAGAGTGGGCCTTAGGTGGACCATTATCACCACGTGTCACTATAAATGAACGCACGTTGGGTACTGATAAATCCTCCCCTGATAACAAGTTAAACATTAAAAAAAAATATTTATACTACATACTTCCTTAATAATATTATCTTCCATTCAAAATTCTAAAAAAATATATACACCTACGATGGCCGTGTGACTTAAGCGTTGGTCTATAGCTTCGTGGGTCCCAGGTTCGAATCCTGGGTCTGGCAAGTACACATATTGTTTTTCAATTTATGTATGAGTCAGAGTATGGACCTAATAGGTTGAGCAAGTGACTCACATCCATTTATCGTAAAAACAAAATGTGTTAATAAAAACCTCAACTCTGTGGAGGCTCATAAATGATCTTATTAGGATCGGAAATGGTCGGATTCAAAATTCAGGATCATAATAATTAAATTTTGTTATTTTACAATGTTTTTATTAGATCGTATTCTTATTTTTCCGGTGTTTGTTTATCCAGTACAAATCTTGCAATCGATTTTTAACTAACTTCCCAACTAGCTCGATATTTGAAACTTTTAGAATATATCAGAACACGATGCCAATGCATTATTTTAATACTTTTAGCCATCTTTAAGTAGAATTGAATTCATTTTTAGTTAATTCTGCTTTGTATGAAAAGTTATTTCGACACCATTATTGGTTGCTAGGGGTCTGGGTCCTAGCAACAAAATTAATAATATATACGTGCGTTACTATGAAATCAATATGAAATGACAAAATGACATTTCAGTATTATTTCTATCAAGTACATTTTTTTTGATCGTTTAAGCTAGTCAAGTCACGTCTATATGATTCAACAGAAAATGTAAAAACTTTTTATATAAAAAGTTCTTTTTATTTTGTAATTATTATGTTAAAGTAAATTGCAATTTTTTGATTATTTTTTTACAATAAAAATACTGAATGGAATTAGTAACTTAAAATTAAAAAACTGGATTTGATTCACTTTAGAACCAAACACCCGATTTGTTGAAACCTGCAGACGAAGTTATAATAATAAATTTGATTTACAAAAAAATATGTTTTTTTATTATCAAAATTATATTAAACGAAACCCCGAGACGAAGTAACATTTAATCAAATATATTTTATATGCAAACATAATGTATTTTTACCATCAGCGGTGCGTAATGGCTTGTACATAATAATACTATCTCGTTTTTGCATCATCTTCCACTACACCCTTGAGAATCAGTAAGCTCCTGAATGGTAGATTTTCATTCAATTAATTATTCGGCGACATAGTTCACACAATAGAAACATCCAAAACTAACCTTGTCCTCTGCACAAAATCATATTTACAAGAAATTTATAGCAATAGAAAATCACAGGTATGTTTCTTTCACATTATACGGTTTTGCCTTGCGGCAAAATATCGAACGGCGACATTCTTTTAGTGGCGCGAAGAAGAACATGGTCCTTTTTATATTACTCGGTGACGGTTACAGAAGTATTATAGAATGACATACGTATCTAAGTTAATGTTAAAATCTCCATGTTCGATCATAAAAAAATATTATGAAGTTGTATAGTCAGATTTTTGTTTTTACAAGAAATGGATATTGGCTACTTAATCAACATAATATCTTAGGTCCATACTCTGGGTCCAAATACACATTGAACACGGGTTTGAGCCCGGAACCTTATATAATAATATGAATATGGAATTTTATATAATAATTATATGTATATTAGAATAAAAATATGAAAAGGCGTTTGATTCCATCAAAAAATTCTTAATTATAGACGCCCTTAGCAACCAAGGAATTTCCAGATGCTACATAAACATATTGAATAGTATATACAGTGATGCCATAGCATGCGTGAAACTCCACAAACGGTCGTGTAAATTCCCCATTAACAAAGGTGTCCGGCAAAGTGATACCATTTCACCGCTACTCTTGAGGACTTATTTAGGAAACTTGATTGGGAGGAAAAAGGTGTTCCAATTAATGGGGAGCACCTCAGTCACCTGCACTTTGCAGATGATATTGTTATACTCTCACAAGACCGGAAAGACCTCCAAGGTAGAATGCAAGAACTCAGGGATGTCAGTCAAACGGTCGGCCTAAAGATAAATGTCTCAAAGACAAAAGTTATGAGGAACTGTTTTACGGACCTTGCGAGTATCTGTATTAATGGCACCCAACTCGAGCAAGTCAGTCTATCTCGGACAGCAGCTGCCTATAGACTGAAGCATGCACGATGAAATTGCTCGAAGAACAAAGCTGGAATGGAGTGCTTTTGGACATCTGAATGGTATCTTCAAGAGTGACCTACCATTATGGATTACAGGAGTACGCGATGTAATAGACGTTGCCAAACAGCTGAAATGGAGATGGGCGGGGCACATTGCTCGCCAATAAGACGGCCGCTGGACAAATGCCGTCATCCAGTGGTACCCAAGGGGCACGTAACGGCCACAGGGTCGCCATTTTTAAGCCGCTGGATTGACGAACTGGTAAAGTTTGGCAGAAATACGTGACAGCGAATGACATAGGACCGAGAGAGTTGGAAGAAGCTTGGGGAGGCCTTCATCCAGCAGTGGATTGACCCCGGCTGATGATGATGATATAATAATTAACCATGCATAATCGGTTGGCGCTGTTTTGAGGTAGGTATACCTTCAACTAATTGAAATTAAAAAGGCCATTTTTGACATTTTTCAATTACATTGACTTCCATCAATGGAAATATATTTTTAAATGGTTATTGGTGAAATAATAAATAATTTTGAAAACAATAAAAAAATGGGTCGTTTCAAACGTAAATCTGGCTCAACTGAGATGAATAGAATCAAGCTTTCATCTAGAAGTGGGTTCATTTAGGATGATATAAACTAAATTAAGACATACCTGCATTTATTATTGGCCTTGGTGTTTAATTCATAACTGCCCTCCAAAGCGGTTTTTTTGCCAGAGGTAAATAAGATAAAACTCAAGCAATTGTGTTGATGCTTTGAATCTAAAAATACATGTGAATATTATTATTTATTGGAGAGTAAACTGTGACCCACGACTTTATAATCGGACACTTAATCACTCGTCCATTGCGAGCGCGTTATTATCTGAAAAAAATCTCAATTATAAAGATGGCACCATATCGCAATGTGATATTATTATCGAAGGTCTAATACTTATCACGGAACACACAAAAGCTCAATCTCTACAATACAGGTCAAGCAAGGCAGCTTAAGATGATTGATGGGGGAAATGAGTAAACAAAATTTTCTTCAGTGAGCTTTCAAAGCTCCGGCCGAAGAAAATTCTCAATTCATAGCTTGGTAGATATTGTCGCATTACAGGCAAAGTTGTCACGTCTAGGGAAAGCGGATGATAGGTTGACTGACATGATAGCCGATATTACTGGTTACTAAGAATCTGAAAAATATATAGCATTTTTCAGATAAACTTAATATTTTAAGGGTAGTAGTTGACAAGTTAGATGTTTACATAAAATTTTATCAAATCATAAATTATATAAAAAAAAATCTCTTGTGATAATGTTGTCTATTTAATGAATGATAATAAAATAATATTTGATATTCAAATTCTACTTCAAATTGAAATATATTTATTTTACATTATAGGTTGTGAATTATGACAAATTATAAATTATTCAAAGCGTTCACGACATGGCATAAAGTAATTTTAGTGAAAGTGTAGATACATGGCACCACACATAGTGAACTAGGTTGACAGAACCTATCTTAAAAACTCATAAAACAACGTCCACATACATTCACGCACACGTAAGTGGAATATATTATCAATATTCGAAGTGATTTGATTAAACATACTTATTGCCCTTATAATTGTCATTACTAAATGCAGGTCAGTTCTGTACTTTGGGAGGACAAACAACGGATGCCCCCGATTCCTAAGATAGTAAAGTTATCATTGATTTGGTATGTCTGTACTCTTGTATTGTTTTTTGTATATTTTACTTTGCGAAAGCTATGAATCTTCCAACTCAGACATCATCACGATAATCCACTGATACAACAGAGAATCAGGTGAACTCGTGAAATTGTCCCCATTTCAACTAATATACTATAGGGATACTCCAAGAGGGTGTGGTCGGCATCCTGTAATTCGCCACATAGGAGTCTGTATTTGGTAAAGCTCAAGCTTGGCGAAAATGCCATAGTACTCAATTAAAACTGATAAGTTTGTTGGTTAAGATATACTACCAACCCCAGACTCCTGATTGGAGCGAACGTGACACCGCATGCTGATATGAATGTCACCTCGTAATTTTTGATGTTTATTTATCTTCTAATTCAAATTCCATCAAATACAAGCCACCCTCAATAGCATAAAAAGTCAGTGCTTGATAACCTTGACATAACACCCCCCCAGCATCCGAATCATACCATCAAAATGTACAGTCCACTGAGAAGTGTAGCTAGTAACTAAAATAAAAATTTAGAAAAACTTTTTTCTAAATTTAATAATTATGTATTATTTCTTGATATACTAAATATTATAGATATGTGAAGAAGTATCTCGAAGCTCTGCAATAATATCTTTGTATGTTAAATAATGTTATCAACATTTTTAATTGCGTTTCATTCAACACTGCGTGAAAAGTTTATTGGTGGGAGAATTTAAGGGGTGTTGTAACGTAAAAAAGTAAAAACTTAAAGAGGTCGAGATATCGTGAAGGGGGTGCTGAGGGGGAGAGGTCTGTTTCCAGAACGTGACGTGGAATATGAAATGAAATATTAAATGAATATTGCAATGCTAACACAAAAAAAACTCAGACTTACCTTTGACGGCCTTAGAGGAAATTGAATTGGGTCTGTGTTGCGGAAAGGACGTTTGTGGCGTTTGATTGAGGAAAAGTGAATCTTTTGTACAGCTATCTATATTAATTATATCGCTAAATAGAAAAAGATTTTTTTAAATTTACATTACCTGAATTCGTATCAAATAAATATTTAAATAATTTATCAAAGAAACATAACGAGATTGTTACGTCAGACTTGGCTGCTGTGACTGTATGACATAAGTGGTTGGGCCAATTGTATTTGCATTCGTCCTTTCTTTCCACCTACCCTCGAATCCTTATTTATTATTGTCGCAAGACCAGGGCAACTAGCAGTTACGGGGCATGAGACGACCGTGATTGCGAATAATATTTAGTTGGCTCAAGACAACGGATGCGTGTAGGCCTGTTACCGCTAAACCACCGTTTAATGATTAATTCAATTATACAGACTGATTTCAAAGTTAACTCGAGTGAAATCAAGAAGCGGTTGAGTGCAAGCTTGTTAGAATTTAGCCTTCGTTAATCACAAAGTGACTTAAAACTCATATGTTTGACCTTATTTGCGCTAAATCTCATACGGTTTGAGCGAACGCCGCGTCTTTTACTGAATTTTGTCCTGAACCTTTCCTCATCATTTATCCCAAAACCAAGTGACACCGTAAGAGTGACATTCCGAACCGTCCATTTACGTGTGTGCGTTTAGTGCGTGAGTGTGTGAACACCGAACCGACTTCAGTGCGCGCCAGCCTTCTCAACATAAAAGGTAAGTGTCTAGCATCCTGTGTAACTCCACCGTCTCGATGCGTAATCCACCATCATCTTTAAATTACAGTCCACTGAAAAACGCCACCACACAGTATTTTTATTTTTGTGTAGTTGACAAGCTGTCGCCATACGAATACATATATGTAAAATATTTATGTTGCATCTAAGTTTGGTACGGATAAAATATTATTGAACCTTGAATAGATAACGTCATCGTTCTATAATATTAAGTGTCATCTCCGAAGGGCGAAGGGGTGAACTTTTTATTGTATATGTATATGGTATATGGTAGGTACCCCATGATGATGCGTATGAAGTCTCTGCTTCTTCCTCAGGAACACAGGTTTTACCATTAACATAATGTTTTTTATTGCAGATTGAGAATTACCATGCCTAAGGCTTTATATAAAAATAAAAAAACTCTTTTTTCGTTGGAACTTAAACATATGCACGATTAAATCATTATTTACGTGTGCATACAGTATAACCTCGTTTTTACGTGCCCGGTATTCACGTTTTCCCGGCAATTGCGTGTAATTTTTTCGGTCCCGATGTATTTCAGTACATTTAATACCCGCATTTACGCTTTTCTTTCCCGCGATTTACGTCGGAAATATTCAAAATATGCAAGTTACGCGCGCTTCTGAAGAACTGTCTGATGAAGACGAGGTTGATATTCCAACAAAAGAAGAAGCAATGAGGTTCACCGAGGGTTTAAAAACCTACTTTACAAGCTTTGCTGATATCCATGATGACACTTTTAAATGTTTATATAGTCTTGAAAGAGAATTACATAACAAAAAAACAAAAATGCAACAAACTAATATACATAATATGTACATGATTTTTTCAATAAAAATTTAAATTGAATGTTGTTTTTTAATAAAACGTTATTTTTTTAGAAACATAAAATTTTAATGTTATTTTTTTCAATACCCGGGGTTTTACATTTTCCCTCCAATTAGGTTTTTTTTTTCCAGTCCCTTAAAAAACGTAAAATAGGGGTTATACTGTATTTAAATTCTCACCAACTATTAAATCATAATATAATAATTTAATTATAAATAATAATATATATATATATATATATATTTTTTTAAGTATCTACCTATAAGTACCTAATTATATCTATTTATTTTCGAATTGCGTGGCGTCCAGTTGTCCCGGCGCCAAATCGTCCTTGACCCTGCGGGGCATGGCTATAGACTGAAGGACTGAATGGCGTGACCTTGTAGTTGCCCTGCTATTCGCTACTGAAGCGTGATAATTATAGGTATATTAATATAATAATATAACAAAGTCAATTTTAAACATTATATTTTATGTATATATTTTTAATTTAATTTTTTTTTTATTGAAGACTACAAAAAACGATTTTCAAAGATCGGCATTCCTTATCGAAAATAACTTAACTTTAAAAATGCCAGAAACATACCCATTTGAGAAATCCTTGAAATAATCTCGAACCGGCTGGAAAATCTACAAAATACAATTAGATGTTTTTTTATTCAAGGCTGAATTTTTAAGAATGTAACATTATTCATTGAATATACATAACTTGGAGCAGCGTCAAAAACATGCCTATTAGAAGAATTTTAGAAAATTTTGTTGGTAAGGCAGCTCACTCGGATTCCTAAATAGATATTAGTTTATGTCTCATTTATATAATATATTTTTAAGATGTTTCTAAATTTCTTGTAAGTATCTTGTTTATTTTCATAAATTCCAAATTATGTATATGTGTACAAAATATACATAATATTAATAAATATTACTTTCGTGTAATTATAATATCATATTATTTTATAATACAACAATGATTGTATTAATATTATTTTAGTAATGAAACATACGCAACTAGAGTTAATAATAATATATAATATAATATTTATATTAATAAACTCAAGAACAATATTCAACGAATAATTCACAATATTTTGAGAATATGACATTCTTTATTGAATATACACAATTTGAAAACATCTTCACCCAACGGGATTTGAACCTGTAACGGCTGAATTTGCGCCAGTGTGCTTTTCCAATTAAGCTACAGGCATTCTATTTAATTACAACGCTTTTGAACAAGCAGTTCTTGAATGAAATTGCGTTACAGAGTTTTCTATCGGTTTTTGTATAATAAATCGAGGTATGTGTCAATTAAATGCCTTCATTACTAACCGACATCACGGATCACTCCATTATTTATTTTTATAGTAGCTATAATAATTATTATGCATGGGATGTTTTCAAATTATGTATGTTCAATGATTATTAAATTGTTAAATTATCTAAGAATATGGATTGAGATCGTGGCAAGGATATAATTTATATAATATTATCACATTTTAGTGAACATTAAATAATTAACTTGTTAAAACGTGTGTTAGGTACATTAATTGATAGTTAATCACGAAAATCTCATAAAATTAGTTATAGATATATTTTAAAACCAAGAGCTTTTAAATGAGTACCTACTTTATTTCGAATATTTGGACATCATATTGATAAATATATATTTCTTACGAAGTTTGCGGATTATTTTAGGCATGGACCCCCAACTTACTCTATATTCTTCATTTTTAATTTATATATTTTAGAGTGCATCTATTGTTAAAAGTCTATTTATTTATATATTCATGTTTGATAAAATAATAGGAACGTACTATTACAACTTCATCTTGTTCGAAAGTTCATTAATATTAAAATTCTTTCTAATTAATACTTTTCGTTTCTCGGAAAATAATCAATTACTCCGAGCGATATTTCTTCTTAAAAAGTTATATGACTAAACTTTTATTGCATTTTGAGTTGAATTCGTTTTACAGTGAAAATTAATAAAAGCAAAAAGCTCCCCGTTCGAAAAGTTTAAATGCAAAAGAGGTAGCTTTTAAGGCTTCAACAAATTTGGAGGAGTGTTTGAAAACGTTGCGTTGGATTAAGATTAAACAATTTGCCTAATTGACAATGCAATGTCCGGATCAGCGGAGTGCTAAATATATTTGTAAAAAAATATATATAAACCATATAATTGGGTAATTATAGAATTCTTACATTAATATAACAAAGTGTAAACACATATCAGGAGGCATTTTATTAACATTATTATCTACTTGGTGATACTAATTGCTATGGAAGGTTAATTGTTTTGGGAAATATTCCTGAAAAAATACGCAGAACTTACAAAACAAACAATGATAGCATCCAGTCAAGGACGATTTGGCGCCGGGACAACTGGATGCCATGCAATTCAAAAATAAATAGACGTTAGGTACTCATAGGTACTTTAAAAAAATATGTTTAATATTATTATTTATATTAAAATTATTACATTATGATTGAATAGTTGGTGAAAATTTAAATATGCACACGTAAATAATGATTTAATCGTGCACATGTTTAAATTCCAACAAAAAATGAGTTTTTTATTTTTATATGAATCCTTAGGCATGGTAATTTGCAATCCGCAATAAAAAAATATTATGTTAAGAGTAAAATGAATTAAAACTACTAAGTAGTAGATAGGAACTGATTAAAATTCCTCGTCTACGTTCTGTATACGTGTCTGCGACACTGCGGCGTACAATTTTTCTGGCGTCCAGTTGTCCCATTTCCCATCCAGTATAAAGCTGGCAAAATATATGGAAGACTGGAGAAGGCTGATCCAAAATGGTACTTACCAATTTTGAAGTAGTCACGTTCCTCATTTATGATAATTAGAAGGAGGAAGAGCTTAGCATATCATAGAATGTGATTATCATTTTTAGGATACTGAAAAGAATAAACTATCATGTTCACTGTTAAGGGGAGAAAATGTATCTCAGAGTGGTAGTTGTATTGATTGACTTTTTACGAAGAATGGTTGTCAACCATAAGATAAATCTAATGGAATGTTGCACTAAATCAAATGTTTATTAAAAAAATATATTTTGTGCTCAGCAGCTGGATAGAACCAAAAAGCATTTATCCTTGATGGTTTTATTATCCACGACCATTTGATAGGGTCTGGTTTAAGTACAATCAATTCGTCACCTCAGTTTTAACTTAATGCAAATAAAGTTTTATTTATTTAGATGTTATCCATATATGCAAATTTAAATCTTAATATAGTATTTGTATTGAGAATTTAGAGACGCCTTCAGTTTTGTAATAGCTTACAGGAAAAGTAAAGATGATAAAGGCATGCTAGAGTTACTAAATGAAAGATTTTTCTGAAGGCAGTTTTTTTAAAGAAACAGAAAACTATAGTGGCAAACACTCATTGAGTCTCCATCAGGCACTCTTCGCTACTGAAAAACCGTGAGAAATAAAAATTATTTCCACGAGGAAACGCTTGGGAATTATCGACAATATTTGTAAATATCGCCCACCCATCGCGAACGTCACTGGTCTGAATCAATCGACATCTGAATTGTTCGCCTAAAATTAGCAAAACTTTGCTAAAATTTACGAAGGTTGATGAGCCGTACTAGAAATGAATAATTATTGACAGCGGAATTTCTCACTTTGCGGAGCTGTTTTAATTTATTCATGGGAAGTTTTTTATTCGGTTAATAACGCTATAACCTAAATTTCTGTATTAAATTCTACGTAAATTTACGAATATAAGTATTTTTTTATTTAACATACATAATTTGAAAACACCTCAGAATTTAACCTCTAAGAATAAATCTTTTTGAAAAAAATACGACAGCCTGCGAGTTCGAACCTACGTCCTCAGGGATTCGCGCCTATGACGTGTTCTAACAAACTTTTTTCACTTTTTCAAAAAAAAAAAACTAGTAGGTATATCTGAGGTGTTTTCAAATGATGTTAGATTGTAAATTTCTGTATTAAATTCTACGCAAATTTAGGAATATAAGTATTTTTTTTTATTTAACATACGTAATTTGAAAACATCTCAGAGAAATATTTAACCTCTAGAAATAAATCTTTTTGAAAAAAATACGACAACCAGCGGGATTTGAATACGCGTCCTCCAAGATTTGCGCCCATGTATTCTACTTAGCTTTTTTCACTTTAGCACCTTTTCAAAGATTTTTATCTGTTAGGTTTGGTACTTAAGGCTTAATGAATTAAAAAAACTAACCATCACCATCTGTAATAATATGCATTATTAATTCAACGATAATGGGTATGACTGAAAAAATGTGCACTATTTTATCGGATCGCCCATAACATACATAAAATATCATGGTTTGGTTTAGGCAGGGTTTAATTGAATTTTAAAAACTAACCAGCACCCTCCGCAAATTGTCATCTTATTTCAATGAAGACAAATAAGTATGATTGACAAAGTTTAGTGTGCACTATTTATATCGAATCATAGCAGCCTAACTCCAATGGAAAGCCACTAGATTAAGTTCACTTATTTAACACATAACACATGCATAATACCACTATGCATGTGCACATAATAATTCAAAATCTAAAAATAAGGTAACTGAATCTTGCACCCTCTTAAAAAGATTGATAGATCCGAATGAAGACGACAACTAGATGTGGCTAGGGTCCACCCAGGGCTTTGACACTCCGAAAAAGGACAATGATGAATAATAATATGAAGTTTGACTAGACGTATTACTGCAATGTCAAATTTAATAGCAGGCTTCAATATATAGCAGTATATATGCCTTTAATTTTCATGCGTTTATTCTGGGTGATAAATCATTTTCTATCTAGACTAGGAATCTAAAAAAACGTCACTGTGGAACGGGAAAATCTCTGTTGGGATTTTTCTTGTTATAAACCGAGAGCTTCTTTGCTTTTGTAAAGGGAAAAAATCTTCGGTTGGAAAATGGTATTGGGTGAAAATTTGCATTACAAAGTAACAAAAAGGAAAATCGATGAAGTTGTCGATATTGTCTGCTTATGAGTTAACTTATTGTTAGACCTATGAAAGGGACACAATGGAAACGTTTTTTGTGGAAGAAAATCACTTTGGTTATTTTAGTTTTTTTTTACGTCGCTTGGCTCATTATCGTGACATAAAGAAGCTGACACACTTTATTATGTAGTCCTTTGTCGTCGTGATTATGTCAAATTACCTGACAATTTTTTTATTCAACTCGTTTAAAATGTATACAAATAGGTAGGCATGAAGAAATACTATACTATTTTATTTTGTATGGAAGTTCACCACTCCTTTACTTACTACTAGTAGGTAATAAGGTGTTTACATTATTATATTATTTTAATACAATCAAAAATTAACTGTATATTTTGTTTTTAGTGTGTAGGTAATAAAGTTTATACGTTCATTTGTTTTTTTTTATTTAGAATTATTAATAACCATGTCCTTGCCTTTTCGTACAAGGTGGATGTTAGTAATTTTGAACAATCACAAACACTCAGGCTTTCAGAAAAATACATAAATATTGTATCCTCGCCGGGAATCAAACCCAGAACTCTCGCGCGGAAGGCTAGCGCCCTACCCACTACACCGCGAGAGTCGCCTCCAGTTGTAGGTAGTATTCTCGGGTGGAAAAACAGCGCCTACGTACTGCACCACGAGAGCCGCCTACGTTCATTTGTTGTATAAATTAGTTATAATAATTGAGAATTCACTGTATTCGTTCTCCGTGTGTATTCACATTTGGAACTCAACAGTGGCGAGGGGTGGAAGTAGGGTCTTAAGACCCGACATAAATAGTGCACACTAAACTTTGTCAGTCATACTTATTAAATAATTTTGTTTTCATTGAACTAAGAATATACGAAACAATAAATATTTAGATATATTTATATGCCACGGGTGATCCGACATAAATAGTGCACACAAATCAATTTTTTTTTCCGTTGAATTAAGAATAATTACATAATACAGATGGTATTTAGTTTTTTTTAATTTACCAACCCCTGCCTAAACCAAACCATAATAGATGACAAAATATTTTATCTATTATGGCTTAGTTCACGCAGGGTTTATTTGAATATTAAAAAATAACGATCGCCATCTGCAGTTTGTAGTCTAATTAAACAAATACGAATAACTGACAAAGTTTAGTGTGCACTATATATGTCAGATTCAGCCTACCTTCATCTTTCGCCACTGGCACTCAACAATGATCAATACACACTTAAGTACGAATACAGTTAATCTCGATTATATAACAAATGAAAGTATAAATTGCATACTATAGTGCATGAAGATGCCAAAAGGGTTACTAAAAATGACTCAAATAGAATTAATAGTACAAAGATGTAGAAGAAAAGAATCTTCTTATATGGTGATAAAACGTAAATGTATGAAATTCAAAAAAGAAAAGGATGTCTGGTATACAAATTAAGTTAGCTACAAGTAATTCGTGGGTCGGGATGTGTAGTCAGGTAAGTCACAAAACAGCAAAAATGAGATATGAATGCCACTATACTAAAAAAAAAATAATCTTTCGTTGTGTGTAGTCAGGTAAGCCGTACGTCTCACCATTGGTGAGATGTAGTTTCAGTCAAAACATATTTTTTATTTTACGGGGTGTGTACACAGTTAAGTCACATGAGTAGTCAGATAAGTTAACATTTTGTGTGACTTACATTACTACTCATAGTTGGCTTACCTTCAAACGTCATACCCACTCAGTGTTGATTTTGGTGAATTTAACGTATTTTTAAAGATATTTTGAGAAATATTTGAAAAATAAATAACAACAGAACCTAAGTAAAATAGTCATAGGTATTATAATAAATTATGACTTATATAAATAAGTATGTGTATTATTTGTAAATAATAAAAAATATACCAAATTTATCGAATTTGATTTATTTAAATCTAAAAACACGTACATAATATCCAAATAAACAATCTTGCTTCTAGGTTCAACCACATACTCCAATAACTTGTATGTTAACGATTCATTGATAGCATAAAAGATCTTGATTTTAATATTCAAGAATTATTACAGTCTAATTTACCAACATTGAAGAACCACGCCCTTCATGCTCAAATAGTGCTTCCACGATTACACATCATAATGATGTTTTAACCTGTTACCCTCGTTCTCGATTGAGAAGTAATAATCACCAAAAATGTAACTTAAGGGATGATACAAAACCTTCAGAAATGATAAAAAAGTTGCACGAAATACTGGAAAAAGTTACACAATAAGTACCTATAATGGATGTTATGAATACGAAAAAAAGTCGTATCAGATAAAGCGAACCATGAAAACAACATTTTCGCCAACAGTTTAATATTACTTGACTGTTGAACTGTTACGGAAACCAATTTGTAAAGGTTGTACACTAAAAACATTAAGTGAAAGTCACAATTTTTTTGTTTTGGAAAAAAAAGTGCGACTACTTCCGGTATACTTATTCAAGAATATGCAAGAGGAAAAATATCTCTAAAAGATAGCGAAGAAGATAGGCAAATATCTAAGACACATATTATACTCTCAATTCCATCATTATGAGAGTCATTACTCTAGAAAATACTTACCGCCACATATGACAATAACTGTGATGTATTCTCAATATTTGAAGAGTATTAGCTCTAATCCCATCAATATTCGTTTATACGCAGAAATATTCCCTGGCATGAACTTAACATTCAAACGGCCAAATAAGGATACCTACTTGCCAAACATACGATAAACTTAACTTAATTAAGAATTCCACCAACGATGAAGAAAGAAATAAAAATCATGAGGAATTGAAAGAGCATCATAACGAAGCTGACTTTGCATATTCAGCTAAAAAATTGTGATAAAAAGTACTTGCAAGATTCTTCTTGCCAAATTATAACATTTGACATGCAGCAAAGTTCCCTAGCCTTTTACAAACGGCATTTGACAGTGCATGATTGTGATAATAACCAGGGATATTGCTATGTATGCCATGAAACTCTTGCTAATAGAAAAGCTAACGATATCGCTTCATGCCTGTTCAAATACTTAACCAAGGGGTACATGATAATATTAAGCATATGATCATGTATTCTGATAGATGTGCGGGTCAAAACAAAAATAACCACGTAGCTGTAATGTGCATGATAGCAGTAAAACATTCTGAGACTTTAAACAAAATTGATCACACTTTTTAGTCCCTGGCCACACACATATGGAGTGCGATAGTGACCATCGCATAATTGAGAAGAAAAAAAAACATTTGGTGGAACGATCGAAAATCCTCATGATTGGGCCAAATCAATGTGTGAGGCTGCAAAGAAAAATCCTTTTAAAGTCACTGAAATGACTCGTGCAATTACAAATTTTTAACTACTCGGATCGATTAAAAGGACTCAGAAAAATAGACACAGATGGGAATAAGTTTGTTTGGAGAGATGTTAAGTGGCTTCAATTCAACAAACACGAACCGGGAATAGAGAAATTTGAAAGAACTCTCGACGAAACGACTGCATTTTAACAAATTTCATATATAAAACGAGACAAGACGAAAGATTTGATAGACTTACTTCCATACATTTCACCGTATTATAGAGAATTTTATGAGTCACTTGAGACATCTGAGATAGTCAGCGATATTTAACCTGATACTATTGAATAAATTCATACTGAAGTTTAATGATAACGATTAAACTTTATAATATTCAGGTTTGTGTGCCTTTTCATTACTTAAATAACATTAAAGTAAAAAAAAGTTGTAAAAATGCTAATTTTAAATTTATATAATATTTTGTTCAATAAACTAATAAGATTTATGTATAAAACGTGTGTTTTATTGCTAATATTAGTCGGATTTACATGACAAAATAACAATATTACTTTATGCGTAGTAAGGTAAGTCAATCATTTTTTGTGCAAATCCAGTTAAGTCAATTCCCTTTTTTTTAAACCAATTAAGTTTTAATGAAACGAAATAGTTAGAATACTTCTAGGACATATAATTGAAAGCTAATTACATGTACTTTGATTTGTTACCCATAAAAAAACATAACTATAATTAGGGGAATGTGGGGAATTTTTTGAACTTTGTTTTTGCTATATCTCAAAATGACATTTTGTGACTTACCTGACTTCACATCCCGACCCACGAATTTTTATATTAATACTAGCTGACCCGGCAAACGTTGTTCTGCCATATAAATTATTTCTAGTGAATATTTTGGTTGTTAAATAAAAAATAACGAATGTATCGTAAGTATGTGGGGATGGGATCTATGACAGAAAGAGAAATAGAGCGCTGTAGACGATGACCGCCGATAAAAACAAAAAAACATCAACCATTCATTTTCTCAATTCAAAATGACTAATGATGTTCATAATGAATGAATTACCTGTGACAGGATCTCGTTGTTTAAAGTTTATGCAATATCCGTCTTGTCCCTTCCAGAAAATTAGCGGATATTGGAGAGCGTCTTATGAACGGTGTGTGTCAGCGATGAACTCCAGATTATTGTTTCTTCTTCGAATCACGATTTCTCGCGTCGATGTGCGGTCCCCAACCATGATTCCAGCAATGTCGTCAACAACAGGTGCATTGAATCGACGCACGTGCTCTCCAGCTGGTGTTGTATCAGGATTGATGACAATAGCGTGATTGTCACTTTGCAATTCGTGCATGTGTGCTTTGAAGAATTTCAATAATTCATTGTGCTCATTCAACAGGGCGTCCAGTTCGCCGACGATCCGCCTGGAAATAGGCGAATTGAGGCCATTGTAGCCGGAACGTGCATCCACATGATTGATGTCCTCACCGCCCATGAAGAAGATTTGTAAAAATGTATGTGGTTCGTTTGGCATTGGCAGGAATGAGCCTACTTTGTGGTATACTTGGCCTTTGATTTTGAACGTAGAATGGAATTGTTGACCATTTGCCGCAGTATTGTGAACTATTTCTGTTGCTCCGAACGAAGTCATTTGGAAGCATGAATTGAATGTGCGAATGGACTTCAGGAACAGGTTTGAATCTGGAACCGTGCCGATGAGCAAGCCGCTCAATGGTTCTGGTGGTATCTCAATTTCTGGTAGTTGTACTTTTCTTGATGCGCAACACATCCCGGCTGACTCATGTTTGAATTTGAGCGCATGACAATGGGGACATTCTTTGTCCATAGCACCAATCAGCACTTTCGGATGAGCGGAATATTCAATATCTGGCTCGTACTCGAATGCGAGACGAAGAAACGAAGCGGATGTAAATGTTCGATGTACTTGATGGCGTTGTCGGTCATTTGCTCTGCGTGTGTTAACTACGAACCGGCGCGCTTGGCTCCGTTCCAATTGTCGTTGTTGATTTCGTTCAGCTCGTGCCTCTTATGATTGAGATGCACGCAATTGCGACATGCTTACACGCACGATTTTGTTCTCTTGTTGGATTTGTTCGTCTGTTCTTTCTGCTCTACTATTTTGCATGTTTGTTGCTTTATTCGTTCGACGGCCTAAATGGCCCCCCTTGCGTCTTGCTGGCATTGTGCACTGTAATACACGCACATAAAAATAGATAAATTAAAATAAATCGTACAAAATTTTGCACGCACTGCGTTGTGATATGCCGAATGAAATGTCAAAATGACGCGACGCTTCTCTTGAATTCTTCTCGGACGTAGCGCCATCTGTTATTCAACAACATAAATAATTTCGTTCTGTTGAATTACGAACGACGGTTAAATTTGTTCATACAAAAATAATAAAATCGCGATTAAAAAATGGAAGGGTGGGGGTAGGAGGGTTAAAATTTGGGGTTATAAGTATGTTTTTATGTTAAATAATAAAAAAAATATTAAAAAAAAATTGTCAAAAAAATAGAAGAAAATTTTTCTGGATAGAGATACCCTAATCACCTAGCGGTATGAAATATACTTGTTGACCTATTCTCATACCTAACATATATACATATATGAGCCATTTCGGAGGAGTTCGACCACAAACATCGTGACACGAGATTTTTATATATATAGAGATTAATACTTACGACCGAAGGTAGGTACTTGATGGAATTTGAATTTAAATTGTAATGGATTTAAGTTTTGTGTTATTCTATTTGAGTCATGCTATATCATCATCAGCCGGGGTCAATCCACTGCTGGACGAAAGCCTCCCCAAGCTTCTTCCAACTCTCTCGACCCTGTGTCATTCGCTGCCACGTATATCCGCCGAACTTTACCAGTTCGTCAATCCAGCGGCTTTTATGGTGACCCTGTGGCCGTTTCGTGCCCCCTGGGTACCACTGGATGACGGTATTTGTCCAGCGGCAAGCAATGTGCCCCGCCCAACTCCATTTCAGCTGTTTGACAGCGTCTATTACATCTCGTACTCTTGTCTGCTTCCTAACGCATTCGTTTCTCTTACGGTCCTTGCGTGATGCCCAACATACACCTCTCCATGCCTCGCTATGCAACTCTTAGCCTTTGGACATCTCTCGTATTGAGGGTCCACGTCTCGCAGCCATGCGTGAGCACGGGTAGCACACATTGGTTGAACACCCTACGCATAAGACACAATGGTAGGTCACTCTTGAAGATACTATTCAGACGTCCGAAAGCACTCCATCCCAGCTTTGTTCTTCGAGCAATTTCATCGTACATACTTCGTCTATGGGCACCTGTTGTTCGAGATGCTATATAATAAGATATAATATGCTGCTCGTATATAATGACACCCACGATGGCCGAGTGGCTTAAGCGCCGGTCTATAGTGTCGAGGGACCCAGGTTCGAATCCTGGGCCTGGCAAGTACACAATATATTGTTTTCCAATTGGTGCATGAGTCAGAGTATCATAATGCACCTGATAGTTTGAGCAAGTGGCTGACATCCATTTCTCGTAAAAATAAAATCTGTTAATACAAACCTCCACTCTATGGAGGCCCATATGATCCTATTAGGATCCGATATGGTCAAAAGAAGAAGAAAAGAAAATATAATAAGCACTGCAGCTTCATTTGAAGAAAATTTTACACTTATACTACGTTATAGGTACCACTATAATTTCAGATTCACTCGATTCATTAGTTAATTATATACATGATTCAATGTGCAGATATTACCAAAATAAACCTTGGATACTTAAATTTATAGGATTGGGTAGAGTATAATAATTATGTATCACTTCAATTTGACATTATTTGATGCATCTCATATATTATTGCCTATCAAAGGAGATATCTGAATTTGAATTTACATAAGGTGAAAATTAAAATTTATAAATTTAAGACGTTTACAATATGACATTTAAAAACAAAGCAGTAGAATTAAACAGTCTAAAGAAGAAATAAATAATATATGTTGTGTCATAAAAACAGTATGAAAAGTAAAGTAAAAGATGCAAAATTTTTAAATTAAAAACAGTATAAAAATATTATAAATAACTATAAAGCATGTAAGCATACCGAATGAGCTAAGTGGATCGTACTTTAAGAATTTATAAAACAACGCCCACGTATACTCATCTTCACGTATGTGGAATATATCAACATCCGAAACGATTTGGTTGGACAGAGTTATTGAGCCAATTGGCATCACCAATGGCAGGTTGGTTCTGCTCCTTTGGGAGAACAAACAACTGATACTCCCGATTTCTAAGACAGTTATCAGGTGGACACACAAATAAATACCGCCAAGAATGGTTCTCATTTACACCACGTATACGTCGAAAAAAAAATATTTTAAATACTGTATCTAGCTATTTGTTTGTTGAAGGGGGTACCAATTTGTGGTTTTATATTTTTTATTATGGCTATATTTTTTTTATATGGATCGAATAATTGATTAATAAACTAGAGAAATAATTGATTTTGATTGAAGTCTATTGTTTGATTGTTCAAATGCGACTAACTTTACCATGTTAACTCAGTGAGTCTTGCTCAGGAAACTCCGAAATAATGCCTAACGGGTAAGGAGAAGCAGGTCACCGATCTCGAGTAAGGTAGAATACGGGATAAATTTCAACACGTGTCAAGAATACGTTATACGTCAAATACTGACAACTCCTCTCGGTTTATGCCAATGCATGAGCGTCAATACGCTTATTTAATATTTATATTATATTACACACACTATTGCATGTCTATAATGCGTGGCTCATTTTTGTAGGACACTCACACATTCAAAACCCTGCGTCAAACTTTACTGTATTGGTATATAGCCTATCGGAATTCTATTTATTATCTGTTCTGTGGTCTTACTGCAACGATCTGTATAATTATCGACACGAGTTTTAGTTACATGGCGTGTAAAGATACTTCCTTGTCAATTTTATGCAGGCATTAAAAAGCTGTACATTGACTCTTTTTTTTAGATCAATAATCACGTCAAATTGTAAGGTTATGTACACTAAGAAACAAACTTAAATAATTACAAGATAAAAAGAACTTTTTACATACAACGTTTTTAAATTTTCTGTTGAATCATATTAACTTGACTTGACTAGCTTAAACGATCAAAAAAAATGTGTACTTGATAGAAATAATACTGAAATGTCATTTTGACATTTCATATTGATTTCATAGTAACGCACGTATATATTGATAATTTAGTTGCTAGGACCCCAGACTCCTAGCAACCAATAATAGTAGATTGTATTACGGATTTCTTCCGAAATAACTTTTCATACAAAACAGAATTAACTGAAAATGAATTCAATTCTACTTAAAGATGGCTAAAAGTATTTAAAAAAAATGCATTGGGATTGTGTTCTGATATATTCTAAAAGTTTCAAATGTCTAGCTAGTCGGGAAGTTAGTTAAAAATCGATTGCAAGATTTGTACTGGATAAACAATCACCGGACAAATAAGAATACGAGCTAATAAAAGCGTTGTAAAATAGAACGCGAGCTATCTTTTTCTTTTTGGGTCTGCCAATAGAAGAAGAAAATAATGTTAAAAATAAAACCACACGTGCGTACATACAATTATTAGCAGAATCTAAAATCGAACTACCTTAAAAAAAATGAATACGAAAAGCGTTGAAACTTCTTCTATCGAGATTCCAAGGTTATAACTTATAACGTATCTGATAAACTCAATAATTCTCTTCCAAGGTTAAACATCCTTAGTTAGATAATTTTATCAAGAATTAATTCTAATTAATTCCGGCTCGTGTATCATGTTATAATAATATTATATCGCTAACCTAAACAAAAACAAACACTACCTAGCGGGCTATTAAATTTCATCATTGATAACAATTATTATGTGAAACATCTTCATTTTCAACAGAGGCAAAGTGACTTTGAAAAGTAATCGGTTCATTACATTTTAAGATAATTTGAGTGGCCACCAGAATAATATTATAATGAAAAGGTTCATTAGCTAATCGTGGAATTAGAATAATGAATATGGTATTATTAAATAACTTAATTATCATCGATCCACTGCTAGAGTTAAGTCTCTTTATTTTCACTTATTTCCAGAGATGTGGAGTATTTCAAGTTCATGAATTATATAGAATATAATATGCATGGCCACCACAAGGAAGGTATGACAGGGTACTAGCCTAGGGGCCTGGCGTGGCAGGCCGATCAGATAAATGAGATAAAAATACAATCTTAATTTGCTCTAATAATAAAAAAAATACTAAAAGTAGGATACGCAATTTTACTCCGAGATTATATATTTATGGTACTATTTTAAAGGTCGTAAGAGTCAGTGAACCTCAAAATGAGTCTCTCCGCAGTGTAGTTTGTTTTTTTGCCGGCATGTTTGCCACTTTCGTTCTACTGCGCAGGCGCAGATCAAAAAGCTTCCAAACTTTTTTGATTCATGGATGAAATCTTGCAACTGCAGGATAATACCGTATCCGGAAATTTGTACGTAAACAGTTCACCGCAGGACACTTATTCGTGTACCGCAGTACGTGAAATATGAGTTCGTGTAACATTTCATCAAATGACGAGTTCTTCGTTGAACATTTCACCGTGGAGTATATTTGTATGTATGCTACAACATGTGGCGAATTTTAAGAGATGTCTTTATGAGGTTATGTTAGGTTATGTTAGGTTAGGTTAGGGTTAATCTAATTGGAACAGAACTACTTGCATACTATCGCCGCATTTTGTAAGATACTAACACACCCTCAATAGCACGACACAAATCTGGCTAGCTCACTTGTTAGTGCACGTACCATAGGGTGGTTATTAAATGTTTATAGTTTTTTTTTGGAAATGTATACAATGTGAATTAAAGTCTTAAAGAAAATATTAAAATCTGTTTATTTATTTATTTTGTTATAACACGGTTTTTATCATTTAAAACATTTCAGGGTTTATACATCTAATTTTTAACTTTATATAAAAAGGATTATTTATTTAGGAACTTATTTTTTAATATTCAATTGATAATTTTTACTTATTTAGTTATTAACTGGCACGCCATAAAGGAGCGTGGGTTTTATACTATATTCCTAGAGGAGCCGAATCGAACTCAACTATCCTATCAGAAGAGCGAAATCGAACTGATCTTAGACTAATATACTTTTGAATTGACGCACTCGATCTCGGGAGAGGCCTTATTTTTTTAAAGCCTGTCCCCCTTCAGAGGCACCACCTAATTAGCAGTGCGATCGCGCGTATTATTCCTTAACATTTAATTTGTTATAAACTCTTATTCTAATCTATAAACAATTAGGTAAAATTATTTAAAGCATAATTACGGAAGAAAGCTATGTAGAAAGTTAAGTATTTAAGAAGTTATTTCAATTTCCAAATTATAAAAACATATCTCCCGCCGAAAATTGTCTCTTTGTTTAGAATCGGTGTGAGCGGTGCACACACACTATCAAAATAGTCCCGATTCACGCATATCGAGTGATTGACAGAATACGCAGTGCAGTGCGTGTATTATTTTAAATTTACAGATTTTATTTAAACACGTTATTTATTTTAAATTATAAAATGCAGCTACTGAATTTAATTATACAAAGCAAAACTACTGAGTTTAATAGTAACCCTCTTCGGTAATTTTGCTATACATATTATTATATTTTAATCCTCGCTTACATTTATTTATCTCAATTCTCATTTACTCCGGCATTCATCTCCTTTATAGTATAACAATTTTACATCTTCCTCACATACCAGTATACATATTTATTAATAAGATATTTCTTTATTTAAAACTTACGTGCTAGGTACATACCATAATATTTGAAATCATAATTAAACAATTTAAATATTTACTTAATCTATTGACTCCATTCGTCACCTCGCATACTTGTTTCAATTTCTTCCCGCCTAGTGTACACCAGTGCATACACAGAGCGAAGACTTAAACTGAAATAGAAAGATAGTTTGACGATTTTCCAAGGGATTTTAGTTACGAGTTTTATAAAGCCGCCGGGGTAAAGATTAGGTGACGATGTTTGGGCCATCAAATATATATTATATTATCATAGATATTTAAACGGTATTTTATGTTGGTGTTAATTCGCCCCTAATTTTTGATGCACAAACGTCGATCCCAATCTCACGGCCACGTACTTTGTCCTTTGGACGATCGTCAATACATGTTATGGTACATACATTTACATTTTATTTAGTTATACGATTCAAACTTTAAAGTAACTTAAAAGACTTGTATTAGCATACAATCCTGATAGGTTATTGGGGAATCTGGTTATATGTTTTTGTTAGATATGACGTAATTGGTTACGTTGTCAAAAGCGTTAGAACTTACTTTCGTTATTCATTTTATTTAGTTAATTGTTTACTTCTAGTCATCTCCTCAAGATGCCGTTGTGCGGGATTATTGAGTGTGCTAGGTATATTTATTTTATTTTCCAGTCATCCACTCAAGACGTCGTTGTGCGAGATCATTGAGTTTTGCTGGGTATATGTTTTTCGTATTGATGTCTAGAATATCAATCGTTTTTAGTTTTCTTTTTATTTTATTTTATTTCTTTTTGAGCGTCGGTCGCGTCCTTTGTTGACGTCGAGCTCTTCTTTTCACTGGGTGAATAAGTGTTGTGTCAAGAGGGACTGTACCCGTCGGTACAGTGGTTGTCCTCTGGCGAGAGGCGTCTAAGGCAATTTTCACCTCACTAAGCGGTATATCATCGTCAGTCAATCCTTCTACGTCAGGTACCTTTGTCAAGGAGAGATTATGGTTAGTTGTCCCGGTTTCGAACCCGGTTACCTGCCCCTCTTCCCCACAAGATTCCGAGGACGTTTCTGGAGTCCTGATTCTTTTCCAATTTCTCACTACTTTGTCACTTTTTGACGTCGACGCTTCACATGTCCTTCCAGTTGCATCATCATGTCCCAGGGACAAATCATTTGTAGACTCGTCACGATACGGCGACGCAGGCGGGGAGTGTACAGTTCCCTGCGCTATGTCGTGTTCAGTGGTCGTGTCTCGTCTTGTAACGATGTCCTGAGTATCAGGTACTTCCTGAAGGGATGTGTTCGGTGCCTCCGTGTTATCTTCCTCTTCTTCTTCATCGGTATTACTATGCTCCAGTTCTGGTACAATCGGCGGGTAATACTTGCGTAAGTGGTCCACGTGGAACTTAAAAGGTCTGCCCCGACGCAATACGTAGTACGATACCCGACCTACCTTCCATATAATTTTATGAGGCCCCGACCAACGAGGGTCAAGGCCCGAATTCGCCCCTGGCCTCGTTTTTGGAAATTCTTTTACGTATACAGAATCACCAACTTGGTACGTCGGCGTTTCGGGTTCGTTTTGTGCTCGCCGGCGTCTAAAATATTCTTCCTCATTTATTAATACGGCGCTATCTATTTCCTCGCTACTCCTCTTCACGTTGTTTTCTTCATTGGTACGCAGTGGATTGGACCAATACCCGGGTTTGCACATTTTTCGACCCCAAAGTATTTCCGCAGGTGAGAATCCAGTAGCTGCGTTTCGACGACCTCGTAAATCGCCCAATATATCGGGGATGAGATCATCCCACGTATTTTGCTCTCGGCCTATCAATCGGATCCGTAGTCCTTTCTTTATTTCCTGGTTTCGTCTTTCTGTAGGATTTGCGCGTGGTTGGTAGACTCCGGTGTTCCATTGAACAGCGTCCCATTCTTGTAATGCGGCCAACCATGCCGGATGAGAAAACTGAACTCCATTGTCTGTTAATATGGCTCGTGGGCTTCCAAATCGCAATATGATATTATCGCGGACCAAAGGGATAATATTCATGGCCGTCGACGATCGCATTGGGAAAGCCTCTACCCACCGTGAGAACAGATCAGTAATTACTAAAAGAAATTTGTTTTTACGGCGTGTAACAGGGTATGGGCCCATTAAGTCAAGGGCCAGGATTTCCCATGGTCTTTTTGCCTCCGTATGCGAGGTTTGAGGTGCTCGTGGTTGCAATGCACCACGCTTTCGAGTAGCGCAGATGACACAAGCGCGTACATACGCTTCCACTTGCTGTCTTCGTTTGTGCCAAAAGAATTCACTTCGAATAGCATAATCGGTTTCTTGCGCGCCCGCGTGTCCTCCTTCGTCATGAAATAATTGTATGACATCCCTTTGAAGGGGTGGTGGTACTACAAGGGTAGGACCTTGGTTATTACTTTTTCTCACCAACAATCCGTTTTTTATTTCGAATCCTGCCAGTCTCCTACGGACACCTTCATTTGAGTTTAATTTTATCATCCGACTCCGTGTGACTGGGTCGTTCCTCTGGCATTCAATTACTTTTTGTCTTATATTCACTGTTGTCAGCAGCATTACTGCGGCAGACTCCGGTCTTCGTGTAGGCGCTGCCATACGTGCACTCTCTTCCTCCGGACTTAGAGTGACGCCAGCGGGTTCTTGTGGGTACCTTGAAAGATGATCAGCGAGATGGTTCTCCTTTCCCGGACAGTGTTCAGTGGTAAAACTAAACTCTGAGAGGAGGATTGCCCATCTTGCCAACTTTCCCTTACTGTTTTTAGCAGTATTGAGCCACGTAAGCGCCTGATTGTCGGTAATCAGAGTAAACGGTCTATCTTCTAAATAACCCCTGTATCGGGTGATGCCCCATACAGCGGCCATAGCCTCCAGCTCGTTACTGTGGTACCGCCTCTCAGTGTCGTTTATGCGCTTGCTTGCGTAAGCGATTACGTCACGTTCGCCGTTCTCTTTCTTTTGAAAAAGCACAGCGGCTATGCCGCAACCGGATGCGTCTGTTTGAATGCAGAAGGGTCTCTCAAAATCAGGCCTTGCCAACCTCAAAGGCTGTCGTAAGACTTGCTTTATTCGGCGGAAGGCTTCTGTTGCTTCTGATGTCCACCGGAATCGCACGGTGGTTCGAAGTAGCTGTGTTAACGGGGTCGCCATCTCGGCAAACTTAGGGATGTATTCCCTAAGCCAATTAACCAAACCGAGAAAAGATCGCACGTCTTTACGAGTTTTTGGCTCCGGTAACGCTTCTATTTCTTCGAGATGATGCGCCTGCGGCTCATTCCCGGTTGAGGTAATACGATGCCCTAGATAATTTACCTCCGATAAACCAATATGGCACTTCGCTGGTGCGACGCGTAGCTCGTGGCATTGCAACCTTTCGAACACAAGTCGCAAATGATGGGCGTGCTCCTCCCATGTCTTACTATAAACGATTATATCGTCTAAGTAGACCAGACAAATGTTATTCACCAAGCCTACCAGCACCTCTTGACTCATTAGCCGCTGGAAGTGTCCCGGTGCATTTTTACTTCCAAAAGGAAGTCGTCTGAATTGGTAGCAGCCCCCGTCAGCTGTAGTAAAGGCTGTCAAAGGCCTCGTATCTTTGTGGACTGGAATTTGCCAGTAACCACTTTTGAGGTCCAAACTACTAAATATAGTGGCTGTGCCAAGGTCTTTAAGTGTGTCCAGGATGAGCGGAAGTGTTACGGATTCATCGATGGTTACAGCGTTGAGTCTTCTGTAATCCACACAAAAACGTGAAGTCCCATCGCGTTTAGGTACTAGAACAATGGGAGACGCATACGCGGACGTACTTGGCTCGATGATGTTATCAGCTAACATCTGCTCCACATCCTCCTGGATCTGCTTCCGTTTACTTTCCGATTGTTTATAAGCATTTATACGAAATGGTGTTTTGTCTTTCAAATGGATTCTAAATTCTGATGTTCGACTGCAAGGGCCTGTTTCCGCGAATTGGTCTCGGAAATCTTCCATGACTTGTGTTAGAGCGATGCGGGCTTCCTTGGGAATATCAGGACTTAGTTCGGCCAATGTAATTGGTCCATTTGGTAGAGGTAACCTATTTGTTATACAATGTAATGTCTGTCTTTTTGCTTTTCCAAAATACACACATCGGCGCTTTAAGTCAATCACTGTTTCTTGGTCTTCCATCCAATCCAGGCCGAGTAGAACGTCAATATGTAATCCATCTAATACCAGTGCCTGAATGTGTACAGGACTATCTCGTAAGTAGCCTTGGATTAAAACTTCGCCTTGCGTCTGTAGAGACTCACCGCCCGCAGTCATCAACGTCACGGGGTTACCCTCTATTCTGGAAAGTGATTGTGCCAAATCACTACGTATCAGGGTCCTGGTGGCTCCCGTATCCAAAACAGCTTCGTAGCATCCTTTTATTCCATTTATCTTCAGTGGTAGTCGAAGCAGATGCTCGCCATTCACTCCCTTTGTGTCCCCCTTATTGGGCAAGTACACTCCAATATAGGGCTGTTCCTTTATGTTAGCGTCTTGGTGTGTACCAATGCTATTAATTCTGCAATTTATTTGTTTTAGAATTTCTCCGTTGGACGCATATTTATCATGTATTATTGTTACAGTATCCTTAGGGGGTACGTCATCGTATTTTATTTTACTACTTACTATATGCATTGCAGATAAACTATTATTATTTTCATTCTTATATTTCGCACTTTTATTTCCTACATTATTTACATGTACGCCACTGTCGATTTTTTCCATATATTTGACACTTTTATTATCTAATTCAAATGTCAGTGCATCATTATTAATTACATCTAAATATTTCACACTTTTATTTTCTATATTACTTATATGTACGCCACTGTCGATTTCCTCAATATATTCACCACTGTTCTTGTTTAAATCAGATATCGATGCGTTATTCTTAATTATATCTAAACACTTCACACTATTTCTTTCATTATTATTTTTTTCAAATGTCGAGCACGTTATGTTATCATTCCTTTCTTTGAAACCAGCCGATGGTAACATAATCGCTTTATTTAGATGTGGCGTCATATACAAAAACGAATTTAATTGTTCTCGACTTGTAATATTTCGTAAATCACGCATTTCACAAGATGAACTGTCACTAATATCTAGATGCGTAACATTTTTATGCGTTGATTTATCGAACGATGTCATTTTCGATGTTTTGTTTGTAGTCTTGTTATCTTGAATATTTCCACATTTATTATGGACATAACAATTTTTATATACATCTATTTTATTAGAATTTATTACCTGAAAGGTTTTCAAAGGATTATACTTAAAGTATTTATTCAACTTTGCATAAGACATTTTTATATTCTGTGTAGGACAAAGAGAATATTTGTTTACAGTTTCGTAAGGCGTTTCAAAATTTTTACGCGCCATAATATGAGATGGTTTTTCTAATTTTATTAGCTCAGTCTCGGTATTTAAACAATAACTTACTGTTTTTCTGTGGGAATTCTCTCCAACGGCCGCATCGTGGGAGTCACGTACACCATTTTTTTCTGACATTCTACATTCATTCAACCTTTCACACTTATTAATATTTTTATCTTTAAGTAACTTATTATTTAAACAAACGTCGGCGAGCAATGCCTGTGATTTTACATCTCTTTCTTTTGAATTTACATTATTATTTTTAAAATAGGTATTGGCATTGTCCGTCGAAGTATTGTTTCTATTTTCTAATATACCACTTAACTTCACAGGCTTTTTAAGAAAGTTACTATGACACTTTACACTAGTAGACTTTGGAAGAAAGTTCTCAAACGTATCGCCGTCATGTGGGGAGACATCAGCAGCGTCCGGGCTCCTAACCTTGAGTCGGAGGCGGTGACCAGGACCTGCGTCGCCTCCTCATTGTTGTGACTGATCTTCTCGCCTTGATGCTTCCTGGTTCCTTCTCCAGGCTGGATAATCCGGACATGTATAGTTCTCGTGGTACCCGTTCCTGCAGATTTGGCACGGCCGGGTTCCATACTCGTGAGGCATTCGAGGTCTACCATTTAAAAATCCCCTTCCTCGTGTTGCGGATCCTCGAACATAACCTCCTTCCGGTATATCTCTTGGGCCGTTATTTATAGGCCTTTCGAATGGCGGAGGTGGTTCATGGCGTATATCAATTTTAGGGGCTTGTCGTCCTACTGAAGCGCGCGTATTGGTCCGCTCCTGGTTTCCGCTGCAGTTGCATGGGCATCCGCATTCCTTTTCTTTTGGTCGTTGCCCTGCCACTACTATTTGTGTTTTTATTTTCGTTGGCTTCAGTCGCTTGGTGATCTCCATGAGTCCTTCGAGATTGGACCAGCCTGATTGGCCCACTCGCAACTGGTCCCTCTCATTTAGGAGCTCGAAGAAGAGTTCGGCCAGCTCTTCGCTCGATTCTTTAGGTAAAAGAACCGTCGCCAAATCTTTTTTGTTGAGCAGAAAGCTGAAAGCATCTTCATCAGCTCGCTGCTCCACTCGTTTGAGGTTGTCTTGTTGTTCACGACGTCTCATGGGTGATTCGAAGTGTAACTCCAGTCGATATATAAACGACTCCCAGGAATCGTGTGAAGAGATAGTCTTTCCCCATATCTTCGCTTCCTCCCGAAGACGATTCAGCGCTAGTCCCGTCCAGCTTTCGGGCGAGCTTTTGGCCAATGCAAAAAACTCCTCACATCCTTTTATAAAACCGGCCACTCGATATTTAGGATTTCCGGTGTAAAATACTTCTAATTCAGGCTTCAAGGCCCACGGAGCTTGGTATGAGTGCGGCGCTACCGACGTAATCTCTGGCATTGACTTCGGTGTTGTCAGTGATGTCACTGTCGGCAGTGTCATTTCCACTCGTGGTCTGATATCCAGTGACAGCGGAGCAGTTTCTAATTTTGAAATAGGAGTCGGCACCTCCTCCTCCGAAAGATTAGGGTCCTCCGAATTATTTTTAGCCATGGTGCGAGTCTTGGAGCGCGTTAGCATTTATACACATTTATTATTATTATATATTTAAAAAAAAATGATTTTTTTAATATTTGTGTTTTATCAGGTCATGGTTCCGGAAGAAGCCATGCACTTCCTCAGCCTGCACGTTCTGGGCGCCAAAATAACACACCCTCAATAGCACGACACAAATCTGGCTAGCTCACTTGTTAGTGCACGTACCATAGGGTGGTTATTAAATGTTTATAGTTTTTTTTTGGAAATGTATACAATGTGAATTAAAGTCTTAAAGAAAATATTAAAATCTGTTTATTTATTTATTTTGTTATAACACGGTTTTTATCATTTAAAACATTTCAGGGTTTATACATCTAATTTTTAACTTTATATAAAAAGGATTATTTATTTAGGAACTTATTTTTTAATATTCAATTGATAATTTTTACTTATTTAGTTATTAACTGGCACGCCATAAAGGAGCGTGGGTTTTATACTATATTCCTAGAGGAGCCGAATCGAACTCAACTATCCTATCAGAAGAGCGAAATCGAACTGATCTTAGACTAATATACTTTTGAATTGACGCACTCGATCTCGGGAGAGGCCTTATTTTTTTAAAGCCTGTCCCCCTTCAGAGGCACCACCTAATTAGCAGTGCGATCGCGCGTATTATTCCTTAACATTTAATTTGTTATAAACTCTTATTCTAATCTATAAACAATTAGGTAAAATTATTTAAAGCATAATTACGGAAGAAAGCTATGTAGAAAGTTAAGTATTTAAGAAGTTATTTCAATTTCCAAATTATAAAAACATATCTCCCGCCGAAAATTGTCTCTTTGTTTAGAATCGGTGTGAGCGGTGCACACACACTATCAAAATAGTCCCGATTCACGCATATCGAGTGATTGACAGAATACGCAGTGCAGTGCGTGTATTATTTTAAATTTACAGATTTTATTTAAACACGTTATTTATTTTAAATTATAAAATGCAGCTACTGAATTTAATTATACAAAGCAAAACTACTGAGTTTAATAGTAACCCTCTTCGGTAATTTTGCTATACATATTATTATATTTTAATCCTCGCTTACATTTATTTATCTCAATTCTCATTTACTCCGGCATTCATCTCCTTTATAGTATAACAATTTTACATCTTCCTCACATACCAGTATACATATTTATTAATAAGATATTTCTTTATTTAAAACTTACGTGCTAGGTACATACCATAATATTTGAAATCATAATTAAACAATTTAAATATTTACTTAATCTATTGACTCCATTCGTCACCTCGCATACTTGTTTCAATTTCTTCCCGCCTAGTGTACACCAGTGCATACACAGAGCGAAGACTTAAACTGAAATAGAAAGATAGTTTGACGATTTTCCAAGGGATTTTAGTTACGAGTTTTATAAAGCCGCCGGGGTAAAGATTAGGTGACGATGTTTGGGCCATCAAATATATATTATATTATCATAGATATTTAAACGGTATTTTATGTTGGTGTTAATACGTACAAATGTATTCCACGGTGAAATGTTCAACGAAGAACTCGTCATTTGATAAAATGTTATACGAACTCATGTTTCACGTACTGCGGCGCACGAATAAGTGTCCCACAATGAACTGCGTACGTACAACTTACATTTAACCGGATAATACATGTTTATACATACATTTTCTTGTTATGGCCGCGATAATACTTACTATCCGCAATAAATCCACGACGTTTAAAAGGGTGTTATGTTCATATACAATGTTATATTATAAAGAGTCGGTAACAAAGTTATGTGTGCCGTTAAATTACGGAGTTCTTAAAATAATGCAACCGCTTGGTATTTAGAATGTTTTAGTAAGCAGACACCTGTATAACTAAAACAATGCTAGCGTCAGATGTATATTCCGACCACAGTCTTGGTTTATGTGCAGTCTTCTGCGCTGAAATTGATTCTGCGACGCCGCAATGTCGGTTAGCGGTGAACCACGTAGAGTTCGTTACTGCTTCTAACCTTCTAATGGCTATGGCCGTTGTCCGCCTGGCCTAAAGTTATGTCCTAGTTGCGCAACGTAATATTATTTTATCTCATATCATTCATTGCCTAGCTTATAATACCCAGATTACGCGAGTATTATTTTTTACCGAATCGATTACTCTCAGTGACTGAGCGATATTGCGCGATTGACAAATATCAATATAATAGAAAAATATTTTAGTCGAGCCGTTATTATATGCCAAGTATCCAATGGTATCCAAGAGGTACAAAACGTCCGCAAGGTAGACGTATAGGTCGCTGGATTGATGAAATGATAAATTTTCTGCGGAAGTAAGTGGTGACTCAACGCACAGAACCGAGAGAAGTGGAATCAGCATTCGTCCAGCAGTGGATAGATTCAGGCTGATAATGTTGATGATGATGATTATGCCAATTCAACTGGATGTAGGTACTTATTCCAGCTGTGCATGGAACGCTTTTACTAATGCTCTCATATTGACATTCTCCTTTAGAATCAATAGTCATAAAACTAAATTAATTTAATAGAAAATTTAGTAATACGATACTCAAATAATTTGCTTGTAAATTCAATCAGTACTTGTTATTTGTCCAAACCCAACCTCAAATAATATACCCAGTTATATAAGGTCAAAATAACTCCTTATCTACCTGGAAATAATTCCTCTAAAAGGGAGACTTTGCATATTATGTATAGTGAAAAAAGAAAGAAAAACTGAAAATCGTCCGCCATTTTACCAGATGGCAGCGTAGTTACTACATAATATATGAGTGTTGATTTTTGGTGTGTTATTACTGGACATTAGCACTGCACGCAATAATGTGCAGTCTCCCCTTTAGGGGAATTAGTTCTAGGTAAACCCGTAATATTATGACTTAACTAATAGTGTGCGATTGACATTTTAAATAAGAAAATATTACGAAATATTGTTTAGTTAGGATAGATACCAAGCTACCAAATAAGTAGAATAGAAAAGATTATTTTTATTTACCTAATGTTTTGATTCCATCACTTTCTTACTGGTGTCGCTACATCTTGAAGGCGCACACCTATGATATACACTAAGGGCTCACTCTTCTTTCCAGGTTGTTCGAATCTCTCCTTATACGTCTATTGCAGTTGGCCGAGAGACGTTTTATAATGCCAAGCTATTCCAGTACAAAGACGTTTATACACCTAGCAGTCCATGGAATGCAGAGAATCCTTCACCAGTACCATATCGCAAACGCGAAAATTTGTGAAAAAATTAATAAAATTTAGCATACCCACTCCACATACAAGGAAGAAGAGTAAGCTATATTACATTTAATTTTTGTTTGATAAGGCTACACTCATTCTTTGATTTTAATAAATAATATTACACTTTTATTTATTTATTTATTTTATTTAAGAATACAAAACATTGTGGACATCTAAATTCAAGACGTACACAACATGAAATTTACACTATACAAATATTACAATATAGAATATATTAATAATAATAACAGAAAAACAAATTAAATAAAAACATACTTAAGTACAATTTAACACAGAAAAATAAAATTTTAAAAACAAAAAACATACAATTTTACACAGAAAAATAAAGTTTCAAAAACAAATGCAAAGTACGTCACTGAAAATGTCTATGTCTTTAGGGAGCGCATTTACTAATCTTTCACCCAACGCTAATGGTGCCTGATAGGCTTGACACGAGGAAACGGTTCCGATCCAGAATAAATCATGGCTGCGACTACGTAGGTAATTGGCAGGGGCATATAAATTCAAATTTATTAGGACACCAGGATTGGAAACCGTCCCTCGCGCTAACAAGCAAAAGTGTTTCAAGAGAAGAAGAGACCGACGAGATTCAAGAGAGTGAAAAGTAAGCATGCCTTGTAGAAAGGCAGCCGGAAAATAATCATTTGACGAATTATTGAAAGGATGGAGGAATAGAAATCTCTTCTGGACGCGTTCTAAAATAAGCTTATAGGAAACCTATATTTTACAATAGTGATAGCACAATCAGGACACGTCCAGTGGCGGCCGTTATACCCTTTCTAACGTGGCCTTAGTCGGCGTAATGAGAACGATAACGGGTAATAATTTAATATGAACGCGGTCTTTATAGGAACTGCACCTTATTAACCACCATGCCGCGGTGAGAATTGGCAGCCGATTTCAAGAGTTCTTTTAAAATAATCTCAATTTTTAAAACTTTCATATTGATAAAGTGGCGAAACTCATCATCATTATCATCAGGATCATAGCAAGACGGTGTAAGGCATGGGTTGCCAACCTTTTCAGCAGCCGGGCCAGATTTAAAAAATGAGATTTCATCCCGGGCCGCACAACCGATTTTTTTTATACAAAACAAAAACGAATTATATATTAATAAAATAACACAAAAATGAGAATCAAACATATTTATTATATTAGACTTTTTTAAAATACAATTTGAACAAAATAATATAAAAATAATAATTTTTAGTGAGAAGTTTGATTTTGTGTGGCAGAACTAAGTGCATCGATATCGAGTGAGGTTGTTCCTACACGCTAACAGTTTTCCAAATGCACATCAGTGATACGTGTTCTCACTCGGGATTTGATATGCTTCATCCGACTAAAAAGCTATTCACACATATAAGACAGTGTTTCCAAAGAGCAAAATCGTCATTAGAGCATGTTTGTAAAATGTAGGATATTTCTCCTTGTCCAAATATATTTTGTAAAACTCTTCCAAACCAACCTGATGGAGTTTCCCCATTAACTGTTCATCGCAACACATTTCACTATGTTCCATTTGTAAATTTCCCGGTAATAAATTCACGTCTACGGAGAATAACGTTACAAATGCAGCAAAAAGCACACGGTGCTTTTTTAAATCTTGGGCCAATATCGAATCTCAATTTATGAAATAAGCACATCTAGCGGCAGCATTATTTGATATTATTTTTATTTTCTTACTGCTCCACGGGCCACAAGTTGATACCCAGTGGGCCGCATGTCGCCCGCGGGCCGCGGTTTGGCCACCCATAGTGTAAGACATAGTTATCTCCAATATCTCTCTTCCACCTGTCTTTACCCATAGAGGCCGAATGTCCGTTTGGTATCCCAAGTAGGTATATGGCATTTGTTGGTTGCAACAATGTACGAGTAGCTACTAAATTTTTAGCGTGTCTCTTTTTTGCACCATATTGGATCACTCGACATTGATATTATTGCAAGTTCATTATTATTATACTGTTATGCTTCAAATACATTATCATGACGTTATATGCTGTCATGTGCTATCACAGTAAGTTGCCGTTACGGGAAAAAATGTGAAATGTCGTTTTAATTGGTATTTTAAATGTTCCATCCCATCCCGTAGCACATTTTGGACCTTTAAACGAACATTTTCAGTTAGAAAAATCTTTCGAAATCGCCAGCACAACAATGAGGTCACCTCATACGTATCACGATACATCATGAAACGCACTAGTCGGTGAACTTTTTTTCTATTATCTGCAGGCCTACACTTTTTCGACTGGCGTCGTTCTTTGTTTTAGTGGTTTACTCTGTGGATTTTTTTAAAATTAATATCTATGTCTACTTTTTATTTCTATTATCTATGGATAACTATAACAGATATAATAACAGCAACCGATGAAAATTTATAATGAAACACAAAATGAAATAATTAATGAAGTCATCAATCTGACAGGAAGTGCTGACAAATATTTTCCATGGTGGGAGTGCGTTACTATTATTATTATTACATAATTATGTCCTCATAATTTTTTGTTATTATTCATAATTTGTAAATATGATTATCATTGCAATAAAATGTACCTATCTGAATTGAAATATCGACTTTTATTCATTGTTGTCACAATTTCGTTTTTATAATTATAAAATCTACAATTATATAAACGAAATTGTAGTACGAGTACGAGTATTATTAAAAGTATTTAATACTTCTTTGGGTTCGGATCTATTTTTCTGTCATAGTCAAAACTTCTAGTCACGCCAATAGATGGTGCCAATTATAGGGGGCATCTTCTTGTATGGAACTTACGAATCTATATATTTATATATATTGTAATAGTATAGATAATCATACCTACAATATTATCACATCCGGATTAGCTCAGTAAATAACACAAATGGCGGTATAGCATAAGATTCCCATCCCTGTAAGAATTAATACCGTCTTTTCGTGTTCGCGTTCAGATCCAGACTGCCGTTTCCTGCCACGCGCACGGAACTCGCGAGCCACGCGCAAGAAATACTAACTTAAAAATTGTTCCGCGCAGACTGCCACGACAATGATGTAAAAACATCTCAAGCGAAAGATGGCCAGTGTTAAATAACGTTTTATTCCAAGGTTCGGGGGGAATAAATTACGTTACAATATATTATATACGTCTGTTATCTACGGTGGTCACGTTCGGTGTATGGAACTTTCACCCCCCTGATGGGAACCGAACCGAGTATACATTGCAGCTACATATTATACATGGCGGTTGGAGATAGAGTAACTCAAATTATTGTCCGACCTGATCGCCACAAAGGCCAATTTTGTTCGTTTAACATATTTACGACGTCTTATTGCAGACGTGAAGATCTCTTCACATAGGTAGTTTTGTATGTCCGTATTGCGTTAGCTTTGTTTTTTGTACTATATATTAATTAGAATCATTAGCTCTACCATGCTCCTCTCTCCCATTGGCACTTTTCATTAGAAAGTCTCTGTAATCTCAGTCAAAGTACACTCGACTGTGTGGCAACCTCAGTCTTGGGTATCTGCTCCTGAGATAATACCAGGCGTAAAAAAAAAACCACTAATACTTAACAAAAAACGTAAGGGCTCCGTGATACGCTTGATTAAGACCACGAGTGCGGTGCGAGGCGGATTGGTTTGTAAGGGTCTATGTTTTTGTTGTTTGTATAACATGCTGATTATTAATTGCATATTAAAGTAAATTGTAATTCTGTGACACGGTTTGTATTTATAGTCGACCTTGTAACTTCAAAATAGAGTCTAGTCTTAAGTCTTAGAGAAAAGGACTGATGGGAAAGTTTACAAATTACAGACAGTTCTAAATTAATCAACTGAATTATATTTAAATTTATTGATAGTGTTCATTGTTGAAAATATTTGTTAGTATTTAATTAATATAAAGTCTAATAAAGTAATGTAAAGAAGAACAAAGAATGAATTGAAGTAAATACCTACATATAAAAGTTTTTTCATTAGCTACTATTCCGTATACAAAATAATCATCACAAAACGTTCTTACAAAATCCTTTCATATTAAAATTTAAGAAAGTACATTGGAGATATAAAAATTTAGAAAGCAGTTTGTTTTTTTTTATTAAAAAAATGGCAACAATGTATTTCACAAAGTTACAACATCCTTTAGAGCTTTTTATCCGGATGCGGAAACGGGAAAAGTTTATTTAGTTTAGTTTTACTCCCATTTCTTTCTAATGCAAATATTTTTTGGGGCATAAAAGTTATTTCAACTTTCTAAAAGATGCTTTTTCTGGCAGTATAAAGGTAGGCACCGAAGACCTAAAGTTGCCACCTTGTTTATTAGAGGTGCTGACAGGATACGACAAAATTTAATATGCATAGGTAGTAAGTAAATATAACGAAACGTATAATAACTCACAACTTTTTTATGAATACTTTAGACGTAGGTGTACAATAAATTGGTATTGTCAGGAGGTATGATAAGTTTCAGCATTAGTTACTCAAAATATAATATGTAGCGATCAACGGCTTCGGGCCTTGTCAGCGTATATCGACAATGTAAATTAGCCAGTCATTAACTATCGCATAATCTTTCCATCTAAAGTCTGCATATTCAACATACATGATATTTTTTGATGTGGTTCGACTGCCTCGGACTTGATCATCAAAATGATCGAAGTTGCAATAATGCAATGCTATTGCATATTGTAATACGCAGACATTTGAAGTATTTTGACTACCGACAAATACTTACATGAGAAAATGCAGGTGGTATTGGCGCCGATGCTTTGTATTTTGTGGACAGAGTACTCACAGGATGGACCAATAAATCGGTTCTCGATAATATGTTTTCTTGAAAAATTATCCGGCAAGGACCAGATAACCAGGAGAGACTGATGGTTTTGGGTAGCTCCAAAGAAGGCGAAGTGGAGGAAGAGCGCTGGAGCGACTAATGAAGGAGTTTACTGGGGGTAACCACTCTGACCTGAAAGAGACTTAGGCTCGTAAAGGATGGAGAGTCTTATTCTTCTTCTTCTTCTTCTTCTTCGATGGCGCTACAGCTCAAGTCGAGCCCTGGCCTCCAGCCGGAACGGTCCTCCGCACGTCTTTTCCAGGCTTTATAACATGACTTTAGTTTTGTTTTCATTTACTCTTAAGCCAATCTCTAGTGCGGCTCTTTGGAGGTGGTCAAATTTTTTCTCCAAAATCTGTATGGATCTGCCCATCATTTTGAGGTCGTCTGCGTAGCCAACCAGTTGGCTCGTTCTGCTTAATATAGTAGATGGAGAGTCTTAGTTGCAGCAAAATCACGGTCACTATTATTGCATCATCATTATCATCAGCCGCAGTTGACCCATTGGTGGGTGAAGGTCACCCCTAGAACTTTTCACTTTTCCCATTTCTAAATTTTTCCTCGCCAATGATCGAAATTAATAAGTTCGTCGATCAAGCGGGTTTTAATACGTCTTCGTAGACGTTTATTCCCGTTTGGGTACCATTATCTGATTGCATTTATCCAGGGGTTGTCCATTCGATCAGTGACATGACTAGCCCATTGTCACATCATCATATTTATTGGCAACTTCTATCACACCACGTACACTTTTATGCCTCTTTATCTATTTTTTTTAGTCTTAATGCGTTATACCCAACACGCACATTTTTATGTCAAGTTGCGATACATTGGGTTTTTGGATTTCTTTATTACATTATGGCTCTATGTTTCACTTTGTATAATACCCACCACCACTTTATATATAATGAGGGGTCAGTTTATAAGATACTATTCCGGTATATAAAACTTAAAATTACAACTGTCATCGTGCCTAGTAAAAATTACATACGTATGTCTTCCCTATCCAATTATTATCGACGATAATAATGATAACAATATGTAATATAACATAATATTATTGTATAAGTGATTTATTTATATATGTACAAATACTTATATGTTTATATTACAGGTCCTTTGATGTTAGTTGTGAGGGATTTTGTTATATTTTGGATAATATTATGTTATACTCAATTTGTGAGAAATACTTGTCTTTTTAAGATTATTAAATACCTAATTTAATAATTTTATTGTATGACTGGCTCGAACGATTTTGGAATCCCTTTTAAATCTTCTGATAAGTCAATTGCGTCGTTTGCATCAAAGAAAATCGCCAATGAAAATTGACTGTAAAGGCCGGTTCTGATTAGTTGAGTAATTTAATCGAGTGGTGAATGATTTAGTTACCACTAAATAATTTAGTAACTGATAAGTGTTCGATCACAGTAAATTTTGTGAGTGACGTGTCAAAATGAATAAAGCACAACGTAACAAAGCAAAAATAATTAAGTTAATAACTTCAGTATTGTAATGCATCAAAAGAATTGGAGGGAAAAATTTGCAACAAATTCACTTATGGTTTAAATTAAATATTCCGAAACGAATTTATGGGTAGTATCTTCGCTCCAACGAAATGTCATTTCTACGAAAACTAATGAACTTGACTAAAGATAACGTATTCAGACTTGTCTCGTGGCGTGTTTAGTATTTAGTGAGAGGTGGTGGGAGTGCCACTCGGCCGAAAAAATTTAACAAAATGGATCGATTCGACTAAATGATTTTACTAAATTACTCAACTAAATTTGTCTGTTCATACAAAGGTTTAGTTACTAAATAACTCGCCACTCCACTAATCCAAACCGGCATTTAGAAGGGAAAATGACTTGAACCACACAAAACAAATTTTACAGGACACACAAACTGTTATGGTTTTTGGTCAGACTTAAAATATAAATCATAACTGCATAATGATAATTAATTTAGAGTTTTATTTTCCTAATTAGATATTAATTATAGAGAAAAATAAGGAAAAACCAATAAAAATGATTTTTTACTCACTTCAGTCCCTTCTCTTTTTAAATAAGCTAAATTTATTTTGATAACAATTCGACATTTGCAGCTTACGTACATACTTTGGACACAGCCTGTATTTAGTCGGTTTAGATATTATTATCTAATAAAACCTATTTCGAAAAAACTGAGGGTTAACTTCTTCTTTTCCAGTCGAAACAGTAGGTATGTAGTTGTTTTTTTATTTATTTATTTGTAGTTTTATTCAACTATATAGTTAAATACAGTTACCAACATTAAAACATGTGTTAAGACCCAATGATAGTTCTGTAGTGAAACAGTAGTATATAGTGGCGGCTCGACGACTTTCTAGGTGGTGGGGCTTAGCCATTTATTATTAAATATACATACCTACCTACTTTCTCACATTATACATTATATACCAAGGTACTTATAGTATTATGATATAATTATAAGTAATGAGGAAATGAGTATTTTTTTAGAATAAATGAAATGATTATCTGAGTCGTCACTCAATCACATCTAAAAAGCGTGCTTAAAAATATTAACTTATTTAATACCATGGGGTTATTTGATTCGCTCCCCAGTATGATAAAATAAATTAAATAGTTAATTTAATCATATAATTAAGTACCTGTGTATATTATGACAGTGATAAAATATCGAACGTGTGTTTATGACATAATGATGTGGGGATTGTCCTTACGAACCCTTAAGGTAGAGCCGCCCCTGGTAGTATAGTTAGAAATATAAGTGACAGACGAGAAAATTACAAAAATATATTGTCACCTCACCAGTAATTAAATCCGAACCCCTCTGATAAAATAACAGCGCTTTACATACTACGATGGCCGATTTATATGGAAACATTATGTATATTACTATCATTTATACTAATTATTAAACACGTACGTTAGTGACGTGAAAGTAAATCTATGGTTCGGAATCTTTCACGTCCAATTTTCTAAATTTAGACAGATATTATTAGGAACACGGACAAAGTTTTCAAAACTTACCTATGTGGATCGGATGCCCGACCACAGGAAGGTGTCCAGTTTCTAAACTTATCCTCGAATCTTCTTGTTTCAACTATGTAGTTCACTTCTTGGTTTCGGTTTTGTTAAATAAGAAGTTAGGATAGTTTTAAAGTAAAGATACTCATTCTTGATTCGGACTACACTGTTTTATGATACATTACATTAATTTGATGTTACCTCAGCTTTATATAATATTAAAACATCTTGTTAAAATAAGTGGTAAATATAAAGTTCTACTCCTAGAAAGCTCTTAGCAGAATTTGCGAACAAATTATAAATTGAATCTAAATTAGTTATTAACAATTCACTCAACCCTTATTGAAAGAGTAGGAGAAGATACGGTAGAGAGGAACTTAAATGGTTAGAAACATATAACTTTATTGAACATACATAATTTTGAAAAACACTTCTGAGAAAATATGTTATAACCAATAGAAAAAATCTTTTTGAAAAAAGTAAGCCACCCGGCTGGAATCGACCCAGCATCTCTTAGGTTTGTGCTCCGTCCACGCATTATCCTCTATGCTACAAGGTGACATACTAATTGCGAAAAATTTTAACTACTAGCCTTCTTATTCTCGAGAAATTAATCTAGGTCTGAGACTGCGTATGGTACGTTGTTATGTTCTCTCAATTCTTTGCTATGGTATAGAAGTATATACGCTAAACCAAGAGATGTCACAGATGCTTAAAGCTTTCGAGGTGTGGCTGTATAGACGCATCCTTAAAATTCCTTGGACCGGGTGACAAATGTTGAAGTTGTCAATCGAATGGAAAATGACAGAGAAGTTCAACACTACAGTACCTCAGCCACATTATAAGAGGACAAAAAGTACAGCATTCCCTAACTTGTCATTCAAGGAAAGATCAATGGAAAGCGTAGCAGAGGACCGTGTCGTATTTCGTGGCTTAAGAATCTCCGTGATTGGTACGAGTGCAGCTCCACTGAACTGTTCCGGGTAGCAGATGACACGTCATCTATGATCGCCTTGATGGTGGCCGACCTCTGCCAGGGGATGGCACAATATGAAAAAGATTAATTGATCATACATCTTATAAAATAAGATTAAAAAAAAAAAGATTCGCTGCATCGGCCCAAATATTTGAATTGTAATATTGAATGTATGACAAAGAATTATGTTCATATTATTATTACAAAAAGCGACAAGTCCACAATTCAATATTTTCGGGAAACAACGTTTTTATGTTTCAAGCTTCAATTATTTGTTTTAGCGTAAGATTATTTTTTCCGTAGTTATACTATGTCAAAACTAGAACCAAATGGCAATTTGTTTCAGCCGATAAACTCCTAAATGTAATAAATATAGGCAAAATAAAATTGGACGTAGCGCTATTTGTACCTCATTTTTTAATTTACTCCGCATAAGGCAAATATTTCCATGGCACTTTCATGAGTTTACCAGATGCTACAGCATGGGAGACGCCCTTTTCAATATTGAACGTTCCCTTATTGGTTGACTTAAACACGCGCGAAATCAACCAAGCTTTAAATAATATGAAACACGGACTTTGCGCTTTTTGTAATAAATCGAGACTTGTATAATATTTTTTTTTGTAGGGTTATGTCGCGTTTTGGAATTTATAGATCAATACATATTGTGTAAAATTATACAAAGAATACGTGCGTATTTTTTGCTTGATTTTGACCAATCGCTTTTTGGAATTAGACGCCACGTATGTTGATTATATTTTTTACCATTTTTTCTGAATGAAGTCTGGATTGGAACTAGATATTTTATAATAATAAAATACGTAGAAAAAAATACTTCAATGTGACTTATGCAACATCTTAAATGATTATAAAATGTTATGTGATATAAATAATTTATTATCAGACATTGAATTATTGTAATGTCTGAAAACCATCGTAAAAATACGTTTCCTGGTTTTTCTTCCGCATTCGAGATAATATATGAAAAGCTTCTGAAAATAATAAAAACGTTTCAATTCTGAATGCGTTGTCTTTTTCATATGTAAAAAAAGCTTCCGAAAACGATCTAAAGTAGTAAGTGGCACACACTTATGTCGTAATTTTTATTGTATCTTGGGATAAAATCTGTCGCATGAATGTCGTATAAAAAAATGTCGAATCATTTGATAAACATATTCAATAATAATATAAGATTGTGTGATAATAATATTTATGTAACCTAAGTGTGCATTATATTTTTGTCTATGGTCGGGTTAAATCTAAAGCTCAGAGGTGAAGTGTCGTTTCTGACAAATCTTGTTTTTCATGTACATATCGTCGGTGTTTTGTAAAAAGGGCGAATCAACCATTTTCCCCATCTAATATATAATAATCAATATTTGTTTGTTTGTTTATTCGTATTTTATATGCTGCCATACCGTTCATCCAATTGCTATAAAACTTTGTCAACTTATTGCTTGCACTTTCACAAAGAGTATAGGCTATATCTTATATTTAAAAATGAATATCTGCCTGTCTGTCTGTCTGTCTGTCTGTCTGTCTGCCTGTCTGTCCCATATGCGTTCCTATACCATTCATTCAATTGCGATGAAATTTTGGTGAGTTGTCGGCGCATGCCCACGAAGATTTATGAATTAGAAAATCATTTTCTTCTTCTATTCGTATGCGTTCCTATACCATTCATCCGATTGCGATGAAACTTTTGTCAGTTGTTGTGCGCATACCTGCAAAGGTTTCTAAATTAGTATTATATAAAATACAAAGTTTGTTGTTTGTTTGTTGCATCCGATTTTGATTTTTTTTACTACATATTAATAACATTAATAACGTTTGCTTATTTTGGATTCGATTTTAATTTAGTGTTCCTTTGTTTGACCTTTACTCCTATTAGAATTATTTTCATATTGCCATATTGTATTACACAGTTATTTTAATATTGAAAAAATATATACCTCTTATTATTTTTTAAATATCTAAGATAAATATAACCACGAAGCGACCCTGTGCGAAGCCGGGTACTTCAGCTAGTAATAATATAAAAATGAATCAAAATACTGCATCGGTAAACTTTATAGCGCCTGTACATGTGCATAGATTTACTACCACCAATATTGTGCAAATTATACTATCGCGATAATAACTGTTTACAGATGTCTGGCCAATGTCATTATTCAAGTATTGGCGAACTTGTTTGTTATCATTGTGTGGTGCTATTTGACTTCTTCTTCTTCTTATTGTGCCATCTCCTAGCGAAGGTCGGTCATCATCAATACGATCTTGGATTTGTCGTCTGCTGCCCGGAACAGTTCAGTGAAGCTGCACTCGTACCAATCACGGAGGTTATTAAGCCACGAAATACGATACCGTCCTCTGCTACGCTTACCATTGATCTTTCATTGAATGACAAGTTGGGGAATGCTGTATTTTTGTCCTCTCATAATTTGACCGATGTACTGTAGTTTCCTGGTTTTAATACTACGTAGAACTTCTCGGTCCTTCCCCATTCGATTGAGAACTTCAACATTTGTCACCCGGTCAGTTCAAGGAATTTTAAGGATGCATCTGTACAGCCACATCTCGAAAGCTTCAAGTCTCCGTGACATCTCTAGGCTTAGCGTCCATACTTCCATACCATAGAAAAAAATTGGGAGAACATAACGACGTAGGTACCATACGTAGTCTTAGACCTAGGTTAAGGTCTCGATTGCTAAGGAAGCGTCTCATTTTGCTATTTGACAGATTGTGAGAATCGGTAAACGTCAAAATGCACTATGCGGTGTAGTTCGTATTTTTTCTTTCAAGTTCGCCACTATATTTCTAAAACCCAGTATAGTACGTTTTATCGTGCAAGTTGTAAGATTGCACACATATATCAAAAAAGTTCAGTCGCTCTTGAATTTTCATGCGACAGTTGGAAGTTGTGATATATCTGAGCCTGCGCAGTAGAATGATATTGGCCAACTTGCAGGGAAAAAAACGAACCACACCGCGCAGAACAGTTTTGACGTTGACCAATTTTCAAAACCAGTCAAAGCACCATAAAATGACAACAAAGCGCCTCTTTGACGCTTGAAGAATGCGATTGGAGTGACAGTCATTAATTTTACGTGTAAACATTTTATTATCGTGATTCTTGAATTTACATATTATTGGTCCCAGTAAATCCATGCTCTTGTGCAGGCCCTATAATGCGCAGATATCGTGCACCTTGCAACTATCGCGTGAAAATTCAGAAGCCGCTGAACTCTTTGATCCAGTCGTGCAGTCTTTTGCAGACGGAGAGCGGAGCTCGGAGCAGGAACACGGAACACTGGAGCAATGGGATTTTACCCGGAGCTGGAGCACCAAGAATTTGTAGTGCTCCACTGCTCCTGATTTTTTTATAATTAAATTTTCGTCCTAAAATCCAATGAAAATAGTATCTATATTTTGACACTTTGCGACACTGGAATTATTTAAAATATGGCCACACTGCCGAGTGATAAATAGCCTCACTTTTTTGACAGAACATGCAAGTAATGAGAGACGATTTGCTTCCGACAATTTTGTTTAATAGAATTAATAACGAAAATGACGATTACTTTAAAAATAGTTATAATTTTATTTTTTTAACATTTGTATAGATATGCTTTGATTAAAACTTTTTACCCGGAGCGGAGCAGACCCTGGAGCGGAGCCGGAGCAAGTATTAGGTCCCGGAGCGGAGCAACTCAAAAAAGGGCCCGCTCCAACGCTCCGATAATATGTACTGCCAGGCGGCTCTCGTGGTGCAGTGCGTGAAGCGCTTTTCTTCCACCCGAGAGTTCTTGGTTCAATTTCCGACCAGGACACAATATTTATGTATTTTTCTCAAAGCCTGGGTGTCTGTGATTGTTCAATTGTTAATGGTTAAAAACCATTCATTCTAATAAGTATGATAATATTACATTCACAGTGTGGACGGTCTGATACAGTTATAAACTGATTATGTTCATTCATTATGTTCTCTATTAACGACTGAAAGACCTATTGATACAGTGACTACCCTTACCCTAAAAGATTTTTATTTTCTCGTATTAACCCTATGATTTTTTTTAAATATTCAGAAGATTCATATTATTTTAATTGTATATTGCAATTTTGTGTGATGGCATAGGTCATAGATAATAGAAAGAGTTTTATACGTTATATCATTCTGTTATGACATTTTCAATTATATCAGAATCATGTTAAGCTGGTTAAGGATATACTTCAGTTGAGGCATGGTCTAAAAAGATCGTGGCTAGGCGATGCGCGGATTGTGCAAATGACCGTGCCGAACGAAATATAATTTGTCATAAAAATCCAACTTGCGTCCATTTAACGTTATGTTAATTGTTATATTACTAATAATAATGTAATATAACAATAATTAAATTCATGACATGTTTTCTTTTTTAAGTACATACGTAAAGTTTTTAGTCATATTTACACGATTTAAGAATATTTTCACCCGACGCCACGACGTGCGCACACTTCAACTGTTGGTCTCCGATTGGCGATTCCAGGCGAGGAGTGATAAATTTTGTCGCACCTACTGTTGAAAATTATTTACCGTTTCACTGAAGTACGGTCTTAAGTTGCCATTCTTATTTTCAAACAATATATGCAACAATTGATATTTTATGTTCATTGTAATTACCTACTTGAATGCAGTTATGAACGGTTTTAGACAAAATTTATGTACGTCATGTTCAACTAGTATTACTGATTTATCTAGTCAAACTGTTGTTTTATACACCTCGCAAATTGGCAAATACATATGGCATAGCAGTAGTGTGAAGGTCACTGCTGAAATGAACTTTCAAATCACTAATTGTAGCTAACTTAATCAGTGGACAGTAAAGTTAATCACTTTAGTTTCAATTTTCAACACCTTTAGGTGTTCCAGATATATTAATCATGAATTAAATATTATTTACAAAGATATTTTTATTTCAATTATTTATATATTCTATAATATACTATATTCGTAAATAGTGATTGTGTTGTAAATTTTTCAGAATGCCATATTATTATATATTTTAATTTAAGTCATATAAACTTAATTAAATAATTATTTAGAATGCATGCATTATAATATGTTTTAGATATTATTCACATGAATAAAACACATCATAACTTCTGAATACGGACTGTTTCAATATTTCTACGTACAAGTTAGCTAGGTATCTACGTAAACATGTTATTTGTAATTATTTGCGAACAGACATGCAATGCGAAACTGCCATGTAAATTATCGTTAGCGTACAATTTATGAACACATGCTACAATAATAATTTCTCGGGGCGCATTCTGTGGATTTTTTAATTTATATTTATCTGTCTGTACTTATGACGAATCTTGCTAGACAATAACTTCGGTTGTTAACCTCGTATATATAAAATCTTTAAAGAATTTTTTGTTAGTTTTCTTGACAGCTGATAGATTAAAGAAATAAAATATATTCTAATCTATAAGATAAAGGGTGTATTTATAAAGTGAACTTATTCCACTACCTGAAAATGAGTTATGAATGCCACAATTTTAAAGATAAAATTTTGAATGAGTAATTTTTGTATAGAAAACCTAATAGCATTCAATCCAGTAGAAAAATCAACTTAAAAATCAATGTTAGTTACAAAAGTAACTTATTCCAATGCAAAAAACATGTAGGTAAACATTTTTTTGGCTTTTGCCAACAATTTGTAGAAGTGGAATAAGTTCACTTTGAAAATACACGCCTCAGATGGTCTGTCATATCTTGCAGATACGTACAAGCGACATGGTGTAGTGCATAAGACGCTGGCCTTTCATCCGGGAGCTCTAGGTTTGATTCCCGGTAAGATCACAGTATATCGAGGGTACAGTGGCAGAAGACAATAAGTCAAAAATTGGCTGTTTTGATATATGAATGCAGTTTGATACATCTGAACACGCTCTATCGTTTGTAAAAACAAGCCCAGTCGTATTCTATTTATTTTTTCCGCAATTTTAAAAAGTCAGTAGGTGTTAAGTCCATTCCGTTCACAATTATAAAAGCCGAAAACAACAATTAACTTAACGCTTTCTGGCGCTAGAGATTTAAATTTTTTGTAGGTCCACACAAGCTAGCAGTAAGTCACTTATTGTTTTTGGCGTCTTGACTATGCTCGCTAATCGTTTTATTGACATAGACTTGTAGGGTATCCATCGAAATAAGCCAAACGGAATCGTTTATTACCCTGTAAACTTACGCTGTTTCCGTTTACAACCATTTAGTAACACGTCGAGCGTTCATGGAGCTGAATGTGAAGCTGTATACAGAAATCGTTTCGTGTTCTATAATGCTCCATTCAAATAACGGTGTTTGTACATGCACGTCTATCTAAATAAAGCAGTCATGATTGAATAAAATGAAGCACCAATTATAGGATCAATTGTAAAATAGGTCATACCATTAGACAAAAATCAAAATAATTCACTGAATCATAATGAAATACGGAAGAAAACAAGTACGTATGACAACTCTATCAACAAACGCGGGCTGTCAGTTGCAATCTGTCAAACATCGACTCTGGCAAATTTTGCAATTGGTTCGCTAAACTTATGGTAGAGGGGCATTCTGTGCTTGGATTCGGCGAGATGCTTATATACAAGATCTCCATGAATGTAATTATACGTTTCGCACGCCATCTGGCGTAAAATCGCATTCGAAAATAATGGGTGGATGGGGTATTATTTTCTATTCAGAATACATCGATCGTTTGACATTTCGTTGTGAAGTCGTTTTGGTGAGCAACAAAATAAAATAAGAAAAAATGTAGAAGATACGTCACTCCATTTCAATATAACCTCAAAACGACTCGTATTTTTCATTTAATTATTTTTGTAGTGTACTATGTTGTATCATTATCATATATCATGTTGTAAAATGTATGCTTTATATTTCAGATGGTGTATAAAATAATGATGTCGATGTTAATCGTATGGCAAAAGTACAAAATAAAAGTTTTTATTATTCTAATGAAGCAAGTGTGGAGAATCATACTTGCCAAGTAGAAGCAGGTTGGTTAAATTCTAACTTCTAAAGCAAAATTCGAAATTCGAAATACAAAAATTCAAAATTTGAAATTTAGAATTCAGAATGACAAATTACGAATTCCAAATTCAAAATTCCAAATTCCAAATTCCAAATTCGTAATTTGAAATTCTTGATTTTAAATTCAAAATTCCAAATTCCAAATTCTAATTCAAAATACAAAATTCAAAATTCGAAATTCAATTCTCAAAATTCAAAATTCGAATGCATAATTCAAAGATCAAAATTCAAAATAATACAAAATGTTATATTCTAAATTCCAACTTCTAAATTCTAAATGTCAAATTCCTAATAATTCTTAGTTCGAAATTCAAAATTCGAAATTCGAAATTCAAACATAAAAATTCAAAATTAAAAATTAATATAAAATGTTATGTTCTAAATTCTAGCTTCTAAATGCAAGATTCGAAATTCAAAAATTAAAATTCAAAATTCCAAATTCAAAATACAAAATTCAAAATTCGAAATTCAATTCTCAAAATTCAAAATTCGAATGCATAATTCAGAGATCAAAATTCAAAATTAATACAAAATGTTATATTCTAAATTCTAAATGTCAAATTCCTAATAATTCTTAGTTCGAAATTCAAAATTCGAAATTCAAACTTAAAAATTCAAAATTCAAAATTCAAAATTAATATAAAATGTTATATTCTAAATTCTAACTTCTAAATGCAAAATTCGAAATTCAAAAATTAAAATTCAAAATTCCAAATACAAAATACAAAATTCAAAATTCGAAATTTAAACCTCAAAATTCAAAATTCAAAATTCAAAATTCAAAATTCAAAATTCAAAATTCAAAATTCAAAATTCAAAATTCAAAATTCAAAATTCAAAATTTCAAATTCCAAATTCAAAATACAAAAATTTAAATTCCCAATTCAAACCTCAAAATTTAAAATTCAAAATTAATACAAAATGTTATATTTTAAATTATAGCTTCTAAATTCTAAATATCAAATTCCTAATTCTTAGTTCGAAATTCAAAATTCAAAATTAATACAAAATGTTATATGCTAAATTCTAACTTTTAAATTAAAAATATGAAATTCCTAATTCTTAGTTCGAAATTCAAACCCCAAAGTTCACAATTCGAATGCAAAATTCAAAGATCAAAATTAAAAATTAATACAAAATGTTATATTCTAAATTCTTACTTCTTAATTCTAAATATCAAATTCCTAATAATTCTTAGTTCGAAATTCAAAATTCGAATAAATCGCTTAGTTCGCTAATACTAAGATATAAATATTTATGGGAGTAGGAATGTATTGATTTTGGAAAAAGTCGATTAACTCAGCACAAGGTTTTTTGACTTATCGCCTTTTGCCACTGTACCCACGATATTTCATGATTTTCCCAAAGCCCGGGTGTTTGTGATTGACTTCTTTTACTAAATACACTACTGTCACTGGGCCTCTAGACATACTGTTGTGTTAAAACAGAATATATATTTATGTATATAAAAGAATATATTATATGTGTGTAATTAACTATTTTTTTATTAAACGAATAATTCACAAGATTTAAGAAGTAGTAGGGAGAATGATAATGGTACTGATATATTATATTTGTATGTAGGTTATGTATACAGAGTTAAGTAGTATTGGTCGTACACAAAGTAGCGTTTCCAGAATATGCTTTCATGTATTAATTTAATATTAAATTGTCAAGTGTGACTAAATTTAATCGCAATTTGATCAATTGATCTTTGGTGCTCAATTATTTGATCATTGAGTTGAAACAATTGTGGTTTAATTACACACTAAGGAATTAAAACAGGGTTGTCCACTACTAATTATTGTATATTTTGAGAGTTTGGCATCTTTGTCACATTTTGTAATCAAGTTAATGGTCCAACCAAGCCACAGCTGCTCCGCACTTTTCTGGCGTATTACGGGACCATACGCTTGGTGTGAAACATCAGACTTTTTATTGCTAGGAATGTCTCAAGAACAGCTACCCAATACTAAGGTCGCAAAAAAATTTAGTCCGATTTTCATCCGAAACTTTGCATTGCATGTTTTCAGCAATGTTGTCGTATCGTGTGTGATATAAAGTTACCGCTAGACATAAGCACGGAGTCAAATTATCATTAGTCAATCATGAGCGATGCTTCATTTTGATTGCATTCATTAGTGAAAGCCGATTTGCACAGATATGTAGAACCAAAAAAGCAAGTTAGATATGCTGCAACTTTCTAAAGATGTGGATATTTATTTTCCCAAATTAGGTTCCAAAAATTATTAAGTGTTAATATCCTCCTTATATACTTATTATAATTATACAAACAAGTGTCGCTAGATTTAGAAATCAGCCAAGTCCACCTTAAGGTATTTTTTACTTTTTTGTGAATTGCTGAATAACTACTGCTTTCTAACATTTATGCATTATCAAAATGCGGAACTTATTTATTTTAAATATTCTATAATCGAAATAATATAAACTTTCATCCTAGTGACTGTGTACTCGAGAAAACAAAAAGCTGTTTTTCTCCTATTCATCCATTATGGACTTGGCTGATTTTGAAATCTAAAATAAATCGCAAGGTACCAACTATTTTACCTTCTAAATGCCTTTATGGATTACCGCGCATTTACTATAAAGGTTTCTTTATGGAGTTTGGCTAACAAACTTGGTACACTACTTGGTGCTTTGTCAAAGGAAATTTGTGACAGTTGAGAAAAAATTCTTATTCTATTTGTCTACCCGCATCTTTCCGGGTGTTGCTAATTTGAATCTGGCCAGGGCCAATAAAATATTGGAAAAGGTGGTGGTGATTCTGATAAATAATTTGTCGATTCATTGGGAAATAAGAACTGCGTTTTAATGCCGCATTTTGTGTAGTTTTCCCGTAGAAAAATAATAATTATTGTCGTATGAGACTGAACTTCTGAGCATAATGCTGCAGAATTAAGGTGTAATATTCTAATTATTATCCCAACTAATTTGGATGTAGGTGTGGTTATGATGATGATGGATTAGGAAAGTGATGTGTGAAGTAGATATAAAGACTGATAGTTGTTGGCGGAGATTTATTTGACAGACTGAAAAGTACAGTTTACATGAATATATTGTCCAGTCAGTGAATATATTCTAAAGTGCATGGAATATGCCACAATTTTTGACTTAAGGACTTTGTTAGGAGTATTTAGTAAGTAAACATACTAAAAGTCCCTTCCCCTGGCAGGTGAGCTAAAGGCGGGAGGGGGTCGAAGGGTCCCATTTTTTGGTTTTTCGCTTATATCTTTGAAACGGTGCATTTCGAGAAAATTTTTTTAAATGAAAATGAAAGCTAATTAAATTTCCTATAAAATTGTCACTTTTCATATTTGTCGAATTCCCAACGGTTTCCGAGATATACGCTATATAAAATCGATAATTTTCAACGATAGTTGGCAGCTAAAAAGCCCATTTGCTCGTTCACAGTTCACGTCCACAATATGACATTTTGTCAACTTAGAAAAATTGGGAAGAGAGTAAAATGTATATAGTAACGTTATAATGATAATAGTAAAAGAAGTTTAATAATTATAATGCACAATTATTAAACATTGAGTGCCAACTAATTCAATCAATAAAACATGAAATATTTAATCTCACAGCTTATAAGATTCGGCTTTCTGCCAACTGAACCCTGTGTAAAGAATGCTTTATAAATCACTTATCTACCTCAAATAAGATGTCATTTGTAAACTCGTTGAAATATTAAATTATAATTTTTGGGCGCCTTGAAAGATGTGTAATTACAAATTAAATATAACAGTATAAAAATAAGAACACAGCTAATCGTGAAAAGTGTTATTTAATTACACAAACCATTGAAATTTAAAAACATACTAAAACAAATACAGATTTTTAATACAACTTTGAGAAGCGTTTACTTGGTATGGACATAGAGCATTATTTGTTGGAAGATGGTAATTATTACTTAACTTTATGTTTAAATTGTGATGGCTAGAACTTCATCTTGGCTGGAATTATGAACTGCGAATCCTTCCTCCTGTCCGAAAGGAAGTAACTACAAATGGCGTTGAAACTGTATCTAACTGTTAACCGGTGACATCCGTTCGGCACTGAATCTAAACTTGGAGTGAAGATCTTGTGGGCGGAAATAAGTTATTTGTAAACAAGACGCTTTCAAAAAAGCGGGAATGAACCCGATTGGCCTATTTTTAACCGTCATTGTCTTGGAAACAAGGGTTGACACACACTTTTTAACAAGGTTGTGCCAAATTTTGTTATTTAATATCTGCGTTTGAAAAGTAGACATGTCACGTGAAATGTAACATGACAATTTATAAACAAAGAATTATTATTAAAACAGTATCACATAAAAAAAGAGATAGATCAGTATTAAGTTAATAAAAAGTAGAAAAATGTAAATACAAAAAATATAAATTAGATAGGTACAACGAAGTACACCGGATGAGTTAGGCAAACCCTATTTTAAGAATTTCTAAAACAACGTTCACCTAATACTCATGCTCACGTAGTTGGAAAATATCAACATCCGAAGCGATTTGGTTGAACAGAGTAATTGCCCTCCCAATCGGCATTCCCAATAGTAGATTAGTTCTGCTTCTTTGGAGAACAAACAACTGATGCTCCCAATTTCTAAGATAGTTATCATGGACACACAAGTCAATACTATCGAGAATGGCAGAGTTCTCATTTGTACTACGTATACGTCGAAAAAAATACGAAGCCAAATATTTATATTATCGTCTAGTATTTAAACTACAGTATTTAAGCATACTTAAGAGATTTAATATTATCGTCACCGGGTGTAATCTTTAAATGACGTCATTTATAATTTTTGACAACCCTGCCTGGAGTAATACCCTGTCGGAAAATCGATATCCTTAAGTGATTAATTCTCTAAGTGCAGTGAGTGCGTCTGGGCCGGATTGGGGCGGGCCTGCAGGTGGGAAGGGCTGTCAGAAGCAGATGGTCATTTGAATCAATAGGGAACGCGTGCTCGGGCACTGATTTCTGACAACCTCTTGTAATAACAAGACATCACATTACATGGTCGGCTTACCGCATGGCATGGGTGCACATCATTATAATTTGCATATTATTATAATATTCATTCATTATTTATTATATTAAAAATAATGTATTAATAAATAAAAAGGTACATTTATTATTTTATTTACATACTGTTATTCTTTATATTGGTTTTAAATTATAAGTACTTAAATATATTTGTGAGTGCTCCGGATGTCGGTAAGAAATTAGAAGACTTAATTGATACCACATTAAGACAAAAACCAATAGCCAAAATTAACACATTTTGATTAGCATTTCATGTAAAAACTACTTATTAATCTTGTCGTGATTATATAGGATACCCATCAGCCTTGCCAAATTAGATTTTTCTTGCCAGATCTATCATTATTCGATAGGCCTTTTTGCCGTGTGGCGTTTTTACTAGCGATTTTTGATGCCTCCAAATGTTTTAAATGTGAAATGTATTGAAAAAATGCTAGATATTTAGTTTATGTATTTTCACGCGCATCAAATTTCTGACTATCGAATATTTTATTTTGATAGGTCAGTAAATATTTTAGTGAGAAATAGAACGCGATGAAACAATATCATGCATTATTTAATGTTTGTTGTACTTCCAGTATATAAAATAATAATATAATAAATATTATTCATCTAAGAGATATGTTCTTTAATTCTCTATGTCTATCCTACAAAAAAGAAGCTCTCGTTTTCACACATGAAACGAAACTTGAGTGCTGTTGACACAATATAGGTATTTGTTATCAATTTTGAAATATATTTCTATTAAAATGAGTGGCTTGTATAAATACGTATCGACATTTTTCGATGTTTCCACTTTTTTTCGATACGCGAAAGCAGGTGACTTCGTTCTTTGTAAAATAAGTAAATTTACTTGCAATTATATTTTCACAAAATCTAGCGTTTTTTCCTGCCAAATAGTTTGTTTTCATACCCTGTCTGGCATGTTTTTGTCAACGACAGTTGGCAACAACTGATACCCATAGCTTAAATAGTAAAGTACATTGCCGCGAATCTAGTGGTTACCGGTTCAATTATCGTCGGGCGTCTTATTATTTTATTGAAGATTTTTAATTATTAGGTGTTTTCAAATTGTGTATGTGTAACATTATTATTACGTTGTTGTTTGGCAGTCGTGAGTTTGACAGAAGGTAAAGTGTGGAGTAGTTGTATAAAGTTTGTAAAACACTATTTTAAATAAAATCATGTCCTTTGGTAGAAATAATTTGTGATAATTTCATAAGTATATCAGTTGCTCGATAGGTCGTTTACCTGTCCGACGTGGCAAATGCTACCCCAACATAAAAAAATGTATTGTGTAGCGTCGCGGCGCCGACGACACTCCCTCGGAAGCGACGCTCCTACTTCACAAGTACCTACATGTTGATAGATGAAAATCGATAAGTAATTTCATCACAAGGGTATTTTAATTATATTTTCTGTACCTGCAGCATTGGTCAAAGCATTTCTATAGAACCCACACATATTTGAGTTTGTATTTTTTGTAAACATCAAACAAATCATTCGAAAAATCCTATTAAAAATGGATCAATTTAGATCATTCACCTAACAGGCGATGGGTAAATTCATTGAGGTATCGATAAAACTATCATTCAAGAAAAATAATGAGGTTCAAAAATTCACCACAAAATAATCAACATGGCTTACATATTATATTATAATTCACGGACTGCATACGATATATTATAAAACTATCGGTTACAGGCATGCAGTTATATTCTGTGAACTAGTGAAGGTAGACAAGTAATGCAATAAATCGGAGTGGCACATTCTAGAGGCGGTAATAATCCAGAGAAATTCTATTTAGGTTGTGTACAGAGATTTTTTCACCTACAGTTCAATCAGCGTATAGCAGAATCAAAAATGTCAATAAATAGGAATGACAGAATGTCTTCATTTACAGTCTGGTTAATGGATATAATCAGTATAATCACATAGCGGCCTCAGCGAGGAGTGTAATATTATCGCAGTCGGTAGCAGATATACCGTGTGGTATTTCAGCGTTAAGTAGTCATTGATAACTTCTGCCTTATAGATACTATTTTTATAATATTTCTTTTTTATTGAATATTATGTTGAACATTTCCAAACTATGAAGTTTGCATCCTGTATTTTGCCGCTAAATAGATATGTTGATTAACAAGACCAAGCTCGTAGAACCTGCCAGCGAAGCCACCATTTCCAGTCAATACTTTGACTGGGACGATGTAAAGATCCGGAGTGGTTATCTTCATTCACCATTTGATATTATTGGAAACATATACATATATATATATATATATATATATATATATATATATATATGTGGATGCCTTTGGTGGAAACATTCCACTTTTCTGCCAGGCTTTCAATACCGCATCCAGCATCATTAGACAAATAGTCAGCTTCCTCATTAAGATGGGGAGGCAGCGTTAGATTAAAGTCACCAACATCGGCGACTTACGGCTTTTTTTAAAGTTAATTCGAGCCTGATGCATCAGATTCATCCTTCACACTATATAAGTTTTGAGCCAGGTTGAGGTTCTCTTCTGGCATCCGCAGCACGTGGCCGAGCCAGGTCCAACGTCGCCTCTTCACTTTCAGCGTGATGAGAGGCTGCTTGGTGCGTTCTCTTATCTCCTCGTTGCTCCTAAAGTCATACCACCGCACACCCAGTATTCGTCGCAAACATCAGAATACGGTTGTTCTGAGTCTTCGTAAGGTGCCATGATTCGCTACCGTACAGCAGCACCGTCATAATGCAAGTGTCGAATAGGCGGCATTTGGTTTTGACCGAGTACAATCGTGAGTCCCAGACATTCCGCATCGAGTTGAATGTTGCTTCAGCCATTCCCATTCGGATAGCGAGCTCTTTCTGCAAATAATATAAATGATAAATATTACTGCTTATATATTATATAATATAACTTTACTTATAGGTACAGCGTTCAAAAAATATATTTTAGACTCCCCCAATGTGATTCAAAATTTTATTATTCTTAGAAACGTGGCAAGCAGGAAATTGAGAAAAACGAGAGAAGGCGGTGCGGGCATTCCCCTTGTTTGTGATACGTAGATAGGTATGTATACAATATTAAGATTTTTGAATACGAAAGACAAAATTATATAATCATTTTCTGATTTAAAAATAGTCAGACTTTCAACTTTATATTGTATTTATTTAAATTAGTTTCCATTTTTATTCGACATGTGGAAATAAAATCATTAGATTAGTTATTTACGTAACTAGGTAGGTACATGGCCCCACAAGGGGGGGGGGGGGCTGACAGGGCTCTAGCCTGGGGACCCGGCGTCACGAGTCGATCAGATAACTGAGATAAATACAGATCACAAATTTTCTCTAATAGCAAAAAAAAGTCGCATGCGGCGCTATTTTACGTCAATGTTATTAATAATTTAAAATATTTAATTGTACGATGCAATTTTTAACTGTGTGCCGATACTCGACAACTCTATAATCCAAAGAATGTACATATTATTAAAAATACAAAAAATCACTAAAAATATACACACTGCCTTTAGGTACCCTTAGCGATAGGTAGGAGGGCCCGCCAAACATCCTAGCCTGGGGGCCCGCCTCAGGATGTAGGGGCCATGCTACTGAGTAAATAACATACCTTTACATGTTTTATAAATAGAAAAATAATTTTTTATCAATTATGGTTTGAAATAGGCAGTGTTTAATGAATTTAAAAAAACTCACCAACACCATCTGTAATTTATATATTCTTAATTTAATAAAAACAAATTTGTATGTATGAAAAAGTGTGCACTATTTTTGTCGGATCGCCCATAGTATACATAAGCCTCTCATAAGGCTCTCAAATCAAAATTCGTCCGCCTACTACGTGTCGAATACGTCGATGTGACTATGATTGGATGCAAGGAACTTACCTTATTGCTGTTGAGGCTGACTCCATGGTCTGATTGCACTCACGCGGTATTGTTTGTTGGGTTACGTGGAACTTGACGGTATACATTTGATGAATAGGTTCAGGCCAGTATCACGGCTTGCCAGGTATTTATAAGTATCGCTTGAAAGACGGTCACACTATATCAAGTTGACCTTGCCGTAGTCCACAAATGACTTGTGAATTAGTCTGTAAAATCGAATTAATCATTAAACGACGGTTTAGCTTTCACAAGCTTAGGCGTGTTCGCTGTCTTGAGGTAAATGAATGTAACTGGATGTTCTACAATCACGGTCGACTGATGACCCGTAACTGCTGGTCGACTTGACTTGCGACAATATCTGAGGATTTGAGGTAGGTGGGGAAAAGTAACCATAATTGGCCCAACAAATATCGTAGAATATTAACAATAAACGTTGCTTTAACTTGGCTTGTCTGTCTCAAATCAACACTAGATTCCGGCGTTGTGATGGGCCATAAAATATCATCCGCATGGTATATACAACAGGTTCTCAAACTTATTTCGAACACCGCCCACTTTGAGATTTAAAAAAAATATAGTGCCCCCAAATTTTTAAATTACCTTTTTACATTACCATCTGTTGCGTATCTTAAAAACAGTTATTGGAAATATAATAATTTTTAAACATGCATTATTATTTGGATAGGAATGATAGGATAGATAGGGTGTGACCCATATTCAATTTCTTAGATCAAAGAATGTTTAACTGAGAGGAAATAAAATTCATACTTAATCATATTTAAAAGTATTTTTATTAACATTAAAAGAAGGCTTTTAATTTTGAAACTTATATAGTGTGAAGGATGAATCTGATGCATCAGGCTCGAATTAACTTTAAAAAAAGCCGTAAGTCGCCGCGCCGCGTTCAGTAACTTACAGCCGATTTCTCTCTTAAGTTAGCAACGTTGCTACAACACTAAATCTACGTTCATAGAAATATCACGATGGGAATGCTAATAGAAATCGTTGAACAACCGACCATAACCCAAGGGTACAATTATTGAGAGATTGGCTTCTGCAGCCAAGGTTCTTGGTAGCCATTCTTTAATTTTATTTTTAATTCTTCGTTTGTTTTCAGCTCTATAAGTTCTTTCAATCTAGGATTTGTATAGATAGAATTTGTCTGCCGTCACCCCTCTAGATTTCCTTAACGCCTTCTATTTTTTATGAGCCTTCTACTGCCCCCCTAAAAGCCTCCAGTGCCCACTTTGAGAAAGACTGGTATATCAAGGTACTACGGGATGCTAGCATAATCTAGGGAACAAGAAGACTGGAAAGTATCAAGGAATCTACGGTAAGTACTAGATATGGACGAAGAAATTAATTTAGGTATATTATTTTCAGCTATATTATGGTTAAAACTTTGAAACGCGTGACTCAACATTTGCGAATTGCAGCATCGGTTACCTAGTTAAAACAAGCCGACCTATATGTTAAATCCTCTACGCACAATATTCTGAGTACGGAATAGATTTTGGCAAGTCGATGTTCCCAGTGTAAGCTGAGACCCCAATTGATTGATGACCGAAACTTTACGAATGTAACGATTTGCAAAGTTTTCAACTCGAAGCTTTTGGCCCACACTCGTAAAGGAAAATTTCGGCTCCGTATGTGAAACAAACTTAAAGCTCGCCGATTGAACTTTCAAAGACGTTTGATCAATACTTATCATTTCGGGTTATTGCTTACATTTTGTTGATATACAACACAATTAATAACCATTTGCTTATTAACCTGTCAACTCTCCAAGTGAAATTTCAACTGGGAATATTCACTATTATTGATTTACAAAAATTTGCATAGAAATAGATTTTGTAAATTAAATATACTTTTAGCCGGACGGAAATTATCAAAATTTAATATGTATGGTGGACTAGTCACTAGTGAACGTCTCTGAAGTAGCGGATTGCGTGTTCAGTTGTTGCATCGGGCCAGTGACTTCCCTAAGCAAAGCGCCGCCCTGAGGTGAACTAATAACGCCACCTCCTTTCATTATTATAAGTCTTAAATTGTATACAAAAATGTTCGGATGTCATCTTAAAAATATAGCAAATACAACAAAAATCTTGAAAAAAAATGACGTACTTACACAATGTTATAATTAACTGAGGATTAGAGAATTTTCACAAAACCTACTTCTTAAAATACTGTGGTTTTAGGTACATGGAGGTCTGAGGCGGTGACAAGTATGGAAGCTCTTCTGTGATGTTTGAAATATAAGATAATATTATTGAGTTACTTAGAAAATTAACCCAAGAGCCCCTGAGTTTCAAAACGGTGGAGAAAATATCAATTTTCTATATCATCTGATTTGATTGATTTTTAGTTTGTACTCGTGCATGTATTTTATAACTTTACACTTTACATGTTGCAGTTTAAAGCGCGTAAAATATCAAGAAGCGGCCGTAATATTTTTATTTTTTTAATAACTTCTGAGTTTAAGTTTAAATGTGTAATATATTAATGTGTAATAAATGTGTAATATAATGAAGCTGCGTGCCGTGCGTTTGGTTTGTGGGCGTGCGAACGCATTCATATACAAATGTTTGAGACCATAGACCATTTCGCTAGTGCTCGCACTAGACGCTCAGAATTAAAATATAATTTTCTATTTTTTTAAAGTTATATAGTATTTTTAAGAGGTCAAAATGGAACCATTAGGTGAAGATATCCATAATTTAAGTTTTTTTAAAGAAACACTAGGCCACTTGATATTAAAATACATAATAATATACAAATAAATTATCACAAACGTGTATCAAATTACCTATGAAACGTAATACCATCTTATCGCTTATCAGTACGGCTACCACATTTTAATACAATACACAGAACCATCTTTTCTACTTAATTAACGAAGAATATTTAACACTGACTTTATGTTTAACACAAAACATAGCAATTTTAGCAACACGGTTATCGACGCTTAGTTAAGCAACGAACTAAGATTTGGCGGCTACACTTTAGCAAATCATATCCTACATATTCTGTAAACCTTTTATCTTACTCTAGCGCATGTCGCAGAGATTATAAGGGTGTCGAATACTTTCTCACTCGCACTTATGCATAGTTTTTGTTCAGGCCTTGGTAATATGTGTTTTTTTGACAATGACTCCATGGGAATGAAAAAACTCTTATAAACCGTCTCTGCCTACAGCAATCTGGGTCTACCAGTATCTGTTGATACAAATTTCATTATTTTGTAAATAAATGATACATCTGTATTAGTTGTAAAATAAAGACTACTCAAATTAATTTAGGTCATAGATTAGGTAAGTCATAATTGCCGAAATATGAACGTCTTTATAACACTATTTTCCATTTCGCAAACATAACTACAGCTCTACAAAATTATTATAATATTATAAATATTTAAAGTTTCTAGGTGGTAGGTAAGTCATTAAAAGCTAGCCATATTTACATTGCATAATGTGTGATTATCACAGATTTTTGGCAGATGCTTTTAATTTATTCTTCCCTCATTAATATTGAGATTATATTATAAAAATTATGTGAAAATGAATGGTAAATATTCATTATTATAATATTTGATAGAGAAATACATTCATAATAAATACTTTAATATTTACTACACAAGTCGCAAAATCAACAAACCTTGAACTAAATAACAAAATGTATATCATTATAACATAAAACATAATAGGTATTAAATTACGCAAGTCGAAATATACAAAAATATGGATTTTCCTGTCACTCTAATAAGGCTTTTTTAAATAATGAAATACGCCCACTTATTTCTGCCAGATGATGTCGTACAAAAAGCTTGACCGGAACTATTCGTCACGCAAGCTTTCAAAATGGAAGAAAACTTTAGGGTGCATTAACATATTTTTTTATTAGGGTACAAGCTAAGCTATCTTTAACATATAAATATAAATTATCAGCCAAATAATAATGCAAGGGGTGAAAACTAATATATTATTATTATGCGTAAAAAAATAGTTTTAGTGTAATTTTCGTAACACTGTTAACACCATTATTTAAAACGTCACATCTATGGTAAGATTTCATGTTGCTTTGGATTTTACTCGGTTGAATCTAACATTTCAATTTTAGGAATTTTTCGATGACGTAAGATATAATAATACTATAAATGAGTATTATTTTTGACTTTATTCGGTGTGGTCTAACCACGTAAATTCAATCCGCCAAATTTCCAGTTCTAGAAAATTATATTTGACTGTATTTAGGAAAAAGGGCGTAACCCTCGATTTTTCTTTTATTAGATATTTACAACGTATGCAACTAAATACATGTTCTATATAAGGAAAGTAAGCCGCAAATGCCGAATTATTATCTAAATTCAGGTTTTCATTGAGATTTATTATTTTTTAATTTATAGAAAAAAGCATTTATCCTCAATTTCAATAATTTTTCTGCAATAACTTCTTTAATTATTATTCAATCGAAAATATATTACGCCAAATCATCAATCATCATGCACCCAATGTCTGTGCCTATTTCAAAAAAAATATTAAACTAAAAACTCTCAAAAAATTTTTTTTGCCTCATCTGTAAAATTTGTTCAGTGAGGGTTACGTTCTTTTTCCTAAACACGGTCGAATATATTATCAGCTCTAAAAGACCTCGTTGCCGTGCCAAATTTAAAAAAAATAATAATTTGGGTGATCTTTCCGATCTAAATCTAAAGCTAAACTTTACAGAAAATATACATGTATTATGGCATTGTAATATAAAATATATAATAATATAATATAATATTAGTATATAAATATATATAAATAATACGAGTATAATAATAAATTTTACGATAACATAAGATATAATAATACCATAAGAGAGTAACATGGTGTAAATAAATAATCAGAATACATCCATAACTGGCACATTGGAGCATTGATATTCAATGTATTGGAATAATATGATGTGATTAATAATATTAAATAATTAGTATTTAAAGTTTAATGTTATGTAATATTATTTACAACAAAATATATTCAGTAAACTTTCATTGGAGTTTGTAACTCATAATTTTTGCGAAAATTAATACTACGTTTGTCATTCTGTATGTACCATGGCCTACCTAGCAACCAGCGGTATTCCTTTATTTAAACGTTTTGTTGTAGAAAATAACAAAAGCTCTCTAACAGGGTAGGCAAACCTTTATACGTACGCGTGCCAAAATTTCCCAAATATTATTGTTCGACTGTCTTACGTGTCGAGCAGTTTTTCTTGAGGAACAAAGTGAAAACATGCTTTTTAAGAATGTTAAAAACACAAAATTTTTAATTGGCCCATTGATCTCAAGCATTGTAAATCGATCAAATCTAAGTGTCATGACGCGTGTTCTACGTTGCCTGATGAGGTTTGTGCGAAAATATTATTTGACTTATAGTAAAGTACTGGCATATGCAATAATTATATATTTACATTAAACGTAATACTTATTCTTGAAGAATAATTCGTGGGTCGGGATGTGAAGTCAGATAAGTCACAAATTGTCATTTTGAGATATAGCAAAAACAAAGTTCAAAAAATTCCCCACATTCCCCTAATTATAGTTATGTTTTTTTATGAATAACAAATCAAAGTACATGTAATTGGCTTTTAATTACATGTCCTAGAAGTATTTTAACTATTTTGTTTCATTAAAACTTAATTGGTTTAAAAAAAAGAGAATTGAGTTATCTGGATTTGCACAAAAAATGATTGACTTACCTTACTACGCACGAAGTAATATTATTATTTTTCCATAGTAAATCCGACTAATATTATCAATAAAACACACATTTTATACATACATCATATTGGTTTATTGAACAAAATATATAAATTTAAAATTAGCATTTTTATAACTTTTTTTAAAACTTTAATGTTATTTAAGTAGTGAAAAGGCACAAAAACGTGAATATTATAAAGTTTTATCGTTATCATTAAACTTCAGTATGGATTTCTTCAATGGTATCAGGTTAAAATCCCTGACTGTCTGAAGTGACTCATAAAATTTTCTATAATACGGTAAAATATATGGAAGTAAGTCTATCAAAGCTTTCGTCTTGTCTCGTCTTATATATGAAATTTGTTAAAATGCAGTCGTCTCGTCGAGAGTTCTTTAAAATTTCACTATTCCCGGTTCATGTTTGTTGAATTGAAGCCACTTAACATCTCTCCAAACAAACTTATTTCCATCTGTGTCTATTTTTCTGAGTTGCAATGGTCCTTTTAATCGATCCGAGTAGTTAAAAAATCTGCGCGAGTCATTTCAGTGACTTTAAAAGGATTTTTTTTGCAGCCTCGCACATTAATTTGGCCCAATCATGAGGATGTTCGATCATTCCACCAAATGTCTTTTTATTCTTATCAATTATGCGATGGTCACTTTCGCACTCCATATTATGTGTGTGGCCAGAGACTAAACATTTGTGATTAATTTTGTTTACAGTCTCAGAATGTTTCACTGCTATCATGTATCCCCTCGGTTAAGTATTTGAACAGGCATGAAGCGATATCGTTAGCTTCTCTATTAGCAAGAGCCTCATGCCATACATAGCAATATCCCTGGTTATTATCATAATCATGCACTGTCAAATTTAAATCAATAGCTGTCGTTTGTTAAAGGCCAGGGAACTTTCAACAACTGGTGTGGGCAGACATTGCTGCATGTCAAATGTTACAATTTGGCAAGAGGGATCTTGCAAACTGTATTCTTTATCACAACTCTTAGCTGAATATGCAAAGTCAGCTTCGTCATGATGCTCTTTCAATTCCTCACGATTTTTATTTCTTTCCTCATCGTCGGTGGAATTCTTAATTTGTATATTAAGTTTCGCGCATTTTTGGCAATTATCCTTATTTGGCCGTTTGAATGGTTCATGCTATGAAATATTTCTGTGTATAAACGAATATTGATGTGATTAGAGCTAATACTCTTCAAATATTGAGAATACATCTCAGGTATTGTCAAATGTGGCGGTAAGTATTTCCTGACACTGACAGAGTCCCTTCTAGAGTAATGACTCTCATATGATGGGATTGAGAGTACATTATATGTCTTTGCTATTTGGCTATCTTCGGTGTTTATTTTTAGGGATATTTTTTCCTCTAGCATCTTCTTGAATAAGTATACCGGAAGTAGTCTCACTTTTTTTTTCAAAACATGTACAAAAAAATTGTGAGTTTCACCCAATGTTTTTATTGTACAACATTTACAAATTGGTTTCCGTAACAGTACAACAATCAAGTAATATTGAACTGTTACTTGTCGAAAATATTGTTTTCCTGGTTTGCTTTGTCTGATACGACTTTTTTTCGTATTCATAATTTCCATTATACTCTTTGTGTAACTTTTGCCAGTATTTCGTACAACTTCTTTATCATTTGTGAAGGCTTTTGTATCATCCTTTAAGTTACGTTTTTGATGATTATTTATTATGAATCGAGAATAAGGGTTACAGATTAAAAAATCGTTGTGATGTGTAATCGTGGAAGCATTATTTGAGAACGAAGGGTGTGGTTCTTCAACGTCACTATCATCAGATGGTAAATTAGACTAATAATTCTCGAATATTAAAATCAGGATCTTTTATGCTGTCATCTAAATCCTCAACATACAAGTTATTGTAGTATGTGGTTGAACCTAGAAGCAAGATTATTTCTTTAGATATTGTGTACGTGTTTTTAGATTTAAATAAATCATTTTCGATAAATTTGGTAAATTTTGTATAATTTACAAATAATACACATACCTTCTTATTTTTATAAGTCATATTTATAATATGACTATTTTACTTACGTTTTGTTGTTATTTTTTTTCAAAATTTCTCAAAATATCTTTAAAAATACGCTAGATTCACAAAATCAACACTGAGTAGGTATGACGTTTGAAGGTAAGCCAACTATGAGTAGTAAGGTAAGTCACACAAAATGTTGACTTATCTGACTACTCATGTGACTTAACTGTGTACACACCCCGTAAAATAAAAAATATGTTTTGACTGAAAATGCATCTCGCCAATGGTGAGACGTACGACTTACCTGACTACACAGAACGAAAGATTATTTTTTTTTTAGTATATTGGCATTCATATCTCATTTTTGCTGTTTTGTGACTTATCTGACTACACATCCCGACCCCCGAATTGCCTGCCATTTTTTTATACAACGAGTCTGTCATTTATGCACGATTTTTGTATTTTCCGTTTACTCATTGATTTATGAAAATAATTTAAAAAATCAAAGAAAATACGCATGGATATCTCGTCATTATTTTTAATATTATATATACATTTATTTGTAAGACTTTTTTGTATTTTTTTTAAATCATTGTAGATAATTTTTCTCTTCAAAATAAAAGATTCGCGTGCCATGAAAAATCATATCGCGTGCCACAAGTGACACGCATGCCATAGGTTCGCCAGCACTGCTCTATAAAATTACATATATATGTATATCTTATTTAAAATCTTTTGGTTGAACACTGAGATTTTAGCACAATGGGAGATGAATTTTAAAGCTATTCCAGGCAACCAAAAGCATGGCTCTTAAAGTGGATCTGTACAATATTCAACATACTCGTATGACTTTTAAGCACTGATCTACGGGGCCTTATTAAATAAATACTGTACAGACCATATCATCCTATAATCCTAAGTGATGAAAAGCTTATCACCCTAAAAGTAGGCCAGACTTATTAACGAAATAAATTGAAGTGAAGAGGCTTTAGCGGGCCGTTAAGTAGGTCGAATTTTAAGCGCGTAAAAATTGCCTACATGTTATAAAAAAATAGCAAGTCACTGCGCCTTGTGGGGAAAAAATAACATAAGAAATATGGGGCAGGGAGCTTTTTTAATTTGTGTGAAACGTATCACGAGAGATCAATACGAATTGTATGTTTCACATATTAAATCGAATTATATCACTTACGAATTGTATGTTTTATTTCACATTTATAACTAACGTATAGAAGAAGATATAAGAGAAAATTAATTGTTTGAGGTCTCTTATGCGAGAGAAGTACAATTTAATTGTTATTTTTTAAAAGATCTAGGAAAACTAGGAAATTGTCTTCTACTCACAAAGAAGAATGATATACGTAGGTATTAGAATGAGTATTTTTGTGATTCGTATTAGAATCAATTCTGCGATCGGATATGGATAATAATTAAATTTATTATTTAACTTAAATTATACAGCTATACATAATTTGAAAACATCTCTGAAACTATTAGAATAAATCTTTAAAAGAAAACACCACGTCCAACGGAACTCGAACTTTCTGAGGTGATTTCAAATTATATATTGTTGACTAAAAACATTACGTACCTAACATAAAATATAATAAATTATTCGTTAAATAAAAAAAATCGGTGTGTGTACTTATTTACGGGCGTTAGAAGTTATACTTCTTTGGCGTTACAAAACAGAAACAAAAATTGTGATAACCTAGATTCTTCGACTAGCTCTTAATTATCTTATTAAATTACACACTCAAAAAAAGGACCGCTTATTGGAGCGCCGTTGGTTTATTTCTATACACTTTAACTTATATTACTAAATTATATAATTATTTATCGTTGTTTTTATTTTTAAAGTAACAACTGCCACTATGACGTTTAATAGTTTGTTTATGTAAGGAATTGCAAACGGTCGACAATAATCAATTCGCTAACTAGGCAATGGAACAATTATAAACTATAATATTATACTGTATAATCGTCACGATTGGAGTATCATACTGTGGCGTAATGGTAGTGCGTTCGGCTGATATCCGAACAATCGGTGGTTCGAATCCAATCGAGTGAGTTTATTTGTGTGTGAAAAAATTAATTATGTGTTACATGTCACACGACAAAAATACTCTTATCTGATTTTCCAAACGCACCTAAAGAAGTATTTATGAATTTCTCAACAAACAACAAATTCGAGAGATCCAGAAGTCGGTTAGAAATTATTAATCTTATCACTACCATGCCCTGCCAATTTTTACAAGGTGGAACTTATATTTTTGAACAAAATAAATCCCTTAAAAAATATGAAATAAGAAAATAAAGATAAATATTTGTGAAACCTTCCCAAATCAACATGTTTCTTGAGTTTATCGTGAATATTATTTTCACACTAAAATTATAAAATATACACAGACTGTATATTCGGAAGTTATGATGATTACAAGAATGCACGAGTTAACTCGTCCATGGCCTGACGCGATATACATGCTTTGACGAGTTCAATAAGCTCTAGCAGTGATCAGGTTTTAATTTACCTAACTGATTGAGTCACAAAAACCGATTGTCAAAATGAACGCAATTTATTGAGCGCTTTAAGTAGTAAATAACACTAGTTAACTGCATTGTTCAATTGGTGTTCAACCAATGTGTGCTACCCATGCTCACGTATGGTTGCGAGACGTGGACCCTCAACACGAGAGGTGTCCAAAGTCTAAGCGTCGCACAGCGAGGCATGGAGAGGTGTATGTTGGGCATCACGCGAAAAGACCATAAGAGAAACGAATGGGTTAGGAAGCAGACAGCAGTACGCGACGTAATAAACGTTGCCAAGCAGCTGAAATGGCGATGGGTGGGGCACATTGCTCACCGAAAAGACGGCCGCTGGACAAATGCCGTCATCCAGTGGTACCCAAGGGGCACGAAACGGCCACAGGGTCGCCCTAAAAGCCGCTGGATTGAAGAACTGGTAAAGTTCGCCAAAAATACGTGGCAGTGAACGACACAGGACCGAAAGAGTTGGAAGAAGCTTGGGGAGGCCTTCATCCAGCAGTGGATTGACCCCGGCTGATGATGATGAATTGCATTGTGATTAGATAATATGCACATTAAATTCCTCAATTAGTAAAGGATATTGGCGTTGATCCTGTGGATTGAAGTTTTGAGATCGTAATTAGATAAGATGCACATTTCTCGGTTAGTAAAGCACACTGTCGTAAATCCTGTGGATTGGAGGTTTCAGTCCCGCTTGGTGTCGCATTTCTTCAAAGATTTTTTCTAGTATATTATATTATATCTGAGATGTTTTAAAATGATATATGTTCAATAAATGGTTGTTACATTTTCAAATCTTGTAAATTATTAATTTAATAAAATATAATATGTCACCTAAATACTACAACTAGATTACTTGATTTTCACTGTTTTTCAGATAGCTTTTGAATCTGAGTCTACATTTCCTTCTCTACAAAATGATAAAACTAGGTAAGTCAGAAGTTAATGGGAACTGTATGAATTTTACGTTTGAATTTAAAATTATTAGATAACTTTAAAACCTTAAATGTATTACAAAATATTTGTATATCTACAATATCTTTTCATACAATTATTCAGCATTATTTAGTTATTGTTCCTAATTATACAAGCACAATATTTTCCAAAATAATAATAGATTTGTGTTAATCAAATAAAGTTTAAATTTCATTTCCGCAACAATGACCAAATCTGAGTTATCCAGTTGTAGTATTTTTTTTTTGAATTATTAATAACCATGTCCTTGCTTTTTCGTACAAGGTGGTTGTTAGTAATTTTGAACAATCAAAAACACCCAGGCTTTAAGAAAAACACATAAATATTGTGTCCTCACAGGGAATCCTCGGGGAAGGCCAGCCCCCTACCCACTGCACCACGAGAGTCGCCTCCAGTTGTAGGTAGTATTGAGGTGACGATAGTATACCTAAAATTTCGACGGATTTATATGTCGGTTATTAATTAATGTAACTATTAATAAGATGATGTCACTAAAAATGATTGCCAATATTAACGCAATTTCATATTCGCTTTAAGATAATGCTACTAATTATTTTTTTCGTAATAAGATAGGATGACGTACATGAGCTAATAATTGGTAAAGCATATTGGCGTAAATACTGTAGATTTCCCGTTGGGTTTTCAAAGATGTCTTTATAGTAGGTGGAGTGTTTTCAAATTATGTAATTTTAATCAATATTACCCAAATACGCTATGTCTATATTAATTATATAAAACGTATTGATATTATGGTAGATATTAATTTAATAATGTCTTAAACTGTTGAAAGATAAGGGATATAATATTATTTCACCTTGAAAATAATTATGTAACCATATATTATTTGATTACGTACTAGTGAATTACTTGATATTGTATCGAACAAACTACGGTGACATAATAAAATGAGAAATAATCTTGGTATATTATATAAAATTGTGTAATTTGAATCAATTTTACCTAAATACGCTATGTCTATATTAATTATTTTAAACGTATTGGTATTATGGTAGATATTAATTTAATAATGTCTTAAACTGTTGAAAATTAAGGGATGTAATAATATTATTTAACCTTGAAAATAATTATATAACCGTATATTATTTGATTACGTACAAGTGAATTACTTGATATTGTATCGAACAAACTACGGTGACATAATAAAATGACCCTGAAATAATCTTGAGTTGTATCAGTAGGTAGCTGGCTTTGTCAATGTAACTTGGACGCCCACCTTTTTTGTATACGTCCATACTAACTCAATATAATTGGGCCAAGTAGCGAAGGAAGTTTCATACCCTTAGAATCAATTAGTCGTGAAATTTGATCACTTTCGAAGGGTAGCCCTTAACTTTGAAGACTGTTAGTTTAAAGACTTCTTAGTTATATAAGACTCGGATACTCGCAATTGCCTAATTGTACAGGATTCTGTTTAGTATTTAGAGTTTCAAAGTGTACAATAAGAAGACGCATTTGTTTTTTTTTTAAGTTATACATCTTTTGGCGCGTTTGGGTAAACAAATCAGAGTGTATTTTTGGCATGTGACGAAGTTGCGCGCGGCGATGTAACACGTTTGGCGTGTGACTGAAGTTGCGCGCGCTGATGCAACACATAATTTATTATTATGATTATATTCATTTTGGTGTCAGGGCAACATGCGCATGCGCATAGTGTCATTTAGTTAGTCATTCAATACAACCAAGTAAACAGCATGTGTGGTAAATATAACCAATATTGTGTCATAATAAATAGTATATATGTTTATAAACAAATTTCTGGAGACTAATATTCTACACTTTTTTTTTTCTAGATGCCTTTATGGATATCTCGCATTTACTATCGAGGTCTCTTAAGGACTTTGGCACGCAAACTACTCTACTTGATGCTAGTCAAATGAAAATTGTGCCGGCTAAGAGAATATGCCTTATTGAAAACTATTCTTCTATCCGCATCGGGTATTGCTAATTTGAATTCGGCCAGGGCCTATGAAACCGCCTTGCAAAAACCCTGGAAAATTCTTCGTAGCGCAAGGCGGTGGTGATTCTGATGAATATTTTGTCGAACATTCTACACTGTTGAATTATATTCATAAAACTTTATTTATATTGGAGTGTATATTTATTTTTCATTGTAAAGATTGTGTATCTAGATTTGAGACTATATTTAGATAAGTATTATTTATGAGTAAAATTATATACCAATAAATAAATAAATTTTGTGAATTTTGAGTTGGTAAATAATTCAAAAAATATATAAAAATTTGATTTTTTATTAATTAATCATTGGCACTTCTGAATCGATTATAAAAGCTGTATGGCAAACACCAGTTTTGGTCCAATACAATAATTAAATTACAATTATCATGTGCTATAGGAGACACAGATGAATCGCGTACGTTTTCATCAACCTAATCCACTGCAATATTATAGACTCAGGTAACGGCTAATTTTGTTTTGTTACGCCAAATAAGTATAACTTCTATCGCGCGTACATAAGTACACACACCGATTTTTTTTAATTTAATATAAAGTTACGCATTGCAGTTACCAGACCGACTTCGTACTATATTGTAGTCTTTAGTTCGTAACCGGATAAGGTGGTTTAGCCTTCAAGATCATTTTGGTTTAATAAAATCTCCTATTATCTTGTCTATGTGGCAAATTTCAAGAAACCGATTACATCCTTTGAGAGTGTCAGAAGCAGTGACATCTTGAGGCAAAGTGATGCCCTTATGCAGACTGAAAATGCCGTCCCCTGATTAATAAAAGCATAGTGTAATTATTGATTTGTATTATCAAAAAGTATTGACGCTTTGGTGGTTTGAAGATAACTGCCTGTCATTTATTTATGAATTTGCCTGGTCAGCGCAATCTTTAGTATAATAAAGCCTGAGCATATCTTTTTGTACAAGTAATGAGTCGTCCACTGTTCAGCTATCAAAATCAGATCCCAGATTGCTTGACATATTGATTCGCCCTTTCTCGTTTCAAATTGAATTATATCAGTGTTATTTATAAATACTATACATTCCTGTTATTCATCAACTGTTAAAGTCAGACTAGTCCTTTACACAAAAACCGGTAGTAATATTGATTTTCCTCAGTGTCAGTGTGGACATCCCACTCAAGATCTTAACCACATTGTCTGGCAATGTGATGCCTATGACCAGGAGAGAGAAGTGTTATTGAATAAGTTGGGAAAATGCAGGTTATACCCTCCTTTTACGATTAATTCGTTCCTGGCAAAACCAAATATTTCAAGTATGAAAATTGTACATGAATTTCTCCAAAAATGTAACGTAAATGTCTAGTGTATAGTGTAACAAAAATGTAGTTCTGTATCATTAATAATGTAACTATTTATGCCTGTCGTTAAAAAAATGCTATACGATATACTTTTATAAACCATTGTAAGGCAGAATAGCCTTCCATTCAGAGAAGAGCTCAATTGCTTCCAAATAAAGAAAAAAAAATATTGATTTTCAAAAAATATATAGCATTAATCTATGCGTTACATTGTTGCTGAAGGTTTGTTAATGCTAGTGTATTATTTATCATGTAACTCATCTATCCAAATTAAACCATTCCTTGTGTGAACACGACATACGCGTCAGTATGAGCACCCTATAGAACAATGACAGGTTATCCATAGACAACAATGGGAGGGGCGGAAAATGTAAAACCAGTCGTGAATGTATCGGCTTTCTACTTGAGTCGGCAATGGCCTGGTACTACAGTGCCTGGATGGCGGCGTAGATATTTTGTATAGGATTTGAGCTACCATAATTTATTGGCCCAAACACTATTTTATTTAACAAAACAATAATAATTACAATTTTCAATACTAAAGTAGTTATTTTTTCTTAGGGTATTATAATATTATATCAAAAAAAGAGTTGAACGGTAGTAAAAATCAGACAAAAGAAAAATAAGCAAAATTTGTTTCCATTCGTGGTAAATATTGAAAACTGGAAAGAACACAAAAACTTTATTTGTAATAATATAGAGATTATTAAATGTATTATACTGAGAAATATTCATTTGTTTTTTACTAATGATAATTATTGAAAATATTACATTATTGGTTTATTTTTATATTCAACAACGTCAACATCGTTTTCATATATTTACATAGCTTTATATTTGTTTTTGCTTAAAGTTTGACAATTTAATAACATTCACAAAGTAAACTAAAATTATATAGTATCAAAATTATATTATGAATGGTACCTATAATAGTATTTCAATAATTCCAATGAAATTTACAGTTATCGCACAAACAATATAATATTTGAATATTAAACAATATATTATAATATTAGGTGTGTATTAATAGAAAAACCGGAGAGAAAACAAAGCTTTGCCATAGAATTAATAATAATTAATAATACTTTTGTGTTATTGTTATTAATTTATGCCAAACCTGTGAAAACTAACACAGCTAATGTAAAACAAAATAACTTAAAACATTACAATATTATACTTATTATATCATAATAATAATAATAATCTACCCATGATTTAAGGCTGTATCACTGAACAGATTAATAAAATATTAACATGAAAACCTGTTACCATAGAGAAAGACTGTGAAACCAGTTTTGATATTTTAATAGTTAGGCTGTACAACACAAGAAAAACAAAGCAAACCGAGTGTTTTCAAAATATTAAAATATAGTCTATGAAATATATGCTTTTCGTTTACGCGAGAAACATGCATAATGTTATGATAGAGACGTATATGTATATTAAACGTATTTTTTGACACGTGTTTAAGTTTATGAAATATTTCTCAATACTATTAATTGTAAATTAAAGCAGAATCACTTTTTATTTATTTTTGTGTTCCCTGGGTTGTATCATCGCGAAATGATCCGGCGGTGCAAACGTGTGGTTATCAAAATACACATAGATTTTTATTTAATCTTAATTTTTCGTCTACTAAATTGAAACTTAATGTACTTTTCTATTTTTATTTTCATACACAAACAAAATATTCATTGGAATATATTATTTTCATTTTTTAAAAAACTTTTGAAAAAAGAGTATAAAAAGAGGTTAAAAGATTAACCTAGTATTTTTGAAATTTCAAAAATAGTTAGAGGCAGCTTAAACAATTGTGGTTGGGACAATTATGGCGGCCCAAATCCAATATAAATATCATACCCATCTAACATCATTTTCCTTGCCATGCATACTTTTGAGCGTCAATCTCCGTGCACAGGGTGACTCACAAACATATATCGCGCGAGAGTGGTGGTGCTAGTGAGTGGAAACCAGACCACGGAGTGAGTCCAATGTACCCGCCTCATCATCATTAAAGATCAGTGCCTAAAATCATTGGTATAACCCTCCACCTAGCATCCAAATCATCCCTGTCTATTACGGTCTAGTGAAAAGGGCCGCCATATGCTTATACTTGTATTATGCATGTAACTGGTTTATGTCAAAAAATACAGGCATTATGAGAATACGTGTATTAATTAAGGCGCTAAGTACCAAAAACAAAAACGCCAATAACTTCAACTATGGTCTAAGTGCCTCAAGCAAGTCAAAAAAATACAGCAAAATATTTAAATCTGTCGACGTTGTAAGTCCGTTGGCCTGTTTTATTTATAATGGTGTAAATAGCACTACAGTGGTCAACCTCATTCAATATAAAATGGCTGACGATGGTGTGTTGACACTTGCGAGTTCTTAATAGCTAAAATTATAGAAGCTGCCGTGATTGCTTCACACTGTAAAACCACATTTTTCAAAAGGTCTGCTTCATGAAATTTGACTGCAATGACTCGGTATTTTGTAACAACTAGGCAATACTACTTTTTGGTACTTAGAGCCTTAATTAATACACGTATTCATTATCATGACATTAATTGCGATTTGGCTTGATTTTTCTTCCTTAAAACACCAAATAATACTAATAAACATAAAAATATCAAGTAAATAAATATTAAATATAATTAATTAAGTATTTTTACAAACATGATCTCATTTACGGAATATTATTTAAAACCGTTAGGTACCTATGTAGAATTATTTACAATCACACATTTAACTTTGAAATATATATAATTATTTAATATTGTATTTGGTTAATCCCAAATAATAATATTAAACATTTTTTTTATAATATAATAGTATTATGACATTACAGCGTTTAGCCAATGCACCATACATGCACACATAGATAATAAAATACAAAATAAAATTATAAACAGTAGGTATACAATTGTAATAGTCGTAAAATATAAAAAAAGTTAATTACTGTTAACAACCAAGAAAAAAGAAGAGAAAATAAATTTTTAGGTAAATTTAAAAATAAATCAATAAAAACCATTATAAATTTAACCTATTTAATACACCCAAAAATATTATATTGTTAAAAAAACAACTTTTATAATTCTATCAAATAGGTTAATCGCACTATATACAGAAATGAAATCACACCCGTCCTGGGATGGGGTATCATGTAGATTGTAGACCGCAGAGTTACGAGTGATATTTGCGGGAAAATGAAAATTAATACATACCAATGTATAGACGGATTGTAAAATATGAACCCAACAATAAGTGAAGAGAGCGATATAATATACATTTAAAAATAATTGTGTCGCTACTTTTCAAAATCAGCCAAGTCCACCTTTAGGTATTTTTGACTTTTTTTGTGAATTGCTACTGCTTTCTAACATTTCTGCATTATCAACATGTGGAATTTATTAATTTTAAATAATCTATACTCGAAATAATATAAACTTTCACCCTTGTGACTGTGTATTTGAGAAAACAAAAAGCTGTTTTTCTCCTATTCATCTATTGTAGACTTGGCTGATTTTTAAATCTAGCGACACAATTACTTTAGTTAATAAATCAAAATGTATAACAATTTTATTTTAAACCTAATACTATAACAACATTGTAATTTCCTAGTTTAAGTTTGTTTTGTAACACACCACTAAACAGAGTAAAACTAAAATAATTTGATTTGGCAGATCGACCACTATTTTTGATGCCGATTAAAATATGCGTAATAACCCTTTTCTAAAGATAAACAATGCCAAGTATGTAAAATTTCGCGGAGAGCATATTAGATGATAAAAAAATTAGCCTTACCTACGGAAAATTTGAAAAATTATTTTAATTATTTTAGCCTTCCCACGCCACTGTTTACTATATTTTAAATTATAATAATATGTAAGACAAATAATAATTATTGTATTAGTTCAGGGATGGCGAACCTTTTTACGTACCTACGCATGCCAAAATTTCCTTAATATTATTTTTCGACTGTCTGACGTGCCGAGCAGTTTTTCATGGGAAAATAACAAAAAAAATGTTTTTAAGAATGCTATTGAAAATCGTTTAAAGATAAAAATTGAGTTTTTGAGATTCTATTTTCACTAGTCTAATCTTTTATTCGTTGAATAATGTTTTCCTTGTTTTCGTCGTAGAAGCATTTTTGGCTACCTACGCTTCTTTCGTATTATTATATTCCCTATCACTAAACTGTTTTCCGTTTTTAGCGATTATGTTTGAGGCAAAATAATAAGCAGCTATTTATATTTGAATGACTGCCAATAAATTTCATCAAGTTTGTTGGTTGAATATTTTTATTGTTAATTTCCCGATTGGACTCAATTATTGTAAATCATTGAAGAGTATTTAATTGCCATTTTTATAGAATGCGGATCTGTCGTTTTTGCACGACTTTCGTCAATTTCCGTTTGCGCATCGATTGGTAAATATTATTGACAAAAACAATTTAAAAAAACCGAAGAAAACAAGCATTACTATGTCGTCATTATTTTTTAATATTACATACTTACTTATAGGTACATTTATTTGTAAAACATTTGAATTTTTGTAGCTTTTTTCTGTTTTAAAAATAAAACATTCGCGTGCCATAGGTTCACCATCACTGTAATATTTATTTCAGCGCAATGGCTATTACAATTAAACATATAGAAACAAATACTACGAGCCACTGCGCCATTCTGATTTAACCAAAAATGTACTAAGATGATAGTTTATTAACATAATGTATTATCTTTCAAGGCCAATATTTTATCGTTTTGACTTATTACTAATATAAATTATATTCACCCAAATTTAATAAGCCCTTAAAGCCATAAGCGCATTCTGCATGATAGGGGTGAATGGTAGAGGTTTCATGTACCTTCATTAACACTCTCGTTACTGCAATGTCATCTTTAGTTACCTGGCCGAATAAACTGCATATATTTCAGTTAATATGCACTTCGTCATCATCATACATACATTCCTAGAATCATGAACGTTGCATCTAATCAAAATGTTACTGTTTTAAAAATCGATAGCATTATCCAGTAAATATATTATATAATTTATGGATATACGTTAGATTTCATTTAACTGACATAAATTAAAATATATAAATGCACATTGCAAACTGAGTAATCCATTACGAATAAAAGAGATAGATCTAAACGTATATGCAACAAAGAAGGAGATCTTTTTTTATTATTCTTTATTTTCAACGCACAACTTTACAACTTTAGACACCCACGGTGGCCGCACGGCTTAAGCGTTGGACTATCGCGCCGCGGGTCCCCGGTTCGAATCCTGGGTCTGGCAAGTACACATATTGTTTTTCAATTTGTGTGTGAGTCAGGGTATGGACCTAAGGTTGAGCAAGTGGCTGATATCCATTTCTCTTAAAAACAAAATCTGTTAATACAAACCTCTACTTGCTTTTCCCTCCACCACCCGCCACGTCTCCACACCCGTTATGCAGGCGTATACCGTGGCGTAACGAAAGATAGGCGCTGTTCAAATTTGTGCCGAAAGTGTCCCAGGAGCAACTTTCCAAGACCTTGGTTGGCGTGCACTAGAGTGTGCGTGATCCCTACTTCCATATAATGTATTACGGTCAATTCTCGATGAAAAAAGACATTCTCGTTTGCCGTATAATGCCGCAAACTTTTTAAAAGCTAAGAAATTTTCCCTCGTAGATACCAAGTCGCAATGGCCGACCGGTCCAACTGAGGGTCGGACTGACTTGAGAAGCTCTTCCCCTTCAACCGACATATGGGGACACTCGCAGAGGATGTGATCGGCATCCTGCAATTCGCCACATAAGCAAGTCCGAGATTCTATTAGGCCAAGCTGACAGAGCTTGGAGGCAAAACCACCGTGTCCGGTTAAGAACTGCGAAGTCCAATGGTCTGGAGTCAATCTGGTTATCTCCATGCGCCATTTTATATTAGGAAAAAAACAAATGCGTTTGTCTGCCCTTGGAAGAAGTGGTCCATCGCCCCTGCCACGCACGCAGCGCCGTGTCATACGCCAGGTTGCGTACAATAAGTTTTCGAGCGCACCGGCTCATGAATCCAAGTCCTAAAGGCGGCGATATAAAGATACCGCCAACCTCCGCCCCCGACCATCGAGCAAGGCGGTCGTGGCACCACGGATTTGAATGTGCAGGTCTAACGGAAGCACTCCAGCAAGGACAGGCAACGCGTCGGTAGAAGTCGTCTTATAAGCCTTAGTGAGCAAGTAATGCTGAGCGTTGACCGCTGAGAAGAGTTTTCCGGATGGACAATAACTTACATCTATGATACCACGTGCTGGCGGCATATCCGGCGATAACACAAACCTCTACTCTGTGGAGGCCCATTATGATCCTATTAGGATCGGACATGGTCGGACAAAATAATTCAAAACTACAACAGGCCTAGAGGCTCAATGAGAGTAGGTATTATATTTTAGTAATATAAGTGAAACAATCACAAACAACCAGGATTTAAGAAAATCACTAAAGTAAATATATTGTGTCCTCGCCGGCAATGAACCCAGAGCTCCCGGATAAAAGGTCAGCGTCTTATGCAATGTACCACTAGAGCCACCATATTTTATGAAAGCAAAGGGTGATATAAAGATATTATTAGGACTTGCTGGCTGTAATAATGAATAGAAATACACATATGATTAAAATTAAGTTTCGATGCCTTTATATTTTTATAGATGAAACAAATAACAAATAGTATTAATGATGAAACCTTATAATCATATTTATGTTGCGAAAATATGTATATTCTTTTTAATTATTGTGATATTTATTTATTTATTTCAGAATACAAAACATTTTGGACATAACAAATCTAAATTCAAGACGTACACAACATGAGATTTACAATATAAGTATCATTACCCTCGCAAGAGAGAAGAGGAGAATATAGAAAAAAATATATATATAATAACAATAATAAAATAAAAATAATCAAAACATACTTTAGTACAATTTAATACAGAAGATATAATTTTTGAGAACGAAAAACATACAATTTTATACAGAAAAATACAGTTTCAAAAACAAAATGCAAAGTACATCATTGAAAATGTCTATGTTTTTAGGGAGCGCATTTACTAATCTTGCACCCCTCGCTAATGGTGGCTAAATAAAATATTATCAATCTCGTACGGTAACCCAATTAAATTATTAGCACAGTAAAGAGAAGATTAAACTGTATTTGACTTAATAAATTGTATTTTAATAAATATAACGTTCGTTTTCATTACAATTTAATTAAAGTATGCATTAAGGCATCCGTTATATCTTTTGGAAGTCGTGTAAATATTTTACCACAGTATGTATTTCGAATTTGGATTACTTTGCTCCAGTAAAAACTCAAATTAAATTCACAGAATCTTATGGAAATAACTCTATTGGAAAACCTTTTTGGCAGTGCTTCAAAAATGAAGAAAGTTTCTGCATTGAAAATCTCGGCTTTTAAAGTGTCGTTTGAAAATCTCGCTATATTGAATTATGCTCTCTCAGTTCGAGGCGACATACAATGTAAATCGATGCAATGTATCACCATAAGCGGTAATAAAATATGCATAGAGAAATCTTAAATATATACTTGAGGAAACATAATTTGCATTGCTTTGGAAATAACAGTATATTACAGAAAATTCCCAAGCATCGTGTAATACTTCCCTTTCTGCGATCTTGATAAAATATAAAAATTCTAATAAACTATTTTTTTATTCAACAAAATAATTCACAAGTAAAAATGTAACATTCTTTATTAAATATACAGAATTCAGATGCATACAATATATTAGAAAAAATCTTGAAAATATACCTACTATTATCTCAGGCAGGACGCAGCACTACACATCAATCATCCCTGATAACTATCTTAGAAATTGGGAGCATCAGTTGTTTGTTCTCCTAAGGTGAAAAATTAACCTGCTACTAGTAATGCCAATTGGGAGGGCAATAACTCTATTCAACCAAATCACTTCGCATATTGATTATATTGTTCCACCTGTATGGGGATGAGTATTATAGATGAGCATTGGGCAGACCCTCTGCTTAGCTCATTTTGATGTAGGTACTTCCTTGTAGGTATCTAATTTATATTTCTTCTGTATTTACACTTTTCTACTGTTTAATTACTAATACTGATCTATTTATTTTTTATACAATACTGTTTTAATATTATTTTTTTTATTTTTAAATATCATGTTGTAAACGTCTTAAATTAATAATTTGTAATGTTCACTATATTATGTAAAAATAAATAAAATTTGAATTTAAATCAATTGGATTCTGGTCAATGTGCTTTATCAATCTAGCCACGCGTATCCTACCTTATTACCTCGAAATTAGCTAGCGCTTCAGTTGTTTGACTATTGGTTAATTTTATAGTGAATGGTTAAATATGTAAAATACATAACCCATTATTTTCGCCAGTATGAGTCATTGTGAAATGCATGATAAGAAAAAGCATAGAGTTTGTAAATAGTCTTTATCTAGTATGTGCCGTTTTATGGAGGTACGTAATATGTATTTTAAGTGGCCAATCTTTCTAGTTATATTAAAAAAAAAAACATCGTAGTTAAAATAGTTTTTGGAGTTCCACTTCTTTCGTGTTTAATTGGAAAATCAGATCAGAGTGTATTTTTGGCATGTGACATGTAACACATAATTTATTTTTTCACACAAAAATAAACGCACTCAATTGGATTCGAACCACCGATTGTTCGGTTATCAGCCAAACGTATGATATGATAGCAGCGATTTTATCATACAGTATAATATTATAGTTAAGAATTGTTCCGTTGCCTAGGCAGCAAATTTATTATTGTCGGCCATTTGCAATTCCTTACGTAAACAAACTATTAAACTTTTAAAGTTGTTACTTTAAATATAAAAACAACGATAAATAATTATATAATTTTGTAATGTTAGTGTATAGAAATAAACCAACGGCGTTCCAATAAGCGGTACTTTTTCTTGAGTATGTAATTTAACAAGATAATTAAGAGCTAGTCGAAGAATCTAGGTTATCACAAGTTTTTTTTTGTTCTGTTACGCCAAAGAAGTATAACTTCTAACGCGCGTACATAAGTACACAGACCGATTTTTTTTTATTCGAAATTTAATTTTCAGTGAATAATATTGTGTATATAAATTATGAAAATATGGAAGATAAGTCTAAAATTATTTCTTCTTAAGAGAACCAATAGAAGATTGGGTTTGCGTTTTGGATTACTTTCTATGGGTTCTAATAATTTTACTGCTTCGGGTTTTTGGATTTTATATAATATCATCCGGTGCTCTGGTGATGGCCCACTCTTTGGACTTCACAACGTTTATTGGGTTCTGTTAACCTGCGTATTTTATTTAGACAGGGAACAGCTTTTGTATTCCCATCCTTTGGATTTTCAATGCGTAGAAAGGCTGCAATAATCGAGATTTAACTGCACAATTTTACGTTAATATTACTATTTCATAACATTATTTCTGGGGATCAGAAGCAGATGGCGGTAAGTCCACTTTTTTCGAAAATGATGTTTTGGTGCCAATTTTTAAATGAGACTGATATCTACGAGAAGCAGGTTGCAACAAGTCCAAAAATGTTGAACTTTTAAAGATAAATCATAAATATGTGCAGTTAATCCTCTACCATGTAGAAGCAGAATGCAGCATAGTGACTTATCGCATTACGTTTCTAAATAATTGTGACAATCATATCGACTACAATATAATATGAAAAATGTTGGACTTACTTCATTGTGCTATTAAAGTTTTTCATTTAGCTGACAACATTTTCAGTAGCAGAGTGAAGTAAATCCACTTCTTATTTCGCATTTCATGCTATTTTGCTTGTGTTTCTGATAATTACTTTAGGAATCCAGGGCATCCGTTGTTTGTTCTCCCAAGGTGCAGAACTAACCTGTCATTAGTAATGCCAATTAGGAGGGCAATAACCATGTTTAATGAAATTGTTTCGGATATTGATATATTCCACTTACGTGAGGGTGAATTTGGGTTAACGTTGTTTTATAAGTTTTTAAGATAGGGTCTATAAAAGTTCACTCTGTGTGCTTCCATCTACTTTTATTTTTGTTATTTTATTTATTTTCTTATTTTATTCCTTATTTTATTACTTATTGTATTATTAACTCACATTTCTCTGTATTTTTATTTTAAAAATTGTTAACACTTATTTTATGTCATGCCGTGAATGCTTTAAATTTATAATTTATTATGATCATTATAATATGTAAAATAAATAAATTTGATTTGATATGATTTGAATAAGAAGAAGAATCTGTTCTGTGCTAATAATTCAGATTTATGTATTAATTAAGGTACGTTTGAAATATTTGCCTAATATCTACTTAGAGACTTAACAATTATGAAAATATTTTCTCTAAAGCGGCAAGTTTCCAAAAAGGTTTTTGAACCTCTACAATAAGGTAGGTATACGTATGTTGAAAATGTACTGTCCAGACCATGATTAAATCAATACAACAATAAAACATATATATTATATAACAATAAATTGCTGTAAGTATATTATTAAATAATGTTTCTTATATTATATTGTAAGGTAGGTTATTTATAGGAAGTCTTGACACCCAGTAGAGTACGACACGCGCGGCGGGAACCTACGTTTCCCATAACTCATTCCAGTCGTAAATTTCAACAAAGCCGTTTGACACATAATTTTTGGGATCGTAAAACAACAACAGATATAGCTGACCGAATAGTCTATAATCTATATCATAAAATTCCATCTATAGTATAACTTATAAACTGAAATAAATTTATAAAAAAAGGGTTAAGTTTATGTAATGGAAGACGTAATAAAAGGTTATTAAAATAGTACTATAGCTTATGATTTGAAAATAGTACTATACTAAATTTGTATTCAGTATTTTTTTGGCAAATCGTCTTGGAAAGACACAGTTGTACAGCGTACACAAATCTAAGTACTAAGTCTCGGGCGTTTCGTGAAATTAAAATAATCGACCTACAGAACTTAATATACGTAATTTAATTGAAAAATTCGAGTAAAATAGTAATATTTTAAAATTAAGAATCCAACTCGTTAAAATCGTAAACGTGCTGCTGAAAATATCGATGTTGTGAATCAGATCGTGGATGAAAATCCAGAACAATCAATTACACGTTTTCAAGAACTTTGACTTTTTATGGTACTATAATAATATAAAATATCCTTCACACAGATTTGAAATAATTAAAGGCGTATAAAATACAAGAACTTCCGAATAGCCATTTGGTGCGTTGAAATTTTGCTGATTGGGGTGGGGGTTTAGATCAACTCGAAACAGACCATGAAAATATTATGAATATTTATGCACAAGGCGGCTATCGATGGCAGTTTATCATTTTTATGTATTGCGGCAGTTAATTATTGTTACAATAAGTTTACTGTCTAATCACTCTAAACTGTCAGAAGGTGCTATGTTTTAATAGCCCCTCTCTTGACTATGATAACTTTTAGTGCAAGATAGACGGTTACTACGGTTTAGACGGCTCACTTATAATATCAATAATTATAATACCTAAATACATACAATATGATAAACTACCGTCAATAGCCACCGATAGCCGCCTTGTGTATAGAATAGATCCACTAAAAAGTAAACAAATACCAAGAGAGATTCTTGTCTCTCAGTATTGTAAATTAATCCGGTTTAAAATTTACCTACATATAAAAATAGACTGTATCTGAGTATATTATAGAATGTTATACTAAACACACGAAAATAAAAGCATAGGAGAATCTAAAGTTTTTTTCTTATATTATGTAGTTTGACACAATTTGTCCTTGAAATTTTGGTTTTGTCTGTTTCACGAGACATTCTTTTAACTATAATACATTGACATATATTATAAATATATGCCCATACTTTTTACGTACAGTGGACTCTATTCCAGCGATATATTAAAAATATGAAGCTCAACTAACCAGGCTGTAATTTTTTAAACGCAAGTTAGATTCCCGGTTTGGTTTTACCGGGGTATTGTATCAGTAAAATACTGAAGACAAAAGATGAAACAAAATTCAAATTCAAGTCTCGTAATAATATTGCTGTTCCAGGTCTTTTTTTATTCGATCTACTTTTATTCAATAGGCACCCTTCGCTATTGTCACACTACTATATTTATGAATGAAACAGGGTTCTAACTTATGTGACCGCTTTTGATATGAACTGTCCACTATAAATAATAGACTGTAACATAAAACTGTAAATTTTGATCATACTGATAGTTACTGCTCATACTTCAAGCGCAGTATGATGATAACAATATGTTGATTCGGTAAGTTTTCACAAATATTTATCATTCTGTTCTTATTTTATGTTTTTTTATTCCAAAAATAGCTGGCCTACAATTATTAGTGTCTCCCTAGTAAAAATTGGCTGGCAGTAAAAAGGGTGTACTTTCATCAATGCATGTAGGTACATTGTTTTGATTGCGTCTTATAGAGTAAAGTTTTTATAACATTGCACATTGCACCTCGCATAAAATTAGATCAAATGATATTATGTACTTATATTAATATGTGTAGTTATAAATAAATAGACAGATAATAATATGTTATGTAAAAAAATAATTTTTCTAATAATATAATTATTACCTACATTATTTGCATCCTAGAGTGCAAAGTTCTAAGTAGGTAGATCTAAGTTTTGTCAATAATAGTCAAAATTCAACCCAAAAAGTTTCTTAGGATTACGATTAAGGGGGAGAAGCATAGAAATTCATTATTAAATTAAAGCTTTAACCACATTTTCATCGATCAATACCTATCTAAATACAATGGAAATATATTTTTTTATTTCAAAGAAAAAGCCACAAATTAAAAAAAATCACCAAACACTACGCTGAAAATCAATTCGAGTGCGTTTTAGTCGATAGTAAAAAATCGTGGATCCCACTATGCAGACAGCTTTTTCATTCATTCATAATAATAATATTGTGAACACGTTCATTTGAGATGCCAACTCACGCACATGCACTCGGCGTTCTTATATATATAATATATTATATTAGCATAATATAATAAAACCATAGATTTTGTCAATGATTTAACCACATTTTAATCGATCAATACCTATCTAAATACAATGGAAGTATATTTTTTTATTTCAAAGAGAAAGCCACAAATTTTAAAAAAATCACCAAAAACTACGCTGAAAATCAATTCGAGTGCGTTTTAGTCGATAGTAAAAAATCGTGGATCCCACTATGCAGACAGGTTTTTCATTCATTCATGATAATAATATTGTGAACACGTTCATTTGAGATGCCAACTCACGCACATGCACTCGGCATTCTTATATTATAAAACCATAGATTTTGTCAATGATTTTCTCCATGGTGAACTCAATATGGAAAAATTTATCAAAAATAAACGATCTATTTTGCTTATCCAAAGTCCCCATAAATTTCATCCAACTATGCTTAGATCTGCGCGATCGTTAATTTCTTCAAAAAAACAGTAGAAAATAAGTATTGTTTCATATTATTTACATCATGGCCCCTACAAAGGAGGGGGCTGTCAGGACTCTAACCTGGGGACCCGGGGTTAGGGGGTCGACCAATTAAGTGAGATAAATAGACACCAAAAATTTGCTCTAATATTAAAAAAGTCACCTGTGGCCAACAAAAACGATGCATAAGTGCTAGTGAGAAAGTATTCGGTACCCTTATAATCTCTGCGACACACGCTAGAGTAAGATAAAAGGTTTACAGATCTGGGAGATGATTTGCTACGGTGTAGCCGGCAAATCTTAGCTTATTGCATAACTAAGCGTCGATAACCATGTTGCTAAAATTGCTATTTTTGTGTTAAACATAAAGTCAGTGGTAAATATTTTTAGTTAATTAAGTAGAAAAGATGGTTCTGGGTGTTGTATTAAAATATGATAGCCGTACTGATAAGCAAAAAGATGGTATTACGTTTCATAAGTAAGTTGATACATGTTCGTGATAATTTATTTGTATATTATTATATATTTTAATATCAGTGACCTATTGTTTCTTTAAAATAACTTTAATTATGGATATCTTTACCTAATGGTTGCATTTTGACCGCTTAAAAATACTATATAACGTAAAAAAAATAGAAAATTATATTTTAATTCTGAGCGTCTATTGCGAGCACTACCGAAATGGTCTATGGTCTCGAACATTTGTAGACGAATGCGTTCGCTCGCCCACAAACCAAACGTACGGCACGTGGCTTCATTTAGAAATGCAACGGGTGGCGTCTCTATTTTACTAAAATATGTTAACATTTTAAATGTGTGGCTGTGTGATATAATTTGATGAGGTAGGTATAATATAATATAGAAAAATGATAATTCACTTTTATTTTATAATAATGTGTGTTTCCTGACTAATATAAATTGTTATCTATCTAATATAGCGAAGGGTCGCATGTAATTTAGCTACCATAAAACGGTGTGATCAGTATTTTATAATGATATGATGTCGAATGCCGACAAGTAAATATATGAAAAGGATTTATTGAAAAATAGAAAAAAATCGCTCAAAGTACACGGAACATCCTTAATTATTATACCTTGCAGAACCATGGAGTTCCGCGGAATACCATTTGGGGAACTCTACTGTAGAATATCAAACTGCCCTTAACCTTGGCAATACGTAGGGGGGTAATACCAGTGGCGAAGACTCCATACTAGGCGATTATTCAAAGCCTACCTTCTTAAGAAAAATAATTTTTATTTTCATGTTGACGTATTTATATAATCACAAATACTAATATACTTATTCAATATGCCCAAAGACATCTATCGTATAATTGTCATAATTTTACGATCTTTTCCCATATTTCAATAACCACCATCTATGGCATCTCTCAAAAGTTTAAAAAATAGAACACATAGCGTTTCGCTTTACATATTGTATAGGATTATTTTCGCGTGAATCGACGGGTTTTTCAATATGAAGTTTTTTATCATTATTTCAAAATGTCTGGCGTCCCGCATACAAATGTACAAGCTATTTCGTTAGGACTTACGCTGCGAGAACACATTTATTCAAAATAATTAATAAGAAGATAATTTAAAAAATAATTTCTAAGGGATTCAATCACATAAATATGTATTGATTGTTGTTAAAAATATAAAATAATTTATCTCGTGATTTTTATTTATTTATTAGTCCACCCATTAGACAATTTAGATATCTGATATTGTACCTACCTAAGTCTGTGTTTTAAATATAGAAGTATTTTAAAATGTCTAGTTTTACGGGTTAAATTATAAATTGTTATGGAACATAATATATATACAACAACGGATATTTTCAAAGATGATAGGTAATACATTTTGAGCGTATGTTACGTTTATAAATGTTTAGGAAAATACATAAGTAATTCAAGCTAATTGATTATTTTTATGAACTAATTATAACAAACCAATTAAGCTTTTGAAATTTCTTCGTTTTAGCGTACCTATTCATCAGTAGTAATATTAGGTTATCTTCTTATTTCCCGCAAATATATCTGACAAGCATGGTTACTCCCACAGCCTACCTCTTTCAAAAAGTCACCCTTTGCCACTGAGTAATACACTTCAGGATGTGGGGGCCATGATATACGTACATGTTAATACGTTAATTGACTTGAAAATATATATCGATGTACAAATGAAATTGCATTTAAAAACAATCTATTACTAGCATTACCATCGTAATACGGCAATTATTATATTGAGCTACTTTACGAGCTGTTTGTTGGCGAATTTAAAAGCGGGCGATTCAGTTACTGCGATTGTGATGATGACACACAAAACTTTCCATTCGCTGAGAAGCCACAAGCCAGCGACTATTTTGACAGAACGTAGTTCTTTTTTTACCGGGAGGTTGCTACTATGCTCTACTGCGCAGACGCATTAGGCCCACACGCCGGCGTGTAGCGTGTAAAGTTGACCGACTTTCAACTTTTCTCGGTAGGTTGTTGACAGTCTGCTTGTTAGCTTGTTCAATGATGACACTAGGCAACTTTAGAGGCAGATTGTAAATTCGCCAATAAACAGCTCGTAAAGTAGCTCAATTTAATTGACGCATAACTCGCAATTCAATACCCCGGCTTGTTTATAAATCGACCTTAGAAAAGTGAAAAGCTTTTTCATTTATAAATAACCACGATATCGTGGTTAAAGAAGTTTTAATTTTCTTTTTAAACACGAAGTTGATAAAATATCCCTTTGACGATAATAGTGAGATGAGTGTGTTGCATTCCTTTCTTTTTTTCGGGTGTCGAAACTGTCTCCAAAGGTGTCAGAGTAACTCAGGTGTCGTTCAGTGATACCAATCAATGTCTCGCAGGTGGTCGCCGACCCCAGGGCGCCAAATTATTATCACCATGGGTGCTTTTCAGTGAGATTGCTTTCAGCTGAATTATATTATGTCTTGCGATATTCCTTCAATACCTTTCAGAGATCAACATGAGGTGAATGGTTGATGAACTCAAAAACATTGAAATGACACCACAATTTCAACAATTTACTCTATTAAGTACAATATATATATATTATGTCATCATCATCATCATCATCATCAGCCTGAATCTATCCACTGCTGGATGAAGGCCTCTTCAAGTTGCTTCCACTTCTCTCGGTCCTGTGCATTGCGTTGCCACGTACTTCCGCAGAACTTTATCATTTCATCGATCCAGCGGCCTCTAGGTCTACCTTGTGGACGTTTTGTACTTCTTGGATACCACTGGATGACTAGATTTGTCCAACGATTGTCTCTTCTTCGAGCTATGTGTCCAGCCCATCTCCATTTAAGGCTTTTAATAAACTCTATTACATCGCAAACCCTTGTCTGCTTCCTTATCCACTCATTCCTCTTTTTGTCCTTTCGCGTTATGCCCAGCATGCACCTCTCCATACCACGTTGTGCTACTCTAAGTTTCTGGATCTCTCTTTTACTTAGGGTCCATGTTTCACACGCATATGTCATCACGGGAAGCACACACTGGTTGAACACTTTGCGCTTTAGGCACAGTGGAAGGTCACTTTTGAAGACATTATTCAGGCGGCCAAAAGCACTCCAGCCTAGCTTTACTCTGCGAACAATTTCATCAAATATACATCCATCTATAGATACTTGTTGTCCCAGATAGATGTAGCTTTTCACCTGTTCGAGCTGAGTGCCATTGATGAGGATCTCTTTTTGGCCTGCAAAGCAGTTGAACATGACTTTCGTCTTTGTTACATTTATTTTCAAACCTACTTTGTTGCTTACTTCAGCGAGTTCCTGCATTCTGCTTTGGAGGTCTTCTGAGTCTTGCGAGAAAATTACTATGTCATCGGCAAATTATTATTCATCTGTATGTCTGTGACGTATGAGAGAAATCATATGTTATGTATCAGAGAGAGCGAGACAGGAAGAGGATATTATAGTCTATGGCACCGAGTGTTTGCCAGATTTAAAAAAAAAATATTAGAAAGGTATATAAACGATTTTACTAACGGAAAATATATTAATGGCGTTCAAAGGGTGCTATTGTTATTATCATAAGTATATTTAAAAATGAAAAATCTATGTGTGTACTTATGTACGCGCGATAGAAGTTATACTTCTTTGGCTTAACAAAACAAAAACAAAACTTGTGATAAACTAGATTCTTTGACTAGCTCTTAATTATCTTTTTAAATTACACACTCGAGAAAAAGGACCGCTTATTGGAACGCCTTTGGTTTATTTCTATACACTTTAACTTATATTATTAATTATATAATGGTTTCTCGTTGTTTTTATTTTTAAAGTACCAACTCTGACGTTTAATCGTTTGTTTACGTAAGGAATTGCAAATGGCCGACGATAATAAATTCGCTGCCTAGGCAACGAAACAATTCTAAACTATAATATTATACTGTATAATCGTCACGATTGCAATATCACACTGTGGCGTAAAGGTAGTGCGTCAATATAATATAATATACCTACTTTCTAAAACATAACTAAATATATCAACACTGGTGGCGGTTACTGTAATGTGACAGTTCGTTTCAAAATGGAGAAAGGTAAGAAATTATTCAACAAAACTTGATATTCATTACTTAATAATGATCGCAATTGAAAAATAAACATAAAGGTTAGATACATGAACATAAAAGCCAATTTTTTATTCGTTATCTACTTTTTACACTTAACTTTTATAAAATATTTTCGTTGCATAATAGGCCATCTCGTATAATTTTATTCACACAGTCAATTAATAAAATATGTATATCAAAGATCTTTGATAGTATAATAATTAATACCGGTTTTAAAGTGAGTACGTAACTAGCTCTACCGTTTACCATTGTCTACAGACACTAGTGCATCTAGTATTTTCTTGCTAAACGAATTTAAAATGGTGAAAATAATTTTGATAGGTACACTTCAAAGATGTCACTTTAAACGCTTTTAACTCTTTGTTGGATTCTTGCCAGTAAATTTAACGACATTTTCCCGATAACCTCCGCACTTGAAAATGTATAGTTTAACTGCTCAGTTTAGAGTTTTTCTGCAGATCAAACAATAGTGTTGCTTGATCTGCATTGTTACAAATTGTTACATTTTAATAATTCATTAATTATTATTGTTTTTTAAGTTATGTTAATATCTAGTAACGTCGTTCCGAAAATACAAAATTACAAGTAATTTAGAAAACAAATTAGAGCCGAAACCCATACTGTTGGATAATACTGGCGCACTACTTCAACAGAGTGGCCCCGCCCCAATGACCACTGAGAAAGTGGATTATCCTACATAGATACAAAATTTAATATAATATTATTGCCTGTTTCAGTATACGAAAATATAGTATGCATTTCCTGCACCAAAATTTACTGCAGAGCGCACTGGAAAATCTGTAATATCTAGAAACATTTTCTTGACCATATTTCTGAGTATACCTTAATGTATTTTGACGCTTAAAGGGGTAATTAACAATAAGTCAATTATTGAGGCGTCTAAAAACAAAAACCGATATGACCACGTATGCAGTGGCGAATGTTTGAGGAAGGCTGTTAATATCTGCAATAAATAGTGCACACTAAACTTTCTCAGTCAAACGTATTTGCTTTCATTGAAATAAGACTACAATTTACAGATAGTGTTGGTTAGTTTTTAAAATTCAATTAAGCCCTGCGAAACCAAGCCATAATAATTAATAGATAATAATCAAAAAATACTCATATATCTATAAAATATCTAAAATTATGGAATTAACATTATATATTTTATAGAAAGAATAATATATTAATTTTATCTATTATAGTTTAATTTAGGCAAAGCATAATGAGTTTAACAAAATGAATCAAGCATAATATGTGTAATATGTATTCTTACTGGAACGAAAATAAATAAGTATGAATGAAAAAGTGTACAAAACTTTGTCGTATCGCTCAAAATATACCAAAACAATTAAAGTTTGGTTAAGGCAGGATTTAATTGATTTTAAAAAAGTAACCAATAAAATCTGAAAAATTGTGGTCTTAATTCAATAAAAATAACTACGTATGACTAACACAGTATAATGGGCACTATTTATGGCGGATCTTACAGCCTTCCAAAAGTATATTATTTTTATTAATCAATTAACCAATAATTTCAATCAATATAAGCGAAATAAAATTTATTTGACATGTTAGCTATTTTATTGCCTTCAAATATTTAATTTGTCGATTTCTGCATGTCATTAAGAGTTTAAAATTTTTTTTCGTATGTTTTGCAAGTTTTGCAAGTCAAGTTTTGCAAGTTATAATAATATAATAAATATAAAATGTAATGGTATTATCATTACATATTGTGAAAAATGACAAGTATTAATTATGTAAATATTATTAGGTACATATTTTTGTTTGACTTTGATAAAATGTGAATTTATCGGTTTTTGCTATTAAACGCCTCAATTATTTTCTACTATCCTTTTTATATTATATACTATTATAAAAAGCAGAGAATGGTCCTTATTTCACATGCATACGTGAGCACCGTTAGCACACATTGGTTAAACACGCTTTATTTGGGAGATCGCTTTTGAAGATAGTATTTATCCGCCCAATGCGATCTACGTCAGTTTAGTTATGCTAGCAATCTCGTCGTACAGGCGTTTAAAACTGCAGATGCTTCACATCCAAACGTAGGACCTCGTGATACACTCGATTAAAACCAAGTGTGGTGCGGAACGGGTTGTTTTGGATATGTATATATTTGTGTCGACCCTTGTTGATGATGATGTAATAGTATAAATAGATCAATGTAGAGGTAGATTACCCTGGTAATAAGTTTTGTATGTACAAGTAATACAACATTGGGTGCCCAAGGCCTAGCCAAAGGCGAAACCCGCAATGCGGAGTTGGTCTTATGATCTATGCACAAACACGAATGTAAAACTATTTACAACAGATGATCTATGACAGTATAGATGATTTTAATAATATTAATAATGTTATCATGTATAAATTAATTTATCAAACAATCTGTGTGAATAATATTATAGCAGGTTCAAATTTATATAATATGTATTATTTGTTTTTACAACATATGTTTGCGACTAGAGAATAAGCTTGGTAATAAGTTTGTTCTTTAAATTATTAGGATTTGTATGCGTTAACGGCCCACATGCCCAACATTGGTCAAAATGGAGATTTTATGGTATTTTCGAAGCATTAGCCTGAACATTCCTTAAACGTTGTAGGTAATCTATTTATATTATTTTGAAGCCTTATAATCCTTTATATTTATTTTGAACATTTGATGACTGCATAAAGTATTTTTATTACATAAAATAGTATTCTTTTAAACCACTAGATCTAATGTTTTAGAATATACCTAGTCATATTTCAGTACATCCATGCGCAGTGACTTTTTACATTTTTCAATTTTTAGACGCATTTATAATACCATTAGTAAAATTTATGTCAACATTATTATAGTGAAATATTTACGATAAAAATTATATTTATAATCTCTGTGGTCCCAAATTTTACAAGAATTAGGCATTTTATTATCCAAAAAAGGGTAAGATTACCACATTTGAAGGTAATTCTAAAGATACTGATTTTAAGCTATGTTTTTTACCATTTAAATGTGATAAAACATGCTTCGAATAATGAATATTTTATAATAATTATTGACCTAAGAATAAGGTAGTTTTTTTTTCAAATACGCCATTTCTATTGGCATTTCCCAGTGGTTTAGCAACAACATACGACCGTAGCCATATTAAGTTGACAAACGATAACTGAAGTAGGGAGTAAGATTATGTTAACTTGCGTGTTTGAACATGTACTTAACCGAAAAAAAACGATTTTTGACACAATTATTACAACTTTTTTAACCTGGAAATTGTTGATGAGGAAATACGTCGTGACCATAGACTATAGATACATCTAGAAGCCACCCGTTGCATTGCTAAATGAAGCCGCGTGCCGTGCGTTTGGTTTGTGGGCGAGCGAACGCATTCGTCTACAAATGTTCGAGACCATAGACCATTTTGCTAGTGCTCGCCCAAAGTGCTCGCACTAGACGCTCAGAATTAAAATATAATATTCTATTTTTTACGTTATATAGTATTTTTAAGCGGTCAAAATGCAACCATTAGATAAAGATATCCATAATTTAAGTTATGTTAAAGAAACACTAGGTCACTGATATTTAAATATATAATAATATACAAATAAATTATCACGAACATGTATCAACTTACCTATGAAACGTAATACCATCTTCTTGTTTATCAGTACGGCTACCATATTTTAATACAACACACAGAACCATCTTTTCTACTTCTTCTCTTCTTGGTCGTGCACTCATGGCTGAAGATCGTGACCACATTTAAATTTCGCCATCCTTTGAGCGACCAAGACTTTCCATTCTTCTCGATCTTCCGCTTCTCTCAGGGCAGAACGGATGGTGCCCCCAGTCAGCTCTTTCACTTGGTCGCTCCATCGCGCAGATGCTCTTCCTCTGCTTCGCCTTCTCTGGAGGCTACCCAAAACTACCAGTCTCTCCAGGTTGTCCGGTCCGCGCCTGACAATATGTCCAAAAAACTGCAGAATTCTTCTCAGACATATCGTCGAGAGTCGTTCCTTTATCTTCAGTCCCTGGATGATTGACTGGTTCGTCCTGTGCTCCGTCCAAGAAATGCGAAGCATTCGGCGCCAACACCACATCTTAAAGGCATCAATTGCCTTCCGTTCTCTTGCCTTCAGGGTCCACGACTCGACTCCGTATAGGAATATCGAGAACACTAATGTTTGCACAAGCATCATTTTTGTGGCAATCGAAATTCCCCGATCCTTCCATATAGTGGTATATACTTAATTAACTAAAAATATTTACCACTGACTTTATGTTTAACACAAGAAATAGCAATTTTAGCAACACGGTTATCGACGCTTAGTTATACAATAAGCGAAGATTTGCCGGCTATACAGTAGCAAATCATCTCCCAGATCTGTAAACCTTTTATCTTACTCTAGCGCGTGTCGCAGAGATTATAAGGGTACCGAATACTTTCTCACTCGCACTTATGCATCGTTTTTGTTCAGGCCTTGCTATAGATACTGACTTATAATGATAATATGTCAATAATATAAACTAGGTAGGTATATTATGTTATGAGTTTGATTTTTGTTAAAGTAGAGTTTAAGCCTGTGAAATTATTTGTATGAAAACTCAATTTAATTTTTTAATTTTAATTTAACTTTAATTTTACAATTTGTTAATAAGTAATTATTGTTAAAATCATTATAATAATTCATAGAAATAATGTCATTCTTCTGGCTATATATTCTTAACATTTAGTAGCCATAAATATTACCTATAAATTGTAACTTCTGTCAGTAAAGTTATATACGTACTACAGATATATATCGTCACCTCAATATTACATCTAGATAACTCTGATTTGGTCATTGTTGGGAAAATGAAATTTAAACTTTACTTGATTAACATAAATCTATAATAATTTATTATAATTAGTGTTTAGGTGTTCTCAGTAACTTCTGACTTACCTATTTTTATTATATTGTAGAGAAGTAAATTTAATGTAGAAACATATTCAATAGCTATCTCAAGAACAGTGGAAATCAAGTTATCTAGGTAGTTGTAGTACTGAGGTGACGATATACAATAAATATATTGTTACATCACCCTCTCTGCCACTCCTTATGAAAGGGAGAGGACTGATATGAGGTACCTCTTTGCTGGGAGGACATATGGAGGAGATATACTGTAATAAATAGTTACAAAAATTATTAAGCTAAATTATTTATATGTACAACTAAGAAGTGAGGATGGGTTATTATTACGACAAAAAATCGGAAAAATACCATCTTTTTATACTTTATCTCATAAATATTAATTTTTGTTTCTTACTTTTGAAACTGGATACAATACAAAATGTTTCTTGGTGGCATACTGAAATCTTCATACAACATACTTTAATCCAAAAATACCGAATAGTAACATGAAAATGAGGCGTCTAATTACAAATAGCGACAATTCCATAATTCGATATTTTCGGGAAACAACGTTTTTATGTTTCAAGCTTCAATTATTTATTTTAACGTGAGATTATTTTTTCCGTTGTATTCTATGTCAAAATTAGAACCAAATGGCAATTTGTTTCAGCCGATAAACTCTTGAATGTAATAAATATAGGCAAAATAAAATTGGACGTAGCGCTACTTGAACCTCACTTTTTAATTTATCCTTCATAAGGCACATATTTCCGTGGCACTGTCATGAGTTTACCCGGTGCTACAGCATGGGAGACGCCATTTCCAATACTGAACGTTCCATTATTGGCTGACTTACACGCGCGAAATCAACCAAGCTTTAAATAATATGAAACACGGACTTGGCGCTTTTTGTAATAAATCGAGACTTAAAATATTTTTTTGTAGGCTTTCGTCGCGTTTTGGAATTTATAGATCAATACATATTGTGTAAAATTATACAAAGACTACGTGCGTATTTTTTTTGCGATTATGACCAAATGTGGACTTATCGCTTCTTGGAATTAGATGCCTCAAATGTAAGTACATAACTTTAATTAATTAAAATGCTAATACATAATAATATACATCAATAGTTTGCAGTAAATTATCGGTATTTGTTTGATATATTTTTGAATTGTTTTTTTTAATTGAGCAATCGGGAGCCTTTTGTACTAAAGACTATTCCCAGAATGATACTCTGATTTCATTGTGACTTTGACGCGCATGCCAAAATAAATGTCCGAAGAACCTACATCCAAGTTATATTTATTAGCCCTACAAAAATAATGCACACAGAACAGTATTTCGGGTTCATAAATAATAAATCAAGCTTTTCTCATTCATTTTGCAAATAATAAATCTTAATATTGTATTCAAAGTGACAGGGGGGTATGATTATCAAAATAAACAACGCATTGTACTATGATATGGAAAATTAGTATTCACTACATGTGAAGTGAATTGTGAAAGCAAAATTACAACGCAGCATCTTGCAAATAATATTCTAACGTATAATATACATAGATCAATAAACTTCTTTACAAAACCTAGATCTTCATAATCATCTCTCACCGTCAATGACTCGATAACTCTGTAAATAAATCGTTTAATTAATTTTTCTCTTCTCTTCTTGATTGTTCTCGCATGACTGAGGATTGCGACCACCTTGAAATTCCGTAATCTTCTGAGCAAACAAGACTTTCCACCCCTCTTGATCCAATGCTTCTTTTTAAAGGAAAGAATGAAGGATTCCCATAGTATGCTTCTTCAATTGGTCGCTCCAGCGCGCCGACGCTCTTCCACTGTTGTGCCTTCACTGGGCCACACAAAACTACATATTTCTCCAGTTTTTTTAAATTATTATTATATAAATATAATAATGTATCTTCGCCGAGAATCTAACCCAGAGCTTCCGGATGGAAGGCCAATGCCCTGCGCTAAGAGAGCTGCAAGTTTTTCCAGGTTATCTGATCCGCACCGACAAAGATGTCCTAAAAGCTGCAGAATGCGTCTCAGACATATTGCCGAGAGAAGTTACTTTATCTGTAGTCTCTGAATGATTGACTGGTTCTTCCTCTATTAGTGTTGCCATATTTTTCTATGCTGAATATAGTATCTACAAAGGCGTACAAATGAGCGTAGTTATACGCAAAGCAGCCAAGCCACACAAACCTCAAACAGAGATAGAAGCACTTTTATGTAAAGTGTGTTTCTTTAAATCCATAAAGCCTCTGTATACTGTTTATACCTTTTGAATGATATATATATATTATATATATATATATATATATATGATTTTGTGTAACTTATAAAGAGATAAAAGCATAAAATCTATGAAGTTTTGGTGTTTTAGCTGTCCATGTTGTTTTGAGCAAAACGGGTTTTTTAGAATATTGTGACGTTGCAGACGTCACCATCGGGCTAATTAACAATCATAATTAGTGGAGAGGTTTTTCTCTCGCGGGCAACACTAAAATCCAGCGGTTGGCATTCCGGGTTGGATGAGTGGTGGGGGGATCGATGTCAGGCGATCGAATTTTGTTTGGATCTCCTTCCTTTTTCTGGTTGACCCTTGAGAACGAGAGGACGTTGGGAGGAGCGATTCCCGCTTGGCAATTTGCCAAGCGGCTGTAAATACATTTCAATTTCATTTTTTTAGTATTAATTAATTTTAAGTTTTTGTTTTAATTATAACCTCACTCACATGTGGATATTTTGGTTTAAGTTTAAGTTAGTTGCTGAGAACTTATTGTGTTAAAATTTTAGTTTGCAGACGCTGATATTGTGTCTTTTGTATAACGTAAATATTTATGTACCTATTATAACATCGTCGTTTGTGAACGGTGGTGATTTTTCTATGGCGTCATGTCGCCACTTTTGTACCATTGACTTTTAATTGCATTTTCTTTAAATACAGTGAGGTTAAAATTTATCACGGTGTTTCATTTAATTTAATTGTATCCCGTAATATTATGTTCTTTTATGTTCTTTTCTTTCATAGAAAAGGCTTTGGCGTCCAATAGAGTCAAGTTTTCAGTGCTCGCAATTAACTCCTGCAGCGGTATGGTAAACATTATCCATCGAATACCAATTGATTTCGATGGTCCTTTCCGTAACAGGATTGGAATTCATCAGAGAGATAGTGTGGAAACCCAGTACCCTGAGCTAGCGGTGCCTGTTGTCCACATAGCTTGGATAACAGTGTTAAATGATGGTCGGTTGTTATTTTATTCATTTAACAATATTCATTCTTGAATGCAGCCAACTCCTATTTTTGTAAGAAAAATCGTTATTTTTGCATCTATTTTCTTAAAAAAACTTTCTAAGTTATTCAAGTATTATGGGAATTTCAAAGTTCTGAAAATAATTCGAAAAACTTGTAAATTATACATTAATATTTAGCTGCCTGGGACTATTTTTGATATGAAAAATCTGTATATTATATTATATAATATAATAAAATGAAAAACATGTAATGTAATTGAGAAATTAATGTTTATTAATTAAATATAGAAAAACACACCTTACAGTCAGGATTTTAATAATTAGGTAAGTACATAATATTATCATGTGGCTGCTTTTTGCAAATCAAAAATGCCATATTCTGTGATTTGCAAGATCTTTAAAATGTATTTAGAACGTAAAACAAACGTGTGAGATTATAGAAACCACAATAACTCATTTTTTTCAAAATTGTGGCTTGGCTGCCTTGTGCATAACTACGCTCAAATTATAGTATTCCTAAGAAATATATAGTACAGGAACATTTTTCTTCTTGAATCCTTTAAAATTATAGTATTTTGGTATATTTGGCGTAAAATTAGTATTTTACATTTTTCGCAGAATTAAAATTATAGTGTTGTACTATAATTATATTACGGTTGGCATCACTGTCCTCTATCCAAGAAATATGAAAAATTCGACGCCAACATCACAAAAATTTTGAAGGCATCAACAATTAGCTTCCGCTACCTTGTCTTTGGAGTCCATCGTACATTTCAGGTCAATGTATTAGTTGTAAAGTAGAGGAATAAAGTAGGTTTAGTGAAAGAGTCTGATATTTTTCAATTGTGTCGGCACAAATGTTTCATACCGGATAGGTTGAAAGTTTCACGGGAATTTAAATTATTATATTTATAATAATTGTCAACTATGTCGCGGTCAACATCGTGGGATTTGTTAGTAGGTGGGTGATCAGTGAAACACATTTGATATTAGATTTAATTTATTTGACATGTATGCGTGGCTAAGTAATGCGCGTATGTTGCGCTCAAAGCCGTACGATAGACTGAGATCAAGGAGATCTCTACAAATCGAAGGTAAAAGCATTTCATCGATTTATTTTAAAAATCTTGTGAAACTACTGCGCAATACAAGACTAGTTAATATTTTTTTGATTGGAGGCGTTATACTTGTATATTTTTATGAATTTTATTACTGAGATGGAAAACATCTAGTTATTTTGACGTTCATGTAATTTCACTAACTGAGAATGATATCTAAATAGCGGCATCCAATTTACATCAGAACTCTGAAGTTAAGGCACTGGATGGAGCTTGTAGTAGACTGATGATGGTGAATGATTTGTTTTCTGGAGCCAGCCAAGATCCACATACAGTTCTAAAGCCAATAATGGTGATAATAATATATAGGAATACATAACACTTTTCGTAGATATTTAATAAAACCTGAGGAATACAATAAAAGCGAGGTCATTGAAGTGAAATATAAAATGACAGCTTTTCCAAGATTTCACTTGCTAGATCATTTTTTTTATAGGTTTTGATGAGACCGACAGTGTGGAAAACTCGGGAAGAATTATGTGAAGCTTTCGCGGAAAAACGTTGCGATTTTTTAGACTATTTTTATTTAAAATGTTATTAAAATTTCAATTTTCGCAGAAAATATTCGCGAAAGAAAAGTAAAATGAAAATATTGAATATTGCTTATACAAAATATAGTATATCTTCAATATCTATAATAATACAATGTAGCATAGTCTGTAATAAACTATAATACAATAATTACTGTATTTTATTAACAAAATTATCGATAGTTTTATTGACTCACTAAATCTACTTGAAAGGGTGGGTTTCTACTATCCATCAAGATTTACGCGAAACCAAGCTTTGTACGATGTTATTCTAGTCGTAGTGATTCAAATTACTCCTTTATTCGGCGCTCTTCTTTAAATTACAATATGTCTTTCTCCAACGTTGATCCTTTCAATAATACATCTGTTTTGTTTAAACCGTTTAAAAAAAAAAAATCGGTTAGGTACATGTTCAAACACGCGCGTTAACATAATTTTACTCCCTACTTCAATTATAGTTTGTCAATTTATGACTACGGCCGTATGTTGTAGCTTAACCACTGGGGAATGCTAAAAGAAATGGCGTATTTCAAAAAAACACTACCTTATTCTTAGATCAATAATTATTATAAAGCAAGCATTATTCGTAGAATGTCTATCACACTTTAATGGTCAAAGACATAGCTTATAATCAGTATCTTTATAATTATCTTCAAATGTGTTAATCTTGCCCATTTTGTGAATAATAAAATGCCTAATTCTTGTCAAATTTGGGATCACAGAGATTATCAATATAATTTTTTATCGTAAATATTTCACTATAATAATGTCAACATAAATTATACTGATGGTTTTATAAATGCATTTAAAAATAAATAAATACAAAAAATCATAACACCACTGCACATTTATGTACTGAAATATGACTAGATTCTAAAACATTAGAGCAAGGGGTTTAAAAGAATACTATTTTATGTAATAAAAATACTTTATGCAGTCATCAAATGTTTAAAATAAATATAAAAGATAATAAGGCTTCAAAATTATATAAATAGATTATCTACAACGTTTAAGGTATGTCCAGGATCGTGCTTTGAAAATAGAAAAAAAGGTCCATTTTGACCCACGCTGAGCACGGCCGCCCTTAACATACTGATTATTTTTTATCATTATCAAAAATGACACAGGATTTTTAGCCTAGTTTGGTGGTCTCATTGTAGAGGAACGAGACCGCGGTAGGAGGAGAACCTGGAGGAGAGATGAGAAGTCAAGATTTGGCGTTGGCTCCGATGGATGGAGGAACAAGTTTTATTTGCAGGGTAAACAGACGGTATCCGCATACTATCTCGCCAAACTAAATGTACTTTTTACAAGACACTTGAAAAGCCAGTGTTCACCTACGTATCGGAAACCTGGACATTTACTCTGTGAAATGAACGAGCCCTGAACATTTTTAAAAGAAAAACTCTCCACCGTATATATGGACCGATCAGGGACGGCACCAATTGGAGAAGAATATAATATAATGCTGAGCTCTACGGGCCATACGAAGATTGTAGCGCAGTTCAATCAATTAAGATTGGGAGACTGCGATGGCTAGGTCATGTGCACCGTATAAATGACAATGAACCAGCAAAGAGAGTGATGTCTGGCAATCCAATGGGACGTAGAAGAAGAGACAAGCCAAAGATTCGCTGGTTGGATGGAGCTGCCAGTGACTGCCGTGCTCTAGAAGTACCGAATTTGAAAGCGGCCACACTGGATAGGGACAGGTGGAGGGAGCTGTTGGAGGAGGCCAAGACCCGCACCGGGTTGTCGCGTCCCTGATGATGACGATGAAACAGACGGTGTGTTACAAGAGAGTTATGTTACAATACCTATGGTACTGTTCTGAGATCTGAGGCTCGGTGGGTATGAGATATGAGAGGAGGTATGAGATGCTGTGCGGGGCGATACAGAGACTGAGATAACAGACAGAAGAAATTGAAGCTGAATATTAATAAATAATATTATAATTGAGATCTGGGTCACAGGAATTCGATGACGGCTACACTAGCATATTATTAGTAAGCCAATTAGGTGAGTGATTCACTTACGACAAAATGTATTTATGGGAGCCGCTACTCTACTGAAGAATTCTAACAAAATAGATTGGCTCTACTAAATTATTTTACATATACGGTTAGTTACTAAATTACTCACTATTCGACTAAAATACTAGCTTAATTTGAACCAGGCTTTAGAGCTAATGAAAATTACAGTCAAAGATTTGACTTTGAAATATAATGTTTATACAAGTTCGCCACGTGTGCACTTACTTGTACTGAGTTTCTAAATTATTCACAAATTCATTAAATTGTTGAACAATTATTTATACCGCCAAAAGTTAAAAACTCTCTACAGTCTATTAATATTAAAGCTTTTTAAGGGGAGATTTGTTTGCTAGCGGAAACGGGTAAAAGAAAAACAGGATCGCGTAATATTAATCTCGTTACTCTGTGGAAAAGAGCGACAATTCATTAAACTCTAACCAGTGTCGGGCGAAACAACGCTCATTAAAGTAAGATAGATATAAATATAATGTCAATTAATAAATAAAGTACAGAAATTTGCAAAATAATAGTATGACTACCGAAATAACTATCGAGTAAAAAAATATTTTGTTAATTTAATTATTATCATCAGCTGGGGTCGATCCAATACAAGATGCCGACCACCCTTGAATCCATCCATTCATCACGGGTCCTAATTTATGATTATTTATTTATTTAAGAAAACAAAACATTGCGGACATCATCACAAATCAAAATTCAGGACGATCACAACATGAGATTTACCTTATAACAAATATTACTCTCACAAAAGAGAAGAGGACGAAGAATAATAGTAATTATAATAATAAAAACATAAAAAATTTTATATAATAAAATAAAGTTTCAAAAACAAAATGCAAAGTACCTACATCATTGAAAATGTATATGTATTTAGGGAGCGCATTTACTAAACTTGCACCCCTCGCTAATGGTGCCTGATAGGCTTGACTCGAGGAAACAGTTCTGACCTAATATAGGTCATGGCTGCGATCATGTAGGTAATTGACAGGCGCATATAAATTTTAATTATTTAGGACGCCAGGATTAGAAACTATCCCTCGTGATAGCAGGAAAAAATGTTTCAAGAGCAGAAGTGACCTACGAGATTCAAAAGAGTGAAGAGTGAGCATGTCTTGTAGAAAGGCAGTCGGAAAGTATAATATTAAGAGCGGATATTATTTAATGTACAAATATAATATTATAAATCGTAGTGTTGCTGCCAAAAGTTGGTAAGTTGACATTTTAGATATTTTCAGTTAATGATTGATAATTTATTATATATTGGTTGGGTCAATTATGGTCGCCCTCATCTCATTATTTTCCTCCTACCTATATTCCAAAGTTATTGTCGCAAGTCCAGGTAACTCAGTTACGGGTCATCAATCAACCGTGATTGAAAAACATTTAGTTCCAACAAGACAACAAATGCAGACCATGAGCATGTACAGTGTAATCTTCGTGGAAGAAGGGATTGGATATGTGTCTGTCTGAGGGACCAACTGCCTTTTCCTAATAATTCTATTCGAGTCTCCGTGCAAACTCAGTAAATGAAACCACCAATCAAGCCGTGTTACCAGCGCAGGGTGTCTCCTTATTTATTATATAAACCCAAATATACCCTGCAAGTGCCTACTACGACGTGAATGCATGCACCAGGGACCAGTTTCAGCCAGATAGCTGAACATCAATAAGGTTAGCGCCTCGACTAACCAACCGTGATGTGTCAAATACTGCAAAATGTCGTTTAGTAGATATCAAGCTGAATAATTAATTATTATAACAATTGTTTGAATTTAAATGTCATTTCGTTTATAAAATATAACTAGTGTAATGTTAATCTAATTAGGTATACTAATAAAAAACAATATAAACCTTATTTATTAATAAAATGTAGTGTAATTAGTAAGGTATTTAATATGCCCAGTTATTCGGAAATACCACTGGCTTTCATCTTGTCTCCAATTAAAATGCAGGATTTCTACAACACTTTAAAGAACATCGCGTTAGGCCAACAAATGCCTAGAATTTCCTTTCTACGTTTGAATCTCGACTAAATGGAGTTTTGCTTAAATGAAACGTCGCTCGCTTGGCTTGCTTTGATGCTAAGCAGATAAATAAAATTGTGCATCTGTTAGGTAATCCAAAAGTATTACAATTTAGTATTACAGCTTTGCGAAGAAAATTAAAGAAATAAAACCTGTCATTTTGCGCCTTGATAGCAATGTAATAGATACGTGATAAACTTTTAAAGATCTTTAAAATTATCAAGATTTACTAACGCAATATACGAAGGGTGGAGGTAGGCTATTAATATCCGACATAAATAGTGCATACTAAACTTTGTCTGTCAGAGGTTTTTTTTTATTGAACTAAGTCTACAGTTTATAGATGGTATTGGTTACTTTTTAAAAATAAATTAAGCCCTGCCTAAACAAACCATAATAGTTTTGGTATATTTTGGGCGATTAGATAAAACTATGCAAACTTTTTCATTCATACTTATTTGTTTTCGTTGGATTAGGAATACATATTACAAATATTGTTGGTTCATTTTTTCGAAATTCATTAAGGGGGGACATGCTCAGCGTACGTCAAAATGGAGCTTTTATTGCATTTTCAAAGCATGATCCTGGATATTTCTTAAACGTTGTAGATAATCTATTTATATAATTTTGAAGCCTTATTATCTTTTATATTTATTTTAAACATTAAATTTGATGACTGCATAAAGTATTTTTATTACATAAAATAGAATATAGTCATATTTCAGTACATGCATGTGCAGTGGTGTTAAGATTTTTTACATTTATTAATTTTTAAACGCATTTATAAACCATTAGTATAATTTATATCAACATTATTATAGTGAAATATTTACGATAAAAATTATATTGATAATCTCTGTGATCCCAAATTTGACAAGAATGAGGCATTTTATTATTCAAAAAAATGTATGCAGTCATCAAATGTTTAAAATAAATATAAAGGATAATAAGGCTTCAAAATTATATACATAGATTATCTACAACGTTTAAGGAATGTCCAGAATCGTGCTTTGAAAATGCAATAAAAGTTCCATTTTGACCTACGCTGAGCATGTCCGCCCTTAAGTCCTGCATAACCAAACTATAATAGATATCAAATATTATTATATCTATAAAATATTCGAAGTAATGTATGATTTATTTGCATCATTTTAGATATTTTACAGATAGACTAGTATTTTTTGACTATTATCTATTATGGCTTTATTTCGCAGGGTTTAATTGAATTTTAAAAACTAACCAACACCAACTGTAAATTGCAGTCTTATTGCAATGAAAACAACTACGTAATATGACTGACAAAGTTTATTGTGCACACTTTATGGCGGATCTTAAAGCCTACCTACACTATCTATAAAATATCTAAGCATTTATGCCATTACATCATATTACACAACTTTGAACTTAGGTCAAGAATTTCGTATACCTGGAGTCCTCTATCAACAGTGAGAATAGCCTAGAAATCAAAATTAAAAGAAGAATTGTATTAGGTGCCTAAGAACCGGTACTTTGGTATAATGAAGATGCTATGTTGTATGTCATTGAACCGACACTTGAAATGTATCTTGTACAAAATACTAATAAGACCTCAATATAGCACAGAGTTGGGATAGAGATGACGATACAATTAGGACCTGTACATTGTACCAATAGTCTATCAAATTGGGGCGCCTTAGATGGCTGGACCATCTACATAGGGTGGAAGAGTCACACATGATAAAGAAATTGACATTTTACAAGCCGGGAGTCAAACGAAAACCTGGTCGCATTAGTAAAATATGGAGGTGTCGTGTCGAGTTGGATTTAAAAACCTTGAGCATCCTAAACTGGAGGAGGTCAAGACCCACACATGGCTGTAGCGCCAGTAGTAAGAAGAATATCTATACGCTAAAAGTTTTCTTCCCACTGATCTCGTTTAATCTAGAAATGGCGTTTGAATCCTAATACGCCAGAATCAATCGACCTGAGTTGGGTAATGTTTTTTAAAGCATAATATTCTCTAGAAAATATCCAGCATATTCTCGTTCACCTGTGTTACTATTTAATACTACGTATCGAGTTGGATTTAGAGACCTTGTACATACTAAACTATAAGTGATGGGTTTAGATAGACCTGGATGATGACAGATACTTGAGGAGGCTAAGACCCATACAGGGCTGTAGCGCCAAAAAAAGAATAACTTGATAATATTATATCGTAGTAGACTTTTGGGTTTCCATCGTGTGTCGTTCTTCCTTCTTTCTTCGACGTTACGGGCTCGTTGTAGAGGCCATTATCGAGAGATTTACACATTATCATATCATCTCTTGATAATGGCCTCTGTAATGAGCCCGAAATGTCGAGGAAAGAATGAAGAAGGACACACAGTGGAAACCCAAAAATTTACTACGATAAAAAACAACCGTAAAAGCCTCAAACATTTGATAATAATATACTAATAATCTATTTTTCTACTATATATAAAATCATTCATTATTGTACCTTTAAAGTGTGGTTGCAATATGACTCTATTATCGAGGAACTGCAACCACATAGGAAAGAGGGTCGAAATAAATGAAGATTTTGTGACCTTGAAGTTGTCTTAAAGTTTTGTAGACGTTCAGGATCCTTTGAACTTATATCACAAACACTTGTTTTCATCGCTAATACATCACGCTTCGTCGAAGGCAGTTGGAACAGTAGTAATAAGATGAAGGTTTGTTGAAATTTAGTTTGAGACTGACTTGCCATACTACTTTATTAAATCAAGTATACAATGTGTTATTATTGTAAAACCAGGCCGCAGTTAGGAGGGTAGGTAGGCTTAAATAGTGATACATAATAATATTATCATGTTGTTTCACAAGGTTTATATTTCAAAGATAACCCTACCTCATAGATTTGTGAGTTAATTTTATAAAAAAACAGTTTGTTGGTACGTTTACCGAATATTATTATATTATATTAATTTACTGATCAAAAAATTATATAAATTTCATGCACGTGTTTAAATTTATGTTACGTCATTTTATAATGTTCTATTTAAATAATGCTATAGTTAGGCAAAGCTTTCGCTTTAGAGATTCGTTCAAAAGCTCCCTTTGAGAAAAAAACTTTCAGCCAGGACTGGTAACATTTTGAGGGCGGTTTATGACGGCTAGCGTCGCGGTAAATAAAAATAAAGCCCACATCTTATGCTTTAAGGATAGTTCACATTTAAAAACTTTTTTTATAGCAGCTGTACGAAGAATTTTCTATTAATGGAATAATAAATTTGTACACTTTAGTTATATTCACTTTTGTAACCCACTCAACTCCGGTTACCTTCCGCTAGATAAAAAGCTCCAAGGCTATTGGCGAAGGGATTGTAATGTGATGTTTTGTGTAAGTATTTAAAAATAATAATAAAAATCACGTTGGGGTCCGGCCACAACTATAATAATTTATTATATTTAAACAAAGATCATTTATTTCAAATTTAAATCAAATTCACATAATTTTAAGGATAAGTAAGTTATTATTATGTACAATTTTAAACTGATACGAATAAAATAAAGTATGTTTTGTTGTCTCTAAATTGTGGCCGAATTTATTTACATGGTAAGTAAAATTAGATTTTATAAATCGTGTTATTTAGAGAAGTGTTCCATAAAGCGACCTCGTGGATAAAAAAAAATAAGTCATTCTTAAAGCACCGGCTAGACGCTCATGCTTTACGACAAGTTTACCTGCGCAAACCGGTTTGTATCGGGAAAACCGTGTATATGGACGTGAAAACTGAAGCTCGCGCGAACCGAAAACCGCTGGGAAAGTCTATACCTACTGCGCAAGCAAGTCGCTGCCGTCTAGTCGGCGCATTTTAGAGAAGAATCACATTACGTCAATAACAATTCCAATTTTATACGAGTTTAATATGAAAAATACCTAAAAAGTTGATTAATTAAGTAATAAAATTATCATTGTCACAATAACTGACTTCTAGATAATCGAACGTAAAGATTGGTTGTTGCTTGAGAGGTTTCTTTACAGTTGTTTTACGATACTTACTGTAAAAAGTAATTATTATAAAAATACAGTAAATAATAATATTAAATTGTGAATGATCCTTATACTTTTCAAGTGGCATTTTATGTACGAAGCGGCTTTGAAATTTGATAGGAACAATCGTGGGTTACGGACTATTTTAGGGTTATTTTTTGTTCAACCTTCCAAGAAACTATACAAAAGCCCGTCCAAAAGATTTTTTTGTATTTCTTAACGGCCCACGTGCTCGTCGTAGGTCAAAATTGAGTTTTTATTGTATTTTCAAACCATGATCCTGGACACTCTTTAAACGTTGTAGATAATCTATTTATATAATTTTGAAGCCTTATTATCTTTTATAGTTATTTTAAACATTTGATGACTGCATAAAGTATTTTTGTTACGTAAAATAGTATTCTTTTAAACCTCTCGCTCTAATGTTTTAGAATATAGTAATATTTCGGTACATAACTGTGCAGTGGTGTTAAGATTTTTTACATTTATTATTTTTAAACGCATTTATAAAACTATTTGTATAATTTATTACGAGATAATTTTTGTAAAATATTCACGATAAAAAATTATATTGATAATCTCTGTGATCCCAAATTTGACAAGAATTAGGCATTTTATTATTCAAAAAATCGGCAAGATTAACACATTTGAAGATGATTCTAAAAATACTTATCTAAGCTATGTCTTTGACCATTCAAGTGTGATAAACATCTTATGAATAATGATTGCTTTATAATAATTATTGACCTAAGAATAAGGTAGTGTTTTTTTGAAATACGCCATTTCTTTTGTCATTCCCCAGCAGTTAAGCTACAACATACGGCCGTAGCCATAAATTGACAAACTATAATTAAAGTAGGGAGTAAAATGATATTGACGCGCGTGTTTGAACATGTACCGTTTACAAAAAAATAAAAAAAAATCGGTTAAGTACATTTTCAAACACGCGCGTTAACATAATTTTACTCCCTACTTTAATTATAGTTTGTCAATTTATGGCTATGGCCGTATGTTGTAGCTTAACTACTAGGGAATGACAAAAGAAATGGCGTATTTCAAAAAAACACTACCTTATTCTTAGGTCAATAATTATTATAAAGCAATCATTATTCATAAGATGTTTATCACACTTGAATGGTCAAAAACATAGCTTATAATAAGTATCTTTAGAATTATCTTCAAATGTGTTAATCTTGCCGATTTTTTGAATAATAAAATGCCTAATTCTTGTCAAATTTGGGATCACAGAGATTATCAATATAATTTTTTATGGTGAATATTTTACAAAAATTATCTCGTAATAAATTATACTAATGGTTTTATAGATGAGTTTAAAAATTAATAAATGTAAAAAATATTAACACCACTGCACAGTTATGTACCGACATATGACTATATTCTAAAACATTGGAGACGGATGTTTAAAAGAATACTATTTTATGTAACAAAAATACTTTATGCAGTCATCAAATGTTTAAAATAACTATAAAAGATAAAGGGGCTTCAAAATTATATAAATAGATTATCTACAACGTTTAAGGAGTGTCCAGGATCATGGTTTGAAAATGCAATAAAAACTCAATTTTGACGTTCGACGAGCATGTCCCCCCTTAATATGATATAAGTATTATTTTTGGAAGGTATTTAGGGAAACAAGAAATATGTTACCTACACTACATCTATAATAAGACTTTTTTGTTCATATTCAAAATGAATAAATATCTAAGAGGATAATGTTTTAAATTCTTTATAATAAAAAAATAAGATTGACTAAACATATTTTGGTTCTTGTCGGTTTACGAGAAGCTAGCGGCAAACAAATTTTGAAAATAGCAAATAAAATGGATGATTTGTCGGGTTAGGTAAGATTGTGTTTTTATTCTTGAATTCATGAATTTTGCCAAAATTTTCTATGAAAATTAGCGCGGCATTTTATGTACGCTCCGAAAAAAAGCCAGAACTGGCATTTGGAGGTCAAATAAACGGAGTTTTTTTTAATAAAAAATAGTTTATAGAATAAAACTGCTCAATTCCGAAAAGGCATTCCATTCCTGCCATGGAAGAAAACTAAAAAAGTGAAAAAAACAGCAGTTATAATAACCGTTTGCCATTACAGTACCGATTAATATTTTCAAATCTTGTAAATTGTTCGTTGATTTAAAAAAACGTTAAATTTACTGATTTCTATTATAACTGATAATCTGATAGTTGCGTAGATGTTGCAAGATAAAGGTATAAAATTTCTATTGACTGTTAAACAGTAGTTAGTATTTTACTACAGTTTACAATGACTCTAGAATTAAATTGAATTGAGATACGTACGATAGTCTTATCGTAGGATAAAGGATTGAATGGGTTGACTGAAAATGCATTTTTTCAAGACACTAGAGTTTTAACATAAAATCACTTAACTTAAAAATCAATTTAAAATGTCATAAATATGCTATTTCGTATTCCGAGAGTTAATAATTAACCTGAGATATGAACTGTTAGGCGTAATATTTTTTAACGTGGGACCGAATAGCTGTACTACCTGGTCGAAGCAAGATGTAGTATGACAATAATAATTATTATATGTTGAGATGGGTCGATATTATTTTTTTATTTATTTAAAAAAGATACATTGAGTACATAACACATAACTATTAATTCAATACGTTCACAATATGACATTCAAAATAACAAGTACAGGTAAATTAATTTAGAAAAGAAAACAACAACACTAATTCAAAAAAAATACAAATTAAACAATAAAATAGAATTTAAATAGAAAATACTTATAGCATCGCTAAAAATGTTAACACCTCTATGGAGTGCATTGACCAGCTGCATATTCCTCGCTTTTGGTGTCTGGACGTCTGGTGAGCCTGATATGAAGAGCTTTCACCCAAAATAAATCATGGCTGCGACCACGCATCTAATTGACGAGTGCATAAAATTTCAAATTTTCCATAATTTCAGGATTCAACACTTTACCACGTGAGAGCAGGGAAAAATGCTTTAAGACCAGAAGTGACATACGAGCTTCAATATAATGAAAAGTGAGCATACTTTGAAGAAAATTAGTCGGAAAATACTCGTTTGAGAAACTGTCAAATGGAAAATAATTATATAAGTACATTAAAATAAAGATGTCGAAGAAATTTCTTCTGAACACGGTCTAAAACAAGCTTATAGAAAACCTCATAAGGACTCCAGATAATGGACCCATATTGACGAGCTGCAGAGTGTACGTAAAACATCTGGATTCTTGAATGGCTTGGCTTGTCTCATGACGAATTTTAGAAGCTAGCTTGCACGCAATGCCGTAGAAATGATGTTTGAGCGAAATGATAAACGTGAGTCAAATAATTTGCCAAGATCTTTAATTTTGAAAAATAATACTAATATTGCGATACCAGCATCACCGTTTAGCTAGTCTAGCCAAAGTTGGCATTTTACACGCTCATTAGTGGTGAAATATCATTGTTTGCAAATATAAACAAATTGCAAAGACGATGTACCTGTATCTAAGAACTCCATATTCCTATAACACAACAATAAAACTAACCGAGATATTATAGCGAATGCATAACTCTACTTATGTTTATAGTTAAAATAAAGTAAACATGAAACGGAAAAGTGGCGTAATATAATACATATTATAATATTATGTGGCATAGATATGCACTTGCTTTCAAACTAAATAAGCGTGTTGTTTACAGAATCGACCTGAGTGATATCCATGCTAATTATGATTACGAAAAATAACATAATATATTGTGACATCGTGTTAATTAGTTATAACTTTAAGCAATGACGTCCCTAGACAAGGCAGCGCCAAAATGCCGCCCAATTTTTCATACAGTATTTTTTATCATCCTTTCATGACTCCAATATCTAAGAAATATGTTCTACTGTAATGATATTATGTTTAGTTTAAAATCGCAAAGGCTTAGGCATTATTAAATCGATAATCGATGACGGCGTGATGCTTCGACACTTTACAGACTAAAATCGTGGACCGGAGTGGTAGGTGGGACGCTCTGGAAGAGGAGGGTGCATCTTTAATTTCGACGAGCAACGTAGCTTCCATGCATACTGGTTAATAACTAAGACTATAATTCATAAATTTGCACGTGTCGTTTCTGGTCACCAAGGACGTCGAAGGGCAACAGAAGTAAACTAGACATCGCAAACCCAACAAAACCAGGGAGCTGATTTTTTAAATAATAATTGGTATTTATATATATTCCACATGATTCTCCTCGATTTTCCGCCCTTCAAGTAACTGCCGCCCCCAGGCGACGCTGAATCTGCCTACCCCTACGGGGCGTCACTGACTTTAAGAATTGTAAAAAGAAGGACTTTTAAAGTTTAGTACAGTTTAGTAGGACAGTTAAAATAACGAAAATCTTTAGGACTGCACTACACACTAAGGCAGATCAATAATATTACCAGTCTTCTATGATCCGAATAATATATTGTTTATTCGGTCGGAAAATTCGAGCAAGTGTGCATCGCCGAATAAAAAAGCGTGAAATAAAAGCCTTCAGCGTCGAAGGAAATATGGGATGAGCTTTTTGAACAGACCGGAAATGGGGAGTGCAAGTTGTTTTTTTTTGTTCAGGAGCTTTGCATGTTATTACGTGTTACTTAAGTATTCCTTATTTACAGTTTTCTTCCTTCAAACAAGAAAAGCGATCAAAATGTTAAAAAGCAACAGAAGGTCTGAGCTTAAAATGTTCTCTCGTAAATTACGATACTTATAGGAAAATATTTTAGCTGAAATCCTTAGAAGGGAAAATAATGCCAAACCTGTTTTGTAAATAATAATATCTTTTCAGTAAAGTATTTATCCATTTAAACTTTTCGCAATATGTTAAACATAATTATTGTCAACAATAATATTACATTAATTAATACTTTTATAATAATACGTTTTTTTTCTTGTAGGAGGAGGGATCTAGTAACTTTATGTAACCTAAGGCACTAAATCAAAGATAAATATTTGTAGTCTTGACAGTGGAAACTAAAAGAATTTGTTTTATCGTGTTGTAAAACAAAATTATAGTAAGTGAATTGGTACTAACCGAATTCATAATTTTATTAAAATGGTAATATAAAATGAATGTTAAATGAATCATTTTATACGCTTAATTACAATTTTGCTACTCTGCAAATCGTTGAATATGTACCGCAACAATCTTTGGCTTTGATGCTGTGTCAATGGAGTTTGTTACGAAGAATAGTTGTCATTTATTTGTTCAACCAACACATATTGAAAACTCAAATGTAAAATTGCCTGACGCAGTATATGAACCCACGGCACAAAGCTTTCTACTGGTGAACACTAAGTTATTAATACTTGAGATAATATGTTTTTAGAAATAATTAATTTACTTTACATTGCTACTGTACATTACGGTAAGATGTATTATTGTTATAGTGATTATTTAACCAAAGTAGAGCCAGTTTGATCTGTGTTTTAAATTCGCGTCATTTACCAAGAAATTTACCAATATTCGCTACTTTCAAATGAGACCGTCCAACAAAGACTCTTTCATATGTGAATACCTAAAAATCTTCAGCCAAGCTAGCGAGCATCTGATTCAAATTGTAACTTCCACCTGATAATTACCTATGCTTATAGTGATCGCAAAACCGTACGATGAAAAAAACGTGGATTGATCCTGACATGCCGCTGTAAAATACAGTAAAGCATGATGGAGAATTTTCTATGATCACTCAATTCTTTCAGTCAATGAAAGTCGAGAGTCTCTTCGTCCACTCACAAGTAGAATTATTACAAATACCAAAGTTATTATAAGTCCTTTTTTATAAAACCTCATAAGTACAAACGTTTTATTCATGGAAAACATAATAACTTAGTATTCAGTATTTTATATAATTGCTGGCGCTTTTAGCAGTGGACTGTATAATTTGAAGGTGATGATGGATGATGGATTACGGATCTAGGAGACGGTAGGGGCTTAATACAGGATACCAGACACTGCCTTTTGATGTCAAGAGGGATGGCATGAACTGGAGCTGCTTCGGTGTTCACGCACTCACGAACGATACATTTTTGGATGGATGATATTGTTATATGAGGTTAATAAATTATAAAAAGTTCAAGATGGATGATATAGACGCGATGTTCGCTCAAACCGTATCAGATTTAGCGTAAGAAGGTGGAACAGATATGTTTTGAATCACTCGATAGTTAACGCAGCGTGGCACCATCGCGATTATGGTCGATTCCTGACCCGTAATTATTGCTCGTTGTTTAGTCTTGCGATAATAATAAATAAGGGGGTTTGAGTCAGTGGGGGGACTAAGGACAACGGCTATCACAATCGGCACAACCATAAAATATTTGTAATATATATATTTATTGATATTACTGTGTTCGATGTTATTTTATTTTGTTTATCATATAATTAATTATTAGGTATACATTTTTCCTTCAACTTCAATTATGAAATTTGCCGTGAAAAATACTCTTTAATTTATTAAAAATGGCAACTTCAATAGATGATTAATATGAAAATGTTCACAAAATACAGAAATCCCTATATTTTTCAATAACTTTGAAAGAGAATATTTTTGTATACCCCAAACGCCAAATGGAATAAAATCATCAATACGCAAAATGTTCAGATTGCTAATCTACGAAATAGCATGCATGGCAACAAAAGAATGCTTTAGAGTCATTGATGCGCTTTTTTAAATCTATACTATCGTGCATATTTTTTCAATTGATAGTTTTTATAAGTAATCAAAAAAATGTACAGTACTGATTGAAATACCGACTTTTTTGTTATTTTATAAAAACTTTACAAGTCAAGTAAAATTAAAATATGATATATAAATACAAATTCTATATTATTCTTCTTCCATGAGGCTAAATTCGATAACCCAATTTGAAACATAGCCTCCTCAATTCTGTCACTCGATTCTTCTAGGTTTCTAATAGTTTCGGTCAGTTCATCATGCCAAACAGCATCATCACGTATTTTCAATATATTGTTGTAACGAGAAATGAGTTATTGAATTAATTTAATATTTGTTTTCGTGTCGGTTACATAATATGACGTATCGTTAAAACCGATTTGATCGTTTTAGTCAAAAGTAATAAAAAATTTTCTCATCTCAATTCACTTTCCACCCCTGAAAATAATAAAATTTACCTTCACAATCACCTTAGGATTCTATTCCATACCTCCTGGTTTTTATATATTGCATAATATATTATTTTTCACTTGCGTCTATATTTATTTATTTAGAAAAAGAGTATTACGGCATTACAACGATTGGCCAATGCGCCATAATACATAATAAATACAAAATTATAAAAATATCTTAATTACAAATAACAACTAATATAACAAGAAAGTAGAAAAGACAGCATGTGTATGTATATATTAAAGAAACATGATAAAATATACAATTATAAATTTAATCTATTTAATACGTCCACAAACATTATATAGTTAATAAAAAATAAATCAACCTTTATGGTACCAAATAAGTTAATTGCACGATACACAGCATCATGAAACATAACATCTGTCCATTCATGTGTCGCGATTATTTTTATATTTATTTTAGTTTATAGGTATGGCTGCGCACTTATACTATCGAGGCACCGACTATAAAGATTGGGAAGCCCTGTTCCTTTAACGTATATACTCACGTGTACTTCATCGCGATTACATTACAAACCTGTCCATTCATCTATGATAGTAAATGAACCCACGAAGAAGTAAAAAGAAATGCTTTAAAAGAACAATCACTCTTCGGGTGGACAGGGATTGCATTGATAGCATACCTAGAAGAAAACGAGTCGGGAAATCCATTTAATTATCATAATCATAAGGTATGTCTTCCGTAGCATAATGGCTGAATGCGACGAGCTTGGGGCGTTCACCCGTTGGAGATGCCGGGTTCGATTCCCGACCGGTTGGCTTACTTTTTTTAAAGAAGTTTTTTCTATTGGTTGTGATATACTCTCTCAGTTAGTGTTTTTCTAAATTATATAATGTTAAATTCAATCAACTAAAATTAAAGTATAAATACAATAAGTATTTCAGTACATTGTTTAACTATAAAATACACCACTTAACAACTAGTGTTTAACTATATAACACAAATTAACACAACTTTACTGTCAGAATAATATTATGACGACAAAAGATGATACATAACCTCAATCAACTATCACAGATATCGTTTCCCCATTGAAAACCCCTGTAGTAGATTAAGTATATAAATCCACGTTTGTTAATTGATATTTATATTGGACCTAATAGGTTGAGCAAGTGGCTGACATCGATATCTTGTAAAAAAATCTGTTAATACAAACCTCAGAAGACCTCCAAAGCAGAATGCAGGAACTCGCTGAAGTAAGCAACAAAGCAGGCTTGAAAATAAATGTAACAAAGACGAAAAGTCATGTTCAACTGCTTTGCGAGGCAAAAAGAGATCCTCATCAATGAGACTCAGCTCAACAGGTAAAAAATACAATCTATCTGGGACAACAAGTGTCTATAGATGGATGTATATTTGATGAAATTGAAATGTTTTAAAAAGTGACCACCCACTAAAGCGCAAAGTGTTCAACCAGTGTGTGCTTCCCGTAATCACATATATACGTGTGAAACATGGACCCTAAGTAAAAGAGAGATCCAGAAACTTAGAGTAGCAAACTTGGTATGCAGAGGTGTATGCTGGGCATAACGCGAAAGGAGAAAAAGAGAAATGAGTGGATAAGGAGACAAACAAGAGTTTGTGATGCAAAAGAGTTCGTAAAAAACCTCAAATGGAAATGAGGTGGACACATAGCTCGAAGAAAGGATAATCGTTGGACAAGTTTAGTATTCTAGTGGTATCCAAGAGTTACAAAACATCCGTAAAGTAGACCTAGAGGCCGCTGGATTGATGAAATGGTAAAGTTCTGCAGAAGTACGTAGAAACGCAATGCACATGACCGAGAGAAGTGAAATCAGCTTGGAGAGGCCTTCATCCAGCAGTGGATAGATTCAGGCTGATGATGATGATGACAAACCTCCACTTTGTGGAGGTCCATATTTATAATCTTATTAAGATTGGACGTAGTCAAAAAAATTGTCTTTAAAAAAATTCAAAAAAAAATATTATGAATGTATCAGTTAGGAACACCACCGAACCAGTAGGCTTATGCAGCGAGAGATACATTAAAGAGTTCTCCAACTAAACGTCTTTAGATTTTTATGCTTATTCGCTGTCTCAGGTACTCAGTTGAATGGCACTTACCTGTGTTATCAGTCAAGCGACGTCCGATCTCACCCTCTGTCTTCAAAGCAGACGGTTCCACAATATAATTAGGTGTCAGAGAGTAGTATTTTATGATTTTGTTTGACTCGGCCAAAAAAGCTACTAATTTTACTGTACCTAACGATTGAACTGATTTATTTAAGTGAGATCTAATATAAATACGTATATTCCAATATATTAAGTTACCCATAAGTACTATTCCGAATCCGAGTTTATTTTTCTTGTATCACAAGTGGGGTTTTCTTATATTGCAAATGCGCTTATGATTTCAATATCTAATATGAAATGCTTAGAGAGGCATGCATTTGCGAAGGCATGCATGCAAGCGGATATGTCGGGTCTCTCGCGCGTCCCTGGGCAATGTTGCGACGTTGGATTTTTATTGAAAAATCAGATTTATTCTTCTTGCAAATAGTTCGCCATTTTATATGTTTAAAAGAGCGCGGCCTTTCCAGAGTCGGTCTGTTCTTTTTATTGCGTGCAGTGGGTAATATTAATACTAGGACTGCTTCGAACAGTTTCAAAATCATGCCATGTAGTAATTCTAATTCAGAGTTTAACATGCCCTCTAAAATAATATAATATAATGCTAATTTCTTTATGCTTCATGTGCATAACATAATATATTATATACACATCATCCGTTGTCAACTCTTAGTACTTAAATTATCGACTTAACAAATTTTGGCAGCAGCCCACGATATATTTATTGTTTTAGACTAAAAGAGTCTTATAATAGTCCTAAGTTTTATTAAGTTATATTATCAACCCGTTTCTAACAGAGCATTGGAGCGGAGCTCGCAGCAGGAGCACGGTGCACTGGAGTAATGGGATTTTACCCGAAGCACCGAAAATTTGTAGTGCCCCACTGCTCCTAATGTTTTTTTATTATTAAATTTTCATCCTAAAATCCAATGAAAACAGTATATTTTGACACTTTGCAACACTTGCAATTATTTGAAATATGGCAACACTGCCGAGTGATAAATAACCTTTTGACAGAAGAGAAATATAATTAGAGACGATTTGCTTTCGGAAAATTTTGTATATTAGAATTAATAATGAAAATGACGATTATTTTAAAACTACTGATTTTTTTATTTTTTTAACATTTGTATACATATAATACTTATTAAAACTTTTTAACCGGAGCAGAGCAGACCCTGGAGCGGAGCCAGAGGAAGTATTAGGTCCCGGAGCGGAGCAACTCAAAAAGGGGTTCGCTCCAACGCTCTGGATATAGTAATATATGTCAAAATGACATTTCAGTATTCTATATTTATTCAGTATTTCTATCAAGTACCTACAATAAACAGTTTTTATTAAGGGGGGACATGCTCGTCGAAGGTCAAAATTGAGTTTTTATTGTATTTTCAAACCATGATCCTGGACACTCTTTAAACGTTGTAGATAATCTATTTATATAATTTTGAAGCCTTATTATCCTTTATAGTTATTTTAAACATTTGATGACTGCATGAAGTATTTTTGTTACATAAAATAGTATTCTTTTAAACCTCTCGCTCTAATGTTTCAGAATATAGTCATATTTCGGTACATAACTGTGCAGTGGTGTTAAGATTTTTTACATTTATTAATTTTTAAACGCATTTATAAAACCATTAGTATAATTTATTACGAGATAATTTTTGTAAAATATTCACAATAAAAAATTATTTTGATAATCTCTGTGATCCCAAATTTGACAAGAATTAGGCATTTTATTATTAAAAAAATCGGCAAGATTAACACATTTGAAGATAATTCTAAAGATACTTATTATAAGCTATGTCTTTGACCATTCAAGTGTGATAAACATTTTATGAATAATGATTGCTTTATAATAATTATTGACCTAAGAATAAGGTAGTGTTTTTTTGAAATACGCCATTTCTTTTGTCATTCCCTAGTAGTAAAGCTACAATATACGGCCGTAGCCATAAAATGACAAACTATAATTAAAGTAGGGAGTAAAATTATGTTAACGCGCGTGTTTGAACATGTACCTAACCGAATTTTTTTTTATTTTTTTTTAAACGGTACATGTTCAAACACGCGCGTCAATATCATTTTACTCCCTACTTTAATTATAGTTTGTCAATTTATGGCTACGGCCGTATGTTGTAGCTTAACCACTGGGGAATGACAAAAGAAATGGCGTATTTCAAAAAAACACTACCTTATTCTTAGGTCAATAATTATTATAAAGCAATCATAATTCATAAGATGTTTATCACACTTGAATGGTCAAAGACATAGCTTATAATAAATATCTTTAGAATCATCTTCAAATGTGTTGATCTTGCCGATTTTTTGAATAATAAAATGCCTAATTCTTGTCAAATTTGGGATCACAGAGATTATCAATATAATTTTTTATCGTGAATATTTTACAAAAATTATCTCGTAATAAATTATGCTAATGGTTTTATAAATGCGTTTAAAAATTAATAAATGTAAAAAATCTTAACACCACTGCACAGTTATGTACCGAAATATGACTATATTCTAAAACATTAGAGCGAGAGGTTTAAAAGAATACTATTTTATGTAACAAAAATACTTCATGCAGTCATCAAATGTTTAAAATAACTATAAAGGATAATAAGGCTTTAAAATTATATAAATAGATCATCTACAACGTTTAAGTAGTGTCCAGGATCATGGTTTGAAAATACAATAAAAACTCAATTTTGACCTTCGACGAGCATGTCCCCCCTTATGATTCAACAGAAAATTTAAAAACGTGGTATATTAAAAGTTTTTTTTATCTTGTAATTATTATTTAGTAAAACAAAAACCTTTAAATAGCTTGTATAAAATGAATCTAAAAATAATTTATTTCAAAGTTGTAATTTGAGTACCTACATATTGTTACATTAATTTTGTGTCACCTAAAGTCAAAACTAACGTTTTGCAATTTTGTACTTTTTGAGATTAATATATTATAGTGATTCTAAAGGAATGAATCATTTTAATATATATAAAGAAAAATAGTTGCCTATCAAAAGTCACTTTAAATCATGTGAAAGTAGTTGACAAAGTTTACTGTAAATGTCATAACTCACATTTTTCAATGAATAATAACCTAACCTAACCAAACAGAGAGCTCTATTTCTCGTTGTATGCTGTTCATCTGCAGCCTTGGTTCATTATATATATTAAAATATATATAAATATATATATAAACCGACTCACTTATTCATTAATATTTAAGGGAGTTGAATAATTTTCTTCTAATTACAAAAAAACAGTGCTCTGGTGCTTTTTGCGATTATCTCAAAACTCGATTTTTAAAATATCTGAGTTATGACTCTAGGCAACTCATACATATATAATATATACATAATATAGTTATACACATTGTAATTTTATTATATAATAATTTAAAGATGGGGATAAATCTTAAATAAAAATAGAATATCATTGACTACTGTTTCAGTATACTACTGTCTTTGGGCCACATGACCCGCTGTATTGCTAAAATGTCGCTACAGGATTGGTTTGAAGAATGTCCGTTTTTGTCGAAATCGACCTTTTAATGCAGAATGATTTTTGTATCTAAATGAAGCAGAAACATCCTTTTCTTTAAATGGCTTTGTAATGAAAACAGCATTCATATGCCGTAAAAACAACAATTTAAATACCTTCATGTATTTAAATATAGGATATTCAAATTTTTTTTTCGTTTCCTGAACATTTGACATTTGGTCTATTCAACAAACTAATCCTACAGCGACGAAAAGGTGTATAATGATATATATTATATATATTTATATAGTTGTATGACTTGTATGTATATCATTGAAAATGAATATTCGTTTATGTTTATTGGATTTTAAGTTTACGCTGGTTTCGATTGATGTCAGAATATGTTTTAAAAACGTACACTTTTATATACCTAAAACGTGTTCGTTCAATGTCAGAGATCGAAAAAGACAGATTTCCCTCATGTCAAATGACAACGTCGTCTTGGGCGTTGAAGGGACAAAAGAAATAAAATGGAAAATGCGAAGTCACCCGCAAGGTCAAATAATCGTCGAAGAAAAAAAATACAGAGAGAAATCTGTCCTTGTGGTTTTGAAGCCTGAAATATTGACTCGCTTTTCAGTGCGTATTCAATAATTCAATGTTGAGCTTGACCAACGACAAGTAATCCATAGTATGGTCAGAAAAATTGGAGGGGAAAAAACAGATATATCTGAAAGATATGAGTGGCCGTAGAACACACGATAGCGGTAGTCAATCGTTAATTTACGATTCTATAAATTTAATTTAATGTACCTTTTTATTAGTATCGTTACGTCTACTTTTTAATTAAACTGTTAATGATAAGCAAAAAGGATCCAACTAACGTTTTTAGGTAGTTCGAGTTATAAATGGGAACTTGTTCTAAAAAATCCAAATTTCAATTAGCCAAAGAGAACCAAGCTAAATTCAGTATAGTTTCTATTTAATTTACATTATTTCCTTTTTGCTTAACAGACAAAATATCTTCTAAACCCCAAATTTTCTGTTATTAAAAAAGAACCAACTGCTAAGTATCTGTCATAGTCAGTATAAAATTATCAGAAGAGGCAAGAGGTCAAAGTTTCTTTGATAGTATGGAGTACTCTATCTTTACCTTAAGTTATTTTGCTTAGGTTATAAAGATATACAAATATTTATTTGCAATTTGATATTTATGACAAATAAATAGCTTACGACTTTGCAAGTAATATGGAATAATAAAAAAGAGAATCACCTGTTGGTTCCTTTAAATAAAATAGTTTCTAGTGATTGTTTGTATCGAAAATGACATAAAATGAAAAGGAACCAACTGTATTATTGATAAATATCCTAAGATAATATCTTAATATTACTGTATTTTATATTTTTTTATTCGTAATAGAGTTATATTAATAATAGTAATAGTATTTATTAGTTTTCATGTTCACAACATTTACATAAAGCATATAAAAACATGTACAAACTTTGAAGCTCAATATCTCCATTTAGCAATTTTTCAGTTGGTTCCTTTATGTTTATCTCATTTCACTTGAGATGTAACATACGCACTCACCTCTCATACTTGTTGAATATTTTTAAGGTTTTTCAAAACTGTGTGTTTTCTATAATGAATAATTAAACGTTCTTAAACCTTATAATCACTTCCCAAAGTAAGGGAGATGAGTTTTTGGTACTTCCTCTCACTGTGTTTGATGTAGGATGACATCACCTACTGTTTGTTACTTTGAATGATTAAAAAACATCGATGTTTGCATAGAAAACAGCGATATTTAATTACTGGTAAATTATTACAGTTCTTATATTATGAGTTACATCGTTCATAAAGAAAAATTAAGGGGTGGCAGTACCGCGCGAATCGAACGTCCGAGAAGTTCTGCAGATTATTTTTTTTACAAGCTCATTTCTGCAAGTGCAGATATACTAATCTAAAATAAAATCCCAATCAAAAACAAGTTCGCTCATGCGACAGCTCTGCGCTGCTTTAACATATTGCGGGTAAGAAACAAATTTTAAAATTATTATTAATAATGTTCTTGGCTTAAAAATGCTGTCACGTAATTAACCCTACTCAAATTTCTATGAGACTGCTAGATAATGATTCCGGCGTCTTTGGGGTTCTATGGAATTTCGCGCTTAGGGGATGCCATCTTTTGGTAGTGTTATTATGTATATTCAGTATTGAATAAAAAATAATCAAATATCGCTAGCATTTTAGGCGTCTGATAAGATTAAGATATTAGTGTCATTTACCTTAATTGATCATAAAACAGATTAACTCCAGATTGGTAGAATTTTAAGATAATATGGGCCTCCACATATTGGAGGTTTGTATTAACAGATTTTTTGTTTTTATGAGAAACGGATGACAGCCACTTGTTCAACTTATTAGGTCCATACTCTGACTTATACACTAAAAAATAATGTGTACTTGCTAGACCCAGTATTTGAATCTGGGACCCATGACGTCATAGGCCGATAATTAAGCCGCGTGGCCATCATGAGTTTTTTTAATCTATCGAAAACATATAGGTATGAATAAAAATGTGTCCACAATTTTGTCGTATTGCCTAAAGTATACCAATACTAATATAGTTTGGTTAGGTAGGACTTATCTATTTGATTTTTAAAAAATCAACTAACACCATATTTAAATACAATTGTAGTCTTAGTTCAATAAAAACAAATACGTTTGACTAACAATGTTGTAACATACATGTATAACATACAAGATATTTAACAAGAAATTTAGATCAGTACATATTTGGAATAGCTTTACCTACATCTGACTTATACTTCTGAAGCCGCTCGTTCCGACCTCGCTCTCTCGTCCACCTAACTTTGCCACCTTCTGGTGTAGAACATGAGAATTTCTTATCAAAGGGAGTGGATCCGACCGCTATTTGGAGCAGCTAAACCCACGCCGGGAAGCAACTCCCTTGGCGTGGATTCCCAGACTCCCCAGGAGTCTGGAGTTAGGCTTGCACGTTTCCTTCAACCTTTGAGGTACCCCCGTCCAACAGGGTTGGACGCCAGCTAGCTTTTCTTTGGGAGGGAAACAGCTGCAAAAGACCATGTGTTTACTGGGACTCTAGGTTGATAAGTGAAAGAGGTTTCAAAGTATGTCGCTGAAATGCGGTTACATTTAATGAGAGATTATTTCAGCGATGGTTTACAAAAAGATTATAAAGAAGTGGGACGGAGGCCCTCACAGGAGCGTCTCCGTCACCAGCAAATGGCACTAACCTAGACACAATTTATAATTACATATTTACATGCATCGAGCCCTCCTTAACGTCCTTCCATTCCCAAGTCCAAGGGGTGTATTCCCGGGTGAAGATGACACCAACACTTTACCCTTCGACACGGGTATGGAAATATGCCATCCATTGTTGAAGCGTGTGCTCCTAACACGACCGCGTTGCGCGGCACGAGCGCGTCCGCCCGGTAGAACGTTTGGAACCAGAAGAAAGAAGTTGCCTCCCACGCACTTGTGTTCTCGCCCCCGCCGCTACGTCCCGCCCACCTTGTCTGCTCCGGCCGTTGATTATTTGCAGCCAGCATGAGTTTGGTGTTGCCAGTTAAGAAAGTATATTTATGGTTTCTTTAGGTGACGAGTTCATCGCGTTACAATGTTTAATGTGCACTATTTATGGTGGATCTTAAAAACCTACCTCCACCCTTCGCTACTGATAGGTACCTACCTATATACAACAATCCTACAAAATAGCAAATATCACACCACACCACATCACATTTTCCTTCATAATGAGGAGATCCGGATGGCTAGTAAAATATTATATGAATATTACAAAATGGTGTGACATCGCTGGTAAATGACATAATATGATACACTTAGATATATGATATTATTTTGCCAAGATAACTGTGTGGCAGATAACAGAAACAGATCGATGGGATCCCAGCAATAAATGAGCCGAAGAAACCATTATCCTTTAAATAGCCTTCGCATTACCATTTAATCATAGCACTTAGTTTCCATCAACCAAACTTAATCTCATTAGATTAGATTTTAAACACATACAATCGCTTAAATCAAATAAATTAAACATTAAATTTATAATATATAAATTGTCAAAATACTTACTATATACTAGTCAAATAAAATAACTCATATTATTATATTTAAAAATTTCAAAGAGGGTACGAATAAATTCACTTTTGTTGATTATCTGACATTTTCACTTCGATTTGTTCACACTCGTGAGCTATTTCAGTTATTTATCACATCTTTCTTGAGAAATTAATACATTCAAAGGTATCATTAAAAATCCACTCATCTATAATAAAATACAACTCTATATTTTTATGGAAATCAACATAGCACTTTCAAAAAATTATGGAAAATATTCACTTACTCCTCACATTTGAATATTATTCTCGTGGAGTTGCTGCCAAAAGTTGGTAAGTCGATAATTTATGTATTCAAAGTTAACATCGGTTTATATGTCTATATAATTATAAATATTCTAGAAAGAAAATTCAAGGTCATCCGATATTTATTAAAGAACATGCACATAAAGCACAAAAAATAGCATTATGCCTGATTTTAGAGGGTATGGGTCGTATGCATGAGATTCCCAAATACTTTATAGACTAAATACTGCTCGTTTGTATGCATAAGCGCAAATTTAATCCGTTGGTTAGCGACGTCATAATGTGACGTCATAATGTGGCATGGCGTCCATATAATGGCAAACTTATGAAATTTCATTCCCCGATCATTTATTTAAAATTTTGACATTGTAAATGTGCCTTAAAGTGTGCGAACGGTACCATATAAATTTAATAATTATAAATGAATAATTATTATGAATTTTAAATAATTTATCAGTTATTTTATCACATTTATTTTATAATTCTACTGTACAAAAGGGTACAGTATTCCCAGTAAACATTTCCATTTGGTGGCAACACATACAGTTATATTATGACTAATTTCACTTCAATCACTTATATTATGATATGTCAAAACGGAATAAGAATAAATTTTAATGACAGAAATGAAAATGGATTTAGATAATAAAATGTAATGATCTCTGTATAATAGTATACAGATACAACAGTAGGTACCTATCTTTGCGGTCGTTGAGCGGAGGTATTTTATCGTAATCTTACGTAAATCCATCTTATCTCTCCATGAGAAATACTGCGTTTTTGATGTAAGCAAAATACGAGCATTGTATCAGCTACCTACTATCTAGATTATAGACTATGGATCAAAATTATACGTATTTTGTAAACAGCATGACTAGGAACTGTTTTCGGAAATATTTTACAGAGTCTACAAAATGAATGAGGGCCTCAAGCAAACGCTTGTTGTAATGAATGCATTATTAAAATGACATTTGAAAGTGATAGACGAAGCAGCCATTTTGAACGACGTGTGACGTCAGATTGCTTACGTCACAAACAGTACTATATGCCATATGGTGGAAAATTGGTAAATAGCTTATAAAGAATTTGGGAATCTCATACATACGTAAAACCTAGTAAAAGTATATTACTACCCAGTAAAAGTATATTATTATCAGACAATTCCACAGCACCGTTTCAACCTACAGCACTACAGTAGTGTACATGAAATACTAAATGATTTTTAAAGTGTCATATCACACTGTTAATAGTCACCTTAATAAATAATTGTTATATTAAAATTCAAAATCTATTTTTGTCAGATTTGTATTATTATAATCCTTACAGCTCGATAACTTTACTATTGCAGATACGTATTTTTTAATTTTCGTCTCAAAGATAGCGGCCATATCGCAGCATAATTTATGCGGATGTCGATTTTTGTTTCGTCCGGAAGTTTGTACGTATGCAGTTCGACGTATCACACTTCACCGTGAAACGTTGTGTCGGAAATATAATATGGCCGTATATTAAAGACCGTCCAACCTCTTTGGGTCGTATAGTATTGACATAAAATTTCCGTCTAAATAAAACACGGTTTTTGTCGGTTTACAGGAAGCCAGCGGCAAACAAATTTTATAATAATAGCCGATATACTTACTGAATTATTTGTTAGGTTAGGTTTTCATTCTGGAATACATGAATTTAGCCAAAATCGGCTATTAAAATAAAAAATTATTATTCATATTAATACAATTTACGATTTTTGTATGTACTGGATACTAGCATAATACATCAGCTTTTCTAGGTGAATTATTTCTGAGTAACAGGTTATTTTGACCTAAATTTTATTATGACTCAACTTTCTTGATAATAATATTGTGGGATAAGTATACTTAGTACAATATTTTATTGGCTCTATAATTATTATTCATTGTGGATTTTTTTCTGATTCAAGGTTCACTTAGTTTTTAACAGGAAATAATATGGGTAGACGTGGAATTCAAACTCGTAATTCATGTAGCCAGAACCAGGCGTTCTGCAGCTACTTCACTGCATGTGCGTATACTATAAGACAGTATAATATATCCAAATTATTTACTTACTTTATCCTGCCATGCTGACAGAACTGCAACGCGTTGATCATTCTTATAGCAATGCTGTACGGCAGTGGCGAAGGGTGGAGGTTGGCTATTAAGATTCGACATAAATAGTCCACAATAAACTTTGTGAGTTATATACATAATATATGTATTTGTTTTTAATGAACTAAGTCTACAATTTTACAGATGGTGTTTTTACATAATTTTACAGATTTTGGTTTTACAAATGACTGACAAAGTTTTATTTGCACTATTGCTGTCGAATCTTAACAGCCTACCTCCACCCTTCGCCACTGCTGTAGGGTATGATTGGGTCATCTTCAATGTCTGAATACGTGTTGGTATTCTACAACTATGCAGAGTCTCTTGTTAGCATCCAAATTGACCATCTTTACGTCTACTCACAAAATATGAATGTTATAAATTTGATCGTACTAGTTTCCTGCCGAATTTTAAATTAGGAATTCCAAAATTAGTAAAGGATTTTTTAAAAATTAAATGCTCGAGTTTTGTACTAAAAATACTCCTTAATAGGACAATAAATCTGCAGGTTAGGCGTAACTAACATAATATAGACACAAAATTTTGACTATAAAAATTATAATGTTATCCCATATGTTTGCGGATAGTGCTGCAGGCTCCAGTCGGAAAATTCAAAGAATATTAATTTAACATACCGGCAAGGAAAAACATTAAAAAACAGCTTTAAAAGTGATGAAAAAACTCGACAATAAAAAAGTTTTTTAAATTTTGTAGGCCATTAAAAACAAACGTTACGTTTTGAGTGCTCCAATATTTTTTATGCGTATGCTCGAAAGTACGAAATACCAGAATCCGAAAATGAATCAGATTTTTTTATTATTATTTTCAGTGTTAAATGGTGCAAAATGATCTTGTAAAAGTTTAATTGCTTATTGCTATTAACGTAAAGGTTTTAAGTTGTATTATCTAAAAGAAACATTTGGATACCTATGTAACTTTATTTTGTTAATTAACTGAACTGAAATTAGCATGGTAGTATATTATAATATATAAGTATAAGAACAGTTTAATAAGGGGATTATTATATTCAACTTAGTAATCGAACACACATACATACACAAAATCACACGACTCACACAGATCCTTACAGGCTACGGAGCAGTGCGAGTCTATCTAAAAAGATTTAAATGGATGGACGATGACTGTTGTCCATGTGACGGCTACACATCTCAAACTGTGTGGCATGTCATCAACGTCTGCCCTATACTAGAAAAGGAGCAATGGACTCTCAGAACTCTATGTAGACAGCATAACCATGAAATTGACCTCCAAAAACCTTATATACTAAGCAACAAAACAACACAAGAACACTACACAAAATATTTAATTTTGGCCATAAAGAAAATTAAAGATATAAAATGGAGGAACATAGGTAATAAATTGCACATCAATGTAACTAACTCTCCCAACCACCTTGTACGAAAAAGCAAGGGCATGGTTATTAAAAAAAAACGTACGTAAAAATAGATCAGGACTACGCCACTGTTTTGATCGAGAAATAAAACAGATATTAACATAATATATACCCTTTCGCTCTACCACGGATGTCTTAAATTCTACGAGAGTTGTCTGAAGTCAAATATCAGCTACCGTGGACATGTCATATACCATTACTAAGATGAGTTCATAGCACGAAATAGCTGTAAATATAATTACCTAATCTATGTTTACGTCTTATGGATACTCACTTTTATAATGTACATTGGGAAAAAATGACATTTGTAACTTTTTAAGTCAAACATAAAAACAAAATCTCTTATAATTCTCGTTATCCATTCGTTTATGCTATAACGTTGAATATTAAAACTGACACCTCACTTTATGTGGCATTCTTCGAATAGAAGAGATGGCGGCCGTATGAGAGAAACGAGACAAAGACATATAATTATAACACAAATTGACAATATAAAGTGACTGCACAGCACACTTTATCGAGACATTCATGTTCCTAATATATATGTTATTTGAATTAAACATTTTAAATAGCGTCAATTACTTTAATTATTACCGTGGCTAAAGCGAGATAACAAATTCGTCCGAATAAAGCAGTTAGTATGAAAAACTACAAACTATTCTAAATTCTTTCATAGGTCTCCGGACAGTGATGGGTTATTATAATAAAAAGAGATAGTGTGTTATAGCATAATACTATAACATGTTAATAGATAAACGTATTTTTAGTTCATTTGAAACTCGATAAAACAGAAATCGTTCAGTAGCGGCATAATATTAAAAATTTTGAAACCATCTTCCAATTTCAAAATGTTAGGTTTTAATTAAAATTAGTGTTTACCATCATAAAGTAAATGTCCAGTTGAGGATCAAATAATTCAGACGGTAACTATAAAACCTTGAATTTCTCTTCCACTATTTTAGAATTTAAGAGTTCCTGCGCATATTTTATAGCGGTTAAACACCTTTAAAATTACTCTTAAATAATTACAAGATAAAAAAGACTTTTTATATATCACTTTTTTTAATTTTCTGTTGAATCATATAAACTTGACAATTCTATGTATAAATAATTTAGGACAAATAAGTCAATTGTCAACAAATCATTGTTTTGCTATTTTGCAACAAAGAAACAAAAAAATATAGAATACTGAAATGTCATTTTGATTTCCATATTAACGCACGTATATATTATTAATTTAGTTGCTACGATCACCCCCTTAGCAACCAATAATAGTAGATTGGATTACGGATTTCTTCCGAAATAACTTTTCATACAAAACAGAATTAACTGAAAATGAATTCAATTCTACTTAAAGATGGCTAGAAGTATTAAAATAATGCATTGGCATCGTGTTCTGATATATTCTAAAAGTTTCAAATGTCTAGCTAGTCGGTAAGTTAGTTAAAATCGATTGCAAGATTTGTACTGAATAAACAACCACCGCACAAAAAAGAATACGAGCTAAGAAAAACGTGGTAAAAATATGCGTATTCAACATGCCAAAGATTATGCTTTTATACCGAAGTATACATGTTTTTAGATAATAAGCCGATGGGCGTGTTAAGGTTTTAAATTGACAACGGTCGAGAAAAATGTTAGAATATTATTATATTTTTTTTCTATTATTATTATTAATAACAATGTCCTTGCAATGTGCTTGCTCTGGAATCGAACCCAGAGCTCCCGGATGGAAGGCCAGCGCCTTACGCACGGCACCACGAGAACCGCCGATTATAATATGACATTGACGATTTTCAAAATTACTATCGCCACGAAGGTTGCAGACATATTTTCTAAAGCAATTAAATAAATATAATATTATCCACAAATATTAAAAACACATTAATTATACTAAATTGAAGACATATCTTTTGTCTTCGATTCTCCACTTCTCTTTTGCGATTAATAATTATTTAATAGTCCATCGGTCATCGGTCGCTCTCCTGTTATGTCATCAGAATATTCCTGACAAAGAAATATTATCATTAATATTGAAGTATTTTTAATAAAAAAAAGATCTCTCGGATCTCGAGATAAGCGAGAAACTAGAGACAAAATTAAAAACGATGAGAGTAATAATAATATTAAAGTAGGTAAGTATTAGCGGCAATATTATGAAGATGTTTTTTTTTTTTATTAAAAGCTTTCCCAGCGCAAATGATGGATCGTATTTTTTCTATTAAAAAATCTATGACTTGTTTTTCCCGGAGAGAGAAATTATTATTTTCGAAAACGCGTTCGATATTAGATAGGAACGAAATGTATTTCATATTAAGCCTAATATCTACATACATGCTACTGAATATTAAATTATAATAATTACAAGATAAAAAGAACTTTTTATATACTTCATTTTCTGTTGAATCATATAAACTTGACAATTCTATGTACCTACTAATAAATATTTTTTTTGTACTTGATAGAAATACTGAATAAATATAGAATACTGAAATGTCATTCTGACATTTCATATCGATTTCCATAGTAACGCACGTATATATTAATAATTTAGTTGCTAGGACCCCCTTAGCAACCAACAATAATAACTTTCCATACAAAACAGAATTAACTGAAAATTAATTCAATTCTGCTTAAAAATGGCTAAAAGTATTAAAAGAATGCATTGTCGTCGTGTTTTGCTATATTCTAAAGGTTTCAAATGTCTAGCTAGTCGGGAAGTTAGTTTAAAATCTTCAATTGTCCAATACAAATCTTGGACAAACAAGAAAAAAATTATACTGGACACACAAGAAAAAATCTCTACCGGACAAACAAGAATACGAGCTAATAAAAACGTGGTAAAAATCAATATTACTCTTCTTCTACCGGTCACAGCGGTGGTTTGTTTTGACTTAAGAGCATACAAAAGTGAAACGGCAAATAATTTTCGTGGGACGAAATTTTGCATTTTTTGTTGCCAATCGCCGAGCGGCATTCGAGGTGGGAGCACATTAATTTTTTTTTGTGATAAGTCGTAAGAATATATTCTTATATCGTGTAAAGATGACTAAAAAACGTAATGCCTGTACGGAAAAGAAAACATGTCAATGAATATATTAATATTATTACTAAAACATAACAATAAATATAACACTAAATGGACGCATGTTGAATATTTATTACAAATTATGTTCCGTTCGGCACGCGTCATTAGCACAATCCGCGCGTCGCATATGTATGATCTTTTTAGACCATGCCTCAGCTGAGGTACAGCCTTAAAGATGCCACCGATTCATCAGAATATTGGGAGCCTCAAAACAGTTAAATCAGTCGTATGACATCGGTTAATAATTAAAGTAATACCTACCTACTTTGACTTAAAATACAAAAGCCGATAGCCAATAATAGTTCAATTTAATAAGCGCTTCAGAGAGTATTATGAGAGCCATTTATTAGTTAAAATTTAATTTGTCGTCATTTAGTATGGTACTTTTAGCATAGCGGTCTATGTGCGTGGGTGCGAAACCCAAGAGATGCTGGTTCATTTCCTGGGGTGTCTTACTTTTTTCATTTTTTTTTTTATTAGTTAGGTATGATATTATATTTTCTCAAAAACGTTTTCAAAATTATGTATAAAGATATAATTGGTTGTTTAAATATATTAAAATCTTATAAAGATGCGAAGATAATACTCACAAATTATCTATAAAATATTATAAGCATGCGGTCGCGGTCTGTGATTGCGTTTTTGTATTGCCTTCTATACCCCGCGTAGGTATACCGCTTTTAAATTTACTGTGAACGAACGCACCGTTTGATAGTTTATGTAAGCGAATACGATAACTCAAACACTCAAACAAATAAGTACTTACTAATATTATTATGTCTCATCACTGCCATCTTCCATAGTAATTATGTGTAATTAAATAATGTCAGTCTAGGAGAAATATACATTGTAACACCTCAAGTAGCGTAGTTATTAGCAATAATGAGAGTTGTATGAGTAACTTAATGGATAATAGCCATCGACCAGAAAGTGATGTATATGAATAATAATATCTTTCTGAGGTTTCTCAACATTACGTATTTTCATATACTTCTTTATTTTTACAGGACTGAGAGCTCTAGAAAGAAAAACGGTAGTTTCCATTTTTTAATGTTGACGAGTCAATAAAAATGTTATTTCTCTCTTATATGTATGATTTCTAAAAAAAGATTATAATAATATTAAAACAATATTTTTTTAGATACCTATTATTTGTAAAAAAGTATATAAGTATACATTTTAAATGACTAGCCAATATTTTACGAAAGTGAAAATTGCCGTTTTTAGTTTAAGCCCTTGAGAGGAGGATCCTTATACCAGCAGAGGCACCTAGCGGAAAAATACGAAGCTGGCAATTTGAGACATTTTTTTGATAATTTACAATTTTAACTGTATTAATTAATAAATATTTATCTGAAAACATTAAAAAGAAAAATATTTTTTTAAGCCAAAGTAAATTTACAATTATTGTAAAAAAAAATGTGAATTTGTTACATATTTCGCACTATCGCAACTAAACTGCCAAAATCCAAAAATCGTCAAACAGAGAAAATCAGCTTTGACGTTTTTACCTCTCGCATTTTTGTACTGTGTTTTTGAAATATGTTTTGATATTGAATGAAGTTTTGACTTGAATTTGATGACTTAGAGATATGAAATTTTCGCTACATATACTATGAACGATAGACAATGAAACGTAGTAATTAACTCAAAACACGTAAATTTGGACTTGTGGCGGTTTAGTTGCGAGGGTGCGATTTATGTTCACAGTTACGTTATTATTCCATATATTTTATGGTTATACTTATTATAAGAATTTCGTTTATTAAGTTATGTTTTGACATAGAGATTTTTGACTAAATCATAGTTTTAATATTGTTTATATTTATTTAAATATAATTAAATATAAATGTGTATAATTTTAAATCCTTTTTATTTATATCAAATTTTATTTTGGGTATGGTCCCTTAACGTTTGATAGACTTTCTAGTAAATAGTAGGTAGTCGAAAGTAATTTCTGCGCATGACACAAATTTGCATCAGCGCATTTTCATAATTAAATGGTTGTACTATGCAAGAAAAGTTTATGCATGATCCTCTTAACGTAGTCCAAGCCCTGTGGTAAATGCTTTTAATTTTGTTACGCTGACCTATTTAGCGCGCAAAAACGAGAACTGATGATTCCGCGAGAGGGTCGTACCAGATATGAAGTGCCTTTGATAATTTGATAAAAATTCTTTTGCTGAAAATTAACCTCTCCTAACGATGTCTCGCCTTCACAGAACTTAATTTTTCCCAAATTATTGCGCGAAGTAGACGCTGCTCACTAATGGAAAATTGAGTCTCGTATACCTATCCATCTACCCTTAACAATGTGCTTTCAATCAACTTTTTTTTAATTCAAAGAAATGAAAATACATTTCCCTCGGAGAATTTTCTTATAACTACATATAATATTACAATACAATAATGCAAGGATAAGTATAAGTATCGGCTATCGTGTATTCAAGTATTGTAATCTTAGTATTTGGAGAATTTATCCATTATAATCTTCTTTTTCTCAATATCCAGTTTTTCTGTCCATTGTCCTTTTATTTGGAGCATGTGAATTACATACATATTTTTTTAATAATTAAGATGATATTATTATCAAATATCTTTGAAGAATACGTTTTTCGTAAACGTATGGAAGTAATGACAAAAAAAAATAACTAGAGCCACTAATTTTCATAAAAAATATTAAATTGTTTGCATATAAAAATGACACTTGTCTTGATCTAAACTGAAATCGGCTTAAATAAATTTTGTTATTCAGTCAAAGAAGGCTTGGTCGTAGAATTATTGTTTAAAGTATTGAAAATATACTAAAATCAATATTTATATTATAATATTTATATCTAACAAAATTTAGTTTTGTTCTTATTTTCATTCACCGAGGAATTGGTTACATTTTAATACAGGATTTTTTTTTATTATACATAAGTAAAACTTTTTTTTATTATATTCACTCTTTGGTAGTATAGGTATTATTAATATCTACAACAAGGCGGCTCTCGTGGTGCAGTGGGTAAGGCGCTGGCCTTCCACCCGAGAGTTCTGGGTTCGATTCCCGGTCATGACAAAAACATTTATGTTTTTATCAAGGCCTGGGTGTTTGTGATTGTTCAAAATTTCTAACAACTACCTCGAATAACCAAACCAAACCTAACCTAACCTAATCTAACCTAACCTAACCTAACCTAACCTTTTTTTTTTTTTTTTTTTTTTTTTTCGGCGGGGGGAAATCTTCTTAAGACACCACCAGCAGTCAGCGGCGACTGACTGATGGTAGTGTGGGATTCTTACCCACTAAAACCCCCCTCCTCTTCTCAGCTGCCCCCCCGGAATCCGCTTTTATGCATTACTTCAGGGAGGCAGCTATGTCCTTGCCTTTTGTTAGGCCACTTCTACCTGTTCTCCTCGCCGAGATCTTTCGTCTTCTTCTTTGGTCTTGAGGACGCACGATGCGAATTCTGCCCATGCTGACCATGCAGCTGTGCTTTCCAGCATTGAGGAAACCATGTTCGTCAGCGACATTGCTTCCTCGCTGACAATCCCTTTCAGGGTGTTTCTGGCTTCCTCCCAAGCTGGGCAGTCAAACAGCGTGTGCGCAGGGTTATCGTCATGGCCTCCACAGTGATGGCATTCGCGGGTCACTTCTTTCCCTATCCTGTGAAGGTAGTTGGAGAAGCATCCATGACCAGTGAGCATTTGGGTCAGGTGGTAGTTCAGCTCGCCGTGTTTCCTTTCGCACCACGCGTTTAAGTTTCCGACGAGCTGATGTGTCCACCTGCCCTTTGTGGAGGCATCCCACCTTTCTTTCCATTTTTGCATGGTCAGCTCTTTAGCGTCGACTTTTTTTTGACCGTTGTACACTGCTTGCCTTTCTTTGGCAAGCAGGTCTATGGGCGGGGTGGCAGTCAACACGAGGATGGCGTCCTCCGACACCGTGCGGTATGCCGAAGCGACTCTGAGTGCACTTCTTCTTTGCACCCTTGCCAGAGTGAGCCTCGTGCTCTCTATTTTCGTGGCATCGGCCCATATTGGGGCGCCGTATAGGAGGATGGAGTGGACCACTTCGGAGTAGAGTTTCCGTCTCTTTTGTTTTGGTCCACCGATGTTGGGCATCAGCCTGGCAAGGTCTTCTGCAATTCTCGTTGCCTTGGACGCCGCCTTTTCTGCGTGCTCTGCAAAAAGCTCCGTCGACCTCAAGTTTTGGCGGCGCCAGCTTTCTGCGCCTTGTGAAAAAGACGGCTTCTGTTTTATGGACAGCGAGTTCGAGCCCTCTGCTGTCAAGCCATCTTCTGACTTTTCTTATAGTCTCCTCTGCAGCAAAGCGTAGTAGCTGGGTTGTTTTAGCTGTGACGAGGACGGCCACGTCATCGGCGAAGGCAACCAGAGTCACTTCTTCGGGCAAGGGGATTTTAAGAAGGCCATCGTACATTACATTCCACAGAGCTGGCCTAAGGACTGAGCCCTGTGGAACACCCGCCGAAACGTTACGTTGGCACTTCTTGCCCGTGCACTCGTACTCGAGTACTCGCTCCGTGAAGTAGCTCTCGACGAGCCTGACGATGTGCACTGGTGCGCCGATTTCGACAAGCGCGTTGAGGGTTTGTTCCCAATTTGCCGTGTTGAAGGCGTTCTTGACGTCCAGTGCAATCAACACGACGTGCTTACTTGCCTTGACACTTCCTTGCCAGGCAAGTCGGATCGTCGCTACTACCTTCGCTATTGCATCGATGGTAGATCGACGAGGACGGAAACCGTGCTGGTTGTGTGACAGTCCTTTGTCTTCATCCTCCAATGACACCTGGAGTCGCTGAAGGATTAGTCTTTCTAGCAGCTTTCCGGCTCCATCGAGCATGCAGAGTGGTCGGTACGAAGATGGGCCAGGTGGCGTCCCCTTGCCCTTTGGTATGAGAACTAGTTTTTGCCTCTTTCAGGGCGAAGCGAAAGTTCCTTCCCGCAGACATGTGTTAAAAACCGCCAGCAGCAGCTCAGGGTCAGTCAATGCGATTCGTTTGATAACCGCGTTTGGAATGCAGTCTGGTCCTGGTGCCTTTGCGGTTTTTATGCGCTTGGCAGCCATGAGCAGTTCTGCTTCAGAGAATGGGCTGATCACCTCGTCCATCGCAGCACAGGAACTTTCTCTGGGCTGGTGCTGTGGAAAAAGGGTGCTTATTACTGACTCCAAATTGCCCGGACCCTGGAGGTAGGGATCTACGACTGCAGTCCGGAGCCTCTTTCTTACAATTTTGTAGGGCATGCCCCAGGGATCTTCATTGACTGAACTGCACAGCTCGGCCCAGCATCTTGCCTTGCTCTCTTTGATGGCTCTCCGTAGCGCCTTCCTGTGGTCTTGGTGATTCCGTTGGAGGTCGTCGTTGCTAGGTCTCCGTTGAGCCCGGCGTCTGGAGGAAAGGCATTCGCGGCGGAGCTCAGCAATGTCTTCGTTCCACCAGTAGACTGGCCGTCGCTGGTTTTGGCTGCTACGTCTGGGCATTGAAGCGTCACAACTGTGTTGCAGAAGGTCATTCAGAGCGCTGGTAATTTCCTCAGCACTAGCACTCTGTGATTTGCTTAGCACCGCACTCCTTCTTTCAGCAACGGCCTCATCAAGTGCCGTCAGGCTGAGCTTTCGGACCCCCCAACCGGTATTTGCGAGATTCGGTTGGAGTCTGGTGAAGCACGCTTCTAGATCAAAACTGATATAGCGGTGATCGCTGTGGGAGTATGCGTCTAGGACTTGCCAATTTCTGATTCCCCCCACGACCGATTCGTCCGCAAACGTGGCATCAATGACCGAACCGTTACTACCTCGGACGAAGGTGTGACGACTACCAATGTTAGCCGCATGTAAATGCAAGTGAGACACCATCTCAGAGAGCAAGACTCCTCTTCTGTCTGTTGTCGATGAGCCCCATTCTGGAGCTTTTGCATTGAAGTCTCCGGCAAAGATTACAGGTAAGATTGACGTTTTCACGTCATCTTCGAGGCGTCTGAGGTCATTTGCGAAGGCGTCTATGGGAGAATTGGGAGAGAAATAGCAGCTGTAAAGTCTAAGCTTTTCGATCTCTACCCATGTCCAGCCGCCTCCGTTATCACAACCGACGCCTGTGATGCGTAAGTGAGTAGTCGGCACGTAGATTGCAGACCTTGAACCTGAGCCTGAGTACTACCGGTTTGGGGCATTGCGATGCTGCTCAGAAATTATCACGAGGTCTGCTCGCCGCTCCTCAGCTATCTGCACCATCAGGTCCTGGGCAGCCTGGCAACCATTCAGGTTAATTTGGAGGACTCGGATCATTTTTTCTTTTTCTTGTCCTCCAATGCAGCTCTGAGGGCTGCGCAGTTTCTGCTCCCTGTCTGGTGATCGCAGCTCTTTTTGAGGTTGGCGCATGTCCTGCAATTGGGCTTGTTTGTGCAGGCGGCGGCTTTGTGGCCTTCCGTCCCGCAGCGATTGCACTCCTTGCTTCTGTCTTCAGGGCTTGTACAATCCGCTGCAAGGTGCCCAAATCCATGACATTTGAAACACCTTGGGAGGTGAGCCCGAGGTCTTAGTCGGCAGTTCACCCAGCCGATCCGTATTTTCCCTCCCTTGATAAGGTCTGCGGACGCATCTCTAGGTAGTCTGACGACCGCCAACTGGGTGCCACTAAAGGCAGGCCTAAGAGAGATGACTTTTGCATCCTTTGCCATTTGGGGGGACGCAGCCGTCAAAGCTTCCATCAGCTCGATGGTATCAGTTGCTCCGTCGATATCACGAATTTCAACAGTGACGCTGGGGGTAAGCTTTCTCACCTGAGCTCCTTCTCCCAGCGCCTTGGTGATCGCGTTTGCGAGCTCTTCAGTTTGGCTTGTGCCTCTTTTCATTTGCAGGAGCAAGTCTCCACTCCTGGTTTGTCGAATTCCTGCTACCTCGAGATTCGGGAGAACGACGTTCTTCCTGATGCGCCTGAGAGTCTCCGCGTAGGAGGCGTTGCCCTCAGCTTTGACTTCAATTGCGTCGTTTCTGGGTCCAGGAAGTTGTCTTGTCTTCTCTTTTCTTGGATTTTCTTCTTTCCCTTTCTGGGACTTTTCTTCTTTTCCGTTCTTGTTTTTAGAGTCTTCTTTTCCTTTTGGGCCATTTGGTGATTTCCTCTTTGGTATGGATTCTTTTTTCCCCTCCTTGGCCTTTTCTGCTTTGGCCGTTCTCTTGGAAGTGACCTTGCGCCACATTTCCTCTTCTTTTGGAGACCCAGCTTCCGTGAGTGATGAAGTCTGGGTAGCCTTGGTTTTTAGCTTCGACCTAGTCTCAACCACGTCTTGGCAGGTGCCCGTGTCATGCTTGCGGAGGTCAGCCAATATCAATACCGCATTGGTGATCACCGCTAGTCCCTCCTTTATCGGGGCGTGGACGTTGGTTTTTTCCTTGATGTACGCCATCAAGGACGTGACCTTTGCCTCCAGCAAGTCCACCGTCTCCCACATCTTCGTTGTATTTGTTTTTGTTTTATAAGTGTCCATAGTTGATCCCACGAGTGGCAAGGGAAGAGAAGTCCATCCGACCAGAGCCCCGCATAGCCGGATAAGCCAGAATGCTCAGAGGGGTTGGCAGGTACCTCTGAGGGATCGTTTGCAACCTGTTATTTTGCGTCTACAGGCCACTCATCCATCAGCACGATGCCTTACACTATATCTTGGGTTAAAGACGTTGTCTGTTCTTAGTAAGCTGCCGAGGCAGCAGGAGCCCCCCTACCACGACAAGGTGACAGACGCAGGGGGGAACCTAACCTAACCTAACCTAACCTAGCCTAACCTAACCTAACCTAACCCAAACTAACCCAAACTAACAAATAATCCAGTATATCGAGTATTTTCAAAATGTGTTTGCCGCTGTATTCCACATAACCGACTTGTACCAGTATTTCTATTAAACCATGTTAAGACTCTCTTAAAGCATATGTTACACTCGGTCAAATCAAGTTCAATGTCATATTATAATATTTTTGTTCTTATCTTTGAATTAAAAACCACTTAACATTGACAATATTTAAAAAAAATATGTATGTTAAAAATCAGAATATCTGAATAATAATTATATTAATTAATTATTATTAAGATAGGTCCTGGATATTAATATGATCATCAACAAAATTGTTATGTAGATACAAGCAGGGAAAATCAAACAGCGTTGCATTTTCTAAAGTCATTAGCGAAGACCCTTCTTTGGTTTCTCACGTCTTCTTGGTATCATAATAATAATACGTAATAATGCAGTCATGATAAACCATACCTAAATTACATTATTGTTTGATTTAAAAATAATCATCATAATTATTGATGATGATATCAGTCGCATAGATGATTTTAAGCACTTGATACAATTGATTATTTTTTCCAAAATCAAAATCACCAGTTTTCGGTACATCAATTTAAATTTTACCTGATTTTTGAACTAGCGTGTCATGTTTAGACGCTATTATCTCAAAATGTCAGGAAAACGCTAATGCTATTTAAAGGGTTAATTATTATCATTGTCTCATATGATAGATGACCTCAGCGGGCCAACGAATGAGACAAAACAATAATAAATTATAATTGTACGTTTTATGGAAGAGTGAGCCGGAAAAGTTAACTACAATACAATATTTATATTTTATGTTAAGTGAAATATAATATTATATACGTTATGTCTTAAGTCGCATACACACTTGAATTGGCAACATCATAAAATCGACAATTCATCACATTTCGCCCAATAATAATAATTAATCTCGTAATAAAGCAATACAAATTTAGTATCTTTTATTTTGTTAACTGTCAATTCATGGTGAAACTGCATTGTATTGTTGTTTAATTTAATAAAACGCATTTTTTTTGTAGTACTTATTCCACTAATAATCAATAAATTAGGACCGGTTTCGTCCGCCTCAGACGGACATTTTCAACTGTCCTTTTCAACCGGTCCTAATTTATTGATTAAAAGTGGAATAAGTACTACAAAAAATGCATTTTATTAAATTAAACAACAATACAAATTTAGTAGTTGTATAAACCACCAACACAATAAATGTGGTAAAAAAAATATGATTACCTACTACTATAAAAAAGATTTCATGAGGTTGTCAACTTTTTCTTTGTATGTACACAGCTTTATATTGTATTTCAAATGTTTATGATAGAGGTATTTATAGTGGTATGACTTAATGTGAATTACATCAATTTTATTCTACATTTTTTACTAATTTATTTATTTATAATTAACATATTATTATTGTTAGGATTGTCAATGTATCCGGCGTTCATAAATATAAAAAACTAATTGAACTTAAAAAAAATCCCCAATCAGCAAAATTTCGACGTGGTCATTCGATTTTCATTCCCGTATTGACTGCCTTTATATACGCCTTCAAATGCAAATCTTTATGAAGAATATTCCATGTAGTGCAATAAAAATTACAAATTCTTGAGAACGACGTGTAATAATATATGATTGTTCTGGGTTTTCACCCAGACTTTGATTCACAACATCGATATTTTCAGCAGTACGCTTACATTTTTATGGGTTGGATTGTTAATATCACAAACATCACCATTTGACTCTAATCTGTCAATTAAATTACAAATAGTAAGCTCTGTGGGTCAATTATTTTAACCATAAATTTCACGCAATGTCCAAAACGTAGATCGAATAAATTTATATACGCTGTACAACTACGTATCGTTAATTTACTTTTCCACTTTTAAAAGTGGAATAAGTACTAAAAAAATCCGTTTTATTAAATTAACTTAATAATACAATGCATTTCCACCATGAATTGACACTTAAAAGAAATTACGTATCTTTTCATGATGATTTTCCAAACAATACTGATGGAATCAGAAAAAAATGCTTGGTCCGACGTTTTAAAAATCTATACTACTAATGTCAGTTGTAGTGATTCTAATTATGCACAAAACTCTTTTATTCTTAGCTCTTAATTAAATTATAATATGTATTTCTCCACCGTTGATCCTTTTAATAATTCACTTGTTTCATTTAAACGCGCTATCTTCAAAATTTTGTATAAATAGATATATAATATATACGTATATATATATATTTTTTATGTTAATTTTTGTGTATATAATTTAATTATTCATTATTCTTCCTCATTTTTCTCACGTAATTATCTTATGTAATTTCTTTATTTTTATGTTATTCTTACTCTCTATCTTGCTAGGCTAAACTATATTATTATGTATACATGGAAACTTTGCTGGTTGCATTAACTTTTCATTATTATAGTTTACATTTTTGTAATCAATATGTGAAGCGCCTAGTCTCAAAAGCCCCTAAAACGACTTTTTGTAGTTCTGAGAAAAATGAAAAAAAAAACGATTTTAGGTAGTTCTGAGAAAAATGAGAAAAAAACATTTCTATTAAATTTGTGAATTTTATGTATTTATTTTGAAATTCGTTACATTCTAAAGAGTATTTTGGCGTTCCATTTTAGGGGTATTTGAAAAGCACACCCAACCATTTTAACTGGTTTTGAAAAGAACCCTAATTTTTGATCATATGTATTGACGGTTTTTAGCGTTTTTGCAAGCTCAATCTTTGGCCATCATATAGATAATAAAAATATTCATCTAAATACATTTATCTAACTCAAAAATTTTCAAAACCCGTTTTAGGGGCTTTTGAAACTAGGCGATTTATGTAACTGTTTGTTTCCTTAATAAAGATTTTTTTTTAAAAAAAATCCCTATATTTGAGGTATTATTATAATTATAATTAAATTAATTAATATTGTTGCTAGGTAGTTGACTTTCACTGTTTCATATTACATCTTACGACGCGTGTTCATCAAAATCCGTTATCTGAGAGGTTCCAGCTCTAGCAAAGGCCGATACGTTAATGGGGCAAGTAAATGGATTTGGGACGGGTATAATGACGTCTGAGGGAAATACGGAAGTAATGCTTGGACCGAAATTAGTCTAAGTCCGTTTTCTATACGATCTCTTGTCGATTATTGTTGTATAACCATAATGTCATGTGATACGTAATAATTTATTAAATGAGCCCCTGAAACCATTCAGCATGGATTTTTCACAATATTTAATGGCGTGTTATGTAGCAATTATTAAAAGAATTTCTTTTATTTGTTTCAATATATTGAATACAAGATGTATCTCGCAAACATAATTAAAACGAACTGTTATAAAATAGCATATCTGAGAAAATCGGTTATCGCGCCTATGTTAAAGGAGCCATACTTAATTGCGTCAGATGTTAACTAATGGCTTTTAATATTCACTGAAGCGTTTACCAAATTGAGCTACTATTGGCGATCGGCTTTTATATTTTAAATCAGAAAAGTTACCTATACTTTTAAATTACTAACCGACGTCACGGATCACTCCAAGATTTTTTGTTGTAACTTACTTGAACTTGCTAAAAAAAATTAATTAACAATTTTTTTATTCAACGAATAATTCACAAGATTTAAGAATGTAACATTCTAATTATTGAACATACATAATTTTTGAAAACACTTAGAAAATATGATTACATTATAACCAATAGAAAAAATCTTTAAAAAAAAGGGTACTGTTCGGTTATACGGAATACAGCGGAAAACGGATTTTGAAAATAGCCGATAAACTGGATTATTTGTTAGTTTGGGTTAGTTTAGATAAGGTAAGGTTGGGTTAGGTTTGGTTAGGTTAACCTAACAAATAATCCAGTTTATCGGCTATTTTCAAAATGTGTTTTCCGCTGTATTCCGTATAACCGAACAGTAACAAAAAAAGCAAGACACCCTGCAGGAATCGAACCTACATCCCTCAGGTTTTGCACCCATGCCACCCACAACATGTGAATTTTTCGTTAAATATAAAAAGTAATTTTTTAAAAATTGTAAGTTTAAAAAATAAATTTATTATATTAATTACCTTAAACAATGTATGGAAAATACTCGTTTTTGGTGAGAGAGAGGAAAACATGAAACCAGCACCATTATTAGTAGTTTTAGAGAGGTATGGACGTCTATTATATAAAAATATATAAAATAAAAAATACCCTACGACCAACAGCTAATTTTTTTGAAGTTATACTTCTTTTGGCGCGTTTGGGAAAACAAATCAGAATGTATTTTTGGCGTGTGACGAAGTTGCGCGCGCCGATGCAACACATATATTATTTTGATTATATTCATTTTGGTCTCTAAGATACATGCGCATGCATTATGTTAGAGTGTATATTTATTTTTCATTATAAAGATTGTGTATCAAGATTTGAGGCTATATTTATGTAAGTATTATTTATGAGTAAAATTATATATCAATAAATAAAAAAAAATTGTGATTATTGAGTTGGCAAATTTAAAAAAAAATATATTAGAATTTGATTTTTTATTAATTCATCATTTGTACTTCTGAATCGATTATAACCGCTATGATGAGTTTTGGTCCAATACAATAATTAAATTAAAATTATCATGTGCTATATGAGACACAGATGAATCGCGTACGTTTTTATCAACCTAATCCACTGTAATACTAATACACTCGGGTAACCGCTTATTTTGTTTTGTTACCCCAAAGAAGTATGACTTCTAACGCGCGTACGTAAGTACACACACCGATTTTTTTTATTTTTATATTCAATGTAAAAATGTTTGCTTAGGCTATTTCCCTCATCGGGGCAGAATTAGTAACAAATAAATAAAAATATGTAGTATTTATTAGTCTCTTTAATATTTACACATTTCCTTCTTAGTTGATAACCTACAGATAATTTCATTGAATAGTTATCTAATGGATTATTATTAATTCAACACCTCAATCACAAGTAATTGAATTACATCTTTGGCAGACAGCTTTCAACAGCTTGGTATAATATCACTTAATCAAGTATATGTCACCGGGATAATAATATCATATTATTAACATCTGTATCTATCATTGTATCAATCATTGTCGTCATGAGGAAACATTATCAATAATATTATATAAGCAGACAGTTCAATGCCGATTTGATGACTAGCAACATAATTAGACTGACCATAATTATATATAAAATATAAAAAACAATATTTGTTTGTTTGTTCGTATTTTATGCGCTGCCATACCGTTCATTCGATTGCGATAAAACTTTGTCAACTTATTGCTTGCTTTTGCGATGAAATTTTGGTAAGTGGTTGTATGCACACCCGTGAAGGTTTCTAAATTATAAAAATCATCATCTTCGTCTTCTGCTTCATTCTATTTTCTTTTATTCGTATGGTTCCTATACCATTCATCCGATTGCAACGAAACTTTCGTCAGTTATTGTACGCACACCCGCAAAGGTTTATTAAATAGAAAAACTATCTTTTTCTTCTTCTTCTTCATTATATCTTCTTTTATTCGTATGGTTCCTATACCATACATCCGATTGCGATGAAACCTTCGTCAGTTATTGTGGTAACACCCGCAAAGGTTTCTGAATTAGTACAACTATCTTCTTCTTCTATTCTATATTCTTCTATTCGTATGCGTTCCTATTCCATTCATCCGATTGCAATTAAACTTTTGTCAGTAATTGTTGTGCGTACGTCCGCGAAGGTTTCTGAATTAGTACAATCATCTTCTTTTTCTTCTATTCGTATGCGTTCCTATACCGTTCATCAGATTGCAATGAAACTTTGGTAAGTTGTCGTGCGCATGCCTACAAAGATTTCTAAATTGAAAAATCATCTTCTTCTTCTATTCGTATGCGTCCCTATACAATTTATCCGATTGCGATGAAACTTTTGTCAGTTGTTGTGCGCACACCTGCAAAGGTTTCTAAATTAGTATTATTTAAAATACAAAGTTTATTGTTTGTTTGTTCCATCCATTTTTTTTTTTACTACATATTAATAACATTATTAACGTTTGCATATTTTGGATTTGATTTTAATTTAGTGTTCTTTTGTTTGACCTTTACTCCTTATTTTCATATTGCCATATTCTATTACACAGATATTTTTATATTAAAAAAATAATAACCTCTTATTATTTTTTCAATAACTAAGATAAATATAACCACGAAGCGACCCTGTGCGAAGCCGGGTACTTCAGCTAGTATTGGATAAAATAGTGAAGAATAAACATCAAAAAAGATTGTATATAGTTAAATCCATTATAGGTATGTTCATACAAACGTAAAAGATTTGTTGTTTTTATTTAATAAAACGCAATTTTTTTAAAGTACTTATTCCACTTTAATTAATATATTAGGACCGGTTTCGTCCGCCTCAGTGGAATCCGGTCCTAATATATTAATTAAAGTGGAATAAGTACTATAAAAAAATTGCGTTTTATTAAATAAAAACAACAATACAATGCAGTTCCCCCATGAATTGACAGTTAACAAAATAAAAGAAATTCGTAAAAGATTTGATAATTTTAAAATATTAAAATTTTAAATAAACCAATGCGGTTTAATTTTTAAGCTGAGCTAATAGAGACGTTCTTATAAACGAAAAACTTATATTGCCAGCCTTTAGTTTGGGAAAAGCTGACATAAAATCGTATTGGCTGAACACCATTCCAAACTAATCATTTGATACGTTATTGGCTGTACACCGCTTAATACCAATACTAAATACACCAACCAATGAATGGCTTTGTATGCTTTACGAACTGTCAGAAAATTTTTGTATATATAAAATCTATTTGAATTTAACTAAAGTCTTATCGTATATAGTAAATCAATGATGTAAATTCAAGTAAAAATCATTTAAAATGTAATGTGTTTGCATATACAAGTATTTGCAATTGAGATAGATACAAAATCACATAAAATGATAATTATTTTAATTTTAGACAAGATTAACCCAATAACGCACCATCAAATAGAAAATATGACAATCTAAAAAAATATTAATTCTTTCAACTGAGGGTACATATTTGATGATATTTGAATATAACTTCTAATTGATTTAAGTTCTGTGCTGTTCCGTTTGAGTATTTTTTGCGGCTTAGTTTCACCTTTTGGCACGCTTAGGCACTATGCGTAGTAACCAGTGGCATACTTTGCATACAGATACAGAATACAGTCATTTATTGTTTATATAACAAATGAATATCCAAAAATAACGTAAAATCTTATTATTACGTAAGGAAGCAAATATAAAACTAATATTGGAAATATGACGTGTTCGTAATGCCGTTGTAGATAGATTGGATGCCTACGATTAATAGATTCAGCCATCGAATTAAAATGCCATAACTCAAACGATAGAATTATTAATATTTTGGATTCAAATCATCAGCTGAATGCAGAAAAACTCACATTTGAAATATTTTAGAAGGGAGTTCTTTGAAATGATCTACGTACATAATTTATAATTTATGTAGATAAATGTATACATCTAGTATATTTTAGTAGGATTGTTGATAAAGAAGATGATGCATACGTGTTTATATAAAAAATAACTTAAATGGTGCTTGGGCGCGAAACCCGAGAGATGCAGGTTCGATTCCTGCAAGGTGTCTTACTTTTTCAAAAAAGATTTTTTCTATTCGTTTTAATATATTTTCTGAGAAGTGTTTTCCTAAAATTATGTATTAAAATAATTACAATGTTATATTCCTAAATCTTGTTAATTATTCATTGAATAAAAAAAAAATATTAAATTTTTAATAAAATAATAAAAAAAATCGTACCCTTTAACTGAGAGGACAACAATATTTTATTCAAGTAAATCTATCATAATCATAATAGTTACACCTGACTTCAATAATATAAATCATGATTTATAGTCAATGTAAGCAGAAGGCTTTAGTTGAGGCAGAAATAGTTTACATAATACATAGTATATATATGCAGATATATGTAATATCACCTACGCTTAGATTGGAAAATGTATCTATCCCTACAAACGGGGTTACGCGAGCACCATCTGGGCTTAAAAATCGTATATTACGGTTGTAAACCTAGCTTTGGAAAACTTAACCGAGATATGTGTGCTGGGAAATTTATATTATCAAACTAGACAATTCGGATTTTTTTGTACGCGTAAAAATATAAATAATGTCGAACTAGCAAAACTTATGAATGATACAATAAATAAATAAAAGTAAAAAAAGATAATTAATATTAAATTCTACAGGTTTGACGATAGCTATTTCGGTTGTAACAGCATTATCAAGACTATTCAGATAGGCCGTTTGCCTTTGCTTAAATACTATACGTATAGATAGAGACAAAATACATTTTCTTATTCATTCAAACAATATTATGACTTTGTATACTTATATTAATTGTAATATTATTAATACTTTTAAACCCTAAGTGGGTTTTTAATGGATATCAAAATTTACAAAATTTATCGAAAGTAAAGTATTCTTGACATTATTAATCAATTAAAATATTATTAGTATAATTTTGTTAATCATGTGCTTAAATTATATTTAATAATGGCGACGAATGCATTACCAAATTTTCATTAATTATGTGATTACTTTTGGATAATTCGCGATTAATTTCCAACTGTTTGAGTAAATTTAATTTCAGACCTTTGTTACATATATGCAAACATTCTGGGGTTATTTTATCATTGATGGTATGCGAATTTGATATCAAATTGATTGTATTAATAATATTACAATTAATAATAAGTATACAAAGTCATAATAATGTTTGAACGAATAAGAAAATGTATTCTGTATCTATCTATGCGTATAGTATTTAAGCAAAGGCAAACGGCCTATCTGAATAGTCTTGATAATGGTGTTACAACCGAAATAGCTATCGACAAACCTTTTTAAAAAACCTGTAGAATTTTATATTAATTATATTTTCATTTCTTTTAAAATGGAATTCTACCAAGTAAATGCTAACTCAATTAGCTTATGAATAATATTGTTTTTTTCAAAATAGTACACAAGATATTGAAAAATATTAATGTTCTAAATAATTTAAATTATACCAGCTCAATGAAAAAGGTTCTATTAAACCATTTCATTCATTCAACGAATAATTCACAAGGTTTATTACAAATATTGAACATAGTATTATATTACTTGAAAACATCTCCGATATTAATTATACCCACTAGAAAAAATCACATTTGAAAAAAATAAGATGCTCGATGGAATTTGAACCCGTTTACCCACTGATATCGCGCCAATATGCGTATAACAATTAAGCCACGACCCTCTTACCTATTAATATATAATTTAATTCAACTATTTGGTCCTACATGAAATGCTTATCAATTAGCGTTATTATTGACTATCGGTTTTTATGTTGGCGGCACATTGTTATCATCAGTAACAACTTGTTTTTTCCCTCCACCACCCGCCACGTCTCCACATCCGTTATGCGGGCGTATACCATGGCGTAATGAACGTTGGGCGCTCTGCAAATTTACGCCGAAAGTGTCCTAAGAGAAACTTACCAAGACCTTGGTTGGCGTGATTCCTACTTCGATGTAATGTATTGCGGTCAATTCTCGATAAAAAAAAGACATTCTCGCTCGCCGTAAAATGCCGCAAGCTTTTTAAAATCTGAGAAATTTTCCTCGTAGCTACCAAGTCGTAATGGCTAAATGGTGTAACTGAGGATCGGACTGACTTGAGAAGCTTTTCTCTTTCAACCGGCAACACTATACCATCGGTAACACTACACATTATATTCAAATCGAATCAAAACCTTTTCAATTTTGTTGTAAACTATTGATATTTGGTAGGTATATGTTATAATTATGTTTGAAGACACCTGAATGGTCAAAACCGATTCATATTATATTATAATAATTACAAATTTATCATCAATTATAATTTACATCAAAAATTCATCAAATTTTTGTTATATTAGCCTTCTTTGTAACGTAATACAGTATGCATATAAATTTAGGCGGTGTTAAAGAATAAAAACTGATTTAGTTTAGTCCAACGTATCATAGGATAGGCGCGCTGCAAGGGTTGTATTTATGGGGATGTTTTGTATTGGCAACCCTGTCGTAAATTTAAATAAAAGCTTTTTCCTTGTAGCAGATTTCAAAATCGAAGCCTGTATTTCACACGGGAAAAATCGTTTAAGTTTGTCTATACTATAAAAGCCTAATGGCAAATACAAAATTATGACCAAGTTATTTAGGTTACCATACCAGTTAACATTGAGTTCATGGCAATCCACTGTGGATTCCGGGATCGCTATACAACCGATTCCACATATTCGTGTCTAGTGTTGCCTTAATCATACGTCAATCATCGATAGCTACATCTACTAGATAGCATATTGTATACCTAGTATTAGATAGATATTACTTCTGACTACTTACAGAGGTCCTTAATTTTATCTCGTTTATCTCACCCAAGCTTTCAAACATAAGAAAAGCACAAGTTCTTGCGTATCTTTCCATGAAAGTTAATATTACAAAATGCTACTATAACCTACTTCTGATTTAATTTTATCCACCTATAAGTAATTATTCATTTGCAATTTCTAGAAAATTTTAAAACTATTATCATAAATCTATTATAAATGGCACATTTATATCATCATCATCATTAGCCTGAATCTATCAACTGCTGGATGAAGGCCCATTCAAGCTGCTTCCACTTTTCTCGGTCCTGTACATTGCGTTGCCACGTACTTCCGCAGAACTTTAGCATTTCATCGTTACAAAGGAACCGATGAAGGACGCACGAGCGGTTTTATTGTTAACAAAACCTGGAAAGACCGCATAGTTGAATTCAACTGCATTTCTGACAGGGTCGCAAACGTGATACTCAAAATCAATGCTAGGTACCTGATTCAGATTTTGCAAGCATATGCTCCGACACAGAGCTATCTTGATGAAAAAGTGGAAGAGTTTTACGAGGAAATAACATCTTTGAAAAATAAAAGTAAATGTCTCTTCAACATCATAATGGGAGATTTCAATGCACGTATTGGATCATACACAAAGAGATGACGTAGCGGTCGGACATTTCAGACATGGCTCGAGGTATGGTAGAAGGAAGTTGTGGAGTTTACTGAAACCAACAATATTCAGATCATGAATTCCTTTTTTTAACATAAACCTACACGTAAATATACGTGGAGAAGCCCGTCAGGAAGGACTAGCAAAATCGACAATATCCTCAGTGGTAGAAAATATACATTTATATAAGATATACAAATAACTGAACTAAATAATAAATACACTATATAATGAAATAATATATTATGTTCGATTAATGATAGTATACTCTAAAAAAATATACATCAAATTATTGACACCCGTATATGCTAAGTTATTCACGTAACCGTTAAAGTTTAGTTAAAGTTAGAGTTAGGGTACCTTTGGATGGACGACATAATAACAATAATAAGTAACAATCTTCGTTGGGTTGAAAATCAACGCGAGGAAAACCAAATTTTGGGCAATAACTTCTGTCCTGAACCTGATGCACATCTATGTTGTATAAAGAGTATCGATAGTTTAAAGCGACGTTTTCATTTTAACGGTGCTGCTGTACGGAAGCAATTCACGGTTTGCAGCAGGTACTGTTTGTGCAGTGGTATAATTTTAGAACTAACGATACGATAATAAAGCGTACCATGCAGCCTCTCATTACACTGTTAATGAAGAGGCGATGTTGAACCAAGCTCGGCCACATGCTACGGATAGAGACCTCCAGGAGTTGTAACCTGGTTTGCTTGTTGTTCAAGCCAACCGCATTCCGGCAACACACAAGGCAATAAATACCATAAACATGTATATATGGCGGAGCTGTAAGATGCTAGCATGGCCTGGGATGATGCACGAAGACTGGTGAGCAACAAGTATTCTTCGGAGTGCCGTGTGGTGTCCATATGCTAACTGAGGAGCAGAAAGAGAAAAAAAACTCAATAAAAAAACAGAAATTTTACAGAACTTGGTCACTGTGTATGGAATTAAAATTGCAAAATATTGAATAATTAAATTTTAAATATTATATGATAATCCATTGAGACAAAACGGGCGGGAGATTTGACATAAGGTTTTCCAACCCTATCATAATATCACTATTTAACCTAGCTATTTGGTTAATCTTGGTAGCTCACATTTTTTTAAATCGTAAATATTGTCACTGTTCTGGCATAAGGCACTAATTCGAAAAAATGACATATTGACTAAGTTATATCAAAATGTTCATTATTTCAAACTTTACCGTCTGGAAACCTTCTTAATAAATAAACAGTCTTTATTTTAAAGTCATCCTTTTTACGATTACTTAATAAACTCACATGATAGACCATTTAAAACATTTTAACAACTTCAAAGTCAAATTACTCAAAACTAGTATTCTCCAGTTAGTGTGTTCTGCCAGAACAGAAACGATATATTCTATTATATTTTTACCACGTTTTTCTTAGCTCGTATTTTTTCCGGTGGTTTTTTATCCAGTAAAAATCTTGCAATCGATTTTTAACTAACTTCCCGACTAGCTAGACATTTGAAACTTAGCTATTTTTAAGTAGAATTGAATTAATTTTCAGTTAATTCTGTTTGGTATGGAAAGTTATTTCAGAAAAATCCAAAAAAGAATATTATTGGTTGCTAAGGGGGTGGTCCTAGCAACTAAATTATTAATATGTATGTGCGTTACTATGGAAATCAAGATGAAATGTCAAAATGACATTTCAGTATTCTATATTTGTTTGTTTTTAATTTACTTCATATCAAGTACAAGTGTGAGCATATTGAGCGTAATAATTCAACAGAAAATTTAAAAACTTTGTACATAAAAAGTTCTTTTTATCTTGTAATTATTATAAATGTTGCGTTGCCAATGCTAATTGATAAAAAAAATACAGGTAGTGTAGTCACTTTTATTACATCTATGAATTAATAGTCATATTAAAAATCAAGACGCTAGTTTTGACCAATTCTTACAAAGACTGTAATTTGTAATAAAACATCTCCCATGCCCCGACAATGCATTATTGTGTTGATAAATGGTAACTAATAAGTGCTGAATAATAATGAAAAGCTATCCGATTACTTAGTTATAATAGCGAACTCAAAATACATTGTTTTAAGATAAGGGCGCATGAAAATTTTGCACAAATTCCCATTTCAATGTTCAAGCTTTGGTTTTTGAACTAATTAATTAAGTTTATTTATTACTTAGTTCAAATTAACTTTCAATGTACAATTATTATTATGATATCAGTATTCAGATATTTTTATTAATTACATTATTTTTTTATTCTATACCTACTGTATAGAATAATATCTACTGTATAGAGTATATAATTCTTATGTACTTATATGTATATTAATTAAATAACATATTTCAATAAGAAAACAACTCAAAAACCATGTTCTAAGTTAATGACGTTTGATGTTTTTGCAGAAATTCTCATTTTAATTTTAAAGCATTAACTTTGAGGAAAATGTATGTTTTTTTTATATTAAGTTTAGTAGAATTCAGTTATTCATAATGAAATTTTACAATTTAATAAGGAATTAACCTAAAATTTCTGTTTATAAATGAATTACTGATTAATCCCAGAAAGGGTTATTCGATTGATTTTATGACCTGTTGAAGAAATTTTTGATAATTTTTTTATTGGGTTATAAAGAAAAAACCTTAACTACATCGAATGGCATTATTAACTCAAGACATTGAGAATTTCTGTTGTTTTCCTATATAACTAGAGTATCGTACTGTAATGTGTTGTATATTTTGTAATTGACAACGTGGACAATAATATATTGACCGCTTATGTAGTTGAAATCCATGATTTTATATGTATAGTTTTTAATTCCAGCTATTAATTTACTTTCCTTATCAATAAAATATTGACAACGTCTCACACCACGGATTGGTAGCTTTAAGCTTAAAAGTTGATTTCTCAAAACTTTTAAAATACACCATTCCACATGAATTTAATGAATTTTTATAACATTCTTCGTAAAAAATGTTAATAAATGTCAATAACAAATAATACAGTTTAATAAAATAAACTTTAATACTAGGTACTTATATATTTTTATTAAGTTATTCAAAGTAGTTTTTCTCACTACTATAATTGAATATAAATTGAAATATACTATGAGATGATTCGATTACATGCCCATTTATTTTGTAACGTTATCATGCTATGGAGACTAATCCAACATAATAATGCCATATTTAGATAGATACAGATTTGGATATCGCAAGGTCTTTTTTGACTTCTAAACTGACATGAGATTTTCCTGATAGGTTTCGTAAGTCGTGAAAGCCCTAAGCGTCTGTCAGTATTCGGTAAAAGATTAACCATTTTATATAAGAAAATGTCAAGAAGGGTTAGCTTTTTTATACACACAAACAATAAATCAACCCTATTTAAATCCACTTTATAAACTGGGGACTGTGATGGGAAAAAATTTCGTGGATTTAAATTTGTTTATAATACGAATATTGTTAGTACAGTACCAAAAGAAATTCCTTAAGTGCCTAACTAAAATATATATTTAGATATACAATATAAATTATTATATTATATAGATTTATAAAGATGGTCGTTCCACACTTCTAATAAATTTCGCCTGTAAAATTTCCAACCCCCTCATGTCAATTCTATAACTTTCTACATCCCCTTCAAAGAATTATTGACAATAAAAATAACTATTTCATTATGTTAATTTTAAATTTAACTTGTATTAAATATACTTTTTTAAATGTGGTGAATACTATCATGTAGACTAATTTTATTTTAATTTATTTTATTAAACAAATGGTGAATGTCCAAATACCTATACAAAATAACATAATATAAATAGTGTAAAAGTAAGGTAAGGTTTGCTTTCTTATTCTTCTGCAACATCTTCTTGGCTACGTAAAGGAAGCGCTGTTGTCGGCTAAATAGGTGGAGCTTAGTTTATAATGTAAGTGCGGTTAAAAATGGGAGGAGCATAATAGTTCACAGTTTTAACACGTAGCCAAAAATATCTCGTACTGTAGTTAAGTTGTCATTAATAAAAGTAAATCGTATTGAAAAATTGGGCAAATAGTAAGTTTTAACTACATCTGAAAGAATTCATATAAATCTTTGTATTATGACGCGTGATATTGACACCAAAGAGTTTAAGTATGATTGATTTGGAAGCCATAGAAAAAATAATATTCAATACAGGTATTATTTTCGATTTTGTAACGTTCATCTAACTGTTGACAATAATGATTGTACATTCTATAATATATTATTATAATGCTGTCAGTCAGTTTTATCTCAGTTTAGTGCTGGAAAACAAATCTCAGAGCACAACTGTGATGTTTGCTATAAAAGAATCTTCAATGCGAAATGACATGCAGGTAATTTATTCATCAGCTTTCTAGTTTTATTTTTTATATTAAAGCTCCGTCTCTATAACATAATATTTTCTTCAAGTCGCTATGGACGACATGTACCTGATTGTGTAATTTATTTAAACTTTCATGATAATGTTGCCTCCCAGCACATTTGAGACATATCACTTAATATTGATTATTGTTTAAATTGAAAAATATATCAATAATATAAAATGACTGTGTAGCCTGCGTTTATTGAATCATTATTTATGATGAGGGTCAGTTTTGTCAAAACTTAAATGGACATATAGGTTATTCCCCAATACATTTTGACCCAGGGTTTTAAATGTGTGATTGTCCTACGAAAATAAGCGACACGTCATTATGGACGTGCAATAGTCTAAGTACGTTATAAAAACTAAATAATGGAGTAATCCGTGACGTCGGTTAGTCATTAAGGAATTAATTGGTACATCATATTAATATAATAAAACCGATAATCAACATTATAACGTAATTCGATAAGTATTTCATGTAGCAGCTACTAGTTAAAATCGTCGTAATTAACCAAGATGCCCGTAGTTTAATTGGAAAAGAATACTGATGCGAATCCAGGCGGGTGTCGTATTTTCTTTTTTTACAAAATTATATTTTTTAGTTTGTATATAAATTATGCATGAGATGTTTTCAAATTGTATAATATTAATTAAATAATTGGTACATGTCTATATGTGATATTTTTTTCATAAGACATAAAATTGATGTCATTTACTTTTCAACAGTAGTTTTAATAAAATATGTTCATGAAAATAAAATAAATGTGGTAGGTAGTAAAAATTTAGTTATCATAAATAAATACGTTTTCCAAACGAGTAAAGATTACACTTGAAACGGAAATATATAATATTGATTTACTTCTTGATAGTTTTATTATTCAAAACATAAATCAAAGGAAAAACATATATACTGCAATATATTTTCCCTTTTTTTGATCGTTGACCTTTTGATTGTAAAATATTGCGCGATAAAAAATGAAACAAAGTCATTTTTTTCTCTCAGAAACATTGTCTTGACCGAATTCAAATATCGAACATGAAAACCTTATTGCTTCCCATCAAAAAAACAAAATGTCCGCATTTATTCAAATAAAACAAAAGAAAACCGGCGAAAATTTTCGTTTATCATGAGAAATCATTCAAGATTCATTTTCATAAGTGACTTCTTTGCAATTCACGAAATCGGTTAGGTAGCCAAGTAGAGCGGAGTGGAAGTTGAAATCTACAGCAATATTTTGTTGCCCCAGGCCTTTTACACAACTATGTAAAAGTCATACGGCAAAATTTGTAAAAATCACGAATGCAATTTTTGTGAACATTTTTCTAAATATTTTAAATGAAGATTATACGCGATCTATCTTTTGACTGATCGTTATGAATATTCTTACGTATTTAAAGTCGTTAAGTCGAAGATGTTTCTTATTTGAAATTGACTAATTAGGGTATTGTAGAAGCCAAACTTCTGGGATTATTTCAACAATATCTGCACATTTAAGAAATTCTGGAATTATTGTCATTTTAAATAAAATAAAAACACTGTGTTGAGACGTTTGGAGTTTTTACAGGTAATGAAACTAATTTTTCGATCTTATTCATAACCAATTAATATTAAATTTGGTAAATGTGCCGCAGAAGTGGACATGAGATTTTACAACTTTCTTTTTAGACCAAACCTAACCTAATCTAAGCTACCCCAACCTAATATTACCTCATATAATCTTAGTTTATGATAATGGTTTATCAAAATGTATGAAAACTTCAAACTTTCAATTAACGATTATTGGATCGAAAAGCCAATGCGCCGACAGAAAAAGGTATTTATTATAATTATCTACATTGAATAAACTGTTTTCGTAAAAAAAATAATATTAAAGCTCGTGTCCACCTCTGCGCCACAATTACCTTAAATTTAATCTACCCAGAGTATAAACTCGTCGTTTTCTAACTCCTATATATTTATACATAATCTAGGTTACAATATTGTCCGGTGGCTCGACTATGCATAACCTTGAATCGTCACAGTGATCGAGTCTATCCGTTTTGTTCTATTGCCTCTTTCAAATTAACCTGCTCTAAAATTCACAACAAGGACATGGTGGCCTGTCTTTTTTAGATATAAACTTTCTTGTGTTTTTCTGTATTTTTTCTATTTTCTTATGATTACTAGATACTAATGTGTTTTTCTTGCTTTTTTAACCATTTTCAATAACTGTTCAATTATATTCGTTACAGCTGTGCCTAATATTCTTCTTCTTCTTCCACCCTATCACGTCCCAACATTGGGGCATAGGGCAAGCACAAGTTGGCGCCACTTCCCTCGGTCAATCGCCAACTCCTACGCCTCCCGCCATGTCAGACCTGCAGCACGTAGGTCGCTTTTGTAGCACCGCTGCAGGGTGAGGGAGGGCCGGCCACGGTGACGGAACTTTTGAGGCTGTGCCACAAGGGTACGAAGTGCCGCACTCTTTGGCAGCATCCGGAATACGTGTCCCAGCCACTTTACGTACCTAATATTTGATCTAATTTAATTTGATTCATTATATGCTTTTTGTGTCCGCTTGTTAATAGGACCATCACATATTATGTTATTATATATTATAATTATACTTGTTCTCTGTGATTGATCTTGTTGACTCACTTAAATATAAAAAATATCAATGTGAATTTTACGATAAGTGAATATAAAATGTTAAATGACCTGCACCAAATTAAAGAGTTAGACTTCACAACCTTGTGTTAAGCTTCACTTTCGTATAATATTTCGGCTCTGTTTACATATAGAAGGGTTTCATCAGCGTTCTAGGTTTCCCTGTTATTTAGCAAAAATAAATAATAACATGATAATATCTGGCTACCATGATAAGCAAAGGAAGAGAAAGTATACCTATAATGACCATAACAAAATAATTATTGAGATGTCTAATTTAAAAAAAACCGATGAGTCAACGTGTATATGGTCAAAATCTAAGGAAAATACTAAATTCTACCGATAGATAATTCACAATTTACAATTAATAACACAAAACATAATATTATTATGACGTAATGGTCTATGAAACAGGATATATAACATTTGGCCTTCTAGTAAATAAAGCAGCTGAAGTGAGCAGCTGTTCTGATTATAGAAAGGTTTATTAATCTTATTAGATATACCTATTACTGTATTACCTAATGTAATTATCATATCATATTACTAATACGTCATTCGCAAAATTATGAGAATTTTCATCTAAAATTTAGACATTATTTAGAAATAGCATTTAAATCAGTATATTGTATTAGACTGTCAGGAAGACACGTGCTTTTAGTCAAGAGCGTGAGCATAATTAAGCAAAAGCAAGCGTATTGCTTTAATTAATCGCGGTGCTACACCTTTGTTGTGATTATAAAAACGCTATCCATCCGCGTCACTTTTCTAAACCGCTTCGCTTTAGTATGTGCACAATTTAACCAGACTTCTTTGAGTTCCTACAAAATAGTGGTTTAACAAAAACCAGTAGATTGTGATATAGCAAGGGTTTTGCAGCCTACCTGCCTGGTTTTCCGAAGCAGCCAATCTCTATTTAAACCTCGCCTCGGGTGAAATTTCGCCAAATCCTCCCTGTCTATAGAGAAAAACCAGAGGAAAATTGGAAATAAAATTATGAAATTCGTCGATAAATTATTTTTTGTACTCTTATTTTTGGCAGATTTAAGGAAGATATTTCATTAGGATTTACGGTGTTACAATAATTTTACGATCATAATATAAAATTTAATAGTTTTTACTTACCTACCGAAATATTTAGTAACCAATTTTCTTGCGCTAGTTTCTGAAACACGGTGAACGATTTCAGCTTGAAGAGATGGTGTATTAATTGAATAGTGTTAGTGAATGCCTTCATCGGGAAGCGTTAGCCCAACACGGCTACGCAAAGGTGGAGGGAGCGCTACTAGCCAACTACCGCGGCAATACTGAACTCCAAATCAAAATACTGTTTGACACCATTTTTAATAAATGAGTTATTTTAACATTATTCACATCGGCAGTTTAATAAAATATTTAACGATGCGGCGTTATAGAGATCGACAATCATCACGGGAGCTTCGGCAGACAGATAGTCCAGCCTTCGCCTCCCGGATATCAAGTTTTTTTTCTACCCTTTTTTTAACTGAGACCTTACGATGTCTGAGAGGCAGACCTCGGTTTCCTGACTATTATTATCTAGGGTTGAGTCTTGTGAGTACATTTATGCCCTTTCGCATATGTAATCTAGCTAAGTATTGAACTGTTGGATATCTTGACGGCTTGGGATATTCCTATTTGTATGGGGCACATATGCAATTGCGTCATCCCCTTCGTCTGAAGTTATTAATCTGGATTATAGGTTTGTTTGAGTTTACTGTGTGCGATTTTAATTTAATTTAATCCGGCTTTTGAGGAAAGCCGGGAGAGGGTTTTCCTCTGCAATTTCTAGTGGTGTTGTTGCAATGTTAGGTTTAAATAATTTTTAATTGGGTTTGTCCGTCTCTTCTCGGCACCGTCTCGTGCCATTGTCGCCATTTCCATCTCTACCATCGCTTTTGTCCGGTCTGATGTTGTCCTGCATCCGATTCAGTTTTGCTTTCGGTTTCGAGGTCATTTCCTTCAAGTTTGGGGAATGAGATCCAGGCATGTGAGCCCAAGAAGACCGGAAGAGTGGCTCGTAGTTAATCAGCATCTATCGTAGTCAGTAAAAATCGCATTTTACTACTTACTTAGGGTATGTGCTTATACATTTGGGCCACCTATGGGTCTATTCTATGCTTATCTACCGCTAAAGTGATAAAGTGAAAAATATTATCAAACTTAGGGTAGGTTTGTATCAAAATATTAGCACTTATTGTAACAATTACACGAAGCCGGTTTTTATTGTTGCAATAAGTGCTATATTTTAACAGCACCTATCTTGCTGCTGTTAAAATATCGCACTTATTGCAACAATAAAAACCGGCTTCGTGTAATTGTTACAATAAGTGCTAATATTTTGATACAAACCTACCCTAAGTTTGATACTATTTATCAATTTAGTGTTCGATAAGTATAGAATAGACCCACTAGACGGTTTTTAGCGTCTATCCCCTTTATATGAAGTACCTATCTGGAGTGAAGCATGATTGGAGTGAGAGGACCCGGTTTCAGCGGCTTCGCGACCGACCGAGACCAGGTTTAAGATCTGGGTGAAGGAATCTCTAGTAAGTATATTTAAAAAAAGTGTTTCTTCTGAACAAACAACAACAAGGATCGCCGCCGTCACAGGCCCCCAACATCTCCCCACCCCACATCTCGCTTCTGTCCGGCTTTGCGGAGTCCAGCGTTCAGTCCGTGGGGTCTGGCGTTCGTCCAATCCGAATCCAGAGCCGGGGTCGTCTTCTTCCGCACCAGTCGGTGCTCCCAGGAAGACTGAGAGAAGGCCAAAAAGGAAAGATCGGCATCCATAATCGCATCTTTATCGTGTATTACTTCGGGTCTTAGCCCGTTTGCTCATCAAAATTTGAGCCGCAGAGGGGGGAAAAACTCCGGAGGTGAGCAAGCCCACAACCGGCCAAAAACCCCTCCGCTGTGGTTTTAATCTGTAGGGAGAGAAAATAAGTTAGTGGGTCCTCAGGTCATCTTAGGTGGTGATCGGCCTTGGTTAAGTGGCAAGGGATCTGTAATCATAAGTAGAAAAAAATACAAGAAGAAAAGAGTATACAAGAAGAGAAGAATATAGGGAAGAAGGATATTTATTTAGGGGAGGGGGGAATTAGTAGAAGTACCCTCCTTGGTCGGTCAATTGGTAGTGAGCGTGATCGGCCTTGGTTGAGTGGCAAGGGATCTGTAATCATAAGAAGAAAAAATACAAGAAGAAAAGAGTATACAAGAAGAGAAGAATATAAGGAAAAAGGATATTTATTTAGGGGAGGGGGGCATTAGTAGAAGTACCCTTCTTGGTCGGTCAAATTGATAGTGAGCGTGTATGTCGTAATGTAATAAGTCTTTAATTGTCGTGTTGGGATGGTTGTTGATGGAGCTGTAGAATTGCTTCGTGAGCTTGAGGATGTGGGTTTGGAGGGTTTCCAAGTTAAGATCGCTGTGGAGTGTGGTGTTCCTGACGAACCAGGGAGCATTGGTGATTGCTCTGAGAGTTTTGTTCTAAGTCCCGAATAACATTTTATATTCTTAAAATACGTTATGTTACTTCCTTTACTGGCTAGTTTTGAATGCACTTTTGGTGAGTGATACCTTTGAAGGTAATGGTTTGGCTCAGCGTTTATTAATACATTGATAAATTAAAAAGATTAATAAAATTACTAGATTTAATATTATTCCATAACAATAGATAATAGCAAATCTACTGCATGTCTAGTTTACAGATTTAAACAATTAAAACAGCACGTGCAATGGGCTGTCAAAATTCAGCGGTAGTGCACACGGTAAAGTAAAAAATTCAGCTTTTAACATCTGATCTAATCATACCATCGCCTTAGTATATGGGCGGGTTTTGTATTTTCGTATAAGTGTTCTACTATATTATGAACGCGACTCTAAATGCCATGGCTTGTGGAACACTTTATGTTCCTTCATCTGAATAGGGCGAAAAATAAACACTCAAATGCAGGTCTCCAATCTATTTAGCTGATGATAGTTTGAAGTAATTCTCTATAACCTCTGGTAACGTAATTCTCTATAACCTCTGGTAACGTAGGCGATGAAAGATGGTCAGGGAGTGAAGCCTGCTAATTGAGGTTTAGTCAATTTTAATTTTGATTTTATAAAATACTAGCTGAAGTACCCGGCTTCGCACAGGGTCGCTTCGTGGTTATATTTATCTTAGATATTTAAAAAATAATAAGAGGTAATTATTTTTTTAATATTAAAATATCTGTGTAATACAATATATCAATATGAAAATAATTCTAATAGGAGTAAAGGTCAAACAAAAGAACACTAAATTAAAATCGAATCCAAAATACGCAAACGTTATTAATGTTATTAATATGCACTAACAAACCAAAATTGGATTAAACGAACTTTGTATTTTATATAATACTAATTTAGAAACCTTTGCAGGTGTGCGCACAACAACTTACAAAAATTTCATCGCAATCAGATGAATGGTATAAGAACGCATACGAATAGAAGAAGATAGAATAGATGAAAAAGAAGAAGAAATGGTTGCCTCAATTCAGAAACCTTGGCGGGCGTGAGCACAATACTTGATCAAAATTTCATTGCAATCGGATGAATGGTATAGGAACGCATACGAATAGAAGAAGAAGAAGATGGTTGTACTAATTCAAAAACCTTTACGGGCGTGCGCACAACAACTGGTCAAAATGTCATCGCAATCGGATGAATAGTATAAGAACGCACACGAATAGAAGAAGATAGAATTGAAGAAAAAGATGAAGAAAATAGTTTTATCAATTCATTAACCTTTGCGGGCGTGAGCACAACACTTGATCAAAATTTCATTGCAATCAGATGAATGGTATAGGAACGCATACGAATAGAAGAAGATAGAATATAAGAAGAAGATGGTTGTACTAATTCAGAAACCTTCGCGGGTGTTGGCACAATTACTGACGAAAGTTTCATTGCAATCGGATGAATGATATAGGGACCATACGAATAAAAGAAGAAATAATGAAGAAGAAGAAGAAAAAGAAGAAGAAGATGGTTGTACTAATTCAGAAACCTTTACGGGTGTTACCACAAAAACTGATAAAGGTTTCATCGCAATCGGATGAATGGAATAGGAACTCATACAAATAGAAGAATATAGAATAGAAGAAGAAGATGGTCGTACTAATTCAGAAACCTTTGCGGGTGTTATCACAACAACTGACGAAGGTTTCATCGTAATCGGATGAATGGTATAGGAACCATACGAATAAAAGAAGATATAATGAAGAAGACGAAGAAAATGTTTGTACAAATTCATAAACCTTTGCGGGTGTTGGCACAACCACTGACGAAAGTTTCATCGCAATCGGATGATTGATATAGGGACCATACGAATAAAAGAAGAAATAATTAAGAAAAAGAAGAAGAAGAAGAAGAAGATGGTTGTACTAATTCAGAAACCTTTACGGGTGTTACCACAAAAACTGATGAAGGTTTCATCGCAATCGGATGAATGGAATAGGAACTCATACAAATAGAAGAATATAGAATAGAAGAAGAAGATGGTCGTACTAATTTAGAAACCTTTGCGGGTGTTATCACAACAACTGACGAAGGTTTCATCGCAATCGGATGAATGGTATAGGAACTATACGAATAAAAGAAGATATAATGAAGAAGAAGAAAGAGAAGAAGATGGTTGTACTAATTCAGAAACCTTTACGGGTGTTACCACAACAGCTTATGAAGGTTTCATAGCAATCGGATGAATGATATAGGAACCATACGAATAAAAGAAGATAGAATGAAGAAAAAGAAGAAGATGGTTGTACTAATTCAGAAACCTTTACGGGTGTTACCACAACAACCGATGAAAGTTTCATCGCAATCGAATGAATGGTATAGGAACAATACGAATAAAAGAAGATAGAATGAAGAAGAAGAAGAAAATAATGATTTTTCTAATTCAGAAACCTTCATGGGTATGCATACAACCACTTACCAAAATTTCATCGCAATCGGATGAATGGTATAGGAACGCATACGGGACAGACACACAGACAGACAGACATACAGACAGACAGACATTCATTTTTATATATTAGTATAGCCTTTACTCTTCGCGAAAGTGCAAGCAATAAGTTGACAAAGTTTTATCGCAATCGGATGAACGGTATGGCAGTGCATTCAAAACGAACAAACAAACAAACAAACCCACAAACAAATATTATTTTTATATATTAGATAACAATGGCGTGCGGTATTTTTTGACATTGGGAATTTTATTAAAAAGCATATTATGCCTATATAGAAATTTGTGATTTTGAAATACAGTATCTCGATTAATTCCACGTAAACAACGCTATAATAAATTAATGGGGAACTTTTTTTACAGCATGAAAAAGATTCTCAATGTAGTTTCACATCACAGTAAATTTACTCTCATAGGGAGTAGTGCCAAACATTTTTGACATAATAATATGTCATTGAATTTATTTAATTGTTTGTATTAATGATAGTTATGCTGTCATACGAATATCGTGGGATAATAAAATTAAAGCATGCGCCATATCCACAGCATCTATGATGGCTCGTTCATAAAATTACAATTAAACTTTACATTATAAAATGCGTTTTAAAATTTTATTTTAATTTAATAAAATACTTTTTTATTCGATTTCGGCTATCACAACATTATCAAAACTCAGTAATTATGTTTATTTCATTTATTTACGTCAAACTAATATTTAATGGAAAATATTCAATGCTATTTCACAAATTCTGTCAAGAACGTACCTAACAAAATGTTGAATATACCTACACATAATTTATTTTAACACAAATTTTGATTAATGTATTCACAGTTGTGATACAAACACTACTTCCTAGAACAGCGTTTACTAACAGTGGATTAATATTTACTGTATACCCACACAATAATATCGGGATTGCTAAGCCAAAATAGCGTAAGTGACCTTATATGAAGGTAATTTGAAAATATAATTATATTAGGCTTATCATTAATTTTACACTAATTACTCGACCAAAACATAGCTGTAACATGGTCACGGACTCGTGATTTCTCCAGTTTTTTTTAATTCTCGAGATTCTCTGATTTTTTAATTCAAGCTTGGTTTATTGATTTCTTGAGAATTCAAGAGACATAGTTATTTCTTTTGTAACTATCTGACATTTTTTTTAAATTCTCGACATTCTCATTGGGCTCAACTACTTGGGAAATGAGAATTCTTGAAATTTTGGGGATTAAATTTTTACAGATTCGAGTTTAACTTTTTCTGGTTATTTCTCGAGAATTTTTGAGATGAGATTAATTCTCGATCACAACCTTTAATCACGGTAAAACTCTTACTGACGCAATTTTAGGATTCTGAAAACAATAATATTATTGACGAAACCTACAAAATAACAATAATTCTCGAATTCCCATCTAGACGAAAAAAAGAAAAAGAGTTTTTTTTTTAATTTTTTTTTATATCTCTTAATAATTTAATTTATCATGAAAGAACGGAGAATTGCAAAACATTTTATAATTATAAAATCTCCCTCGCGTAGGACTTTAAAATAATAATTTATCGACTACTGTGCGAAAATATGTTCTTGGCAACGCTTCTAGACGCTGTTGTTTACTAAATGGGAGGAGCTTGTTAGTTTATAATGGAAATGCGGTTAAAAAATGGTGGAGCATGTTAGTTCATAGTTTTAACACGTAGCCAAAAAGATGTTAGCGTACTATACACAATAGCCTTCGGGGGTAAAAGTTCCCAATGAATTGTTGAACTGCAAAATTCCAATGCAAGTTCTGTCTCAACGTTCTAAGTTCAAAATGAGTTGTAGTGTAGTTACCGCGATTGCGAAAACGATATAGTAACCATATTAGAAGAATTTTTGATAATTACTTAATTTTCCATTACATGGATTTAATACTTTGGACGCTGAAGACGCGCATGCGCGTAATGGCCAGGCGGCCGATCGATGTAATTAACGTGCATTTTAAAGGGGGCAATTAAAATCTCATTATATAGTTAGCAGCGAATGCGTTAAATAATTTAAAAATGGTCAAAAAATCACAAGCTATCTTAAAATGATATTAGTAATAATCCATTTATTAATTAATAGCGAATTTCTGATAAAATATCCTTTAAATCCTTTTGGCTTAGCAATCTCGATTTAATGTCAAAAGCCTTCGTGAAATTATCGATTTAATTTATATCAAAACCATCGTTAATTAATAATAGGTAAGTACTTTTCATGAAAGGTAAGTAAACTTATTGACATTAAATGTGTGGTAAGTATTACAAACATATTGTATAGAAAACTTTTGTATGAATAAGATGCTGAGAATAACGCCATTTTGATTTTGGTAGCCTCAAGCAGACTCGTACACTCTCCTTCTCATGTCAATCACACACAGCGCTCGCAAGTTTTGTGTGTGGGCCTTCAAGCCAACAAAGTTGTGGTCCTTCTCTACTTCTTTTTTCTTAGAGATCATGAAACGTAAGATGCAATCGGAAAAGGGAGGAAAGTGCACCCGAAAATCGGGTTGGACGTATGGCCATTTACCATACACCGTAAAATCTCTACGTTAAAAATCAACAACTTAACAAAGTAGGTACCAGTGGCGAAGGATGGAGGTAGGCTGTTAATATCGGACATTTAAATAGTGCACGTTAAACTTTGTAAGTTTTACGTATTTGTTTTCATTGAACTAATACTATAATTTTTAGACGATGCTGCTTAGTTTTTAAAATTCAGTGAAACCCTGTGAAAACTATATCATTATATATAATAGTCAAAAAATGTCCATTCAGCTATTAAATATCTAAAATTGTGCAATTAAATCTGTGACTGACTAAATGTATTACTGACAAAGTTTAGTGTACAATATTTATGTCGGATATTAACAGCCTACCTCCACCCTTTGCCACTGGTAGGTACTCATTGTCATATAATTAAAAAAAATACTTCAGACCAGTTTTTACATCATCACATACATACATATTATTTATTCGTAAAAAAGTATTCAAACTTCATAATACATAATACTACATAAATAAACTATTTCATTCATGAGTTATCCAGACATCAGTTAGTAACAATTACGCCGCTTGTTACCTTGATTTATAATCACAAAAAGATTTAAGAACTCCTAGTTAACTTCGTCTTAATTAAGTATGACGCCTGCAGCTTTATTGGTAAAGCACATTGACGCGAATACTCAGTGATTACAGGTTTAAGTCCCGTCGGGCGTTGTATTTTTACGAGGAGTTATTTATATAACATCTAACGTGTTTTCAAATTGTGTATAATATTATTTATATTATAGTAAGTCGCAGGTTCGATTCCTGGGTCTGGCAAAAACACATATTGTTTTTCAATGTATGTTGGGAGTATTAGGTATAGACTTAATAAATTGCTCAAGTGGCTAACATTCATTTTTCGTAAAATTGTCCGTGGGGTGTTTTATCGGAAATATGTGGTCGTATAGTATTGAGATCAAATTATGTGACAGAAGGAAATATGGAAATAAGTAAAATAGAAATACAATCATATCATATAATATTATTATATTTATATAAAATTTTGAATGATTCAAAAAAGGTTAGCATGTAAGTATCAAGTTTAGTCTCACCTTACAAAAATATCTAATTAATGGGTTCTGTTCGGTTATGAGGAATACAGTGGAAAACAGATTTTGAAAATACCCGATACACTGGATTATTTGTTAGTTTGGGTTAGTTTAGGTTACGTTAGGTTGGGTTAGGTTAGGTTAACCTATCAAATAATCCAGTATATCGGCGATTTTCAAAATGTGTTTGCCGCTGTATTCCTCATAACCGAACTGTACCAATTAATGTGTCACCAGTAGTGATAATATGAATCTTCAACTAAAACACATTTTACCACAGTATTTTATTTTTAAATATAAGTAAAATCAAGTTATAGATTAGGTTTTACGGGCGTTACGTTTTCCCTTAAAAAAACTAATAAATACGTATTGAATATCACCAACACAGAACATTTGTTTTGTTCCCTAAAAACCAATGTTGAAAAATATAATATATTATAAAGTAGATAAACCTGGAATGGCATAATGAAAATTGCACCAAAATTACCACAATATTATTATTCCATGTTATATTTAAAATTGTATATGTTTTTATATGTGCCATTAATAACTAATTGCCTTTTATTTCTGTTCAATACAAAAATTCGGATCTGTACAAACGCTGTTACAAAATAACTTCAGATTGAAGATATTATTTGGAGTTAGATATTTTCTGTCGACAAGGTAGATACTGATTTAACATTTTTCTGGCAAAATAGTACACAGATACGCTAATAGGAATCGAAATCGAACTCGAAGACAAGGAAACGATTCTTTTATCAAGTTTATACAAAAATAAAATAGTTTTCTTTACATAATATTTCTGAAAAGTTTACACATTTATTTTAATCAATACGTCATTACACAGGTATTGTATACTAGTAATGATTGGCCTGTATAATTAATCTTCTCCTTCGTGTCCTAACGGAGGTTAGCCGCTATCAGGCCGATTTTTGCTCTATCATCTGATACCCGGAACAGTTCTTTTCCTAAGTCATGAAATGCGGCATCGTCCTCCGCTATAGTTTTCATTGATCTTTTCTTGGATGGCAAGTTGGGGAATGCTATACTTGTGTCCTCTCATAATGTCAACGTGGTACTTTCTTTTTTTTGGTCGTGATCGTGGCCCCCACATAAGGGGATGACAGGGCTCTAGACTGGGGGCCCAGTGTGACAGGTCGACCAGTTAAGTGAGATAAAACACACCACAAATTTGCTCTAATAGTAAAAAAAGTCACCTGCGACGCTATTTCGCGAGTAGAATTTTATTTTATAATTATTTTTAGTGTTTCTCCTGACTAATAAAAATAACTATTTATACAATATGGCAAAAGGTCGCATGTTACTTGGCTATTAGAAAAGGGGGTCGCGATCAGTGCTTTCAAGTAGATTTATTTAAAAATACCAAAAATTGCTAAAATACACCAAAAACCCTTTATTTTACACGGAATAATACCATTTGGAGAACATTACCAACTGTATAACATTGCATTGCTTTTAACATTAGCAATAAGTTAGGGGCCTTCCAAACATCATGGTTTGGAGATCCGTTTGAGGATATGGGGGGCATGGTTGTGATACTACGCAGAACTTCATAATCATTCCTCATTCGATTGAGAATGTTAAAATATTGAATCACACAGTCAGTCAGTCCAAGTAATTTTAAGAAAGCTTCTATACAGCCACATCTCGAAAGCCTCAACTCTCCGTGACATATCTTGGCTTAACGTCCATATCTCCCATACGTCTATAAAAAATAACTAAGTGAACACAATAACGAACCAAATAGTAAATACAAAACGATATTAAAATGTATTGCAGATTTATCGAAATATGTTAATGACCTGTAGTAAACATGACTTTCAACTTCAAGAAGGCTGTGATCTATTGATCTAATGAACTATTCAGTATAAACACTGGCAGTGATCAACACACTTTCCCACTATCATTAAATAAACGTATAATATTTAGTTGAAGACACGTGTTCAAATTAAATAACAACAAATCTTGTCTTTAATCATCACAAAAAAATACTCAATTTCCCATTCGTCATGAAAATGATAAATTTTTGCCTTCATTTAGGCTTTCGTTGCACTGACCGTCGAACTATTTCTATACTATGCAAATAACCCTATTGTGTGAAGCTAAAAGGAAACTATGCATCTGTTTAAAGCATGTGATTTTACATTTTCTCTTTCTTCACTTCTACGACAAACCGACGTGTGTATGTCTTCATAGTAATTTTAAAACAACTTTCAAGTAAGCTGGTTAAGGAAATGAAAAAGGATCAGTGAATTCTTCATTTTCAAAATCTCAACGAAATCATTATGTTAGGTATATTACATCTGAAGCCGTTCAAACAAAAAATACACGTTACACATTATTCTTTCTCTCTTCCACTTAGGCGTATTATTAAGAATTATATAGTAGTTATGTTTTTCTCACTAAATTTAGGTCGTCGAAATCAGCCCCTTAAAGTTAGGCATCTTAATAATGTATGCGCCTACATATGGTTCTGCTTCGCTCTCTTAATTCTTATGATGCGATCGACTACTCGTAAGATCTATTTCGCAATCGTCACGTTGGACATGCCTATCCTAGAATAATGAATTTGAGTTTTTTTTTATAAACAGATAAGATTACTCGATAATAAAAACTTTCACGTATTCGATATATTACATACAAAACAACATACAATTTTATTTTACAGTCAATATCACTAGAAAATACATAAAAATAATAAAAACTTACAGGTCAAGTAATACGTTATTATTTGTAACATACACTTCCGTACCCTGAATATTATAATATAATTATTAAACATACATAATTCTGAAAACACTCATAAGAAAATATAGCCAATAAGAAAAATCTTTTTCGAAAAAAGTAAGACACCCGGCAGGAATCGAACCTGCGTCTCTTAGGTTTCGCACCCTGTGCATTACCACTATGCTACGACTGCCATGCTTATTTGCGATAGATTTTAACTATTGACCTTTTTAATATTTCTGATCATAAGCGCTCTCCAAATTTAGTTACGGTAGGCGACCGATTTTTGTATTCTAAATTAAAGTATTTTTTACTTTAATTACTAACCGACGTCACGAATCACTCCAATATTTTCTGTTGTAACTTACTTGAACTTGCTAATAATTTTGATTGACTATTTTTTTTTCAACAAATAATTCACAAGATTTAAGAATGTACCATTCTAATTATTGAACATACATAATTCTGAAAACACTCATGAGAAAATATATAATTAATAATAATAATATATATAATAAAATTATATATATATATATAATGTAAATGTTAGAATTCAACATAACAAACACGTCATGAAATAGCGAAATTGATCAGAGAAGATCGACACTGTGTCTATCCGAAGACACAGGTGATTTTTTTATGTATTATATCTTTATATATTATAATAATGTATTAAGTACCTACTTTTTATTCCCTGGTGGCTAAAAATTACACTACCTATCATCTATCAATCGATGAATTTTAAAAGTACACATAATATTATCATTCTAAAAAATATACCTATTTATTTTTTATGTAAAAGTCGAAACAGTTGAAAAATCATTAATAAAAATCAAACATACCTACTATATATATAATATAGTACCTACGCTTTTGATAAGTGAAATGTAACATGACGTTTCTTTACCTTATTTTTCTTTGAGGCTTTCTAAGCGATCTAAAAATAACATAAGTACCTGCCATACAACTGACAGAATACGTATTTTTTGAGAAACATTGTAATTATATTTCTTGTATGTTTATACAAAGAAATAATATTATCGTTTTTGAAAGCTTACCTGTTATTTCAACAACAAACGTATAAAAATATTTAATTAAAATTTTCAACACTAAATATACAAAGATTTAAAAATATAAGATTGTAATATTGAAAATATAATTTTTAAACAGACCTAAATGAATATTCTTATAAATTTAAAGTATATATTTATCCGACCCACTTGGTTCAATTTTTATACTAGGATTTTTATTTACTGATAATCATGTAGATCAGTGCCCGGCAACCTAGGCCACGCGTGCCACAGGTGGCAAAATTACGATGTATTAAAACTTTTCACGCGGACGGTACACCAGTTGTACACTAATTAATTAGCCATTCGATATAATTAGCATGTTATTTAAATGCGTTAATTAAATGCTCCGCGTCCAACAAGAAACTGCACCGTAATTATTATTAGGTATGCGATGATACAGTTTTGAATATTGACTATGTTGATTTAGAGTTAATCGAATAAACCAATTCTGAAATTTGAAAATTAAACTTCAAAACTGCCAGAGATGAAATTATGAAAAACAAAGACAATTTTCTTGACATGCTAACCAAAACGTAGAATGAACTCTCAGACAGATATCGTTCTATGAAAAAAGTTGCATTCGCTAACCTCAAGAAAGTTTTATGATGTTTTTATGGATCGTGTATTATCGAAGTCTGACGTATACAGAAACTGATAGTCAATAATAACGGAATTTGACAAACATTTCTTGTATGACCTATTAACGCAATTATTTTTTTATTTTTTTTATTTTATTTATTAAGGAAACAAACAGTTACATTTTGAATACAAAAATTTAAAATATAATAATGAAAAGTTATTGCAACCAGCAAAGTTTCCATGTATACATTATAATATAGTTAAGCCTAACAAGATAGAGAGTGAGAATAATATAAATATAAAGAAATTACATAAGAAAATTACATGAGAAAAATGAGGAAGAATAATAAATAATTAAATTATATACAAAAGAAAGTAACATAAAAATATATATATATATATATCTAAGCACATATATCTATTTATACAAAATTTTATAGAGAGCGCGTTTAAATGAAACAGGTGAATTATTAAAAGGATCAACGGTGGAGAAATACATATTATAATTTAAACAAGAGCGCCGAATAAAAGAGTTTTGTGCATAATTAGAACTGCTACGACTGATATGGTACAAAGTTTGGTGTCGCGTAAATCTTGATGGAAAATGGAAACCCACCCTTTCGAGTAGGTTTGGCGAGTCAACAAAACCATTGATAATTTTAAAAAGAAAATATTGATCAGATATAGAACGTCGACTTTCCAAAGATGGTACCATAAAAGTTGCAGCGGTCGAAATAGAATAAGAATTAGATATGAGGCTCGTAGCATAATTGGTTAATGCACAGTGGCGCGATACCAGTGGTTATACGAGTTCAAATCCCGTCGAGCATCGTATTTTTTTCAAATATGATTTTTCTAGTGGCTATATAATATATCATATATCTGGGCTATTTTCATGTTATATAATATTATTTTCAATATATGGAATGTTACATTGTCATAATCTTGTGAATAATTAGTTGAATAAAAGAAATGATTTATTATAATTTTTTTGGAAATATATGTTTGGTAGGTGTTTTTGTTTTACTATGTATTTTTAAAGATGTTACGTTTACATATTATTAAATACTTACAGCTGACAAAATGTTTGTGTTATTTTGCCAAGAAATGCAATGCATGAATATAATAATATTGTATCTATTTAAGATTAAAACGATTCTTTGTCAGATTCAGAATTGTTAATATTATTCCCTGAGGCTTTCCAATGAAACCAGGCTGCTTTTAATAAGCAATATTGTAGCGAAATAAGATTACTACCGCTGTGCTATTGTTATACGTGGTGACCATCAACAAAATATATTATTCTGATATTATGATTAAATACTTAAGGGGGGACATGCTCAGCGTAGGTCAAAATGGAACTTTTATTGCATTTTCAAAGCATGATCCTGGACATTCCTTAAACGTTGTAGATAATCTATTTATATAATTTTGAAGCCTTATTAACATTTATATATATATTTTAAACATTTGATGACTGCATAAAGTATTTTTATTACATAAAATAGTATTCTTTTAAATCTCTCGCCATTTTTTTTGGCATTCCCCAGTGGTTAAGCTACAACATACGGCCGTAGCCATAAATTGACAAACTAGAATTGAAGTAGGGAGTAAAATGATATTAACGCGCGTGTTTGAACATGCAACTAACCGATTTTTTTTAAACGGTACATGTTCAAACACGCGCGTTAACATTATTTTACTCCCTATTTTAATTATAGTTTGTCAATTTATGGCTACGGCCGTATGTTGTAGCTTAACCACTGGGGAATGCCAAAATAAATGGCGTATTTTAAAAAAAACACTACCTTATTCTTAGGTCAATAATTATTATAAAGCAATCATTATTCGTAGGATGTTTATCGCACTGGTCAAAAACATGGCTTATAATTAGTATCTTTAAAATTATCTTCAAATGTGTTAATCTTGCCCATTTTTTGAATAATAAAATGCCTAATTCTTGTCAACTTTGGGATCACAGAGATTATCAATATATTTTTTTATCGTAAATATTTCACTATAATAATGTCAACATAAATTATACTAATGGTTTTATAAATGCGTTTTAAAATTAAGATATGTAATAAATCTTAACACCACTGCACATTTATGTACTGAACTATGACTATATTCTAAAACATTAGAGCGAGAGGTTTAAAAGAATACTATTTTATGTATTAAAAATACTTTATGCAGTCATCAATCGATTAAAATAAATATAAAGGATAATAAGGCTTCAAAATTATATAAATAAATTATCTACAACGTTTAAGGAATGTCCAGGATCATGCTTTGAAAATGCAATAAAAGTTCCATTTTGACCTACGCTGAGCATGTATTATTATACCATTTTGCTAAATTAGCTTTCTGTTTTAATTTGATTGACTGACATAAATTGCTTGTTTTGCAATTTTAACAATATTATGTTGCAAGATACATTGTAGTTATAAATTAATGGTTTCCTGCCAAGTCATGTTGGATGGTAGGGTATTCACCCTACAGGTTAAAGGCAGTCTATAATGGCGTTTTCTAAATTAATGGTGTTCGATGTCAATAAAAAGTCAGTGTATTTTTAGCGATTTTTAACACATCGAATTATGGAGTTGTCGAGTATCAACACACAAAAACCAAAAATTTCATAGCACAAACATATATTTTAAAATGGTAATAACCCCGAAGTAAAATAGTGCTGCAAGCGACTTTTTTTACTATTAGAGTAAATTTAAGATATGTGTTTATCTCAATTATGTGGTCGACCCGCCACGCCGGCCCCCCCCCTGAACCCGGGCCCCTAGGCAGCAGCCCTGTCAGCTCCACCTTATGGGGACCATTTCCAAAATACTCAAACTCTAAGCACAACTTGAAAAACTATATGTAGTCGGAGTGGAGTATGTGTTTGTCAAATCCAAGATTCAAACCTGGAATCCACAACTATATAATCCAATGTGTAAGACGCTCAACCATCATAGGCACCGTTTTTCATTATACTATACCATTATCCGAATTTCATCCTACTTGATTTCAGTATTCTGAAACTTTCAGTGTTTTCTTTATATATATATTTCTTAATAATCAGTGGTCACTCCAACTTAAAATGGCTAGGTACAATGGTAATCTTTTCCATTGTTAGTGTGTTCTCGTTTTCAAACTAAATCGTCTGATATGAAGGCTGTATGCAATTTCTGCGAACCGCTGTAAATATCTTCTTTCAATGAAAATCGCCTAATAGCTTTTACGGCTTGTCTGGTGGAGAGTAGATTGCCTTGACAATGGGATTGTTACGTCTTGTCTTTGATCGAAATAAAAGATATTATCAACAGACTTAGTATACAATATTTAAAAATTAGGTACCTACCCACGTTTTTCCAGTTGTTGGAGCATATTATATCTTTATTTAAAAACGGATCCGTTGGTAGTGTGTTTGAACCAGTGACCGGTTAAGAAAATGCATATTATTTTTTGATGTGTTTTTGATTTAGTTTACTACAGTACCTATAGTGTTTATAGTTTTATATTTTGGTTTTATATTAATAATTAAGAATGTTTGGGTTTAGTGTCCTTTTAATGAGGCACAGTGGAACCCCGATCTACCGTTATCAAATAAATCGTTTTTCTGCACGGATCGTTCATTTTTGAAAGTTAAATAATCAATGTTAAATAATCCAGCATTAACCGTTCCCCGATTTAGGGTCAAGGACGATTTGGCACCGCGAACTGGCCTCCGCCGATTGGCCTCTGGTAATTGGCCGCCGGTACAATCGGACGCCGGCCCAATTGGACGCCGACCCAATTCGACGCCGACCCAACTGGCCTCCGGGAGATTGGACGCCGCACAGTTGAATTAAATGCGCAAAGGAATAGACGTACGTTACGATTTGTTGGAGTAAATAAGCAAGTCAGTTTAATATGCATCTATCTTTTCAGTAGGTGTACCTTATACATTTCGCGCTTGACACATTTTTAATATAGATTGAGAAAAATTATTATGCCTGATGATGTTTATTAAAAGAAAATAATTCTTCCCTCGCTAAAACTTAAAGATGTGCATAATCAATTAATTTATTGTCTATACATGGGTACTTATTTATATTTACAACAAATATTTAAAATAATGTTAGATGTTAGAATGAAAATTACATTATATTTCAGCGTTTTATCGACTTAATATTATAATAAAGCTTAAAAATGTATATTATTATGCATAAATGCGTATTTTAAGATAGTATGAAATTACAAACAAAATATTAAGTAAGTTATCTGCTAAGTATAAATGTTTTAGTAGTTTGATTGATAAACTACTTAGGTACTGGGTGCCGGACGAAATCTCGAAGGCCGAAATCCCGAAAGCCTAAATCCCGAAAGCCGAAATCCCGAATATCGAAATCCCGAACGCTGAAATCCCGAATGCTGAAATCCCGAATGGCCGAAATCCCGAAAAATGAAAAAATACAAACATCAATAATTGCGCAATTTTTGCAAGAGAGACAAAAACCCATTTTTTGTGGAAATATAAAAAAAATGTAAAATACAAACACCAATAATTGCGCAATTGTGAATTGCGCAATTTTTGTAAGATGCACAAAATCCATTCGTTCTACAAAATGGTCTCTCCTGAAAAAAAATGCGCAATCAGAAAAACCCATTTTCCGAAAAAATGGGATTTGTCTCTCTTACAAAAATTGCGCTCACGATTGCGCAATTATTGATGTTTGTATTTTACATTTTTTATATTTCCACAAAAAATGGGTTTTTGTCTCTCTTGCAAAAATTGCGCAATTATTGATGTTTGAATTTTTTCATTTTTCGGGATTTCGGCCTTCGGGATTTCATCCGGCATCCAGTACCTAAGTAGTTTATCAATCAAACTACTGAAACATTTATACTTAGCAGATAACTTACTTAATATTTTGTTTGTAATTTCATACTATCTTAAAATACGCATTTATGCATAATAATATACATATTTAAGCTTTATTATAATATTAAGTCGATAAAACGCTGAAATATAATGTAATTTTCATTCTAACATCTAACATTATTTTAAATATTTGTTGTAAATATAAATAAGTACCCATGTATAGACAATAAATTAATTGATTATGCACATCTTTAAGCTTTAGCGAGGGAAGAATTATTTTCTTTTAATAAACATCATCAGGCATAATAATTTTTCTCAATCTATATTAAAAATGTGTCAAGCGCGAAATGTATAAGGTACACCTACTGAGAAGATAGAAGCATATTAAACTGACTTGCTTATTTACTCCAACAAATCGTAACGTACGTCTATTCCTTTGCGCATTTAATTCAACTGTGCGGCGTCCAATCTCCCGGAGGCCAGTTGGGTCGGCGTCGAATTGGGTCGGCGTCCAATTGGGCCGGCGTCTGATTGTACCGGCGGCCAATTACCGGAGGCCAATCGGCGGAGGCCAGTTCGCGGTGCCAAATCGTCCCATTCCCCCCGATTTATCATTTTCCTCGATCTATCGTCTAAATAATATGGTCCCATCACAAATATTATCCCGATTGACCGTTTTTGTTGAATATTTTTCATTTCGCTTTCGTAGAATTATTTATGATACATACTATTACAGACCTTTCAGTCGCGTCGCTTTGTTTGCACAGGTCGGTCGACGCTCAGGCTTGCCTCACATCTCATATCACAATTTTTTGTAAGTCGCAACTCATGAAGAAAACTAGAACTCTAGCTGATAAACTGAAAATAATTTAAGACGTCCAAAAAATCCAGGAGAAAAACGAGATTTTTTTTTTAATTGTATATCCCGCGTTTATCGTTTCCCGCATTTATCGTTTTTTTAGGGTCCCTTGAAAATCGTAGAATCGGGGTTTCACTGTATTATGATTTTATTCATTTTAATTACTAATAGTGTTATTGAGATAATATTAGTTGATAGAATATTTCAATGTATTGGTTGATTGTTTTTGTTACCTTTTGAATTTTGTTATTATAAATGCCTAATGTGTTGAATATTTTTTATTTAAAAATTTCCCTCTGAGGCGGATGAAACCTGTCCAGATATTAAATAAAAGATGAACGTAGGTACGTACGATAACAATTTAAATTAATAATACAATGCATTTACACAATGAATTATTGACAGTTAACGCAATAAAAGAAATAATTAGTATAAGCATTCAACAAATTGAGAAAAATACCAACGACTATTATTTGTAATGACTGCAATCTATGGAACGCCATGTTATACTACCTAAATGAACGAAATATCAGCTTCTAAAAGGTGTTTTTCGGCATCTTAATGTGAATGCTGGCGTGCACGAAAAGGCGCGGGTCCTAACCCCCCCCCCCCCGCCCAAACACAAAGAAAAGGAAGAAATTAAAAATTAGTCAGGTATGTAAATGGAATATTACTTTGTCATGACTGTGGATCGTGAACCGGATGTTTTATTCGTCGAACAGTCTTCTGAACAGGTTGTACCTACTCGTCTCGGCATTCTAGGACACTCAATGCCTGTGGTTACTAAGAGACTCCTGATACTCATTAATTGGTGCCACTTTCTAAGTATTCAATGTTTGCATTATTTATTTAGTACTTTTTCTACTTTTAATTAATACATCTGAATCGGTTCGTCCGAAAAAGTGGAAAAAGTATTATAAAAAATTACGTTTTATTAATTTAAATTAATAATACATTGCGTTTCCACCATGTATACACAATAACACAATAAATACATAACACAATAAAAAAAATTCAATGTTTGCTTTAATATTTTCAGATGTAGCAAGTCTAAAATACAAAACAGCGCGGACGATACAAAGAACACCAACGATCCGAATAAAAATAACCATTTAAAAATGCAACAGCTCGCAATAACTCGTAAATGAACACGGCAAACCAGGTAATTATCGCTAGACTTAAAATATAGAGTGTCATGGTATGGATAATGTAATTGGAAAACTATAAAATTCCGCGGTTTAAGCGACGAGAAGCTATAAGTAGTAGGTGGGGTTAACTTAAAAGTCTGTGACACTTGCTAAATTGTGTTGGGAATCAATAAAAAAATAATATAGATATTTTTTTCAAATTAGAGCCCCTCCCAAACCATTTTACTGTGTGCGCACCAGCGTGATTGAGAACGTACTAAAGGTCGAGCATACAATATTGTGTGGAATATAATATTAATAATATTCCTAATACACTTTCTGGTACATTTTTTTGAAAAGTATTATTTTGTAACATTCGTTACGCCATTTTGTCGCACCGTGAGCGTAAAACCAAGGCATCTGCAAACGACATATTTTGGATATATTAGGGTTTGAAGTCTTCGTTTTGTTAGGATAAATAGAGTTTCTAAAAAAAACCATAATAATATTTGGTTTATTATTATTATTATTTAAATGATATTGCATGTTCTTTCAGTTACTTCACGTTAAGTCCACGACTTTTGCATTTAATCTCGAAATTGAAAAATTTGCAGTTGCCTTGGTTTTACACTCACGGTGCGTTGTGTATATGAATAATTACTGTGGAGACGTATTATAGTAAGTAGTATTGATGAAATTGATTGTTATAACTTATTCGAAAAGACCCCTTTGAAAAACACTTAGGCAAGATTAACTGTAACAGAAATATTATATAGTTTAAATACAAATTCTTATTGATATATCGCTTTGATAGCGTATTCATTGATTTAAAATTTAATTCCTATAATATTATATAATATGCTAATATTAAATAATTCAATTCATTTACTACTTGATAACGAGCTAAAATCTCAAGTAGATATCTTTTGAAATTACTTCAACTAAACCCATTAGCTAGGCAGTGATTACAAACATTGTGTATTTTCAATGAAAAAAATTGAAATTATTATACTATCGACTGATGGTACTTGATTTTAATTTAAATTCCTATGGATTTAACTTTTGTACTATTCCATTTGAGTTGTTTTTTGCAACCCGGGTTTTGCTTTTCGGCATCTTCAGGCACTATGTGCACTCACCAAAAGGAAAATACACACTGACAACGAATACAGCTAACTCTAACTTATTTAACAAATTAAAACAATAAAGTAGGTAAAAACTTTAGCACCTACCTATTAAATCAAGAATCATAATACTACGAGGAAATTAAATATTAGAATTTTAGAGCACTCAAAGATTGGAGAGGGATACATCAACATTTGTCAACCATTTATTAAATAGAAAACCATGCGTTTGACATGGAAAAAGGTGCAAAATTACTTCACAGTCATGCGGGTGTATATAGCATTATAGAAAAAAATATTACAGATAAATAAAGCTCAGTTGCAGAACCCACCTATCCTGAATGATCGACTTAGCTTTCCTAATAACCCATTGCTATATCCTATATGATGGTTTATATGCGAGACTATAATATGGTGTACCTAATGGTATTGATATTAAATCTCTGTTATTTCCATTGTGACTAATAAAAATACCATACTAGTATTGATAAAATTTTCACAGCATATGGTTATCATTAATTAACTTGTCAGATTCGTAAGAAACAAGATTAAGAAACAAGAGAGACAACTTCTCGAAAATAACTCAATTGCAATAATTTATCATAAGTACGTAAAATAGTCAGATAGCTGAAGTTGGTTGGTGAGGTGAGGCACGGGTTGAGTAATGTACTACTGCATCCAACAGCGAATTTGTCGAATACGAGTATTTTTTTTATGTAATCAAAATGGTACAAATCACTATTAAGCATTTTGTTATGCAGCCAAATAATTAAAAAACTACAAAAAATTCATAAACATTCTTTGATTTCATAATATTATCATCTTCAAATTGTGATTTATATAGTCATTCATCTGAGAATGTCTGTCAAAGAAAAAAATGTGTATGAAGACTTTTGTATGATTAGTAATTTTTTGTGTTTTATCTCTAAAAAAAAATTATGGATGTAACTAACATTGCATCCAGTAGGTACCCTCATCTTAATAATATTTATTTTTTGCGTATATTTTAAAGTGTCATTTTGATTGATGTGCCAATATAACATACGAGACAGTATCCAATTGCCGATGGTTCTCAATCAAAATCGGTTCAGTTACCCGCCACCATATTTACGCCTCGTTTTCGAATAAATTAATTTAAAACTATCTCAGGGCGCCTCGCGGATGAGACTAGCGGCGAATTAATCAAAGCTTTGCAAAACGGTTCGGATCTCACCGCACACTCTTTTCAGGCGAATAATTATTTTGAAACAGCTTTAATTATTTTTTGATGAGCAAATTGACGCGCTGTAGTAATCAAAGTTGTTTGCGAGGTAGATATAAATTTTCAAAGTGATTAGATCGTCGTGAAGCAAAATAAAACCGTCTACTAACTAAATTCAATTGGGAATCTTTGATTAATTTATTATTTATTTATCTATACACTTATTTTATCTATATACTTATATTATTTACTTATTTTTCATTATTATTCAAAATTATAAAATTATAAATGAAGACCTCTGAATACCAACCTCAATCATTTGAATGATTCGGGAGAAAATATCATTGTATAGCGTCAATTTTGAAAATTCGAGAAATTAATCTAGCTGAATTGTAGTAAACATACATGGACGATAAATAAGTGTTTAATTACTTTTGTTTTAAATCAAGATACGGCAAATATGTATTGAAGTATCTTCCATTTTTTGGATTAATTTACATTGAATGATTGATGATGTACGATTCTGCAAACTATATTATATTATTGAGTTATTGCAATTTGAAGATTTATATGCCCTTTAAAATCAGGCATAATGCTAATTTATTTGTACTTCATGTACATATTCTATAATGTTATATTGGATAACCTCTTTCGCGCATACATATTGTCACTTTAATACTACAACAAGATAACTTGATTTGTACTGTTTTTGAGATAGCTATTGAATATGATTCTACATTTCCTTCATAAGTCAGAAGAATGGAAACTTTTTTTTTTTAAATATTAGGTAACTTTAAATAAATAAAAAAATAATATTTTATCTACAATATTTTTCAAGAAATAATTGAACATTATTTAATTATTTCCAATTATTAGACAAGCATAATTGTCCATTATTATTTTAAATAATAATTATAGCCTAAATTTATGTTAATCAAGTAAAGTTTAAATTTCATTTTCCCAACAATGACCAAATCAGAGTTATTTGTAGTATTAATAATTGAGGTGACGATGTATAGACACATAATCCGTTGTTAACTCTAAATGCCTAAATTATCGACTTACCAACTTTTAGCTGCAGCCCAGCGAAATTTAAAAAAAAAGTCTTTTATTTAGATCAGCTATCAAAAAATATGCTGTCTCTAAACAGTAATTATTGTCTACAAGATATTGGATATATTTTCTAATTTACTTACCTATATAATAATATTTTTGTCTTTCCCAGTCTTTTCTTTGTATTTCGGTGGTTTTCATTACGTATTTTAAAGTATTTTATTTGTACATAAATTTGATACAGACATTTACTTCCAATACAACAACTCATGATAAATTGGGACTGGGCCAATTACATTTAGGTTTACAAATTTCCAGGCTCCACATCAAAGTATATTGATGTTTAAAATAAATACCTGATTTAAGAACACAAGGAGAAGGAATATTTATCTGCTTCGAAAATAATATTAGAATATGAAAACTTTTTTTTAAATGTCAATGAAAGGCAATAAGTATATTTATTTGCCAGATCCAGAATTATTCGAACCACGGCATTTTATGCCTATGAATGAGCGTTTAATTTACAAACCTTCTAAAACACGTTGTTACAGATCGGTTACTGCTCAAGCGGAAGTTGATCAGAAAAAACGACATAATGTCAAGTGTTGGGAAGAAATGTCTTAGAAAGAAGGCCTATGAAGTAGATAGACGTATTATATAAAAAAGCTCTAGACTGAGATGAATGCGAAATGTATAGGCCTAATTGTAATGGAAGTAACCGGGAGAGAATTTTGTCCAGCAGTGGGCGTTTGAAAGTTTAACAAGAAAAAGAAAATAAATAAAATAGATTTAATTTAAAAGCTTTGAATAATATTAAAAAATAATACACATGATTGCGTCTTGTACTTGATTTTTTTATGAGTTTTTATAAGCTTTACATAAAATAAATAATATTAAGAATTTTATTTGGCTTTCATACCGAAGGAGTGATTTACAAGGCGGGCAGGCGCTTTCAATTTTTGACATGAAATATTGCTGCACGCGCAAGTGTTATGAATCCTATGATCACGTTCTAGATATCGTACGTGATTATAAGACACCGGAAACTTGTACCTACCTATAGTAATACAAGATTACTACCGAGAAAAAAAAACATTTTAATAATATATTTTCATGGCGTAATTTTGTTTGAAAATATAATTTTTTTTTTGGCACCGAGTAAAAATATTATTTATTTATTTACTTACATTATATTTACGCCCAATATAATGTTGTAGGTGCCAGGTTTGAATCATAGGTTTGGCAAATACACATATTGTTTTTTTTTTAATTTGTGTTAGCAGTCAGAGTATGGATCAAATTGGTTGATTGGATGTTAGCTATACATCCGTTTCTCATAGAAGCAAAAGTCTATTAATACAAACGTCCACTCTTTAGACGCTCATATTATGATCTTATTGAGATCTGACATGGTAAAAAATCATAAAACAACTATTAATAATAATTATTTCAATATTTGATAAAATTATTAATTGTAAAAATGTTGTATTATTAAAATACTAATTGCATCTGGCTAACTCTGTTATTAAAATATACATGCGGATTTTATTGAAAATCTCGCCTTGTGGCTCTTTGGTATAGTCAAGTGGAAGGTCACCCACAGATGTGAGAGTACAACAGTATACTGTCAACCCCAACTAGCTACGAGTTACAATGAATATTAATTAGCGATTATTTCAATATGACTCTTTTCCGTTATTATACCGTTTTAATTAAAATACATAGAAAATAAATAATATCGGCATCTTATGATAATACAGATCTAGCATAACTATAAAATGATCAATTTTATACGTTGGTTGCATAAACTTATAGGATAATAGTGAAACTTGTGATATTTATATCAGTCTCAATAGTAATATAACTTTAATTGCTAAATCTACGCACGTCTTATATGCAAACTTTCATTGCTTTTGAAAGCAATTATTATTCATTAAACACCTCTCGTCTATGAGCATACACTTTAATTAAAGCACCAAGCCGTATAATATTTATAGGTGAATCAACGTAGAAATAATTCTGCATTTTTATTCTTGCCAAATATTAAAATAGTAAACGAATACATTGGGAAGATCTAAATTAAAACCGTATAAAACGATATACAACCTGTTGTTGCGTATTCAAATTAAATTTTATTTATTAAAATGTTAATAATATTTAAATAAATAATTACAAGACTCAGAACTTTTTATATACCACGTTTTTAAATTTTCTGTTAAATCATATTATAAACTTGACAATTCTATTTATTTTAAAATACGTTTTTTGTACTTGATAGAAATACTATATTAATATAGAATACTGAAATGTCATTTTGACATTTCATATTTTGATTTCCATAGTAACGTATGTATATATTAATAATTTTGTTGCTAGGACCCCCTTAGCAACCAATAATAGTGTTTTACTTTTTACGATTTTTTTCCGAAATAAATTTCCATACAAAACAGAATTAACTTAAAATGAATTCAAGTCTGCTTAAAGATAGCTAAAAGTATCAAAATAATGGATTGTTATCGTGTTCTGATATATTCTAAAAGTTTCAAATGTCTAGCATGTCGGGAAGTCAGTTAAAAATCGATTGCAAGATATTGGACAAACAAGAAAAAAAATTGTACTGGACAAACAAGAATACGAGCTAATAAAAACGTGGTAAAATACAGAGTAATATTAGTAAAAATTTACAAAATAGCACATCGGGTAATTTCAGTAGTAAATCGTTTCTTAAACACTTACAAAACAACGTCTAACTGAACTCACCTCATGTCAGTGGAATATATCAATATCTAAAACAAGTTGATTGAACACAGTTATAATTATTGCCAGCGACGACTTAATAATTTCGCGGATTTCCGGATAATCTGGAGAGATTGGTGGTTTTGGATAGCCTCCAGGAGGGAAGACGAAGCAGAGAAAGAGCATCGGCGCGCTGGAGTGACCAAGTGAAGGAGCTAACATCAGCATTCAGTATACCCTGAGAGAAGCTGAGGATCGAGAAGGGTGGAAAGTCTTGATCGTTCAAGACCAACACTTGTACATTTTTTTTAACATAAGCTTGTTTCCCAAGTAGTATTTCTCTTTACAGTGGTTTCTGTTAATAGTGAGTTTCATAACGTTGAAGAAGATTCTTTATGGCTTCATACATATAATGAAATAATGTAATGTATGTGAAACAATGTATTATAATTTATAACATACGTTAATCAATATAGTGTAAATAAACCTTTAATAAATAAGTAATCAGTCAATATAGCAAAGACAATAATATTATCTAGTTGCGCATTCATCTCATATATATTTATAGGTGTCACATTATCTATGGCCTATTCCGCATTGCGACAAGGCTTAACATTTTGCCGTGATTAATATTATCTTTGAATGATTACATTATAGGTAGATATGTTTAAATTATTAATTTTTAATATGTACATTCATGTTAAGTAGACAAGCTTAATGACACTAATATAAAACGATAGCATAACTATTAACGCGTATCCTTAACTGCGTATTGAATTGATACAAAAGAAAATGTTATTTTATAGAAATGTAACCTGAATATCTGATACCTAGACAAGTTAAAAAGAGTTAGGTACCTACTATTATTACAAATGGTTACGTTAGCAACAAGTTACTTCACTTTAGATTTTCAATTATAACTCACGAAAGTTAAGGGCTTCTCAAGTCAGTTCAACCAATTGTCGGACCCATTGGAGCATACGCACTGGTCTCCACAAAGACCAATTTATTGCATTTAGAAAAATTGATGCCTCATACTTAATTGCCAACGCAAATATTTCTTGTGTAGTGTTCGATGTGTGGGTTATGGTGTTGAGGATGATGATGAAGAAGTCGAAGATGTATGCAGGAGTGAGTTTTATTTTCAGCGTAACGGTCGGTACGATAGTATAAATATAATGACTGTACTATTATTATCTACTGAGATAATTACAAGCCAGGTACTTAGATTCGAGTGACATTTTGATAAATCAGTACTTATTCGTAATTTATACAGTCAAAAGCAATACTTAAACATTACTTTCCAGTACATAATTATATTAAACGAGTCAGCTGTTTAAATACGAGTAGCTGTGAATTTTATTTATTATTACAGTCATAATATAATATGATACTATGGTAATGGATAATACACTAATTTTCCATTGCGATACCGTATTTAATATTGCCAATCAATCTGCTGATACAGGTAAACAGTTCTTTACAGGTATATGAGTCGCTAGGAATATACTATTGCGGTCAAATAATTTGATACTTTAAAAATAGATATTTGATTATTAATATACTGACAGCTACACTTGTTGTGTATTAGCTTTTGTTACTTTTTGCCTCTACGTGGTCCTCTCTCCCATAGGCACTCTTAACATAAAGTCATGTCACAAAGCACACTTAAGGGCTTGCGCAGACAGAGCGCGGTCAGGCGGTCTGCGTTCCGCGTTCGGAGTTCGGCGTTCTTTGTACTGTATGGACTTCATACTGTATGGGTACACAGCCGGTGGTCAGACCGCGCCGGTCAATTGGAACGCTGGAGTTCTGGAGTTCTATGCCCGGAATTACAAAGAACGCCGTACCTCCGCTGAGCAGTCACACAACATAGAGCGAAACCACACGGGGGAGTGAGTACGCAACAGCGGTGCTTTCTCACTTCCACTCGCAGTCGGAATATAGCGGTCAAGCATTATGCAGCGCTTGTGTCAGTACAACGTTTGTAAACAAATGGAACGCTTATTGTTGACCGCCACCTGTCTGCTGTCCCTGAACGTTAGCGGTCAACGGTCGGTTGAACGCAGAACTCCGACCGCTCTCTGTCTGCGCAAGCCCTAAGTGTATGGTGACCTAAGTCTTGGGTAACTGCTCCTAAGACATAAAATTTTCTGCTTCGTATAAAACGTAGGGTCCCGCGATACGGCCCATTAAAAACAGGTGTGGGGCGGGTGCTTTGATGTAAAGTGGCACGTATTAAAATATTCAATAATTAATGGATATTTGGATTTTAAGAATAATACCGAATTTTATTCTTTCTTTATGGCTGCATTAAAAATATACATAGTTACTAAAAGGGTATTCAATACTCCCTATAATAATATATAACTCGTTCTTCTTTTATTGTATAGGGTTGATAATATTATCATCTGTCAGTTCGGGTCAGTACAAGCTATTTAGGTAAATTATGGTATTACTTCTTCCTCGACAGGACCCGTTAGTTATCTAATAGCCTGTTTTACGGTTTGGCCTATCTCTCAGCATTATACGACGCGAAGGCCTGTGTCAGTGGACCAATTTTCGCTTTAATATTCTACCATGGCAAGTCTAAAATACATGACATAAATGATCCTAATAATTATGATCGTTCGTCTACGCGCATTTGACAATTACTACTTGTGCATGCGCAGTTGCAAGACTAGTCTTTATTGCTATACTCAATGTGCGGAATATCTGGGTATGGGGAATGTACATGAAATATTGTGGGGTCCACGGTTGAAGCGACAAGACGCTTCGTGTAAAATCTATCATTAATAATGGATATTTTTTCGAAATGGGCACCCCCATAACATCGTGTCCGGAAACTTGTACGTATGCAGTTCGCCGTATCACACTTCATCGTGAAAATTTGTATCGGAAATTTATGGCGTATATTAAAGGGCTCTTTGGTCATACAGTACTGACATAAAATTCACGCCTAAATAAAATACGGTTCTTGTCTGTTTACACTTTACAGGAAGACAGCAGCAAACAAATTTTGAAAAAAGCCCAATACTGCATTATTTGTTAGGTCAGGTTTGGTTTTCATTATTGAATTCTTGAATTTTGCCAAAACCAGCTATGATAATTGAATTAATGTTCATATTAAATCTGATAAAATTGGAAACTGTGTAATAATATACAGTCATCTCTTTCCGGTAAGAAAGCTCACGGCAAACTGTGCCATGGTGAAATGTTTTACGTAAAATTTACATGTAACCCCATAACATTTGTCTGTCTCTGCACCTATCTACAGGTTACCGATTTGCTTCAAATCCTCTCTATAAAATATCATATCTTTATACATCATTTATATTATCGGATCAAGCTTTCTCGTGACTTGGCTTGACTGTAAAGAGCTTTTTTTACTTATCATTATACATATTGTGTAGGTACGTAATGAGTAAAAAAACAAATTTATTCAATACACATGCGTGTGCTTTAGACGCGCATAATATACTTATCGCTTTCACAATGAAAGCTCTCTTTAACCTCCCCCAACCCTTTTCATTAAATAAGCAACATGTAAATCAAAATGTTATTTATTCAAAGCAAATATACAATTTTTACTAAGGCTTCTTTCATTTACAAAAATATCACAAAGCAGGCTTGACGTCATTTGAATAATAATTTTTATCAAGGATTAAAAAAACTGATTTATTATTCCATAATTAGCTGTTTGACTATGTGAAAATATACCTCTACTTGTGTTTAAATCAGAGGTTTCCAATCTGTGGTCGAATATTCAAAGACTTATCATTTTAGTATTTTTCTGATAGTAAAAGCATCAGCCAAATATAATTCATATGAATATTTATTAACGTACTATTTAAAAGAAAAGATTGTGGACATAGCAAATTAAAATTCAAGACGTTCATCACGTGAGATTTACATTATAACAAATACTACCCTCGCAAGAGAGAAGGATAAAAAATAAAAATATATATAAACAATAATTGTATACAGTTAAATAAAATTTAAAAAAAAAATACACAGCACATCACTAAAAATGTCTATATTTTTGGGGAGCGCATTGACTAGTCTTGCATTCCTCTCTAATGGTGCCTGATAGGCTTGACACGGGGAAATGGTTCCGACTCAGAACATGTCATGGCTGCGACCACGTAGGTAATTGATAGGCGCTTGTAAATTTAAATTCTTTAGGACGTTAGGATTGGAAACCAGCCTTCGCGATAACAGGCAAAAATGTCTCAACATCAGAAGTGATCTACGAGATTCAGTCGAGTGAAAAGTAAGCATGCCTTGTAACAGCGCAGTCAGAAAATAATCGTTTGACGTATTATTGAAAGAAAAAATTAATAGTAAAATAAACATTTTTTTTATTCATCAAAAAATTCACAAGATTTCAGAATACAGGCATTCTTTATTGAAAATATATATTTTGAAAACTCATGAGAAATTATATAATATAACCAATACAAAAAAACACCAGCAATGGTCTGGAATCAGTATGACTATCGTACATACATATCAATATTATAGGTCAGGGTTGGCGAACCTTTTTACGTGCGCGTGCCAAAATTTCTTTGATAATATTTTTCGACTGTCTGACGTGCCGAGGAATAAATGAAAAAATAGTTATAAGAATTCTATTTAAAAAGCTATAAGCTATATTAAACAATCAACTGTAATTACATCATATTATCTCTCTTGTAATCTTTTCGTCTCCATGAAGTATTTTACTTAACCTTCATTCTACACAAATAAATATGTATTACAGTTTTCAGTGAGTATTAATTCAATTCAGTATAATAATATTTACAATCATGTTAATATACATAATAAAATTTACGACACATTTCTAGAAACTATCCCCATAATATTATGAAAACATTCAAATGTATTCAAACATAAATATGTTTAGTAGATAATTAGAAATAAAATTATGTGGATCTCTATAAAATTAAACAGATATTCATTTTTCTTCTTCTCAGAATAGGTAGTATGTTTTTACTAAAAAAATTGTATCATAATATCGAAGTTACTGAACCAAAAGAGCGTAAGAGATATTTTGGCACAAAATATTAGATTAAAGATGTCATCATCGGAAAACTAAATTTTCCGTAAAGGAACACTATTACAAACGAAAAATAATTAGCCTTATTTAAAAGGGTCGTATTCGGTCGTAAAAATGTAAATATGGTGAGTGGTCTTCTCATACATTAACACTCCCGTTACAGTAATGTCACATTAGGTTACCGAGATCATTAAACTGCAAATATTTTAGTCAATAATTATCCTCTTCGTCATCTTTAATAACAATATTACATCTAATTAAAATATTATTATTTTCAAAATCGATATCAATACACTATAAATACATATAATTGATAGATATCTATCAGATGTCATTAACCTGTTAATTATAAATCCACACTACAAACAGAACGTCGCATTTCATGACGAACAAAAGACATAGATCTAAAAGTAGGTACATGCGACAGAGAGAGATATTATACTCAACAATTGTGCGAAAGAGTTATAAAAGTAAGGGGTAAATCAAGATAGTATTATGAATTGTAAACTGTAAGAATGTATAGAAATTTTGATGCCTTTTTGATCATATTATAGAATTTAAAATAAAATAAATAGGAAATAATGATGATGAGACCGTATTATTAGACTCATTTATGTTGTCAAAATAGGCATTTTTCTTTTACCTATTGGAATATTGTCAATCTTGCATGGTAGCCCAAGGTGACATTGCCGGAATCGACGGAATTTATTAGGTACGCAAATGGAAGGTTAACGGTTAATCTTTCCTTGGACAATGTCATATTTTTGTCCTCTCATAGTATAGCCGAGATACTATAGTTTTATATTTTTGAAACAACGAAGATATTTGTGATCTTTTCTCAACTCTGTCAGTCATATCTGAAATATCTCACATCTCCATGGTTTAACGTTAAGTTTGGTAAGGCAGTAAAGATGATTTGAAAAACCGATAACTTACATTTATGACGATGAATCATCAGAGTGATCAAGTGGATTATTTTGTTCTCTTGCCTCTTTCAAAATTTGTTGCCTTAAAGCTACATATGTAGGTATTTACTATTCACAATGCCTGGCTTAATTGTTTGGTTAATTATATTTTTTCCTAATATTGCTTGTCCTCTTAATAAAAATATTTTTTATTCTCCTTTACCTACTGTATTTTTTCTTGTACCCATTTAAATTTTTACTCCACTGTATTCAATTCTGAATAATAATAATGTTTATCTGTATTATGCTTTTTGTTTTACTTCTACATTAATGTTATAATAATATCTTCAAAATATTATAAAAAAATATGAGTGGTCCACTTATCTACTAGTTCACTGATTAAGTTAGTTATAAATACGTGACTTCACATTGCAAATTCATTTGCATAAAACTTTACACTACTGCTGTGATATTTATTTATCTATTTGCAGGGCATATAAAAAGTCAATCCATCACGATAGTATGTATATGTTAAAGCAGTCAACACTCGAGTAAGTAATCACAACGAACATACAAAATGACCGCCATTACGTATGTAACAAAATTGGAATGGCAACTTAGCGATCTTAATATTTTTTGAGTTTACAAACCTAACAAATGCTTCATGCACTTGCAAAATAATCAAAAGTGCCATAACAAAAATCATGTATAAAACTCCTCATTTATAGTACAAATTATTGTCTTAATATGTTCATCAATCTTGTATAATTCTGTGATTGGTCAAGTTGGTTGACCCTATCGTATTATATATTTTTTTCAAATTGCTCTCCTATAAAGTCGCAAGCCGCCCATTTGGTTCAGCATTCTAGAGATATTTTATGCCAAACGTGTTTTGGCAAAAAAAGTTTCTTTATTTTTTGAATGCGAAAAAAATATCTGCTTATTTAACATTAATATTCTAACGGGATTGTCAATCATTTTCGGATGAAAAAGGTCAAAGTGTGCTTAATTATTTATCGATAAAAGTTATGTGAAGGTTATTCGGCAAAAATGTAATAATATTTTCCCGCCAAATATGTTTTTATTTAAGATGACACAAAATTCGACATAAAACAAACTAAGTACTATTAGGAGAATGTTTTATTAATTTAATATAGACAGCGTAAGTGGCAAACGAGAAAATGGAATAGTAGCAATTTTAAGTATGAGAATTTTCAAGGCTCTGACTGGTTTGAAGGCCACCTTTTGAAATATATTATATATGCACGTCATTGAGTATTACAAACTTGATGTTTTAAGCTGTTATCGATTTTTTTACACTCAAGTCGTGAAAAATACACAATTGCGATTTAAATTGTTTATATTATTATTTTCTGATGAAACGATCGCACTAATATGCGCCATGGAAACCACCAATGAAGTGGAAGAATAATTTTATTCTGGCACGCTGTACCAATGAAATTAAAAATGTGACAGAATCTTTAATGGTATCGGCAATTAGATCAGATGTGTCCAGGATCATTAGTGTGTACAGAGTTGGAACCGGTATTCACCCAGATGGAGAATTCTGTGGATATAGTATCAATACTAACTGTCAACGCTAGTATGAATTGTCGTGTAATTTTTCTATGCAATGATGAGATTTTTCTCATTTTTTTTTAGATTTTTTTTTTAATTTGGCGTCAAATGTTTCTTTTTTGTTTTTCTTTCATCGTTTAAGCTCAGAGAAAAGGGTTTTTTTATTGAAAGTTTTTGATAACGGCAATTAAAATTGTTAATGTAATCGGTAAGTTCTGTAATAACCGGTTCCAAGAATTAATATTTTTGCCAATCAGGTAATTCTACAGTTATTTCGACTTAATATTAAAAATTCGTGAATTCCTTATATTGTTTATGAAGCCGTTCTGACATAGGTACAGACGTTGATTAGAAAAAACCCTCTCTTGTGTTATTATGTATTTTTTTATAAATATTATTAACATTCATAATAACACGTAAACGGCTCTCGTGGTGCAGTGCGTAAGGCTCTGGCCTTTTATCTGGGTGCTCTGGGTTCGATTCCCAGTGAGGACACAATATATTTATGTGATTTTCTCAAACCCAAGGTGTTTTCCATAGTTTAAAATTACCAACAGCCACATTCAATTTTCAAATTATGAATGTTCAATAATAAATATACAATGTTACATTCTCAAATATTGTGAAATATTTATGGAACAAAAGAAAAAGTTTATTAAATAATAACTATTTACATTTTAATAGGAATATTACAGCATACAACTCTTTCTAATAAACAATTTCTTTTATTCAATGAACAATTCACATAATTTTAAGAATGTAAAAGCCGTGTCCACATTGGCAACAAGTTGCTGGCAACCTCAATTAATTTCGATTAAAATATTTTTTTTCAAACAAATTTCAACAATTACCGTGAAATTTAATGAGGTTATAAGCAAATTGTTGCCAATATGAACACGGCATCACATTCCATATATTAAACAAACATAACTTGAAAACACCTCAGATATATTATACCCACTAAAAACATCATATTTGATAGCATAATTAATTGGTTGATGCACAAATTGGCGTGACACCAATGGTTAAACGGGTTCAAACCCGTCGAGTTTAGTATTTTTTTTTAAATATTTTTTTCTAGTAGGTATATTATATTTGAGGTGTTTTCAAATTATGTATGTTCAATAAAACTCTTTTATGGCTAGATTGTACCATACCTTGCAGGAATTCGCAGCCTAGGTGTCAGTTTTAGGGATGGTTCGACCGTCCAGTCGCAGTTATTACAACGTTTTTCTTAGGTCGTATTCTTATTTGTCCGATGGTTGTTTATTCGGTACAAATCTTGCAATCGATTTTTAACTTACTTCCCGACTAGCTAGACATTTGAAACTTTTAGGACATATCAGAAAACTATGCCAATGCATTTTTTAATACTTTTAGTCATATTTAAGAAGAATTGAATTCATTTTCAGTTAATTCTGTTTTGTACGAAAAGTTATTTCGATACCATTATTGGTTGCTGTTGGGTCTGGAGTCCTAGAAACTAAATTATTAATAATATACATTACGTGCGTTACTATGGAAATCAATATGAAATGACATTTCATTATTTAGTATTTCTATCAAGTACAAATTTTTTTGATCGTTTAAGCTAGTCAAGTCAAGTTTATATGATTCAATAGAAAATTTAAGAACGTTGTATATAAAAAGTACTTTTTATCTTGTTATTATTAATACCTTGACTGCGCGGCTCTCGTGGTGCAGTGGGTAAGGCGCTGTTTTCCACCCGAGAGCTCTGGGTTCGATTCCCGGTCATGACAACAACATTTATGTGTTTTTCTCAAAGCCTGGGGGTTTGTGATTGTTCAAAAATACTAGCAACCACCTTGTATGAAAAAGCAAGGACATGGTTATCAATAATTAAAAAAAAAAAATCTTGACTGCAATCTCCTATTATTTGTGTAGGTACTAATGTGCAACTATCCTATTTGGCACATTTTTTGTTTCCATAAGTCAAAAATCTAATTAAAATATTAAAACAATAAACAGAGTCATTAGGAATAAACAAAACATAAAGTAGGTAACACTGTTTTATAGCTACAAGTGATAGTCATGAATAATAGTATAATCCAATCGTCGATATAGCAATATATGGGAGGCTCTTTTTTATATATTTTCCCATCTCGCGCTATGATCAGAGGCGTCGATCATAACTCAACCATGGCTTTATGACTAAAGTTCTTTTTTTATGTTTCTCGTACGGAAATGGAATACACATATAAGAATCTGGAGAAATAGGTACGCAGATCTCCTCTGGGGCTATAGCCGATACGAAATAGCGTCTGAGATTTATAGATTTTTCTTTTTTGATTCATATTGTTTTGTTAGGCTGTGTTTCATTTTGACTTGAATGTTTTTCAATCAAGACGCTGGTGTAAAGTTAAAGATACATAATAAAACGTATCAAATATGTACGTTGATCATGAAAAGTCTCATGTAAGTATTAATGGTGGTATGTAAAATATTGTTTTTGCAGATAATTAACATTATTTTTACTCACTGACTCAAAAATATAATTTGAATGTTTGTACGATTCTACTTGAATCAATTTTTGACATATTCAGTCATTTTTTATATTTAAAAGACAGGTGTATAAGGCGGTTCGCGTGGTGCAGTGCGCAAAACGCTGGCCTTTCATCCGGGATCTCCCGGTTTGATTTCTGGTGAGGTCACTATATATTTATGTGATTTTCTCAAAGCCTAGGTGTCTGTGATTATTTCATTTATATTACTTGTGTTTATTAAAGTGTTTTAGCGTTTATTCAGGTTTATTTTAAGGACATCTTTGATAATTATCATCTTATAAATTACTATGTAAACTTTTTTTATTCGACAGTGAAGTGAAGTTAAAGTCCCTCCACCAAACCCGCCCCGTACCACCCTCGGTCTTAATCGAGAGTATCACGGGACCCGTCAATTGGTGATGTGAAGCATCTAAGAATTGGCCTGGGAGTGTCCTGGGAGAAGATGCCCAAGACTTAGATTGCTACGCTCAAAGTGAGCTCTGACTGAGTTTACTGAGTTTACTCTAAAGCAAAGTGCCAGGGAGAGAAAAAGCACATGGAAATTACTAAAAAGAAAATGAAGCTACTTGTTTATTAAATTAAAGAACGAAGCTAATCATACAGGCAGAGAAAATTATGTGAAGAGATCTTCACGCCCGTAGTAAGACGCCGCAAATTTTTTAAAAGCAAGATAATTGGCCTTAGTAGCAACCAGGTCGGACGGGCCGATGGGTCATTCAACAAATAATTCACAAGATTTAACAATGTAACATTATTTATTAAACATAGACAGCAACACATATCTTTTGGTAATGGCCTCTGCAACGAGCCCGAAACGTCGAGAAAAGAAGGAAGAAATACAGCAATTCAAGATAAGTGTTAAGATTGCGCAATTTTTTGCAGGAGGCCAAAAAGTCTCTCTCTGTATTTTTTTATTTTTCGGGATTTCGGCCTTCGGGATTCCGGCCATTCGTGATTTCGGCCATTCTGGATTTCAGCGTTCGGGATTTTGGTATTCGGGATTTCGGCTTTCGGGATTTAGGCCTTCGGGATTTCAACCCAAGCCCGCTTTAAAGGGGTAATGTGTCAAATTTCGTAAATTTCAATAACCATCTCTTGTGTTTATGGTAATTGAACTAATGTATGTAACGTATTTAACGTTTATGGAAATGAATATATTGAATGATAAAATAATGGGATGTTTTCTCTTACAATGAACTAATTGATAAATGAATGGATAACGATCACGTTAGAGCTTACACATACAAAGAACCGGAGCATGAGACTTAGGCGTAAAACCCACTTAACGCAGCAAGTGGGGCTCTCGCGCAAAATTTCACAAGTGGCGCGTAAATTATCGAAAATACAACGTAATCAAATACGCCAGCGCACACTGGATTTGACGACGCATTATGCGCGCCCGCCCCATGAGTCATCGTTTTTTGGCTTCTCGGCGATACGAATGAACGAAAATACAACGTAGTCCATTCATTGAACGCGGCGAGCAAAATCACGCTCTGGAAGCGTCGTCGATCGACGGGCTAGAAGCCATTATTTAATAACAGAGAACTCATTGTTTAATTTTATTGCGTGTCCGATATTTTGCTGGTAATGTCATCGTGAATATTAATTACAAGCCCCAAAATAATATAATATTTTTATTGCTTTGTTATGAGAGACGCTGATAATAATAATTATTTTGTGCTTCTTGGGCCCCTTATTACATCGGTGAAGGGTAATGCGCGGGTGGGAGGGGGCCTACTCAGTAGTGAGCGCATCGAGCGCTTTTTTGGTGGGCTTTATGCCTAAAACGTTTTAAACGGAATTACCTTTGAAAATGGTAATAAGTTGAACTGCATTTCCAAGCAGTAAGTAATAGACAATATTAATTAATAATATTAATTAATAAACCATTCCTTTTATTCAACGAATAATTCTCAAGATTTGAGAATATAACATTCCATAATAATGAACATACATAACTTGAAAACACATCAGATGAGAAAAAAAATACGATGCCCGACGGGATTTGAGCCAGTATGGCTATTAGTATCACGCCAATATGTTTTAACTAATTTAGCTACGGGCCTCTTACCTAATTGTGATAATTTAAACTTGTAGATCGTACATGAAATTTTTATCAAATTGCTTTATTATTTTATAAACACTTCATACTTCACTCTGCCTTGAGAGAAACTATAGTATCCACATCAAATATAACTAACGATATTAGTCCATAATGAAGTACTCGTCGAAAAAACAATTGACATAAACTGACGTTAACTGAACTTAAATTTCGTGGTGTTGCTACCAAAACTTGGTAAGTCGATAATTTAGGTATTTAGAGCAAACAATGGATTATGTGTCTATAATATCCTTATATAATTACGTATGATAGAAAAAAATAAGGTCCTTCAATATGAACATGCACATAAAGCAAAGAAAAATTAGCACTATGCTTGATTTTAGAGGGCATATTAAACTTCAAAATAATAGCAATCACTGCATAGCATGATTTCGAGACTTAGCAACTTTTTCCAGTAACTCGATTTATATTATATATATAATTAGGAGTAGTCGGTATCAAACCTTTCAATCAAGCAGTTCACAGATAATTTGTCAATTAAATAATCGTTCCTTGCCTACTGTGTTTGTCCGCAGTAGAGAGAAAGCTACTAAAAATAATAAAGCCATATTATCATGTAATATGAAAATAGACTCGAAACAATAAACAAGCCTAAAAACAGTTCTGTGTTTATTAATCAAATATGTATTTATATATTATAAAACTGGTTACATGTAAATTGTGCGTAAAACAATTCACAATGGCACAGTTGGGCGTGAACTTTCTATCGGAAAGAGATGACCGTATACCATACTGTCTCTAATTTTATTAGATTCAATATGAACATTAATTCAATTTTATTTTCATAGCTAATTTTAGCAAAATTCATGAATTCAAGGATGAAAACCTAACCTAACCTAACCTAACCTAACCTAACAAATAATCCAATATATCGGCTATTTTCAAATTTCATTTGCTGCTGGCTTCCTGTAAAGTGTAAGCCCGATAAGAACAGTGTTTTATTTAGAAATGAATTTTGTCAGTAGAATAAATACGTCCCAAAGAGGTTGGGCGGTCTTTAATATACGGCCATATATATCCGATATAACATTTCATGGTGAAGTATGATACGGCGAACTGCATACGTACAAGTTTCCGAACAGGATAAAAGCTAAAATTAGTACTTGGACGTAATATCATATTCAAATATAATTGATATTATGACGAAAGATGACAGAATTTTAGGATAGTCATGATTCTCAGCCATGGGAGAACGAACAAGAAGAATTTAGTATTAAATAAATTATTTTTCATAGATTCAGTACTATTATTTTATAGAATGTATTATTAAATAATGAAGTTGAAAAAATCTGTACTTACTAGATGGGGATTTTTTTTTATTTTTGCGGGCCACACTTACGTAGTGATTTCCTGTATTAGGTTATTTTATTCTTAGAATGCCGCTATAGGGCAGTCTTTATATCTTTGGAGTAGATTTTTATAATGGTGAGCCATATTTTATTATTATTGTTTCAACATAAAAAAACAATTTCGAAAAAATCTATTTTTCTTCTTCTGTTCTTTTTTCTTATTTCCAAATCATTTGAAAAACGATAAATATTTAACGGGAAGCGGAAATGAGCCATATTTATGTATCAGCCCCAGAGACCTTGACCTTATTTATAAACTTTCCTTTCGATTCTCTTTCGGTAAACATTCATTGGAAACATTTCCATAGATTATTATTACTCCATTTCACAAAAATGAACTTACCATGAAAACTATTGCTTTTTTATGTGCATACATAATATTTGTATTTCTTACTTCACACGGTGTTTGGGGTGTATTATTCAATGATTATGCTATATAAAAAAAACTTACCTTTACAATATAAGGGGTTCCTAAGCAGATTTTTAATTGCTGCCAAAAATTGTTCAGTCGATGATTTAATTAATAATTTTATTAATATAGTAATCACATCACTCAGCATTAAACGAGTGACACACTTTAATTTATGTAGGTTTTGTTGTTCAAACAAATCAGTAGAAAAATAATTTTATCAGCGTTTCTTTAATCATAACTAGATCAGTGGGGTGTATTTTGATTGGTTATTACGATAATATCTCTTGTAATAATATACTGCATTGGATTGTTGTTTTTATTTTTTAAAACGCAATTTTTTTGAAGTACTTATTCCACTTTTAATCATTGATTGATTAAAAGTGGAATAAATAAATACTACAAAAAATTGCGTTTTATTAACTAAAAACAACAATACAATACAGTTCCACCATGAATTGACAGTTAACAAAATAAAAGAAATACTGCATTAGTATAAATAAGAAGGACAATCTATAAATCCTCACTCAAATCATCGAGTCCATCACGAGACGTACTACTATTGTCACGAGTTCTTCACTCGACATAGTACATCCGTTATTCCACTCAAATTAAGTTTCTCAGTTCATTAATAGAATCAATCTCTTGATCATATCGATCTCACCAGTACATCATTTCCGCAATTATTATAATCTCACGTTATTATGAATTGCATTCAGTATATTCTTGTATCAACCAATAAACTCTCATCTCAGCAACGACTTTCTATCGCTTCCACCTCATCCACTTCCAAAGTACTCAGCCACATGGACATTTTGGTCGGGTGACAGGGCCAAGGCGACTGAACTCCACTAAGGAATATTATATAATATATTATAATATGTATTCATACCACATACCTTAATAATGAAGCAACGACTAAGTAGAGAGGTGCATACATACACATACCAAAATGACGTCTACTACAACTAAAACTCCTATTTCTCACCATTTTTTGTTATTTTGACAAGGTGAATAGGTACTTACTTGGAAAAATAAGACAGGACATCTTGAACAGTGTGTATTTCGCTTGTATGCATGATTAAATTTAACGCGACTCATAATAATAACGGAAATGTGTTCTAGAAGAACGAAAGTTTTGTAATATAATAAAAGCAAAATGTTGTGTTAGTAGAGCTTACATGGAATAGTTTTCTCTCGTATGAGAATCTTCATAGACTAGTACAAAATAATTTCAAAAGCTCTAAAGGGCAGAATATTTTAATTGAAGAAAATGAATTTTTATGACTGATATTCATTTCAATCTTAAATAATTACAAGATAAAAAGAACTTTTTATATACCACGTTTTTAAATTTTCTGTTGAATCATATAAGCTTGACAATTCTATGTAATAATACTTGTTAGTATAGATAATAGATTGGATTACGGACTTCTTTCGAAATAACTTTTCATACAAAACAGAATTAACTGAAAATGAATTCAATTCTACTTAAAGATGGCTATATTTAAAAAATGCATTGGCACCATGTTCTGATGTATTCTAAAAGTTTCAAACGTCTAGCTAGTCGGGAAGTTAGTTAAAAATCATTGCAAGATTTGTACTGGATAAACAACCACCGGACAAACAATAATACGAGCTGAGAATAATAATATGTACATCGTAATACTGATTTCAGATATTTTTTACATATTTTCTTATTACTTCTTAGTGTCAATAATTAGTCTCTAACAATAATTGTCTATTCTTTAATATTACGACCCAATGCGCGATTTATGGCAGTTTAGCGGAGTGAGTAAATCTTTGACTAATTGTTCTTCCATCTCCGAACCTCAGCACCCTTTTGAATTACGACGCCTTACCCATTTCTGTTGCTCACTGCCATGGTGTGCCTTTATGCATACCAATATAATTACGGAAGACCAGTTGATCGTATTGATCGACACGGATGTCATCATTCTTTCATAAATGATTTGATCTGTCAGTCTTTAGTTTCGTCGGGAGTTCTATCAAGGCCTCTTAGTGTCTATCGACAAGATAGCAAGTGGTTTCACGATGATTCCATGGAGGAAAGGGAACTGCTTGGTTTGGTATTCCACTTCGGTGAATACATTCGCGGCATCTATCCTATAATAATATAACCATCACAATACAAAATATTATAACAAACCATTATTGTTTTCCAGTAATGAAGATATTTTATACGCCTATTGAATATGTAGGGTCAATACCCTACCATCCAGCATGACTTGGCAGGAAACCATTAATTTATAATTACAATGTATCTTGCAACATAATATTGTTGAAATTGCAAAACAAGCGATTTATGCGAGTCAATCCAAATTCAACAGAAAACTTATTTAGCAAAATAATATAATAATTCAATTAATCAATAATATCGCAGATTAATAAATAATGCTACGAGGGTGGGTCAATAATTCCTTAGAAAAAAGCATTAAAACAGTTTTTATTTTTGTATTTTTTTTTTATTTCTCAACATAATCTCCTTGGAGCTCAATACACTTGGTTAGACGTTTCTCATTTTTTTTTAAACCGTCAGAAAAATAAGTTTTCGGAAGGTCCTCAAAATAAGCATTTGTCCGATCGATGACTTCTTCATTTGAAAAAAAACGTTGTCCACTTAGCCATTTTTTTATGTTTGGGAAAAGGAAAAAGTCACTGGGGGCTAAATCTGGCGAATACGGTGGGTGGTTGACCAATTCGAACTTCAACTCTTCAATTTTAGCCATTGATCGTAAACATGTGTGAACACGGGCATTGTCCTGATGAAAGAGGATTTTTTTCCTGTTTAAATGAGGCCGTTTTTCTTCAATTTTGTTTTTTAGCTGGTCCAATAAAGATGCATAATAATCCCCTGTTATTGTTTTTCCTTTTTCCAAATAGTCAACGAAAATAATTCCACTTGCATCCCAAAATACTGTAGCCATAACCTTACCAGCTGATTTTACGGTTTTCGCCTTCTTTGGACATGGTTCGCCTTTCGCAATCCACTGCTTTGACTGTTCTTTCGTCTCGGGAGTATAGTGGTGTATCCATGTTTCATCTACAGTCACAAAGCGACGAAAAAATTCATCCGGATTGCGTTGCATGAGCGACAACAGGGCTTTAGAGGCCACCACCCTATTGCGTTTATTGTCGACTGTGAGCAAACGTGGCACCCATCTTGCAGAAATATTTTTCATGCCCAATTTGTCATGTAAAATAGAAATGACGCTACCTTTTGAGATCCCTGTAACCTCAATTATCTCACTCAACTTTAATCTTCGGTCACTTAACACCATATCGTGGATTTTATTGATCATTTCTGGTGTAGTCACCTCTACAGGACGTCCTGAGCGTGGTTCATCCTTTGTTGATGTACGACCACGTTTAAATTCATTTAACCAGTTATAAATAGTTGCGAGTGAAGGAGCAGATATGCCGTGAACTAAATCCAACTCATTTTTTATTTCCTTTGCTGTTAACCTTTTTATATTAAAATGTTTAATAACAGCTCTAAACTCAATTTTCTCCATTTTCCATTTTTCCATTTTCCACAAGCAAATTTTTTTTTTAAATGTACGAAAAACACACAACAACCCGACCAATCTGATTGAAACTTCGCAGCATACTGAATCGGTAGTGCCGCTGCATGAAAACAAACCGCTTACAGTACTAGTCGCGCCACTTGTCGGCTTTTCTAAGGACTTATTGACCCACCCTCGTATATAAGTTTACCATGATATGCACAAAAGTTGTTGAGTGTATGATAATCAATCTTGCTCAATTATTAAAACTGCATAATTGTTCAAATTAAAATCAATTGTTTATAATTTATGAAACGAATCATGCATTGCACAATAAACATCATAGGCACGATTATCAAAAATATTCAAGTAGTTGATTGCAGCATTTTCTATTGTATGGAATCAATATAAAACACTCAGTAGAAGAAAGCAACATCGTCATTCAGTTATCTAAGATTCAACCGTAAGGTTATCGTGTCACTTCGCCCGGTTGAAATCGTAATTCATCAGAACGCATACTCGTGATTTCACTCAGCTAATTTATAATCTGTATACTTACCTGTAATAATTAAATCAATGTTTATTTAGAAGGAGATAATAAAACCAGGGTTCATTTCATTCACGCACCAAATCCTGAGTTAATCCAACCTACCCTCCGGTTCCCTATTCCATCTTATTTCCGAAAAATGTATTATTAGTGATTAGGTATCCTGATGATCTGTTAAGTAGGGGCTTAAATATTTCAACTATTCATAATTTGTTTGTTATATTTTTTATTGTGATCCTTAACTGAATGGGTAAGTGATAAATTTTTTAACTACTCGTACTTTATTGTATTCATTTATTATATAAATTAGAATTAACTGTACATTATGTTGTCAGTATGTATTTACCATTGGTGAGTGCGCATAGTGATGAAGATACCGAAAGGCAAAACCCGAGTTGCAAAAAAATTACTCAAATGGAAACTTAAATTCATTAGAATTTTAATTCAAATTCCATTAATTACCCTTGGTCGATAGTACGAGGGTGGGTCAATAATTCCTTAGAAAAAAGCATTAAAACAGTTTTTATTTTTGTATTTTTTTTTTATTTCTCAACATAATCTCCTTGGAGCTCAATACACTTGGTTAGACGTTTCTCAATTTTTTTTAAACCGACAGAAAAATAAGTTTTCGGAAGGTCCTCAAAATAAGCATTTGTCCGATCGATGACTTCTTCATTTGAAAAAAAACGTTGTCCACTTAGCCATTTTTTTAAGTTTGGGAAAAGGAAAAAGTCACTGGGGGCTAAATCTGGCGAATACGGTGGGTGGTCGACCAATTCGAACTTCAATTCTTCAATTTTAGCCATTGATCGTAAACATGTGTGAACACGGGCATTGTCCTGATGAAAGACAATTTTTTTCCTGTTTAAATGAGGCCGTTTTTCTTCAATTTTGTTTTTTAGCTGGTCCAATAAAGATGCATAATAATCCCCTGTTATTGTTTTTCCTTTTTCCAAATAGTCAACGAAAATAATTTCACGTGCATCCCAAAATACAGTAGCCATAACCTTACCAGCTGATTTTACGGTTTTCACCTTCTTTGGACATGGTTTGCCTTCGCAATCCACTTCTTTGACTGTTCTTTCGTCTCGGGAGTATAGTGGTGTATCCATGTTTCATCTACAGTCACAAAGCGACGAAAAAATTCATCCGGATTGCGTTGCATGAGCGACAACAGGGCTTTAGAGGCCACCACCTTATTGCGTTTATTGTCGACTGTGAGCAAACGCGGCACCCATCTTGCAGAAATATTTTTCATGCCCAATTTGTCATGTAAAATAGAAATGACGCTACCTTTTGAGATCCCTGTAACCTCAATTATCTCACTCAACTTTAATCTTCGGTCACTTAACACCATATCGTGGATTTTATTGATCATTTCTGGTGTAGTCACCTCTACAAGACGTCCTGAGCGTGGTTCATCCTTTGTTGATGTACGACCACGTTTAAATTCATTTAACCAGTTATAAATAGTTGCAAGTGAAGGAGCAGATATGCCGTGAACTAAATCCAACTCATTTTTTATTTCCTTTGCTGTTAACCCTTTTATATTAAACTGTTTAATAACAGCTCTAAACTCAATTTTCTCCATTTTCCATTTTTCCATTTTCCACAAGCAATTTTTTTTTTTAAATGTACGAGAAACACACAAGAACCCGACCAATCTGATTGAAACTTCGCAGCATACTGAATCGGTAGTGCCGCTGCATGAAAACAAACCGCTTACAGTACTAGTCGCGCCACCTGTCGGCTTTTCTAAGGACTTATTGACCCACCCTCGTATTAATATTATAAAGGTACTATTAATAATTATTATATACACGATGGCTGCGCGGCTTAAGCGTTGGCCTATTGCGTCGTGGGTCTCGGGTTTGAATCCTGGGTCTAACAAGTACACATATTGTTTTTCAATTTGTGTATGAGTCAGAGCATGGACTTAATAGGTTGAGCAAGTGGCTGACATCCATTCATCGTAAAAACAAAATCTGTCAATACAAACCTCCACTCCGTGGAGGCCCATATGATCCTGCTAGGATCGGACATGGTTTAAAAAAAATAAAGATTATATTTGGTTTCGTTTTACTAGTCTCCATTTTTTGTACACTGATCTTACCACGTTATCACACCAAGACTGTGCATACAGCATACCTATTTAATTAAAATAAAAAGATGTCGAAAGCAAATCAAAAAATAATTTAAATGGAAAAGTAATTCAAAAATTGGGAAAGTAAATAAAGAAAGTCTATTAAAATTTATATTTTATTATGATTTTTTCCTAATAAGGAAAACAAGATGTTTCTCAGCACTTATTGCAATTTGTACGATACTGATTGACTACCTACTTACTTATTCATGCAAAATATCAATTTCGACAAAAATATCAGATAAGACATATTGCCACAATGATCGCAACATTCTCCATCCTGGGTGGAAATGGTAAAAAAAATACGGAAAAAAATGATTTTAAAATTCACCCATCGAATAAATTATAAATATATTTTTAGAACATGCAATATTCCAGTGGCTAAAAAATATTTGATAGAATAAAAAAACGGAATTACTAATGCAATTAACCGGGGACTGGCTTATTTTACAAGAATTGTATCGGTAGCGTCTGTTAAAAGATTTACTGTGGAAAGTGTTTTTTTGAAATTGGATAAATGAAAGGGGAGGGTGGGATAAATTGATTCAAAACGGATACCTAAAGGAAAAAGAAGCGACTAAGAGGGAATAATGGATTTGCATGATATAATTATTATCTCCCTGGAGCTATAAATTTCAAGTCAAAGAAAATATTCAGTGATATTGTTACTAACTTTAGGTGATATATTATGCCTTTTTCGGAATGGTATTGTAAACTATTATCAATTCAACATAGCCAAATTATTATAATTATAGTGGTCACTTAAAAGAGAAGTTATCAATATTTTTTTATAAGCAATACACACCAGCACGACTATTCCAACTAGTAATACTATTATAGCATTTTTTTTAACATTTTTATTCATTTGAAATAACTCCCACTACTTCTGGATCAATTTCGTATACAATTCTAAATTCAAACTTAACACATAATATTATATTCTACGCATGCGCAATGCCACTGACATTGTTTTATGATATCACTTTGATATTTTAGAGTAACCTCAAAAAAAATTTTGCATAACGTCTATTCAATTCTAAACTATCCTAAACACCAATTTTTAGAAATACGTTTTTTTACATCAATCGATTCTCTACGAAATTTCCAACATTTCTGTATAAACCTAAATGCATAGGATTATATTGAATTTAAGAAACAATTATTTTCATGCCACTTCTTAAGTATCCAAAGTGCAATTTTTTGCCAATGTATTGCATTTTCATAAATTTGAAATTGGAAAAAATTCCCCAAAATATATTGTAATTTGAAACACAAAAAACGTTTTTTTAATATTTCGATATTACAGAACTTAATCGAATTAAGTAAGTAAATTTCACTTTCCTGCACATTTTATGATTTGACGTTTAGGATAGTTTAGAATTGAATAGAGGATTATATGATATATCGCGATAAGTAATTATTGTTGTATTATATTGCGTTTATAATAATATATTCCACATTGTACAAAAAAGGTACATTGCAACTACAATTTTTTGAAACTTTTTTCATCTATATAATCAGTGACAACAACTCTGACTTAATCATTAGTGTCACGATGCAAGTATTCATATTTCAAATTACCTGAATTAATAGTCTTAGGGCATATACAATACTCCGCGGAATTTTGAATGAAGAAATTGAATGGCCACCTGAAACACATTCCTTATGCTCTTTGCAATCGTGACTACACCGGGTGTTTTGCTTGAAATTGTGTCAGATAGCCTTGAACGACATCTTGAATCCAAGAAGGCGGCCACTCCAGATATTCATCAGAAAACCAGAAAAATTAATCATAACTCCTTTCGCAGTTTATATTGTGATAAATCTTTTTCTTCACAATAAAAATAAACAAAAAATTACAAACTGATTCTCCATATTATTATTTTCAATCGTTAATTATATTAAACCAAACTTTTGTTGAACAAGTATAACGGATTTTAAAACGTTGCTTACGCTCGTAGTAAAAAATAAAGAATTTGGGGTATAATTAATAATTTGAAGCTAAAATAATCAGTACATATTATTGTACTTTATAGGAAAGGTATGCCATTATGGTGTCCTATATTTTTTCAACTAATAAATTTATATTACATGAACCCATAAAATATTGTAATACAATCGAATAGTATTATTGTAATCGTGATCATTATAAGATTGAGAAATGGATATAGCACATTTTCAAATTATTATTTCACCTACATAATATGCATTATATCTTTAATTTTAGTATGGAGTATATTATGTGGCTAGCTCTTTATTTAAAATTTCAATTGAGCGTAGTTATGCAGAAAGCAGACAGTCCACACAAACTGAGATATAAGCACTTTTATGTTACATGAGATTAATTAATTCTACACAATTTAAATGTACTATTTTTTGTTTTTGAATGATACATAATATATACCTATGATTTTATAGAACTTTCAAGAATATAAAAAGAATTATTTAAGAAATATTGGTATTTAAATGGCTGGCTGCTTTCTATTATTCAATTATTGACTCGTATTTTTTGAGAAATTACATAATTTTGCTGCATTCATGGAAAATACAGAACGTATTATAATTTCTTCAAAATTACAAGTTAATTGCAAAGTTCCATTAAAAGTTTATTAAATAATATACTTTAAAGCACGTGTTGCCGAAGGAATAATTTGGAAAAGTGCCATACCATGCACATCTGATCTACTATAAATGTATTTATTTTTACCTCCCATTGTGTCGTAAGCATGAAATATTCAACAAATGTACATGTTTCATGAATATACTATGTTGTTCACTTTTGAAGATACTTACTATTCAGACACTCCAATGCGCTCCACGCCAGTTTAGTTCTGTAAGCAATACATACTACCGTCAATTGGCATTTTGTTGTCCGTTGACCAGCTCGATTTAAGTATAATTAATGAGGATCGCCTTTGGATCAGCAAAACAGTTTATCAATGATTTCGTTTTCGAAACGCTTACGTTTAAACATTCTTATTGGCTTTTATTTGCAAGCTCTTGAATCTTGTTCTGATTATCTTATGTGTCCTTTGTAAAGACAACAATACCAGTTGCAAAGCGTAATTGACTAAGGAAGAGTATAAGGAAGCAGACAAGTGTACGCGATGTGATAGAGGTAATGGTAATGGACTGGACATTTTGCTCGGTGAGTGGACAACCGCTGGATAATTTCCGTCATACAGTGGTATTCAAGGCTTACAGAGACGCCCTGAAACTAACTCATAAAGTGGATGCACATGGCAGCAAAGAACTAGGAGCCGATATGAGAGGAAGGAGCTATGGGGATGCCCTCATCCAGCAGTGGATCGACTCCGGCTGATGATGATGATGATATATATTATATATATATTCTTCTTCTTCTCGTTCGTTCCTACATGAATAAAACACTTTGATCATAGCTCTAAATGCGCCAAAATAAACGTCCACAGCTTAGAAACTGCACTCTATTATTTAAATAAAATAATGATTTAAATAAAACGCGCACAATACGAAATGATTCGTCCAAAATTTAAAACAGTCAAGTCGCTTGTAAACAGGCCTGAAATAGACGAATTTTGTATTATTCTTCAATGCTTCTGTCCCCTTTTCTTGTATATTGTAAGTCTTTGGTAGTTTTTGAACGCAAGAATTCTTGTATACGGGATAATGCTTTTAAGTAAACATACTAGTGGAGAAATGAGTAAAGTCCAAAATACATTACAAATAACACCATTTTGAATTTAAAAAAATATGGTTACCTAAAACATATTAAAATAGAATATTAACTATAAAAAGTGAAAACAGTGACGAAAAATAAATGAATTCATAAATTATTGTTAAATTGAAAAACTATTCCAAAAGAAAACTTTGTATCGAATGCATATGACAAAAGTGTTTTAGCATAATAACAATAAAATCGAGGTATTTTTAAGCCATGGATTCAATGTTACACATCTACTGCTCTCTCAGTAAGGCATTACTAGCTATAAATATACATAAACGACATAAACGTGAAGTTCAATAGTTTTGACAGAAAATATGACGTAGTTAAAGCTACCCCGGGTGAAAGAAAACGATGCAATAGCCTTCAGGTAAGAGCAGTCGAAAATAATAGCGGTAACACTAGTTAAATTATCTACCGTATGTAATACGTGTAATAATACAACACGTTTCCTTCATTTTTCTTGATTTAAAATAACACGGATATTGCTTTCTGTTTGAATTTGTATCGAATTCTGTTTACATGGCGATTATCTAATCAGCACAAACGCCCCGCCCCGTCACTGATTTTTTTATTACCACGTTTTTATTGGCTCGTATTCTTGTTTGTCCGGTACAGATTTTTTCTTGTGCAGTACAAATTTTTTAACTAACTTCCCGATTAGCTAGACATTTGAAACTTTTATAATATGTCAAAACACGACGACAATGTATTCTTTTAATACTTTTGGCCATCTTTAAGCAGAATTGAATTCATTTTCAGTTAATTCTGTTTTGTATGTGTCGGAAAAAATTCATTAAAACAAATATTTACTACTCACTATATTATTGGTTGCTAAGTGGATCCCAGCAACTAAGTTATTAATATATATACTAGCTGAGCCAGCTGGCTCTCGCCAGTCTGTCTCGCTAGGTCTTGCAGACAGCTTGGCGTCCTAATGAAATGATATTGGATTTTAATAAAATTGTGAAGTATGCAGAGACGGCGCCGTTTGGCATGTCGCTGATTTGTTACTTTTACAATTTGCAAGTCGTTACTGTCGATATAAATTTAGCGTCATATGTATAGTCTATTATGGATTTTGGCCTTCAGGATGTCATCTGATACCATCCCAGGCTGCTAGACCTAGCATAATACCTGACAATTTGATTGCGATTGAATATAATGTAATAGAAGAAGGTTAGCCATATAAAAAATAAATTTAAACTATTAAGTTGTTTTGTTTCATTGTCTAAAAAAATGCTTGCAGCCATAGAATAATATTTAAAAAAATTAAAATTTGAATTAAAATTTTAGCGATAATATGTTTCACGCTGCGGGACGTTCATATCGAAACAAATGTTGATAAAAGAAGAAACATATAGATCTGAGAGGAAGTAATTATTAGGTTGGAAAAGAATTCGTCCAGCAGTGTATTGATATAAACTGATTATGATAATGGCATTATAAATAGGTAGATTATGTATATTATATAGCGATTATTCATAGGACCAAAAAGAGTAGAATCGGCTTAGAGAAGCCTTCATCCAGCAGTGGATTGACCTGGTCTAATGATGATAACGATGAAATGAATATATTATATTGAAATATTTGATAAATGCAGCAATGTATATATGAAACAGGAATGGAATTAGTTTTGAGAGGCCTTCATCGAGCAGTGGATTGATCCTGGTTCATGATAATAATGACGATATAAATGGGTAGGTAAATTTTAATATCACCAATTTTAATAGATATAGCAGTTCATATGACCAATAGGATTATTGATAAAACCTTCATCCAGTAGTGGAATGCGAATAAGCATAGTGATACATATTAATTCTTCTATATAACCACGCGAATGGAAATAATGGATAATACGACGTAGACGACTCATAGTGTGATTAGGGTATGAAATTATCATAATTCACTATTTTATTTGCTTATACGCACGCATGCATTTTACTTATATTATGTAATAAAATATTTACAATATAAAATGAAATAATATTATATACGTTGTGTAATAATTACCTATAGTAAATGTCATTTTTAATAATTTACCTCCCTAAAAATAATTATGTTTACGTTGTCTTTGAATATAAAAGTTCGAATAAAAATATTTTAGTCTATGTTTGTTATTGTGAATTATTGTGAAGCTGATAAAATAAATGACAGTCGGATAAATGTCGAAAAATGCAATTAATAAGATTCTGCGGTACAGTTCTGTTATGAGGTATTCAGCGGAAAACACATTTTGAAAATAGCCGATATGTTAGGTTTGGTTAGGTTAACCTAACAAATAATCCAGTATCTCAGCTATTTTCAAAATGTGTTTTTCGCTGTATTCCTCATAACCGAACTGTACCAGTATGGACATAATAGGTTAACCGAGTGGCTAACATCCATTTATCGTAAACATAAAAAAATCTGTAGTAAATGTGCCGCAGAGGTGGACATGAGATTTTACAACTTTATTTTTAGACCAAACCAAACCTAACCTGGAGAGTGAAAATAGTTAGTTTTATCACCACATTTCATAATTGGGGAAAGAGAATAATTGACCTCAATACTTATAATAAATAAATTTACTTCAGTGGGTCCAATTTCAAACAGTTTGAAAAATGTAACACTGATCGGTATTATCAACCATAATTGAAAAACGTGAGCAGAATAGTGCATAATATTATTATTTTAAATAACTTAATAATTTGAAAGTCAAGACAACGTACCTATCACAAAATATGTTATATATTAAATCCATTACAATTTAAATTCAAATACCATCATTATACATTAATATATACATATCTACGTACTCACCGTAATTACTATATTACCAGATAAATAGAATTAGGTTGGAGAGAACTTCATCTAACAGTAGATTGATCGAGGATGATGGTGATAATAATAATGAATTGAATAGGTACCTAGGTAAATATTATCACAAATTTGATAACATAATTTGTGAACGAAAGGAATGGAATTACTTTGCTTGAACAGTTTGATGAAGGTTTGGATTGATTCAGGTTTTTGAAACCCACAATGACTGAGTGGCTAACATGTCGGCTTATAATGTCGTGGACCTGACAAATACATATATTGTTTTTCACGGTCTAAAAATATAATATCAGTTATGAATGTGACCGTAAATAATATACGTCAAGTGTTGCATTAAAATAATGTCATAATGACCAGAAAACCAGAATGATGTTTTAAACCAGGAGCATATGCACTTACCTGGCGTATAACTTCATCAACAGTAGATACACAATAGGTATTTGCTTCACAACTTAAATTAGAATGGTGACGGTGACACATCATAAACATACAGCAGCTGTCAGATTGATGTGACATGGTATACTTCGCCGGTAATATGAATCTAATATTATAATAACAACTTCAAACGATTGAATGTATTATTAGGATAAGTATAGTGTTTTAATATAATATAGGTACACATGTATAGGTAGTTTTATTTAACCTCTACTGAAAGGGTAATATTATGTTAATTAAGATCGCACCAAATCGCTTGATTGAGAATAATATCCGGATTAAAAATTCACTAAAACATAAACAATTCGCCAAATCACTTGATTGAGAGTAGTATCCGTTTCTAAAAGTCACCAAAACCTAAATAAACATCTTTTGTTTCTAATACAAAGGCATTATTTATCATATTGTCATTACGATTGACGGAGTAGCCGCCATTTTGAAATATAATATTTTCAGTGTTGCAAACACATCGAAAAAATAAATTCCCTAATTAATATGTGTTGTAAAAAAAGTCACGTGCCGATCGAAAATCTATTGTAAAACAATCAAAATAACCCTAAAAAACCCTAAAACGCAACGAAATTTATCAAATTCCATACTTTTATACTTGAATAAAGAACGTTTCTCTACTGAATTTTTCATTTAAACCTATTGGACATGACGAATAAGTCACACAATCGCTCGCAAAAACGGGCACAGCTGTAGGATAATAATATATAGGAGATACTTGCGTTACTATGGAAATCAATATGAAATGTCAAAATGACATTTCTGTATTCTATAATATTTATTCAGTATTTCTATCAAGTACAATAAAAAGTTTTTTATTAATACATAGAATTGTCAATTTTATATGATTCAATAGAAAATTTAAAAACGTGGTATATAAAAAGTTCTTTTTATCATGTAATTTTTTTTATATTATGTTACTTTGCTCAATTTACTTCTCAGTTAGAATAAGTTCTGTTTAGAACATTTAAGGTACCGGGCCATACAACATAATGATTTAGGGGCGGCTTCACGCTGGAGACAATTGGACCAATATTTCCCTAACACTAATTGCCTAGTTAAATATAAATCAACTTGAATATTTAAATTACTATATCTTAAAAATCGTCATTTCTTTCAATTGACGTTTATTGGATTCACCAGCCTCCAGTTTAAACAGTAAGTGTTGTAAGTAGGTACTAGGTAGTCTATATTTGACTTATGTTAACCACACACGATTGCATACTATACTGCTCTTCCAAGGAAGAAGGCAGTAACTGACTCTCACACACTTTCAAGGTAAATGACATAATGTGTTTTTTTTTCAAATTTTTGTACCTACTGTGAAAAATCGGTGATTTTCTTTATTATTAGGATGTTAAAATACAAACAAAGTAGGTAGGTAATAATAAACAAGCAGTAACTGCAATAAATATGTGCAATTCCGCATATTTGCTAAGAAATGTGTATTATTTTAGCAGATGTTCATTTTTTCACTAAGGATTTTAACGGCATTTTAGTGATAATACTGATTTTAAAGTGAACAGAATATATTTCACAAATTTTGCGAGTTGCTGCCTTCTTCCTTGTATGGGTAGTACCTATACATCAAATTGTAACGTATGTGCATTTATTTCTTCTTTTTTTCGATTCATTTATTCATTAACCTTTACCAGCGTCAATATGGCAATCGTTCAGTTGTGCTAACATACAGAAGGTGGCGTCAAAATAAATCGTCCCATGCGGTGGCGTCACAAAAAAAACAAACAACAACAGTTGTTTCAAAAATACGCGTAAATATTTTCGGGCCTGGATTTATAGTCTTTTTGAGACGCACATTTCAAATAACCGACGTAGAAACAAAGCTCTCGGTCTAGCTTAGAGTTATTTTGCGGAATCCCCGTCATCGCAAGTTTTCCTTTTCATAATTGGGGCAAAATAATAAACCGGATGCGAAACAAACAAGGCTCTTGCGCTGGAGTGGGCTCTGTTCCGGGGCATTTGCATCGTCGCAAATAATTATGGATGCCCATTCTGTGATAATATTATTACTACTATCATTCATTTGCATTCTGACTGGATACGATTGAGTTGTATAATTGTTTTAGAAATAATGAATTTAACGGATGGCTAAATAATTGATTTCAACATTTTGTTTTGAGCTTGTGTTGAATTTTAGGAAACCTTATTTATTCACCATTATAATATTATTATATTCAGGCGACTTGACTAGGAGAATTAATCAATATTAATGACGAGTATTATATGCTTCACAACTTTTCACTCCGGCTTTAGGGTAGGACAATGATGCAATGGCTAAGACTGGAGGTAGGCTGTTAAGATCCGCCATTAATAATGCACACTAAATTTTGTCAGTCATACATATATTTGTTTTCATTAAAATAAAACTACAATTTTTTTATAGAAACTGTAGGTTAGTTTTCAAAATTCAATTAAACTCTGCAAAAACTAATAATAGTCAAAAATACGCGTCTATCTATAAAACATCTAAAATTATGCAATTAAATCATACATAACGTTTGGTATTTTATAGATATATATAATAATATTTTATCAATTATTATAGTTTGGTTTAGGCAGAGCTTAATGAATTTAAAAAATGAACCAACAATATGTGTACTATGTATTTTTAATCCAACGAAAACAGATACCTAAGTATGAATGAAAAAGTATGCACAATTTTGTCGTATCACCCAAAGTATATCAAAACTATTGTGGTTTGGCTTAGGCAGGGTTTAGTTGATTTTTAAAATCTTACCAACACTATCTATAAATTGTAGTCTCTGTTCAATAAAAACGTATGACTAACAAAGCTTCATTTTCACTATGTATAGTGGATCTTAACAGCCTACCTCCACCCTATGCTACTGCAATGATGTAACGTTATAGTCTATTTTTTTCATGGTTATATAAAATCTATTATAGGATGGTTTATTTATAAAATAAAAATACTTCCGGTTTAAGTATTTATTCAGGGTTCAGAAAGATTATTCAACAATAACAGAGAATATTTCAAACGGTACATGAAAATAGATTAAAAAGATAAGATGGCTCGCTCGACCCAATAACCAGATGAACTTGCCAAAGAATTAGTTCAGTTCAGGTAGATATCGCATTTGATAACTAGATGACCACACTTAACACTAAAAACGAATCTAGATATCGTAAGGTGCTTAGTTTAAATATAGGACATATATGATAAAAAGGGTCAGAGATAATCAGACCTAGCTGATGCTGTGAGATTGTAAGTGAATATTACGGATTTACTATAGGGTTAAATCTCAATCCGTCTACATAACGCTTGCGACATCCAGGCAATGTGTAGCGCCATATTATGTGGGTCTATTTTCGAAGTCATGTTACATTAATTACTCGGTAATATATAATATTAATACAAGTACATAATATCATTTGATATAATTTTATGCGAGGTAATAAGGCAAAGAGGCGTATCATTTGGTAAAAAGTGAAAAGTTATGAAGCGTAAATTACATATACATGACGTGCACTCTTCTTTTTTCAGAATTAGACCCATTGTGGTTTTTTTCAACTGTACATAACATTGATTATTTTTTGAAGTTACACTTCTTTTGGAGCGTTTGGGAAATCAGACCAGAGTGTATTTTTGGTGTGTGACATGTAACAAATAATTTATTTTTTCACACGAAAAAAACGCACTCGATTGGATTCGAACCACAGATTGTTCGGTTATCAGCCGAACGCACTACCTTCACGCCACATTATGATACTGCATTTGTGACGATTATACAGTATAATATTATAATTAAGAATTATTCCGTTGCCTAGGCACCGAATTTATTATTATCGACCATTTGCAATTCCTTACGTAAACTATAATAAATAAATATAATAATAATAAAACATATAAGTTAAAGTGTATAGAAATAAACCAATGGCGTTTCAATCAGCGGTCCTCTTTCTTGAGTGTGTAATTTAACAAAATAATTAAGAGCTAGTCAAAGAATCTAGTTTATCACAAGTTTTGTTTTTGTTTTGTTACGCCAAAGAAGTATAACTTCTAACGCGCGTAAATAAGTACATGAGTACAAACATCAATTTTTTCAGAATTAAACACATTGTGGTTTTTTTAAACTGTACATAACATAAATTATTTTTTATTACTATGTACATACTTGCAATGGAGAAAAATAACAAGATATTTGATTTTCTTCAAACTTGTATGATTTCTCTTCGTCGAGTCCTAAAATTGGGGCGACTTTGGTATATTGTGTGTCTATTTTGCCTCAATTTGTCTCTGTTTATAGTTTACGACTTAATAAAGCTCTACAATTGTCTATGCTTTGCCTCATCTTTGACGTCTGTTTAGAATCGTCAATGGACATTTTGTCTTGTTATTTTGTAACCGAGTAAAATAAACTAGTATGAGAGAGTTGTTCATCTTTTTCTCGGAATGCAAATACGAGATGGTTATTATCAAAACAAATATAGAGACACTGTGTATATACTTTTGGTATATTATAATATTATACAAGGCATATTTTATTTCCAATATATTCCAATGATTTATTATTCACTGCAGCAGGTACCAGTGGCGTAGAGTCCCTATTGTGAGGGATGGTTAAAATTTAAAACAGACATACGGAAGTTAAAAATGAATTTTGATACATTATTGATTCAATTTAATGATAAATAATTACAAGATACAAATAACTTTTTATGTACTTACCACGTTTTTAAATTTTCTGTTGAATCATATAAACTTGACTTGACTAGCTTAAACGATCAAAAAAAAATTGTACTCGATAGAAATAATACTGAAATGTCATTTTGACATTTCATATTGATTTCCATAGTAACGAACGTGTATATTAATAATTTAGTTGCTAGGACCCCAGACTCCTAGCAACCAATAATAGTGGATTGGATTACGTATTTCTTCCGAAATAACTTTTTATACAAAACAGAAGTAACTGAAAATGAATTCAATTCTACTTAAGGGTGGCTAGAAGTATTAAAAGAATGCATTGGAATCGTGTTCTGATATATTCTAAAAGTTTTAAATGTCTAGCTATTCGGAAAGTTAGTTAAAAATCGATTGCAAGATTTGTACCGGATAAACAACCACCGGACAAATAAGAATCCGACCTAATAAAAACGTTGTAAAATACAATGTTTTATATTTTTCTTTTCAATATTATGTAATAATTTCCTTTTATATAGCCAGCCTGTGATATGGAACCTGTGACCTGCAACTTTTAAAAAACGGACATACTACCAATTCAGATACATTTAGATATATTATAGTCAAACCCAAGGCCCACTATTTTTAAGTCAGGCTGGGGTACGAAACTGTAAACTTTGATAGTAGTGCTAGTTATTGCTCATACTTCGAATACAAAATAGTAAACTCTCTGTAGAAAATGATAACTATTGCATAATGTTGAATAAAATAATTATAATATTCTGAACGAAATAATATGGAATCAAAAGCTTTATCAATTGCATACAAGTTACCGCATTGCATTCGGATATAATCAAATAAACTATTTTCTTTTATTCAACGAATAATTATTCACAAGATTTAAGAATGAAAGATTTTATGTAATACCTAAACCTATATAATTTGAAAACATTTCATGCATAATATAACTACTTGAAAAAATCTGTTTTTAGAAAAAAATACTACAAATGGCGGGATTTGACATGTAACTGCCGGATTCGCGCCAGTCTAAAAACATGATTTCTTCTAGTGGTTATATGCATGAGATGTTTCCAAATTATGTATGTTCGAAGATAATCAAAAACTGGCACTATTATCATAATTTATAATTCAGTGCGGTGGCCTAAATATAATCGAAAAATAACATTATCTGTACCAAATTTCATAAAGATAAACCACTTTTGGTAGATTGTAATTATCATATTTTTCTGGTATACCTACCGTTAGCTTGTTGAAAATTATTGGCATATTATATTTAAATGAAACTTCAAAAGCTCACTGACGACATAAAATCAAAAAAAGCGATCAGTTTAAATTACGTATTTTTTCAAAACATTTATACACATCAAAAATCATTAGATAAAAGTTCTTTTTATTTTTAAAAACAGTCTATAATTATTAATATTCGATTAAACACCATATAAATTATTTTGTTTAAATTATCTAATTATTAAGTTTTAGGCTCTGCGATCGGAGCTTACATTAGTTCATATAGATCGATACACTGGATGGGGCTACGTGACGTAAAGTCCCAATAAGAAAAATTGAGAATTATGTGAAACATAATCCGACCTTTATTTACGTCATGGCAGATGGCGCGCTGTGGAATATTTTTTAAAACATTTGCAGATTGTTTTGTAATTATCTGTGTAATACATTCCTACACGGCATCTCTCGTTTGCAAAATAAATTATTTTATAGAATATAATATAATCAAATGATTATATTAAGTCAATATACAAATAAAACATATTTTTCTTAAGAAGTTAGGCTTCAAATAATCGCCTAGTGTGGAGTCTTCACCACTGATAATAATATTATATTATACACCTATAATAATGGCTGCGATAATCACAAGATGTCTATAATTCCATGAGATGTCCCTACATAATCTATTGTTAACTCTAAATACTTACCTAAATTATCGACGTACCAACCTTCGGCAGCAACGCACGATATATTATATTGTGGAATAAAGTAAAAATAACCTATTAGGTACCAAATATTTAAGTAGTATTATTTTCTAATAAATTTGTGGAAACTAAATATATATAATTTCTTATAACCTAATTATTTATTAAACTTTTCGATTATTTTATGTATGAATTATAAATAACTTAACACCCCTTAGCAATCAAGATCTTAACTTAGGTCTGAGACTGCGTATGGTACGTTGTTATGTGCTCTCAATTCTTTTCTATGGTATGGAAGTATGGACGCTAAACCAAGAGATGTCACGGAGACTTGAAGCTTTCGAAATGTGGCTGTATAGACGCATCCTCGAAATTCCTTGAACTGACCGGGTGACAAAATATGTTGAAGTTCTCAATCGAATGGGGAAGGACCGAGAAGTTCTACATAGTATCAAAACCAGGAAACTACAATACCTCGGCCACATTATGAGAGGACAAAAATACAGCATTCCCCAACTTGTCATTCAAGGAAAGATCAATGGGAAGCGTAGCAGAGGACGGCGCCGCATTTCGTGGCTTAAGAACCTCCGTGATTGGTACGAGTGCAGCTCCGCCGAACTGTTCCGGGTAGCAGACGACAAAGATAAGATCGCCTTGATGGTGGCCGACCTCCGCTAGGGGATGGCACAATAAGAAGAAGAACACGTATAGGTATATCTCTTATTCCTCAGCATTATGACAATATCATGATAATAATATAATATTATGTAGGATTGTATCAGCTAAATGAAATTAATACAAAATATCTCTCTTTCCAACTACGTTTTCGTAGTTACATGGCTGGGTTTATAAATGTTTATGAGCATGAATAAATGAACAAATGAATTTAACATGACAAAAAACATATATGAGTATTTACTCTCATAAATTATCACACAAAAGGGGGAAGGACAGATAAATAAAAGTCAAATAAACAATGAATTGATATTAAATGCATTATTCAGTAAGCTGCCTTGTAGCGTATACGAAAAGGTTTATACATACATTTGTTACAGTATAACATAACTCGAAATTGACGACGGTTTTATATTATTTCTAAAATGTATTCAAATTTAAAAAAATATTATAATTGACGTCGGTGTAATAAGAGAAGCTTTTGAAGTAATAAATTATAAATAAAAAAATATTTACAAAATAATTAAGTATGCATAGGTATTATTTTATATATAAAAAATATTTTAACTATGTGAGATCCTTAATTTGATATTAATTTAATATTGTATTGTAAATTGTAATATTGCAAGCAAACAGTTAAGTTATATTACATTAAGAACAATAATTATTATAGAGAGAATAATTAATAAATTATATTATAGATACAATAATAATAATAATAAAAAATACAAGATAAAAAGAACCTTTTATAATACAACGTTTTTAAATTCTGTTGAATCATATAAACTTGACTTGACTAGCTTAAACGATCAAAAAAAATGTACTTGATAGAAATAATACTGAAATGTCATATTGACGTTTCGTATTGATTTCCATAGTAACGCACGTATATATTAATAATTTAGTTACTATGACCCCAGACCCATAGCAACCAATAATAGTGGATTGGATTACGGATTTCTTCCCAAATAACTTTTCATACAAAACAGAATTAACTGAAAATGAATTAAATTCTTCTTAAAGATGGCTAAAAGTATTAAAAGAATGCATTGGCATCGTGTCTGATATATTCTAAAAGTTTCAAATGTCTAGTTGGTCGGGAAGTTAGTTAAAAATTGATTGCAAGATTTGTACTGGACAAACAACCACCGGACAAATAAGAATACGACCTAATAAAAACGGTGTAAAATAAAAAAGGAAAACAAAATAAGTGACAAAGGTGTAAAATTAAACGATATAGGTAAATAAAAATATAATAGATCTATAAACCAATAAAATATTATGTCATAATTATGAAACTTCGACAAAACAATTCGATAACTTTACTACTATTTTAGATCATCGTAATGGGTACGGATATAGGGGTGGAGATTTACATGTAGTGAATATTTTTTATTGCATTATTTATAATATAACAAAATAATGTATTATAATAAAAAAGATATTTGACGTTTAATGTCGTTATCTATCGTATGCGTAACGTACATATTATATTTTGAAGGCAGGATTACAGTATTTTTTTAAACTTTAAATCTGTAAGCTAAGCAGTGATTGGCTATAATAATTATGAACTGGGTGTATTTACTTTTCAATAAACACGGCGTCAGGGAAAACTTTCTTTCGACCATATCCGATCCTAATAGGATCAAATGGGCCTCCGCAGAGTAGAGGTTTGTATTGACAGATTTTGTTTTTTACGAGAAACGGATGTCAGCAACTTGCTCAACCTATAAGATCCCTGACACACACAAATTGAAAAACAATATGTGTACTTGCCAGACCCAGGAATCGAACCTGAGACCCACGGCATTATAGTCCAATGCTTAAGCCGCGCGGCCACCGTGGGCGTTACTACTAGGTAAAAGGGGAAATATAGGGGAAACTACAAGGTATTTCCGATTTCAATATATCTTTTTTTTTAACATTTAACCTAATCTGGGGTTAATTTTTTACCACGTTTTTCTTACCTCGTATTCTTGTTTGTCCGGTGGTTGTTTATCCAGTACAAATCTTGCAATCAATTTTTAAGTAACCTTTCAACTAGCTAGACATTTGAAACTTTTAAAATATATCATAACACGATGCCAATGCATTTTTTTAATACTTTTAGCCATCTTTAAGTAGAATTGAATTCATTTTCAGTTAATTCTGTTTTGTATGAAAAGTTATTTCGGAAGAAATCCGTAATCCAATCCACTATTATTAGTTGCTAAGGGGGTGGTCGTAGTATCTAAATTATTTATATATACGTACGTTACTATGGAAATCAAAATGACATTTCAGTATTCTATATTTGTTTGTTTGTTGCAAAATAGTAAAAAAAAAATGATTTGTTGACAATTGCCTTATTGGTCCTAAATTATTAATACATAGAATTGTCAAGTTTATATGATTCAACAGAAAATTTAAAAACGTGGTATATAAAAAGTTCTTTTTATCTTGTAATTATTATTTGATATTACGTCATAATATACGGCACATTAATTTTATACTAGAGCTGTTATAACTGTAATGGAAAACGTTTTTATTATAAAACTTAGTTATTATAAGCTAGTTATGTGAATGTCAGATAGTTTATTATTCTAAAAAAATATTTACATATTAATAAAATTAAATAAAAAAATTTAAAATATGTGTGAGTTATTTATATCTACCTGTCTTTTACGAACATGTTTTTACTGAATCAAAACCTGAAACTGTGATAATTCTCCACGAAAGCATGAAGAGATTATTTCGAATAACATTTTTTTTCGCATTAATGTTTGCTAAAATTAAATATGGCAACGACACAAAAATAAATAAATAAGAGATGGAACCGCAATAAAGTGCGGCGCTAATGTAATGTTAAGCGCAGTCAAAGAAACGAAAAAATAAACAATAGAATACACACTGAGAAAGTCGGTCTAGAGCAGCGTTTCCCAAATGGATTTCACGAGATAATAGTAAGATAAAAATGAAATAACATTTTCACGTAGAATACGTCTTACAAATTTAATGTTCGATTTTTGAATTGAGTTGTGTAGCATAACTTCTTTTTAATAGAGCTATTATTGGTGGGTATACAATATAATAATAAGAAATACACTACATGACGTGTTCATCTTTTTCATGTTAATAAATAAATCCAGGTGCTTTATATAATAAATGTAAGTCGGTACGTGCTTGTCAAGGAAAAAAGGCCTTATTCCTAACTAATTTATTTGTAATACATTCCTAATTATATCAAAGTCTATGTTTATTATTATCTATCAATAACATAATATAACATTTTACAATTAATATAAGCGTGCCTATAAGTGAGTATGACAAATACAGGTTCCAAATTGACTTTCCACTAGCTAGAGCCTTAGTTGTTGCCAGAATAGAATTCATCGAAGAGTGTTCTTTGTAAATGATTTTTACATTATTTATTGACTATTTTCCTTTATTTTATATTGATGCATTTATAATCACAATGTCGTGGGTCCCAGGTTCGAATTCTTTTCAATTTGTGGATGAGTCAGAGTATGGACCTAATAGGTTGGGCAAGTGGCTGACATCCATTTATCATAAAAACAAAATCTGTTAATAAAAACCTCCACTCTGTGGATATGATCCTATTAGGATCGGACATGGTCGAGAGATTGGGGGGCGTAGTCGTTGTGTTTATCAACTGCTCCTGTTAATATAATATTATGTTCAGACAGGTCGCGTTTGATGTGTACCTAGATATTGTGATATTATTATATAGGCCTTTGCAAAAGGAAACGCGCGTGTGCATTTTTATCGTTTTGTATTTCGTATAAAGTACAATAATTATTATTATATTTCTGATGGTATTACGTAGACAATAATATGTCAGTTGTAGACTTGGGTTAAACCTCTACAGTGTACATTCTACACTATTATAATAGCAAACTGATTTTTTTAAATTAGTAATACAATCATCTGTGAATCCGGGCCACCTTATGAACAGCGGCCCTATGTTAGAACTTGCGAGTGCAAGCTTCCCGGTCGACATGACGTCATATGACATCATTATGACGTACTACCGGAGTGATAATAGCATTCGAGAAAATAACGCTGGTCAGACAGCGGCGTTATTCATTGTCACCATACACATATAGGTGTTTCATCATAATAATATATATGGTAAGCACTGTGCGCTGGGCGGCATGCCTCGAGCGTGTATTGGCTGACGTCACAATTACGTCATGTCGTCTGGTGACATACGAGTCGATCGTTAGGAAATCACAATGCAGCACACAGTGCTCATCATAGATATTATTATGATGAAACACCTATATGTGTATGGTGACAATGAATAACGCCACTGTCTGACCAGCGTTATTTTTTCGAATGCTATTATCACTCCGGTAGTACGTCACAATGATGTCATATGACGTCGTGTCGACCGGGCGGCTTGCACTCGCAAGTTCTAACATAGGGCCCCAGGTTTCTTAACATAATTTTATTTTTTAACGAAAAATGGATGTATGCCACTTACTCAAGTCCATACTCTGGAAAAAATTCACACATTGAAAAAACAATATGCATATATTTTTCAGACCCGGTATTCAAACCCGGAATTCATTACATTATGATTATAAATACATCAATATAATATAAAGGAAAATAGTCAATAAATAATGTAAAAATAATTTACAAAGAACACTCTTCGATGAATTCTATTCTGGCTCCTACTAAGGCTCTAGCTAGTGGAAAGTCAATTTGGAATCTGTATTTGTCATAGTCACTCATAGGCACGCTTATATTAATTTGTTAATATGTTATATTAATATGTTATTAGTAGATAATATTAAACATAGAATCTGATATAATTAGGAATGTATCACAAATAACTTAGTTAGTAATAAAGCCTCGTCATTTTTTTCCTTGACAAGGAAGATTGACTAGATCGACGTAATTACTTACATAATATTATATAAGGCAACTGGATTTATTTATTGAACATGAATAAGATGAACACGTCATGTAGTGTATTTCTTATTATTTATTTTAAATTAACTTCCAATATAATTGACATTAAATTAACGAACGTGTTTCCATTTAGTGCTCTAGGTTTGCTAAAATATAATATATTATAAAATGTTCAGTAATTTTGTGCATAAAATAAAAGAGTTCCATGGTTAAAATTAATTGAGAAACACTGGTCCAGGGACATTCAGGAACTGACTATAATGCTTCCCATACAATTTCCACGTGACTTTGTCATCAGGGGAAAGGCTCCTTTTCATGGAAAAGATAGTGCCGTGTTGCTCTCAAACCGACTTTCACTTTTCCAAACGTGAAAGGCTTTGAATATTGTAAAATAGGGTGGATTTAGGAAATAGGAGATGTGTTACACGGTTTTAAAAAATATTGGTAATTCAATACGTTAAAACGATATGTTGATAATAGTTTTAAATGTCGAAAAATAAGAATTTAAGATATCTTTGAGAGCTTCAACAATCTGTCAATTTTATAGGAAATAATTATAAGATAAAAAAAACTTTTTATATACAACGTTTTTAAATTCTGTTGAACCATATAAACTTGACTTGACTATCAAAAAATTTGTACTTGACCTTGACATGTCATATTGGTTTCCATAGTAACGCACGTAATGTATATAATTAATAATTTAGTTGCTAGGACCCCAGACCCAACAGCAACCAATAATGGTGTCGAAATAACTTTTCATACAAAACAAAATTAACTGAAAATGAATTCAATTCTACTTAAAGATGGCTTAAAGTATTTAAAAAATATATATATTGGCATCGTGTTCTGATATGTTCTAAAAGTTTCAAATGTCTAGCTAGTTGGGAAGTTAGTTAAAAATTGATTGCAAGATTGTACCGGACAAACAAGAATACGAGCTAAGAAAAACATTGTAAAATAGTATACGTCATTATTATGTCGTTCTTTCTTCGTTGCATAATTCGATTTGCATGATCATAATATAACATATTTATATTAATAACATAATAATATGGTATGTTTGTAAACATCGTCATTTGAAATTAAGAATACATCCATATTTTGTTACGACAGATATTATTGTCGGTTACAGCATATTTTAAATTATTGTTATGTCAATATGCTTATTAAACTTAAAGTTTAATTTAAAATACAATACCAAGTATACAGTGAAATACAATAAGTAAAATTACAATTAAAGTTTGCAATTTATTGACTCCAACTGACAGATTGAATTCTTTATTTGCCATGACTTCGCTCCAAAAGACACCTCAAACTTTTAGCCGTCATTCGGTTCCTGGGTCTTATAATTATAATTAATGTACATCACCAGAATGCTTTCATGTTTGCAACAGGGTAATTAAATGTATTCAAACAAATACAGCTACAAAATAAGTTTCTTATCAAATACAGATACACGTAAACAAATATTTTGTCGGTATATCATTCAAAGATGTTGCATAAAGAAGATAATATAGCCTTATTTTTTCCCTTAACAAGGTAGCTGAATCAAATGTCAATTTTTCATATTTCCGAGTTATTATGCAATTAACAAACAATATTATTTTGACAATAATTATAAAATGTTCTTTGAAAGTAATTAATGGCAGAGGGGAACTCATATTTAATTCAGACCTTTAGAATTTAGATTCTCACTAATATAATACTATGTTTGTTATTTCCGAAATATAAATTATACCTAATGAATTTTATTTTTTTAAATTTTCTACTTTTTGAAGAATAAGAAGAATGAAGTAAGTATGCTAGGTATGTTTTAATTTATGAATTGTTTACGTAAATGTTAAAAAGTTTATTTATATTGTAATAACAACATGTCGATCTATTTAATCGAACATTGTTATACCCTAAGTTAATATCTCACCCTTTAGGTTTGCATTAACATGTTGAATTAATAACTAGAATGCGTGTTAACGAAAATCATGACATTTAATTATGCACGATCGATATTTACTGAGTAAACCACATTTTTTTTTTTAAATGTTTTTGGTAAATGAATGGTATATAAGCTGTCGACTTAGTGCCAAATTAAAATATGGAGACATTATCTTTAAACTAATAATTATGGACCCTGTGCATAGTTGACAGTTAAAAAAACATGGTATCGTTACTTTTGCTAAAATATTTTTTATTTGACATAAAATAATAAAATTATGAAAAATGTCCAATATATTTTGAATAATTTATTATAAAATAATTGCTTGTATATATTATTATAATACCCCTTTTAGACGTGCATGGATTTACTGCTGGAAATACATATTATCGCGGCCATAACAAGAAAATGCACGTTTAAACATATGATATCGTACAAGTTGCAAGATTGGACGCATGAATCAAAGACGTTCCTAAGCTTCTGAATTTTACACGACAGTTGGAATTTGTTTGATATATGCGTCTGCGCAGTAGAATAATAGTGGTAAACCTGCGGAAAAAAATGGATTACACCGCAGACATATTACTCATTTTGAGGTTAACCGGTTTTCACGAGCTGTCAATGGTACCATACAGTGACAGTCCTAGACCTGGCAATCAAAGTAGTATACCTTTACCAAGGGCAAGCACACATATTTTCTCTTTCCAAAATAATAATGTTCAATGATTATTGTAGGTAACCAATTTGACTCCTGACCATTACACCAGCCAGACCTGGCCATGGTGGATTCGTTGACAAGCTCATTGAGCTTGGATATGTAACCCGACAAACATATCCAAGGAAATGTCCAAGAATGCGCTTCGAGAGGGAAGAGATGCTGAAGTCTGCCTGGTCACCGTAAAGTTCAATTTTGTTGCGTTTAAAAAAAATTGCAGCGTCTTATTGCGGACGTGAAGATTTGTTCACATTGTTTTGTATGTCCGTATTGTTTTGGCTTTATTTTGTTGTACTTTATATTTATTATTTAGAACTTAATTATTAGTCTCTGTAAACTTAGTCAAAGCACGCTTAGTCTTGGGTATCTGGTCCTGAGTCATTCCCAGGCGTAAAAAAGCTGCTGATACTTCACGCCAATACACTCGATTAAGACCAAGTATGGTGCGTAGATGGTTGGTGTGGAGGGGTCTATGTTTGTGTTGTTGCTCTTTACCTCGAATGCAATATGGTAAACTTTACTTTTCGTAGAAAAGGACGATTTTTGCATATTTAAATAAATATTAATAATATTAGCGAAATATGCAATCGAATGTCTTCATTTATTGCTAACAGGTTACCGAATTGCACTCCCATTGTAACACGCAATTCAGTGATACGGCCTGACTATAATAGTCGGCTTTGGGTGTCTAATAATTTAATTAATAATTGTGGTGATGATTTTTAGTGAATTTTTTCTTTTATTTTTTGACCTCAAATATTCTTATTTATATTTTGTGCCAAATACATAATACTGTAATTGAGTTTTCCTTACTCCACCCTATTGAAGGTATGTATGCGAAAGTCGAAACATATTCTTTGGAAATGCTGACCTTTTTATTATTTCTAACTGAAGTCTCGCTTCTTTTAGATCGCTTTTTTAAAAAAGATACCGTAAACCGTTTTACGTTTGCTTTTTTATACTCGAGTATTTAATATATAAACAAAATTATACACACTCGTTTAAAATGCTTCATCCCCTTTTGCATTCAATTCTTGAAACAATACCCATATCTTGTGAAAGACTTTTTATAAATCTTGTGTTGATATTATTTAGTGTCACCATTTTTGATACTAATCTCTCTTCTCTCTTCTTGGTCGTGCACTCATGGCTGAGGATCGTGACCACATTTAAATTTCGCTATCCTTTGAGCGACTAAGACTTTCCATCCTTCTCGATCTTCCGCTTCTCTCAGGGCAGAATGGATGGTGGCGCAGACGCTCTTCCTCTGCCTCGCCTTCCCTGGATGCTACCCAAAACTACCAGTCTCTCCAGGTTGTCCGATCCGCGCCTGACAATATGTCCAAAAAACTTCTCAGACATTCTTATTTCCGCTTCGCATCCGCCCTTTCCACTGATGGTCGATCCAAGATATACAAACTCGTCGACTGTTTCGAGGTTTTGGAGTGTAGTAGAAGGTTGGCCCGATCAACAACCATTAACAAGGTCTTATTCCTATTAATAAGGAGGCCGTATTTGCGACTCTCTTCCTCTACCCGGTGTAGCAGCTCTGTGAGTTCTCTTTTATCAGCAGCGATTGATATTGATAGTAATAATAATTTAAAATATTAAATAAAATTGTGTAATTATAAATTCGGTTCCTATGTAAATTTTTGTAACGCAAAGAATATTGCGAATATGTGGTCTTTGTAGAAACAGTAGGTAACGGTACAAAATACGATAGTAGAAACATCCTAACAATGAACCTCTTACTAATTATTCTATGCTATTATTCTGTTTCAAATGTAAAGTACAAGCACTTTACTAAGTTTAGCATTTACTTTGTAATGAAAAGATTACCCACGCGATGACGTCACATGTTCAGCATATGTAATAATCTACGTCACACTTTGTGTGTTGAATTATTTAGTATATTACTTAGACGGCTCGCACACACCATCTCGACGCAACTGCAATGCGTCAACCATATTAATGCAATTTAGTTGACGTTTAAAAAATGTGTAACTCAATGTTCTTAAATCCCCGTTATTATATGACCGACCTTCAAGAAGGTTGGGCATAAAGTATTGAAACACTCGTATAATTATATTTAAGTTTTGATGCAATTTTGATTGTTTTATAGATAAAAATAGCAAATAATAGCGAAAAAACCTTATAAGGCTTGTGTATGTTACTGCAATAAACATGTTTCTATTAACTACTGTAATATTGTCAATATTGTACGGTAACTGACAGTGACATCACTATAATGGACGGAATTTTTTACTATCGTTAGATTAACCAGAAAGCCCGTTGGCAGTTGGGTACAGTCTTTCATTAGGTCCACCCAACGGACCGTACAAGAAATGTGGAGATATATTCTTCTTAAAAGAGGTGTTAGAACGATAGATATACGCCATTTCCACCTTTTAGTATGAAGCTTTACATTATCAAATGCATAATTTTGTCTAAAAAACATCGAGCGGATGAAGCACCCTTATAATCTCTGCGACACGCGCTTTAGTGGAATAAAAGGTTTACAGATGTAGGAGATGGTTTGATACGGTGTCGCCGCCAAATGTTAGTTTATTGCTTAATTAAGCGTTGATAACCGTGTTGCTAAAATTGCTATTTTTGTGTTAAACATAAAGTCAGTGGTAAATATTTTTAGTTAATTAAGTAGAAAAGATGGTTCTGTGTGTTGTATTAAAATGTGGTAGGCATACTGATAAGCAAGAAGATGATATTACGTTTCATAGGTAAGTTGATACATGTTCGTGATAATTTATTTGTATATTATTATGTATTTTAATATCAAGTGACCTAGTGTTTATTTAAAATATCTTAAATTATGGATATCTTTACCTAATGGTTGCACTTTGACCGCTTAAAAATACTGTATAACGTAAAAAAAATAGAAAATCATATTATAATTCTGAGCGTCTAGTGCGAGCACTCTAGGCGAGCACTAGCAAAATGGTCTATGGTCTCAAACATTTGTATACGAATGCGTTCGCTCGCCCACAAACCAAACGCACGGCACGCAGCTTCATTTAGCAATGCAATGGGTGGCGTTTAGATGTATCTATAGTCTAAAGAGCGGATGGTCATTGATTGGTTTCGTTAGAAGTTTTGTGCGACGGGAGAGGATATTCGACTTTAGTTGATTTTATAGACCAAAGTAGCACACCTTTCCTGCTATAACTTTGTGTTTATGTGAGAAAAGGTAAGTTGATAAAATACGTATGTAAAGTAATAATTGAGTAGAAGGGATAAAAATATCTTGAAGAGTGAAGAAAAATTAGATTTAAAATGTTATTAATTAATGTGATATTGCTGTATTTTTATTTACATGTCGGAATTCCAAACTGTTATTTTCTATTAACTCGGGGTCCCGTCGATTGCCAGTATACGAGTGGCCTTATATTATGTAACTTATAAATAAACATATATTATAAATTCTATCATTATTATATCTATTAATCTCATCCATCAGATTATAAGTAAAAGTTTTCACTGTAAATTAAGCAAGTGTTGCATAAATTTAATTATATGTATATAATTTTATTCTATAAATATAAATGAAAGACAATTATTGTTAAATTTACTATTATATTATTATTATTATTATTATCATCATAATGATAATAAAATCATCACATATTATACATTCCGTATAAATCATTTCATGTATATACTGTTTCAAAAATGTTGTGATAATGGGTTGTTGATTTCTAATACAGAGTAATATCGTTAAGACAATTTTTAATTGTGTTATTTCTGCACCCAATAATGATTTTCCAAATTAAGACAGAAATAATTCAGAATGAACAGTCTAAGTTGTGACCTTTAACGATTTAAAGAAATCTGAGTTCGCGATTGTTCCAGAAGCGTTCACTGAGCCAGCATCCGATAAATTATGGGTTATTAGCAAGGAGAAATGCTCTAAGCCTTATAGACCTCATTTCACTGATAAGCAGGTATAATTTAAGATTCTTTTTGAACAAAATTATCACCTGATTCCGTTATAAGAAAGGTTATATTAATCCTGGCTACTTATCACGTCTTAACATTATGCTTTTTATAGGTAATATCAATTACTATTATCACCTAATTGAACTGAAATTTAAGTTTTAGAACTCTATTATAATGGTTGATACAGTTCGGTTATAAGGAATACAGCGGAAAACACATTTTGAAAATACCCGATATACTGGATTTTTTTGTTAGGTTAACCTAACCTAACCTAACCTAACCCAACCTAAACTAACCCAAACTAACAAATAATCCAGTATATCGGGTATTTTCAAAATGTGTTTTCCGCTGTATTCCTCATAACCGAACTGTACCTAATGGGTATTTGGGGTGAGAGGATGATGGTGTGTTGAGAAGATGAGTGAAGAACTGAAAAATGATTGTTGAGAGAGGTTACATCTTTATTTATGGATTCACACAAGTATTTGTATTAAACAAAGTCAATACTTTAATATTTTTTCAATTTATGTGTAAGTATGTGAATTTCTGTAAGCTTTTGAAAGCATTAAAATAGAATAAAATATGCAATCTCAGGTATGTACAAAATTGCTCTTTGTAACATTTAAAATAAACGAGGCTTCTATTCGTTTTCCACGTTGATTTATTTTCACGTTGATAAAACTGCCCGTGCCTTTTCAAGTGGAAATTAGTGACGTCATAATACAATGGTTTTCCGCCATCAGGAAAATCCGTCACAAACAATACATTTTCAGTATGAATTTGTAAATTTACTCTAGACCCTTTTAAGTAGCAAAAAAACACGAGACAAATATAGTTTCACATCAGTGTTTTAAATTGTATTTTGGAGATATAAATTGTTTATACCAAACAAAGTTATTCAAGCGCTATTAACTGTCATATTAACTTAAAATAATGGCCAGAAAAATGCTTTTATTCACCTCAAATGAATATTATAACAAACAGAAAATACACACATTTTTAAATATACTATAATTATTATGAATATTCATATATTTTAAGGGTTTTTTGAATAATATTTACTCAGTTAATTAGATATAAACTTTTATGAATATTGTTATTAGTATTTTGTAATTTAAACATTACTTGCTATATTTAATGTAAAAATATGATAATATCATTATATCTCAATGATTTTTCAAAATATTTAACGTTTTTGTGTAACGTATGAGAATTATTTAAAAACATTTTTAAAAAATATATTTTAAGTGTGTGTTTCATCATTTAAACCAGTGTTACCAAAACTTTTTCGCCAACAAATTATAAAAAAATAATCCCTGCCTCCCTCAACAATCAAAATTAAATAATAAAAACATGCGATACATGAAGGCTGTATAAATAGTTTAATGAAAGGGATATTGTTGCTTATAATAAATCAATGTAAATAAGTTATCTGCGTGTCTATTCTGTACACAAGACTGTTATCGGCCGCTTTCGACGACTGTCGAGGGTAGTTTATCATATTTATGTATTGGGGTATTATAATTTTTAAGTAAGTTGTTATTGTTACAATAAGTGCAATGATTTAACAACACCTCTCTTTACTGTGTTAACATTTAGAGCGAGATAGACAGTTTAGACGGTTAACTTATTGTATGAATTAAATGCCTCAATTACTAACCGACGTCCAGATCACTACAAATTTTTTGTTTTAACGTACTTCACTTACTAATTATTTAATAAAGTATTTATTTTATTCAACGAATAATTCACAAAACTTGAGAATATAACATTAACTTACTAACATTAAATTAATATAATTCGAAAACATCTTATGTAAGAATTAACAGTTGAATTCGTTGGAATGAAGTATGATGCCGGTAGCTTAATTGGAAAAGCACATTAGCGCAAATCTAGCGGTTACAGTTTTAAGTCCCGTCAGGTGTTTCTTTTTTCTAAAAAAAGATTTTTAGTGGGTATAAATACTTGAGATGTTTCAAATTATGTGTGTTTAAAAATGGGGTGCCGGACGAAATCCCGAAGGCCGAAATCCCGAAAGCTGAAATCACGAATACTGAAATCCCGAAAAATAAAAAAATACAAACATCAATAATTTTTAAAAGAGAGACAAAAAACCATTTTTTTGTAGAACAAATGGATTTTTGTCTCTCCTGCAAATAATTGCGCAATATAGACACTTGTCTTGAATTGCGCAAATTTCACAAGAAACAAAAACCCGTTTTTTGTGGAAAGTGGGTTTTTGTCTCTCTTGCAAAAATTGCGCAATTCAATGTTGCGCAATTATTGGTGTTTGTAATTTTTTATTTTTCGAGATTTCGGCCTTCAGAATTCCGGCCATTCGGGATTCCAGCGTTCAGGATTTCGGTATTCGAGATTTCGGCTTTCGGGATTTAGGCTTTCGGGATTTCGGCCATTCGGGATTTCAGCATTCGGGATTTCGGCATTCAGGGTTCCGGTCTTCGGGATTTCGAACCAAACCCTTAAAAATGGTGTCTCCTATGTTTAAAATGAGGTAATTTTCATTACTGAAATACATAATATTATTATGTGTACACCATTCCTTTCTTGATTACAAATAATGTCCTGATACAAAAGCAGTTAGCAAACCCTGCAATATTATAATATATATATATATTATACTCAGTGTAATCAGAATTAAATTTCTACGATTATACGACACTAGCAACTCTAGAAATACACCAGTTTACATATTAGTGAATAAATATATATTAATGCTATAACATAATATACATATCGATCCATTAGTAAATAACAGTTTAGTTTAATCAAAGTTATCATTAAAATACTCCCCGTATAATTTAGATAAGTAGGATAGATAAAATTAAGTTTGAGTACCGAATCCTATAAATCAAAGGAAATTGATTCATCGTGAATAAGCAATATTTGCCGAGAACACGAATTATAATTAGGTAATTATAGTAGAGCACTATATTCTCTACGTTCAAGATATCATATTTGAGTTATTTTATTAATATACGGAAATACACATTATATTACACTTTATAATAATATGTATTTGCCATTGTAGTATGTTATATATTATTGTTTCGTGTGTTATTAAATTTATTTATTTTCAACTACATATTTCAACTTTCTACGGCTGGATAAGGTAACCGGACAAAACCGAACATGACAAAACAGAACAGCCAGGGGAAAAATGAAACATTAATGTTTGTGGAATCTATTTAGGTTAGGTTAGGTTATGTAAGGTAATGTTAGGTTAGGTTAGGTTAGCTTAGGTTAGGTTAGGTCATTATTTCGTTGTACCTAGTCACCCAATCATTTTGAACATATTATATTGATTAAGATGAGATATTCTAAGCTTGCCGGCAAAATCCCGTTTATTTGAGGCTTTCTAGCGATTAGGAATGCAGAAATTAGGTATATAATTTGATTTATTATGGCATATTGAAAATCTTTGCTATTAAAAATCTATAAACATAATAGAGATAGGACAATTTCAATATTACATTTATATTTTTCCTGAGAGGCCATAGTTATATTTATCGTTGTTCTGTTTTGTCACTGTTCTATTTGTCATGTTCTATTTTGTCATGTTCTGTTTTGTCACTGTTCTATTTTGTCATCATGTTGATAAAAACTATAAATACATACTTTTTTTTTCTCGGCACTACATCCCGGGGTGGGATTTGGCCTCGTCTACAATTGTCCTTCACACGCTCCTTTCCCTGGCTGCTCCTTTCCAGTCTCCAGCCCTCCCCATCTTTCTCCAGTCCTCTTCGATACAGTCAGCCCACCTCTTCTTTGGTCTGCCCCTAGACCGTTTCCACTGTGGGATCCACTTGGTCATGATTTTTGGCGTCCTGTGCTCAGGCATTCTCTCAACGTGTCCAGCCTACCTTAGTCTTTGGGATCGACAGAATTTTACCACCGTTTCATGTTTTATTAACTCTTCTAACTCGAGGTTCATTTTTATCCTGTAACTTCCATTTTCCAATGTGGGCCCGAAAATTCTCCTGAGGATCTTTCTTTCGAATATGGCCAGTTTATGTTCATCCCTTTGAATGAGGCACCATGTTACTTACGTATTTATAGTACACACTTTACTCTCTGTTTTTTAAGCAAAACAGAAATCAATTTTACCATAAATTATAAATAGGATTCATTATTTCAATTTTACCGATATATGTTAATGTACGTTGTAGTTTTTTGATATAATTTGTAGTCAAACGACGCAAGCCGGAGATAATTAATAGAATACATAACTATTAAATACTAAAATTAATATTATCTAAATATATACATCCTCAAAATGTAATACTTCTTCTTCTTCGACCATGTCCGATCCTAACAGGATTATATGGGCCTCCACAGAGTGAAGGTTTGTATTAACAGATTTTGTTTTTACGAGAAATGGATGTCAGCCACATTATTCGATCAACACTCTGACTCATTCATAAATTGAAAAACAATATGTGTATTTTTTAGAACCAGGATTTAAACATGGGACCCATGACTTTATAGGCCGATGCTTAAACCGCGCTGCCAACCTAGGTGATAATATATACATCCTCAAAATGTAATACAGTGTAAAATAATTATTAGTGCCTACAATAAAATAATCATAAAAACAGTTCTGTATATTAATCAATTATGTAACCACATGTCAAAAATTAAACCTAGTTGCTAAATAATTAAAATGGTAAACCCTTAAATCAATTAGCAACTATATACTTACCACCGTAGAAAGTCGTTATAAGATAGAGCATCGCTGATTAAGCTCCCTTGTTTAAATAAAGTGGACCCTTAAATTTCGCAATTTTTTTTAATTGACTTCATATTATTGTATATTGAATCGAATGAAATGCTTTGGGTTCCTTATAGATAAGAACACAATAGTTAATATAGTATTTCAGAATAAAAGTTTTCCTATATTAGGTATGTACTTAGAATATTAATATAAAGCCATATACCTACCTAGGTATTATTTTAAGTAATACTATGAGCAGAAACAAAATTTGAAGTAAGTATAACAAAGAATATTGAATCATATATTTTTTTATATTTCGGTTAACCGGTTAGTTATTCATAGATAAAAATTACTAACCAGGTAGTATTTCTCCCCCAAGTTAATTGGATGCTCTATTACAGTGGTGGAAAACCTATAGCAAGCGAATTGATTTTGCATGGCACGCGTTTGAAGGGGAAAAAATACATAATATAATAATAATAATTAATTGTATACAAATTAGCAGGCAAATACTTTTTAAGAATTAACATTACGTTTACTGTAATTATATAATTCCATAGGTCGGTTCTTAGGCTTTATTCGTCATATAAATTATTATCGCACTAAACTCATCGGGCGGCAGGGGTACCGCGCTGTGAACCTCAAATTTTGATCGATTTACAATACTTGAGACCACTATAATAGCGAGATAATGCCTCATCTAATCGGAGCAATTCTGGTATCAATTAGTGTATAAAAAGCCTAACTAATTTATCCATTACCAAACAATTTTATTTCTACCCACACAAAACGGCTGCACCAAATAAGAAACAAAAACTTGGCGGAGCTATTAGTAGTAATTCTGGCAGACAGTTTTAAAATTGGTGGACCGAAATGTATGGCATAATTGAAAAAAAATGATAAAACTATATTGTGTGTTATGTTCTGTGGGGTGTATCTAGAACAGGGTTTCCCAAACTATGTTCCGCGGAATACCAGTGTTTTGCCAAACCTGAATAGGTGTTCCGCGATAATTTGGAAAGGTTTTATACACTGCAACACATTTAAAGATCTTCTACTATGTAGAAGTAAAATAAGTAAAACTAAAATAAGTAAGGAATCTACTTCATATTGAAAGGCGAGTGATGATCAATCTCCATTGATGTTTATGACGTCAACTATCTAGGTACCTACTGGCGGAGGACCATCTTTTCTCATTAAATTAAATTTCAAAGTAGACAAAGAAGTTTCCAAAGTATTTTTAGAATACATACATAACTTGAAAACAAATCTCTTGCAATATTTTCCGAAAACTGGCAAGGATAATTCCTGGGTTCGGAATCCATTTTGAATTGATTTAATTAGTGACTCTGATTTGAAACAAAAATACACAGATCAGCCTTTAAATGATTTCTGGGCGACTTTGTCAGAAGAGAACCCCAATTTTTCAAAACAAGCTATGATTGTTTTACTTCTGTTTTCTACAACCTATTTATGCGAAGCTGGATTGTCTATTTATGCTGCAACTAATGGAGTGCAGGAACGGCTCGACGCCACACCAGATTTTAAAATGCAACTTACCAATATTGTGCCTGATATCAAGAAGATATGCAATTCAAGGACTCAAAATCGTCAAAGACATTAAGTGCTTTATTTATTCATATTTTTATGTTTATGTAGCTATCAGTATATTATTGATCATTATATCTATTTTTAATGTATCAAATTATTCGACCGCAATAATAAATTCCCAGCAACTCATATTCCGGTAAACAACTTATTACATGTGTCAGTAGATTGATTGGCGATATTAAATACGGTATCGCAATGGAAAATTAGTCTCCATTAGAATCCATTCCCATAGTAATATATTATACTATGACTGTAATAATAAATAAAATTTACAGCTACTCGTATTTAAACCGCTGACTCGTTCAATATAATTATGTACTAGAATATTATAATGTTTAGGTATTACTTTCGACTGTATAAATTACAAATAATGATTTATTAAAATGTCACTCGAATATACGTTTCCAGCCTGTTACCATCGCAGTCTCTATATCGCTTCGCCCAACATCTGATTGTACCGAGATGCGGACTTTGGATCCTTGTAATATGACTGCTGTAACATACTATTGTACCAACCGTTACCCCCAATAAAACTCGCTCCTGCATACATCTTCGACTTCTTCATATCATTAGCCTCAACACCATAACCTACGACACATCGACGACTCCTAAAGTGATAACCCACACATCGAACACTACAGTGGTGACACCAACATTTATATTGTATTATAGTTTATATTTAAAAATAATAACTACATATATAATGTGTTTTAATAACATTTTATTTTTAATTTTTACTAGTAGGAATTACTAACCTAAAAAATAAGCTAAGTGCTCCGTTAAAATTTCCGGGTTAGCGAAGTGTTCCATTGCATAAAAAGTTTGGGAAACCCTGATCCAGAACATCATAATTGTTTAACTAGGATTCTTTAACACTATTTTTTCCCCATGAAAAACTGCTCGGCACGTCAGAGTCAAACAATAATAATTGGGAGATTTTGGTTCGCGTAGGTACGTAAAAAGGTTAGCCAACCCTGTCCTAGCATTATAGTATTAACTTTCTTAAATTTTTAATTTTTTCTAAAGTAATGTTCATGATTATATAAAATATATATACATTTTTTGCTATATTATAATATTAAATTTAATAGAATCTCCACCGTTTTCTTTCAGAGGCGTTTAATCGTGATTTCCTTTCGCGAAGAGAGGTACGTATATCTCTTTTACGGCGAGGTTAATGACCTGGAAAATCTTTTCTGCATCATAAAAAATGACACAATCGTTAAAGGAGAAGAATATTACTATTCCTTTGGGGAAATATCAACTTGAAAATGATTACTTCCTCAAAAATAATATCGTCATAACATTTGATGCCCATCAAGTATGTACGAGCAGATACCGCAGATGTTCGATAAAGTGATTTTTGGTACAAGCGTCTTAAGGCAAACTGTCCAATTAATTATTATATTAGTGTTTTACCTGAAGATAATTCGCTTAAAAAGCCTTTGCACCAAAAATGCATGCTGTGCTACGTTTGGAATATGGCGGTCAATTTTTAGTTTTTTAATCATATCTCATTAACTAATGAAAATATACAAAAATGTTTCACATACTGTTATTGTTATTACTGGGCATTCAAACTTTGCGTTTGGAAAACCTCTAATAAAAAACATTCTTCATTTATTTGTGATAAAAATTGTCTATATCAAATTTAATGAGTATAAAAAAATGCAGTTGACTAACATAAACTTTATTTATAAATTCATTCATAGCCTCAGGAACTTATTATAGCAATAAATATAATTTTATTTATTTATTTAAGAATACAAAACATTGTGGATATAACAAATCTAAATTCAATACTTACACAACATGAGATTTACATTATAACAAATATTACCCTCACAAGAGAGAAGAAGAGAATATAGAATATAATAATAACCGGAAAAAAATCAATCAAAACATACTTAAGTACAATAATTTAATACAGAAAAATAAAATTTTGAAAATAAAAAACATACAATTTTATAGAGTTAAATAAAGTTTCAAAAACAAAATGCAAAGTACATCATTGAAAATGTCTTTAAGGAGCGCATTCACTAATCTAGCACCCCTCGCTAATGGTGCCTGATAGGCTTGACACGAGGAAACGAGGAATTTATTTTAATGAAATACATACAGCTTTTATTTGTATTTAAATTATTATATACTTACGTTAATTTTAGTAGGTATGAAGAATGTCTTGAAAAACTATGTAGAAACGATTTACCCATAGTCTGATAATGGGATACACCTAACCATTGCCCGATAAAAACAGTCATATTGGGAAGGATATTATTACTATGACTTGGTAAAGTTAGAGCAACAAAAATAATATTGAAATCACTTGCTTGAAAATTATCAATTTATTTATAGTGTGGGTATTTAATATATTTATATAATAAAATAATATTTGAAGAACAAAGCATATAAGTTTTTTGATAAAGCTAAAATAATTTTAATATTTTATATTTTTTTATCAACGTATCCACGTCTAAATCACAAATTATGTAGACTTATGATTCAACAAACACGAGGTAGAAATTTTACGTGGTAAATATTTCATATAACCGCACCCGTACTAATTCCCAAATTATTATGCCTTCGGCTCGATTTAACTAAAAATTAATTAGTCTTATGCCAAAAATAATATGAACAAAACAATATTGAACAAACAGAATTCAACTTTCTAAAGTAATTTTCTTCTCCTGGAAATTCGCAAAAAAATATTTGTAGGCTGTACATGATATTCTGTTTTTCTAGTGAATGTAATAAAAAAATATATTATATCAAATAGTCTGGCTTAATTTAATACATTAAAGGGAGATTAAGTGTGATGTCCCGTGGGAGTAGGTAGAATGAGCGTCGCTTAGGGGCGGCAGTTACTCAAAAGGCGGCAGATTGAGGAGAATCATTAGGTATACATAGAAATGGGTGGGTACCTAAGCTTAGCTAAAACTCAGCTCATTGGTTGGAAACAAAATGTATTAATTAACATAATAGGTTTAACAGGGCGGTATTTTTTTGTCGGGCTCGTGATGTCTAGCTTACTTCCGTTGTCCTAGGATGACACGTCCTTGGTGAGCAGCAATGATACATGCAAGTTATCAGGTGTAGTATTTTTAAATGTATCTGAATCCGTGGACTCTTAATATTGTCTATTAAAATTTAAATTTAGTGGTATATTTTGTTAGTAATGTATCCATACAACACCTTTCTCAGATATTTTAGTCATGAGAGGATGATAAAAAATACTGTATAATAAAATGGGGCGGTATTTTGGCACTGCCTAGGGGCAGCATTTTTTCTAGGGACGTCGCTGGAGATTAACTACATGTCGTCATAATCATCAACAGTTTACTAAGGTTAGGTTCATGTAAATTGTACGAAAAACATTTCACCGTGGCACAGTTTGCCGTGAGCTTTCTTGTCAGAAAGACATGACCGTATGGCGTATACTATACGGTTTCCAATTTTATTAGATTCAATATGAACATAAATTCAATTTTCATTGCTGATTTTGGCAAAATTCATGAATTCAAGAATGAAAACCTAAACTAACCTAACACATAATCTAGTATATTGGCTGTTTTCAAAATTTATTTGCTGCTGGCTTCCTGTGAAAACCGACAAGAATTGTGCTTTATTTAGACAGTAATTTTATGTCAGTACTATACGACCCAAAGAGGTTGGACGGTCTTTAATATACGGCCATATATTTTCGATACAACATTTCATGGTGATGTGAGATACGGTGACCTGCATACGTACATGTTTCCGGATACGGTTTACTAGACGGGTGATATCAGAAGAGCTGCTGACCAGAAGACGCAGAATCTTAAACCTGAAACCTAAATCTGAAACGTACATGAGAATAATATTTTATGATAATTTATACTTATCTTAATATATAAATATACCTATATATTATATAATATATATTAGATTAAAAGGGGTAAAGTCAGAGACATCATATTTTGTGAATGTGTGTGTGAGTAGGATAAAGAAAGAATATTCTTATAAAAAGTAGGAAATCAAGACATAGAGAACATAAACGCATTAAAAGAGCTTAGTTTATGAGACAATAAATATGTAAATATGTACGATAAAACAGGAAGAGACAGGGAGAATAAATATTAAAAGGGGTAAGATGAGAAAAATCTGAGATTCAACTTAAAACACTTAAAACATTCATTAGCATAATGAAATATCAGATTCATTTTTTCTATATAAACTAATATTATATATTATATTATTTGTCTGTCTAACACTCTGTAACGTATAAGCCGTCACTTAAACGTATGTAACTATGTATAATTTTGCGTCTTTGTTGCGCGATCGCATAAATGGAACACCAACGTTGCATCCTTCTCATACACGCTAATCTTATATATGTATGTATTTTGCTCACACACTTACTTGCGTAAAATACACCGACTTTATCGAAATATATACCTACCTATCAATTGGTATTCAAATCGGCGTGTTCTTTAGTAATGAATTTCGTCACCTTATATCACTTTGCGTAGTGTTTTATGGTTAGTAAAATAGTATTATTGACCGCATTGCGAATAATGTTGACAGGTGACACTGCCACCTTGTATTTTTTTCTAGAGCAGTAATAATGGATCAGACAAGAACAATACCGCATTTACAGAATGTTAATTTTTTTTCGTAGAATTTACGAGGTCATAATAATATTTAATTTTGAAGTCCATTTTTTCAACTAGACTTTCTTAGCACCTCGATTTAAAAAAATATTTTGTTTTAAATACACTGTTTTCTAGACCTATACAGTTTCTTTTACCGCAGGGGAAAACACGAAGTAAAAAGATTCCCAGAAATTGTAACATGCTCAAAATTAAATTATATTAAATTTCTCAGCATTTCTGCCTGTATTGTGCTTACGTTGTGTAGAATAATGTGGCTTCCATTAATTTTATATATAATTTAAAATCCTTATTCAGAAAATTAGGTGTACGTCAGATCTTATTTGATGAACATCCGATCTGTTTTAATGACTACCAGATAATGGTATCAAAGGCCAAGAGACGAAGGTTAAGACTGACAACCGTAAAAACTTGTTACTCGGTTAATCTTCGGAGCCTTGTGTTTGGAAGTGACATTAAATTTTTGATTGCTTATGTGTGACTGGAAGCATCTCGAAAACCAAGTGTAAGCCTGCCATTTAGGTTATATTCTGACGTGCGAGACCAAAAGTTGTTACTTTGATGGAATGGTTTCCAAATGCTTTAGTATATTATATTATAATATAATAATATAGTCTGTAAATCAGTTACGCAGACAATTTCAATTCAATCTCTCCTTTTTCTCTCGTTTTCCTATGGCTGAGAATTGTGACAACCTTAAAATTCAGTAATCTTCGAAGTGAACAAAGCTCAGAGTAATAATAGTATATAGAGAGTGGGTATTGTTCGGTAAAATGAAGCCGTATTTATAACTTACAGTAGAACTTCAGTAATTGTATTATTATTATTAACTTAACTATGAAACTTTATACCATCATGTTGCTTCTCAGTACGGCACAAATTTAAACACAACATAATTAACCATTTTTTCTACTAAATTAATTAAAAATAATTACCACTAACTTTGTATTTAATACAAAAACAATGAACTTCAGCAACACTTACTCGCAGTTTTTAAATGAATCCAATCATTCAAAATAATATTTACCGGCGACGCGTGTTAAAAATATTTAATTCGGCCGTTGAAATTATATATTACTCTAACGCATATTACGGAGATATAAGCGTGTTTAATGCTTTCTCACTCGCACTTACGGTTTGTTTTTTTCAGGCCTTGGAACGCAGTAAAGGCTGCTTTGAGTAAGCTCTTTCATTTGGTCTTTCCAGTGCGCTAACGCTCGCTTCTGCTTCACCATACCTGGAGGCAACCCAAAACCACCAGTCTCCATAAACCTACAGAAAATGACTCAGATATATTTCAAGAGTCTTTCATTTATCTGGATGATTGACTGGTTTGTCCTGTACTCTGTTCAAGAAATCCAAAGCATTCATCAGTAAATATTATTTTAAATGAATCCAATCATTCAAAATAATATTTACCGGCGACGCGTGTTAAAAATGTTTAATTCAGCCGTTGAAATTATATATTACTCTAACGCATATTGCGGAGATATAAGCGTGATTAATGCTTTCTCACTCGCACTTACGGTTCGTTTTTTTTCAGGCCTTGGAACGCAGTGAAGGCTTTGAGTAAGCCCTTTCATTTGGTCTTTCCAGTGCGCTAACGCTCTCTTCTGCTTCACCATACCTGGAGGCAACCCAAAACTACCAGTCTCCATAAACCTACAGGAAATGACTCAAATATATTTCAAGAGTCTTTCATTTATCTGGATGATTGACTGGTTTGTCCTGTACTCTGTTCAAGAAATCCAAAGCATTCATCACCAACACCACATTAAGAACGCATCAATTGCCTGCCGCTTCCTTGTTCCCAAGGCCCATGAATCGACACCTTACAAACATAAAATGGAGATTACTAATCTTTAAATAAGCATAATTTTTGTGGCAATCAAAGTTTCTTAATCCTTCCATCTTAATACTATAGTGGTAAGATCTATAATCTTTGAGGCTTTCACGGTTGTTTTCCATCGTAGTAGATTTTTGGGTTTTAACCGTGTGTCCTTCTTCCTTCTTTCCTCGAAATTTCGGGCTTGTTGCAGAGGCCATTATCAAGAGATGATATGTTTTTATAATGAAATGTAGTGTTGGTATATGAATGTAAACGTTGCTCTAAAAATGTCAAAAGGAATCCGATTAGCTAAGAGAAAACGTTGCTCACAGTAATGTGTCAATCATTATGACCAAAGATACCGGCTCGAATATTGGAGTTTGTTGATAGTGCCGGAAGCCATGACGTTTTTAACTGTAATCCATCATCCCTATTAATATTTTTAGGGTTTCTATGGATTTCAATGGTCCCCTTTACCAATCATGCGAAATATCATTTATTCCGACCCAATATCTTAGTTTCAAAGTCAAATGTATGTCCTGTGTCCATCGAGTGCTGGGCAATTGCTGACATCGTGTAATGTTTAAGTCGGTGTGCCCTCTCGTGTTCACTCACACGCTTCTTTACTATTCTATAAGTTTGGCCTATATACTTTTTTGGGCATCCGCGACAGCTTAACTGGTATACACCTGCCGAGTCCATATCCAAAAACATATCATCTCTTGATGATGGCCTCTGCAACGAGCCCGAAACTTCGAGGAAAGAAGGAAGAAGGACACATGGTGGAAACCCAAAAATCTACTACGGTGGTATGATCTGTCTTCGCATTTTTGATATGGAGATAATATATGGAGATATTTAGGTTTCTAGAGAGCTCGAGGAATCTATGAACAAATCTCGATATCTCATGAAAAAAAATTCTTAAATTTGAGAATAATTTCTCACGTGTTAACTCCAGTGTCGTCAATCGAAAAAACACAACAAAACTACAAATTTGTGAACTACTGAATTTGTTTCATTGTTTTTAAAACCGTATCGTTTCAATCCTGACTTTCCATTATATAGGGTTTGGTTGGTATATGACGTATATTTTGCGAATATTATTATCATGGCACCTAACTCTGTTCTTTCATACCATAACTAAATGCACGCAGCATGGTCACAGCACCTTCGTGTATGTTGCAATGTGGGCTTCCTTAATTACTGAAACAGACAATCAAGGGCGTGCCACGTTTTCAAAGTCCCATTTACTCGCCCAATATGGCATGGTAGGTATATGGGATAATGGGAAAGGTCATACTAGCGATTATTTTGTATGATACGCACACAAACAAAACGCATTTAACAGGGGCTTTTATTATACCTTGCCACCCCTAATAATAATAATAAGTGTGACATTTACCTACACATGTACTATATTATTATTAATTTCGGTATAATAGATATTTCCTGAAAATTAATAACTTTATTAATAATGACTCTGTTTCATATTTTGGTGTCCGAAGTATTTATATGGATTCGCAAGAAGTTGATTCATTGATGGATATACATGTATCTTACTGAAATAAACATTAATAATTACTTTCTTCAATATTAATTTTATTCGGTAGGTATCTAGGTATAACAATATGTCAAAATAAAAATAATTCTGACAGATAAGTCAAACAAAAGAACATCAAATTAAAATCGAAACTAAAATAATATGCAAACTTGATGTAATGAAAATTTAAAGTTAGAATTGGCAGGAAGGTAATTTTAAATAACATTTTTTTCAAAACTATTATGTAGACGTCAGTTGAGATTAAGTAGAAATAGGAAATAAAACAAACATATTTTGATTTACCTAGTATGAATACTATAAATACTTAAGCCAAATTAGGATAGAATATAGCTAGTAAATACATACATACATAAAATCTCGCTTTTTAATCTAATATCTACATTTGTCTGTACGATGTAATATTTAAGAAGCGTCGGTGGCATTTTAATTTTTGCGGCCTATATTTTTGATTTTTAGTGTTCTTGAGCTATGTTCTTAAATGACATCAATTATAAAAACATGTGTAAATAAATTCATAGCTTAACTACGTTTTCGGCTGACATAATATGTATTTTACATACGTCTATATTAATTCACTATAAGTCTGCGGAAGTACGTGGTAACGCAACGCATAGGACTGGGAGAAGTGGAAGCAGCTTGGCGAGGCCTTCATCCAGCAGTTGATAGATTCAAGCTGATGACGATACATAATGAGTAAATTTTTTATAATTTTCATACAAACAATGGTTTCCCAAATCGGCCATAGAAAGGGGGTTAGAAGAGTAAGTCTCCTCCGGGGGTAGCCAAGGGACCAAGTGCTTACAACGGTTCCTTTAATTTAAAATTAACCAATTGATTTGATGTTGACTAGGCGGAACTCTATAATAATCCATTAACAAGGATAATTTAACTAATTATCGATCTGTAGATAGGTTTATAGGCTGAATTAGCTTTTAACAGAAATATCTTAAAATTATTAATAACAAAAAATAATAATATTACAGGTCTTCACAAAAATATGTATATTTTTTTACAAACCGTATTAAACCCAAAAATCTCGAAATATCCGGATCAAAAAAATCTAACAGCATCCCAAGATCACAAACCCTATTGCGAATAACGTATAATATTTGTATTTTTTTCAATACTTACTGAATACGTTCAATCAGAAATTTAATAACGAATTTTTCCCGCCTTGAATGCTGTAATATTGAAAAGGGGAGGCCTTCTTTCCTCAATAACGAATAATCATTCGAACGAAATCAAACAGCTGTTCCAAGTTTGAAAGTTTAAATTTGGAAAGCGAGATCAGAATGACGGGTATTATAATTTATTGCATAAGTTTTATTACATTTATGACAGCAATTATATTATTATTATGAATGACTATCGGTTAAATCTGAACCACCTACCTGTGCTTTAAACGGTTATCTATTTTACGTTAAGGATAAGGTAAACCGTAAAATGATATTTTAATAAGTTGACCTATCTAAGTATAGTTTATTGCTGTAGCTTGGCGAACACATAGAAAAATGGCTTGGGAGGGTCCATTTTGAGAAATTGTCCATAATATTTTCTACTATTTTAATGAAGAATTGTTGCAAGTGCGTTGTGTATGGCCCCCACAAGGGGGGACTGACAGGGCTTTAGCCTGGGGGCCCGCGTGGCGCGTCACCTTATTAGTGAGATAAACACACAGTCATCACAAATTTACTCGAATGGTAAAAAAGTTGCCTGCGGCGCTATTTTACTTATTATTTTTCGATAACATTTTAAAATATGTGATTATGTGATGCAAATTTTGATTATTGTGTGTCGATATTCGAAAACTTCATAACTCAAGTGGATTTATTGAAAAATACATATAATCGCTAAAAATGCAATGAATATCCTTAATTTTAACTGAAACACCATTTATTTGAAAAAGTTTATGTAGAGCGTCACAGTACTTTTAACCCTAGCAATAGGTAGGGGGGCCCGACAAATATCTTCGCCTGGGGGCCCGCTTCAGGATGTGGGGGCCATGGCGTTGTATATTGTATAATGTTTATAACAGTCATACCGCTCACCAATGAATAAGTGACATACTTTAATATGTAATATGTTTTGGTGTAGAAACAAAACAATAGAGCGATAATATTCATCAGCATTTCCTCAATCATAACTAGATCAGTAGGGTCTGTTATGATTGGTTAATTGCGATAATATATCTTGTAATATATAGTGAATTTGTATAAATTGAAAGGACAATATATAATCCTCACTCAACTCATCGAGTCCGTCACGCGACGCACTATTATCATCACAAGTGCTTTGTTCGACGTAGTAAACCATCATTCCACTCGAAACAAGTCTCTCAGTTTATTAACACAAACAGATCTCCTACCATTATAACTCTCTATACTCTGCATCTAGACAATAAACATCTACATCATTTGGAGTGAAGATTTATAGATTGTCCTTGCTAATAATACAAATGCAGTTCATACATTACAAGACACATTATCGCAATTAAACAAATCATAATAGATGCTCCAGATCTAATTATGATTGAGGTAATGCTGACTATCGCATCCGCTCCATTGCTTTGTTTAGACAAAAAAACATACACATTAAAAAAATTGTGTCACCCTTGTAATGCTAAGTGCTATGATTGCTACATAATATTATATATACAGGGAAATAATGGAAGCTTTAAAAAAATTCATGTGAGTACAATATATTATATGACAATACAAAAGATAGTATGAAAGATATCGTAGAAATAAATGCTCGTTCAAAATAATATGTTATATCTTCAATATCACAGTAAATAATAATATAAATGAGAAGACAGAGATTCTTTTGGAGCTTCGCAGATTGTTCGATACAATGTAACGTTCAGTTGTTTCAACACAGTATTATTCAAGTCATGCAAATTTTGGACTAATAAATAACAATCGCAAACATGCAGCGAAGAGTTGAAAACTAGTCGCTCCATTTACATTTAACTTGTGCTCGATCCAGTGCAGCTGTGAGAATATAGTCGCCTGTATGCGAAAAAATACCGCCCAATGTTATAAAATAATGTATCCGGAAATTTGTACATAAACAGTTCACCGTAGGACACTAATTATTCGTGAGCCCCAGTACGTGAAACATGAGTTCGTGTAACATTTAATCAAATGATGAGTTTTTCGTTGAACATTTTACCGTGGAGTATATTTGTACGTATGCTACAACATGTGGAGATGTCTTTACTAGGTTAGGTTAGGGTTAATCTAATTGGAACAGTACTATTTGCAAACTATCGCCGCATTTTGTAAGATACGTACATATGTACTCCACGGTGAAATGTTCAACGAAGAACTCGTTATTTGATAAAATATTATACGAACTCATGTTTCACGTACTGCGGCATACGAATAAGTGTCACACGATGAACTGCATACGTACAACTCACATGTAACCATAAAATAATCTACTGTCAAAAATTATATTATTTATTTTGGTTGGGTCAATTATGGTAGCCCTCGTCCCGATATTTTCTTCCTACCTCAAATCCCCGGTTATTGTCGCAAGTCCAGGCGACCAGCTGTTACGGGTCATTAGTCGACCGTGATTGAATAGCATTTAGTGACCTGAAGACAACGGGCACGTCTAGGTTTGATACAGCTAGACCATCGCGAGTAATTGAAAGCGCATACAGACTGGTTTAAAAGTTAAGTGCAGATCACGAACGTATATAAGTAGTGCAACCTTCGTGGAAACCATAATTCTATTCGAATCTCTGTGAAAACTCCATTAATCAAACCACATGTGTCCATATTACCAGTATACTGCCCTTCTAAGGAAGAACGCTGTAACTGACTCTCACACACTTTCGAGATAAATGACATAATGATAAATTTTCCAACTTTAGTACTGTGAATTAATAAGAAACGGTGATTATTTTTATAAGTAGAATATTAAAATACAAATAAAGTAATAATAAATAAGCAGTGACTGCAATAAATAGGTGCAATTACTGGCTTTTTGCTAAGAAATTTGTATTATTTTAGCAGATGTCCATTTTTTCACTAAGGATTTTAACGGTATTTTAGTGATAATTCTGATTTAAAGTGAACATAATATGTAGCTTTAAAAATTACCTAACGGATGGCATTCATAACTCAATTTCACAAATTTTGCGAGTTACTGCCTTCTTCCTTGGAAGGGCAGTATAGGGTGTCTCCTCATTTACCATAAATCCAAGTGTACCGTACGAGTGCCTACTAGAACGTGAGGGCATGCACCAGAGACTAGCCAGACAGATGAACAGCATAAATAGATCAGCGCCTGGTCTCTCCCCCCCACCCAGCTTCACAATCATTCTATAAAAATTAATTACAATCCACTATAGAAAGCGCGACCATATTCACTATTAAGATTATTTCACTACGTTCTGTACATAAAGCACATTTATTGCAAAAATAATAATCGTAAATTACCAATAATCAATTTCGCATACTTGTCTATCTTTACACTAATGTCATGTAATCAACTACCATTTACTTACAGTATCAAATATGCTGAAATATATATCTAATAATATGATATACATAATACATTATTATGAAATAAAAGAGCATTAGTAATAAGTTGAATAGTATAAATAATTATTACATACATTATGTCCACATCCAATGTCAACGTTTAGGGAGGTGAATCACATAGTTTCCATAATTATTGTCAGACTTAGACTATAGATACATCTAGACGACACCCATTGCAATGCTAAATGAAGCTGTGTGCCGTGCGTTTGGTTTGTGGGCGAGCGAACGCATTCGTATACAAATGTTCGAGACCATAGACCATTTTGCTAGTGCTCGCACTAGACGCTCAAAATTAAAATATATTTTTCTATTTTTTTACGTTATATAGCGGTTAAAATGCAACCATTAGTTAAAAATATCCATAATTTAAATTATTTTAAAGAAACACGGTCACTTGATATTAAAATATATAATAATATACAAATAAATTATCAAGAACATGTATCAACTTACCTATGAAACGTAGTACCATCTTCTTGCTTATCAGTACGGCTATCACATTTTAAAACAGCACAGAGAACCATCTTTTCTACTTAATTAACTAAAAATATTTACCACTGACTTTATGTTTAACACAAAAAATATAAATTTTAGCAACACGCGCTCGCAGGTTATCGACGCTTAGTTAAGCAAAAAACTAAGATTTGGCGGCTACGCCGATAACAAAATCTTCTACACATCTGCAAACCTTTTATCTTACTCTAGCGCGTGTCGCAGAGATTATAAGGATGCCGAATACTTTCTCACTCGCACTTATGCATCGTTTTTGTTCAGGCCTTGTCGTCAGATTATTTGTCTTTGGGGAAGCTGAATTCAAAAAAAGCTCAAAAATGTTATTGTAAGTCCATATTATGATAAGATATCCATCATGGTGATAAAATAGGCTGCCGTGTAAAATCGTAATGTGATAATACTTACAGCCAACTTTAGGTACTGCTAGTGATTTAAATTTATTAAATATTCTCCAACCTTATTATTTTTTAAGAAATCTATCGAAATCAATATTATGGGTGCACTATTTCCTGAATAACTATTTATTTGACAGTGGCGATATTGCAAAGTTTAACAGCCCGATGCATAGAATGACACAAATCGTTTTTAGCCATTTGGACGGTGGAAGGGCTGTTTAATGAATGGCGATAAAAATGTCAACACACGTAGTGCTAAAACTAGTGACAGGTGACACGTCGTGTCATTCTCGACTATTGTGTATTCATACAAAAACAACCAAAAAGCCTTGGACGCATTTGAAATATTTATGACCAGTATTTAATACGTCTTATATTTTCACTACGACATCAAAAACATAAAAAAATGGCGCCATTTTAAAATATACTCGTTTTGTTACCATATTAATAATAATCTAAATTAATGAACCAAGTACACATTTATATCTTTCCAGGTATACTTAAGGGGGGACATGATCAGCGTAGGTCAAAATGGAGCTTTTGTTCTATTTTCAAAGCATGATCCTGGACATACCTTAAGCGTTGTAGATAATCAATTTATATAATTTTGAAGCCTTATAATTTTTTCTATTTATTTTAAACATTTAATGACTGCATAAAGTATTTTTATGACATAAAATAGTATTCTTTTAAACCTCTCGCTCTAATGTTTTAGAATATAGTCATATTTCAGTACATAACTGTGCAGTGGTGTTAAGATTTTTTACATTTATTAATTTTTAAACGCATTTATAAAACTATTAGTATAATTCATGATGTGATAATTTTAGTGAATAATTTCCGATAAAAAATTATATTGATAATCTCTGTGATCCCAAATTTGACAAGAATTAGGCATTTTATTATTCAAAAAATGGGCAAGATTACTTAAAACATTTTAAGATAATTCTGAAGATACTCATTATAAGCTATGTCTTTGACCATTCAAGTGTGATAAACATCCTACGAATAATGATTGCTTTATAATAATTATTGACCTAAGAATAAGGTAGTGTTTTTTTGAAATACGCCATTTCTTTTGGCATTCCCCAGTGGTTAAGCTACAACATACGGCCGTAGACATAAATTGACCAAACTATAATTGAAGTAGGAAGTAAAATGATGTTAACGCGCGTGTTTGAACATGTACCTAACCGAAAAAAAAATCTTTTTTTTTTAAACGGTACATGATCAAACACGCTCGTTAACATAATTTTACTCCCTACTTTAAAATAAATATAACTGATAATAAGGCTTCAAAATTATATAAATATATTATCTACAACGTTTAAGGTATGTCCAGGATCATGCTTTGAAAATAGAACAAAAGCTCCATTTTGACCCACGCTGAGCACGTCCGCCCTTAATCCATGATTCGTTAATTAATTCAGTTAATCTATTGTGATAAAGTAACTGTCTTATAATATTTAATGTTTACATTCTTATCTTTCATACATTCTTATTTATATTATTACGACCATAATTGATGAGCGGTTACGCATCGTATTTATGATGTAGTCAGTCCCGGGTTCGAATCCCGGATCAAGAAAATGCACATGTTATATTTGGATCCATATAATAGGTAATATAGACTTTTGACAGGTTGAACAAGTGGCTAACATCCATTTCCCATAAAATAATAATATTTCTTTATACAAACTCTATTGTCTTGCGGCTCATATGATCTTCTCAGGATCAAGCATGGTAAATAAATATGATGGTTTATTTTAAATAATTGCGCCCTTTGTCTACTTTGCCATTTTTTATATTATTATATAATATCGGAAAAACAACATTTTAAAATGGTCACAATAACGACGACAACACGCGATTCTGAATTCGCTAATTAAGAGTTATCTAATTCTGGTTTATGCATTTAATATTTACGTTATTTTATTTATAATTTAACTTGACATTCTATGCATCTGGGACTAAGCATGCAAACATTAGATCATACGACTAATAAATGACAATACCGAACGTGCAACAATGAGTTGAAAACCATTCGCTTTAACCACACGACTAGTAGGCGGGTTGGCGTTATTCCGTATTAAGTGCTTGGCAAGGTGGATCACTGTTGTAATGCTGGAGTAATTCTAACGTCTAAGGATAAGGATTAGAGTATTAATGGAGTAAACTAACTCCACTAACAGTCCACGCTCGAGAGGCTGGCGCGGAATAGCTTAGAATTTACTTAATGTAACAAAGGACGAGGAAATACTGACTATACACACAAAGGGACGTGATTTTAAAATAGTTTCAAGTGTTTCATTGAAGTTAAATTTCTTTGTTTAATTAGGTTTGTCTGCTAAGTAATAAATTTCAAGAATTCAGCGTTAAAATTTAACGTCTTAAAGTTGACGTCATCATCATCTAACGTTTGAGACTTTCACGGTTTTTTGTATTGTAATATATTTTGGGGTTGCCTACGCATATTCTTCTTCTTTATTTCCTCGATGTTTCGGGTTCGTTTAAGTGGCCACTCCCAAGAGAAGCTCTCAAAACGTCGAGGAAAAAAACATGCGTTGGCAACCCATTTGCCTGAGTCAATCCATTTTCTTGATCACACTCAGCCTCTCTGCGCCCTTCTTGATAATACCCACGCATCTTCTCCGGGGGCGGTCCTTGACTATATCGGGATGTAATTATTAATTATTGTTTGTAGAGATCAGTATTTGTACAGATGCACCACCATTGGTTTTCTTTAACCGATCCAGGTATTTTTTGGAGAATATATTAGTCACTTGCCCGACTAATTGTGTTCTGGTTCCAATACAAATAAATTTTCCAGACCCAGGATTTGAACCCGAGACAAATTTATTAATTTATTAGCTGACATATTACCGCTCGGTAATCGTGTGTGCTAAAATTCTAATAAACCAATTCAATCGGGAATGTTTCGGTACAATTTGACCACTAACATGATATAACCCTACATAAATTACTAGATAAAATAGTTCTATGTTTAAAATACTAGAAATCAGTAGGTACCATGTTGGGTTTTGCTTGTAAATAAATTAACCTTTTCAAAGCATATTACATTTTTGAATTTCTATTTGTATGGCGTAGACCCTACCCTATTAAACAAAGTAGTAGTTGCTCGAGTGCCGTAGACATAGTACCTATAACTTTCGATAGTTTCTACCGGAAATGGCAAAATGCAGATCGACAGTCAGAACGGCTTTTCTCTAACATCGAAATCCATCTACAGCGTAGACTTTACATAATACTGTTCAATTACTGATTATATTTTGATTTGTAAATTATGTACATTGTTTTTTTACATCGAGGTTCTAGTTACAATATTAATACTATTATCTGTATCCAAAAACTGATTCGAAGTTATTTTTAAAATATTGCTGGTCACACTTCACTTAAAACTGTAAATTAAGCTTCTAAAAGGCAATACAACAATGTCTTTTAAATAAAAAAATATTTTTTGTCTATCTGAAAATAACTTTTACTACACCAAAAATTTTCTTTAGAATTTGGTTGCAGCGCTGATGAGAGCTATAGAACATGGGTGTTCTATTTATGTGATCGCGCAACAAAGTAGCAAACTCTTAAGCATGAAAATTTTCGTGCGTCAGATAGAGAGACAGTTTATTTGCTACAGACAGAAGATACACATAAATCAAGACAAATAATATTATACAATATAATATAATTTAAAATTTTCAAAAAAAAATTAAATTGTTTTATCATTATTCGCATTTTGTACTGCGAAAGATTTACTTATTTAAAGCTTTTATAAGGTATTGAGACAACTATTTGGAAGGCTGTATTAATTATTAATTGTGTAAATCATAGTTTTTTTTTTCCATATAAAGATATTTTCCTTGATAGGGGTAATAAGATAATGGAATTAGGTATGTACCAACTTTATAGAGAGATTAAGGTAGTTTTTTTCTAATGTAAGAAACTATTGTAAATTATATAATGCTTTTTTAAGCTTTTTATATAATATGTTCAATACACCTCAAAAACATACCCATTAGAAAGAATAATATTGAAAAATATTTGTACCAAGCGAGACGCTAACCTAAATATCCACCAGCTCTTATAAATTAAGCTATCTGTGCCATTTTAATCACACCAAATTTTACAAACTATGCATTCCGATTATATTGATGACAAGTTTTTGCGATTTTCTCCCTAGACGTCAAAATTTTTCAAAATTTCATCTTTCACATACTTTTTAATGATTTGTGATATACCTAACTATTTTTTATATAATCAATTAATAATACTTACATCCAATTGAAGAATGGCATTCGTTATATTATTTTTTGTTTCAGATAAATAATCAAATCAAATCAAATCGTTCAAAATAACACACATTCGCCGTGGGCAAAGCAGCTCACAGTGTGATCTGTCATTAAGTGGTGAACACAAACACCCAGCGACAATTAAACTGCTACGAATGGCCACTCTTGGTTTTACTGTGGGCAGGCGGTTTATTCGAGAGAGATACTCCACTGCATCCACTACTGATGGATTAGTGACGTTCGAATTGGGATTAAGGGGATTTCAATGATGTAGAAATATTTTAAATTTCTCATATTATATTTTGATTGACATATTATTCAATTGCACAATATATTTGCTGCAGTTAGTGTTTCTAGACTGCGATATTATGTTGAATGAATAAAATGATAATCATTATAATAATATTGATAAAAATACGTATTCAATACTGAATATCTATATATTATATAAAATGTTTGTGTGTTTGTCCCGTATGCGTTCCTATAATACCATTCATCCGATTGCGATGAAATTTTGGTGAGTTGTTGTGTGCACACCCGCAAAGGTTTCTAAATTTAAAAAAAACCATATTATTATTCTTTTTCTTCATTCTATCTTCTTTTATTCGTATGGTTCCTATACCGTTCATCCAATTGCGATGAAACGTTGGTGAGTTGTTGTGTGCACACCCGCAAAGGTAACTAAATGAATACGTGTATTAATTAAGGTTCTAAGTACCAAAAAGTAGTATTTCTGTAGTTACAAAATACCGAGTCATTGCAGTAAAATTTCATGAAGCAGACCTTTTGAAAAATGTGGTTATGCAGTGTGAAGCAATCACGGCAGCTTCTATAAATTTAGGTATTAAGAACTCGCAAGTATCAACACACCATCGTCAGCCATTTTATATTGAATGAGGGTGACCACTGTAGTGGTATTTACACAATTATAAATAAAACAGGCCAACGGACTTACAACGTCGACAGGTTTAAATATTTTGCTGTATTTTTTTGACTTGCTTGAGGCACTTAGATCATAGTTGAAGTTATTGGAGTTAGTATGTAGAACACTTTTCTATAAAAATGTCAGTTTTTTTGTTTTTGGTACTTAGCGCCTTAATTAATACACGTATTCAAATTAGTATTATGTACAATATAAAATTTGTTTGTTTGTGCCATCAAATTTTGATTTTTTTTACTACATATTAATACTATTAATAACGTTTGCCTATGTTGGATTCGATTTTAATTTAGTGTTCTTTTGTTTGACCTTAACTCATATTAGAATTATTTTCATATTGCCATATTGTATTACTCAGATATTTTAATATTAAAAAAATAATTACTTATTATTATTTTTTAAATATCTAAGATAAATGTATCCGAGAAGCGACCCTGTGCGAAGCCGGGTACTTCAGCTTGTTACTTATAAAAACTATAACTCGTTAAATAGGACTGTATCAGTAGCTTAAATGATAATAAATGAACTTACTCGGCCTATCTAGATTATTGAAGTATTTAAACCCATTCGTTCTATGTTTTGCTAGGTAATACATAATGAAATATTAAAACACAATTTAGAAAGCACTTCAACAAGAATTATAAGAATCGTCGCTCCTTAATTTTGTCACAATTAAATAGGAAACAAATAACTTAGCAGTCAAAACACATGGGCGCGAATCCCGTTGGGTGTCGATTTTTACCAAAAAGATCTTTTCTAGTGGTTATATATTATTTTTCATGTGTTTTCAAAGTTTGTTTTTGTAGGCCCGATTTGATAAATTGCTTGTACCTCTAATTGTACCCCTAAGATATGGCAGAGACTTTGATTCGCAAAGCACAACAGTCAAGACCTTTTAAGCTGATGAAGATGAAGATGAAGACACCATGCCCCAACACCATTCAGGTGGACAGGTAGCACGCACGCGTTGAATATATGTTCAAATTAGTATGTCGATTATATGATTTTATTTTAATGTAGGTATGTGATGAATAAATTATATTTAATTTTAATATTGTATAAATTAATCTATTTACACCTACATATTATAATTTTCTTCTTAGCCAAAGTAATTTTTTATATTAATTTCCATTCAACTTCGCTCGTATACTCCAGCAGTATAACCTGACTACCTGCAAGTATAATGCTATTAAATTGCACGATATTTTCCTCGTATAATTTATTCGTTTCATTGGTAAGCGGAGTTAATGGGGTTGCAACGAAAACTGTAGATATTAATAATTAAGTTAGCGAATTTATCACAATGCAAATTTTCAGGTAAACATCGCGATAAGCTTGGTGTTACTGCAGTACTTTTTGACCGCAGAACTCATTTGCGAATTTACACACGATACTCTGACCTTAATTTGAATGATGGTTTCTAATTATGCTGATTACTTTATAATTCTATTTTTCCTACAACATTAATTAAGAATATTAATACTAAGTATCGGATGAAGGTACTTGATGGAATTTGAATTTAAATTCTAATTCATTTAAGTTTTTTACTATTCTATTTGAGTCGTTTTTTGCGATCCGGGTTTCGCCTTTCAGAATCTTCAGGCACTATGTGCACTCACCAAAAGACAGATACACACTGACAACGAATACAGTGAACTCTAACTTATATAACAAATTAATACAATAAAGTAGGTGAAAACTCTATCACCTACCTATTAAGTCAAGAATCACAATAAAAAATATAAAAAAACAAATTATGAATAGTTAAAGTGTTTGTAAAAAACCCCTATTCTCTATACCAGGGTTGGCGAAGTTTTTTACTTACGCGTGCCAAAATTTTCCAAATATTATTTTTCGACTGTCTGACGTGCTGAGCAGTTTTTTATGGAGAAAAATAGTTTTTAAAATCCTATTAAAAAAATATGATGTTCTAGATACCACTCACAGAATATAGTACACATATTATATATATTTATAGCTTTATCACTTTTTTCAATTTTGAAACTGTCTGCCAGAATTACTACTACTAGGCATCAACAAGTTTTTGTTTCTTATTTGGTGTAGTCATTTTTTTGGATTGAAATGAATTTTTTTTCATTCTGTCATTACAGTGGTCTCAATATTTAAATCGATCAAAATTAGAGGTTCGTGGAGCGGCATCCCCCGCTTCATGATGAGGTTAGGTTAGGTTAGGTTAGGTTATATGTGATGCAGTGGGTCAGGCGCTGGCCTTCCGCCCGAGAGTTCTGGGTTCGATTCCCGGTCATGACAAAAACATTTAGGATGTGTTTTTCTCAAAGCCTGGGTGTTTGTGATTGTTTAAAATTACTAACAACCAACTTGAACGAAAAAGCAAGGACATGGTTATTAATAATTCTAAAAAAAAATACTTATTCTTGAAGAGTATTTGCCTGCCATTTTTTTACAATACGATCTGTCATTTATTACTATAATAGGATTTTTTTTCTTCCCTCTACTTCACGCTACTCCTGCCCTATACTTTACGATTGTTCCCAAAATGGACAATTTTGCGATTAACTCATACGACCGAACACAGTCATTGCAATTTAACTACGTTTTTATTAGCTCGTATTCTTATTTGTCCAGTACAAATTTTTTCTTGTTTGTCCAAATCTTGCAATCGATTTTTAACTAACTTCCTACACTATATATACATTTGAAATATACATATTGACTATATACATTTGAAACTTTTAAAATATATCAAAACATGATGACAATGCATTCTTTTAATACTTTAAGCAGAATTGAATTCACTTTCAGTTAATTCTGTTTTATATGGATTTCGGAAAAAAATCGTAAAAGGGAAAAGACTATTGTTGGTTGCTAAGGGGGTCCTAGCAACTAAATTATTAATATATACGTGCGTTACTATGGAAATCAATATGAAATGTCAAAATGACATTTCAGTAATATTATTCAGTATTTCTATCAAGTACAAAAAAAAGTATTTATTAATACATAGAATTATCAAGTTTATATGATTCAACAGAGAATAATTTAAAAACGTGGTATATAAATAGTTCTTTTTATCTTGTAATTATTTATTAATATAGTCAGTGGTCTCTCTCACCTGTACGGCTGCACACTACAAATGAGTGATTATATTATGTGCATAATTAATTAAAACATATAATAAATTCTAACTCAAAGTCTGACGTTTAGAAAATATGAAGTTTTACGTCTTGTTTTTGAAGTAAATTATCTTTTAGCGCACGCCAAAGCATAGTTAAAATAAAACATTGCAGTGCAGAAATATTTTATTCCATCTAGTAAGTATCAAAATAGAAGCAGTATAGAATGGGATTATTGCTGAAAGTTATGACTTCCAATGTCTGATAATATAATATTGCGTAATATGTATAATTAAAATGTTAACTATAATTGCGCTAGAATATTATTGGTTTGCTTAATAATTATATTTTTGAAGACTGGAAAATATAGGGAACTCATTCATAGAGACTGATTTATAAAATAAGCCCTTTTTAATAATTGTAAAAGAAATTATTCTTATGGTATCTTTAGTATATTCTGTTCTGATACAATTACAAGTCCTTTTATATATTATTTTTATGATAAAAAAATATTTTTATAATTGCAATTCTGTACCTGTCTTGACCAAATTGTCCTAAAGACCAAAATGATCTTTGACTATTTTGTCACTCATATCTTTTATATTTTTCATTCGAAAAAAGTAAGATTTATACAGTTAGTGCATTATTTAAGACACATTATTTTGTGTGGAAAATGCTTTTAAAATTTATGAAATTTTGGCTAAGTATCATTTATTTCAGATATTTTATATAGATTAAAATGACAAAACATTATTATAGCTGTTGACAAATAATACTAAAACCACTTATTTTCTTTAATTATGTGAGTTGGTAGATACAAAAGGAAGATAAGATGAGATGATCTTTGGTAGTTTTTTAGGTCTGCAATATTATTATAAGCAAACATCCATCACCCATACATTACAAATTATAAGTTTAAGACGTTCACAACATGACATAAAATATTATTATAAAGAAGAAAGAAAAATTAAAGTAATAAAAGGGATAAAAATGAAAATATAAAAAGAGAACATAATATCAACATACAAACGCAGTGAAAATACAATTATATAGCATCTATAGTAGTACAAAGAAGTACACCGAGTTTTCCAAGGAGACCCTATTTTAAGAATTTATAACATAGCGTCCACCTAAACTCACCCTCACGCAAGTGGAATACATCAACACCCGAAGCAATTTGGTTGAACATGGTTATCGCCCTCCCAATTGGCATTAACAGTGGCAGGTTGGTTCTGCGCCTTGGAAGAATAAACAACTGATGCTCCCTATTTCTAAGATAGTTATCAGGTACACACAAGTCAACACTGTCCAGAATGGCAGAGTTCTTATTTTATACCTCGTATAAATTGAAGAAAAGACGTAGCTAAATAAAAATCTTTTCTAAATTGCAGAGTGAAGTATGTTAGTATACATAAGAGAAAGTCAGTTGGATAAAGCCACGGATAGTATCCATACAACCTAAAATTTTGTTATTTATATCGGAATCGATTATATTTAAATATCATTGTGAAGAAAATTTCCAATTAAGATTTTTATAAATGTTTTTTTTATGTACCTAGGTTATATTAAAATTACAAGTATTAATTTTTATACTTTTTATTGTGTATCCTGTGTAGTTTTTTGTATATATTTTAATGTATCTTTAATTAATTATTGTCAATATAAATGTAATTATAAATACAATTAAAATATGTCTACAATAAGTGACGTCCCGTGGAGGCAGGCAGATTGAGCATCGCTTGGGGCGGCAGTTATTCGAAGGGCGGCAAATCGAGGAGAATCATTAGGTATCTATATGTAGAAATAGCCACCCAAACTTAGGAATAACGGAAATATCTTTCCAATAAAAAATTCAGCTCACTAGTTGGAAACAAAATGTTTAAATTAACATAAAAGGTTGAACAAGACTGTATATTTTGTCGGGTTCGCGATGTTTAGTTTACTTCCATTGTCCTTGGACGTCACCTCGTGCCACGTGCAGATTTGCGAATTATATTTTAATTATAGTTAGGTACATACTTACCTTATTTAAAATTTATCCAACAATATTTTTGCCAGTCACTCACGAGCTTTGGAAGTTGTTATGAGTATTTTTAAATGTATCTGAAACTCTGGACTTGCAATATTGTCTATTCATTGAAATAGAGATGGCATTTATATAAAATTAGATTTAGTGGTAATTATATTTTGCTAGTTAGTAGGTAATTTAATGTAATATAAGACATTTCTTAAATATTTTAGTCATGAAAGGGTGATAAAAAATAATGTTTATAAAATGGGGCGGCATTTTGTCTAGGGACGTCACTGTCTACAATATAAAATTGGGTTATTAAATGAGAAATCGTCAAAGAGGGATGTATCTAGTATCTATCCGAAATGATAAAGTGTTTTTTATTTAGATTTTTATAATATCTGAGACTTCATTTTAAAAGTAAATTTGCTTATCAAAACCCTTGAATCACCCAAGAATATTTCGGGAAATTCAGCGTTACCTAATTAATATTCATATTTTCTGATTTTTCAACATCGTTTTTGATTATAATTTATATTTACGGCTGTTATAATTTTTTCTGCATGCTTTGTATTTCTTTTGATCTCAAAATATTAATTAAAAGCTGAAATTAAAAAGATTATTGTTTCTTCTGAACAAGCAGTTACTCTGTAATTATTTATTTTGTTAATTATGTTTGAATAAAATGATCATAAATTTTAAACATTTTTTTTATATACACTTGGTTTTCTGTTATATTAAAAAGAGATGTGTTTGTTGGTCGAGAAGAAAAAGTAAAGTATAATAATTATTAAAGTGATCAGGGCGTGAGATCGTGCTGTCACGTGGATGTGACTGTCAGTGAAACTTGAATCTATAGAATAATATAAAAATAGATTAAAGGATGTTGAATTGCCTTGTAGGTGTATAATATATAAAGAATAATTATTTGACAACCCGATTATTGGGTAGCCAAGTGTGTAAATAATTATATGTACATGACAAAATACTGCAGATTTAAAGAAAACACTATAATTATTAGAGGGAACAATTACTGTTTATCAGAAGCTACAACACTTATTAATGTATTTAAAACAAATGAAAAGATAGAGACATGCTATTTACTGACAATGGAGACTCGTGATTTATTTGCAGAGACAAAGGAAATATAAAAACATTATAATAATATTATAATACGAGTATGTGGATACTCATCTGTTCTTCCGTAGATTATCACTGATTCTACATATAAAAAAAATAAATGAAGCGTCTTGTAATACTGAATTTATGGTTGATAACCGTCCGAGCGGCAACCGTCAGGGCTAAATGGTTATTAAAGAGATCCGTCCATCTGTATCGCCATGTTTAAAGTGACCGGTTCCAAAGAAAATAAGGCTCTTCTCTTCTGCCACAACGTTGCAGTTGGTGAAAAGGAGAAAGCCAATCTTGCGTCCTTCTCTACTTGCGCATCCTTTTCTCTTTGTTGAGCTAAGGTATATTTGCAACGTGACATTCTATATAAAATACATCATCTAGTCCCTTAGATATCTTAAAAGTATCTTTGGATTTCTATACTTATTTCCTGTCCTGAAAAACTAACCAGCATCATCTTCAAATAGTATTTAAGGTTCAATGAAAACAAATAGTATGACTGAGAAAAACTGTCTTATTTTTTTCGGATCTCCACCACAGTCTACCACTACTATTAAGTTTACTGTAGGCTGATGTCACACCCCCAAATTGTCACCAATTGCGGGATGTCACCTCTGGGGGTATAGAGAGGCCGGAACCATTTTTGAGCTGACTCATTAGTAATGGTCGATTACGAGAAAATAAAAATACGCGGCAACGTTGTTTGTCCGAACGCCAAAAAAAAGCAATGCTGCATTTTTATACACCGCTTTTGTAGAAGGAGATCGCTTGGTGCACTAAAGCGCTTCTCGCTGATAGCGATATCAAAAAGGGAAAGTTTTGGTGCGTTGAGATGGTTCAAGACATCTAAACTAAACTAAACAAGTGTCAAACTCGTCTTCCAAAAAAATTGTATAAAAATGTAGATGTAAATAGTATAATCAAATTAAAATTGCCATTTTCGACATTCCGAGGTGTTTATTTCTTCACTCCCGAATCCTAAATAACAGACGATGACCAACAACCAGCAAGCTGAGCGAGAAGATAATGCATCTTACCGATCTCGGACTTGACGGGAAATGACACTGGGTTTAATCGAATTTAAAAAAATAACTAATACGATCTGCAATGATTATTTGTAGCATTAGTACCTACAATGAAAACAAATACGTAAAAGTGACGGAGTTTAGTTTGCACTATTTACTTATACGTACATTATGTGCAAAATATAATTTTTAATGTTGAATCCACTATGAAAAATACGCTTTTTCGTATATACATAAATTTGCAAATAAATATAACCTAACCATCCATTTTTTTTCTTAAATAAACAAATTATTTCGGTGAATATTTTTGCTTGCAATAGATTGCGATGTTTTTTATTAATTATTTTTATTATCTTTTTATCAAATTTCCAGCGCGTTCTATATTTACAATAAACACAAAATATTAATAATCTATCATACGCAATCTATAAAAAGAAACAATGTTACACACGATCAAGCCTCTGTGTAATTACGTAGCAAGCAAAACGAGTTTTGTTATTTTAACAGCGTATCTGCTCAAAGCAGAGGCGTAAAATCAAACGCCCAACTCATCAAGTAGGGTTGAGAAGTAAATTATAATTATGTTAATTTTTATAATTCGTGGGATTGCTGCCAAAAGTTGTTAAGTCGATAATTTTAGGTATTTAATGTTAACAACGGATTATGTGTCTAGGTGTAGGGGTCAACAGCCCCGTGTCCGGAAACTTTCATTAACTATTATACTGTAGGCATTATTAACACATCGATGGATATCACTCGCTTACCATGCCCACGATGAGACTGAAATAACAGGGGTACCTACAGGGGGTGGCTTGCAAAGCTTGTCTCGTGATGTCACTTATGGTTCCTAACGTCTTTTGTTTCTGATATACTTTAGTGGTCCAATGAAAGCACTGTTCCAATGATGGCTACTTTGCTTTATGCATTTTGCCGTATTACACTTCACTGTGAAATGTTGTATCAGAAATATATGACCGTATATTAAAGACCGCTTAACCTTTTTGGGTCGTATAGTACAGACATAAAATTCATGTCTAAATAAAACACGGTTCTTGTCGGTTTACACTTTACAGGAAGCCAGCAGCAAACAATTTTTCAAAATAGCCAATATACTTGATTATTTGTTAGGTTAGGTAAGGGTAGGTTTTCATTCATGAATAATTCATAAATTTTGCCAAAATCAGTTATTAAAATTGAATTAATATTCATATGCAATCTAATAAAATATAATAAATCATCTCTTTCCGATAAGAAAGCTCACAACGAACTGTGCCACGGTGAAATGTTTTAGGTACAATTTACATGTAACCCAATAGCTCCAGGCCCCGTCAGCAAACGCTACAGGATTGCACCAATGCGATAGTCAGCGAATTATCCAATTATGCCTTATCATTTTATCTATGGTGAGCACATTTTGCAAGTGTAACATACGTCGATGAGGGTTAACAACCCCAAGCCTTGTAGTTTCAAAAATATTAATTTGTACTTTACGATTGATGATTTTTTTAATCTATATTACGTACTTGTTTTTTTAATTATAGTTTGACCATGACGCATTTTTGACTTTCCCTTCTTCTTAGATTTTTTGAAATTAATTAACTTTCTTTGGTAATATTGGTCATAACATCACATGCCTGCAGATACGTCCTAACACCTTGATGTACTTGAACACGCTGTTGTAGTATATAAGAATTTGTTTAAATTAGCTTTTCTCAAGTATATTGCCAGTAGGGTGCATACGTGGACCAAGACATCGACGGCAGTTTTTATTTATTACTCAATTAGGACAATCTATTAAATCCAAGAATAGCAAAACCCTCCTCCGTATATTCTCTTCTCGTGACAAATTTGAATACATATTATATTACATACGTAAATAATTAATAACGTAATATTGTTTAACGTGTGCTTAAGTTTATCCCACATTAATCTACACTTGAGGATATTACTTACTGTCTTACAACCAAACCCATAAGGTAACGTACCTCCCATTATTTTTGTGTTCCCTAATCGAAGGTCCATGTTATCATTGTTAAGCAGCAGTGACCAATTTCACTTATTCTTGTGAATCCATGTAAGAGAAATAAGACTACCTACTGGTTATTTTATTAAAAAAAAAAAAAAAACAATATATACACGCATGAGAAAGTAACTCGCATGTTTACTAATATTCTTTATGTAATTTGTGACAATATCAAGAGCAGAATGTAGTCATCATAAATTGACGGAAAAAATGCGTTTTTGAAATATCATTTTCTGACTTTAGTACTAAATGCATTTCTTTTCAATATCATTCTGTCACCGAGAACTATTATTAAAATATACATAAATAGTATGCGTTGTTATAAGATATTACATTCAGTAGTTTTTTTTTTTAATTTTGCTTGCTAGCATTTAAATAAGTATTTATCTATCAGATTTTCGGAATAATGAATTTTGAAATTGGAAAAAAGTATAAATACAAATAAACTTTGGAAAATATCCCTTATGATTTTAATATGATACGATTATAAAATATAGGTCACCTGCCAACCCTGGCGATGTAAATACCTACGCGTATAACCTGGTAGGGATGAAAGCTGTGTTTATTCAAGGGTTGAATAATAAGAAGATAATAAAGCATAATACCGCGCAGCGTGGCGTGGTTAGAGAGCGAGTTACGAGTTACCCAGTGCCCCACACTCGCTCATTTCGCCCCTGTGAATTCCTAATGAAACCACGTAACATCGCTGTACTGGTTGCAGCCAGGGGCGAAGTATCCAATGTGCATTGGATCCCCCGTACCCATGTGGCCAAATTAAGAGACTTTTTCATTATTGTGGTCGTTGCGAGTTTTTTTTTTATTTATAACATTTGACATATTCCTACGTAACAACCAGTGACGTGCGGTGACTTGCTTGTAGGCATACTATAAAAAAATAAGCACGTCTTACATACATCGTCAGATACTTTGTATATTGACGTTGATGATACACATTGCATTAATAAATTCATTAAAAGTCGTGTACTAACACTTCCTTAAAATGTAATGGGCAAATACACATGAATGATTGTACAAAACAGATAAAATTCTTCACATCATACAATATTCATCTGAGTACATATTTCTATACTAATTTAGCGGCCCACGTGCACCACGTAGGTCAAAATTGAGATTTTATGGTATTTTCAACGCAAGGCACGCGGCTCCATTTAGCAATTGCAACGGGTGGCGTCTAGATGTATCTATAGTCTAAGGTCCGTTCCTCATCCGTTCTTTCGTAGATTATCTCTGATTCTGCATATAACAAGTTTAAATGAATCGTCTTGTAATACTGAATTTAATATAGGCAACTGTCCGAGCGGTGACCGTTAAGGTTAACTGTTTATTAAAAAGATCCGTCCATCTGTGCCGCCAAGGTTAAAGTGACTGAGTCCAAAGCAAATAAGGCCCTTCTCTTCTGCCGCATCTTTGTAGTTGGTGAAAAGGAGAAAACCAATCTTGCGTTCTTTTCTACTTGCTCATCTTTTACCCTATTTTGAGCTAAGGTATATTTGCAACGTGACATTCTATATAAAAGACCTCATCTAGTCCCTTATTTTAAACATTTGGTGTATTATTACATAAAATAGTATTCTTTTAAACCTCTCAATCTAATGTTTTAGAATATGGTCATATTTCAGTACATCCATGTGTAGTGGTGTTAGGATTTTTTAGATTTATTATTTTTAAACGCATTTATAAAACCATTAGTAAAATTGTTGTTAACATTATTATAGTGAAATATTTACGATTAAAAATTGTATTTTTAATCTCTGTGATCCCAAATTTGACAAGAATTATGCATTTTATTATTCAAAAAATGGGCATGACTAACACATTTGAAGATAATTCTAAAAAAAAGATTATAAACTATGTCTTTGACCATCCAAATATGATAAAACATCCTACGAAAAATGATTTTTATGTAATAATTATTGACCTAAGAATAGGGTAGTATTTTTTTGAAATACGCCATTTATATTGTGCATTTCCGTGGTTATGCTACAACATACGGTCATAGCTATAAATTATCAAACGATAACTGAAGTAGGGAGTAAGACCATGTTAACACGCGTGTTTGAACATGTACCTAACCGAAAAAAAAATTGTTAATATGTTGTAAAAAACATATCATTATATGTCATTTTAACGCACAACGTCGTGGGTCCCAGGTTCGAATCCTTGGTCCGGCAATGTATCTGAGTCACAGTAAGGATCTATTAGGTTGAGCAAGTAGCTTTCATCCATTTCTCGTAACAAATCAAAAATCTGTTAATACAAATCTCCACCCTGTGGAGGCTTATAATATGATCTTCTTAGGATCGGACATGATTTAAAATTAAAGATTTACAATTTCAAGGCGTAGTCTTCCTTCTGTTTTTAGTATACAATACGTTGGTTGAGAGAACCTAACTTTATAAATCGTAACGCCGAAGTGTAACATTTTTTTGTTAACGCTTTCTTTACCAACGATAATTTATTACCCTACGAAACTTCCTCTATGTGCGCACCTCATTGACTCACTGTAAGGTGTCTGAAAGAGCCAGGCCACACCGGGCGACTCTGGTCTCGAGACCAGTCGCGCGACTGGTGTCTTCGTGCGATTTACTCGGGCGACTTGCCGGCGACCAGAGAGGCAGCCAATAATAATAATAATGAATGTACACGCAAGTATGCAAAAAATACTTTCCGCCTAGTGTGGCAGCGCTCAATAGATAGCTATATGTTTTCATACATCGCTACCGATCGCACGACCAGAAAGACCGGGAGATCTGAAGGCCAATTCTTGAATGAAGCAGTAAAAAACACCGCTTTAATGAAGCACGTAAAATTTTTAGTTTTACAGGAGATATTGTGTGTATAAAGCTTCGAACGAAATGCATTCGTGCGAGTGAGAAAGCTTTCAGCATGCTTATACCTTATATCCATGCGTTAGAGTAAGATAGGAAGTAAACATGCCAAAACGAACCGTTTGTGAATTGTTGAAGTACGTAGCCAATTAATCTTTAAACAAGCTAGTTACGTATCCAATATAACAATATTACAACACGGAATTTCCGTTGTATTTTGCAAACAAACATGTGTGTTTCTGTATTACAAAATCACAATAAATATTTAAGTGAGAATTTAAACACAAACTAATACTTTCAGCGGTAATAGTTGTGTAAAAGATAGAAAAAATAGAATAACAGCCTGCTCACTACGTACAAATTTTTGACGTTTAATAATATGTCAAAGTCAAATGGAGAGCTACTAGCGCCTGTATCGGCAAAGCGTGTATAGTTAAATTGCATACTGTACTCGACACCACCGGTCGACATTTAATATACTTCGTTGTAGTAGGTTTGCGCTTAGGTTGTGCAACCGGTAATACTGCTTCATTCAAGAATTGGCCTTCAGACCGAGCGCACGAACGAGATTTTATTGATTGCGCGACTACTGGGCGACTAGGTGTGGCATGGTCCATATAACTGCATGCATCGGTCTGGTCTCGGCAACTGGTCTCGAGACCAGAGTCACCCGGTGTGGCTCGGCTCTAAGGTGAGACTCTGTGTATGATCAGCTAAAGCTATAAATTAGGTAAATATGGTGATGGTATCGATTGACTCACACAATATGGGAATAGTAATGTATTTTTTTTTTTGTGGAATATTATTTATTTACACACTGAGACTACCCCGTATTCCTAGCGGCGGACCTGCCTACAGAATCACACTTTTCCAATGAACTGAGTATACTGCTTCAAATTAATAGGTGCCTACTTATAAAGTCATCGAACCTAACCTAACAAGCTTTACCATCCGCGATAATGATATCCTTGCTTCATAGTTCATTGTTCTGAACACAGTCATGATATTTTTTTTTAAATTAATTTGAATAATTGCATCACATATTTTCAATATGCAGGGGTTGTAAAAAGCTTAGGAGAATAACTACTTTAATGTATCATACAATAATATTAGTATACAATATTAATAATTTATATTCCTTATAAATAATTTAAAAAAATATATAATAACCTTTGAAAAAATACAACGCCTCCACTGGATTTGCACCAATATCCTATCTAATTACTACAAAATAAAATAGTATTATTTACATCTCAAAGCACTCATTAAATTCTGTTATTTTTTTTACAAGCCGCTTTTGTGACTTAAATCAAGGAATGAATTAAGGCTATTTCTTTCAAAGTCGGTAATCTCTATTTTGACTTTTTTTTTTAAATTTTTCTTGATTCTGATTCTGATTCTATCTTATGTATATTCATCAACCATAAAATTGAACTCAGATTGTTAGTTAAATAGATTTAAACCGGAGATTAATTGCATAGTTGTTTAGATAATTATATTATTTACAACCAATGACATTAACCCATAGCTTACGGGCCGCACAAAATTTTGTTTTTGCTAATTACTTTTCAAATGCAAATTAACACGTTAACTACATAATTAATTAAAAGGGCCCGTAATCATTGTGTTAATATGGACGAAGCATTTGGAAAAAAAATGACACTCACTTTTTTGTCTGGTCTGCCGAATGGCATAATCTGTTCTAACGCCATTACAATAAAGGTGATATTACTATAAATTCCCGATGATTTTGTCGGGTCTGCCGAATGGTTCGGTTCAAACGGGTTCGCTCAAATGAACATTGACACTAGAAACACTGTTCTAACGCCATTACAATAAAGGTGATATTACTATAAATACCCGATGCTTTTTGTCGGGTCTGCCGAATGGTTCGGTTCGAACGGGTTCGCTCAAATGAACATTGACACTAGAAACACTGTTCTAACGCCATTACAATAAAGGTGATATTGCTATAAATTCCCGATGCGTGATATCACATAATGGAAATTGCGTGACGTCTACCTATACAATGTGCGAATGTCGCTATGCACGAATTTACTTGCTAGCTACTGTATTGAGTGCATTATCCATTAATAATGTCATTGTTTACAACATACTAATTTTAAACATATTTTTTTAATAATTTTAAAGACGTTAAGGATACGTCTTAATTTCGAATAATTTATTTATATATGTATGCATTTAATGTACTAGAAAGTCTTTTTTTATTACTAAGTGCAAAATAAGTTGATAACTTTCTGACGGACTTGTCTAGGAATAAAAGTTATGAAGCACTTAAATTTGTTAATACCTTATTCAAAATTTCAAAACACAGTCACTAATTTTAGCGCAAGGTTAATAATAAATACCTCAGTTATATAATATATACTGTTAGCAAATTTCTTTGTGATAGTGAATATTTATTATATCTGTAGCACATAGGATAAATCACAGCACAATATAGAGATAACGCCACTTTTCCAAAGAATACTTCAATTGGTTCTACTGGTAGACTTTGGTAGTTTTAATTAAATGAGTCTTATTTTCCAGGCTTCCTCTTTCTGCTTGGGTCTAAAAATATTTCTAAGAACATTCCTTCCTAAGGAATCCATCATTCCAGTTATTCTTACGGCGACACTTTGCTGTTATACGCAACTACTGTTCGCATTATCGTTCTAATGGTAGCTTGTTACGAAATTAATTGTATTCATTACTTTCCCTGAAGACATTTTGTTTATAAAATGACAACAAAATAAACGAAAGAGCACTTAAAACTTCAAATCAAAACACTAACATTCATTCCCATCCATCGGTCTACGAATTCTCAAAAGTATCTGTTTATTTTTTCTCTCTTTTAAGTATGGCCTGAATGAATGGCCCAGAGCCAACTTTTCTCTAAATCTACGTCACAAGAATATTCATTCCTTTTTAAAGAAAGTAATTTATTTACTCTCGTCAATGGTTGAACCAAATATTTACAGAGGGTTTCGGAAATTCTGTGTAAATAGCGTGGCATATTTTTTTATAGCCTCGCAATACGTTTTTCGTTTTGTGATAATTGGTTTCAATTCCAGCTCATATGATTTATATTTAGACGTGTATTAATGATTTTGCAACACTCTTTTGAGTTAATTTTATAATAATTGAAAAATTACCGTATTACGTACGTCACGTGACAATTGAGTAGCGAAAGGTGGAGGTAAGCTGTTAAGATCCGCAAAAAAATAGTTAGTTTTCATAGTTAGTCATACGTATTTATTTTTATTGAACCAAGACTCTACAATTTGATTACAACAAAGGCTTAGCTTTTGCAGGATTTAAATGCACTTTAAAAACTAACTAACATCATATGTAAATTTAAGTCATATTTCAATGAAAACAAATACGTATGACTGACACAGTTTAGTGTGTACCATTTATGGCGTATCTTAACAGCCTACCTCCACCCTTCGTCACTGCATGACAGGTACTCAAAGCAAATTTAGTTAGTATGCAGGGTAAGTACGGCAAAAGTTCTTGAAAATCGATTTTGAAAACATAGATTCTTTTCAATTTTGATAAATAAGAATGCTCTAACACATAATAATTATTATTTAAATTATAAATATAAAATAGTGACATCATTATTGTACAGTTTCCATTGATTTGTTACATTTTGAATTACACAATCAATAAAAGGGTCAATGTATCCGGCGCACAGAAACACCAAGGAGGCAACATAGGTATAGATTTATAGAGCATAATAAACAATATAAATTTGACATTCGATACGTCAGACACTGAGAGACACGCGGTATTCGAATTAAATCGAAATCCATAGCAAACTGCCTCTATCTATTTTTTTTTTGTTTTTCAAATTAAAAATTATGTAGGATGCTTTTCGGTCTCTTACTATCGGTATTCACGTCTCTATGGGTAAATTTAATGTACCGGACATTAAGAAGTTTAACTTTTAAAATTGTAGCGCAGTCTCAATATTGTGACCATACAAAAGCTCGATTCGATATAAAACAAAGCTTTCAAGTCATAACAATACATTTTTTAAACAATATAATTGATATTAATTAAGTACAAAATAAATATAAAATATTTTAAGTAGGTACAGAATAATAATTATAAAAAAAAATGTTTCATAAACCTTATTAAACTATATTTTAATGACAAAATCAATGTAATATTATATTAGAATATTATTTGAAACATTTAAAAATAAATATTCGTATTCTGTCACTAGAAAGTGCTGGTAGTACTGTTAACTCCTTTAATAGCAGCATTTGTATTCTAAGAACTAATGTTATATTATTAACTCTACGGTCTTCAAGATACCTCGTCGCAACACAGATGTTATATTTCATGATGCTGTGTATCGTGCGATTAACTTAATTGTTATTTGTAATTCAGATATTTCTATAATTTTGTATTTACTATGTATTATGGCGCATTGGCCAATCGCTGTAATGCCGTAATACTTTTTCTAAATAAATAAATAATGACTTTGACAGGACTTGTAAGTCTTAGCGAGTATCTAGGACATTTTGACGTGATCGACACCATCTACGCACTAGTACAAATAATGTATGATTTGTACAATAACAACTGCCATATTTACAGCGATAAGACTTGGTATGCATGGAATAAAAATAAGTCTAATTTTTACAATATGACTGAAAAATTCAAATTTTTATCTACTAATTTAGTAAAATATTAACACATCAAAGATACCAATTGCAGAACGATCGAAACTAATAATTGTAATTATTAAGGACCTAGATAGTTTAGCGTAAGTCATTTTATTTATCAGATAAATGGTACTATTTTTCTGAAACCGTCTGTATCTGATTATCCAAGGAAAACGATTTCTGTTTTTGAATTTATTTTTTTTTACCAGCGCTTTTTGCTAATGACTTATTTCGAAAAATAAAACAACATTGACTTTGTTGTTTCATTTGTTTTCAGGTTGACTATACGCTTAAATTTACATATTATTGTAAATATATTATAATATACTCTTGAAAAAACTCCAACCAATCAGCATTTTAAATTATTACTCAAAGATTTTTGGAAGTTATAAATATTTACCTAAGTAGTAAAATATCTAAATATTTTCCACGAAATTTCACGATTACGGCTTATATTAATTTATTATTTAAATGAAGCATATTTTGAAAACTTAAAGCTACACAAAAAAGTTTGAACGCTGTACGATATAAACATTTATTTCTGAGTATAGGTACTTAACTCAAAATAAAGTGTAAATTGGGAAAAGCTCGTGTAAAAGTGGGTTATTTGGGTGAACACTTGTACAAGCTTATCTATATACATATACAATAATAATTTTATTTATGTCATTCTAGTAAGGTTTATGGTGAACTGGACATCAGCAAATAAGACTGCTGAGAGTTAAGGTCACCTAATACTCACTTAACGGCCCACATGCTTAGCGTAGGTCGAAATTGAGTTTTTATTGTATTTTCAAACCATGATCCTGGACACTCCTTAAACGTTGTAGAAAATCTATTTATATAATTTTGAAGTCTTATTATCCTTTTTGATGACTGCATAAAGTATTTTTGTTACATAAAATAGTATTCTTTTAAACCTCTCGCGCTAATGTTTTAGAATATAGTCATATTTCGGTGCATGAATGTGCAGTGGTGTTAAGATTTTTTATATTTAATAATTTTTAATCGCATTTATAAAACCATTAGTATAATTTATGACGAGATAATTTTATTAAATTATAGTTTGTCAATTTATGGCTACGGCCGTATGTTGTAGCTTAACTACTGGGGAATGCCAAAAGAAATGGCGTATTTCAAAAAAACACTACCTTATTCTTAGGTCAATAATTATTATAAAGCAATCAATATTCGTAGGATGTTTATCAAACTTGAATGGTCAAAGATATAGCTTATAATTAGTATCTTTAGAATTATCTTCAAATGTGTTAATTTTGCCGATTTTTGAATAATAAAATGTCTAATTTTTGTCAAATTTGGTATCACAGAGATTATCAATATAATTTTTTATCGTAAATATTTCACTATAATAAAGTCGAAGTACTCTCTGGGAATCTGAGAATGTTTACAAATTTGCACATTAACGAAAGAGCTGCTCAAATCGATTCAATCAGCTGTTAGGCTCATCGGACAGTTCAACCTGATCAGACAACTGCCAATTTAATTGTATTTGAACATATATAATTTTGAAAAACACTTTCTGAGAGAGTATATTATTATAACCAAAAAAGTAAGATTTGGAAGAACGCTGATGAGTAGGTATTAAAATTGACCAATAGTTAAAATTTGTCGCAATTAGTATGTCACGCCGTAGCATAATGGTTAAATGCGACGAATGGGGCATACACCCGGGAGATACGGGGTTCGATTCACCGTCGGGGTGACTTACTTTTTTCAAAAAAAAAAAAAAATTCTTTTGGTTATAATATACTCTCTCAGAAAGTGTTTTTCAAAATTATATATGTTCAATAATCAGAATGATATATTCTTAAATCTTGTGAATTATTCGTTGAATAAAAGAAATACTTAATTATTAATTATTGTATTTATTTAATTTTCGGCGTATTGAAGATCTTTTCATTTTTATATAACTGAAGATGTCAAAAAATTATTGCAACAGAGTCGGATTAACATTATATTATGAAGAATTAACATTTTGATTTGATTCAAAATTTATCAAAATATTTACCCTTATTGAGTTATCAAAGAAAAGATAGGTTTATATTTTTAATTTAGCATACGTTTAATATGTCATAATCTGTATGGCATGTTGCACGATCTTATTGGAACCACATATCGTCCAGATCAAAATCATCTAATTCTTGCCAGAAAAAATCAAAAAACATGTTTCTGTCGCGTTTTCTGTAGCATTGACAATAATTGCATTAGCATTTTCGTTTTAATTAAGTGTTGATTAACAAACTGCTAATTTTTGTGGATGTAAAGGCCTTTCAAGAATAGCTTGTAGACTTTTATTACTCCAAATGCAACAATTATGCTTATTTATGAAGCCATTTTGCTAACTGTATTTTATACGCCTTCAAATGCAAATCTCTATGAAGAATATTACATGTAGTGCTATTAGAAAGTCCAAGTTTATTGATTGTTCTGGATTTTCATCGACAACAACATCAATATCTTCAGCAGTTTGTTTACGTTTTTGACAGGTTGAATTCTTAACATCACAAACATTACCATAAATGATAAGCTCTGTATGTTACTTATTGTTTTGATCACAAATGTCACGCAATGCCAGAAAACGCATCTCGAATAGATTCATTATTGTTGTGATGAATTTTAACAATTTGTATACGTTACACAACTGTGTATCTTTTCGTGATGATTTCCCAAACAATCTGAACACAAATGTAAATTTTGGTGGGAATTAGGGAAAAATGACTGCTATGACGTTTTAAAAATGTTGAGTACTAATTTGATAATCTCTTTATGTTGTCGACAATCATACAATGCGCTAAAATTATTACAATGGCATTACATTTAAAATATGTAATAATTTTCAGCATCCAAAATTCTAGGTACACTATAAATATGCAACAAACCTTTGATATTTATATAATATGTACCTATAGAGCCCAAGTCAAATAAATACAAGCTTCGTTATTAAAACAACGAAAGGAAAGAGCAACCTGTATACTAAGCGATGGTGCCCACAGAACGCGTCGGGCGCGCGAAGTCCGCGTATGCAGTGTTTATTCATAACCATAATCACACGTCTCTTCCCGCGCATTACCCTTCACCTATGTTATAAGCGGCCCAAGCAGCACAAAATAAATATTATTACAGCGCCTCTCATAACAAAGCAATAAAAATATTATATTATTTCGGGGCTTGTAATTAAAATTTACGATGACATTATTCAACCAGCGATAAACTGAACACGCAATAAAATAAAACAATGACTTCTCTGTAATTAAATAATTGCTTTCCGCCCGTCGATCGACGATGCCTCGCGCAGCGTGTTTTTACTCGCTGTGTTCAATAAATGGACTCCATTGTATTTTCTTTCATTCATATCGCCGAGAAGCGGTGATTCGCGAAAAAACGATGATTCATGCGGCGCGCGCGTAAAATGCGTCGTCAAATCCAGTGGGCGCTGGCGTATTTGATTACGTTGTATTTTCGTTGATTTACGCGCCACTTGTAGAAATTTTGCGCGAGCGCCGCACTCGCTGCGTCAATGGGCTTTATGCCTAAGCTTTCTTAACAAATACTTGCGTTAGATACCAGGTGCGCGTTGATATGACTTAAAAAGTATCTAACGAGGAAAGAAGAAAGCGAACAATGCAGCCTCTCATCAGATCAAACAGGAATAAGCGATTTGAACTTACCACAGCCACATGTTATAGAGTTTATCTTAGGTACGCTGACATACTGTAGTATAAAAGTCGTAAGAGATCAGCTATACTGCCTTGGTAAGTAAAACTACAGTGTTTTGGTTTTAGTGAAGTGTGATAACCCAAGTTTTTAACTACTTTTTCCCGTATATTATGTAAAATTAATGAATTGTTTGACATAATGTCTAAAAATAGAAACATATGTTTAGAAATTATGTCAAAACATCTTTTTGGCAACATCTTTTTACTTAGCAGGACAGTATATTTCGTTTCTACGATGGCCGCGCGGCTTAAACGTCAGCCTATATCGTCGTGGGTCCCAAGATCGAATCCTGAGTCTGGCAAGTACACATATTATTGTTTTTCAATTTGTGAATAAGTAAGAGTATGGACCTAATAGGTTGAGCAAGTGGCTGATATCCATTTCTCGTAAAAACCAAATTATATTAATACAAACCTCCTCTTTATATTGGTCGCTGTGTCTATGTGAGAAATAGGTAAGGTTAGGTTAGTAAGTAATTCACAAGATGGTAAAGCTGTCATATCATAGCTCCATTTAATGAACAGATATGAACAAAGAAGAAATATAATAATTGTTCCATTCCATTGAAGTGGTACTAAACGGAAGTGTAATATTATTTTTCATTATAAATAAGCTTTTTATAATGACGTTGTCTTATCATAAAACATTAAGCTCTACATAACAGAGAGCGATAACGGCGATACAACGCTTCACGTAGTTAACAAAGTGTTATGCCAAAGCTCAGCGAGGAAATTCACTACAATTTTTCGCTTTACGGAAAGCTCGAAGATTTTACAGTGAGTTTGTCGTAACGAAACGTTGCTCGATTATATTTTATACAACTTATCAAATCATACAGATTTAAACTGATAATATTTTTTAATGATTTATGCAATACGGCATTTTTTATTGTTATATTTTTCTTCTTCTTCCGTGTCTTTAATCAAAGCATATTGATAGCAGCCTGTGAATGGTATTAACGGCCTTTCGGGATATGTAAATCAGGTTGACTTGATGAAAAAACATGCCAGGATGATAATTTCTTGAATCATTATTAATCCATTGTAGATAATCGGCGCCAGTTTGACGCTGCTATTGACCAAGTAATTCTGGTCAATCGGCGTCAATTTGCCGCTTGTCCTTGGTAAAAATGTTTTATTTTTTACTTTTAAATATTTCTTAAAAACCTAAAAATTTACCTATATATTTGAAAAGATGGTTTAAATTTAAGTGTTTCAATACTTACACAAGTTTTGAAAAAATATTTAAATTAATCATATAATATAAAAGTTGTAGCAGATTTAATAGACTCTTTAGAAGTTAAATTTACTACAACATTTTATTCTGGCTGGTGGTTTACAACCAATGTCAGCCTCCGATGTGTTAAAATTTAATCATTTATAAACTTTACAAATGACAAAATCAAGACGTTCACAAAATTACATGGAAAAATAACGTCTACCTAAACTCATCCTTGAGTATGTGGAATATATCAATATCCGAAGCGATTCGGTTGAATACAGTTACCTATTGCTCGCCCAATTGACATTAAGAATTGCAGGTTAGTTTTGCACTCTGAGAGACCAAACAAGCGATGTTCTCGATTTCTAAGATAGTTATCAGGGACACATATTGATACCGTGGATGAGTCGATAAAAGTATGTAGCAAAATATATTTTTTTTCTTTTTTCGACCATGTCCGATCCTAATAGGATCATATGGGCCTCCACAGAGTAGAGGTTTGTATTAACAGATTTTGTTTTTTTTTTACGAGAAATGGATGTCAGCCACTTGCTCAACCTATCAGGTACATACCCTGACTCACACACAAATTGAAAAACAATATGTGTACTTGCCAGACCCAGGATTCGAACCTAGGACCCACAGCGTGATAGTCCAACGCTTAAACCGCCCAGCCACCGTGGGCGTTATTATTTAAGCGTGAATTAAGCTCGCCCGCGCACCGATATATCCAATAATTATCATACACCCGCGGTACTGCAGTACCATTTTCAAACGAATATGCTCAAATGGGCACAGGAGAGGTGCGGGGATCGGGGCACGCCACTGGGAGCTTGATCGGTACTGCAAACCCGATAGTGTATTGCCGTTTCTGCGTTCGTACGTGAGCACGCGCACGACATCGGAGGAAAGAAATATAGTATAATGATTTATTAACATTGTTAAAATTTATTTCTGCAAGCAATTTATGCAAAGTTATTTATTTTAATTACTTATTAATATAATAATAATTTATATTTAATTTTGATGTTAATAGTAAAATATAATCCAAACAAACATTTATTTTTATTTTTAATCAACCGCAGCACCCCTAGATATCTTATCCACAAGCCGCCACTGTTTATAACTATATCATCACCTCATTACTACAACTAGTTAACTCTGATTAAATTTGGTCATTGTTGGGGAAATGAAATTTAATTTTAACTTGATTAATATTATTATAAATATTGGCAATAATTATTATTTAAAATAAAAATGAAAAATTATTCTTGTCTAATTAGGAACAAATTGTCCAATAATTTTATGAAGAAATATTGCATTGTTATTTTATTTATTTAATGTATTTGTGGTTTTAAAGATATCTAATATTCCTAAACACCAAATTAATACAGTTTCCATTAACTTCTGACCTGGTTTTATCATTTTGTAGAGAGGGAAATGTAGAATCATAATATTCAATAGCTATCTCAAAAACAGTGAAAATCAGATTTGTGTTTTCATAGCTTTATTTTGTATTATCTGCTGTTAAATTTTAATTTAAAAAATACAGCATTTATTAATATTGAAAGGTACTCTTGAGTTGGTTATTATAAAAGATTTCATATAAGAAAATATCTCACAACGCGGAACAAAAATAAATTAAATATATTTTTTTAATTTTCTTTCTACATGATTCAAATTTTCGGGCTAAATAAAATGATGCTTTAATTAACAAGTGGGTGAAGATTTATTAAGAATTTTTTTTATTAAACTCAAGTTATTTGCATATACCCCACAAAGAGGTTGATTACCTGAAATTAATCGTGGTATTTAGCCAAGAAAATTTATTAATGGCCGAAGAGAATATTAAAGAGCTAATTTCTGATATTCGTATAATATACAAATTAGCTATAGTCACTCGATAGGGATGATAATAATATGATCAGGTGACAAATAAATGACTACGTTAGAGTGACCAAATATATTAATTATAATAATATTATTATTATAATAATTATTTTTTAATAATTCTGCTGTAAGTGATGCATCATGTATGTAAGTTACGCATTGCTTAGGAACAGCAAATTATAAGGATATGACAATTAAGGATAGAATGAAAGTTATTTATTTTTTAAAGTAGATTCCCAGGAATTGATAACACTTTTTAACTATTTGTAGATAAAAATTTATATCAGGATTTAAAAGATTTTCTTTGTATGCATACATTTAAGACAATTTCACATAAATATTAATGTGTTGGAGGAAATGAATTTAGTTACATAATATGAGACTAAAAGAGCTATAGGCGAGAATTTTCTATAATATAACTATTTATATAATATATTATATAAATTATACTATATTAATATATTGTAATTACCTCATTAGGCACTCTCATAATCATACTGAGGTGTACGATTGCCGGTCAGATCATAATATCAGCCAAGGTATTTCTATGATTGTTTCATCGCTACCATTTATTCTTTCTCTTACTGATACTTAATAGTTTCCTCTTTCCTATATACTTACCTCTTCTAGGTTACTTAGTCTATCCAAATTCATTTTCCTTCAGTTAAGGATACCCGAAGTCTTTAAATCCAACACGATACTACGCTTCTATCCATTTTTATGAATTTAATATATAATTTATATACATATATAATCTTTTGAATATTACAAATAGGTCATGAGGCCTAATTACAGTAGTATAGTGATTTAGTAGTAGAAGTGAAACGATCACTGAGAAAACCACATAAATATATTGTGACCTCACTGGAATCGAACCCGGAGCCCACAAATGAGAGCCCATTACTTGACGTACTCAACAACTTGTCTATTTTATACGAGATCTGCCAGATCATCCAATTTTCCTAATGTTAACTTCTTTGTAATTCTTGACTCGCCTATCATAGGTATATGATCCGGACGTCTAAAACGCCCCAATCCTTAAACTGTCTACTACTATTACTATTACTATACTAATCTTATTTTACTATGTCTTCTTCTTATTGTGCCATCCCCTAGCGGAGGTCGGCCACCATCGAGGCGATCGTATATTTGTCGTCTGCTACCCGGAACAGTTCGGTGGAGCTGCACTCGTACCAATCACGGAGGTTCTTAAGTTACGAAATGCGGCGCCGTCCTCTGCTACGCTTCCCATTGATCTTTCCTTGAATGACAAGTTGGGGAATGCTGTATTTTCGTCCTCTCATAATGTGGGCCGAGGTATTGTAGTTTCCTGGTTTTGATACTACGTAGAACTTCTCGGTCTTTCATTTTACTATGTAACCTTGGTATAAACTAACTTTTCTACATACATTTATATTATTAATAAATATTAATAAAATAATTATTATGTAAAAGAACATTATAGTAATTAGTTTCTTGTATATCTCGTGAATTCATGATAAATGAAATAATTAAAACTTTTGCGCAAGTAAAATAAAAGAAATCTTTTGTCAGACAGTTGTAAACTAGTCTGGAAATGGTATTTTAACTGAATTCTGGGATTTACAAGAACACTAAACTGTTGTCAGAGAAAAGTCTATAAGTAATAAAATAACAAGAAAATCTAGCACGTTTACGACATTTTTTTGCCCAAACGTCGATAAGTCGCGTAACTTTTGCCTCGTTTGTAATCAAAATCTATTGTCGAAGTTGTTCGTCAGTCAGGCGATCTGCTCTATTCAATTCGTAATTGTTTTTTATGTCCAGCATGTTAACACTACATTATATTCTAACCTAAAAAATATACATTATGGCGTAATTTAAAGTAAATGTCTGTAACTATCGTAGTTGTCATAACATTTTTGAATTAATCAAAGAACTATATTACAATAATAAGTATCCCTCGTAATTTTAGTTATAATTATAATAGTATGTATTGATTTGAGTTACCCCATCTCCACCCGCCATGTATATGCAGTCGCGATTTGTACACGGCCGCCTTTATTCATGTTCTTGTCGGGATTAGAAGCACGTATGTCGTGGTTGGCGAACCTTTTTACGTACGCATGCCAAAATTTCCCAAATATTATTTTTCGACTGTCTGACGTGCCGAGCAGTTTTTCATAAAGAAAAAATGAAAAAAAACTCTATTCTAATAGAAAAGTTTGAAAATTACAATTGAGTTCTTGAGATTTTATCTTTCGCCGTATTTTTTAGCCTTTTTATAATTTATTATAATTTAATATTTAAATTATGGGATTCCGTCAATTAAAATTAGATATATTATGTTATATTTTTTGTAACCTGAAATATGTCTAAAACCTTCCCGGCATCAATCAATATACCATTTGTCAGGCTAAAAATAAAAATGCATGGGATGCGGGTCGTTCAAAAATAAATATTAATTCAAACGGGAAAACAAAAGAATAATAATTGAACGTCAAAAATTTTAATTTTGAACAATTGATCGATGTTTAAATGATGGATTGAAACTTTTGTTTCATTATGGAACCATGAAAAATTGTGACAGCATAGAGATCTATTGAGAATTCATAGGTTATATTTTGTAAACAAACATTGTGATATGAAAGGGATTGCCTAATTAAAACATTTAATGAAGTAGGTACTTACATAATTATCATTTTGTTTTAGTAGAAAAATATTATCAATACATAATTACGATTAATGTCCATGCAAAGTTCCAGAGAGTTTCTTCCATCATAACATTTATGTTTAGAAGAAAAAGCAACATTCATAAATATGGTTTCAAACCCAAGAGATTTTTTCTATTGGTTTTAATATATTTTCTCAGAAGTGTTTTTAAAAATTATATATGTTCAAAACCTTTGAATTTTGAGTTATTTCATTAATGAAATGAGGTTTTTATTATGTTTTCAAAATCTATATATTGCTCAAACACTTTTACTATAATTATACACTAGATAATTCATTTTAACTATCCACTTACGTCACTTACATTTTTATTTCATGTGAGAATCACGCTAGAAAGTACTAGCTCAAGAAAGTGTAAATACCACAGCTACTGGCAACTTCTGACAAGTACTCGGGGCTAATACTTTTGACTTGGATGGATCGCGAGGCTTTTACTCGGACGTCTGTAAGTCTCTCCTCTTCGATAGTTTGAAATTTTCTCGTCGTGTGTCCAGATTTTTCTACTTTGTATGTGAGTAAATAAATATTTTAAAATTTGATATAAGACATACAAGATTTAACGATTCAGATTTAGTGACTGATGCATCTATTTATTCATTTTTTTATGTATTATGATTTATGTATTATTAAGTTAGTTGCCTAGAATCATAACTCATATATTCCAAAAATCGAGTTTTGAGATAGTCGCAAAAAATCACCAGAGCACTGTTTTTGTAACTGGTAGGATACAATACTGCCCTTCCAAGGAAGAAGGCAGTAACTCGCAAAGTTTGTGAAATTTAGTTATAAATGCCATCCATTAGGTAATTTTAAAAGCTATATATTCTGTTCACTTTAAAATCAGTATTATAACTAAAATACCGTTAAAATTCTTAGTTGAAAGTAGACATCTTCTAAAATAATACAATTTTTTTAGCAAAAAGGCAGTAATTGCACATATTAATTGCAGTTACTGCTTATTTATTACTACTTTGTTTGTATTTTTACATCCTACTAATAAAAATTATCACCGTTTTTTATTAATTCACAGTACTAAAGTTTGAAAAAAAACACATTATGTCATTTATCTCGAAAGTGTGCGAGAGTCAGTTACTGCCTTCTTACTTAGAATATATGTCATGTATTGAACTTCTTTGAATATTAATGAGTGAGTGAATCGATGTACATTATATTTTTTTTAAATATATAATACTTCTAAGACTGCAGGTACACAGCACACTATGAGAAATATAGTTCCCTGATTGATTAGAAAGGCCTTGGTAAGAGAACGCACAGTATTCATTGAAAAATGTGAGTTATACAGTTAACTTTGTCAACGATTTTCACATGGCTTAATGATTTTTGATACCCAATTATTTTTTTTTTATATGGTATAAACTAAAAACTAAAACTAAATTAACCTCAAAAATGACAACATTGCAAAATTTAAGTTATCAACAAAATTAGTCGTCGCCTATTATAATCAATAGTAGGGGATATTAGTCGTCTTGGTATTTATTATTAATTGTTTTTAAACATTTGTTCAACCGGTGACATTACTTACATCACCATGTCATACCTCAGTATGAGAGCATAAGTCAAGCACAAGGTCACGGCACTTCTCTCAGTCCATCGCCACATTTTGATAAAAAAAACAAAAATATTTTTTGTATGCATTAAAATATATGTATGTATCATTTTACTGATGATACATAATTTGGAAATACCTCAAAAACATTCATAATAATATATAATCCTAAAAGAAATAAGATTCTGGACATGTCTAGTACATAAAGGTTGTAGTTGGCTAAATTCGTAAAGTATATTGGTTGAAATCTGATGGATTCAGATTCGTCTAGAGTCCAGTCATGCTTCATATTTATTTCAAGATTTTTTTCTAGTAGTTAAATTTCTGATAATATATTTTCAAATTATGTATAATGTTTTCCACCCACGGGGGTTGAGCGGCTTAAGCGTCAGCCTATAAAGTTATGGGTCCCAGATTCGAATTCTATATCTGGGAAATAAACAAAATTATTGTTTTTTTTCAATTTGAGTTTGATTCAGAGTATGGACATAATAGTTTGAGTAAGTGGCTAACATCCATTTATCGTAACAAACAAAAATCTGTTAATTCAACCTCCCATTGACCCATTGGATCTTATTTGGATCAGACATGGTAGAAAAAATGTGAATATAAGTCAGCTACGGAGATGAAACCGTGGTTCGTGTCTTTGCAGATGCAGTAGCATTCTGGTACTACGGCACTGCGGTAGCATTAATAATTAATGTTGACAGAATATATTTTATTAAGCCTCAATATATAGAGTTACTACAAGATAATCTACAAATGAAAAGAGTTATGTTAGATGAAGGGAAATAGTGTCATGCTTTATTAACATGTTTGTCTGCTGGAGTATCTCAGAATGAAGTTAGAAATAATTACAAGATAAAAAGAACTTTTTATATACAACGTTTTAAAATTTTCTGTTGAATCATATAAACTTGACTTGCTAGCTTAAACGATCGAAAAAATTTGTACTTGATAGAAATAATACTAAAATGTCATTTTGATTTTCATATTAACGCACGTATATATTAATAATTTAGTTGCTAGGACCATCCGCTTAGCAACCAATAATGGTGTTGAAATAACTATTCATACAAAACAGAATTAACTGAACATGAGTTTAATTCTACTTAAAGATAGTTAAAAGTATTAAAAAAATGTATTGGCATCGTGTTCCGATATATTCTAAAAGTTTCAAATGTCTAGCTAGTCGGAAAGTTAGTTAAAAATCGATTGCAAGATTTGTACCGGACAAATAAGAATACGAGATAAGAAACACGTTGTAAAAATACATTGGCTCTACCATCTGATATTGATCTTGACCGCCTCTCAAAAAGGTTTTTTAGCAGAATTTTTACAAGATAGACCTATACAGAAAACCATCAACCAGTTTCTTATATGTTTTGGGTTTAAACACACATTAAAAAATTGCATGTAAATTTTCAGGACCTATGATTCGAATGCGAGACCAACTTACAGTTTTACAATCGGCATGTTACAATGAGTATATTGCTGGTGTAGTTGAAAGTGGTGAAAGTTGTAGTTAAAATATATTTGTACTCATGGATACCCTTATTTAGTCAACTAAAGTGTGGAGCAAAAAAAGGGTGCAGATAAACTTCGCCACCCGCCCGGAAGAGTAAAATATATCTCGCCATTATTCTCCACAGATCGAGCCTTTTTACTCGAGTTTAATGTAAGCGACAATCGATGACTTTATTCAAAGTTTGTGATTGTTGACTCTCGCAAAACGAAATACCACTCTAGAGATTAGCTATCGAGAATTGATGACGAGGATCCTGCGGAAAAGTTCATCCGTGAAAACATCCCCTCGCCATAACACCAGAAAACACGTCTGTAAAGCTTTTACGCCTAAAAAGGTTGTGGATTGTATAAATACAAATCGACGTATAATCAACACCAACTCTCTCTACCTTAATTAGCTACTTACTTAAGCTAAGGTTATAGAAAAAAAACCTCTGTATGACAGAGGGTAATAACATTATATATTATTATGATGCTGTAAGTTTCAAAATGTGTAACGTTCATTTTTACTTCTATTGATTCTAAGTTTGTAAATATGTAATATTTTTCCTTTGTTCACATTATCATATTAACGCCTGAAATTTTTTTAAATTTGAACAGTTTCATTCTTTTCATTAAATTGTTGGTTATTAGAAAATCACTTATTTTTTGTGTTGAAATTCCTTTTCATAATATTAAAATTATGTATACCATAAAATAATGTTTTACTTGCGGCCCGCCGTTTATTTTATATTCATAATGTAGCCCTTCATCCAAAAAGTTTGATCTGCATTTAGATGGATATGCCATTTACCTACAAATTGTGTATTACACAGCTTATCCGGAAATTTGTACGTAAACAGTTCACCGCAGGACACTTATTCGTGCGCCGCAGTACGTGAAATATGAGTTTGTGTAACATTTAATCAAATGACGAGTTATTCGTTGAACATTTCATCGTGGAGTATATTTGTACGTATGCTACAGCATGTGGTGAATTTTATGAGATGTCTTTTCTAGGTTAGGTAAAGTTAGAAATAATCTAGTTGGAAGAGTACTATTTTCAAACTATCGCCGCATTTTGTAAGATACGTACAAATGTATTCCACGGTGAAATGTTCAACGAAGAACTCGTCATTATTTGATAAATTGTTATACGAACTCATTTTTCGCGTACTGCGGCGCACGAATAAGTATCCCACGATGAACTGCATACGTACAACTTACATGTAACCATTAAAATTACGTATATCATAAAATAGTGTTTTACTGGCAGCCCGCCGTTTATTTTATATTCATAATAAAGCCCTTTATCCAAAAAGTTTGATCTGCGTTTAGATGGATATGCCATATACCTACAAATTTTGTAGTATACAGAGTGTATGAGTTACCCATATAATGAACTGGTTGAAAGCTTACGTAATAAAAATGTCTAGTGTAATGATGAATTTTAGGATCTTTGGTATCCATACCTTTAGTAAAATGGCTTTCGATGGAAACAGATGCTGAAGAAAGCAGAGCGTTGGAGCGGAGCACAGAGCAGGACCACGGAGCAGTGGTGCAATGAGCTTTTGCCTGGAGCAGGAGTGGAGGCAGAGCACTGTAAATTTGTATTACTCCCACTGCTCTGGATGTTTTTTTTATTATTATTAAATTTTCGTCCTAAAACCCAATGAAAATATTATATTATTTGACACTTTGCAACACTTAAATTGTTTGAAAAACAGCAACGTTGGTAAGTGATAAATAACCTCACTTTTTAATAACGAAAATGACGAATAATAAACCTTGTTTTAAAACTACTTATTTTTTTAACATTTGTATTATATATAATACATATTAAAACTTTTTAGCCGTAGCGGAGCAGATCCTGGAGCGGAGCTGGAAAAAATATTAGGTCTCGGAGCGGAGCAACTCAAAAAAAGGTCCGCTCCAATCCTCCGGAAGAAAGCCTTATATAGGCTCAAAGCACCAGAAAGATGAGGATCTATTTTTATTCAATAATATATGTGTCGCTACATTTCAAAATCCGCCAAGTCCACCTTTAGGTATTTTTGACTTGTTTGTGAATTGCTGAAGAACTAATGCTTTCTAACATTTCTGCATTATCAAAATGTGGAATTTATTAATTTTAAATATTCTATACTCGAAATAATACAAACTTTCACCCTTGTGACTGTGTATTTGAGAAAACAAAAAGCTGGTTTTCTCCTATTCATCTATTACGGACTTGGTTGATTTTGAAATCTAGCATAACATATTATTATGTTTCTAAATATCTAAGAAACTCTATAAAAAATACTATTACATAGTTAACATTATCAATATCAAATCATGTAAGTACATTATATATAATAAGTAAGTGAAAAACTTTTTTGTGAAGAAATACTTTTTCCGAACTATAACTAATATTAATTTCTAAATCTGCCAAATAGTGATGTGTATTTACTCTACCGAAAACTTCTCTATAACATGTATTCGATTTCTTTGTACTGGTATAATATTATACATTGTGTATAACATAAACTTTTTATAAATACAGTTGGAAAAGAAAATACATTTATTGGTTATATATACATATATATTTATTGTATTTTAATAAATCTTTTACATATCAATTTTATTTTACATAGAAAATGGTATTCTGTTTATAACAAATGATTCAACGTTATAATATAAAAGTCTTTGACAATCCAGACTTCAAATAAATATGTTACTCGTATTAAAAAGTTTTTTGATCATCATTTTTTTTTGTTGATTGCCATTTTATAATGATTTAGTGGATGTTTGCCCTTCGTTATCTCGGTGAATAAATTGACGGCATATTACTATTCTTTATACTATTTTTTCTCAGATTTTTTTTTTGGTAAATGTTTTGAGTTACCTATTCTAAATAATATTATTATTTAGGTGACGTTACATTACTTTTATAATTACATTCTTTCTTGACTTATCACAGGAGTTTTTTTCATAGATTTAAAGTGTTCTAAAATTTATGTAAATTATTAATTAAGTTATAATTTAAGTTAAAAATAATTTTGAAAAATGCAACGTCTGTATTTAAATATCTTACACCAATCCATGATAATATCAAATTATTTAAGGTAAATAAATATTATAACCATAAAATAACATTTAAAAAAATTATGAAACCTACTTTTAATATTTTTTTCAGTGTACCATATTTCGTCAACCCAATTCTTACCTGTTGCAAGTACGATTTAAATTTATATTTTATAAGTAAATTGACTTTTAAATTGAATTCATGAAAATGGTTGATATTATTTTAGAATTGCGGTAGCAAAGGCTAAGTGAGAATATTCACAGGACGCGGTGTGGCGAGGTGTGGAATTTTTGAGGTACTCTAAGCACAGAAAAAGCGGATCGACGGCATATTTTTATGTATATTTAGAAACCGACCACAACGAATCGAATAGCGAACAATTTACACCGGTATTATTAGTGAATAACATATTATGCAAAGATGTGGATGATATCGCTCAGTGATGTTAACTTTACTGTCCGACCCGCCACGTATGTGAAGTTTCTCACTAAGATAGACAAAATATAACATCTGTAGTGAGACCCAAACTACAAACACTAATAATTGTAAGCTGAAAACAACACAATTAAAAAAATCATTATTTCTTTATTGAGGCTATTGGTTTAAAAGTCGGCAACTTCCATTTTTATTTATTTTATATTTTTCATGATTCTGGCATTTTAAATACTTTTCCATACGCTACTAAACTTAGCTCTATTTGTTAGTATAGTACTATCAAAGCGGATGTTAATAATTGCTTAATCGGTTATATTAATTAGCTTCTATTTTGTATTATTTTCGATCAACTTTAAATATAATTGTTTTTTAATCCTATAAATGCCACGAGTGAGTTTATTTGCCAAAAGTGTCATTTACCGTCAGGCCATAAGCGAATTAACTCGCGAGATCTTGTCGACGTTATAGCAAGGTTAGTTAATCAATGTTTATTATTTTAGTGTGAAAATGTTGACGAAAAAATGGAAATACGTTTCAATTTTGAATGGTTTGCCTTTTTTATAGTTTTATGCGTATTTCATATTTCTCATGTGTTTTATTTTATTCCAAAATAGCTGGCCTAGAGGTATCCACATTGTAAAATTTGGCTAGGAATGAAAATGTTAATTTTAATGAATTCAGTTATATTAGTCAGCTATTCACTTTGTCAAAGAAAACAAAAAGAAAAATATATTATATTAAATTTGCAGTCCTGAATAATATTGTCGCAATAATTTTAAAATTTCAGTATATTAAGGTAACCGACTTTGAAACTAATATACACAACAATGAGTTAAAAATTTGTATATAAAAATGTATATATTAAGGTTGCTCAATAACCAATCATAACATGCTCATAAACCAATATACAAACATTTATTTCTTATCTCAACACTTATACAATTTTTCCAACATTACTATAATTTTCATAAACTTCATGATGATAATATACTTTGATTGTTTTAATATCCATATCCAATGACGCTTTTAAACATATCCAATTATTTTTAATTATTACATCCAGAATTTTATAAGTGCTTTATATATTTTGAATTATAAACACAACCATTAGGGCCAAAGCACACGCGTGGCGCAGAGATCCAAATGGCACTTTCTTTGCGCACTGCACTGTGCGCTTCTTGCAGTGTACTCCGCTACTTAGTTTTACCGGGTTTTCAAATGGTTTCAAAATTATTTAAATTCCTTGAGGATTTTAAATGTATCACATAATATTGTTAAATTCAAGTCTAATACAAAATAACGTTAGGTAACATTGAAGTTAATGGTCCCACCAAACCACACCCGGTCTTAATCGGGAGTATCACGGAACCCTAAGTTTGGATGTGAATCATGATTTTTTTGTTGACTGGGAATGTCTCAATAGCAGTTACCCAAGACTGAGGTCACCATGCATCCAAATGTGCTTTGACTGAATTTACATGACTTGAAGTTTAGAGTACCCATGGGAGAGAGGAGCACGTAGAGGCAAATTTTAATTTAAACAACAAAGGCAAATACAAAACTGCCGAACAATCTAATTGAAGTGATCTTCACGTTGGCAATATGAGAGGTCTTCACAATAGCAATTATTATGATATCAGAATTATTTTTAATGCATGGTGGCTTCGCTGGCAGGCTTTTTGAACTTGGTCTTGTTACCCGCTCAACATGTCCATGTGGCGAAGAAATACGGAATACAACCAGCTGTTGGGCCCATCGGACTGTCCTACTTGGTCGCCACAAAGCGCAATTTTGTTGCATTTAAACAATGTTAATGCTACATAACAATATTAAATATAAACTTTATTACACAGAACGTAATGATTTAAATTTTTAAATAATAAATGCGTATACTTTTCTCTTCAAGATTTTAAGCGGCCTCGCATATACAAACTCAACATAACATTAACACGCTCTCCTTATGCAATACAGCCGAATTGTAAGAAAATGGTTGGCGCGTCCAACTAAGTTGGTAGTGGCGCCGCATGATTGTCACCATTGAATGTTTGACACGATCGTAATAGGTATCTTTTTAGTACAATTGATTCGAATTTACCTATCCAAAAATATTTTTACTGTGGATTGATATAGCTCTAATAATTCTTGTTTGAGCTTTTTAAGTGGACTGTAATTATTTTGTGCGAAGATGAGGAGGTCGGATCTAGGGGTGGGGGCGATGGAACAGAATGCCAGACACAGATCTTTGTGATGATATATGAAAGCTCCGTGGTCTGGTTTCAACTTTCGCTCACGCAGTATTATTGTTTAGGGTCACTCGGTTCGTATACTCACGCACTTTGTGACACAGTTTTGTGGATTATATGTGAGGGTGTATGATGATAGATTCTGAATGAGTCTGTATCTATTGGGTCAATCACTTAAGCGACGGAAAGCTATTAGAAGCCCGCTCACGCCCGCTATCGAGATGCAACTGGATGTTCTTTGTAACACCGTCTTTCATGACCCGTAATTGCTAATTGATTGTCTGGTGACAATAACACTGGGGATGAGGAGGTAGGTGAAGAGATAAGGAGTGGAATAGGAATATAAATGGCCAAACCAATTATTTTTAGTGCACTCAATATTTAAATTAAAATTACTACTAGATTATCTGATAACATTTTAGGTTTTCGTGAGTTCAAATTGAGTTGATACTTTATGAGCGTACCCGTCTTAGCCTAATCGCACATTGAAAATCGTCTCGACTTTTGGATAATACTCATAAATCAAAACTGAGCGCAATATGCAACTTTCTAATTTGCGTATAGGAAAGGCCATGAGAGGCCTGTGACGTCACATGGCATGCGAAAATGAATGAGAAAACACGAGATTACGGGACTGCGCTGCATGTCGGGTGAAAATATTTGCTAATGACTCCAATCGTTCAAACTAAACCTCCAATTGGTGAAGTGTATTTTGTGAATAACGATGATGTCACATTGACGTATTCGACACGTTGCAGACGAGACGAGTTTAGACGTGCGAGCTGGCTTAGAATAACGCGCTTCTGAAAATAATAGTGAGTAATCTTTGTAGCTTTTAAGTCAGTTTATGTCGCAATTTTTGGCTATGAGGTTATAATATTCATATTATTAAGAATCTTTAAAGAATAATTAAAAAGTGAAATCTTAATATTACATAAAGAAAACTGAAGAAAAAATATACACTAAAGAAAAATACATAAAAGGATATTGACGTTATAAGTGGTGATTATATACACATTTCCCCCTGAATTTTCACATTTCCTACAACAATAATATTGTATTAGATAATTCATTGAAAATCTAACATATAATTTTTTTATCTGTGTAGACACTTCAACTAATTATTTCATTTGTACAACCACTTAGTAAATATTAATAATCCAATTCAACAACTTATAAAATAATGTAAATCGTAATTTTTAAATTTACCTAAATGAATTAATAAATTACATCACACACTTTACACTGAGTCTGTAGAAAAAAAAAGTAAATCTTCACTCAGGATTATAATAAATGGATAATAGTGTTTTTTTTTTGTCACCACAGCATTTATTTTCATTTACACACAATACTAAGTTTACACTTGTTCATTCATCCAATATTCCTAATATTTTAGTTAACCAAAAACTTTGGTGGTAATAGTAAATACCTTATATTATTTATGTTCTTATAAAGTATTTTAATGTTCTTAGTATAAATCTGTATGTCCTTAAAAACAGTATGTTCTGGAAACGTCACACATTCCCCGGGCATCGTCTTGTCATCCGTAATAATACTGTGCATTTGAGCATCTATTCAGACTCCTTGGACTGACTACGACATCTGTAGGGGGTTGGTTCATTTGCGGGGGTGGCCCACCCCTTCTAAGTGTACCTCCTTCATTTATTCTAGGCAGGGTACCGACATTAACAACATACTCATCGGCCTGTCCGTACATGTTGGCATTGCCTCCAATAAAAGCTGCGTTTGAGATTGCTCTACCGTAAACTCCTTTGTGTGGTAGTGTCACATCGGAAAATGCAGCCACTCTGTCAGGTTTAAGTGAAGAATTGACTGCAGCTATAGGTAAGGCTGTAGTCATGTCGATGTCGCCGTCTACCTCGGATATGTTGTCGCCGAATCCGTTTGGTAAGTCTGTTGTTGCCGATATGTCCGGTATTTTGTCGTCTCGGCTGGAATTGTGGCGTCGCACGGCACAGTGAGCGACGCCTAGGCACGCGCAGAGTAGAATTGACGCCGCTACGCTGATTATCAGGTAGAGGTAGAAACTGTCCGTGAAATCTGCAACAAAAAGAAAATAAAACATTATTATTTACTGATAACCATGAATAAGTGGACAAATTCTTTTTAAAAATATTAAAATTAAAACAATAATATTCTTTCAATCGCACAATAATAATTAAATTAACGATTTTATGATAGAACTTTACAATAATGATTTATAAACAAAGTTTTTTAACCCATCCTCAGAATATAATCTATGATAACTACCTAATCCTAAACATTCAAACAAAATAATATACTCATGCATACACGGTCATGGCAGAAAGAGACAGATTAAAAAAAGTACTGGGATGACTTCATTATTATAAGTTTTCATCTGTTTATTAGTTCTCGTCTAAAACCATATAAATAAATCTTATAAATAGAATATAGAAATAGGTGAAGATTTCGTCACTGTTGTGTTAAGAGCAAAACATAATATATTATATTAACATAATACACCATGTTTTTTTATAATACATTTTACCATTATTTAATACAGGAAAATTAAAAATAATATTTGCGGACATCACAACTAAAGTAGTCAATTTGAAAAACCGCCAATTTTTAAGTAGTATAGTAAAAAAATATCCTTATTGATTTCGTAACCATCTATTTATCAAACAATGTGGGTTAACACTAGCTACAGTATAACTTTAACCTGATTCATAATATTGTTATTAAAATCCTAAAGTAAATGATTACGTTTTTGGTATTTATAGACACATATGCATTTTCCGGTAAAGTATAGATTATTACTTTATGTAGAATTTGTTCGTTTTTGTCATTTAATATCAAATACATAATATTTTATATTATAATTATTAAGAAATTGTAGGTATTATGTAATAAAAAAAATATATGTTTATCCAAAGAAAAGTTGAAATAATATATACCTCAGATCCTTGTTTATTATTGTCACAAGACCAGGTAACCAGCAATTACGAGTAATGAGACGACCGTGATTGTGAATAATATTGAGTTAGCTCGAGTGACATCAACATCGTATGCGAGCTTGTTATAGCTTAGCAGTCAACGGTTTGAGCGAGCGTCGCGTCTATTTTCCATACTGCATACATTCCATCATCATTTACCATCAAAAACCAAGTAAAACCGTGAGAGTGACATTCCGAACTGTCCGTTTACCAGTGCATGAGTGCACCGCCTGCAGCGCGCGCCAACCCTCTCAACATAAAGGAAAAGGTTCTGGCATCATGTGTAACCCCCTCCCCCCCTTCTAGATCCATAATCCACCAAACAGCATCCTCAAATTATAGTCCACTGCTAAAAGGGCCAACAATATACAGTCAAACTTGGTTATTACGATCACGGAAATAGCGATATCTCCAATGTAATGAGGAAACATCCGACCGGGCAGTTAACTAGACCGATGCCGCTGGGATCGGATTACGTTTATGATACTAGTTAAGTGTCTAAGTACCGAATTGATGTTTTCGCGAACAACATTGAAAAAATATCCACGCATATGGTTGAAATTGCATGTAAGCATCCAAGCTTTGTGAAGTCAGGAGGTACCTACCAACGCCGGCGGCTCAGCACTTCATTACAATAAACAACTTATTTTGTAGTTCATGAATGCCATGCTTGTTTCGGGGTTTTTTACGATGTTTTTTAGATTTTTTATGTTCTATACTTAAATAGGACGTGGCGCGAAAAATATTATATAACGAGTAATGCTTATAACAAGCAAATTTAGTCAGTCTCATCTTCCTCGTACTAACCTAGTTCGATTGTATACAAATTAATATTTTAATACGGACTTAACACGATACTTTTTTCACTATGCCACTATTCTTCTCATATTTCATTAGGGCATAGCATTTTCCGATATAAACTAGATGGATTTTCCGGGTTTTCCAGTATATAAACCACAGCATCACAACCTTACATAGCTGTCTTTGAAATGCAATTACCGCATTTCAGAATATTGTAAGCTTACTGCAGACTTGCTGAGCGTACAATGTGGTGTGGAAAATTATTTTCCGGCTCAAGTTCTTGTCACAAAATATTTAGTTTCAACAAGGCCAGATTTCTAGTTTTGGATTGAAACTAGTATATAAAAAATTGTTAGTGGATTACGGCTATTTCTTTAAAATATAAATAATATTTATATAATAATTTTGCTTTACTTTTGTGATGTCTTTAATCATCCTGAAGCTAAGCAAAATCTTAAATAAAACTAATGTCAAGCTTATATGGATATATTATCAGACAATAGCACCAACTTAGTTTGTGATCAATGGTTATAAAGAGGTTAATGCTATTACTAACTTAATCATAACAGAATGATGTCTGGCGCAAGCCAAATGTTATTGTTATTATTGACGTTTTTGCTTACGTATGAACATACTTATTTGAATAATTTTTTGTCAAACGTAATGTATATTCAGTATTGAATACTAAAATATTAGTTTTATTATTCATAAGTACAATAATAAAATTTGGCTCTGTAATGGATAGAGGTGAGTTGGAAATACTGTCACCAGTTTGTGTACTCAAGTTTCGGATGAAATATACCGAAAAAATAATGAAATACATCGAAAAAAAAAATACCCATACTCAGTATGTGTGGCCCAATAAACTTATTCCAAAAAACTTGTGATGATATCATCGCGAGTCGCTGTTTTGTGCACTCGCCAGTTGGTAGACTTTCAACACTATTGACATTAAATAAGCGCGAACGAGATAGCACTCAAATATAGGTATTTTTTAATTTATTAATCTATTGCGTTCGAATGTATGAACAATAGGTCATAAATTTTGTGTCGCAGCACAGTGGTGAGCTAGAGCTTGTTATATTATGATGGCCATAGCCATAAATTGACAAGCGATAAATGAAGTAGGGAGTAAGATAATGTTAACGCGCGTGTTTAAACATGTATCGTTTAAAAAAAATTGATTATGTACATGTTCAAACACGCGCGTTAACATGATTTCACTCCCTATTTTATTTATCGTTTGTCAATTTATGGCTACGGCAGTATGTTGTAGCTTAGCTACTGGGAAATGCCAATAGAAATGGCGTATTTCAAAAAATACTACATTTGTAGAATGTTTATCACGTTTGAATGGTCAAAGGCATAGCTTATAATCAGTATCTTTAAAAGTATCTTTAAATGTGTAAATCTTGCCCATTTTTTGAATAATAAAATGCCTAATTCTTGTCAAATTTGGGATCACAGAGATTATCAATATATTTTTTTATTGTTAATATTTTACTATAATAATGTCGACATAAATTTTACTAATGGTTTTATAAATGCTTTTAAAAACTAATAAATATAAAAAATCTTAACAACACTTCACATGGACGTACTGAAATATGACTATATTCTAAAACATTAGAGCGAGAGGTTTAAAAGAAAACTATTTTATGTAATCAAAATACTTTATGCAGTCATCAATTGTTTAAAATAAATATAAAGGATAATAAGGCTTTAAAATGATGTAAATAGATTATCTACAACGTTTAAGGAATGTCCAGGATCATGCTTTGAAAATAGCATAAAAGCTCCATTTTGACGTATGCTGAGCATGTGGGCCGTTGAGACTGGTATTATTAGAATGCATGTAAATCTTTTATCATTTATTTGTAACTGTATTGCTCAATACAGTGTTCGTTGAAACAAAATCCGTATTCTTTCATTTGAATATTCCTGCTTGTTCATATCTTGCTAGATGTAACAAATCATTTTTTATTGCATTCGGGTTGCAAATATTTATTGTTGTGTTAGGCGGATACAAATTTATTTCTGTTAACTTTCCTAACGTTACTCATAAAACTTTATTTATATTGGAGTGTATATTTATTTTTCATTGTAAAAATTGTGTATCAAGATTTGAAGCTATATTTATGTATTATTTATGAGTAAAATTATATATCAATAAATAAATAAATTTTTTGAATGCTGAGTTGGTAAATAATTATTATTATGATTATATTAATTTCGGTCTTAAGGGTACATGTTAAGCCAGCGGCGCTCCAATAAGCGGCTCTTTTCCTGAGGTGTAATTTAAGAAGATAATTAAAATAGCAATAGTAAATAATATTAATAAATACGGAATGAAGCAACAAGATAATTTTAAACCAGCGGCACTCCATTTTAACTTCCTTGCAATCAGAAAAACAAATAATTTAGATAGTTCAATGAACCAAAGAAACACTTTTATTTATTTTGTGAACCTGATTCTAAATCACCACACCAGAGCTAGTCGAAGAATCTAGCTTATCACTAGTTTTGTTTTTGTTTTATTACGCCAAAGAAGTATAACTTCTAACGCACGTACATAAGTACACACACCAATTTTTTTGTATTATTATATAACAGTACCTCAGTTAAAAACGTAGTTATAAGAAATAACTCTTAATGAATCATGGATGGATCGATAACTTAGAGGTGAAAGCACTCAGAAAGTGGAAAACATGAGTTCGAGTTTGACTTGCCTCAGTTGTTTTATTTTTTCTAATTCTGTGTTTTTTAATCATGCTTTTATTTGTAAATCACAATTATTATTATACATTTGAAAATCTAATTAAATATAAAGGAAATTTCGATAGGTATGTCGTCTTTAATACATATGGTAATATTCATCTACTACCTAATAGTAATTGATAGTTAAATAATTAAAATGATTAAAAAAGGAAAAACCACCATTAATAATAATCCCTGTCGGGATATAAATGTTTTTCCTGCTTCCGCAACACTAGTAATAACATCTGTTCATATGATGGAGAAACGAGATATTTGTATGTTTTGTACTTATACTGTCATATCAAATTCGCACTGGAAAATACAACAACACACAACAATATTTGCCTAAACTTTGGAGAGATAATCAGGGACGGATTGGGCCCTCTAGGCAGTTGGTTTAAATCCCTTCGGAGTGGAGCGAGCTTATGATTGTGTTATGTAATATTTCTCTTCTGCGCTTATTACTTGCAGTATAATCGTTTTAGCATGATGATATTTTCTTGATTGATGAGTACTAAAAAAACATTTTATATTTTTTTATATATTACTTAGGCATACAAGCACTTAACACATTAAGTTTTATATTCACAAAGACTTATAAATTAGAAAAGAATTAATATTACGTAACAAGCATTATAGAGCACATGCTAGCGAATTTCCGTTTCGTTATTTTCCGATCTACAGAGCATTGGTTTGAATTCAATGGTTTGCTAAATTTTACACATTGTCACGAATTTTCTTCCGTATTTGGCAGTGGCTAGGGCTGGAGGCTAGGGCTGGAGGCTAGGGCTGGAGGTAGGCTATTAAGATTCGACATATTATAGTACACACTAAACTTCGTCAGTCATACAACAATCAGTTACACCAGAGACTCAATATGAAACGGCTCATTTAAGGCAAAAATTTATGATATATTATATCGAAGAACTTAGTAGCTTTAGTGTATTGTACTGGGAGTAGATGTCACTATATCCTGAGAAAAGCGGAAGACCGTAAAAAACTATTGAAAACTCAAAGTATGAGTACAATATTTTTATTTTTAAATTAATCAATAACCATTCAGATTTCCCACATTAATTATAACTTTCTTATATTAGATTTAATGTACCCAGAGTAAATATTCGTCCTCACATTTTCTCACTTCTATAATATTATAATATCCATACATATTTAACCAATCTAAGTTACAATAATAATTATCCAGTGTCTCGACTCTTCAGAACCATGAATATTCATAGTGATTGAGTGAATTCGTTTTGTTCTCTTGCCTCTTTCAAAATTATGTTTTCCAAAATTTACGACTGATTGTGTCTGGACGACGGCTTTTCGATTATATTTTTTTTAAATTGTATTCTTTCCTTATACTGCTTGCTTCTCTAGAAATACTTTTTTAGATATTCCAGTTTCTTTTTAATTTTTTGAAGTTATGCTTCTTTGGGCGCGTTTGGAAAATTAGATCAGAGTGTATTTTTGGCATGTGACATGTAAAACATAATTTATATTTTCACACGAAAAAAATCGCACTCGATTGGATTCGAACCACGATTGTTCGATTATCAACCGAACGCACTGCCTTTATGCCACAGTGTGATAATGCAATCGTGACGATTATAAAGTATACTATTATAGTTTTGAATTGTTCTGGTACCTAGGCAGCGAATTTATCATTATTTATGTACGAAGAATATTGTTCCGTTGCCTAGGAAACGAATTTATTGTTGTTGGCCAAAATAAAATGAAAACAACAAGAAATAATAAAATATATTTTTTTGTGATACAAGTTACTAGAAATAAACCAGCGGCATTCCAATAAGCGGCCCCACTTTATTCTAGTTTTATTGATATGGGGCTATTAAAACGTCAATTTTATCTTATATTATACTGTATTATTTGACAGATCTGAAACATGACGTCTCGCGCAATGATCTCATCATAGCCGACCATAGTGATCATAGTATGGATTATTTTGCTTGGTGAAAAATATTTTTTTCGCAGTGAAAATTGTACCTACTCCTTTTTGTATGTGATTAGCTGTCAAAACTAAGCTTAATATTTTGAAGTGTGATAGGTACGTTACTTTTGTTTGGTAAAACATATTTAGTTTATGTTAACTGTTTGAATACTTTTGGTTGATGTGAATTTTACGTTTATGAATGTTACGCCAAAGAATTATAACTTCTAACATGCGTACATAAGTACACACACCGATTTTTTTTATGATTACTACTAACGCGTTTTTATTTTTAACTACTTTCAATAACTCTCCAATTATATTCCTATCTGTACCTAATATTTGATGTAATTTTATTTAATGTATTATGCCCGCCTTGTGTGTCCGTTTGTTAGTTATTGGGACAATCACATAATATTTTATTCTTTAATAATTATACTTGTTGGGTCACTACTGTGGTGTTCGATGTATGGGTTGAGGATGGTGATAATGAAGTCTACGATGTAGCAGGGTGAGATTTATTAGCAGCGTATCGGTACAATAGTATATTATACAATGATAGTACATATAATCTACTGAGATAGCTACGAGATAGGTACTTGGATTCGAGTGACATTTAGATAAATTATTCTTCGTTATTTATACAATAAAAAGTAACACATTAAACTTAAATTCTGGTACATAATCATATTGGGCTAATTATAGAGTCAGCGTTTTAAATCGAGTAGCGAAATGAAATATTATTTATTATTACAGTCGTAAGAAAATATGATACCATGAAAAATGAATATTCGGCTAATACACCGTAATGATATAATGTGCTGTGATATGATGTAATAATATACCGTACCTAATATTGCCAATCGACTTGCTGATCTAGCTAAGATTTGTTTACTGGAAATTGATTCGCTGGGAATATATTACTGCAGAGTAATTTGATACATTAAACAATAGATATCTAATCGCTATTATTCTGTAGCTACATACTTATTCTCTGTGATTTGTCCTATTGGTTGACCTAAAATAAATTAGTGGTCACGATTATTTTCCACGAAAAGAAGTTTTTATTTTGTAATTTTTTATTGATAGCAGCAATTATAGAAGTGAAATAATTACAGAAACATCAAAGTTTGAGATAACTTTGTTTTAATTTCATTTGGGAAATTAACTTGAAATCTGTGGTACAAAATGTAATGTGGTAAAAAACCTACTGTTTTTTTTATTATTATAAATTTAAGGGTTGTTTATCTCAATACATATATTTCTATACCAAGAATCAGATGGGAGCCAGTTTTATTCGGTTTTATGTTTTGAAACGACAGAGATAGCATCAAAGACAAATCGTTAATAATATTCCTAATGGGTCCAGATATTTCTTTTCATACATAATATTATTATCTCCAATTCATCTCTGGAGGACAATATTTATTTTCGGAATCAAACTAATGTCACGAAAAACACATATTTCATGTGATGGTGACACTTTACTTACTTACAAAATATTTTATTTACGGCACCATTTCGTTACATAAGATAAAATGACAAGTAAAGTGATTTTATTTAAATTACATAACTCACGTTATAAAAATAAAATAGCAGAGAATCTTTTAAGATTTATATTTTATACTGTTATGTTATGCGTGCTTTTGAACATTTTTTTTTTTGAAAGAAATAATATTATGTAAGTACTTACTTTTTATTTGTATGAACACTAACGATATACAAACGGATTTTTATAATAATATGAAGCATTTCAGTTGGGCCAATTATATTGGCCGTCATTCCTTATATCCCCACCTACCTCAAATCATTATTTATTATTGTCATAAGACCAGGCAATCAGCAATAACGTCTCATCAATTGACCTCAAGAATAACATTTAGTTATCTTTAATTACTTCAAGACAGCCGACGCGTCTAGGCTTGTTAAAGCTATCGCGCTCTATCTGACATGTTACGAGCGAGGCCGCGTTAACAACATAATGACTCAAAATGCTTCTGTTTGACCTTCGTTGCGCTAAATCTGATACGATTGGAGTGAAAGTCGCGTCTATTATTCATCCTGAACTTGTCATCGCCATTCATCTCAAAACCAAGTGAAAAGGTCAGTGTCTGGCATTCAGTAATAACCCACTCCCCTAGATCAGTAATCTACCAACCAGCAACTCTAAATTACAGTCCACAGCTAAAAGAGCAACCACATTATTTGTTTACTATTTTAATAGTAAAAATGCCCCTAGATTAGTATGTTCCAGCTAGCGCGCATGCTATAATACAGTGTTTCTCAACCGGTGGTCCGCAGAGATTTTCTGGTGGTCTGCGAATTTTCGGCGTCCAAATGCATATGCTAAAAATTCCAACGGAATCTCCAAAACCCGTGTACTTGTTCTTAAATAGATTAATGGTTTTACGTGATGGAATCAACCCTGATCAGATGTTATTATACGTTACTATATAAATAATATTTTTATTTCTACGTTAGCGGTCCGCAAAACATTTTTCCTATTTTCAGCGGTCCGCAGGTCTAAAAACGTTGAGAAACACTGTTCTAGGTACGTACTGCCAATTTGTTTTAATGTTTTACCCACATAGAGAATAACAACGTTATAAAAGTTTTAAAAATACAAAATACGACAACGAAATTGGTGTTGATCAGAATCAAGTTATATTTAATTGAACAGATGAATATAATTTAACATACATAATTTTTGAAAACACTTCTGAGAATATATTATATTAAAACCATTCAAAAAACTCTTTTTCAAAAAAGTAATACACCCTGCAGGAATCAAACCTGCATCTCTCGGGTTTCGTGCCCACGCACATAGACCACTTTCCTAAAGGTGTAATACTTAATTCACAGAACAGATAATAAATAGAATACCGATAGGCTATATTCAATACGCATCTTGATACAGGGTTTTGAATGTGTAAGTGTCCTACGAAAATGAAGCACGCATGATGCACGTGCAATGGTGTGTGTAATACACCAACATTAAATGAGCGTAAATGCATAAACCGAGTGCAGTTTTCGATATTCGACGTAAAATGTATTCTTGGCATGTGTGTAAGTTTAACCCGGATTCTTCCTTACTCGAGTCGGTTACCTGCTATCGCCTTACCCGTTATGTATTTCAGTTCCCATTATTTCTGAGTTCCCTGACTTAATTAGTATGTTGGTCAATTTAATGTGTATATTCCACAGCTCCATAGCAATATCTGTTATCAAGGTGACGATGTTAAAAGTTCATATTGTTTTAGTATTTAAATTTCTATACGTAGAATAGTTCATTTTCTTTCGTTATGTTATTTAAAAAAAAAAATGATGCTTGAATGTTGAATGTATAAATTCTCGTGCCAAAGATAATATTTAATTACGAGCATCGAAGAATTGTATTTAATAATGATAATTAAATTATTGGAACTCATAATTAGGCAAAAACTGAGTGATATTTTTAAGGAAATGGAAAATTTTAACTGAGCGTAATTTTTATTAAATAATAATACCAACTATGTTAATTTTAATATTATTTCATACAGATATCAACTTCTGTAATATTATAATATACATAATGTGGGTTTGCTTACAGATTGCAGTTAATTATACATAGTGCATACTCAGCTCTAAACACAATTTATTGAGTACATGTGAGTTTTTGAAGTTATACTTCTTTTAGGGCGTTTGGTAGAGAGTGAAATTGAGAGCTGCGTGCGCACACTAAAGCCTTGAATTCACTAGGGGACAAAATGTATCGCAACATGACGCACACCATTGAGTCTACGTGCCGGCGCAACGTTGCGCTCTGTCGCCCATCGTTGCACGCAACATATGCGGCTTTTCTACGTGACGCGAGACATGTTACACGATGTCGCTTCGCTTGTGCCTTGTACTCACTAGGGGACAAAATGTCTCGCAACATGGCGCGCAGCATTGAGTCTACGAGCTGCCCCAACGTTGCAAACTGTTCCGTACGTTGTACGCAACATAGCGAGGCTTTTCTACGTGATCCGCGACATGTTGCATATGAACGCTCCACGAGCAAGCGCAAGGGGGCAACCCATCGTCATTCGTGCGTAGGAATTGGCAAGTGCGATGGTATGGTCCAAACTGCGTGATAACACAAAAAGTGAAATAATAAAATTAATTTAATAACAATATTAAAATATATCGAAACTCAAACGATGAAAAATAATTATGTTAATTATATTATTTTTGTTGCCGAGAAAAAAAATCAATACAAAAAAACGTTTATTTTTATTTCGATTTTTTATGAATTATTTTGATTCATATTTGTTAATAAAGAAAATAATATCGATCTGTATATTCGAAAATTAACAAATCCATTATTTAATTTGATATTTATAAAATTTACTATTTTTAATTTTAGAACATAAAAATATTTACTTGATAGATAATATTATTCAAAAAAAATATAGTGATCAACATAACTCCGTGATACTCGAGTGCAAGTCTAACTTCTTTATTCATTTCAGAGTGATAACACCATCTTTAGGTGGGTACCTATAATTATTTGGATTGCAATAACTTGCGATGTTATTTTTATCTCCGTAAAATAAAGAAATTAAAATACCAATTTTCATAAGCTTACTATTTTCTATGGTAATAACGACGTTACCTACACAACTCAGCTTTACCGTTGAACAGAATGAGATGGGTGAATGGCTAACCATTCCTCTTAAAAACTGTTATATATCTGTTATAAACTGTCTATATAATTACACCTCTGTGGAAGCCCATATGCGTAGGGGTGAAAATGGTAATTTCTATTCTTATATAGATACCTACCCATATATTTATATATGGCACCCACCATAGCCTAGTTAGCATTGTGTTTTTTCAATGTTTGATCAAGTGCAAGGATCTAGTAGATTAGGCGAATGGCTAACAACCATTTCTCGTTAATATTAACTTCAATATTTCGTACAGCGTCTGTTAAATACTACCTCACTTTTTTAAATAGGTACATACAATGCATACATACATAATAGGGACGTCATCTAACCTAAGAAAGAAACCATATCATCAGGTATAGAATATATATGCTTATTGCTTGGTATCTATATCGATACTTGCAAGTGTCGATAATATCAAGGATTAAGGTATTAAAACTTTTAAATATTTTCTTGAAAAACAACAAAATAAAATGTTAGTTTGAGACCCGTTTTCAAATATTGGGTGAAATTGGTGGTAAATTAAAAATAGATGTCGTTCGTTCACATCTCCGAAAACATTACTTATTCCAAAAGAAACAAAACGAAAAATAATTGACTGCTAATAACTAAAATATTTATGAACAAGGTAAAACATGTAATACACCAAGGTTCCAATGAATTCGGCGAATGGCTGATAACCATTCCTCGTAGATAACCGAGTTTCTTAATATAATCTATATAATGTGGCAATATGTGGTCCGCGTACTATGTACGATATAAAAAAAAATGTATATTGGTAGGTATAGCATAGCACATCCAAAATACTAATTTTGAATATCGTAATTAAATATTATTATATTTAGGACAAAATTATTTTGTCGCCATAAATAATACATTCCAGCTTCGCGGCTCGACTCGACAATAGCTTACGTCATATTATATTATGTTATTACGGCGCCTACCTACTGCTTGGTGTTTTTTTTTCAAAATCACATTGATCACATGAAACCTTTTAATATGTTTAATATCATGGAATATCTGAAAAAAATAATATATAATAAACTTTTATCATATTTTTTAAAACGTGGATGTATATAATATTATAATAATATTTCAAAAAAATGCGGTTGTGCGTTACTAAACATTTAAAAGTTTTCGATTATTGTTTTTTTTAGTAGTTCAGCATTTTTTAAACGTTCATTTTTTATGTTGAAAATTCACTGTTTTTGTGAAATACGGAATTTTTACACATTGTTAAATGAAAAAAAAATCCGGAGTCTGGGTAGGAAATTATATAGATCTTATTTGTCGGGCTACGTATTATTTATGTTGAATTGCGTAATATTTTCGTTATTTAACTTCGCGTGTACCTATAATACAATGAACAGTTTATAAATTTACACTCGTTTACGTAGGCGTGTGTTGTCAAGATCTTTCAACAGGCATACATCATGTAAATTTCCTTACACTAAAAACGTTGTGGAATCGCCATCAAATGTTATGCCAAGTCCCAAATCAAGATAAGTCTCCTCGTAAATAAATAAACATTTTAAACACTGTTTTAAAGTTGCATATCAATTGTTTGCAGTATTTTAAACAAATGTGCACGTTTTTTGTATTTCTGATGGATGGAAAACGTATGAAAACGCACGTGTGGACGTGTTTACGAATATTTTGTTTCACTAAAAGTAACGCCGTATGGTCTCGGAGAATGTTGTTTTGATTAAATCTTACAAATTTGTATGATATGGACAGCCCAGACTACATTTAAATTGATGACAATGTTTGCAGTTCAGGACGTGCGTAGAGTTTCAAATGTTTGAAACGTGCATTTGTGAAGTGATATAAGTTTACAAACAATTATATAACTTATTTGCGAGCAGATTATCTTATTATGGAGTGGGTATTCTACAAAAATATCATACAATAATATCTTCTGGTTATAATCCAAACAACTCTGTGCAGGTTCTCAATTTCATTAAATATATTACAATATATACATTTAAAAAGGTGAAGTGCCACTGGCTCCAACGGCTTGTCGGTAAAAAGAATAATAAAAATTGTCTAGACACCATCACATGACAAGGCCTGAAAGACAAAAATGTGCTCTAATGATATTGCAATAAGAGTCACTTTGGCGGGTATCGCATTTCTGCGACAAGTACAACATATTCTGCGACGTTGCGTAGTGTGTACGTATTTTGAACAAGAAACATGTTCCGCGGCTTCGTTTCCGAAACATCTACGTAGATGTTGTGCGTCATGTTGCACGATTTGTCGCCTAGTGAATTCAAGGCTTAATACGAAAGTGTGCGACAGTATGAAGTTAACTGCGAATCAGTCAGTTGTATACAAACGCAAGTTTGATAGTAGAATTATTCTGTTGCCTAGGCAACAAATTTATTATTGTCGCCATTTGCAATTCCTTACGTCAACAAACGAATAAGCATCAGATTGACATAAGCGGCCCTTTTTCTTGAGTGTATAATTTAACAAGATAATTAACGGCCCACATGCCCAACGTAGGTCAAAATGGAGCTTTTATGGTATTTTCAATGCAGTAGCCTGAACATTTCATAAACGTTGTAGATAATCTATTTATATAATTTTGAAGCCTTATTATCCTTTATATTAATTTTAAACATTTGGTGACTGCATAAAGTATTTTATTATATAAAATAGTATTCTTTGATACCTCTCGATCTAATGTTTTAGAATATAGTCATATTTCAGTACATCCATGTGCAGTGGTGTTAAGATTTTTTAGGTTTATTAATTTTTAAACGCATTTATAAAACCATTAGTAAAATTATATTGACATTATTATAGTAAAATATTTACAACAAAAAATTATATTTATAATTTTTTTGATCCCAAATTTGAAAAGAATTAGGCATTTTATTATTCAAAAAATGGGCAAGATTACCACATTTGAAGATAATTCTAAAGATACTGATTGTACGCTATGTCTTTGACCATTCAAATGTGATAAACATCCTACGAATAATGTTTGCTTTATAATAATTATTGACCTAAGAATAAGGTAGTATTTTTTTTGAAATACGCCATTTCTATTGGCTTTTCCCAGTGGTTAGGCTTCAACATACGGCCGTAACTATACGACAATATATAGGTTGACATGTTACCAGTTTTTTTTTTGTACCAGCCATTGTCGCCCGCCTATTTAGTATAATCATATGTTTAAATTAAAATAAAACAGTATAACATATTTAATACTTAATATTATATTACACGGAAGGTTAATTGGAAGAGCGGCTATTTGTGAAACCGTGTATCGTGGATTTAATCCCGCGAATGCATAAGTTATATTCTAATATTATGTTTTTGGTTCAGTACAGCGATTAAATTGTCGTGTAAATTTACGAAAATAGAAATTTTATTTAGTTTTTATAAAAGTAAAACGGCAATATTATATAATACCAAACCATGTATACCCACCCATTAGTTGCCTGGTTGTTAATGCCAAATCTAAATAATATAAATTATTTTCCATTAGTGGTTTATGAATCCAAATGTATAGCTACATTAAAAATATTAATTATGCCACACAAAAGTAGTAAAAATATCCCAAAGGTCAACAGAGGTTAAAAGAGAACCCCAGTTTGTTAATGTATATTTTTAATAAAAAACTACATTAATAATTATCCTGTCAAAGTTTATAACATTCAAACGTCAGTCATGTATTTTCTGTGAAACAAAATTTGTAATTTTACATCATTCAGTTTTACATAACTTAATGATAACCATATTGTAAATCAACTATGTAAAAATAATGTTGTAATACCTATATTTTATATTATAATAATAGCGCGTGTCTAAAGTCAAAATGGAAAGACTTAGAAAACATTATGGTCGTTAGATAAGAATATAATATATTTTTCTTGGTCGCTTCTACATGCCTGAGACGACACAAACAAAATTGGATCAACAGGAAATCCTAGGTATACATTTTTGCCTAATTCTAAATTGTTAAATAATGATCAATTGAGTTTTGTGTCATCTCCGTTATTGTATCCTATTTGTCTTATTGATTTAACATAATTTTATAGACTGTACATTATTTATTATTTTATTTTATTTGTTATTTAATTTTGACTCATATTTTGGTTTATATTCGTTTGTTCATCATGTGGTATTGTTTATTTATTATTGTAAATTTTGTAAATAAATTGGTAAACAAATTTTATTGTGTTATTAAATATTGACTTATCATCATCATCAGCCGGGGTCAATCCACTGCTGGATGAAGGCCTCCCCAAGCTTTCTCCAACTCTCTCGGTCCTGTGTCATTCACTGCCACATATTTCCGCCGAACTTTACCAGTTCGTCAATCCAGCGGCTTTTAGGGCGACCCTGTGGCCGTCTCGTACCCCTTGGGTACCATTGGATGACGGCATTTGTCCAGCGGCCGTCCTTTCGGCGAGCAATGTGCCCCGCCCATCTCTATTTCAGCTGTTTGGCAACGTCTATTACATCACGTACTCTTGTCTGCTTCCTAACCCATTCGTTTCTCTTACGGTCCTTTCGCGTGATGCCCAACATGCACCTCTCCATGCAATACTGAAATATGATTTTGATTTCCATAGTAACGCACGTATATATTAATAATTAAGTTGCTAGGACCACCCCCTTAGCAACCAATAATAGTGGATTGGATTACGGATTTCTTCCAAAATAACTTTTCATACAAAATAGAATTAACTGAAAATTAATTCAATTCTACTTAAAGATGGCTAAAAGTATTAAAAAAATGCAATGGCATCGTGTTCTGATATATTCTAAAAGTTTCAAATGTCTAGCTAGTCTATAAATTAGTTAAAAATCGATTACAAGATTTGTACTTGATAAACAACTACCGGACAAACAAGAATACTAGCCAAGAAAAACGTGGTAAAAATAGAACGCCTTCTTTTATTGAGCCAATTTAACGAATATTATTGTATCTATATTATGTACCAATTAAACTACTTTTAAGATGATAATACTGTGGAATCTTGTTAAAAATATTTTTACTATTAAAAAACTTCACAGTACCTATCCCTCGACTCTTTAATGCAATCTATTTCAAATTAATAGGTTTTTGTAAGTGTATTGTATTGAACTTCCATAGCACTCTCAAATGGAAAATACAATGGCAACGTTTCGTAGAAGATGCAAGTTTATTAAGTTTCGTACGGTGTTCACATTCAAAGTCAATATCTCAGCAAAATGAAAATTCCCACAGTTTTCAACTCGAAATGAAATCTCTTTATTAAACTACAATACACAAGGGCTCCGATTTTTGAGTTGTAAAACCGGCATAGACTAAAGATATCCATATTGAGGTATATTTTACAGTTCATGAAAACAATATTAGAAGTCAAACTAGTAAATCCTGAAAATCATAGTGAAAGCCATCCATAAATAAGTGTGTAAAGACTTTTTTTTTCGACCATGTCCGATCCGATTAGGATCATATGAGCCTACACAGAGTAGAGGTTTGTATTAACAGATTTTGTTTTTTACGAGAAATGGATGTCAGTCATTTGCTCAACCTATTGGGTCCATACCCTGACTCGGCGTATAGGTGATCACGGCCTGATAGTCCAACGCTTAAGCCTTGCGGCCACCGTGGGTGTAGAGACTAGAGGTTATTTAAAGAGATTTTCTTGTTCTTAACGTAAGTACCAAAGTATATGAATGTACTGTTAATCTATTTCTCTAATTACCAAGTTTTTATTAGCTTGTATTCTTGTCAGTCCAGTACAATTTTTCTCTTGTTTGTCCAAGATCTGTATTGGACGATTAATGATTTTTAACTATTTTTCCGACTAGACATTTGAAACTTTTAGAATATATCAGAACACGACGACCATGCATTCTTTTAATACGTTTAGCTATTTTTAAGCAGAATTTAATTAATTTTCAGTTAATTCTATTTGTATGGAAAGTTATTATTTTTGGTTACTAAGGGGGTCCTAGCAATATATACGTGCGTTTCTATGGAAATCAATATGAAATGTCAAAATGACATTTCAGTATTCTATATTTATTCAATATTTCTATTAACTACAAAAAAAAAGTTTTTATTAATACATAGAATTGTCAAGTTTATATGATTCAACAGAAAATTTTAAAACGTGGTAGGTATATAAAAAGTTCTTTTTATCTAGTAATTATTTTAGTTATTGAGTGGAGCGTCTGGTAAAATATAAATATTGTTTTCTCAGCGTATGGTCTAAAGTCTAGACTCTACAATAAGGTTGCGGTGGATTACAATAATGACTAACAATAATTACTTCTCATAAAAAGTCTGTTAAATTAACAATAACTGTGCAGAAGGTTATATACGATGGTGTTATTGAAACTGGTGAGTGACAGGAATTTTTGAAGGCGATGTGCATCGTCACCGTATCATTTATGATTTAACTATGGAAGTTGATCATAGACTATATAATGCAAATGCCCATAGAATGCAAGAACGAAATATAAATAATTTATCATGTTTTCCTTACATATTTATTAGTTTAATCATGAAAAAGGAGTACTTATTTTGACAGAACAAAAATTACCCATTGTGCCATTATACATAGTGCAAGTATGCAATATTATTTATTATACACTACAAATATAAATGTAGAGAATAAGTATTATATGTCCTGATAAATTCCAATCACAATATTCTCCAGCATTACGTAATTTATATCTCGATTTACGATGTAAAAATTATAACTTTTGAACCTTTTCCAAACACAGAGAAAACAAACAGTTTTTTTTAAATATGGTATAAACTGACTGAAATAAAACACTAGAAATTGGTAATTTTTCGAGAGATAATAATTAATAAAAAACATATTAAATATAATAAATAGTTTAGTACACTATTTCTTATATTTAACGACTAATTATTCAAAGAATTTAAGATTTCCGTCGGGTGTCGTATTTTTTCTAAATAAAGATTTTTTCTAATGATTATATGCATTAGACTTTTCAAATTATGTAGATTCAAATAAATAGTTGATTCATTGATAGGAAATACGTTATTACATTTGGTTCACTGTCAGTAAACCACCAAGTTGTGGTATGCATAAATATCCAATAACTAAAACTCGAGTAAATAGTATGCCATTTTGTTTAAATTCCTTACACGATGTCCAGATACATTCCAATATCAGAGAATAGAATTTTTAAAATTTCAGGTAGACTAGTAAGAATTTTCCATTTCGACCACTTCAATATACACTCCAACGTTTTGTTGAAATATACCCAAATTGAAATTTCAATATACATGCTCAATATAACCTTGGGTGGATTTTCATTATTTGTTTCAATTCAGCAACCGAATTGCGATGTTTCGTTGTTTCGATTGTTTAGTTTGAGGTATTTTTTGCCGATTCCGTAAAGTACTTTGGGATTTCTTTCGCCATACGGAGAAAGTTAAATATTTTATGGGGCAGAAGCGAGCTTTAAGCTTTTGAATTTGGAATGAGAAATTGTGCTTTTTTCCACCAGTAGTTCAGTAAAAAAAGTGTTCTGTATTGAATAAATAAATAAATACAGAGATTGGCTTTCCATTATACAATTTAGTGCATATAACTTTCAAATTCCCTCAAGCGTTTTGCAGTAAGAAAATTAGATTTTTTTTTTAAATAAATCTAATATAAACTTTTTAAAAATAATGAGACATTGTTTAAAATATACTTAATAAAAATATTCAAAATACTTAACTAGAATTATATGGAAATGCAATTTTGGAGGATGCTAATATTTGCGTCTCTGTTCTGGCATATCACACTAACTGGAGAATACTAGTTTTGAATAACTTTGACTTTGAAGTTTTTCAAATATTTGAAATCGTCTATCGTGTGAGTCTATTATTCGTAAAAAGATGATTTTAAAATGAATAGTCTATTTAATTAGAAGAATAAAGTAAAAAATAAAGTAGTTTATTTTCTTATTTGTTTATAGAAAAACGAGTTTTTTAAAACAGATTTGGTCGTTTTCAGCGGTACCGATGTATGTATACGGTGTTATTTAGTGTTTTCTGCTGGGACAAAAATGAATACAATAATGAAAACAAACATGTTCTGAAAAACTAAGCCTTTTCAAAAATTTATTGATAATAATAATAATAGTCTTTTTAACAATACAACTCTTCTATGAGACTCGTTGACAGTAGTTTACTCAGTAATAGACGTGAAAGAATCAGGAACACTCAGACTTTGAGAAAATCATATAAATATATTGTGACCCAATTAAACCCAAACCCCTAAGAGGTCAGCGCCTTACGCACTGAACTACAAGCGCTGTGAAGATAACAAACACCACTTGTTATAGCACTGTTCTTTACCTAAAATAAACAAGAGGGTTAAAATTCTTGACTCTTAGCAAACAGAATGAATGAAAGGTATGCTTTCAGAAGAGAACTCTAGCGCTTTGGTGCTATTGAATAAAATAGAGTTTTTTCGCGTACCATACAACAATGCATAGACAACACTGGATCGGCCACGTATACGTGCTTTTCGGCCACCATACGCTATGTGTCTACATTCATTAATGTGATGTTACGAATGAGATTAAAAACTGTGGTTTTAGCATCTTATAAAAGACTTCCAAAGACACTGTTTGTTTGTGCCATGTTCTCAAATAAATAGGATTTCTTGTTTGTCTTATTATAGTATTACTATTGTTGTTTTAATTTAATACAACGCAATTTTTTTTGTAGTCCTTATTCCACTTTTAATCAATAAATTAGGACCGGTTTCGTCCGCCTCAGAGGGACATTTTCAACTCAGAATAGGACAGTTGAAAATGTCCCTCTGAGGCGGACGAAGCCGGTCCTAATTTATTGATTAAAAGTGAAATAAGTACTATAAAGAAATGCATTTTATTAAATTAAAACAACAATACAATGCAGTTCCACCATGAATTGACAGTTAACAAAATTATAGAAAATAGTATTACTACTTTTATCGTTGGTAGATGTGAAAATCCTTTCTCTATCGCCGTATGATGCTTAAAATTTACCTAAAGCTAAAGCACACCTAGTAAAAACCAAAGAGGCTATTCTAACATATCTGATCTTAACATCCAAAAAGATCTACTTACTTTTGATAAATATATCACATTTATCACTTTACGTATTTAGATGGTTATTTACGTAAATAAATTAACCATCTGTACTGTCAAAAAGTGCTATCTTTTAACAGCCCCTCCCTTGGCTGTGTTAACTTGTAGAGCGAGACAGTGTACCTCAATTTTACATATTATTGATAATTGAGATGCAAGATCGGATTCTTTTGAAATATGATTACGTCACGGCCGCCGTCTTAATTTACTATCAAATATGGAATGGCTAGTAGCAGCCAATAGCAACATATGCTCGTCGAAGGTCAAAATTGAGTTTTTATTGTATTTTCAAACCATGATCCTGGACACTCCCTTAACGTTGCAGATAATCTATTTATATAATTTTGAAGCCTTATTATCCTTTATAGTTATTTTAAACATTTGATGACTGCATAAAGTATTTTTGTTACATAAAATATTATTCTTTTAAGCCTCTCGCACTAATGTTTTAGAATATAGTCATATTTCGGTACATTACTGTGCAGTGGTGTTAAGATTTTTAGCATTTATTAATTTTTAAACGCATTTATAAAACCATTAGTATAATTTATTACGAGATAATTTTTGTAAAATATTCACGATAAAAAAATATATTGATAATCTCTGTGATCCCAAATTTGACAAGAATAAGGCATTTTATTATTCAAAAAATCGGCAAGATTAACACATTTGAAGATAATTATAAAGATACTTATTATAACCTATGTCTTTGACCATTCAAGTGTGATAAAGATCTTATGAATAATGATTGCTTTATAATAATTATTGACCTAAGATAAGGTAGTGTTTTTTTGAAATACGCCATTTCTTTTGTCATTCCCTAGTAGTTAAGCTACAACATACGGCCGTAGCCATAAATTGACAAACTATAATTAAAGTAGAGAGTAAAATTATGTTAACGCACGTGTTTGAACATGTACCTAACCGAAATTTTTTTTATTTTTTTTTAAACGGTACATGTTCAAACACGCGCGTTAATATCATTTTACTCCCTACTTTATTATAGTTTGTCAATTTATGGCTACGGCCGTATGTTGTAGCTTAACCACTGGGGAATCACAAAAGAAATGGCGTATTTCAAAAAAACACTACCTTATTCTTAGGTCAATAATTATTATAAAGCAATCATTATTCATAAGATGTTTATCATTCTTGAATGGTCAAAGACATAGCTTATAATAATTATCTTTAGAATCATCTTTAAATGTGTTAATCTTGCCGATTTTTTGAATAGTAAAATGCCTAATTCTTGTCAAATTTGGGATCACAGAGATTATCAATATAATTTTTTATCGTGAATATTTTACAAAAATTATCTCGTAATAAATTATACTAATGGTTTTATAAATGCGTTTAAAAATTAATAAATGCTAAAAATCTTAACACCACTGCACAGTTATGTACCGAAATATGACTATATTCTAAAACATTAGAGCGAGAGGTTTAAAAGAATAATATTTTATGTAACAAAAATACTTTATGCAGTCATCAAATGTTTAAAATAACTATAAAGGATAATAAGGCTTCAAAATTATATAAATAGATTATCTACAACGTTTAAGGAGTGTCCAGGATCATGGTTTGAAAATACAATAAGAACTCAATTTTGACCTACGACGAGCACGTGGGCCGTTAATGCAATAATTACATTTTGTGCTGCAATCGCATTGGCATGACTAAAAAAGTTATAAGTTATGTAGATATGTCTGACATGTCAATACAAAATTCTTCGGTTGAGGCATATCCGCCAGTACGAATTTGATCAAATTTGATCGACATGTCTACCAACCATAATTTTCTCCGTATCACGAATTAACCAATTATTGCAGATAGCTGTCGATAACCGTCTTGAGTATGGAATGCTTTCCGTGTTAATTTGGACTAATGAAAATAACGGAAATGTGCTAAAGTGATAGCAACGGAGGATGCAATAACCGATAGGCCCAACTGTCTTGAGAAGCTCTTTTCTTTCAATCAGAATATAAGTTACGTACCTACATCGAATATCGATGAAGCTACATAAAACGGTAGGCTGTATATACGTGTATTACGTACAAAAAATCCCGAATGATCGAGACGGAGATGGCTAGACTATACCAGCATTTGATCTTTGGATCAAAGGGATCGACTCGAAAACAATAATTGTGTAAGAGACCAATAATATAATATACCAAGGAATGATCCAATAAAGATAACAGAGAAAATTGAATTTATGTTGCTAGGTTTGAAACTAGTATAATTACTATAGAAAATCAAAGTGTTAATAATAACTGTATTGGATTTATAGATTTTGTAAGATTTATAGTTTCCTCAGGAAAACATGATCGATTTTTGTGTTAATAAATTTTAATCAAATACCCAACAGTTTTTTAGAGAAAAATAAAAGATTTTTATTGTTATAACGTTTTTATTAGGAGTTGTCACTATGTTGTTAAGTTTATTTTAAGATAGTATCTAGTATTACCAATGTATCGTTTTTCTTGTCAGTTCTAGTATTTTTCTCTATGGTGTTAAATCCAGCTTCTTTTGACACCGCGAAAAGCTTCAAAATTCTCTAAAAGCTTGCTTAAAAATCAGTATACTGGTCTTCGCACATACCTACATTATTTGATATGAATTAATAATTAATATAACAAATTACAATTTTCATGTCATTCCTTACATACATTTTTTATGACTTTCTTCCTTCACCTTGTTTAAAATTTGTTTTTTTTGGGAATTTTGAGGAAATCTAACATTTTCACCATGATAATTTTGTTACCCTATCTGGTATACGTTTGTCAATGATTGTTAAGAACACCAGTATTATCAGTTTTATAATTGCACTGAGAATCGATCACACTTCTCGAATTCTCACTAAGCATTCAAAATTCTAGAATCTAGGCGAGATTCTCTAGATTTATTCGGTGGCATCTTGCGGTGTAGAAATTCGATGATCTCTGTTTTGGACAGGGACGGACTGGGATTTATTTATCGTGACGCAGTGGCGGATTGGGGATTTATACATTCACGATATAATTTATAGGAAACGGACGCGATGGCTTGTTTTACCCGCTCAGATGGGCAGATTTATGAAGCGTGTATTTATTTACTTGAATTTCGCTGCTGGCAGGGCTAAGCTTTGTGCATCGTTAAGCGTGAGACATTTTGTCACAATATATTTATATCAGACCTATCTACCACGTGTTATTTTTTAATATTTTTAGGTCAAGTCAACATTTGTTATTTTTTTCACGTACTCACTTTCTTGGTAGAATTCCATTTTACAATAGTACCTAAATTATTAATATAATAAAACTCCTCATTGATTTAGAAGTTAAGTATATTTATAATCCTGGGTCTGGCAAGTACACATATTGTTTTTCAATTGGTGTATGAGTCAGAGTATGGACTTAATAGATTGAGCAAGTGACTGACATCCATTTCACGTAAAAACTAAATTTCTACCCTGTGGAGGTCCATAAATGACCTTATTAGGATCGGAAATGGTCGAGAATATATATGTAAGTAACAGAAATGAAATTAAATTTTTGATTTTATTTTGCTTATGATGGTTATATAGCTTCTAGTGGTATAACATGATTTCTTTTGAATGATCATTGAATGTTTTATTTATGTAATATATGATGACGTTGAATAATGATCCTATAGAGAACCATGGTATATCTGATGCATTTGCTAAGCATTTTGAAAGCAATAAAACCGCTAATTGACCCCGGTTCTGCTGGTCCTTCGTCTGCAACGCAAGATATTCAAATCTCAGCTTTTGACGAGAAAAATATGGAATATGGGGTTTCAAATTTGTCTCCCAAAAGTTCATTTGGTCCAGATGGCTTGCCACCTTATGTTGCTTAAACATATATTTAATTTAATCATAGCATCCAGCACTTTTCCTGATGCATGGAAAATAACCCGCCTAAGGCCGCTTCATAAAAAGGGATCTAGATCAGAGATCTCTAACTATAAGCCAATAGCAGTTCTTTCGGCTCCATGTAAATTATTTGAATCGATATTACATATACACATCAACCGTCAAATAGACTCTCGCCTCTCCGATTCGCAGCATGGTTTTCGACTTAGGCGGTCCACAGTAACAAATCTTATAGTGTATAATAATTTTATTTCAAATTCTATGGATAAGTCAATTCAAGTTGATTCTGTGTACACAGATATTTCCAAGGCATTTTATCGTGTTGATCACGATATTTTATTTCAAAAGCTTTGTACATTTGGCGCGTTATATAGTATAATATGTTTTTTTGCTTCTTATTTGAAAAATCGCCGTCAATTTGTTGATTACCATGGGAATTTAAAAAAATTATGGCGCATTGGCCAATAGCTGTAATGCCTTAATACTCTTTTTATAAATAAATAAATAAACAATATTAATTATTAAGTTTTAATAAATTATTGATTTACACTTACGTAAATACAAAGTCAAAATCTAGAATATTAAACAACATTTCACCGTAAGTATTTTATACGTACCTAATTATAACAAAAATTAGTCAATTTAATTAAAACTGGATTCTTTAGCTGTAATAGTTTCCAGGGCAGTTTACAATGAAGATACTTAACAAAGGAAAAGCTCCACAAACTGATGGTAATATTGAATTACGCCAAGCTCCAAATATGAAACTCCACGTCGTAATCTTTAACTGTTTTGTTTTCTAAGAGCAAGTCTGCTGCCAACTTAACAATGGCAAAAACTTAAAAACTTACAAGCTATCCAGATTCTTGGCTCCGTAATACTTATATAATTTTATTACATTATTACATAGAGACAATAATAATATGTTTTTTTAATAAACATATAACACAACAGTATTAAGTTTTTTTATTATGTTAGCTTATATATATTATTCTATCAAAGTGGTTTTTTTCGGTAGTTCCTTCATCTCTAAGAGTGTAGCCATTTTTACAACGTTTTTATTAGTACGTGTTCTTGTTTGTCCAGTACAAATCTTGCAATCGATTTTTAACTAACTTCCCGACTAGCTAGACATTTGAAACGTTTAGAATATATCAGAACACAATGCCAATGCATTCTTTAAATACTTTTAGCCATCTTTAAATATAATTGAATTCAATTTCAGTTAATTCTGTTTTGTATGGAAAGTTATTTCAGAAAAATCCGTAAAAAGTAAAAGGCTATTATTGGTTGCTAAGGGGATGGTCCTAGCAACTAAATTATTAATATATACGTGCGTTACAATGGAAATCAAAATGACATTTCAGTATTCTATATTTGTTTGTTTGTTTTTTATTTACTTCATATCAAGTACAAGTATGAGCATATTGAGCATAATAATTCAACAGTAAATTTTAAAACGTTGTATATAAAAAGTTCTTTTTATCTTGTGATTATTAAAGAATGTTTTTAAATGTGCGATATAATATTTTACTTGTGGGGTAAATCATGCTAATGTGTAAAAAAAATCCATCAATGACGAATCGAAAAAAAATTCCCCCAGTAGACTACGGTAGGCTTCGATTCACCAATCTTTCAGTTAGCAGCCAAGCACACTATCAATTATTGCACCATTGAAACCGTATCAAATATGAAAAATATTGGGAATATTATTTTATTTATACGTTCATATTTCTGAGACAATGAATATTAAATAACAAAGTTGAGAAAATCTTATGCTAGAACATAATGTTGTTTCAGTAAGTGTTATTTTGACTTTTTGTGAGATTTTAAAAACCATTTGCAGTATGTAAAAATACTACATTTCACGTCATAATATTATACAAGAGTATTTTTGAAGCTAGACGTCTTTTCAAAAATGCTAGATCTGGCAAGAAGAATTCAACAAGAAGGCAATGCTGGTTAACAAATACAGTAATGAAAATTTATAATAATCACACTTATTGTATTAATGAAATATATTTAGAACCAGAGAATGCCTATTAGGAGACTATTTACGATGGCCTTTATATTTTTCATAATACCGTGATATATAATATATTATCAAGATATTATGAAATCAAGAAAAAAATTCATAGTTTTAACATGAAATAAGACTTAGTCGTAGGTGTTAGGAGGTTCCAAGCGAGAGAAAGCGATATGTAATAGATTTTAGAGCTACCGTGAAAATTTAAAATAATACTATACGATGTAATAGGCTTGATGTAAATCGGAAATTAATAGCAAACCTAACCAATATTACATTCGCCTTATCTAATACCTGTAGGCAAGAAGAAATTGCATATTATGTGTATATTCATGGTTAATACATTCCACCATAGTATTTAAATGATAATCCAATGAATTTTGAACGATTGCACCATAGGAAATCGTGAAAATGTCATAAGTGTGTACATTCAGTTGTAATAATATAATTTAATTACAATGAAATTATTTTGAAAAGGGTGAATTAAAATTTCCCAGTTAGGGTGGTAAATTACATATTACTTGAAGTTGGATATTCCTGATGTAAAGAAGTACTACTTTGACTGTTTCTATATTATAAAGTAATAATTATGAATGCAAGTCACTGAAATGTAACATCATTTTATTGTAAACCTACTTAGCGAGAAGTTGAAATTACACCATAATGCGTATTTCGCACGTCGGGTATTTAGCGAGAAACCACCCTTTAAAGATCAATAAAGAAAATCAAAGAACGGACGGAGTGAGGGATGAAAAGTTATAGCAAGTTATAGAAAGTTATTGCCACGTTCTGAAAGTTATTGACCGAATATCTTTTGCTTTTGTTTGTGTTGATATCTGGTTGTAACTGGAATTAAGCTTTTCAAACAAAAAGTTGTTAGCACTTCCCAGAGAGAAGTTTTTTAGTGCCCAACTTGGCTCAAAGTATGAATGTAGTATCTACCTTTGTTCCAAAGTTTGGACATTCCTGGATTATTCATATAATCTACGTGATCATAGGAAACCGAGTTTTTTAGATTTAAAAAAATAGTTGAACACCTACGAATAATAAATATCAAATGATATTAAATTGATAATCGCAACACATGTATCCTTTCTTAAATTTATTTAAATCGTGACATCTTCATCAATCACAAAAAATCATCATAAAAATGATATTTCGTATTTAAATAGTTAAGTAAAATAATACATTAACTATCCATGCTAGCAATATCATAACAATATTATTAAACAAAAAAGATGGTAAGTTGCGATAATATTACTCCAGTGTTATTAAATACACGCCAGCGATACCCTAATCCCTTGCACCATCTAGATTTAGAGTAACGTAATACGCTGCCCCATATACTCACTCGAACCACACTCACCAGTTTTTTTTTCCCGCCAAACGACACCATATTTTTGCTACTATTTTTAAATCAGAAAAAATACCCCCATAGTCCGAACTCTTTGAACCCCAAAGGGTAGAAAATATAAGCATATCGCCCGCAGTATTCTCCAATACCATACATGATCGTTATAATTACAATCTGGTCTGTTATGAGAAACTCTAAAGGGCTTCACTCTTGAAATCGCCTCGGACGACATCAATAAATGAATACTCCTGAACTGTTATGAAGTATTAATCTAATTTATCTAGATAAAATCATGGTTGCTCCTACATAATATAGGCTGCATGGCTTCTGAAGGATATTAGCATAGCACTTAAGCATATATTTATATTTCAAAGAGGCTTTAATTAAACTCTCGAGTATCCTACAAATTATTTTGCTTTTTTTAATTGCACCTACATGGCCGTGTGAAATAAATTACCTATTTACAATAATATTTTTCTCCTTTCTAACAAAAGTTTAATTACATTGCTAGATAAAATACAGTACATGCTTATCTTTTAAATTCAAGTTTAAGCTCATAATTTATTATTTATAAATACAGTTAAATTTGTGACCGAATACTATGGAGTTAGGTAGGCATTACAATACACATAATAATATATTAATATATTTCTAACAATTTCATTCCAAAAGTATTCACTATTATAAAAACAACATTCCGTTGTAATTGATAGGATAGTTTTATAAATTGAATTAATGAAGTTTCTAATAATTTAAGTAGGTAGCAATTCCAATTAAAAATTGTCTACTGGTGCTACTCAAGGAAAGTGGATTTTAAACTTTGTTTCTAAAAGTAATTTAATTAATTAGTTTGTGTAATATAGCTATCCTGAATCAAAGGTATTTTTTTTTAAAATAAATTATATTTAATATCGTGCCTCGTCATTTAACTAGGTACTAAATATTTATATTACATTTAACACCACACTTCAACCTCTCTTAAAATAAGTTAAGGCGATACCTCTACCTACCAGAGGCACCTAGCGGAAATATACGAAGCATTATTAATAATACATAATTAAGCATATTTAAGCTGTATTATTTAATAAATATGTATCTATGATATTCTTATATTATCATGGAAATCGCTTTTAAATGATATTTCATATGATTTTAGCGGATGTTATAAAATATCTATTGTGTGAACCATAAATACTATATTTATGTTTTTCTTGACGGTTTTTAAAAACAAATATGATGCACTAATAAATATACACCTATGATAAGATCTGTGAGGTCTTGTGATCACGTCGGGGTCACCGCTTCGGTGGTGGATAAGTGTTGCAGATGAAAGACGGTAGAATATGTTCGTGATGATGGAGGAGCGAGAATTTATTTACTGTTAAAATAATAATTACAAGGGTACAACTGATACAATACAATACATACAATGAAGTGCAATGTGTTTTTACCGGGAAGTTATAATCAAATGGTCTTCCTGATGAATTGTGATCCGCTTTATTTTATCGTATTCATAACCAAAATAATATCTTACCTAACCGAAAAAAAAATCTTTTTTTTTTAAACGGTACATGTTCAAACACGCGCGTTATCATGATTTTACTCCCTACTTCAGTTTTAGTTTGTCAATTTATGGCTACGGCCGTATGTTGTAGCTTAATCACTGGGGAAAATACCAAAAGAAATGGCGTATTTCAAAAAAACACTACCTTATTCTTAGGTCAATAATTATTATAAAGCAACCATTATTCGTAGGATGTCTATCACACTTGAATGATCAAAGATATAGCTTATAAAAAGTATATTTAGAATCATCTTCAAATGTGTTAATCTTGCCCATTTTATAAATAATAATATGCCTAATTCTTGTCAAATTTGGGATCACAGAGATTATCAATATAATTTTGTATCGTAAATATTTCACTATATGAATGTCTACATAAATTATACTGATGGTTTTATAAATGCGTTTAAAAATTAATAAATGAAAAAAATCTTAACACCACTGCACATTTACGTACTGAAATATGACTATATTCTAAAACATTAGAGCGAGAGGTTTAAAAGAATAATATTTTATGTAATAAAAATACTTTATGCAGTCATCAAATGTTTAAAATAAATATAAAGGATAATAAGGCTTCAAAATTATATAATTAGATTATCTACAACGTTCAAGGAATGCCCAGGATCATGCTTTGAAAATACAATAAAAGCTCTATTTTGACCTACGCTGAGCATGTCCGCCCTTAAGATAATTGGATACTACGATAAATGGATATTACAGAATTCGTAATTGCGATCAGCTATTTAATATCGCCAATCAATATGCTGAAATGTTTTGAGTAGTTTATTCCCATTCCTACAACATACTAACATATAACCTAGGGTGACAAATAAAATTTAGAAACCTTTTTGCCGATTTAACAATAATTTAAAAGAAATTTTAAAAATCTTGCATGAAACGAATTTCGTTTACTTCTTACAAGTGAACTCTTTTAAAGCGACCGTTACACAAAACAATCTACGTATCCGTTTAATCTTCAGATGGTATTTTTTTGGCAACCACTAAGTTGTTTTCTTGTACTAAATATGACATTATGGGGTATCAGTTTTTGTATGTTATTTATGAACAGTACATAATATTGTTTCTTTATGTTTCATAAATATTCCTCCACCTATCTTATCTAGTCTTAGGTCATCATAATATTATTTTCTCTCGCTAAAATGGATACAATTTACAATATGCTGTAATATTATGATATATTAGAACTACTAAGGGAAATAAAAATTATTACAAGATAAAAAAAACTTTTTATTTACCACGTTTTTAAATTTTCTGTTGAATCATATAAACTTGACAATTCTATGTATTAATAAAAACTTTTTATTCTACTTGATAGAAATACTGAATAAATATTAAAGAATATTGAAATGTCATTTTGACATTTCATATAGATTTCCATAGTAACGCACGCATATATTTATAATTTAGTTGCTAGGACCCCCTTAGTAACCGGAAATAATGACTTTCCATACAAAACAGAATTAACTGAAAATTAATTCAATTTTGCTTTAAAATGGCTAAAAGTATTAAAAGAATGCATTATCGTCGTGTTCTGATATATTCTAAGGGTTTCAAATGTCTAGCTAGTCGGAAAGTTAGTTAAAAATCTTCAATCGTTCAATACAAATCATGGACAAACAAGAAAAAAAATGTACTGGAAACACAAGAAAAAATCTGTACTGGACAAACAAGAATACGAACTAATAAAAACGTGGTAATAAAGGCTTTGGAAACAAAAACGAAAAATTAAAATAAACAAAGATATAATTAGAAATCTGACATAATTTAGGCAAATCATACAGCTTTTAAAAATAATAATATATCAAGTTGTGATTTTTTTAATCGTCCCTTTACGATACTAATAAATTCAATTCCTTCCGCATGATAGTACAGTGTGTTACTGTAAGAGATTAACAATATATCATATTATGATAGTAATTAAAAGGAAAATGCTAAGTGTGGTAAAACTTCATTATAATTATACGAGTATTTTCTATACATTCTTAAAGCCTAAAAGTCATAATATTACTATATTGTTGTCACTAATTACTTACTTAAATATCTCTTTCTTACAATTGAGTGGATACCTATGTGTCTTTATGTTGCATTTACTTTTAGATCTGTCTTTTATTCGTAATGGAATGCGACGCTCTTTGCAGTGCATTTATAATTTATGTCAAGTAAATAAAATCTGATGGATATCTAACACTTATATTTACTAGATAATGCTATTAATGTTTAAAACAATAACATTTTAATTCTCTGATTAGCTAATTGATTATTCTATGAATAGCCGAAATATGGATATTAACTGAAACATTTGCAGTTTAATGAGCTGAGTAACTTAAGGTTACATTGCAGTAACGTGAGTATTAAGAAAAAAATTCTGTATATTTTACCCCTGGTGATGGCCAAGTGATTCTGGACAATCGTTGTCAACTTGGCGCTGATTGTCTTTGTTAAAAACGTTTAATTTTTTTATTTTAGATATTTATTAAAACCTTAAAAATAAACCTACTTATTATTATTTCGAAAGATATACATTGACTTGTTTCAATATATACAGATGTTTTAAAAACGGTATTAACAAGCAGTTATAAGAAACTTTTTTCTTCTTTCAAATCTGTCTTCGCATGGCACTCGCAGAAACTTATGTCCTATGAAGCAAAAATTTTAGATACTGGTTTGAATTCAGATCATCGACTAACAAGAAAAAGATGGCTATTATCATCAGTTATCACTAGGGTCAGGATTTTTAGGTGCTAAAAATGAATAATATGTACCTTAAATACGTAGTTATAATTGGAAAATAGGTTATTAAAATTTCATAAATATGCGCTAAAAACCAACCAGTATTACAATAAATCATATATATTTGAACAGTTTAATTTATTATTTATTCACAAATTGAAAACGCTCACAATAAATAATAAAATAATACTTAAAATTTTCGAAAGTGAATCTTTGACGATTTGATCCTAGCAATTTTTTATACATGGAAAAACTTCTTTCCACTTGGTTCTACACATGTTATTATTGCGTATGTAAATGAAACTATTTCTGAAGTAGAAAAAATTGAAACATCAAAAGCATCTGATGGATTTTCCATTGAACTCCAGTATTTTTATTTAAAACATATTTAATTCTGTACTTATTTTTATTCCAATTGGTCCTGGAACATTTTCTTATTTTAGCAGCAGTATTATTTAAAATATTAATTTACTCCACCATTTAGTGACTTTGTAGATGATTCTAACATTTCAACTGTGTTTACTAGTGTTATTGTGTTAATTAATTTTGTGTTTGTGTGAAAATATGTGCTTAAACATTAAATAAGTAAAAATATGTAATTATCCAAAAATATTTAAAAATAGGTGCTTACAAATAGGGCTTCAATATTTCAAAAATGTCTGAAACTTAGATTTTTTTGTTATTTTGTTGTAGGACCACTCAAAAAAAATATTTAAATACCTAAGAATCTTAAGCCTAGTCATCACCCACATCCGAAAAGGGATATGGAATAGAAAAAAGAAGAAACTTACCATGTTCGTGCTTCTCGGATTTTTCAGGCCTTCAGCAAGGTGGAAATTTTACTGACAGGCGTTCAAATTAAGTTGAAAAATTAAATCTATTTTTTTCAGCTACAAGATGCCTCTCTTCACACTACGCTACAGTGAGTGATAATATTTTATAAACGTAATTGTACCTTTTATAAAACATCATATTATATTAGTATTAGTAAATGTGTTTATGGATATAATATTATTTTAGGAGTACAAAAAGTATGTAAATACGCACTGTGTATATTTATCTAAAATTTTGTATTTCATTATGATATCAAATCGGCCTTCTTGGAATAATAAAATATAAAAATTCAAATTACGCATTCGATCTAGCGAGTATTTTTTCTACTTCTTGTTATGAAAAAAAAAATGCGGGAAATGAAAAACTTGCCCCACGGCCTTTCCCAAACTTCTCTCCGGGCTTAGCGAAAAAAACTTTACGCTCGCATGCATTAGAGATAAATTTATTTTCATTTAGCTAAAAGTGGCCTCCTTTTTAAAAAAAATGTAACCGGTTTATTTTTATAAAAGATGTACAAATTTAATCAGCATTTTTAAAAGTTTTTTTATTAATGGACTTGAAACGTTCTTTGTGTAATATAACAAAGTGACCTCCGGCAATACATCCGTTCAGTTAATTACCCTTTTTGTTTCGTAAATTATTTTTACCTTGATTATTTCGGCACCTCAAACGTTATCTATAGATAAATTCACAAAAAAAATAAGAAATTTTAACATACTTGTCTTTTATAGCTGTTTATTCAAATTAAGGGGTCACCAATTTATTGTTGTTTAATTAAATATTATAGTAATATTAACTAATTATTGAACACAATACATAATTTTGAAAACACTTCTGAGAAACCAATATGAAAAATTGAACCTGAATCTCTCGGGTATCGCGCCCATGCACATAGGCCACTATGCAAAAAAGCGTCATACTTAATTGTGACAAAATGTTTGAGCTGTTTTGGGCCCCCCTTTAAAATCTTCTAATGAACAAATCGCATTATTTCCAGTGGCTGCTCGTCCATATGCATTGCGGTACTGCAGCACTTCCAAGCAAATTGAGACAAATGTAATACTATAATAATATACATTAATTTATGTATATTATATAAAATATATATAATATTAGGCGTGTAATCAGCTCGCCCACGCATCCAGCCGATATCCAATAATATTATCATACAGCGCGGTAGGTACTTCATTTTGCACAGTACCGATTTCAATAGAATATTCTCGAGTAGGTGACGGATAAGCGCGGGCAGCGGTGCTTGAAGCTTCGTACTGCCGGTCAGATGGTCCGTTTTAAGTATTTCTCTGTTTTTGAATCGCGCGTGAGTACGCGCGCCAGAGCAAGGAAAGAAATGAAGCTATAATGATTTATTAACATTGTTAAAATTTATTTTTGCAAGCAATTTTAAAAAGTTGTTTAATTTTATTTAATTATTTATTTATATTTTATTTGATTTTAATAGTAAAAGATAATCCAAATAAACATTTATTTTTATTTTTAATCAACCGCAGCACCCAAATATATCTTATCCACGAGCCGCCACTGGATATTTCAAAAGATATAAGACAACGCATATGCAACAATCATTCTGGCAGAAATGCTTAACACTTGGAAAAAGTGATAAGAGTGAAAAATGATTTAGATATGTACCTATTTGAGTAATAAAAATAATTATAAGCTTTATAATTTTATTGCTAGATGTTTTTAGTCACTACTATTTTCCTAACGTAAGTAAAATATAAAAAATAAATATCGACCAAAAAACTTAACGCTGCACGAAATTTGGCAAGCCTCGTCTTGGCTGATAAAAAACCCACGAAACTCGCAAAGACTCGTCTGGTGTTTTAGTTTAGGAATGCGAAAAGAAGAAGAGAGAGAGAAAAATTTGACATAAATTGATGGGTGTCTCGCTGGAGAGAAGAAAAAACTCGGAATGTCATGAATTATTGATGAAAATCGTCCCCCTTCCAGCATATTTCTTATTTATATTTTTGCACTTTTTTTGGACAGGTACAGTGGGTCATAATGGAATTCTACCTGCTAAAAATACCGTTAGCTTGTGATCAAATAGAGATAGCATATTTTATGTGTCTCTCTATTTTGAGTGGTTAGAATAAATATAGTAAAATTCTATAAAAGGGGAAATATTTCATGCTGTATCTTTGACAGCCACAATATATGGACGTTAGTAAATATTATATACGCTAGGCTGAATATTTTTTATACGAAACTTATCTATAAGACTATATATTATGAATTCTGGTTTGTAATAATTTTTCTCTACAACATAATAAAATTATATTACAATTTAAGTCATAATAATGATAACCAATAATACGTTATAAAAGTATTTTTCAATTTTCTTTATAAGAAATGATTGTACAGGACAATATTAAGGTTTATACATGTTTTTTTTATATATAAATAACCATGCCCTTTCTTTATCGTACAAGGTAGTTGGGAGGGTTAGTTTCATTGACGGGTAGCTAATTATTTAATGTTCCTCCATTTATATCTTTAATTTTCTTTATGGCTAGAATTTAATATTTTGTGAAGTGTCTTGTGTTGTTTTGTTGTTTAGTATTTCGTAAGGTTTTTGGAGGTCAATCTCATGGTTTGACCATTGTATATACTATATACCATAAAGGTTTATATATCACCTTCGTCACCAATTAATAATAAGTATGTTATGATTATACCTTGTTAGAACGTTTCTATAAAAGCCAGATTTGAATTTATAAGTTAACACTGTTAGCAGCTGCGAAGCTATTCTATACACAAAGCAGCTATCGACGATAGTTTATCATATTTACATATTGGGGTGATTAATTGTTACAATAAGTTCTTTTTAATTATTAAGGGCGGACATGCTCAACGTAGGTCAAAATGGAGCTTTTATTGCATTTTCAAAGCATGGTCCTGGACATTCCTTAAACGTTGTAGATAATCTATTTATGAAATTTTGAAGCCCTATTATCATTAATATTTATTTTAAACATTTGATGACTGCATAAAGTATATTTGTTACATAAAATAGTATTCTTTTAAACCTCTCGCTCTAATGTTTTAGAATATGGTCATATTTCAGTACATGTATGTGCAGTGGTTAAGCTACAACATACGGCCGTAGCCATAAATTGACACACTATAATTGAAGTAGGGAGTAAAATGATGTTAACGCACGTGTTTGAACATGTACCGTTTAAAAAAAACGGTTAGGTACATGTTCAAACACGTACGTTAACATCATTTTACTCCCCATTTCAATTATAGTATGTCAATTTATGGCTACGGCCATATGTTGTAGCTAAACCACTGGGGAATGCCAAAAGAAATGGCGTATTTCAAAAAAACACTACCTTATTCTTAGGTCAATAATTATTATAAAGTAATCATTATTCATAGCATGTTTATCACACTTAAATGGTCAAAGACATAGCTTATAATTAGTATCTTTAGAATTATTTTTAAATGTGTTAATCTTGACCATTTTTTGAATAATAAAATGCCTATTTCTTGTCAAATTTGGGATCACAGAGATTATCAATATATTTTTTTATCGTAAATATTTCACTATGATAATGTCGACATAAATTATACTAATGGTTTTATAAATGCGTTTAAAAATTAATAAATGGCTGCAAATTAGCATTTAGGCATCAAGTTTCAAATCTTGGGAGGGGGTTTAAATCAGTTATAGTACGGCTAAGTACGGCATTATGTTGGAGAGGATAAAGAAGATATTTTTGAGACTTCTTTAATTTCAGTTGTATGGATATTATCCGTGGCTCTGTCCGACTAACTCTCTTAGATATGCTTACATACTGTAGCTTAAAGCTTAAAAGGAATCTTCATTATTTAACTACATATTATTTTTTCCGACATATACGCGGCGTAAATGGAAATTCAGCCATTCTTGGCTTGTGTGTCTCTGATAATCTGGGTCATCCGCTGTTTGTTCTCCCAATTAGTAATGCCAATTGGGAGGGCAATACCTGTGTTTAATCGAATCGCTTCGGATATTGATACATTCCACTTACGTGAAAATTTAGGTAGACGTTGTTTTATAAGTTTTTAATATATAGGGTCTTATCATTAACCTGTTCACTCTTTCTTATTTTATTATTGTATTATTTACTCACATTGCAATGTATTTTTATTTGAAAATTGTTAACACTTACTTTATGTCATGTCGTGAACGTTTCGAATTTATAATTTGTCATGTTTATTATATTGTGTAAAATCAATAAATTTTAATTTGAATTTGAATCTGTCCAACACGCTGTAGATTATAGCTTATATTTTTTAAAAGAGTAGATAGGTATTTTTCAAAAATTTCAATTTAAGCAGAGAATGTATTCAATACACTGTTATCAACTAATAGTATACAATTCCATTAAACTTTGCAACATTACTCGAAGTTTCAATCTGTCGGTAGAATAACAAAAACGTTTTCGATCGATCCTAAATAAACCGTTCTTTTACGAAGATACTTAGTTTGTGGTTCCAACAAGAGATGAGATTACTATCAGAAGACAAAGCAAGGTCATCCTGTCCCTTCGGAATACAACAAAATTGTGTATTTTTATACACTAAGTACCTGCTAACTTGGATGAATTCTCCGTATTTTGTTCAAAAGTTTGTGGATATAATTAGTAACGCTTCGCAATGAATAATAACTAATATTTTCACAGTCTGTTAGTTACCTCCCAAAGTATTGTATTTCAATATAATTACAAAAACAACCTGTAAAGACACAGTCAACCGAATATTTATTTCTCTGATATACCTACGTGGTCGCCATGACCTATTCGGTTATATGTAAATTGTGCGTAAAACATTTCACCGTGGCACAATTCGCGGTGAGATTTCTATTGGAAAGAGTTTTATTAGATTCAAATTTTATTAGATTTAATATGAATATTAATTCAATTTTCATAGCTAATTGTGGCAAAATTCATGAATACAAGAATATAAACCTAACCTGATCTAACCTAACAAATAATCCAGTATATCGACTATTTTCAAAATATGTTTGCATGTGTAAAATGTAAACCGAAAAGAACCGTGTTCTATTTAGACATAAATTTTATGTCAGTACTAATTATACGACTCGAAGAGGTTGGACGGTTGTTATTATACGGCCATAATATGGCATATATTATATTTCCAATAAAACATTTCACGGTGAAGTGTGATATGGCAAACTGCATACGTACAAGTTTCCGGAGACGGACCTATTCTGGGTCAGAACCTGTTTCCTCGAGTCAAACCTGTCAGGCAACATTAGTGAAGGGTGCATGACTAGTAAATGCGCTCTTTCGACATAGACATTTTCAATTTTGTGTTGTACATTTTGTTTCTGAAACATTATTTTACTGAATAAAATTTTGATGTTTTTTTCTACATCTCTCTTGTGAGGGTAATATTCATTACAATCTAAATCTTATGTTTTGAACGTCCTGAATTTTTATGTGTTATGTCCACAATGTTTTGTTTTCTTAAATAAATAAATACGGTAAAAAAGTACCTCAAACTCCTCACAGAAAACAGAAGATCATCTCACAAATAGCGGCGATTTTCTTTAACGATAGATGCGCAATCGATTTGTCAGAGGATTTAAAAGGGGGCCCCGAAACAGTTAAAACTAGACAAATGTAAATTAAAGTATTTCCCAATTTTTAAATATTCACCTTTCTCACATATTGAGAATAATATAAGTACACAACCAAATCCCTACAACAATCATCAAAAATGCCCTTATAATCACTCAAATAAACACGTACTTTAAAAAAATAACGAAATAACAATATTGCAGATAACTGTCATTCTCAATAATTATTATTTTAAGTTGAATGGTGTGATTTATATAATTTAACAACGTTTTTATTAGCTCATATTCTTGTTTGTCCGCTGGTTGTTTGTCCAGTAAGAATCTTGCAATCGATTTTTAACTAACTTTCCGACTAGCTAGATATTTGAAACTTTTAGAATATATCAGAACACGATGCCAATGCATTCTTTTAATACTTTTAGCCATCTTTAAGTAGAATTGAATTCATTTTCAGTGAATTCTGTTTTCTACCCATGGAAAGTTTTTTCAAAAAAATCCGTAATAAGTAAAAGACTATTATTGGTTGCTAAGCGGGTGGTCATAGCAACTAAATTATTAATATAATATACGTGCGTTACTATGGAAATCAAAATGACATTTCAGTATTCTATATTTGTTTGTTTGCTTGTTTTTTATTTACTTCATACCAAGTACAAGTTTGAGCATATTGAGCATAATAGTTCAAGAGAAAATTTAAAAACGTTATATATAAAAAGTTCTTTTTATCTTGTAATTTTATTTTTTATAGGGGTAGGCTCAAAATCACTCAGTCAGGCGTTTACGTCTCTAAACCCGCCATTGCTCGTCAATATACCTACTGGAAAAATAAAACCTTTTCTCTCGAACGTAACTTAAGCCTACGGCCATCGCAATGCGGAGACCTTAACCAATTAAATTGTCGACACCATCATTAATTATACTGAATTTTCTAAGAATTTTCTTATCATACAACTTGAATTGTGACAGTGATCGAGTCCAAGTTCCGTTCGGTATATAATAAATATATACATATTTCTTCTCACATATTAATATCTCGTGTGTTCCAATTTAATATTACTATGTATTGTTTAAGCCAAATTCTTATATCCAAACATCCTTCCTACTTTCACGGCCGTACAATAATAATACACATACATAATAATAGTCACACCAAACCAATTCAATGCAGTATTATAACCAGTCTCTTAAAATCGTATTCGGAAATTTGTACGTAAACAGTTCACCGCAGGACACTTATTCGTGCGCCGCAGTACGTGAAACATGAGTTCGTGTAACATTTAATCAAATGACGAGTTCTTCGTTGAACATTTCACCGTGGAGTATATTTGTACGTATGCTACAACATGTGGAGATGTCTTTACTAGGTTAGGTTAGATTAGGTTAGGATTAATCTAATTGGAACAGTACTATTTGCAAACTATCGCCGCATTTTATAAGATACGTATAAATGTATTCCACGGATGTTATACGAACCATGTTTCACATACTGCTGCGCACGAATAAGTTTACCACGATGAACTGCATACGTACAACTTACATGTAACCTCTTAAAATACCGTCAAAGAGAAAGATAGTATTTTAACCCACCTACAATGATACACGATACACGTTATAATTATATCCGAGTGTTCAAGTCAGTACACATTTTGAGATATATTATCAGATATATTATCTTTCATAAATCTTCTGCATCGAGGCTCATAATCCCTCACCTCCGATATTCCAAACTACCCATCTATATAATCCACTTAAATGTATTATTACCATAATATAATATTGATATTGTCATTTTGTGGTCAATCACACGGTACTAAATATTATATATAGATGAACTAGGTATGTTAAAACTTATCTGTAATTTTAGTATTTACTCGACGTAACATATTCTGTTTAATAATACATTAGTGACAAATATTATTTACTTACCTATCTATAAATAATATTATTATTTGATTGAAAATTTTCTTTGAAAACTTTGTCAGTCATACTTATTTGTTTTTATTGAACAAGGAATACAATTTACAGATGGTGCTGGTTAGTTTTTATATTTCAATTAAATCCTGCCTAAACCAAACCATAATAGTTTGGGTATGCTATGGACGATCCAACAAAAATAGTACACACTTTTTTCAGTTATAGGTACTTAAGTATTTGTTTTCGTTGAATTAAAAATATATATTTTTACAAAATTGTGTTCAAAAATCATTAAGCCCTGCCTAAATCAAGCCATAATTGATAAAAAATATTCTTCTATCCATAAAATATTTCAAATTATGTAAGGCTTAATGGTATAATTTTAGATATTTTATAAACAAACGAATATTTTTTTACTATTATCTACTGTGGCTTGAATTAGGCAGGGTTTGATTGAATTTAAAAATACTAACAAAAACTATTGTAGTCTTAGTTCAATAAAAACAAATACGTTTGACCAACAAAGTTTAGAATGCACTATTTATTTAAGATTTTAACAGCCTACCTCCACCCCTCGCCACATATACCCTCCCACATGATATTAGTTACATACATTTACTAAGTAATTAATATTTTAATCTTTATTTACCTGTTCCGCTTCCAGACTGATCGTGAGGTCCTCTAGTGATGTGTCTGCCTCCATCCGGTTCAGGTCCAGCTCCGGAAGGTCCAACTAGGCCCGGTGGTGACACTTGAACTTTTCCCGGGATAGAGGCATTCTCAGACACCTTAGTAGGACCGGCTGCGACCTTTGGTGCTGGAGGAATTGCGGCTGACTCTTTGTACCAGTTGTCTTCGCCAGCATCTATTTAGGGTAGAAAAAAATAAATATTATTAGTAGGTAACTGTTTAAAAAAACTCTACACAGTGACTTTTTACAGTATACTCTTATATTATCATATAAACAGTCACCACACCATACATAACGTTACAATATATAGAATTGGAGTGTATTCTATTATATAAAATAATAAATGCTATTAGTTTCAAAGTCGGTAACCTCCACGTTTTTAGATAATCCGTAAAAAAACCGTCACGCACATTTAGAACTCCAGATATTATAATTTTTGAGTTGCCTGGAGTCATAACTCACATATTCCTATATAGTTTGGAAATAATCGCAAAAAACCACCAGAGTACTGTTTTTTTGTAATTAGAAGAAAAGTATTGAACCCATTTGAATATTAGGTAATGAGTGATTGAGTTAATTTATATATATTTTTAAAATATAGAATACTCCTGAGCTGTAGACACACAGCACAATATGAGAAATAGATCATCCTCGTAGGTAAGAAACGTCTTGTTGCCAGATCTCACATATTTACTGAAAATTTTGAGTTATGACACCAACTGTCAACAATTTTCACATTGCTTTAAATGACTTTTGATAGCTAAATATTTTTCTTTATATAGATTTAATGCCTTTAGAATCAGTTGTTATCTTATGTAACTCGAAAATGACAAAATTGCAAAATGTGAGTTATGACTCTCGGTGACACATTTTTTTTTTCTAAACATTAAAAATTAGTAAAAGCAAATGAAAAAATAAAATTTCCCGAATATCGTTGACAGAAAATATATCAACCCATGTTTAAAGTTAGTCATATAATATTAAAAAAGATGCTTATAAATATAAACGACTCTTAAATCAACCTCCGCTCTTATTTCATTTAACCAACCAAGACACGGAGCTGGATTTTATATTTCATGAATTATTTTCAAACGATGGAAAAGTATTAAGTATAATATATTATACGGAATCTGAATCAAGAATAATATCAAAAAAGTAAAAATGGAGATATGTGGCTTTGAAGTTAATAACCTCAATAATTGTGATTAGTTTACAATATGGACCAAAAAGTAAATAAAGAGGTCGCGTGAACAACAAGGAATTAAAATATTAATTCTGCGCTCAAGTATTGTCAGTTGTTAGCGCAGTATATTCATTATCCTTACACCGTAACAGCAGTTAACTACATTATTTGTTATAATATATATTTATACAAACGAAAACATCCTTCAGTTTTACCCAATTAACTCGGGAAAATTTAATTGATTCAATTCAGATTATTATAGATTTTCCGGTATACATAAAGCGTTACAGTTTTCAATATAATTAAAACGAATCTTAATTTATTATTAAGTTTAAATACATCACAGTTATTACTTTGTTCTGTAATTCAATGTATAAATATAATCAAGCAAGGCTTTCACTTAAATTCAAAATACTCTGCTGGAAAATCAGTCGCAACTTATGATGGAATTATTAATTTTATTAAAGTATTATTTTGTTATTTATTTAGTAAGTAACTCAATAATAATGTGTAAAAAATACAGAATACCTATATATATATAATATATTATATATAAAGTATAGAATGTAGGTACCCTTACAAAACAAGAAATACTCGAATATTATGTTTGAACCTAGCTTACTCAAAAATAACCAGAATGGACTTGGTTCACTATCCTTGTGAACCACTTTCTTATTGAAGACGGCAACCAACTAAGTTAAAACTGTTTTACTGGCTTACTCGCAATGTACAAACGGATATTTTTGACGAGGTACTTGTGTATCGAATACTTGGTTACGATTACGATTAAGTTTTTTTGTCATAAATATATACTTCAAATATGGTAATACATAGTAAAATCAAAGCTTGCATGAATATACGTATCTATTATGTAATAAAAATTGTAATTTATGTTATAATAATAATACGATTAGTATACAATACAAGTGCTTTTCAGGTTAACAAAATAATAATGTTATTTGACAATGTTCCACTGATTCAGAACACAATAAAACTGCGAAAGATTGTAGTACGCCATATAGGTACTTACATATAAAGGAAAACGTGTCTGGCGGAAATATGTCAGCATTATTGCTTGCACGTGTCGAATCTGACAAATAATATCTTTTCAAATAATATAATAAATACTGAGCAAAATAAGATATCTCCCAAAGAAGCCTTTGATACACTTAAATAATATAATATGACTACTTATCCATTAAATGTGTCATAAAAGATAAATGATGATTACCTCGCAAAAGCAAGCAAGTATGAACCAAATATAATTATTACGTACTTAACACATAATTTTATTCAATAAATCTTTATTGTTTTTTTGGATTGATAATAATAATATACTGGTAATAAAATATCGGTGTGTGTATCGACTTATGTACGCGCGTTAGAAGTTATACTTCTTTGGCGTAACAAAACAAAAAACTCATCTTTGCCATATAGCGGTGATAATCGATTCAGAAGTGCCCATGATGAATTAATAAAAAATCAAATTTTATTGGCGTGTATGATTATATTCATTTCGGTCTCAAGGGTATTTTATCGATATAGGTACCATCAGCAATAATATTAATAATATGTATAAATTTAGTAAACTGCTATTTCGGCCATCTTTGCTTAAGCAGATGACTGTACAACTATTTTCGTTAACAATAATAGTTTATTACAAATCAAAAATAAAACACAGCCTAATATTTTAACTGGACGTGATTTTGACTTTTGTGATAATGAAACGTAATAATTATTATTGTCTTCAATTATTATAAACCGCTAATAAATGAATTGACATGGGATATGCGACAAATATTATCCAAAACTGTAAAAATATGTATTTTTGTGTATGAAGTGTCTAAATATTGTAAATTTACAACAAACCATTGTTTGAATTATTTACCAACTCAACATTCACAAAATGTATTTATTTATTGATATATAATTTTACTCATAAATAATACTAACATAAATATAACCTCAAATTTTAATGAATACTCTAATAATGAATTGTGTTGCATCGGCGCGCGCAATTTCAGTCACACGCCAAAGGCGTTACATCGGCGTCACACGCCAAAAATACACTCTGATCTGTTTTCCCAAATGGGTCAAAAAAAGTAACTTCAAAAATATTCTTATGAAATGGATAATTAAGTAAGTTATTAATAATACCTTAACTAGTATTACAGGGAGGATATAGTAACTAATGTATAAATTGAAAAATATTAGTTATCTACCTATAACACCACTCAGTTATAAACTATGAATAAAAATCAGTTATTGAACAAAAAATATGCTTTATAAATTTTTTATAGTATGTAGTACCGGGTAGGTATGTATATGTATTACAATTCGGCGCCGCCAAATCGGTAGATACCGCAGACTGGACGTCGCCTACTGAACGTTGGTTCAACAGTACAAATGCGCTTAAAAATACAGGCACCTTACGATTCTAATCAACAAGTAGACAAGTAAGTTTAAGAGCATACATAACGTCGCTATAGGATTTGTTTCCCGAATAGACCAAATGTCAATTTTTCAGGAGACGAAAAACAAATTTCATTGTCGTATATTGAAATATCAGTAGATGTATCAATCATTTTTTCTACACTGTATGATTGCAACATTATCTAAGAATAGATTCCAAGAATAATATACTGGTATAAATCAGTAAATGCACAGAAAATGCGTTTTATTTACAAGTACTCGTTGTGGATATTCGGAAAATTTTTAGCGGTCTCTCAGAATAATGGATATTCGGGACAAAACAAGGACGTTCGGGACTTAAGACCGTAGCGTATTGCTGCACGGCCCACGGATTACTGAGTGGTCAAAAAGTACGCACCTCAAATGTTATATTTATTTACACGATAATTGCTAACGATTACTTTTACTATTTAAATACCTAATGATCGTAATTACCCAAGTTCGTAGGTAATAATAACATGCGGCATTCGCTTTTTTTCGTAATAAGTAATAAAATAGTTTTTAATAATCCTTTTTTTTATTCAACGAATAATTCACAAGATTTAAGAATGTACCACTCTAATTATTGAACATACATAATTTTGAAAATCACTTCTGAGTAAATATATTATAACCAATAGAAAAAATCTTTTTGAAAAAAGTAAGACACCCGGCAGGAATCGTCCTGCATCTCCTGGGTTTACGACCCAGTCCACGAATTATCCACTATGCTACGAGGTGACATACTTATGACGACAAACTTTAACTATTGGCCTTTTAATACCTGCTCATCAGTATTCTTCAAAATCAAGCGACTATCGGCGATCGGTTTTTGTTTATTAAATAAAAGTAGATATCTACTACTTCAATTACTAACCGACGTCACGGATTTCTCCAATATTTTATGATGGTACTTACTCGTACTTGCTAACAATTGTATATTAATACTTTTTCCAAAAAAAAAAAAAAAACTATGTATATATATCTGTATATTATTATATCTATATATTTCTATAATTAACAATTAAACTTATTACAAACCACCAAATAAATATTATATATTTACTATTGGAATGACAACACAAAATAATAGCATATATAAATTAATTACCATTGGCTGCTAATATAAGGTAGGTACCAATATCCTAAGTATATAATATTCACCAAATAAATAGTTACTAACATACATATTAAATTAAATTAACTATCAGCGCATTCAAAAATAAATAATAGCATTGCCTTTATTTTCATAGAAATACGAGCACCTAGATTAAAAATAAAATAAAAACAAACAATGTTTGATTAATAATAATTTGAAATAATAATTATTTTTTACGTCATAGTAGTTGCCGGGTCATACTGTAGAATTCATATAACCGTTGGGATTTTGTGTCATTTATCAAAACAAAATGCAGTTATTTAGGTTAAAATACTCACTTCCATAACTTTACTATAAGTTCAGGGCGAACTGGTGATGTATCAGCTATAAATGATCTCTTCAAATTTGATGAATTCACTATTAAAACAATAGTAACTTTAAAAACAATATCAATAAGACGAAATTTGAAAGAGCACTCCGGACGGCCGAAAAATATGAAAGTGGGCGTGATTGTTTTAGAGCTGGACAGCGTGAATGTGGGAGCGAGATGCACGGCGTCAGCGCGGTTTGATTGGCTAAAAGTCATATTCGGGAAATAAAAACTCAGCCGAGATTTATTTCGATCGAAATTAACTTGGATATTCAGGTACGAATAGTTGGACATTCAGGAGAACAACGCGGAGTAATTGCAACTTAACATGGCGTATTCGGGTTTTTCAAAAAAATATCTCTGTTCCTAGATAAAAATATATTGTTTTTATAAATGATTTCGGTAGAGTTCGATAAAAGAAATTGAACTGCATTAAAATGTCGATTTCGACAAAAATGGATATTCGGGAAACAAATCCTATAGCGACGATAAGTGAAACGGCAAATAATTTTCAACAGCAGTCGCCAATCGGAAACTGATAGTCGAGTTGTGAGCTCGTCAATTTGTTTTGTGATGGCGTCGGAGGAATACATTCTTAAATCGTGTAAAGATGACTAAAAAACGTTTCGCATGTACTTAAAAAAGAAAACATGCAATGAATGTACTATTAATATTACGAATACAATAATATCTAAACATAACATTCAAAGGACGCATGTTGAATTTTTATGACAAATTATATTTCATTCGGCTCGCGTCATTTGCACAATCCGCGCATCGCCTAGTCACGATCTTTTAGACCATGCCTCAGCTGAAGTATAGCATTAATATAAAATATCTAATTACGATAAATCAAGGTCTGTAAAGTCTGTAGTTGTTGCAAAGAAGTGTGCTTTTATATTATACTTCATTACTAAGCTTCAACGATATTATACGATAGTATTAATAATAAGTGAGCAATATTGCATGAATCTGCGCAAATTATATTAATGTACGTTCAATTGACTCTATATTATATTTCACGTATGTTACCTTCAATTTGACGATCAAACGTTCAATAATAATTGTACAATGTGTGATTATGAATGTATGTTGTGTTAATAATATGCATCTATTAGGCGGCTCTCGTGGTGCAGTGCGTAACGCGCTGGCCTTCCACCCGTGAGTTCTGGGTTCGACTCCCGGTGAGGACACACTATTTATGTGATGTTCTCAAAGCCTGGGTGTTTGTGATTGTGCAAAATTACTAACAACCACTCTGTACGAGAAAACAAGGACATGGTTATTAATAAATATAAAAAAAATGTATGATAATAATTTATTGGCCACATTTTTATTAACGCAATTTCGTTGATGTGGCAATCAAAAATTCTTTAAACAAATTCATGGAATATTGCATAATTTGTAAATAATATTATATAATATTACCGTTGCAGTATACTTTCTTCGTTCGTTCTTTTAAATTAAGTTGTTCCAAAATTGACCAATGATTATAACTGGAAGACTTAATTTTTTTATGTGTTACTTAATTTTTACTTATGTGTTATGTTTTTCAGTATATTTTATTTTTCACTCTCTTGTAAGTACCTACAACATACTTGTATTTTTTTCTTTTAATAATTATAAATAGCTCTATCCAATATATTTTCCATAAATATATTTAATGTTTAATTAAATAACACTTTCTGTATTCGTATGTTATTGGGATGACATTTTTTTTTATTTTTTATCATATATTGTACTTATTCTTACGTTTAATATAATATAATATAAAAGAATAATTTCGCCAATAGTTATTATAAAAACCTTAAAACTTGCTTTATTATCGTTAGATAGGCTATATGAGATTAGATTTCTTGACGCATTTCATTTATTACCCTATTATTCAGTCGGCATCGTCAAACCGGCGTCCACCAGTTAGCACCCAATTGGCGTCGCATATTCAAATATAATCATTGTTTGGTTGTTTGATTAGGTATAAATATCATTCTTTAGAAAGAAAAAAGCCAATAATTTACAATAATCAACAATAAAACTTGAATGCATTAGAAAGGATTAAAAAAAGTTATTATCACTCATGCTTTCAAAATTTCTCTTAAAATATAACTCGTATGTCTAGAATTTTCCCAATCCTTCCCAGCAAAAAAAAACAAATACAGAAATCATAGAAATATAATATTATTAAGAGGTCATATTTACCGGTATCGTCGAAATCGTCGGAGTCTGACGTCATGTGACCTTCGTGGAGTGGAATCTCGTCCTCTTCCGGCGGTCCTTCGTATCGCTCCTTCAGGACTTTTCTTGGAACTATTGACGGAAATAATAATAACAGATTTACAAGAGCCACCTGCGGTTATATAATAATAAAACATGTTTTTTATTGTCGGTATTATATTTTCGAAAATAAATCAGTCTATCGATCAATATTTTTTTCATATACTTATGTACATAATATTTAATAAATATTATATTATAATGTTTTTATACAAAACATAACATTGGCATACACATTACGTAATGCTACCTTATAAAAGTATAATAAAAATGTTTTAAAATAAATATTTCGAATATTGCAACATAATATTATCATTATTTTGTAAATCATGAAAAAATATAAAAGTTTATTTTTTTAACTTTTAAACTGAAGCCACTGGGGACATATATTTTTTCACTACCGATGAGAAAGCGGGTAACTAAATATATTAAAAATGCATTAAGCCTCACCGCATGTGTAGACGACTTTGAGATACATTCTCGACTCTGGCCTGCACGGATTTCCGAAGGTTGTGGAGTCTGCCGATAGGGCGCATCTTCGCTTGCCATGGCAAAGCTGCATCACCGTTTCCGTCGCGTAGCTCACCAAACAAGCTGAGCGGAAAACGTAGCGAATTATTTAAATCAGTATTATCATGTGCAACATTGCGATTCGGTTGTCAGTTTATTCGTAATATTTTCTTATATATCTGCAACACAACTTAAAACATTCTACACTATAAATATATCGCACCTGGGGAATAAAAGTGGTACAACTAACAAATATGTCGTTTTTGAGTTAAGTATGCAGAAATGTTTCTTATCCGCACAAATAGCGGCATAATTCTTAAAAATATAATGGTGGCCTTAAGCATTTTTGTCACTATCATATTATAACATTTTACTTGAATCATTGTGCCATTGTTATTGCGGATAACATTCAAAATGAGATGACTCAAGTGTGCCAACTTCACGTTATTTTAAGGTAAATTAAAGAAAAAACTGATATAACACGCCGAAATAAAATATTCAAACTGCTCTCCTGCAAAAACAAGAATTTCGAGTTGTACCACTATTATTCCCCGGGTGCGATATAATCTACAAAAATTATTTTTTTAGTCAAGAAATAATTCACAAGATTCGAGATTATAATATACTTTATTGAATATTATACATAAAACTGAGGTGTTTGATTTGAAAATCTAGTAAGTCTATAATTAATTATTATTGATAAAAAATTACGAATTTCTACGCCAGGGCTAAATGGTTGGTTTTGACATAAGAAGTATTATCTTTCATTGGGGTTTGATTTCAAGTTAGATCAATATTGCGTTAAATATAAGGAAAATAAAAGTGTACCTACATAATATTAATATTATCTACAGTAAAAAATTTCAAATTATCAATTTAGAGTAACTTAGGTTCATAATCTTTTTTGTATGGTTTTAAAGTGTATTAAAATTTTTAAATTATTCCATATTGCATGAAATGAACCAAATAATATTTTTGTACCTATTTATGTATTTTTGTCAATAATTAATGTGGTTTATTTGTTGTTAAAATTTGATGCCTAAATTGATATTATATAAGTAATTAAACATAATAAATAACTAAAAATTAAGCAAACCAGGCAAATTTTGAGATTCCTTACCATCCTACATATTAATTTAATATAATATTACATCATATTATTGTTATTTAATTGACCCAATGGTAATGTTCTTATGTCTTAATGCCCATAAACAACATATCCACATTTAAATATCTCTTAATTTTTCATTGCAATTACAATTATGTACTTTAAATTATTTATGCTTTATTATCAAGCATATTCGATGACTTCAAAAAGAGACCCACAGATAACGAAACGCAAATGCCTGGAAGTCGCAAGCGTAATGCAGACGGAATAATACTTAACCCTATGTTCACTTCGTAAGATCGTAATCTTCACTCATAACATCTCAGCTTCAGCTTAGTCTGATTAAATAATAAATGTGCCCTTTGGATCATACACTGCATTCAATTTGTTATAAAATTACAAATTCTGTTGTTCACAAGTTATTCTTCTGATATTTTGTTTATGTGATTACATAATATTATAAAATATTTATTATTTTAGAATAAAATATTAATAACTAGACATTATGTAATAAGGGAATATTTCCTATACGTAGATGTCACGTTGCCACGGATGTTAAAGACACGTCAAGGTTATTTAAATAATTACTGAAACTACAGTTGTTAAAAAATATATAAAAAGGTATCAGTATTAATACTCACTTTCTTCAGGTACTCCCTGAGGTTGAGGACACTGTATGCTTTCATACTCCGTTCTTCCAAAGCTGGCAGAGTAGATGGCTATCCTGGAATGAGGATTGCAGGCCATCTGGAGAACGTCGTTTTCGCAGCCCACCTTGCTCCGGAATTCATCTGTGTGTCAAAGGAAAAATAAAATAAATTACACACACACTCAGACTATCACATTATTATAATCATCAATGCAGTTAGACTACGTGTATCTACTAACAAATTTATACACGTATTACTTTAATGGTATTAACCATCAATTATAATAAATTGGTGTAAGAAATTCTATGTTATTATTTAATTTGTATTATTCTCGAATTATTGTTGTTTTTTTCATGCTATGAAATTATTTTTTTGGTTTGTTTTTTTCTCTACTAACTTAATTTACCTGTACTTTTTTATTCTAAATGCCATGTTGTGAACTTCTTGAATTAATAATTTAAAAAAATCGGTGTGTGTACTTATGGACGCGCGTTAGAAATTATACTTCTTTGTCGTAATAAAACAAAAACAAAACTTGTGATAACCTAGATTCTTCAACTAGCTCTTAACTACACACTCAAGAAAAAGACCCGCTTATTGGAGTACCGTTGGTTTATTTCTATACACTTTAACTTATATTACTAAATTATATAATTATTTTTTGTTTTAAAGTAACAACTGTCATTCTGACGTTTAATCGTTTTTTTACGTAAGGAATTGCAAATGGCCAACAATAATATATTCGTTGCCTAAGCACAACGGACCAATTCTACTATCAAACGTGCGCTTGTATACAGTTGACTGATTTGCAGCTAACTTTATACTGTCACGCACTTTCGTAACGGTGTGCGCGCGCAGCTCTCAATTTCACTCTCTACCAAACGCCCCAAAAGAAGTATAACTTCAAAAAAATATTTACACATTAAATACATTCCTACTAAAATATTTTGAATTTAATCTTATGGATTTATATATTGTTTTTATTAGCAATTATGAAAATGTAATTAATATTAATAATTATAAGTTTCAATAAAATAATTCTGTATTATATTACAATAGGTGAGTACGGTACAGAGCTTTGTAAGTATATTATATTATATATTCTGACAAATTTCCTTTAAATTAAGGGGATATGTAAATATTCTGTCTCGAGTTTGATTCGTCAATAATCAGTATACTCTATAGACACGTTTTGCCTCCAGCCAAGAAATAATGATGCTCATGAAACTGCGGGGGGTGTGCTCCTACCCACTCACTGTTCGCATGAATTTTCTTAAAATCACTACAGAGAACAAAGCATACATAATATCAAATTTAAGTGTTATTATTTTACCAAATCATATTTAAATATTATATAAAAAGATGCACACTGGCAAAATATGAAATATCTGATTTTGTAATAATTATTATTGAGAAAAATATTGGGTACTGTTCGGTTATACGGAATACAGCGGAAAACGCATTTTGAAAACAGCCGATAAACTGGATTATTTGTTAGTTTGGGTTAGTTTAGGTTAGGTTAGGTTTGGTTAGGTTAACCTAACAAATAATCCAGTTTATCGGCTATTTTCAAAATGCGTTTTCCGCTGGATTCCGTATAACCGAAAAGTACCAAATATTGTGTGTTTCTCACAAAGTCGTCAAAGAAAATTGCTATTTTTAGATTTCAAGACTATTATATTGTTTTCAGAAATATCTATGTAACAAGAGTTTAATTAATTAATAATAGTTGTTATACGTGATACTTATATTATTACTAGCAGAGCCAGATACCTCGCTAAACTTTGCAGGTCGCTTGGCGTCCTAATCTAATAGAAGTAAGTCTTGAATTACCTGGACTGAAATGAGGCTATAAAGAAAATGTGCCAAAGTATGTGGATAGATTTTCATCATAGGGCATCATTAGAAAAAGGAAAATGGAGTAAGTTTATTCTACCATCACCACGAGAGGTGTCCTGGTTTGTAGAGTCTTCTTTGACAAGGAATGAGCTTAAGTTAATACTGAGGCTAAGAACAGGGCACACCATGGGCAAAAGATTTGATGTCCTCATGGGAAGAAGCAAATCGCAACTCTGCGATGAATGTCATGTTTTAGGGGACATTGTACATATAGCACTACAATGCCCTAAATATGAACTTCTCAGAGTACAGCTGCGAATTGCGGATATCTATGAGAATGTCGACGAATTGAAGACTGTCCTGGCGGTGGGTAAGACGGAAGAGCTAGGCAAATTGTAAAGTTATTTAACAGAATATGAGTGAGGACCTGATCGACGGATCCCCTTCTAGAAGAAAAGAGGCGATATGACAGCGAGTCGCAGTCAAAGCCTCGGTAAAATCACAAAAAAAGTCTTGAATTTTAATAAAAATAAATGACAAAATTTAATTATCATGAAACCAATTGACTTGGTACGCTGATTACTTTATGTCATAGGTAATTTGGATAGTCATATTTTTTCATTAGAATGCTTAATTTGACGAGAATAAATTGACAGGATAGTTTTATTTTTAATACATTTAGATTATTGCAGTACAAATAATACGTTTTGTTTATTCAGTAGAGGAAGTTCCCATTAGATTTATTACTATTTTCTGTAAATATAATATAATTGCCACTCTTAAGGGGTAGGTATAAAGGGTGCATATAGATAGATGCTTTACTTATAGGCAAAAATTGTATCTTATTTTAAAATTAGTGAGTACTTTAAATATCAATGAATAAATTCCAAAATACTTACTTACTTATTAAAAAATATTATCTAGGTGAAAAAATAGTTTTGTAGAATAATAATAATTGTAATTTGTGATACATAGATTATAATATAGAAAGTATTTAACGACATTATAGTTAATTTGCGCTAGATGGCCGGAAAGACGCGAAAAAATATGGTGACGGATAGAAAACGCGTTTTTAAAAGTGGTATTATCTGTTACTATGTCGAGTTTTATAGAATTGTGCTGTATTCAAATTGAAGTAAGTTCGGGACATTAAAAATTGAAGTGAAATCGTTTAAAAATCAACAATCTGGCATTTAAATAAGAAATTGGTATGTTTTCTAAGGATAATAATATTAGGGGATTATATATTATAATTAAATCTATTTTATTACAACGTTTTTCTTAGCTCGTATTCTTATTTGTCCGGTGGTTCTTTGTCCGGTACAAATCTTGCAATCGATTTTTAACTAACTTTTCGACAAGCTAGATATTTGAAAGAACACGGTGTTAGTGCATTATTTTAATACTTTTAGCCATTTTTAAGTAGAATTGAATTCATTTTCAGTTAATTATGTTTTGTATGAAAAGTTATTTCGACACCATTATGGGTTGCTAGGGGTCTGGGGTCCTAGCAACAAAAATATTAATAAATACGTGCGTTACTATGGAAATAAATATGACATGTTAGTCAAGTCAAGCTAGTCAAGTCAAGTTTATATAGTTCAATAGAATTTAAACACGTTGTATATAAATAGTTCTTTTTATCTTGTAATTATTCTAAAATTTATTTGGCTTCAAAATTTATTAATCCTTAAGTAAATTAGGGCAAAAATAGATTGTTGTCACGTCACGTGGAATGATAATAATATGCTTGAATTATTATTGAATTAATATGCATCAGAATACTCAATGATAAAAACTGACAATATACAAGAAGATTAATTCAAATACCAATAACTTGTAGCTGTCTTTCTCCTGGCAAACTTGTAGGCTAATATTTTAATTATCAACCGATCAAATTGCATTTAACAACAAGCTTTCTAACTTTTTCAAATTAAAATCACCTACTTATGCCCATTTTTAAACACCTGCTTACTATCTTTTTACCAACTTTGAATATCAAAATTGCATTAAGCTGAAACTGAGCACATATTATTTTTATTACCGTAAAGGCTTAAAACATGTCTCAATAAGCAAAAACTTCTTTAATTGCACTTAATATTTTCATTCATACTGATATACCTAGATGACATTATATTGAATGCCATTCTTATATATCTATAAAACACATTACAAATATTTTTTTAGCGATGTCTATAAAAACTATAGGAATATTTAAAACTGTTTTTAGCACGTCGTGTAGAGTCTGTACAATATGATATTATATAAACGACTTTTAAAATGAAACAAATTCGCGAGTACCTACAACTTTACTTTACTGAACACGAAAATAAAAATTCACATTTTCATACCTTCAAAGGTAAATAATTTTATATTCCATATGTAGCTCGAAAAAAACGTAAAGAAACGACAAAATGACAACAGCGACAAATGCATGAATTTAATCGTATAAACTTCTACCTTTTAAAACAAAACGAAAAAAAAGCGACGTCTGAAATTCAGTTTGACATGGTTGCGCGCTGTGTGCCGAAAATAAAACGTTCTGCAGGTCCCGTCGAAACTAGATTTAAGGGTTGAACCATAACTACAGAATTTTTTTTTTGTAATTCAAGTATTTATAACGTTTAAAGTGTGATTGATTTGTTACCACACAAAAGTAAATATATAGTAATCATTGAAGTTATACTTCTCTTGGCTCGTTTGGGAAAACAGATCAGAGTGTATTTTTGGCGTGTGACGAAGTTGCGCGCGCCGATGTAACACGTTTGGCGTGTGACGGAAGTTGCGCGCGCCGTTGCAACACATAATTTTGTATTATGATTATATTCATTACGGTCTCAAGTGTACATGCGCATACATTATATTGGAGTGTATATTTATTTTTCATTGTGTATCAATATTTGAGGCTATATTTATGTTAGTATTATTTATGAGTAAAATTATATATCAATAAATAAATAAATTTTGTGAATGTTGAGTTAGTAAATAATTCAAAAAAATATAATAAAATTTGAAATTTTATTAATTAAAAATTTATTAATTCATCATGGGCACTTCTGAAACGATTATAACCGCTGTATGGCAAATATAAGTTTTGGTCCTATACAACAATATCTAAATTATAATTATCATGTGCTATATGTGAGCCACAGATGAATCGCGTACGTTTTCATCAACCTAATCCACTGTAATATTAATAGACTCAGGTAACGGCTTATTTTGTTTTGTTACGCCAAAGAAGTATAACTTCTAACGCGCGTACATAAGTACACACACTGATTTTTATTTATTTATTTATTTATTTAAGAATACAAAACATTGTGGACATAACAAATCTAAATTCAAGACGTACACAACATGAGATTTACATTATAAGTCAAACATTACCCTCACAAGAGAGAAGAGAATATAGAAAAAGAAATATATATATAATAACAATAATAATAACAAAAAAAAAATATATAATCAAAACATACTTAAGTATAATTTAATACAGAAAAATATAATTTTTGAGAACGGAAAATATACAATTTTATACAGAAAAATACAGTTTCAAAAATAAAATGCAAAGTACATCATTGAAAATGTCTATGTTTTTAGGGAGCGCATTTACTAGTCTTGCACCCCTCGCTAATGGTGCCTGATAGGCTTGACGCGAGGAAACGGTTCCAATCTAGAATAAATCATGACTGCGACCACGTAGGTAATTGACAGGCGCATGGAAATTCAAATTCATTAGGACACCGGGATTGGAAACCATCCCTCGCGATAACAGGCAAAAGTGTTTCAACAGCAGAAGAGACCGACGAGATTCAAGAGAGTGAAAAGTAAGCATGCCTTGTAGAAAGGCAGTCGGAAAATAATCATCTGACGAATTATCGAAAGGAAAATAGTTAAATGTTTTAAAATAAAGACATCGAAGAAATTTCTTCTGGACGCGTTCTAAAATAAGCTTATAGGAAACCTCATAAGGACACCAGATAATCGACCCATATTCAAGAATGCTACGCACTAATGAGACGTAGAGTGTACGTAATACATTAGGATTCTTGAATGGTTTGGATTGTCGCATGATGAATCCTAGAAGCTTACTCGCACGTAGAGCCGTGGAAGTTATATGCGAGTGAAAGGATAATGAAGAATCAAAAATTATCCCAAGATCTTTCGCCTCAGATTGACGTTTTAAAGAATTTTTTGACATAATATAATTGTATTTAATCGGAGTTCTTGACCTAGAAAAAGTAATACAAAAGCATTTGTCAGTATTAAATTCTAATTTATTCTTTTTTGACCAACTTTCAATTGAACAGAGATTTCTCTGTAACATGCAACAGTCCAACTCATTCCGAATTGGTGCATATAATTTCAAATCATCCGCAAAAAGTAAAAATTCTACTCCATCCATGGCTTTAACTATATCATTGATAAATATGAGGAACATAATTGGTCCAAGATTTGATCCTTGGGGAACACCTGAAAGAGTTTGAAAGACTTCAGATGCACACCCAGCGTACTCGACATATTGACAACGATGTGAAAAATAAGATTTGAAAAAATTTACAAAATTAATAGATCCGCCTACTGCACTTAGTTTAGTTAAAAGAATATCATGATCAACTCGATCGAAAGCCTTTGACATATCCGTATAAATTGCATCAACTTGACAATGATTGTCTAGTGAACAAGATATGTATTCAGTGTACTCCATGAGGTTGGTAACTGTTGATCGAGTAGATCGAAAACCATGTTGAGCGTCAGTCAGCTGACCATCCACATGTGTATATATATATTTATGTAAAATGGACTCAAATAGTTTGACCGGTGCAGAGAGAACAGCCACTGGTCGGAAGTTAGTTATTTCAGATACCGAGCCGATTTTATACACCGGTCGTATACGAGTTAAGCTCCAACATTCAGGGAAGGTAGATTTACTTAAACATAGATTGAAAATATACAACAAAGGATCGCTTAAAAGTTTTTTGCATCCTTTTAATAGCCATGGAGGAATGCCATCTGGACCTACTGAGGATTTCGGATATAGTCTAGAAAAAGCATATTTCATATCTGACTCATCAAGAGGACCAATATTTAGTATGGGCCAAGAAGACGAAAAGTATTCAGGTTGAGGTTGAAGTTTTGGTGGAATCGTGGAATAAACTGACCTAAAATATTCAGCAAAACCGTCAGCGATGGATTTATAGCCATTCAATACACTACCCCCAAAAGACATAGACGATAGCTGTGCAGAAGAGTTACGTAAGCTCCTAACATACGTCCAAAAAGTTTTCGGGTCTGAGGTTAAATTCAAGGAAATTTTCTCAATGTACGCTTTGTGAGCAGCGTCAATGGCGCGATGAACTCTTCTGCGCATATCAGAGAAAGCACCATAATCATTCAGGCACTTCGAGCGCTTCCATCGTTTATGACAGATGGCTTTTAAGTCAATGGATTTAATAATGCTATGAGTGAACCATTTAGGGTAGCTGCGCGAAGTACCTGAAGACTTCTTAATGGGAAAAGACTTGGAAAATACACTATAAATATTTACATAGAAAACATCAATTGCACTATTAATATCATCGGTACTATATAAAGCATTCCAATCAATACTCTGCATTTCATAATACATTTGTAATAGGTCACCTTTGAAGAAATTCCATTTATTAAAAAAGAAAGTTTTCGAGCTAACAGAATTGAAATTATTGCTACCGCTAAGACGACTATTGGAAAAATTATGATAATTGATTGGCAACTCAACTAATAGAGCAGGATGGTAAGCGTCTTCCTGCACAAGGGGATCAACGCAAGCATTCACCTGTGCATTACAATCTGTATCTGCCAAGACCAAGTCCAATATGCGTGATTTCACATTTTTAATTTGGGAAAACTGTTTAAAGTGCATACAGCTCAGAAAGTGCGCAAATTCCAAATCAACATTGGCGGATGCCGAATAAAGATTGAAGTCACCGATGATTGCAATTGAGCTGCCAATAGACAAATTTTCAAAATATGAGAAAAACATATTATAAGTATTACACGATGATCGAGGCGGAAAATAAACACAGCTAATAATAAAAGGCGACCCATTACACAGCAATTTGACAATAATTACATCGATACCAGTAAATATATGGTCAATCACAGATACACTATCTACCCGATCAGAGCGAACGGCAATTAACACACCGCCACCCCTTTGACCAAATGAACGATCACAACGAAATACAATATATCTACTATCGAAAAGTTCACCATCACAAATCGAGTCATTGAGCCAGGTTTCAGTCAAGCATATGACAGAAATGTCACTTGACAAGAGAGTATTACGCATCTCGATTGTCTTCGTCCTGAGACCACGAACGTTCTGATAATAAACGTCAATGTATTTAGGTGACCGTCACGAGCTTTTGCTTGTAGTATGGGGTGAAACTGACTTATTCCAACGCCATTCATTGACTATCGAGTCAACCGGCCAAATTTCAGGAACAAGAAAACGGCCAATAGAGGACTCTGGAACTGTTATCCTGAATGAAGAATATTTATTCTTTGTATTTAATTTAATTACTTCAAATTTTATATCACCTACACTCTCCTTCACATAATCAGTTAGGCCGCTTACTGTAGTGTCTGGGTGTAATGACCAAATGTGTAGACTTCTGCGTTTTTCAACGCCAGAACACGATTTGGAACCAGGTTTGGAACCACATATTTTTTTGAGGGTAGAAGTTTGTAGGCTAGGTCGCTTAGATTCATTTCCAGAGGATAAATTACGATGACTCATTGGGCTCCTTTTTTTTACCGTTGACCATTCGCCAATGCTTGTAGATTGTGACTGAATGACGGTAATCTGTTCAGCAAATAGTGGCTCAACTTGTTTGTTTTTATCTTTCACAGCCGTAGATATGGACACCGGTGGTGACGGAGCTACAATAACTTCGTCAGGCAAAACGTCTAAGGGCGAAACCGAAACACTCTGTGCTTGTATGTCCTTGTACTCCTTGCTTGTACTCCTCAGGGTCTCGTTTTCAACCGTTAATTCAGCAACTGCAGCAATCAAATCATTCGAAGCAATAGCCAGTCGCCCTTGCAGTTCTTTTGTGACTTTAGATTTCACTTCAGCCAAAACTTTGAGGATATAGTTTAAAGAGTTTTTGCACGAAATCACTTGTTTGCACGCCATTTTTTATAAAATTATTTAATTCGTGAATGTAAACAAACACAATAATTATAACAGTAAATATCAGTAATCACACGAATTAAATAAATACTTAATGACCGGTAATTACGTTTCAGCCAGCTTGGCAATAGAGTCTAACGGTATAAGTGAAATTAATTAGTGGATTATGATTACTTATTAACAATTAAATACGTCTGATCGCTTTGAATGCAGTAGGTAAACTATATAATTACAACATTATTATTTTTTATTAAGGTCTGGATTTAGGAATGTCGCAATACTCGCATACTTCACTCTACTGGCAGTATCAATAGCGCGAAAACGAGCGGTTGTACAAGATTATTATCAATTTTCAGTTAGGTGATCATTTCTGTTTGGGCCAATTATGGTACCACGAATCCCATATAAATTTCCTACCTACGTCTATAAGTATTGCCGCCATCCAGGCACTGCAGTATCAGACATATTAATAATTAAATGCAAAGTGGTTACTTTCAGATAATAAACGCCTCACGACGTGCACTCGTTTGACCCTAGCATCATTAGAGAAATAAATTAATTACGAATTATCGGTTCGCCCAATGCCACGCAATGCACTGTAATTCATAAGCAATCAAACTCATTACTCAACCATATATTTAAATTTTTAACAACTACAGAGTGACTCAAAAAGTACAGTGTTACCGGGAGAGTGGTAATGCTAGAGAGTGAGAACCAGACCAGGGAGCCAGTCATCATTAAAGGTCAGCCCTTGGAACTTTTGATATAACCCTTTCTTCAGCATCCAAATTATCCTGTCTTATTACAGTCCACTAAAAAGCTCAGACACTGACCTTAATTATCGCATTACGACCGTCGAATATTTGTCATTTTTAAAATATAATTGTACAATTTTTATGCATTGTGCGGTAGAGAAACGATCCATTGTGTTAAATGATTACTTAGGTCAAAAAATACGTGTGAAATATTGGACAAATAATAAAATTATAAGACTGTGTAATAATTCATACCACGAGTTGGATACACCTGTATTTAAGCCATACCTGATTTTCATGACGTAGTTTATGCAATTACCAATAATTAATACTTAACATAATATTATGAGTATAGTGTTTCTAGTCAACATTGTTTATCAATTTCATCACGGTTATTGATTCACAATACGAAGGTAAATATCATTTCTCCCTGACGTGTTATGCTATCGTAGAAAATTTCATTTACGTCGAGGATATACCCATATATTTATTATTTTCAAAAGGTTGTTTTCATGTTATATGAATCATTATAGGTTAATATGAATGATACGTTTATTATATAAATACAGCATATTATTATTTAATAATAGTAGGTCTATATTATATTTTTATCGTTTAATTAAAATAACATCGTTGTTCTGTTAAGATCTCCGTTATGACAGTCAACAGTTTATTTTACAGGAGAGATGAAAACTGGTTTACATTAAATTTATTATAAGCACAGGTATGAAAGTACATTTTCATGTTTTTTTTTTTTGTAAATTAATCTTTATTTATTTATGTGTTTAATTATAAACGGCCCATGCATTTGTGAAACAAAACATATTATAAAATACGATTGTAAAACATAGCAAGCAAAATAATAATATATTAATCAAACCGGTATAATTTATTCAACAATAAAATACAATTTATTGTTAACTTGTAAATAAAAACAACGAAAGAGTACATTAACATAAAAGCAGCATAATAAATTATGAAAAGAAGTTAAGTAGATCATTTATTGCAGTACTTGAGTGCCCGGACGGATGTATTGAACATGTAAATAGAATAACTATTAGAAATAAATTTAATTATTGGTATTAAAAAATAAACAGAGAAGCTGGCTTTAAAAAAAGGTCGCAATTTTTTTATAGTAACTAGAGGCACAGCTCATGGCAGCCGACTCTGTAAATAACTTGATTTATTTAACTTGGAGAGTGCCATTACCGAGTTAACTCGCCAAAGTTTGTATGTACTGTCAAGCCATAAGCGAGATAACTCGCGACTTCATTGTGAATATTACGTACAATATTAGTATTTTTCGTATATTCTTGTATTATTTTCTAGATAATATTTATCATTTTAGTCAGAAAATGTTCACCTGAAAAACTCCAGATTGTTTGATGGCCGGAAACAGAAAGATTAATAAAAAAATTTTTAGGCATGTGAAGTTTACGAAAACTATTGCTCTTCGGCTTTTACAGGAATCTACCATATTTTATCGTTTAACTTAGTGTGTGATCATAGATGTCTTTGATTTTGTTTGCATCTTACACCATTTGAAATCATCTCATGCATATTATACCCAATAGAAAAAATCATTTTTAGAAGAAAAAAAAACGTCACCCGACGGGACTTAAAACTGTAACTGCTGGATTCGCGCCAGTGCGCTTTTATAGAGAATGTTACATTCTCAAACTTGTGAATTATTTGTTGAATAAAAGAAATATTTTTTTTTATATACCCAATATTAAGTATCTAAGATTATTAATATTGTAAACATGACGTTGTGTATAGGGATTGCAATACCGGCATTTCAAATCCAGTATCATAGTATTTTTCGATACTGTAATACCAGTTTTTAAAATTGTACGGTATCGATAATATATTATTTGGTATTGAAAGTGGAAACAAAGTGTATTACTTAACGTGAAAGGGTTAACATTACTTTATATTTTGTATTTGATTTAATTTAATGTTAGAATAAATTAAAATATTAAGTATACATAATCAAAATAATAATTATACTAATTTCATGATGCTGGGATGTCAGGAAGATTTGAAGGTTTGAAAATCAAAAGGTTGCATGAAACGTTGGGTTCACCACATTGGGGTTAAGAGAAAAGTTGATTAGGCAGCAGCAATTTAGACAGATGTAGCGTTTATTATCTTGATGCAGAGTCCTGAGAGTATGCGTTGGTTTAGGTGATCAGACCGAGCCGCGATCCGGTTGTGATTATGATCGGGTGACGAGTGTCCAGAGCAAGAGACTAGACAATATACTCTAGTGGATTAGTGACGAATTACAGATTGTCCTCGCTATTTATATAAATGAAATCAATATATGTATTACAAGAGTCATTGTCGCAATTAAATAGCATAAAAGACACGTCTGTTGATCTAGATTATAGGTGTGAAAATGCTGACTATCGCTTCCGTCACTCTAATTTGTTTTGAAAAGTGTTTGAATTTGAAGTGTTTCACCTTTGTAATGCTGAGTGGTATGATTACTACAAAAATATTATTATGCTCACATCTTTTTGTGTTTTAACCAAGGCCTGAACAAAAACGATGCATGAGTGCGAGTGAGAAAGTATTCGGCACCCTTACAATCTCTGCGACACGCGCTAGAGTAAGATAAAAGGTCTACATATCTGTGAGCTAGTTTCCAAAGCTATCGCCATCAAATCGGGGCGAAACGCTTCACATAGCGACGATAACTTGCGAGCTCGAGTTGCTAAAATTAATATTTTTTGTGTTAAACATAAAGTCAATGGTAAATATTTTTAGTTAATTAAGTAGAAAAGATGGTTCTGTGTGTTGTCTTAAAATGTAAGTAATGATAAGCAAGAAGATGGTATTACGTTTCATAGGTAAGTTGATACATGTTCGTGATAATTTATTTGTATTTTATTATATATTTTAATATCAGTGACATAGTGTTTCTTTAAAATAACTTAAATTATGGACATCTTTACCTAATGGTTGCATTGTAACCGCTTAAAAATACTATATAACGTAAAAAAAAATAGAAAATTATATTTTAATTCTGAGCGTCTAGTACGAGCACTTTGGGCGAGCACTAGCGAAATGGTCTATGGTCTCGAATATTTGTAGGTGAATGCGTTCGTCGCCCATAAACCAAACGCAAGGCACGCGGCTTCATTTAGCAATGCAACGGGTGGCATCTAGATGTATCTATAGTCTAAGATTTTAACTGTATTCATAAGAAAATGGTTGACCAACAATAGTTTTAAAATGCTGATACAAAACCTTTATAATATTAAATTGTACATACATAAAAAAATCATGTACGACAAGGCTGTAAATAAAGGGGTCAACAATGAAAATTGTAATATTATAATACTAATGTCTCTTTTCTGTTAGCTTTGTGCTATAATTCTCCCTAAGTACCATTAGTTATTTATTTATGTGTGATGTTTCACAAATCATTTATGATATAATTTTAGCATTGTTCATATAAATTCTTGGCACAGTGACCTATATACATTAATTCATTACAATCGGTAAGTATTATCTCTATATTAATGGCTTAAACCTTATTTTAGAAACCAACGACTTCTCGACCTATTAATGAAATGCGACCAAAAAACTGTAGTTTTTTTTACACTATATTATATTTTTTATGTTCTTTGTATTATACCTAATATTATTAATGACAATAGCTATAATACTCTCGACTATTTTCTTTATTTTTTATGTAATTTGATCGCTTTTAACTTTGTAATTTGTCATTATGTATTAAATTTGAATTTTATGGTATTTAACTGTCAACTCTTGATCAAATATAAAATAAATAAACAATGTTAAATGCATTGTTCTCAATCTACATGTATCTACTTCCATGGTGGCTTACTTGGCACACCAGCTGTCAAGAAGACATGGGTTCGATGTCGCGTCTGGGTAAAAAAACTGCATGTTGCTTTATCTTGCGCAAGGAATTATGGGTTGTGGGTTAGACGAATTGATATTTATTTTTGAATTGCTAATTATTTATTCAACAATCTATTCAGTTTATTAAATAAATTTATAGTGATCCTTCATTATAATTTAAGAATGATACAGCCACGTTTGTTTAGTTGGCAGAGTTTCCGTCTTTGTTTATAATATAAAGCCGTGGGTCGCAGGTTCGAACCCGCAGCTGATCATAAAAATGTACGTTGTATTTGTGCATTTGATCCAGTGTAATGAACCAATTATTGGTTGGGTGAATGGCTAACAACTATTTTCGTAAAACAATTATGTTATTTTATCGCTTAGGAGCATAATCGTTGTTGTTCTTTAGTGGTTTTTTGTCATGCTTCAATATTTACTTATATCATTGTAAATAAATTATAATATAATATATATACGATTGGCGCAATGTGGCATGGAAATGTGCATGTTGGACATAACGCGTAAAGATCACAAAATAAACCATTGGATAGGAAGCAGGAAAGAGTATTCGATGTGATAGAGATCGCTAAGTAATGGGTTAGATATGTCGTGTGGACAACCGCTGTATAAATGCAGTCATATAGTGGTATCCAAAGGGGCATCAAACGGCCACAGGGCACCATCAAACCTACTGGATAGACGAACTCATTAATTTCAGTAAAAAGAACTAGGGATCGAGAAGATTGGAGGGAGCTAAGAGATGCCTTCGCCGAGCAGTAGATTAAACCCAGTTAATAATGATGATGATGATATTATATAATAAAAAAATACACTTTAAAAGCATCTTACTATTGGGAGAAACTTTAAAGTTAATTGCAATAATTAGTGCAGTTAATAATAATTAATGCTGTTGATTTCGGTTTGACAAAACGCCTTGCATTTTATTTGCATTTATTAATTCCCTTTGTAATAATAAGGCAAAAAAATATTATCCCCAATATGTAAGTAAGAGTCAGACAAATTCTATAAGCAAAATTGGGAAGAATTGTCTCGAGGGAGGCCATTCTCAGAATCTGCTAGCCCTACTGCGGAGAGGCGCAAATGAGCAGAATTGCCAGAATGTTCCCTGCGGCAACACTAGCCAACAATACAACGCGGCTTTTACCGTACGGACAAAAGGGCGTGACACTGGTGTTGAGTTGTTTTGACTTCGCCTGAGTGGCATATCAAAGTCAAAGTGGTAAACCACTTTCTCTTCACTTACAATGTTTACCTAAGAATATGCAATTGAAATAGGGAAGATTTTGATTAGTGTATTGCCATTTTCTACAATATATTTTGTAACATTTATTAATAAATAACTAACTTCTACACTTGTAGTGATCTTTTCACTTATGAGATCATCGCATGCAAACGTTGTATTGCATTGGCAAAACGTCAATTAAAATTCCTTTTTGTAAAATTTTGTTCAAGTCAACAAAAACGTAGGTATAAGTAATGAATATACATAATATGAAAACATCTCATGCATATCATACACACTAGAAAAAATCATGTTGTAGAAAAAAAATATGACATCCGACGGTACTTGAACCTGTATCTGTTTAATTCCTGCCAGTATGCTTTTTCAATTAAGCTACGGGGATTTTATTGAATTAAATTAGTCGGAAAACCATACTAGTGTGAATCCAGCAGATACAGGCTCAAGTACCGTCGGGTGTCGTATTTTTTCTACAAATATACAGTATATATTAAGTATATTATTAAGTTTTCAAATTTTGTGACTTATTTGTTGAATAAAAGTAACAGTTTATTAAAAATGTATAATTTCTGTATTGTAGGTAGCTATATCTTCTAGGCAACTTGACTTAAAATGTTCGACGTAAACTAATAAAAACTAAAACTTTAGAATAATATTTTCAGACTTACTTGTGGGATCATCGTAAAAGTAAAATATTACGATTTTTACCACCAAATTTAAGCAGGTAAATGAGCATAAAGATAATATATCGTGGGTTGTTGCCAAAAGTAAGCAAGTCGATAATTTATGTATTTATAATTAACTAAGGATTATGTATCTATATATAAATAATAATATGTATGCTAGGAAAAAACATAAAGTCATCTGATATATTTACAGAACATGCACATAAATCACAACGAAATTACCATTGTGCTTGATTTTAGAGGGCATGTCAAACTGTCATATTGCAATAATTACTCCATGACATGGTTTTGCGACTTCAACTTTTGGCAATAACCCCACGATATATTATGAGTATTATGACTATCACAATTTATACGAAGGAATATAAAAATCATATTTGAAAATGTTGCAATTTCTCAAAAAATATATTTCAATTACTACTACGATGAAGAAGTACATATTTAGTGACCTTGGTCTGTTTAAAGAGTACTTAATTCATTTTTTTTCCAATATTCAATTTATGGCAGAATTTTCTCGCAAATATTGTTTGTAAGGGATCTTGGCATTACGTTTGACAGTAAGCTGACATTTAGTGGCCAGGTGATTACCATTTGTAAAACGGCACGTATCGGATAGTACAATATTAAAATTGCATTATAATTCCACTATTACGGAGTAGTTTTCAGATTCGGTATATTGTTTGGGCACCGCACCAGTTGAAGTAAAGTCTTATGGTGAGAGGGTTTAGAGGAAATTCTTAAGACTTTAACAACTTATTAATACGACTTAATACACTTAAAATTGCTATTGATGCTAATGATTACTATAGACTTTTTAGAGCGTTAAAAAGTCATAGAAATACTACTTCACGTACTAAACAGAAAGTTGAAGTGCACACCCTATAGTAACAGTACCTACATCTTGAAATTTATATGTTATATAATATTCTACTTTAGATCATTGTCTGTTTGTTCATTACTTTTTATACTCTCTCCAACCCTTTTTTGAAATTGCACCCCAATTCATACAGTCCACTAGTTCTCTCATATATAATTGCAATAAGTGAATAATGCGTAAACAATAGCGACATTGTGTTAACTAACAATAAAAAACAATACTTTTTGGGCCAATTGTGGTCGCATTCATGCTTTCTTCCCACCTATCATGAGAAGACCGTGATTGCGAATAATATTCAGTTAGCTCTAAACAACAGGTGCGTGTAGACCTGTTACCGCTAAACCACTGTTTATAGATTAATTCAATTATATAGACTGATTCAATAGTAAGCTCAAGTTACTGCAAGACAACCGATGCGCTAGGCTTGTTAAAGCTATCGCGCTCTATCTGATACGATACGAACGAAGCCGCGTTAACTTCAAAGTGACTCATAACGCATATGTTTGACCTTCGTTGCGCTAAATCTGATACGGCTTGCGCGAACGTCAACATAAAATGTCAGTGTCAAGCATCCTGTTAACCCCCCTCCCCATAGATCCCTAATCCACCAGCATTCTCAAAATACAGTCCTCTGCTAAAAAGCGCCACCAAATACGATTAAAAAAGTTTCGTTGTACAATAATTAAGGGAATGGGACAACTGGGCGCCAGGACAATTGGACGCCGCACTATCGTAGACACGTATACAGAACGTAGACGAAAATTTTTTACCAGTTTCTATATACTATGTAGTAGTTTTAATACATTTTACTCTTAACGTAGTATTTTTTATTGCAGATTGAGAATTACCATGCCTAAGGCTTTATATAAAATAAAAAAACTCTTTTTTCGCTGGAACTTACAAATATGCTCGAATTAATCATTATTTACGTGTGCATATTTAAATTTTCACCAACTTTTAAATCATAATAATATAATAGTTTTAATATATATAATAATATTAAATATTTTTTTAAAGGTTCCTATAAAAACCAAACGTCTATTTAATTGCGAATTGCGTGGCGTCCAGTTCTTCCGGTGCCAAATCGTCCTAGATCCAATTCTAGACCCATAATTAATTATTATCCTCTTTATTAATGGATGTTATCTTTTAGTATTAATTTATACAATATAGTATCCACCACCATTGTCGATAATATCCTTTCTGTGCGTAGTACATGCTGCTTTCGAAAATTACGTTTTATTAATTTCCTGAAAAAGCCATTAGCCTGTTTATGGAAGCAATCAATCAAAGATTCTTTGTTAATATTTTCAATGACGTCCACGTTATTTAAGAAATTTCCCATAAATATTAGCAACAGCCTACCAATCATTTTTGGCCACAACGAAAGTTGGACATTTATTAAACGTCGATGGAATCCGGGTGGAAAGTTATTTTTTTTCGCTCACTTTTGACGTGTAAAAATTGTCTTGTAGATAAAAAATATCGCATTAATTATTTATGTACACGCTATGCTATATGAAAAATACAATAAAATAATATTCGCTTCAGAAAATAATAACCGTGCTGCTGCAAAAATATAGTAAATTAAAAGTCATACTGCCCTGATTAGTAATAATTACAAGATAAAAAGAACTTTTTATATACAACATTTTTAAATTTTCTGTTGAATCATAACTTGGCTTGACTACGTTAAAGTACCCACCACCAACCGTCATTATATGCACAGCCGTGGATATACACAGCCGCTTTCTATGACGCTTTAAACGTGTCAGAAATAAATGATTTTAAGTGCTCAATCCGTCCAGAGACGGAGCCGCACGGGACTGATGCTGCAACCATGCACCGTAGTGCTTAAAGAAGAAAGTTAAGAAAGATTTTTTCTTTGTTTTTTGGACTGGCTTTGCTGTCCGCTGATGTTAAGCGCTTTGTGTACCCGCATACTGAGTGTCACGAATTGAAATGGATGAGTCTACAGAAGAGTCGGGAGTATTCCGCTCGCCATACGACGCTGCAAATTTCTCGAATGCCGCAAAGTTGGCCTCGGTTGCTATCAGATCTTCATGACCAATTGGGCCCGTGTGAGGACGGACCCTGGCAAACAGCTCCGCTCGTTCGAGTTCCATAAGCGGGCAATCCCAAAGGATGTGTTCAACATCTTGGTGGTCATGCCCGCAGGTACAACCCGGCCCATCTACTATCAAGCCAAACTCGTGGAGTCTGGCGGCGAAGTTTAAACGATCAAAAAAATTTGTGCTTAATAGAAATAATACCGAAATGTCAATTTGAAATTCATATTGATTTCCATAGTAACGCACGTATATATTAATAATTTAGTTTCTAGGACCCCAGACCCCTAGCAACCAATAATAGTTGATTGGATTACGGATTTCTTCCGAAATAACTTTTCATACAACACAAAATTAACTGAAAATGAATTCAATTCTACTTAAAGATGACTAAAAGTATTAAAAGAATGCATTGGAATCATGTTCTGGTATTGTATTCTAAAAGTTTCAAATGTCTAGCCAGTCGGGAAGTAAATTAAAAATCGATTGCAATATTTGTACTGGATAAACAACCATTGGACAAACAAGAATACGAGCTAATAAAAACGTTGTACAGACATTATTTTTGGTTTTAGTTAAATGAGAACCCATGTTTTAAACTACTTTTTTTTATTTATCTACGTATTTTTTTCGACTCATACAAGGTATACACGAGAACTCTAGACATGTGTGTCTCCGATAATTATCTTAGAAATAGAGTGCACCATTAAGTTGTTTATTATTCCAAGGTGCAGAACCAACCTGCCACTGGTAATGCCAATTGGGAGGGCTATAACTATCTTCAACCAAATTGCCTCGGGTGTTGATAATATATTCCACTTGCGTGAGGTGAGTTTAGGTAGACGCTATTTTATAAATTCTTAAAATAGGGTCTCCTTAGCAAAGTTATTGTACTTCTTTGGACTTTTATAGATATATACTATTGTATTTCACTGCTTTTGTATGTTTATATTATGTTCTCTTTTTATATTTTCATTTTTATCGTTTTTTTTTGTTCTTATTTATAATAATGTTTTATGTCATGTTGTGAACGTCTTAAAATTATAATATGTAATTTTCACAATATGTAAATAAAAATTGAATTCAATTGAATAATTACATTATGTAAAATTATTGGATTGTTTTGATATGATCTCTAAATATAGTACGTCTACTTAGAGATTATGTCAAAACAATCCAATAATTTTACATAACACAAAAAGACAGCTTAAAACTTGGTTTCTCATTTTACTAAAACCAAAACACTGTCTTTTTACTTAGCGGGGCAGTATCGTATTTGGAAACTTGTACGTATGCAGTTCGCCGTATTACACTTCACTGTAAAATGTTGTATCGGAAATATATGTCCGTATATAAAAACCGTCCAACCTCTTTGGGTCGTATAGTTTCTACTGATATAAATTTCATGTCTAAATAAAACACGATTCTTGTTGGTTAACACTTTACAGGTTGCCAGCAGCAAAAAAAAATTTTGAAAATAGCCAATCTACTGAATTATTTATTAGGTTAGGTTATCATTCTTGAATTCATGAATTTTGCCAAAATCAGCTATGAAAACTGAGATAATGTTCATATTGAATAAAATAAAATTGAAGACCGTATAGTATACGGTCATCTCTTCCTGATAAGAAAGCTCATGGTGAACCGTGCCACGGTGAAAATTTTTTACGTACAATTTACATGCAGTATTAGTATCGTGTATGGAAAATATTTACTTATGTATTGAAAATAATATCGTTTAATATGAATGTCTATGACTTATTCTTAAATTGTAGGTATATGTATTATTTGCAATAGAAAAGGTAAATAATTCTAATAATAGATAGCCCATAACCTAAACCATGCGCAAAAAATGTATTACAATCGAAAATACATTTTTATCAAAAATATTTTTTTCAATCCGCATGGAGATGAAATTTTCAGTCGAATAATTATGGAAAAAATATGTCCTTAGTCTTTTTATAAGAATGTATAGACTTATTCAGCCATTGGCTGAATTTATTTATTTCCATGACTAAAAATGACATATTTAAATGAAGCAACATGAAAACAATTACGTATAATATTATATTCTTCTCAATTATTAATTCTTCTTAGAGGTTTAATTTATGTCATTTAATTTTTAAAAAAAATCTTTGAACCGAAAATACTGATTTACTAATCCTCACATTAAATTTGCAGTCGTATCAAAATGTTATTCTCGAAATGACATTAAATAAAACAGAACACAGAAAGTGAAATTATTACAATATTATATAATAGTCCACATATAAATAATTAAAAATACCTCTGGTTTATATCCAATTACGATGAAATTAACTAGTAGTTTTAATATTTTAAAGCATATACTGAATTCCGTAAATTTTTGGGTTTCTAAGTAGGTACTGTCATTTCCCTCCATTTTGGTAAGTGAATAGCAAACTGTCACTTTTATTTTTAGTATGGTTTTTCGTCTGGATTTTAGGATTTGGAGGTGAACAAATAACACACCGGATTTTTTTTGGAAACAGCAAGGTATTTTTAAGTTAATATTATATATCTAATAGTTAACATTTTTAATAATTTAATTTTACGGAGGGCGAAATTGGCGTGTTCGCGATTTAGCTGTTTGTAGCGTTCTGCGCGCCATCTTGTGTTTTCGCTTTTCAACGAGAGCCGTTGTCGAAAGACGGCGACGTTGCAATATTTCAACGGTCATAATCTACGGCATTGCCGGCTCGGCTCTGTTATTATTATTTATTTTCGCAATCAGCGCTTTACTATTTGTTGGGTTTGATACCGATTCGGGCCTCTGCAGATACACAGAGACATCCCCAAATGGGGTCCATACGGGAGTGCCACAGTACCTTACATACAAATCGGCGTACTTACACTTGCTAATAATTTAACTTTTTTATTGAACAAATAATTTACAAGAAAATGAAAATTGATGAAAATTGAAAAATGACTTATTATAATATGTAATATAATATACAATACAGCAGGCCATGAGACTCAATGATAGTAGTGTAGTAGTAAAAGCCAAACGAATACGTAAACACTCAGTCTTTGGTATAATCACACATATTGTAATATATTGTGTATATAAATAATAATAATAAAATAATAAATAAATTAATAACAATCCGGAAACCCTCTAACTTACTGAAAAAGCAAAACATAATTGGTGCTTAGTTTTATGTTTATAAATACTAGATATCCACTATTAAAGTATTCAGCATTTAATAGCGCCTGAAGATGTCAAAAAGGCGAAAACAGAATCAAAAGAATGACTCAAATAGAATACTACAAAACTTAAATCCATTAACAGTAATAAATAAAGAAAAATACATCTAGAAAGGTTGACACCTTGATTAAGTTATTAGGTATATTATTTAAAAGCATATTTTTAAATCGCATACAACTTTTGCGTCATAATATTTGAAGGAAAATATTTCAACGCAAAAAACATGACAATGGTATTTTAATGGAAACACGCTAATATTACATACGCGATTCATGGAAAAACAGGAGTGCGACCCTTGTAACGGCCTTGGTGGTTTGTTTTCATAAGGGTTGGGTTTTTGTTTGAATTCGGAATGGAAAATCATCAAGTTGCTAATTAAGCCGTATACAGAGTTGAGTTTTTTTGTGACAGTTCGTGGAAATGGTGCTTTTGTATTGTTGTGTTTTTTATCTGTGAGCCTTTTTACGAACGAAATCGTCTTTTTTATAAGACGGCTATTGTAAGGCTCAAATAAATTCGCTAGACAAAGAAATATAAAATGTCTATCATTTGAATGTGTCTTTTTTTTAAGAATTTGGCGCGACAGAATATCTATATTAATAATATAATACATTTAAAGACGTTTTTATTATTTTTTTTCATAAAAATAAAGAAAATGAAAGTTCTTTGGCGATCAAAATGATTTAGTACTTTAAAAAACAATTATTATTCATTATAACAAAGGTTTTAGTATTTCGACAATGCAGGAAAATTGGCAAAGATATCATCCGAATCTCATCAAATCATCACTTCAACACTGCTACTAAGTATGCTGATTTACGTTATTTTCTTTTATATCGTCACCTCAATACTATAACTAGATAACTTTGATTTGGTCATTGTTGGGAAAATGAAATTTAAACTTTATTTGTTTAACATAAATCATAAACCAAAGGGGTTGGACGGTCTTTAATATACGGCCATATATTTCCATTTCACGGTGAAGTGTGATACAGCGAACTGCATACGTACAAGTTTCATACACATAACAGTTGCCATAGTGATTAAACCTGTTATTCCAATAAACATATTTTTAAGTCTACAGTGGCCGCGCGGCTTAAGCGTTGGACTATCACGCCGTAGGTTTCAGGTTCTAATCTTGAGTCTGGCAAGTACATTGTTTTTCAATTTGTGTGTGAGTTAGAGAATGGACCTAATAGGTTGAGCAAGTGGCTGACATCCATTTCTCGTAAAAAAACAAAATCTGTTAATACAAACCTCTACTCTGTGGAGGCCCATATAATCCTATTAGGATCAGACATGGTCGAAAAAAAATCTAGGCTATAATTATTATTTAAAATAAAAATTTGAAAATTGTGCTTGACAAATTGGAAACAATAATGTTCAATAATTATTGTTTGAAAAAATATTTTAGATATTATATTCTTTTATTTATTTAATGCTTTTATGGTTTTAGAGTTATTCAATATTTTCGAACACAAAATTTATACAGTTCCCATAAACTTCTGATTTCTCTAGTTTTATCATTCTGTAGATAAGGAAATGTAGACATAAAATTCAACAGCTATCTCAAAAATTAAAATCAAGTTATTTAGTTGTAGTATTGAGGTGACGATATGAATTTGAATTAGTATTTCCTTCTCTTTATTATGATGTCAAATTAAAAAAAAATGTCGAGTTATAGTAGTACTTGGGTACCTAATAATATAACTATAATTTGGCATACCATCTATCAAAATGAAAATATTTCTTATAGCAGCAAAAGTCAAACAAAAATCACCAAATTAAAATCGAGTCAAATTTTATTCAACGTTCTCACGTCGCAATTGTTATCATTAAACAGCGTAGTAAATGCTTCCAAGGACAGAGAAGCGCATTTTTTTCCAAAAATAAAGTGTCACACGGAGATAACCAGATTGACTTCAGACTATCTCAGACGAGATATATGAGAATATGCATAGAGTATATGCATATGTCGGTTAAAAGGGAAGAGCTTGACAGATCAGTCCGATCCTCAGTTGGACCGATCTGCCATTGAGATTTATAAATCTACGAGGAAAAAGTTATCAGCTTTCAAAAAGTCTTCAGCATTTTACCGCGAACAATAAGCTTTTATATATTGAATTTTTTAAATAAATAATAACAAAATCAAATAAAATGTTATTAATATTACTTTATTAAAATTATATTGTAAACACTTAACACTCTGTATGAAAATAAAAAAAACTTTAATTGAATTAAACGGAATATTTTGTTATCAAAAAATATACAATGAATATATTATTAATTGAACAATATTCAAAATTAATAAAATATCTCTAAGTGTTTTCCTTGGCTATACTTACAAAGCGAGCTTATAAGCTCTCTCGCTTACCCAAAGAGCTTTCTCGGCATTGTGGACCAAAAGAGGCCTCTGTCAATCGTAGTTATTTACTCGAGTCCTTATTTGGCCGCTGGAATAAATAAAAGCCTCCACTACTTCATAAAGTATATCGGCGACAAGACAAAATGAAAGCCTCTAGGAAAGTCTTTCGCTCTCAAAGGCGGCTTTGTGGTAGGGTTGCCATAAACCGCTATTTAAAAATAGAACAAACTGGTTAGTTTCTAATTCTCATAAAACTTTTGGTAACTATTTGGGCATTAAAGGACTATTATAGTTGAAAATATTTATGTATTTTAATGCTTTCTCGGTTTTTTTAAATATTATAAGTTGTTAAACGATGCAAAAAATACTATATAGAATGAAATATAAGAGAAAACGATGACAGCAAGATAAGTTATGAATAAAGATTATAATTGAGAATTCTCGATATATTATAATCAAGAAGGTGAATCTCGAATCTAGAGAAACTAATATTCCAAAAATTCTAAAATTCTCTTATTTACAAGAATTTTTTACTAGGGTAAGCTGCCGACTGGCTACCAGAATTTTTAAAATTTAGCCTGTAAAAATCAGAAAACCAAAAAAAAAATCTAGAGATTCTCGAGATATAAATAAACCAATCTCAAATTCTCGAGATGAGAAATATTATTAAAATAGAGAATTCTCAAATCTTGATAAATGAAAAGTGTTGAGAAAAAACAAGATCTACGCAGTTAAGAATATGATTTTGTGCAATATGTTTTTATTTATCATGATTTAAATTATTGTTCTATCATTGATAATCTGCCTGGATATGCCTGATTTAACGATTTAAGGTCTTCTACTTCCACCCATTTTACTATGTTTTCCATTTGTCCAGTTAACGACGTCCAGGTGACAATTTCCCATGCCATGAAAGTTTAACAAATAATATTTAACTTTTACATTAATAAGTATACAAATAAGTAAGTAAGCATAAATAATTCCAAGTCGATTTTACGAAATTATTCTCCTAATTGGTTCAATGATTACTATCCCAATCGGTCGTGTGTTAGATATATATTATCTGATAGCATCATTAAGATTGATGGATTTGCAACTGGATTTTATGGTTGAAATAACAAGACATTGATTTAAACCATATAAACCAGACGACAATATTACTAAAATCCATACGTCCTTTCGTGACTATTTATTAATCTCATCGTAATATGGTTAAGACTCAGTGGATAAATTGGTAAAGCCCAATGGATAGTAAGCTGGTTGATACTGGTTCAATACCTGTCCGAAGCCATATTTATTTCTAATAGTTTCGGAAGTATTTCTCAAGGCTGACTAAATTCCGAATTACGAAAGTAATAATAGTTATTCGAATTTCAAATCGTCACCTGTTCAAAATAAATTAAGATTTTCGATTGCACATTTCAATTTAATTAAAACCATTTACTTCAATTTGCAATAATTATCATTTTCCGCAAACAGTTCACCATAAATTTTAGTCTAATTATGAATTAATAACTAGTACAACCATCGAAATGTAGAGTGTCACGGTCTAGCTACAGCGGGCGCTGCGTGTTTCCAAATTATGTACAGGTTTTATAAATAATAGGTGGACTGTATTATTAAGAGCATACTTTAGTGAAACGCACTTCAGCAATAGGTGGGACCTAATTTTGCATGCGTTGCCAGTCGGAGAGCGATAGTCGACCTGTTTGCACGTTAATTTGTTTTGTGATGGCATCGGATGAGTTAATTCTTAAATCGTGTAAAGATGTCTAAAAAATGTTACGTATTTACTCGAAAAACAAAACATGTCAATGAATATATTATTATTATTACTTAAATAACAATAAACATAACATTAAATGGACGCATGTTGAATTTTTATGACAAATTACGTTTTGTTCGTCACGCATCGTTTGACCGTTTAAGACCGTACCTCAGTTGAAGTATAGCCTTGGAATAACTACGTAGATATATATAAATATACCTAATTAAAATAAAATACAATATTCAGTATTTAATACACATATTTTAATTATAATCTGGAATATAATATTGAATTTGTTTCAATAAAGATTTTATCTAAATAATCTATATTATATAATATCGAATATAAATAATTTTGAATACACTTCTGTGAAAAGTATTACTATTGGAGATCGGCTTTTGTTTTTTAAATCACAATACAAAGATCATTAGTTAAAATTCGTCGCAATTGTATGGCGCCTATTGCATGGTGGTCTATGTGCATGGGCGCGAAACCGAGAGATGCAGGTTCAATTCCTGCTAGGTGTCTAACTTAAAAAGATTTTTTCTATTGGTTATAATAATATATTATATTCTCACGTGTTTTCAAAATTATTTATGTCCAATTATTAAAATGTTACATTCTCACATCTTGTGAATTATTTGTTAAATAAAACTAAAAAATATATCGGTATAAATAGCGGCTCCATGTAAATTATACGTATTCAATTAATTTACCATAGCACAGTTTACCGTGAGCTATTCTTCTTCTTCTTCTTATTGGAAAGAAATTCCCGTTTACAATAAAATTGCGGAAAAAAAAACCGTTGTTCGATGAACATTGCAGACAGTACTATTCCAGTTGTATTATATTATTCAATAAGAACACTAACACGAATTTTATATAAATTATAGTTAATACGATATGTATAACGATTGCATTTCTAATTTACTTATCTATTTATTTTTTCTGTCTTTCCCTTGTATTCTGGTGGTTTTTATTACGTATTTTTAAGTGGTTTATTTAGGTGAGGAATTGGTTTCAATATTTTATACGGCCATCTATTTCTGAAAGAACATCTTACAAAGAACTGTGTTACGGCAAACTGCAAACGACATGATTAAATAGGTATAAACCGTGTCCGGAAACTTGTACGTATACAGTTCGCCGTATCACACTTTACCGTGAAATGTTGTATCGGAAATATATGGCAGTATAATAAAGACCGTCCAACCTCTTAGGGTCGTATAGTATTGACATAAAATTCTTGTCTAAATAAAACACAGTTCTTATTAATTTACAATTGTCAGGAAGCCAGCAGCAAACAGATTTTGAAAATAGCTGATGTACTGGATTATTGTTAGGTTAGGTTTTCATTCTTGAATTCATAAATTTATAAGCTATGAAAATTGTAATTATGTTCATATTGAAACTAATAAAATAGGAGACCGTATAATATGCGATCATCTCTTTCCAATAAGAAATCTAATGGCGAACTGTGCCACGGTGAATTGTTTTACGTGTACATAACCGCTATAAACAGATTTGTATTAGTTGACAGTGTAATAATATTATACCCCTCAAAAATAGTTTTCATTATTTATAACTTTTTTAAATAATACAATATAATATTTCCTTCATTTATTGTTAGTTAATAATTTCTTTTATTTTGTTAACTGTCAATTCATGGTGGAACTGCATTTTTTTTGTTGTTTAATTTAATAAAACGCAATTTTTTTGTAGTGCTTATTCCACTTTTAATCAATAAATTAGGACCGCTTTCGTCCGCCTCAGAGGGACATTTTCAACTGAATACATTTAATTTTATTTTTAAAATCAATATTTATCAAACAAAATCCAAAGCGACAGAAATAATATAATAATAGATAAGTTAGTTAGTTAGTTAGGTTAGTTAATAATTTTAAATTACTAAATAAAACCTCAAGAAATGCAACCAAAGCTATGCTGAATTCATCATTAAGAAGAAATTATGTGTTTTGAATCATTCGTATCCACGATCTAAATATTCTAAATCTTCATTACCTAACCTTTTCTACGAAATTTCCGGGAAAGCCTAGACTCACAGCAACCCTAGTATGAAAATTCGACGTATAGGCTCGACTGGGCGCATGATGCGAACCGTCAGGCCGAATTTCGTAATCGTATCGTAAAATGGTAAAAAGAGACGTAGCATTATTATTATGGGAGAAAGTTGTCAAATCAATAACTTCTGATACTAGCGGATAATAAACATGTTTTTATTATGGTGCTGAGCATGGGTATAAATAGCTATACAATAATTCTTCCTGAATTATAGTCGACATAATAATATAATATAACAAACAATAAATATGTCGTAATATGATATTATTTTACTCTGAGTCTTCTGGTTTCTGCCGCATTTGGAGTTGTTTTTCTCGAAATTTCAGTAGAATATACCATAATATCGTCACCTCAATACTACAACCAGGTAACTCTGATTTGGTCATTGGCCACGCCGACTTGATATCACCCAAGGCCAACTTTGAGGTATTTGAAAAATTTGTTTCATCGTAATATTATGGAAGACGGGATATTAATTCCGATCGCTCCTTAGATTTATTACTTTCAACTCCTGGCTCCTCTGTTTTAGTAGAGTTTCAGTACACGGGTACAACAGAGAACTTTTCATGTCATTAAAGGTAAAATGATAACAAAGCAAGTCAAGACTCTTTTTATTTTCTAAAACTCGTTCTTTAAGCACTAAGCACTAAGGTGCATGGTTGCTACTACATCCGTGCAGCATCGCTTCGAGACAAGGAACTATGGCACTAAAGTTTTTTCATTCTAACACGTTTGTAGCGTCATGGAAGGCAGCCGTGCACAAACCGTGGCTCCAAATAGCGGTTGGAGTGGGGTAACTCAAATCATTGGTTATTGTTGGGAAAATGAAATTTAAATTTTACTTGAATAACATAAATCTAGGCTTCAATTAATATTTAAAAGAAAAATGGAAACTTATGCTCTGTCTAATTAGGAACAAATAAATAACGTTCAATTGAATGAAAAAATATAGTAGATGTTTTATTTTATTTATTTGTGGTTTTTAAGTTATCTAATATTTTTAAACACAAAATTCATACAGTTCCCATTAACTTCTGACTTACCTAGTTTTATCATTTTGTAGAGAAGGATAATGTAGAATAATATTCAATAGCTATCTCAAAAATAGTGAAAATTAAGATATCTAGAACCTCAAAACGAATCTCTGTGCGGTACAGTTCGTTTTTTTACCGTAGGGTTCGCCACTATTGTTCTACTATGCAGGCGCCGTGCAGTCCAATTGTCGCGTGAAAATTCAGAAACGTCTTAAATGTTTTACGTGTTTACACGTGATTTTTTTTCTTATGGCCACGATAATACGTATTGTAAGCAGTAAATCCATGCACGTGTAAACGGAATATAATACATGTTTATCATAATAATTTCAAATAGAAAATAATTTAAGTAAGTACTTTATTCATAGATCATTTTCAGTTACGGTACTAAGAATTACGACGTTAAAAATATGGTAATATTAATTCTTTATGACAAGTAAATTTTTGGACAATGAAAAATACAGCAATATTGTATAACTTTGAACGCCCTTTCCAATATGATTTTTTTAAAACATGTCATATTTATAAATTATTAAACGTCTTGAAAAGTAATATTTTTTGTTAGGTACCAAAATATTATATTTATACAATTCTTGTCTACCCGAAGAATGATATTTCGTGTTAAATATGTATTTCGGGGAAGATAATAAAATCATATTCGCACAATTCAGTAGAGCATTATTAAACATACATCATTTTGAAAAAAACTTCTAAGAACATATATTATAACCAATAGAAAAAATCTTTTTGAAAAAAGTAAGATACCCTGGCGGGGAATCAAACTCTGCATCTCCTAGGTTTACGCCCCGCCCAGTCCGTGCATTACCTCTATGCTACAAGGTGACATACTAATTGCGACAAATTTAAATATTGTCCACTTTTAATATCAACTCATCAGCGCTCTTCCAAATCAAGCTACGCAATCGGTTTTTGTTTATTAAATCAAAGTAGATACCTATTACTTCAATTACTAACCGACGTCGTGGATTTCTCCAATATTAAAAAATAAATAAAAAAAAAACTATTTCTTTTATTCAACGAATAATTTACAAGATTTAAGAATGTACCATTCTAATTATTGAACATACATAATTATAATGGTGCATTCTTTAATCTTGTGAATTATTCGTTGAATAAAAGAATTAGTTAATTATATACTATTCTTAGTAAGAACTAAAAATATCGAGAGAGACAGGTTATTATTGTTATTGAATGTAATGTGGAAGGTTTTACTGGCAAACGCCGATCATATTTTTATTCCTTATATAAATAAATAAGTAGTTAAATAATTAATGACTAAGATGGAACTGTAAAATGATAAAATAATCACAGATTAATATGATATTTATTTAGGTAGTATAATCAGAAAGTTGTAGTAAAAAGATTCTAAAAATATGCATTCTGGGTAAACAAGATCACTAATAATTAAATATGGTCGAGCTTATAACATAATATTGTGTTATCAGAATTATTTGTGATATTACAGTATCATGTTCGAGATCAAAACAAAGTTAGGATGTATTACTTACCAATGATTATAACAAATAAGTTTAATTTTCTATGAAATTATTTGATAATATAGCAGTTTTGCCAGTATTATTTTATATGAATGTTAACACAACATCGTATTGTTATTTTGTTAGTTATATTTGTTTGTACTTTGTTTTCTATTATGTTGTTAATGTCTTAAACTTTTGTGAAAATCTCAGATAAATAAATTTATTTATACACATCCCATTCAGTGTATTGTTATTAGATTTTGATTAAAATGAGTCAATTACATAGAGATTTTGTATCTAACGAATCTTTAAGAGTATATAACAAACATTGAAAATATTGGTAAAACCGACAAAGTTCAATAACAGCATACTTTCTGAATTGCAGGCATGGCCACCACAAGAGGGGGGTGTGACAGGGCTATAGCCTAGGGGCCTGGACTCAGGAGAGGCCCGGCGAGACGACCAGATAAGTGAGATAAACACACATAAAAAATTTGCTTTAATCATAAAAAAGTCACTTGCGGCGCTATTTTCCTTCAACAGTATTATTATTTAAAGTTATGTGGTTGTACGATACAATTTTTAATTATGTATCAATACTCGATATCTCCATAATTCAAATTAATGTATTAAAAAATACAATTAAATACACATTAATTTAACCGCGTACACCATTTGGAAAACGCTACTGTAGAGCGTCACATTGCCTTCATCCTGAGCGATAGATAGGGGGCCGCCAAATATCCTAGCCTGGGGGCCCGCTTCACGTTGTGGGGCCCATGATTGCAGGAGAGCAACTTCTTCAATCTTCAGACTGAGAGCGAGCAGAAAGATGCCTGTCTAGCATCGGTCATGAGAAGCTTCCTTCAAATAAAATTGTGAATAGCATTGGGCATTCAAAATAATATGAATATATTAAATGATGAATAAGTAAAGTTTCAAAGACTCATCACTTTGTGAATGTGATGAGATTTATATCATGGAAGACATTATGTGGAGTCTTGCAATATGTATGTCTTCTATGGAAGAGTTTCAGCCATACCAGCCCAAGCCGGAGGTTGCAAATTGATGAATTGCACTGTGACCTTAATTTTGTGATTTTATTTTTGTTGCTTACATTTCTAATATTGTTTTTCTCTTCGTGAATCAAATAATTTTTCCATCACCAAATATATTAAATATATAAAAAATTATATACTGTGAAAGTATTTTTTTTATATACGATACACTCTCTCTATACACTGGGAATAGATTTGAATTCGAATAAACCTGGAACTGAAAATGGTAAAATATCATGTCCTTTTGGACCTATTTACTAATATAGATTAGAAGCGTGGGTACTTGAAGCTTTCGAAATGTGGGTGTTCAGACAAAATATTTTTTTATTTATGTCCGTAATTTATTTTTTAGAAAATCGTATTATTGTATTACAGTTATTTGTCATAATAATAAAGGCTATACCTCAGCTGAGGCATGGTCTCTAAAAAGACCGTGACTAGGCGATGCGCAGATTGTGCAAATGACGCGAGCCGAATGAAATATAATTTGTCATAAAAATCTAACATGCGTCCATTTAATATTATGTTTATTGTTATAATACTAATAATAATAGTATATTCATTGACATGTTTTCTTTTTCAAGTACATGCGGAACGTTTTTTAGTCATCTTTACACGATATAAGAATATATTCCTCCGACGCCATGACAAAACAAATCGACGTGCGAACGCCTCGACTGTCCGTCTCCGATTGGCGACTAGTGATAAATTTCGTCGCACCTACTGTTGAAAATTATTTGCCGTTTCACTGAAGTACGCTCTAAGTACAATTTTCTACATTAAAATAAAATTTCGAATATAAAATACACAGCACGTCACCGAAAATGTCTACGTCTTTGAATAGCGCATTGACTAGTCTTACACCCCTCGCTAATGGTACCTGATAAGCACAAAATAAATTGACGTGCTCACAAGTCGACTATCGCTCTCCGAATGGCAACGCGGCCGAAATTACGTCCCACATAGTGTTGAAAATTATTTTCCGTTTCACTTATAATAAAGAATTAATTACTTATAATAACCAATATCAAATACGAAAGAAGAGACAGTAAATGTTTATGTAAATAGTAAAAAAAATAATTATAAATAATTTAATTTATTTACAATGTCCACAAACATTATTCAGTTATAAAAAAATAATTCAACCTAATTGCTCGTTACATAGTATCATGAAATATTACATCCGTCTTACAACGGGGTCCTGTTCTATAATATTAACAATGCCATGCAATGTATCATGACATTCCCTATTTTGCCCCAATTGATGCTGCAAGTACGATATCTAACTAGTAAAACCCACGTCTAAACTACTAGTTTTTATTTTTTGAGATATTTCAATTTCTCATTGTAGAATATTAAAATCTATGCAACAATAATACAACACGTAAAATTGTTGCTGAATATTATTTTCTACATTCCAAATTTCAAACAGTAATATATCTGAAGGTAATAACTCACAAAATAATTACTGACAAAGTCCCGTATACCGGCTGACAAGAATAATACGTGCATCGATATTTACAATCGAATTATATAACAAGTCCGCCACCTTCACGCGTGAGCACTACACAGAATTACCCCCGTTATAATAACAATAACAATGTGTAGGGGTAGATATATTCATTTAGTAAGTAGATTGAGCGCAAGGGAGGCTTTGGGGGTATTATTATATGATTTTTATAGAATGTGATGCCTCCGTGTTATCGAAGGGAAATTCGATGATATTGCTGGTTTTTCTCGCACACGATCGAGATTGGATTGACAAAGTAAATATGAGATTTTGCGGAAAATATTATTGAAAAAGTGATAAAGGAGAGAATATTATGTACATAAGGACAAGTCACAAGAATATATTTTGCATTCGAGTAACGTTTGTTGAAAAATGTTTCATGGAAACCGTAATACTACGTTCGATAGTATAGTGTGCGGAAATCTTTTTATTGCGCAATTGTGAACTAAGATATTTATAGATATGTTAGAAAGAATACAGTATTACACGAAGATCATACTCAATACATTGAATTATTTAGTTGCAAAAAGCTCACTGGAAGCTTTTTCATGGGAAAACAATCAAGTGTCGATTGCTTTAAATCCTAGGGGTCCATATCACGGCAGATTGCAATTTACAAAGAGAACTTGCCATCTGAATAGAAAAATAACCAGTTGGGCAAAATATGGTGGCCGTCATTCCTTATTTCTCCACCTGCCACCTGTCTCTCATTATTATTTATTATTGTCACAAGACCAGACGACGAGAAATTACGGGTCATAAAACGACCGTGATTGCGAATAACATTCAGTTAGCTTGAGTGACATCAAGAAATCGGTCGCGTTTTGGGCTTGTCATAGCTTAGCCGTCGTTAACTACCGAGTGACTCAAAATTCATATGTTCGACTTTCGATGCACTAAATCTGTTACGTTTTGAGTGAACATCGGTCTATATCATCTATCCCGAACTTATCATCATTCACAAACCTCATATAATTATCATCCATCAAAAGTGTACCGTCCCTTTACCAGTGTGTGAGTGCATGAACACCGAACTGGCCCCAGCCCTCTCAAAATTAAGGTCAGTGTCTGGCAACCTGTGTAAACCCCCCCTCTCTAAATACATAATCCACCAATCAGCATCACCTTAAAATTAAAGTACACTGCAAAAAAAGCGCCACCAGTAATATTCAAGTCGATGCGGACTCAGGACTGTATTTGGTTCGAATCAAATGCCACTTATTCGATGCATGAGTAATAATAAAATTCTAACAGTACCTACTGCTTTATGGTAGCGAGTCATGATACCTTATGAAGACAATCCCGGATATTGAGCTTTGAGAACATCAAATAATTTCATTATTCAGAACATCATTGTGGTGGTTCCTGTGTGTCACTTTAGCAGTAACAAGGAGGTAAAAAAGCGAACCAAGTAACCTATAATCACGCTAACTTAGAGTGAAGAGGTGATGTTACACTTGGTTTGGCCATGTGCTGTAGATACCTCAAGAGAATTTCAACCTGGCTGACCTGGCTGGTTTCTTCAAGCCAACCGGATCCCAGCGTCCTGGAAGACCGCTAAATACTATCCAAATAGTGAATACGGCAATAGCGAGGGCTGGACAGGCTAAGATTCGATATCAATTAATAGTGCACACTAAACTTTGTCAGTAATACTTATTGAATTAAAAATACAATTTGCAGATGGTTTTGGTTAGTTTTTTTTTTTAAACTAACTAACCAAAATCTATAAAAAACTAGTTTTTTACTGTTATCTACTATGGCTTAGATTAGGCATGGTTTAATTGAATTTTAAAAACTAACACACTATCTAATACATTGTAGTATTAGTTCATTGAAAATAAATACGTTTTACTGACAGTTTGTTGTGCACTATTTATGTCGAATCTTAACAGTCGATCTCCACCCTTCGCCACTGGTATACACGGTCAAGCAACGGATGTTGGCAAGACCTGGTAAGAAGCAAAAAAACTGGAGAGCAAATTCCTTTTAGCTACATATATAATAAACACTGGTTGGGTCTTTTATGGTGGCCCTTATTCATTTCATTTCAGTCCTCAGTTATTGTCGCAAGTCCAGGCGATTCGCAGTTATGGGTCATCAGTCGACCACGATTGAATAACAGGTACCTAGTTACCTCAAAACAACGGGCGCGTGAGTCACGTTACAGCCTTACCTTCGTTTAACGAGTAATTCCAACCATACTGACTAATTCAAAAAGTTAAGTGCATACTACGCGCGTACACAGTACAACCGTCGTGGAAACCATACTTTTATCCGAGTCTCTGTTAATCATACCATTTGTGTCCATCTTACCAGTACAGGGTGTCTCCTCGTTTATCATATATTTCATCAAAAGTGTACCGTGCGGGCACGCACCAGGGACCAGCTTCAGCCAGACCGCTGAATATCATAAAAAGGTCAGTGCCTGACATCTTACGTGTAACTGCCACCTTTCTCAGCATCCACATCCTCCATCACAATCATTACACCAACCAATTACAGTCCACTATGAAAAGCACAACCGATTTTTGTACATTGGACTATATATTGCTAGAATTCCCGCAATATTGTAATTCGCAAATTCTGTGGGTTTATTTACGCATTTATGAATGATATAGTGATAAGCAATCTTTAATTTATAGTATCAGTATTCCCACAATCCCCGAATAGTCCGCGATTTACGTAATAATATTGCATGATAATATCATGCTAGAATTCCATCAGCGATAAATGTACATACATGCCTACGCGGCGGCTATGATTTATGAATTGCGTTTTTCCCCCGAAGCACCAAAGAGTGTAAAAGACCAATGTGCCCGAAACATGCCAGGGCACTCCTTTCTTTCACAACAATTTGCCAACAGTTCGACGACTGAAATACATTTTTCTCTTATTGGAATCTGGAATATTATACTTTGACCTATGGGCCTTTATGAATAGGTATCCCACGTTTACTATTGAGGTTTCGCAAAAGGGCTTTGGCACGCAAACTACTCTACTTGATGCTAATTTGAAATGTGCCGGCTGAGAAAATATGCTTCGGCCGTTTACCCAATTCGGGTACCTATTACTGATTTGAATTCGGCCAAGGCGGGACAGACAGTTTTGCAAAAATACTGAATAATATCTTTGTTGGGAAATATTATATTATACATAATATATTATATTAAAACGTTTTTATTAGCTCGTATTCTTATTTGTCCGGTAGTTTTTTATCTGGTACAAATCTTGCAACTAGTTAGATATTTGTAACTTTGAGAATATATCAGAACACGATGCCAATGCATTCTTTTATTACTTTTGTATGAAAAGTTATTTTGGAAGAAATCCGTAATCCAATCCACTATTATTGGTTGCTAAGTGGGTGGTCCTAGCAACTAAATTAATAATATATACGTGCGATACTATGGAAATCAAAATGACATTTCAGAATTCTATATTTGTTTGTTTGTTTGTTTTTTATTTACTTCATATCACGTATTAAATAGGCTAAATTTATAATTGTATAAATTATCATATTTCATTAATATTTACACATGCTGTCTTTTTATTGTTATTTGTAATTAAGATATTTTTATACATTTGTATTTATTATGTATTATGGCGCATTGGCCAATAGCTGTAATGCCGTAATACTCTTTTTATAAATAAATAAATAAAATAAATAAATAAGTACAAGTTTGGGCATATTGAGCATATTAATTCAACAGAAAATTTAAAAACGTTGTATATTAAAAGTTCTTAATATCTTGTAATCATTTTTTATTGATTTTATAAATTTGTACGGTTTATATCTGCTCTGTTTATTGTTATATTTGTGTACGGTAGGAAAAAATAATGCTTTTGCATGCGGAAAGCGACCATTGTGTTCAAATACGTAAGCTTCTGGCTGCATTAATGACGATGGTCACTGGTTCGATACATATAAATGTGAGGTTACAATACATAATTTTCTTACACATGGGTTGTTCTATGATTGTTTTATTGGCATATTTACTCTGTTTCACTACTAACTACAGAATTCTTCTGTAATAATTAATTGAGTATCGTGGTTTATTTTAGAGGTCATCCATAGACTGAAACCGTATGCGATTTAGAACCATGTGACATCATCTAAACTTATGATTTCTGCGCATGGAAATATATTTTGGAAATTATAAATATAATGTATATAATTATTATTGGAAATCCCCTGTGCATTTTTTTAAAATTTAAATAACAATCTTATTTCCTGACAAAATTCAAATGACATTACAAATTTTTTTAATGATGATAAATTGTCTGCGAAAGTTTTTAATTTTCAACACCAGATATTATTAAGTATGAAAGAAAAAACATTATTTTTTCTACACATACCTATTATTACAATTATTATTCACTACAATATGAAAATTTATAACATTAATATTATTATTGATAAAATATAGGTAGTTACTTTATCTTTACTTTATCTGGATTTGAATTTTATACGCTCAAGGCAATTAATTCAATTGTGTACTTTTTTCAGTATACTCTAAATTTAAAATATCTTATGTATACGAGTAGTTCTATTTTGATAAATATGTATAACGTTTTTAATATATTTGTAATACAAACATAATCAATATTTGGGTTTTTATAATATGTTTACGTTGTAACTCAGAACAGCGTTTCACAACATTGGATGCCATGTGATCCTCTTGTAGCCTCAAAACATTTCAACGGGGCAGGTCAAAAATTAAGCTTTTACAGGGTGCAGCTTTTTTAGAGGATCCCAGTCCAATGAAAACTAATAAAATTCAAAACAAAATAGTTAGTTACAGAAATATAAATTCAAAACATAACATGCAATATAAAATTTGATAAAGAAATATTCCCATTTAGAAATCAAAGACAAAAACAAAATATTAAAAACGTCTTTAAAAGCTTTGATATGATTTTCAAACAAGTAAAACAGTACCATAGTATTTAATGAAAGATTGGCAAGATAAACTTGATGTATGGCAAAATAATTGAAGAAAAGATGGCTGGCTGGTGATAAGTGTGTTATCCTTAATCTGTCAGATTGTTATATATTATACTCGTATTAAATAGAAACTATGTTTTAAATAAATACTTACAGTAGGAAAATTGTAATCTCAATATAATATTTAGTTAACGCAATTTTCATATATTGTATATTCATATTTTTGAATGTATATTTTATTCAAAACAGTTTCACGATAAAATTCAAGTTTGATTCTGTAATATTATGGTAGGTATAAATATTTCAGATTATATGATAAATCGATTTGATGTAAATGCCATTTAATTATCATTGATGCTGAAATCAAATTCCAAAAAGTTAAAAACTGCAAACTGATATAAAATCCCAAGTTAGATATAAACAAAAAAAGATGACGTCTGGATGTGTCGAAACAGTGAGAACATTTTCACAGCTTTTTTAGAGAGCTAATTTTATAAATATTGCATTTGTCACAATTTTTTTTAAATTTAGTCACCATATTTAATTATCGAGGAATATCGTGTAAGTAATGCTACATTTCACAATACCCGTAGGACCGCTATTAGGTATATCTTGATTTTTTGAGTATTTTTAATTTATTTAATGTCAGTTATTCAGCTAAAAATTATCACAACATCGAAGAATTTTTTTTTGTAGATACTTACTTTCCATTATATTTTTACAAAAGAATTTCAAGTGATACTATGTTTTATGTGATCGATGTGAACCCATTGCCATTTACCACTTAACGACCTCTGATATTACAACTATGCTTCAGAGTAGAATTTTGACAACTTTATCACAACATTGAATTGATATGAATAATTTGTCATTTAATATCATTGATTTGATATGAATAAAAAATGATTTAAAGTTATATACATTTTAATATTTTAGAAAAATCGATGTTTTTTTTTTTTAAATAAATACATGAAAAATATGAATTACACAAAAATATTTTTGCTATTATACATACTATAGAAAAAACTTAATACGCTAAATTTATACGATAAATATATCTAGTAACAACATCGGATCTGTAAAAAATTACATCTCTGTTATTTATTTTAAATTATTAGCTTATCTTTGACTTATGAAATATATTTTTCTGTATTTTATTGTTTTGGAAACTTCTTTATTAACTAAAACACTGAATCAAATGGCAAGTTTCCTATTTTCCCACAAGGTTTCTCTGATAGTTGGAGCATTCACCTTAATGAAGACTACGGGTCACTAAAACAAACTATTTTAACACAATAACTCTTGAAGAAAGAAAATAAAAAAGTATTTAAAAAATAAAAGTCATTATTGACATTTTTTGTAGCAGAATTTGTGCTTTCCCCATTATAACATGTTTGCAGATGTTTCTCTGTGAGAATATCTGTAGTAAGATGGCAATTCCCAATATGTCCCTTTTTCTAAATTGTGCAGGAGAGCAATTTTAAAATTTGATGGGCTCGAAAAAATCAGTTTTAATTTTGAGATTGTTAAATTTGTATAAAATAGTTATTGACAGAGGGATATTTTTTAAATTAAGGTATCAATAGAAAAAATGCTGAAATTTTCCAAATATCTCCAGGCTTTCATATTTTACCATATAATCCAGGTGGCAAAACATGGTATGTCATGGCAATAGATCAAAATACATAGTTGTTTATTGTATTTTTATGTTGTTTTTTAAGGTTTTTTTTTAAAGAACGAAGACTGCATGTTCTCACAAACATATAATTTTATTTTAATAAAAAAATCACATTGTATAGTGCGAATGACACAAAGTTTACATTTGTTTTACATTAAACATCACCACTGGTCGGATCTAAATCTTCCAACTCGTTAAGCTCTGGAGCCTCTTCCGTTATGGTTAGCTTTACAGGGTAGTGAGTACAGGCTAAGAGACATGTCGTAATCGGCCAAATTGAAAATTACAAAAATGGTGACCAAATATGATATATTATCATACATGTCATAAATTGCCTTTTTATCTAGGATAAAAGTGTAAAAATGTAGGAAGCCAAAATAATTCACGTCAGACATATCATAGTTTTACATCTTAAGAAATTCAAATAATAGACAAATCACATATTGACACAGCTTATTTCTCCGAATATAATATAAGACCTAGACATACCATATTTTGACAGCTTGTAGATCTCACCTAGACGAGTCTGGTGGTATACAATACTCAATTTGCCAAAGAAACGGGCATATTGGGTATTGCCATCTTACACAGATTATAATATTATTAGTTATCCCAATAATAAAGTCATAGTATTTGACCAAATTACTTTTACAGAGGGTACAATTGATTTGAATTCGTACTTTTTTTACTAGATATTAGATAGAAGAATAGATATTTAATCACTTATTTATAGATATTAGCATACATAGTGTATTATTTGGCGCAATTAATTTAATATACTGTGACCACACTGCTAGTTTATTTATTATATGAATGCATGTTATTATGAGACACAAATGTAACTTTATAAACACTGAAAAGAAAAGTATTTTCTAAACTAAAAAATGTTGAATATTCATGGTCTGGGAAGGCCTTTATAATCTACAGGCATTCATTTATACTATGTGAATTCCCATTGTAGTCAGATCATAATGGTAATATTCAGGCCACTGATAATCGTTGACCCAATTAGAACAACATCCATGAAATAACTTCCCATCGTAATCCCTACAATCGAGAGGCTGTCAGTCAAAATTTATTTTGGTTGAACATTAATATTCCGACAAATGAAACGGCCGATCCGAAATTAATTTGGTTTACTCAAAAGAATAAATATTTTTTGAATTTTGCTTGTTTTCTAAATGAAAGCAATAACTTCGCAGCTTATATTATATTATCTAAATCACAAAAATACTAGGCTTCGAAAAGCTTAGTTTAAGATTTTTCGAAACGTTAATGTCAATAAAATTATGGGTTTATGGTTTTTGATAATTTCAGATGTCTGTTATAAAGTAAGCCCAAAATTTGAATTGAATCTAAAATACATAAATATATTTTAAATAATTTAGGTTAAAATCTGTATGTATGTACTTAACTCATTTTTTGTAAAATCAGACTTGAAATATAATGGCTTTAACCTTTGCGATGTTAATAAATTCCATCCGTTTCGGTGTTCACAATAATTATTATAAAATAACTATCCTGTAGATAGAAAAAATACATTTTATTAATACAAACTGCGCCTATATTGTTCCAAAATGTATTAAAATTTGTCAATAATAATTATTGTATCAAAATGTATTAAAATCAATAAACAATAATTACAAGATAAAAAGAACTTTTTATATGCAACGTTTTTAAATTTTCTGTTCAATTATTACGCTCAATATGCTCAAACTTGTACTTGATATGAAGTAAATAAAAAACAAACAAACTAACTAACAAACAAAATATAGAATACTGAAATGTCATTTTGATTTCCATAGTAGCGCACGTATATATTAATAATGTGCTAGGACCACCCACTTAGCAACCAATAATAGTGGATTGGATTACGGATTTCTTCCGAAATAACTTTTCATACAAAACAGAATTAACTTAACATGAATTCAATTCTGTGGCATCGTGTTCTGATATAATTATTAAAAAAGTTTCAAAAATGTCTATCTAGTCAGGAAGTTAGTTAAAAATCGATTGCAAGATTTGTACTGGACAAACAACCACCGGAAAAACAAGAATACGAGCTAATAAAAACGTTTTAAAAACGACACTTTTTGAAACGAGAGAATACATTGTCATATAAACGTGGTTTCTATGCAAGTAACCATCTACAACATTCTTTTGTCACTTTTTTTAATCATGTATAAAATGAGTGGATGTCAAAATTACGTGTTTTGAATTTGGAATGGTTACAATAAATTATTAGAAAAATATAAACACAATATTAAGGAGTTTTATGATGCTGGAATATACAGTTGTAACCTAATTGGAATACTGAAAATACAATGGAAAGGGGTAGCTTAAAACATGGGTTTGCATTTCACTAAAACAAAAAACTATTATTATCTTTTTACTTATCAGGGCAGTATTATAACATGAAACATATCGTTTTTAATATTGAACGAACAATGTGAAAAATAGCATTTACAAGTTTAGGTAGACATACAAAGTTTATTATACTTTTTTCAAATATGGAAAAAACGGCTTACAGCGACGGCGATGTATATTTCAACTGACTAATTGTACTCGTATTATAGTATACTACAAAACATACTGATATTATTATATCGCCATTCATACAAGAGAAGTTCTAACATGTCTCTTCAGTTACATATTTTGTAATATTCAGTTTAAAAATAAAAATACTGTCACTGCTATATTATGTTAAATGTATATTTCTTTTACATGGAGCACGAATATGTTCTCCTCTCGCGATAACATGAACTAAGCATGAAGAATTTTATTATGCGAGAGTCTTCAACTAAATACGTTTCATAAAACGCGAGCAAGCAAAATAAAAAAAAAACATGCTGTACATTTTTAAGGGTGTAGTGCAGGATCCCATAGACTTTTCGTATACAAAATATGCGGAACGCATTTTGACAATTGGAATAGGTTTTTGGGGTCACAAAAATATATAATGTCGATGTTGCCAGGCGATATTAGTGGTAAATTTTTTTTTATTGATGTTTTAATTTTTTTTCTTATAACCCACCAAAAATTGTTCTGTGTTGTTCAATAAAACCAAGACCGAATCAGGGATTGATTGAAAATGCAAAAATTTTACCATGCCATCGGCATGGTCGTAGAACGGTTCGTCCCATTTGAAAAAATAATAATAGTGGGTAGTGCAATGTGTGCAAAATTATCGATTCTTAGGATCCTCCTTGGCTTAAATTATTTTAATTAGTAATATCTTTGTATAGAATCACCCAGATTGGGTTCTTTACCATATATATGCATATGATATTAATTTTAGTATAATGGTCAATCCAGAAACAGTGTAGGTTGCACATATAGGTAGGTGAATAAATGAAATAACGATAACCACCGTGGTATTCCAATTGTCAGAATGCGTTCCGCATATTATGTATACGAAAAGTCTATGGGATCCTGCACTAGTACAACAATACTAACATACTTACTACAATATGCAAGTTTTTGCGTATAATAATATTATGGGACAAAAAAATTTAAACCGTCTTTCACGAGTGAATTTTTTCACATTTAAAGCAAACATATTATTTCACTTAAAAATATTTGAAATATGTTTCGTATTTTTTATAAATCGATCGTGTTTTATTATCTTCTTATTTTGTAGACTTTTTATTGAAGTAACACTTTTATACGCGCAGTACTCCGCCGATGTGTAAACGCGAAACTATAATTGAATCAAACATCAACAAAACGTCTTGACAATTCTCGAGATAAAATAAATAGCATTTCATGTTGATTTTTGAATTTTTCTGATTAAATTCAACGTTTTTATGTTTTAAGCTTTAATTATTTATTTTAACGTTAAATTATATTTTCCGTTGTATTCTATGTCAAAATTAGAACCAAATGGAAATTTGTTTCAGCTGATAAACTCTTAAATGTAATAAATATAGGCAAAACAAAATTGGACGAAGCGCTATTTGTAATTAATTTTTTAATTTACTCCGCTTAAGGCACATATTTCCGTGGCACTGTCATGAGTTTATCAGATGCTATAGCTTGGGAGACGCCCTTTTCAATATTAAACGTTCCCTTATTGATTGACTTAAACACGCGCGAAATCAATCAAGCTTTAAATAATATGAAACACGGACTTGGCGCTTTTTGTAATAAATCGAGACTTAAAATATTTTTTTTTCCGTAGAGTTATGTTGCGTTTTGGAGTTTATAGATCAATACATATTGTGTAAAATTATACAAAGAATACGTGCGTATTTTTTCTCAATTTTGACCAAATGTGGATTTATCGCTTTTTAGAATTAGACGCCTCATATTATTGTTTTTCAAATTGTGTTTGAAGTCAGAGTATGGACCTAATAAGTTAAGCAAGTGGCAAACATCTATTTCTCGTAAAAACAAAATCTTTTGTTACAATTGTTATAAACTTTCACTCATATCGGAGGCTCATATGATACTATTAGTATCGGTTATGGTCAAAAAAAGAAGAATGATTTTATTTTTACCTACCTAATTATAATATTATGTAATTGGTACGGTTATATAATATATTTATGTCTCAAAGATTTTGTAGAAATATTATGCACTTATGTGTGTGATTACCATTAATATTGAAAACTATGCACATATAATATACAGTATATTATAATCCTTTAAAATTATAAATAACATAAATATTTATCTATGAATAGGTACAAATAACTTTGAATGGAATGAATGTGCTATTTATGTTAATTGTACAAATCAATGGCGACATATTATGCAATCAATGATTTGAGTCACCACATCTCCAACCGCCATGTATATACAGCTGCATGGCCGCCTTCTATGACACTATACACGTATCGGAATGAAAATAATTTAATGCCACATTTCCTTGTGCTAAAATGAAACTGCACTGGACTAATATAGGAACCATGCACTTTGGTGCTTAAAGATAGAGATCAGTGAAATTTTCTTTATGGATCCGTTGAATATTGTTTTATCTTATTTTAGTGTAGTGTTACTATTAAAATGAACAGTGCGTAGTAGGCGGTGACCTTGTTTACTGACTATTGTTGTTGTGGTATGTTTGGCGTGTAGGGCACCGGGGCAAGCCCCATATCCCTTTCGTCTGTATGATGGCGTGTGATGGAAGTCTCCTCCCTTGCGGGTTTTTCTGTGTTGTCTGCATCTTGGCTTGTTGGTTAGAATTGAATTATGTTTCTTTTTCTTCTTTCTTCTTTCTTCACTCTTGTCGGCGCTCGTTCGTTCCTATCTATACTTTGGTGTGGATCTAGGTCCTTTTGCTGGTTAATCTTTTCATGAGTTCGTTGGCGATATCGATGGCGTTCTTGAGCGCCATCAGCGCTTCATTGATTTAGTCTGGCTCCGAGGTTCTGGTGGTGGTATTCATCCAAGCTGGTCTGAATGTGTTTTGCGGTTCTTCGCGTTGTCTGGGCTGTTGTTGGAATTGCTTGTCGGCGTTTGTAAACGCATATCTGGCGTGTTTGGGGTGCCTTGGGCAACCTCTGTAGTTGGCCGGGTGTGGGTCACCACAGTTGGCGCATTTTGCTGGATCGGTCGTATTCTTCTTGTTGCAGTCCGAGGTGAGGTGTTCGCCGGCACATCGAACGCACATCGGAGTTGCGTGGCAGCAGGAGGCGGAGTAGGCGAAGCCCTGGCAGCGATGACACTGTCCATCCGCCGTTCTTCTGCGTAGCGGCTCCACCTGGATGGATAATCCGAAGATGGAGGTGAGTTTGAAAATGTTCATGTCGCCGCTCTTCTCGACGTCGAGGAGAATCAGCGGGATCTGTCTCTTCTGGCTCCCTTGGGTCATCCTGAAGGCGTTCTTGATCGGGTATCCCAGTGCAATGAGTTCACTGCGAATTTCTTCGGCAGTCGTCTCTTCAGGGATACCTCTGATCACTATCTTTAGTGGTTTTTCCTCTTGGATGAATGGTATTCTGTCTTGTCTGCGTCCAGGATCCGTACTGCTAGCCTGTAGGAGTCTGAGTCTGGCAGGGTGAGTAGGATTCCTACCTTGATATTTTTCGCATCAGAAATAGTGACACCAGCCTCTTTCAGCTTAGCCATTGTATTCCTGAATACTTTTTTATCATGCAGGATGATCGGCGGGATTTTTTTCATTGTTTAAAAATAGGTCACGTTGAACCGTATTTATTCTGTTACCAAATTTGTTTTATGTTGTAGATTTTTCGAATTTTCGTTAAGCCCCTAATACGCATTATGGAACCTCAGTTGGCAATCACAGGCCTAACCAATTGCATCCATTATTAGTTATAACTTAATTTATTTTAAAAAAAAATAATGAACAAAATTTATTATGTCAATTTAATCCACCAATGGGATTTGACCCAATAAGTTATCAGTAATAATTTAAAATTTTCGTACTTTTCAACTCATATTTAAATTATATTACTTGTTCATTTATTTTATTTAATGGCATTCATTTAATGAGTTTGAATAATTATCTATCTATATATATTATCCAGTTTTCTTAAGATAAAAGTAGGTATATTATTACAAATAAATTTAAACTGAAATTTTGAAATTTCGATCAATTTCAATATTAACATTAATAATGTTCTATTTGTGATTATAATATGTAAATATAAAAAATATATATATTTTTAAGCAGTAATAACACATTTTAAAAAATTGCTACTATAATAACATTATCTTTACGGTAAAAGCAAGGTTTTTTTATTAAAATATTACATACATTATTTCGAACCGGTGTTTTTTTTATGGCAATATTGTTTTCAGTATTTTTAATATATTTGATAATAGTATTTAGCTCGTAAAAGCTTTCCTAAATTGTCTGAAAAATAAATTAACGTACTTTGTAAAGTAAAAGTTATAATGCGTATTGCCATAAATAGAAAAAAATATACCAATTACGGAAATTTGATTCCATATCGGACAAATTAGCTCGTACAAATCCACATAATACCGCAATCAGGCTGAATTACTTCTCGCCTGCGGGCAACATATTTCCATAATAATTGTAGTAAGTAGGTACCTAATGTTTATCGAAAATTTCTCGGATTCGTTTACCAAGGGACGGCAAGCAGGCTGCATATTGAATATCTCAAGAACGTCACAAAGAATCAATACTATTTAAATTGACCAACAGATAAAGGTTTTGATCAACGACCTAATTACCTCAATGCAATATTTCATGTAAAGTATTGAAGGCCCACAGCATTATTATATAAGATCCAAAGAAAATATTTATATTATCGGCCTCCACAGGAAGAAGCTCCTTTAGCCACTTGATCAATCAACTATGTCAATACTTTGGGGTCTAAACACAAATTGTGCATTTGCCAGATCCGGGATTCAAGCTGTTGATATGTATGTAATATAAATATCAAATTATTTCTTATATTTATTTTATTTTTCATGGGATTATTTTCAAATCAAAAAAACTCAAAAAATTACTTATTGTTCGGTTGGACAAAGAGTTATTATGTCATCACCAAAGCCAATGACTATTTTACAGAGTTTTCCAAAAATACTTTTAGAGTATTAAGCCCCTAAAATGAAATATTTATGTTGCAAAATCAGAATATTTTAAATTCTAATCGATTTGCGATTTATACTATTATTCTATTTGAGTAATTTTTGCGCTTTCCGCATTATCAGAATTATTGCTTTTTCAATTAAAAAAAATGTTTCAAAAATGTGGTTCATTAAAATAGATGACGTCCAAATTTATTAAAACTATCCTCGTACAAGGAGATAAGAGAGAACAGTATTGTTTCAGTCAAAATATTATAATATTAATAAATGTGAAAAATACTACATACTGATTTAAAATAATACCACTGTTTATCAGTGGAGAAGAGAGGAGGTAAGCTGTTAAGATCCGACATAAATAGTATAAACTCAGTCATACATATTTGTTTTAATTGAACTAAAATACTATACTGTGCAGACACTGTTGGTTAGTTTTTAAAATTCATATACCTAAACCTTGCGTACACCAAGCCGTAATAGATAATAGTAAAAAACTAGTAAAATTATTCCATTAAATCAAACATAATTTTGGATATTTTATAGAATGAATGAAATGAGGAATTAGAAGAGTATTTTTTTCTCTATTATGGTTTGGCTTATCCAGGACTTAATGAATTAAAAAAAAATAACCAACACCGTCTGTAATTATATTATGTAGGTACATATTCTTAATCCAACGAAAACTGTATGACTGAAAAGTGCACTATTTTTGTTGTATCATCCATACTCCATAGCATACTAAAATTATTATGGTTTGTAATAAACCATTTCATTTATTCAAATTATTAATTTAATAAAGATTTTGAGAATGTAACATTACTTATTATATTGAACATACAAACCTTGATTTTTAGCAATTATTAGGAAGTTCAAGTAGACGTTATAACCAAAAATATTTGGCGAGAGTCGGGCGTCGGTTAGTAATTAAGGTAATTAATATTCCTTGATTTAATACACAAAAATCGATAGTCAATAATAACGCAATTTGATAAACATTTAATGTATAACCTACTAGTTTAAATTGTCACCATTCGATAGGAGGCTCGTAGGATTGGTTAAGGCCATACCTTAGTTGAGACACGGTCTAAAAAGATCGTCGCTAAGCGATGCGCGGATTGCGGGTCGCGGGTGCAAATGAGGCATGTCAAACCAAATATAATTTGTCTTATAAATCCAACATGTGTCCATTTAATGTTCTGTTTATTGTTTTATCAGTAACAATAATAATATATTCATTGTCATGTTTTCTTTTTAAAGTAAATGGGTAACGTTTTAAGTCATCTTTACATGATTTAAGAATTATTACGGCTGTCGCCATCACGAAGCAAAATTACGTGTTTCCAGCTCTACATTCTCTCTCCGAATGGGAGCGAGTGCAAAATTTCGTCGCGCCTATGGTTGAAAATTATTTGCCGTTTCACTGATGAATCACCTTAATGCACAGATTGACGCAAATCCCGTCGAGTTTCGTATTTTTTTCAAATATATTTTTTTCTAGTGGGTATGTATCTGATGTGTTTTTAAGTTATGTATGTTCAATATTATGGTTTAGTTTATGTAAAGTTTAATTGAATTAAAAAAAAACTAAACAACCTGTACATTGTATTATTCCGACCATTTCCGATCCTAATAGGATCATTTGGGCCTCCACAGAGAAGAGGTTTGTATTAACAGATTTTGTTTTTTTACGAGAAATGGATGTCGGCCCCTTGCTATACCTATTAGGTCCATACCTTGACTCACACACAAATTGAAAAACAATATTATTGTGTACTTACCAGACCCAGGATTCGAACCTGGGACCCACGATGTGATAGTCCAACGCTTAAGCCACGCGGCCACCGTGGGTGTCCGCTCGGATTGTATTATTAGTTCAATGAAAACAAATACGCATTATTGAGAAAGTTTAGTGTGCACTATTTTACTTCGGATCTCAACAGCTTACCTCCACCCTTCGTCACTGTTGTTTATTGGTAATACAAGATAGGAAGAATGCGTATCTAAATATTATGTATTTTTTTTTTTAATATAAATAACAGAATTAATTAGATTTACGAGGGTGGGTCAATAATTCCTTAGAAAAAAGCATTAAAACAGTTTTTATTTTTGTATTTTTTTTTTATTTCTCAACATAATCTCCTTGGAGCTCAATACACTTGGTTAGACGTTTCTCAATTTTTTTTAAACCGTCAGAAAAATAAGTTTTCGGAAGGTCCTCAAAATAAGCATTTGTCCGATCGATGACTTCTTCATTTGAAAAAAAACGTTGTCCACTTAGCCATTTTTTTAAGTTTGGGAAAAGGAAAAAGTCACTGGGGGCTAAATCTGGCGAATACGGTGGGTGGTCGACCAATTCGAACTTCAAATCTTCAATTTTAGCCATTGATCGTAAACATGTGTGAACACGGGCATTGTCCTGATGAAAGAGGATTTTTTTCCTGTTTAAATGAGGCCATTTTTCTTCAATTTCGTTTTTTAGCTGGTCCAATAAAAATGCATAATAATCCCCTGTTATTGTTTTTCCTTTTTCCAAATAGTCAACGAAAATAATTCCACGTGCATCCCAAAATACAGTAGCCATAACCACTCTATATAGGCATAGGCCACCACCCTATTGCGTTTATTGTCGACTGTGAGCAAACGCGGCACCCATCTTGCAGAAATATTTTTCATGCCCAATTTGTCATGTAAAATAGAAATGACGCTACCTTTTGAGATCCCTGTAACCTCAATTATCTCACTCAACTTTAATCTTCGGTCACTTAACACCATATCGTGGATTTTATTGATCATTTCTGGTGTAGTCACCTCTACAGGACGTCCTGAGCGTGGTTCATCCTTTGTTGATGTACGACCACGTTTAAATTCATTTAACCAGTTATAAATAGTTGCAAGTGAAGGAGCAGATATGCCGTGAACTAAATCCTACTCATTTTTTATTTCCTTTGCTGTTAACCCTTTTATATTAAAATGTTTACTACATAACAGCTCTAAACTCAATTTTCTCCATTTTTGTAAACAAGCAAATTTTTTTTTAAATGTACGAAAATAAAAAACAACAACCCGACCAATCTGATTGAAACTTCGCAGCATACTGAATCGGTAGTGCCGCTGCATGAAAACAAACCGCTTACAGTACTAGTCGCGCCACCTGTCAACTTTTCTAAGGACTTATTGACCCACCCTCGTACCTACATAATTTCATTTAAAATCATTGTGAATTGGCTTATTTATTTATTTAGTAAAAAAAACAGCTTGGCCTGACACTTGAAATAAAATACTAAATTGAAAATTGTCCCAAATAAATAGTTGCTTAGTTTAACAACAGGGTGTCTCATATTTAATCGGATTCCTGAGTCAGATCATTTTCGCTCGAGCGTTCGGTTGATTAATGGCGTATAAATCATGAATTACCATTGCCGGGGCGCTTGGAAATTTTAAGTGGTAATGCCACCCCTCAATAAATTAACGCTGGATTACCTCAGCATCCCTTAGCTCGCTGTTTCTTAAATAATTATGTCTTCCCTTGCCCATTTTGAATAGATAAAGAACTATAAATCAATGATTGTTTGGATTTGAGGCTGTTTTATTAGTTAAAAGGTAAAATACTAACTACATTATATTATGAATATTGCTTATAGTTAGTACGGGTAAATCTTTTAAATGTTTGATTATACATATCTGTACGTTAGAGGATGAACCACGGAAGTCCAGTTTTTACCGTTTTTGAGTTAAATATGCAGAAAATTTTATTTTATTTCATTACACAAATGAATGAAACACTGAAGTCCATAAGTAGTAAATTAACCGATATAGCTAATTAAAAAACCACTGAAGTCCAATTCACTTTAGTGGATAAGCAACGGTGTCCTTTTTACGATGTTTATGCTCTAAGAAAAATGTAATAAACCATTATAATAATTCCATAAACATGGAAGTCCAACAAACGTTAGGTAGGTACATAATATTATCTGTACTATAATTTTCGTTTTCTTTGTACAAATCCACACGCGGAGTCGGATTTCCACAAAATTTGGACAGTAGACGGAAGCCGCAGTGCGTGATTGGGGTCTTGAATTTCAGATTTAACCCGATGCACCCCGGGGACAGTTTTACGGTTTCTGCGGAAAAATGTCGCCACGTACAAGGCCTTGAAACGCGGAAGTTAATGCTGCAACCCCCATTTTTTATTTAAAATATCGCATGAATGTGTACATTTAAAAAATATTGGCTTTTATTTCAGCTTGATCGGAGGTCAAATGGCAAAGTTAGATGCAAATGACGTGTTACGCGTAGATCGGAATACTTCACTTACGGACAATAATTGTATGTAGTGGCATCAAAGCCGGAGTGCGTGGTCGGGGTCCCAAATTTCAGTTTTAACCCGTTGCACCCCGGGTAGGCAACAGAGCCGGTGTGAGTGGTAGGGGTCTCGAATTTCAGTTTTAACCCGTTGCACTCGCGGACAGTTTTACAATAATAAATTGAATTTGTACTACTTTTTAAGATATTTAATGCAATAAATGTACAAAAAAATAAAAATCTAAAATATTATACTTTTTTTACTTTTTTAAATTCAATCCTTTGCACTCTACGTAACTCCCGGGCAGCGCCGGGTGATACAGCTAGTTATACATAAATAAGTATTACAAAAAATTTTGATTTATTCTTCAAAGGATATAACCACATGAATGAACCCAAAATTGTGACTCTATCGCCAAGCAATGATACCTGTGACGCCTGCGATAGCCCTAAGATGAGTCTTAAAAATGTTAATATTTCTGTTGAAGGAAAAGAAATTCAAAGACACCTTTTGGAAGATCACATACAGGAAGCAACTGCAATTAAATAAGATTGATGAAACTCTTGCAAAAGAAAAATTGCCAGTATGAAAGTAATAATGTTTGACTTGGAGAAGTGTTTACCTACTCCAGTATCCATCTAAGAAAATTGTGGACTCTGAATTTTACAATTTACGATGATGCAAGTGGTGAGACACAACACTGATGTGGATGAAATAAAAAGTGGAAGGGGTGGCAATAAGATCGGTTGCTGCTTGATGAAATGGGCATTTAGCAATGTTTTAACAAATATTGAAGATCTGAAGATTTGGTATGATAATTAATTGCCCTGGCCAAAATAGGAATATCATGATTGTTTTTTTATATACCTGGTTTCTGAAAACCATTCTTATGCTGAAAATCATAAATCACAAATTCCTATTACGAGGCCATACACACATGGAGATCGATACTGACTACTCTATAACTGAACGTCAAAAAAGATGCTGAACGGTAAGTAGATAATTGTTACTCCATGAGATTGGGCTCAGTTTGTAGGGACATATAAAATAAACAAGCCTTTTAAAGTTATTAACATGGAGTTAATTTTATATAAACGATTATTGCTCTTTGCATGCATCTTCAGCTCCTTTTGTGGCTCGAAAAAAAAATATTGACGGCACACCTTTTTTATTTCTTTTTTATTTATATCTTAAGATAGCGCTGGTTATCTACGTTATAAGGCAAGTTTTCCGATGAAGATTTCCAAACTGAGGACCTCCGTAGAAAAACAAGGTAGCAAAATATTTTGTTTCACATTGGCATTCCACATGTTCAAAACGTCTAATTAGCACGGCCAAATTACAAAGATCTGCAAACTTTCTTTTCCTTCCACGTTTCTACACCCGTTATGCAGGCGTATACCGTGCCATAACGAACGTTAGGCGCTCTCAAAAATTTGTGCCGAAAGTGTCCCAGGAGCAACTTCCTAAGACTATCCCTTATTTGATATAATGTATTGCGGTCAATTGTCGATGAGAAAAGACCTTCTCGCTCGCCGTAAAATACCGCAAACTTTTTAAAAGCTAAAAAATTTTCCCTCGTAGATACCTAGTCGCAATGGCCGACCGGTCCAACTGAAGGTTGAACCGACTTGAGAAACTCTTCCCTTTCAACCGACATATGGGAACACTCCCAGAGGATGTGATCGGCATCCTGCAATTCGGCACATAAGCAAGTCGGGAATTCTATTAGGCCAAGCTGACAGATCTTGGAGGCAAAACCACCGTATCCGGTTAAGATCTGCAAACTATGAAACAATAGATATCTCGGGAATTTCAAGAATTTTATGGTAGAATTCCACATAATTCCTCATCAGCTGATGTCCCGGAGAATGACCAGGAATAACTTTCATTGCGTTAATTTTTTTCTAGAGCTGTAATAAATTTCAAATATTGTTGTACTTATGTAAAACAAAATATAATTCCTTTTCATATGTAGACTTACTGAAATATTTTGTGTTTTTATAATAAAATAATTTTTAATAATGATGCACAGGAAATAAAAATAATTTATACCTATACGGACTTCCGTGTATTATCTATAGGTGAAGTATTGCTTAGTGGTACTTCTACATTATGTGTTAGAACATAAAACACGGAAGTCCATTAATTCTAAATGACTTGGTCTTTCTATCCATACTATGGTCAAAAATATATTTAATTATGAATGATACCGTTTACAGACCCTAATTATTATAGTTAATAAAAAAATTATTCAAGTTCAAACATTTAATGTACACTAAAATCACTCTCCTGAACAAACGTCGAAACGTGACTTCCGTGATTTATCTTCTAACGTATTGATATTATACCTATAATAAAACCATAATAGGTATTTACAGATTCTTATAATAGTATTATGTATAAATATATTTTTTCAAATTTCCCGTGAATTTAATTAATACTTATAGAATATTTAAAAAACAAATTAATATCGCATGTACTATCATTCACATTATGCACTGGTGAAGAGTATGCAGGGTGCGAGTCATTAACGCTAAATGTGAAAGCAGCTGAAATGGTGGATTGCTTTGAGAGAAAGATCCTGAGGCGGATATACGGACCCATGAATATACTGGGGAGTCGAGAATTAGGTACAACACGGAACTATACTAAGATTCAAAACTATCCACCTTCATAAAACTTCAGAGGCTGAACTGGGAAGGGCCATGTCCAGCGCATGCATGAGTCACGAATACCGAAGAAGATCCTCGAAGGTAACCCAGGGGGAAAAGGCCAGTGGGAAAGCCACGCACACGATGGGGTGACAACATTACAAAAGATGCCAACCAGCTGTTCCGGCTGGCAACCAGTTCCGGCTGGAGGACGGCGGTGGAAGACGCCAGGGCTCGACTTGAGCTGTAGCGCCATCGAAGAAGAAGAATAAGAGTATGCAATATCAAACTATTAACAACATTTTCATAACACTCATATTTTTATAGCCATGTTTACTGTTGATCATTTCATGGATAATAAAATGGGATCGCTATATTTTTCCTTCTCACAGTTTAGTCGGCGTATTATTGTAGTTTTCTAGTTGTGATAATACATAGAACTTTTTAGTTCAATGAAAGACGTAGCAGAGGATGACGTCGCATTTTGTTGCTTAAAAACCTCCGTAATTTATCCAAATGCAGCTCAATACACTTCATAATCACTTAAATATAAATTATTAATTGTAGATTACAGTTGTGAAGCAAAGTTAAGTCTCTTTTTCAAGAATTCAATACTTAACTTGAAGAAGAAATTTGTAGCAATCATACATCTTAGCATTGAATGAATGACACACTTTAAATGTATGTTTTGTTTTCAAAACAAAACAATAGACCTATAATATTTGCAGCATTTTCTCAATCATAACTGGCTCTATTTTATTACAACGTTTTTCTTAGGTCGTATTCTTATTTTTCCGGTGGTTGTTTACCCAGTGCAAATTTTGCAATTAATTTTTAACTAAATTCTCGACTAGCTAGATATTTCAAACTTTTAGAATATATCAGAACACGTTGCCAATGCATTTTTTTAAATACTTTTAACCATCTTTAAGTAGAATTGAATTCATTTTTAGTTAATTCTGTTTTGTATAAGAGTTATTTCGATACCATTATTGATTGCTAGGGGGTGCTAGCAACTAAATTATTAAATAATATTATATACGTGCGTTACTATGGAAATCAATATGAAATGACATTTCATTATTCAGTTTTTCTATCAAGTACAAATTTTTTTGATCGTTTAAGCTAGTCAAGTTTATATGATTCAACAGAAAATCTAAAAATGTTGTATATAAAAAGTTCTTTTTATCTTGTAATTATTTATTTGTTAATTGCAACAATATGTCTTGTAATATTATACGAAATGCATTTGTATAAATTGGAATTACAATGCATGAATATTCACTTAGCTCATCGAGTCTGTCACGTGACGCACTACTATCGTCAAGAGTCCTTTTCTTGGCGTAGTAAACCATCATTCCACTCGAATCAAGTCTCTCAGTTCATTAATATTATTAATCTCTTGATCACATCGATCTCACCAATACATCATTACCCGTGATTATAATCTCACGCTATTATCTTTATTAAAGTGTTGTTGTAATTATTTTATTCTTGTATCGATTGATAACTTCTCCATGAAACATCCACGCAACAACGACTTTCTGTCTCCTCCACGTTATCTACTGTCAAAAAATCATTGCGTAATAAAATGGTCATCTGTGACATATTTTTTTGGTACCTGCAACACGATGAATTTGAGACATGTTATTTTGTATGAAAAACAATAATTGGATCCTGATACTACGGTTGATTGAAAAATGCCAATCTATATTAATATCATAGACGTAACGTTGTTAAAATGTTTAACTATTTATACAATTTGTTTCACATTTAACATCGTATTTACATTATATTTTACTTTTCTCTAACGTCAATATCAAAATAGTATTTCTCCAAATATAGTGTTGTCATTCAAGTAAGAAAATTGTTAACTACTTTTCCGTACTCACCTCTATCATAATTGTTACTAAAAAGCGTAAAATATAAATCAACCCAAGGTGAAGAGTATTTTTAAATCAATTGTCTACCCTTTATACTTTTTCAGCCTGGAATAAGCGCCTCAATATTTGATAAACTGTGAATTTCTCAGCCACCCCAGCGTTGGGGGATGATTAATCGTAATTTACAATTTAAACGGCTACCATTACAAGTATCTACAGCCCCCAATACCGAATCGCTGCGATCGATTATCACTTGTTGAAGTTTTTTCATTGCCTGATAAGAGGCTTTGATTTATTACGGAACCTTATTAAAAGTTGCTAAAAATATTCCGCTACCAAAAATCACGAGACTGTAGAAGTAGTTTTCTTTCCATTCGACTGGTTATAATACTCAGCGATATTTTAGACTTATTTGGAAATAGCCAAACCAATTATTAAAATGGCAACACAAACAAAAGAAATAGATTATATACCTATATCTGAATAATATGTTTTTAAATACTGTGATCTATTATTGATGAATAAATTTTTGTTTACTTTTTTTGTAAAGTATTGTATTAATTATTTGATTCACAAAATATGAAATTTTGATTCTTAAAATATTTATATATATATTATTGAAATCATCAGGGGTATTTTCTGATATATAATATCGTCACTGTCGTCTATACATGCCAATTTTTGTAATACTAACTTTTAACCAAAGTGACATTTTGATGGTAATAGACTTATTGCATACTCTTACGAAAACTGGCCAAGTATCATAAATCCTAAAAAAAATATTTCATATCAAAATAATTCAAATCCACTGTTAAGCCATTTATATAAGCCAAATATTCCAGCCAAATGCTATAACCCTCTAAACGTAAGCCACTGGTGTGTCAATAAAAGAAAATTCTCCATTTGTAATAAAATAATAAACTTATACAAAATAATAACACACACCCACAGTTTTTTTTTCACTTCCTGAACAATTTGATATTTGAGGATTACGACAATTGACCTCTACAGTGACGATATTATTAAATAACTACTCTCGTTTCGGTTATTCAGATTTGAAAATTCATTATTCGGATAATCTGAAAATAAATGAACGTGATATCTAAAATGTAATTGCATATTATCCATGTTTTATGGCAATTCTCGGTTACAATAACGTTTATCACAGAAACCATTAGGAATACGACAAATATGTATAGAAACAATTTTATAGGAATTTTAATTAGCTTATTTGAAACATTTTTTTTCTTGGTGCACCGTTTCCGAAATATAAGCGAAAAACCAAAAAATGGAACCTTCGACCCTCCTCCCGCCCTTAGCTCACCTTCCAGGGGCGGAAACTTTTAGTATGTTTACTTACTAACTACTCCTAACAAAGTCCTGAAGTCGAAAATTCTCGCATATTCCATGCACTCTACACGTCTACACCCATCTTTTGAGCACTCATTGACTAGACTACAGCGGAACATTCAGATTTTATTAGCATTATAAAGGGAAGGTTAATAGCGTCACGAACATTTTATTTCGCTTTTTACTTGTTGTAATAGTTTATTAATATGTTCGCAAAATAAATAATTACAAGATAAAAAGAACTTTTTATATACAACGTTTTTAAATTTTCTGTTGAATCATCTAAACTTGACTTGACTAGCTTAAACGATCAAAAAAATTGTAATTGATAGAAATAATACTGAAATGTCATTTTGACATTTCATGTTGATTTCCATAGTAACGCACGTATATATTAATAATTTAGTTTCTAGGACCCCAGACCCCCTAGCAACCAATAATAGTGGATTGGATTACGGATTTCTTCCGAAATAACTTTTCATACAAAAGAGAATTAATTGAAAATGAATTCAATTCTACTTAAAGATGGCTGAAAGTTTTAAAAGAATGCATTGGCATCGTGTTCTAATTTTATATTCTAAAAGTTTCAAATATCTAACTAGTCGGGAAGTTAGTTAAAAATCGATTGCAAGATTTGTACTGGATAAACAACCACCGGACAAATAAGAATACGACCTAATAAATACGTTGCAAAATTATATAAATTTCTAAATAATATGCTTGACGGTTGTTTTCGATTATCTCAAAATGGTAGAATATTGAGGTTACTGACTTTCAAACTAACAGCCTTGTATGTTGAATACATAGAGGGCTTGATTTTTTTTTTAATGGAACTGGGGTTGCTAAGATCAGTTTATATGACATAATAATGTAAAATCTTCATTACCTAATTTTGTTATATTCTCATTAATCGAATTTGCCTTTATGTGATAATATATACAAGTTAGCAATTACAATAAATGAAACAATTGATTGCCATCCGTTACCTAACCCAAACTGACAATGTTTTATTAATTACCATCAAAGAATAAATTCTGTTTCGAGCATTTGACCAAAAGGTATAACAAAATTAACATTTCAAACGACGGTTTATCGGTGTAATATTGGTTGTCAAATTTACTGTTAGCTTTGTACTGTTGTAGCGACGAGTAACAATTATTATTGTTCAACCAAGCAGTAATAACTAGGTACCATTCATTGTAAAACAGTTTAACTATTATTTTGGTATTTCATGATAACGAGCGAGCTGTTTGTATGAATTTTGTGAGAAAATTATTAAGTACCTAGGTATATGAACATGCTATATGATATATGAACACGCTGTCACTTTGCTTCGTTGTATGGATTTTTGTCTAGATTCAGGACTTGGAGGTGGACAAATAACACACCGGAATTGTGGTGGAAACGGCAAGGTACATTTACGTTAATATATTCTAAATAGTTAAATTGTTATACAAATTCTTTTCAATTTAATTTTGACGGATAGCGAGGTTAACACTGCTTACTGCGTTGCTGTCAAAAATGTTTCTCCCGCTAAAACAAACGGCCACTTACGAGCAGTAAAAATGCGGCGTTGCCATTCGTATTTTTTTAACGGCATTCAGACAATGTTGCCGGTCAGATATTTAACATTTTTTAATTATTTTCACAATCAACCCTTACTATTTCGTTACCTTACTTTGAAAAGGTTCTAACTGACATTTTGGCCTAAAATGACTTTTTGATGTGAAAAGGTTCCATTAACCATATTCTATCATATACGTTCATTTCAGAGTTATCTATTGTCAAATATGGGAATTAGCAGTATGCCAAAGTTCTATCTACATGTCTTTTTATATTGAAAATATGACCATTCCAAATTTCAAACGCTCATAGCTCAAAACATGGTCAAGTGCAGTTAGAACCTTTTCAAAGTAAGGTAACGATTTGTTGATTTGATATCGATTTGGGCCTCTCCAGATTCACAGAGATAACCCCAAATGGGGGCCATTTGGAAATGTAACACTAACCTAAAAAATAATCGAATATATCCTACTATTTTCAAAATTTGTTTGCCACTGGCTTCCACTAAGCAGACAAGAACCAAATAATCCTCAAAGTAGCATATATTTTATAAAACCGATATAAGTCAGTCAAAATCTAATAAAAAAATACATAACTCTATACTATTCTATGTATAATTAAATTTTACGCTATATTAATATAGCATGATTGAAAACTTTTAACACTCGATAATTCAAAATGTAATTTATACATTACTTAATAAGTTTATTAGGTTATCAGCTAATTACAAAGGTATGTTTTTCAAATTTGAAATACAGGTTACGCTTGACATACAAAAACGTAGTTTACAACTAAAATTTAGTTGATTTTTTTTTAAATTATGTGGTCCTCAAAAGGTTGTAACTTTACTTTAAAAAAAATGTTCATTAAATAGTTTTTCTGCACATTAATCAATTAATTCGCTTTTCCAATTAATTGCAGTTAATTGAATGCTTAACTTGATTTTGATGTGTTTTCAAAGGATGGTATTGTAGGTAAATATTATCGTAACGGATTAATGAGCTAAACTGGCGACTTTTACGTTACATACTCATTTTTTATTGTTTTTTACTTATCTTAACTTAATTTAACAAGCTTGTTATGTTGCTAATCATTGTATGTTCTCAACTCGTCTATTGTGGACTACTAAACGTTTCCGTCTAGTAGGCAAATGCAAAATGGCGAACGGTGGAGGTGGGCTGTTAAGATCCGCCATAAATAGTGCGCAGTAAACTTTGTCAGTCATACGTATTTGTTTTCATTGAAATAAGACTACAATTTACAGATAGTGATAGTTAGTTTTTTAAATTCAATTAAACCATGCGGAAACAATTCCATAATAGTTAATAGTAAAAAAAAAACTCGTCTATCTATAAAATATCTAAAATCATGCAATTAAATCATACATAACTTTGAATATATTTTTTATCTATTATAGTTTGGTTGGTCCTGCCTCAACCAACTTCAATCAATGAAAAGAGAACCAACAATATATGTGATGTAAGATGTATTCTTAATCCAACGACAACAAATAATTAGTATGAATGAAAAAGTGTGGACAATTTTGTCGTTTAGGCAGGGTTTAATAATAATTGATGTTTAAAAATTAACCAATACCATATTATGTTAATTGTAGTCTTAGTGCAATAAAAACAATATGTATGACTAACAAAGTTTATTGGGCACTAATGGTGGATTTTAACAGCCTACTTCCACCCTTCGCTACTGCTACTTACACGAAACACTGAACAGTGTGTTCGACCGTTCGACCCTCCGCTCGCCTGTGCACCTTAGGTACCGAACATATTTATTTAAGCCCGTCGGCGCGGTATGCCTGCGTGAGGTATAAAGGGTTTATAAATATATAAAAACGCAACCAAATAATATTATGGCATTAATGGGCGCGCAGGCTTATACTTTACTTAAATATATTTACCAATACATTATATAAGTTTTGAAACATTGCGGTGAAATAATATATTGCATTATAACCAATATAGTTGTTTCTTGGGAATATGACGTACTTAGTCTACCCAGAGAAAAGTCACAAAAGGTAATCTGATGATAATATAAATTGTATTCAAGAACAATTAGATGCTATTTGTTAAGAAGTTTATAATAATATTATTATGCTGAAAAGCCTTTGAAAGTTTTTTTTTATAGGGATACCAAAAGTCATTTCTTTTATTAATCAGTTAGTACAAACCCTTTGTGTAATTATTCACTTTCTTCTGGTAATTATTGTTTATAGCGGTTAATTACAAGATTACTTAGGAATTCTGCGTGGAAATTTTTAATTACCTGTTAAAAGATTAATGCACGTGTTTTCTGGTTGAAATATTTCATACACTTTTTCGACCGTAATAATTACGATTCTTGAATTAACTTGAGTTAAAAATATTAAATGAATTTACAGAAGTGGGTCATTCATTGTATATTATATTTTAACAATAATATCAAACTATAAAAATTAACCAGGTATCTAGATTTATTATTTTAGGCCTTGTCTAGATGGCTCGATTTGCCTCATTCGTAAAAACTTGCGCGTATTCCAAGTAGGTACATGTGACTTTATTGAGCTGCCCACATACAATCGCAAGTGTCGCGGTCGAGGTACAGGTGACTTCATTGGAGTAGACACAAATATTGGTGTAAATTTATGTGTCCATTTTTCATTTAACATACCAACTTTAAACTCAAAAATCCATATGAAAACTATATTTTTTGATACTTTTGGTGGATTTTTTGAAAAGACTTTTCACTACCATAACCAATTAAAACATGAATTTAGTGGGAGGTAACGTCTGTCCCACTTTGATACCAAGCTACTCATTGATCCATCCACATATACTCGCGGCGTATTGCGGCGTTATCTAGGCAAGCTCTTAGTGTTTGAAGAATACATTATTGTGATAATAATACGTGACGTAGTTGTTGACAGTGTTTAATTTACTTCAAAATTACAAATCAATTACAAATTCCAATAGAAGTTTTTACAAAACATAGTTTATTATCATCACTGTAATCGTTGTTATTTATTTGATATTACATTGACGTGATATTAAAAAATAACACTTCATTTTTTGTTTTGTAGTATCGCCACTATGGCCCACGATGGCCGAGCGGTTATGTTTCGGATTATAATGTCGTGGGTCTCTTATTTATTTTTAGACCCAGGGCGAGGTGTGAAGGTAGGCTGTTAATGATTTAACATACATAGTGCATACTAAACTATGTTGGTTAAACTTATTTGTTGTTAAATTGCTTTAATATAATAATTATAAATGATTTAGCTTTTTTCTTTAAAAAAATGCAATTAGTATCTATGTTGTAGAGTTTTCGTGAACGCCTTTTGACGTTGAGGTATTAAATATATACTTACTAATATATGTAGTATATTTATATCATTTGTTGAAAAATCTTCATGCATTAAAATAGTAATAACAGAAAGGTACTCACATGGTCTGCACTTGTACGCAACTTCCACGTACTTTCGGACACCAGGACATGGATCTCCACCAAATGCTTTAGGACTCGTGTGGAACTTGCACTGTCTCTTCTTCTGGCAGGCCTCGACGACTGTCTGCAACAAAGAATACTACACCAACTCAGTCAGATTGTCTGTTCTTTCAAGGAAAAATGTAAATGCAATTAATGGCTTGCAGGGGCAATATTCAAATGATCTCTATTACATGGGTATCATTTAGGGCTAAGACATACAGTAACGCAGGTCATATTTGATTCTAAATGTGTACAACTGGAATCAACCAAGACGATTCTAATTGGATGCAATAATTTCAATAGGAAACATTTGATACACCTTCGTTGCTGTGTTTCATGGTCCTTAGGTGTAATATTTTTTGGACCGATTTTTCACTCGCTCTTTTAACCACACTACTGAACAATTCGATATAAATAATAAAGATATTTAATTAAGGAAATTTTTGTGTTCTATAAAAATTATTGATGTTTATAATTTTAAAAAAAATCGGCAAAATTGATTTAACTACAGTTTCATGATAAACATAAAAATAATAAAACCTTAAAGTAATTTTGTGTAATAAAAATTTGAATTAATTCAACCAGGAAATGTAAGAATAATGGAAAGTAAGTTGCTTTCTGTGTGAGACTGATTTAATTCTCGAGTAAGGAAAAAATGAGATAAACTTCAACATAAAATAAATAAATTTCAATAGTTATGTCTGTATCACAACATATTGTCACGTAGACGAAACGTGTGTTCAATAATGGTGATATCTAAAAATATTCCGATTATTTAGGTTCAACGAACGCACATTTTATAACAATTTGTTTTTAAGTTTTATTTTAATGTTAAAAATAAAATTTGGCTTTCTAATCTTTTTAGTTAGATATTGATTATTTGAAATATTTTATATTGTAATTTTTTATGGATAAAGTGTTCAAATTTCATCTTTTGTATTTTCTCGTTTGATGCTTTCAATTTATATACAGTAGCACTGCATTCCCACTTTTATTTAAAATCTATTAAGTTTGATAATTAATCTAAAAAATATATTTGGGTTTTATTTACAGAAGAAAAATATCTATTTTTCAAAATATTTACTGTATTTTTACAACGTTTTTCTTAGCTCGTATTCTTATTTGTCCGGTGGTTCTTTGTCCGGTAAAAATCTTGCAATCAATTTTTAACTAACTTCTCGACTAGCAAGACATTTGAAACTTTTAGAATATATCAGAACACGATGCCAATGCATTGATTTAATACTTTTAGCCATCTTTAAGTAGAATTGAATTCATTTTCAGTTAATTCTGTTTTGTATGAAAAATTATTTCGACACCATTATTGGTTGTTAGGCTCTGGGGTCCTAGCAACTAAATTAATAATATATACGTGCGTTATTATGGAAATCAATATGACATGTCAAAATGATATTTCAGTATTATTTCTATCAAGTACAAATTTTTTTGATCGTTTAAGCTAGTCTAGTCAAGTTTATAATATGATTCAACAGAAAAATTAAAAACGTTGTTTATAAAAATTTCTTTTTATCTAGTAATTATTTATTATGCAAAAAAAGTATCTGGAAACCCTGTATTTTTTTGTACCTATTTCACTGATATTTCTTTTTGAAGAGTACAGACAATATAATGAAAACGGATGTCATTCTATTTAAAACAACTAAACAAAGTATACTTTAAAACAATCGACATTAAATTGAAAAGTATCTAATTAAAATTGCGATTTTTTTTCTACCCAGCTAAGTATTTCCGATGTTACTTGTCTGTAAATAAGTATTCTAAAAACGTACTAAACCCGCGCAAACTTAAAAGGGATTTATACCCATTGAAATGTCTTACCGGTTTAATTAAGAGTAGAAAAACAAACTCCGAGCAATCGATTCAGCGGAACTAATTAAAGGCCCGCGAGTATTGAAGAAGTTAATTAATTAGCCTGTGGGTGATATTTGTTTAAAAAGCGAAAATAATTAAATCCGCTTATTACTCTCGGCTTCTGTTTTCCCGGATGTATGAACATTTTTGAATTCAGATTTCCCTGATCTAGACTCTGTGAACATGATCAGTACAAAAAAATATCACAATAATTAGTAAGGCTAAGTGTTCAATGCAAGAATGGGAAATCATGCGAGGAAATGCAAAAATACGCGATAGACTGGAGATATGTATCATCCCTGATAACTATTGTACAAATTGAGAGTTAGATTTTATACGAGCATGTCATTCAAGACAATACACATGGGAATGGGACAACTGGACGCCGCACTGTCGTGGACACGTAACAGAACGTAGACGATGAATTTTAATCAGTTTCTATCTACTACTCAGTATTTTTAATTCATTTTACTTTTAACATAATGTTTTTTTTATTGTAGATTGAGAATTATCATGCCTAAGGCTTTATATAAAAATAAAAAAAACTCTTTTTTCCTTGAAACTTAAACATAATATGCACGATTAAAAATCATTATTTAAGTGTGCATAATTAAATTCTCACCAACTATTAAATCACAATATAATAATTTAAATATGAATAATAATATAAAATATTTTTTTAAGTACGTATAAGTACCTAACGTCTATTTATTTTCCAATTGGGTGGCATCCAGTTGTCAGGGCGCCAAATCGTCCTAGACCCCTACATACGTTCTTTGAGACTGGCAGTTGATGGGGTCTGACGGAACGGATCTGTTTATAACCGTGGTCAACTTTAAGGTATGTAAAAAGTTTACTGCATCGTACGGACTATGGTGGACGGAATAATTCCGATCCCTTCTTAGATTCGTTACTTTCAACTCCTGATGCAGTAGCGAAGAGTGGACGTAGGCTGTTAAGATCCGCCATAAATCGTGCACATTAAACTTTATTAGTTATACGTATTTATTTTTATGTAACTAAAACTACAATTTACCGATGGTGACGATTTTTTGACTATTATTTATTATGGCTTGGTTCGCTGGGTTTAATTGAATTTTAAAAACTAACCAACATCATCTGTAAATTATAGTCTTAATTCAAAGAAAACAAATATGTATGCCAGACAAAGTTTAGTGTGCACTATTTATAGCTGATCTTAACAGCCTACCCCCACCCTTCGCCACTGGTGTCATGTTAGGTGGCCATGCTTAGATAGTGGTTACTTATACGTTATGATGGGTGGAGATGGTGTAACTCAATCGAGCAAATCGAGCTTCAATTTAATGACAATACTAATTGGAATTTTACTTTGATAGATATATTATTATTAAATACTAACATTTCATTTAATTGGATTTAATCTTTAAACTATTTAAACGAATCTAATATATAAAAATCAATATTTGTTTGTTTGTTCGTATTTTATGCGCTGCCATACCGTCCATCCGATTGAAATGCAACTTTGGTGAGTTATTGTACGAATGCCCGTGAATGTTTTTAAATTAGAAAAACCATCTTCTTCTTCTTCTATTCGTATGCATTCCTATACCATTCATCCGATTGCGATGAAATTTTTGTCAGTTGTTGTGCGCACACCCGCGAAGGTTTTTAAATTAGTACCTAATATAAAAAATACAAAGTTTATTGTTGGTTTGTTCCATCCAATTTTGATTTTTTTTTATTACATAATACTATTAATAACGTTTGAATATTTTGGATTCGATTTTAATTTAGTGTTCTTTTGTTTGACCTTTATCATTACAATTATTTTCATATTGCCATATTGTATTACACAGATATTTTAATATTAAAAAAATAATTACCTATTATTATTTTTTAAATACCTATCTAAGATAAATATAACCACGAAGTGAGCCTGTGTGAAGCCGGGTACTTCAACTAGTTATTAATGATAAATCGCAAAAATACAATAATTTAGAACTGAGATACCTAACGAAATTTAGGTAATATAAAATTTTGAAACTACTTTACAGAAAAAAATATATTTGACAATACCTGTTTTCATTTTATTACAGCGTTTTTACGTAACTTGTTATTTAATTATTTCGTATAATGAGGGGAATGTCAAAATATTAAATTTAATTCTTGATCTTCCACTACAAAGTAGACATATCAGATTCCAAAGGAATGGAAGAAATGTTCATTTTATTTGTACACTCGACTGTCTAACAAGAGAAACTATAGGTACTTTACCCACTTAAATACATAAAAATATATATATACATATAGTTATATCTTTTAGTTCTTTAATTAATATCTAATTAAATATTAGCTTAAATGAAAATCGTCAAATTGTTATTATTTTACTATTCAAGTCTGACAAGATTTACTATATTTACAACGTTATATTATAAGCATATTTTTTATTTAAGAAAATAACTTAAATGCCTTCTTTAAATCAAAATTGCCACCCACTGGGGAAAGTTTGGTGAAATGGAGCAAAAGATGTATGGTATCGTCACAATGGGGCCCTATGAGAAGCTGCCACCTGGGGGCACACAGGATATCGCAGTTTAGAGGATAAGACATGGGAATACTCTGATGAAAATGTTAAATATATATTTAAAGGGATATTTAAAACTTGGATGAATGTAATTATATTATGTAGAAAACTATTTATAAATATATTATATATAATATTATTTTTATAGAGGTCGCTAATCAGATGAAATGGCAACGGGCTGGTTATGTGCGCACGGATAGTGGACAACCACTTAATTGATGCCGTCATACAGTGATACCCAACAGGCACTTAACATCCACCACAGGGACACTCTGAAGCCCGCCGGATGGACGACCTCATAAAGTAACTACGTGGCAGCGAATAACTAAGTACCGAAAAGAATGGAAGGAGCTAGAGGAGACCTTAATCGATAATAATGATATTATGTTTAATACAAGCCATTTGGTCTATTGACTATAGAGTAGTGAAACAATCACAAGGCATTGGGTTTGAGAAAATCACATACAATATTGTATTGTGATCATACTTGGAATCGAGCCCGGAGCACACGAATGAGAGGCTAGTACCTTACACATTGATCTTTAATGGTCGTTTCTAGTGAATAGTATACACAATATTATTGAAATTTAACTTTCATGAATTTGAAATCCTTATTATTAGAAAAATCGTATATAAAATGGAATTTGAACAGCGTAGTTATAGCCATCAAATGCTTAAAACACATTTAAATTATTAAACAAATAATAATAAATCAAATTGGTAACAACCCACCTGTAAAGCATTAGGCCATGAACACGTGCTATTTCCAACTATCTCAACGATTGTCGGGTTGTACTGCGCAAGTTCTGTCGCGCAGAGGTTCTGCGCAGGCGTCGATTTTCCGTACTGCGCGACTTGAATCGAAATCGACGTCCCTCGCGGGCACTTGAGGGTGACCATTTCCTCGTCGCAGGCTGCGCGCTGGTACGTGCGCAACGTACCGGACAGGAGAGCTGTTTATTTATAATTTTGTCAAACATCAATGGGGGTGGTGGTAAAATGGGAATGGTGAGTTAATAATGTATATCGTATATTACTACTAAATCATAAACTAGGAGATTGTTATTATATAATAATTTATTTATTGACATAAATAACATCTTTATTTAAGTCATGCTGGGGTTTAAATAAACATTATGAGAGCAAAATATATTTTAATAAAATTTCGACGAGTACAAAATTCAATCTTGAAAATAAATGAGAACAGATAAAGCGTAAACAGGACCTAGAAACGAAAGCGGTACGCCGTCAGATGTAAATTCAATAAAAATTCTCAATAAAATTGCACTTTTGTACAAAAATCACTCCCGGTTTGTATGCATTGAAATGTGCAAAAGCACTACAGCAGGACACTAAATTTAATTTTCCGTTATGGCAACCAGAAACTCATATTTTCCAGACGTTGTTTTAGTGTATTTTTTTTGTTTTGTTTATTGTCACAAACACAAAGGGTATTTTTACTCGAGATCGGGCGGTTCATTGAGAGAGGCGGCATGTATTTTTTTTATATCGATTGAAATGCACTTTTTTGGATGTACAATTTTTTGCATTAATTATTTTGTCACAGTAGAAAAAGTATAAAACATATTTTTATTTAGTTTAGAAAGAAATGTAATAAAGTTTATATGACCAAAGATATTTATATACTTCAGTTTATTTGCAAAGTATTGTAATAAGTGCTAATTTTGTTGTTTTGATATAGTAAAAAAATACAAGAAATATAATGTGATTCATGCAAATAAGAAATAAATCTTCAGTAAAAAATAATATTAAGTATTTTTATTTTATCAAGTCAGTATAATAAGTATTAGTAATTTTAACATTGTTTTTTATGTAAAACGGAGAATATTATATTATTTGGTTCATAAAAAATGGCAAAACTTCTTTTTGAGTGTTTTTTTTTAGATACTTATTTAGGTAAATTCATTAAGATCTTCTGGGGGAAGAATATTCGGTTTCAAAGTGTTTTCCCGTTAAGTCCGGGCAGTGACGTGACGTTTCGAGTTTCAAATAGCCCAGGCATAAGACAAATAGGCCAAATGAGTAACGAATGAGACTCTAGCATTTTAATCCGAAAACAAAACGAGAGAAGAAATTTCCAAGGATAGCCGCCCCGGGTGAAAGGAATTTCGTTTTTGGTGATATTATTCAGAAAATGTAGGATGCGTGACCTCATTTAGTGTCAGAAGTAAAATTAGGGAAATGCGATAAATATAGCATCCCAAATATAAATGTATAGTCAATAGATATTTATTTGTAATATTATGGTGGATTTATTATTTGAAAATATTGTTTATTGTCATAGTTACGATAATGCCTCAGTGTTGTCGGTTGCCATCGTTATTGAAGAGATGTCAGAGTAGATTTGGTACGAGGATCGCCATTTTGATATCCATTCAGTAGATCAGGAAGGTGGAACATGGAACAAAGAAATAAACAGAGTGATTAGTATTTTGCCAAATATAATTATACACAAAGTAATCATTATATTAAACTTATTGAGAATATCATTTTTAGATATTTTTTTAAACAAATACAGGCATAATTCGAAAAAAATAATTTAGATACCTTGAGAGCCAAAAAACGCAAATGAAATTTTACAAACTTTGAAACAAAACCGGTTTTGTATAGATCGATTTCGAATTGTTTCCATTTAAAACTGGCGATTGACCATACGTTTCAATTTTGAATAGATACATTCTGACATAGTGTTTCCTTTTAAAACTTGTTAAATCTTGTGTATTGTAAAATATTCAAATATTAAAATATGATTATCTCAAAACTACTTTTTTGAGTTGTTCCTGTTCAATACTGGGCTATCGATTAGTTAACAATGTTAAAGTAATAATATCTTTAATCGATTTATATACAAAAATGTACCATTATGATATTGTAAAACATTGTATCGAATTTTCAAAAAAAATATAGGTACGTTCGCTTCACGAATATCATTAAAAAAACATTTTTTTTTTAAAGAAAAAATATGTTGTATCATTATTTTACATGCCATATGTTCCATTCGAAAAACAAAATTACGCATGAACACTTCTTCGTAAGTGAAAATAATATTTTTTTCCCATAGTTGGAAATTGTATAAACATGATTGATCGATCGCGGTTGGGGTGTCAAAACGTCTAAAAAATGACAATCGAGTACTTAGTTAGTATTTGAAATACGTAATATTATAAATAATGGATATTTTGATAACACAACACCCTCAAGATAATTAATAAAAACGTCAACAATTTAAATAAGTACCTCGTGTTTTTATTATACATCGTAAAATTTAAATTAATAACGGACACGTGTCTTCATAATAATCAATGAAAGTTTTCCATGTGTATTTTTCAGGTCAATAACAACATTTCTATATTCTTAATCTTAAGTTTATTTACTATCGTAGCATTAATTATTAATTTTTAGAAAATGTAGTGTCAGCATTATTTGGACAGTATAATAATTAGTAAATCATTTAAACTCTCTCACAATCGTCACATCTACAAGTCATCATTTATTTTCTACAGTACGACTACCTCATGCTTTATCATCAAAACACCGCGAAGTTGCAAAACGCAGCTGTTAAGGAATTTCCAAATCGCAATCTAGATAAACAATGACTCTTATAATTTAATGAATATTCATTTGTATACATAGCGAAGGACAATAATGGAAACAGTCACTCGTCACTGGTCATTTGTCACTCGATCATAGCATCTCTGTACATCGCAGTACTTTTAATATAGTCAGTAATACCAGTACCCTCCATCATAACGTCCCTGTTACTTTAACCATTGTTTTCTTTTATTATTGTGTCAGTGAATAAACTTTCTCCTCGATTCATCTGAGCAACTACGAACAAACTTTTTTTTACACTCATCATCTTCTCAGGTACACAATTTTTAAAATACTATAAAAATATACATATGAAAAAGTACTCACACCCCAGGTCAATCCGTCTGTAATTTTTACGAAATACAATCACAAGAACGGTAATAATAAATATTTTGCTAACTCAGGAGGTCTATTACAATTAAATTAGTAATAATATTTAACTAAATAATTGAAAACAAACCCGATTTGAAACTTTTGAAATTTTCGATTTCAAACACCTGAGATAAACGTAGTTATTACAAGGAATTTTCATGTCGATACTAGGTCGTACGGACTCAGAATGTTGCCGGGCATGCTCAGACTTCAACTTTTACACCGTCTTATATATCTGACTAGACGCTGTTATTGTACTTTTCTCCAATAAACATCGTTCTCCGCAACACCTTCTTAATTCATGGAACCCGCCCTACTCTAGTCTGCTGATTGAGGTACGCCAACCGTAATGGCCCCGTTCCGACACTTTCGAATATATTAGTAGGTAAATACAAAATATTATATACACGAATATTAAAAAATATCGCATTTCATATTTACAAAATGTCAAACATCGATTATATTAGATAAAGTCATAATAAGTGGCAGTTTCCATTTTTGTAAAACGTTGGCAAAATATCTCTTATTTCATAATTTCTGAAACAATATTAAATTTATAAATACTGTTTGTATACTATTAACAAATCCATATTGAGACATTTTTAAAGCTTGCACAATATTTTTGAAAATAGAAAATACCGCTTTTGTTTCTGGAGCTTTCAAATAGCTTCCAATTATAACGGCATAGCTAAATACGCCAACGATTCGAAATGATTATTGTTAAAATATATATTATACTAATTCAATCACACTATAAATATAGCAGAAAAGGTTATTATATATCTCCTTACGTAAAAACATTTTTGTGGTTACTAATTCAAACAAACTTGAAACAATACAGAATCGCTAATAATTATGTAAAGCTAAAAGTTTATAAGTCTCTTTCTTTGTTTTATAGTCTAAACTCTGTGTGATAAATAAAATTAATTTTTCAGGACGAAATAAAAATATAAAAATATCGTATTCTCCATGGCATCCGCCGTTAAATTCACAGCAGCATTTTACTTTGACCATTTTTCATGTAATTATTATAATATTATGAATAAGCAGTACAAAAGACAAACGCGTGGTTTAAATATATCACGATTCCATCGACATTTCACTGCGGCAGTGTGTCAAAGGAATATTAATTTATAATATTATGTGTCATTCGACTTGGCAGCTGGAAAACTTTCACCCGATAATCTTTGGCACGTGAGACGGGTGCAGAGCGAAGTAATATCGCGAATTTTTTCCTCAGTTTCCCCCCATTTTTATGTTTTCCCGATCTTCTTTTCTTCAACTTAGCAAATGGGATTAAATACGATAATCCGAAAAGATAAACGGATTTCTCTTCGCAAATTGTGAAACATTACCTTTTTTAATATGAGCTTAGCCCTAAATTGAGCCCGCGCGTGTTTTCATTTTTTTGTAATAGGCATTGTGTGAAAAACTTTATCTTGACTTTCGACTGTACCCACAATACCAAAAGCGACAACATTTATATTTATAACATCATATTTTATTTTATAACATTACCACTTATTCTTCAAAAATATAATTCATTAAATTTTGTTGTTGCTTAAAATTTCCTAAGTCAAATAATTTCCAGGAAAATATAGTTTAAATTCGATAGCTTTAACAAATTCTGTTTATAAATCACTACTCATCTCACCAAGTTAAATTGAAAATATGACGTCTAGTTTTATGTTTACTTAAATATTCTTTGTACAATACACAAATAAAAAATACAATATTCTTTATTGAACATAAATAATAATGTTGATGTAGATTGCGTTGGATGTGCGATTAAGTTTGATTCGGCATAATTTGTTTCTGAGTTTTTAGGGTTGATCCAAATTATTTAATAAAAAAAATGACTAAATTGGACATATTATAACAATTATATGGTATATCAGGCAAAAGGCAACCTGTGGAACAATTTGTTGCCATTTTATTTACAAAGAAATATATTCAGTTCTGCCAATACAGGGAATATTAACTTATTACACTACATACTATAAATTATTCACTCTAAGGTTTCGATACGGTCCCTTTTTATTAGTGCAATCTCTTAAACCATAATAATTATGATACTACATAACCATTAACTAAACTGAATCATTATTTACTATGCTCATAAATGCCGTTTTACATTCAGTTTACTCTAATTGTAAACCTACTCTAATTGTAAACTTGGAGGCCCATATGATCCTATTAGGATCGGACATGGTCGAAAGAAGACTCTAATTTGCTCTTAGTTTTACGTTTAATAAGTTAATTCAAACATTCAATTTAATAATTTGTATTACACGCAAAACGAGGAGACTAAATTTAAAAAAAAAATCTATAACTACGAGTGACGCAATGTGGCATATTATAAAAATGCATGTTTAGCATAACGCTAAAAGATCGCAAAGAAAACTAATGAGAAATAATAAATGTTGCCAAGCTGACAAAATGGCAATGGACAAGTCACAATAAATGGTAACTTGACAAAATAAAATCATACACTACACCAAAATCAACAGATACACGGTACTGGGAACCTATAAGTATGAAAGGAGCTAGATGAGATCTGTACCTAGCAGTAAATCGATTATAGTAGAGTTGATAAAATAAATGATAATAATATGTAATATCTTCGAATTAGTAAAACAACAATATGATTATCTTGGCCAATGAAATAGACCGCCGCGTCAATTGATTGGGCCACTTTCAGAAAGTGGAAAGATGTCATCTAAGTTTATTCACCGCAATGCCTCAAAAACAAGAGTCTTCGATCAACGTCGAACCCTCTAACATAAGTATCGGTGACATCGGCTTTGATAGCTGGTTTAGTGCTCAAATTACGAGTGACACAACGGGCAATGGAACGGTCAACATTAAAATGTTAGTTTCCGGATAAAATCAGAAATGGAGCCAACGATTGATAGGGAAACTTACAGAAATTGTCCATCGTATTATAATACTTAAGTGACTATAGATCGAACATCTTAGTATAAAATATGGCTGAAAGAAAGTAGTTAGGACAGATAATTCGAACAGGAAATTAAATTATTGGAAGCCTATCTACTGGGTGTACTAAAATGCCATCTGACTTAGTTGGATATGGAAACCACTGGATTGGAAATAGTGGAAGGATAAAGAAGAAAAATAAAATATTTTCTAGTGACACTGCAGGCTTTAGCTTCTTAGAGAGATTGTGATTTTGTATCAATGGCGGAGTGATAAATTATATTAGCCGATTTTATAATGTAAACAAATTTATGCTCAGATGATGGTTGGATAATAATATTATGTTCTTTTGTGCTCAAAAAAATAAAAAAACTGTATGCATCTAGTTTAATTATGAGTAGATAATATTACGGTGAACTACCACTGTATGATTGGGAAGGTGTCTGTTAGTTGCTATGTCGAACATTATTTTACAATACAATTATTGTAAATCATTTTATGTGTCCTGACAATTCATTATTGTATTGGTAACAGTAAGTAAAGGATTATCAAAATAATAAAAAATATCTATCGTTAACTTTTTTTTCAATAAGCTGTTGAATGTGTCACGAGTTGATAGGACCATATACCATCTAGATCAAAACCATATAATCCATGCCAGAAAATATCAGTAATCATATTTCTGCTGCGTTCTCCATTTGATTCACAATAACTGCATTGCCATTTTTGGTTTCAAAAAAATACGGTCTGAAGGTTAAACTGTTAATTTTTGTAGATATGGAGGTATATCAAGAATAAAATATACGTTTTCAATACTCCAAATGCAAAAATATGCTTATTTACGAAACAAAAATGAGCTTCATCGGTGAAGATGATTTTTTCATGAAATAATGGGTCTGTTTCGAGTTGCTCTAAACCCAAGCAAAATTACGACGCACCAAATGGTCATTCAGCTTAAGTTATTGTGTTAACTATATTTTATACGCCTTCAAATTTAATTTTTGCTTTCGTAAGATAAATAGAGAAATCTGAAATGTGTGTTAAGTATTTATATAATATACATATAATATAATATAAAATAGATATCACTAATGCCATGTTATACGTTTGTCTATATAACAAATAAACATGCACTGAATAATTAAAACCATACATAATAATATTATGCATATATATTCGGAGAATTAATATCTGACAAAGTTATAACCTAACAGGGCAATGGTATACCTAATAAAACCGCGCACAATATTATTTGAATAGCGAGGATTTTAGTCAGTAACTGTGTAAATAACTAGTTACGTATGTAAACTTAAATAAAGTTGTTATATGATTATGATTTGAATTATGATCGTAACGTGGCTTCAATAAAAAAATGGAAAGTTTAATTATAAAAATTAACTTCAAATAGGTAGGTACAGAGTTAATATAATTATATATTAAAAAAGAAAATATTTAGGTAAACGCCTACATAGATTGGCCTAGTACCTACAGCTTGTTGAAACATGTAAGTACATATTGAAAATATTTAAAAATTTCCCTACTTTTTAAATATCATAAAATGTACCGTGTCCGGAAATTTGTACGTATGCAGTTCGCCGTATCACACTTCACCGTGAAATGTATCGGAAATATATGGTCGTATACTAATGACCGTCCAGCCTCTTTGGGACGTATAGTACTTACATAAAATTCATGTCTAAATAAAACACAGTTCTTGTCGTTTTACACTTTACAGGAAGCCAGCAGTAAATAAATTTTGAAAATAGCTGATATACTGGATTATTTGTTAGGTTAGGTTAGGTCAATTCATGAATTTTGCTTAAATCAGCTATGAAAATTGAATGAATGTTCATATTATAAGAAAGCTCATGGCGAATTTTGCAATGGTGAAATATTTCACGTACAATTTACATGTAGGTAACCAAAATGTATATCCGAAGTCAGATATAATACGTTTGTTGAAGTTTAGAGTCTACTTGAAATTATACATGCCTATTCTATATCATATAGGAACGCATTTCTGCAAAAAAGATCCAACTTACACGTGTGTAATTTTGAGAAAATTCATTATTTGACAATAGATTGATTTAAAATGATGCGTGATTATTTAATTAAGTGTCCCATTAGATGTTTAAATTAAATAATCACAGATCATGGTTATTAAATCAATTGTCTCTCAAATATTGAATTTTCTCAGTTAAAAAGCGTGCTTAAAATATTAACTGAATAATAATAATTATTATTATAGAGTTTCCATTATTAGTTCTAAACAACTACATACGGCGAGCGTTTATACTCACCTAGGGGTTATTTTATTCGCTCCCCTGTATGTGTATACTAATGCTAATATATTCACATACTTTTTAGAACGAGATTTGTACCGCGGCGATGAGCTGGGACTGAGTGACCCCAGTAAAAAAAAAATATACGCTACAGCCTTTGTACATAGGTGTTACCGTCAAATAGGGCTTATTTAGTTTAATTTAACTACTTTAATTCTGCGTAATCATCATTAAGTTATTACATATATTTACAACCATTGCTTAATTGATTTGTATAAAAATTGAATATCTCTATACAATTGCGATGGGTTAAATGGATAAAATAAATAATTAAATAAGTAAGTAAGTAAGTATGTAGGTAGTTCATTTAATGATGTAATAAAGTAGGTAGGTAGATTGTGTTCAATACTAAAAATATCTGACGTGTATTTTTGACATGATATGGATGTAGGAATAATCCCTACGAACCCTTAAGGTAGAGCCGCCCCTGAAATAGAACATATTTTTGAAATGAAAAGAACATTTGAAGTTACCACATTTCTATATTTAACTGGACAAACTACGGTAAGTATTGATTTTATGTTATTATATAATAACAAAATATTGACAAGCAGACATCCAACCACGTTGTCTTCCATTCAGATATAATTAAATTTCAAATCTCTCCGAAAACATAATTCAATTGAACAATAATTTGATTTAACAATCAAAACCATTTTCCCGAAATCTCATCACAAATCTCAACACGACAAAAATATCCCCTCAGGTCTTTTCTGGGCGAGATCTCATTGCGGTGGAGAAACTTAACTCATTATGACGCCAGTGTTTTTGATATGCCGCTCTTAGAAAATCTCGGTGGGCGGATATAAAGCCGCCTGCCTACACCAAAGAAAACAGTGTACAGAGTGAGCTTTAGCACATTAGGAATTAATTATGGAAAAGCCTACAACAAATACCAAATATGTTTGGTGTCTTATTCTGTTTTTTTTCTTATTTTTTGTATATTATAAAAAAGCCTATTTAGAGATGTCAAAATAATCTTCGTTGTTTTTCTTACAATACAATTAATACCTACTTCGCTAAATGCTTCCTATTTCTTGCACAGAGTATAGGACAACCCAATCGATTATCAAGGAACCACTCTCCGATACTTAATATTTCCGAAATGCATTTTGTAGTTTTTTTTTTTTTTTTTTAATATTATTCCGCTCGAACTGGATAAGCAGAGAGAAGAAAATGACCGAAATGGTAGGGTCTTGGACGCTCAGAATATGACTGAATTTTAGGGTTATCAAGATCTTCAACTACGAGAGAAAAATACAATACTTATGCTAGAATTACATTATGATCACAGCACATACTGTCACATGCTGGTATAGCGACAAATTTAGTTTCGTCATTTCGCAGAATATTTTGAATGATCTCTATCTCTATAAATTCAATTATGATCAGATTCAACCCTAATGTATTAGTATTTTGAATTATTATTCATTATTCATGATAATTTTAATTGATTTTAACAGTTTTCACCTGTGCGTACGTTAAAATAAATTGCGATATAGCATCCATAGATAATATTTTAAACATAACCTTATCAGCAAACCATAGATAATAGACGTAAACATCAGACATAGATAATAATTTAATAAAAAATCGAGTCGAAAATATGTATTCATGCAGAATATAATAAAAAAAACGGTCATGCGGTCGCAAATGTAGCGCGGTACGCGTGAGGTGACCTAATTGTTGATATGGAAATTCGTCAGATTTTGCTGACAATATTCATTTAAAGGTTCAAAATGTGCTACGGGATGGGAGCATCAGTCTGGTAACATTTTAAATACGAAAAAAAACGATATTACACACTTTTTCCCGTAGCGGCAGCATACAGCACGTGTGATGCGATGATAGTGTATTCTACGCATTACTTTTGTATTTTGCAATATTTGTTCTGTTTAAAAAAGTTTTCTCTGACAAAATCTTTCTATAACAATACGTTTCTTCCCATCCCAGTATGAATATTTATGATTATTTGTGTAAAACTTATATACCTACCTACTTAGCAATAAAATTATAAAATATTATTGCGAAAACTAACATGTGTTTCGTTATCATATGAAACTTTACTGAGGAAACGGGAAAAAATAGCTATATAATGTGAAAATGGATGCCTGGGGAATACCCAAAAATTATAATTTTGTAGCTAACTTTCCGTAATCCAACTACAAACTTACCACAATATCGTCTATTAAATTTATAAATTTAATAGACAATATGGGAAACGGATATAGGGTAAATGTCTATATTTACCGTATATCCGTTTCCTATATTCAATGCTCTCCTTTTCTACTTCCGCCGCCCTTGAAACATTATAATACTATTATATAAATTTAAATGTAATATTTTGTTTTGTCATAATGAAACACGTGTCATATTAATTATTTTCAGTGCAGTGGCGACATAAAAGTAATAATTAATATATGTTATATAATGATAAATACATAATTATTTAAATTACATACCTACTCATAATTTCGAAAAACCTCACAGATATACATACATATAGAAATATGTTTTGGATAATATAATAATTATATTGTGGGATTGCTGCCAAAAGTTGGTAAGTCGATAATAATTTAAGTATTTAGAGTTAACAACGTATTTTGTGAATATATTTATTATAAATATGTAGATATTATGCTAGAAAAAAAATCAAGGTCGAGAGGTATCTGACAGAGCGGAGCTTTTTGCCAGGGTTCGTTCGCGCACGGGCCCGATTGGCCGCGCCGACTTGATATCATCAAAGACCAACTTAAAGCCATTTGAAAAATTTTCTGTTTCATATTATAGAGGGCGGAATGAATCCGATCCCTTCTTAGATTCATCACTTTCAACTCCTGACTCATCTGTTTTGGCAGAGTTTTAATACACGGGTACTAGAGAGGACACTGTCATGTAAATATAAATGACGACAAAGCAAGTCAAGATTATTTTTTATTTTCTAAAACCCTTTTTTTGAGCACTAAGCTGCACGGTTGCTACATCAGTCTTTTGCAGTTTCGTTTCGGGACAAGGAAGTGTGGCACTAAAATCTTTTCATTTTGACACGTTTATGGCGGCATGAAAGCGGCATGTACATGGCGGATGGAGATGAGGTAACTCAAACCCTATTATAATTATTATTAGATACCCTTATATCTTTTAAATAACACACTAATTTCTTAATACACTAATTACTTAATAGCTGATGGTTCTTCCTCATCCATAATAATGCTATTTTTTAATTTATTGTAAATGATACCTACTGTATGTAACCTAACCCATTATAAATACCATTAAAACTTTTGGATTACACACTAATTTTTCAATACTTGATATCGAGCGTGTTTAGGAAAAAGGACGTAACCCTCACTGAACAAATTTTACAGTAGGGATAAAAAAAGTATATTGAGAGTTTTTAGTTTAATATTTTTTTTAAATAGGCGCAGACATTGGGTGCATGATGATTGATAATTTTTAATATGATAAATGCCTTTTTTCATAAATTAAAAATTAATTAATCTCAATTAAAACGAGAATTTAGATAATAATTCGGCATTTGCGGCTTACTTCCTTTTTATAGAATGTGTATTTAGTTGTATACATTGTTAATATCTAATAAAAGCACCTTTCGAAAAATCGAGGGTTACGCCCTTTTCCCTAAACACAGTCGATATGCTGATATTGCCTCACTGTAAGCATTTCTATTGAACTATTATGAGAGTATCATTTGTTTTCTTTCACAGACATTTCTCCGATTTTTCAATTTCAATTTGCATTTATAAGTGTATGTTTAATCCATTAAATTCTCCCTGTCATATAATCGTATGTTTTTTTGTACGTAACCATTAATTAAAGACAAATATAATATAATAATTATTATATAGGGTAAATAATATGAAATAACATAAATCGCATTGAAGTTTTCAACAGCTAAGCGAGGACTTTTATAAGAAACGTTCATATAGCCATATTTTATGCACACCTTTTACATAGATATTATATTACGTAGATTGAACTAAAATCTCTGAATCGATTGTAAGTAGAGAGATTACAATGGATTTAATAGAACTAAAGAGGAATCAGATCTAATCAGTTCTATTGAGGAAATGATCGGTGAGGGAGAACTTTGCCAATTACCATAATGTGTAATTCCACGGTATAACGACTTGGTGAACATTTCAGGTTTTGTGAGTGCTGATTTCATTATAATTAGCGTACTTTTAAATAGGCATCATAATGATTTATACAAACATTTTCTTCCTACTGTTTTCTAATGGCTATAGTTATAATTAGGTTACCCAAATTACAGTATTTTGATTTACCAAAAATATTTAATTTTAATATAATAATAAACGTACGAATTTTACACGTAAACACCACTACTGTTAATTATTGTCTGACATTTTCACGTTGATTTATTCACACTGACGATATATTTTAGTTAATTAGCACATCTGTATTCAAAGTATTGTATCATTAAAATTAATTTTTACAACGTTTTTATTAGCCCGTATTCTTGTTTGTCCGGTGGTTGTTTGTCCAGAACAAATCTTGCAATCGATTTTTAACTAACTTCCCGACTAACTAGACATTTGAAACTTTAATAATATATCAGAATACGATGCCAATGCATTCTTTTAATACTTTTAGCCATCTTCAAGCAGAATCGAATTCATTTTCAGTTAATTCTGTTTTTTATGGAAAGTTATTTCAGAAAAATCCGTAAAAAGTAAAAGACTATTATTGGTTGCTAAGGGGGTGGTCCTAGCAACTAAATTATTAATATATACGTGCGTAACTATGGAAATCAAAATGATATTTCAGTATTCTATATTTGTTTGTTTGTTTTTTATTTACTTCATATCAAATACAAGTTTGAGCATAATAATTCAACAGAAAATTTAAAAACGTTGTACATAAAAAGTTCTTTTTATCTTGTGATTATTTATATGCAACTCAATACTTTTTCGGGCTTTGAATAATAATTGATCTGTCAAAAAATTATAAGAAAGTCGCTTCATACATTTTCATACATTTCAAAAAATAATTGATAATGTAAGTCCTAGGGTAACTGAATTTTAATTAACTTTTTCAATGAATCTATCCACGGTTAATATAAAAGAAAGTAAGATACGTCTAACAGAATTGCTGATTTCTTACGCAGGCATCTCTCATAGCAATTCTTTAATACTGAGTGATATTATATTATAATTATTAAAAAATAGGTAGCCATAAAAGCAAAATAATTTATTTTTAATGAATTGATCTAAGTTATTTGCTGCTGAATCCTAAAGAAATGTCTGAACCAACAATCAACCAATCCGACTTAACCTGTCTATAATAATAAAAACAATAACTTTTGTCAGGATATTAATTTTAACCATATTTGAGTTGGTTAAACGCAAAAAAGGCTTCACTAGATTTTAAAATGCACAATAGTCACTTTTTGAAATGATATGTATCACAATATTATAATAAAAACTATAATGTCCCTAAAAACAATGGTTTCATTACTTTAATGCGCATATCTCAATGTGTAAGTAGAGAATATAAGAGAAGACCTCTTGCTTTTAACACTCTCATTCACTATAATATTCAAATAATGTTTTCCTTAAGTTTTGTTCATTATAAATTGTATTATTTTGTATTAATAGCAGCTGTTTCATTTGAACGTTGCAAAGATATTGAAACAGTACCTAATTGTTTACTATTATTAACATTTTTTTTAATTATTAATAACCATGTCCTTGATTTTTCGTACAAGGTGGTTGTTAGTAATTTTGAACAATCACAAACACCCAGGATTTGATAAAAACACATAAAAATATTGTATGTCCTGACCAGGAATCGAACCCAAGAACTCTCGGGTGGAAGGCAAGCGCCTACGCACTGCACTACGAGAGCCGCCTCTTTACTATTATTTTAAATATCGTGTGGCTAGTTTTTCTAACTGAATTTCATAAAAATATACCAGATAGGGTAATAAAATAATCTATATGATAACTAAATATAAATCTAAAAAAACAGTTAGTTACAATTCATAATAGTATTTTGTTTCATGCATTATGCGTTAGCTTTGTGAAAAAATGAGCTTTACCGAATTTTTCACTTGGAAGAAAAATATTCGTTGAGTTACTGCCAAAAGTAAGTAAGTCTCAAAATCATGTTACGGTGTAATTTGAGATTGAAGCTTGACTTATTGTCCTCTAAAATCAGATATTATCTAAATAATCAATAGTATATTATACTACTATTAATTATTATGTTATCGATTCAGTTATGTTTATTTATTAAGCTGGCCAGAAATATGAAAATACAGAATTCTCCAGAAATACTCCAAGCGCTCCCTAATAGCACTTCTCCCAAACAAAGTGCAAACGGCAGAATCTCCCCGCTGAATGGATTTAAAGGCAATAGATCCAAAAACAATGAGGATCGGATATTGATGGACGAGGAACAATCCTGGGAATATTCCAGATGCTAGATTCTAAGCCAGCGGACCTCAACTACTACGTATTTTATCAATTTATCATTTTATCTAACCTTTTTTTATTAACTATCAATTATTATTATTAATAACATGAACAAGTCAACCACAATACAGAAACTCATTTTCTCCGAGTACCTATAGTGTTTTTATAAAACTGTGAACAATCACTAGATCATATTTTTTGTTATTATAAATATGTCAATGATTGAGATTATCGATTTTTTTTTTAAATATAATGTCAATTTTCTTGAGATGAGAAACCCATTATGATAATGTGAGAAACATGGATCCCGAATTGATCAAAAATAACTCAGTACTAGATCAAAATTAAACAAATTTTTAAAATTTATTTTTAGTGATTAAAAGTAATTTTTAATTAAAACTACTTTCCTTTATATAAATTGATAAATTAATAATAATTTTTCATCTTCAACTGAAAAATGGACAAAATTTCAAAATATTATTTTCGATTACAAAACTGTAAGGGATCACATTTATGATTGGTTAACTTTTCTAAGAGCTTTAATTTGACCTGAGATGACAATAACTGTGTAGCTGTCAGTATTTTATTGATAATTATATCTATTTTTAATGTATCAAATTTTTCGACCGCAATAATAATTTCTCAGCGACTCATATAACGGTAAACAAGTTTACTATTTAGCTGGATCAGCAGATTGATTGGCGATATGAAATATGGTATCGCAATAGAAAATTAGTCTAATAATCATTTCCCATAGTATCATATTATGACTGTATTAATAAATAAAATTCACAACCTACTTTAAACCGCTGACTCGTTCAATATAATTATGTACTGAAATATAACGTTCAGTATAACTTTTGACTGTATAAATAACGAATAATGATTTATCAAAATGTCACTCGAATCTAAGTATCTCAGTAGATAATATGTACTGTCATTGTATTTATACTATTGTACCGATCGTTACGCTGCAAATAAAACTCGCTTCTGTATACATCTTCGACTTCTTCATCATCATCCTCAACACCATAACCCACACATCGAACACCAACAGTAGTGAACCAACAACTGTAATATTTCTTAGTGAAAACTTAAAATAATGTCCATATTATATTATTCTATTTGTAATTGTATAATTTTATATGATTTAATATTATGTAATATTCTATACCTGCCAAAGCTTGACAAAATAATAGGGTTTTTCTCCAAACACAACTTCCAGAAACTGAAGACATAAAGAGACGCCTGTAGATCCAATTTAATTTAACTTATATTGATATACTGAAAATGCCAAATACCAATACCATTCAAAACAAATGAATGGCGGATTTATATGCGACTATACTTTTTTTAAAGAATTATTAATTATAGTACCTAATAATTTATGATAATAATCTGACACATTTATGTTAAATTAAATTTCTACTGTACTGACTCACTAGTTTTACTACTTCGCTATGAAATAAATATGCCTGAAGCCACATCACATTAATTGTTTCGTGGTGAAGCTAAAAAACTGGAAATCCATAATGAATAGAAAATAGTATTCAGGGTGAAGCGAAGGCTAGAAGGATATAAAAATAAATTGTAGAGACAAAATTATTTTCATTATGGTTCAGTTATTGCACTATTAAAAAGATTGTGCATCCCTGATCTAAGTTCCCTTGTTTAAATAAGGTGTACCCTCTGATAAAACCATCAGGTTTCCCAAAAATTAATTGACTTCATATTGTATATCGAATCGAATGAAATGCTTTGGTTTGTATGTAGGCAATAACACAATAGGTAATGTAGTATTTTAGATTAAGAATTTTGCTATGTTATATAGCGCCTTAGAATTTGTTGAACTAAATAAGATGACGAAATTAATTATTGTTTTTTATTCAATACTAGCTGAAGTACCCGGCTTCGCACAGGGTCGCTTCGTGGTTATATTTATCTTAGATATTTGAAAAATAATAAGAGGAAATTATTTGTTTAATATTAAAATATCTGTGTAATACAATATGGCAATATGAAAATAATTCTAATAGGAGTAAAGGTCAAACATAGGAACACTAAATTAAAATCGAATCCAAAATATGAAAACGTTATTAATGTTATTAATATGTAGTAAAAAAAAAATCAAAATTTGATGGAACAAACAAACAACAAACTTTTTATGTTATATAATAATAATTTAGAAACCTTCGCAGGTGTGCGCACACAGCTGACAAAAGTTTCATCGCAATCGGATGAATGGTATAGGAACCCATACGAATAGTAGAAGAAGATGATTTTCTAATTCAGACATCTTTGTGGGCATGCGCATGACAACTCACCAAAGATTCATTGCAATCGGATTAATGGTATAGGAACGCATACGAATAGAAGAAGAAGAAGATGGTTGTACTAATTCAAAAACCTTCGCGGGCGTGCGCACAACAACTGGTCAAAATTTCATCGCAATCGGATGAATGGCATAAGAACGCATTCGAATAGAAAAAGAAGATGATGGTTGTACTAATTCAGAAACCTTCGCAGGCGTGCGCACAACAACTCACCAAAGTTTCATTGCAATCGGATGAATGGTATAGGAACGCATACGAATAGAAGAAGAAGAATATGGTTGTACTAATTCAGAACTCTTTGCGGGCGTGCTCACAACAACTGGTCAAAATTTCATCGCAATCGGATGAATGGTATAAGAACGCATACAAATAGAAGAAGATAGAATAGAAGAAAAAGAAAATAGTTGTAACAATTCAGAAACCTTTGCGGCGTGCGCACAACAACTGGTCAAAATTTCATCGCAATCGGATGAATGGCATAAGAACGCATTCGAATAGAAAAAGAAGATGATGGTTGTACTAATTCAGAAACCTTCGCAGGCGTGCGCACAGCAACTCACCAAAGTTTCATTGCAATCGGATGAATGGTATAGGAACGCATACGAATAGAAGAAGAAGAATATGGTTGTACTAATTCAGAACTCTTTGCGGGCGTGCTCACAACAACTGGTCAAAATTTCATCGCAATCGAATGAATGGTATAAGAACGCATACAAATAGAAGAAGATAGAATAGAAGAAAAAGAAAATAGTTGTAACAATTCAGAAACCTTTGCGGCGTGAGCACAACACTTGATCAAAATTTCATTGCAATCGGATGAATGGTATAGGAACGCATACGAATAGAAGATAGAATAGAAAAAGAAGATGGTTGTACTAATTCAGAAACCTTCGCGGGTGTTGGCACAATTACTGACGAAAATTTTATTGCAATCGGATGAATGGAATAGAAACGCATACGAATAGAAGAATATAGAATAGAAGAAGAAGAAGATAGTTGTACTAATTCAAAAACCATTGCGGGTGTTACCACAACAACTGACGAAGGTTTCATCGCAATCGGATGAATGGTATAGGGACCATACGAATAAAAGAAGATAAAATGAAGAAGAAGAAGAAGAAAAAGAAGATGGTTGTTGTCACCACCTACCTGTAGGTAGGTGCCTTCGCACAATAAATTGATTAGTAATAAGCCGACATGTAAACCTGATCTCTAACTATACGGCTTAGTAAAACGCCTAAAAACGCTTCCTTGTCGAATCACATATAAATTGTTTATCTGTTCACAGGTTTTTACGCTACCCGTTCGGTATGTAAACGTATCGAACGGGGCATCGATTGCTACGAGCAGGGTAATGCAGTGTGAAAGAATGATGGATGTAAAATTGCCTTGTTCTGTACAATAAAAAAACCTGTGACGATGTTATTATAAAATGTTAGATATAAATGTATTATGTAACTGTATATTAGTATAAAAGGGGAAGAATGATTGTTAAACATAAAGAGACGAATGCAGTAGCGAGAGATTATTATAAGAGTGTATAAGTGTAATTAATATATTTTGTAATAGTATGAAAGAAGAAGAATAACTGTTAACATAAAGAAGAAGAACGCGGTAGCGAGTGATTAGTATTAAAAGTGTATATAATTAATTAATATGTCATGTGGAACACACTAATCGAATAGTATTTCGATCCGTAAACTCATTAATAGCAAACTAATAATTATAGAATCAATTATCCGCGAGTGGCAACACTTAAAATTATAACGCAGCAACACCTACCAACGCGTTGGTATGGGTGTGCCTCTGTGCGTGTATACGAAAATGTTACCGGCTAAAAAGTATCCGGCGCACAGATTAACTCAGAAAATAACGCCTTAAAGTCTCTAGAATTCAACTTTTCGGAAATATTATTTCATTATTGTGTTCCTAATTAGGGTATTTATCGTCTGTAATATAAAGCATGAGGAAATTCGCATATTTAAGAAAGAGTAAATTCTTGATAGCAACAGACGGGAGCTTCGCCGATTTCTAATAAAATAAATTAAAATCACGACCTTTATGCAGCTGTGCGGTGTAAAGACAGCGGCTAAAAATAAGGCAATGTGGGGGAAATATCGCCGATCGATATACTCTTCGACATTGAATTGCGAATTGCCTCTATGAAGAAGTAGTATTTTGCTATTTTTCGGAAATAGTAAAATATTATTTCGTATTACTATATAAGACGTAGTTTTAAGATTAAACTGTTATTATTATAAATGTAATATTGTAAAAGGTAAAGGCAACAGACAGGTTTTACGTCGTAAAATCACAAATGTTTATGTGAAGGTCGATGGATAATGATTACAGGGCCTATTATTATGTCAATAGGTACCTAGTAAGTAGTTGTAAATGCATGTAATTTAAACGCTAATCAAATCGTGCGTTTACTCCTGGCATAAGACTAAAACCGCGAGTTTATGCCGGAGATAGCTATTTAAATGCTCTAAATAAATTCATATAAAATCCATAGAATTAGATAGACGATATTTTATAACGTCAATATATCCATCCACGTGCACAGAATATATTATCTCTTGATACTTGGTCCTTCTGACAATCCAGTAAATTCTTATTAAATAAACAAGAGATATTACGCAGTACGAAATTAACGGACATAGTAGAATCTTTGGTCACCCCTTCTCAAACTCTTTGGACCAATTAGAATAAGGGAGGCTGCTATAAAAGAGGGCGCATCCGAGAGATTTTTATCAGTCTACCGGATCCTCCCTCGGGAACAAGTCTCATCTCTACTAGCAGCCTCTCTTCAAACACTCTGGACCAGTTTTACCAGTTCTCGCCGCGCATCTCTTCGCTTCTTGAACGCCGAAGTACTCCCCGGGGAGAGTTTCACATCCCGTTTACCTACGGGTGGGAAACATCTCTCGCGTTCGCAGTCATCGGTCGTCACGTATTCCTGTCTGCCGCCTTCACCTACATTTGGCCTGTAAAATTATTTACTAGACGCTACATACAAGAAAATAAAACCAAGTCATTACCGACTTTTTCAAAAGGAAACATCGTTATTATTAATAACCCCTCCACCGACTGAGCTAGGAAAATACATCAACGAAGTGCGCAGTGGCGTATCGTTGGGGGGGTGTTGTTATTGTGCTAATTCAGAAACCTTCGCGGGTGTTGGCACAATTACTGACGAAAATTTTATTGCAATCGGATGAATGGAATAGGAACGCATACGAATAGAAGAATATAGAATAGAAGAAGAAGAAGAAGATGGTTGTATTAATTCAAAAACCATTGCGGGTGTTACCACAACAACTGACGAAGGTTTCATTGCAATCGGATGAATGGTATAGGGACCATACGAATAAAAGAAGATAGAATGAAGAAGAAGAAGAAGATGATGATTTCAAAAACCTTCATGGGTGTGCATACAACCACTTACCAAAATTTCATTGCAATCGGATGAATGGTATAGGAACCATACGAATAAAAGAAAATATAATGAAAAAGAAGAAGAAGAAGAAAGTGATGATTTTTCTAATTCAGAAACCTTCATGGGTGTGCATACAACCACTTACCAAAATTTCATTGCAATCAGATGAATGGTATAGGAACCATACGAATAAAAAAAAATATAATGAAGAAGAAGAAGAAGATGATGATTTTTATAATTCAGAAACCTTCATGGGTGTGCATACAACCACTTACCAAAATTTCATTGCAATCGGATGAATGGTATAGGAACGCATACGGGACAGACACACAGACAGACATACATACAGACAGACATTCATTTTTATATATTAGTATAGCCTATACTCTTCCCGCAAGTGCAAGCAATAAGTTTACAAAGTTTTATCGCAATCAGATGAACGGTATGGCTGCGCATTAAATACGAACAAACAAACACACAAATATTAATTTTTATATATTAGATTGAATAGGTACATACATATAATATTTAAAAAATATTTAATTTCACATTTTTAATCATGTCTGTTGTATTCAGTATTGAATAAAAAGTATGAATTGTTTACCTACATATATTATGGGCAATTTATGGTAGTGCTAATTAATATGGTAGTGCTAATCCCTTACAAATTCTCTACCTACGTCTCATAATTATTGTTTTTATCCAGGCACTGTAGTACCAAGCACATTAATAAATAAATTACAGGCAGTTATCTTCAAACCATCAAAGCGTCAAGACTTGCTCTAGTTTGACTGCCCATAATGTCATCAAGAAAGTAATTCAATCACGAGTTACCTGTAAACCATGCGAGCGTCTAGACTTGCACTAGTCTGACCGCTATAGTGCCATCAAAGCAGTAATTCAAAAACTCATCAGTCATTACCTACCCATCCGCCACAAGTACAGTGTAACCGTGAAAGTGATTGTAATAGTTGTGCGAGTACGTGAACACGTAACCAGCCCCACGCATACGCCATCTCAACATCAAAGATTAGTGCCTGGATTGAATTCATGTGTAACCACCCCCCCCCCAGCATCCACATTATCCTCTTTCTACAGTCCACTAAAAAGCGCCAGCATCTCCTATATATTATTATCCTACAGATTTGCCCGTTTTTGCGAGCGATTGTGTGCCTTATTCGTCACGTCCGATGGGTTCAAACGCCAAACACACTAATTGAATGTTCGAAATTCAAATATGTCATATAGAGTATGAAAGGAAGGGTTTTCCGAATTTAAGTTATCTTGCGATATAATATTGATGTTTCTCTAAAGCTTTCCGGCACATACGTCACATTATTGACAATATGGGAATTTATTTTTTCACAATGTTTGCAACACTCGAACCGAGTAAACAAAGATGGCCGCTTTAAATTTAAAATGCGTTTCAACCGATATATACAATCAATTTTCACAAACTAATCATAATAAGATTGATCGATAAACATATTAGAACTGATTTATTTAAATTTTTATGAATTAAGTTCTCTGTTTAAGTTAAGTTTCTACACCTCTGACGGAAATCAAGTCTTTTGACACTATAAATTTATTACGCTATGTATACTAACATACGGTATTTCAATTGACTGACCACATATTTACTTATGAGATGCATTCGAGTGACTGTAAGTTGAAGTGAGCACAATTTTATATAACTTAACACAGTCACAAAAAAATCACTTTTAAAAAATAGGTAACATCCGTCATTATTTGTTGTTTATGTAAAAAACGACAGGTGATATTATTTACGTCTCACAATGATTTAAAAATGCACAGCACTATATAATAACTCACATTTATAACAAGCACCCATAGATAACTATAAATATTCAAATAAACAATAACATTTATACGAATTCCGATTAAAACTGATCATTTCATTGAAACGCGGGCGTACGACATATCGGCGTTTTAAGATACCAATGAAAATTTTAAAATATGATGTCACTTTTGTTTTTTTTTTGTAAGGCTGTTGAATCAATTTTTATTTTGAACCAATGAAACTTATATACATTTAATTAGCTCATTATAACCCAAAAATATTTAAAAGGTATCAACCAGTGTTGCCAACTAACATTTTCAAAGTTCAGTAGATTTTTTGATTTTTTCTTCAAAATACCATTGATTGACAAAAATGTATGAAATTCAACGATTGTGTTTGGTGAAAGCATGCATATTGACATAATCTCACAAGTGTCTTTTAAAAAATCATGTAAAAAGTGACTTTTGTTCATCACAAATATCATAATTTCTTCTTTTCCTGACAAAAATTTCAGTAGATCTAATGAAATTCTAGTAGACATGGCAACACTGACTATGCGATCAACCCAGTGTTGCCAAGTCAAAATTTAAAAATTCAGTAGATAGACATGGCAACACTGACTATGCGATCAACCCAGCAGTGTTGCCATGTCTACTGAAATTTGCCAATATACTGAATTTTTGATTTTTTTTCGAAATTCAATAAATCTACTGATATTTGTGTTTCTCCATAATTGTAAATTAACTGATGATTCTTTCAATAATAAACTTGAAATGATTTACGCATGAACTTTTTTGATGTTATACACTTCTAAATTGACATAAAAAGCATTGTAACTCTACCCAAGAGCGCCATTTTACCCATTAATATCATCATTGTTTACAGTAAATTAATATTATTAGTTATTGTTATTCTTATTAGTTTTAAATCATATCTAATAAACCACATTTTTCAAAATCTTCTGAAATTTTAAATTTTGACTTGGCAACACTGGGTTGCAGTGTTGCCAAGTCAAAATTTAAAAATTCAGTAGATAGACATGGCAACACTGACTAATGCGATCAACCCAGTGTTGCCAAGTCAAAATTAAAAAAAAAATCAGTAGATAGACATGGCAACACTGACTATGCGATCAACCCAGTGTTGCCAAGTCAAAATTTTAAAAAATCAGTAGATGGACATGGCAACACTGACTATGCGATCAACCCAGTGTTGCCAAGTCAAAATTTAAAATTTCAGTAGATTTTGACAAAAAATTCAGTAGATTTCATAAAATATCAGTAGATTTTGAAAAATGTGGTTTATTAGATATGATTTAAAACTAATAAGAATAACAATAACTAATAATGTTAATTTACTGTAAACAATGATGATATTAATGGGTAAAATGGCGCTCTTGGGTAGAGTTACAATGCTTTTTATGTAAATTTAGAAGTGTATAACATCAAAAAAGGTCATGCGTAAATCATTTCAAGTTTATATTGAAAGAATCATCAGTTAATTTACAATTGTGGAGAAACACAAATATCAGTAGATTTCTTGAATTTCGAAAAAAAATCAAAAATTCAGTATATTGGCAAAAAATATCAGTTGATCTACTGAAATTTCAGTAGACATGGCAATACTGGATCAACCATAGAATATTATTTCAAAATTTAATAAAGTAACATTTTTTATGGCTGTTAAATGATAATTTTTTTAAACCAATGAAACTTATATACATTCAATTGGCTCATATAACCCAAAAATATTTAAAAGGTATTCAACAATAATTGGTGTTATACATATTATTTAAATCATTATCAACCAGAATCAATCCACTGCTATAGCAGGCCTAGCAGCCTGAAGTGGTGTCAGGTGATATTGTGAAGGCCTGACTCCAGAATAGACTACGCATATGACTCCAAATTTGTATTGGCAGTGACGAGATGCAAATTGTAAAACTGACAAATCAGCGAAATGTCAAAATGTCTGACGTAAATGAAAATCCATCCCGAAGGGAAAACTATGGCGCCGTTTATGCATACTTCACAATTATATTAATATACAATACCGCCAAGCCGTCTGCAAGACCTAGCGAGACAGACTGGCGAGAGCCAGCTGGCTCAGCTAGTATAATATAAACACGTCAAAAATAAATTTAACTAACGATTATCACCGTCTATAAGTTGTATAGTAATATAAGTACCTCGATTTAATTTGAAAGCCGGACGCGTCGCCTGAGGCAAACTTTGATAATTTTCCGATCCCGTAAATATTTAATTTAATTAATAGCATGCGTCATAGACGCGCTAATTCTGATTCTAATCTCAAGAGACAAGATCACATTCATCCAGATAATAGAAAGACGTGAAGTTTGAATCCCACTTGAATTACGTTGTTTATAAGATTTATTGAATTACATATTATAGTTTCTGAGGTAATTTAAAATTCTTTTAAATATTTTGACATACTTACTTTATAATTATTGACCACAAATGGGCTCTATATGTGTGGGATTTGGTTTGGTGGGTGAGCCGATGAAACACGTGTAGACACTTTTTATATCCGTTTATTTTTCGATATTACTATTTATTATAACAATGTTAATTTGGACTTATGTACATTGCAACGTAGTATAACAAAATTACTTTGTATGACTGTTTAATGTACGTATTATTTCTGCCGAGGCCCGCAATGGACTGCCTGAGTTAGTGACGCTACAGGACCCCCCTCGTAGTAAAGTGCTTTTATATTTTTGTGCGTAATATTGTGATAGTATTTTTATGTCTGATTTAATATTATAACTATTAATTTATTAATCTATTAATAATAGTTTGATTTGATGTGGATGACATTTTATAATGGATGGTTAAAAGCTGATGCTGTCTGTGTTAGTATTGTGTTCGATTTGTTGGTCAAAAGTTTAGTGGACTGTACAAAATATATAACTGGGCTGTTAACCATCAACATCTTTTTCGATTATTAATCGTTTACTACGAGACTAAATACAGTATAAAGCTGCGAATGTGGTGATGATTTTCATAAAATTTCTCGGGGGCTAAGTACTCCAAACACACTTTTTTATAAAAAATATATATTTTTTTTAATGATACAATCAATCTAATAGTCGGTTTTCATATGGAATTCTGATTTTATCAAAAATACGTAAACATTGTATTACATTATAGTCGACACTGTTGTAATAAATAAAGAAAACCCACTAATTTAATAATAAATTAATGATGAAGTATTAACAGTGTGTTTATAGTTTTAGATTTCAAAATGTATTTCCTATTATACCACGATAGGGCAAATATTATTTAAATAATCATTGCTTGCGTCCTTGGTAAACCATTGGCAAATTCGCACGAGTTCAGATTTTGCATGTCGAATTTGTCTTGTATTGGGATCAAAAGGTCGCGAGGTTACTGCAAAAAGTTGGTAAGTCTCGAAATCGTGTTATGGAGGAATTTCAATTTGGAATTATGACGCCATACCCTATAAAATCAGACGCAATGCTAAATAATTGTTTGTAGTTTCTAGGCATGATATATATTTTATATTAGGTGACCTTGAATTTTTTCTAGCATACATTTATTTATATAATATTGATACATAATCAGTTATCAGTTATAATTAGTTAACTGTTAATAACAAAATTCTCGACTTAACGTAAACAATACGTTGAGAAAATGGTTAACAACCATCTATTGTAAAAATATCAAAAAAAACCTTGGTATATTGTCAAAATTTACATTTGATTGTAGTATCAATGATTAATGGTGATAAATAATAATTACTACCTAGTAAGCGAATTATTTAAATTTGCCCTAAGTTTTTCCATCAAATCCGTTTACATTTTTTTTTGTATCCTAAAAATACCGAAATTCTCAGCGAAAATATTGATAAACGTTTTTATTTTTATATTGTTTAGTCGGCGGTTGCAAAAGACTTTGAATTTTTAATTTGAGGCCCAAAACCTAAAAGGCGTGTTTTTTCACCCCCAGCTCTGGCTAGGGTGATTTATTAAAGTGAAAACAAAAATTTTCCAAGAAGCGTTTTTGCTTTGTCTATAAAAAGTGCCTAAACAAAGGTGTTATTATGATATTATTAAAAAATATATATTATAACATTTTTTTCTCGCACTTATTTCGAAACATTTCAGCTCTGAAAATTAAAAATAATGAATCTAATTATTTATGTAATTATACAAACTGAGGCTTTCTACGCACAGATATGCCTAATTAATATTGATTATATTACTATACAAATAACCCTTTATATTTGTATTTATAAATATAATTATTTGCAGAAATAAAATTTAAGTGATAAATAAAAAATAATAATTGCTCAAAGGACTATTTTTTATTGAAAAATTTTTATAACCTACGATGACATTATTGTGAAACTCCTATTTCAGAATGTGCTTGATTAGGAGATTTTATAATACTTATACATAATTTGAAAACATATCAGATATAATTATTATACCTATCAGAAAAAAAAAATAAAAAATACGACGCCTGACGGGACTTTTCCAGTGTACTTTGCCAATTTAACTACGGACATTTTAAGTAATTACGCCAAATTTAACTAGTAGTTTTTGCATGAAATGTTAATCAAATTACGTTAATGCTATCTATCAGTTTTCGTGTTTTAAATCAAGGTGTCAATAAAGTGTCCTTATTACTAATTGACTTCCGGATCACTCCAAATTTTATTTATAACGATCTTGCACTTGCTAATAAGTTAACATAACATTTCTTTTGTTAAAATAATAATTCACACTTTTGAGAATAGCATATTCAATATATTGAATATATTATCTACGTACTTTGAAACACCTCAGATTATAAATTATATCTACTAGATTTTTTTTTAAATGGAAGTGCGAAGGGACTTCCATTTTTACCAATTAATCTACGGGCATCTAAGGTGTTTTCAAATTATGAGTATTTGTTCTATAAATGTTTTAACCAATGTGATGAGGAAAGTAAACTGACTAAGAATATGTTTTCTAAATTTCTTTAAAATTATATTAGTATAAATTAAAACAAACTTGTACTAAATAAAACGTCACCATCTCTGATGTTATTTTAAGTCGGAAATGTTTCAAAAACAATAAAAAAACTTTTTTTATTTTTGCGTTTTATTTTTTTCAGTGTCTAATGGGGTTGAAATACAAATTTTGAACGAAATAGGTACTTTGAATTTTTAATTTGAGTTTTGGTTGATTACGCGTATTCTTAAATTCTTATTGTAGGACAAGATGAAAAACAACAACATATTACAGAGAATAAAGGATAGTTAAATCTATTAAACATGTAAAATGGACTGCAATAAATTGAAAAGCATGTTAAACACAGTAAAACACACCATCCATTTAGTAGATAACTAAAAGAAAAAATATTTGATCAAACACCGAATATCATGATTGACGAATCGATCAGTATGGTTTCAGAAAAACACAAGTTGTTCCGGTCAGCGGTCTCAAAGGAGGTAATTGCTTTGACTGATTCCTTTGATAATTTAAACAAGACGTGTCTAAACCATGGACCGCGAGCCGCATGCGGTCCTGGGTAGCTAATAGTGCAGCCGACAAAATCAAACAAAAATATACTTCACAATCATGCCTTATCGCATTTTTGCAGTATGTATAATATACATTTGTGAACAACTATTTTCAAAGATGAATCTTTGGCAGTGAATGAGGCGTTAGATAATATATAAGGTTGTTGTTGCGTGGTTCTTTCGAGGAGAGTTTATTGTTGTTACGTGAATACGTGAATACAATAATACAATGATGAAGATGACAGCGTTAGATTATAATCGCTGGTAATGATGTACTGGTGAGATCGATTGTGATCAAGAGACTGACTATAGTAACTCATTTAGAGCTAACACCGTGACTGGCGCATTTGAAGTCGTTGGCCATTAGATATAAATAACGTGTTATGTAAATGTGGTAATCTGCTAACCTTTTAATTTTCTTTTAACTGAGAGACTAGATTCGAGTGGAATAATAGTTTACTATGTCGAGCAAAAGACTCGCGAATATAGTAGTGCATCACGTAACGGATTCGATGAGTTGAGTGAGGATTCATGCATTTTCTTTCCAATTCATAGAAATGCAGTACATATTATTATCTCACAAGCGATATTGTCGCAATTAACAAATCAAAACAGACCCCACAGATCTAGTTATAATTGAAGAACTGCTGACAAACATTATCGCGCTATTGTTTTGTTTTGACAACAAAACATATATATATATATATATATATGTGTGTGTGTCACTCATTCAATGTTGAATGATATGATTGCTACATACCATTTCAAAAGAAAAATTACATATTATAAAACATTTGATGAGTATTTAAAAACCCGCTGAAAATTCTAACCACTTTCATTGTGCATTTGCATTGCTCATATTCTTGTTTGTCCGGTACAGATTTTTTCTTGTGTGTCCAGTATAATTTTTTTCTTGTTTGTCCCAACATTTGTATTGGACGATTGAAGATTTTTAACTAACTTCCCGACTAACTAGACATTTAAAACTTTTATAATAGAACAGGACGACAATGCATTGTTTTAATACTTTTAGCCATTTTTAAGCAGAATTGAATTCATTTTCAGTTAATTTTGTTTTGTATGTTTCGGAAAAAAAATAGTTTAAAGTAATATTTACTACTCACTATTATTGGTTGCTAAGTGGGTCCTAGCAACTGAATTATTAATATATACGTGCGTTACTATGGAAATCAAAATGAAATGTCAAAACGACATTTCTGTATTCTATAATATTTATTCAGTATTTCTATCAAGTGCAATAAAAAGTTTTCATTAATATATAGAATTGTCAAGTTTATATGATTCAACAGAAAATTTAAAAACGTGGTATATAAAAAGTTCCTTTTATCTTGAAATTATTTCTGTTAATTTATACTCAAAATATTAATAAAATTATTTTAATTACTTTTTTACAATTAACTATATTTCATTTAACTCAAGAAAATTTTTCTATAGATATTGTGGCACAGGAAGGTGAAACAGTTGGATACCTATATTTTAAACCTTTAGTGAACGGTACTGAAAATTCATAAAAATATGTAAATACAAAATTTAAATTAATTAATTAATTAAGTAATTCGATAAACCGTTTTATTTATTTTTATTTTTATAAAGGTGAATTGTTGTCATTAATGAATAATTCAATCAAATGTTAGTTTTGCAAAATCATGTGTAAATTAGTTTTTAAAACCAATCAGTTTCGTCAAAGGAATCCAAATTGAACAAATAATAGTGCAATTCGAATCGGGTTTGTAGATATTTGTACAGGAGAACAAATAACATTTTAACTATGCTAACACAGGCTAAAAGTTCGTGCTAAGTTTACGAAATATTCAAATGTGTTATTTTTATAGAAATGGTTGTGTAAATATTATGTAACTCCTATGTTTGAAATTTAAAAAATATAAATCAGTAATTCGATGATATTATGGCATATTAAAAATGTATCATTAAATCCGAAATACTGTTTATTTCTATAATAGAGAAGGGAATATAATATTTTAAAATCTTATGTATATTTGATCTAGATGTATATAATAATAAAAAAATCTGTGTGTGTACTTATGTACGCGCGTTAGAAGTTATACTTCTTTGGCGTAACAAAACAAAAACAAAACGTGTGATAAGCTAGATTCTTCGACTAGCTCTTAATTACCTTGTTAAATTACACACTCTAGAAAAAGCAACGCTTATTGGAACGCCGTTGGATTATTTCTATACACTTTAACTTATATTACTAAATATAACTTATATCCTCACGAGTGCAGTATCATACTGTGGCGTAAAGGTAGTGCGTTCGACTGATAACCGAACAATTGGTGGTTCGAATCCAATCGAGTGTGTTTTTTTGTGTGAAAAAATTAATTCTGTATTACATGTCAAACGCCAAAAATACACTCTGATCTGATTTTCCAAACGCGCCTAAAGAAGTATAACTTCAAAAAATCATTATTCATAAGTACAGAAACGTTAAAAATCAAATTTGATTAGCGTCAGACGTACCTATATACAATTAAGTTAGTAATGGCACATGCCGTAATTGACCATAAAGCAAATTGCTTCCTGATTGGCAGAATTTGAAATACCTACCGCAAGTAAATCGTAGATAGAAGAAATAATTAGCGTGAATCAATTTCAATTTCAATTTATTTTATTTATTTTTAACATAATATTTTGGACAAATATAAGTACACATTATAAGTTTAAGACGTTCACAACATGAAATTTAGAAACAAAGAAATATAAAACAGTAGTACATAAAAAAGAGATAGGTAGTATGTTATTAAACAGTAGAAATATGTACATATAAAAATATTAATTAGATAGATACAAGGCAGTACACCGGATGAGTTAATACTTTGGACGCTGAAGACGCACATGCGCGTAATGACCAGGCGGCCGATCGATGTAATTAACGTGCATTTTAAAGGTGCTAATTAAAATCTCATTATATAGTCAGCAGCGAATGAGTTAAGCAGACCCTATTTTAAGAATTTATAAAACAACGTCCACCTATACTCATCCTCACGTAGGTGGAATATATCAACACCCGAAGCAATTTCGTTGAACATAGTTATCGCCCTCCCAATTGGCATTACCAGTGGCAGGTTGGTTCTGCACCTTGGGAGAATAAACAACTGATGATCTCTATTTCTAAGATAGTTATCAGGGACACACAGGTCAACACTGCCCAGAATGGCAGAGTTCTCATTTATACCTCGTATAAGTTGAAAAAAAATACGTAGCTAAATAAAGATTTCTTTTAAGTTGTAAACTGCAGTATGTAAGCATGCCTAAGAGAAAGTCAGTTGGATAAAGCCACGGATAGTATCCGTACAACCTCAAATAACGGAGTCTCAAGAATTTCTTCTAAATCCTCTCCACCATAAGACCATACTTCAACTGATGCATATCAGACGGATCGATAGCTTAGAGGAGAAATCACTAACCAGGAAAGTGAAAGGATGTAAGTTTGAGGCCCTCTCAGTCCAACCTTATTTTAGATTTTTTCTAATATTATGTGTTTCTAAGGTTTTTCAAAATTGTGTTTTTCTATAATAAAGCAACCTCCCATTCTGCCTGAAGCGTCCAACCAATGTGTATCGTCAGTGCCATAGAGAGGTAGCAAAAAAGGCATTAAAGACTACAGAGCCAACCAAAAATCGGTTAGATCAATGAATTCATCGAATGCAGAAGATACATAGAGACTGAGAAGAGTAAACGGGGCTAGGAAAGTCTTTTATCTAGCAGAAGATCGCCTCTTGCTCTGAATTAACATAAATATAAATTATATTCCCGAGAGAATTCAGAGAGAAATCGATTACTATGGACTTTTGATTAATAATATTATCATCATCATCCTACTGTGAGATGACGGCCTCCTCGAGCTCCCTCGATTCTTCTCGGCCCCTAGTTCTTCACCGCCATGTAGGTACATCCACCGAATTTTATGAGTTAGTCTACTGAGTGACGTCCCGTGGGGGTAGGCAGATTGAGCGTCGCTTAGGGGCGGCAGTTACTCGAAGGGCGGCAAATCGAGAACAATCATTAGGTATAAGTAGGTATATAGAAATAGGTACCTAAACTTATATCTTTCAATTAAAAAGTTCAGCTCACTGGTTGGAAATATAATGTATTAATTAAGTAACATAAAAGGTTTAACAGGACTGTATTTTTTGTCGGGGTTGCGATGTCTAGTTTACTTCCGTTGTACTTGAACGTCACGTCCTTGATGACCAGCAATGATACGTGAAGATTTGCGAATTGTATTTGAATTATAAGTAGGTGCATACTAACGTAATTAATTTATACAAATATTTTTACCAGTCACTTGCGAGTTTCGAAAGTTGTCAGAAGTATTTTTAAATGTATCTGAAACCGTGGACTCGCAATATTGTCGATTGAAGTAGAGATGGCATTTATATTAGATTTAATGTTATATATTTTGTTAGTAATATACCAATCCATACAACACATTTATTAGATATTGGAGTAATGCAAGGATGATAAAAATTACTGTATAAAAAATGGGGCGGCATTTTGTCTAGGGACGTCACTGAGTCTACTCAGTAGATTTTAATGCGTCCTTGTGGTCGTTTGGTACCTTTTGGGTAAAACTAAATTACGGTATTTGTCCAGCGGTTGTCTACTCACCGAGCGACATGTTCAGCCTTTTGCCATGTCGTCTGCTTAGAAATTTTATAATATTACGACTTAGACAGTTCTAATAATAATAAGACCGTTAACTGTAGCAACAGAGCAGGTATTTATCGTTAGGCTGAAATCTCGGAGTGTCTTAGTGTGTGGAATGTACTCAAAAAATGCGGTGGTCCACGGTTGAAGTGACGAGAGGCTATAAGTAGTAGGCGGGATAAATGTGGAAATCAGTAACACCTGTTAGATTTTATAAACTCCGCCATAATTATTTTTTTGAAATGGACCCCCCCTCCTAAATATTTTTATGTTCTCGCCTGATAATATTATATAATATAATAATAAAATCAATGTATTACTAATATTATGTAATGTCTACATATTATTTAAAGAATATAATATAAATTATTGTTTCCCTGTATATAATATTATTATGCTACTCAAAAATAATGCTCAATATTTATATTATTTTTATACAGTATAGACTCGGCTTTAAGATCCAATCGTTCACTCTGGGATATTGTTCACTCGGTAAAAAGTCTGTATTAGATGAATGAAAAAGAAAACACAAAAAACGCAAATTTCACAAAAAGGGCGAGTTCTACAGTAAGTGAGTAGTTTGTATTGAAATAAAAGTGAATTTATTTCAGAGCGAATTCTTTAACGAGGGTCGACTACTTATCAACCGTGTCTTGTTCAATAGTAGATAAAGAGCTGCTTTAATCGAAAACTCTTACATTTGTGGAAATGTCTCTCCCTTAATGTCCTACCATACATTCGCAGATAAACTTTGCGCGGTAAAGCTTTATGGGTCCTTAAAAGGGTTGGAAATATTCTAGCTTCACATTAAGGTAAATAAATTTGTGTATAGGTATGTCCTAATAAAATAGATACCCAATCAAAGACATTCATTTCAAATAAACTAATTTTCAAAAAAATAACAATTGACATCAGTCATTATTATATTCACTTGGTTGATATATCATTATGTTTTCCGGATGCCGCCAAAATGGAAAATTAACATTGAATAATTTTAAATTTGAATTATTAGATAGATTTTTATTTAAAAGATTTATATTTTTGATATTATGATACACAGTATTAACCGGGTAGTGAATCACCACATGGAACACACTGTCTTATATCAAAAGCTCACAACTGATCATGACGAAAAAAGAAAATATTATACTATAGTTATCAATATATTTCACCAAGGGCTGCCGCGTATGTTTATGATATCGAATGTTTGTAACACGGTTGTACCATGTACCAATGTATTTGGATGAGACCCAGATTCTTAAACCTCAAAAGTCGAAATTTTTGAAGCTTGGTTATATGCCATAACTCAAAGCGATACAGCATCACAAGTAGTACGCATATACAAATACAAGTAAGTGCACAAGTAATCACAAAGAAACGCTTCATGTGGTTGGGATATATGTTCCCAATACCACCAGAGAATATGACACAAGGAGTCCGTCGCCCCGGCTGACCATCCCTCACCCCGCAGCAGTACTACAGAAGCGATTTACGTGTTGCAGAGCAGATAATTCATGATACATATAGCTTTATGAAAAACTAAAACAAAAACAGGTCGCACTGCTACCTGTTCTTTTGCATTTTTAACATTTTTGGATGTGGCTTGAACTCGTACATTTGTGAAGCAGCGACGCGTAGTTGATAGTTCTTCCTCATGTATAATGTTTCTATTTTAAATTCGATTGTGTATTAATTACACACTAATTTACTCGCGGAATCTCTTCAATTTGAATTGAGCATATTTCTGAAAAAAATAATATATTCAGAGATGTCATTTTCAAAATTCTTTGCAACACCATATTTATTTATTCTTTTCTGTCAATCTATCATAAATTAACTGTTATCTCGATTAAGACTTATATACGAGTATACTCGACAGGTACGATAGTACTCCATGAAAAGACCAAAACCAGCCATAGGTTGTATTGCTGAAAATGGGGTGCCGGACGAAATTCCGAAGGCCGAAATCCCGAATGCTGAAATCCCGAAAGCCGAAATCCCGAAAGCCGAAATCCCGAAAACCGAAATCCCGAAGGCCGAAATCCCGAATGCCGAAATCTCGAATGCTAAAATCCCGAATGGCCAAAATGCCTAATGGCCGGAATCCCGAAGGCCGAAAACCCGAAAAATAATAAAAAAAAACAGTAATAATTCTTAACAACTACCAACTCGAGAGCAAAAAATACTACTTTTTTATAAAAGAAAATGCAATAAAAAAAAATATTCGGGATTTCCGCCTTCGGGATTTCGACCCAAAGAAAATGATGATAATGATTCATCGAAGCTAAAGCGTAAAGTGTTCATCCAATGTGTGACACTAGTGGTACGCGTGCATGTGATCCATTGACTTATATTTTTTTAATCCAAAGAGTAGTACAACATAGTATAAACATGTGCATTTATTATGAATCACGCGAAAATACAATACATCATGAAATGCATAAGGAGATATACACAGGTTGCCTAGTGAAGGGTCAAATATTATTATGTGGGTCGGCAAGTGAATGACCGCTGGACAAATTGTATACAGTTGGACCCAAAGGGCACTTAACGACGACATAGCTGCCCTAAAATCCGCTGGATCCATAAGCTCATCAAGTTTGGTGGAAGTACGTGGCAGCAGAGAACCAGGGACAGATAAGGGTGGAGAATTATTAATAGTATGACTATTTTTTCGGATAGATAAGAATACATATAAATATTTGTATCCCAGATATGGATGTTTGTAATTTTCTCTTTGCTTTCCTTTCGTATCTTTTTTCTACCCCTTCAATATAAGGGTTGATACATTATGACGTAACAAACTATGATCCAGTGGCGAAGACTCCATACTAGGCGATTATTTAAAGCCTACCTTCTTAAGAAAAATATTTTTTAATTGCATATTGACATATTTATATACTTAATCACTTCATTATTTTAGGTTATATAAAAATAATTTATTTTTCCAACGAGAGATGTCGTATGTAAGAATGTATTACAGTATTACACAGTTTACAAAACAACTGCAAATGTATTAAAAAATATACCACAGCGCGACGTAAATAAATCTCCGATTATGTGTGAAATAATTCTGAATTTTTTTCGTATGGACTTTACGTCACGTAACTTCAGCAAGTCTGCTGATTTGTACGAGATAAGGTAAGCTCCTATCGCAGAGCCTAAAACATTCGCGCATAATAATGTTGTCATGACTGCGCACTTTATCCAAAATCATTAATAATTAGATAATTAAAAAAATAATTTCAACGGCGTTTAATCGAATATTAATAAATACATAAGTATAGATTGTTTTTATAAATAAAAATAAATTTTATCTAATGATTTTTGATGGGTATACATGTTTTTAAAAATACGTAATTTAAACACATCGCTCATTTTTATGTCGTCAATGAGTTTTTGAAGTTTCATTGAATTAGTGTGTCGTTGTCATTTACTAGTTTGTACCTATTAGTAGTAAATATCGTACTATTCTCGTAAGTATACCTGATAAGTGTGCTCTTTTTATCAGATCTCCATAGCCTACCTCTTTCCAAAAGTCACCCTTTACCACTGCTATGATCCTTATAACGGTAAAAATGAGGTGCCTAGAGTCATGCCTCACATATTCAAAAAATCATGTTTTGAGATAATTGCAAAAAAACACAAGAGAACTGTTTTTTTGTAATTAAAAGAAAAGTATTGAACTCCCTTGAATATTAATGAGTGAGTTAATCAATTTACATTATTTTTTTAAAGTATATATAATACTACTAAGGCTATGAGAAATGGAGGTCTCGGTTTGGTTAGGTTAGGTTATTATTCATTGAAAAATGAGAGTTATGACACTAACAGTCAACTTTTTCAACGATTGTCACATGGTTTATAGTGACCTTCGATAACCGACTATTTGTCTTTATATAGAATAATGCCATTAGAAATACTTGGTACATTAAACTCAAAAATGACAAAATTGCAAAATGTAAGTTATGATTATAGGCAAGCAGGCGACTCAAATACTCAAATATCACTTAGTATTTATTAAGTTTGGAATTAAAATATATTTTCAAACCTGCGTAATATATACATGATTCAAAATATGGCACTTTACGCTAAAAGCATAGCGTATACAAGTTTCATAAATAATTGTGTACAATATTATAAAAAAATATATTCGCTTAGTTGGTAATGACACCATTTTTCACGTGGGTATATTTCTTACGGGTCAATGTTATATTCTGTAGGTTAGTTCAACGCGTTAATACTACCTGTCCTTATATATGGCGTAAAATCTTATCAATATCAAAAACTCTCACCTATTAAACTTTTAAGACTTCACGTAGGACATACTATTACATATTCGCGAATTAAAACGCTAATCAGCATTCAGGCAGATGTAATCACAAAGCCTTGTTTCACGTGGTTTGTTTCAAATAGTGTTACAGCGCAGTGGCACAGCCTGAATTCCATCACCATGCCCAACCATTCCCCGCCTTGCAGCGCTACTACAACGGCGATCTACACGACGCGTGTCTCAAATGACAGGATGCGTGACGACGAACAGAGAGAATAGTACGATCTTCTGATAGCCCTGCATTTAGAAAATTTGCGTTGTCATACTGCCGACGTGAAGATTTCTTCACTTAGAATGTTCGGCAGTTTTGTATTAGCTTTAATTCGTTACTTAATACCGTTTTTAATATTGTCTCTACGTGCTCATCTCTCCCGTGGGTAATTCAACTTAAAGTTATGTAAATCCAGTTAAAGCATATTTGAGTATATGGTGACCTTAGTCTTGGGTAATTGCTCCTGAGACATTCCCAGGCATTCATAGTTATTTATTTTTAGTAAAAATATATTAGACCTAGAAACTTGAAATAATTAATACCTAAACATTTGATATAATACCACATTACCTAATATTAATGATAATGTTTAATTGCTTAAAAAATGGTTCTGTTATAAGTAATCGTATCACATAAGGAAAATTAGTCATGGATATGATATATAATTATTATATTAAATTATTTAAAAAATGGTTCTGTTATCAGCTATGTAGCCGGGGATGTGAAAATATCTCTTTGTATATCGCCGAAATGTGTTTCGTCCTGGGAAATTCCTTCAGTTTTGCACTTTGGTTAAAAAGGATTTGTTTCTATGACCCAATTCAGGGAATCTTTCTGACAGGCATCCTAAAGCAATTGTTATTCCCCAAAAAATGGAGCCAAAATGGATTCCCTCTTAACTGTAAAGAGCTTCGCAATTGCCATTATATGCCTTTTTATTTGTTTTTTGCTTTTATGCAATATTCCATTGAAGCATACTGAACCATATTATTGTCCACTTTTTATTTTCAAGAACATTTTCTATTGTTAGCAACATTATTAGGTATCATTTGCGAAAATATGTGTATACTGTATACCGAATTGAGCTGTTAAAACCTACGATGTGACAATATTGAATTGTTACATGAGAGATAAAAAACTGCTTAACAAGTACAAAAGAATCTTTGAATAACTTGGTTTATCTGACTAAAATAATACTATATCATTCATTTTCGAGTGAATTCAATGGTGGGTACATATTATATTTGAGGTGACTATTACAATTATTATTGAAGACCTCTATTATTATAAAAAACTATTAAGTATAATATATTAATTTTGGTATTTTACCACTGACGTCCCTAGACAAAACGCCGCCTCTAGGCAGCGCCAGAATGCCGCTTCATTTTTTTTATCCAGTATTTTTTATGATCTTTTCATAACTCCAAAATCTAAGAAATATGTTGTATTGATACACTAGGCACTAACACAATGTGTACCACTAAAACATACAAAATTAAATTTATAAATATTTTTACCCCAAAGTGGGATTTCTTAACGTTAGTAATACAGTGGCTTCTTATATATCGCGAACTCGGCAAAAAAATACAGTCCTGTTAAACTTTTTATGTTGATTAATACATTTTGTTTCCAACCAATGAGCTGATTTTTTAATAGAAAGATAAGTTTAGGTAGCTATTTCTATATGTACGAATTGATTCTCCTCGATTTGCCGCCCTTAGAGTAACTGCCGCCCCCAAGCGATGCTCAATCTGCCTACCCCTATGGGACGTCACTGCATTTTACACAAATTAACATAATATATGAGTTTTCCTAAACTATGCGGTTCGATGGAACATAAATATTAAAAAAGCACATTGACAAAATTGTCATATTGGAGGTTTTAATTTAACAGTTCAATGACGATACAATATAATGAATTATCAAATTAGTGTCTACTATAGATTTCTATCTAAAACATCATACGAGCCATTTTGTATAACAACTCACCAAAATTTACTTTTGTGTTAAGTATTATTTAGCAAATCATCGTTGAAAGATACACAGTTACGATGCAAATACAAATTGTTAAAATTTATCACGACAATAATGAATCTATTTCTAGCTACGTTTCGGGCATTACGTGAAATTTATGATCATAATAATCGAAATACAGAATTTACTATTCGTAATAATTTTATAGGAAAATTCGAGTCAATTGGTAAAATTTATATTAAGGCTATACCTCAGTTGAGGCATGGTCTAAAAAGATCGTGGCTAGGCGATGCGCGGATTGTGCAAATGACGCGTGCCGAACGAAATATAATTTCTCATATAAATCCAACATGGGTCCATTTAATGTTCTGTTTATTGTTATATTGGTATCAATAATAATATATTCATTGACATGTTTTCTTTTTCAAGTTTTTCAATGTTTCAACGTTTTTAGTCATCTTTACACAATTTAAGAATTAATACCCCCGTCGATTGACGGGTTCACAGCTCGACTTTCTTTCTCCGATTGCCAGCAAGTCCAAAATTTTGTCGCACCTATAGTTAAAAATTATTTTCCGTTTCACTGAGGTATTCTCTTAAGAATCCAACCCGTCAAAAATGTAAACTAACTGCTGAAAATATCGATGTTGTGAATCAAAGTGTCGATGAAAATCCAGAAAAATCAATTAAACGTCGTTCTCGAGAACTTAGACTTTCTTATGGGTACTACATAGAATATTCTTCATAAAGATTTGCATTTGAAGGCGTATCAAGTACAGTTTCCACAAGAACTTTAATTAGTCATTACTAGGGAATCCAATCCCGAGTCAAAATTCTGATCCCGGGATTTCGGGATTACAATTTGACTATCCCGGGACTGGTCCCGGGATTGGCATTTTTTCCATTGTTAATATAAAAATTTTATATTTACACATAACATTGATAAAATCGGTGAAAAATAAATCTAGTATAATTTATAATATTTAAGACATTTATTGTTAATATTGTATATCTACGTTCAATCTTGGAAATACATAAGTTTAATGGAGTAAATAATATTAAATATATATATATATATATATATATATAAATACAATGTGAATTTAATACGAGATTGCTGTTTCTGATAGTAAAGACTTAATGAATGGATTAGCGAGATTTAAAATAGTAAAGCAAATAATCATGGCGTACTTATGATCTTTCCGCTTCATAAATCTAATTAGTCAGCCAAATATGAAACTGCCATAAAACGTATGAGATCATGGTGGAATTACTTCGTTAAAAATGTGAACATTGTTTTTTGCCAAACTTTCTCATTTTTAATAATTTATGTGAAAAAATAAAATGAATCGGCAATTTACACATGGGTATAAATCAAACTTTATTCAAACTTATTTTTAATGTAGTTATTTTTTATTAAAAGTATTTTTCTGTTATATTTTCGCTTTTATTTTATGTTCCATAAAAATTGATAAAAAAATCAATCCCGAAATCCCGGGATTATGTTTATCAATCCCGGGATTAATTCATAGGTATCGAAAATAGCTCGGGATCCCTAGTCATTACATCAAATATGAACATCATATTTTTTTACGTTTAATAACACATTTTTGTTATACCTATCGTAAAGACATGCTATCAATGACCCTTGTTATAAGCTATCATTAAAATGATTATTTTTTTCGTTTCTGTGTTTTGCACTGTTGAAAATCGTGACTGCTTCCAAATTGACTAGCTTTAGGTACACTATTATGATCCGTATGGCATACACATATTTTTTTAATATAACCCGCGTTGTTTTAGTCTTTTGACACCAAGGAGGAATATATAACCATACTTTTAGCCCCTAGTCTGTAATTAACTGCAATATAAAAATAAATACGTTTGTTATCCACTCATGGTCAAAATGTGCATACTTACTGAATTATTGATAAACTAAATATTATATTTTATTTACTCACACTTTTAAGTTTATTAATTTAACCAAACTATTTTTTATTCAACGAGTAAGACACAAGATTTGAGAATGTAACATTCTATACATTGAATATACATAATTTTAAAATATCTCATGCATATACACACTAGAAAAAATCATTTTGTAGAAAAAAATACGACACCCGACGGGACTTGAATCTGTATCTGCTGGATTTGCTCCAGTATGCTTTTCCAAATAAGCTACGGGCATCTTACTAAATAATGACGAATTAAACTAGTAGTTATTATATTAAAATGCTTATCAAAATGCATTATAATGTTGGCTATCGTGTTTAGTATATCAAATTAAGGTAGGTATCAATGAATAATTCCTTAATTACTAACCGACGTCGCGGATTACTCCATTATTTAGTTTTCATACGTACTTAGACTTGCTAATAATTTAATATTTTTTTTATTCAACGAATAAGACAGAAGATTTGAGAATTTAATATTCTATTTTATATTGAATATACATAATTTGAAAAAATCTCATGCATAGGTACATGAGATATACATACTAAAAAATATCGTTTTGTAGAAAAAATATGACACCCGGCGGTACTTGAACCTGTATTTGCTGTATTCGCGCCAATATGATTTTCCAATTACACACTAGAGAAAATCTTTTTGTAGAAAAAATGTCTTATTGTGAGCATGAGATGTTTTCAAATTATGTATAATATTTATTTTATTTTAGTTGAAAATCATAAATGAATACTAATCCCGATTTTAAATCTTAATAATTACAAGATAAAAAGAACTTTTTATATACAATGTTTTTAAATTTTCTTTTGAATTATTATGCTCAATATGCTCAAACTTGTACTTGATATGAAGTAAATAAAAAACAAACAAACAAATATAGAATACTGAAATGTCATTTTGACATTACATTTTGATTTCAATAGTAACGCACGTATATATTAATAATTAAGTTGTTAGGACCATCATCTTAGCAACCAATAATAGTCTTTTACTTTTTACGGACATTTCTGAAATAACTTTCCATATAAAACAGAATTAACAGAAAATGAATTGAATTCTACTTAAAGATGGCTAAAAGTATTAAAAGAATGTATTGGCATCGTGTTCTGATATATTCTAAAAGTTTCAAATGTCTAGCTAGTCGGGAAGTTAGTTAAAAATCGATTGCAAGATTTGTACTGGATAAACAACCACCGGACAAACAAGAATACGAGCTAAGAAAAACGTGGTAAAAATCGTTTTGTAGAAAAAATACGACACCCGACGGTACTTGTACTTGTAATTTACACTATTTGTGTTACAAAATCATTTTGTAGCAAAAAATAATGTCTTATTGTGAGATGGCATGAGATGTTTTCAAATTACGTATAATATTTATTTTAGTTGAAAATAATAAATGAATACTAATTCCGATTTTAAATCTTTAAATCAGCAAGATTCCGGGACTAACCCTAAATTTAATCTAACTACAAATAAAATGTATACATTATTTATTGAATTTATAATATATTCCAGCGGTTACCCCACTAAGCACTGTTCACAAATTAATCTTGTTGCCTATTCAGTACTTAATATTTTCCTTAATAATATCGTAACAATTTTGCCACATTCTTAACTAAGATTTTCGCTAAGAAATTCGACGAAAAACTTTCCACATAAAATCCCTTCTTGTCGTTTTAAAAATGGCATTTTATTAAACGCTTGTCTTTCTGCTCGATTTTGGGGATTTTTTCTATCCTATCATTAAGGTGGCACGGTCGAGCAAAAAATATATTCCCAGTAACCGGCCATTTATGCAAACGATCTCGTCCCGGTCAAAGAAGTTTTCCAACTATTTTCCCCAGAATTGGAAAAATCCCTTTCCCTAATGGTGACCGAAAACTGTATTAAGAATATAATAAGGGGAGAATATGACCATTCACGATCTTCCACTTTTGGTTCTGATAAGCTCAATGTCTTTTGGGGATTGGATAAAAAAAAATGAAATTTTCGTGGGTACTTTAGCGAGCTGCCATTTTATTAAATCTACTCTACATCATTATTTGACAAAATGTCGGATTTTTTATGAAAATATTCATTTTTTTTCAATTCCCTATGGCTATATACCTTCATCTTCCAAAATTGATTAAAATATTACGATACCTACTGAAATGAATACAAAGTTATTTTTATATTTAATAGAGAAGATAAATGAATAATCAATTTCACCTAAACCTGAGTTTACCTATATTCGTCAATCAGTGAGTTTATTCTATACACAAGGCGGTTATCGACGGTTAAAGTGATAAGTATTATCACGATTATTTAAAACCCACCTTTGTAATTAGGTACGTTACCTAATAAAAATAATTATCAATAAGGACTTTTTAACCGTAGGTATCATAAGAAAGACATAAGAAAACATGTAGGTAAGTGAGTAACTTAGAAATACAATTATATTTTTATTTAGAATTCAAAATTCAAAAAAAGGTTAGTGAGTAAGCTCGGAAGTATCAATTCGTATTTATCAAATTTAATATCTAAAAATAAATAAATATGACTGTTTCCAAACAAGCGTCATATCTAAACGGTTGTAACATACGTACAACTTACATCACGGTGAAATACTCCACGAACAACACATAATTTTTTTTATCTTTATGCTATACGACCGGCCACCTTTTATTGGTATAAGAATTGATGGTGAATTATTGTTATAAGATAAATTGCATATATTATGTACAATTTACATAATGTATTGTTTTCAACATGTTCAAAAGTTATGTACGGAAGACCTACGAGATTTTGGTATGACATATTCTCGTAGGTACATAAATACGTTAGATGACTGGTGTGAGACAATGATTATTGGAGGCAATGCGTTGTGTCTATATGATTAAACTAATGTGTCAACTACGCCGATGACGTCACAAATAATATTCGCAATGAAGAGTGAAAAGTAGAGTAAAAGTAGAGTGAAAACTGAAGAAAATGAAACTGATTCAGTTCAGTTTAAATACATGTTTATGTTTCATGCTTTTCTCAACCCCATTATATAAGGCCAGATAGAGCCGTCACGTGTGTCCAGGCTCGATTAAACGACTGGTCATTTTTAAAATGGTAAAATACAATATTTTTATTTTAAAATATAAAATTACAATACTTACATACATGATAAAATGATTTGTCATAAAACCTTTTTTATATGTGGCATACAAAGTAAAAATGTTTTTCAAGATTGCGACTGAATGATTTAATACCCTTAGAAATAGTGTAAAACTTTCAACATCTAGGTACTTACATAATTATAATACTTAAATATTATTAAGTCAATCTTATAGAATATATTGGCATAACAACACCTATCTGGATTCATATAATATCATTAAATAACCGGAGCTCAGTAGCTGCGACTTCTCAATTTTAACCCTCAGCCGTCGATAAATAGCCGTGGAGATTTAATTGATCGCACCCCAACATAACTCAAAGTGCCTCCCTAGTGCGTTCAAATCCTCCCCTCGTTGAACTTTTACTTTGTCAACCATTAATTACTCCTAAAGCCTTGATTGGGTCAGCCTATTGGCGATCATTGGAGGGTTTACGGCTTGCGCGCAGCACCTTTGACACGCAAATCGATTTGTTTATCTGTCAATATTTTTGTGTGGTCACATCCATCCGATACTTGATCCGCTGTGATTAATTGAAGTCTTCTCTACAGATTTTTTTTTAATATGATTAAAGCGCTGGTTACATCAGGATAATATGATGTCACAACCGATAATGAAGCCAACACAAAATAATCAACGAGAACATTGCAATGTATAGGCGTGTATTTTTGAAGGAAGTATTAATAGACAATTTTGAAAAGTTTTTAAATCCCTAGTGTCAGAATTTTTAATCATTGGTAAGTATTTATTTCGAAGTGTCAGAATAAGGTCGCCAGTTTTAGTGTGGAGAGTTAAATAATGTTTGAGGAAGTAATAATATTAAAAAATCGGTTGTAAAACTAAATAATCATTATTTAAATTACGCGTGTCAGTAGATAAAACATATATCCATTATTATTATGATAATTTGACAAGTAAACAATTTTATATGGGACGCATAGCCATTTAGGGTTACCATCTCGCAAGTAAGGGATATTTGTCTATGCTCGCACGCCAAATTCATGAATATTCGGTACAAATAACCATTATTGTGATTATTAAAAGAGCACCAACTAAGAACTAATCGAAGGTGCACCAAAAGAGCGATAATTATATGAGCACATCACACAGATGACAGAAGATAACCTCAATTCCGATAACTTTAAACCCAAATTATAATAATTTAGTGGTATTTGACGGTTTATAAATATTATGGAAATTAAAAATATACCTATTAAACTATTGTTATCTAATTGAAATAACCTGTTTCATAAATTAATTCTATTGAAACGATTATGAATAATTTGTCTTCAATTGAAATTACGTGCAAAATAACTAATTAGCTTAAAGTTAATTGATAGTTAATGGACTATTTCAACCTATATCTAATATACTTAAATATTTTTAAAGAAAGTAATAATGAAAAAAATACCTCATTTTAAGGTTAAATTTGATTGAAAATGTTATATTGTGAAATATTATTCATTCAACCAAATTTTTCATACATTTTGAATGAGATTAAAATACCTAATATGATTGATCGAACTAATAAATCGATAATCGAATGAGTTTATGTGATATTAGTATTAATTCAAATAAAATAGCTACCTACTTTCTGGTTTGCATGTCGATTATAAAACAATTTATATTAGTTTAAATCTTTTAGATAACGAACCTTTTAATGTCGAGACAATTAAAACATACCTATTACTTATTCCATAGATCAAAATTACGGATATCGATAAATTATACTAAATAATTTTATTTACAAAATAAAAGGAATGTGCATTGATCGACAATGGCTAGGCAGTTTTTGCTGTGGGGAAAATATTGATAAATTTTTATAAAATTTACAATAACCTGGTCACACCGTTCACCGTTGACACGACAAGCCGAGCGACCCTTCAAGTTGCCATGTATTTTTTTTTTTTGAACAACTGAAGTCTGCCTTATGCTTTATTTTTATGTCAAAAATAAACCTATAATAGTCACATCTGGTGTACCTAGCTACCTGTCTTCTTATTTTTTTTAAATGTTAAAAACATTATAATACACACTAGGTATACAACATAATTCTATAATGGAGCATGTATTTTCAATGGTCATTAGTCCAGTGTAGATACCTAGGTACTGAAAACAGTTTCTAATAAACATTAATAATTGATTACAAACTAATTCTGTTGTATCCAGAGCATAGAACCAACAGTTACAGCTGATGGCTAGAACGAATTTCTTAAGAAACCTGCTCAGAAGATCCACATTGAACTGTGGAGCCATTTTTTTTAGAGACATTCATTATAATAGAAAGAAAAAATACTATTCTAGATTTCTAGTGCTGAGGAAGTCAACTGTCATCTGTCAAGGTACAGCATAACCATAGACGATTATGGTATTAGTCTATGATACAACTAACTCGAAAATTAGTCTATGTTATAACCCTGGTTGGAATGACAGAAAAGAATACTATCCTAGAAAATTTAAAAAAGCGGCCAATTAAATTATTTCTGCCCAAATTTTAATCTATTCTGACACACAAATATTTATACTTGACATTAAACATTTTAATAATTCCCTGTTATTATTTAAATACTTTCTTACATATTATTTGAATACTTACCATTGAGCATTTTTTACTTCCTGCTGATTTTAAATTATTCCCAAAGATTAATAAAAAACTTTTATTAAGATACTTCCTATTTTTGAATATTTATACTTACCGAATAATTAGAAGCCCAATGTATACGTGAGTATTAATAAAAGTACTAAATACACAGTAATAATTTGTAAATTCAGTTAGTATTTACTTAAGGTTATAACCTCAGCTGACGCATGGTCTAAAAAGATCGTAACTGACGCGTGCCGAACGGAACATAGTTTGTCATTAAAATTCAACATGCGTCCATTTAGTGGTATTTTTATTGTTATATTAGTAATAATAATAATATATTCATTGACATGTTTTCTTTTTCTAGTACATGCATAACGTTTTTAAGTCACAGTTTTACACAGTATAAGAATATATTCTTACGACGCCATCACAAAATAAATTGACATGCTCACATCTCGACTACTGGTCTCTGATTGGTAACGCGTGCGAAATTTCGTCCCACCTATTGTTGAAAATTATTTACCGTTTCACTTATGTATATTCTTAATGGAATTCAAATTTTAAAAAATGGTAATATAAATAATTGTATTTCATTCCAAATTAGAATATTAGACTGTCGCTATTTCAATTATTGTAATACCATTTTAAAGATAAACTAAATGAAAAATAAACGCACAGAAAGAGACAAGATCTACTTTCCCTCTTACTCCAGTTTTGAAAAATACTAAGTAGTAAAGTAGTAGGTATTTATGAATAATTATTGCTGAAGTGTAAAGTACCATGGACATCAGTGTCTTTCAATTAGTTAAATAAGCAGAAACAAACTGTTCATGCTAAAGACATGTTTACCATGTCAGCTATTGATTAATACACTAAAATGTATAATTTTCGGTCTATTTATTATAACCTGTATACTAGGTACCTGTTTAGTGAAAAGTATAAAGGAAAAATGAATAAGTCCGTTTAAGCTCATTGTCGACGCACACATTTGACGTGGATAAAAAAATGTGACACCGCTGTGACATGGTATATTTATAAGTTCTGCAAAATAACGTTTTTTACATTAAAAACTCAGTTACGTAGATTGAAATACATAATAATATTATATAATATAATCGGGTGTATATATAGGTATGTATATTATATAAGTTTCAGGAAATAAAAACTAGAATTGAGATCGTAAGGAGTGTCTTTCTCAAAATGATACGCCTTCTTAGCAATCGATATGTCTACATACTATATAAATGCTCCATATAAACCAGTGGTCCTCACGAAAAATTTAACTGTGGCCGCACAATTGACATTGACAGTTCTATGGAAACGTCTGGTGGCCGCACCAAATTTCACTTTTGTTGTGATTTAAAAAATTAAAGCTAATTTTTTTACTTCTAAAAAATAGATCAATTTATTTATAGGCAAGTCCAGGGAATTCAGCAATTCTTCTATTAATTGTTTTGTGGACAACTCCTTTGAATGAAAGATATTTGAATATTTTAGTAGGTACAAATCTATTTATTTAAAAATAATGCAAATTTAAATTCTTCAATACTCCCTTTTTCCAATGAGAGCCGCATGGCTGCTTCTAAGTTTACATCTGTCAACCTACTTCGATACTTGTTTTTTTATGAAGTGCATTGCACTGAATGATCTTTCACAGTATACAGTAGTAGGAAAAATCGACAATATTAATAAAGCAATGATTGCTGCCAATTCTTTGAATTGACTTTATTGTCAGAAGCAGACTCACATATGAAGTCATCACAAAAACACATTGATCATTTGAGCGTGGAAAGAAATTTAAGACAAGTCATGTGAATTCAACCAATTTCATAATTTTATAAATAAATTTTTGAAATATTATTCTATAAAGCACCGGTGGCCGCAGCAAAATCCTCTGATGGCCGCACATGACAACCCCAGACATAGACAACGCCTCCGCTCCCCCTGGCTAGAATCTTTGGCAGGCCCCCCTACCTATCGCAAAAGATAAAAGCAGTATGGTGCCTTACAGTAGTGTCTTCCAAATGGTGTACTCGGTAAAAATAATGTGTATATTTAGTGTTTTTTATTTGTATATTTTTAATACATCCATTTGAATTAAGGAATTATCGAGTCGATACACAATTAAGAATTGTATCATTTTAGTAAATTAAGGAAAACAGCGCAACAGGCGGCTTTTTTTTAACTATGAGAGCAACTTTGTAATGTGTGTTTATATCACTCATCTGGTCAACTCGCCACGCCGGGCCCTTCCTGAGCCCAGGCCCCGAGGCTAGAGACATGTCAGCCCCACCTTTGTGGGGGCCATGAATTCATGATTACTTGTCGTCCATGGAAAGATCACCGGTAAGCATAGATGATTAGCTAAGATCGCTCTGATGGTGACCGGAATCCGTTAGGTTAGGTTAGGTTAGGTTAGGTTAGGTTAGGTCCCGTAGGTAGATACGTTAAGGGGTGGTATGATAAGAATATGGATATATTATTATGTATTAGGTACGTGTCTGAGCATATTGGATAATTTTGTAGCTACAGAATAATAAACGATCAAATATCTATTATATCAAATTACTCTGCAGTAATATATTCCCAGCAAATCCATTTCCAGTAAACAACTTAGCTACACCAGCAAGTCGATTGGCAAAATTAGAGACGGTGTATTATTACATCATATCACAGCACATTATACCATTACGGTGTATTAGCCGAATAATCATTTTTCATAGTATTATATTTTCTTACGACTGTAATAACAAATAATATTTTTTTTCGCTACTCAATTTAAAACGCTGATTCTATAATTAGTCTAATATGATTATGTACCAGAATTTAATGTTAATGTGTTACTTTTTATTGTATAAATAACGAAGAATAATTTATCTAGATGTCACTCGAATCCAAGTACCTAGCTCGTAACTATCATGTATAATATACTATTGTACCAATACGCTGCTAATAAATCCCACCCTGTTACATCGTAGACTTCATTATCATCATCCTCTACCTACACATCGACACCACACTAGTGACCCAACAATTTCATCATTGTCATGTTGTTGAATTATTCTATTGTTAAAAATATTGAATAAAAGAAAAACGAAGCCAAAAAATCAGACGCGTAAAAAACGTTCGGCATTGTCTGAATGCCAGAAGGTCTATACGGAACGATCAATTCTACGTAGTCCCTAGCGATTTTTATATTTCTGTTTGCATGCTTCATTATTTTATCGTTTGAATCAAATGGACCAGGAAAATTTATTTATTGGTATATGTAATTACGGGCATAAATAAACCCAAGGCCTATGACTACACATCGATATGTATCTAATGGATTAGCGGAAAATTGAATTTAGAATCGTGTACTCTGTGATTGTGTATTGTAAATTTTATCTTCAGTCTCTCGTGGGTAACAATGATGGACTGAGAGCCATACAATTTAGTACAGAATACTGAAGATTTATTTTTTTTGATAAAATATAAGAGCATCACGGTAATGCCATTTTATTTTAAATTATTTAACACTGTCGAGCGAGATTACTGAATTTTAATTTAAATATAATAACCAATAGAAAAACTCTTTTTTTATAAAAATCTTAGAGTGATTCGTGATATCGGTTAGTAATTAAAGTAATTACCTATTTTGGTTTAAAATACAAAATCCGATCGCCAATAGTAACTCAATTTGGAAAGCGCTTCAGAGAGTATTAAAAGAGCCATAAGTTAAAATTTGTCGCAATTAGATAGGATACCTTATAGCATTGTGGACGCGAAACCTGAGACACACGGGTTCGATTTCTGCTGGATGTCGTATTTTTTTCAAAAAAAAAAACATTTTTTCTATTGGTTATATTAAATTGTCTCAGAAGTGTTTTCAATATTATGAATTTTCAATAAAAAGAATGTTACATTCTTAAATCTGGTGAATTTTTCGTTGAATAAAAACAATAGTTAATTTATAATTTATTGATTTAACCCTTAATCGCACGGTGTTGCCTGTACTATTCTTTATATTTTTTGTGTGATTTAAATCTTATTTTAAAACTTACAGTTTTCTGCAGTGAACAAAGTACGGTAATAAAATAGTTGTAGTTCGTATTCACAGGTGCCACTGTTAATTAATAATAATATTAATAAACATTGTTATGTGATTGATTCATTTATCAATGGATTGATTACAAAAGTAATAATATGTCGCCATCATTTATTTGATGGTTAAGCCTTGTATGTTGATTTAAGTTCTACATTCGAAACTATAATTTGATGGATATGGTTATGATATGACTGAAAAAACTAATATGATATTTTGGCGTGGCAATTGATTGAATATTGGTATAGTTGATTAGTAGGTAAGTTAATTAAATAAATACATAATAATATGAATACGTGTATTAATTAGGGCGCTAAGTACCAAAAAAATAAAAACTGTCATTTTTATAGAAAAAGGTTCTACATACCAACGCCAATAACGTCAACTATGGTCTAAGTGCCTCAAGCAAGTCAAAAAAATACAGCAAAATATTTAAATCTGGCGACGTTGTAAGTCCGTTGGCATGTTTTATTTATAATGGTGTAAGTACCACTGCAGTGTCAACGGCATTCAATATAAAATGTCTGACAACGGTGTGTTGACACTTGCGAGTTCTTAATTTCTAAAATTATGGATGCTGCCGAGATTGCTTCACACTGTGAAAACATATTTTTCAAAAGGTCTGCCGCATGCAATTTTACTGCAATGAGTCAGTATTTTGTAACCACGGGCAATACTACTTTTTGGTACTTAGAGCCTTAATAATACACATATTCAATAGCATATCACTCTTATGTTAATAACCAAATTGCATGTTAAAAATACAATCAATCTGGCTTGATATAGCTCCGTGCTCATCTGGCAGATTGAATTGCGGGAAATCTGGGAATTTAATATAGACTTCGCGCCATATACTGATATGGGCAGTAACATTGTACATTCCGCGAGACAAAATGTTTGTTGCGTCAAATGAACGTGTTTATTTTTTATTTTATGATAGAGTTTTTATGGAGGAAGGGGTATGTTAAAAATAGTGAATTGAAGCATTAAATAGACAAATAAATTCTTACCTCGACTTCGAATACATGAGTGATTGAATTTTTTGCTTATGAATATGTGGGAATATGTTCCAGCACTAGCGAAATTGTCTATGGTCTCAAACATTTTTGTACGAATGCGTTCGCTTGCCCACAAACCAAACGCACGGCGCGCAGCTTCATTTAGCTAGTCTAGATGTATATAATATAGTCTAAGGTTCCAATACTTCATGAATATTTAAGTTTTGTTTTGTCAATTTACTAAATTGTTTATGTATGTAAATACAAACATAGTATCGAAGTGAAAATCAAATAATCAATTCACGTGAAAAAGCTGATGAAGCTTTATCGTAAGCCAGCTTTTAATCAATAAGAAAAAAAATCTAATATAGGTAGTTTACATAATATATCTACACATAGTTAGATTGTTTATTTTTGTCACTGATTCAAATAAATTTTTAAGAAAGAATATGCAAAGTAAAGAAAAGAACAAAAATAGAAGATAGATCTGTTCGTTCTCATTACACATTATTTTTTTACACAATATTTGGCCATTATTAGTGACTAAAGCTTGTAATGTCGTGGATCCCAGGTTTCAATTCTGGATCTGGCAAATATACATATTGTTTTTCAATGTGTGTTTGGAGTCAGAGTATGGAAGTACGTTATAAAAACTAAAAAATGGAGTAATCCGTGACGTCGGTTAGTAATTAAGGAATTAATTGATACTCACCTAAATTTAATATATTAAAGCCGATAGACAAAATTATAACGCAATTCAATAAGCGCGAAATTCAAGTTAAAATCGTCGCTATTAACTAAGATACCAGTAGTTTAATTGGAAAAGTATACTGGTGCGAATCCAGCAGATACAGGTTCAAGTCCCGTCAGGTGTCGTATTTTTGTCTACAAAATGATTTTTTTAGTGTGTATATTGTATTGTATATATTTGTATGCATTAGATATTTTCAAATTATGTATATTCAGTATATAGAATGTTATATTTTGAAATCTTGTGTCTTATTAGTTGAATAAAAAAATAGTTTATACTATTTTCATAGTATGGTCGATTTTGGATGTCTTGTTAGACATCATAGATGCGGTGTATTGATCTGTAGGTGTTATATAAACCCATGTTTAGAATAGCATCAGTCAAATAATATAACGTCCGTTATACGACGCCATTAGATTGTATAGTTAATGAACTAAGAAGATTGGTAACTTTAAGCCTGGTAGACTATAAACACTTCAATAAAAGTGTGGTAAGTAAGTAGTTATGTTTATCCATAAACACGTGTTTAAACGTTCATACAAGAAAAACCGAGGCCCATTTGTCTTTTTACTGTCATTTTATAAACAGTAAACTCAAAATAGAGCTTTTATTATGAAAAGCACCATTAACTTCCAAATAACAGAGTAAAGCACTTGTTTTAAACGTAAACAGAGATTTAAAACAGCAACTACTAACAATAACTGTGTTTTCATCCCTTACAGCGGCGCTTGGCGTTTCCGTATAGGCACTTTGGTGTAAAACTGTTCAAAAGACATCCTTAAGTATGTCTTTGAATATAATTATTATGATAATAATTATCATAACAGGCCTATTCTAAATTTTAAAATGCGTTTTAATTTTGATATATTCTACGGAATATAGAGTGTAGATTATACAATATAGATGTTAAATATCTTGTACAAATTCATTAATAAGAGTAAAATATACATGAGTTGCCTAGAGTCATAACCCATATATTCCAAAAATCGACTTTTGAGATAATCGCAAAAACCACCAGACCACTGCTTTTTGTAATTAGACGAATAAGGAGTAGCAGGTAACCGATCTCGAGTAAGGAAGAATCAGAGATAAACTTAAACACGTATCAAGAATATGTCATAGGTTGAATACTGATAACTGCTATCGGTTTATGCATTGACGCTCATTTAATATTGGTGTATTACACACACTATTGCACGTGCATCATTTTCGTAGGATACTCACACTTTCAAAGCCCTGCATCAAAACGTAGCGTATTGCATATTATAGTATATCAGATTTATATTTATTATTTTTGTTCTGTGGTTAGAAAGGCTTTGATGACAGAACTCAAATAATTATTCATTGAAAAACGTGAGTTATGACACCAACAGTTAACTTTGCCAACGATTTTCACATGGTTTAAAGGGACTTTTTATAGCCAACTATTTTTCTTTACATAGATTACTGCCTTTAGAATCACTTGACTTGGTATATTCAACTCAAAAATGACAAAATTGCAAAATGTGAGTTATGAATCTAGGCGACTCAAATAACTAGATACTTACTGTTAAAGCTGGAGATAAGTCGAAAAATAAAATTTGCTACTGTATAGAATTGACAATTATTGTAATGGTTCTGTTTAAATTTAAATTCTTTGACGAAATAAAAAAAATATTGATCACGTGATAATATTTGTTTTTGATTTAAATGCACTTTCTCCTTTACAATGATATCTGGATTTGTCGCTCCGTCTATGGAAAAATTCAAATCAATATAACATACGATTACAGTAAAGTTAATATATAATTATTAATATCCAGGGGCGGCCCTAGCATTATACAACCTTTTTATTAGCTCGTATTCTTATTTGTCCAGTGGTTGTTTATCCAGTACAAATCTTGCATTCGATTTTTAACTAACTTCCCGACTAGCTAGACATTTGAAACTTTTAAAATATATCCGAACACGATGCCAATGCATTCTTTTAATAATTTTAGCCATCTTTAAGTAGAATTGAATTCATTTTCAGTTAATTCTGTTTTGTATGAAAAGTTATTTCGGAAGAAATCCGTAATCTAATCCACTATTTTTGGTTGCTAAGTGGGTTGTCCTAGCAACTAAATTAGTAATATATTATACGTGCGTTACTATGGAAATCAAAATGACATTTCAGTGTTCTATATTTGTTTGTTTGTTTGTTTTTTATTTACTTCATATCAAGTACAAGTTATTATACAATATACAAGCATATTGAGCATAATAATTCAACAGAAAATTAAAAAACGTATATAAAAAGTTCTTTTTATCTTGTAATTATTTATATTGCGCCCGCGTAATTAGTGTAAGACCTAACTAATGTATAGGTTAGAATGAAAAAAAAAAGCTATTGTATTTATAATAATTATTGTTGCATTAAAAAATTAAAGTGGTCACACATTTCATTAATTTAATACGGGCAAATAGACTAATAATATGAAAATAATTAAATACCAAGGCAATGTCATGCTCTATGCATAGTATTACTAGATCCACGATGTCGCTTATATCGCAATGTAAGTACCTAATGAGTAATTTAAAAAATCGCCGCATATCAAAATGAAATTGTCGTCATCTAGTTAACTCTAAGTAGGTAGCGTGGTACCGAATCCGCGTTAGAAAACGTCACGCATGACAGTTTATATCCCGTGATAATTAACTGTCGCAATACGACATGGCAGATTTATTATTTTTTATTGATTTTGGATTTATTTTTATTTTATTGATAGGTTAGTACAGCCGTACTCGGAATGATAGCGATGATCAACATTTTAATAAATATTATGAAATTCGAAAAGTAAAAAAGATACTTTTTATCATGTTTAAAAAATACAGTCGATTATCATTCAACGGTATTGTAAAACACCATTTTGTTTTTTAATATAGCAGCCAAAATTATGCTTGCCATTATATTATCCAGTTTATACCTATACGATCTACGGAATGTAAATGAACGGTAAATTCACTTACGTACCCCAATATGAACGATTAAGGAATATACAAGGTAAATTTGTAAAATTATAATACCATATTATTATTATTTTGCATTCCACACACCTTATTTTATTATGTTCAAATTTCAGCTGTTTAAACAAGACATTCAATAATTTTATCAAAATAATAATATTAATATAATATGTATCTTAATATTATAAATTGTATATTATTATTAATAATGATGATTTTTATATACCTATTGAAATAATAATAGAATCTAACGGAAACATAATAATAATATACTAAATAATTATACAAATATAGGCATACTTTAAATATATGAAAGTGACCCTGAATACCCATAACATAACCATAATTAAATTTTGCCATATGGCAATATCATAATATACGATTAATAATTATTGCCATATAGCAATGTCATATTGTACTATACTATGTAGGTACTACGGGACGCTGACATGACCTGGAATGATGGAAGAAGATTTGGCGAGCGATAGGGGTTCTTGGAAGCGCCGTTGGATTATGTGATTTAAGAGCGTACATAAGTGAAACGGCAAATAATTTTCAACAGTATGTGGGACGTAATTTAGGCCGCGTTGTCTGTCGGAGAGCGATAGTCGACCTGTGAGCACGTCAATTTGTTTTGTGATGGCGTCGGAGGAATATATTCTTTAATCGTGTAAAGATGACTAAAAAACGTTCCGCATGTACTTGAAAAAGAAAACCTGTCAATGAATATACTATTATTATTACGAATATAATAATAAACATAACATTAATAGGACGCACGTTGAATATTTTTGAGAAATTATATTTCGTTCGGCTCGCGTCATTTGCACAATCCGCGCATCGCTTAGTCACGATCTTTTTAGACCATGCCTCAACTGAGGTATAGCCTTAAGAAATGGAAAATCGTACGAACCAAAGCGCTTAATAATTTTCCGAAAATATTAACATAGGTAGATATTTATCGATATGTATATTAATTTTATAAAAACAAGTTGAATTTTTTGTTATATTATGGCCTATCTAGCTCAGATGGTCAAATTATTTTTTCCACGAGAATTTTTGGGGATTTCAAGAACCGGAACGGCGCTCCAGTGCTCTCCGGTCTATTTCGAGCCCTGGTTAAATACCGAATATATACACAAGATTTAAATGTGCATTTAGACCAAGCAAGCGAATGTTCATTCTTCCCCCACACCTTGCCAAAAAGCGTTTACGTCGAGAGAATTTCGCTGGAGTGGGGGAAGAACGAACATTCGCTTGCTTGGTCTATATCAGACCTAACAATGTTAGATTCTACGTTATACAAAATAATATTTTTATTATGCGTATTATGCACTCTAAATCACATATTTCACTTTAACCTTGAAGCTATCGATTCGTCTATGATTCTCGTGAACTATTTCTAATAACTACTTTTATCTGAGGTACTTATTTCAAATTGCGCTAATTAAAAGGTGAGTTTATTATTATATTATTATGGTTTTAAAAATAATAAAGCTAAATGGTATAATTTAGGTACCTAATTTGGAGATTAACGTATATTATATTAAGACACGTACACACTTACAAAGCAACCGTCTCACCCCTTTCATACAGGACCGTCACTGTTTAAATACTGAGTAGCTATATATAGTATGAACTTACTATTTCAACGGGTGCAACAAACTACGGTTGTTTATTGATGCCATTTAGCGTACAAACAATTAACAATGCACAGAGATGTTACAAAAAACTTTACTAATGATGCAGACATAGAACGGGTATAACGATCGTGTTTAAATTTAACGTTCTTATATTATGTACTTTGTTTTTTATGAGACACTGAAAGTATACATTAAGTTCACTGTAATTTTATATTTTGTAGTTTTTATCCGTTGATATTTATAAACTTTAAAGCGTAAAATAATGTTATATCTAACTAAAACAGGATCATTGAAAAACCTCACAAATATACATTTTAAAAAAATTTAGAAAAAAGTTCTCTTGCAAATTGGCCGATAGATGTTTTATGATGCTAAGGTCAGCATATTCTGCAATCTTCAAGTGAGACAAAGGTCGACAACCCCAAGTACTGTCAGCAAAACGCCGGGAAGTTGCATCTGTGCCACAATCACCATATTACCCAATTGTAACCTACAGCAATCTTCAAGTGTGAAATACTTCAATAAGGATCGACAACCCCAAATACTGTCAGCAAAACGCCGGGAAGTTGCATCAGGGCCACAATCACCATAATACCCAATTGTAACCTACAGCAATCTTCAAGTGTGACATACTTCATTAAGGATCGACAACCCCAGGTACTGTCAGCAAAACGCTGGGAAGTTGCATCAGTGCCACAATCACCATATTACCCAATTGTCGCTACATCAATAATGGCTTGCCGCAGTGTAGGTATCTAATTTCATTTCATAATATTATCATTCATAATATATATTCATTTCATAATATTATTATCATTCATAAAATTCATTTCAATAAATAACGAGTCACAGTTGATAGAAGATGGCATTCTACCAACACGCCTCGAACGGCGGTACACTCTATCATAATATCCCGGACTAAGCATAGCTCACCGCGTATTGTCGGGCACTGTTAACTTCGTACCAGTATTTTGTATCACTGTCGACGTGATCATCGAAGTCAACTTCACCACATCCAACCATTTGTACTCCCAATCGTCCGTAGAACGAGGAACATTCTCCACTAGTTACACGTCATCACGTACGCGTCATTTTAGTCTCATTTTATGTAGTCTTTGATTAAATATTTGACCATTTTGATATTTTCTTTGTAATAATAATGTTTATTATAAAAATATTATTTAAGAAGATTTTCACCCAACTGCCAGACATTTCTTTATACACACGTTTATGAACAGAACATTATCATAAATTCAAAGCAAACCAACCATTTGCGTAGGTAACACATTAATAATTAATCATCATAATGAAGAAAAACAGCACGAAAATTCCTGTGGTAATTTTATAACAAGTATAAAGTAATTATTTTCCACTTCTATGAATCTTCCCACGTCTCTACATACGCCAATAGTCTTTTATTCGTATTTTAATATTTGCTTTAATAAATACTCTTACTGAAACATCAAGGAAAATATTACTAAAAAAAATAAGTATTTACGTCTTTGTTAAAACTCTGACCAAACTTCTCGTATTTTAACATTTTGAGCTTTATTTACCAGAGGCAGAAGTTATAAAGGAGCTTTTTGTTGGACGCGTCATGACTCTCGAAGATTCACATCACGAGCTTTTTGAATCAGAAAGTTCGCCTAATTTGTTCTGAGGAAAGCTTACCCTTAGGTAGACTTTCAACCTTTTTAGGCTACATGTTTAATGTTTGTTAAATGATAGGCTATTTTGGAATACTCTTTTCCTTTGAATTTTGTTTTGATCGTATCTAAAAGGGATGCCCACGTGAATTTACGAGATAATAATATATCGTAGGAGGTCATTTTATTAGTCAAGATAAATCATATAAGTCGTTATTATACGATTTTTATTGATAGTTCTTTATCTAAAACGAGGTCATCTTCATCACAATCAGCCGGGCTCGATTGACTGCAAAATAAACGCCTCCCCCAGCTTCATCTAAAGTGCTTCACTACTCTTCATTTATTTGTCTCATTCATCAATCGAACTTAACGAGTTCGTCAAACTAAATTGTTATTGAATAAATAAAATAATACATATCACGCTGATATTAAAATAAATATTGATTTTTAATACTCGCGGCATTTTTAAGCGATGCGACGAGATAGTGCGGCGCCGACGATACAAATACAAATTAGAAACGTTAGGTTACTGTAAATATTGTGTAAATGATAATCTTTAATATGTGCGACTCATAGATGAGCGTTGCCGTGCACCTACAGGTAGGTGATTATAGCTAATATCAAAGGGCGGTATGTTTGGGCAAAAATCCAAGGTGAAATTAAGAGACGCAGTGGGTAGTAGCATGAGTAAACGTATAAGCCGGTGGCACCATCTATCTGTGGACTTCTTTAACTTCAAAGCAAACGGCATCTAGCCGTGGCATATTGAAAAGGGTGAGTAGATCAACTTAAAATAGAGTACGTCATACGAAAATATTGTTTTGAAAAATAAATGAAGTGAATTGATACCCGATAATAGGCTCAAAAGTTCCATTAAAAACAACGGCAAATATATACAACTTTGTCGTAGGACTAAAGTTCCCGTAAAATACCCTTTTCTATAAATATATCCAATCCAGACAGTCGTGTTGTTTAGTAGATATCTAAAACTAAGTACCTACAATGTATTGTACTATTGTTAATGTTGAAATATATTTAAGTAGTCTATTGACAACAAGCGGCTTCATTCACGTCTAATAGAAAAATTCTTAAGAAATGACTTACAAAAAGAAATGGGAGACTATTTTTAAGTGCCTTCATAAAGAGATATTAAAGAGATAACGGTCAAAGCTTTTCACAGTTTTTTGGACTATCCTCTCTTGTTAACGCTTATATTATTATCCAAAAATCACGCCACAAAGTCCAGTCATATTGGTAATAGAAATCAAAATTGTTTTTGTACAAGCAGAAGTAATATTATAATAATCTTCTTAAAACCACTTTAAAATACAATAATTAGAGACTGTAGTGTCCCACTGAACTCAGTCATGACTCAGTCCCACACTTACACATTACACACACATGCACATGGTTTTAGGTGGGCGTTTATTCGATTTGATTAAATTTAATAAAAATGTTAATTTAAAAAGTTAAACTACATAACATGAGTGGGTAATGCGCGTGTATTGTGCCCAGAGGCTTGTTACAGACTGGGATGCTTCATCTGGGATCCTTCAAAAAAGGTTGTATTGATAAAAAATAAGGAATTTTATTAGTACGAATTCTTTATCTGATATTCAACAATCGTTATAAATTTAATATACACTTACGTCGTGTTGATATCAAAACTCTCCTAAACGGCATTTCTGACATTAAGTGTAATCATCATTCAAATTTAAAATTCAAATTTATTTATTTCACATATAATGAACATAACAAATTATAAATTCAAATCGTTCACGAAATGACATAAAATAAGTTTTAATAATTTTTAAAAGTAAAAATACAGAGAATAAGTAATAAAATAAGAAAATAAATAAAATAAGTAACAAAATAAAAGTAGATGGAAGCACAAAGAGTGAACTTTGATAGACCCTATCTTAAAAACTTATAAAACAACGTCCACCAAAATTCACCCTCACGTAAGTGGAATATATCAATATCCGAAGCGATTTCATTAAACATGGTTACTGCTCTCCCAATTGGCATTACTAATGGCGGGTTAGTTCTGCACCGTGGGAGAACAAACAACGGATACCCTCGATTCCTAAGGTAATCATGTCTGTAATCTTGGTCACATACACTCATTTCAGTAGATAAAACAATAGTCATAAACTGAATCAATATCCGAGTTGTCAAATTATAATATAATATACCTGCCGTGTAACCATGTAGCCTAATTACTTTCGGCTACCTTAATAAAAATTGCAGGCGGTTGAGCTGGATTTTTAAAGAGGATTCAGAGTATGTATTTCAAAGCTAAATTTACCACGTTTGCGTGATAACAAGTTTTTTTTTATTAAAACAAATAAATTTACAGTGGGTATTTAACACTACGAATACAGAATTAAGCACGGTTACGTAGAATGGGTGACGGTGAACAAAGCATGGCACCCCGCAGTCAGTTAGTGAAATACCTTTGATTACATAAATTAAAAAAATTACAGGTGAACAATAATTCCGGCACATTGTTCAATCACACTTCATTCTCGACTGCCTCCAAAGAGATGTGACTTTGCCCCGAGCGACTGGTAACACATATTATATTACATTTTTACTGAACACGCTTTTCCTAAAACCGCGGGAATTTTGAAAATGATAAAATCAATCTCGGTCTTAACTGTTAAAAAAATTATTCCGATTGCAATATTGTAATACATCCGATTACAAATTTGGCCGGTGCAACAGTAAGTACCTGTCAGCTCGATAAATAACTATTGCAATCATACGAACAGCGCAATGTTAAGGTTCAATAATTGGTGACCCCGACTGACAAACGATATTTAAATTATATGTTTGTTCTTATAAAAGTATGATTTTGTAACACTACTTAAAATAAAAAATGACACATTGGTGAAAACCCATTCAAATCCAATGTTCGTTATATTCATGAACAAACATTGCATGCTCCCAAATGACCCAAAAATACATTATATTAGGCATATTACAATATCCTATATTTGATGTGAAGCATACGTCGTTGCACAAAAAAAACCTCCGATGTGCAAAAATCTTGTTTTGAGATAAAGACAAAAAACAGTTTTAAAAAATCAAGAGAATGATTTTTAATTTAATAGTACTGCATTTTTTTGGAGTAATATTATTTACACTATTTCAGTTGTTAAAATGATCGATAATGTTTATCAGTTTTACAATAAAAGAAATAACATGTTTACACTGTCACATAGGAGGTAAGTGTTGCACAATTTTGGCACATTGGAGATATTTATTATGCGTTGTCATTGTTGTTTTGAGATAAAGACAAAAGACAGTTTTAAAAAATCATTTTGAATTTAATAGTACTGCAGTTTATCCGAGTAATATTAATTACACTCTATAGGTTGTTAAAATGATCGATAATGTTCATCAGTTTTACAATATAAGAAATAACATGTTTACACTGTCACATAGGAGGTAAGTGTTGCACAGTTTTGGCACATTGGAGATATTTATTATGCGTTGTCATCCTTGTACAACACTTTATACCATAACTTTATAAGAAGAATCAATGAGAAAATTGACAAAAGCCATACTATTATTTAAATTGTATTATTAGATTATCCTTATTTATTCAATAATTTGGAAAGGCTCATTGTTAGCGGAAATATCGAGGGTCGACACGGGAGAGGAAAGTCACCAACAAGATAGTCCGACCAAGTGTAGGACACTACGCGGCTTTCAATACCTTCAACTATGCAAAGCGCAGGGATCGCTGAAGAGATGTTACTAGGACATTTCCAAAGAGTCACGATCTTAAACAATGAGGAATACGAAAACGAAGAATGTGCTACCTATTCAAAAGTATTGCTCTCGTTGCTAAAATTGAATAGATACTAAAAGAAAAATTGAAAATGTGAATTTGAATATTAAAAGAAAAAATCTAATATTAACGGAATACTGGAAGTTATCTATTGTTTCTTATCTGGCTTATATTTTAGAGTGTCATAAAAGATGCGATGGTTTCTATCAATTACATCCTTCAACTCTTGAAGGTGCTTATATTTTGATTCAGATATGGATAGAGGCTCAGTATACAATGCAGGTGACTCAACAATTATTGGACATAATTTGCGTCTTTGAGATAAAGTTTGCCACTCTTCAGAGTAATTGAGTTTTAATAAAATATCTCCACTCGGTAGATATTTTAAGCCACGAATGTCAACAACTGCTGGATCACCAACTTTCATTACTGGGCGAAGTGAAGATAGATTTGTTTTTAAATCGTCATATTTTTTGAAACAATCGTAATGTGTAGAATTTACTTTGTATGGCTGACTAGGCCGAGCTAAATGCATTCTCGCAATGTAAACGGAAGGTGAGAAAATTGGCGGCTTAAAATATTGTTCTAAAGTTGAATGCACAGCGTCTGCCTCAATTATAGTGTGCCCTTTTTCTAGATACAACTGTTCTATCACTTTATTGTGGGATTTTGCGAAATCGCTCAATGCACTCCCAAGAACATTGTTCCTATTTTGATAGTTACAACCATCCGACATCATTACAATTTCTTCGTATTCATTGGACAATTTCCTTAAATAGTCAATAATGCAAGATGTGTATTTGTTACATTACGATCTGCTTCATGCCAAGCATAAAGAATTACATCTGCATCATTTAACTGATAGATGGTAAAGTTGTGAAGTTGAAATATGCGGATTGCAATATGGATGGTTGAAATATGCGAAATATTTGTAATATGCGGATGACGCTAATATCTTTGGACATAGCAATACACTTTGCAAATCCATGGAGATAAACATTCTTTTGCTGTTGGCACATTCTTTGGCTTCACTTTTGGCAATACGACGTTCTTCTTTTTTCTTTATGTGTAATTCATAATCTTCTTCGTTTACATTGCCGAGCTTAAATCCGAAACATAAATTACACTGGTCTTTTCTAGGCCTGTGGATTGAAATTTTTTCTTCATGTAGTATTTTACTAAAAATATTTCGATTAACGGCGTCAAGATTATTCTCCAAACACCATTCTTTATATATATGTTATGCATATGCAGAATGGATATAAAATTTGACTCCACATACTTTCTATTGGAAGAAGCTCTACAATAGTGGCTGGGTACTAAAGGTATTAGATTGAGCCATTTCCTGACGAACTTGAGTTTATCTTGTCGATGTCCCTTGGTAAATGATACTTCATATACACTGCTTAGAGTACTGTTTTCTATATAGTTATTTGGAAGACGTATTATATCATTATGTTTTGTCCATCGTTTATAAATATCTTCTTTTATGCCAAGTGTGTTAAGGAAAAAATTCTTAAAAGGAAAGAAATATCTCCGCAAAGTAAAGAATATTTACTTTTAGGTGAGGTCATAATACGACCACAACGGCCCACAAGCCTTCTTCACGGTATATCTTTTGTTTTTTACCCTTCTACAACTTTCTGTCCGGTATACGATTTTCCGAGAAGTCTTTTCGTTTGGTTTTTTTTTACTTTTAATGTCCAAATTAAGCATTAAAACAAAAAGAAGGACGACGAAATTGATGAATAATACATGTAAATCATAAAAATAACTTACTTCAAAGTATCTTACTGCAAAGTATCTAGAATAACAGCTTATTTATATCACGAATAACACACATTTAGCAACTGATAGTGTATCGGCGCAATATAAGCGTATAACTCATTAGCTCCGATGTGCCGAGTGCGTGCACAACAATACCTCCAATGTGATAAGTCAGCACATCGGAGATTTATCCACTTTTAAATATGAGACCCATCACATTGAAGGTTTAGTTTTTCGAAAATAACTTTAAACCAAAAAGTGATATCACATTGGAGGTTCTTGTCAACGATGCAGAAAAAATCGTAGAATATTTTTGCATCAAAAACCAATTTTCGTAAAAATGGCACATTGGAGGTTTTTTTTGTGCAACGACGATAATCAGTTTTGATGCGTGGAAAAGGAGAGTCTCAGAAGCAATTACCCAAAACTGAGGTTGCCATATACTCAAATATGATTTGACTGATACTGCATGGGCGCATAAATTTTATTTGAGATGTATCCATGAAAGAGAGAAGCACAGTGAAAAGTCAAAAATAACCTAATAAAATATAAATCAAACGCTTAATGATTCATATAGATGGATGTAATCGGTATCAGTTTGTATTCTTTGTCCCTCTTGATCTTTCTTGCTCCTTCTTTCCGCCCTACTGCCTTCCAAACCCCTACAAGAGGGTGGTTGTGCGTATTTTGGAATTACTGAGTATTTAATACTATACTTGACCTTGTTTCAAAATATGGATAAGTATATTATTATATTTTATATCACTATTTATTCTGTCATTCATTTGGAAGATAATAAAAGTAAGTACACATGTTAGATATTATTATAATCAATACTTTCACTGTAATAATTATTATTATAGACATCAAATCGTAACAAATCATCCACGCATGGCTGATTTCGTGTCTTATATCACTATAAATATAATACATTCTTAGCAATCTGACATTAATAACTCACGATCTGAAAAATATTGCTAAGAATATTATTTTTCATTATTGTGTATCGTAAAAGCTTTGAGTATTTTTGTATTATAAATACATCATAGAATTAGTAAATAAAAATAATAATAAAGATAAAAGTTATTTTAATTACACCGTATCGGGCCACGCGCCGATAATCATCGGTAAATAAATAAATAATATGACGAAAATATAACATTGTTTTTCTTTCTAGATAATATTATGACGTCAATTCATTAAAACTCAGTAGGCGATCGAGCGAGCTTTATTTGAGAGCTTGATGTATTTAAAAACTGTATTTACCATGCAAACATAATTTTATTATTTAAAACAAGTAACTTACATTTGGGTAGAATATTAATGTCATTATTGAATGGGCAATGCAGACATCGCCGTCCAGTTTCACATTATATTATTCGATAATATTCAGTGACGTCCTGAGGGGGTAGGCAGATTGAGCGTCGCTTGGGGACGGCAGTTACTCAAAGGGCGGCAAATCGAAGAAAATCAAAAAATATATATTATGGGAATAGGTACCTAAACTTAGTAATACGAGTAACGGAAATATCGTCCAAGTTATTGTTATCAATGGCGTGGATTCACTTAAGTGTGATGCTGCCGTACCGATAGCGTTTCACATACCTAAATCGCTGGATCCAACCATTGTCTATTTCAGTGATTCGGAAAACGAAAGTACATGGATAAAATTATTACATTCAAATAGTAAGTACATTTCCGTCAGTATTTCGCGCGGACAAAATCGGAATATAAAAATAATTAAACTATTTTTTTATTCAATGAATTATTCAAGCTTTATTGAAAAACATACTTAGAAAAAACACAAAAAAAATATGACGTCAGACAAGACGCAAAGCTGCGTGGATTCCGGCCAATATGCTTTACCAATTTAACTACCTGCGACATACCTAATTACAACAAAATTAACAAATGAAGTGCCTAATTACAAAAAGCGACAAGTTCATAATTCAATATTTTCGGGAAACAACGTTTTTATGTTTCAAGCTTCAATTACCTATTTGTTTTAATGAGAGATTATTGTTGTATTCTATGTTGAAATGAGAACCAAATGGCAATTTGTTTCAGCCGATAAACTTTTAAATGTGGTTAATATAGGCAAAATAAAATTGGACGAAGCACTATTTGTACCTCACTTTTTAATTTACTCCACATAAGGCACATATATCCATGGCACTGTCATCAGTAAGTTTACAAGATGCTACAGCATGGGAGGCGCCCTTTTCAATATTGAACGTTCCCTTATTGGTTGACTTAAACACGCGCGAAATCAACTAAGCTTTAAATAATATGAAACATGGACTTGGCGCTTTTTGTAATAAATCGAGAATGAAAATATTTTTTTTCGTAGGGCTATGTCGCGTTTTGGAATTTATAGATCAATACATATTGTGTAAAATTATACAAAGAATACGTGCGTCTTTTTTTCTAGATTTTGACCAAATGTGGTCAAAATCCTTTTTGGAATTAGACGCCTCAAATAACATGCAAAATTTCGTTAACATTGGCGACTAACTTTTGTGGCTTGAATATATAGATACCTTGCACTTTCCTTAACTCAGAAATAATGGAAACTGAAATACTTAACGATCTCAAGTAAGGAATAATACGGGATAAATTTAAACACGTGTCAAGAATACATCATACGTTGAATACTGACAACTACTCTTGGTTTATGCATTGGTGCTCATTTAATATTTGTTTAATACGCACAGTATTGCACGTGCATAATGCGTGTTTCATTTTCGTATGACACTCACACTTTCAAAGCCCCGCATCAAAACGTAGCGTATTGCATATTATAGTCTATCGAAATTCTATTTATTATTTTTTCTGTGGTTGATGACAGAACTCAAATTATTCATTGAAAAAGTGAGTTATGACACCAATAGTTAACTTTGCCAACGATTTTCACATGGTTTAAAGTGTCTTTTGATAGCCGACTATTTTTCTTTATATAGATTACTGCCTTTAGAATCACTTGATTTAGTATATTCAACTCAAAAATGACAAAATTGCAAAATGTCAGTTATGAATCTAGGAGACTCAAATAACTAGATACTTACTATTAAAGCTGGAGATAAGTCTAATAATAAAATTTACTACTGTATAGAATTGATAATTATTGTAATGGTTCACACAGTATTGCACGTCTATAATGCGTGGTTCATTTTCGTAGAACACTTAGAGCCGAGCCACACCGGGCGACTCTGGTCTCGAGACCAGTCGCCGAGACCAGACCGATGCATGCAGTTATATGGACCGTGCCACACCTGGTCGCTCAGTAGTCGCGCAAGCAATAAAGTCGGGCGATCAGTAAAATCTAGTTCGTGCGCTCGGTCTGGTCGCCCGGTTTGTCTGGTCTCTCTGGTCGGGCGATCGGTAGCGATGTATGAAAACATATAGGTATGTATTGAGCGCTGCCACACTAGGCGACCAGTCGCCGGCAGCCACGCCGCATTTTTTGCATAATTGCGTATACATTCATTACTATTATTATTATTGGCTGCCTCTCTGGTCGCCGGCAAGTCGCCTGAGTAAATCGCCCGAAGAGACCAGTCGCGCGACTGGTCTCGAGACCAGAGTCGCCCGGTGTGGCTCGGCTCTTACACATTCAAAACCCTGCGTCGAAATTTACTGTATTGGTATATAACCTATCGGAATTATATTTATTATCTGTTCTGTGGTACTCGTACCTTATCATCGTCATAAATTTATCCCTGCTAATAATAAAAGCTAATAATAAGCTAATAAACTACTTTATAATTAATGAATAATAAGAGCTTTAAGAATTTAACACGCTTTTATCGAGCACACACACACACTTCAAAATCAAAAATCTTGAAAAAAGGCTTCATAATATGCATTAATTATTTTGCATTATTTCCATATTAAGTACTTTTGTTCAATAAATTTATCATTATTACTCAAACAGATTAACCATTAAATACCCAATAAATCTTCAAAATATAATATACTCGATAATATAATATTTTCAATAAATAAATCATATCATTTTCTTTACGAGTTCGCTACGTAGGTATCCAGTGATTTACTCTCTGTCTTATCTTATATTTTACTAAGGGTAAACGATATTTTAAACGTAAGCTAGATTCTATAGCGAACCACAAAATACCACACGAAGAAGTGTAAGCCATACTTACGTTACACAATCAAATAACTCACCTAAATAACACAGTGTTAAGTTAGTTAATAATTCTTAGAAATAAAGATGTGTTGGAAGCTTTAATTTAAACGAATTAGGTTTGTATATTACCTTATTTATGTAGTAGACAACATTGAAAGTACGGAGATATTGTAAACTCTCTTTATTATGTACCTACATTACTTTGCATGTCTGTGGTTTATAAGGTTATAATTATAAAACACAGAAAAACAGTCTTTAATTTAATTGTTTTTATGAATATATATCGATACGTTAGTTCCAAAGTGTAACAACTCAAATACCATAGTTATGAGATAAATTAGTAAACAAGATTTTGAGCAGGCTTAATCTCCAGTGATGTTAATGAGGTGTTTTCAAATTATGTATTTTTAATAAAGATTGTTACATTCTCAAATCTTTCCCGTAGTCCAGTGCGTAAGGCGCTGGCTTTTCATCGGTGCCTCCATGTTCGATACCCGGTGAGGTGTGTGATTTTCTGTAAATCCGGGTGTTTGGGATGTTTCCCTTTCACTCTCACTAATCACACTACGACTACATACTGTTTCAGTTCACTGCTGTCATTGGGCCCAATGGCCTTTTGTAGTGTTTGTTAAGTAGAATATAATAATTATTATATAATATTTAAAAAAAAAACTTGTGAATTATTCGTTGAATAAAAAATAGTTTATTCAGATAAATTCATTCGCTCCTTCGCTGCTGACTAGATAATGATTTTTTAATTACCATCTTTAAAATGCACGTTAATTACATCGAGCGGCCGCCTGGTCATTACGCGTCAGGTGCGTCTTCAGCGTCCTAAGTATTAATTTAAATGTCGTTTCCCACAATTCGTGAGGAAAACACGTGTTTAAAGCAATTTTAAGCTTTTTTATGAAGTCGGTAGGTATTTAATATATAAAACTGGACATGTCATATATATAACTAAAATAAGTTATTTTTTTCCGACCATGTCCGATCCTAATAGGATCATATGAACTTCCACAGAGTAGAGGTTTGTATTAACAGATTTTGTTGTTTTACAAAAAATGGATGTCAGCCACTTGCTCAACGTATCAGGTCCATACCCCGACTTACACACAAATTGAAAAACAATATATTGTGTACTTGCCAAACCCAGGATTTGAATCTGGGACCCACGGTGGCCACGCGGTTTAAGCGTTGGACTATAACGCCGTGGGTCCCATATTCGAATCCTGGGTCTGGCAAATGAGTTATTATCGGAATATAATTCTACAACTACATACCTACACATCTAGTTAATTTTTAATAATAGCCAAAAAAATCAATTTCGTATTGTGAAGAGACTTTAAAATATACTTTCAATTGGAGACATGTTCAACGTTAGTGACATCACGATGAGACTTATTCATATAATCCAATGAAGTGATCGTATGGCCACTGTATAAGTATAAAGTAGAGATCATTATTTTTATTAAACATTTCTTTTATTATCTACAATTATTGCGGGAAAATCGAATCACAGAAAAGTTGATAAATTATTTCTAAATAAATAGTGGACACGCCCAGTTTTGTTTGTTAACTATTACATACTGAAGTAACTGACTTTGTAACTAATACTTTCAAATACAGGCTAATACAATAGGCTCCTTATTTAGTTTGAGATGTGAGTAAGTAATAATTCTTCAATTTGAAAGCTCGCAAACAACGCCAGGGTAGTTTTCGGTTTACCTCTGCTGATACATGATCCTTGTCAATCCAATTGGGGTGGCGCCCTGAGATGCTTGAGTTATTAGATTGCAGAGTATTCAGACAACGATTTCGCCGTAAGCTTTCGCGCGGTGAGAGCAATACCTAACCAAAGCATAGGCGAGATGGTAATACAATATGATTTCAGTATCAGATGAAAGTATTAACGCCAGAATGTGAAAGGGCAGATAAATTATTTACGCTAAATTATGGAGCAGTGATAATAATATTTAGTACTCAGAATTTTGGATGGATAATAAATCATATTATTATCTAAAATTGCGAAATCCATAATAACAAATAAGATATACCTAATGCGATAATTAATAGTGAAGGGTGAGATTGAAGGGATAAAAAAAAATATAATGTAATATCTAAAAACGTCTAATCTTTCTTTCGACCATGTCTGATCCTGATAGGATCATATGGACCTCCACAGAGTGGAGGTTTGTATTAACAGATTTTATTTTTACGAGAAATGGATGTTAGCTACTTGCTCAACCTATTAGGTCCATACTCTGACTTATACACAAATTAAAAAACACAATATGTGTACTTGTCAGACCCAGGATTCGAACCTGGGACCCTCGACTCTATAGGCCAGCGTTTAAGCCACGCGGCCATCGTGGGTGTAAAACGTCTAATATTGGACTGAAATACAAGGTATTGTAGACAATGGCGGCTCGTCCATATGCACAGTTGAACTGCAGCACCCCCAAGCAAATTGAGAATAATGTAATATTATAATATTATATAAATTGATGTATATTATTTATGAAAATATTAATATTATTAAAGCGTGTTAAGCTTTCCCATGCACCGATACATCCAATAATAATTATCATAACCGCGATGAAAGTGATGCATCGCGTGATTTTATGCAGTACCATTTTCGATAAAAATGCTCGAATTGGCGAAGGTGGCACGCGGGGAGCGGGGCTCGCCGCACAGAGCTTAGACTGGTACTGCCGCTCAGACAGTGATACTAATACGAAAATACTATTTTCGTGTTGCAAACGTTGTTGGGACAGCGACTCCGAGCTAGTATCGACGCGCGACGCGAGTCACGACAGATGCCGAGAGCAACTAAACGGGGGTAGACCTTCTTTCAAGGAAAAAGGACAGAAGAATCAATTTTATAATGAAATAAAAACACTTATAATATTTAAATTTCATAATTTTGATGTAAATAGTAAAATATAATCCAAATAATCATTTATTTTTATTTTTAATCAACCGCAGCACCACCAGATATAATATCCACGAGCCGCCGCTGATTGTAGAGCTGTTTTGCTGAGATATTTATAGACCAAGATAAGTTCTTAAATATGATCGCCAACATCGGATAGTGCCACTGCCACTGCAAGCCAATTTTTACTAGATGGAGACTTATAGACCAGCTATTTTTAGATTATTTTTAGAATAAAATAAATCCCTTAATATATGAAATACGATGATAAATATTGTATAGAAAATATACACAAACATTTAATTCAGAAGTCATGACGTTTACAAGAACGCACGAGTTAACACGTTCATGGCCTGAAGTGACATAAATGTTTTGTCGAGTTGTCTCGGCTCTGGCAGTGATCAGGTAAAGTATGATACTAATAATAATAATGCTACCTGGAATACGTTGATGACGCTGTCCTATTTGACATCTCAATCGAGAGCGTTCAAAAGACAAACGACAGGTTACAAAACAATTTGTTTTGTAATGGTTTGAAAATCAATACAAAATAACCAACGTTTCTAATGGGAATATCTGGAGCAAAATTCAACCGATATAGAGTGTCTGGGAATCATGACTATAATACTCGGGTAACCCCAAATGCCGCCTATTTGACGCTTGCGTTCTAACTATACCAGACGGCTTTCTAACTGTAGAAAATCATGGCTCCTTACGAAATTTGCACCAACTGTTTACTCAGCTTCAGGAATAGATTTTTGCTACGGATACTAGGTTTGTGGTGACTGGTGATATGATTTTAAGAGTAACAAGGAAATAAGAAAGCAAACAAAGCCATTTCTCCTCACGTTGACAGTAAATATACGAGAATTACAGTCTGGCTTCCTTGTACTTAAAGCCAACTGGATTCCATCGTTCTGGAAAGCCGCTAGATAATATATACAGAGTATGTAGAGTGGAGCTACGAGGAACTTACAATATGACCTGGATAGACGCTAAAATATTGACGAGGGACTGGTATTCTTGGAGGTACCGTGTGATATCCATAAATGGTCCAGCCGGACCAAGGGCGGACAAGACCAAAGTAGAATGAAAAGTAATAAAAAACGACAAAAAACATAAATTTAGGTACGTACATCACACTTTATTCTGGATGGAACGACATGTCATAATTTATATATACCTATATATATTGCACAATTATTTTTCACCCAAGACCAGTTCCATTTTTTTTTGATTTTCTTAGAATAATATTTTTTTTTGGGTATGTATATTTTTAAATCATTTCAATATTAAGAATGAGATAGTAGGTACCTTCTTGCCTTATAATAAATTATTATTAATGTTGACGTTCTCTATAGAATTTGAAATGACCGAAAAGTTCTGCTGCTTCGTATCAAAACCAGAAACCTACAGTACCTCGACCACATTATGAGAGGTCAAACGTAGCATTCCCCAACTTTACGGGTGCAAGATCACCCTTACGCTGGCCGACCTCTGTTAGGGGATGGCACGATAAGAGAAAATAATATTAATTGTAAAGCATCATTGCAACTATTTTATAAAACAACAATTACTGATCTTTATCAGTTATAATATTTAGAGTAGGTACCTCCTATTTTATTACAATGTTTTTATTAGCTCGTATTCTTGTTTGTCCGGCGGTTGTTTGTCCAGTACAAATCTTGCAATCAATTTTCAACTAACTCCCCGACTAGCTAGAAATTTTAAACTTTTAGAATATATCAGAACACGATGCCAATGCATTCTTTTAATACTTTTAGCCATCTTTAAGCAGAATTGAATTCATTTTCAGTTAATTTATATACGTGCGTTACTATGGAAATCAAAATGAAATGTCGAAATTACATTACAGTATTCTATATTTGTTTGTTTGTTTGTTTTTTATTTATTTCATATCAAGTACAAGTTTAAGCATATTGAGCACATATAGCATATTCAACAGAAAATTTTAAAATATGGTATATAAAAAATTCTTTTTATCTTGTAAATATTTATATATATATTATTCAAAAAATAAAAAAATCACTGTCTGGTGTGCTTTATGGGCTGGTAGAATCACATGTCATATTTCTTGAACAATGATGCCAGACAGAACGTTAGTCAATGAAAAGCGATTTATAGATCAATTATTACTGATTTTTTATTCCCCAACTGAATGGTATTAATGTGGAAGAGCTGTGGTTTCAACAAGACGGTGCAACATGTCACACAGCGCGTGCCACAATCAATTTATTGAAGGATACATTCAATGAGCGCATAATTTCGCGTTATGGACTGAATAAAATTGGCCTCCAAGATCATATTGTGATTTAACACCGTTGGATTATTTTCTGTGGGGATATGTGAAGTCACTAGTCTACGCTGATAAACTAGAGATAATAGACGACTTGAAAGCCAATATTCATCTCATTATGGATGATATACTGCACCAGCTGCTCCAAAAAGTGGTCGAAGATTGGACTTTCAGATTGCGCTTTCTCCGAGCCAGACGCGGCATAGTTAAACACTAATGGCATAAGATTATCTTTCCAATAAAGCCAATACCATAAATTATATGTGTTTCACTTCATTTTATAGTTCTATATCTCTAACATCTACCAGTAGCGAAGGGTGGAGGTAGGCTGTTAAGATCCAACATAAAGAGTGCGCATTAATTGAACTTTGTTAATCATGCGCATTTGTTTTTATTGAACTAAGACTACAATAATTTACATCTGGTATTGGTTAGTTTTTAAAATCAATTAAATCCTGCCTAAACCAAACCATATTAGATTTGGTGTATTTTGAGCGATGCGACAAAATTGTGCACACTTTTTTATTCGCTGGATTAAGAATACATATCACACATATTGGTGGTATATTTTTAAATTCATTACGCCCTGTATAAACCAAACTATAATAGATAAAAAATATTATTCTATATAAAAATATTAAAAGTTATGTATTATTTAACTGCATAATTTTAGATATTTTATGAAGAGACGAGTATTTTTTGCTATTATCTATTATGGCTTGGTTTCGCTGGGTTTAATTTAATTTTAAAAACTAACCAACACCATCCGTATTGTAGTCTTATTTCAATGAAATCAAATACGTTTAACTGACAAAATTTAGTGTTCACTTTTTATGGCGGATCTTAACAGCCTACTTCCACCCTTCGCCATTGACATCTACAACAACCTTTATAAACATAACACAATATTAAGTTCAGTCATTTTCGATTTTGTTGTTTTTAATACAATAATTTTAACCATCATGTAAACGGATAGTAAAAATATTCCGAAAGTATCGCTTCATAATACAGAATGCCTATACCAACCCGAAACTCTTTTTCCACTTTTCCGTGCTGGAAAATGTTTTTAAAATACATATTGATAAGCAAACGCTTGATGATCGCAGCTTTTTGCACGCTAAATGATAGAGCCTGGCTCACTTTTCACACAAGTCCTATATTGGCATACCACGTAGGCGTTGAATTTTTTTATTTTCAATACGCTTCGTGACGCTAAAAAACGTTAAAAGCTTTTGTAGGCACACGGTACACTGAACGCTATTGTGCTGCATGGAAAATATATTTTAAAATGCAACTCGTTACCTGGCATATTGCACTTTTTCCTAGCGATCAGGTAATATCTTGTGAGTATTACCTTTGTACAAGTTAATCAAAAATACAATTCAACTTCTAATACACATTTGTGAAATTGAAATCTAAATATACTATACGACGTACATGGATAATTTATTCGTATAGAATCATTTTCTATATCATATAAAAGTATGGACACTATATCAGGAGATGCCACGGGGACTTAAAGCTTTCGAGATATGACAATATAAAAGCATTTTTAAAGCTTCTTAGACTGACAAAATAAAAAAATTGACGTCATCATACGAATGGACGAGTACAATCAATCACACAATTATCAAATTTTACCAAAATCTAAGAAAATATTTATTTTCTTACAAATTGAGCGTAAAATATTCTTCTTCTTCTTCTTCGGCCATATCCGCCCGTTAGTTGGAGCATATGGATACCACGCGGCGTCTCTTCCAAGAATTTCTTTCTCTCGCCAGTCTACTTGCTTCGTTGGAGGTCAAACCAGCATCCCGTAGTTCAGCCTTATACACTCTATAGATAGTATTTAGCAGGCTCCCAGAACGCCGGAATCCGGTCAGCTTACAAGTTACTAGCAACTAACAGCTAGCAAGTAACTGACAAACCAGGTTGAAGTTTTCTTCTGGCACCAGCAGTACGTGACCGAGCCAGGTCCAACGAGAGGCTGCTTAATGCGTTCTTTTATCTCTTCGTTACTTCTAAAGTTATAACACTACCGCATACCCAGAATCTGTCACAAACATCTGTTTTAGAAACTCAGTATACGGTTGTTTTGAGCCTTCGTAAGGTGCCATGATTCGCAACCGTAAAGCAGCACCGTCAGAATGCAGGCGTCAAATATACAATATTACTGAAAGCAAAACAAAATCCCTAACCACTCGATACATACGTCTACATCGAAAAATAAAACACTAATATGATTATTAGTATCAAGACATGATTCTAGGATACTTATTAATTACGTTGGTAATCGTATCTTTAATATTTAATTTTTCGTCACGGGAAGCTCAAAATAAGTCTAAGCTTAGGACCTCCTAGTCCCTAAGCTAGCCACTTGTTAAATTATTGTAATGTGGACTGTAGATATTTAAAACAAATTATATGAGTATATATTATTCATCTCGCGTTGACGTGTAAGGATTCGATTAAAATGTTAGTAGTTAATGTATTTAACTTACTCCCACACGCACACGAGAGAAATTTTATAATCAAATAAGCTGGTGTGTGTAAAAACTATTTCGCAAAATAAAAATATTCGGTACCTACCTAAAACATGTTTGAACTTTAGATAACAATATGAAAACAGTAATAGATAAAAATATAATAGTATTTTTAATTACATAGCATGTTGAGCAGTACCAGTAATAATTTACAAATAACTTTGGTTCTTATCATAATGGTTGTGGAATAATAAAATTTATTTATATCACGCTCAAATCGTGAAGTGTAGGCATTGTTAAACCATTTTTTTTGTACCCGGATACACGTTGAAGCGGAAAAATTTGAAAGTTATATGATTATGGACGTAATCATAAGCAGAAAAAAAAACCTACTTAAGGGTTATTGCAATGATACAAATCTTTTGAAAGTTTCCTTATAAATATAAAAAAGGAGTCGCCACTTTATTGCCTCACATTACGTTGTTTGGTACTATCAGATAGGGGCGAATTGGTTACGTATCATAAACAGACAAATTTAGATTTTAATATACTTAATATTTTCTTGAAATAAATAGAATTAAGTATATTATATTATATTCATATAGCAAAGTAGGTGTAGAACAGTGATTCCTAAACAATAATAATATTTAGAGGACGGAGCACTATATATGTCAATAGTGGGGTTGCTGCCAAAAGTTGGTAAGTCGATAATTTACGTATTTAGAGTTGACAACGGATGTTCTTTGAATCAATTTTTTATGAATACATATTGTATTTATCATATTTTAGTAGGATTATTGATGGAAAAAATTGTGCATGCACGTCTTGTTTATATAAATAATAAATATTTGAAACAGGCTGTTTCAAAAAAACTCTTCTGCAAAATATTTCAAATATGAGTTAGAATATGTCTGCATTCAGCTGAGTATATAATATGTGTTTATATCATAAATATGTATGCTAGAAAAAAAATCAAGGTCATCCAATATATTATAGAAGATGACGTATATAAAGATTAGTATTATACCTGATGACATGTCATACTTTAAATTGCAATTATTATTACTTCATAACATGATTACGAGACTTTCCAACTTTTGGCAGTAACCCATATTATTATGTTACTATTATTTTTAATTTGTATATAATCGAGAATCGGTAAACTGTGCAAAAATGACGCGATAAGCAAGTACAATTTCTAAGTGATTTTGAGATATAATCTTCTTTATTTTAACTGTATCTATCAATAATCGTTGTCATGTGCTACGTATTAGTCAAAATAAAATATGTATTAACAAATATACGAAAATGGGAGGGTGAGTAATTAGAGTATTTTAAAACTGCGACTGCAAGTGACCATCCATTGACTGAAACTGCATGCGGTACTAAGTGAAAATATATTTCCATTAACGGCCCACATGCTCGTCGTAGGTCAAAATTGAGTTTTTGTTAAATTTCTTCCTACTCCCTACTTCAATTATAGTTTGCCAATTAATGGCTACGGTCGTATGTTGTAGCTTAACCACTGGGGAATGACAAAAGAAATGGCGTATTTCAAAAAAACACTACCTTATTCTTAGGTCAATAATTATTATAAAGCAATCATTATTCATAAGATGTTTATTACACTTGAATTGTCAAAAGCATAGCTTGTAAGAAGTATCTTTAGGATCATCTTCGAATGTGTTAATCTTGCCGATTTTTTGAATAATAAAATGCCTAATTCTTGTCAAATTTGGGATAACAGAGATTATCAACATAATTTTTTATCGTGAATATTTTACAAAAATCATCTCGTAATAAATTATACTAATGGTTTTATAAATGCGATTAAAAATTAATAAATGTAAAAAATCTTAACACCACTGCACAGTTATGTACCGAAATATGACTATATTCTAAAACATTAGAGCGAGAGGTTTAAAAGAATACTATTTTATGTAACAAAAATACTGTATGCAGTCATCAAATGTTTAAAATAAATATGAAGGATAATATGGCTTCAAAATTATATAAATAGAATATTATCTACAACGTTTAAGGAGTGTCCAGGATCATGGTTTGAAAATACAATAAAAACTCAATTTTGACCTACGACGAGCATGTCCCTCCTTAAGGCTATACCTCAGCTGAGGCATGGCCTAAAAAGATCGTGACTAGGCGATGCGCGGATTGCGGGTCGCGGGCGGAAATAGCGCAAGCCGAACGAAATATAATTTGTCATAAAAGTTCAACATGCGTCCTTTTTATGTTATGTTTATTATTATATTCGTAATAATAATAGTATATTCATTGACATGTTTTCTTTTTTAAGTTCATACGTAAAGTATTTTAGTCATCTTTACACGATTTAAGAATATTTTCATCCGACGCCATGACAAAACGAATCGACGTGCAGACACCTCCACCATCGCTCTCCGAATGGCAACGCGGCCGTTATTTCGTTCCACATACAGTTGAAAATTATTTGCCGTTTCACTTATATACGCTCTTAACAGAAATCATAAGTTTAATATGGCAGACGGTTCAAAACCACGTGCTTTTTTAGTTTATGGATGGTTTTTAAGTACTAGTTTATTATTTTAACCCAACATCACTGGTACTCATGAATACGTTCGCCGTGGTTCAACAAAGTATTTCAAGAGTTTTGCTAAACAAGAAAGACTGAAAATCACTCGTATACCTAGAATTACCGCTATTACGTTATTAAATATCATTTATTATTTTTCATACTGTACTTAATCCCTATTTCAAAATAAATAAATGCTTTACATTAAGACACCTCTTGTAATAGTCTGATCAGTAAGAAAGGATAGCGATTCTGTCAGGTATGACTTAGGCATCATAGGGCTAATACCGCCATATTGGAAAAATGGCGACTAGAAATGATTTTTGCGTAATATTTCATTACCTGTTAGTCTAACAGAATTTGTATTTTTAGTTAACCAGAGAGTTCCACAAAAAAGGAATATTGCATATTTTTATAGTTTTGTTACATTAAACAGATTTTTTTTAAATAATTAATAGCATTTAAAAATTAATACATTCTATCATAAATTTAACAGACCAAACGATTCCTTTTTCAAGTTTATTATTATAATAATAAAAGATATCGATATAATTTGTTTCACATAGTCAGATACTAAAATTGAAACGGAAAATAATTTTCAACTATAGGCGCGACGAAATTTTGAATTCGCTGGCATTCGGAGAGCGAACGTCGAGCTGGAAACACGTCAATTTGTTATGTGATGGCGACGGGGGTATTAATTCTTAAATCGTGTAAAGATGACTAAAAACGTTACCCATTTACTTGAAAAAGAAAACATGTCAATGAATATATTATTATTGTTACTAATAGAACAATGAACGGAACATTAAATGGACGCATGTTGGATTTATATGACAAATTATATTTCGTTCGGCATATTGCGTCATTTGCACCCGCGACCCGCAATCCGCGCATAGCCCAGCCACGATCTTTTTAGACCATGCCTCAACTGAGGTATAGCCTTAATAGGATGTACTATATTTTTACCTATTGTCAACTCTTTTAAAAAAAATAGATGTTTGTTTAAATTATATTGTTAAAACAAGGAAACATTTTCTAGACATCATAATGCTTTCATAAAAATTGTATTTTAACGGCATTTTATTTTATATTATTGTGTTACCAATTAATATATTACATAACCCGATGCATAAATAGATAAATAAATGTTCACCTACCAAATTCGCTCCTGGTCATTAGACGTAACTAAATCCGTTGGAATTGCGTCATAAAGCTAAAGGGAAAGTGTAATAAAAGCACAACACAGTTTCGGCAACAATACTCAAGTTTACGGCGAACCTAGCACCTGCAGGAAGACGAGAATAACGTAATGAATCCAGATTATGTGAAGATAGAAAAAATTCTACTCTAGAACAAGTTTTATACGCTGTGAATGCAAGGAAATAACTGTTTACCTAATAGATTTACGAAGATATGGTTAAACATCGTCACCCCATTATTTTGTGTTTTTGCGGGAAAAGAAAATCGAATTTTTTTAAAACAAATTACCTAGTTATGGTTTCACAACACAAGAAAAGAGATCAGTAGTGAGCTTATTTTTATTCTCAAATTAAAATTTGTTTAGGTAGGTTGTTAAAATTATTGTTGAACATTTTTAATTCATCTACCGTTCGCTATAATAGCTTCAAAAACTTACGAAAAAGTCCTAAAAATGTTTTTTTACCGAATGGGACTTGAACCCATGTATTATATCTTTACAAATTAAGCTGGCAATTCAATGTTTTTATTATTCATCATGTTGTCCATCATTCATTAAGCATTTGAGGTGTGATTTTGATTTTTATATTGAGGCACGTATTAAACAAGGAGACTTTTATTTTTTTGTTATACTCTATATATATACGATGCACTGTTATTTGACATTTTTGTGATATTTCATCTAAATATTGTAAACAAAAACTTTTGTATATTTTTAAGCTTGTAACATCAATGGAAGGTGTTTTTATTCAATAAACCCGCAACAGCGCAAAAAATGTAAAGTTACATACTTACTTAACATGAATCTCCGATGTGAGACTTGGAATACAACATCCTTAATATAAAAAAATGAATGGTGTACACGGCCTGGACTGTTGAAATCCTAAATAAATATGAAACATTCACCAAAAATTTAAATTCTGGCTTTCCATCGTAAAAATTGGCGCCACAAAAAACCTACCTGGCAACATTATTACAGCTGTAAATTTGACTGTTTCCGTTCGGTTTGTTTCGGTGGTCGTCCGCCAGGGGCGTCGCCGGAAATGGCCAGAAGGCGCGAGTTTAATTGAATGTGCGTGTTTTGTGGCGGCCATTGTTTTTTTACGACCGCCATTTTAAGAGACTGTGGCCACGACCATAAAAACTCGTCGTTGTGATAAAGCATTTAATTGGTGGTGTTTTTTGGTTTTGTTCTCGTTTCTGATCGACTGTGATCAATTTTTGAATACAAATTCCTGAGGGAGATACCCCTGGAGCATTTAGATTGAAACCGTAGATCAAAATGAATATTCTTAAAAAAATCAGTAGTAATATATCGAGAATATTAATTAGTAGTTGTATGTGTTAGTTTAAAACACGGTTACCTAAATATTGTGCAAATTTGAGATTATTACAAATACTTTACTGAATTGTAAAAGATAATTAGTGCAATAAAACGATCAGTGAAAGTCTCAAGGATAAATACACAATATGATAACAACCATGTTTATAATTGGTCTAAAATAATATTACATATTGCACCCAATGGTGATTGATCAATATAACCAACTCTTAAATAAAACTGTGGTTTAATACTATTTTATTAACAGATATAGCTGAATTTGATAGTTTCTTAATAAACATACCTGTAAAAGTATGGCCAGAATCAAGAACAATAAACACAAAAATTGTACTTAACCGACTTTCAAACCAATTGCCTACAACTACATTGACAATATTTAAATGTGCTGGTGCACGTTTAACTATTGGATCGTATTCGAGATTAGACACTGCATCTGAGTCGCCTATAGTCATAATTCACATGTTTCAATTTTGTCATTTTTTTAATTAAATAAACCAAGTGATTCTAAAGGCATTAATATAAATATATAAAGAAAACCAGTTAGCTATCAAAAGTCACTAAACTGTGTGAAAATCGTTGACAAAGTTGACTGTTGGTGTCATAACTCACAGTTTTCAATGAATAATGTGAGTTTACCAAGGCCTTTCTAACCAATAAGGGAGCTCTATTTCTCATAATGTGCTGCATAGTTGCGACTTTATATGCATAATTATTATAATATTTAAAGAAAATCTAAAACGACTCACTCACTCAATAATATTCAAGGGAGTTCAATCAATACTTTTCTTCTGATTACAAAAAACAGTGCTCTGGTGATTTTTTGTGATTATCTCAAAACTCTATTTTTGGAATATGTGAGTTATAACTCTAGGCAACTCATCTTTTTTAATAGATTTACTTGACTAGGCAGTACATTTTTTGAGATAGAATAAAATTTGTGATAAGCATTTTTTTGTTTTTAAACTTTCCTGCCGAGGATTTGGCTATTTTCACTGGTTAGATTCAATTTGTACACATTTCGTGAAATCCGATGAATGTGGTTTCGGTTACATGTAAATTATACGTATTAAATTTAGCCTTTTCACAGTTTACCGTGAGCTGCCGTACCAGAAAGATATGGCCATATTATAGCATTAAGATCAAAAAGTTAGGCATTATTCTTGGACAGTAATGTTTGAATTCAAATTTGATGTCAATTTGCCTACTCGCTAAGTTACGGTCAAATCATTCAAAATTGTATATACCTACATTTAATATACGATACGATTATAACTTCTGATTTACTTACCTACCTATTTTCATTTGTGCTTTCTTCGTATTTCGATAGTTTTTATAACGTTTTTTATTAAGTATTTTATTTAGACATGAATACACTAATATACTACACGCCCATATATTATCTCCGATACAACAACAGTTGTGTGATACAGCCAACTTGTGCGCATACATATCTATACATTTCCGGACACGATGTTTACCTAATTATTATATTTTTAAATTTGGAAGCTCTTGGTATCCGTGGACTCTTACTCCCTCGAGTAGTAATAAATTCACCCCTATTCTCACTAAAAGTAAAGTTGAACCATGTATTTAAATACATATAAAACTTTTACTGTGAATCTGGCTACAAAAATTATATTTCTAGCTAACCCAGTTAGGGATTGCAATACTGAATGAAAAAAATAGTACCGGTATTTCGATTTTTCTTATCGAATACCGGTATTTGTGAAATATATGGAGAAAAAACAGAAGTATATACCACAAATATCAAATAACTAGGCACAGAGAATTTCATTATTGTGTATAATTATTATTCGGTACTGTTCGGTTATCAGGAATACAGCGGAAAACACATTTTGAAAATAGCCGATAAACAGGATTATTTGTTATGTTAACCTAACCTAACCTAATCTAACCTAACCCAACCTAACCTAACCTAAACTAACCCAAACTAACACATAATCCAGTATGTCGGGTATTTTCAAAATGTGTTTTCCGCTGTATTCCTGATAACCGAACAGTACCTATTATTCTATCATGAAATATTTGTCATAAGGGCTGAGGTATTTAATAATAATACAAACGAACAGTATATAATTGTGATAGATATGTCTAAAAATACACCCGACAACTTTTAAAACCCGCGAGCAACTGGTGAAAATATTTGAATAAAATTGCTTATTCATAACTTTGCATTCCTTGCTCTAGGATAAAAAAATAATTTAACTCATTATATTATCTATTTATTTTCTTATTACTACATTTATTAATACAAGTGAATATCATTTGATCTAATGTTATGCGAGATAATTATGCAAAGAGGCGAATCAGTGTAGTAAAAAGTGCTAAAACGTATACTCTACCCACCACCACATAGACGTTGAAGGGCAACCGAAGTAAACCAGATGTCGCGTAACCCGACAAAAAAAATACAATCCCATTATTTAACCTTTTATATTAATAATTAATACATTTTCGGTTTCACTATCGAATATATCAAAATTGTTTGATTTTTAAAACCGGTATTTCGGTATCGAAAAATACTGTGATACCGGTTTTCAAATACCAGTATTGCAATCCCTACACCCCAGTGATGCAAGCAACTCACATCAAACATTTATTATGAAGCATCCTCAATCCTTTAGCAATGACATACCTACAATATATTATTACGTCATGACGTGTGTGCTGCAGAATTTTTTGCCGAATAAATGAAATATTTCCGGGCGGCGAGCTAATCGGCTTGGCTTGCTTTGCAGAACCAAATGATAATAAAAAAACGACCTTATAATTCAGGTCAAAAGGCCCTCATACGGCTATACGTTTGCACAAATAACAACATAAAGCGGTTGAAATAACTCTTTTTATCACAGGTGAGATATTATATTTTTTACAAAATACATAAAAAAAAACTATTGTAAATGATAATGGCACTTGTAAACGGAATTGGTTATACTTTTTTGATTGCGTGTGTAAGTCATAGACTTATTATGACCACTTTAAACATCAGCCAAAAAAATACCTAAAAATACCTGTTTAACAAGTAAATTAGGTACAAGTCTGCTTACTGGAAGCTAGGTGGAAACAGTGGCAATTTTTATAGCTGATTTTGGCCAAATTCATGAATTCAAGAATGATAACCTAACCTAACCTAACCTATTCTAATCGAGTCTAACCTAACGTAACCTAACAATATCAAATATTTTCATAAAAAAATGCCGCTGGCTTCCACTTAATTGACGATAACCATAAATTATAATATTAAATGTGAGGGGTGTATTTTCAAAGTGAACTTATTCCACTTCTTGACGAAAATTAGTTATGAATGCCAGAATTTAAAAGATAAAATGTTGAACAAGTATTTTTTGTGTAGAAGAACCTAATAGCATTCAATCCATTAGAAAAATCATCTTTAAAATCGGTGTTAATAACAAAACTACCTTATTCCAATACAAATAGCATAATATTATGTAACATCAACACCGTAAACAGTTTTTTAGCTTTTGCCAAAAATTTGTTGAAGTGGAATAAGTTCACTTTGAAAATAAACGCCTCATGATACACAATTGAGTTTGATGTTTACCAATTAAGTTAAAATAATCTATGTTAATACCCAGGGTAAGGAACTAATACCTTGAGCAAAATGGTTAATATACATTTCTCGTAAAAAAAAAAATTGACAAAACCACCTCCACGTCGTGAAGGTCCATATGATCTTATTTTAAAATAATTACAAGATAAAATAATTATGTTAATATAATAATTTTGTTGCTAGGACCCCTCTTAGCAACCAATAATAGTGAGTAGTAAATATTACTTTTAACAAATTTTTTCCGAAACATGCAAAACAGAATTACCTGAAAATTAATTTAATTCTGCTTAAAGATGGCCAAAAGCATTAAAAAATGCATTCCAGTCGTGTTCTGATATATTCTAAAAGTTTCAAATGTCTAGCTAGTCGAGAAGTTAGTTAAAAATCTTAGACAAACAAGAAAATATCTCTACAGGACAAACAAGAATACGAGCTAATAACATGGTAAAGATAGCATAGTGTATCCTGATTCGTCAAAATGGGCTTCGATAGTATGGAAGTTATACCAATATTATTTTACACCAAAAACACATTCGAACACGGTTTCGTATTTATATAAATACAGTTACTATACGTGCTGCGTCAATGTAAGTTATATTATATGTATATCTCGTTGATATTAAGAGGATGCTATCACTATAACCGTCTACAAACAATCTGTATGCGAATGTTGAAAAAGTTTTCTCGGACAATTTTTCACAAGTGCACCCGCGCGCATACTCTAAGCCTCGAGGCAAGGTTGAATGTTAAAAAGGAGTACCTACCGTCAAAATTCCTTGGGCTGACAGGGTGTCAATAAATTCGTCCTGACGTCCTAAAACAACTGGAAAATAACCGAGAAACTCTGCATAGTATAAACACCAAAGAACTACTACAGTACCTTGTTCACATAAAACAGGATAAAAGTACAGCATAACCAAACTCGATATCCAAGGAAACATCAACGGTAATCATAGCAGTAAGAACCGCAATTGGTAAAAGTGCCGTTTCACCTAACTGTTCCAGGTAACACAGTGTGGAAAATTTAATATTGTCCTGATGGCAGCTGATCTCTGATAAAATAATAAGATAATAATATACATAATTTTAAGAGACTTCAGATATTAATGTAAATACACAAGAAAAAAAACTTATGACAAAAATACGATTCTCAGCAGGATATGAAGCCACAACAATTGGTCCGTGTACATCCTATCTAATTGCGACGAAATTGACTTAAGCAAAGTTTTTACATTTCCGAAGAGTTTCACAAATTGCTTAATTTTGCCAGTCGGTTTTTGTGTTTTTAAATTAAAATATGAATTTATTTCAATTACCTCTACAAATTTGAATACTTGTAATATTTTTTATTCAAATAATAATTGACAAGATTTGAGAATGTAACTTTTTTATTGAACATCATGATTTGAAACACCTCAGAATCACAGATAGATGTATATAATCTACTAGATTTAAAAAAAAGATTGTTTGCAGTAGATATACAGTAATAATATATCGTCACTGTTTTGGCAGAAGACACTAATTCGAAAAAATGACATATTGAGTTAGTTATACTAAAATGTTCCTTATTTCAAACTTTACCGTCTCGAAACCTTCTTAATAAATAAACAGTCTTTATTTTAAAGTAGGGATTACTTAATAAACTCACATGATAGACCATTTCAAACATTTTAACAACTTCAAAGTCAAATTACTCAAAACTAGTATTCTCCAGTTAGTGTGTTCTGCCAGAACAGAGACGATATTATCTGAAGTGTTTTAAATTATGTATGTTTGAAAAAAGAATATTACGTTCTCAAATCTTGTGAATAATTTTTCATTTGATAAAAAAATAGTTTCGTGAGGTTACTGCCAAAATTTGGTAAGTCTCGAAATCATGTTGTGGGGTAATTACAATTTGAAGTTTGACTTACCCATTAAAATCATGCATAATGGTTATTTATTTGTGCTTTATGTACGTCATGTTCTATATATCGGATGAACTCGATTTTTTTAAACAATCTTATTTATATACTCTAAATATCTAAATTATCAACTTACCAACTTTTGGCAGCAACTCCACGGTTTATTAAATTAATATCAAGTGTAACAGTATAATACCCAAATGTAATGCCATAATTTTTATTTGTTTGGCTTCTACGTTAGTTTAATTGATATAGCGACTGTGAATATGGCATATTCATGTAAGACATCGTAAAATCTTTTCCGTACATTTAATTTGTAAATAAATAAATATTTTTGCGATGAAAATGATATCATGTTTCATGGGTTGTCGTATATTTTAGGTAACCTTATAATATATCATCGTCATATAAGGAATTTCGCACTTATGAGTGGAAGCTGGATACATAAAATAGCGCTCAGTGGAATGGAAAAATTACGGTAGATTCTCGCGATTTATCATCATTATTGTTTGTCCTTTTCGGCCGAAGATGGATATTTGCTATGGTTTTATGATACGAAAATCCATTATAACATGCACATGATATATTCTAGTCAAGATAAGATTCACAGATATGAGAAAATAATACGCCATAACATGAATAAGTATATTATTATTATATATTATAATATAGTGAAAAATATGTCCCTATACCAATAAAATCAAGAATATTAATGTTAATAATTTCGTTCTTTGAGTAACTACTTTCGTATTATATTAGTTCGGGCATGATGAAACTGTCGATCATGGGATCATATGAATCAAATCGTGAAAATGTAAAAATCATATAGATTCGGTTGTACTGTAATATTATTGTATTGAGATTTTTAAAAGTAAGCATTAACGATTCCTAATTCTATTTCCTCAGCTAGCGCACTTGAAATACATTTTTAAATTAAACACAAGGAAGCCCGCGTGATCTCGTAGTATTGCTTGATTTGTTTTGAATATTTCAGGGTCTTCCACAAGAGTGAGATGAAGAAAAGATGTGAATCCGTGTGCTTTTAACTTAAGTGATTTCCTCTCACGGTTATCCCAATAATTAAATATTAATTTTGTAGTAATTACGTCCTACTTTAGTTTTTTTTTTAAATAGAAACAAACATATTTGATTAATAATCACAAAACTATTTTTACGGTTGTTTATTGTCCCAACATTACATTAACACAATAATTTAAAAATTACTATAAATATTTAGTGATATATACTTATGCAACGTTTTTCGAAGTATCTCAAAGTAACAGCGAGATAAATTGATAAAAATCTGTCACTTAATTGTTGAAAATTATACATATTACATAATGAATAACTAAGATTTAAAAAAAAATAATAGATATACCCTATTTAAAAGAAAAATCACAATTTTCCATTTATTAAAAATGTCCTGAAACTTCAAAACAACTGTAAGATAACTTAGAAAACCCACCCTTACCAATAGTATTATAAAACGCAGAAAATATAGTTAACTATTTGTTTTGCAATTATCTAGAAACTAGTATTTTTGACTAATCTCACTATGTTACTATCAGGTAGCAATAATCTGAATTATAGATAATTTTACTTATTAAGATAAAAAGATACACATTATAATATTGTAAATAATGACTTTTAATAAAAAAAATACTATATTTATTCGCTCCTCGGTATTCATAACTGTATGTAAAATATTGTTATTGGAATTAATCCCGTGCAAAAGGTATAATATATAATTTCGTACTCTGGGGGATTTTTAGACCTCGGTTATGAAATATGACCTCAATATAACCGCAGTAGTCATAAATAATTTTGTCCTGGGGTCCAACTAAGGGAAGGATATAATATTTTCCCGATGAAACACGATCGCTTTACATCGGCTAAAGGGTTTGTGGACTTAATTCTTGTAAATCAATACATTTTATATAGGTACGCATGGATCGTATTGGAAACACCTCATTTTAAAAATCTAGTGTTTCACTAACAGCCTTTATTATAATTAATAAATAAGAGATTCTACCACCATAATGGTTTATAAAGCAGTTAATACTAATACAGTTTACTACTACGAGTATAAATACTTTGGACGCTGAAGACGCACCTAGTGCGTAATGAGCAGGCGGCCGATCGTTGTAATTAACGTGCATTTTAAAGGTGGTAATTAAAAAATCATTATCTAGTCAGCAGCGAATGGGTTGCAACCACGATGGTCACGCGGCTTAAGCGTCGGCTTATAATATCGTGGGTCCTAGATTCGAATCTTGGATCTGGCAAGTGCAGATATTGTTTTTAAATTTGTGTATGAGTCAAAGTATGTACCAAATAATTATGTTGACCATGCGGTTAACATCCATTTATCGTAAAAAACAAAATCTGTTAATACAAACCTCCACGTTGTGGAGGTCCATTATTATAATCTTTAGGATCGGACATGGTAAAAAAAATAAGTTATTATAGTAATAACGTGAAGTCCTGATTATGTATTAATTGTGTGTATTTAAGTGTGTAGCATTCTTAGTTTGACTTATATTTTAGGACTTTGGTCGAGCCTAAATGAAAATATAGATGTTCTCTGCTGATTTACTAATAGTTAAATAATAAATCAATAATCAATTACTGATCAGCTTAAATGAAGCTAGAACCGACTTGAACTACCATTGTCATTCAAATGACGGCTGTTATCTGTTTAGTGGAAGCTAGCAACAAACAAATTTTGAAAATAGCCAATATACCGTATTATTTGTTAGGTTAGGTTAGGATTTTTGAAGTCTGTTTTCCAGTAAATAGACTTGTATCCAAATGGCATAATTATGAGGGTATTGGTAGAGGTGTAATTATTAGCATTGTGCAATTCTCCACAAAAGCATGTGTGAGATCCTTCAAGGCTTAGCTGACAGAGCTAAGCGTGGTCACCAGCTAATAACTGGTAAGTCCAATAGTTGAAAGTCAGTTTGGTTGCATTAATGCACGATTTAATAATATATTGTATAAAAGCATTGCACCTACTCAATAGTATACGCAAACAAGCCGCGTTACCACGACCAGCGCGGCCGTTGTACCAAGTGACGCAAATGATTCGTCATAAAATTTAAAAAGGGGCTGCAAAAGAGTTAAAACCAGTCACAAAGCTATTAAATTATATTGCAATTTACAAAAAGATGCGTACTTCTTATAAAGTAAGTAAAATATTACAAAATTACAAAATTCTTGCATTTATTATATGGTAAATTCCGTGGTTGTCAGATTTTTTTGCCTGCATCGCTTAAATCGCATGATGTAATAATAATGGAATTTTATATGTGTGGGTATATATTTTAAAAGGTGTTGATTAAATATTCCGTTATTATTGTAAATCACCTACTTCCGTTCTATACGTTTTTTAAAATATAAATTCATTAAACCTTTTTTCCATATACTAAATTGGCAGTATATACTTATATATTATTATTGTGTCAAAAAGAAGGCTGTTTTAATTAAACCATGATTGTAAGTATAATTTATATAATATTAAAATAATAAATTGTTTGAATGCATGGATTTATTTGAAAAATGAAAATTAGATTGTTAATTTTTTTATCACAAGGGGTCTCAACTCAGTCAGTGTGTCAGACCAATACTTCACAAAACGCACCAGTGCGTGGTCCACCACATGCAGGTCTAGGGGAATCATACAAGCGAGCATAAACAACGCGTTGATTAATGTTGCTTAATGGCCTTAGTAAGGGCTATCCAATATAACTATCAAAATCATCGTCCGCTTATTTATATCAAACCTCAGGATAATCAGCAGGCTGCACATATAGTACTAAATTACTAAGGTGTTGATAAATGACTATAGGATGGCAATGAAAGGCTGAGTATTATGAAGGCAGCAAATTGAGGATGTCATTGCTCTATTTAGGCTGTAGTGACAATGAATACTGAGTATATGAAGACAATTTGACTAAGAATGATTAATTTATTTAAATATAATATTTGGGGTAGTTTCCTAAAGATATGTGGGTCTCAACAGCCCCAGGCCATGTCAGAAAACGCTGCAAGATTGCAGCAACATGATAGTCAGCACATTACTCAATTACTGCTTATGACTTCATCGTCAGCAAATTCTTCAAGTGTGATGTACGTCTGTTAGGGTCAACAACCCCAAGCCTTGTCAGCAAACGCTGCGTCGGCGCATTCCCTAATTGTGACATACATTAATAATAGCTTACCGCAATTTATTGAATGTTCATTTTTAGCAATATTCAATTGCGAGTTCTTCAATAAATAATAACTAATCACACTGATTAATTTATGGAAATGCACTCTCTATCATCGTGCCTCGGACTAAACATCTCTCACCGAGTATTACTTTGCACTGTTTTACTATCTACTGTCCTATCATTGTACTTATTTATTCGGTAAATAAACTCTTGAACTCCGTACCACCAGTCTTCCATCCACAAAACCCCAAAGATATGACCATTATTATTATTTAACAAATAATACTACATTTATTTTGATTAAATAATTTGAATTTATATAGAAAAGCTATTACGAATAGAATATAAGCTTTTATGTGTAGGATACAAGAGAATGTTACAGTTTGTTGTTGTTGATAGAAAACGGACGAATGAGGAAATGGAGCTTTTGAATACAATCAAATGGGAAAAGCTTTAGTACTTGGGTCACGTGATGAGAAGTGAAAAGAGTATGTATATAATAATCGTAAATGTAATATTCGGGATAAAATAGGCAATCTTTGAAAATATCAGTCCTATAGTATGAACTCATTATTTACACATTCGAACTATTTTCAAGACAGATCCTCGTAGGACGTAGTCCAATGCATAAGGTACTTCTTATAATAACATAGGTAGGCTTCATTGTAGTAATTATTAATATGTACATAGGAAAGAAGGACTAATATTTATAATTCCTTAAACAACAAATTAAACATTTTAATAAATCAGGATGTAATCTGACAAGCTTTAGCCTACTGATAAAAGATTTTTATATTGTATTTGTCAGCAAAATAACATTCTATAAGGTCATATTTTTAATGTGTATGTATAAATAAATGGAAATGAGCTTTATATGTAAATGGATAATCGTTGGAAAACTTTCAGTAATACCCAAGAGATTCTTAACGGCTACAGGGTTACTCTAAAATATGCATGGGTAACTTCGTTGGATATGTATGTCAACAACTAGCCGAAGAATCAAAAGAAGTAGAAAAAGCTTGCAAATATTTTACTTTAACAATGTAATGTCTCTCATTGGGTTACATGTAAATTGTACGTAAAACACAGTGTAAATACTTCACCGTGGCACAGTTTTCCGTGAGCTTTCTTATTGGAAATAATTGACCGTATACTATACGGTCTCCTATTTTATTAGATTCAATATTATGAATATTAATTCAATTTTCATAGCTGATTTTGGCAAAATTCATGAATTCAAGAATGAACACCTAACCTAACAAATAATCCAGTATATCGGCTATTTTCGATATTTTGTTTCTTCCCTTTGGCTTCCCGTAAAGCGACATGAAGCATATTTTATTTAGACATGAATTTTATGTCAGTTATATACGACCCAAAGAGAACACCAAGGATGACACAAACGGACACTGAGGATCCAAATAATTATAACTAACATTAATCTCAAATTAAATTAAACTTAATTTAACATCGGAGTGTCTGGGTATGCTAAATCTACCTGAAAAAATGCCAGAGTTAGAACGAAGATGATATATAATATTTAATAGTTCCGGCCATGTCCGATCCTTATAGGATCATATGGGTCTCCACAGAGTAGAGGTTTGTACTAACAGATTTTGTTTTTTACGAGAAATGGATGTCAGCCACTTGCTCAACCTATTAGGTCCATGCCCTGACTCACACACTAATTGAAAAACAATATGTGTACTTGCCAGACCCAGGATTCGAACCTGGGACCCACGACGTGATAGTCCAACGCTTAAGCCGCGCGGCCACCGTGGACGTTTTTAATAGTAGGCGGAGTAAATTCGTTAGTTACACCTCCTAGATTTTTATGAAACCCGCTCCATCCCGTTGATTTAAATAAAAAATAAATAATTTTGGATATTATGTTTTTCAAAATATACCCCAATTTTCTGTGTCAACCATAAATAATTCTGAATAATTTACTAACACATTTTAAAATTTTTCTCTTGTTATTTTAAATCATAATTCATGGCATGAAAATCACTTAACCGTTAATAGGTACTAAATTAGTAATAGAAAATTAGTTTTAATGAAAAGTGATGTTTGCGTGTTCGCAAACTAGGCATTACGATTATGAATGACTTTTTAATGAGCTTTAAAGTACCTAATAATAAAAATCTATTTTAAAACCTTATAAAACAAATTTAATAAAAAATACGAAATGGCAAATGGCAAATGAATACTAATAATATCACATCTTAACAGAATAATAATTGGATAATTAAAAATAAAAAATATAGAAAATTATTAAATAAACTTATTTTTAAATTCTGTTTGCTTTGTTCCTTTGATCAGAAGGTTAAGTTAAAATAATATATATCGTAAAAGAAAGTTTTGTTTATATAAACTAAAAAAATATGCTTTGAAACAATTTGTACAATATAAGAAGGTTTTTTTTTCAACATTTTGTTGATATCTTAGAATAGACATTATCATTGGCTCTATAATCTGATGTGAATCTTGCCCAATTCTCAAGAAGGTTTCTTAAAATTACATGTATGTCATTGTCATCAACAGATGGGATCGATCCACTGCTGGATGAAGGAATCTTAGAACTCACTATAAACTTCTTGGTCCCTAGTTCTTTGATGCCACTAAACTATACGAGTTCGTCTATCCAGCAGGTGTTAGAGCACCTTTGTGATCGTTTAGTACCTCTTGAGTACACCGTATGACGGCATTTCTCCACTCATCGAGTGACATCGTTTTCTAAACGAAATCTAAAATATCATATAGGCACTCTTGTCTGCTTAACTAAATAACCATTAGTTTCTTTTGTGGTCTTTCCGTGTTTTTCCCAACATGCATCTTACCATGCCATGTTGCATTACTTACGATTCTTAAGTTTATATTGCCTAAATTCAGAGTCTACGTTTTATACGCATATTCGAGCACTGTACGTTGAACACGTTGAAAACACAATAGGGGGTCACTTTTAAGATACTATTCAGGTGCCCAAATGATACAGCGTTTTATCCAATGCTCGAAATGGAAATTTCTACGAATCGGAGCGCTCGATAATTTAACAGTATTGTATCCTTTCCTCCCCAACGAGCCTTTTCTTATACCGTGGTCTAGTACGGAGCATAGATCTTCTGAAAATAAGGTAACGTTTAGTAAGTATACCATTTGCACTTAATGGTAGCTAAATAGGACGTTATTTTCTATTATGAAAAAAAAATATTACACAGGTAGAACCATTATGAGGATTTTTTTGGAATAAGTTTAAATTAATAAGCAACATTGTTTATAATATACCTACGATGAAAGTACTAAACGAACAAAATTAATAACACGTGCCAAACCACAAACCAAAAAATATAAAAGTATATTATTCAACATCGATTTAAATATATATACCTACAACTAATTCCACGTCGATTGTAAAACAAAGTAATTTATATATTTTGAAGTTATCAAAGTTTATTCAGTGTGAGATTTGTTTTGAAGTTTATTATATTATATTATAATCTAGAAATTCAATTGATAAAACCACCCAGCAAGGGTCGAAACCTTCAAAATACACCCATTGTGTTACTTCCATTAGGTAGATGCTCTTTCTCGCTATCAATGTTATCATGTTACAATTCTGATAATATTATTACAGTGTTACCTTCACTTATTTAATTGAAACTACCAAGGGAATATTATTTGATACAAAAATAATAAAACTGCTCACAACTTTATTGGAAATAGTCTTACTAGACTCTCTATTATTAAACAATACGGATCTTTTAGATTTTAGAAGTATTTTGAGATTATGAAATGAAAATAATTAACAGAACCTATTTCATTTCTTCTTCCTCTTGCTACAATTTTATTTAAGCCTCTTTTATGGATAACATCAGTGCTTTAAATGGAAAATTGTATGAACCGGAGCTCTTAATAATTTTACGAAAATATTAACATAGTTATTTAATTTTATATATATTTTATAAAAATAAGACTTAGTGTTAGGTTTTTTGTTATATATAGCCTATCTAACTCAGATTGTCAAATATTTTTTTTCAAGAGATGGAGCGATAGTTTTGGGGATTTTATAAGCCGGAACGGCGCTCCGGTGAGATCCGGTCCATTTCGAGCCCTGGTTAAACCTTTCTAAAATATTTTAAATTCAATAAAAAAAGTTTAACAATGTAAGAACAAAAGAGCTTGTAGGTAAATGTTAAGCAAAGCTAGTGATGTGAATTTAGATTCTATCAAAACTTAAGTTTATTTAGGTGTTTTATCTTTTAAATATTAGACAAAAAAATATATTAACATAATAATCCTAAAGTTACAACTATGCCCAATTTTGTTTGAATGGATTTAAACTTTGTACTATTCGTTTTGAGTCATTTTTGGTGACCTGGGTTTTGCCTTTTGGTATCTTCAGGCACTGGGTACTACACTCATCAAAAGCCAAATAAACACTGACAGTGTCAGAACAGTGACAGTGACAGAAATAAACAGAGACAGAAATGAACACTGTCAGTATTTATTTGCCTTCAGTGAGTATACACAGTGCCTGAAGATGCCAAAAAGCGAAACCCGGGTTGCAAAAACGACTAAAATGGAATAGTACAAAGCTTACAAAATCCATTAGAATTTAAATTCAAATTCCATCAAGAAGCATTAACATTTAAAAAAACATCTACTTAACTGTTCCTAGAACGTAGTCCATAGAGGTTTAAAATAATTAAAAATTTTAAAAAATCGTCTGCAATCTTTCCGTACAGATTCGAGTGAAATTATTTTCCTCTCCCGGCCGCGGGCCAATTTATCATTTCATTAGCAGATTTCGCCGGAAGTGGGATAGGTTTTTTCGGGCCTTTTAAAAATCTCACTTCAGTTATGCCCGTGGCAGTAGGAGATAAAGTCATTTAGCGGGATAGGACCAGGTAATGGATGGGGGCTGATAAATCAAATCGCTGGAGAATGAAGACAAGTGAATTATGTGGAGATGTAGCCAATGCCGATTGAAGTCGCCGACGCCTTTTTATAGGATATCGTAAAATATGTAAAGAGGCTTTTATTGGTTTAAAAACCTGCTGAGTTGTAAAATCGAATTGTGAAAAAAAAACGGTGCAAAAAGAATAATTGAGTATTTGAACCACCTACTCGAATCTGCTTCATATATCGAAAGAATAAGGTACAGTTCGGTTCGGTTATGAGGAATACAGCGGAAAACACATTTTGAAAATACCCGATATACTGGATTATTTGTTAGGTTAACCAAACCAAACCTAACGTAACTTAACCTAACCTAACCCAACCTAACCTAACCTAAACTTACCCAAACTAACAAATAATCCAGTATATCGGGTATTTTCAAAATGTGTTTTCCGCTGTATTCCTCATAACCGAACTGTACCTTACGTAGGTACTAGTGTTTTAAAAAAAAATATTTATCTTTAATATACCTACATAATTTTGAAAATACTTCCGAGAAAATAATATATTATAACCAATAGAAAAAATCTTCTTCCGCAGGATCGAACCTGCATCTCTCGGGTATCGCGCCCACTTACTTAAATGCGAAAAATTTTTACTAATGGCTCTTCATATGCATTGAAGCGCTTTCCAAATTGAGTTACTATTGGCGATCGGCTTTTGTATTTTAAATCAAAGTAGGTATAACTTTAATTACTAACCGACGTCACGGATCACTCGAAGATTTTTTGTTGTAACTTATTTGAAATTGCTAATAATTTTTATTCAACGAATAATTTACAAGATTTAAGAATGTAACATTCTAATTATTTAACATAATTTTGAAAACACTTCTGAGAAAATATATTATAACCAATAGAAAAAATCTTCTTGAAAAATGGTTAATTAAAAATTATTAGCAAGCTCAAGTAAGTTACAACGAAAAATCTTGGTGTGATTTGTGACGTCGGTTAGTAATTATTAAAGTAATACTTAGTTATCGGTCACCTGTCTTCTTGAATGAATAGCATTTGGTTACATCAAGCTATCTCAAGACAACGGGCGCATTTATAGGCTTGTTACAGCTGGACCATTACGAATAATTCAATGCGCATCCAGACTGATTCAAAACGGCCGGGTCAACTTGATATAGTGTGACCATTGTCCAAGTGATAATTATGAACACCTGGCAAGCCGTGATACAGGCTCTTGTCATTCGTCACCCGTCCAATTATAATCTAAAGCAATTTTGACCGACAAGTGCCGCGCACCGGGTAATCCAACAAACATGCTATAGTGCAACCAGACCACGGATCCAGCCTCAACAACATCAAAGGTAAGTGCCTGGCATCCTAACATAATCCTCCAGTATCCACATCCACCATCACAATCATTCCATCAAAATCAATTACAGTCCACTATAAAAAGTGCAACCAATCATTGTTATATGCTTTCTTCTTCGGTGTCGCTACAGCTCGAGTCGAGCACTGGCCTCCTCTACCGCCATCCTCTAGCCGCAACGGTCCTCCTCCGCATGTCTTTTCCAGTTTCTGATTTTTAGCAGCTGGTTGATATCTTTTGTAATGTTATCACCCCATCGTGTGCGTGGCTTTCCTACTGGCCTTTCCCCCCTGGATTTCCTTCGAGGATCTTCTTCGGTATCCGTGACTCAAGCATGTGCTGGACATGACCTGCCCAGTTTAACCTCTGGAGTTTTATGAAGGTGGAAAGTTTTGAATCTTGGCATTGTTATATTAGTGTGTTCAATTAATTAAAAAGTTTTAATTGTGTCTCTCATGAAATGTACTGATTTAATTTGATACTCACATATTTATGACGGTGTTTTTGGTTTTTCACAAAGAAATATAATGAAAAATATTATGAAATAAAATGTGATCTAAATAGCCTCTTTAAAAGTATGAATTCAATTTCCTAGACCTTACATTTCCCAGGGGTAGGATCGAAATTAAAGACCTCATTATGGCAATGTAAAAAATAATGAAAAGGAAATGCTCCCGTCATTTTAGTAATAAATTCCCGTAAATGTTGACAAAGTTATATCTACGTCCTTTTAATTTCGTCAAAGGAAGTGAAGTGAAGGGTTTGTCTTTTTGCACATTTTACTATGACCCGTATAGCAATTTATTTCCAAACCGTTTTTGTAATCAAATAAATGATTAATATTTCATCAATTCTGCGCATTTCAATAAAGGATATTCCTTTCAAACTTGGTTAGATATAATATATGAAAATGTGAACAAGGATGAGTGTAGGTAAAGTTGCAATGACAAGACTTAAGCTCAAATTATATCGGCAGATTGCGTCTGGCCCGATCGTCTGCCACGACTGTCAAACTCTATTCTCTATGGTTTTCAAGGATCGTGAGCGATTGAGACAAAAGTGGAAAATTTTCTATTATTCCGTCGTGCGATCCATTCATTAGCAAGCGAAGATTACCGAAAGTGTACGAAAATAGCCGAATACGTGCCCGCTCGTGAGCACGGTCGTTCATTCTACTGCTCGATTTCAACAACTACAAGATGGTGAAGTCTCAAAAAAATGTATGGACTAGCACTGAGGTCCTCGTCGAATTAATACATGCCAGTTGAAATATATATATATTCGCTACAATTAATCTTAATCGATTGGCTTGGAAATTCAAGCTGGCGCAGTTATTCATGATGTAAATTAATAATAAGTATAAAAAACGTTCTATAAATGTCAAATGGCCGCGCAAATTTCGACAGATGCTCTTTAGGTTTAACAGCTCAGTTTGACGTAAAATTGCGCGGGAATACATTCAGTGTAGCCACTAATCTAAGAAATATCTAGTTTTCGGTCAACCTATATTTTTAATAAGAGCAACACTATGTTTATTTTAAACCAATCAAAAGAAAGGACCAATGCGATTGAATCGTTGCGTGTAATTGTGTTAAAACATTGGCCACGACGGTTGTTGGATCGGGTTGGGTCTGCGGGTCTGCCAATGTAATTAAGCCTTTAGATAGGATGCATGCTAGTATTTTAATAAGATAAAATCGTTTACTACTTATTTTGAACTAATTATAGCAGCAACGTCAAACTGTGCTATAACTCTACTATGTCTGCCGGTTCACAACAAGAGTAATGTCAGTAGATTTCAAATACTCAGACAAGAAAATGCTACTACGTGCTTGAGTAATGTTAGAAATAAATAAAATAGGAAATAAATTGAAAATATCAGAATATTTGTAGTGAAATAGCTTACGCCTATAACAATATACAAAACTCCTTCAGAATCAAGAACTCGCTGTTTTCGAGATATTTTTTACTTTCCGAATGTTTATTGAGCAAAGGAAAGCCTTCTTGTTAACACTACTTTTGGAAAGAATTTGTTTTCCGTAAACGAAGTTTTTGAAATGCGAAGAAAATCGCAAAGGGAAGACGTTTCGCTCCAGGCAGGGATGAAAAACGCCCTCAGAAAATTTTCATGAACAATTTTCATGTGAAAAATAATAACACGTTATGTCAACTTTGTATAGAATCCTGTAAAATACAATGAGACTCAAAAATATATTTTCCTCTGACATACAGATGCTCATGTCATTATATTTAATGACCTAATATCTAGAAATACAATGTAATGATACATTTAACATACACACACATTTCTTTCAATATCTAGTTAAAATGTGTATGTAATAATTTTCTATTATACAGTAGGAGTTTTCATCATACTTAATTGGGTTAACTTTAACGCATATTATTATGATATAGACAAAATAGCACCTGTACACGTGCATGGATGTACCGGCAGCAATAGTGCGTATTTTAAAGTATCGTGATAATAACAGTTTACACGTAAAATTGCTGACTGACTCTCCGATTCATTCTTTAAAAGTCAGCGTATCTATAGTCTAAGAGCGAGACGCAATATTGTCATTTTACAGTACTATTTCGTACTATTTGACAGGTAGTGAAATTCGTTCGTAGTTAGTTATTTTGCCGGCAGGTTCACCACTATCGTTCTACTGCGCAGACGCGGATCTAAAAGTCCTATTGTCGCATGAGAATGCAGAAGCTTCCAAACTTTTTTGATTCATGCATGCAATCTTGCCAACTGCAGGATAATATATGTTTTTCCATAAATTTTCTTGTTATGGCTGCGATAATACTTACTGTCAACAGTGAATCCATGCACGTGTAAACGGAGTATAACTATTGAAATTAACATAAGTAATATTATTCTTTAATCTAAAAAAAAGTCAGTAACTTGAATTAACGGCATTTAATTACATGCATACATAATATTCACTTAGGAAGTAGTTAAGTACTGTCCAACAAGAAAGGCACAAGCCGGAAGGCGCTGTCGTCGACTAAATGGGAGGAGCTTGGTAGTTCACTGTTTTAACACGTAACCAAGAAGATGTTGTTCGACAGTATATTATAATATAATGATCCCGAAATGTATTGATTTTAGACTGATTTCTCTTTTATTTTTGCAAAAAAATATATTATTATATATCATCATAATTAAAGCACACACTCAATAGATTAGTGAGAAACTACTTTTATCTAAATACGTTATAGTAATGTATCTATATATATAATATAAATAACATTATGCAGTATTTAACGTATATTAAACTCAGCATGTAAAGTTCAAAAAAACTCAACTTTAATATTTCAATATAATAATAATTTCTTTTAAAATGTGGCTTTTTAAAAATATTTTATGTTAAATTTGATATTTAAATGAGAGTTTAAAAAAATATTAAGTCATCATTCATGAAATTTATTGTATGTTTTTTCTTGAAATCATAAATATTAAAATATGGCGGTTCATTAGTTTTTACTTACTACTTGTCTAATACAAATTTTAATTTTCGAATAAATTTCGTTACAAAAGAATAAATTTCGAACAAAGTTCTTTTTTGGAATGTGATGGTATTTGAAATAATAGGAATACGTAATAATATATTTCTTACAGCCATATAATATTATTTAGAAGAAAAATAATATATTTCCGAGAATAAAGATGAAAATAACAGTAATTGGGTACTCATTTTAACGAACAAAAAGCGATAAAACAACACCGAGCCGCAAAAGAATATTTTAAAGGGTAATAATTCAACGAACAAAATTTCAAGACTGTAAAAGACCCTGCCTCATACCCTATTCAAACGTTTGCTGCCTTTTTTGTCGCAAAACTCGTGTTTTTAGTGTAAATTTTTGCTATTATCGTAAGAGATTTGAGTACAGGTTACATTTTTATCTCTTTTTTAACCGGCTCCATACAATTGCGATCTCTGGCATTTATACACCACTCCCTTTACCTGGAAATACTAAAACAGCAAGGGTGCTCATCTACACGAGACAGTTCAACACCTACTACAATACAATTTTTATAAATAAGTATTATAAATATATAATTTTACCTTTCGGACGTTCTCTATCAATTGGGGTCCTACAGTCTTGCTAACTGGCATTTACATAATATAAATTTACCGAAAAAAGAATGCTAGATTTTCTCAGATAACAAAAATGTCGAGGTACTACCATTTTAAAATAATAGGTCTTAATTGTTTTCACGTGATCAACAAAAACAACACATCAAGAAGACTGACAATAATGAAATTATTGTTTTTCTAACAATAACTTTATTATCATCAAATTTAAGCAACTGTATTGGTCTTCATTCGGGCACCCATTGTGCTCATCGTCGTACAACTATTATATTGCAGAAATACCCCATTGCGCGCTGGTACGATAAACTACGTCTCATTTGAAGCGCGGAATTTGCTTAACTTCTTCCTCTCACTCCTGTGGCAGGCCGTGAGCGATGCAATACGAATTAGGCGATACTACTAGATCACGCGGATTTTCGTATGGTAAATTATAAAACAATTTTCACGTAAGCTGGTTTAGGAAATAAAAATAGGAATGTTCAATGCTTCCCTTTGAAGTCACCATGAAGTTATATTACATTGCAACTAAATGTGCACAATGTTTTATATTCTCATGACTCAATTTATCGAAGCGTTGGACTTGCCTGATAATATCCAAATTATGGAATATTTATCTGACATTTTGTTAAATTCTCTAATTTTTGCGTTTATGAGACAGGCTATTAGGGCGATACTTCAGTGAAACGGCAAATAATTTTCAACTATAGGCGCGACGAAATTTTGGACTCGCTGGCAGTCTGAGAGCGAACGTCGAGATGTGAATACGTCAATTTGTTTCGTGGTGGCGGCGGGGGTATTAATTATTAAATCGTGTAAAGATGACTAAAAACGTTACCCATTTACTTGAAAAAGAAAACATATCAATGAATATATTATTATTGTTACTAATAGAACGATAAACAGAACATTAAATGGACGCATGTTGGATTTATATGACAAATTATATTTCGTTCGGCATGCGTCATTTGCACCTACGACCCGCAATCAGCCTAGACACGATCTTTTTAGACCATGCCTCAAATGAAATATAGCATTAACCGATTTTGTAATAATCAAAAAATATAGAAGTAATCCCTTTAATTACCTACCAGAGCAGTAACACTGTCTTGTATAATCGGATATTTAAGTATGCTGGGCACCGAGATGATAAAGTGGCTCTCGCAATTATAAAGAATTTCTTCATTTTTGCAAGTAACCACGCGTGTTGCGGCTGGTCTTTTATTTATGCGCTGAATCATTAATCTTCAGGAGAGGACGGCAAAAGGGGACCCCGCTAAGGTAGAGAGGCCGTACAAATGAAAGTGTAACAACTGTGGCTATGTTTCCAGTGATATTTAAATATTTAACTGTTATATCCTGACTTGTATCAGATGGCATTACTTTACGCAACAATATGAAATCCATTTTTAATTTGTAGTTCAAAATGATAATAGGTACGTGGATTTTTTCCAAACTGATGTATAAATAATTACAAGATTAAAAGAACTTTTTAAATAAAACGTTTTTAAATTTTCTGTTGAATTATTATGCTCAATATGCTCAAACTTGTACTAGATATGAAGTAAATAAAAAACAAACAAACAAATATAGAATACTGAAATGTCATTTTGAAATGATATTTCATTTTGACTTCCATAGTAACGCACGTATATATAAAAAATTTAGTTGCTAGGACAACCAATAATAGTCTTTTACTTTTTACAGATTTTTCTGAAATAACTTTCCACACAAAACAGAATTAACTGAAAATGAATTCAATTCTGCTTAAATATGACTAAAAGTATTAAAAGAATGCATTGGCATCGTGTTCTGATATATTCTAAATGTTTGAAATGTCTAGCTTCTTGGGAAGTTAGTTGACAATCGATTGCAAGATTTGTACTGGATAAACAACCACCGGACAAACAAGAATAGGAGCTAATAAAAACGTTGTAATAATGGATAGTTTCACGTAATGCCTTATGGTGGAGAGGGTACAGAAGAAATTCTTGAGACTCCTTTACTTGAGGTTGTATGGATACTATCCGTGGCTTTATCCAACTGACTTTCTTTTAGAGATGCTTACATACTGCAGTTTGCAATTTAGAAGAAATCTTTATTTAGCTGCGTATTTTTTTCGACTTATACGAAATATAAATGAGAACTCTGCCATTCTAGGTAGTGTTGACCTGTGTGTCCCTGATAACTATCTTAGAAATAGAGACCGTCAGTTGTTTATTCTCCCAAGGTGCAGAACCAATCTGCCACTGGTAATGCCAATTGTGAGGGCGATAACTATGTTCAATGAAATTTCTTCGGGTGTTGATATATTCCACCTACGTGAGAATGAGTTAAGGTGGATGCTGTTTTATAAATTCTTAAAATAGGGTCTGCTTAACTCATCCGGTGTACTTCCTTGTACCTATCTAATGTATCTACTGGTATATCTCTTTTTTATGTAATACTGTTATATTAATATATCTTTGTTTCTAAATGTCATGTTGTGAACGTCTTAAACTCATAATTTTTAATGTCCACAATATGTTAAAATAAAAAAAAATTGAAAAAAAAAATAATTGTAATACACGTGTTCGACATTCAACAATGCGACACTTTTGTGGTACTGCAGTAAAGATTCTTTTACCGTTACCAACTATCCTTCATCGTCCATCGATAGTGCAAAATTTTCTACCTCCAGTTTCATTTTGAAAGTTATCTTCACAAGGATATAATCATAAATCAAACGATGCGCGATGAGACAATATCAGAAAAAGAAGAATAAATCCATAATTTTACAATAAATATTTCAATATATTATGTTCGCACAGTAAACTATTATATAGTAGGTATTGTAGTTCTTAATAATATTTTGCTTACAAAACGATGTTTATTTAAAAGTCTCTTGTCATAAAACTCATAAGCATGCCACTTAACAATCCGGAAAACAAAAATAGACAATTTGATAAAAATCAAAACACACCCGACGCTAAAAGCTTTTTAGATGCCTTAAAGAGAAACACGTGTTACTTAAAATAATATATTATTAGACGCATTTAATAGGAGGGTGTTTTTAACCCTTTTGCGTATATAATTATTTTGAAATCAGTATACACATTTTATTATTACATTAAGTAATTTGTTGTTAAAATAAATGATGATAAAATTAAATTGGCTAAAATAACAGTAATCAATTGGTTAAAATATATAAAAAATGTGTGTATACATATTATTTTCATTTAATCACGTATGTGAATTAACAATATAACAAGTAACCATCTACTGTTGAGTACTAATAATTATTATAATATGTATTTTATTTTCATTTAATATGTTATATCTTGGATGCCTCTCGAAAAGGTTTCCTAATTCTCGAGAAATTATCAATAGCCCACTCATTCGATATATTTGTTTCAAAACAAAGTAAATTTTCTAGACGTGAAATTCGAAACCCTGACCTATGGTTCCAGAATCAGACGTCCTGCCAGTAGACCACCGCAAGACATAAACCATTGATTTATTATGATATAATAATAAAATTAATACTACATACGTTAATTTATTTGTCTTATAACTAGCTCTATATTCACAATAAGTTTGAAAAAAATGTTTTAATATTATTCTGAAAGTACCCACAACATAGCCGATAAAAGATTAGAAAAAATACATTTTTACATCAAGAAGAATAATTGAGCGTAGTTATACACAAAGCAGCCAGGCCACAATTTTGAGAAAAATGAGTTATTGCGATTTCCATAATCTCACACGTTTGTTTTACATTCTGCACAAATCAACCAAGCTGCTGTCATACAAAAGTGTCATATTATAAATGCGTTCTAAAAATATGCCATATTGGATCTGTTAAAAGTAGCCACATGATAATGTTATGTACTTAGCTAATTATTAAAATCCTGACTGTAAGGTGTGTTTCAATTTATTATAATATAATATATGGATTTTTCATGTAAAAATTAGTGCCAGGCAGATAAATATTAATGTATAATTTACAAGTTTTTCGAATTATTTTCAGAACTTTGTAATTCCCATAATACTTGATTAACTTAGAAGGTTTTTTTAAGAAAATAGATGCAAAAATAACGATTTCCTTACAAAAATAAGAGTTGGCTGCATTCAAGAATGAACATTCTAAAAAACCCGTTTTGCACAAAACAGCCTGGACTGCTAAAATACCAAAATTTCGTAGATTTTATGCTTTTATCTCTTTATAAGTTACACAAAATCATATTTAATATCTATCATTCAAAATGTATAGACGTTATACAGACGCTTTGTGGATTAAAAGAAACACACTTTACATAAAAGTGCTTCTATCTCTATTTGAGGTTTGTGTGGACTGGCTGCTTTGCGTATAACTACGCTCAATTATTATCGCACATCGCGTACCTATATTACACGATAGTTAAACACCATGATGTATTTGCAGGAGAAAAATGGGAGTTTCATATTGGGCTATCACCACTATAAAAGAGTACCTTACCCCAAATTCTTGTAATCACAGCAGCAAACTTGTCCCATGCATCTTGTACGAAAAACCAAGGACACGGTTTGTAATAAATTGAGTTAAAAAAATACATATGGTAATTACCTAACGATTATTTATTAGTAATACCTATAGAAAAAAATTATACTTACATTATGATTTTTTATTTATAAATAGAAACACTTCCGGTTTTAGTATTTATTCTGAGTTCACATAGATTTAATCAATAATAACAGAGAATACTTCAAACGGTACACGAAAATAGATTTATAAGATAAGATGACTCGCTCGACCAAATAAAGAGATGAACTTGCCAAATGATAAAGTCAGTTCAGGTAAGTATCATATTTGACAACTAGAAACCACACTTATCACTAGAAATGAATCTTGATAGTGTAAGGTGCTTAAATTCAAAATAGAGGACCTGTATGATCAAAAGAATCAGAGCTAATCAGACTAAGCTGACTTACTGTAAGACTGTGAGAGATATCGATTACGGAGTTAACATAGAGTTAAATCCTAATCAGTCTAAATAGCGCTTGCGGCCTCACCATATATCACGGTTCAACATACTTACATTAATTAATATGAATGAAAAATGCACCGAAAACTTCTATTATTCTCATATCTTCTCAAGTTAAGCAATAACTAGCACTGTCATCTGAAATCGAAATTTAGTGCCAAGGCCTGACTATAAACGGCCTCACTACACACCGATATGTTTGTTTCAGATATAGATAATAATATGAAGATAAGGACCTCAATATCTTTGAATAGATTATTTAAAAGATTTATTATTGATTTTCCCTATCGAATCCACGGCTTTGGGCGGGTTAGAGATTAGGTTACCTTCCGTTATTTGTGACATTTTTTAGTATTTATTAGCCTGCGGTAAGACTTTTTTTGATATATACTCCTCATTTAATGCATTATTTATGAAGAGGGAAGATTTACGACCAGAATTACATTTTAATTCCTGCCGCCGCGCGTACTTTTCAAAACATGTTTTGGACTTTTTTTATAAAGGCCTCCTATATTAATGAGCTTTTAAATAGACTGACTTGTAATCATAAATTACGGGAACATGCCTCTTAACATGAGGCTGACGGAATTTTTAAATAAAATAATTATAAGAATTTACATTGTAAATTACACCGGATAAATTTTAGCCAGCCTTTTTAAAAAATTCTCTCTATTTGACAAAATATTTTTTAATCCATTAAAACAATGTTATGTTAATAAAAATAAAATACATTATTAAATTTAATCCTGGTAATTTAATAACTATCAGTACTGGTTTAGTCCACTTAGATATTATTGTACACAATTAATAACTAGTCAGTTAAAACATTCGCCTCTTAACTGGCTGTGAAGTATGATTTATATACTCCATGATAACCTAAACTTAAGTCTTAAGGTAAATGGCTGCAATTTTTTTTACATACAAATTCTCATGTAATATCCAAAAAATTAATACGTTAATGAAATTATTATATAATTTTACACAAAAATATATAATTTTAAAAATTATATAATTTTTACAACAACTGGTATCGGTTGCTCAGAAGGATATTGTCAAGAGCATACTTCAGTGAAACGGCAAATAATTTTCAACTATAGGTGCGACGAAATTTTTGACTCGCTGGCAATCGGAGAGCGAAAGTCGAGCTACGAACACGCCAATTTGTTTTGTGATGGCGACGCTGGTATTAATTCTTAAATCGTGTAAAGATGACTAAAAAACGTTACCCATTTACTTGAAAATGAAAACATGTCGATGAATATATTATTATTGTTACTAATAGAACAATAAACAGAACATTAAATGGACGCATGTTGGATTTATATGACAAATTATATTTCGTTCGGCACGCGTCATTCACACAATCCGCGCATCGCCTAGCCATTGTCTTTTTAGTTAGACCATGCCTTAACTGAGGTACCTATAGCCTTAACAACTTTACTACATATTATATTAATTATACGAATAGTTATTTTAAATCGTTAAAACATCGTAAATGAATATTTGTTGGTGAGCATTAATGTAAAATCCATATGAATTAAAGTCACTTATTTTAATTTTATTTCAGTGGATGTACCTATATTGTTTAAATGTAATATAATTTATTATACCAAAGAAATAATATAATTAAAAAAAACCTCGGATAAGAGAAAATTTAGATTTTTAAAATTAGGTTTGTAATTTTGGTTCATTTTTCATGCTTTTTCTACATTTTTTAACACATGACCAATTTCAATTAAATAAAAAAGTTTCAATCTACGCTTCGGATAAAACCGGTCAAACTGTGTTCAAAAGATTGTAATAAATACAAAAAAAAACATACAATCACTTTCAATAAGTCAATATGACTAAGTTGATAAGGGTGCAAGATTTTTAAAAATGGAGGTACTTTTACGCTTCATATGTTTTCACTTATTAATACACTCATACACTTTGTGTATGATGTGTACACAGAGCATAAATTTATATCAAATAATATTCACTTGTTTTAATAGTAATAAATAAATAAATAGATAAAAATAATATATTATGTAAAAAAAATATTTTAAGAATAATACATCATGGAGCCGGAGTGCAAACTTATGAAGTGGCAACTATAGCTGCAGTGATATCGTGTATGGGTAGACAGTTTATAGTTTGGGCATAGAAAATGAAGGAAAAAATATAACTTTATGAGTGGAATCTGTGTAGTTTTTTTGTCTGCAGTAAAAAATGATTATATTGATATTCTCAATTTACCGAAACCGCATGATTTTCGCGAAAACTGTGTTTTAATTCACAAACAATCACATGACCTATAACCCAAAATCGACATAATATTTATTCGCATGGTCTTAGTTTTAGAAATCTAAAACCTTTTTATTAATTTTAACAGACATTATTACACAAAATTAACAACGTATAGTTTTATTTAACCAATTAAAAACAGAGTAACTAATATCTTACCAGCCGCGGCGGAAAAACTAAATAATTAACGCTGAAAATTCGTAGGCTTGTTTATTTTAATACGTGAAAAAAAACCTTTAAAAAACGTGTATATTTATTACAAAGCCGCTCGACACGAGTGAGATATCCATCAGAAGCTAAGACAAAATTAAGAAAAATCACCAAGCGATACGATTTTTTACAAAAAAAAACATTCTTACTTTTTCGAAATAACGAGACTGATGTTGCCAACAATTTGAATTATCTTTTTAAATTTTTTAGATGTAAAAATAAATAACTAGCTTATATTTAAACCTCTTTTACCTATTGACTGTAAAAAACTAAAACACATAGACCGAAATTCGATGACTGCTGAAGTCCCGTCGGGCATCGTATTTTTTTAAAAGATTTTTTTAGTCTGTGTATATCTAAGTTTTTTCAAATTACGTAGTTTCAAAAAAAATGTCATATTATTAAATATTGTGAATAGTTGGTTGAATAAAACAATAGTTAACTTTAAATTTTAATTTAAACTCTATCAAGCACCCGGTCAATAGTACATTTTTGCGGCTTTTTATCCGGGAGCTCCGGGTTCGTCCCGGTGAGGTCACCATATACTAAATAAGTATGTAACTTTCTCAAAGCCTGTTTGTTTGTAATTGTTTCATTATTATATTACCTACTAATTACACTACTGTTATTGGGCCTCATGCTCAGTTGTAGTTTTTAAAAATATATTATTTATATCGGCACCTTACTATTAAACCATTATAAGTCTGTTTTAGAGGAATGTTGAGGGGAAGGAAAAAAACTTAATAAAAATAGTATTTTGAACACCTATCTAATTGATGAATCTGCTTACACTGGTCGTGAAATACGAGATTTTAATTCCATGTTTGAAATCACGAGACTTACGAATTTTTAAAATTTGTCAATAGATAGACTGCATACCTACTAGTCTAGAGAACCGAGGTTTTGATACTATGATTTAAAATGTTTTTTTGTTTAAATTTTGTCAAATAAACTAAATTTTTACATAATATTTGACTTACGAGGTCGTAATAGTAAGGTGACGATATGTATATATATATTTTATTAATATTATTTTCCCATGTTGCAGTATTTATTTTATTTTTAAAATATGTGGCAACACCGGCCGCGTTACCAGGGAGCGGAAGACCGCCGAACTAATGGGGCTAAACGACAAAGTAAGCCGAAAAATAGGAACGTAGGGAGATAAGAGAAAAGCATAAAAATAACAAAGGCGGAAATCACAAAGAGAGCTCGGCATCGACTCGTCGCCGCGCGAACATGCCTCAAAATGAAATCTCCGTTTACCCTTTGGTTATACTTTGGTTGTGATTTCGACTTTGGAGAATGCCGCTTTCACAAGAATTTAATATTAATATTTTCATAACTAATTTTATCTTAATTGATCGCGTAAAATAATATTTAGACAAAACGATCTCTTGATTTTTTTTCCAATAACACAGACTTAAATATATTTTTTTCGATTTAATTGTATATATTATATGGAATCAAAAGTAGAAAAATCCATATTTCAATATTTGTTGTTTATTTTGAGTATGTAATTTAATATTTTTACGAAAAATGTATAAAGCATCCATGGTTACCGTATTGGCAGTAATGTTTGATCCCCGGCTTTTTAAGGTATGTATTAATTTTAAAATTTTATTAATAATAGTTAATATTACGTCGCTGTAGGATTGGTTTCCCGAATAGACCAAATGTGCAGGAGACGAAAAACAAATTTCAATAAAGAAAAGGATGGTTCTAGTCCAATTAGATACAAAAAACATTCTGCATTAAAAGGTCGATTTTGACAAAAACGGATATTCGGGAACCCAATCCTATTGCGACGATTAGTTGTCCGCTGAGTGAGGGCACCACATACCATTCAATACTGTTTATACTGTGGTATGGATAGTTCTAAATTTGAGTACCTACCGGACGATTTATGATGGTATTTATCTATAACAAGTATTTGCAAGAATGACAGTTAGATCAGTAACTAAATAGCCCATAATGCGGAAATAAATTACTAGATTCATTTTTTCTCAGAACACCTACTATATTTTCCAAAATTAGATATATTCTATATTAAATCCATATATAAAAATATCAGATTTTGGAAAACCAATTTAAATAAACACTATAAGCATGTGTGAAGACATTATACTAAAATTTAAGATTACCTACTCCTGACGCTAGCTGTAAATGAAGTTAAAAGTACCCTTATTTGAATTACAGAGTTAGTAGCGATTTTTCGGGGAAGTTAGCGTAGTTGTCAGCAATGGTGATAGGTTGGATCGGTATCTTAATGGATAGAAGATATCACTCGGAAAGTAAAATACGTGAATTAGAATCTAATTTATATAAATTTTTTTCTAGCGCTATTCAAATAGTATTTAGTTAAAAGACTTTGTCTAAATTAGGTATTTTATAAAATCACACACTGTACATAATATATTAAATTAATTTTGAATAAAAACAAATTAAGGTATTTTTCTGCTATCAGTAAATGGTTAAGTAAAAAGGTAAAAAAATAACTACGATAAATCCTCAAACATCTTGGAGCTCCTAAAATATATTAATTAGTCTATTTCTAAACTGGCGATTGATTATTAAAAAGTACACAATATTTTTAATTAATAGTTTCTTGACGTAAGTATAGAATTATTGTTTGTTGAGCCATTTAATTCTACAGAATTCATTTATTTGCTGATTAAAGTTTCGTTAAAATTTTATTTTTCAAATGTACCACTTTTGCACGTGACAAAGTTCATAATAACAGAATTAATTAATATTACCAACTTTTAAACCTTCTCAGAATTTCATAACCGCCTTGTATCTCGGAATCGAACCTTAAAATGAAACTTCCACTCACCCTTTAATATTAATCTTATTTATATTGGTATTATATAATATTTTTCCTCGATACTTGGAAATGAAAATTCTAAGAACAATTCAATATACCTAAGTCTTACTTTAGTGTTTTGATCAATTTTAAACCAATTTTAATTATCATCATATATTCATCTCTTATAATTGATTACTTTATAATATAAACAAGCCTTAAAATTAATTATTTTCCGTAGAATTTAAGTTTTTTTGTTGCTTATTATATTTTTGTAATCAGGCTTCATGAGTGCTCAATTTATAACGTTATATCTGTATTTACATTTTTAACAATATTATAATTTTTATTGCAAGGTTAAATTTCCATCAATAATATTACGTAGTATCTACTCCATTCTTTTTGCAGAAACTAATTTGATTAGATTTTTACGATTTTTATCATGCTACATACATATTATTTACTGTGTTTTTTCTATAAATTTACACAACATTTTCACAAAAAATATATCTGAAGCCATCATGGCGATTTATAAAAAAATCAACTCTAATGAAATTTGCATAGTTTTTTCTTTCTTTTTTAATGGTTTTAACTGTAAAACCAAATCCATCATAATAGAGTACGTTTTATATAGTACATACTTAATAAAAATATCAGGCTTTTAGTATATTATATTTTAATTGAATATTGTAAACTGAATTTTCAATGTGGACCATTTTTCCAATGTGGTAATTTTTACAAATTAAGACAATGTGTAAAATTTCATTGGAGAGTTTTTGGTTTTGGGCGTCTGAAGGATTATCATGCATGTTATGACAATAAAATTTAATTACTACTTTTATAATAATATTAAATTATCACAAGGAAAATACAATATCCTTCTGAAGTTTTCTGAGAAATGGACTCAAAGGAAATGAGACCTTCAAACACAGTATAGCTTTTCATAATCGTTTTATTTTTCCATGTTTACCATGTGAAAGTCCTTGGAATTTATCTATCGTGACCACGTAGAGGCGCCCGAATACAAGCCGACGCTTCCTTCTACGGTTCGACGTCCGGCCGTCGGAAAATGGGAAAATAAGGAATGAATTGTTGTGATGCGAGCCTAAAAATCATCCCTCACAATGCACGAAAAATATTTACCAGCCCATACAAAGGGCCCATTGATTTCCTTTTGAAAACATCGACATATTGTAAAGAGAAAAATGTACGAGGGAATTTTTCTTCCCGCATAATAAAGCACGCACACTGGATTCGTGATTTATGTTGACCAAGGTGAAACGTATTTTAGTCATCGGTATCAGTTTACATTAAGGGCTTGTTTAGATCAACAATTGGACATAATAATAAACCTACGGATCATGGAAACATAATACTTATACAAAAATACATTATATTATTAATAACAACTACCAGTATTAACACGAGTATATTTAACATACATAACTTGAAAACACCTCAGATATATTATACCCACTTGAAAAAAACCATATTTCGTCGCTGCATATTCAATAAGACCTATGTGCAGTTTTTGATCAAAATGGGTTAATGATACGAGTACCTACCAATCGAAGCGGATTTTTTACATTTACATTGCATTTTTAAAAAAATCTGAGAGAGCATGAATACAATATTAAAAAAATCTTATGTATGTAGAATAGCTGCTATTCTAAAAATGCATCTGAATTAGTCGTATGTGTGAAAAGTTGCACATACGATCATTTCATTTCGCTTAAAATCCGTAGCGCAAGGCACATCCGATATATTCTTCACGATATTAATTAATTAATTATTAATTATACTGCGGATAATTTTGGCAGATCTTTACAGTACATTTACGTGAACATTAAAGTGGAGGTTTTTAATTAAGAACACTCACATTTCACAATATTTATTGATATAATGCCATCTGCAATCGTCTTTTAAGAACTTGATGTAAGTATTGATGTTTTATAAACTCCAAAATATCCATTAATTCGTCCATAATAGTGATTCCAAAAGTGAGCCCCTTGGGAGGCGCCGGAGCAATTCAGGGGGCCGGCAGTAGCCCCGGATGCAATTTGGGGGTGATGAATCAAAATAAGGGGGCGGTGGAAACAAAAAAAAAGTAGAAGAAAATTTCTAAAAACTATTCGTACATCATTATAACATTGATATGTTTTATTTTCTAAATTATACCGATATACGGCAGATACCTATACTTAATCCTGGATTATAGTACAAAAGTATTCAATTGCATTTCCTTCGTCATATTTAGTGGAACGTGGGTTCAGCGCGGTCGCAAAAATAGAACCGGTCATTAATAAATTGGTGGCAGCACACCAGGTTCGTCCTTCTCATTAGGATTATTTTTATTGTTATTTGTCCTTTTTTATGTTTAGTTTTCTTAATTTTCCATTTTTAATGCAAATGTTACTATGGTTGATTTTATTAAATAATTTTTCAATATAGGCATCATCTGATTTATAACACCATCTTCCTTTACTATGTAGTTCCGTAGGTAAAAATATAGATATGTACCCAAAATAACATAAATTTGCCGCAGCATCTTCCTGTTTTTTTGCTTATAGATTTCCATGGAGGTGTTGAGTTTTTATCTGAAAAAAAGGGGCAGTGGATCAAATAAGTTTGGAAAAGACTATGATGTTGCGATAATTGTCAAGCATGATTTTTGGGAAATGCTCCAATCGCGAGGGGAATGTCGTATTAAATAGAGATACATTGCTCTTGTTTAGCACTATTTGAGTGTCTTTGTTCAAATAGTGAATGATTTTTTTTTTTTTAATTCTATAATATTTAGATAGTAAAACATCAACATAACGTTGTATACACATTTCATACCGTGCACTAGTAAAGTTAGAAGTAAATTACATTGCATTGAAATACTATGAAATAATATGTTCCTGTCCAAGAATAAGTATTAAATTATTAAACAATATTCATACAAAAGTTTAGTTTATTGAATGCTCTTGTAAAAACAATGATCTTGTAAAAACAATGATTTTATTTTATTTATTACCTAAATGTGATTAATGAAATTTATTTTGGTGTATAAAGCCATACGCGTGGAAACTTGGTTGATAAACACCCGTTTCTGAGTAATGGGTTCAATGCCGTGGTTGGCAAAATATGCATGTTGTTTTTTCAATGTGTTTAGTCCAATGCAAAGACACAATATTAGGTAATAACCATTATCCTAGATAAAGTATGTCAAAATTATCTTCACTCTGTGGACATCCATAATTTGCTCCACGTAGGACAGAAAATATTTTTTTGGTACTTATAATTTTCTTAAGCATACACCATATTATTAAAATTGTAACAAAGACAATATTAGATATTTATTGTAAAATAAATTCTTATAATAAGTATAAGTGTAAACTTATTTTAATGTAGATCCCAAAGTATTGTGTCAGTCTAGCCAGAAGAAGACTAGAATTCATATGCAAGGTAGTATATCAGAATCTTTTAAGGTGACAGCAGGACTAAAACAAGGCGACTCCTTATCACCAATGCTGTTCAACTTAGCTTTAGAGAAAGCCGTTAGAGAAGCTCTGAAAGCAGAAGGTGGAGTTACCCTGAATGGGTCCCATAAAATATTGGGCTACGCAGATGATTTGGTGGTGCTCGGAGAATCTGAAGAAGAAGTCAGAGATATTTTCACTCCTCTGGAGGACACAGCGAAAAGGTTGAATCTACGAGTAAATGTGGGAAAGACCAAGTATTTGAAAATGACAAGAGGCATTGAACCCTCTGGAAACATTGGAATAAGAAACTCCTCGTTCGAGAGAACCTCTCTCTTCAAGTACTTGGGCTCCAACATTACCTCTAAAAATGAAATGTCCCTAGAGCTCTCTGACCGACTGAGAAGTGGAAATGCAGCGTACTTCGCGCTGAGTCGTCTGTTCAGGTCCAAAATGCTGTCCATCAAAACGAAATTCCGGGTGTATAACGTGGTCATCAAGCCAATCGTCATGTATGGATGTGAAACGTGGGGTTTAACAGAAAAACAAGAAAAGGCGCTCCAAGTGTTTGAAAACAGAATCCTCCGGAGAATACTTGGACCCGTCAATGAGAACCACCGGTGGCGCATCCGCACAAACGCTGAGCTCTTCGACCGATACCAACCTAGAATCACTAATATTCTGAGGTCAAGAAGGCTCAGATGGGCGGGCCACGTTGTACGATCTGAACGATCTAGAACTCTCTATAGGATTTACAAAGGCACACCAGCTGGCACTCGACCTCTTGGCCGCCCTCGACGGAGATGGGCGGACAACATTCAAAGGGATGCGGAAAGGCTGGGGATAGTCAACTGGGAAGAGAGAGCGCTGGACAGAGATGCCTGGAAAAACGTTGTGCAGTCGGCCATGGACCTGAACGGCCCCTAGCGCCAGTTTAATAATAATAATAATAATAATAGCCAGAAGAATATATCGTATGTGCACAAATTATGCACAGAATAAGTCGTATGTGCAGAAAAATCTGTAAATTGTTTTTTTTACGTTGAAAAAGTGATATTTTTTTTTAAAAATTAGACTTTAATAACAAGTGAAATATTTTTGTCTAATTTAATAAAAAAAAATTGTATAAAAATATTTTTGGTTATTTTTTTAAAACAGTTTTTTTGAATTATCTCAGAGTGTGCCAAACGTCACATACGGCATATTGAATATGCTTGAAAAAATACGATGCTCGACGGAAGTTGAACCCGTATAACCACGGGTATCGCGCCACTGTCCATTAATTTAATTAGGCATCAACGAGCATCGTATTTTTTCTAGAGGGTATATATCTGAGGTATTTTCATGTTATGTATGTTCAATATATGGAATGTTACATTCTCAAAATCTTGTGAATTATTTGTTGAATAAAAAAAATGGTGTATTACGAGTATATTTAATTACAAAAAATATAAATCCATGTTCATTTGACAGAGTTTAAAATTAAATACAACTATCCGAAATACAGTGGCGAAGGGTGGAGATAGGCTGTTAATATCCGACATAAATAGTGCACAACGTCATCAGTCATACTTATTTTTTCCATTAAACTATTGACACCCACGGTGGCCGCGCGGCTTAAGCGTTGGACTATAAAGCCGTGGTCCCTGGTTCGAATCCTGGGTTTGGCAAGTACACATATTGTTTTTCAATTTGTTTGTGTCAGGGTATGGACCTAATAGGTTGAGCAAGTGGCTGACATCCATTTCTCGTAAAAAACAAAATCTGTCAATACAAACCTCCACTCTGTGGAGGCCCATATGATCCTATCGAGATTGGACATGGTCGAGAAAAAAAAAGAATATAAATTGCAGATGGTGAACCAAACCATAATCGATAAAAAACCTTCTTCTAGCAATAAACTATCTAGAATTATGTATGGTTTAATGGCATAATTTATATATTTTATAAATGGAAGAATATTTATTGATTATTGTCTATTAATTATGGCTTGAATTACGTAGGGTTTAATCGAATTTCAAAAACTAACAAACTCTTTTTAAACCTTAGTTCAATGAAAACAATAATACGTTTGACTGACAAAGTTCACTATGTACTATTTATATCGGATATAAACAGCCTACCTCCGCCCTTCGTCACTGCCGAAATATATGCATATTATAATATAACATAGAAAAGCATTAAAAATAGATATATCCAAATATCAAAAAAGTTATATTTGGTGTCCAATGAATGCTTTAATCACCTAACTTAATTTACTGTACAGTACAAATTTCATACAGATGTCAAAGTACTTGCCCAAAAAAATGAAAGACGTGTATATTGAAGTCCCATTTTGAAGAATATAACTTTATTATATATATTTCACTAGGTTAGTTTGTAAGTATTGTCCTAATACAGCGATTTCCAAACTGGGAGGTGCAGAGTGTTGCAAAGGGAGGCGCGAAAAGTTTAACACAATTAATGTAGCCACATGTTGGGAGTTTGCAAATGCATAGTTTATAAAACGGCCGCTAGTTATAAACTACATAAAAAACAGTCATATAAAAGGTTGTTTGCAGACCTGTCTGAAAAAATGCAGTCAAATTTTATAATGCCTCACTTATATACTATTGTGAAGCGTGCTAATGCATTCTCTGATTTAAAAAGACAAAGTGAAGGCATTCATAAAAATTGGAGCTTTGGAAATCAAAATTACAAAAAAATAAGTTCGCCATGTTTCCACTTTTAAATGATTTATGCGCCAGATATATTGAAGCAAACCAAAATCTATTTACTGATTTCTTGGTTAGTTTGCTAATGCACTTTTCACATTATTTTATTAATAGTAAAAAAAGGCGGCGCACGTTGCAATTTGATGTGATACCTATATGATAATTGATATACTTAAATGATAACTCCCGTGTATAATTTAGGAAACACTACTTTAGACCACCACACTGCCCTAAACCTCAGCGATAGGTAGGTGGGCCCGTCAAAGATCCTGGCCTGGAGACCCGGTTCAGGGTGTGGGCCCCATGATAGAATACATTTGTCAATGAACGATGATGAATTTGGATGCTAATTAATAAACAAGCACATTCAACGCATGAAAAACAAATTAATTTAAAAATGAATATAATATTTGTATCTACTTAGTAAAACTTCATTCTTGTTTTTGTACATTTTTGACTATTAAAAAGGTCTAAAGGGGGGGGGGGGAGGCGGGAAGATTAGATTTATTTAAAAGGGAGACGTAGTAACATAAAGTTTGGAAACCACTGTTCTAATATATTATTTTGATAAAACACCATCTAAGCTTCATGTATATTGACATTATTGTACATTATTGTAAAACTCAAAGTATTTTTGTTAGTCTGTATTTTCTGGCATCTGGCTTTCTTTTGAATAATTACATAATATATTGACTAAAAAATAGAAACAAACTTATGAAACAATCGAGGCTTAAATGACTAGAGTTCAATTTAAACAGTCACATTAAAAATTAACAGAATCTTTTGACAAACTTTTGTAGACTTTCCTATTGAAGTCACTTTCACAGTTGTTTGGCGATACTTTAAAATAATAATTATTGTAAAATCTATTTTCTTGATTTTATTGCTCTGATTCTATGCGAAATTATTCTGAATAACTTCAACATAACCTAATAATAATTATTATTATGTCTGAAGAAAACTATTCTTAAACCTTTTTCGTTGATTGTCTGGAAAGTTTTAATTTAACTGATTTTTTTTTACTGAATAAAATTAAGACATTATAAACCTTTAGTGAGGCCTTTTTAACAAGATAAAGGGCACTGGGTATTTTAAAATATCTACAGGCATTAAAATTGTTAAATTAATTGAGACTATAAAAAGGCGTCGCCGTCGTTGGCTTTAAGGACCATAAATTTTACAACTCCAATTAAAGCGTGTTTCGATTGGAACAATTTTTCTTTGCGTTTAAGTGTTAAAATGGATTTTTTTTAAGAAAACATCTTTTACTGCACTACATCCCAGGGTGTATTTTATTTCTGAGTGAAATAGTTCTTCAGTTATTTTCGAGATTGCACAGTTGCAAACAGTGACGTCCCTAGACAAAATGCCGCCCCTAGGCAGGGTCAAAATGCCGCCCCATTTTTTTATCATCCTTTCATTACTCCAATATCTAAGAAATGTGTTGTATGAAGCATGGCCCCCTCATCCTGAAGCGGGCCCCATGTTAGGATCTTTGCCCCCCCTACCTATTGCTAAGGATAAAAGCAGTGTGACGCTCTACAGTAATGTTTTCCAAATGGTGTACGCGTTAAAATTGATGCGTATATTTAGTGTTTTTTTGTATATTTTAATACATACACTTGAATTGTGGAGTTTTTGAGTATCGCTACATAATTATAAATTGTATTGTGTAACCACATAATTTTAAATAATATCATTATTGAAGGAAAATAGCGCCGCAGGCGAATTTTTTGCTATTAGAGCAAATTTGTGATAAGTGTTTGTCTCACTTATCGAGCCCGAGCCCCAGGTTAGAACCCTGTCAGCCCCCCCCTTGTGGAGGCCATGGTTTGGATACATTACTAATAAAATATACACCTACAACTAAGCTGAAACATACACAATTAAATTTAGATATCAATAAATAAATAAGCGAATATAGGTATATAATATTAGTTAGACACTTACCCAAATCACCAGAGTCTGAGATGCCATTATTTGGTTAATATGTCTGACACACTTGGTTTGTATCATTTAGTAATACCTACGCAGATGTATTATTTTCACACCATTTTTTCTATGCTATTATTGTACCCTACAACATATAAACAAAATAATTTTCCTCATTATTTTTTTAATATAAACCTAAATTTAATCATAAATACACTATTAATTAATGGTCTCAACATTCAACCGTTGATGATTGAAATAAACTACAAATCCACACTATTATCAGCAAAAAATATGTTTACAAAAAAAACGACTTAAAAGAAGGTATTGCACAGTATTGTATTCACAGCACGATAAATATGATATAATCTAGGTAGATACCTACTAGTGTACATTTTGGTGCTTTTTACTGGTTCTCCGTCATCGTAATCTGTCAGTCGCCATTTTGAATTTTAGCTATCTTTTTGTCATCGAATTATAGTACGCGGTCCAAGCCATTCTAGTATTTCGGCAAAAATTATAGTACGTGTAGAGAAAATGAAAGTTTTTTGTTTGTCACAAACATAACGGAGAATTCGAGAAATTCCGATGTCCTACTTAATTATAACACCTCTTACGACCGAAAAATGCTAACACCGGCCGCCGTCATTAACTGTCACATTAGTTTTTTAGAGTAGGTATACAACGCAAAACCATGTCCATTGACTAAAATCGCACACTGAGATCTTATTTATGCTATTTTTTTATAGTACTTATTCCACTTTAATTAATATATTAGGACCGGTTTCGTCCGCCTCAGTGGGACATTTTCAACGTTGAAAATGTCCCACTGAGGCGGACGAAACCGGTCCTAATATATTAATTAAAGTGGAATAAGTACTATAAAAAAATAGCATTTTTTCAATTGTGGTATTTTTGACGTACTATACTTTTTTAATAGTACGCGGACGAAAATGTAACTTTTCGAATAGTACGCGAATCAAAATGTACTATAATTATAGTTCGGTTGGCAACACTGCGCTCACTGACAGATGACAGCGGCCGGTGGCGGAGAACCAGTAAAAAGACCCTACATTTTTATTACAATTAGCTGGTACTTAACGTAAATACCTATTATATGCACGAATACTAATTGATTATGTCAAATGTCAATAAGGATTAATAATCATTATGAATAGGTATCTATTTGCAATAGGTACATCCGGCAACTTTTAAATCTCGCGAATGACTGGCAAAAATATTTGGATAAATTAAAAAATACGGTATGTACCTACCTACCTATAAATCTCTACCATAAATTCTCCTTGTTTCGTTACCAACGTTGATATAATATATAATATTATTTTCTTTTAATAACTATGGCGCGACATAATTATTGGTTTTTGCGCAGTATACCTACCACTGTTATGAAAGGAACTCTTTAATCTGAGTAAATGACGTTATATTATTATGACTGATTTATTATTCGTTTGTGATGTTTTACATTTAATAAAAATATTCATAATGTGTATAGGCGCCAAGTTTATTAGCATTTGTATACGAAACCGAGCAGTCAAAAATATAATAAAAAAATCTCTAGCGGAGCGTGGTGACATCATACTAAAATCGCTGCGAGTACCGACTGGATAATAATAAAAAAAAAGCATCCGGAACAAAACATCTCCAAAGCTCTGGTTATAATATAACTAAGTTTAGGTAGCTATTTCTATATAATACCAAATGATTCTCCTCGATTTGCCGCCCTTCGAGTATCTGCCGCCCCCAAGCGACGCTCAATCTGCCTACCCCCATGGGACGTCACTGGTTGCAAATCATTAGCTTTACATAAGAGGGAGATCTCATAGTAGATGGTCTAACATACATATTTTCATATATTATATTATGATCAGTTTAATACACATACTGATGTAGATAAAAAACATATCGATGCTATTTGTATAGAGCAGGGATGGGCATACATGAGGTCAACGAGAGCCACATTCTGGATTTTCGTATATATAAATAGATAACACCATAGTCACGTTCTCACGTAGTCTTAAAAAGACAAATTCAAATTCAATACGTGCATCTTGTCACGTGCAACATTTAGAAAGGAAAACTCGCGTAAATACAAATGTAATGGGGAAAGAAAATACCTATATTTTTATCAGGAGATATTGGGAGCCGCACTTAACCCAACGAAGAGCCGCATTTGCCCACGTCTGGCAATAGAGTCACAATCCTCAATATTGAATAACACGAAATTTTTGATTGTCAAAATGAGCTGTGATTTTTCTTGACACAAATAATTATGCAACTGATTCGTCAAAAAATTTAATAAGGCTCCAAATAATGAAAACTAGTAAATTGTATTACATTATAAAAAAATGTACGTAATTCTGATGGTTTTTATTTTTAAATATTATCAATTTAGAGCCGAGCCACACCGGGCGACTCTGGTCTCGAGACCAGTCGCGCGACTGGTCTTCCTGGGCGATTTACTCGAGCGACTTGCAGGCGACCAGAAAGGCAGCCAATAAATAATATTAATAATGAATGTACGTACCTACGCAAGTATGAAAAAAATACGATCTTTCCGCGCGTGGCAACCGGGAGGCAGCCAATAATCCGCTCACGGCGCTCACTTTTAAGATGGACGTCGAAGACGTTGCACTCGTGCTGTATTTGCAGCATAAAAGATTCTTGGAAAAGAAGAAGAAAAAAAGGATCTGGACTCATCCTTTCGTCGTAGCTCGCTTTCTGTCTGGAGTGTTTATCACGCTGTATGATGATTTAAGAAAATACCTTGGCAAATTCTTCAACTACGTTAGAATGTCGATATCATCATTTGATTAATTATTGACTATGTACAAAAATGACCTAACCAAACAAGATACTATCCTACGGAAGTCTATACGTCCCGTTTGTATCTCTGTAATGAACATATCCGTATCGAACGCCATGGCTGATAATGAATAAACACGCAAGTTATGCAAAAAATACGTCCTCTCCGTGGCGTAGCTGCTCGCGACTAATCGCCCAGTGTGGCAGCACTCAATACATAGGTAACTATATTATGTTTTCATACATCGCTACCGGTCGCCCGACTAGAGAGACTGCGAGACCAGACCGAGCGCAAGAACGTGATTTTACTGATCGCCCGACTTTATTACTTGCGCGACTACTGGGCGACCAGGTGTGGCATGCTCCTTATAACTGCATGCATCGGTCTGGTCTCGGCGACTGGTCTGGCGACCAGAGTCACCCGGTGTGGCTCGGCACTTAAATTTCACTATACCCACGCTCAACTTTACACAATAATGTCAAAATCAGTGACGTCTCGTGGAAGTGGGCAGATTAAGCGATGACAGTAAATTTTGACAGTAATTGTGAATATCATGCATCTACCTACATCTTTCATAGTAAATTTCGTGGAATCCTACAAAGTTGGGATAACTATAATTATTATATTATACATCCACAAACATTGACCTTCCGTTGATGCATAGCATTATAATGCACCTACTTTAAGAAGTTTGCATACCTTTCTTAATGTACCGCCCTCTTAGAATGTATCATCCTTAGGTAGCATATACACTATCTACTAGACGTCACTGCCAGTAGAGTTAGTAAATAATAAATAACTAATACTTTTTGAAAAACACTTGCCTATTAAAAAGGTTAAAATATTTCAATTGTGATACAAATTGATTTAAAGTTGTTTGTACCTAATTTACATAATATAGATACTGGTGGTTTTGGGTAACCTTCAGGGAAGGCAACGCATACGAAGAGCATCGATGCGCTGGTGCGACCAAGTGAAGAAGCTGACTGGGGGCAACCTTCAATCTGCCATGAGAGAAGCAGAGTCGAGAGGGATGGAATTTCTTGGTCGCTCAAAAGATTACAACGTTTCAAGGTGGTCTCGATCGTCAGCTACGAGGGAACGACCAAGAAGATTAGAGTAGTTTAGTAGTCTTTTGGCTCCCCTTTTGCAACCCCAGAATTCCACTGAACCTTGTTTGGAAATCACTGGCATAAGGGTTACGTGTAGGTTAGGGTTGACGAGGAGTTTTATTTGATGTGCATTGCTAAGTAACAAAAATATGATACGAGTATATAAATTCATATTTTGACTGTTAATTGTTAGTGAAACGACATGTTAAAATTAGTTTAAGATCAATAAGTATATTAACATATTTTGAGAGACAAATACAAAATTACGCACATACATAAGTATGGAAACACTCATGAGAAAATATAGACTATAGAAAAAATCTTTTTTTGAAAAAAGTAAGACACCCGGCAGGAATCGAACATGCGTCTCTTGGGTATCGTGCCCTGTGCATTACTGCCATGCTTAACTGCGTCGAATTTTAGCTATTGGCCTTATTAATCCCTGCTCATAGGCGCTCTTTTCATAATTATGTATGTTTAAATAATTAAAATGCTACATTCTTAAAATCTTGCGAATTGTTCGTTGAATAAAAGAAACATTATCAAAATTATGCATTTTAAAAAGTTGTTTGTTATTTCTAATAAATATATATATTATAATATATAGACGTTGTGAGGTTTACCCAACTCTATAACCGACGTATTATTAATCAATATTGGGTCTTTTCGGATGTTACTGTATTAAAAATTCTTTATAATTCCTTAGTGAGAAGCCGGCTTGAGAATGGGTCGATTGTTTGGGCCCCGCATCAGTTGAAATATGACCTTATGGTGGAGCGAGTTCAAAATAAATTTTTGAGACTCCTTTATTTGAGGTTATATGGATACTATCCGTGGCTTTATCCAACTGACTTTCTCTTAGGTATGCTTACATACTATAATTTAAGTGCTAGAAGATATCAATATTTGGCCACGTATTTTTTTCGACTAATACGTGGTGTGAATGAGAACTCTGCTATTCTTGGTAATATTGACTTGTGTGTCCCTGATAACTATCTTAGAAATCGGGAGCATCAGTTGTTTGTTCTCCCGAGGAGCAGAACTAACCTGCCATTGGTGATGCCAATTGGGAGGGCAATAACTCTGTTCAACCAAATTGCTTCGGATGTTGATATATTCCATCTACGTGAGAATGAGTATAGGTGGATGTTATTTTATAAATTCTTAAAATAGGGTCTGCTTAACTCATCCGGTGTACTTCCTTGTACCTATATATTTTTTGTATTTACACATTTATACTGTAGAATAACTTCATATTGCATAATTACAGTATTACATAATACTGCTTTAATAATATTTCTTTGTTTCTAAATGTCATGTTATGAACGTCTTAAACTTATAATTTGTAATGTCCACAATATGTAAAATAAATTAAAATTGAAAATTGAAATTGAAAATCAATAATACTATGCGGTTTAACAACTAAAATGTTTTACCACAATATAAAACAAATAATGTCAACGCTGTGTCTTATTCATATTGTGCCCCGAGCATTTATAATAGCACACACACGACGCAACCATATACGCACGATACACATATAGGACGCGCATACAATTAATAGATGTTGGATCTGCACACACCAAACAACACAAGATCTAATATCTATAACGTTTTCTGACAGTATAATATAATATTAATCAAGTCTAATCTGCGCAGTTCATTAAAAATGCTGTATATAAAACAGTATTTTTAATTCTGCACTAAGACAGAATTTTAAATACATTGACATTGTTTATATAGAAATTAGTAATTAGTTAAAAGCTCTTTCTCTCCAGTTCAAAAGCTAAGCTTAGCTTCTAATTAAAATACACAAACAATTTAAAATTCTTAATTCCTACATAATTCTTGCCGCTTCTATGTCAAAGCCACCGAAGATACTAAGCAGTGAGAGTTTTAGAAATATGAAATATAACAGAGTTTTCAATAATAATGTAGGCATGTAGATATGAAATTTGCACAGTAAACCTTGAATACAAAGTTCCGTCAGATCAATTTACTTATCGCAGGAGTAAAGAAATAAAACAAGATATTATTATAATACAGTTGAAAAGACTTGTTTGAAATCTACCAGCGACGAATCAAAATATTTTCCGTATATCTTTTGAAATTCACATTATATTATATTTCATTATTTCACAGGTGGTATATTATAAGTCGGTAGGTGTGCGAACGTGAAAACGATTTCAATTTAGCGTAAAGATTATTAATAATATCTTCTTGGATGACAAATTTACTTTTGTCATTTATTTTGTTTTGATCGATATTTCCATAAGACATAATATTATAGAGCTTTATAAATAGAATTTTATTTGAATACATTTTCATGCACTTACTTTATAAGAATATTTTGATGGTTTATTGAATTGACAAAAGGATATTAAATTGTAACGTCAGATGGTACAATGATTTATGGATTGATATAACTAAGCATTTACAAATTATTTATTGACGTTTAATTAGGCAGTGCTTGATAACAAGTGCAGTGATGGCGAACCTATGGCACGCGAATGTTTTTTGTTGAAGAGAAAATATATCGGATATAATATCTAATACAAAAAAGTTTTACAAATAAATACGTCATTTTATAATACAACATTATAAACAATGACATATCCATTCGGATTTTCTTCGGTTTTTAATAATATGTTCACCAATAATAACTAAAAATAGCAGGCAGATAATCTTTAAGCATAAACATTGTTTAATATAAATTGCATAGATCGGTTCTTATATTTTCTACGTCACAAATATTATTATCGCACTGACCTCACCAGGCGGCGGTTGACGCCATGCCGCCAATCTCAGATTTTGATCATTCTACAATACCTGAGACCGCTGTTACAGTGAGAGAATGTCTCATCAGATCGGAGCAATTATGGTGTCAATTTATGCGTAAATAACCAAACTAAGTACCTAATACAGTAATATTCAAAAGCTCAATTATAGTTTTTAAACCTTTTTAATAGAACTATTATAACTATTTTTTTTCCTTTCAAAAACTGTTCGGCACGTCAGACAGTCAAAACATAATATTTGGGAAATTTTGGCACGCGTACGTAAAAATGTTTGCCAACCCTGTCATTGTGTACCTATTATTTGACATATTAAATATGTATATTCGTGTTTTGAATCAAATATGCGTTGATACTGTTTTTGCCCGTTTTGGAACATTTTATTTATTATTATTGTATGTACAAATAGTGCATAAAATTATCTGTTAGATCGATATAATCTAAGTTATACGCCTTTTAATGCAAATCTTTATGACAAATATTCCATTTAGTGCCATAAGAAAGTCCAAGTTCTTGAGAATGACGTGTAATTCATTGTTTTGAATTTTCATCCACACTTCGTTTCACAACATCGATATTTTTAGCAGTGCAGTGATCATGATTTTCCAAGCAATACTAAACAGAAATGTCAATTTTGGTTGGAATCAGAAAAAATGGGGTACAAGTCGGTTATGGGGATGCCAGCGGCAAACACATTTTGAAAACAGCTGATATACTGGATTATTTGTTAGGTTGGGTTAGTTTAGGTTAAGTTAGGTTAGATTTTCATTCTTGAATTATTCATGAATTTTACCATTATCAGCTATGGCAATAATAAGCGCGGTTCCCGCCTGGCTTCCCCATAACCGACTTGTACCAAAAATGGCTGCTAAAAATCTGTAGGACTAATTTGATAACCGTTTACGTATAAATACTATAAATAATGACAGATAATCATATAAACTTGACAATTATATGTATTAATAAAAACTTTTTATTGTACGTGATAGAAATAGTGAATAAATATAGAATACAGAAATGTCATTTTGACATTTCATATTGATTTCCATAGTAACGGACGTATATATTAATAATTTTGTTGCTAGGACCCACTTAGCAACCAATAATAGTAAGTAGTAAATATTACTTTTAACGAGTTTTTTCCCGAAATACAAAATAGAATATACTGAAAATGAATTCAATTCCGCTCAAAGATGTCCAAAAGTATTAAAAGAATGCATTTTCGTCGTGTTCTAATATATTCTAAAAGTTTGAAATGTGTAGCTAGTCGGAAAGTTAGTTAAAAATCTTGGACAAAGAAGAAAAAAATTGTACTGCATAAGAAAAAATCTGTACCGGACAAACAAGAATACGAGCTAATAAAAACGTGGTAAAATGATATTAACACAACGTTTTTAATCAGAAAAAATGTTCTATTTATATTCTATTTATATTCTACTAACCTCGTATTTCAAAAATTTTACAAACGGCAGCAAAAACAAAACAACATCACCGCGCGTCAATTTCGTGGAATTTCCCCCCTTTCAAAGGAAAGTCAAAGTAAAATAAATTATTATTGTCGACGCCACCCGTCTTAGTGAGATCGAACAATGCGATGCGATGCTCCTCTATCTGGCGTCTGGAATCTCAAACTGAAATAACTTTTTAATGTTTACCGGAATAATAGGCGTTTACAAGGTGTCTAAAAATGGGAACTTAGCCCTTACGTGTTTATAAATTAATTAAAACATTGGGGAACACAACAGGGTTTTGACTCTCGGATCCTTTTAAAAACATTGCTGTCATCATCACTATGTTATATATTACCTTCATTGTTTTCTATGTTCACCTCAACATACATATTATTATGCAGTGGTGATAACATAATAATCAGTGACATCCCATGGGGCGGCAAAATAAGGAACTAATACGATCAATACAACCTTTAAAAACAGTGATGGTTTTCCATCAGGCGAAGATGATGTCAATTTATTAGAAAGCATTTTAAATCATAAAAAGGCCTCCATACTTGTCAGTGCTTCAGACTTACGTGTAGGTACCTAAAAGCACCGCTGTTTGAGAGTAAATTTCGTATAAATTCTCCAATCTTTAGTAGACGATAATAATTTTGAACTAAAAATGAAAGAGGGCATATTTTGCCTAAGGGCGGCACTTCAATTATAAGTAAATATAATACCAATGAAATTTTGAATAAGAAGTATTTTCGGTACAGTTCGGTTATGAGGAATACAGCGGAAAACACATTTTGAAAATACCCGATATACTAGATTATTTGTTAGTTTGGGTTAGTTTAGGTTAGGTTGGGTTAGGTTAGGTTAGGTTAGGTTTGGTTAGGTTAACCTAACAAATAATCTAGTATATCGGCTATTTTCAAAATGTGTTTGCCGCTGTATTCCTCATAACCGAACTGTACCGTATTTTCTTAAGCAGCTGACCAGCTGTTCACCTAATTCGTATTATATCACTCATAATTTTCTATATAGGAGAGAAAGAGGAGATATGAACCCCCGCGCTTTAACTAATTTAACTGTCGTGCAAGAGGCTCTGCATAGTATGAAAATTGTTTGTCAATGAGTGTAATGAGTATTATTTAAAATATAACAAGACGGGTGTCATTATCACGATGAATTGGTAATGAGGTATTTCTTTGTGGTGAAGGACGACAAGCACTCCTTGGTATGCTCAGCTTAATAATAATATACTTGGAGAGTATGCTGTTTTTTTACCAAGTCGTTGCTTTTTCGTACAAGGTGGTTATTAGTAGTTTTGAACAATCATAAACACCGAGGCTTCGAGAAAAACATATACATGAGGCGTCTAATTCCAAAAAGCGATAAGTCCACATTTAGTCAAAATTGAGAAAAAAATACGCACGTATTCTTTGTATAATTTACACAATATGTATTGATCTATAAATTCCAAAACGCGACAAAACCCTACGAAAAAAAATATTTTAAGTCTCGATTTATTCTATTTTAGCCAAGTCCGTGTTTCATATTATTTAAAGCTTGGTTGATTTCACGCGTGTTTAATTCAACCAATAAAGGAACGTTCAATATTGAAAAGGGCGTCTCCCATGCTGTAGCATCTGGTAAACTCATGATAGTGCCATGGAAATATGTGCCTTATGCGGAGTAAATTAAAAAGTGAAGTACAAATAGCGCTACGTCCAATTTTATTCTGTCTATATTTATTACATTTAAGAGTTTATTGGCCGAAACAAATTGCAATTTGGTTCTAATTTCGACAAAGAATACAACGGAAAAAATAATCTCACGTTAAAACAAATAATTAAAGCTTGAAACATAAAAACGTTGTTTCCCGAAAATATTGAATTGTGGACTTGTCGCTTTTTGTAATTAGACGCCTTACATATTGTGTCCTTATTGAACCCAGATCTCTCGGGTGGAAATCCAGCGCCTTACGCACTGCACCACGAGAGCCGCCAAGTGTATACTAGATTACTACCAGTTCGTATACTGGATAGTTAAGTAGACCACACCCAACATCAAGTTAGATATATCAAGTTTAGACTAAAGGGCAGGGCTACAATACTGGGATGAAAATACTAAAATGTAATATTATTATGATGTAGTTATTTCTCAAAAGATAATTCAATACCAAAACTTTTCGATACAATTTTCGGAACGAAGGAAATTTATGACACTCTTTTGTTATTTTATTGTTCGCAAATCAAATTTCATTTCGAAGATTTTATTAATATTATGAATGGCACATTCAACTCAATGATGCATATAAAAATAATACGACAATAATAAAGTAGGCCAATGCGAAATTGACGATTCGTCATAAATCTCGTAAAAATACTTCTCGCAATGCAGATTTGATTATTTTGCGTTTTATTGCGTTAATAAAAATGCCACAAGGATTTATCCAAATTAAGGGGCAGCCACTGAAAACCGTATTTTATTTGATTTAAATTATGTCGAATATTATCTAGTATCTAACTTAAGGCTATACTTCAGTTGAGGCATTGTCTAAAAAGATCGTGGCTAGGCGATGCGCAGATTGTGCAAATGACGCGTGCCGAACGAAATATAATATGTCATAAAAATCCAACATGCGTCCATTTAATGTTATGTTAATAATAATAATATATTCATTGACATGTTTTCTTTTTCGAGTACAGGCATAATGTTTTTTAGTCATCTTTACACGATATAAGAATATATTCTTACGACGCCATCACAAAAAAAAAATCGACGTACTGCCACCTCGAATGTCGCTCGGTGATTGGGGACGTATGCGAAATTTCGTTTTACCTATTGTTGAAAATACTCACCCGCGCGCGGATTGTAATATGTTGATGTTACCGATCTTATTCCAAAAAAAAAAAAAAAATAGCTAATGGAATTCTATATGATATAAGGAAATAGTAGGTATATATATTATTAGTAGGTAGTATATAATATGATTACCGTTTTCATATCTTTACAACAAGAGAATTTAAAATATGCCATTTGTTGTTATTTATGTGTAAACAGGCATTTCGAAAACGCTGAAGATTAATTTGATGATTAAATTAAAATTTAAAAAAAATATATAGTTACGACTTAGTTCAATCTTTCCAAATGATCATAGTTTTTTTGCATTCATTAGAGTATTGTCTTCGTTTGATGCATGTATATTTGTGATATGAATTGTGATTATTTGCCGTTTCGCTTATGTATGCTCTTAATATAAAAACTTCAGTAATCCATAGACCACATGCTTACAAACAATTACCACCTAAAATCAAGTGCCGCGCACCGGGTGACCCAGCAAAGTCATACCGCACGAGAGTGATAGAGCAACCAGACCAAGGAGCAAGATCATCAAAAACTTAAAATTTCAGTGCCTGGTAACCTAACATAACCCCCCCCCCCCACCATCCACATCCACCATCACAATCATTCTATTAAAATCAATTACAATCCACCATAAAAAGCGAAACCAATTCGTTGTAACTAGGTAATACAACGTACTAATCTATTATTAATATAAAAAAATAGCATTTTCGTTAGAAAGCGATTGCCGCGAAACTATTGCCATACTGTATGAAGAGCATACTGCGTAACGGTAAAAGAAATCTACGCCTCAATTTAATACGTGGGGTTTATCTATAACTCATGCGATAGACACTGAGTGATGCAATACTATCTTATTGTTAATTCTAAAATGACTTTCTAATAAGCTGGTTAAGGAAATAAAAAAACAAATTGTCAATGCTTCATCTTCGTAATGTCAACAAAATCAAAATATTATATTATAACTGTATCTGCACACTTTTTATATTTTCATGCCTTAATTTATATGGGCCTACGTCATAAGGTTTGATTGATTGCTCATGCTTAGAAACATCCATAAAACTCTCAATTGTAAATAGTTCAAACATAAATTTTCGAGTTTATTAGTTTTAATATTACGATATAACTCATTATTAGATACAAAATAAAAAAGAGAGTAAAAATCACGGTGAACATTTGGTTTTTACGTCCAATTTTTTGTTGGTAATTCCATTTTTTTTAGTTAGTTACTATAAAATGTGAAATTGGCAATATTTTGATGTGAGAAAAATATTTTTTTGATCTTTGAATATTGCATTAAACTGGACTACGTATTTTAAAAAGTCTAGTTTGAAGTCATTGTTTTAAATGCCTGTGTAATTTCCAACAAACTTGCCAATTAACGTCATTTAGAATACTAAAAATAAAGTAAATATTTACACGGCACGAGCCCCTAATGCATTTCTCACCCCTAAACAAATTCACGTCTCTCTTATTATCACCCTCCAAAGCCAGATGTCTTCTTTGATATATCGACAACACCACAACATAAATAACGACTTGCATTGTCTTCAATGTATGTATACATACTGCTTTTAAAAATCACCCCATGTCTTTAAATTGACGTTCGAAATGGATCGTTTAAATTTGATATAGGTAAGTATCTACAGAGTTTTTAAGAGACTTTATCTGTGTAGCTATTTTTAAAATAGTATACTTACTTCGTTTAATTAGGAAGAAGATAATATTATATTTGTTCAATAGACGTGTATCTAATAACAAACCCCCTTCTGGCCTTTAAGGAAATTATGGGGAAGATATTTTTTTTGTTGAGGGATGGAGTTTCGGGAGAAAAAATATGAACACTCTGGTGACTTCCCAAGACATAATAGAAATAAAATGGCTGTATATACAATTTTATTGTTACAAGTTTTTTGACGTCGTAAGTCAAAGCAATAAATTTTCTTTGACATACTATACTGCCCTTCTAAGGAAGAAGGCAGTAACTGACTCTCACACACTTTCGAGATAAATGACATAATGTGTTTTTTTCAAACTTTAGTACTGTGAATTAATAAAAAATAGTGATAATTTTTATTAGTAGGATGCTAAAATACAAATAAAGTAATAATAAACAAGCAGTAACTGCAATAAATAGGTGCAATTACTGGCCTTTTGCTAAGAAATTTATATTATTTTAGCAGATGTCTATTTTTTCACTAAGAATTTTAACAGTATTTTAGTGATAATTCTTATTTTAAAGTGAACAGAAAATATAGCTTTCAAAATTACCTAACGGATGGCATTCATAACTCAATTTCACAAATTTCTGCGAGTAACTGCCTTCTTGCTTGGAAGGGCAGTATATTCTTGTGAATGAAATTCTACTTTGTTGAAATGAATAGTCTTAATCATATTCTTGTAGATATTGAAGGCTGCATTTCTAGTATTTGTATTGTTTTATACAAGCAATTGACCACAGATGCTCCCAAATGGCTACGCCATAAATAGTGGGTGTTATTAGGTATATTATATTACATTATATTAATACAATTAATTAAATACAGCATAATATCACAGTGCTAAAGCAGATTGCTCTGAACTTCGTGAATAGCTAAGCACACTAATTATTCATCTGCTCATATGCATGACATGCAGTGTAACTTATCAGCCAGTGTAAACTACGATAGCTGGATTCTGTTGATATAATGTTCTCAGAATGAGCTTCGATAATTTGGCAAAGCAGGTAGTTACCCACAAAGTGTAAAAACGATGAGAATTTGTTAAAATGGCTAAGTGAATAACGTCTCGGGTCTCGCTACCAATAACTTTTAAATCTTGCAACTGCATAAGATGACAAGTGAAGACGTGGTAACTCAAATTAGGTTTCATATCCGTAAAGTGCATAAATGAATAGAAGAAGATCGTAGAAGCTAACAGATCTATTACGGTTTGAAGTATGTATTCATTATGTTGTTTGCTTAACCTCCCCTTTACGACGCAAATAAATTCCGTTCGTTCCAGTCATGTTACCTTGGTTACCATACTAGATTGACAATACTATAGTAAGTACATAAAGGGGAAATATCTATTTTAGCAACATAAAAAGTCTAATAACGTTTCAATATCATTATTTTCCATGTGTTTTATCTATAAAATGATCAAAAAGATATAAAAAAAAAAAAATTACTATACGAGTATTTCTATACATTATTACAGTCTACAAGTCATAATATTATCTTGAGCTCACTCTTAACTTTCATATCGCTTTATCAGAATTCAGATCTATTTATTTTTACCGCAATGAAGTTGACACCATGTTTGCAATGTGCATTTAAGTATAATAATTTATATCAGGTAAATTAAATCTGATGGATGTCTATAAATTATATATATTTACTAGATGATGTTATCGATTTTGAAAATAAAAACATTTTAATTAGATATAATACTGATATATAATACAGCCGAAATTTGAAGATGGTGAAGTGCATATTAACTGTTTATGGACAGGGTAACCTAATGTGATATTACAGTAATTGAAGTGTTATTAATTTGTTGTCAATTCCATGGTAATAAAAGTATTTAAAAACAATATTGTAGTTATTTTATACAGGTACCTACGTGGCAATTCATTTTGACACTTCAAGCCAGCGTTAAAAAATCAGTGAAAAATAATTCACATTCAAAATTGGAGGATATTTTTTATAGTAGATAATATTATAATTATGAGGTTTTTAAAAAAATATGTTACGTTTCCACGATGGCCGCGGGCCTTAAGACGATACATCAGTGAAACGGCAAATAATTTTCAACTATACGCGCGATGAAATTTTGAACTCGCTGGCATTCGGAGAGAGAACGTCGAGCTGGGAACACGTAAATTTTTTTCGTGATTCGGGTATTAATTCTTAAATCGTGTAAAGATGACTAAAAACGTTACCCATTTACTTTAAAAAGAAAAGATGTTAATGAATATATTTTTATTGTTACTAATAGAACATACGTTAAAGTGCCCATCACCACCCGTCATATATGCACAACCGTGGATATGCACGGCCGCTTTCTATGACGCTTTAAACGTGTCTGAAAGAAGTGATTTTTGCCACGGTTCAAACAGAACTAATATGACAAATTATATTTCGTTCGGCATGCGTCATTTGCACCCGCGACCCGCAATCCGCGCAACGCCTAGGCACGACCTTTTTAGACCATGCCTCAACAGAGGTATAGGCTTAAGCATCGGGATATAGTGTCGTGGGTCCCAGGTTTTAATCCTGAGTCTGGCAAGTACACATATTGTTTTTCAATTTGGGAACGAGTAACAGTATGGACCCAATAGGTTGAGCAGGGTCTAGGACGATTTGGCACCGGACAACTGGACGCCACGGAATTCGAAAATAAATAGACGTTAGATACTTATAGGTACTTAAAAAAAAATATTCAATATTATTATGTATTTATACTTCAATGATTATATTATGATTTAATAGTTGGTAAGAATGTAAATATGCAGACGTAAACAATGATTTAATCGTGCATATGTTCAAGTTCCAACGAAAAAAGAGTTTTTTATTTAATATAAAGCCTTAGGCATGGTAATTCTCAATTCGCGATACAGAATACATTATGTTAAGAGTAAAATGAATTCAAACCACTAAGTAGTAGATAGAAACTGATTAAAATACCTCGTCTACACGTCGTGTCTATGACAGTGCGGCGTCCAATTGTCCGGAGGCCAGTCGTCCCATTCCCGGTTGAGCAGGTGGCTGACATCCATTTCTCGTAAAAACAAAATCTGTTAATACAAATTTCCACTCCGTATAGACCCATAATATGATCTTATTAGGGTTAGGAAAAAAAATGTTACGATCTATGTTGAAACGAAAAGAATCTTACATTCTCTTCTAAAATCTTGTATAGGTATATCTAATATTGAATAAAAATAGTGAAAATGTTAATTATATAATATTAACACACGGTGGATACAGTAAATTACTTCTGTATTGTTATATTGTAGGAAACGTTGAACTATTCTCCCCGGCATTGCATAAATATTTATATATTTACAAAAAGAGTCTGTGTTTTAATGTTATTTTGACATTTGGGTAGCAAAAAAACAGCTGGTCAGGACGAATAAAAAACAAATAAAACGAAACGGTCGTGATTTCCATGTAAACAAGATTAACACTGCTGCTGTTGTAACGCAACACAGGCTCTCTTCTTATTCACTTCTCATGGTAAAGTAAGCAATTCTTAAAGAACCTTTGTAAAACAAAACATTATGCACATAACAAATCGGAATTCAGGACGTTTTAAAATTTTAAAAAAGCTGGTGATGATCAAATAAAAAAAATCGGTGTGTGTACTAATGTACGCGCGTTAGAAGTTATACTTCTTTGGGGTAACAAAACTTGTGATAAACTAGATTCTTCGACTAGCTCTTAATTATAATGTTAAATTGCATACTCAAGAAAAGGGACCGCTTATTGGAATGCCGTTGGTTTATTTCTATACACTTTAACTTATATTACTAAATTGTATAATTATTTATTGTTGTTTTTATTTTTAAAGTAACAACTGCCACTATGACGTTTAATAGTTTGTTTACGTAAGGAATTGCAAATGGCCGACAATAATAAATTCGCTGCCTAGCAACGGAACAATTCTAAACTGTAATATTATACTGTATAATCGTCACGATTGCAGTATCATTCTGTGGCGTAATGATTGTGCGTTCGGCTGATAACCGAACAATCGTTGGTTCGAATCCAATCGAGTGTGTTTTTTTGTGTGAAAAAATTAATTATGTGTTACATATCAAGTCAAGGATCACACAAAAATATAACAAACAAATTATGAATAGTTGAAGTGTTTTTAAACAAAAAACCCTACCTTACTATTAGGTAATAGATTCAATAGGCGTATAAATCGTCATAACCCTAAATAATGGATCATTAGAGAAATACTCACTAATAACACAATCATTAGACGTAAAATCGTATTTACTGGGTAATGTATTGGGAATTTAATGACGGTTACTAATAACATAAGTACATACCTACTAATAATAAACAATAATGGTTATTAAGGCGATACTTCAGCTGAGGCATGGTCTAAAAAGATCGTGACTAGGCGATGCGCGGATTGTGCAAATAACGCGAGCCGAACGAAATATAATTTGTCATAAAAATTCAACATGCGTCCTTTTAATGTTATGTTTATTATTATATTCGTAATAATAATAGTATATTCATTGACATGTTTTCTTTTTCAAGTACATGCGGAACGTTTTTTAGTAATATTTACACGATTTAAGAATATTTACCTCCTATATTACTCCTCCTCTATTTACAAAACAAATTGACGTGCTCACACCTCGACTGTCATTCTCCGATTGGCGACAACTGCGAAATTTCGTTCCACATACTGTGGAAAATTATTTTCCGTTTCACTTATGTACGCTCTGAATAATCCATTATTGGTAAGAATTGAAGATAGAAATTAAATAAGTTCCATCAAGTACCCTCGGTCGATAGTTTTAATATTATAAATATGCCTACGATTGTTTAACAACCATATTATATTAATTGTACATTTTATTGATAATTATTGAAGAATTAACACTAAATCTTGGTTATAAAACCAAAAAGATAATAATTATAACGTATTCAACAATATTGGACAATAATGGGACCAGTCTCAGGAAATAAAAACTAGAATTGAGATCGCAAGGAGCGCCTTTCTTAAAATGAGACGCCTCCTTAGCAATCGAGATCTTAACCTAGGTCTGAGACTGCGTGTGGTACGTTGTTATGTGCTCTCAATTCTTTTCTATGGTATGGAAGTATGGACGCTAAACCAAGAGATGTCACGGAGACTTGAAGCTTTCGAGATGTGGCTGTATAGACGCATCCTCAAAATTCCTTGGACTGACCGGGTGCCAAATGTTGAAGTTCTCAATCGAATGGGGAAGGACCGGGAAGTTCTACGTATTATCAAAACCAGGAAACTACAGTACCTCGGCCACATTATGAGAGGACAAAAATACAGCATTCCCCAACTTGTCATTCAAAGAAAGATCAATGGGAAGCGTAGCAGAGGACGGCGCCGCATTTCGTGGCTTAAGAACCTCCGTGATTGGTACGAGTGCAGCTACACCGAACTGTTCTGGGTAGCAGACGACAAAGATAAGATCGTTTTGATGGTGGCCGACCTCCGCTAGGGGATGGCACAATAAGAAGAAGAACAATATTTTAAATCTTAGATTTTTTTTTAATACCTTGAAGGCACTTACATTGAATTATGCTGTGTTTACAAAGGATCCTATTCCTTTTATGCAATCATAATTTTAATGAAATATTTTAAGATGTCCTTCCCATTTAATATTAATAAATCTACGCAATATACCTACCTACCTACCAATAATAATTGAATAGGTATAAAGAAGAAAATATCAAATGGCGCGTGGGTTGACTTTGATAATAGAAATTCTTACATAATTATAATATGAACGACTGAAAATATAAAGCTTTCTACTATTAATTCTATTCATTAAAATATGTTATTCAATTTAACTTGACGTAAATTTATTTATCTCGTTATTTTTTTTAACAATACTCTTTATTTTACGTTTTATCTCTAACAAAAATGATTATATTGGAAGATAACGGTAGCAAGTTCTTTTACATTATACTTAGTAAATTCTGAAAAGTGAACCAAAATCAAAAATGGACTATAACAGGAAGACTTAGTATTGCAGAGCTTGTTGGCAATTCTAGACCAAGACCTGAACAGAAATCATTCGGCAATGCGTTAGAGTAAGATAGAGGATATATTAAAAGATGATTTAGTGAAACTAGACGTGAAGCCGGTAAATATTGATTTGACTGATGTTCTTACAGCAAAACTGGGAGTAGGTAGGTACATTTTACTAAAATTTATAGTTTTAGCTTATAGAAGAGCTATTATATACTGATGATGATATCCAGTGATGCCCCAATGCAAAATGCCGTCCCTAGGCAGCACCAAAATGCCAACGCAACTTCCGTGCGCACAGGTTAATAAGTCAGATTGTAATTATTCGCAAATCTGCACATGTTGCTTCTAGCAACTAAGGACGTCGAAAGGCAACGGAAGTAAACTAGACATCGCAAACCGGACAAAAAATTACAGTCCTCTTGAATCTTTTATGTTAATTAATACGTTTTGTTTCCAACCAGTGAGGTGAATTTGTAATTAAAGATATTTTGGTTATTACTTACCTATATTTTTTTTTAGAATTATTAATAACCATATCCTTGCTTTTTCATATAAGGTGGTTGTAAATAATTTTGAACAATCAAAAACACCCATGCTTTGAGAAAAACACATAAATATTGTGTGTCCTGACCGGGAATCGAACCCAGGAACTCTCGGGTGGAAGGCACTTCGCACTTACGCACTGCATTACGAGAGCCGCCTACTTACCTATATTACTATTAAGTTTAGATAGCTATTTCTATATACTAAATTATTCTCCTCATTTGCCGTCTTTCGAGTAACTGCCGCCCCCAAGCGACGCTCAATCTGCCTACCCCCACGGGACGTCACTGATGATATCGATGTGCACAGAGTGGAGTAGTGAAAAACGTCCGCCTATTAAGTCGCTATAATGCTTTTTTTCGTTTGTTAGATCCAGGAAATTGAATCAACGACTATCAACCATTCCTGTTAAAAAGCTTTTTACGATTGCCTTCATTCTGTGGGAGCTTTCACAGATAAATTCCGCTTAAAATCAATTCTTAATTCTTAATTGGATAATACAACATTACGTTAACGTAATATCGTGCGTTCCAAAATCTAAACTTATCTCTCCTTCAAAATAGCAAGACTTAATTAATCCCACCCACCCGAACCCTTAAGTGACGGCTATCCCGGGGGAGTCTACCCTTATATTAATCTCCAGATGCATAGATTTAGCCACACACTCCACTGTTTAACAATTCCATTAAAGATGTCGATATGCACTAAAATAATTAAATAATATTTCTCTCTCATATGTCAAGTACCTACGGACAAGATGAAGATACCGATTATGAGACCAAGTGAAATGAATTGATTAAAATTATCATGATAATCATGATACCAAAACAAAATGATAATGTAAATACCTGTTTTATTATTCAGTTTAATGTCTCTTTGAGGCGAACGAAACCGGTCCAAATATATTAAATAAAAAAGTGTAATAAGTACAAATAAATGCGTTTTATTAAATTAATCAACAATACAATGCAGTTCCACCACGTGGTGATAGTTAACACAAGTTAACAAGAGTTAATTTTACAACGTTTTTATTAGCTCGTATTCTTGTTTGTCCGGTAGTTGTTTGTCCAGTATAAATCTTGCAATCAATTTTTAACTAACTTTCCGACTAGCTAGACATTTGAAGCTTTTAGATTTAGAATATATCAGAAAACGATGCCAATGCAATCTTTTAATACTTTTAGACATCTTTGGGGCAGAATTGAATTCATTTTCAGTTAATTCTGTTTTGTATGGAAAGTTATTTCAGAAAAATCCGTAAAAAGTAAAATACTATTATTGGTTGCTAAGGGGGTGGTCCTAGAAACTAAATTATTAATATTTGCGTGCGTTACTATGGAAATCAAAATGAGATTTCAGTATTCTTTATATTTGTTTATTTTTTGTTTTTTATTTACTTCATATCAAGTACAAGTTTGAGCATATTGAGCATAATAATTCAACAGAAAATTTAAAAACGTTGGAAGTATATAAAAAGTTCTTTTTATCTTGTAATTATTTAGTTTTACTATACATTTTTTATTAGGTACACCAGCAACAACAGAAGTACATCCCTAATGATTTAAAAAAATGTTTGTTCTACGATATTTATGTTGATATCAGCTACGGAATAGTAAATTTTCCCGCGTTTTTTATTGATCTATGCTTCTCATATTTATAATAACAGTGTAATCTAATTTTGAATGACCTATAAAACAATAATTCAAATTTCCAGTTCGAAATTCTAAAAACTATTATAATAATACTTCCAAAATGTTGTATTATGAGATAAAATTTAGGTTCAAGATTATCCTTAGTCATTTGTCAAAACTCTGGCTAAAGCAAATATCTTCATTTGATAAAGTATAACTATTACACAGAGAGAGGGGATCGTTTAGTTGTAAGACATATGGCGTACTTAATATCCTTCAAATTCAATTGTTTCCTATGAAATAAACTATTTCCGGGTGATAACTCTTGGCCCATATTATTTGCTGAACGTTTCCCTTTGCTGACCAAAGGTCATTATTCTATTCGCAGGTAAATTCAGGTACTTATGGGGTTTACTGTACGAACTTGCTAAGTCATAATGACCTTAATTAAGTTTTACTAATACATTTTAGTTTATTTAATGAATTGCTATTCTTTGAATTAAAAATATGGCTTAAGTAAGTATTAAATTCTTCGCAAGTGCAAATATGTTAAGTCTTCAATTTGGAAAGATCCTGACAGTTGTTAAATTCAAGATGATAACCTATCATTGATATTTATATTTTTTTAGAAAAACTATTTTTTAAGCAAATCTGAAATAGGTACCTACATTAAAAATTTTAGGTGTTTATAATAAGTAAATAATTTTGCTGTATTAGAGAACACTTAAGAAACTAAGATTTAATGATAAATATAACCACAAAATAATAAGCACAAATTAATGTTTTATCACATTTTTAATAATAAATTGTAATATATTTTTTCATTGACGTTAAATAATAAAAAAAAATCTTTTTAATGTTTTAGATGTATAGGTATTGATTAACTGAATATCTTAACCCTTAGAATGCTACGTAACGATATATCGTTGTTTTTGATAATGGCCAGAAATGCTAACAACAATCGTCGTTTTACTTTTGATGCCTGAAATGTTAAGTTAATTTGGGAACATACTACTGCACCAGTAGTACGAAACATTGTTTTATCTATTTAGTTTTATTGTTGTGTAATATAACCTGATTCATATATGTTTTGTGACTGGGTAGGTTTAGAACTTTTTACGTTTAGAACTTCAGAACTATTGTTTAGAACTATTGTATTTTTTTTTCATGGCATCACCCTTTTTACAATAAAAACAATTCCAAATACAAATTTCAGTTTACCATATAAAAATTTGTTTACAGTCAAATTCTTGGTGGAAGGACAATGTTTTATTTTATTTTATGCATTTGAAATGATAAGAAAGACTTTTACTCAACTCAGTGTTTAAAGTAGAGTGGATTCGTGCTATATAAAAACCGTTTCATTTTTAAAAAAAATGAAATAAAATCATTTGCAATACATATTTTAAATGTTCCAATAAACAAACCATGAAGATCTTTTTCACAAATCACGCATATTGTACGCGACCTATAACGAGGCCACCATGAATTTTTTTTCTTTTCAGCCGGGTAGTTTCCTAATTCCACTACTTTGTATTATCCCTCGTGTGGGACAACCGATTGTTTCCAATAACTGATAAAAATCAAAACCTGTGCGCGGATCGTGCATTTTGCTCGCTCTCGCGATCGCCCGTATGATAGAGCGAGAAAGAGATATGTCAATTACTTGCCTCGTTATCTATTCAAAACGATAAATTAATTACGAAACGTTTTTTCATAATATTTTGATTTCGCAGAATCAATTAGAGTGGTAAGGTGTCTAAAAATAATACAATACTTTAATTTATCGACAATTATTAGTAGCAATCCTCGACCGGATTTTGCACAACATCGTAGCAGCCAAAGGGTTAATATATAAATATCAATACACTGTCTGAAATTGTAGGCTTCGTATTTTTGTGCTAACTGCTGTTGGCAGAATTTATATAAAAGTGGTGAAAATATTATAAAAATAAAGATTTTGAAATCTTTAAATTGACATACATACCAATATAGGTACCTACACACCATCTTCTGAGAATTAGACCAATTCCACGTAACCTACTCTCAAAGAGTGGCGGTTTTAGTTATGTGGAGATTAATAGTGCGTACATATTTGGCAGTACCCTTGTGATAATTTCATTTATAATATATATTATTATAAACTCACACATACTGTTTTTTCGAAACTTTTAAGGTTGTGATAGAAGCTATAATATAGCTTCATGGCAGTGTTGCCAACCGTACTATAATTATAGTATTTGTACTATAATTTGGTCCGCGTACTATGTACGATATAAAACAGGTATAGTACGCCCAAAATACATAGTTTTGAATATCGGAAAAAATACGTAAAAAGTACTAAAATTTTAATATTTCCGTTCGATAAATTGTTGCAAAGTACTATAATTTCGCAATATAAGATGATTTGGAGAACTTGGAAAAAAAATGCTCGAAATACGTAAAAAAATCCCTTGACTTTGGCTTAAAATTAAATTTCTTGAATTCTTCAGTAAGCCTTTTTGGTGGCAAGAGGTAGGTACCTAAATAAAAAGGGGTCTCTGAGAAACAAAAAACCTATCATTTTCAACAGATGACAACGCGTACTATATTTTTCTCCCAAATACTATAATTTTGGAGGCCTTGCACTATAATTCCATTTTTATAAGATGGCAACACTGCTACATGGATAACTACTAAGTACGTAGGTACAACTATTCTCAAAAGTTATAAAATTTATATTCTTTCCTTCATTCGCCGCCTTTTATAATGTGCCGCACCTGTGCAAAGCACGACCTGCTTACCCTCACGGAACGTCACTTGGAATTTTTCCATTTAGATTCAGTGTCAAATAAAAGTTCAAATTCTTCGTATGAGACAATCAAAATATCTGATATTGTATTCCAATGCTTCATGAATTTACAATTTCGACTAAATTTTATTGTCACTTAGAAAGCATGTAAAAATAAACACTCGGAGTCATAACAACGAAGCAAAAAACGTACCTAGCGGAAATATGTATCAAGGAAGTGGCATATTTTTTGTATGACTACTTACCCCGGCAAGCGCCACTCTGGGCAAAGCAAGATTTAATGAATTTTAAACTCACATAAGTGGAGTGTTTTGTAAGTGCCACTTAAAATGAAGATTAATACGAGTAGTATAGTATTGGAAATAATGAAAACACCATAAATAATACAAAGTATATAAAATGTAACTACTGAAAGAGTACAGACAGGGACGCACGCAGAAAAATGGTTTGGGGGGGGGGAAATAATTTATAATATTAAATACTGTGGCAGAGCATCGTATAGATTCTATTTATCAAATAAAAAAACATAAACTGTAAACAAATGTAATTATAGTGCATGGCCTCTACAAGGGGGAGCTGACAGGGCTCTCTGGGGGCCCAGGCTCAGAGGAGGCCGGCGAGGCAGGTCAACCAGATATGTGAGATAAACACAAATTACAATTTTGATCGAAAAGTAAAAAAAGTCACCTGTGGCGCTATTTTACTACGCTGGTATTAATATTTTATAATACTCGACAAATAATAAAATTGTTCTCAACCCGACAGCTAACCATAATTCAAGTGGATGTATTATTAAATACAAAAAATCGCTAAACATACAATCAATACCAATATTTTTCCTCGAACGTCATTTGAAAAACGCTATTTTAGAGTATCACACTGTCTTTAACGTTGACGATAGATAGGGGCTCTGCCAAATATCCTGAGCTGGGGTCCCTCTCCAGGATGTGGGGTCCATCTATTGGTGTATAAATTGTTTTACGTGTTGTGTGCCATGGAATTCTCGGAATACCTTTGGTGTGCCGTGGGTGAGAAAAGGTTGCGCAGCACTGGTATAGAACACTACTAACTCATGTAGGTACCATATTGCAAATTTAAATTAATTTTCACTAGTAATTAACATGAAGTATGTATTATTAGATTCTACGTAAGTAGGTACGTATATTTTACGGTTACATGTAAATTATATGTATTACATTTTCACCATAGCACAGTGAGCTTTTTTATCGGGAAGATATGACCGTATACTATACGCCATACGGTTGTCTCTATGGCACCAAGTTGAAAAAATACGCGATGTTCTAGCTCTCTTATTTAATTACATACATTTTCTTCTGTCTTTCCCTTGCATTTCGGTGGTTTAATTACGTATTTTGTAAGTGTTTTAAATACAAGTCAGTTTACAGAAAGTCAGGCGGAAACCTCGCACATTTTCGTAGCCGATTTTGACAATATTCATGAATTCAAGAATAAAAACCTTACCTAACCTAACCTAAACTAACAAATGTGTTGAGACATATCAAACGTCGTAAAGTCCACTGAATGTCAAACTGAGAAAAATGCAGTTTTATCATATCTTGTAATACAAATGGTTGTAACACGTGAGATATTGTAAGATAATTGAATCTAATACCCACGATGGCTACAAGGATTTTTCTTCTTAGCTTCGGTGCTCGACCTCTTTCTGGCTTTGTCTGGATCCACAAAATCCACTTCTACGTCCATTTTATGTTATAATTGTTTAGAAATTAAGGAAAATGATAGGTACCATCGTTCACCTTTAGCTTGTGGACTTAAGGTGGTTTGAAAAAATATTGATCTTTCGAAACGTGATTTCATACGTAAACAGTGGACTTTTGGGGGTTTGCAGTGTACCATAATGTGCAGATTTGCATACTCTATTAAACGTATATCAAAAGTCATTTTTTTCAATATGTGGACTTTATGGCGTTTGATATCCATCAACTAGTCCAGTATAATTATCTATTGCACCGAGATGAAAAAAATACGCGTTGTTTGTGGAGCATTGTAGACAATAATGTTCCAATTTTACCTAACCTAATGTAACCTAATTAATATCGGCTATCTTCGAAATATGTTTGCCGCTGGATTCCTGTAAACTGACAACAAACATGTTTTATTTAGACATGATTTATACGACTCAAAGAGGTTGGACGATCTACGACGATATATTTCTGATAAGTACAACATTTCATGGTGAAGTGTGATACGGTGAACTGCATACGTACACATTTCCGGACACGATATTTTACTTGGGTTATGCTCATAAAATTAACAATTAATATTGCGAAGTTATTAACTTAATTTTTATGGATACTATTTGGGCCGATTGCATTGTATTCTCATACCGCCTTCCAATCATTTATGTTTCCCGAGTATATTTGAACTGCAGTACAAATTCAACTGCCGCTAGCATAACATTCAACAATAAACCGATAACAACACCAGAAATACAGATGACCCGCCACGTGAGTGACTAAAACCTACTCAGACAAAACAATTAGTGTGCTGTGTGTCTCACCACAAAAGGTTTGTGCCTGGATTCATCATTATATCAACTCTACTTCACAAACCTTTCTTTCGTTAAATACAGTTAAAATATTATCGACACATACTTATAATAAATCAAATACTACGTACTAATTTTATAACTTCAATTATAACAAGAAAAGCAATTAGAATCCCTAATTATCAAAATTCTAACTGGTTGCTATTTTTTATCCGAAAAGTTAAGTATTAAAAAATTTCAAGTCTTTAATTTTTTCGGGTAATTTCCCAACAAACGAAAACTTTTCCTGAAAGGCTTGAAAGAAAACTGTTTCACGCTATTTAACGGGAAGAAAAAAATATATAAAACTCTTTTCAAAGATAACTGAAAACTAAAAGTTATCTCTTAATGGCCACAACACGGCGGGTGTAAATCAATCTCTGTCTTTGGCCGCCATTGGTTGACGAAAAGATTTTTTTTTACCTCGAAAAATGGTTTTCTGAAGTTTTATTTTGGAACTGTCATCTGCAAGTTGTCCAGAATTCTAAACGCGTGACTATTTCAGTCGCACGTCTGTGACAATATTCGTCTGTGTAAGTTTGAAAGTCTACGTTAAAGAGAAGCTTTCAAAAAATGCTGACACTTAGTTAACTTACATTTTTATTAGGCGTTATTTTTAAGATTATCTTAAACTTTGATTTAATTCAATAATTTAACTGAAACATATTAATTACTCTACAAATATTAACTTTAAATCAATTAAGACAGTTTCTTGTGTGCATTCTTTTCTAAAATGTTATTGAAATGAAATTTACTGTAGATTATGTAGGTAGAAAATTTATTATATTATTGAATGGAAAGTTAAAAATATTAAAACAATAGGCTACAAGTAGAGCCGGATTTATTGTACGGTAGTCCGAAATAAAATGAAAAAAGCTTATGGTAGAGAAAACAGCTGCATCTGTTTTAAGCTCGATGAAAAAATTATATAGATAGGTACTACCCTCCAGGAATAAAAAAAAATACAATTATTTAGGTGAATTGAACATTCTTATTCTCCGTCGTCACATGACATAGTATATAAAAAATATAAATTAGAAAGTATTTACAGATTAATAATGTAATTACATAATAAACTATTTTTTTTATTCAACAAATAAGACACAAGATTTGTAAGTCATGAGAGTAAGGCATGGACCTCACAAGGGGGGGGGGGCGACAGGGCTCTAGCCCGGAGGCCCGAGCTCAGGAGGGGCCCGGCGTGGCAAGTCGTCCAATTAAGTAAGATAAACTCACATCACAAATTTGCTCTAATAGTAAAAAAAGTCGCCTGCGGCATTATTTTCCTTCAATAATGATATTATTTTTAATTATGTGGTTGGACGATACAATTTTTAATTGTGTATCGATACGCGACAACTCCATAATTCACATGGATGTATTGAAATACTTATACAAAAAAAACACCTGATATAATATTATTAATTATACCGCATACATCATTTGGAAAACGCTACTGTAGAGCGTCACACTTCCTTTATCCTTAGATAGGTAGGGGGGGGCGCCAAAGATCCTATCCTGGGGGCCCGTTTCAGGATGTGGGGCCATGGAGTAAGGACTTTGAGATTGGAGAGAGAAAGGAGATTGTTAATAGTTAAGTAAACTATTCTTTCTATCAACGAATAATTCACAAGATTTTAGAATGAAAATTTTCTTTATTGAATATGCAAAATTTGAAAACACATGACGCAAAAAAAAATTTTGACCATGTCCTATCCTAATAAGGTCATAATATGGGCCTCCGCACGGTGGAGGTTTGTATTAACAAATTTTGTTTTTACGAGAAATGGATGTCAGCCACTTGCTCAACTTATCAGGTCCATACTCTGACTCATACACAAATTTAAAAACAATATAATGTACCTGCCAGACCCAGGATTCAAACCTGGGACCCACGAAGCAATAGGCTGACGCTTAAGCTGCGCGACCATCGTGGGTTCAAATGAAATATATAATTAGAAACAATATTTTGGATTAATACGACACCCAGCTGGATTCAACCCCGCTTCCCTTGGGATTCGCGTACATGTGCACTGACCGCTAAGTTATTTTACGACGAAGTTTACTAATGTTTATTCAATTACAATAGTTACCTTGATTATAAACCGGTATCAGGATCTCTTAATTTAATAAACTATAACTAAACTAGGTATTCTTTTTTATTCAACAAAGATTTAAGAATGTATTTGGTATGGAATGGTTATTAATTTCTCATAGGTGTTTTCAAATTATGTATGTTAGGTGTGTATTATGCAATGAATTATTTTGATTAAACAATGACAGATTATCACAATAGTCTTGTCAGAAAATAGATTCTCTTATGAGAAGTGACTAGTCTAGACAGAGCTATCAAATTAATATCGAAATTATAATGTCTGTATTTACAACGCCAATTACTTAGGCACTTATCGACATCATTTCAAGCTACAGATAATAACTTGAAGACCTTAAAGTTTCGTTCATGGGAGTGAATAACTGTTATTTACTTAATAATGAAACACATTACTTATCATTAATTTATTATAAATTAATGAGAATTATATCACGTTGCAAATAAATTTATGTGTAGGTCGTAAAATTGAATCTTATAAAGTAGGCCTATAGATAGTTATATCTTAAATTCTCAAACTTTTTTAAATTATTTAATAAAACAATTAAAACTAGAACAGGTTATAACAAAAAAAAAATTTTTTTTCGATCAGATGATAAAATGTTTGGTAAGAAAACAATTGTAACAATTAATCACTGCAGAGCTGACCACTACAATTAAGCATCTACCCTAGCTCGATTAGGTATAACAAACAATCTTAAATGTCAATGCGGAAGCAACAATGAAGATTATAGATAACGTTGTTTGCAAACGTCTACTTTATGATAATCAAAGAATAAGGGTCATTTAAAATTTGAGAAGTCAAAATTATCAATAATTAGATACGACTTAATCTTGAGACATTTATAGCTCAGCCAAACCTCAAAGCATTTTTGTGTATACAAACGTTTCTGAGACAACGTAACCTGCAAAATATAAATTATAATACTACCGGATTAAAACTAACGAGTAATATTACGTACCAACTCATTATTTATTTATTTATAAAAAAGAGTATTACGGCATTACAGCTATTGACCAATGCGCCATAATACTTAATAAATACAAATGTATAAACATATCTTAATTACAAATAAAAATAAAAAGACAGCATGTGTAAATATTAATGAAATATGATAATAATTTATAAAATTATAAATTCAGCCTATTTAATACGTCCACAAACATTATATAGTTAATAGAAAACAAATCAACCTTCATGGTGCGATCAAATAAGCTAATTGCACGATACACAGCATCACGAAACATAACATCTGTCCTGCGACGAGGTATCTTGAAGACCGTGGAGCTACGATATTACGCTACTTATGAGCAATAATATGTTTTTTTTTTTTTTTTTTAAATATAATGTAATATAATAATATAATTTATCTTGTAGAAATAAATTTTAAAAACAGTGTATAAATAACGTAGAGCTAAATAAACCTTTGCTGAGACTTTGTAAATGCCTTAATAAACAAAAATCCAATAATTAGTTTTTGCATAGAAAAATACCGTCAGCATAATATTATATTTTAGAAATAATTAAATAAAGAATATTAATTCAATATAATATGGTTTGTACATATTTACCTACTTATCTAAAGTTCTATTTCCCGGGCTCTAAACATACTATAAATATACCACATAAGCGTATGGTTGGATGGCTTTTTTAGAACTAAACAAGACACAGTGGGAGAGACGGAGAGCGAGGGAAAGCAATGCAATAAGCTAACAACCGTAACAATTACTGCGTACTAGAAGAAATCGCATCTGCGCATATTATTTATGGAAAAATGGTTCCACTCTAAATATTAACATGTGGCAAAAATCATAATCATCGTCTAGCTGTTAAAACCGCCTATATGATTTTTTTTTAAATATTTTTTGTTAATATAGGAAGTGGGTATATTATTATTACGACGTACTTACGGTTTAATAAAAGCTTCAACACTTTAAATATCATCAAAGTAAAAAAATAATTAAATATGAAAAAAAACTTCTGTTTAATATAATATATTATTATCATTTTAATACGTTCAATTCACGTAATAATCTCATCGGAAACAATAATTGTATTACATATTACTACGAAACGAATACGTCTCTTACTACCTGGTAAGACTGAGTGCATTATGACTCAAGTGTGCTTTATCTGAAATTAAATAATGACTTTAAGGCCCGTTTCAGACGGGACACCGGTGTCGCTCGATATAATATAGGAGGCCATTGAATTTGAATAAAGGGGCCTTTGTATTATGTTTATGAACGCCCCAGAGCTAATGAGTCAACGCATAATTTAGCGTTATAAATTAGAACATAAAACAGGCTGCGGTAATAAAAACAAGTGTATCGGCGGCTTGAGAATGAAGCGGCCGTCGGAAAAGTGTACAGGACACGCCATGACTCATTAGCTCTGGGGCGTTCATAAACATAATACAAAGGCCCCTTTATTCGAATACAATGGCCTCCTATATTATATCGAGCGTGACACTGCCCGTCTGAAACGGGCCTAAAAGTGCTCGTGGAAGAGAAGAACACGTATAAGCAAAATTATTCGTAAATAACAAAAGCTAATCTAAGTAAAAATATCTTCATGTTGACAGTAAATGTAATAAAATTTCCCTTTAAGGCGAACCAAGTCGAAAGGTGCGATTAAATTATGTAAATATAATATTTCGTGGAGCATTATAAATAGCGTTCATTTATTTGTATGCTTAAAATGGTAAGTCATACCGAAAAGTTAAGAAACCGCTGATTCAAACGAAATATATTTTATCGTCAGCCGATTGCATATTCGAGAAGTGTAATAAAAAATGTCGCCCGACAGCTTTCAGAGCCGGGGGCAAAATACAAAGCTTCTGAAAAATTTAAAAGTTCAACAAAACGTACAAATCGAAATAAAAAAGTAGCTTGTGTGGCCCGAAATACGTCGACGCCTTTAGGGAAACAACGCGTCTCTACTACAAATACACATTATTCGAAACGAGAATTTTTTCGGGATCGTAAGCTGTATTGTAAATAGTGAAAATCGATTTTGATAAGTAATGTTGTGTTTGCGAAAAAACGGTTGGGTTACATTTTGTTTTATTTATTTTAAATTGTATAGGCACGCACACACGGGGTTTCAAGTCCACCCCCTCCTATTAACGAAAAAAATACAAATTATTTATGTAAATGGAACATTAATTCTTTTTTTTTTCTTTGTGACGTCCTCATGACTGAGGATGGTGATCAGTGTTATTTGGCTGTGGAATGCTTTCTGAGTGAGCTTCACTAGTCTTGGCATTCTACGACACGCAAGACATGTGGCTAGTAGAAAGCCTATGCTACTCATAAATTGGTGCAACTATCTAGGGCCCAGGGCATCCAATGCTTGCTTTAATATTTAGAAGCGGCATTTGCGTGGTTCACAATAATTATGGATCAAGTCCAATTTTCATAAAATTCGATTTTTTTATTTCAGTAGCTAGATAAAACATATTTCTATATTGAGTGTTAATATTACAATCGTAGCTTTACAATTTTCCGAATAAATGGCAATACTAGTATTGATAAGACATCACATTGATTCTGAATCATGTCCATTTTGACAGTTCCTTCAGCAGTATAAAGAGGTATTTGCTAACATTAATTTCCTAATATTAATACAGCCTGAATATACCTTACGTTTTGACTATTAATTTAAATTGATCCATCTACTATCAAAATATGGTAAATATATACAGTGAAAACATTCCTGAATTTTACAAAAGGACTTTTAACTTTAGGTCCAAATATCTCAGGTTCCATTTTGATGGATTTGATCCATAATTATTGTAAACCACCCATTTTTAAGAGCCGCGATTTGTATTTGTAAGACAGCGCGGACGATACAAATGGACACTGACTATCCTAACAATAATTATGACCCTTAAGCCATGCGCATACGACTGCTCACAATCACTCGTCGATGAATTCCCTTAGCACTACTATTATCACGAGTCCTTCACTCGACATAGTCAACGTTATTCCATTCAAATCAAGTCTCTCAGTTCATTAATAAAATCAATCTCTTGATCAATCGATCTCAACAGTACCTACATCATTACCCGCGATTATAATCTCACATTATCATCCATTTTATTGTAGTCAGTGTATTCTTGTAACGATCAATAAACTCTCTTCTCCAAACAACTTCAAGCAAGACGACTTTCTCTCTCCTCTACCTTCACCTACCTTCAAATATTCATTAGATTATGGATTCATTAGTGGAAGTGCACTCCTAACTAATAGCTTTTATCAAAATAGTACTGTTATAATGCAAAAGTAAAAAAAAACAAAAATCTTAGAAGTAAACATATGTGTAAGACCACTGAGAGTACTAAATTATGGCCTGGCTTAGCTGCAGATAGCAGCTGTCAAATACACGGCCTTTTATTGCCATACATTTATTATTGACAAAAAATATAAACACAAGGGGTAAATCTAATTTCACAAAAAGTCACCGTATTCTTCATACGTGCCGAAGCATAAATATTGGGTTGCGAAAAATAGATTCTTATACACAGACTAACCAGTCACAAAGAGAGTACATAATAATTCTATGCCCCGTGATAACATAGCGAAAATCTCCGGCCGCATAGATACTTAGAATGCGATTCGCGAAGTGATTCCGGAGTTACTTCAAAAACGTTGTAGTGGTCAATGACCTCGGGCCTTGTCATCATTATTTCAACATTGTATTAATTAGCAAGTCGTTTAAACTATTGCACAATAAACTATAAACAGCATAATATTCTCACGCGTAGAGTTGGGTTTCGGAAATTACCGACGAGAATTCTCGAGAAATTTTCGAGATTTTCCATCCCGAATCTCGAGAATCTTTTCTCGCGATTCGAAATTTCTTTATAATCAAATATTAATTGAAAAAACGATTTTCTATATGAAAAAAGTGGACAGGAAACACAAAACGTTCAAAGACTGATCGGGGCATTTAACACAATATTAAGTAAGCCAACGTCGACTCAAAATGAGCGCAATTTTTGCATTATATTACATATGTTTTGAATTATTTTTGTTTTTCCACTTCTGTTTTGTTTGTCTTCTTACATAAATACAAAAAAAATATTTTTTTTTTTGAATTTTTCTGTTTTTACACTGATTTTAGGATATTTACAGGTTTTTTTTTTTTGATTTCCCGATATCTCGAGAATTCTTTTCTGGAAATCCTAAATCTCGAGAATTCAAAATTTCATCATTTCGGGAAATCCCGAATCTCGAGATTGAGATTTTCTAGGGAAATACCTAACTCTACTCAAGCGTGACATCGAAGTGCAATAATACAGAGGCCAGCAGATTTCTCAATATTAATCTTCATCAACAATGATTCGCAATTTACCGAATATTCATGTATGCTGATGAGTTGCTCAGTCTAAATACCTATAAGTATCAATCATAATCTCTCTCCGATCAGTAAGATTCGTGTAAGTCGCTCCTATTCCACCGAGTTCGGACCTCGGGACTATACTATAAATAAGTATTGTAATATAACGTTATTGTACCAACTGTTTACGCTGCAAATAAAACTCGCTCTTGCATCCATCGGAGCAACTACCATCAATTAATCTCGACGTTTCATCTCTCCTCCTGACGACTCTCCATCCACATATTCTAGTCATCCCTAAACACCGTGGCTTCGTTCCTCAACAACAGACTCGCGAAACGTTGCACCAATTTATTATTAAGTGAACTATAAACTGATCGACGCAAACTGCAGATAAAAAAGAACTTTCAATAACTATTTTTTGTTTACTCTTAGAGGTTTTTTACTCTCTCCTTTATTTACTTTGCGATACTATACATTTTTTCTATTTTTTTGGCAAAATAATATAAAAAAAACGCTTTGGTGTATTTGACTATCATTATTATTGGCACCACTTACTTCGACAAATTTGAACTTCTTGTACTTACCAGAGATGCATCGTTCATGTTCGACTTACTTGAGAAATGTGAATCACAGGCTGCCTATAGAACAGTCGTACATCAGGGGCCTTATGTTGTCACTTGCGATGACGTCATATATGACATCATTGTGACGTACTACCGGAGTGGGTCAAAAGCATTCAAGCAAGAAATTAACGCTACTCTAATACCGGCGTTATTCATTGTCCCCATACACAAATAGATGTTTCAGCATAATAATATCTATGGTGAGCCGTGTGCTTGGGCGGCTCGCTTCGATGCGTGTATTGAGGTTACGTTAGAATTACGTCATGTCGTCGGGTGACTTCATGTCACAAGTTATAACATAGGGCACCAGCTTTTTCATCCAGCCAACGTTTTTTGTGAGAATGCTCTGAAGATAGGAGCGAGTTATATGGTGCTTCATGAACGCCGTGAAGCAGAAGTAAGTCAAATCATTCTCCGTGAATGCGTTGGATGAGACACGACTGACATAATTATAGTATGTACTTATCTTGATTTATCTGTCCGTAACGCAGCGCAACGCAACACAGCACAACGCGCACACATACACTACTTATCTCTCTGCTCATTGAACATATTGAGCGCATCGTCAATAATGTGGCACTTTCACTGGTATCTTTAGAGTTAATAAGAACGAGACATGGAACATAATTGAAGAGAAAACTTCCGTTTAAATATAAGTTACTCATTTACTATGACTAATTAATATTATCTACCCTTACTTTTGAACATTGAAGTTTAATAAAAACATGATATCTCAATTATTATTACATGTACTTATAATACATTGTTGATTCGTTTACTAATTAATCAATGAAAGCTAACGTGCGAATCACTAGAATTCTTTTATGCAACATTCTCTAAGTGACAAGATTTTCCTTCTCCTTATGTCGTTTTATTTCCTATCCTAGTCTGTAATGTGACTTGGGAGCCGCAAAAGTAAACCAAAAGATGTCAGCTCTCTTGAGACGTGTCGGGTCAGGGTGACCATAACCGGGTGCTGAATTGACAGAGGCAGCGCCAAAGAGCCTTATCTTTAGCGCCCCTAACACTATGCCGTCACAAATTAGAATTATTTAAGATGAAGGTTTAATTTTAATAACATGGAAGATACGTTATAACAGGTATGCTCTGAATTTATATATTACTATTATATTACAATATAAATATTATATTAAAACAAAAGTCTAGCTCTTACCAATCTATCGTAAATCATTGTTTGGTTTTTATAATCAACTGTTCCAAAACTAAATACTACGTAGGTAGCTGTATTTTAAAAACTAGTGTTTTGAAACTGATATTGGTGAAAACTAGGCTCGCAGGGTCAAATTGGGCTCGCGCTGTAAAGGTACGAGAACTACTTTGGGATGACGAGTGTTGATGATGAAAAGGCTGATTGGAGATTATTGAGCCAATCGAGAAGAGAGTTTATTTTACAGATTGAAGAAATACAATGATACAAAATACACGTGCGAAGTTAACAGTGCAGGGTACACGCGGTAACATATGCTTAGTTGGAGATGTTATGATCGAGTGTGCCACTCGGTGAGAACGGCTCAGTCCGAGGCGCGATGATAGAGAGTACTGCTGCTGAGATACTGAAAGATGTTATGATCGAGTGTCTGTTTCCATCACTTAATTATTGTCCTTCGCCATTTTAAAACGAATATTCAATAAATGCGACAAGTCATTTTTGATGTAGATCACTATTGGGTAACCCGCTGCCATTACACTGCTGCCATTTCGAGTAGTTTCGCTGACAAAGCCTGGGGTAGTCGACTGCCATCAAAAAATGTCACATATGTAGAATTTACCTTCAATTCGCCTTGTACAACCAAGGCTCAAAGAGCAATATAAAAATCCGGGATAACATTATTATACAGTGATGCAACAGCCAGGGTAAAGCTTCATAAGCCATCTTTCATGTTTTCTGTTAGCAAGGGTGTCCGACAAGGTGACACAATCTCACCTAAATTATTCACCACTACTCTATAAGATCTACCTATTCAGGAGACTTGCCTGGAAAACAGTGGAATCGTCAGAAACCGCGAATATTTCAGTCGCATGCTCTTTGCAGACGACATTGTTGTGTTTTTGAAAATGACCCTAAAAACGTTCAGAACAGGATGCAGGAGCTTATAAATAAAAGCCGTAGGTAGATTTAACGATAAATTTCTCAAAGAAAAAAGTAATTATAAACTGCTTTGCTGAACCAAAAGCGATCCTCATTAGTGGCACTCAAATCGAACGGATTAATAATTACCGTCTATTTTGGGAAACAAATGACAATTATAGTCAACAAGTGTAAAGTGTTCAATCAATGTATGTCTCTAGTACTCACGTATGCAATTGAATCATGGATCCTTAATTTAAGAGAAATCCATGAAATATTTTGAGTAGCGCAACGTGGCATGGAAAGGTGCAAAACGAACAAAACGTAGAAAATATCACAAAATAAACCAATTAATAGAGAAGCAGACCAGAGTACGCGATGTCATAGATATCGCTAATCAGATGAAATGACAATAGGCTGGATATATCGTTCAGTGAGTGGACAACCGCTGGACAAATACCACCATACAGTGATACCCAAGAGTCACTAATCGTCCACAGGGACGCCCTAAAACCGGCTGGATAAACGAACTCGAAAAGTTTGATGGATGTACGTGGCAGTAATAACTAAAGACCCAGAAAAGTGTAGTAAGTTAAGGGAGGCCTTTATCCAGCAGCGGATCGACCCCGGCTGATTATGATGATAATATAGTGACAGTAAAAATATAAAACCATTCCCATGTTATTATGAAATCTATCTAGCATGGATTATTATAACGTATATCCAGTTATCTAAAATGATGAAAACTATCATCTAACTTTTTTTTCCGACCATGTCCGATCCTAATAAGACCATATTGTGGCCCTCTACAGAGTGGAGGTTTGTATTAACAGATTTTGTTTTTTAGGATAAATGGATGTCAGCCACTTGCTCAACCTAATTAGGTCGATACTCTGATTCATACATTAATTGAAAAAAACAATATATGTACTTGCTAGACCCAAGAATCAAATCTCGGACCCACGATGCTATAGGCTGACGCTTAAGTCACGCGGCCATTGTGGGACTGTCAAACACTAACATCTAACTATATAAATTGTTGTACAATTCACTTGTATCAAAAAAAATACATTATTTATCCTTACAGGGCTCATTTTATACACTTTTCCTTGTCCTAATTAAAAATATTAAAAATATAAATGTACGTAAAAGTATAAAGTTATATTAAAAGCAAAATTTGGACCGTAATGATCTCAAGGTTTCCTACTTAACCTTTTTGTACGCAGCATCGGATTGAAGCGATAAATAAATTTGACGACGAAAACGAGATAACGAGAAGGTAGGTAGCACTTATTTAGAATTTTTACGTTTAAAATCCGAAAACCTTTCTAGAAAGAAAAAAAAACGAGTTATTCTGCACTCTCTTCCTCCCTTGAGTTAATAATTTAGTTGTTTTATACAGTTACTAAAATGTTATTTGGGCACCCCAAAACTGAGACCCCTTTCAAAGAAGAAGTACCTTTAGATCCCTGAGGGAATACCCTCTTACTACCTTTCACTCTGTCTTCTGTCTCCTTCTTAACTCACTCTTGGCTTTGGTTGGTGATATCGCTTTCAGTTTGCACATAATAAAGTCTTATCCAAGAGAAGTGAGAGGTACTTATTCTTTCACAAGAAATAACGTTACATACGATCTTTTACACATACATTGATATCAGTCAATAACTTAAGTCTATGCTGCGTACTAACTGAATTTTCTAAAATTCTGATATCCCATTTTTCTCAGTTACGACAATCGTTTCAAAATGAATATAAAAGATAATAGGTACTTAAGTACTTTATTTTAATATAATATAATATCATCATCATCAGCCGGGGTCAATCCACTGCTGGATGAAGGCCTCCCCAAGCTTCTTCCAACTCTCTCGGTCCTGTGTCATTCGCTGCCAAGTATTTCCGCCGAACTTTACCAGTTCGTCAATCCAGCGGCTTTTAGGGCGATTATGTGGCCGTTTCGTGCCTTTTTGGTACCACTGGATGACGGCATTTGTCCGGCGGCCGTCTTTTTGGCGAGCAATGTGCCGCGCCCATCTCCATTTCAGCTGTTTGGCAACGTCTATTACATCGCGTACTCTTGTCTGCTTCCTAACCCATTCGTTTCTCTTACGGTACGCGTGATGCCCAACATACACCTCTCCATGCCTCGCTGTGCGACTCTTAGCCTTTAGACATCTCTCGTGTTGAGGGTCCACGTCTCGCAGCCATACGTGAGCATGGGTAGCACACATTGGTTGAACACCCTACGCTTAAAACACAATGGTAGGTCACTCTTGAAGATACTATTCAGACGTCCGAAAGCACTCCATTCCAGCTTTGTTCTTCGAGCAATTTCATCGTGCATACTTCCGTCTATGGGCACCTGCTGTCCGAGATAGACGTAGCTGCTGACTTGATCGAGTTGGGTGCCATTAATACAGATAACTGCAGGGTCCAAAAAACAGTTCCTCATCACTTTTGTCTTTGAGACATTTATCTTTAGGCCGACCGTTTGACTGACATCCGCGAGTTCTTGCATTCTACCTTGAAGGTATTTCGGGTCTTGTGAGAGTATAACAATATCATCTGTAAAGCGCAGGTGACTGAGGTGCTCCCCTATTAATTGTAACATATTTTTCCTCCCAATCAAGTTTCTTAAATAAGTCCTCAAGAGTAGCGGTGAATAGTTTAGGTGAAATGGTATCACCTTGCCGGTCACCTTTCTTAATGGGTAATTTACACGACCGTTCGTGGAGTTTTACGCATGCTGTCTGTATATACTGTTCAATATGTTTATGTAGCGTCTGGAAATTCCTTGGTTGCTAAGGGCTTGTATATAATATATATAATACGTGTAATATAATATATAATTTGGTATAATCAAAGTGAGTGGTCACGTTTTTTTTCTGGCTTATACGCGGTGTACCTAAATGAGAATTCTACCATTGTTCGTAGTAATAACCTGTGTGTCCCTGATAAATATCTTAGAAATCGGGAGCATCAGTTGTTTGTTCTCCCAAGGTGCAGAACTAACCCGCCATTGTTAATGCGATTTGGGAGGGCGATAACGGTTACTAAGGTAAATGATTAAACAAATTTGTGAGATTCCTTTACTTGAGTATGGTTGTATGGATACTATCCGTGTCTTTATCCAACTGGCTTCCTCTTAGGTAGGCTTAGTACTGTAAGTAGTTTGTGTACAATAGACGATTTTATATTTGTCCACGTATTTTTTACGACATAATATATACGCGGTGCAAATAAGAATTCTGGCATTTTTACCAAGTTTTTATTAGCTCGTATTCTCGTTTGTCCGGTTCAGATTTTTTCTTGTGTGTCCAGTACATTTTTTCCAAGATTTGTATTGGACGATTGGAGATTCTTAACTAACTTCCCGACTAGCTAGACATTTGAAACTTTTAGAATATATCAAAACACGGCGACAATGCATTCTTTTAATACTTTTAGTCATTTTAAGCAGAATTGAATTCATTTTCAGTTAATTCTGTTTTCTATGGAAAGCTATTATTGTCGGTTGCTAAGGGGGTCCTAGCAATATAGACGTGCGTTACTATGGAAATCAATATGAAATGACATTTCAATATTTTATAATATTTATTCACTATTTCTATCAAGTACAATAAAAAGTTTTTATTAAAACATAGAATTGTCAAGTGTATATGATTCAACAGAAGATTTAAAAACGTGGTAAGTATAAGAAAAAACGCGTACTCTTGTCTGCTTCATCATCCATCGGTTTATTTTGTGATCTTTCCGTGTTATGCTTAACATGCAACTATCCATTACACGTTATGCTACTCGTATTGTTCATAGACTGTATTGTTAGATATCTCTTACATTATCAGGGTGAATATCGATATACAATAACAATATGTACACATCGTATAGTACCTACATCAAATTTGATTGTCTTAAAAAAAGCAAAATGGACGAGTCACAAAAAAACTGACAGTTGGGTAGGTTGATGAAGGGATTCGCTCGAGTTGGATTTTAAGATATTTGGTGTTCAAACTGGTGAGATACAGATTTGGACAGAACTGGATGGAGAAGAGGCTTAGTCCCACATAAGGTTATAGCACTAGAAAGAAGAAGAATATTACAAAATAAAAATATACCTCATAAGCTCTTCTTTTGCTGGTAGCACAATAGAATCCCTTCATTGACTTTATAAATAGATTTGAAGGGGTCCCTTCGGAAGCATCGAAATGAAATTCAAGCATTATTCATTACGTTTCAGCATACAAATGTATTATTTTGAAACTGCTGGAAAAAAACGTGCCTAAAGGAGAGGAACTCATGTGATGGAAATTCTACGTATGATAAACTATCTTTTCTTTTATTGTAAAATGTATAAAATAAGATTAACATGTTTATATTATCAATTATTGAGGTAGCATTTAATTAGTAGAATTCCATTTTACATGGAGACTATGGATAAAATAACCAAAGCACTCGAACATTGTTCTTTCGATAAATTTTGTAAATTTTGATATCCATTAAAAACTTACTTAGTCAAAGTATTAATAATAAGTATACAAAGTCATAATTATTGTTGAAGAAAATGTATTCTGTCTCTATATATACGTATAGTTGTTAAGCAAAGGCAAACGGCTTATCTGAATAGTCTTGATAATGGTGTTACAACCGAAATAGCTATCGACAACTGCAGAATTTAATATTAATTATATTTTGATTTCTTGATTATATTATCGTCAATAATAGTATACTTTGGTACAATAAAGTAAATTATTATAGAAGAACAGGCGCCTCTTGTGGTGCAGTGTGTAAGGCGGTGGTCTTCCATCCGGAAGCTCTGGGTTTGATTCCCGATGAGGTCATAATATATTTGTGATTTTCCCAAACCCTGGGTGTTTGTGATTGTTCAAATTACTAACGACAACCTTGTACGAAAAACCAGGGACATGGTTATTAATAATATTAAAAGAAAATATATCATAGAAGTGCATGTTGTATTTTGTAGTTGGTATTTACAGCGCATAAATGTTTTTAATTATTCTTGCTACGATGTATTTTATACGACATCTTAGGATCGTTTTATTTAGTTAATAATTTGTGTATAGTGTTAGCGCCTATTATAACAAATAGTGTATACGTTTAGTCTGATATATCTAGCTACTACATTTCCTATGTCAGAAGGGTCAACAGGCGTACGGGGGTCAATCGCTATCGCCGGTGGCTCGTGTCGGCGGACAGCAATAAACAGTCACAATCTCTGTCAGTTTTTTCAGGCATGTATACTATAACTACACGCCAATAGCACTAGCCATAGTGAGTTCTTTGAAACAACTTACTTAAATTATTTAGCATGTATATAAATATATAAGTACCTACATCATTCTTTAGTAGAACCGTTGATGAAAAAAATGTAGTATACATTTTATATAATTAATAAATAACTCGACTATGCTGTTACAAAAAACACTTTTGTAAAATATTTCAAACGTGATTTAGAATAGTTCTGCATTCAGCTGATGTATTTGTTTGTAAGAAATGTTTAATTATTATGTAGGTATATATCTATATTAATTCTTTGATTATTCCGATACAAAAATTCTGGACAAAAGGAAGTTCCGGACATTGAAAGTTCCGGACACAAAAATTAAGGAAACAAACATTATTATTATATTGAGATTTTCATTAGATTTTTTAATGTTAAATATTTTTTTAAATCTGAATATATTATTAAGTTTGTGTTCGGAATTTTCTGTTCACCAGTAAAATTAAACCATATAATTGAAAAGAAGATACATATTAATTCTATGTTTGGGTCAGATCATAAAACTATAAAAATATGTTACTTTACCAGATAGTGTTGTGAACAAAACCTCATATTGTATCAGACTTACTTTTTGCGTCCTGCCAGTCACCTCTTTGTATCAAAAATCAAAGTGTTTTCTCGTTATGTTATATGAAAAGAATAACCTCGAAACAAGAAATACGTATTCCATTTACTTTTGTTGTATAAAAAGTTATACGATATATGAAACGGGTCCGAGGTGAGAAAAACCCGAGATAAGAAGAATTCGATCAAAATAAACGGTAGCTAAATGTTATAGTCATAGTAAATATAATATTATATAAAAATATCATGTAATAATCGCTGTTTCATATTTCGGCATCTTTTTGTATGTGGATATTTAGAAACTCTTACGATTTAGGACTCCCACGATGGCCGCGCGGCTTAAGTGGGGGGGGGGAGTCGTTGGTCCCAGGTTCGAATCCTGAGTCTAGCAAGTACCTAAACGTATTGTTTTTCAATTTTTGTATGAGTCAGAGCAGCGATACTCAACCTGCGGCCCGCGGGCCACATGCGGCCCTTTAAGCTTCTATGTGCGGCCCGAAACACATTTATTATCAGGAATTTCGTATATCTTGAAATTCGTTACGATTTTGACGCACAGATAGTGACACCCGAAGAGGATTGTCATTATGGTCCACATCAGATCTGGTATAAGAGTGTTGCTATCGCACACGATTAATTAAAAAAACACGCATAATTTTTTAAATCTCAAAAATGTTTTGTAAAAAAGGGGGGTTTTATGATTTTTTTCGTCACACCAGTAGTGATGCGGCTCGCGTTACTTTACAAATATATGTATTTGGCCCGAAGAAAAAAAAGTTGAGTATCATTGAGTCAGAGTATGGACCTAATAGGTTGAGCAAGTGGCTGATATATTATATTTCTCGTAAAAACAAAATCTGTTAATATAAGCCTCCAGGAGGCCCATATGATCCTATTAGGAACGGACATAGTCGGAAGAATGATTTAGAAAAGGTGATGTCTTGAATCGTTTATACCTATGAAGTACGTAGATACCTTAATTAAATTTATTGTATACTAGGTATGTTGATTTTTATTTTAGACTACCGATCATATTACGCCTAAAAATTTTCAAGAACTCATAAATTGTATTCGTAAACACTTTGGTTGATTTTCTGACACTTTCACGTCGATTAATTCACATTAATGCAAGTTTATATTTCATTGACTAATTTTTTTAATATAAATTTACACAGACGCACATAAAAAGAAATTTAAAAAATACCATTTTAATATTTTTTATAGATTTAACAAGCGGCGGGAGAAGGTGTGGTTAACAAAATCTAGCGGACGCCATTGACTTAAACATTTACATCTCGTCTCTTCAATCGCTAACCCTCACACTTCCCCAGGTATATTCCCCATACTCAGACATTTCGCACTTTGAGCCTGGCTATAAACACCTGGCCTGCAGGTAAAACTGACGGTATTTACCTACGAGCTGTCGCATTCACAAGTGGTTATCGGACGCAAATTAATATTCCATTTACCTAATTGAGTCGTATTTACCCGTTTCTGGCCACCACTACTCTCTACTGTCAGCATCTAAATTTATACATTGAAAGAATTCAACTTGTTTTATATTAAAAAATCCAAACATTTTCCGTAGTTTTGACAAAAAATCATTTCAATATATAATATAATATAATCATGGCTAATGAAATATATGCATGGATAATTAAATATATATACATATCATGGCTAAAATACAAGATGTCATTTCGCAAAAACAATATTTCTAATTCATGATTTTCACAAGGTACCAACAAATCACAGAAATACTCCGGTTTGAGAAAATATCATAGATATTGTATTGTGACTCTCCCGGGAATCAAACCTGAAACCCTGTTGTGAGAAGTTAGAGTTTTGTTTTATAAATAATTTGAACAGGCACCGTACATACTCATATACTATTAACCACTATAGTCGTGAAATTGCAATATGTACTGCAAAAGGATTCACACATCCAAGCAGAAAATAATACGATGAATTCGAAAAAGGTAATTGAGAAAATTGACGGAATACAAGTTAAATAATAATATAAATAAAACGTAAGATATAATATAATTATTACAGTTTTTACATAACTACATAATTATAATGCATGAAAGATAATTCATCCATGTAACTGTTGAGTATGAAAAGTAATAAATATCGTATCAAATTCCACGAGTTCTTGTGTATAAAATTTTGTTATTATTTACATACCATTGAATCTAATTTGAATTTTTTGGCCTAACTTGTACCCCTTCAAACATTAATAAACATAAAGAAACGTCAGTTTTTTTTCTTAGCAATAAAATTATGTTTAATTTATGAACCAGACTTCATTTATAGAACGATGAAAACAGTTATGTGGAATGTGTTATTGCTTGTTTAACTTCGCAGTAAATTTGTTCAAACTGTATACCTATGCACATGGATCATTCTCTGTATAGTAACATGATGATTACGAGATCAATTATTTTAATAGATAATATTGTAAATTGTAATTATTTATGGTTGTTCGATTGGTGGGTGGATTTGGAAACTCGGGCACTTACCTTGCGTAGATGGTGAACAGGATACTGTCACGTCACTCTTGGCTTTAGAGCGCACGGTCTGTACATGCGCTATCACCCTGTAGCTTTGTGTTAATTTATTAGTAATTTAATTTATGATTTATTGTTAGAGTTTTCATCAGCTGAATGCAGCGTTCTAACGCACATTTGAAATATTTTACAGAGGTGTTCTTTGAATCATCCTATTTAAGTTGTTTATTATTTATATATACACAATATTATACATCATTATTTTCATCAATTATTAGGCCTACTAAAATATGATGTATACTTTTATCTATACATATAATAAATAATTGAACAAGTTGTTTCAAAGAACTCCCTTCCGAAATGTTTCAAATGTGAGAGTAATATTAAATCTATGAATGTGAGTTAGAAAAGTTCGTAAATTTGTTGGTTTTGCTGTTAGATTGGCAATAAATGAAATGTGCCGAAGAAAGAAATAAATTTGGAAGAATTTAAGTGGAGATTTAGACACATTAGCGTAAATATAATAGTAAGAAGATAGGTCATGGTTAACAGAAAAAATGCTACATCTGTCTTATTTACGGAATTTGAATTTGGTTTAATTTAAGTATATTAGTGATTCAATTTGCAATATATAAAAATAATATATTCGTATTTTTAAGAAACATATAGGTACTAAACTAAAATATAACAACTCTGGTACACCACGGATCGAACTTAATCCCTCCACCTTAACCAGAATTGGCCAATACACCACGCGTAAAACAACGTACATAAAGTTAACTGCATACCAAATAAAGCTTTGTAGAAAGATCAATTATTTTCGATAAGTTAAAACCGCGTCATTAGATAATATCGCAATGTTATACATATCATGACATTGAGCTACTTTACAAGCTGCTTGTTGGTGAACTTAAAAGCAGGCGATTCACCTAGTGCAATTGTGAAGATGACACACAAAAATTTCCACTCGCTCAGAAGCCAAGAAGCTAGCATGTTAAAACCGTCATTTTTGGTACTATTTTGACAAGACGTATTGAGTAGTTCGTTTTTTTTACCGGGAGGTCGCTATTATCAATCGCTCTACTGCGGTTTTCGGTTGACCGGTTTTCAACTTTTCTCGGTAAATTGTTTACAATTTGCTTGTTAGGTCGTTCGATGATAGCACTGGGAGAGTTTACAAGAAGATTGTAAATTTGCCAACAAGCAAGTTGTCAAGTAACTCAATGTCATTGAGGCTATAGTTATTTGATATTTCCGGCAACCCCATAACCTCAATAACAAACATCATGCCTTCAATCTTTTTTTATAAAACGTATGTTTGTTGTGAATGCGTAAATTACTCAAAACTACAGCAGCTTGCTACGTTCGAGCTGTTATGATATTAGTTAGTTTAAACCATTAGGTAGACAACAGTTTATTCGAAATCAAATAGTTAATAATAATACGTACAGATAGATCACTCTGTGGTCTCATAGTATACTTATCAAAATTAAATAATCCCATTAGAATACAATATATAACACAGGAATATTAATTAATATATAATAATAAAAAAATATAAGTAGATTTTAAATACCTAATCGCCTAGTATGAGATCTTCGCTACTGTTGATAATAATAATATGTCGTTTTAAGTTATCATAATGAAGTTTTCATATAATATAAGGGTATAGTTCGAAAACGTAGGGAAAAGCTCGTTAACAGTCGTGCCGGCAAGATTGCCTTAATCAGAGCCTAAAAATAATTAATACTGACATAAATAAGAATTCAAAAGCATATCCATGCTTTTCTCACATGTTATGGGTACGACAAGGGTAGAATTCGAAATCCTTCACCCACCCTCTCGCATGACGTGCCATTTGGTTTCTCAGAATCTAAATTTCGCCTAAAGCAATGCTGCAATAAACCAATTTTTGCCATGCGTGAACTATAAACAAGCACAATTATTTTTTTACGTTATAACAAATCAATAATAATATAATATCAGTGATGTAGTAAATATTAATAATAAAAATCGGTGTGTGCACTTATGTACACACGTTAGAAGTTATACTTCTTTGGCGTAACAAAACAAAAACAAAACTTGTGATAAACTAGATTCTCTAGCTCTTAATTATCTTGTTAAATTACACACTCAAAAAAGGGACCGCTTATTGGAACGCCGTTGATTTATTTCTATACACTTTTACTTACTTAATTTTATAATGGTTTCTCGTTGTTTTTATTTTTAAATTACTAACTGTCACTCTGACGTTTAATCGTTTGGTTACGTAAGGAATTGCAAATGGCCGACAATAATACATTCGCTGTCTAGGCAACGGAACAATTCTAAACTATAATATTATACTGTATAATCATCACGATTGCAGTATCATACTGTGGCGTAAAGGTAGTGCGTTCGGCTGATAACCGAACAATCGTTGGTTCGAATCTAATCGAGTGCGTTTTTTTTCGTGTGAAAAAATAAATTATGTGTTACATGTCACACGCCAAAAATACACTCTGATATGATTTCCAAAAGACGAAGAAAAAGAAAATAACGATTTAATTTTACTTAAAAATAATTATATACTTAAGAGCGTACTTCAGTGAAACGGCAAATAATTTTCAACAGTAGGTGCGACGAAATTTCTCACTAGTTGCCAATCGCAGACCGACAGTGAGGTGTCCGCACGTCGATTTGTTTTGTCATGGCGTCGGATGAAAATATTCTTAAATCGTGTAAAGATGACTAAAAAACTTTACGTATCTACTTACTTAAAAAAGATAACATGTCAATGAACATACTATTATTACTAGTAATATAACAATAAACATATCATTAAATAGACGCATTTTGGATTTTTATGGCAAATTATATTTCATTCAGCACGCGTCATTTGCACAATCCGCGCATTGCCTAGCCACGATCTTTTTAGACCATGCCTCAACTGAAGTATAACCTTAACATAATATTGATGATAACTTTACTGTTTGATGAAGTACAGGAGTGTACTCTTGGATGGAAAAAAGGTACCGGGTCACCAACACGGCTTGCTCCTATACCACTACATGACTACGTCATCATATAAAAATAATTGTAATAAAATTATAGCCTGATATAATGTGATAATCAGTGATAAAGGGAATATGGAGGTGGATGTTGTAGAATGTATACAATTAAACAGAAATAAAACCAATATTATTTTCAACTAATTTGTTTTTAACGAATGGAAAGTTGAAATATGTGACCTAATTAATACGAGTGTGCTGATGGGGGGGGGGGGGGGTAGGGGGACAAAGTACCTAAAATCGTGTGACGTCATTTAAGTATGACCTTTATGTCTGTTTCAGATAGGGAAGAAGAAAGAAAAAAATATAGCAGGGTTAAATTACATTCAAACTGAGACTCGACGCAGAGACGGTGAATTTTAAGCCTAGTTAATACAGGCATTATTTACTTATTGTGTACCTACTTCAAATGTACCAAAACTACTGATAACTCCAGGGTTCCGGTCTAGCTCAGACAAAGTTCAATTCGAACCCTGGTATCACAATTTTTTGTTAGTAACTGGTAAACGATCACTTTTTATTCTTAGTATGGTTTTTTTTTTTAGGATTTGGGCTGGGTAAAATAACGCACCGGAATTAATTTTATAACGGCAGGGTATATTTACGTCGATGTCATATAATTATTATATAGTTTTATAATTTGTTTTACGGACACAATATGTCTTTTTTTTAAAGAATTATTATAGGTTATTCATCACACACAATTTATAAGCGCAATTGATTCCAAAATTTTTATATCCCCGAGCTGGTTACTTATAATATACAATAGCCGCGAAATGCTATCGACACGCGAATTTTTTTTTATAGTTTATGTTACCGAGTACGAAATACGTGTCCCGCATCTTACTATTTTCGTCATACTCAAGCCATCTTGAAATTCATCCCCAACGGTTTTTTTCTTGGGCGACGTTGCATATCTCCAACGGTCAAAGACAATGTTGCCGGCCGACTTTTAACATTATTTTCTATTTCGGAATCAACGCTGTTAAATTGTTTACATTTATTTTGTACGGCACACTTACGCGTTATTACAACGTAGTGTCCGTACTGCGGATTTTTTTATATATCTTAATTTTACATATCTTATGATTTAGTTATGACGTAATACTCTTTTTCTTCTCCTAGCACTGCCTAACATTCCTCTCTTTCATTCACAATACAAGTTATTACAATCTATTGGCGTTTTGCCTACACATTCTACTGACATGTTTAAGTGGCAAAAGCCCAATTTCATTCGTCGTCTCGCATGCTTTCTTATTTATTCAGGCCTGGTCTTCCACGAACCGTGTCCTCAGCCTCAAAGACACGGGCCGTGGGACTTATTTCTGGAAAGAAACGTCCCTCTGGGTGGTCAAGGGTGCGGCTCGGTGCAGTTTATTTGACTACGAGGCCAAGGGCGTGTTCAGGCCACTCTACACCCCTAAAAGGTACTCTAGGTATAAGACCCGAAGTCCGAGGTCGTGACACTACTTATAATAATTTCGTTGTTACTAAACAAAATATTTAGAATCATAAAAGTAAAAATAAGTTGAAAATCTCCATAGTGACTATACCTAAGTTTTATTTTCATTCAAATTAGAGCTTTTAAAACCACCATTATTTACAACTAGTTTACTCAACCTACGCAAATAATATTAAATTATATACTTACTTAATAAACATCCTAGTTTATAATTAAGAATATATTAATAACATTCTATAAATTTCATGATGGCATATATTATAGCAATATTAAACTTTCAAAACAAAATCTATACCTACAGGTTTTAATTTAATAGTGTTAAATGGTTTCGATTACCAATGGTAGTATCTTTAAAGTTATACTTACATATTAAGGTATTTTCTCAGTACTTGAGGTATATTGAGGATTTTTATAAAGATTTTTGATAGTTATAAAGTTTTGTCCGGATGCCGCCAAAGAGTGCGGCACTTCGTACCCTTGTGGCACAGCCTCAAGGGTTCCGTCGCCGTGGCCGGCCCTCCCTCACCCTGCAGCGGTGCTACAAAGGCGACCTACGTGCTGCAGGTCTGACATGGCGGGAGGCGCAGGAGTTGGCGATGGACCGAGGGAAGTGGCGCCAACTTGTGCTTGCCCTATGCCCCAATGTTGGGACGTGACAGGGTGGAAGAAGAAGAAGAAGAATAAAGTTTTGTAACAAGAATTTGTATAAAATCTATAATAACAATGTTTAATATCTGAGTTACAAGATGGTTCAGATAACTTACTTTAACCAAGCTGTAGAATATGAATATATTTCATGGTCACCCCTTTATTTATCCTTCTTGTAAGGTTAAAATTAGTTTTTACATTTTCCATCAGTTATTACTTATAGATATTTTTAGTTTTGTTACTCTTTAGTAATCGTTGACAATATATTTTACCAAATCAACTCTTTGTTACGTGAAATTTTAAACAATATATGAAAATACTCCTCACTGCCGAAGGGTGGAGGTAGGCTGTTAAAATCCGACATAAATAGTCCACAATAAATTTTGTGACTAATATTTTATTTGTTTTCATTAAGTTAAGTCTACAATTTACAAATCTTGTCAATTAGTTTTTTTAATTCGATTAAATACTGCAAAAGCCAAGCCGTAATAGACAATAGTAAAAAAAAATCAATCGCCTATCTAAAAAATATCTAAAATTTCGTCGCCGTAGATGTCAAGGGAGCCAAGCCACAAATTTGGCGAAAATGAGTAAAGTACACAAAAGCATTTTAAAATCATCAAAGATGCAGTGGTCAATGGATTTAAGCCACAAAACTCTTTTGACTACCACACACGTGTGCCAACTGTACATTTCAATATTCAGTGGTCAAGAGATATAACACACTTAACTTCTAAGATACAATTTTTTTAGTTATTTGTACAAAATAACAAAAACATAACACCACAAAGTATATTCTTTGTTCAAAGTTTCACCGTTATATCTTTAAAAACAAAAAAAAAACAATAATAAAATGTTACTTTTTTTGTCACACAAAACCTTTGCCCGCATTTTTCTCAGCATTATAATTTTGTGTACTGGCTCCCTTGACATCTACGGCGTCAATTTTTCCATTAAACCATGCAAAATTTCGGATATTTTATAAATTAATATTTTTAAAACTATGGTTTGGTTATGCAGGGTTTAATGAATTAAAAAAAAAACTAACCAATATTATTGTAATATGTATTATTAATTCAACGAAAACAAATAAGTAGGCATAGTGGAATAAGTAGGAATAAGTGCGCACTAGAGAAAGTAAAATGATATTATTTGGTACTTTATATTGGAATTGTGTACCTAACTATTTGCTTGAAATTATAAAATGACAATAGAATGGGATATACTTACTGTCATCATATTATCTCTACATATTTAGTCAGAAAGAATATCTCTATACTTAAGTAATTAAAACAATGCTTACTGATATTGAATGAAAATCAAAAATCATGCTTGGTTTGAACTGTTTGACACGCGAGTGAAAAGCTATATGAAATACATTCATAATTTCATTAATACGATTTCTATATTATAAGTATTTGACTGTAAGATATAAGTAATATGAAAGTAATGCTTTTCACAAAAATACTCGCAACAAACATCGATTCAAATGTGGATTTGAACATTGGTAAAATACAAACATCGTTTATCGCAGATACGACCATGTCTTGAAACACTCTTGGCAGGTTTAAAGCTGCTCATATATAACATTACAGTATAAGCAAATGAAACAAATCTGTAGGCGTCACTAATAGAATAATCAAATTTGATTTGTTATATTTTATTATTTTAGCATTTAAATTTCTAATACACTTGATTTAATACTCATTCTCCAACAATGCGAGTTTCAAATATTTGCCTTAGAATGACGTATGTTAAATTGGCAAACAAATCCAATTTCTCACACTGTTGACTCTCGCGACAGAGTCAACATTTCGAAGCCTAATTTTTCGACAACTACTACCTAGAGAGCTAGACAATCTGCTTTAATGGATAGACGACTAAGATATTTATAAAGGGCACGTTTCTTTGATAAGACTGATTGACGATGAAAGCTTTGGAATACGAAAATATATGACAGCTTTTTATAGACAACGGCGTATTGAAAGTCAAGCGAAACAACATCACACACTAGTCGACTAGTCCCTATTTCAGAGCCTCTCAACCTACGATTAGGTACGTAAAATAAACCTTTGCTTTACTGACAGGCAAGAAAATTGAATAGTACAATCATAAAAAAGTCAAACGAATAATTCACATTATGCTTATTTAGAAAGGTAGATACTGGCTATTGGTTTCAATGTCAGTTACCTTCATTTTTATTGTTACCACGTTTTTCTTAGCTCGTATTCTTGTTTGTCCAGAGGTTGTTTTCTTGCAATCGATTTTTAACTAACTTCCCGACTAGCTAGACATTTGAAACTTTTATAATATATCAGAACACGATGCCAATGCATTCTTTTAATACTTTTAGCCATTTTTTAGTAGAATTGAATTAATTTTCAGTTAATTCTGTTTTGTATGAAAAGTTATTTCGGAAGAAATCCGTAATCCAATCCACTATTATTGGTTGCTAAGGGGGTGGTCCTAGCAACTAAATTATTAATAATAATATATACGTGCGTTACTATGGAAATCAAAATGAAATTTCAGTATTCTATATTCAGTTAGCTTCATTTTTATTGTTACCACGTTTTTCTTAGCTCGTATTCTTGTTTGTCCGGAGGTTGTTTTCTTGCAATCGATTTTTAACTAACTTCCCGACTAGCTAGACATTTGAAACTTTTATAATATATCTGAACACGATGCCAATGCATTCTTTTAATACTTTTAGCCATTTTTAAGTAGAATTGAATTAATTTTCAGTTAATTCTGTTTTGTATGAAAAGTTATTTCGGAAGAAATCCGTAATCCAATCCACTATTATTGGTTGCTAAGGAGGTGGTCCTAGCAACTAAATTATTTATAATATATACGTGCGTTACTATGGAAATCAAAATGACATTATTTCAGTATTCTATATTTGTTTGTTTGTTGCAAAATAGCAAAAAAATGATTTGTTGACAATTGCCTTATCTGTCCTAAATTATTAATACATAGAACTGTTAAGTTTATATGATTCAACAAAAAATTTAAAAACGTGGTATATAAAAAGATCTTTTTATCTTGTAATTATTGTTTTATGAATTATGTATTATTCTTCCAAGGCCAGGCGGGCACACAAAAAATAGTATGGGAGGTTCTCCAGTAAGTATGCAGTACAATGGATCAACCCATGCTGATGATACTGATATGATAGTAATAAACAGTTATAATTCATTATGTTATATACTTAGTTATTGATGATTTTGCCTTTTGGCCATGTCTGATCCTAAGAACATGAGCCTCCACGGGGTATGAATGGATAATTAATAATAATGAAAAAATTACAAAATATTTACCGAAATGGTACTTAGATTATTTTTCTGATACCTTGATGATTTGCTGTCGAATAGCCTTGTCAGCGGACCGACTAATAAATTGTGCAACTATCAGGGGCATCCAATTTTTGCTTTAATATTCCAATACGGCATGTCTAAAAGACAAGACAGTGCGGACGATACAAATAGACACTAACGACCGTAATAATTATGAGAGGTTACTTATAGTCCAGGTGTTTTTCGTTAAACTGAAAATATGGAGTGTCTGGGTATGGGGAATGTACATTAAAATTGCTGATTGCCACGGGCGGGGTAAATGTAGAAGTCAATAGCACCGGCTAGATTTTTATAACCCCGCCCCTCTCATCGCCTTAAAAATCTATAAAAATATTACTAATGGATTTTTATTTCAAAATAGACCCTGACCAAATATTTTGTATGTGTGCGTGCGTTTGTTACTGTTGTTTAAATGTCAATACGTTATCTGAGACTTTAGTTAAAAAAACGGTTCTTGTATGTTTAGTCGAAGCCAGCGACAAACAAATTTTGAAAATAGCTGATATACTGGATTATTTGTTAGGAGGTTAGGTTATCATTTTTAAATTCATGAATTTTGCCGAAATCGGCTTTGAAAATTGCTGCTGTTCTCACCTGGCCTTCCACTAAACAGTTTTTTTTTCGTTCCAACCATGTCCGACCCTAATAAGATCATATTATGGACATCCATTTTTTTTTGATATCAGTCACTTTGCTCAACCTATTAGGTCCATACACTGAAAAAACAATATGCTTACTTGCCAGACCCAGGATTCGAACCTTGGACCCACGATGCTATAGGCCGACGCTTAAGCTGCGTTTACTAAACAGAGCTTTACCAAAAAAACTTTGTATTATTCTTAAACGTAGGTTGGTATGCCTTTTGTTATTTTACTTACACCAATATACGTTAGGTACATTATAAAAAAAATCAATCCATCTCATACGCTATGTACACTGTGATGTGTTAACATAGGCCTAATCAATAACCGAATACAATTTCCAAGTGACACTTCACAAAACACTTTGGGAACGGCCGCTCAAAGGATGTGAAGCTCTTCACCGGGCCATATAAAATATTTACTTGAGTACGATCGGCGAACTTATGTCTAAAGAAATTCTTCAAAAGATTCTTTTTGTCCTACATTTGAAGTGCTTCTATTTACAAACGTGTTTATTCATGAATATGGGTGGAAATATTTTATGACGTGTAAATGTATGGGTGCGTTGTCATATTATACGACTGTCTTATAATATTGTGTTATATACGTATAGAATAAGATAACTGAATACTCACACACAATGTTAAGAAAAGTAAAGCAAAGGGTTGAATTTATTTTCGCACAAATACTGCCACCTGTCGATACCTGTTATGTGTACGTATATCGTAGCATTCCGTAGGTTAGGTGGACATTTTCATTTCAAAATCTCACTATGAAGTTGTATTACGGCCAAATGTATACGTATTATTTCACACATATTATTATCTCCTTAGAATAATATCATAAATGATAAAATATTGAATAATTTACATAATATACAATATACATATTTTATACTTTCGAAAAATTAAAATATCCTACATTTATCCTCTATTAAATAATTTATATTATACATAATAACACGCAAAGTTACAACCAGTGTGTGCTTCCCGTGATTACATATGCTTGTGAAACATGAACCCTAAGTAAAAGAGAGATCCAGAAACTTAGAGTAGCACAACGTGGTATGGAGAGGTGCATGCTGGGCATAACGCGAAAGGACAAAAAGAGGAATGAGTGGATAAGGAAGCAGACAAGGGTTTGCGATGTAATAGAGTTTATTAAAAGAATTAAATGGAGATGGGCTGGACATATAGCTCGAAGAAGAGACAATAGTTAGACAGATCTAGTCATCTAGTGGTATCCAAGAAGTACAAAACGTCCGCACGGTAGACCTAGGCAGACGCCGTTGGATCGATGAAATGATAAAGTTCTGCGGAAGTACGTGGCAACGCAATGCACAGGACCGAGAGAAGTGGAAGCAGCTTGAAGAGGCCTTCATCCAGCAGTGGATAGATTCAGGCTGATGATGATGATTATACATAATGTGGAACACTTAGGAACATATAATTAAAAAAAAAATATGTTCTTGTCTATTTAGTGGAAGCCAGCAGCAAACAAATTTTGAAAATAGCCGATATACTGGATTTTTTGTTAGGTTAGGTTACCATTCTTGAATGTTTGCCGAAAGCGACCATCAAAATTGCCGCAGTTCTCGCCTGGCTACTAGTAAACAGACTTCTACCAAAAATATTATATATTATATTATAAAATATTATATAATATATTATAAAATATTGGTTGAGTTCGTTCCCTCATATTATCATTTCGTTTCCCGTAGGCGTTTTGTCCAGTGTATACCTTTTCATATCAGGTTTTGTTATCCTAAATTTACCGATGGTCTATGTTTTGCAAACAATAATGATGGGTAGAAAGAAAGATCGTACATATTCACATTAATTCAGTGTTGATACAAAGTGAAAAAACTTATTAACTTCCTTGTTATATTATGTATTAAACTCAAATTTAAAAATTTATCTTATAATCACAATTTACTAACTTATATGCGTTTGGAAAAAAAAGTAAATATTACATAATATACAATCATACTCGTATTATTTGTCAAATAATATTTGTGACCTTTTGAAATTGACTGTTTTTTTCTGATATCATTATATTAACAATAATTTGATGAGTATGTCATCTAAACCCGTGTCCACACTGGCAACAAGTTGCTGGCAACCTCATTAAATTTCACAATTTTGTTTAGCCAAAAATTATTTTAATCGAAATTTAATGAGGTTGCCAGCAAGTTGTTGCCAGTATAGACACGGCTTAATACCTCCACAAGAAGGCATCATGAACTCATTTTGCTATTTTTGTGGACAATGATCTTTCTTTTCGCCTCCACTTTACGATAACGGAGAGTAGATGTATAAATTGAATGAAAACTTTGCATTTTAATCAAATTGAAAGGTCACCTGTGAATAAATCATTTAGGTGACTAAAAGCTCTCCGGTCCAACTGTCCATTAAAAATCTGTAAATAATTTTATCATACATACATCCATTTAAATTTTAAAGAATGTTAGAGCTAAGTGTTGTAGTAAAGCAGTTAATCATGATTTTCGTCACTGATACGTTTATTTTTAAGCCTAATTTGCCTTGTATTTAGTTAGCAAGTTCTTGCAGTCAGTTTTGGAGATCTCCTGCGAGATTTTATAAATTCATATACTTAACCATAGATTAATTAATATAACAACTTAACGTCATTTAAATAAATTATTAGGGGTAGCTTCTATAATACTAACATGTAAATTGTACTTAAAACATTTCACCGTTGCACAGTTCGCCGTGAGCTTTGTTATCGGAAAGAAATGACCGTTTACCATACGGTCTCCAATTTTATTAGATGTATTATGAACATTAATTCAATTTTCATAGCTTATTTTGGCAAAATTCATGAATTCAAAAATGAAAACCTAACCTTACCTAATTTAACCGAACCTAACATAACAAATAATCTAGTATATCAGCTATTTTCAAAATTTGTTGGCTTTCTGTACGTAAAGTATAAACCGACAAGAACCGTGTTTTATTTAGACATGAATTTTATGTCAGTACTATACTACCGAAAGAGGTTGGATGGTCTTTAATACACAGCCATATATTTACGATACAACAATTCACGGTGAAGTGTGATACGACGAACTGCATACGTACAAGTTTCCTGATACGCTTGCAATCAGCTTTAGATATCTCCTGCGAGATTTTATATATGCATATACTTAATGTAATTTGAATAAATTATGTATTAGGGGTAGCTTCTATAATATTATAAATCCTCTGAATATTTTACAAATAAGCTCTGGAATGTTTAAAACCCACTTTTCTATAAATAATAACAACATGAAATTTCTTTACAAATTTGATTATTATTAATTTGTCATCATCGTTTTACGTTAGTAAATAAGATGAGAAAATACAATTCTATATAATATTTACGTATACGGTATGGAGTGATAACCAACAAGTGCGATGGCCGATTATATATATTTTATTCTGACTTCTTTTACTGAAGTTACCGGCCACACAGTCACACATACGCATCACTACAAAATATCAACAGTTAATGGTATATAAACAGAAAAACTAATGAATCAACAACTAAATATATTTGACAACTTATTATATCTTCCTTTTAAAGTCTTGAAAATGATAATGAGCCATTTCATATGAATGTTCGCGTATTTTGAGAAGGTGCACGAATATGATGATATAATAATAATAATTACAAGATAAAAGAACTTTTTATATACAACGCTTTTAAATTTTCTGTTGAATCATATAAACTTGACTTGACTAGCTTAATTAAACGATCAAAAAAAATTGTACTTGATAGAAATAATACTGATATGTCATTTTGACATTCATATTGATTTCCATAGTAATGCACATATATATTAATAATTTAGTTGCTAGGACCCCAGACCCCTCTAGCAACCAATAATGGTGTCGAAATAACTTTTCATACAAAACAGAATTAACTGAAAATGAATTCAATTCTACTTAAAGATGGCTAAAAGTATTAAAAAATGCATTGGTATCGTGTTCTGATATATTTTTAAAGTTTTAAATATCTAGCTAGTCGGGAAGTTAGTTAAAAATCGATTGCAAGAAGCGGACAAAGAACCACCGGACGAATAAGAATAGAAGCTAAGAAAAACGTTGTAAAATTAAATAAAAGATACAGGAGTATGTTATATTTTAATAATATAAATTAGTGATAGTAAATGTTGACGAGTGTGTTTTTGGTAAAGTGTGTTTTCAAGAAAGAGGGGTTGTCTAGGAGTTATTAGTATTTTATGAAACCAGCAACCCGTCTAGTCTAACAAAAGTGCCAGTGTCAAATTTACTCCGTCTATTACTTATAGCTTCAACCGCGGAATATCACACTGTTCCAGATACATTCCCCATATAATCGACTTTGAGTCAAAATTTACCTAAACATTTGGCTTGCAGGATAACTAAGGGTGTTCACATACGAACTATTGCGAGGTGTCGAATCCACAAATGGCAATTGTATGCTGGTGGCTTATCTATCATAGTTATGAGGATTGTATTATCTTCTCTTCTAGACATGCCACGTCATAATTTTAAGACTATACTTCAGTTGAGGCATGGTCTAAAACTCTAAAATATTGTGACTAGGCGATGCGCGGATTGTGCAAATGACGCATACCGAACGAAATATAATTTGTCATAAAAATTCAACATGCGCCCATTTAATGTTATGTTTATTGTTATATTAGTAATAATAATAGTATATTCATTGACATAATTTCTTTTTCAAGTACATACCTAAAGTTTTGTAGTCATCTTTACACGATTTAAGAATATATTCCTCTGACGCCATGACAAAATAAACTGACGTGCTCACACCTCTACTGTCGGTCTCCGATTGGCCACAAGTGCGAAATTTCGTCGCACCTACTATTGAAAATTATTTGCCGGTTCACTGATGTATGCTCTTAAAGCTAACATCGAATGCCAATTTGTGATTTCTGAGATGAGACCAACCAACAAATGAGTCAACCCGTTCATAGTCTGTTCGACAGCCAAATCATGTGGGTCACGATCCTCGATCCTAAGCTCCTAATAAAGAAGAATAAGAATTAATATTCCAATTACCAAAATAATTCGTATTTTTTCCGTTTTTGCGGAATATATTCTAATTGCATCCCCCATCAAAGACCTCATTCAGTATGTTGATATTCGGCAAGCGTCTGCAATCTTATCTGTCCCTAACATAATAAACGACTGACCTTATTTCTATATTATGAGAACTGCTTATACGCCTACCCTTTTTTCAGGAAGTAGGTAAGTATATTGATCCCTTTAAAGTTTTTTTTTCTGTTTGAGAAAGAATGAAAGTTTTCCAAAGCAGTTAGAAGTGGGTAGTAAAGTTGTTGGAAACAGGTAGTAGAATGCTAATCTATCGCTTGCCATTGGAAAACTTGAGGGAAGAGTGCGTTTTTGTATTATTTATTACGGAGATTTGCAACACTAATACGTATATATAGATATTTAATAATGAACTTTACATTCATAAATCTTAACCGTATATTTTTAGTCTACAAAATAAAAAAAATATATAGTTTATCACTAGAGTCAAAGTGAGGAGTATCTGGGTATGGAGGAAGGTGCGGTTGTCTACGATTGAAGCGACGATATCTTATATGCAGGCCAGGTGTTCATCGCTAGACTGGAGTGTCTGGGTAGGAATAATGTAACCGTAAAATTATTGTGGTTAAGGGGGGACATGCTCGTCGAAGGTCAAAATTGAGTTTTTATTGTATATTCAAACCATGATCCTGGACACTCCTTAAACGTTGTAGATGATCTATTTATATAATTTTGAAGCCTTATTGTCCTTTATAGTTATTTTAAACATTTGATGACTGCATGAAGTATTTTTGTTACATAAAATAGTATTCTTTTAAACCTCTCGCTCTAATGTTTTAGAATATAGTCATATTTCGGTACATAACTGTGCAGTGGTGTTAAGATTTTTTACATTTATTAATTTTTAAACGCATTTATAAAACCATTAGCATAATTTATTACGAGATAATTTTTGTAAAATATTCACGATAAAAAATTATATTGATAATCTCTGTGATCCCAAATTTGACAAGAATTAGGCATTTTATTATTCAAAAAATTGGCAAGATTAACACATTTGAAGATGATTCTAAAGAGACTTATTATAAGCTATGTCTTTGACCATTCAAGTGTGATAAACATTTTATGAACAATGATTGCTTTATAATAATTATTGACCTAAGAATAAGGTAGTGTTTTTTTGAAATACGCCATTTCTTTTGTCATTCCCTAGTGGTTAAGCTACAACATACGGCCGTAGTCATAAATTGAAAAACTATAATTAAAGTAGGGAGTAAAATGATATTAACGCGCGTGTTTGAACATGTACCGTTTAAAAAAAAATAAAAAAAAATTCGGTTAAGTACATGTTCAAACACGCGCGTTAACATAATTTTACTCCCTACTTTAATTATAGTTTGTCATTTTATGGCTACGGCCGTATGTTGTAGCTTAACCACTAGGGAATGACAAAAGAAATGGCGTATTTCAAAAAAACACTACCTTATTCTTAGGTCAATAATTATTATAAAGCAATCATTATTCATAAAATGTTTATCACACTTGTATGGTCAAAAACATAGCTTATAATAAGTATCTTTAGATTCATCTTCAAATGTGTTAATCTTGCCGATTTTTTGAATATTAAAATGCCTAATTCTTGTCAAATTTGGGATCACAGAGATTATCAAAATAATTTTTTATCGTGAATATTTTACAAAAATTATCTCGTAATAAATTATACTAATGGTTTTATAAATGCGTTTAAAAATTAATAAATGTAAAAAATCTTAACACCACTGCACAGTTCTGTACCGAAATATGACTATATTCTAAAACATTAGAGCGAGAGGTTTAAAAGAATACTATTTTATGTAACAAAAATACTTCATGCAGTCATCAAATGTTTAAAATAACTATAAAAGATAATAAGGCTTCAAAATTATATAAATAGATTATCTACAACGTTTAAGGAGTGTCCAGGATCATGGTTTGAAAATACAATAAAAACTCAATTTTGACCTTCGACGAGCATGTCCCCCCTTAAGGCAATGAGAATCTATAATATAGGTATCAGTGGTAACTGCTATATTTTGTTAACCCTGCCCGCTCCTGTCGCCTTAAAAATTAATAAGTACCTAATAAATTATTATGACTATATTTTTTATGGTATTATGGAGATTAATTTATTATTAGGTATAGTGGTAAAAAAAATATAATTCTGAGTTCACCAAAAACTACATTATACAAATATATAAGTAGGTATATATTTATTTAAAAGAAAAAAAACATCATGGTTCTAATGTACATAACAAAAAAATTGTAAATAAATATAATGTACAAATTACACATAATATGTAAAAAATAAAGATATGTATTTATCAGACCGAGCTTGATTGTACTGCGTTGAATTAATTATGCAATTTGGGGATACTTAATGAAGTAATCAGTGACTTTATATCACCGCATAAAATAATATATTTTTTCTTTCACCCACATGCCTTTTTGGCCTCAATTCACACGGTCCACAGTGACTAATTCAATTCGGCGGAAAAACATTAAAAATAATGCGCTCAATCCTAAACTGACCCTTCGGTTTAACCGAATTATTTATCTTGGACCCAGAGTTCTGCTAATTAACACATGTTTTTAAAATGCGCCACAAAAGGACAACGAGGAGCTTTGGGTTCGCTGAACATATGCGCGGGTTTTATATTTCAAAGTACGGACCGACTGGGAGCTTTTTTGCGAGCTTTGCTTATGCGCTGTGCATAATTGGAAACGTGTGTGGCATTGCACGATGCTTAAATCTACCGCAAAGATCAACTTTACTCTTAGCCCCTCGATACGCTATTCTACCATCTCTATGACCATAGTTTTGAGACAATAAATAAGTACACATATATTATAATAATATATTTAATAATATGGGAATTCTTATTGTTGATTATATGCATTTCAACGTTATACATAAGTACCTACCTCTAATTTTGGTAATTGGTGATTTTTATTACTACGTTTTTATTAGCTCGTATTCTTGTTTGTCCAGTACTAATTTTTTCTTGCGTGTCCAGTAAGTACATATTTTTTCTTGTTTGTCCAAGATTTGTATTGGACGATTGAAGATTTTTAAGTAACTTCCCGACTAGCTAGACATTTGAAACTTTTAGAATATATCAGAACACAACGACAATGCATTCTTTTAATACTTTTAGCCATTTTAAGCAGAATTGAATTCATTTTCAGTTAATTCTGTTTTGTATGGAAAGTTATTATTGTTGGTTGCTAAGGGGGTCCTAGCAACTAAATTATTAATATATACGTGCGTTACTATGGAAATCAATATGAAATGTCAAAATAACATTTCTGTATTCTATATTTATTCAGTATTTCTATCAAGTACAATAAAAAGTTTTTATTAATACATTAAATTGTTAAGTTTATACTATGATTCAACAGAAAATTTAAAAACGTGGTATATAAAAAGTTCTTTTTATCTTGTAATTATTAAAGTTATAAATTGGAGAGCTGATTTTATTTAATAAAATGTATTGCAAGTCACGAAGAGTAGAGGTAGGCTGTCGAGATCCGACATATCTAAATAGTGCACACATTGTTAGTGATACTTTCTTTTGGACCAAAAATACAAATTGCAGATGGTGTGGTTAATTTTAAAAATTCAATTCAACCCTCAAATGATAAAGCACATCCATCACACAGATTTCTGGCATGAATCCAGTGGATGTGGTTCATGTCCCGCCTGGAGTCGTATTTTTCTAGTAGGTATATAATCTGAGGTGTTTTGAAAATATGTGTAAGTACTTCTTAATGAAAATATATTGGTGGTATATATAAGAATTATTCTTTATAACTACAACAGGCGAAGAGGCCCAATAACAGTAGTGTAGTGAAATAATAGTGTATTTTATAATAATAAAAGTAAAACAATCAAAAACCCCCAGGCTTTGAGAAAAAATAACATAAATATATTGTGACTTCACCGGGCATCGAATCCGGAGCTCCCAGATGAAATTCACATGAAAGGCCGGCGCCTTATGCACTGCACGACAAGAGCCGCCAAACATTTTAATGAAGCAGGAAAATAAAACATAAAGAAACCCCCCGAAAAGATTATTTAGGTGCATTGTATATTACTTCTTCGTCCTGGACCTTATGATTTAGAATCGTGACCTGAATGATTTGGCTTTCAAACAGTCTTCTCAACTAATTCAGCTGTATCATCATGAAATTCTACCATAGGAAGACTAGTGGCACTCATAAAGCGATGCAACTATCTGAGACACATAATTTTTGCTTTAATATTCTGACTCGGTATGTCTAAAATACAAGAGTGCTCAGATGAAACAAACGGACTCTAACGACCCAAATAATTAAGATCGGTAAATGTAGATAACGGTAAATATGTAGGTAATAGAGGTCGCTAAGCAGATGAATTATTAGCAATAGGCTGAGACATGTTTCTCGTTGAGCTGTAGACTAGACAAATTCCGTCATAAAGTGGTACTAACCCAAGGAGCACTAAACATCCATAGGGATGGTCTAGAAACCGCTGTAGAGACCTAGGCCCATTTCAGACGGGACACTGGTGTCGCGGTCGTATATAATAAGGAGGCCTTTGTATCCTAATAAAGGGGCCTTCTTTATGTTTATGAACGACACAGAGCTAATGAGTCAACGCGTGTCTGGTACACTTTTTTGTCGTCCGCTACATTCTCAAGCCGCCGATACACTTGTTTTTATTACCGCTGCCAATTTTATGTTCTAATTTATAACGCGAAATTATGCGTTTACTCATTAGCTCTGGGGGGCGTTTATAAACATAATACAATGGCCCCTTTATTCGAATACAAAGGCCTCCTATATTATATCGAGCGCGACAACGAAAGTTGGGTGGCTGTAGTACGTGGCAGTAAATAACCAAGGAGCGAGAGGAGTGGAGAAAAGGCCTACAGCAGTGAATCGACCCCGTATGATGTAGATGATATTTTTTTTAAACGGTTCCATGCTATTTTTCGTGTGCGCATGGATTGTTTTATTTAAAGTTGCGTCCCTGCTAATGATAATAAGTTAGAAACATTTAAGACGCGGACGTATGGTGACTCTATCTTTACTTTCTATCCAGAACACTCTACGCTCCACAAGATAATATCTGCTTTTAGAGTAGTTTCTATCCTGAGGGGAGTAACTTAATAACTACTAACCTAAGTTCGGTCTTTTTGTTTCTACCATTATTAAAAATTTACCCTGGCTTATCACGTTAGAACTAGAATAATTAGTTAAGTAATAATTGATAAAATATCTAGAAATATTAAAAATAATCAATTATTTCTGACGAATTTATTTTACTATTCTTTTGACATTAGTTGGATAAGTATTTTTGTTATATTATAATACTTAATCCTTTTTTTTCTTGGCTTTACATCGATTGCATTTGCTTCAAAATTGTACCTATAATTATTACATTATAAACAAAAAAATAAAGATTTAAAAGATCTAAAAGGTACAAGTCGGTTATGGGGAAGCCAGCGGCAAACATAATTTGAAAATAGCCGATATACTTACTAGATTATCTGTTAGGTTAGTGTCATTTCCCTCCATTTTGGAAAATGAATAGCAAGCTGTCACTTTTATTTTGTTGTCTGTTTTTTCGTCTGGATTCGGGATGTGGAGGTGAACAAATAACACACCGGAATTGTTTTGGAAACGGCAAGGTATATTTAAGTTAATATTATATAATAGTTATATTTTTAATAATTTATTTTACGGAGGACGAAATGTACGTGTTTGCGATTTGGCTATTGCAGCGTTCTGCCCGCCATCTTGTGTTTCGCTTTCAACCAGAAGCATTGTCAAAAAGGCGACGTTGCAAATATTTTTCAACCGTCATAAGCTACGGCATTGCCGGTTCAATTATTATTATTTATTTTCGTAATCACGTAATCAGCGCTTTACTATTTGTTGGATTTGATACTGACTCGGGCCTCTCCAGATACACAGAGACATCCCCAAATGGGGACCATACGGGTGTATAACATTAGGCTAGTTTAGGTAAGGTTAAGTTATGTTAGGTTAGGATAGGTTAGGTTTTCATTCTTGAATTCATGAATTTTGCCAAAATCGGCAATGACAATTAGTGCGGTTCCCGCCTGACTTTCCCATAACCGACTTGTACCAAATACAATGATATTGTTATTTAAAATTCTCTTTAAATAACAACTATTACTAGGTAGCAGTACCACCTGTCAACATTCTCATTCGTCATCTCCGTCACCTGTGTTCTGGTGTTTCCATTATTTATCGATAAGCTGCTGCATCAACTTGACGGACTATTATGTAGAATCTTCTGACTTTGCCAAGCACGCCATCGCGAAACTCGTTCATTTTTCAAATGGTGACGTTTAACTGACGGTTATTTATCATAATGTCTCTATTTTTTAACGATTGTGTTACATCACCCTATCCGTATTAGAATGACCGTTAAATCTCTAAGATAACAGACTAATTTCTCGATACTCTATTAATCAGTCAATATGCCATTACCATACTACAAGCATCTATCAAACTATTATGAGAGTATCATTTGTTTTCTTTATCGACCCGTTTAAAATAATCGATTTTTTTTGATTTTTCAAATTTTGAATTTGCTTTTAAACCTGCATATTTAATACGTCTTCCCCAATCTCACTGAAGACAAAAAAATATGTCATATTATTATAGGTAGCATTGGCGGCTTAATCCGGAAAAACTTAGCAGGTCAATTTTGAATATATTATTTTAATTTGCCTTTTCGTTGTATACTGAAAAGACGTATTGCAAATTGACTTTTTATACATTATAGAATAAGTGCTAGAAATTGTTATAGGTCGGTACCTACTAACCCTTCAAAAAATGTCCGTTTTTCATAACGCCAACCCATCGTTAACCGAAATCGCACACAACGCGTTATAATTTTTTGTAAATCAGGTCCACTTTTCTTTCTTTGCTTTTTGAAAAATCATCAATCACACGATTATAAAAATTGTCTATTTTTCCCACATATTTTTTTTCAATACTGAGCATTGCAAGAGCGGTCAGTCTATCCTGGCCCTATTGCGTAGAAAGGTTTTTATTCTTTTGAGAGTGGAAAAACATCTTTCACTTTCAACTGTTGTCATTGGTATGACGCAAATAAATTGGAGAACTTTGATCGACTCGGAAAATGTTTCGTTGAAATTATTGCTGAGTAAAAAATGTAGAAGAGAAACTGCACTAATAGCGCCATGCAAATCATCTCGTTGATAAAACACCAATAATTCATTTTTTAACTTGATTATGTTTATTTCTTCTAACAGTTTTACCAAATTTACTTGACGTGTGGGAAAATTATTTTTAAAATCAGTGTAATTTTCTTTATTGAACAAATCGGATATAATGAGATGATCGTTGGATGCAAATCGTGCTTCCATTTCCATTATAATTGTATCACAGACTTCAATTGCTACTGCGTGCGTACTAACTGCTTCACAAAAATGTTATAAATCACCAAAAACTCCTTATATATTATTAAAATAACCAAAGGCATTCGTCAAAACCTGTCAACGAATCCGAACCGCATACACAGTTGCGTCTTGAGACCAATTATCTAGTCAGTGTTATCATTCTGTTTCATTTAATTAGGTGAAAAAATCTTTTGTCTCACACTCGGGCATTGCCGATATTACAGTAATTCACGCACCGTTACAAGCTTCGATCTCGTATGTTGTGTTATATCGATCTCTGTCTTATGTATGAGAAACGAGAGAGAAAATTTTATAAAAATATTCAATTTGGGTCAATTTTCAGACTGCCGGCGAACACAATATTTTTGTTCGGGGAATTATCGCCCAAACAAAAAAAGCCCAATAGACTGGGTTGACACAATATCGCGCGCCCTATAATTTCAAATCCACCGATTATTATTAATATTATTATATATGACATTGCACATATTATTAATATTATTATGTCGATTGTAATGCCGGGTCCACACCGAAAACAAGTCGCGCGACAACTCGTTAAATTTTACGATAAGCATGATAATTATCGTAAAATTTCTTAAGCAATTATGATAATTATCGTAAAATTTAACGAGTTGTCGCGCGACTTGTTGCCGGTGTGGCCGCACTTTTAGGTATTTATTTTGGCAGGTCAATGACCGAATGACCTATAGAGGGAGCCGCCAGTGATAGGTAGGTATATAAAATTAAATAAAACGATATATTAAATCATCACTAATCTATTTTCATGCGGTTTTTTTCAAATATCATTTCCTTTTTAGGCGGATCATATAGATAGAATATAAATAGTATCTACTGTCAAGACATAATATTTTATTATTTTATTGACAGGTATATTTTTTTTCATTACACACTGACTACACAGAAACAAAACCGCACAATATCAATCACACAGACACTTCATAATCCATGTATGTTATTATCAGTATAGTAGTAAAGATTATTTTTGTTTCTATTGTAATGATTTTACGTTAATATTGCTTGCCAAAACCCAGCCATAGCCTTAAATTTGTGTATACTCAGTACCACTGTTGACCGCAACAAATTAATAATCAGAACTCAGTGACTATTTCAGAGCTGTACGTCAAATCCTTTACGTTGAAAACACGTTGTCGCGGTTACGCTAATGCTAGAAACACAGTAGCATCACGTTACGTGACCTCAAATGCTAAGACCACCAGAATTTTCAATAATAAAATCTGATAATGTTATTTGTAGTCCATTTTCAAACTACTGAAAAATAAGATAATATGTAAATTTGCACTCTTTCACGTGTGAGGTTGGTATGGTGTGATACGCGTGACGTGATTTCATTGTGGTTTTGATATATTTAAATACCAATTAAAACGACATTGCACACGTTTGTCCATAGCATAAGCATACCGTTAGTTAATGTGTTTCTAGCTTTTAGTGTCTCTTTCAGCGATAGAGCATTTTTTTAAATATGTTTTTGCAGATCATCGACGCAGGGAATTGAGAGAATGGTTAACATATCGTAAAATATCATAACATATAATAAGAATATCATATGAGCCTCCACAAAGTGGAGATTGTATCAACAGATTTTTGTTTTTCGAGAAATAAATATTAGCCACTTGCTTAACCTATTATACCTCATACACAAATTGAAAAAGAATATGTTATCGATATCAATCGACAATAATAACCTTCGACAAGACACATAGACAACAACATGAAGATTTGCCAAACACGGGATTTGAACTTAGTACCCATGACACTATAAACCTGATATGTTAACCGCTCGGCCATCGTGGAGGCAGTGGAATCAAAAAATAAATAATAACTATCTATTTGTACATTATGCCGAAATTTTTGCACTGCTTTCATTCCACCTTTGCGGTTATAATCAAAGAATATTGTATCAAATATAAATGTCGACCGTAGATTAAATATTAGTATGACCCACTTATCGCTGAGTGTTTCACCGCAGACCTTTGTTCTTTCGCTGCGAAGTGATCGCGGGCCACCAGAGGGCGTCACCACTTGGTAAATTGCTGCACCAGATGTCCGCAAGAGACGGTCCCACTTAAAAATATTGGTCTCTAGCGCGGGCCTGAATGCGATAACCCAACGCCCATCTCTAGTAAAATACAAGCCCAACACAAAGTTTGGCGCGAAAATTTGATGCTTCTATTTAGTACCATTCTGTCAAAATCAAAATATACAATATACTCTGTCCCTATTGAAAATAATTAATTTCGGTTATCAGGAATACAGCGGAAAACACATTTTGAAAATACCCGATATACTGGATTATTTGTTAGTTTGGGTTAGTTTAGGTTAGGTTGGGTTAGGTAAGGTTAGGTTAACCTAACAAATAATCCAGTTTATCGGCTATTTTCAAAATGTTTTTTTTCCGCTGTATTCCTGATAACCGAACAGTACCTAATTAATTTAAATATACTTTTTGTATTACTATTAAATTGACATAAATCACAAAATTAAACGCACTTTTTATTTTAAACGTTATTTTGTAGACAATGTATTAATTGCCAACACATATTTTTTAATAAACTATAAATGTATGCTTTACAGAGTTTATGGCATGCAATTTAATAAGAATAGAAATATAAAAATCTACACGTTCATATGGGCCGGCACAGAGTGTTGCATATTAATGCAAAAACAAAAAGATTTTGTTTTTACGAGAAATGGATGTTAACCAAGTGGCTATCCATAAGTGGATAGTTGCAATCTATTAGGTCTATAGTTTGACTTCAAACACACATTAAAAAAGAATACATGACACATCCACGACGTTATAATCAGACATGTGACCGCTCGTCTATCATAGGTGAATTAATAATTGTGAGGACCTATATAAAAAATAATTGAATTATTTTATATTCGATCTAAATTTTGTATGTTTTGTTTTGAAATAGGACGACAGAGTTTTGGCGCAAAGTTTGTGCTAGGGCTGTATGCTAAAGATGGGTATTGGATAGGCCCAAGGCCGTGGGTAAGACATGTATCCCGAGATGAGGGTCCTGCCGAAATAATCAAGGGGGCGGACAGGTCCGTGTTTTTTTTATCCCAAAAATGACATTTCATTTTTGCATTATTAATGCGATGGCTATTGAGCGCTTTTGGAAAACTTCCCGAGATTAAAAAGTTTGTTTTGAATGATGGCGATGCTTTGAGCCGTTTTATGGTAAGTTTACGCTTTGATAACTTTTATTTTCAAAGTTATCAAGTTACACTAAGAAAAAAAACTCCTTTAGGGTTTCTGTAATAAATAATACATACACATTAAAGTCTTTAAAAATAATAAAGTCATTTAATTTTCTAAAAAATCTAAATGTACGAATTTTACCTTGTCAAATGTAGCTACTTTTAAAAATGAATAACTATCCACCTAAAAACTCACAGGTGTTAATAATTAATGGTGTATAAAATAATATAGAATTAACAAAAGAATGACTTAAAAAATACGATATATTTCCCAATCGTTTTCTACACATTATGCACAACATGCATCTTTCTATACCGCAATCATAGATTTAATATAACTACCACAATGTATATGTTTTATAACTTTGCACTTTTTACTACACTGATACGCCTCTTTGCCTGATTACTTAGCATAAAATTATATCAATATGATATTCACTTGTATTAATATATGTAGTAATATTTAAATATATAGATAATAAATGCAAATCGAATAATTTCAGAATATATCACTTACACACTTTACATTTTCATCCTAGAGCCGGAGTGCAAAGTTATGAAGCGTAATAATTGATTTTGTAATAAGAATGAATGTAACGGCACATAATATTATTATATCAAGGAAACTGATATTATTTAGTTACATTATATTATTATAGTTACGTTACCTCAGAGTTTAACCATCTCTACAATCCTGTGGACTGTTGCTCTATATTTTGGATGGCTTCAAATGACTGGATTTGTTCAGTAATTGCATCTTATTCGACTTAGGAGACATGCATTATTTTTTGAAAATTATGTTACACCGTAATCTTGTTTGTTTGTTCCCATATCGAATTATTTCGTATAATAATATTATGTAAGATAATTATATTACATCATTTTCATACTAGAGCCGGAGTGCAAAGTTATGAAGAATATTTATACTGTATTATTGTTGGTTTTTTAACCTCTTAATTTTAAATCGATTTTGTAATTAAGTATGTATTTTTATTTTAGCGATAAAAAGTGGTAGTATATGTAATTTTAAAAAAACCCTTAGCCCTTCTATATTATTACGACATTTAAGTCAGATTTGGGTACATTACTATTAATTAAATTGTCAAACATTTTCTACGACTCTGCTACTCATAGGATACTCTCTAATAAAATTTTCCTTATTTTGATAAGGGCATAACTAGGGTAATAAATTATCAACCTGTCACGATTAGCATTATACGTATATATACATTTCTCGTGGAATGAGTAATATTAATAATGTCAGATAAATTAAAAGCTAAGTCTGAATCGCATGTTACACTTTTGCGAAACATTCAGTGACGTGCCGACCTTTAATTATCTTAAGGAGGGTATTGCAAAATGTCACAAATTTCATAACATACAATTAAACACTGTACCTAACCCGAAAATTACACTATTAAAAGTATTATATGAAGCGCTTACTTTCAAAAGCGGCTAAAACGGTTTTATGCAATTTTGAGATAAACTGAAATAACTTGTATATTATTTGAATTTATCTATCTTTTACTACCGTTTTAGCTGGTTTTGAAACTAAGGTAGATTTTTAATAATTAATATCGACGTATTTAGCCGAGTTTTGAAACTAAAACTCAGACCACACTGTGGTAGACAAATATATTTATCAAAATACAAATACAAAATGGGGCATCCGTTGTTTGTTCTCCCACGGTGCAGAACTAACCTGCCATTAGTAATACCAATTGGGAGGGCAATAACCATGTTTAATGAAATCGCTTCGGATATTGATATATTCCACTTACGTGAGGGTGAATTTGGGTGGACGTTGTTTTTTAAATTCTTAAAATAGGGTCTGCTTAACTCATCCGGTGTACTTCCTTGTACCTATATACTTAATATTTTTTGTATTTACATATTTATACTGTACATAAAACTGTTATAATAATATTTCTTTGTTTCTAAATGTCATGTTGTGAACGTCTTAAACTTATAATTTGTAATGTACAGAATGTGTAAAATAAATTGAAAAATTGAAATAAATTGAAATTGAAAAATATATATCCAGCTCAAAATACTTGAAAAACCGTTTTAGCCGCTTTTGAAAGTAAGCGTTTCATATATGAATACCAACTCTTTACAAAACTATACGTATATTATTACGCTAGTAATGCTGTATTTGTTAGAATGATGACTACGTACAATAATCTTTTCAGCGATACAGACATTTTACACCTAACATTTGACACATTCACAAAAACAATTTGTGATAAAACATACAAAACTAACTTCACACTACCGTAATAAATTCCAAAGCCTACTCCCACGCACTCTCACCCACATATACACACGCACGCAAACACCTACCTCATATTATATACTTATTTTAAAGTTGTTTCTTCTCTCTCACTTTGTTTTAATTTAATATAAATGTAATAATAAATGTGGAAACCCATTATTGCTCCTTGTATATTAGGTAAAATGTTGTAATATGTACTTGCAATGTCGACTGTGAGGTTTCCCAAATAAAATAAAAATAAAATAAAATAATGTTGTTAAAATTGTACATTCGTTATTAACATCTTCTCTTAGGCCATATTCGCCCCTTAATTGGAGCATATGGATACCACGCGGCGCCTGCAAGAATCCCTGTCGCTCGCCAGTCTTCTTGCTTCGTTCCAGGTCAAACCAGCATCCCGCAGCTCCGCCGTATAGATAGTATTTAGTATTAGTTGCCACTCTATAGATAGTATTTCCAGGACACCGGAATCCGATCGGCTTGAAGAACACGCAAACCAGGTTGAGGTTCACTTCTGGCATCCACAGCACGTGACCGAGCCAGGTCCAACGTCGTCTCTTCACTCTCAGCGTGATGAGAGGCTGCTTGGTGCGTTCGCTTTTCTCCTCGTTGCTCCTAAAGTCATACCACCGTACACCCAGTATCCGTCGCAAACATCCGTTTTCGAAGCTCAGTATACGGCTGTTCTGAGCCTTCGTAAGGTGCCATGATTTGCTACCGTAAAGAAGCACCGTCAGAATGCAAGCGTCGAATAGGCGGCATTTGGTTTTGATTGCGTACAATCGTGAGTCATAGACATTCCGCATCGAGTTGAATGTTGCTCCATTCTACATTATAATAATTAAAACAAACATAATTCAATGATAATAAATGCCAGTTTCATTCTCTTATATTACTATCTGATAAAAAATAAATTATATTTTATATTATATGTATATTCTTTTGTTTTGTACATTCTTATTCGAGTATTTTTTGCGATCCGGGTTTTTTTTGACTCATATTATGGAAAAGAACAAAATTTAAATAAAATAATGCAACGATCAAATTAAATAATTTTATCGTGACTATTAAAATGGCATAATATCCAATTTTTTGCAACAAAAGCTTTCATTTTGTAGATTGTTTAGTCTAAGTACATACTACTAACCGACTAAATAATATTTATGCTTTTTAAATAATTTATCTCAAAAGTACGCCCTTTGGCCTACGCATAGACATAGCTTTTGTTTGGTCTAATGAATTAGTAAGAAGGAAATACGAAGTCGTCGTGGAGGCTTGAAGCTTTGCCCTCCAGAGCTTTTTCCTAACTAAAAAGCTTTCTTCTGATTGTGTCATAGGGAACGAGAGAGCGTAAAATTTATTTTATATATATGCCATAAATAAGACACAACCGTATCTCTAAGTATCCGTTCTATTTCGGAAATCAGGGGCTTTTAATGTCCGCCTGCGGTTTCTGTGGCAATTAAAATGATTTTAATGGATTTATTTTTATTTTTATATTCAGTGCAAACCACGGTGATTTTCTCAAATTTATTTTAATGTATTTTGTAGTAAATAAATAGGTAGGTACCTTTTTTAAAATATTCTGAGGTTCTTATTTCTCGAGAAATTGTAAACAATATGCTTGAGTTATCAATAAGGTTTCACCACATTTTTACTTTGCATATTTAATACCGAACCATGTGAACTTTAGAAAACCATATCGCACACCACAAGTAAAACGGTCACCGTCATCACAATATCTATATTATGTACTTCGAATAGTCTGGATTAGTCCGGTTCTATATGCCATACTATTACGTCACTATAGTACTTGAGTAGGTTCTATCCACAGAACAGATAATAAATAGAATACCGATAGGCTATATTCAATACGCCGCATATTGATGCAGTGTTTTGAATATGTGAGTGTCCTACGAAAATGAAGCACGCATTATGCACGTGCAATAGTGTGTGTAATACACCAACATTAAATGAGCGTAAATACATATACCGAGAGCAGTTTTCAGTATTCAACGTAAAATGTATTTTTGACACGTGTTTAAGTTTAACCCGGATTCTTCCTTACTCGAGTCGGTTACCTGCTATTGCTTTACCCGTTATGTATTTCAGTTCATTATTTCTATCTATACTCTATGCCAGAAAGAAAATTCAAAATAAAAATTCAATGTCTCTCCCGTATGATCTGCCGCGTCTTAAAATAAATATTACTATAAAATATATAAATAATATTATTCGATAAGATCTGAAATAGAGTAAAGAATCTTATAATGAAAACACAATATGCCATTCGCTCTAATAAGTAAGCACCTACTGCATCTGATGTGTTTAAAAATCTATGGACATTGCCTACCATCTTTGTAAATTAAATGAAGTTATATTATTAAGCAGCTACTTTTCTTGATTTATGAATGGCGATCAGATTAGTTCAGTTTTTAGTTTTGTTTTTATTGTAAGTGCTGATCAATTTTATTCTCACTTTCTTTTAAATTTAAAACTGAATATTATATTAGATTTAATCATTTTTCATTGAAAGTACATGGCTTAGAAAAACCTTATAAAGTCATTAAGACATATTATTATATACTTAACTATAATAATATTGAAAAAAAATGTGTTTGGTACCCACATAATCGTTTACTAACGTAAAAAATACCATTTCGTAGTGTTTTAAAATATTATCTCAGTTTTCTGGACTGTATAGATATTATGGCCTTGAAATAGTTTCGCAAAATATGATTTAAAATATTTAAAACATATCACTTTAATTATTATTAAACAATCTGCATCTATTGTTGTAACTGATAATAAGTTTTATTTTTCCATCAATATTGAAGTCAATAGTTAGATATAGTTATTATAATTATTTTAATAAAACGGTTAGAACATGATTTGACAATCACTGGAATATTGCTCACTCTCAAACATGAGTAATGATGACATTAAATGGCATTCCTTGGTTACGGCCTACCACTCCCTTGTTTGCCGACTGTATTAACACTATGAATACGAAGGGGCCACTGCCACTTCCCTCCTAGTACAGTCAATCAAAGTGGAATTTGCTAATTTAACAAGACATTCATCACGCCTGAATAACTCATTTCGTGACGCGTCAAAGGTTACCATTTTCAAATTGATTAATTACATTTTTAATAAGAAATACGAAATGATTTATTCAGTTTTGTTATTCGTTCTTTCAATTCATTATACTATTCATTCAATCTATGGCGTATGCCATATAATATAAAAGAATTACAAACAAATGAATTATAAAAACCAATACCTAGTAAAGGTAGATAGTATGGATATATAAATAATTTCACTCGTATAGCGTCATAGCGTATAGTGGCAACATGAAAATATTATCAACACATAATCACATTATCAAGAAAATACTTCTCACTAGAGAGGCACTATGTCAAATCAAATCAAATTTATTTACTATTTATACAATTTACATGTAATGAACATAACAAATAAATTTAAAGCGTTCACAACATGACATACAATAAGTGTTAACAATTTTTTAAATAAATATACAGAGAAATGTGAGTTACTAATACAATAAGTAATAAAATAAGAAATAAAATAAAAATAACACAAGTAAAAGTAAAGGTAGATGAAAGCACACAGAGTGAACTATTGATAGACCCTATCTTAAAAACACATAAAACAACGTCCACCTAAATTCACCCTCACGTAAGTGGAATATATAAATATTCGAAGCGATTTCATTAAGTATGGTTATTGTTCTCCAAATTGGCATCACTAATGGCAGGTTAGTTCTGCACCTTGGGAGAACAAACAACGGATGCCCTCGATTCATAAGGTAATTATCAGAGACACACAAGCCAACACCACCAAGAATGGGCCATGATGGGAGCATGATGTCAGTGGCAGAAACTCCCACAGGAAAAAAATAATTACATACTCGTACCTACGCTTAATAATGGTATTGGAAGTGTTTCAATAAACGACAGACGTTAATTGTCAGCACAGTGGATGGAATTTTTTTATCAAGAGCTTTCGTATATTATTATGTTCTATGTTTTATTGTAAGTTGTATGTTCTTAGCCTTAGGTGCCTATACTATTATAGCTTAAGGGGGGACATGCTCGGCGTAGGTCAAAATTGAGCTTTTATTGCATTTTCAAACCATGATCCTGGACATTCCTTAAACGTTGTAGATAATCTATTTATATAATTTTGAAGCCTTATTATCCTTTATATTTATTTTAAGTAAAATGATGTTAACGCGCGTGTTTGAACATGTACCTAACCGAATTTTTTAAAAAAAAATTTACGGTACTTGTTCAAACACGCGCGTCAATACCATTTTACTCCCTATTTCAATTATAGTTTGTCAATTCATGGCTACGGCCGTATATTGTAGCTTAACCACTGGGGAATGACAAAAGAAATGGCGTTTTCAAAAAAACACTACCTTATTCATAGGTCAATAATTATTGTAATGCAATCATTATTCGTAGGATGTTTATTACACTTGAATGGTCAAAGACATAGTTTATAATAAGTATCTTTAGAATCATCTACAAATGTGTTAATCTTGCCGATTTTTTGAATAATAAAATGCCTAATTCTTGTCAAATTTGGGATCACAGAGATTATCAATATAATTTTGTATCGTAAATATTTTACTAAAATTATCTCGTCATAAATTATACTAATGGTTTTATAAATGCGTTTAAAAATTAATAAATGTAAAAAATCTTAACACCACTCACATTCATGTACTGAAATATGACTATATTCTAAAACATTAGCGCGAGAGGTTTAAAAGAATACTATTTTATGTAATAAAAATACTTTATGCAGTCATCAAATGTTTAAATTAAATATAAAGGATAATAAGGCTTCAAAATTATATAAATAGATTATCTACAACGTTTAAAGTATGTCCAGGATCATGGTTTGAAAATGCAATAAAAGCTCAATTTTGACCTACGCCGAGCATGTCCCCCCATAAGCCTATTTTTTTTAAATAGCATAGATTCTTAGAACCGTTTCGGTAGATGAATCCACGAATAGATCGTTCATTGTCAAACCCTACGGTAACATAAAAGTAAAATAATGCGAATTTAGTCACAATATAGGTTGGTATTCAAAATAAATAACAAACTAGCTGTGCGGTACTATTATTCTACATGGAAGCAAGTGTGTCGTGGTGTGGGATTTGCTATTTGTTGGTGAAAATAAGATTGGTATACAATAGTAGAAAATTTAAAGCATGTTTTTAAAAATATACTTATTATTCAATTCAAAATCAAATTTATTTATTTTTACAAACGGTGAACATTACAAATTATAAATTTAAGACGTTCACAGCATGACATTTAAAAACAAAGACATAGTAAAGAGCGTACTTCAAAGAAACGGCAAATAATTTTCAACAGTAGGTGCGACGAAATTTGGCACTCGTCGCCAATCGGAGACCGACAGTCGAGGTGTGCGCACGTCTATTTGTTTTGTCATGGCGTCGGATGAATATATTCTTAAATCGTGTGAATATGACTAAAAAACTTCACTTATGTACTTGAAAAAGAAAACATGTCAATGAATATACTATTATTATTAGTAATATAACAATAAACATAACATTAAATGGACGCATGTTGTATTTTTAAGACAAATTACATTTCGTTCGGCACGCGTCATTTGCACAATCCGCGCATCGGCTAGCCACAATCTTTTTAGACCATGCCTCAACTGAAGTATAGCCTTAAGGGCTTGCGCAGACAGAGAGCGGTCGGAGTTCTGCGTTCAACCGACCGTTGACCGCTAACGTTCAGGCACAGCAGACAGGTGGCGGTCAACAATAAGCGTTCCATTTGTTTACAAACGTTGTACTGGCACAAGCGCTGCATAATGCAAGACCGCTATATTCCGACTGCGAGTGGAAGTGAGAAAGCACCGCTGTTGCGTACTCACTCCCTCGTGTGGTTTCGCTCTATGTTGTGTGACTGCTCAAATTCCTATGACGGGACTGGACGGGAGGTACGGCGTTCTTTGTAATTCCGGGCATAGAACTCCAGAACTCTAGCGTTCCAATTGACCGGCGCGGTCTGACCGCCGGCTGTGTACCCATACAGTATGAAGTCCATACAGTACAAAGAACGCCGAACTCCGAACGCGGAACGCAGACCGCCTAACCGCGCTCTGTCTGCGCAAGCCCTAAACCTTAGACTATCCTTAAACAGTTGAAAGAAGACATAAATATATGCAGTATCACAATGAAAAGTAAAGTAAAAGGTACAGAAATTATAAAAATTATAAAACTGGAAGCACACTGAATGAGCTAAGTGGACCCTATTTTAAGAAATTATAAAACAACGCCCACCTATACTCAGCCTTACGTAGGTGGAATATAATATGCACCTATACCTTAGACTATACCTATACCTATCATTATTAACTAATATGTAAATAAGTTACAACTATTTAGCTCGTCCACTCCACACTGACTGATTTAAACAATAAAATGCATCTCTTTTGAATATAATTCTGTCACCGAGAATTATGATGTTCGTCTGTTTTTTTAAATCTTGTATAAAATGAGTAGGTATCATATTTTTCGAATACTGAATTTTAAAATTGGAATAACGGAAACGGTTACTTATAAATAGGTGTCGGAAAATATGCGTTATGATTTTAATTGAATATAATTATGGTGAATATGACTCGGAACACCCGTATGCTCGCTAAATAGTTTCTAGAATAAATGCCAACGGTGCACACTGGGTATACTAAATATGACTGAAGGAAATCAGATAATGAACCATACAGCTCATTACACCCAAGTTGAACATGCGATGTTGAACTAAACTCGCTCTCGTGCTAATAATGGCTCAAGATAGTCTAACAGTTTTATTGCAGCCTATTCGATGAGTTCAAAAATCATAGAAGTCAGCCGTGACGTCATACTGGTCGAAAAGAACAATGCGTTCCTCTATAGGGAAATATAAGCCGATTACGTCCAGCCTACCCCATGACAAAAAAACAGTATTTATTAGAATAATAATCTAACGGTGCACGGTGGTTTAATCTCTTTTGTAATTTGACCTGTCTCATCTGGTTTCGGCATAGAGGTATTAAATAGTTTTGGTGTCTAGTTTGGTTTAAATATGGCGTTCATTTTAAGCATCTCTATAGCATTCAAGAAGGTCTATTTGTAAGAACGATTAGGAATATATGGATTTGTTTAAATAATCTGTTGACTGACCAATTAAATCTGCCTGTATCTTGTTTCATTTTTATCAGTAAAATACTGTAAATTATAGCAGCGTGACTTAGAAAAGAGATCGATAGATGACGCTGCCTATTGACTGGATGCTGCAAGCGCTATGTAGACGGATTAGGATTTAACTATATGTTGACTCCGTAATTTGTTGTTTTTATTTAATAAAACGCAATTTTTTATAGTACTTATTCCACTTTTAATTATTATATTAGGACCGGTTTCGTCCACCTCAGTGGGACATTTTCAACTCCGTAATTGATATTTCTCGCAGTTTTACAGCCAGTCAGTTTAGTCTAATGCGCACTGACCCTTAATGATCATAAAGGTCCTCTATTTTGAGACTAAATACCTTACACTATCGAGATTCGTTTCTAGTGATAAGTGTAGTATCTAGTTGTCAAATGTAATACCAACCAGAACTGAACTAATCCTTTGGCAAGTTCATCTGGTTATTTTTTGGTCGAGCGAGTCAGCTAAATATTCACACAATACCACTGCTACAATACTAAAACCGGAAGTGTTTCTATTTTATAAATACTATAACATACTATTACTGGTGACCAACGTGGGTCTAAAGTATTTCTATGGGATAAATAAATGAAGACCATCCTAAAAAATCAAATTTATCTTAGAATTATTTTTTCGGTTAAACATCACTTACATGCCTTCATCAGGTAATCTTTAGATACTATTGGTATAGCGATAATAATATAGTCACTCTATTTCCTGTCCCTTCAGAATGTACTGCCTTTAAAGAGTGCCTAATTTTCTTTACCTCAGGGGACATCATTTTAGTTTTTTCCTAAATATGAGATATACCTATTTCAAGGATTATTTGGCATGGCTATGGGAATGACTTTTTTAAATTTATTTTGTATGTATAAGTATAGATAATCTATTTTTTCTATCTCCCAAAACAATTAGTGTTAATTGCAATGAATGTTAGTTGAGAATATGGGTGCGGTTTTATATTCCGACATTGTTAATTTTGAATACACGCTGCGTAAATACGTACGAATATACGTTGTCATTACGTCCTAACGAGGTTGGCACGAACATCCTTTTCTACTTCCACGTGTTTTTCTGTCATATCAAAGGTCTTGTTACATGTAAATTTGCTACAAAAACGGCTTTAAGCCCGTTAATATTAATTGAAACGCATTTTGAAGTTATACTTCTTTAGGCGCGTTTAGAAAATCAGATCAGAGTATATTTTTGGCGTGTGACATGTAACACATAATTTCTTTTTTCACACGGAAAAAACGCACTCGATGGGATTCGAACCACCGATTGTTCGGTTATCAGCTTAACGCACTACCTTTACGCCACAGTTTGATACTGCAATCGTGACGATGTATACAGTATAATATTATAGTTTAGAATTGTTCCGTTGCCTAGTCAGCGAATCTATTATTGTCGGCCATTTGCAATTCCTTACGTAAACAAACGATTAAACGTCAGAGAGACAGTTGGTACTTTAAAAATAAAAACAACGAGAAACCATTATATAATTTAGTAATATAAGTTTAAGTGTATAGAAATAAACTGGTTCTAATCTGGTTAAAGTTACTTAGTAGTAAAAATGGTGGCTGACGAATATAAAAGACTCTGTAACTTGTAATTATTAAGAGCGTACTTCAGTGAAACGGCAAATAATTTTCAACACTAGGTGCGACAAAATTTCGCACTCGTCGCCTGGACTCGCCAATCGGAGACCGTTAGTCGAAGTGTGCGCACGTCGATTTGTTTTGCCATCGCATCGGATGAAAATATTCTTAAATCGTGTAAAGATGACTAAAAAACCTTACGTATGTACTTAAAAAAGAAAACATATCAATGAATGTACTATTATTATTAGTAATATAACAATAAATTAAATAGACGCATGTTGGATTTTTATGACAAATTATATTTCGTTCGGCACGCGTCATTTGCGCAATCCGCGCATCGCCTAGCCACGATCTTTTTAGACCAAGCCTCAACTGAAGTATAGCCTTAATCAACTGTTTAATTATATTTAACTAACTAACGAAGCTAAATTTTATATTTCATGAACATACGTATACGAAGGAAAAGTACTTAAAGAATCAGAATCAAGAAACACATAAAAAATGGAGATAACCGTCATTGAAACTAACAGCCCCCATAACATGAAAATTGCAAGCCATAATCTCCCATACTTCTTCGACATACACAGCTTTAAGCTTCGACAAATGTTTCAATAATAATTAGCAGTCGCACGCATTAGCCGAGTTCTGCCGCTTGATTGGTGTGTGTTGCCCAGTTGTTTGTTTGTTTGTTGTCATGTGTGTGCGCAAACACATTTATGTCAACCGGAAGAGAGTGTTCCGTGGACCGCCGTTTGATGAATGCTACTATCAAAACAAACAGGCCCACGATATTTATTGCCCAACTTGTGAGCGGTACGCACCACGCTTGTATTGTTTAATTATTTCATAGTTGTACGGCGGACGCGTTTAATTAAAGACTAACATGCAAAACCGGTAATAGTGTATTTTGTTTTTCAGCACAACAACACTGTCATCTATATCTACATAAATCTATTTATAATATAAAATTCAAAATATTCTAATTATTTCTTTGATTTCCTTTTCTCAGTTGGCCCCAACTGAGATCTAAATAATATAAAATAAATTACAAGATAAAAACCACTTTTCATATACCATGTTTTTAAATTTTCTGTTGAATCATATAAACTTGACAATTCTATGTATTAATAAATATTTTTTTTCGTACTTGATAGAAATACTGAATAAATATAGAATACTGAAATGTCATTTTGACATTTCATATTGATTAACATAGTAACGCACGTATATATTAATAATTTAGTTGCTAGGACCCCCTTCGCAACCAACAATAATAACATTCCATACAAAACAGAATTAATTGAAAATTAATTCAATTCTGCTTAAAAATTGCTAAAGTAATAAAATAATGCATTGTGGTCGTGTTTTGACATTTTCTAAAAAAATCAAATATCTAGCTAGTCGGGAAGTGAGTTAAAAATCTTCAATCGTCCAATACAAATCGTGGACAAACAAGAAAAAATCTGTACCGGAAAAACAAGAATATGAGCTATAAACGTGCTAAAATACAAAGTGTCTTTGTTCAAATTACCTTTCCTATCTATTCCATTTTTGAATTTTCACAACAGGTCAAAATAAAGTTTACAGACATACAAACTTATCTGAAGAATGGGATGGGGGAGCCACTGTCGAAAACTACCCAATTAAGACTCGTAACGATGTATCTATAGTCTAAGCTCGTAACTGGACAAAATCTGACAATCGAATGAAATTTTCAAAATGGCGTCATATTATGATAGTTCGTATAGTAGTTCCATTTTTGGCTATTATACAAATAAGTTTGTAAGGTCTGTACTTATTTTGAATTCGATTTTATTTAATGTTCTTTTATTTGACTTAGCTGTCAGAATTATTATCATTTTAACAGTTGTATTTATGCTTAAGTAGATACAGATATTCTAATATTGAAGTATGTAATTTATTATTGTTTTTTTAAGTAAGATAAAATATATCGATCAATGAAATGGCCTCGTGTGAAGCCCAGGACTTCAGCTAGTTTGTATATAAAATACAAAGTAAATTATTTTTTTATTGTGCGTTTTTTCATTACAATAATTTTAAATTTTTGTTCGTTTGTTTAACTTTTACTGGAGTGTCAGAATTATAGTTGATTTTAGAATATCGTTATGTATATTTATGTTATCTAGATCAAACAATAGTTTTGATTTTGGAAAATGTGATTGTAATTATTTAAGTATTAACTAAACGATATCAAGTGTGATGAGAGGTTTTTGGGTTAATGCCATGTTCGCTTAAAATATTGAGGAAAGAAGGATGATAAACATCGAGTTTCTCACCCAAAAACTATTAAATTGTACATATTCATTAAACAATTGGTTCTTGTATATTTGAATAGCTTAGTATCAAAGTGGGACATAAGCCGTTTACAAAATTTTACAGGAGACTCACAAACATTTGTGTGAAAAGTGTCCGTTTTTCATATAACATACCAAACTCAATAATGTCTATGAAAATCATCGTTTTTGATACTTTTGGTAGATTTTTTGAAAAGAGGATCACTTGCACTACCATAATCAATTAAAAGATGAATTTAGTGGGATGTGATGTTTGTCCTACTTTGATACCAAGGTACTCATTTAGTGTAAGACAGCGGTAAACAAATTTTGAAAATAGCGATATACTTACTGGATTATTTGTTAGGTTATGGTGGGTTAAGTTATTATTCTTGAATTCGTGAATTTTGCCGAAATCGGTTATGAAAATTGCCCTAGTTCCCACCTGGCTTTCATTAAACAGTAATTTACTACTAGTACTTGTAAAGTATTTAATAGGTAAACGTAAATCAAAATTTAATACAACTTAAATTTCAGATATTTTTTTTTAAATTCCGAGTGTCCCAAATTAGATACTTCAAATTTAGGGCCCTTTCAGACGGGACACCGATATCGCGCTTGTATATACTAAGGAGGCCTTTATATTCGAATAAAGAGCTAATGAGTCAACGCGCGTCCGGTACACTTTTCCGTCGGCCGCTACATTCTCAAGCCGCCGATACACTTGTTTTATTACCGCTGCCAGTTTTATGTTCTAATTTATAACGCGAAATTATGCGTTGACTCATTAGCTCTGGGACGCTCATAAACATAATACAAAGGCCTCCTATATTATATACGAGCACGACACCGGTGTCCCGTCTGAAACGGGCCTTAGTTTCAAATTTTCCCGTCTAGTTCACCGATCTTTATTTTACTTCCCAGTGTTTCAAATTTCCATTTCCTCACTCCTCCCACACATAAAAGAGGTCAACGGTTACTCTACGAATAGAACGTCAGTGATTGATTACTTGGTATGTCGCCAATAGCGATAAATACATATTAAGTAGATGGAAATCTAAAACGAAGACACAATGCTTTTATGGTATTTAGCCGCTAATATATATCTACTGGAAGATGTTGAAAAGTAAACGTCGACATCCTTATTATCCAATAATAGTGCCTATAAAACAGTAAATAATAAAATTAATTTAGGTTTATCACGTGTATAAGAGTTTTAAAAAACCATATACATATACAAAAACTTAATATATATAAACGACTATAACAGGGTGGGCGAACTTTTCTACGTACGCGTGCCAAAATTTCCAAAATAATATTTTTTGGCTGTCTGACATGCCAAGCAGCTTTTTATGCCGAGAAAAAATAAAATTTCAAGTTTTCTAAAAAAATTAAGAATTCTATTAAAAAGGTTTAAAAATTACAATTGAGTTATTGATATTCTATCTTTCACCGTATTTCTAGCCGAAGACATATTTTTTTATTTTTTAAATATTGTTTTCTTTGTTTTTACTCAAAGAGATCGTGGAAGCAACCACCCTTCTTTCATATTATATTCTCCACCACTGAGCGGTTTTCCATTTTTAGAGATTATGATTAACGTAAAATAACAAGTAGATATTAGATTTAAATGACTGCCGATAATTTATTTCATAAGGCTTGTTGATTGAATATTTTTATTTTTAATTCATCGATCCTAAGGACCGGCCTATGCAATCGTATATTTACAATCGTAGATTATTCTTGAAAATGATTTGCCTGCAATTTTTTTTTTCAATGCGATTTATTATTATTAAATTTATGCATGAATTTCGTCGTTTCCGTTTGCGGACCGATTGGTACCTAAACACAATATTAAAAACTGAAGAAAATACGCATGGCTATGTTGTCATTATTTTTTAATATTATATAAGTAGATAAGGACTTAATTATATTACATTCATTTGTAAAACTTTTCCATAAAAAAAATATTTTTTAAATATATATTAAATGGTTATTTATTTTCTCTTCAAAATAAAACATTCGCGTACAATGCAAAATCATCTCACGTGCCATAGGTTCGTCATCCTTGGACTATAATATATATATGGAGACTAAGAAATGAGCAAATGATAAATAAAGATATGACTCGATAGGTATGATTATGATAAAAATACATTTTAAATTTAATGTAAAATAGTCATGAAATACATCGCAAACCGTCATCATCCTAAATGAGAGCATTTTATTTTCTCATTAATTATATTTGGACTAAATAATATAATGCAAAATTGAAGCATTTATATTTAAGTACGTACTTAATTTTAAATTTACCAACAATTCAAAAAATATATATATATCACAAATAACTATTGATAATTGATTTCGCAGTAGCACAGATAATACGATGTTCAAATTTAATTATTTCGGAAAGTTCGGAACATTTTTTGCATTTTCATCTGGAAATTGATTATGATGAATCTCTTGTCGAAGATTATTGTTGTCTATTAATATCGATAACATACGGTCGATAATAGAATGTTCAAATGACAATAACAATTATCTCGAAAGACATTTTTTGTATTTTGATCTAGAATTGGCTATGATGAATCTCTTGTCGAATGTTATGATTAACAAAACAGTTAGTTTTTTTTCGGACGGAATAAAATATTAATTAATAAATAATTAATAACCCAATTTAAATGGTTATTCGTTACCCAATTTATGAGCTGAATGAAGCTCAAAGATTTAGGGAATAAGATTTTCAAATATATAAAAATGGTAACTGTGAAGCAGACTATTATAAAGAGGTACCTACTTCACTATAGTAGACCCAATTACAGTGCACTAAATGATCACCAATATATTAAATTCTATAACTTTAGTCTATCAACGGCTCTCTTGCCTATTTTCCGTATATCCAAATACATTTAGTATACAAATACTAATGCGATAAAAATACATTCTAATAAAATTTAGACATGCAAATTTTTACACCCACGATGGCCGTGCGGCTTAAGCGTCGGCCTATAGTGTCGTGAGCCCCAGGATCGAGTCCTGGGTCTGACTAGTACTTAAATATTGTTTTTCAATTTGTGTTTGTATGAGTCAGAGTATGGACGTAATAGGTTGAGCAAGTGGCTGACATCCATTTATCGTATAAACAAAAATCTGTTAATACAAACGTCCACTCTGTGGAGCCCAATATTATGATCCTATTAGCATCAGACATAGTAGAAAGACTATCCCTCTATTTTTAAAGGATGTTAGCTTGTTAATAAATAATATTTTAGTCCAAATTTCACAATGGCGATAAAAATAGGGATCAAAGTGGAAATACAAAAATTACTGTGACACATCACCGCAGGTTCTATGCTTAACCAAATAATCTCGAGAGAGATATAGAGCAAAGGAGAAGGCTAGAAGACACCTCTGGTCTTAAGCATCAATGACATTGAGCTACTTTACGAGCTGCTTGTTGGAAAAATTACAATCTGCCTGTTAAGTCGCCCAGTGTCATCATCGAACAAGCTAACAAACAGATTGTAAACAATCTACCGAGAAAAGTTGAAAGCCGGTCAACTTTACACGCTACACGCCGGCGTGAGGGCCTACTGCGTCTGCGCAGTAGTGCGTAGTAGCGACCTCCCGGTAAAAAAACGAACTACGTTCTGTCAAAATAGTCGCTAGCTTGTTTGCTTCTCAGCGAATGGAAAGTTTTGCGTGTCATCATCACAATCGCAGTACCTGAATCGTCCGCTTTTAAATTCGCTAACAAACAGCTTGTAAAGTAGCTCAATGTAATTGACGCTTATGTGATAGTTTTCAGTCATGCTATCCAAAAGTAGAAGAAGAATAATTTAATATGTACAATATGTAATTTATTAATATTATTCAAATTGGAGTACTATTATTAATGAGTTAACTAAAATTTCGTTGTCATTTTTAAACGTTTTATTGTCATTTCAATTTGACAATAATATTCAAAATGAATAAATTTGAGGGATGACGTGAACCTGCCAGGGGTTGCAGCCCTCTCGTTAAAAAAACATCATTTCAAAATTTCTGGACGCGTGGAAGTGGGACATAAATGAAAACGTGATTTCTTAATGAATAAAAAGGTTTTCCATGTCATTTTTATAGCATAATACGTCACAAAAAAAATCTTTTTTTCACGTCGCCGTTATTTTTAGCGTTCACATCTGTGCGAATAATATTCCTTAATTGATTTTCATAATAATGCAGTATTTTCACAGAATTTCCATTTTGTAAAAAAATCTATTGTATTTTTTTGCGAAAAAAACATTAAATTCTTTCAATCTCGCATAGAAATACGTTTTAATTAAGTAAATCTACAGCCGAGGGGTTTTTGGAAAATTTTACTGTATTTTTAATTATTGATTATTATTATTATTGTTAGTATTATTCATAAGCAGAACGTTGGAGCGTACCCTTATTTGAGTTGCTCCGCTCCAGCTCTGCTCCGCTCCGAGTAAAAAGTTTTAATACGTACCTATTAGGCATATGTAAGTATACAAATGTTAAAAAAATAAAAAAATAAGTAGTTTTAAAATTCCTTTACTAATTCTATTAAACAAAATTACCAGCAGCAAATCGTCTCTCATTACTTGCCTCTTCTGTCAAAAAAGTGAGGTTATTTATCACTCGGCAGTGTTGCCATATTTCAAATAATTCCAGTGTTGCAAAGTGTCAAAATATACTATTTTCATTGGATTTTAGGACAAAAATTTAATAATAATAAAAAAGAATCATTGGAGCACTACAAATTTTCTGTGCTCCGGCTCTGCTCCTGATCTAGGGTAAAATCCCATTGCTCCAGTGCTCTGTGCTCCTACTCCGAGCTCCGCTCAAACGCTCTGTTCATAAGGACCAACCAAATAGTACCATCCAAACCCCACACCACACTCGGTCTTAATCGAGCGTATCACGAGGCCCTGCGTTTGGGGGTGAAGCATCATGAGTTGTTTACGCCTGAGAATGTCTCAGGAGCAGATGCCCAAGACTGACGTCATTAGGCACTCAAATGTGCTTTGACTGAGTTTACAGAGACTTTCTAATAAAAGTGCCTACGGGAGAGGCGAGCACGGAGAATTAACAAAAATAAATGATTCTAATTAATTTACTTATATATAAAGACAAAGCTAAAACAATACGGACATACTAAGTTATGTGAAGAGACCTTCACGTCCGCAATAAGACGCTGCAATTTTTTAAAAGCATTATAGTTGACCTTTCGTCGCTATAGGATTTGTTTCCCGAATATCCATTTTTGTCGAAATCGAAATTTTAATACAGTTCAATTTCTTTTATCGAACTCTACCGAAATCATTTATAAAAACAATATATTTTTATCTAGGAACAGAGATATTTTTTTGAAAAACCCGAATACGCCATGTTAAGTTACAATTACTCCGTGTTGTTCTCCCGAATGTCCAACTATTCGTACCTGAATATCCAAGTTAATTTCGGTCGAAATAAATCTCTGGCTCAGTTTTTATTTCCCGAATATGACTTTTAGCCAATCAAACCGCGCTGACGCCGTGCATCTCGCTCCCACATTCACGCTGTCCAGCTCTAAAACAATCACGCCCACTTTCATATTTTTCGGCCGTCCGGAATGCTCTTTCAAATTTCGTCTTATTGATATTGTTTTTAAAGTTACTATTGTTTTAATAGTGAATTCATCAAATTTGAAGAGATCATTTATAGCTGATACATCACCAGTTCGCCCTGAACTTATAGTAAAATTTTGGAAGTGAGTATTTTAACCTAAATAACTGCATTTTGTTTTGATAAATGACACAAAATTCCAACGGTTATATGAATTCTACAGTGTGACCCGGCAACTACTATGACGTAAAAAATAATTATTATTTCAAATTATTATTAATTAAACATTGTCTTTATTTTACTTTTAATCTAGGTATTTCTATGAAAATAAAGGCGATGCTATTATTTATTTTTGAATGCGCTGATAGTTAATTTAATTTAATATGTATGTTAGTAACTATTTATTTGGTAAATATTATATACTTAGGATATTGGTACCTACCTAATATTAGCAGCCAATGGTAATTAATTTATAGATGCTAATATTTTGTATTGTCATTCCAATAGTAAATATATAATATTTATTTGGTGGTTTGTAATAAGTTTAATTGTTAATTAGAGAAATATATAGATATAATAATATACATAGTTTTTTTTTTTTTTTTTTGGAAAAAGTATTAATATAAAATTGTTAGCAAGTACGAGTAAGTACCATCATAAAATATTGGAGAAATCCGTGACGTCGGTTAGTAATTGAAGTAGTAGATTCCTACTTTTATTTAATAAACCAAAACCGATCGCCGATAGTCGCTTGATTTTGAAGAATACTGATGAGCAGGTATTAAAAGGCCAATAGTTAAAGTTTGTCGTCATAAGTATGTCACCTCGTAGCATAGTGGATAATTTGTGGACTGGGTCGTAAACCCAGGAGATGCAGGGACGATTCCTGCCGGGTGTCTTACTTTTTTCAAAAAGATTTTTTCTATTGGTTATAATATATTTTCTCAGAAGTGATTTTAAAAATTATGTATGTTCAATAATTAGAATAGTACATTCTTAAATCTTGTGAATTATTCGTTGAATAAAAAAAAAGATTATTAAAAACTATTTTATTACTTATTACGAAAAAAACCGAAAAAAGCGAATGCCGCATGTTATTATTACCTACGAACTTGGGTTATTACGATCATTAGGTATTTAAATAGTAAAAGTAATCATTAACAATTATCGTGTAAATAAATATAACATTTGAGGTGCGTACTTTTTGACCACTCAGTAATCCGTGGGCCGTGCAGCAATACGCTACGGTCTTAAGTCCCGAACGTCCTTGTTTTGTCCCGAATATCCATTATTCTGAGAGAGCGCTAAAAATTTCCCGAATATCCACAACGAGTACTTGTAAATAAAACGCATTTTCTGTGCATTTACTGATTTATACCAGTATATTATTCTTGGAATCTATTCTTAGATAATGTTGCAATCATACAGTGTAGAAAAAATGATTGATACATCTACTGATATTTCATAATACGACAATGAAATTTGTTTTTCGTCTCCTGAAAAATTGACATTTGGTCTATTCGGGAAACAAATCCTATAGCGACGCTTTGTGGTGACCAGATTGGACGGCCCGATAAGCCAATAGATGGGTTGAATCTCTTCCCTTTCCGTAGACATTTTAGGTCATTCCAAGAGGATGTGGCTTGTATCCTGTAGTTATCCAATACATGGACATAATGGTTGGGTGACAAGTCCATGCTCAAAGAGATTGGCAGCAAATCCACAATGGCCAGTCAAAATTGACTGGTGTAGTGGCCAGGAGTCAGCTTGGTCATCTCCAATCGTTATTTCACGTTTGTAAAATAAACAAATATGTGTGCCTGTTCTAATGTGACAGTATGTACAAATTAACTTTGAAATAATTACAAGATAAAAAGAACTTTTTATATACAACGTTTTTAAAATTTCTGTTGAATCATATAAACTTGACTTGACTAGCTTAAACGATCAAAAAAATTTGTACTTGATAGAAATACTGAATTTTTTTCATTTCATATTGATTTCCATAGTAACGCACGTGTATATTATTTAATAATTTAGTTGCTAGGATCCCCTAGCATCCAATAATGGTATCGAAATAACTTTTCATACAAAACAGAATTAACTAAAAATGAATTCAATTCCACTTAAAGATGGCTAAATGTATTAAAAAATGCATTGGCATCGTGTTCTGATATATTCTAAAAGTTTCAAATGTCTAGCTATTCGGGAAGTTAATTAAAAATCGATTACATGATTTGTACCGGACAAACAACTACCGGACAAATAAGAATATGACCTAAGGAAAACGTTGTAAAAATGTAAATTCTTGATTCTTTCGAGTGCCCATTCGAGTGGCTTTAGGATGGTGGGTTCTCCACCGCTGATCTATCTGTATATTTGTGACAATTATATTTTAGTAATTATTAATTAATGCAAATGATTTATTTAAATTTATATATTTGCAGTGAATAATAACCTGAGGTTTACTGATAATTTTTGCCACCCATTAAATATTAACATTAATTAAAATTGAAAACGAAACACTAACACAAACATTAATTTTATTATATTCTCATTACGATTTATTCATTTCCACAGTAACAGAACTGTCAAATTGATAACCTCTGACATTCATTTGACTGCTTTGAATTTGAAATTATTGTGGTTTAATTTATTGACAGCCTCAATTCACGCCGCATAATTTAAATGCCAGTTTAGTTTGATAAATAAGTTTAATATAATATGCAATAGTTAATAGGTAAACATATCTTACGTGTTTTCAACATATTTATGGTGAGGAACCCAGCAGTTATTGACACTCTTCTTCTTGGTCGTGCACTTATGGCTGAGGATCGTGACCACATTTAAATTTCGCCATCCTTTGAGCGACCAAGACTTTCCATCCCTCTCGATCTTCCGCTTCTCTCAGGGCAGAATGGATGGTGCCCCCAGTCAGCTCTTTCACTTGGTCGCTCCATCGCGCAGACGCTCTTCCTCTGCTTCGCCTTCCCTGGAGGCTACCCAAAACTACCAGTCTCTCCAGGTTGTTCGGTCCGCGCCTGACAATATGTCCAAAAAACTGCAGAATTCTTTTCAGACATATCGTCGAGAGCCGTTCCTTTATCTTCAGTCCCTGGATGATTGACCGGTTGGTCCTGTGCTCCGTCCGAGAAATTCGAAGCGTTCGGCGCCAACACCACATCTCAAAGGCATCAATTGCCTTCCGTTCTATTGCCTTCAGGGTCCACGACTCGACTCCGTATAGGAATATCGAGAACACTATTGACACAATTGAATTAAAAATAGGTTAATAATAGCGCCAGTCCACGTGCATGGATTTACTGGCACCAATAGTGTTTAAATTAAACTATCGCGATAATAACTGTTTACACGACAAGTGCTGACTGCCTCAGCAATCTCATTCTTCAAGCATAAGCGAAATGCGTTACTGTCATTGTATCAATGCGCCCATTTTACAACGTTTTTATTAGCTCGTATTCTTATTTGTCCGGTGGTTGTTTATCCAGTACAAATCTTGCAATCGATTTTTAACTAACTTCCCGACTAGCTAGAGTCTAGACATTTGAAACTTTTAGAATATATCAGAACACGATGCCAATGTATTCTTTCAATACTTTTAGCCATCTTTAAGTAGAATTAAATTCATTTTCAGTTAATTCTGTTTTGTATGAAAAGTTATTTCGGAAGAAATCCGTAATCCAATCCACTATTATTGGTTGCTAAGTGGGTGGTCCTAGCAACTAAATTATTAATATATACGTGCGTTACTATGGAAATCAAAATGACATTTCAGTATTCTATATTTGTTTGTTTTTTATTTGCTTCATATCAAGTACAAGTTTGAGCATATTAAGCATAATAATTGAACAGAAAATTTAAAAATGTTCTATATAAAAAGTTCTTTTTATTTTGTAATTATTTTATGTTTATCTACGAGGGTGGGTCAATAAGTCCTTAGAAAAGCCGACAGGTGGCGCGACTAGTACTGCAAGCGGTTTGTTTTCATGCAGCGGCACTACCGATTCAGTATGCTGCGAAGTTTCAATCAGATTGGTCGGGTTGTTGTGTGTTTCTCGTACATTTAAAAAAAAAATTTGCTTGTGGAAAATGGAAAAATGGAAAATGGAGAAAATTGAGTTTAGAGTTGTTATTAAACATTTTAATATAAAAGGGTTAACAGCAAAGGAAATAAAAAATGAGTTGGATTTAGTTCACGGCATATCTGCTCCTTCACTTGCAACTATTTATAACTGGTTAAATGAATTTAAACGTGGTCGTACATCAACAAAGGATGAACCACGCTCAGGACGTCCTGTAGAGGTGACTACACCAGAAATGATCAATAAAATCCACGATATGGTGTTAAGTGACCGAAGATTAAAGTTGAGTGAGATAATTGAGGTTACAGGGATCTCAAAAGGTAGCGTCATTTCTATTTTACATGACAAATTGGGCATGAAAAATATTTCTGCAAGATGGGTGCCGCGTTTGCTCACAGTCGACAATAAACGCAGTAGGGTGGTGGCCTCTAAAGCCCTGTTGTCGCTCATGCAACGCAATCCGGATGAATTTTTTCGTCGCTTTGTGACTGTAGATAAAACATGGATACACCACTATACTCCCGAGACAAAAGAACAGTCAAAGCAGTGGATTGCGAAGGCAAACCATGTCCAAAGAAGGCGAAAACCGTAAAATCAGCTGATAAGGTTATGGCTACTGTATTTTGGGATGCACGTGAAATTATTTTCGTTGACTATTTGGAAAAAGGAAAAACAATAACAGGGGATTATTATGCATCTTTATTGGACCAGCTAAAAAACAAAATTGAAGAAAAACGGCCTCATTTAAACAGGAAAAAAATCCTCTTTCATCAGGACAATGCCCGTGTTCACACATGTTTACGATCAATGGCTAAAATTGAAGAATTGAAGTTCGAATTGGTCGACCACCCACCGTATTCGCCAGATTTAGCCTTCAATGACTTTTTCCTTTTCCCAAACTTAAAAAAATGGCTAAGTGGACAACGTTTTTTTTCAAATGAAGAAGTCATCGATCGGACAAATGCTTATTTTGAGGACCTTCCGAAAACTTATTTTTCTGACGGTTTAAAAAAAATTGAGAAACGTCTAACCAAGTGTATTGAGCTCCAAGGAAATTATGTTGAGAAATAAAAAAAAAATACAAAAATAAAACCTGTTTTAATGCTTTTTTCTAAGGAATTATTGACCCACCCTCGTACTAAAGAGTACCTTATACAATAATGAATAAATATCATTTTTTTGAAACTGTAAGCATCATTGTTCTTGGTCTTACTTCTTATGAGATAAAGGTAAATAAATTGCTAAAAACTGCGATAAACTAATAAAACATTAGGTGGAATTACCAGTGGGGCACATACACATCTAAGAACAACTTCATAAGATAAATTTATTGAAAGATCATTCGAAGAAGAAAGTACAAATATAGTTCTACTACTAGGTATTTATAAACATCAGTATCTCTACCGTATCTTAAGATATCCGTCAGATTTCATTCACCAGTCATACATTAAAATCCTCATTGGAAACAGAGCGTCGTATTCCATTACGAACAAAAGAGATTGGTCTAGACTAGAACTAACAGCGACAAAAATATATACTTACTCAATTAATAGTGAAAAAGATATACGAAAGTAAGGGTGAAATCAAGATAGCTTTAAGAACCTAAGAATTTATAGAAAAAATGCTAGAATGATTATAATTAAGTTTTGAAGCCTATTGCATCATTTTTTTGTCTCACTTGGCGTCACTCTAACTACGTCATATCTTCTGTCAAAACTATTGAAATTCACGCTTATGTATATATGTTATACTTCTTCTTCAATAGCGCTACAACTCAAGTCGATCCCTGGCCTCCTCCACCACCGTCCTCCAGCCGGAACGGTCCTCCGCACGTCTTTTCCAGTTCATGATTTTTAGCAGCTGGTTGGCATCTTTTGTAATGTTGTCAACCCATCATGTGCGTGGCTTTCCCACTGGCCCTTTCCCCTCTGGATTTCCTTCGAGGATTTTCTTCGGTATCCGTGATTCAGGCATGCACTGGACATGGCCTGCCCAGTTCAGCCTCTGGAGTTTTATGAAGGTGGAGAGTTTTGAATCTTGGTATAAGCGGTATATATATAGATATACATATATATGTTATAGGCACGAATAATTAGAGCATGATTTATTTACTATTATACTTTAGTTTTACTATTCATTTTGTTCTTCATATTTCGAACTAACTAACCACAATTGTTATTTGTTAATGAAGTTTAAAATGGTTTTAAAATTCACTGAATAGAAAAACCTCTCGAAAAAATTATATTGATTGGGATTCGAGAATCTCGATTTGAAATTCCACACAAAGCGATCATCAACTACCGGCGCACGAAATGAGTTCGAGCGGGCGATAAAACAATGCGAAAAATTCCCGAATGCCTCTTGAATATTTTCACTTTTATAATAGAAAATTCGCCGAAATTCCAGCGAAGCGTACTCGATCGCTATACAAGTGTGGTATTCCCGTGGTTTCAGAAACAAATACACACTTAAATGAAACTCGGTAGGTGCTCTACATTTCAAGACTGCACATACAGTTACATCATGTTCTTTTTATTAATCATTTATTATATAGATTTATAATACATACGTAAATATTTTCCGTATTTATTTATTCATACAGATTATAATTTAACAAACGTAGGCTATGGTCTACTATTCAATATCAAATCAGACAATAATCTACCATACATTCCAATTGTCTTTCTTCGACTTTCATAAACTGTGGATACGGTACAAATTAAACAAGAACACTAGTTTTACAAGGAAGAAATACCTATTCAATTTCAATATTTTATAGATCGTTCTAAGAATAAGACGTAATATATATATTTTCAATTATATTATGGGGATATTAAAAAAAAGTAAAACATTCTTTTAACAAAAAAATACAATAGAAAACGTTTTTCCAAATTTTCGATCAAGAGCTTCGAAAGCTTTTAGTTCTTCCAGGAATTTTTTTCGGGATGTATACGGAACTGTGCCCAGATTGAAAGTCAAAAGCTTCTCTTTTAGCTCTTCCAGCCATCCACGATGATAGTAGATTTTTCCAGCGAAATTAAAGAATTTCCGTTTATAAGTTTTTTTTTTAAATAAAAATATAGGATATTTTACATTCCTGGTAAGTTCCAATTGCGATTATGGGCGAGTGCTTCAGTTTAGGGATGATCCTGGCCAAATCGGGACAGTAGGCATCCCTAATAACTAACAGGTCGCAATGGAACATATATCCAAGGATAGGTTTATAGCTCGAAACAGCTTTAAATATAAATAATTTATTATTGAAAAATTAAGAAAAGAAGAAAAATTAAGTGTTATAATATTTTTGTAGTAGTAGGAACTAAAATGGAATAGTAGAAAACTTAAATCCATTAGAATTCAAATTCAAATTCCATCAAGTACCATCGGTCGATAGTATTAATATGAAATCATATTAGGTATATATTGGTACTGATTGATTATACGTAAAAAATGAATAATCTTTAATTTATAATATTATAATTGAGATGTGGGTCACAGGAATCCGATGTTAGCCATATATCCACATAAGTATAGGTACGTCATCGAATTCAATAAAAAATCTTTGTGTATATTATAATTTATAATCGTGACAGATGTATAGTCAATATATTATGAAGCTTTTAATTATGATTATCATTATCATATTATCCACTTAATTTAAATATTTAAAAACAATTTGTTTTTAATCAACTTATCATAATATTGTAATAATTTAATTAAATTTCGAGTTTTCGAGCGTCGTTTTGTTAAAAATCGTTATATTAAATTTGTTAATCAACTGAGCCACATTACTGTGTATGCGATTTTGGAATTCCCTCGAATAATGTAAATTCACACTTTTAAATGTAGGCTTGGGAATATTTGAATAGGTCAGTGATATTAAACATAATCTATTAAATGCACATACCAAAATAATTTTAATAAAGTATTGTTTTTCTTTCACGATGGCTGAGCGGCTTAAGCGTCGGCTTGTAATGTCGTGGATCCCAGGATTGAATCTCTTCAATTGTGAATTCATTGATGAATTTTCTTCAATTGTGTTTGTAGTCACAGTATGGACCGAATAGGTTAAGCGGTTACCATCCATCTCGTAAAAAACAAAATCTGTTAATACAACCTACATTCTGTGGACGCCCATATGATCCTCTTAGGATCAAACATGGTAAAGAAGTAGTATTGTATTTCTTTTTTTTACTAGATGAGTATGTATAGTATAAGTCCCACTATAATAGTCTGACCATGACAAGAAACTGTAAACTTCGACGGTAGTGATAAATATTCTTCATACTTTGAATAGAATATGGTAAACTGTTTGTTTAACGAAAAAACGAAATATGCAATCGAAAATCTTCATTAAACAGATTACCGCATTGTATTCGAATAAACAATAATTAGCATAACTATCGTTATTCGAAATTCATTATTTATGGTAAAATGGGACTATCGCGATACCAATCAAGAAATTATTAATGAATTCTTACAACTTGGATAGCCTCAAATAAATAGGTACACATTAAAACATTCGAAATTCGAATTTTTTTCGCTTGACAGGTAAGTGCTATTAGTGTATCCAAGCAACTTTTCGGCGACACGCTATAGAATGCACCGAGCTTTTGAGAAGTGTGCCGCAAGATTATTAGTAAATTATTTTAGGCACTATTTTCTTTGACGTCTCATTTTCTTCGGCTTGACTGAGGCATAGCTGTCACCTCATGACAAAACTGTGGAATCTGGAGTACGAAAATGAAGCTATTTTATTTCCTTACTAAATCTTGAGTCTTCAAGAGACAATCGACAGACTGCATGACAATACTTCGTCTAGTATTCGTTTGAAAACCAACGTATATTATACTGTATAATATATATTTTTCTATTATCTAAGATTTTATGTAAAAGACAATTTTAATATCTTTTTTATTATTGTTGAAATAATCGAGTCCAGAGACTTATATATTCGGCTACTTAACTCGATATCAAAACAATCCACCCCGTCCAGTTTTTTACCCACCTTATTACAATGTTTACTCAAAAATTGTGGCTATTGATTTTAAAATCATTCGGAAGGAATCGATTCGTCAGAAAATTTCAAAAGGACCCTCCAAACGAGGCTATTACTTTAAAAGTTGTTACTTCCGTTTATACTTTTTTTCGTGATGTTGATTCTGTATATTTAGTCCTTTATATTCCATCAGTCGCTATTTTTTTAATATTCTACGACTTACTTTTAACAGGATTCTTTAATAATTTGGACATTTTATTACGATACTCATTATTAATTATCAAATCATTTTCTAATATGTGCCCAACTTTCCGAAAAGAAAATAATATTTTATTATTTGCAATCCTGATTGTGCTTGACAACTTTATGAGATTATCTCTATTTTTATTAATATTAACGTCGTTAAGAACATTTAATTTCGCCATTTTCTTATTATTATTGTTACTAATAGAACAATAAACAGAACATTAAATGGACGCATGTTGGGTTTATATGACAAATTATATTTCGTTCGGCACGCGTCATTTGCACAATTCGCGCATTGCCTAGCCACGATCTTTTTAGACCATGCCTCAACTGAGTTATAGCCTTAATGTGTTTCATAGATTTTTTCAATTATCGCAAAATAGCGGAATATGAAGGTTGCCAACTTTTAAACTGACAGCCTTAATTGCCACATTTACGACGACCTCAATAGTGCACTTAACAACGCGCTTGGCTGTCAACTGGAAGGTTGCTGATTCGAGCTTGACCATGGTTTACTATCAATTAGTGTTTACGTTTATTTTATAGAGTTTGCTAAAAACCTCAAATGTAAATGGGCTGGACGCATAGCTCGAAGAAGGGACAATCGCTGGACAAATTGAATCATCCAGTGGTATCCAAGAGGTACAAAACGTCCACAAGGTTGACCTAGAGGCCACTGGATCGATGAAATGATGAAGTTCTGCAGAAGTACGTGGAAACGCTACACACACGACCGAGAGAAGTGGCATCAGCTTGGATAGGTCTTCATTCAGCAGTGGATAGATTCAGACTGATGATGATGTTTGTTTTATATACATATTTACCAGTGAAATTTATGGTATGAAAGTAGTTAAACGAGGAACAACTTAACCTTGAACATGCGTAGATGCAATTTCTTCTAGTGCGCACAAATTAGAAAATGGCGAATTTTATTATTGAATGATAGTGGTTTTATTCCCGACTTCACTTACATTAAGCCTATTGCATCACTTTCTGTCACTCACACACACTATGATATATTTTAGAAAAATAATAATTATGTAATTTATTTCCAATATTCAATAGATTTGCAATAACTGCCATGTGTGCCAGCTTCGTGCCGCATTTCTATTCCCCCCAACAACAAACAAACAACACGGCAACGACCAAACGACGATTCGCGTTCTAAATTTAAATAGACCCGCGAGATGGTAACGCGGTGCCGAGCCAAAAATGGCCGCCCTACTACAGCTGACTGGTAGTAAAGCCGATGACAATATTTTTTATTATCGTATTATTATCATCACTCAGCACTTTGAATAGCTCTATACCAATATAAAAAGATTCAATATAAGTCTATAACTAAGCAGGTCATAGCTTACATTGTAACAACGTACCTCATTATAATTAATTATGTCGTTGAAAGACGTATATCTAACAGCGCGATATTTATATGAAAAATAATCTATTTATACAATACTAAACTTTATAATGAGATCTAGTTAAATTAAATTTTGTTAGTAAAAGTAATACATATTAATTTATAATTGAATTTCTATTCAGAGACATAAGTGACGAAGGGTATCTGGTGAAAGAATAAGTCTCGCTACATTTCAAAATCAGCCAAGTCCACCTTTAGGTATTTTTGACTTGTTTGTGAATTGCTGAAGAACTAATGCTTTCTAACATTTCTGCATTATCAAAATGTAGAATTTATTAATTTTAAATATTCTATACTCGAAATAATATAAACTTTCACCCTTGTGACTGTGTATTTGAGAAAACAAAAAGCTGTTTTTCTCCTATTCATCTATTATGGACTTGGCTGATTTTGAAATCTAGCGTCACAATAGTCTATTTTAGGTAGCTGAAAAAATGTTTACGGGAATTTAATTTGATTATTATTTCATCTTCATTATTTCGCTAATAATATAATAAATATTATATTTTTTATTTGATGGATGCCGCCAAAGAGTGCGGCACTTCGTACCCTTGTGGCACAGTCTCAAGGGTTCCGTCGCCGTGGCCGGCCCTCCCTCATCCTGCAGCGGTGCTAAAAAAGCGACCTACGTGCCGCAGGTCTGACATGGCAGGAGGCGCAGGAGTTGGCGATGGACCGAGGGAAATGGCGCCAACTTGTGCTTGCCCTATGCCCCAATGTTGGGACGTGATAAGGTGGAAGAAGAAGAATATATATTATATGATTTTATGAAAACAGACAACATGTGCTATTAATCTTTATTTATACTTTGTTGCATAGGAAAATTACGTGTATGTCTATATAAAGCTCGTTTTAGTAATTTTTATATGGAAACCACACAAAGCTCCATCTGGCCGAACAAAATAATTTACAGATTCATACAAGGCAATATCATTAAAGTTCTGAAAATATAAAATACCGTAATTATGGCTTTTCAATTATTATACAGTTTTATTGGAAACTCGACTTGATTTCACCTCTAAAAGCTATGTAAACGTATACCGTGTCATAACGAACGATAAGTGGTCCTGCAATGTTGTGCTAAGAGTATCCGAGGAGCAATCTCCCGAGACTTTGGTTAGCGTGCACTAGTGTATGGGTGATTATATGAAAATTCGATCTATTAAAGTCAAACGTTAACGAGAAAAAACTTCTTGTTCAGTTATCGTCTGTTAAAAAAATGACTTAACTCCTGATTATTAATTGTCAATGTATAGACATGAAGTGTATTATACTCTTAATGTCGAATCGGCTCGGGCTATACTCAAAATATTTAAATTACATTAATCGCTCGGTGGGACTGTTAGTATTTTGAATCTGCGTTTATACTGAAATACCTATTATAATTGTTACAATAAGTTAACCGTCTAAACAGTCAAAACTGTATATCTCGCTCTAAAATTTAGCACACCCAAGTGCTGTTAAAACATAGCACTTATTGTAACAAGTACAACTAACTTATTGTAATTGTTACAATAAGTGCTAATACTTCGATACAAAACTACTCTCGATAGCTGCCGATACAGTCTTGTGTATAGAATAAATGCGCTGGGTCGTGTATTTAGGCATGACGCATGACACAGCAATCCGTAGAAATATTATATTATATACTTTATCCACGATTATTTCAGTTCCTATGAGTAGGAAATGCGCAAAAAATGTGTAAAAATAGCTACCACTGTCAAATTTAATAATACTCTGGTACGTGGAAGTATGCACGTTTAAAGCAGAAGTAATGCCAAAGCTTTGCTTTTCTTATTTTTTGCGTTTCCGACTGAAAAAATGTCAAAATGACAAAAAACAAATGGGAGGGGTTGGTACGCCTGCATTCTGATGCTTTGGCAACTTGCAAGTTAAGCATATCTGAGTTTGGTTTATTTTGCAGTTTATTTTTATAAGTTTGCGTCTACACTAGACTGAACATTCTGTCACGGTTAATGTTCAGTTATTATTATTAAATAATAATATTTTATACTGATGATTTGATATGATTGATTTTTTTTTTTTTAAATACGATGATTTAAGATTTTTGTATTCAAGGAATGAAAGTCTACAAGTCAGGCACAATTTCCTGATTCAAGTTATGGCATGTAATCGTCCTCTATTGAAGTTAAATCATGAATATTATGAAGTAATGGCCCACCAAACCAACCCAGCCCCGGTCTTAATCGGGAGATCACAAGACCCTACGTTTAATATGAAGCAATTTTTTTAAACTGGTAATGTCTCGAAAACAGTTACCCAAGACCGACGTCACCACCCACTCAAATGTGCTTTGACTGAATTTACATAACTTTAAGTTGGAAGTACCCATAAGAGACAAGACTGCAAAATTAAAAACTGTAATAAGTAATAAAAGCTGATACGTTGGTAATATGACGCCGCAATTTTTCTAAATGCAACAAAATTTGCCTTTGTGGCGACCAGATCAGATGGTCCGATAGGCACAATAGCTGATTGAACCGATTTGAGGAACTCTTTCCTTTCCGTACACATTTTAGTACATTCCCAAAGGATGTGGTTTGCATCCTGTATTTCTCTGCCACATGGACATGTTGAACTGATAACAAGACCAAACTCATAGACCCTACTAGCGAAGCCACCATGTCCAGCCAAAAATTGACTGGTGTAACTATCTGTATTGAAATGTTTTCTGATCATGTTTACTTATTATTACTTTAGTTAAGTTTGGATATAATGCCATGGCCATATTGGCCGATACGACTGCCATCAGACGAGCGCTGCAATCTCCATAACATACGAAAGTTTTTCATCTTTTAGTAAGACATTGCAAATTTGGCTGATTAAAATGTAGGTAAAAATCTGTAATATAATTAAAATTGTGTTTTAAGTAGAGTAGAATTTTTATTGTAACTCCATTACACCGATTGCGCACGTCCGAATTGCTTTTAAAATAAATGTGTGTCACCTTGTACATACTTATATTTTTATGCATAATGCTTACCTTGTGCAATGTTTATTATTTTCCAAACAATATTTCATCCCGTGTAAACAATAATCGTGATATCTATACTTACTTTTACAAAACTATTTTAAGATGCGAACAGATGGCATAAGTTTGGCAAGCAATTCGGAAGACGAAATGTTTTGACAACACACGGCTTCCTAAACAATGCCTTGCGGGCATTGCGGTATTTAAATTAATAACGCACACTAACCGTAAATTAATTATATAATAATTTCATTTTATATATAATATAATATATTAAGTCTACCAAATTTAATTCTCTTTCGGCTTCGCTACGTGTAGGTATACATTGACTTTAGATTCGATGAATAAGTCTCAATATACAAAGCGAGTTTAAATGTAAATCTTGGTTTTAGATTACCTATCCCTTGATATAGAATAACTGTCGCTAACATTTATCGTCACCTCAATACTACAACTAGATAACTATGATTTCATCACTGTTGGGAAAATAAATTTTAAACTTTACTTGATTAACATAAATATAGGCTACAATTATTATTACTTTAAATTATATTTAATTGTATGAAAACATATTGTAGATATATTATTTAATTTATGTACCTAATACACTTTAAAGAGTAAAAAGTTTTGAAGTTATCTAATATTTTCAAACATAAAATTAATACAGTTACCATTAACTTATTCTGACATACCTAGTTTTATTATTTTGTAGAGAAGATGATGTAGAATCATATTCAATAACTATCTCAAAAACAGTTAAAATCAAGTTATCTAGTTGTAGTATTAAGGTGACGATATTATTATATCTAGGCAAATAGTATAATATAAACCAGTCAAGCAACATTATGCGCTATATATTATAGTTATCGGATGGGTGAACAAAATTAAGCTATTCCGTATGTACCTAAGTTGTTTACAGGGGAAATCAGTATCTTCTATTACAAAGTAGTTAACTAAGGATTTTGATAAATATACAAATAAAATATATAAATAATAAACCTTCCGAAAACGTCGATCCGGTGTTGCTTTTAAAGACCGCGCACATCCATCTAGTGACAGTCGCACATAAGCTTCTTAACGTATAGATATTTGGATGCGTCGATCGGCAAGCCGGTATAGGAATGACCAATCCGTAGGTGTTCTTGTGCGTCTTGGCGCCTTCAACTCGCAGCCCGAGAAGCATGACGTAACTTATCGATTGCAGCAGTAGATGTTTTTTTCAAACTAAAAAGTCCCATTTGACCAATCTGCGGAGCTCCATTTGGTAGCGTGTATTTTGTAAATAACGATGACGTCACATCGACGTATTCGACACGTAGCAGGCGAGATCCAGTCTAGTGTTGCATGTATCATTATTAGACGCGAGTAGTTAATGCATATAATTGGAAACGTAATATTATATCAGATAGCAACAACTATCCAATCCACAATAATTAGTATTAAAAGAGAAAACACAAAAAATCTGCCATTATTAAATTTGATCGAAGACATAATATTATTCGTGTCCGGAAACTTGTACGTATGCAGTTCACCGTATCTTCACGGTGAAATGTTTTATCGGAAATATATGGCCGTATATTAAAGACCGTCTAACCTCTTTGGGTCGTACAGTACTGACATAAAATCATGTCTAAATAAAACACGGTTCTTGTCGGTTTACAGGAAGCCAGCAGCAAACAAATTTTGAAAATAGCCGATATACTGGATTAGTTGATAGGTTAGGTTAGGTTGAGTTGGATTCGGTTAGATCAGGTTAGGTTTTCATTATTGAATTCATGAATTTTGCTGAAATCAGCTATGAAAATTGAATTAAGTTTCATATTAAATCTAATAATATTAGAGACCGTATAGTATACGGTCATCTCTTTTTGATAAGAAAGCTCACGACAAACTGTGCCATGGTGAAATGTTTTACGTACAATTTACATTTTTTTTCCGACCATGTCCGATCCTAATAGGATCATAATATGGGCCTCCGCAGAGTAGAGGTTTGTATTAACAGACTTAGTTTTTTACGAGAAATGGATTTCAACCACTTGCTGAACCTATTTATTAGGTCCATACCCTGACACACAAATTGAAAATCAATATGTGTACTTGCCAGCCCCAGGATTCGAACCTGGGACCCACGGCGTTATAGTCCAACGCTTAAGCCGCGCGGCCACCATAGGTGTAAACATGTACATGTAACCAATATTATTACTATATTTCGCTTTACACAGATTTCTTCTGAACACTGGATTTTCCAATTCATTACTGGAAATGTTGCATTTAGTGCAAAGCTATCTACTTCAAATTGAATCTGCACCGGCGTTGTCACCCGTGTGGCGACAAGTTTAAATTTAGGACACAAACTTTGAAATTGTTCTCCTATGTTCTTGAAAATGGAGATTCTTTTGGATATGCCATGTATATCAGAGAATTTCCGTCCAGTCAGTCATATAGATCTAGTTTTGTCAGTTGAGTTTACTTTTACTTTGAAGAATTATTTTCATACTCTCTTTTTAATATTTAATCCCGTATTAGTTGATTTAACCTCAACTTAATAATATTACTGTAGTTATATTAACACTTGTTCCATAATCATCAACAAATTCAAAGTCTTGTATTTTTTTTAATTCACTCAGGTGCGCACACGGACAAATCCTATTTAGGGGGTCCACTTCGAAAAGATACTGTGGCAGGGTATAAGTAATACCTACATACTTCCGAATTTACCTCACATACTAATAATTATAGTTTCTAGTCGGTTCAATCACAAACCCCCACTCTTTTCAGAGTACATTCCCCATATTCAAACACTTTGAGTATTTTGATATAAATCTAAAATGTGTAGCCTCGTAGAAGATGATAAAAAACGTTCATTGAGTCATGCAGGTGTCGGTGTAGTGCGGTACAACGTGAGGTGACATCATTGTTGTTCTGGTAATTTCGGCAGATTTTGCTAACTGACACTGTTCGTTTAAAAAGGCTAAAAATGTGCTACATGATGAGAGCATCAGTCTGATAACATTTTTAACACCCAAAAAAACGACATTACACACTTTTTTCCGTAGCGGCAGCTTAAAGTGACGTCACGTGCGACTCAATATAATCACAACTTTATTAAAGTACCAATATCACACTGAATAAATATTTGAAAACTATTTTCAAATGCATTAAGGCTATAGCTCAGTTGAGGCATGATCTACAAAGATCGTGGCTAGGCGATGCGCGGATTGCGGGTCGCGGGTGCAAGTGACGCATGCCGAATGAAATATAATTTGTCATATAAATCCAACATGCGTCTAATTAATGTTCTGTTTATTGTTCTATTAGTAACAATAGTAATATATTCATTGACATGTTTTCTTTTTCAAGTAAATGGGTAACGTTTTTAGTCATCTTTACACGATTTAAGAATTAATACCCCCGTCGCCATCACGAAATAAATTGACGTATATTGAGTATCGTCTTAATAATTACACGTCAATATTTTCATGTCGATTAGTATTTGCCGTATTCGGGACTTAGTGGTATTTTTATCGTTTGGAAGATACGAAAAGTTCACATTGTTTTCGTTTCGCTTGATTGAACATTGCAAAAACTAAATTTTCCAAGCAATAAAACTTGATGAATTCGAACGTTTCACGATCTAAAAAACATTTCCAAGCTATGTTAGTTAAATATAGCCTCAAGATATTATCAGGGATTGCAATACCGGATAATTTTCAATCCGGGAATCGTGAAATTAGTATTTTTTTCAATAATTACGGATTATACAAGAACAAGTCGATTTTTGTCATTTATCTGCATTCTTTTACATGTATACTTATTATAAGTACTGTGGCACCCCCGTATGGACCCCATTTGGGGATGTCTCTGTGTATCTGGAGAGGCCCGAATCGGTATCAAACCCAACAAATAGTAAAGCGCTGATTACGAAAATAAATAATAATAACAGAGCCGAGCCGGCAATGCCGTAAAGTAGATTATAACCGTTAAGATTTGCAACGTCGCTTTTTTCGACGACGGCTTTCGTTGGAAAAAAACACAAGATGGCGCGCAGAACGCTACAAACAGCTAAATCGCGAATACGCCAATTTCGTTCTCCGCAAAATTAAATTATTAAAAATGTAACCATTATATAATATTAACGTAAATATACCTTGCCGTTTCCAAAACAATTCCGGTGTGTTATTGTTCACCTCCAAATCCCGAAATCAGACAACAAAATAAAAGTGACAGTTTGTTTTCACTTACCAAAATGGAGGGAAATGATAGTACATATGCTACTAAAAACACGAACATTTAAAAATATCATTTTTTGATAATAATTAGTATGGAATAATTTTTTCTAATATTACAGTAATTCAGTGGTTTTAAACATTTTGTTTCATGGCGCCCTAAAAAGATTTTCTGTGTGATATGAGCGAGAATGTCGTTCATTACATAATTTCTTACATTGTATTGAAATCAAACTAGGTACTGCCCAGGAACTCAGAAATAATGGGAACTAAAATACCTGACAGATAAGGAGTAGCAGGTAACCGATCTCGAGTAAGGAAGAATCCGGGATAAACTTAATCACGTGTCAAGAATACACCATACGTCGAATACTGACAAATGCTCTCGGTTTATGCATAGACGCTCATTTAATATCGATGTATTACACACACTATTGCACGTGCATAATGCTTGTTTCATTTTTGTAGGACACTCACGCATTCAAAACCCTGCATCAAAATGTAGCGTATCGAATATAGTCTGTCGGAATTATATTTATTATCTGTTCTGTGCTACTGTTTTAATCACAAATATAATCAGTATTCACCGTTTTTATCTAGCAATGAACGACGAATATTCATTATAGTTTCCTAAATTTCTGTCTAAAAAATGTTTTAATTAAATGTACTGTTATAAAACAGTTCAATGATATTAAACTTCTGGCATAATTATTATGAAATATACTTTTCATTTTTACCTAGCCACTATTTTTATTTTGATTTAATTTTGGCGCTTGTTACTCGTACCTAGCCGGCCCGCAGAGCAGATGAACTTCTAGAAGAATGATGAGAGGCTGAGTGCAGCAAACAAAAGGGAGAGACAGCGTGAGATAGAGATTATTAAAGGATGATTGTGTAGTCGATTATGAACCTAAACACACCGTAAGTTTTAGCATTATAACACTAGAAAGTTATTAGAATAAGTATAACAATGATGCATCTGTAGCCAAATAAGGATGTAACACGTTATGTTAATAATGGTATTGATATAATTTTAAGCGTACACCAAAAAATCCTTATAATATACCTCGATGCACACTTTGAGAACCTTTAGGTACTGTGTTTAATTTTTTTTTTCAATGAAATCGGATAAAGGAGCACATTCCTTTAATGAAATAATATTATAAGCATTAAGTGTGTCAGTTTTTTCATAAAAAAAACTAAATTTTGATTAAATTCGAGATTCACAAACATGTATTTTCAATCACGGTTTTTTTGGTGCCTATTAAAACGAGTGGGATCACAGAATCCCGTGATTGCAAGCCCTAGTGATTGCGTTTTTAGTTTTTTTTGAAAGCGGTTTATTAATCGACTGTTTGATGATATATTTCTGTTTATTGAATGAATTCCTAGGGATAAAATAATAACATTCGTTTGCAGTTTACAGCATTTATCATGTTTGTCGGGTTTCGGGTTTGTTTTGTTCGGTCTCAGCTGCCAAAATACGAAAAAAGGAAGAGAACAAGAAAACACAGAGAATATTTCTTTTTGTAACAAAAAAACGGTTTGCGGAAGGTTTAAAAGTAATAAAAATCCAGGCACTTCCTTATTCTTACAATGAATATTATATGGAATCCCATACACAGGCTATAAACACTCTCCCTATTTATTTCAGTTTTATAGCTGCGAATGCTGAGATCTTTTAACTAGATTATGAGAAATAGTAAATATCATTGTATCATCATTCGTATGACTATCTTATAAAAAACTCACAAAAAATGGACAATAACTAGAAAAATATATAAAACTAAAACTAGATCAAATCCACAGCATTGTTATCGTGGTTAAATCAGTAGTCATAGACAATATTATTATGTACGAACAAAATAAGTCGGTCTATTTTTTCGTTTCTTTATTATATTGTGTTGTCGTTATTTATATTACGACATACTTGTTTTTATAATATTTTTTTAAATTAATTTAAATAAAACAACATTGTTTATATTATAATAATTAGGAACCGTTACGTCTACTTCAATCAAATGGGACATTCATTGTCGACTTCAAATTGGATAAGTCGACAATGTAACCGTTGATCTGCAAACCGGCTAACTCCATTTGGGCAAAATTGTTCACGAATGAGAAAAAACATAATAATTTAAGGGCGGACATGCTCAGCGTAGGTCAAAATGGAGCTTTTATTGTATTTTCAAAGCATGACACTGGACATTCCTTTAACGTTGTAGATAATCTTTTTATATAATTTTGTAGCCTTATTATCCTTTATATTTATTTTAAACATTTCATGACTGCATAAAGTATTTTTATTACATAAAATAGTATTCTTTTAAACCTCTCTCTCTAATGTTTTAGAATATAGTCATATTTCAGTACATAAATGTGCAGTTGTGTTAAGATTTTTTACATTTATTAATTTTTAAACGCATTTATAAAACCATCAGTATAATTTATGTCGATATTATTATAGTGAAATATTTACGATAAAAAATTATATTGATAATCTCTGTGATCCCAAATTTGACAAGAATTAGGCATTTTATTATTCAAAAAATGGGCAAGATTAACACATTTGAAGATAATTCTAAAGATACTCATTATAAGCTATGTTTTTGACCATTCAAGTGTGATAAACATCCTACGAATAATGATTGCTTTATAATAATTATTGACCTAAGAATAAGGTAGTGTTTTTTTAAATACGCCATTTCTTTTGGCATTCCCCAGTGGTTAAGCTACAACATACGGCCATAGCCATAAATTGACAAACTATAATTGAAGTAGGGAGTAAAATAACGTTAACGTGCGTGTTTACGCGCGTATTGCACTCTTTGGCGGCATCTGGAATACATATCCTAGCCACGTGGAACGTCTCTTAGTGATTACCTCAATCACCGATGGTTGCCGTGTCCGCCTACGAACTCGAATATTTGTAACGCTATCGTACCGGTGTACCTCTAAGATTCGGCATAGACATCGATTCTTAAAGCTCAAAAAAGAAACCTTTGAAGCTTTCTAGGATACCACGTCTCACCGCTATACATGAGCACGGGTTTATAACGATTTGGCGCCGGGACAACTGGACGCCACGCAATTCGAAAATAAATAGACGTTATGTACATATAGGTACTTTTAAAAAAAATATTTAATATTATTATTTATATTTAGATTATCATATTATTATGATTTAATAGTTGGTGAGAATTTAAATATGCACACGTAAATAATGATTTAATTAAGTTCCAATGAAAAAAGAGTTTTTAATTTTTATATAAAGCCTTAGGCATGGTAATTCTCAATCCACAATAAAAAAAAAACATTATGTTAAGAGTAAAATTAATTAAAACAACTAAGTAGTAAAGTAGTAGATAGAAATTAAATTTAAATTCCTCGTCTACGTTCTGTAAACGTGCCTACGACAGTACGGCGTCCAATTGTCCTGATGTACAGTTGTTCCATTACCATGAGCACAGGTTACTTTCCTATATTATTATCTAATATCAATGCTTCAAGAAAATATTTTTACAATTGTATGTATTGATAGATATTTGCATTTTAACTTGAAATCGCTAATACTAGGTCCCTTCATAGTCCATACTATGTATACACACCTATTCGTATTTAAAAATGCAAATATTAAAAATATCGTCCACGTTGTAAAATGTTGTCTGCTTCAGTTGTCACTAATAGTTTTTATCTTCCGTTCGATTGCACATTTTGTTATGTTTATTTTATACACGTATGGAAGCAAAATGGAATTTTTGACTTAGCATTTTAATTTTTTTATCGCCACACTCTGCAACACTTCGTTAGCGTCACGTTATAACGTTCATACGTTCCAAAGATTTTTTAACTACGATCTAGTGTTTTTTTAAAACTCACCGTTAAAAATTGCGAAATGAAAGAATAATAAAAAGCATTATGTCGATATGCATCGACACGTTTTCATTTACTTTGTTAAGCTTTTCCATATGTTTTATTGTTGGTAGTTTTCTGATATACGTACCTACACAAAAAATCTCTTACTAAAACTTAAACTTAAACTTAAAATACCCAATTTATTGCATACTATTTATAATAGGCAGAAATCTCAGAAATAATGGGAACTGAAATACCTAACGGGTATGGAGTAACAGGCAACCGATCCCGAGTGTGGAAAAATATGGGATAAACTTAACCGCGTTTAAAGAATACGTTTATCCTTCGTTCTGATAACTGCTCTCAGTTTATGCATGGCGCTCATTCAATATTGGTGTATTTGAAGGCTGCAACACACACCATTAAATGTCTATAATAGGTGGTTAATTTTCGTAGAATACTCACATAATATCTATTGAAGTATAGCCTATCGGGGATTTGGGTCGAAATCGCGAAAGCCGGAATCCCGAAGGTTGAAATCCCAAATACTGAAATCCAGAATAGCCGAAATCCCGAAAGCCGGAATCCCGAAGGCTGAAATCCCGAATGCTGAAATCCCGAATAGCCGAAATCCCGAAAGCCTAAATCCCGAAAGCCGAAATCCCGAATACCGAAATCCCAACGCTGAAAACCCGAATGGCCGCAATCCCGAAGGCCGAAATCCCGAAAAATAAAAAGAAAACAAACAGTAATAATTGCGCAATTCAAGATAAGTGTTAAGATTGCGCAATAATTATTAGTGTTTGTATTTTTTTATTTTTCGGGATTTCGGCCTTCGGGATTCCGGCCATTCGGGATTTCGGCCATTCGGGATTTCAGCATTCGGGAATGCAGAATTCAGAATACCATTTGTTAATCCATTCTGTGACAATAGAACAATGAATGTTTAATACATCGATCGCGAAATAGATTTTATATTAATTGAGTCAGATTATTGAGATTTTGAAGGATATGCATTAACCATTCCTGATTTTATTTCCTTGACCAGGCTACGCGAAAGTAAATTAATCATGAGTAACCCGCTTGACCCGTGAGAAAATGTGACTCATCACGACTTAAACTGAGGCTTAATTTACTTTAACCGTCACGCAGTTGACTATTTATATAGTAAAATAATAATTTGATGGTGATCTCTGTATAATAAAAATATAGCGATTATACCATTGAGCATTATTTATAAGTGTGATACACTTCAATATGTATGTTTTTACAAAACAAATTGACGGAAGCGATTGTCAGCATTTCCTCAATCATAACCTTGATCAATAGTGTATATTATGATTTGTTTAATTACGATAATGTCTTTTGTTAGAATCTCTAGCAAGCTATATAATAAGTATATTTTTTATTATGAATATATGATATAACATAATTAGAATCTTACTGCTTACTATATTATTATCTTAGCTATAGATAATAGTGATCTGGGGAACTACGTCCTCCCTCCGTACTGTCTGGTATAAATCCAAGCCTCCGACCCCCATTATAGTTCGTAACACTGCATACAGCGCTATAAAATCATAGCCAAGATATTATGAGGTTTCTAGTATTAACACAAGCTATCAACTTTGTCGTCATGCACAACACGATAACGTTCAAGGCGCATCGATTCATCATTTTGATTGAGCCAATTATGGTCGCCCTCATCCCTATATTTTCCTCCTACCTCAAATCCTCATTATTGTCGCAAGACCAGGCGCAACTCAGTTATGAGTCAGTAGTCGACCGATTATTAATAAATAAACTCTAGTCATTCATCGACCGCGGGCTTAAAAACACTTACAGTATAAGCCCACCTTTGAACATCAAGTGCCGCGCACCGAGTGACCCAAAATACCGCAGGAGTGATAGTGCAAACAAACCACGTAGCAAGATCATCAACAACTTAAAAGGTTAGTGGCTGGCATCCTAATTTACTCCCCCCCAGCATCCATATCCACCATCACAATCATTCCATCAAAATCAATTATAGTTCACTATAAAAAACGCAACCACATTTCATTTGCTGATTCATTACAAAAATACGTTCCGTACACAATAATATTACAAATCAAAAAGGCAATACTCTCAGGTAAACGATATGACTAACCCAAGTTATCAGCTCTGACGTCATGTGCAATCCTCAGCAGCATGAAGATGAGAACGGCGCCTCTCCCGAAGCGTCCGTTTCCTCTGAACCTCCAGTCAGAAATCATCTTGTCGTTTCTCTTCTACTTTCACTAATAATTTCACTTACTGATGTTACCACAAACAACATAACCACTTTCAGCAGAGCATTTTTGTCTTTTGTTTGCATAATAATATTTATGTCAAATGTTGTTATTTTTTAGTGTATTTTTAATCATTGTAACATTTGATTTTTTAATTTGTTCTTACACAATAATAAATACTTATAACAATATATTTTGTTCAATCTATTCACTACTCCAATGAATTTAGAGACATTTCATTATCATCAAATCAATCTAGATTGTACTCAAATTCCGATATATATTACATATCGTTTTTACTCGAGCAACATTTTAAAAATGATTTTTTCACTTCTTGCTTGACCTTTCCTGAAACAAAAGAAAGACAAAAAAATGAATATTTTTATACATCATGTAGAATTTACAATATTTATTTTATTAACGTCAATATATTTTTTGTACGGTGTCGAGCTATGGACCCTGAGGACAAGAGAGCAGAAGGTAATTGGTGCCTTCGAAATGTGGTGTTGAAGCCAAAAACTTCGTATTTTTTGGATAAAGCACATGACTATCCAGTAGACCAGGGAGAAAGGAAAGGCTTTCAAAAATATGTTTGAGACGCATTCTACAGTTACTACACCAAGGACGTTGAAAGGAAACGGTAGTGAACTAGACATCGTTAACCTGACAAAAAATTGTAGTCCTGGTAAATCTTTTATGCTAATTAATACATTTTGTATCCAACCAGTAAGCTGATTTTTTTAATGGAAAGATATTTTCGTTATTATTTAGGTAGCTATTTTTCTATGTACCAAACGATTCTCCTCGATTTGCCGCCCTTCAAGTAACTGCCGCCCCCAAGCGACGCTCAATCTGCCTACTCCCACGGGACGTCACTGATCAACCAAGTTCACTCGGTGTGCCTCCATGAATCTTTATTTATAATATTATTACTCTTGTAACACTTATTTTTTATGTCATCTCATGAACGCTTTGAATTTATAATTTGTAGGTATATGTGATATAAATAATTTTAATTAAAATAAATGAATTTGACTAGATTATATTGAGAAGAATATGGCGAAATAATAAAATCAGACAAAGCTTACAAATATCTACATATTTTTTTACTTTTGTAAGGCACGTCAGGCCTACGGAACTCCATCAAGAAATAACAGTACATAATATTGATAATATTACAAAAATGTCAATTAATATTGATAAAATTTTATTTGTTAATTTTAAGATAAATCTAAAGGTTGGTACGTTTATACAGTCACATAATAATATAAAAGCCGCAACTAACTCTCTGTGATATTTTTTGGTTTAGTGTAAATACCTCTATCATGGAGAGTTGACGCCTATGAGATGTTGTGGTACTCGTATATTATACATAACCTGAAAATTCCTTAGATTTACAGAGTAACTATAATTATATTGACATTTTCAAGCGAATGAGTAGGGGCGGGGCATACATATTCTGCGTTGAATAAAATCTAGAAAACTGAAGTATCTCGACCACATCATGAGAAAATATATTTCGTAAGCACGTCAATTTTAAAGCTTACTGTTATGACTTATCTAATTCTATTTCGACCACTGCAACTTTTATGGTACCATCTTTGGAAAGTCAACGTTCTATATCTGTTCAATATTTTCTGTTTAAAATTATCAATGGTTTTGTTGACTCACCAAACCTACTCTAAAGGCTGGGTTTCCATTGTCCATCAAGATTTACGCGAAACCAAACTTTGTACCATATCAGTCGTAGCGGTTCTAATTATGCACAAAACTCTTTTATTCGGCGATTATATACTTTTATATATTTCTTCACCGTTGATCCTTTTAATAATTCACCTGTTTCAAAAAATTTGTATAAATAGATATATATACTTATATATATATTTATATTTTTTATGTTACTTTTTTGTATATAATTTAATTATCCTCATTTTTCTCGTGTAATTTTCTTATGTAATTTCTTTATATTTATGTTATTCTTACTCTCTATCTTTTTAGGCTTAACTATATTATAATGTATACATGGAAACTTTGCTGGCGATAACTATGTTCAACGAAATTGCTTCGGGTGTTGATATATTCCACCTACGTGAGGATGAGTATAGGTGGACGTTGTTTTATAAATTCTTAAAATAGGGTCTGCTTAACTCATCCGGTGTACTTCCTTGTACCTATCTAATTAATATTTTTGTACGTACATATTTCTACTGTTTAATAACATACTATGTATCTCTTTTTTTATGTAACACTTACTGTTTTAAGTATACTTCTTTGTTTATATATGTCATGTTGTAAACGTCTTAAACTTACAATTTGTAATGTCCACAATATGTTAAAAATAAATTGAAATTGAAATTTAATAGAAATTGAATTATAATATTATTTTTGTAATCAATATGTAACTGTTTGTTTCCTTAATAAATAAATATATATATACTCAATGCATTATCCAAGAAAATGTCAATGTTACGTCTAGCAAAGGAAGGCGTCGTATTTTTTATGTAAAAACTACTGTTATTAATTAATACATGATCTATTATAGTCCGGACTGTTTCAGGTACCAGATGACAAAGTGAAAAGTGTGCTAAATTTTCCCAACTTTCAATGAGAAATAACACAATACGAAGAAGAAAAGCATAAATCGAGTGGCTCATTTTTAGTTTGCAATCAAAAATTATCTATTTACTAATACGAGGCCTATAACAGCGGTGCCAAACCTATAACACGCAAGATGATTTTTCATGACGAAATTCATGCATAAATGAAAGATCACATTTTATAAAAAATAAGAGGCAAGAATAAGCATTACGTTTAATATAAATATGTAATTGCATAGGTCGATTCTTAGGCTTTAGGAATTTATTGGTCGGGTAATTAAAAATAAAAATATTCAAACAACAAACGCGATGAAATTTATTTATTATTCAAATAGAATAGCGACTTGTGATTTTGCCTCAAACATAATCATTAAAAATGAAAAACAATTCAGTGATGGAGAATATAATAATATGAAAGATGCGTGGTTAAAATGATTCCACGATCTCTTTGAAAATTTTGAAAACAAGGAAAAAAATAAAGGTACTTCGCCTTCAGTTAGAAACACAGTGAAAGATAGAATCTCAAGACCTCAATTGTAACTTTAAACTTTTTTAAATAGAATTCTTACTATCACTCATATAATATATCCTCACGAAAAACTGCTTGACATGTCAGCCAGATTAAAAATAGTATTTGAGAAATTTTGGCACGCGTACGTAGAAAGGTTCGTCAACCCTAGCCAATAACTGGGTCCCAGATTCAAATCCTAGGTCTTAAAAATACACATAGTTTTTAAATTTGTGTTCCAGTCAGAGTATTGAGCAAGCGGCTCACATCAATTTCTCGTAAAAACAAAAATCTCTTAATACAAAACTCCATTGTGTGGAGATCCATTTGATCTTATTAGAATCGGATATGGTAAGAAATTATATATATAACTCTGTAACCTACAAATGAACAAACTGTAACGGTAACATAATATTAAGTCATTTTATGTTGTTACCTAAGGACAAACGGTTAGCCAGTTAACTAAAATGACGGTAAACAATTAACTTGCACTAATTTTGGCTTTCGAAATTCCAACATGACCTCAATAATATTATATTTGTACAATACCATCCAATTAAATAATACTATTAGAATGAAGTTACAATACTATTTAAACTTTAAAATTATTATTAAGCAAGCTCGGTGACATAAACGGATATCCGTGTATAAAATAAACGTCATAATTTAACGTCGAGTTTTACTTTGGCTTAACTTCTGCGAGCTAAAACTCCATAACCTTAAACTTTACCTATATATTTTATATTCTATACTAAGTAGCGACGCTACATGTTCTCACAAAACTATTTTAAAACAGTGCTTTTCAACCTTTTATGGAAACAGTTACTTCTCGCATCCAACTTTGTTGACAACAAATAATGTTAGGCGTCAAATTTACAGTATAATAATAATTATTATGTCTTGGTTTTGATACCAATGTAAATAAGTTGGATTATGAGGGTACAAGAGTTTACCCCTACCCTTGTGATGCGTTGGTTCGTTGGTTTGAATCCTTTTCTTGACGTCAAAATATGTAAGGTAGTGACGTCTTGTGGGGGTAGGCAGGACATGTCTTGCATAAGGCTGGCACATTATAAAGGGCGGCAAATTAAGGAAAGAATACAAATATCAATAGTTGAGAGTAGTTGCAGTTTTATATGAAACAGATGATGTTGTCGGTTGATTAGAAAAGATAAAGATCTTCAAATTTAAAAAAAAGGTCAAAATATTTAAGGCAGTGACGTTTCGTGGGGGTAGGCAAGGCATGTGATGCATAAAGGTGGCACATGATAAAGAGCAGCAAATGAAGGAACGAATACAAATATCAATATTAGAGAACAATTGCGGGTTTCTACGAAGCAAATGATGTTGTCACTTCATTATTATTATTATGATTACAACGATTTTTTTTAACTATTCGAAACTTAAAAAATCCTGACAAAATAACCATTATTATATTGTAATACATATTTTAATGGCAGCTTTGAGCACAGGCAAAATTTTCAAAAGGGCGCATTTAAACCCGTCAGTTCCACAAGCCTCCGCGTACTTAACATCACCACTGTTTGAGAGTAGATTTCGTAGAAATACTCTCAGTAGATGGTATGTACGTTTTTGTATATTTATCCGTGTAAGGTAGTCGGGAATTGGGAATAACTGTATTTTTGTCGGTTACGCGATATCTGGTTTACTTCCGCTGTCCTTCAACGCCATTGGAGACCAGCAAAGGCACGTGCTATAAAACATTATTATTTTTAATAGATTTATATAATATTTATACTTATTGGTAGATACTTCTTTTTTATTTCATATATTTCACGAATACCGGTATTAATAGCGGTATTCAATAGGAAATACCGATATGCTCCTATTCGGTATTTCAATAACTAGTTGGGAATAAATAATAAAATAAATAAGATATAGGTGTATGTGTATGTATGAATTTTCAGACAATTTAAGACTGAAAATGAATAGAGACAGCATTCTAATCCTGTTTAAGGTGACACTTTGCCTAGTGAAGTAAGAACTGATTTAAGAATTTAGTTCTACTTTTCTTTTAAAGTCGACATATTTATGTTAAAATAAAAAAACAACGCCAAGTAAAAATATAAAGATTAATCGTACATTAATTATCGAAAACTATGAAGCCACTATTTAAATTTAAACCAAAAGATCTACCTTTCAGGTATAATAAGATTTGTATACGTTTTATTAATTGGTACAGATTTAGAGTAATGGACAACAAAAACACAACACTTGAATTCCATCGTACTGACAGAATCGTGGAATGATAGGGTATCCATGATACCTAACGGAGAACGTACTCTACTTACAGAGTATGAGCTTAAGTTATAAAGTCCGTAATGAGTAGTAATGTTGATTATATTGAACATATTATTATATCATGATTAGTTATGTGTACTTATTCAACATACTTTGTCATGGTGCGTCCCTAATTTCGAGTGCAATTTTATTAGTGATGGCTGCAAGCAGATAACTTACAATGATGACTGCATAAAGCATATTAGTAACAAATGGTAAGGAGATTAGAAGCAATAATAAGTATTAGGAAAATAATAACCAAGAGAAAAACTCATGTATGATATACAACTTAATTAACAGAATAATACCCTTATTATTAAATTTAATATTAAAATCTAGACAATATATTATAATTATGAGCAAATAAGTGAGGCGTCTAATTACAAAAAGCGACAAGTCCACAATTCAATATTTTCGGGAAACAACGTTTTTATGTTTCTAGCTTCAATTATTTGTTTTAGCGTGAGATTTATCCCGTTGTATTATATGTCAAAATTAGAACCAAATGGCAATTTGTTTCAGCCGATAAACTCTTAAATGTAATAAATATAGGCAAAATAAAATTGGACTTAGCGCTACTTGTACTTCACTTTTTAATTTATCCCGCATAAGGCACATATCTCCGTGGCACTGTCATAAGTTTACCAGACGCTACAGCATGGGAGACGCCCTTTTCAATATTGAACGTTCCCTTATTAGTTGACTTAAACACGCGCAAAATCAACGAAGCTTTAAATAATACGAAAAACGGACTTGGCGCTTTTTGTAATAAATCGAGACTTAAAATGTTTTTTTTGTAGGGTTATGTCGCGTTTTGGAATTTATAGATCAATATATATTGTGTAAATTATACAAAGAATACGTGCGTATTTTTTTCTCGATTTTGACCAAATGTGGACTTATCGCTTTTTGGAATTAGACGCCTCATGTATATGTTTTTCTCGAAGCCTCGGTGTTTGTGATTGTTCAAAACTACTAATAACCACCTTGTACGAAAAAGCAACGACTTGGTAAAAAAAACAGCATACTCTCCAAGTATATTATATTAAGCTGAGCGTACCAAAGAGTGCTTGTCGTCCTTCACCACAAAGAAATACCTCATTACCAATTCATCGTGAAAATGACACCCGTCTTGTTATATTTTAAATAATACTCATTACACTAATTGACAAACAATTTTCATACTATGCAGAGCCTCTTGCACGACAGTTAAATTAGTTAAAGCGCGGGGGTTCATATCTCCTCTTTCTCTCCTATATATAAGTTTACCAGACGCTACAGCATGGGAGACGCCCTTTTCAATATTTAACGTTCCCTTATTGGTTGACTTAAACACGCGCGAAATCAACGAAGCTTTAAATAATACGAAAAACGGACTTGGCGCTTTTTGTAATAAATCGAGACTTAAAATATTTTTTTTGTAGGGTTATGTCGCGTTTTGGAATTTATAGATCAAAACATATTGTGTAAATTTATACAAAGAATACGTGCGTATTTTTTTCTCGATTTTGACAAAATGTGGACTTATCGCTTTTTGGAATTAGACGCCTCAAGTATAATATTATTATGTAGGCATTTAAATAATTTGCTAATACTCGTATAATTAACAATGTTCGCACCACAGTAGGTATGCTAGGTATTCAAATTATGAAATTTTCACGGCAAATTGAATAACTCTTACGTAGGTCCCTACCTCTTTATTTTTTCTAACCGTTAAATTAATATATTAACTCTACTATGCCAAAAACCCATTAGAGACAATTTTAAACTTTACAGGAGGGCAAATAAAATTTAAAAAAAATATTGGGTTTGTTATTTTTTCACTAACTACACTGTCAAAAAATTGTTATATAACAGAATAACTTTTGCTGAAGACTTCTGTAGCATGTCTGGTTGTAAAGAGACGAGACCACTGTAGGAGGTGATCAGGAGTTAAGATGAGTCAGGATTGATGGTTGCTTCGATGAATAAAGGAGCGAGTTTTTATTGCAGCGTTAACAGTCGGTACAATAGTTATGATACTGCTCTGAGGTCCGAGGCTAGGTGGATGAGATTCTGTACGGAGCGATGCAAAGACTGATATTTGACTGACACGAAGTATATCGAATGGATTGAGATTAATACCAATACTAACTCATAAACTATGACCCGCTATTTATATAATTACATGAATATTCTATTATTTAAAAATAATGGATTACTTCACATTCATTTTACCATAAACAATTTATTATGTATTAATAGATAAACCATTCATTTTCGTTTTATTGAAATTTTGATACTGAATTTCAAGTCTCGAAAAAAGTTAAGAGATAAGTGACATAAAAATCACTCCAAAAATAACGTTATTCCGACATTGAATATTTAAATAAAACCCAATTTCAAAAAAAACATCTAAAACACGAACAACATTAAAAGAGATAACAATAGCTCTGACAGATTTATATTATTTGGTGAAATAACTGATTGGTAGAACAGTTCGAAGCAAGATTTCGAAATTTATAAAATGACAAATGGTAATAATATTGAAGTTTATTATTTTGAAATCGGGAAATAATATCTGACAATCATTTATTATTATGTACATACTATGGTAAAATGAAAAGCACATCTGTAGACTGACTTCAAATTCATTAAAATATATTCTACATAATATAATATATAATGAGGGAATCGTGAAAGATGAGCGCTGTTTATTAAAAATATGAAATAATGATAATTACCGATCGATATATTTAATGAGTTGAGTTATCAACATATATTTTAATTATAGCATGTGTGTTATAAATTGATATTCATTATTGTATTTAATTTTAAAACTTAAGATAGTTATGTATAATCATGTAAACTAGCGTAAGTATGTTTGGTTATTATTCAATAATAATGCATAATATAATAATAATTTAGTTACGTAATCTATATGATTTAAATAATTTGTTTTATGTATTTTTGAAAAAAAAAATATTATAAAGATGACCCAGTTCTTTACTGTAACATTAATAAATAGTCTTAAATGAATTACAAGTAGTCATAAAATATGTTTTGAAACATGGTAGCCATATCACATTTATATTGATTTTTCTTTTAATACAATTATCAAATAAATTATTGTTATGATAAAATACTTTCCAATTGCTACCGTCAACGTTTTTATTAGCTTGTATTATTGTTTGTCCGGTGGTTGTTTGTCCAGTACAAATCTTGCAATCGATTTTTTACTAACTTCCCGACTAGTTAGACATTTGAAAAACTTTTAGAATATATCAGAACACGATGCCAATGCATTCTTTTAATACTTTTTAGCAATCTTTAAGCAGAATTGAATTCATTTTCAGTTAATTCTGTTTTGTATGGAAAGTTATTTCAGAAAAATCCGTAAAAAGTAAAAGACTATTATTGGTTGCTAAGGGGGTGGTCCTAGCAACTAAATTATTAATGTATACGTGCGTTACTATGGAAATCAAAATGAAACGTCAAAATGACATTTCAGTATTCTATATTTGTTTGTTTTTTATGATATGATTTATAAATTTAACGTTAATCATCCATCGCTTCTCGTGGAGCCAACTTAAACCATCTCATTTATATAACTCATAACTCTATGGATTGAAGACTCTAGCCAAAGGTTGCCATGGGAACCAATATCTATCCCAGTGGTTTTCAATAATAACCGCAAAGGAATATGTAAGTACTAAAGTGCTTGTATATATATATATGAATGAACAAAACTAAAACCAACTAAGTCATACTCTGATCTGACGTTGTACCTACAAGGAGTTGTATGTACAACTCATGTTTAATAATCATGAACATGGTTTTGGCATTGACGGCTTTGGGCTATTTGCCACTTTATAATTAGGATAAACATCACTGAATTTCAAATAAGTAACTGTATGTTATCCTAACCACAGAGGGAGTACCAAAATTTTACGCAAGTACTGCTTTCCTCATACAGAAAATGATAACTCATTTTTTTCATAAAGTGAGTTATATAATACACACATAATTAATACTACAATTAATAAACCACGAGGCCCAGACTATAGAGGAAATTACATAAATATATTGTGACCTCATCGTAAATCGAATCCAGAATCCCCGGATTAAAGTAAAGTGTCTTACGCACTGTTCTACGTGGGCCGCCCTATAATATGTCGTACACCCACAATCTTTGCCATTTTATAGTTTTTTTTTTTTAATTTGGATATACAAATTTGGCAAAATATTCTTCTTACAATCTTAGCGGATAGACTGGTTTCTATAATTAAATTACGCAAAACTTGTATTTTTTAAAACTCCTAATATTATTGAAAATACGGTAACTTTATTTTCTTAGCGTAAATGTGTAAATGTGTCGCTAGATTTAAAAATCAGCCTAGTCCAAAATAGATGAATAGGAGAAAAACAGCTTTTTGTTTTCTCAAATACACAGTCACAACGGTGAAAGTTTATATTATTTCGAGTATAGAATATTTAAAATTAATATTAACTAACCTTACACCCCTCTCTTATGGTGCCTGATGACACGAGGAAACGGTTCCAATCCAGAATAAATCATGGCTGCGACCACGTTGGTATAGGTACATACTATAAAAAAAACATTGAAAATGCGATGCCCAGCGGGCTTGAATCTGCAACTAGTGGATTCGCGCCTATCAGCCTTACCAATTAAAAAACTAGTTATGGGAAAATATTATTAAGTTTCTTCTACGTTGTACTGATTTTCTGAACTGTCATTAATTTTCATTTTTTTTAGATTGAGGACGAGACCTTTATTTATATCTTCTTGACCAATATTTGGTTCGCCTAAATCAAAAAAAAAATCCTGCCGAAACCGAAAACTACTTTTTTAGGCCTTTTACCTAAAAGTATGTTTCCTTTTCACTTATCACTTAAAATCTATCTTTGACAAAATGTTGTGAATATTTTCTCGGGCTCGGTAAAAATAAAATACGATTTACATCAAAAATCTTAAAGACATCAGGTCCAGATAAAAGACTGTCCTCTTAAATAAACGACAGATAATCACCGAACTTACTTATGCCATCACTTTATTAAAAAAGTCTTTGCAAAGATACACGCTTTTTTTATGTAAGCCATTTTGTCTCCTAAGTTTAAGAACGTGCAATAATTATCAGAGTTTTTCAAAGTGGCCAACAGTACTTTCAAAAAGGCTGACAGGTTCAAATATCTGTGATCCTTCATTAGAGGAAAAAATAAAGATGGAATAAGAAGTACATTAAAGCTTGACAACATATGAAACTTACTATGTTTTCTGCGTTTCAAAATATTAAACATCCATTCGAAATAAGCCTTGTTAAATACACTGTAATACTTCCAGTTATTGTATAATATATGGTTTGGAAACCTACTATATTTCGAAAAACAAGAGAATGTCGCAAACCTTTGAATTGAGAGTATTCTGTAGTATCTTAGAATATATAAATGACAATTATTGGTCAGTTTGGAGAAGAGAATATGATAACTCGAGTTATACATGAACGTGAGGTATTAGTTATACATAATATCAAAGTCATTGATTGGACGTATTAGGTATTTGAGCCATTTACAGTTATTTATACACAAGATGGTTGAATTAAGCGCGTTAAAATAACTGATATTTCGTAACATGTCAGATAGTAGAAAAGATTTGACGGACCACATAATATAGGTACTATAATGTGTAAGGCACTGGATTCATGGTGGCATAATATATTAAATTATACGATTATATTAAAACTTGAGTGGTTCTATGATTGTGATCTATAACTATCGTTTCACTACCATAACACTACAGTTATAGACAGTGGCGCACCCGGGATTTAATATTGGGGGGGGGGGGCGCAAGGAGAATAATGCAAATTAGTCCCATAGGCTCCTTTTCTTTTTCACAGCCTAATTTCTCGTTTATCTGTATTTTGTCTATTGCACTCGGTGTACCTACACATTGGTCCCCACATCCTGAAACGGGCCTTCAGGCTAGGATATTTGGTGGGCCCCCTACCTACCGCTAAGATTAAAGGCAGTGTGAAACACTACATTAACGTTTTTCAAATTGTGTTTTAGTTCAAATTAAGGTACTTATACAGTGAATTATTGGCGATACCTACATTTACTTTAATAATGGAGCTGTCGAGTATCGCCACATAGTAATCAAAAAATACGAGTATATTACACAATTATATAATTGAAAATGTTCATGGTGATGTATAATAGCGCCGCAGGCATTTTTTTTTACTATTAAAGCTAATTTGTGATGTGTGTTTATCTCACTTATCTGTTGGACTCGCCTCGCCGGGCCCCCCACAGCCCGGGCCCCTAGGCTAGAACCCTGTCCGCCCTCCCCAGCCATGACCTACACCACTTCGGAATTCGGGTGGACACCGGGAATTTTTTGACAGTTCCATTAGGGATTGGGTTTCTAAAAAAACCTGACATCAGTGTTTAGAAATTTTTGTGTAAGAAATTAAAATCTAAGAATTTTTTCTAAAAATGGTGCTGGAGAATTACAAATCATTTTTTTGCCGTGGTATTAGAAATCTAAATGGAAGTAATACAGATAACTTGAAAGTGGAATTTCAAGACCAGTACTAGGCTATTAGTGCCAGAAGAAATATAATAGTGATCGATTTTTTTATCTTCAAATTAAAAAAAACCCTACATTTTCTCACTAGACATTCATACATATAAAACCAATCTCGGTTACAATTGCACGGTGGCTCGACTCTGCAGAACTATGAATAATCACAGTGAGCGAGTGATCTGTTATTCTTTTGCCTCTTTCAAATTAAGTTACTCCAAAATCTACGATTAATTTTATTGTATCTGGAAGACTGCTATTTATTGTATTTTTTCCTATACTGCCTGTCTTCTCTATATCATCGGCGAGGCGTGGAGGTAGGCTATTAAGATTCGACATAAATAGTGCATACTAAACTTTGTTAGTCATACTTATTTGTTTTCATTGAAATAAACATACAATTTGCGGATGGTGCTGATTAGTTTTTAAAAAGTTAAGTGTACACTATCCAATATGTTGGTTCTTAACAGTGTACCTCTACCCTTCGCAACTATATAATATATAATTTATATTACTAAGTCTATAACTATAAGACTAATCTTTTTTAAGGATTTTTAATAACTCTCCAATTATATTCATTACAGCAGTGTAGGTACCTAATATTTGAACTGATTTGATTTGATTTATTATGCTTTTTGTGTCCGCCTATTATTGGGACAATCACATATTATTATATATTATAATTTTACTTATTCTTTGTGATTGACTTGTTGGTATGTTAAATATAAAAAAATGCACTTTCTTAACAACCAAAAATATTTAAAAATGTTTTCACTAAACTTTTAAAAGCTTGAATACAGCTGTAAACTAAAGTCGACGTTTTGATTTAATAAAGTGATTTAACAAGTTGTTCTCGGTCTTGTTTGCACTTTGTATGCCGGATAGAACAATGCAATTAATATCATGAAAAGGTTAAGCTGGGCTTACATTTTTCTCCTTTGCCTCTTAAAGTTTTCATCTACGTATGCCAAAGTAATAATTTACTTTGCGAAACGTTTTGTTTAAAGAATCTTTTGAAAAGATACTCAGAATGAATAGAAAATACTGGCTTTATACAAATTATTATAACCATTTAAAGCTGTTATATATTTTTAAACAAATTACCGTATAAATTATGAAATAATTTGTAAATAGTTAAGTAAACCTACTAATTATATTTATATTATTTGTCATAGATAGTGAAGGTATTTTCAACATTTCGCACATTAACCACTGGTTTAGGTTAGGTTAGGCTTATACAGCGGCAGCTAAAAACTCTTTACGACTCATCAAAGCACTACTTGAAGATATTGATATTTTTTCCGGGTTACAGGTTTGTATTAACAGATTTTGTTTTTTACGAGAAATGGATGTCAGCCACTTGCTCAACCTATTAGGTCCACACCCTGACTCACACACAAATTGAAAAACAATATGTGTACTTGCCAGACCCAGGGTTCGAACCTGGGACCCACGGCGTTACAGTCCAACGCTTGGTGGTACACTATATCTGCCGTTCTTCATTTATGTTTACATTTTATAATTATTTTTATTAACATTTCAAATTAGGTTGAAATAATGATGTAAGTATTACTAATAATCAACAAATTATTATTTATGAGGCTTCAGGTCAGGCTTCAGGTGTATTTTTGTTCGAATCATTATTTTCATTTTGACATCGTTATAAAGTATGCTAATGTGTTTAAATTATTCTTATGTATAAAATTAATGGTTTTATTATAATAACACTAATATTAATCATCAACGATTCAATATTAAATTTCGTTTGCAGCAATTAATTATTAACATATGAACCAGGCATTTATTATCAATAATTTAATACTTCCTTTTGAATATGCCAACAATTTGTGTGAAATGATTTGAATGCAAATTTATCCACGATTTGGTTTGTTTGACATTTTGCAATGTGGCGTTAAGCTCGTAACGTCAAAGAGTTTTTTGTTGGCAGACGGACAACATTATTAATAATTTCGAATCAAACCTAATTAATTAACCAATGAGCGAACAGTTCAACGAAATTTTCTTTTCAAAAATAGAATACTCAAGTTATCTTTAGATATAATAGAAACCATAAACAATATAATCACTGTTTGAACATAGAGCACGAGTGAAATTATTTTAATTGGGAAACCTTTTCAATAGCTCCAGACTAGCTCTTTGTTACCAAAAGCATAATTTTCTACATTTGAAAGTTAAAGTTATACTTTTCAAAATCAAAATTCCAACAATCAGATCATTACATTTTTTTTTATTAAACAAACATTTGATATAAAAGTATCAAAATATTTAATTAATTAATTAATTTATTTTTTAATAATATTGAGACCATTTCTGAATGGCAAGGAGAGGAGCTGGCTTAAACAAATGAAAATCCAGAAGAAGTTTGTCAACTGTAAATGGTAGGCACACAATATGGAAAGGTATTCCTATTTGGTGATTGATCCAAGAGTAGAGCTCCCAGGATCATAACTACTACACAAATAGATCGTAGACCGAAGCCACATACGCTGCAAAGGTAAGATTAAATCCATCTTCTCAGAAACCGCTAACCATGACTTGGCCTTGAGAGCTGGACCCCGTGAGCTTCCTCTGTGGGACTCTGCCGTGCACCAATTTGATTAAAATGCGCTGGAATCGATTGATTCACCACCTCTGTGGGGTCTAGGACGATTTGGCACCGGGACAACTGGACGCCACGGAATTCGAAAATAAATAGACGTTAGGTACTTATAGGTACTTTAAAAAAATATTTAATATTATTATTTATATTTAAATGATTATATTATTATGATTTAATAGTTGGTGAGAATGTAAATATGCAGACGAAAATAATAATTTAATCGTGCATATGTTTAAGTTCCAACGAAAAAAGAGTTTTTTATTTTATATAAAGCCTTAGCCATGGTAATTCTCAATCCGCAATAAAGAATACATTATGTTAAGAGTAAAATGAATTAAAACTACTAAGTAGTAGATAGAAACTGATTAAAATACCTCATCTACGTTCTGTATACGTGTCTACGACAGTGCGGCGTCCAATTGTCGGGAGTCCAGTTGTCCCATTCCCCTCTGAGGTGCTGTTATCTTGACAATGTGATTTTGTGTGTATTTGCACTGTACTTTTATTAACTTCTATTTGCTGTCACCCACATCTTGCTGCCATAATAGTGCATGAATTTCCGATTATTCCGATTTTTACTTGATATATTATTGTAAAAATACGTTCAATTGATTATTTCTCATACTTTTTTCCAACGGGTGGGACTGGTGGGGATCAATTCGAAAAACATAATGAATACTAAATGATGACTGTAAATAAACATAATATTATAAGCAAACACACATCAAAGAGCTACATACTATAATGCAATATTACAGTATTATCTAATTGACCTGTGTTTGGCACTAGACCAATCTTGGCATATCAATAATTATAATCAATTCATAATATATTTTTGCTCTCGGGTTTTTGTACGCAGGACTGTCTTTCCTTCGTCTCTTCGAAGAAATGGTGCATATAGAATCAACTTTTGTTGTCGGTTTTGTATAGATTCAACTTTTGTTTTTGTCCTTGTCATGTTTTCATTTCATCAATCACTCAGCGCCATGATCTTGGTAGGAATCGACAACGGTCCAGCAGTAACTCAACATACTTAGCATCGACCTCCGGCGGTCAAGAAACTGCCAGAGGTTGACTTAAAATCGCCAAACCAACTAGAGATTACACCAAGATATTATGAAGGAGATAAAGGCCTTGCGCCGAGGTGCCCCATACCTGCTGAATACCTCAGAGAAGAAGAAGAAATAATACATTTCAAATACTTTGTACAAGAATATATTCTCTTGTTGCATATTCTAGCCATTTTGCAAAATTATACACGAAAATAAAATATAGCATAAATTTTAATAACTATCACACCAAAACATTAAAATGTATATTTTAACAATTATTCTAGAACATTGCTTGAAAAATATTTTCATATTCTTGATTCACTCATGGAAGTAAGACTTCAAAAATCAGAAAACAAACAATTATCTAAAAACAAATTACTTGATAAGGTAAAAAGGCGTAACCCAAATAGAATAAATTTCGTAGAAGCACAAAAGGTTGTTTTTTTTATATTTTTAATTTAAGATAAAATTTTTATCAACAGTGATGTAGAGTACACGATGATTAATGAGTTGGGGCTTTATTTTTGCGATCTGAAAATAATTTAAAAAAGGTGTTAAGGAAAAACCATTAAAGATTATGGTTACAGCCTTTTTCCGTGCTAAACATTGTCACCCTCATTAGATTTTAGGGGAAGAATATACAACCAGATGATCATCATAATATTAAACTATTATTTATTACATAATATTATATATATATTATATTATAACACCCACAATGGCCGCGCGGCTTAAGCATTGGCCTATCGCAGCGTGGGTCCCAGGTTCGAATCCTGGATCTGGCAAAGTACAAGTTTTTCAATTTTCGTTTGAGTCAGAGTATAGACCTAATAGGTTGAGCAAGTGGCTGACATCCATTTCTCGTAAAAACAAAACATGTTCTGTTCTCCACTCTGTGGAGGCCCATATGATCTTATTAGGATCGGATATGGTCGGAAAAAAATATTATGACAAAATTTGTTTTAATTTAATTTAATGCTATATTTTCATAAACCAATTTTTTTTTCAAAATTGCAAACTCAAATAGAAAATTGAATGCAATAATATATTTATTTTCAATTAGTCAAAACTAGTTAAAATTTTCAGAGGTTACTGACTTTGAAACTGATATTTTCACTGATCGTAAACAAATTGGTTACATAAAGTATAATCAATATAGCCTACATACTGCATAATTTTGGGCAACTTTAATAATTTGCATATTGGGTAGCTGTGTAAATACCTAATTTTGGAAAATTGAGTAAAGATCCATTGCTACATTCCAAAAATAGTACTGCGGAAATAATATTAAATCGGAAGTTTCCAGTTAAACATAGGTATTGGAAATTTCAACTGAGGAAAAGTTTAAATTTCCCCAAAGTTTCGATTCCTATTTCGCAAAATGGATCGGGCCAAAATCTATCCGCAGCATTAACAATTATTCAGCAGGGGACGGGGGTAGTTTCAGCAATCCCGTGTTAAAACAATTAGGTTAGTGAATTCGCGGAGAATTCCCGACGTGAGTTTCCCAGCTACCGCGCGTTTCCGGTGCTACGGCGTAGAGGCAGCGTAGAGCTACGATGCGGTCAGATACGGTTCAATCAATCAACCGGGCGGGGATGAATTATCTACACATAGCGTTTTGACAATATTGCTACACTTTGATGGATTGTAACATACGTTCCCTACTACCTGGAGTGAGTTAATGGACATTTTTTGTCACTGTGCGAATAAAATGCAATTATGTCAAACACGGTTTTTTTTGGTCAGCATTCTTCTATAGGTAGTAAAAAGCAATAAATAATTACTAAAAAATACATTTATGAATAGTTATATCGGTACTAGTCGGTTTTCCCGGATACAGCGGCAAATACATTTTTAAAATAGCCGATATATTGGATTATTTGTTAGGATAACTTAACCTAACCTAACCTAACTTAAACTAACCTAAACTAACCCAAACTAACAAATAATCCAGCAAGTCGGCTATTTTAGAAATATGTTTGCCGCTGTATCCGGGATAACCGACTAGTACCGTTATATCTAATTTCAATACTATTTGACCGTAGAGCAAAAATCGGTAAGTGTGTTTTATATCTCAAAAACAGTGAAAATCATGTTTATCTAGTTGTAGTATTGAGGTGACGTAATGATTTTATTAATATTTGATAATATTATTGTTGAATTTATAAAACAAAAAATAAATATTCGTTCCTATTTGCAGCCAAATTCTTTGTTTTTTTATATTTTAACAAGTTTCATCAATTATCGTTTATCGTCGAGTATCATTTATTGATTATTTTCATATTTAGATATTGCACAATATTATTCTCCAATTTTAATGCTGTATCTTATTAGAGTTCAGTAGGTCAACCGATTGTTTATATTGACTTTTATCGCATTTCTTTTGAAGTATTCGTTTTATTATTATTATATCAAATTTTACATACTACTTTTTACAAAATGTAATGAGCGGATGTTGGAAAAATTTGTAATTTGTAGACATTGTAGACAGGTACATAGAAAAAACTGAACTTCTCTTAGGTATGCTTACATACTGTAGTTTAAATGCTAGATATATAGCTACTAGAGATATCAATATTTGGCCACGTAGGTATATTTTTAGACTTATGCGTGGTGTAAATGAAAACTCTGCCTTTTTGGTAGTATTGACTTGTATCCCTGATAAGTCTTAGAAATCGGGAGCATCAGTTGTTTGTTCTCCCAAGGTGCAGAACTAGTGATGCCAATTGGGAGGGTAATAACTCTGTTCAACTAAATCGCTATTAAACCATCTAACAACTCAACTATCCCCGATATCCGCAGATAGCAGCCTTGTGTATATAATAGATGCGCATATTCTTTTCAAATTATGTATGTTCAATAAAAAAAATGTTACCTACATTCTTAAATTTTGTGAATTGTTGAATAAAAAAATAATTATTTAATTAAAATAAATTTAATTTAGTTGAATCTATGACTTTCTTTTGTGTTTAAAAAAACTAAACAATTTTTTTACGTCAATAAAAATATGTAACTATCTAGGTACTAACGTTATTAAATATTCATAATTTAGTATCTAAGCAGAGATTTTATTTTATGTATTTAATGTATCTGTTCACTGGACATCAACTTTTGACGGTTGCCTCCAAGTGAATTTCAAATCAAAGCTTTTCCGCCACGTATTTGATTTATAATATAAAATGATTGAAAGAGTGGAACTCGAATCTGCCAAAACTTTGGATTTACGACCTAAATGAAGCGGTGCTTAAGTGGTTTTTGCTCTGTGTAGCAGAGTAAACCCACGAACACAAATTTCGCTCTCGTAATGTCCGAATGTAAATAGGGTGGGATGTTTAAATAGAAAGGGTCTTTACACTATTTCAATGATTGGCACGATAATGAATGGATCAATATCGATTTTGGACTTAAGAAAGATTTTTCTAGAGTACGTGTCTAAGTATTTATTCATGATGATATATGTGCAGTGGCGGCTCGACGACTTTCTAGGTAGGGGGGAATTTCTTCTTCTTCAATTCTCTATCAATTATTTCATTTTAATAAGGACACTTATGTTACATAATATTATACGTATCATCGCGAAGATAAAGATTGTCGGTAATTTATATGCTATGGATTAAACTAGTATTATACGCAATCAACATAATATTATATAAATATAAACATCAGTATTAGAGCTAGCAAAAAGCTTTGTTTTGTTATGGGGACTTCAATATCATTCGAAAGTGTATAGTGCTATGAAAATTAGAGCCGTTCCACACGGGACACCTGTGTCAAGACACCGGCGTGTCGAGCGGCTGCATTTACACATAAATTGGCACGTTTAGATGGAGACATACGAGTGTCGCGTTTATTTATGTATGTGTTAATGCGGCATCTCGAGACACCGCTGGACACAGGTGTCCCGTGTGAAACGACTCTTCTTCGATGACTTTCTAGGTAGTGGGGTTTGTCCATTATTAAATATACCAATTATTAAATATACAGACCTACCTACTTTCCCATAATATACATTATGTATCAAGCTACTTATAATAATATGATTTTATTAATGAGGAAATGAGTCATTTTTCAGAATAAATAATATAATTATCTGAGTCGTTACTTAATCGCATCTAAAGAGCGTGCTTAACTCATTCGCTGCTGACTATATAATGAGATTTTAATTAGCACCTTTAAAATCGATCGGCCGCTTGGTCATTACGCGCATGTGCGTCTTCAGCGTCCAAAGTATTAAAAAAATATTTTTCTTTCGACCATGTCCGATCATATTATGGGCCTCCAGCAATGACATTAATATGGACGAAGCATCTGGAGAAAAAAATGACACTCACTTTTTTGTCGGGTCTGCCGAATGGCATAATCTGTTCTAACGCCATCACAATAAAGGTGATATTGCAAAAAAATCCCGATGCTTTTTGTCAGGTCTGATAAATGGTTTAGTTCGAACGAGTTCGTTTAACTGAACATTGACACTAGAAACACTGTTCTAACGCCATTACAATAAAGGTCGTATTGCTATAAATTCCCGATGCGTGATATCGCCGAATAGAAATTGCGTGACGTCTACCTATACATATGCGAATGTCGCTATGCGCGAATTTACTTGCTGGCTACTGTATTGAGTGCGTTGTCCATTAATAATGTCATTGGCCTCCACAGAGTGGAGGTTTGTATTAACAGATTTTGTTTTTACGAGAAATGGATGTCAGCCACTTGCTCAACACATTAGGTCCATACTCAGACTCATACTTCTTCGGCCATATCCGCCCCTTAGTTGTAGCATATGGACACCACGAGGCGCCTCCAAGAATACCTGTCGCTCGTTAGTCTTCTTGCATCGTTCCGTGTCAAACCAGCATCCAGTAACTCCGCCGTATACACTATATAGATAGTATTTAGCGGCCTTTCAGGACGCCTGAATCCGGTTGGATTGAAGAACAGGCTAGCCAGGTTGAAATTCTCTTCTGACATCTGCAGCACGTTGCCGAGCTAGGTCAGGAAGGGCAATGATAATGATATATTCCACTTACGTGAAGGTGAATCTAGGTGAAAATTGTTTAATAAGTTTTTAATATAAGGTCTATCAACCTAGTTCACCCTGTGTGCTTCCATGTACTTTTATTTTTGTAATTTTATTATTTATTCACATTACCCTGTATTATTATTTGAATATTAACAAAAAACACTTAGGTATTCGTGAACGCTTTGATCTTTCTCATCTTCATTATATATGTAAAATCAATAGATTTGAATTCGAATCAATTTTATTATATTCGCAACAGAATGACTATAATTATAAAAGCAGAATCTCACGATAAACATTAATTGTCAATTATAAATACTTAACAAGTCATGGAAACTGGTGTTCTTGCAGTTGCATAAATGTTTGCCACTTGTCTTTTACTGCTGGTAATTGGTAAAGTTAACACTAGCTAATAGATATAAATTCTAATTGATTAAAATCTTTTACTTTTACATTTGAGTCGTTTTTTGCGACCCCTGTTTTTCCCTTCGGCATGTTCACGCGCTATGCGTACTCACCAATGGTAAATGCATACTGACAACAAATACAGTTAAGTCTCGTTTACATAATAAATTAATAAAATAAATGAAAGTGAGACCATTTATTACCTCCTAATTAAAGAATCAAATATCTTGAGATAAGATTTAAACGAGAAATAACTGAAGACTCTAGAAACAAATAATTACAAGATAAAAAGAACTTTTTATATACCACGTTTTTAAATTTTCTGTTGAATCATATAAACTTGACAATTATATGTATTAATAATTTAAGTTAAGACAAATAAGGCAATTGTCAACAAATCATTTTTTTGCTATTTTGCAACAAACAAACAAATATAGAATACTGAAATCTCATTTTGATTCCCATAATAACGCACGTATATATTATTAATAATTTAGTTGCTAGGACCACCTCCTTAGCAACCAATAATAGTGGATTGGATTACGGATTTCTTCCGAAATAACTTTTCATACAAAACAGAATTAACTGAAAATGAATTCAGTTCTACTTAAAAATGGCTAAAAGTATTAAAAGAATGCATTGGCATAGTGTTCTGATATATTCTAAAAGTCTAGCTCAAATGTCTAGCTAGTCGGGAAGTTAGTTAAAATGGATTGCAAGATTTGTACCGGACAAACAAGAATACGAGCTAGGAAAAACGTGGTAAAAAATGGCAGTTATAAGTATAAGTACCTATACAAATTTTCAAAAACGGAAACTGCTTTTTTTGTTTCTAGAGTAATCATTAAGTATGTATTCGTTGGCAGTGTGCATAGTGCTTGAAGATGCCAAAAGGCGAAACCTGGGTCAAAAAAAAAAACGACTCAAATGAACATAACTTAAATGAATTCGAATTTAAATTTAAATTCTATCAAGTACGATAAGTTTAAATTTAAATTCTATCATGGTCGATAGTATTTTTTTCTGTATAGATATAAGTTCGGTTTCATTTTAATCGTGCTTGCTTTGAACATTTTTTTTACGAATAAAATGGAAACACGAGAGCAAACCACACAAGTGTATATTTATTGAAATTCTCAGAATGATATTATTTAGTATTTATTTTCTTCACTGCGTATTTATACAAGCCACTATTAATTCAGAAATAAAAACCGTATTACTGCTTGTGGCATGTATCCTAGATCAAAACCCTTAATACATACGTCACGAGAATATTAAATTGTATATTTTGCATTGAGGGAAATATTATTATTAATAATAATATGGTGATATATTCGTATTCCGTGGGTATACAATATACTTACCTACCTACGGCATACCATAGTGAATTTTATTCAGCAATATTAAATTGTCTGTGGGCTCACAATGCGGCAATTTTATCAATTTACATAGCATCACGACAAATAGAGTTTATTGTTCTTGATTCGCCACTGCATATTAATATTAACACTACTCTAGGGAAATATCTATCATACAATCTGCATTGTGTGACAAAATACTAGCATTGTGTACAAAATAGTCCGGAATTAAATCATTGACGTACCATATAGCAGTGCTCCGCAACCGGTGTGCCGCGAGACGATGCTAGGTGTGCCGCGGTGCAATAGCCAAATTTGCGTACATGGCTGGTAATATATTTGAGCACCTACGTGAACTTAATAAAACAATGCAAGGTCAAAATGAAAATGTATTGACGTGCTCTGATAAATTAGAAGAATTCAAAAATAACCTCGAACTTTGGCAGAAGGAGTTTAGACAAGGATCTCTACAAATGTTCCAAAGGAATCACCAGACCGCCATTGAAAACAAGCAATCAATTTTGGATCCGTCTCAAAAACATTTAACACGCTCGGTACCGTAAACGAGAATCCTCGTTATATCAATAATTACGCTGAGTACCGCGCGCGAGGATCCTCGTTTTGTTGCGCGTTTTTAAATAAATATGTTTACTGTGACATTATGTATTTTCAACGAAAACATTTGACATATTCTGTTAGATTATAAAATTCGGTACCGACTGGTATAGATAAAATATCGATATCTGTTTTACCTTCCGTGATATTATTAAATAAAAATCATAATTTTATTATTGTGAGACGCCATTTTTGATCATTCTCTCGTGTGACTTTACCGAATTATGTACTGATTTTGAAGACGAAAATTACAGTAATAAGCAATAAAGGGATTCAATAAGGTAAGAGAAATAATTTATCTATGATATTTCATATAATTATTTATGGTTTCTGGCAATATAAATTAATTTTTGCGTGTTTTTTCGTGCACGTAACTTTACTGTCAAAATTTCCGAATGCAAAGTTTGAATGTTCTCATTATTTACCAATCCCTTGATAATGTGCCAATATATTACTTTATAAGCTTAGAATATTGAATTATTATGAATATTCTATATAATTATATGTGTTTGAACTAGTATTTAGTTAATTCTACGTGTTTTTCCAACATTCAAAATTTGTTGACTGATGGCGATTTTTGTTGTTGTTTACAGTTGTTCCAAAGCAACCGATTTGCCTCCAGAGGACAAAAATTACATAAATAAGCAAAAAAAGGATTCAATAAGGTAAGATAAATAAGTTATACATGATATTTTATATGTTTATTGATGGTTTCTGGCAATTTAAATTAATTTTACGTTTCTTCGTACACGACACTGTACTGTCAAAATGTCCGAATGCGAATTTTGAATGTTCGCATTATTTGCCAAATACTTGATAATGTGCCAATATATTACTTTATAAGCCTAGAATATTGAATTATTATGAATATTCTATATAATTATACGTGTTTGAACGAGTATTTAGTTAATTCCACGTGTTTTCCCAACATTCAAAATTCGTTTACTAATGGCGATTTTTTTGTTGTTTACATCTAATCCAAACCGACCGATTCGCCTATTATATCCAGATAATTGACTGATCAGTCACGTCAAAAGATAATAATTTATACGCAAAATATAATTTATATAAGATAATCGAACATTTTGATAAAGCCTCATGTTTCCCAAGAATTAAATTCTGTTTACTAATGTGGAATTTTGTTTTGATTCCAGCCTATTTTAACGCATTGAAATGGAGGCCTTTGGAACAGACGACTCTAAGCAGGATTATGCATTCGAGTTATTATATGACTCTGATTCAGATGTTCTACTGGATGCCACCACCGATGTCGCAGACATCACCGATTTCACCGCTGGCCACTCGAGCAACTTTGAGGACGACTTCAACGGTTTCATTAACCGCATTGCAGAGATGCTAGATGAAACCAGTATGGTGTCAGGAGTCGACACGTCTTAGGACCTACTCCCTGGCCCATCTCGGACAGAAACCAGAGGTCGAGCGGGTGGACGGCGTGGAAGAGGAAGTAGGGGCGGTCGTCCCAGAGGCAGCCGAGGAGGACATGCGAGGTTTAGTGCCAGTGTTACTGAACCGTGGTCAACAGAAGACTACACTCCAGCACCTGGACCGCTTACTGCTGACCCAAGTGTAAAAGTGAATGTTGACGTTCAGTCTGTTCATTGATTTTTTTTAAATGTAACCCTAGTCGTAAGTTAGAATTTAAAGATTTTTTAGTAGAGTATTCAATTTCTTTAATGTCTTTTGGTACCAATGTCTCATCTTCTCTGGCTCTGAGGCATCATGTGACGCTGGATTCGCCTGTAAGGTTATCTGGAAACATATCCAGATATACCTTACAGGCGATTCTAGCGACGTAGAAAAAGGCATATCCATCAAGGCTATGCAAGGTATATGCCAAAAATAAAAAAAGGAGCGAGACTCGGTACATGTGTAAAGAGTGTGATGTTCCTCTTCACAAAAGCATTTGCTGGCAGAAATATCATATTATTCGTAAATAATAAACTGTTTTTGATTGTTCCTGAAAGTTTTATTTAAATATTCCCACAAATAAGCCAATAAACCAAGATTATATCATTTACTAGAAAAAACCAATTTCACTCAAATTTGTCCGGGAATAGGGGTAAGTAAGAAATTTCAACAGTACTTTCATACAATCAATGCGACTGGATACGAAACCCTTTAACAACCAATGCCGAAAATTCTATAGAAGCACTTTTCCTAAAAATTCGAGAGGAATTTGTTGAATTGATGAACGACGGGACGCTAAAACTGAACTTCGCCGATGTTCCATTGGCTATTTTCTGGATTTCGGTTAATAAAAAATGTCCTCGGACATCCGACAAGGCTATTGCAGATCAGCTGCCATTTTCGAGTCAAAAAAAGTCGCCCGCGGCGCTATTTTACTACGTCAGAATTAATATTTTAAAACATCTCATTGTAGGATACAATTTATTATTATTGTGTCAATACTCGACTAATAATTATTCCTAACCCGACAACTTACCATTATTATATTAATATAATATAACCATACGAAAAATCGCTAAACATAAAATCAATACCATTAATTTTACCTCGAACACTATTTAAAAAAACGCTATTTGAGAGTATCACGCTGTCTTTAACCTTAGCGACAGGTAGGGAGGCCCACCAAAGATCTTGGTCTGTGGTCCCCCTTCAGGATGTGGGGTCCTTGTTTTGGTGTATAAATTGTTTTACGTGTGGTGTGCCGCGGAATTTTGGAAAGACCTTTGGTGTGCCCTGGGTCTGAAAAGGTTGCGGAGCACTGCCATATAGGATAGGCATTTAGCTAAATTCACATAGATTTGATACGTACACAATTTCTATCTGTTCGAAATGCATTAGAAGCCATTTATTGGGGTTACATATAAATTATTGTACTTAGAAAATTTTACCGTAACACAGTTTGCCGTGAGTTTTCTATTGTAAAGAGATGACCGTATACTATACGGTCTCCAATTTTATTAGATTCAATATAAACATTAATTCAATTTTCATAGCTGATTTTGCAAAATTCAAGAATGAAAACTTAACCTAACATAACCTAACCTAACAAATAATCCAGTATATCGGCTATTACTATATTTAAAATTTGTTTGCTGCTGGCTTCCTGTAAAGTGTAAACTGACAAGAACCGTGTTTTATTTAGAAATGAATTTTATGTCAGTACTATAATAATACGACCCAGAGAGGTTGAACGGTTTTTAATATAGGTACAGCCAATATTACCGATACAACATTTCACGGTGAAGTGTGATACGGCAAACTGCATACGTACACGTTTCCGGACACGCGTCGTAGTGTAGGCGCGCACACTAAAAAAAATGTCCATCGAAAAGAGTCCATTTTGAAAAAATATCCATAATATTTTTATTAATTTTTAAGGCAACGGGATGGGCACTGGGCAGGATTAACAAAATCCAGCAAATGTCACTGACTTCCGTATTTACATCTCCCGCGGAATACCGCACTTTTCTAGGTACATTCCTTATACCCCAACACTCCGCACTTTGAGTCTAATGATAAACATCTGACATGCATGTGAAACTAAGGGTTTCTACGTACGAATTATTGCGACCTGTAGCATCTAAACAGTTATATCTAAACAGTATGTCTGTTTGTGTCATCCGAGCTGTCTTGTGTTTAAGACACGCCGCATTTTAATATTGAATTAAACATTATATGCTCCAGATAGTTGCACCAATTTGTGCCAATGTTCTTCCAATGGCTACAGGCCTTGCATGTCATAATATACCGAGAGGAGCCAGCCCATTGAGAAGGCTGTTCGGACAGAAAGTCATCCTGGTTTCGATCTTCAGTCATGGTAATATTCCATTTACCTAAATAATTTGTATTTTTTCCGTTTCTAAAGGGGGTCCGGACCCGAAAACATATTTTCATTTATGGTGTTAACTTTCAATTATTCTTGTTGGAAATGCAGTGTATTAATTATTAAGATAACACATATCATAATATGTAGTACTAGTAACACTTATTTTAATATTACGTAGGACCGAGTTGACAATGTCCATTTTAAAAGAATGAAACCAGTCCTGACTAATATTGACGTCACATAATAATATTATAATTCGTGTTGTAACCTTACCAGGATCGAACTTGGAATCCCTGGTGTACAAAACCAGTGCCTAAAGCTCAAATTGCATTTGGCTGATTCTCAGGCCAACTATTTAACGTGACCGTCTGCCATGATCGTCCACGATCGTCAAAAGTTACTTTTGAATCGTTTCATGGAGTCATGGCCGAATTGGAACAATTTCTATTTTTTAGGCGCGTTCGTGTCAAATATTACCGAGAACGCAGAAAATTTCCGAATTAACATTGAGGTTCCAAGAGTGACCTCGCGAACGTGTCCTGTCTTGCGTTTGATAATATAACAACACAAATTTATTGTTTACATAATGTAGACTGCCTGACTAAATTTATTATTTAAACAGACAAAAATAATACCATAGTAAAAACAATCAGCAACTCATTTCTTGCCTAAATTTCATTTGTTGCTTTACTTATAATTGTTCATACTAGCAACAGCAACTGAGCGTATATTATTATGAACCAATTAAACGTCAATACGATTGAGTTGGTAGCTGAATCGTTCCGTTTAATTGTTATTTTAATATCGACGATTGCTTACGAAGGTCTTTGAATCTGGTTGGGTCTACGAGTCTACTGGTGTAAATAAATTTTCGTATATGACTACGAAAGAAATGTTTTTTATTTATTTAAAAAAAACACGTTGAGCACATAAAAATATATTAATTCAAGACGTGAACATTATGACATTAAGTGTACGTCCTGAGTGGCAGCGTTTTGCGCAACTCAAGCGTATAACCGTGTGTGAAAATGTTCGTAGACAATGTCTTTTTTTGGTTATACATTTATACGGTTATACGTTTGAGTTACGCAAAACGCTCAACGCTGCGTCGAACGCTGACACTGAGGCCTCACACTTAGAATAAAATGTACAAGTAAATCGACTAGAGAAAAAAAACAAAGCAAAAAATAATTTTATAGAAAAGAAATAAAATAAAAAAACCACAAGAATTAAAAAAAAATACAAATTAAACAGTGAAATAGGATTTTAAAGCAAAATACATAATGCATCGCTAAAATATCTATATCTCTAGGGAGTGTATTGACCAGCCGCACATCCCTTGCTGTTGGTGCCTGGTGAGCCTGACATGAGGAAACACCTTTCACCAAAAACAGGCCATGGCTGCACGAAAGCGCATGACGTAATTGACGGGTGCATAAAAAACCAAATTTTCTAGAATATCGTGATTGGAAACTATACCACGCGAGAGCAGGAAAAAATTCTCTAAGAGCAGAAGTGACCTACGAGCTTCAAGAAAATGAAAGACAAGCATGCCTTGAAGAAAGTTAGTCGTAAAATACTCGTTTGAGAAGCTGTCAAAAGGAAAATAATTATATACCTAAGTACATTAACATAAAGATGTCGAAGATTTTTTTTTTGAACACGCTGTAAAACAAGCTTATAGGAAACCTCATAAAGACTCCAGATAATGGACCCATACTCAAGAATACTCAACCATAATAATATATTTCTTATTCAATAAATGTTCAGTCAGAAATTTAAGCTTTTCAAGAAAGCTCCTCCTAAGTGCTGTCACAGTGTAAAAAAGCTCTACGGTCAAGACGGGTAACGTGATGGAATTAAACAAAATAATGTTTTCAACAAAATTCTTTTTTTATCCAATTTCCATTGGTATTCGAAGCATGCCCCGTTAAAATATTATTATTACTAACATAACTATTATGCGGAATGTGTACAGCCATTACTGAAGCCGCACGAATTGCCCAAATTGTGCCGGGAGTGCTTTGGTTGGGAGGACAGTGTTTGATATGCAAATAAAATCTTCGCACGAAGCTTTTTTAAACAGATACATACGAAAGATAATTGGATACAGGTATAATGGCTATTTTCATTTGACAAAGTGTATTTTACACAAATAAAAATATACGTAATTTTTGTTGAGTAAACATTTCAGTTCGCGCTACCGAAAAATCATACTTTATTGATCTCTGAAAAACGTGACGAAAAACTTAACGGAAATATTATTATATTATGCGCAAAAATGTCATGGAATGTCTCCACAGAGTGATCGTTTGAACGGATGCTTGAGTAAAGGCGCCTTTTCACCCTGTGACTTATAACTATATAATAATATATTTACGACATCTTTATTTCGATGTTGTGCTATATTATTGACCGCACGCGAGGTAATAAGCCATCTTCTGAAAGTTTATTTTGCACTTAATATATTAACACTTTTTTATATTAAATGAGCCGTAAAATTACTTGACATCAGCTAATCTTAACACATACATGTGTGAACATAACTATTATATTATTAATTAAAGTCACTATTTTTTTCTATACCCGATAAAACCCGAAGTTTCACTTTACATCTAAATGATTCAAACGTTGTTTGTACTAGTTGTTAGCCTACAAACACGGTTTACGAATATTAGCCCGTCGATCAGTGATCGCCAAATGGTCGCTCGCGGTATTTTCGATAGCTCGAGTAGGATATTTTATTAAAATTTTAAATTTTCCGAAAAAAAGAAATAAATCGTGAAAGCTACGAATGAGAAAATCATGTCCAGATTCTTTCAAGCTTGGACAATTTGTTTCAACTCTTTTTATAAATATTTTTTTAGATAAAAAAACTATCCAGCTGTAACATCTAACATTTTCAAGAATATGGCCCTTCATCAGAAATGGAATTAATAGAATTGTAATGTGATTTGTCGCTTAAAAGTGTTGCTTTTGTTCTACCTACTTATGTGAATAAACGTTCTTCACTATGAAGGTGGTTAAAAGTTACTATATGTATAAAACGACTCACAGATGTACATTTTGATAATTGCATTCTGATGGGAGTGACAAGGTGGAGGAAAGTGAATGTTTAAAGTGAAAATGAAGTTTTACTTTTACTCACTCTTTTCAAGATATTTTTCCAAATTATTATTTTGTTTATAAATATTTAATTTAAGTACCTACACATGTTATGTTTTATTGGAAGTCCGATGTCCTAATTTATGTTCAGTAATATAATAATAATATCATGTGTGGTACGATAAATAACGATGATAATAAAATAATATAAAGAAGGAATATGTATAAGTAACTCACGAGACAATTTCAATTTCTGAAAGTAGCTACCATCCTTATTGAGTTTGGGGACCACTGCCGTAGATGATATATTTTTACTCCAAGATATATTTTAGGGTCTTGGACGATTTGGCACCGGACAACTGGACGCCACGGAATCCGAAAATAAATAGACGTTAGGTACTTATAGGTACTTTCCAAAAAAATATTCAATATTATTATTTATATTTCAATGATTATATTATGATTTAAAAGTTGGTGAGAATGTAAATATGCAGACGTAAACAATGATTTAATCGTGCATATGTTTAAGTTCCCACGAAAAAAGAGTTTTTAATTTAATATAAAGCCTTAGGCATGGTAATTCTCAATCTGCGATAAAGAATACATTATGTTAAGAGTAAAATGAATTCAAACTACTAGGTAGTAGATAGAAAATGATAAAAATACCTCGTCTACACGTGTCTATGACAGTGCGGCGTCCAATTGTCCGGAGGCCAGTCGTCCCATTCCCATATTTTAATATCAAACTTCTTTATTTAAGTATTTAATATTTACAACATTATTCGGGATATACTGGTGTAATACACAATAGCAATAATAAGAGCATACTTTAGTGAAACGGCAAACAATTTTCAACAATAGGTACGACGAAATTTCGGACTCGTAGCCAATCAGAGAGCGATAATCGAGCTGTGAATACGTCAATTTGTTTTGTGATGGCGTCAGAGGAATATATTTTTAAATCGTGTAAAGATGACAAAAAAACGTTACCCCTTGACTTGAAAAATAAAACATGGCAATGAATATAATATTATTATCACTAATATAACAATAAACATAACATTAAATGGACGCATGTTGAATTTTTATGACAAATTATTTTTTTTTATGCACGCGTCGTTTGCACAATCTACGCGTCGCGTAGTCACGATCCTTTTAGATCATGCCTTAGCTGAAGTATAGCCTTAAACATTATTTTGTAGTGAAAAAGATGAAAATACACAGCTATTAATTTCATAAAATGGCATACCTACTGACCTACTGATGAAATAAGTAATATTTCTTTAAAATAAGCTTGTATATCTACCCAAACTTACAATTTTATTGTCCGCATGTGTAAATTGTTTGATTATATTATATAGTATTTACACATAATTTGAAGGATTTGAAAACAAAAACGGCAGTCTCCATTTTCGAAATTTGTTGGCGAATCATTAAAATTGTCTTACATCTTTCTTATAGGTATAATTTCTGAAAAATATATTATAACATGTTGTATACTATTAGTATACAGACAACATTTCAAAATACTTTTTTTAGAAATTATACGGAAAAATATTACGGAAATGGAGACTGATGTTATTGTTTCCAGTGCCCTCATAGACAGATCAGGGTTTTAGCATCATAAGGAAAAACTACAAGATTTTTTGGAGTTAAATTTATTGCATTGCCACTATAAAACACAAGTACTTTAGACGTTTGTCAGATATTAATGTGTAAAATATTTTAGTGACAACTATATTATTATAATATAGACGTAAATCTCTTGCACCTGTACGACTTTCAAAGTAAAACTGCGTTATCAAGGGCGTAAGTGGGAGTTTTGCTTTTATATATGATATTAATTTTTAATGTAATTTTTACAATGTCAAATTGAATTTTTATAATAATAAAAACTATTTTTTCATTTTTCTCAATAGGCGCAATGTTTTTTTATAATTCCGCCCTTATGACAATAAAACCCTGAAATATTTATATTATTATTAGCAAGTGACTAGTCTCGCGATTTTCTTTTTTAATAAAACTGTTCATCAAAAGTTTTCATTGTAAAATATTATTTGAAATAAAATGTGAATTTCCAATTAATCTGTTATCTACCTAATTATAGTCTGATCTACCTGCCCAAATACTACAAAATAACGGATTGAGTATTGTCTACTTGTATTTCAAATGAAATAAAATTTTACTACGCAGCTACGTTCAAAATTTATATCACCTGTTTAATATTATGCAAATTGGAATAACTTTGCAGATATTATCACCTTTCTACAGTGGCATACATTTTTATTTCAAATCATATTCCACAGTGTACCAACACTAAAACACTAGACGTGTTCCGATCGATTGCTAATCATATCCTAGGAATAGTCATTAATCACTCTAAATCCTAAGACGTACATTTATTTTCACTTAAGTATGTTTATTGATAACATGATGTTATGTTAGTAGTTAGGTACCTACCTAATGAAAAAGCTTTTCTTAAGTTGATGTAATATATTATTAGGACGTATATTCACTCAAAATACAATATAATTATAATAATTCTTACAATATAAATAATCATGATTTTAAAACATAACTTAAATTAATATTATTATAATGTTTATACATAAGATTATTAATTAGGTCCTAATATGTTTTCACATAACTACATTCTTAAAAAAATATAGATACCTACTAAAACTTTACTAATATACCACTAAGTCTTATATATATGCAATCACTTTCATTTACACCTGGTAAATCAAGTAAAATGTAAATGAAATATCATTTCGCTTAGTAACGAAGCATATCCCAACTAAATAAAGGTTACAGATTTTTACCAAACACGGAATCGACCTTTCATGCCATCAATATTTATAAGAGACTCTACCAATTCGGCTATAGTAATTTACTAAAATAGGTACCAGTAAAAAATGCACTACAATTTTCATGATTCTCTACACTATGAAATTTATATTAATAAACTTTAATACAGGAAATATTTATTATAATATTATAAATAAATATTAATTATTCAGAAGTCAACATGTAATTTTTATTATATACGGAATCGAGTCCCCCCAAAACTCTATCACTACTAGACCGTAACTGAAAATATATTAAATTTATTGATATCTATACACAAAAAATAACTGATTTTTCATTAATTTTTATTTACCTTATATTAAAATTATTATTATTATTTACAATGGGCTGGCAACTTACGCGTCGGCTTATATTATCGTGGATCCCAGGTTCGAATTCTGGGTCTGGTAAATACATTGTATTTGGTGTCAGAGTGTGAACTTAATAGGTTGAGCAAGTGCTCTCTGTTAATAATTCAAACCTCCACTCTGTGGAGACCCATATGATCCTATTAAGATTGGACATGGTCATAAATGGTATTTTAAATTACTTAAAAAATATATTTAAATTAAATTAAGAATTACTAATTACTACTTATAAATTTAGAAGACTAAACTGTATTATATTATGTCTCTGAAACTATTATTTATATTATAATAGGTATTTAATAAATATTAACACTATTAACAGATGATTAATAAATAATATCAATACTGAATTGTAAAAAATACATCATTTCTATAAATAGTAATTATAATTTATAAAAGTTAAAATATATAATATTACCTATTAATCTGGACACGATTTCCTTACATTACACCTAAATAAGAAAAATATTTATCCAAAGAATGCACTCAGTTTTAATTCACTGATTAAAATATTCAAACATTTGTCATCTTTTTAAAAGGTACCTCACAACACCACAACATTAATTATCCCAAACGGCATCCAAGTCAATAAATTATGCATATAAATTACAAAGTGTCACATTCTCTTGAGACACTTATCATTTTTTCACCACCACAATATTATATATCAAATCACTATTAAAAACACAATACTAGACGTTGAAGAATGTGTATATTTTTAACAGTTTTATTGTATATCGTTATCTTCCGCGGTATTCCCGCACCTAACTCGCGATGTCAGGCGCTTTGAAAAAGCTCCGAGCGAGCTTCCGGCGCACGTGCTTTCGGCGGGCCAGGCGGCGAGAGACTGGCCAAATTCGAGTAGATTGGAGATAGTATGCGTCGACGCTCCGCAGTGCCGCCTCTTCACGAGAAAAGGACGCCCGAAACTACGGGCATGGTTCATTAGCTCAGAGCGTCGTGGTCCCACCGTAAAATTAATGCTATTTGCTCAGGAAAATAGTAAGGTATTGTAATTTGCATTAGCAACATAGACAGATAATTTGAAGAAAACTCTGGTCGGCTATAAAAAACATATATTCTAATGTAATTTATAAAGATAAAGTCCTTCTTTACGAAGTGATTGTAGAAGCCGTAGGTCTCTAGTTCAAATCCTGAGTCTAATTTATATAATAATTTTCTTCCAATGTATATTCGAAATTAGCTCATTTATACCGCACGTGAATGAATGGTGAACAACCATTTCTTACAAAATAATATAATGTACAGACCTAGGGGCGGCAGGTTATATGAAAGTATGGTGAAGCAGGCTGGTATTGTGAAAAATTATGGTGAGGCAGGCTGGTAATCAATTTGCGGCAAAATTTCCACGTTAACATTATATTATATGGCTACGTTATAATGACCAAAGTAAATCCTCTGTGATGCCCTGCATTTTTTTTATCGCGTCGCTATTTCTCGTAAGCTGTCGGATATTGTTGGCCTGCTTCATTCAGTTGCATGAGAAAGCCGATTCCTTGCCCCTCTTTTTATTTATTACCTATATGGTACAAACCGTACGCTCTAAAACCACGAGTGACGTTGTTACATAATGCGATAGTGTGTGCGTGATTAACTTTGTAGTCAAGAGTTCAGGACTTCTTTTTCACCATCAACTGAAGTTTACTGCCCGGAGTTCCCTTATCCATACGAATAACTACCATACATTGCAATATATTTAAATTATTTCCAAGTTCAAACCTCTTAAGTAGGCGGCCAATATGTATTATAGAGCTATTGATAATAAGAGATTTAAATATTTTATTACACTATCAAAATTAACAACCCTACCTCTTTATTAGGTGAATAGTAAATAAATCGCAATTATCTTATAAAATGGGTATGTTTCTACATAAATATGTGTAAAGTAGAAGAATGAGAAAATGCTTTTTAATCAGGTTACACAAGGATTTATTTAAAAATAACTTGTAACTTTCCACATTTCGTGTTGTAACACACTAAAACATTGTACAATCAAGTTTGACTTAGACATTCGCGTGATGATTTTGACTAAAGAATTGATAATGATAATTAATTAGAATTAAAATTAGCTTTAAATAAACGCTTTCTATTTATTTTTACCATTTTTATTGATAGAAAACCCGCTGTAAAGTGAGAATGCTTATATTTTTTTTAATTCTGTCGAATTCGATACGAAGGATTAGATTTCAGCAAAAAAATCAGTAGAATAAAATAAAGTAAAACTTTTATTATTGGTTCTACAATCCAATGTGGGTGTTAACCGCATCGAAAAGAGGTTTTCAACAGAATATTTTATGAGTAATAGACGATACTAACTTGCTCAACATATATATATAAATCTACGTTCAAAAATAACATGAGAATTTTCCAGAGCCAGGACTCGATTTTGGAACTCGTGAGTTTACAAACGGATACGGTAGTAATCGATTATCGCAGGCGCATATTAACTAATATAACCTTGTATTATATAATTCAATTGAAAAACAGTTTAATTGATTATGTCAATGCTATCTATACTGCTAGTTTGGTGTAGCTAAAAGTAACTGTAGTTTTTTTAGTTATTTTTTTCTAAAGTCTTATACGACGATCCAGTTAGTGATGTAAGACTTGATTTTATCGCCATATTTGTTCTCTTAAAGTTAGATGGTTTGTATTTGACATCTGTCATCTAACGAAAATGTATAATTAATCATCTTGCGCTATATAGTTCAACTACGCATATTATAATTATAATATTAGAAGCATTTTCATTAACAAATATGTTAAGAAAACTGGGTGGTATTTTTGAGCCACAAGCCATCTGATACCACAATTCATAATCTTAAGCGATTGTCTACTTATTTATCGTTATATTTACAACCCTTCCCATTTAAACAAATTGAGAACCAAGCAGGGTAGTAAGATTTTCAAGTTTTGAGAAAAACTTTATTAAACATTTTGATGCCATTATTTGCTTAAAAATATCAAATTAGTAAACCATAGTTTTGCTTAACACCACGTTTCGGATGAATTGTGTAAGAATAATACTTTAAATATGATACTGGAAGCGGATGCTAAGGGCTGTGCACTGATCAGCGGTCAGTGGCGAAGGGTGGAGGTAGGCTGAGACCTTGAGTTTCTTGTAAACATGGTCAAATCTAAAATGTACTTATATCGATTTTGAATTAACCTTTCCCTTACCATGGTAAAAAAATTACGCCCGATCCCATGCCGTCCACTCAGTGTCCCGATGGAAATTTGGCATTTTAAGGCATTTTAAAAGCTAATTGATTGCTTCAAAAGGTAAAGTATGTTTTTAAATACTATTTAGTCATCGTTTAACATGTTATTCTGTGTATATCACATGCAATTATCTTATAATCGTGTATAATAATCGAACATCGATAAATGTACGTCATAACCAAACCACGGCATGTCTCGATCTGTTTTAAATGGAACAACCAACACACGCTGTCATTTCACGGAGAGTGGGGGTGGCTAATTCATCCGAAGCGAACGAGGGATGTTTTTAGGTAGCATAACATCTGCATGGACTTGCGTTATCACGTTTACCACATAAAATAATAGTTATAATTTTGCAATATCGATTCCCTGTATACATAATTTTAAAAATTGTGATCTTATTGTATCATGTTATTAGGTTTTATTAAAAATCGGATTTTAAAACACATTAAAAATATACTTACATAAGAATAATTAAACAACAAAAATATTCCGATCGTATAGTTTCCACTAAATATATTTTAATATTATGTTTATTATGTTGAAATAATACACATTAAAAAAATTAAATCACTACGTTACTTGAACCTATATGCACGTATTAAGTCTATACCTCTTAGACTATAGATATATCACACCTACTTTTAGATAATTTCATAACAAGAGGTTTTATAGTCAATAATAAAATACATAAACATATATTTAATGTAATATTGTATCCCCAGAAAAATCTACTTTTAAACATATGTATAATATGATAGGTACCGCATTTTAATACTTATATATTATAAACTTCTATTAAATTTTCATTATCCGAAATATTATTGTCGTTCACTTCAAACTCAATATCAGAGTCATCACAAAACTCCTCTGCAGCCACCCTGATTTCTTCCTCTGTTAAATATCTTCTCGGCATGATTAAATATTTTCAAAAATATTTGTCAATTTGATAATCGACGTGTAGATGATGGGAGTACGCACAAATCTAACCGTTCGACTGCCTGCTGTGCACCCAAATAATAGTATGTTTTTTTTAGGTCGCTCGAAGTTTTCAAATACACATGGCCCACAAACCGATGTAATTCTTACATACCTGGCAATAAGGGTTTGTATTAAAAATCCGGGTAAATTTATTTTTATTACGGGCGCAATAAAACTGAGCCTTTCCGGTCAGTATTTTGAAATAAACGGCATATAAAGCGAAGTTGACTTGCTAAAATGAACACTTATAACATTCCATTAAGGGTTGCTTTGGCGTTTATCGTCAGATGCATTTGAAACATTTATAATTCAAGGTTCGATATATTGTAAGAGGCTACGGCTGAATGCATCCTTCACAGAATTATGTTGAACAAAGACATAAATTTCTATCTCTGACTAACAAATGACATTTTAAAATAGTGTCTCATGTTTACATTACTATTATGCGCGTTTCTCTAACATATATCTTTCTAGATAGCCCTGTCACTGTCTTATCAAAATATTGATTAGACTTTCGAAAAATGATTAATTTTACACATAAGACATTCAATTCAACTACCGACATATTTTTCTTTTTATGCCTAAATATTTTATCTACAAATAGCTAAAAGTAGACGTTTATATACATAATAATAAGTGGGGTATCTATGATTTAAGGTCATTTCTAAACTCCGAGACCATCGTGGCAACGGGAGTGTTAAGGTCATTGTGAAAACCATCATATTCCTGATATAATATGGGAAGCAAACGGTTAAACAATTATTATACCTACACAGTTGGTGGTCAACGGCTGGTCGGCCCCAAGTGGACACATTGACGCCAGTAGATGTGTTCATAGCAAAAGTTGGGAAATGCCAAACTGCCAGCAAGTCCCATCTGCTGGCCTCCTCGCGGCGACCTCCGGGCAATGCAGCGTAAACTGTAGCTAACAGCAGGGGGCAAAGGGCGAGTGACCGGCGCCATAAAACTGGCCTTCTGGCTAAGGGAAGGAAATCCCCGACATAAAAACCCGGTCGAGCCGACCCTCAGGGCCCTCGTGGCTTAGGCCTCGGGAGCGCTGGGCTAATCACCTTGCCTCCTTAAACGAAACAGATTAAAACAACACCTACACAGCAACCTCGGACGACAACCGGCTCTGTAAAACGACGACCTTGCATGGAAATGGACAATGAAACAGGTAGAGTAATTCTCTCTAACAACTCGAGTATGCGCATTGGGACATATAATGTTCGCACCCTGCGTACCCCCGGAAAGGACCTGCACGCCACACGCATCATGCGCACCTACGGTGTGGACATCCTAGGGTTGAGCGAAGTGCGCTGGAAAGGAGCCGGGAGAAAGTTGATTGAGGGTTACTCTATTGTGTACTCAGGTCAGGAGCAATATCATCGCCAGGGAGTGGCAGTATTGATGTCAAAGAGAGCGGCCCGTTGCCTCGTGAAATGGGAACCAATCTCGGAGAGACTGATACGTGCTTCCTTCAAGACGCCAGATAGCTCCTTGACCGTCTTCCAGTGCTACGCCTCCACTGAGGATGCCGACGCGCAGATAAAGGATGCCTTCTACGATTCTCTCCACGGGGCAGTCTCCGCCATCCCCCGAAGAGACCGCGTGATTGTAATGAGGGATTATAATGCGAGAGTAGGAGCAGACCCGGTGCTTGGCCCTACGGTGATGGGACGACACGGCCTCGGTGACCCCAACGATAATGGTGAGAGGCTCGTAGAGTTTGCCACTCTGAGTCTCGCCATCGGAGGCACTGTTTTTCCCCACAAAGATATTCACAAATATACGTGGACGTCTCCTGATGGACGCACTAGGATGCAGATTGACCACTTCTTGTACAGCTTGAAGCACTGAAAGAAACTTCTCGACATACGTACTTACAGAGGCGCTGATATCCATAGCGATCATGAGTTACTCATTGGAAACATCCGAGTAAAACTCAGTCGCCAGGCGAGGCCTCCAAAGCGCGAACAAATTGACATTGAGAAGCTCCAACACCGCAGAATTCGAATCGACTTCAAAACTGCTGTACGGGATAGTGTAGATCGTATCTACGAGCGGCACACATCTGAATCCGACTTCATTGAGGCGGACTGGAGCCTCATAAAGAGTGCGATTGTGTCGTCCGCCCGTACCGTCCTTGGTACCAGAAGGAGTGAGCAGCCAAAGTGGATGTCTGACGAAACGTGGGCTGAAATTGGAAAACGAGCCAGGCTGAAAGCCCTGAGAGACGAGGAGACAGACCCCGACCGAACCGAGGACCGCCGGACTGACTACCAAACCCAAGACAGGGTAGTCAAACGATCCGTGCGGTTGGATAAGCGCAATTTTATGAACCGGCAAATTGAAGCGGCAGAGGAGGCAGCAAGCAGAAATGACACCAGGAAACTCTTCCGAATCACCCGTGAAGTCTGCGGCAGGCGACCACCGACTCCCGGAGCCATTCGTGGTCCCAGTGGAGCAATAGAGTCTGACGCAGAATGTGTCAAGAAGATTTGGAAGAATCATTTCTGCGGAGTGCTGAACCGCCCACCCCCTTTGGATCCCTTTGACATATCTGCGGAAGCTTTACTTTTGGACATTCCCCGAGCGACCGACATTTCCGATTGCCCGTCCACGCACACCGAGATAAAATTGGCTGTGAAAAGGCTCAAGAACGGAAAGGCACCGGGGGGAGACGGGATTCATCCTGAATTCCTCGAGTACAGCCTAAGCGCAATCCTGCACCCTATGTGTCATTTGATGACAAAGGTGTGGGAAGAAGAGCGCTGTCCAAGGGACTGGGTGAACGGTGAAATCATCACACTTCACAAAAAAGGTGACCCTCTAAGCTGCGACAATTACCGAGGCATTACGCTACTCAGTGTTCCGGGAAAGATTTTGGCAAACATCCTCTTGATGAGAATAAGGGACCCAATAATGCACGTCCTCAGGAAAAACCAAGCCGGGTTTCTACCTGGTCGAGCGTGTGCAGACCAAATCCACAACCTTCGATGTCTTCTCCAGCAGAGCCATGAGCTGAACGGTCCGATGGCCTGCTGCTTTCTGGATTATGAGAAGGCTTTCGACAGTCCACACCGCCCCTCCCTCTGGACGATACTGGGAGCATACGGGATCCCTCCCAAGATCATTGCCATAATCAAAAGCCTGCACGAGAATAGCGAATGCTGTGTCAGAATTGGAGACACTGTCACGGAATGGTTCGGGGTCACGACCGGAGTCAGACAGGGTTGTGTCCTTGCACCGTTTCCCTTCATCATTCTCTTTGACTTCATACTACGGAAGTCAATACCACCCGACCGAGGCATACCTGTTACCCCCACGGTGAAGCTATGCGACCTAGAATACGCCGATGACGCTGTCCTATTCGACAACTCAATCGAGGGCATTCAAGAGACAATCGACAGGTTGCATAACAACTCCTCTCGCGTTGGTTTGAAAATCAACGCGAAGAAAACCAATGTCTTGTGTAATAGCACCTGTCCTGATCCAGATTTCTCTCTGATTAGCGACGGACAAAACATCGAGAGCGTCGACAGCTTCAAGTACCTGGGGGTACACATCACGGGAGATGGCATTTTGCAGAAAGAGCTCGCTATCCGAATGGGAATGGCTGGAGCAACATTCAACTCGATGCGGAATGTCTGGGACTCACGATTGTACTCGGTCAAAACCAAATGCCGCCTATTCGACGCTTGCATTCTGACGGTGCTGCTTTACGGTAGCGAATCAAGACACCTTACGAAGGCTCAGAGCAACCGTATACTGAGCTTCGAAAACAGATGTTTGCGACGAATACTGGGTGTGCGGTGGGGTGGTATGACTTTAGGAGCAACGAGGAGATAAGAGAACGCACCAAGCAGCCTCTCATCACGCTGAAAGTGAAGAGGCGACGTTGGACCTGGCTCGGTCACGTGCTGCGGATGCCAGAAGAGAACTTCATCCTGGCTTGCCTGTTCTTCAAGCCGACCGAATTCCGGCGTTCTGGAAGGCCGCTAAATACAATCTACAGAGTGTATACGGCGGAGCTACGGGATGCTGGTTTGACCTGGAACGAAGTAAGAAGACTGGCGAGCGGACAGGGATTCTTGGAGGCGCCGCGTGGTGTCCATATGCTCCAGTTAAGGGGCGGATATGGCAAATGAAGTCAGTAACATTATTATTAATAAAAATACGATAATATGTTTATTATTAATTGTTGTATCGGTTTTTCTTATGAATTTCACCATGGATATAAACAAAATAAAACAGTTATTTTAATTCAAACCATCTATGTAAATTGTAAATTGTAATATCCGACGATCTTATAAGAAATAAATTTTATATAATATATTTTAAATCTACTAATTTTTGAATAACTTAAATAAATGAATTTATTAATCTAAATCTAATTTCGCTGGGTATTGGAAACATGGTTTTCTTATTACCTACTACCTACCATAAAAAAAATATTGACCATTTTCACTAGGTTACCGATAATATAGAATATATTTTTTATCCTACAAATAACCCACAAAATAAAATAAGCCACAGTCAAAATGTTTATATACATTTTGTAAATTTCATTTTAAAATTTTCGCTTGCAGGATATCTGTTAAAAATAGTAGTAAGTCATGAATTATTTATAATAGTAGAGTAGCAGGTGTGCTTTTCCCGCTTAGAAGAAATAATGCATTTTAATAACTTTACTATTACAATGGATCAGCGATATGTTATATTTATAGTATACATTAGTTAATTATATATAAAAATGTTGATAGAGAAAAATCCCTAGTTTAATTATTAAAATGTTATGATTATAATAAACATCTCATTCAGGTGTGTTTTCAATTCAAATTCATTCAATCTAAAAAATATCAATACTTTTTTCGAGTAGGTCAGTTTTAAATTATAAATTATATTCTATGAAATCTTCTATAGTTAGTATCCAGCCTTAAAGAAATTTTGATTGAAAAAAACGTATCATCTACGATGACGAAGACTTGATAAGCTGATGTCACTGTATTTAACATAATTTTTGACTTGTATATAAATAATCGAGAGCATCAATAATTGTTTGTCCACCGAAAATGTAGAACTAACCTACCATTGGTGATCCTAATTTGGAGGACAATAACTCTGTTCAACCAAATCACTTCAGATGTTGATATATTCCACCTACGAGAAGATGAGTATAGGTGGGCGTTGTTTGACAAATTCGTAAAATAGGGTCCACTTAGCTCATTCGGTGTGCTTTCATGCTTTATATTTTTTGTACCTGTTTACTTTCTACACTGTTTTTGTGATACTGCATATATTATATTTCTTTCTTCTTTACACTGTTTTGATACTATATCCTTGCGTTTAAATGTCATGTGGCGAACGTCTTAAATTTATAATTTGTAATGTTTACTGTGTGTAAAAACATTATTAAATTTTAAATATAATAATAGAACTTAAATTAACTTAGAAGTGTCTTCTTGAAGTGGACAACACTGATCCAGATCGTTAGTAAATATATATTATTGTATTTCATTTAATAATGACTATGATTATAAAAATCCTGGTTATTTCTCTTGTGTCCTTCGTCTCATTTCTGACGATGATGATCACTGAAATCACAAGCGATTCCAACAACCTCTTTCCATCTAGCAGTGGTTCCCAAATTTTTCCATACCATGGCTCCCCAAAATCAGAATAAAATAATCGCTGGCCCCTCTCTGCCCGAAAATTCCCGACAGAAAAGCAAACATTCAGAAATTTGTAAGTTATACTGATATCTTACAAAAACTGTTAACGGTCCATATTATTATCGAATGGCAAAAAAGGTTTCTCTGTTTAATCCATCAATACATCAATGGTTAAATCTGAAATAGGTATTAATTGACTCTTAATACTGTCTTCAAAATTCTTCTTTTGTTAGTATCTTTAGTCGGTCAATATGAATAATTTAATAACATTTTTGAATAACGTGTTCTTATTTGACAAATTTAAATATACACTTACATAATTGTAAAAAATAATAACAAATAGATATTTGTATTTCTACTGAAATATTTTGTGGCTCCCTGCAGAAGCACTACAGACTAGAGTTTGGGAAGCACTGCTTAAACTACTCGCGCATTACGGATGTTCGTTGCATTTTTATCAGGGAACATTAATCTGTTCTATATTAAAAAAAAAAACAATAATATTTATCTATGTAAATCGTTCTTATAATTATTATTATTGGTGTTTATAAAATGAGCGTCAGTTAAGCTATTAAGCATAATATATAGAGAAGATATTAAATTTCAGACGCAATGATTTTTATTTTTATCTTTTAATTGCTTAAATAATTTATGACAATGCAAGCAGTGTGAAATACTAGGTAATTTGGAATTTTTCTAATCGCACCTTGATATTATCAATTAATTTTATTGACCAATAATCTAAATTGTAAAGCTACCCTGCGCTAATCTTGTTGCCTCAGTCACTTTCGCGATGGTATCGCTCTGTCTGGAAGGCGCACGCCCTCGGTTCTCCCTTCAATGCTACCAGAGATCACTCTTCTCTCCAGGCTGCTCGAATCTATTTTTACCACGTGACCAAAGAATGCGTCTCTTGCAGTTGACCGAGAGACATTATTTGATGCCACGCTGGTTTTATACTATTTAAAATATGTTATAAAATAATTAAATTTTCTTAGTTTTATTTGAATAATGAATGTCGAACGGTATAACACGGTTGTTGACCATAGACACTTATATGATTATATAGCTGTAGAGATCGATGGGCCTTCGGGTCTTATCAGTAATATTTCAATAATGTAAGAATTTTCAAATCATTTAATTATTGTATAATCGTCCCATTTGCAGTCAGCATCTTCTGCACGCATGATATTCTTTGATGGGATTCGACTACCTCAGGCTAGGCCATCAAAACGCTCGAAATTGCAATAATGCAGAGGCCAGCAGATTTCCCAATTGCAAACTATATCAACAATGACTCTCGCAATTTACCGAATATTCATATATATATATAAACATGAGTCGATATATTATATCGACTCATGGTTGAAGAGTTTATCTTAGTACCAACCTTAAGCTCGGTTAGTTCAGTAGTCTTGATATCAATCTTAATCTCAGTCCAAACAATAATCTTCGTGTCAATCACACCTCAGTCTCCGCATCGTTCCACACAGCATCTCCTCCGCCGAGTCTCGGACCTCAGAATGGTATCATAACTTTTCCCTATCACTTAACTCATTTAGTGCTAACAAAGCGACTGGCGCGTTTGCAATAGTTGGCCATTAGATATAATTAACATATTTAAACTTGGTAATTAAAAAGTAATTAACTGGTCAGCAGTGAATGTATTAAGTATTGTGCTTATTTGTTTGTCAGCTATAAACTCGCTCCTTGATTTATACGAGCTATTACAATAATCATACTTTTATCTCAACTCCTGATAACTTCCTACAACGGACTCATCCTTTTACAATGAGACCTCATAAAGGACCGTAACTACAAATTTTAAAATACTAACAAAAACAGTTACATTGACCATAATTAAAACCCATAGGCAGGGCAATCTGCAACTTGGATTATAATGAATTGGGTGTGGTCGTTGTCTTAAAATATAGCCATCACAACTATTCATAAAGTTTCTTTAGAAACTGATAATTTACATTTTACCTTGTAATGACGATTTTTCTGAATATTTAAAATTACAGTTGAGGTAATAATATAGTCATCAATCTGGGATAATGATTATTATTATAAACAAATGTGTTGCTAGATTTCAAAGTCCATAATGAATGAATATGAGAAAAATAGCTTTTTATTTTCTCAAGTACATTGTCACAAGGGTGAAATTTGATATTATTTTGATTATAGAATATTTAAAATTAATAAGTTAGACATTTCGATAATGCAGAAATGTTAGAAAGCAGTAGTTCTTCAACAATGCAAAAAAAAGTCAAAAATACCTAAAGGTGGACTTGGCTGATTTTGAAACCTAGAGACACAAATATAACAATTTATATTGTCTATAAAATACGTTTGATATAGTAACATAATATCAATATAAAAATTGAACTAACGAACTCGACGATAATTAGGTACTCGCCACTCCAACTTATCATATCGTCTCTGTTCTGGCAAAACACACTAACTGGAAAATACTATTTTTGAGTAATTTGACTTTGAAGTTGTTAAAATGTTTGAAATGGTCTATCATGTGAGTTTATTAAGTAATCGTAAAAAGGATGGCTTTAAAATAAAGACTGTTTATTTTTTTATTAAGAAGGTTTCCAGACGGTAAAGTTTGAAATAAGGAACATTTTGGTATAACTAACACAATATGTCATTTTTTCGAATTAGTGTCTTCTGCCAGAATAGTGACGATATAATATTATTAATATTGTGGAATTACTGCCAAAAGCTGGTAATTCTCGAAATCATGTTATACAGTCAATGCAATTTTAAGTTTGACATACCCTCTAAAATTAAGCACAATGCTAATATTCTTGTACTTTATTTATGAGCATTTTAGGATGACCTTGATTTTTTTTAGCATTCATATTTCGTAACCTAATCCGTTAACTCTACATACTTAAATTATCGACTTACCAACTTTTGGCAAAATACAATTTGTATTAGATATAATTATTAGTCGATATCAAACCTTTTAATCAAGCAGTTCACAATAATAATCTCTCAATTGAATAATAGTTTTTTGCATTCATACTGTGTTTGTCCGAGAATGATGTAAAACTATTAAATACTAAATTCACATAAATAACCAAATTGTTATTATCCTAATATATACATACTCAAAATTTAATACCGTTTACAAGAGTTACATTAATCATAAAAATAGTTCTGTGTTTGTTAATCATATATTAAATTTAGTAGTTGGACATCATTCGAAATTGAAATACCAAACAACTAGGTACAAAAATTGTAATATTAACAAAAAGTGATGAACAACTATAGTTTCATAATAAATGTAAGTAATATGTAATTCTGAGTAACCAAATTAGTTATTATGAATACCTATAGCATAAAGTTGTTCTAAAGATCAACCACTATAAAACTATTTTTATTATGTATGTAGTCAAAGCAAACAGAGACAGGTATAAATTAATATTTAATGACAATATTACCATGACTCGAAGTTTGCGTTGCCAAAGTCACCTTTAAATAAATGTGTGTCGCAAAAGTTAAAACTTTTGAATGTCTAGTATAAACCTTGGTGCTGCAAATTGAATTTACGCTGAAGAAGAAAATAGTTCTTATTTTAGATCTTTGCCACTAAAGACAGACAAAAAAACTAGACTTGTTTTATTTGAGTATTGTTTATGTTACAACCTTTTATTCATTTAAAGCCTTTATACTTCTTTAAATAATGTATTGTGCCTATGTTAAGAAGGCCATATAGTATGAAAGGGAGATAACAACTTTTGAATAGAGTGAGAAGTCTCATTAAAATGTATTATTATACGAGATTACACCAGGTTTTGTGTTTTGCCTAAATCCCAGTTGTGTAAGTACTAATTTTGTTAATGATGTAGTTGTTATATCATACATTTATTCGTGAAGTAGTAAAACAATCCAGATACCGCAAAAATGCAATGTTAATTATAATACTAAAGCTTTTACTTGTTGTTAAATTATATATATTATAATATATACTGTATTAAATAAAGCTTCATTATTTAAAGTTTTAAAATAGGTTATATCTTTAGTATTAGACATTATATTTAAATCAAGGATATTTCTATTTCGAGTTCGAGTAACAAGCATATGCATATTAGATTTTTATATTTTAGTTAAATACTGCAATAATGCAATAGATATTGTTTTTAGCACTACATCAGGCCATGAAGTCTAAAAACAGTAGTGTATCGAAAGAATCATAAATACCCAGGCTTTGAGAAAATCACATACATATTATAATGGTGACCACACCAGAAATTGACATTGGAGCCCCCAAATGAATTACTCGCGCCTAGGACCGCCTATTTATTCGGTTAGTAGAACCAGTGTACATTGACAAAATAATATAATTACAAATGAATACGGCTTTAATGTAAATATTATGTTGCTATAATAGGATATAAATATAACGGTTCACGTCACTGCCTTCCTTGAACCTGTCACGCCCCAGCGTTGGAGCACATGGCAAGCAAAAGTTCGCTCCATCGCCATGCCGGACCTAGATTGCGTAGGTCGCTTTTGTAGCACCGCTTTAGGGTGAGGAAACGAACCTTGAGGGTGTGCCACAATCAGAAAACACAGAATTAATGGGAACTGAAATACCTAACGATCGTGGAGATAAAACTTAAACACGTGTCAAGAATACGTCACTCTAAGCTTTTCCTTCGTTCTGACAACTGCTCTCAGTTTATGCATATATTGGTATATTTGAAGGTTGCAATACACACTATTCCACGTATATAATGTGTGTTTCATTTTTATAGGACAGTCACACAATATTCAAAACCCTGCTTAAAAATATAGTGTATTGAGGGTGTAACATATCTGAATTATATTTATAAATCTGTTCTAAGACCACGGTTCAGTTCATCTAGTAATAGTTATAATATTCCAATAACTCTGCATTTTTCTACATAATGCATACTAATTATACGAAAGCTTCAATAAATTAAAATAACCGGTGCTATCGAATTATCAAATCAGGAATACTCTACGGCCTTTACGCGATTCAACTCAATTCGCAAAGCGGTCTCCAGTTCACAGAATATTTATAAAGAAATTCCCGGTTTAAAGAACAGATTAATCGTCAGCTAAGGATTATGGATGCAGTCATTTTAAATATTAATCAAATCTCAATTAACGGGGCCGTTACGAGAAGTACAAGACTATTTCATATTTCCCAAGTAATTGTGATTAAATTCGTCAGACAACTCTAGGGCTAGAGTTTTGCAAAAGACGTTTAATGAAATTTTCACACAGCTACCTTCTCATATTTTGGAGTAAGAACAAAGCACAAGGGAGCGCTTACGATTTTATAGCCTAGTTTTACCTAAGTGATTTATTTGCAAACCAACATAAATGATTTTCTCATAGGAATAGTATTAGAGATTACTTTGTACAAAGAAAGCTGATAGATACCTATATTTTCATTCTACAGTACGTCATACTATTAAGTATTGTTTGATTGAAATGCAAAGCTTTTAATATTATCTAGTATTAATAGATGTCTCCTTATACCATTAGTATATTAGTATGATATTCTAAATTCCACCAAACTTTCCGTATATAAGCTTACATTAATTGTTTATATTTTTGAAGTGAAATAAACAATTTTCTTTGATTATGTCAGAATCTGCTTTAAAAATCAGTAATTTAATTATTCTCTGTTTTGCATTCATGCATCATATCCAGCATGCATCAGACAGACACGACATAAATAGTGCACATTAAAGTTTGTTAGTCATTCGTATTTGTTTTTATTGAACTACGACTTCACTTTACAGGAGGGTTTCACAAGCATAGTGAACCAAGTCCATTTTTGTTATATTTGAGTAAGCTAGGTTCAAACCTAATATATAATACATTTTATTAGTCATTATTTGTTTTCATTGAACTAAGTCAACAATAAAATTTACAGATGGTGTTTGTTAGTTTTTTAAAATTCAATTAGACACTGCGAAAACCTAGCCATAATAGAATATAATAAAAAAATTCTCATCGATTTGTAAAATATCTAAAATTATGCAATTAATTCATAAATAACTTTGGATATTTTATAGATAAAATAATATTTTTATCTACTATAGTTTGATTAGGTAGGGCTTAATGAATTTAAAAAAATAACCAACAAAGTGTAACATGTATTCTTAATTCAATGAAAAGATAAATATGAATGAAAAAGTGTGCACTATTTTGTCAAATCGCCCATAACATACCAAAACTAATACGGTTTGGCTTACGCATGGTTTAATTGATTTTTAAAACTAACCAACACCATCTGTGTGTTTCACAAGCATAGTGAACCAAGTCCATTCTGGTTATTTTTGAGTAAGCTAGGTTCAAACATAATATTTGAGTATTTCTAATTCTGTAAGGGTATGATTGCACTTCTGAAGTGATAGTTTGAGTACATTTAAAATATTATGTGAGGGAAATCATACCCTTACAAAATAAGAAATACTCAAATATTAAGTTTGAACCTAGCTTACTCAAATATAACCAGAATGGACTTGGTTCACTATGCTTGTGAAACACACAGATAGTGTTGGTTAGTTTTTAAAAATCAATTAAACCATGCTTAAACCAAACCGTATTAGTACCTAACCTAACCTAACTTAACCAAACTATAGTTGATAAAATTATTATTTTATCTATAAAATATCCAAAGTTATTTATGAATTAATTGCACAATTTTATAGATAGATGAGAATTTTTTTATTATATTCTATTACGGCTTGGTTTTCCCAGTGTCTAATTGAATTTAAAAAACTAACAAACACCATCTGTAAATTTTATTGTTGACTTAGTTCAATGAAAACAAATACCGATGACTAAAAAAATGTATTGTGGACTATTTATGTTTTAATATTATTATTAGTTACACTCACGGTAGCCGCGCGGCTTAAGCGTCGGCCTTTATCTTCGCGAGTCCCAGGTTTGAAACCTGGGTATGACAAGTACACATTTTTTTTTCTTCAATTTGTGTATGAGTAAGATTATGGCCCTGATAGGTTAAGCAAGTGGCTGACATCCATGTCTCGTAAAAACAAAATCTGTTAATACTCGTACAAACCTCTACCATGCGGAGGCCCATAAATGATCTTATTAGGATCGGACATGGTTAGAATATGCATGCGCCATTTTACTCTAAACTATGCTAGTCTAAATTATTAGATCTTTCTTTTACTGAAATCCTTCCTTTGCACACATTAAATTATTTGTGGTTACGGGAATTAGATATTACATATTGTATGTATGAATACTTTCCATTTGATGTAAGAATACAGCTCAAGCGATAATAAAATAATCCTAGTAAAAAGCTTTGGCTTTGGCAATCGAATAAAAAATACTACTTAATATTCTATAAAGCTTCGCCACTAGGCAACTTTTGAAATGTACATATTTGAATATAAATCTATGAATAAATCTTTGACACTTTGACACACATAATAATCAACAAAATGTCAGCATTTTTTTCTAAGATCTGTATTTGGTTTTATTTTCGGTATTCATCTGGCTTAAAAATAGGCTGTGTTTTCGTTATATTGAAAATGCCAGCTTATCTCCCGTGAGAAAAAATAATATGTAGACAGGAGCATGTACTACGTATTATATTTTTGGTGAAATGTGAGAAAAACAAGATGAATTTTTGATGTGAAAATTGCCGTGATTGCCTCCTTCGAGTACGTGTAGGTGGTTTTCAAAAAAAAGTTTTAAGCAATGAGGTTATAGTATGAGTATCTGCTCATCCTTTTCTATCTCCTTTATTCTATTACATATACTCGTATTATTACATAATATTATTGAGTATCTCAACACGAATCACTGTTAACTAACGAACATAAATGTTAGTATATAATATGATTATTATGTACATGTGGCTAGAGTTGGGTTTCCGGAATTTCCCGACGGGAATTCTCAAGAAATTCTCGAGATTTTCCATCCCGAATCTCGAGAATTGAAATTTTTAACATTTCGGGAAATCCCGGATCTCGAGATTCTTTACTCGGGATTCGGGATTTTTTTATTATCAAATATTAATTGAAAAAAAAAACGATTTCCTATGTGAAAAAAGTGGACAGAAAACACAAAACCTTCAAAGACTGATCGGGACATTTAACACAATTAAGCCAACGTCGACTCAAAATGAGCGCAATTTTTGCAACATCTGGGAATTTTGTATCTCAAAAGCGTACGTGATTGTCGATTGCGATTGACAGTCTGTGTTTTTTGATATTCCATTTTAATAAATAATGTTTTAAATTATTTTTGTTTCCTACTTCTGTTTGTCATCATAGATAAATAAAAAATATTTTTTTTGGAATTTCTCTGTTTTTACACTGATGTTAGGATTTTTAAATGTTTTTTTTAAAATTTCCCGATATCTCGAGAATTCAAAATTTCGTCATTTCGGGAAATCCCGAATCTCGAGATTGAGATTTTCTCGGGAAATACCCAACTCTACATGTGGCGAAGACTATTAATTTAAAGCCTACTTTCATAAGAAAAAATATTTTTTAATTGCATATTAACATATTCATAAATAATCATTTGATTGTTTTTATATTCTATAAAAATAGTTTTATTTGCCAACAACAGATGTCATATAATATAATGTAGTATTCGGATAACAAAACAATCTGCAAAAGTTTAAAAATATATATACTACAGTGCGCCATCTGTCTTGACGTAAATAATTGTCAGATTATGTGTCAAGGAATAATTGTGATATTTTTTCGTATGGTCTTTCGTCACGTAACCTTGGTCAGTGTATAGAATTGTATGAAATATAGTAGGCTCCTATTGCATAGCCTAAAACATTCGCGCATAATATTGTTGTAATAATTTGATAATTTAAAAAAATTATTTCTATGGCGTATAATCGCTTATTAAATATAGATTGTCTTAAAAAAAATATATCTAATGATTTTTGATGTGTTTGAAAAATACGTAAGTAGTTTAAACTCATCGATCATTGTGTACCCATTCATTAGTAGTAATATCGTATTATCTTCTTATTTAACGTAAGCACACCTAATAAGTGTGTTCTTTTTCTTAGATCTCCACAGCCTACCTCTTTCCAAAAGTCATCCTTCGCCACTGCTGCATACTGAATAAAATAAACTACTTATTATTAGTTATTTTATATTTAAAATTTTAATTTAGAGCTATATGGAGGCATTATCCTACATAACGCCCTTTGGCCTAAAAAATATTTCATCGTTGGTACAATATTTATTGTGCTAGACCGCCGTATTTTTCAGCAGTCTACTGCAATTAATTTAATTGTAGTTAATTATTTAACATTCAAACTTAAATTACTCAAGATCATGTTATTTGCAGTTATGACCCTATAGATGTCAGTGTGCGATCTGTTTTTAAATTAAAAAAAACCACGTGAAATCGCCAGTATACGTGTAGTAGTCCGTAAGATAAGGCCAGATATGTATGCCATAGTATAAATAAATAACCGTATACATACTATTATTAGAGACGTACATTCCTTTATGATTCGTCTACCTGAGACGATAGTATACAATACATAACAAGCACAGAAGATATAATACATATAATACCAATAGGCTATAATTCAATACGCCGCATCTTGAAGCAGGGTTTTGAATGTGTGAGTGTCCTACGAAAATGAAGCACGCATTATGCACGTGTAATAGTGTGTGTAATAACATTAAATGAGCGTAAATGCATAAACCGAGAGCAGTTTTTAGTATTCGGCGTAAAACGTATTCTTAACACGTGTGTAAGTTTAATCCGGATTCTTCCTTACTCGAGTCGGTTACTTGCTATCGCCTTACCCGTTATGTATTTCAGTTCCCATTATTTCTGAGTTCGCTGATAACAAGTAATGACGCCACGGCAGGAAATGGTGGTGGCTCCCACTCCTCACATTCATAGCTTGATACACTATGACCACTTATATAGAACATTAATTGTGATTAAATATTTATATAAGTAATATTATAATACTTATTACATACGAAAAAGCATTTGTTAAAATAGTGTTTTACGTTTATTGTAATTTATTCTTGTCTCTAATAATTGTATGACAATGTTGCAATGTGGCAATGATTTTTGTTTAACTAAATAAACATTTTTGTGAAGGGCTGCAGTCACGAACCTTCTAATTCGAATTTTTCAACCACCCTTTAAATTCATCCCTCGTGTAATGCACATTTCGCACATATGGACGGGGCGGGTCTGGGTGTGTCATCATTTGTATGCGTAAATGTGTAGGCTAAACCGCGATCCCAGCCTTAATCACACTAAGACGTACGGTAGTATTTTTACGAAAGTAAATTGCAACCCTTCCGTTAAATCATTTTGCTCGTCTAGTACCTCATTACTAAAGCACATAAGTATATAATAAAATTAAGAACAATACCACATCTATATAAATTACCTACTTAAAATATAAAAACTTTTAATAACAATAAAAATCAGAATAACATTTTTTATATTCTATAAACATTTAGTGGTAGTTTTGGTACTCTAAACATTGGGTTTTCATACAATGTTCTTCGAAAAATTAGCTTTTTTATTAATGGTGCTGTAGATTTTAAATCTTCCCTAATAGATTCTCGGCGGTCTTTAAATAGAAATTAAAAAAAAATGATGTTGTTGATATACTTTTTAAGATAATGGAGTTTATACACAATAGAGGATAGAGGCTTTGGTATAGTGGCAAGGCAAAGGCCAACTAGCACTATATTATAAATTTATATGAATTAAAAAAAGTAAGACACCCGGCAGGAATCTAAAGGAATTTAGAGAGCGCTTATTAGCAGGTATTAATAAGGCCAATAGTTAAAAATTGTCGCAATTAAGCATATCATTTGTATTTAGTGGTAATGCACAGGGCGCGAAACCCAAGAGACGTAGGTTCATTTCCTGCCTGGTGTCTTACTTTTTTCGAAACAAAAATTCTATTCGCTATATTTTCTCATGAGTGTTCTTAAAATTATAATATAATTATGCTCTACAATTATATTAAATTCTTATATTGAGTAAAATACAAGTGACCTTTGTACACCCAGATGTAAAATAAATTCTCTAACTGAAAATAATACCGTCACTCTTTTAACATGAGGCATTGGTAAAAAATATGCTTTATGAATTATCGAAGCGCAGATTAATTTATTGACCCCGTCAAACCTCAAAGGTCACCAGGCCAGAATACACCCTCTCTGCCCACGCCTGAAATGATTATCCATCCTCTGTTTTGTGAAGATAACAGAGATTGGCAGAATGAATCTCACCACAAGTCAGTGTGGTAGGCTTGGAGATGTTATATAGGTAAGCAGTTGTGAGAAACATTAAATCCAAGCATTCGTGTCGATTGTTTCCAATACTTGATGGTATAGTTAGAGGAATTAATAGGATTTGTATTGTGATGTTGCCACATTTAAAACCTAAATATTACGGTCGTAATCAAAATTCTATGAATTTTGCTAATGTCTTGTTCATCTTACTATATAAGATTTACAGTTTTAAATACGTTTAACAAACTTAACATATATATTACTATAAAAAATCTTTTTTTTTTTTTTTAAATAAAACGATCTCCGAAGGGTCTTGGATAGGTATTTCAATACCGGTATTTCAAGACCAGTATTCAATTATTTATCGATACCGAAATACCGATTTCAAAAATCCAATATACCGGTATTTTCGGTAATAAGAAAGTATACGCATTTATGTTTTTAACCAAATTGAAATTATGATATTTTGACATTACTTACTACTATATTGTATATTAAATTTAATGTATAAGTTTCATGCTGTCAAAATGCAAATATATTGACTGAACCTAACAAAGGTTAAATAATATTAAAACAAAATCCCTCAAATATACTCATAGACTTATAATTGTCGCGATGAATCAACATATTTCGAGAAAAATAACATTCGTGGCTTATATTATATCCAATTATTTTATAACTATTGATCTAACTTTGATAGTATATTGAACGAACTGTTACGTCCCCAAAAAGTGGAGTAGTTTAAATAAGATAGTTAATCACTTTCACTAGTACTTTTAGGTTTCGTAATTTACGAATTTAAATAGTCTTTATACTTGTAAGGTATTATTAATTGCTATTTTATTATTATTGTACAAAGGACTATGAAAATATGACTCTGTTAAAGTCTCTTTTGTTTTGTCAGGAATAGCGAAAAGAGAGCGGAAATGTTCACAGGAGATATTAAATTAAAATAGAAGAACTTTTGATAGATGTTTGATTTATTAAACGGAGATAAATTACAGTAATACAATTGACAGAAAGCCAACTTACATACTAGAGAGACAATGGTCGACAGAGAACTAACAATTTCATTACGTGTGCAATTGTTCATATATGAAAAAGAATAATGTTCTAGAAGTTTCTAATTATCAAACACAAATAACATATTTTATTGTTTTGTGGTTTTCTGGAATTATTTAGAATGAATCAATATTTAAATTGACAATATTATTGATATCAGAGGATGCTATTGTTATCAGAGGAAGTTGTGGTTTCTCTAATTAGAATCTCTTATCTACTTATTGATTTTGTGCATAGCAGAACGTTGAATTTCAGAGAGATTTTTCTGTACCCGGACTTATTGTATTTGTAAAAATTAGCAGTTGTAAAATATTATGATGTATGCAAATTTACAAGGGTACTTTAGGTTGCTATAAAATAATGGTTTAAATAGATTTTAGTATTCATATTTATTGATAGGTACTTATTTTTTTCAATATTATGTATTGACGAATACCGGTATTAGTACCGGTATTCAATAAGAAATACCTGTATTGATATATTCATTTGGTATTGCAATCCCTAGTCTTGAACATATAACCACTGGATTCGCGCTAATATGTTCTACCAATCAAGCTACGGCCATTCCACAGAACAGATTAATAAATAGAATTCCGATAGGCTATATTACAATACAATATATTTTGACGCAGGGTTTTGAACGTATGAGTGTCCTACAAAAATGAACCACGAATTATAGACGTGCAATAGTATGTGTTTCAACCTTCAATAAACCAATATTAACTGAGCGTCAATGCATAAACCACGAGCAGTTGTCAGTATTCGACGTATGACGTATTCTTGACACGTGCTTAAGTTTATCCCGTATTCTTCCACACTCGAGATGGGTTACCTGCTTCTCCACATCCGTTAGGTATTTAAGTTCCCATTGTTTCTGAGTTCCCTGGGGCATCCTATTACGACGAAATTAACTAGTGGTTTTTACATTGAATGCTTATCAAATAGTATTATGTTTGACTATCGGTTTTTGTGTTATCAAGGTATCAATTAAGTGCCCTAATTACAAACCGACGCCCGTAAACGTGTTTATTAAAAATAACAAACAACGAATAATTAACAATATTTGAGAATATATCATTCTATATTATTGAACACATATAATTTGAAAACATCTCATGCATATATACACTAGAAAAGACACCCGACGGGGTATTTTTTTCATATACTTACATAATATTATGCGTGAGATTTTTTCAAATTATGTATGTTCAATACCTAATAATATTAGGTATATAATACTTTATAATAATTTATTGCTCTTACTTCCTTCCACAATAAAATTTAATTTACAACAAGACCAATTAAAAAGACAAAAGGCATTCACAATCCAATAATTGATACTTAACCCGATTAAATTTCTCTCCATCAAACAGCAATTAAAATATATGTTTATCAGTCAGTAAGTTTAATTATATTTGGATACAAAGAAAAAATGCCTTGATAATGAAGGTATCTTTCGATTGTCATCTTGCAGAAATTAATAAAAATGTCTCGAATGTCATTATGATTAAAAAGGTGCTGTGAAGTCTTGGGTTTGAATTCCGCATTCTGGCAAATTTGTTGATAAATCAAAACTGTTGATTTTGTTTTCAATGTATGTACCAGAGCATAAGCCTAATAAGTCAAGAAAATGGTTAACATATATTTTTTCCATTTTCCATTCTCTTGATCACGATTGATATTAGATTGTAGAAAAGGTATTGAAGCTACTGCATTATAACCCTTCTTATCATCAATCAATGAAACTCACGGAATAAAATTCAGCTTTGATCATAAACTATATTATTTTAAATCACAAATTTAATAATCGTATTTCTTCCAAAGCGATTAAAATACCTGGTTTTATCATGCAGTTACTCTAGTGAGTTTAAAAACATATTTTTAATAATATGAATATAATCTTATATTGTACTTCTTTGTGCGATCACTTCTGGAATACATTTCTACAATATGGTCTCCCTATTAAGTATAAAGTTCACACCCAAACCATTAAACGGTGTCAACATATATTTCTACGTTTTATTAACCTTACAGTTGAACCTGTTATCACAATAATTTGTTAGAGATAACGAATCTATACACGCTAAAATCAAGACAAACAGCTGACCTTTTCGTTCTGTTTATACCCTCGAATTCAATCATCGACTGCTCGGTCGGTAGTTACCATTGAACATGATTTAGTTTCGTGGTCCTATTAGAAAGACATAAAATGGTGACCAACTGTACGTTGATTTTTTAAAGTCAACTTTACAATTATTTATTCTTCAATACCAAAGATTCATTTCCTTTCAATACTTTCGTACAAGCACTAAAAAACTTCAGTAAATAGAGCTTGTGATTTTTGAACTTTTTAATTTCTAGAGAATAGAGAATTCTCTCCATTATAGTCAAAATACCTCTTGTCGATTTTTTTGTAACATTTTTTAGCTATGTCGATAAAAAAATAAGTACCCAGAAATTACATTTAAAGTCGAGAGCTTTTTTTCTCGATCAAAAAATTTCTCACCGGGAAATTCAAGATATTCCATTCAGGATCAAATTCCAAAACTATTTCAAGCTTTTTTTATTCCAAAAAATTCAGTATTAAAACTATCCAGAATCATTGATGATTTATCAAAATTTCGTGAAATTAATTTCTTGAGATCTCATTTATTTTGTGTGACTATTTTTCAAGAATAATTCTCGAGACAATCTTTGATCACAATCTCTAGCAATAGAAACGATATTTTTTCTTGTTATGCACCTACTCAACGTCTTGTTATTCACAATTTTATATGTTTTGCGGTACCTATTTTACAACGTTTTTATTTGGTTGTATTCTTATTAAATTTGTCCGGTGGTTGTTTATCCCGTACAAATCTTGCAATCAATTTTTAGTTAACTTTCCAACTAGCTAGACATTTGAAACTTTTAGAATATATCAGAACACGATACCAATACATTTTTTTTAAATACCTTTAGTCATCTTTAAGTTTCTTAATCTTTAATTCATTTTCAGTTAATTCTGTTTTGTATGAAAATGTTGGAAGAAATCCGTAATCCAATCCACCATTATTGGTTGCTAGGGGTCTGGGTTCCTAGCAACTAAATTAATAATATATACGTGCGTTACTGTGGAAATCAATATGAGTGTCAAAATAACATTTCAGTATTATTTCTATCAAATACAAATTTTTTTGATCGTTTAAGCTAGTCAAGTCAAGTTTATATGATTCACCAGAAAATTTAAAGAACGTTGTAAGTATATAAAAAGTTCTTTTTATCTTGTAATTATTTATTGTGAGTTTAATAAAATGTTATATTTTATTTTATATTATTATATTTTACCTTGCTAGAATATTTCTTTATTATGGTTTTGTGTGCGCATTTTTACTGTTTTATTTAATATTATATTTTTTTAATAGATCCGTGCAGAAGTTACCGGATTATGGTTTTGAGCAATGATTCCGTGTACTAAAGTTTCCGTGTGGAAATGAGGAATATTACCAACATTGAAAACCCAATTGTAAAGGTAGCCTTTCACTGCGTCTACAGACGATCAGTCAGTGTTAAGCCATAATCAACGCTTCTCTTATTACATCCTTCTCTCAATTCCGAGGTGTTCTCATCCTTCATTAATGATCAATTAGAGAAGGATTTAAGAAAGGATTCGTCTCGCATTTTCCGACTCACGGATTCAAAACAAAAGGAAAAATTGAACTGAAAATTGAAAATCCACAGCCTTAAGAAATAAGTTGAACGTAAACTCAAACTAGAAAAACAGATGACTCTTTTAAATTTATGTTTTTTTCAGTATTATTCCAATTTTCGAGCTTTTCTTTGATTCCATTTCAAAAGCTTTATGTAAATCTACCAATACCTACATCCATTCAACTACTATTATGTCAGATCCATAGGATAATATCCTTATCATTTTATAAATAGTGGAATGTCAGATATTTCAATCGGATTTAAGCATTTGCTTCTATAAAATTGTCTTTGAAAAAAAATGTTTGGATTAAAAATGTTTGGAAACGTGTTTCTATACATAAATCAATATTTTTGCTTATAATCGGAGCACATGGGCCTTCACAAAGTGAAGTTTATTTTAACATACCTACTTTTAGTGTAAGGCCTCAGTGGCAGGGTTTTTCAGTGCGGCGTGCATGTTAAACACGTGCACACACGCTGTATACAAACGCTTTATATACACGCTGCACGCTCCGCACTCCAAAACGCTGCCACTGAGGTATTTGATTGTCCAACCCACTGGGTATTTGATCTAGATTCTAGATCACAGTAATCACACACATTACACCTGGTTAAGTCAATTATGGTCGCCCTCATCCCAATATTTCCCTCCTACCTATAATCCAAACTTTTTCAGCAAGTCCAGGCGTAACTCAGTTACGAGCAGTGGCGGCTCTAGCATCTTTTAGTAAGTGGGGTCAGATGGCGTGAAATATCTAATAAGTACCTACCTAATTATTATTAATCAAAGCGTAAAAAACATATCTTTTGTAGCTATTACTTCATCTTCATACGCCTCCTGCGTTCGAAAGAATCTTATTGCTACAAGAAAAATAAAATAGTCTTTACAAAGATACACTCGCCGTCAACCATGTTTTTTGGTAAACTGTTCGGAGTTAAATGCTTTTTTTGTTTTGATTAGTTCATACACAATAACTAAATCTGTTGGTGACTGGTTGGTGAGGTCTTAATCGTTTCACTTCTAGTTTATCTTCAAATGTCAATGTACTGAATTTATATTTCAATAAATGAACCACCTCATTCATCATAATACTTAATATTATTTATCAAAATTATTTTACTAACGTGAAATTCAGCTATCCACAACTAGTACATTACAATAATTAATATTTAGGTAATACAAATTATTATTGATTTAATTAACTGAAATAGCACATAGGTACCTACCCTTTGTTTTATTATCATTCAAGATATTATAAATTATTATAGTATGTATTAACAAATATATTTTAAAACTTAAGGAGATAGATAACATATTTGATCACTTACTGGCAAACTAACTAATAAACTAAACCGGTGGGTCATGGGATATGAATTTACAGCCGACCGACAAGATAACTTCATAATATATTATAATAATAATACACCCAGTTTTACCTACTCACACTTATGCAAGACGAGGTATTTACTACAGTGTCCCCGGTCCAGCATCGGTAGATGTGGGTAAAATGTGCATAGCACGTGCAAAACGGCATACAGACGTACGCATTGTTCAGTTTCCCTTTGAATTTTGAGAATCATAACTGGCAATCGCATATAGCATCTCATAATATATTATTGCTTTGATTTTAAAGGGACCACCGAATTTCGACCCCAGAAGTATCGTTGTATTGTACTATGTAGGTAGAGCCAAAACTCACATAGAGTATTTGGGATGGGCCAAGAAACAATAATCAAGGATGGGCAAACAGTACAAATAAAATATATACTTAATTAATTTATACAAAATGAATGTATTATGGTAGGAACGTATAACATGAATATCAATTGAATATTGATTATAGAATGATGATGAGGGGACCGGGGTCTGTCCCCTAGGTACCCAAAGGAAGAGCCGCCCCTGGTTACGAGTCATCAGTAGACCATTATTAATAAATAAACTTCAGTTACATCAAGACAATGAGCACATTTAGGTGTGTTACATATAATGTTTATTAATAAGTATCATCATTATAATGTCAATCTGTATGTCCCTGATAACCATATTAGAAATCGGGAGCATAGGTTATTATCCCAAGGTGCTGAACTAACCTGTCATTGCTAATGCCAATTGGGTGATTATTAACTATTTCCAACCTTGGATATTGATATATTCCACCTACGTGAGAATGAGTTTAGGTAGATTTTGTTTTATAAATTCTTAAAATAGTCATTCGGCGTCGGTACTTCCATATTATATTTTATTATTTTTGTACTTATTGTTTATGGTTTATATTAGTTATGTTTATTGTTTATATTATTCTGTTTATCTAATACTGTTTATATTTCTTAGAATTCTTGCTGGTATGTTGTGAACATCTTAAATTTGGTATTTTTAAAGTTAAGTATGTTAAAATAAAGATCATACAATTTGATTTTGAATCATAAGCTTGTTTCAATCCTCTGTTGGAATCCTTCTCAAGTTCTCTTCAAAATTTTCGGTTCCCTGTTTTTCTCTGCCACGTAATATTTCACCAATCCAGTGTACCCTAGAGCGGTCTTTCATTAATTTGAAATTTATAAAAATTTAACCACCTTTTAATTAGGTATATCAATTTATTCCCTTTATAGTAATCCGTCAGCTTACAAACCTTACCAATATATTATCAAGATGGCACTGGCGGCTCTTTTACTTTCTATGTGGTGGGGCTTAGCCATTAATTATTAAATATATATACCTACATAATCATAATAATATGATTTTATAAATGAGGAAATAATAATTATTATAGACTAACCATTACCAGTTTTGAACAACGAGATACAGCGAGCGTTTTTACTCACATAGGGGCTATTTTATTCACTCCCCAGTATGCGTATACTAACGCTAATGCATTCACATACTTTATAAAACGAGATTTGTAAGTACCGCGGCTAAGTGACCCCGGAATGCGTAAAATAGACGTCATAGATTTCTTAATTCATACATAGGTGTCACAGTGAAATAGGGCATAGGTATTTAATTTAATTAATTACTTTGATACCACATAATCATCATTATGTTATTACACAATTTACAATCATTGCTTTATTTATTTTTATAATAATAAATATCTCTAAAAAATTGGGACGGGTTTAGTTGGATAAAATAAATTAAATAGTTGATTTAAACATATAATTAAGTAGGTATATTATGACAATGATAAAAATATCGGACGTGTATTTTTGACACAATAACGATGTGGGGACGGTCCCTACGAACCCGAAAAGTACTTATGTTTATAATTATTATAATTAATGAGGTATTTTTTTATTTTATTATAATATGTATATTGTCTTTAATTTAGCTATAATATCATAGTTTTTATTGTGTATTTAAAGTACATCCATAAATAACTAAATAATACACGCATCTAAATGTAATTACAATCTTTCATAATGAAATCATTTATTATTGTACTTAGTGAAGACTTTATTATAATTTAATTTCCTTTACTATAATAAAGGAATAAAGAGCAATAAATGTCAATATTAATCACACATTTGTAGGGAAAATATTGTTATACATTATTATTAATTTATCACTTACAACAATAATAACATTGGTAAGTACTACACGTTCTCAGCTTTATCATATTATTTTTGATGTCATTAAATTTCAAAGTACATAACACTCATGAAAAACATCTACAAAGGGAAGTACGTTGTTCATATAACCAAAAAATTCCAATGAAATTATATCCTCGAAAAGCTCGACGTTAGAGAATTTTCAATCGAAGCTTTAAAAGTAAAATTAAGCTCATTCTATAAATAAACCGCAGCTTTTGTCGCAATCGCGAAACTTTGAGTAGAAAGGAAAGTTTTTTTTATTTATATTATTTCAATAAACGCTTACCAAAGTCTCGGATGTATTTACTTCTGGTCGGCATAAAAAATACATGTCTTTAGCTTTAGTTAGTCTAGAGGGATTTTGTTCGAAACAAATAATAAACATTTTTGCTATACACTAAACAGTAATAATAAGCTGGAACGCTTTATATTCTTTCGCAGTTCAAATACAGTAATATTACTGACGTGACAAAAATATAATATAAAACCATGTACATTGTAAATACATACATTATAATTTCAATATTAATTCAATAGTTCTGTCTAGACTAGTCACTTATCATAAGCGAATCGATTTTCCGTTAAGACTATATTGTGATAATCTGTCAATGTCTAATCTAAATAATTCATTGCATAATACATAACTAATATTGGTACATAATTTATGAAAACACCTGTGTGAAACATATAATTACTAAAAAAAATCGTACAGGTATTTTCAAAGTATGTATGTTCAATAAAGAAAGCTACATTCCTAAATTTAGTGAGTTATTCGTTGAATATAGAGTCAAATTGAATTGAAAGGGTTATTGCAAGACAATGATATGCCACAGAAACATAGTTTGGAGATATGAGCAATTTAATATTCTTGTTCGTTCACTACTGTAACAGGAAAAATTACTATCCTCATTAAAATGTTCGATATATCTCACATCTAATTATTCTGTTTGGAGTAGAAGGCGTGGATGACAGACCGATATCAATTTTGACTGGCATGGCATATCATATTATTGTTATAACCATTTTTATAGCAAAATTTGAATTTGTAAAAACTACACATTAATCATAATTATTGAGACATTTGTGTATCTTAAGTAAAACGAGAGTGTATGCACTGGGAATTGGTTTCATTCAAAATCAACAAATTCATAATTATGTGGCATATCATTGTCTTGCGATAACCCCTTCAATTGAGAGTTGAATCCGATTGGCTCAAAGTAATCTGCTGTCCATACATAATGGACATGTGGGAAGAGATACTCAAGTCGGTTCAATTAGTTACCCATTGAGAAGTTTGACCTGGTCGCCACAAGGACCAACTTTATAGCTTTTAAATAAAATTGTGGACGTAGAGATCAGGTCCGTGTTGTTTATCTTTGTTTTTGTATTATATTTATAATCAAATTTATTTTCTTTTATGCAGGGCTCGAAATATACCGGAGCGCACCGGAGCGCCGTTCCGGTTGATAAAATCCCCAAAATTATCGTTCCGTCTCGTGTATAAAATAATTTCACCGTTTGAGAAACTCCAACTCACTTTTTTTTTAAATACACATCATATTAGATAACTATGTTAATATTTTCGTAAAATTATCGAACGCTCCGGTTCGTTAAATTTTCCATTTCGAGCGCTGCAGTCTTTTGTTAGTTCTCCATGCCTTTTTCCTCCATGGCACTTAAGAGCATACTTCAGTGAAATGGCAAATAATTTTCAGCAATAGGTGGGACTTAATTTCGACCGCGTTGCCAGTCGGAGAGCGATAGTCGACCTGTTAGCACATCCATTTGTTTTGTGATGGCGTCGGAGGAATTAATTCTTAAATCGTGAAAAGATGACTTAAAAATGTTACGTATTTACTCGAAAAACAAAACATGTCAATGAATATATTATTATTATTACTTAAATAACATTAAACATAATATTAAATGGACGCATCTTGAATTTTTATAACAAAATATGTTTTGTTCGTCACGCGTCGTTTACACAATCTGCACGTCGCGTAGTCACAATCGTTTTAGACCATGCCTCAGCTGAAGTATAGCCTTAAGTCAATCCAGTAAACTTGGTCAAAGCTCACTTGAGACCGCGGCGACCTCAGACTTGTGTAACTGCTCCGGAGACATTGCCAGAAGTAAAAAAATGCTGATGATTCTTATCAAACGTAGGGCCTCGTGATATACTCAATTAAAACCGAGTTTGGTACGGAGCGGACTGGTTTGGAGGGGTCTTTGTTTGTCCATACTTGTTTTAATAACAAAACCTACATAAAGTGTCTCACTAATTTAATCCAGAATAGCATGATTGCTACACGTAGATAATAATATAGTAAGGAAAATAATAACTCGGTTAAAATACACAATACTAACCATGTTGAACAACATAATATATTATGCTTTTAATAATAATACATACTATTATTATTATATAATAATATTATGTAGAAGTTTATTCAATACCCCATACCATGGTTACGTGTAAATTGAACGTAAAACATTTCACCGTAGCACAGTTCGCCGTGAGCTTTCTTATCGGAAATAGATGACCGTGTACCTTAGACTATAGATACACGTGTACTATACGGTATCCAATTATATTAGATTCAATATGAACATTAATTCAAACTTCATAGCTGATTTTGGCAAAATTCATGAATTCAATAATGAAAACCTAACCTAACTACTTTATAATCTAGTATTAAGTTTTTATTTCAAAATTTGTTTGCTACTGGTTTCCTGTAAACCGACAAGAACCGTGCTTAATTTAAACATTAATTTTATGTCAGTACTATACGACTCAAAGAAGTTGGACGGTCTTTAATATACGGCCATATATGTGTCGCTAGATTTCAAAATCAGCCAAGTCCATAATAGATGAATAGGAGAAAAACAGCTTTTTGTTTTCTCAAATACAAATTAATAAATTCCACATATTTATAATGCAGAAATGTTAGAAAGCAGTAGTTCTTCAGCAATTCACGAAAAAAAACAAAAATACCTAAAGGTGGATTTGGCTGATTTTGAAATGTAGCGACACATATTTCCGGTACAACATTTCACGATGCAGTGTGATACGGCGAACTGCATACATACAAATTTCCGGGCACGGTGGTTTTGAGAGGCCATCAACTTATATGTAGGTACATACAGAAATTAAATTTGATAATGTTGATAAACAGGTTATTTTAACGTTTCTGGCTTTTTTTTATGTCCCCTAAAATTTAGGTATCCTAAATTATGTTATGTAGATAATAATATAAAAAAGAAAATGATTTCTCGGTTAAAATACACAATACTAACCACGTTGAACAATGTATATGCTCTTAATAATATTATATAATATTATGTAGAAGTTTATTCAATACCTCATACCATATCCAACTTGCATGACATCGATTTCGGGCACAGATTGATTTATTAGCCGTTTATTTCGATGAATTTACACCGCACACTCTATCACAGTTGCCTACTGTGGCACATTTTTTATTACATTTTATTTTTTATTCTGCTTACATTTAAAAATAACCTGCGCTGGGACAGAATTGTACCCCTGTAAATAAATCGTCAAGCTGCGGTAAAAAATATTCGACTATCTTAAAAGGTTATGGGGCAGGGATGGCGAACCTATGGCATGCGTGCCACTGGTGGCACGCGGTGGCACGCGTTTGAAAAGAAAAAAAATACCTTAACATGGAATGATTTTAGTTGGACGTATATGGGAGGTGGGTAGGAATGTATGGAAAGGGAGGGAATTGGATAGGAAAGTATGTAGGCAGGTGCGCCTGGGTATGGTGCGTGGAGATGGGATAGGATAGGGATAGCATGAGACTCGCGGGAAGGAGCAGGGTCGTGGATGGTTTGACTTGTACCTCTAAGACCTCAGTTACCTGTTCGGTTACTTCACTCATTCGATGTTAGCTATAATAATGAAAGACATAACAATGGAATTAAAATGAAATCTCGGTTTGAGCGCCACTCTATGATGATGCATAGAGACAATAGTGATAAGGATAATTAAATAAAAAGCAAGTAAAGAAATTTCAACAAATGTATAATTAATGTATAAGTTTAACTTGCGGGCGACATTGTATAAAGTTGTATAAGTTATGAAATGAGTCACGAGCGCCTAACACAAATATAATAATCAGACAAAGTTAGAATTAAGATAAAAAGCTAGTTCGGTGGACCGTAACATAAAAGGAACAACAATAAATACCAAACACAAAAATAGGCTCTTCAGTTTCCATCGCTGTCCTCGAATCCTTCCAGGACGGAATCGAGGAGTGCGTCTTCAAACGTGCCGGGTCCATGGGGTACCTTCGATCTCCTGGCCTGTTGGGGACGTCCTTCAGTGGGCCTTCATCAACGTCTCCAAAACGTCAGGAAATCAAGGCCATGTGCCCCGGTTTCCGGGACTTGGAACTCGAGAAACACGTCTGCTTCGTTTGAAGGCTAAAAACTGAGAGAGTGCTGCCGCTTCGCCTTTTCGTTCTCAAGCCGCTTTTTTTGTTAGCGCCGGAAATAGTTTCACGAACTGCGTACAAACTATCCGGCGTGATCCTGTCGATGTTTTGCGTAGTTGCCATCATCAAAAATTGTGTGTCATGTTATAAAATAATATGACAACCTATAATATAATAAATGACAAATTGCATTGTATAAAAAATAGCAGGCAAATACTCTTCAAGAATAAGCATTAGGTACGTTTAATGGAAATATATAATTGCATAAGTCGATCCTTAGACTTTATGCGTCACATATAATATTATCACACTAACCTCATCAGGCGGCGGATGATGCCGTGCCTCGAACGTCTAATTTTGATCGATTTACGATGTTTGATACCACTGTAGCAAGAGAGTGCCTCATCTGATCGGAGCAATTCTCGTGTCAGTTTGTGCGGTAAGAACCAAAATAATTACATAATACATTAACAAACAATTTTATTTCTACCCACAAAAAATGATTGCACAAAATGAGAAACAAAAACTTGTGAAACCAGTAGTACCTAGTAATTCTGGCAGACAGTTTCAAAATTGGTGGACCGAAATGTATGGCGTAATTGAAAAAAGTGTTAAAGCTATAATACGTGTGCTATGTTCTGTGAGTGGTATCTAGAACATCATCATTTTTTTAAATAGAATTTTTTAAAACTATTTTTTTCTCATGAAAAACTACTTGGCACGTCAGACAGTTGAAAAATAATATTTTGGAAATTTTGGCACGCATACGTAAAAAGGTTCGCCAAACCTTTTATAGGGAAACTGAAGATATAAGAGACAATATTAAATTTACAAAACCTACCTAACGACTTTCTTATAAATTTCAATGCTAAATAAGTAATTGCTCTTTATTTCACTATTTACGCAATTAGAATTCATTCACTGTCTCTAAATACAAAAATACTTCTTGTTAAAAGTAAAATTGTAATTATTTCAAAACCTATTCAAATCAAAAACAGTTATTTTTTGCAATATATTTACATTATACAATGGCACTGGGACAACTGGATGCCAGGACAAGTGGGCGCCGATCTATCCAATGAAATAAATAGACGGTTATTACGATTAACGAGGAAAAGAAGGATTTCAAGTTACAAACATTTATATTTTTATAAAAATCGATGTTTTTTTAAAATGAGAATATAAAAAATCCTAAAACTATGAATAAGTCAAAAATCTTTTAGGATCAGCATAGAAAACTTAATAAACTAAATTTCAATAATAAATATGATTATAAAATGTATGTAATAATAAGATGAGGTCCCGTGACAAATTCACATTTTTTTACAATTGTAAGTTTATCTTTTACTTCAAATGAATACATATTTATTAATTAATACAGTTGAAATTGTAAATAAAAACACGTATACCTCGTCGGCCGCCCATTTCCGTTTAAATGTTAATTAAATAATATGATACAAAATGTAAGTAAGATAGAATATGACGTATTCTTCAACAGAATTTCTACAAGTAAAATAGTCACCGGTTTACCTACCTACGTATTTTATTTTCTACATACACAATAAAATAAATTATTAGTATATATAAAGTACGCACAACAGAATCACAGACAAATCTGGTTATTTATTATTCAATACGCCACAACAAGTACACATTTTAAGTAGATACTTAGTATCTTATGCTCGATTTCGATTACAAAAAAAAAAAAAAGATTGTGTAGAGGTCCTTATTTTCCTTTGGTAGGTAATTCTCTCAATACCTACCTATTGTAGGACATAAAATTATTTTCGCTATCGTAGAGAATATCTAAAAGCACTTTCAAAGTCAAGTAAATATCGTACCTCTGTGACCTTAGGATGTTTTAAACAGAAAAGAAAAATCAATACGCACTATTCTTTTGCACGCGATTCACAAAGGACGATCAATCACTTTTGAAATAATATGAAAATTACATACAGCTACGGAAACCTTTACCGCTTTAACCTGACAGCATCTACTTAGTTATCCATCTTTAAAATACTTAATAAATACGTTTATTTCAGATTATAAAATCAAATACCGTGACCACTTTGACATAATTTTAGACTAGCATAAAGAGGTTATTAATTTTAATAAAATATATTTAGTCAAATTAATGTTTCTGAAGTTATACTTCTTTAGGCGCGTTTGGAAAATCAGATCAGAGTGTATTTTTGGCGTATGACATGTAACACATAATTTATTCTTTCACACAAAAATAAACGAATTCGATTGGATTTGAACCGCCGATTGTTCGATTATCAGCCGAACGCACTGCCTTTACGCCACAGTGATACTCCAATCGTGACGATTATACAGTATAATATTATAGTTTAGAATTGTTCCGTTGCTAGGCAGCGAATTTATTATTGTCGGCCATTTGCAATTCCTTACGTAAACAAACTATTAAACGTCATAGTGGCAGTTGTTACTTTAAAAATAAAAACAACGATAAATAATTAAATAATTTAGTAATATAAGTTAAAGTATATAGAAATAAACCAACGGCGTTCTAATAAGCGGTCATTTTTCTTGAGTGTGTAATTTAACAAGATAATTAAGAGCTAGTTTATCACAAGTTTTGTTACGCCAAAGAAGTATAACCTCTAACGCGCGTACATAAGTACACACACCGATTATTTTTCAGCTCATGATGTATTTTCCTTATCTATAATTTTATTGCATGTTGAATATTATCCGTAACGTATGAGATAATACATAATTATGAAATGTATAAGAAAGAGCGAGACGTATAATACACGTAAGCACATTTTTTTTCGACCATGTCCGATCATAATAAGATTGTATGGGCCTCTACAGAGTGGAGGTTTATATTAACAGAATTTTGTTTTCACGAGAAATGGATGTCAGCCACTTTACTTGCTCAACCTATTAGGTCCATACTCTGACTCATACACAAATTGAAAAACAATATGTGTAATTGCCAGACCCAGGATTCGAACATGGGCCGTACGACGCTATAGGCCAACGCTTAAGGCGATGTCTTCACCTACCAGAGGCACCTAGCGGAAAAATACGAAATTTGCAATTTGAGACATATTTTTTATTACAATTTCAACTCTTTTAATTAATAAATATGTATCAGAAAATATTAAAAATAAATATATTTTCTTATTTTAAGTCAAAGATAAACTTACAATTATTATAAAAAAAATGTTATAAAATGAGAATTTGTCAAAGGACCCCACCTATTACATATATTTTATGGTCATATTTATTATTAAAATCTAGTTAATTAAATTTTCTATGCTGATTTTTGACTAATCAACAGTTTTAATGTATAGTAGAGTAGGGAGAAGACATATTATATGATTATGTTAGCAGGAGGTAATGTCACCTGGTAATATTTAAATAGTTTTCTGATCTGTTGCCTCACGACGCCCGACATTTTTTTCAAAAAAATTTTTTCTTGTAAGTGTTTTTAAATTATGTAAGTATGTGAGACTTATTGCTTATATAACAACATTTCTTGTGGAGTGGGTAAGGTAAATAAACTTTTTAAAATGTATTTCTCTGAAGGTAAACGGTATTAACCTAATTATTATTTCACTTTTAAAACTAAACTTGAATTTTTACTATACCAATTTCACTGTTCATTACCGAATATCACATCACACCACATCAATTGCTTCTACAGGGAGTTGTGACGGGTTGGTAGTGTTAATTAATTTAACAGTTATATATTTAAAATTAATTTACTCAAAACGAATGAACAGTATCTTATAAGGTTAGTATCCAAAATAATTTGGAGGTGACCAAATTAGTGTAATAATTACTAAATAATAGTTAAGTAAGTAGCACAGCGTGGTATGGAGAGGAGCATGCTGGACATAACGCGATAGGACAAAAAGCGAAATGAGTGGGTAAGGAAACAGACAAGGGTTTGCGAAGTAATATGGTTCGCTAAAAACCTCAAATGGAAATGAGCTTGACGCATAAAACGAAGAGGGGACAATCGCCAGACAAACCTAGTCACACATTGGTACAAAGAGGTACAAAAGTCCGCAAGATAGACTTAGAGGCTGCTGAATCGATGAAATGGGTAAATTCTTCGGAAGTACGTGGCAACGCAACGCACAGGACCTAGAGAAGTGGAATCAGCTTGGAGAGGCATTCATCCAACAGTAGATAGATTCAGGCTGATGATGACAATGATGATTATGAATTAAGTAATATATAGACAATAAAACACAGTTCATCATACTGAATTGAGCTATACAATCGGACTCTGAGAGAAAGTGCTATATGAATGAATAGAACGGATGACTAATGTCTCTCAGTATTTTTGGGGTTGACCAAATTTATCGCTTTCATGGTCTGTCTTGCCCACTTTTATGTAATATTAGGCATTTATTTTTTCAGCACAATGTGAATTTAGGGTTTCGGGAATCCTAATAATAGCTTTAACGCAATGGTTCGTATTATTGCTTACGTCAGATATTGCTCATAATATCTGCCTACTTCCTTTACTATTGCCAATACTATTCAGGCACCAGGATAATGTTTATTACTAGTTTTATGTACCTGTTACACTTATACATGAATCCTTGAAAATATAATTTTATAATTTATATTGACATTTTTTTTTCAAATAAGGCAACATAATATACACGAAAGCAGAGGTCGACAATACGATGCCCGTGAAAAAATAATTGTTGCACCCTCATTGGTGACTAAGGATTCCAATTCCGGGATCCCGAGCTATTTTCGATACGTATGAATCTCGGGATTGGTAAACATAATCCCGAAACTTTCGGGATTGATTTTTTTTATCAATTTTTATAGAAAATAAAATAAAAACGAAAATATAACAGAAAAAATACTTTTAATAACATATAACTATATGAGAAATAAACTGAGTTTGAATGAAGTTTGATTTATTATCCATGTGTTGCAAATTCATTTTATTTTTTCACATAAATTAATAAAAATGAGAAAGATTGGAAAAAACAATGCTTCACATATTTAATCCTTACAGCGCGAGCGCCACAGCTGTTGTATCCTGATTAGGGGGGCATTAGATATAATTAGCATGTTATTTAAATGTGGTAATTAAGAAGTAATTAAATGCTCCGCAGTGAATAGGAAAGTGATTTCACCATGATATTATACGTTTTACGACAGTTTCATATTTGGCTGACTAATTAGATTTATGAAGCGTAAAGGCCATAGTTTAAATTATACTAGATTTATTTTTGACCGATTTTATCAACATTATTTCTACATTTTTTATAAAAATTTATTATTAACTATTGAAAAAAAATGCCAATCCCGGTATTGTCAAATTGTAATCCCAAAATCCCGGGATCAAGATTTTGGCTCGGAATTGGATTCCCTACTGGAGACGGAAATTACTTCCCCTAATGACCGAATTACTACGGAAAACTATTTCAGATTTATCTTAGTTACTTACTAAATAAAATAATGTAATTTCTGATAATAAATAAAAGTATTTGCATGCACTTTTGTCCCATTCACGATGGCGGAGTGGTAACGTATCCACTTGATAAGTTGAGAAAATGTACATGTTGTATTTCACTGTGTGCAAAAAGCGAAAGCATGGAACTAATAGCAAAATGGTAATAAACCTAATGGCAGTAGTGTAAGTGAAATATTTAGAAACGTTTAAGCTTTGATAAAAATCGCATAAATGTATAGTTACGTTACCAGAAATCGAATACACAGCTCCCCATATTGAGAATCCAGTACCTAGTTTGCTCTTGGACTTAAAAAAAATACATACAGCTCCATAATAATAAAAAAAGTTGAAAGATGTCACTTAGTTTACTCACTTTTAGCTTAGCATACACAATAGTGTGCAAACTTTGTGTGTGGGCGAATTATGGCAGCCCTAATCCAATACAAATCTCTAACCTATCTCCCAGGCATATTATAAACTCGCAGTCATTGTTCAACATTATTGGCATTATTGGCAGTTTTGAGCGTCGATCGCCGCGACACAGGATGACTCTCAAGAAGTTATCATTCGACCTTAGTTAGCGCTAAATTTGTTAAGGTTTGAGCAAACGTCGCTTCTATCATATTTTATAATCTCATCTTCATCTCAAGACCAAAGTGCGACCGTGGGAGTGATAGTACTAGTGGGTGAGTGCGGGAACACGGAGACAGCCCAGCTCACCCGCCTTATCAACATTAAAGGTTAGTGCCTGAATTGGATCCCTGTATAACTCGTTCCCCCAACATCTAAATCATCCCTTTCCTACAGTCCACTAAAAAGCGCTACAACCTCAGTGTAATAAGAGTGGCTAGTGTTCAGCAAAATGAATGTTTCTCGCATATAACGCACAACAGAACATCAATTTTATTATTATCAACTTAACTATGAAACGTTATAGGTACCATCATGTTGCTTCTTAGTACGGCTACCAAATTTACAACACATGTTTTATTAAATTAACTAAAAATAATTACCACCAACCTTATATTTATCACAAAAAAAGTTTTTAAATGAATGTAATCATTTAAAACAATATTTACCGGTGATGTTTCCAAAAAATATGTAATCCGGCCGTATAAATTCTATCTTACTCTAACGCATATTGCGGAGATATAAGCGTGCCGACTGCTTTCTCATTCACACTTATGGTTCGTTTTTGTTCAGGCCTTGGCCGCGACTTACTAATTTTAAAACAATGTATTGCGCACTTCATGGCAATAGGGTTGCCATCCTCTGCTTTAAAGATTTATTTTATTAAACGGTAAACATGTTATTACACCTTAATAACTAATTTCAAATAAAGAACACTTATCTTTTATCTATGCCCGAACGCTGGAAAACGGGCTAAGTTATGAGAGCCTCCATTACAGTGCTTATTTTTAAGGGTAGAGATGGTAATAATAATATTAAAATAAGAGTCGCGAGCCAAACACGGCAGTCTCACGAGTGTAATTAGTAAACGTACTTTATGTGAATAGATTTTTTCGCATTAGGGCTGTTATCTGTCAGAGCAAGGTGATTTAGGAGGTTAATGAGTGAAAAAAACAGTCACAGATAATAATTTACGCGACTCCTCTGAATTTATAAGGGTAATTTAAATAACGAACATAATATTTTACTTATACCTTTCTTGTTTCTGGTTGTTACGTCGCGCCATCCATCGGATAAAGAATGAAATAGTAATTCTAAAATAATATTCTTAAAAAAAAAAAAAAAAAGAACGCTTCCCTTTTCAAATACTTTACCCAATAGGTAGAGTATAATATGCTTCATAACTTTGCACTCTGGCTCTAGGATGAAAATTATGTAATATATTCTAATTATTTATTTTAAATATTATATAATCTATATATTTATTTATTACTACATAAATATTATATGTATATGAGTTGCCTATATCCAAAATTCATCTGTCCAGTTTTGACCAAAAATGAACTGAATATGCAGTTATAATGCTTATTCAAAGGGGCACAGGGGAACGTTTCCAATAGTAGTCTTTTGCAGCCAGTAGGTACAGCGGTTGAAAAAAACGTCCAATTTCAAAATGAGTCTTGTCCCTAAAACTATGTCAAAAGTCATCTTGTCCATGACAAATCTTTAAATATTTCAAAAACTCTATTTGATATTTTAAAAAACGATATGTTTTTCGCAAGCATATATTTATTTCAATTTGATTAAACAAAGAGAAATTTATTTTTTTCATGTAGAGGTTCCATACACGTTTTTCGTGAATATCTCTCAACCAAAAAAAATAGACAACACGAACTTTGGAAATAGGTGACTCATATATTATATCGACCATATCTGATCCTAATAAGATCATATGGATCATATGGAATTTTGTTTTCACGAGAAATGGATGTCAGCCACTTACTCAACCTAGTAGGTCCATTCTCAAATATCATACACAAATTGAAAAACAATATGTGTACTTGCCTGACCCAGGATTCGAACATGGGACCCACGACGTTATAGGCCGACGCATTTGATCTAATTTTATGCGAGGTAATCAGGCAGAGGCGTAATATCAGTATAGCAAAGAGTGCTAAAAAGTGAAAACGTATACTCTACTTTGTATTGCATAAAAAAGTTTGGTAGCACCCTTTAACTATTCAATAAATAAGGCATACATAATTTTTAATAACCTCAGAAATTATTGGAGAAAAATCCAAAAAATTAATTCACATTATATAAAATAACAAATGTTGATTTTTTAAGAATTAATATTATTTATTAAATATAAAAACAATTTAATTTAAAAATAAAAGATATGTACTTAAACAGAAAAAACAGGAACACGCCAAGGGTAACTGCCGTCCAACCCCCCCCCCCCCACAAATAATTTAAAAACTAAAAACATTACGGTAGCTAGTACAATTTATAAAAAATATATTATTTAATGACATGCAAAAATATTTTCATCATCAAGTTAATTTTGAATAATTGAATAATAAATATTTTTAGTAAAATAAAATAATGTTTTTTTTTCAGACTCATGCCGCCCGGGTGTTTAGCACCAATAACACCCCCGCTTAGCGCGCACCTGAGGAAATGTTCTGGAATATTTAAAGTGTGTTTTATTGTATATGTTCACTATAAATTAACTCACATGGAAAAATTACAGTAGTGTAGTAGTAGCAATGAAACAATCACAGAAATACCCAGATTGACAAAAGCACAATAACGTAATGTAACCCCACCAGGAACTGTCCCCGTTACAACGTTCACACCATCGAATGGTTGGATTGTTCAGCGTAACATTCTAAATAGTTATACTTCAATGTATTTGGCTGTCTTTCTGTGCAAATGCCAAAAATAATTTATTACTCTCTGCATTGATATTATAATGTGAATTTTTAGTTCTGATACGTGTCAAACATATTTCTTATTTGAGAACAATACTAGTATCAATTATTTATCATAGACTAAATTTCAGGGTTTATCATGGCAATAAATCTGTATACGTTTTTTTTACTGTTAACTTAAATAATGGTAATTTCATAATACTGTTATAATAATATAACTCTCTAGTACGATCACAACTCGAATGCCATAGTTCAGTATTGAACCCTTACTACACTGTCCTTATTCGAAACGTTATTACCGGCATAAGTTTTGAGCGTTGATTGCCGCGGCACAGGGTGACCCATCCAAAAGTTATCGTTAGACTTCATTTTGCTAAATTTGATATGGTTTGGACGAACGTCTCATTTGCCATCTATCATAAACTCATCATCTTCATTCCAAGACCAAAGTGTAACTGAGAGAGTAATAATCGAACAGTCACTATACTAGTATGTGAGTGCGTGAACCCAGGACCTTCTTCAGCAATACAGCCGATCAATTTTAAGGTAAGTACATTAACTATATCCCGTATAAACCGCTTTTCCCCCATCATCCTGAATTCAACCACAAATACAATCCACATAAAAAAAACGTCACCATCCAAGGCCTGAACAAAAACGATGCATGAGTGCGAGTGAGAAAGTATTCGGCACCCTTATAATCTCTGCGACACGCGCTAGAGTAAGATAAAAGGTCTACATATTTTTGAGATGGTTTCCAAAATTATCGCCGGCAAATCGTGCTGAATCGCTTCACGTAGCATTGATAATCTGCGAGTTCGTGTTGGTAAATTTGCTATTTTTTGTGTTAAACATAAAGTCAGTGGTAAATATTTTTAGTTAATTAAGTAGGAAAGGTGGTTCTGCGTGTTGTATTAAAATATGGTAGCCGTACTGATAAACAAGAAGATGGTATAACGTTTCATAGGTAAGTTCATACATGTTCGTGACAATTTATTTGTATATTATTATTTATTTATTATCAGTGACCTAGTGTTTCTTTAAAATAACTTAAATTATGGATATCTTTACCTAATTGGTTGCATTTTGACCGCTTAAAAATACTATATAACGTAAAAAAACAGAAAATTATATTTTAATTCTGAGCGTCTAGTGCGAGCACTTTGGGCGAGTACTAGCGAAGTGGTCTATGGTCTCGAACATTTGTAGGCGAATGCGTTCACTCGCCCACAAACCAAACGCACGGCACGTAGCTTCATTTAGCAATGCAACGGGTGGCGTCTAGATGTATCTATAGTCTATGTCACCATCAATCTTTATCACTACGGCGTATTATTTCTGACCTTTTTTAAATACGATTACTGTCATACATTATGTTTAATATACCCAGAGTCAATATTTTTCTATACGTGTCTTCACTAAGTGAATAGAATGCACAACTATTCTAACTCACAAGGGGGGGGGGCATGCTCAGCGTACGTCAAAATGGAGCTTTTATGCTATTCTCAAAGCATGATACTGGACATTCCTTAAACGTTGTAGATAATCTATTTACATAATTTTGAAGCCTTATTATCCTTTATATTTATTTTAAACATTTGATGACTGCATAAAGTATTTTTATTACATAACATAGTATTCTTTTAAACCTCTCGCTCTAATGTTTAAGAATATAGTCATATTTCAGTACGTCCATGTGAAGTGGTGCTAAGATTTTTTATATTTATTAATTTTTAAAAGCATTTATAAAACCATTAGTAAAATTTATGTCGACATTATTATAGTGAAATATTTACAATACAAAATTATATTGATAATCTCTGTGATCCCAAATTTGACAATAATTAGGCATTTTATTATTCAAAAAATGGGCAAGATTTACGCATTTAAAGATAATTTTAAAGATACCGATTATAAGATATGTCATTGACCATTCAAATGTGATAAACGTTCTACGAATAATGTTTGCTTTACAATAATTATTGACCTAAGAATAAGGTAGTATTTTTTTGAAATACGCCATTTCTATTGGCATTTCCCAGTGGCTAAGCTACAACATACGGCCGTAGTCATGAATTGACAAACGATAAGTCATCAATCTAGGTTACTATTGACCGGTGGCTTGACTCTGCAGAACTATGAATTATTATTATGATCGGGTGGAACTGTTTTGTTCCCTTGCCTCTTTTTAATTGAGTTACTCCAAAATTCACCACTCATTCTAACTGGGCGACAGTATATTTCATTTTATTTATGTTTAATAGATCTTTCCATTACTGTAATATTTAATAATATAATCTGAGTTAATTATGCTTTCTGTTTCCGCTTTTCATTAGGACCATCTTATTTCCATTGCATTTTATTTATCATATTGTATTCTTTTGTAATTCATCTTGTTGGTTGATCTAAATAATAATATATATATCGAATTATCTTGATTTCATTCAATGTACATAGTTACTATAGTTTAATTATATTTTTTCGTAAAAACAGTTACTACAAAATATGGCACAGACTGGCTTTTGTGATAGTACCTTTGTGGAATATATCGTCTAAGTAGATATTTATAACAACAAAGGTTTGCATTGAAATACCTTCGACGTTCTCAAGTTTTGCGCTAAAAGACGCCTATAGTAAGGCCATACTATACTATCGGGAGATGTCAGATGCAAGAACCGAACGCCTTCCTTCGTAACACTCGCTAAAAATATTACTAATATATAGCTACACATATTTTCTAGGACACTAGTCTGCTCTACAATAAAGGAATTATTATTCTTTCTGCTTCAGAAGTAATAATTTTTTGAAAGGACCATTATAGTACTGAGATGAGACAACCAGAAACGGATATACTTGTTTGTAGGAAATTTTATCGAAATCAGAAATAGAAGTCAATTATTATTTTAAACAATTAATGAATTTATCAAAGTTTAGATCTTTTTTGAAGTGATTTTTATTAGAATTAAAATAAATGATGAAAATATTGATGTTCCATTAAAATTAAATAAGTAAATTAGGCATTGAATGTGTAGGTATTAGTGACGTCCCGTGGGGGTAGGCAGATTGAGCGTTGCTTGGGGCGGCAGTTGTTCGAAGGGCGGCAAATCGAGGAGAACTTATGTAATAACGGAAATATCTTTGCATTAAAAAAAATCAGCTCACTGGTTGGAAACAAAATGTATTAATTAACATATTAAAAGGTTTAACAGGACTGTAACTTTTTTCGGGTTCGCGATGTCTATCTTACTTCCGTTTACTTTACTTCTATTTTATCTAAAAATATTTTTGCCAGTCACTCGCGAGTTTTGAAAGTGAAGGTGTATTTTTAAATGCATCTGAAACTATTGAAGCAGAGATGGCATTTATATAAAATAAAATTTAGTGGTAATTATATTTTGTCAGTAATGTATCCATACAACACATTTCTTAGATATTGAAGCCACGAGATGCGATTTATTTCAACGTGTGCTATAACCCTATATCTTTCACTTAAATTATAACCTGTAAACTTTATAATTATTTCTAACAGTTAATAAAGAATTAACTATAAATATACAACATAAGCATGAAGTTCAGTAGTTTTGATAGAAAATATGACGTAGTTGGAGCGATGTCGTGCGAGAAAAAACTTCATGTAAGAGCAGTCGGAAATAGTATAGATCATGGCCCCCACAAAGGGGGGCTGACAGGGCTCTAGCCTGGGGACCTGGGATTAGGGGGCCCGGCGTGGCGGGTCAAGCAGTTAAGTAAGATACACACACCACAAATTTGCCCTAATACTAAAAAAAGTCGCCTACAGTACTATTTTACTTAAAGACTATTAAAATTGTATGTGGTTTTCAGATGCAATTGGATGTGATATGATGACTGGTATAATTAAATGATAACTCACGTGTATTTTATAATTATTTTTAGTGTATTTTTCTTGACTAATAAAACCGGGTATTTGGCTATTTATCCAATATGGCAAAAGATTCCATGATACTTAACAACAACAAAAGGGAGTCACGATCAGTGCTTCAGTGTAGACAAGTGCCGACAAATCTATAATAGTTTAAGTGAATTTATTTAAAAATACAAAAGAATGATAAAAAACATTATAAAAAATGAGGGGATTTTGGCCCTGCCTGGGGCGGCATTTTGTCTAAGGACGTTGCTGGTAGGTATTCTAAATCAATGATAATTTAATAACAATAAGTATCACATACGTAGCTTATAATATAGTCATTTCGATTAGTATCAGTTTCAAAAACGAACTCACAATTAATTAGAAAGCGTATATTATATATTGAATGAAAAATAATGTATCAAATACGTCATAATAAAATTTGAACGTCTTCTTAGGCGAGCTATATAAATCATGTTACTAATATTATGATATAGCTCAGATACCGTTGTTATTAGCGGTAATTCAAATAAATAATGGATGGATCAACCCGAAATTGCAACAAACATTTTTTTAAAAAATCGAATCATCTTAGAGAGGCTTTCTTCCAGTAGTAAATCAATTCAAACAAAAGTTTAGTGTACTAAATAAAATGTACCCGGTCGCTTTTATTAAAAATACTAATCACAACCTCTTCAACTTTTCCTAAAGCACAAGTCGATGCTTAAGTACTGAAAGTTTTATTGTAGATAATGACAACGATTATATTAGTATTGTGTAGCTTAGTATTTACTTCGCTATCAGACTAGCACGTGTACAAGAATCCAGACCTGTGACCAAGCCATCTCTGCAGTGACGACCCGTGGGGGTAGGCAGATTGAGCGTCGCTTGGGGGCGGTAGTTACTCGAAGGGCGGCAAATCGAGGCGAATCATTTGGAATATAATATAGAAATAGCTAAGTACTTAAACTTAGTAATAACGAAAACACCTTTCCATTAAAAAAATTAGCTCATTGGTTTTGTCGGGTTTGCGATATCTAGTATACTTCCGTTGCCCTTCGACGTCCTTGGTGACTAGAAACGACACGTGCAGATTTGCGAATAATTATAGTCTGATATTTTGTTAGTAAGGTATCCATACATGTACAACTCATTTCTTAGATATTGGACTCATGAAAGGATAATAAAAATACTGTATAAAAAATGGGGCCGCATTTTGGCGCTGCCTAGGGCGGTATTTTATCTAGGGACGTCACTGCATCTCTGCGCCGAATACCTGACTTGCAAGCCTAGTGACTGTAGTGTATACTTGACCAAATTAAAAGAGGTGATAATTATTATTGTTTTCCATATCACTTCGAAACCATAAATTGAACTCTGACTTACCGCTTATTTGAAATTGTTACGCCTACTGCCTACTTTATTTTTATGACTATTAAATTCCTAATTTGGTTCTAAGTTTAAAAAAAAATAACGACAGTATTTTCTACATTCACGTGTTTCCAAATACTTATAATAGGTCGAAGAAGTTCCAAAGCACGTTCCGGTTAGGAAAAAAGTACCGAGTCACCAAACCAGCGTGCTGCGGCACGTGAACACGCTCTTACAAACAAAAATCGCACATTGCCCACCTTCAGTTTTGGTGGCTTACCAGCATCATAGTGATACAATCTCATTGGCTAGAAACCGCTGCATAATAATCAGTCGATATATTATCATTGGTTGCACCCCGTTTATATAAATACGACTATAGTGGAACAATTTTAACGTTGAAGTTGCGCAGATTGCGATGTCTTCTAGTGCGCACGAATTACTTAGAGCGAATTAAATTATTGTTATCGATACCATGCCCCCCACATACTGAAGCGGGCTCCGAGACTAGGATGTTTGGTTGCCCCCCTACCTATCGCTAAGATTAATAATAGTGTGATGTTCTACAGCAATGCTCCCCAAATGGTATTCCGTGGTATTTATAGCGATAATTTGTATTTTAAAATAAATTCACTTGAACTATTATAGAGTTGTCGGCAATCGTCTACACTGAAGCACTGATCGTGAATCCCTTTTGTTGTTGTTAAGTATCATGGGATCTTTTGCCATATTAGATAAATAGCCAAATACCCGGTTTTCTTATTCAAGAAAAATACACTTAAAATAATTATAAAATACACGTGAGTTATCATTTCATTAAACCAATCATCATATCACAGCCAATTGCATCTCATAACCACATACAATTTTAATAGTCTTTAAGTAAAATAGTACCGCAGGCGACTTTTTTAATATTAGGGCAAATTTGTGGTTTGTGTATCTCACTTAACTGCTCGACCCACCACGCCGGGCCCCCTAAGCCTGGGTCCCCAGGCTAGAGCCCTGTCAGCCCCCTCTCTTGTGGGGGCCATGATCTATAATATTTCCGACTGCTCTTACATAAAGTTTTTTCTCGCTCGACATCGCTCCAACTACGTCATATTTTCTATCAAAACTACTGAACTTCATGCTTATGTTGTATGTTTATATTTAATTCTTTACTAACTGTTAGAAATAAGTATAAGATTAACAGGTTATAATTTAGGAGAATGATAATATAAATATAGGGTATCCTGCTATATACGTTGAAATAAATCGCATCTCGTGGCTTCAAAATCTCTTTGTGTGATGAAACTGTGACCTCTGTGATCCGCTTCGGGAAATCCGTTGACAAGGTGTAGCTATCCATTCGGATACCTAGCGTCAATACGATGAGGGGAGTGAAAAATCTGTTGAAAAATTCCATTTTGTGCAGCGCTATAATGGCCAAAGATTCCCGTTGACGGCTTGAAACGTCTCTTCTTATCTCCTATCGAAGAGAATTTATTGAATAAACTGCATACAGCTTGCACTTATCTCATTTTCTTTATTAGCTGTTACATTTCACTTCCATAGTAGCGAAATAGCTTAAAAAATAATGTAATATTGCATTAGAATTTTTTTTAAAAACAACATTGAATTTATATTGTCAACAGTTTTTTTGTAGATTGTATCAACTATACAGAATCAGAATAAATATAATATTTATGGGGATAAACATCTCAAGCCGTGTCAGCATATTGATCGGCAATACTAAATAACTGACCGCAATTACAAATTCCTTAATATCCACTTCCCGTAATGTCTAATTAGTGCAAACTCAGTAAGTAGCTCACTGCAATTATAATTTCCGCAATATCCTTTTTTCCACATAGTCAGCCATATTCAATGACGTAAACGTCATAAAATAGTTGACTCAATTATAATAGTTATTTCCTAAATATTATTTTGGTTGTGAGTACGTCAATAAATAGCGGATCATAATAATTGATTGGACATGACACTCGATTATAAGTTCCCAGTCTATCAGTATCAAAATCTCTGTATCGGTCCACACAGCATCTCCTTCTACCGAGACTCGGGCTTCGGAACAGTTTCATAAGTATTGTAACATAATGTTGTACTGACTTTTTACGCTGCAAATAAAACCCACCAAATCACGACTTCTCATCGTTTCTCCTCCTGACGACTCTTCATCTACCACACATTGATTCACAGTCTCCTTCTGGTTATCCTACCACCATGTTCTCGTCCCTCTACAATGAGCCAAATATTAATCGGTACTTTCTACTTAAATTTGTACATACCTACATTTAAAAAATTTAAACGTGTAGGTATCTAACGGAAAAAAAACATTTTTTTAAAAACTACATGTTCAAACACGCGCGTTAACATGATTTTACTCCCTACTTCATTTATCGTTTATAAATTTATGCCTACGGCCGTATGTAGTAGCTTAACCACTGGAAAATGCCAATAGAAATGGCGTATTTCAAAAAATACTACCTTATTCTTAGATCAATAATTATTATAAAGCAATCATTATTCCAAGGATGTTTATTACATTTGAATGTTCAAATACATAGCTTATAATCAGTATCTTTAGAATTATGTTCAAATGTGTTAATCGTCCCCATTTTTTTAATAATAAAATGCCTAATTCTTGTCAAATTTGGGATCACAAAGATTATAAAATATATTTTTTATCGTAAATATGTCACTGTATAATGTTAAGATTAATTTTACTAATGGTTTTGTAAATGCGTTTTAAAATTAATAAATCTAAAAAATCTTAACACCACTGCACATGGACGTACTGAAATATGACTATATTCTTAAACATTAGATCGAGGGGTTTAAAAGAATACTATTTTATGTAATAAAAATACTTTATATAGTCATCAAATGTTTAAAATAAATATAAAGGATAATAAGGATTCAAAATTATATAAATAGATTGTCTACAACGGTTAAGGAATTTCCAGGGTAATGCTCTGAAAATACCATAAAAACTCAATTTTGACCTATGTGAATGTAAATTTTGTGTTAATAACTAGAAAAAAATACCAGATGTCACATGTCGACATTAATCAAACAATGCTATCATAATATGCAAACCAATATAAGGTAACAATATTATTCATAGATAAAGAACACGTCGATTTGAATATCATTTTATATTGGTATGTATTTATTTCGATAAAGCCGATGTTGTTTACGTGAGAAAGCGTGCGAGTGAAATGAAAATGCGTGACTAAGGTATTAAATGCATCGTGAATGAGAGGGACGCAAATATGATCGCGTATAAAAAACGCACATTATTTCGCATGTAAATTTACGTCTATCAGAGAGAGACAACGTATGCGTTAGAGATAAATAAATCAAGACAAAACTATATTATAATATAAGAGTACTTAATAAAATTGATCAATATGATCAAGGGTAATTATTATTCTTTGGCAATCTATTCATCTTTAGCATTAGAATGGTGTGAGATTCTTCTGGCAGTTTAGGCGATTCATTTAGGTGTGGTTTTGTTACTTTCAATAATTGATATCAACATCGTTCCAAAGTGATTTCGTCGTTGCCGCAATGCTAGAAGGATCTCTCTTTTACTTACGTATTTGTGCGAAATATGGCTCCTAATTTTAAAATAGCAAAAATTATGTTTTTTTCGAAATATTAGAATACAAAAATACTAAGATATGAACGGAAACACCAAGGAAAACCTTTCAGTAGTGGATCGAGAATTGCTGTGAATGGGTATTTTTACCACGTTTTTATTAGCTCGTATTCTTGTTTGCCCAGTACAATTTTTTTCTTGTTTGTCCAATACAAATCTTGCAATCAATTTTTAACTAACTTCCCGGCTAGCTAGACAATTGAAACTTTTAGAATTTATCAGAACACGATGACAATGCATTCTTTTAATACTTTTAGCCATCTTTAAGAAGAATTCAATTCATTTTCAGTTAATTCTGTTTTGTATGGAAAGTTATTTCGGAAAAAAATCGTAAAGTAAAACACTATTATTGGTTGCTAAGGAGGTCCTAGCAACTAAATTATTAATATACATTTGCGTTACTATGGAAATCAATATGAAATATCAAAATGACATTTCAGTATTTTATATTTATTTAGTATTTCTATCAAGTACAAAAAAAAAGAATTTATTAATACATAGAATTGTCAAGTTTATATGATTCAACAGACAATTTCAAAACGTGGTATATAAAAAGTTCTTTTTATCTTGTAATTATTTTCATTCAATTTTAATTACCATAACCATTTATAATAAATATTTAAATTTATTGAAAAAAATACTTTAAAAATTCTTACGTGACAGTGTATCAAAATAAATTAATAAGAAAAGGGATGTTTAAGTCCACCATGAAACCCTAATACAGCAGGGTTGTAACAACCCTCTAAAAGGTTACTTGTGTTAAAACTGGCATGTTAATTTTGTAAGCAATTTACACGCTCCGTTTGCTTGGCATGTACTGCATCAGGTGCTTGGGTCAATTATCCACTTCATGTACATACTTACTTGTTACAAGTACAATAGTATTTTACACAAATGTGTAAACGGAATATGTTTTATAAAAATAAAATATAAAGACCTCTCTTAACATAATAATGCAACACATCCTTATAATCCAAAAGTACAGAATTAGTCATAGTGACCAGCTTTCAATTATTTTACGTTTGTGCCATGTTGTATTACGTCGGGTTCACCAATTTGGGATATCTTAAATATTATATTACGGGAAAAAAAGTAACCGTAAAGGTAAAAGTAACTTATATCATTTAGATGAGTCAGATAAATTAAATTGAATGGACACAAAAATTGTGCAGCGAGTTGAAAATAAGTAAGTACCTAATGCCCACGATGGCCGAACGGTAACGTGTCGGCTTGTAAATTCGTAGATCTCTGGATCGAATCCTGGCTTTTTGTTTAATCTGTGAAACCCAGAGCAAATATGTAAAACAAAAATCTGTTACGAAAACTCTTCGTAAGGCGATCTAGATCCAGAAGACAGAACCGAACTGGTCTCAATATTAGGCGTGAGCGATGTTTCGGTGTTGCCACACAGCTAAATTAGAATTAGAAAATGTTCACCATATTATAATACTTACCTTTTTTGTTTTATTGTGCTATAATTAATAAAGACATTCATTACAAAAAAAATGTAATGAATATTTTTCAAGATTAAATATTATGCAAACACTGAAGTTTGAAAGAAGTGCCACCTACGTAATAATTTTATAATTGGAATAATGTGTCATGGCCTATCAGATGATAAAGATTGAGAAACACCGGATAGGTCTTCGAAGAAGCCAAGACTCGTGATGAATTGCCAGCACCAATTTTCCGAAAGGCAAAAACTGCTTATTTTTGAATTAAAAGAAATACTAATTATTTTAATCAACCATTTTCTCAAAAGTTACATAAAGCTTTTATAATTAAATTAAATAAAATTATCAAAATAATTGTTTGATTTATAATTTAATTATAAAAGTTATTTACTGAAATATCAATACAGAACAAGTGAAAGAACAACAATAATTTATTATTAGTTTGATGGAAATTAATAATATTATCATGATAAAAGCTCAAAATTTTGTATACGAAAGATTTCTCTATCATATTATTATCGTCTGCAAACGGATAATATTCTGTGTAAACACGCAATAATTATTATAAGTCTTCTTTTCATATAAGTTGAGTAGGTCATAAGAAGGTTGAAATATATTATTTTAGTATTATTTGTCATACTTTTGACATAGTATTTTATTATATAATATTACCTAATATTAACCATAAAACAATATTTAGTTATAATATACCATAATAATATTTAATGAAATATTTGCGATTTATATTCACCAATAATTATTAGATTTTCCTAATATAAATATATTGTATTAAAATCAAAACTATATACCTACTTGGACTTTCTATTGAGGGAAATTATATTATTATATCTATATTACAATATACCTACTTATAATATTATATAAGGAAAATATAATATTAAATATAACATAATGTATTATATTTCTTTAAGAACAAAATAATATATTTCGAATTTTGGTTAAATTACGAAGTACACAAAAATGGTCTTCAGCATTAGGCCGGAACTGACTTTCGGCTGTCATATAACTAAGGTTAGCTTAAATTTATTATGTAATTATTAAGATGTAATTGTATTTTATATAGGTATCTGTATAAATCTGATTAGTCGTGAAAATGTAATAGACTATCTGATGAGACAAAATGTTAGGCCAGTGAGTAATTCTATGAATAGTATGGAAACTCCTAATAGGTAGAGAAGAGTGAGAGAGAAGGGGCGATGATTAGAGATTGTCCCCACTTGCCGCTTACCTGAACAATCAGACCCTCTTAGCACTCTGTAGCATGTTTTCATAGTCTACCGGCATGTGTAAATAAATTTACAATATTAATAATTATTTAATTTAATTATTAGTAAGTAATCATCATTTTACTAGGTTTTTATTATGTCGTATTCTTATTTATCCGGTGGCTGTTTATCCAGTACAAATCTCGCAATTGATTTTTAACTGACTTCTCGACTAGCTAGACATTTGAAACTTTTAGAATATATCAGAACATGATGCCAATGCATTTTTAAATACTTTTAGCCATATTTAAGTAGAATTGAATTGGTAGTTGTATTTATTAGTTATTGGAAGCTGGAACTTAAACATATGCACAATCAAATCATTATTTACGTGTGCATTTTTAAATTCTCACCAAATATTATTAAATAATAATATAATAATTTAAATATAAATAATAATATTAAATATACCTATAATTCTCGAACGTCTATTTATTTTCGAATTTTATTCGATTACGTGGCGCCCAGTTGTCCCGGCGCCTCTCTGGGTGCGTGCAGTCGAAATTGAGAACCGTTGGAATAGATTATAAAGTTTAATTATACCGAGTAAATCTTAATTAGTCTGCGTAAATCATTTTTACAATCAATGTAGTTGAAAATCAGAACTTGGTAGGTAAATATAGCAAGGCCTTTGTTTTATTATTCTTCTGAGCAAAACCTCAATAATTAATTTACATTTCGCATGTGCCGGCTCTAATTAAACATAGCCTTCCTCGCTAAATACGACGCATAACACTTGTGATGGGTTCGATAATTAATTATGTTGAGACAGGAACTCACACACCTGTACTGATTATTGAGTTAGTTAATTTCATTTGAATCGCAAATGAAGTAGGCACTTTCTGCTAACTAACTAAGGGTACACGAGTCTATCAATATAGCGTTGAACGACGATACACTAGAATAAAGATAGTTTGTTGTACCAACTAGAGCATCTTTCGGATAACACTAATAACGGTTAACCGGGTAATAGTGAAACGGGATTTTTTTTCGGTTAACCGATTAAAATTAATTGTAGGTATTCGAACAAATATATAAAAAGATTTATCTAAAATCATTTGATAATTAATGAAAAAAAAGTCGTTTGTATGTGAATTACTTCGCCACCCAATAAATAAGTCATTTAACATTAATATTATTATTCATTAAATGTATTATTTTATGATGTATTTTCATTGTCCATTTGACAAAATGATATTATAATTTCCAGTAAATTCTATATGTTGTGTGATTAGTTGATTGCTATTTCAGTTGTAACATCATCATCAAGGTGTTATGGCAATTAAAACTCTGTTACTAAAATATAATTTCCTTTTTTCAGAGCGTTCGAGCCGAGCAGAAGCACGGAGCAGTGGAGCAATGGGGTTTTACCCGGAGCTGGAGCTGGAGCACCATACATTGATAGTGCTCTACTACTCTGGATGTTTTTTTCTCTCAATAACATCCTATGAAAATATTATATATGACATTTTGCAACACTAAAATTATTTAAAAAACGGCAACACTTCCGAGTGATATATAACTTCACTTTTTTTGACAGAAGAGGCAGATAATGAAAGACGTTATGCTGTCGGTTTTGTTTAATAGAATGAATAATGAAAAGGACGAATAATAAACCATAATTCAAAACTATTTTTAACATGTGTATATGTAGGTACATATAATATCTGTTAAAACTTTTTACCCGGAGTGGAGCTGGAGCAGAGCAAGTAAAAAAATCCATCCACTTCAACCCGCTTCAACCCTCTGCTTTTTTTAAATAAATATCCCCAAACCTCACTGTATTTTTGGTCCCTTTCAGACAAATCTGACGGTTTTAACCGTTTAGTTATTTGTAAAAAAACCGCCGACTCAATAGAATTTTAATCTCCGGTTAACTATCCATATTATAATATTTTCACTTTGGTACTATTTCTATAATATCTAATTGATTTTTTTTACTCTTTTCATGTAAAATGTAATTCTTATAATTCTGATAATCTAAGGATTCTCTTAAGGCTATAATACTTCAGCTGAGGCATGGTCTAAATTCTAAAACGATAGTGACTGCGACGCGCAGATTGTGCAAACGACTCGTAAACATAATTTGTCATAAAAATTCAACATGCGTCCATTTAATGCTATGTTTATTGTTATTTAAGTAATAATAATAATATATTCATTGATACGTTTTGGTTTTCGAGTAAATACGAAACGTTTTTTAGTCATCTTTACACGATTTAAAAAAATTAATTCCTTCGACGCCATCAAAAAACAAATTGACGTGCTCACAGGTCGACTATCGCTCTCCGGCTGGCAACGCATGCAAAATTACGTCCCACCTATTGCTGAAAATTATTTTTGTTTCACTGAAGTATGCTCTTAATAATATTATCTGTATGGTCGATGGCGTGATATTTTTTTCATTTTCAACTGTTTCTTTACTCAATATTACGAGAGACTATTTACAAACATCGTTCGACTAATCAACGCACTGTATCTTATTCTTAAGAGATTATGTAGTTCATTTTACTATGTTAGGTGTATGAATGCGATTGTCCCTACACCCGTTCCAGCTAAACCGAACATGTTTCGACACACTTAGAGCGACGTTCGAATTCATTTACTTATACGAGAAAATGATCTCTACAACGAGTCTAAAAAGAAGGAGAAGGAAAGACACGCATTTATATCAAACAAAATATGATAACGACCAGCCGTAAAAGTATCAAAAAATATAATATTATACCTACACCTTTTAATATTTCCATTTTATTGTGAACAAATCTTCATCTATTTTCTATTTCCATCTATTTTATATGCTGTGGCTAATATTTTTGTACAATGGTTCTAATGCGATTCCAGTGTTTAAAAGCGACGAGATGCTTCATACTTGGGGTCAGTGGCGGCCGGTGACAAGAATATGAGGGAGTGCAAAAAAGACTCACCTATTTATGCAAGAAGTCCATCCTCCGATCCTTGGATTTTGAAAACACGTCAATAACACGAATATTAAAGTCCGGTATTGATGATTTCATTTGTTTTTCTATACTTAGCATCGCAAGAGCATTTAGCCTGCCTTGAGACATGGTATTTTTCAAAAATGACTTAACTCTCTTTAAAGTTGAGAAACAACGCTCACTTTCCACTGAAGTCATCGAAATTGTACAAATTATTTTTAATAGGGTAACACTTTCACTAAATACTTCCAGTAAATTATTATTAGTGAAAAGTTGAAGTATCGACAATGCTCCGTCAGTAACGTAGAAATCTTCTCTACTGTATAAGACTATTAGTTCATTTTTAAGTTTAAATTTGTCAATAATGTCGTATAATGATGTTACCGTATTAAAATCTGTAGTTGGAAAATTTGTATGATAGTCCCGGAACTTTTCACTAAAAAACAATTTGGCTATTACTAAATGACCTTTATATTCGAAACGATCTTTCGCTTGGTTGACTATAATGTCGCATACTTCATTGCATATCACAGAATGAGGTAAATCATTGGGACGACGTTTTTTCGATGGTTTAATTTGTGACATATGATTATTTTGACGAATACATTGTATAGCACGCGTAAAGTGTTCAATGTCCATATTTATCTCCAACACGTCCTTTGACCTCGATTGAAGTTGTTTAAAAAGTATATCACAGTTTGGCATAATTTTGGCAAAGAAATCTAACCAATAGTTAAAATTGTCTTCGTTTAAATACCGTAACAACATTCCAGCTTGATTAATGGTATCGGCGTCTAAATTTTCAGATTCTAAAATGTGTTCCATGCACTCTTTTAACTGATCTCGATAAGTATGGACAACAGTAACTGTTCTTATATTAAAATTCCACCTCGTTGTTGGTGCTGCTGGTATTTTTCTATGAACTATTTCTTTCAAGATATCAGTTCGCTTCGCAGACCTCGAAACAAAAATTGGAAACGCTCGTAAATTAGCAAAAAAGTTTCGGACTATGGTGTTAGCTGAAACACTTCTTTCCATTATCAAATTCAATTGATGTGCATAACAATGTATGAAGTGTGCGTGTGGATACGAAGCTTTTATCAAAGCATGTACACCACCTAATCGGCCACTCATCACGGATGTGCCGTCATAACTCTGGCCAATTAGTTGTGCTTGTTTAATGTCGAGAAGTTCTAGTTCTTTCAAAATTTCAGATGCAATACCTGCCGCAGTGTGGTTTTTCGGCGTCATAAATTTCCAGAATCGTTCATGGATCTGTCCGCGTATTTCATACCTTATGACCAAAACAAGTTGTTCTGTAGTAGATACGTCCGTTGTTTCATCTGCTTGTATAGCTACAAACTTGCTTTGTGATATTTCATTTTTAATTTCGTTACGGCACACCTCTAGAATCGAATCTAAAATGTCATTTTGAATCGTTTTTGATGTACCCTTAAAAACACTATTGCTCTCCAAATGCTGTTTCATGGCTATGTCAATTTCCGAGACAAAGTCAATAAGCCCTCGGTAAACACCTGGATTATTTGAATCTGCAGATTCATCATGTCCTCTAAGAGCTAATTCAAATGCACCACAGAACTTCACACAGTCAATCAATCTGGATAAAATATAACGATTTTTGTCGACACGTTCGTTAAATTGTTTCACAGATAAACGGTACCCTGCATTCAATTGTGAACGTATATCTATTTCTACCAAGACTGCAAGTTGCATTTCATTTAAAATATGTTTTTCTGAACCACTGTGTTTTTTGATTTTTACTGACAGGTGGACCAAGTCTTGAATCCCATGGACCGTCCAGTTAACATCTCCGCCGAACAACAGACACGGAAAACAAAATAGGGTATTAAGAATATTACATCCGCAAAGCCATTGTGTTTTTGAGTACATTTGCACATTAAATTTCCGATTAACAATCTTCGTTTTCACTGTACACTTTTGAATTAAATTTATAGATGGCAAAGGACGGCCTGCCACTTTAATATCAATTCGTTTGGAAAAATCGTGACGATTGTCCTTAATATATGCAACTGAATACACGGTACTCATTGTAAATACTATTAAATCTATATTATAAACCCAACTGTCGAACGATCAACCCATAGACTATATCAACCAAACTAACAGTCGTGAATATGATTATATTTTTGACACAATATGCATCGACATGAAGTTCGTCATTTCATTATAATAATTAGGCTTCCAACTGTACCTCGGCGCGTCGCCTGAGTTATATGTAGGAATATTCATATTGGTTAGTGAGGTTTGTGTATAAAAGTCCACATGACTAGTTTATGTGTGTGTGCTTTCGACCGGTACACTGTACTTGAAATGAAAAGAAGATGAAAAACATCGTTTCCAACGAAGACTCATGTAGTCTTATATAACTTTGGTGATTTTGATTCTACAAGTTTCATTTCTTTTGTCGTTGTGGTTGTCCGCTATAAATGTGTGCGTGTAAAATGTGCGTAAATTCAATGAACACTTCGAATAATGCTCCTGGCGTGTCACATCGATGGAATTATTACGTGTGTATTGGTCGCGTCTCATCGACATTGTTTTTTCGACATTTGTGTGTATGGGTGACTGAGGCGAAGTGTTGAAGCGCTTGCGTTACCATTGTTCGAAAACGCGCGGAATTTAAAATGAGTGATTTTGCATAAGTTTTCGATATCGCATTTTTCTGAATACATGGGGGTTTTATATTATATATTTGTATTTAATCTATGATGGGAGTGCACTGCACACTTTGCTCCTTTACTAGAGCCGTCCCTGCTTGGGGTTGTGGAACATTATTCTTTGGGCGTTTCTTCTGTGTCAACTGAACATTCTATAAAAACTAAACATTCTGGAAATAGTATTAAACTATCCCAACGTTTTAATTGTAAATACTTACTAATAGTGCACAATCCTATTAATTAAATTGTCAGTGTCAATATTTTATGGTTTCCTATCCTTGACTGCTCCTGTAATATTATTTTGTGTATGCTTGCATTATTTCATATTACTAAAATTCTTTGATATCACTATTACAAATAAATATAAATCGTCAATTCTCAACCTATGGGTTGAATAATTTCTTGGGGGTTGCAGCTACTCTTAAATAATGATAAAAAGTAACATTTTTATACATTACTAATGTAAGTGTCAGCTTATAGCGTCGCGAGCCCCAAGTTCAAATGCTGGGTCTTGCATGTACACATAATTATTGTTTTTCAATTTGTGTAGGAATCAGAGTATGGACCTAATACATTTTTATGAGAAGTGGCTGATATCCACTTCTCGTAAAAACAAAATCTGTAAATACAAATATCCAAACCAAAAAATATTGACTTTGGCCTATAAAGTCGTAGGTCTCGGATCTGAAAGCATGTACTAAATATATTGAGCAAGTGGCTAACATCCATTACTTGTAAAATAAAAAAACTGTTAAAAAAAACCTCTCCATAAGGTAGCCCGGATTCATATAGCATAAATAATCATCTATCGATGGCTAGATGAAAGCTACTAAAATCTGATTATATTGTATTTCATTGTCACATACAACTACAAAACCGAACTCTTGCATCGTTTTCGCTACATCTTAATCTCACTTTCATACGTTTTTACCATCTTGGGTAACACTTAATTATTATTAGTCTAGCAACCGTCCGCTATTCAATTTATGTTCCCAGCACAATTATATTTGACATTTTTAGCAAACTTTATGACATAACACACTCTTGTTTATTCTCTTATCTATTTCCGTATTTCGCTTTGTTTCAATATTCCCATTATACCCAGTATGTATCTCTCTATAAGATGCTGTTCTACTTTAAATTTCTGTATTTATCTTTAAACAAGGGATCTATGTTTCACATGCAAAAAATTGCTTACGGTAAGAAAATACTGGTTAAATACTCTGCGCTTTAGGCACAATAAGAGGTCGTTTTTTACAAGATATTATGCAAGCAAACAATTTTATCAAGACGTATGTATTAGAGATGGGAAAACTGGTCGATTTTTAAGACTAAGTAAACTTACTACCAGTATAAAAAAATACTTAGTATAGAAACTTGTTCCAAAATACTTACTAGTATTTGGAATACTATATAGACTGTTTGGCGTGCGTATGCGACAAAAGTTTCGTACTCAAGTGGAACTAAAACCAACTCCATATTTTAGTATTTGAAATACGTATCGGCTCAGGGAACTCAGACTGTGTATGAATTCTTCAATAGAATCGCTAAAAATACGCTGAGCTCCGCTTCTCGAAAAGTCCCATTAATTATAAAATTTTAAACACCATTTTAAATTTATGAGTTATTTTTCTGTAGGGTTACAATATTCTTGTTAACAAAAATGAATAACAATGATTTTTTTTATTGTAAACTGCGTCACCTCAGTCACCTCGCCACATTTCCGAGGGAATAATATGCTGCTACAGAAAATTTATGACCTATTTGTTCACACATAAGATGATGTCATTTGCATGCATAGGCTAATAAATTAAAATATTGTTGTATTTGAGTGCTACCTCGCTCGCGCGCATTTAATGTCAATAGTATTGAAAGTTTACCAACTAGCCAGCGACTCGCGATGATATCATCACAAGTTTTTTGGAATAAGTTTATTGGGCCACACATACTGAGTATGGGTAGTTTCATCCGAAACTTGAGTACACAAACTGGTGACAGTATTTCTAACTCACCTCTAGTATGTATACATTATTCTACCTCATAGTGAGCTGTTTGTTCCAGATAAATAGATTTCTTCATCTGCTCGAGCCGAGTGCCATTGATAATGTATCTCTTTTTAGTCAGAAAAGCAGTTAAATATTTTTTTTAGTTACTACAGAACTAGGTGGAAAAACCATCTAAAGATGGACGAAAAATGATCTGAATTCCGTTTAGTTATCATGAACTGTATGCTAATTTTATGTTTATATTTACGGAATGTAATACAATATGCAAAATAGTAATAAAATATATAAAGTTGGTATCTACCTAATCCCATCATCATTTTTTTCAACATTCCTAAGGAAATAATGCATTGCAAATGTTAAAGTATTATGTTCACTGTGAATAATACGATTAATGAAGTTTTCCGAATACCCAGAATGTCATCTAAAACCTTCGTCTAAAACATATAATTTAATTATTGATAACTATTTTTTCAGACCAAAATATGAATAACAAAAATAAAAGCTCTTTACTTCAAAATAGTAATGTTTTTTTTAAAATATAATATGTATACTGCGCAGAAGATTAAAAATTTTAAATGGAAATTTCATAATAATATATATATTATATTTGATATTATTCAAATGTACACCTAGAAAAATATTGTCTCATTTGTATTACGTTTAAATTTAATATAATTTTGACAAGCAGATAACTATGTAATGTTTGTTTTATTTGAATACCTAGCCATTATTGATTTTGACTACTCCCATAAAATTATTCCGATATGCAAATCTTTAGTTGATTGCGACTCCAGTTTTTCTTTGTTCCATTCACATTGAGAATTAGGATATTAGCATACAGATGGTTTGATCTGAAGGCGCGTGAGTAGAAATATTTACCCTTCATATTATAATACGAGTACCTACATGTCGACACCTCCTACGTATAATATTGTAACTAACAAAATGACGTTTTTCACTTTTTTTCATTTTTCGTATCCATAGTATGTATTACATATGATGCCATTTACAGAATTTCAAAATTCGTATTATAAGTGCGATTTTCAAGCATTGCATATTATTGTATCTCAAATTTCTTGAAATTTTTCCGACGTGAAGTATGGTAACGTATTTAGCAATACTATACGCGGGAAACGCGCGGAGATCTTGCCGCGCGGGCGTATTGTTACTGCTAATTACGATACTTCACTTCGGACGGGAGGTGACACACCGCTACCACTGTGAACTTTCGGTTATATTGTATTTTTGTATGGTTTGGTAAATATTAAATACCATAATGAAGAGATCTAGACAATGTCAACAAATATTGCGCAATATATCCGCCCCTACAGGACTTTAGTGTCAAGAATACAAAAATTGATAGAAAATCTATGCGTGCACAAAAATGTGTGATTAGGCCAGATGGGACAATTAATAGTACAGCGTATAATATTATAGAAACGGATAATAATAGTAAAACAACAATGGACGAAATAAATTCTACCCAAGGAAACTGTGACTTTAGGATTCAAGGTAAGTTAATATTTTTAATCTTTTTCTCGTACGACAACAAAAAGTATCGTAAGTTATACTTACCATTGTTTACGTCGTTTCTTTGCGTGTAACTATTATTGTATGTAATATTTACCATATTTTACGTCGGAAAAAACTGAAAAAAAATATTTTATCTATCACTTATAATAATTTACGTCGTGCTTATTTTAGTAAAATATATTGTATGTAGTACTTATCATATTATACGGCGACAGACAATTTTAGTTGCAACATTATACGCGTGATAACTTTTATAAATTCATGTTTATTTAGTTGTTTTGCTTTATACAGAGTCATCACTGCCTTCAGGTGCTGATTAAAATATGATAATGGAACTTTTAGACATTATTTGTGACGATGATGAGACTAGTGACAGCGTTGCTGATACAAACAGACTACATTCTCTCGAAAAGATTAACAGTAAAAGTAATTGGATATATTATAAAATATAGAGCTAGTTTTGTGAAAAATCACCTCAAGAGGTGCTGTTATCAGAAACTATGAGATTTATAATGCTTTATAATCATTTTTTTTTTAAAAAAACCTCAATTATAATGGTTAAGGTTTCGGGTGATCGAAATAAAAGTAGTAATATGTTGCTAAATTAGCGATAAATGAAAAGCAACGCAGAGTTTTTACTGAAACTCAGTCGCGGCGAAGTTTTACCATTAAATATCATCTGACGAAATATCAAAATGAAAATAACATGGAGCTGGTTAAGGTCTGTAAAAAAAGTTTCTAGCTAAATTCTCTATTTGTGACCAATTCGTATTCACAACTTTGGGCAAGGTGGATAATGAAACTGCCGTTTTAACACCTGATTAACGAAGTCGACACAAAAATTGCAATGTTGTATTAACTGATGATATGAATACCAGTGTTTCCGACCATGTTAAGTCCATCCAACCGGTCGAATCAGATTATGTTCGACAGCGATCAAGCAAACTTTACTAAGATGGTGACCTGGATTTTACCCATTTATTTAAACTATATAATGAATGGTATGAACCCATAATATACACACATAGAGCTCAAACAGAAAGGCATTATCAATTTTATTTTAAATTGTGTTGTGTCACTATGTCCCTAAAAAGGACCAGTGTGTCTAATGTCACATTTTCAAAAACTTACAAGTCCGAGTAGCATCCACGGAGCAACTCCCAGTTTATGGCAAGAACCTTGGTCGTCAGTTAAGATTATTTGATAAACATGAAAATGTTAATTTTCGTTAATGAAAACGGCAAAATTGTATCTGCGAAATTTGACTTCCAAAAAATTTTGAATGCCCTTCACGAAAATTTGAGTAAGTACATTTTATTATAAACGTAAATTATCAGTTTGAAATTTTACAGTTTTTCAATTTACACAAAAGGTAGCTACATGATACATATAGCAGGAGCTGAAGGCAAACGAGGTGCAAATGAGGACTCAAGTTGCTTACTTATTGTGGTCTATAAGCAAAAGAATTCAGGTTTTGCTCTAACAATATAGGCCAGAACAGAAATCGCATTGTTTATGACTTTAACATGACTGTATTTGGTCCATAAATACAATGTTAATGTAAAGCATACATTTTTGGAAAGGGGACGTACGCAAAATGAAGAGGACTGCGTTCAAGCCCTGATTGAAAGATGTTCGACAAACAAACAAATTTTTGCACCTCCAGAATGGTACTGTTTAGTTGGATGGACAAAACAAGAAGGAAAACCTGAGGATGTGGTAGAGATCAATCACATAGCATGTTTGATTTCAGAGCTCTATTAAATTATCATATATGGACTAATACAAATTAATATAAATCACAATGATCCGTTTAAGATTAATTACAAGTGCGACTTGTCCAGCACTGTCTACTCGACCATGGTCGTGAAAAGTAACACATAGCACACGCAACGAGAAACTTCATTTTCGGTAGAGGTTCTTTATTCACAAATATTGCCAATTCCAAAAGCTAAGACAGATGATTTACTGCCTATGTGCAACAATGGAATCATTCCTGAGCGTTATCTTGAGTTTTTCAGTAATTTTATACCTGTTAATACCTACCACTGAAATTCCACCAGCAGTTTCTGAGGAATCAGCTTAATAATTAATATGTCAGTGTAAAAAATCTCTTTTCTGTTGTATGTTTTAAATTGTGCATGCTTCTTTTTTCGCATCATATAATTGAAAATTAATTCCAAACTAAAAATATAGTTGCAGAATGATTTCTTTTTCAGTTTCACTTATATTTTAACCTGAAGTGCACCCTTCCACTTAATCACCCATTGTTATTCTCTTGTTTGATTTTCCTTTGATATTTGATATATTATTTAACCAAAAACGTTGGTTTAAAGTGATTGTAATTTTTCTTTTTCGCTTTTAATTTTATTTCAATATTTACATACATTCTTGAATTGGATTTTTGATTGAAATTATTTCTTCTCTGTTTTTTTCTGTATGTTTAATTTTTATCATGTCATGAAAGTTTTAAATTTATGTAATGTTTTATTAAATGACAATAAAAGCAATTTTATATAGAGTATTTTTTCCAACCTACCTATCTGACGACCCATACCATAACTTTTAATTATTGTTATTACCGAATTATGATTTTAAATACGCAAAAAATCCTAGGTGAAGAATTGTATCTAACATATACAATATATTTCACCAAAACCATGACGACGTAAATTATGATAAGTATCACATACAACTAAATGCATGTAAGAGGTTCCGCCGTAAACTATTGTATGTGGTTTATACAATGTTTCGAACAAATTCTTTTCCGCACTATAATGTTGTAACTGCATTTTCTGATTAACCACAGAAAATATTAGATATCCTTTAATGCAAAACAAATCTATTTATAATTTACAATTGACATCCCAAATTTGGTGCAAAACATTCAAAAGGTCGACTTACACCAAGCTTTTGTATCTTTAAACCGCTCTCCTGTAAAGTTGCGATTTTGAAGTTACAATACTCTACGTAGGAGGTGTCGATGTATAGGTAAATACCGAACTACCCCTTCAAACTAGTTTCAATCTTACGTTAGTTGTAATTGGGATAATTTATATAAAAATAGTTTAATTATATTTATATTTAATTATATTTATTTATATTTAATTTAAACGGGTGTTATGGTTGTCAGTAAACAGAAAGTTGAAGACGTGCTCTTGCATATTGTGAGAATCTTTGAAAAAGTGTGAAGCGTATAATAACATACCGTGAACTACACTCTGCACATATACATATACATTTAGTATCCATACGATATTTCCATCATACGATGTATCCATACGATGTTTACTTTATTATAGGTTGCTTTATGATAATAATGTATCTAGCGTTTAGGTCTTAAAATATTCCAAATAACTTTTTTTTCCGACCAAGTCCGATCCTAATCAAATCATATGGGCCTCCACTGAGCGGAGGTTTGTATTAACAGATTTTTGTTATTACGAGAAATGTATGTCACCACTTGTTCAACTTATTAGGTCAATTCTCTGGCTCATACATAAATTGAAAAACAATACGTGAACTTGTCGAACCTGGGACCCTCGACGCCATAGGCCGACGCTTAAACCGCCTTTTATTATTGTAATCATTAATTTTGTCTCAGGGGTATAAGATTTTTGTGGTAAATAGAATCCTCCACGGTTTGAACTTAGCACAACTTCATTCGGGTGCATCCCAGCATATTTAAGGAATTAACAAGGGTCCATAGAATCCAACCCTTCATACCAAACCTTACTTTTACCCAAGTAGGTAAGAACTCAATTAACATCTCTTCATTTCGGCCCTGCCATCTCTTGGCAACATAATATAAAAGGTTTGATTTGTGGCGGGTGATATCCTTGGAGAATTATTTATTCAAGTGGTCAAGGGTCTCAAGATAATTAAATAACAATCTTCAAATAATATAAAATGAGTTCAAATTAAGGAGAAATGTACTAAACCACTATTTTTAATTACATTTGAATGACGATATAATATTAAGATTTGCCTGAATTACGTTTCAACCAAAAGAGCTTAAAAGAGCTTGAAAAGCTCATCATCTAATAAATGCTGATGATAATAATATGCTAGCCACTGTGCTTTATTTATATGGTAGTATCAATAAGTATTTTTTCTCAGAAAAAAAACTATTTCAAAGCTCAGTGAAAACTCCTTTGCGGTAGGTAAGTATACAAGTTTTCCTTTTAAACATATTTTAACGATTTATTTTCAAATTTCTCTGAACTAACGAAATTTTAAAATTCTTGACATTCACAAAGAGCCCTGAAAAAGCCAAACAAATGTTATCTTTAAGTTACAGAATTGCTTGCTTTTGAAAAATTAGTTGAGCTTTCAAAAAAATATTGTTTAACTTTCAAAGCTGCTTTATCTTGGTATTTGTACACTTACAGTGTTTAAGGATTTTATAAAGCTCGTTTGTGAAACTAGTACGTCTAAATATTATTTTAACACGTAATATAGAATAATAACGCCGTGTGTTTAGAATCTGATAATATTTTCCTCTCGCTTGAATAATCAGGCATGGACGCCACGGGAATATTTTCCAAACAGCCACTAAAACTTTGTAATACAGATAAAATCGATTATAATATTATTAGAACTAAAGAATTATAAACTAATATAAAGCAATGCACTTTTTGAATTCGAAATAAATTAATGCAAACTTAGTTTTAAAATAATTACAAGATAAAAAGAGCTTTTTATATACCACGTTTTTAAATTTTCTGTTAAATCATATAAACTTGACAATTCTATGTATTATTAAATACTTTGAAATACTGAATAAACATAGAATACTAAAATGTCATTTTGAAATTTCATATTGATTTCCATAGTAACGCACGTATATATTAATAATTTAGTTGTTAGGACCCCCTTAGCAACCAATAATAGTGTTTTACTTTTTACAATTTTTTATCCGAAATAACTTTCCATACAAAACAGAATTAACTGAAAATGAATTCAATTCTGCTTAAAGATGGCTAAAAGTATTAAAATAATGCATTGTCGTCGTGTTCTGATATATTCTAAAAGTTTCAAATGTCTAACTAGTCGGAATTTTCAATCGTCCAATACAAATCTTGGACAAGCAAGAAAAATTTTGTACTGGACAAACAAGAATACGAGCTAATAAATGCGTGGTAATAATCTTTTCTTCTCATCTTCACATTTATATAAGTAGGGTATGTCGGGAATGGGATGATTTGGCACACTGGAGCCAGTTGTCCCGTCGCCCGTTTTCTTGGTATATACCCAGTTGTCTTCGTATCTGAAAATTTGTATGTATGCAGTTGGCCGTATTACAGTTTAAAGTGAGATGTCATATTGAACATAGTTATCCGTACAGTATTTAAATCAAAGTTATGTGTAAATAGAATACGTAACTTATAATCACCAGAATACAAGGGAAAGACTGATGAAATGTAAATTAGAAATACAGTCATATCTTATATTATATTTATATAAAAATCCGAATGATTCAAGAATAGGTTAGTAAGTAGGTGCTCATAAGAATCAAGTCATCATAATAATATCTGATAATAATGAGTATTTTATTACAACGTTTTTCTTAGCTCGTATTCTTATTTGTCCGGTGGTTCTTTGTCCAGTACAAATCTTGCAATCAATTTTTAACTAACTTCCCGACTAGCTAGACATTTGAAACTTTTAGAATATATCAAAACACTATGCCAATGCAGTTTTTTAATACTTTTAGCCATCTTTAAGTAGAATTGAATTCATTCTCAGTTAATTCTGTTTTGTATGAATAATGATTTCGGAAGAAATCCGTAATCCAATCCACTATTATTGAATGAAATTAAATCAATATGAAACGGCAATATGACATTTCAGTATTCTATGATCGTTTAAGCTAGTCAAGTCAAGTTTATATGATTCAACAGAAAATTTTAAAACGTTGTATATAAAAAGTTCTTTTTATCTTGTAATTATTTACTATTCCTGCTATTCGTACAAAAATATCCGAATTAAAATTGAGCTTCCAAGAGTAACCGCGCGAGCGTGTCTTGTCTTGCGTTTGACATAACAACACGACTTTGTTGTTTACAAAATAAAGTATTAAACAAACACGTATAAACGCAAATTTAAAAAATCGAAAAGTTCTTTTTATCTTGTAATTTTTATCGATTACTTGAATTGAATCTAATTAAATTTGATTATTGTTTACTATCTGCAATGCTCCTCTAAAAACGTGTTATTTTTAGATCTAAATGCTATACAACCATTTCTTTCCAGTAAGACAGCTCGCAGTGAACTTTGATACAGGGAAATGTAATACCTACAATATACAATATTATTTAACTAGTTGTCTTGTCGCTCAGTTCAGTTAGTGGCACTGAATTGTCCCATTCCCGACACTCTATAATATATGTTAAGTCAACTAAATTTATTTAAAATCGTAACGTTAGTATATTCCTTTACATATTTAAGAAATCTATGTGATCTCCAAATAACTACCATCGGCCATTGGCAAGATGTCCTGCTGCCTAGTGGGTTTCGCCGAAGCATTGAATAGATGACATTCAAGTACATGTAATACTACAAAACTTAAATCAATTGAAGATGGATAATGTCTATAAGTCATTAGTCATTATAATTATAGACAAAACTTGGAACGAATAAAACATTTTGAAAGTTAAAAAAGTTGTAATAACAAAAATTTTATTTTTAAACCTCTAGTATGTCTAGTCAGTTATTATGATTCAAATAAAAGAAAAACTTTAAAATGTCACTAAACGAATGAAGTAAGTTCGACTCAAGTAAGTAATTTTAATATTCTAAGCTTTATTTGATTTTTTATTTAAAAATTATTCAAAGAAAGCTCCTTACTTATCTCAAATGGGATGGAATGCAGTCTAAAAGTCCAGCCATCTTTGATACCGCAATCTGTCCGTCTGCCAAGTTATAAACTACCCTTACACCGTCAAACTTTCGATGTTTCAACTGATCACATAGAATGCGAACAACTTGGACAATAGAATTGAAGTTATATCCAAGTACAGCGTTAAGACAATGAAATCCCAAGTTAAATTTTGGCTATGAAGAAATTCAAAGTTTGACCCCTGTTCTATAATGAATAACATTAATATAATTTACATAATATATAATACTTATATATTATATTAGTATTTAATGAAAAATAGTATGTATAAAATATAGATCAGAAGACGTATTAATTAACGATACGAGAAATATAACAGCAAAAATAACAGCCATTCTCTACGACCAGGTAACACGCCAGCAGACAGAACCATTCAAGGATTATGTTACTTAATCTGTCTACAGGTATCGGTGTACTTTGTATCGGTTGATAATTTTTCGTTGAAACGGACTGAAATAATCAAAATGAGTATAAAAGTATGTAGAATAATTAGTACTGGATAATATTATTTTGTATCATATATCCATCCATCTACATACACTAGGACAGCAAGAGTGTCTATCGAGATATATATTTGATGAAATTTTTCGCAGAGTAAGGCTGAGCTGGAGTGCGTTTGGCCGCCTGAATATTTTTTTTCAAAAATGACCTTCCACTGTGGCTAAAGCGCAAAGTGTTCAATCAGTTAGCATAGGCGTGTGAAACATGGTTCCTAAGTAAAAAAGAGATCCAGAAACTTAGAGTGGCACAGTGTGGTATAGAGAGATGCATGCTGTGCATAACGCGAAAGGACAAAAAGCGGAATGATCTGGTAAGAAAACAGACAGGGGTTTGTGATATAATAGAGTTTGCTAAAAACCTCAAATGGAAATGGGGTGGACACATAGCTCGAGGAAGGGACAATCGCTGGACAAATCTAGTCATCAGTAATACCCAAAAGGTACAAACATCACGTCCGCAAGGTAGACCTAGAGTCAGCTGGATTGGCGAAATGGTTAATTTCTGCGGAAGTACGTGGCAACGCAACGCACAGCACAGCTTGAAGAGAAGCTTGGAAAGGCCTTCATCCAGCAGTGAATAGATTCGTTTGTTTATTTTAATAATTTAAGAATGAAGATATTCTCTCTTACAAAAGTACTGTAATAATATATTGTCACCTCAGTTAGTACTACAGCTAGATAGCTTGATTTTCATTATTTTTGATTTAGCTATGGAATATTATTCTACATTTCCTTCTCTAGAATATGATAAAACTAAGTAAGTCAGAAGTTAGAAGGGAACTGTATAAATTTTGTGTTTAAAAATATTTGATAACTTTAAAACCGTAAATGCATTAAATAAATAAAATAGGTAATATAATATCTATACAATTAATCATTATTTAATTGTTCCCAATAATTAGATAAGCACAATTTTTAATTTTTATTTTAAATAATAATTTTAACATAGATTTGGGTAAGTAACGTTAATCAAGTAAAGTTTAAATTTCATTTTCCCATCAATGACCAAATCAGAGTTATATATTTGTAGTATTTAGGTGACGATATTATATAACCAAAGATAAATAATTAATTCTTGTAGTTGATGTAAGATAATACACACAAATATTTTCCGTTTCTGAGCAGTATTGAATAAAATGACTTCTCTTTGTGAGATGTTTAAAACAGAAGAATGGAAATGTCGCAGTCATATTTCAGAAACTGGAACGTTGTTATTTTTCACCTGTTGGAGCGAGAAGGCGATTAATTCACCTTACCGCCGAGCGAGAGAGATGCGCTGGATTAAGATTGTTGAAATTCTTGTCTGGTTCATTGGAAAGTATAGCAGAATCCAGACAAGAGTAATGGATAAGACATCTTCGGTTAGTACTTGTGGATTTGTCCAATTGAACTCAACGATGCGTTACTTATTTACTTACATACTATTACAGTGAAATATTTATTGTTATTCTTTGATATATAATTGTTTTTAATGTTATTTAATTTTACATCACTTTAGGATGGACACGTCAGTCTATGTCAACTCTTTTGTTACGAGTGTTTCATTATCGACTGAGATAGTTAGAGGTAAATTTTTTATGTCGAATAGATGTTACTATAATATTAATCTTCATTTTGTCTCTAAAAATTCTTTTTTTCCAGTAAAATGAGATTTTTAAATTACAAAAATGTAGAATTATTGTATCGACATTAAACCATACATAATTTTAGATGTTTTATAGATAGAACAATATTTTTTATCAATTATACTTTGGAATAAGCAGGGTTTAATGAATTTAAAAAAACTAACACCATCTGTAATATGTATTTTTAATTCAACAAAATCAAATAAGTATGACTAAAAAAGTGTAGAATATTTTTGTCGGATCACCCATTATGTACCTAAATTATTATAGTTTAGTTTAGGCAAGGTTTAATTGAATTTTAAAAACTAACCAGCATAATCTGCAAATTGTATTCTTAGTTTAAAAAAAAAAACAAAAACAAATAAATATGTCTGACATATTTTAGTGTGTACTATTTGTCGAATTTTAATACCCTTTAATTAATCCACCCTTCGCCACTGATATGTAGTGAGTGCCGAGTGATATATAATTTATATAGCTGCAGTTGGCCTATTGCGTCGTGGGTCCCATGTGCGAATCCTGGGTCTGACAAGTACACATTTTTTTTTTCAATTTGTGTATGAGTAATAATTGACCAAGTGGCTGACATCCATTTCTCGTAAAAACAAAATCTGTCAATACAAACCTCCACTCTGTGAAGACCCATATGATCTTATTAGGATCGGACATGGTTGAAAGAAAGAAGAAGAAAAAAATACTAGATTATTTTATATATTTAATCAGTATTCAAGTATTCAATAAATATTTACTGTGTATAAATTAAAAAACTATAATTTTCACATTCAAGAGACCAAACCTGGTCGACATCATTATTAAAATATAATAAGACATTAATACCTATAATATATTGTTATTTTTTTTACATTAATACTTATTTACCTCAAACACCGACATTCACAATAAAAACTGTATTCATAAAACATGTATCAACCACCTTTTTAGTAATCTCATTACAATATTTTCCGCAGGTACTTAAAAAACATGAGAAAGCATTTCACTAGAAGGCAGTGCTTAAATTATTTATATTCTACTAAAATCCGTGAAGGACTTTAATATCTCGCTTCTAAAATAGACGCCATTTTTAACCGCCAGTTTAACCGTGAGATAATTCCTCCACTAGATACAAAGTGAATAATTACCTCACAAAATGCGCCGCGAGCAATAGATTTAACTGCGCGCTCCGGTGCAGAGATATTTCATCTAGGATTTCTTAGGCTTTCATTTTACTATAACTCGTACGCCTATTTCAAAGGTTTTTGGCCTTCCTATCTCATTTTTTATTGTATTTTTATACAAATGTCATGAATGTTTATGGTATCCAGTTTGTCTGCTAGTTTTTATTACTTATTATGACAATATAAATAATGTTTTAGGTTGTAATAAAAGGATCATTAGGGTGTAAATGTTATAAAAAAAATACTGAAAATAATGTTATATTAACCTTCAAATAATTATTGCATTGAAATAATAATTATTTTGCAATTTTATACTAGGTATCTTCTAAATTGATCATATTTTGGAAGAAATTATGAGAAAATTCAAAATCAAATTTATTTATTTGCTTTTAGGACATAAAAATGTGAAGAGTATTGATTGCTCAGAAGATCACTGCGTCCCGCTGTACTCACGATCTTCATCCATGAGAAAACGACCTAGAAGAGAGTGAATAAGTGTTAATAACAAAAAATATAAGTATATGGAAGTATGCTGAACGAGCTTATGAGTAGACCCCATTTTAATAAGCCATAAAATAACGTCAATTTAAACTTATTCTCAAATAAGTGAAATATATCAATATCTGAAGCGATTTGGTTGAACGCAGTTATTGCTAGGGATTGCAATACCGGTATTCCAGTATTTATCAATACCGAAATACCGGTTTTAAAAATCTAAAATACCGGAATTTTCGGTATTAAGAAAACACACTCGTTTACGTTTTTGAAAATGAATTATAAATTATGTGCTGCTAAAATGCAAATATATTCAGTGAATCCAACAGAGGTGAAAAAATAATAAAATAAATTTCATCAAATATATTTATATAAGTAATAGTCGTGATGAATAATTATTATAATATTATTTCGAAATAGAAAACATCCGTGACAAAAATGTTCAATTATTATTTAATTATTATTGATCACTATATAAGCGTTGAATTTAAGAAGCTTTTCCTGTAGACGGACTTATTTGCACTTATGAACTTTTGTGAGCTTTAGTTAAAATTATCAATATATTCAAATTATTTGTAAAAAATCACTTTTTGTTATACAATTATGATCAATACATATTTTTGAATGTCAACATAATAAATGTAGGTACCTACTTATGTAGGTTTTTCTATAAAATAATATATTTAAAGATTTTAATAGCTATGTTTATTGATAAGCACATACTTCTGTTTTTTTTAATGTTTAATAAATACCGGTATTTAATAAGAAATACCGAAAAACCGGTATTGACATTTTATTCGGTATTGCAATCCATAGTTATTGCCCGCACAATCGGCATTACGGCAGGTTAGTTTTGTGCCTTGGAGAATAAACAACTTACGCTTACAGTTTCTAAGATCAGATTCAACGGCACATAGTTCACTATCAATAACGGAAGAGTTCATATTTATATCCCGTATAAGTCAGAAAAGGTAAGTAATCAGGTAGGTATAGATTTCATCTAACTTTTAAAATAATGTAAGATAAAGTTTGTGAAAAACCAAGGATTATATGTGTTTTTTTTATATTATCATTAACCTACAAATTTATCAGCTAAGACTTATTCGGTTATAAATTATTTATACACTCTTCTTACATTTATATTATAATAATATTAATAATTATTAAAACAAACATAAAAATACATATTATTCATAATAGATTGGTAAATAATATTACATGTTAGCTTCAACCATGTTGTGTTATAATAATTTACACTTACAGGTTATATTCTCTCAAATAATATTGACATACACAAAAACGCTATCATGAATCATTCAATGATAATTTAGGTACTTGATTGCAAAATAACAAACAATTAATTAAGGTTCAAATGGATTATGATGTACCTACGTCGTGTACTGTCATTCTGTCAGGGCGAAAAATTTCTTCTATGATTTCGTCATTCTGCAGAATATTTTGAACGATCACTATCTCTATAAATTCAATGTTGAAGAGTGCCAACTATTATTTTGTATTACTAAATTAATATACTAGTATTTTGGATTATTATTCATTATTAATACCAATTTCAATTAAATTTAACAGTTTCTACATGGACGTACATACGTTAAAATTACTTGCGATATTACATCCATAGATAATATTTTGAGCAGAACCCAACCTGAAGACCATAGATAATAGACAACATTCTTATAGAAAATACATAGTGCCAACTACTAAAAATAAGACACGCGATTTTGACTAAAGTCGAAAATGTGTAGGCATGTAGAAAATGATAAAAACGTACATTGAATCATGCGGGTGTCAATGCAGTGCAGTACGCGTGGGGTGACCTCATTGTTGTGACAATGTTTGTTTATCTAAAGGTTCAAAATGTGCTACGGGATGGGAGCATTAGTCTGATAACATTTTAAACACCAAGAAAAACGACATTACACACTTTTTCCCGTAGCAGCAACTTACTGTGACAACATGTATCATAATGGAGATACATCATTACTTAAAATAACTAATTAAGTTAGTTGTTAAATTTAAATGTTCTACTATTAACACAATGTTTTCAAATTTGTTATTTTGTAAAAATGCTTGTTGCATGTTGTATTTTTATTATTATTTTCTTACCATAATATTATCACCATAATTTTCGTTAGTGACAAAATTCATTTTGATACAAATAGGTATACAATTATTAAATAAATTAAAATTTACTTACCCTATTTATTTTTCAATAGTCCAGTGAAAATCAAAGTGCACTCTTTAAAAGGTTTCTTAAAAGATGTAGTCTTTTTCCCTTTACCTTTTAATACCAATTATTCACCCCTAACGCTCATATATCTCTCGTCACCATGAGCATTCAGCGAAATTCAGCCCTTTTATTGGTACTGCAAAATGTTAAGAATTTTGTAGGTTTGCACACATACAAGCGTAATCTGACAATGTTTGACTGGCAGTTATAACGTCATTAGAAGAGGTGTGATCGAGATGTCTCATGAGAAACTGTGAATTAATATTTTGATAATTTTTATTTTACGAAATATTGAAATTATAAACGAGATTCTTTTGAAAATGTCACAACAACTGTACAGTAAATATTCAATTGAGATAAAGAATCAAATATAAATATTATACTTAACTAAATAAAAAAAGTAGCTCAAGAACAGTTCTACATAGAAAAACCATTTCCGAACCTTGCCAAACGTCTAGAAACGTCTTGCGTCAACGCATACAAACTGCAGTGTTATATTGTGTCTGAGCCCTAACGATACATTAATTGCACTTCATAAAACAATGTAGCACCACCCACCCCCACCCTTCAAGAAATGCGTTCGTTGTCATTGTTCATAGTATTACATCTAATACTCCGGTTGTATGCGGCATACCTCGCTATAGTACTGTGGTGGATCTTCAAGAATAAACTATTTTAAAACTCTCAAATTCTCAAAAATCAAGTTATTACTGCACGCATTTTTAATAATAATTCTTTTTTTTCGCGACATTCAGTAAACATCTTGAATTTTAAACGTTCTAAAAACAGACCAAAACTATACACATCTATTGTCCGACAACAAGAAATAGGCGATGACAGAAAGTCGCTGTAGTCGCATGTAGAAGACTTCTAGTGACATACCTGTCATGGCGGCAACGCATGCTAGAGGCATATTTAAATAATATAGCGGCTGTTCTTTTAGATGCGACTCCTTTTCTTCTTTTAAATAAAGTAAAATTTTACTTATAATAATTCTAATATCACTCTTAATCATTTTAGACATATTTTTAATATAAAAAGCGTCAAATTACGTAAATTGAAAGATCCGTACACCACGGGAGCTAAAAATTTTATGATAAATTTGGGGGAGTTCCTCATTTTAAAACGAAATTGCGATAAGCTGCACTGAAGGGGATTGTTAGTTCACAATTTTAACACGCGAATGAGAAGTTCTTGTTCGACAGTATGTTAACTAATATGATAATTTAAGTAAAAAACTAACAAGTTGTGAACTAATAAACAAGATATTATCCCCGCAAATAAGACTGAAAACTTTCACAGAATTTAAAGCTCAAAAAATACATATTTTTAAAAGTCTTAAAAAATCTTATAAAGTATTTTCCCTGACTTAACAACCCCTGTACAGTGGCAGTCAGTCATTTTACGATGACGTATGCACTCGTAAAGTCCCCATTAGCGTACATCCATCAACGCGTATTCAAAAATTCAGCTATCGTCAGCCAACCCAGCCCGGCTTGCCACCTTTTTGCGTCAACCTGTCACCAGTCACCGCACCTCAGCGCAAGAATAGCTAACTCTGGTTTGTCGCTAGATCGATGTAGCCACTATGACTACGGCAAAACCACGCGAATATAAAATCATATATGGATTGGTAGGTACTATATTCACACAATTTAATTACGTTAAAATGGTAGACAATCATTGATAATAGACTTATGCCTAAAATACACGGTAATTTTACGGTTTTAATCGTATTCCATTATTTAAAATATGACATATTACTAGACTAGACGTAGAAGATATTGTTGAGGATTAAAATTTAAAAAAATATATAATGATTTAATCGTTTCTTTATATTAGTATATCTACCTGTAAGAACATACATAATATTGAATTCATATTATTTCATGGAACGAAAAATTCTCATTAGGAATTATTTTTGCAACCCTCTGAAAATATTTGATGCCAATGTCTGTATCAATGTGTAATGTAACATTTTTAATTTGTGTCAAGCATTAAACATATATATTTTTAAGCTATTTATTGAAGTTTTATTATCCAATTACCTCACGTATCATGTTAGTTTATCTTACCGTATAATAACAACATATTGGAACATAAAATGGCAAACCATGATAACTTGGAAAATCTGTAAAATCTTTTTTTCTACCAAACGTTGGAAATCAAAACTTTGAAATATTTATTCTATATCTAAAACTCATTTCGAATACATCGTTACATTATAATATTTTCAAAAGACATATTCGCCAGAAAGATTCAAACAATCTCTAAATTTAAAACAGCTCTCCTGCACAATTAACAAAAGTGCACATATCAGGCTTTGTCATCTGATCACTATTGTAATATATTTTTTTATTAAGGCTATACTTCAGATGAGGCATGGTCTAAAAAGATCGTGACTAGGCGATGCGTGGATTGTGCAAATGACGCGAGCCGAACGAAATATAATTTGTCATAAAAATTCAACATGCGTCCTTTTAATGTTATGTTTATTATTATATTATTAATAATAATAGTATATTCATTGACATGATTTCTTTTTCAAGTACATAAGTAAAGTTTTTTAGTCACCTAGCGGAAAAATACAAAGCTTGCAATTTGATACATTTTTTTGATAATTTACAATTTCAACTGTATTAATTATTAAAATATGTATCTGAAAACATTAAAAAGAAACATATTTTTTATTTTACGTTAAAGATAAACTTACAATTAATTTTAAAAAATGTGAATTTGTTACATATTTACGTACGTTAAACTTTAGTTTAATAAGTTTTCAATTTTTCCTGGTGAGATTTTTGACAAATTCATAGTTTTAATATTTTTTATACGATTTCTATAAAAATATAAATGTGTATAACTTGAAAGCCTTTTTATATGAAATCTTATTTAGGTGTGGTCTCAATGTTTATGCTCGACTTCAGCGTTAATATTATTTGTGGTTTTTCAATCAAGGTAGAATGGTGTCAAATTCTTGTGGCAGTGCAGGCGAGCCATATGTGTATTGGTATCGTTACTTCAAATAACACATTCTAAAGTGATTTTGTGGTCGCAATGCTATAAGAATCTGTTCTTCCTCTACCAATAATAAGTACTTGCATTGATTCCTAGCCGACATCAGCCGACATCTTTAAAAAAATTAGTCCAAACATACTTTGCTATTGCGTTATCAAATTATATATTTTCAGTATATAATATATAGCGGCGTGACTTCTAAAAGAGACCAATTCGTCAGCTGAATGCAGAACTATTCTAACTCACATTTGAAATATTTTCAAGGAGAGTTTTTTGAAACAGTCTACTTCAGTTATTTATTATTTATATATACAAGTGTATGCACAATTTTTTTCATTAATAATCCCACTAAAATATGATTTATACATTTATCCATAAAAATAATAAATATTTTTGGTAAATTGATTCAAAGAACTCTCTCCTAAAAAAATCAAATGTAAGTTAGAATAGTTCTGCATGCAGCTGACGAATTGATGTCGCTGCCCATTGACTGGACGCCGCAAGCGCTATGTAGACGGATTAGGGTTTAACTCTATGTTAACTCCGTAATTTTTATCTCTCACAGTCTTACAGCCAGCTTAGTCTAATTAGCTCTGACCCTTTTGATCATACAGGTCCTCTATTATTTAGCACCTTACACTATCGAGATTCGGTTCTAGTGATATGTGTGGTTTCTAGTTGTCAAATGTGATACCTATCTGAATTGAACTAATTCTTTGGCATGTTCATCTGGTTATTTGATCGAACGAGTTATCTTATCTTGTTTATCGGTTTTCGTGTACCGTTTGAAGTATTATGTGTTATTATTGATAAATATCTGTGAACTCTGAATAAATACTAAAATTGGAAGTGTTTCTATTGTTATAAATAAAAAACATACTATAAATATTATTTTCTGAATTATTCGTTGAATAAAAAAAATGTACATGACCGTTATGATTAAATAATTATTGAAAAACATATTTTGCTTGTCTTAAAAATATGAAAAATCCGTTTGTTTTGTGTAATAATTCTACTAAAAAATATTACCTATTCGGAAATCTAAAATTTATATCACTACTTTATTTACCTACTGAAAATTCTCGAGTAACAAAAATAATAATAAAAAAAATCGTATAATTTACCCATAAATTTGCACGGCGCGCTGATATATGGTGCAAAATATTGCATATTTTTATGTGCACACGTGCGTCGGAGCTGCATGCACCCCGTGCAACAATGCACCGAGTGAGATCTGATTTATTGGAAGCTTTTTCCTCAGTTTTTAGAAAATCTGAATTTATTTTCCTTTTTTTATCGAATAATATGACGCCTTATAAAAATAGGACCCTACTTACATCTATGATGACTTAGTTAATTGAGCCGTGTAGCCATTATTACTTTTGTTAAAAATTGTATTATTTATTTACTACAATTCTACTAACTTCCCGACTTGCTAGACATTTGAAACTTTTAGAATATATCAGAACACGACGCCAATGCTTTTTTTAATACTTTTAGCCATCTTTAAGCAGAATTGAATTCATTTTCAGTTAATTCTGTTTTGTATGGAAAGTTATTTCAGAAAATTTCGGTGGTCCTAGCAATAAAATTATTAATATGTACGTGCGTTACTATGGAAATCAAAATGACATTTCAGTATTCTATATTTATTTGTTTGTTTTTATTCACTTCTTATCAAGTACAAGTTTGAGCTTATTGAGCATAATAATTGAACAGAAAATTTAAAAACGTTTTATGTAAAAAGTTCTTTTTATCTTGTAATTATTTCTATATCTTTCATCCATGTGCAAGAACCCAATGGGTTGAATGGTTTACTAAAGCTCAAATTACATTCGGCAGATTCTGAGGCCAACCGTCTCGTCCGATAGTGAAAGGTCACTTTTGAGTCGTTCTCTGAAGTCATGACCAAATTGTGAAATCACATTTTTGGGAGAAGATCGTGTCGAAGATAACCGACAATGTACAAAAAGATTTGAAATAAAGTTGAGCTTCCAAGTGTTGCCGCATGTAGCGTTTGACATAACAGCACAAATTTGTTGTTTAGAAATGGCTGCCTGACTTTATATAATATTATTTTAACAGGCAATAATAATACAAAATAAAAGAATATCTTAGTAAATATAATCAGCAACTCGTTACATGTCTAAACTTCATTTGTTACTTTATTATAAATAATTATTGTTCACACTACCAACTGATTGTATATTATTATAAAAAAATCAAATCAAGCGTCAACACGGTCCACTTTGTTGCCGAATCGTACCGTGAAATTGCTACTTTGTCGACGATTGCTCACGACGTTGATTGAATCTGGTTGGGTTTGCGAGTTTGCTGGCGTATTTAAACCTTTACAACCATCCCTTGTTAAAAAGTCTGTTAATATATTATATAATATAATTATATTATAATCATCATGTGAAGACCCATGCTCTGCTTATAAGCGTAAATAAAACTTTTTGTATTATTTACATAGTACCTATGTCGGGACGTCTCTATGTATTTACATAGAGACGTCCTTATAATTGTTGAATAGACAGCCATTAAACCTACCTACTACTCACTACCTTAAATCTGGTGCTTTTTAAAAGTAAGTTGATTTTAATTTAATTTATGTTAATCACGACGAAATAAGAAGTTTTCACAGCTACCAATATATTATATTATAACATACAATTTCTTCGTGTACTTTATAAAATCTACTTTAATATAAAATAGTATAATAATATAATAATATCACCTCTTATTACTCATATTATTATGAATGGTTTGCACAAATATAGATAGACTAAAAAGAGATGATCGACTAAATTTAAAAAAATAATAGTTATTAGAATGTATATTGTCACTCTTTGAATTTGTTATTATAATAATGCATGTTATGTTGAATATTGTTTAGTTGAAAATGTCCCTCTGAGGTGGACGAAACCGGTCTAGATACGAGGGTGGGTCAATAATTCCTTAGAAAAAAGCATTAAAATAGTTTTTATTTTTGTATTTTTTTTTTATTTCTCAACATAATCTCCTTGGAGCTCAATACACTTGGTTAAACGTTTCTCAATTTTTTTTAAACCGTCAGAAAGATAAGTTTTCGGAAGGTCCTCAAAATAAGCATTTGTCCGATCGATGACTTCTTCATTTGAAAAAAAACGTTGTCCACTTAGCCATTTTTTTAAGTTTGGGAAAAAGAAAAAGTCACTGGGGGGGGCTAAATCTGGCGAATACGGTGGGTGGTCGACCAATTCGAACTTCAATTCTTCAATTTTAGCCATTGATCGTAAACATGTGTGAACACGGGCATTGTCCTGATGAAAGAGGATTTTTTTCCTGTTTAAATGAGGCCATTTTTCTTCAATTTCGTTTTTTAGCTGGTCCAATAAAAATGCATAATAATCCCCTGTTATTGTTTTTCCTTTTTCCAAATAGTCAACGAAAATAATTCCACGTGCATCCCAAAATACAGTAGCCATAACCTTACCAGCTGATTTTACGGTTTTCGCCTTCTTTGGACATGGTTCGCCTTTCGCAATCCACTGCTTTGACTGTTCTTTCGTCTCGGGAGTATAGTGGTGTATCCATGTTTCATCTAAAGTCACAAAGCGACGAAAAAATTCATCCGGATTACGTTGCATGAGCGACAACAGGGCTTTAGAGGCCACTATCCTATTGCGTTTATTGTCGATTGTGAGCAAACGCGGCACCCATCTTGCAGAAACTTTTTTCATGCCCAATTTGTCATGTAAAATAGAAATGACGCTACCTTTTGAGATCCCTGTAATCTCAATTATCTCACTCAACTTTAATCTTTGGTCACTTAACACCATATCGTGGATTTTATTGATCATTTCTGGTGTAGTCCCTCTACAGGACGTCCTGAGCGTGGTTCATCCTTTGTTGATGTACGACCACGTTTAAATTCATTTAACCAGTTATAAATAGTTGCAAGTGAAGGAGCAGATATGCCGTGAACTAAATCCAACTCATTTTTTATTTCCTTTGCTGTTAACCCTTTTATATTAAAATGTTTAATAACAGCTCTAAACTCAATTTTCTCCATTTTCCATTTTTCCATTTTCCACAAGCAAATTTTTTTTTTAAATGTACGAAAAACACACAACAACCCGACCAATCTGATTGAAACTTCGCAGCATACTGAATCGGTAGTGCCGCTGCATGAAAACAAACCGCTTACAGTACTAGTCGCGCCACCTGTCGGCTTTTCTAAGGACTTATTGACCCACCCTCGTATTAAATAAAAGTTGAATAAGTATGATAAAAATTTTCGTTATATTAAATTAAAAAATAATAATAATACAATGCAATTCCACCATGAGTTGACAGTGAACACAATAAAATAAATTGAATAAAAATAAGTAATTAAATGAATATAAATATAAATAAATACTTAAATAAATGTTATAAAAAACAAAATAATACAAAATTTTTAAACCAGAAAACTATTTTTTCTTATATTTGAAATTTATAGGCTATACGTTGCCTCTCGGTCCACTATTTTGTATTGTTTCTAAAATCAATATTAGGCATAGTACCAAGATATTTTTTTTATTTTTCATATGTCAACGTTACAAAATTACATTTTAATTCGTGTCTTTGAATGCCTGTGCCGTGCAGTCACATTAATATGTATTAAGTTGCCGTTTCCAGCACTCGCTTTTAACCTAAGCAACATGAACGCCTTGAATATTTCATATATCTGCAGTTTACTCTCAACAATACCATACTGTAGGTTTTAATATGAAATATTAAGTATTTAAATACATAATGTACATGTATTTAAGTAGCTTGGCTTAATAATTGAGAGATTAAAGTCGGCTCGCACATTGGAACTCGTCGCGCCTAAGAACGTGTCGAATACATCGATGTGACGTCATCGTTGTTTAATGAAACAACATAATAACACGCGTTGCCAAATCGAACTTCGCAGATTGATCGAATGCAACTGTTTCGTCCGAAAAAAACATCTGGCTGTTGCATTCGACATGTTGCATCCTTCTCGGGCTCCGAGTCGGAGGGTCGAAGTTACAAAGAAACACCTACGAATTGGTCATTCCTATACCGGCTCGCCGATCACCGCATTGAGCCAGCTCGCACATCACAACTCGCCTTGTGTGCCTGACGGCCATAAATCAAACTTTCTGAGACCGCCGATGAATATTGCATGCTATAACTTCGCACATCTGCCTAGCGGCAAACGTCAAACGCGAAAATGGAGAGTCTCTCGTCTGCCATTTTTATTGTGTTGATTGTATGAACAAACGTCAAACGCGGTGACCAGCGATGAGCGAGCAATGACAGTGTAAACAGAGACAGAGACAGAAATGGCCGATGGCCGCAGGCTGTGCGCTTGCGCGGAGCCGACATTTTTCGAGATCGACATGCAGGCTTTGGCCAATGCAACTAGACGAATGTCGCAGGGTCGCAGAGTCGCAGTTGCATCGGCCAATCTGCGAAGCTTCATTTGATAACGTTTGTTTCTTGGTTTACGATGACGTCACATCGACGAATTCGTCGTAAGACGCATGCGGCAAGTTCTGATGTGCGAGCCCTCTGAAATATCAATACGTTTCGAAGGATACGCGCGACTGTCGCTAGATAGAGGTTGTGTCATGCAACACTGGCCGCCCGTTCTCGGAAGTTTTGATTTATGGCGGTCAGGCACACGCGGCGAGTTGTGATGTGCGAGCCGGCATAGGATTACACGTGACATCACATCACAACAAACCGATAAATTCACGCGGGAGACAGAATTCTTCTTCTTTTGCCATATCCGCCCCTTAACTGGAGCATATGGACACCACGCGGCGCCTCCAAGAATCCCTGTCGCTTGCCAGTCTTCTTGCTTCGTTCCAGGTCAAACCAGCATCCCGTAGCTCCGCCGTATACACTCTGTAGATTGTATTTAGCGGTCTTCCAGGACGCCGGAATCCGGTCGGCTTGAAGAACAGGCAAGCCAGGTTGAAGTTCTCTTCTGGCATCCGCAGCACGTGGCCGAGCCAGGTCCAACGTCGCCTCTTCACTTTCAGCGTGATGAGAGGCTGCTTGGTGCGTTCTCTTATCTCCTCGTTGCTCCTAAAGTCATACCACCGCACACCCAGTATTCGTCGCAAACATCTGTTTTCGAAGCTCAGTATACGGTTGCTCTGAGCCTTCGTAAGGTGCCATGATTCGCTACCGTAAAGCAGCACCGTCAGAATGCAAGCGTCAAGGAGACAGAATTACATCATAATATATTAAACAATTTTATTGTAACAGTGTTTAACCGGTGCATATATTCTAAGACTGCTTTTCAGCCCCTGCGGCAGCTATCTAGGGAAGGTTTGTATCGAAACATTAGCACTTATTGTAACAATCACAATAAATTAGTTGTTATTGTCACTATTATAAGTGCTATGATTTAACAGAACCTCTCTTGGCTGTGTTAACTTTAGAGCGAGATAGACAGTTTTGACTGTTTAGATGGGTAATTTATTGTACCAATTATATACCTCAATACATAAATATTCGCACATGTATTTCTAAAGTGATACAACTCAAAAACGGCGTTTTGAGAAAAGGGCAAAAAAAGTTTCTGGGCTATGTAGAAGAATATTTGCAAAATATTTAGTATTTCCAAATGTAATGGACGCTAAGAAACATTGATCAAATGCAATTTTTAAATATTTCAATTCATGAGCCTTGAAAATCCCTCTTTTTGGGACGTGACGAAAAGGACCAAATCATTTTGAGTTGTGACACCTTTGATTTTTATTTGATCAGCTAAAATGACAGAATTCGAAATGAAACTTTTTTTTTCATACTTCTACCAACAAAAATGTCTTAACTCTAAATGTTGCGTCTAAAAGCTCTACGTTTCGCCTATATAAATGACCAAACTCAATATAATACAGTTTTGAACTTTAATCGGCACACACATTCACCTCGGGTTTGAAACAACAAGATTGACACATGCGCCATCTGCTAGGCTATTTTTGAAGGTAGCTTACTACGCTTTTGTTGAGTCATAGAGAATCGTTTCGCAAACTTGTGCATAGTGATAACTAAAAAACACTGATTTTTGAGTTGTGTCACTTTTGAAATACATGTGCGAATGATAAAGTGATAATATTTATCACTTCAGCGGTCAATAAGTATAGAATAGGCCCTCAGATCTGTATTTCTTCAAATAGGTACTTAAAACATTGATAAACAAAAATATATATTTTCCTATAATAGTAATCAATTATTTGAAAATAATATTTGATTTATATTGTGATGACGGTTACGCGCTACGGATGCATTTGAGAGAATAATTTCAAGTCGCCTGTTGTTTGAGCCACCTGGATTTTGGCATTACAGAAGGTTACTAAAATACCATTTACGGGCTGGTATACGGTGAAGCTACAGAGTGCTACTATGGCAAAACGCAAGGAGATTGTCAAGCGGCAGGTATTCTTGGATATGCTACGTGGCGACCAAATGTTCCAGGGATCAGACGTGGATTAAGAAGATGTAGAAGACGTTGACAACGGTTGTAGAATTTATAATTGTATCCTTATTTAATTAATATTATATCAGTTTAATTAACTTCATCGTCGGTGAATTTGGATCCTCAATTACAAATCCTTTTACATCGTGCAAAAGTTTATATTAAAGCACCAACCCCTACGAAATATCTTTAGTCGGTAGGTATCTAGGCTATAATAATATGCATTTTAGCATTTTGGATATAGCTGTCTTTTAAATATATTTAAAACATATATGAAAGAAACTGCGGTAGAGAGCGGGAGAGAGAGAATAAAATATTAAAAGGGTGAAGCTGAGAGAAAACATAGACACGTCGATATATAAGAGAGAAGTATAGCGAGTACCTATATTAATATAGCAGTAAGTTAAGACAAAACATACACGTAAACGAATGAAAGCGACGGAGATAGGGAAAAGATGCATTCATCCAACAATATGAGAGAACACATCTATAAATGTGTGTGAGAGGGGAATAAAGAAAGAATATTTATTAAAATTGGTATGGTGGAAGATTTTTTATTTTTGACCATGTCCGATCCTGAAAAGATCACAAGGGCTTCCACAGAGTGGAAATTTTTGATTTATAAGATTTGTGTGATGGATGTTAGCCACATGCTCAATCTATAAGGTCCATACTCCAACTCTAAACACATATTGAAAAACTATATGTGTATTTTCCAGACATTATAAGCGGATGCATTAGGCGTGAGAGAAAGGGAACGTCAACGTAGTGAGAGAACTTAGTTGAAGGGACACAACATAATATTATGTTAATGTGTAGGAAAGAGCGATATAGAAAGTTATAAAAAATATTAAAAGGGGATGAGAGAAATGTTGTGTTCTGAAATGTAGAGGTTTTCCAGCAATAAAGTCTAAATGTGATTTTAATCTAAATATTTTCTCTAACGGAATTAACACAAGTCCGAGTATCTTAACAGATAGAACTCTTCTTCTTCCTTTTCTTCAGCCATATCATCCGCCCTTTAGTTTGTGTATATAGACAACACGCAGCGCCTACAAGAATCTCTCTCACTCGCCAGTCTTCTTGCAACGTTCCAGGTTGTACCAGCATCCCGTAGCTCCGCCGTAAATACTTTATAGATAGTATTTAGCGGCCTTCTAGAATGACGGTTGGCTGAGAGCAGGCAAGCTAGGTAGAAGTTTTTTCTGGCATTCGCAGGGCTGAGCCAGGTCTAATGTCGCCTCTTTACTCTCAGCATGATGAGAGGCTGCTTGGTGCGTTGTCTTATCTCCTCGATACTCCTTAAGTCATACCCACCACACACCCAGTATCCATCTGCATTCTTCTGTTTTCTAAGCCCAGTGTACGGTTGGTAACACCATCATTAATATTGGCTAGTAAATATTAATTACAAAAATATAATGCTGTATAAATTATTATGGCCTTTTGTCTAGAAACAAAATATAATAAATAATTACAAGATAAAAAGAACTTTTATATACAACGTTTTTAAATTTTCTGTTGAATCATATTTATATAATTTGTACTTGATAGAAATACTGAATAATGAAATGGCATTTCATATTAATTTCCATAGTAATGCACGTATATATTATTAATTAATTTAGTTGCTAGGACCCCCTAGCAACCAATAATGGTATCGAAATAACTTTTAATACAAAACAGAATTAACTGAAAATGGATTAAATTCTACTTGAAGGTGGCTAAAATTATTAAAAAATGCATTGGCACCGTGTTTTGATATATTCTAAAAGTTTTAAATGTCTAGCTAGTCGGGAAGTTAATAAAAATTTATTGAAAGATTTGTACCGGACAAATAAGAATACGACATAAAAAAAAACGTTGTAAAATAGAAATTAATTTTAAAATGAATTTTTTTAATTTGGAAGGAAAAAACAAACCAAACGAACTGTGTTTTATATTATTATAATATTAAATTATTTTTATATATTATTTCAAATGTCTAGCTAGTCGGGAAGTTAGTTAAAATTCGATTGCAAGATTTGTACCGGACAAATAAGAATACGACCTAAGAAAGGCGTTGTAATAAAATTAATTTGTTCAAGGAAGAACAAGTACGATGTGAAGTAGATATTTCGCTAGTATATGGAATTCTTTGAATCTTCAAAAACTTGGCATTATTCTGACAAAAACACCATTGAAAAAACGTAATAAGTCATTAATATTCGCTCCGTTATGAATATTTTTGCGCTGAAATTAATTCTAAGAAATCCTCAGTTTACAAGGATTCTACCTTATTACCGCTCGGGCGGTAGATAAAAACCGACATTACTATGCAAAATTACCTCACGCTTCGTTGATCCATGAAAATAGCCCAACTTCGCGAAAACCGCTGCACGGTAGAGCACGATTTACATAAGGCTACCGGTCTACAATATCCACTCTTTATTATGATAAAATAATTATTATATCACAACATTTTTTTCTGTCACATTCAATTTTTGCCTACAAAATACCCAAACCAAGAGTAAACACAGATACTTGCAACGGTACACCGGTGACAATGCATTGACAATAGGGAATCCAATCCCGAGCCAAAATTCTGATCCCGGGATTTACAATTTGACAATCCCGGGATTGGCATTTTTTCCATTGTTATTATAAAATTAAAATTTACAAATAAAATTGATAAAATCGGTCAAAAATAAATCTAGTATAATTTATACTATTTAATACATTTATTGTTAATATTGTATACGTTCAATCTTGGAAATACATAAGTTTAATGGAGTAAATAATGTTGTAATATAAATAAAAATGTGAATTTAATATGAGATTACTGTTTCTGACAGTAAATACTCAATGAATGGGTGCAGCCAAATATGAAACTGCCGTAAAACGTATGAGATCATGGTGGAATTACTTTGTTAATAGTGCGAAGCATTGTTTTTTCCAATTTTTCTCATATTTATTAATTTATGTCAAAAAATAAAATGAATCGGCAACTTACACATGGGTATAAATCAAACTTCATTCAAACTTTGTTTATTTCTAATGTAGTTATTTGTTATTAAAAGTTTTTTTTTCTGTTATATTTTCGTTTTCATTTTATTTTCCATAAAAATAGATAAAAAAAATCAATCCCGAATGTTTCGGCATTATGTTTATCAATCCCGGGATTCATAGGTTTAAAAAATAGCTCGGGATCCCGGGATTCTGGGATTGGAATTCTTAATTGACAATATATTTTTGTATAATGTGGGCGCAGCCTGGTACCCAAACATAGGGTTGCGATATTTTTTTAAGCTATATTTTTTCTCTTATGTGTCTATTGATATATTACTCATAAAATGTTACCGGATAGAATAATATGTCAAAATAAACATAAATGTTGTCGATATACTTTTAAATATAATGGAAATCGAATATTTCATTATTATTAGTGTCCAGGGACTGGACTCAGGGAACTCAAAAATATTGGGAACTGAAATACCTAAAGGGTGTGGAGTAACAGGCAACCGATCTCGAGTGTGGAAGAATATAGAATAATCATAGACACGTCGTGTCAAGAATACACTTGTCCTTTGTTCTGAAAACTGCTTTCGGTCTATGCACTGACGCCTATTCAATGTTTATGTATTTGAAGGTTTCAACACACATTATTTGCGCGTCTATTATAATGTGTGGTTCATTTTCGTAGAACACTCACACATTCAAAACCCTGCGTCAAAATGTAGTGTATTGGGGTAATATAGTCTATCGAAATTATGTTTATTAATCTTTTCTGTGGCTGGGCCTCTGATATTTGGCAGAGCCTCTTAATCGAAGGTCGAGCAGTCGAATGTGGCTGGGAGGTGGAACCCCACTAGTAATATTTGACAAAATATAATCAAATGATGACGTATTAAATGGCATCGACATTTTCATCATTATTTAGTCGACACTGATGCAATGAGCAATGAAAATGCCTTTATCATAATATGTAAAGAAAATTTGTTTTTTTTTTTCAAATATCTACTATACGTTTACATTATAGTAGTAAGCATGGCCCCCACATACTAAAACGGGCCCCCCGGCCAGGATCTTTGGCGCGGCCTCCTACCTATCGTTAGTCTTAATGGCATGTGTGACGCACAATAGAAGCGTTTTCAAAATTGTGTTAGAGGTAAAAGTAAGGGCCTTCGGTTTATTTTTAGGTATTTTTGTAGTTTTAATACATCTACTTGAATTATGTAGTTGTCAAGTATCAACACAAAACAATCAAAATGCATCTAACGATCTCATTTTTCAAATATAAAATCCTCTTCTGTGAAATAGCACCGCAGGCGACTTTTTTTACCTACTATTAGAGCAAATTTGTGATGTGTGTTTATCTTAAATATCTGATTGAACCGGTACGCTGCCCCCCCCCCTCCCCGAGCCCAGGTCCCTAGGCTAGAGCCCTGTCAGCCCTCCCCTTGTGGGGGCCATGGTAGTAGGTACCTACAAGTAGTAGTAGTTAGTAGCGCCTTCAAAATAAATTCGACAATAAGTAGTAAGGAAATTTTAATTGAAAAAAACTTCGAATAAACAACCAACACCCATCGCTAGATAGAGTATTTTACCAATAAACTATCGGTGCAATTACGCTGATTTTATTAACAATGTGAATTTTACGCATTCCATTGATAGCAACCATCTTTTTAAATTTTGAATCATTTTTCCTATTAACATAATATAATAACTACACTAACTTTGATTCGTCGATTCCATCAGGACGTCTTTACATTTTAGTTGTAACGTACCATTTTTTATCGTTTTAAGGTACTACATATACATTTATTTAATTAAACTATATTTTATTCTTTCAACAATACACAAAATTTTACAAGGTACTATCTACATCTCTGAAGTTATTCGAAAGTATTTATGTTAGTGTAAATTTAATTCTATCGATAGATTTTCTGAACCACCATCAGAATTTTTATACCAAACAGACCGTATTATGCAAAGAACAAAAAGAGGATCTATATAAAATGTAACTGTTTGCACTTTTATTACTCTTGCCAGAAACGAAAAACTTATTATTTATTTCATCAAAAATAGCAACTATTTGATATGTAAATGAACTTCGTTAGAACGTAGGTATTATTTTATTTCAAGTTTCCATAACTACATTGTATGCATAATGGTCAGTGTTGAAACTTGAACTATACAGGGACAAATCATCAGAAGACTGGAGAATTTAAGACATTACTGCATCAGCGTATGATAAGGCTGACATATTGCAAATCAGCGAAGCAATTCTAACTTATCACTTAACATCCAAAAAGAGCTAAATGTTATAAATATAACAGTCTGAACTATCAAAAAGTGCTATCTTTTAACAGCCCTTCTCTTGGCTGTGCTAAATTTTAGAGCGAGATAGTGTACGTCAATTACATAATATTGAAAATAGAGATGCAAGTGTTTTGAAAAAGAATTACGTCACGGCCACCGCCTTAATTTATAGATCTACGCGAGCTGTCAAATATCTAGTGACAGTCTGAACTATCAAAAAGTGATATCTTTTAACAGCACCTCTCTTGGGCTGTGTTAAATTTTAGAGTGAGATAGTATAAGTCAATTATATAATATTGAGAATAGAGATGCAAGATGCATATCACTCTCTCCAAAAAGAGCTAAATGTCATAAATATAACAGTCTGAACTATCAATAAGTTCTATCTTTTAACAGCCCTTCTCTTGGCTGTGTTAAATTTTAGAGTGAGATAGTGTACGTCAATTACATAATATTGAGAATAGAGATGCAAGATGCATATCACTCTCTCCAAAAAGAGCTAAGAGTCATAAATATAACAATCTGAACTATCAAAAAGTGCTATCTTTTAACAGCCCTTCTCTTGGCTGTGTTAAATTTTAGAGCGAGATAGTGTACGTCAATTACATAATATTGAGAATAGAGATGCAATATGCAAGTGTTTTGAAAAATATTTACGGCACGGCCACCGCTTTAATTTATAGATCTACGCGAGCTGGCAAATATCGAGTGACTAGTAGTATCATACTATTTGTTTTACTACGTGCTGCAATCGCAATGACATGATTAATAAAAGTTTAGGTTATGTTGATATGTTTGACGTTTCAATACAAAATTTTGTAGTTCGGGTGGATACGCCAATACGAACATACCCGAATTTTACCGAAATGACGTCTACCAACCTTAATTTTTGCCGTATTACGAATTTACTAATTATTGAAGATAACCGTTGATAACATTATGTATGGAATAGCTTTCGTGCTAATTTTGACTAATATAAATAACGGAAACGTGCTAACTGTTAAGAACAGCTAAGCAGGTGATATTTAAAAAAAATGTATTTTTAACTCCACTTTTCAACAATGTGATAAAATGCTAAACAGTTTATATTTGCTAGTATCAAAACAAATAAGTCATCTTTATGATCACCTTCATGATGAATGGAATTTAGAAAGACGTTGTCTGGCTTTGATAACTATTGACCAGGAATTATTCTAATTCTAAAAATACCCTGTCCACATTTGGGCATTTTTTCAATCGCTTAATGAAAGCATCGCAATGTATGCGTAGCCTGCACCTTGCCTGTCTCAAACCGGTTTCAAAATGGCGGTTTTCCTTGATGAAAGTGCCAGCACACTTGGGTAGCTCCATCACGGATTAACTTCTTTTCAACATCACGTTAGTATTGATAACGAAATGATTCCACGTATATAATGTATTTACACCTACGCTGTGTGTTTGGACCCAGAGAGTAGACCTTGAGCAATGGAGGTTGAACAAGAAACCAATAATAATAATCTAACATGATAAAACAAGTTCAATATCTTTTTTTTTAGAATTATTAATAACCATGTCCTTGCTTTTTCGTACTATTAATTTTGAAGAAATACCCAGGCTTTGAGAAAACACATAAATATTGTGTCCTCACCGGGCATTGAAGCCAGCAATCTCGGGTGCAGGGCCAGGGCCTTACGCACTGCACTACAAGAGCCGCCAGATAAAAATCTTTATGATAGTATTTTCGGTATAAACACCAATTATCGGTTTTATTTCGTTGATATTTTTACGTAAGTATTATGTTTGCGATAGGTTATAAAATAACTTCTGAATATTTATTAAAGAATAAATAAATATACCTTTAAAATACTTAATATCTAGATAAATACATTTATAATTGTAAAAATTATTTATTTATTTATTTATTTATAAAAAAGAGTATTATTTATTTATTTATTTATAAAAAAGAGTATTACGGCATTACAGCTTTTGGCCAATGCGCCATAATACATAATACATACAAATATATAAAAATATTTTAATTACAAATAACAACTAATATGACAAGAAAGTGGAAAAGACGGCATGTGTAAATATTAAAGAAATATGATAATATATACAATTATAAATTTATCCTATTTAAAACGTCTACAAACATTATATAATTAATAAAAAACAAATCAACCTTTATGGTGCCATCAAATAAGCTAATTGCACGATACACAGCATCATGAAACATAACATCTGTCCTGCGACGAGGTATCTTGAAGACCGTGGAGCTGCGAGTGATATTGGTGGGAACATGAAAATTAATATTTGCCAGTATATGCGGATTGTAAATGAACCCACGAAGAAGTAAAAAGAAATGCTTTAAAAGAACAATCACTCTTCGGGTAGACAGGGATTGCATTGATAGCATACCCAGAAGAAAACGAGTCGGGAAATTCATTTTATTGTCATTATCATAAGGAAAGAACCCGTATGTTCTTAAGTAGAGAAATCTAAGAAATCTATTGTGGACTCGATCCAGCTTAATTGTGTGCATGAACCTATTAGGACTCCAAATAATGCTGGCATATTCAAGAATACTCAACACAAATGATACGTATAATGTACGTAGCACTCGGACGTTTTCGAATGATTTTGAAACCCTCATAACAAAACCAAGCATTTTGCTAGATCTAGTACTGATGTTAAGAATATGCTGATTGAAAGTGAACTTTGTATCATACAATACTCCCAAATCTTTTATCTCTGTTACCCTACTCAATATTATACCAGACAATGTGTATGGGAACAATAAGGTGTGCCTTGAACGATTGAATGAAATAATATTACATTTGGAGGTAGCGAATTCAAGTTATTTAAGATAGACCATTTCGAGATAGCATCTAGGTCAGACTGCAACATCGCACAGCATAATGGGGTTTCAATAGTTCGAAAAAGTTTAAGATCATCTGCGAATAGCAAACAAGAAGAATTGGTTATAACTTTGACAATATCATCAAAAAATATTAAAAACAAAATTGGGCCAAGATTTGAACCTTGAGGAACACCAGAGTTTGTTCTAAAAATCCGCGATTCATTCCCATGTTAATCAACAAATTGACGGCGATTTTTCAAATAAGAAGCAAAAAAACATATTACACTATATGACGCGCCAAATGTACAAAGCTTTTGTAATAAAATATCGTGATCAACACGATCAAATGCCTTGGAAATATCTGTGTACACAGAATCAACTTGAATTGACTTATCCATAGAATTTGAAATAAAATTATTATACACTATAAGATTTGTTACTGTGGACCGCCTAAGTCGAAAACCATGCTGCGAATCGGAGAGGCGAGAGTCTATTTGACGGTTGATGTTTATATGTAATATCGATTCAAATAATTTACATGGAGCCGAAAGAACTGCTATTGGCCTATAGTTAGAGATCTCTGATCTAGATCCCTTTTTATGAAGCGGCCTTAGGCGGGTTATTTTCCATGCATCAGGAAAAGTGCTGGATGCTATGATTAAATTAAATATATGTTTAAGCGGAAAGGATATATGTTCGTAACAGCCCTTAACCACATAAGGTGGCAAGCCATCTGGACCAAATGAACTTTTGGGAGACAAATTTGAAAACCCATATTCCATATCTTTCTTGTCAAAAGCTGAGATTTGAATATCTTGCGTTGCAGACGAAGGACCAGCAGAATCGGGGTCAAGTAGCGGTTCTATTGAGCTATAAAGTGATTCAAAATGCTTAGCAAATGCATCAGATATAACATGGCTCTCTATAGGATCATTATTCAACGTCATCATGGCATTGTCTTTTGTAGTACTACTGGAACTAAGCGAATGAATATATTTCCAAAAACAATTAGGATCTGAAACAATATTTCGACCAATCGATGTTAGATATGATTTGTGAGCCGAAGAGATGTCACACTTCAATGAGTTTCTAAGACAGGAAAATTTACTATAATCTGCAGTCCGTCTATGTTTTTTCCACAGTGCATGATAATATGCCTTTGACCTTAGATTATAAATAATTTCTGGCGTAAACCACTTAGGATATGAGTACTTCGGTAGATGAACGAGCCGGCGAGGGAAACAGGAGTCCAGACTATTATAAAATTTATTATAAAAAATAGTTAATGCCGTGTTTACATCAATTTGTTCATATAAAGAGGTCCAATCTGTAGTACTCAAAGAATTATACAGCGCTAAAAAATTTCCATTTGAAAAATTCCATTGCGGATTATGCCTATTCAGTGGAGGAATCGACGAATCATTTCTGTGCGATACATGCTTAAAAGATAAAATTGTGCAAGTAGAGGGATGATAGACATCTTCAGGAACGAGAGGCTCATCACACGCGCTGACCACCGTGCAACCAACGTTAGATAGCACCAAATCAAGCGTCCGACCGAGACTATTTTTCACAGAAGAAAATTGTTTTAAATTAAATAAATTATTAAAGCTGGTATAATCAGATTCAATTATACCAGCGGAATACAAATTAAAATCTCCCAAAATAATTAGTTTTTTGTTGGGCAGTACCAAATTTTCTATTATGTGAAAAAAGTCACTGTATGTAGTCGCTGAGCTGCCGGGAGGGAAGTATACAGCGGCCAAGTACAGTGAACAAAAGTTAAAATTAACTTTACACAAATTAAAATCAAAATCATATTCAGTTAAATTTGATCTGGTTGGATATAAAGTTTGTGTGGATAATGCTACCCCATTTCTAATTGCCAGCAAAACGCCCCCACCTCGTCTACCATTTCGACGGTCTGTTCTATGCACAGAATATTCACTTCCGAACAGCTCATTGGCCGATATGGTGTCGTCGAGCCATGTTTCGCTTAGAGCAATTATCGATGGTTGGGCACACAATATACCCTCTTTAAATGTATTTACTTTAGTTTTTAGGCCTCTTACATTTTGATAATAAATCTCGCATGACCGAGGTGCGGAAGTATTTGAATGATGCTTATTATAAGCGAGTCATGCTGAGGATGGGTGAGGGATTTCAATTGAGTAGTCCGTCATTGATCACTCCCTCTGCTCCGCATACAGGCGAGCCGGACATGTTGCACTATGGGTCGGGTGGTCATATGGCCGCTTGTGACGGCGGCAGGCAACGCATTTTGGTGAAGCTTCCTTCACGGGGCAGTCCGCACGGTCGTGGCCTGGTTCGGCACAGTAAGAACAGGTGACGTCTTTTGCCGAGCATGATTTGGCCATGTGCCCATATAAGTGGCATTTATTGCACTTGGTTACCCCTAGATAGTTCTGGAGTGGGAAAGAGTCCCACCCCATGTACAGTCTGTCATCTGCAATGAGAGCAGACCACACCGCGGCAGGTACATACGTGATATAATGGCATCTGCCAGTCCTGGGACCCGCCTTGTGGCTGAGGCGTACGGCCTGGTAGGCCTCCTCAGATAGACCCGTTTGCTCTCTTGTAGAGTTGTAAATTGCCTCCCGAAGCTGGGGTTCTGTAGTGGAAGCCGGCATATTAAAAATAATAATGCGAGGCTGCTTTTTTCCTGCAAGTTTAACACTCAGAGCAGTCTCTGAGGTCTCCAGAGCGCTGACGAGACGCTTGGCCTCGTCCTCAGAGCGGGGGTGTACGATAACACCTCCGTTTCTGACGTTTCTAATTTCCGTTATTTGTACCCCAATATCCCTGGGGTTAAGGGACTTCTTGATGAGCTCTCTTGTCGTTTCCGATCGTTTTTCTCCTTCTCCCGTAGGGAAAAAGAGGACTCCAGGCCTTGGTGCTAGCGGCAACAGCGAAGGAAATGCTGACCCGGTGACAGCAGGTGCCGTGAATGGCGCCGCTGCCGGACGCTGCCGCCTTCCTAACGCAGTAGCCCAGGTGGTATCAATAGGGGGGGCAGTGATGGTAGGTTCCTTGTTGATTTGTAATGTGGCAGTTTTGAGAGTTTTCGTCTGCTCTCTTAAATCAGCAATGACCAGGTTTTGATTTTCAATGCTTAATTGCCTATCACGAAGTTGAATCTGCAGGCCCTTAATCTCGCATTCCTGCGCTACGACTTTTATCTCCAGCTTGGCCATGCACAAATTCTGCCTTCCAACAGCCTCGGAAAGGCTTAGTAGGGCATTATGTAGCTTATCTTTAGAGTCAGCCCTAAGGGAGGAGTGCACTTCATGTAAGCACGTTTGTATGTCATCATAGATGACATTATTTTCAGGCTCGGTTGTGGTGTCCGATACTGCTGAATCTATAACGACGTTGCTGTCGCTTTCGACATCCGACGTACTCTGGGGTGCAGGCTGGTGGCTTCTTTGTTTGGTTTTCTTTTGCTTTGGCTCTCTTTCTCCATCTTCAGCAGTAGAGGCCTTATCTTGTTGTGATTTGGGGCTCTTCGGCGAGCGTTCCTTTTTTGACCGCTCGCGTACGCGTGTTCCAATTCCTGAAGCAGTTTTTGCAGGGCCTGGAATGTCCGGTAGCGATTCCCCACGAGGAGGGGTCCGTTTGAGCGGCATATTACTATGCCTTTGCTGCCAATATGATTTAAATGTCTGAACGGTTGCTACCTTAGGATTTTGCAAGATCACTTAGTTTTACCGGAGTGTAGGTCATTATAACTAAACACAAAGTGCGATATTAAATTGTTGCCTTAATCCATAATAATAATAAGAAATTACAAAATTACAATATTAAACTATCCCGTTTATTTATTAACTACAAAATCGTTATTATTAATAATTATTATAAATATAAGATGAACTAAATCGAAACAATTTGTACAACGTTAACAAATTTTTATGAAACACCAAATTTAATTACTAGCTTAACACTAATTTAACGATTTATAATGATCGTTTATGAGCGAAATAACTAATTAAGCAAAGCAATTATTTATAATTAGACGGCGACATAAATTTATTGAAAACACGTCTGTTCACGCCGAAGACTCAACACTCTCATCTTATCAGATTGTAATGAACTATATTTTAATACACTAATAAAAGTGCATTGTTTACATACTATGGTAAAATAATATATAGATAAAATGATAAAATAATATGATGTTTTAGCAATTTTTGAAATTTTAAAATACAAACGATGGTTTTGGTCGTACTTACAATCTTTTGGCAGTTTCCCAACGTACTATAGGAATAAAATAAGAATTTAATTTAAAAATCTCTTTGTGTAGAGTTTTTTTTCCACTCTGATAATTTTATTGAGTGTCCAGTTCGCACGGAAAATGCCACGGTGATAATTAACCCGTTTAAACAATTATTGCCAGATTCCACGGATTAAATGTTTTGAATTTTTTCCGTGATTGATATTATGCCGGCGCATCCAATTACTTTTTACTGTGGCAATTCTCACCTGCGATCGCTTTCCGAGAAGAGTTTCATAACCAATTTGCAGTTGAGAGACCATTTAGTCTATATTTTTCCAAAATGGACTTTCGGCTAACCGGCATTTTTAACAGGCTGCAATTTTTCTAGAGGTACTTATTATCAGTGAGGTCTTGTGGGGGTAGGCAGTCAATGAACTGCATATTATATAAATATAATACACTAGAGCAGTGATTCTTAACCTTGTTGGAGGTACTGACCCTCACCAGTTTCATATGCGCATTCACCGAACCCTTATTAATTGGAAAAATAAAATATGATTTTTTTCCAATTCAAAACATAGGTATATATTTTACTGGTACACAGAATGAACCGTGCATCAACATCACTATGTTCAAAGAACAAAACCATTAAAACATGATTTTCACACAAAAACAGAAACATAATAATGAATATGTACCTACTCCAAATCAGTATGACTTCTGCTGTTGCCTTTCAGAGACCAGTTCAGAAATGCGCGGCTTCACCTTAGCAAGTGCCACTCTCATGTCATTTTCGCAACAAAGTCTGTTCCTTTTCTTCGTTTTTATGTCCAGCATCCTCGAAAAGGATTGCTCCCAAAGATAATGTTGTAACAAACAGTATGAAAATCTCCAGAGCTTTCTTGGTGAGCTCTGAGTAATAACAGGGTACGTTACCATTTGTTGATACCAAAACGTTGAGAGCGACAGTCACAAGTTGACTACTGAGCGCACCGAATTCCCTGCAGCACAGATAGGCCAAGCGATGTTGCGTACAAACGCTAAATATTTTCATTGTATTTGTCTGTCGTAGTTAATAAAAAAAATATCATAGTAGGTAATTAATTTATAAAATAAATGAAAAAAACTAAAAAAAGTTTATGAGTGTCATTTCAAGTCTACTTACGGGTAACACTTTGTCTAAGGACGGCACTGCATAATTATATATAGTACTTATTATAGCAATGGTGTGCTTCCAATGTGAAGAACTAGTCTGTAATCGACGATGTCAATTATTGGGAGACCTGTTATACCGTATCACTTCGAATATTTATATATTCCACTTATGTTGTTTTGTAAATACTGGCTGCGCTTTTCAGTGGACTGTAAATTGTGATGGGATGATTCGGATGATGGGGAGTTATGTTAAGGATGCCAGATACTGACCTTTTATGCTGTCAAGGCTGGCTTCGTGGTCTGGTTGTCACTTCTGGTCGCACTATCACTCTCCCGCGACACTGCCGATTGGGTCACCCGGTGCGGAACACTTGACGATAAAAAATGATTTTTTATTATAAGTGCTCATAAACGCAATGAAGGACTTTTTGTTGTATAAGGGCCGCTCTAATTGGCTTAACCAAATATTCTAAATAGGAAGTAAATTATATAAAATATTTTGATCAACTCTTGGCCAACTAAATGAGTTTACAACTAATATTGCGAGGTAGAAAATACAGAGCCCCAAATTACTGTAATATCTACTAAATTACCGGTCAATTACAAACTTCAATTTATAAAATTTTACATTATATCACCATGTTCGATAACATAGTGGAGGTTGTATTAATCAATTTTGGTTTTTATCAATTACTCGACCTATTAGAATTAAGTCCATATTTTGACTCCAAGCACACATTGAAAAAGAACATGTAAATTTCGCCAGACCCGATATTTGAACTCGGGACCCATGACATTGTAAGCCGTCACGTTACTGCTTGGCCATTTTGGGCGAAATGTATTTTACTTTTGAAAAGTGTTATAATTACGGAATTTAAATATAGATATATTTAAAAAATATGATGTTTAAATGAATACTCTTATAGTACCTATTTATAAATAAATTTTATGTGAACTATGTCATGATAAAAAAGATAGTACATCATGATTACTTATATGTGCAATGTTTCTATATTTTCATGTTTACCTCACAATGATACAACGAATAATTATTAATTTTCTATTTTTATGCACGTGGGTCCTTAAGCAAATCTCTTGATTACGTTGCAAGTTAAATTTATATGATCCTACTTATTGGCCATTGCTATCAGTGCAGTTAAGAGGCAGGTAGGTCACGAGCCGTAGGTACTTTAAGAAGCAGTGTGACTTTGCAGACGACATGCGGGTCTTCTGACGTTAGCCACCAACCTTTGGCAGTATGCCAAGCGCAGATTTTAGCGACCTCTTAGTTCGTGACATCGCTGCTTGGGGCAGTGATATTGAATTTACATATTGTGTTTTACGTACTGCTTCAAAGGAACTATAAATGGTGACTTAAAGAAAGACAGAAAATATCTCATTAAAGTGGATTGAGGAACTAAAATTATGAAGTAGTTACATATATATAATGGATTTCTTGATATCTCCATCTCTATTTGGAGCAGTGATAGGGGGAAAATAACCGAAATCATCACGTCCAATAACGGATATGACTCAAAAAAAGAAAACAAATCTAAATATATTTCATATATAATTGTATCGTTGATCTGCAGTGATAATATAGCTTCTTGTCTTTTTTTATTTATTTGGGTCAACCAACACGATCAATTACAGATTATAATATAAATATAATATAGAAAAAAGAAAATATAATATGATGATAGTCCCAATAACAGACGGACACAAAAAGCGTAATTAATCAAATTAAATTAGATTAAATATTATGTACAGCTGTAATGAATATAATTATTGGAGAGTTAAGTATTGAAAATCGTTTATAAAAAATAGAGAGAGAAAAAACAAAAAAACATAAAAAATTATAAACATTGATTAGACAGATAAGACAAATACAATAAAAATAAACATTCGTCCAAATACAATAAGTCGTGGATTTTGGAGCACCTTAATTTGAAAGAGGCAAGAGAATAAAACAGATCTACTCAACCACACTGTGAAGATTCAAGGTTCTGCAGAGTGGAGCCACCGGACAATTGTAACCTAAATTATTGGTTGTATATGTATTAATGCACAAGTGAGAAAATGTGAGGACGAAAAGTGTGAATCTAAGAGAGATTTTAAGTGAGAATTCTAAGTGAGAATCCACTTCCTTCCCTCCAATTATAATAACTTTACAATCTTACCAAACTCTTACATATTCTTCAATACCAGGTCATATTTCAGTTCCTCTAAAGTCTAAGCTATCTAAGAAACATCCTCGCAGGTCACAGCTGTACTCTGTGCAGAAAGAAGAATACATATTTTTTTTCCAACCATGTCCGATCCTAATAAGATCATGGTCCTCCACAGAGTGGAGGTCTGTATTAACAGATTTTGTTTTTACGATAAATAAATGTCAGCTTATTTGCTCAATCTATTAGATCCATGCTCTGACTAAAACACAAATTGAAAAACAATATATTGTGCATTTTCCAGAACCAGGATTTGAACCTGGGACCCACGATGCTATAGGCCGACGCTTAAGACACGCAACTATCGTGGATGAGTACATCATATTCCAAAAACCAAATACAATAAAAACCAACCGTTAAAGCATCAAGCAATGAATAATTGAATTCTTATTAGATGTTTAATTCCGACCTATATCCACTACTTTAAAGACGGATGATGTACTAAATATTCTACCGTTGAGATAATTCAATTAATTCAATAATTATCAACAGGAAGCTAAGGATCTGGGGTTTGAATTAATTCAAGTTGAGTAAATCTACTTCAAATTTAAATATATGTTTGTAAATTTTACATGACTGTTTTCAACACTCTGTAAATTAATTATCCTTCTCAAATCGTGCTTTAACGTGTTCCACGAATATATTGATAATTGCTTGGACCGATATTTATTAATAGCTTTAGTGTTTGAGAGAGGGTAAGAAAACACAATCAACATATAGGTATACAATCTCTATGAATATAATTACGACATTTTTTTAAATTGTTCAATTTATATGTAGTAATCTTGGAAAGTTGGAAAATATAATGCTTTCAACTTTTATTGTCTCTCCTTAATCACTTTTTAGTTAAATTTTTATTTAGAGAAAATATAATATAAATATAAAAATGACTCAATTACAAAAACAATCAAATTTAAATAAGAAAATAGAAGAGAAAGTATGCTGGTAGGTATTTAAATAATAAAGTTAAATCATAAAAACATTAATTTTAAAGTTAACCTATTTAACACATCCATGAATATTATAGTTTAAAAAAATCAGCCTTTATGGTGTCATCAAATAAGTAATACAGCATCATGAAAAATCACATCTATCCTGCGGTGGGGTATCATAAGGAAGACCGCAAAGTTACAAGTGGTATATGATAATTAATATTCCCCAGTATAGACGGATCGTAAATAAACCCACGAAGAAGTAAAAAGAATTGTTTTAAACGAGCATTCACTCTTGGGGTGGACAGGGATTGCATTAATAGTATATCCAGAATAAAACGAGTCGGAAAACTCTTTTTATTATCATTATCGGAACAAGTCCGTATGTCCTTAAGTTGAAAAATTTAAGAAATCTATTAATTGTGGATTCGATCCAACTTCATTATGTGAACTTACCTGTAAGGACTCCACATAATGCTGACATATTAAAAAATACTCACCACAAATGATACATAATATAATCAGGACAGGCTCTACCTTCACGGTGCGTAGGGACCATCCCCACATCGTTATCATGTCAAAAATACACGTCCAATATTTTTATCATTGGTCATAATATAACAACTTAATTAGATGTTTAAATGAACTATTTAATTTATGTTATCCATCTAAACCCGTCGCAATTTTATAGAATTATTTATTATTAGTATACAATTAAATTAAACAATGATTATAAATTATGGAATAACGTAATGATGATTACGCATCATTTAGAAATTAGGAAAGCAATGGTGTCTATTTTTCGCTGACCGGGTTCTCAGTCCCATCTCGTCACGGCGGTACAAATCTCATTATACAAAAGATGTGAATGCATTACCGTTAGTATACGCATAATGGGGAGCGAATCAAATGATCCCTAAGTGAATAAAAATGCTGTATGTCGTTGTTTAAAACTGAAAATGTTAATTATAAAATAATAATATTATTATTATTAATTAAATTAATATTTTTAAACACGCTTTTTAGATGTGATAAAATAATGACTCAGATAATCATAATATTTCCTCATTAATAAAATCATATTATTATAAGTAGCTTGGTACATAATGTATAATATGAGAGAGTAGGTAGGTATATATAATATAATGTTCGTAGCACTTGGATACTTTCCAATGACATTAATATGGACGAAGCATCTGGAAAAAAATGACACTCACTTTCTTGTCGGGTCTGCCGAATGGCATAATCTGTTCTAACGCCATTACAATAAAGGTGATATTTCTATGAATTCCCGATGCGTGATATCGCATAATGGAAATTTCGTGACGTCTACCTATACATGTGCGAATGTCGCTATGCGCGAATTTACTTGCTAGCAACTGTAATGAGTGCGTTGTCCATTAATAATGTTATTGATACTTTCGAATGATCTTGAAGTCCTCATAACCAAACCAAGCTTTTTGCTAGCTTTAGTACCTACTGATTTTAAGAATATGTTGATTGCCTATAATACTAGTTTAATCCTCAGCACATCAATTACCGATGATCTTTATCTTCTCCATGATCATAGAATTTACAGAGGTGGTGATCGATCAAAATATTCTGCAAAATGACGAAACCATAGACTAAATTTGTCGCCGTGACAGCGTGACAGTATGCGACGTGCGTCTCAATATAATCACAATTTAAGTGTCTTTATTAAAATGAAAATTAAATTTCACCTTTTCACATTTGAAAATGTTTACATACTCGTAGTTATGCAATACAAAATACGTGACGTTTACTCGCTAAACGCCGTTATATTACTGTTTCCAGTGAAAATATTCATTTTGTTTACAAACTGAATATTTTATTTACTAAAAATAGCAGTAAAAAGTAAACAACTTTATTCGCATTTGAAAAATACTATCGTTGATTTATAAAAAGGCGAATGTCTAAGATTCCAGAATAAGATCATATTACTTTTTCTCTTAAATAAAAAGTTTGTATAGGTACGTACTTTTTATTTGAAAGACAATGCTTAAAAAGTTTACAAATAAGTTTGAACAAATTCGGAAAAATATCTGTTTTCTTCGTTCTCATAATAAAATTGTGGATCGTGATATGAGACTTTGTTCCACTGCTCCCATCGCGAGTGGAATATATCGCTCATGGATTATCGAATTGGTATTAGCTTTCTTACTCTAGGACAGTCCTAAATGTTATTCTTGTCATACACTGTACCTACGTACGTGTATACAGGATAATTATTATCCGTTTGCAAGATCATAGTTTTTTCCTTGAACAATGATCTGTAATTCTATGTACATCGATTGCCAATGATTGAAGAGTTATTAAATTACAAATTAATAATCAATTTACAAAAACTATTGATACTCTAAGGGCCGTTTCAGATGGGACACCGGTGTCGCGCTCGTATATATTATAAAGAGGCCTTTGTATTCGAATAAAGAGGCCTTTGTATTATGTTTATGAACGCCCCAAATCTAACGATTCAACGCGTGTCCGGTACACTTTTTCGTCGGCCGCTATATTCTCAAGCCGCTGATACACTTGTTTTTATTACCGCAGCCAGTTTTATGTTCTAATTTATAACGCAAAATTATGCGTTCACTCATTAGCTCTGGGGCGTTCATAAACATAATACAGAGGCCCATTTCAAGGGCTTAGTGTCAAACAACACTATCTACAAAAGTGTAACTTTACAGGAGAGCCAAAAATCGTTATTTTAGATTCTTGTAACTCAACAAGGAAAATGTTTATTTAAAACCTAATGTTAATATTTTATAATTTATTTTGTATTGTACATTTATCTTGCTTATGATGATGTTAAAATTTATAGGGATAGTTTAAAAAAAATATTAAAACAAGGGTAACTTATGTAGTTAGCGTTAAACTTTACTGACGATTTAATAAGAAATTAGAAAAGATTGACATAACGTTGTTTGACTATCATGTAACCATAAATGTAAAATAACGTTATCTCAAAAAAAAAAAAAAACACTTTTTTGTAGATAACGTTGTCTGACTTTAAGCACTCGATTTATTCGAATACAAAGGCCTCCTATTTTATATACGAGCGCGACACCGGTGTCCCGTCTGAAACGGCTCTAACGGCTAACCCATTCATAATAATAGCAATATTAAAATAGAGCCTTTTGAAAATCAGTTATAATCATCCTTATGGCAATGTAATATGTATAGTTTGTTTTTAACTAGGTACATAACATTTAGCGGACAGATACTTGTAAGCAATATAATAATATGATAAAAATACAGTAAACAAATCAACGCTGATTTTCGAATAATAAATAATAATTGCAGTATAGAAAGATTCCCTTTTCAATTTCATTGAACTGTCTTTATTTGTTTACGAAAGGTTTCCCAAACTTTTCCTGCGATGGAATACTTTTCCAATCATGAAAATTATATCTAATATTTTGTTTATTTTATAGGGTAGGTAAATAACACCATAATAAATAAATTTATAAAAAATCATGAAAAGCAATAATTATAGATTTAGTAATTATTTTTTAAACATAACAATAAACATAATAAAGTTCTTAGCTATTGAAAGATATTTGAATTTGTTGCAGCCTTTGCAGCATATAAAACCACTCCAGGTTTTCGTGGAACACTTATTCACTGTTCAGAAGTCTTTTAAATACCATGGTACGAGGCTGGGTCAATAATTCCTTAGAAAAAAGCATTAAAACAGTTTTTTTTTTGTATTTTTTTTTTATTTCTCAACATAATCTCCTTGGAGCTCAATTCACTTGGTTAGACGTTTCTCAATTTTTTTTAAACCGTCAGAAAAATAAGTTTTCGGAAGGTCCTCAAAATAAGCATTTGTCCGATCGATGACTTCTTCATTTGAAAAAAAAAACGTTGTCCACTTAGCGATTTTTTTAAGTTTGGGAAAAGGAAAAAGTCACGGGGCTAAATCTGGCGAATACGGTGGGTGGTCGACGAATTCGAACTTCAATTCTTCAATTTTAGCCATTGATCGTAAACATGTGTGAACACGGGCATTGTCCTGATGAAAGAGGATTTTTTTCCTGTTTAAATGAGGCCGTTTTTCTTCAATTTCGTTTTTTAGCTGGTCCAATAAAGATGCATAATAATCCCCTGTTATTGTTTTTCCTTTTTCCAAATAGTCAACGAAAATAATTCCACGTGCATCCCAAAACACAGTAGCCATAACCTTACCAGCTGATTTTACGGTTTTCGCCTTCTTTGGACATGGTTCACCTTTCGCAATCCACTGCTTTGACTGTTCTTTCGTCTCGGGAGTATAGTGGTGTATCCATGTTTCATCTACAGTCACAAAGCGACGAAAAAAATCATCCGGATTGCGTTGCATGAGCGACAACAGGGCTTTAGAGGCCACCACCCTATTGCGTTTATTGTCGACTGTGAGCAAACGCGGCACCCATCTTGCAGAAACTTTTTTCATGCCCAATTTGTCATGTAAAATAGAAATGACGCTACCTTTTGAGATCCCTGTAACCTCAATTATCTCACTCAACTTTAATCTTCGGTCACTTAACACCATATCGTAGATTTTATTGATCATTTCTGGTGTAGTCACCTCTACAGGACGTCCTGAGCGTGGTTCATCCTTTGTTGATGTACGACCACGTTTAAATTCATTTAACCAGTTATAAATAGTTGCAAGTGAAGGAGCAGATATGCCGTGAACTAAATCCAACTCATTTTTTATTTCCTTTGCTGTTAACCCTTTTATATTAAAATGTTTAATAACAGCTCTTAACTCAATTTTCTCCATTTTTGTAAACAAGCAATTTTTTTTTTAAATGTACGAAAATAAAAAACAACAACCCGACCAATCTGATTGAAACTTCGCAGCATACTGAATCGGTAGTGCCGCTGCATGAAAACAAACCGCTTACAGTACTAGTCGCGCCACCTGTCGGCTTTTCTAAGGACTTATTGACCCACCCTCGTAGCTTGCAATTTTTTTAATTTTCTATAATTTTTTATCGTCTTATTTGATTTATTTTCAGTTAAGATAAATAATTTTTGGTGCTAAATAATAATTCAAAAGTAAAAATTTCACAAATGGATGCCAATAAAATACCAACATGGCTGTCAAAAAATTCTCAATTTTTAACTTTTGTTTAGTGAATTGATTATTTTTTATAATATAGGTATATTAGGACATTATGTATAGGACTACAAAACAATCATTGCTTCTTCAACGAGTTCATTAATTGATTGTCAATGGACAAACAACTAGGTTTACTTGACAACATAAAAGTTTTAAAGAACCTATGTCTTGACTTAAAAATTTTATTACCAGTATTTTTATACCATACTCAGCACATTTACGCAATCCAATACATATAAGTTCTCCTTTTTGACATATATTGCGTATTATGTTTCCCACAGTTCCTGGTACAATTTCATGACATTATGAGCTCAAAACATGAGAAAAGTGTGTTTAATATATATTAATAATATGGTTCATAGATCCAAACATTTTGAAAAGCATTCCATGTGGTCAGTGTATAAAACAGCACGATATGCATAATAAACGTATCGTAGAATATGCATAGTTTGCAGATTTGTAAATTTTGGTGAAATGGCCAACAACGATCTATCAAAACGTTTTAATGAATAATGTATGTCCAAACACGAACATAAAAATTGGATACATTAATAAGTTTTCATTTATAAGACGATATATAATATATAATTATGTAATAAAACATCGTGCATTTTTACAGCCTCTCAAATCTAAACTCGTCCGTCTGCAAAGTGTCGAATACTTTATTCACAAAGCACACGTTGCCAATTGAATTTCCGTATATTGGTGGAATGCGAATTAAAAAAAAAACAGCTAGAGTCACATGCAACTATTTTCACCCGATATGCAGCGCAGGCATAATCCCGAATTTCGCATTTCGTCATTCATTTTAGCTTGCCGAATGACGTCACTGTCCTCATAAGGCCTTGCCTATACGCAGATATGAAAATTGCATGTTGCGCTCAGTTTTGATTCATGACTATTATCCTAGTCGAGCCGATTTTCAACGTAGGACTGGGTTTACGACGCCGAGGGATTCTCACATGTACGGCTGTAAAAATATATCCACTTAACGATGTACAGAAATTACAAAATAATACATAATCATGGAATGGACATTGGCCTTTTTGGCAACAGGTTTTAATAGATGTACATACTATTTTTGAAAACGTTCTCTTGGTAGTATCACCTAAGGCGCGTAAAAGTCAAAAACTGTTTGAAGGCGAGCCCTTCACGCGAGACGCGTAAAAAATATAATTTACGTCTCTGTCACAGCGTCGGATTAGATTTAAACTTTTCAAGAGCGATCATAATTAAACGGAGGGAGTTACGCTGTGAAAATATTTTGAAATGAACCATCCAGAGCCGACTGAGAACTGTATTTTCGTATATTTTCACATCTATCGCAGTGGCTATCTATAAATAATACATGTATAACGTAAAATAATGTGACATACCAGAATTTATTATACGAATAACGCATTAATAAAAATAAAACAATGATAATTAATAGATATCATAGACGATAGATAAAACCATACACTGCATTATCTGTAACAAATTAGCGACGGCCAGCTATCTTGCAAACAGCTTAACTGTGAAATCGTTGGTGACGATATCATATGCGTAGTCATTAAGCTTCTTACCACTTCTTAACCTGGCAGTATGACTTTTCGTCTATATTATTACCTCAGATAGACGAATCACAGAAGAAACTGTATTATTTGTCATATTATTCCATCTAGTACCAAGTTACAGATGTTAAGAGTGGGACCCACAATTATTCCCCTGCCTGGCACTCGTGAATACTATCATCTCGAGTAGACGAATCACAAAAAAATCTGCATCTATTATATTAGGTACGTATACGGATTCGATCCCAGTATCTGTTCTATTTGGATCACATTAATTTCAATTGGTTCGCTGTTAATAACAAAACTTGTTTTTGATTACACTGGTCCCACGATGGCCGAGCAGCTTAAGCGTCGCCCTATAATGTCGTGAGTCCCAGGTTTGAATACTGGGTCTGGCAAATACACATATTGTTTTTCAATTTGTGCTTGAAGTCAGAGTAAAATAAAACAAAATCTGTTAATACAACCCCCACTCTGTGGAGCCTCAAAGAATCGAACATGGTGAAGTAGCAGTAGTATTCTTGCAACCGTTAATTTTGAATGTAATAATAATTTCGTTGTTTTTGGCGGTAGCAATAATAAAAACCAATAATATTGTCCAAAACTCATCGTAAAACAGATAACGCGCGAAAGCATCTATCTAATTTTATTCTGACATTAATTTCAGAGATTGCGTGGTGAACAACTAACTGGCATATCTATACCATTACTTATTGGTAATTTGTTGAAGACGCACATTTATAACGTCATAACACTTATAACTGACTACAATTACAATTTATTCTGATTGCAACACATCAATGAATAGTCGCCCATTCATAACATAATCAAGTAAAGTTCATTAATGAAAAGAATCTCATCAACCCCTGCGCAATGAATGGTGCCACGCGCGTTTTCATGGACGCTATAACGTTGTATTAATGGCGTCATTAAAACGTCATGCATATGGTATGCAGTGCACTAATGCATTGTGCAAATTCAGTCAAACGTTGCACGACGAGTAAGTATTTGCATTGCAGCGAAAGACAGTAGCTACGGAATATGAATGCTTGTATTGTTGGGATAATTATGAGGAATGTTGATATCATACCACATAAGCAAGATATTATATTAATACTGTATGAGCGTATCTCACACGTTGTAATTAGTATACTCCAGTGGCGAAGTGTGGAGGTAGGCTGTTAAGAGCAGCCATACATAGTGCACATTAAGCTTTGTCAGTCATAAGTATATGTTTACATTGAAATTAGACTACAGTTTACGGACGGTGTTGGTTAGATTTTAAAATTCTATTAAACCCTACGAAACCAAGCCATAGTTGATAATAGTAAAAAAAATACTCATATATCTATAAAATATATAAAATTATGCAATTAAATCATACATAATTTTGGATATTTTATAGATAGGATAATATTTTTTATCTATTATAGTTTGACTATATCTAATATAGTTAGACCAACAATATTGTGTAATATTATGTATTCTTCATTCAACGAAAACAAATAAGTTTGAATGAAAAAGTGTGCACAATTTTGTCGTTTCGCCCAAAGTATACCAAAACTATTATGGTTTGGTTTAGGCAGGGCTTAATTGATTTTATAAAAACTCACCAACACAATCTGTGAAGTATAAGCTTAATACAATAAAAACAAATACGTTTGAACATACATAATTTTGGAAAACACTTCTGAGAAAATATATTATAACCAATATACAAAATCTTTTTTGAAAAAAGTAAGCCACCCCAGCAGGGATCGAACTCTGCATCTCTTGGGTTTACGCCCCCCGTCCGCGCATTTATCCTTTATGCTACAAAGCGACGTACTAATTGCGACAAATTTTCACTATTGGCCTTTTTAATACCTGCTCATCAGTGCTCTTCGAAATCAAGCTACTTTGGCGATCGATTTTTGTTTACTAAATAATCAAAGTAGGTACCTACTACTTTAATTACTAACCGACGTCACGGCTTTCACCAATATTTTTATGATGTAACTTACTTGAACTTGCTAATAATTTTTAATTAACTATTTCTTTTATTTAACGAATAATTCACAAGATTTAAGAATGTACCATTCTAATTATTGAACATACGTAATTCAGAAGTTTTTTTCAAAATTATGTATGTTCAATAATTAGAATGATGTATTCTTAAATCTTGTGAATTATTCGTTGAATAAAAGAAATAGTTAATTAAAAAATACGTTTGACTGAAAAGGTTTGATGTGCACTATATGGCGGATCTTAAAAGCCTATCTCCACCCTTTATTACTGGTATCAGTAATATTACATAATACAATTTCAAACTTCTGTTTTCTGGTATAATGAATCCACTGTGTTTGTATATACTACATAGGAGGCGCCTAATTCCAAAAAGCGATAAGTTCACATTTGGTCAAAATCGAGAAAAAAATACGCACGTATCTATAAATTCCAAAACGCGACATAATCCTACGAAAAGTCTTGGTTTATTACAAAAAGGGCCAAGTCCGTATTTCATATTATTTAAAGCTATATTGATTGGTTGATTTCGCGCGTGTTTAAGTCAACCAATAAGGGAACGTTCAATATTGAAAAGGGCGTCTCCCATGCTGTAGCATTTGGTAAACTCATGACAGTGCCACGGAAATATGTGCCTTATGCGGAGTAAATTAAAAAGTGAGCTACAAATAGCGCTATGTCCAATTTTATTTTGCCTATATTTATTACATTTAAGAATTTTATCGGCTGAAACAAATTGCCATTTGGTTCTAATTTCGACATAGAATATAACGGAAAAAATAATTTCACGTTAAAACAAATAATTGAAGCTTGAAACATAAAAACGTTGTTTCCCGAAAATATTGAATTGTGGACTTGTCGCTTTTTGTAATTGGACAAAAATATTTTATTTTACAGAAAAATCTACAGGTAAGCTATTGATAACATTATCCATAAACAGGTGCGTAACAATTTATTTTAGCAGCCGAAGCAGTAATTCAAAATACGCCCTTACGTAACACAAAACATGTAGGCACCCATGCCCACTTACTACAAACATATAAATAAGTGTCTGTTAACCATTAAAATAATTAAATTATACATACGGATTATAAAACTAATAAAAGTATTTTAAATAACATAAAGCCCACTAAAACTGAAAAAAATGAAGATTCAAGAAGAAAAAAAAGTTTCTTTGTTAGTATAAAAATAGATTATCAACGAAAAACAGTGAATTTTTAACGGAAGTACTTATTTATTAAACATACATAACTTGAAAACACCTCACTACTAGAAAAAAATGCATTTAGAAAAAATACGACGCCCGACGTGATGTTACCTGTATATCCACTGGTAATACGCCAATATACTTTAACCGATTCAGCTATGGGCATCCTAATTAATAACGATAATTTTAACTAGTAGGTCCTACATTAAATGCATTATTTTTGATTATCGGTTTTTGTGTTTTAAATTAAGGAATCAACCATTGTCTTATTTTCATTTTTTTTACGATAAAATATTATTAGTTATCTTAATCATGTGAATATGAAGGCTTGTTTCCTCATAAATTGGTCGTTTTAGGATGACATTTCAAGTCACTTTTTATTCTTGCACGTTCAACGAAACCCCACTTCTGCATCCTTACCTGATCTGCGCCCGGGATGGCTGCTCCGCTCACATACCCCTTGTTCCGCGATTGTCCATAAACATGAGTAAATTTCCGTGCTTAGGAGAAATTGCATGTTGTCGAGTCAAAGAAAATGCCCACTTAATTGGATGAGTATCATTGTTTTTACTATGGCTATGGGCTTATGTCAAGAAACAAAGACCTAATACTAAAAATACTAAACATACTAGATATTTTTCATAATTAAAACGTAAGTGATTTAATGTTTTTCCTGCTTCCTTACTTCAAACTACATTATCTTTTTGAAAATGAAATGTGTCACTTTATTTTAATTGAAATTTCCGAGGGCCACTCCAGCGACCAAAACTCAACACTCAAGATAAAAGGAAACCAGCCACCCTCATAGAATAACTCGCGTGGACAAAAGTGCCACTTCACTAGCCAGCGTAGCGCAAAAGCTCCTTACCGAGCCGTTAATCTAAAAATTTAAAAAGCCACCTAATAATAATATGTTCGCAAATTTACGGTCTGAAAAGCTCGTCGCGGCGCTGCCTGCGGCGTCGAACACGCCCTGGGGAGGCGTCGCCACGTCAGTCGAGACCTCTTCAGAATGTTACTTGCGAAAGCATGGTATGCCGGCAGTTGATTATGGATATGATACATATCCATTCTATTTTCCACTAATATTTGTTGCTAATTATATTATACGCATTGGAACACTGGTATTTCAATCACCATATTCAATAGGGAAGTCTAACGAAATCTACCTTCAAACTTGGTATTCCTACTGAAGCCGTCATCAACAGTTATTAAATAATAAATACTACTAGAGATACAGTATTATGCGGTTAGGGGCAGCCCTTTTCTACGCGAATAAATGAGTCGCCTGGATTTTGCAATTTTATCATTTTTGAGTTAAATATACCAATCGATTCTAAAGGCATTAATTTATTTAAAAAATAATTACAAGATAAAAAGAACTTTTCATATAAAACGTTTTTAAATTTTCTGTTGAATCATATAAACTTGACTTGACTAGCTTAAACGAACAAAAAAAATTGTGCTTGCTAGAAATAATCCTGAAATGTCATTTTGACATTCACATTGATTTCCATAGTAACGCTCGTATATATTAATAATTTAGATGCTAGGATCCCAGACCCCCTAGCAACCAATAATGGTGCTGAAATAACTTTTCATATAAAACAGAATTAACTGAAAATGAATTCAATTCTAGTTAAAGATGGCTAAAAGTATTTAAAAAATGCATTGGCATCGTGTTCTGATAATTATATTCTAAAAGTTTCAAATGTATAGCTAGTCGGGAAGTTACTTAAAAATCGATTGCAAGATTTGTACTGGGCAAACAACCCCCGGACAAATAAGAATACGACCTAAGAAAAACGTTGTAATAAAATTAATTTGTTCAGGGAAGAACAAGTACGATGTGAAGTAGATATTTCGCTAGTATATGGAATTCTTTGAATCTTCAAAAACTTGGCATTATTCTGACAAAAACACCATTGAAAAAACGTAATAAGTCATTAATATCTATATATAATATTATAATCTGCTAAGAAAAACGTTGTAAAATAGTTGACTATCAAAAGTCACTTTAAGGAAGCCATGTGAAAATCGTTGACAAAGTTGACTGTCGGTGTCAGAAATTCACACTTTTCAATGAATAACATAACTTATCCAAGCAGAGAGCTCTATCTCTTATAGTGTGCTGTGTCTGCAGATTTATGAGTATTATATATATTAATAAAACAAATGTAAATCGACTCACTCACTCATCAATAATCGAGAGAGTATAATACTTTTCTTCTAATTACAAAAAACATTGTTCTGGTGGCTTTTTGCGATTATCTCAAAACTCTATGTTTGGAATATGTGAGAATATACTTAAGGCCATGCATTAGTTGAGGCACGGTCTAAAAAGATCGTTGCTAGGCGATGTGCGGATTGCGGGTCGCGGGTGAAAATGACGCCCGTCAAACGAAATATTATTTCTCATATAAATCCAACATACGTCCATTTTATGTTCTGTTTATTATTCTATTAGTATCAATAATAATATATTCATTGACATGTTTGCTTTTTAAAGTAAATGGGTAAAGTTTTTAGTCATCTTTACACGATTTTAGAATTAATTGGCCCGTCGCCATCACGCAGCAAAGTGACGTGCGTCCGACTCCACGTTCTCTCAATGAATGGGAAGCAAGTACAAATTTTCGTCGCGCGTACAGTTGAACATTATTTGGCGTTTCACTGATGCGTCACCTTAAGGCAACTCAAATAAGATTAAATACATACTTAAATTACCAACGCATAGTAAAACCTTAATTGTATTATACTGAATAATTTGGATGAAAACACTTTAAATAATAGTAATGTTGGATGCGAGACTGATTTAAAAAAAATAATAGCAATGGTAAAAACTGGAACCAATTTGAAAGAGAAAAATATTACCAAAACGACTAAAATGCGTCGAGTTAAAGCTTAAAGCTCTTGTCTTCCCGATTTATAAACTTAATAATATAAATTGTATACCTGTGAGACTTGGACGGTAAAGGAAAGTAAAAGTTTTTTTTAATATAGTATTGTCTTTCCGCGTAATAATCAAATAATTTTATCAGATTCAATGCCGTACTTACGAGACATTTAAAATAATATTAAATTTGTTTGAGATAAGTTTTATAAATAATTTTATTTAGCACAAACCAAATCCTTGTTATAATACAGTCTGCGGCTAAGTCGCAAGATTATTACTTCAAATTTATGCAAGCTTTTATCTGACTCACTTTTTCCTGCATATGTATAGATTCTACATGCTGTTTTAATAATATTTATTGCATTTTTAATATGCAGTTTTTCCTTCCAAGGATTATTGTTATTAAAAGCAGTTTATTTAAGGTTAGGTATATGGATACTATCTGTGGCTTTATCTAACTGGCTTTCTCTTAGGTATGCTTACATACTGTAGTTCAAATGTAAGAAGATATCGATATTAAATGTGTAAATGAGTACTCTGCCATTCTTTATAGTAGGTACCTTTTGACTTGTGTGTATCTGATAACTATCTTAGAAATCGGGAGCATCCATTGTTTGTTCTCCCGAGGAGAAAAACTAACCTGCCATTGGTGGTGCCAATTGGGAGGGCAATAACTCTGTTCAGCCAAATCGTTTCGGATGTTGATATATTCCACCCACGTGAGGATGAGCATAGGTGGACGTTATTTTATAAATTCTTAAAATAGGGTCCACTTAGCTCATTCAGTGTGCTTCCATGTTTTATAATTTATTTGTTTTATATTATATTTTTTTATAATTTTTGTACCTTTTACTTTACTTTTCATACCGTTTTTTGTGATACTGCATATATTTAGCATATACTAGCAGTATCACCCGGCGCTGCCCAGGAGTGGAATGGCTTAATATTTGAAAATAAAAATTCTAAATTTAATACGTAGAGTGTAATGGATTGAATTTTAAAAAGTAAAAAATAATAATATTAGAGATTTTTATTTTAATATAATATATAGTAGATACTTATATTGTACATTTTATGCATTCAAATATTTTAAACAGTAGTACATATTCAATTTATTATTCGTGGGTATTCTGCGAATAAGCAGTAAGTAAGTTTGGACGGTCTTAACTTGTTTTATACATATAAAAGGCAAATTCCTTTCTGCGATATTGCTTTGAGTATGACTTAGTTCAGTTTCGCACGCAGAATTTTGTGAATATATCCTGAGAATGAGAGAAGCAAATGCACTAAGTCCCTTTAGTGCCTTTTCTCTAAATTGATGTACCTATGTCTTTTTGACTTATAACATAAATTATCTTCGCCAGTTTTATAGATATGACTGTGTGTGTTTTTGTAGACTATAGAGCGTACTCTTAATAAGATTACCTCATCATTAAGTCAAAACAGCAAAATTTTGACATAGTGCTTTTTCGCAGAATACCTACATAAGGCTTTTCCATATAATATAAATATCCATCTATAATATAAATATGCAATCCATCATTCCAGGGCTTTTGATAGATAATAATTGTGGCTTTTCCAATTGGTTCCAAAATATATAGATTTTTACTACTTCCCACTCTTGATGCCACTAAATACAATTATTATCCGTGAGTGAAACATTCCGTGGCTAATGTGGCAGCACTGCGTCATCCGCGCCAACCTGCCGATTAGAGATTCTAATAATACAATTATTTGCATCTAACTTTGCCATTTGACCTCCGATCGAGCTGAAATAAACGCCAATATTTTTTACATCATTAACTTCCGCGTTTCAAGGACATGTACGCGGCGGCCTTTTCCGCAAAACAGTAAAGATGTCCCCGGGGTGCAGCTGAAATGCAAGACCTTGAAAACGCACTCCGGTTTTTTGGCCTCCGTCTACTGTCCAAATTTTGTCGAAATCCGACTGCGCGTGTGGATTTGTATAAAAAAAAATACCGAAGGACGGTACAAACATCCAAATATATTCTTCAAATTATAGTATAGACTTCTTTACACTGTTTCTTTGTTTTTAAATGTCATGTCGTGAACGTCGCAAATTTATAACTTTTAATACTCACCGATAAAAAAAATGAATTTAAAATTATGTTTTAAGAAAATGTACAATTATTATTGCGTATTTTATTATTGGTTACTAATAATTCATCTTATCGCGTTTATAATTTATTTTAAAAAATATAATATTAAATTATCATTCTATAGAGTATAGATGGTTAGTCTGTATGTAGGTTTAAAAATACTGAGGTGTAACTAATCAGATTGCCAATGTCAGATTTTAGTTTGGGTTTCAGTTTTTAAAATGTTCCTTATTTAAAGCTAGTGATGTACAATATTATGTCAGCTGATGAATTTTGCCAAAATTAGCTATGAAAATTGAATTAATGTTCATATTGAATCTAAGAAAATTGGAGACCATATAGTTTACCTACGGTCGTCATCTCTTTCCGATAAGAAAGCTCGAAATGTTTTACGTACGATTGACATGTAACCGATCTAGAATATTATCACAGTAGCTATTTCAACGTTTTGACAATTTTCAATCATGTTGGTTTATTGAACATACATAATTTTGAAAAACACTTTCTGAGAGAGTATGTTATAATAACCAATAGATAAAATCTTTTTTTGAAAAAAGTAAGCCATCCCGACGGGGAATCGAACCCTGTAACTCCCGAGGTAAATTATGTTTGTTCAATAATTAGAATGATACATTCTTAAATCTTGTGAATTATTTGTTGAATAAAAGAAATAGTTAGTTCATGATGGTTATGACGAGAAAAATTTCCACTAAAGTGCATTATTAACAAGATTGTTTCAGGCGACTAAAATGATATTACCTCTGTCTTCTTCGAGCCTGACACGACAAAAATGATCATAAATGTACATAAACACAATACTCATGAATGTATATTATACTAATTATTATTCACTTGAAACGTCGAGAAATATAGAATAAATAATATGTAAGTGCTTGTGTTTTCAGTTACATTATACTAAGAAACATTAATTCATATTGTTACAATTCCAATGTATAATAAATTGAACCGTTGCTCCACAATGTGTAGTATGATTTATTTAATGTATAAGGTACAATACCTACCGGATACCCTTTTGCTTGTTTCCACTTGCGTTTACTTATGCTTAAATCTATGCAGCTTAGTTTATATACATATCTACTTAGTTTAATATTCCTACAGGGAATACATTCGGTTTAATATTACATATCTAAATTTTAGAACAAAGGCATTCAACAATATGAAAAAATTAAAATACTACTAACATAATTTAGTGTGTTGGAAATTCTAGACTAAATGAAAGATATCTTTGCATTTTCAGAGAAATATATTACTGAATGTAAGTCCTGATTATTATTAAATATATAATCAGTACATAGGTAACTATTATAATAATATATTGAGTTTCATTCTCTGATAAGTAATACAATATCGTTCCACCAAGAATCGGAGAATAACATTTAGATAAGTACAGTATTTTAATTTATACCCACGATGACCGCGTGGCTTAAGCGTCGGCCTGTAGTGTCGTGTGTCCCAGGTTATAATCCTGGGTCTGATAATTGGTAGAAATAATATTGTTTTTGAATTTGTGTATGAGTCAGAGTAATCGGTTGAGCAAGTGGCTGACATCCATTTCTCGTAAAAACAAAATGTTTTAATACAAACCTCCACTCTGTGGAGCCCCATAATAAGATCTTATTAGGATCAGATATGTTGACCTCATCTTTTTAATTTTAAAATAATAATAATCAAACCATACATACTTTATCGTTATAATTAACTATTTCTTTTATTCAATGAATAATTCACAAGATTTAAGAATATATCATTCTGATTATTGAACATATATAATCTAGAAAAACACTTTCTGAGAGCATACATTATAACCAATAGAAAAAATCTTTTTTGAAAAAAGTAAGCCAACCCGACGGGGATTCGAACTCCGTATCTCCCAGGTATACGCCCTGATCCGCTGCATTACCATTATGCTACGAGGTGACATACTAATAGCGACAAATTTTAACTATTGGTCAATATTAATACCTACTCATCAATGTTATTCCAAATCAAGCTACTTTGGCAATCGATTTTTGTTTCTTAAATCAAAGTAGGTAACTATTTACTTATTACTTTGATTACTAACCGACGTCGTGGAATTTCTCCAATATTTTTTAGATGTAACTACTTGCACTTGCTAATAATTTGTAATTAACTATTTCTTTTATTCAATGAATAATTCACAAGATTTAAGAATATATCATTCTGATTATTGAACATATATAATCTAGAAAAACACTTTCTGAGAGCATACATTATAACCAATAGAAAAAATCTTTTTTGAAAAAAGTAAGCCAACCCGACGGGGATTCGAACTCCGTATATCCCAGGTATACGCCCTGATCCGCTATGTATGTCACCTCGTAGCATAATGGTAATGCAGCGGATCAGGGCGTATACCTGGGAGATACGGAGTTCGAATCCCCGTCGGGTTGGCTTACTTTTTTCAAAAAAGATTTTTTCTATTGGTTATAATGTATGCTCTCAGAAAGTGTTTTTCTAGATTATATATGTTCTTTATCGTTATGTTAGAGGACTTACCTTTCTACCTATATTCTACCTATATTTATTCTATATTAGTCTTGATTTTCTGGAAAATTGTAATAATCTCGGACCGCAAAAGACATGCAATGATTATTTCATCATATATTCTACTAAAACTCTTGGCGGGTCTTGGCCTTATTCAAAAACTTCCTCCATCCTGGACGATCTTGCGTCGACACTCTCCAGTTGCTATCTTTGACTTAGTATTCTTAATTATCCTGTTACGCAGTCCAGCCATCTCAATTTATTCCATCCAGATCTTTTCTTGGTCTCGGGATTTGTGTACATAACCTTGCTCGTATATCCTCCAGCATTATATGCACGTAGCCAGTCCAGCGCAGTCTCTGCATTTTCATATGCAACTACGTGTACAATAAAAAATTACTTACAACTAATTTCATTTCTTTTTTTCTTTCGACCATGTCCGATCCTATTATGATCATATATGGGCCTCCACAGAGTGGAGGTTTGTATTAACAAATTCTGTTTTTACGAGAAATGGATGTCAGCCACTTGCTCAACCTATTAGGTCCATACTCTGACTCATATACAAATTAAAAAACAATATGTGTACTTTCCAGACCCAGGATTCGAACTTGGGACCCACGACGCTATACTCCGACGCTTAAGCCGCGCGGCCATCGTGGGAATTTAATAATATACTATTTTAACTTTATGCATTGGCCGTCTTTTGGAACATGGAACACAACAGACAACGACTGTGATCACATATTATATATTATGGGGATAACATCATTTTGAATTACAATTTTATACAACTATCACATGGTATATTTATACATAAATGGTGAATCTTTTGAAACGATATGCTTATAATGAATATTATAAAGCATTTGCAATAAAGTTTTATTTAAAAAATCGTTACTGGTTAGTAATTTAATAATAAATAAGTAGAAATTTTTCAAGTTCAACTTGCCTTCACTGAATGAATGAATAAAATGCAAATTGCCTGTACCCAAAAAACCTTATATTTCATCCCATTGTTTAAATGTAGTCAAAAATCAGTAGACCGCACAAGTATGTAGCTTCGTCCACTACCCCCAACTGAATAGCAGATAATATAAATTGACTTATTTCCTTAGAGGCTGTAAGGGTTTTTTCGTCCACTCTGAAGCAGTCTCACTTGCAGACATAATATCACACTGAACGATTCGATTCCGAACGTATATTATCTTTGACGATAAAGATGATTTACGAATATATTATTGTCTTTGAGACTTTCTGAATAAAATATTATTATATAAAAAAATTATTTCTAATATCAATGAATTAGAATAAGAGTTTTCTGCATTAATTGCTTACTGACCACTTGACTGTATTATGATGTAAACCAATTGTCGCTGCATATCGAGTGAAAATATTAATATAAGTAGTCAGTATTGTCATTATTGTGAAGGAAAATCTCCAATGATATCACAAGTTTTTAAATATGTACCTACTTGCGTATTAATATTTTTACCATCATTTAGTAGTAGGTATTGTTTGGGCCAATTATGGTAGCGTTAATTCTATACTACTTCCTAACACACCTCTCCAGGCAGGCTATAAATAATTCAGTTATCTTCAGACCATCAAAGCGTCAAGACTTGCACTAGTTTGACCACGCATAGCGTCATCAAAGAAGTATCGTCTAATAACACGTTAATAATCCTAATTTATAAATAATCTCAAATTTATTACCTACCCAGCCGTTACAAGTACAGTGTAACCGTGAGAGTGATCGTGCTAGTTGTGTGAGTGTGGGAACACAGAATCAGCCCAGCGCGCCCGCCATATCAACATAAAATGTTAGTGCCTGGATTGACTTCCGTTTAAACCGCCCTCCTTTAGCATCCACATTTAAATTCCCTTCATACAACCCACTAAAAATAAAATTCATAATAATATAATATGCTCAGTTGCTAGTGTTGACAATTGAAGTAATGAAAAAATATCTGTTGGCCAGCGTGTTAACAACACAAAATAATCTTTCTTTACACCTTGTTATTTTAAATGCCAATAGAAACTAAGAAACAATTTTTTGTTATTTTGTATTTACTGGCATTTGTTTTGATGTATAATTTATGTGTTAAAATAATGAGTAAAGTCATGTAACCTTATTTATGTAGACGTCAAATTTGTCTGCAATGCCTTATATCAAAATGCAAGACATGACATATGCGGCCGTACTCGGAATCTTAAAGTTAATTCGGATATTTTCGTTCATTCTCGGTAATCTTCGACCCAACTGTCACTGATCGGAAAATATGAGTCGGGAATGAAAAATGGAAGTATTCTATTTTGACTATAACTCCATAGAACAACCATTTCAATGCCAGTGGCGATTGTGGAAGACAGTCAGGTCAAACGATCGGCGTAAGAATCTGCCAATGTAATCTGGGCTACTAAATGCACTACCATGAATTATATATTTGAAATGACTCTTAGTAATAGAGTAAATTAGGAAAATAATAGTAAGGTAACACGGGTGAAAGAATGGGTTATTGTTATACAAATCTTTCTTCGTTAATTTTTTTTTCGAATAAACTACTGCAGTGTTTCCTAACCGGTTTCCACGACAAATCGTAAAAGCTCACCCAAAAATGAGGTACATTTTCAAACTTCCGTTCTAATAGGCTAAAACTTAACACGTTACTTGCATTGATCCAAGATGTTGGGCTTTGTCTTGCGTACTTCCAGGGTCTTTTCGGATGTTACGGTACTAAAAATTCTCTATAACTCATTAGTTAGAAGCAGACTTGAGAGTAGGTCTATCGTGTGGGCCCCACATCAGTTGAAGTACGGCATTATGGTGGAGAGAGTCCAAAAGAAATTTTTGAGACTCCTTTACTATCGGCTGTATGGATATTATCCGTGGCTCTATCCGACTGATTTTCTCTTAGGGATGCTTACATACTGTAGCTTAAAATTTAGAAGGGATCTTTATTTCGCTACATATTTTTTCAGACTTATACGCGACGTAAATGTGAATTCCGCCATTCTTGGTGGTGTTGGCTTGCGTGTCTCTGATAATTACCTTAGGAATCGAGGGCATCCGTTGCTTGTTCTCCCACGGTGCAGAACTAACCTGCCATTAGTACTGCCAATTGGGAGGGCAATAACCATGTTTAATGAAATCGCTTCGGATATTGATATATTCCACTTACGTGAGTGTGAATTTAGGTGGACGTTGTTTTATAAGTTTTTAAGATAGGGTCTATCAAAATTCACTCTGTGTGCTTCCATCTACTTTAATTTGTTATTTGTGTTATTTTATTTTATTTCTTATTTTATTACCTATTAAATTATTAACTCACACTTCGCGGTATTTTTTTTTTTTTAAATTATTAACACTTATTTTATGTCATGTCGTGAACGCTTTGAATTTTTAATTTGTTATGTTCATTATGTAAAATAAATAAATTTGATTTTAAGCATTGCACACTATTTGGAAAGTTGAGCTTGTTTGGGCTTAGATATCCCATCATAGTTATTTTTGAACGATAACAAATTCTTCTTGGCAAGAGAATTTTTCTAACACCTAGGTATATAAAGTAGAAAATCTTAGGAATTTTGTTGTATTGAAAAAAAAAGTTTACGTATGTTACATAATAATATGCTGATGGAAACTTGAACGGGAATGGCCAGTGAAGGAAACACACAGTGGGTCTTAATAACCGTTCCCCGCTCAAGTGTCTATCGGCATAATATTAGGTAACAGACATATAATATTATATTTCCGTGTGACACTGTACTAGGCCATTTATATTAATTTACTTTTGTCGATAATCAGATCGATTTAACTACGGATTTATGGTAGTTTAATTAAGTAGTATCTCTGATAGCGATAGTTAGGTCGATCATTGCTTTAGACTTAGTTAGAGGATCCGTTCTTTGGTTCGTGACACATTTGGTGGTGTCAGTAGGTACCTATTTATTAATATTTGTTTACGTACCTGACACACCTGTACCCGTAGACAAGTCATGCGTTTCTTAGGACACAACATTCTAAGAGGGTGGATTAAGAAATAACTAGGAATAATACAATACCCAGACATGCTAATGTCCAGTAAATATTTATAATAATTTACAATTTACATAACACGCCCGTTAACATCATTTTACTCCCTACTTCAATTATAGTTTGTCAATTTATGGCTACGGCCGTATGTTGTAGCTTAACCACTGGGGAATGCCAAAAGAAATGGCGTATTTCAAAAAAACACTACCTTATTCTTAGGTCAATAATTATTATAAAGCAATCATTATTCGTAGGATATTTTTCACACTTAAATGGTCAAAGACATAGCTTATAATTAATATCTTTAGAATTATCTTCAAATGTGTTAATCTTGCCCATTTTTTGAATAATAAAATGCCTAATTCTTGTCAAATTTGGGATCACAGAGATTATCAATATATTTTTTTATCGTAAATATTTCACTATAATAATGTCGACATAAATTATACTAATGGTTTTATAAATGCGTTTAAAAATTAATAAATGTAAAAAATCTTAACACCACTGCACATGTATGTACTGAAATATGACTATATTCTAAAATATTAGAGCAAAAGGTTTAAAAGAATACTATTTTATGTAATAAAAATACTTTAAGCAGTCATCAAATGTTTAAAATAAATATAAAGGATAATAAGGCTTCAAAAATATATAAAAATATTATCTAGAACGTTTAAGGAATTTCCAGGAACATGCTTTGAAAAATGCAATAAAAGCTCCATTTTGACCTACGCTGAGCATGTCCCACGTAGTATTATATACTGTATATTGCTTATCATGACCATTTTATAGTTTATCAGCCAAGTAGGGGTTCCGTGAGATTTTTTAAATTGTCCCAAAGGTTCCGCTAAATAAAAAAGGTTGAGGATCATTGAATGTAATGTCGATTCAAATTCTCTCGCAATTTTAGTTAGATATTTCTGTGTTATATGAGTAGTAGCTTTTCTCGTGTAGGGTTAGCACACAATATGTTTATTACTAGCACGAGTGTGTGGATTGGTGTATTTGCCGGTCGTCGCCTGAGGGGCTATTTGTTCACTGAACAAGACTTTCGGATTGGCTTTGACTACCAGTTTTAACCAACGTATGGTCCCTCTATTATATCTGATTTCAGCCTGCGTTTACGTAAGTTTATCCAATTAACTTATGTTTTTGAGTCTTGCATTAGAGGTTGAATAAAAGCATTCATAACTGTGACAAAACATTGTAATTGAGCTAGTTAGGTTAGATACCTAGGCGAAATCTAAATATTTATTTATTTATTAACTTAAGAAAATAAAACGTTGTGGACACAATAAAATTCAGGACGTTCACAACATGAGATTTACATTATAACAAATATTATCCCGAGAAGAGAAATGAAAAAAAAAATTATAAACATGAACAATTTTATACAGAAAAATAAAGTTTCAAAGAAAAATGCACACACATCATTGAAAATGTCTATGTCTTTAAGGAGCGCATTGACTAATCTTGCACCCATCGCTAATTGTGCCTAATTGCGAAAGGCTTGATTCGAGAAAACAGTTCTGAACCAGAATGGGTCATGGCTGCGACCACGTAGGTAATTGATAGGCGCATATAAATTTAAATTCTTTAGGCCGCCAGGATTTGAAACCATCTCTCGTGTTAGCAAGCAAAAATGTCTCAATCAAGGCCTGAACAAAAACGATGCATGAGTGCGAGTGAGAAAGTATTCGGCACCCTTACAATCTCTGCGACACGCGCTAGAGTAAGATAAAAGGTCTACATATGTGTGGGCTAGTTTCCAAAACTATCGCTGGCAAATCGGGGCGAAACGCTTCACATAGCGTTGATAACCTGCGAGCTCGTGTTGCTAAAATTGCTATTTTTTGTGTTAAACATAAAGTCAGTGGTAAATATTTTTAGTTAATTAAGTAGAAAAGATGGTTTTGTGTGTTGTCCTAAAATGTGGTAGCCGTACTGATAAGCAAGAAGGTGGTATTACGTTTCATAGGTAAGTTGATACATGTTCGTAATAGTTTATTTGTATAGTATTATATATTTTAATATCAGTGACCTAGTGTTTCTTTAGAATAACTTAAATTATGGATATGTTTATCTAATGACCGCTTAAAAAAACTATATAACGTAAAAAAAATAGAAAATTATATTGTAATTCTGAGCGTCTAGTGCGAGCACTTTGGGCAAGCACTAGCGAAATGGTCTATGGTCTCGAAGATTTGTAGACAAATGCGTTCGCTCGCCCACAAACCAAATGCAAGGCACGCGGCTTCATTTAGCAATGCAACGGGTGGCGTCTAGATGTATCTATAGTCTAAGGTCTCAATAGTAGGAATGTGAAAGATTATTCGAAGCAGATTATATTATATAGATAAATGGTTAGGGCAGGAAATCTTCATGATCTTATCTAAATAATATTTGTATAATTTCATCATGATATAGGTACGGGTTCGTTTCATTCATACCTTTATAATATAAGCCTCAGTAAAATGAAAGCAATCATAATATATTTTTTACAAGAAATGATTATTTACAAGGAACACACAATTAATAAGAACTGACTTACCCTACCAGATGTGGTATAACAAGGTACAGATATCGAGTGTGGAAAAATAATATGGAATAAACTTAAACACGTGTAAACCGGCTCTCACATCAAATCTCCCTTCACCTAGTGAATATGAATATGTCGATGTGACGTTATCGTTATTCACAAAACACACGTTGCCAAATGGAGACGTGCAGATTGGTCAAATGTGACTTTTTAGTTAAAAAAATCTACTATTGCAATCGACAAGTTGAATGCTTTTCTTGAAGCATTCGAACATTTACGAATTGGTCATTCCTATGCCGGCTCGTCGATCGCCGCATCCAAATATCTATACCTTTCGAAGGTTACGTGCGACTGTCGCTAGCGTAAATCTGCGCAGTCTTTATATGCAACACTGGATCGACGTTCTTGGAAGGTTTGATTTATGGCTGTGCGCAAAACTAGGCGAGTTTAGATGTTGTAAGAAACAGCTTAAAGAATATGTTTTTTACTTACAATACACTTCGTGTCCATTGGTTTTATGGCCTTAAGTAAATAAGCAACTCTATTTCAATAGTATCTATATGCCATCGAACGCATGCTCTAAGAGTCCAATAAACAAAATACAGCATATTATTAGTTATTTTGATCCAACCACAGGATTTGGAATCATGACCTACGACGTATTTAAATGGAGGTCGTTTCTAACTAATCTATTAAGGGTGTGCTTTACATAATAATATGATATTATTATCTTTTTGTAAAAATAAAACGGAAATCAGTTTAAAATCATTACTTTTCGTAAACGTGTATAACAACTTTGTATTTGAATATTAATTAAACATGAAATTCACCAATTCAACGCCATTGATTCGACTTATCCCTTTACTTTTCGCAAACAAATATTCTATTTGTATTACTATACGAGGTATCAGTGTCACTTGTCAACATTCTTGTCAATGAGCTCAGAAGCAATATTTATAGTTACAATATGCATTACCAAGGAACGCATCGATTTGAATACAAATAAAAATAATTACAAGATAAAAAGAATTTTTTATATACCACGTTTTTAAATTTTCTGTTGAATCATATAAACTAGACAATTCTATGTATTAATAAAAACTTTTTATTGTACTTGATAGAAATACTGAATACATATTATATATTACTGAAATGTCATTTTGACATTTCACATTCATTTCCATAGTAACGCACGTATATATTAATAATTTAGTTGCTAGGACCTCCTTAGTAATCAAAAATAATAACTTTCCATACAAAACAGAAATAACTGAAAATGAATTCAATTCTGCTTAAAAATGGCTAAAAGTATTAAAAAATGCATTGTCGTCGTGTTCTGGTATATTCTAAAAGTTTCAAATGTCTAGCTAGTCGGGAAGTTAGTTAAAAATCTTCAATCGTCCAATATAAATCATGAACAAACAAGAAAAAACTTATACTGGACACACAAGAAAAAATCTGTACCGGACAAACAAGAATACGAGCAAATAAAAACGTGGTAAATAAAATTGGAACGTATCTATTATGAGCCGGTGTTTTTATGTGAATAAGCATGTGAGCGAAATGTATATTATTATACTATACGTAATAAAGCGATTATTTTCAGCACTCATTAGAAGGAAGCAACGTGAGAGTTCGCGCAACAAAGACCTGTTATTATAAGTTTTTCGTAAGGTATTGTTTTATATTAATTTACTGTAAAAGGTTGCCCATCAACTAAACTATCCGTGTTCTTGTATTGACTTTAGTCTGCGGGGGTTGCTAACTTCTGTAGGTAACGTAGAGTAAATTATATTACCGAATGCATTTAAATGCTATTTGTCCGTATAAATGTCCCTGCTCATAAACATGGAAGAGACTGAACTGTCGAGCCGTGCGGACGTGTTTTTGCATCGCTATTATTTCGCTTTCGTTATCTTCAACTTTGACCCTGCTATTCATAAGTTTTTGATCCCGTTTCTTCACTAATACCTTCGCCTTGGACTCCCCGGGAATTGTGACTTTTTCTTTGCACTGAATCAACAATGAAATCGTGAACAATCATGTTTTTGAATAATTTTATTGCTCCCGTACCCAATTATTGTAACAATATAATATTTATTGTGCGATTAATTGTATTTGAGTGAGTAACGTGTGGCAAGTGTTACCTAGCGCCATGGTCAACCACAAAGGAGACCCCATGCAAGTGGAAGGAATGTCCACTAGGAAGCGGAAGTCGGACGTGGCTGAGGGTATTGGTGACCCCAAACAGGCCCCCAAGGCCAAGGATAAAAGGCCTGATAAAGAAAAAGAGAAAGACAAGCAGAGCGCTTCCACTTCAAAGGGCAAGGGCGTTAAGTCAAGGGCTGGTTCAGCCTCAGCATCTTGCGAGGAGATTAGTCCCGTGGCTTTGAGTATTCTCTCTGAGTCTCAGGAGAGTGCGTCCAGGGCGACGATTGCCATCAAGAGGGCGTTTGCCACCCTCGAGAAAGACAGTCGTATTGCCAGAGCAATCGTGAACGCAGTAGCCGCGGGTTTTGAGATGGTAATCACTGAAACGTGGGCCATGGCGATAGAACTGGAGGTGCAGAAGGCAACTGTGAAGGATCGTGCTTCTTTAACGAGAGCCATCATCCAGGCTCCTTCTAATTTTCCTCCCAGGGCTCTTTAGAGTGACGTAACCCGTAGAGAGGCTCAACCAACAAGAGGCTCCGAATGGCCACCAGTTCCTCCAAAAACTGTCGCCATGCCGGGGGTGATGTTTTATCCGACTAAGGAGGGTCAAGAATCGACTGCCACAAAAGAAGCGGTCATGAAAACTATAGTGCCTGAAACTTTGGGAGTGCACATAACCGGGGTACGCGAGATCCGGGGAGGCGGGATCATCGTGCATCCCTAAAGTGACGACGAGGCTAAGCGGCTCATGGCTGCCCCCGGGCTGACTAAGACCGGCTTAAAGGCCCAAGTCGCGGGGAGAAAGCTTCTCCGCATCATATTTTTTAATGTACCCATTGAGACGACAGAAGAGCAGCTCAAGGAGGCAATCGTAAACAATACCCAGGAGACGTCTGGCCTTGCATCTGAAGGTTGCGCTGGAACCTAACTGAGCCACAAGGCGGGACCGAAGACCGAACGTTGTCATATGATAATGTCGATCCCGGGAAAGGCTCAAGAGGCGCTGCTTAATGATGGCAGACTTTTCATGGGGTGGAATTCGTTCCCTGTGCGTGACTTTTGCGGAGTTGTCAAGTGTGCAAAGTGCCACTTATACGGACACATGGCGAAAGGTTGCAACGCTAAGGTTACAACGTGCGGCCACTGCACTAGAGAAGGGCATGATAGAGCGGACTGCTACACCGCTGACGAACCGGACAAGTGCCCTGCGTGCATGCGCTACAAGAAGCCGAACGGCCACTTGGCCACCGACTCCGACAGTACCGCGTGCCTACACGCTATTGAGGAGGAAAAAAGCCGCACTGATTACTGTTCGCAATGATCTCCTTCGCTCAGATCAACGTGGTCAGAGGTCGAACCACATCTGCCAAGCTGCTTGAGGTTGCTCGGGATCAGTATACGGACATAATTATGATACAAAAGCCATACGCCTTTGGTCCCTTTGGGCCTAAGCGGTGGCCGTATCATACAAGCTACCCCGAAATCTCTAGCTTGCATATTTGTAATTGACACCGCACTGACTGTGTTGCATCTCTCGCATCTATCCAATGAGCTCTTCGCGGTAGCGGAGATTGCTAATAACAGGGAGCTCTCCATTGTAGTTATATTTGCGTATTTTCAGTACAGTTCTTCTACCCTGTATTGCACAAAACAACTGGAGAAAATCCTATATGCTTGCAGAGGCAAGCAGATAATTGTTGGAGCGGACGTTAACGTCCAGTCCTTGCTCTAGGCCCACTCTGGGCCCAGACCTAACAAGGACAGTCCTGAGCCACTCGAGGAGCTTTTGGCCGCCTTTGATTTGACGGTGCTAAATGACCCTGACGGCCGGCCACTTTCTCCACCAGAAATGGTGAGTCACATATTGATGTTACCCTGACATCCAGTGGCGTTGCCAGACGCGCCGTGGACTGGCAGGTCCACATGGACGCGGTGGCTAACGATCACCGTCTGATCACATTTTTGTTCAGAGTTGCGGGAGATGCGGCCCCATTGAGCCAAACCGAGAGCGTACTGCTTCCCAGGCGCTTTCTGATGATCGGTGTCAATTGGGATGATTTTGACGTCAAAATTGGTGGACTGGCCTCTGCCAAGTCGGCTGACGATCTCCACCAAAGAGCCAATGACGACTGCGTTCATTACTCAAACTGTGGAGTCCACGCTGGGTAGAGCCTCTCTGTGGCCACCCAACCTTGCGCCATGGTGGATACCAATATTGACGTCTTTGAGAATGACCATGAGACTTACCCAAAGAAAATTGCAAAGAGCTAGAAGATCTCAGAACGACTTATCCAGAAATGACGAACCTACGGAGATTGCTTATAAATCCGCAAGGGCAAAATTCAAAAAAGAGGTCAATAAAGCCAAGAAAAAGCACTGGCGGGATTTTGTCTCTGAATTGGGGGGCTATAATCCGTAGGGACCGCCTTTCCGCGTGATAAAGCTGGGCTCAAGGCCTGGTAAAGTCATGGCGGCTATGCGGCGCCCCGATGAGACCTTTACGATGGACAGCGCAGAGTCTGCATCCATACTGCTAGAAGCTCTAATTCCACAGGACATACATACGGCACATGAAGATGACAGAACCTGTCAACTAAGACTATCTGCAATCTTGCCGTTGGTGACTCAGCATTTTCCTGAGCTTACCCAGTTGGAGGTGGGATTAATTTTTGATAGCCTTAGGGTGGGCAAAGCCCCCGGACCTGATGGTATCAGCAATGTGATTGCCGGAAGGGCGTGGCTTCGAGCGCCTCATGAGATAGTCGGGCTGTATGATTACTGCATGAGCAGGGGCGTCTTCCTGGACTGTTGGAAGAAGGGTCTCCTTAGGATTATACCTAAGATGAGCACACGACCACCGCATGATCCAAAAGCGTACCGTCCAATCACTTTTCTGCCAGTGCTGGATAAGATATTGGAGCGGTTAATCAGCAAAAGGCTGGAGGACCACCTTGAGAGAATCTACCCAATAAATTAACCCTGCCATATAAATTAACATCATGCATTCGCACTTCGGTGCAAGGTTGCATCACCAGTCCCGTGCGGCTCTGCACGGGACAAAATGAGAGCTTACATTCTTTGATCTGGCACACGTAAGGGTTATGTTAGCCGGCCGCGTATGACGTGGCTGCATATACATAACGGGTGCGGTGGTGGGAGTTTTACACATCATACTCATACACAACTGGGTATGCGTAAACAAATTTCATTATTTTATAACCGATGTCGACAGGTAAATGAGTGAACCAGCAAAGCAGGTATGTACTAGTTTTCATCCGCCAATTTTGTGCATTATTTTCAAATTTAGCTGACTTGTTTTTGGATGCGTATTTATGAAATAAAATACTTAAAAATATAAATTATCAAAAATTATGTCTCAAATTGCAAGTTTTGTATTTTTTTCTCTAGGTGTTCCTGGTAAGGGGAGTATTTATCCTAATCGCATGTGGATATATTATTTTTCCTATAACTAACCTCAAAATAATAATAGAATTAAAATTTATTTAATTTATATATTATAATGAACATTACAATAATTACAAACTTCAAAATTTAAAACGTTCTTGACATGACATAAAAAATAAGTGTTGACAATACTTAAATAATAAAAAAAACTACATAGAACCAAACTAAGTGAATTAAGTAGAGTAGACTCTATCTTATTATCTTATAAAACAACGGCCACGTTCACTCACGTAAGTGGAATATAATATTGATGTCCAAGGCAATTTCATTGACCACACTTATTTTCTCGCAATCGTCAGCACAAGTTTCATATGTATATTTCCAATGGATTAATTTAGAAATTAAACATATTTGGTACAAGTCGATTTAATCGAACCTAACCTAACAAAAAATCCAGTAAGTATATCGGCTATTTTCAAGATTTGTTTGCCGCTGGCTTCCTATAAACCGACAAGAAGTACATTTCATTTATAGGTATTATGCTTATTTATTTATCAAAAAATGTTATTTCCGATGAAAATTATATAAAAACTTACACCGAAATCCCAGGAGTCCAGAAATTTCAATGGGTATTCCAGGATATGCAAACCCAATTCTAATCGTAGTGGAACGTATCAATACCAAGTATTGACAAAATAAATTTGAGAAGGTGTTGTCACGGAGCGTAAAAAATCTGTCATGCGCGAAAATAAAGGGTTCCATTAAATAGAATAAAATAAAATATAAATGACTCGCAAAAAAATAAAACCCACGTCCAAAAAATGTCAAATATCACCGTTGTATTTTATTCATACTCTAAAAAATACCTACCCAACTATCGTGCCTCGTGTACAACGTATATTATACTGTTATTATGTATGAAATATTGATTCGTTGTAGTTAGTGATGTGTAAATAAAATTGACTCTTTAGATAGATACTTGTAACGAATCGATATTTTTGTCTAAATTTAATCGACTTGTTCTTTTTCCGTAAGTATATTATAATATATTATACGGTGGAGCCAATAGATAAAACATGTGGAATTTGCACGACATCACGATAATATTTGCAGAGCAAAAGAATTAACTTAATTTTTACAATTTTCAATTAAAATTAATAACAAATCATAACGTTACCTAATTGCTGGTTTCTTTTAGATATGGCTACGTTTGTGCGCCTTTCGATCGCTAGTGGAACGCATCGCAGTGCATACGTAGCATGCACATTGGCTGCCTAAAACCAGTTTAAAAATGGCTTTTTTCGTAATGAAAATGCTAGCGCACACAGCCTCCATCAGCATTGGATTTCTATTCAACATTGCGTGAGAGTTTCCAAATGAATGATTCTGTTCCACACATTCTATATTAGGCATAAGTAAAACTACTCAGTGTTAAAAATCATAATTTTATTATAAAGTTGAAACGTAGTGGTAAATGTAATGAACAAATATCTGTACCTTAAGTGCCGGCTACACGCTCATGCTTTGCCACAAGCTTACCTGCGCAAACCGGTTTGTATCGGGAAGCCCGTGTGTATGGACGGAAAAACTGAACGCGCAAACCGAAAAGCGCTGTAAAAGTGTTCCGTATTTTTATACCGTGCAGGCAAGTCGCTGCCGTCTTACCGGCGCATTGGAGCTAAAAGTCTGTAAATCATATTATATTCAATATTTTGCAGGAGAGCAGTTTTAACATAATTAATCTAATGTAGTTAAAATACTCACTCGCGTTCGGACTAAAACTCCGTATGTTGGACTTCCGCACTTTTGCAATTAATCTTTTTTGCTATAGCTTAAGGCAAAAATGACTTAAATTGGATATCCACTCTTTCAGCTCTAAGTATAATAATTGGACTACCGTCGTTTTAGAAGTAAGTATTTTGAAAACCATGTGACACTTGTCTCCCAAGTTTTCAGCATTAACGGCCCACATGCTCAGCGTACGTTAAAATGGAGCTTTTATGCTATTTTCAAAGCATGATCCTGGACATTCCTTAAACGTTGTAGGTAATCTATTTATATAATTTTGAATCCGTATTATCCTTTATATTTATATTAAACATTTGATGACTGCATAAAGTATTTTTATTACATAAAATAGTATTATTTTAAACCTCTCGCTCTAATGTTTTAGAATATAGTCATATTTCAGTACGTCCATGTGAAGTGGTGTTAAGATTTTTTATATTTATTAATTTTTAAAAGCATTTAAAAAACCATTAGTAAAATTTATGTTGACATTATTATAGTGAAATATTTACAATAAAAAAGTATATTGATAATCTCTATGATCCCAAATTTGACAAGAATTGGGCATTTTATTGTTAAAAAAATGGGCAAGATTTACACATTTAAAGATAATTTTAAAGATACTGATTATAAGCTATGTTTTTGACCATTCAAATTTGATAAACATTCTATGAATAATGTTTGCTTTATAATAACTATTGACCTAAGAATAAGGTAATATTTTTTTGAAATATTTTCCATTTCTATTGGCATTTCCCAGTGGCTAAGCTAGAACATACGGCCGTAGCCATAAATTGACAAATAATAAATGAAGTAGGGAGTAAGATCATTTTAACGCGCTTGTTTGAACATGTACCTAAACGAAAAAAAATTTAAACCAATAATGAAATTGGCGAGACAGTTAGCACTTTGCGTGAAAACAGTTATTATGGCGATACTTTAATTTAAACTCTATTGAGTGAATCAATGCATGTGTACAGGTGCTATTACGCACATGCAGATTATAACCCCCCCCCCCAAATACTAGCACCAGATATCTGGCATACGACATTAGTCTTGTACTCACTTGCTGGGGCGCCTAACCCTACTTTTCTTTTTTTGCGACCCCACATAAATTAAAACCTTATTATTTGCTCCGTGTTAGCCTTTTTATTTGACATACTTACATGTTATTGGCTAAAATAAACTCAGGGAAAATCTTTCAAGAAGAATCTCTTGAGATATATATCCGCAGCGTACGATCGAGCTAGGTCCAACGTCGCCTTTTCACCTTCAAATGCTGCATATTCCGACGTCTTGCCGCCTCGTTACTCATAAAGCCATACCTTAAACTCAGTATCCACTACAAGCATCTGTTCTCTTTGCTCAGTATACTGTGTTTCTGAGACCTTTATAAGCTGACATAACTCGCCATAGTCGGAATTCGGTTTTAACCTAATACAGACGTGAGTCCCAGGACATCCGCCTTCCATAATATAAAACAATTTTATTATTCAATTATCTTTGAAGACTGAAAGAATCAAACCGAAGTAATAATTGATTTTTTTCATTTCATGTAATAATAATAATTCTTTGTGGTTTTACCTGTCTCCAGATTATTATCAAAACTTCTTTGACAATTATTTTATATAGGCAGGTTTAACCGTAGAGAAAATTAATCACAATCAAAATTCATAATTAAGGTTTTATAATGAAACTTTGAATCTGATTTTATATCAGAAACGATTTATATTGGTATATAATATAATTTATAGTACAATCTATCTCAAATGAAGTACCCGTCACTCAAACTTACCATATTGTATTGTATTAGATATAATGAGTAGTCGATATCAAACCTTTTAATCCAGCAATTCACAAATAACTTCTCAATTTAATAATTGTTACTCACATACTTACTGTGTTTTAATTTATTTTATTTTGTTAAAAATGTCCCACTGAGGCGGACGAAACCGGTCCTAATATATTAATTAAATGTGGAATAAGTACTTTAAAAAAATTGCGTTTTATTAAATAAAAACAACAATACTTACTGTGTTTGTCCGCAATAATTAACCCATTCACTGCGTCCAACGCAACTGGTGTGTTTCCCATCAGATGACCATTAGATATAATTAGCATGTTTTTAAATGTGATAATTAAATATTAACTAAAAGGTCTGCTGCGCATGGGTTAAACTCATACAATCATGTAATATTAAAATAAAAATATTCAACCACAAAACAATTATAATTTTATTAATCAATTATAAGATCGAGAAGGATGGAAAGTATTGGTCGCTCAAAGGATGCTGAAATTCAAATGTGGTCACGATCCTCAGCCATGAGTGTATGACTAAGAAGAAGAGAGATATATACATATTAAAAAACTAAACTTAATAGTTAGACGTCATACCAAATTAAAAATACGAACAACTAACTACAAATAGTAATCCTGACGGAAAGTGATGAACAATTACAATTATAATGTATTATTAAAAACTTACATATTATTTAAAAATATCGACTTTTGTCTTCAAATAAATTGCAGTATCGATTTGTAATAATTATCTAATACAATAATCTCTCTGTAAAAATAAATTGTACATCCTTTTTTGAAGTTTCGTTACTTTAAAGCGGTAATTAAAAATTACCTTATGTATCAGACATATTATTAATAAATGTATTAGAATTATAACATACTCGTACTTAGTTAATAATCAAAAATATTCCTGTTATAAAATCAGTGTTGGTTTAACCTACATTCGGTTATAAATACTTATTTTTAAACTGATAAAATATTTTCCATGCGAGCAAGCATTTTTTTAAATGTTTCATAATATTGTTTTAATTTCATTATAAAATTAAATAAAATAAACCATTTATATTTATACATATAACAATATCTGTAGTATGAATAGATAGATAATATATTGGATAATTTTTATAAATAATATTGTTAGTGAATTATTATAACAAGTCCAATCAAAATTCTCTAAAATAAGACAAAGACAATAATATTATAATATCAAACTTGCTGGCGTTACTCTGACAAAAAGAATATTAAAATCTGTTATAATAATATAAAACAATTCATATAATTTACTATGGTTACCTTGTGTCAAAGATAAATCAGTAAATTGCTACCTGAAAGCAATAATGAGGTAAAATGAAAAGAAGTCCATTTTAAGATAAATATTCCAATCGATAGCTGAAACCTATAATTACATAATGAATTATTACTGAGAGTCTTAAAAAAATCTAATACCCCATTCAAAAGAAAAATACCAATGTTGCATTTATTAAAAAAGTCCTGTAACTTCAAATCAACATAGTGATAACTGAAATCACCCACTGTTAATAATGTTGTACAAAAAATCTTACCACTATCATCTTTTATAATAAGCCACAGAAAAACAAAATATAGAAATACATAGCTACTTAAAGATTTGATTTTTATTAAGCAAAAATAAAAGCTCAATTATTTTCAAACTAGTAATTAAACCCATAATGGCCGAGCGGCTTAAGCGTCAGCCTTCAATATCGTGGGTCTGGCGAATAGACATATTGTTTTTCAATTTTTGTCTGAGTCAGAGTATGGACCTAATAGATTGAACATGTGGCTAACACCCATTTCTCGTAAAAACAAAAATCTCTTAATACAAATCTCCACTCTATGGAAGCGCGTGACCTTATTAGGATCAGGCAAGCCAAAAAAATTTGACTTATCCCACTATTGTATTGTAATTGTAAATAATTATCATCCAGGGTAAAAAGGGTCTTGGTAAAAATTTGCAACTTTGCAAAAAAGAAATTTAAAAAAAAACTTCGCTTTATTGGAACAACCTTACCGAAAAATATTCGTAACTTCGTCACAGAACAACTCTTGTTGACGCACTTTTTGGGCGCGGTATATAATATATTTTTTTCGTAACTCTATAACAAGCAATGATATATTATGACAGTAGTTGGGTTGCAGAGAAACATTACTAGTCGCAGTGAATCAACCATAAAAACACCCAGGATTTGATCTCATCGGGATTCGATCCCAGAACCCTTGGATGAAAAGCCAGTACCTTACGCATTGTAATACCAGGATTGCGAATATTTTAACCCGATAAATAATCACTCTTTGTTTCCGTAACTTCCATTACGCCGGGCTTAGAGCACCTTCGGTATATTACATTCTACCTTAATCCAATATGTTCTATGAAGTAAAGTAGGCAAGTGATTTCTAAGTATTTTAGTTGTTAATGTTTATCACGTATTCGAAGAAAATGGAATAAGAAAAGTAACTCGGAAGTAAATCCAATAAGACAAAAAGAGTTTCCAATTCTATTGATTTACAATGTTTTAAGAACATTCGACTAACATACCATTAGTATGTGAGTAAAATTGATATATAGGTTAGACCGAAAAGTTACCGTGAGCAGCGTTGCCAATTTAGCATTTTTTATCCCTCCAAAAGCTTTACATGTCGATACCCAGTCAATAGGGGAACAACTCATAAAACCTTCTTCCAAGATAATGGCGTTTGAATTTTTTGCAGTAATTCTCATTTTAATTTTAAAGCCTTGATTTCGTTGAAAGTGTATGTTTTTTATATTTAATTTAGTGAAATTCATCAATGCACAATGAAATTGTACATTTTAATAAGAAATTAACAAATGAATTTGATTTTATAACGGAATTACTGATTAATCTCAGAAAGGGTTATTCGATTTTATGACACATAGAAGACATTGTTGACCATTTTTTTTGCTGAATTATAAAGAGAAGACTTTTCTACATCGAATGGCATTCTTAACTCAAAACCTTTAAATTTTGAGTTGTTCCCCCATTGAACTGTGGTATCGATGTGTTGAAAATACGCTAGATATTTAGTTTATTTATTTTCACGCACATTACATTTCTGACTATCAGATACATAATTAATGCAGGTAGATCGGTAGATACCTATTTTAGTAGCGTGATAAATAAAACAACATCATTATTTAACACGTTGAAACAATTTGAGCATACATGGCCTTAAAGTGAAATGGTACCATATAATTTAATGTGTGTTTAGGTATGTGCCATCAGTTCATCATTCGTTCTTGGTAGAATAAGTAAATCTACTTGCAATTTTATTTTCAGAAAATCTAGAGCTTTTCCTGCCAAATAGCTTGTTTTCTTATCTTGTCTGGGGTGTTCTTGTCAAGGACAGTTGGTAACACTGACCGTGAGGTAAAATAAAATATCCGCAAAAAATATTACACACTTTATAAATATGTAGGTTTATATCCGGTGGTCAATATTTAGATCAGTTTGTGCTAAATCACTGCTATTGTATTTGACCCCTTCTCTAAATAATAAATACCATTATTCCGATTTGGTAAATCAGTTCGAATGACTGACCATGCGTTTGTTTACATATCGGTCAAAAATCATTATTTAATATCGACAGGAGATGGCACTGCAAGTATTAGGGACATTCTACACGAGAATGTAAAACGGCCGCGAATCGTCCGCTACCGAGCGCCATCAAACAGAGCCATTAGTTTATAATAATTACTCTGTCTATACAAACATTTTTCCTTTCGCAAGAGGAGACGATTGGAAAGCGGGCGGCGGTCAAAACGCCTCGGGAGGCGTTAGAAATCATGTTTGGGATTGGCGTTGAGATTAATCGTGTTTTGAAGGTCACGTATAGTTTGCAAAAATTTAGAAGCGGTCACCCACGGTATTATACATAATCTTATAGAATAGCCATTAAAGCAAGGGAGGGCAAACTGCGGCCCGCGGGCCGCATGTGGCCCGCCGGGTATTTTTTTGCGGCCCGCCATCGTCAATTGTACTTTTAATTAAGAATAACTTTTTTTATAATTTTTTAAAAAATATTGACAATAGATTAAAATTTGAAGAATTTATTAATTATCTCAGTACATCTTCCTTGCGTCTCGTCTCGCACTATGTAAGCACTATTTTCTACGTTGAACATCGATTTCAATAGATATTGATAGTGCACCGACAGAGCTACAACTTGAGATTATTGATCTGTAGTGTGACACTGATTTAAGAGAATTGCATCGTCGTGAAGAAATCTCCAAATTTTACAATGCCCTTAATTCAGACAAATTCGACCAATTTAAAGATTATACAAGAAAAATGTTCGTTATTTTTGGATTAATCTATATATGTGAACAAACATTTTCGATCATGAACCTCAATAAAAATTCTTTACGATCAAAATATCTCCGATGCCCATTTACAAGGAGTTTTGAGAATATCAACTACAAAATTAACACCTGAATTAAAAAAAATGTTCAAAAATGTACAACAGTTTCATTCCTCTTAATTTTTTTGTAATGTTTATTTTTAGTGATAATAAATAGTGTATATCTAAAAATGGTATTTTACTTGCGGCCCGCCGCTCATTTTGAATTCTTAAATTTGGCCCTCCATCCAAAAAGTTTGCCCCCCCTGCATTAGAGTGATAACAAGCGCGTAGTACGTAGTTTGTAAACTGGCATGACATACAACAAAAAACTAATAATTCACAATAACACTAATTTTCCGGAGAGGGATACAACCACACCTGCATTCACATTGTGATTATTGGGATTGGTGAAACTCAGTATACACAGAAATTACCGTAAATATAATAGTTTTAACGTGGTTATACGCGCTGTGTCAATTTCAATGGAAGGCCTTCACCTTGGACCAAGTATTTTTTATCATTTACCAAAAACACAACAACAAAATATTAATACAGGTGGCAGTGAGGTAGATAGTGGTAAGTTTAATAATAATATGTAATCATGTCAATTAGTTCTATATTTTTTCATGAGTACGATTAGATATTTTGTATGTTCTTAGAGAAATGACCCTGACTAATCTACCCTTCGAATTTTTCAACACGCTTCTTTCTGATTCAAAGAGGAACCAGTAAATCGGTAATACTATATCGGATTAATTCTATACTAGCTGAGCCAGCTGGCTCTCGCCAGTCTGTCTCGCTAGGTCTTGCAGACAGCTTAGCGTCCTAATGTATGGTATTGGATTTTAATAAAATTGTGAAGTATGCAGAGACGGCGCCGTTTGACATTTCGCTGATTTTTTACTTTTTCAATTTGCAAGTCGTTCCTTTCGATATAAATTTGGCGTCATATACAGAGTCTATTCTAGATTCACCATCCTAGGCCTGTTAGACCTAGCAGAATAGCAGGTAATTTGATTGCGATTCAATAATATAACGTTAATATTAATCTCACGCGTATCCCCTTGAGGTAATAGAAGAAGATTAGCTATATAAAAAATAAATTTTAACTTTTAAATTATTTTGTTTCATTATCTAAAAAAATGCTTGCAGCTATAGAATGATTTTTAAAAAATCAAATTTTGAATTAACATTTTATATAATGTTTCCCGGTGCGGGACGTTCATATCGAAACAAATGTTGATAAAAGAAGAAACTCAGATCTGAGAGGAAGGAATTGGGTTAGAAAGGACTTCGTCTATATATGTATTGATCCAAACTGATTATGATAATGGCATTATAAATATGTAGGTAGATATGTGTATGTATATGTTACGCCTAATGTGTGAAATTGCGTATTACCTACATGAAATCGGCAAAATTTTGCCTATGTCATGAAAAATGCAAACCCGTTGCCTTATTCATGAAATAGGCAAAATATCTGTCGAGTGTGTGAATTCGGCAGTAATTTTTCTGCCTAGTTCATGCATAGGGCAAATAAGATATTGGCGCTCCGGTGGTGTTTTTTCCAACTAAACCAAATGTGTCAAATGCACATGCATTGGTCAATATAGATAGTGGCGCTCCGGTGGTGTTTTTTGCAATTAATCAAACTAACCAGATGTCAAATGTCATTGATTATATAAAAATATAGCAATCAATAACTACAATGACGTTCATTTCCAATTACTATGCCCAAAAAAATCTAGAACTATAATATGATAACGGGAGAATTTTATTAAAAGGTATTTTCGCGATTTGATTTGTGCTTGGGTATCAGGCAATGATCGATTGTTTGTTTGTGATAGTATGATTAAATTTGATAGTTTGTTGACAGTTGTTAGGTAACCTTAAAATAGACATTCAGTTAAATTCAGAATTACAAAACCTAACCTAACCTAACTTAATAATAATAATATAATATTATGTCCAATTATAACTAATAAAACCATCCGTATTAAATTTACTTTTTCTACTGTCATGTTGACAGTTTAAGAATTCTATACCCTGCCGAATTCACTCACTCGGCAGATAATTTGCCTAATTCATGAATAAGGCAACGGGCTTCCATTTTTCATAAATTTGTCAAAATTTTGCCGATTCCATATAATACGCAATTTCACAAATTCGGTTCAGTTCAATTCATAGAACAAAAAATAGTGGAATCAGCTTAGAGAGGCCTTCATCCAGCAGTGTATTAATCCATTCTAATTATGATAACGATGAAATGAATATATTATTATTGTATAAAAATGTTTGATAAATGCAGCAATGTATAATTATGAAAGAGGAATAGAATTAGTTCTGAGACGGCTTCATCGAGTAGTGGATTGATCCTGGTTCATGATGATAATGAGGATATAAATGGGTAGGTACATCAATTTTGATAGATATAGCAATTCATATGACCAAGAGGATTATTGGAATAACCTTCACCCAGCATTGAATCCTATTAAGCATAATTAAGTAAATTAATCATAAATAATCATAATAATTAATATAAGACATATATTATTTCTTCTATATTACAGTAATCACATGAATGCAAATAATGGATAATATGATGTAGGTACTTCATAGTGTGATTATGGGATGAAATAATCATAATTGACTTTTTTATTTGTCTATAAAACATGGATTTTTCTTTGGAATAACATTCATCCAGCAGTAGAATCCTAATAAGCATAGTGACACATATTAATTCTTCTATATAGTAACCACATGTATGCAAATAGTGGATAACAATATGACGTAGGTACTTCATAGTGCGATTATGGGATGAAATGATCATAATTGACTTTTTAAGTTGTCTATAAAGCATGCATTTTTCTTATATTGTGTAATAAAACATTTAATTCAACATTATATAACTACTATATATTAATAAAATAATAAAAACGTTGTGTATTAATTACCTATAGTAAACGTCATTTTTAATTTACCTACCTACGTTGTCTTTGAATATGACAGGTAAAATATTTTGTCTATGGTTCAAAATGAAAATGCATGCAATTGCATACCGAAAATGATGCTCCGTCAATATTTTTTTAGGATATATTGATTAATCATCGTAGTTTTATATGTAGTTTTAATCTTTGATCACCATGATAATCGTTGAAATGTGGCATTATTATTAGATTTAAATAAACTCATCGAACATTGCAAAGAGGCAAAGCAATGACGTACCTATTAATTAATACATTGTGTGATTTATGACAGGCAGGATTTTTCGAATTAAATATGGACAAAAATATATCTATAGGAAACGTATTTCTGAAAGTAATTGACTATTGTTTTTATGCTCGTCTATAGAGACATTAAACATATTATATGCATTATGTAATTAACGTAAACAATGAATGCTAATAGAAATGTCACATTTTTTCGATTAGGTATTCCTGCAAATTCTAAATTTGAATTCTGCCACGTCAAATGAACTTGTTTATATCACAAAAGAAAACAATTGAAAATCGATCATCTATTATTTCAGTTTGACAGATAAGTGGCAGTGAAGTGGTTTTGGATTATATTTTCGTAATAATTAGTGAGGAAATATGCATTTAATTCTTGTTAAATTTCTTAGTCCGCCAATGTTCTGGTTACAGATTTGAATAATTTTGTGGAATATTAATTTAGATATTTTGCAATATTGATTATATAGAAAGAATTAAGCGACATTATAATCGATTTGCGGTAGACGAAAGGCAAGATGCGAAAATGTATGGTGACGGATATAAAACGCGATTTAAAAATGATTTTATCTGTGATTGTGTCGAGTTTTATCAGATTGTGCCCGATTCAAATGGAAGTAGATTCGGGACTCCAAAAATTTAAGTGAATTCCTTTAATAATCAACAAAGTGGTATTTAAATAAAAAAGTTGACGTATTTTCCAAAATCTCTTAGGATAATAATATATAAGAGACTAGCTGAGCCAGCTGGCTCTCGCCAGTCTGTCTCGCTAGGTCTTGCAGACAGCTTTTCGTCATAGTGACTTGGTGCTGGATTTTAATATAATAATTGTAAAGTATGTATAGACGGCGCCACAGTTTTCTCTTCGGGGTGGATTTTCATTCACGTCAGACAGTTGAAAATTTAGCTGATTTGTCAGTTTTACGATCTGCATGTCGTCACTGCCAATACAAATTTGGAGTCATGTGCGTGTTCTATTCTGGAGTCTGGCCTTCTCAATATCGTCTGACACCATTTCAGGCTGCTAGGTTTAGCAGAACAGCTGGCAATCGCCGATTGCTACCACTGTTATTTTAATTTTAATACAATATATGTGTAGGTATGTGCATTTAAATATGATAAATAATTATACATCTCAATTGTGATTATCATAAATAGCGATCCAATATAACGCGAATATTAATCTCATACGGGTCCCATTTACATAATAGAAAAAGGTTAGCAGCATAAAAAATAAATTTAAACATTATTTTGTTTCATTGTCTATAAAAAATAAATGCTTGGAGTCATAGAATAATATTTTAAAAATCATATTTTGATTTAAAAATTAACCTTAAACAATATAGTTTCCCGGTGCGGGACATTCATATCGACACAAATGTTGATAAATAATGAAGCAATACATATTATATCTGATAAGAATAGGAATTTATAAGACCTAAAGATGTGGAATCAGCTTAAAGAGGCCTGAGATCCAGCAGTGGATTGATACAGGTTTATGACGATAATGACGATATAAATGGGTAGGTATATAAAATCACAAATTTTTAAAAAATATTGCAGTTTATATGACCAAGAAGAATAGAATTAGGTTGGAATAACCTTCATCCAGCAGTGGATTAATCTTGGTTGATGATGATAATGACGATATTATGAATGGGTAAATATAATATCAGCAATTTTGATAAATATAGCAATTCATATGACCGACAGAAATTCAAACAACTTAAGAGAGGCCTTCATTGATTGATTGATTCAGGCTCATAATGATAATGGAAATATAAATGGATATAATATAATATCACCGATTTTGATAAATACAGCAATTCAAATGACAGAAAGGAGTAGAATCAGGCATGGGAGGCCTTTATCCAGCAGTAGATGGGTTCAGGTCAATGATGATAAGGAAGATAGAAATAGGTATAATATAGTAGTAGAATCAGGTTGTAGAACCCTCCATCCAGCAGTGGATTGATTCTGGTTGATGATGATGACGATATGAATATGTAGATAAATGTAATATCACCGATTTTGATAAATACAGAAATTAATATCACAGAAAGGAGTAAAATCAGGCTAAGGAGGTCTTTAAGTAGTGGATTGGTTCAGGTCGATGATAATGATGATGATGACGATATGAATGTGTAAATAAATATAATATCACCGATTTTGATAAATACAAAAATTTATATGACAGAAAGGAGTAGAATCAGGCTAGCGAGGTCTTTATTAAGCAGTGGATTGGTTCAGGTCGATGATGATGATGATGACGATATGAATATGTAAATAAATATAATATCACCGATTTTGATAAATACAGAAATTCATATGACAGAAAGGAGTAGAATCAGGCTAGCGAGGTCTTTATGAAGCAGTGGATTAGTTCAGCTCGATGATGATGACGATATGAATATGTAGATAAATATAATATCTCCGATTTTGATAAATACAGCAATTTGTATGACAGAAACGAGTAGAATCAGGCTAGGGAGGTCTTTATTAAGCAGTGGATTGGTTCAGGTTGATGATGATGATAATTATAATGACGATATGAATATGTAGATAAATATAATATCACCGATTTTAATAAATACAGAAATTCATTTGACAGAAAGGAGTAGAATCAAGCTAGGGAGGTCTTTATTAAGCAGTGGATTAATCCTGGTTGATGATGATCATGATGATGATGATATGAATATGCTGATAAATATAATATCACCGATTTTTATAAATACAGGGATTCATATGACAGAACGGAGTAAAATCAGGCCAAGGAGGTCTTTATTAAGCAGTGTATTGGTTCAGGTCGGTGTGATGATGATGATGATGATGACGATATGAATATGTAGATAAATATAATATAACCGATTTTGATAAATACAGAAATTCATATGACAAAAAGGAGTAGAATCAGTCTATGGAGGTCTTTATTAAGCAGAGGATTGATCCTGGTTAATGATGATGATGATAACAATATGAATTTGTAGATAAATATAGTATCACTGATTTTGATAAATACAGCAATTCATATGACAGAAAGGAGTAGATTCGGGCTAGGAAGGCCATTATCCAGCAGTGGATTGGTTCAAGTCGATGATGATAAGATGGATAGAAATATGTATAATATCACAAATTCGTTAAACCAATAGTAGTAGAATCAGGTTGCGGAACTCTTCATCCAGCAGTGGATTGATCCTGCTTGATAATGATGATTATGATTATGATGACCATATGAATATGTAGATAAATAGCATTAGAAATTCAATACTGTCAAGAATACAATCAACGTAGAGAGGCCTTCATCCAGCAGTGGATTTATTGAGGCTCGTGATAATAATGGCATTATATATAGATAGGTAGATAATAATATAATATCACTGATTTTGATAAATATAGCAATTCATGTGTAAGTAAGGAGTAGAATAAGGCTGAGGAGGCCTTCATCCAGCAATAGATAGGTGAAGATTGATGATGATAGGGACGATAAAAATAGGTAGATATTATACAATATCACACATTTTGATGACTATAACAATTCGTATTAATTTCTTTTATTGTTTGCAATGGCAACTTTGTTAGTTTAATATGACTATCTGATCTATGGAAATTAGTAGCCTAGGTAATTATTCAATAAAAAAAGATTGAGTGAACAGCCACAAAGTATTTAAAAAAAATCAAATTTGGAATATCACGTTATCTATGAAATGGCCGTCAGTGGCGTACCCCGCTGTCAAAAGATATTATACGTAGTAAATTGTACCAATATTACACTGCGCCAATGCCTTCATTACGATATTTGAATAAAAATAATCGAATCCGTTTGTCAAATAAAGGATTAGAAGGTCTTAAGCGACGAAGACGGCATTCTGTGAGGCGTAAACAGTAAATATGGCGATTGTATACGGTGTGTAAGAACATATCGGATATAAACGTCACGTACATGTAAAATCATGGAAAATTTCTGAAATGTGTTCAATTCAATCGGTAGATGAATCGGTAGCGCACATTTCGAAGTGAAGATGTAAAAATAACAATCAAATGTCGCTTATATGAGCTGTTGGTGTGTTTTCCAAAATCTATTAGGATAATAATATATAGGAGATACTAGGTACCTATATCTACAGACATTATACTAATAAAATTAAATTTTACTTAGCTGAAATCAATATCGTTATTTTATCTTGATTGTTTTATAATTAATTATTTTACTTCTAAGGCTTCAAAATCAGAGTGAGTTAGTCCTTTATGTTTGTTTTTCCTGTCAAAATGAAAGATTGTATACAAAGGTAAGAGAAGGGAGAAATAATTTCAAAGCCCAATACCCTTTGTTTATAATTAATTAATAATTTATAACGAAACACGTTTATATTTGAGGCATATTCATACGATTTTAATTATAAATCAGATCAATACGTATATTAAAAATAATTATTATTTTTAGTCGAAAGTCTGTAAAAAATATTAATCCCTGTTTACTCCAATTATACAAACTCTTCTTTTTCTTCGGCCATATCCGCCCCTCAGTTGGGGCATATTATGTACACCACGCGGCGCCTCCAAGAATCCATACCGCTAGCTAGTCTTCTTGTATCGTTCCAGGTCATACCAGCATCCCAGCAGGCCTGGGAAAACTGCCGCCCACAAAGTATTTCTGTAGGTTTCGCAAGCTTTACTCGTATTTCTGAAAAAAAAATCTTTACATTTTAACACCTTTTTAAAAATAAATTTTGAATATACATGAATTACTCCATCGAGAAGAAATCTGAAAATATTATAACACTCTTAATTCGAACAAACTCGAACAACTTTCTGAAGATTCTGCTCGAAAAATGTTTAAAGGTTATTTTTGGATCTACCTACATTATAATATGAACAAACATTTTCAATTATGAATATTAATAAAAAATCTTCACGATCAAGCATCACCGATGAACATTTAGAAGCAGGTTTAAGAATCTCAAATACAAAATGAACTGAAACTGAAAAAGTGTTAAACAGTTTCAACTAACTTACTTCAACAACTAACATTCTACACTGTTAATTTAAATTCACAAAACTTTATTTATATTGGAGTGTATATTTATTTTTCATTATAAAGGTTGTGTATTAAGATTTGAGGCTATATTTATGTAAGTATTATTTATGAGTAAAATTGTATATCAATAAATAAATAAATTTTGTGAAATAATTCAAAAAACATATTAAAATTTGTTTTTTATTAATTCATCATGGGCACTTCTGAATCGATTATAACCGCTGTATGGCAAAGATGAGTTTTGGTCCAATACAATAATTTAATTACAATTATCATGTGCTATATGAGATACAGATGAATCACGTACGTTTTCGTCAACCTAATCCACTGTAATATTATTTTGATATATTTCAAATAAATCGGCCATCTGAATAGTATCTTCAAAAATGATCTCGCATTGTGTCTTAACGGTAAAGTGTTCAAACTACACACAGAAAGACTACAAACGAAACCAATGATTAAGAAAGCAGACAAGAGTATGAGATAGAGGTTGTTAATTAGATGAAATACCAATGGGCTGGATATTTATGCCGCTCGGCGAGTGGACATCTACTGAACAAATGCCGTCATACAGTGGCACTAAATGACCACAAAGACTCCCTAAAACCGCTGGATAGACGAACTCATAAATTTCCGTGGATGTACGTGGCAGTGAATAACTAAGTAGCGTGAAGAGTGGAGGGAGCTAAGGGAGGCCTTCATCCAACAGTGTGTCGCCCCCCGCTGATGATGATGATGATACTATATATATTATCAAACATAATGATACTAAACCATTTCTTTTATTGAACGAATAATTTACAAGATTTTGAGTATGTAACATTCCATATATTGATATATTTAACAGACATAACTTGAAAACACTTCAAATATATTATACCCACTACAAAAAATCATATTTTTCGACGTCGAGCATCGTATTTTTCTAATATTATTTTTCTAGTGGGTATCTGAGGTCTTTTAAAGTTATGTATGATCAATAATGATACTTAAATTGCACTGTTATTTACAGTTTCCACTCTGGCGGACAGTTTAGATATAAGATTCTCCACATTTCTTCATTATTCACGGTTGTATGTTTGTAATATTATCATTATGATTATTATTTACGCATATATTCTTGAATATAACTAGGTTTTTTTAATTTCCTTGTAAATTTATACAGCTGCGAATAACTGCAAACCGAGAATAGTGTAAGAAGTCCTTCATCGAGCATTGTATCAATCCCATGAAATAAAATATAAAATAAGTAAATATTTATTTTATTACTATCTACCTCATATTAATGGCATCATTTAAAACCCGATTTAGATCTTGCGGCAGATACCCGTAGTTGAAATAAATGCCATCACCTAAAAGCAATCCGAAAGCAGGGTATAAAAAATGAGGCCAAAAAAACACTATTTATTTTCCAGTGACACCAATAATAGAACACGAGTTAGTCGGTTTTATTTTGTCAAATCAGCTAACTTTCCCGCCTCCTTTGTTGCAAAACATCGCCATTTTGTGTTCTTAGTCCCTCAAAACAAAGGATTGTATAATAAAGTTATCTGCAGACACAAAATGGCCGCCTCTTACAGAAAATGGAAGCCACGATTGTGTTATTTTAAAGACGAGCGCATCTGACATGCCTGTTTGTTATATTTCCTACACAAAGCCTCAATGTCTTGCATTTTCCTTCGCGTCAATTAAGAAAACAAACGTGATTGTCGAAGAAACGTATCTTTAAGCTAAGGTTTACCTACTCAAAAGTTTGCAAATGATAATATAAGAAATGAGGCATTTTCAGGTAACTGTAAAGTATATTTGATGCAAAGTAAACAAGCGTCATTATCAGTACATATCTTGAACATTGTTTATTTTACCACGTTTTTATTAGATCGTATTCTTGTTTCTCCGGTACAGATTTTTTCTTGTTTGTCCAAGATTTTTAACTAACTTCCCAACTTGCTAGACATTTGAAGCTTTTAGAATATACCAGAACACGACGACAATGCATTATTTTAATACATTTGGCCATCTTTCAGCAGAATTGAATTCATTTTCAGTTAATTCTGTTTTGTATGTTTCGGAAAAAATTCGTTAAAAGTAATTTATACTACTCACTATTATTAGTTGCTAAGTGGGTCCTAGCAACTAAATTATTAATATATAGGTGCGTTACTATGGAAATCAATATGAAATGTCAAAATGACATTTCTGTATTCTATAATATTTATTCAGTATTTCTATCAAGTACTTACAATAAAAAGTTTTTATTAATACGTAGAATTGTCAAGTTTATATGATTCAACAGAAAATTTAAAAACGTGGTATATAAAAAGTTCTTTTTATCTTGTAATTATTTTCAATTCTAGACTAAATAATATAATTAATTTATACAAGATTTGGTATATGTTAAAATTTTCTTTTTTTCAACGAATAAGACACGATTTTAGAATGCAACATTTTATATATTGAACATTCATAATTTAAAAACATCTCATGCATATATACACAGTAGAAAAAATCATTTTGTAGAAAAAAACGACACCCGACGTGACTTGAACCATGGGCAATTCGATGAGCATGTTATGTCACAATAACTAGGTTGAATCGTTTCCTTAATTCAAAATTAGATAAAATTTCATACCAAAAAATGGAAGAAAACAAATGGTCCAGTGAGTGAGTGAGTGATCCAAATGAGTCATCCAGTGGTACCCGAGGAATACAAAACGGCTACAGGTCGCTGGATCGATGAAATGGTTAAGTTTGCGGAAGGACGTGGCAACTTAACGCACGGGACTGAGAGAAGTGGAATCCGCTTGGAGAGTCCTTCATCCAGCAATGGATTGATTTAGGCTGATGATGATGATGATGACACTACTGTCATTAAGCCTCTTGACCTGTTGTAGTTTTATAAACAATATATATATTTATTATTTCTATTTTCATATGGTTAGATACATAAATAAATAATACAACCTCCTCATGAGCACAGGATATCCGCTGATACAACCACATCTCAATAATAGAGCAACCGCCATAATAAGGTTGGAGAATCTATTAATGGCGACTCATGCTGGAGGATTTGTGGGAGCAACATCAGAGGAAATTTGCGAGAAAGTTGTAGGTTTAATGTTACGCTAATATCTTTTGAATAGCTTAACCAATGTCTATTTTGGGTAAAAAAAAATAGATTATGTTAACAGTTGTCTATTTTCGTACACTGGTCAACATGAATCTTTATTTACAAAGCTTTATGATTGCGCAATGCCAATCATAATATCAAAACACAAAAACAAAGATATGTTTATACATAAAGAATAATATTATTTCAACGCATATGACGTTCGGCACAGAAGCAATAAGAAACATTACTGTCAGCGGAAATCGTGAAAACAAACAATCAACAAAGTGTAGGTGTTGATTGAGAAACTCCATTGTTAATCGTTGGCCTCGGTACAAACAAAATAGTCTAAAAAGATAACTGAATCTGTGAATATATTCGAAACATCTGTGTTTTAAAATAAAAATACGGATTTAGATACGTACCTTTTTTGGTTTAGTTATACAATAGAAGTTTTGCGCCTTAGACGAGATATCTCGTCTTTAAAACACAATAATAATTACATTGTCCAATATTAAAATATCTGTTTTCATGTGAACATGAAAATAATTCTGACAGCCAATTATAAGTAAAACAAAAGAAACAATAATCAAATCCAAAATACGCAAACTTTGTCTTTCATGAAAATTAAAAAATGGAATTTGCAGAAAAGGTAATTTAAACAAACAAATTTTGTATTGTTTATGAATATATTTAGAATTTAGAAATCAATAGATATTAATTTACCTAAACACAACAGCCCATCGAAGCATCAGATATCGAACATCTTGTTGGTATATTTAGAGTTTTTCAGCAATTATCCCACCCACCCCATATGCCCTATTCAACATTCTGAAATATACTAGCCTTATGTCTTTTAGGTCAGATCTTTTTTATTTATAAATAAGATTTTAATGAATCTACTGACGACCGATGAAATAAACTAAACTGACACATTAATAATTTAGTTAATCATTACCAGTAGTCCTGGAGGCTTAAGCGCGAATTATAATTATTATGGTGCACGTCACTGACCATCAAGTGACGTCGCAGTAAGCTGCCGCTACGAGAAAAAAGTGTATTTAACATAGTTTTTCTTGTTGTTTAAAATGTTATCAGACTGATGCTTCCATCTCGTAGCACATTTTAAACCTTTAAACTAATATTGTCAGTTGGAAAAATCTTCCGAAATCACCAGAACAACAATGAGGTCACGTCACGTTGAACTGCACTGCAGCGACACCTGCATGATTCAATGAACGTTTTTATCATCTTCTACATGCCTACACTTTTCAACTGTCATATCAAAATCAGGTTTTTTTTATTTTTAGCGGTTGGCACTATGTATTTTCTATAAGAATATTGTCTATTATCTATGGTCTGCAGGTTGTGTTCTGTTCAAAATATTATCAATGGATGTAATATTGTAAGTAATGTTAACGTACCCACACGTCGTAGAAACTGTTAAAATTAATTGAAATTAGCATAAATAATCAATAATAATTCCAATTACCAATACATTATAGCTAGCACTCTTCCTAGTATCATTCTTCAGTGAATTTACAGAGATGGTGATCGTTCTAAATATTCTGCAAAATGACTTAACTATAGACTAAATTTGTCACCGCGACAGCGTGGCAGTAGGCGACATGCACAACAATTTGATTCGCGCTTTATTTTTTCAGTAATTTTAATCACTGTACAGTGAACACTCAACAAGGATTTTCAACTCTGTGCCCACTGGTGCACCCGCACTCTTGAAGATGCTATTTAGGCACCCGAATATACTCCATGCCAGTTTGGTTCAACCAGCAATCTCGTCATACACCAAAAAATAATATTGTGTAGTATTCTCTGTCTAAATTATATAAGTTTAATGGAAAAAATGTGTCCAACATTCGATTTTTGTGTTTCTGATGAAATAAAGTTGGGAACCTCTGCTGTACAGTTGAAATCGTAGGGTGTTAGTATATTTTATTTAGATAATACATCACACAAGTTATACATAAATAAATATACAACACACAGTGGTTTCAATTTGCTTGATGTGGCAACAGGGGACTAAATAGTTATTCGGTTGATTTGTGTATTTTCGATAATCACGAAACAGAGAGCACTTTGTATGGTCGTGGAAATTAATGTATCTACTGCAAACATTTGGTTGTAAAATTATACAATCGACTCGTTAGCAAACAGGCCGTATACATTCCCAAGGGCGTTAAAAATAAATTTAAATTGTAAAAATCAATTTGGCTATTAATTATGAATCAATTCCAAGCTACCAAATATTATATCAAATATTAATACCAATATCTGTGTCAATAATAACTTACGTTATCATAGCAAGGCTTAACCAGGCTGATGGAATTATACAAAATTAGTAATAATTAATGAGTAACTTATAAAACTACTTTATTGGATTCAATTAATAGACAATCATTGTCCATCAGGTATTTAACATGACTTAACGCTAACAGCAAGCATATTTTAGAGGCGTGTAATATTTCGATGAGGTTCGATTACCTCGGGCTTAGTCATCGAAACGCCTCGAAGTTGCAACAATACGGCGCCAGCAGATTTCCCAATTTTAAATAAACTTAATCAACAATGACTTTCGAAATCTACCAAATATTGATGTACTTATATAAATAGCGAGTCAGTTGATGGGTTAGCTTCTAGGGGCGGCAGGTTATATGAAAGTATGGTGAAGCAGGCAAGTATGATGAAAAAGTATGGTGAGGCAGGCTGGTAATCAATTTGCGGCAAAATTTCCACGTAACATTATATTATATGGATACGCTATAATGACCAAAGTAAATTCTCCTTGATGCCTTGCATTTCTTTTATCGCGTCGCTATTTCTCGTAAGCTGTCGGTATTGCTGGCCTGCTTCATTCAGTTGTATGAGTGAGCCGATTCTTTGACCCTCTTTTTATTTAATACCTCTATGGTTAGCTTATTGTCAGTCAGATCTCAGTATCAGTATTACACCGCACAGTACTCACGTCTACCGAGCCTCGGACCAGCGCACTCTCTTATCACAGCTCGCCCTCAAGCATTCTCTCATTGTGCTTGGTACTACAAGATCACTTCCGCCGAGTCTCGGACCAGTAACATAACACCTGTAACATATTTTACTCTTGTACCAAGTGTATACCATCTGAGCTACCTTTAATCCGATTTTCATCTCTATAATACCTGTCACCCCAAAAGTGGTTCTCGCCCCTTTACAAAAAGTTCACCAAACAAGTATAATACAAATTATCAAAATTATTTTATAATGGACTTAATTGGTTTAGTTGCATAACCCCAACTTTCTTATATTTAACATGTACCAAATCCATTTATACTGTCACTGTTTTAATGGCAAAACATTTTTCATTAGATTTTGTAAAACTTTAAAATCAGTAAAAGCAGACCACAAATAATATTATATTAAACTTAAATGTCACACGAGGAAAAAATTTCCATTAAAATCATTGCCAAAAATAAAACATTTTTTCTGTTAAGTATAATATTTTTTTATGATTCAGTGTCGTTCTGCTGTCCTGTATACTCGTATAATATAAAACACACAGTTTGTTTGGTTTGTTTTTTCCTAATTTAAATTTGTATGTTATTTTTGTTTTATATATCAATGGTTGATTTCTATTTTTCTATTGCAATAATTTTCACACAATTTAATCAGTTGCAAAATATGTTAGGCTGAGAATGGACGAAAAGATGACCATTATGTCAACAACGATTACAAATCTTGCAATCGATTTTTAAGTAGCTTCCCGACTAGCTAGACATTTGAAACTTTTAGAATATATCAGAACACGATGCCAATGCATTATTTTAATACTTTTAGCCACCTTTAAGTATAATATAATTCATTTTCAGTTAATTCTGTTTTGTATTAAAAGTTATTTCGATACCATTATTGGTTGCTAGGGGGTCCTAGCAAATAAATTATTAAATAATATATACGTCCATTACTATGGAAATCAATATGAAATGCCATTTCTTTATTCAGTATTTCTATCAAGTACATTTTTTTTGATCGTTTAAGCTAGTCAAGTCAAGTTTACATGATTTAACAGAAAATTTAAAAACGTTGTATATAAAAGTTCTTTTTATCTTGTAATCTTTGAGTAGAATTGAATTCATTTTCAGTCAATTCTGTTTTATATGAAAAGTTATTTCGAAAGAAATCCGTAATCCAATTCATTATTATTAGTTGCTAAGGGGGTGGTCCTAGCAACTAAATTATTAATATATACGTGCGTTACTATTGAAATCAAAATGACATTTCAGTATTCTATATTTGTTGACAATTGCCTTATTTGTCTTAAATTATTAATATATAGAATTGTCAAGTTTATAATATGATTCAACAGAAAATTTAAAAACGTGGTAGGTATATAAAAAGTTATTTTTATCTTGTAATTATTTATAGTTAATGCACAAATAATGCATTCAATGTTGCCAAGGTCTATAATCTTATTTTTTCTGTACTAAAGCCAAATAAATAATAATAAAAATTGTGTCTATGACGAGGTAGTACATTACGCCGTGGAGTGTCTGCGAACAAAATTTCTGTCTCGTAGTTTAACGACAAAAAATATATCTTTGCCCATCAGGGGCGTACCTACCAAATATAGACTATACACTATAATAACGATTAAAAACATTTATTCTAGAATCTCGATACCCTTATATTTATTAAATAAAACTAACCACAATAAAACACATTGGTCTATGACTAATGTCATTAGCAACTGAACAAAAAACGAACCATCGGAATTTGAATTATATTACCAAAGAAGCTCAATTTCTTATCATGATTGTAAGTATTTTCAACCATTTTTTCTTATTTTTATTTCGATTAAATTAAATTAAATATACTTAATAAATAGTACATCTATTTAGACCATGTCCATTCTTAGTTGGAACATATGGAAACCACGTCTCGAGTCCAAGAATACCAGTCACTCTTGTGTCTTTTCGGTTCGAGTCAGCATTCCGTAGCTCTACCGAAAGCACCCTCTGTATTATAGTGTTTGCTGTTTACCAAGATCCTGAAGTTGGATGGTTTGAAGAACAAGCCATTTATTCATTCCATGTGGCCTAACCAGACCCAACGTCGCTTCTTCACTTTGAAAATGATCAGAGGTTGTTTGATCCGAATTATTATCTACGCGTTATTTATAAAGTCATACCATACATATACTATACGGGTCGGACATATTATATAGGACATATTATTAGCTTTCGTAAACTACTACGACTTACTACCGTAAAGTAGCACCATAAGAATTCATGCGTCAAACAGGTGGAACTTAGTTCTACGTGTACGTAGTACCCACTTATTTTTCATAATTTTAAAATGATCATGGCTGATTTTGCCGATGCAATGGAACATCCTTAACTAATACAAACTATAGAAGGTTAACTAAAAGTCCGGAGCGTAGATGGATTGAAAAAGGAGATAACTTTTAGCCTTACATTTGCACTGATTGATACAGTCAGGACACATTATTCGTTATACAAAAAATGAAAAATTAGGTAACACCATATTGTGTTTTGAATTGATTGAATTCACTTAAGTTTCCCGGTAAACTATTTCGTAGTATTTCTATACAGAAACACTCAATCTGTTTATTTAACTTAATTTTAGGTTATTAAAAAAACCATTCAAATGTAACGTGTCAGATAGTTGGACGATGTACACAAAATGGACGAGTCACGCACGGAAAAACAACTGTTAATTTTTAAGCCTGATACCTACCTACGCTTCCCATTGATCTTTCCTTAAATTACAAGTTGGGGAATGCTGTATTTTTGTCCTCTCATAATGTGGCCGAGGTACTGTAGTTTCTTGGTGTTGATACTACGTAGAACTTCAACATTTGTCAAACAGTCAGTCCAAGTAATTTTGAGGATGCGCCTATACAGCCACATCTCGAAAGCTTCAAGTCTCCGTGACTTAAAAAAATCAATAAAGAATGTTATATTCTCAAATCTTGATAATTATTCGTTGAATCATAAAAAATGATTAAATTTGCATGTTAATGTTATTAACATGTATCCCCTTAACGTAACATTATATGCACTTCTTTAGAAAACTGAGTACACTCGGAGTTCTAAAATGCGAAGCAAAGTGATTTTGATACAATTGAAGAAACAAGTGTCATCGAGTTGTCTTCTAAAGGGAAGATAAATGCTCCGCTCACTTCTCAGTCCCATCTCACTTTGCTTAGAACTGAAGCACTTTGCGAAGGAAATGTACGAATTAAGCTGCACAACTTTCCTAGTAGAGGGGGTCAAAGACATACTGAAACGAAAGTGCTGAAATGGAAACCTTTAATAGAATATTCGCAGTGTCGCTTAAAATTAAACGTAAGCCTAGACTGCCCACATAGACGTAGATATTTCAAAAATCCATGTCCTTTTTGGCTGAAGTTTTGTGAGTGTATCGATAAAGTATAGCAGCCCAAATTCGATAATAAAGTTGTGATTATATTACGAGTATGCTGCAGGTTGCGTACTATCACGTAATATCACAGTAAACTGCCGCTAAAGCGCGAACCAAGTTGAGGTGCATGTCGCGGACTATCACAGTAAGCTGCCACTACGGGAAAAAGTATGTACTATCGTTTTTCTGTGTGTTTAAAATGTTATCAGACTGATGCTTTCATCCCGTAGCACATTTTGAGCCTTTAAACGAACATTTTCAGTTAGCAAAATCTGCAGAAATCACCGGAACAACAATGAGGTCACCTCACGTTGTACCACACTGCATCGACACCTGCATGACTCAATGAACGTTTTTTTATCATTTTTACATGCCTATACATTTTCGACTCATGTCAAAATTGCGTGTTTTTTGTTTTTAGCGGTTGGCACTATGTATTTTCTATAAGAATGTTGTCTATTATCTATGGTCTGCAGGTTGGGTTCTGTTCAAAATATTATCTATGGATGTAATATTGCAAGTAATTTTAACGTATGCACACGTAGAAACTGTTAAAATTAATTGAAATTAGCATGGATAATGAATAATAATTAAAAATAATAATACATTAGAGTTGGCGCCCTCTATCATAGAATTTTGAGAGATGGTGATGGTCGTGACAGTACGCGACATGCATCTCAATATAATCACAACTTTAGTGTGTTATTTTTTAAATGCACCGTGCTTGCAAGGGTAGGTACTGATTTACAGTAGCAAGTCATGGCAACTTACGAAGACACAAAGCAATTATATACTGAGCTTCGAGAATATAATATTATGTTTGTGGCGGATATTGTGAATGCAGTGGTATGTCTTTATAAGTAACAAGGAAATAATAATTCGGAACTAGCAGCTTCATATCACTGAGTGAGGAGGCGACATTGTACCGGGAATGGGACAACTGGACGCCAGGATAATTGGACGCCGCACTGTCGTAGATACGTACACAGAACGTAGACGAGGAATTTTAATCAGTTTATATCTACTACTTAGTAGTTTTAATTCATTTTACTCTTAACATAATGTTTTTTTTTATTGCGGATTGAGAATTACCATGCCTAATGCTTTATATAAAATAGAAAACTCCTTTTTCGTTGTAACTTAAACATATGTACGATTAAATCATTATTTACGTGTGCATATTTAAATTCTCATCAACTATTAAATCATAATATAATAATTTTAATATAAATAATAATAAGTACCTATAAGTACCAAACGTCTATTTAATTTCGAATTGCGTGGCGTCCAGTTGTCCCGGCGACAAATCGTCCTAGATCCGTTGTACCTGGATAGGCTATGTGCTACAGATGCCTCAAGATAATTTCATCCTGACTTGCCTATTCTTTAATCTAACCGGATTCCGGCGCCTTGGAAGGCCGGAGTGTATATGGTGAAGCTACAGGTTGCTGGCTTAATCTGACACGAGCTACATGGATTCTTGGTGGCACCGTGTGAGTACTCCAACTGAGAGGAGGATATGGTCACAAAAGAATAAGAAGAAGAAGGCATACTTAAATCTTGTACATTATTCATTTGAATAAAAAAAAGTTTATTACCTCAATGAGTTGATCCAATAGAACTAATTAAACAATGACGTGTTTAAATTTTAATTAAAAGTGTGTGACATAATAATAAAAAACCTACTTCATAAAACTATAACAGTTGATGTCGCTTACAAAGACTAGATCTGTTTAACAAATAGTGAGGATTTTTTTTAAAACTAATTTTTAATTATAGTTTCATAAAATATTGTATTGAATAATATATTTCAATCCTATGACATGTAAGTTTAATTTGTAAATTTTATAAACCTAAATTAAGCCGAGATTTTATAGGATTTGTAAAGAAAGAATGTTGATGTTTAACTGAAAAAGTTCTGCATAGTTTTCATCATTAAAGAACAAGCTTATGAAGCAATTGCATTTTGAACCAATTCTACTTCATTCGGTTATTTGTAATTTTTGTTGTTTTATAATTTTTTTTTTATGAATGGATGAATCTTATTACGTTTAGAATTTCGGATTTCATTTAACACTGAGACTTGATATATCTTTACTATCTTACAGTTGACCAATCACTATGACATGGATGACTACTATATTAAAAAAAATGCCTAATATTTTACTGCTTTTAACTTTATTTCTTTAAAGTTCATTAAATTTTACTTCTTAATATACCCAAAATGTTCTCTTCATGCATATATTTTTTACTTTTAGACTGCTTTAATAATAAAATAATTGTAAAGTGTCCAATAATTATATAAATTGGCATATCTAAGAATAAACCACCAATTTAGATGCAATGTATAGAATTCAATTCCTCACTTCACAATATTGTTATATTATAAGACTCTCTTTTTATCCACAGTCAAACGTGGTTGGAACCAACATAATTATAACATGATGAAATTTATGGAGTGGCCAACAACGCGACATTGTGGGTCCTTTAATGGTATAAACGGTGGTTAGATTAAAAGCAGTTGATGATGAAAGCGTCGAGTTTCAGCGGGCGAAATCCACCGCCCGACTTTTATTCCTTTGCGGATTTTATTTATCGCAAAATTAAGATGCAAATTTTTCAAATTAAAAAGAAAAGCGAGCAAGAAAGACTCCAAAGTCTACAACAGAGGCTCTCAAGATTATCTTATCTGTGGACATATTATCAGTGGTCAGTTTAAAATATTGGTCTGATAATAACAAAAATCAAATAACATAACCCCTCAAGATCCCTCATGGACAAGGCCTGAACAAAAACGATGCTTAAGTACGAGTGAGAAAGTATTCGGCACCCTTATAATATCTGCAACACGCGCTAGAGTAAGATAAAAGGTTTACAGATGTGTGAGAAGATTTGCTGTGGTGTCGCCGCCAAATCTTAGTTTGTTGCTTAACTAAGCGTCGATAATCTGCGAGCGCGTGTTTCTAAAATTGATATTTTTTGTGTTAAACATAAAGTCAGTGGTAAATGTTTAGTTAATTAAGTAGAAAAGATGGTTCTGTGTGTTGTAGTAAAATGTGGTAGCCATACTGATAAGCAAGAAGATGGTATTACGTTTCATATGTAAGTTGATACAATGTTCGTGATAATTTATTTGTATATTATTATATATTTTAATATCAGTGATCTAGTGTTTCTTTAAAATAACTTAAATTATGGATATCTTTACACAATGGTTGCATTTTAACCGCTTAAAAGTACAATATGACATAAAAAATATGGAAAATTATATTTTAATTCTGAGCGTCTAGTGCGAGCACTTTGGGCGAGCACTAGCAAAATGATCTATGGTCTCAAACATTTGTGTACGAATGCGTTCGCTCGCCAACAAACCAAACGCACGGCACGCAGCTTCATTTAGCAATGCAATGGGTGGCGTCTAGATGTATCTATAGTCTAAGCTCATGGATCATTTTTTTTAAATATAGAATAACATAATAATCATGGTGCATCCTAAGATAATCATATAGATGTATTAGTTTCAAAGTCGGTAAATTTCATTTTCATTTTATTTGACATTTTTCTAGTATTTTTTCATCATATTATGTATTATTTCATTCATTAAATATTAAATTCAGTTGCGTTTGTTATTAAAATAGAATTAAGCCGGCGTGGTTTATTTTATAATATTTTACGGCCAACTGTAAAAATGGTTTTTTCTATACATTTTAATAACATTAGGAACATTTTATTTTGCTATTTACCTTTTCTAATTGATAACTCATATTTTTGCAAAAATAAAATATATTATAATATGCAGACCTAATTGGCAGAATATACAGGTTACCAACTTTAAACCCAGCACTCTCAATATACCTCCACGGAATAGAAGTTGTATTAACAGATTCTTGTATTTGCGAGAAATGGATTTTATCCATTTATTCAACCTATAGACTGAAAAAAATGTGAATTTGCCAGAGCTGGGATTTGAACCCGAGACCCACGATATTATAAGCCGACACGGTATCGCGCGGCAATCGTGGGACTGTCAATATCCAAGAATGATAATAAAATAAAACACACTATTTAATATTATGTAATATTAACCACATGAGTGAACATTAAAAATGACAAGTTCAAAATAATCCATTAAAACCTGTGAAGAACACATAGATTAATAAACAATATAATTATTAAAACATATAGGTATTACATACTTTTGAAAAACCTCAGAAACATACATAAATCAGAAAAAATCTAGGAAAAAAAATGGACCAAGTGGGACTAGAAATCACATCTTTCACTTTCCGGGTGAGTGATTTTTTTTCTTTAACCTCTCGATCCGTCAATAATTCTTGCGAATTATTTCTTAACGCCACGTTTTAACTTAGGTACTTCTAATTACAACAATCAGGCTTCTTGATTCGCAGTAGCTTTGAATGACCTTGAGAGCCACTGTTCTACGGAATGGGAAATGTGAAAAATGGGGCAGCGGGACCGCAAACAAAAGCAGGTTTCGCCAGCTGATATTAAGGGAAAACATAATTGTTTACTTGAACAATTAACGTTGGCTTTACGAGTTGGAAAATTTGGCGTCTTTAAAGTTGAAACTGCCATTTTCTTACAAAACCAGATTCGCTTACCCGCGCGGGGGTGGCCGTTTCAAGTGACGACTTGAGGCCACATTGTTTTCGGTTCGCAGACCCTGGTGACGCCACATTGAATAAAATTACATTGGGCAAAGTTTCAGAACGGTATAAAAAAAATTTTTTTCGCAATAATAGTGAAAGGAAACCCAAATTTTGCATTTTAACGTATAGAAAAGAAAGTTTAACTTAGCAATTAGTTCAACATTACCCATTTAAAAAAAATAATAATCACAATTTTCAAATAACACGTCACAATGTAAAATATATATCTGTATAACATAAACTTTAAAACGCTTACTACCTCAGATTAATAATTCTAAAGCAAGAGGGAAAATGTCCAGTTATATGAAACCATTTTATATAATCTCAATTTTATTATTAAATTTATCTTTCTTCTTAATAATTACTTAAGATTTGGCTCTCCCAGTATGACTACCATATTTAAACACAACACAATTAATAATCTTTTCTACTAAATTAATTGAAAATATTGATTACTAACTTTTCGCACAATAATATTATATAAATCTAATTTTGAAAACACTTCTGAGAAAATATATTATAACCAATAGAAAAAATCTTTTTGAAAAAAGTAAGACACACCGCAGGAATCGAACCTGCATCTCTCGGGTATCGCGCCCATGCACACAGGCCACTATGCTAAAGGCGTCATACTTAATTGCGACAAATTTTAACTAATGGCTTTTAATACTCTCTGAAGCGTTTTCCAAATTGAGCTGCTATTGGCTTTTGTATTTTAAATCATAGTATGTATTACTTTAATTTACTAACCGACATCACAGATGACTCGAAGATTTTTTGTTGTAACTTACTTGAACTTGCTAATAATTTTTATTTCGAGAATTATTCGATGAATAAAAAAATAGTTAATTAATAATATAATATACCTATATATATTTCAACAATGCGTACTCTTCTATCTTACTCTAACTAATATTGTGGAGATTATACGTGTGCTGATTACTTTCTCACTCGCATGTATGTTTAGTTTAGGTTAGAATCCAAATATTTCTTCAAATTTGTCATAGACATTGAAATTACAAAAACAAATAGTAAACATCTCACTTTTACAATTATATTGATCGTCATCAGCAACAACTTCTCTACAACCCTTCGAGGGTATTCTTCACCCCTACCTGTTCCTCCCTACACAGTCAAGTAATCTTTTACGTTGCGTTATATTGAATAGGAGAACTTTGAACATTCTTCTCCGTTATGTAGATTCATCAGTAGCTACAAGGTGTAACTCCAGCAGTTAATAATCGTATCAGATCTTGGGTGGTTGAGTGTCTACTATCCTTGAGATATGAGCTGCCTTATGTAATCGCTCTATTTTACAACGTTTTTATTAGCTCGTATTCTTGTTTGTCTGGTGGTTTTTTGTCCAGTACAAATCTTGTAATCGATTTTTAACTAACTTCCCGACTAGCTAGACATTTTAAACTTTTAGAATATATCAGAACACGATGCCAATGCATTCTTCTAATACTTTTAGCCATCTTTAAGCAGAATTGTATTCATTTTCAGTTAATTCTCTTTTGTATGGAAAGTTATTTCATAAAAATCCGTAAAAAGTAAAAGACTATTAGGATTGGTTGCTAAGGAGGTGGTCCTAACAACTACATTATTAATATATACGTGCGTTACTATGGAAATCAAAATAAAATGTCAAAATGACATTTCAGTATTCTATATTTGTTTGTTTGTTTGTTTTTCATTTATTTTCATATCAAGTACAAGTTTTTTGAGCATAATAATTCAACAGAAAATTTAAAAAAACGTTTTATATAAAAAGTTCTTTTTATCATGTAATTATTTACATCTTAGATGACAGAGGTCAAGAACGCATCTTTCTAGAGCCTACACATTCCTAACCTCTTTTTGAGTCGTGACCCCATTTTATAGTAGCCAAGTGACCCGCGACCCCGATAAATTGTAAAAAGCCTTTTTAATAGGGTAAAATCGAAAATAGATTTTTCAGTATAATAATATAATTTTAGCTTAAGTAATATTTAATGCGATGGTTGACAATATAATACGTAGACCAACTTCAAAATTCGTGATGGAGTTATATTATGTTCATAATATTGTCGTTCTCAATGTTTATTCTGTTTGTTGTATTGGTTTTCAATCGAATAAGCGTTGCATATCCAGTCTTGCAAAGATACGAAGAAGCAAATGGTAGTAAAACTCTAAAGGCAAGCAAGGCAACATTTTGATTTGAATAATACATAGCAAACCTGAATTGATTCACAGTTTTTTCATGAAATAATTTACGTGTCGAGGAATCATTTTGCAGTTTCAATAATATTCATCTTGTACTTCATCGGGAATACTGGCTACCTTCTTCTATCAGTTCAGGGAAATAACGCCGGGCCTTGTCATACTAGGGGTGTGATTTAGTTCAAAGTCAATATTTTTATCTTTACTATTTCAACCGGTGACCCCACTTGGCGTCGTGACTCATAGGTTGAGAACCTTTATCCTATACAGATACAATAGTTATAAACGGCTCCGTAGACACATCTTAATGTTCACACATCAAAAATATCCAGCTCCTTTCTACATTTTTTAATAAGATTTAGTAGGTAGTCGAAATTCCTTAGTCTTGGGTAATTGCTCCTGAGACACTCCCAGTCATCAAAATGATACTTCACAACCAAACGTAAGGACCCACTATACGTCCGATTAAGATTAATGATTGATTATGATTATGTTTATAGCCAGGCGAAAATGTCCCACCACGACAAAAGAAGATACCCAATTAGGTATAAGCAGACAATAAAATGTAATTAGAAGATATTACAATATGCATACGTACTAGCAAATACATAGATGGCAAAAGTTACAATTCCCAACGCCATAATGAGCCAGTCACATGTGTATGTTTGTATGAAATAAATTGAAGGTAATATAGTTTCAAAGTCAATTACCAAGTGAAAATCAAAACCTGCTCATTCCACTAGTTAAAGTTAGTTACAAAGTTGGTAATATCCATCAGATGATATTGATATGTTATGTTTACAAGAGTAAAATATAATTTTCTAATAATTAGAATATGTTTGACGGCATTATAACATTTCGATATTTATATTTCAAATAATTTAATAACAAATGCATAGTCAAAGAAAATATTCTTGAACATATAATACGTCAGTATGTTTGCCATTTTTTTTTAATATCTCGTAAGAAAAAGTAACTGACTTTGCAAATAATACATTTAATTCAACGACTGTAAAAAACTCTACATATAAAATGTAATTATTAGTTACACGACGAGGTAAAAAATATACTATTTCAGACGGTGACAATAATGTACATTCTGGTATTTATATATTATGAAAATTGAATATTATATTATTATGTATAGGTACAGGCGTATTTTATGAGATTTTCTTTGAGGGGCAAAAGCATGTCGCGCGTCTCGACGGCCGGTCTCACAGTGCGCTGGAAAATGTAAAAGAAGAAAAATAATTGCTTTTTAAATTATATTCAAGCTCAATCAAAAAAAAAATCGGAAAGTAAATTTTCGTTTTCGTTCGTTGGACCCATCGAAATAAAAGCGCTCTTTTAGAAGTTTTTGTTCGACGAATCGCAGAGTGTGAAATGAGTTTCCAAGTTTTCTCACTTGCGATGAGAAAACCTGCGGACTTGCCGGTATTGGATGTACATATTGCCATTGGAAAACCAGGAAAAGCAGCCTTATTTACATTAACACGTCAGTTTCATCATCATCCCTGCCACTATCGATTCATAACTGTTTTTTTACAACGTTTTTATCCGGTCGTATTTTTATTTGTCCGGTGGTTGTTTATCCAGTACAAATCTTGCAATCGATTTTTAACTAATTTCCCGACTAGCTACACATTTAAAACTTTTAGAATATATCAGAACACGGTGCCAATGTATTTTTTTAATACTTTTACCCATCTTGAAGTAGAATTGAATTCATTTTCAGTTAATTCTGTTTTGTATGAAAAGTTATTTCGGAAGAAATCCGTAATCCAATCCACTATTATTGGTTGCTAGGGGGTCTGGGATCCTAGCAACTAAATTATTAATATATACGTGCGTTACTATGGAAATCAATATGAAATGTCAAAATGATATTTCAGTATTATTTCTATCAAGTACAAATTTTTTTGATTGTTTAAGCTGGTCAAGTCAAGTTTATATGATTCAACAGAAAATTTAAAAACATTGTATATAAAAAGTTTTTTTTATCTTGTAATTATTCTCTATCTACTTGAAACATTGATATACTACTAGATGAGGAGTTCCCATACAAGTGTAATTTTAAAAATGTACCACAAAAGAAAATATTACGAATATTATCGTCTTATAATATTTCCTTGTTGGTATAATGCGTTAAGACCGTTAACATGGATTCCCGAATTTCACCCGTATTGCCCTGGCTGTAAAACTAAATTTGCGTTCTTGGAATAGTGACCCTAAGGGTATCTGCAGCCCAAAGCTTGCAAGCTACCAAAAATTCATGTCTGAGCGGACAGAGCAAGTCGTCATACGCTGACTATTAGTTAGAGTAAGATGCAAGCTAGATCGAGCATACTCATAATTATTGCCAGGTCGTTTTCGAGACAAATATTAAGTGAGCTTATATCGAGTTAAGTCCGCTGATATTAAAACAATAAGTTTTAACACTGGCCGAGTCGCTGAAAATCGGGCGTCATTTTAAGAAGCATATGATTCTTTTCAGTAGTATATCAATGACTTGAAACTACATAAAATCATTAGACCCAACGATAGAAGTCAGGTAATAATGAAACAGCATTGTAATATCAGTGGAATTATTATAGAAAATCCCAGTCATTGAAAACATTAATGGTTCTGTGAGAACCAAGCAGTGTCAGTGGAATCCTTGACATATGAATCGCTTTCAAATTAATTAGTTAAAATAATTATTGTTTAGTATTTGTAATTTCTTTGTATACATTATTCACACAATCGAATTACTACTTAGTATAAGCACTTTGTTTACCTCAGTGATATTCATTAAACATTTATAATATTTTCTCACCAAAATGCCACGATACTGAGGTAAGCATTTTTCCATCGTGACAGGTTCAACAAAAGGCTGTCGGGAGGAAACAAGTCAGTTTCTCCGTAATATTCACTTCATAAACTTGTATCTTGCTAGAGAACTTAGTGCCTCGGAAAATAACACCTACCTCTGTTATATTGTACAGATTGCACCCTTGTACTTATGTAACCATAAATAAACTCTCACTTCTCCATCATCACGAATAACCATAATCGTCTTTCATCTACTACACCGGGGTTTCCCAAACTTTTTCTGCAATGGAACACTTCGCAAACCCAGAAATTTTAACGGAACACTTAGTTTATTTTGTTGGTTATTTATTAGCGCAGTTAACCATTCTGTCAATTTTGGCAACTGTCGTTAAACTGACAAGACTTGTCAGCCGGTCAGTTAGAAACAGTATACCCCGTCTTTTTCATGCGCACGGTGTGAGGAAAGATGGTCTTCCGTCCTATACCTAGATCATGGCCCCACATACCGAAGCAGGCAGGCCCTCTACTTATCGCTTTGGTTAAAGGAAAGGCAGTGTGACGATCTACAGTTGCATATTCCAAATGGTGTTCGAGGTAAAATTAAGGGAATTTTTAACGATTTTTTGTATTTTTAATACACCCACTTTTATGTTGCTATGCAAAATTATGGACCTGTCAAATATCGATAATAATCAAAAATTGTAAGCATGCCAAAACCATATATTATTAAATAATGTTAGTAAGCCTGAAGTGAAACAACGCCGCAGGTGACATTTTTTTTACTATTAGTGCATGTTTGTGATGTGTGTTTACCTCACTTGGCTGGTTGATCTCTCACGCACTGGTGTTCCGCGGAACATAGTTTGGGAAACCCTGTACTACACCATCGACCACTCCTACATAGGTATATTGTAACATCACCGGAAATCAAACTAAAAGCCTCCGGATGAGAAACCACTACCTAATAGCTTACTCATTGCACTACAATGTCTCTCCTTGCAGTCTATACTCTTTGTGATCGTTAGAATTTTTATACCACCTACATTTGATGTTCATTAGGTTACCTACCATGTAGGTCTTCATCTGAATGTGGCGAATATCAAACCCATGTGCAGTGCTACATGCATTGACGTCGACACTATTCTGTAGGTGTCCGGTTTGCTCGACGAGCTGGTGACCATGTTTAAATACTTAGGTTTCACAGTTGCCAGCGATGACGGTCTTTCCTGTGAACTTGGAGTAGGAATAAGGATGACCAAAAATGGCTGTGAAACGTGACATCTTACTAAGCTTCAAACGTCTCGGCTTTAAGCTTTGAGAATCGATGTCTCCGCCGAATCTTAGGAGTACATTGGCACGACCGCGTTACAAACACTCAAGTACATGAGCGAATACAGCAGGCCTCGGTTATTGAAGTAATCACGAAGAGAACCCTGACGTGGCTTGGATATGTGTTCCGGATTCCGCCATAGAATACGACACGACACTCCATATCCCAAAAGGGCTAAAGGGTTCTGTCGCCTTGGCTAGACCTCCCTCTCTCTGCTACAAGAGTGATCTACGCGCTGCAGGTCTGGCAGTACGAGAGACGTGAGAGTTGGCGATAGATCAAGGGAAGTTTTATGAAGTTGTGCATGCCTTATGCTAAGTACATCTTTTTACAAGTGAAAAATGAGGTTTGTCCAGCACTCTACTGGTTGCGGGCAATATATATTGCCTATCTCCATTTCGTATATACACAATGTAAATTGAACATGTAATAGTGTATACTATTTGCGGTTTCCCTCCTCGCAAGTTTCTGTAAATTTTTAAGTAAAATTTTATCATTGCGATTTTTATCTGCACGGATATAGATTTAAATTTTATGCAGAGACGTGAGAATGCATTTTAATGCCAGGATTTCATTCGCAAACAACCCCAACTCTCAAATGTTGTGAGAGTGATATGAATGCAGATTTTCGCGATGTCTTGTTTTGATACGTTTTTCGATTTGGGATACATCTATTTTATTGTCCGATGGTTTTGCTTTGGACCAAAATTTTAATTTTTAGAATAGGTATCACGACTATGCTAATTTTTTCATTAAATTTGCACCCGCAGAAGAGTAGTTACAAAACACTCGTGAGAGGAATTTTTTTTTTTTAATTTGAATCATCATCATCGTCGATTCTAAAACACAATTCGCCGCTTCTAGAAAACGTCTCTACTTCTTTCTATCTGCCGCCACTACCTTGAAGATATAAAATGCCGAAAGGTGAAACCCAGGTCGCCAAAAACCACTCAAATGGAATAGTACAATACTTAAAGACTTTTTAAAATAATATTATATTGTATGTGTGTGAAATGTTTTCAAATTTTGTATATTCAATTAAAAATGTTACTTTCTCAATATTAATGTCATTGACACAAAATTTATATATGTTTGTATGAGATTATATATGTTTGTATGAGATTGTATGGATGAGGATTTAAGTATGTATAGGTGTGTATTATATACATATTATATATTATATTAGGTGAGTTATATAATATTATATTAAGGGAGTTTATATGTATAATTTTTTTCAAATAATGTTATAAAAGTAGGTACCATGTAAGAGTATTATTAAAGACTAATATCTCATTAGTTAACTCCATTAATTATATTCTTAGAATTGACGATTTACACCTCTTGAGTGTAGTATTTTTATTGTTTATAAAGAATAATGACCTATTATTAGGTTTGACGATTTATTATAATAATATGCTATCCAGTGTATTGTTATTAATAAGATAGGGTTTTCTCTTTTTTTTGTAACCTCTGACTAGATAAGTAGGTAATGGAGTTTTTACCTACTCTATTGTATTGATTGACTATATAAGGTAGAGTTAAGAGTTTTCGTTGTCAGTCTGTGTTTGCCTTTGGTGAGTACACGACGCCTAAAGATGCCGAAAGGCGAAACCCGGGCCGAGAGAAATTACTTAAATGGAATAGTACAGAGCTTGAATCCATTATAATTTTAATTGTAAATTATTGATTAAATAATAAAATTCTTTCCTGGAATACGTTGTAATATTTTTCGTTGATTATCATGTACCCTCTCATTTAAAAAAACGTATTTAAATAGGTACCAATTATTCTGCATTTTTTTTAAAATTGGTAAAGCAAAGAATAGATTCTTATTAAGTTTTTCTGTAGCAAGATTGGTGCTTCACCTGTATAATACGACTATTATCTCTCTACAACTATATTATATTAATATTAGTATAATTTTTAATTTATAATGAATTACGTAATTACTCAAACTATAAAACTCTTAAAGAATCCTTTTTCCTACAATTTAGTTATTAAAAAATTTCACCTGAAAAAAATATTTAACTTTTTTTAAGAAAGGTTATATTTTAAATAATCTCTAGAACCCGACAAAGAATAAATTTTACGAGAAAAAAGAATTAAGACTATCGGTATTTGAATTCATTTAAAACTTTTTCTCTTTTTATAATGGAAAACTTTATATAATAAAGAATGTTTCCTTTTTTTACTTTTCAAGATATAATGACACTCATAATAAGTAGTGTTTTGTTTTAAATTTAAGCTTATTATTGTAAAGTGTACTTTCAATTATTATTACCAGGCTAAAAACCTTCCCTTTACGATGCTAATAAATTCCGTCACATTGAGTTCCGTCACACCTGCGTTGGCCGCGCGGCTTAAGCGTCCGCCTATAGCTTCGTGAATCCCAGGTACGAACCTTGTGTATGAGTCAGAGTATGGACCTAATAGGTTGAGCAAGTGGCTGACATTCATTTCTCGTAAAAACAAAATATGTTAATATAAACCTCCACTACGTGGAGGCCCATATGATCCTATTAGGATCGGACATGGTCGAAGAAGAAGAAGAAGAGAGTTGCCGTACGAGATTGACAATATTTCAGTAGGTAAACGCCTATTTTGATAACATAAATAAGTCTAAGTAATAAGGTTTCATTGATATTATTTGCTATTTGTTTTATATTTAAAATGATCAAAAAGGCATCAAAACTTCATTATAATTATACGAATATTTCCATACATTCTTACAGCCTACAAGTCATAATACTCACTTTTGACTTTCATTATCACTTTTTTTACAATTGAGTAAGTATGCATCTCTTTGTGGCATATATTTTTTAGATCTATCTCTTTTGTTTCGTAATGGAATGCGACGCTCTATTTTCAATGTGCATGTATAATCAGGTAATGACAGTTAAATGAAATCTGGTGGATATCTGCCAATTATTTGTCTTTACTGGATAATGTTTTCAATTTTGAATTTAATAACATTTTGACGATTCTAGGAGCAGCCGAAATATGAATATGACGAAGCGCAGTTTAGTGGACTGGTTAATCTTAGGTGACATTATATTAACGGGAGTGTTAAACTGTCATGGTTATTTTTGTTACTGTATTGTGTTTTTGGGCTATCTCCATATTTTTATCTTCTCTCTTCAACGTTTATGGCTCTTGGACGGGGAATCCTGAAAAGATTTATTATTATTAAAAATATTACTTAACTACAAGCAAAAACTAAAAGGCCTTAGCTCTTTCAATGAAATTTAATATGTGATCTGGCATCTTGGTACTTATCACGTTTGTTTTACTTGGAGTAACGTTTCTTGTCAGCCAAGCCGGAAATTTTACAACATAATATTATTGCAAGAGGCATTCTAATTATATACCATATATCCCAAAGCTGTCTTCTGCAACTTTATTCAGAATAATATGGTAAGCATGCAGTTGGCACAACCGATTTGCGTAAATTATTAGGATTTAATTCATGTCTAAATAAAACATTATAATAAATAATTACAAGATAAAAAGAACTTTTTATATACAATGTTTTAAAATTTTCTGTTGAATCATATAAACTTGACTTTATTAGCTTAAACGATCAAAAAATTTTGTATTTGATAGAAATAATACTGAAATAATCATTTTAACACTCAGATTGATTTCCATAGTAACGCACGTATATATTAATAATTTAGTTTCTAGGACCCCAGACCCCTAGCAACCAATAATAGTGGATTGGATTACGGATTTCTTCCGAAATAACTTTTCATACAAAACAGAATGAACTGAAAATGAATTTAATTCTACTTAAAGATGGCTAAAAGAATAAAAAAATGCATTGGCATCGTGTTCTGATAATATATTCTAAAAGTTTAAAATGTGTAGCTAGTCGGGAAGTAAGTTAAAAATCGATTGCAAGATTTGTACCGGACAAAATAAGAATACGACCTAATAAAAACGTTGTAATTGTAAAATCACCACAATCCAAAGTAAGAACAACTGAAAATCGTGTCCGAAGATTTGTACGTATGCAGCTCGCCGTATCACACTTCGCCGTGAAATGTTGTATCAGAAGTTTATGGTAGTGTATTAAAGTCCATCCAACCTCTTTGGGTCGTAATAGTACTGAGATACAATCCATGTCTAAACAAAACACGGTTCTTGTCGGTGTACAGGAGATCAGCGGCAAACAATTTTTTAAATTAGACAATATACTGAATTATTTGTTAGGTTAGGTTAGGTTTTCATTCTTGAATTCATGAATTTCCATAGGGCATTTTCACGGTTCTCGCCTGGCTTCCTCTAAACCGACTTGTACCTAAAACACTGAAAACACTAAAGCTTGTAAACAAAAACAACCGAAATACAGGGGAAAGACAGTAGAAAATAGTTAGGTATTTAATTAAATTAGAAAAACAGAACAACGCGTGTCTCTATCTCTGTCCTATAGAGATGACCGTATAGTATACGGTCTTCTCTTTCCGATAAGAAAGCTCACGGCGAACTGTACTACGATGAAATGTCATACGTACAATTTACATGTAACCGATGAAAATAGGCTAGTAAGTAAATCAGATATACAATCATATCGCACCTATATTATATGTATGTAAAATGATTACATACAAAAGAATTAACTGTAATCGTTATGTATATTTGAAATTGGGTCGAAAAAAATTACTGAACTGGAATTATACAAAACTTAAATCAATTAGAAAAAAATAATTATTTTTTAAATAAATATAATATAATGTATAATACAGATATATTGTTCATTTTGTGTTTATTTATTTATATAATACAATATTAAGACAGTTAAATTTTTTTATTAAATATTGCATAAATAAGCATACCCAAGACCTTTTTACCTTCACGTGACCAAAATAGACCTAAGTATCATGCAAGCGGTCACTAATGCCCGAGATTACTTCTAACCCTTCGTAATATAAAAAAGCTATGTACACGGAATAATTTGAGCTTTTATCGAAAAGTCAGTACAGTATAAAGTAACTTGTAAACGTAATCTAAAAAAACACCAAACCGCCAAAGCTGCTATTAAAACTTAATTTTTTCCATCGTTTGGTGACTGAAGATTATACATGGGTGTATTATACTGTCAAAAATTGTTTAATTGCAGTCGAAGTTCGAGACTTCCTCTCACCCTTGAAAAGTAGATGGTTGAGCCAAATATGGTGGCTGTCATCCCTTATTTCCCAACCTACCTCACATCCTTATTTATTATTGTCACAAGACCAGACAACCAGCAATTACGGATCATGAGACGACCGTGATTGCGAATAACATTCAGTGACTACAAGACAGCCGAGCGCGTAGCCTTGTTAAAGTTATCGCACTCTATCTGATACGATACAAACGAGACCACGTTAACTACAGGATTCATACAAAATGCACCTCTTCGACCTTCGTTGCGCTAAATCTTATACGGTTTGAGCGAATGCCGCGACTATCATCCATTTTATACGTCCTATCATCGTCATTTATCAACCTCATTTATCATCCATCAAAAGTGTACCGTGCATTTACCAGTACGTGAGTGCGCGAACACCGATCCGGCCTCACCGCGCGCCAGCCCTCTCAACATAAAGGTCAACGTCTGGCATCCTGTGTAACCCCCCCCCCCCTATTTCCGTAATCCACCAACCATTCAAATTACAGTCCACTGCTAAAAGCGCCACAAGTATATATTTCTAAATGAGCAAATAGACTGTATAGAATGAGGGTATACTTTCGACCATAGAGAAAAGGATTGTATGGAGTTTATTGTAACGTAATAACTCTGTTTAAAGTGCATGAATTTACTGCTGATAGTACGTAATCGTGTTCGATATCTGCGCCAGTGCTATAGAACAATAGTAGCAAACCTGCCGGAAAAAAACCAACTACACCACGCAGAGACTCATTTTGTGGTAAACCGATTTTCACTACTATCAAATAGTGCCACATGTCTTGAAGAATGAGATTGGTGAGACAGTCGGCAATTTTACGTGTAAAAAGTTATTATCGCGATAGTTTAAAATACACACTATTAGTGCAAGTAAATCCATGCACGTGTACAGGCGCTATAACGGATAGACAATGTATTGAAACTAGCCGGTAATGCTGCCATAATAAATTGAAGATACCGGGTCAGAGACCAGTGTGCTTTTTTTATCGTTTGGTGTATATTCTAGATACTAGTATGTGAAAAATGCAGTCTATGCAGTTGAAGCTCAAAACTAGTTATTTATTAAGGAAATAGTGGACTGTATAGAATATGGGTGCAATTGTGACCACTAAGAAAGGAATTTCAGGGAAGATGTAACAGATATAATATATGATGGTTTGCGTTGACCTTACACCTACACACCAATGCTGCCATGAGAAACTGGAACTGCTGTATCCAGTATTTTTTCTACTGTTTTGTAACTGGACAATAAATGTGGGTATTCAATCAAATAGCTTCGGTGGGTTTCGTGGATTGCTTTCGAGGGTTGTTGTTTTATTTATGTCTATTTTAACTCATTTAGTGTACGTAAAATAAAGTTTTTACTTTCTTATTACTCTGTTTTTTGTTTAAATTAATATCGTTTACACTTTTTAAGTAATGTTGTGGATGTCTTTAATTTGTATTTATCATGTTCACTATATAATAGTATGTAACATAAATAAATCTGAATTAGTAAGGTTATTATAAATTATGTATTTATAATATCTTTTGTATTAATAATACCAAGCATTATTTTCGTGGCTTAATAAATTTAACATAATACCGATTGCTTTAAATAAAATCCCACACGGCATCACGTGTAAATGTTACGGCATCGGTCGTGTTAAGTCGCAGAAAACTCAGATTGTCCCTTTTAAACCCCTACTTTTACAGCAATCATCCCTCTTTCATTATAATGTCGCTTCACTTTTCGTGCGTTCACATAATAAAAGCTTAGATAGCCCAAGCCAGCTTGTTGCCTGCAATATTAATATATCGTATATTATTATTTAGATGGCTGGATTACAATGCAATAACTTTTAGAAGTGAGCTTTAGTATAATTTACGTTTTTTGGACTATCACCATATTTTATTATATTATATTTTATTTTATTAGGGAAAATAAACAGTTAGATTGATGATATATATTTCATTTTTTAATGCCGTATTGTTTATCTATTTAAAAAAAATCGTTTGTAAAATAAATGTGACACCGCCGCGTAATGATAATCGTCTTCTATCCTAAGAATATATGTGTCATTTTGGGCAGTATTATAATACCAAAAATGGATTCAAATGGATTCAAATGGATCAGTTTTGCAGCAAAATCAATTTCTAATACCGATGTAAGCATTAAACGTGCGTTACTTTCACAGTAAAGCGCTCATCTTCGCCTTGTATGTCCAATTCAACGTAACCTCGTCAGTTATTCTATCGCGAGAAACAAAGATGGGCAAGAAATGGAATCAAACCCTACTTATTTTTTATGCCTTAACATCAAAAGTACATTACTTATACATTTTCGTGAGGCTTTCCGTTGTACATACACACCTTCATCGGTTGTATAAAGCTTTCCGCGTGTTTCATTATTACTCACTTCCAAAGTAGATAAAGTAATAATATATGAAATCTTACCCTATATTATGAACGTAGGTATTGACGCCTTTATAGCGTAAATCATATACATAATAATAATATGTAATTAAATTTTTATGAATACTTTGAAATTAATATGATCATATTATATCTTTAAAAACTTTGTAGTTTAGGTGTGTAATTGACCGATGGATTACAAAAAGAACATATTCGTCTCTGTTCTGGCTGAACACACTAACTGGAGAATACTAGTTTTGAGTAATTTGACTTTGAAGTTGTTAAAAAGTTTGAAATAATGGTCTATCATGTTAGTTTATTAAGTAATCGTAAAAAGGATGACTTTAAAATAAAGACTGTTTATTTATTAAGAAGGTTTCCAGACGGTAAAGTTTGAAATAAGGAACATTTTGGTACTAACTCAATATGTCATTTTTTCGAATTAGTGTCTTCTGCCAGAACAGTGACGTATGTCAGAACTGAACAATTTTACAAAAAGCAAAAAAAATGTAAAAGAATCTCTTCCTTGTAAATTATGAATTATATTTCCTAATAATATTATAATATGCTTATTTTTCAATGAGAAATAATAATCATTAGAAATTTTGAAGTACCTATCAGAAAAATATGTGATAGATATAATTTGACATTGGTGGCGCTTTTAACAGTGGACTGTAATTTTAAGGTGATGGATTGGTTGATTACGGATCTAGAGGGGGATTTACATAGGATGCCAGACACTTACCTTTATGTTGAGGGGGCTGGCGCGCGCTGGAGCCGCTTCGATGTTAACGCACTCACGCACTGGTAAACGGATGCTACACTTTTGATCGATGATATAAATATGGTTGATGAATGGTGATGATGAAGTTCAGAATGGTTGATAGGCGCGACTTTTACTCAAACCGTATCAGATTTAGCGCGAATAAGGTCAAACAGATGCATTTTGTATGAATCACTCTGTAGTTAACGCGGCCTCATTCGTATCGTATCAGATATAGCGCGATAAAACAAACCACAAAAAAATGTTATTCACAATCACGGTCGTCTCATGATTGCTGGTTGCATGGTCTTGTGACAATAATAAATAAGGATGTGAGGTAGGTGTGGAAATAAGGGATGACGGCCACCTTATTTGACCCAACCCAACAAATATTATGCATTTGTAGAAATTCCTTGGTCAAATGATTTTTTTTGCTGGAATCAACTTTAACATATTTTAACTCATATCATGGGCTGTTTTTGAATGAACGGTAAATGAAAACATAATTTATAGACAACATTTTTTAAATCTTAAATATGAATAAAACTGACATATTATGTTGTTTTTGTAATCCACTCTTCAATTAAATTAAACAGTCAATAAATTGTTCGTGAATCCATTAGGAATAAGCCAAGCTTCTGATGATGATGCTGTCTGGGAATTACACTATTTTCTTTAATACACTAATTACGATCATTTTTTTAGATTTTTCCAACTGACTTACAAAGTTTAACAACATAATCCTAATTAAATTTGTACAAGGTCTATATAAACATTCACAATAAATTAAAAACACACTTTAAATCCTTTTAAATTTATAATGGTGTCCTTAATTTTATTCATTACGCACGGAAGGTTACATTTAGAAGATTCGATACAGAAAAGGTTCTATAACATGCACGTTTTTGTGCGTATTTATTCAAACCGAGATCAGGGTTACATTAAGACTTCGTAGGCCCATGGGTTACAATTAATGTGAGTTAGGTACACGTAATATTTTTTTCGCAAAAAAGAGGAAGTTTTGATAATAATAATAATTTTAATATACCATAAAAAAATATTTTCCTCTAGTACATGGGTCACATTTGGGGCGATCTTCTCTATAATGTCTGCTACTCGGAACACTTCACAAAATACGAATCATGAAGGTTCTTGGGTCAAAGCGAATGCAGCCTCCAATTATTCTACGGATAACTATGATTTTTTGTTGAATATTTTTTTATTATTATTTAGGTAATGTAATAGGTTTATTTAGGTTTCTAATATATAACATAAATGAATATGTGATTATCCCAATACCAGGCGGACACAGAAAGCATAATTACACTAATCAGTACAGTCGCTTACAATGAAGAAAGATATTAAAAATGTTACAAGAATAAAAAAAATGGTATAAAATATGAAAAAAAAAACAGCAATATATACGACGAGAGGATAGACAATATTTACTTAGACAGGTGCTACAGACCATTTTTAAGTCAATGGCCGACTACACAACCGGTCTTCTCTTTATCTAGTCGGTCGAACTGAGCCTCTCTACGTCCCTCTTGATGTTTTCCACCCACCTCCGAGGCCGAGTGCCTACAGTGGTTACCCCATAAACCTTATTAAGAGCCCTAGATACATCGCATATAACAACGTAACCGGCCCATCTGAGTATTCGCGTCCTCAAAAAATTGATTATATTGGGCTTACATTAGTCGCAAAGTTCAGTATTCGTACGGATGTGCCACCTTTGACTTTCTTTATCCGGTTCAAGTATTCTTCGGAGAATTTTGTTTTAGAATACTTGGATAGTAAGACTTTATTAAACTCAGATTTTCATGCTCATATAGAGTGATTAGTTTTGCAGTCATATTGTATATCCGAAAATTTGACTTTTTGACGGTAGCATAGACCTGAATAGATTCTTTAGTGCGAAGAGCACTGCATTTTTATTTCTAAACCTGCTAGCGAGGTCAATGCTTGTTCTTTCTATTGGTCCTCAAGTACTTGAAAACAGCGGTGCTTTAGAATGTCAAGTTACTTACCAAAATGTTTCCTGTGTGTCTATTATAACTCGATACATTTAAGTATTCTCAGTGTTAACAAGGACACACAATATAAGAAAGAAAACAGTACATTATTATAAAGACACATGAGTTTTTCCCATTTCCCATTCATTTAAGAATATCAACTTATTTTCAGTTGCGGCGAGTTCAATAAATTTTGTAAATTCATCAATACAACTACATCTTGAAAGCCCCAACTCTCCTTGTACCTAATGCTTAGCATCCATACCATATAACAGAATTATTTTGATGTTTCATATATTGAATGATGAATGATATAGGAATGTATAATATGTTATATGTTTGAAATAGAACTTGCCCTGGATAATATTTCAGGTCATACAAAACTCGGCCTAGATTTTAATAACTTAAAAAAATACACAAAAACCCGTTTATATTAATTTAGTAGTACCTTTTACGTCAATAAATATAATTTTATTTTGTTATCATTTAACTTCCATGACATGGCATATGGAAATAAAAAGACTGCACTGGATCGGCCAAGTGCATAGAATGCCGGAGGATAAACCAGCGAGGCGAGCTATGTACGCAACCCCCATTGCAAGAGAAGACTGCTGAAATTGAGATAGTTGGACTGCGCCACGGGAGATTTAAAAATGCGTCAAAGCAACTGGAGAGTGTCGGCGCTGGATCGTCCAGGATGGAGGAAGTTTTCGAAAAGGACCACGACCCGCCAAGGGTTGTAGTGCCATAAATGATGATGATGATGATTAACTTGTACAACGATGATGAAAAGTACCCCAATTTGCAAGTAAACGTAATTTATAAAAACGGGTTTTAAAAATACCCAAAACCGGTTTTGCAAAATTTCCACAAAGGATTTTGCGACCCGATGTTTTATTTATAACATAATATTGTGATATACTTTAAATGTGAATATAAGTCTTAACGTCAATTACATTTCTAGACTCATTCTGAATGATTAAGTCATTTGAGTCACAAAGTACCAATTTCTCGGTTAATTCTAATATCATCATCATCAGCAGGAGTCAATCCACTGCTAGATGAAAGCCTCCCCAAGCTTTCTCCAACTCTCTCAGTCCTGTGCCCTGCCACGTATTTCCGCCGAACTTTACCAGTTCGTCAATCCAGTGGCTTTTAGGGCGACCCTGTGGCCGTTTTGTGCCCCTTGGGTACCACTGGATGACGGCATTTGTCCAGCGGCCGTCCTTTCGGCGAGCAATGTGCCCCGCCCATCTCCATTTCAGCTGTTTGGCAACGTCTATTACATCGCGTACTCTTGTCTGCTTCCTAACCCATTTGTTTCTCTTACTGTCCTTTCGCGTGATGCCCAACATACAGCTCTCCATGCCTCGCTGTGTGACTTTAAAAACAGTAATATGGTACCCCCCGTAGCGTAGCTCTTGAAGCTTATACATTAATGCGGTCCTGATCGAAATGCTTGTGTATTATAAATTCGACCGTAGCTTAATCAGATTATATCTCATGAGAACACGCATAGAGATTGTTAATACTTTGGAAAATACTGAAGATATTTTCTTATTATTAATAAACAACGTCGATTTTCTCGTTTGCAATAACATCGCTTTCAATTTTTGTATTTATATAATATAATCACCGTGTTATAACATAATTGTTATTGTAACAATGTTGAAACTTGATTAAATATAAACAAAACGATTTCAATATTTTTATTTTACAGAAAAATCGATGATTTTAAAACAAAATAGCATTAAATTTATAGAATTTGGATCAACCACAAAAATATGCCTGGCTGTTTTTTAGTGGACTGTATTAGTTATAACATGTATGTTGTTATAACATAATTGTTATTGTAACAATGTTAAAGCTTGATTATAAACAAAACGATTTCAATCTTTTTATTTTACAGAAAAATTTATGATTTTGAAACAAAAAAGCATTTATACAATTTGGATCAACCACAAAAAGATGCCTGGCTGCTTTTTAGTGGACTGGATTAGGAAGGGTAGGGGGATGGTACAGGGATTCCAGGCACTAAGCATTAGCCGGCTCTCACATAACTCACTAAACTTGCCTAATCTGCCGCACAGCCATAAATCAAACCTTTTAGGAACGTCGCCCAGATGTTGCATATGAAGACCACGCACATCTACCTAGCGACAGACGCACGTAACCTCTCGAAACGTATTTAGATTTGGAAGCGGCGACCGGTGAACCGGTATAGGAGTGACCAATTCGTAGTGCTAGAACGTAGTGGTCGGGCGGGCGGCGACACGGCAGCGGCGTGCGCAACTCAAACGTATAACCGTATGTGAAATGTTCGTAGACAGTATTTATTTTTTGGGCATATCATAATATATTGAACATCTTATTGAAAAAATATGACGCCTGACGGGACGGGATTTGATAAGCATTTGATGTAAAAACTAATAGTTAATTTTATCATAATTAGATAAGACGCACGTAGCTTAATTGGTAAAGTACATTGGCGTGAATCCAATGAATATAATATGTTCACGTCTTGTCGGGCGTTAGGTATATTGTCAGGTGTTGTCAAATTATGCAGATATGTTCATAATAAAAAGAATGTCACATTATCAAATCTTGTAAATTATTCATTGAATAAAAGAAGTTAGTTAATAAAACCTATAAATATTAAAATAACTCAAATACGAGTATAAAATTTACAAAAAAAAACACTAAATAAAAATATAAAGACTCCACTACTCTTTTTCAAATGAGAAGATAAGAATTGCGCCATCTATATTGACATAATTTATTATGGATTATATTATAATCCAAAAACGAAATCTAATATTATTATTATGGTCAGTACTTCGACGATACCAATCAAATCATTCCGCATATTATAATATTTTGCATGATTTTCCTTCCACAGTTTAAAGCCACCCTCTATTCCCCGCGTTTTATTTTCCCGCTCTTTCTGAAATTCAATTATAAAGGTAACGCACAGTTTCCCGCGGTGACTTATTAATGCAGGGAGCTGGCTCAGGCAATAAATGATTTTGTTTGTTTTTGCTGCTTCAGTACGCGGAGAATTCTCAAGAATTGAGCACCATTTCTACCACCTTTAAAAGTGGCCTTATCTTTTTTAATAAACGCAATAGGTATAACCAGTTTTATAACAAGACGCACTTTTTCACGCTAATTTCAGTTTTTTTTTTAATCCAAAATAACAACAGGAAACGCGTTTCTGGTGGAAAGATTTTACTATAAAGAAACACTGAGTACTTTTATGGTGTTAACTATAATTCTTCTTGGAAAAACATTGCAGTAATTAAAATAAAATACAATAAGTACACAATTCAATATAATATACCATATAATTTAATCAAAATCTTAACTGTTTTCATTTGCTTAGCTGAATATTTTTAATCGAATGTTTTTGAACTGAATATTATTATAATATAGTGTTTTATTTTTAAGTTAATAGAGATTATTTTTTTTTGCAATTTTTAGTGTGTATTTTATATTAAGGAGTTCTCTTATATTATTATCCTTCTTCTCTGTCACTACAGCATAAGGCAGGGTCGGTCCTAGCAAGTGTGAGGCCCGATTGATAATCTTTTTTTTGTACTTCTTCAGTAATAAACAAAAAAAAATATAAGACAGCAAAACATTGGCCGCTTTTATTTATTCATCTAATAATATTTATTCATACTACATCTTCCGTGATGTCAATGTTTTTATTTATTTTATTTTATTTATTAAGGAAACAAACAGTTACATATTGACTACAAAAAATTAAAATATAATAATGAAAAATTATTGCAACCAGCAAAGTTTCCATGTATACATTATAATATAGTTAAGCCTAACAAGATAGAGAGTAAGAATAACATAAAAATATAAAGAAATTACATAAGAAAATTACATGAGAAAAATGAGGAAGAATAATGAATAATTAAATTATATACAAAAAAGTAACATAAAAAATATATATCTATTTATACAAAATTTTGGAGATAGCGCGTTTAAATGAAATAGGTGAATTATTAAAAGGATCAACGGTGGAGAAATACATATTATAATTTAAACAAGAACGCCAAAAACGAGTTTTGTACATAATTAAAATCGCTATGACTGACATGGTACATAGTTTGGTTTCGCGTAAATCTTGATGGACAATGAAAACCCATTCTTTCAAGTAGGTTTGGCGAGTCAACAAAACCATTGATAATTTTTAAAAGAAAATATTGATCAGATATAGAACGTCGACTTTCCAAAAATGGTACCATAAAATTTGCAGTGGTAAAAATATAATTAGACAAATCATAAAAGTAAGCTTTAAAACTGACATGCTTACAAAATCGCTTTTGTACCGCTTCGAGACGATTTATGTATATAACGTACTGTGGATTCCACACGATAGAATGTGTTTTTGAATATTTTTTTAGAAACCTTTTTATCACCTTCAGTTTAGTTCCTGAATTCCCACATTATTAATATCTCACTCATATCTACGATTTTTCATGAGAATTATATATGTCAATGGCACAAAGGCCTTGTTTTAAAATGTTATATTTATAATAAATATAGATAATAATAATATGTCCTATTATAAAGTTCCTAATAATTAAAAAATCTTCTTTGTAACTGTACCTAGTTCGCAGTTTGAAGGATCACCGGAGTATCCCCACATCTACATAATGTTTTTGGTTCTAGTTACCCCAGTTATATAATTCAGATATTACTTCTTAGAACCTTGGATATTGATTGGGCTGATTAGGATCCCAATCTCATCCTTAACCCCGCAAAAATATGTCACACCTACCATCTTTTAGTATTATTATCATGCAGGCACTTAACAATCACGGGTCATCAGCAGACCGTGATTTAATGACAGTCAGTTATTCGTAGACAGTGACAAGGTCAACTTGCTACAGTGTGGCCGTCGTTTAAGCAAGAAGAGCTCAGTAAATCAAAACATCTATTCAAGCCGTGTTACCGGTACAAGGTGTCTGATCATTCATACAAACGTCATGATTCATATTAACCCAAGTGTAACAGTGAGAGTGACACTCAAAAACTATTTACCTACTAGTGCGTGAGTGCATGACCCGGGACCAGTTCCAGCCCTCTCAACATCAAAGGTCAGTGCCTGGTATTCTTGTGTAAATTTCTCAACCCCCCAGATCCAGAATCTACAAACATCCTTCAAAGTTACAGTCCACAAAAGCACAACCAGATATTCTTTCTACCTATTTTCTAATAATTTTTTTTATTATTTTTGTCGAACTAAATAGTTATGCACTCATCTCTTTTCAGTCTTTAATATGTCGCCTTTACTTCACCTGACTTACGACTATGTATATATTGTATCCCATAGGCAAACTGTTCAATATTTATAATAAAATCACTAATAAACCAGTTAATTAATATAATATAACATAATACATACATCTCCGATATATTTTTTATATATATCATGGTTACAAGGGTGAAAAAAACTAATAAAATTATAATAAAATTATTATACACTCATAATACCTAGTTTTTTTTTTAATATGGTGCCGGACGGGACACAAACCACCATCTATCTAATATCTAGCACCATTCATAATTACTACGAAATTAACAAATAACGATGCGACCAAGGTGTTATAAAATTTCGTTAATATCGACGATCCTCCTTCTGTAATTTTGAATACAGGTATAGAATTCCTAGACGGCGTCAGGATCAATACATTTATTTTACGTAAAACCTGCAGTTGCTAATAGTGTTAAATAAAATATTTTTTTATCCAGTATCCATACACTATAATACAATACACCAGATTAAATAATGCAACATTCTTTATTGAACTTTAAAATATGTATCCTAAATCCGATAGATGCGGATTCGGTCCTGCTCAGCAGAAATATTTTTTTGTTTTAATATTATTTTTAAATAACCATATTATAAGCGTGTACCGAATCATATTTATTCAATTCAAAATGCTACATTCTCAAATCGTGTGTATTATTAATTAAATGTATGTATAAATTTGTGCTGTTACTTTTTTTAATACATGATACTTACATAATATATTATAATATTATGTCTGCGTTCTTTAATGTATTAATGCTTTGGGGTTTAATCAGATATCGTTGAGTGCCGTAGCCTAAAAAATGTAGATGTTCAAATATGCTTTCCACATCTGCTAAGTTATATTTAAACGTAGTACTTTTATATTAATTATTATGATGTATAAAAACCGTTTAATTTTAAATCAATAGATAGTAAATTGGTACGATAAATGCCGCACACTCTTGTTGAGACTACCCTAGCTAGGCCGAACGCGAGAGTGTAGTATGAGCGCTTGGCTCCCCTCGTGTACCAAATAGTATCAGTGAAAGTTTCGGCGAGCGGCTCAGTGAAACGTCTCAACGAGAGTGTAGTCCAGCATCATTGCCACCATAAAGGGGGGCTGATAAGGCTCTAGCCTGGGGGCCCGGGCTCAGGAAGGGCCCGGCGTGGCAAGTCGACCAAATAAGTGAGATAAACACACATCACAAATTTGCTCTAATAGTAAAAAAGTTGCCTGCGGCTGTTTTCCTTCAATGATGTTATTATTTAAAATTATGTGGTTGGACAATGCAATTTTTATTTGTTTATCGATACCCGACAACTTCATAATTCAAATGGATGTAGGTAATAAAATATCCAAAAAAAACACTAAATATGTTAATATAACTGTAGAGCGTCACACTGCCTTTATCCTCAGCAATAGGTAGGAGGGGGCGTCAAAGATCTTAGCCTGGAGCCCCGCTTCAGAATGTTCCAATGTGAAAATTCCAGCATAATAGGTGAACTAGAGATACTTGATGATTTTTATATCCTTTTTAGTCACACTATTTTGACTATAATATTACGAATTTGTGATTGAAACGGTTTGTTTTGATGTTTCTATGACTCTATACGAGTGTTTCAAATTCATTTTTCCACTTTATGTGCAGTGGTTATGTTGATAATATCAATCAAATACGTAAAAATCCTATTAAATGATCCTGAAACATAAATTGCAAATTTACATATACTCTATATCGTTTCAATATCCTTCCAATACAGCAATAGTGTCCGTGAGTCTAGGCCGTCTGACTTCATCGTCTCATAGTTAAGCACTCATGATTATCGTCAATGGGGTACCCTTAAAACTAAGATATTTGTCATCAGATCGCAGAAGATCAACGAACTGAAATAATGTCCACGAGACGTAATTGCTGCAATTCCAGAATGAATATTACAGCAGATAATAATTGGGAAATTTGTTAATAAAATGGAAAATATTCAGGCGTAGTAAAGAAAAACAATAGCATTTTTCAAAGAAAATCGCATTTTAATCCTTTGAAACGTAACTATAAAAAAATAAACAGCTTCTTTTCAACCCCTGGACAATTATTCAATAATGCCTTTCGCACGATTATTTAGTATACAAGCTACAGTGATTTTAACTATCATCTATGACAGTTGTATACAGCGAAGGGGCTTATTTAAAGCATCAAAAACAATACAAATTGGTTAAAATCATAGCGACTGTGTTTAGGAAAAAGGGCGTAACCTTCGATTTTTCGAAAAGTGCTTTTATTAGATATTAACAATATATACAACTAAATACACGTTCTGTAAAACGCAAATACCAAATTATTATCTAAATTCAGGTTTTAATTGAGTTTAAATTAAGTTTTAGTTTAAGGAAAAAAGCATTTGCACTCAGTTTTAATATTTTTTTGTAATAACTTCTTTAATTATTATTATATCAAAAATTCAAATTCAATTCAAAAAACGTTTTTTGCCCCTCCTGTAAAATTTGTTCTGTGAGGGTTACGCCCTTTTTCCTAAACACGGTCGATAGGTATTATGTCAAAGTATTTGTCATTCATTTTCGAAAATTTTTCTTTTCTTTTGTACGTATAATATTCTTCTTTACTGGTACATTATTTAAATTGGCGTAAAAAAGAACAACACAAACCAGCAAAATTAAACTATCGCATTGTATACAACATAACCTTGGTCTCGAGCACTGCAGTTATGACATCTATACTACAAACTATAGTACAAAACTTAATCAATTCAAATTTACATTATATTGAATATTACCAACCCAAACAAAATTAATTTATGAATTACGACATTATACCTTAACGGCACAAATGTTTTAGGGGGTAAAAGTATCTTTTTCACCCCCATCCCTTATAATATTTTAGCGAACGTATCGAGCACCGCTATTTCACCTGCAGGCTTCCAATTTTCCAATTAAATAAGTAAATATTACACGGTGATTTTGGTATGCAAATGAAACCGCGGTACATTATTGATTTTCTATACATAGCGATACCTATCTTTTAATGGCTGATTTTAATTAAATGTCTTCAAGTAAATTCAGATGATCTCTATCTATATATTGTGATATATTGTTATATTAAATGCAATTATATTATTTACGTAAATAACTATTATAGTTTTCAAAAAAAAAAAAAACTAATCACGACTTTTCAAAATTGCTTCGCAAGGACAAGTAGGTATATAAAATCGTATCAAGTCTATATAAATGTAACCTTTATTTATGATTAATGTGAATTGTACAAAACTTAAAACAATAATTATAAATTGTGTAAATAGTGGGCCCGTAATGGTGTAGTGAACTAAAACCTTTCAATTCTTTGATCACCGGTTCGATCTAATTTAATACGAATTTAATCATAAGGATCTAATCCATATCTATAAATTCGTGTTTCTCAAAAAAAAAAAAAAAAAAAAACTGTATTCAGTCAACCTACATATTGTGGTGAGGATTGGTAATTAAAAACGATTCTTTAATCAACCAATGAATCAATAAATAAATAAATATATCTTTAAGTATATAATATTTAAATTCTTTTTAACACTATAACAGGTCATGTGGCCCAATGATAGTAGAATATAATAATATATAGTATTATAAATGAAACAATCAAATACAGAGGCTTTGATAAAATCACACATTATGTCAATATATTGTGATCTTACCTGGATTGAATCCGGAGCTCCATATAAAAGGTCAGCGCCTTACTGTTCACCTTCTCTCGATTTTTTTCTCTTCTGAGAGTTTAATTAGGGATTTCTTATGTTATTATTATCATTAATAACTATTATTAATTTATTCCAATATTTTAGTGTTGTTTTTACACATGACTAAATTATTGGAGTTTATTTTATTTTTTAAAAAATATATTTTTATTGCACTATTTTATATTATAGGTACTAGGCAAATTTACCAGGTAGCAGGGCCACCTGTTAACATTTTTTGGATGTGGTTTAGTTCTGCAACAAAAATTATTTTCAAAATCATGTTTCTTTCAGACATCACAATATTATAATATACTTCTATCTACTTTTCCGTCAATCTATTATGAAAGTATGTTTTGTTTTCTACCATGATCCGATTAAAATAAATGATTCCTTTATTCCAATATTTTTCAAAATCAGAATTTTCATTTTCGTGTATGTTTATTATGTAACTCTTTTTTTCTGTCTAGCTCTTTCTTACACATTTTCAATTAAGGTTTTATCTTATAAGTATCGAATTGGTATTTTTGCACGAATAATCTTTGAAGGTTCGAAAATTGAAACATATTTTTTTATTAATACTTATACTCTGGGGTTCGAGAATGTTGATGGAGAAGTCGAAGATGTACGCAGGAGCGAGTTTTATTGGCAGCGTAATGGTTGGTACAATAGTATGTTACAGCAGTTCATGTTACAATGATGTTGGGCGAAGCGATATAGAGACTGCGATGGTAACAGACTGAAAACGTATCTTCGAGTGACATTATTCGTAATTTATACAGTCGAAAGTAATACATAAACAATATATTCCAGTACATAATTATATTGAACGAGTCAGCGGTCTAAATTCGAGTACCTGTGAATGTTATTTATTAGTACAGTCATAATATAATATGAGACTATGGGAATGGATATTCGACTACTTTTCCATTGCGATAGCGTATTTCATATCGCCATTCAATCTGCTGATACAGATAAAATTTGTTTACTGGAATATGAATTGCTGAGAAATTCTTATTGCGGTCGAATAATTTGATACATTAAAAATGGATATTTGATCGCTAATATACTGACAGCTACAATACTATTTTTAGACGAATGATATTTTTAACATGTGATTTTTTGTTAATTTTTTTTTTACGAAAAAAACACAAAAGGATTTATATAGACAGTGACCCGAAAACCGCGTGCAGATACATCACATAAATAAACGCGTCCCTCCAAACAAAACGAGACCTCGTACTGAATGAAAAAATAAATAAATACGAGCAGGTATTTTCTCTCTGTTTCCCAGATATTTCATGCAAGCCTCCCCTAGATTTTTTTACCAGAAATACGGCAGCCCTTTGGTCTAGTGATATATTCGCCTCATTTGTAACGGGAACGTACCCTCTATAACGACGTTATCAGACGAGCTGCTCGCGTGAAACTTGACTTTGTGAATTTTCACACTTTACCAAGGCCGTTTGGCACCTAGGTAGTTTAGACATCACGCTAAATGAAGACATATTTGTATACATTTTTATTGTTTTTTTCTAGCATAAATATAATATTAAATTCTAATGGATTTAAGTTTTGTACTATTCCATTTGAGTCGTTATTTGCGACCTGCTTTGATATTATTTATGGATTTGTTATATTTAAAAAAAAAATTATATAAAAAAATAGGTATCATGTAATAATAATACCGAATATAAATTCTTTAACTAATAACTTTTAAAGACTAATAACATAGATATATCTCATTAGTTAACTTCAATAATTCCCAATACGTTACCATTGTTCCCAGAATGGACGATGTTACACCTTTTGAGTGTGAAGTATTTTTATTGTTTATAATTACTAATGATCTATTATACGGTTTAAAAAAAACGGTTAGGTACATGTTCAAGCACGCGCGTTAACATGATCTTACTCCTTACTTCATTTAACGTTTGTCAATGTATGGCTACGGCCGTATGTTGTAACTTAGCCACTGGGAAATACCAATAGTAATGGCGTATTTCAAGAAAATACTACCTTATTCTTAGGTCAATGATAAAATTATTATAAAGCAAACATTATTCGTAGGATGTTTATCACATTTTAATAGTCAAAGACATAGCTTATAATCAGTATCTTTAGAATTACATTCAAATGTGTTAATCGTGCCCATTTTTGAATAATAAAATGCCTTGTTAAATTTGGGATTAAAAAGATTATAAAATATATTTTTTTATCGTAAATATGTCGTATATATTTATATGTATTATGTTTGTTTATATGTATGTTTATATGTATTATACATTTATTATACGATTATAATTTACAATACGATTAACACCTGCATAATTATCGATTATTTTCGGCGATGCGGAGCATTTATAGCATTTATGAACCGCACGACACTGGTGAAGACTTTACTTTATTTTAAGCAACAAAAGCCGATTGTTAAAAAAATAACACAATTTGTTGATCACTTCAAGATGTAAAAATTACTAGTTCAATTCATCATAATTAGACGCACATGGCTCAATTATTGTACGACAACATCTTCTTGGCTGCGTGAAGGAAGGCGCTGTTGTCGACTAAATGGGAGGCGCTTGATAGTTTATAATGGATGTGCGGTTAAAAATGGGAGGAGCATGTTAGTTCACAGTTTTAACATGTAGCCAAGAAGATGTTGTCATAGAGTAATAAAGCATATTGGCAAGATTCCAGAGGATGCTGGTAAGAGTCTTGCTGGGTATTGTATTTTATTCAAAAAGATTTTTTCTTTTAAATTATGTATATAGGAAACGATGATTTAATATTTGACGCTTACATTTTTAACATTTACAAAGATTTGTGTCTGGTACCGCAAATCTATATTTATTTAAATAACAGACAGTGACTTTTATCTTATCTCTATAACTACACATATTATTTTTCAATTTGTGTATGAGTTAGAGTATGGACCTAATAGGTTGAGCAAGTGGCTGACATCAATTTCTCTTAAAAACAAAATCTGTTAATACACGTATCCGGAAATTTGTACGTAAACAGTTCACTGCAGGACACGTCTTATTCGTGTGCCGCAGTACGTGAAACATGAGTTCGTGTAACATTTAATCAAATGACGAGTTCTTCGTTGAACATTTCACCGTGGAGTATATTTGTACGTATGCTACAACATGTGACGAATTTTATGAGATGTGTTTACTAGGTTAGGTTAGGTTAAGGTTAATCTAATTGAAACAGTACTATTTGCAATCTATCGCCACATTTTGTAAGATACGGACAAATGTATTCCACGGTGAAAAATGTTCAACGAAGAACTCATCATTTGATAAAATGTTATACGAACTCATGTTTCACGTACTGCGGCACACGAATAAGTGTCCCACGATGAACTGCATACGTACAACTTACATGTAACCGTTAATACAAACCTCCATTCTGTGGAGGCCTATATGATCCTATTAGGATCGGACATGGTCGAAAGAATAGATGATTAAAATTTACGAAGTATGAAAGTCGTGAAAGTTGTAAAAAATACTCGATTAAGTCGTGTATGTATTATTTATATAAAATAAAAATATTAAACTGTTGTAAAATATGCATGGATTTACATATTATTTAAAATTATTGTTTTAAATCGAATAATTTTTTTTTATCGGAGGTGGCGTCATAACTTTAGTCAGTGCGTCGGGACTCGAATTCACTTAACGCGCCCCTAAGTTGGTCATGCCTGCTATATTTTTATTTTCAAAAATCTTTTATGGTGTAATATCTGTTTAAGCATTATAATTCATTTCTTACTGAACTACAGAGTAACATACTGTTAGATTAATTTTATCAAGTTCTCGGAATAATATCGCTAGCAATAAAATCAATCAGATGAGTCAAAATATCCAATCATTTCCAATCCATCAGTTTCCCAATAACTGACACAATATATCACCGAGCAACCCGCACCGCACACAATAAAAAGAGCTTTATTAGAGTCCAGCCACAGCAATATTGCCAAAATTTAAGTATATATATGTACTTACATTCTTATATATTATATACTAGACGCAAGTCATAGTAATTTACTAATTGAACTGGCGTTTGCTTTTTCTTTCTTCTAAATGCCTTTTGGGCACCCCGTGATTAATATTAAGGTTTCTTTGTAGGCTTTGACATTACAATATTGAGGATTTAACTAATAATTGATATAATTAGCAGAGCGCTGATCAAGTTAAGTAAATCAACTTCAAAGTTAATTAACATGCGATTGTAAATTCTACTTAATTGATTTTAAAATTCTGTAAATAATAAGTATGTATTTTTATAGTAAGTATATTTTTTATTTATAAAATAGAAACACTTCCGGTTTAGTATTTATTCAGAGTTCAAAGTAAATAATCATCAAGAGAATACTACAAACGGTACACGAAAACGGATTAACAAGTTAAGATGACTTGTTCGACCAAATAACCAGATGACCTTGTCAAAGGATTAGTTTAATTCAGGTAGGTATCACATTTGACAACTAAAAAACACATGTATTACAAGAAACGAATCTCGATAGTGTAAAGTACTTAGTTTCAAAATAGAAGACCTGTATGATCAAAAAGTTTAGAGCTAATCAGACTAAGCTGACTGGCTGTAAGTCTGCGAGAGATACCAATTATGGAGTAAACATAGAGTTAAATCCGAATCCGTCTACATAGCGCTTGCAGCGTCTAGTCAATGGGCCGCGCCATCTATGGGTGTCTTTTCGAAGTCACGCCGCTACATTTTTCAATTAATTCTTTATTATTCCATGAACAAAATATTGATATTTTAATGTATGTGTGTTTGGATTCAAAGTATGGATATAATAGGTTGAGCGAGTGAACACCTATTTCTTTTAAAACAAAAATCTATTGATACAACTCATGGACCACTATAATCAGGCGGCGGTACAAAATTGTGAATATCGATCGTAGTGCTAGCTATTGGTTATATCTACTTCAAATGCAATTTGGCAAACTATATTTAGCAAATATAACAGTTCAATCGTCAGGTTGAGCATCCAGTTTAGCTGAACCTGACTAAGCTACAAAATACGACTGTCTGTTACCTATTTCTATCATCTCTCCTCTGTGTTTCGAGACATTTGTATCCTGGGGTCTGCTTTGAAAATAGTGGTTGAGATCGGTCAGCGCTTGACTGATAAAACAGGTTAGTTCTATTCAACTAATTACCTAACTAAGATATGGAATAAGCATACAAATTCAAAGAGGTAATAAATGCAGTCGCTGTTTTATGTACTCTTGAGGTATCCAGTGTGCTGGAAGAGGTATTTTATATACTTGGAAAAACCTAGTATATCAATAATTATTAGTTTATTGGTTTATGTAATATGTTCTAATATCGTTTAATTTTAGAATGTTTTACGATTTACGCTTGCCGCGCGAAGATGCAATTACAAAAATATACGAAAAATATTCAATGGATTTTCTTATATTATGAAAATATAGACTGAACTCAAATGTTTAATTCAGACTATACTCTTGAAAGTATTTGCTAAATAAACAGAGCGCTTGTATTAATTGTAATTAAATACAAAAAATATTTCTATGTGCTTTGTTACAAAACTAATTTTTTTTATTATAAGTTTTACTTCTTTATAATAGGCAAAATAAAACACTCAACATATCGTGGAATATTTAAAATAAATTCGCTTTAAAAAAACATTTTTCTCGTTTTCTAATATGAGAATCTGAAGTTGTCAAATTAAAACTTAGTATGCGACTTTGAAATACGATCAAAGCGTAAGTATTTTGTTTACTGTTTTCTATGCCATATTTTCTTTGAAATGATTTGAAACTTATATTCTTTTAGCAGAATTACCCTATTTCTTCATTTCTTTTATATATTACATTATAAGTTCGTTTTTTAATATACCATGTCCGATCTTAACACAATGCTTACGGGCCCTTTTAATTAATTTTGTAATTAACGTGTTAATTTGCATTTGAAAAGCAATTAGCAAAAACATAATTTTGTGTGGCCCGTAAACAAATTGTTAATAAGATTATAATATTATTATGGGCCTTAACAGAGTGGAAGTTTTTATTAACAGATTTTTGTTGTTTTATGAAAAATGGGTGTTAGCCATTTACTCAACCTAGTCATACACATTGAAAAACAATATTATGTGTATGTGACAGACCCAGAATTCAAACCTGACAATACGATATAATAAACCTACGCGTTAGTCGTTCGGGTATCGTGGGCATATTATTAATTACCTTATAAATAAACCATTAAATACCCAAAAATCGAATCATGGACGATTCGGCGCCGGGACAACTGGGCGCCACTCAATCGAATGAAATTCGAAAATAAATAGACGTTCATGAATAAGATACTTTCAAATATATTATATTTAAATATATGATTTATATTTAAATTATTATATTATTATACTTGGTGAGAATTTAAATATCGACACGTAAATAATGATTTTAATTGTGCATATTATTTTTAAGTTCCAACGAGAAGAGACTTCTTCTGTCTTTATATAAAGCGTCAGGGATAATAATTCTCAATCCGCAATGAAAACATTATGTTATGAGCGAATTTAATTAAAACTACTAAGTAGTAAATAAATAATTCCTTGTCTACTTTCTGTATAAAATCGTAACGAACATATATTTATTTCATTCGACAGTGCGGTGCCCAATTGTCCTGTCGTCCAGTTGTCCCAGTCCCAAAAAATATATAATCAAACTATAAAAATGTATAAATGTTTTATCTCTCATTGCCAATGTCCCATAAAAGATTCAACATACCACCTTCGGCTTATAAAATTAAATAATAAAGACGAGATTTAAGTACGACTTGTGTATTAACATGGAACATGTTTTACTCATGATCTCCGACGCAAAAGCGTTACGAAAAATAGACGTAGAATAACTATAGCCCGCCCGCGGCCCGCGCCCCGCCACGATTATTTACGCGCGCCGAATCATTTTATGTTCAGTAGCATTTCAGTAGCCTACATTCTGTGCGACGTATTGTTCGTATGTTATTATTACTTCTTTAGTTTTATTAATGTAATTACATAATTTTCAAAAAAGTAAAATTGTTTCAATCCTTTGGATTCGGTTACTTTGAAAAATAATTTTTCTTTCGAATTTGGACAACCAGCATTCAGATAATCAGTAGGCAAAGCATGTTCCATGTTTAATAATTTTATCCACCAGGCTAGTAACCATCACCTGAGGGGCCCAGTTTTTTTTCAAAATAATTATTAAAGACGTCATGGTGTTCCAGGTATGTACAAAATAAACATGGGAATTTACTTTTTACAATCATTTGGAAAAATGAAAATGAAAAATGTAGCCGTATGTTAAATCCGTTTTATAATCTAGCTAGATTAATATATTGTAGTTTCAGGGTTCTATCTGTTAAATAAATAACTCCTTACTGAAGATAGTAACAAAGATGATTATTTTGGTCGTCTGGGAATTTTATTCACGGTTTGACTCCATTCCTCTTAGCAGGGAAGTCAGCGATGAGCAGGACCTATGTCAGAGGAAAATCTGTTACTTTGGGGGTAACTTTTCCTCTTCCGTCGACTTAACCAAATACCAAGAGTTTTCCCTAGATTTCCATCATCCCTTATTGAAGCTGTACTAAAACCGAAAAATCGGAAAGTCTGTCTCGAATCTGGAGTTTCCTGATTATGGAATAAATCATTAGTTAGCAGCGATGTCTAATCTTTTTTGTATGGCGTACTAAAAATGTCGCAAAACCCCTACATAACTAGTTCTAAAAAAGAAAATAACAAAATTCAATTAAAATGCAATAATATGTACAATAATAATTAACCAACGTGTATATAGTGCCGCAGGCAAAATATTGGTTACATGTAAATTGTACGTAAAACATTTTACCATAGCACTGTTTGCCGTGAGCTTTCTTATCGGAAAGCGATGACTGTCTACGGTCTCCAATTTTATTAGATTCAACATGAACATTAATTCAATTTTAATAGCTAATTTTGGAAAAATTTATGAATTCAAGAATGAAAACCTAACCTAACAAATAATCCAGTATATCGGCTTTTTTCAAAATTTGTTTTCTGCTGGCTTCCTGTGAAGTGTAAACCGAAAAGAACCATGTTTTATTTAGACATGAATTTTACGTCAGTACTATACGACCCAAAGAGGTTGGACGGTCTTTAATATACGGCCATATATTTCCGATACAACATTTCACGCTGAAGTGTGAAACGGTGAACTGCATGCGTACAAGTTTCCGGACACTACAAATATTTGTCACTAACACGGAATCTGCTTCAAAAAGTTATATTAATCACAATTTTTCCTTAATTTTCTACCACATTTTTTTACGCATGATCTGGTAGTCAGGGAAAAATTTAATATAGTATTTATATTTTAAAAGGCTTTCATCTAGCAGTGGATTGACCCTCGCTGATGATGAATATATTATTTTTTTTATTACCTCTATTTAGATATTGGGTGCCTCACAAAAGATTTCTTAATCGATTTTTTAAACAAGAAATTTCTGTCATTTGTTCGCCGAAATTATTGGATTTCCAACATACATTGAAAATACAACATGTAAATTTTCCAAACACACGACTCGCACCCGCGCACTGGCTTCAGTATCAAATATTTTGCTACACGACCACGGTGAACGGATTCCTATTGCACACAATAAAAATATGTTTTTCCTTTTTCTAAGTCTATGATAATTCCATTAACCTACATAATATTATCTAGTACTTGAAGCTCGCTCCAAATTAGATTCTTTCATTACATTATAAATTATCGCCGTAATATTTTAATATATATGAGAAGGCACAGGAGCGTATCGAGGGAAAGCAGGGCCCCGTAAAAGCAATCATTAAATTTTAACGACAAGTTTCTTGTTTTATACTTGGGCTTTACATCCCGAAATTAGGGTTGGGAAAAAACAACGGGACGTCCGCAAAACACGCACATTCAATTAAATCGCCCCCGTCCAAACTAAGACCCTGGCAGCATGTTACAATAGATATGCTTTTCTTTTTAGGTAAAATATAATTTGAAATCTTTTTATATTTTTATAGATATTTGTATATTATATGAATCCACGCTACCTGTAGTACCTTCTATACTTTAATAGAATGTGTCTTGTACGTTATTTCTGTTATGATATTTTAAATAATTTTGAAAGCATTTTTTTTTCGACCATGTCCGATCCTAATAAGATCATAATGGGCCTCCACAGAGTGGAGGTTTGTATTAACAGATTTTGTTTTTACGAGAAATGGATGTCAGCCACTTGCTTAACGTATTAGGTCCATATTCTGACTGACACACAAATTGAAAAATAATATGTGCACTTGTCAGACCCAGGATTCGAACCTGGGACCCACGACACTATCATCATTATCATCATTATCGTCAAACCTGAATCTATCCACTGCTGGATGAAGGCCTCTTCAAACTGCTTCCACTTCTCTCGGTCCTGTGCGTTGCGCTGCCACATACTTCCCCAGAACTTTATCATTTCTACTTTTCGGACGTTTTGTACCTCTAGGATAACACTGGATGACTAAATTTGTCCCAGATTGTCTCTTCTTCGAACTATGTGTCCAGCCCATCTCAATTTGAGGCTTTTAACGAACTAACGACACTATAGGCCGACGCTTAAACCACGCGACCATCGTGGGTGTGTTTTGAAAGCATTGTATCTATGGTTAAATCAGTAAGCTCTACAAAATATAAAAATTGCTTAGTTTTCGATTTTCTTAAATACGCAACGGCGACCATTTTTGATGTAGGTATATTGTAATTACTTATTCAAGTGCAGTTACATATAAATGGTTTTACACAAATTTTACATGATTCTTCAACTAAATGATAATGTCGAAGTGTAGTATAATTGGCTACTTATCCACTCATTTTGACGGATTGTTTTTTTATAAGCCCTGTAAATAAATTGGCAAATAAATGTCATATCAGCAATGTGAAGTTATCTGCAAATAAACAAGTAATACAAAGTCGCTTGTTGCTAATTTCATATGTTGTCCTTTTTCTGCTTCAATTTCATACATTTAGGCTCTTTCTCTATACAAGGAGGCTGACAACATCTCTGATTTAAAAAAAATGTTTTTTTTAAATGAAATAATAATATAACGTGCAAAGAATCCATTTTCACTTTTCTAGGAAAGTTCAATCTTTTTAAAATTAATATTGAACGTCGTTACAATAATATGATGATTATGTTGTAAGATAATATATTAATTATTTGGAATATATTTGTAGGTTTTTGATTCACTGCTATGATAGATATAAAAATCATAGATTTCATAGACCTATTTAGTGTGAATCTAATAATTATTGAAGCTGAAATAAAATTATAAAAAACGTTTCATAGAGCTGCAAAGTTATACGTGAGATATAAACAAAACAAAGCTATTTTACAACGTTTTTATTAGCTCGTATTCTTGTTTGTCCGGTGGTTATTATCCAGTATAAATCTTGCAATAGATTTTTAACTAACTTCTCGACTAGCTAGACATTTGAAACTTTTAGAATATATCAGAACACGATGCCAATGCATTCTTTTACTACTTTTAGCCGTCTTTAAGTAGAATTGAATTCATTTTCAGTTAATTCTGTTTTGTATGAAAAGTTATTTTGGAAGAAATCCGTAATCCAATCCACTACTGTAGTTTAAGTGCTAGAAGATATCAATATTTGGCCACGTATTTTTTTCGACTTATACGTGGTGTGAATGAGAACTCTGCCATTCTTGGTAGTATTGACTTGTGTGTCCCTGATAACTATCTTAGAAATTGGGAGCATCAGTTGTTTGTTCTCCCGAGGAGCAGAACTAACCTGCCATTGGTGATGCCGATTGGGAGGGCAATAACTCTGTTCAACCAAATCGCTTCGGATGTTGATATATTCCATCTACGTGAAGATGAGTATAGGTGGACGTTATTTTATAAATTATTAAAATAGGGTCTGCTTAACTCATCCGGTGTACTTCCTTGTACCTATATAATTTTTTGTATTTACACGTTTATACTGTAGAATAATACTGATCTATATCTTTTGTTATGTACCTAATATTGTTTTAATAATATTTCGTTGTTTCTAAATGTCATGTTGTGAACGTCTTAAACTTATAATTTGTAATGTCCACAATATGTAAAATAAATGAATTAAATTGAATTGAAATATTATTGGTTGCTAAGGCGGTGTTCCTAGCAACTAAATTATTGATATATACGAGCGTTACTGTGGAAATCAAAATGACTTTTCAGTATTCTATATTTGTTTGTTTTTTTATTTACTTCATATCAAGTACAAATTTGAGCATATTGAGCATAATAATTCAACGGAAAATTTAAAAACGTTGTATATAAAAAGTTATTTTTATCTTGTAATTATTTAAATATATAGTGAAATGGCAAGAAACTATATTTCCAGGGCTCTGGGTAAGCACTAATTTATATTTTATTACATTTCCCACATCTTATCTTGTTGAATCTGGATTACGCCATTTTCATCTGCTCTTAAAAACACTTAACCTTCTTCTTGCTATAAATAGAAGCGATTTTTGTTTATCGCTGACAAAATTGCACTCAAAAATTCAAAACATGCTAGTTTATATCAGTCACAAAAGTCTATCTTAATAAAGGAAGCCTCAATTTATTACACTTTCTAAACGAATAAGCTAGGTATCGGAATGGATCAATTTTTAATAAGTATTTATTTTTTATTTGCCACAGAAAATTATTAGATTTAAATGTTTTTTAATTGCTGAAGCTGACATACCTACTCTGCCCTTCCAAGGAAGAAGGTAGTAACTTGCAAAATTTGCGAAATTGAGTTATGAACGCCATGCGTTAGGTTATTTTGAAAGCTATATTCTGTTCACTTTAAAATCAGTATTTTCACTAAAATGCCATTACAATCATTGGTGAAAAAATAGATATCTTCTAAAATAATACATTTTTTTTAGCAAAAAGGCAGTAATTGCACCTATTCATTGCAGTTACTGCTCGTTTATTATTACTTTGTATTGTAACATCCTACTAATTAAATATATCACGGTTTTTTATTAATTCACAGTACTAAAGTTTGAAAAAAAACACATTATGTCATTTATCTTGAAAGTGTGTGAGAGTCAGTTACTGCCTTCTTCCTTAGAAGGGTAGTAACTGGTGGCAGCATTAAATCTGACTTAAGAGAATCACAGAACCGTGGAAGTTGAAGAGTCTTTGTACTAAGATTACTACAGTTCGGAGTAGCCACAATGAAACTTAAGCCATGAGAGAAAGAGACCAAAAATAAGATAATAGGTAGGTATATAATATTTTATACAAATTTTGTCTTTTCAACACTTAATTTTCGTTATGTTATAATATTGTACTAATTGTAATTTTCACTTATGTATTACATAAAATATTATTTTTTATTTTCTTCAGCAAATGAGTGTATCAACCACTCTTTGACAATATATCAATGTACCCAATAGTTACAGCTTACAGCCATTATATATTAGCCGACTTAGGTACACGACAACCTGACTACATGGTCCAAAGGTCGTTTTCATTGCATTTATGCTTTTCTTTACGACTTCCGCTCATAACGGATAACGGCATTATTTAGATAAAAGCCTAACTATTAAATTAAGCTCTGATTGTTAACTAGTATCTACACGTGTAAGTTTAGTGAGCTTTCTTGATAATAGATGATAATGCGGATCGATAACAATGAGTGAACAATAAAACATCGTAAAAAGGGAATTTGTCGATTTGATGCCGCCAACTGGGCGACTCCTACTGATTTACGAGACATATGGGTGCCGATATAAATGAATGAAATGCATTAAAAAATTGACGTTTGTTATGACTTCAATAATCTAGAGTGTTTATCGAAATAATTGAATCTATGGTGCACTGTCACATTTCAATATTCCACTGAATCATAGTAATATCGCACAAACAAATGGATGTATCACAAATCACGTGATATATTACAATAAACAAATCAAACGATATATATAATATTAGCTCAGAAACATACCAATTGTAAAATCAGACAAAATATTAACAAAAGTGAAATTCAAACATGCATTTTTTACTTCCGGGTTTTAACCAATTAAACAACCAATCCCAGTAGTATCTTTCTTTCGAACAGTTACAAATCACATTGAAAATAAAATCAACCTAATGCCATTTCTAACCTTATTTCTTTGTAGATGGTATTGACGTCGTCCACATCATGACGTCTCCATAAAATTTAAGATTTTAAAATTATTTGAATTTGGAATACTTATATGTATTTTGAATCGATTTTTAATATTTTTTTTAAATACGTACATTATTCTTTTTTTCTCTCTTCTTTTGACCATATCCGATCCTAATACAATCATAAACCTCTAATGGAGGTTTGTATTAAGAGATTTTTATTTTTACGAGTAATGGATGACGTTAGCCACTTGCTTTACCTATAAGAACCATCATACTCTGACTCTTAACATACTTTGAAAAACAATAGGTATACGTGTTTGCCAGACTCAGGATTCGAACCTGGGACCTACGACAATACACGCTGATGCGTAAGCCGCTCGGCCATCGTAGGTTTCATTTATTACATAGGTACGCAAAAAACATAGTATTTGTTAGTTTTATACAAAATTTGAACTATAAAAACCGATTTTCATCAAAACTCATCAATCAGAATTTAAATTCGTGAAAGTATTCATTTTTATAACAAATAAAAAGTGTCTTATAATAGTAGCTACTAAACGCGATAGATTTTTTTTTCCATTTTGCTCTACATTTTCAGATACAGCTGTGCATCTATTCTATACACAAGACTGCTATCGGCAGCTATCGAGGGTAGTTTTTCATATTTTTCTATCAAAATATTAGCACTTTAGCACAAGTGCTGTGTTTTACCAGCACATCTCTTGGCTGTGCTAAATTTTACAGTGAGATAGATAGTGTTGACTGTTTAGACGGATATCTTATTGTAACAATTATAATATTTCGATACAAACATATGAAAAACTATTCTCGTTGTGTATAGAATATATGCGCTGATATTGTATACCCATAGAAGTTTTATTGATAGTAGTTTCATTCAATCGTTGTGCCGTTGATTTTGGCATTATTGAATTAGCAAAGTTTTACCTAGGTACTAGATAAACAGATTGTCAATTGTCAGCCGGCGATATCTTTGAAATTTCAATATCTGCATGAGCGTCGAGAAATTTACGTGGTTGGTCGGTCAACTCGATATAATTGCAATCCACCTTATCCACCTCATTCAGTTTTCTAAAGTAGTGTATATACTAAGTACTGTTATAGTCAAAGTGTCGAGGCCAATGTGTGAATCTTTTTAGTCATTCGATTTTTAAAATGGCTTCTCAACATTTCTCTATCAGCAAAATTGCTGCACATTAAAAATGTCTTACTTACTGTAATACCAAATTAGTTTTACTCAATTATAGTTAAGAGAAATTTTCTCCCTAATTCTAGTATTCTAGTAAAACTGAGGGATGTCAGAATATATATAACATCCGACCCTTTTCGAGAGTTTCCCGATGTATTAGTATCTATCTACATATCCAAATACTATCTATACATCCATTTCCAGTTGGAATATTACGGCAGAATAATATTATGTCGCCATCACGTCGATCTAGCATAGGAGATTGAAGATTCGATATAGTAATAAGTATATAATATATGTGCGTGTTCTTGGGGGTACAGCTGGAAACTTTTGAGCGTATTTGCTGATCTGCCATGCCCGTTTAATTCTTGTCAAACAACAGTATTTAGCAGACATTATCAACAAAACGTAGAGCTGTATCTTTGTACACGACATCCTCATGTGAATGTACAACATGTGTTATTTGAAAGTTCGACGTACGCCATATTTGTACATAAAATATATACATGTGCACAATATATTATTATATTATAGTAGCCCAAACTAAAATTAAACAAAACATTACAATGAATACAGTAGGAATACTAAGTGGCGGCGCTTTTTAATGAACTGTAATTTGGGAAGATTGTGGATGTGGATGCTGGGCAGGTTAAATGGGAGTCAATCCAGGCACTAACTGTGATGTTATTTGGCTGTATGGCTTGAGCAGGTCCCAGGTTTATTCACTCACGCACTTGTATTCAAATGATTCTGTTCATCACTAGCACGGTATACTGGGGTTTGGGGTTAATGATAAAACTCGCTTGCCTGTTCTTAACTGGTTTGCCTGTTTTTCAAGCCAACAAAATTCCGGGGTCCTGGAAGGCCGATAAATATTATTTATCGAGTGTATACAACTGAGCTACGGGTTGCTGGTTTTACCTGGAACAATGGCGTTCTTGGAGGCGCCTCTTGGTGTCCATATGCTCCAACTAAGGGGCGGATATCGCCAAAGAAGAAGAAAAAGATGACTCTATATGCATTTACGGTTGTTAAATCACAAGAGCCGGTATTACGGGTTGCTAGATGTTTAATTTACGATGTACGTACAAATGTGTTATGTATAAGACACCCTGTGCCGGTAACACGGCTTGATAGGTAGTCTAATTAACTGAGTTCGTAAGGAAACTCGAATTGAATTACATCTTGGACGACGGTCACACTATAACAAGTTGATACGGTCGTAGTCTACGAATAACTGACTTTATCAATCACGGTCGACTGATGACCCGTGATTGCGTTGAGCGTCAGAGCTTGCGTTAATAATTTGGATTATAGGTAGGAAGGAAATATTGGGATGAGGCGACCATAATTGACCCAACCACTAATATTACAGATTCTAGCATTAATATAATAACAATCAAAATAATTATTATTGTTTATTTTTCAATGGAACCCTATAGTAACATAATATATCGACATAAAATAGAATAGACGATCTCAGTACATACATAAATTGACATTAACTGAACTTATAATATTATATTACACAATGAGTAGTCGATATCTAAGCTTTCAATCAAGCGGTTCAAAAATAATCGCTCAATCAAATAATCGTTCTTCGCATACTGTGTTTGTCTGCAATAGACATAAAACTACCAACATAATATAAAACAATAAACAAATATTAAAACAGTTCTATATTTATTATTCAATTATTATATCCATATAAAAAAATTAAATTCTTAGTTGGGCGTAATACCAAATTAAATTAACGTACAACTACAAGCCTTTTTGGATATTTCAACGAAACCTGCCTTAAAGTAGTGGGGTGCTTGTCACTAAACTTCGCGTACTCTCTGGAATAGCCCCATCCTTTTATCTAAACTAAACTGCAGCCAGAACTAGAGCATGTAATATCGGTTTTTGGTAAAGCGCTTTACCTGTTAATATCGCTAAATTTCATCACCAAATTACCGGTAAACTTAATTCTAATTTACCGATATTTCGGTTGGTTTAAAAATACATTTATTGTGAAACAACAATTGTATGTGGGTAGCTAAATTGTTCGTGGGATAATCATCATCATCACCATCAGCCTGAATCTATCCACTGCTGGATGAAGGCCTCTTCAAGGCTGCTTCCACTTCTCTTGGTCCTCTGCGTTGCGCTGCCACGTACTTCCGCAGAACTTTATCATTTTATCGATCCAGCGGCCTCTAGGTCTACCTTGCGGACGTTTTGTACCTCTTGGATACCACTGGATGACTAAATTTGCCCAACGACTGACTCTTCTTTGTGCTTTGTGTCTAGCCTATCTCCATTTGAGGCTTTTAATGAACTCTATTACATCGCAAACCCTTGTCTGCTTCTTTATCCACTCATTCCTCTTTTTGTTATTTCGCGTTATGCCCAGCATGCACCTCTCCATACCACGTTGTGTTATTTTAAGTTTCTGGATCTCTCTTTTACTTAAAATCCATGTTTAACACGCATATGTGATTACGGGAAGCTCACACCGGTTGAACACTTTGCGCTTTAGGCACAGGGGAAGGTCACTTTTGAAGACATTATTCAGGCGGCCAAAAGCACTCCAGCCTAGCTTTATTCTGCGAACAATTTCATCAAATATACATCCATCTATAGACACTTGTTGTCCCAGAGAGATGTAGTTTTCACCAGTTGGCAATATCGGGAAGTATTGTTTTATCTGTTTTATCTAAAAAAAAAGATATGACGTATTGAAGCTACTTCTAACAACGGTATAATATACTATAGGTGTTATAGTATGTTAATATGGGCTAGTCATTAGGCTATTCAAAATGTTAATTATGTAAGTTAGTCTAATTATTGTCAATAAGGTTAATAATTCAAGGTTAGCTCTATTATTTTATAAATAAATGAGATGTATTAATTATATTAACGTTTACAATTCGGGAAAAAAAATGTCCCACATTCTATTATAGGGCAAAGCCATTCACTTAATATGTAATTTAGAAAACAAGTAAGAAACGAAATGCTATTCAATGAATAAAAAATCAAGAAACATATTTTTTTCTACTTGATATTAAAGAGTTTAATAGCATTTTGGGCAACTTCTGTAGAGCTAGAGAAAGCTTTTTTGTCAATTATATCGATCTGCATTTTTAACTTAGATACAGAATAAATGATTAAATAATAATAAAATACTATTAATTTACCGAGGGTAATTGGAGTTTGAATTTTAATTCTAATGTATTATTATTGATGATAAATGAACAGCATGGATTTGAGCAGGCCGATCAACGGAAACCAACCTGATGGTATTCACTGATTATGTGTCGTCAGTACTAGATAAAGGCAGCCAGGTTGACTGTTCTTACAATGATTTCTCGAAGGCATTTGACAGAGTCGATCACAATATTCTTATGAAAAAACTCCAACTTATTAGATTGTCGGATCGATTTTTGAAGCTATTCGGGAGTTATTTTAGGAACCGTCAACAATACGTTTCGTACGGCTTTTATCAGTCACAGACCTTTTACACATTTTCTGGTGTCCCCCAGGGCTCAAACTTAGCGCCATTGCTGTTCACGATTTTTATAAATGACATAGCATTGGTAATTAAAAATGCTATGTTTTTGTTATTTGCTGACGACTTGAAACTCTTCATGGAAGTTGTCACCTTGAACAATTGTCGTCAACTTCAACTTGATATAGATAATATATTAGATTGGGGCAGGCATAATAAACTGGACTTCAATATTGATAAATGCAATGTTTTATCGTTTACTAAAGCCTCAAGAGTATTGTTTTTCCAGTACTCGATGCTTGGCAGAGTTCTCTTGCGAATATCATCTGTAAGAGATCTTGAAATTACGTTTGACGGTAAACTGACGTTTAGTGGTCATATAGATACCATTTGTAGTTAGAAGCAGACTTGAGAGTGGGTCTATCGTTTGGGCCCCGCATCAGTTGAAGTACGGCCTTATGGTGGAGAGAGTCCAAAAGAAATTTTTAAGACTCCTTTACTTTCGGCTGTATGGATATTATCCGTGGCTCTATCCGACTGATTTTCTCTTAGGGATGCTTACATACTGTAGTTTAAAATTTAGAAGGGATTTTTATTTAGCTACATATTTTTTCAGACTTATACGAGGCGTAAATGTGAACTCTGCCATTCTTGGTGGTGTTGGCTTGTGTGGCTCTGATAATTACCTTAGGAATCGAGGGCATCCGTTGTTTGTTCTCCCACGGTGCAGAACTAGCCGCAGTAACCATGTTTAATGAAATCGCTTCGGATATTGATATATTCCACTTACGTGAGGGTGAATTTAGGTGGAAGTTGTTTTTTAAGGTTTTAAGATAGGGTCTATCAAAGTTCACTCTGTGTGCTTCCATCTACTTTTATTTTGTTACTTATTTTATTTATTTTCAAATTTTATTACTTATTCTCTGTATTTTTATTTTTTTTAATTATTAACACTTATTTTATGTCATGTCGTGAACACTTTGAATTTATAATTGGTTATGTTCATTATATGTAAAATAAATAAATTTGATTTGATAATGATCTATTATTAGGGTTTTGACGATTTATACGCCTATTGATTGTATTATTAGTGATAAGGTAGTGGTTTTTTTTACAAACACTATAACTATTCATAAGTATTTGTTTGTTAATTTTTTTATTGTGATCCTTGACTTAACTGGTAGATGATATATGTTTTACCTACTTTATTGTATTAATTTATTATATAAATTAGAATTTAATTTATTCATTGTAAGTGTGTATTTACTATTGGTGAGTGCGCATAGTGCCTGAAGATGCCGAAAGGTAAAACCCGGGTCGCAAAAACGAATCAAATGGAATAGTACAAAACTTAAATCCATTAGAGATTAAATTATAACTATTCTATTTCTTAAGGACAGATTTCAATTCTTAAATTAGCACATAAATATATATAATATTATTATGTATCTACCTATTATGTACCTACTGATGACAGTGTAATATTCTTCAAAATCGATAAAAACTTTTTGTCAATTATTTTTTGTTTTTCGGTAAATTACCGGAAAACCAATATTTACAAAATATTTTTACAAATTTACCGTTATGTTTTTTCTTTGTAATTTTGAATGTTCGCGCCCGAGCTGGCTGCCTAAGTGAAGGATCCACCATACGTCGTGCATGAGTATCAAATTTCATAAATAATAACAAATATAAATTAAATATATATACATGTGTGCTATAAATAAACCTGTTAACTCAAGGAATTTATTCTTTCCGAATAACTGAAGGAAATCTGGTTCATAGGAGTATGCCTGCCGGCGCAACTGCCAGGCATCGAGTGTGAGAAACTTCCTTCTAATTTTGCATCCAGTAGACGAGCTTTCTATACGAGCTTTGAGCTTCCATAAAAATATATCATATATCTGAACTGAATCTAGAGTGAGCAATTCAGTTATACTTATTTGATTCATAAATGGGACTTAAAGAGTTTCCGCTTTATGATTGATATGAGATTCAGGCTACGGAACACATCATAAAGCCGTGAAACTCTCTGCTCGGAGTAGATTCAGCGATGTAGAAGGAGGCCTGTGTGTAGATTAGTGCTTTGCCGGTTCCACTGTGACTTGTTTTGTGATTTTTCCCCTACTTTTTTATTTTACTATCTTTTTTATAATTATTATAATACATAATTATATAAATAGGTGCCAGTAGCGAAGAATAGAGGTAGGCGGTTAAGATCCGCTTTGTTAGTAATACGTATTTATTTTCATTGAACGAAGACTTCAATTTGCAAATGGTGTTGGTTAGTTTTTAAAAATCAATTAAACCTTGCCTAAAAAAAACCACAATAATTTTGGTATACTTTGGATGATACAACAAAATAATTGTGTATATTTTTTCGTTTATACTTATTTGTTTTCGTTGGATTAAGAATACACATTACATATTATATACCTAGTTGGTTATTTTTTTTTAATTCACTAAGCCCTGGGTAAACCAAACTATAAGAGATAAAAAATATTATTCTATCTATAAAATATACAAAGTTATGTATGATTTAATTGCATAATTTCAGATATTTTATAGATAGCCGAGTATTTTTTGACAACTATTTATTATGGCTTGGTTTCGTAGAATTTAATTGAAATTTAAAAACTAATCAAAATCGTTTATAAATTATTGTAGGTAGTCTTATTGAAAACAAATACGTATGACTGACAACGTTTAGTGTGCACTATTTATGGCTGATCTTAAAAGCCTACCGCCAACCTTCGCCACTGATAGGTACATTGTAATATATTATTTCACTGTAAAAGCGAAATACTAATAATAACAATTTGTGTTAACCAAAATGAATATTAATAACACTGTGTAAGTATATATACCTTTATGAAAATATATTATTATCTCTGCCAAACACGAAACTAAAATATTAATCTCCATTTTCATTGTAATATTAATCTCTCACAAAAGATGAGAAAATAAAAGAGCTCTTAATTTATTCAGGGTAAAAAAAACAACATCTCATTTAATCGCAAAATTTCTGATCCCCCTGTCAAGTGCACCATGTCCCAAAAACATCGTCGTCTGACGAAAACTCCCTCCCCCACCACCCGTATCACGCGCGCCCCCACCTCTCATCTTCCAAGGGCTGCGGTCGGGGAGCAGCGCCACCGACGGCGGTTAGTGGAACTAACTGAATTAGTGCAGGACATAAAATATCAGGAACGACATTCTGTTGGATATGTGTATTACAGTCTCTCGTCGCGTGGCATTTTTCAAGAGTCTTTCTATGCGAAGTGTTTGAAAGGAAAGCCAAGTTGGTTTTAAACTTTCCTTTGAGAATGTCGAATTTTATGACTTGAAACGTAACCATTTTTCAAATATTACCATCTTTCATTGAAAAAAAATATGTTTGAGAATTGCATTGAGATTTAAAATTAAGAAATATATTCAAACATTTATTAATTACATTTTATTACATATTATAAATCATATAGAATTAATAACTTTTATACAGGTAAAACGGCTTACGCGTCGGCTTATAATACCGTGGGTCCCAGGTTTGAATACTAGGTCTGGCAAATATACAATATTTTCAATTTGTGTTTACAGTCAGAGTATGGATCTAATAGGTTGAGCAAGTGACTAACATCGATGTCTCGTAAAAACGAAAACAAAAATATTATGATCCTATTAGAATCGGACATGGTCCGACAAGAAATGAAAGAACTTGAGAATTCAAGAAATCAAGAATTGAGGGGTGTATTTTGCTCAAGGGGGGACGTGCACCGCGTATGTCAAAATAGGCGATTTTATGGTATTTTCAAAGTGCGATCCTGGACATTCCTTAAACGTTGTATCTATTTATATAATTTTGAAGCATTATTATCCTTTATATTTATTTTAAACATTTGATGACTGCATAAAGTATTTTTGTTACATAAAATAGTATACTTTTAAACCTCTCGATCTAATGTTTAGAATATAGTCATATTTCAGTACATCCATGTGCAGTGGTGTTAAGATATTTTACATTTATTAGTTTTTAAACGCATTATAAAACTATTAGTAACATTTATGTTGACATTATTATAGTGAAATATTTACGATAAAAAATTATATTGATAATCTCTGTGATCCCAAATTTGACAAGAATTAGGCATTTTATTATTCAAAAAATGAGCAAGATTAACACATTTGAAGATAATTCTAAAGATACTTATTATAAACTATGTCTTTCACCATTCAAATGTGATAAACATCCGACGAGTAATGATTGTTTTATAATAATTATTATACTAAGAATAAGGTAGTATTTTTTTGAAATACGCGATTTCTTTTGGAATTTCCCAGTGGTTAAGCTACAACATACGGCCGTAGCCATGAATTTACAAACTATAACTGAAGTAGGGAGTAAAATCATGTTAACGCGCGTGTTTGAACATGTACCGTTTAACAAAAAGTTGTTTTTTTTCGGTTAGGTTCCTGCCTAGGTGCTTCTAATTACCATCAATATTATTGTTTCATTTTTTTTCTGTCAGACTATTATATTATTAGATTTCGTACTGTGAATATTTATGATAATACTATGATCGACCTATATCATGTTTTATTTTAACCTTCACATATATTTTCTAGTCTATTCCAATAAAAGATAATAATAACTTCTGAATATTTGCTTTCAAATCGATATACCTACTTTAGAAAACTAAGCCATTTATATTGAAAGAGTTTTGTTGTTTCTGCAGTAAGAAAACTTTCTTTTTTTTGTAAAAGGATAACCTTGTTTTTCAAATACGTTTTAGTGAAAGAAAAGAAAAATGCTTTAAGTTACCTTGAACTTTGACATTAAAACATTTTGACACACCACTCACAGCGACCATAAAAGCTCTGTAAATAAATCGCAGCTTCTTCGGCCATAGACAATACTACATATCTTATTAAGAATGTAGGTATACCACAATACAATCTTTATGGTAGTATAGAACGAATCAGTTCTGCCTTTATTTATTTTGAAGTAAAGCTACTGTTTATTTTAAAAGTTCAACTTCAACTAGGATTGAGATAAACATAAAGGACCCAACTAACGTTTTTAGGTGTTTTAAGTTGTGAATGGAAACTAGTCCTAAATATCCCAAATTTCAATTTTCTAAAGAGATTCAAGTTATATTCAGTGTAGTTTCCATTTTCTTTTTGTTGAACGGAGAGATTCTGATATTTTAAACATCTAGAATTTGACCACCTCCAAAGGGCCGCGCTAGAGATTAGCTTAAGAGTAAATGAAAACAAAACTATAGTCATGGTACAAAGCCGACAAAATCAGAGTAGGGTGGGCCAAAGTTTCAGTTTTGGAAAACATCAATTTGAGGTTGTCAACCGGTTCACATACCTGGGTTCCAATATTACAAAAGAGAACGAAGAACTAGAAGAAATAAAAGCCCGAATAACCGCTGCAAATAAATTGTACTTCTCATTGCGTACTGCCCATATTCAAATCCACAAATGTCCACAGAAAAACTAAGACCTGGCTCTATAAAACCGTCATACGCACAGTCGTTGCATACGGGTGCGAGTCATGGATGCTAAATATGAAAGCAGCTGAAATGGTGGACTCCTTTGAGAGAAAGATCCTGAGGCGGATATACGGACCCATGAATGATGGTGGGGAGTGGAGAATTAGGTACAACACGGAACTATACCGCTTATACCAAGATTCAAAACTCTCCACCTTCATAAAACTCCAGAGGCTAAACTGGGCAGGCCATGTCCAGCGCATGCCTGAGTCACGGATACTGAAGAAGATCCTCGAAAGAAGCCCAGGGGGAAAGTGCCAGTGGGAAAGCCACGCACACGATGGGGTGACAACATTACAAAAGATGCCAACCAGCTGCTAAAAATCATGAACTGGAAAAGACGTGCGGAGGACCGTTCCGGCTGGAGGACGGCGGTGGAGTAGGCCAGGGCTCGACTTGAGCTGTAGCGCCATCGAAGAAGAAGAAGATATATGTTATGAATAAGGAACCAACTGCAAAGTATCTGCCCTTTAACATACATTATTAAAGATATATACAAATATTTATTTGCAGTTTAATATTTTATAATAAATAAACAGTTTACAACTTTGCAAGTAATATTGAATAATAAAAAAGAGAATCACCTGTTGGTTCGTTTATGTAAAATAGTTTCTAGTGATTATGTCATAAAGTGAAAAGTAACTGTTTACTATTATATATTAATATCCTAAGATGTATTACTGTATTTATTTGGTAATAGAGATATATTAATATTAGTCACAGTATATAATAGTTTTTTTATCATTTACATAAAGTATCTAAAAACATGTACAGACTTTGAAGCTCAATATCTCCATTCAGTAATTTTTCAGTTGGGTCTTGTCTGTTTAACTCAATTTTATACTAGCTTGAAGTAATTCTATCTGTAAATCAAACGTCTACTGAATAAAAATATACTTTAACCATGTTGAATGATTCAGGCATTCTTTTGAGTAAAAGTAAAAACACTTTGGTATGTATCAAATATTTAGAAAATTCTAATACGTTTGTTTTGAGACTACCTCTAGCAAGATCATAGTTTCCTTTCAGTCTACTACCTGCTTTAGAGTGCGAATTTCAGCCTACTACTTGCTTTTAGAGGCGCAACATTTCCTCAGTATCTCCCCCATAATGATACATTCAAATTTACAATTAAAATACGATGATATTATTTTTCTTCAAGAATAATGATTCAGCACATAAAATCGTATAAAATTACATATATATCGGTGCAAGTGTTTAAATCCGAATGAATAATATTTTAATTATCAACTGTTAGGGTAATTAATAGGCATTTACCTGAGAATGGTATTAAATCCATATAGGTATAATGTAAATAATGTATGCGCTTTATACAATATAGTTACAAAGCAAAATACTATTAACCATCCTAAAACATAATACTTTCGTAAAATATTATGTAATATAAAAATGCCATAATAAAATAATAAAACAATGTTTTCAAATAAGTATGTTGAAAACATTGCTCCCACAAGGTTGGGGCTGATAGGGCTCTAGCCTAGGGGCCTGGACTCACGGGGGGCGTATATAATAAGTTCCCACCACCACCCGTCATATATGCACAGCCGTGGATATGCACGGCTGCTTTCCATGATGCTTTAAACATATCTGAAAGAAATAATTTTAAGTGCTCATTCCGTCCCGAGACGAAGCCGCACGGTACTGATGCTGCAACCATGCACCATAGTGCTGAAAGAAGAAAGTTAAGAAAGATTTTTTTTTTGTTTTTGGACTGGCTCTACTGTCCGCTGACGTTAAGCGCCCTGTGTCCCCGCATACTGAGTGTCACGAATTGAAATGGATGAGTCTACAGAGGAGTCGGGACTATCCCGCTCCCTATACGATGATGCAAATTTCTAGAATGCCGCAAAGTTGGCCTCGGTTGCTATCAGATCTCCATGTCCAATTGGGCCCGTGTGAGGATGGACCCTGGCAAACAGCTCCGCTCGTTTGAGTTCCATAAGCGGGCAATCCCAAAGGATGTGTTCAACATATTGGTGGTCATGCCAGCAGGTACAACCCGGCCCATCTACTATCAAGCCTAACTCGTGGAGTCTGGCGGCAAAATTGCCATGGCTAGTGAGGAACTGGCTAATCCAGTGCGAATGTTGGAGTCTTCTAGTTTGGTGCCTGCAGAATATGTTTGGAAAAAAACGGTAAGTGTGCCGCCCCTTGGGGGAGGCGGTCCACCTCGCCTGCCATGCCGCAAATGCGGGCCGTAGTGGATTGACCAGATAAGTGAGATAAACACACATCATAAATTTGCTCTAATATAAGAAGAGAAAAATCGCCTACCGCACAATTTCACTTACTTAACAAAAATATTAACATTTTGAAATCATTTTTAAACTCCATAATTCAAGTGGATGTATTAAAAAATACAAATTATCGCTAAAATACACTGAATAGGTACCCTTAATTTTGCTTTGAACACCATTTGGTAGACGCTACTGTGGACCTCAATACTGGTATTTATTTAACCTTAGGTATAGGCAGGGGCCCGCTAAAGATTCTGGCCAGGGGGCTCGCTTCAAGATATTGTAAGGCCATGGTCGTAGGTACTCCAAATTGTGTTTATTCAATAACAATTGTATTAACACTACATTCCTAAATCGTAGGTGAATCCAAAATCATTATAGTCACCGATATTAATAGAACTTTTGATGACATCTCGGATGCATAGTTATTTGTAAATTTTGGCGTGATTCTTATATTGTAGAGATTGCTTAATTGATACAGCATATTGGCTGGAATTCGACGGATGGAGATTTACCCTAATCGTTACAAGTCATATTCCAAAATATAATGTATGAAAATTTACACATTTTATCAAAAATATGCTACATATAATATATATATATATATATATATATAGTATAATTTTCAAAAGAATTGGTGGGCCTGTCAAACAATAGTCCAGACAAAGTGTGAGGCTTACTTTTTACAAGAACGTCGCAGACATATAAGTTGTTTACACCAGATATCACTTTGATCTATTAATAATAACACGTAAATGGGTATATCTGTCACGTTTTTATAAAAGATTATTCGTCGGTGTTTTGTAAAAAGGGCGAATTAACCAAAATGCTACTTTACAGGAGGAGGGTTTTTAACTTTTGACATTTATTTGTTTTTTACCTGTAGATGATTATAAATATTTAACATGTTTATAATAGAGCTTAGAAAGAGTATTGACATTATAATAGGTATTATTATATAATATTTTAAAAGGCCTAATATGTCACATTTGCTTTTTATTTCGTAATTTTAATTAATTTAATTTTAGTCGATTATCGTTTTTAAGTATTTTCCTGTGGAGATAAAAATTCGCCGTTTTTACACAACAAAGCTAGTGGGGTACATTATAATCTCGATTTCGCCAAAATGGTTGATTCGCCCTTTTTACAAAACACCGACGAATTATATACCATTTGGAAATGTTTTTTGTGTATTACTTTTTTTAGCGTCCAACAATAACATTTGATCTTATTTCTAGACATAATAATCTTCTTTGCTTTCAGTGCTAAAGAGGCTTAGTACTTATATTATAAGTAACACTGCGATTGATGTCGATTGCTGAACGCAAAATTTGGTTTACGGCTTTATCACCGCGTTTATTTATATTTCGAAGGCGTTGAGTAGGCTTGAATAATCGGAACACAATATGTCACTACATAGTTTAAATATGGATTCAATTAAAAAAAGACGTTCTGATTTTAAATAATTTTCGTAATTTGAAAATGTGTTCCAGATAGAGTGGTACCTTAGACTATAGATACATCTGGACGCCATACATTGCATTGCTAAATGACGCTGCGTGCCGTGCGTTTGGTTTGTGGGCGAGCGAACGCAATCGTATTCAAATGTTCGAGACCATAGCCCGCCCAAAGTGCTCGCACTAGACGCTCAGAATTTAAATATATTTTTCTATTTTTTAACGTTATATAGTATTTTTAAGCGGTCAAAATGCAACCATTAGGTAAAAATATCCATAATTTAAGTTATTTTAAAGAAATACGGTCACTTGATATTAAAATAATATATAATATTATACAAATAAATTATCACGAACACGTATCAACTTACTTATGAAACGTAATACCATCTTCTTGCTTATCAGTACGGCTACCACATTTTATACAACACAGAGAACCATCTTTTCTACTTAATTAACTAAAAATATTTACTACTGACTTTATGTTCAACACAAAAAATAGCAATTTTAGCAACACGGTTATCGACGCTTAGTTAAGCAATAAGGTAAGATTTGGCGGCTACACCGTATCAAATCATCTCCCACATCTGTAAACCATTTATCTTACTTTAGCGCGTGTCGCAGATATTATAAGGGTGCCGAATACTTTCTCACTCGCACTTGTGCATCGTTTTTGTTCAGGCCTTGAGTGGAACACTCTTATGGCACAGCCCCAAGGTTTGCGTAACCTTTACCGACCATCCTTCACCGTACTACGGTGGTGCTTTTAAAGGGTTGCGGATAATAAAACGATAATATTTAATAATAATAAACTGCTTGGCTTGTTGCTGAAAAAGTAACCTTGTTGAAGCGGACAATACGTCTTATGACGACCAAGGGCCGGAACACATATTTGTTTTTTTCCCTAATATTAAATGGCGATCGGATATAACCATGTTGACTCCAGACCACTACACCAGTCAATTTTTGACAGGCCATGGCGCAGGATGCGTTTCACATTATCTGGGAATGTCCGAGAATGTGATCCGAGAGGGGAGAGATGGTTAAATCGGGCCATCCGACTTGGTTGCCACAAAGGCCAATTATGTAGCTTTTCATAAATTTAGGGGCATCTTACTGTGAGCGTGAAGATCTCTTCACATAATTTTTACCGTCCGTTTTGCTAGCTTCATTTATTGTTATACTTAATTAATTTTCTTTTATGTAATTTCCATGTACATTTCCTCTCCCTGGCACTTTGCTTTAGAGTAACTCTTTAAATTCAGTCAAAGCTCACTTAGAGAGTAGTAACCTCAGTCTTGGGTATCAGCTCCCGGGACATTACCAGGCGAAAAAACTGTACAAATGCCTCATATCGGTAACGTAATGTGCCTTATGATACGCTGGACGAAGCCCGAGTGTGGTGCGGGGCGCGTTGGCTTGGAGGGTCTTTCATTTTTTTGTATATATTTTAATCCACTAGGTTATATAATAATTTTATAAATAAGAAGTTAGAACATCGCTGCTTTAAAGTCCTGCAAGAGAATGATGCCGGTTTGATCAGCTTTCTTTGTCTTCTACTGATAAGAATTTTCTATAAAGATCCAAATCCGTCGAGCGAGAGTCTGTTTTATCAAAAGAAATGCAACTGTTTCCTGCCGGCGAGAATTGAAGGTTAAATGATAAAGAGATGTTACGCCGAATGTGCGAAATTAACTATTACATGAAATGGGCAAAATTTTACCTTATTCGTGTAATAGTCAAACCCATTGCCTTATTTATGAATTAGGTAAATTATCTGCCGAGTGCGTGAATTCGCCAGGGTATGGAATTCTTAAACTGTCAACATGACAGTAGAAAAAGTAAATTTAATACGGATGGTTTTATTAGTTATAATTGGACATAATATAATATTATTATTATTAGGTTAGGTTAGGTTAGGTTTTGTAATTCTGAATTCAACTGGATGTCCATTTTGAAGTTAGCTAACAAGTTTCAACAAACTATCAAATCATACTATCACAAACAAACAATCGACCATTGCACGATTGATACCCAAGCACGAATCAAATCGCGAAAATAACTTTTAATAAAATTCTTCCGTTAACATAATATTATAGTCCTACATCTTTTTTGGGTATTGTTAATGGATATTAACGTCATTGTAGCTATTGATTGGTATATTTTTATATAATCAATGACATTCGACACATTTGGTTAGTTTGATTAGTTGCAAAAAACACCACTAGAGCGCAACCATCTATTTTGACCAATGCATGAACTAGGCAGAAACATTACTGCCGAATCCACGCACTTGGCAGATATTTTTCCTAATTCATGAATAAGGCAACAGGCTTGCATTTTTCATGATTTAGGCAAAATTTTGCCCATTTCATGTAGTAGTCAATTTCGCACATTCGGCGTAACATATATTATATAACATTACAAAAACGATCCATGTGCTGTATGGGGGAGGTATAAAACGTAGCGATAGACGGTGGTTAGTATGAACGGGAAATTTTAAATATTTACTGGGCTTAGTTAGGTTAGGTTAGTCGAGTTTAGTCTTTGTCACTAATAAGTAATCATTAAGTTTTTAAAATGAATCATTTGATTAACCATTTAATATCGAACATTTAATATAATATAACTTAAGTAATATACAACCTTGGAACTGTGTTTAACACACTTTATCTTGGTCAGATAGGCAGAAAGTTTACTACTAGATATAAAAACTGCAGAAATACATGGAACGCAGATAATACAGATTCACAATTTATGTATCCAAATCATTGTCCTATATAATACTTGTGTGTCCGTGTGATAAGGATCATTGATATCACTTCATGGAGCCATTTCAGATAAATAAATATTTGCAAAATAGTCTAAAGATAACTTAATTAATATTGATATCAATCTACTTAACAGTTATCCCTTGAAACTATTTTAATAACAAAATTTGTAGAAAAAAATATTATTTAATAACAATAAATAAACGAAAAATATAATAAATGCAACTACTCTACTGTCAAAGAAGAGGACAGAATATTCTAAGCCTTTATTATTAGTTATCTTTTTTTTCAATTTATTTATTTTTTAACATATCGTGGACATTACAAATTATAAGTTTAAGACGTTCACAACATGACATGAAACATTATTATAAAGAAGAAAGAAAAATAAAAGTAATAAAAGGGATAAAAATGAAAATATAAAAAGAGAACATAATATTATAAACATAAAAAGCAGAAAAAAAACAATTATACATTTATAGAAGTTCAAAGAAATACACCGAGTTTGCTAAGGAGACCCCATTTTGAAAATTTATAAAATTGTGTCCACCTAAACTCACTCTCATGCAATTAGAATATATCAACACCCGAAGCAATTTGGTTGAACATAGTTGTCGCCCTCCCAATTGGCATTACCAGTGGCATGTTGGTTCTGCACCTTGGGAGAATAAACAACTGATTCTCCCTATTTCTAAGATAATTATCAGGGACCCACAGGCCAACACTGCCCAGAATGGCAGAGTTCTCATTTTTATACCTCGTATAAGTTGAAAAATTATGTAGCTATTACAGACTGCAGTATGTAAGCATACCTAAGGTAAAGTCAGTTGGATAAAGCCACGGATAGTATCCATACGACCTCAAGTAAAGGAGTCTCAAGAATTTCTTCTGAACCCTCTCGACCATAAAGCCATACTTCAACTGATGCGGTGCCCAAACAATAGACCCACTCTCAAGCCTGCTTCGAACTTAAGAATTAAACAAAAGTTTTAATACCGTAACATCCAAAAAGACCCCGGAAGTACGCATGACGAAGCCGAACATCTTAAGCGCCTTGTTACAAATGGTAACTCCATGGCTAATAAATGTCAGTTTGCTGTTAAACGTAATGCCAAGATCCCTTACAGATGATAATCGTGACAGAACTCTGCCATGCATCGAGTATTGGAAAAACAACACTTTTGAGGCTCCGGTAAATGACAAAAGATTGCATTTATCAATATTGAATTCTAGTTTGTTAAGCCTGCCCCAATCTAATATATTACTACATCAAGTTGGAGCTGACGACAATCATTCAAGGTGACAACTTTCTAAAAAGAGTTTCAAGATATCAGCAAACAACAAAAACATAGCATTTTTTATTACTAATGATTTGTCATTTATAAAAATCGTGAACAGCAACGGTCCCAAGTCTGGGCCTTCAGGAACACCAGAAAATGTTTTAATTATTCGTGACTAAGGATTCCAATCCCGGGATCCCGAGCTATTTTCGATACCTATGAATCCCGGGATTGATAAACATAATCCCGAAACTTTCGGGATTGATTTTTTTATCAATTTTTATGGAAAATAAAATAAAAACGAAAATATAACAGAAAACATACTTTTAATAACAAATAACTACATAAGAAATAAACTGAGTTTGAATGAAGTTTGATTTATACCCATGTGTAAGTTGCCGATTCATTTTATTTTTCCACATAAAAAAATAAAAATGAGAAAGATTGGAAAAAAGCTATGCTTCGCACTATTAAAGTAATTCCACCATGATCTCATACGTTTTACGGCAGTTTCATATTTGGCTGACCAATTAGATTTATGAAGCGGAAAGGCCATAAGTACACCATGATTTGCTTTACTATTTTAAATCTCGCTAACTCTTTCATTAAGTCTTTACTATCAGAAACAGCAATCTCATATTAAATTCACATTATTATTTATATTACAATATTATTTACTCCATTAAACTTATGTATTTCCAAGATTAAACGTATGCAATATTAACCGTAAATGTCTTAAATAAAATTATACTAGATTTATTTTTGACGGATTTTATCAATTTTATTTGTAAATATAAAAAGTTTATATTAACAGTGGAAAAAAATGCCAATCTCGGGATTGTCAAATTGTAATCCCGAAATCTCGGGATCAGAATTTTGGCTCTAGATTGGATTCCCTATTCGTGACTGATATAGGGAATACGATACGTATTGTTGACGGTTTCTAAAATTACTCCCGAATAACTTCAAAAATCGATCATACAATCCAATAAGTTGGAGTTTTTCCGTCAGGATGTTATGATTGACCTTGTCAAATGCTTTCGAAGAAGTATTCGAATCTTTTTAATGATGGGGTTATAGGTTCAAACAACTGACAAAAAAAAACTCAAATACCGTAGAAATGACAAATTTGGTTTTTGAAACTATGTTAATGGAGCTCTACGACGTAAATTATAACTAAATTTCTAACTTAAATAACATTATTTCAATACGGTGTAGTCTCAAATACTTTTTGACTTCACATAAATAAATAAATTCAAAAACCTCGTGATAATATTCTATTCACACAAATCGTTTTCCGTTTTACTATAAAAGTATAAAGGATTTGTTTAGCACTTCAAAATATATTTGAGAAGTTGTGATTGAGTGCTTAATGCGACAGGAAAGATCACAATTGATTCCAAAAATCCCATCTCTTCAACACGACTAAAGGTCTAAATACACATGACCGTAACTCGACATAATAATATAAGTACACATAAATGGCTGTTAACTGGTATAAGTATTTTTTTTCTTTGAACATAAATAATTTTGAAAAGACTTCTAAGACAATATATCTGTACCTCAGAGGCAGACGGATGCAACTCTATTTTTGGGGAAAATGATTTTTTTTTAAGAATCGTCATGCTAAAGGCTTTATTTATTAGAGGCAGAGAGATGGAATTCCTAGTCCAAGATATGCATAGAATAAAGATGCAAGTGCCATACCTACCTAAGAGGCAGAAGGATGCAAATCCAATAATCCACAAAGATAAAATTCTCTCAAACCGTCTGCAATATGTACTAGACGAGAACCAGCCAAGAGAACGAGCTTTAGAGGAGGATACAGCACTATGGACCATATCCAAGTCATCAGAGAAATCAGAGCGGTAACAGAAATATAAGCTGCCGCTATCCATGGGACTATGAGAAAGGGTTCGATTCCATAAAGAAATTTTTAATACTCGATGCACTCAGAAATCAAGGAATCCCAGGGCGCTATATATATTTTTTCAATAATATATACAGTAGCGCAACAACATCTCCATTAACCATCGCGCATTTCTTATCAGCAAAGGAGTCCGACAAGGTGACACAATCTAACCTTAACTATTTACAGCTGCACTTGAAGACTTATTTAGAGAACTTGAATGGAATGACGCGGGCCCCCATCCGCGCTTTCCCAATGACAATAAATAGTAGTTTGCAAGACTCAGAAGACCTCCAAAGCAGAATGCAGGAACTCGCTGAATTAAGCAACAAAGTAGGTTTGAAAATAAATGTATCAAAGACGAAAGTTATGTTCAACTGCTTTGCGGGCCAAAAGAGATTCTCATCAATGGCACTCAGCTCGAACAGGTGAAAAACTACATCTATCTGGCACAACAAGTGTCTATAGATGGATGTATATTTGATGAAATTGTTCGCAGAGTAAAGCTAGGCTGGAGTACTTTTGGCCGCCTGAATAATTTCTTCAAAAATGACCTCCCACTGTGCCTAAAGTGCAAAGTGTTCAACCAGTGTGTACTTCCCGTAATCACATGCGTGTGAAACATGGACCCTAAGTAAAAGAGAGATCCAGAAACTTAGAGTAGCACAACGTGGAATGGAAAGGTGCATGCTGGGCATAACGCAAACGGACAAAAAGAAGAATGAGTGGATAAGGGAACAGACAAGGATTAATGATATGATAGAGTTTGCTAAAAACATCAAATGAAAATGGGCTGGACACATAGGCCGAAGAAAGAACAATCGTTGGACAAATTTATTCATCCAGTGGTATCCAAGAGGTACAAAACATCCGCAAGGTAGATCTAGAGGCCGCTGGATTGATGAAATGATAAAGTTCTGCGGAAAAACTTGGCAACGCAATGCACAGGGACGAGAGAAGTGGAATCAACTTCGAGATTAGCGAGGCCTTCATCCAGCAGTGAATAGATTCAGGCTGGTGATGATGATGAATACATAATATTTTTTTTTTAAAAAAACTGTGTTTTGTTTTGTTATATTTTATACCTATAAATTTTTTTAACTTATAATTTGTTTTATTTTGGCTAGTTGTAAATAAGATACAAATCCACATTTAACAAAATATCTTTAGAGGCAGAAGGATGCAAATCCACACTACGTTTTTTTTTTTTTTTTAGATATAAAATTGTATTATATTTATTCCTTTCTTACATATTCCAGAAGTAATTTAATTGAATTAGAATAAAAAAAAATAATGATCATTATATTATGTATATTTTCTTAGAAGTTATGAATATTCGTTTAAAATAAAAAAAAATTTTTGGCTCTCCTGAACAATAAGGTATTTGGCACTTGCATCCGTCTGCCTCTGAGGTACAGATATTATAACCAATAGAAAAAGTCTTTTTTGAAAAAAGTAAGACATCCTGCAGGAATCGAACCTGCATCTCTCGGGTTTCGCACCCATGCACATAGACCACTATTTATAGGCGCCATACTTAATTACGTCAATTTTTAACTAATGGCTCTTAATACTCTCTAAAGCGTTTTCGATATTGAGTTACTATTTGTGATCGGCTATTGTATTTTAAATCAAATTAGGTATTATTTTAATTTTTAACCTACGTCACAGATCACTCCAAGATGTTTTGTTGTTACTTACTTGATCTTGCTAAAAAACATAATTATTAACAAATAATTCACAAGATTTAAGAATGTAACATTCTTATTATTAAACATACATAGCATTGAAAACACTTCTGGGAAAATATATTTAAACGATGGAGATGATTTTTTATGGCACGCGAATGTTTTATTTTGAAGAGAGAAAATAATACCTATAATTAATAATAAATGACAGATCATATTGTATAAAAAATAGCAGACTAATACTCTTCAAGAGTACCTAAGCATTACGTTTAATGTATATAAGTAAATAATTTCATTGGTCGGTCCGTAGGGTTGACGCATCATATATTAAAGCACTAACCTCATCAGGCAGTGGGGGAAAACTGCGCCGCGAACCTCTGATTGTGGTCGATTTACAAAGCTTGAGACCACTCTAGCGAAAGAATGCCTCATCTGATCGGAGCAATTCTGGTGTCAATTTTTGCGTAAAAAATCAAAATTAGTAATACAGCAATAAACAATTTCATTTATACCCAAAAATGGCTGTACCAAATAAGAAACAAAAACTTGATGGAGTTGTAATTCTGACAGACAGTTTCAAAATTGGTGGACCAAAATGTATGATGTAATTGAAAAAAGTGATAAAACTATGTGTGCTTTAATGCTCTTTGACTATTATCTAGATTTTTAATGTAATTCTTACAATCTATTTTTTTCCCATGAAAAACTGCTCTAAGACAGTCGAAAAGTAATACTAAGGAAATTTTGGCACGCGGATGTAAAAAGGTTCACCAACCTTAATCTATATACGATACAACTTAAATAAATATTAGTAAAGTAGTTTTTTTAGTTATTATCTAACATACGATAATGGACGGATAGGCAAACACTCCAATTTTATAAATACATATTTATATTATTAAATAATCTTTTTGAACATAACCTACCCTTAATAGTAAATATAATATTTATGGCTTCACCGCACGAATAATTTACAATATGCTCATTTATTTATTATAATTACCTACTTACATTGAATATATTCGTAATAGTAATTGTATCCAATCACGTTAGACTCACGCAATCTCTTTTTTAAATCATTTGTAACTCCTGGTATGCGAGTAGTTTATTCATTAACTGGCATACTATTTTACTGGCACGTGTACATCTTCAATAATGGATTTATTGTGTGCTGTTGATATGCCTATAATAGTGATGGAAAACTAATGGTATACGACCTACATAATATATACGAGCAAAGATTCGATTAAATTCCGTTCAAGGTTACCTACTTATTTCAAAAAAAAAATTAAGATACACGTGTTTATGGTTTTTATTAACTCTGTATACAGATAAATGTCAAAATAGTTTTATGGTATTCTTTTATTCTAAAACCTTCTTGTATAAATATTGAGCCTAAACATATGAAATTGATGCAATGCAATGAGATCTGGGACCCTTAATTTTCATCGTGTCCGGAAACTTGTACGTATGCAGTTCACCGTATCACACTTCACCGTGAAATGTTGTATCGGAAATATATGGCGGTATATTAAAAACCACCCAACCTCTTTGGGTCGAATAATACTGACATAAAATTCATGTCTAAATAAAACACGGCCCTTGTCGGTTCACAGTGTGTACACTTTACAGGATTTACTGGATTATATGTTAGGTTTGATTATGTTAGGTAAGGTTTTCATTCTTGAATTCATTATTTTAGCCAAAATCAACAAGGGAAATTGTATTATTGTCCATATTGAATCTAATACAATTAGAGACCGTATAGTGTACGGTCATCTCTTTCCGATAAGAAAGCTCACGGCGAACTATTCCACGGTGAAATGTTTTACGTACAATTTACATGTAACCAATTTCTACTCGGCCATTTTATTAATACACGTCATGGCTTTATGGCTAGAAATTTATGAATATTTTTCTATTGTTGTTGAGAAAAATTATTGTTATCTATTTACTTAACCTAATTAGTTCATGTTTTTTATCCAAATAGATACTGAAAAAATAACATATGAATTTTTCTCACAATTTCATACGTGAGTTGCCTTAAGTCGTAACTCACATATTCAAAAAATCGAGTTTTTAGATAATCACCAACATAGCACTGTATTAAAAAAATATATATTAAGCTCCCTTGATTAATGAGTTGGTGTGTCGTTTTACATTATTTTTTTAAATATTTATAATACCTATTTATAAGACTGCAGACACACAGCACACTAGAGGTGAGTTGGAAATACTGTCACCAGTTTATGTACTCAAGTTTCGGATGAAACTACCCATACTAATTATTTGTGGCCGAATAAACTTATTCCAAAAAACTTGTGATGATATCATCGCGAGTCACTGGTCTGTGCACTCGCCAGTTGGTAGACTTTCAACACTTTTGCATTAAATGCGCACGAATGTAATAGCACTTGAATATAGGTATATTTTAATTTATTAGTCTATTGCGTTTGAATGTATGAATAATAGGTCATAAATTTTGTGTCGCAGCACAGTGGTGAGATGACGCACAGGCTTAGACTTGTTATATACCGCTCAAAAAATGTTTAAAATTAAAAAAAATCACTGTTATTCATTTTTGTTAACAATAATATTATAACCTAACAGAAAAACAACTCATAAATTTAAAATTTTATAATAAATGGGACTTTTCGACAATCGGAGCTCAGCGTATTTTTAGAGATTATGTTGAAGCCGATACACAGTCTGAGTTCCCTGAGCCGATACGTATTTCAAAATACTAATAATATGGAGTTGGTTTTAGTTTCAGTTGAGTATGAAACTTTTGTCGCATACGCACGCCAAACGATCTATATAGTATTCCAAAAAATACTAGTAAGTATTTTGGAACAAGTTTACTAAGTATTTTTTATACTGGTAGTAAGTATACTCAGTCTTCAAAATCGACCAGTTTTCCCATCTCTACAGCACACTATGAGAAATAGAGCTCCCTGATTGGTTAAAAAGGTCTGTATGACAGAAATCACATTATTCATTAAAAAATGTGAGCTATGACACCAACGGTCAACTTTGTCAACGTTTTTCACATGGTTTAAAGTGACTTATGATAGCCAACTATTTTTCTTGAAATAGTATAATGCCTTTAGAATCACTAGTTATATTATTGAACTCAAAAATGACAAAATTGCAAAATGTTAGTTATGACTTTAGGCGACTCATGTAGACATTCTGGCGCTTTCGCATAACGGAGTCATGTAATACGAATATTATTATATAGATGTATGCCCACTATGACCGAGCATCTAATGCAATATAATATCGTGGGTTCAAGATTCGCATCCTGGGTCTAGAAAATATACATATTATTTTTCAACGTGTACTCAGAGTATGGACCTAATAGGTTGAGCAAGTGGATAACATCCATTTCTTGTAAAAACAAAAATCTGTTAATATAGACTTCTACTACGATGAAGCCCATATTATGATCTTCTTAAAATCGGACATGGTCAAAAAAATGTAGGAAAAAATTCAAATATTACTACTTGAATTTAGCAGGTTAGCTTCAGTAATCTATCGACTTTGTGGCAAAGATTTTATAGTCGTTTTTGGTATAATTGTGATTTTTAAATCATATAAATTGTATATTATAATGATAATAGACAGATCACTATAATAACGTATATATATGTTCTACTTTTCATTCGCATATAACCTCCACAGCTCTGCGTGCAATTAAACTTCTTGGATTCATCATGCGACAAGCTAAACCATTCAAAAATCTAAATATCATATTATTACGTACACTCTACGTCTCTTTAGTGCGTAGCATTGTTGAATATGGGTCTATTATAATCTAGAAGCCTAAAGAAGTTTCCGACAAGTTTATTTTAGAGCGAGTTCAAAAGAAATATTTTTGATGTCTTTATTTTCATTTCGATAATTCGTCAAACGATTATTTTCCGACAGCTTTTTTACAAGACATGCTCACTTTTTACTGTTTTAATTCTCGTATTTCACTTCTGCTCTTTTTTCCTGCAATCACGAGGGATGGTTTCCAATCCTGGAGTCCCAATGAAATTGAATTTATATGCACTTCTCAATTACTTACGTGGTCGAAGCCATGACATATTCTGGGTCAGAATCATTTCCTCGTATCAATCTTATCAGGCACCATTAGCGAGGAGTGCAAGAATAGTCAAAGCGCTCCCCAGAGACATAGACATTTTCAGTGATTTTAGTATTTTGTTATTGAAATTTTATTTTATTGTATAACACTATTAATGTTTTTCATTTCATTTTCTTCTTTCTTATGAGGGTACGTATATAGCAAATATATTATATGTAAATTTTATATTGTGAATGTTTTGTAATTACAACGTTTTTCTTAGCTCGTATTCTTATTTGTCCAGTGGTTCTTTGTCCGGTACAAATCTTACAATCGATTTTTAACTAACTTCCCGACTAGCTAGACATTTGAAACTTTTAAAACATATCAGAACACGATGTCAATGCATTTTTTAATACTTTTAGCCATCTTTAAGTAGAATTGAATTCATTTTCGGTTAATTCTGTTTTGTATGAAAAGTTATTACGACACCATTATTGGTTGCTAGGGGTCTGAGGTCCTAGCAACTAAATCATTAATATTTACTTGCGATACTATGGAAATCAATATGACAATATGTCAAAATGATATTTCAGTATTGTTTCTATCAAGTACAAATTTTTTTGATCGTTTAAGCTAGTCAAGTACAGTTTATATGATTAAACAGAAAATTTTAAAACGTTGTATATAAAAAGTTCTTTTTATCTTGTAATTATTTAAAATAAATACAAGTTTGAGCTATATAAGATAACCTTAAATTCTAAATTTTCGACTAATATTTACGTCAATTGGACCTTTAAGTGTCTACTCACTTCATAATGTCTTTTATTTAACATCGATTATGATTTTTTTTTTAAATATTTTAGTGATAAATCTTATCTTTTTGCTTTCAGAAGCACAGTTTCAAAAAAAAATATAGTGGGAATCCGGGAATAATTTAAATATATGAAATTTATTGGCGTGGACTACATTAAATTTATATAGTCAGTTAAGTGAGTGTATTACTTGGCATTTTATGTGTAAGTACTTAATATAAGCACGCAATAAAGCTTGCTGTCAATCCAGACGAATAAAAAATAACATAAATCGCTTAAAAGCTTCTTCTTGGTCAGCAAATACGATAAGAAAGGAAAATAAGCTCATGTTAAGTCTTAGGAAATTCATTCTAAAGCTTTTTCAAAGGTATAGAAAGCTTCCGGTTGTGAGATAAAATAAGTGATTCTTGACGTTTGGTAGGCTAGAGGAAAAGTCTGCGATGAAACATTAAAGCTTGCGTCTCACGAAAGATTTGATAACTAATTGAATACGTTGAATATGATTTTTTTTGTATATTATTTTATTCGTATGGGAATTTCGTATTATGGTTTATCATCATCATCATCAGCCTGAATCTATCCACTGCTGTATGAAGGCCTCTTCAAGCTGCTTCTACTTCTCTCGGTCCTGTACGTTGCGTTGCCACGTACTTCCGCAGAACTTTATCATTTCATCGATCCAGCGGCCTCTAGGTCTACCTTGCGGACGTTTTTTACCTCTTGGATACCACTGGATGACTAAATTTGTCCAACGATTGTCTCTTCTTTGAGCTATGTGTCCAGCCCATCTCCATTTGAGGCTTTTAATGAACTCTATCACATCACAAACCCTTGTCTACTTCCTTATCCTCTCATTCCTCTTTTTGTCCTTTCGCGTTATGCCCAGCATGCACCTCTCTATACCACGTTGTGCTACTCCAAGTTTCTGGATATCTCTTTTACTTAGGGTCTATTTTGCACACGCATATGTGATTACGGGAAGCTCACACCGGTTGAACACTTTGCGCTTTAGGCACAGGGGAAGGTCACTTTTGAAGACATTATTCAGGCGGCCAAAAGCACTCCAGCCTAGCTTTACTCTGCGAACAATTTCATCAAATACACATCCATCTATAGACACTTGTTGTCCCAGATAGATGTAGCTTTTCACCTGTTCGAGCTGAGTGCCATTGATGAGGATCTCTTTTTGGCCTGCAAAGCTGTTGAACATGACTTTCGTCTTTGTTACATTTATTTTCAAACCTACGTTGTTGCTTACTTCAACGACTTCTGAGTCTTGCAAGAAAATAACTATGCCATCGGCAAAGCGCAGATGACTTTCAAGGCATTCTCCATTTATGGGGATCCTTTTGTTATTCCAGTCAAGTTGCCTGAATAAGTCTTCTAGGGTAGCTGTAAATAGTTTAGGTGAGATTGTATGGTTAGGTTAGGTAGAAATAATACTGAAATGTCATATTGATTTCCATAGTAACGCACGTATATATTAATAATTTAGTTGCTAGGACCCCAGACCCCTAGCATCCAATAATGGTGTCGAAACAACTTTTCATACAAAACAGAATTAACTGAAAATGAATTCAATTCTACTTAAAGATGGCTAAAAGTATTAAAAAATGCATTGGCATTGTGTTGTGATATATTCTAAAAGTTTTAAATGTCTAGCTAGTCGGGAAGTTAGTTAAAAATTGATTGCAAGATTTGTACTGGACAAAGAACCACCGGACAAATAAGAATACGAGCTAAAAAAAACGTTGTAAAATAAGCCAAGGTTGTCATTACCGAAAATTAGGTACCTTGTACCGGTGACTATATATTCTTTTAATATTTGGGGGCAATCTGGTACTAGAAACATGGTGTGCACATACAATGTTCTTGAAAATCTTTTTTTATGACACCATCGATCTGAAACCTTTTTAATCTCAACTGTTTTTCAGCGCTTAATTCTAATTACATCAATGCTATTTTTATTTGTATTATTCATCTTCCAACAACAAAATAATGCTTTAAAAATTGGAACTGCGCAGTGGACCCATACGTACTTAAGATTTATATATATATGACACCCCGGAAGTCCTGGTAGGGAGGGGAGTCGGGGCCGCACAGCCCGATCCGAGCTCCGCACTCAACTCTCCGGTCGACCTGACGTTAATGACGCTCTCAGTAGCGCGCCGTTGATCGATACGTGTGAGTCACATGACCAGCTTCCACCCTTTGACTAGCTCAGTGACGTTAATTGTTCAGGGCGGTCAATTGAAGCTGGGTTTCGGGTTGGTAGAGCACGTTCAGTGTAAGGTAGTCTTGACAGTTGGGTAAATATAGTATGCCGGGATGATAAAAATGATGAAAGCACCAATTAATCGACGCAAAGGTCAACGGTTTTTATTATTGATTATGGTTCACAAAAAAGTTACATACACAACACAACACACAGGACACAATTATTAAGTTTTACACAGTTTATAAAGTTACAGGCACATTCGAGATTAAGGGTCGGTCTAAAGTTTTCAGAATATTAATTAAATTTTCACGAGTAGGTTCATTTATATTTTTATTCGCAGTGATTGCACGGCTACACTATTATTTAAAAAAGAGTTATCTAAGTTAATTTATCGATTTTTAAATTATTTAGACACCTCTGGGCACCTTGTGTCGCCAGCAAATCGCGATTCGCGTCACTTAACAGCTATGGGCAGTTGGTATGTAGTAAACACGTCTTGACTAACCGGATCGATTCCTGTCGATACAGAAATTGTTTTAAAAAGTAGGTAAACAGCGACAAATTATATTCTTCGCGAAGTCGATTTTAAGCGGGACACAAAGTCCATCACGGATCGAAAGGCTTCGACTTCTGACCTGGCAGCTTGCACCACTGGCTATGTCCCCTTTTCAGCCTTATTACTGTCCCTCTCGATCTACCCCTGAACGCTCACCCCCTCTCTGTCATTCTTGCCCGTAGCAGAATGCTTGGCCTTTACTTGGGTTTTACCTTAAGGGTCGTCCAAGTTACCTTTTTGCCAGGTAGTCGAGCGATTTCGAAGGAATCGAGCCCAAAAGAAACAACATTAGGTATGGTTTTTGAAATATTCGAATTACGCCTATAAATATTAATCCTGCGTGACCAACCTTTATCTCGGCCATTTGGTAATTTGAACATTTTTAGTTAATAAATACAGAGCATTTTATTCATCGAGCGGCGATAGATGGACATATGGCTTAGCGGACTATAAGAAACATGAATGTGGCATCCATATCTTTGCTCGTACTTTACCCTAAAGGGGTCCTCCATACACGTAGAAACGTGGAGGTATCATACATATATATATATATATTTGTATTAATATATATAATTTGACAATAACAATTATGTGTGTTCAATAAAAGAATGCTTCATTCTTCAATTTTGTAAATTATTCGTTGATTAAAAAATATATTTAATTTTTGTGTTAGATGCACATAAAGGAGAGAAAGGAGACAAATATGAGTAGTGTAAAAAGGAAATATCTAACATTACGATAAAATAATAACTTTTTTTTAATATTTGTACGATTATCTTTATTATAATTGAACTTAAGTTTATATAATAGAACTCCATTATATTGGTTTTTTAAAACAAAACTTCATTGTTATATGATATTATTTCGACAATCTTTTCAGCCTGTTCTATAACTAGTAACTTCTTCTTATTGTGCCATCCCCTAGCGGAGGGCGGCCACCAGCAAGGCGATCTTGGTATGGATCACCGGTAATACCAATTGAGAGGGCGATAACTATGTTCAACGAAATTGCTTCGGACGTTGATATATTCCACTTACGTGAGAATGAGTTTAGGTGGACGTTGTTTTATAAATTCTTAAAATAGGGTCTGCTTAACTCATCCGGTGTACTTCCTTGTACCTATCTAATTTATCTACTCATCTATCTCTTTTTTATGTAATACTGTTATATTTATATATCTTTGTTTCTAAATGTTGTGAACGTCTTAAACTTATAATTTGTAATGTCCACAATATGTTAAAAATATAAATATATTGAAATTGAATTAAATTGAAATTGAATAAATTAAATCTTATCTTTGTCGTCTGCTACCCGGAACAGTTCAGTGGAGCTGCACTCGTACCAATCACGGAGGTTCTTAAACCACGAAATGCGGCGCCTTCCTCTGCTACGCTTACCATTGATCTTTCCTTGAATGACATGTTGGGGAATGCTGTATTTTTATCCTCTCATAATGTGGCCGAAGTACTGTAGTTTCCTGGTTTTGATACTACGTAGAACTTCTCGGTCCTTCTCCATTCTATTGATAACTTCAACATTTGTCACCCGGTTAGTCCAAGAAATTTTGAGGATGCATCTATACAGCCACATCTCGAAAGCTTCAAGTCTCCGTGACATCTCTTAGTAACTAGTAACTAGTTAATCCAAACTAAACGTTTGCAACTTCAAATCATTACAGAAAGAGTGGGTGTATTATATTATCATAATTTATATCTGCTTTCTTGCACACAACAGTGGCATATATATATATATATATATATATTGTTAACTGTCAATTCATGGTGGAACTGCATTGTATTGTTGTTTTTATTTAATAAAACGCAATTTTTTTGTAATACTTATTCCACTTTTAATCAATAGATTAGGACCGGTTTCGTCAGCTTCAGAGGGACATTTTCAACCCTGTTGTCAACCAAGTTGAAAATGTCCCTCTGAGGCGGACGAAACCGGTCCTAATCTATTGATTAATAGTGGAATAAGTACTACAAAAAAATGCGTTTTATTAAATAAAAACAACAATGCATATTTTATTTACTTTATTTATATTTATTTCACTATAAATAATCATTTTTACTAAAATCACATTATATTTGAGTTGTGTAGATAGCGTTATCTTCCGTACATCATTAATAGCTAACTTAACATCCTGTAACATTAAAAGTTATCCTAAGTTTTACACGGGAAAACTTTCAATGTGTACAAAAAGAAAACGATAAAAACTTTTCGATGCGATCAAATAATCTTTAGTGAGCTTTAAGCTTCGGCTGTCGATGCTATCGATTCAGAAAACAGCCTGAAAGGAAAATCGATTAGGCTCGACGTTGAATGACGCACCTAGTGAGAATTAATGAAACATTACGCATGCCAGGTTATGATATCTTCTGCCACATTTCTCACACCTCCTAATGCCATCATTATGTGTATCAATACCTTCACATAATATCTGTCACCGGTGATTATATTCACATACTTATTCGTTTTTCTGAATTTAGAAATAAACCTCAAAAGAAATTGAGGGTATTAGTTTCAAAACCTCCACTTTTTGTTTTTATTGCATTTTAACATTATAGATATTTCTTACGTACATTTTGACACGTGGTGACTTAAATGGTAAAGCAACCATCTATTGTGTCATTTAAACTATTATTTTGACGACATTCTACATAATTCATTTTCTTATATTTCTGTTACTTGTAATGTTATCAATAATTATTAACATTTTTACTGCCAGCCAATTTTTACAAGTTGGACACTTGCAGGGCAGCTATTTTTGGAATAAAATAAATACCAGAATGATAAATATTTGTGAAAACAAATCAACATGTTTTTCGAGTTTATCGTGAATATTTTCACACTAAAATGATAAATATTGTGTAAATAATATAAACACAAATAGCTTATTCAGAAGTTATGACACTTACAAGAATTCATGAGTTAACTCGTCCATGGCATGATGCGACATACATGCTTTGACGAGTTAACTTGGCTCTGGCAATGATCAGGTTAATAATTGTCAAATACGTAATAACACTTTTTTATTAAATATGTACGTAAAATTAAAATAATGTCACTTTGTTGTTTTTTTTAATTCTTAGTGGAAAGACAATATTGTGTAGTATATATTCCAATTAATTCAATATATAGACCATCAGCAGTTATTTACACCTGTGACTGTCTCAGGAGCAGATGTCCAAGACTGATGTCACCATTCACTCAAGTGTGCTTTGACTGAGTTTACTGATACCTAATTAATGCATTTTTAGTTGGCCTTTGGTGTCGACCAGCTCGGATGGCCCGATAGCACAGGTGCAGCTGGTTGAACCGACTTGTGCATCTCTTCCTATTTGGAGTACATTCTCGGACATTGCCAGACAATGTTGTTTGCATCATGTAACTCTCCATTACGTGGACATATTGGATTAGTGATTAGTCCAAAATCAAAGAGCTTGCCAAAAAATCCGCCGAGCCCAGTCAAGAATTGACTGATTTGTGATGAATTGGTAAATTACCATGACTGAAAATCTAAATTCTTCACATAAAAATAACACTTTATCTTTCAGGTAGATAATTAATTTAAATGTATATTTTATATAATATTTCACTACTCGCATTTATAATCATCCAATATTGTGTGTCAGATAAAATATTCTATGTGCAGTGATTATTTTGACAAGCGGTTTTTTGTAATTATCTCGGATTAAATATGTATGCGCTGGTAACTGGCTTTGCAACTAGTACCCACAGTTTATTATTCCAACTTCATTCACTGCATATTTAACGTACGTATTATATTTCTGTACTAATAAATAAAATTGAAATGTCTATCGCAATTTTTCACAGTGTTTTACCTGTCTGTCTATAATAACTCAAAAACTACTGAACCAATACAGGTTAAGAGGTTACGGAGTTACAATGTAAAACTTTTCGGAAATAACGCATTTTTTTATAAATTTTTATTGTAAATTTTGACTAATCATAATTATTTGTTGATATTAATGTTATTGTAAGCGTAGATTGTTTCATATTTTGTGGTTTGTTATTATTTAAAATAATTTGTTTAATACCCCTGACGTAGTATCTTTCATTATTATTATCCTACAGCTTTGCCCGTTTTTGCGAGCGATTGTGTGCCTTATTCGTCACGTCCGATGGGTTCAAACGCCAAACACACTAATTGAACGTTCGAAATTCAAATAGGTCATATAGAGTATGAAAGGAAGGGTTTTCCGAATTTAAGTTATCTTGCGATATAATATTGATGTTTCTCTAAAACTTTCCGGCACATACGTCACATTATTGACAATATGGGAATTTATTTTTTCACAATGTTTGCAACACTCGAACCGACTAAACAAAAATGGCCGCTTTAAATTGAAAATGCGTTTTAACCGATATATACAATCAATTTTCACAAACTAATCATAATAAGATTGATCGATAAACATATTAGAACTGATTTATTTAAATTTTTATAAATTAAGTTCTCTGTTTATGTTAAGTTTCTACACCTCTGACGGAAATCAAGTCTTTTGACACTATAAATTTATTACGCTATGTATACTAACATACGGTATTTCAATTGACTCACCACATATTTACTTATGAGATGCATTCGAGTGACTGTAAGTTGAAGTGAGCACAATTTTATATAACTTAACACAGTCACAAAAAAATCACTTTTAAAAACAAGGTAACATACGTCATTATTTGTTGTTTATGTAAAAAACGACAGGTGATATTATTTACGTCTCCTAATGATTTAAAAATGCACAGCACTATATAATAACTCACATTTATAACAAGCACCCATAGATAACTATAAATATTCAAATAAACAATAACATTTATACGAATTCCGATTAAAACTGATCATTTCATTGAAACGCGGGCGTACGACATATCGGCGTTTTACGACACCAAGGAAAATTTTAAAATATGATGTCACTTTTTTTTTTTTTTTGTAAGGCTGTTGAATCAATTTTTATTTTGAACCAATGAAACTTATATACATTTAATTAGCTCATTATAACCCAAAAATATTTAAAAGGTATCAACCAGTTTTGCCAACTAACATTTTCAAAGTTCAGTAGATTTTTTGATTTTTTCTTCAAAATACCATTGATTGACAAAAATGTATGAAATTCAACGATTGTGTTTGGTGAAAGCGTGCATATTGACATAATCTCACAAGTGTCTTTTAAAAAATCATGTAAATAGTGACTTTTGTTCATCACAAATATCATTATTTCTTCTTTTCCTGACAACAATTTCAGTAGATCTAATGAAATTCCAGTAGACATGGCAACACTGACTATGCGATCAACCCAGTGTTGCCAAGTCAAAATTTAAAAATTCAGTAGATAGACATGGCAACACTGACTATGCGATCAACCCAGCAGTGTTGCCATGTCTACTGAAATTTGCCAATATACTGAATTTTTGATTTTTTTTCGAAATTCAAGAAATCTACTGATATTTGTGTTTCTCCATAATTGTAAATTAACTGATGATTCTTTCAATAATAAACTTGAAATGATTTACGCATGACCTTTTTTGATGTTATACACTTCTAAATTGACATAAAAAGCATTGTAACTCTACCCAAGAGCGCCATTTTACCCATTAATATCATCATTGTTTACAGTAAATTAATATTATTAGTTATTCTTATTCTTATTAGTTTATATCATATATTATAATAAACCACATTTTTCAAAATCTTCTGAAATTTTAAATTTTGACTTGGCAACACTGGGTTGCAGTGTTGCCAAGTCAAAATTTAAAAATTCAGTAGATATACATGGCAACACTGACTATGCGATCAACCAGTGTTGCAAAGTCAAAATTTTAAAAAAAAATCAGTAGATAGACATGGCAACACTGACTATGCGATCAACCCAGTGTTGCCAAGCCAAAATTTAAAAAATCAGTAGATAGACATGGCGACACTGACTATGCGATCAACCCAGTGTTGCCAAGTCAAAATTTAAAATTTCAGTAGATTTTGACAAAAAATTCAGTAGATATCATAAAATATCAGTAGATTTTGAAAAATGTGGTTTATTAGATATGATTTAAAACTAATAAGAATAACAATAACTAATAATATTAATTTACTGTAAGCAATGATGATATTAATGGGTAAAATGGCGCTCTTGGGTAGAGTTACAATGCTTTTTATGTCAATTTAGAAGTGTATAACATCAAAAAACGTCATGCGTAAATCATTTCAAGTTTATTATTGAAAGAATCATCAGTTAATTTACAATTATGGAGAAACACAAATATCAGTAGATTTCTTGAATTTCATTTATTATATTATCTATAATTATCATTATTAATACATTACATACATTACTATAATTATAATAATCATTATTAATAATATATTATCTATATACTATTAATTATATTTATCTACATATTCATATCATCATCATCATCAACTAGGATCAATCCACTGCTGGATGAAGGGTTCCACAACCTGATTCTACTACTAGCAGTTAAACGAATTTGTGATACTATACCTATTTATATCATCCTTATCAACATCGACCTGAACCAATCCACTGCTGGATCAAGGCCTCCCTAGCCTGATTCTATACTTTTCTGCATTTTAATTGCTGTATTTATCAAAATCGGTGATATTATATTTATCTACATATTTATATTGTCATTATCATCATCGACCTGAACCAATCCACTGCTGGATAAAGCCCTCCCTAGCCTGATTCTACTCCTTTCTGTCTTTTGAATTGCTGTATTTATCAAAATCGGTGAAATTATATTTATCTACATATTCATATCGTTATAATCATCATCATCATCAACTAGGATCAATCCACTGCTGGATGAAGGGTTCTCTAGCCTGATTCTATTCCTTTCTGTCATTTGAATTGCTGTATTTATCAAAATCGGTGATATTATATTTATCTACATATTAATATCGTCATCGTCACCATCGACCTGATCTAATCCACTGCTGGATGAAGGGTTCTCTAGCCTGATTCTATTCCTTTCTGTCATTTGAATTGCTGTATTTATCAAAATTGGTGATATTATATTTATCTACATACTCATATCGTTATCATCATCTTCATCAACTAGGATCAATCCACTGCTGGATGAAGGATTCCGCAACCTCATTCTACTACTATCAGCGAAATGTCAAACTGTCTGACGTGAATAAAAAATCCATCCCGAAGAGAAAACTATGGCGCCATCTATGCATATTTCACAATTATAATAAAATCCAACACCGCCAAGCCGTCTGCAAGACCTAGCGAGACAGACTGGCGAGAGCCAGCTGGCTCAACTAGTGAAATATTAAGGGGGGACATGCTCGTCGAAGGTCAAAATTGAGTTTTTATTGTATTTTCAAAGCATGATCCTGGACACTCCTTAAGCGTTGTAGATAATCTATTTATATAATTTTGAAGCCTTATTATCCTTTATAGTTATTTTAAACATTTTATGACTGCATGAAGTATTTTTGTTACATAAAATAGTATTATTTTAAACCTCTCGCTCTAATGTTTTAGAATATGGTCATATTTCGGTACAGAACTGTGCAGTGGTGTTAAGATTTTTTACATTTATTAATTTTTAAACACATTTATAAAACCATTAGTATAATTTATTACGAGATAATTTTTGTAAAATATTCACGATAAAAAATTATTTTGATAATCTCTGTGATCCCAAATTTGACAAGAATTAGGCATTTTATTATTCAAAAAATCGGCAAGATTAACACATTTGAAGATAATTCTAAAGATACTTATTATAAGCTATGTCTTTGACCATTCAAGTGTGATAAAAATCTTATGAATAATGATTGCTTTATAATAATTATTGACCTAAGAATAAGGTAGTGTTTTTTTGAAATACGCCATTTCTTTTGTCATTCCCTAGTGGTTAAGCTACAACATGCGGCCGTAGCCATAAAATGACAAACTATAATTAAAGTAGGGAGTAAAATTATGTTAACGCGCGTGTTTGAACATGTACTTAACCGATTTTTTTTTAATTTTTTTTTTAAACGGTACATGTTCAAACACGCGCGTCAATATCATTTTACTCCCTACTTTAATTATAGTTTGTCAATTTATGGCTACGGCCGTATGTTGTAGCTTAACCACTGGGGAATGACAAAAGAAATGGCGTATTTCAAAAAAACACTACCTTATTCTTAGGTCAATAATTATTATAAAGCAATCATTATTCATAAGATGTTTATCACACTTGAATGGTCAAAGACATAGCTTATAATAAATATCTTTAGAATTATCTTGAAATGTGTTAATCTTGCCGATTTTTTGAATAATAAAATGCCTAATTCTTGTCAAATTTGGGATCACAGAGATTATCAATATAATTTTTTATCGTGAATATTTTACAAAAATTATCTCGTAATAAATTATGCTAATGGTTTTATAAATGCGTTTAAAAATTAATAAATGTAAAAAATCTTAACACCACTGCACAGTTATGTACCGAAATATGACTATATTCTAAAACATTAGAGCGAGAAGTTTAAAAGAATACTATTTTATGTAACAAAAATACTTTATGCAGTCATCAAATGTTTAAAATAACTATAAAAGATAATAAGGCTTCAAAATTATATAAAGAGATTATCTACAACGTTTAAGGAGTGTCCAGGATCATGGTTTGAAAATACAATAAAAACTCAATTTTGACCTTCGACGAGCATGTCCCCCCTTAATATCCAACCTCATTAGTTTTAAATTAATCGGTTATTGGGAAGGTATTATTGGACGTATAATTATTTATGTACCTATTGTTATATTTTTTCTATCGCTTTGGATTTTGTTTGATAAATATTGTTTTAAAAAAATGTATTCAGTTGAAAATGTCCCTCTGAGGCAGACGAAACCGGTCTTAATCTCTTGATAAAAAGTGGAATAAGTACTACATAAAAATTGCGTTTTATTAAATAAAAACAACAATACAATGCAGTTCCACCATGAATTGACAGTTAACAAAATAAAAGAAAATAACGCATTCGGTAAAGTAGTCAAATAGCAGTGGTGAAATGGTGAGGTGAAGTGCGGGTAGAGGGACGCATGCCTACATCCAACCGCTGACGAATGACATACTTGCAACGATTCATCATAAGTAAAGTGTACAGATAGCAGTGGCGGAGTAGGGGGAGGCGGGGCTAGTTGTTACAAAAAAAGAAAAAGTTAAATATCTGAAATCCGTTTACCTTAAGACACATCATATTAATTATTACTAATTCTACATACATTTAGCTATTACAATACTGTTTATTTGTATCCATACATACCTTACAAAAATTACAATAGCATTAAAAACAAAAAATGAAAAGTGTAACAATGTGCCACAGCCGGGGGCAAGTTGTTACAGGGTAGGGGCACGTTGTTAGCAACTAAAACAATAATTGAAAATGTATGTAAAAGTAAGTTTTTTGCTTTTGATTTCTTTGCATTTATATTTAGTCACTAAAATCATACTTCTGACACATGAAATTAACTTTATCCCCACGAATACAGGAAATGTGAGCCCAATTTTTGCATGTTGTGCATTGGATCCACTCTTGCCCAGGTTTAAAGAAAGTATAATTCTCCAAACAGAAACATTCTTCATTCTCTGCGTCCGAAGAAGAAAACACCACTTTCTTTTTCAGTTTCTTAGTTCCTTGGGCCATAAAATATGTTGCTTCATTTTATTATGTATGTTGCAAGCTCGTTTTCTTGATCGACAGAAAATATCTGGAGAGGTTTTGCGTAACCCCACTAACTTGGAAGTGGTCTGACGGTTTTCTTTATGTTCAATATAACATTGTAAGGTCATATAGTTTACTTTGTATGCTTGGGCAGCTTTTTTTCTAAGAGATATTCTGTTTTCAATTATTTCTTTAACCGCTCTGTTGTCGGTTTCCTGGAAAATCTTACCTCTACCGGTTTTGTTTTTTTTTGTCCTCACCATTGTAAGATTGTAATCTGGAAGGATAAAAATAGATGGTATAAGTACCTACCTATTGCAAATAAAGAAGATAACAAAGAATTTGTAGTAAAGTGGTAGTGAGTGGAGTTAATTCATACAGTAACAACCTGCCCCCACCTCACTGTAACAACTAGCCCCTTTGACCCAAATAAAATTGAAATTCTTTTAATATTAACACGGGAATTATATTTACTTCGTTAAATATACAAAATACGAGCATAAATATATAGATTTTTAATAGCATACTTTAAAATAACTTACCTTTTATAGTTTGGTAACAATCAAACTTCAAATTCGGCCAACAAAAGTTGCTTTAGACACGAAATTCACTCAAAATGGTTTTATTTCAACTGCATACAATTAATGCAGGCGACTTTTCGTCAGCGACTGCGGACAGGATGTTTACGTCTCCTATATGACACCTACGCCACAGGACCTTATAACGGTAGAGTTATCTAGGATGTAACAACATGCCCCCGTAACAACTAGCCCCGCCTCCCCCTACCTATATAATATAGAGGGACTTGCGTCTAGTTCCAACCGCTGTATACTGCATTAATCTGAAACAAAGAAAATATGTCTTTATACTGTATAATAATATATCGTCACCCCAATACTACAACTAGACAACTTTGATTTGGTAATTGTTGAAAAAAATAATTTAAACTTTACTTGATTAACATAAATCTAGGCCAAAATTTTGTACGATAAAATATTGTAAATTTATTTAATGCATTTATGGTTTTAAAGTTATCTAATATTTTCGAACCCAAAATTAATAGGTGCAGTTCCCATTAACTTCTGACTTACCTAGTTGTATATAAATGGAGTAACCCCCGACATCGGTTAGTAATTAAGGAATTAATTAATACCTACCTTAATTAAATATACCAGTACCAATGACATTAATATGGACGACGCATCTGGAAAGAAAAATGACACTCACTTTTTTGTCGGGTCTGCCGAATGGCATAATCTGTCCTAACGCCATTACAATAAAGGTGATATTGCTATAAATTCCCTATGCTTTGATTCGGGTCTGCCGAATGGTTCGAATCGAACGGGTTCGCTCGAATGATGATTGTCACTAGAAACACTGTTCTAACGCCATTACAATAAAGGTGATATTGCTATAAATTACCGATGCGTGATATCGCATAATGGAAATTTCGTGACGTCTACCTATACATGTTTGAATGTCGCTATGTGTGAATTTATTTGCTAACTACTGTATTGAGTGAGTTGTCCATTAATAATGTCATTGACCAGTACCGATAGCCAACATTATAACGCAATTCGATAATTATTTCATATACAACTACTAGTTAAATTTATCGTAATTAACCAAGATGCCCGTAGTTTAATTGGAAAAACATACTGGCTCGAATCCAGCAGATATAGGTTCAAGTCTCGTTGGGTGTCGTATTTTTTTTCTACTAAATGATTTTTGCTAGTGCATGGGATGTTTTCAAATTATGTATATTCAATATATAGAATCTTACATTCTGAAACCTTATGTCTTGTTCGTTGAATAAAAAAAATAGTTTAATAAAATTATATAGTTGTATCATTTTGTAGAAACGGAAATGTAGAATCATATTCAATAGCTAACACAAAAATAGTGAAAATCAAGTTATCTAGTTTTAGTATTGAGGTGACGAAATAGTCACGGGCTCTCGCTAATATTAACTAAATATAGCATTCATTGCAGTATTTTCATTTCTCTACAACATTATTTATTCAATACAAAACATTATATTATTCTCTAAACTGTATTTGAATTTTGTGACTTGGCAATTTAATCCATGCTGCATCGTGACTTTAATTTATTTTATCACACAATTTGTGTAAAACCTTTTAGATACAACAATAAACGTTATTAAATTATCAAGACACGAGCATTCACCATAGCTGTTAGCTTTAATTAGTGAAAGTGCATTGTAGTAAATTTTAAAAGAACTTAATTTAATTGAGCCCGAAAGCTTTTATATTCACAATTAATATACATTTTTATAAGTTGTAAATAAAATTTATCTCTAAGAATAACTGAAAATTATAAATACATACTATTAATAAATAGAATATCAATATAACTATTATAAACTAGATAATGTTGATAGGTGGCGATATCACCTGTCAACGTTCTTTACATAATATGTCTTCTCCCAGCCTTCCTGTCTCTCTCATATTATGTTTAATTTACATCTTCTCTAATAGCATTTTTGTGGGATCTGATGGATTCCGATCAACTTCTGGAATACAAAATGAATTTGTATGCATCTGTCAATTACCTGCATAGTCGCGGAAGCATGGCATTTTACAACCTTTTTATTATGTCGTATTCTTATTTGTCCGGTGGTTGTTTATCCAGTACAAATCTTGCAATCGATTTTTAACTAACTTCCCGACTAGCTAAACATTTGATTTTTTAGAATATATCAGAACACGATGCAAATGCATTCTTTTAATACTTTTAACCATCTTTAAGTAGAATTGAATTCATTTTCATTTAATTCTGTTTTGTATGAAAAGTTATTTCGGAAGAAATCCGTAATCCAATCCACTATTATTGGTTGGTAGAGGTCTGGGGGCCTAGCAACTAAATTATTAATATATACATAAAATAATATTTAAAATAAAATGACATTTTAGTATTATTTCTATCAAGTACATTTTTTTTTTGATCGTTTAAGCTAGTCAAGTCAAGTTTATACCTATGATTCAACAGAAAATTTAAAAACGGTATATAAAAAGTTGTTTTTATCTTGTAATTATTTTATTTCAAAATAATTATGTATATTCTGTCTAACCGTCTTACTTGTCTGCTGCTGCATCAGCCTGATGGAGTCTTTGTAGAGTATCCCGACTTTTCCGAGAACTCTTTCATTTGTCAAGCGGCAATGTTTAGTTGATAGCTATTCATCGCCGCTATGTTTATATTTGTTGTTGTCATAATACATAATTGTGTATGTTGCCTAAGGTGAGTAGATTAACGTATTCATATTATAATTATTTTGTGAGTATAATTTGTTTTTTTCACGACCTAATTAAAATAAACGACACCTCTAATTTTCCAATTGCGTTTATACGTGTATGTTTAATAATATTGCTTGTACGAAGTATTCTCTGTTATTGTTGATTAATCTCTATGAACTTTGAATAAATACTAAAACCGGTTAGTAAGTTATAAATAAATAAATACCATCCTATAAATGTGGTTTAAATTCAAACAATTGCGCCAAAAAAAAAACTAGAAAACGACGATCGTTTTTAAACTAAAACCACTTTTTTAAAAAATAAAATAGAGTAATAAATACTGGTTATAAATAAATTTATGGGCATATTCTTCTAAGGTCAAAAATATTAGATTCTATAGGTATAATATTCGATATTTTTTTTTGAAAATTACGGATTTAGAAACAGAACCCTTCGTATCAATCTATCATACTAAAATATATATTATAGAATATTCCGCAAAATAAAACTGTCAAGCCATTCGTAGTATACATATAATTTATTATGGCTTAGTCAAATCGACTGACAAATTTTGATGCTTCCTCTATTCTAGATAGGGCACACTACTTATCCTTGGCTATAACCCACTTGTTTGTATTCAGAGCGAGCGAAGGATATTCGATCCAGACCTTTATTTTATCAGATCAGCAATCTATCCTCTAGGACTGTAAAAACATCGCAGTTTTATTTATCGCCTCGGACTCAATTATTTTTAAACGCTTGCCTAGAGAAAAATATATGAAATTAGTCACTCGGGCCGATTTCCCAATGGGAATTGCCATATTTTATTATTTTTGATTTTAAATTAGTTTTTAAAAGGCTAATATTTTTTTCTACCAAATATGTACCTAATTTTTCATATTATGTCAATTCAAAAATAATAGCAAATAATACTCGATTGAGGGACATATTAATATGATCGTCCAGTTGATACAATATGACTGACAATTTAGAAAAATAAATACCACTTTGGCTAAATATAGGTATCGATTTTAGTATTACTAACACAAGAAAAAAACATCAGGTGACAGTGTCACCTGTCAACATTCTTGGATGTGACAGTTCTACAGCAAAAGTTATTAATGGGCAATTTGATTTATCCACTCCCGAAATCACTTCAATTTGAATCGAGCATATTCTTATAATTATTATAAATTGACATTTCCAGAGATACATAAATTTTTATTTAGTATTTCTATCCGACATCATAATGTACTCCATTAAACCTTTCCGTCAATTTATCATAAAGCAATTATAATGTATTTTAATACTGGAATAATTACAAGATAAAAAGAACTTTTCATATACAACGTTTTTAAATTTTCTGTTCAATTATTATGCTCAATGTGCTCAAACTTGTACTTGATATGAAGTAAATAAAAAACAAACAAATATAGAATTCTGAAATGTGATTTTGATTTCCATGGTAACGCACGTATATATTAATAATTTAGTTGCTAGCACCATCCAATTAGCAACCAATAATAGTGGATTGGATTACAGATTTCTTCCGAAATAACTTTTTATACAAAACAGAATTAACTGAAAATGAATTCAATTCGACTTAAAGATGGCTAAAAGATGTTTACGGGCCCTTTCAATTAATTTTGTAATTAACGTGTTAATTTTCATTTGAAAAGTAATTAGCAAAAACACAATTTTGTGCGGCCCGTAAGCTATGGGTTAAAAAAATCTACTGGCATCATGTTCTGATATATTTTAAATGTTTCAAATGGTTTAGCTAGTCGGGAAGTTATTTAAAAATCGATTGCAAGATTTGTACTGGATAAACAACCACCGGACAATAAGAATAAGAGCTAATAAAACGTTGTAAAAATCTAACTATAATATCTGCTAGTAAGGACGTCCGATATTTACTTCGTACTTTGTAGAAACATTTACTATTTATTATTATGTATTAATTATTATTATGTATTATGTAAGAATGACTATTATTTAAAAATGATAATTATAAATTTAGTTGTCAAAGGGTGGCTATAAAATATTCTTAAGTGCTAGAAATTGGTCTGTCTCATAATTGACCCTGCTCATATTACTATGAGTTTACTCAAAAACGGCCTATCTAGACCTCCGAAGAAGACATCTCCAAATAAGTTAGATTCATTCACGCGATTTTGCTATTGCAACGGTGGTTTTGTGAGATGGCGCATATACGAGTTTAAATTCAGGTATCTAAAAATAGACCGTCTTTAACGCTAATGTAGAATCCTGTAAACTTTATCCTCCTCGGCGTTTTAATGAAAAAAAAATATTACGGTACAGAACGCGCATTGCACGCAAATACGAAAGTATACGATTCAGATAACCATCAGATTTTGACATAATTAAGTCGTTTTAAAAATGATACTTATGAAAATTATAGCTAAATTATATATATATATATATAAAATTATAGAAATTATCCTAGAATAATAAAAAAAATATGGAAGCGGCATGTTATTACTTTTCTTCACTTTTTTTGTGATTTTACAGAGGCTTTGACTGCGACTCGCTGTCATATCGCCTCTTCTCTTCTAAAAAAAGATCCGTCGATCAGATCCTCACTTCTATTCTGTTAAATAACTTTAAAATTTTGCCTAGCTCTTCCGTCTTACTCACCGCCATGACACCCTTCAATTCGTCGACATTCTCATAGATAACCGCAATTCGTAGCTGTACTGTGTGAAGTTCATATTTAGGGCATTGTAGTGCTATATGTACAATGTCCTCTAAAATATGACATTAATCGCAGAGCTGCAATTCACTTCTTCCCATGAGGACATCAAATCTTTTTCCCATTGTGTGCTTTGTTTTTAGCCTCAGTATTAACTCAAGCTCATTCCTCGTCAAAGGAGACTCTACAAACCACGGCACCTCTTGTGGTGATGGTAGAATAGACTTACTCCATTTCATCTTTACTAATGATGCCTTATGGTGAAAATCTATCCACATACTTTGGCCCATTTTCTTTATAGCCTCATTCCAGTCCAGGTTTTCTGGTATCCACTGATATGGTACCCCTGAATGGCCAGCTTTCTTTGCCAGTTTCTTCACTTAGAATTATATTTTTTTGACAAGATTGTTTGACTTCTTTATAATATTGAAGTCGCTAATAAGTTTTGGTCTATCAAAAATAATTTAGTTCTTCGATATTTTCTTATAATAAGCTAATATCAAGGCGAAATAAAGTCGTTATCATAATAATTGAGCGCTCAATTCAATACAAATCTTGACTGCCTACTGAACACTTAACATATCATTATTTTTCTTACCCACAAGAAATAATTATTTACTCTTCCCATAACATAACATTAGGTCCGTGCTCTAGATCCAAATAAATTGGTACACATTGAAATATATATATATGTGAATTTACCAGATGTGGAATTTTAACCTGTGACCCACCAGTGAGCTGCAAATTTTCTGTCACTCACCTATCCTTGACGTATCCAGCTTATTAAAAATGTCACAACAAAATAGCATTTAATCGAGACTAATCTGTTAGATATAGAAATAATATAGAATAAAAATATAGAATAGAAAAAATCATTCCCCAGCAGTAATCGAACCTGCACCTCTCGGGTATCGCGCCCACGTGTATATACCACTATGCTAAGGGAGTCATACTTAGTTGCGACAAATTTTTATTAATGGATCTTATGAATCTCTTTGAAGCGCTTTCTAAATTGAGCTACTATTGGCTATCGGCTTGGCGTCATACATTTTTCAAAAAGATTTTTTCTATTCGTTGTAATATATTTTCTCAGAAGTCTCTTCAAAATTATGTATATTTACAATATATTTATCTTATCACTGTTTACTAAGACATCGTCAATATCGTCAGCTATGTCAATCATTTTCTGTGTGAAGATTTCTTTAAATTATATTTCAAATTCCATTCTTCTTAATTATCGATTCACTAAGTTTTGTACGGTTTTCACCTCTTATAGACTTAAATTAACATCTTTATCCTGCTTTAAGAAAATTTTCCGGCCTGTTTCTATAAAAGATTTGTAACGAACTCTGTTATTACACACCATTATCTGTTCCCTTTTATAATTATTTCATTTTCGCTCAAAACTGTGCTTACCTAATTTTCTGAACTATTTTTACTATGTATCTATATTTCGCATGCATATTATGTAAATACAGAATATACCTACGCACTTTTGCAATCTAGGTATAATGGAAAGTCATCTTTAAAAAAGCACTTTAACTCAGCTATTATTTTCGAGATTTTATAATATATACATTATATTATTATAATATATTATTTATCTCACAAAATAAATAAACAAATAATATTAAATTCTACAGGTTTAGCTATTTTGCTTGTCACTCCATTCACAAAACCACAAAAAAATCTGTGCTTTTATCACGCATTTTCAAAATTTTATTTCATATTATATCGTTTTAAAAACTTTTATCATGTTTTTATATTATGCAATAATTGCAACCAGTATTTTTATTCGAAAGTCAAACATTAAATTCAGACTGAGATCCAAAATTTATCTCCAAAATAATTATATTCACTTTGATAAGTTTTTGCGAACCTTAGATGAAATTAAAAAAATCGATAGCACAAGTGCTTTCTTGTCAGTGACATTACCATAAACAGAATTATTTTTAAGGGTGAACGTGACCTTTTTATTTTAAAAGTAAAAAATCTAGAAATGGCTTCTGTTACAAAGAAATTCTGATTAATTTTTCAGTAATAGTAACATTTTGATTTTAATATTACTTATTGCTTTTCACCAGTATAATTATAATAATGTAGATTTTTTAAATCAAATTAATAATGGAAATTTGGGAACTGTTCGGTTATAAGGAATACAGCGGAAAACACATTTTGAAAATACCCGATATACTGGATTATTTGTTAGTTTGGGTTAGTTTAGGTAAGGTTAGATTGGGTTAGGTTAGGTTAGTGACACACACATGATTTTCCGCCCCTGTGGGGGGCGTTCCCATAAGGAGTAGTGCTCCCCAGCCGCTCGGTCTGACCCTGGTAGTCAATGTGCCACCGGTGTAATGATTACGACCCTCGACAAAGCCGAACAAAAACAGACGATATGACACATAGATATAAGTCCCGCAGTTTGCTCTGGCAGGTCCCACGACTTCTCAGGGTGAACTGCGGATGTATAAGTCGGTCACGGACCATGTATATATAAGGTAAAGTGTTATAGGATTAAATTTGAATTAGATATATATTGGATAAAGGGGTTAATTAAATTAGATTAGATGTAATATAAGATTTGATTTGTTATTATAATAGGTATTGTAAATTGTAAATAAATATGTAATGCAAGGGTTAACGAGGTAATAAAGGGGGACTTATGAATGGGCGTTAATGGTATATAGTAATTAAGGAATTAATGTAATTTAAGTAATATTAATATTAATCATATTATGTACATCGATATCACTATATGTTTGGTTGATAGACTGACATCCGTCAACCTTATATAAATGTGTAGCATATGGCGGTATCGGTTTTGAATTGGTAAGAAATACGACCACCCCTAACAGATAAAAAGGCAAGATTATTAAATCCAAAGTCAGTCTGTTTTGTCACTTGTGGGTTCCGGGAGTCGCTTCTGCGACGGCTTGTATCCCCGGGACCCTCACGATCTCGTCTGCATAACTAATTAGAAATAATTAAGTTAACGTTAAATAATTAGTTAATAATAATCAAGTTAATTTTAAAATAATTAAATAATAATATTCGAATTAATTTTTAATTAATCAGTAATAAATGTGGTTATTTTTGTGACTTCGGATATTAGTTGACTCTTGTTTATTGAGACTTCGAACTGTGAACTTCGAATATTAATTGATTTGACTTTTCTTGTTTCTTACTAATTGTGGTGTATGGATAATAACAATAAATCGAGTTTCTTTTAATTATTATAAACTTTGGGACTTTCGATACCAATGTGAATGATACCTTTGGACTATAATCCTTGATGAAGGAATGCCATAAGACCAAGCATATTCTAATAACAATAAAATACGAGTTCTGAAGATTTCATCTGGTGTTTAATTGACTTTGTGCCCCGTGACTTCTTGGTTACTCCACGTCCATGAGGTTCCTGCCTGTTCCTCCACATTAATGAACCTCCACTTCCAAGTGCCTGAGCTAGTCAGGAAGTCGGAGGCCTTCATTAGGTTAAGTTTGGTTAGGTTAACCTAACAAATAATCCACTTTATCGGCTATTTTCAAAACGTGTTTTCCGCTGTATTCCTGATAACCGAACAGTACCGAAATTTGAAAGGAGAGATGTACCTACAAATTTTATTTTTAAAATATGAATGAAAAACCGAAAAAAAATACATAAGAAAGATACATGAAAAGAATATTATGACATACCGAATATATCAATGAAACTGGGTCACGTGTATTTATATACTCAAATATGACATAGCTGTGAAATTGATATTGACAACTAAAACTTTGTCAAAGTGAAATTCAAAGGAATTGTTTTAGTTCGGTGGAGTCGCTTCATTTTTACTGCGAAATAACATCTCTAAGTGGTATCAATTTTATGATCTGTTTGTTGAAAACAATTCCAACATTTGACGTCAATTTCCGTTTGGGAATAAAGACACTTCTTGAAAAAGATACAAAATAAGACGTTTTCTATTACAGAAAGCTTGGAAATGAAAGTGTTTCACACGCTTTTATTTAAAATACAACAGTTACAAGTTTGCCAGTTTCTAAATATACGTTTTCTAAAGATTTATTATATTTTATAACAATTCAAAGGTTTCCGGGTACCATATTATTACAGTCGAACCTAACCTAACCATAAACAATCTGAAAAAAAAATATATTCACGTCTTTTCTTATCAACATTTAAATGTCATCAAAATAAAAGTGTTTCACACGCTTTTATTTAAAAAAACAACAGTTACAACTTCGCCAGTTTTCGCCAACGATTTTTAACTATAATATTATTTCATAACCTTATAAAGCTTTTCAGGTGCATAGAATGGCACCTGTCGAACCTAACCTAACCGTGAACAATCCGAAAAGAAAAAATATATTCACGTCTCTAATATAGCCTAACTTTTCTCATCAACATTTAAATGTTATATCAAAATTACAAGATAAAAATAACTTTTTATATACCACGTTTTTAAATTTTCTGTTGAATCATATAAACTTAACAATTCTATGTTTTGATAATTTACGACAAATAAGGCAATTGTCAACAAATCATTTTTTTGCTATTTTGCAACAAACAAACAAATATAGAATACTGAAATGTCATTTTGATTTGCATAGTAACGCACATATATATTATTAATAATTTAGTTGGTAGGACCACCCCCTTAGCAAACAACAATAGTGGATTGGATAATGCATTTGCATCGTATTCTGATATATTCTAAAAGTTTCAAATGTCTAGCTAGTCGGGAAGTTGGTTAAAATCGATTGCAAGATTTGTACTGGATAAACAACCACCGGACAAGCAAGAATACGAGCTAAGAAAAACGTGGTAATAAAATGTTTTATACGATCAGTGTCCTCGTTCTAAATATGAATGTAAGGGTATATTTCGTTTCAGAGATATTCATGGTTATACTCTCAGTTGGACCGGACCGGTCGGCCATTGCGACTTGGTCTCTACGAGAGAAAATTTTTCAGCCTTTAAAAATTTTGCGGTATTTTACGGCGAGCGAGAAGGTCTTTTCTCATCGATAATTTACCGTAATACACACACACTCTGCTGCACCCCAACCAAGGTCTTGGAAAGTTGCTGCTGGGATATTTTCGGCACAAATTTAATGAGCGCCTAACGTTCGTTATGCCACGGTATACGCCTGCGTAACGGATGTGAAAAAAGCAAGGCTATATGCAGCGACGTCCCTAGACAAAATGTCTCCCATAGGCAGCGCCAAAATGCCACCCCATTTTTATACAGTATTTTTTTATCATCCTTTCATGACTCAAATATCGAAGAAATATGTTGTATGGATACATTACTAACAAAATATATAAGATCACAAAATCTAATTTAAATGCCATCTCTACTTCAATAGACAATATTGAGAGTCCACGGTTTCAGACACATTTAAAAATACACCTGACAACTTTCAAAACTCGCGAATCACTGGTAAAAATATTTGGATAAATTAATTAGGTAAGTATGTACCTACCTATAATTCAATTATAATTCGCAAATCTGCACGTGTCATTGCTGGTCATCAAGGATGTGACGTCCAAGGAAACAGAAAAAAATAGACATCGCGAACCCAACAAAAGAAAATACAGTCCTGCTAAACATTTTATGTTAATTAGTACATTTTGTTTCCAACCAGTGAGGTTATTTCCGTTATTACCAAGTTTAGGTATCTATTCCTATATTATATCTAATGTTTCTCCTCGATTTGCCGCCCTTCAAGTAACTGCCGCCCCCACGCGACGCTCAATCTGCCTACCCCCACGGGACGTCACTGGCTATATGTCGTAGAATGTTAAGAGGAGTGGAGCCGACACGTTAATAGATTGTTCGACAGCCAAATCACCCTTGTGACAGTATTCAGTCATGACATCTTCATGAAGAATAAGGTTCATTAATATTCTATTTACCTAAATAAATTGTATCTTTTCCGTTTCCGGACCCAAACACGCACAGTGCACGCGTCTATATGGTCGGTATATATTCAACCTAATCAGTGGGTCTATTCTATACTTATCGACCGCTAAAGTGATAAAGTGATAAATATTATCAAACTTAGGGTAGGTTTGTATCAAAATATTAGCACTTATTGTAACAATTACACGAAGTTGGTTTTTATTGTTGCAATAGGTGGAATATTTTAACAGCAGCAAGATAAGTGCTGTTAAAATATAGCACTTATTGCAACAATAAAAACCAACTTCGTGTAATTGTTACAATAAGTGCTAATATTTTGATACAAACCTACCCTACGTTTGATACTATTTATCACTTTAGTGTTCGACAAGTATAGAATAGACCCACTGGAATAAATTTTCATTTAAATTTTGTTTACTGGTATTTAATAATAGGTAGGTAGTTAGTTTACACCATTATTATAAATGGTATTCTATCAACCAAAATAATCTGATAACTTAATTAATATATTGTAAATTGATCCGTAAATTCAAATTTACATATCAATACCTAGTTCCAAATTGAATTCCGACTTAACACATCGGTCCACAGACAGATTCCTGTAAACAAATTGCTCTTGTTGTGTTCACATAAATCCGCATGGGAAGCCGAAAGCTCCGAGATAGCTCCGGGCACTTGGAGACAAAAGCTCTGGTAGAATAACATTGCGGGTACTTATATAGCTTTATCCTATCAAGATCATATCAAAACAATAACAAAGCAACGTACATACTCCTACACTCTCACTACTTTACCCAGTAATACTCTCATGTAGATACTTAAAATCATAGACTATCAAATACTTCATCTTGTTAAATAATATGTAGTATAATATTCAATACAATGTGAGCTTTAAATAGATCAAACTAACATAATAGAGAAAGTAATACGAGTTTTGTGTAAGTATACATATTCTTAATAGCGATTACTGTTTTTCTTTTCAATTTGTATGTTTAGATTTGAATAGTCAGTTCTCTTAAGGGGGGACATGCTCGTCGAAGGTCAAATTGAGTTTTTATTGTATTTTCAAACCATGATCCTGGACACTCCTTAAACGTTGTAGATAATCTATTTATATAATTTTGAAGCATTATTATCCTTTATAGTTATTTTAAACATTTGATGACTGCATGAAGTATTTTTGTTACATAAAATAGTATTCTTTTAAACCTCTCGCTCTAATGTTTTAGAATATAGTCATATTTCGGTACATAACTGTGCAGTGGTGTTAAAATTTTTTACATTTATTAATTTTTAAACGCATTTATAAAACTATTAGCATAATTTATTGCGAGATAATTTTTGTAAAATATTCAGGATAAATAATTATATTGATAATCTCTGTGATCCCAAATTTGACAAGAATTAGGCATTTTATTATTCAAAAAATCGGCAAGATTAACACATTTGAAGATGAATCTAAAGATATTTATTATAAGCTATGTCCTTGACCATTCAAGTCTGATAAACATCTTATGAATAATGATTGCTTTATAACAATTAATGACCCAAGAATAAGGTAGTGTTTTTTTGAAATACGCCATTTCTTTTGTCATTCCCCAGTGGTTAAGCTACAACATACGGCCGTAGCCATAAATTGACAAACTATAATTGAAGTAGGGAGTAAAATGATATTGACGCGCGTGTTTGAACATGTACCTAACCGAATTTTTTTTTATTTTTTTTTAAACGGTACATGTTCAAACACGCGCGTCAATATCATTTTACTCCCTACTTTAATTATAGTTTGTCAATTTATGGCTACGGCCGTATGTTGTAGCTTAATTACTGTGGAATGACAAAAGAAATAGCGTATTTCAAAAAAACACTACCCTATTCTTAGGTCAATAATTATTATAAAGCAATCATTATTCATAAGATGTTTATTACACTTGAATGGTCAAAGACATAGCTTATAATAAATACCTTTAGAATTATCTTCAAATGTGTTAATCTTGCCGATTTTTTGAATAATAAAATGCCTAATTCTTGTCAAATTTAGGATCACAGAGATTATCAATATAATTTTTTATCGTGAATATTTTACAAAAATTATCTCGCAATAAATTATGCTAATGGTTTTATAAATGCGTTTAAAAATTAATAAATGTAAAAAATCTTAACACCACTGCACAGTTATGTACCGAAATATAACTATATTCTAAAACATTAGAGCGAGAGGTTTAAAAGAATACTATTTTATGTTACAAAAATACTTTATACAGTCATCAAATGTTTAAAATAACTATAAAGGATAATAAGGCTTCAAAATTATATAAATAGATTATCTACAACGTTTAAGGAGTGTCCAGGATCATGGTTTGAAAATACAATAAAAACTCAATTTTGACTTTCGACGAGCATGTCCCCCCTTAATGAAGGAAACACGTTTAAACAGAATAATTAATAATTAAAATTAATAAAGAATATAAGATAGATTATAATATTAATCATCATCATCATCAGCCTGAATCTATCCACTGCTGGATGAAGGCCTCTTCAAGCTTCTTCCACAGTTCTTTGCGTTGCGTTGCCAGGTGCTTCCGCAGAACTTTATCATTTCATCGATTCAGTGGCCTCTAGGTCTACCTTGCGGACGTTTTGTACCTCTTGGATACCACCGGATGACTTAATTCGTCCAACGATTGTCTCTTCTTCTAGCAATTTATCCAGCCCATTTCCATTTGAGGCTTTTAATGAATTCCATCACATCGCAAACCCTTGTCTGCTTCCTTATCTACTCATTCCTCTTTTTGTCCTTTCGCGTTATGCCCAACATGCACCTCTCCATACCGCGTTGTGCTACTCTAAGTTTCTGGATCTCTCTTTTACTTAGGGTCCATGTTTCACACGCATCACAACCATTTGAGGCTTTTAATGAACTCTATTACATCGCAAACCCTTGTCTGCTTCCTTTCCACTCATTCCTCTTTTTGTCCTTTCGTGTTATGCCCAGCATGCATTTCTTCATACCGCGTTGTGCTACTCTAAGTTTCTGGATCTTTCTTTTACTTAGGGTCCATGTTTCACACACATATGTGATTACGGGAAGCACACACTGGTTGAACACATGGCGCTTTAAGCACAGTGGAAGGTTACAATTGAAGACATTATTCAGGCGGCCAAAAGCACTCCAGCCTAGCTTTGCTCTGCGAACAATTTCAGCAAATATACATCCATAATATATAGACACTTGTTGTCTCAACAAGTTGGGACGACATAATATTGATAATAGTAGTTAATGGCAATATTTTTGAGTGGAGTCCATTCACTAACCTTTTTGATGGTCGAACTGCTGGCTTTCTGGATCCCAGGTCACGCACTCTTACATTGGTTTTGATTATTTTAATGTTTATAACTCTCACGATGAGTCACAGTGTACTTATTTCTACTAATTCTTAATGAGTTTATGATTGAGTTAAACTATTGGCGAGGCGGCCATCGAATTGTTACTGAATAATTCGTAAAAGTGTCTGGGAGACATGAATGATTTGGTAGGTACGAGTATATGATGGAATGTTTGGTGGAAGTTTTGTAACGAGATTGGTCCAAACAATAATTAATAAATACATAGGTAAAGCCTTCGGTGATTGAAGTAATCACGAAGAGACATTTTTCGTGGCTGGGACATGTGTTCCGAATGCCGCCAAAGAGTGCGACACTTCATACCCTTGTGGAACAGCCTCAAAGGTTTCGTCGTCGTGGCCGGCCCTCCCTCACCCTGCAGCGATGCTAGAAAAGCGACGATCTACGCGCTGCAGGTCTGTCATGGTGGGAGGCGCGAAAGTTGGCGATGTACAGAGAGAAATGGCGCGATCTTGTGCTCCTTCTATGCCTCAATGCTGGGGTGTGACAGGGTGAAGTAGTGGCAATAGTAATCTATTTAGTACGCGTTCCTAAAACTGTTTCATTCGTGACCCCTTCAAGTAACCTGCAATGCCCCACTATATTATTTAATATTACATTCGTATACCTTAAACTTTAGGGCCTCAATAATCTTATATTTTTAAATCCTGTGTACTTATGTTCAGTATTGAATAAAATACTGGCAAAGGTTCTCGGTGAAATTAGCGAATATTTTGTTAACCATTGTTTTGTTTACTAAATAAATCAAAGGTCTAAAAAGTATAACGTATATATCTAGACCAACTGAGATATCGAGCTGGTATGTGTTTAAAATGGCTGCCGGAACGTAGTTATCGATGCCTGTTTCCCCCCACCCATTACAACAATCTGAAGGGTTCGGCCAGTTTAAACCGTTAATGGACACATTTTTCCAATCTACACAGTGGTTTAAGTTTTTTTCGGTAAGCTTGTTTAAAAAAATATAAATACTATATCGGTTTTTGTCACCATTACCGCGCATGTTATTGAATACAAAAGGGTAGTTTTACGTCAAAATATTTTAATTACATGAAATATAATTATAGAGTCGGTAAATATTGATCTGATGAAATTTGTTATAGCTCAAATTGCGTGGTTATTAGTATTTAATTATTCAATAGAATAACAGATACACTGAAAGCTGAATTCAGTATTTTTAAACCTTCTTGGGTTAGTGACACACTGAAAATAATTAGGGTTCCGCTACACAAGAAATGATACATTTTCACTTAATATTTATTGAACAGTGTGTCTTAGTGGATACAAGCACAGTGAGGTGACAATAAAAATTTATGTGTTTCCTCAAAGCCTGGGGGCTTATGATTATTTCACTTATATTACTCATTATACTTACTGACTATCCTTGGGCCTTACGGCCTATTATAGTGTTAAAAAATATACATATATTATGTGAAAGTACGTTATTGACCATTATTATTTACAAGTACTTTTATAGGATTTTTTCTAAGAGGCGTGTGTGTTTCTTAAGTTTTATTATATTAAATATTTTATAATAATACACCAGTTTACATCCTTTCTTTTATGCATAATTATAATATTAAAGTAAATAAGTCACAGAAAAGTTGTGAAAAATTAGATTTATTTGACATCAATAAATTAATATTATTTACAATAATATGTCGAATAATTTTAATATAAATGTGTTACAAGCGTAACACATTTAGAGCGTAGGGTTGAGCAATTACTAATAGAGGGCGGTCCAAATTCGTTGGCAAACTAGCCACTCAAAATGATTACACATGGAGATTTCACCGGGCACTATTTCCCACAAGTAATACTAGGGCTTCCACATAAAAAAGGTTTCCGAGGGTATTTGAACAAAAAAGTTCACAGTGGGCCATGTAATGCGGTGGGCCATCCTCCTAATCGTATAAATAACAGAACGCACAGTCTGCATTTTTGATGGCCAGGCCCTGCGAAAAGAAAAAAACTCAAAGGTACGTACACAAAGGTAGCCTGCTTTATTGGGATAAACTCAATTTTGAATAAAAAATGTCAGCACTTCATTTTCGCCTATTAAATTACGTACATATACTACGCACAAACGAAATTCTGTTCAATTGATCTTAAGTCTTTTACTGGGCCTGATTTAATTTACAAAATATGGCAGTTGTTTCAAGGTTACAAATAATTGTCAAATTTTCTTTCTTTATACGTTATTTTTATTCTGACTTCGTATATTATATTCGCTGCTTAAGGGAATATCTATTAAATTGATATTGACAGAATCGTGTATTAATCTACGTGAAACGTAATTTCATAACTTTTTCTGATAATTTACTAGATTTCAAATGTATTTTTTACAACGTTTTTATTAGCTCGTATTCTTATTTGTCTGGTGGTTATTTGTCTGGTACAAATCTTGCAATCAATTTTTAACTAACTTCCCGACTAGCTAGACATTTTAAACTTTTAGAATAGATCAGAACACGATGCCAATGCATTTTTAAATACTTTTAGCCATCTTTAAGTAGAATTGAATTCATTTTCAATTAATTCCGTTTTGTATGAAAAGTTATTTCGGAAGAAATCCGTAATCCAATCCACTGTTATTGGTTAGGCTAGGGGTCTGGGGTCCTAGCAACTAAATTATTAATATACACGTGCGTTACTATGGAAATCAAAATGACATTTCAGTATTATTTCTATCAAGTACAAATTTTTTTGATCGTTTAAGCTAGCAAGTCAAGTTTATATGATTCAACAGAAAATTTAAAAACGTTGTATATACAAAGTTCTTTTTATCTTGTAATTATTTTTATTTATGTAGAACGTAGATAAAAGTTATTAAAGTTTCGTTATGAAGATAGATTTATAGCCCGAAACAAGTCTTGTAAATTATTTGTTGAATAAAATACATAGTATACTTATTAAGTTATTAGCAAGTGCAAATACGTATAACTAAAATTTCGAGTGATGCGGACGTCAGATAGTAATTAGGGCAGTTAATAAATTGGTGCGTTTATGCTAAAATGAATGCAATTTGATAAGCATTTCAATGTGTAGAAAGAACTAGTCAATTTTGTTGTAATGAGATCGGACGCCCATGCCTTAATTGGTAAGGAGTACACATTTTAGTAAGTGTTTTAAAATTATGTCAGTTCAAAATAAAACAATATTATCTACATTCTCAAAAATTGTGAATAATTCATTGAATAAAAGAAATAGTTTATTACAATACTATTTAAAAACAAAGTTTTTTGTCAAATCTGAGATATTATTCTATTTTGACATTTTAGTCTATATCATTTTATCAGTGGTAACACCATATTATTATCGTCTAAGTATGACTGACTGCCTCCATTCTTGCCAAATTTAAAGACGGTGACTGCTGTCCATATGTCACGGCTACACACCTCAAATGGTGTGGCATATCATCAATGACAGCCCAATATTACAAAAAGAGCGATGGGTTCTGGGAGTTCTGTACAGACAAAACATAATCACGAAATTGGTCTCTAAATATCTTACGAAATACTAAACAACAAAATAACACAAGAACACTGCACAACATATCTTATTCTGGCCCTTAAAAAATAAAAAATAAAACAGAGAAACATAACTCCACCTAAATCTGCAATCGAGCATTTTTTGAAAATATTTTAACTACAAATCCGAATATGTAAATAACTATAATAATATGATATATCTCTTTGAAGAAAGTAGAATGACAAGTACCTTTTTTTTATTCCGACCATGTCCGATCCTAATAGGATCATATGGGCCTCCACAGTATAATCCTCATAGCCCACATACTCTCAAAAGTAACTCTTTTCCATGTTGTAAAGTCTTAATAATATTTGTATTTATTACCTGGAGACTCTCTGGTTTGAAGACGGTGGGTGAGATCGGTTGACTGATAAAATAGCTGAGTACCATTCAACTGAGTACATGCAACAGGAAATAAGCATATAAATCAAAAGAGGTGATGACGTAGTCGCAATTTTTTGGGTACTTTCGAGGTAGGTACTGGAGGAGATGTTTTATAAATACTAAATGAAACTACTAGGATTTAAATGGTTGTATACATATTAATTTATTTTTTTATATATATTATGTAGATATATCATTTAATTTTACACCTTTTATCACTATTATTTTGTTTTACTCTTTTATTATTAGAATTGTTTTCCTTTTTCTTCTTTTTCTTTCACCATGTCACGGCCCAGCATTGGGACATAGGGCAAGCACAAGTTTGCGCCACTTCCCTCGATCGATCGCCAACTCTTGCGCCTCCCGCCATGACAGACCTGCAGCGCGTAGATTGCTTTTGTACCACCGCTACCACAGAGGTTTTATAACAATGGTACGTAGCTGCTATGTCCGCTCACAAACTCGAGTGCTTGTAACGCGGCCATACCAATATACCCGTAAGATTCGGCGGAGACATCGATTCTCGAATTTCAAAACCCGAAAACCTTTGAAGCTTAGTAAGATGCCACGTCTCACAGCCATACAAGAGCACAGACAGCACGCACGCGTTACGATCTTATAAAAGTTATAATATGGAACAGCGGTGGCAAACCTATGGTACGTGTGCCACATATGGCACGTGCGGTAATTTTGATGGCACGTGAAAGAATATTGGATGAAATCAATTTGCATTTTTTACAAGAGAATATTGGTTATTATGGTATCTTCAACACACTTGAAATATTGCGCTTGACTCGGCCGGTGTAATTATATGAACAAGCATTTGCTTTAAATGGTTTGTCGCTAGTAAATATGTTTGGTTGGTCAAATGTTCCAAGTTTAATTGCATGACAGTCGCATTTAAATCGATTTTTATGTAAAATTTCTAAAGTATCTGGTGTAAATCGATTGTCATCAGTTTTCTCACCAGTGTAGTATTTTTAGATGGTTATACCTTCTACTAGAAATATCGTATTTGTTGCGGGTTTTCCTCAACGAATATCGTATGTAATTGATGTGTTACCAATTGAATATATGTGTCATATTATTGCATAAAAGCAAATATCGAATTTGAAATTGTTTTTTATTATGTGAATTATACTTTCACTTTATTCCAAAGGGCGGAAATAAAAAAAAATGTATATTTACGCAAATTTATAATAATCAATTAATACTGATAATTTATAATTTACTATTTACTCTCACTATTATCCATTGGCGTGCCACTCAGTATTACAAATATTTTGGCACGTAAGAATAGAAAGGTTCGCCATTGCTGATATAGAGATCAAGACAAGATTTTAAATATTAAACAATGCTAGTCAATTAGTATCAGGCATCTTTTTGAACACCCTCTCGGAGAAGGGAGTAATAAATATGTTACCACCATTGTAACGATATTCATAAAATTTAGTGTTGCGTTCACCATTTTCATTACGTCTTTATGACCCGCTCAAAGCAATATGCCAATAAGTCAGCCAAGATCTGACGTAAATAAAGGTTAACCGCTAGGCTTAGTTTAAGGGATGTGTGTAGGCTGAGTTAATGGATAGGTACGGGATCCGAAGGGTTGAAAGGGTTGGAAATTAGTCATCCTATAATAAAATGTAATTCCATCAAGGGCAATAGCTGATGTTATATCACAATGTTAATATTCACTAACGACAAAAAGTATAAGAAATAAATATGTATAAATCAGAGGAATAGTTTATTTTAATCGGGTCATGAAAGAAAACAAAAGATACTCCCTCAATATTTTGACAAATGCAATCATTGCCGTAATAGCATATAAAATAAAATAATGTATGCTTAGATCTTGGTTTTTCATCAATTTAATAAATTTATATTGGGGTTTTTTATTACCATTTTCGTGGTGGAATAAATATTTATTGCGATAATTTATTTTCCAAATGTCATCAAAATCTGTCAATACAAACCTCCACTCTGTGGAGGTCCATATGATCCTATCAGGATCGGACATGGTCAAAAAAAAAAGTGGAGGTTTGTATTAACAGATTTTTGTGTTTTTTTACGAGAATTGGGTGTCAGCCACTTGCTCAACCTATTAGGTGCATATTCTGACTAAAAATACAAATTGAAAAACAATACGTGTATTTGCCAGACCCAGGATTTTCACCTGGGACCCCACGACATTATAAGCCAACGCGTAAGCAGCACGGCCATCGTGGGTGTAAAATTTCAGTAAAGTCATATTATAATACACCATAACGTACAAGTACTCATTTTCACTACTCATTTCCTATGGTCGTATACACAAAACAGATTAATAAATAGAATTCCAATAGGCTATATTCCAATACACTACACTTTGACTACACAGGTTTTGAATGTGTGAGTGTCCTACGAAAATGAACCACGCAATATAGACGTGCAATACGTTGCAACCTTCAATACACCAATATTAAATGAGCTTCAATACATAAACGAGAGCAGTTGTCAGTATTCAACGTATGACGTATTCTTGACACGTATTTAAGTTTATGCCGTATTCTTCCGCACTCGAGATCGGTTGCCTGTTTCTCCATACCCGTTAGGTATTTCAGTTCCCACTATTTATGAGTTCCCTTGTCATTTATAGTACAATTGACTAAATTCCATTCTGTAATAAGTATGTCTATCAAGTTTTTCAGAATTATGCATTTTATAATATTACAAAAAAAATTTGCAAAAGTATTTGCATTAAGGGGGGACATGCTCGTCGAAGGTCAAAATTGAGTTTTTATTGTATTTTCAAACCATGATCCTGGACACTCCTGAAACGTTGTAGATAATCTATTTATATAATTTTGAAGCCTTATTATCCATTATAGTTATTTTAAACATTTGATGACTGCATAAAGTATTTTTGTTACATAAAATAGTATTCTTTTAAACTTCTCGCTCTAATGTTTTAGAATAAAGTCATATTTCGGTCCATAACTGTGCAGTGGTGTTAAGATTTTTTACATTTATTAATTTTTAAACGCATTTATGAAACCATTAGTATAATTTATTACGAGATAATTTTTGTAAAATATTCACGATAAAAAATTATATTAATAATCTCTGTGATCCCAAATTTGACAAGAATCAGGCATTTTATTATTCAAAAAATCGGCAAGATTAACACATTTGAAGATGATTCTAAAGATATTTTTATAAGCTATGTCTTTTACCATTCAAGTGTGATAAACATCTTATGAATAATGATTGCTTTATAATAATTATTGACCTAAGAATAAGGTAGTGTTTTTTTGAAATACGCCATTTCTTTTGTCATTCCCTAGTGGCTAAGCTACCACATATGGCCGTAGCCATAAATTGACAAATTATAATTAAAATAGGAAGTAAAATTATGTTAACACGCGTGTTTGAACATGTACCTAACCGATTTTTTTTTAATTTTTTTTTAAACGGTACATGTTCAAACACGCGCGTCAATATCATTTTACTCCCTACTTCAATTATAGTTTGTCAATTTATGGCTACGGCCGTATGTTGTAGCTTAACCACTGAGGAATGACAAAAGAAATGGCGTATTTCAAAAAAACACTACCTTATTCTTAGGTCAATAATTATTATAAAGCAATCATTATTCATAAGATGTTTATCACACTTGAATGGTCAAAGACATAACTCATAATAAATATCTTTAGAATCATCTTCAAATGTGTTAATCTTGCCGATTTTTTGAATAATAAAATGCCTAATTCTTGTCAAATTTGGGATCACAGAGATTATCAATATAATTTTTTATCGTAAATATTTTACAAAAATTATCTCGTAATAAATTATACTAATGGTTTCATAAATGCGTTTAAAAATTAATAAACGTAAAAAATCTTAACACCACTGCACAGTTATGTACCGAAATATGACTATATTCTAAAACATTAGAGCGAGAGGTTTAAAAGAATACTATTTTATGTAACAAAAATACTTTATGCAGTCATCAAATGTTTAAAATAACTATAAAGGATAATAAGGCTTCAAAATTATATAAATAGATTATCTACAACGTTTAAGGAGTGTCCAGGATCATGGTTTGAAAATACAATAAAAACTCAATTTCGACCTTCGACGAGCACTGTGAAACAAGTACTTAAAAACAATACCTTTAAAAGCTTCTATCATTTTTCCACTGGAAAATGTCATTGGGAGTAATTTTTCTCCATCACATGATTACAATGTGAGAGAGTGCGTAAAGCTCGATTTATACGCGATAACCTCGAAAAGTGTCCCCCAGGGAAGTCCTAAAGCAGGGTTCACACAGGAGCAATCTATTTCCGGGTTCTAGCCCTACTTTATACCGCGTCATAAAGATGGCGAAATATGAAATACAGCCTCCTCCGACGTGATACAAGGGGGTAATTAAGTGATCTCGCTCTACCATAGCATAAAATGGCGTGTTTTAATATAATACATTTTACTTTGTGTTTAATACTCAATTTAAATACATTTTTAATAAATTATTTTTTATTCAATGAATCATTCACAAAATTCTGAAATATAATATTCATAGCTCGGAAACACATCAGAAATACATCTATAAAAAAAATCATCAGAAAAAATATGTCAGGCGGAACTCGAACCCGCATCCATCGGATTCAGGCCAAAACACTTTACAAATTTAGTCATTTACACATTCCCTCATTACGACTGAAGCGTTTCTCAAATTTTGTTAATATTGGCGACCGGTTTTTGAGGTCTTTATCATTTTTTTTTCAAATAGATATATTCCAAATTATGTAAGCTTTATAAGTTCATTTTCTTGCATTATTTTTATATTATTAGACATTGAATTCCATTGATTCATGACCACCATAACCATTATTGTATAAATTGTAACGGATTTAAGTTTTGTACTATTCCATTTGAGTCGTTTTTTGCCACCCGGGCATCTTCAGGCACATGTGCATTCACTAATGGTAAATACACACTGACCACTAATAAAGTTAATCCTATAAAAAATGAATACAATAAAGTAAGTAAAAATGTTATCATTTACCTATCAAGGATCACAATAAAAATATAACTAAACAAATTACGAATAATTGAAGTGTTTCTAATTACAAATAATACACTCAATAAGAGTATCAATCGACTAAAATTTTAATTAAAATTCCATCAAGTACCCTCAGTCGATCAATAGTGCATACTGCATTTACTGCTTAGTGTCGCAAATTTGCGACATTTCAAACTATTTCATTATAGCCAATGCCATATGTGTAAATTATCAAATAATATCTTTTTTCGATGCCTAGTAAACTGTTTTACCATAAACATCCTATTTTACCGATATTGTTTGGACATTTCAAGAAATAAAGCATTTCTGCATTATAGTCTATGCATTTCTGCTTTGGCAGTTGACGAATTCGTATGTACGCAAAAATCCGCATTTGTAAATAAATAAAAAAAAAATGTACAGAAGAGTGAAATTGGTTAAATAAAAATATCTACACATCAAATTAGGTGTGTACATTAGTTTTTTATGATTATTATTATTTGGTTTTGTATTTTGACATACTGAAATGTAAGATTTCCTAATGTCGTAAATCTGCGACACCACGCAGTAACATACAAAATTTAATGTAATTTTCAAAAAAAAAAAAAAATCATGCAGTGAAGGGTTAATAATATTGTATAATGCTCAATTGACCGTGCGGACTAGGGATTCCAATCCCGGGATCCCGAGCTATTTTCGATACCTATGAATCCCGGGATTGGTAAACAAAATCCCGGGATTTCGGGATTGATTTTTTTATCAATTTTTATGGAAAATAAAATAAAAACTAAAATATAACAGAAAAAATACTTTTAATAACAAATAACTAAATTTGAAATAAACTGAGTTTGATTGAAGTTTGATTTATAACCATATGTAAGTGGCCGATTAATTTTATTTTTTCACATAAATCAATAAAAATGAGAAAGATTGGAAAAAAACAATTCTTCGCACTTTTAACAAAGTAATTACACCATGATCTCATAAGTTTTACTGCAGTTTCCTATTTGGCTGATTAATTAGATTTATGAAGCGGAAAGGCCATACACCACGATTTGCTTTACTATTAATCTAGCTAACCCATTAATTAAGTCTTTACTACCAGAAACAGCAATCTCATATTAAATTCACATTATTATTTATATAACAATATTATTTACTCCATTTAACTTATGTATTTCCAAGATTGAACAATTAACAATAATAATTACAAGATAAAAATAACTTTTTAAATACAACGTTTTTAAATTTTCTGTTGAATTATTTTACTAAATATGCTCAAACTTGTACTTAATATGAATTAAATAAAAAACAAACAAATATAAAATACTGAAATGTCATTTTGACATTTCATTTTGATTTCCATAGTAACGCACGTATATATTAATAATTTAGTTGGTAGGACCACCGCCTTAGTAACCAATAATTATAGTCTTTAACTTTTTACGGATTTTTCTGAAATAACTTTCAATACAAAACAGAATTAATTGAAAATGAGTTCGATTCTGCTTAAAGATGGCTAAAAGTATTAAAAGAATGCATTGGCATCGTGTTCTGATATATTCTAAAAGTTTCAAATGTCTAGCTAGCCGGGAAGTTAGTTAAAAATTGATTGCAAGATTTTTACCGGACAAACAACCACAGGACAAATAAGAATACCAGCTAATGAAAACGTTGTATAAAAATGTCTTAAATTGTATAAATTATACTAGATTTATTTTGACCGATTGTATTAATGTTATTTGTAAATATAAAAAAATGTATTAACTATGGAAAAAATGCTAATCCCGGGACCAGTCCCGGGATCCCGGGATTATCAAATTGTAATACCGAAATCCCGGGATCAGAATTTTGGCTCGGGATTGGATTCCCTAGTGCGGACTACTTCATGCGCTGACAAATTCGCAAGCATATTCAAAAACCTGTGATATTCAAGAACATTATAAGGAATTAATAGCCATTATGATATTTCGAACGTACAACTGTGAATAATGGAGAAGTCTGTCAAAACTGTCCGCCGATGTGCCACCTGCAAATAACAATAAAAATAGTATCTTTATGTTTAAAATAGTATCATCATCATCAACCGGGGTCCAGTCACTGCTGGATGAACATCCCTTTAGCTCCCTTCACTCTTCTCGGCATCTAGTTTATTGCTGTAGCATAATTCACCGAACTTTATAAGTTCGTCGATTCAGAGGGTTTTATGGTATCCCTGTGGACGTTTAGTACCACACTGTATGACAGCATATTGTCCAATGTGTATCCACTCGCCTACTGACACATGCAGCCCATTGCCACTTCAACTGCTTAGAGAGTTTTATTTTATTGCGTTTTCGTGTCTGCTTCCTTTTCCATTGGTTTTTTTGTGATCTATCCACGCGATGCCCAACATGCACATTTCCATGCCACCTTGTGCTACTCATTATTTTTTAATTTCTCTAAGTAATTAAGAGTCAATATTTCACACGCATACGTTATTTTGTGTATCACCAAGAAGCACTTCACCGTAGCTTGGACGCGTGTTCTAGATGCCGCTAGAGATTGCGATACTCCTCTCCCTTCTGGCAATTCACACGGACCGTAGCCATGGATAACTCTACGTCCTCTTGCAGCAGTGCTTCAAAAGCGATTTCCGCACTGCATATCTCACAGGCTCGGAACGTGGAAGTGGCGCGACGTTGTGCTTTCCATGTGCTCCATTGATACAGCCTGATAAGTTAAAGTAACTATTTTTTATTTATAACCGTGCAAAATAATAAAACAACTCAATAAAAAAAAAAACATTTTATGCACACGAAGTTATTATAAAATATCTCTGCTTATACATTGTTTATTTTGAAAGACCAAGTGACAATAAATGTTAAAAAAAGCCTTTATTTACATTTTCCATATTCCTGAATACCACAGTATTTTTTACGCGAATAAATCCAACCCTCAGAGTGCATTAAGAGCAACTCAAGAAGTGTTTAATAACTTATGCATACTTGTGTACAAATAAAAAATAAGCATAAAATTTAAAAGCTTTTAAATACCCACGACCATCTTCTATCCTCATAGAGCTTTGGGCGAGATTTGTATTTGTAAGTTTCCACTTTGGCGTTAAATAAAATACGAACTCCAAAGGTGAAAACAACCTCCTGAGCCTTTACGAACTTTCGAGGCCTTCCTTTTATTCGAACGTTAAATAGGGTACGACTTTCAAACGACAGCCTGAAACATGTGTTTGAATTTTACATCAGAATAAAGTGGTTACGTTATATGCGGCTTGCATACATATCTTATGGCGTATGTCATGTTCTGTGCCCATCATGAATAACGTGAATGCCATGCTTTTAAAGCGCGTTTTGAACGGTGATTATGATAAAGTTCAATGGTTATTTCTTAAATCGATTTCAGTACTTGCTATCATTGTTATTACTCTGATAAACGACACATTACAGAACTCAACTCACATAGGTAAATAAATAAATATATACTGAAATATCTTATAATATCATGGAGAGTTTGGATAACAACAGTGGTGAGGGGTGGAGGTAGGCTGTTAAGATTTGTCATAAATAGTGCACACTAAACTTTGTCAGTCATACTTATTTGTTTTCATTGAGCAAATAATACAATTTGTAGATAGTACCGATAATTTTTAAAAATCAATTAAGGAATGCCGAACCAAACCAAAATAGTGTTGGTATGCTATGGGCGATCCGGCAAAAATATTGCACACTTTTTCAGTCTTACTTATTTGTATTCGATAAATTAGACACAGTTTTATAGGTTCCGGGTTCAAATAACTCCGGTCTGCAATGATAATATTATAATATGTATTAATAAATTAATGATAGTAATAACAACTAAGATTTTTTTATTCATATCAATAAAGTGTATTTATTTTTTTGGGGATAATTTATTTGGTGTGTCACATAACAAATTCTCCTTCCCCAGTGTGCCGTCAGGTAAAAAAGTTTAGCAGATACTACAAATTAAAATTAGTCACTCAGTTAGTGAAAAAACAGTTAGAATATTTATTTATATTTAATATACTTAAATAAATATTCTCATTGTTTTTTCACTAACAGAGTGACTAATTCTAACGTCTTCAAATAAAGGGGAAATCACTAAGAAATTATATTATGTTGCATAAATTCTAGGAAACCACAGTGCTTTGATCATAGTATTATGAGAGGACAAAAATATAGCATTCCTCAGTTCATTAGCCAAAGAAAGATCAATGGAATTTGATATAGAGCAAGACTCCACATTTATTGGTTTATTATCGTTTCTATTAAATATTCCGAGAAGCAGACGATTACAGAAATATTGCTCTAATAATGGCCGACCGCCGGTAGAGGTTAGTACGAGAAGAAGAAGAATGGTACACTTATCCTCACGGCAACCTTCATTTTAATCAATCAAATTTAAAAAAATGATTTCCTAAATAACTAAAAAATTGGCCTAACGGTTTCAGCCAATTTTCTTTCGTTCAAAAATTTTAGTACAAATTATATAGTACAACTTATTTCTACCAATATCACATTAAACTTTTATGCATACCTACATTGATTATTTATTTCATAATTTTCATTGTCTACACAAAATCCGATTATATCGTGTGTTTTATGTACCATTCCGATCATATTTTATTTTACAAAGTTTTTATTAGCTCGTATTCTTGTTTGTCCGGTGGTTGTTTGTCCAGTACATATCTTGCAATCGATTTTTAACTAACTTCTCGACTAGCTAGACATTTGAAACTTTTAGAATATAACACGATGCCAATGCATTTTATAATACTTTTAGCCATCTGTAAGCAGAATTGAATTCATTTTCAGTTAATTCTGTTTTTTATGGAAAGTTATTTCAGAAAAATCCGTAATAGGTAAAAGACTATTATTGGTTGCTAAGGGGGTGGTCCTAGCAACTAAATTATTAATATATACGTGCGTTACTATGGAAATCAAAATGAAATGTCAAAATGACATTTCAGTATTCTATATTTGTTTGTTTGTTTGTTTTTTATTTACTTCATATCAAGTACAAGTTTGAGCATATTGAGCATAATAATTCAACAGAAAATTTAATAACGTTGTATTTAAAAAGTTCTTTTTATCTTGTAATTATTTCCGTTATATTCGTTGCTAGGTTTGTAGTCAATTGTCATGTGGCTATTAATTTTTAATTTCAGTGTATTTAATCTAAAACAAAGTAGTAACTATTATTATAATATGCCAGTAAAAACACCTTGTATTCAATTTTTTGAAATTTATACATACAAACAAACTATTTAGATAAGGTAACACTCAATTTGTATGCCACCTAAAGACTTACGTTATTTTATCCTAGCAATAAATATAATTAGCAACATATAACGAAGTACATCGCACTGCCGGATATAGCTACATTAGCCTAAGCCCGACTAATATTAATCCGAGTTTACTCCATATTAAATGTCCATCGGGTGCTCTACGTGTCCGTTGAATATGGTTTAATTAATTTTAATTATTATCGGAGCTGACGATGACGTCACCGGTCAGTGCGGTCGGCGGCTACAATCCGCGGGAAATTTAATTAAATTTACACCCCCTTCCCCTCTCTGTCATTTACTCAGTCACAAGGTAACGATGGTTAAGTACAATAAATTGTATGCCTATGCTTACTAAATATAAGTTCTCTATCTCTCTCTGAAAATCATAGACCAAATGTGTAAATACATAAATCACAGTATGAAAGAGAAGAAAACTTCATGAGTATGTACCAAAACTCTTTAAACATTGTAACCAATCAGTGGCGAAGGGTGACTTTTGGAAAGAGGTAGGCTGTGGAGTAACCACGCTTATCAGATATATTTACGGGGAATAAGAAGGTAACCCAATATTACTACTGATGAATAGGTACACTAAATCGATGATTAGTTGGATATAATTAGTTTGTAAATTAGCAATTAGTTTGAATTATGTATTTTCCTAAACATTTATAAACGTAATATACCTACGCTCAAAACATATTACCTATCATCTTTGAAAATATCCGTTATTGTGTATAATAATATGTTCCATAGTTATATTTTTAACAATCAATATTTAAATGTGATTGAATCCCATAGAAATTATTTTTTAAATTATCTTATTAATAATTATTTTGAATAAATGTGAACTAGCGATGTAAGCGCAAACTAAACAACTTATGATTTCGGAATAAAAAGCCAGACAGTGATTGGCGCCATGAGACTGAAGTCATACAAAACAGATCTGGAAAAGGGGTCAAATTAATTCATAATATAGTTGAATCCAGGCGGCGCTAGTATGAGTATATGGGTGTAAACCTTATTAAATTAAATAAAACTTTTAAATTCTGACAATAGATGACTCTCAATTGGATGGATTTTTCTGTGTATTTATTTATTTTTTAAATTAAATTAGTTACTTGACGATCTATTTTTCTTAGAAGGTAGGCTTTAAATAATCGTCTACTATGGAGCCTTCGCCACTGGTAACCATAAACCTTAAATTTCACTTTTCTGCAGTGCACTTAAATGCGGTATTTCAATTCTAAGATAAATGTGTGTATTTGGAAACAATATCAGAAACCACGTGGTCAACATTTTTATGTATACATCAACTAACAATTTTACGCGGTAAATACAATACTAGATATAGAAAGTAATATAGAAAGAGTATTTCGAAGTGAGGAATGCTTTTCATAGCCCCCGAAAACAATGACCATATGACTGACACGATTACACTGTATTTAAAAAATTTAAATAGTCCTGTGACATATTATTATGTTATTATGACGGATTTTGAATGAATGCAGATGTCATAATATGTGACGTATTAAATCCAAGATGGCGACCACTCCAGTGGGTCTATTCTATACTCATCGGCCGCTAAAGTGATAAAGTGATAAATAGTATCAAACTTAGGGTAGGTTTGTATCAAAGTATTAGCACTTATTGTAACAATTACAATAATTGGAAACGGCAAATAATTTTCAACTATAGGCGCGACGAAAGATCATATATGGGCCTCCACAGAGAAGAGGTTTGTATTAACAGATTTAGTTTTTACGAGAAATGGATGTCAGCCGCCACTTGCTCAAACTATTAGGTCCATACTCTGACTCATACACAAATTGAAAAACAATATGTGTACTTGCCAGACCCAGGATTCAAACCTGGCACCCACGATATTATAGGCCGACGCTTAAGGGGGATGCTTATACTATCAGAGGCGAAAAGAGGCACCTAACGGAAAAATACGAAGCTTGCAATTTCAGTTTTTTTTTGATAATTTACAATTTCAACTGTAGTAATTAATAAATATGTATCTGAAAACACTGAAAAGATTTTTTTTTTTTTTTTAATTTAAAGATAAACTGGCAATCATAAAAAAATGTAATAATTCGTTGCAGGGTCCAATCTTATTATTACATTATATTTTATGTCCATATTTTTTATTAAAATTTAATTTATTAAGTTTTAGATCTTTTGTCGTTTAGATTTTTGACTAATTCATCGTTTTAATATTTTTTATATATATTTTAAAAAACATCGATTTTTATAAAAATATAAATGTGTATAACTTGAAATCCTTTTTATTTATTTCAAATTTTATTTTAGGCACGGTCACAATATTGAAGCTCAAGTTGATATAAATAAAAAGGATTTCAAGTTATACACATTTATATTTTTTATAAAAATCGATGTTTTTAAAAATAAATATAAAAAATATTAAAACGATGAATTAGTCAAAAATCTAAACGACAGAAAATCTAAAACTTAATAAACTAAATTTTAATGATAATTATAACCATAAAATATAATGCAATAATAAGGTTTGACCCTGCAACGAATTCACATTTTATTACAATTGTAAGTTTATCTTTAAGTTTAAAAAAAAATAAAAAATCTTTTTAATGTTTTCGGATACATATTTATTAATTAATACAGTTGAAATTGTAAATTATCAAAAAAACATCTCAAATTGCAAACTTCGTATATTTCCGCTAGGTTCTCTGCTGGCATGCGTCTACCCCTTAAGCCGCGCGGCCATGGCGAGTGTTTCATTAGGTGATATATTCATCTATTGTCTTGTGGCTAATTTTAAACACACGAAAAATAACAAAAAAGCCACGAAGTCCTTTAACAGTAAAAGTTCAACTATTATTAAAATATTTTTCCTATTTTACATCTCACCTAAGTGAAATACATCAATTGAAGAAAGAAAGAGATGAAAAACCGCAAAAAGTTTACAGGGTGGGTAAAAAATGTGCCCAATATTCGTCGCCGGATATTGCCTTTTGATACTTTGATGTACGCGAGACGGAATTCAAATCCACATACAAAATTCGACCGGGCTTTTTGACACGTCGGAATACCACAAAAGGAATTCTCCGTGACACCCGTTTTATTACCTACTCGGATATCTATGAATGTACATATACATTCGCAACGTTGAACTGACATATTATATATCTATGTATATGCATTATGAATCTATGCCTTGAGTTATAATATAGGTGTTCAAACCGTTCAAACGTTAATATATTATGTAGGTTATAATAAAATAATACATATTTATTTTTTTTACGCAAACAGTTACATATTATCGTAGTAGATTTTTGGGTTTCCGCCGTGTATCCTTCTTCTTTTTTCACTCGACGTTTCGGGCTCGTTGCAGAGGCCATTATCAAGAGATGATATGTTTTATGATGAAAATGTAGTGGAGGAATATGAATCTAAACGCCAAGAATGTCAAAAGGAAAGGTCTGAAGAAGGAAGAAGGACACACGGTGGAAACCCAAAAATCTACTACGATAAAAAACAACCGTGAAAGCCTCAAACATTATAGTTACATATTATATGTTACAGTGAGAAATATATAGAAATTGGATATAAAAACATTAATAATAATAAAAGAGTATAACAAAATAAGTGACAAAAGGTGTAAAATTTAACGATATATGTACATTATATTATAATTCTTATGGGTTTAAGTTTTGTACTATTCTATTACAGTCGTTTTTTGCGACCCGGGTTTCGCCTTTTGGCATCTTCAGGTACTATAATGCACTCAGGCAAATACAGAATGACAAGGAATATGATTCATTATAACTTATATAAGTAATAAATTAATAAAATAAAGTACGTAAAAACTTTATCATCTACCTATTAAGACAAGGATCACAAAAAAAATATAATACTTAAACAAATTATGAATAGTTGAAGTGTTTGTAAAAAAACCCCTATCACTAATAATAACACAATCAGTAGGTGTATAGATCGTCAAACCCTAATAATAGATCATTAAATAATAATCAATAGTAATACTACATTCAAGAGGTGTAAAATCGTCAATAATGGCAACGTATCGGGAATTTAATGAAATATAGCAATAATACCGATCAAATCTTCAAATAGTTATATTAGTTAAACAAATAAAAAATAGCATGTAAGAATATTATTCTTCTTCTTCTTCTTCGATGGCGCTACAGCTCAAGTCGAGCACTGGCCTCCTCCACCGCCGTCCTCCAGCCGGAACGGTCCTCCGCACGTCTTTTCCAGTTCCTGATTTTTTGCAGCTGGTTGGCATCTTTCGTAATATTATCACCCCATTGTGTGCGTGGCTTTCCCACTGGCCTTTTCCCTCCTGGGTATCCTTCGAGGATCTTCTTCGGTATAAGAATATTATTACGATAGTATTAATATTATAATATATCAAAATATAATAATTGTAAAGCTATTGATATATACTAACTTTCCCCAAGTATATAAAATACCTCCAACTGTACCAACCCTTGATACCTCAAGGGTACCTAAAACAGCGACTGTAATTATTACCTCTTTGGTTTTCTATGTTTATTCACTGTCTCAGATACTCAGTTTACCGGCACTGTTTTATCAGTCAAGCGACGACCGATCTCACCGACAGTCTTCAAAGCAGAGTGTACCTAAGGTCCAAATGTCTCGAAACTCAGGGGACAGACGATATAATTAGGTTACATACAGTTATATTTTTTGGCTTTATTAGACTCAGGTGTTGAACCTGACAATAAAAAACCTGATTTATTCAGTGTTTTATCCAGTTTTACACAGTCAACTTACAGTTACACAGTCAGTTTTACAACCCAAGCCACACATTTCTCTTCCCTCCATGGCACAGCCTCAAGAGCTCTGTTTCTGTAACCTCGATCACCTTGCAGGGATGCTATAAACATCTGCAGGTCTCACATGATGGAAGGCGTAAGACGTAAGTAAAATAACGCTACCTTATGCTTGCCCTGTGCACTAATGCTGGAGTGTAACATGGTGAAGGGAGTAGGTATGATAGCACACACTACTCTAACACTTTAGCTATAATGGCAGGTCACTTTTCAATATACCATTCAGGCCCCCGATCGCACTCTCTGTGACTGGTTATTAAATAGTATGTTTTAATGTTAACATAAAATTGGCATTTATTATATTATATTATTTTCAGATATAAAATATATCAAATTATTACACTATTTATTTATTTATTTCATGCAATAAAACTTAATATTTCTATATCAGCTCCCTATTAGCGATACTTTATTGGTAGAATTCGCAGTTCAACATTCATAAACCATGCGACAAATGTATTTCATTTTTGCATATCTCTGCCAACACAATAATAACTTAGGGATGATTATTAAATTCTATATTAAAAACAGTACTTCATTATTTTAGCTTTTTGATAATATAAACCAAATTAATAAAATATGACGAAGAAACACGTTATTTTAAAATGATAGAGCTTTTATGATAATACATAATTTTTAAACACTTATGAGAAACATAATAATATATAACCGCAAGAAAAAATCTTTTTGAAAAAAATACGACACGTGCGGGATTGAAACCCACGCCCCCTGGGATTTACGCTCACGTGTTCTGACCGCTAAGCTATCAGTGTCCTATCTAATAGGAATCGATACGATCATTAATCGTTGATCTAAGATAATGGCATTTAAAATTTTCGCATAAATTCTCATTTTTAAACTCCTGTTTCTCAAGGGAATTCGTTTTGTTTTTTATTATTTCTACTTCTTTTTCCTGGTACTACATAATATATATATATATATATATATATATGTTAGTCTTGACCTCACCCAGCATCTGTTTTCTTTCAGTTTAAGATGCCCAGGATCTTTAAATCTAACTCGACACTATCTCTTAATCTTTTACGAGATTGATCAGGTCTTCGCTTACCTTCCGGCTTTCCTAATATCAGTTTCTTTGTCATGCGTTACTCATCCATTCTGTTTTTATAGCCCAGCCATATATCGCGGTTCAGTTTAATGGATTATATAATGTGCGGGCCCCATACGAGGCGTGTTTTTATTTAATAAAATATCAATGCTCAATAAAATTTAAAAAATCGATTAAAAAGAATTTATCCAGATATCTCCCTATTGGAATAATAATTAATCTCAGATCCCAATGAGTCACAATAATTATACTGTCGTGGGTCTCAGGTTTGAATCCTGGGTTTGGCAAATACACATATTGTTTCTTCAAATTGTGTCTGGAGTCAGAGTATGAACTCAATAGGTGGAGCAAGTGACTAACATCCATTTCTCGTTAAAACAAAAATCTGCTAATAAAAACCTTCACTCTGCGGAGGCCCATATTATGATGCTTTTAAGATCGGACATGGTGAAAAGAAAAAAAAAACATTACATTAAATGGCACCAATAACTCAAATCCTTCAAATTTTGAGTTGTTTCTGTATACCTATAACTAAGGTATCAAATTTTCTTCACCTATTATGACGTGTAGCTTCTACTGGAGTTTTCTACGCCGAACTTATCAATCCTTTCTCATTCGTTTTAAGACGTCAACCTTTGTCACCCTGTCGGTCTAAATAATTTTGAGGATACCTCTATACTAATATACAGTCACATCTCGAAGATGTCAACTTTTCTTCATCCCCTCGTCTTCCCCTATCTCTTATATCTTCCTAATTTTCATCCGTACGCGATATTAATACGCGAATTTAATACTATATTATACATAATTTCTGATCTGATCTGAACACATCTGAGAAAATGTATTATAACCAATAGAAAAAATCTTTCTGAAAAAAGTAAGACACCCCACCCCGCAGGGATCGAACCTGCATCTCTCGGGTATCGCGCCTGCCGCACATAGACCACTATACTAAATCTGTCATACTAATTACGACAAAATTTAACTATTGGCTCTTATAATATTCTCCGAAGCGCTTCTCAAATTGAGCTACAATTGGCTATCGACTTTTGTATTTTAAATCTAAGTAGGTATTACTTTAATTATTACTAGCCAACGTCACGGATTACTCCAAGATATTTTTGTGTTGTAACTTACTTGAACTTGCTAATAATTTAATTAACAATTTTGTTTATTTAACGAATAATTCACAAGATTTAAGATTCTAAGTGTTGAACATACATAAGTACATACAGTGGTCTATGCGCGGCGGGCGCGATACCCAAGAGAAGCAGGTTCGATTCCTGCGGTCTTACCTTTTTCAAAAAGATTTTTCTATTGGTTATAATACATTTTCTCAGAAGTTTTTTCAAAATGATGTATGTTAAATACTTAGAATATTACATTCTTAAATCTTGTGAATTATTCGTTGAATAAGAAAAATCGGTGTGTGTGTGTGTGTGCTTATGTACGCGCGTTAGAAGTTATACTTCTTTGGCGTAACAAAACAAAAACAAAAATAAAACTTGTGATAAACTAGATTCTTTGACTAGCACATAATTATCTTGTTAAATTACACACTCGAGAAAAGGGACCGCTTATTGGAACGCCGTTGGTTTATTTCTATACACTTTAACTTACATTACTAAATTATATAATGGTTTCTCGTTGTTTTTATTTTTAAAGTACCAACTGTCACTCTAACGTGTAATCGTTTGTTTACGTAAGGAATTGCAAATGGCCGACAATAATAAATTCGCTGCCTAGGCAACGGAACAATTCTAAAATATAATATTATACTGTATAATCGTCACAATTGCAGTATCATACTGTTGCGCAAAGGTAGCGCATTCGGCTGATAACCGAACAATCGGTGGCTCGAATCCAATCGAGTGCGTTTTTTTTCGTGTGAAAAAATAAACTATGTCTAACATGTCACACGCCAAAAATACACTCTGATCTGATTTTCCAAACGCGCCAAAAGAAGTGTAGAAGTAAAAAATAGTTAATTTTATATTATATTGTACTTTTTATATATTTTTATAAAAAGCCATTTACATCTATCAAACTGCATTTAAAAAATATACAGATTTTTTTAAATATTATTCCAGCCTCGTGCAATCACAAATTATGCATCGGACCGTTAATCATGTGAACGCAGATTATAATACTTCGAGGCCAATCCATATCAATTTATTGTTCTGTGTAGCGTACAATTTTGTATGGAAATTAACATATTATCAAATAAACCAGCGATTGATGGATACGCAGTGGGATACGTCCATTTTTTTTTAAATTTATGAACAGATTTATCTGTATAATTTGTACAAAATTATTGTTCCCATTTTATATGGATTATCATATTGTATTGCTACAGTGAATTGGGTAATTTACACTTTGTTTACATTCTGTGTTTTTTTAAATATAAAACTGAATAATACATGTTTTATGAAATAATAGACAAATGAAAAATTTGATTTTTTTTTAAATATTATTTTAGATTATAGATGACAAGTTTCTTTTTTTCCATGTCTGCTTCTTTATACATAGGTCTGAGACTGCGTATGGTACGTTGTTATGTTCTCTCAATTCTTTTCTATGGTATGAAAGTATGGACGCTAAACCAAGAGATGTCACGGAGACTTGAAGCTTTCGAGATGTGGCTGTATAGATGCATCCTCAAAATTCCTTGGACTGACCGGGTGACAAATGTTGAAGTTCTCAATCGAATGGGGAAGGACCAAGAAGTTCTACATAGTATCAAAACCAGGAAACTACTGTACCTCGGCTACATTATGAGAGGACAAAATACAGCATTCCCCAACTTGTCATTCAAGGAAAGATCAACGGGAAGCGTACCAGAGGACGGCACCGCATTTCGTGGCTTAATAACCTCCGTGATTGGTACGAGTGCAGCTCCACTTAACTGTTCCTGGTAGCAGACGACAAAGATAAGATCGCTTTGATGGTGGCCAACCTTCGCTAGGGGATGGCACGATAAAAAGAATGCTTCCTTAATTATGTTGATTATATATAATATAGATACTAAGCAACAGCTCCAGGAATCTTCGTAGCTTACCAGTTATCTTGTGTTTTCTCTAGTCATGTTTATTTTCCATAGCTCCACCATATATATATATAATAATATAGAATATACCAAGTGTATGTTATTTCCCATACATAATTTTGAAAACACTTCCGATAAAATATATTATAACCAATAGAAAAAATCTTTTTGAAATCTCTCGGGTTTTGTTCCCATGCACATATACCACTGTGCTAAAGGCGAAATATTTTTTTGCAACAAATTTTAACTAATGGTTCTTAATACTAAGAAATGGTCTTTAAAGTCAAGTTCAAACTTTTTTAAAACGAGAAGCATATTTTATTCATTCTCCTAATTAAAATGAAAAACTAATTTAGGTACTATTGGTGTTGCCAAGGGCAATAACTGTGTTCAAATCAATTACATCGAGTATTGACATAACCCAATTTCGGTTAGGCGTAAACACAGAAAAATAGTTTGGGGGGGGTCCATTTCGAAAAATATCCACAATCTAATAATAATTTTATTATTGATTTTTACGGTCGCAGAATGAAAGCGGGGGTTAACACAATCTAGATGATCCTATTGATTTCCGGACACATGCTTCATACCCAGGTACTCCACACTTTGAATTTTGCGATAAACAACTGGCCTATACCTATAACTACAGATGCTTCCGTTATTTTATTTTAACTTAATCAACATTTAACCAAATTGCGCTACAGGCAATGACATTATTAATGGACGACGCACTCAATACAGTAGCTAGCAAGTAAATTCGCGCATTCGCATGTATAGGTAGACGTCACGCAATTTCATTATGCGATATCACGCATCGGGAATTTATAGCAATATGACCTGTGTTGTAATGGCGTTAGAGCAGTGTTTCTAATGTCAATGTTCATTTGAGCTAACCCGTTCGATCCGAACCATTCGGCAGAGCCAACAAAAAGCATCAGGAATTTATAGCAATATCACCTTTATTGTAATGGCGTTAGAACAGATTATGCCATTCGGCAGACCCGACAATAAAGTGAGTGTCCCCCACACAGGGGGGGCTGACAGGGCTCTAGCCCAGGTGCCCAGGCTCAGAGGGGCCCGGCGTAGCTGAACAACCAGATAAATGAGATAAACACACATCTTAAATTTTCTGTAATAATAAAAAAAGTCGCTTCAAGGTTTTTACCATTTTATAATATATGGTTGTGCGATACAATTATTGGTTGTTGTATGTTGAACATAGTTGATTTTATATGTTTTTTATAAAAATAAGTGTGTTCGATTTTTTTGTATATGGCCTATCTAGCTCAGACGGTTGAATAAATTGTTCCACGAGACGAAGAGATAGTTATGGGGATTTTATGAACATGAACGGCGCTCCGGTCCATTTCGAGCCCTGAGAACACCATTTGGAAAATGCCACTGTAGAGTGTCAGACTGCCTTTAACCTTAGCGATAGGTAGGGGGGCCCGCTTCAGGATGTGGGGGCCATGCTCCTGCTATAACGTAATGTTAAAAATAAACCTTTCAACTATTACGTATGATACAGACATACAACCAAACGGTACCAACATAATATAATACATTATAATAGTTTATTTTTCTATAACTATACTAAAGGCATTCAAAAGTTTGTTTGGCAAAATAGTTTTACAATAGTTACTGTGGTGGTACAGTAGTTGCGTCAGATTCGATCAAAAGTGAACTTAGAAACATTTCAGTTATCTTGGAACTCAAAGCGCCTCGAAACATCTGGTCGTTGTTTTCATAACAAATTCAAAATATCTCCGAAATCATATTCCAATTAGAGAACATTAGTAGCCCTGAATTTATTTATATAAGATAATTTATTGCTAAACTTTGTAGACACATACGAGTCATACAGAGGATATTGTTTATAAATTATTGTTTTCCTTAATTAATAAGAATATAATTTTCATCCTCTGAGCTACATCCCAGGGTAAGATTTGACCTCATTCACAAACGTAATCTACTGATTCTTATCCCTTGCTACTCCTCTCCAGTTTCCAGCTCTCCCGATAAATATAATCATGTATACTCAAATCTAGACAAATCCATGTAGAGCGCTGCATTCATTGACGCCGACGCTCCTTTGCGAGTTTCCGGTCTGCCCGTCGAGCTGGTGTCCAGGTTTAAATACTTGGGTGTCACGGTTGCTGACGATGGTGGTATTTCTAGTGAGCTTGGAATCCGCATGGGTATGGCGGGGTCTGCAGTCAGCCAATTTGGAGTCGCATGGAGGTCAAGGCTGTATTCTATGAGGAGCAAATGCCGATTGTTCAACGCGTGCATGCTACTGTGATCCTGTATGGCTGTTAGACATGGCATCTTACTAAGCTTCAAAGGTATCGGCTTTTGAGCTTTGAATATTGATGTCTCCGCCGTATCTTAGGGGTACATTGGTACGACCGCGTTACAAACACCTGAATTGGTGACTAGAAACAGCAGCCTTCGGTGATTGACGTAATCATGAAAAGACGTTTTACGTGGTTGGGACATGTGTTCCGGATGCCGCCAAAGAGAGCGACACTTCGTACCCTTGTGGCACAGTCTCAAATGTACGTGACCGGCCCTCCCTCACCCTAAAGCGGTGCTACAAAAGCGATCTACGTGCTGCAGGTCTGGAATGGTGGTAGGTGCAAGAGGTGGCGATGGATCAAGAGAAGTGGCGCGAACTTGTGCTTACCCTATGCCCCAACGCTGGGTCGTAACAGGGTGAAAGAAGAATACTAAAATCAAAAGGTATATTTTCACATATTATATTTTATATTATTATTACATAATATAATTTACCCAATAAACAACAGCTTGGACGGAAAATAGTTTATATTTTAAATACCTCTCTAGATAGACACCATAGAATGTACAATGTTTTTTTATTAACTATCAATATTATTTTTTTCAAATAAACGATTTGTCCAGGTAAACAACTAGATCCGACCGCCGTCATTTGAAGGATAAGCGGAAAGAAAAATCATTGTCACATTAATTTAGTTTTAAGATAAAGATAAAAAAAACTTATTTTTATCTATTAAATTTAAAATAAAAGTTATCTCGCATGTCAATTGAATATCAATTAATTACAACCACAATTCACTCTAGTTAAATATATAGTTTTGGAAAGAAAAAAAAATTATATACTTAGGTAAATATTAGTGTTTCAGTGTTTTCTTTTTGAGTTCAGTGCTTGGACAATAATTTTTATTATTATTTCTAATTATGTCATCTATTAGCTTACAAAATTATCCACAATATGTGTACATTAACAGCTAATTTTTCGATTTTTGCGGACAATGATCTTTTTTCCGTTTCCCTCCATTTACTATTAATTCCAGATACACGGTGTCTTGATTTCTCGAAATATAAGACCAGGTAAATGTTTATTACACATCTTATAACATAACTAATAAACTTATAACTATATAAATATTTTTTTAAATAAAACCTAATATTGATTTGTGGTTGTCTTCATTGCAGCCAACTCTTTGGTATAAGATCGTTTGAAGCAGTTTCACCCCGAAAGCCGAGTTTTATCAGTACTAATGTATTCGTGAATAAATTATTCGGCACTGGGACAGCTGGATGCAAAGAGAAGTGGGCGCCGCACTGTCGAATGAAAATAAATATACGTTGTGTGTATTTGCCTTTTGGTGCATGAAGATGCCGAAAGGCGCTGACGCTTTATATAAAAATCAAAGAACTCTCTTCTCGTTGCAAATTAAACGTACTCACAAATTAATCATTATTTACCTACGGATATTTAAATTCTCACCAAATATTAAATATATATTTTAAAAGTACCTAAAAATCCAGAACGTCTATTTATATTCGAATTTCATTCGAGTGCGTAGCGCCCAGTTGTCCCGGCGCCGAATTGTACTAGACCCAAATTATTGAATTATATACTTACTTAAAACACACTTTTTTTTTTAAATATAAAATATATATTATAACTTGAAATTATAGTTCAGAAACTCATTTTCTTGCGTGCTACGAGTAGCTATATATCACAGAACAGATAATATATATAATACCGGTAGGCTATATTCAATACGCCGCATATTGATGCAGTGTTTTGAATGTGTGAGTGTCCTACGAAAATGAAGCAGGCATTATGCACGTGCAATAGTGTGTGTAATACACCAACATTAAATGAGCGTAATTGCATAAACCGAGAGCAGTTTTCAGTATTCGACGTAATACGTATTCTTGACACGTGTGTAAGTTTAACCCGGATTCTTCCTTACTCGAGTCGGTTACCTGCTATCGCCTTACCCGTTATGTATTTCAGTTCCTATTATTTTTGAGTTCTTTGCTATATATTATAATATATGTATTGTTTATTTTAGATTCCTTGTTAGTAATAAGGTGTAATTAATTCAAAACATTAACTTACTGTTTTTCGATATATTTTGTTTTTAGGGTAGCATAAAAGTAGACGTAATAAACACTCACGTCAATACTTTCTATGGTCTGTAAATACTAAGTCTTTTCAATACAATTTATTAACCTGTATTTCTCATAGTCTCATAGTATGCTTACTTTAAGGTTTTACAGGATAGTTTATCTTCTGTACCTATCAATAATTCATTCTAGATCTAACTTAAGCCTCAAATAATGGACAGAGAACTCTTGCTAGACATACTCTTCATTATTGTTTATTGAATCAAAGAATGTGAGCAAATGAATCGTTGTATTTCTTTATATTTATACAGAATTGAACATATATAATTTAGGAAAACACTTTCTGAGAGAGTATATTATAACCAATAGAAAAAATCTTTTTTGAACAAAGTAAGCCACCCCGGCCGGGAATCAAACCCTGCATCTCCTGGGTTTACGCCCCATCCGTCGCATTTAACCAATATGCTACGGCGTGACATACTAATTGCGACAAATTTTAACTATTGGTCAATTTTAATACCTACTCATCAGCGCTCTTCCAACTCAAGCTACTTTGGCAATCGATTTTTATTAATTATCACCTCCATTTTACAACGTTTTTATTAGCTCGTATTCTTGTTTGTCCGGTGGTTGTTTGTCCAGTACAAATCTTGCAATCGATTTTTAACTAACTTCCCGACTAGCTAGACATTTGAAACTTTTAAAATATATTAGAACACGATGCCAATGCATTCTTTTAATACTTTTAGCCATCTTTAAGCAGAATTGAATTCATTTTCAGTTAATTCTGTTTTGTATGGAAAGTTATTTCAGAAAAATCCGTAAAAAGTAAAAGTCTGTTATCGGTTGCTAAGGGGGTGGTCCTATCAACTAAATTATTAATATATACGTGCGTTACTATGGAAATCAAAATGAAATGTCAAAATGACATTTCAGTATTCTATATTTGTTTGTTTTTTATTTACTTCATATCAAGTACAAGTTTGAGCATATGGAGCATAACAATTCAACAGAAAATTTAAAAACGTTGTTTATAAAAAGTTTTTTTTATCTTGTAATTATTGAATTTAGTGTTTGCTTTAATGTGTATATTTTCTTCCATATAAACCCTTTCCAATACGTCTCTTTAAAGTGGGAAAAGCGACTTAACCATCATATTTGTAAGTTTTTCTTTAATAATTACTCAATTTCTTTTTATTTTGTAATAATTATTTATGATATGACCGAACTGCGATCCGATAGCAACGACTACCGATCTACTGTTAACGATCAGTGGCGGCTCGACGACTTTCTAAGTGGTAGGGTTTAGTCATTAATTATTAAATACACATACCTATGTACCCTTTTCTCATGTTATACATTATGTACCAAGCTACTTATAATAATATGATTTTTTTAATGAGGAAATGAGTAATTTTTCAGAATAAATAATATGATTATCTGATTTGTTACTTACGCTCATCTAAAAAGCGTGCCAAAAAAAAAACTTAATTAATAATAATAATTATTATAGACTTATCATTATCAGTTTTAAACAACGACATACAGCCAGCGTTTTTACTTACCTATGGGTTATTTGATTCGCTCTCCAGTATGCGTATACGAATATTAATGCATTCACATCCTTTGTTGAACGAATTTTCTATTTAAACCATTTTCTAAAACTTTTTATTTACGCACTAAGTTGCATTGGTGCTACATCAGTCATCGGGACAAAGAAATGCGTCACTATAATCTTTTCATTCTGACACGTTTATGGCGTCATGGAAAGTGGTTGTGTACAAATCGCGGCCGCATTTACATGGTGGGTAGAGATGGGGTAACTCAAGTCATGTACACAACATTTTAAACGTGTAGGAAGAGTTTTTTTATTATATTTCTGCTTTTTTTTATTTCCATCGCTACCTTATTTAAATGATTAAATGCCCCCCCCCCCCCGATGGAATGCTGTATTTCGAAAAAGTTACATGTCACATTTTATTACTTATTATGACATAAGTTGTAAAAATCTTCATATTACCTACCTAAATGTATAAATGTAAGGTAATTTTTTTATAGTTTATTGAAGACAACGGTTAAAACTTACTATAAAATAATATATTTTACATAAAAACTTTCACTATTTATTTTTATATAGGATTGTTTTCAATATTTTGTCTAAAGCACAATAGTGACTTGTTACGTTTTTTCAAATACACCGGAACCAGATATGGGTTAATAGTTTAGACATTTAATTTATACCTACATTGATTTAATACATAAAAACTGATAGCCAACAATAATAAACCAATTTGATATAGCATATTTCTTGCAAAAACTACTATTTTAATTTGTCGTAATTAAGTAGGATGTCCGAAGCTTAAATTGGAAAAACACATTGACGTGAATCAAGTGGTTACAAGTTCAAGTCCTGCCGGGGTATCGTATTTTTTTCAAAAAAAGATTTTTTCTAGTGTGTATGAGATGTTTTCAAATGTATGTTCTACATAATATCTATTTGGGTGGGTAATTATATTATAAGCCTTTTGATGTTAGTTGTGGGGAATTCTGTTATTCTTTTCTGCTTCTGTTTTTGTTTTGTTTCCATCGCTCCCTTATTTATATGATTAAATGCCCCCCCCCCCCTCAATTGCTTTCAAAACTACTACAGCTCCAGTCTTCCAATTAAAAATATTTATAGAAATGTAATGTAATTAAAATAAATAATAGCTCATTTCCTAGACATAGTTGTTAGCTTGTTCAGGATATCAATAAAACGCCAAGTCAAAGTATTCCGTGCACATTTTCTTTAAGGGCAAACTGCAAATTGAAATGTGTCATATTAACAAAGTTTATTTGTGCAATATTTTCTAGGAAGCCGGGGTAATGTGTAATTTTCGCGGATTTGTTTCACTATCTCGCGCGCCAACGGACTTAGCTTCCTTGTAATACATACAGAAACTGCAATATGAATTTTCTTGTCTAGCTGGCATGTTACGAAGCAACCTGATATGATACTGGCACGAAGTAAACAGCTGAGTTGCATTGTTGATATTTTTCTGTTGATTTTTGACTTGTAATATAATTTAAAAAAAGATATACAATATACACAAACCTCTCTCTTCCACGGTGCTACATCCCGGGGTGGGATTTGGCGTCCTCCACAACCGCTCTCCACTCACTCCGGTCTCTCGCCACACTTCTCCAGTTACCAGGCCTTCCTATATGAAGCCAATTTTCTTCTACGGCATCAGCCCATCTCCTTCTTGGACGGCCTCTGGGTCTCTTCCGTTGGGGTAGCCACTTCGTCATGATCCTTGGCGCTCTAACTTCAAGCATTCTCTCCACATGTCCCGTCCACCATAGTCATTGGGACTTACAGTATCTTATGATTGTTTGCTGTTCAATCAGCTCTTCTAACTCGTGGTTCATTTTTATTCTATAGTTCCTATTTTCCAACGTGGGTCCAAAGATTTTTCGGAGTATTTTGCGCTCGAAGACAGCTAATTTGTTTTCCTAGTTTTGAGTTAAGCACCAAGTCTCACAGCCATAAGTGACCACTGGCCTTATAATTGTTTTATATATTAGAAATCTACTTATTCGGCCTAGAATTTCGACCCCACCAGTCGCTTGCAGGCATGCCAGCATTTATTCCCGGAGATAAGGCGGATTTTTATCTCCTCTGCTGTCTTATTTTGTATTTAGGCTGGATCCGAGATACGTGAACTTGTCCACCACTTCATATGCATGCTGCCCTATGTCTATATTCTGCAGCGGTACCTGATCGCACAAACACAAACCTAAGATTATTATTACATTATACTATTTTAATGAACTATTTCTTTTATTCAATGAAAATTTGAGAATGTAATATTCTTTATATTGAACAAACATGGTCTTAAAACACCTCAGATATTAAGTACCCTCTAAAAATAATCTTGAACTTGAACTTGTAACCATTCGATTTGCGCCAATGTGCTTTACCAATTAAGGGGCAGCTGAAGAGCTCCGTATTCAAATATAATTTAGTATGAAATCGACCTCGGCGTTGTACGCACGTTAATTTAAATCGATCTTTTGGCAAAAATCACTAATCATCGGAGATTTTATTTTAAAAAAAAACATTATTATTAGTATTATTACTATTGTCGACCTTCTACATTATTATTATTGTGGACAATCTTACATTATTATTTGATAAACACCACCTGCACGTGTCCGCTGATCAGAAAACAGGGCTGTCAAAATAATATAATATTTGTAAAATGTTAATTTCATCATAGTTTTTAATCAAACCTGTGCAAGTACATACTGATAACTTGGGTGGATATCGTGGTAAACATACTATTGATATATCTACGGGTATATTATTATTATAACCCAATTCAAATTGAACATAGGTTGATACTCAAATACTATTATAGTATCTTTATGATTTCGAGAAAATAATACGATGGAATATATTATATAATCCATTTTGGTTGCCAGTTTTTACTGCGATGAATCACTGTGTTCCTTACTGTCTTTTTTTATTCGTAGGTTTGTTTACTATGTACACCGAGAAATTTCCATTAATAATATCGGAAATGAGTTGGAATATAATGCAACCAAAACTGGAAAAATTCTATTATGGGTGTTTACTTTTTGAATTAGTTGACCCCAGAAAAACAGGTACATGCCACTACGTGAACCACAGTGGATATTATGCCGGGTCCAAATTGGCAACATGTTGCCGGCAACCTCGTTAAATTTTACGATAAGTATGATAATTATCGTAAAAATTTTTAAGCCATTATGATAATTATCGTAAAATTTATCGAGGTTGTCGCGCGACATTGTTTTGCGCCAGTGTGGACCCGGCATTAGATGCACAAAACTTAAATAAAATATATTATAAATTAAATTTAAAAAGTACAATATAATTAATTGCGTCGGCAGCCCTGTCAGACACTTTTTCTAGCGGCAGTCATTTTTTATAGTCATTTTTTATATGCCCGCCAGTCCGATGGATTAATAAAAAAATAATGTGTCTAGTGACTGTATGTTAATAATTATTTTTAGGCACTCTTAATATAATATATAATTTCGCCCATTGGCTTTACCTACCACTTGTTTCACTAGTATAAAAGTGAAGTTGCGCAGGCAATACAAAGTCACTTTCTTTTTATAGGCAGACAGTAAATTCTACGTTTTAAAAAATATGCATTAGAATTAAACAATACCTATTATTTTTTATATGTAGGTCCTAAACATTACAAATAAGCACTATTCATTAGTAATGTTTTTTGGATAGCACATGAAATAAAAATGTAGGTTGATATGTATGTCAACATCCTTCGTATGTTTAGTTGTCGGACAATTTCAGGTTAAAAAGTTATTAATATATTAATAAGTTTATATCGTGGCCAACACATAATCAAAAAAGTTATCATATCCATTATATCAGTTGCAATACTTCCCACCAAAGAACTGATAAACATATTGAATTTAGTAACATTAAATGTTATTAGTAAATTTATTAGAAAATAAATTTTATTAGAAAGTACTATTTTTTGGTCACCCCATAGCTTCACTTCACAAGCTTCACTTGTAGGGAGTTTATCGAGACAAACATTGGCGGCAACCTTTTTATATTAACTAGTAGACCAGTTATTATGGACCACATGTAAAAAAATCATATTTTCAATTCTCAAGGCCGATTCTGTAGAGCGTCCTCTTAACTCACGGGCATCCTATCTTATTACGATGAAATTGAATATTTGTTTTCACATGAAATGCTTATGAAATTGCGTTTTATTTGGCTATCGGTTTTTGTTTTTTTGAATCAGATATATAATATGAGGTGTTTTCAAATTAAGTGTGTTAAAAATAATAGTTATTCGTTGAATAAAATATATAGTGTATTAAATTATTTGCCAGTGCAAGTACGTTATAACTAAAATTTGGGGTGATCCGGGCGTCGGTTAGGACTGAAGGCCCTTAATTGATACCTTAAAATGAGATGTACGAATTGACATACTATTGTAACGTTTTTAAACTATAAGTTTACCTTTGATTTGAAATAAAAAATGTTTTTCTTTTTAATGTTTTTAGATACTTACCAATTTATTAATTTAAACACTTTAAAATTTGAATTCTCAAAAAATATCTCAAATTGCTAGTTTCGTTAACACTAAATGGGCGTAAGGGATGAAATAATAAAGAAATACTATTCTAATAGTACAATCTGTTCTGGAGAGCCAGATAGAAAGAACAATACTATCCTATAAATTTAACATAATAAGGAAGCTACTAAATAAGTTATTTCTGTAAAAGAAAAAATCTGTCCAAAATAGATTTTATTCTGTCAAATTGATATTTATACTTACCATTAATTATTTAAATAATTCTCTAAAAATTATTTAAATAATTCCCTATAATAATTTAAATACTTCCATTGTTATTATTTTAATACTTACCAATAATCATTTTTTACTTGCTGTTCATATTAAATAATTCTCACCTTTTTAATAAAATACTTGCTAGATTTTTTAATAAAATACTTGCTATTATTGCATATATATACTTACCAAATAAGTTGAAGCCGTTTCGTAATATTTCCAGCGCTCGGAATGGACAGGAACGCACCGGAGCGCCGTTGTGGTTCGTGAAATTCCAAAATATACCGTTCCGGCTCGTGGATTCATTTAAAATTGCGTTGCGGTTTGTTAGATTGAGATAATTATATATGAGTGTATATTTTAAAGTTTTTCTCAAAATTAAAAATTAACGAAGTTATGTTATGCCGGGCGTGCAAAGGTTAAAAATAAAAATTATGACATCCCTAAATTTCTTTCAACCTTCTTATTTTGTGTCGATATGTCCATGCCTAAATGCATTGTCTAAATAACAAGAAACAACCAGCTGCAAGCGTAAATTACTTTATTACCAAAAAAAATGTGCCTTGCTGACACTATTTGAAAACTCTTAAAAAATAAAGTAACATTGTTTAATAATTTCTAAAGGATGAAACATTTCAAATCTCAATACAATCTTGCCTTTGACTATTACGCATTGTTAATTTACTTGCCTACTAATTTATTATATTATTTTATTCGGAGTGACAAAAAATATTACTTCGCCATTTATTTTCGGGTGAATGAATTGTGTTTTCGGTGGATAAATTAATACAAAAAAGTTTGATAATTTGACTCGTGCAATTACGCTATAATATTCCTATTAGTTGCCTTTTAAAATATTTTGTATTATTTAAGATATAAATACGTTTCTAAACAAAATTGTTTATATTATTAGTTTGGTGTTTTTTTTTGCTACATTCTAGTAAGTTTTGTGTTTTAATTTTAACTGTGTGTTTAACTTGATTTTTTAATAAAAAATTGTTCTCCTAAAAGTTGGTCAAAAATGTCATCAGGCGAAACGTGTTAACCGAAACTATTGAAAAATATTTTGTCGCAGGTAACGTAACGCTGGCCACATACCTACACAATTTGATCATTTAAAAAATGATATTGAGTGGTTATTTATAAAAATAATGAAGGTATAATAAAGTAGTAGGTAATTCGTGTAAATCTGCTAAAACCACATTACATTAGGAATTCACTCCAATAACCATTGACGTGGCAACAGATGGTATTCATCTCAACAATTGACTTTTGTTAAAAAAAGTTTATGACGTGTCGTAAACCCCTATTTTTACGATGTTTAAAACATTTGTTTTGTAATTTACATTATTGTTGAATTGCGACTATAGTACAATAAATCTTGTGATATAACTACTACATTCATTCATTTATTTGCCATAGGTCATGATGAGTATACTTTTTTGTAAGTGAATTTTGTTGCTTCTGGTAATTTTTGTGTTTTAATTTTAACTTTGTGTTGAACATATTTTTAACAACAATTTGTTCTCTTAAAAGTTGGTTAAAATTCTCAGTAGGCGATAGGAATACCTTTATATCGTCGGTGTATTGTAAAATGGGCGAATTAACCAAAATACTATTTTACAGGAGGAGGATTTTTAACCTTTGACATTTATTTATTAATTACCTGTGGATGAATACTGTCCTTATAATAGGCTTTATAATATAATATTTTAAAAAGTCTTTTATGTTAAATTCGCTTTTTATTCGTAACACTAAGTGGATAATCACCCTTACAATTATCGTTTTTAATAAGTACTTTCCTGTGGGATACAAATTCGCCATTTTTACATAATTATATTATTACATATTATATACTATTGTCGTTGGTATCCAAACTGATTTAAGATAATTCTGGCCACACGCACAATTTGATAATTTTGTGGATATTTATAAAAATAATGAAGGCTTAATTACGTAGTAGGTACTTCGTGTAAATCTGCTAAAACATTAGGAATTCTTTCCGGTGGACAATACAGTGGCAACATCTGTTCTGTGATTCAATAATTATTATCATCTCAACAACTTGACTCGTGTTAAAAAATATTTATGATAAGTCGTAAACCCCAATTTTTACAATGAATAATATGATTTTTTCTACAAAAATGTGTTTGGGCCATTGACGGTTTGGGCAGAAAATATTGAATAGCCTTCTGCAGAGTTTATTTATTTGGGACGTTCCTATTGTATTACAATTATTATTACATGCATTGTAGCTTGTGACTTTAAAAATAATAGAAATAATACATAGGTAGTGTGTAGAGAACTTTTACTTAATTTTTGTTTATAAATTTGTTTAAAAAAAAAATAGGAATATCCTGCAATAAAAATGTACGACTATCATAATATCTGTATTGTATGAAGGTACCTATTATCATTTCCATGGCAATAATAATGTGAGTAGGGAAGGACAAACAACATAGATTAAATCGTTTAGAATAAGTAGGTACTAACAAATTAGGTACCTATGTGTCCAGTGCGGACATCTAATTATTTTAGGTGGTGTTAAGTCATAGATTATTAAATAAATACGGTGGTAGATGTATATTACAATAATGGTAACCAAAGCATCACCATTGTAACATAACATGCATACAATACAATATTAGTCCTTATAATGTTGAATATAGTAGGTAATAATTAATGACAATTTTATATTATTCTATAAGAATCGCGCTTAGCAACCTGAGTTTCACCTTCCGTCATGTTCTATCTTATATAAATGAAAATGACACACCATTGGTAATTTAATTACAAATAATGCTATGTTTACGTTGCTTGGATGACTTGAAACTTTTATTAGATGTAGGTACGGCCTTATGCCCCCTTATAGTGGAGAAGGTTCAAAATAAATCTTTGAGAATCCTTTAAAGCTGTGTGGATAGTGGATACTATCCATGGTTTTATCCGATTGATTTCTCAAGACGTATGCTTACATACTGTATTCTGAAAGTTAAAAGAGAACTAGGTATTTAGGCTACGTACTTTTTCCAACTTATATCTACCCAGTACAAATGAGAACTCTGCCATTATTGGTACTTAGTATTGATTTTATTATATATTATTTTATAACTTTCTTGATAATCTAAGTTGTTTGTTCTGCCAAGGTGCAATAATTGCTAATGATAATTGGGCAGGAAATAACTATGTTCAACCAAATTGCTTCGGATAATCGTATATTCCACCTGCGTGAGAACGAGTTTATGTGAACGTTGTTTTATTAATTCTTGGTATAGGTAGGCACTTACTGTTTTTTCTAATACTATTTCTTTATTTTTTAAACACTAAATACTATTTCTTGATGTTTGATATTCTGTGCTCGTATTTAAATGGAATTTGTAAAATTTTCTATAAGTACGTAAATAAATTTTTAATTTGAATCTATAAGGTACTTATGTGGATATGTTGTTTGTTATGACTAATTAATTACAAACTTATCTATCCCAAATGAGACAGTAATATAAGTTATAATCAGTGATGAGTGGTGATAGAGGTATCATGCACTGGTTATAGTGGTAGATAAAGTAAGAATAAAGAATAATACATTTTTTACCGTATACTTTGTTAAAACAAGATTATTTCGCCTGCGGCGCTGACAATCCTTACCAACCTGCCCAATATAGATCCACGTAAGAAGTTTAAAGTTTATTGTTGCATTTTTATATAAAAAGTACGTACGTACGTAAAGAAAGGATTAGCATAAGTACTTAGTTTCGGAAAATTATACAGCGTTCCTGTTCGTGAAATTTTCCATTTCGAGCACTGAATATTTCACTAGGTGTCTCTAGTAGGTAAAATATTCACCATGATGATTTGCAGATAAAATATTCATCAGCTTTTATCACACCTTTATTTAATTATCATATATAAAAGTTTCAAAATCTTTGGTTATCGCCATTTTTCTTAACTAGTGTTGTAATGCATTGATAGAATAAAGGATTTTTTTATTCCGACAACCTATTTCAGAACTGCAACTTACAGCATGCACCTAAGTATTTTGATAACATCCGAAGTAAGCACACTTGCATTATTCTTTCGCCACCATACTGCGCCACACTCGCTCGACTGGCCCGGCTGATTTGCGAGCTGCAATTTCATGCACCTTTGCAAAACACCTGCTGCCTGATCCCCCTTCAGGTGTGAAACTATTCCCCTTCGCATAGTTTCTCTTTGAGTCCTGTTCCATTTCAATCACTACGTTCACTGCTTTACCTCAGATAAGGGAACAGTTCCGCTATGGGATGAGAAATAAGTTTGATGGTTTAGGAGTAAAATACTTGAAGGTTATACATTTCGTTGCAATAATAAATCCTATAATAAAAAGCCTTATTAAATTATTAAAAGTCTTGACTGACACACAAAAAATTCAAGATAAAACAAATATGACTTATGCAAGAGGTAAACTACGGTAAGTCCAACATTGGTTATGTTTAGTTGTTAAAAACAGCAGCAACTTATAATTTAAATAATAACAAAAAAATATATGTAATTTCTTTAGATGTAAACTTAAAAAAAACCCGTTTTTGGCCATTAAAAAAACTATAAACAAATATATTTAAAAACTAGAAAGAACACAAAATACAGGGTGTTCGCCGGAAAGCTCTACTACTTTGTTTGGTCGCCATTTTGGTAAAAATGAATTTTGACCGTTCATATTTGAAAATCGTGAAGTATAGACGTGGCAAATTTATTATAAATAATTATATTCGATAAACCAATGTGTTTCAATCGTAAAAACATTTTATCAAAATCAATCATCAATAACATAATAACATAAATAACGACTAGAAAATTATGTAAATTTTTGGGTAGAAACAATATGCCATCAAAACCGACTAATTATCGATAAGTGAATGATTTTGAAGAAAGAGGCTATAAAGCAGATAATTAGAGGCCAAATTAATCATAAGTCACCTTTGCATCCATTAAAATTTACTGTATGGTGCCCTGTGTGGTCTGGAGGAATCATTGACCCTTACTTTTTTAAAGATGGACGTCGCGTTACGGCAACTGTTAATGGAGAACGATATCGTAACATGTTTGGCAACTTTTTGACACCAGAATTGAATGATTTGGGCTTGGTTGACATGTGGTTTCAAGAAGATGGTACCACTTTACATACAGCCAATGATACAATGGCATTACTGAGAGATCTGTTTCCACAACAAATTGTCTCAAGGAATCGTGATGTCGATTGACCTCCACGATTGCCGGATTTACCACCCCGAACTTATTTTTATGGTGATATCTAAAGAGCAATGTTTATGCCAACAAACTAGAAACACTTTAGCGACTTAAACAAAACATTCGTGACTAAATTAATGAAATACCGGTTGAAATGTGTGAAAATATTATGAAAATGTTGTAAAAAGAACCCGCATTTGTAAGGTTAACCAGAGGCGGACATTTAGCTGACATTGTCTTCCATACGTAATTCCCACCATTTAATAAAACATTTATCAGCATTAATGTTTTCATTGTCCATAAAGTTATACAAAATTAAAGTAGTAAACCTTCCCAGCGAACACCCTATATATATAATAAAATAAATGTAAGTAAATGTCAAGTCTTAATCGTATCAAATTTAGACTTCCACGGAACCTGGTTGAAAATCATTGCGAGATCATTATTTAAATTTTATTCTTACGTTCAGTCAAGATATATAAGATTTATTTTTTTCCTATATTGGGATTTTTGTAAAACATGGAAAATAGAAAAGCGATTTTTTTCCATTTTAAAATTAAATGCATTTTGTATGTTTATTTTGAAAATAAGTAATCATTACAATTAATTAACTTAATAACTGTATATGTTATACAACACATGAAACATATACGATCAATTTTCCAAAACTCTCTTCTTATCTCTTTCTACTTCCACCTCTTCTTTATCTGCATTCATCACCCCCCCAATTACCTCTGAGGCTATTACCGCTCCCATCGATCGCTCTAGCACTCCCTTTGGGAAATACTGATTTATTTTAATATATTATATTTTTTGAATATTATCGCGGTACAAAAATAATGTAAAACAGTGTTAACTTTAAATTTGCTACATGAAAAGATTATACCATTATGTATGTAAGAAATCAAAAAAAAATGTGTTGTTCTTTCTGGAATGGTTAGATTTGTTCACTGGTTCTCTCTTCTTTGGACTAAGGTTCCTACTAATAAAGGTTCCCAATGCATGAGCCAAGTGTCTAATATAAATTGAACAGCTAATCGAAAAAATATTGATACATTTATATTCTAATACAACATAAAAATATATTAAGCGTCAATTACATTGAGCTTCTTTACAAGCTGTTTGTTGGTGAATTTATAATCTGCCTGTAAAGTCGCCCAGTGTAATCATCTAACAAGCTAACAAGCAGGTTGTAAACACTCTACCGAGAAAAGTTGAAAGCCGGTCAACTTTACACGTTACACGCCGGCGTGTGGGCCTACTGTGTCTGCGCAGTAGAGCGCAGTAGCAACATCCCGGTAAAAAAACGAACTACTGTCAAATGAATGTCGAACTGTCAAAATAGTCGCTGGCTTGTGGCTTCTCAGCGAATGGAAAGTTTTGTGTGTAATCATCAAATCACAGTAGCTGAATCGCCCGCTTTTAAATTCGCCAACAAACAGCTCGTAAAGAAGCTCAATGTAATTGACGCTTTACTCATCTAAAATCATTATCCTTGCCAGGGCTTCTATTAGTATACAGTCATTCTCCAACGTGTGAACACCTGTAAAACATTATTTACATTTACATTCCATATTGCGTGCATTGGTTTTGACCGTCAATTACTGCGAACAGGGTGACTCAATAACCAGCTAACGTGCGAGAGTAGTAGTGCGAGTGAGTGAGAACCAGTCTCATCATCATTAAAGGTCAGTTCCTGGTATCCTTGGTATAACTCCTCTCTCCAGCATCTGAATTATCCCCGTTATATTACAGTCCACCGGAAAGCTCCGCTAGATAATGACTCGCAATTCAGAACAGGTTGAAAATCAACGAGCTATGTAGCAACGTGTTTAACAAACTTTATAGTAATATACAAAATAAAAATCTTAATATGTATATATATATTATATTATGTATTATATAAAAATAAACTTAGATAAAATATAAAAAAATCATACAAAGATAGATAGATATATATATACATAACAGATATAATTATAGGTTATATATACATTAGATATAGTCAATTCATTGTCATTTACTTTTCATCTGTAAGAAATAAAAAGGCTTTTTAATTTTTATGTTTTTATTTTTATTTATTTATTATAATATCACAAACGCGTCTCTTAGTAAACAAAATATGATACATATTGTGGCGGCATGAAAACTTAGCTGGTTGAAACATAATACTTTTGCTCTTCACTAATTGAAAAAGAATTGATTAAAGTTTTTTTTTAATTATCCTGTTGAATATTTTGTCAATTTTGATGTCTGTATAAATAATGTTCTAATATTAAAATGACTTCTTTGATAAACTCACATTACACTACGGGTCTGCTTTCACAAAGTTTATCATTTGAAGAAAGTTCCTGACACAAAGTGAGTCAGAGCTTTCGCGTTAATTCCGCAGTGATAATCATTTTGCAACTTGAACGCTTTTCCGTTTTTCCACTATCCAAATAATAATAATTGTTCATTTCATGAAACTATAAACAGAGCATTCATTGCATTTGTCACATAAATGAATTTTACTAGTGAGTAGTTTGTCTGACTGAGTGGAAACATAATGTAAAATATACAAATGTGAATTTCATTGCTTACAATAAATATAGATGTGTTTTAGTTAATATGTTATAATTAGAAATTTTTTATAATGCTAATAAAATTACGTATAACTCAATGGACAAAAACATACCTTTACTGGAAACTGAGAAAGAATGGTCCAAAGTCCTTAACTTTGGGTTTGTATTAAGGGTGACTTTGCTTATATTTCATATAATTATTTTTCATCAATATAGAAGACACAGACGTTAAAATTGTATATCTCTGCGAGGAATTTGGTATATTAATATTATCACACAAAACATTTGAAGCCGAATCCGATGGTTACGTATTCGAATACCGCCGGCACCATATTTTTTTAAAGATTTTTTCTAATCTGTATTTTTATGTGTTTTTTATGTACATATTTACAAAAGTTTTATTGATTATATTTTTATTGGTGTCCCGTTCTTTAGATATATAGAATATAACCAAATAGAGATTATAAAGACGTTTATATTATGCACCAGATTTTTTTATATTTTTAAATATGTTAAAGACATTTTGTTTCATTTTGAACCTATATTTTAAACAAACATTGTCAGTTAGCAAAATCCATCAACATAGAACAACAATGGGTTTATCTCACGTTGTACTGCACTGCATCGACACCTGCATGACTCAATGAATATTTTTATCATTTTCTACATGCCTACATATTTTCACACTTCACACTTTTTTTAGAAAATAATCGCGTGTTTTTTGTTTTTAGCGGTTGGTACTATGTATTTTCTATAAGAATGTCGTCTATTATCTATGGTCTTCGGGTTGGGTTCTGTTGAAAATATTATTCAATTTACAGAGACTCGTTACCAGGTTACTCCATTATTGAATTTACAGAGATCGTGTTCGTCCAAAATATTCTGCAAAATGACGAAACCATAGACTATTTTTTTTGCCGTGACAGCGTGATGCGACATGCATCTCAATATAATCACGACTTAAGCGACTCAATTATGTATAATATTATGAACACAAAAATATTTGTGATGCCGTTTAGCATAAACGGTTATTCTATCAGACATTCCAAAACTTTCGCAATATCTCCAGAAAGATTCTCATTAAAAACTTAACTTGGCCAAAAAAGCAACTCGGCCTATTTGCGTAAATACTTTGAAACTTGTTTTGCAAAATGACTCGTTCAATGTCCTCTTTAGAGGGAAAATATGAATATATTTTTTAAACAACGAAGACAGGACGCAAAAGACAAACAGCTACATAGCGAGCACGCCTGAATAAGGAAAAGTTAAACCTCAAGCAAGCTCTGTAACTTAAACTGTTTGGGAAAATCTTTGGGAAAATAATTGTGTTGTGGAAACTTTGAAAGTAGAACGTGTATATTTATCTATAGACTAGGTACAGGCTACGTTTATTATACAAGAACAAAAGAATTTTTGACATTGTATTGACTTCATTATTAAAAAGTTTTAATAATGAAAACAATTCTTTAAAAACCTACCAAAAAAATATACGCAAGAGTTTTAATTTAGGGAATTTTCATTTCTCTGTTATGTATCCGTAATTCCCCTCTCTATGATATCTCCCCAAATACAATAAATTGTCTTTTGTTTAATTCATCGACACCCTAAGTTACTAATAATTATGTAGGGACCATTGTTCAAAATATTCGATCAGTGGAATTTCGACTATCGCAATGTACCTACTCAATATTATATTATTGACCAACCCTAATTTATCCACTCTATCTAGTTGTATTACAACACACAGATATTATGAACCCTTATAAATGAACTAAGCGTCACTAATATTACTTACTTACTATTTCATATTTATACTATTAATTGTAAATGATTCTAATATTATTTAACTCGGACCATTCAACATAGCTCTGCTAGTGCGAGTTGTTTCACTGCGGATCGAACTCTCCTGAGTTATTTTCCTTTTGTTTTTACACCATGTAACTGTAAATTGAGACGTGATGAATAAACATCTCTGGAGATTAACATCCATCGAGTCTTATTACTGACATACACCTTCCACTGGACCCATGGCCCCCACATATTTGTCGGGCCCCCTACCTATCGCTAAGGTTAAAGGCAGTATGACGCCTTATAGTAGCGCTTTCCAAATAATGGTTTTCAAAGTAAAATTATAGATACTTAGTGTATTTATAGTACTTAAATCCACTTGAATTATGGAGTTATCGAGTATCGACACACAATTAAAAATTGCATCACATTACTACATACTTTGAAATATTAACATTATAGAAGGTGACTTTTTTTATTATTAGAGCAAATTTGTGATGTATGTTTATCTTACTTATCTGGTTGACTCGCCACGCCGGGCCCTCCATGAGACCGGGCCCCCAGGTTAGAGCCCTGTCAGTCCCCCCCTTGTGGGGGCGATGACTGGACTACGTGAAGGATCGGGGCCTGTTGGTAAGGATTTCCGTTACCGAAAGCATAACATCTCTAGAAATTATCGATTAAATTCTCGAGAAATCTCTAAATTGTCACTAGGTTAAGCTGGCGACCACAACCTGAATTTAAAAAAAACTAAATGTAATTTCACAAGAACATTTTATTTCTCAGTTAAAAAGAATTTTGTAATAATAATGTGCCCACACAAGGTGAGAACATCATATAAACGTCAACTTGCTATGATAATAATTACAAAGAACCTGCTGTTTTGTACATCAGCATTATTTTATTATTTAGTTTAGATAATAATTATTATAATTTATATATAATTATTCTACAGGTTGTCTTGTTAGTCGAAAAATATTTCGATTTTTACAATAATAGGTACTATTAAAACTATTTTTTTCACGTTTAATTAAAAACCCATCTAAAGAAACCAGAAGAGGGATTATCCCATCTCTTTCTATGATTTTTTTCATTAAACGTAGAGAAATCATTTATTAATTGAGTCAGCATTTAATTTTACTATTTATAAATTATATTAAATTCTACAGGTTCTTCAAGTTTTGATAATGACGTTTCAAGCGAAATAGTTATCGATTTTAAAAACATCCTATAGAATTTAATATAATCTTTATTATCATCTATCTGTAAGTAATGCATTCTTGTTGTATTGATTATGGTGTTAAAACGCAATTAAATTACTGTTGTCTAATAAAACAACCATTCAAAATTGCATATTGTAATTTATACCATTACTTTGTAAAATAGAATTCTTAGCCGGCTCGCACATCAAAACTCGTCTGGTCTGCAACGTGTCGAATACGTCGATATGATGTCATCATTATTCACAAAACACGCGTTGCCAGATGGAGCTCTCAAATCAGTCGAATGTGACTTTTTAGTTTGAAAAAACCAGCTGGAGTCACATGCAACTATTTTCACCCGAAATGTCGCACTTCGTCATTCATATTGGCTTCCCGTGTGACGCCACTGTCATCGCACGGCCTTACTTATACGAACATAAGAAAGTTGCATGTTGCGCCCAGTTTTAATTTATGACTATTATCATAGTCGAGATGATTTTCAATGTGCGACTGGGCTTATATACGTTTCAAGAGTTTACGCGCGATTATCGCTAGGTGTGCGCGTTCTTCATGTAGAACATCGAAACAATGTTTCTAGAAGGTTTAATTTATAGCTATGCGGCAGACGGGCGTATTTAGATGTTTAGAACCGGCTTAATTTAATAATTATAATAACTATTTTTTTGGTTTTTAACTATTTCTTTGTACATACACAGTTTTATATTACTTTCAACATGAAATATTAGCACTAATGGCTAAGTCTGGAAAAACGTAAGTAATAACAACGTATTATTTCTAGTTATAAATACTTAAAAATAATTACTAGCAAGCAAGCGCTTAGTTAGTTTTAACTGCGTATTTCTTTTATTTATTTTTTTAGCGCAATAGTTTTGCAGACTACTTAGCGAACTGACTGCTTGCCATTTAATTTAAAACAGATTAACCGGGTATTATTATAATATGAAAAAGAAATGGTGTTTTTTTACGTTTGAGTTTCATAATTTGAAAAGTTATTTAATTATAAAGTAAACCCAGTGAAATTCAGACGCCAGCAAGTTTGTTTTGTCTAAAGCAGAGTTTGTCTTTAAATTGTATGAATGTTTTATTCTCTTGTATAATTTCTGCCAAATTCTACCTCGTGCGCGAATGCAGTACGCTATAGTATATTTACATTCAATATGTACCTAAGTATATAATATATTATAAACAAAATATGACTTACACTGTGTAAGGCGTGTATTTTCAAAGTGAACTTATTCCACTTCAACAATTTTTTTGGCAAAAGGCAAATTTTATTTGTTTAATTTTTTTGATGTTACATAAAATGTTTTTTTGTATTGGAATAAGTTACTTTTGTAACTAATACCGATTTAAAGTTGATTTTTCTACTGTATTGAATGCTGTTAGGTTCTTCTTCTATATAAAAATACTTGTTCAAAATTTATCCTTTAAATTCTGATATTCATTACTCATTTTCGTCAAGTAGTGGAATAAGTTCATTTTGAAAATACACCCCACAGTATAAGTTTAACTTTAAATTAAATAACACAAATTCGGTATCATAAATTATATTTTATAAAAAAAAACTTTTTAATTAATTGAAATATGTTTTTATTCAATACCTACTGAGTACGGGTAACTTCTAGTTGTGTAACGGGTAACACTGTGTGTGTTCGTTATGTTGCGTTCGATTTTTTATAATATTTTTCTTGTCCCACATTTATTTTGACATTTATGCCACGTGCAATGTGGAATGTTACTAAATATTTATAATGTGTCACATGTTCAATAATAATTGGTGCCTGTGTTGGTTATTGCTGTTTGGTGCCGCTGTTTTGTGACTTTTAAAGTAATTATTTATTCATTTCAAACATATTCTTAATAATATTATACTGCATTATTTACAGGATGACTTTAACTATTCATTGACATATTTCCCATATCAATATTGTAAATATGGCAATTTTATACACTGTATGCGAGCAGTGTAACCACCAGAGTGTAACATTCAAAATATTTTACTCAACTTGCGAAAATTCAGAAGGAGATCCTTTGTCCTTGTCTGCCCTGTCTCCTTTCTCTCTCCGCCAATTTTTTAATCCCTCCCCCACTGATAAATCACTGGTGGATTGATTGGCGTTACGTTTAACACGGCTGATGGATTTACGATTTAGCGAGAGCCCATTTGACACTCAATGGTAGTATTATTATTTAACTTTAACTCAGAATATTGTCAATAGAATATCGTTATTTATTGTTGTTTTGGATTATGGAAACCCATTTCAAATTTAGAACTATTCAAAGGCAATTGAACTATCAATAATTTAATACTATTTATAACGGTAGATTAACTATCAAAAACTTACTTTTATCAAATTATACTTAAGTTATTTTTAATTTTAAATGATTTAAGTTTTGTAAGTACAGTCGAACTTGGTTATTACGAGGAAGATGGGATCGACTTAATTTGTTCGTTATAAGCGGTACTCGTTATATCAGAGATTATGTATTTTTAAATGAGCGGTCAAAAAAAGTCGGAAAAAAAAAATCTGAAAACCATCGTAAAAATCCCCGAAATAAGCATGGCCATCATAAACCACAAAAGAAATTGTTAATTGTAATGAACGGTAACGCTGGTACGTACCAATGAACTTCACAAACCTTGAATTTTTCAACCATGTGCGTGGATACTTTTTCATTATTGTCGGCGAAAACAACAATAAACACTTAACTAGTGTCATAAACTTAATGCGTTCCCCGGTAGCATCCTTTCCGATCAGATTTTATTGATTAGGGTGGAAATATTTTTAAACGATCGACCCATTAACAGTATTTTAGGTCGGTATATCCGATAAGTTGCTCGTTATAACAGTGAATAAACGTATGGAGAAAATCATAAACCAAACGAATATTTCCTCATAACATACGAGATCTCGATATGTCCGAAATCGTACTAACCGAGTTCGACTGTACTATTATATTTAAATCGTTTTTACGACCTGGACTTCGCTTTCATATCGAAGGAGACAAAACAAACCTTAGTCTGAGGGACGTTTCCTTCTTAAGACGATACTTCAGTGAAACGGCAAATAATTTTCAACTACAGGCGCGACGAAATTTTGGACTCGCGAACGTCGAGGTGTGAGTACATGAATTTGTTTCATGATGACGATGGAGGTATTAATTCCTAAATCGTATAAATATGACTAAAAACATTACCCATTTACCTAAAAAAAAAAACATGTCAATGAATATATTATTATTGTTACTAATAGAACATACGTTAAAGTGCCCACCACCACCCGTCATATATGCACGGCCGCTTTCTATGCCGCTTTAAACGTGTCTGAAAGAAGTGATTTTAAGTGCTCATTCCGTCCCGAGACGTAGCCGCACGGGACTGATGTTGCAACCATGCACCGTAGTGCTTAAAGAAGAAAGTTAAGAAAGAAAATTTTTGTTTTTTTGACTGGCTCTGCTGTCCGCTGACGTTAAGCGCTTTGTGTACCCGCATACTGAGTGTCACGAATTGAAATGGATGAGTCTACAGAAGAGTCGGGACTATCCCGCTCCCCATACGATGCTGCAAATTTCTCAAATGCCGCAAAGTTGGCCTCGGTTGCTACCAGATCTCCATGACCAATTGGGCCCGTGTGAGAACGGACCCTGGCAAACAGCTCCGCTCGTTCGAATTCCATAAGCGGGCAATCCCAGAGGATGTGTTCAACATCTTGGTGGTCATGCCCGCAGGAACCCGGCCCATCTACTATCAAGCCAAACTCGTGGAGTCTGGCGGCGAAGTTGCCATGGCCATACGTTAAAGTGCCCACCACCACCCGTCATATATGCACAACCGTGGATATGCACGGCCGCTTTCTATGACGCTTTAAACGTGTCTGAAAGAAGTGATTTTAAGTGCTCATTCCGTCCCGAGACGGAGCCGCACGGGACTGATGCTGCAACCATGCACCGTAGTGCTGAAAGAAGAAAGTTAAGAAAGAAAATGTTTGTTTTTGGACTGGCTCTGCTGTCCGCTGACGTTAAGCGCTTTGTGTACCCGCATACTGAGTGTCACGAATTGAAATGGATGAGTCTACAGAAGAGTCGAGACTATCCCGCTCCCCATACGACGCTGCAAATTTCTCAAATGCCGCAAAGTTGGCCTCGGTTGCTACCAGATCTCCATGACCAATTGGGCCCGTGTGAGGACGGACCCTGGCAAACAGCTCCGCTCGTTCGAATTCCATAAGCGGGCAATCCCAGAGGATGTGTTCAACATCTTGGTGGTCATGCCCGCAGGTACAACCCGGCCCATCTATTATCAAGCCAAACTCGTGGAGTCTGGCGGCGAAGTTGCCATGGCCGGTGAGGAACTGGCTAATCCAGTGCGAAGGTTGGAGTCTTCTAGTTTGGTGCCTGCAGAATACGTCTGGAAAAAAACGGTAAGTGTGCCGCCCCTTGGGGGAGGCGGTCCACCTCGCCTGCCATGCCGCAAATGCGGTCTTGTACACAATGTCACTTACAGTCTTCCTGTAAGGAACGTCCTCGGATCTCTGCGGTGGTGTCAGATGGACACCGGCGAGTATTGTGCTGATCCCCCTCAAGAGGAGGGTGATCGATCCTCTGACTGGGACGTGCAGATCGAGGGGTAGCACCCCCGCGAGTACGGCAAGCGCGTCAGTAGAAGTTGTGCGGTAGGCTTTGGTAAGCGAGATCAGCGCAAGTCGCTGCCCGCTTAATAGTGCGCGTCTCACGAGAGTTAAGGAGTTTACTCGAGAATGCCAAATGCTGGAGGCGTAACCGGCAATTCCCATGAAAATTGCGCCGTATGCAACCTTAAGGGCTCTAGGCTTAAGTCCCCAATTGCTGCCCGCCATTCGGGCCATTCTCTGATAGGCCGAATTGGCCTTAGAGACGGCCGTCTTGGCGTGGTGAACGAAAGACAGCTTGTCATCAAGAATTACTCCCAGATACGTAACCCTTTCGGAGAAACGCACTGAGGTCTGGCCAAAACGAACCGTGGGCGGCCGTCGAGTTATGTTGACCCGAGAACTACCCCTGAGGAGGACAGCTTCCGTTTTGCTCGGGGCAAAGGTCAGCTTGTTCAGCAACCCCCAATTAAGGATTCTGCCCAAGGCGTCCGTGGCTGCACGCTCAAGTGCCGGTCGGCTGGTCGCCCCAACAAGCAGGAGCAAGTCGTCGGCGTACGCAACGAGCGTGCAGCCCGGAGGCAGTGGCAGGGACAGAACGTCGTCAAACAGAATGTTCCACAGAAGGGGTCCCAGGACGGAGCCCTGAGGACACCCCATGGTGGTCCTCCTGTGAATCAGGCTGGGGCCGGAGTCGTAGGTTATCTCCCTATTGCTGAAGTAGCTTTGAACTAAGGCAAAGAGGTCCCCGGGGATCTGTTTCAGCCTAAGCTTTGCCAGAACCAAGGGCCACCACGCAGTATCAAACGCGCCCGCTATGTCGAGAAAAATCCCGGCAACGAGGTCCTTGCCAGAGCTCTCCACAGAATCGATCACAAAGCGAATCGCATCCTCGGTGGACTTTCCGGGTCTAAACCCAAATTGTCTTTGCGAGATTGGACAGTTTTCCGACAGGTGGGACTCAATCCTGCTGTTTATCAATCTTTCCAATATCTTCCCGAAGACGGGAAGGAGCGTAATCGGTCTATACGCTTTCGGGTCACAAGGAGGGCGACTGCCGGCTTTGGGGATCACCGTGAGATGACCCTTTTTCCAGCAGTCGGGGAATATGCCACTACTCATGCATTCTTTGTAGAGTTGCGTGATCTCGTGTGAGGCAAGAGACCACGCCCTTCTCGCTAGCGCGTTATCTATGCAGTCAAGCCCCGGGGCTTTGCCAATCGGGAGGCTGGCAAACAGGATCCCTAGCTCGGACATGGTAGTGGCTGCGGATCGCGGAGTGTTTAAGGGGAGCAGCGCATAGACGCGAAGCTGCTGAAATCGGTCGTTGTCAATGTCGAGCGACTCGTTGTCCTGCGGGATAAGAGCATCCAACAGGACTGTGGCGGACTCTTCAGAGCTATTGGTGAACGATCCGTCGGGGCGCCGTACCGCCGACATGACTTTTCCGGGCCGTAAGCCCAGCTTCATCACGCGGAAGGGGGGGCCCCACGGATCATTGCCACCCATTTCAGTGACGAACTCTCTCCAGTGCACCTTCTTAGCCTTACTGATTGCCTTTTTGAACTTGAGTCTAGTGGTCCTGTAGGTGACCGCAAGCGGATGGTCCGCGTGCAGCGGCCCCTCCAGCGATCTTCGCGCTGCTTTGCCATGGCCAATAAACAGAGCATTAAATGGACGCATGTTGGATTTATATGACAAATTATATTTCGTTCAGCATGCGTCATTTGCACCCGCGACCCGCAATCCGCGCATCGCCTAGCCACGATCTTTTTAGACCATGCCTCAACTGAGGTATAGCCTTAAAACCTGAAAGTGTGGTGCTGTGGTTGATGCATTCAGTTTACCGATTATGGATTATATCTTTACCATGTTTATTTTTTATTTAGTAGGTATATTTATTGATATTTCTATCATCAGCTAATTTTATTAATTTACCAACACGTTTTCTAGTTCCAATTTTTACGAGTAATGACTAATGACATTTTTTGCGCTTACTGAATGTATTAATGGAGAGTATCTAATGTATCTTCTACGGGTTTTTACACAAACACTTTCTATACGTATAGGCAATAATGGTTTTATCTTTTTTTATTATTTTAATTTATTATATTATGGAGAATTAACTATCTTCGTTGTCAGTATGCATTTATGATCGATAAGTACGCATTGCAAACTAAATTCGGCTCGCAAAAAACATGGAATAGTATGTAAAAAAAACTTAAATCGATGATATAAAATGATAACATAAAATATATCAAACCAATCTTTTTCATTAATTAATTCATGTATTAAATAATTGTTAATTTATTGGGTTCTTGCTATGTTCAAAAATCAATTTTATAATGTTTACTGCGGTAATCTAAATGAATGCACAATACAATTATACATTCAAGTAAAAGCAATAAATTAGTGAAATTTTCATGGGAAACTGACATGAAAAATTTATCGGGTAGAGTTTCATGGGTTTGGGTTGAAATCCCGAAGGCCGAAATCCCGAAAAATAAAAAAAACCACAAACAATAATAATTGCGCAATCTCAGCACATATCTTGAATTGCGCAAATTTTATAAGAGAGACAAAAAACCACTTTTTAAAAGATAAGTGTTGAGATTGCGCAATTATTATTGTTTGTATTTTTTTATTTTTCGGGATTTCGGCCATTCGAGATTTCAGCTTTCGGGATTTCAACCCAAACCCATGAAACATCTAATATAGGTACTTATAAAATCGAATAACAATGAATTTCATAGTTATTAGATTAATTTCCATTTAAATTCATGACTATTAGTAGAATAAGTGCGTATATAATAGATATAAGAAGACGCACACATTGCAAAAAATGCGATGACAAGTAGGTACCTACTACTATATTTTAATTGCCCCGAAAATTATGCATGTATGAACGATATAGTGTTCTTAATAATAAACTAATCAATCAACCAGATAATAAAATAGCTCTCGACAGTGTATCTGAGATGTATTCAACAGTTTTTTTTACATATTGTTCAGCGCAGACCAGGATCTGGAAAGACTGGTGTTTTGAGCAGCTTCCAAGGAAGGCGAAGCAGAGGAAGAGCGTCATCGTGCTCAAGCGACAAAGTGAAGGAGTTTACTAAGGGCAGTGTGCACCCTACCCTGAGAAAATCAAAGGACTGTGAGTAGTGGAGAGTCTTAATCGCTCAGAAAATGACTACATTTCAGGCTGGTCAGATTAATTTATTAATAATATTAAAATTTACTATGTGGTTAGGATACCAAGCTACCTGCAAAGTCCTATGGCTCTGCTTGTTAATATAAATATATAATTAAAGCATCAATACTTGTATTCATTATTATAGCGGTAATAGTGGATAACTAAACGAGGCGTATTGCAATAATATTGAAGATACATAATTTTGAAAACACTTATAAACTTATACACCTATACACATACTTACACAGAAAATATATTATAACCGAAACAAAAAATCTTTCTGAAAAAAGTAAGACACCCCGCAGGATCGAACTTACATCTCTAGGGTATCGCGCCCACGCACATAGACCACTATTCTAAAGGAGTCATACTTAATTGCGACAAATTTTAACTAATGGCTTTTAATACTCAAATAGAGCTACTATTGTACTATATTTCCTAAAATTATTTATGTTTAATAATATTGTATTTAAAGAAAAGTTTTTTGGCATCCTTAGTCATGCGGCAAACACCCACGATGGATGCGCGGCTTAAGCGTCGACCTATAGCGTCATGGGTACCATGCTCGAATCCTGGGTCTGGGAAACACACATATTGTTTTTCAACTTGTGTTTGAGTTTAGGGTATGGACCTAATAGGTTAAGCAATTAGGTGACATCTATTTCTTGTAAAAGAAAATCTTTTAATGGAAACCTCCACTCTGTGGAGTCCCATATTATGATCTTATTAGGATCGGACATGGTCGGACATGGTCGGAAGTCATGTGGAGGTCACTGGATGGCTGATGTACGATTGTTTGGGCCCCGCATCAGTGGAAATATGACCTTATGGTGGAGTGAGTTCAAAAGAAATTTTTGAGACTCCTTTATTTGAGGTTATATGGATACTATCCGTGGCTTTATCCAACTGACTTTCTCTTAGGTATGCTTACATACTGTAGTTTAAGTACTAGAAGATATCAATATTTAGCCACGTATTTTTTTCGACTTATACGTGGTGTGAATGAGAACTCTGCCATTCTTGGTAGTATTGACTTGTGTGTCCCTGATAACTATCTTAGAAATCGGTAGCATCAGTTGTTTGTTCTCCCGAGGAGCAGAACTAACCTGCCATTGGTGATGCCGATTGGGAGGGCAATAACTCTGCTTAACCAAATCGCTTCGGATGTTGATATATTCCATCTACGTGAGGATGAGTATAGGTGGACATTATTTTATAAATTATTAAAATAGGGTCTGCTTAACTCATCCGGTGTACTTCCTTGTACCTATATATTTTTTTTGTATTTACACATTTATACTGTAGAATAACTTAATACTGATCTATCTCTTTTGTTATGTACCTAATATTGTTTTAATAATATTTCGTTGTTTCTAAATGTCATGTTGTGAACGTCTTAAGCTTATAATTTGTAATGTACACAATATGTAAAATAAATGAATTGAATTGAATGAATTGAATGTACATACGCATTATATAAACACATATTTTACTACTGTAGATGTTAATGTAATTTATGTATTTATAAAAAAAAACGCCTATACATAAACTGCATGAGTAAAAATTTTATTATACCGTTTTCTGTTGATATTTTTAATAAAACAAAATTCCTTCAACACACTGCAGCAAATATATCACACGGTACATTGGCCGTATCAAGTCACGTTTTCCCGGTTCACGAGACGTCAAGACTTTCCTAATAAATGTTGAGTGTGTGCCTGCAAAGCCTGAAGCCCGTCCGTCAAATAAAGAAATACCTCAGACGGAGTTTGGGGTTCCAAGCTTGAGACTTTCGGGGGCGGATCCACGTACTATAAAATAACGACAACGGGGGCGCATTTTTGAAACACGCGGCTTAAATCGATTCGTGTTTCAGTTGTGTTGTGTATTTTTTACGACGTAAATCGCTTGACAATCTAAAGACGATCGGCACATAGATAACCAACGCAACGCAACGCAACAAAATTCTGAATCATTATCAAATATTATAACTACTGATAAATTTACATATTTTGAAAACACCTCTGAGAAATATTATATAACCACAATATACAATAAACAAAAACTCGACAGTCTACACGTGGCAATCTGTAGACGATCGGCACATAGACAACCAACGCAACGCAACAAAATTCTAAATCAATATCAAAATATTATAACAACTATTAAATTTACATAATTTGAAAACACCTCTGAGAAATATTATAGGTATAACCACAATAACAAAATTTAGAAAGCGCTTCTGTAAGAATTGTAAATACACTAATTAGTTTCATCGCAATTTGATAGGACACATAATTATAGCTTAGTGGTTAGTGCACAAGGGCGTAGGTTCGAATCCTGATAGGTGTCGTATTTTTGTCGCAGATTTTTTCCAGTAGTTATGTGTATATATATATATAATGTGTTTTCAAAGTATATATGTTCAATAAAAAATGTTACATTCTTCAATCTAAAGAATACTTCTTTGAACATACACGATTTGAAAACAACTCATGCACAACAAGAATACATCATTTTGTAGATAATACTAAAACCGATAGCAAACATTATAACGCAATTTGATAAGCATTTGACGTAACAACTACTAGTTTAAATCGTAGTAATTTAGTAAGATGCCCGTGGTTTAATTGGGAATACTGGCATTCTGGTGCGAATCCAGCAGATACAGGTTCAAGTCCCATCGGGTATCGTATTTTTTTCTATATATCGTAATATATAGAATGTTACATTCTCAAATCTTGTTCCTTAATCGTTGAATAAAATAAATAGCTAATTACACATATCCCGATCCCGTGGTGTCATAAGTTATGTGGTAGTCAACAACCCCAGGCCTTGTCAGCACTTTCTGCAGGTGTGACATACTTCGATAACGGTCGACAATTTTAGGCCTTGTCAGCAAAACGCTGCGAAGCTGCAACCATTCTAGGTTGATGTAACCTACATCAATTAGAGCTTGCCGCTCTTTATTGAATATTCATTTAAATAAATAGCGAATGACGTTTGATGGAAAGGTAGAGTATACGTTTTATAACTTTGCAGTTTTTTATACTTTTTACTATATCTTTGCCCGATTACCTCGGATAAAATTAGATCAAACGATATTCACTTGTATTAATATAATATGTAGTAATAAATAAACAGATAACATTATATGTAAAAAAAATATTTTTAGAATATAATATACTCTACATTCTATCATAACTTCCCGGACTGAGCATATCTCACCGCGTAGTATCTGGGACTGTTAACTTTGCAACTGTATCTTGTATCATTGTATTTCTTTATTCGGTAGAATAAACTCTCTCCTCGATTCACTCGAGCAACCTACCACCAGTCTGTTATCTTTACACATTCACCTCCAAAGTTATATTGAAATGTAAAAAAATCCCTAGCACACTATTTCCTCGGCCATAATTATATTATAAGCTTTCCACAAGTTCTTGTTCACCAGTACGCCCTGTCAACATGTCTAGTATGACTAACTTTAAGTAAAGTTAATTTGAACTGCATAGATTTGTGGTTGTTGAAGTAACAGCAGCACTTACACTAACTTAGTGGTCATGTACATACAAAGTCAACGCAACCACAACGCATCAATTTAGCCATATAATCTAGTTGACATTCACAAAACAGATGTTACTTTATATGCACACACGCAAACTGACATTAATCAATAGTGTTGATTGAAGGAAATGGTAGTGGCGAAGGAATACGACATAAATAGTTCAGACTAAACTTCGTCAGTTATACTTATTTGTTTTCATTGAACTAAGAATACACTTTGCAGAAAATTCAATTGAACACTGTCTATATAATATATACCAAACCGTAATAGTTTAGATATACTATATTTGAGCGATTCGACAAAAATAGTACACACTTTTTTATTATTTGTTTTCGTTGAATAATGGTGGTTTATATTTACAGATTTTGTTTTTACGAGTAATGGACGTCAGCCACTTTCTCAACCTATTTGGTCAATACTCACTCGTGCACAAATTAAAAAACAATAATGTGTACTTGCCAGACCCAGAACCCACGACGCTATAGGCAAACGCTTAAGCCGCGCGGCCATCGTGGTTATAAGAATACATAATATTACAGATTCTACACCAAGCTATAATCGATAATCTTCTATCTATAAATTATCTAAAATTATATGTGGTTTAATGGCAATAATCATAGAAATTTTATAGATAAACAAATATTTTTTACTGTTATCTACTATTGTCTGTATTAGGCATGGTTTAATTGAATTTTAAAACTAACAACACTATCTACACGTTGTAGTTTGATTTCAATTAAAACCAGGGAAGTCGGAAATAATAGGAACTGAAATACCTAACGGTTAAAGAGAAGCAGGCAACCGATCTCGAGTGCGGAAGAATACAGGATAAACTTAAACACGTGTCAAGAATACGTCATAAACTTAAACACGTGTCAAGAATACGTCATACGTTGAATACTGAACTGCACTCGGTTTATGCATTGACGGACATTTAATATTGGTGTATTACACACACTATTGCAGGTCCATAATGCGTGGTTTATTTTCGTAGGATACTCACATACTCAAGACTCAAATGTAGTTTTTTGAATATAGCCTACCGGAATTATATTTATTAACTGTTTTGTGGTGAAAACAAATACGTTTGACTGCCACAGTTTAGTGTGCACTATTAATATCGGATTAATGTTGTTTACGAGGTCAGGGGGGCGGGAACTGGGCAGAGGCTGAGGGTGAACATGAATGCATGAACTAGGCAGAAAAATTTCTGCCGAATTCACGCACTAGGCAGATAATTTGCCTAATTCATGAATAAGGCAACGGGCTTGCATTTTTCATGAATTATGCAAAATTTTGCTGATTTCATGTAATACGCAATTTCACACATTCGGTGTTACATGTATAAATATTTTCGGTTTATTACTTTCCCCAATAACATTATTAATGGACAACGCACTCAATACAGTGGCTAGCAAGTAAATTCGCGCATAGCGACATTCGCACCTGTATAGGTCACCTTTATTGTAATAGCGTTAGAACAGTGTTTCTATTATCAATGTTCATTTGAGCGAACCCGTTCGAACCAAACCATTCGGCAGACCCAACAAAAAGCATCGGGACTTTATAGCAATATCACCTTTATTGTAATGGCGTTAGAACAGTGTTTCTAGTATCAATGTTCATTTGAGCAAACCCGTTCGAACCAAACCATTCGGCAAACCCAACAAAAAGCATCGGGAATTTATAGCAATATCACCTTTATTGTAATGGCGTTACAACAGATTATGCCATTCGGCAGACCCAACAAAAAAGTGAGTGTCATTTTTTTCCAGATGCTACGTTCATATTAATGTAATTGCTTTCCCCTCACACACTTTTAATTGACCGCTAAAGTCGAAGATTGCCGAACATAGCCGATGATTCAAGACTATTTTTTGTGCTAGCTCTACCGATATGTCTGTGATTTTATTTTTTGAGCTCCATCACTTACTTCTAATTTAACAAAACTACATTTTCTTTAACTGACATTACCTTATACCCGTTTTTAATATTTTGCAGTCAGTCGTTATTACTGAATTGGTTTAAATTTTTATATGAAAATTAAATGCAATTTTATCGTTGTTTTTAAATTAAGATTACCGCAAGGTCGCGTCGCTCTTCTGTGTGTAGACCGCCGTATACCCGTCAAATAAACAAACACCGCAGACGGCGGCTGAGGTTTGAGGCTTTCGCGCGCGTATCCGTTACAAAAGAGGACACAGTGGATCGGCGGCGTCACTTCCGGGACGCTTCCTGGCGCGTGCCATGTGATACGAAGAGCTTCCTACCTTCCGCGTTTTCCTACCAACTTCCTGTTCCTTTTCTGAGGTGGTGCTGTATTCTTCCTGTCGACGTCCACAACATAGAAATAGCATGATCCGGTGAAGTACAAGCTATTTTTCAAATAACACGGAAATTCTTTGGAAATTGTTTTATGATATTCATTATCATTAATTCTTTTATTTTACACTATCAGCGCATCTATTCTATACACAAGACTGCTTTTGGCCGCCACGGTAGCTATATAAGGTAGTTCTGTATCGAAGTATTAGCAATTATTGTAACAATTACAATAAGTTAGCCGTCTAAACAGTCAAAACTGTCTATCTCACTCTAAAATTTATCATAGCTAAAAGAGATGCTGTTAAAACATACCACTTATTGTAACAATTACAACTAATTTATTGTAATTGTTACAATAAGTGGTAATACTTCGATACAAACCTACCCTAGACAGCTACTGTAGCGGTCAAAAGCAGTATTGTGTATATAATAGATGCGCAGGTGTTCTAATTTAGTATGAAAATTAAAGTATTTTACTAACAAGTACTCCCAAAATATTAAGGTGCCACGAAATTTGGCATCATTTTCTGCTACGTTTACCGTTGATCTTTCCTTGGATGACAAGTTGAGGAATTCTGTACTTGTGTCCTCTTATAATGTGGCTGAGTTACTTTAGTTTTCTCGTTTTAATACTATGCACAACTTATTGGTACTTTTCTATTCGATTGAGAACTTCAACATTTTGTTACTCGGTCAGTCCAGAGAATTTTGAGGATGTGTCTATACAGCACCATCTAGAAAACCTCAACTGTACATGACATCTCTTGGTTAGTAGTTAGGTAGTGTTATTATAATACATTCAATAGGTGTACAAATCATCATTACTAGAAAAACAATGGCACTGGGTAACGTATTAGGAATTTGATGGAGTTAACTAATAAGAAATATCAATCATATAAGTACATATTAATAATAAATAACAATGGGTATTAATAATCCATAATTGGTAAAAATGTCAGGTTTTAAAAAAAGTTTTATTTGTAGTTAAACAATTTTAATATAAGTACATGTATACGCTACGTTTTTTTTTGAATCGCAAAAAATGACTCAAATGGAATCAATAGTAAAAAGTTTAAATCCATTAGAATTTAAATTCAAATTCCATTAAGGCTATACCTCAGTTGAGGCATGGTCTAAAAATATCGTGGCTAGGCGATGCGCGGATTGGGGGTCTATATGATTTATATGACAAATATAATTTGTCATATAAATCCAACATGCGTCCATTTAATGTTCTGTTTATTGTTATATTAGTAACAATAATAATATTATTTTCATTGACATGTTTTCTTTTTTAAGTAAATGGTAAATGGGTAACGTTTTTAGTCATCTTTACACGATTTAAGAATTAATACCCCCGTCACCATCACGAAACAAATTGACGTGTTCCCAGCTCGACGTTCTCTCTCCGAATGCCAGCGAGTCCAAAATTTCGTCGCGACTATAGTTGAAAATTATTTGCCATTTCACTGATGTATCGTCTTAAGTCGATAGTATTAATATTGTATTTAGACTCTGCTTCTATGAAACAAGCGTCACATTTTTTATTATAACTGTATTATGGTTTTCTAGATGTAATGAGTGTATTTCCTGTTGGCCATTATTCTTGTCGGTATGTATTAATAATACTGCGAACTCTTTATTTTATTAATAAAAATAAGAACTGGTTATTATTTTCTATTTTCCCTTAGATAATGTTAAATATAATAATGGCTAGTAGCTCTTTTAATACAGCTTACCTAATGTTTTATTTTAACGGATTTACTCTGAGTAAGAAAGCTATCTTTGATGTAAACGTATAAAACTAAATTTCGCGGAAACCGCTCTACAAGGCCGAGCTCCTTAAGACTTGTTTTCTCGCACTAAGACCAAATCTAATTGTCTTATTAGTCCCTCTTTCAAGATACGAGATTATTGCATTATTACTACAACTGTTGTATTCCGGAAACCCGTACCCATTGTAAGTCCTTTGAATTGTTAAACATATTTATGCCCTGGCAACTCAGTTGCTGAATAACAGTCGGGTTAACCATTCGGGTTTATTATCCCGCGATAAATGGCAACACATAAATTATTTTAATAATTAATGATAAACCAAAGGAAGTCATAAAGTCATGAGGTACAAGAATTAGAACAATATTTTGGGAATTGTATAATACAAATATTCTGTTAATTGCTATGTAAGATAGCGCAAAGTGCCATAGAAATTAAATTATAAATGACCTGTTTTATGCTCCGTTGCCAAAGCTGCAATAAAATTATTGTTAATATTATTGGCATGAGTTTCATGCATTTATCTACTACATCTGCTCTTAACAATATTTTAAAAAAATAACAAAAGCAAACGCTTTTTTATTGGGCTCAATTTCCGCCTAATTCTCAAAATACTCTGAGATTTGATACTCTGTAAGTATAAGTTTTATAACTTTGAATTTTTTTTTGCAATTTTTACTATACTGATATGCCTCTTCATCTGATTATCTCACATAAAATTAGGTAAAATGATATTCTCTTATAATAATGTATGTTGTAATAAGAAAATAAATAGATAATTAGTTATATTATAAAAAAATATTTTTAGAAAATATTACATCATTTTCATCCTAGACCCGAAGTGCAAAGTTATGAAGCATAAATACTCTACTCGTATGCTAATGTGTTGACAAGACATTCTATAAATTTTGGGGCAGTCCGGTACTTCAAAAATGAGGTTGCCACAATGGCACATTTAGTGACGTAGAGTTTCAACGCACTGACAGATTTTGAGGCCCCATATAATAAAAAAATCACAATTTTGTGTCCATGAAATCTACTATAATGATTAATTTCAAACAAAAAATATTGATTTTGGTCCGGTAACGATCACCATTGACAGTAACGCGAGTTTGTCTTATATTTTTTAAAAGAAATAAGGTCAGAAATGATGCCATGAGTGTGTAAGTAAACCTCACCCATTAAGCCAAAAATGTTCTTCATCGCTGAACGGAACATTGCAGTAAAATAATGTTTATAAGAATCGTCGACTGGTATTAATTTAAAGTAAATTTGGAACCCTCGTTCGAATCCCGGGTCTGGCAAATACACAAGCTATTTTTAAATTTACCTTTGGAGTCACAGTATAGAGCAATAAAGCAGGTTGAAATACAAAAATCTTTTAATATAAACCTCCACTGTATGTAGGCCTCATATTGTGATCTTATTAGAATCAGACATGGTTGAAAAAATGGATAATTTGTAATTCATGATGATTTGCCAAACAATACTGATGGTAAATGTCAAAAAGTGAGCGCTATATCATAGCTCTGTTTGACAGTTAATCCTTTTGTAAATTGTATTTAAAAAAAAAAAACCACCTGTTACATGACTATTGATAGTTAAATATGGCTTAAGTCACATAATTTACGTATTATAATCACCCCATTTTCTAATCTACACATTATTTTTTAATGGTCCTAATAAAGGTGTAACAACTGACGTTACATAATATTATAATACATATTAAACTCTTCTACTGACAGGTGTGTAGAGGGTATAAAAATAGCTTTAAAATAAAAAATAAATATCTGCGTGCAAAAAAGAGGTACTGTAAATTTTATCGAAAAGAAAAAAACAACAAAAGTCAACGCACTCATTGTGGGGGCCCAAAAAAAGTTTTCTTCTTTGCCACAAACAAATATAAAAGTGGTTTATTTGAAAAAGTTTTTGTTGTTTCTCAGGTTTCAAACCAGTGAGAAAGTTCCGTTTTTATTGAAATAGAAAAAACTTACACCCCAAAGAAACACACAATTTTAACCGATATCGACACTGTGGGAGGAAAACATTTTGGTTTCTCGGGAATTTTGAATTGTTTGTCGGAAAGTCAGTTGATTTATATCGCATTCTCAAACAAGCACTCAATTATAATTGGTATTTTTATTGAAACCACTCAGATTATACGATACTCGGTTGAAGTGTAGCTTGATGGTGGAGAGGCTTTTTTTTTAATGAAACTTGTTTACTTGAAACTGTATGGATACAGTCTGTGGCTTTGTACTAGAGGTGGGAAAACTGGTCGATTTTGAAGACTAAGTATACTTACTACAAGTATAAAAAAATACTTGGTAACGAAACTTGTTCCAAAATACTTACTAGTATTTGGAATACTATGTAGAGCGTTTGGCGTGCGTATGCGACAAAAGTCGCATACTCAACTGGAACTAAAACCAACTCCATATTAGTATTTTTGAAATACGTATCGGCTCAAGGAACTCAGACTGTGTATCGGCTTTAATAGAATTGCTAAAAATACGCTGAGCTCCGCTTTTCGAAATGTCCCATTTATTATAAAATTTTAAACACATTTTAAATTTATGAGTTGTTTTTCTGTTATTTTATAATATTTTTGTTAACAAAAATGAATTACAGAGATTTTTTTAATTTTAAACATGTATTGAGCGGTCATAATTATAACAAGCCTAAGCCTGTGCGTCATCTCGCCACTGTGCTGCGACACTAAATTTATGACCTATTATTTATACATTCGAATGCAATAGACTAATAAATTAAATTATACCTATATTCAAGTGCTATCTCGTTTGCGCGCATTCAATGTCAATAGTGTTGAAAGTCTACCAACTGGCGAGTGCACAGAACAGCGACTCTCGATGATATCATCACAAGTTTTTTGAAATTAGTTTATTGGGCCACACATACTGAGTATGGGTAGTTTCATCCGAGACTTGAGTACACAAACTGGTGACAGTATTTCCAACTCACCTCTACTTTCTACAACTGAATATTATGTTGAATGAATGAATATTATGTATTATAAATGTAAATATTAAATTATGTTATGATAGGTATATACTGCAGTGGGGGTAGGTTGTTATGATCCGACATAAATAATGAACAGTAAACTTTGTCGGTCATTCATATTTGTTTTTATTGTAATACAGTTGCAGATAGTATTTGCTAGTTTTTAAAATTCAATTATGCCCTGTGTAAACCAAGCCATAATAGATAATAGTTATAAATATTTTAGATATTTAAGGGGAATCCCTATACCAACAGAGGCACCTAGCGGAAAAATATGAAGCTTGCAATTTGAGACATTTTTTTGATAATTTACATTTTCAACTGTATTAATTAATAAATAGATATCTGAAAACATTAAAACGATTTTTTTAATTCAAAGACAAACTTAACAATTTTATTGTAAAAAATGTGAATTTTTTAAATATTTATGTCACGAATAACGTTATTATTACATTATATTTATGGTCATATTTATTATGAAAATTTAGCTAAAATAGTGCATTAATTTCATACTGCAGCTTATTTGTAAACAAAAAAATCCAAATGTATTTTTGGAATTGTTAAATTCCGCTCGATAGTTAAATTACTAAGTTTTTTTTCCTTTTTTAACAATAATTTACCCAAGCGGAGTTAGCCGGTTTGCAGATTAAGCAGCGTAGGTCAAAATGGAGCTTTTATTCTATTTTCAAAGCATGATCCTGGACATTCCTTAAACGTTGTATATAATCTATTTATATAATTGTGAAGCCTTATTATCCTTTATATTTATTTTAAACATTTGATGACTGCATAAAGTATTTTTATTACATAAAATAGTATTCTTTTAAACCTCTCGCTCTAATGTTTTAGAATATGTGTTAATTTTGACCATTTTTTGAATATTAAAATGCCTAATTCTTGTCAAATTTGATTGAATGAACAAGATTATCAATATAATTTTTTATCGTAAATATTTCACTATAATAATGTCGACTTAAATTATACTGATAGTTTTATAAATGCGTTTAAAAATTAATAAATGTAAAAAATCTTAATACCACTGCACATTTATGTACTGAAATATGACTATATTCTAAAACATTAGAACGAGAGGTTTAAAAGAATACTATTTTATGTAGTAAAAATACTTTATGCAGTCATCAAATGTTTAAAATGAATTTAAAAGATAATAAGGCTTCAAAATTATATATATAGATTATCTACAACGTTTAAGGAATGTCCAGGATCATGCTTTGAAAATAGAATAAAAGCTCCATTTTGACCCACGCTGAGCACGTCCGCCCTTAAGCAGTAAATTACTAACTTAATCGTAATATATACGTCTGACATTAAATATAATTTTAACTAAATTATTTACAAGTCTCAGTTTATATAATGCAGTTTTTATCACTATGCATAATATAACGATTATCTTGTGTTGAGCTTTTCTTTGCACACTTCGTAAAGTGAAACGAGGTCGGTGTATTTTAATGATTTTAGTCTTAAAGTGCAGCTTTCTTTTACTGCCTGCGCTTCTAAGAGACGGCGAGTCAAAGCCTCCATCACAGCTGAGATGAAAGCTCGCCCACGAATATTTAATGTGCTTACCGAAGGAACTATCTGCCCGAGCTGCGGTGGTTTGAAATAATTTTCTGAATTGAATATAATAAATTCAGGATATACATAATTTTGAACTCCTCATAATAGCACAAATTTGAAAAAAAATCTATAAAATTAGGTTTGACGAAATGCGATTCGAACCCACACCTTGCACTGCCCAGATAAGTGACTACTACTACTGATCTACTAAGCTACTGATCCGTCTGTGTGTCATACAAATTAATTCTAATACATTATAACTAAAATTTGGAGTGATCTAGGCGTTGGTTAATTTAATACACAAAACCGATATCCAAACATAATGCATTTTGATAAGCGTTTTATGTAAAAACTACTAGCTAATTCCGTCGCAATTATATGGAATGCCAATATGTAATTGGTAAAATACATTGGCGTGAATCTGGTGGTTACATATTCAATATATTCAAAATATTTTGAAGTAGGTCTGCGGTGTTTTTAAATTAGGTATGTTCAATATAATATACACTGATATAGTAAACATAAGCTCAACGTATTTTATTTAGAATACGGTATAATAATTGAGGCGTCTAATTACAAAAAGCGACAAGTCCACAATTTAATATTTTCGGGAAACAACGTTTTTATGTTTCAAGCTCCAATTATTTGTTTTAACGTGAGATTATTTTCTCCGTTGTATTCTATGTCGAAATTAGAACCAAATGGCAATTTGTTCCAGCCGATAAACTCTTAAATGTAATAAATATAGGCAAAATAAAATTGGACGTAGCGCTATTTGTACTTCACTTTTTAATTTACTCAGCATACGGCACATATTTCCGTGGAACTGTCATGAGTTTACCAGATGCTACGGCATGGGAGACGCCCTTTTCAATATTGAACGTTCCCTTATTGGTTGAATTAAACACGCGCAAAATCAACCAAGCTTTAAATAATATGAAACACGGACTTGGCGCTTTTTGTAATAAATCGAGACTTAAAATATTTTTTTTTCGTAGGGTTATGTCCCGTTTTGAAATTTATAGATCAATACATATTGTGTAAAATTATACAAAGAATACGTGCGTATTTTTTTTCTTGATTTTGACCAAATGTGGACTTATCGCTTTTTGGAATTAGACGCCTCAATTGCTGTTGTGTTATGAACGTAAGGAGTCCTTCAAATGTGTAGCGAGAGTGTTTTAAGATTCAAATATATTATGATCACGTTATGTGCTATCACGTGCTGTCACAGAAAGCTACTGCTACGGGGGGAAGTGTATAATGTCGTTTTCATGGTATTTAAAACGTTATTAGACTGATGTTCCTATCCCGTAGCACATTTTGAACCTTTAAACAAACGTTTGCTGTTAGAAATCACAATACAGAATCACCATAACAACAACGAGGTCATCTTACGCCTACCACGCTACATCGACACCCGCATGACTCAATTTTCTACATGCCTACACATTTTCGACTCACGCCAAAATCGCGTGTTCATTGTTTTTAGAGGTTTCTTCTATGGATTTTCTATTAAATTATAACTTATTAATTGTCTATGATTTGCAGGTTGGGTTTTGTTCAAAATATTATTTATGGATGTAAATAGAAGATAAACGAATAAACTGTTAAAATTAATTGAAATTAGCGTGAATAATGAATAATAATTCAAAATACTAATATATTAGAGTTGGCACTCTCCGTCACTACATTTATAGAGATAGTGATCATTCAAAATATTCTGCGGAATAACAAGACCAAATACTAAATTTTTCACCGTACTAGCATCTGACAGTTTTAGTACATGATGTATTCATAATGTATTTGAACCATTAGAAGCAACCTCCTAAGTGAGTTAAATTCATATTTTTTACCATTTCCACATGTACCATGATTACCATGATCACATAGGCCTCCACAGAGTGGAAGTTTTGTATTAACAGATTTTGTTTTTACGAGAAATGGGTGTTAACCACTTTCTCCACCTATTAGGTCCATACTCTGACTCATACACAGATTGAAAAACAATATTGTGCATTTGTCAGACCCAGGATTCGAACCTTGGATCCACGACGTTATAGGCCGACACTGCGGACCAGTTAATTAAAATTTAATTACCACATTTAAATAACATGCGAATTATATCTAATGGCCATCTAATACCAACACGGCAGGCCGTGTCGTCAGCGCTGTATGAGTTAAGCCGCGCGGCCATCGGCCTTTCATATATTCTGTTTCTTAAGGTCATACCTCAGTTGAGGCATGGTCTAAAAAGATCGTGGCTAGGCGATGCGCAGATTGTGCAAATGACGCATGCCAAACGAAATATAATTTGTCATATAAATCCAACATGCGTCCATTTAATGTTCTATTAGTAACAATAATAATAAATTCATTGATATGTTTTCTTTTTCAAGTAAATAGGTAACGTTTTTAGTCATCTTTACACGATTTAATAATTAATACCCCCGTCGCTATCACGAATCAAATTGACGTGTTCACAGCTCGACGTTTGCTCTCCGATTGTCAGCGAGTCCAAAATTTCGTCGCACTTATAGTTGAAAATTATTTGCCATTTCACTGAAGTACCGTCTTAACTATGGAAAGCGATTGGATACCAAACAGTATGATGATGGTTTAGATGGCCTGACATTGAGTCTGCAAAGAAAATCGCTGACCTGGAATTTCTCTCACCTTTTGAGGGGAATTTTGAGCAAAGGCGTCTCTCTTCTTGCGATATGTGTTTGCAAGGTATGCATTTTTCCGGTGACTTGCATTTTCACGGCGCATTTATTCAAAGAATAATGGTGTTAATAAAGAAACTCATGATACGTCTTGCGCTAATCTGCTACTCAAATAATAATAGATATATTACGTATTTAAAAAATATTTATTCGTATGTACTTTATCCTACAAATATTTAAAAATCAAGATCTGTTTAATCCAAGAAGACTTTATCAATCGGTAATAGAAATATGCAGAACCTTATGTATACAATAATTGTTGTTATTGTATTACTTATAGAAGTGCATATGCAATTAACATTTATCAACACATACACACACACGTATGCGTACGTTAAAATTTATATCATAGATAATATAAATTTACATCCATAGATAATATTTTGAACAGAACCCATCCAGCAGACCATATATAATAGACGTAAATACCAGATATAGATAATAATTTAATAGAAAAATAATTTCAAGATAAAAAGAACTTTTTATATACTACGTTTTTAAATTTTCTGCTGAATTATTATGCTCAATATGCTCAAACTTGTACTAAAATGTAAAATTGTAAATAAAAAACAAACAAACAAAGAAATATAGAATACTGATATGTCATTTTGACATTTCATTTTGATTTCCATAGTAACGCACATATGTATTAATAATTTAGTTGCTAGGACCACCCCCTTAGCAACCAATAATAGTGGATTGTATTAAGGATTTCTTCCGAAATAACGTTTCATACAAAACAGAATTAACTGAAAATGAATTCAATTGTACTTAAAGATGGCTAAAAGTATTAAAATAATGCATTGGCATCGTGTTCTGATATATTCTAAAAGTTTCAAATGTCCGGACAAACAACCAACAAACAAACAAATATAGAATACTGATATGTCATTTTGACATTTTATTTTGATTTCCATAGTAACGCACGTATATATTAATAATTTAGTTGGTAGGATCACCGCCTTAGCAACTAATAAAAGTCTTTTACTTTTTACGGGTTTTTCTGAAATAACTTTCCATACAAAAGAGAATTACCTAACTGAAAATGAATACAATTCTGCTTAAAGATGGATGAAAGTATTAAAAAAATCTATTGGCACCGTGTTCTGATATATTCTAAAAGTTTCAAATGTCTAGCTAGTCGGGAAGTTAGTTAAAAATCGTTTGCAAGATTTGTTTGGACAAACAACCACCGGATAAACAAGAATACGAGCTAATAAAAACGTTGTAATAAAAACAAAGAGCACGCATTTTGACGTGAGTCGAAAATTTGTAGGCATGCAGAACATAATAAAAAAACGTTCATTGAGTCATGTATGATGTAGCGCGATACGCATGAGGTGACCTCATTGTTGTTTTGACCATTTCGGTGGATTTTCTTAACTAACAAAGTTCATTTAATGGTTCAAAATGCTCTACGGGATCTGATAACATTTGAAATACCAAGAAAAACGTTAGCGACAGCTTACTGTGACAGCACGTGACAGCACATAACGTGATGATAGTATATTAAAACATTTAGAATTTCAATTGATTTAAGTTTTGTACTAATCCATTTGAGTAGTTTCGAGCATCTTTGGTCACAATGCGCACTTACCAATGGTAAATGCTCACTGACATAGAATATTCTTTTATTATATTATTATTCTTCTTATTGTGCCATCCCCTAGTGGAAGTTGGCCACCATCAAGGCAATTTTAGCTTTATCATATGCTACCCGAAACAGTTCAATTGAGCTACACTCGTACCAATCACGGAGGTTCTTAAGCCACGAAATGCGGCGTTGTCCTCTGCTATGCTTACCATTGATATTTCATTGGATGACAAGTTGTGGAATGCTGTACTTATTTTCGTTAATTATTCTATTAGGTAGGTACCTATATAATATTGGTATAATATGAGACACCAAGGTTAAATGACGTTGTATTGTGGAAATTTGTACTACTCACAAATGTATACCTATTAACGAAGAACTCATAGCTTTTCGTTGTGAGTTTGGGGGGTGAAAAGAAAGGGAGAAATAAGGCTTGTAAAGAATTTTTTTTTTGAATTGACGGAGTTAGCACTGCGAAATAGAGAAAAAAACAATATTATCCATGCAGATGGAGAGGAAACTAAACGGACTGTCTTTTGTGTGTACTGCAAAAAAAAAATTGACTGGGGAGGCTTTGTGAGCAATATTTATAGTGTTCTCAAAAATTCTGTAGGGATGGCTAGATCGTAATTTATTGTTATAATCTTTGATTGACTGGATGGGGAAATTTACTATCATGGAGTCATGAAGCTGTAGAATTTTTTATACTTTTCAAGACGTGGTCGATTTCTTAACGGCCCACATGCTCAGCGTATGTTAAAATGGAGTTTTTATGGAATTTTCAGAGCATAACCCTGGACATTCCTTAAACGTAGTAGATAATCTATTCACATAATTTTGAAGCCTTAATGTCCTTTATATTTATTTTAAACATTTGATGACTGCATAAAGTATTTTTATTACATAAAATAGTATTCTTCTAAACCTCTCGCTCCAATGTTTTAGAATACAGTCATATTTTAGTACGTCCATGTGAAGTGGTGTTAAATTTTTTTAGGTTTATTAATTTTTAAACGCATTTACAAAACCATTAGTATAATTAATGTTAACATTGTATAGTGACATATTTACGATAAATAAATATATTTTATAATCTTTTTGATTCAAAATTTGACAAGAATTAGGCATTTTATTATTAAAAAATGGGCACGATTAACACATTTGAAGATAATTCTAAAGAAGTAGTATTTTAATAATATATATATAATATAAAGCAATTATTATTCATAGGATTTTTATCACATTTCAATAGTCAAAGACATAACTTATAATCAGTATCTTTAGAATTATAAAATGCCTAATTATTGTCAAATTTGGGATCACAAAGATCATTAAACATATTTTTTTATCTTAAATATGCCACTATATATTGTTAACATTAATTTTACTAATGGTTTTGTAAATGCGTTTAAAAATTAATAAATCTAATACCACTTCACATGGACGTACTGAAATATGACTATATTCTAAAACATTAGAGTGAGAGGTTTAAAAGAATACTATTTTATGTAATAAAAATACTTTATACAGTCATCAAATGTTTAAAATAAATATAAAGGATAATAAGGCTTCAAAATTATATAAATAGACTATTTACAAAGTTAAAGGAATGTCCAGGGTTATGCTCTGAAAATACCATAAAAGCTTCATCTTGACCTACGCTGAGCATGTGGGCCCTTAAATCGTTGTTTTTATTATGCAAGCTCATATTGTAAATTAAAACCCGATACATTTTCAATAAATCTGATTCTCCCACAAATTGTAAGTTTTACCATACTATTGCAAGATATATTAAAAGCGAATTCAGATATAATTCATGCATTGTAAATATTTCTTTTGGTGGCGTATTTTTATTGTCATTAATTTCATTAGTTAAATTAATTCGATAATTTTTCTGAGCTTCGCACGGAAGCAGCTGTTTTCTCTGTCACAAGGGTTTTCAATTTATTTTTCGGGCTACGAATCCTTACCAATTCAGGGCAATGTATCCCTACGGAAAATTCAGTCCTGCATTAAACCTCCAATTGGAATAACGTTGTATAGTTATCTGCCAAATATATAGACCGTGGAAAGATTAAAGTGAAATCCCAAGTTTTGAATACCGACATATAAATACGTTGTACATATTTCGCACTATCACGCCATACCCTTGACGGATAAAGCAAGCGCCATTGTCTTCAGTTTAGAGCGACATCCTGCGCTTTTTGCCATATGAGTCCTTCAACGCTTAGACCTATATAATAGCATTGCACTAAGATAGTATATGGTTGACTACCACAACGTATTTCATGAGACTTTGCCATATGGAAGCAGAATGAAGCATCATCTGGAGTAGGTGCATGTCGCAGCCATTTAATTATATCGTCACGCGGAAAGAATTAACATATTTACTTATTAAATAGAGCGTTATAATCACATTCCTAACAGTGTACTAATAAAAATGATTTAATAGATAATAAAACAGATTTGTAGCCATGGCATATATGAGCACAGGTACATAGTATGAATGTGTTTAACAACTAATATATTATGGCCTTCACAAAATCCAATAGATTTTCATGAACTTATCACGAGACTTCAAATAGTGTAAAATAATTGACCCAATACGATGCTAGTCCATCAGTCACCATTAATTTAGCAACGGTTTGGTGCAAGGGCCATTTTAGTCAGGACGTGACATGAAACTGTAAGCTTCAATGGTAGTGCTACTTATTGCTCATACTTCGAATACAATAATATATGGTAAACTATTTTTGAAAGAAACATAATTGTTGCATATTGAAACAAATGATAATAATTAGATTGCATCATATTCGGAGACAATAAATAACTAGCACTATCGTAATTCGCAATTTAGTGCCGCGACTTACAAAATGATTTTAAAAATGTTTAAAACCCTTACAATACGACTTTTCATTCTCGATTTACAATCAGAGTTTTTTTTAAGACATGCGAGTGATTAATTTATTTTCCGAGATAATTATTTTTAAACGCACTGAATTATTGTCTGAAACAGAATATTGTATACCTCAGAAACATACTTCTTTGAAAAAAATCTTGGACGGAATGGTGTTCCAACTCACATTTTTATCGCCTACCAAGCGAAAGATTTACCAGTCAAATTATCGATCCATATTGACCCCCCCCCCGGACCATGTCCGATCCTAATACGATCATTATGAGCCTCCACAGAATGGAGGTTTTCATTAACGGATTTTGTTTTTTGCGAGAAATGGATGTCAGCCACTTGCTCAACCTATTAGGTCCATACTCTGACTCATATACAAATTAAAAAACAATATGTGTACTTGCCAGACCCAGGATTCGAACCTGGGACCCTTGACGCGATATACCGACGCTTAAGCCGCACAGCCATTTATAAGCATATAATTATCTTTTATGACATAAATCTCAAGACAATTTGATAACGAATTACAAATGTAATGATATGATTAATTATTCAGTGTACTTTTTTTAACTTTGGGTTTTTACGAACAGTTAAGTAACATGGACTATTTTTTTAGTATACTATTTTATTAACAACACGGAACTTGTTTAACAAAACTAATATACCTTTGGCATGAACAAAAGTAGCCCATTGTACAGATTATGCAGTACCTACGCAAAGAGTATGTACTCTAAGATCTCAAACACACCAAGGCTGTATTAAAACATGAAAACCCCTTTTCTGGGGTTGGTATAAAATAAACGAATACTGGGAAACTAACTTGGCCAAAGGACGTGCAGTTGAATGATTCATATAAGGTGAACGCTTCATAAATATTGAAAATGGAAAGTGTGTTCAGCATATTAGGTCTGTTGTACTGTTGCAAATCACAATGTTGTTTCAGATAGTTTCATATATTATTTAAGTCAAACTTTTTTACGCGCAGTACACTGATTTTTCTCGAAAAAAAATGCGCAATTTTTGATTCGAAATACGAAAAATACTTTAGTACAAAAAATACTTTAGTTTCTAGTACAAGACAGTACACACCAGAAACAATTATTTTGTAGAAAAAAATACGACACCCGACGAGACTCAACCTGAATCTGTTGGATTTGCGCCAGTATGGTTTTTCAATTAAGCTACGGGCATCTTATTAAATTACGACGATTTAAACTAGTAGTTGTTACATGAAATGCTTATCGAATTGCGTTATAATGTTCACTATCGGTTTTAGTATATTAAATTAAGATAGGTATCAATTAATTCCTAAATAATGGAGTGATCCGCGACGTCGGTTAGTAATTAGGAATACTTCAGAATCATTTATATTAAATATTTGCACCAAACTAACTTCAGGTTTCCCTAGAGCCTAGACCATCAATACAAGTCAGTTTAAGTTTAGTAAATAGAAGAGAATCTACCAGGGAAGATATAAAAGATGCAAGTCTTAATGACTGTATTCATGAAATAAATTGGTTGGGCCGATTAGTATCCCAATCCAATCCTTATATCCGCACAAATATTTCATACCTACTATCCTCATTTATTGTTGTCATCCAGGTGCTTAACTATTTAACGAGTCATCAGACGACCGTAATTAATAAACAGTCAGTTATTCGTAAACTACGACCATGTCAATTTGATACGGTATGGCCGTCATCCAACAATAATTCAATTAGAGTCTCATTACGAACTCACTCAATTTGACCACTTAACTCATTCGCTGCTGACTAGATAATGATTTTTTAATTACCACCTTTAAAATAAACGTTATTTACATAGATCAGCTGCCTGATCATTACGCGCCAGGTGCGTCTTCAGCGTCCAAAGTACTAAGCACCACATCAAGCCGTGTTTTCGGCTCAGGGTACCTTATACATAACACATCTGTACAAACTTCATCATTCATACAAACTTCTCATCATCATTCATATTATTCATAAGCGCAACCATAATACCGGTTCTTGTGATTGAGAAACTGTAAACGCATACAGGGTGACTCATCAAACAACCGAGTATCCTTTTGAGTGTCATAATTAAACCCAAAACCCTAGTTTACCGTGCGAGTAATAAACAGAACAATTTGCAAACTAGTGCGTGCGTGCATGACCCGGGACAACCGAACAACATCAAAATTAATTCCTGGATCGACTCCCGTTTAAAACACCTTCCCCCAGCATCCACTTTCACCCCAAATTACAATTGCATTATAATGTTGGCCATCGGTTTTAGTATATTGAATTGAGGTAGGTATCGATTAATTCCTTAATTACTAACGGACGTCGCGGATCACTCCATTATTTAGCAATTAATATGTAACTGTAATACCGGCTCTTGTAATAGAGATAGAACAACCTTAAAAGCATACAGAGTGACTCATTTAACGAGTGTCATCATTAACCCCAAAACCCCAGTGTACTGTGCGAGTAATAAACAGAACCATTTGCATACTAGTGCGTGAGTGTCTGACCCGAGACAGACATCCGAACAATATCAAGGTTAGTGCCTGGATCGATTCTCGCTTAAACAGCCATCCAACAGCATCCACATTAATAATCATCCTAAATTACAGTCCACTGTAAAAAGCGCAGCCATAAATCTTTAATTTTTTTTTTCAAATTACAGCACCATACCAATGACATTAAAATGGACGAAGCATCTAGAATAAAAATGACACTCACTCTTTTGTCGGGTCTGCCAAATGGCATAATCTGTTCTAACGCCATTACAATAAAGGTGATATTGCTATAAATTCCCGATGCTTTTTGACGAGTCTGCCGAATGGTTCGTTTCGAACGGGTTCGCTCAAATGAACATTGACACTAGAAACACTGTTCTAACGCCATTAAAAAAAGGGTGATATAGCTATAAATTCCTGATGCGTGATATCGCATAATGGAAATTGCGCGACGTCTACCTATACATGTGCGAATGTCGCTATGCGCGAATTTACTTGCTAGCTACTGTATTGAGTGCGTTGTCCATTAATAATATCATTGCACCATACTGAAAAATTTCATAACTCAAAGAAAGAACAATCGTTGGACAAATTTAGTCATCCAGTGGTATACAAGAGGTACAAAACGTCCGCAAGGTAGACCTAGACGCCTCTGGGTCGATGAAATGATAAAGTTATTCGGAAGTACGTGGCAATGCAATGCACACAGAAGTGGAATCAGCTTGGAGAGGCCTTCATCCAGCAGTGGATAGATTCAGGCTGATGATGATCATGATGACTTAAAAATACTATTTATTATCGTGTCTGTCAATGATAAATATTACAGATATTATGCTGATTATTATATTGCATTAAATTTGAACACCAGTTAAATGCGTATGTTTTTTGAGACGAAAAACGAAAATGCGATCAAAAGCAATCCGAAAACTTCTTAAATAATAAATACGAAAAGCGTAGCTGTCTACTATACAAAATCAGAAATCGTCATGAATATTTGAAGAGGCTCTCTGGTTTCGGAGTGAATAAGTAAAGAAAAACAAGCCTTAAAAAGGTGCCTAACATGGCTGTTTTTTTTTTATTTATTGTATATGAGAACACTGTACACGTAGCTCTGCCGCCGTGGGCACGTGTTGAAAGGGTGACGATGGCGTTGGACTCGAGCACCATGGAGACTTGATACATCTAAAATTGGCAAACATGGTGCTGCATTTTCCGTATACGCTGGTCCTTATGTTATTTTGTCACCTGTATATTATGACCTCGCGTGCTAAGCGGGAAAGTGGGCCTGATATAATCTGGGGGATAAGTTGTAGAAAATTTGACGTTATAAAACGAAAAAAAATATACTTTGGAAAAATGTAATATTTTGTCGTCACATTATAGTTAAAAGACAATATAGAAAAGTCATTGGTTGGGCCAAATTGTGATCGCATTGCATTCATTCTTAATCCCCCACCTACTCAAATCCCCTTTCAGTCACAAAACCGGACAATAAGCAATTATTACGGATCATAATACGTCACGATGGCGAATAAGGCAGTTAGCTCAAGTAATATGCAGCAAACGGACATTAAAAAGTTTGTTATAAGTCAGTTACGGATTGAGTGAACGTCGCGTCTATCAATCATCCATCCTGAACTTATTATAATCATATCAAAGTGTATCATCTGTTTACCAGCGCGTGAGTGCATGAACACCGAACCAGTTCCAGTGCGCGCCAGCCCTCTCAACATCAAAGGTCAGTGTCTGGCATACTGTGTAACCCCCCCCCCCCCTAGATCCGTAATCCACCATCACCTTCAAAATTACAGTCCACTGCTAAAAGCGGCACCAGTCATTTATGAACGACTCCTTATGAAAGACTTTATATATAGAAGTAACAAGAATATTGTCCTTATAAAATTAAGTAAGTATTTTTTTATATCTTTTGGAGTTTTGGAGTGAACAAATTTTAAACTTTGTAAGAATGTACCTAATAGAACATCATTATTATACTCTGCAATGAAATTAATACAGATGCCAAATTGTTAGTCTTTCCAAAATTAATATAAAGCTTCAACTATCGGTCGTCATTTTCTTATGTAATGTTAAGTAATTAAATGTATAATGCACTTATTGATCAAAGAAATTTTTGAAAGAGTACCTATCCTCGTTTTAAAAAAATATTATTTTGTGTATAATATACTTAACTAAATAATTTTTCATCACTTTCCATCGGGATCATCATTAAATTTATAGTTGTTTATTATTTGAATTTGGTATGATGTCCAACTATTAAGTTTATAAACACATAACTGTTTTAACGCGCACTGTTTTACATTTTGAGGATGTATAATATTTATTTATTTATCTATGCGAATTTACTATTTAATAGATTTACGTCAAACTCGGATAAACACAGTATGCGTGAAACGACTATTCAATTGAGAGATTATTTTTCAACTGCTTTATTGAAAGGTTTGATGTCGACGAATCATCTAGACCGCCTATAGCGTCGTAGGTCCAATTCTACACATAATATTTTTCAATTTGTGTATTAGTCAGAGTATGGACCTAATAGGCTGAGCAAGTGACTGACATCCATTTCTCGTAAAAACAAAATCTGTTAATACAAACCTCCACTCTGCGGTGACCCATATTATGATTCTATTAGGATCGGACATGGTCGGAAAAAAATTATTATAAGTAGGTATCTAATACAATGTAATATTATAATAAATTCGAGTAACAAGTACTGAATTATCGTCTGAGATCGTTGGTTATATGTTATTTTAATGCTTATGTGTAATACAACAACATTTAAAAATATAATTAAAAATGAATGATAAATCCAGTGACAATATCTATTTTACCACGTTTTTCTTAGCTCGTATTCTTGTTTTTCCGGTGGTTGTTTATCCAGTACAAATCTTGCAATCAATTTTTAACTTACTTCCCGACTAGCTAGACATTTGAAACTTTTAGAATATATCAGAACACGAAGCCAATGCGTTCTTTTAATGCTTTTAACCATCTTTAAGTAGAATTGAATTCATTTTCAGTTAATTCTGTTTTGTATGAAAAGTTATTTCGGAAGAAATCCGTAATCCAATCCACTATTATTGGTTGCTAAGGGGGTGGTTCTATCAACTAAATTATTAATTTATACGTGCGTTACTGTGGTAATCAAAATGGCTTTTTAGTATTCTTTATTTGCTTTTTTATTTGTTGCAAAATAGCAAGATAATGATTTGTTGACAATTATTGCCTTATTTGTCCTAAATTATTAATACATAGAATTGTCAAGTTTATATTATGATTCAACAGAAAATTTAAAAACGTGATATATAAAAATTTCTTTTTATCTTGTAGTTATTTACAATTTATTCCAATAATACAACCCTTATTAATTTATTACAACCAAAAAAATAATATCTATGTTTCAATTATTGCAGTGGTGGCGTGTCGTGCCGTTTTCATTTTAGCTCTGTCCTCTGCCACTACTACATCGACATGACCCACTTTAAAATGGCAGCAGCTGTCACTTATTATTTTGAGTGAAATTTGTGCAAAGAATTTTACTTTGTATTGTGCACTGATTTTATCAATTCCGTACAGATCTTCGTCGCAATACGAGTTTTCGTACGACATCGATTTTGCATTATATGATGCACATGTTATTGGTTTATTCACAATGTTATATTATTTTAATATATTTTTTTATTACCAATATTTAATCTTCTTCTTGCCTACGATGGCGGAGCAATAACGTGTCGGCTAATAACGTCGTGAGTCCCAAGTTTGAATCCCGTGTCTGGAAAAAAATCACATGTTGTTTTAAAATATGTTTTGACTTACCCCCGTTTCAGACGGAACACCGTTGTCGCGCTTGTATATAATAAGGAGGCCTTTGTATTCGAATAAAGAGGCTTTTGTATTATGTTTATGAACGCCCAGAGGTAATGAGCCAACGCATAATTTCGCGATATAAATTAGAACATAAAATTGGCTGCGGTCATAAAAACATGTGTATCGGCGGCTTGAGAATGTAGCGGCCGACGGAAAAGTGTACCATACACGCTTTGACTAGCTCGAGGCGTTCAGAAACATAATACAAAGACCCTTTTATTCGAATACAATGGCCTCATTATTACATACGAGCGCGACACCGGTGTCCCGTCTGAAACCGGCCTTAGAGTATGAACTTATTAAGTAGAACATTCGTTCTTTGAATCATCCTATTTAAGTTGAATATTGTTTATATTTACACATGTATGCATCATTATTTTCATCAATAGTCGTACTAAAATATGATGAATACATTAATCAGTACAAATAATAAATAAATCAAGTAGGTTATTTCGAAGAATTCCCTTCTGAAATATTTCAAATGTGAATTAGTACTGCATTCAGCTGACGAAGTGACCAACATTCATTTTTCATAAAAATAAAAATCTGTTAATACAACCTCTACTTTGTGGAGGTCCATATGATCTTCTTACGATCGAATATAATGGAGATCGACCACTATCTGGACTATCTTTGCTATTTCATCTGCTACCCGGAACAGTTCGGTGGAGCTTCACTCGTACCAATCACTGACGTTCTTAAGGCCTGCGTCGTCCTCTGCTACACTTACCATTGATCTTTTCTTGGATGACAGGTTGGGGAATGATGTAATTCTGTCCTCGCATAATGTGGCCAAGCAACAATAATTTTCTGGTTTTAGTACTATGCAGAACTTCTCGTTTCTTTCCAATTAGATTTAAAACGTCAATATTTGTCATATGGTCAGCCTAGAGAATTCTGATATATCCTGGTTTAGCCTCCTTACCTCCATATCGTAGAATAGGATTGAAATAAAATAACAGCAAACCTTGATTGCTGAGAAGGCATCTAATCTGAAGAAAATCACTCCATTCTATCACAGTTTTTGTTTTTATTTCCAGAGACTGGTTCCATTTCTCATGGAATGCCACCGTCCTCAAAGTAGAGTGTCGCCATGATCCAAATGTCTTAAATTCATGGGACAGAATATGATATAATTTGGTATCAGTCAGTGGGTTTTTCTGAAGAGGGTTTACTACAAAAATATCCTCAAGTTTGCTTCTTAGCCCACATAGATTAAAAAGTTTACCCATTGGTCCTTTACAAAAAGTTTACTGACCCCTTATTGACTTAAAAAAAATCAAATAATCGAATCAGTTGATTTCTTCATTCTGTAAACATGTCAACTTTTTTATTTCATCAAGATATAGTTGCGAATGCCTAAAATATATAATTTTTATTACTAATATCATTATCTATTTAGGTCCAACATTTTTTACGTTTATTATTCCTTATATACAACATCTTCATATAGATTATAGACATTGCCTATAATACAAAGCATGGTATTAGGTCGGGGCGTTTTTGTTTCAGGCTCTATCGAAAATCGAATAGCTTTTTTGCTTCGCATCCCATAGGGGCAGACATGCTTCCATTGTTTTTTCGCAAATCATCCTCTCTCGGAGACATCAATTGACCTTCGGGCGTCTGAGAGGCGACGCCATCTGCATTAACGATGTTGCCTTTTTCCGGTGTCATGGCGGACACATTTTCCGGGTCATTTAACGACTGACAAAATAGAGCCCCACCCTTGTCACTGCGAGATCTTAAAAACGTCTTGGATGTGAAACGAAAAGCATGCTGTTTTTGCACATTTTATACGTGCGTGCATTCACAGACAATAATAATACTCAATATAATAATATTATTTATCGAAATTTATATTGGCCAAAACCATTTAACTGGACACATTAGTGAAAAGATTCGAGAAACGTTTGTCTAACGAATAATCTAAAATATGCAACATACATAATTTGAAAACACTTTTGATTCGAACCATCGCCCATGTGCCTGACTACTAAGCTATGTGTGTATTTTCTAATTGCGACAAAATTAACAATATGATTTTTATAATATTGTCAAAGCGCTTTCTAAAGTGCGATACGTATTAGCAATTGAATTTTGTATTTTAAATCAAAATATTGAATTACCTACCTATAACGTACTAGCACAACTAAAAAGAGTTTATAAAATTATATGTAACTTTTTAAAGATCGACAATAATGTATTTCTGTAAATAGAAGCTTTGACATAGCGGCTTAAGCGTCAGCTTATAGGTCCCAGTTTTGAGTGTGGAAAATACAAATATTCTTTTTGAGTTTGTGTTTGGACTCAGAATACGGATCTAATAGGTTGAGCAAGTGGATAACATCCATTTCCCGTTAAAAAAATAAGTTAATACAAACCCAAATGATCCTATTAGGATTGGATATGGTCAAAATAAGAAATATAAGCTAGATATTATTTTGTAAAGTGAGAAAGTGTGACTTGAACCTCACATTGTCAATATCCGGATGAGTACTCATGGAGCTATTGGTCCGCCTATAACGGGCTCGGGAGAATATCTAATATCGAAGTTATTCTATGTGGTACCTAGTGAAGAATTCGACATTCTTAATTATTATTGTGTTTATTCAGTATTCAATAAAAAAAATATATAAACATATTACTTATTTACTGAGAATAAAGAAAATCGTTAGAAAACATTATAGATAGTGAAATTGTGTTGCCTAGAGGCATAACTCACATATTTCAACAATCGAGTTTTTCGTAATTAAAAGAAAAATATTGAACATTCTTGAATATTAATGAGTAAGTGAGTCGATTTACATTATTGAAAAAAAATATATACATAATACTCCCAAGGCTGCAGACACACAGCATACTATGAGAAATAGATCACTTTGATGACAGAACTCAAATTATTCATTGAAAAATGTGAGTTATGACACCAACAGTCAACTTTTTCAACGATTTTCAGATGGTTTAAAGTGACTTGATAGCCAACTATTTTTTTTATATAGATTAATGCCTTTAGAATCACTTGGTATATGGGTGGTTCACAATAATTATGGATCAAGTCAATCAAAATGGATCCTGAGATATTTGGACCTAATGTTAAAACTCCTATCAGCTGTACTTACATTATTTTGATAGTACACGGATCAATTTAAATAAATAGTCAAAACATAAAGTATATTCAGCCTTTATTAATATTAGCAAATACCTCTTTATATTGCTAAAGGAACTGTCAAAATGGACATGATTCACATTCAATTTGTTGTGTATTGCCATTTGTGCGGAAAAATGTAGAGCTACGATTGTGATATTAACACACAATATTGAAATCTGTTTTATCAAGCCACTGAAATAAAAAAAATCGAATTTTATGAAAATTCGACTTTATCCATAATTATTGTGAACCACCCAAATTTAACTCAAAAACGTCAAAATTGGAAATGCGCGTTATGACTCCAGGCGGCTCATTTGATGATTTTCAATGAATTTGTTTTTTAACCCAAAGATGCCATTTCAAAAATTTCTAACATCATTTATGGACGATCTCTGAAGCATGAGTCACTTTGTATAACGAAATTAATGATACACTCAGGTTTGGCGAATGTATGTTTCAAAGAGCAAAGAAATATTGAGAAAAGTGAAGATTTTAACAATAAGTAGAAGGCGACTAGAGAAAACAACATAATTTTTATCCAATCGTAGATTCGTTGTGTTCATTTCGGCAGTGACATACTTTTTCTTTTCTTATCTTCGGTTTAGTCTGACAAACCACACCAAATTGCTATATATAGCGAAGGACAGTCCGTCCATTCTCTTCGGTTTTATTTCCTAATTCCCCGGCAATAGAATTTCTTCCCGCTCTGGCTGGTACAAAGCTCCCTTGGACGGAACGTGATTTCAATTTAAAATAAATTTGAAAAGGACCAGTAATTCAATCAGTACATAAAACAAACCATTCTTGTAGTTTTGTACCATATTTCATTATTGTTTATACACTATTGGTCTGATTAATCGTTGACAATAATATACACGAATATTATTTCGATTTTCGCTTTCAAATGTGGCTGAATAGCTCTTTTATATCATTTTGCCTAATACTGTATAATATACACCTGCCTGTAAACAATTGCACATTAACTACACTATTTTTCTTATTCAACGAATAATTCACGTGATTTAAGAATGTAACATTCTATATAAATATTAAACATAAATAATTTAATAGGTGTCTGTACTTAACAAAAACAAAACTTGTGATAAACTAGATTCTTTTACTAGCTCCTAATTATCTTGTTAAAAGTAATAATAATAAATTAAAAGTAAAATGGTAAAAAGGACCGCTTATTGGAACGCCGTAGGTTTATTTCTATACGCTTTAACTTATATTACTAAATTATATTATAATGGTTTCTAGTTGTTTTTATTTTTAAAGTACCAACTGTCACTCTGACGTTTAATAATTTGTTTACGTAAGGAATTGCAAATGGCCGGCAATAATAAATTTGCTGCCTAGGCAACGGAACAATTCTAAACTATAATATTATACTATATAATCGTCACGATTGCAGTATCATACTGTGGCGTAAAGGTAGTGCGTTAGGCTGATAACCGAACAATCGGTGGTTCGAATCCAATCGAGTGCGTTATTTTCGTGTGAAAAAATAAATTATGTGATACATGTCACACGCCAAAAGAAGTATAACTTCAAAAATCTTTTTAAAAAAATTGACACCCGATGGGACACTACATAAAAATTGACTATAATTATAAACATCGTTTCAAAGCATTTGTATAAATACATTTTAAATATTTAAATACAGATGACCATGTTTTTGTATTTAGTCGAGGATGAAAAACATGACGTGTAAATTTACTGACAAGCAAGCAATAATGGTCATGTTTTGGAGGTGTCTTTTTCCAAACCGTCCTGCCACTAGAGTTATGGTCTTCCGAGTTATTAATAATATAGGCTTTTTCGATATCGGGTACTGACTTGACCAGTGTTGATAACATTATAATATAATCGGCAACATGCATCGGACTCGCAAAATCAATAAAAATTACATCGGCTAGGAATCAAGCAAGAGTACATATTAAGGGGGGACATGCTCAGCGTACGTCAAAATGGAGCTTTTATGATATTTTCAAAGCATGATCCTGGACATTTCATAAACGTTGTAGATAATCTATTTACATAATTTTGAAGCCTTATTATCCTTTATATTTATTTTAAACAGTTGATTACCGCATAAAGTATTTTTGTTACATAAAATAGTATTCTTTTAATCCTCTCGCTCTAATGTTTTAGAATAAAGTCATATTTCAGTACGTCCATGTGAAGTGGTGTTAAAATTTTGTATATTTATTAATTTTTAAAAGCATTTAAAAACCATTAGTAAATTTTTTGTCGACATTATTATAGTGAAATATTTACAATAAAAAATTATATTGATAATCTCTGTGATCCCAAATTTGACAAGAATTAGGCATTTTATTATTCAAAAATTGGGCAATATTTATACATTTAAGGATACTTTTAAAGATATTGATTATAAGCTATGTCTTTGACCATTTAAATGTGATAAACAGTCTACGAATAATGTTTGCTTTATAATAATTATTGACCTAAGAATAAGGTAGTATTTTTTTTGAAATACGCCATTTTTATTGGCATTTCCCAGTGGCTAAGCTACAACATACGGCCGTAGCCATAAATTGACAAACGATAAATGAAGTAGGGAGTAATATCATGGTAATGCGCATGTTTGAACATGTACCGTTTAAAAAAATCGGTTAGATTTAGGTTTGGTTACCTCCAGGGATGGAGGTTATCCAAAACCACCAGTCTCTCCAGGTCCAATATGCCTAAAAAACAGCAGAACGCGTCTTAGACACATTGTCGATAACTGTTCCTTTATCTGCAATCTATGGATGATTGTCTTTTCCTCTGTTTTGCGGTAATGCTACATTTCTAGGACATCAATTGACTTCTGCTCCCTTGCCTTGGGAGACCATGACTCGACACTGTACAAATACAATATGAAGAACACTAATGTTTACACCACCATCATTTTCGTGGCAATTTAAATTCCTCGATCCTATCATGTAGTGGTAAAACGTGCCGTCGCATTTTTCGAAATCTGTGTGCGCTTTTTTATATCTTTTTCACATGAATGGTTGATCCTAGATATACAAACTCGTTCACTGTTTCTAGGTTTTGGGGTACACTTATTTTGCTGCTGGTAGAAGTATTGTTCTTGGAATAATAGCTAATTTCATTGAAATTATACGTAATTACGACGCAAGTATCCCAATTTATATAGCATATTGGTGCAGATAATAATTATTAACCTATTCTAGAATGCAAGAACTCGCGGATGTCAGTCAAACGGTCGGTCTACAGATAAATGTCCCAAAGAGAAAAGTGATGAGGAACTGTTTTTCGGAACCTGCGATTATCTGTATTTCTGGCACCCAACTCGAGAAAGTCAGCAGCTATGTCTATCTCGGACTGCAGGTGTCCATAGACGGAAGCATGCACGATGAAATTGCTCGAAGAACAAAGCTGGGATGGAGTGCTTTCGGACGTCTGAATAGTATCTTCAAGAGTGATCTACCATTATGTCTTAAGCGTAGGGTGTTCAACCAATGTGTGCTACCCATGCTCACGTATGGCTGCGAGACGTGGACCCTCAACACGAGAGATGTCCAAATGCTAAGAGTCACACAGCGAGGCACGGAGAGGTGCATGTTGGGCATCACGCGAAAGGACCGTAAGAAAAACGAATGGGTTAGGAAGCAGACAAGAGTACGCGATGTAATAGACGTTGCCAAACAGCTGAAATGGAGATGGGCGGGGCACATTGCTCGCCGAAAGTACGGCCGCTGGACAAATGCCGTCATCCAATGGTACCCAAGGGGTACGAAACGGCCACAGGGTCGCCCTAAAAGCCGCTGGATTGACGAACTGGTAAAGTTCGGCGGAAACACGTGGCAGCGAACGACACAGGATCGAGAGAGTTGGAGAAAGCTTGGGGAGGCCTTCATCCAGCAATGGATTGACCCCGGCTGATGATGATGATATTAATAATTTATAAACATAGTTTTTCTTTACGTAGATATATAACGCTTTTTAGTGCTTCTATGAGGCGTTTATATGACGATAATTGTTCATACGTTCTACATAACGTCTCACCCAGCAAAAATTTTAGATCTGTGGCGAACAAGGAGTACGGTGAGAATAAGCAGTGTCAGCAAAATCCTGACATACGTGTAGGTAGTTGTCAAATTGAAATTAATTATTTAATTATTATTTATAGATTGTTCACAGGTCGTCAGCAGATTCGAATAGTGCTGTCTTAGTGAAAAACACCAAAAATAACATTGTCTGTCACATATATTTTTCTTGCAAACAAATTTCACCTCAGCAATATATATTTATATTTTATTATGTTAAAAATTCATTTTTTCACCAAAAACATGGGATACTCAGTGTTAGCATTTTCAATCGTAATGGGTTTTAATAAAAAATAATGCTAACACAATTGAACAAATATCTCACTCCGCATTTTATCTTAGTAGAGATCTGTCACTAAGTATCAAAAGTACCTACCTCGCTGATATTTTTATCATTGTACCGATTTAAACTATACCAATCTTTATACGTTAGTTCATTCTTCATATATAACTCTCTTATACCATCATCATACATACTACATCCAAAGATCTTTATAAACTTCACAATAATATTACCTACTTTACTATTTTCTCCATTTTCACCTTGCTCAAAATCTAAAGCACTCGTAATCTCCTCCATAATTTACTTTACTGAGCTACATCCGCAAACACTTCAAAGACAAAATTAATTCTCCCCAGTGCTTCTTTTGCGAAACGCCGGAAGATGAATGGCGAGATATTTAAACAGGTTTAGCGGTTTTCACGTTGGATAGTTGCTTAAAACTGTACTCTTTCCGCAAAACATTCCTTGTAAAACCAGCTTATGACAGATAAAAAAACACTAGTCAGCTACCTACGTTAAAAGAACCCATTTCGAGCACTGGTCCTCAATCTTTAGTACGGTATTTTCCAAACTTATAACATGTTTGTATCCCGCAAGATACATAGATTTTTAATTTGGGTGAAAAAATAAGGTAGAGTTCGGTTATGAGAAATACAACGGCAAACACATTTTTAAAATAGCCGATATACTAGATTATTTGTGAGGTTAACTTAGCCAAACCTAACCTAACCTAAACTAACCCAAACTAACAAATAATCCAGTATATCGTGTATTTTCAAAATGTGTTTTCCGCTGTATTCCTCATAACCGAACTATACCAAAAATAATTCGAAATTATTTTTGGGGGTTGATTTGAATTACGCCATCTTCACCCGCCATGTAAATACAGCCGCGGTTTGTACACGGCCGCTTACATGGTGCTATAAACGTGTCAACATGAAAACATTTTAATGCCTCTCTTCCTTGTCCTGAAATGAAGCTATACGGAAATAATGTAGCAAACATGCACCTTGGTTTAGAGACAGAAAAGAGAGAGACAGAGAGAGTAGAAACAGTTTATAAAAATAAAAAAAGAATTTTGACTTCCTCTGCCTTCATTTATCTTAAGTAACACGAAGTGTCCTCTGTACCCTTGTAGTGAAACTTTACCGAAACAGCGGAGTCATCATAGATCTTCCAACCTGCTTTTTTGACAGGATCAAAGTGTAAAACGTATTTTCCCGTACACCCCGCAGGAATCGAACCTGCATCTCTTGGGTATCGCGCCCTCGCACATATAACACTATGCTAAAGGCGCCATACTTAATAACGACAAATTTTAACTAATGGCTTTTAATATTAATTGAAGCGCTTTCCAAATATAGCTACGATTGGCGATCGGCTTTTATATTTTAAATCAAAGTAGGTTTTACTTTAATTACTAACCGACGTCGCGGATCACTCCAAGATTTTTTGTTGTAACTTACTTGAACTTGCTAATAATTTTTAATTGACCATTTTTTATTTAACGAATAATTCACAAGATTTAAGAATTTAAAAATTTAATTATTGAACATACATCATTTTTAAATCACTTCTGAGAAAATAATATTGTAAGGGTATTTGCCAGGTCCAAGATTCGAATCTAGGACCCACGATATTATAAACCTACGCTTTAGTATCTCAGCCATCGTGGGCAGACCTATTATAGTGGTATTAATAATTAATAATGGTCACTAAAACACTCACGCAAATAATTTATTTATTTTATATATACTTAATATTAAGTGTATTCCACAGCTTTAAAGATGTGCAGAAAAATCGACCCAATCAGTTCTATGTTTACTATCAAAACAGATTCACCAACCTCATCCTTACATATATCCGCTATCCATTGTTGTACGTCTATTCAGTTCTATTTTGGCCTCCTTTTGTTCTCCAAATCGTATTGATAGCCTTTTTTTGATTTGGTCGAACTATTGTAGTAGTCACGTACACCGTAAGCCTAATGTTTACTCAACAATTCATCGAATTTCTTACGAATTATTTTTGGATTCGATTCAATAAAAATATATAGAAAATGTTGATCAATTATTCCACCGTACTAGACACAGTGGGTTTAGTAACCTAATAACTTCGTAGTTACCTTCCAATATTTGTCATAAAGCCCCACAGGAGTTTTCCGATTAACGGATATATGCATATTATATTATAATAACTAAAAAAGATGTGGCTTAGTTCTACAGTCGAAATTATTATTTTGATTGAAAACATTTAGAGATTTCAGAGACATATAATTTTCAAAATCGTATTTTATCCAACACAATATTTCTTTATTCCGTCAATCTATCACAAATTAATAATTATAATATCATTTAATCTCTATATATATAAAAATCTCGTGTCACGATGTTTGTGGTCGAACTCCTCCGAAATAGCTCGACCGATTTTTATGAATTTTTTTTATGTATATTTGTTAGATATGAGAATAGGTCAACAAGTATATTTCATACCGCTAGGTGATTAGGGTATCTCTATCCAGAAAATTTTTCTTTTATTTTTTTGACAATTTTTTTTTGTATTTTTTTTTATTATTTGGCATAAAAAAATAGCTATAACCCCAAATTTTAACCCTCCTACCCCTACCCTCCCATTTTTTAATCGCGATTTTATTATTTTTGTATGAACAAATTTAACCGTCGTTCGTATTTCAAACAGAACGAAATTTTTTATGTTGTTGAATGACAGATGGCGCTACGTCCGAGAAGAATTCAAGAGAAGCGTCGCGTCATTTTGACATTTCATTCGGCATATCACAACGCAGTGCGTGCAAAATTTTGTGCGATTTATTTTAATTTATCTATTTTTATGTGCGTGTATTACAGTGCACAATGCCAGCAAGACGCAAGGGGGGCCATTTAGGCCGTCGAACGAATAAAGCAACAAACATGCGAAATAGTAGAGCAGAAAAAACAAACGAACAAATTTAACAAGAGAACAAAAACGTGCGTGTAAACATGTCGCAATTGCGTGCATCTCAATCATAAGAGGCACGAGCTGAACGAAATCAACAACGAAAATTGGAACGGATCCAAGCGCGCCGGTTCGTAGTTAACACATGCAGAGCAAATGACCGACAACGCCAACAAGTACATCGAACATTTACATCCGCTTCGTTCCTTCGTCTCGCATTCGAGTACGAGCCAGATATTGAATATTCCGCTCATCCGAAAGTGCTGATTGGTGCTATGGACAAAGAATGTCCCCATTGTCATGCGCTCAAATTCAAACATGACTCAGCCGGGATGTGTTGCGCATCAGGAAAAGTGCAACTACCAGAAATTGAGATATCACCAGAACCATTGAACGGCTTGCTCATCGGCACGGTTCCAGATTCAAACCTGTCCCTGAAGTCCATTCGCACATTCAATTCATCCTTCTAAATGACTTCGTTCGGAGCAACAGAAATAGTTCACAATACTGCGGCAAATGGTCAACAATTCCATTCTACGTTCAAAATCAAAGGCCAAGTATACCACAAAGTAGGCTCATTGCTGCCAATGCCAAACGAACACATATTTTTTAACAAATCTACTTCACGGGCGGTGAGGACATCAATCATGTGGATGCACGTTGCGGCTACAATGGCCTCAATTCGCCTATTTCCAGGCGCATCGTCGGCGAACTGGACGCCCTGTTGAATGAGCACAATGAATTATTGAAATTCTTCAAAGCACACATGCACGAATTGCAAAGTGACAATCACGCTATTGTCATAAATCTTGATAAAACACCAGCTGGAGAGCACGTGCGTCGATTCAATGCACATGTTGTTGACGACATTGCTGGAATCATGGTTGGCGACCGCACATCGACGCGAGAAATCGTGATTCGAAGAAGAAACAATAATCTGGAGTTCATCGCTGACACACACCGTTCACACGACGCTCTCCAATATCCGCTAATTTTCTGGAAGGGACGAGACGGATATTGCATAAACATTAAACAACGAGATCTTGTCACAGGTAATTCATTCATTATGAACATCATTAGTCATTTTGAATTGAGAAAATGAATGGTTGACGTTTTTTTGTTTTTATCGGTTGTCATCGTCTACAGCGCTCTATTCCTCTTTCTGTCATAGATCCCATCCCCACACACTTACGATACATTCGTTATTTTTTATTTAACAACCAAAATATTCACTAGAAATAATTTATATGGCAGAACAACGTTTGCCGGGTCAGCTAGTACTTTATAATACATACTCGATATGCTAGTAATGCACTGTAAGCATCTGTTTAATGATCATGAGAGTATCATTTTTTTTTCACGACCCGATTAAAATAAACGATTCCTTTATTTGCGTATTAGTGTATTTTCCAACGTTTTTATTAGCTCGTATTCTTGTTTGTCCGGTGGTTCTTTGTCCAGTACAAATCTTGCAATTCATTTTTAACTAACTTCACGACTAGCTAGACATTTGAAATTTTTAGAATATATCAGAACACGATGCCAATGTATTCTTTTAATACTTTTAACCATCTTTAAGCAGAATTGAATTCATTTTCAGTTAATTCTATTTTGTATGGAAAATTATTTAGAAATTAGAAATATCCGTAAAAAGTCATAAAGACTATTATTGGTTGTTAATGGGGTGATTCTAGCAACTAAATTATTAATATATACGTGCGTTACTATGGAAATCAAAATGAAATGTCAAAATGACTTTTCAGTATTCTTTATTTGTTTGTTTGTTTTTTATTGTTTTTTATTTACTTCATATCAAGTACAAATTAGAACATATTGAGCATAATAATTCAACAGAAAATTTAAAAACGTTGTATGTGAAAAGTTCTTTTTATCTTGTAATTATTAAATTTAGTGTTTGTTTTAATGTGTATATTTTCTCCCATATAAACCTTTTCAATACGTCTTTTCAAAGTAGGAAAAACGACTTAACCATCATTTTTGTAGGTTTTTCTTTAATAATCACTTAATATCTAATACTAGAATACGAATATAAAAACCTAATTATTAACTATCATGAACTTCACGGTTATGTCTATTTTGTATTTTAACTTAGACCGAAAATCATAACAAAAACGTTTTGTGCCTCCTGTAAAATTTGATTTGTGTGGATAATGTCCTTTTTCCTTTATACCATTACTTCTCAAACTGGGGGGTGCGGCTCCCTAGGGGGCCCTGGAGCTCCTGCCAGGGAGCCGAGAAATATTTTAGTATTTGAAAAAAAATCATAAAAATCACTGGACGACAACCTGACGAAGCAGTCAAAATCTCGAGGACCAATTTTCACGCGATCATAATACTTACTTTATCCGATATGGATATAAATAATCTACTAATATTTATAAAATACTACCTGAAGTACCCGGCTTTGCACAGGGTCGCTTCGTGGTTATATTTATCTTAGATATTTGAAAAATAATAAGAGGTAATAATTTTTTTAATATTAAAATATCTGTGTAATACAATATGGCAATATGGAAATAATTCTAATATGAGCGTGCGCACAACAACTGGTCAAAATTTCATCGTAATCGGATGAATGGTATAGGAACCCATACGGGACAGACAGACAGACAGACATTCATTTTTATCTATATGATATAGCCTATACTCTTCGCGCAAGTGCAAGCAATAAGTTGACAAAGTTTTATCGCAATCGGATGAACGGTATGGCAGCACATAAAATACGAACAAACAAACAAATTTTGATTTTTATATATTATAAGATAGATTTAAATTTTATACAAAATTTATATTGGCCTAATTGCGACCAACATACCTATGCGAAATAACATTTTCATCATGTAAGACAAAATAAACAAATATCTTCTTTTTCAACGGTAACTTTGGAGCAAACCCTGCGAATTAGCATTTCCAACATTGTACTGAATATTGATTTAATGTGTAAAATATGCAATCATTCCTCTCTCATTAAATTGTGTTAATTTTAAGTTATATTTTTTTTTTATTTTTGCTTTAAGCGTCAATTACATTGAGCTACTTTACGAGCTGTTTGTTGGTGAATTTAAAAGCGGGCCATCAGCTACTGCGATTGTGATGATGACACACAAAACTTTCCATTCGCTGAGAAGCCACAAGCCAGCGACTATTTTGACAGAACGTAGTTCGTTTTTTTACAGGGAGACGCAGTAGGCTCACACACCGGCGTGTAGTTTGTAAATTTGACCGGCTTTCAACTTTTCTCGGTAGAGTGTTTACAATCTGCATGTTAGCTTGTTCGATGATGACACTGGGTGACTTTACAGGCAGATTGTAAATTTGCCAACAAGTAGCTCGTAAAGTTGCTCAATGTAATTGACGCATTACAAGCTAGCTTTACAATAAGTGTTCTATTATTTTTATTAAAAATGTACCTATAATAATAATTCATGGTAAATTAAGTACTGTTGGTTACCAAAGACTAAAATTTTTGGGCAGGGGAGCCTTAGATTTTTATTTTCTGATTTAGGGGGCCGTAGTATGAAAAAGTTTGAGAAGCACTGCTTTATACGATCGACATTATAATATTATATCATAAAAAATATATTATAATATAATATCGACCGTATAAAGGATTGCATATTATGCATCTTGTTTAACTATTGTTGCAACTAAACAATTACTCCTGAAGCTGCACTAGAAGCTCTACCTAGAACAGCGTAACAAACTTAACAGTCATAAGAAAGAGGTTAAATGGGACGTATACTATGTCAAAGATATACTTTTACGACTTCTCGAACTTTCCTATCGCTTTGATACCTCCGCGAACTTTCGGATTATTAATATACATTCCTAGCTTTGATAATACGGTCATAAAGTGAATTGAGAGCTTTAAAAGTAGCAAGATAAATATAACAGAACTTCTTCGTTATTATGGATATAAATAATTGATAATCATTACTAACACTGTTATTAAAAGTTCAAAATATTTTTCGTCATATTATCTACTCCATAGTGTTAAAGGTAAATTTTATTTACTTCTCTATGAAAAATAAAGTCGAATCTCTAACATTTTTCTGCACTGCTCAAAAGAATTTTCATATATTTCCAGACTTAATTGAAATAATGTATATGTACAATATTCTTCAAAATAACATTACATTTATGTCAACTGTCCTATCGATAGATGTGCTATATAGATGCATTATGGGTGATTTCTACATATAAATATAAAATAAATGTAAGCGTCGTCTATCTATTTTACGAAACCAAATGCCGTCTATTCGACGCTTGCATTCTGACGGTGCTGCTTTACGGTAGCGAATCATGGCACCTTACGAAGGCTCAGAGCAACCGTATACTGAGCTTCGAAAACAGATGTTTGCGACGAATACTGGGTGTGCGGTGGTATGACTTTAAGAGCAACGAGGAGATAAGAGAACGCACCAAGCAGCCTCTCATCACGCTGAAAGTGAAAAGGTGACGTTGGACCTGGCTCGGCCACGTGCTGCGGATGCCAGAAGAGAACTTCAACCTGGCTTGTCTGTTCTTCAAGCCGACCAGAATCCGGCGTCATGGAAGGCCGCTAAATACAATCTACAGAGTGTATACGGTGGAGCTACGGGATGCTGGTTTGACCTAGAACGAAGCAAGAAGACTGGCGAGCGACAGGGATTCTTGGAGGCGCCGCGTGGTGTCCATATGCTCCAGTTAAGGGGCGGATATGGCAAAAGAGGAAAGAAGAAGAATCTATTATACAACATAATAGAGCTTAAATATTGCACTAGTGCACGTTGTTATTTTATGCGTGCAGTAAACAGAAGGTAGGGGCTGTGTTTGCGTATATTTTTCTAAATAGTGCATTGCAAATAAAGAATAATTATGCATGATTAAATCTTGTGTTGGTATATCCTGTTTTAAATAAAGTAAAAAATAATTTTATAAAACATTATAAAAAATGTTATTTTTTGAATGTGCTATAATTCTTATTGATTGAGTTAGCATTTACTTGGTAGAATTCCATTTTACAAGAAATGAAAATATAATTAATATTAAATTCTACAGGTTTTTTTAAAAAGGTTTGTCGATAGCTATTTCGGTTGTAAAACCATTATCAAGACTATTCAGATAGGCCGTTTGCCTTTGCTTAAATACTATACGTGTATAGATAGAGACAGAATACATTTTCTTATTCGTTTCAGCAATATTATGAATTTTTACATTATTACTAATTGTAATATTATTAATACTTTGAAAACCCTAAGTGGGTTTTTTAAAATGGATATCGAAATTTTCAAAATTTATCAAAATTACAGTGTTCGATGGTTATTTATTGACATTATTAAACAATTAAAATATTATTAGTATAATTGTCTTAATCGTGTGTTTAGATTATATTTAATAGTGGCGACGAATACATTACCAAATTTTCATTAATTATGTGATTACTTTTGGATAATTCGCGATTAATTTCCAACTGTTCAAGTAAATTTAATTTTAGACCTTTATTACATATATGCAAACATTGTGGCGTTTCATTGTTACTGATGCTATGCGAGTTTGATATCAAATGTTAAGCAAACTGAGAAACTCTGAGTTTTATAATCAACTTGACGGAGTCCCTATGGGGTCTCCTTTAAGTCCTTTGCTCGCAGAACTTTTTATGGACAAATTCGAATCGGAATCACTTAAAATAGACTCAGTAGCTGACATATTATATTACCATAGAAACGTAGATGATATTTTGATTTGCTGGAAAGGAACTGACCGTCAACTTAACTCGTTCGTCAAAAGGGCTAACGCATTGCACTGTAATATTAAATTCACGGTCAAAGTAGAGATAGAAAACAGAATTAATTTTCTAGACCTCACTATTCAGAGGGTTAATAATAAACATAACTTCAGAATATATAGAAAACCCACCTATACTGAAACTACTATACATAAAGGATCGCAACATCCATGGATTCATAAGTTGGCGGCATACCATACCATGATCCATAGGCTAGTTAGCGTGCCCATGAACAAATTAGATTTTGAGGATGAACTACATACCATTAAACAAATAGCCTTAAGTAATGGATATGAAACATCAATGGTAGATAAAATATTATATAAAAAACAACTTAAATTAGCTAGATCAACAATATACCCTAACGTTAAAGATTCAAATCGTTATTACAAGTCCATTGGTTATCACGGCATTATTTCAGACAAAATTTATCAAGAAATTAAACATAGGGTTAACGTAGCATTCAAAGCTAATAATAATCTAGGATTAAACTTAAAAAATAGTAAAGATAAAATCAACAAACTGGAGAAAAGCGGAGTTTATAAAATAACATGTGGCACATGTAGTCTATGCTACATTGGTCAATCTGGTAGGTCAATAAAAACTCGTTTTGAAGAGCACCTCCGGTCTTTTAGGAATGGTAAAACAGATTCTCAGTTTGCTAAACATTTGATATCAAACTCGCATAGCATCAGTAACAATGAAACGCCACAATGTTTGCATATATGTAATAAAGGTCTAAAATTAAATTTACTTGAACAGTTGGAAATTAATCGCGAATTATCCAAAAGTAATCACATAATTAATGAAAATTTGGTAATGTATTCGTCGCCACTATTAAATATAATCTAAACACACGATTAAGACAATTATACTAATAATATTTTAATTGATTAATAATGTCAATAAATAACCATCGAACACTGTAATTTTGATAAATTTTGAAAATTTCGATATCCATTTTAAAAAACCCACTTAGGGTTTTCAAAGTATTAATAATATTACAATTAGTAATAATGTAAAAATTCATAATATTGCTGAAACGAATAAGAAAATGTATTCTGTCTCTATCTATACACGTATAGTATTTAAGCAAAGGCAAACGGCCTATCTGAATAATCTTGATAATGGTGTTACAACCGAAATAGCTATCGACAAACCTTTTTAAAAAAACCTGTAGAATTTAATATTAATTATATTTTCATTTCTTGCTATAATTCTATAACAGTTTAGAGATTATTTAAGAACTCTTCAGAGATTATTTTAAGAACAATTAGTTAAAATTCATCGCAATTAGATAGCATGCCTAACATTGTGGTCAATGCGTGTGGGCGCGAATTCCAAGAGAGTGTTTTTTTTTATTAGTTATAATTATATTCCTCTGAAGTATTTTCAAATTATGTATGTTTATTAATTATTCTTCGTCAAAAATAATTGATAGATGCATTGTAAAAGAGTTCCACTAAATAATAATACAAAATTATAACTCTGGCATATATTATCATATTCAAAAAAATTTATTGCCTGAACCCACTAACTATAATAAATAATATTGTTATTTACTGTGTTTATTATATTTTACAACGTTTTTCTTAGCTTGTATTCTTATTTTTCCGATGGTACTTTGTCCCGTACAAATCTTGCAATCGATTTTTAACTAACTTCCCAACTAGCTAGACATTTGAAACTTTTTTAATATATCAAAACACGATGCCAATGGATTTTTTAAATACTTTTAGCCATCTTTAAGTAGAATTGAATTCATTTTCAGTTAATTCTGTTTTATATGAAAAGTTATTTCGACATCATTGTTGGTTGCGATTGGGTCCTAGCAACTAAATTATTAATAATATACATTAAGTGCGTTACTATGGAAATCAATATGACATGTCAACTACAAATTTTATTGATCATTTAAGCTAGTCAATTTTATATGGTTCAACAGAATTTAAAAACGGTGTATATAAAAAGTTCTTGTTATCTTGTAATTATTTTAATTAATATTTTATTTTTCAGATTCAAGCCATGATTTTTTATGATGTCTTTTCGTTTATACTTCCATTTTTACACCCCCTGTACCCTAAACAATTAGTAATAATAAACATTATAAAACGTTTGTTTAGATACTTTCAAATAATATTTACACATATTTTTATCTTGCGGAGAATATCATGAATATTTACCATAACAAATATGTATATTTTTTGCATATCTACCTACGAAAGTAAATTCGTTGTACAATAGTTACGCGGTCGAATCAGTTCATTTTCGTCAAACAAAGTTTTGAATGAGAAACTCCGGGCACTCAGTAATTCGGTAATTGTATTTTCGACATACCCTAAGTAAAACCGGGAGCCGAGCCAAAGTTTTACCATTTATTGGAAACAGTTTCCTTCGATTTCCATCCAATGAGTTTTGATTTATACGCAAGCAAAACTTTCCGGCAAAGCGACTTAAAAAAATTGCTCAAAGAATCGCAGCGGGCAAAACGGTGAGCTTTCCGTTTGAAGCAAAAAGCTCCTTTGGCACGGCATATTTTAATATGTTTCTTTTTCACCACGTCGTCCCGCCAGAAATATGTCGAATCGATGGTGAGGGTTGCGATACCGTAATACCGGGTGAAAATGATTTTTCGGGATTATTGTGACGTTTCGAATCCAGGATTTTTTACTTCGATGATTTTAACGTCATTCAATTTTTCTTTTCTACAACATTTTTCTCAGTTAAATTTTATTACTATCGGCTATTTTCCATCTAGATTTTATATAATCGTATATACTACTCTTTCTACGACAGGGTTGGCGAACCTTTTTACGAACGCGTGCCAAAATTTCCCAAATATTATTTTTCAACTGTTTGACGTGCCGAACAGTTATGGGGGAAAATAGATTTTAAAAATTCTATTTTAAAAGTGATGTTCTGGATACCACTCATATAACCACTAATAATGTCATAATACTAACATAGTACATACACAGTTTTATCATTTTTTTTTCAATTACGCAATACTTACACTTCGGTCCACCAATTTTGAAACTTTCTGCCAGAATTACTGCTAGCTTCACCTTATTTGATACAGTCATTTTTATGGATAGAAATGATACTGTATGTAATACATTAATTAGTTTGCGTATTTACGCACAAATTGACACTAGAATTGCTCCGATCAGATGAGACATTCTCTCGCTACAGTGGTCTCAAGCATTGTAAACCGATCAATATTAGAGGTTCGCGGCGCGGCATCCCCCGCCGCCTGATGAGGTTAGTGCGATAATATTATATGTATTTGACGCATAAAGTCTATAGACCGACCAATGTAAATATACCTTTAAATTAAACATAATGCTTATTCTTGAAGAGTATTTGCCTGCTATTTTTATACAATACGATCTGTCATTTTTCATTATTACTGTAGGTATTTTTTTCTCTTCAAACGCGTGCCATGCAGAATCATCTCTTGTGCCATGGGTTTGCCACCCCTATTCTCAGACATACTATATTTTCTGAATTATCTTATTTTAATTTTATATACATTTTGATTTCTCAGTTAGATAGAGATTTAAGCTTTTACTCGACATAATTAATATGTTTAAAATAATTCATAACACCACACAATAAACACACGCTAATATTCAATCTCAACCTTATTTAATAATATTATAATATAGAAGGCAAATCAAGAAAATTGTACAGCTATTTTTAGTAGGGTAGTAAGTTATTAAATATTATATGACAAAAACAATAAAATTCTTTCTTCAAATACCTCTACTCTAACATTTCAAATGGTTACTTCCTCCTTTTTGGCATAGTAGTCTCGATGTTTTTATTCATAAGTGGATGAGGTCACAACTATCTCATTTTGATCCTGAGTTTTTTCAAGTATAAATTAGTATTCAATCCAATATCTAAAGTAAATGTGCGGTTATGTAATATAACTATATTCTAATAATTTTGTTAATTATTTCTAAAATATAGTTATTACATTTTTGAATATCTATTTAAACAGAATTACATAATTATTGAACAAATCTCTGGATTTTTCTACATTCTGCATTCTCCATAATATGTTCTGCCAGCCTTGCAGTATATGCAGGGATGAAAATTTCTTACTAGACAATTTATATAGAATCTACGTTAACAAAGACAAATTGTATATTACATCATATCATTAACAACACAAACACAGACCCATCCAAGCCAACCCGCCTCGCACCACACTCGGTCTCAATCGAGCGTATCACGAGTCCCTACGTTTGATGTGCAGTATCAGCGATTTTTCGCACTGATAATGTCTCAGGAGCAGATACCCAAGACTGAGGTCACCACCCTCTCAAGTGAGCTTTGACTGATTCTAATGAAATGCACGTAGTATGAATTAAAACAAAGGGAATTTAATAATACATATTTATAAAAAAAACGAAGTTAATCAATACGCACAGATGGATAATCTTTGACTTCATTCAGTTCTTATAGTGTCCAGATAATGGTTCTGTGTTATATATAAATATAATCAAAATGTGTTTTATGGTATGTACTTACTAATTATTTTATTTTAGAATTTACTATTCTCTGGGCATTTTATTGTATAAAAATAAATCTTTTTTTAACGCAAAATAACTATTGTTTAATTGTATGTGGAATTCGATTAATTAGGACAACCGTTTAATATATTTATATGTTAAATTTATATAATATTGAATGAGTATGTAATTAGTCTGATGTCGGTTTTAAATAATTGCCGGTCATTACAACAGAAAAAAAACTAATACCCGGGATTAAATAAATTGCCTGAAATCGCAGTCCCTAAATCCATGGCACTATACGCGATGGTGAAAAACTTTCAATTTTGTTTGATTTATTCGCTTGTTGAAGACCTTTTTAACTTGCTTGGTAATGCCTTCTCGGCAAAAAAAGGTTAAGATTTGACAAAAAATGACACTTTTTTTTTTGTCGACGGAGCCAATATCGCTTTGATTGCGAACACACACCCTTTTTTCACTCTATTTTATATTCTAAAAATGGTAAAGAATCTAAAGTTGATCCGGAAATGAGATTATACACGTGACTTGTCATAAAAATAAATTTACAATGCTAATGAAATGAATAACTAATAATTACAAGATAAAAAGAACTTTTTATATACCTATCACGTTTTTAAATTTTCTTTTGAAACATATAAACTTGACAATTATATGTATTAATAAAAACTTTTTATAGTACTTGATAGAAATACTGAATAAATATTATAGAATATTGAAATGTCATATTGACATTTCATATTGATTTCCATAGTAACGCACGTATATATTAATAATTTAGTTGCTAGGACTCCCTAAGCAACCGACAATAATAACTTTCCATACAAAACAGAATTAACTGAAAATGAATTCAATTCTGCTTAAATGGCTAAAAGTATTAAAAGAATGCATTCTCGTCGCGTTCTGATATATTCTAAAAGTTTCAAATGTCTAGCTAGTCGGGAAGTTAGTTAAAAATCTTCAATCGTCCAATCGACAAACAAGAAAAAAAATGTATTGGACACACAAAAAAAAATCTGTACCGGACAAACAACAATACGAGCTAATTAAAAAACGTGGTAAAAACTACTTAGCGAAAGCATTTAATAAATAATTAATATAAGGTTATCCCATGAATAATGTGGTATTTATCCCATTTTTTTCAGTTTAATCCAATGTGTATATTATTACGTTATTTTCTCCCTTAAGGGCCTACATGCGCCACGTAGGTCAAAATGGAGATTTTGTGGTATTTTCAGAGCATAAGCCTTCATAAGAACATTCCTTTAACGTTATAGATAATCTATTTATATAACTGTGAAGACTTATTACGTTTTATATTTATTTTAAACATTTGATGACTGCATAAAGTATTTTTATTACATAAAATAGTATTCTTTTAAACCTCTCGATCTAATGTTCTAGAATATAGTCATATTTCAGTTAATCCATGTGTAGTGGTGTCAAGATTTTTTAGGTTTATTAATCTTTAAACGCATTTATAAAACCATTAGTAAAATAGTTGTTATTATTATATAGTGAAATATGTACGATAAAAATTATATTTATAATCTCTGTGATCCCAAATTTGACAAGAATTAGGCATTTTATTATTCAAAAAATGAGCACGATTAACACATTTGAAGATACTTCTATAGATCCTGATTATAAGCTTTGTTTTTGTCCATTGAAATGTGATCTTGACATCCTACGAATAATGATTGTTTTATAATAATTATTGACCTAAGAATAAGGTAGTATTTTTTTTAAATACGCCATTTCTTTTGCTGGAATGAAAATGCCAATAGCGAGTTTACTGTACTAAATGGCACAATAGTAGCCAGTAATGTGCACCCACAAGTTTTTTTAAATTATTGATACTCTCTATTTTAACTCAGTGTCTTCGTGATCTGTGACTTAAACAATAGTATACGTACCAATAATACTATGGTTACCATTATAATACAATTAAATTCTGTTCAAAAAAACAAGTAAAGTACAAAAAAAAGGTTCAAATTCATTATGATGCACGTCGCGTACTGTCATGCTGTTACAGATTACATCAATGGTTACGGACGACAAATTTAGTGTATGGTTTTGGCATTCTGCAGAATGTATTGAAGATCACTATCTTTATAAATTCAATGATGGAGAGTGCCAACTCTAATGTATTAGTATTTTGAATTGTTATTCATTATTCATGCCAATTTCAATTAATTTTAACATTTCTACGTGTGCGTACGTTAAAATTACTTGCAATATTGCATTCAGAAATTTTGAATATAACTCAACCTGCAGACCATAGATAATAGACAACATTATTATAGAAAATACATAGTACCAATCGCTAGAAACAAAAAACACGATATTTTGAGATGAATCTAAAATGTGTAAGCATGTAAAAAATGATTTTAAAAAAAGTTCATTGAGTCATACGGGTATCTATGCAGTGCGGTACGCGTGAGGTGAGCTCATTGCTGTTCTGGTGATTTCGGTAGATTTTGGTAACTGACAATATTCGTTTAAAAGTTCAAAATGTGCTACGGGATGGGAGCATCAGTCTGATAACATTTTAAACATTAAGAAAAACAACACACACTTTTTTCCGTAGCGGCAGATTACTGTGACAGCATGTGACAGTACGCGACGTGCATCATAATGTTATCACAGCTTAATTGTAATAATATGTTACATTGATTACTAAGACTAACAGTTATTTCAATACTTCTTTTAAATTGAATAATATGCTATTGTATAAATTATATCTACACTGAAAATTGTTCAAATTTTATTATGTTTTTTTTTTCAGAATAACGTACCATCCATTTTAAAACAACTTAGGAAGATTTATATTAGAAAAAAAATCGGTGTGTAGACTTATGTAAGCGCGTTAGAAGTTATACTTCTTTGGCGTAACAAAATAAAAACAAAGCTTGTGATAAACTAGATTCTTTGACTAGCTCTTAATTATCTTGTTAAATTACACACTCAAGAAAAGGGACCGCTAATTGGAACGCCGTTGGTTTATTTCTATGCACTTTAACATTACTAAATTTTAATTATATAATGGTTTCTCGTTATTTTTTTAAGTACCAACTGTCAGTCTGACGACACACAACTGACGTTTAATAGTTTGTTTACGTAAGTAATTGCAAATGGCTGACAATATTAAATTCGCTGCCTAGGCAACGGAATAATTCTAAACTATAATATAATACACATATAATCGTCACGATTGCAGTATCATACTGTGGCGTAAAGGTAGTGCGTTCGGCTGATAACCGAACAATCGGTGGTTCGAATCCAATCGAGTGCGTTTTTTTTCGTGTGAAAAACTAAATTATGTGTTACATGTCACACGCCAAAAATACACAATGATCTGATTTCTCAAACGCGCCAAAAGAAATATAACTTCAAAAATATTGAAACCAAACAGGACTCGAACCCGCATCTATGCCTATTGCAAGATAAATAAGTCTTATAATGTTATTATAAACATACGAGTATTTCTATACATTCTTGCAGCCTACAAGTTATAATACTATCTTGATCTCACCCCTTACTTTTATATCTCTTTCTCACAATTGAGTATGTCTCTCTTTGTCGCATTTACTTTTAGATACATATACCTCTTTTGTTCGTAATGGAATGCGGCGCTCGATTTGCGATATACATTTTTAATTTATGACAGGTAAATGAAATCTGATGGTTATCTATCAATTATATGTATTTACTGGATAGTGCTATCGATTTAATAATAAATGCAATATTCATGATTCTAGGAATAGACTAAATTTAATATGAAGATGACGTTAGTATTATTATGATTGAAATATTTACAATTTAATGGGCTGGGTAACCAAAGGTGGCCGTATAGTAACAGGATTGTTAAATGAAAAACCTCATGAAAAGAGGTTGTTTGTTAACTAACGTTAAGTTAATTTTTCATTCGATAGTTATTTAGTTAACATACCATTAGAGAGACCAAAAAAATGTGAATGTTATTTCCTTATTTTGTATATGTTACGCCGAATGTGCGAAATTGACTATTACATGAAATGGGCTAAATTTTGCCTAAATCATGAAAAATGCAAGCCCGTTGCCTTATTCATGAATTAGACAAAATATCTGGTGAGTGCATGAATTCCGCAGTAATTTTTCTGCATTGTTCATGCATTGGACAAATTAGATAGTAGCGCTACGGTGGTATTTTTTGCAACTAAACTAAATGTGTGAAATGCTCGTGGATTGGTCAAAATATACGTATATTATCTATGGTCAAAATAGGTGGTCGCGCTCCGGTGGTATTTTTTGCAACTAATCAAACTAACCAAATGGAATGTGTCAGATGTCATTGATTATAATATAAAAATATACCAATCAATAACTAAAATGACGTTCATATCCATTTACTATGCGCAAAAAAATTAGAACTATAATATGATAACGGATGAATTTTATTAAAAGGTATTTTCGCGATTTGATTCGTGCTTGGGTATCGTACATGCAATGGTCGATTGTACGTTTTTGATAGTTTGTTGACACTTGTTAGCTAACCTCAAAATGGACATTCAGTTGAATAATTCAGAATTTCAAAACCTAACCTAACCTAACCTAACCTAACCCAACCCAACCTAACCTAATAATATTATATTATGTCCAATTATTACTAATAAAATCATCCGTATTAAATTTACTTTTTCTGCTGTCATGTTGACAGTTTAAGAATTCCATGCCCTGGCGACTTCATGTACTCGGCAGAAAATTTACCTTATTCATGAATAAGGCAACAGGCTTGACTATTACATGAATTAGCCAAAATTTAGCCCATTTCATGTAATAGTCAATTTCGCACATTTGGCGTAACATATACATGCTAATTTAAAAAATAAATAGAATACATTATAACCGACTATCAGTCACTCTCATCAATCAGAATTTATAATATCCTATTAAAGTTTTTTATATATATATTGTAAATAAATTTAATATAATATATTATGTAATATACCCACATAATAATTATACTATACTCATAAAACACAGGTCATATGGCTCAATGACACTAATGTAACAGTAGACGTGAAACAATCAGGCTTTAAATAAACCACATAAATGTATAGTGACCTCATCGGGAGCAAACTCAGAGCCCTTGTATGCGAGCCCCGGTGACTTACACATAGAGTTGGGTATTTCCCGACAAAATCTCAATCTCGAGATTTGGGATTTATCGAAATGATGAAATTTTGAATTCTCGAGAATCGGGATTTCCAGAAAAGATTTCTCGAGAATTCTCGAGAAAAACGATTTGAAAAAAACCTCTAGAATCTGTGTAAAAAAAGAAAAATTCAAAAAAAAATATGTTTTTTTTATTTATGGAAAGAAGACAAACAAAATAGAAGTAGAAAAACAAAAATAATTTAAAACATTACTTATTAAAATAGAATTTCAAAAAAGACAGACTGTCAATCACTGCGTCTGACAATCCCGTACGCTTTTGAGACAAAAATTCCCTGATGTTGCAAAAATTGCGCTCATTTTGATTCGACGTTGGCTTAATTGTATTAAATGCCCCGACCAATCCTTGAATTTTGTGTTTTCTGTCCACTTTTTCCATATATAAAATCGGGTTTTTCAATTAATATTTGATAATAAAGAAATCCCGAATCCCGATAAAAGATTCTCGAGATCCGGAATTTCCCGAAATGTTAAAAATTTCCATTCTCGAGATTCGGGATAGAAAATCCCGAAAATTTCTCGAGAATTCCCGTCGGAAAATTCCCGTAACCCAACTCTACTTACACACTGGCTTACGAGGGCAGCCCAAATCGTTTTGTAACCGAATTGTGACCAAAACTCTTTACGTCATTACTTTAAATTGAATTTGCATTTTTTATACGAGTGTAATCTGTGTTTGATCTATATTTGCTATTAGTATATACTGATATATAGAACATGCACATAAAGCACAAAGATATTAGCATTATGCCTAATTTTAGAGAGCATGACAAATTTCAACGTGCAATTACTCAATAACTTTTGGCAATAACTCTACGACATATAGTGCATGAAGATGCCGCAAGACGATACTCAGATTGCTTAAAACAATTCACACGGAGTAATATAAAATACACATCAATTAGAATTTACATTCTTTTAAAGTTTTATAATGCGCTCTTTAGAGACAATGCTTTAAATTGGGTTTACATATCTCTTTTATAAGTGTGGTCTATACTAACTATATAGGTACTGTTACACTCTCGAATGGTCCCCATTTGTGGATGTCTCTGTGAATCTGGAGAAGCCTTAATCGGTACCAAGCCGACAAATAGTAAGGGTTGATTACGAAAATAAATAATAATAAACCGGCAAAATTTCATATTGGCAACGCCGCATTGGTATTGCTTTGTAAGCAGCCGTTTTTTTTTTTGGCGCAACAGAACGCTGCAAACAGCCAAATCGTAAACATTTCGTCCTCCGTAAAAAAAATTATATAAAATGTAGTAACGTTGTAGATATTAACGCAAATATAACTTGTCATTTCTGACCACAATTCCGGTGTTATTTGTCCACATTCAAGTCCCGAACCCAGACGAAAAAAAAAGTGACAGCATCTTTTCACTTTCGAAAATGGAGGGAGATGACTGTACCTTTAGTAGATATATATAATATATAGTGACTGAAGATGTCGAAAGACGAACCCCGAATAGCGTATTCACAAGAAATAGTATAAAAACATACACCAATTAGAATTCACGCCTTTTTAAAGTTTTATAATTGAATTTTAGTATTGATACGTGAAATTAAATTTTATTATGTATTTATCACAGCTACATGTAGATAACGAAAGGCGCGAAACCTGATTTTGTTTAGAACAATTTACATATAATAGTAAAAAATACACATCAATTAGAATTTACATCCTTTTAAAGTAAAGTTTTATAATCGAATATTGGGCGATCAAATTGCTCTTCATTGTCAATACTTTAAATTGGATTTGCATTTTTTATAAGAGTATAAGTACTAAAAGCTTCGTTCGCCGTAAAGTATACCACCATCGAAACTCTCCAAAGAGCCTATCAATGCGCGATAAAAAATAAATATCCGTTTCATTCGAATCGCGGGTAAATTGCATCTATAAAAGTATTCATTGGAATTTACACGTGTCTCAGAAATGCTTTCATAATGCCTTTCCTCGCATAAAATACTCTGGGCCGTCCGGAGGAATGATGAAATATTTTAGTCCTTTCTGAAAATATGATGAAATAGGCCTTTGGCTGGGAACATATTTTATTAGCCTATGAAAATACTCTTAAAGTTTAAGGGGCGATTTGCAGATAAAGCGTTTCCAAAAACCTTTTCTTAGCTGCACAGCTGCCATACTCAACCATTTGAGAATATTTCCAAGTAATGGTTCATAAGAAGGACAAATAAGGATTTAAATTTATTAGCCCTACGCGGCCGTTGATAAAATGAATATTATTGTAAATTTTAGTATTTTATCGAAAAATTAACTAACTTCTTGTAACTTTTGGTGAATTAATTTTTTTAAGCGTTTCAGACAGTGCAGTATTGGTGGAAGATAATATTCTGCATTATGAATGTTTCCATATTATTTTTGTTTTAATAATTAATAACCCCATATATAAATATTTCACTAACTTTATATTGTAAACGATCAACGAATCCAGTGAGAACAAAACTGTGTCAGCATAATCCGTAACATAGAAGTAGTTATCTAATTAATATAAATTTATAATCAAACTATTTTTTTATTCAAATAATAAGACAAGATTTCAGAATATAATATTCCATATTATGTTGAATATAAATAATTTTAAAACATCTCATACATATAAAATATATACACACCAGAAAAAATCATGTTGTACAAAAAAATACGACAACCGACAGGACTTGCACCTGTATCTGCTGAATTCGCACCAATATGCTTTTCCAATTTAGCTACGGGCATCTTAGTTAATTACGACGACTTTAACCAGTAGTTGTTATATGAAATTCTTATCGAATTCGAAAAATAGTTTATTTTATTATTAGTATGTCTAAGTACGTAGATAATGGAGTAATCTGCGACATCCGATAGCAATTAAGGAATTAATGAATTCCTACCTTTATTTAATACACTAAAACCGATAGCCAATATTATAACGCAATTCGATAAGCATTTCATGTATCAACTACTAGTTAAAATCGTCGTAATTAACTAATAATAAAAGTGTTTGAATCATTTTTCTTATTTCTTAAAAAATCAAATATATTATATAACCATCTTCATTCATAAACTAAATTAGGTACTTACTGTGACACCCCCGTATGGTACCCATTTGGGGATGTCTTTGTGTATCTGGAGAGGCCCGAATCGGTATCAAATCCAACAAATAGTAACGGCTGATTGCGAAAATAATTAAATAATGTTAAATATCTGCCGGCAACATTGTCTGAATAGCGTTAAAAAAATACGAATGGCAACGCCGCATTTCGTACGGTTCTCAAGTGACCGTTGGTTTTAGCGAGAGAAGCGGTTTTGACAGCAACGCAGTAAGCAGTGTTAACCTCGCTATCCGTCAAAATTAAATCGAAACGAATTTGTATAAAAATGTAACCATTTAGAATATATTAACTTAAATATAACTTGCCGTTTCCAAAACAATTCCGGTGTGTTATCTGTTCACCTCCACATCCTGAATCCAGACGAAAAACCAGACAACTAAATAAAAGTGACAGTTTGTTTTCACTTACCAAAATGGAGGGAAATGATACTACCTTAAAAAATGTGTTGCCAACTGTTAATAAGACCTCAAATTAAAACTAACTTTAACAATAATAAATTATTGTTTGCTTTACATCTGCATAGTTGCCCTCTATATATATATATAAAAAATGTGTATTTTTTCCAATGGCCGGAATAGCGTAATCGGCAGAGCACACGCTTATTAATCAAAATATCTAAGGATCGAGCCCGTCTACAGCGTTTTCTCTATATTTAGTTTGTCGAGTAAATCATGACGGTTTCTAACTTTAAAAAAACTGTAATCTAACTATAATATTTTTAATATTATATTGTTTCATTAACACGTGCGGTATCAATTGAAATTTATGTTCACTAATAGCGAAAGGATTTATTAAATTTTATCAATGAATATCGTTAATTCATGAAGATATATATTTTTTATGTGATACTATTCGCAGTATAATAAAAATATTTTATTTTGGCAGAGGATATTAATATAACCCCTTGTGGCCTTACATACAAAGGGTCTTATTCGCATGCAATATAATAAATTTCATAAGGTCGCCCAGAGTTGGGTATATGATTTATGACATAATGTACCTTAAGCCCTATAAGGTACTTTATTGAGCATTTATTCATATACTTAGATAATATTATATACCGAAGATAGAAAGTTTTATGTATATAAGAGACAACATAGATATTTTACAAAATGTTATTATAATTTTAAGAGAGGTGATTAATTTACTTACTTAGGCTGGCGCTATAGACCATTCAAGTCCATAGCCGTCTACCAGTAGCGAAGGGTGATTTTTGGAAAGAGGTAGGCTGTGGAGATATGATAAAAAGAGCACACTTGTCAGGTATACTTACGAGAATAGTACTATATTTACTACTAATGAATAGGTACATACTAGTAAATGACAACGACACACTAATTCAATGAAACTTCAAAAACTCATTGACGACATAAAAATGAGCGATGCGTTTAAATTACGTATTTTTCAAAACATGTATACCCATCAAAAATCATTAGATAAAATTTATTTTTATTTATAAAAACAATCTATACTTACTTATTTATTAATATTCGATTAAACGCCGTTGAAATTATTTTTTTAATTATCTAATTATTAATGATTTTGGACAAAGTGCGCAGTCGTGACAATAATATTATGCGCGAATGTTTTAGGCTCTGCGATGGGAGCTTACCTTATTTCGTACAAATCAGCAGACTTGCTGAAGTTACGAGACGTAAAGTCCATACGAAAAAAAATCAGAATTATTTCACACATAATCGGAGATTTATTTACGTCGAGACGTCGCGGCGTTTATTATTTATTTACGGCGCGCTGTGGTATATTTTTTAATACCTTTGCAGTTGTTTTGTAAACTGTGTAATATTGTAATACATTCCTACATATACGACATCTCTCGTTGGCAAAATAAATTATTTTTATATAACATAAAATAATGAAGTGATTAAATATATAAATAGGTATGTCAATATGCAATTAAAAAATATTTTTCTTAAGAAGGTAGGCTTTAAATAATCGCCTAGTATGGAGTCTTCGCCACTGCCGTCTACACAACATCTCTATTCAGCCTCTCTGTGTTTCTCTTAACTGCTTACATCCTCCAGATGTGGTCCTTGGGTGCCTAGATGGATTCCTTCATAAACTTTATGGATAGCTTCAGATCTATCACATCTAACAACGTGACTAGACCTTCTCAGTCTTAGTGCCCTCAACATTGACTATAATATTAGGCTTAAACTGTACGCCACTATTGGTTTGTAGATTTGTTTATTAATGAACGTTGTGTAATATTTCATTAAAGTCAATTTGAGGGACCTGCGCATCTATTCTATCCACAAGACTGCTATATGCCGCTATCGTATGTAGTTTTTCATGTTTTGTATCGAAGTATTAGCACTTATTGTAACAACAGCATTTGAGGTTTTATTGTATACATTTGTTATAAATATTCTGTGTCAGTGAATTATTATTGGTGAATGTGCATAGCGCCTGAAGATTTCGAAAGGCGAAAGGTGAAACTAGGAACTCAAAACGTTACCCAAAAGGAATAAATATCCGATCCTAATAGGATCATATGTGCCTCCACAGAGTAGAGGTTTGTATTAACAGATTTTTGTTTTTTAACGAGAAATGGATGTCAGCCACTTGCTCAACCTATTAGGTCCGGCGGCGCTCGTGGTGCAGTGGGTAAGGCACTGGCCTTCCGCCCGAGCGTTCTGGGTTCGATTCCCGGTGAGGACACAATATTTATGTGTTTTTCTCAAAGTCTGGGTGTTTGTGATTGTCCAAAATTACTAACAAAACCACCTTGTACGAAAAAGCAAGGACATGGTTATTAATAATTCTAAAAAAAAAAACTATTAGGTCCATACCCTGACACACACAAATTGAAAAACAATATATGTACTTGCCAGACCTAGGTTTCGAACCTGAGACCCACGGCGTGATAGTCCAAAGCCTAAGCCGCGCGTCCACCGCGGGTGAAATTTATAAAATAATATAAAAGGAATATTCTTCTTCTTCTTCGATGGCGCTACAGCTCAAGTCGAGCCCTGGCCTCCTCTAAAAGGAATATTACAAAGCATATATTAATTAGAGTTTAAATTCAAATGCCATCAAGTACAATCAGTCGATAGTATTAATAATTATTTTTATTTTGTGGCAATATGTTGACCCAGTGTCGGTTTTTTGTAAAATAATTTCTTAATATTTTTCATGCCATGTTGTGAACGTTTTAATCTTATAATTTATAATATTTGTTTCATCTAAAAAATGAATTTGAATACAAGATAGACAAAAAGCCAAATAAATGAGTTTTTCGAGAGTCTAATTGAGACGGCCAAAATCCATCCCAGACCGTAGCGACACAAAAGAAGTAGAAGATTATAAAACTAAAAATACTAAAAATACAAATATACCCTACAACAAAAACACACAATGTTGAACAATAAACATTACGATCTGAACTTTTCTGAAGAAATCCTAACAATCCGACGTTGCTTGGTTTTATAACTACCCTGATCGTCTTCTGCTTTGCCAATAAAATCCTACGCACTATCTTGTTACAGGTACTATAACCAGGTATGTGATACATATATTGTTGCAACCTCAAGAAAATACTAAGTACGATATCACAAGGAACATTCATTAGATCGTAAAGCCTCGGCCGCCCACTTGCCTTGTATCTTTGTATGGCTCTACGCTACGTAGAGGAGCTACGCTTGCTACACCTAAAGCGTAGATATTTCTCGGAACATAATTCTCAAAATATACACATTGTTCAACATTGCCTTAATTAGGAATATTTATAAAACATTCCATTAAATTGAATATTATACATACATAATTTTTGAAAAACTCTTTTTGAAAAAAGTAAGCCACCCCGGCAGGGAATCGAACCCTGCATCTCCAAAAGAAATAGTTAATTATGAATATTATACGTTATTTGTTTAGATCTAATCCGTTAAATATATTATTATTATTATTTAATATTCTTCTGCCCAGCTATTCTATACACAAGAGTGTAATTGAATTGTTTTTTTTTTACAATAAATTAGCCGTCTAAACTGTTAACACTGTATATCTATCTTTAAAAGTTAACACAGCCAAAAGAGGTGTAGATAGCATAGATAGCACTTTTTGACAATTCATGCGGTTAACTTATTGTAACAATTAACCGCTTAAATACGTAAAATATGATAAAAAACCTTCGATTCTAGAATTATTCTTGATTTTTTCTGAGCCGACAATGTTTTCATCATGTTATAAATTGTCTAAACACGTTTATTTCAGTTTGAACATTTTTTTTTAATTTCAATTCTTGATAGTGATTTCAAACTGTTTTTAAATTATTTAAATTTATTTCTATATTCTGACTAAAAATATATAATATATAAAAATAAATCTATAAAATAGTGTTTTTTGTTTTTACCACCAATTAGAGATGGCAGTTATCTCAATGCAACCCTAAAAAATAAATCCCAAAAAACAAGTTCAAAATTTTCTATAAATGAATGAATAGCATCTAATTGAATCATCAACATTTAAACAGCTTCGCTTCCATATTATATAAAAGATACAACTGCATTAAAAAGGGTTTTCTTTTACACCTTTGTGTCTTTGTGATAATCATTAACCTGGGTAAAATATTATTTTAGGAGGGTAGCTCATCCAGCTCTATAGCGCATCTAGTAGTGAATTGTTTGGGAGGCTTCGGCAGGTGAGGTGAGGTTAAGATGGGCGGAGAAACAAATAATGACGGACATAAAGTCTGGAATGAAGGTTCCCGCGAGAACACTTCCATATTCTTGAGTTGCCTTAACCATTTCGCTTCCGTCTGTGATACCAGATTTTAAAATGTATTTACGAAAAAAAGTAATGAAACAAAGACTTTAAAAAAACTAATATTAAGCTTTATTATTATTATTGCGGCGGCTTATAGCGTCGTGGGTCCCAAGTTCGAGTCCTGGGTCTGACAATTACACATATTGTTTTTCAAAATTTGTATGAGTCAGAGTATGGACCTAATAGGTTGAGCAAGTGGCTGACATCCATTTCTCGTAAAAACAAAAATCTGTCAATACAAACCTCCACTCTGTGGAGGCCCATATTATGATCTTATTAGGATCGGACGTGGCCGAAACAAAACAATGCTAAACTTGGTTTCGTAAATCACCCAGTTTCTTAATGTCAGGTAGCAATTTCTACATTATTTTACGTTAGGTTAGGTTAGGTTAGATCTATATCTATCGGGGTTAGTTACCACCAAGACCACTCGAAAAATAATGCTTCATTACCTGAAAGAGGTTACGAATATTGTTTAGAATATTATATTCGTTGGCTTTTTTATTTACGAGAAATAGTTTTAAGCCATTCATCTAATCCAGTGGGTCTTTGTACTGGATCAAACACACAATAAAAAGACACCAAGTGTGTTTTATTTTCCCAACCGCTCATAGACGGTTTTTAAAAAAAGTTTCGGTACTTTGTGTTGTTTGAATGTAAAATAGTCTTGGAATTATTAAGGGATGCGAAATAAAGTGACTGTTATATTACAACGTTTTTCTTAGCTCGTATTCTTGTTTGTCCGGTGGTTGTTTATCCAGTACAAATCTTGCAACCAACTAGCTAGACATTTGAAACTTTTAGAATATATCAGAACACGATACCAATGCCTTCTTTTAATACTTTTAGCCATCTTTAAGTAGAATTGAATTCATTTTCAGTCAATTATGTTTTATATGAAAAGAAATCCGTAATCCAATCCACTATTATTGGTTGCTAAGGAAGTGGTCCCAGCAACTAAATTATTAATATATACGTGCGTTACTACGGAAATCAAAATGACATTTCAGTATTCTATATTTGTTTGTTTGTTTCAAAATAGCAAAAAAATGATTTGTTGACAATTGTCATATTTGTCCTAAATTATTAATACATAGAATTGTCAAATTTATATGATTCAACAAAAAATTTAAAAACGTGGTAGGTATATACAAAGTTCTTTTTATCTTGTAATTATTCGGTTAGTGCGTTAATTTTATTTTTTGACAGACTTTTCTTCCGGCCTCTCCCCGCGGGCCCCGCACACTGTGGACACGTGCGTTGTATTCTGTTTATAACTAACAAATTTGACTGTTCGCTTATTAATACCTGTGTTATATCTGTAAAAAAAATGCTACATATTTTGTAAAACAAGGATGGCATCCCATAATATTACCGATTACAATGACGTATAGTACGAAAAAAACTATCTGTAGTTTACCTACTGTACTCGATCCGAATTAGGATGGCATATAGCTGGAATATACATGCTGTCCTGCTTTAATATTTTTCTTGCGTAATGGCTAATAGATTTAGCGCAGTACCATCATAATGGTATCGAAAATCAAAATTTATCAATACAATCTAACATTTTTCAAACGTCAATGGCATTTGAAATTTGACGGTTAATATTTACTGGTGTTTTTGGCATATGTCTTGATAATTTATTAATGGGTGTTCTTATAGTGTTTGTCAACTACCCCGCCAATATAATGTGTTCAGACAGGTTGCATTTAGATGTGTTATAATATGGATCTTTACAAAAGGAAATGTGCGTGAGCATTTTTATCGTTTTGTATTTCGTATAAAGCACAATTACAATTCTGGTGAAATTACATGGCAGGATATACAAAAGCAAATTAATCTATGATCAGTGACGTCTCGTGAGGGTAGGCAGATTGAGCGTCGCTTGGGGGCAGCAGTTACTCGAAGGGCGGCAAATCGAGAAGAAGTAGCTACCTAAACTTAGTAATAACGGAAATATCTTTCCATTAAAAATTCAGCTTACTGGTTGGAAACATAATGTATATCTCAACATAAAAGGTTTAACAGGACTGAATTTTTTTTTGTTGGGTTTGCGATGTCTAGTTTACTTCCATTAACTTTCGGCATCCTTGGTGACCAGAAACGAGATGAGCAGATTTTCGAATAATTACAGTCTATATTTTGTTAGTAATGTATCCATAGAACACATTTCCTAGATATTGGAGTCATGGAAGGATGATAAAAATACTGTAAGTATAAAGAATGATGCGGCATTTTGGCGCTGCCTAGGGGCGGCTTTCTGTCTAGGGACGTCACTATCTATGATGTACACGTATAGGTTGATAATCATACTTTTAACTTGACATTTTAAGAACGGACCGGTGTCTCGTAATGTCTTTATATTGAAGCTCTCTTGGCAACTGACGTTTTTCACGTTTCCATCTGCTTTTTGTCTATGCTCATTTTTAGAGCATAATATTCATAATAATATATGACATAGTTAGTATAAAGAGTGCCCATACACCTCAACAAGGAGCGGTTAAAAAAATAATAGACGATTACCGACCTGTATTTATTATCCAACCTGGTAACATCTAATAAATAAAGTATTATAATACTTAAGATGCATTTTATTTTAAAATACTTCCTCTGATGTAAAGTTTCAATATTTCGAACTGCGCGTGATTTAACACCGCCACTCAATATGGGTCATAGTACAATCTTGCGTTTGACACAGAAAGGGTAAGTCTCAAGGAATGGACTCGTGTAAAACTTGTTAATATTCGCGGTTTCCAGACCTTTGTCACAAATTTTCGTGACGATGAGTGACTGCCAGCCTGACAAGATGTTCGATTGCGTCGTTAACTCGAGACTGCGGGACGTATTTTTGTCAAAAAGGTTAAGGCGAAGTGTCAAACAGACTTGGGGGTTTTTTATATTCTATTTTATTTAGCGCTGCTGTGTTTACATAGGGTTAACTCTTTCTGAATTTTAAATAACTGTTATCTCAAAAACCTATTGGATATTATAAATACATTACATTAAAAATTAGTTGAAGGAAGATTATACAACTATACGTATTTAAAATTAAACTCCCAAACGTGATTTGCTCAATTTCATCATCATCAGCCTGAATCTATCCACTGCCGGATGAAGGCCTCTTCAAGCTTCTTCTACTTCTCTCGGTCCTGTGCATTGCGTTGCCACGTACTTTGAAGACTGTTTACTTATTAAGAAGGTTAAAGTAAAAAATAAAATAAAATTTTCTTTTTTTATGTTTATTTTCTTATTTGTTTATAAAAAACGAATTAGTGTTTTTTGCCAGAACACATTTTGTCTTTTTCAGCGGTACTGATTACACTAAGTGTTATTTAGTATTTTCTGCCGGGAGAAAAATGCAGAATATTCTAAAGCTATTGTCATAGTTTTAGGGAAAAGTTTTAGTACGTAAAATTATCTAGGTATTTTTATTAAAAAAATGAGATAGATACATACTGCAGTAGTATATTCTTATAGAGCGTAGAGATTATAAGTAGGTACATGTGTAAGTAATGACAAGTAGGAGACATATTAATAAAGGGAATTTCAGAGTAACTATCATTGGTGGAAAAGTAGCATCGTTAGAGTCATCATCATCAGTCTGAATCAATACACTGCTGGACGAAGCCCTTTCCAAGCTGATTCCACTTCTCTCGGTCCTGTGCGTAGCGTTGCCACGTACTTCCGCAGAACTTTATCATTTCATCGATCCAGCGGCCTCTTAGTCTACTTTGCGGACGTTTTGTACTTCTTGGATACTACTGGATGACTAGATTTGTCCAACGATTGTCTCTTCTTCGATCTATGTGTTCAGCCCATTTCCATTTAGGGCTTTTAATAAACTCTATTACAACGCAAACCTTTGCCTGCTTCCTTATCCACTCATTCCTCTTTTCGTCCTTTCGCGTTATGCTCAGCATGCACCTCTCCATACCACGTTGTGCTACTCTATGTTTCTGGATCTCTCTTTTACTTAGGGTCCATGTTTCACACGCATATGTGATCACAGGAAGCACACACTGGTTGAACACTTTGCGCTTTAGGAACAGTGGAAGGTCACGTTTGAAGACATTATTCAGGCGGTCAAAAGCACTCTCACCTAGCTTTACTCTGCGAACAATTTCATCAAATATACATCCATATATAGACACTTGTTGTCCCAGATAGATGTAGCTTTTCACCTGTTCGAGCTGAATGCCATTGATGAGGATCTCTTTTTGGTCCAATTTATGTCACCTAAAAGTGCTAAGTATATATTATTATTTTTTTAATTTAAGTTTTTATCGTACATACTTTACCTTATGATACACATAATATTGTGGTAGTAACCGTTCATTGGGTCTATTCTATACTTATCGACCGCTAAAGTGATAAATATTATCAAACCTAGGGTAGGTTTGTATTAAATTATTAGCACTTATTGTAACAATTATAATAAGTTGGTTGTAATTGTTGCAATAAGTGCTATATTTTAACAGCACCTCTCTTGGCTGTGACAAAATTTAGAGCAAGATAGACAGTTTTGACTATTTAGTCGTCTAACTTATTGTAACAATTATAATAGCTCAATACACATATGTAATAAATACTATCACTTTATCACTTTATTGGTCGATAGTCGCCTTGTGTATAGAATAGACCCGCATAATTATTATGAAATACTGTAAAACAGGTTATAACTCAGTTAAAACAAACCCCCAGCAAGCAAAAAATGTATCCTTTTTTACGTATCTGTATTTCATTAAGAATTTATTTCATATAAATCAAATTCATGTCTGACTTATTCTTATTAATATGTATTCATATTGTTACTAGTGAGGATCCACTCCCTGAATACTTTCAGTATCCCAACTTTCTATTCATTAGGAAGCTTTGTACCCCGGAACACCACCCCACCCCGTTGACTCCCCTGCCAAATCCCATATTCTCTCTTCTCTACACGTACAAATATTACGCGCATCATTGCAATTTTTGAGTTCCATTATCTTAAAAAGTAAACCGACAGCACATTCTTATATTTTAATCTAGAAACCGTTCCATGACGAGTCTATAAGATAAGGTTTCACATCGATAATATCATTTTAAAAGATTTTTGAAAATGTGTGTGTCTAACGGGACGGTCCTCAAATTAAAAATAATTACAAGATAAAAAGAACTTTTTATATACCACGTTTTTAAATTTTCTGTTGAATCATATAAACTTGACAATTCTTTTTATATTGATTTCCATAGTAACGCACGTATATATTAATAATTTAGTTTGCTAGGACCCACATAGCAACCAATAATAGTGAGTAGTAAATATTACTTTTAACGAATTTTTTTCCGAAACATACAAACAGAATTAACTGAAAATGAATTCAATTCTGCCTAAAGATGGCCAAAAGTATTAAAAAATGGATTCCCGTCGTGTTTTGATATATTTCAAAAGTTTCAAATGTCTAGCTAGTCGGGAAGTTAGTTAAAAATCTTAGACAAACAAGAAAAAATCCGTACGAGACAAACAAGAATACGAGCTAATAAAAACATGGTAATAAAATATATTTTGACGAACCATTCCATACTAATCAGTCGATAACAGATTGGCTGCATATCGTTTAATACTACTACGCCGACCAATGATTGCCCCCGAAAAATTTAAGTGAATTCATCGAAATGCATATCATAATTTTTAATTAATTACTTTTTTTATTCAACGAGTAATTCACAAGATTTAAGAATGTCACATTATAATTATTGAACAAACATAATATCATCATCAGCCGGGGTCAATCTACTGACAGACAAAGGCCTCCCCCAGCTCCCTCCTTGGTCCCTAGTTCTTCACAGCCACGTAACCCACCGAAATTGGTGAGTTTGTCTATCCACCAGGTTTTAGGGCATCGACACATGGCTATCGATTGTCGACATTGCATAGTTCATACACATATTATCTGAGAGTATTATATTTTGTCACGTCACTCTCATATATATGGTTGTAAAAACAAATTTTGCACATCCTCGTTTGTTTACAAATTTTTTCAACATATTATACTAGACGATCTAATACTTTTAAAAATTCTGCTCCCATCACTCTTTGCCAAGAAACCAATGGGTATTATCAACGTAAGTACAACATGAAAAAGCAAATTTCAAGGTTCCAAATTCATTTTTCTTCCCGCGCAAACACGCCTGTATCTATATAACCAAGATGGCAGCTGAAATTTTATCATCCCTTTCAGTTGAGGGTAAAAGGGTTAGATTTTTTATAGTTACCTTTCAGGCCTGACAAATTATTCCCGGAGTTATTGAGGCAATATTCATTAATGGTGGCCTTTTGTTATCATTATGTATAACTTTTTATGTGGTCTTTATTGTGTTTTAAAACGAGTGCTTCACTGAAATTGCAAAACTTTAGCCAATGACTTCTGTCTAAATTTATTTTAATGCTGGTGTTAACAAAAACAACATGAATTTTTATCAGGTTCGTTATATTTTCCATTACTTTTTTATATTCTTCTTATTCCTGTAATCGTATAAACTGTCAATTCTTGATGGACATACATTATATTAATTAAAACAATACATACATCAGTGGCGATGCGTAAAGGTAGGCTGTTGAGATCCAACATAAATAGTGCACACTAAACTTTATCAGTTATTCTTGTTTATTTTCATTCAACTAAGAATACACATTGCAAAAAATATTAGTTCTCAAAATATTAGTATTCAAATTTAATTTTTTTAACTTTTTTCATTGCCTAAAGCAAACCATAATTGATATTAGATAATAATATCTAAAATTGTGCCATTAAATCTCAATTAATTTTATATATTTTATAGATAGAAGAATAGTGTTTTATCTGATATGGTTTGATTACGGTTGGGTTAAATTAAATTTAAAAACTAAGCAACACTATCTGCAATTTATATTCTTACAACAATGAAAACAAATAAGTATGGTTGACAAAGTTTAGTGTGCACTATTTATGTCGGATCTCAACAGCCATCATCTACGCTTCGCCACTGATGTATGTATTGTTTTAATTAATATCATATAATACGTCCATCAAAAATTGATACTTAACATCGTTTTTTAAACGCTGGAAGATATCTATATTTGGCCATGTATTTTTCCCACTTATACACCGCATAAATGAGAAGCCATTCGTGGAAACATTGACCTGTCTGACCTTAAAAATTAACTTAATATCGGTATCATCTGTTATTTGTTCTCCCAAATATGCAGAACTAACATGCCATTGATAATGCCAATTATTGTGAGGGCAATAACTCTGTTCAACCAATTCGCTTCGGATGTTGATATATTAATATGTGGGCGATGTTTTATAAATTCTTAAAATAGGGCCGACCGACTTACCTCCTTTTATAATATACCTACTTTATAATTTTTGTATTTACTCTTTTATATGTTTTCCTAATACTGCAACCATTTATTTGTTTTTAAATGTCATGTTGTGAATGTCTTGAATTTGTAATTTATAAAGTTCACTATATGTAAAAGAATAAATAAATATATTTGAATTTAAGATACTTAAGTTCATTTTTCATAAGTAATTGATATAATTACCTTCTTTGAGAAAACAGAGCTTAAATTCTAATAATTAATAAGATTATCATCCTATAACAATTAATTTTAATTTATTAAAAACACATATAAGGTGATGTCGGTATAATCATGAATTCTAATAATTCTTTGATGAGCCTGATGTCGTCAGATTTACCAAAATTCAACATATTATACTATGGTACCGTCACGTGATACATATGGGCAAGTGACAACAGTGACGTCCCTAGATAAAATGCCGCCTCTAGGCAGCGCCAAAATGCCGCCCCATTTTTTATACAGTATTTTTATAATCCTTTCATAAGTGCAGTATCTAAGAAATGTGCGTTATGGATCAATTACTAATAAAATATCAGACTAATTATTTGCAAATTTGCCCGTGTCGTTTCAGGTCACCAAGAACGTCGAAGGGCAACGGCAGTAAACCGTATATCGCGAACCCGAAAAAAACCAGTGAGCTAAACTTGTTAATGAAAAGATATTTTCGTTATTACTAAGTTAAGGTAGCTATTTCTATATATTCCAAATGATTCTCCTCAATTTGCCGCCCATCGAGTAACTGCTGCCCCAAGCGACGATCAATCTGCTTACCCCCACGGGACGTCACTGAGTGGCAATAAGGCCAACCTCGGAAGGTCCCGACTTCGGTGACTCGGTGGCCTACAAAAAGATTTGCGGGTGCTGGGAGTAGGCGACTGAAGAAGGAAGTCGGATGAGCCTGATTGAAGCTACTATGGTCCACCCCGGGTTATAGTACCAGAAAATGAGAAGAACAACCAGATAAGAATGGTCGACTTGACAAATAAAACTGAAGATAATGAAGTAGTCTGTTTGAGGCTGCCAAGGTTCACCATGGAATTTAGTATCAAATAAGAAGAAAATAATGGTATTTTACATATTACTTTTATTTTTAAAAGTAAACTGTTTTTCACATCCCTAACGAATGAAATATATTCTACTCTTTTAAAAGTCTCTCTGAGAATATTTAAAAATTATCTCCAATAGGTCAAACAAACTCATAAAACGTGTAAAAATTCACATAAAAAACATCGATAGAATCTCTCTCATCAAACTTGTATTTGAATTTTAAACAAAAAAAATGCACAGTTTAAAATTTTACGAGAAAATTGATGCCTTTATTTCTCGATTTATATTCATACAACCGGCTGAATGTAAAATTACCGTCGTTAAAAATTCAACATACAATGCAAACTTTTTCTGTTTTCATTATCTTTCAGTGAAACGTGGAGTTTTGTCAATTCATTAAAAAAACAATATTATTTTACACGATGCATATTTATTTTCTAATTGATTTAAGTTTTGTACTATTTCATTCGAATCGATCTTTATGACCCGAGTTTTGCTTTTCAGCATTTTCAGACACTATGTACATTCACCAAACTAGTTAGTGGACGTGTAACGTTGTGTTCACCACTGTGGGAGCCATGGTGTGGTGCATGAAGAGGTGGATGCTCCGATGGATGGAAGAGCGAGTTTTATTTGCAGCGTAAACAGTCGGTACAAGAGTATGTTACAGTCGGTATATTATAACACTTATGGTACGGTTCCGAGGTCCGAATCTCGGTTGAAAGAGAAGTTGTGCGGAGCGATACAGAGACTGAGATACTAACAGATCGGGAACTTATATTCGAGTGACATGTCCAATGAGTTTATCTATTTATTGGCGTACTCACAATCAAAATAATATATTGAAAAGAATATTTAGGAAATAATTATTGAATCAGCTACTATATGGAGCTTGCGTCATCGAATATGGCTGACTATGTGGAAAAATGGATATCGTGGAAATAATCATTGCAGTCAGCTATTAACTGAGTTTGCCACAATTGGACACTACGGAAAATAAGTATTTAATATCGCCAAGCAATATACTGACACGGATTGAGTTGTTTATCCCCATACAATAAAGTAGGTAAAAACTTTATCACCCCTACATATTAAGTCAAAGATCACAATACATAATATGTAAAAACATGTACAAAAAGTATGAACAATTGAAGTGATTGTAAAAATCCTATTTAATAGATCATTAGATACCTAATCACTAAAAATACATCCAATAGGCGTATAGATCATTCAGTCTCGCATATATAATGAATTTATTCAACTTACTAAAATTTGTCACAAAATATTATAATGTATTAATTGTAATTGTAAATGTAATTGGTATTTTGGTTTTAAGATAAACGACTCTCGAATTAAAAAAATGATTTGTTTTGTTATGTGAATAACATAAATGCTCATATTTATTATGTAAATCTCTCATGGATATACGAAGAAGACGATGTCCTCGTCCTAAAAAAATATTAAATAAGTTTTCGTCCGTGGAGGCCGTACACAATTTGTTTTAATTATTATATTAAAATTCGATTAGGCTTTTGAATATATTCATTATTAGCTCCGTAATAATAATTGTATTGAAATTTGTGTTATTTTAATTGAAAATCAGAATAATATTATGTTTAAGGCATAATATATTATTCAAAATTAACTAAAGTGCTTTTTTGCGAATACATAAAAAAACAACGTATTTCCCATTTTTTATATCGAGGTTGTAAACGCAAAAGAGATATTTTGCAGCTTTACAAAATAAAAAACAAAATAATAATTTTGAAAATACATGTCTACTACTATACTACGAGTATCGTCATTGATCTCTTAAAACTTCTGATGTGAGAAAAAAAAAATTTTACATGAGAGACATCATACTTATAAGTAAAAAAATATGATTGACTTTTAAGTCTATAAAATAACATGGATGGATCATTATAATCGAGTGTTCGTAATATCAATTAGAATCCAAAAAGAGCTAAATGTGATAAATATATTACATTTATCACTTTACGTATTCAGGCAGTTAATTATTACAATAAGTTAACCGTCTGAACTGTCAAAAAGTGCTATCTTTTAACAGCCCCTCTCTTAGCTGTGTTAACTTTTAGAGCGAGAGAGAGTACGTCAATTACATATTGAGAATAGAGATATAATATACTGTTTTAAAATATAATAACGTCACGGCCGCCGCCTTAATCAATAGATCCTAGCGAGCTGTCAAAAATATCAAGTGGCTAGTAGTAACATAATATTAAATTTGTTTTAATACATGCTGGAATCGTGACAGTGACAATAATCAATGACATGAATTGACTAATAAAATTGTAGGTGTCAATACATTTTGGGGTTTGGGTGGATACACCTGCACGAACATACCCGAATTTGACCGATATATCTACCAACCTAAGTTTTCGGACGATTTTTACCAGTAGTTATTTTAGAAAAAATATATCAACCATGTTATAATGATTCAATTTATCCACTATAATATAAACTAGTAATGTATGTTTCTCGGTGATAGCAAATGCATTGAAAATAGCGTTTGTTACATAAAAACACTTTGTAAGTGTAGCTGTCAGTATATTAGCGATCTAATACCTATTTTTAAATGTATCAAATTATTCGACCGCAATAATAATTTCTCAGCAACTCATATAACGGTAAACAAGTTTACTGTTTAGCTGGATCAGCAGATTGATTTGCGATATGAAGTACGGTATCGCAATAGAAAATTAGTCGAATAATCCTTTCCCATAATATCATATTATATTATGACTGTAATAATAAATAAAATTACAAGCCACTCGTATTTAAACCGCTGACTCGTTTAATATAATTATGTACGGGAATATAATGTTTATGTATTACTTTTGACTGTATAAATAACGTATAATGATTTATCAAAATGTCACTCGAATCTAAGTACCTGGCTCGTAACTATCTCAGTACGTAATATGTACTGTCATTGTATTTATACTATCGTACCGACCATTACGCTGCAAATAAAACTCGCTCCTGCATACATCTTTGACTTCTTCATCATCATCCTCAACACCATAACCCACACATCGAACACCACAGTGGTTACACCAACATAAGTATAGTTAAAAACTTTTGGGATAATATTTTTGAATCAGAATGTTATATTTTGATCCAAAGTTTCATGTAAGAATACCGTAATTGTTCGTACAAACCTTTTGCTGTACGGACATTTTGTTAAAACTTCAACAATAATTGAACCTCAAGATATTAAGTAAGTATCGTATTACAAACTTTTTCCTGACCATTTATTGAAAACTATAAAGTTACAAACTTTCATCAATAATATGAGTAGGTACCATGTAACATGTAACAAGTACATTCCCATGGTCACATCAGATCTATTTTTTTATATATAATTTACCTAAATATATAATATTGATTATTCACTCAAAATACCTATCCAAAATATCAACTTACAAACGTTTAAAACCAACCCCATGATTTCAAGGCCAACTATATTCAGAAATTCAAACCACTGAATTGCGAATTACGATGTTAGTTATAGTTATTAATTGTCATCGAATGGAATGCGGTAATCAGTTTGCATTAAATGAAGATTGTGAATTGCATATTTCGTTCAAATCATCAATCATCATTATCTACAGTTTCTCGTATTGCATTCAAAGCAATAACTAGGACAACCATCGAATTTTACAATATCGTTTCACTATAACGGGCCTTAGAATATTCAATTAACCGGGGTAAAAATGCTACCCGGTTTTCGGTTTATTTATGAATAAGTAACAGGTTAACCGCTTTAACAGTCCGATTCGAAAAATACATTATTTACAATGATTTAATACGAGTTCTTATTTGTATAGTGCATTTGTTATACGGCAAATGTACAATCATTCATTAATTATGTATTACATTATAAGAAGATCACTAAACTAGTATATTTCCCTGCGTATCAAATAAATACAGGCAAGGTATTATTGACAATGTGAAATAATTTCGCTCTATTATTCTATTTAATTTTATCGTTCATTCAAATTTCTATTGAGATTTTAGCCTGTTAGTCAAAAACAATAACCCGGTTAACTCTACTTGGTACATACTATTAGTGGCAAAGACTCCATACTAGGCGATTATTTGAAGCCTACCTTCTTAAGAAAAATATTTTTTAATTGCATATTGACTTATTTGAGGAGCAAACATTCAAAAGGTGATTTGTCACACAGATGTTGAGCTGAGATAATCACGAAAAACATATTGTATAATAACTGTTTAAGGAAAGAATTTTTATCCTGGTATTTTGTATAATCTAAAACTCGCGGAAGTTGTTCATTTTTTGATTTGAAATTTGGACAAAACACGATTTGCATGAAACTTGTGGACAAAACACTATTTGAATGAAAATCAAGGCATTTCATTTATATCATAATATATTATTTTAATAACCTTTATTAGGGAGCATATTGTATAATATTATGTACAGATTGCTAAATAGTAAAAGGTTCTGGCTCCACACAGTCACATATGACATCCTGCTCATCTTCTATATTGGCCGATGGTTCATCAAAAAGTATTTTTTGTACCAATCTAGTCCTCCATCTCAGAGATTCTTCCAGTCGCCAAACATTACTTTTACATCATTTTTCTTCTCTTGTGATATGAAATAATATAAGGGCAACGTGTCTGGTTGCACTCGTTGCAAATGTGAATAAGATATACCTTTCTTTACCAAGTTACTGTATACTTCCGGGCTATCGCTAATATAATAAAAATTTGTATTTCCTTTGACCAGTACACGTTTTTGGCCACGTGGTGTTATTTCTACTTTTAGTGATAATCGTTTTAAATCACTAATGCATGGGAAGTTTTTATACAGTTTATTCAGGGACTTAGTGTCCACTATGTTCCAGTCTTTACCCAGCACATTTTCTAGGCCGATTCGTTTATACACTTCGTGGTATTCCTCCGGTGTCAAAAGAGTTTGCCTTTTTCTTAGCATTTGTGCAATGCAACCATCACAAAACAATCGCAGTAATTTTTTCCCTTGGAAATCCATAAGGTGCATTGGGGTAATTCCGACAGAAATTTCTATGAGATGACTAGAGGTTATATATTTCGGTTAATTATTAAAAGTGTTTTATATTTACTGCCATTATTTTTTTACCCCTGTGTACTTAAAGAAAAGATGTATGATAAATATATATTAGATTCTTGAATATATAGTTGGGTTCTTTGAATTGAGAATTTGAAATATTGAGTCATTTTTTTTTTGGCATTGGGGAAATTACGAACTATCTTGGGGTAATTCCGAAATTATTCAAAAGTTGATTTTATTTCACTTTGACCAAAGGTTTACCTTTCTTTTTCGACCGTAATTACTCCTCACACAAAATATCATCAATTTTGTTAATAGTTTCCATAATCCCTAACTTTTGATACTATTAGTTCGGAATTACCCCAAAAAAAGATAGTGGTTCTCAACATTCCCGGTTGTCACTACCAGTTTTGTTCCCACCGGTGACAAATAATGAGAAAAAATATCTCAATATGACACAAGTACCTACCACCTTAAATCAATAAAATAAAGACGAGGAAAATCAAAGAAAGTGATAATTTTAAAAATCAATTTTTATTTGAGTCTACATTCTCATTTGCCTACCTTGATAGAACAATATTTTTTATAAATATGTCTTTTGTTTGCTTACTGCTTTTTGCATAGCAAAATAAACTTTCTTCATACCCATACAATTAAATTAGTCAACATTAAAAATGGTAAATCAAAGTCGGAACTTGTCTTTTTAATCATTTTCATCTACTTTTATGGCATAAACTTATAATTTATTCCTGCTAGCAAACCTAAAACTAAAATGCGGGCTACACTACACAAAGCCTCACATATACATAATAATGATCTATTGGTTTGGTACGCAATCAGTCAAAATAAATTCTATCTTTATCATTACATAAGTAATATTCTTTTTCATCAGCACTTTTTTTTGTATATCTATCTTCTTCACTATAATGACTCTGGAACTTCGTCACTATCTTTTCTTTTGGTCGTAATAAAGGTTAGCTACTGCTGTGGTCTCATAGTTTTTAAGAAGTTGATAGAGAAGTATGTTTCCTCATGTTTTATTATTTCTTCTATGAACCCAATATAGTACCTCCATTTTTTTCTGATTGAATATCTGACAAGCACTGAATCATTTAATTTGTAATTTTCCTTCTTCTTGAGGGTATTTTTCTTGAGTTTTGTATACTATATCTTTATTTTTCAGTTTTAGTAGCAGTTGTTCATCTTTGCCCTTTTCTTCTGAGTCTTCTCTAGTTGTGATATTTTTTTTCCATTTATAAAAACATCAACGTTGTCTTTGTCATCTCTTTCAATGTGTCTTTTCTCTTCGTTTTTTTTGTCTGTTTTATCCGCTTGATTTTCTTTACCTTTACTTTTTTTGCCAACACCTTTACTCTTAGTACAGAGAGAATTTGAATCGTTGTTGGTGAGCATCTTTTCGTCAGTTAAACTTTCACCATATTTCACATCTTTTGTTTTTTTTGTGACCTTCGTTCTTCCATGTATATTTTTAAATCATCTTTAGAGTATTCATCCATCAATACTTCAAAATCAAGATAATCTATAATATCAGAATCGCTATATTCGCTCATGATGTCGGATACACTAGTTATGCTGTTAAGTGAAGGCTGGTGTTACCGCACTTACCCAAGATTATATATAATAGGACGTGCGATAGCTTCTTATTAGGACGACGCTAAATTTACTTACTTTAATATTAATTTAATGAAGTATATTATGTACATCTAAATTAGATATAATTTTAGTATCTTTACAGATTGAGAAGCACTGCCAATTACTATGAAAAAGTTAAGTGGGCTATTGCGGAATGAATATATATCGGAATAACCCCAAAGGGGTATTTCTGAAAAAAAATTGAAAACAGAGCTAGGACATTGTGTTCCTCTCACAATTCGTAAAAAACGACAATCTATCTTAAAAGCAATCACTTATTCAAATAATTTACCAGAATTCCGAGATATGTAAGTTGGGGTAATTACGAATCAGCAAAAATGGCGCGAAAAACACTTCTCCGAAAAAACTTGATGGTATGCACGCATTGTTGACACTAGCGACTAGCGACGACTGTCGAGGCGAGCACAATGAACATGGTGTCTAGACTAAATGTTGCCAATAGGAAAATATCGCTTCGATTGGTAGAATTTTTGAACTTTCGGAATATACCCATATTCGGAATTACCCCAATGCACCTTATTCCTAAATGGTGCAGCAAAGCTGAAGATATTTCTTGACTACCTTTCCCAGCTTTTTCTTCTGTCCAGGTATAAAAATGTGCTATAGAATATCTTTTTTTTGCTTCAGATCGTTTCCCACATGTAGAAATCTTTTTTTTTAGAGCCAATATTGGCTTGGCCAACTTTGATATGGTCCTCACTATCTTCTTGCATCGTAAATTGTTATAATAAAATAAATTTTATTAACGTCTTGTTGAAAACACAACCTCTTTAAACAATACTGTCACTGAAGTAACAGCTCACAGTTTCCGTGCAAAATGTGATTAGTCACATATGCAATATGGAGGCTCCTACGCTGTGATTGGTTAATAGGACAAATTATCGTATGATTGAAATCGAGTGATGGAGAAATCATGGTTTGCTTGAATGTGTAATTTTTAGGATTATTTTTTTTTATAGGATAAAACGTTCTTTGAACATTGATTCTGGTTTCCTTTCATATATTTCAATATGGACTATCAGAATTAATAATAAACAGCATTTTTCAAAATGTGTGACAAATCACTTTTTGAATGTTTGCTGCTGATTTATATAATCACTTAATTATAACATATTCTATAAAATAATTTATTTTGCCAATGAGAGATGTCGTATATTTATATAGGAATGTATTACACAGACAATCTTCAAAGGTTTTAAAAAATATAACATAGCGCGCCACCTGTCTTGACGTAAATAAAGGTCGGATTATGTTTCAAATTTCGGTCACGTAGCCACCCCCAGTCTATCGAATTGTATGAACTAAGGTACGCTCCAATTGCAGAGCCTAAAACTAAATAATTAATAATTAGATAATTTAAAAAAATAATTTCTTTGGATTTTAATCAAACATTAATAAATAAACTGTTTTTAAAAATAAAAATAACTTTTATCTAAAGATTTTTGATGTGTATAAATGTTTTGAAAAAAATACGTATTTAATTTAAACTGATCGCTTAATTTAATGTCGTCGGTGAGTTTTTGAAGTTTCATTAAATTATTCTGTCGTTGTCATTAGTGTGTACCTATTCATTAGTAGTAATATCGTATAATCTTCTTAATTCTCGTAAGTATCTATACCTGACAAGTGTGTTCTTTTTATCAGATCTCCACAGCCTACCTCTTTCCAAAAGTCACCCTTTGCCACTGCATACTATAGATATCAAGAAGCTCGTAAATGCATTATACTTAATATTACGTATTTTAGACTGTCCTTCATTTTCTTTCGCACATACTTAGATTTATAGTCTATGATTCCAAGTTATTATACTTTTATTATGCTCTTTCTTGAACGTAAATAACAAAAAAAAACTACTTCTATTCTTATCATTACGTCTTGCATAAATAATCGGCAATCTAATTTCAAACATGAATTTCTAAAATAGAAAATAATAATACATAAAACTTGAATCTCTACAATGTGATTTAACGAAGCATTGAATACAAATCTGATTATATCGGAAGCTAGTTTATATTCTTGGTATGGACTCAACTGTGACCTCTGTTAAAGGGGAATACATTTGCATACTTTTCATAGAAAACATCGAGTATTCTGGCAGTACTGAAAGTATGAAAGCCACTTTACTGAAATTCCACGTGAAAGAATGCACTGATGCAAAATACAACGACTTGTTATTGTAGATCAAACAATAAGATTTTTGATAGTATTATAATAAATTTATATTATTTATTGTAATATTATAATAGAGCCTGAGTACCTGCTGAATAGATATAAATAACGGGTAATAAAAAAAAACGTTATATTTAAGGCATAAAGCCTCGCCTCGACGCGCTCACTACTGAGTAGGCCCCCTCCCACCCGCGCATTACCCTTCACCAATGTAATAAGGGGCTCAAGCAGCACAAAATAATTATTATTATCAGCTTCTCTCATAACAGTCATAACAAAGCAATAAAAATATTATTAAATTTCTCGGGGCTTGTAATTAAAATCGGACACGCAATAAAATTAAACAATGAGTTCTCTGTTATTAAATAATGGCTTCTCGCCCGTCGATCGACGACGCTTCCAGAGCGTGATTTTGCTCGCCGCGTTCAATGAATGGACTGCATTGTATTTTCGTTCATACGTATCGCCTAAAAGCCAAAAAACGATGACTCATGGGGCGGGCGCGCATAATACGTCGTCAAATCCAGTGGGCGCTGGCGTATTTATTTACGTTGTATTTTCGTTGATTTACGCGCCACTTGTGAAATTTTGCGCGAGAGCCACACTTGCTGCGTTAAGTGGGTTTTACGCCTAACAGCAATACTATCAGAGATTGAGTTGAATTGTATTTTTTCTTTAGCATTATACTGATTAGTTGGGCCAATATTAGCATTCATCCTTTCTTTCCACCAACCTCAAATTCCCAATTATTGTCACAAGACCACCAGTCATGGGTCATGATCGACCGTGATGAAAGTTAACTTTGGTTACTCCAAGACAGCCGAGCGCGTAGGCTTAATAAAGTTATCGCGCGAGGCCGCGTTAACTACAGAGTAATTCATACAAAACGTATCTTTCCGACCTTCATTGCACTAAACCTGTTACGGTTTGAGTGAACGTCGCGTCTATATCATCCATCAAAAATTTACCGTCCGTTTACCAGTGTGTGAGATGTGAATTCATGAACACCAAACCGGCCTTAGCGCGCGCTAGCCCTCTCAACATAAAGGTCAGTGTCTGGCATCCTGTGTAACCCCCCCCCCCCGCCCCTCCCCTAGATCCGTAATCTACCACCACCATCACCTTCAAATTACAGTCCACTGCTAAAAGCGCCACCATTGATTAAAAGTTAATATAAATTTCACTAGGGTATAGGGATGGCAATACTGTTATTTCAAAATCGGTATCCCAGTATTTTTGATACCTGTTACGATTACATGTAGGTCGCCAGTCGCTCGCGAGTTTTTAATTTGTCAGGTGTATTTTTAAATAGATAGGTATATCCGGAATCCCGATTCAATACTGTTCATTTATATAATCATGAAGAATGTGCTAATAGTTCGACTACCAAGTATTTATAAACATCAGCATCTCTACCACATCTTATCTTTACCTATTTTTAAAAGTTTACTTTTAATGTTTTTAATGTTTATTCTGAATAGATTTTTATATCTATATTTATTGGTAGATACTTCTATTTTTTCCATATATTTCACGAATACCTGTAATAAAACCGATATTCAATTGGAAATACCGAAATAACGGTATTGCAATACCTACTGGGGTACAGTAGTTACTTTTAGTTCGATGTATGCTGTTGAAAAATACATAATTGCTAAATTGTAATCATTTAGAGTTTGTAACCAATTTAAATATGATGGGCCGTAGATAAAGTATGTTATTTGGTACAACATCCTGGGAAATCTGATATATTTGGAAAATAATTTACCTAAGTAATATTAGTAATATATAATCTTTAGGTGTAAATTTATCAAAGGAATCTCATAATAAATACCTACATAGCACTATATCAATTAGCTCTAAGGATGCGAAAAATCTACGGCATCTATCAGCGACACGCAACTGATAAGTTTATCTATAAATTAAATAATAATATTGATTTTAAGTTTGTCTACTAAAATTATATTTTCATATTCAAACACGTGAATCTCAAACCAAAATTTCCAACAGAAAAATAAGGCCGACACCAGATTCCGTATTATTCCATACAATGAACATTTTACAAATATGTAAGTACCTAGTTAGTTTTATTTTTCTGGTATGCCTTAAGGGCGGACGTGCTCAGCGTGGGTCAAAATTGAGCTTGTTTTCTATTTTCAAAGCATGATCCTGGACATACTTTAAACGTTGTAGATAATTTATTTATATAATGTTGAAGTTTATTATCTTTTAAATTTATTTTAAACATTTGATGACTGCATAAATTATTTTTATTACATAAAATAGTATTCTTTTAAACCTCTCGCTCTAATGTTTTAGAATATAGTCATATTTCAGTACATAAATGTGCAGTGGTGTTATGATTTTTTACATTTATTAATTTTTAAACTCATTTATAAAACCATCAGTATAATTTATATCCACATTATTATAGTGAAATATTTACGATAAAAAATTATATTGATAATCTCTGTGATCCCAAATTTGACAAGAATTAGGCATTCTATTATTCAGAAAATGGGCAAGATTAACACATTTGAAGATAATTCTAAAGATACTCATTATAAGCTATGTCTTTGACCAGTGTGATAAACACCCTACGAATAATTATTGCTTTATAATAATTATTGACCTAAGAATGAGGTAGTGTTTTTTTGAAATACGCCATTTCTTTTGGCATTCCCCAGTGGTTAAGCTACAACATACGGCCGTAGCCATAAATTGACAAACTATAATAAAAGTAGGGAGTAAAATGATGTTAACGCGCGTGTTTGAACATGTACCTAACCGAAAACATTAAAACGGTTTTTTTTAAACGGTACAAAAGATTATCTATAGATTATCTAAATAGATTATCTACAACGTTTAAGGTATGTCCAGGATCATGCTTTGAAAATAGAATAAAAGCTGCATTTTGACCTACGCTGAGCATGTCTCCCTTAACATCTTCCCCTATTGCCTCGTTTCCAACATATAATAATGAATGTTGTTTATAACGTCATCGGTATATTTTTTACATTTTAAATGCGTCCATCAGGCTTGGATAATTGACATAATTATTTTAGTTAGACAGATGTCACCGCATATTTATTTAAATAAAAATACAAGTAAATCACCAATTAAATATTAGTGGTTATTAAATTTTCACAATTTAATGATTTCTTTACAAGACCAGGTAAACAAACATTAAATGCTTTATAATTGTTTGCTATTGAGTGTTTGCCAATGGTCATATCAGGGTAAATTAATCCTTTATGAGTCTTCGCAACTGGTTCCGACACAGTTAAGGATAAATACAAGACCGTCACTAATAACAACTAATTTCATATCTTCTTCTTCCAACGTCGACATGCACCTAAACATTTACGGTCCACGCTTTAAATTAATTCATTTCCCCCAGTTCCTTTTAAAAGTCTAAAATTAATTTATCGGAGACTTCTTGTTGAACAAGTATTGTATTGTCCACTAGTAGGGATATTGTTTTCAGTTCAATTTAATCCAATTAAGCTTCTTAGTCAACGAAATTGCTTCAAAAGCTCTTTTCCGCAAATTCGATAGCTTCGCGTAGACCTCGTTTTACTGGTTAACTCCGGTGATGGTTGTAAAATTACAAAATTAGAAAAATTAGAATTTTTACGAAAAACAATTCACCGCGCACAATAATCTAATTTAATGCTGATGGCAAGTAAAGTAATATTTTAATTTCAGAGGTGAATTCTACTAATGTATATTGTTACGAAACGTCACGAAAAACGTATAACTCAAACATACACGAAAAGTTTCCACCAAACCATACCCGGTCTTAATCCGTGTCCAGAAACTTGTACGTATGCAGTTCGCCGTATCACACTTCACCGTGAAATATTGTATCTGAAATATATGACAGTAGATATATTAAAGACCGTCCAACCTCTTTGTGTCGTATAGCACCTACTGATATAAAATTTATGTCTAAATAAAACATGGTTCTTGCCAGTTTACACTTTACAGGAAGCCAGTAGCAGACATTTTTTTTTAAAAAGCCGATATTATACTGGCTAATTTGTTAGGTTAGGTTTTCATTCTTGAATTCATGAATTTTGCCAAAATCAGCTATGAAAATTGAATTAATGTTTACATTGTATCTAATAAAATTTGAGACCGTATAGTATTCGGTCATCTCTTTCCGATAGAAAGCTCGCGGCGAACTGTGCCACGGTGAAATGTTTTATGTAAAATTTACATGTAACCGTCTTAATCACGGGAATCTACGTTCGAATGTAAAGCTGATGCAACTTACGGAAATATCTCACTTACCCAAGACTGATTTCATCACGCGCTCAAGTGTGTATGTTGTACATGATTTTCAGATAAAAGTTAGCATGTGAGAGAGAAATACGTATAGACAAACTAAAACTCTCGTACAATCGAAGTAAAGATATCCTCACGTTAATAGTACGACGCCTCAAAGTTTCCTTAATGCAATCAAACTGGCTTTTCTGACAACTAGATCGGACGGCTCGATGGGCCCCACAGCCGGTATAACTAATTTCTCAACCCAATACCATCTAAAGTTAGGTCACGGTACGAAATTGCAAGTTCCAATAATTGTAATACTAGTTATTTCTTTACTTCGAATGTAATGCGGTAAGCTGTTGGCAGTTAATGAAGACTTTCGATTGTATATTTCCTTAATATTAATTAATGAATTACAATTATATTCAATATTTGTAGAGTAAAAACAAATAATAAAGCAATTTTGCGGATAACAGTATTTATTTAAGCCGGCTCGCACATTTAAATTCGTCTTGACTGCAACACATCGAATATTTCGGTTTGATTTTGTTGGTATTGACAAAACACAATATTTAATTAAACGTACCACCGCACAATGCATGATTTCAACACTTAAATTTGAAAAAAAAAAAAAATGTTGTTGTCGCAAGCAACAAATTTCACTCTTTCATTTCGTAATTCATTTTGGCGTACCGTGTCACATCACTGTCTATGCGCATGGAAGATAATTGCATGTTGCTCCCAGTTTTGATTTATGTCTATATACCAGTCGAGACGATTTTCAATGTGCGACTGGACTAAAGATCAAAAACTCCAACATATATTATATGAGTCGCCAATTTCCAAAATTCATCTTGTCCACTTTTGACCCAAAATGAACAGAATATGCAATTATATTGCTTATTCAAAGGGGCACATACATATTCTATAAACGTTTCTAATAGTAGTTTTTTGCAGCCAGTTCAGCGGTTGAAAAACAGCGTCCAATTTTAAAATGCGTCTTGTCCATAAAACTGTGTCAAAAGTCATCTTGTCCATGACAAATCTTTAAATATTTCAAAAACTGTGTTTGATATTTTAGAAAACGTCGTGTTTTTCGCAAGCATAATTATAGTTATTTCAATTTGATTAAAAAATAAGAAATTTACTTTTTTCATGTAGAGGTTCCATATACGTTTTTCGTGAATATCTCTAAACCAAACAAAATGGAAAGGTGAAATTTGGAAGACAATGAAGCCGAGCAGGTATCGGTTTAAGTATACCTACCAGGTAACACCGTTGAATTTAAACGATCTCCGTTTTGCTCACGATTTTTCGTATAAGTCGGCCTCAGTATTACTGGAACTAGATATACACACTCTAGTCAGGTAATTATTACGATTTATATTTAAAAATTAACGCAGTAATCATAAATTTGTAGATAACTCACTTCATTAAACCGCCAAAGGCTGGTTTTCGGAAGGCGCCCAAAATGTAAGTATCACTGGAATCTCCCAATATAACCATATCTAATAATTGGAAATTACGAAACCGGGTACTGCTGTTAAAATTTTGAAAAAAAAAAATACAAAACCGTGCCCAATGCTTCCGAATGTGTTTTTTTTTACCCACACCTAACATTGGGATATTGGCTGATATTGAAAAAGAATAATAATATCTATATATGTTGATTACATCGCTTATTTTGGAAGCCGGATATACAAAATATTATTATAATAACCAAGATAGGTAAAGTAAAATTTAAAATATTGTTTTTTTTTTTTAATATAATAATACCGTTACCGTTTGTTTGTTTTTTTTTGCTTATAAATTAAACAGATATAATATTTCATATTATGAATTCGATTTTTAAATTGATCATAGTAATCATTTAGCTATATAACAAATATTGGGGTAACGAAGTTATTTGTTATATTAGCACCATTGAAATGAATCAAAGCCATTATATTTTTTTATACAATCCTTACACAAAGTTTGTCGCCAAAACTTTATGGTTCTATTTTGTAGCTATTCAATGCAGCTAATTCTCATAAAAAATACTTCGCTTTTATTATTTATTTAAACATAGGATGCCATAAACTATCATACATCTCCAACATCTTCACCCTAATGTTTAATTAAATTCACATATGTGAGGTCATTCTAGATGATAAATGATTGGTTTGTGAAAGTAGTAAAAAGAACCGCTTTGATTAATTTTAGAACATCAACTGACGGAAGAAATTAAATAAGGGTTTAATAAATTATTTAGCACAGTAGAGAACTATATAAGTACGTGTATTTACTCGTAGCACTGTTATGCGTCAATTACATTGAGCTACTTTACGAGCTGTTTGTTGGCAAATTTGAAAGCGGGCGATTCAGCTACTGTGATTGTGATAATGACACACAAAACTTTCCATTCGCTGAGAAGCCAACAAGCTAGCGACTATTTTGACAGAACGTAGTTTGTTTTTTACTAGGCCCACACGCCGGTGTACAGCGTGTAAAGTTAACCGGCTTTCAACTTTTCTCGGTATATTGTTTACAATCTGCTTGTTAGCTTGTTCGATGATGACACTGGGCGACTTTACAGACAGATTGTAAATTCGCCAAAAAGCAGCTCGTAAAGTAGCTCAATGTAATTGACGCATTAAAGACGCTAAAATAAAAGCAAAAATATTTTAATAGAACTATGTTTTTCAGTTACTTAATATAAATATACTTCATGTCATCAGTCTATGATTGTGCTTAATTACATTTTTCTTTCCTTCATCTTCTTATACAGTTGATTTCTTTTCATCATTTAGCTAGACAAACTGACAATTGCAGCCAGAGTGGGCGCCGTGAGCACACAAAACGTTTTAGAAAATATTATTTTCCCGAGATTATTATTTTTGATGGGGAAAATCGTCCCTTTTACGACAAAGACCGTTTGGCAGAGGCATTCACAAAGCTTTAACCCTCTGGGGATCTTCGCAACTGACGCAATATCCGGCCGCCTGCGACCAGATCGTCGGTTTTTCTGTAAATCATAACATTTCTAACCCCTAATCCCGACGTATCTTCGTTATACCAACCCTTCGTGTATACTTTTACTGTACCCTGCGTCTAAATCGGAATGTCTTGTGGCGAACAAATATTTACAATAATATCATGCATACAATGTATGTTCAAGATTTGTATTTTACCCACGTGAAGTTAAAAATTTATAAAAAATTAAAATGATGCAATTTCATTCTTAAAAATAAATTGTCATACATTAAATTTTAACTAAATTAATTAATTAACTATTTCTTTTATTCAACGAACAATTCAAAAGATTTAAGAATGCACCATTATAATTATTGAACATAGATAATTCTGAAAACACACATGAGAAAATATAGCCAATAGAAAAAATCTTTTTCGAAAAAAGTAAGACACCCTGCAAGAATCGAACCGGCGTCTCTTGTGTATCGCGCCCTGTGCATTACCACTATGCTACGACTGCCATGCTTAATTGCGACAAACTTTAACTATTTGCCTTTTTAATACCTGCTCATAAGCGCTCTCCAAATTAAGTGTCATATATTCTTCTTCTTATTGTGCCATCCTCTAGCGGAGGTCGGCCACCATCAAGGCGATCTTATCTTTGTCGTCTGCTACCCGGAAAAGTTCGGTGGAGCTGCACTCGTACCAATCACGGAGATTCTTAAGCCACGAAATGCGGCGCCGTCCTCTGCTACGCTTCCCATTGATCTTTCCTTGAATGACAAGTTGGGGAATGCTGTATTTTTGTCCTCTCATAATGTGGCCGAGGTACTGTAGTTTCCTGGTTTTGATACTACGTAGAACTTTTCGGTTCTTCCCTATGTCATATATAATAATGTTTTAATGAAAGAATTCCATCTAGTAATACGAAGTTCTAATTTAAAAACGTTGAAATTCGGTTACTCTTAGTAGATATATTATATGTGATAATATTTTCAAAAATAATATGAAAATAAATTTTTGGATATCAATTTTATTATACTTATAGAAAAGACTTTTCCAATAAAATAGGTGGAAAAGTCAATAAATCTTTCTCCCATGGCTCACATTCATAAAAGCATTCGTCTCTTTCATCGCTTGAACAGGAAGTGCGATAGATATCCTCGGAAATAGTTGATATCCGCATTTTGGCGACTCGACGCCATCTTTTTCGTGATGCGATATCCGGTGTGCATACACTCATGTCGCCAATTATATTACACGCATCAGTCAAATGAGCGAATCGAATAACTGTTCACACCTTTATATGCCAGTTTTTTATGACGAAATGACGTGGAAAATAGATCAGTATATTTCGTATAATTTTATCCGCAAGCGTCATTTTATCGAGTTACTTTATTCAATAGAAAATACTCATATGATTTTAAAAAAACTATTTTTTATATTCAACGAATAAGACACAAGATTTCAGAATATAACATTCTATATAATTATTGAATATACATAATTAGAAAATATCTCATTGTTAGAAAGTCTAAAGTACGTTATAAAAATTAAATAATGGAGTAACCCGCCACACCGGTTAGTTATTAAGGAATAAATTAATACCTACCTTAATTTAATATACTAAAACCGATAGCCAACATTATAACTCAGTTCAATAATTATTTCATGTAACAACTACTGGTTAAAATTATCGCAATTAAATAACATGCCCGTAGTTTAATTGGAAAAACATACTGGCGCGTATCCAGCAGATACAGGTTTAAGTCCCATCGGGTGTCAATTTTTTTTTCTTCTACAAAATGATTTTTTCTAGTGTGTTTTTGCGTGAGATGTTTTCAAAATGATGTATATTCAATATTTATGATTTACGTTTTAGGTACCTACTCTTTTGTAAAGATTCAAAAATGAGGTCAACACATTGAAGTTAAGCGCCCTTCACCGAAACCCACCCCGCACCACACTCGGTCTTAGTCGAGCGTATCGCGGGACCCTACAATTGGTGATGTGAAGCATCTGAAACAATCGGACTGGGAGTGTCCTGGGAGAAGATGCCCAAGGCTTAGGTTGCTACGCTCAAAGTGAGCTCTGACTGAGCTTATTTTATTGCAAAGTGCCAGGAAGAGAAAAGCACATGAAAATTACGAAAAAAAAATGAAGGTACGTTGTGTATACAGCAAATAAAACGAAGCTAGTCATACAGATAGCAAAAATTTTGTGAAGAGATCTTCACTAGATATTGTATTATTCTTTTGAGACGATTCTCATGCTAAGTACCTACCTATCTAATAAAATGAAAAAATATAATTTTAGTATATGAAATTGTTAAAAACATGTCGACAATTATAATTTATTTTAAAATACATCCTTTTCTAAAAAATAAAGTAATTGATATTCTTTGTGTTGTGTATAATTCAGTAGGTATTGAATAAACTGAGATTGATTGTCAATTGATGTCATCATTTGGAAGATCTTGATTATTTGCCCAGAATAGTTCAGTGTTGCTGCTCTCTCTCTCAATTCACGAAATTTGACGTCACTCTCTACTACGTGTACTCTCTACTATAATTTAATAAAAAATATATTGGGTAATTCTATACTTTTGATCAACGTACTATCGTTTTCTGGTTTCGATAACATTCTGAACGTCTTGGTCCTTTCCCATTCGTTGGAGGACATCAAAAATGTTCAGTCTGCTAGTTCAAAGAATTTTAAGATTACGTATATACAGCCACATGTTGAAAGCCTGAACTCTCCATGATATATTATGGATTAGAATTATATCCGAAAATAAACCCAAAATGAATTAAATATAAATACATTTAAGGGGGAGAGGCACGCCAGCAGAGAACCTAGCGGAAAAATACGAAGCTTGCAATTTGAGATTTTTTTTTGATCATTAACAATTTCAACTGTATTACATAATTTATATGTATCTGAAAACATTAAAAAGATTTTTTTATTTATTTTTTAATTTAAAGATAAACTTAAAAATGTGAAATTTGAATTCTTTGCAGGATCACATCTTATTGTTACATTATATTTTATGATCATATTTATTATTAAGATTTAGTTTATTAAGTTTTTAATTTTTCTTCGTTTAGATTTTTGACTAATTCATCGTTTTAATATTTTTTTTATATTTATTTTAAAAAACATCGATTTTTATAAAAATATAAATAATATGTATAACTTGAAATCCTTTTTATTTATATCATGTATAGCATGCCTCTCCCCCTTAATGGCGTTAGTTTTTGAAAAAAAATATATCTATGTACCAAAATGATCCCATATTTTTCTGTTTTTCTTAATATGATTGAATGCAGAGCATAATTATGTTTAACAACTAGCAATAAATTCTCGTAGAGTCTGATATCATATCTCACAATATATACATGCTCATTTATTTATTTAAATCTTGAAACATTATTAGTTATCTGTCTATCCGTATTAATTAGGTATTTAGCGACATTGAATATAACCTTTCAGCAATGCTTGCTTCGTGGATTCATGGTAAATATTGCTTAAAGGAAAAATTAACTTAATAAACAGTTTCAGATAATATGTAGTTATTAGAAATAATTCACATGAATCATAGAAAGATCGATAGCTTCAAGGCGAGAACACTCACATGAAAAGTGAAAGACACGAGTTAGAATCCCGATATTTTTTCAAATAGGTTATGTAAGTTAAAGTAAGTTATGTTTTTAACCTAAGCAGGATTATATTTAAAAATTAATGACATCTTTCAGTCATATTATTAGTGTTATAATATACCTAATAATAGAATTATATTCATCGTTGAGGACCGTGACTCCCATCAAATGACTCAACCAAATCATCATCATCAAATGACCAGCGAACCCTGTATTCGTCTTCGTTGCTGAAGGCTTTGATATATCCGTAGTATCATTCACTTGGTCATTCACGCGACCTACCTCTTTCACACCACCCCTGAATATTTCCGCTGACGATGACCATTTCAAACTGATAATTTTTCATTCTGACTATGTGGCCAAAGAAATGCATAACTCTTTATATACATATTTTAGGGAGCCGGTTTTTAATGTTTATTTTTTTTTAAGTACAGATCAAATCCACCCTTTCACCGCGGAGCATTTAATTACTATTTAATTACCACATTTAAATAACATGCTAATTATATCGAATGGCCAACTAATGATCATTAATTGGCCATTCGATATAATTAGCATGTTATTTAAATTCGGTAATTAAATAGTCATTAAATTCTCCGCGGTCAACAAGTTACGTCCGAGTATGACGATAACTTCATTTAAACTATTTTTCTCGTCACAGAGAAATAGGTATATTCTTTTTTGTAATTGTGTTTTTAATATTATTGATAATTGTTCACCAATTTAATATAATATGATAAACTCTCATCAAATTTTTGGAGAGATATAATACAAAAAATAAATAAAGAAATTATTATTTTAAATACTAAATAATATAGCTAACGATAATATAGCCGACAGGTTAATAAATTGAAATCGATCAATTAATCCAAATTCAATTTGACCAATCGCCGTATACTTATCAGACGCCTTATCTTCAAACCTTCCCGCCAAAATATTATCGCGGGTGATCCCCGCCGATCCGGTTTTTTCCCGTCGCCCATTAGCTGTATTCTTGACCCCTACAAAGTTTTTCCCGGCATTTTCCATTTAGGTACACATGTAGCTGGGAGAATCTTTTTTCTCCAACACGATTTCTAGTTTTTTTGGTCTGGCTTAATGATCTTTCTATTTATCTAGATAGAGGGGTGTTGTGTTTTTTCTTCCTCTTTTTATAAACAAGATTTTCACTTCTAACATTATTTTATCTATCTTTCGAGTATAGTTTTTGTTGTTAGGAAGATAAAATAATCGACATTTTTTTCTTTATCGTTGAAAACATCGTGAATTTCGGTATTCTTATAATAGTATATTAAAAATTATCGTCAGTCTCATACTGACCATAGCTCTACAGTTTATTAGAACGAAAATAGATTAGAAAAAGCCGGACATTTATGAAAGGATTATGAGGCTGAATGAAAAGATTGCTCCCGTAGAGAAATGCCCAATATACCTAACTACATGCTTACGCAGGCTCCACGGTGCATCTACATATTATGATAATCGTAGTGATAATAAACTGTAGAGCAGTGGTTTCCAAACTTTATGTTACTACACCTCCCTTTCAAAAAAATCTAATCTTGGCGCCTCCCCCCCCTTTATTTCATTAAATAATACACCTTTTTAAATAGTCAACAATGTATCTACTAATACAAAAATGAAAAAATATATATATATAAATAAACAAGGTTTTACTACTTAAATTTTTAAATTAATTTATTTTTCTTGCGACGAATGTGCTTGTTTATTAGCACAATCAATTTCAATTAAATAGTAGTCAATCCAAATTCATCATCGTTCATTGACAAATAGATTCTATCATGGGCCCCACATCCTGAAGCGGGCCCCGTGGCCAATATCTTTCCACCACATATTTAAAATATTTAATAGTTCAGAAACAAACAATGAATAAAAAAAATACAAAAAAATAATTCCCAATAAATTTCAATATTTTAAATGAATTAATATCAGGTCCCAAATATGTTTTTCATAATTTACCCCCCTCCCCACCTACAGTATTTTTCTATGGTCGTGTCGAATAAGGTAATTTTCTGTTAACGGCCCACATGCTCAGCGTAGGTCAAAATGGAGCTTTTGTGGTATTTTCAGAGCATAACCCTGGACATTCCTTAAACTATAATTTTGATTCCTTATTATCCTTTATATTTATTTTAAATATTTGATGACTGCCTAAAGTATTTTTATTACATAAAATAATATTCTTTTAAACCTCTCGCTTTAATGTTTTAGAATATAGTCATATTTCAGTACATGCATGTGCAGTGGAGTTAAGATTTTTTAGTTTTATTAATTTTTAAACGCATTTGCAAAACCATTAGTAAAATTAATGTTAACATTATATAGTGACATATTTACGATAAAAAATTATATTTTATAATCATTTTGATCCCAAATTTGACAAGAATTAGGCATTTTATTATTCAAAAATGGGCACGATTAACACATTTGAAGATAATTCTAAAGAAATTGATTATAAGCTATGTTTTTGACCATCCAAATGTGATTAACATCCTACGAATAATGTTTGCTTTATAATAATTATTGACCTAAGAATAAGGTTTTTTTTTTTTGAAATAAGCCATTTCTATTGGCATTTCCCAGTGGCTAAGCTACAACATACGGCCGTAGCCATAAATAGACAAACGATACATGAAGTAGAGAGTAAGATCATGTTAACGCGCGTGTTTGAACATGTACCTAACCGGAAAAAAAATATTTTTTAAAAAAAACTGTACATGTTCAAACACGCCAAATAGTTTTTTGGATTAATTAAGAGCTAAATCACTTATTTTAAAGGCAATTTTGTACGCAATAATACACTTGTGATAGCATGAACTAGGAAGCATTAATTAATGCGCATTGAATTAAATAAAAACAATATTTATTCAGTCTATTACGATAGTTGGCGGATATAGCATATAATATCATATGTACGAGGGTGGGTCAATAAGTCCTTAGAAAAGCCGACAGGTGGCGCGACTAGTACTGTAAGCGGTTTGTTTTCATGCAGCGGCACTACCGATTCAGTATGCTGCGAAGTTTCAATCAGATTGGTCGGGTTGTTGTGTGTTTCTCGTACATTTAAAAAAAAAATTTGCTTGTGGAAAATGGAAAAATGGAAAATGGAGAAAATTGAGTTTAGAGCTGTTATTAAACATTTTAATATAAAAGGGTTAACAGCAAAGGAAATAAAAAATGAGTTGGATTTAGTTCACGGCATATCTGCTCCTTCACTTGCAACTATTTATAACTAGTTAAATGAATTTAAACGTGGTCGTACATCAACAAAGGATGAACCACGCTCAGGACGTCCTGTAGAGGTAACTACACCAGAAATGATCAATAAAATCCACGATATGGTGTTAAGTGACCAAAGATTAAAGTTGAGTGAGATAATTGAGGTTACAGGGATCTCAAAAGGTAGCGTCATTTCTATTTTACATGACAAATTGGGCATGAAAAATATTTCTGCAAGATGGGTGCCGCGTTTGCTCACAGTCGACAATAAACGCAATAGGGTGGTGGCCTCTAAAGCCCTGTTGTCGCTCATGCAACGCAATCCGGATGAATTTTTTCGTCGCTTTGTGACTGTAGATGAAACATGGATACACCACTATACTCCCGAGACGAAAGAACAGTCAAAGCAGTGGATTGCGAAGGCAAACCATGTCCAAAGAAGGCGAAAACCGTAAAATCAGCTGGTAAGGTTATGGCTACTGTATTTTGGGATGCACGTGAAATTATTTTCGTTGACTATTTGGAAAAAGGAAAAATAATAACAGGGGATTATTATGCATCTTTATTGGACCAGCTAAAAAACAAAATTGAAGAAAAACGGCCTCATTTAAACAGGAAAAAAATCCTCTTTCATCAGGACAATGCCCGTGTTCACACATGTTTACGATCAATGGCTAAAATTGAAGAATTGAAGTTCGAATTGGTCGACCACCCACCGTATTCGCCAGATTTAGCCCCCAGTGACTTTTTCCTTTTCCCAAACTTAAAAAAATGGCTAAGTGGACAACGTTTTTTTTCAAATGAAGAAGTCATCGATCGGACAAATGCTTATTTTGAGGTCCTTCCGAAAACTTATTTTTCTGACGGTTTAAAAAAAATTGAGAAACGTCTAACCAAGTGTATTGAGCTCCAAGGAGATTATGTTGAGAAATAAAAAAAAAATAGAAAAATAAAAACTGTTTTAATGCTTTTTTCTAAGGAATTATTGACCCACCCTCGTATCTAAATACAATTGAAGTTATTATATATTAATCTGATTTAAAATCGCCGTACTCATATTAAATCTTAAACTGGTTTCAAATCTTGCATCTGGTCAAGAGATATATCTTTTTCGCTCGAGATAACTTAAGATATTCCATTCGTAGAAGTATTGTAAGTAGTAGCTTACCTATGTGTAGAAAGAACTAAATTTCCGGACTTATCTCGTTTTCTGTTAAAAGATTTAAAGCCTCCATATCGCTGGCAAGTTTAGACTTACTAATGCTTTCCATTAGTGAGACATATTTTGTTCCTTTAACCCAGAACCAGACAACCTTTTTAAATAATTGATCTTATCTTAGCGTATATTTTATTTTAAATAAAAACTAAGCTAGGCTTTTAATATATTATGTATTATTTGACATGATTTTTTTAGCATTACATGTATATTTAAATCAGTTTATTAATTATTGAACGACTGTAAATCTCATATACGAGTGGTTAATAAGCCAAGTGAACCAAGTCCATTCTGGTTAGTTTTGAGTAAACTAGGTTAAAACATAATATTTAAGTTTCTAATTCTGTAATTTCGTGTGATTTTTTTTTGTTTTGAATATTAGCAATAAACATTTTTTTTAATGGAACGCGTTCAAACACCAATGAATTAAAGTAGTACATCTACACTTCAGGTTTAAATCGGTAGTTTTTATCCAACAGTCATTGGAAATGAAAGATTAAATACATAAGGTGCTTAAACGGAAAATTAAAAAAAAATCTGTTAAATAACTATCGACCGAGGGTACCTACTTGGTGGAACTTTAATTTGAATTCTATTTGATTTTCTATTAACTATTTCTTTTATTCAACGAATAATTCATTTAAGAATGTACTTTAATGTAATGTGATTTTAAAAAACACTAAAATATTTAAAATATATATATAAAAATTATTAGCAAGTTCAAGTAAGTTACATCATAAAAATATTGGTGAAAGCCGTGACGTCGATTAGTAATTGAAGTAATAGGTATCTACTTTGATTAAATAAACAAAAATTGATTGCCAAAGTAGCTTGATTTCGAAGAGCGCTGATGATCAGGTATTAAAAAGGCCAATAGTTAAAATTTGTCGCAATTAGTACGTCGCCTTGTAGCATAAAGGATGCGCGGACGGGGCGTAAACCCAAGAGATGCAGAGTTCGATCCCTGCCGGAAAAAAAGATGTTTTCTATTGGTTATAATATATTTTCTCAGAAGTGTTTTTCGAAATTATATATGTTCTACTTGATTTGTTGTTTGAGTTTTGTACTATTATATTTGAGTCATTTTTTGCGAGCCGGGTTTCATCTTTCGGCATCTTCAGACAGTAGGCGCACTCACCAATGGCAACTTTTTGGCATATTTTCTTGTAATAACGAATTAATTATTAAACTCACAGAATGAGCAAAACATCTATACAATATCACCTAACTTACGGCAATGTGTAATGAAACACAATATTACGTTAAAACCGAGCAAAAATATTTTGACTCCAAATTCACTCACGACCCATCTGGGCATGCATCAGAGGCAGAATATTATTATGCACAATTTCCAACAAACTTATCTGTCAGAAAATTATTATTGTCAGCAAACTAAAGTATTCGTCCATAGGATATAAGTAACCTTTATTTTCTTTCTAAAATGAGAAAAACGAAGATCCTTTGTTACCATAATATAGTCATTATTTTAATGGAAATAATATTAGCATCACAATGTGTTGAGTCTTCGGCGTGAACAGACGTGTTTTCAATAAATTTATGTCGCCGTCTAATTACAAATAATTGCTTTGCTTAATTAGTTATTTCGCTCATAAACGATCATTATAAATCGTAAAATTAGTGTTAAGCTAGTAATTAAATTTGGTGTTTCATAAAAATTTGTTAACGTTGTACAAATTGTTTCGATTTAGTTCATCTTATATTTATAATAATTATTAATAATAACGATTTTGTAGTTAATAAATAAACGGGATAGTTTAATATTGTAATTTTGTAATTTCTTATTATTATTATGGATTAAGGCAACAATTTAATATCGTACTTTGTGTTTAGTTATAATGACCTACACTCCGGTAAAACTAAGTGATCTTGCAAAATCCTAAGGTAGCAACCGTTCAGACATTTAAATCATATTGGCAGCAAAGGCATAGTAATATGCCGCTCAAACGGACCCCTCCTCGTGGGGAATCGCTACCGGACATTCCAGGCCCTGCAAAAACTGCTTCAGGAATCGGAACACGCGTACGCGAGCGGTCAAAAAAGGAACGCTCGCCGAAGAGCCCCAAATCACAACAAGATAAGGCCTCTACTACTGAAGATGGAGAAAGAGAGCCAAAGCAAAAGAAAACCAAACAAAGAAGCCACCAGCCTGCACCCCCGAGTACGTCGGATGTCGAAAGCGACTGCAACGTCGTTATAGATTCAGCAGTATCGGACACCACAACCGAGCCTGAAAATAATGTCATCTATGATGACATACAAACGTGCTTACATGAAGTGCACTCCTCCCTTAGGGCTGACTCTAAAGATAAGCTACATAATGCCCTACTAAGCCTTTCCAAGGCTGTTGGAAGGCAGAATTTGTGCATGGCCAAGCTGGAGATAAAAGTCGTAGCGCAGGAATGCGAGATTAAGGGCCTGCAGATTCAACTTCGTGATAGGCAATTAAGCATTGAAAATCAAAACCTGGCCATTGCTGATTTAAGAGAGCAGACGAAAACTCTCAAAACTGCCACATTACAAATCAACAAGGAGCCTACCATCACTGCCCCCCCCTATTGATACCACCTGGGCTACTGTGTTAGGAAGGCGGCAGCGTCTGGCAGCGGCGCCATTCACGGCACCTGCTGTCACCGGGTCAGCATTTCCTTCGCTGTTGCCGCTAGCATCAAGGCCTGGAGTCCTCTTTTTCCCTACGGGAGAAGGAGAAAAACGATCGGAAACGACAAGAGAGCTCATCAAGAAGTCCCTTAACCCCAGGGATATTGGGGTACAAATAACGGAAATTAGAAACGTCAGAAACGGAGGTGTTATCGTACACCCCCGCTCTGAGGACGAGGCCAAGCGTCTCGTCAGCGCTCTGGAGACCTCAGAGACTACTCTGAGTGTTAAACTTGCAGGAAAAAAGCAGCCTCGCATTATTATTTTTAATATGCCGGCTTCCACTACAGAACCCCAGCTTCGGGAGGCAATTTACAACTCTACAAGAGAGCAAACGGGTCTATCTGAGGAGGCCTACCAGGCCGTACGCCTCAGCCACAAGGCGGGTCCCAGGACTGGCAGATGCCATTATATCACGTATGTACCTGCCGCGGTGTGGTCTGCTCTCATTGCAGATGACAGACTGTACATGGGGTGGGACTCTTTCCCACTCCAGAACTATCTAGGGGTTACCAAGTGCAATAAATGCCACTTATATGGGCACATGGCCAAATCATGCACGGCAAAAGACGTCACCTGTTCTTACTGTGCCGAACCAGGCCACGGCCGTGCGGACTGCCCCGTGAAGGAATCTTCACCAAAATGCGTTGCCTGCCGCCGTCACAAGCGGCCATATGACCACCCGACCCATAGTGCAACATGTCCGGCTCGCCTGTATGCGGAGCAGAGGGAGCGATCAATGACGGACTACTCAATTGAAATCCCTCACCCATCCTCAGCATGACTCGCTTATAATAAGCATCATTCAACAACTTCCGCACCTCGGTCATGCGAGATTTATTATCAAAATGTAAGAGGCCTAAAAACTAAAGTAAATACATTTAAGAGGGTATATTGTGTGCCCGACCATCGATAATTGCTCTAAGCGAAACATGGCTCGACGACACCATATCGGCCAATGAGCTGTTCGGAAGTGAATATTCTGTGCATAGAACAGACCGTCGAAATGGTAGACGAGGTGGGGGCGTTTTGCTGGCAATTAGAAATGGGGTAGCATTATCCACACAAACTTTATATCCAACCAGATCAAATTTAACTGAATATGATTTTGATTTTAATTTGTGTAAAGTTAATTTTAACTTTTGTTCACTGTACTTGGCCGCTGTATACTTCCCTCCCGGCAGCTCAGCGACTACATACAGTGACTTTTTTCACATAATAGAAAATTTGGTACTGCCCAACAAAAAACTAATTATTTTGGGAGATTTTAATTTGTATTCCGCTGGTATAATTGAATCTGATTATACCAGCTTTAATAATTTATTTAATTTAAAACAATTTTCTTCTGTGAAAAATAGTCTCGGTCGGACGCTTGATTTTTTTTTTTTTTTTTCGACCATGTCCGATCCTAATAGGATCATATGGGCCTCCACAGAGTAGAGGTTTGTATTAACAGATTTTGTTTTTACGAGAAATGGATGTCAGCCACTTGCTCAACCTATTAGGTCCATACCCTGACTCACACACACATTGAAAAACAATATGTGTACTTGCCAGACCCAGGATTCGAACCTGGGACCCACGGCATGATAGTCCAACGCTTATGCCGCGCGGCCAACGCTTGATTTGGTGCTATCTAACGTTGGTTGCACGGTGGTCAGCGCGTGTGATGAGCCTCTCGTTCCTGAAGATGTCTATCATCCCTCTACTTGCACAATTTTATCTTTTAAACATGTATCGCACAGAAATGATTCGTCGATTCCTCCACTGAATAGGCATAATCCGCAATGGAATTTTTCAAATGGAAATTTTTTAGCGCTGTATAATTCTTTGAGTACTACAGATTGGACCTCTTTATATGAATAAATTGATGTAAACACGGCATTAGCTATTTTTTATAATAAATTTTATAATAGTCTGGACTCCTGTTTCCCTCGCCGGCTCATTCATCTACCGAAGTACTCATATCCTAAGTGGTTTACGCCAGAAATTATTTATAATCTAAGGTCAAAGGCATATTATCATGCACTGTGGAAAAAACATAGACGGACTGCAGATTATAGTAAATTTTCCTGTCTTAGAAACTCATTGAAGTGTGACATCTCTTCGGCTCACAAATCATAACTAACGTCGATTGGTCGAAATATTGTCTCAGATCCTAATTGTTTTTGGAAATATATTCATTCGCTTAGTTCCAGTAGTACTACAAAAGACAATGCCATGATGACGTTGAATAATGATCCTATAGAGAACCATGTTATATCTGATGCATTTGCTAAGCATTTTGAATCACTTTATAGCTCAATAGAACCGCTACTTGGCCCCGATTCTGCTGGTCCTTCGTCTGCAACGCAAGATATTCAAATCTCAGCTTTTGACGAGAAAGATATAGAATATGGGTTTTCAAATTTGTCTCCCAAAAGTTCATTTGGTCCAGATGGCTTGCCACCTTATGTGGTTAAGGGCTGTTACGAACATATATCCTTTCCGCTTAAACATATATTTAATTTAATCATAGCATCCAGCACGTTTTCCTGATGCATGGAAAATAACCCGCCTAAGGCCGCTTCATAAAAAGGGATCTAGATCAGAGATCTCTAACTATAGGCCAATAGCAGTTCTTTCGGCTCCATGTAAATTATTTGAATCGATATTACATATAAACATCAACCGTCAAATAGACTCTCGCCTCTCCGATACGCAGCATGGTTTTCGACTTAGGCGGTCCACAGTAACAAATCTTATAGTGTATAATAATTTTATTTCAAATTCTATGGATAAGTCAATTCAAGTTTATTCTGTGTACACAGATATTTCCAAGGCATTTGATCGTGTTGATCACGATATTTTATTACAAAAGCTTTGTACATTTGGCGCGTCATATAGTATAATATGTTTTTTTGCTTCTTATTTGAAAAATCGCCGTCAATTTGTTGATTACCATGGGAATGAATCGCGGATTTTTAGAACAAACTCTGGTGTTCCTCAAGGTTCAAATCTTGGCCCAATTTTGTTTTTAATATTTTTTGATGAAATTGTCAAAGTTATAACCAATTCTTCTTGTTTGCTATTCGCAGATGATCTTAAACTTTTTCGAACTATTGAAACCCCATTGTGCTGTGCGATGTTGCAGTCTGACCTAGATGCTATCTCGCAATGGTCTATCTTAAATAAACTTGAATTCGCTACCTCCAAATGTAATATTATTTCATTCAATCGTTCAAGGCACACCTTATTGTTCCCATACACATTGTCTGGTATAATATTGAGTAGGGTAACGGAGATAAAAGATTTGGGAGTATTGTATGATACAAAGTTCACTTTCAATCAGCATATTCTTAACATCAGTACTAGATCTAGCAAAATGCTTGGTTTTGTTATGAGGGTTTCAAAATCATTCGAAAACGTTCGAGTGCTACGTACATTATACGTATCATTTGTGTTGAGTATTCTTGAATATGCCAGCATTATTTGGAGTCCTAATAGGTTCATGCACACAATTAAGCTGGATCGAGTCCACAATAGATTTCTTAGATTTCTCTACTTAAGAACATACGGGTTCTTTCCTTATGATAATGACAATAAAATGAATTTCCCGACTCGTTTTCTTCTGGGTATGCTATCAATGCAATCCCTGTCTACCCGAAGAGTGATTGTTCTTTTAAAGCATTTTTTTTTACTTCTTCGTGGGTTCATTTACAATCCGCATATACTGGCGAATATTAATTTTCATGTTCCCACCAATATCACTCGCAGCTCCACGGTCTTCAAGATACCTCGTCGCAGGACAGATGTTATGTTTCATGATGCTGTGTATCGTGCAATTAGCTTATTTGATGGCACCATAAAGGTTGATTTGTTTTTTATTAATTATATAATGTTTGTAGACGTTTTAAATAGGATAAATTTATAATTGTATATATTATCATATTTCTTTAATATTTACACATGCTGTCTTTTCCACTTTGTTGTCATATTAGTTGTTATTTGTAATTAAGATATTTTTATATATTTGTATGTATTATGTATTATGGCGCATTGGCCAAAAGCTGTAATGCCGTAATACTCTTTTTTATAAATAAATAAATAAATAAATAAATAAATATTAAAAAATATATATAATTTTGGGAAACGTCTGAAACATAATAATAATAATATAGTAGTATTAATGTCTTGACATTAAAAGAATATCTTATATGATGTTAAATGTCAATTCTTGTTAGATATACATTGTTTTAATGAAAATAAAATACAATTTAACATTCAGAAAACAATTCTGAAAAACTATGTAAATGTACTTGTTTTATTTTTAACGAAGAATTTCTTAGAATTTCAAGTTATTATTATTGTTCATAATAATAACAGGTATATATTCTTGCTTTTAAAATTAGAACGTATAATAATATCTATATATTTTTTTACAATATTATTAACCATGTCCTTGCTTTTTCGTACAAGGTGGTTGTTAGTAATTTTGAACAATCACAAACACCCAGGCTTTGAGAAAAACACATAAATACTGTATGTCGCGACTGGGAATCGAATTCAGGAACTCTCGAGTGAAAGTCAAGCGCCTTACACACTGCACCACGAGATATTATTGAATATTATGTACTTTTTGACGATTTTCTTTGAGTGCGAGTATAAAACTAAGTGGAATAATTAGTACTTCATTTATTTTAATTAATAATTATTATAGAACTTTGTTAATAAAAATCAAAATTAAGATTACCATTTCGATATAATATCATAGTCGTGGCCCCCACATCTTGAAGCAGGCCCCCAGGCCAGGATCTTTGGCGGGCCCACCTACCTATCGCTAAGGTTAAGGGCAGTGTGATGCTTTACAGCACTGTTTCCCAAATTTTTTAGAGTTATCATTTAAGTACATCAATCATCATATCACGTCAAATTGCAATGTGCAACCACATATTTAATATTCTTGAAGATGTAAAGTGGCGCCGCAGGCGACTTTATTTACTATTAGAGTAAATTTGCTATGTGTGTTAATCTCAATTAGCTGGTCGACCCTCCACGCCGGGACCTTCCTATGCGCGGGCCCCTAGGCTAGAGCCCTTGTCCAGTCCCCCCTTGTGGGGGCCATGATCATAGTTATATATAAAAACAATTCAAAATACTTTATTCAAAGATCTAATGACGTTTGAAATATTTTCATAAAACAACATTTTTCTATTATAAATTTTAAAATATAAATTTGTGTTATTTTTTTGCCAGTCTAATAGAATTACATCGAATCGTGACATTACATCAAACCTTGAAATGTAGATTTGTTTATATTTTCACCACCTACTACTTTAATGACGATTCACTTCTACCACGCATGCCCACTCAGTAGAAATACTTATTTTTTTTATTACAATGTTATTTATTTCATATACTGCAAAATGGGGTTACTGTCGATAATTTAGGTATTTAGAGTTAACAACGGATTATCTACATATATACATGTATGGCCACGGTGGCCGCGCGGCTTAAGCGTTGGACTATCACGCCGTGGGTCCTAGGTTCGAATCCTCGGTCTGGCAAATACACATATTGTTTTTCAATTTGTGTGTGAGGGTATGGACCTAATAGGTTGAGCAAGTGGCTGATATTCATTTCTCGTAAAAAAAACAAAATTTGTTAATTCAAACCTCTACTGTATGGAGGCCCATATGATCCTATTAGGATCGGACATGGTCAGAAAAAAAAATTTATGCTAGAGAAAAAAATCAAGGTCATCCGATATCATGTCCGGTAACTTGTAGGTATGCAGTTCGCCGTATCACACTTCACCATGAAATGTTCTATCGGAAATATATGGCCGTATATTAAAGGGTCGTATTGTACTGACTCAAAATTCATGTCTAAATAAAACACGTTTCCTGTCGGTTTACACTTTACAAGAAGCCAGCAGCAAACAAATTTTAAAAATAGCCGATATACTGGATTATTTTTTATGTTAGGTTAGGTTAGGTTTTCGATTCTTGAATTCATGAGTTTTGCCAAAACCAGCTATTAAAATTGAATTAATGTTCATAAGGAATCTAATAAAATTGGAGATCGTATAGTATACGGTCATCTCTTTCCGATAAGAAAGCTCACGGCAAACTGTGCCACGGAGAAATGTTTTACTTATGTACAATTTACATGTAACCATCCGATATATACAACACCCACATAAAGCACAAATAAATTACAATTATGCTTGATTTTAGATGGCGTGTCGAATTTTAAATAATTGCAATTACTCCATAACATGATTTTGAGACTTACCAACTTTTGGCAGTATCGATATTAGAAATAGAAAAGTCCTGTTTAACTTAACCATGCGATATATAGAACACCCACATAAAGCACAAATAAATTACGATTATGCTTGATTTTAGATGGCGTGTCGAACTTTAAATAATTGCAATTACTCCATAACATGATTTTGAGACTTACCAACTTTTGGCAGTATCGATATTAGAAATAAAAAAGCCCTGTTTAACTTGCGCGTAATACCACTAAATATATTATATTTATTGTTTTTTTTTTCTTTTACACGAAACAAGTTCGCCGCTCCTGAGTTAAGCCTTTCGCCGCAGTTTAGTCTATTCATCATTCATTTTTTTTTGTTGCAAAAATGTGTTTCACCGCAAAGATGGCAATTCATCATCGGCTGATAATAGCGGAAAATTACTTGTTGTTTGGTATTTTTCGCTATAATGAGTTTTTCCCTCCATTGTTCACGCGTCTTGAAGAACTTAAGTTTGAATTTGTATGGAAATTTTTACAGCCATTTTTTTTAATTATTGAAATTTAATATCGTCCCAAGATATACACGGCAGTCCTTGTTTGCGCTGGTGACAGAATAATAATTGCGTAGAATAATCACTGAATGTATTTTAAGTTCTTCTTTCATTACATTGTATATTTTCTTTTGTTTGTACATCACACATGCACACTTTCTCTATATCTGTCTGCCAAATGTATTCACAATTAGCAATTAACTTTCTCTCACTGACGCACTTACATTTTCATGCGAAATACTTTGCGTCTTTGTTGCGCGATCACATAAATACAACATCTACATTACATCTATCTAATGTGCACTGTACTTAATCGCTTAGTAAGTAGGGATTGCAATACCGGTATTTCAAAACAGGTATTCAATTATTTATCGAAACCGAAATACTGGTATTTTCGGTATAAAGAAAGTATTTAAGTAGTTTTTAATTACTTAATAATATATATTATATTGTGTAAATTTAGTGTACAAGTTTTATGGTGCCAAAATGCAAATATATTGATCTAAACCAGCAAAAGTTAAATAATATTAAAACAAAATTCCTCAGATATACGTATAGAATTGTCACGGTGAATTAACATATTTCGAAAATGAAAATATTCGTCGCAAACTTTTCCAATTATTCTATAACACTATTGATCCAACGTTGATAGTACATCCAAAAAACGTTGAATTTGGGAGAGATTTTTCTATATCTGGATTTATTAGGAAAATTAGCAGTTCTAAAGTATTATGATCTATACATATTTATTGATAAAGGTCAACATAATAAATGATGCTATAAAATAGTGTTTCAAAGAGATTATAATAGTTGTATTTATTGATAAGTACTTTTTTCCTATAATATGTTTTGACGAATACCGGTATTAAATATAAGAAATACCGACATATTATTATATTATTCATTCAGTATTGCAATCCCTATTAGTAACGTATATGTCTTTCGCTCACAAGCTTCTTAAACCATGAAATGTACTGTTTTAAAATTTCGTTATTTTAACAAATAAAGAAAAAATATTTTAAAATAATACCAAAGAAACTCACATAAAATAGAGCGGCTTTATCGAATTAAATACCTACTGATCTATATTGGTATTCAAATCGACGCGCTCTTAAACTATGAATATTGCTACCTTTTACGGATGATATAAAATTATATTATTGAGCGCATTAATACGAATTTTGAAAGGTAGCAATGTCACCTGAGAACTTTCTCTAGTTTTCAATAACCTAGATAATAATATCTTGAATATATTCTGAAACGAATAAAATAATTTTTATTCAAGGCTGTATTCGAGAATGATTATTGAAAATAGATAATATAAAAAAAAATCTTAGAAGATTCTTTTGTAAGTTACGTTAAAACTTAATTAATTATTTAATATACCTGCGACCATATTATAGTATTTCCGATACAACATTTTCAGTGAAGTGTGATACGGCGAACTGCATACGTACAAATTTTCGGACACGAATTAAGGACTGGTGCGCAAACACCTCTTATATTATAATATGAAAAATATACCAACTTTGTTTTAATATTATTTGTGAATCGCCTCTACAGTTTCAGCTAATTTTCCTTCATATAAATCACACAATATATAACCTAATATCACGCGGTGTATCATCTGTAGTTTAGTATTTGAAAAAAATGTACATAAGAATTTATGGTACTGTTCGGTTATGAGGAATACAGCGGCAAACAAATTTTGAAAATAGCCGATATACTGGATTATTTGTTAGTTTGGGTTAGTTTAGTTTATGTTAGGTTAGATTAGGTTGGGTTAGGTTAGGTTAGGTTTGGTTTGGTTAGGTTAACCTAAAAAATAATCCAGTATATCGTGTATTTTCAAAATGTGTTTTCCGCTGTTATTTATTTATACTTACAGATATAAGGAATAAATTTCTGTCTTATTCTTTTCTGTTATATTTTGAGTAGGCTCATCCCAGGGGTCACCTTCGGGTTTCAGAGTTGTGAGATTTCAGATTCTTTCACAACTTTCCCTTACTTTACCTTTTATTTGAAAACACTTGAGCTGCCTACCTTAAATATTTTTAGACACAGATAATGGAATAAATATCTTTTGCAATAACGTTCTTGTAAACAAGTAATTCCATGAATAACTGTTACACATCCCTACAGGCTATATTTATTAAGAACAACAACGGTTTATATTGTTATTTTGATAGAATAAAATACCAGAAACATATTTCATCTGATCACGCATTATAATGCGTATCTACATAAAGCTTTTAATATATATATATAATATAATATATATTAAAAGCTTTATAAGCTTTATATATATATATGTGTAGCTTATTATTTAATAAGCTACATATCTTTGAATTTTTAATAAATCATTTCATTTTTTCCAATGTTCTGTATTCTTTGTTGTTTTTAATAATAATTATATGAAAAATATTTCAAATATAAGTACATAATAAATATAAGTACATAAATTTTCTTCGCTTAATAAATAAACAATTATAAAATGCAATTAATTCATTTAAATAAATCATATTTATAAAAATATACGTATGGCTCTCGAAAAATTTTTAATCGTTGTGCCACTCATATTTGGCTCCTTTGGTCCATAAGTTTGCCGATCCCTGCCCTAGATAGACGAACTCATAAATTTCGGTGGATGTACGTAGCAGCGAAAAACTAAGGACTGGGGAAGGCCTTCATCCAGCAGTTAAATAATAAACATATGGAAAATAAATGAGGTGTCAAACGATTCGTCAGAATTATATTATATTAAATTTAATTTTAAAATTATACATGAAACCAGTACGTTGCTGCGAAAATTTCTGAAAACTTCAGCATATTATATGACATAAAAATACATCAATCAGAAAAAGATAAAACAAGTCCTGCAGAAAAGACTTGACTCTAAAAAATGTTAAAGGTGCCACTCACTGCTGCAAGACGTTTTAACCTTTATATAGAGATAAATAAAAAGGATGCCACTTACACTAACAGCAACTGAATGATATTATTACATCAACAACGCCATCGATATCAAACGTCACAGCTACAAAATGAAACAAAATTATTAATAAACCATTTCTTGTATTCAATAAATAATTCACAAGACTTAGAGAATGTAACATTCCATATATTGAAGGATATTAGAAAGCTCGTAAGATAATAATTGATTAATACGATACATCAGGGAAACGGCAAATAACTTTCAGCTATAGGCGCGACGAAATTTTGGACTCGCTGGCATTCGGAGAGTGAACGTCGAGCTGTGAAGACGTCATTTTGTTTCGTGATGGCGTGATGATTAATTCTTAAATCGTGTAAAGATAACTAAAAACGTTACCCATTTACTTGAAAAAGAAAACATGTCAATGAATACATTATTATTGTTACTAATAGAACACGAGTTCCCACCACCACCCGTCATATATGCACAGCCGTGGATTACAATAAACAGAACATTAAATGGACGCATGTTGGATTAATATGAAAAATTATATTTCGTTCGGCATTCGTCATTTGCACCCGCGACCCGCAATCCGCGCATCGCGTAGCCACGATCTTTTTAGACCATGCCTCAACTGCGGTATAGCCTTAATGCACAGTTTGGCGCGAAAAATATGATTTTTCTAGTGGGTATATATCTGAGGTGTTTTCAAGTTATGTATGTTGAATCAAAATTACTTGAACCACCAGATCTAATCGTTTGTAGTTTCATTCATTATTCCGTTCAAACAACCTGACTCCTAACAGACGTAGCTCGACAACAAATCACAACGGTTATGATTTTTCTACTGCGCAATGCTATAATACAGAATAAAAATAAAGCAAGCAGATTTCTGTTCATAACGATAATACTCTCTGTAATAAACGATCGAATCAAATATTCAATAAGCACCCCGAATATCCTTTTGTAGAAAATGTATTCTTTGACAGATACTTGCAACCATTCCAAGTTTGATAATATATGTTCTTATTTCATACAAGTTTTTTTCGATAATCCCAGTCATAACTGTGAGAAAGTTCTCCGTACATATCGAAAAGAAAACAAATAAAAATCTATTCAACGTTGTCGAGCAATCAATTGAAGCATTCGCCGTTATACATACCTCGTTTGTGTGTGAAATATTAGTTTGGCAGATGATAAGTGAACGATGACCTACGTTTATTGCCAGGATAAAAAAATGGGGTCTTTTAAAATCTTTAAAAGTTAAGTCGGAAAATTCAAAGGAAACGTGTATGCATCTGTTTTTATTGTACCCTCTCGCTTTTCATTTCGGAAATTAACATTCTGTTATCATAAATGACTAAGTATTACGTCATTTAGGGAATCCAATCCCGAGCCAAAATTCTGATCCCGGGATTTCGGGATTACAATTTGACAATCCCGGGATTGGCATTTTTTCCATTGTTAATATAAAATTTATATATTTACAAATAACATTGATAAAATCGGTCAAAAATAAATCTAGTATAATAATTTATACTATTTAAGACATTTTATTGTTAATATTGTATACGTTCAATCTTGGAAATACATAAGATTAATGGAGTAAATAATATTGTAATATAAATAATAATGTGAATTTAATATGAGATTACTGTTTCTGATAGTAAATACCTAATGAATGGGTTAGCGAGATTTAAAATAGTAAAGCAAATCATGGTATACTTATGGCCTTTCCGCTTAATAAATCTAATTAGTCAGCCAAGAAACTGCCGTTAAACGTATGAGATCATGGTGAAACTTTTTTAATAGTGCTAAGCATTGTTTTTTCCAATCTTTCTCATTTTTATTATTTTTGGGAAAAAATAAAATGAATCGGCAACTTACACATGGGTATAAATCAAACTTCATTCAAACTCAGTTTATTTCTAATGTAGTTATTTGTTATTAAGAGTATGTTTTCTGTTATATTTTCGTTTTTATTTTATTTTCCATAAAAATTGATAAAAAAAATCAATTCCGAAAGTTTCGGGATTATGTTTATCAATCCCGGGATTCATAGGTATCGACAATAGCTCGGGATCCTGGGATCCCGGGATTGGAATCCCTAGTCATAATATTGTAAACGTGTCGTAACGTGCAGTTAAGATACGATATAAATAGTGCACTCTAAACTTTCTCAGTAAAACATATTTGTTTTCATTGAACTAAAACTACAATGTGACTAGGCAGTGACGTCCTTAGACAAAATGCCGCCAGATTTATTTATACGGTACTTTTTATCATCCTTTCATGACTCCAATACCTAAAAAATGTGTTGTATTGATACATTACTAGCAAGATATATACCACTAAATCTAATTTAAATGCCGTCTCTGGTTCAATAGACAATATTGCGAGTCTACGGTTTCAGTAGGTACATTAAAAAATACACTTGACGACTTCCAAAACTCTCGAGTGACTGGTAAATATATTTGAATAAATTTTAAATTAGGTATGCACGTGTCATTGCTGTTCACCAAGAACGTGATGTCCAAGAACAACGGAAGTAAACTAGACATCGCGAACCCGACAAAAAATATCATGTTAAAACTTTTTAATGGAAAGATATTTCCGTTATTACTACGTTTAGGTAGCTATTTCTATATATACCTAATTTTTCTCCTCGATTTGCCGCCCTCTAGGTAACTGCCGCCCCCAAGCAACGCTCAATCTGCCTACCCCCACGGGACGTCACTATGACTAGGTATAAGTGTTGATAAGTTTTTAAAATTCAACTAAACCTTGCGAGAACCAAGCCATAATTAATAGATAATAGTCAAAAGTATTATTGATCTATCTAAAACTAAATCAAACGTATGTTTGGATATTTTAAAGATATAATAATATGTTTAATCTATTATCGTTTGGTTTAGGCAGGGCCTAATGAATTAAAAAAAAAAAAACTAATAATATGACACATTGTGTAATATATATTTTTAATCCAACGAAAAGAAATAATAAGTATGAATGAAAAAGTGTGCACAATTTTGTCCTAACGCCTAAAATATACGAAAACTATTAATATTATGGTTTGGTTAAGGCAGGGTTTAATTGATTTTTAAAAACTAACCAACATCATTTTCTGTAAATTGTAGTATTAGTTCAATAAAAACAAAGACGTCTGACTAACAAATTTTAGTGTGCACTATTTATATCGGATATTAACAGGCTACCTCCACCCTTCGCCACTGCACAGTATAACCTCTATTATATTATTATTAATTTACCTATGAAACGCTATACTATCAGCTTGCTTCTTAATTACAGGCTACTACATTTAAGCAAAACCAACTATTAGTTACAGTTAACTATCTTTTCTACTAAATTAACTAAACATATTTACCATTAACTAATTCGCACAAAAACTATATTTAAAGTGTTTGCACCAAGCCCATCTGTCAAACTAATATTTACCGGCTTTACATCCAAAATTACTCCTTCATACATATGTATTCTATCTTACTCTAATGTATATTGTGCCGAATGTTTTCTCACTCCCACTTATGGGTAGTTTTTATTCAAGCCTTCAACTATGCAGATGTAGCTGCAGAATAATAAGCGATCAAATATCCATTATATCAAATTGCTCTGCAGTAATATATTCCCAGCGAATCCATTTCCAGCAAACAATCTTAGCTAAATCAGCAAGTTGTTTGGCGACATTAAATACGGTATATTATTACATATCACAGCACATTATAAATCTTTACGGTGTATTAGCTGAATAATCATTTTTATAGTATTATATTTTCTTACGACTGTAATAACAAATAATATTTCACAAACTACTCGATTTAAAACGTTGATTCTATAGTTAGTCTAATATGATTATGTATCAGAATTTTATGTTAATGTGTTACTTTTACTGTATAAATAACGAAGAATAATTTATCTCGATGTCACTCGAATCAGAGTACTTAGCTAGTAACTATCATGTATAATATACTATTGTACCGATACGCTGCTAATAAATCTCACCCTGCTACATCGTAGACTTCGTCACTATCATCATCCTCTACCTACACATCGAACACCACACTAGTGACCCAACACAGATTTTTTTAGGAAAATGTATGAATATAAGTAATACTATAATATGATTATGACTATTTTTGCATGCTTTTCATTTTTGCTTGCTTTCATAGATTGTGCTACACTTTTACATGTTAGCAGGGTGGCAAAAAGTTTTCTTATTTATTCACAAGTAGAGCTGTCAGTTGAGTCCCGTTTTTCCGCATCAAATCGCTTTTCCGCGAACGAATTTATCAAACTGTCAACAGTGCCCCTGTGCAAAAACACAGTTCCCGACGACAAAATCGTGAAAACAAAGCAAATAAGTGCCTTTCTAGCGTCTTACGCCCTCTCTTAAGATTCCTAATTTTTCTCTATATATTATATTTTTACTATGACAAAAAAAATGTTAATGGTCCAAGTTTTTATATTAATATATATATTATCTTCTTTCGAGCCATTCAGTACTGACAGATTAATCATGTTTCATTTTGTATTTTTTATAACCACAAAACTGTTTATTGAAAGTAACGACATGATACTAGAATAATAATAGTACTGGTGATGATGATAATGATAATAATATACGCTCACGATGGCTGAGCGGCTTATGCATCGACTTATAATATCGTAGGTCCCAGATTTGAATCCTGGGTTTGCAAATACACATAAGTATTTTTTTTCAATTTGTATTTGGAGTCACGAGTATGGACCTAATGGGTTGAGCAAGTAGCTATTACCCGTTTCTCGTAAAAACAAAAATCTGCTAACACAAACCATAACCTATTCAAATTCAAATTTTATTTATTTTTTACTTATAGTGAACATTACAAATTATTGATTGAAGACGTTCACAACATGACATTTAGAAGCAAAGAAATATTAATAAAACATTAACTACTTATTATATTTAAAAATGCAAGATAAAAAGAACTTGTTATATACCACGTTTTTAAATTTTCTGTTGAATCATATAAACTTGACAATTCTATGTAAATATTAATAAAAAACTTTTTATTGTACTTGATAGAAATACTGAATAAATATTATAGAATTATAAAATGTCATTTTGACATTTCATATTGATTTCCATAGTAACGCACGCATATATTATTAATAATTTAGTTGCTTAACAACCGATAATAATGACTTTCCATACAAAACGGAATTAACTGAAAATGAATTCAATTCTGCTTAAAAATGGCTAAAAGTAATAAAAGAATGCATTGTCGTCGTTTTCTGATATATTTTAAAAATTTTAAATGTCTAGCTAGTCGGTAAGTTAGTTAAAAATCTGCAATCGTCCAATACAAATCTTGGACAAACAAGAAAAAAAATGTACTGGACACACAAGAAAAAATCTATACTGGACAAACAAGTATACGAGCTAATAAAAACGTGGTAAAAAAGAAATAGATCAGCATAAAACAGTAGAAAAGTGTAAACACAAAAAAAAAATAGATACAAGGAAGTACACCGAATGAGCTAAGCAGACCCTATTTTAAGAATTTATGAAATAATGCCCACATATACTGATTCTCACGCAGGTGGAATATATCAATATTCGAATTAATTTGGTTGAACAGAATTATTGCCCTCCCAATTGGCATTACCAATGGCAGGTAAGTTGTGCACCTTGGGAGAACAAAGAACGGATGCCCTCGATTCTTAAGATAATTATTAGATACACAAGCCAATACCACCTAGACGATCGTATTAGGATCGGACATGGTTTAAAAAAAAATACGAGTACCATAGTCTGAAGACATTTGGCGCCCAAAACTGGAAGTATCGGCATTTGTCAGCTCTGCATCTAGACAGATGCTAGAGAAGGCCAAGACTTCTATAAGGTTGTAGTACTAGAAAAAGATAATATTTACCATATACGCTTAAGGATGAATTAATCCAATGAATTTTTTTTATTGCAAATTTATCTTTGAATTTTTGAAAAAAAAAAGTATTTTAGATACATATTGACCACTTGAATGGTGTCTTTGGAAATTTTACATATCTTTAAAAGTGACTTACTACTGTGTCATAAGCGTAAAATATTCAACCAATCTGTACCACCAGTGATCACGTATGCATGTTAAATATGTAGCCATATTTTAAGAAAACCATAAAAATGTCGATAAGCGCAACGTGGCATGGAAAGGTGCATGTTGGTAATGAGGCAAAAATGACACAAAAGAAACCGATGAATAAGTAGTCAGATACAAATACGCGATGTGATAGAGGTCGCGAAGCTGTCGGTGAGTGGACAAATACAGTGGTACCCAAGGGGTACTAAACGACCACAGAGGTGCCCTAAAAATAACTAACTTATAAAGTATATTTTAAATTTTCAAATTTCGCGCAATTTTGTTGCAAGAAAGTTAACACACCAACAGATTTCTGCCGGTCTTAGAATGTTTGTCATCTGCATATAATGCTCTCACCCATGTAACAGATTTTTTTTTTGTAATTTAAACTACATCATTTTTTCCCCTGCGGCTAGGGAAAATATTAACTCATAATCCTAGCCCCTCGTTTTCTATAATCGAGTTTAACCCGTAGTGCGAGGCCTCAGTGCCAGCGTTCAGCGCAGCGTTGAGCGTTTTGCGCAACTCAAACGTATAACCGTATAAATGTATAACCAAAAAAAGACATTGTCCACAAACATTTTCACCCACGGTTATACGTTTGAGTTGCGCAAAACGCTCAACGCTGCGCCGAACGCTGCCACTCAGGACGTACACGTAGAGTATAGTGAGTAGTATGAAAGACTCAACTCGCTAAAGTTTTTATACAACGTAAAGCCATGAGCGAGTTAACTTGCGACTTCTTGTCAACGTCATGTATATTTTATATCAGGGTTGGCGAACCTTTTTAGGTACACGTGCCAAAATTTCCCAAACATTATTTTTCGACTGTCTGACGTGCCAAGCAGTTTTTTTATGGGGAAAACCTGTTTTTAAAAGTTCTATTAAAAAAATATGATGTTCTAGATACCGCTCACAGAACATAATACACATTATTGCTTTATCACTTGTTTTAATTACGCCATACATTTCGGTCCACCAATTTTGAAACGGTCTGCCAGAATTAATACTACTAACTTCACCAAGTTTTTGTTTCTTATTTGGTGCAGTAATTTTTTGTTGGTAGAAATAAAATTTCTTCGATCAGATGGGGCATTCTTTCGCTACAGTGGTCTCAAACATTACAAATCGATCAAAATTAGAGGTTCGCGGCACGGCAACCCTCGCCGCCTAATGAGTGGTGCGATAATATTATATGTGATGCATAAAGCATAAGAACCGACCTGTGTAATCATATATTTACAATAAACGTAATGCTTATTCTTGAAAAGTATTTACCTGCTATGTTTTATACAATGCGATCTGTCATTGATAGTTATTATAGGTATCTTTTTTCTCTTCAAACACGTGCCAAGCAAAATCATGTCGCTTGCCATAGGTTCGCCACCACTGCTATAGTTGGTCTATAGTTGTACACTTGGTAAAATTTGCCTGACAGTGAAAATGTTAAAGTGTATGACCATTTAAAAAGCATATTAAGTGATTGTGAATATAATATTTCAAGAATAATTTTAAAATATGTGCATAAATAAAAATATATTAACCAAGCGGCGACTTCTTATTTTCCTTTAAATACACTTAACCACACTTGAAAAGTTCTCTCTCTTCCTAGAAGAAGGAAACCTAAAGGAGTAAGATACATAATATATTATAATGTACATCGTGAAACATAAGAAATTCATAAGAAGCCTTAAAAAGTTTTCATAGTTAATTTAAAGTGAATGTATTTTTTTGTATTCGAAAAAATAGTTTAAAATGTGTATGACGTACGTAATGCTCTCAAAATAGCATGCACTTTAAGAAACTTCAAAATCTCAAACAAAAAGCTTTTCATATTGTGAAACATTATTAAAATGTTACTTTTTTTTTCAACCGAAACTTCCTCTGCGAGACGGAAAGCATTTCGCGTTTTAAAGTTTCGTGACATGGAATTTTATGACAAAAATGCTTCATTAGCGACAGTTTTGTAGTTCTTTTTTTTCATAAATTCCATATTAAAATAAATTTATGCAAAATGACTAGCCAGTTTTATCCACGTTGTTAAAACTTTCACTGTATTCTTTGAGTTGTTTAAATGTTTCATCAAAAATTAGATACGTTACGTCAGGCATTCCCAAAGTGTACACTACTGCTAGAGTATGCGCTTTATAACTTTGCACTTTTTACTACAATGCCTCTTTGCCTGATTACCTCGCATAAAATTAGATCAAATGACATTCACTTGTATTAATATATGTAGGAATAAGAAAATAAATATATAATATATGTAAAAATACATTTTTAGAATAAATTACATCATTTTCATTCTATAGTCAGATTGCAAAGTTATGAAGCGGCCACTCTATTTTTGAAAACGCTGGAAATTTAGAAACCGTTAGACTATCTAATTAATGTTCCCATCAATCAAACCTGACCCAAACCACACCTGATCTAGATCGGGCGATTACGAGGTATTAAGTCTCAGGATCAGTTACGCAAGACTGAAGTCGCAACGTATTACAGTGTGCTCGAAAAATGGGTTATTACGAGTCAATTAGTTTTGACTTGAGGCATCATCAGTTATTTATGTCAAGGTCAGTTACCTAAGACTGTGATCGCAATGCATTACAGCGTACAAGTAATGACTTTACTAGGCTTTCGAATTACCCTTTAAATGAGGAATACATAGACAAAAAAGTAAATAACCAAAAGCTAATACTAAAGTGCTGAACATTTAAATGAAAATATCTTCGTGTTCGCAGTCTGACACTCCATGTTTTGTCTTTATGGCGATCAAACTGGACGGTTTAATAACATCGACAAGTTTTGGACCAACTTGAGCACACTCATCCCTTTTCCTACACATTTTATGAATATTAATCTGTTCGAAATGGGGTTCTTCTGATTGCTGTATATTTTTTTCTTTCAACGAATAATTCAAATGTTTTAAGAATATATTAATATTCTTTACTAAACGTACAAAATTTATTAATTATATTATATTTTTAGATCTTGTGAATTATTCATAATTGAATAGATTTTTTTTTTAATTATTAGCAAGTGAAAGTACGTTAAACTAACATTTGAATACATGTTTGTGCTACTTACTCGTAGTAAGAGTTCATTGATTCAAACCACGAAAGCCACTCGTTAATATTAGCAAAACCTTTAAAACGCCTCAGTGGCATGATTATTAGTGAATCTCATCGTAATTACGTAGAGCATGTGTGGCTTAATTGATAAAGCACATTGATATAAATCCGATTGGTGCTGTTTTGAATTCTGGCCGACGTAATATTTGTGTTGAATTTTGTTTCCAAATTATATAATATCGTCACTGTTCAGTACAAATTATTGTTGTAAACCTCACTTTTCACCGAAGTGACATTTTGATGGCAATGGACTTATTGCATACTTTTACACGAACTGGCCAAGTATCAATAATCCAAAAAAATATTTAATAGCAAAATAATTCAAAACTATTTTAAGCCATTTGTAACTAAACAAAAAAAAATATTCCAGCCAAATCCTGTAACCCTATAAACCAGCGGTTCTTAAACTGGGGTTTAACCGCGAAGCGTTTTCGGTAGGACCGCGAAAAACTAACGCATATTTGTAGGTACTATTTATATTTCTATTATTTTAATTTTTATAATTATAGCATGTAACATTTCTTGAGGACAATTTAATTCAGGAAAAGTTTCTTGATTTGATAAATGATGGGGGTGCAAAACATGGTTTCCGTGAAACGTGTTGTAGTGATTTTTGGATTGAAATGGCTCAGTCCTATCCTGATGTTGCAAAGATGGCTCTAAGAGTGCTGATTCTATTCGCCTCCTATGAGTGTGAAACGGCTTTTTCTACACTACTTCCTATCAATAAAAAAATTCGAAATAGATTATACGCGACAAATGACATGAGAGTTGTACTGGCCAAAACAAAGCCAAACATAAAAGAAGTGGTTCAGGCAAAGCAGATGCATCCATCCCATTAAAATTGTTATTTAAATTTAATGACTACATAACATGTAATATTTTCTGAATACATAATTGTTCATAACAGCGTATAAGCAGTGCCGCACCGTAGGTATGTGGAACCCTTGTGCAAAGTATTTGGCGCCCCCAATTTCTTTAAAATAATATAAATTTTCTTTTTTTATTAAAGGGGTCCGCGAGCCATCGAACAATTTTTAAAGGGAAATTTTTCAAAAGTTTGAAAACCGCTGCTTTAAACGTAAACCACTGGTGTGTCAATAAAATAAAATTCTCAATTTGTAATGACATATTAAATAAATATTATATAAAATAATATGTAAATCCAATGCCCACAGTTTTTTCACTTCCAGTATTTGAGGGCTTGGACAGTAATGAATGTTATAAATAAATTTGAATTGGAATCGATTATTATTTCGAAAGAAAGAAGAAGAAGCTTTTAATGAAATAAAATATTTTTAATACCTATAATATTTGTTTTAATAAAGGTTTACATTGCAAGGAATCAATTCGAATAAATGTTTCAAAATATGAAACCCAAAGATTTCATCTGACATCATCATTTTTTTGGCATATAAAAATCTCTTTTATTCGAACTCTCAAGTGTAATCGGATAGGTGTCAATGAATTCGGTCCTTATCGAACACAAACATCTAAATGCTCAAACCTAACTACCCATAAAACTCTTTTAACACAAGGCCGGGAGCTTTTATTTCTGCGTATATTACTTTAAAGGTTTTTTCGTTAGATATTTTTTTTTGTATTATTTTCAGTGTCTATATTTTTACGATTGTGCGCCATTTTTCTTAACTTGACTAAAGGTCAGTCATTTTCTATTTTTAACTGAATGAGAGCATTCGATATTGACGTTGAGATAGGAAAAGAACGTACGTGACATTTTGTCGAAAACTAGTTATTTATGGGGTTTTATAGCACGGCTTGACCGAGCTGCGATAATTAGTCGAAAATAAGTAATAAATGCCGGTTATAATTTGTAGGGTAATTGATACCTTGATATTTAAAACATAAAAGCCGATTGCCATTCTTTTCTTCAAAAAACGCAAATTTTAAGCGCTCCAAGATGTAAAAACTTCCAGTTAATTTCATAGTAATTAGATAGTATACACAATGCACGAATCTAGTGGATATGGGTTTGAGTCCTGTCGGGCATATTTCTGCTTGTAGATAGGATATATTTTTTGAGGTATTTTATAAAATATATGTGATTTAAAACAAATATAGTCATACAATGATCATCTTATTACATTCTTAATTCGATGGTTTCATTATGTCTAGATACGGGAAGGACAAATTTCCCCAATACCATGCGATTTAAATTTTTTATGTTTGTTTATGTAGGGTTGTTTAAAAAATGTATAACACAAATACTTTAGCACCCGATATACAACATTAGATCTGTCATAGATGTCATTTATCTTCTTTTATAGAAATAATTACAAGATAAAAAGAACTTTTTATATACAACGTTTTTAAATTTTCTGTTGAATCATATAAATTTGACTTGACTAGCTTAAACGATCAAAAAAAATTGTACTTGATAGAAATAATACTGAAATGTCATTTTGACATTTCATATTGATTTCCATAGTAACGTACGTATATATTAATAATTTAGTTGCTAGGACCCCAGACCCCTAGCAACCAATAATGGCGTCGAAATAACTTTTCATATAAAATAGAATTAACTGAAAATGAATTCAATTGTACTTAAAGATGGCTAAAAGTATTAAAAGAATGCATTGGCATCGTGTTGTGATATATTCTAAAAGTTTCTAGTCTAGAAATGTCTAGCTAGTTGGGAAGTTAGTTAAAAATTGATTGCAAGATTTGTACTGGATAAACAACCACCGGACAAATAAGAATACAACCTAATAAAAACGTTGTAAAAAATATCGAAAATTATAACTACTTTCCAATGATTTATTTTCAATGGAGATGACGTGATAGTCATGTAGCAATCATACCACTCTTTCTTACTTACTTTTAAATGTATGTTTTGTTGTTAAAACAAAACAATAGAGTGATAATGATCATCAGCATTTCCTCAATCATAACTAGATCAGTAGGGTATGTTATGATTTGTTAATTGTGACAATATCTCTTGTTAATATATGTAATGCATTTATATAAATTGAAAAGACAATTCATGAATCCTCACTCATTCATCCAGTCCGTCACACGACGTAGTCAACCGTCATTCCACTCAAAATAAGTTTCTAAGTTCATTAATATAATCAATCTCTTAATCACATCGATCTCACCAGTACAACCGTATCCGCGATTATAATCTCGCGCTGTCATCTTTAGTATTATATATATTGTATTCTTGTATCGACAAATAAACTCTCTTTTAAATAACTTTAAGTAAGATGATTTTTAAGTCCTGTAACGATATTGTATTCCACATATAACAACCAATAATCAAACTATCTAATCAAATTTATTAAATCCATTTCCGCTTATAAAATGTGTATTTTATTTAAGAAAACTTTCAGCTAACCGTTAAACCACTCTATATTAATAAAAAGTAACCGATGGCTTATGTTTCAAAGTAAGTACGACATAAAGAATTTCTTATCAGACCCATCACTTCATCACTTTGCCAAATAAATCCGAGTTCATAGCGCCAACCACCCCCTGTTAACACGCCACTCAAAATAAAAGGGGACACCGGGAGAGCTTACAGAATCAATCACACACAAACCTTTCAAGTAGAAATATACAGCCTTAAAGTACCGACAACTGTCATCAAATTAAGACATCAAGGGGATGAAACAACCCCGGCCATGTACTACCCTCACACCATTGCCGGTATAATCAATCTTCTCTGTGGAGCAGTGCTGCGGAACTATGTCAACTACGTCGTTGTCACAATATAACGGCACGTTTTAAATATTTTTCGTGAAACAAAATCATATTATTTTATAAGTAATGTTTTTTCTTAAATAATATAACTTCAGGCTATAAATCTATTTTTTGCAAGAACACTTCTAATGCCAACCAATAATCTCGTGGATCCAAGGTTTGAATTCACATGTTGTATTTCAATGTGAATTTTGGATCCAGAGTATGGACTTATTAAATTGAGCAAGTGGCTAACATCAATTTCTTGCAAAAAAATAAAAATTGTTAAGGGGGGACATGCTCAGCATGGGTCAAAATTGAGCTTTTTTTCTATTTTCAAAGCGTGATCCTGGACATACATTAAACGTTGTAGATAATCTATTTATATAATTTTGAAGCCTTATTATCCTTTACATTTATTTTAAACATTTATTTGATGACTGCATAAAGTATTTTTATTACATAAAATAGTATTCTTTTAAACCTCTCGCTCTAATGTTTTAGAATTTAGTCATGTTTCAGTACATAAATGTGCAGTGGTGTTAAGATTTTTTACATTTATTAATTTTTAAACGCATTTATAAAACCATCAGTATAATAATTTATGTCGACATTATTATAAAAAAAATTTTAAACGGTATTTATTATTATTATTTACCCACTATAAAAAGAAAAATTATAGAAAAAATATACGACACCCCACGGGACATGGACCTGTAACCGCTGGATTTGCGTCAGTGTGCTTTTCCAACTCAGGTACGGTATAACGATGTGTATTACGAGAGCATTGACAAGTTGAGGATTTAAAATTGCACTTGGTGGCGGCCTTGATATGGGGCGCGCCGCCATCCTACCATTGATTGAGTTCGATCTGAAGGTGATCGAACACTCTTACCTAAGTACTTATTTTGACGTGAGGTTTGAGGTGTCAAACAGACGCTCTACGTTCATACCGAACATGAGGTTTCTGGAAGAGTCCAATATGGACGATTAGTGCGGACGTTGCATCCTACTTAATTAAGACGACTTTAACTAGTTGACAAGCCGGCAGCGACTTGCGCTGATCTCGTTTACCAAAGCCTACCGCACAACTTCTACTGACGCGCTTCCCGTACTCGCGGGGGTGCTACCCCTCGATCTGCACGTCCAAGTCAGAGGATCGATCACCCTCCTCTTGAGAGGGATCAACACAACACTCGCCGGTGTCCATCTGACACCACCGCAGAGATCCGAGGACGTTCCTTACAGGAAGACTGTAAGTGACATTGTGTACAAGACCGCATTTGCGGCATGGCAGGCTAGGTGGACCGCCTCCCCCAAGGGGCGGCACACTTACCGTTTTTTTTCAGACGCAAATAAAATAAAAATAAATAAATAGATTAGCCAGTTCCTCACCGGCCATGGCAACTTCGCCGCCAGACTCCACGAGTTTGGCTTGATAGTAGATGGGCCGGGTTGTACCTACGGGCATGACCACCAAGATGTTGAAGACATCCTCTGGGATTGCCCGCTTATGGAATTCGAACGAGCGGAGCTGTTTGCCCGTCCTCACACGGGCCCAATTGGTCATGGAGATCTAGTAGCAACCGAGGCCAACTTTGCGGCATTTGAGAGATTTGCAGCGTCGTATGGGGAGCGGGATAGTTCCGACTCTTCTGTAGACTCATCCATTTCAATTCGTGACACTCAGTATGCGGGTACACAAAGCGCTTAACGTCAGCGGACAGCAGAGCCAGTCCAAAAAACAAACATTTTCTCTTTTAACTTTCTTCTTTAAGCACTACGGTGCATGGTTGCAGCATCAGTCCCGTGCGGCTCCGTCTCGGGACGGAATGAGCACTTAAAATCACTTCTTTCAGAAACGTTTAAAGCGTCATAGAAAGCAGCTGTGCATATATGACGGGTGGTGGTGGGCACTTTAACGTATCGGTCTTTGCATATTATTAAATCAAGATAGGTATCAATTAAATGCCTTAATTACCAACTGACATGACGGATCACTCTAAATGTGTAGTTTTTATAATATGAAGTAGAAAATAAAGTCAATAATAATATTACTACTAACTAATTATTATTGGGGCCACACTAAATAATTTAATTATTAAAACAACTGACATTGTTTAGATACAAGTGCTCAGAAAACCCGTTATTACGAAAGTTACTTTATTTAATTTACAAACAAGTTACAAATTAGTGTCAACGTACAAAATGTAGTAATTGTTAATATTTAACGATATCAAAAAAGTTTCAGTGGTACACTAACAAAATGATCCGAAAAATTTATGGACATAAAACTAAATTACAAGATAAAAAGAACTTTTTATATTCCACGTTTTTAATTTGTCTGTTGAATTATATAAACTTGACAATTCTATGTATTAATAATTTAGGACAAATAAGTCAATTGTCAACAAATCATTTTTTTGCTATTTTACAACAAACAAACAAAATATAGAATACGGAAATGTCATTTTGATTTCCATAGTAACGCACGTATATATTAATAATTTAGTTGCTAGCACCACCCCCTTAGCAACCAATAATAGTGGATTGGATTACGGATTTCTTCCGAAATAGCTTTTCATACAAAACAGAATTAACTGAAAATTAATTCAGTTCTACTTAAAGATTGCTTAACAGAATGCATTGGCATCGTGTTCTGATATATTCTAAAAGTTTCAAATGTCTAGCTAGTCGGGAAGTTAGTTAAAAATGGATTGCAAGATTTGTACTTGATAAACAACCACCGGACAAACAAGAAAACGAGCTATGAAAAATGTGGTAAAGTTGGCAAGGTTGGTTTTCCCGAAATTTCTCCCAAAATTCCCGAATCTCGAGAATTGAAATTTTTGACATTTCGGGAAATCCCGGATCTCAAGAATCTTTTCTCGGGATTCGGCATTTCTTTATTATCAAAATTAATTGAAAAAACGATTTTCTATATGGAAAAAGTGCACAGAAAGACAAAACGTTCAAAGGTCGGGGCATTTAACACAATTAAGCCAACGTCGACTCAAAATGAGTGCAATTTTTGCAACATCAGGGAATTTTGCGTCTCAAACGCGTACGCGATTGTCAGACGCAGCGATTGACAGTCTGTGTTTTTTTAAATATATTTTATTAAGCAATGTTTTGAATTATTTTTGTTTTCCTACTTCTATTTTGTTTGTCTTCTTACGTAAATAAAAAAAATCATATTTTTTTGGAATTTGTCTGTTTTTAAACTGATTTTAGGATTTTTACAGTTTTTTTTTAAATTTCCCGATACCTCGAGAATTCTTTTCTGGAAATCCCGAATCTCGAGATTGAGGTTTTCTCGGAAAATACCCTACCTTAGTTGTAACGATTGACGAATTACTCTGAGCAACGTTTGCTCTTAGCTAATCGAATTCATTTTGTCATTCTTAGAGCGACATTTGCATTAATATACCTACACTACATTTCATTATAACACATAACTCTTAATAATGGCCTCTGCAATAAGCCCGAAACGTCGAGGAATGAATTAAAAATTACACGCGGTGGAAACCCAAGAATCTATTTCATTACAATGACGTCATTTTACGTCCAAACATTCTGAAATCGCTATTAAATAGTGTCCTTACACAAAAGTTCTTATTACCATGTCTAGTATTATATAATTTCAACCTTTTTGACGACAATCGATTTTAGATAACACCTTTTCAGATTTCGGCAAGTGTTCTATAAATGGGGGAAAAAGTTTCGTATCACTGATCCAGAGTTAAGATGTAAAAAGCCAGAATGACTTTGGCGAAACGTCGAAGCTTTCGTCAAACGAGACGTCAGATGACGCCACGGTGACGTCATACCGACGTCGTATTTCGGCGCCCGGAAATGCTCGGCGTCGAATCAACACCGACCGGATAGAGAGAGGACATTATGTTTGAGTTTCGTTATTTAGATTTTGTACTTTGCTACTTGGAAGTTCTAAACAAGTACTGTGATTGATGATTGTAAACACGTACTTTTCTTGAATATTTGATTATTATGGAGACAATAAATCAAAATAATTCTCTTATCCATTGTCAAAGCTTTATTACCTTTTCAAAGTCAATTTCAATTTCAAAAATACAAGTAATTAAGTCATTCTTCAATTCCTTCAAAGTCATTATTAGAATATGCTATTTTTATAGTTAACCATAATAATGCTAGATATATTGTCTCGTTGCAAACTTACCTATTCCAAAAATGGGTTATAGGGATAATCTAAATGATAAAAACAATAGTCTTATTTTCTCTTTCGCAAAAAATGCAACGCTGTCGGCAGACGAAAGGCTTCCCTTAATTGATCACTCTAACCTTGACTTCACTCATGGATGGATCTTTTTGCTAATCAGTTCACCTTGACGGATGCCTACGGCTGGCATCCAATTAATTTCCAGTTTAATATGTAACTTCATTTTAAAATTTTACTAGAATCAGTAGTTTATGTATATAAAAAGACAAAGGAGTGATTGTTTAAGTCTCAATTGTTTAAAATATGATTTTTTTTATTGATTTTGATTAGTTTCATATTTGAAGCACCTAGTCCCAAAAGCTCCTAAAACGGTTTTTGAAATTTTTTTCAGTTAGATATGTATTTATATGGATATTTTTGTTACTTATATGATGGCCAAAGATTGAACTTTAAAAAACGCCAAAAACCGTCAATACGTATGATCAAAAATTATGGTAAATTTCAAAACACGCTAAAACGGTTGGGTATGCTTTTCAAATACCCCTAAAATGGAGAGCCAAAATACTCTTTAGAATGTAACGAATTAAAAAATAAATACATAAAGTTCACAGATTTAATAGATATGATTTTTTCTCATTTTTCTACCTAAAATCGTTTTTCTCGTTTTTCTCAGAACTACCTAAAATCGTTTTAGGGGCTTTTGAAACTAAGCGCTTCATTTTTAACTTATAATTAATGTTTGTTAACTACCTAAAATACATTGTTTTCTTTAATATCTGCATTATTTCATTATGGACATAATATTTAAATTTCACTTGGAGCCCTATTCACTCATAATATATCGTTACAATATTTCCATATTTAATAACTTTTACGTTTCTACTGCTGTCCATTCATACGTCTAAACGTTTAACTCTTAGTCAAATCCACGTGATAGTGCAATCTCATTCCCTGATATTAAGAGTTAATTAATAATTATAAATCTTTGCTTTATCGTAAGAGCAATTATTAAAATATTATCTATTGCAAACCTTCTTATTCTTATAACTTATACTTTCTTCATTTGAGTACTTAACTAAATTTATTTTCACATTACTAATATTAACTTATTCTCATCTTACAATATTATGTAGCAGTGTCGTGCGGTTAATAGATGATGTGAATGCAGTGCACACCTTGATTATTTTAAGATATTCATATAATATTACATCCAGTAGAAAAGAAAAAACTTAACTAGTTAACTAGTAATGGGTAAGTAATATATAATAATAATAAACGGATATAAGTATTTACTTTACATTTCAAGTATACTTATTTCATCGCGATTATTGCTTTGTCATTATAAACGATTCATGATTCAAAAATACGCAAGTATGTACGTATGCGTAGGTACGCAAGATGATATAACCTAAGCAGTGCACAAGCAATTCATTTTCCTTAAGACAACCAGTCTATGATAAGGATATATGAACAATGGGGGGAGCATAATAATGGAAGGTTTATCTGTGATTTTTCACACAATATGTAAATTTCGGCGCAGGCCTTTCAGTCTAATATATACTTTTCAATCACTTCTAAAACGGAGATCATTGTTTTTTATCGCTCGGTAAATCGGCTGAAATTGCTTTTTTAGCCTAGAATCTCCCTATACACCCCCCATCCCCGCCTAGCATCCAAATCACAATACAAACGCTGATAAATGAACAAGGCGAAAACGAACTATTATGCATCACAATTCAGGTAAAGTGAGCGATTATTTCACTAATTTGAACCGATAATTATTATGAAATAATTTCACGCCATCTTTTGTATATAACAGTAGCGAGGAGTGGATATAGATTTTCAGTCATACTTGATATTAATTTTCATTGAATTAGGACTACAAATTATTGTAGATGGTGCTGGTAGTTTTTTAAATTCAATTGAATCCTGCCCAACCAAACCATAATAAAACATTATATAATTTAAAAAAAACACTAACTGAGAGAGTATATCACAACCAATAGAAAAAACTTTCTTTGAAAAAAGTAAGCCAACCGGTCGGGAATCGAACCCGGCATCTCCAACGGGTAAACGCCCCAAACTCGTCGCATTCAGCCATTATGCTACGGAAGACATACTTATGACGACGAATCGTTGTAATAGTAAAATAACTACCTACTTTGATTTAATAAACAAAAATCGATTGCCGAAGTAACATGATTTCGAAGAGCGCTGAGTGGTAGGTATTTAATAGCCAATAGCTTAAATATTTGTCGTCATTAGTATGTCTTCCGTAGCATAATGGTTGAATGCTACGAGTTTGGGGCGTTTACCCGTTGGAGATGCCGGTTCGATTCCCGACCGGTTGGCTTACTTTTTTCAAAGAAAGTTTTTTTCTATTGGTTGTGATATACTCTCTCAGGTAGTGTTTTTCTAAATTATATAATGTTCAATAATCAGAATGATTTATTCTTAAATCTTGTGAATTATTCGTTTGAATAAAAGAAATAGTTAATTACAAACCATAACAGTTCAGTTATGATATGGGTAATCCGATGATTTTTTTTCGATTTGTTTACGTTGAATTAAGAATACATATTACTGATGGTGTTTGTTTTCAAAATTCATTAACCCTCGCCTAAATCAAATCATAATTTTAAATGATTCTAAAAAAATGATACATTCTTAAATCTTGTGAATTATTCGTTGAATAAAAGAAATAGTTAATTAAAAAGAATATAACTTTATTAAAGCATGACATTTTTAGTAATTATTGATTATTACTCATTATACCCAGTGACATACTCCTAGACTTCCCGTCTTCAATGGGGAGCCGGAATAAAGTTTTGTAGGCCTAAACATGCAAGTTGGCCACATAGTCAATTAACAGAATAAAAAAGACTTATGTCGTATCACTTGGCTATCTGGATAAAAAAGAATATGTTAGATTTAGAAAACAAATTACAATATTTACCTAGATATAAAATTTTAAACTAATAGCTTTAAGTATTATACGAGTATTAAAGATTCATAACATTAAAATTGTAATTAATTTAGTAATAGAAATAGCTTGTAAATATATGTAAGATTTTGTTTTATGAGTTTGAAAGAGATGGATGTAAAAGATGTAAAAGTGAAAGAGAGTTAGCATAAAAGTTCTTTTGTAGTAACTGTACTCGCTAAATTATCACGCGAGCGTTTTTAAACATTTAAAAAGGCAGTTGGAAAAAATACGTAATCACGAGCAGACGTAGAGTTGAGTTCGCAAACTCTCGCGGCAAAAATAAAACTAAGGTGTTAATTATTAGAATACAAGTGTAAATAAAACCATTGAAAATACAAAGCCAGGTGCTAACAAAAAAAAAACAAAGACTTTTATTTAATCTTTGTGAATCCTGAGTTCAACCAATACCCTGAGCTAGCCCGAACTCGGGATATCTCATCAGTATACCCATTGTTATTTATTATTAGTAGATACTTATATCATTGATAATTATTTTTTCATTAGTTAACTCTATTAATTTTTAATACGTTACCCACTACCATTGTTTTTCCAGTACACCTATTAAATGTATTATTAGTGATTAGTTAGGTATCTAATGATGTGGGGTTTTGACGATTTATACGCATATTAAATATATTCTTAGTGATTAGGTATCTAATGATTTATTAAGTAGGGTTTTTTAAAAACACTTCAATTATTCATAAGCTGTTTGTTATATTTTGTATTGTGATCCTTGACTTCATAAGTAGGTGATAATTTTTGAAAATTAAGTGTATTGGTCGTCAGTAAGTATTTACCATTGGTGAGTGAGCATAGTTCCTGAAGATACCAAAAGGCGAAACCAAGATCACAAAAAAACCACTTAAATAGAATAGTACACAACTTAAATCCATTTGAATATATATTAAATTTAGTTTGAATTGAATTTATTACAATGCTTTTGTTTTTGTTCATTTTTGTACGTGCGTTTATAACTGTGTAAGCGTTTTCTTACAGTGTTAATATTAAAACACTAATTCTGTAATAAAATTCTCTTTGAAATTGGATCCCTCGGCATACATCACTGTTCATGAGTCGACCTTTAAAGGACCCAATCGTAGATGAGAAGACTTTTTTATATTGACAGTACTAAGGAATGACGTGAGTAGAAACAAACATTTATCACAGCGCTAGACTAAGTCACGCATGCGCACTTTTCGCACATTTCGAATCGCCCTTTGACAGTATTTAGGACCTTTAAAAAAGCCTTAAGCATTTAGGACTTTTGCTAGATTGTTTTGGTTCCCAACGTGGGTTTGCTTAATGACGGGCGAATGAAATATGTACAAGCTATTAATTCCATGTAGCAGTATTACTTGCTTGCCCCCAATCGACATACTCGAATAATAAGGCAAGCACAAGGTCTTGTCACTTAACTCTGTCTTAAATAAAGTGTACGTCTTTTTATAACTACAAATTTTGCAACGAGTAAATTCAAATTTTACGTAGTATATAAATTACTTGTACCTAGGGCCGTCAAATTAGTAGTTGTCGATACTTTGAAGTAACAATACGAGTGCTTAATTTGCAAACCAGCTAACTGCACTTTTGACCAAAAATGAGATTTTGATAGCATTTTGTTATAAAACATAAATATTCTATGCTCACACAAAATTTCAAAATCCTAAACATAAAAATAAATGCGTTATCGTTCTTTACTCAAAACAGTCAACTGCAGGTGCCAAATTTCCAATATCGTACTCCATTCATTGTATAAATTTTCTTTGTATATAAAGGGGAAGCTAAAATAGTATATTAATTCATAGTGCAGTTTATTAAAAAAACCAAATGTAATTCTGGAATTGTCAAATTTCGCTCGATAGTTGAATTATTAAGTTTTTTCTCCTATAATAATAATTATAGTATATCATATAATTTGCCAATATGGAGTTAGCGGGTTTGCAAATTAAGCAGTCGAATATTTTCTTATATTATTATGACTGCCCGGCCCTATTTAAGGCATCGCTGCTGGTTGACAAAGAAGAGAATAGAAGGTCAGCCACAATATTATGTAATTGAGATTATTAGTTTCAATGTTGGTTACTTCCATCTCTTTTATACATAGCTCTCTAAATACCTTGTCTATTCCAATATTATTATCACTTATGTAACTCTAAAGTCAATAAAAAAACTGATATAAATGTTCTGTCGTATTCCTAGAGTTAATATTATCCTGTGATAAACTGTAATATATCATGTAAATATTTCCGAGAGCTTCGAGAATAGATGTTTGAGACAAATACTGGATGTATAGTGGTATGACTTTAGAAGTAACGAGGAGATATAAGATAGCGAACCAAGCAGCCTCTCATCGCGCTGAGAGTGAAGAACAATGTTGAACATGGCTCGGTCACGTGCTGCGAGCGCCTGAAGAGTATTTCAACCTGGTTTACCTGTTCTTCAAACCAGATTTCGGCATCCTGGAAGGCCGCTAAATACTATCTGCAGAGTGTATACGGCAAAACTATGGGATGCTGGCATGACCTGGAATGACAAGAAAACTGGCAATCGACAGAGATCCTTGAAGGCACCGTGTACAGTTCATATGCTCCAACTAAGGAGCAGACATGGTTAAATAAAGAAGAAGATATTATATAAAGAGTCATAGAGTCTGAGGACAAGAAAGTGAGAGGCAATTGAAGCCTACGAAATGTGTTGTTGGCACTGAATGTATTTCTTGAACTGAGAATCATCTGGACAATCCAGGTAAAGGAACGGCTACCACAGAGATAAAACCGATAATCCTTGCAGATATTTTTTTAATAATTACCCGATCTGAAGTATGTTTTAAGACCGCCAATGCATGGCTTCCAGTTTTGTATAATATGTATGTTTCACGTTATATCCTGTGATAACGTCACTTCTTAACTGACAGCTGTGATAACTAGTCAGAGCGCGATACATGACGACATTATTTATTAATCTTGGATCTAGCGATTTGGAAAATTAAAACTAACAATAATTCCGCCACGCCCTACGCCAAGTCAGAATCGGCGTATTACATACCCGCAAGTTCGATACTTTTTCTACCGATATGACGGCCCGGTCTAGATGTAGATGACGTAGACACATCCACAAATATGTTAGAAGTGTGTGTAATTTTTTTTTTTTTTTAATTAAAAGTCATTTCCTTTGATAGCTGTTTCTGGCTATAAACCTGTCTTCGGAACGGTCGACTATAACTGAAGTACATACCGTTTATACTGATAAGTGAAAATAAAGATGATGCTATAAACGCTGCAATATTTCAAGTTTCGTAACGTACAAAATAATAATTTTAATTGGAATACATATGTATATAATATATATATTTATTTACGCCCACGATAGCCGAGCGGCTAATGCGTCGGTTTATAATATCATTCGTCCCAGATTTTAATCCTAGATCTGGAAAATACACATATTGTTTTTCATCCTGTGTTTTGAGTCAGAGTATGGAGCTAATATGTTGAGCAAGTGGCTATCGTCAAATTCTTGTAAAAACAAAAATATTTTAATACAAACCTTAATCGAACCTCGATAAAAAATATATGTTTATAACACTACAACAGGCCATGGTGTCTAATGACATTCTTCTTTTGATCATGTCCGATCCTAATAGGATCATATAGGCCTCCACAGAGTAGAGGTTTGTATTGACAGATTTTGTTTTTTCGAGAAAATGGATGTCAGCCACTTGTTCAACCTATTAGAACCATACCCTGACACACACAAATTGAAAAACAATATGTGTACTTGCCAGACCTAGGATTCGAACCTGGGACCCACGGCGTTATAGTCCAACGCTTAAACCGCGCGGCCACCGTGGGCATGACATTAGTGTAAAGAAAAATGTGTGTAGTAGTAGAAGTAAAACAATCACAAAATCACATTGTGCACTGAACATTGAGGGTCGCCCTTTGTCTTTGATTTTGGTCTGGCTGACAAAATAATCTTCGACACAAAAACAGTGCAAAAATTCGGTAAAGTGTTTTAATATAACATTTCATGATTCAAAATTTCAGTCAGAATTTTTGATTTAAATAATATAATATAGTAAAATTAGCAGAATCACGTCAAATAGATTAAGTCATATAGAAGTAAAATAAAATTGATGTATCAACCAAACGAAAACAAAAAAAAACACTGGACGTTTCCAAGCAGAAAGGTATAAAGTTAACGCATTTAGTTTTTATGTGCTAGGCCTTATTATGTACAGGTAACCGAGTTTTATTACCAAATAAATTCACAGGTATCACGAATACTTAAAAAAATACAAAGGACTGAGATTTAAGTGAAAAATTAAAAAAATGGAGTTAAACCATTTTAAGGGATAAGCCATCAAATTTATGTGCCTGTGTGAGGCTTTAATTGAAAAACATAGTATCAATAGAAACGAACCGAAAAGTCACTTTGAAATTGTTACATAGATACTGCTATTTAAATTTAGTTCACTTAAGTGAAAATATATAATTAAAATCATTTTTTTTATAAGATGTTTGGTTGAGCTTTTTAAATGGATTGTAATTATTTTAAGGGATGATGAGGTCGGATCTAGGGGTGGGGGCGATGGAACAGAATGCCAGACACTGACCTTTGTGATCATGTATGATGGGTCCGTGGTCTGGTTTCAACTTTCGCTCGCGCGGTATTATTGTTTTAGGTCACCTGGTTCGTACACTCACGCACTTTGTGACACAATTTTATGGATTATATGTGATGGTGGATGCATGTTGATGATAGATTATGAATGAGTCTGTATCTATTGAGTCAATCACTTAAGCGACGGAAAGTTATTAGAAGTTATTAGAAGCCCGCACACGCCCGCTGTCGAGATGCAACTGAATGTTCTCTGTAACACCATCTCTCATTACCCGTAATTGCTTATTGATTGTCTGGTGACAATAACACTGGGGATTAGGAGGTGGGTGAGAAGATATGGAACTTCAACTCACTTTCCAGCAGTATTGGAACCATTTAACGATAAGTATGCAGAGATGCAATTTTTTCTACTACGAAGTAATTATACAGTGATTACTGTAGGGTCACAACCTGGACATCAACTCTGCGAAACCTCAACATTAACTCTGCGAAATGAACGAGCCCTGAACATCTTTGAAAGAAAAATTTTCCGCCGTATATATGGACCAATCAGGGACTGCACCAATTGGAGGAGAAGATATATTGCTGAGCTCTACGGGCTGTACAAAGATTGCAGCGCAATTCAATCAATTAAGATTGGGAGACTGCAATGGCTAGGTCACGTGCACCGTATGAATTACAATGAACCGGCAAAGAGAGTGATGTCCAGCAATCCAATAGGGCGTAGAAGAAGAGACAGGCCAAAGATTCGCTAGTTGGATGGAGCTGCCAGTGACTGCCATATTCTGGGGGTACCGAATTGGAAAGCGGCCACACTGGATAGGGACAGGTGGAGGGAGCTGTTGGAGGAGGCCAGGACCCACACCGGGTTGTCGCACCCCTGATGATGAGGATGATGATGATGACTGTGGGGTTACTGCCAATAGTTGGTAAGTCGATAATTTAGGTATTTAGAGTTAACAGCGGTTTGTATATCTATATATATATATATATATATATATATATATATAAATATGTATGCTAGAAAAAAATCAAGATCATCCGATAAATAGAACATGTACATAAAGCACAAAAAATTAGCATTATGCCTGACAGGGTATGCCAAACTTCAAATTGTAATTACTGCATAACCTGATTTCGAGATTTATACATATTATGATTGTCGGTGTGCTTTGTCACTATCAACCAATGACATTATTAATGAAGGACGCACTCAGTACAGTAGCTAGCAAGTAAATTCGCCCATAGTGACATTCGCACGTGCATAGGTAGACGTCACGCAATATCCATTATGCGATATCACGCATCGGGAATTTATAGCAATATCACCTTTATTGTAACGGCGTTAGAACAGTGTTTCTAGTATCAATGTTCGTTTGAGCGAACCTGTTCGAACCGAACTGTTCGGCAGACCCGACAAAAAGTTTCGGGAATTTATAGCAATATCACCTTTATTGTAATGGCGTTAGAACAGATTATGCCATTCGGCAGACCCGACAAAAAAGTGAGTGTCATTTTTTTTCCAGATGCTTCGTCCATAATAATGTCATTGCTATCAACACATTGTGGTATTGGTTCAATGAAAACAAATAATTATTTTGACTGACAAAGTTTAGTGTGCACTGTTTATGTCGAATCTTAACAGCCCACCTCCACCCTTTGCCACTTCAGATAATAAATAGCAATATATTATATTGTACATGTATATTGAACATTATTATCAATGGATAATATTCAGATAATCTCAATATATAATATTATTGTACATGTATATTGAACATATGAATGGATAATATTCAGACAATATCAATATATTATATTGTATATGCATCATGGCGCCCACATCCTGAAGCGGGCCCCCAGGCTAGAATTTTTGGCGGCCCCCCTACCTATCGCTAAAGATAAAGGCAGTGTGATGCTCTACAGTAGCGTTTTCCAAATGATGTACGCGGTAAAATTAATGTTTATATTTAGTGTTTTTTTGTATAGTTTAACACTTCTATTTGAATAATTATAGAGTTGTCGAGCATCGATACACAATTAAAAATTGTATCGTACAACCACATTATTTTAAATAGTAACATTATCGAAGAAAAAAAGTCTTTTTTTACTATTAGAGAAAATTTGTGTTTATTCACTTATCTGGTCGAATCGCCACACCGGGCCCTTCCTGAGCCCAGGCCCCCAGGCTAGAGCCTTGTCAGCCCTCCTTTGTGGGGGCCATGACATGTATATTGAACATACCAATGGATAATATTCAGATAATATCAATATATTATATTGTACATGTATATTAAACATATTAATGGATAATATTCCAATAATATCAATATAATTATATTGTACATGTACATTGAACATAATATCAATGGATAATAAAATTGATTAAAGCGTGAATAAATGAATCAAAATTAAACTTATATTTCTCACGTTGAAATGAAAATTGGGCAAATCGCAAACGCTTAGTTTTAAAACTAAAAGTCAGTAAAGCGTGATTTTTTTGCGGAATAGTTGCCTGTCACAAAAAAGCCAGTATGATAAATTGGAGATCTCCAATGAAACCGAATAACTATTTCGGGCTGATAGTATGGAAGTGGAGCGCAGAACGCGTAGGTGTGGTAATAAACCATGCCCGAATTTATGAGTAGGGGATAGGCCAACAAAAATACTATCCGTCACTCTATGTAGTTTTATTATAATAAAACCAGTATTTCGCACCCAAAAAGGTTACTGAGAAAATGGTGAAGAATATACCTAATTCTGAAACTAAAATTAAAGTTCTTTTTTTATTCATTTATTTTACATATTATAATGAACATAACAAATTATAAATTCAAAGCGTTCACGACATGACATAAAATAAAATAAGTGTTAATAATTTTTAAAAATAAAAATACAGAGAAATGTGAGTTAATAATACAATAAGAAATAAAATAAGGATAATAATAGACCAATGATTTCCAAACTTTATGTTACTAATTTAATTAAAGCATTCTCCCACCCTTTATTTCATAAAATAATACACATTTTAGATTGTAAAAAATATATTAATACTAAATATATTTTTAATCGTAGGTAATTGACAGAATATTAAGCATGGGTTTTTTTACTACTTTACAATATATTATATTAATTTGTTTTTACTGCGATTGATGTGCTACCATCTAAGAAGTGTCATTGAGGAGTTGAGGAGAGTATTATTCGAATTCCTTTTGGTATTCTTAGAGCGACGTTTGCATTCATACACCTGCACTACACTTCAACCCTTCTTGAATAGACTGACAGAAGGGCCTCATAAGAAACCTACACTATTTGCCAACAAAATTCAAAATTTTAAGCACAAGCGCAAGGAAGCTAGGCTCCGACATAAGATGATGCCCCCTGACTCTCCAAATCCTGATGATCCACCCCCTCCTCACTCAATTACAGGTACCTCTTCCACAGCGGATGCGGCCAGCAGTACTCTGACCCCGCCGGATCCCTTCCAGGGTCTAGCGGTAGAGGTAAAAGAATGTTTGGAAGCCCTAAGAGTTAAACTAGGTAGCTTTAGAATGTACATCAGAATGAGACTCGGGCTCAAAGCCCAGGTTAGAGCTTAACTTGTGGAAAACAGAAAACGGGGTATACCCCCTAGGGACTGGGCGAACATCTTTGATGTTATAAAATGATCCACACAAGATCATAATCTCAAGCAGAACATCCCGCTAAAGGATGAACTTTTTGTTTGTTGGACCCATAAGGACAATATTCGGAAGAGGGTTTTTCTTAACTGTTTTCCCTCGAAAGACTTGTTTGAAAAGCGAAGGTAAATGTAAATTCAACAGCTCAATACTTAGCTAGATTACATGCGGGAAAGGGCATTAATGTACTTACAAGACCCAACCCTAGAAATAATAGTCAGGAAACCGAGGTCTGCCTCTCAGACCTCACAAGGTTTCAGTTAGAAGAAAAGGTAGGAAAAAAAAACACATCGCTGTCTAATTTTCAGGTAGTTCTATATCAAATTTGTAAGCAAAATTACTTTTTAATACCATTTTGTTATATCTCCGGAACTCTGTTTAACGTATTAGTCAGAATATAAAAATTAAAAACGAATTTATCGATTCGACAATAAGTTATTATTTTATATACAGAACACAGTTTTTAGTATACTTATATAATATTGGTTGTGCAATTATTATAATGTGAACTATCAAATTACTCTCCTGACAATTTTATTGAAAGAGACATAGAAAAACCTAAAAATCAGGCAGCGACATATTTCTTGATAATGACTTCTGAAATGAGCCTGAAACATCGAGAAGGGAAGGAAGGAGTTCACCCAAGTAAATATTACAATAAAAAAATCGGTCTGTGTACTTACGTATGCGCGTTAGAAGTTATACTTCTTTGGCGTAACGAAACTTATGATAAACTAAATTCTTTGACTAGCTCTTAATTATCTTGTTAAATTACACACTCAAGAAAAAAGACCGCTTATTGGAACGCCGTTGGTTTATTTCTATACACTTTAACTTATAGTACTAAATTATATAATTGTTTCTCGTTGTTTTTATTTTTAAAGTACCAACTGTCACTCGACGTTTTACATTATTACTTATACGTTATTATATATTTGGTATTGCAAATGGCTGACAATAATAAATTCGCCACCTAGGCAACGGAACAATTCTAAACTATAATATTATACTCTATAATCGTCACGATTGCAGTATCATACTGTGGCGTAAAGGTAGTGCGTTCGGCTGATAACCGAACAATCGATGGTTCGAATCCATTAATCGAGTGCGTTTTTTTTTCGTGTAAACAAAAAATATTTTTTACATGTCACACGCCGAAAATTCACTCTGATCTGATTTCCCAAACGCGCCAAAAGAAGTATAACTTTGATAATCTTAAACGTCTCAAACATTAGGTATGTCATTTGTTTATTTAGAGAAATATATGGCATACGTTACCTCGACATCAACATAAATCATTACTGGCCATAATTTTGCAAGTCTCTTACGTGCACACAGCCACGGCAGTGACGCGATGTGACATCTTGTCAACAGATAGTCGGATTTACATCCGATCGTCGAGGAAAGAAAAAGTACACGCGGTGGAAACCCTAAAATCTATTACGATGAATAAAATACCTAAGTATTTAAAAATATAAACAGATGTTTATATTTCAACCGTGTAAAGCTATTTCAACAGATTTTTATGATGATTGTTATTGGCTATTCATTTGAGGGTATGGCGAGGAAGAAGGAAAGAGAAAACATCATTAAATCCCGTACCCTGGATCTAACCTCACATATTATAGCAACCTACAAATGCGTTATTATGCCGTATCTCTCCATTTTCAAACAGAGATATGCAATAAACGGTATTTATCGCCCACCGCCCGCTGGGGGGCTTTGTGGATTCGTTACAACGGCCGGCGCAATTGCAACGGCAAACCGTTATTGCCGAAACGTTAACGGTTTCGTTACGCCCGCAAATCACCCGTTACAATATGGCGGCTAAGTCTGCTTAACCGGAGGATTCAATTGCGAATGAACTCTGTTATTTTAAACATGTCGTGTGCGTCCTGTTAATAGACTGTGAAGTAGATGGCCGGTACAATTTTGATTTACCGTGTTTCAAAAATCTAACATTATAATAATTATAATTATAATTAAAAAGTTATTTTTTAATGAATGAATAATTTACGACATTTGAATTTAACTAATTTTGACTTCCCTCCTAAACTTATATTAAGAGTGGTTTTAAGACCAATATAACTTGAAATTGCAAAAAAATACCTTTTATCATTTTGATTTAATTCGACAGATCAATATTATCATACCAAGTCGACACTAATATAGTGAAAAATGAAAACATCATCGACTATGACGATAAGCTTTTTCGCTAACATTATAACGCAAAAGATATTGGCGCGAATCCAGCAGATACAGGCACAAGTCCCGTCGGATGTCATATTTTTTCTACAATTTTTGAAGTTATACTTCTTTTGGGGCGTTTGGTAGAAAGTGAAATTGAGAGATGCGCGCGCACACCGTTATGAAAGTGCGCGACAGTATAAATTTAGCTGCAAATCAGTCAGCTGTATACAAACGCAAGTTTTATAGTAGAATTGTTTCGTTGCCTAGGCAATTTGCAATTCCTTACGTAAACAAACGATTAAACGTCAGAGTGACAATTGTTACTTTAAAAATAAAAACAACGATAAATATTTATATTATTTAGTAATATTAGTTAAAGTGTATATAAATAAACCAACGGCGCTCCAATAAGTGGCCCTTTTCTTGAGTGTGTAATTTAACAAGATAATTAGGAGCTAGTCGAAGAATCTAGGTTATCACAATTTATCATTGTTTTTGTTTTGTAACGCCAAATAAGTATAACTTCTAATGCCGTGCCCAGATTGGCAACAAGTTGCTGGCAACCTCATTTAATTTCACGATGATAATTATCATAATCTATGTGACCATAAATTATTTGAATGGAAATTTAATGAGGTTACCAGCAACTTGTTGCCAATGTGGACACCGCTTATCGCGCGTACATAAGTACACACGACCGGTTTTTTTTCTAGTGTGTACCTATATGCATGAGATATTTTAAAATTGTGTATATTCAATAATATATAGAATGTTACATACTCAAATCTTGTATCTTATTCGTTGCATAAAAAGAAATAGTTAATTAAAATTAATTATTAGTAGCCCTAAACAAAGTATATTTTTTGTAAACTTGGTTTGACCGATAATAAAATGTTCAAACTCAATTATGTGAATGTTTCAGATTGTTTTTTTTTCTATTTTATATTATTACTATTATGTAAATAAATTTAATCATCTTTCTAAAGTCAATAAACTATTTGAAAGAAAACATCATTTTATATTTCTCAGAAGTTAATAACAGTTGAGTTTTAATATCCGGTTGCATAAATATATCTTACAAACTTCCCAAAAATACGATTTTCAAGACGTACCTCGGTCAATTTTGAAAACTTGTTATGAATAATCAATTATTGCTGAATTAATTATCTATCAAGTTTCCATCCGCTACAAGACGTTTTTGGAATGGGTAAAATCCAAAAATATCTGCTTAAATTTTACTTTATTATTGATAATATCATCAACAAATTGAACTAAGGACAATTTGGCACCGCGCACCAGGACATCTTTTATGCAGCATATATGGATAAAATGCGCGAAGACATATAGGAACGTAACTTCATATTAAAACAATCGAGTAAATAAACAAATCTAATAATATAAATATACATTTAATAAAGATGTATTGTTGTCACAACAAAATAAATACAATGTGGCCATCGTAATCCAATTTGTAAGGCACTGTTATTTTATCCGGAGGCTCCGGGTTTGATTCCCACAATATATTTGAGTCGTCTATTTTTTGAGTTAAATATATGTGTTAAAATAATAAAAGGCGTTAATCTATATAAAGAAAAATAGTTGGCTAGCAAAAGTCACTTTAATCTACGTAAAAATCATTGACAAAGTTGACTGTTGGTGTCAAATCTAACATTTTTCTATAAATAATTTCAATGAAAATAGATATCTGTCATCAAGGCCTTTCTAATTCTCATAGTGTGCTGTGTGTCTGCAGTCTTTGGAGTATTATATATAATGAAAATCGACTCACCGACCTTACTCATTAATATTCGAGGGAGTACAATACTTTTTATCTAATTACAAAAAACAGTGAGTGCTCTGGTGGTTTTTTGCGATTGTCTCAAAACTCGAAAGATTGTCTTTTAGGAATATGTGAGTTAGGACTCTAGGAAACTCATTTGTGATGTTCTCGAAACCTTGATTTATGTGATTGTTTCACTTGTATGTTTACTATCATTAGAGTTCACGGCTTGTTGTAGTCTTTAAAAGTTAATGTAAAAAAGAATATATGAGAAAAAAATATATGCCCAGTCCATAGGGCTCTAGCCTGGGGGCCCGGGCTCAGGAGAGGCCCGGTGAAGTGAGATAAACACACTTCACAAATTTGCTTTAATAGTAAAAAAGTCGCCTACGGCGCTATTTTCTTTCAGTATTGATATTATTTACAATTATGTGGTTGTACGATACAATTTTTAATTGTGTGTTGATACTCGTCAACACTATAATTCAAATGGATGTATTAAAATCAATGACATTAATATGGACGAAGCATCTGGAAAAAAAATGACACTCACTTTTTTGTCGGGTCTGCCGAATGGCATAATCTGTTCTAACGCCATTACAATAAAGTTGATATTGCTATAAATTCCCGATACTTTTTGCCGGGTCTGCCGAATGGCATTATTCATATTTTAATATCAATAATCAATATCGTTCGCTCAAATGAACATTGACACTAGAAATACTGTTCTAACGCCACTACAATAAAGGTGATATTGCTATAAATTCCCGATTCGTGATATCACATAATGGAAATTGCGAAATTTTGTCACGTGACGTCTACTTATACATGTGCGAATGTCGCTATGCGCGAATTTACTTGCTAGCTACTGTACTGAGTGTGTTGTCCATTAATAATGTCATTGATTAAAATATACAAAAAAAAAAACACTGAATATACACATTAATTTTACCACGTACACCATTTTGAAAACGCTACTGTAGAGCGTCACACTGCTTTTATCCTTAGCAATAGGTAAGGGGGCGCCAAAGATCCTAACCAGGGGGCCTGCTTCAAGATGTGGGGACCATGGCCCAGTCTGATCAACCAAGTATGCCTATAACCCCCTAGATCTTCTCTGTGTTGATAATTTAATGTAGGTACCTCGATTCCCTGGTAATCAATAAGAATTTCATAAGTTATGTAATAAAACGGAGAATAATAACATCAAACGGCTGCTACTTTGATCTACAAAATCAGTAAACGTTTCGCATCTTTTCATCATAAAAAATTCTGATGTACAAGTCGTTGATCTGACCAATACTAACATACTGGTTGAGTGTTGGCATATACGAGAAAAAGGTGTTACATGGGATATATGAACCCATACCAGAAGGAAAAGGATGACGTATTCAACATAACCTAGAGCTCTGCAACCTCCAACCATGAATAAATATTGGTACACTCCTATGGGCAAGCCATGTAGCAAGAATGGACAGTGCTCAACCACCAAGGAGTATCCTAGATACCAGGCCGGACGGTCGGAGGTCGAAGGTCAGGCTCAGACTCCAGTGTCAACAAAAATGCTAGAGTAGTCGCCGTATATATCTGGAGGATACTAGCCCAGGATAGGGGAAATTCTTTTAGGAGACTAGGATCCACTCTGAGTCGTTAAAATACTTATAATGATCATTGTGACATGTGTCAATGGCTTTTAAATTTCTATCTTGAACAGTGTAATAATAATTTTTATTGCGCAATACATTATATATTGCAGAAGCCTTCTGTATTATATTATTGATCAACCGATTAATAAAAGTACGTACGCAATATTGTATATTGATTCACAGCATATCTCAATTATATTACACAATCATATTGATCGTAACGTCTTTACGTATATTATTAATCTGTGCGGCACCCATATGTCCGTTGTCCAATTGTCTGGGCATCCAGTCAGCGGCGCTAAATCGAGCCATTATTAAAAATATATAGCACAACAAACATCTATTAAGGGGGGACATGCTCGTCGAAGGTCAAAATTGAGTTTTTATTGTATTTTCAAACCATGATCCTGGACACTCCTTAAACGTTGTAGATAATCTATTTATATAATTTTGAAGCCTTATTATCTTTTATAGTTATTTTAAACATTTGATGACTGCATAAAGTATTTTTGTTACATAAAATAGTATTCTTTTAAACCTCTCGCTCTAATGTTTTAGAATATAGTCATATTTCGGTACATAACTGTGCAGTGGTGTTAAGATTTTTTACGTTTATTAATTTTTAAACGCATTTATGAAACCATTAGTATAATTTATTACGAGATATTTTTTGTAAAATATTCACGATAAAAAATTATATTGATAATCTCTGTGATCCCAAATTTGACAAGAATTAGGCATGTTATTATTCAAAAAATCGGCAAGATTAACACATTTGAAGATGATTCTAAAGATACTTATTATAAGCTATGTCTTTGACCATTCAAGTGTGATAAACATCTTATGAATAATGATAGCTTTATAATAATTATTGACCTAAGAATAAGGTAGTGTTTTTTTGAAATACGCCATTTCTTTTGTCATTCCCCAGTGGTTAAGCTACAACATACGGCCGTAGCCATAAATTGACAAACTAAAATTGAAGTAGGGAGTAATATGATATTGACGCGCGTGTTTGAACATAGAAATATGACTATATTCTAAAACATTAGAGCGAGAGGTTTAAAAGAATACTATTTTATGTAACAAAAATACTTTATGCAGTCATCAAATGTTTAAAATAACTATAAAGGATAATAAGGCTTCAAAATTATATAAATAGATTATCTACAACGTTTAAGGAGTGTCCAGGATCATGGTTTGAAAATACAATAAAAACTCAATTTTGACCTACGACGAGCACGTGGGCCGTTAAATATATTTTTTAAGCGTGGAAGAGTTGCGGATAGAATTATTTTTCTTTTCACAGATTAACTTCAAAGTTTAACGTTTCGAAAAAGGAACGCGTAATTAAACTCTTAAATAATGAGCTGGTAAAATTAATGAAAGAATACTTGACCTTTACCTTCCTATGTATAAAACGTTGACAGATTAATTGTATTTGAAAATTAAAAATCAAATAAAAAATCTTTCGCAGTTTCTTTATCTGAATGTCAATGTCGGCTCTTCTATAAATAAACACCCGCGGAAACAATTAAGTCTTCAATCTTCCTAGAGCAGGGTTGGCGAACCGTTTTACGTACGCGTGCCAAAATTTCCCAAATAATATTTTTCGACTGTCTGACGTGGCCAAGCAGTTTTTCATCACGAAAAAAACGTTTTTGTAAGTTTTCAAAAAAGTAGTATTCAAGAAGTCTAAATTACAATTGAGTTCTTGAAATTCTATCTTTCACCGTATTTCTAGCCGAAGGCATATCTTTTATTCTTTGATTTTTTTTCTTTCTTTTCAAACTAGTCTAAGAGCTTGTGGAAGCATTTAAACCACTCTTATTTCATATTATATTCTCCATCACTGAATGGTTTTCCATATTTAGAGATTATGCTTGACGTAAAATAATAAACAGTTATTATATTTGAATGACTGCCGATAATTAATTTCATAAAGTTTGTGGATTTAACATTTTTTTTTAATTCCCCGATCCTAAAAACCGACCTTTTCAATTGTAAAATCCTCATTAAACGTAAAGATTATTCTTAAAAAGGATTTGCCTGCAATTTTTTATATAGTGCGATTTGTCATTTATGCATGAATTTTATCGTTTCCGTTTACACATCGATTGGTTAACATAATGTGAAAATACGCTGGGCTATGTTGTCATTATTTTTAAATATTATAGAAGTACTTATTTATTATTTATTTGTAAAACTTAAAAAAAACATTTTGAAGTGTATACCTATAAAATATTATTTTTTTCCTCTTAATAATGAAACATTCGCATGCCAGGCAAAATCCACTCGTGTGCACGCATCTAATGGCACGCGTGCCATAGGTTCGCCATTCCTGTCCTAGAGCTTTCCAACATTTTGTAGCTTTACCATACACACATTATAGATAAAGCACTGTTTCCTAACCACCGGACCGGATCGCAAATGTCTGTTCCCCCTTTTTAAATGCATATGCCAAAAATCACGCTGAGAGCTAAGAGGCGACGTTGGACCTGGCTCGGCCACGTGCTGCGGATGCCAGAAAAGAACCTCAACCTGGCTTGCCTGTTCTTCAAGCCGACCGGATTCCGGCTTCTTGGAAGGCCGCTAAATACTATCTATAGAGTGTATACGGCAGAGCTACGGGATGCTGGTTTTACCTGGAACAAAGCAAGAAGACTGGCAAGCGACAGGGATTCTTGGGGCGCCGCGTGGCGTCCATATGCTCCAATTGGGGGGCGGATATGGCCAAAGAAGAATGAAGAAGAAGGGTGTCGTATAAAAATATTTTGTAGTGTCTTCAAATTATGTAATTACTTGATATTATATCAAATTGTTGTTTTCATCTCTTTATTTCTAATTAAAAAGAAAAAGTATTGTTTCCATCAGTAATATTAATTTTAATAAAACAGACGAATCGGTTTTTTTATTCACTTTACAACAATAACGATTCAAAATTTCAAACTACCGGCAATACGTTTTGAACCATTAATTTCAAAAGACAAAGGGGTAGGTTTATTTTGTCTGCTAGTTCCGCACCTTTATAAACGCGATCCCATAATAACTCAGCACTTTTCCCAGCATTAAATATTTTCGTAAAAATTCTTTGTTTTTAACTTCACTATTAATCAAATACTTTTCGGCAAAGGTAATCTCATTGAAAAAGTTCGTTTCAAAAAAGTTCTATCAAAATGGTTCAACATTTTTCCCTTTTAAGTGTAATTATGGTATGCTCAGGTATGAAATATAAACATTTTTTAATATAGGAAGCATAGGCTTCAATTATTTTAACACCCACTTATTTTGTGAGTAGCTAATCGTTTTTCTATAACACCCTGTTTACACGTGCATAAATTTACCACTAACCGTACTGCTAAGTACGGGTTAATATAGGAGGGTTTGTTTCATTATAATTAAAACCAAACCAAAAAACAATTAAATATTTAGTATATTTCGCTTTTCATTCAAGATAAAAGATTTATAAATTGATTTAAGAAACAATTAAGTATTATCAATATTTCACGTTCACGAACACTTTGGCGCGAAAAGTTAGGTAGTGAATTAAGTAACCGGACAAAACAGAACATGAATAAACATGATATGAAGAAATAGAATGGTAATAAAACAGAACGTGAAAAAACAGAACAGTCAGGGGAAAAATAAAACATTCATTTTTGTTGTACCTATTTATTAATAAAATTTATACGAAATATATCTGTACCATAGAACTGAATATCTGTAAGTCACATATTATTCAATATTTTGCAAGAGAGCAGTTTTAAAACACTTAATCTAATCTAGTTAAAATACTAACTCGCGGTCGGACTAAAACTCCGTATGTTGGACTTCCGCACTTTTGCTATAGATTAAAGCAAACATGACTTAAATTGGACATCCTCTCATTCAGCTCCAAAGCATAATAATGGACTACCGTCGTTTTAGAAGTGAGTATTTTGAAAACCAGAATGTGAATACACATTTTTATCTGCATACTTAACTGAAAAATGATAAAAATTTGACTTCCGCACTTGCAGCTCTATAGTACAGATATAAATATTAAATATATATTATAAAAACTGCATGTTGGCCATTGGGTTTAAAAACCTCAATTTATCAGCTTGATTTTAGTAATCGTTGCACCTAATCACCCAAGCATTTTGAACATATCAGATTGATTAAGACAAGATATATCTAGCTTGCCGGCAACACCAAGTTGAGTCCCGTTTAATTGAGGCTTTCCAGCGATTAGGAATGCAGAAACTATATAATTTGATTTTTCGCGGCGTATTGAAAACCTATGTTATTAAAAATCTATACAACATATTACAGATATACGAAAATTGAGCGTAGTTATACGCAAAGCAGCCAGTCCACAAAACCTCAAACAGAGATAGAAACACTTTTATGTAAAGTGTGTTTCTTTAAATCCACAAAGCCTCTGTATACTGTTTATACCATTTGAATGATAGATATTAATATATATATATATATGATTTTGTGTAAGTTATAAAGAGATAAAAGCATGAAATCTATGAAATGTTGGTGTTTTGGCAGTCCAGGCTGTTTTGTGCAAAACGGATTTTTTTAAATGTTCATTTTTGAATGCAGCTAACTCTTATTTTTGTAAGAAAAATCGTTATTTTTGCACATATTTTCTTAAATAAAGCCTTTTGAGTTATTCAAGTATTATGGGAATTTCAAAGTTCTGAAAATAATTCGAAAAACTTGTAAATTATAAATTTATATTTAGCTGCCTGGCACTAATTTTTACATGAAAAATCTATATATTATGTTATATATAATAAAATGAAAAACAAATAATGTAATTGAGAAAATAATTTTTATTAATTGAATGTAGAAAAACACACCTTACAGTAAGGATTTTAATAATTAAGTACATAATATTATCATGTGGCTGCTTTTTGCAGATCGAATATGGCATATTTTTAGAACGCATTTATATGACATTTTTGTATGACAGCAGCTTGGTTGCTTTATGCAAATCGAAAATGTCATATTTTGCGATTTGCAAAATTTTTAAAACGAATTTATATGAGATTTTTGTATGACAGCAGCTTGGCTGATTTGTGCAGAATATAAAACAAACGTGTGAGATTATGGAAATCACAATAACTCATATTTTTCAAAATTGTGGCCTGGCTGCTTTGTATATAACTACGCTCAATTTCAATAAAATATTATATTTTCCCTGAAAGGTCATAGTTACATTTATCGCTATTATGTTTTGTCACTGTTCTGTTTTTTCATGTTCTGTTTTGTCACCGTTCTGTTCCTTCGTGTTCTGTTTATTCATGGAACCGTGAATTAGATTCAGACGCGACGGCCAAGGCTCGAGGGATAGTTCCCGACTGGCTAGTACCTACCCTCTGTCCTTCATCCACCCTGAGACAAGTAACGGTATTTTTTTTCACTTGTTTGTTTCGCTGTGCACCCCGGACTAGGATTTTTCTATTGACTAATTTACAGTAACAAAATAATATTATTATGTACGACTTCTTTTCTTCCTTACTCTGACAATTGTAGGATTTTTGGTGGGGGATTTAGGCACTAAATGTGGTATTTGGCATCAGTACGTATTATCAGGTCCATAACAATAAAATGTACGTGTAAACGCATATTATCGTGCAAGTTGCAAGATTCGATGCATGGATGAAAAAAAATCAACAGCTTCTGAATTTTCACGCGATAATTGGAACTTGTGAGATATCTACGCATGCGCAGTGGAACGATGGTGGCAAACCTATCGGAAAAAAAGAACTTTACCACGCAGAGCATTTTGAATGTTTCACAACCAGTCAAACAGCACCATAAAATGACAATAACGCGACTCGCTCACGCTTAAAGAATGTGATTTTCATTTTAACGTGTAAACAGCTATTATCACGATAGTTAAATTTACACACTATCGGTGCCAGTCTTGAGGACATATGGACCTTCACAGGTTGTATTGACAGATTTTTGATTTTACGACACATGGATGTTAGCCACTTACTCCATATTATAGGTACAAACGACCATTGAAAAAACAACATGTGAATTTTGTATTTACCACATCCGGGATCTGCGACATTATAAGCCGCCACCTCCGCTCGGCCATCGTCAATATTTGATAATAATATTTTTTAGTTCTTTCTTACTTAAATTTAAGTGATTCGGAACAATTCAGGGACGACATTAAGTGTACCTACATGATAAGATGAAAACTATTCTTTAGTTGAGAATGTCCGCTCTTGATCAATATTAAAATATGTGGAGTAACTACCACATAATATTAAATTTTAAGAATCCACCAAGAATTTTATTGACAGTTAACATAAATGAAGTACTTATTTAATTCAGTAATACCTTCAAAGTACCTACACACCCTAAATATTATCAAATATCTGCATAGTATGTAGAATCTATGTCCAATTTAATAATTTTATCGAAATGGATGGTCATTTTAATCAAATAAAAATTGTATATCAAATAACTGCCACGATTTTTTTTAATTCGAACAAATTACTATACCCGACGAGTTGATCGATGAGAAGCCAATTCGATTTAAAATCTTTTTGTTTATTGTGATTCGGTTCTATCACTTTGTTATTATCTATAATCTATAAAATAATATAAAAATCAAAACACGTTTGTTTTAAATCGTTTTCCTACTGACCTCCCAACTGACGTCTATCTAATATATAAAAATCAATATTTGTTTGTTTATTTCGCACCGTGAGTGTAAAACCATAGCAAGTGCAAATTTTTCAATTTCGAGATTTAAATGCAAAACAACTGTAAAAGTCATAAACTTGATAATGTAAAATTGAAGTTACTGCAAACTTAAAAATTTTCATTAAAAAAGACAGATATTTGGGTTTTACAATACAAAGATTTACTTCCATTGTTAATGTAAAACCATAGTATCTGCAAATGATTATCCATGACTAATTGTGAAACCCGAGCATCAGACGCATTCTTTTGGTGAATGCAATGTGGCATTGTTTTTATTATTGTGATAGCAGGCAATTATTGAAATGATTCAGTGTTAAGACTTTGATAACGCATCCAGACGTATTCTACAACACATTATTGTTTCCTTTGATTCAAGTAATGTAGTGCAGTGCATTTTTTTTTATCAAATATGAGTTTAAGGATTCGAATGATGGTGGAGTTAGCTTTAAAAGCTGAAAAACTTCTAAAAAGGTAAGACTTTGTGATAAAATATTATACTAAAATGATATACAAAACTAACCTTAATATTATTATTGTTATGAAACTTATTATTATCGACTTATCTTATGTACCTATGTATTTATTTTATGCACCTATAATAATAAACTCTTTCAATTAACATCACAGTATATCAATCAGATCTATGATATTTTTGTTTTTGCAATGTTACAGATTTTCAAAAATGTGACAAGTACATTTTCTGATGCTGAAGAACCCATGTTGGATATAGATACGGATGCTGCTGGTTTGCAAGAGGAACAATACCCATTATAATATAGGCTTTTTTCAACCAAACAAGGACCTATGTGACTTTTGTGGAAAATATAAAAATTGCAGTAGCGAAGAGAAAAATATAATTCAAGTTAAATAATATATGACATTCATCAAAAAAAATAAACAATTATTGAGAACACAGAAGGCGAAAGACGAATAAAATAGTATGTTGCTATAATCTGCAGGCCATATTATCAACACCAAATGCCCAGATATCAGTGCTATATTATAAAAGAAAGCTTTCAACCTATAATTTTACCATCTTACACACATTAATAATAAAAATGGTTACTGTTTTGTTTAGCATGAAGGGACTACAAACAAAGGGGCCAATGCAATTGGTTCTTGTGTTGTAAAATTTTTGGAAGACCAATCAATTGGGAAGGAAGTCATTTTTTATTTGGATAATTGTGTGACAGAATAAAAATAAATTTATTACAGCAATGTATTTATACGCCGTCCAGAATTTTAATATCCCAAAAATCACACACAACTTTTTGGTCATAGGACGCACCTAGAACGAGGGTGACTCTATAACACTCTTGCAGAAACAAAAAAATAGTCTTGAAGTCAGGTCCAATTTATATACCAATACAGTGCATTCCAGTGATTCACTGGAAATTGGCACTGACGAGATTTTTGATTTTCACAAGTTAGCAAATGCAATGGGCAATAATTTTCAACTCAACGAAAATAGTAAAAAGGTTAGTTGGGTAGACATTCGCGTTATTGAAGTGAGGAAAAACAATCCTTATTGCCTGTAATAACCCTTATTGCAAGTATGAAACTGAAGTGTTTGATGTAATAAATATTAGAAAACGTCAGGGCGGACGTCAATCAGTACAACCTCAACTACACAAAACATTTATAAAACCACCTCGGATCTCCGAAGCAAAATTAAATGACTTGATTTCCCTATGTTCATCAAAAGTGATACCAGAAATACACCACAATTTTTATAAAAAAAAACCTTCATCTACACATTTAAATACAGATTCAGATAATAATTGACGTCGATAAAATTAATTATAAAAACATTATAATTATTGTAATTTGCTATTTTTATTTTGGTTTAAAATTGTATGCATCTATTTTAATAAATTATAGTTAGTAAGCTTAAAACATCAAAATATTATAGGTAAATATCATTCTTGATTTATTTAATAATAATATAATATATTATATTATAATGGTATTACCAAAGTTCCCAATAAAAATCTTACTGCAATTCAGGTAACTGCGAAATATCAACATTTTCTATGCATCATGAAAGTGTAAAACCATAGCAACTGCTAAAACTTGTAATCTTGATAGATTTATATGAAAAAAAATGAAATTAATAAAAGAACATGTCATAATGTATACATACACCAAATATTATGGTTTTATTTTAGAAACTCTATTTATCCTGACCAAATGAAAACTTCAAACCCTTATATCTCCAAACTATGTAATTTGCACATACGTTGGTTTTACACTCACGGTGCGATTTGTTTGTTCGTATTTTATGCGCTGCCATACCATTCATTCGATTGCGATAAAACTTTGTGAACTTATTGCTTGCACTTGCGCGAAGAGTATAGGCTATATCTTATATATAAAAATGAATGTCTGTCGTTCTGTTTGTCTGTCTGCCTGTCTGTCTGTCCCGTATGCGTTCCTATACCATTCATCCGATTACGACGAAACTTTCATCAGTTATTGTACGCACACCCGCAAAGGTTTCTAAATTGGAAAAACCATCTTCTTCTTTATTATATCTTCTTTTATTCGTATGGTCCCTATACCATTCATCCGATTGCGATGAAACCTTCATCAGTTGTTGTGGTAACACCCACAAAGGTTTTTGAATTAGTACAACCATCTTCTTCTTTTATTCTATATTCTGCTATTCGTATGCGTTCCTATTCCACTCATCCGATTGCAATGAAATTTTGATCAAGTGTTGTACTCACGCTCGCAAAGGTTTCTGAATTGATTCAACTATTTTCTTCTTCTTTTTTTTCTATTCTATCTTCTTCTATTCATATTCGTTCTAATACCATTCATCCGATTGCGATGAAATTTTGACCAGTTGTTGTGCGCACGCCTGCGAAGGTTTCTGAATTAGTACAACCATCCTCTACTTCTTCTATTCATATGCGTTCCTATACCATTCATCCGATTGCAATGAAATTTTGATCAAGAGTTGTGCTCACGCCCGCAAAGGTTTCTGAATTGATACAACCATTTTCTACTTCTTTTTCTTCTATTCGTATGCGTTCTTATACCATTCATCCGATTGCGATGAAATTTTGACCAGTTGTTGTGCGCACGCCCGCGAAGGTTTCTGAATTAGTACAACCATCTTCTTCTTCTATTCGTATGCGTTCCTATACCACTAATCCGATTGCATGAAACTTTGGTGAGTTGTCGTGCGCATTCCCACGAAGATTTCTGAATTAGAAAATCATCTTCTTCTTCTATTCGTATGCGTTCTTATACTATTCATCCGATTGCGATGAAACTTTTGTCAGTTGTTGTACGCACACCTGCGAAGGTTTCTAAATTAGTATTATATAAAATACAAAGTTTGTTGTTTGTTTGTTCCATCCAATTTTGATTATTTTTACTACATATTAATAACATAAATAACGTTTGCATATTTTGGATTCGATTTTAATTTAGTGTCTTTTGTTTGACCTTTACTCCTATTAGAATTATTTTCATATTGCCATATTGTATTACACAGATATTTTAATATTAAAAAAATAATTACCCTTTATTATTTTTTAAATATCTAAGATAAATATAACCACGAAGCGACCCTGTGCGAAGCCGGGTACTTCAGCTAGTATAATATAAAAAAATACAGAATTTCTTATTTCAAATTACCTTTCCTGCTAATTCCAATTTTGAATTTTCACAACAGATCAAGATAAAGTTTTCATATTTTGGATTCGATTTTAATTCGATGTTCTTTTATTTGTCTTAATTGATTACATAATTTTGAAAACACTTTAAATCTGTATCTTACAGCATGTCAAAATGAACATAATTCTGACATTAACTATTTTTTTATCCAACGAATAATTCACAAGATTTAAGAATGTAACATACTAATTATTGAACATACATAATTTTGAAAACGTTTATCACAAAATATGTTATAACCAAGAGAAAAAATATTTTTTGAAAACAGTTAAACACCCAGCAGGAATACCTGCATCTCTCGGGTTTCGCGCCCACTTCAGAGAGTATTAAGAGATATTAGTTAAAATTTGTCGCAATTAAGTATGACGCCAATAGCATATTGGTCTATATGCATAAACAAAATCTGTCAATACGAACTTTCACTCTGTGGAGGCCCATATGATCTTATTAGAAGCGGACATGGTCGGGAAAAAATAATAAATGCAGTGATACAGATGACGTTATGATCGTTAATATTACGGGCCGAAGATACTGATGAGATTGGTGTTATTGAAAGATTAATAGGATCGCACGATTGGACTAGATTGGAATGACGGTTGACTGTGTCGAGTGACCGGACTGGAAATGAGTGAACTAGTGGATCGTTCTCGTTATTTATACCCATGAAATTAATACACTACAAGAGTCATTATCGCAATTAAATAAATAATAATATACACTGTTGATCTAGGTTATGATTGAGGAAATTGCTGACAATCGCTTCCGCCACTCAAATTGGTTTTAAAAACAAAGGATGAATATTGAAATGTCACCCTTGTAATTCTGAGTGGTATGATTGCTCTAGATATTTTAATATTGAATAAGAATGTAATTGCTTTGTTAAGTAATATGTAAGTAATGTAGCGAGCTCGTGCAAAGCGAACTACTTCACCTTGTATTATAATATATACAAAATAGTATTACGTTTACTTTTTCTTTTCAAATCTGAATTTTTATGACAGACTTTAATTTAATGTTCTTTTGTTTGAATTTTATTTCTGTCAGAATTATTTTCATTTTGATAAGTTGAATGCTTACATAAATATAGTTATATTGATATTAAATAATATAAATATTATCGTAGTATGTATTACTTAAGATAAATGTATATCGATCAACAAAGCGACCTCGTTCGAAACCCGATACGTTACCTAGTTTAAAATAAAACACAATTTATGAACACTATTAAATCTGATTTTGGCCAATTTTGTATCGTACCAAATGTTTTTTTGTAAAAATTGCCGGACACGTAAACTGTGAATTAACGTGTCTTTTTCTAAGGTAGATAAAAAATTTAACAAGAAAAAACTTCCATGATAAAAAATATTCTACATAATTACCGATCATAACTAATGAACAAATATTTTTGCCGTCACGTCAAAATGCTTTATATGAAATTTGATATTTTGTTTACTACCCTAATTGACTACCTTTGCTAATTTAGGTTAATGGCTGAGTACACATGCATTCTTAAACATTTCACAGGCGTTTACGGATATATTAATTTGAAGCTAAGTAGTAAAATCAAGTAACTTATCTATTAATTTATAAGAGAATGTTGATAAATTGATTTGAATTTTTAATGATTTTTTTAAATATTGATGTATACCAACTAGGGTTGCCAACTGTCAACCGATTTGGCCAGGATCGTAACGGAATTAAAGTCATTGTACATGATCCCGGTTGGTGCGTACTCAAGATGCACAATGTCCCGGATTTCGAAATTGTCGAAAAAACATCAATGAACGGAATTAATTATCTATAACAGGGTTGGCGAACCTTTTTACGTACGCGTGCCAAAATTTCCCAAATATTATTTTTTGACTGTCTGACGTGCCGAGCAGTTTTTCATGGGGAAAAAATGTTTTTTTTTCAACAATTCTATCAATAAATGATGATGGTCTAGATACCACTTACAGAATATAGCACACATATAGCTTTATCACTTTTTTCAATCACACCATACAATTCGGTCCACCAATTTTGAAACTGTCTGCCAGAATTTCTATTACCACCTCCACCAAGTTTTTGTTTATTATTTGATACCTACAGCAATTTTTATTAGTCGAAATGAAATTGTTTGTTACTGTATTACTTTGTTGCTTTACGCACAAATTGACACCACAATTGTGTCGCTACATTTCAAAATCAGCCAAGTCCACCTTTAGGTATTTTTGACTTTTTGTGAATTGCTGAAGAACTACTGCTTTCCAACATTTCTGCAGTATCAAAATGTGGAATTTCTTAATTTTAAATAATCTATACTCGAAATAATGAAAACTTTCACCCTTGTGACTGTGTATTTGAGAAAACAAAAAGCTCTTTTTCTCCTATTCATCTATTATGGATTTGGCTGATTTTGAAATTTCTCTAATCAGATGAAGCATCCTCTAGCTACAGCGGTCTCAAGCATTGTAAATCGATCAAGACCAGAGGTTCGCGGTGCGGTTTTCCCCGCCGCCTGATGACGTCCCATAAAGCCTAAGGACCAATTTATGCTTATTCTCGAAGATTATTTGCCTGCTATTTTTCTACAATGCGATATGTCATTGTTATTCTCTTCGCAAGCACTGATTTATAATTATATTAAGAATGATGAAATAAATTGTATTATTTTTAAGCATACCTACTATCTTTCGTATTGATTATGGGACACCTAATATCAACAACTAACGGTATGCTGAAATAAATAATAAAGGTTAGAATTGAGAATTACCCGATTGCATGAATACTTAGCAATTGAGGGTAAGTGAATCTATATTCCCTGTTCATACATATGCTGTTCTTATAATTTGTCACATACACGATTCTTGTCGGTTTACTCTTTACAGGAAGCCAGCAGCAAAGAAATTTTGAAAATAGCTGATATACTGAATTATTTGTTAGGTTAGGTTGGGTTTTTATTCTCGAATTCACGAATTTTGCTAAAATCAGATATGAAAATTGAATTAATGTTCAGATTGAATCTAATAAATTGGAGACAGTATAGTATACGATCATCTCTTTCCGATGAGAAATCGTATAATTTACATGTAACCAAATTATGTAGGTACATTATGTAATTAAAAAAAACTCAGACTTACTATTCTAGAGGCGGTATGTAAATATTTTATATGGTGAAAATTTAATATAATATTATACTAGGAACTGCGGAATGTGTTTAACACTTTCCATACATTAGCTAACGATTTACTCAAATCCTAAACTTTCTAAAAGCTTCCAAACATTATTAACACTTCCTCTGCTAATATCATTTTCATGAGGCTGGCTTATCTTGAACAACGATATACCATTATAATATGAATTTCATATTCTTGTACATAGATTATACTCCATCAAAAGATACTAAGCATCTATGTAGTCTATGGAACCAAGAAATTCATTTATACATTTTTTTTACTATTAACTTTTGAATATGGGAACATTTTAAGAGTACTAACTAGTTGCTAATTCAATTTCATCCATATAATCTCATTCCGAGATATTTACAAAGAACCGGTTACCATACCAGGTACGGATTGTAATTAGAATGGGTATTATAATATTACCAAGCATATTAGTATACTGGTTGGGACATTTACATTCCCATTCCATTCCGTATCTCCTCACCCACCTCCTAATCTCCAGTGTTATTGTCACCAGACAATCAATAAGCAATTACGGGTCATAAGATAAAGTGTTACAAAGAACATTCAGTTGCATCTCGATAGCGGGCGTGAGCGAGCTTCTAATAGCTTTCCGTCGCTTAAGTGATTGACTCAATAGATACAGACTCATTCAGAATCTATCATCATCATTCATACACCCTCATATAGCATCCATAAAACTGTGTCACAAAGTGCGTGAGTGTACGAACCGGGTGACCCAAAACAACAATACCGTGCGAGTGACAGTTGAAACCAGACCACGGAGCCATCAAACATCATCACATAGGTCAGTGTCTGGCATTCTGTTCCATCGCCCCCACCCCTAGATCCGACCTCTTCATCTTTCCTAAAAATAAATACAGTCCACTTAAAAAGCTCAAACAGTATACTAATTAATTTATTATTCTTTAATCCATGCTGAATATTATACTCGTACACAAGATTTAATAATGTTAGTTTTTAATGGAAATACATAATTTGTAATTATAAATAATGGTTATTATTGTCTAGATTTTTTTCTAGTAGTTATGTTGTTTGTAAGATTTAAAAAAATCAACGATTAGAATCTAATACTACAACATGCTTAGAGGCCCGATGACGGTAGTATAGTTTAACAGTAGTATATTTAGTAATAATATAAGTGAAACATTCACAATCACCCAAGCGAAAATCACACAAATGTATTATGTCCCCACTAGGCATCGAGCACGGAACTTCCGGGTGAAAGGCCAGCGCTTTACGCACTGCACTACGAGAGACAAATTATTATTCCTAAATTTTATGAATCGTCAATAATCGTATATCGTTAATAATATTAATATCTATTCCCGAGCAAGTAACTTTGGTTTCTACTTTTTTTTTTTTTTTAAGAATTATCAATAACCATGTCCTTGCTTTTTCGTACAAGGTGGTTGTTAGTAATTTTGAACAATCACAAACACCCAGGCTTTGAGAAAAACACATAAATGTTTTTGTCATAACCGAGAATCGAACCCAGAACTCTCGGGTGGAAGGCCAGCGCCTTACCCACTGCACCACGAGAGCCGCCTCTACTTGACGCTACTTGTAATCATGTTAGTAATATAATAAAGTACCTACCTTGATTATTATAACAAAAGCTGGTTTACTTTTTATTGGCGTAATTACAAGAGACGTAAAGTTCGATTCCCGCCGGGTGTCTTACTTTTTTCGAAAAAAAAAATTCTATTGGCTATATTTACTCATGAGTGTTTTCAGAATTATGTATGTTCAATAATTAGAATAGTACATTCTTATATCTTGTGAATTATTCGTTGAATAAAATAAATAGTTAATTCATCATTTTTCATTTATAAGCAAATATATTATATAGGTAGTCGTTAAGAATTAGGTAGGTATATAATTTTTATACTAACAAAAAAATGGGCTTCCTTTAAGACACAGTTCTATAATACCTTATTTATATAGTATTAGTTATTTATTTAAGGCTATACTTCAGTTGAGGCATGGACTAAAAAGATCATGGCTAGGCGATGCGTGGATTGTGCAAGTGACGCGTGCCGAACGAATTATAATTTGTCATAACAATCCAACATGCGTCCATTTAATGTTATGTTTATTGTTATATTACTAATAATAATAGTATATTCATTGACATGTTTTCTTTTTTAAGTACATACGTAAAGTTTTTTAGTCATCTTTACACGATTTAAGAATATTTTCATCCGACGCCATGACAAAACAAATCGACGTGCGCACACTTCGACTCTCGGTCTCCGATTGGCGAGTCCAGGCGACGAGTGAGAAATTTCGTCGCACCTACTGTTGAAAATTATTTGCCGTTTCACTGAAGTACGCTCTTAATCCGAATTATTTAAAACTATCAATGGTAACCGTACTCATGTGAACGTAAAATTTATAGGTACTTATACTTAATATTCTTCATAATTGTTTACTTTCCTAGGCTCAAAAATACTTAGCTACCTACGCTCATGTAAGAGCCACTTCATACAACTTGAAGATTCACACAGTTATAGATTTGGAAAACGGATATTATATTCTTATAAAAATAATATGTAAATGCTAAATGACGAAACTATTGCGGCCTTCTTACTAATATATTATGCAAGCGGCAACTAATTACACGACCCTTTTATTAAAACGTATGGCCTCAATTATATTAAAAGGGTTTTGACTGAACTGCATTAAATGTCTCATCAAAATTTATTTATGTAAATTCCCAAGCCGCCCTTGCTAGCTTTAGCTCTAATAAAGAGCTGTAATAGTTTTGCTTATGTACTTCCTCGTAAAATTATATAATATTAAAAAATGTATTTTTTTAATAATAACGTAAGGCTACAGTCTAAATACCTGTGTTACTTAATACATCAATCAGCGTATTTTTCTCACGAATTTTTCAGTGCGTAATGAATTTTGGATACCGATTATTTGTTTTCATAATTATTTTAATACGGGATTCATTATATTATTTACCTCAATAGGCAAACGGTGACAGTTTAAAATAATTTATTTGTGTTATAGTCAATACGTATTAACATTAACTATAATATAACTCACTATATTGACTACACTAAGATATTTTTTTAAACACGGAACAAGAAATAATCCTAGAGACCATGGTGAAAATGTGGCTGGTTTTGCTGCTGATCGGTTAGGGAAAAATCGTTCATGACTCGTGACTTCGTGACTCAAAGGACCTAATCGATAAGAACGAGAAATATATTGGGCTATAATATATAATATATAAATTGGGCTTAGCGCAGAACATAGTCGAGACAGTTTTTAGTCAGCTTGTCTGTGTCGTAAAAGAAAATAAATGAGACTAAACAATTTAACTAGCATATATACATACGCACACTAAATCAAATCAGTATTTATATTTTGCACTAGACTGTAATTTGATGATGCCGGTTGGTGGATTACAAAAGATCTAGGGGGGATTTAACATGGTGCCAGGCACTGACCTTTTGTGTTGAGAGGGATGGCGTGCACTGGAGCTCGTTCGATGTTCACACACTCACGCACTGGTAAACAGACAGTTTGGAATGTCACTCTCATGGTTTTACTTGGTTTTTGATGATGAATGATTATGACAAATTCAGGAGGGATGATAGACGCGATGTTCGTTTAAATCGTATCAGATTTAGCTCAAAAAAGGTTGAACAAATTTCTTTTGTCTGAGTTACTCTGTGGTTAATGATGGCTTAGCTGTAACAAGCCTACACGCGCCCATTGTCTTGATGTAACTGCTTGTAACGTCGAAAGGGTACTAAATGGACGAATCACCCTATACCAATGCGGTCTATGAACAATTTATAAGTACCAGTTAGCGAAGTCTTAGCTTTAACAAGCCTAGGCATGTCTGCTGTCTGGATATAACTAACTTAATTTGCAATCACAGTTGACTCATGACCCGTAACTCCTGACTTGTAACAATGGAGATTCGAGGTAGGTGGGAAGACAGTAATGAGTGCCACCATAATTGACCCAACCAGTATAAAAATGGACGTCATCGAGGCTGCTGCCTTGGGCACCTAGTATTATGTATATCAAAATCGTCAATTTTGAATAAACTTGAAATTTCTACCTCCTAATGTAATATTATTTCATTCAGTCATTCAAGGCACACCTTATTATTCCCATACACATTGTCTGGTATAATATTGAGTAGGGTAACGAAGATAAAAGATTTGGGTATATTGTATGGTGCAAAGTTCATTTTCAACCAGCATATTCTTAACATCAGTACTAGATCTAGCAAAATGCTTGCTTTTGTTATGAGGGTTTCAAGATCATTTGAAAACTTTCGAGTACTTCGTACATTATATGTATCCTTTGTGTTGAGTATTCTTGAATATGCCAGCATTATTTGGTGTCCTAACAGGTCCGTCCATGCAATCAAGTTGGATCGAGTCCACAATAGATTTCTTAGATTTCTCTACTTAAGGACATACGGATTCTTTCCTTATGGTAATAATAATAAAAAGAAATTTTCGACTAGTTTTCTTCTGGGTATGCTATCAATGCAATCCTTGTCCACCCGATGAGTGGTTGCTTTTTTAAAGCATTTCTTTTCACTTCTTCGTGCGTTCATTTACAATCCGTATATACCTACTGGCAAATATTAATTTTCATGTTCCCACCAATATCACTCGTAACTCTACGGTCTTCATGATACCCCGGCGCAGGACGTTTGTGATGTTTCATGATGCTGTGTATCGTGCGATTAACTTATTTGATGGCACCATAAAGGTTGATTTATTTTTTATTAACAAAATCATGTTTCTGGACGTGTTAAATTTATAATTGTATTTATCATTTTACTTTAATATCTATATAAGCACATACTTTCTTGTTATATTGGTTGTTATTTGTAATTAAGTCATTTTTATAATGTGTATTTATCATGTATTATGGCGCATTGTCCAATTGCTGTAATGCCATAATACACTTTTCTAAATAAATAAATAATTACAAGATGAAAAGAACTTTTTATATACAACATTTTTAAATTTTCTGTTGAATCATATAAACTTGACTTGACTAGCTTAAACGATCAAAAAAATGTACTTAATAGAAATACTGAATAAATTATAGAATACAGAAATGTCATTTTGACATTTCATATTGATTTACATAGTAACGCACGTATATATTAATAATTTTGTTGCTAGGACCCCAGACCCCTAGTAACCAACAATAGTGTTTTACTTTTAACGGATTTCTTCCGAATTAACGAAATCGAAAAGAGAATTAACTGAAAATGAATTCAATTTTACTTAGAGATGGCTAAAAGTATTAAAAAATGCATTGGCATCGTGTTCTGATATATTCTAAAAGTTTCACTAGTCGGGAAGTTAGTTAAAAACGGACAAACAAGAATACGAGCTAAGAAAAACGTGGAAAAATAGTAGTATCAACTGACCATATAATATTTTCTTAGCAATGTAAATAGAATCCCTTTGTGCGTTGGTTGGTTACTTGGATACCAAAATAAAATAATAAAAAACAACCAAACATACAAGTACCCTCTCACTTACTTACTTATCTCGAAAAAGAAAACCATTTCGTTTTACCTCTCTTAGACAAGAAAATAGAGAGAGAGATTTAGTTTAAGCAAATAAAGGTGACAGAAATACAGCTGCCTTACAAAATAATTATTCTCAAAGTTTTCGACGAAACGATGTCATTTCAGTTTCGGAAATGTCAAATGTCTAGCTAGTCGGGAAGTTAGTTAAAAATTGTTTGCAAGATTTGTACTGGATAAACAACCACCGGACAAATAAGAATACGACCTAATAAAAACGTTGTAATAAATAAATAAAAACGACGTGATTATTAGGTGCATCCTAATATTATTATATAATATATTATATTTAGTAAAATACTAATAATTGGAAAATATTATACACTTAATAGTAACATTTCTTAAATTGATTGGGCCTTACATTACTTAATATCAAGATACAAATCTACTTCAGGATATATATATATATATACCTGTTATTTCTTCCTGTTAGTTCTCTTTTAAAATTTAATAGATCTATTTAATAGATGTCTAAATATTCCTTTTCTACCGCTTTTCCACGTCATCGATTAATTTTTCTGTTTGTTCCTCTTCCGTAAACAAGGTTGGTTCTGCAAATAGAGTAACACAAAAAACACGTATTTTCCCTGCGGACGCTCAGATAATTTTGGCAATAAAGAAGTGGGAAGCTGTTTTGTCTCGTGTCCGGAAACTTGTACGTATGCAGTTCGCCGTATCACATTTCACCGGGAAATGTTGTATCGGAAATATTTGGGCCGTATATTAAAGACCGTCTAACCTCTTTGGATCGTATTCATGTCTAAATAAAACAAGGATCTCGTCAGTTTACACTTTACAAGAAGCCAACAGCAAACATTTTTTTTTAAATAGCCGATATACTGGACTATTTGTTAGGCTACGTTAGGTTAGGTTTTCATTCTTGAATTCATGAATTTTGCCAAAATCAGCTATGAAAATTGAGTTAAGGGGGAGCGGCATGCCAGCAGAGGCACCTAGCGGAAAAATACGAAGCTTGCAATTTGAGACATTTCTTTGATACTTTAGAATTTCAACTGTATTAATTAATAAATATGTACTTATCTGAAAACCTTAAAATGATTTTTTTTAAGTCAAAGATAAACTTACAATTGTACAAAAAATGTGAATTTGTTACATATTTATGTCACGAATAACGTTAATATTACATTACATTATTATGGTCATATTTATTATTAAAATTTAGTTTATTAAGTTTTCAATTTTTGACCGTGTAGATTTTTGACTAATTCACCGTTTTAATATTTTTTTTATATTTATTTATATTTATATTCGTGGCTTAACGGTCAAATAACATTATAATTGTCAGTGTCCGTTTGTATCGTCCGCGCTGTCTAGTCTTTTGACACGCCGCATCGGAACAATAAAGCAAACATTGGATTACCCAGATAAATGCACCAATTTATGAGTGCCACGGTTTTTCAAGCGACTACAGGCCTTGCGTATCGTAGAATGCATAGATAAATGTGGCCAACCCGTTGAGGAGGCTTTTTCACTGACAAATTATCCAGGACATGATCCTGGCAAAGAAGAAGAAGAACATAATTAATTCTTCCTTTAATCACCAAAGCGCATGGTTATTACACCAGTTCCGTGCGACTTCGTGATAGGATATCCAGGATAGCAGAGTGAGCGCGTAAAATCTTTTCCTTCAGATACGTTTTAAGCATCATGGAAAGCGGAAGTCGGCAGACGGCAAGACGGGTGAATTGGGACCCTAAAATTATCTTAATATGAAATTTACCTAAATAATGTTTTATTTTTTCAGTTTTTGGGGGTTCCGGACCCAAAACCCTGTATGCGTGATTGTTCATATGAGTAATTTGATAAAATAAAATAAAAAAACTATACTGTAACGGATTTAAATAGATTCAAACCAGACATATTACTCTAATATTCTCCACTTCAAAAACAATATTTTCACATATTCACGTCGTGTTTAATGGGTATATTAAACGCTTCCAAAGTGTGAATGCTTCAATATGGATATTATCCAAACTAAAGTGTTAAAACCATTTAAAGTTATTATGTGAGCCATTATAGTACATTTCACAGCGCCTAATTAAGGTTGCCTTCGGTGCTTTTGGCGTAAATTTTTTGAAATTTATCACCCTGGCAATTAAATTAATTTACAAAATTCACAGCTTTCCGAAGTAATTATGAATTAATGGAACCTCCCCGCATATATTACAACCGCGGGACGGCGAATTTCATATTTCGAGGTTTAGGCCCACCGAATTATGCGGGAGACGCATGAAACGGGTACGCTATACGAAATACGTACCAATATAAAATTAAACAGGCCAAAACACTTAGCTTTTCACATCTTTTATTATACAATTCTTTAGTTCCTCGCACTTGTTCAATTTTAAAGACTTCCCTATTTGAAACTATAGGTATCAAGTACGGTTATCTTCATTTTTTTAATGAAAGAATTTAAAAGGTCGTCTATAAATGAAACCGTACATTTTTCTATATTATTTAACTCCGCCTAACTCACATAGCAATACCAACGGTGAAAAAAAGAAAAATAAAATATGTTCACAATAAAAATAAGCTTCAGTCTAACATCAAACTCACAATCGAACAGTCGACAAATAAACACGTAATGGAATAGTTGTTCAAACCATATCATACTCATTCGCAACGACATAAAATCTATTAAATTTAATACTAAACGTTTTATTTTCTTTCTTTGGATCATATTATATACCCCCACAGAGTAGACGTTGGTATTAACAAAATTTTGTTTTTATGAGAAATCTATGTTAGCCACTTGTTCTACTTATTAAATCCATACTCTGACTCTTGGAGTTGAAATTGAAAAACTATATGTATATTTTCCAGACCCGGGATTCGAGCCTGGGACCCACTCAGTGATCGTGGACTTTACTAATAATATCTAAATATTTCCATCCTAATAATGTAATACTGTACTAAAAGTGTACCAAAAAATAACTTCAAATCTACAAATTCAAAGGTTATTAATTCATTTAACACACATTTTGAAATAAACTAACTTATACATATAAATATACTTGACCATCATGCTTAATCACAACATATTTTTTTTCGACCGTGTCCGATCCTAATAAGATCATATGGGCCTACACAGAGTGGAGGTTTGTATTAACAGATTTTGTTTTTACGAGAAATGGATGTCAGCCACTTGCTTAACCTATTAGGACTATTAGGTCCATACTCTGACTAATACATAAATTGAAAAACAATATGTGTACTCGCCAGACCCAGGGTTCTAACCTGGGACCCACGACGTTGTAAGCCAACGCTTAACCCATGCCACTGTAAAATATTTTATCTCCTATCAAAATTGCGTAATATTTCCGAAGTTTTGTGACGCCACATTTTCAAATACCCTTCCAACCTTAGACTATAGATACATCTAGACATCACCCATTGCATTGCTAAATGAAGCCAATTCCAACAATGACAATGATCAAAATCATCACATTATATTTCCAACCTTATGGGGGGACATCATTTATATAAACGACGCATAAGTACTTTTTAACCGTACGTCATTAAAGCCGCGTTGACACGGTCCAAGTACGATCCAAGTCTACTTGGATAGGAATAATTAGTATGAAGATGTCTCATCCAAGTGACAGCTTCAGCTTCAGATCCAAGTACTCTTGGGCCGAGTGCCATCCAAGTGCACTCGTATGTGACATCTTCATACTAATTATTCCTATCCAAGCTACTTGGACCGCTTCCTACTCATCCAAGTTAACTTGGATAGGAATAAATAGTATGGAGCTGTCACTTGGATAGGAATAAATAGTATGAAGCTGTCACTTGGATGAGACATCTTCATACTAATCATTCCTATCCAAGTCTACTTGGATCGTACTTGGAGCGCGTCAACGCGGCTTAAGACGATACATCAGTGAAACGGCAAATAATTTTCAACTATAGGCGTGACGAAATTTTGGACTCGCTGTCATTCGGAGAACGAACATCGAGGTGTGAATACGTCAATTTGTTTCGTGATGGTGACGGGGGTATTAATTCTTAAATCGTGTAAAGATGACTAAAAACGTTACCCATTTACTTGAAAAAGAAAACATGTCAATGAATATTTTATTATTGTTACTAATTAAACAATAAACACCAAAATCCTACACCAAAATCCTACACCAAATCATACATAACGCCATTGACTCGATCGAAATAGTGCAGTCTAGCATATGTTTAAATGTACCCCAGAAACGCACGCGTTCTCAAAAATTATTCCATATACCTAAACACAACACTAACTACGCTAGTAATGCTGTATTCGTTAGAATGATGACTACGTACAATAATCTTTTCAGCGATACAGACATTTTACACCTAACATTTGACACATTCACAAAAACAATTTGTGATAAAACATACAAAACTAACTTCACACTGCCGCAATAAATTCCAAAGCCTACTCCCACGCACTCTCACCCACATATACACACGCACGTAAACACCTTCCTTATATAATATACTTATTTTAAAATTGTTTCTTCTCTCTCACTTTGTTTTAGTTTAATATAAATGTAATAATAAATGTGGAAACCCATTATTGGTTCTTGAATATTATGTAAAATGTTGTAATATGTACTTGCAATGTCGACTGTGAGGTTTCCCAAATAAAATAAAAATAAAATAAAAATAAAAATACACAGAACATTAAATGGACGCATGTTGGATTTATATGACAAATTATATTTCGGTCGGCATGCGTCATTTGCACCCGCGACCCACAATCCGCGCATCGCCTAGACACGATCTTTTTAGACAATGCCTCAACTTCGTATAGCCTTAACTATAAAATTATAATTTATAATTTATAATCTATAGATACAATAATTTAGCCATTCACATAGTTACTTTTTAAATATAGAAATATAAAAAGAAAAATGTTTGTGATACGATAGATATTTATTTTCATTTAATTGGCATTACTGTTTTATCTTTTTACAGTTAAATCTGCTTTAAAAAACTATTTTAAGGCTGAATAAAATGAAAATCATATGAAAATCAAATAGTTTGTAATGGTTATTCACTAAAATTACAAAGCAAGGTCACAGAGTTGTACAGTTCAAACAAAAGACAAGAAACTTTCAGTGAAAATTTGAGACTGGCTTTATAAAGCGATCGACCAAAATGGCAAAATGAATAATTGACAAACCTCTTTTTCAATAAACACTTTTCTTGCACATTAGGGCGTCAAATGCGAAAGTGACTTACTTAATGACAAAATAACAACTGTACCACATTAACTAACAGTGTTTAGATTCAGTTTTCAAATTTGATTCATAGTTATCATAGCTCCCATATGAGGAGAGTTGGTTGACAGGGCTCTAACCTGGCGTTGTAAGTCTACCAGTGAAGTGAGATTTTCTCGTATAATTGTTAAAAAAAGTCGCCTGCGGCACTATTTCATTAATTTTCACGAAGCGTATTAATATTTTAAAATATGTGCTTGTGTGATGAAATTTAATGTGAATAACGATTAATGTGTAGAATTTTCGTATATAATTATTTTTAGTGTGTTTCATGGCCAATAAAAATGGCTATTTATCCAGATTGGCTATGGGTCACATGTTACTGGTCTTCCATAAAAGGGGCTCGTGATTAATACTTCATAATAATGTGATGCCGTGTACCGAACACTCAATAACTCAAGTGAATTTATTTAAAAATACAAAATACTTTTAAATTTACCTCGCGGGTCACTGGGGTTCCACAAAATACGAATTTGGGAACACAGCCGTAGAATATTACACTGCCCTTAACCTTGGCAATAGGTAGGGGGCGCGCTTCAGGATATGGGGCTATGTCAGTCTTATTAGAGTTTTACTAGGAAATAATTCCCCAAAAGGGGAGACTTTACATACTTCATCATCATCATCAGCCTGAATCTATCCACTGCTGGATGAAGGCCTCTTCAATCTGCTTCCACTTCTTTCGGTACAGTGCATTGCGTTGCCACGTACTTCCGCAGAACTTTATCATTTCATGGATCAGCGGCCTCTAGGTCTACCTTGGACGTTTTGTACTTTTAGGATACCACTGAATGACTAGATTTGTCCAACGATTGTCTCTTCTTCGAGCTATGTGTCCAGCCCATCTCCATTTAGGCTTTTAATAAACTCTATTACATCGCAAATCCTTGTTTGCTTCCTTATCCACTCATTCTTCTTTTTGTCTTTTCGCGTTATGCCCAGCATGCACCTCTCCATACCACGTTGTAACTACTCTAAGTTTCTGGATCTCTGTTTTACTTAGGGTCCATGTTTCACACGCATATGTGATCACGGGAAGCACACACTGGTTGAACACTTTGCGCTTTAGGCATAGTGGAAGGTCACCGTTATTAAAGCTCACCTTTATTGAAGACATTATTCAGACTGCCAAAAGCACTCCAGCCTACATACTTACATACTTACGTATTTCATCATCATCATCAGCTGGGGTCAATCCACTGCTGGATGAAGGCCTCCCCAAGCTTTCTCCAACTCTCTCGGTCCTGTGTCGTTCGCTGCCACGTATTTCCGCCGAACGTTACCAGTTCGTCAATCCAGCGGCTTTTAGGGCGACCCTGTAGCCGTTTCGTACCCCTTGGGTACCATTGGATGACGGCATTTGTCCAGCGGCCGTCTTTTCGGCGAGCAATGTGCCCCGCCCATATCCATTTCAGCTGTTTGGCAACGTCTATTACATCGCGTACTCTTGTTTGCTTCCTAACCCATTCGTTTCTCTTACGGTCCTTTCGCGTGATGCCTAACATGCACCTCTCCATGCCTCGCTGTGTGACTCTTAGCTTTTGGACATCTCTCGTGTTGAGGGTCCACGTCTTGCAGCCATATGTGAGCACGGGTAGCACACACTGGTTGAACACCCTACGCTTAAGACATAATGGTAGGTCACTCTTGAAGATACTATTCAGACGTCCGAAAGCACTCCATCCCAGCTTTGTTCTTCGAGCAATTTCATCGTGCATGCTTCCGTCTATGAACACTTGCTGTCCGAGATAGATGTAGCTGCTGACTTGGTCGAGTTGGGTGCCAGAAATACAGATAATCGCTGGGTCCGAAAAATAGTTCCTCATGACTTTTTTCTTTGAGACATTTATCTTTAGACCGACCCTTTGACTGACATCCGCGAGTTCTTGCATTCTACCTTGGAGGTCTTTCGGGTCTTGTGAGAGTATAACAATATCATCTGCAAAGCGCAGGTGACTGAGGTGCTCTCCGTTAATTGGAACACCTTTTTCCTCCCAATCAAGTTTCCTAAATAAGTCCTCAAAAGTAGCGGTGAATAGTTTAGGTGAAATGGTATCACCTTGCCGGACACTTTTGTTAATGGGGAATTTACACGACCGTTTGTGGAGTTTCACGCATGCTGTGGCATCACTGTATATACTGTTCAATATGTTTATGTAGCGTCTGGAAATTCCTTGGTTTCTAAGGGCGTCTATAATTGAGAATTTTTTGATGGAATCAACCGCCTTTTCATAGTCTATAAAACCAAGATATAATGGCAGTTTGTATTCCTGGTAGTGCTCTATGATTTCCCTGACGACCTGTATATGATCCATAGTACTGTAGCCTCTTCTGAATCTGGCTTGCTCTCTTGGTTGGTTCTCGTCTAGAACTGTTTCGAGACGGTTTGAGAGTATTTTCGTGAAAACCTTATACAGAATTGACAGTAGACTAATTGGTCGATAGTTTTTCAGATCTTCAGTGTCTTCTTTCTTATGGAGAATAATAATGGAGGCATTTTTCTATGACTCTGGGATGTTCTCTTCGTACAGACAAGATGTGAACAGACGTGCGAACACTTCGCTCACCGTCCTCCCGGCCCGTTTGAGAACATCGATAGTCAGGCCATCTTCTCCCAGGGCTTTCCCACTCTTCATGCATATTATAGCATATTCCACCTCTGTGGTAGTAACCTCGAGAAGAGGATCTCCATATTCTCCGTTCACCGGAAGATCTGAATTGATGTCAGTGTCATCTTTGTATAAAGCGCTGTAAAATTCTACAACAGTGTCGTAGATGATCCCAGTTACGCACGATACTTCCATCTTGCGCTTTTAGTGTCGTGATCTGCCGTCTCCCTATTGAAAGATGCTGCTTGTTATTATGTAAGCTCCTTCCTGACGCAACAATTGATTCTACAAGGTTCATAATAATATTGAACTTACGAAGATCTTCTCGTACGTTTTTACGTATAGTTTTGCACAGCGTGGAGTACTCGAGATCATTTGCAACTTGTTGCTTGCTTTTCGCACTTCTACGCAGCTTCATAAGATCCAACGTTTCCTTTGAAAGTTTGCTTACTCGTTCAACCACAGCAGCAACTGTCTCTTCCGAAGATTCTATAATGATTTTTGTTATTGCTTTGGTGTTTTGTGGGAAGATGTGGTCATTTTCAGCCTGGAAAGCCGCTAGCCTGTTCTCCAGCTCTTGTTGGAATTCGACTGTGCTTCTCAAACCTCTGCGGACTTTGGGCTTCTGCATCAGTTTGGATCTCTCACGTTTGATGTTTAATCGTACTTTACACCTTACCATTCGGTGGTTGCTGCCAGTATTAAATCTGTTAATGACTGTGCTGTCTAGAAAAATATCCTTCTTGTCGGTGAGGATGTAGTCGATTTCGCTGGTTCGTTTTGCTGGGCTTCGCCATGTCCATTTTCGGGAAGGCTTCTTTTTGAAGAATGAGTTCATGATGTAGAGATTGTGGTTTTCCGTAAACTCTACTAACATGTCTCCTCGGCCATCCCTGGTGCCATGTCCGAAGTGCCCGACCGCTACATCATCCTGGTGTTGAGATCCGATTCGTGCATTAAAGTCCCCATGATGATAGTGAAGTGACGTTTCCGTTTATTTTTCAACGTACTGATTTCTTCATATACCTCCTCCACTACTTCATCAGGTGAGTTTTGAGTGGGCGCATAAACTTGCAAAAGCAGAATCTGGTATCTTTTGCTGAGCTGAAGTGTTAAACTTGCTACTCTATCTGAGGAGAAATCAAATTCAACTATGCGATCTTTCCAGAGTCTGCGGATTAAAAATCCGACACCGCTTGTGCGTCCGGTCTTAGTCCCATTATAACAGAGTACATGTCCGCTGTGGAGATTGACGATATCGTCGCCTTGTCGTCTTACCTCGCTGAGCCCGACAACATCCCAATGGATTTTTTCGAGTTCTTCTTCGAGCTCTAGAAGTTTGGCGTTGCTGGATAATGTTCTCGCGTTATAGGTGGAAATGGTCATCGGTAGGCAGCCGTTACTGTATTTCCGGGGATTCTTAGCACCCTCTGCCTTCCCTTGCTGATTGCTGCCGTGATCAGTGTTAGGTTGGCCTCCGGAGAATAAGGGCCGAGACTTTTGTTCTTGTTCCATGGGGATATTTAGACATAACACACCACGCTGTCCAAACGGGTTGGTGTGTGGTTTTATGTCTGGTTTTTTCTTCCCGTAGCCAAGGAGTCTCTCGTTTTAAGGCGCCAGAGTTTCGCCTTTCACCCTTCTCTATTAGCTACAGATGAGTTATACTGTCACAAGACACACCACATCTGCATTGCCATGGGGACGCCGCGTGGAGGCTAGAGATAGGATTTGTTGGCCATCTGTAGAGTAGCGTCTCAACATTTTATAGAAATGTACCTATTGGCATTAGTGCATTTCATTGAGGCCCTAGCCTACCATTTGTCCGCCTACTTACGTATTTAATATAATATAAATAATCCAAATTCCCATTAACAACATAGGTACTTACTAAAATGGCATCTTTCTTCAAAATCTGTTTTTTTATTTATCCTTACCCTACAGCTCGGTAACCGCTGCAAATACGATAAAAAATACTTATATATAGTTGAAAAACTGAAAATCGCCCACCAATTTCCAAAATGGCAACCGTTGCACAACATGCTATGAACTAGAACTATAAATTTTCAGTCTCCCTTTTAGGGGAATATTTCCATATAAGGGGTTATTTCGACCTAATATTACTCTAAACTAAAAAAATCTTACAATATAGACTCGGACCAGTTGTTCCGTGTGATCGACGACAGTAGGACGTCTCCAATAACGAGATAGCGAGTGTTTACAAATTAATAATAACCAGTTGTGCGTGCGGCGTAACAATAAATTATTGTTACAAAGTTGTTTACATTTAAGTGTCTCTGACTACAGGGGCGCTTATTAAAATTCAAAAAAATACAACGTTGCCAGCAATGGATCACCAAAAAGAAACCCAACAAACAATGTCATATGCATCAGTTGCTCAAAAAATGCAGTTTCCGAAGAAGGAGCAAGCCATCGTTCTAGATGCTATCGATGGCATCTCTATACGAGAATACACGCTATCGATCGGGAATAAGGTAGGTCCATGTAATATAAGATATGTATCTAGGATTTCCCAGGGAAGAATATGTATATACTTGAGTAGTGAAGAACAAGCAGACAAATTAAAAGAAAATAAAGAAACAGTTAAAATTGGAAACCACATACTAGAAATCAGGCCGCTGATCACCAAATCAATGAGGATAGTAATATCAAACGTATGTCCTATAATCCCACACAGCGTTTTGGAATCAAAACTCAATGACTTAAAGATAAAAACTACCTCACGTATCACAAGCATCAGAGCTGGTATTATCGAACCGGGTTATGCACATATTTTAAGTTTCCGGAGACAGGTTTATGTAAACCCAGAAGACACCATAAAACTGCCAGAGTCAATGCAAATAAATTTTGATAATACCCTGTACTGGATTTACTTCTCCACCGAAAAATTGACATGCTTTATTTGCAAAGAAGAGGGCCATCTGGCCAAATATTGTAAAACAACTGGAAATAATGAACCTCACACTGTACAATTGCCTGAATCTCTCAATGTACCAAAGGTGTTAACCTCTCTTTCGTTAGAGAGAGAAAATACACTCCAGGAGGATGAACTAGCCGCAGATATAGAGTCGGACAACTCTATTATCAACAAGGATACGTCAATCGGTTCAAAAAGGCCGTTGACCAGTCCAACTGATATCAGCAGTGTAGAATTTGAATTTGAAGATACAGTGAAAAGGAATGCAATCACACGCATTCCTGCACTCCAACAGACACCAAAAAAATCGAAAAAATTATCCACTGAGGATACAAATGAACTTTTGTTACCTGCCAAGGAACATGTTGAAAGTAATCGTCATAGATTTCTCATCGATTATGAAACATTACTCAGTTTCCTTGTGAAAACACATGGAAATCCCAATACCGAAATGATTGCTAATAAATTTACTACTGATATAAAAGCTCTTAATAACATGCTAACAGAAATCTATAGTCATTTAAAAGAACGTAGCATTAAAATTCGCATAACAAGAATCAAGAAAAGACTCAGTAATCCACAATTAAAAGTTTCCAGTGAAGATATTAGTTCGTTGGAAGGACAAGAGGAACAATAACATAATGCATAATTCCAGCAACAAAGTTAACCAATTTATTCAATCTGATATACGTATTGTTTTCTGGAATACAAGAAGCATTCTTAATAGACTAGAGGAGCTTAGAGTGATGCTAGATGAAATTGATATTTTTATAGGCGTGGAAACATGGTTAAACGACACTATTTCTCACATAGTTATTAGCTTCCCAGGTTTTATGGTGCTTCGGCGAGACAGGACGTATGCCAGAGGAGGAGAAAATCTTGGGAAAGAAAAAGGAACACACTACTATCAAAACTTTTATGGTAGATCTCCCTAAACTTGGTTTAGTAAACATTGTAAAATAAAGCGAGATGTAATAGTGACAATAGCTAGAAGCAGTACAGGGCATTACAGTCTCAACGAATCATTGTAGAAAATTAAAGTGGTAGATAGCCCTCAGTGTCAGTGTGGACATCCCACTCAAGATCTTAACCACATTGTCTGGCAATGTGATGCCTATGACCTGGAGAGAGAAGTGTTATTGAATAAGTTGGGAAAATGCAGGTTATACCCTCCTTTTACGATTAATTCGTTCCTGGCAAAACCAAATATTTCAGTTATGAAAATTGTACATGAATTTCTCCAAAAATGTAACGTAAATGTCTAGTGTATAATGTAACAAAAATGTAATTCTGTATCATTAATAATGTAACTATTTATTCCTGTCGTTAAAAAAATGTATGTATACTTTTGTAAACCATTGTAAAGCAGAATAGCCTTCCATTCAGAGAAGAGCTCAATTGCTTCCAAATAAAGAAAGAAAAAAAAAATAGACTCGGACGATGGATGATACGGAAAATAAGACAAATTTTGAAAAAAATAAACATAAAATACCGGGTTCCTAAAATATGAATAAGAGTTCTGCAGTTCTTTGGCTACATAGCCAGAAAGGAAAACAATAATTTGGGAAGGCTCATCATCTGCGAAAACATCGAGAGTAGACACAGAAGAACAGTGAAGCCTCTAAATACTAATATAGATTGATGAAGATAATATAAAATAACTAAGACATTTCAAAAGAGTCACAATTATTAATAATTAGAGACACTAAATCGATAAAGACTTGAATTAAAAAAAACAGACATATTTTAATTCTAAATTAAACATATTATTTTTGGGCAAAGTGCCATTGGCGAAGGGTGACTTTTGAAAAGAGGTAAGCTGTGTAGATCAGATAAAAAGAACACACTTGTCAGGTATACTTAGGGGAAATAATAATGCGATATTACTACTAATTAATCGGTACACACTAATGATAACGACACACTAATTCTATGAAATTTCAATAGCTCACTGAAATTGAGCGTTTGAAAATATTATACGCAAAGATTTTAGGCTTACGCATCAGAGCTTATCGTTTTGCATACATTGCGATAGATATGCTGAGGTCACAAGACATAAAATCCATACAAAAAACATCAGCATTACCAGCGAATAATTCGATAAATACGTTAAAGACAGATGGCGCGCTGTGAAATTTATTTTTATACCTTTCACAGACCATATGTAATCTATATTTATTTATAATACATACCTATATATACGATACTCTACGTCTCATTAGTGCGTAGCATATTTGAATATGGGTCGATTATCAGTGGGTCTATTCTATACTTATCGATCGCTAAAGTGATAAAGTGATAGATATTATCGAGCTTAGGGTAGGTTTGTATCAAAGTATTAGCACCTATTGCAACAATTATAACCAACGTATTGTAATTGTTGCAATAAGTACTATTGATACAAATATTTGATACAAACCTACCCTAAGTTTGGTAATATTTATCACTGTATCACTTTGGCGGTCGATAAATACAGAATAGACCCAATGGTGTAGTTATGAGGTTTCCTATAAGCTTATTTTAGAACGCGTCCAGAAGAAATTTCTGCGATATCTTTATTATAAGACATATAACTTTTTCATTTTAATGATTATTTCCCGACTGCCATTTTACAAGGCATGCTTACTTTTCACTCTCTTGAATCTCGTAGGTCTCTTCTGCTCTTGAAACCCTTTTGCCTGTTATCGCGAGGCATGGTTTCCAATCCTGTTGATCTAATGAATTTGAATTTACATGCGCCTGTCAATTACCAACGTGGTCGCAGCCATGATTTATTCTGGATCGGAACCGTTTCCTCGTGTCAAGCCTATCAGGCACCATTAGCAAAGGGCGCAAGACTAGTCAATGCGCTCCCCAACGACGTAAATATTTTCGGTGAATTTTGTATTCGAAATTTTATTTTTCTGTATAAAATTGTACTTAAGTATGTTTTTTTATTTTTATTTTGTATTATTATTATTATTTTATATATCCTCTTCTTCTCTCTTGTGAGGGTAATATTTCGTCGCTGTTCTGGCAGAAGACACTAATTCGAAAAAAATACATATTGATTTAGATATACCAAAATGTTCCTTATTTCAAACTTTACCGTCTGGAAACCTTCTTAATAAATAAACAGTCTTTATTTTAAAGTCATCCTTTTTACGATTACTTAATAAACTTACATGATAAACCATTTCAAACATTTTAACAACTTCAAAGTCAAATTACTCAAAAATAGTATTCTCCAGTTAGTGTGTTCTGCCAGAACAGAGACGATTTGTTATAATGGTAAGTTTGTGTACGTCTTGAATTTAGATTTGTTATATCCACGATGTTTTGTTTTCTTAAATTAATAAATAAATAAATTATTTTATAGAATATAAGTGATTATTTTAAATACGTCAATATGCAATTAAAATTTATTTTTCTTAAGAAGATAGGCTTTAAATTTAAATAATTGCCTAGTATAGAGTCTTCGCCACTGCAAAGTGCGTAATTAGTATCAATAATATTACTCTAACTAAATTTCAAAGAGTGCTTCATTTGCTTCATGATTAAATTGAATCGAAAACAAAATATAGTTTCAATCGATTCCATTTGAATCACTGTGATTGCTATACAGGATTATTTTGTTTGTGAATTTTCCCACCCCTCTTCCAATACAAAGAGTAATGATTGCGCCGATATTTAGCAATGTCCTTTTGAATAATTCATCTTCAACTGGGACTGACTTATCCTTGCTTCATCTTACCCAATGGGACATCAAAGCTCCCCGGTCCTTTGCGTCTAATAATTTAATACCGAGGCCTTCTCTATAATTGTATATTTCGATTGAACTAAAGCTCCATTTATTAACTTTCGGCCGAAGCTTCTGATCTGTTTTGATTGGAATAGGGTCCCATTTTTTCATTGTATTAACAATTTCACTTTTTCTTATCAATTATATTATATACTTATAAACTATATTAATTATACTTTGAGATAGGTAACTAATAACTTTTTGAACATACATAATTTTGAAAACACTTCTGAGAAAATATATTATAACAAATATAAAAAATCTTTTTGAAATAAATAAGACACCCCGCAGGAATCGAATCTGCATCTCTTGGGTAGCGTGCCCACGCACGTTGACCAGAATACTAAAGGAGTCATACTTAATTACGACAAACTTTAACGATGGCTTTTAATACTTACTGAAGCGCTTTCTAAATTAAGCTACATTGGCGATCGGCTTTTGTATTTTAAATCAAAGTAGGTATTATTTTAATTACTAACCGACGTCACGGATCACTCCAAGATTTTCTATTGTAACTTACTTGAACTTGCTAATAATTTTTTAATTAACTATTTTTTTTATTCAACGAGATTTAAGAATGCAACATTCTAATTATTGAACATACATAATTTTGAAAACACTTCTGAGAAAATATATTATAACCAATAGAAAAAATCTTACTTAAAATGCTTACTTAAAAATGAATTAATTTATGTCGCTTAAGGCAGTGGCGAAGTGTGGAGGTAGGCTGTTAAAATTCGATATAAAAAGTGCACACTAAATTTTGTCAGTTATACGTATTTGCTTTCATTGCACTACGATTACAATTTACAGATGGTGGTGGCTAGTTTTTAAAATGCAGTTAAACCCTACAAAACCAAGCCATAATAGATAATAGTCAACAAATATTCATATATCTACAAAATATCTATAATTATTATGACATTAAATCGTATATAATTTTGGATAGGTTATAAATATAATAATACTTTTTTATATTATAGCTTGGTTTAATTTGGGTTTAATGAATGTAAAAAAACTGACTGATAAAATGTGTAATATAGTAAATAGGGTGGGCAAAGGCTGACTATGGCCTCAATGATGTATACCGATGCCAATAGGTATACTTCTAAAAAATGTTGAGACGCCACTGTCCAAGAAAGTCAGCAAATCCTATCTCTAGCCTCCGCGTGGCGTCCCCCGGGCAATGCAGATAATGTGCTGTATAACGCAACATACAATCTGTAGCTAATAGAGAAGGGTGCAAGGCGAAACTCTGGCGCCTTAAAACGAGAGACCTTTGGCTACGGGAAGGATCACCCAGACAGAAAAACCACACACCAACCCGTCTGGACAGCGTGGTGTGTTATGTCCAAAACCTTCATATGAAAACAAAAACTTCTAGAACCCGGCCCTCATTCTCCGGAGGCCAACCTGATACTGATCACGGCAGCGATCAGCGAAGGAAGGCAGAGGGTGCTAAAAATCCCCGGAGACCCGGAAAAGGCTGCCAACAGATGACCATTGCTACATATAACGCAAGAACATTGTCCAGCGATGCCAAACTTGTAGAGTTTCAAGAAGAGCTCCGGAATATCCACTGGGATGTTGTCGGACTCAGCGAAGTAAGGCGTAAAGGTGAGAGTATTATTACTTTACAAAGCGGACATGTGCTGTACTCCAAAGGAACCGATGAAGGACGCACGAGCGGTGTTGGATTTGTTGTCAACAAAGCCTGGAGGGATCGCATAGTCGAGTTCAACTGCATTTCTGACAGGGTCGCAAGCGTGATACTTAAAATCAATGCTAGGTACCGCATTCAGATTTTGCAAGTATATGCTCCGACACAGAGTTATCCTGATGAAAAAGTGGAAGAGTTTTACGAGGAAATAACATCCTTGAAAAATAAAAGTAAATGCCACTTCAACATCATAATGGGAGATTTCAATGCACGTATTGTATCATACCAAAGAGATGACGTAGCGGTCGGACATTTCGGACATGGCTCAAGGGATGGTAGAGGGGACATGCTTGTGGAGTTTGCTGAAACCAACAATCTTCACATCATGAATTCCTTTTTTCAACATAAACCTACACGTAAATGGACGTGGAGAAGCCCGACAGGAAGGACCAGCGAAATCGATTACATCCTCACTGACAGAAAATATACATTTTTAAACTGTAAAGTGATCAATCAGTTTAACACCGGCAGTGATCACCGGATGGTGAGATGTAAGATAAGATTGAACGTCAAATCAGAAAGATCCAAACTGCAGAAGAAGTCAAATGCTCGCGTATACCTGCAGAACAATACTGAATTCCAAAATGAACTCAAAAATGCACTATCGGCTTTCTTAGATGAGAACGAAACCGTTTCCCTATCCAACGCGGAGGATATAACGAATATTATTCTACAATGTGCAGAGAAAATAGGCGTAAAAAACTCAGAAGTTACACTTTCCACCAAGCTTTCGAAGGCAACATTGAATCTTATGGAGCAGAGAAGGAAAACCAAGAGCGATAGACAGGCACAAAACGATATGGAGTTTTCATCACTTTGCAAAACCCTCCGAAGGAAGATTAGAGAAGACCTTCGTAAATTCAATGTAAACCTCATACAAGCAATTGTGAAAGCAGGCAGAAGTCTAAACAAAAACAAGCAATGCTTGTCGATAGGAAAACGTCAAATCACAGCACTAAAAGCAAAAGATGGTTCTATCGTCAGAAATTGGGAACACTTGTTAAGCCGAGTTGAAGAGTTCTACAGCGATCTCTACAGTGATGACACTGACAATACGACTATAGACTTAGATCTTCAGAGAAATGGAAATTCGGAAGACCATACTCCCGAAATTACATCCTGGGAAGTAACCCATGCTTTAAATTACATGAAAAGTGGGAAAGCCCCCGGGGAAGATGGTTTAACGATAGATATCCTCAAAAAAGCAGGAAAGGATGCAAATGAAGTACTTGCACAATTGTTCACAGCCTGCATATGCAAAGAGGATGTCCCAGAGGTATGGAAAAATGCCAGCATTGTCATTCTTCACAAAAAAGGTGACAGAGAAGACCTAGCAAATTATCTTTCAATAAGTCTACTCCCTATTCTCTACAAGACGTTCACAAAAATTCTCTCAAACCGTCTGCAAAATGTACTAGACGAGAACCAACCGAGAGAACAAGCCGGATTTAGAGGAGGATACAGCACTATGGACCATATCCAAGTCGTCAGAGAAATCATAGAGCGGTACCAGGAATACAAACTGCCACTATGCATGGGTTTTATAGACTATGAGAAGGCGTTTGATTCGATAAAGAAATGTTCAATACTCGACGCACTCAGAAAACAAGGAATCCCTGGACGCTATATAAATATTTTCAATAATATATACAGTAGCGCAACAGCATCTGTAAATCTCCATAAACCATCGCGCAGATTTCCTATCAGCAAAGGAGTCCGACAAGGTGATACAATCTCACCTAAACTATTTACAGCTACCCTTGAAGACTTATTCAGGCAACTTGACTGGAATGACAAAGGGATCCCCATAAATGGAGAATACCTGAGTCATCTGCGCTTTGCCGATGACATAGTAATTTTCTCGCAAGACTCAGAAGACCTCCAAAGCAGAATGCAGGAACTCGCTGAAGTAAGCAACAAAGTAGGTTTGAAAATAAATGTAACAAAGACGAAAGTCATGTTCAACTGCTTTGCAGGCCAAAAAGAGATCCTCATCAATGGCACTCAGCTCGAACAGGTGAAAAGCTACATCTTTCTGGGACAACAAGTATCTATAGATGGATGTATATTTGATGAAATTGTTCGCAGAGTAAAGCTAGGCTGGAGTGCTTTTGGCCGCCTGAATAATGTCTTCAAAAGTGACCTTCCACTGTGCCTAAAGCGCAAAGTGTTCAACCAGTGTGTGCTTCCCGTGATGACATATGCGTGTGAAACATGGGCCCTAAGTAAAAGAGAGATCCAGAAACTTAGAGTAGCACAACGTGGTATGGAGAGGTGCATGCTGGGCATAACGCGAAAGGACAAAAAGAGGAATGAGTGGATAAGGAAGCAGACAAGGGTTTGCGATGTAATAAAGTTTATTAAAAGCCTTAAATGGAGATGGGCTGGACACATAGCTCGAAGAAGAGACAATCGTTGGACAAATCTAGTCATCCAGTGGTATCCAAGAAGTACAAAACGTCCACAAGGTAGACCTAGAGGCCGCTGGATCGATGAAATGATAAAGTTCTGCGGAAGTACGTGGCAACGCAATGCACAGGACCGAGAGAAGTGGAAGCAACTTGAAGAGGCCTTCATCCAGCAGTGGATGGATTCAGGCTGATGATGATGATGAAACCCTACAAAACCAAGCCATAATAGATAATAGTCAACAAATATTCATATATCTACAAAATATCTATAATTATTATGACATTAAATCGTATATAATTTTGGATAGGTTATAAATATAATAATACTTTTTTATATTATAGCTTGGTTTAATTTGGGTTTAATGAATGTAAAAAAACTGACTGATAAAATGTGTAATATGTATTCTTAATTCAACGAAAACAATGAATTAAAAAGTTTGTTCAATTATGTCGGATCGCCAATACAATACCTAAAACTATTCTTGTTTGGCTTAGGCAGGGTTTATTTGTTTTTTTTTTTAATTAACCAAATCCATCCGTAAAGTGTAGTCTAAGTTACATATAAACAAGTACGTATGACGAATATTATGTTGAATTTTAACATTGAAGTTAAGCGCCCTGCACCGAAACCCGCCCCGCACCACACTCGGTATTAATCGAGCGTATCGCGGGAGCCTACTTCTACCCTTCATCACTGGCTTACGGTTCCCAAACAGTTGCAACGAAAATAACTTTCAAAATAATCTGAACCCTTTCCGCCATTATGTAATGGTTCAACTGAGCGTAGTTATACACAAAGCAGCCATTCCACACCAACCTCAATCAGAGATAGAAGCACTTTTATATAAAGTGTATTTCTTTAAATCCACAAAGCCTGTGTATACTTTTTATATAATTTGAATGGTAGATATTATATATATATATGATTTTGTGTAACTTTTCAAAAGATAAAAGCATAAAATCTATGAAATTATGGAATTTTAGCAGTCCAGGCTGTTTTGTGCAAAACCGTTTTTTTAGAATATTCATTCTGGTAAGCAGCTAATTCTTGTTTTTGTAAGAAAAATCTTTATTTTTGCAACTATTTTCTTTAAAAAAAACCTTTTAAGTTACTCAAGTAATATGGGAATTTCAAAGTTCTGAAGATATTTCGAAAAACTTGTAAATTATAAATTAATATTTAGCTGCCTGGCATTAATTTTTACATGAAAAATCTATGTATTAAATTATATTATATATTTCATATATAATAAAATGAATGATAATGTAATTGATAAAATAATGTTTTTCAATTGAATGTAGAAAAATACACCCTACACTTCTTCGACCATGTCCGATCCTAATAGGATCATATGGGCCTCCACAGAGTAGAGGTTTGTATTAACAGAATTTGTTTTTACGAGAAATGGATGTCGGCCACTTGCTCAACCTATTAGGTCCATACCCTGACTCACACACATATTGAAAAACAATATGTGTACTTGCCAGACCCAGGATTCGAACTTGAGACCCACGGCATGATAGTCCAACGCTTATGCCGCGCGGCCACCGTGGGCGTATTACCCTACACAGTTAGGATTTTAATAATAAGATACATAATATTATCATATGGTTGCCTTATGCGTATTAAAAATGGCATATTTTTAAAACGCATTTATATGACATTTTTGTATGACAGCAGCTTGATTGCTTTATGCAGATCGAAGAAGTCATATTCTGTGATTTGTAAAATCTTTAAAAGGCATTTATATGAGATTTTGTATGACAGCAGCTTGGTTAATTTGTGCAGAACGTAAAACAAACGTGTGAGATTATGGAAATCACAATAACTCATTTTTTTTTAAATTGTGGCTTTGTGTATAACGACGCTCAACTGATACGGTGCCCAAAAAATCGTCCCACTTCCGAGAAAGTCGTTACAATGTATTCTATGCCCGTAGTGATGAAAGTTAAACAGTTACTCTGAATAATAAAATATGACTTTTAAATCAAATCAGTGCCGTTCGCCACTAACTAAATGCTTTTTACAGCCGGAAGAACTTTTTTGAACGTTAATTTTGAAAAATGAATAGTCTAGTTGAATTTATCTGCTTTGTGAGTTTCTTCATAAACCGTGAATGATGTTGTTATTTTAATATTAAATTGTTGTTTCTCACTGAAAATAACAAAATCTATTTTTTTATTTACAAAAAATACTTAGAAAGTAAATAAAAAAAATGATAACTAGCTTTCGGCTAGAAAAATAGCTTTCTAAAGAAGAATAAAAAATATTTAATGACTGTCAAAAGAAAAAAAAACTAGAAGTTCGTAAAATAAGACAGATTCGTTTGTTTGCAATTTTGAATATTCTATATTATTCTAAAGTATCCAATTTAGTTTTTCTCCTTTTATATTACATTTATTATGGAAAGCTTATTTTTAAATTCAACAAAACTTTTACGCTAAAGTGGTACGCATGTAGAGTTTTTAACGTACGTAATGAGTAAGTAGTTAAAATCTTTTTAAAAAAACATGTATATTTTAATAATAGTGAAATTTATTTCAAATGAATCAAATATTCCAGTTGATCACATAGAATTTATCAACACTGTTCATATTATCGTTTTATAAAGACTTAATTTTTGTATACTATAATAAGTATAAAATATGAACACATAAGATTTTAGCATGGACAATTAATTATGAGAAGTACCTATGTATTTTCGATTCACTGCTGCATTTAGCAAACTTCTGATTATCCTATGTATCGTTGATCATAGATATGTAAAAATATTCACCTTTTCAGAGTTCTGTGAGTCGAAGAACACCATTGACCCAACACAAATATGGACCTCCCAAACTAACCACCCAGCGCCACACTCAATCTTAATCGAAAGTATCACGAGACCTTTCATTTGGATGTGAAACATTTGAAATTTTATACGCATGTGAATGTCTCAGGATCAGTTACCTAAAACTCCATGTCGCCATGTATTCAAGTGTGCTTTTACTGAGCTTAAATTGATGTCTTTAAACAAATGTGCCAAGCAAGAGAGAAGCATGGAGAGTCAATAAAAAAATTATAATATAAAAATGATGCTAAACGAATCAAATTAAAAACTGACAAACAGTATATGTGAAGAAATCTTTCTCAATCAGGTCGGATGGCTCGATGTGCCCAACAGCTGGTCGAACTGACTCAAGCTTATCTTTCTTTTATTTGCACATCTTAAGACATCTCTAGAGGATGCAATTTGCATTCTGTATTTCTCAGCCACCTTGACAGTAGTGTAGTGGATCAGTAATGTAGTAGTAGAAGACTTTGATAAAATCACATAAATATATTGTGATATCACCGGGATCGAACCTAGAGCTCCGGGATGAAAGGCTAGTACCTTATGTCGGGTTCTCACGTGTCGATTTCTGTTGTTCAACTTTACACTAAATAACAGTTGAAAGTAAATTGATAAGTGGGAACCATATTTCAACAAAGTTGATCTACTTGCATGTTGAACTGAACAATGTTGAGGTCCGTTCTATTTTTATCGTTTCAACAGTCCAGTTTCCTTTCAATTTCTTCTTCAACATTCAATAGACAAACAAAAATTGCCACATGTGAACGCGGCGCTACGCATTGGACTGCGAGAGTCACCAATCAAAATTAATCAAAACATATATTATAATACCTTCGTTCATTGAATAAGATAAAATATATATTTAATATACAAAGTATATGATTCTATTCACGCAAACAGAGCTACAATCTCAAATTCAAACGGCATGGTTGCAGTTACACTGCACGCAGAACTGCTATGTTTGATAGCGATAGTAAAAAGTTTACTTGTCGGTTTAACTACTGGGCCGGCAGTTTCGCGCGTCAAATGCACCGTTTGAATAAATTAAAGAACAGAGTGGAGACAGATAAAAATTGTCCCATGCCATTTTCGCCAATTCTGCATGCTTTTGTTTTTCATGTCTTTATCAAACCCTCCCTCGCCTTCGAAGTCATTATCAGCAGTGTTTTCCTAACATTATATTAACTTTAAATGGGCTCTATGTACTATAACCCCCTTCTTGAGAATTCCTCGAAAAAGTAGAGCATGAAATGAACCGCTGATTTGTGACATCCGCGAGGCCAACGATCTGTCGAAAATTGCATTCTTCAAATCATCTACTGTATATATGTTTGGTATAGCTTAAATTCGTTCAGGACAATTTCATTTTTTGAAGACAAACATTGCTTTCAATGAAAATATGTTTTTCTTTTTGTAAAAAGGATACAAAATAAATAATAAGCCCTTGGATAAAAATTGAAAGTACTCATAATTATTGATTGTTACTGCAATATTAAAATATGGAAAAATATAATTATATGAACATAAAACAATGAATCTATTACTAAGACGTGCTAACCAAATCGCTGCCTACACTAGTAATAATACATTAATTAATGATATAAAAATATTCGTCCAGTCAATGAGTGCTCAAAAGATGGGTGTAGAATGCATGGAATATGCGAGAATTTTTGACTTCAGGACTTTGTTAGGAGTAGTTAGTAAATAAATATACTAAAAGTCCCTTTTAGACACCCACGGTGGCCGCGCGGCTTAAGCGTTGGACTATAACGCCGTGGGTCCCTGGCTCGAATCCTGGGTCTGGCAAGTACACATATTGTTTTTCAATTTGTGTGTGAGTCAGGGTATGGACCTAATAGGTTGAGCAAGTGGCTGACATCCATTTCTCGTAAAAAAAAAAGCAAAATCTGTTAATACAAACCTCTACTCTGTGGAGGCCCATATGATCCTATTAAGATCGGACATGGTCGGAAAAAAAAGTCCCTGCCCATGGGAGGTGAGCTAAAGTCGGTAGGGTGGTCGAAAGGTCCCATTTTTGGTTTTTCGCTTATATCTCGGAAACTCTACATGACATTGTATTACGTCGTCGATATTGCCCAGTTTGCGTCGTCCAGTTACCCCAGCGTCCAATCGGCGGCGGCGAATATACACTATTACGAACCACGTTACTAATGACAATATCTTCATCACCTTCTTTTGTAAAGTCTTGTATTTCTTTCGAACCCTTTCCGTCAAGTATAATAATATTATAATCCGTTCAGGACTTCAAGTCTGTTGTTATAGTTAGAACAACGGTCGCATTTATTACCGGAGAAGTACAGTTAAGCCGATAAGGAGAGAAACTATTCTCCGCTTTGACGCAAATGCTTGCTTTGTAACTGCACTAAAAGCTCGTTAGCGCTACCAATTAATATAATCATACTTAATATTATGAATCGCGGAAAAGCTTTTTTTTAAAGTGAGAGGATGTTGTAAACGATGTAAGCCATAACTCATAAATAAATAAAAACAAACGAGGGTAGTCATTAGTTATAAAGTCGGTTACTTCCAATTTTTTTACTTTTGTTAATAATTTCGTTCTTTAATTAATGCTTTTCTACCATTTGAGTTTATTAAGGCTATACTTCAACTGGGGCACGGTCTAAAACGATCGTGACTACGCGACGCGAAGATTGTGCAAATGACGCGTGCAGAACAAAACATAATTTGTCATAAAAAGTCAACATGCGTCCATTTAATGTTATGTTTATTGTTCTATTACTAACAATAATAAAATATTCATTGACATGTTTTCTTTTTCAAGTAAATGGGTAACGTTTTTTAGTCATCTTTACACGATTTAAGAATTAATTCCCCAGTCGTCATCACAAAACAAATTGACGTGTTCACAGCTCGACTTTCACTCTCCGATTGCCAGCCAGTCCGAAATTTCGTCGCACCTATAGTTGAAAATTATTTGCCGTTTCACTGAAGCACCGTCTTAACCCATAGCTTAGCTTAGCTAACGGGCCGCACAAAATTGTGTTTTTGCTAATTACTTTTCAAATGCAAATTAACACGTTAATTACAAAATTAATTAAAAGGGCCCGTAAGCATTGTGTTAAGACTATCAAGTCCAGCTTTTAGCATAATTAATGCTAATTTTAAATCACAATTTTGTTCCAAAGTAAATAATATACATTACACATCACCCATTGCTTATATGAGACTTATACGGGGTGTAAATGCAAATTATGCTATTCTTGGTAGTATTGACCTTTTTTTGTCCCCGCTAACTATTTTAGAAATTGGGAGGATTAGTTATTGGTTCTCCTTAGGTGCAAAACTGACCTGCCATTGGATGATGAGTTTGGGTGGATTTCGTATTATACATAATTATTAAAATAGGGTCTAGTTAGTCTAGCTGTTCGGCGTACCTACTTCCGTGTACTTCACAATTTTTGTATTTACTCTTTTAATAATGTTGCTTTTATTTTTTTAATTTTTAATACCATTTCTCTGTTTATCATGTCATATTGTAACGTCTAGAATTTATAATTTGTGAAGTTTACTACATGTAAATAAACAAATTTAAAATTTGAATCACCGCTCATGTTATCATTGTACTAAATAATTTCAGAGACCAAACGAGTATTTCACATGTCAAGATCCACTTTGTTGATTATTTAACATTATCACTTTGATTTAATAATACCCACGATAGTTTTCGATACCTATACCTATTACCTAATCTTTCAAAATTAATAAACCCAAATGAAGACATCTTTCAATAATTACAAGATAAAAAGAACTTTTCATATACCACGTTTTTAAATTTTCTGTTAAATCATATAAACTTGACAATTCTATGTATTAATAATTTAGGACAAATAAGGCAATTGTCAACAAATCATTTTTTTGCTATTTTGCAACAAACAAAAAAACAAACAAACAAATATAGAATACTGAAATGTCATTTTGATTTCCATAGTAACGCACGTATATATTAATAATTTAGTTGCTATGACCACCCCCTTAGCAACCAATAATATTCAATAATATAATACGGATTTCTTCCGAAATAACTTTTCGTACTTCAAGATTCAAGATGGCTAAAAATATTAAAAGAATGCATTGGCATCGTGTTCTGATATATTCTAAAAGTTTCAAATGTCTAGCTAGTCGGGAAGTTAGTTAAAAATCGATTGCAATATTTTTACTGGATAAACAATCACCGGACAAACAAGAATACGAGCTAAGAAAAACGTGGTAATATTAAAGACACATTATGGATCAAAAGATAGTACCTAAGCATCTTTAATAATATGTTTTTTTACAGATCTGTAAAATACCGTAGACATTTTATCAAGTTCTGTAGATAAAATGCCTTTGGAAAGGTTTATTCGTTGAATAAAATAAAATACTTTCTTGAATTATTAACAAGTGCAAGTAAGTTATAACTAAAATTTGGAGAAATTCTGGGTTCGGGTATTAATTAAAGCATTTAATTGATACATACCTTGATTTAATATACAAAAACCGATACCCAACATAACAACTAGTTAAATTCGTCGTGATTAAGTTGCCTTAATTGGAAAAGCACATTGGTGCGAATCCAGTAGTTAAATGTTTCAATCCTTTCGGGTGTCATATTTTATTTTAGTGCTTGCGTTCAAATTGAGTATGTCTAGAAATAATTTTCTTATAACCTATAACTATTCCACACCAATGTATACGGCATATATTGATAATTATTTAGAGTTAATAACATCATTATGTTTCTCATTCAGGCCTATCCCGTTGATTCACTCACCATCGATTATTATAACTATTGTTACACCCATTTACCATGCAAAGTAGCAACACCGAACAAACTTGAGCAGAAAACCCATGTTAACTATTAAAATATGTACGCAACCTACCTTACCTGTAATAATAAGGCTCCACGATAATAATTATGCAGTCTCCTATTTGCATATTGGGGAAAATTTTCAATGATGAAAGTCCTCTTTGGAGAACTTTTCTGAAGATTAACAGGGTCTAGAGAGTGTTTCATTGTACTTTACATATTCATGTAAGGTATAAAATTTGCAGTATATTAAAATATCGTTCAATATTCATGATGGAATTTATAATTATTATCTTACTTTGTGATAACATCTTTTTTTACTTTTATACATACTCAATTTATAAACCACAAGCGATTGTCCTAGGTCTTTGTACAGGAAGCCTAGGTTATTGTTTTTTTAGTTGGGTAAAATTAAAATACCTATACTATTCACTATAAACAGAAGGATTTTCTGTTATGACAACGCAGGCGCATGTAGCATGGTTAAGTTGCTAACTCCAAAAATATTAAAATCGCTCAGTTGTCATTCTGATCTCCTTACATACACAATGGCGGCCGTTTTTATCTTCATTGTGATTACCACAGAACAGATTAAACCTGATCACTGCCAGAACCGACCTAACTCGTCAAAGCATGTATGTCGCGTCAGGCCATGGACGAGTTATCTCGTGCGTTCTTGTAAACGTCATAGCTTCTGAATAAAATGTTTGTGTATATTTTCCAAACAATATTATTTATCATTTTAGTGTGAAAGTATTCACGATAATCTCGATACATATGTTGATTTGGTAAGTTTTCACAAATATGTATCATTCTGTCCCTATGGTATATTTTCTAAGGGATTTATTTTATTCCAAAAATCGCTGACCTACAAGCATTCACCTAGATAAGCTATGCCTCAATACACTACATTTTTAAGCAGGGTTTTGAATGTGTGAGGGTCCAACAAAAAATAAATATATACTTGTGCTGCAACCTTCAAATACACCAATATTGAATGAGCGTCATTGCATAAACCGAGAGCAGTTGTCAGAATGAAGGACAGGCTTAGAATGATGTATTCTTCCACACTCGAGATCGGTTGCCTGTTACTCCACACCCGTTAGGTATTTCAGTTCCAATTAATTCTGTGTTCCCTGGTGATTAATATATATAATAATAATGATTTAGTATCATTTTTGTAGAACCGCTTTGTTATAGACAGTTTTTATTTTTTTATTGTACGATTTGGTGTGTCCAATTTGACCACCGGTAAACCGATGGTTGCCATCTAAACGTAGGAGGAAATGAATAATAAAATTCATGGATTTACAATATAATCTCAATTTTGAAGGCAAAATCCTAATAGCAAAAAACGATAAATTTTGATGATTATAAATCTCAGATGTTTTATATTTTAAAGCATAATTCAATTTCAATGATAATACATAATATATTATGTATCGTCATAAATCCTATGGTTCACTGGACAAACTACCCTTTAGTTTGGTTTATCTAAATTAATTCTAAACCAAATGAATGTATTCGTTTGATTTCCTATTATAGACAAACATAATATTAAAAGTTTTATTGAATTTGATATTCATGTTATCCCTAACAAACAAAATGTTTAAATTTAATTCTAAAATCATTTAGCCGTATAGCAGCAAACCAAATTGAGCGTAAAATCGGTTAATTTTACACAATTTTATTTAATAAAACTCGTCTATAAAACTAGTGTTATTTTAATTTCTGTATTCTCTATGGCATTTTGTTTTTGCCCTCTGGTTATAAAATAATATTATTTTAATTTCAACAAAAGGTTTCCAAAAGTTTTCAGTCATTTGATATAATTCACTACAGGCGTACTGTTTTGTGCATGTTAATTACAGTTCATTTTGTACAATATAATGTAACACATATTTATCATCACGACATAATTCAGTTGTTTATTTAATACTAGTTTATTTTTATTATAGTAATATTCACGATACTCGTAAGTATTTTAAACCTTTTTATAGCACCGCCTAAATGGGGAGACTGGGGTCATCACTAATAGTTCACATAATAAAATTAAAATATAATAAGCATTATCGAGAGCTGTATAGAATATTTCTCAAAAGAGTGTAAAGATCTGAGGGAGGTCTTCATCCAGCAGTGGATCAACACCAACATAATATTATGATACGTGTCCGGAAATTTGTACATATGCAGTTCGCCCATCACACTTCACCGTGAAATGTTGTATTGCAAATATATTATAGTACTAAGATAAAATTCATGTCTAAATAAAACACGACTTTTTTCGGTCTACACTAAATTTTGAAAATTACTGATTTACTGAATTCATAATTGTTAGGTTAGGTTAGGATCTAATAAAATTTGAATATTCTTGTTATATATTGAATATTTTTGTTTCAATGAATTATCGCATGATAATTCCATCAATTTTTTTTCTTTTCAATAGTAGGCAATCCAAATTCATCATCGTTCATTGACAAATGGATTCTATCATGGGCCCCATATCCTAAAGCGGGCCACCAGGTCAAAATCTTTGGCGGGCCCACCTACCTATCGCTGAGGTTAAGGGCAGTGTGGTACTCTAAAGTAGTGTTTCCTAAATTAAAAAGTACATATAGCAATCATTATATAGGTATCACATCAAACTGCAATGCACAACTACATATTTAAAATATTTAATAGTTTTGAAAGAAAGTAGCACCGCAGGCGATTTTTTTAAACTGTTAGATTACATTTGTGATGTCTGTTATGCCCGGGCCCCAGGCTCTTTATAAACTATGCATTTGCAAACTGCAAACCTGTGGCTTCATTTGTGTTAAACTTTTCGCGCCTCCCAGTTTGGAAATCTCTGTATATACCAAAGGATATTGCTCCACAGGCGAATTCTTTACTACAAGGTTTAGATAGGAGTAGATATTTTGTGAAAATGCTATTAGTTCGAAAATATTACATTATATATTTTTTAAAGAAAATACTATAAAATATTACGGCACACTTTCTAGTCATTATAAGTGCCTGGAAAATACAGTAGTTAGCACCCATATCTCGTAGTTCATTACGTAAAGCGCTGATCTGTCCCATGAGGCTCCTGCGCATCTATTCTACACACAAGACTACTATCCACCGCTATCGGCGGTTATCGAGGGTTGTTTATCATGTGTTTATATTGAAGTATTATTATTGTTACAGTAACTTAGCCGTCTAAGCAATAAAAACTGTCTATCTTGCTCTAAAAGTTATGGCTTACTGTAAAAACATAGTACTCATTGTATCAATTACAACTAGGGAATCCAATCCCGAGCCAAAATTCTGATCCCGGGATTTCGGGATTACAATTTGACAATCCCGGGATCCCGGGACTGGTCCCGGGATTGGGATTTTTTTCCATTGTTAATATAAAAATTTTATATTTACAAATAACATTGATAAAATCGGTCAAAAATAAATCTAGTATAATTTATACTATTTAAGACATTTATTGTTAATATTGTATACGTTAAATCTTGGAAATACACAAGTTTAATGGAGTAAATAATATTGTAATATAAATAATAATGTGAATTTAATATGAGATTGCTATTTCTGATAGTAAAGACATAATGAATAGATCAGCGAGATTTAAAATAGTTAAGCAAATAATCATGGCGTACTTATGGCCTTTCCGCTTCATAAATCTAATTAGTCAGCCAAATATGAAACTGCAGTAAAACGTATGATATCATGGTGGAATTACTTTGTTAAAAGTGCGAAGCATTGTTTTTTTACCAATCTTTCTCATTTTTAATAATCTATGTGAAAAATAAAATGAATCGGCGACCTACACATCAAACTTCATTCAAACTCAGTTTATTTCTAATGTAGTTATTTTGTATTAAAAGTATTTTTTCTGTTATATTTTCCATAAAAATTGATAAAAAAATCAATCCCGAAATCCCGGGATTATGTTTATCAATCCCGGGATTCATATGTATCGAAAATAGCTCGGGATCCCGGGATCCCCGGATTCGGGATCCCGGGATTGGATTCCCTAATTACAACTACTTATTGTTAAAATTTTAATACTTCAATACAAAAATATGAAAAACTACCCTCGATAACCACCGATATCGGCCGATAGCAGTCTTGTGTGTAGAATAGATGCGCTGGTTCGATTCCTGGTGTGGTCACAATAATATATTTATGTGATTTTTTCAAAGCCTGAGTGTTTATGATTATTTCACTTCTATCAATATGCTACTGTTTACTACACTACTATAATTGGACTTTATATGTATATATTTTTTAATCAATCATATACAATATACCTACTGTATAAGACCCGGAATATACGAAGTCCAACGTTTGTAGCCTTAGACTATAGATACATCTAGACGCCACCCGTTGCATTGCTAAATGAAGCCGCGTGCCTTGCGTTTGGTTTGTGGGCAAGCGAACGCATTCTTCTACAAATGTTCGAGACCATAGACCATTTCGCTAGTGCTCGCCCAAAGTGCTCGCGCTCAGAATTAAAATATAATTTTCTGTTTTTTTACGTTATACAGTATTTTTAAGCGGTCAAAATGCAACCATTAGGTAAATATATCCATAATTTAAGTTATTTTAAAGAAACACTAGGTAACTGATATTAAAATATATAATAATATACAAATAAATTATCACGAACATGTATCAACTTACATATGAAACGTAATACCATCTTCTTGCTTATCAGTACGGCTACCACATTTTAAGACAACACACAGAACCATCTTTTCTACTTAATTAACTAAAAATATTTACCATTGACTTTATGTTTAACACAAAAAATATCAATTTTAGCAACTCGAGCTCGCAAGTTATCGACGCTATGTGAAGCGTTTCGCCTTGATTTGATGGCGATACTTTTGGAAACTAGCCCACAGATATGTAGACCTTTTATCTTACTCTAGCGCGTGTCGCAGAGATTGTAAAGGTGCCGAATACTTTCTCACTCGCACTCATGCATCGTTTTTGTTCAGGCCTTGTTTGTAGCGCATTTTTACTGTCAAACGTAATGCCAAGATCTCTTACAGGTAATATTCTCGAAAGTTAGTACCTATACCCGTACTTTAAGTAATTTCACTATAAAAAATACTTTCTATTATTTTTTATCAAGAAGCACAGTAATAAAATTAAAAACATTAAAATGTACGGGTACTTAACTTAACGTATACATATGACAAATTTATTAATCCCGAGCAAGCAAATATAACTTTCTTTAGGCAGAGTGCTGTACATGTTTCCAATTATTATGCTGTTACCTTTAAGTTTAAATAGAAACAAGTACAAAAGAGACCACGCTTCAGCAACTTGAAGTAATTATGTCGCTTGTAAATAATGTTATTTCCCCAGTCTACCCTGCAACTAACTCGTACGCTGTTTCTCCTTGTTAAAATATTTTCACCACATTATGCTGTTCTATTGATATTCATATGCGAGCTTCACTCTCTGCGAATATTGTAGTACTTACCTACCTATTACACAGCCAGTGGTGATCATTCGTACTAAATGATTATCTCTGTTGAATTTGAGTAAAAGTAAAATATAATGTTTGAGGCTTTCACGGTTGTTTTTTTATCATAGTAGATTTTTGGGTTTCCACCGTGTGCCTTCTTCCTTCTTTATTTGACGTTTCGGGCTCGTTGCAGAGGCCATTATCAAGAGATGAGATGTTTTATGATGAACATGTAGTGTAGGTATGTGAATGTAAACGTTGCTGTAAGAATATCAAAAGTCATCCAATTAGCTAAGGGCAAACGTTGCTCAGAGTAATCTGTCAATCGTTACGACCAGGGATACCGGCTCGAATATTGGATTTTGCTGATAGTGCCGGAAACCATGACGATTTTAACCGTAATCTATCATCCCTATTAATATTTTCAGGGTTTCTATGGATTTCAATGGCCTCCTTTACCAATCGTGCGAAATATTATTTATTTCGACCCAATATCTTTGGTTTCAAAGTCAAATTTGTGTCCTGTATCCATCGAGTGCTCGGCAATTGCTGACATCGTGTAATGTTTAAGTTGGTATGCCCTCTCGTGTTCACTCACACGCTTCTTTACTATTCTAGAAGTTTGGCCTATATACTTTTTTGGGCATCCGCGACAGCTTAACTGGTATACACCTGCTGAGTCCAAAGGTTGCGAGTCCTTTACTGGTCTTAACATATTTCGGACCTTTGTCGATGTTGAGAATATTGTTTTGGGGCCGGGCCTATCTACCTTATATCAAAAACACCACCGATACTATTTCCAGAATACTTCGGAAACATGAAATCGAAACAATATTCTCAACATCGACAAAGGTCCGAAATATGTTAAGAATACGATAAGGAACGTAATAGATTCTTGGCTTTCCACTGCGTGTACTTCTTCTTTCTTTTCTCGACGTTACGGGCTCATTGCAGAGGCCATTATCAAGAGATATGTGTTATGATGAAGTTTAGTGTAGGTGTATGAATGCAACGTCGCTCTAAGTAAGCAATTGCCAAGCACTCTCTGGATACATAATTAATAATCATGAATCCATAGATGGATCAATCAAGATAATTGTATTACTAACACAATTATACACGATGACCAAACGTCTTAAGTATCGACTTATAATGTCGATTCTAGGCTCACTCTTTGGCGGAGCATAAGGGGCTCCACCACAGAACATATTAATATTATCTGTGGTGTTAATATATTATTAACACCACAGACAGAGATGCGAAAGCCATTCGCCATAGACGAAGACAATGAAGGCAGTTTTGGTTTATGATAATGGTACGAATCGAATTAAAACAACTAAGATACAATAAAATAAAAATACATACATTTTGAACAATGTCATGATAACCCCAATATAGAATATAGATAATATAGAAGCGCAAGAAATACAGAGCCTCCTAAATCCCCACAAATATTACATACAAATACATAATTCAATGTTATTGAAAATAGCCCGTGTTTAACTATATCCCATATTTTTCCTCATAATATCAGAATCATACCTACAACCACACTCAAAAGGGGGTTGGGGTCGAAATCCCGAAGGCCGAAATCTCGAATGCTGAAATCCCGAATAGCCTCAATCCCGAAAGCCGAAATCCCGAATACCGAAATGCCGAACGCTGAAATCCCGAATGGCCGGAATCCCGAAGGCCGAAATCCCGAAAAAACAAACAGTAATAATTGCGCAATCTTGACACTTATCTTGGATTGCGCAATTTTTACAAGAGAGACAAAAACCATTTTTTTGTTGAACAAATGCCCATTTGTTATACAAAAAATGGTTTTTTGTCTCTTGCAAAAATTGCGCAATTCAAGACAGGTGTTAAGATTGCGCAATTTTCCCGGATATACAAAAACCCATTTGTTTAACAAAAAATGGTTTTTGTTTCTCTTGTAAAAATTGCGCAATTCAAGATAAGTGTTGGGGTTGCGCAATTATTGCTGTTTGTATTTTTTTTATTTTTCGGGATTTTGACCTTCGGGATTCCGGCCTTCGGGATTTCGTCCGACACCCCTCAAAAGGAAACGCATTTTCCATTAATTCTGTATTATCTAGCCTCCACAGAGTGAAGATTATAAAATTAACATACTGTGTACAATGAATAGTTGTTAGTTACCACCTTGGCCAATTGGGTAGGTACTTCACTGGATCAAAAAGGCATTGAATAAACAAGATATATTAACGCATGCATAGGTCAAAGGATCGAACCCAACTTAGTATTTATACACAAACGGCAGCTCTGCCAACTGGGGTAACGTGAGTGCCATATTGTTAAAAACCCATTCCAATTTAAATTCTAATTGATTTAAGTTTCGTACTATTCCATTTGAGTGGTTATTTGTGACCCGGGTTTCGCCTTTCAGCATCTTCAGGTTAGGTACCTACCATGTAAAAATTTTATTGAATATTAATTGTTTAACTAATAACTTTTAAAGACTGTATAATGGACGATTTTACACCTCTTGAGTATAGTATTTTTAGTTTTTATAAGTGATAATGATCTATTATTAGGTTTGATGATTTATTGTAATATGCTTATCTAGTGTATTATTAAATTATTATTAATAAGATAGGGGTTTTTTCACACATCAACTATTCATAATTTGTTTGTTATATTTTTTATTGTGACCCTTGACTTGATAAATTGGTAATAGAGTTTTTACCTACTTCATTGTATTAATTTATTACAAGTTAGAGTTAAGAGTGTTCGTTGTCAGTGTGTGTTTGCCTTTGGTGAGTATAATAAAAAGCGCCTGAAGATGCCGAAAGGCGAAACACGGGTCGCAAAAAAACGACTCAAATGAAATTGTACAAAACTTAAATCTATTAGAATTTAAATCCAAATTCCATCAAGTACCATTCCAATTTATTTAAAAAAAATATTACAGTTTTTTTATTCATTTATAATTCAATTACATAAATAAATTATTTTGAATATACATTACAAATATTAAGTTATTAAGAATACAATTACATTGACTGACCTAATTAAAATAAAAAATGCCTTAAGGGCCCACATGCTCAGCGTAGTCAAAATGGAGCTGTTATGGTATTGTTGTGTGTTGTAGCTTATCCACTGGGAAATGCCAATAGAAATGGCGTATTTCAAAAAAATATTACCTTATTCTAAGGTCAATAATTATTATAAACCAAACATTATTCATAGGATGTTTATCACATTTTAATGGTCAAAGACATAGCTTATAATCAGTATCTTTAGAATTATCTTCAAATGTGTTAATCGTGCCCATTTTTGAATAATAAAATGCCCAATTCGTGTCAAATTTGGGATCACAAAAATTATAAAATATATTTTTTATCGTAAATATATCACTATATAATGTTAACATTAATTTTACTAATGGTTTTTAAATGCATTTAAAAATTAATAAATGTAAAAAATCTTAACACCACTTCACATGGACGTACTGAAATATGAATATAGTCTAAAACATTATAGCGAGAGGTTTAAAAGAATACTTTTTTATGTAATAAAAATACTTTATGCAGTCATCAAATGTTTAAAATAATAAGGCTTAAAAAATATATAAATAGATTATCTACAACGTTTAAGGAATGTCCAGGGTTATGCTCTGAATATACAATAAAAGCTCCATTTTTACCTAAGCTGAGCATGTGGGCCGTTAAATTTTTATCAAATTATTCAAATCTTAGACCACCATTTAACCCATTTCCGGTGTAGTTATTTCAAATTGCGTTCCATGCAAGCATAGTGAGTGAATTCGCGTGGCGATAATTTCTCTTGTGCCCTCCTACCCACATGCTTCGGTTAATATTATGTAAGTAGTCGCAAGGGACTTCTTCATTACAGGTTAATGACAGTCATTTGTTCAACCACGCTTATGCTCGTTGGAAAATTGTTTTTTACCTGACATGGTAAGAGTGATGTTTAATGTTTATTACAATGATTGATTTCAAGTGATATCCTTATTTATCATCATTTTGTCACCATAATCGTAATCCTATGTGAGAGTATTTCAAACTACATATCGTCTCTGTTCTGGCAGAATACACTAACTGGAGAATACTAGTTTTGAGTAATTTGACTTTGAAATTGTTAAAATGTTTCAAATGGTCTATCATGTGAGTTTATTAAGTAATCGTAAAAAGGATGATTTTAAAATAAAGACTGTTTATTTATTAAGACGGTTTCCGGACGGTAAAGTTTGAAATAAGGAACATTTTGGTATAACTAACTCAATATGTCATTTTTTCGAATTAGTGTCTTCTGCCAGAACACTGACGATATTTAATCAGTACTTACTCGTTAACGTTGCATTATTAAACCATTCATTGTTGAATTACGTAACTAATTCATCTTTAAATAAGCTGGTTACATACCTAGCTATCCAATATTACAATACGGCATTTCCGTTGTATTTTGCGAACAAGCATCTGTGTTTCTATATAACAAAATCACAATAAATACTTAAATGAGGATTTATAGCGCCTGTACACATATATAGAAATACTGTCGGCAATTGTGCTTATTTTAAACTATCATGACAATAACTGTTTACACGTAAAAGTGCTGACTGTCTCTCCAATCTCATTCTTTAAGACTAAACGAGACTGTCATCTTATACCACTATCTGACAGGTCGTATTGAAAATCGGAGCTCAATATGAGTAGTTCGTTTGTTTATTGACATGTTCACCCCGCCCTTATCGCTCTACTGCGCAGGCGCAGATCGAAAATAATCTTACTTGTGCGCAATAAATCATCACAATTTGGAATCTTCCAATCTTGTTTGATTTATGCACGCAATCTTGCCAACTGCAGGATAATACATGTTTCCCCATACATTTTCCTACTGTGCACAGTACATCCATGCACGTGTAAACGGGGTTTTAAACACAAAATAACACTTTCAACGGTAATAGTTAATAGTAAAAGACAAAATACAATAGATGTACATACAGCTTTCTACAATGACAATTGACATTCGATATCTGACGTTTATTGCCAGCGCCTCTAGCGGCAAAGCAAATGAAGTTCAATAACAACCTGTACTCGGCAGTGGCGGTTGAGTTTTAGTATACTTCCGTAGAAGTAGGCTTGCGCAACCGTTGCGCAACCAGTCACAGTGCTTCATTCAAAAATTGTGCTTTAAGAATCGACAGTTGTCCGTTGACGAGTTGTCCTGGCGTCGCTGTGTCAGTAACATCAGCTGATGGTGGCTTCAAATTGTTTAATTCAGTGTTGTTTTTTCATATCATTCAACTCTTTTGAATCAATCTACGTTCTCAGACAAGGACATGGGTCTGGCTTGAAGGATTGTGTCCACACGACGTTCAGGTTTACGAGATACGTTCAAAGTAGAGATACCTCAGTGTAATAATATTTGGTGCAGGCTCAAATGAATTACGGCTGTCTAATTTAACAACGTTAAACAAAATGGTTTTACACGTGAATCACTGCGACTAGTAATTAAGCCTAGAGTACTTCTTATTTTTTATATAAATAGTTTCTTCTACTGTTAAAAAACCAAATAAGAATAAGATTTCAAAATCCAACATCATTTATAAAACATCATTTTTTTTTAAATAGGAATTTAATTTTAAAAATATTAGCAACTGCAAATACATTTAGACTGAAAAAAAGATGAATTAAACTTACATATTTGTACCTTGATTTAAAATGACAAAAGATGTGCGACACATTCAAAAGTTGCGTATTATTAAAAGATCGCTTATGTAGCCCCGCTACAGGCTAAGGGAGGGTCGACCGCAGCAACGGAACCCTTGATGTTGTGCCACAGGGGTACGGAGTGTCGCACACTCTGGCGGCAACCGGAACACATGTCCCACTCACGTGAAGCGTATCTTCAATCACTGAGGCCTGCCATGTCCGAACGTGCTGAATCACAAACTCGAGTGTTTGTAACGCGGTCTACGCGCTGCAGGTCTCACCTAGCAGAAAGCGCGAGACGTGGCGATGGAGCAAGGGAAGTGGCGCGACTTTCTGCTTGCCATATTTTCCAATACGAGAAGTGACAGGATGAAGTAAGTATTTTTTTTAAATAGCCTGAATTGCTCCATCAGAATCTATCTGCTGGATATTACGAGTATGTAATACTCGTATATTTCTACACATTCCAACAATATTGGTTTATATCAGGCGTGTCCAATCCACGAGCCCTGGCCATTTAGTAATACGGTCCAAATAATTTAAAATCTTCAAATAACATGAAGTACCTAGGTATATATTTTATTTACCTGTGAAATGTCTAGGTTATTTATATTTCTTAACATGGTAGGTTTTAAATAGTCGCCTAGTATGGAGCTTTACCACTGCTTCCTAGCCCCTTAACAATGTCACCAATTCTATTATAGCAAAACTCAGTCTATCAATCGCGTGTATCTTTCAAAAACCCGAAAGCACTACTACTGCATAATTGTAGATTCAGTAAAGCAGCCTACATTATAGATTATCAAGGTGATACATCAATGAAACGGCAAATAATTTTCAACTATAGGCGCGACGAAATTTTGGACTCACTCGCATTCTGAGAGAGATCGTCGAGCTGGAAACACGTCACTTTGTTTCGTGATGGCGACGGGCGTATTAATTCTTAAATCGTGTAAAGATGACTAAAAACGTTACCCATTTACTTTAAAAAGAAAACATATCAATGAATATATTATTATTGTTACTAATAAAACAATAAACAGAATATAAAATGGACGTATGTTGGATTTATATGACAAATTATATTTCGTTTGGCATGCGTCATTTGCACCCGCGACCCGCAATCCGCGCATCGCCTAGCCATGATCTTTTTAGACCATGCCTCAACTGAGGTATAGCCTTAATATCTACTATAATATATAATATATGATAACCTTTTCAAATGGGAAACATGGTCAACTTGTACCGAATCGAAACATTCACAGTTTGTTAAAAAAAAAATCAGCTGCCGTTAACATAGACTGATATTATATCTAATAACTATTTCTTTTATTCAACGAATAAGACACAAAATTTGAGAATGTAACATTCTATAATATATTTAACATACATAATTTGAAAACACCTCATCCATACGTCTTATACCCACTAGAAAAATCTTTTTTAGAAAGGGGAAAGATTTGTAGGGATTTCTACCTGAGATGTTTTCAAATTTTGTATGTTTGATATTATATCATCATGATCATTAGCCGGGTCAATCCACTGCTGGATGAAGGCCTCCCATATCTCCCTCCATTCTTCTTGGTCCCTAGCTTTTTTGCTGCCACGTACATCCACCAAACTTTATGATCTCGACTATCCAATTGGTTTTAGGGCGTCTCTGTGGGCGTTTAATGCCCCTCGGGTACTACTTTACGACGGCATTTATCCAGCGACACGTCCAGCCCATTTCCATTTCATCTACTTAGCGACCTCTATCACATCGTGCACTCTTGTCTGCTTCTTTATCCATTGATTGTTTTATGATCTTTATGCGATATACCCAACATTCACATTTCCATGACACGTTGCGCTACTCAAGATTAGAGAATCCAATCCCGAGCCAAAATTTTGATCCCGGGATTCCGGGAATACAATTTGACAATCCCGGGATCCCGGGACTGGTCCCGGGATTGGCATTTTTTCCATAGTTAATATTAAATTTATAAACTATTTGCAAATCTAAACGATTTTCATTTATAACATTTCGTAAAATCAATATTGTGTTTAGTGTTTACATAATAAATATTATATGAGATAGCTGTTTCTGATAGTAAAAATTTGATGAATGGGTTAGCGAGATTTAAAATAGTAAAGCAAATCATGGTGTACTTATGGCCTTTCCGCTTCATAAATCTAATTAGTCAGCCAAATTTGAAACTGCCGTAAAACATATGAGATTGAGAGAGAGTGGAACTACTTTTTTAAAAGTTCGAAGCATTTTTTTTTCCAATCTTTCTCATTTTTATTAATTTATGTGAAAAAATAAAATAATTTGGCAACTTTCACATGGGTAATAAATCAAACTTCATTCAAACTCAGTTCATTTCTAATGTAGTTATTTGTTATTAAAAATATTTTTTCTGTTAATTTTCGTTTTTATTTTATTTTCCATAAAAATTGATAAAAAAAATCAATCCAGAAAGTTTTGTGATTATGTTTACCAATCCCGGGATTCATAGGTATCGAAAATAGTTTGGGATCCCTACTCAAGATATTATAATAATATGCTAGGTTATAATATACTAACTTAATATATGAAATTACAGAACGCGTCAATTATTTTATATAGATTTTCAGACAAACCACAGTATTTATAATTAGGTTAATACTGACAAACATCGCATGTTTTATGTACGAATCGTCCACACATACGAGAATGATCATACTACTCAGTAGTAAACGAATGACACTTTAATATATAGGTTTTGTTATTAAAACAAAACATCATAGCAATAATAATTGTCAGCGTTACCTCAATCATAACTAGACCATTAGTGTTTGTTTTGATTAAGAATTACGACAATATCTATGGTAATATAATTATATACTGCATTAATATAAATAATAAGAACAATTTATGAATCTACAATTCGTTAATCGAGTCCGTCACGACACGTAGGTACTACTATTGTCACGAATTCTTCACTCTACATAGTACATCCATTATTCCACCTGAATCAATTCTCTCAGTGCATTCTTATAATTAATTTCTTGATCATATCGATATCATCAGTACATCATTACCTCACGCTTATAATCTCACGTCATCATCCTTATTATTGTATTCAGTGTATCCTTATATCAACGAATAAACTCTCATCTCAACAACCAAAAAACAACGACCTTCTATCTACCATCACCTCAGCGTACCTTCACATCATCAACAGCCAAAAACATATGTCAAAACAACTATCGAATATGATGACATATTTCAAAGCACCAACTTAAAAAATATTGTTTCACCTGTTCTAGAATTGCATTACACTGCTGTAATACGAAATGTTTATACAGCTCTCTCTCTCTCTTGTTATAGTCCAAACTGTTTACTTGTATATATATATATATATATTTTATAAAGGCTCACCAATCTAACGCAAGAGTTTTCTTATACAGAAATATTAGCCAAAAATATTCCAATGTACGTATCATCTGTCTAGTCAATTCCATTTTTTTTATTTAAAAAAAACACATTATCATTTTGGCATCATTACAATATCTGACCCCACGTCTATGTCAGTATAATTCGAGCATACGTACGCACATTTTTTTCCCATAATATTATGGACAAATGCCAGAAGAAAAGACTTGCCTGCCTACCACTTTTAAAATATCTCACAATTGCTACGCGGGTAGCTTCCCTCTATAAGTGAACATAAGTAATTGACGTATAAGTATATTTTCATATGCGTGTACTTGAAACGTGTTATCAAAAATGAAAACTCACTTTGTAAACTTTACATTTATTTTTTTACAATAGTAATTTGAGGGTATTGGCGTATTTGTATGGACGAAGCGTATAAAACGTAAAATTATGCAGTACAAAGTTGTAGTCTGCCCTGAAAATTATTCTGTCAGAATTACTCAATTTTTACAACGTTTTTATTAGCTCGCATTCTTTTTTGTCCGGTGGTTGTTCGTCCGGTACAAATCTTGCAATCGATTTTTAACTAATTTCCCGACTAACTTTCAGTGTATCAACAAACAATCAAAAAAATGCAATTACACAACCATATATTTTAAAATGTTAATACGCCTGAAGGAAATTAGCGCCACAGGCGATTTTTTTACGATCAGAGCAAATTCGTGATGTGCGTTTATCTCACTTATCTGGTCGATCCCCCGGGCTCGAGCCCTTTGTGGGGGCCATGGTGATATCCAAAGTTCAGTCCAATTTTCGTCTGGCAAATCGTCTCGATTCCTTTTCTTAGTGTTAGAGTTTATGGCTGAATAACTAGACATTTGAAACTTTTAGAATATATCAGAACACAGTGCCAATGCATTCTTTTAATACTTTTAGCTATCTTTAAGTAGAATTGAATTCATTTTCAGTTAATTCTGTTTTGTATGAAAAGTTATTTCGGAAGAAATCCGTAATCCAATCCACTATTATTGGTTGCTAAGTGAGTGGTCCTAGCAACTAAATTATTAATATATACGTGCGTTACTATTAAAATCAAAATGACTTTTCACTATTCTATATTCGTTTGTTTGTTTTTATTAACTTCATATCAAGTACAAGTTTGAGCATATTGAGCATAATAATTCAACAGAAAATTTAAAAACTTGTATATAAAAAGTTCTTTTTATCTTGTAATTTTTACATTATTTTTTCGTAATAATCAGATAAATAGATCCGAAAGTGTCGGGAAATTTAACTATACCTGCATTATTTGGTTACATGTAAATTGAACGTAAAACATTTCACCGTGGCACAGTTTGACGTGAGCTTTCTATCGGAAAGAGATGACCGTATACTATACGGTCTCCAATTTTATTAGATTCAATATCAAAATTAATTCAATTTCCATAGCTGGTTTTGGCAAAATTCATGAATTAAAAAATGGGAACGTAACCTAACCTAACAAATAATCCAGTATATCGGCTATTTTTAAAATTTGTTTGCTGCTGACTTCCTGTAAAGTGTAAACCGACAAAAACCATGATTTATTTATACATGAATTTTACGTCAGTATTATACGACCGAAAGAGGTTGGACGGTCTTTAATATACGGCTATATATATAACCCACGATAGCTGTGCGGCTTATGCGTCGGCCTATAGCATCGTGGGTCACAGGTTCGAATCCTGAGTCTGGCAAGCACACATATTGTTTTTCAATTTGCGTATGAGTCACAGTATGGACATAATGGGTTGAGCAAGTGGCTGACATCCATTTCTTGTAAAAACGAAATCTGTTAATACAAACCTCCACTCCGCGGAGGCCCATATGACCTTATTAGGATCGGACATGGTCAGAATACACCGAGTATATTTCCGATACAACATTTTACTGTGAATTGTGATACGGCGAACTGCATACGTGCATGTTTACGGATACGGCATTATTTATGAGTCAATTTTCAAACTGCGTTAGTTTGTATAAATCAATTATTGTGTTATTTTTTTTAATTTATTGAATTACTGAGATTATTGAAGGTGGTTCAGAATAAACTTTAAACTTTAAAAAAACAATAAGGATGATTTCTACAAATGTATATCAGATATTTATACCTTTTCACGAAAAAAGTACTAATTTTTCTTTTAGAGATGTTATATCAATATGTGAATGGCTGCGGTCAGGCGATTACCAAGAGTAAATAATTGTGAACGGTGTTTTATTTAAAATTAAAAATATTTAAATATATTATATTGTGTGAAGATTCACAGAATAATGATACAGGCGATCTAGCAATTAGGTTTAGATCGTATAGGTGTAAACAGTAAGTGTCGTATCGTTAAGGTGTAAAGGTAAAAAGTAACTGTCTAATTGGTAATAATATGTAAAGTGTTGGTGTCCCGAGTGATAATGTGTTTGCCGATCTGATCTAATATTGTAGAGCTGTAAATCATAACATAATAATTGTCTCTGTATTACGATTTCGTATCAGACGACCTCAGCTGAGGTTGTCACCAAATGGTACGGCCTGCCTTTCCGGGATTGGACTTTCCCAATTTAGTTGGGCAATTAAAGGTACAATTCTTCGACCTAATATTTACACAATATAGAAATTAAACATATTATATAGGCCAAAATATTGGTATCAGTCATATTATGTAAATACATTCCACCCACGACGAAGTGCAAGTAGTGAAGTATCACCTTCTGTTGCTCATAGATTCGAATCCCGCAAAATAGACATCACCGTTACGCCTTTTTGGCTAATCAATCTAGACATAAACAATTGTTCAGTCAACAGCCGACATAACAATATCAGGAGGATGAAAAAGGAAGAAATAAAAAAGGACGTCCAGACGCACACGTCATGTCTGGACATGGAGGAGCTTCGCATCAAAAACGCATATAGGCCAACTGCAAAAAAATCGTTTACCAATTATTTGGTCACATAGCCTGGAGAGAAAAAACAGGGCCGTGCGAAGGGTGGTTTCCACCCGGGTGTCATCCCAAAATTACCGCTCCCTCTCCAAATATATTAATACTTTAAGTATAGAAGAAATGGAAATAGTTTAAAATATAATTCTATTCCCATCAGTGTATTCATATTTTCATTTCATAACTACATTTTGCTGTCATTTTATAATATTGTGTAATAATATGAACGACCACAATATGATTCTAGCCCGGTGATCTTTTTAAACTATTAAATACACAAAACCAATTCATTATAATAATGTCCCTTCAAGTGATATTACTTAATGACTCGGTTAATTCCCTGGCTATTTGGAAATACATTTGTTCTGAAACATGTTATGCCAATTGTTATAGGACACTGAACAGTTCTATTGAGATTTTAAGATAATGCTTTACAGGTTTTTAAAAATATAATTGTGATGCATGTCATCATTCATAGGTCAGAAATCTTGAATTGATAAATAAGAACCCACGTTTAAATAATACTTCAATTTGCACCCTTTTGAAAGTGCGCAAGACACGTTTTTACTTCATATATTCCAACGTAATTTAATTGTATATATTACTTTGTTTTTAATAATATATATCATGTAGAATCAAAAAGAGGAATGAAAGGATAAGGAGGCCGACAAGGTTTTGCAATGTGGTAGAGTTCGCTAAAAACCTCAAATGGAAATAGCCCGAAGAAGGAACAATCGTTGGACAAATCTATTCATCCAGTGATACCCAAGAGGTACAAAACGTCCGCAAGGTAGATCTAGAGGCTGCTTAATCGATGAAATGATTATGTTCTGCATGGTAACGCAACTCACAGGATATCACGTATTATATGTATTTTCGGTGTATTTTGCCGCCCATTGAATCATGCCGCTCGGGTGCTGCGCATTCCCAACACCTCCACTTGGCGCGTCCCTGAAGAGAGTGATCATACCTCAGTAACGAATCAAAGGATATGAATTCTTTCTTTCTTTCGACCATGTCCGATCCTAATAGGATCATATTATGGGCCTCCACAGAGTAGAGGTTTGTATTAACAGATTTTGTTTTTTACGAGAAATTGATGTCAGCCACATGCTCAAGCTATTAGGTCTATACCCTGACAGACACAAATTGAAAAATAATATGTTTACTTGCCAGACCCAGGATTCGAACCTGGGACTCACGGCGTTATAGTCCAACGCTTATACCGCGCGGCCACCTTGAGTGTAATTAACGAAAAACTTTGTTTTAAAATCTTTTAAATATCCAGATACAAGGTTGTAAACTCAGGTAATCATTAAGAATAACAAAATTGAAAAAAAAATATATAGACAGTAAATTAGCATGGATTTATTGGACGGTAATTTATTTTGTCATTCAAGTTTTTTTACAAAATAGGCTATAATATATTTATTTTCCAATATTTATTAGATTACGCACCCTTAGCTTGTATATAAACCACCCGACCCTCTTGACCTTTTTTCATTACCTGCCCCATCATTTGTTGAAGCGTGGTTACAACAGACATAAGGGGTTGAGAACGGAGGTCGTATGGGTTGAAATATTGTGTCCACACATCATGATATTACTGGACACACATATACATTAATACTGTCTTAAGTACCCAATAAATTTCTTCTCAACGTACTGACGCCCTATTCAAGGGGGTTTAGTGATTAATTATTGGAATAATGGGGTGGTCATTGTGTAGTTAAATTGTGTCTAATAATTTAAATAGTTCATACCTTTTATGTGGCGTATGCTGTATCATTTATCTTTAAACCTACTTTGCGGCTTTTATTTGCAAGCCCCATGCATACTATACCAGAGGTACTTTTGGATATTTTTCAAACATATTCATGCATGTGTGTACACAGGACTTGGGTCTGAACCCCCCTCTAATAATGAAAAAAATATAAACTATATATTATGTGAATGGAATATTACTTACCGCAATATTGTTAATTAAAAGTTTTACCTTTAGTATTTCTATGCTATTTATCTTTCTCTATCGTCTCTAAAGTACGATACAGTGCAATGAGGATGACATAAATAGACACTAACGTTTTTTTTTAATTGATATAACAGCTTGTAGATATGAAAAGTAAAAGGTAAAGTAGGTAAACCCAAATACTGCATAGTTGACGTTTAAATCATAATGGTTCTGCTTAAATGGTAGTAAGTCATGACACCTTCCGAAGGTTCCAGGCAACGAAACCGCCTCCGAAAGAATGGTGAAGCGAGAGATGTGACTAGGTAACCTTTATAATGGTACCTGACGAGAAGCGGACACCTGGTGCAGAACTTCACAGTTTTGACTCTGAATCGAATATAAACCGGAGTAACTAACCAAAAAAAAAATTTTTAAAAAGTTGCATCAAGAAAACTTTGGAACATGTTATATTCACTCGTTGAAAACATCTGCACCATTGATAAGATATGTAAAGCTAATGATGCGGCCATCGCTGTGGCTAAGGAAGGCATGGTTGGGAAGATTCTAGGCGAATCTATCGCGATATAAAAATAAGATTAAACTTAAGGTCGCACATTCAGTATGAGATTCCTCCAGAGGAATTAACAAAACTGATAGCTAGTGACTTTATATGATCGATAAGGAACAAATCAGGTGTTTACATTTGACAATATAATATGCTAATATCGTAATTGTAAAAGAATATATGGATTCATGTATTGTAGAAATAGAACCCACAAACCTGAAACCTGAAAATACACACTAGGCGACATTTAGGTCGCTAACATACATTCAAATAAAATACAAAAAACTCTGGTTAATTACATATTATATTTAAAAAAATTAATTTAATTTCAATCAAGTATGTTACCATGATATGTTTGAGACGTATTCTTCAGTAACACCTGATTTGTTTCTTTATATGGCAGATAATCATATCGATGATATAAAGTGCGAAACTTGATTGGGAGGAAAAGGGTGTTCCAATTAATGGGGAGCACCTCAGTCACCTGCGCTTTGCAGATGATATTGTTATACTCTCACAAGACCCGAAAAACCTCCAAGATAGAATGCAAGAACTCGCGGATGTCAGTCAAACGGTTGGTCTAAATATAAATGTCTCAAAGACAAAAGTGATGAGGAACTGTTTTTCGGACCCTGCGATTATCTGTATGTCTGGCACCCAACTCGAGCAAGTCAGCAGCTACGTCTATCTCGGACAGCAGGTGTCCATATACGGAAGCATCCACGATAAAATTGCTCGAAGAACAAAGCTGGGATGGAGTGCTTTCGGACGTCTGAATAGTATCTTCAAGAGTGACCTACCATTATGTCTTAAGCATAGGGTGTTCAACCAATGTGTGCTACCCGTGCTCACGTATGGCTGCGAGACGTAGACCCTCAACACGAGAGATGTCCAAAGGCTAAGAGTCACACAGCGAGGCATGGAGAGGTGCATGTTGGGCATCACGCGAAAGGACCGTAAGAGAAACGAATGGGTTAGGAAGCAGACAAGAGTACGCGATGTAATAGACGTTGCCAAACAGCTGAAATGGAGATGGGCGGGGCAGATTGATCGCTGAAAGGACGGCCGCTGTACAAATGCTGTCATCCAATGGTACCCAAGGGGTACGAAACGGCCACAGGGTCGTCCTAAAAGCCCCTGGCTTGACGAACTGGTAAAGTTCGGCGGAAATACGTGGCAGCGAACGACACAGGACCGAGAGAGTTGGAGAAAGCTTGGGGAGGCCTTCATCCAGCAGTGGATTGACCCCGGCTGATGATGATTTTGACATATTGTTGTGACCGGATAACCTGGAGAGAATGGTGGTTTTGGGCAGTCTCCACTACCCTGAGAGACGCAGAGGATCGATAAGGGTGGAAAGTCTTGGTCGCTTAAATGATAAGAGAATTTTAAGGTGGTCATGATCCTAAGCCACGAGGGAACAACTAAAAGAGGTAACCTCAGTCTATAGCAGTATCGAAGGGTGGAGGTAGGCTGTTAAGATCCGTTATATACGGTGCACATTAAACTTTGTTATTAATACTACAATATGTAAGCATACCTAAAAGACTATACAGACTCAAGACTCGAGTCTCAAAGTATTATGTATGATTTAATGAAATAATCTTAAATATTTTATAGATAGACGAATATTACTATTGACTATTATCTATTATTATTTATTATTTTTTATTATTATTTATTATTATTTATTAATATTTATTATTATTTTATTATTATTTACACCCACGGTGGCCGCGTGGCTTAAACGTTGGACTATCACGCCGTGGGTCTCAGGTTCGAATCCTGGGTCCGGCAAGTACACATGTTGTTTTTCAATTTGTGTGTGAGTCAGGGTATGGATCTAATAGGTTGAGCAAGTGGCTGACATCCATTTCTCGTAAAAAACAAAATCTATTAATACAAACCTCTACTCTGTGGAGGCCCATCGGACATGGTCGAAAAAAAAATATCTATTATGGCTTGGTTACGCCGGGTTCTTTTAAAAACTAACCAACACCATCTGTAAATAAATTATTGTAGTCTTATTTCAATGAAAACAAATACCTACGTATGACTGACAAAGTTTAGTGTGCACTTTTTTATGGCGGATCTTAGCAGCCTACCTCCACCCTTCGCCACTGGTGGATAGTTACTATTTAATAATATTTATTTTACAATACGCTCATTGACACCGTAATATTTCATACTCCATCACAAATGTTACGTTACGGCGTTATGCCCATGACAGGTATTTTAACAATATAACAATAATAGTTAATATCAATTTGAATTATTAAATTAAATATATAAGTTTTTATGGTCGGCCCACGTCTGGTCATTTTACCTAAATACTGTACGTGAGAAGTTTTCAGACAAATATTTTAGCTATCGTAACTACGATAGGATCTTTTGTTAAGCTATAATAATACGATAAAACTAATTAGAGTATTTGTATTTATAGAGTCTAGCGTGAAATTACAGTATCTGCCATGTTTTTTTAATTGAAACTTGTGTAAAGGGTTTTTTTGATTATATTTTATTGAGGATTGCCATTGTTGGTGTAGAATGCGTACATATTATAATTCGTCTCTGTTCTGGCAGAACACACTAACTAGAGGATACTAGTTTTGAGTAATTTGACTTTGAAGTTGTTAAAATGTTTGAAATGGTCTATCATGTCAGTTTATTAAGTAATCGTAAAAAGCAAGACTTTAAAATAAAGACTGTTTATTTATTACGAAGGTTTCCGGACGGTAAAGTTTGAAATAAGGAACATTTTGGTATAACTAACTCAATATGTCATTTTTTCGAATTAGTGTCTTCTGCCAGAACAGTGGCGAATACAGGAAAATTTGGACTTCCAGCGCATCTATTCTATACACAAGACTGCTTTCGGCCGCTATCTAGCGAAGGAAAGTATGCAAGTATTAGCACTTCTTGTAACAATTACAATAAGTTAGTTGTAATTTTTACAATAAGTATTGTGTTTTAACAGCACCTCTCTTGGCTGTGATACATTTTAGAGTGAAATTGACAGTTTTGACAGTTTTGACGGCTAACTTATTGTAATTGTTACAATAAATGGTAATATTTTGACACTTTCGTATCCTAGATAGCTGTCGTAGAGGCCGAAAGCAGTCGTGTGTATAGAATAGATGCCCAAGCATATTAATGAATCCACGCTTAAAGAACTTAGGATAAAAGACATGGGTACTCTACGGCCTGAGTGGACAGTGTTTGGCGGGGCGTGAGCGGCGTGCGCAACTCAAACATATAACCGTTTTGTTATTGTTATTGTCAAACAAGAACTTCTTGTCTACGTGTTAAAATTGTGAACTAATAATCCCATCCAGTAGAGCTAATCGCATTTCCGTTTTTAAATGAGGAACGTTTGCAAATTTTTCATTTTATTTTACGCTCCCGTGGTATACGCATCTATCAATTTACGTAATGCGAAGATTTTTGTAATAAAAATATGTTTAAAAATATCAGGAGTAATGTTATAATTAATATTAGTAATCTTTTGGTATATTGAGAAGAATAAAGACAGTCGAATCTAAAAAGAGAACCGATACATTATTTTAACACGCGTTGCCGCCATGACAGGTGCGTCACTGAGAAGTCTTCAATATACGACTACAGCGACTTCCTGTAATCGCCGATTTCTTGTTGTAGTAAGATACATGTTTATTCAAAATAATGTATCAGATAACATGTTGAAATGTTTGACATTCTCAGTGGCAAAAAAAGATATTAAAATAATTACAATACAAAAAGAACTTTTTTTATACCACGTTTTTTAAGTGTTCTGTTGAATCATATAAACTTTACAATTCTATGTATTAATAATTTAGGACAAAAAAGGCAATTGTCAACAAATCATTTTTTTGCTATTTTACAACAAACAAATAGAATACTGAAATGTAATTTTGATTTCCATAGTAACGCACGTATATATTAATAATTTAGTTGCTAAGACCATCCCCTTAGCAACAAATAATAGTGGATTGGATTACGGATTTCTTCCGAAATAACTTTTCATACAAAACAGAATTAACTGAAAATGAATTCAATTCTATTTAACGATGGTTAAAAGTATTAAAAAAATGCATTGGCATCGTGTTCTGATATATTCTAAAAGTTTAAAATGTCTAGCTAGTCGGGAAGTTAGTTAAAAATCGATTGCAAAACTTGTGCCGGACAAACAACCACCGGACCGGATATATTAATAATTTAGTTGCTAGGACCACCCCCTTAGCAACCAATAATAGTCTTTTACTTTTTACGGATTTTTCTGAAATAACTTTCTATACAAAACAGAATTAACTGAAAATGAATTCAATTCTGCTTAAAGATGGCTAAAAGTATTAAAAGAATGCATTGGCATCGTGTTCTGATATATTCTAAAAGTTTCACTAGTCGGGAAGTTAGCTAAAAATCGATTGCAAGATTTGTACTGGATAAACAACCACCGGACAAACAAGAATACGAGCTAAGAAAAACGTGGTAAAATAGTAGTATCAACTGACCATATAATATTTCCTTAGCAATGTAAATAGAATCCCTCTGCGCGTTGGTTGGTTACTTGGATACCAAAATAGAATAATAAAAAATAACCAAACATACAAGTACCCTCTCACTTACTTACCTATCTCGAAAAAGAAAACCATTTCGTTTTACCTCTCTTAGACAAGAAAATAGAGAGAGAGATTTAGTTTAAGCAAATAAAGGTGACAGAAATACTGCTGCCTTACAAAATATTGTTCTCAAAGTTTTCGACGAAACGATGTCATTTCAGTGTCGGAAATGTCCTTAAATTGTAATTACAAGGCATTACGAATCATTACGTATATTTTGTTAATGTAAAACAAACTGTCACGATTAGGGAATCCAATCCCGAGCCAAAATTCTGATCCCTAGATTTCGGGATTACAATGTGACAATCCCGGGATCCCGGGACTGGTCCCGGGATTGGCATTTTTTTCCATTGTTAATATAAAAAAATATATAGTTACAAATAACTTTGATGAAATCGATCAATAATAAAATAAATCTAGTATAATTTATACTATTTAAGACATTTATTGTTGTATGTATACCTACGTTCAATCTTGGAAATACATATGTTTAATGGAGTAAATAATATTGTAGTATAATTAATAATAATGTGAATTTAATATGAGATTTCTGTTTCTGATAGTAAAGACTTGATGAATGGGTTAGCGAGATTTAAAATAGTAAAGCAAATCATGATGTACTTATGGCCTTTTCGCTTCATAAATCTAATTAGTCAGCCAAATATGAAACTGCCGTAAAACGTATGAGATCATGGTGGAATTACTTTGTTAATAGTGCGAAGCATTGTTTTTACCAATCTTTCTCATTATTATTAATTTATGTGAAAAAATAAAATGAATCGGCAATTTACACATGGGTATAAATCAAACTTCATTCAAACCCAGTTTATTTCAGATGTAGTTATTTGTTATTAAAAATATTTTCGTTTTTATTTTATTTTCTATAAAAATTGATAAAAAAAATCAATCCCGAAAGTTTCGGGATTATGTTTATCAATCCCGGGATTCATACGTATCGAAAATAGCTCGGGATCCCGGGATTGGAATCCCTAGTCACGACTGTAACTGTCAGGTGGTGAATCCAATAATCAAGAACTTGAGGCAAAGAGTTATTTAATAAACTATTTTTTTTATTCAACGAATAAGACACATTTGAGAATGTAACATTCTATAATATTGAATATACGTAATTTGAAAACATCTCATGCACATAATATATAACTCCTGACTCCTATGTTTCGGCAGAGTTTCAGTACACGGGTACAGAGGACACTTCATGTCATTAAAGATAAATGACGGCAGAGCAAGTCAAGATTCTTTTTATTGTCTAATACTCTTTCTTTAAGCACTAAGGTGCATGGTTGCTACATCAGTCTCATGCAGCATCGCTTCCGTACAAGGAAGTGTGGCACTAAAATCTTTTCATTCTGACACGTTTATAGCATCATGGAAGGCGGCCGTGCACAAACCACGGCTGCATATGCATGGCGGGTGGAGATGGGGAAACTCAAATCATCGTTGTTCAAAATTACTAACAACCACCTTGTACGAAAAAGCAACGACTTGGTTCTTAATAATTCTAAAAAAACACCTCGCAGTGGATATATTATGCAGGATACTACGCTCAAAGACCTAAATATTGCTAGACAAGTCACACCATTAAGTGGTACCTATAATATAATAAAAAAACTTAAAAATGACCCGCTGGATTGATGAGATAATAAAGTTTATGGAACCAAAAGATTAAATCCCAAAATGAGGAGAGATATCAATAATGACTGACATGATGACAAATAATATATAATAAACATGATAAAATCCCATGATGGCCGAGCGGTTACACGGAAGGCTTATAATGTCGTGGGTCCCTGTTTCGAATCCCAGGAAACCTTTTTGTGAGGCCGCCCAGTTCCAAATAAGATTGTAGAGCCAATTAAAAAATGGACATGTTAATTGAAAACAAAAAATATGTGGCAAATTAATGAAAGCTAAAAAAGTGAATTGAAATAAATAATGTGGTGGCGAGCACAGGAGATGCTTTCCATTTTCGAAAACAATATCGTCTCTTTTTTCAATCGTTATGCCTCTGATTTCGGCATAATTGAGTTTACAGAAGGTACTTCTTCTTCTTCTTTCACCCTTTCACGCCCCAGCATTGGGTTATAGGACAAGCACAACTTTACTCCCACGTAGATCGCTTTTGTAGCATCGCTACAGGGTAATGAAAGGCCATCCACAAAAGGCTTTGAACAATAAGTGACTACTAGTAATTTTGTTGTTGAAATCTCTCATAAGAGGCGAGTGCTTTACGTGGTTGGTCGGCCGACCATAAATCAAAATAATCCACCTTTTCAGGTAGCCATGTGTGCTAAGTTACATTTCATATGGTCGGCCGTAGGCATTTTTTACGATACACTTTCAAATATTTAAAACAATAATTACTAACCAATATATTATAATATATTGGTCAAACACCCTATGTTTAAGACACAATGGTAGGTCACTCTTGAAGATACTATTCAGAAAGCACTCCATCCCAGCTTTGTTCTTCGAGCAATTTCATCGTGCATGCTTCCGTCTATGGACACCTGCTGTCCGAGATAGACGTAGCTGCTGACTTGCTCGAGTTGGGTGCCATTAATACAGATAAGTGCTCACGTATGGCTGTGTATGAACGTGGACTCTCAACACGAGAGATGTCCAAAGGCTAAGAGTCGCACAGCGAGGCGTGGAGAGGTGTATGTTGGGCATCACGCGAAAGGACCGTAAGAGAAACGAATGAGTTAGGAAGCAGACAGGAGTACGCGATGTAGTAGACGTTGCCAAACAGCTGAAATGGAGATGGGCGGGGCACATTGCTCGCCGAAAGGACGGCCGCTGGACAAATACCGTCATCCAATGGTACCCAAGGGGCACGAAACGGCCACAGTGTCGCCCTAAAAGCCGCTGGATTGACGAACTGGTAAAGTTCGGCGGAAATACGTGGCAGCGAACGACACAGGACCGAGAGAGTTGGAAGAAGCTTGGGGAGGCCTTTATCCAGCAGTGGATTGACCCCGGCTGATGATGATATAATATATTATGTCATTATCATAAATCAATGTATTTTCTTTCTACATTTTAACAAAATAGAAGATGTAACGTTTTTATTCTATTCTGAATTGATCAAAATGCCACAACCAAATAAAATCTACACGAAAGTTTACGTAGAGAACTTTTTAAAAAGCTCTGGTATACTTATAGAGCTTTCTTATTAAGGTTCTTTGTTCGGTGGGTTTAGTTGAAAACAATTCGTGCAGTTGCATTTTAATATCTCCATTTACCTGCTTACCGATTCACCTTCCACTGGTAAAAGAAAATAAACTTATACTTAGTACAATAATAAATATAGTTAAATACAGTTTATTGGATAGATACACGGCAGAGAGTCCTTAACCAGTGCAGATTGGCAGAGACTTGGTGCAAGAGGTCACCGTTCAGGAACGTCGTAACCCATGGTTGCTGGCCCATTTTACAACGTTTTTCTTAGCTCGTATTCTTATTTGTCCGGTACAAATCTTGCAATCGATTTTTAACTAACTTCCCGACTACTTAGACATTTGAAACTTTTAGAATATATCAGAACACGATGCCAATGCATGTTTTTAATACTTTTAGCCATCTTTAAGTAGAATTGAATTCATTTTCAGTTAATTCTGTTTGTATGAAAAATTATTTCGACACCATTATTGGTTGCTAAGGTCTGAAGTCTTAGCAACTAAATTATTAATATATACGTGCGTTTCTATGAAAATCAATATGACATGTGAAAATGACATTTCAGTATTATTCCTATGAAGTACAATTTTTTTTTGATCGTTTAAGCTAGTCAAGTCAAGTTTATATGATTCAACAGAAAATTTAAAAACGTTGTATATAAAAAGTTCTTTTTATCTTGTAATTATTTTGAACTAAAATACATACTATTATTTTGATTCATAATGACGTATTGCTATAACTACGTATTTGAGGTGGATACATTATTTCAACGTTCATATTACAAATAATTTGAAACAAAACAAATGACTGCCAATAATGCAGTCACAAAATTCGGATTCTTCACGCCCTAAAGTACATTTAACTATTTAGTCATCTTTAACAGTTTTCAGAGAATGTATCGTAGAGATTATTCGGTGATTAGACATTAGACAGTGGTTATTATTTTAATCGTTGTACATTATATTTATAACTACTCACTCAAACGTGATCGCGATTGTGATTTGAACTTCACCTTATGATCAATCGAAATACTTACTTGTATCCAATGTTGCATGTATGAATATTTTGATTACAAATTAATGTTTTAAATCAACCTTAAACAAAGTTCGACATAACATCAGCAGATACCTTCCCGATGACAGAGTGGCGATTTTCTTGAGTACTTGAGAAGCCGTTTTCTAGATTCGACAGCGAACAACGCAAATATATTATTTTCTAATCGTAATTAACCTAGAATGTAGATTTTGTATAGTTTAGACTGCAGCGATTTCCAAACTTTGAGGCGCGTGCTAGTGCTGAGGAAGGCGCGTAAAGTTTAATAGAAATGTAGCAAGTAGCCACTGGTTTGAAGTTTGCAAGTGCATAGTTCATAAAACGGCCGCTAGTTATAAACTACACAAAAACAGTCCTTTAAAATGTAGGTTGTTTGCAAAGATAATATATTATTATAGAAGCTAATAAATTTAATATACCTCACTTTTATACCATTGTGAAGTGCGCTGGCTACCTCGTGCAAAAGTGATTTAAGAGTATTTGAACTCAAAGAATAGATTGCAATTTTTCTTGATGAAAATCATAATGAAGAGGCAAATCTGTTTAGAAACGATAACTTTATTGTTAAACTTGCCTATTTGGATGATTTTTTTAGAAGTTTAAGTGTTTTGAATAAATTAATGCAAGGACCACGAATGCATTCACTGATTCAAAAAGACAAAGTGAAAGCATTGATAAAAAATTGGAGCTATGGAAATCAAAATTATTTAAAAAAATAAGTTTGAGATATTTCCACTTTTATACTATGATTTCTGATTGACGCAAACAAAAATCTATTAAACACTTAGATGGTTTGCAATGCACTTTTCACAATTTTTTGAAGATCTTAATTTTATAAATTTTGCATTTTTACAGAATCCTTTCGTCGATAAACAAGATGATAGATTTAGATCGATTATTATTGATAAGGAAAAAATTATACGGTACTGTTCGGTTAAAGCGGATACAGCGGAAAACGCATTTTGAAAATAGCCGATAAACTGGATTATTTGTGAGGTTAACCTAACCTAACCAAACCTAACCTAACCTAACCTAACCTAACCCAATCTAACCTAACCTAAACTAACCCAAACTAACAAATAATCCAGTTTATCGGCTATTTTCAAAATGCGTTTTCCGCTGTATCCGCTTTAACCGAACAGTACCAATTATACAATTATCATATTGAGATACTTCATTAAAACAAAATTTTCAGAATCCTAGTTCAATTTTGATTGAATCGAATTGAAAAATATAATACCTTGTCAACCAAAGTAATGCACGTACCGCTCCAATTTGTAACATCATATTAAGATGTATTTATGCGAGACGGGATTTTCTGCTTTAACTGAATTAAATGAAATCTAAATATTGAACCCGTTTTGTAGTAGAAAAAGCGCTACGAGTAGCACCCTCCTCGATGTTACTTTGATTTGATAAACTTTGTGCTAATAAACAAGCGCATCTATCGCATTAAAAATAAATTAATTAAAAAATGAATATAATATATAGTAAATTCTTGCTGGGTCTTTTTTAATTTTTTGTATTAATAGATTTTTTACTACCTATTTAAAAATGTGTCTGTACTATTTTATGAAATATAGGGCTTAGTAGTATAAAGTTTGGAAACCACTAGTTTAGAGGTTAGGAAAAATATTCACTCTCCCCCTTAGCCCCTTCCATCTGTAAATAATAATACTTGTACAAATAAATATATATTTTATCGGGAACCTAGCCTTGTAAATTCGTTTACTATGATGTACCTTGAAATAAAATTACAACTCAAAATTAGTCAAAAGTGGTAAAAAAAGTGCCTGGATTCCCTGTAGAACTCCCCCCATTATCCATATCATTCCTGTCATATTACAGTCCACTAAAATGCCAACTACGTACATACATTACAATTACTGAATACTACTGTGAGCAATATATAATGAATTGATATTCGAATCAAATATGTTATTAAAAATATACTTTAACACTAAGACTTTTTTATATATCTCTATTAAAATTGATTTGATCAAGCTTACAGTGAGAATTAATTTCTACCATATTAAATTTATTGGGTTGTAAAGCGTCGTAAATGTCAGTAGAAATATCGTAAATCAATGTATCGGTAACACTGTTCCATTATTATTTACTGCTTTTTTATGGTCAACCATATCAATAATGCATGAAAACAAAAAAAATATTCGCTGAAAAACAGACCTGATAAGTTTCCGTTTGTATTAAACACATAATTTTTTTTATAACAACCCATAAATCAATATCAATAAAATAATTAAGGTCAACGAATTATCTATTTTTCCGGAAACTTTTTTGGTAGACTTTTCATATAAATCATCGCAAGTACGAAATATTTGTAAATGATTCGATTTAATTTCAACGTGAAAACTTTTTATTTGTTTTTCTGTTTCGAGAATTTGATAGAATTTTTTATTGAGTATTTTTTTAGTAACTGGAAGTATAAATAATTCACAGGAAAACTATAAATCATAATAGAATATAATTTACTTCTCCATTCTAAATGATTGGGGTAAATTAAATTTAAGGATAAATGTTATACAATTGAATAAACACATATTATATTAATTTCTATGCATAGTAAGAATTCTTGGAAGCTTGGTTGGTGTAAATTATGATCTAACTTAGGAAAGCTCATGGACAAATACGAATCTTTCTCAGGTAGTGGTTGAGTTTTTTTGGACTGTAATTTTTAAGGATGCTTGTGGATTCCGGATCTAGGGGCGGGCGATTTACACGAGAATACCAGGCACTGACCTTTGATGTTGAGTGGGCTGGCGTGCACTGAAACTGGTACCGGGTCATGCACTCACGCTCTAGTCGGTAAATAGTTTTGAAGTGTCACTCTCACTGTTACACTTGGGTTAATATGAATGATGATGACGTTTGTATGAATGATCAGACATCCTGTGCCGGTAACACGGCTTGAATAGATGTTCTGATTTACTGAACTTGTACGGAGTCTCGCATTGAGTTCTTGCTTAAACGACGGCCACACTGCATAGAAGTCTATTAATAACTGACTGTCATTAAATCATGGTCAACTTATGACCCGTGATTTTTAAATGCCTGGGTGACAATAATAATAAGGATGGTAGGTATAACATATTTTTGTGCGTCTAAGGATGGGATTGGGGTCATAATCGGCCCAACCAAGTAGCTTTAAAAATTTATCATTTAAATTCTAGATTATTTTTACTGTCTTTTCTAATGTATGATTATTTAATGTTTGAGTTGCAGTCTTCAGTTTTTTTGACATATTGTTGGGCTAAGAGCAGGGAAGGTGAAGCAGAGGATTAGCATCGACTAAGTGAAGGATCTTATTGAGGCCTGCCTTCACTCTGCCGTGGGAGAAGCAGAGAATCGAGAGGGATGAAAAATCTTGGTCGCTCAAAAGATTATAAAATTCAATGGTGGTTACGATCCTCAGCTACGAGAGAATGACGAAGAAGAGAGAGTATTTTAATTCAATCTTTATTGAACGAGGTAGATGCATTTATTTTTTCGCGCAAGCTAAATTTAATGTTCTTTGGTTGTGTGATCAAATCAAATTAAATCAAATCAATTTTTTTTATTTTACATATAATGAACATAACAAATTATAAATTCAAAGCGTTCACGACATGAATCGTCAAGTTTGCCCAACATATATGGCTTCGCAAGAGTCACATTAAAAAAATATTTTTTTAATTCAAAATACTGGCAAAAAACAATGTAGGCGATAAGACAGGTGCATATAAGTGTAAGGAAGCTAGTGCTTTTGAATATATCAACATCTGAAGCAACTTAGTTTGGAGTTTCCCTACTAACTCATTTAATTAGACCACCTACCAAGCCATATTACTGGCACAGTCTTATGCATAACACATCTGTATGACCTTTGAAGCGCTAAATCTGATCTGGTTTGAGCAAACCTTGCATCTTATCATTCATACAAACATACATCGTCATTCATATTCATAAGTGGTGTGAAAGTAACACTCAGAACCATCCACCTACTAGGACGTGATTGCATGAACCTGTGACCTGCTTTAATCAGACAGCCGAACAGCATCAAGGTTAGTGCCTGGATTGACTACCGTTTAAACCGCCCTCCTCCAGCATCCACATTCACAATCATCCCAAATTACAGTTCACTAAAAAGCGCCGCCATATATTTTAAATAAAAGTCATAAATCGATTCATTAGAAGTGGATAGTAATGTATAACGTTAGAAAAGGGTACAACAAAGATAATTTGTATAAATGTTATTATTTGATAATTTAATTATTCAAAGATAAACATAAAATAATTGAAAGTTTATCTTGAACCCTCACTAAAACTAGAAATAATAATTTATTATTTGAAAAGTTTCTCTTCGAATGGAATGAGGGATTTTGTCATAATAATATACGCACTTTTAAACGTATAAATACCTGAAAATAACAAAGCCATAACATAAAAGCGAGAATGTACTCCACCTCTTATGTAAGGTTAATTTCGACCAATAAAATAGTCTTTGTGGATATATACATACCATAAAACAAATTCAACAAAAGAGCCCCGAGGCATAAACAGGAAAACCTCCGAAACGAGAAGAAGAAATTTACGGAATAACTTATAACTAAAGCATCATTACGCTTCGTACTTTCTCGTTATAACAAGTCTAGATTATTTTAATCTACTTCATATAGATACATTTACAATTATTTTACAAGAGACAAAGAGGGCCGAACAAATTTTAAGACAATATTATACCCAATTATATTATAAACAGTGAAATATTCCCGTCCGAACGGAAATGTATTATAAGAACATCATTCCAAACCAACCTGCTCCGTACCACAATCGGTTTTATCGAGCAGTTTTTTTAATTCAATTTATATCAACTCAAATTATCAACAAAATTAATATCAACTATTATTAGTAACCTCACACAATTTGAGTTAATTTTATCCATCGGTTTTTGTATTTTAAATCAAAGTATTAATTACTTTAATTACTAACCGATGTCAGGATCATTCTAAATTTTAATTACAACGTACTTGCACTTGCTAATGATTTAATTAACTATTTTTTAATTCAATTTGATTTTTCAATACAGAATGTTATTTATGTATTTATTAAAAAAAAACACATTGAGCACATAACAAATTATTAATTCAAGATGTTCACAACACGATATTTAGAATAAACATTACAGGTAAATTAACTTTCTTTCTTTCTTTCGACCATATCCGATCCTAATAGGATCATATGGGCCTCCACAGAGTAGATGTTTGTATTGACAGATTTTGTTTTTTACGAGAAATGGATGTCAGCCACTTGCTCAACCTATTAGGTCCATACCCTGATACACACAAATTGAAAAACAATATGTATACTTGCCAGACACAGGATTTGAACCTGGGACCCACGGCGTTATAGTCCAACGCTTAAGCAGCACGGCCACCGTGGGCGTTATTACCTAAAATTAAATTAACTTAGTATAGAAAAAAAAAGAAAAAAAAATAGCTTCATAGCAAAAGAAATAAAATAAAAAAGAACAATAATTTAAGAAAAATACAAATTAAACAATAGAATAGAATTTTAAAAACGAAATACAAAACGCATCGCTAAAAATGTCTACATATCTAAGGAGTGCAATTACCAGCCACACAGCCCTCGCTATCGGTCCCTGGTGAGCCTAACATTAGGATTTATTCTCAAATCTTGTAAATTAATCGTTTAATAAAAAAATATTAGATATAGGTATATTTCTTATTTAAAAAAATACATTTTATGTGTAGGTATTATAAATGAAATTACCATAGTTTGATGTATAATTTGTAACTAACAGGATCATTTAAAAGTTTCTCATTTAAGTGTTTTCCTGCGAATTTTGACATGCATATTATTACATGAGGAATACATTAGTACTTATATGTAATTATAAATATCAGTAGGATTATGTAATATATTAGCTAATCATGACAATTTTTTGATAAAATTACTATTTTACTTACTATATTAATCAAGATACCTCAATTAAGTTCCAGTCAACGTAATTTATGGTAGCATTACTTTTAACTTATAATATTATGCTATTTTACTATATACCTACTTGCCGTTTTAAATCTTACGTATATAAAAAATCTTCACGCATATTCAATAATATTTACCGTCGCCAAGATGCCAATAGTTCAGTTGTCCTAAAATGTAGGTGGCACTACTAAATCGACTTAGATACATCAATTAATATTACTATATCAATGTATAAAAAAACTTCCACCAGATGTGTTGTAGCTTATCTGATATTGTGATATCTAACTTAGGTCAGGATGTTCAGTCATTAGAGGTTGTTCACAATAATTATTGATTAAGTCCAATTTTCATTAAATTAGATGTTGTGTTTAAGTGACTAGATAAAACAGATTTCTATAGTGTGTGTTAATATCACAATCGTAGCTCTACAATTTTCCGCATGAATGGCAACACCAGTATTGATACGACATCAAATAAAATAAATGTGAATCATGTCCATTTTGACAGTTTCTTCAGCAGTATAAAGAGGTATTCGCTAACATTCATTTGCTAATATTAATAAAGTCTGAATATACTTTATGTTTCGACTACTTATTCATTTTAATTGATCCAAGTACTATCAAAATATGGTAAGTATATACAGTAAAAACATTCCTTAATTTTACAAAAAGAGTTTTAACTAGGTCCAAATATCTCAGGATCCATTTTGATGGACCCAGATAAATAGAGAAGAGTTTATTCTACCGATTATCAAACATAAACAAAGACTTTCTTTTGTTAAAAATATTTGACAGAAGAAAGTGGTTCTGTCAAAGAAGGGCATTTGTTTTTAACCCAAGGAGCCTTCCGCAATCGGGAACGGATATACCATACCGTTACGTGAATTTATGAATGCAATTATACAATTTTTCGAGTGTTGCCAGAAAACGTAAAAAGGCACCGGCAGTTATGCAGGCAATAATATTCAATGTAATTGCCTGGTCTACCCACGTCCCATTATGCCAAGAGAGAAATTACTATCTGGCATATGCTTCGTGCAGAAATTTCTTTATAAAGAGGGGACAATCTTTGCAACGAAATCACAGGTTTTTATATCCCATGCGTGGTTTTCTTAAGCCCGCTTTCAATTTTTTTGATATATATTTTTCTTATTTTTTTCCTGATTAAGCTTTACAAATTTCTAGTAAAAAAAGGTTGCAATTTCTATATTATATCAGCAAGCATACACCTAATTAAAGATCTTGGCATAAAAACATAAAAAAATGTCCACTTTTTTCCATTTTCATTTTATTGCATTTCTGTATTCCCTGTGTATGGTTACATACAACTGTGCAAAGATATATATTTTTTTTAAATCATAAGTTCCTCAAATCAGCTCTTAAAAATAACCCACTTTGCTTTTTTTCATACCTTTTACAATCAAGATATTATGTTTTTACCCTCTCCTGAAAAAAATGACTTTGTGACATCTGTTGTTTTAATGCCAAAGTCTTCAATTATTTTTCAGTTCTTGTTCTAAATCCAAAAAACTACCATCTTCAGCCCAAATTTAAAAAAAAAAACAGACAAATTTTCAAGAATGAAAAATATCAAGTTTAAATTTTTAAACTTATTTTCTTAAATAAGTATTTTAACTATGTTTGTAGATATCCTTACGCCTAAAATAGTATGAATAGTTTTATAGTATTGTGAAGTGTCATTTCAAACTAAAATTTACATATGTTGGAATGGAGGGAAATTATATACGTACTTAAATTAAGCGCTTTATTTTAAATGTGAATGCCGCAGTCCCGAAGGGTGTAAATAGTTGGTAAGATTCGACATAAAAAGTGCATACCAAACTTTTTTGGTCATACATATTTGTTGTCTTTGAACTAGGAATAAAAATTACATATTGTTTTGGTTAGCACAGGGAACACAGGGAACCCTGTGTTAGCATGCACACATGCGCCAAATGTATCAGCAATAACAATAATTATGCTCCAGCAATGATGGGCTGCAATAATGGATTATTTTCCCATTGTAAGAGAGATGAATCTTTCATGTACTTTATATTATTATCATTGTAGTATGCATCATAAGCATTATGTACTAAGATATTATCCTTTGGACATGGCATGAATGTTATTCTGAAAATAATCAACAATATTCGAATAAATCATTTATTACACTGTTTGAATGTTTAAAGCCCTCGTAGAAAAAGACAGTTCCTGCTAAACTGACCCTATTTTACATGCAGATATAAGATGGGATAAGTAATGGCAGAGGTCTTGGTTGATTTGTTTATATTTTCGAAGAGTTTAAAAATTTCAAAAGACCAAACATTGGAACATTTAGATAACCGTTATTACTTATATGGACACCATGTGGCGCCTCCGAGAATCCATGTCGCTCGCCAGTCTGCTTGTTTCGTTCCAGGTCAAACCAGCATCCCGTAGCTCTGCTTTATATACTCTATAGATAGTATTTAGTGGCCTTCCAGGATGCCAGAATCCGGTCGGCTTGAAGAATAGGAAAGCCAGGTTGAAGTTCTCTTCTGGCATCCGCAGTACGTGGCTGAGCCAAGTCCAACGTCGCCTCTTCACTCTCAGCGTAATGAGAGGCTGCTTGGTGCGTTCTCTTATCTATTAGTTGCTCTTAAGCACACAAAATATCCGTCGCGAACATCTGTTTTCGAAGCTCAGTATACGGTTGCTCTGAGCCTTCGTAAGGTGCCATTATTTGCTACCATAAAGCAGCACCGTTAGAATGCAAGCATCAAATAGGCGGCATTTGGTTTGGTTTTGACTGAGTACAATCGTGAGTCCCAGACACTCCGCACCCAGTTGAATGTTGCGCCAGCCATTCCTATTCGGATAGCGAGCGCTCTCTACAAAATGCCATCTCCCGTGATGTGTACCATCAGGTATTTGAAGCTGTCGACGCTTTCGATGTTTTTCCCGTCGCTAATCAGAGAGAAATATAAATCAATGATTAGCAAATTAGAAAATGATTAGCTCTATATTTTTTTTAACATTTTTCAAGGACGAAAAAAGTGAGTGGTGAAGTTTTGACCTAAAATTATTTAATAATGGTTACTTAACAAATGTAACACATAATAAAAACCTTATTTTTTTTAGAAATCCGGCGCTTGTCCGCTACTATTATCCTAAATCTGAAATACACCCACGACCGCAATAAGGTTAAAAACCCCTGCTTTATTTAATACTATTGTTTCAATGCACCAACTAAGAAAACCTTTACGCCACGGTATGGTACTGCAATCGTAACGATTATCATCATCATCATCAGGGGCGCGACAACCCGGTGTGGGTCCTGGCTTCCTCCAACAGCTCCCTCCACCTGTCCCTATCCAGTGTGGCCACTTTCCAATTTGGTACCCCTAGAATACTGCAGTCACTGGCAGCTCCATCTAACCAGCGAATCTTTGGCCTCCCTCTTCTTCTACGTCCTATTGGATTGCTGGACATCACTCTTTTTGCCGGTTCATTGTCATTCATACGGTGCACATGACCTAGCCATCGCAGTCTCCCAATCTTAGTTGATTGAACTGCGCTGCAATCTTCGTACAGTCCGTAGAGCTCAGCATTATATCTTCTCCTCCAATTGGTGCCATCCCTGATCGGTCCATATATACGGCGGAGAATTTTTCTTTCAAAGATGTTCAGGGCTCGTTCATGTCCAGGTTTCCGATGCGTAGGTGAGCACTGGCTTTACAAGTGTTTTGTAAAGAGTGCTTTTAGTTCGACGAGATAGTAAGCGGGACTTAAAATGTTTTAACAGACCAAAGTAGCATTTATTCGCAGACATGATTATCTTGTTGATTTCTTCTGTAATATCATTATGTCGAGTTACAAGAGATCCAAGGTATATGAAACTGTCGACCGTATCAAACTTGTATGCACCAATATCTAACTTTGGTGCGACTTCTCGTGGTGTGACATAGACAGGCATGTATTTAGTTTTTGCCTCGTTTATTTGTAAACCCATTCTTTTGGCAGAGGTTTCTAGTGCTATGAATGCCTTTTTCAGCGCCAACTCTAATATGGCAATGATATCGATATCATTGGCATACGCCAGCAGCTGCACATGCTTAGTAAATATCATGCCGCTGCCACGGGCATCAATCTTTGCATCCCGTATCGCCTTTTCTAGCGCAATATTGAAAAGAAGGCATGCCAGAGCGTCACCTTGCCTTAGGCTATTCAGTGATACAAATGGCTCGGATATTTCCGCTTGAAGCTTTACCCGGCATTGTACTGGTGTCATTGTCATCTCTACAAGTTTAATTATTTTCGTCGGAATTTCAAATTTTTGCATTGCTTTGTATAGCCGGTATCGATTAATGCTATCATAAGGTGCCTTAAAATCGATGAACAGGTGATACGTGTTAATATTGAATTCAGTGGTCTTTTCTAGAATCTGCCTTAGAGTGAATATTTGAGTAACACATGATCTCCCTCGTCGAAAGCCTCCTTGGTAGTGCCCGAGTATTCCTTCTACAATGGGTTCCAGCCGCTGGAATATCTGAATCGACAACAGTTTATATGCAGAGTTAAGGAGTGTTACCCCTTTGTAGTTACTACATTCTAGTTGGTCTCTTTTCTTGTGCAGGGCACAAATCAGCCCATTCTTCCACTCTTCTGGCATCTTTTCTGAAGTCCATACTTGGTGGATTAGGCTATGTAAATTTTTGAGCAGGCTTTTTCCCCCACATTTTATTAATTTACTCTGGAGGTTATCTATTCCAGGCAATTTTTTTGTTTTTAACCTTGATAGGGCACCTTTTACCTCATTTAATGTCGGTGGTTCTTCGTTATCATCCATGCCACTTTGCACTGATTCCTGGTCATGAGTATTAATGTTAGTGTTGCCGGCATCATTATGGGGGGTATTTAAATGTTGATCAAAGAAACCCACCCACCGGGCAAGAATACGGTGCTTTTCTGTGAGTATCATGCCATTATCATCCTTGCACATTGTGATACAAGGCTTGAAACCCTTCCTAACATTATTTATCTTTCTATAGAACAGCCGACTTTCTTGGGCTTTATAGTGTTCTTGGAGTAGGATCATTTCCTTTTTTAAATAATCACGTTTCTTTTTCTTCTGTCGTTTCTTTTCTTCACGCCGGCGCTTTTAATACTCATCGTCTGATGCCTGTGTTTTTTTCTGTAGCATCATGACGTAAGCCTCATTCTTTCTCGTAGTGACTTTGCGGCAATCTTCGTCAAACCATTCTGATCGTTCATCTGTTTTTCGGCGTCTTAAGGTATCATTAGCTGAGGATACTATGGCAGTCTTGCACTCTTCCCAGTGTTAATTCACCTCTTCATGGTCTCCAACCTCAACATTGTCGCTCAAGTGAGTATTCAAGCTCTCTTGGTACCGAGCCAGTTCCTGCGGAATCTTCAGTTTCTCTGTGTCAAAGGGTTTTGCTTTTGCTCCCATTTCCTTTTTGGTGTTCGAGATCTTTGCTCTAACTTTTCCACACACTAGGAAATGGTCTGAGTCTACATTAGCCCCTCTGTATGTCTGGACACTCATTAGATCCGATCTGTGCCTGTTGTCTATCAAAATATGGTCTATTTGGTTTATTGTGCACCCATCCGGGGATTTCCAAGTTCCCTTATATATATCCTTACGGGGAAACATTGTGCTACCAATAACCATATTTAGTGACGCTGCACAGTTAATTAGTCGGATACCATTGTCATTACTTTCATTGTGAAGACTATGTTTTCCGACAATGGCAGTGTAGATCTCCTCCCATCCTATTTTGGCATTTAGATCACCGAGTATTATTTTGACATCGTGATTTGGGCAACTGTTGTACGTGCTTTCTAACGCATCGTAGAAGTCCTCTTTTTCCTCATCCGACTTATCTTCTGTAGAGGCATGTACACTTATAAAATCGTGACGATTATACAGTATAATATTATAGTTTAGAATTGTTCCGTTGTCTAGGCAGTGAAGTTATTATTGACGGCCTTTTGCAATTCCTTGCGTAAACAAACGATTAAACGTCAGATTGACATTTAGTACTTTAAAAATAAAAACAACGAAAAACCATTATATAATTTAGTAATAGTTAAAGTGTATAGAAATAAATCAACGGCTTTCCAATAAGCGGTCCTTTTTCTTGAGTGTGTAATTTAACAAGATAATTATTAAGAGCTAGTCAAAGAATCTAGTTTATCACAAGTTTTGTTTTTGTTTTGTTACGCCAAAGAAGTATAACTTCTAACGCGCGTACATAAGTACACACCAAGGCCTGAACAAAAACGATGCATAAGTGTGAGTGAGAAAGTATTCGGCACCCTTATAATCTCTGCGACACGCGCTAGAGTAAGATAAAAGGTTTGCAGATGTGGGAGATGGTTTGCTACGGTGTAGCCACCAAATCTTACCTTATTGCTTAACTAAACGTCGATAACCGTATTGCTAAAATTGCTATTTTTGTATTAAACATAAAGTCAGTGGTGAATATTTTTAGTTAATTAAGTAGAAAATATGGTTCTGTGTGTTATATTAAAATGTGGTAGCCGTACTTATAAGCAAGAAGATGGTAAAACGTTTTATAGGTAAGTTGATACATGTTCGTGATAATTTATTTGTATATTATTATTATATATTTTAATATCAAGTGAAGTTATTTAAAATAACTTAAATTAGGAATATTTTTACCTAATGGTTGCATTTTGACCGCTTAAAAATACTAAATAACGTAAAAAAAATAGAAAAATATATTTTAATTCTGAGCGTCTAGTGCGAGCACTTTGGGCAAGCACTAGCGAAGTGGTATATGGTCTCGAACATTTGTATACGAATACGTTCGCTCGCCCACGTACCAAACGCACGGCACGCAGCTTCATTTAGCAATGCAATGGGTGGCGTCTAGATGTATTTATAGTCTAAGGTACACACACCGATTTTGTATTGTAAATTTTATAAATGTATTATTAACAAAATGTATTGTGTCATTAAATATGTTGATTAATCATCAAGTATTTGTTTGGTGATATATTGAAATGTTATTGTAAGTACGTATTGCTTCATACTTTGTTTTATATTAATAATTTAGAATATTTTGTTTATTGTCCTTAATGATGTACAAGAAATATAAATATCAAATTTCATTCATTTTAATTTAATTGTTATTGACAAAGTATTATTGGACGGATAATTGAATGTATTGGTAGATTATTTGTGTCGCCTTTTGAATTTGTTCAAACAATGTTTTGATAAATACCTGTTTTATAAAGATTATTCCAATAAAAATATCCCTCTGAAGCGGACGAAACTGGCCCAGGTTTATTTATTGAAAGTGGAATAAATATTTAAAAAATTGCATTTTATTAAATTAAGTCAACAACAATCTATATATGATATTCTATTATTTTCGGCAACCCACCTCAAACAGTCAACTCCACCACTGATATATTATAATATTATTGAACGTTAATCATGTGTAACCAATTTTCTCTACTAGGTAAAATTTTATTCATGGATTTATTTGAAATAGTTAGAACAAACATTAACCCTTTAGTTGGTCAATAACGTTTTACTACAAATTCATTGGTGATTTGGATTTATGTAAACCGGCAATGTTTACCAATCGCTTTATTTGATTTTAAGCAAACACATTGTTAATGCTTCAGTAATTTTCACAGTACATTTTGTATTTAAATAATTTTAAAGTAAATAATTGCCATTGTATTATTCAGATTTTATCCGAATGTGATTGTATTTTTATACTTAACATTTTTTTTTAAATTCTAATGGATTTAAGTTTTATACTATTCCATTTGAGTCGTTTTTTGTGACCCGGGCTTCGCCTGTATTACTTATGATCATGGCCCTGAAAGTCTGAAGTGGGCCCCCAGGCTAGGATGTTTAGCGGGCCCCCCTACCTATCGCTAAGAGTAAAGGCAGTGTGACGCGCTACAGTAGCGTTTTCCATGGTGTACGCGGTAAAATTAAGGTGTATTTTTAGCGATTTTTTTTATTTTTAACAATATGTACCTACATTCTTTGGATTAGAGAGTTGTCGAGTATCGAGTATTACACAGTTGAAAATTGCATTGTATAATCAAATATTTTAATTATTAATAATCATTAAACTAAAATAGCACCGCAGGCGCCTTTTTTTACTATTAGAGCAAATTTGTTGTCTGTGTTTATTTCACTTATCGGTCGACTCGTCACGCTGGGTCCGTCCTGAGCCCGGGCCCCTAAGCTAGAGCCCTGTCAGCCCCCCCTTGTGGGGGCCATGCTTATAATCATTTATTAAGTTTTGACGATTTATACGCTTATCGAGTGTATTATTAGTGATGAAGTAGAGGTTTTTTACAAACACTTCAACTATTCATAATTTGTTTGTTGAATTTTTTATTGTAATCCTTGACATAGGTAGGTAGATTATAAAGTTTTTACCTACTTTATTGTATTAATTTGTTATATAAGTAACTGTATTCGTTGTCAGTATGTATTTTCCTTTTTGTGAGTGCACATAGTGCCTGAAAATGCCGAAAGGCGAAACCCGGGTCGCAAAAAACGACTCAAATGGAATAGTACAAAACTCAAATCCATTAGAATTTAAATTCATATTCCATCAAGTACCTTCGGTCGATAGTATAAAATAAATTATTGTTAGTATTCAGGGATGCTTTATTATAGTACATATTAATGTTCCGTTATTTTATGCATTTTTATACTTATATGTTGTGTTGAGATTGAGAGAATGGCTAAAATTGAAGCTAGTTTTTTATTTGTTTCTAAAAAATTAAGTACCTATATTTTTTTTAAATATAAATTATGTCTTACATTCGCGGCTTGTCACCTGAATAAATAAATTAGTTAAATTGTCAGTTTCAGCAACTCTTTTGGCTGAGTCTAGCAAAGTCAAAAAATGAGATATTTGGATCCTGAGGACCTTCTGCTTTGAAGATGATACTCGTAGCTAAGATCGCCGCTTGAGTGATAAAACAGGTCAGTGCCGTTCAACTCAATACCTGAAACAGCGAATAAGTATATAAATCCAAAGAGGTAATACAGTCGCTGTTTTAGATACTCTTGATGTATCCAGGGCACTGGAGGAGGTATTTTATAATAATACTTGAAGAAACCTAGTATATCAATAGTTTTATAATATTATTATTTTATTGGTTATTTCATAAATTAAATTTAACTAGCAGATATTTTCTGAATGTAGAAAGCAGCCACTTTCACGACAAGTTCATCAAACGTAACTTAATACTTTCGTGAATATAATATTAATGTAAACATTTTAATCTGAGATTGGGTTGGTGGATGACAGTGCAATTTGCAGTAAAAATGTGCAAATATGTGCAACTTTGAATATAAAAGTCAAACAAATTCTAAGTACATTTTCTAAACTTTCTAGTTACGTTTCAAAAAAATAGTATAACTGGAAATTCATTACCAAAACCATAAATTAGAAAAGAGGATTCTTTATGGCGAATTAAAAATAACTTACGCAAGATTTATCAAAATTAATTATATTCAATTAAATATTATATATGATGTAAATTACATTCAATTCTACATTTTTCTACAACAATTATTAGTCGTGATAATAGTGTAATAACCGACTTAAGAATCAACTAATAAATCAACCCCTAGAATTTAACAATATAACATTTATAATACTTTCTAAAATAAATTTAATATATAAAGTAAACAGTTCTTATTTTTGATCCAATAGTCTTAAATGAAAAAAATAACACACATAATTTGAAAATACTAGGAACTAAAAACGGAACTCGAGCCCATTAGCACTGGATTCATGCAAATATGCGTTACGAATTGAGACACGTGCATCTTATATAATTATGACCAAATTAACTAGTGTTTTTTTTATATTTTGAAGCGCTTAACTACTAAAGATAAAACTACTGAATAACTTCGTCGCAATTAAATATGACGTACGTGGCTCATTTACTGAAGATTTTTTTTGTATATATATAATATCTGAGGTGTTTTCAAATTAAGTATTATTATATTCAATAAATTGTATTATAGCAATCATGCTACTCTGCATTAAATTAGTGATACACTTTAATGTAGGTTTTTTTTATCAAAACAAAACATTAGCAATAATAATTGTCAGCTTTTCCTCAATGATAACTAGATCAGTAGTGTTTGTTTGAGTTATGACAATATCGATGGTAATATAAATGTACTGCATTAATATAAAAAGAAGAACAATCTATGAACCTATACTCCACTCATCGAGTCCATCACGCGACGTATGTACTGCTATTGTCACGCGTTCTTCACTCGACATAGTACATCCGTTATTCCAGTCGAATCAAGTCTCTCGGTGCATTTTTATATTCATTCATTCATATCGATCTCACAAATACATCATTACCTCGCGATTATAATCTCACGTCATCATCCTTATTATTGTATTCAGTGTATTCTTGTATCAACCAATAAACTATCATGTCAACAACCAAGCAACAACGACTCTTCATCATTTATTTATTTATTTAGCAAAAAAGTATTACGGCATTACAGCGATTGGCCAATGCGCCATAATACATAATAAATATAAACTTATAAAAATATCTGAATTACAAATAACAACTAATATAACAAGAAAGTAGAAAAGACAGCATGTGTTTATGTAAATATTAAAGAAACATGATAATATATACAATTATAAATTTAACCTATTTAATACGTCCACAAACATTATATAGTTGATAAAAAATACATCAACCTTTATGGTGCCATCAAATAAGTTAATCGCACGATACACAGCATCATCAAACATCACATCTGTCCTGCGACGAGGTATCTTGAAGACCGTAGAGTTACGAGTGATATTGGTGGGAACATGAAAATTAATATTTGCCAGTATATACGGATTGTAGATCATCTACCACCTCCAACATCATCATACATCCAAATCATTAAATTCTCAAATCTTGTGAAGTATTCGTTGAATAAAAAAATAATTTATTGATACCCAAACAAAAAAGCATGAAAAATTAATAATATGAAGAAAATTATCATTTTTATTTTCAATATGTTTTAGTTAGATTTTTTGGAGAACCTCCTTCGCTTGTAAATCTGACTATATATCCCTTTACTGCATGACTTTTGTTTTTTTAAAAAAAATATTTTTTCTTGGTGTCAAAATGCTTTCTGAATGAAGGAAAAGTAATAAAAAAAATCGAAAATTCCATCAAATTTTGTATGTTACTGCGTGATGTCGCAGATTTACGACATTAGGAAATCTTACATTTCAGTATGACAAAATACAAAACCAAATAATAACAATTATAAAAAATTAATGTACACACCTTATTTGATGTGTAGATATTTTTATTCAACCAATTTCAATCTTCTGTACATTTTTTTTATTTATTTACAAATGCGGATTTTCGCGTACATATGAATTCGTCAACTGTCAAAGCAGAAATGCATAGACTATAATGCAGAAATGCTTTATTTTTTGAAATGTCCAAACAAAATCGCTAAAGTAGAATTTTTATGGTAAAACAGTTTTCTAGGCATCGAAAAAGGATATTATTTGATAATTTACACAGATGGCATTGGCTATATCGAAATAGTTTGAAATGTCCCAAATTTGCGACACTATGCAGTAAAGGGATATAAAATATAGTTGAATATTGGCATGATATAGTGATATAAGCACTAATTTAATCCACGTAGATGCGCTGCACTTTGTATTAATTTAATTTCCCAACAAAGTCAAAGTGATCTAGCTGTAATTAATATTGAGGTGACATATTATATTAAGATTATCAAATTTATGCATAGTATCTACCTTAATAATTGACGTGGGTATAATATTATAAATATTTTTTTTTATAATATTATAAGTATATAATCAGTTATATAATTAAGTGCGATAGAAGATTATTTATAGCTGTAGATTAAATTACCGCAGTAATTTTTAATGTCTATCAATATTAATAACACTTTAATTATAAAATTAATTCATGCATAATTTGCGATCAATTCAAATATTATTTAAAATACCAACCCTCGATTTTAATAATATAAATACCTACCCAAAAGCTTACCTATGGAATCAAGTAAGCTTTATCAAGTAAGTACCCACCTTCCAATATGTCATAAAGCGAAGGTCACTTTACAGTTAAGTACCTGTAATACTTAGTTTAAAGCTCTCTGTGATACATTGGCATAATAGTATAATGAAATATATTCAGTGGTCGAAGTGGAAACTAGTGTGGATTGGAACATTCAATAATTATTGTATATTCTCATAAATATATTTTATAAAATTCATTGTGCATAATATGAAACTCTATCACTGGGGACACAGAAAGTGTGGAAAAAAGGAGACGACAGTATAATTAGTTTAATACTTTGGACGCTGAAGACGCACCTGGCGCGTATTGAACAGGTGGCCGATCGATGTAATTAACGTGCATTTTAAAGGTGGTAATTAAAAAATCATTATCTAGTCAGCAGTGAATGAATATAAGAATAATATTATAATTCAAGTTAATACAACAATGTATACTAAATATTTATTGTTTTTTTCTGTATTTTTAATAAATTGATGTATTGTCGTCTTGCTAGCTTGTATGTAGCCTAGAATGAAAACCAAAATCCTCCAAAAATCGTAATATGAAAAATCGTAAGCACTTATTTTCTAAATACAAAACTGTATTATTACTTATTGAGTTTGTTGAGACATTATTTTTTTTAATATATATAAAGCTCCTGCAGTTGCTTTCATGATTTGAGAATTCCACCATGTATGTTAGAAAATGTTAGAATGGCCTAAGTGCCAGAACATAATTTATGTAATAGTTATTTGGATATAAATTCTATTGGATTTAAGTTTTTTATTATTCCATTTGAGACATCTTTTGCGATCCAGGTTTCGCCTCTACAGCGTCTTCAGGCACATGCGCACTCGCCATTCACCAATGGTAAAGACACACTGACAACGAATACAGTTAATTTTAATATATATCATAAACTAATACAATCTAATCAAACTAATCAAATCAAGGATCACCATAAAAAAATATAAAAAACAAAAAATATGAATAGTTGAAGTATTTGTTAAAAAAATACTAATAATACTCGTACATTCAATATGTCAAAACCCTAAATAATATATCATTAGATAACTACTCACTAATAACTCACTGATATTCTGGAAAATTTGAATTTTTATGTACCCGTCAATTACATGCGTAGTCGCAGCCATGACCTATTTTGGGTGAAAGCTGTTTCCTCATGTGAGGCTCACCAGGCATCGATAGCGAGGACTGTGCGGCTGGTCAATGCACTCCCTAGAGATGCAGACGTTTTTAGCGATGCAATATGTATTTTATTTTTAAAACTCTATTTTATTGTTTAATTTGTGTTTTTCTTAAATTTTCTTTTGCTATAAAATTATTTGATGCTTTGTTTCTTCTCTACTAAGTTGATTTTTCTTGTACTTTTTATTCTAAACTTCATGTTGTGAACGTCTTGGATTAATATTTTTTTATGTGCTCAGTGCGTCTTTTTTAAATAAATAAATAAACACAATCATAAGCGTACTATTTTACCTTCTTTTGGACCATGTCCGATCCTATATCATATTATGGGCCTCTCAAAGTTGAGGTTTGTATTAACAGATTTTGTTTTTACGAGAAATGGATGTTAGCCACTTGCTCAACCTAATAGCTCCATCCTCTGATTCATACATAAATTGAAAAACAATATGTGTACTTGCTAGACCCAGGATTCGAACCTGGGACCCACGACGCTATAGGCCGACACTTAAGCCGCGCGGCCATCAGGACTATTACTACTAATTTTCCGACCATTTCCGATCCTAATAGGATCATATGGGCCTTCACAGACTAGAGGTTTGTATTGACAGATTTTGTTTTTTACGAGAAATGGATCTCAGCCACTTGCTCAACCTATTAGGTCCATACCCAGACTCACGCACAAATTGAAAAACAATATGTGTACTTGCCAGACCCAGGATTCGAACCTGGGACCCACGGCGTCGTGGGTATACTACTAATAGGTACTAATAACTAATAAATTTAAGAAATAATAATAATATAAATCTCTACTGTTTTTCTCATGAACCGGAATAGTAACAAAACTATTGTTATGAAACATCTGATCAAACTGCAATCTGAGCCCTGAATATACAGCATAGACTGGTTAGAAAGCTTGTTCTACTATTGATAATATATTTTAATGGAAAGTCGGCCAACCGTGATCGCATTACGAACGTCGATCGCTAAGGACTTGAGGGACCTTTAATTATCTTCAATGAGGCATGACTTCAAAGGTTATGGATAAATTTAATATATTATCAGTCCTGATTGCTATTATTCGTGAATATGGTTAGTTACTGGGATCCTCTGGATCAGAAATCAATTTACAAACATATTGGGTTATCATTATTAAACTTTACTGGATTATGTTCGTCTATTTATAATATTATATACCTAAGTAAAACAAGAGATTACGATTTTTGCTATTTAACAGTGACCATCAACAGAGTACAAGTTATATGAACAGACTTTTAATGAGGAATAGTACCCATTCGCCTGCCCGATTGCGTATATGAATTTTTATCCAGCCGCGGGATCAAACCAATTCAACTATTGTGAATGCAAAAATGCATACTTATATACTATTACTAACTAAAAACTAATGATTATTTTACCTGCTTAGTAAAAATCCTTAGTAAAAATCATTATATTCATATTTAAAACACTGAAGAACATCTTTCAGGAAAATGTCAAACGCTTTCACCAATCCCAGCATCCTGGGATTGGGATTAGAAATACTAATCCCAGGACAAAAAATTCTACGATCTCTACTATTATACCTTCAGTTAAATTAATTACGCGTGTGTTATACCTGTGCTCCTGTATGGCTGTGAGGCATGGCACCTTACTAAGCTTCAAAGGTCTCGTCTTCTCAGCTTTGAGAATCGATGTCTCTTCCTAATCTTATGGGTACATTGGTACGACCACGTTACGAACACTCGAGCTCGTGAGACGGCAACCCTCGGTGATTAAAGTAATCACGGAAGATGCGCTTAACGTGGCTGGTACATTTGTGTTCCGGATGCCATCTGAGAGTGCGACACTTCTGTATTGTCATGTTCTCTTTTGTCACTGTTCTATTTTGTCATATTCTGTTTTGTCACATTCTGTTTTGCATACCATACTTCGTATATTTGTCGCAATTAAGCATGGCAGTCATAGCATAGTGGTAATGCACAGGGCGATAACCTATTTTGAAAATATTATACAAATTATATAATATATATATATCTACCAAGAGTAACCGAATTTAATTGTTTTTAAATTAGAATTAGACCTTCGTATTACTAGATGGAATTCTTTCATTAAAACATTATTATAAATGACAATTTATTTGGAGGGCGCTTATGAGCAGGTATTAAAAAGGCAAATAGTTAAAGTTTGTCGCAATTAAGCATGGAAGTCGTAACATAGTGGTAATGCACAGGGCGCGATACCCTAGAGATGCAGGTTCGATTTCTGCTTGGTTTTTTTTTTCTATTGGCTATATTTTCTCATGAGTGTTTTCAAAATTATTATGGATGTTCAATGTGTTAGGTATTTTACAACATTTGTATTAGCTCGTATTCTTGTTTTTCCGGTGGTTGTTTTTCCAGTACAAATCTTGCAATCGATTTTTAACTAACTTCCCGACTAGTGAAACTTTTAGAATATATCAGAACACGATGCCAATACATTCTTTTAATACTTTTAGCCATCTAGAATTGAATTCATTTTCAGTTATTTCTATTTTGAATGGAAAGTTATTTCAGAAAAATCCGTAGAAAAAGTAAAAGACTATTATTGGTTGCTAAGGGGGTGGTCCTAGCAACTAAATTATTAATATATACGTGCGTTACTATGGATATCAAAATGAAATGTCAAAATGACATTTCAGTAGTCTATATTTGTTTGTTTTTTATTGACTTCATATCAAGTACAAGTTTGAGCATATTGAGCATAATAATTCAACAGAAAATTTAAAAACGTTGTATATAAAAAGTTTTCTTTATCTTGTAATTATTTAGTTATAAAACCATCAAAAGTTGGTTCTAGCCTAATCTCCAAAGATGAGTAATTTTAGTGGATGTTAGTATGGTTTTCAAATATATTTTAATTCAATCCAAGTATATACAAAATGTTTTTTTTATTGAAGACACTTAAAATCTCAACATAGGTACAATTTCTATCCGATTTCAATTAATACTACAATATGACGAGTATATAGGAAATCCAAAACGATGTAGGTAATACTTAATCAAAATCCGTTTCCGCAAAACGCTGAGGAATTCGAAACAATACCGCTATTCACTATCCGATGAAACAAATGAATGAACACGATAATACTAGTCGCATTGGAAATGTTCGGATTAGGAGACTAATATGGAAGACAATGGGATAAAGATACACTAGTTGTTGTGTTGATAAACCTCTCACCGCACAATATACGGAATCTAGAAGGATTCCATTTGCTAATCCTGTATACTCGCGCTGTTTATTTGGTCATAATTGTCATGTTTATTATTGAATGTCTATGTAAGTTTGTCTGTTTTTAATAAAACATAAACGATTTACAAATTCAAAATATAGAATCTATCGTAACCATACAATTAGTAATTTATGCCCCGGACGATAAAATTTATTAAGAGAAAATAGATGTACAAACTTAAGGGCGGACGTGCTCAGTGTGGGTCAAAATTGAGCTTTTTTTCTATTTTTAAAGCATGATCCTGGACATTCCTTAAACGTTGTAGATAATCTATTTGTATAATTTTGAAGCCTTATTATCCTTTATATTAATTTTAAACATTTATTTGATGACTGCATAAAGTATTTTTATTACATAAAATAGTATTCTTTTAAACCTCTCGCTCTAATGTTTTAAGAATATAGTCATATTTCAGTACATAAATGTGCAGTGGTGTTAAGATTTTTTACATGTATTAATTTTTAAACGCATTTATAAAACCATCAGTATAATTTATATCGACATTATTATAGTGAAATATTTACGATAAAAAATTATATTGATAATCACTGTGATCCCAAATTTGACAAGAATTAGGCATTTTATTATTAAAAAAATGGGCAAGATTAACACATTTGAAGATAATTCTAAAGATACTCATTATAAGCTATGTTTTTGATCATTTAAGTGTAATAAACATCCTACGAATAATGATTGCTTTATAATAATTATTGACCTAAGAATAAGGTAGTGTTTTTTTGAAATACGCCATTTCTTTTGGCATTCCCCAGTGGTTAAGCTACAACATACGGCCGTAGCCATAAATTGACAAACTATAATTGAAGTAGGGAGTAAAATGATGTTAACGCGCGTGTTTGAACTTGTACCGTTTAAAAAAAATCGGTTAGGTAGTATTTTATGTAATAAAAATACTTTATGCAGTCATCAAATGTTTAAAATAAATATAAAGGATAATAAGGCTTCAAAATTATATAAATAGATTATCTACAACGTTTAAGGTATGTCCAGGATCATGCTTTGAAAATAGAACAAATGCTCCATTTTGACCTACGCATGTCCCCCCTTAAAACGTTCACCTATTCACTGCATTGGTACGGCTTGCCATATGTTACAAAATATTATATCGTTAGACGTACCCATCTTGTTATTACATAATATGTATTATTATGTTATGGTTATGTTTATTATTGAAATTTAGTATGTTAAGTTTTTATAATTATTTATTGAAAAGTTTTTTCACTAATTTATTGTTTGATATTTTTTTTAAATATATATTTCAATAAAATATTTTTTATAATAAATGCAAAAAAAGGCTATATTATCATGAAATCCTTTTTATTTAAGTTTATAGTTATCGGAGGAAATTTAGAATAAATATTCTAGTCACGTTATTACGTCATACGATTGTCACCAGTGGCAATCATTTCGAGGCCGTACTAATGTATTCGGCGAAAACATCGATTCTCAAATGTCGAAAGTCGTTGAGAGTTGGCTAAATTTGTGTTCCCTGGATTACATACAAAAATATAATACATACCTACTGCTTTTTTATTTATATTTATTTCGAATTATTGTAGGTATCGAGATTGCTAAGCAAAGGAGCGTGTGTGATAATTTACAATATTATAGGAAACCGATTTGAGAAAACAATTTTATTTGTTTCATCAAATAATTTTATACCAACTTACTACCTAATGCGTCAAGCCTCAATTACATTGAGCTTCTTTACGAGCTGTTTATTGGCGAATTTACATGTAATCATCGAATAAGCTAATAAGCAGGTTGTAAACACTCTACCGAGAAAAGTTGAAGGCCGGTCAAATTTACACGCTACACGCCGGCGTGTGGGCCTACTGCGTCTGCGCAGTAGAGCGCAGTACCAACCTCCCGGTAAAAAAACGTTCCGTCAAAATAGTCGTTGGCTTGTGGCTTCTCAGCAAATGGAAAGTTTTGTGTGTAATCATCAAATCGCAGTAGCTGAATCGCCCTTTTTTAAATTCGCCAATAAACAGCTCGTAAATAAGCTCAATGTAATTGAGGCTTCAATGACATTGAGCTACTTTACGAGCTGCTTGTTGGCGAATTTACAATATGCTTGTAAAGTCACACAGTGTCATCATCGAACAAGCAAACTTGCAGATTGTAAACAATCTACCGAGAAAAGTTGAAAGCCAGTCAACTTTACACACTACACGCCGGCGTGTGGGCCTACTGCGTCTGCGCAGTAGCGCCTCCCGATAAAAAAACGAACTATGTTCTGTCAAAATAGTCCCTAGCTTGTTGGCTTCTCAGCGAATGGAAAGTTTTGTGTGTCATCATCACAATTGCAGTAGCTGAATCGCTCGCTTTTAAATTCGCCAACAAACGGCTCGTAAAGTAGCTCAATGTAATTGACGCATTAACAAAAAATAGTTTTAAATTTGTAGGAAGTTGAAGATGACATTCGAGACAATCTAACACAAGGGAATATTTTAATATTGGATGATATCTATATTATTTATATATTTAAGAAAACAAAATATTGTGGACATAACAAATCAATATTCAAGACGTTCAAAACATTTACATTTACATTATAGCGAATATTACTCTCACAAGAGAGAAGAAGAACGTAATAAAAATTATTTTAAAAAACATACACAATTTTCAAAAACAAAATGCAAAGTACATCATTGAAAATGTCTATGTCTTTAGGGAGCGCATTTACTAGTGTTGCACCCCTCGCTAATGGTGTGAGAGTGAAAAGTGAGCATGCCTTTTAGAAAGCCAGTCGGAAAGTATCAATCGTTTGACGAATTATAAAAAGGAAAATAGTTATATGTCTTATTATGTTAGCTCTAACCTATCTAAGAAACTTTAAGATTTTACACTTATATATTAAATTTACACCATCATCATCTTCATCAGGGGCGCGACAACCCGGTGTGGGTCCTGGCCTCCTCCAATAGCTCCCTCCAACTGTCCTTATCCAGTGTGGCCGCTTTCCAATTTGGTACCCCCAGAATACGGCAGTCACTGGCAGCTCCATCTAACCAGCGAATCTTTGGCCTCCCTCTTCTTCTACGTCCTATTGGATTGCTGGACATCACTCTCTTTGCCGGTTCATTGTCATTCATACGGTGCACATGACCTAGCCATCGCAGTCTCCCAATCTTAATTGATTGAACTGCGCTGCAATCTTCGTACAACCCGTAGAGCTCAGCATTATATCTTTTCCTCCAATTTGGTACCATCCCTGATCGGTCCATATATATGGCGGAGAATTTTTATTTCAAAGATGTTCAGGGCTCGTTCATTTCGCAGAGTTAATGTCCAGGTTTCCGATGCGTAGGTGAGCACTGGCTTTACAGGTGTTTTGTAATGAGTGCTTTTAGTTCGGTAAGATAGTAAGCGGGACTTAAAATGTTGTAACAGGCCAAAGTAGCATTTATTCGCAGACATGATTCTCTTGTTGATTTCTATTTAAATTTACACCATTTTCTAAAAATCTAACTAGGTCTAAATTGGACATAAATGTTATCGGATATTGGAAGGTCATAAATTTCGTAATTTAACGTAAGTGGCAAAAATAAATAACGGACAATAATAAATTGTTGTTAACTATTAGGTTATTTAATCTTTAATTACTTACACTGTTGTGGCTATTTTGTAAGAGACAATTTTAATATTTCTTGAATTTAAGATATTAAGACAAACAAAAACATACTAAAAATAATTACAAGATAAAAAGAACTTTTTATATACAACGTTTTTAAATTTTCTGTTGAATTATTATGCTCAATATGCTCAAACTTGTACTTGATAATAAGTAAATAAAAAACAAACAAATATAGAATACCTACTGAATGTCATTTTGATTTCCATAGTAAAGCACGTATATATTAATAATTTAGTTGCTAAGACCACCCCCTTAGCAACCAATAATAGTCTTTTACTTTTTACGGATTTTTCTGAAATAACTTACTTTCCATACAAAACAGAATTAACTGAAAATTATTTCAATTCTGCTTAAAGATGGCTAAAAATGCATTGGCATCGTGTTCTGATATATTCTAAAAGTTTCAAATGTCTAGCTAGTCTGGAAGTTAGTTAAAAATCGATTGCAAGATTTGTACTGGACAAACAACCACCGGACAAACAAGAATACGAGCTTGTAAAAACATTGTAAAAAATAAAAGGATTTGTGTGAGTTTATTTAAAATGAAAGATAAGAACTTATTTTCGGTTATTTTTGGTTTAACCAAAGCAATATCTACATACCTCTTATTTATTTTAGTTCTATTATTCCATATTCGATAATCAATTCTGTGGTATAATTAATCACAAGTGATAGGAAAAGGCGGAGTAAACTTTAGGTTATATAATAATATTTGCACAATTTCCCGGCGAGCTTAATTTTCCGGCATGCGCATTGCGCTGCTACTGCATTCGCCAGAATATGTTCGCATTTTCAATTTGTAAATATTACCATATCCACAAAAGATGAGCCAACGTGCGTATTACTATTGTAATATTTCACCAAACATTAAAATGAGATATGTATTGAAACCAATTGACGTGATAGATCACTAAATCCCCTGGTTGGGCCAATTATATTGGCCCTCATTCCTATCTTCCCACCTTCTACCAAATCCCTTATTATTGTCACAATACCAGGCAACCAGCAATTACGGGTTATCTGTCGACCATGATTGAATAACATTGAGTTAGCTCGAATGACATCAAGAAAGCGGTCGCGGGCGGGTTTGTTATAGCTTAGCCGTCGTTAACCATAGAGTGACTCAAAACGTATATATTTGACCTTCGTCACGTCTATCATCCGTCCTGAACTTTTCATCACCATTCATCCCAAAACCAAGTGAAACCGTCAGAGTGACATTCCGAACACTTCGTTTGTGCGCATGAACACCGAACCGGATCGAGCACGCGCCAGCCCTCTCAACATAAAAGGTCAGTGTCTGACATCTTGTGTATATCCCCCCCCCCCCCCTCCAGATTCGTAATCTACTAGCATCCTCAAATTACATGATCATCCAATCCCACACCAGATTAGGTTATATTATATTATCATGGTATTATTGTGTGATTTAATTTCAATTCAATATCCCGAGCCAATAATCTCTTGAATTGGTTTCTATGATTAAAGTTCAATTTAGAAATGTTATGAAGGCGTGTTACCACTTACATTGTAATAATATTGTGAATTCAAGATCGAATCAGAACTCCTCTCTTGGGATTTGATCTATACGAGGGGCGCGAACTGCATATCAATTAAGCCGCATTCATGCGATAATAAAATAACATTATAATTTGTTCCCAATGCAATAAAATCATTTATTATGGTTAGTATTTACATACCATTAACGTAAAAATGTTTTAATATACCTATAAAAATTCATTTACAACAGTATAATAAATTGTCAATAATTATGAATAAATAATTAATTTTAATTGATAAGTTTATAAAATAGAATTATCACTTGGTCCATCCCACAATTATCTTCCGAATGCATACTTCTTTAAGATTTACATTCTTGTTTGGAGTTCTTGAAGATTTTTTTTGCAAAGAAGAGAATGTAATTTATAGTCGTGCGATGTAGTCGATATCAGTTGGGAAGCTGAGAATCTTGTGGATGATTAAACAAACATTATTTTTATCCATATGTGAGAACTATCCATATCAGTATTAGTATCAGCAATATATTACCTTTTTCCCAATATAAACATTAATTATAACTAAGCTTAGGATTTGTAGGTGTTAAAAAATTAATATTAGGTACCTAAAATATGTAGATATAATTGGAAAATATGTTATTAAAATTTCATAATTATGCGCTAAAAAACAAAAATAGGTGCTAAAATTTTTTTTTTCGACCATATCCGATCCTAATAGGATCATATGGGCCTCCACAGAGTAGAGGTTTGTATTAACAGATTTTGTTTTTTTACGAGAAATGGATGTCAGCCACTTGCTCAACCTATTAGGTCCATACCCTGACTCACACACAAATTGAAAAACAATATGACGTGTACTTGCCAGACCCAGGATTCGAACCTGAGACTCACGGCGTGATAGTGCAACGCTTATGCCGCGCGGCTACCGTGGGTGTTAAATTTAAAAATTTAAGTAAGTATTACAATAAATCATATTAAGAATATATTTCAACAATTTAATTTATTATTTATTCACAAATAGAAAACGCTTTATTACAATAAATAATAAAATAGTGCTTAAAATTTTCAAAAGTGAATCTTTGACAATATGATTCTAGAATTTTTTTTATACATGGAAAAACTTCTTTCCACTTGGTTCTACAGATGTTATTATTGCGTATGTAAATGAAACTATTTCTGAAGTAGAAAAAATTGAAACAACTGAGGCATCCGACGGATTTTCCAAAACAGCTTTAATATTCTGCAGCGTTTGACGTCCAGTATTCTTATTTAAAATACTATTTAATTTTGTACTTATTTTTAATCCATTTTCTTACTTTAGCAGCAGTATTGTTTAAAATATTAATTTGCTCCACTACTTAGTGACTTTTTAGATGATTCTAACATTTCAATTGTGTTTACTAGTCAATTTTGTGTTTATGTGAAAATATATTGTGCTTAAATCTAAAATATGTAAAAATATATAATTATTATCCAAAAATATTTTAAAATAGGTGCTAACGAATAAGGCTTAAATGTTTCAAAATTGTCTGAAACAGATAGATATTTTTGATATTTTGTTGTGGCGCCACTCAAAAAATATTTAAATATCTAAGAATCCTAAGTCTAGTTATAAATTATTTCATAAAAATATGAACTTAAAAACTTTACCTCGTACAGTTTTTTGTATTTTTTATCTAAATAAATAATATGTGATGACATCATAAAAAATCAATAATGGGTCATATTGCGTTAACGAAAATTGTAGTCGACGTTAAGGAGATTTATTTGACGGTGACTTTTGCCTTTTGCTATATTGGTTTGACGCGATTCGCAGATAGTAGGTACTGACGATTTTTTACTTCAAAAAAATTTAAGAAAAACTCGCGAAAACTCAGCAATAAAAAGCAAGCAAATAGCTTGTAGTGAAACGGCCGCATGGGACAATATTGATTGTCGAAGATTAATTTTATAATATAATTACTAGCTGCCCGGAACAAATCTATACGGGATTTGTGGACTGTAATTTTGGATTCCGGATCTGGGGGGAGGATTTAAACAGGATGCCAGGCACTGACCTTTGATGTTGAGAGAATTGGCGCGCGCTGGAACTGATCGCGGGTCATGCACTCACGCACTAGTAGGTAAATAGTTTTTGACTGTCACTATCACTGATACACTTAGGTTAATATGAATGATGACGTTTGTATGAATGATCTGACACCCTGTGCTAGTAACACGGCTTGAATAGATTCTGATTTACTGAGCTCGTACGGAAACTCGTGTTGAGTTCTGGCTAAAACGACGGCAACACTGTAACAAGTTCACTTTCTCGTTGTCTACTAATAACTGAATGTCATTAAATCACGGTCTACTGATGACCCGTGATTGTTAAGTGCCTGGATGATAATAATAATAAAGATGGTCGGTGTGACATATTTTTGCGGGTTTAACGGCCCATTTCTTACAGGTGACGGTCGTGATCGCCACTGATAGGAATAGCTTCATTACCCTCGAACATCCTATGTAATTTCTTCCTGCAGTTTTTAATTCTGAGGGTCATTAGTAGAAAAGAAGCCAGTGGTACAAATTCAAATGTGTCTCTCCCTCCCGCGCAAAATATCAGCGTTTGTATAATTTCGTTTTATACATTTTTACCTAATATCTCACTACAATAAAATTATTATTCCACGTAGGTATGTCAAAAACTATCTCACATTTAATATAACAATACTGTTAAATACGAAAAAAAAAATTCTGAAAAACCATGCCTCGTTAAGGGCTCACATGCTAGGCATGAGTAGGTCAAAATGGAGATTTTATGGTATTTCCAAAGCATTAGCCCTAACATTCTTTAAACGTTGTAGATAATCTATTTATGTAATTTTGAAGCCTCATTATCCTTTATATTTATTTCAAACATTTGATGACTGCATAATGTATTTTTATTACATAAAATAGTATTCTTTTAAACCTCTCGATCAATGTTTTAGAATATAGTCATATCCTAAAAAATCACATCCATGTGCAGTGGTGTTAAGATTTTTTAGGTTTATCAATTTTTAAATGCATTTATAAAACCATTATGTTAAATATGATAAAATTGTATGATAAAAAATTATATTTATAATCTCTGTGATCCCAAATTTGACAAGAATTAGCCATTTTATTATTCATATTCAGTTATCAGGGAATACAGAATTTCTGTGATCGACCAAAATCCATTCCACGATCGACGTAACATGCCCGCATTAAAGCGTAGAAATGCATTATAGTGGAAAACAACCTCGGGCCTTGTCAGCCTAATTACGACAACGCAAGAATCATTGAGTCATTCAACTATCGCGCAATCACCACTTATATCAGCATATTTTACAGGTGTGACAAACTTCGATGAGATTCAACTACCATGGGGCTTGTCATCGAAATGCCTCGAAGTTACAACGATGCGGCGGTCAGCAGATTTCCCAATTGTGCACTACATCAAGAATGACTCTCGCAAGTTTCTGAATATTCATGTTTATAAATAGCGAGTCATAATAATTGATAGGTTATCTCAGTCCTTTCAATCCTTTCAAGACAGTCTTATCAGTACACCAGTACCCTATATCATAACTTTTCCCTGTCATTTTACCATTGTATTTATTTATTTGTCAGTAAATAAACTCTCTCCTTGATTCATTCAAGCTACTCCAATAAGACTTTCATCTCTACACCTTCACCCTTAAAGCATCATAGACGGAAATATTGTAATGGAGTTCTTCCACATAAACCTCAGTTTAATTAATAAAAACTTGATACTTAAAAGTAATTATGATCACCATATAATGAAATATTTTGGTCTATTGAGAAGAATAAAGACAGTCGAATCTAAAAAGAGAACCGATTCATTATTTAAACACGCGTTGCCGCCATGACAGGTACGTCACTGAGAAGTATTATATATGCGACTTCCTGTCATCGCCGATTTCTTGTCGTCGAACAGTGAGATACATGTTTATTCAAAATTATGTATCATAAATAACATGTTGAAATGTCTGACATTTTCAGTGGCAAAAAGCGTGGTATATAAAAAGAACTTTTTCTATTGAATCATATAAACTTGACAATTCTACGTATTAATAAATATAGAATACTGAAATGTCATTTTGACATTTCATATTGATTTCCATAGTAACGCACGTATATATTAATAATTTAGTTGCTAGAACCCACTTAGCAACCAATAATAGTGAGTAGTAAAATATTACTTTTAACGAATTTTTTTCAGAAACATACAAAACAGAATTAACTGAAAATGAATTCAATTCTGCTTAAAGATGGCCAAAGGTATTAAAAGAATGCATTGTCGTCGTGTTCTGATATATTCTAAAAGTTTCAAATGTCTAGCTAGTCGGGAAGTTAGTTAAAAATCTTGGACAAACAAGAAAAAATCTGTACCGGACAAACAAGAATACGAGCTAATAAAAACGTGGTAAAATACGTTTTATTTTAATTCATAAATATTTTTACGCAAAGATTGCATGATAGAATTTATCTACAACATATTTCATCTCATGAGATGCCGACAAATTTAGTTATCATAAAAAAATATGCCTTTAACGCGAGAGAAAATATTTTGCTGAGTTTTTCCATAGACAAGGGCAGTTTTCGTTTGTCTGTGAATCAAAAAAGATATTGCTTTCGGATAAGATGCAAATCAAGTAAGTGCGAGCGAAATGTGTGTTGTCAGTTTTCGAAAGCTATCACAATAATATTCGCAAATTTACAGTTTTCGATAAGTCTTGTCTAGACAAGGTTTGCAAATAAGCAGGTTACACAAAGTTTTATTTGATTAGTGTTGCGTTTTACTGTATTTGAACCAAAGACATTATGGAAAACTTTATATATATATAAAGATTCCCGTTGCCCACTACTTACTTAACTCACTGTAGTATCCTAGCGTTGGAAGCCATAAGACAATTCAGATAACCAGCTCCTAGTATGTGCCAGTGGCGAAGGGTGACTTTTGGAAAGAGGTAGGCTGTGGAGATCTAATTAAAAGACCACACTTGTCAGGTATACTTACGAGAAATAAGAAGATCATACGATATTTCTACTATTGAATAGGTACACACTAATGACAACGACACACTAATTTAATGAAACTTCAAAAACTCACTGACGACATAAAATTAAGCGATCAGTTTAAATACTTTAAATTACGTATTTTTTCAAAACATGTATACACATCAAAAATCATTAGATAAAAGTTCTTTTTATTTTTAATAACAGACTATATTAATTATTAATATTCGATTAAACACCATAGAAATATTTTTTTAAATTATATAATTGTTATTTAATTTTAAGCTCTGCAATCGGAGCTTACCTTAGTTCATACAATTCGATAGACTGGGCGGGGCTACGTGACGTAAAGTACATATGAAAAAAATTATTTGAAAAATAATCCGACCTTTATTTACGTCAAGACAGATGGCGCGCTGTGGCATATTTTTTTAATCCTTTGCATATTATTTTGTAATTATCTGTGTAATACATTCCTACACATATGGCATCTCTTGTTGGCAAAATAAATTATTTTATAAAATATATAATCAAGTGATTATATAAAAAAGTCAATATGCAATTAAAAAATATATTTCTTATGAAGGTAGGCTTTTAATAATCGCCTAGTATAGAGTCTTCGCCACTGGTATGTGCTTTGCCGTCTGAAATTTATTTACGAGATGGATTGATATCACTGTTTTGATAGAAGACGTTATCGTAATACATTTTTGTGTTTTTTTGTAACATATCAACTACATGCTCATAATTTATTAATTTGTTGATTATATTTTTATTGTGGTCCTTGGCTTAATAGGTGGGTGATAAAGTTTTTACCTACTTTATTATATAAGATAGAATTAATTATATTCTTTTTTTAATTAACTATTTTTTTATTCGACGAATAATTCACAAGATTTAAGAATGTAACATTCTAATTATTGAACATAATTTTGAAAACACTTCTGAAAAAATATATTATAAGTTATAACCAATTGAAAAAATCTTTTTGAAAAAAGTAAAACACCCCGCAGGAATCGAATCTGCATCTCTCGGGTTTCGCGCCCACGCACATAGACCACTATGCTAAAGGTGCCATATTTAATTGCGACAAATTGTAATGGCTCTTATAACTCACTGAAGTGCTTTCCAAATTGAACTACTATTGGCGATCGGCTTTTGTATTTTAAATCAAAGTAGGTATTACTTTAATTGTATTCGTTTTCAATATGTGTTTACCTTTTGGTGAGTGCACATAGTGCCTGAAGATGCCGAAAGGTAAACCCCGGGTCGCAAAAAATGACTCAAATGGAATAGTACAAAACTTAAATCCATAATACTCCGGCTAGAGGGCAGCGATTAGCGTGCGCGGTATAGACTTTAACAGCGCTTCAGTTCACGCGAGCTTCAGTTTTTCCATCCATACACACTGGCTTCCCTATACAAACCATTTTGCACAGGTAATCTTGTCGTAATGCATGAGCGTCTAGCGCTAGCCGGCGCTTTAGAATAGGTACATAATTAGCTACTTAGGGTTAGGGTTTGCAACACAGGTATTTGAAAACCGGTATTCTAGTATTTATCAATACCGAAATATCGGTTTTTAAGCTTTTCTTGCAGCCGGACTTATTTGACTAATTGATGAACACTAGCTTTTTTGAGGGCTTTAGTTAAAATTATCAATATACTTATTCAAATTATTTGTAAAAACTACCAGTTCTACAATATTATTACCAATACATATTTTTAAATGTCAACATAATAACTGTATGCATATAGGTTTTTGCTACAAAATAATGTTTTATAGAGATTTTAATAGATATAAATTTACTTTTTAAGTACTTCTGTTTTGTAATGTTTTGACGAATAGCGTTATTCAATAAGAAATACCGAAAAACCGGTATTGACATTTTCATTCGGTATTGCAATCCCTACTTATGGTGTTGACGATTTAAACAAAATACAATTTATGACATGGGTCAATGACAAATGGGACCAGTCTCAGGAAATAAAAACTAGAATTGAGATCGCAAGGAGCGCCTTTCTCAAAATAAGACGCCTCCTTAGCAATCGAGATCTTAACCTACGTCTGAGACTGCGTATGGTACGTTTTTATGTTCTTTCAATTCTTTTCTATTGTATGGAAGTATAGACGCTAAACCAAGAGATGTCATGGAGACTTGAAGCTTTCGAGATGTGGCTTTATAGACGCATCCTTAAAATTCCTTGGACTGACCGGGTGACAAATGTTGAAGTTCTCAATCGAATGGGGAAGGACCGAGAAGTTCTACGTAGTATCAAAACCAGGAAACTACAGTACCTCGGCCACATTATGAGAGGACAAAAATAGAACATTCCCCAACTTGTTATTCAAGAAAGATCAATGGGAAGCATAGCAGAGGACGGCGCCGCATTTCGTGGTTTAAGAACCTCCGTGATGGTTACAGGCTTGAGTGCAGCTCCACTGAACTGTTCCGGGTAGCAGACGACAAAGATAAGATCGCCTTGATGGTGGCCGACCTCCGCTAGGGGATGGCACAATAAGAAGAAAACAATTTATTATCATTGGGAAGATACCATAGAGAAGGGAGTTATGGATACATAACAGTTTCACTAAAGAAGATTTCACTAGCATTCCCAAAGTGTTCGGCACTATTACTCGTCTAACATGTCGCGTTATGTAATATTATTTGAATTTAAAATTGCCGAACAAATAAATGTCGCTTGTCTACCGCTCGTACAGCGAAATAAGTAGTCGCGAATCGTCGAATTTAACCACACATGTCTCTTGATTTTGTTCACATAAATTACTCACTATCCCGCTTGCCTCGAGTCTCTGATATAAGCCAATGCTTAATGTTTCATTCATAAGCAATCCTACGGCAGCATTTACTACAGCACTTGGTTTTTGTAAGGAAATAAGCCGTTATTATAATAGGAGGCACCTACTCAGTAGTATGATAACAAAATAATAACTAAAGATATTATATTTTACTTCAAGGTTAGAATCTAAATGATGGATATGTTTTGCAGACACCTATATCGTTATTTAACAAGTGAAAGTATGGTTGTATTTCATATAAAACAATTCCTAATATTAAATGTAATAATTTATAGTACTCGTATTAACTGCAAAATTAATTTCCTACACTTTTAATAATACATTGATTATCATGTAAGATTCCTAGGATGGCCGAGCGGTTACGGGTCAGGCTTATAATGTTGTGGGTCCCGGGTTTTAATTCACATGTTATTTTTTAATGTGTAGATCGAAACATGGTAAAAAAAACATGGAAGATATTACAGTTACTTGGTGAACATAATGATTCAAAGTCGTCGCTATTTTCTGCACTCCTAGAATCACGATCAGTGTAAATAAACATAATGAAAATGGCCACTTTCTGGGTTTGTGCAGTGGCAAAGTGCTGTTAAATTTCGACATAAATATTGCACGCTAAATTTTGTTAGTCATAAGTATTTCAATCATACCATGTCAGCATTACAGGTGTGACACAATTCGGTGTTCATGTTTTGTTATCAAAACAAATCGAAGTTGCGATGGGCAGTTGTCAGCAGATTTCTCAATCATCACCTAGACCAACAATGACTATTATAATTTATTAAATTGCAGCCTAGATAAACAATGACTCTCATAATGTATTGAATATCCAGTTGTAAGTCCTTTCGATATATTCGGTAATACCTGTATTCTTCATATTAACTTCGTCCCTGTATTTTAACCATTATATACTTTTATTATTGTGTCAGTAAATAAACTCTCTTCTCGATTCATCCGAGCAATTCCGAACAGATCTTCTCTCTACAGGCATCCTCTCCTCAAATATAACTATAATAATTAGGGGAATGTGGGGAATTTTGTGAACTTTATTTTTGCTGTATCTCAAAATGATGAATTTCTGAATTTTCTTACTTCACTACTTGTTTCTTACGTATATTTAAAGCCATTTGTTACCAAACGATAAAAACTATGATAAAAACCTCAGTGATTATATTTTGTTAACGTTAAAATTTAAATCCCTTTATCAAATTAGCTTATCTTGTATTCGAAGAGAGCATTGTTTGTTAATTCCACATTCTGTGTACATTTCGCTAGCCACAATGCCCGCGAGAGCAATGCTTTAATACTAAATATTATAATCTTTAAGTCGAGTTGTCTGTTTTCGTAATTGGTTAGGCAAACGTTCTTCTTTCGGTATGTCGGATTAATGTTTACGAGCGAGAACAACAATTCTAATTATGTTGTACCACATTTTTCGGTTTTTTGATCGTGTTACATGGTTAAATTAGCATGTTCTCTCCTCAGTGAAGGATAATAACCTCTATAGCAGGGGATATTAACAACTTTGTGAGCGTGGGCGCTTTTTAAATGGGCCAGAAAGTGATGGGCGCCAATAATTTTTTTAATGAAAAATAATGCTCCTTTTTAACCTTCCCTTTACGGTGCTAATAAATTACCTCTATTCCGGTGCTCCGCACGTCTTTTCCAGTTCATGATTTTTTAGCAGCTGGTTGGCATTTTTTGTAATGTTGTCACCCCATCATGTGCGTGGCTTTCACTCTGACCTTTTCCCCCTTGGGTTTCCTACGAGGATCTTCTTCGGTATCCGTGACTCAGGCATGCGCTGGACATGGCCTGCCCAGTTTAGCCTGTGGCGTTTTATGAAGGTGGAGGGTTTTGAATCTTGGTATAAGCGGTATAGTTCCGTGTTGTACCTAATTCTCCACTCCCCACCATCAGTCATGGGTCCGTATATCCGCCTCAGGATCTTTCTCTCAAAGCAGTCCACCATTTCAGCTGCTTTCATATTTAGTGTCCATGACTCGCACCCGTATGCAACGACTGTGCGTATGACGGTTTTATAGAGCCGGGTCTTAGTTTTTCTGTGGACATTTCTGGATTTTTTCAATAAAAAATAATGCTTCTTTTTAACCTTCCCTTTACTGTGCTAATAAATTTCGTCCATTCCGGTGGTGGTGTCACTTTTGGTAGTTTACAGTAAGTAAAAATGATATGCCTATTTTAGCAGTATAGATAAGTGTAATATTAATACGATCATATTTTAGATGCAGGCTTTTCTTTACCGCATTCACTCATTTCGGCACTTAACCTTGTGTTGCCACGTATATCAGCACGTCTATTCTTAACGGTTATCACTTTAGACGTTTCCGTTATTTTCACTCTTACAAATTAGCACGCTTCTTCTTATCAGGTATTCTTTACACTAAACGATTAGCGGCGGTTATCTCTAATTCATAATACGGTGAAAATTTATATTTTTACACAATCATGTCGGTCAAATTCTGATATGCTTGTAATGCCGAACCCAAGCGGATAAAACCGAACATTAGCGGATAAAGTCGAACGAGCGCCATCTAGTTGGTAATGAGCCGAATACAAGAATTTTGTATTGACACGTCAGACATATCAACAAACCTACAATTTTCTAAGTTATGTCATTGCGATTTTAGCAAAACATACGGATCTAGCGTCTCAATTCTCAATAAAATTAACATCATACTCTGTCTCGTTCTCAAAATTAGGAAGGCTAAGTGAGGTGCTGTTAAAAGATATCACCTTTTGACAGTTTAGACGGTTAACTTTTTCACATAGTTAAAGTGATAAATGTGATATATTTATCATAATTAGCTCTATTTTGATGTTAAGTAATATGTTCGAATAGGCCTGCTGGAAAACTTGTCATGAGAAAGATGTCATTGATCTAACGGCCTCCTTATCATTATGTGTGTATGTACGAGTATTAATATCTCTTGGGTATTATGATCGGATACATAGAAGGGGTTAACAGACAACAAAAATGTCAATTGACGGAGTATGACAAGATTACCCGCAGAATCAAACTGGCACGCATTTTGGCGCGTAAATGGTATCTTTAAAGTCACTATAGTGTCTTGATTTTTCCTCCGCCACTTGCCACGTCTTCACACCCGTTATGCAAGCGTATACCGTGGCGTAACTTTTGTTAGGCGCTCTTCAAATTTGTGCCGAAAGCAATGACATTATTAATGGACAACGCACTCAGTACAGTAGCTGGCAATTAAATTCGCGCATAGCGACATTTGCACATGTATAGGTAGACGTCACGTAATTTCCATTATGCGATATCACGCATCGGGAATTTATAGTAATATCACCTTTATTATAATGGCATTAAAATAGTGTTTCTAGTGTCAATGTTCATTTGAGCGAACCCGTTCGAACTGAACCATTCGGCAGATCCGACAAAAAGCATCGGAAATTTAAAGCAATATCACGTTTATTGTAATGGCGTTAAAACAGACTATGCCATTCGGCAGACCTGACAAAAAAGTGAGTGTCATTTTTTTTTTCTACATGCTTCGTCCATATTAATGTCATTGGCCGAAAGTATCCCAAGAGCAACTTCCCATGACCTTGGTTGGCGTGCACCTACTTCAATATTATAATGTATTGCGGTCAGTTCTTAGTGAGAAAAGACCTTCTCGCTCGCCGTAAAGGCTGAGAAATTTTTAAACTATAGTGACTATTGACGTCATGCTTAAAGTGGATAGTGTTCAACCAATATGTGCTCGAGTGCTGTGACACGAACCCTTAATAAATTGAACTGCTACGTGGCATGTAAATGTGACAGACAAGGGTACGTGATGTGATAGACGTAGCCAACCTGATGAAACGCCAACGACTGGACATGTCACTCGGCGAGTGGACAACCGCTGGACAAATTCAATCATACAATCATTAACTTGCTAGATCGATACAGTCATTGAGTTCGGTGAATGTACGTGGCATTGAAGAACTAAGGCCGTTAAGAGTAGAAGAAACTAAGGGAAGCATTACTTATTGACCCCAACGATGAAGACTATTAGATAATTAGATGTATCCAGCAATAAGCCGTTCTGCAAACGATACCACTCCATCCAATCTCTTAGGTCACTCCTTACTGATATATTTATTTTTTTGATACCTGCGTGTTATGCCCAAAATGCATCTCTCCATACCTCACCATTTGACTTCTTTTAAATTTAATTGGTATCTGTTTCGCAGTCATAAGTTATTTATTATTATATCATAAGTTATTATTTTATTTACGAGTATTTAAAAAACACATATTGAGTTCATAACAAATTATTAAGTCAAGACGTTTACAGCATGACATTTAGAATGAAAAGAATAGATAAATCAAGTTAGTAGAGGGAAAAAATAAGTAAATATTATAGCAAAACTAAAAAAATACAAATTAAACAATAAAATACAATTTTAAAAGCATAATATATAATGCATCACTAAAAATGTCTACGCATCTCGGAAGTGCATTGACCAGCCGTACAGCTCTTGCTATTGGTGCTTGATAAACCTGACAAGAAGAAACAGTTTCCATCCAAAAGAGGTCATAGCTGCGCTGCAACCACGCATATAAAATGAAATTGTCCAGAATATCAGGATTGGAAACTATACCACGTGAGAGTAGGGAAAAATTGTTTAAGAGCAGAAGTGATCTAAGAGCTTTAAGCGAACGAAAGGCGAGCATGCCGTGAAGAAAGCTAGTCGAAAAATACTCGTTTGAGAAATTATCAAAAGGAAAGTAGTTATATAATTATATAAACACGCTCTAAAATAAGCTTATAGTAAAGCTCATAAGGACTCCAGATAGTAGACCCATATTCAATACTAACGACATGTAGACTGTAGAGTATACATGAAATTTTGAATTCTTGAATAGCTTTAACTTGTATCATAATATATTCTAGAAGATTACTTGCACACAGAGCCGTATAAGTGAAAAGATAATCGTAAGTCAAACAATGTGCCAAGATCTTTGATCAGCGATTGACGCTTCAGTAAGCTGTTTGACATTGAATTAACATATTGGTTAATCACGCCTCAGGGATAGTAAGACACTTGAAAGAGCTACATATCAACATAAAAACAAAATTTGTAGAATTTAATTCAATTCATGTCATTAAATTGCACTTTATTAAAAAAAAATTACTATTGAATTAGTTACAAACTTATTTTTTTTATTTAACTGTCGAGACAGGCTATTTTGGAAATAATTAGCATTTTTACGCGCGAACTTCGGCTAGACTTTCTTACTATTTATTAGTAGATGGAAATAAACTTTACTTTTCTATTTATATCTCGTTTTAATCTTTTAAACCTCTTAGACTAGTAATCGGCAACCGGCGACCGACGAACTGTGTACGGACCAAACATATATTGTTTGCGGACGATGTTGTAAAATAACTCAATAAGAACAAAATTATTCAAAAACATCTACATTATTTTATACGTTAATCAACTGCAGCTTTAATTGAATAACAAAAACGAAAAATCACTTACGTTAGTATATTTTTCAAGAATATTATTAAGAATAGAATTTCCATAAGTAGATACATAATATAGTTCACACATAAGTAAAGGTTATATTAAATTGAACTAAATTATAATGATTGCTGTAATACTTTCCTGGGACCTGGTGTGTACATAAAACACTGTACACAGATAGAAAATTAGGAATTATATTACATTATATATTTTTCTTGATGTACCTATATGTCTGTCACTATGTCTTTAACGCATAAAAAGACTCTCTTTGATGCATGTAAATTTGGAAGAATTTACGTCTTTGCTGCGCGATCGTATAAATTGCACACGCACATAGCATTGCTGTCATGCGTGCTATATTTAATTACTTAGTCTCGTATATGCATTTCGCTCATACGCATTGGCATTCAAATCGACGCGTTATTTAGCCATACATATTGTAACCCTATATTACTTTAACGCCTTTAATAGCCATGTGGTTACGTGCCAAGCCTATAATGTCATGGGTCGTGGGGTCGAATCCCAGGTCTACTAAATTCACATGTTTTTCAATGTGTTTGGACCAAGAGTATGGACCTAACAGGTAGAGCAAGTGGCTAACGTCCATTTCTCGTAATAAACAGACACATCTGTTAATACAACCTCCACTATGTGGAGGCCATTATCTTATTAGGATCGGACATGGTCAAACAAAAATTAAAAAAATAGTAGTATCAATATCCTAACGGATAAGGAGAAGCAGCAACCGATCTCGAATGCAGAAGAATACGGGATAAACTTAAACACGTTTCAAGAATACCTCATACGTCGTTTAATACGTTTGTTTTATCGTTGCACATTTAATTATTTTTTAAAGATTGAAATAATATCCATTTATAAGTATACGTGAACCATCATACTTGGCTATGATTTTATAGCGCTCTATAGAGTGTTATAGACTATAGCAGGAGTCGGGGTCGTAAATGTGTACCTGGAAGTGCGGAGGGATCAATAGTTCCCTATATCACCGTTATGACGTCCGTGGCCAAGATATAATGGTCAAACTATATGTTTACACTATTTATCTCCTCTAAAAAACTAAAGTAACTAAAAATCGAATGTTGCCTATATTCTGAAAGGTTACCAACCCCTGTGTTTCATCAACTATTTACTCTGTGTTTCATCTGGAAATTTGATAAGCCAGGTTTTCATTCAGCTACAAGCAAATTTACATTACTTTACATATGTATTTAGTGCAAAACAACAAGCGTTTAAGATAAAGCAACAGACAGCATTTAAGGTTAATGCGTTTCTGTCGATAATCGTAATCTACTTATATTATTAATGATGTATTATTATTAAAAGTATATTAGCCAAGGCCTGAACAAAAACGATGCATGAGTGCGAGTGAGAAAGTATTCGGTACCCTTACAATCTCTGCGACACGCGCTAGAGTAAGATAAAAGGTCTACTAGCTACAAGCCAGTTTCCAAAAGCATCGCCATCAAATCGGGGCGAAACGCTTCACATAGCGTCGATAACTTGCGAGCTCCTGTTGCTAAAATTGATATTTTTGTGTTAAACATAAAGTCAGTGGTAAATATTTTTGGTTAATTAAGTAGAAAAGATCGTTCTGTGTGTTGTCTTAAAATGTGGTAGCCGTACTGATAAGCAAGAAGATGATATTACGTTTCATAAGTAAGTTGATACATGTTCGTGATAATTTATTTGTATTTTATTATATATTTTAATATCAGTGACCTAGTGTTTCTTTAAAATAACTTAAATTATGGATATCTTTATCTAATGGTTGCATTTTGACCGCTTAAAAATACTATATAACGTTAAAAAAAAATAGAAAAATATATTTTAATTCTGAGCGTCTAGTGCGAGCACTTTGGGCGAGCACTAGCAAAATGGTCTATGGTCTCGAACATTTGTAGACGAATGCGTTCGCTCGCTCACAAACCAAACGCAAGGCACGCGGCTTCATTTAGCAATGCAACGGGTGGCGTCTAGATGTATCTATAGTCTAAGATTTTAGCATTATTTTTTTCTAAACACAGCATATTTTATGGGATTCTACAGGATATAGATTACGCAAATCTACTAGAGACATCATCGCTAGCCACCAGCTCTACTCCTTGTGTACTATCTTCTTCTATCCGGCGTTACGACCCTGTGTGAGTCTTGGTTCCATCCAGCATTCGCCTACATTCAGATCAGTTCAAAAAATTCCACTTCCACCACCTCAGGACGTTCAAGGTCTTTACATTAAACTTGACACTATCCCTCAATCTTATACGAGGTCGACCAGGTCTTCGTTTGCCCTACGTTTTCCCTAACGTCAATTTCTTTGTCATACGTGACTTTTCCGCTTATATACTGGTGTATATCCCCCAGCCATATAAGGTGATATGCGAGTTTCTACACAAAGCGTATAATATCCGTATCCACATCCATTCAGCACGCTCCGCTCAAACGAGCCTATGTTTTTGGTCATACACCATATTTTCAAATAGAAGACTATATTCTAAAGTATTGTAGACATATTTTGAATATTCTAAATAAACTTCGGTAATGAAAGATATGATTTCTTAAAAATATGTTCGCTCTGTCTGAAGAGTAGAAACTGGTCGCCAGTTTTAATCTTATGCTGGAAAAAAAATAAATGACGTGAGATTGATCTAGACTTTAGCTAGAGCATAATAGCATTACAGCCTAGACATTATATAAAGTAAAAGAAAAATTTTGCTAGGCAACAAAATGTCACTTAGGTCTAATGAAAGTTCTACGTTCCAAGGTATTCAACCGACACTTAAAATGTATGTTTGTCACGTTGTGGATACCTACACTTAAATTCAGTAGGTAAATGCTGACCAAGAGAAGAAGATGCAAGATTGGTTGTCTCTTTCACACTAACCCCCACCCTGCGGCAGGACGAGATCCCACTTTTTTACTTTGGCGGCACTGAGGATGGTCACCTCTATTCATTCATTCACTTTTACCCTGGCGATCCATCTGGAAGGAGCTCTGCACTTACTTAGTCGGCTCGCACATTGGAACTCGTCTCCCCTAAAAACGTGTCGAATACGTCGATGTGACGTCATCGTTATTTAACGAAACAACATAACACGTGTTGCCAAATGGCGCTTCGCAGATCGACCGAATGGAACTGTTTCGTCTGAAAAAAACATTTGGCTGTTGCATTCGACATGTTGCATCCTTCTCGGGCTCCGAGTCGGAGGGTCGAAGTCACAAAGAAACACATACGAATTGGTCATTCCTATACCGGCTCACCGATCGCCGCATTGAAATATCAATACGTTTCGAAGGCTACGCGCGACTGTCGCTAGATAGATGTACGAGGTTGTGTCATGCAACACTGGCCGCCTGTTCTCGGAAAATTTGATTTATGGCGGTAAGGCACATGAGGCGAGTTGTGATGTGCGAGCCGGCTACCTTTTGTTTACGTTTCGGGATCGTTGCAGAGGCCATTATCAAGAGATTATATTATGTTTTATGGTGAAAATGTAGTGTAGGTATATGCAATATAAACAATCAAAACTGTCTATCTTTCTCTAAGCGTTAGCACAGCTAAGAGAGGTCCCGTTAAAACATAGCACTTATTTTAACAATAACATCTAACTTATTGTAAAAATTATAATAGGTACACCAATAAAAAAAAATATGAAAAACCACACTCGATGGCCGCGGATAACGGCCGATAGCAGTCTTGTGTATAGAATTGATGCACAGATATACCCCATATATAGCATTGAACACTTGCCGTTTTAAGTATTTAGGTGTTTTTACAATCATCTGTAACAAGGTACTGTTGTTTACGCCTACATAAATATTAATCGACCATTTTCACAAAAATAAAACTTTTTCCGCGAAACTCGTATTATAGTTCTGACGTTAAGTAAGTATTACTGTCACTTTTGTTTCGGATTTTATTAAAAAAATGGTGCGAACATTTTTACTCTTGAAAGAAAACCATCTTCACTGAATATGAAATCGCGGATTGTGTTTTTATTTCGAGCTTTATCCACAGAAGAGAACCGAGTAGTGTATAAATAATATATTATTTATATACGCCGTAGACCTTTAAGAAACGGTCCTGCCGGTACATATATGACACGCAATAAATCAGCCGGATTCTTGAAATTTATGGTCATATTATACGACTTGTGTATTTATTCAAAGATTTGGGAAGTACGTATGTGAGCATTGGCCTTAAAATGTCCCGAGGCGTAATGAATACAATGAAAATTAATGTGTTTATTTTTTTCGGAAGGCTCGTGTCATAACGTAAGAACAAACGGTAAATTTTCCCGGAAAAATCCAACGACTGCGATAACAGCAGTAGTTTATTTTTCAATGATCCATATTTGCTTGAAACGTTTTAATAAAAAAAGAATCTCATAGAAAAACTCGTGTTGTTGAAATGGGTTGTTCTTACACATGAAATGGATTGTTTTTAAACTTTAAATCTATTGAACTGTTTCACATTTTAACCTGTCTACTACCGAACAAGTATATTGTATATTATACTAGCTGAAGTACCCGGCTTCGCACAGGGTCGCTTCGTGGTTATATTTATCTAAGATAATTAAAAAATTATAAGAGGTTATTATTTTTTAATATTAAAATATCTGTGTAATACAATATGGCAATATGAAAATAATTCAAATATGAGTAAAGGTCAAATAAAATAACACTAAATTAAAATCGATTCCAAAATATGAAAACGTTATTAATGTTATTAATATGTGGTAAAAAAAAAAACAAAATTGGATGGAACAAACAAATAACAAACTTTGTATGTTATATAATACTAATTTAGAAACCTTCGCAGGTGTGCGCACAACAACTCACCAAAATTTCATTGCAATCGGGTGAATGGTATAGGAACGCATACGAATAGAAGAAGAAGAAGATGGTTGTACTAATTCAGAAACCTTTGCGGGTGTTACCACAACAACTGACGAAGGTTTCATCGCAATCAGATGAATGGTATAGGGACCATACGAATAAAATAAGATATAATGAAGAAGAAGAAGACGGTTATACTAATTTCTTTTATCTTGTTAACTGTCAATTCATGGTGGAACTGCATTGTATTGTTGTTTTTATTTAATAAAAAAATTAAAAAAAAAAATTAAGAACTCGTCATTTGATAAAATGTTATACGAACTCATGTTTCACGTACTGCGGTGCACGAATAAGTGTCCCGCGATGAACTGCATACGTACAACTTGCATGTAACCTAAACCAACATGGGAATGCCCTAAAACCCGCTGAATAGTTTGAATATTGCCTTCATCTAGCAGCATTCATAAATTATTTTTAAAATTCCACATTAATAATAGTTTACTCTTACGCACTGTTTCTCATTATACCTTTATTTTCCAGGAAAGTTTGCATATAGCACCCTTTTATGTTTATTTCGAATCGCTTTATAATCAAATTCAATACGTCATATCTCCATTCCAACATCGGCAGTCAAAAGGTCGTAAAAGCGTCATACACGCCTACTATACCTTTCAAACTGGATCAAGTAGTAAATAATCCAATGAGAGTTTATTACGATCACTCCGCGTAAAGGACGTAACCCTCAGAAATAAATATAAAACATCATCATTTTTGTTTTGAATTTATTTAGGTTTAATTATTAATAACATAATAATTGATGTATTAGAAATTTTACAAAAGCATTTATACGAGTTTACCTATATATACCAATAAAATGCCGACGTAATGTTTTGTACGATTTTGAAACTACTAGACATTTATTTGAGATTTTTATTTAGATTAAATTAAACAATTATTATTCTTATGTGTATTATTATTTAGAATATATTTTTCAGTGAAAAGAGATTTGTACAACATTGTGAAAGATGACTGCATGCGATTATTTCAATTAAGGTGGAATTTTAATACACTAGTGACATCTAGCGAATGATTTATGAAACATTCATATTGTCACCTCAATACTATAACGAGATAACTCTGATTTGGTCACTGTTGAGAAAAAATTAAATTTAAACTTTACTTGATTAACATAAATCTAGGCTAATAAATATTGTAGATATTATATTATTTTTTAATGAATTTATGGTTTTAGAGTTATCTAATATAATATAACACAAAATTAATACAGTTAACTTAGCTTCTGACTTGGTAAGAAAATGTAGAATCATATTATTCAATAACTATCCCAAAAACAGTGAAAATCAAATTATCTAGTTGTAGTATTGAGGTGACGATATATTTTATTGAAAGTTTACTCTTTAAAGTATTTTAATTATTTTATACATATCTAAAAACAAAAGAAAGTGAAAATATGTAATTTTAAAAATATTATAAAATACTTTGAAAATTTAAAAATATTCAATTCTTAACAATATTTTAATTAGTGAAATTTAGTTTATTAGGTTGTTTCCATTATACAGTCTTTGTTTGTAAATAGTACGCCAAGCAATGTTGTCAGTTTAAACTCCTGTCGTTCTTAGTATATATCTATTTTAATTGTTTCCTTTGCTTTTGTTTACAACGTGGTTCTTTTTGCCATACCCTTTTCCTCCTCACGTTGTAGAGTGATTGAGATTTGCTTTGAGTACAATACTGAGTTCTTTTAGTGTATGTACATTTATGTACAGTTCTACGGTTTTTTTATACAATATTAAACTATGGAAGAGTACATAGTATTTAAGTTCAATTATTTTGACAGTGAGTTTACGTTAGTTCACGAATGGTAGGTAACTTGATAATTTTATTTCGATTCGAGAGATAGGTACTTTTTTAATAGTCTGGTCCGACGAAACACATTTATTTCGATTCTTATCTATTGTAAATAAACATATTATATTATTAGAGTTATAGAATTGATTTTTAGCTTATTGGCGAGGCTAGAGATTGTAACTCTAGACCCGAAAGAAATTTTATACTACCACTTTGAAATGGCAACTCTCGTCTTCGTATTTAATAGCTATGTTACCACTTTCAACGAGAGACAGCGTATTTTGCTAAAATGGCGCCAATTTCAAACAAAAATCAAACTACCAAATCTTTAAAATCTTAAAAATTATAATAATCTATCGATTCACACGTATTATTGATATATTTTTACGATATTAACATTAAGGAAGGTCAAGTGGAAGATTTTTCCTGAAGTAGATAGTGTATTTACAATATATGTTAAGTTTTAGATACAAACCTAGATAATAATTATTAATGTGTATAAATTAAATTTTAGGTGTTAATTCAACGAACAAAGTTGCTGTAGCTAACCAACGACGTGAATCAGGTAGTTTATGAACGTATAACTACATTTATCAGCGAGGGTGGTTATGTAATAAATTAGCAAACGATTTTTTTTTAATTATGACAATTATTAATTATTACAACGAATGATTTTCAAAGCACAACATACACATCCGAATCAATTGAAATATCACAGAGCTATGCGCATAAAATTCCTGTCGGAATGCAAATATCGAGATCTTTCTTCCTCCACTTGTTTTTCTAATCCTGAAAGTCCGTTAGGTTCGGTACATTGGTACAATTTTTGATTCCATATGTGTATTTCTTCCAAAAATACAAGCAATTCTAATGCTTTTTTGATCTACAATACTTAACTTCCCGATTACAAAGACGTTGGAAACAACTGTATTAAAGTATAAAGCCTTTACTTTCGGCTGTATGGATATTATCCGTGGCTCTATCCGACTGACTTTCTCCTAGGTATGCTTACATACTGTAGCTTAAATTTAGAAGGGATCTTTATTTAGCTACATATTTTTTCAGACTTATACGCCGCGTAAATGTGAACTCTGCCATTCTTGGTGGTGATGGCTTATGTGTCTCTGATAATTACCTTAGGAATCGAGGGCATCCGTTGTTTGTTCTCCCACGGTTCAGAACTAACCTGCCACTAGTAATGCCAATTGGGAGGGCAGTAACCATGTTTAATGAAATCGCTTCGGATATTGATATATTCCACTTACGTGAGGGTGAATTTAGGTGGACCTTGTTTTATATGTTTTTAAGATAGGGTCTATCAAAGTTCACTCTGTGTGCTTCCATCTACTTTTATTTTTGTTATTTTATTTTATTACTTATCGTATTATTAACTCACATTTCTCTGTATTTATATTTTAAAAATTGTTAACACTTATTTTATGTCATGTCGTGAATGCTTTAAATTTATAATATGTTATGTTCATTATATGTAAAATAAATAAATTTGAATTTGAATAAAATATTATAATAGCAAAGACTCAAACCTTTGTTCGACTAAAAAAAATACAAAACTAGACGGTGTTAGTAATAATAAAATACGTGCAAATTGCGCCAAATCATCTACAATACAGACCACGATCATTTGGCAGTGCGATACAAATGAAAACGCCAGTCAAATGCCAAAAATACAAAGGAACATAAAACTATCTAGTCAGTACGTAAAAAGTTAGTATATCGAATTTACGACCCCGTTCTATTCTCACTTATTTTTTTGGGGGAAAGTCGCAATCACATGCTTTTTCAACACCAACCTGCCTTTGCAAATTTATGGTTCGTACGATATATTATTATTTGTTTGAAAAACTTTTATCTACAGCTGTATATTTAAATTATCTTTGGTAGGTAGAAAAAATTAATGGTATTTTTAACTGTATTTTTTGAGGTAGGCTATTTTACAAAGTAATACAAAGAAATTACTGAAGAAATTACTGAAGAAATTAATAATAATCATTTAGCCCATTATCTTAAACGTTTCACGTCAAAACGCACATATTTATTGACTGAGTAAGTTTAGTATGCACTATTTATGACGGATCTTAACAGATTACCTCCACCCTTCGCCACTGGGAGTGATATTTCTTTCTTTCTTCGCCCAGTCCCGCTCCTGTTTTGGTTTACGGGTTTGGCTGCTTATGAACTCGTGTGTTTGTGACGCGGTCGTACCACTGTACATATCTACATTTCAATTTGTTAATACTAACCTCCACAGAGTATATTTGAAATCGCCTATAGTTGTTCACCATTTAAAGATGCTTTAGGGTGACCCTGTGGCCGATTCGTGCTCCTTGGGTACCACTGGATGACGGCATTTGTCCAGCGGCCGTCCTTTCGGCGAGCATTGTGCCCCGCCCATCTCCATTTCAGCGGTTTGGCAACGTCTATTACATCGCGTACTCCTGTCTGCTTCCTAACTCATTCGTTTCTCTTACGGTCCTTTCGCGTGATGCCCAACATACACCTCTACATGCTTCGCTGTGCGGCTCTTAGCCTTTGGACATCTCTCGTGTTGACGGTCCACGTCCCACAGCCATACGTGAGCATGGGTAGCACACATTGGTTGAACACCCTACGCTTAAGACATAATGGTAGGTCACTCTTGAAGATACTATTCAGACGTCCGAAAGCACTCTATCCCAGCTTTGTTCCTCGAGGTATATATAGTAAATAAAAAATTGCTGTGCAACATACTTTCTTTCTGACGGGAAAACTTGTAGTAATTCTAAACGTTTACTGGCTAAGTATAAGCAATTACCTACGCATGCTTAATTGTCTTTTTTCATACTAATTGCATTGCAAATAATAAATTACGGTTGCATTTTTCGTCGAGAATAAAATACGTATATTGGAGGAAAGAGAAAACATCGCAATCAAGCTTTCTCCGCACATTAACAACAAGGTCATGTAATTTACAGGGTTATATTATTAATATGGTAAAACAATTACAAGATAGAAAGAACTCTTTATATACCACGTTTTTAAATTTTATGTTGAATCATATAAACTTGATAATTCTATGTATTAATAATTTAGGACAAATTGTCAACAAATCATTTTTTTGCTGTTTTGCAACAAACAAACAAACAAACAAACAAATATAGAATACTGAAATGTCATTTTGATTTCCATAGTAACGCCCGTATATTATATTAATAATTTAGTTGCTAACACTACCTTCTTAGCAACCAATAATAGTGGATTGGATTACGGATTTCTTCCGAAATAACTTTTCGTACAAAACAGAATTAACTGAAAATGAATTCAATTCTGCTTAAAGATGGCTAAAAGTATTAAAAGAATGCATTGGCATCGTATTCTGATATATTCTAAAAGTTTTAAATGTCTAGCTAATCGGGAAGTTAGTTAAAAATTGATTGCAAGATTTGTACTGGATAAACAACCACCGGTCAAAAAAGAATACGAGCTAAGAAAAACGTGGTAATAATAATAAATAGCAGTGACGAATGTTGTAGATAGGCTGTTGATCCGACATGAATAGTGCACATTAAAACGTTGCCAGTCAACCATATTTGTTTTCATTGAACTAAGACTACAATTTGTAGGAGGTGTCTGTCAATCAATTAAACCCTGCCAAAACCAAGCCATAGTAGATAATATTCAAAAAATATTCGTTGATCTATAAAATATCTAAAATCAAGTCATTAAACAATACATAATTATAGATGTTTTAGAGATAGAGGGATATTTTTTATCGATTATGGTTTGGTTTAATGAATTTAAAAAAAAACTAATAATGCCATCTGTAATATTTATTCTTAATTCAGCGAAAACAAATAAGTATGACCGACAAAGCGTGCACTATTTTTGTCTGATCGCCCATAGGATACCTAAACTATTATGGTTGGATTTGGGCATTGTTTCCGGATGAACCACAATGGTTTACCGTGTCCGTAAACTTGTACGTATACAGTTCGCCGTATCACACTTCACCGTGAAATGTTGTATCGGAAATATATGACCGTATATTAAAAACCGTCCAACCTCTTTAGATCGTATAATACCAATGACATTTATATGAACGAAGCATCTGGAAATACAAATGACACTCACTTTTTTGTCGGGTCTGCCGAATGGCATAATCTGTTCTAACGCCATTACAATAAATTCCCGATGCTTTTTGTCGGGTCTGCCGAATAATTCGGTTCGAACGAGTTCGCTCAAATTACCATTGACACCAGAAACACTTTTTTAACGGCATTACAATAAAGGTGATATTGCTATAAATTCCCGATGCGTGATATCGCATAATGGAAATTGGGTGACGTCAACCTATACAATATGTGCGAATGTCACTATGCGCGAATTTACTTGCCAGCTACTGTACTGAGTACGTTGTCCATTAATAACGTCAGTGTATAATACTGACATAAAATTCATGTCTAAATAAAACACGGTTCTTGTCGGCTTAGACTATACAGGAAACCAACAGCCAAGAAAATTTTGAAAATAGGCGATATACTGTATTATTTTTTAGGTTAAGTTAGGTTAGGTCTTCATTCTCTAATTCATGAATTTTACCAAAAACAGCCATGAAAATTGAATTAATTTTAGTATTTTATTTAATAAAATTGGAGACCGTATAGTATACGATCATCTCTTTCCGATAAGAAACCTCACGACGAACTGTGCTACGGTGAAATGTTTGCGTACAATTTACATGTAACCATGGTTTACATAATATCATTGCAATGAGGTAACTATACCACTGTTTTGGAATTATTAACAATAAGTACATAGGTATATTATTATATTATTATTTATTAAGACGATACATCAGTGAAACGGCAAATAATTTTCAACTATAGGCGCGACGAAATTTTGGACTCGCTGGCATTCGGAGAGAGAACGTCGAGCTAGGAACACGTCAATTTGTTTCGTGATGGCGACGGGGGTGTTAATTCTTAAATCGTGTAAAGATGACTAAAATCGTTACCCATTTACTTGAAAAAGAAAACATGTCAATGAATATATTATTATTGTTACTAATAGAACATTAAATGGACGCATGTTGGATTTATATGACAAATTATATTTCGTTCGGTATGCGTCATTTGCACCCACGAATCCGCGCATCGCCTAGCCACGATCTTTTTAGATCATGCCTCAACTGAGGTATAGCCTTAAGGAAATTTTCGTCATTGTCTTCATATATCCACGACTTAATAAGTCCAAATCTAATGGCTCACAACAAATATCGTTATAATTAATTAATCCTGTCACAAAACAATAATGCTGTAACAGTATAATGCACTAGTTTTTTAAAACTGTTTAACAATTTATTTTTGCCGGGAAACTTTCGTTTCATTCCAACTTTACTAAAGCTTTCATTCCTCTACGAAAGCTAGCCCGTAGAAGAGGACACTGACGTTTCTAACTTTTTCTTTTACTTTTCTGAGAAATGCGTTAAATTATTCAAATCAGATATTAGCATATTATTATACATATTTTAGTATTATGTTACTTCCATTAAAAGAGTTTTCACGTCTTACTACTGTATTATAAAGTTATCCCTTTCTAATGTAAGGGTATTAACCAAAAAAAGGCTTTTTAATTAGTGATTTATCATTTTATGACAATATTGTTTTCATTTGCTTGTTGAAATATTATTTAGATTTGGAACTACCTAGGTTCCCACCACCACTTGTCGTCTATGTACAGCTGTGGATAGGCACGGCCGCCTTCCATGACGCTATTGATAAAATTCGTCGCAATTAGATAAGACTCCTATGGCATAGTGGTAAATGGACATGGGCGTGAATCCCAAGAGACGCAGGTTCAGATTCTGCTGTATGTCGTATTTTTTTCAAAAAGATTTTTGTATTGGTTATATATTTTTCAAAAGTGTTAAGTATGTTCAATACTACTTTATCTATACAAGAAGGTTTTGGGTAAAATTAAAGATATTGCAGAAATTCTGAGAACCTGTCAGAATAAAAACAACGGAATTTACTGGGCCCACATGCCCAACGTAGGTCAAAATGGAGATTTTATAGTATTTTCAGAGCATAAGTCTGGACATTCCTTAAACGTTGTAGATGATCAATTTATATAATTTTGAAGTCTTATTATCCTTTATATTTATTTTAGCCATTTGATGACTGCATAAAGTATTTTTATTACATAAAATAGTATTCTTTTAAACCTCTTAGTCTAATATTTTAGAATATAGTCATATTTCAGTACATCCATGTGCAGTGGTGTTAAGATTTTTTAAATTTATTAATTTTTATACGCATTTATTAAACCATTGGTAAAATTTATGTTGACATTATTATAGTGAAATATTTACGATAAAAATTTAATTTATAATCTCTGTGATCCCAAATTTGACAAGAATTAGGCATTTTATAATTAAAAAAATGGGCACGATTAACACATTTGAAGATAATTCTAAAGATACTGTTTATAAGCTATGTCTTTGACCATTCAAATGTGATAAAACATTCTACGAATAATGATTGTTTTATAATAATTATTGACCTATGAATAAGATAGTATTTTTTTGAAATACACCATTTCTATTGGCATTTCCCAGTGGTTACGCTGCAACATACGGCAGTAACCATAAATTCACAAACGATAAATGAAGTAGGGAGTAAGATCATGTTAACGCGCCGTGTTTGAACATGTACCTAACCGGGAAAAAATTTCGGTTCGGAAAAAATTTTACTGGATAATAATTTTTTTTTATTATTATTTCTTCCTCTCTCTCGTGAGTATAATATTTGTTATAATTAAAATCTCATGTTAGGAACATCTTGAATATTGATGTGTTATGTGCACAATATTTTCTTTTCTTAAATATATAAATAAATGTCAACAGTCGTGGATTTCGCCATTACAAAATGTGTATTTACTCCAATTACTAAAACGCCACTGCAGTTCCAGTCTACGTTAGATGGGATCTTTTCCTTCAGTAAACTGGAACAAATTACATCCATTTACCACAGTCGCATCTACTTACTGAGTTACACTTTCACCACTCCCTACAACAGGATATACGCATTACACTTGTTTTGTTTTCTCCTTTATCCCCAGTTCCAACATTATTAATATATTTACTGAATTTCCTAATACTTAGACGGGTATGTTTTTGGTGAAGTTATACACATTTGTCATACTAATATATTTTGAGGAGCATAGATAAAGCTACCTATACTCCATACCTACCTTATACAGACGTTTTTAATTATTTTAGAAAACAGCTAAAACTGAAACAAAAAATACGTTAAAAAATAGGGTATAATAAAAGGAAAATAATTACAAGATAAAAAGAACTTTTTATATACAACGTTTTCCATACAATATTTTCTGTTGAATTATTATGCTCATTATGCTCAAACTTGTACTTGATATGAAGTAAATAAAAAACAAACAAACAAACATACATAGAATATTGAAAAGTCACTTTGACATTTCATTTTGATTTCCACAGTAACGCACGTATATATTAATAATTTAGTTGCTAGGACCACCCCCTAGTAACCAATAATAGTGGAGTGGATTACGAATTTCTTCCGAAATAACTTTTCATACAAAACAGAATTAACTGAAAATGAATTCAATTCTGCTTAAATATGGCTAAAAGTATTAAAAGAATGCATTGGCTTCGTGTTCTAATATATTCTAAAAGTTTCAAACGTCTAGCTAGTCGGAAAGTTAGTTAAACATCGTTTGCAAGATTTGTACTCGACAAATAACCACCGGACAAATAAGAATACGAGCTAATAAAAACGTTGTATAAAGTATTTTCTTTCGTATTACAGTAGTAAAACCAAACCCCGGTATCTGCCAATACCTACCAGTGGATGTAGGCTATTAAGATTCGATATTAATACTGCACACTAAACTTTGTCAGTCATACTTATTTGTTTTCATTAAACTAAGAATACAATTTGTAGATGATGCTGTATATAAAACGTACATTAATTGTCACTACATCTTTGTGTTTTTTCGCTAAAGAATGTAGATTTACAGGGGGAGCGTTGAGAAGTTTTTTTTTTCTGAAAAGGGGACTGTAGACAAAATACATTTGAGAATCTATGGTGAGTGGAAAGCTTAGATGAATCCTTCCCACGGACATGACAGAAGCACCATGGGTGATATAGAACATGTGCTATAATAAATCATTTATTTATATTTATTTAAAAATATAATAATAATATATTGAAAAAAGCCTAGAACTTAGCAAGATATTCTGTAATTTAAATTATTAAACAGTCCATTGCGTTTCGAAACGCGAGGAAGTCATATTGTATTACGACCACCCTTCGCAGGGGATACTTGTTCCGGGAGAAAGAGTTCTCTATGCGCTCGGCGCCGGTTAATCTATGGTTTCAGGAGATAATGCAGAAGCCACTAGAGGGATACTCAACCAGTATCCGTGCCAAATAAATGGAAAAATTGTCAATATAATATTTTTAAATAATTAATATGCCTAGTTAAACAACGATTATTATCGCTTTCGTCCGTTTATGACTCATAGTTTCTCTAACTTATTATTTTTCGGCGCTTCCCTCCCAGGAAAATTAAATCTCTATCCAGTGTTGCCATCTTTTCAAAGTGGAATTATAACACAGAGCCTCCAAATTTATAGTATTTGGGGGGAAAATATAGTACGCGTTGTCATTGTACACTTAGTTAGAAGCAGACTTGAGAGTGGGTCTGTCGTTTGGGCCCCGCATCAGTTGAAGTACGGCCTTATAGTGGAGAGAGTCTAAAAGAATTTTTTAAGACTCCTTTACTTTCGGCTGTATGGATATTATCCGTGGCTGCTTACATACTGTAGCTTAAAATTTAGAAGGGGTCTTTATTTAGCTACATATTTTTTCAGACTTATATGCGGCGTAAATGTGAACTCTGCCATTCTTGTTGGTGTTGGCTTGTATGTCTTTGATTACCTTAGGAATCGAGGGCATCCGTTGTTTGTTCTCCCACGGTGCAGAACTAACTTCCCATTAGTAATGCCAATTGGGAGGGCAGTAACCATGTTTAATGAAATCGCTTCGGATATTGATTTAGGTGGACGTTGTTTTATAAGTTTTTAAGATAGGGTCTATCAAAGTTCACTCTGTGTGCTTCCATCTACTTTTATTTTGTTACTTATTTTATTTATTTTCTTATTTTATTTCTTATTTTATTACTTATTCTCTTTATTTTTATTTTTAAAAATTATTAACACTTATTTTATGTCATGTCGTGAACGCTTTGAATTTATAATTCGTTATGTTCATTATATGTAAAATAAATAAATTTGATTGATTGATCTGTTGAAAATGTTTAGGTTTTTTGTTTTTCAGAAGAATAAAAAATGGAGAATTTGAGAAACTCCGAGACCCCTTTTTATTTAGGTACCTCTTCCGACCAAAAATGCTTACCTACGAATTCAAGAAATTTCATTTTAAACCAAAGTCAAGGGATTTTTTTCGTTTTTCGAACAATTTTTTTTCCAAGTTCTACAAATATTCTTATATTGCGAAATTATAGTACTTCTTACATATTTTTTTCCGATATTCAAAATTATTGTATTTTGGGCGTACTATACCTGTTTTATATCGTACATATTACGCGGACCAAAATTATTCTACAAATACTATAATTATAGTACGATTGGCAACACTATCATAATTAACATCACAATTTTAAGTATATTTTTTTAAGTTAACAATAATATTTATTCAGCTGGGAGAAGATACAGATTAAGGCCTCCCATGGCTCCCTCCATTCTTCTCGGTCCCTAGTTATCCGCTGCCACGTACATCCACCGATTTTTTTTAGTTCGTCTATCCAGTGGCTTTAGGGCTTCCCTGTGATCGTTTAATCCCATTGAGTATCAATATATGACGGCATTTGTGTGACATTAATCATTATTTTTACTACCTAATACCATTTGTTTTGTCATCTACTAGTGGAAAACCACTGATTTGAGTTACCCCATCTCCAGCCGCCTTCCATAACACCATAAGCATGTCAGAATGAAAAGATTTTGGTGCCACACTTCCTGATCCCGAAACGAAGCTGCACAAGACTGATGTAGCAACCATGCACCTTGGTGCTTAAAGAAAGTTCTATGAACTGAATATACATCATTTCATGCATAATAATATAAACACTAGAAAAAAATCATTTTGTAGAAAAAAATACTAAATGCTGGAAGCAGATACAGGTTCAAGTCCCGTCGGGTGTCGTATTTTTTTCTACAGAATGATTTTTTCTAGTGTGTATATTATGCATGAGATGTCTTCAAATTATGTATATTGAGTATAATATAGAATGTTACATTCTCAAATCTTGTATGTTATTCGTTAAGAGCATACATGAGTGAAACGGCAAATAATTTTCAACAGTAGGTGGAATGAAATTTCGCAGTCGTCGCCAATCGGCGACTGATAGTCGAGGTGTGAGCACGTCAATTTGTTTTATGATGGTGTCGGAGGAATATATTCTTAAATCGTGTAAAGGTGACTAAAAAACGTTCCGCGTGTACTTGAAAAAGAAAACATGTCAATTAATATACTATTATTATTACGAATATAATAATAAACATAACATTAAAAGGACGCATGTTGAATTTTTATGACAAATTATATTTCGTTCGGTTCGCGTCATTTGCACAATCAGCGCATCGCCTAGGCACGATCTTTTTGGACCATGCCTTAACTGAAGTATAGCATTAAATAAAATAAATAGTTCATTAAAGATCTATAATCTTGCCTTGCCTCTATACCCGTGTACTGAATCTCTGAGAGTCAGGAATTAAAATTGTTGAATCTAAAGAGGGATAGCAATTGTTCTGTCCTCCATATGACGCAGAAAAGTTTCAAATTGCCTCAAAGTTGGTCTCGGTTGATATCAAGTCGACGTGGCCAATTCTGTCGTGTGTGGACGACCCTGGCAAACAACTCCGCTCGTCGGATCCCATCAGCAAGCAGTCCCAGAGGACATGTTCAGTGTATTGATGGTCGTGCCCGTATATGTATTCCGGCCATGTTTTATCAAACTAAGCCGGCTCGCACATCACAACTCGCCTTGTGTGCCTGACGGCCATAAATTAAAACCTTCGAGACTGCCGGCGAATGTTGCACGATCACAACCTCGCACATCTGCCTAGCGCTGCTAGCTCTAGCTCTACCAAACGCAGCGACAGTCTGGAGAGAAATGGCCGATTCGCCAGATTCTGCAGCTGTGTGCATGCGCGGAGTCGATATTGGCCGGACATCGACATGCAGGCTTTGGCCAATGCAACTAGACGAATGTCGCAGGGTCGCAGAGTTGCAGTTGCATCGGCCAATCTGCGAAGCTCCATTTGATAACGTTTGTTTCTTGGTTTATGATGACGTCACATCGACGAATTCGTCGTAAGACGCATGCGGTGAGTTCTGATGTGCGAGCCCTCTAAGTCATCAAGACCACTGCGCATCCCCGTCTTAACTTTTTGGAAAATGTTAAATTATGTATAAGAAACATATAATTTTATTGATGTTTTGACTGTGACCCGCTATCATATTATGGCCTCTTCTCCTTTGACTAAGGATCAATTGTCAAATCAAAGTATCGTATCACATTTTACTTGTTCATATTTATCTAACCCAATGGTTTTTCTTCCATTACGTATAAAGATACTCCTCGTAGAATTCAGCAGGCTTAAACGGATGCCCTTTGTAATCTAAGTTTTTTTTTCATCCTAGACTGAATTTCAGTCGGACGTCTCAAGCAATTACTCGCTTTGCCGAAACACTAAGTAATCGTTCTTGATATTTTCATTCTGGTGTTGTGTGCTGTTCCCCCATTATTTTGAGCGGATTTCGTAAGCTTCGCCTACCAGTGATTGATTTATGAAGAGAAAGGAACTCTGCCTTTTTTTTACAGAGGAGAGAGAAAAAAAAACATTTTCAATTACGATTTTAAAAGTTTTCAAATTACTTTTTTCGCGAACAACTAGAATTTATGATTAGCTTTTTTGTTTGTTTTATTTAGATTAATGAAGCTCCGTGTAAATAAAACATGGGGCTTTTCGTTTAGTTTTATTTTCTGTGCTACGTAAACAAAATGTACAAGGCTATAAAATAATTGTTTCCTTCTTGCACCAGATGTACGTTATCTTTGCAGTGTGCCTTTTTATCAAGACTCGTGTTCCCTAAACTGAAACTGCGGGTCTATTCTATACACAAGCCTACTTTTGGTCCGCTACGGCAGCTAAATATGGTAGGAAAGTATCGAATTATTAACACTTATTCTAACAATTATAATAAGTTAACCGTCTGAACTGTCGAAACTGTCTATCTCCGTCTAAAGTTTATCACAGCCAAGAGAGGTGCTGTTAAAACATAGTACTTATTGTAACAGTTATAGCTAAAGTATTGTCATTGTTAAAATAAGTGGTAATAATTCAATACTTTCATACCATATTTAGCTGCCATAGCGGAACAAAAGCAGCCTTGTGTATAGAATAGACCCGCAGATTACGTTATCTTCGCATTGTGCCCTTTGATCAAGACTACAGATTCCTAAATTGCAACCGACCCATTTTGGAGTGCAATCATAATAATATGTAGATGTAAAAGTTATTATATTATTCTGTTTGTTAACCTTGACCCTTTTAATACTAGACAACAATATAATCGATGTTCGTTATTGTAGCTATTGTCGAACAAGAACTACTTGTCCACGTGTTAAAACTGTGAGCTAACAATCCCCTCCAGTCAGCTAATCGCACTTCCGTTTCCGTGTACGGATCTATCAATGTACGTAATTTGAAGCTTTTTATAATAAAAATAGTGAAAAGAGTGATGTTAGAATTAATATTAGTAAGCTTTTAATTTATTGCGAAATATTTGCGAAAATGACCGCATCTAAAAAGAGAACCGACACATTATTTGAACACGCCTCTACCACGCGTTGCCGCAATGACAGGTACGTCATTAAGAATTCGTCTATATGCGACTACAGCGACTTCCTGTTATCACCGATTTCTTGTTGTCGGACAGTAGAAATGCTAACAACAAACATTGTTAACATCATAATGCTTAAAATGGTAAACGATTTTGGAAACTTCCTACTGTGATATTATTAAGTCGGTTTTTATTTCATTTGTTTTTCACGTTTAATTCAGGGCTCGAAATGGACCGGAGCGCCGTTCGTGACATCGGTAGAATTATCGCTTCGTCTCGTGAAAAAAAAAATTTGACGGTCTGAGCTAGACATGCTGTATAACAAAAAATCTAACACACTTTGTATTCTACATAACATTTGATAACGAATATAATAATGTTATCTTCAGAAAATTGTTGAGCGCTCCGGTTCCTAAACTTTTACATTTCGAGCGCTGGTTTAATTACCTTTTTAAACACTTCTTTTGCGGGCTATTTATGGATGATTAAATCCAAGAGGTGAGCTTTGCGGAGTGAGCTATTATTAGTGTTATCAAATATTGGGCTAAAATACTCTACTACTAGTGTTGTTGGTGTTAGTCTCCCGCACGTAATATATTGTAATAATATGTCATACAGTCAATAAAAAGGTAGGGTGATTATAAATAATAATAATATTATAAATAGTACCTAGCATGTCTCATTGTAATTTTGAAAAACATCATAGTAGCTAAAGGGTTATTAACATCGATTATAATTTAATCTGATAGGAATGGGAATTAATAACACTTGTTGATGTAAAGTTATTTATTGAATGTACTTTCAGTATAGTATTACATTTTGAATGAAAAAGTTTAGATAATATTAGTATAGTATTCAATAGATTTGACATCGTTAGGGATGAGTACAATATGATTTCAACAACTATTCCTTTACGTGGTTATTCGTCGATTATTTGATTTCGTCTTTGATGACAGACTGATTTCATTGTGAAAATATTTTTTTTTTTTAATCACTAGGTTTTTATACTACAAACTGTTGGGTAAGAAGGCAATGGCAGAAGTATATTAGAAAAAGCGGGTGTTAGGTTGTTCGAAAGGTGCAGACAATACAAACTGAGATACCAGGTGTTTCGAAATCGAAAATAAGGGTATGTAATTATGTAACCAATTCAAGTCAACACCATTCTGTTATGCCCGTGAGTTATTTTTTTACAAACAAGCATTCTTGTGGAGCGAACATTAAAAAAAATCTTATAATTATTATTCAACCATACTAAAAACGTTCTGGAAATTCATATTACCATATATCAGTAGCGAGGGGAGGAGGTAGGCTGTAAATATTCATCATAAATAGTCCACACTAAACTTTGTCATACGCATTATTGTCTTCGTCCAATTAAGAATACAATTATTTGCAGATGGTGCTGGGTAGTTTTTAAAATTCAATTAAATCCTGCCTTAACCAAATCATAATAGATAAAAATATTCGTCTATCCATAAAATACTAAAAATGATGTTTGATTTTATAATATACTAGCTGAAGTACCCGGCTTCGCACAGGGTCGCTACGTGGTTATATTTATCTTAGATATTTAAAAAATAATAAGAGGTTATTATTTTTTTAATATTAAAATATCTGTGTAATACAATATGGCAATATGAAAATAATTCTAATAGGAGTAAAGGTCAAACAAAAGACACTAAATTAAAATCGAATCCAAAATATGCAAACGTTATTAATGTTATTAATATGTAGTATAAAAAATCAAAATTGGATGGAACAAACAAACTCTGTATTTTATATAATACTAATTTAGAAACCTTCGCAGGTGTGCCCATAACAACTGACAAAAGCTTCATCGCAATCGGATGAATGGTATATGAACGCATACGAATAGAAGAATATGATGATTTTCTAATTCAGAAATCTTTGTGGGCATGCGTACGACAACTTTCCAAAGTTTCATTGCAATCGGATGAGTGGTATAGGAACGCATACGAATAGAAGAAGAATAATATGGTTGAACTAATTCAGAAACCTTCGCGGGCGTGCACACAACAACTGGTCAAAATTGCATTGCAATCGGATGAATGGTATAAGAACGCATACAAATAGAAGAAGATAGAATAGAAAAAAAGAAGAAGAAAATGGTTGTATCAATTCAGAAACCTTCACGGGTGTTGGGACAATTACTGACGAAAGTTTTATTGCAATCGGATGAAAAGTATAGGAACGCATACGAATAGAAGAAGAAGAAGATGGTTGTACTAATTTAGAAACCTTTGCGGGCGTGCGCACAACAACTGGTCAAAATTTCATAGCAATCGTATGAATAGTATAAGAACGCATACGAATAGAAGAAAATAGAATAGAAGAAAAAGAAGAAGAAAATAGTTGTATCAATTCAGATACCTTTGCGGGCGTGAGCACAACACTTGATCAAAATTTAATTGCAATCGGATGAATGGTATAGGACCGCATACGAATAGAAGAAGATAGCATAGAAGAAGAAGAAGAACATGGTTGTACCAATTCAGGAACCTTCGCGGGTGTTGGCACAATTACTGACGAAAGTTTTATTGCAATCCGATGAATGGAATAGGAACGCATACGAATAGAAGACTATATAATAGAAGAAGAAGATGGTTGTACTAATTCAGAAACCTTTGAGGGTGTTACCACAACAACTGACGAAGGTTTCATCGTAATCGGATGAATGGTATGGCAGCGCATAAAATACGAATAAACAAACAAACAAACAAACAAATATTGATTTTTATATATTAGATTATAGATAAACGAATAATTTTTGACTGTTACCTACTATGGCATGGATTAGGCAGGGTTTTATTGAATTTTAAAAACTAACAAACCTTATTTACACATTGTACGTTTGATTGACAAAATTTAGTACATATGCACTATTCATGTTGGATCTTAACAGCCTACCTCAATCCTTCGCCACTGCCACATAATATTAGTATAGTGATTCAATCAGTCTAATTGAAAATACACAGTACTCCTATAGGCCTATATATTCCATCCACCACCATATTCAACTGATGATGTATTTCATGGAAATATATTTTCACTGGTTCATTTACAATCCGTATATACTGGCAAATATTAATTTTCATGTTCCCACCAATATCACTCGTAACTCTACGGTCTTCAAGATAGCTCGTCGCAGTACAGATGTTATGTTTCATGATGCCGTGTATCGTGCGATTAACTTATTTGATGGCACCATAAAGGTTGATTTATTTTTTATTAACTATATAATATTTGTGGACGTGTTAAATAGATTAAATTTATAATTGTATATATTATCATGTTTCTTTAATATTTATGTAAACACATGCTGTCTTTTCTACTTTCTTGTTATTTGTAATTAGAGTATTTTTATAATTTTGTATTCATTATGTATTATTGCGCATTGGCCAATCGCTGTAATGCCGTAATACTCTTTTTCTAAATAAATAAATGTATATAAGCGTCTGACCGTATCCGTTTATATACCGCTCTATATAAATGCTCATAAACTTAGTGAAAAATATATTATATCTATGAACAGAAAAGATAAGTTTGGTTTGGTATACGGTTCAAAACCAGATGCAGTTCAGTCTATGGATTGTCCCTTGACTTACGGAAAATACACAAAAAAGTCGTTGACAGTAAATTTCAAGGCACAGATACAGATAAATAAATATTTAAAATAAAATACATCTAAAAAAATAGAGTTTTCTATCCAAATAAGAAATTTTTATTAAAAATTGTTCGAAATAAAGTTTTTCTCACGGTAAAATGTCCACAATTTGGATAAATTCTTTACAGTTTACGCCTTTCATATTCTTAACCGGCTACCGGGCTTAATAGGATAAAATGTGTGTTCTAAATAATCTATACGACCTTTATCAGAAGAGTTTTTGCGCAGGTGCTTTTGTGGGAAAATGCCATGCGGTAAATGGACCTTAAGTTTTTCATTAACAACATGAGTGGGTATGTGCATATAATATATACTTACATATAGCACCTCCTAAGAGAACGGGTTTGTTGTTTTTGTTTTCGTTTTCGTGTTTTTTTCCCCTCTAAATATTTTTTTAACTTACCTATTTCTAAACATAGTGTTATTCAAGACAAATATATTATATATATATCGATAATCGATGTATCGTTATGTGAATATCTTTTAAAATATTTTCAGACAAATATTTTTTTACATTTTATCAGTCTAATTCAGTGATTCCTAACCCTTTTCTTGTCACGGCGAGCTTTTCAAATATAAAATGTTTGCAGCTCACCGAAGAATACAATATAGGTCAGGGATGGCGAACCTTTTTACGTACGCGTGCCAAAATTTCCCAAATAATATTTTTTGACTGTCTGACGTGCCAAGCAGTTTTTTATGGCGTTTTCTAAAAAAATAGTTTTAAAGAGTTCTATTAAAAAGGTTTAAAAATTACAAATGAGTTATTGATATTCTGTCTTTCGCCGTATTTTCATATTATATTCTCCATCATAGTTTTCCATTTTTAGAGATTATGTTTGAGGTAAAATAACGAGCAATTATTATATTTGGGTGACTGCCGATAATTAATTTCATAAGATTTGTTGATTGTATATTTTTATTTTTAATTCCCCGATCCTAGGGACCGACCTATGCAATCGTATATTTACATTAAACGTAATGATTATTCTTTAAAATGATTTGCCTTTATAGTCTTTGTACAATGCGATTTTTCATTATCTATGGATGTATTCGTCGTTTCCGTTTCCGCATCGATTGGTAACATAATATGAAAAACCGATGAAAATACGCATGGCTATATCGTCATTATTTTTTAATATCATATATAAGTAAGTACTTACTGAAGTATATATTTATTTGTAAAACTTTTTTTGTAAAATAAAGACATTTTATATAATAAATACATATAAAATAGTAATATTTCTTTTCTCTTCAAAATGAAACATTCGCGTGCCATGCAAAATCATCTCGCGTGCCGTAAGTTTGCCACCCCTGATATAGGTAATAATATATGAGTCAGTGGCGAAGACTGTACTAGGCGATTATATAAAGCCTACCTTCTTAATAAATATAAATTTAGACAATCTTAAGACATTTCTAAGGTTGAAAAAATACCAACAGATTTATTATATTTATTGTACAAGCAACATCCGTCTCTAATTTAAGACTCACATACAGATATAATAATATAATGTACTGTATCCAAGTCCATCGAATCCTCTATTAACCCATTCAAACAAAGACTTAGTATAGTTCAAAGTTTTTTGTTTGATCTTTGACGGTTATGGTTTATTAAGATATGAAAAGGTTAATGCTACCATGATCATAATGACACTTACGTATCTTTGCGCAACGGTTATGTTATTCTGCGCAATGTAGGCAAACTCTGCGTGGCCTACTGGACAAGATGTCTAACTAACGAAGCCGTAGGTTTTTACCCACAACTTCGATCCCAGATTTGGTTTGGCATGACTTTTATTGATTAAATATTTATGTTGTCTTTTTTTAATGAATTTTATTTTATAAAAAAGTAAAATAATATATTTTATGTTCAGTAAACGGTATCAGATAGGGTCTATCAATAGATCACACTGTGTTTTTTTTATTGTATCATTTTATTTTTATTTATTTTTATTTTATTATTTATTTCTTATTGTATTATTAACTCACATGTGTCTCTATTTTTATTTAAAAAAATGTTAACACTTATTTTATGTCATGTCGTGAATGCTTTGAATTTATAATTTGTTATGTTCATTATATGTAAAATAAAGAAATTTGAAATCAGTAAAATACTGAAGATGAAACGAAATTCAAATTCAATTCCCGTAAATAAGACTGTCTTAGGACTTTTACAAGCCTCTATTCTATGGAGGCCCATGTTATTATCTTATTACGATTGAACATGGTAAAGAAATACGTTTTTTCAGTTATCTACCATAGCCTACTTTCATTCAAGAGACACATTTCACTACTGATACAAGCATACCAGACTATCAGTTTTTTTCAGTATTTAAAAATATATATTGTAATACCTATTCTTTTATACGTCATGTAGTATTCTTTGGTTCGGGGAAGGATAGGTATTGCAGATGAAAGACGGTAGTAGGTTTTTGTACGTGATGGAGGAGGCGAGAATTTATTTACTGTTTCAAATAACTACAATGGTACATCAATGCAATATAATAAATATAACTGTAATTCGGTGTGATGTGTCTTTGACGGGAACTTGTAATCGAGTGAGATGTCCAATCAATTCTGACCCGGTATTATTTATACATATTTACACTATGAAATAATATTTTGAAATTATGATGAAATAAGTAACATTAATTTGTATGTTACGAAATTCCAGATCCGCTATCGCTTAAAATTACGAAATCATATTATATATACTGACTGATTGGACGTGAACTATGAATATTATTTAATAAATAATATTATAATTGAGATCTGGGGATCCGATAACAGCCCCAATTCAATTTCAATTTATTTAATTTCAATTTATTTATTTTTAACATATTTTGGACATTACAAATTATAAGTTTAAGATGTTCACAACATGACATTTAGAAACAAAGAAATATAAAACAGTATTACATAAAAAAGAGATAGATCAGTATAGAGATAGATAGTAAGTTATTAAACAGTAGACATGTGTAAATAAAAAAATATAAATTAGATAGGTACAAGGAAGTACACCGAAAGAGTTAAGTAAACCCTATTTCAATAATTTATAAAACAACGTCCACCTATATCATCCTCACGTAGGTGGAATATATCAACACCCGACGCCAATTTGGTTGAACATAGTTATCGCCCTCCCAATTGGCATTACCAGTGGCATGTTAGTTCTGCACCTTGGGAGAATAAACAACTGATGTTCTCTATTTTCCTAAGATAGTTATCAGGGACACACAGGTCAACACTGCTCATAATGGCAGAGTTCTCATTTATACCTCGTATAAGTTGAAAAAAATACGTAGCTAAATAAAGATGTCTTCTAAATTGCAGACTGCAGTATGTAAGCATGCCTAAAAGAAAGTCAGTTGGATAAAGCCACGGATAGTATCCATACAACCTCAAGTAAAGGAGTCTCAAGAATTTCTTCTGAACCCTCTCCACCATAAGGCCATACTTCAACTGATGCGGTGCCCAAACAATAGACCCACTCTCAAGTCTGCTTCGAACTCAAGAATTAAATATAAGTTTTGATACCGTAACAATATATAATATATAACATGGTTTTTCCCACCAAAAATTAAAACCTATACTTCAAAGTAGTAAGTGGGAAGTTGGTGCTGTGTACCTGAAATTCGACGTTAAGCTGCCTAATTATAATGTTTGATGATGCCAAAAATATTGTTGAAGCTTCTACTTGTTAAATCTTCCCCATTTTGCAGGTTAATTCCCATATCGCTTTGTTTTTTTCTGAGCACCACCTCACTGAAACACATATCCGTGGCAAATTGGCAAGAAATCTACATATGAAACGAGGTGAACCCACAGAGCGTTGTCATTTAGTAGATTACCTTATGGAAGAGGCCTGCGTGGAGGGTAGTTCGACAGAACAGCGGTTACCTGCCCCCTCCCTCCTCGTGGGGTTAGATCAGTTTATTTTGGATCGTGAACTGTTTTCTTAAAGAAAAAATATATCGAGCTACGCTTACGTTGTTTTTTTCGTCGTATCCTTTTCTGCGTATAGTTGAATGCTAAATACATATCCTGTAGACGAATCATAATACATAATATACCGATATACCATTTGAGTTGAATCAAAGAAATAACTATACATAATACATTATTTTAGGGTTATTTTTTTTCCACTCTTAAGTCTACAAATCAATAAGTATTTGGTAACATGTAAATTTTACGTAAAACGTTTAACCGTGGCACGTTTGCCGTGAAAAAGATGACCATATAGGTACTATACGGTCTCCAATTTTATCAGATGCAATATGAACATTTATTCAATTTTCATGGCTGATTTTTGAAAAAAATCATGAATTCAAGAATGAAAACCAAACTTAACCTAACTTAACCTAACAAATAATTCAGTATATCGCCTATTTTCAAAATTTGTTTGCCGCTGGCTTCCTGTAAACCGACAAGAACCTTGTTTTATTTAGATATGAATTTTATGTCAGTACGACCCAAAGATTCTGGACGGTCTTTAATATACGGCCATATTATATTTCCGATACAACATTTCACGGTGAAGTATGATACGGCAAACTGTATACGTACAAGTAACCGGACACGCCGCAAAACAGCTTCACGCTTTTTATTGCCAGAATTATCTGAGCGTCCGCAGGAAAAAATTAAGCGCTATAGTTCGCCGGTATTTGATTGTCAAATTCAGTAGTCCGCCTCGTACAAGTATACAACGCAGATGAGACGGGTTTTTTTCGGAAACTTCTCCTTCGTAAAACGTACGTTCATCGCGAAGAAATTAATGTACCAGGGAGGAAAGTGCCCAAGGACCGCATCACAATTATGCCGTTCTCCAATGCAACCGGGACACACAAAATTAAGCTTTTGGTCATAGGGAAAGCCAGGAATCCTAAGCCATTCAAGAATATCTGCCTCACTGAACAATTGGTTGTGTCAAGTGATTAACTATATTTAGTTAATAAACTTAGTTTTTAAATATGTATAATTTAGTATATACCTACTTGATTTTAATTATAAATAAAACCGTAATTTTCTAGTACAAATTTCTCATAAAAACTACCTTACTAAAACTTAATACTACTTACTAAAAACCATAATTTCCGATACAACATTTTACGGTGGAGTGTGATACGGCGAACTGCATACGTACAAATTTCCGGACTCGCATTATTTTAGGAGTATTTTATTTCCACTTTAAAGTCTGCAATGCCATATTTATGGTAGAAAAACTTTTTCTGTTTCAAGTATAAATCGTTGGATTTAACGTTTATCGTGGTGTGTTTTCAAATTAAAACGGTTTATTATCTGATAAACCTTTGATTACATCATCATAATTAGCCGGAGTCTATCCACTGATTGTTGAAGGCCTCCTTTAGCTCTCTCCACTCATCTCGTTTCCGAGTTCTTAGCTTCCACATACATCCACCGAACTTTATGAGGTCGTCTATCCAGCGGGTTTTAGGCCGTCCCTCTGGGCGTTTAGTACCCTTTGAGTACCACTGTATAATAGCATTTGTCCAGCGGTTGTCTACTCGCCGAGTGACATGTCCAGCCCATTGCCATTTTATTTGTTAGCGACCTCTATCACATCGCGTACTCTTGCCTGCCTCCTTATCCATTGGTTTCTTTTGTAATCTGGTAGCATATATTGATTGAACACTTTATGCTTAAGACACATGGGAGGTAAATTTTGAAGATATTATTCAGGCGCCCAAATGCACTCCATGCCAGTTTAGCTCTGCGAGCAATCATACATACCACCGTCAATAATTGATATTTGTACGCCAAGATAGAGTAGTTGTTGACTCGGTCGACTTGAGTGCCATTAATGAGGATTGCTTTTGGCTCAGCAAAGCAGTTTATCATTAGTTTGGCTTTGAGACATTTACCTTTAAGCTTGCTTTGCGGTTTTCATTTGCAAACTCCTGCATCAGTGGAATCGCCATTAACAATAAAAATATAACCCCAATTAAATTTAATATATCGATATTAGTTTATTTACATTATGTATTTAATTTATCGTACATGAGTGATTAATTTCCTTAAATACATTTTTCGTATTTTCATATTTGGAAGATATTTCCATTCCATAATATGTGTATTTCTTTTGTAAAATTTTTGAGTATAATAAATATTGTCTCTTATCGGTTTCTGCCAGATACACATTTTTAATTACTCAATAAAGATTATTTATATTTTTCAAAAATATTCCATGACCATTATTAAACTGTCTCATAAAATATAAATCTGACATATACAAATAAATTAATTTACCCTAACAATCTCCTCCAAGAATGTATCTTTATATTCATTAATCATTGATAATTTACCATTCGGATGACCAATCTATTTATCAACGAATTAACAACACAAACATATTATTATATCCCTCCAAGCAAACCCGCATCGCACCTCACTGGGTCGTAATTAAGCATACCACCACAATGTTATACGTTTGGTTTGTAGCATCAGCAGTTTTTTTCGCTTGGGAATGTCTCAGGAGCAGGTATCCAAAACTGAGGTCACCACGATCTCAAGTGTGCTTTGGCTGAATGTACAGAGACTTTCTTATAAAAATGGCTATGAGAGAGAAGAGCATAGTGAACATACAAAAATAAATTATTCTGGTTAATAAATATATGTTACAAAAAACGAAGCTAAAACAATACGGACATGCAAAACTATGCGAAGTTATCTTCACGTCCATAATAAGACGCCGCAATTTTTTTAAACGCAATAAAATTGAATATTAAAATAATTGACATTACCCAACTGTTGAGGGCTATTCTGTGTACTACTGGGAGGTATAGAGCAGCGATTTTCAAACTGGGAGGCGCGGAGTGTTGCGAATGGAGGCGCGAAAAGTTTCATACAATTAATGTAGACACAGGTTTGCAGTTTGCAAATGCTTATTTTATAAAACGGCCGCTAGATATAAACTACATAAAACAGTCCTATAAAAGGCTGTTTGCAAACCTGTCTGAAAATATGGAGACTAATTTTATAATACCTCATTTCTATAGTATATTCTGAAGCGCGCTGGCTATCTCGTGAAAAAATGAAATAAAAGGGTCAAATAATCATAATGTTGAAATTTGAGGCAAATTTGTTTAGGAACGGTAATTTTGTTGTTAAACTTGTCTATTTGGTTAAAATTAAAAAAAAAAAAAAAAAATGAGTGAATAAATCAATGCAAGGACAACTAATGCATTCACTGATTTAAAAAGACGAAGTGAAGGTATTCATAAAATATTGGAGCTTTGGAAATCAAAATTACAAAAAAAAATAAGTTCGCCATGTTTCCACTTTTAAATGATTTGTACGCCAGATACATTGAAGCAAACAAAAATCTATTTACTGGGTTCTTGGTTAGTTTGCTAATGCACTTTTCACGTTATTTTATTAATAGTAAAAAAAAGTCTGTGTTTCGAAGCTATTGAATATTTTAAATATGTGGTTATGCGTTGCAATTTGATGTGATACCTATATGATGATTGATATACTTAAATGATAATTTTTGATATATGATGATATTATTTAAAAAAGGTGTTTGTATTATTTAATTAAATAAAGGGGGGAGGCGCCAAGATTAGATTTTTTTAAAGGGAGGCTAGTATTTATAGAGCACTGGTATAGATGAAGTTCTTGGAGGAGGCTAGCACGCACCGTCGTCTGTTGGGTAAACCAATGATACTTGTTAACATTAAAGCTTAAAATTATCAGAAAATATAGTAAACAAGTGAGGGTTGTTGTGATTAAAACACTGTATTGCTATTATTCATAATATGTAAATATGTTTTATGCTATTGTTATATCTCTCAACACTCAAACGCCTTCCTGAAACTAGCTTTGACGGCTTCAAATTAAGTTATTCAATCGTATAAGGGAGGAAATTTCTCCATTGTTGTTTTATTGAAATTTTGTTTACAAACTTCGCGCTTTCATACGATGCAGTACAAATCATAATTTTCTTATTCATAGTGAACGGTATTATATGCGGTGATCGTACAATAATCCTAACAACCTTCTTGTGTACATAGTACACCATGGGAAACGTGTTAGTATAGGAAGAAAATCACAGGTTAAAAATACTAATAAAACTGTGGGGGTCATCACTGTGGGAGCCATGGTGTGGTGGATGAGGAAGTCGAGATTTGGTGATTGCTCCGATGGATGGTGGAGCGAGATTTATTTGCAGCGTAAACAGTCAGTACAAAAGTATGTTACAGCAGGTCCTAATCTCGGTAGAATGAGATGTAGTGCGGAGCGATACAGATACTGTGATACTAACAGACCGAGAACTTATATTCGAGTGACATGTGCAATGAATTATGATCCGCGATTTATGACTTCACAATCAAAATAATATCTTGATATGAATATTTAGAAAATAATTATTATAATTGAGTCAGCTACTGACTATGTGGAAAAATGGATATCGCGGAAGAAATCATTGCAGTCAGCTATTTACTGAGTTTGCCATAATTGGACACTACGGGAAATTCATATTAGGAATTTGTAATGTCGGTCAGTTACTTAATATCGCCGATCAATATGCTGACACGGATTGAGCTGTTAATCCCCATAACACTTATAATAAAAATATATTCCTAAAACAATTCAGTTGTGTTTTTAATACTAGCAAACCGTTTTTTTCTCATACAAAATAAAGATTTACATAAACAATATGAGCAATTATAGTACAACATAGGCATATTATGCATACCTTCAAACAAACTTCCGCCCAGGAGGCCTAATATTATAAAGACAGACATGGCCAAAAGAAAAAAAAATCAACGTCCCTGTTGATACGTTATTTATAAATTTTAAATCCTGCCTAAAAAGCTATCTTTATTAAACTAATAAATTAATTGATAGTCAAAATTAAGTATAACGTACAAACATGGAGCAAATTACCTTAATCCAAAACTACATTTGAATCTTTGTCATTGCGAAATCCATGTTATTCTTTATTATGGCAATAAAAAACAATCCGGCCAAACAAACACGCTCTCGACCAATCGAATAGCGGCACGCCGTATTGCTCACTGCTCATTAGCGATAACAAAGGGGTATAAAAGGTAAAACCTATCCGATTAAATTCATTACCTAGTTTCATATTGAACGTTTTCACCCGTCTCCATCGCCTGAATGAATTGATTCACTCTAAAAGGGTTGTTTTTCAATGGCGCTTTGTTGAAATAATGGTCCTCGGATTTTAATTAAAATCGTGGTTTTGCTAATTAGATAAAATGGTCGTGTTTTAATTATTATTTTGTCATCATCAGCATTCCGCCAAATTCGTCCACCATCAGAGCTATTCTTGATTATTGTTAACACTTGTCCGTTATTTTTATTGGTCCAAATTAACACGGAAGCAATTCCATACATAATACGGTTATCTACTATAATAATTAGTAATTCGTAACATGGAAAAAATTTAAGTTGGTACGCCTGTCATGCAAAATACGTCTCTTATTTGCGAAGCTCGGTTGAATTCGGATATGCTCGTGCAGGCGTATCTATGGCTTTCCACCCGAACCCCTATGGTATTGAAACGTCAAAGAATAAATTGAACATATCAACATAACCTACAACTTTATTAGTCATGTCATTGCAGTAGGTATTGAAGATATATATGTTACTACTCGCCACTCGATATTTGACAGCTCTCGAGAAACTATAAATCGAGGCGGCGGCCATGACCCGTAACGTAGATTCAAAATAGCTGTATCTCACATCTCAATTTTCAATATGTAATTGACATACTCTATCTCGCTCTAAAAGTTAACACAGCCAAAAGAGAGGAGGTTAAAAGATAGCACTTTTGGCAGTTAACTTCCTGAATACATAAAGTGATAAAAAAATGTGTAAGAGTAGCCTCGCAGGATCTCGCCTGTTGGGCGGATCTACAAATAATAATAATAAAAATACACACTTGCACCAATGTGTTAGATAGCATCGAGTTTAACTTTAACTTTTGAATGCATGATGGCAACACTTTAATGTAGGTACGTATCACTTTTCTAATCGATCACATTTAGTGTTTAATATTATTATAATTTAATAGTGGTACCTGTAAATAAAAACTATCACTATTTTATCAGCACGCTTTTTCCACTGCAGAGAACTGCATTTTTTTGAAATAAAACTTCATGCACAAAAAAAATATAAGGAGTAATACAGTTTGTTGCTGAAAGTCAACACTATGCAAATAAGAGTTAAACAAAATAAATCAGAATATACTGACTACGATTGTCTTAATAAATTTGTTACAATCGAAACAGTAATCTAATTAATAACTCAATTTTGAAAATGTAATATTAAAATATTTTTATATTTATTTTAAATATTATATTTATAGCGAAACCTTAATAACATCCTTGTTCTTAAGTTGATATTGTCAACTGAGATCAACTGAGTCATTGAGAACTCTTAGTTTTGTGTCAAAAATTTGATACATTACTAGCAGAAAAAGGCCATCTGATAGGTCAGTAGATTAATATCTATGACAAAGCTCATGACGAACTACTTCATTTACTCCCAAAGATAATATTGTTATCACTGCCGTACAGATCGAGCAGGTACACATTAGCCGGATAGCACATCTAAACTCGCCCGACTGCAACACGTCGAATATATCGATGTGATGTGATACTAGTTTTGATATGCGACCCGGTTTATAACGCTTACAACAAATGTCAATAGATGATGGTATATATTATGAAGTTGTCCGTAGAATATGTAATATATATGTGTAGCTGCAGAATAATAAGCGATCGAACATCTATTGTTTATAAAAATATCAAATTACTTTGCAGTAATATATTCCCATCGAATCCATTTCCAGTAAACAACTCAGCTAGACCAGCAAGTCGATTGGTGAAATTAGAGATGGTGTATTATTACATCATATCACAGCACATTATACCATTACGGTGTATTAGCTGAATAATCATTTTTATAGTATTATATTTTAGTACAACTGTAATAACAAATAACATTTCTTTTCGCTACTCAATTTAAAACGCTGACTTTATATTTAGTTCAATATGATTATGTAACAGAATTTAATGTTAATGTGTTAATTTTTATTGTATAAATAACGAAGAATAATTTATCTCAATGTCACTCGAATCAGAGTACTTAGCTAGTAACTATCATGTATAATATACTATTGTACCAATACGCTGCTAATAAATCTCACCCTGCTACATCGTAGTTTTCGTCATTATCATCATCCTCAACCTACACATCGAACACCACACTAGAGTGACCCCAACATATGTAAACATAGAAAAACGGATCATTAAGTTTTCATCTGGGATTATTAGAGATCAGTTCTTGTATAATGGAAAAAAACGAAAGTACCAATGTGACTGAATTGACTCTTATAACCACTGACGAAATATTAAAATTCTGGAATTATGTGGCAGCAAGTAACGATAAACCGAAAAAAGTGGAGAGACGAGACATTTATCCAGCAGTCGATTGAAATAGACTTAAGATGGTAGATACTACATAATCTTTCTTATTTCTTTAAATTTATTGAGCAAGTTGGCTTTATACAAATCAATAAAATTACGCTTACAGACAACATATAAATAATAAATAAAAATAAAAAACCTTTTTATTTCATACAAACAAAAGTAAATGACAGTTAAATGAGTATATCTAATGAATATATATATCCTATGAATTTATCTATTATGTATATATATATATCTATGGTTGTATTATCTACTTATTTTCTAGTTTATATAATATTAATATTATTATTTTTTAATATTTTTTGTATAATACATATTTATATATTAAGATTTTTTTATTTTAATATATAATACTATTAGATATTGTTTATAAATTGAACAATGATATGTAATTAGTTTGTTTGGTTTGTAAGAACCCCTCTTCGGGTGAAGGCCTCCTCCAAAGTATTAATCTCTGGCCTCTCTGGTTTCTTTCTCCATACCCGTTTGATTTCATATCTAAGTATTCGTCTTGTCTGGGTTGGCCTATTTTTGCATTTAGGTCGCCCATTATTATAAAAGTTTTATGTACTTGGTTAATAGCTTTGTTTACGTTTGTATAAAAAGTATCATTTTCTTCTTCTTTCGTTTTTTCTGTGGGAGCGTATACTTGTATGAGAGATAATCCGTTTTCTTGTATTTTTAAATTCAATAGTTCTACACTATCTGTTATACCTATGAAGTTTTCTATGTTGTTCTCTTGAGTTTTTTTGTATTAAGAATCCGACGTCATACTTTCCAGGTGCTAGTCCTATGTGACATGGAATATGATTGTCATATTCCTCTATCTTTGTTCTTTGACATCTCACTTCAGATCGTACGGACGCTTAATAGAATTGAGAGAGGCAATAAAAGATTTTAAAAAAATCCGTCATAATCAGAACAGACAACATAACCTCATTATAATTTTATGGAACAAAAATTTAATTAAATATTCATTAACTTACATCTGAAAATCAGTGGCGATGGGTGGGAGGTAAGCTGTTAAGATCCGACATAAATAATGCACATTAAACTTTGTCAGTCAAACGTATTTGTGTTCATTGAACTAATACTATAATGTGTAGATAGAGTTTCAATTCACAATTATACAAATACAATTCAATTAAACCTTGCTTATTCCAAGCCATAGTAGATAATAGTCAAAAAATATTCATTTATATATAAAATATCCAAAATTATGCCATTAAACCATACAGAATTTCAGATATTTTATAGACGCGACAATATTTTATCGATTGTAGATTGCTAGAGGCAAGGTTTAACGAATTTTAAAAAACTAACCAACCTTAGACTATAGATACATCCAGACGCCACCCATTGCATTGCTAAATGAAGCTGCGTGCCGTGCGTTTGATTTGTGGGCGAGCGAATGCATTCGTACACAAATTTTTGAGACCATAGACCATTTCGCTAGTGCTCACCCAAAGTCCTCGCACTAGATGCTGAGAATTAAAATATAATTTTCTATTTTTTTACGTTACATGGTATTTTTAAGCGGTCAAAATTCAACCATTAGGTAAAGATATCCATATTTTAAGTTATTTTAATGAAACACTAGGTCACTGATATTAAAATATATAATTATATACAAATTAATTATCACGAACATGTATCAACTTACCTATGAAACCTAATACCATATTCTTGCTTATCAGTACGGTTACCACATTTTAATACAACACACTTAACCATCTTCTCTACTTAATTAACTAAAAATATTTATCACTGACTTTATGTTTAACACAAAAAATATCAATTTTAGCAACACGCGCTCGCAGGTTATCAACGCTTAGCTATGTAACCAACTAATATTTGGCGGCGACACCACAGCAAATCATCTCACACGTCTGTAAACCTTTTATCTTACTCTAGCGCGTGTCGCACAGATTATAAGGGTAGCGATTACTTTCTCACTCGCACTAATGCATCGTTTTTGTTCAACCCTTGTAACCAACACTATCTGTAATATTTATTCTTAATTCAACGAAAACTGAAAAAGTATAAGTACATCATTTTTGTCGGATCACCCATAGCATACCTAAACTAGTATGGTATGGTTGAGGCAAGGTTTTATTTAATTTCAAAAACTAACCAGTGCCATCACCAAATTGCATTCTTAGCTCTATGAAAACAAAAACGTATGACTGACAAAGTTTAGTGTGAACTATTTATGTCGAATCTTAACAGCCTACCTCCACCCTTCACCACTGCAGTGAAAAGTTTTCCGACCACAGGCTAAAACTATCATGTCGACATTTTGGATTCAAATATAGATAATATAAAAATATCTCACACTAGATTTTTTGAATGAGGATTCGAACCAGCGGTTCACGGCTTTGGAGACTAGCGTTAAACTAAGTGCCACTTTTACATCGTGAACGTTTTTAGTATTATTATATGAATAGTCACAATGTTAACAGATCATAATTTTGTATAAGTATATACTATTTCAATGATTTACAACTACATACCAAAAGACTTCCTTCAAACATTCACAATAACGTCGGTATTTTCGTATACATTTCTCCCATATAATATTGTATTCAAATGTAGTATATTATTATACACTTACACAATTTCTGACTTTGAATTTCGCCTAATATATGTAGAATTTTCATATCTATTCACCGCCACTAGAATATACAGCATATTATGAAGAAATAGGTTTTCAGATATACCCATTCGAACTTAATAATTCCGTAAATATTTCAGATGGAAAATATTTTCTAGGTACTGTAATATTATATACTCAGATACGCATTGAGACTTTTAAATGCCCCAAGATAACAGCGCCTCCATACTATCTACCTTTTTTAATTTCATCTTCAAATTGAATAGTATGTTAAAAGCAAAAAAGCTTCTCTCCATTTTGAAAATGCACAACAGTCAATCATTAAATTGGTAAAATTAGATCAAATGTTAAACTTTATTATTTTTAATTTAAATAATTGAAAAAGTTAAGAAGCTCAGTACACTGTAAATATAATATTACAAAATTTATAATGTACTCAAAAAAACAATCAAAGTGCTATAGCCCTGCAGCTTTGAGCCTATATTTGTAGTATTAATATGCACGTTTAATAAATGGCTGGTAATGTATTTGATAAAGATTTGCTTTATCGCACCATTGTTCTTATTAATCTTAAACATCTGGAATGCAATGTATCTTTATCGCTCATTGTTTTAATCTTCTTTCTAACGGATATCGTCGTCTGATAATGCCATAAATAAAGTTTGTTTTATATAGAATCAAAATAGTTTTTCAATTCAGTTTTAAATCAACCTCAAAGAAAGACGCATCGACTATATTCAATCACTGTACCAAATCAGACCATTAACAAAGCCATGTTAGCAACATTTAAAGCCAGTTTAAATATAAAAGGTGTTTACATGAAGTTGTCCCGCGCTTCCATGACGAAAGTTATTATTTTGATAAGTATAATACAGGAACTCAGAAATAATGGGAACAGAAATACATGACGGGTAAGGCGATAGCAGGTAACCGACTCGAGTAAGGAAGAATCCGTGTTAAACTTACACACGTGTCAATAATACGTTTTACGTCGAATACTGAAAACTGCTCTCGGTTTATGCATTTACGCTCATTTAATGTTGGTGTATTACACACACTATTGCACGTGCATAATGCGTGCTTCATTTTCGTAGGACACTCACACATTCAAAAGCCTGCATCAACATGCGGCATATTGAATATAGCCTATCGGTATTCTATTTATTATCTGTTCTTTGGTATAATATCTCAAATATAAAAGATTTTTTATTGTATTTTATTATTTTTGTTTCTTTATTAAACACTACAGGAGGCCGTAAAGCCCAATTATAGTAACAAAACTTCCAGGCTAGATAAATTCCCCGGGTGAAAGACCAGCGCCTTACGTACTTGACTATGAAGGTCTGAGAGAATCCCTTTTGCCTTTAACTTACTCAAAATGTCTCCTCCGTGGAACGTTGGCTAATTGTCAAAGCAATCTACATTTTTGAGACTACTGCTTTGAATAGTGTTATATTTAAAATCATAACATAACATAGACTATAGATACATCTAACATAATATGTTTAGATATATTATATATATTTCTAGTATCATAAATGTGTATTGAAACAGTAGCTAGTGCATTAATTGAAGTGAAACATACATTAAGTCTTTAAGAAAACATAAATATAATGTAACCTCGCCGGGAAATCGAACCCAAAGCCCTGTGCCTTACACACAGGACCGTGTTTTCTACGATTTTTGATATACGATTCAGTGCCTCCTACTATGTTACCTTCTGGATTGTGATGACTGGACGCCAGGATAACTGGACGATGAGATAACTGGCTGCCCGACATCTGGACACGGCATAGATTAATGAAATGTGCAAACAAGTACGCATACATTACAACGTAATAGCGCATGTATTTACTGACAACAATAGCGTGTAAATAAAACTAACGTCTCGCCAATCTCATTCTTCAAGCGTAACCGAACGCGTTTTTTGTCGTTGTGTGGTGCCATATGACAGGCTGTACAATCGGTAAACATCAAAATGCTCTGCACGGTGTAGTGCGTATTTTATTGCCAAGTTCACCACTAGCGTTCTACGGCACATGCGCATAAGTAGCACAGGTTGCAAATATCGCGTGGAAATTCAGAAGCCGCTAAACTTTCATTTTATTGTTATGATCGCGATTATACGTACTGCAACCAGTAAATCCATGCACGGGCTATAAACCACCAATTAGTAGACGCACGACGCAACGCCTACACTCATTGAGCACTTATAAATCTGTTAGGTTGCCTACCACATCAGTACAGCTCTGTATAATATACTACATAGTAAATTGCTGTACTGAAAAGCTTTTTTCCAATAAATTATATTCGTTCTAGAAATCCATTTATATATCAAATATACAAAATGGAGCTTAATTTAGTTATCGTCGATGTAATATTATTACATGAACACTCATAAACTCGACTAATTATTATAATAATATTTACAAACAACTTTTTTTATAATAATATTCATGTGCTGGTATAAAAAAATGTTCTAATAGTATGTATACCTATAGAAGAGCTTTAAGTACAATAATTATTACATATTATTATAAAATAAAATACTGCGTTGTCGTATTCTTAATTATTAAGGGTTGTGACTCCATTCAATAGATCCCCTCGTTATATGCTTGTCTTGAAGGTACATACCCTTAATATCCAAGAAAATCTCAATAGATTACAAGAATGGTGTGCCGTTAACAGGTTATATCAGCTTAATATCAACAAATGTCTTTCCATTAACTTTCACCCTAAAAGAAACCCGATCGTATTTAATTATTTCGTAGATGGAATCCTTCTATCACTAGTCATTGAAAGTCGTAACCTACAGCGCGACTTCTACATCAAGTTTTCAACGTCACCACTGTCGTTTCTGGCACTAAAACATTTATTTTAAGTGTATATTCGCTTTTGCGTAGATTTTTATTAAAATTCAAATTTATAAACCTTTGGAGAGCATTATTTAGAATATTGAGGTATTATTAGTTATAATTAATAATTAATTATAAGTTAGTATATAAGTATAATTTTCGATCAGAAACTATTTCTTACGTATTCGAAAAGCTAAGAAAATACTCGGTTTTAATCAGTGCTCTAGTGAGCTTAACAACATTTGAACAATTAGACCATCATATACTTCTCTTGTGCGCCTACTTCTTGAATACATTTTCTACAATGTTTTCCGTCTATTATAAAGTTCACATTTGAAGATGTCTTGGTATTCCAACTGAATCTATCGTCAATGATAATTTGTTGGAGGTAAAGACTCGATGACATTGAGTTACTTTACAAGCTGCAAGCCGGCGAATTTACAATCTGCTTGTAAGCTCGCCCAGTGTCATCATCGAACTAGCTAACAAGCAGATCGTAAACAATATACCGAGAAAAGTTGAAATCCGGGCTACTTTACTCGCTACTCGATGGCGTGTAGGCCAATCTACATCTGCGCAGTAAAGCGATAGTGGCGAACCTGCTGGTAAAAAACGAACTACTCAACATGTCAAATAATACCAAAAATTACGGTTTCAACTTGCAAGCTTGTTGGCTTCTGAGCATTTGTGTATCATCATCACAGTCGCACTAGCTGACTCGCCCGTTTTTCAACTCGCCGACTAGCAGCTTGTAAAGTAACTCAATATCATCGACGCTTAACTAATCTACCCATATTCTCCGCCGGATAGACGAACTCATAAAATTCTGTAGATGTACACAGCAGCAAAAAACCAGATACCGAGAAGAGTGGAAATAGTTACGGGAGGTCTTTACTTAGCAGTGAATCGACCCCGTCTGATAATGATGATGATAACATAAATGTATGAATAAGAAATTAACACACAGTTACTCAACATGATCCACAATTAATTAACATTCAATTATAATTTAGTTAATAATTGCTTCCAAAACCTTTTAGAATAATATAGGATAATTAGGCATGCCTTCGTTATATAGTAATGTATATGTTACACCGAATGTGCGAAATTGACTATTACATGAAATGGGCAAAATTTTGGCTAATTCATGTAATAGTCAAGCCTGTTGCCTTATTCATGATTTAGGTAATTTTTCTGCTGAGTACATGAATTCGCCACGGTATGGAATTCTTGAACTGTCAACATGACAGAAGAAAAAGTAAATTTAATACGGATGGTTTTATTAGTTATAATTGGACATAATATAATATTATTATTATTAGGTTAGGTTAGGTTAGGTTAGGTTTTGTAATTCTGAATTAAATTATTCAACTGAATGTCTATTTTGAGGTTAGCTATCAAGTGTCAACAAACTATCACAAACACTCAATCGACCATTGCACAATTGATACCCAAACACGAATCAAATCGCGAAAATACTTTTCAATAAAATTCTTCCGTTATCATATTATAGTTCTAGAATTTTTTGCTTATAGTAAATGGATATGAACGTCATTCAAATCAATGACATTTGACACATTTGTTTAGTTGCAAAAAACACCACGGAGCGCGATCATCTATTTTGACCATAGATAATATAAATGTACATTTTGACCAATCCATGAGCATTTGATACATTTAGTTTAGTTGCAAAAAATACCACCGTAGCGCTACTATCTAATTTGTCCAAGACATGAAGTAGGCAGAAAAATTACTGCCGATTTCACGCACTCTCCAGATATTTTGTCTAATTCATGAATAAGGAAGCGGGCTTGCATTTTTCATGATTTAGGCAAAATTTTGCCCATTTCATGTAATATTCAATTTCGCACATTCGGCGTAACATATATACATATATATAATTCTGCGATAATGATACTCATTATTATAAAAACAGGGTGTTTAGAACCACGTATAAAATGTACAGTAGGGATGTCACAAATTCCTATGGTACTAAAAAGCTGATACTGTGTTGATGGGATAGCCGCATAACACGTAGTGGTTAATCCGCTTGCTGTGTCCACCTGTACCATCGACCACATAATGTGGAATGACGAGACGCTGGGTGTTTCCATTGAAGAGATATGTCAGGATAGATGGCATGTGTAGAGAACCAACGGTCGTCGTAGGCTCGAATGTTCTATAATGCCAACGTAATGTGTAATTTTATTATTTTTATGATGGAAATATATTTTTCATCTAAATACCATTCATTACCTATATATAACATATTATTATAATCATTATCAATGGCTTAATAACCCGTCGCGGCAGGTCTGGGCCTTTCTCCTCCAAAATTTTCATTTCCCCCAATATTAAGCCAGTATCCTGCATGTGTTTTCACCGGCTGCTCTAGCTTTCTTATTGACACGGTCCCAGCGCTCGAAATAGACTATTTTACGATCCGGAGTATTCGATAATTTTACAAAAATATTATCATGATTATCTAAATTTACGTATATAAAAAATGAGTGTGTTAGACTTTTTATTATACGGCATATCTAGCTCAGACGGAAAAACTAATATTTTCACGAGACGGAGCGAAAAAATTTGAGATTCTATAAACCGGAACGGCGCTCCGGTGCGCTCCGTCCATTTCAACCCAATTTTCCCAATTTCGATTGCACCGTCCAATCACCAACCTGTGTGTATGTGTGTATATATGTGTGTGTGTGTTTGTGTGTTGAGTGTCTGTATGTGCCAAAACTACTTACTGCTCCCTGTTATCCTCAGGCATCGGATCATAGGGCAAACACAAGATCATACTACTTCCCTCCGTCTATAACCACGTAAAGCGCTTCTTCGTGACCCCAATCACCGGTAGCTGACATGTCCACTCATGAACTCAAGCGTTTTAAGCGCGGTTGCACCAATGAACAGCTAAGATTCGGCGAAGACATCGATTCGAAGTCCAGACATGAGCACAGGTAGCACGCACGCGTTAAACAAACAATTTTCGTCCTCACAGAATACAGCGTTGATCTCCACGCGACTTTAATTTGGCTAAATGTAGACCCCCCCCCCCCCCGTCTTGCTCATGTGGATTACAATTTCACTGGAAAGACTACCATCACGATATCTATTGAATTTGAATCAACTAAAAGATTTATAACCTGCCGATCAACAACGCAGTATACTGTCACTGCCATTAAAACATGTAATTACAAATAAATAATCACGGTTGTGTCCGATTTAGAATTCACCTATTAGTCTATCGTGAAATATTTCAAAACAAATACCGTGGATTAGCATACGATACCCGCAGTGTCTGCTCTAATATTATTATTTATCCTAGGATAATTATTCATCAGAGATTACAATACCGTGGCCCGGATATTCAAAATAAACCTGATACATTCCCCAGCACAATGCTATATGGATAGATCGAGTCTTAAATAAAAGTATTGTTTCCTAGCTATAACCAATGGTACTTCTCACGGGCAGTAGCGTGGCTGGAAGACTTGGGCCTCATTTGAACATCGTGCAAGGTCCGGTATCCAACATTTGTGTTTGTAGTTATTATTGTAATACCTACGTCATAGTTTCCCACCGTAAAAAAACTATTTTCATAAGGGCATACGTAAATTTGAGGTTATATTAATAGACTCGTGACGAAAAATGATTGTAGCCCATTAGGTCCTAGCTATGGATTAAATACGATTTGAAAAACAGCATATATTTTTTTCTAGTCGGGTGTTGTTGATAGCTATAACGCGACTAATTAACTGCCTTGCAACATGCACAATAAAATTGAAGACAATGGTCGTCTGCCCGATTTTCCTGCGCTGGACTTTGCAGTTTTTGGTCACATATTATTATACCTGGAAAACTCGTGATATTTGGTCAAGTTGATGTCAAAGGTAACGATCAAAATCCATATGCTTTGGATGCACATGTTTTAAAAGTTTACAATACAACGCAGGTTTCCTACTGACACCGGCTTTGAATGCCGTAGTATACCAAGAGGGTTAGTTCCAAGCCACGAATAGGGCCACTGCCCGATGGCCAAAACATCCAGGGCGTGATGGTGAGAACAGTAATCAACTTATTATATATCACTATATTACTCGTACAAAAGGTTAGTGCGATTCGATGCATTTCAAATACCAAGTTAGGAAGTGGGACCCACGACCAATTCCGGGCCTAGTATCATAACTAATTGTCGTGTATACTATCGTCTCAGGTAGACGAATATAAAAGAAATGCATCTGTGATAATATCTATATGAGATCAAGACGCGCGCGTGGTGCCCTTGCAATACCAACTTACGGAGGTGATGAGTAGAAGCCACAATCGCTTCCGGGGCTGGCATCATTACTTACCGTATACACATACACTATCGTCTGATGTAGATGATTCACTATTTTTTATATTCAAGTTTACTCTCCACCCGATAAATATGGTCTCAGATCCAAAATACAACCTATAATGGTATACAATGGAATGTGTTCTCTACATGGCAACTCCATTCACTTTACACATTCTGTCATCTATTTTATAGAGAAGTTGTATAAAATCGTATATTTTTATTATTATTATTATTCAGGATTAAGCTGTATTTTGTTGACTCATAAACGTAAAAGTGCTGACTGTCTCTCCAATCTCATTCTTCAAGAATAAGCGAGACGCGATGTTGTCATTTTATGGTACTATTTGACAAGTAGTGAAAATCGGTTAACCTCAAAATGAGTTTAGTTTGTTGTTTTGCCGGCAGGTTCGCCACTATCGTTCTACTGCTCCGGCGCAGATCGAAAAAATCCCTACTGTCGTATGAAAATTCAGAAGCTTCCAAACTTTTTTGATTCATGCATGCAAGCTTGCAACTGCAGGATAATACATGGTTACCCATACATTTTCTTGTTAGGGCCGCGATAATACTTACCGTCAACAGTAAATCCATGCACGTCATGTAAACGGGGTACCTATTACATTGATTATACATTTGAATAATGACAGTGGATTTTTAAGCAGTCAACTTGAGTATTTTTAGGTACTGTTCGGTTATACGGAATACAGCGGAAAACGCATTTTGAAAATAGCCAATAAACTGGATTATTTGTTAGCTTGGGTTAGTTTAGGTTAGGTTAGATTTGGTTAGGTTAGGTTAGGTTAGGTTTGGTTAGGTTAACCTAACAAATAATCCAGTTTATCGGCTATTTTCAAAATGCGTTTCCGCTGTATTCCGTATAACCGAACAGTACCTATTTTTATCTTTCCTTGTACAGAATAGAATATTCCGAATTGATCAATTCTGTAAAATATTATCAAATTACTTACTTAGGTAGGTCCTTACTTAATAATATTTTCAATATCATTTTATTAGTTTAAAACCATTATTGCAAGCCTCTGTTTGACCTATAGGTCAATTTAGGTTGACGTTCTCTATTTCAGTTTGTGTGTACACCACGCCATATTAAATCTTGTTTACAATTTCATTTTGAAACTCATAAAGTAAAATATGCAAACAGGTAGAATTCAAACATGCCACTGCTGCTGGGAGGGGTCGGTGTGTGGTATAAATTAATTGCCTCTACCTAAAATAATCCCACCGCTTTGCTGGAAGTCAATTAAGTATACGTAATAAATTACTTGGAATTTCTCTTAAATTCAATTTTCATCCACAGAGACGCTCTTATATTATGCTTTTCGGGCATTTGAAAAGAAACACATGTACGCGTGTTCATAATAGAATTTGAACATGTATATTAGCAGCCTTACATTGAATGAATTTGTATGATAACAAGTATGTTTTCCAATTATTATTATTAAATTACTTTACCGTGAACCTACGCCATGTTCTCAAAAGAGTTATTATTTTAATGATGTCTTACATCACATGAAAAATATACGCGGAAATGATTTCCTTGTGCGTAGAATGTAATTTTTTATTAAACGTATACCAATTAAAACATTATCAGAAAAAAAAGATTTATTAAGTAAATAAGCTAACTTATTCTACAAAGCAGTGCTTATTAAATTTATAATGACTATAATTTTCAGGTTTTTTTTGCGTGCCTATTAACAAAGCCAATTTTATTACTACTGATATTAATCTTTTAACATTTTTTTCGGAAAATTAATAGGTAGGTACACGTTTTTCATTTTATTTTGAAGGATAGAGATTGGACTATACGAGTATATTGAAAATAAAACATCGTCAGTTATACATCATGAAGAAATAGACTGATTCGATTTGATTTTTTTAAACTAATAACACTGACAACCATTGGATCTATGCATCTGTTGTTCTAACCTCAATTCATCACCTATAACATTGGATTAGCACATAAATAATTGATAGAATTCACATTTTTTTTTTGTGTAAATGCCGTTTGGCACTGTCTGTCACTCTAATATTATCAACCTTTCTTATTAGAATGACGATGAGTATTTTTTGCATCAAACTGGCCATTGTATCATTATCATTATTATTGTTATAGTATGTGTATTTACTTTAAGAGGGCTAAGATACACGGCGCAGCTGATTGTTGCGATCGCACCGCGTAGACACGAATACTAGGTTGGTTTGGTTTTGTCCGGAAAATTGTACGTATACATTTTGCCGTAGGTATCAAAATTCGTCATGAGTTGTTTTATAGCGGAAACAGGTGGCCATATAGCATTAATATCAAATAAAACACTAGTAAGTAAACAGATAGTAAGGGATTAAATCGAGATAGTATTATGACTTGAAGGCTGTACAAATGTATATAAATGCTCGTATGATTATAATAATTGAATGCTGTATTTCGAAAACATAACATGTCACATTTTAAAAAAGAGTGACATAAGTCGCAAAAATCTTCATATTACTTAAATACACAAATGTAAGGTAGTTTTTTGAAAACAACGGTTAACACTTACTATAAAATAATATATTTTACATAAAAACTTTTCACTATTCATTTTTATATACGATTGTTTTCACTATTTTGACTAAAATTAGTGTCTTGTAACGTTTTCGAAATACAGCATTCAATTAAGTTTTGATGTCTTTTTGATAATTGTATAGTTAAAAAAACAGCAAATATTTCATTTCTCTTTGGCTACTGTAGTATTGACAATTTTTTACGGTAACCTAAGGTGACATCACCGGAATGAACGGAATTTATTAGCATCGTAAAGAGAATGTTAAAGTTTTTCATTGTTTTTTTTTTTTGTTTTTGTTTTTTTGAAAAGGGTATGAGGTGGAAATGAGTTCAATATTTTATAACGAATTAATATCTCAACAAACAGAATTCACCAATGAAAAATTTTTGGAAAATATTCTGTTGATTTCCGGCCGGTTAAACATCATCAAAGCGAGTTTTAAAAAAAATGTTGGGAGATTCAATAGACGTAATATGACAATAAAAAAGGGTAGAGAGGGGTAGTCTCTCTGAGATATTCAAACGATTTCAGGCAATGATGAAGCTATTCCGACGTCCTTCTGCCAGACATTAAATTTAACGTTCGCTTGATCGGACAAAAGAGATGAAAAGGTTCAAAGACATTTTGATCTGGAAATCAATATTACGAGGATGACAAGTAACGCAGGTAGGACATACTCGATACTTAGTAAGCGTATGAAAAAATATTCAATACGGAAGACATAATTTTTGTCTCTTAAAAAATATAATTCTCTGTTACTGTATTACTTCCGCGTGTAGCGGCATCCATGTTTTACCGCGTAAAAAAATAGATTCAAATAAAGAATTCAGAAAAAATATCCGACAATGAATAAAACGAAAAATGCATATACTTTAAGGGCGGACGTGCTCAGCGTGGGTCGAAATGGAGCTTTTATTCTATTTTCAAAGCATGATCCTGGACATTCCTTAAACGTTGTAGATAATCTATTATATTTATTTTAAACATTTGATGACTGCATAAAGTATTTTTATTACATAAAATAGTATTCTTTTAAACCTCTCGCTCTAATGTTTTAGAATATAGTCATATTTCAGTACATAAATATGCAGTGGTGTTAAAATTTTTTACATTTATTAATTTTTAACCGCATTTATAAAACCATCAGTATAATTTATATCAACATTATTATAGTAAAATATTTACGATAAAAAATTATATTGATAATCTCTGTGATCCCAAATTTGACAAGAATTAGGCATTTTATTATTCAAAAAATGGGCAAGATTAACACATTTGAAGATAATACTAAAGATACTTATTATAAGCTATGTCTTTGACCATTCAAGTGTGATAAACATCTTACGAATAATGATTGCTTTATAATAATTATTGACCTAAGAATAAGGTAGTGTTTTTTTGAAATACCCCATTTCTTTTGGCATTCCCCAGTGGTTAAGCTACAACATACGGCCATAGCCATAAATTGACAAACTATAATTGAAGTAGGGAGTAAAATGATGTTCACGCGCGTGTTTGAACATGTACCTAACCGAACTTTTTTTTAACGGTTTGACCTACGCTGAGCATGTCCACCCTTAAGAAAAAATATGTAGACAATGAATAGTACGGAATAATAAGTACTAGATGGTAATTGAATCGATATGATTATTAAGTTATAAAAAAATGCACGTTATGTTTTCATTATTTGATCACAACGTGTTGTACAAAAGGCTAATAACTATTATTCGTATAAAAAAATCTGCGAACATAACCTTAATTTTAATATCAGATATATTTTAAGCCACTCGATCATCCAGAAACTGCAGATAAAGGAACGGCTCTCGACATGTCAGCATATTGCAGTGGCGGTGACTTTTGGAAAGAGGTAGGCTGTGGATATCTGAGAAAAAGAACACACTTGTCAGGTATACCTACGGGAAATGAGAATAAGCATGTCAGTGATATGCATATGTGACTACGTGATTAAGTGCAGCGCTCATGATAGGGATCAACATGGGTGTAATATTTATACGACAGCGCAACAAAGACGCACAGTTTTTTTGCATAAAAGTTTACATGAGTTAGAGAATAACATATTATGCGTTACAGACAGACATATATATGAACAAAGACAAATATATAATGTAATTAATATTTTAAAATATAATTTATTAAAATATTCTAGCCACTTGCTCTTATAACCAATAATGATGTAACGACTTGGCAAATACTTTTTGCAACTTTAAAAATTAGCCATTTTAAACTTTACTTTCCACAATTTAACTTATGGGGTAGTACATAAGTAAGCAGCTGAAGGTATTGGAAACTTGGAAAGCTCACGTAAAAGCTCTCAAAAAAGTCACACCGTATAAAGCTAAGGGGGAATGAAAGACATTTCGTGGGGAGGGTTTGAGGTGCTGACGCCGAAAAACTACGGTCGAGCAGGTCAACAATGGGGGTTCCTTAGTCAGTGATGGTAGACTGAGTTTTTCTTAGCTTCTAACATCAGTATATTCTCAACTAGTAGATGTTCACTAGGATTTATTGATAATATACATTATTATCTGCTTCTTCTTTTTTGACCATGTTTGATCCTAATAAGAGCATATCGGCATCCACAGAATGGAGGTTTGTAATAACAGATTTTTGTTTTTACAAGAAATAGATGTTAGCCACTTGCTCAGCGTATTAGGTCCATACTTTTACTCCTAAGAGAATTTGAAAAACAATGTGTGTATTTGCCAGACCCAGGATTCGAACCGGCTATCATATCTTAAAAATATATGATAAAATAATAATAAATCAAAGTTTTTCTGTTACGCTCAATTGCAGTGTCTTTCGCGTATACCCAGGGAAATTCCGTACACATTTGTCAATGTGGTGACAATACATTCGATTAAAATTTTAGGGCGTTCCCATACTCCGGGCATCCATGCAATGTTTTAAAACCTTCACTGATAAATTTGAGATAGAAACGTGAAAAAAACACATGGGTATTGTCGATCTACTTTTCGAGTTAATAGAACATTGCATTACAGTAGTCACTCCGGTATGGGATGGGATCTCCGAAGGTGACCAGAGGGTACAGGGGGCGGAACCCTACTAGTATTACCTATATAAAAAATATAATGTGTTTATTAATTGAATTCCATACACCACAATCCATAAGGCACTGGCGACTCACCTGAGTCACAATAAATCCATGTGTATTTTCTGAAAGCCTAATTGTTTCCATTATATTTTCACTACTAACTATCATTGGGCCTCATGAGTTGTAGAAGTGTTAACAAAAATAAAAGGGCTTCTGTTTACATGGTAGAACTCCATCACAATGTTTTACAATGTACCTATTGTTGTGTTATTATTTGCATATGAAACTATGATGAGATATTATTCAGTTTTGATCTTCAGATTTCTAATACTCAGTGTTTTTAAGATTTTCCCGTGTTATATATTTCATGGGAGAATGTTACATATTTAAATACTTATTTTAAATTGACTCTACAACTCAATGTGGATTTTCACCTCCTCGCGTATAGGTATCTTAACAGATTATTGTTTTATACGAAATGTATAATAGTCGTTTGCTTAAATCAGCGCTCGAAATGGAAAATTTTACGAACCGGAGCGCTCGATAATTTTACGAACAAACTACATTAATTGTAAATGTGATTTATAAAAATAAGTGTGTTATTTTTTTATTATATGAAATATCTAGCTCAGACGGTCAAATTAATATTTCCACGAGATGGATCAATAATTTTGTAGATTTTACGAACCGGAACGGCGCTCCGATGCGTTCCGGTCCATTTCGAGCCCTGGCTTAAATACATTATAATTGTACCTATACGCTGTAACTTGCTGCAATTAATATATTCCAGAATATAAAATACACCGTTAATTCTTGCAAATCCGCGTTGTCAATCAACAAAAATGTCCCCGAGAAAAAAGCCAGCAGGCGATAATCATAAATCCATAACTTTATAAGCCAACACACTACTACTCGGTTTTCAGACTTAAATAAAAATAAATACTAATGTTGTCCATCACTGAAATGAAACGTGTGCCGTTGGTCTAATAAGTCGCGTACCTGAATTTTGTCAATACTTGGCTACACAAAGACTTTTTCCTTAAAGTATTTAAACGAAGTTAATATTTTTTTTTATCATAACTCCGACATTTTACTAAAAATATATCCATCAAAAGTTTTTTAATGTTTATCGTGCCGACCTTCAAGTTATCGAAACATAGCAACGTATTATATTGTAAAATTTAAATTAATAATACCTAGTTCGTAATCTAAAATTTAATCTGTTTTGTTTTACTTTCATAATAATAAAGCTATACGGCCAACAAATATAAAATTACATAAATTTCCTGATGAAAATACTAATAATAATTTGTATAGTTGTATGGCATCATTCTCAGCCGGGATCAATTTACTTCAGTCATGTGCATTGTGTTGCCATGTTTATAAAGAACCTAACCACTTTAGTTTCCATTGGATGACTTGTTGAGGTTTCATATAACTCTACAAACTATCATGTTATTGTCTGTGGCCATTAATAGACCAAAGACAATAACGCAGCAACAATCAAACAGTTGTTGTCTTCCAGCCTAGCTACAATGGAGTCGATACGCGCCCCACTTGCCCGAGTATCCTATCTAAATTCTAAATCCAATCTACTTACATCAACCAATATAAATGTGACAGTTTAAAGTGCCCACCACCACCCGTCATATATGCACAACCGTGGATATGCACGGCCGCTTTCTATGACGCTTTAAACGTGTCTGAAAGAAGTGATTTTAAGTGCTCATTCCGTCCCGAGACGGAGCCGCACGGGACTGATGCTGCAACCATGCACCGTAGTGCTTAAAGAAGAAAGTTAAGAAAGAAAATTTTTTGTTTTTTGGACTGGCTCTGCTGTCCGCTGACGTTAAGCGCTTTGTGTACCCGCATACTGACCCCATACGACACTGCAAATTTCTCAAATGCCGCAAAGTTGGCCTCGGTTGCTATCAGATCTCCATGACCAATTGGGCCCGTGTGAGGATGGACCCTGACAAACAGCTCCGCTTGTTCGAATTCCATAAGCGGGCAATCCCAGAGGATGTGTTCAACATCTTGGTGGTCATGCCCGCAGGTACAACCCGGCCCATCTACTATCAAGCCAAACTCGTGGAGTCTGGCGGCGAAGTTGCCATGGCCGGTGAGGAACTGGCTAATCCAGTGCGAAGGTTGGAGTCTTCTAGTTTGGTGCCTGCAGAATACGTCTGGAAAAAAACGGTAAGTGTGCCGCCCCTTGGGGGAGGCGGTCCACCTCGCCTGCCATGCCGCAAATGCGGTCTTGTACACAATGTCACTTACAGTCTTCCTGTAAGGAACGTCCTCGGATCTCTGCGGTGGTGTCAGATGGACACCGGCGAGTGTTGTGCTGATCCCCCTCAAGAGGAGGGTGATCGATCCTCTGACTTGGACGTGCAGATCGAGGGGTAGCACCCCCGCGAGTACGGCAAGCGCGTCAGTAGAAGTTGTGCGGTAGGCTTTGGTAAGCAAGAGATCGCATTACCCCCGATAAGTGGTGACCCCGGCGTAATTATCCCCGTTAGACTAGGTTTATGCAGCAAGTATCACTTTTTTTAGTTTTATACTAGTCCACTACGGACCTCGGCACCGTCAACACGCACACTGACAAATTATACAAAGTGGTTCTAACCCAAATAAAATGATATCAAGTATCTACACGTGTTTCACTAGTGACCTTTCAAACCATCCCACATAATATTCACACATGAGGCGTTTAACAAAATTTAATATTTATCGTTGTTGTTATACTTATATATGTTGCTTTGCCTAGTTAGGTACTGCATTTTTTCCCAGCATAAAAACTCCAATTATAGAAGAAAAATATACTGCATACATTGATAATCCATTAAACATATTCTTTTCCCAATACAATTTCCTATCAAAAGATTGGCGACCAAATTGAAGTATACATATTTTTCCTGGGCCAGTCGTATCATACCATCAACGCTTCTTTAGTTTTTTACTTTACCTCTATTATTACTTTCCCATTGCGAGAAATACAGCCAAATAAAGCAGCTTTTATTTATGTAATGATTGTTACAAGCACTCCTGTCATATTGTCTCATCGTAAGACTTCATTGGCAACTAGTCCATGGAATTTTCATCGATCAAAGCCTCAAGTTTTCTTATGATTCATTCCTTTAACGTTCAGATTTTGACTCTATAAACAAAATAAATACCATAGAATACCAAAAAGTTTTCAATTACATTATCGGAAACCAAATATTACAAAAAACTGTTTAATTTGTCTTCTTAGAAGGCCTAAAAACTTTAACATTATTTAACATTCCATTTCTATGGCTTTATAGTTTATACTTTATATAGTCATAGTTCTAATAAATTTACGTATAACTAATAATTAAAATTCAACGAACTCATGCCTGTGCTCCATTGGTACACAAGTGAGACTTTTTTTCCTGCGAAGCACCCCAAATCTGTGGACGTTTAAGTCCGCAAACCAGATTCGTTGGATTTCAAACATGCTAGATATTTTACTGTCCAAGTTGCCAGAGCTCGTCCGTGAATCACTGAGTAATTTCGATTTTACAATTAATATGCAATCATTTGAACCGAAAAAAACCTGTAATTGTAACAAACATTTTTATTGATTAATTTGTTTATTTATATATTAGAAACGTCCACGATGGCCGAGCGGCTTAAGCGTCGGCCTCTGACCTTGTGGGTCCCAGGTACGAATCATGGATCTGGCAAGTACATAATATATTATTTTTCAATTTGTGTTTGAGTCAGGGTATGGACTTAGTAGGTTATGCAAGTAGCTAACATCAATTTCTCGTATAAAAAAACAAAAATCTGTTTATACAAAACCTCCACCCTGTGGAGGCCCACGTCCGGAAACTTTTACGCATGCTGTTTGCCGGATCACACTTCACCATGAAAATGTTATATCGTAAATATATGGCCGTATATTAAAGACCGTCCACTGACATAAAATTTATTTCTAAATAAAACACGGTTCTGGTCGGTTTTGACAAATTTTGCAAATAGCCGATATACTGGATTATTAGGTTAGGTTAGGTTTTCATTCTAGAATTTATGAATTATGCCAAAATCAGCTATGAAAATTGAATGAATGTTCATATTGAATCTAATAAAATATAAGATCATATAGTATAAATATATGACCGTATAGTATACGGTTATCTCTTAACGATTAGAAAGCCCACGGCGAACTGTGCTACGATGAAATGTTTTACGTAAAATTTACATCTAACCGTGGAGGCCCATATGATCCTATTAGGATCGGATATGGTCAATAGAAAGAAAAGAATATATTAGAAAATGAGAGATTAATCGAATATATTTTTGAACATATATAATTTAGAAAAACACTTTCTGAGAGAGTATATTATAAAAGAAATAAAAATCGATTGCCAAAGTAGCTTGATTTGGAAGAGCACTGATGAGTAGGTATTAAAATTGACCAATTGTTAAAATTTGTCGCAATTAGTATATCACGCCGTATCATATTGGTTAAATGCGACGAATGGGGCATATACCCGGGAGATGCAGGGTTCGATTTCCGGCCGGGGTGGCTTACTTTTTTCAAAAAAGAATATTTTTTTATTTGAATCTATGAAATTTTTAAAGTAAACGTAAAATTTGTATTGTTATCACTCATTATCGGAAGACATTGCGATATTTTTAACTATCGCAACTCTCAAAGTTTACTCGTTTTTTGATCATCAGTTTCTCAGTAGCAGACCATAGACAAATTGGACAATTTATTGTAGTAGAGCATAGAAAATCTCACGGTCAAGAATTCTTCAAGAAAATCTATCCATGTATACGATTGTGAGAAGAAAAAAAACCAAGCGCCGGTTGTATTTTTATACTGTCCCTCCCCTAATGTAATTTCGTTCGCGATAAAACTATATCACACGGTCCGTGATCGCAAATAAGCTTCATACGAATTTATAAGTTTTAGAAGTAAGCAACCGTGATTCCGGCCATATTGACCATTTACTGATACGATTTGGGGTTTTTTTTTACGCACGGTTTTTCGTGACCGTGGAATATTATGACGTATTTTCTTTTCACTGTATATAAGCAGACACCTTTAATATTTGTGAGTCTGTCAAAATTCTTCTGCGTTTATAATATAATTTTTATTAACACCTCTTCCGTTCTGTTTGCTCGATAATATTATAGTATACAGTGCGGTGCAATTTATAAAATAAATGCAGATCATCCCCATAAATATTCGTTAAATTACTTTATAATAATATTATGTATTGATTGCAAAATATTGTTTGGTAAACTTTACTTACAAAATTATATTGCTTGTCAACTTTATGCCGTAGCCTACTCAACGTCCGGATTTGTACGTATGCAGTTGGTCGTTTCACAGTTCATTGCAAGCTATTGTATCGTAAATAGATGAGATCAAATTCATGTCTAAATAAAACACTTTAATCAAAATCACAAAATCATGATAAAAACCTCTGGAATACAAGGAAAAGGCAGAATAAAATATATAGGTAAGTAATATAAAATTATATTCTCTATATTTATATAAAATTCTGGTAGATGTTCATAAGTATCAAGTTGTACCTATCAGAATAATAATGACAGCGTTATTATCAGATATTTGATATCAATGTCTCATTGAATGTAATAAAATTATAACATTGCATTATATTTTTAGTTCAATGCTATACGGCTATCTCTTTCCAGTAATGTAGCTCACGATTAACTGCGATACGTCGAAATTCAATATGTACAATGTACATGTTACCAGCGTACCCAACTAGAACCGCCATTCGTCATACGCCAGACGCGGCTGTAAAGTCGAATACTCTCACTGTTCATTCTAGTTGAAAAAAACCATCTCTCTCGCCATGATATGACACTGCAAATTTAACTTACTTTAGTAACTCTTCCCTTAAGAGCATACAAACGTGAAACGGCAATTAATTTTCAACAGTAGGTGGGACGAAATTTTTCAATTTTTAAATCGGAGACCGACGGTCGAGGTGTAAGCACGTCAATTTGTTTTGTGATGGCGTCGGAGGAATATATTCTTAAATCGTGTTCTTCTTCTTGGTCTTGCACTCATGGCTGAGGATCGTGACCACATTTAAATTTCGCCATCCTTTGTGCGACCAAGACTTTCCATCCTTCTCGATCTTCCGCTTCTCTCAGGGCAGAATGGATGGTGCCCCCAGTCAGCTCTTTCACTTGGTCGCTCCATCGCGCAGACGCTCTTCCTCTGCTTCGCCTTCCCTGGAGGCTACCCAAAACTACCAGTCTCCGGTTGTCCGGTCCGCGCCTGACAATATGTCCAAAAAACTGCAGAATTCTTCTCAGACATATCGTCGAGAGCCGTTCCTTTATCTTCAGTCTCTGGATGATTGACTAGTTCGTCCTGTGCTCCATCCAAGAAACGCGAAGCATTCGGCGCCAACACCACATCTCAAAGGCATCAATTGCCGTTCGTTCTCTTGCCTTCAGGGTCCACGACTCGACTCCGTATAGAAATATCGAGTACACTAATGTTTGCACAAGCATCAAGATGACTAAAAAACGTTATCCATTTACTTGAAAAAGAAAACATGTCAATGAATATACTATTATTATTACTAATATAAGAATAACATAACATTAAATGGACGCATGTTGAATTTTTATGACAAATTATATTTCGTTCTAGTCACGATTTTTTTAGACCATGCCTCAACTGAAGTATTAGGCTATTCGTGAGCACGTCATTCAACCGAAGTCACGTGACCTATAACAGTGAAGCGAAACCAACGTGATATGAGAATATGTCACTTCCAAATTTAATTAATTCTGCATGAGTATTGTTTGCAAAATGCACGAAATGTGCGTGGAACAAAATTATAATAGGTGTCATCATCAACAGGCACCATTCCCGGACTCCGACAAAGCACCACTGAGTATCTCATGCATTCCGCGTGGAGTTGAATGCCATTCTAGGCTATTCCATTTGGATGGTAAGATCGCTTTAAATAGTACCGTTTTTTCTGATGTACACATCCTAGTAGCTGAATCTGCCGACACACTAACAGTGGCACTAAAATCACCTAACTAATATATTAATTATGTTTGTCTTGAATTATCTGAATCATTTATTTTAATCTTGTCTATAAAGAAAACAAATGATACTCTCACAATAGTGTGACAGATGCTTACATTGCGGTAATAGCAAGTACGCGACATTATAATTATTAATAAACCATTTCTTTTAATAAACGAATAATTCACAAGATTTGAGAATGTAACATTCCATATATTATATTATTGAACATACATAACCTGAAAACACCTCAGATACCCACTAAAAAAATCACATTTGAAAAAAAACGATGCTCGACAGGATTTGAACCCGTATATCCACTGGTATCGCGCCAATATACTTTAACCAATTAAGCTACGAGCCTCATACCTAATTGCAATAATTTTAACTAGTAGGTCCTACATGAAATGCTTATCAAATCAAAGTTTATATCTGAGGTGTTTTCAAGTTATGTATGTACATTATAATTAATTTGAGACAGTTGAAAAATATTATAAATAAATATAATATAGTTTTGCATAAAAAGCACGATTTTGAAACTTATAAATCTCTAAAAGAATATACTACATTCAATTTTTTAAAAAATCGTGAATAAATCGAAGAGAAATTGTTTAATAATCAACAAAGTGGCGTTTAGATAATAAATATGTGTGTTATTCAAGAGATTGTAGGGTGATTATTATATGGATAGGCTACTGCAACCTTGGGTAACATATACAATCAATCAACAAATAATATAAACGTTATGGACGAGGAAGAACCATCAGCTAAGGGTCGCCGCTTGAAAATAATCAAGATCAGAGATGGCGTCCACGGCAAAGTCAGGAGACTACAAAGACTGATGCAGCAGCTCACAGACGAATAATTTAGTCCAAAAAACCAGATATTTGCCAGTATTAATATAATGATTATTATTCAATCATCTATATTATGTTATTGATTTTTTTCTTACAAGGAAGCGAAAATTTAATAAAATGAAACTAATTGAAAACGTACCTTTTATTTTATCAGCGTCTAAGTACTTCCTGGAATATAAATTTATTATTTAATAAACAATTAAGCAACCTTAATTTAATTTAATAAAACCCCAGATTCATAATTAAATCAATTCCCGGAATTATCTTGAAATGTCGATTGTTCAGTCTTATAGGTATAAATAATATTAGGCGCCCAAGTAAAATTTTAATAAAAACATTATTTTATTGTAACCTTACAATAATTTCACCCCAGCCTAGCGTAGTTAGTATTGTGACCGTTTGAATCCATTAGTACGGGTTCCATCCCTTATCTGGAAAAAAATACCTGCTATTTTATTCAATGTGGGTTCAATCCAGTAGATAGATTCACCGTATTGGGTTATGTTAGGTTAGGGATGTCAACTATTTAGATATATCCCAATAAACAAATTGGCGCTCACGTAGTAGAACTCCATTATATTATGTTTTGTTTATTTCTACACTTAGGAATTGATTTTTTTTCTATTTACGTGAGCGAACATTAAAAATTATAAATTTAGGAGTTCATAACATGACATGAATAAGTCCTAAAAAATTTATTCAGTCACTCACATGTCGGTGGGTGAATTTGACAACATAGACTTAACAAATATAGTAATAAATAGTTATCACAAAAGAAATAGGTACAGTGACGTCCTGTATGAGTAGGCAAGCCATGCGTTGCTTAGGAGCGGCACAATATAAAGTGCAGTAAACCAATGAAATAATACGAATATTATAATCTTAGTTTAAAAAATAATGGAAGCATTCAAAATCCTAGTAACCATTTCTATTATTCCTATTTTTGCATTGTAATACCCAATGGCAGTTTATCACACATGAAAAATGTTGACAGTGGACGACTCCAACCCTAAAAACACTGTTTGAAACTATATTTCGTGGAAATGCTCTAATATTATAATACAATAGCTCAGTAGGTACCTACCCAATAACTTTTTATTAAATTTTAGTCTAAAAATGAATCGAGATGGCATTATAAGTCTGCTTAATTGCAACACTTTGCCTAGTGACGTCACTAGGTAGATACCAGTAGAACCTCAATCCATGCGAGAGCCCCAGAAAATCTACACACGATGCAGGTCTCAACGATATGCTTAGTGGTTTGGATTTCTTCATATTCATACAAAGTGGAACAATTTTATCAACACATATGCATAATATACTCACATCGGGTATATTCGCAGAAGTTGCGGGGGACGTCACGAATATCTACAATTGAGTTTGTCACCAGATGGAAGTTCTTCGCTCCAGATGCCATTCACAGCTTGCAGAATTGACATAAAATTTATATATTACTCCATTAAATTATATTAAAAATAGCTTGATAAAAAATACAATACTCTTACCTGAGTCTTTCCAAGACGAGGCTGTATAGACGTATCATCAAAATTCTTTGGACTGGTCGACAAGAAAAGATCAACGGTAAACATATCAGAGAACTACACAGCATTTTATGGCTTAACTCATTCGCTGCTGACTAGATAATGATTTTTTAATTACCACCTTTAAAATGCACGTTAATTAGATCGATAGGCCGCCTGGTCATTACGCGCCAGGTGCGTCTTCAGCGTCCAAAGTATTAAGAGTCTACGTCGAACTGTTCCAGGTGCAGATGATAGAGCAAAAATTAGATTAATTGATGGAGTTTGACATCCTATTGCGGATAGCACTAGAAGACATAGATGCATAACGTGGCGTTACTGACAAAAGATTTTCAAAAATGTTCTGGAATAACAAAAACACACATGTCTAAAGTTTTCATATAAAGGTTTAATAGTATTAAATTTTATCGCTGTAGGACAGCGGATGGGTATTTTTTGTTTGATAATTTAGAAACTAAAATAATACAAGTTTTCTGTAACTGCATGTTTTGGGTTATTTTTGAAATTGTATAGTAACGATGAACAATAAACATTGTGAAATTAACTGAAACTATCACGGTTTTTGTTGCTCTTGGTAAATGAAAAGATTGTAATATACAAGATCCTAGACAATATTTAATATTACTGCCAAAAGTTGTTAAGTCTCAAAATCATGTTATGGATTAATTGCAATTTAAATGCCCTCTAGAATCAGATATAATGCTAATTTCTTTGTGCTTAATTTGCATGTTCTATATGTCAGATGACCTTGATTTTTTTCTAACATACATATTATTTATAGGTAAGTATATCGACACAGTCCGTTATTAAATCTAAATACCTAAATTATCGACTTACCAACTTTTGGCAGCAACCCCACATATGCATCTATTTCTTCTAGTGCGATCTACCCTATCGGATGTCAAACTTCATCAAGCGATCTAATTTTTACTCTGTCGTCTGCACCTGAAACTGTTTAATGGAGACTCTTAAGCCATAAAATGCAGCGTCGTGCTCTGCTACACTTACGGTTAATCTTTTCTTATTGACCAATCCAAAGAATTTTTATGTGCCTATACAGCCACATCTTGGAATGACTCAAGTAAGTACCTATATTGTATCTTTTTTATGAAGTTATTTTATTATATTTAATTATTAAATATAATAAAATATCCCGAGTAAACTAAATGCACCCTATTTTATTAATTTAACACGTTCACAAGCAGGGATTGCAATACCGAATGAAAATGTCAATACCGGTTTTTCGGTATTTCTAATCGAATAGCTTTAGTAATACCGGTATTTCTTAAACATTAAGAAAACAGAAGTAGGTGCTTATCAATAAATATAGCGATGAAAATCTTTTTAAAATATTATTTTATAGAAAAAACCTACATACCTACATTTATTATGTTGACATTTAAAAATATGTATTGATTATAATTGTAGAACTAGTGATTTTTTACAAATAATTTGAATGTATTGGTAATTTTAACTAAAGCCCTCAAGTGCAAATACTCCGGCTGCAGAAAAAGCTTCTTAAATTCAACGATTGGACAGTCATCAATAATTATAGAATAATTGAACATTTTTGTCACGGATGTTTTCTATTTCGAAAGAATTATCATGATAATTCATCGCGATAATTACTTATATAAATATATTTGATGAAATTTGTTTAATTATTTTTTCACCTCTGTTGGATTCACTCAGTATATAATATGCATTTTAGCAGCACATAACTTATAGTTCATTTTCAAAAACGTGAACGAGTATGCTTTCTTGATACCGAAAATTCCGGTATTTTAAGTTTTTAAAACCGGTAATTCGGTATTAATAAATACTCGAATACCGGTTTTTAAATACTGGTATTGCAATCCCTATTCACAAGGAAGTGGAATAGTATATCGGCATCCGAAGCAATTAATACGAGATACTCATCCAATATCTTGTAACGATACGGAAACCAGAGCTTAATAATTCTCTCAAATGAAAACGACATTTTGAAATATCATAGGTCAAGTCAGTTCATAGTATGACCTTGATTTATCAGAATTATGAGATATTTGCTTTATCAAATTAATTCCCAGATTGCTGTGTGCAATCATGGATATAATAATTGTTAGTTAAGCCATAAAGCAATCATCTGATAATATTAATTGTACGGTTTTATCTCTAACATCGTTATAAAATTATTATGATCAATTTCACCATCACCATCATCATCACCAGGACAACGACAACTCAGATTGAGTTCTGACTTCTTCCATCGACGCTCTCTATCAGCTGGAGCTTTATTCCACGTACCCCCTGCGACTTGAATGTATCGCGCTGTGCTTGGCGTGTTTTGTATGTATGTTGTATTTTTGAAGTTATATTTCTTCCTGAAAGTCTGGAATATTCAAAAATAAATTTTAATTCAATTTATTTGACCACATTCTATTCAATGCATAACAATAATTGAAATGAATTCCAGACACATGTGTGATTTTCTATTTATAGACATGTCTGCAGTGCCCCAGATCAAGGTTACACAATTCGATTATATACATTTATACAGTTATACTTCTTTAGGCGTGTTTGGGAAATCAGATCAGAGTGTATTTTTGACGTGTGACATGTAACACATGATTTATTTTTTCACACGAAAGAAAACGCGCTCGATTGGATTCGAACCACCGATTGTTCGGTTATCAGCCGAACGCACTACCTTTACGCCACAGTATGATACTGCAATTGTGACGATTATACAGTATAATATTATAGCTTAGAATTGTTATTATTGTCGGCCATTTGCAATTCCTTACGTAAACAAACGATTAAGCGTCACATTGACATTTGGTACTTTAAAAATAAAAACAACAAGAAACCATTATATAATTTAGTAATATAAGTTAGTGTATAGAAATAAACCAACGGCGTTCCAATAAGCGGTCCTTTTTCTTGAGTGTGTAATTTAACAAGATAATTAAGAACTAGTCAAAGAATCTAGTTTATCACAAGTTTTTTTTTTGTTTTGTTACGCCAAAGAAGTATAACTTCTAACGCGCGTACATAAGTACACACGCCGATTTTTTTGTATTCAACGAATAATTCATATGATTTGAGAATGAACATTCTATATTATATTGAATATACAAAACACGAAAACACCTCGAATATATACTTACTTGGAAAAAATCGTAATTAAGTAGGATGACCGTAGCGTAATTATTGGTTAAAGCACATTCCAGTGATTATAGAGATTCAAATCCCATCGGATGTCGCATTTTTCATATTAAGTACAAGTAGGTGTACTGAGGTGTTTTCAAGCTATAAAATATATAAAAATTATAATTCAATATATAAAATGTTACATGGTCAAATCTTATGAATTATTCGTTGAATAAAAAAAAATGGTTTATGATATTAGTTGTGGAATAGTACAAAACTTAAATTCATTAAAATTCGAATAGATTCAAGTTTTGCATTATTCCATTTGAGTCGTTTTTTGCGACCCGGGTTTCGCCTTTCGGCATCTTCAGGCACTGTGTGCACTCACCAAAAGGCAAATAAACACTGATAAACACTTTGCCTTTTGGTCGCAAACCCGGGTCGCAAAAAACGACTCAAATGGAATAGTGCAAAATTTGAATCTATTAGAATTTACATTCAAATACCTTCAGTCGATAGTATTAACATTACTAAATCCATTTGATATTAGTTGTATTGTTAACTAAAGCTTTCGCTGGACGAAGTATCACAGTCTAGCTAAAGGCCGTCTATTTGTGGGGTTTATTAATGATTCAAGTCATGCTGAAAACACATGGATACATTACCAACCCGCAGTGCTAATTATTCCAAATATACACAGCGATCAATGGCGACGTGTCACTGCTCATTCAACAGATTTCCCTAATGAACACCATTCTTTGGAGTAAATAACATCAGTGTCTATATATAGTATGATCCACACAGTGATGAATATAATGTAAGCCAATATTGGCTATGAGCTATAAGCAATAACCAAAGTATTATTCATTTCTATAACTGTGTTGTTACTATTGGACAGTAGCAAAATTTTAGAGACTACCTTAATACAAATAAATTTTATATTACATTATGTCAGTACTTAACATACTAACAGAGACATCTATATGTCATACTATAATAGTCGTCACAATATAGGTATATAGGTACAGATACACTGCGTTCAAAAACAGTAATAATCGGTACGTAAATAAATTATGTTTTTTATAGAATATCGTGACATCTACTAGCAAATTTTTGTAAAAGATCTGAAAATGTCATTACAGATGCAGGTTTTTCAGTATCAGCTTACAAACAAATAATTTATATATATATAGAAAATCTAAGGTACTACTGAATACCAGCCAACATGGCGATGGGTGGAGGTAGGCTGTTAAGATTCGACATAAATAGTGCTAACTTCATCAGTCATATTTATTTGTTTTCATTGAACTAAGAATACAATTTGCAGATGATGCTGGTTAATTTTGCAAATTCAATTAAACACTGCTAACCAAACCATAATAGTTTAGGTATGCTATGGGAGATTTCACAAAAATAGTGCACACCTTTTCAGTCGTATTTATTTGTTTTCTTTGAAATAATAATAGGTACATATTATGATTACAATATAAATGGTGGTGGTTAGTTTTTTTTAAATCCAATTAACTATAATCCATAAAAAATATTCTCCTATCTATAAAATATCAAAAATTATAATTATAGTTATTTTATAGGTAAACAAATATTTCTTGACTATTATCTAGTATGGCTTGGATAATGCAGAGTTTAATTTAATTATTTTAAAAACTAACAAACCCTATCTACACATTGCAGTCATAATTTAATGAAAACAAATACGTTTGACTGACATAGTTAAGTGTGCATTATTTATATCGGATCTTTAAAGTATACCAACCTTCGCCACTGCCAGCCAATCATGGACCCCACACCCTGAAGCGGGCCCCTAGGCCAGGATCTTTGGTAGGCCCCCTACCAATCACTAATATTAAAGGCAGTATAGCGCTGTACACTCTACCTACAGAAACGTTTTCGAAATGGTGCTAGAGGTGAAATTAATAATAGTACCAACCTATTTAGTATATTTTTAGTATTTTTTAATAGGTACATCCACTTGAATTATTGAATTGTTGAGTATCGACACACATCAAAAATCGCATCGCATAACTAGATGTTTTAAAACCATAATCAACACTAACATTTTTCAAGTAAATTAGCACTGCAGGCGACCTTTTTACTATTAGGGTCAATTTGTGATGTATGTTTATTTAACTTATCTGGTTGACCCACCACGCCGGGCCCCCAGGCTAGAGCCCTATCAGCCCTCCCCTTGTGGGGGGCATGCAGCCAATACTGTGATCTCGGTTAGTGTGCATCTTTTTGATGGTATCAATTGTAAAGTCGGTTAACTGCACATTTAACTATAATTGTATAAATTTATTTGTAAATGGTTTGGAATGCTTACTGTGATGGATATATTTGTGGCATTTCATCTGAATAGTTCAATCGCTAGGCTCAGCAGCTCTTTTAGGTTAGTGTAACAAAACCAAAAATACGACTGTCTGACACCTAATTATATTGTCTATACCTACTCTATTCCATGGGTTTCGAGACATTTGGACCCTAGGGACCGTCTGCTTTGGGGTTTGATGACAGTGACTGAGATCTATCTATTTTTGATTATAAACATTCTCTACATTGAGTTACTGTATTGGTTATCACTAGACTTAGGATTCTTAGGTATTTACATATTTTTTTGAGCGGCCCCACAACAAAATATCAAAAATATCTATCTGTTTCAAACAATTTTGAAACATTTAAGCCCTATTTGTTAGCACATATTTTTTAACATTTTTGGATAATTACCTACATATTTTACGTATTATAGGTTTAAGCACATATTTTCACATAAACACAAAATTTCAATTTCAAAACACAAAAATTCCAACTCTATTTCATTAGCAAAAGAAATAATGGGAAACCGTTCCATAAAAAATGAATTGACATTCATCACTTCAAATTATGGTCATCTGGTAAACAAAATTGAAATGTTTGAATCATCTACAAAGTCAATAGTGGAGCAAATTAATATTTTACACAATACTGCTGCTAAAATACTAAATGTTTCTGGACCAATTGGAATAAAAATAAGTACAAAATTAAATAGTGTTTTAAATAAAAATACTGGACTTCAAACGCTGCAGAATATTAAAGCCGTTTTGGAAAATCCATCAGATACCTCAGATGTTTCAATGTTTTCTACTACAGAAATAGTTGTATTTACATACGCAATAATAACATCTGTATAAGTGGAAAGAAGTTTTCCATGTATAAAAATTTGTTAAGATCAAATCGTCAAAGATTCATTTTTGAAAATTTGAAGCATTATTTTATTATTTATGTAATAAAGCGTTTTCTGTTTATGAATAAATAATAAACTAAACTGTTGAAATATAATAATTCGAATATGATTTATTGTAATAGGTCTTACTTACTCAATTTTTTAGCACTTATTTTTGTTTTTTGGCACATAATTATGAAATTGTAATAACATATTTTCCAATTATATCTACATATTTTAGGTACCTATTAATCATTTTTCAGCACCTAAAAATCCTAAGCCTAGTTATCACCTATAATAACAAATTAAAATATTCTTAATAGTGTAAGTTGTTAGATATTACAAAGCTAATAACATCCACAAGCCTAGAATAACAAAAAAATATTTTATAATTACGGAATATTCTCCAAAGTCTCATCGAATGATACCATTCAGATTATTTACTGTTTAATAATAAATAATTACAAGATAAAAAGAACTTTGTATATACAACGTTTTTAAATTTTCTGTTGAATCATATAAACTTGACTTGATTAGCTTAAATTAAACGATCAAAAAAAATGTATTTGATAGAAATAATACTGAAATGTCATTTTGACACTCATATTGGTTTCCATAGTAACGCACGTATATACCTATTAATAATTTAGTTGTTAGGACCCTAGCAATCAATAATAGTTGATTTGATTACGGATTTCTTCCGAAATAATTTATCATACAAAACAGAATTAACTGAAAATGAATTTAATTCTACTTAAAAATGGCTAAAAGTATTTAAAAAATGCATTGGCATCGTGTTGTGATATATTCTAAAAGTTTCAAATATCTACTAGTCGGTAAGTTAGTTAAAAATGGATTGCAAGATTTGTACCGGACAAACAAACACCGGACAAATAAAAACGTTGTAAAATATGTCTACCTTATCAAATAGGTACTATATATTTTATAGTTCGTAATATGTTTAACTAAAAGTTTATGAAGATAACTGAGTTTGCATAATATAATATGATCATATCAACATAATAATATATGATCTGATTTGTTGACAATAATGACGTGCGATATGTATAATGATCATCAGTTAGACGTAAAGGTGAAATTCTAATCTAAAAAAATGTTTTTTGACAAAAAAAAATGGATTTCGAAGTGCGGTGTGGTCCGTATTGATTTCCGATAAAATCACACAGTAAATTTGCATCAGTAAACAAACACGGCATCGAGTAGGTGACCGTGTTCAAACATAATCAGACAATATTGTTTACAATTACCTGGAAGCATATTTATTGGGTTCCGCCATATTGGACTATCGCGCCTTTACAGCAAACAATTATTAACCCTTGAGAATGCTTAGTGGAATTCCATATTGGTGTCAGAGTTTTCACGATATTATTGTATTGGTATATCCCCAAACAATCTATACTTCATCACTGACATGATAGATTTCCAATTAAAACAATTCAGAGAAGAGAATGAACGTAGTTTGATTAGCTATCGAAGAATTTTCACACTGTGGTTTAATTAAAATAACTATACTTTATTTACAAATGGCTGAAGTACCTGGTTTCGCACGAGGTCTATTCGACAATAGATAGTTATGTATTTTAGTTAACACAACAATAATATTTTTCAACATCGAGGTAACTGCACTATACAATATGTCAAAATTAAAGTAATAATTCTGATAGCAGTAATAAAATTGTCAAACAAAAGAACAAAATTTAAAATTGGAATCGGCAGGAAAAGTCATTGGACAATTAAAACAAACTTTGTATTTTTTACCACGTTTTTATTAGCTCGTATTCTTATTTGTCCGGTGGTTGTTTATCCAGTACAAATCTTGCAATCGATTGTTAACTAACTTCCCGACTAGCTAGACATTTGAAACTTTTAGAATATATCAGAACACGATGCCAATGCATTCTTTTAATACTTTTAGCCATCTTTAAGTAGAATTGAATTCATTTTCAGTTAATTCTGTTTTGTATGAAAAGTTATTTCGGAATAAATCCGTAATCCAATCCACTATTATTCGTTGCTAAGTGGGTGGTCCTAGCAACTAAATTATTTATATATACGTGCGTTACTATTTAAGATCAAAATGACATTTCACTATTCTATATTTGTTTGTTTGTTTGTTTTTTATTTACTTCATATCAAGTACAAGTTTGAGCATATTGAGCATAATAATTCAACAGAAAATTTAAAAACGTTGTATATAAAAAGTTCTTTTTATCTTGTAATTATTTTACTATAATCTATAATTTATTTTCATCCTGTAAACTACAATTAGATTGTAAGAATTCTCATTAGTTTATCTTTAACACAATAATTGTATAAAACTAAATTGAGATGCCAAAGTCCAGTGCGAAAAGAAATCTACAAAAATTTGAGCTTCGAAAAATTTATAGATATCTTGAATTGTTGAGAATTAAAATATATTCTTGAATTTTAAGGATTTCAAAACTACTACTAAATAAGTCGATCTAAATAAGTCGTACAAAATTGCAAACAGCGGCGGTTATGACCAGCCACCCTTCAAAAATTTTGCACATGTGATAACTGACATCAAATGTTAAAATCCAGCAATAGTTGTGTTATTAATACTATAGTTTTCCTATGCAAAAATATGAATATATTTAAAATTTTGGTACTCTCTGACTAAGCGACTGCCTCATCCAATGAGGTTTCATTTTTCGCTGCACTTATGGAGACTTTCTTACTAGCGAAAATCGTACATTGTCCACCTTCAGTTTGGGCAAATAAAATCTCATTGGCTGAAGACCGCTCCCTACTAATCAGGCGATACCTCATTGGATGCATTCCCAATACGCTAACCAATGAATGGCCCTGAATGATTTACAAACTATCGAAAATGTGCATGCATTAAATGTATGTGAATTTAGCCAAAGACCTATTAATTCTATCATATTATAGTAAATCAATGGAAAAAACCGCTACTATGTCAAACTATATTTATTTTTACAGCAATATTTCACTGGTTTGCTTGTAGTTTAGTTTAAAAAAACGATTTTAGACGAATGTTAATTATTATACTTTCGTCTGAACTAGGCATTACGAATTTCATTATTTTTTTTCAATTTCCGGTTAGGGAATTCTAAATAATAAAAACGTATTTTTTAAAAGACATCTTTCGACGAATCTGGGACGCAGCAAACAGCGCTGGGGCTTTAAAGTAAATATCATATATTTCCCGACATTTATTATTTTTTGTTTGATTAAGGAGACGATGCGACCAAAGACGTTTTTTTCTGATTACCGATATACACAATCATTACATTTTGTATTTATTCAGTGAAATAAGTATTTGATTTTACTCTTGTCGAAAATATCCTGTCGTAAAACGAATACCGATTTTAAAATTGACGTTTGTACAACATAAATGTATAAAAAATATTGACACTGCTAATCCAAAAGGACGTAAGTGACATTAAAGTTAATGGCCCCGCTAAACCACACCCGCCCCGCACCACACCCAGTTTTAATCGGGCGTATCACGGGACACGTTTGGTATGTATCATCATTTTTTTTATGATTGGAAATGTCTCAGAGGCACCCAAGACTAAGATAGCCATGCACTCAAATGTGCTTTAACTGATTTTAAGTTGAAGTACCCACGGGAGAGATGAGCACGTAGAGACAATATTAAAAATCATAATAAGTAACAAATTAAAACCAGTACAGAACTAACGAACATTCTAAGTGGAGAGATCTTCACGTTGGCAGTATGACGCCACAATTTTTCTAAATGCAATAAAATTGGCCTTTGTGGCGACCAGGTCGGACGGTCCGATGGGCCCAACAGCTGGTTGAACCGACTTAAGCAGTTCTTCTCTCTCCGTACACGTTTTAGGACATTCACAGAGGATGTGGTTTGCATACGTAAATGCATTGCGATGTAAGTGACAATTTGCAACATTACAGCTGGTTTCACCATATATTTTTAATAGTATAACACAGCGGTTTCTAAAGTGGGGGGAGCGAAAAGTATAATCTTTAATCCTTTGATGCTTCGAGTTAATACACAATGGAGCGCAAAGATTTTTTTTAGATACATATTAGCACTATGCTTACGCGCCCTTTTAATTAATTTTGTAATTAACGTGTTAATTTGCATTTGAAAAGTAATTAGCAAAAACACAATTTTGTGCGGCCCGTAAGCTATGGGTTAACATAAGATTTGGAGCCACTGGTTTAACAGTTGCAACTTATTCATCGAATGACTCTTACTGGCGCATGATAATATCGACAACGCTAAACCATAAGTGCAATTGAAAATTTACAACTTGACGTGAGACCAGTGATGTCCCATGGGGGTAGGTTAGAGTCGCTTGGGGGCGGCAGTTACTCGAAGAGCGGCAATTCGAGGAAAATCATTTGGTATATATAGAAATAGCTACCTAAACTGAGTACTGAAGAGCATACTTCAGTGAAACGGAAAATAATTTTCAGCAATAGGTGGGACGTAATTTCGCAAGCGTTGCCAATCGGAGAGCGATAGTCGACCTGTGAGCACGTCAATTTATTTTGTGATGGCGTCGGAGGAATTAATTCTTAAATCGTGTAAAGATGACTAAAAAACGTTACGTATTTACTCTAAAAACAAAATATGTCAATGAATATATTATTATTATTACTTAAATAACAATAAACATAACATTAAATGGACGCATTTTGAATTTTTATGACAAATTATGTTTAGTTCGTCACGCGTAGTTTGCACAATCTGCGTGTCGCGTAGTCACGATCGTTTTAGACCATGCCTCAGCTGAAGTATAGCCTTAATAACGAAAATATCTTTCTTTTAAAAATTTCAGCTCACTGGTTGGAAACAAAATGTTACAAAGGTTAAAAAAGGTTTACCAGAACTGTATTTTTGTCGGGTTTGCGATGTCTAGTTTACTTCCGTTGCTCTTCAACGTCATTGATGACCGGAAACGACACGAGCACGGATGATAGAAACAGTGGCATCCCTAGACAAAATGCCGCCCCTAGGCAGCGCCAAAATGCCATCCCATTTTTATACAGTTTTTTATCATCTTCCATGACATATTATATATACCACTAAATCTAATTATACCACTAAATTATACCACTAAATCTAATTTAAATGCCATCTCTACTTCAATAAACAATATTGCGGGTCCACGGTTTTCAGATACATTTAAATATACACCTGACAACTTTCAAAACTCTCGAGTGACTAGCAAAAATATTTGGATACATTAATTAGCTGACTATGTACCTACCTATAACTCAAATATAATTCTCAAATCTGCACGTGTCATTGCTGGTCATCAAGGATGTGACGTCCAAGGACAACGGAAATAAACTAAACATCGCAAACCCGACAAAAAAAAATACAATCCTGTTAAACATTCTATGTTAATTAATATGCACATTTTGTTTCCAACCAGTGAGCTGAATTTTTTAATGGAGAGATATTTTCGTGATTACTAAGTTTAGGTACCTATTTCTTTATATACCTAATGATTCTTCTCGATTTCCCGCCCTTCTGCCTACCCTCACGGGACGTCACTGGATAGAAAATATTTTATAAAAAAAAATGGGGCGGCATTTTGTCTAGGGACGTCATTGCGTGAGACCCATTTGAAATAATAATCTAATTAGCTTCGTCATATTATATTTTTCACTGACCACTATACCAAAAAACATTGTTACTTCGTCACGGAATAATTCTTGCTGATGCAATTTTAAGACACTAAAGATGGCAATATCATAAACAAAAGAACAATAAATAATAATTAATAATGTCGCCAACGTCCTTTTAACTTAGCATTCTCGATATTTTGTTTTTTTTTTTCATCGTGTAAACGTTTTGCATGTTTTCCATTAATTTTCAATATGATTTTGCTTCCACGTGTTTTTTTCTTCTTTGAGTAAAAATACCTGTTTAGTTTTAAAAACGTCGATTCAATACGTAGAAATCGTAAATAAATATATCGACATTTCTTTACCAACTGGAAAAAAATCATTCCAAAACAGAAATATTTTTATTAATTGCACGTGTATAATAATAATAATATGTACGTCAATTACAATTACAAGCCACGTGCTTCTAAAATAATAAAATAATAGATATGTACCTACTTATTTACTCGCTGTTAAATTGAGAGGAAATTTTAAAATCACATTTTAGTATATGACAGTGGCGACGCCTTTATACTAGGAGAGAATTAATCAAAGCCATGTCAGCCTTGATAAATATACATAAATTTGAATTACCTAAAGACATTTCAAAAGTAAAAAATACCAACAAAGATAATTATATTTATTCTCTAACCCGGGGGTAGTCAATCATTTTATACCTACCGCCCACTTTTGTATCTCTGTTAGTAGTAATATTTTCTAACCGTCCACCGGTTCCACAGTAATGGTGATTTACTTTACGTAGGGAACTTTACTTTGTAGCTGTTGAATAATAAGCGATCAAATATCTATTGTTTAAGATATCAAATTACTCTGCAGTAATATATTCCCAGCGAATCCATTTCCAGCAAGCAATCTTAGCTAAATCAGCAAGTTGTTTGGCGACATTAAATACGGTATATTATTACATATCACAGCACATTATAAATCATTACGGTGTATTAGCTGAATAATCATTTTTATAGTATCATATTTTCGTACAACTGTAATAACAAATAATATTTCATTTCGCTACTCATTTTAAAACGCTGACTCTATTTTTAGTTCAATATGATTATGTAACAGAATTTAATGTTAATGTATTACTTTTTAGTGCATAAATAACGAAGAATAATTTATCTAGATGTCACTCGAATCCAAGTACTTAGCTCGTAACTATCATTGTATAATATACTATTGTACCGATACGCTGCTAATAAATCTCACCCTGCTACATCGTATACTTCATTATCATCATCCTCAATCTACACATCGAACACCACACTAGTGACCCAACAATTTTATAAAATTTATAAAGCAGGGTTACAGCTGGACAAGTTAAAGTATATTTTAATAATTACTTACCAAATACTTTATGTGAGACTTTCGCTAAGTTTGGCAGAATAAATCTTTATAAAACAACTTACTGTAGTTAAATCTATCTTTTTATTTATACTTTGCATACATTTATGAAAACATAATGAAAATGTTTTTAAAATCCCACAATGAAAGCGATAGGGACCAGGTTGACTACCCCTGCTCTAACCAATACAGCCATCCGTCTCTAAGTACTTACGATTCACATACACATAGATATGCTGTATTCAAAACTATCGAATCTTCCACTAACACATGCAAACAAAGGCTTGGTATAATTCAAAGTTTTTTTGTATGAACTCTGATGGTGTTTGTCCTTGAGATTGAAGAACTATCTACATTCTACATCATTGTATGAAATGGACAATGCTTTCACGACAACGCCTAACTACCTTTGCGCATTGGCTATGTTATTTTGCGTACAGTAGGAAACCTCCGTGTAGCCTACCGAAAAAAAATCCAACTTACGAACCGTATATATTTTTAGCCCAAGTTCGATCCCGGTTCAGGATCTTTTTTTCTTTCAGCAATAAATGTCTAGCTCAAAATTTCAGCATACTCTTTTACATCATGCATATTAATTTATCATATTTTTTGTCCTTTCTTGATATGTCCAGCATGTACATTTCAAAGTTATATCCAAAATCTTCAAAATGATAAAGTTATATATGAAAGTAAACAAACTCTGCCATTCTTGGTAGTATTTACTTGTGTTATAATTATCTTAGAAATCGGAAGAATCCGTTGTTTGTTCTCCCAAGGTGCAGAACTAACCTGAAATTGGTAATGCCAATTGGGAGGAGAATGACTGTGCTCAATCAAGTCGCTGGATATCGATATATTCCACTTGCGCGAGGTGAGTTTAGATGGACATAGCTTTATTATTTTTTTAGATAGGGATATTTTATTCTGTATTTTTATTGAAGTGTGTATTGTTAAGACTTATTTTTATGGCATGTTCATTATTTCGATTTCTTAATGCTAATACTCCGTATCTGACATATATGACGAAAATTACTTTTTGATCTAAGTAATAATAAAAACAACAAATTCTCGTATCTTTATTTGAACAAATAAAATACAACAATAATAGTAATTTCCAATATCTGAATATTACAAGGAAAAACCATTTTCTTTTCTTTTTTTCTTTCGACCATGTCCGATCCTAATAGGATCCATATGGGCCTCCACAGAGTGGAAGTTTTTATTAACAGATTTTTATTTTTACGAGAAATGGATGTCAGCCACTTGCTCAACCTAATAGGTCAATTAGGAGGAAAAACCTGTAGGTCCATATCCCTCCATATGTCTCTAAACAGACGTGTTTTGGCATAGCAAATTTAAATTCTAGTAAAAGCATTATGTTACAAAAATGTATTAACTTTTTTTTTTGTTTCTGTCCAATTCGTAAAAGTCACTTCCGGGATATTAACAATAGGCCATCGATAATATTATTGTAAAATAAATAAATTTGAATTTGAAGAAAATCTTCGGACAAAGGTTGGATACCACTACTATTCTAGACTGCAGAAAAATCCCATTCGTTACTTTTATGAATAGACGTAAAAATAATGCGGCCGTATAGAAGCTATTTTTAATTAATCAAAGTAATCCCCGGAGGCGCCCCGCATATAAGTATGATAGGGTTCTATTTTTGAGAAGGGCAGTACATTCTTAAAACGGGCGTAATCTTGCTTTACGAGCCCGCTGTTGAGAAACTAATTCGCGGAGTAAAATAAAACTAAAAGACAAAACAAGAACGTCCCGAAATTAAACGAATTCATCAAGAGTTTTTGACGGACGTTTTTCACCAGAATTTATGCAGGGTCGGATACAAATTATCTTCAACGCTGTGAATCTCAATCTGCAGACGCAGTTGTAACAATGCTTAATTATATGTGGATCAAATGGCTTGTTCCAGCATTAACCCCAGTCTAGTAATGTCAAACATATTACAGTTGTAAAACTAAGCCCTGGTACCTACACCAATAAAAATGTTGATAACGAAACACTAATTGTAAAAATTAATCACTACAGACCTGATCACTATAATCTTGCAGCATCCTTACTTCGCTTAGGTAGGTATGCCAAATGCTCTCAAATGTCAATGCGGAAGTGACCATGAAGATATAAATCACGTGAATTGGCAATTGCTTTAGAAGTAAAAATTACTAATTAATCTTGAAATGTTTATAGCTCAGCCAAACATCAAATTAATCATTGTTGTGTATCCAAATGTTTCTAAGAGAATGTAACCTGTAAGTATAAATTATAAGACCACATGGCTGAAGCTTACATGTAAGTATACCTACCAATTATGAATTATATGTATTTTTTTTAAATCTTATTTAATATAATCATTAATCTTGTATAAATGGAATTCAACAATGTATAAAATATTTTTTTTAAAACTCCAATCTAGCTGTACACTCGACTGAGAGCTCGAACGAAATCTAAGTCGAATGTAGTTGGATGTAGATGCACGCTCTACCGCCCGCACCTCACCCCATCACTCCATCGCTACTATCTGCTCACTTTTAATATTGACGATCAAATACCCAGACTTGATGAAAATGCATAAATGCACTATAACGTTACCTGGAATCGTACCTGTAATTAGAAGACGGTGACTACAGGACCACATTCATAGATAACATTATTTATTAATTATAATAGACAGTATAGACCTACAAACTTATTTTAAGAATGGATGAGGGAGCCACAGTCGAAAACTACCCAATCAAGGCTCGCAACTGGACAGAATCTGACATTCGAATGACGTTTTCAAAATGGCGTCCATACGGTAGTTCGTAGCTCTATTTTTACAGTTCTTTAGATAAGTTTGTAGGACTATAGGTATGCATGTTTGTTCCTTTTAATTTTGAATTTTCACCATAGACTAATACCCCGTTTACACGTGCATAGCTATACTGTTGGCAGTAAGAAAATGTATGGGTAAACATGTATTACCCTGCAGTTGGTAAGATTGCATTCATGAATCAAACACGTTTGGAAGTACAAAGAGATCGAGCCCTGTCTGCACGGCGATGTTGTTGGTTTCGCACCGGAAGTTTCAAATAGCGCCAAAAGTCACAATCCGAAGAACTTATCCAAAGAGAATTTGGTGTAGCCAGTCGAATCAATGATAATCAAAGTTAATGTTTATAAAGCAGAGGTTTTAAACATAACAAGTTATAATAATACTTCTTCGCGAGTGCATCGTGAAATGTCTTTATATCACCGACAAAGCACTGAGAAGCGCTGTTCCAGAGCTTTCGCACTGAGTGGGCGCGAGCTTTAAGTTTACGATGCATCGTCAAGCGGGCGGGGGAGGGCGTCGCCGGCGCCGGATCGCGAGGCGCTCGCAAACTTTAATTTGCGGCGTCGACCGCATCCTTCGGCGCTGATGGGAAGCTCTGCACGCGAATCGAACCTCCAAGTCTGCACTTGATGAAATGTTTGTTTGCGTAGCTTTCCATTCAATCTCAGGTGATGCACCACCTGAGCTTGTTTATGCACCTTTCCAAACTTTACCGACATAAATTGCATATTTACTTTGATGATCTGACTTTTCAATACTAATCTACTAATATTATCGATATATATTATTATATCTACAGGATTTATAACTCCATACAACAACTAAACAGAAAAATGGGTCCTACTTTCAGACATAGTTATAGACATCTGACAAAATCATTCACCAACCTTTATTGGAATTCTTTTATGAAGGAAAATTAACAATTACATTGATTATAAATATTCCAATTCAATTCAAATTTATTTATATACATATATATATATATATATAGTGAACTTCACAAATTATCAATTTACGACTTCACAATATGACGTTTAGAAACAAATAATAAAACAATATAAAACAATGATATAAATATGTACGATATAAAGAGTAAATACAAAAATTATAAAGTAGTACATAAAAGTTCACTGAATGAGCTAAATAGCCACTATTTTAAGAATTTATAAAACAACACCCTCCAATACTCATCCTCACGTAGGTGGGATATAATTTTCAACATTCGTAGCGATTTGGTTGAACAGAGTTTTACTCTCCCAATTGGCATCACCAATGGCTGGTTAATTCTATACCTCGGGAGAATAAACAACTGATCGTCCCAATTTATAAGATAGTTATCAGGGACAAACAGGTCAATACTACCAATAATCACTATCATTTACACCGCATATAAGTCGGAAAAAATACATGGCTGAATAGTATGTAGGTATACCAGAAAGCCAATTGTATAAAGCCACGGATAGTATCCATACAACCTCAATTAAAAGAGTCTCATGTATACTTACATATAAATAGATTAAAGGGAAAATATAGCAGCCAATAAAGTTTCCATAATACAATTATAGCCTAGCAAGATACTCGTAGTCAAAGTATAAAAAGAATAGCATTAATATAAAATAAAAGAAATGAAAAACAGCAAAAGAATATTAAATAATTATAAACGGAAAGGTAACAGTTTTCTAATATCGATAATAATATTGAAATATACACATATTAGTGTAATAGACAACTGAGAAGAAAGGAAGAGAATATACATATTTATTTCAATTACGATCAGGGTAGATTATACAAAATGTTGAAGACATATAGGTAAGTAGTATATAAAAAATATTTTTTTAAATATTCCATAAATTGTATTTTTTCAATTTGAAATCACAATAAATTAATTGTATCGTATTAACTCTGTGGAGACCCAAATGGTCTTCTTAAGATCGGACTCGACCTAATATAATATGTAATATAGATTTCTTCTTTCTTTCGACCATGTCCGATCCTAATAGGATCATATGGGCCTCCACAGAGTGGAGGTTTGTATTAACAGATTTTTATTTTTACGAGAAATGGATGTCAGCCACTTGCTCAACCTATTAGGTCCATACTCTGACTCATACACAAATTGAAAAACAATATGTGTACTTTCCAGACCCAGGATTTGAACCTGGGACCCTCGATACTATAGACCGGCGCTTAAGCCACGCGACCATCGTGGGTGTGAATATAGATTTTAAAAGTTTATAAATTGGTATTACAATACAGATAGAGTTCATATTTTATCCTTCGCTATCATCTGTATTTATCTGTTGATTATGAAAGATTAAAACGATTTTTTCCAGATTAATCTTTAGAGCAGATTAAAAGTTTGCAGTCACAAAATATATAGAGAGAAAACGGTTTAATCTAAAATGTGCCGGAAAATACTTTCCTCTGAGAATGAATAATTTGAGACGATGAGAATGAAAAGCTAGTAAGGGATCTTCGAAAAAAAATAACTAAATAGTAAACATGTGTTTGAGTTCGCCGTATAGGCCAGTCACGTGACATATACGGATAAACAAGCACTAATAAAACGACCCTGGTGTAGGAAATGATCCAAAAGGAAAACAGAGTGCGTGAAGACCACGACTTGATAATCTACAGATAGATTTGCGAACACTAGGATTGATCGACTAGAGATGAGGGACGTAGTAGAAATTTAGGGATTCGAATCCCGAGACAAAATTTTGATCCCGGGATTTTGGAATTACAATTTGACGATGCCGAGATCCCGGGATTGGCGTTTTTTTCGATAGTTAATATTTTTTTTATTTATACAAATAGTATTGATAAAATCGGTCAAAAATGTTTAGTATAATTTATACTATTAAGATATTTAATGTTAATATTGTGCACGTTCAATCTTGGAAATACATGGGCTAAATAGAGTAAATAATATTGTAATTTACACGGTGTGAAAGTAAAACAGATTTTTTTTGTATTTATTTAAGAAAAGATAACATTCATAAAATTCGGCGTATAAACAAGTGCCTGCCTGCACGTCATTGGCACTGGCGGTTAGACGCTGTTTGCGTGCCAGAACGTCAGTGGCGTCTAGCTGGTTAAATGAACGAATTCATTATTTTTATGACGTTCTTACGATTGCGTATGACAAAAAAAATAGTTATATATTATCCGTGACCATCCGGCGATTCCCTCTGTGACATGTGCAGGTACATACACTTCACTAACATAATTTTGTACACATACTAATTGATTGTGATTGTTAAAAAAAATCAATGCCGAAGGTTTCGGGATTATGTTAACTAATCCAGTAATTCATAGGTATAGAAAATTGTCCGGGATACCAGGATTGGATTCCCTAAGTAGAATGATTAAGTAGAAGGGCTGTAGTCCATGAGAACAAATAAGAAGTAAAAATATGATGTACGTACATTAATCCAGTAGGCGTATTCTTTGCGGATATGGTATTTGAACTTTATTAATTATGTATATCAAAAAAGGAAACACGTGGGTAGCTTATAATAGAGATGTTATGTATAATGTTAAAATTGCGAATGTTTACAAAACTGCTCATACCACTTAAATGTAAAAAGGCGCCAAATATGAAAATTTAATTAAGCGTTTCCAATATAAATATACGTAAAAACTGTACCCGAGGTGAAATTGGAAAGTACCTACGCGAAATTAGCAAGAGCGAGGGCCTAGTTCGGCGATGGCCAACCCTTGAGCCACGTTCAAGATACCCTTGAGTACTTAAATTAATAGGTTTTTTTAATTTTAAAAAATATTTAATAAATTCGAAAAAATTTGAGATATAAAACATTAACTTTTTTAAAGTTTTGCTCCTTTCATCAATTTTAACGAACGTTTTTTTAGGTAATTCTTTATATATATTGGTAGAGGAAAGACAGATTGTTCTGACATTGCGGCTACGACAAAATCACTTGCAACGGTGTTACCCGCCTCTCACATCTAAATTCGTTTCGTCTACCGCACAGCCATAAATCAAACCTTCTAGGAACGTTGCTCCGATGTTGCATATAAGCCGGCTCGCACATCACAACTCGCCTTGTGTGCCTGACGGCCATAAATCAAATTTTCTGAGACCACCGACGAATGTTGCATGCTACAACCTCGCACATCTGCCTAGCGGCAAACGTCAAACGCGAAAAAGGAGAAGTCTCTCGTCTGCCATTTTTATTATGTTGATTGTATAAACAAACGTCAAACGCGGTGACCAGCGATGAGCGAGCAATGACAGTGTATACAGAGACAGAGACAGAAATGGCCGATGGCCGCAGGCTGTGCGCTTGCGTGAAGCCGACATTTTTCGAGATCGACATGCAGGCTTTGGCCAATGCAACTCGAGGCATGTCGCAGGGTCGCAGAGTCGCAGTTGCATCGGCCAATTTCAAAATCGGCTCCATTTGATAACGTTTGTTTCTTGGTTTACGATGACGTCACATCGACGAATTCGTCGTAAGACGCATGCGGCGTGTTCTGATGTGCGAGCCCACTAAAGGCACCTAGCGACAGCCCCGCGTAACCTCTTGAAACGTGGATATGTATATTGGGATGCGGCAACCGGTGACCGGCGAGCCAGTGTAGGAATGACTAATTTGTAGGTGTGCTTATGCGTTCTGGTGGCTTCGACTCGCAGCCCGAGACGAGCGCGATTTGTTGCTAGATGTTTTTTTCGAAGTACATGTCATCACATTGTATTAAAAAAAAAAACTAACCAACATCATTCACAATTTGTACATACTCTTAAATCAATGAAAAAAATTACTAAGAAAGTGTATACTATTTTTGACAGATCTCCACAGCCTAACTCCACTATTATGGTTTAGTTTAGTAGGGTCTAATTAAATTTTAAAAAACTAACCAATACCATCTAAAATTTGTAAAATTAGTTCAATGAAAACAACTAAGTATGACTAATAAAGTTTAGTGTGTACTATTTGTGTCGGATCTCCACAGTCTACCTCCACTCTTCACCTTTGGAACGGATCGTAGGTAGGTATATGTACAAAAAAGTCTTGTGATAAAAATAAATGATGCAAAAGAAATAAAATCAATTGTGTATGTTATGAAACACGGTTGGGAGTTAAAATATATAATTGAGAAAATGTTTACCATCGCTGGTTTAGGTTAAACACTGATTGTTTAATATTGTGAAAGATAATAATTGAAAGTAAGCAGAATCGAATAAACAATCCAAGTACTTTATGATCTAAGCCATTTCCAAACAAATGTTATAGAACATAATATATTTTAACTTAGAATAAAATAATGAAATGATGTATAGGTGTAAATACACTTAAACTAGTGAGTACTTTTGTAGTGGCAATATCGTAAATTAGAATGATTAATTTTCAATAAAACATAATTTGAAACACCTCAGAAACATTCACTTAAATCTTATAAATTATTCATTGAATAAAAAAAATAGTGTATTTCATTGAAATGTATCGTCATCGTTAGCTGGGGTTGATCCACTACTGGATGAAGGCCTCCCCAAGCTCCCTTCACTCTTCTTGGTTCCAAGTTCTTTCCTGCCACATATATCCACTGAACTTTATGAGCTCGTCTATCCAGCTGGTTTTCGGGCGTCTCTGTGAGTATTTAGTGGCCCTTGGGTACCATTCTATGACGGTTGCCCACTCGCCGAGCGAGATGTCTAGACCATTTCTATTTCATCTGCTTAGCGACATCTATCACATCGCGTACTCTCACCTGCTTCCTTATCCGTTGGTTTCTTTTGTGATCTTTACGCGTTATGTCCAAAATGCAACTGTCCATGCCACGTTGCGCAGCTCATAATTTTTGAACTTTTCTTACATTAAGAATCCATGTTTCGCATGCATACGTGAGCATTGGTAGCACACATTGGTTGAACACTTTACGCTGAAGACACAATGGGAGGTCACTTTTGAAGATACTATTCAGGCACACAAGTGCACTCCATGTCAGTTTCGTCCATTGTATTATTGTTTTGAATAAATAGTATAGATTCCCACAAATTAGCCTAATGACTGCGTTCCTGTGGCCATTTTATTCGTATATAAAATCTCAATAAATCCAAACGATAACATTGTGCTTTATAACCCATTTATTCATTCAATAAACATAACTATTTTTTCACTAATTTCGCCCAGAACTCGCTGACCAAATTAACGTAGTTATACGTAGAATTTCTTGCTTACTTCGACAGTAAACTTTTCTCATATAAATGTTTCTGAGGTTTTAGCGTATTATAATATATTCATAACCAGGGATTCCAATCCCGGGATCCCGAACTATTTTCGATACCTATGAATCCCGGGATTGGTAAACATAATCCCGAAGCTTTCGGGATTGATTTTTTATCAATTTTTATGGAAAATAAAATAAAAACGAAAATATAACAGAAAAATACTTTTAAAAACATATAACTACATTAGAAATAATCTGAGTTTGAATGAAGTTTGATTTATTAGCCATGTGTTGCCAATTCATTTTATTTTTCACATAAATTAATAAAAATGAGAAAGATTGAATCGACTTTTAAAATAATAACAATTGAAATTTGAAAATATGACGAATCAACAAAAAATTATAGGCTGCTTGGGTTCCAAAATAAGATCCAGATTACATGACGAAACACTTGATGCTTTGGTATTACTGTGGGCTTATTATTATTCAGAATAATGTTTTAATTACTTAAATCTTAAATTTTTTTATAGTGTATTTATTGTCAACACAATAGGTTATTTTTTATTTTAATTAAACTTGTATTTGTATTTGTTACCTTTTCATAAATAAATAAAACTCTTTTACTTTCACATTATTATTTATATTACAATATTATTTACTCCATTAAACCTATGTAGGTATTTCCAATATTGAACGTACAATATTAACAATAAATGTCTTAAATAGTATAAATTATACTAAATTTATTTTTGACCGATTTTATCAACGTTATTTGTATATATAAAAAATTTATATTAACTATTGAAAAAATGCCAATCCCGGGACTAGTCCCGGGATCCCGGAATCGTCAAATTGTAATCCATAAATCCCGGGATCAATATTTTGGCTCGGGATTGGATTCCCTATTCATAACTACACTACCTTGACCACATAATGAGAGCATATTATATTCCCAAGCTCATTCTCTAAGTAAATTGAAACTGTATATGTGGCAGTGAAAATCTCTGCATTCCGTGATTGATATGAATACAGTACCACCGAACCATCCCATGTAGCTAACGATATAATAAAGATTATTACACTAGTGGTTTCCAACCTAGAATTAGGTATGACAGAAGAAGATGAATAACAAAAAAAAATACACGTTGGCTTTATGTTGAATAATTTTAATAAAAAACTTAGTTTGTACGGTAGTCTGTGGTTATTGAATTTCTATGGTAAAAGTTGATTTAGGCACATTGTTATTTTAATTATAAATATAAATGAAAGCGATTATACATATGGCGCTCTAATAACGGCTAAGTTAACATACAGACGGCCATTGATTTTCAAAAAGGTTCTGGAATAACAAAAACACGCAGGCCTAAGTTTTCATATAAGGGTTTAATAGTATTAAATTTTATCGCTGTAGGACAGCGGATGGGTATTTTTTGTTTGATAATTTAGAAACTAAAAAAATACAAATTTTCCGTAACTGCATGTTTTGGGTTATATTTGAAATTGTATGGGAAAGATTAACAATATACAGTATAAAATTAACTGAAACTATCACGGTTTTTGTCGCGCTTGGTAAATGAAACGATTGTAATAATGTAGACAATAATAATAGGTACGAAGGACAACATTCGAAAACATCATTTCTTTCAAAACTGTCAAAAAAATTCGATCTTATTACTGGTCCCATGTTACCCTATACTCTATACCTACCTTGAGCAACGTTAGAAGTCATTCACCTAATTATTTTTTTTTTTTGTCTACAACTAGTCTGATACATCAGGGGAGAAAGCTGTGTGAATCATTCATGGAACAGTTCAATATTTGGAGAAAAGCAGACATATATAGTTGTAATCAATTATTAAATGCTAGTGTGCTAATAATTTTATTTAAAATTAAAATGCCTAGGTGGAAAGCCCATCCCAGGATGAAAAAATATTTAAAGTATTGTTAATTATTAGGAACCAACTTTTAAAATTAAATATCACTGAATGAGTTTTCGAAAGGTATGTCCAACTCAACCGACAACTTTTCTTCTTCTTCGGCCATATCCCTTAGTTGGAGCATATGGTCACAACGCGGCACCTCCAAGAATCCCTATTACTCACTAGTCTGCTTGCATCATTCCAGATCATACAAGCATCCCGTAGCTCCGCCGTATACACTCGATTGATAGTATTTAGAAGCCAAAATCCGGTTGGTTTGAAGAACAGGCAAGTCAGGTTGAGGTTCTCTTCTGGCATCAGCAGCATGCGGCCGAGCTAGGTCTAATGCCGCCTCTTCACTCAACGTGATGAGAGGATGTTTGGTACGTTTTCTTATCTTCTACTCGTACACCCAGTATCAGTTGCAAATATCTGTTTTTGAAGCTCACTATACGGTGTTTCTAACCCTTCGTAATGTACCATGATTCGCTACTTTAAAGCAGTACCGTCAGAATGCAAGCGTTGAATAGGCGGCATTTGGTTTAAACTGAGTACAATCGTGAGTCCCAGACACTCCGCATCGAGTTGAATATTGCTCCATCCATTTCCATTTAGATAGCAAGCTCTTTTTGCAAAATTCGATGTGTACCCGAAGGTATTTGAACCTATCGATCCTCTCGTTGTTTTGCCCGTCGCTAATCAAAGGGAAACCTAGATCAGGACAACTGCTATTGCTCAAAACGTTACAAAAACCGACAAATTTTACGGATGTTTATAAATCGAAGTGAAAGTGTTACACGTGATATACATGTGTTTTCAAAAAATCTCTTCAATAATAAATACTTTAAAATAAAACCAATTTAACTTTATCAAAACGAGACTGCCTTTTTTGTTTTTTCCTCTTCTCAAAAGTCGTTGTGATTAGTAACCAACCGAGTAACCAACATAACAATGTCAGAAAAATAAAAAAACTCATATATATATTATATATTATTATATTATGGCATCATACACAAGAAAAAACAACACAACACAGTACGAACGAGCATATTTTATGCAAATACTTCCCTCTGTGTTGATAGCGTTGGTAGAGTTTGTGTAACATGTTAAACTCCGTAGTAATTACCCTTTTTTCCGCCAGAGTGTACGGTTTAATTTTACTTGGTCCTGTTAGGCAGCGCGGAAAAAGTTTTACTCTCGCAAAATACGTAGGGAAACCAAAGATTAATGAAGGTTTGAGAGACAGTGATAATTCCTATAGTGTTCCAGCGAAGCTATCTCATCCACAAGACGGCTATCGACGGGAGTTTATCACATTTATGTATTGAGGCGGTTAATTGTTACAATTACTTAACCGTCTAAACCAGGCCTATGCAAACTAAGGCCTGCGGATTGCATGCGGCCCGCGAGCTTTAATGGTATTTCTGATAAAAGTTTACCTTTTAAAAATTAAATTTATAACCAGCAAATTTTATAACAATCTTAATTCGGATACATTCAAACAACTTAAAGATTCTGCTCGAGAAATGTTGGTTATTTTTGGATCAACCTACATAATATTATTATGTCAACAAACATTTTCAATTATGAATATAAATAAAAACTCCTTACGATCAAGCATCACCGATGAACATTTACAAGCAGTTTTAATAATTTCAACAACAAAATTAACACCTGAAAAAAAAACATTGAAAAATGTAAAACATTCATTCTTCTCGTTAAATTGTTGGTTATTAGAGAATCGTTAATTTTTATATGTTCAAATTCTTTCATCGTGATAATAAATAACGTATGTCTAATAATAGTATTTTACTTGCAGCCCGCCGTTCATTTTATATTCTTAATGTTGCCCTTTATCCAAAAAGTTTTCCCAGACCTGGTCTAAACTGTTAAAAAGTGCTATGTTTTTGTTTTAACAGCCCCTCTCTTGGCTGTGTTAACTTTGTGGGCGAGATAGACAGTTTTCACAGTTTATACGGTTAACTTATTGTACCTAACAATTATAATAGGTACCTCAATAGTTAAGTAAAATAAACTACCGTCGATAGCCGCCTTGTCTATAGAATAGAACCCCAGAAGTATTGTCGCGTGCTACACAGAATTCTCAATCCATCGTTCTGACAAAATAAAATATCTGCCCAAACCTCTCAGATATTATTGTGTGAAACTTTTTACTTTCTCTCAATTCTCGAACACGTAGATAGATTATAAGTACCAGCCATAGTACATTAAAGCAATTAGTATTTTTATTTCAAATAAAATTCTTAAATAAAAAACAATCTTCTTATTTTTCATTAGACCAGAATCCAATATTATTTTCTTCACTCATAAAACATATTTACAATAATTTTATATTCCTATATTTTAACCCATAATTTAAAATATCAATAATTTATTAGTGTGTGTCTGTATCTAATAATAGTGTTCTTATAAATAATTTGAAAAAATATGACACTCGACCGATGGCCAGAATGGTACACTCGGCAGTGTACAATGTGTACGCTTGCTAATCGAAATTCCGTCCAGTGCCTTTGATTTTTATTTCATTTGCCGAGTAAATCATTTCCTGTCCATGTGTCTTTTACGTTTTCATAATAATTACAGAGCGAAACTGCATGCCATTGAATCTTTGAAATGGAAATTCTGCCATTCCTGGTACTATTGATTTGCGTGTCTCTGATAATAATTATCTTAGAAATCAGGAGGATCAGTAATGTTTGTTCTATTATCAGTACAGTAGAACCTCGATATTATAACGGACTAATTCGGATGAGGGGTTCAATTTATTTTCAATTTAATATTCAATTTATTTATTTATTTTACATATTGTGGACATTACAAATTATAAGTTTAAGACGTTCACAACATGACATTTAGAAACAAATAAATATTATTAAAACATGTTTTATGTACATAACACAAGAGATAGATTAGTATTAAGTTATTCTACAGTATAAATGTGTAAATACAAAAAATATTAAGTATATAGGTACAAGGAAGTACACCGGATGAGTTAAGCAGACCCTATTTTAAGAATTTAAAAAACAACGTCCACCTAAATTCACCCTCACGTAAGTGGAATATATCAATATCCGAAGTGATTTCATTAAACATGGTTATTGCTCTCCCACTTGGCATTACTAATGGCAGGTTAGTTCTGCACCGTGGGAAAACAAACAACGGATGCCATCGATTCCTAAGGTTCCGTTAAAGCCGAAAGCACATTATATAAAAACACACACAAAATACTATTTATTCGTCTTCGGATGACAAATCCACAGTCTGCTGTTTTTTTATTTAACTCTCTAAAATTACGAAAATGCCTATAGTATAGTTGAATTTCATTATCTGACGAATAGTCAATAAATGTTATTAGACACTTAGAATTAAATATGTATAACATGATGTTCTAAAAAAACACATTTGAGGTTATACTGCAATGCCTATTGGGAGGGCAATAACCATGTTCAATCAAATCGCTTCGGATATTGATATATTCAACTTACGTGAGGATTAGTTTGGGTGGATGTTGTTTTATAGATTTTTAAGATAAGGTCTATTTTACTAGTTCACTCGGTGTACTTCCATGTACTTTATTTTTATTATTTACACATATTACCCTGAATAACATGAAACATGTTTTACTCGTGATCTCCGATGCAAAAGCGTTTAGAAAAATATACGTAGAATAACAATAGACGCGCAGTCCGCCCGCGGCTCGCACCCCGATTACTTACGCGCGCCGATCACTTTCATTTTACGTTCAGTAGCCTACCTGCCTACATTACGTGCGACGTATTGTTCGTCTGTTATTATTACTTCTTTAGTTTTAGTATTGTAATTACATAATTTTCAGAAAAGTAAAATTGTTTGAATCCTTTGGATTCGGTTACTTTGACAAATCAAATTCTTTCGAATTTGGACAACCAGCATTCAGATAATCAGTAGGCAAAGCATGTTCCATGTTTAATAATTTTAGCTGTCAGGGTTTAAGTAACCACCATCTGAGGGGCCCAGGGGGGCGGAGCTTACACCTATTTTTTACGTCATGTCGTGAACGCTCTGAATTTATAATTAGTCATGTTCATTATATTATGTAAGGTAAATAAATAATTTAATTTTTAATAGATTTCGTGTCATGACTATAACAACATCCAGAAAACTTAAAATTGGCAGGTGAGCAACGCGTCAGTGGAAATGGTGGGAACATTGGAAAGTGTCGCGTTTCCCGCGCGGTAAATCCACCCTGTCAGTGTGGTCGCACCACGAAAATAAAGAAACTCCCACCCGCGCGCAACTGGGGCGAAGTCTTAAGTCGCGGATGATTTATGCAGCTCCAAATTCGCAGTCGTATGGCTACAGTTTTATTTCAAGTTTTTAGTCCGCGCCGGATTGGCGTACCTATTTTGTATACTTCCAAATTGCCATATGATGTAATATGTAGATATGTTTATTTTATATATGAAACCTCATTATATATGGTTACATATAAATTGTACGTAAAATATTTCACCGTGGCACAGTTCGCCGTAAGCTTTCTTATCGGAAAGAGATGACTGTACACTATACGGTCATTCAATACTATAATTCAATTCGCGACGTTCACTCAAACCGTAACAGATTTAGTGCAACGTAGGTCGAATAGATATGTTTTGTCTGAGTCACTCTGTTGTAAGCGACGGCTAATCTGTAACAAACTCGCACACGACCGCTTTCTTAATGTCACTAGAGCTAACTTTTGAAGCAGTCTGTTTAATTGAATTAATCAATAACCTGTGGTTTAGCGGTAACAGGCCTACTCGCACCAGTTATCTTGAGCTAACTGAATGTTCGCCTGATAACGCATAATTACTCGTCGTCTGGTCTTGTGATAATGATAATTACAAGATAAAAAGAACTTTTTATACACCACGTTTTTAAATTTTCTGTTGAATCATATAAACTTGACAATTCTATGTATAAATAAATACTTTTTTTGTACTTGATAAAAATACTGAATAAATATAGAATACTGAAATGTTATTTTGACATTTCATATTGATTTCCATAGTAACGCACGTATATAATAATTTAGTTGCTAGGACCCCCTTAGCAACCAATAATAGTGTTTACTTTTAACGATTTTTTCCGAAACATACAAAACAGAATTAACTGAAAATGAATTCAATTCTGCTTAAAGATGGCCAAAAGTATTAAAAGAATGCATTGTCGTCGTGTTCTGATATATTCAAAAAGTTTCAAATGTCTAGTTAGTCGGGAAGTTAGTTACAAATCTTCAATCGTCCAATACAAATCTTGGACAAACAAGAAAAAAATTGTACTGGACACACAAAAAAAAATCTGTACCGGACAAACAAGAATACGAGCCAATAAAAACGTGGTAATAAATAAGGAATTTGAAAGTAGGTGGGAAGAAAGAAATGAGGGCTAGCATATTTGGCCCAACCATAAACCCTTTTTATAGGGATGCCTTAAATTGTCAGCTGTACATACCTTTGGCAGACAGAGAGTGTGTGTTGTGTTGCGATGCGTTATAGATAAATCAATACAAATATATAATGTAATAACTACTTCATAGAGAGAGAAAAATAGGTTTGTGCACTTATGTACGCGCGTTAGAAGTTATACTTCTTTGGCGTAACAAAACTCGTGATAAACTAGATTCTTTGACTAGCTCTTAATTATCTTGTTAAATTACACACTCGAGAAAAAGGACCGCTTATTGGAACGCCGTTGATTTATTTCTATACGCTTTAACTTATATTACTAAATTACATAATGGTTTCTCGTTGTTTTTATTTTTAAAATACCAACTGTCACTCTGACGTTTAATCGTTTGTTTACGTAAGGAATTGCAAATGGCCGACAATAATAAATTCGCTGCCTAGGCAACGGAACAATACTAAACTATAATATTATACTGTATAATTGTCACGATTGCAGTATCATACTGTGGCGTAAAGGTAGTGCGTTCGGCTGATAACCGAACAATCGGTGGTTCGAATCCAATCGAGTGGGTTTCTTTTCGTGTGAAAAAATAAATTATGTGTCACACGCCAAAAATACACTCTGATCTGATTTCCCAAACGCGCTAAAAGAAGTATAACTTATAATTTTCGTAGGGGGATTGTACAGCGAACGATGATAATACCGAGCATGTTATATTATAAAATGGAAAGTCTTTTTACTGTGTACAAATGAGTACGTTTTAGTAAAATCGGAAGTTGTACATCTCAAACTCTGAACACCTTCGGATGCTAGAAGGCGTCTGTGCAATTTCCACGGAAGAAAAATGGACCCGGAATAGCACGCGATATATTTTATTTCCCTCTTCTCGTAGATTTTCGTTTTACAAATTTATTCCTACTGTTTTTAAGAGGTAACAAGCTCAATTTTCGCAGAAATAATATCACTTTTCGAAATGTGTCCAATATCAAAAAATATAGATTTAATAATACATTCCTTCCGTATAGGAATTTCCGGTATGAAACACTTTTCAAATTTTGAAATGAATAAATCATTTTGCCGCCGTTATCCACTTTGTCTATTAAAGGTTTCATTGAGTTGGATTAGATTGGGTGGGATTATGCAACACCGAATTGTTACGCCAGCTCTAACTAAACATAAGGTGTCATATTTATCTGTTTAAAATATATATGATTTAAACCCATAGTGTTGTTATCTTGGAACACAAAAATCCAAAAATACGAAACTCGTTCGAAATCTAATAACATTAAATAAGGCATAATTACAGAATTGAACACACATAATTTAAGATATGTACTACTAAAAAAATACAACGCCCGATGAGAATTGAACCTGTATCCACTGGGCCCGCGCCAATGTGCCAACAGATAAGCCACGGGCGTCCTATCTAATTATGACTTTATTAACTATTAGTTACTAACTAACTATTAACTACCAGCGCTCGAATTGGAAAAGATTGCGGACCGGAGCGCTCGAAAATTAGTCCTAACATTGTTATCAAATTTTATGTGTATTTCATAAAAATAAGTGTTAGATTTTCTATTATTGACCTGTCTAGCTCAGACAGTCAAAATATATTTTCCACGAGATGAAGCGATAATTTTACCGATTTCACGAACTGAAACTGCGCTCCGGTCCATTTCGAGCCCTGGTTATTACATCTTGAAATGCATATCAAATTCCGTTGATTTTTGGCTCTCAGCTTTTGTATTTTAAACGAATGCCTACGATAGCCGAGCGGTTACCTCAACGGGTGACAATATCAAAGATTTGGCAAATTTAAATTTAAATGTTGTTTTTTAATGTGTATTGGGATCAGTGTATGGGTTGAGAATGTGGCTAATATCCATTTCTCGTAATAACAAAAATCTGTTAATACATACATCTTCCACCACACATCTTAGGATCGGACATAGTAAAAAACAATAACTGCCTTAATTACTATACGATGTCCGGATCTCTATTTTTTCTAGTAGTTATATATCTAAGGTGCTTTTAAACTATGTATATTGAATATAAAGAATGTTACATTCTTAAATCTTGGAAGATCTTACAATTAAAAAAAACTTTAATGTGAATTCGTTAGAGGATCCTTATTATGTCACACTATTTTATGTTTATTATTAAAATTTAGTTTATAAAGTTTTCTCTTAGTATCAAAATATTTGTGTAATAAGTCGTAATTTTAAAAAAAAACGTCGATTTTCCTATAAAAAATATTACTTGAAATCCTTTTTATCAAAACCGTACCAAAATTATTCTTATTTCTAAGTTATCCTACCAATTTGAAATTATAATTTATCTATTACAGACGATATATGAAATTTTTTTTCGGCTTTCGGAAATTCAAGCCAAACCCCACTGCATCATCTTCCGACTATATTCTAATATAACATATTATATAATGGTTAATAAACACATTTTTAGCAACCCGCTCATAAAATAAGATTCTATTAATTACACAAGAAATATAATACCATACAATATCATCTCTAAGCATGGCACAGCGTCATAAATCTTCCAAAAATAATGTATTGATATCCTTTTTCCCTTACAATAATATCCGGTTTCCATCAGGCACTTTTTTTCGCCGGATCTCCCGCGCTTAATACACATCCGGTTATAAACACCGTCGTCAGTTGATAGACTTTTCCCGCCAAAAATATTGCAAAAAAATGATTTAGTGCCAGCGCCAGCGGCGGTTATATCAAATGCTTGATCGATCTTATAGATAATTGATTTTATTTAAAGCACAATAAATAATAATATGTTCTAAACAAGCTTGATGCCCGGTAATCGACACCGAATAGAATAATTACGTTTAAAATAATATTTCCAAACTGATATTAACGTAAGTATATATTTTTTCCAAATTTAGTCATAATTTTATGTTCAATATCGTGCGACGGTAAAGTTGTGATTATATTGAAATGCACATAGCGTACTGTCACGCTATCACGGTGACAAATTTAGTCTATAATTTCTTCATTTTACAGAATATTTTTATTGATCACCATCTCTGTAAATTCTATGATGGAGAGTGCCAACTCTAATGTATTAGTATTTTGAATTATTATTCATGCTAATTTCAATAAATTTTAACAGTTTCTACGTGTGCGTACGTTAAAATTCTTTGCGATATTACATCCATTGATAATATTTTGAACAGAACCGAACATGCAGACCATAGATAATAAACAACATTCCTATAGAAAATACATAGTGCCAACCGCTAAAAACAAAAAACACGCGATTTTGACATAGTTTAAAATGTGTAAGCATGTAGAAAATGATAAAAAAAACGTTCATTGAGTCATGCAGGTGTCGATGCATTGCGGTACAACGTGAGGTGACCTCATTGTTGTTCTGGTGATTTCGGCAGATTTTTAACTGACAATGTTCGTTTAAAGGTTCAAAATATGCTACGGGATGGGAGCATCAGTCTGATAACATTTAAAATACCAAATAAAATACATTACACACTTTTTCGTAGCGGCAACTTACTGTGACGTCACGTGATAGTACGCGACGTGCAGCATAATAAAATCAAAACCTAATACAAGAATGGAGTTCCTAATACATTGTTTATCAGATTGCAATTCACAATGAGAGCTCTCTATCCGACGTCGCTGTCTATATATTTTGTTCAGTTCATCTTCTACTTCGCACAAACTGTTGAATTCTACTTTTTAACACCAAGAAGTTTTGCACACGCCTTAGATTGAATATGTGGAACAAACTCTGTCGACTGTCTTTAGTTGTACGTCAAATAGTTTCTTCTAACCATCTTTTTATATGTTGATTAAAATACAAACGTGCAAATATATACTATTTTTTTTTTCATTTTGAATGCTTAAAAAATATTATATTTTTGACTTATTTGGCTTAAGGGGGATCACATCAAAAGTTGCGATTTCATAGAGAAATATATTACCCGAATTACGAAACATATACGTAATGTATTTTTAGAATTTAATTCCAATTATAACCCAATATAATTTAACCTTCATGTCTTTACCTACCATAGGCACCTAGCGGAAAAATACGAAGCTTGCAATTTGAGACATTTTTTTGATAATTTACAATTTCAACAGTGTTAATTAAGGCTATACCTCAGTTGAGGCATGGTCTAAAAAGACCGTGGCTAGCCGATGCGCGGATTGCGGATCGCGGGTGCAAATGACGCATGCCGACCGAAATATAATTTGTCATATAAATCCAACATGCGTCCATTTAATGTTCTGTTTATTGTTCTATAGTTCCTCACCGGCCATGGCAACTTCGCCGCCAGACTCCACGAGTTTGGCTTGATAGTAGATGGGCCGGGTTGTACCTGCGGGCATGACCACCAAGATGTTGAACACATCCTCTGGGATTGCCCGCTTATGGAATTCGAACGAGCGGAGCTGTTTGCCAGGGTCCGTCCCCACACGGGCCCAATTGGTCATGGAGATCTGGTAGCAACCGAGGCCAACTTTGCGGCATTTGAGAAATTTGCAGCGTCGTATGGGGAGCGGGATAGTCCCGACTCTTCTGTAGACTCATCCATTTCAATTCGTGACACTCAGTATGCGGGTACACAAAGCGCTTAACGTCAGCGGACAGCAGAGCCAGTCCAAAAACAAACATTTTCTTTCTTAACTTTCTTCTTTCAGCACTACGGTGCATGGTTGCAGCATCAGTCCCGTGCGGCTCCGTCTCGGGACGGAATGAGCACTTAAAATCACTTCTTTCAGACACGTTTAAAGCGTCATAGAAAGCGGCCGTGCATATCCACGGTTGTGCATATATGACGGGTGGTGGTGGGCACTATTTGTTCTATTAGTAAGACTGGCTTTGCCACAAACTCTCGAGTAAGACGTACATCGTGTAGCTCCCGGGTCTTTTGTGCTTTAAAAATCGAAAAGTCATCCGATTTTGAAAAAAAAAAGGTTTCTCTGTTTTGGCTCATGAATGTCAACCTGGTGATACAAAACTTTTTCGAGAGATTCCTCCGGAAAGCCGTAAAGCCGGAAAATCTTTTTGAATGTTAGTTTTTTGATAAAGTGTCGCGAGAAAGTGTTTCATAAAAGTCGGTTTTTGCTCCCAGGCGTCGACGGGAGCCCCCTTGCATTCGAAGTCGTCGGAAAGTTTTGGGAAAATCTCAAGGTTCTTCGTGAATCGAGTGAAAAACCATTTTTTTTTGTCTTTTTTGTGCTATTTGTGACATTGTGAAGGCCCCCTTTGGGCTATAGTGATAAATTGTTTGTGGGATACAGGCGTATGTGCCTTCAACGTTTTGGTGTTTGTCCGAAGAAATTCGGTTCAGACCAACCGATTCTAGCTCCAAAAAACCATAATTTGTATTGTACCATTCCCCGAACACGTGCAAATTATTCATGTTTTGATTTGAACGATTTCCAGAACTTTCTCGAATGATCTGGAAGAATCGAATTTCGAAATCCGCATAGCAATTACACTTAACTGCAAATCCTTCTAGAAGTTTCTCGAAACTACTGGAGCAAATCGAAAACTTCGAGGGACTTTTTTATTAATAATATTACTTGCATATATATTTTAAGTTTAAATTTAATTTAGATTATTTTATTGAATTGAATATTATCATTTACCTAGTTTCTTTAATAAAGAATATATAGTTTATATATATTTTTTAGAAATATTTTTTAATTTTTTTTTATAATTCTAAAAAAGGATTTTTTAAATGGTTTTTTAATATTTTTTTTAAATAACATTTTTTTTTCTTTAAATATTTTTTTCAATAATTTGAAAAAATATATAATTTTTTTTTTAATTTTAAATTTTTTTTTTTTTTTTTTACTTTTTCTTTTACTTTAGTCATTTACTTATGCCACTAATCTTATATATATATATTATATAATAAGCTTCTCCACAGCAACTCCACAAGAAAAGCAACGGCATGGGAAAACCTGCAGTCGATCCGCCCCCGGGAGGGGATGAGCCAATAGTTCCCGAGGACTGGTACAATACGCAATCCGACCCCTCCTCCGAGGACTCTGACACAGATGCAGTGCTTGACACCACCAAATCCGAAAAGGAAACGGTGAGAACTAGGGCGGAGGCTGCCACAAAGGCGAAAATCCTTGCTCGAAAGGCTGCGGATCTGAAAGCGGAAAAAATCCTAGCGGAAGCTGCCGTGAAAGCCAAAGCATCCGAACGCCAAGCGGCCACAGAAAGAAAAGAGAAGGAAGAGGCGGCAGCCACCAAGGCCAACAAGAAGGTCAAAAAGGTCAGGAAGGAAAGACGTTCCCTGGCTGAGGAAATACCACAGGACTCCGAGGAAACCCCGAGGCCAAACGCCAAGAATCCAAAGAGCGTTGCCCCTCCCGGGAATAGGATAGCCGACTCGGATGTTACGGACTCACAAAACGGGGCTACTAAGGTTGCTCAAGCAATCCAAAGAGTGAAAGAATTACTCACCGGCGACGGAAATATCCCCGCATCGACAATTAAGGCGATAACAATGGAACTGGAGGCAGTCGTCGCGGAGACTTGGTCTCTCGCAATCAAGCTTGAATCCAGCAAAGCCATACTGGAAGATCGTGCCTCCTACATAAACGCGGTTGCCGCTGCCACTGGTGACGCAGTCAGTGAAGGAACCAAGTATTCTTGGAGCGACGTCACTCGAAAAGGCGCCAAGCCGGTCAGACAGACTTCTCCGGAATGGCCAATTGTGCCACCAACAACCGCCGCAAGGCCCGGCGTGTTCTTTTTTCCTACACAAGAAGGAATGGAGTCTCCGGCCACTAAAGAAGTCGTCAAGAAAGCCATCGTGCCCGCGGAACTAAAAGTCCAAATAACGGGCTTGAGAATGGTACGTGGAGGTGGGGTAATCATTCACCCCAGAACCGAGGAAGAGGCCAAACGACTGGCTGCCGCTCCTGGTCTAAAGGAGGCCGGTCTCCGGGCTGAAATCGCAGGAAAAAGGCTCCCGCGGATAATTGTATTCAACGTGCCGGAGGACGACCTTAAGGAAGCCATTAAGGCCAACACTCAAGAGGTCACGGGTCTCCCCTCGGAGGCATACCGCCATGTTAAACTGAGCCACAGGGCAGGCCCCAGAATCGGAAAATGTCACATGGTGATATCAGTCCCGGCAAAGGTGAGGGAAGCGCTCATCAATGACGGGCGCATATATATGGGATGGGAATCCTTCCCAACCAAAGACTTTTGTGGCGTCGTCAAGTGCACAAGGTGTCACTTATACGGCCACATGGCAAAGAATTGTTCGGCGAGAAGCGCCACATGCGGCCATTGCACCGAGGAAGGACACGATAGGGCTGAATGCCCTAATATTAAGGCCCCCGGAAAGTGCCCGGCCTGCGCCAGGCACAAGAAGCCGCATCAACATGCAGCGATCGACCCTGATTGCCCAGCGCGCAAGTACGCAATGGCACAGGAGCGGAACCGAACGGATTATTCGATTCAATGATTCGGTTCGGTCAGTTAAATGCGGGCAAAGGGAAGGCTATAACGGCGGAGCTGATCAAGACGGTTCGGGAAATGGACATCGATTTGGTCCTGGTGCAGGAGCCTTACTCCTACGGCCCCAACCTGGGTTTCAGTGGGGGTCGGGTAATGCACCACGGCCTGGGGTCCATGGCCTGCATCTTCGTTGCGAATCCTACCCTAGTGGTGCTACACCTTGCCCACTTGTCGAGCGAACTCTTTGCCGTAGCGGAGGTCTCCGACCGATCGGGGAACTCCATTGTGGTGGTCTCTTCTTACTTTAAATTCAGCGTAAACATCCTGAAATGCGTCGAGCAGCTCGATAAAATTCTGGTTGCATGCCGCGGCAAACAGATTATAGTGGGAGCGGACGTCAACGTTCAATCATGGCTGTGGGCCCCCCGGGGGCCGCGGTCTGGCCGGGACAATCCGGCGCCCCTCGAGGAACTCGTGGCAACTCACGACCTGACGGTGCTGAATAACTCTAATGGTCCAGCCACATTCTCTACCAACAATGGGGAATCTCACATTGATGTCACTTTGATATCCAATGGTTCTGCCGGACGCGTCGTGAACTGGACTGTCCATTTGGAAGCGTCAGCAAGCGACCACCGTCTGATCACGTTCGCCTACAGGACCGAGAGGGGCCACGCATCTCTCGCTCCACTTGTGAGCGAGTCACTGCCGAGGCGTTTCAGGACCAAGGGAACCGACTGGGTACGTTTTGACCGCAAGTTTGCTGAGGGTCTGGACAGGATGGCCTCGCGCCCTCCGCCAAAGGACATGCACGCTGCGGCTGAGGACCTCACGAATCTCATTATTGAAAAAGCGGAGGGCACTATCGGAAGGACGACCCCGAGACCGCTGAACCTCGCACCCTGGTGGAAGCCGAGACTGACAAGACTGAGAGACACGATGAGGAGGGCCAGAAGGGCCTTACAAGCAGCGCGAAGATCGCTGGAGGGGCCGCTGCACGCGGACCATCCGCTTGCGGTCACCTACAGGACCACTAGACTCAAGTTCAAAAAGGCAATCAGTAAGGCTAAGAAGGTGCACTGGAGAGAGTTCGTCACTGAAATGGGTGGCAATGATCCGTGGGGCCCCCCCTTCCGCGTGATGAAGCTTGGCCTACGGCCCGGAAAAGTCATGTCGGCGGTACGGCGCCCCGACGGATCGTTCACCAATAGCTCTGAAGAGTCCGCCACAGTCCTGTTGGATGCTCTTATCCCGCAGGACAACGAGTCGCTCGACATTGACAACGACCGATTTCAGCAGCTTCGCGTCTATGCGCTGCTCCCCTTAAACACTCCGCGATCCGCAGCCACTACCATGTCCGAGCTAGGGATCCTGTTTGCCAGCCTCCCGATTGGCAAAGCCCCGGGGCTTGACTGCATAGATAACGCGCTAGCGAGAAGGGCGTGGTCTCTTGCCTCACACGAGATCACGCAACTCTACAAAGAATGCATGAGTAGTGGCATATTCCCCGACTGCTGGAAAAAGGGTCATCTCACGGTGATCCCCAAAGCCGGCAGTCGCCCTCCTTGTGACCCGAAAGCGTATAGACCGATTACGCTCCTTCCCGTCTTCGGGAAGATATTGGAAAGATTGATAAACAGCAGGATTGAGTCCCACCTGTCGGAAAACTGTCCAATCTCGCAAAGACAATTTGGGTTTAGACCCGGAAAGTCCACCGAGGATGCGATTCGCTTTGTGATCGATTCTGTGGAGAGCTCTGGCAAGGACCTCGTTGCCGGGATTTTTCTCGACATAGCGGGCGCGTTTGATACTGCGTGGTGGCCCTTGGTTCTGGCAAAGCTTAGGCTGAAACAGATCCCCGGGGACCTCTTTGCCTTAGTTCAAAGCTACTTCAGCAATAGGGAGATAACCTACGACTCCGGCCCCAGCCTGATTCACAGGAGGACCACCATGGGGTGTCCTCAGGGCTCCGTCCTGGGACCCCTTCTGTGGAACATTCTGTTTGACGACGTTCTGTCCTTGCCACTGCCTCCGGGCTGCACGCTCGTTGCGTACGCCGACGACTTGCTCCTGCTTGTTGGGGCGACCAGCCGACCGGCACTTGAGCGTGCAGCCACGGACGCCTTGGGCAGAATCCTTAATTGGGGGTTGCTGAACAAGCTGACCTTTGCCCCGAGCAAAACGGAAGCTGTCCTCCTCAGGGGTAGTTCTCGGGTCAACATAACTCGACGGCCGCCCACGGTTCGTTTTGGCTAGACCTCAGTGCGTTTCTCCGAAAGGGTTACGTATCTGGGAGTAATTCTTGATGACAAGCTGTCTTTCGTTCACCACGCCAAGACGGCCGTCTCTAAGGCCAATTCGGCCTATCAGAGAATGGCCCGAATGGCGGGCAGCAATTGGAGACTTAAGCCTAGAGCTCTTAAGGTTGCATACGGCGCAATTTTCATGGGAATTGCCGGTTACGCCTCCAGCATTTGGCATTCTCGAGTAAACTCCTTAACTCTCGTGAGACGCGCACTATTAAGCGGGCAGCGACTTGCGCTGATCTCGCTTACCAAAGCCTACCGCACAACTTCTACTGACGCGCTTGCCGTACTCGCGGGGGTGCTACCCCTCGATCTGCACATCCAAGTCAGAGGATCGATCACCCTCCTCTTGAGGGGGATCAGCACAATACTCGCCGGTGTCCATCTGACACCACCGCAGAGATCCGAGGACGTTCCTTACAGGAAGACTGTAAGTGACATTGTGTACAAGACCGCATTTGCGGCATGGCAGGCGAGGTGGACCGCCTCCCCCAAGGGGCGGCACACTTACCGTTTTTTTCCAGACGTATTCTGCAGGCACCAAACTAGAAGACTCCAACCTTCGCACTGGATTAGCCAGTTCCTCACCGGCCATGGCAACTTCGCCGCCAGACTCCACGAGTTTGGCTTGATAGTAGATGGGCCGGGTTGTACCTGCGGGCATGACCACCAAGATGTTGAACACATCCTCTGGGATTGCCCGCTTATGGAATTCGAACGAGCGGAGCTGTTTGCCAGGGTCCGTCCTCACACGGGCCCAATTGGTCATGGAGATCTGGTAGCAACCGAGGCCAACTTTGCGGCATTTGAGAAATTTGCAGCGTCGTATGGGGAGCGGGATAGTCCCGACTCTTCTGTAGACTCATCCATTTCAATTCGTGACACTCAGTATGCGGGTACACAAAGCGCTTAACGTCAGCGGACAGCAGAGCCAGTCCAAAAACAAACATTTTCTTTCTTAACTTTCTTCTTTCAGCACTACGGTGCATGGTTGCAGCATCAGTCCCGTGCGGCTCCGTCTCGGGACGGAATGAGCACTTAAAATCACTTCTTTCAGACACGTTTAAAGCGTCATAGAAAGCGGCCGTGCATATCCACGGTTGTGCATATATGACGGGTGGTGGTGGGCACTTTAACGTATGTTCTATTAGTAACAATAATAATATATGCATTGACATGTTTTCTTCTTCAAGTAAATGGCTAACGTTTTTAGTCATCTTTACACGATTTAAGAATTAATACCCCCGTCGCCATCACGAAACAAATTGACGTATTTGCACCTCGACGTTCGTTCTCCGAAACTATAGTTGAAAATTATTTGCCGTTTCACTGATGTATCATCTTAATATCTAAATATGTATGTAAAAACATTAAAAAGATAAATATTTTTTATTTTAAGTCAAAGATAAGGCCCACGTGCTCGTCGTAGGTCAAAATTGAGTTTTTATCGTATTTTCAAACCATGATCCTGGACACTCCTTAAACGTTGTAGATAATCTATTTATATAATTTTGAAGCCTTATTATCCTCTATAGTTATTTTAAACATTTGATGACTGCATAAAGTATTTTTTTTACATAAAATAGTATTCTTTTAAACCTCTCGCTCTAATGTTTTAGAATATAGTCATATTTCGGTACATAACTGTGCAGTGGTGTTAAGATTTTTTACATTTATTAATTTTTAAACGCATTTATAAAACTATTAGTATAATTTATTATGAGATAATTTTTGTAAAATATTCACGATAAAAAATTATATTGATAATCTCTGTGATCCCAAATTTGACAAGAATTAGGCATTTTATTATTCAAAAAATTGGCAAGATTAACACATTTGAAGATGATTCTAAAGATACTTCTTATAAGCTATTTCTTTGACCATTCAAGTGTGATAAACATCTTATGAATAATGATTGCTTTATAATAATTATTGAGCTAAGAATAAGGTAGTGTTTTTTTGAAATACGCTATTTCTTTTGGCATTCCCCAGTGGTTTAGCTACAACATACGGCCGTAGCCATAAATTGACAAACTATAATTAAAGTAGGGAATAAAATTATGTTAACGCGCGTGTTTGAACATGTACCTAACCGAATTTTTTTTAATTTTTTTAAACGGTACATGTTCAAACACGCGCGTCAATATCATTTTACTAATTGCTAATAATTTACTAATAACTAATTATTGTTCTTTGGTACTAACTGTCCATAGAGTATATACAGTGGAGATACAACATGCTGGTAAGTGGCATGACCTGGATAGATATTATAAGAAGTCTGACGAGCAATTTCAGAGCATATGATCGGAATGGAACTAAGGATGGTTAACACTGTTAACAGTCTAAGAAAATTATTTAATATTATCAAATGAAATTATTTTCGTTTTAAATGAGTAACTTAGTAATGTTTTTTTGAATGAGAGAAAACTTGCGATGTATACAACAAAACATAAATACGTCCTACCCAACGGCGTCTACCCTTTCCGCAAGTGAAACGATGGTTATTGTACAACGTCAACCTTGAATAAAAAAAGATTTAATTAAAATAATTCATTATTTTCTCCATCTAGTACTGGTATATCTACGCCACTGGGAATCGTGGGGGGCAGACATTATTGTAATTCACAGATTGTCCAAAAAAAGTTCAAAGAGACTTCCGATATTGGAAGGAAACTGCGAGTCAAGATTTTTTGGAAAAGCTCTTTGCGAGTTTCATTTCGTCACCTTGAAAATACCAGCTCACTCTCGGATAAATAATAATATTTCGGCCATGTTTATTTTTCTAACGCAGTGGAGCATAGCATTGGACATACAAAACGAATATTCAAACATGAAAATATATTACGGCATAGAAATGGAGACCCAAGCTTTGGAATTGGAAGCTTTTGTTAATTTTTGTTTAATTCATTTAATTACTCGCTGTCATCGCGGTTTTAATTAATCGGTATTAAATTATACATTATGTATTTGGAATACCTTAAAAACAAGTTTCAGAAAATATTTTTTTGAAAAAAATATTGGTAGGTATAGATATACCATCATAAATCGTCAGGTGTTCGAATTTAGAACTAAGGTCATCACAGTATAAAATGTATTGAATGATATGTCAAATGTTAGCATGTGGCGCCCTCACTCAGCGGACAACTTATACTGGTGGACAGTTGCGAAGGGTGGAGGTAGGCTGTTAAGAACTGACATAAATAAGTGCAGAATAAACTTTGTCAGTCAAATGAATTTGTTTTCATTGCACTTAGACCACAATGTGTAGATAGTGTTCGTTAGATTTTAAAGTTCAATTAAATCTTGCCTAATCCAAGCCATAGTAGATAATAGTAAAAAAATATTCGTTTATCCATAAAATTTCTAAAGTTATGCCATTAAACCATACATAATTTTAGATATGTTATAGATAGAAGAATATTTTAACGATTATGGTTTGGTTTAGGCAGGGCTTAATGAATTTTAAAAACCTAACCAGCACCATTTGCAATATGTATTATTAGTTAAATGAAAACAAATAAGTATGACTGACAAAATTTAGTGTGCACTATTTATGACCAATTGGATTTCGGCCAACGTAGTTTATCAATTAAGCCATCCGTCACATGCCTTATCGCAGTGGTTTCCAAACTTTATCTTACTATGCCTCCCTTTTAAAATAATCTAATCCTGGCACCTCCCCCCCCCCTTTATTTCATGAACTAATAATACACCTTTTATAATATTCAAAAATGTACTAATATAAAAATGAAAAAAAAAAATAATTATAAAAATAAACAAGATTTTACTATTTATATTAAATGTGTAAAATGAAATACTCAATAGTAGCGCCGCAGGCGACTTTTTTCAATGCCTTCACTTTGTCTTTTTAAATCAGTGAATGCATTAGTGGTCCTTGCATTGATTTATTCACTCAATTTTTTCAAATTTCAACCAAATAGACTAGTTTAACAACAAATTTGTCGTTCCTAAAAAAATTGCCTCAAATTTCAATATTATGATTTGACCATTTTATTTCATTTTTTCACGAGATAGCCAGCGCGCTTCACAACAGTATATAACTGAGGTATTATAAAATTAGTCCCCATATCTTCAGACAGGTTTGCAAACAACTTTTTATAGGACTTTTTATGCAGTTTATAACTAGCGGCCGTTTTGTAAACTATGCATTTTCAAATTGCAAACATGTGGCTACATTTGTGTTCAACTTTTCGCGCCTCCTTTTGCATCACTCCGCGCCTCCCAGTTTAGGAATCGCTGCTTTACCGTACGACTGAAGTGTTATTAAATTTAGTTAAAATTGGAGACCGAATTTTGTGATTTTAAATAAAGATATTCACAATAGGTAAGATACCGCTTTATTCTTAAATGGTGTTGAATCTATATTTTTTTGTTTTTCAATTGTTAAATATTTTCAATTAAACCAGTTTTATTTTTCAAATGCACATAATGTAACATTGTCTCATTATTTCGAGGCCGCATACCAAATGGGACATTTTGGCAAAGAAGAGTGTTATAGAAATCTTCAGCGTCGTTTAGAGTAATTTGTAAAGAATTGCACCGCTGCGGGGTGAGGGAGAGTCGGCCATGGCGCGAGACGTAGCAATGGAACAAGGGAAGTGGCGCGATCTTGTGCTTGCTTTATCCCACAACAGTGGCAACAACCTAACCGAAAAAAAAATTAAACGGTACATGTTCAAACACGCGCGTTATTATGATCTTACTCCCTACTACATTTATCGTTTGTCAATTTATGGCTACGGCCGTATGTTGTAGCTTAGCCACTGGGAAATGCCAATAGAAATGGCGCATTTCAAAAAAATACTACCTTATTCTTAGGTCAATAATTATATAAAGCAAACATTATCCGTAGAATGTTTATCACATTTGAATGGTCAAAGACATAGCTTATAATCAGTATCTTTAAAAGTATCTTTAAATGTGTAAATCTTGCCCATTTTTTGAATAATAAAATGCATAATTCTTGTCAAATTTGGGATCACAGAGATTATCAATATAATTTTTTTATTGTAAATAGGTATTTCACTATAATAATGTCGACATCAATTTTACTAATAGTTTTATAAATGCTTTTAAAAATTAATAAATATAAAAAATATTAACACCACTTCACATGGACGTACTGAAATACGATTATATTCTCAAACATTAGAGCGAGAGGTTTAAAAGAATACTATTTTATGTAATAAAAATATTTTATGCAGTCATCAAATGTTTAAAATAAATATAAAGGATAATAAGGCTTCAAAATTATGTAAATAGATTATCTACAACGTTTAAGGAATGTCCAGTATAATGCTTTGAAAATAGCATAAAAGCTCCATTTTGACGTACGCTGAGCATGTGGGCCGTTAAAGGACCGATAATGGTAATTTACTTTTTTCCATTAGTATATCTACGAAATAAAAGGATGCCCACATACTCCATTTTGGAACAAAATAAATAATTTTCTTTATTATATTATATGTATATTCAAAGAATTTTATAACACAAACCCATTCAATTAGGTAGGTAAAAAATGTGATTAATCAAACTATTACAATGCACTTTACATCGTCTTCAAAATATGATAAAGTACAATCCCAAAATGGTTGTAGGTGTATGTACGTGAAAGTATTGTCTATGATTCGATTCAAAGTGATTTATTTCAAATAATTTTTTTTTGTCAAAAAGATTCGAGGGAATCCGGTCATCAAAACGCGGTAAACTGTACGTTTTTCGAATTTGAAATAATTCATGCTTTAAAATTAAAGTTGTTCTCACGTCCGCTGTCCATCCGGGCAAGAGTGCACTTAACGATGTTCATAAAACCACCCCTTTTCCCGGATTCAAATGTGTACTTAGTGCGAACATACCGTTTTGGTTATGAACGAGCACCATTACCGATAGATGCTGCACATCATAGAGAATAATATTTATGAACAGTGTGGAAATATGTCAACTCTCGTATATTATAATCTTACAATAAATTCACTAAAAGAAATTGTAAACCTTTAAATGTGACCATGAAACAAAAATATCGCACACACAACATAAGTCTGACAATGCAAATCAATTAATTTCTGATTGATTTCAGCTTTTCACTTCAAGCGTTTTAACGACCCGAGGTTTGCTTTTAACATTGGTGTTTCGATGATTAACCTAACCTAACCTAACTCTTGTTATCTATGTTAGTCGTACATTTACTTAATATATTGCCTGACGATGCTGGAAGGTGAAACCCGATTTTCTTTAAAACTATATAAATGGAATATTATAAAACTTATGACAAATGAGAATATGAATTCAAATTCATTCAAGTAACGTCAATCGATGCATATGTACCGCAATTATGTATTTCTCTCCAAAACATCGTAGCAGAGATCGCCGTGTCAATTTCGTTCAGTAAGTCCACTTCATTGCATAATATGACTCCGATACAACGGAAGACCAGCATATGACTGACTTCCTGCATTGGCTTACGGGTTAAGATACCCCACATTTTCCCACAGTTTGGGACATTGACTCTTAGCATATTCAATGCCTTCCAAACATCGAATGGCAGCAGTTGGTGAAAGTCACTCCATCGACTACATCCAGGCATTGTTGAATCCACATGAGAGTAGCCTCCAGAAAAATGATCACTTTCACTAAAACTTAATTAACTAACTAACAAAGTATCTTTAAATGTGTAAATCTTGCCCATTTTTTGAATAATAAAATGCATAATTCTTGTCAAATTTGGGATCACAGAGATTATCAATATAATTTTTTTATTGTAAATAGGTATTTCACTATAATAATGTCGACATCAATTTTACTAATAGTTTTATAAATGCTTTTAAAAATTAATAAATATAAAAAATATTAACACCACTTCACATGGACGTACTGAAATACGATTATATTCTCAAACATTAGAGCGAGAGGTTTAAAAGAATACTATTTTATGTAATAAAAATATTTTATGCAGTCATCAAATGTTTAAAATAAATATAAAGGATAATAAGGCTTCAAAATTATGTAAATAGATTATCTACAACGTTTAAGGAATGTCCAGTATAATGCTTTGAAAATAGCATAAAAGCTCCATTTTGACGTACGCTGAGCATGTGGGCCGTTAAAGGACCGATAATGGTAATTTACTTTTTTCCATTAGTATATCTACGAAATAAAAGGATGCCCACATACTCCATTTTGGAACAAAATAAATAATTTTCTTTATTATATTATATGTATATTCAAAGAATTTTATAACACAAACCCATTCAATTAGGTAGGTAAAAAATGTGATTAATCAAACTATTACAATGCACTTTACATCGTCTTCAAAATATGATAAAGTACAATCCCAAAATGGTTGTAGGTGTATGTACGTGAAAGTATTGTCTATGATTCGATTCAAAGTGATTTATTTCAAATATTTTTTTTTTGTCAAAAAGATTCGAGGGAATCCGGTCATCAAAACGCGGTAAACTGTACGTTTTTCGAATTTGAAATAATTCATGCTTTAAAATTAAAGTTGTTCTCACGTCCGCTGTCCATCCGGGCAAGAGTGCACTTAACGATGTTCATAAAACCACCCCTTTTCCCGGATTCAAATGTGTACTTAGTGCGAACATACCGTTTTGGTTATGAACGAGCACCATTACCGATAGATGCTGCACATCATAGAGAATAATATTTATGAACAGTATGGAAATATGTCAACTCTCGTATATTATAATCTTACAATAAATTCACTAAAAGAAATTGTAAACCTTTAAATGTGACCATGAAACAAAAATATCGCACACACAACATAAGTCTGACAATGCAAATCAATTAATTTCTGATTGATTTCAGCTTTTCACTTCAAGCGTTTTAACGACCCGAGGTTTGCTTTTAACATTGGTGTTTCGATGATTAACCTAACCTAACCTAACTCTTGTTATCTATGTTAGTCGTACATTTACTTAATATATTGCTTGACGATGCTGGAAGGTGAAACCCGGTTTTCTTTAAAACTATATAAATGGAATATTATAAAACTTATGACAAATGAGAATATGAATTCAAATTCATTCAAGTAACGTCAATCGATGCATATGTACCGCAATTATGTATTTCTCTCCAAAACATCGTAGCAGAGATCGCCGTGTCAATTTCGTTCAGTAAGTCCACTTCATTGCATAATATGACTCCGATACAACGGAAGACCAGCATATGACTGACTTCCTGCATTGGCTTACGGGTTAAGATACCCCACATTTTCCCACAGTTTGGGACATTGACTCTTAGCATATTCAATGCCTTCCAAACATCGAATGGCAGCAGTTGGTGAAAATCACTCCATCGACTACATCCAGGCATTGTTGAATCCACATGAGAGTAGCCTCCAGAAAAATGATCACTTTCACTAAAACTTAATATGTATTGCAATCAGATATCTCCTGGGAACAGCAGCACAACCACCGGCTAATCATTTCCAATAAAGAATGCTAAATTCAAAATTCTCGTGAATTATTCGTTGAATAAGAAACAATAGTCAAATAAATGCTTGTATATTAATACTAAAATTTGGAGAGATCCTCACACTGGCTAGTAGTCAAGGTAAGTACCTATTATTAGTATATTGTAATAAATATATATATATATATTCTTTTTAACACTACAACAGGCATAGAGACCCAGTGACAGTAGTGTATTTAGTAATAGAAGTGAAACAATGACAAACATCCAGGCTTTGAGAAAATCACATAAATATATTGCGTGCTCACCGGGCATCGAACTCGGAGCTCCCGAATGAAAGGCCACTGCTTACGCACTGCACCATGAGAACCGCACTTTCAAACTTGTTCAGAACTTCAGTTATACGGCCATTAGTTAGTTTCATTGTATTTGGGTAGGGCGTAGCTGGCTAAATTTGTATAGTGCATTAATATAGAATTCGATGGATATAGATTCGGTTCTTGTCCTGTTTTTCAAGATTTTTTCTAGCAGGTATATTTCTAAAGTGTTTTCAAATTATGTGTGTTCAATAGCATTAATTTTTAAATAAAAATGAAATGATAATATGATGTCATTTATAAGCATACTTCCCATATAACGTATGACATCAATACAGTAGTATTTTTAACCTGTTAAAGGCGACGTGTCTCTATGCCCATTTCGCCAAATCGTTTCCCGGGCGCACGCTTATTAGAAAATATGACAGAGGTCACCTAACTGACACGTGGTTGAACGCCGCACGGGGGAGATGGCCGGCGGGAGAGACGCATTGCTACGTGCGTCGAATTTTCAAACGTCCAAACTCCCTTTGACCTGTCAAACTTATGCTATGCTTATTTCCGAAAACGGAAAGAATCGGATAAAAAAAGTCTTGAATATATTATTAAATGCACCTGATTCCTTTCAAAAGGGATGGATACCTTACGCAACGTGAACGGGAAAACATATCAGAGTGTATTTTCGGCGTGTGACGAAGTTGCGCGCGCCGATGTAACACATAATTTTTATTTCGGCCTCAAGGGCACATGCGCATGCGCATAGTGTCATTTAGTTAGTCGTTCAATACAACTAAGTAAAGAGCACGTGTTGTAAACAAAACCAATATTGTGTCATAAATATATATATATATATATATATATATATATATATATATATATATATATGTTTATAAACAAATTTCTGGAGACTAACATGCTACACTCTTAATAAAGATTCATAGAACTTTATTTATATTGAAGTGTATATTTATTTTTCATTGTAAATATTGTGTATCAAGATTTGAAGCTATATTTATGTAAGTATTATTTATGAGTAAAATTATATATATATAAATAAATAAATTTTGTGAATGTTGAGTTGGTAAATAATTAAAAAAATGTATTAAAATTTGTTTTTTTATTAATTCATAATGGGCACTTCTGAATCGATTATAACCGCTGTATAGCAAAGATGAGTTTTGGTCCAATACAATAATTAAATTACAATTATCATGTGCCATGTGAGACACAGATGAATCGCATACGTTTTCATCAACCTAATTCACTGTAATATTAATAGACTCAGGTAACGACTTATTTTGTTTTGTTACACCAAAGAAGTATAACTTCTAACACGCGTACATAAGTACACACACCATTTTTTTTTATAACCAACGTATCTAAAGTCGGGTTCTCATTAGCGAGCCGTAACTGTGACCGTTTTAGATACGATAGCTAGTATGGACACCAAACAATAAGTTCGCTAGCCTTATAAATAATTAGTTCGAATCTAGAGTTAGTTACACAGTATCTGGAACGGTTACAGTTACGACTTGCTAATGAGTATCAGACTTTACATGGAGAAGCATAGAATAGGTTAATCTTATTATAAAAGACCATAGACCAATTTACCTAAATAGCTTTGCGTTCGCGTTGTGTTTCCATGACAATATTTAATGCATATTAATATTACGATACAGACATAAATATTATATAAATTACAAGATAAAAAGAACTTTTTATATACAACGTTTTTGTAATTTAAAGTTAATGTAATTTAAATATAATACTCAATATGCTCAAACTTATACTTGATATTATGAAGTAAATAAAAAAACAAACAAAAAAAATGAAGCGCCTAGTTTCAAAAGCCCCTAAAACGGTTTTCGGTAGTTCTGAGAAAAATGAGAAAAACGATTTTAGGTGGTTTTGAGAAAAATGAGAAAAAATCATATCTATTAAATCTGTGAACTTTATATTTTTATTTTTTAATTCGTTACATTCTAAAGAGTATTTTGGCTTTGCATTTTAACGGTATTTGAATAGCACACCCACCCATTTTAGCTGGTTTTGAAATTTACCCTAATTTTTGATCATACGTATTAACGGTTTTTGGCGTTTTATAAGGTTCAATCTTTGGTCATAATATAGGTAACAAAAATATCCATATAAATACATATCTAACTCAATTTTCAAAAACCGTTTTAGGGGCTTTTGAAACTAGGCGCTTCAAATATAGAATACTGAAATGTCATTTTGACATTTCATTTTGATTTCCATAGTAACGAACGTATATATTAATAATTTAGTTGCTAGGACCACTCCCTTAGCAACCAATAATAGTCTTTTACTTTTTACGAATTTTTATGAAATAACTTTCCATACAAAACAGAATTAACTGAAAATGAATTCAACTGTGCTTAAAGATGGCTAAAAGTATTAAAAGAATGCATTGGCATCGTGTTCTGATATATTCTAAAAGCTTCAAATGTCTAGCTAGTCGGGAAGTTAGTTAAAAATCGATTGCAAGATTTGTACTGGACAAACAACCATCGGACAAACAAGAATACGAGCTAATAAAAACGTTGTAAAATAATACATTCTTTAATATGTGCGTTCAACACACTTTTCTCCATATTTGAAAATCATACCTCCTTAGTCCTTACAACAATGGTCTCCAACCTTTATGTTACTACGCCTCCCTTTAAAAAAAATCTAATCTTGGCGCCTCCCCCCCTTTATTTCATTAAATAATACAGACACTTTTTTAACACACAAGTTTTTACTACTTACTTATATCAAAATCATTTTTTAATTATTTTTTTTTCATGCGACGAATGAGCTTGTTTATTACCACAATCAATTTTAAAAGAAGTCAACCAAATTCATCATCGTTCATTGACAAAAATTAATGGATTCTATCATGAGCTCCACATAGTGAATAGGGCCCACAGGCCAGGATCTTTCACCCATATATTAAAAATATTTAATAGCCCTGAAACAAAGCAGCGCCGCAGGCGACTTTTTTTACTATTAATAAAATTATATGAAAAATGCATTAGCAAACTAACCAAGAACTCAGGAAATAGATTTTTGTTTGCTTCAATATATCTGGCGTAGAAATCATTTAAAAGTGGAGACATGTATTATTGTTATATTATATTAAAGAAATCACGTCAAAAACAATTAAAAAAAAAATATCACACCCTGCCTACACGCTTCAGTTGACACTTTAGCTACGAGTGACATTTAAATTTGAGGTTATTGTTTTCATGCAACCAGCGGTCGTTTTGTGCATTACCGAAACAGAGCGTTTGCAAAAGCGCCATTTTTAAATTAATAGGATTTAAATATATGTATTATATATTAAAATAAACATTCATGCACTGAATTTTCACTGTTACGTTAAGATATGAACTTTTATTTATTTGTAGATATTATGGTATAAAAAATAATTTATTCAAAAATTTTGGTGCCTCCCCTGGCAATAGATCGCGCCTCCCCTGGGAGGCGCGCCTCCCAGGTTGGAAACCGCTGCCTTACAACATATCCAGGAAGTAACGCGCTTACCATTAGTTTTGTATTCCCTGGAAAAGATAGACTAAACTGTTAACAACCTTTAGAGAGTTCCCATTGTTACACCAATTTGTGACCTATAATGCTTCCTTTCACAATATAAAATTGTTTTTGAACATCACCTATCTCCCCATAGAAACTAGTTTCAAATATTCAAGATGTAAAAGAAATCAGGGTATCTTAATTTACAACATAATAATATCGTCACTGTTCTGGCAGAAGACACTAATTCGAAAAAATGACATATTGAGTTAGTTATACCAAAATGTTCCTTATTTCAAACTTTACCATCTGGAAACCTTCTTAATAAATAAAGAGTCTTTATTTTAAACTCATCCTTTTTACGATTACTTAATAAACTCACATGATAGACCATTTCAAACATTTTAACAACTTCAAAGTCAAATTACTCAAAACTAATATTCTCCAAAAGTGTGTTCTGCCAGAACAGAGACGATATGATGTCACGCATTGTTTGGAGGCGAAAGATTAAGTTGATAATAATAAAATCGAGATTCTACTGTGCGTTATACACAAGAAATACGGCTTCATTTTGCCGAAAAATAGGTGCTCTCTTAAGGCTATACCTCAGTTGAGGCACGGTCTAAAAAGATCGTGTATAGGCGATGCGCGGATTACGGGTCGCGGGTGCAAATGACGCATGCCAAACGAAATATAATTTGTCATATATGTAAATCCAACTTGCGTCCATTTAATGTTCTATTTATTATTCTATCAGTAACAATAATAATATATTCATTGACATGTTTTCTTTTTAAAGTAAATGGGTAACGTTTTTAGTCATCTTGACACGATTTAAGAATTAATACGCCCGTCGCCATCACGAAACAAAGTGACGTGTTTCCAGCTCGACGTTCTCTCTCAGAATGCGAGCGAGTCCAAAATTTCGTCGCGCCTATAGTTGAAAATCATTTGCCGTTTCACTGATGTATCACCTTAAGGCAGGAGTGCAAATAATACAACTTTTCAGAGTAGATTCTGTTGAGTTGACAATTTTTTCGCCTGCGACGCCAACTATCTCTATACTTTGCAATGTATGTATCTATTTCAAATCGTGAAATAGTATAATGACAATATATAGTACGAGTATAATGACAATAAATTTGTACATACATGTGTAGGTTTTCGCCGCTGTATCTTACCTTTGATTAGTAGTATCACTAGGTAGGTACCAATTACAGCAGTGAAACAATCACAGAAACATCCGGGCTTGGTAAAATCACGCATAATATGCATTGGAACTTCGCCGTTAATTTAATCCCAGAACTCAGACGTGCTTTATCATTATTTTATATTAATTAAAATATATCAAAATCTTGATATTATAATTTAAATTGAGATCATAAATTATTTACCTGTCGGTTCACATGTCCGTAAACTTGTACGTATGCAGTTCGCCGTATCAGACTTCACCGTAAAATGTTGTATCGGAAATATATGGCCGTATATTAAAGACCGCCCAACCTCTTTGGTTCGTATAGTACTGACATAAAATTCATGTCTAAATAAAACACGGTTCTTGTCGATTTACACTTTACAGGTAGCCAGCAGCAAACAATTTTTAAAATAGCCGATATACTGGTTTATTTGTTAGGTTAGGTTAGATTTTCATTCTTGAATTCATGAATTTTGCCAAAATCAGCTATGAAAAATCTAACAAAATTGGAGACCGTATCCGTATAGTATACGGTCATCTCTTTCCGATAAGAAAACTCACGGCGAACTGTGCCGCGGTGAAATGTTTAGCGTACAATTTACATGAAACTATCGGTTCAATGAGCAAATATTATTATCTCTTCTGATTTCTGATCTTCATCTAAAGCAGTGGTTCTTAACCTGGGTTCGATCGAACCCCAGGGGTTCGGTGAGTCAGTCTCAGGGGTTCGGCGGAGCCAGGTTCAACAGCAACTCTTCAGAACAACAGCGTTCTTAACGTTTTGGTGTCAACAAATGGTAACGTACCCTGTTATTGCCAAGAAAACTCTGGAGATTTTCAAACCGTTTGTTACAACATATCTTTGCGAGAAATCCTTTTCGAGGATGCTGGACATAAAAACGAAGAAACGGAACAGACTTTGTTGCGAAAATGATATGATAGTGGCACTTGCCAAGGTGAAGCCGCGTATTTCTGAACTGGTCTCTGAAAGGCAACAGCAGAAGTCACACTGATTTTCAGTAAATATTCATTATGTTTTTGTTGTTGTGTGAAAATCATGTTTTAATTGTTTTGTTCTTTGGACACAGTGATGTTGATGCACGGTTCATTTTGTGCACCAGTAAAATATATACCTGTTTTGAATTTGAAAAAAATCATATTTCATTTTTCCAATTAAGAAGGGTTCGGTGAATGCGATTAAGAGCCACTGATCTAAAGTATGTTTTTTCAAAACTATTTTGTTACGATTAGATTGTATTGCGTTTAGTTTATTTAACTATCTAGTTTAATCGTCTAATAAAACATTGTGATAATTGAGTTTAATAAACTCCAATTTAAAAGTAGATAAATATTTTGAAATTGAGCTTGTAACAGTCCAAGGGTGTCTAGATGTAGCCCCTCGGCGCTAAGTATGCAAAACTTTCATTTAGTTGACAAGCAAGTACATAAACAGATTGAAAATTCCAAGTGTCGCTGGTAACCTACGCCCTGTTTTAATACCCCAGAGCGGTATTTGTGTAAAACACGTTCCTCGAGAACCTTAAGGGACGTCCCGGCGCCAGATGGTGACGCAGGGCCACGACGCCGGCGCCGGCGACGTCTAAACGCACCAAGTTACACCGTCTTATCAAATGGACCCGTATTATAACAACACGAACTTACAAAGGGCGCAGTGCTTATGTACAGAAAGGTCTTCGGAATTTGCATATCTATAAAAATAGTATATTACTCTGAAACAAAAATAATATCTACCTAACTTCAAAGTATAATCGACCACCCAAAATTAATAGTAAGTGGATAAGAGCAATCATTATGAAGTATATATAATATTTAATTAATCTATTAGTAATTTTTGAAAGATCTGAATTCAAATCAAACTCAGTCTAACTTTTTTTCTAGATTATTTTTTTAAAGGTTTCAAAATATGTATTTTTAAGAAAAATAATATTTAAAAATATAATTAAGTAATAATTATTAGCAAATAAGTCTTTCCTTAGCGGAAATATATAATGATAATATGCAATATTTCTCGGCTCTCGTGGTGTTGTGATGGCCTTGCATTCGGAAACTCCGGATTCTATGCCCGATGAGAACACAATATATCGTCACTGTTATGGCAGAAGACACTAATTCGAAAAAATGACATATTGAGTTAGTTATACCAAAATGTTCCTTATTTCAAACTTTACCGTGTGGAAACCTTCTTAATAAATAAACAGTCATCCTTTTTACGATTACTTAATAAACTCACATGATAGACCATTTCAAACATTTTAACAACTTCAAAGTCAAATTACTCAAAACTAGTATTCTCCAGTTAGTGTGTTCTGCCAGAACAGAGACGAATGTAGGTATGTGATTTTCTCAAAGCCTAGGTTTTTGTGATTATCTGACTTCTATTTCTAAACACTATTAAACTACCCTAATGTCATGGGGCTTATATGCCTTTTGAAGTGTTAAAAATATATATAATATAATATATTGTATATACTATTTTTTTGGATATATTATCTTAAAGGCAATAATTCTCATGAATCATATGCCGCGTTCTCGAGTGGCGATTTTTGTTGTTCAACTGTTTGTTAAACGTTGAACAGTGAATCAAAGGGAATGTCGTATCGATTCCAGTTGAACCGAAAGTTGTAATCAAGATGGCGTCAAGTGAAACAAACAAGTTTGATGTACCTGCGAGTTGTTATAACCTTTGTTACACTAGGCAAATTGCTAGGTAACCAGTTGATACGAATGATTCACCATTGAACGACTTAAATTGGAAAATACTTCAGCTTCGTTCAATTCAATTCAAAAAAAGCTGATAAATTTTGTTGAAATATGGTTCCCACTTATCAACCGACTTTCAACTGTCATTCAATATACAGTTGAACTGAAAAATCGCCACGTGAGAACGCGGCAATATACATATATGAATAAGTGCAACTTTTTTAGTTTTTGAATTTATATTTTTTTAATATTCAATGTTTGCGTGTGGTGAAAATTCTCATTTACAATCATTTCTCGATAAATAATGAGAATCTCGAAATTTCATACGGTAAAAAACTATGACAAAATTATTTTATTTCTTAAAACAAAAACTGTCAATGTCCACAATTCAAATCTGTAGAACGGAAAATAATGCAATGTTCGTTCTATCACTTCTATCAATGCATTATTATAGTGGAACAATTTAACCTTGAACTTGCGCAGATTGCGATTTTTTATAGTGCGCACGAATTACATTTTTAGAATTATACCCCGTTTACACGTGCATGGATTTACTGTTGACAGTAAGAAAATGTATGCGTAAACATGTATTATCCTGCGGTTGGCAAGATTGCATGCATGAATCAAACAAGTTTGGAAGCTTCTGTTGTAGAAAGTAGAACGATAGTGAGATAGAGATTGCAAAGACAGTCAGCACTTTTACGTGTAAACAGTTATTGTCACGATAGTTTAAAATAAGCACTATTGCCGCCAGTATATCCATGCATGCATCCACACACAGTGGCCGCACGGCTTAAGCGTTGAACTTTCACGCCGTGGGTCCCAGGTTCGAATCCTGGGTCTGGCAAGTACACATATTGTTTTTCAATTTGTGTGTGAGTCAGGGTATGGACCTAATAGGTTGAGCAAGTGGCTGACATCCATTTCTTGTAAAAACAAAATCTGTTAATACAAACTTCTACTCTGTGGAGGCCCATATGATCCTATTAGGATCGGACATGGTCGGAAAAAAATCCATGCACGTGTACAGGCGCTATTACAAAATTTTTCCGACTGCTCTTACGTGAAACGTATTTCACTATTTTCTCTCGCTCTGCGTTGCTTCAACTACTTCAAAACTATCCAACTTCACGTTTATATGGTATGTGCATTGTTATGTATTTCAAATACTTTTTTTCCAGACAGTTTTGAATTTAATTAAACTTTCCTTATTTTCAAATTAATAAAATGTTTGGTAAAATAATTTGTGTAATGTTTATATTTGCGCAAACACCTCAAGTAACTTTTAATTATTATTTTAACTTAGACCCGCAATATGAATCAATACTTCCAGTTTTTTAGTTAAAACACAAGACACTAGATATATATAGGTATATATTTCTTATATACTATTATTTACGTAAATATGTCTTTCATAGTGGTCAATATTAAGTAGTATTATCAAAATACTGCGATTTTTTACGCTGGCAATGAAATAACCTTTGAGTACAAACCTATAAACTTATCTAATGGGTCGATGACATTGAGCTACTTTACAAGCTGCTTGTTGGCGAATTTACAATCTACTTGTAAACTCGCCCAGTGTCATCATCGAACTAGCTTACAAGCAGATTGTAAACAATCTACGGAGAAAAGTTGTAAGCCGGTCTACTTTACACGCTACACGGCTATACGCTGGCGTGTGGTACCGATATGCGTCTGCGCAGTAGAGCGATAGTGGCGACCTTCCGGTAAAAAAACGAACTACTCAATACGTCGTGTCAAAATTGTACCAAAAATGATGGTTTCAACTCGCTAGCTTGTTGGCTTCTGAGCGAGTGGAAAGTTTTGTGTGTCATCATCACAATCGCACTAGCCGACTCGCCCGCTTTTAAATTCGCCAACAAGCAGCTTGTAAAGTAGCTCAATGTTATCGACGCTTAAATAATGGTTGGGGGAGCCCCTGACGAAAACTACCCAATCAAGACTCGCAACTGGACAGAATCTGACATTCGAATGACGTTTTCAAAATGGCATCCATATGGTAGTTTGTAGTTCCATTTTTTACCGTTCTTTAGATAAGTGTGTAGGTAGGTTGATAGGTTAATTAATTTATAGACGTCAAATAACTTAAAAAGAACATTTCTGATCTGGCAACAGTGCAAAATACACTGATGCCAAATCTATGTCGCAGTAGTCAGACATTTTATTTTCCCACAATCTGCCGATTTTGATGGCCAATGATTTCCATAAAATTTTGATCGAAACTAAAACTCGATTCCGGACAAATTTTATTGCTTTCGCTATTAAGCGTGACGGGTCATGGAACGATTTTCAGTGGACCGTCGTTAGGTGGAAGGTACTTAAAGGTACGAACCCGGAAGTTGGAAAACAAAACGTCAGTCGGGTGTTTTCCCGGCAACGGCGCGCGAAAATTTTGCTACGATTGGATAACAATGCATTCTATAAAACTATCCAAAGGGGCTGTGAAAAAGTCTCTTAGCAGTTTACAATATATTATGTATATTATATGCATCGTATGCCCAAACATTGAGAGGAAACAGAGAAAAAAAAAACAGCTATAACCAGTGTTGCCAACTTAGCGTTATTCTTACAAGATTTTACATTTTTAAATAGTTATAGCCAGGGAACACAGAATTAATGGGAACTAGCTTGGTGTGGTATAACAGGTTACGAATCTCGAGTGTAGAAAAATATAGGATAAACTTGAACACGTGTTAATATTTTTATTTTCAATATGTATGTCTGCATGCATTATAGTTGGTAACCTAACCGACATGCGCATTTAATATTAGTGATATACCTATAAACAAAATTCGGCTTCAAAATATTAGTCTATGGCAACCGCCTTTACATTTCTATTTTAGAGGCTTATTTTAGAGCCTATTTTAGAACCGTATGCCATACTAAACTAATGATATCTGTTCATGAAAATATATTTCACTAAGTTTGTAGTGTAAGTGTATGGTATAAACGGATACGATCAGATGGTTATAATATTTTTGTGGAAATATATTTCCATGAACAGAAATCATAAGTTTAGGACGGAACACGGTTCTAAACCGCATACGGTTTCAATCTATGGATGGCCTCTTTTTGTCTGTTATGTGGTTCGTACCTAATCCCATCACCTTTTTTTATAACTGTCCAGCGTATCTATTCTATACACAATTCTGCTTTCGGTCGCTACGGCAGTTATCTAGGGTAGGGTTGTATCATGTATTAGCACGTATTGTAACAATTACAATAAGTTAGTTGTAATTGTTTCAATAAGTGCTATGTTTTAACAGCACCTCTCTTGGCTATGTTCAATTTTAGAGCGAGATAAACAGTTTTTTTTTCTGTTAGACAGCTAACTTATTGTAATTGTTACAATAAGTGCTAATACTTCGAAACAAACCTACCCTAGATAGCTGCCGTAGCCTTGTGTATAGAAGAAAGCAGTCTTGTGTATAGAATAGATCCGCAGATGTTTAATTAAAAAATAACTCATTCAAAATATCTTCTAAAATCGTACTATAAATCTTTTCACTGTCTAACAAAATAGTACCCATTATTCCAAGGAACCACCAAAATGCAGGTACAATTTAATAAACAGTTAATAATTTTTCGCCCACTATAGCCGAACGGTTCCGCGTCAGGCATCATAAATAATCTCATGGGCCTCGGGTTCATCAAATTCACATATTGTTTTTCAATGTGTATCTGGACCCAGAGTGTGAACCTAATCATTTGAGCAAGTGGCTAACATAAATTTTTCATAAATACTACAGCAACGCAGTTTTCGTTTGTTGTATTCATCTATCATTGAGTTCAAATTAATGTTTTTAAAATTAGAACTGCACAAAATACACGTACACACTTTAAGTTTAATTTTTTTCAAAGTGTAAAATTATACATAAGATAGTATAATAGTACATAAGACGTTGATATTCAATAAATTTCCCTTTCATATACAATAGTAAAGAGCACCACTATTTCCACCCTTATTGTAACTTCAACAGAGACGTTAGTATACCCGCATTATATATTATGCTCACTCGTATTTATATATGTACATATATTATATAAGTTCGAATACTATTATACCCCTGAAAATTATCGCGTTAAATTTCACGACAAGCTTCACACTTACTGTGATTGGAAGCAATGATATAATTTATATTCTCTAGATATATCATCCGTCTACGTCAGGTGCTTCCAAATGATTTTTGATCCGAGCACATTATTTATAGGTAAGAGCGTACATAAGTGAAACGGCAAATAATTTTCAACAGTATGTGGAACGAAATTTCGGCTGCGTTGCCAGTCGGAGAGCGACAGTCGACCTGTTCGCATGTCAATTTGTTTTGTGATGGCGTCGGAGGAATATATAATTAAATCGTGTAAAGATTACTAAAAAACGTTCCGCATGTACTTGAAAAAGAAAACATGTCAATGAGTATACTATTATTATTACGAATATAATAATAAAAATATTAAAAGGACGCATGTTGGATTTTTATGACAAATTATATTTCGTTCGGCTCGCGTCATTCGCACAATCCGCGCATCGCCTAGTCACGATCTTTTTAGACCATGCCTTAGCTATAAATGAGGGTGCATGTTTTCTCTACGGCGAAATTTACATAAACTTACGACAGAAAAAAACAATTACAGTTTTACGAATAAGTACATTTAATGTGTTGCTGCCAAAAGTTGGTAAGTCGACAATTTAGGTATTTAGAGTTAACAACGGATAACGTGTCTATAAATATGTACATATGCTAGAAAAAAATTCAAGGTCATCTGATATAGGTAATGGGTATGGAATATGCACATAAAGCATAAAGAAATTGGCACTATGTCTAATTTTAGGGGGCATGTCAAAATTTCAAATTCCAATAACTCCGTAACATGATTTCGAGACTTACCAACTTTTGACAGTAACCCCACGAATTGTGTCTGCAACCAATGATCGTGCGATAATAATCGCTGTGTGTGAAACAGGAGAAACACAAAAAATTGACACAATATCTGTACCCGATATGAATGTGAACTTTCAATATGCAGCTATATGCAATAATTTATGAACAATTCATTTTTCAACTACATACAATACAATATAAGACGAATGTGAAAAAATTTTAATGCTATAAAACCATGTAGACAAATTTATTTATATGCACGCCGTTTTGTAATGTCAAATACTTGGGAATACATATCACGGGAGATGGCATTTTGCAGAGAGAGCTCGCAATCCGAATGGTAATGACTGGAGCAACATTCAACTCGATGCAGAGTCTCTGGAACTCACGATAATTGTACTCAGTTAAAACCAAATGCCGCGTATTTGATACTTGTATTGTGACGGTGCTGCTGTACAGTAGCAAATCATGGCACTTTACGAAGGCTCAGAACAACCATATACTGATGCTTCGACAACAGATGTTTCCATCAGATACTGGGTAACGCTACTGAGCAACGAGGAGTTAAGAGAACGCGCCAAGCAGCCTCTCATCACGCTGAGAGTTAAGAGGCGACGTTGGACCTGGCTCGGCCATGTGCTGCGGATGCCTGAAGATAACTTCAACCTGGTTTACCTGTTCTTCAAGCAATCCGGATTACGGCGTCCTGGAAGGCCGCTATATACTATCTATAGACTGTATACGGCGGAGCTACGGGATGCTGTTTTGACCTGGAACAATGCAAAAAGACTGGCGAGCGTCAGGGATTCTTGAAGACGCCTCTTAGTGTCCATATGCTCCAACTAAGGGGCGGATATGGCCGAATAAGAAGAAGAAGTTGTAATGTTAATAGAGTTTTTTCTCAATTGCAATTATCTGTATCCGTCTGTTTATAAAAGATTGAATTTGGATTGAGCATACACAGATGTCTAAGAGAAGGGTCGTATTACGAGAATCACCTTTTTATTCTTCGGATGCTTTTTGATTAAATGATTTCTCATGATTTAAGAGGGAGTTAGAAACTTTAGGTCTTCGTTTCCGTCATAACTTTCCCTTTTCCACTTTTTACTACCAAAATTTACAGACCTTGCACGCTGTACGACGAATTTAACGCAACTAATAATCATTGAGGGGATGACAGTTAAGTGGTGTCACCCAGTTGTTTCTCGCGAATCGGTAGTTAAATAAATTATATGTCGATTGGAGAAACCGTTATTATTTTTTTTAATGCAGAAAAATTTTGACGATTAATGAAGTAGGGAGTAAGAAATGGCGTATTTCAAAAAAATTCTACCTTATTCTTAGGTCAATAATTATTATAAAACAATCATTATTCGTAAGATGTTTTATCACATTTGAAAGGTCAAAAACATAGCTTATAATCAGTATCTTTAGTATTATGTTCAAATGTGTTAATCGTAACCATTTTTTTAATAATATAATGCCTAATTCTTGTCAAATTTGGGATCATAGAGATTATTAATATAATTTTTATCGTAAATATTTCACTATAATATAATGTTTACATAAATTTTACTAATAGTTTTTTAAATCCGTTTAAAAAATAATAAATCTAAAAAATCTTAACACCACTGCGCATGGATGTACTGAAATATGACTATATTCTAAAACATTAGATCGACAGGTTTAAAAGAATACTATTTTATGTAATAAAAATATTTTATGAAATCACCAAATGTTTAAAATAAATATAAAGAATAATAAGGCTTCAAATTATATAAATAGATTATCTACAACGTTTAAGGAATGTTCAGGCTAATGCTTTGAAAATACCATAAAATTTCCATTTTGACCTACGTTGGGCATGTGGGCCTTTAAACAAAATGATTATCACACATATTAACTTTTGTAAATTTTATATAGGTAGTGTAATATTCGCTAATAAACGTGCTTGTCCGTGTGAGAAACATATTCCGTGACTAAGAAAGTTTTGGAAACAATTAGATACGTTTGATTGTATTTAAAGCTGAAACCGCTCGTTAGAAATATGTTATAATGACAACATTGTGGACAACAGGAAACCTGCTACGATCGTTGTAACATCATATCGGTTATAAAGCTTCATAGAGTAGCGGAAGAACGCTTGTTTCCAAAACCATGTCGTTTTTTCAAACTGCGTTAAATTGTGAGTAAGGGGATAATGAGTTGAGCGAATGGCTATCAACCATCATCTTAACATGATCTCCAATCAGTGTCCTATAATATGTATGCTCAGCATAACAGTAAATAATTACAAGATAAAAAAGAACTTTTTACATACAACGTTTTTAAATTTTCTGTTGAATCATATAAACTTGACTTGACTAGCTTAATCGATCAAAAAATTTTGTACTTGATAGAAATAATACTGAAATGTCATTTTGACACTCATATTGATTTCCATAGTAACGCACGTGTATATTAATAATTTAGTTGCTAGGACCCCAGACCCCTAGCAACCAATAATGGTGTCGAAATAACTTTTCATACAAAACAGAATTAACTGAAGATGAATTCAATTCTACTTAAAGATGGCTTAAAGTATTTAAAAAATGCATTGGCATCGTGTTCTGATATATTCTAAAAGTTTCGAATGTCTAGCTAGTCGGGAATTTAGTTAAAAATCTATTGCAAGATTTGTACTGCACAAACAACCACCGGACAAACAAGAATACGAGCTCATAAAAACGTTGTGATAAAAACAAAGAGCACGCATTTTGACGTGAGTATAAAATCTATAAAAGTATAAATCTATAGGCATGCAGAGCATAATAAAAAAACGTTCATTGAGTCATGTGGTTGGCGATGTAGCGCGATACGCGTGAAGTGACCTCATTGTTGTTCTGGCCATTTCGGTAATTCAAAATGTGTTACGGGATAGTCTGATAACATTTTTAATACCAAGAAAAACGTCAGCGGCAGCTTACTGCGACAGCACGTAACAGCACATAACGTGATGATAGTGTATTCAAAACTTTAGCATTTTAATTGATTTAAGTCTTGTACTAATCCATTTTGGGTAGACCGGACAAATAAGAATACGAACTAAGAAAAACGTTGTAATAAAATATTTCGACGTGTCTACCAAGATATAAGGTTTTTATTTATTCAAAATAAATATATTTTATACGGAAGGAAATGAAATATATTAAACTCTTGTTATGGGTATTATGAAAACAAAATTCAGAAGACGAATACAGATGATCAGTAAGTGTTACTTTAGAATCCGTAAACACCTTAAATCCAAAGTAGTATCTCTGAACACACAAATCCAGATATACAGAAGAATATATATAATATATAGTAATGAAGAATACATATATATAGAAGATGGAGTATGCCGCATACGTCACAATTGTGGGTGCCATCAAATTACCTGGATAAAATATAAAATGGGCTTGTCATGTTCAACGATCTGACCTGGGCCTACCAGTCTAGAAAGTTTTTTTATACGAAACCGTCTGGATGGAGGAGTGTTGGGAGACCCAAACTGCAGTGGTTGGATGGCGTGGTCCAGGATGCAGAAGCGATCGCAATTCTGGATTGGAGAAGTCTAGCGAATGATAGACGATGAAGGTGACTTGGAACGACCAAGGCCCACCCCTAGCTGTCGCACCACAAATTTAATGATAATGATGATATTCTTTTTATAGATGCGTCTGATGTATTTTCAATTAAATAATGAAACAATAAATGAGGGAGTAATATCCTGTAAGGCTAAACAATGTATACACTGCTTAGTAGTGACACATTATAAATGAAGGCAAAACAAGGAAATAGTGCGAATATATAACTTTTACTTTTGAGAGAAGCTTACGGTTTCATTTGGGTTTTGGGATAAATTATGATAACAAGTTTAGGATGGATGATAGATGCGACGTTCGCTCAAACTGTATCAGATTTGGCGCAACGAAGGTTGAGCAGATGCGTTTTGGATGAGTCACTTTGTGGTTAACGATAGAGTCTTAACTTTAACAAGCCTAGGTGCGTCAGCTGTCTTGAAGTAACTGAATGTAACGTAATCACAGTCGTCTCATGACCCGTGACTGCTGGTCGCCTGGTCTTTTGACAATATCTGGGAATTAAAGGTGGGAAAAGCCCAAAAAGGCAGAAAGGCCCAACCAACCAGTGTTGTATGTTTAGAATATAAATAATGTGATATTTAATGTTATTGTAGTACTTATTTCTTTTTTGTTCTGTTGTTAAGTTGGTACCCGACTCAGTGACGTCCCTAGATAAAATGCCGCCCTAGCCAGCGCCAAAATGCCGCCTCATTTTTTTATACAGTATTTTTATCATCCTTTCATGAGTCCAATATCTAAGAAATGTTTTGTTTGGATACATTACTAACAAAATATCAGACTAATTATTCGCAAATCTGCACGTGTCGTTTCTGGTCATCAAGGACGTCGACGGGCAACGGAAGTAAACTAGATATCGCGAACCCGATAAAACCAGTGAGCTGATTTTTTAATGGAAAGATATTTTCGTTATTACTAAGTTTAGGTAGCTATTTATATATATACCAAATGATTCTCCTCGATTTGCCGCCCTTCGAGTAACTGCCGCCCCCAATCGACGCTCAATCTGCCTACCCCCACAGGACGTCACTGACCCGACTAATAAATAAGATAATACGTAAGATAATGAATTTAGGATTAACAATGATAGAGGGCGGCGTTTTAAATCTGCTTTGGGGCGGTAATTTACCTTGGAACGTCACTGTTAGTAAGTAAGTACCTAACTCAAATCCGATGAAAGTCTTTTTAACGTCATTCACAGAGGAATCGATCCTGCGGCAATTTGCGTTGCAAATTCTCTCCGCTTAATTCAATAATCCCGCCATGTGTGGTGGACCGTATGCAATTATGCAACATAACACGTTCATGAACACAGTAGGTAATGGATAAACATAATTTATCTACATGAGTGAATAATATATTGTTCAAACTTGAATTAGGTAAAATCATAGACAATTTTAGGTAAAAATAGATAAGTACATTTCAATCTCTATTGACGATAGGTACAATATTCCCCATATTTAAAGACATGAATTTGCAATATAATAATCCCGGGGCGGCCTACTGTAATCTTATAAACAGTCTGAGTATCTGACAAATTTACTTTTTCAGTGTGTATCCCAATTACTACAGAGAATGAACCTAATGAGTACACAATAAACATAATTATTGTGTTTTTATAAATATAAAACCTTATTGAGTGGCGCCCAACAACCACACCGGGTTGTAGAGCCAAGCATCGCGTCTCCGAGCACTCATTTGTATGATATACCTACCATAGCGTAACAAACATTAGCTGTGGCTTCAGGGTAAAAGTTCTTAAGTCATATTTTGTCAAAATGAGATAATGGCATTTGAAAAATATAACACATTTCAAAGTGTCATAACTTGACTATGTAAAAGTAATTATTGTTTGTTTCTGTTTCAATCCTTTAATTTACATTATTGTAACTATTTTGTATTATTTTAAATATATATTTTTCCATATTATTATTTTTATATGACTTAAGCAATTTTACCCCAGCAAGTTTCATGACTTAGGCTATTTTACCCATTGTAAGTACAACAATAATATAGAGAATAATGTTTAATAATACACATTTTATTTGGGTACTTTTTTATTTAAAAACATTAAACGTACGGCATTAATAAGAATACAGTATTTTATTAATGTTATTGTTATCATATAGTAAAAATGTATATTTTAGAATTTTATTAGATGAATTAAAAACATAAACAAATTTATTATTCAGGCTTCGCAAGCCTATGTATTATTAATTTTCACAAAATTCCGATTCTCATTTTTCTTGCAATGGAGTTGATGGAAGATTTTTATAATATTCATGAGATATTGGATCAATCAGATGCAGTATACTGACCAAATCCTTTTTTTTCTCTTTCGAAATTGGAAGTATAGCGAAGTATTGTTTTTTGGGTATTAGTAAAGGATTGTTTCGCATTCTTCGCAGAAATGAGATTGACATGCATGGAGATGGCGTCATTTGACAGCTTTATTTGTAATTTAAATGTATCCATGTATTCCTGTAAATACTATATGACACAACTGCCTCGGTAGTATTCTGTTCTTTATACATATTATACATTTTGATAAAATTTAAATCTGCAGGCAAATACTGTTTCTGAGTGTGTCGGCGACTGTTGTAATGACTTTCATAACGAGGAAAAGAGTTAATGTGTTGTGTAACTTTTTGTACTCTCGGCAGTAGTTTTATTGATGGGTGGATGCTTCCCTCTTTGATCTGGTTCAAATATATTTTCAGTATGAGACATTAGAATGTAAATTTTTAATAAATCCATCAGATACATCAAAAGTTTTTTGAAAGCAAGATTTACAAATCGGTTGTAGTTCCCCATCTATTTTCAAATTGTACTTGTGTGATGACAGACGATTTCTTAGGTCCTAAACTATTTGATCGCAGTCTTAGAGTAACTTTAGGATGTGTAGATATAAGACCATTTAAATAGTCGATTCTTCTATCCCTGTTATTCATTCCCCAAAATGACTCAAATAGTGTCTTCCTCAGCTCATATCCAAATTTATTTTGACATTTCATGCTGACACTCCGTAAGTTGTTCTCTACAATATTTTTCTGGGATTTCTTTAAGGCCATGCATTAGTTGAGGCACGGTCTAAAAAGATCGTTGCTAGGCGATGTGCGGATTGCGGGTCGCGGGTGCAAATGACGCCTGTCAAACGAAATATTATTTGTCATATAAATCCAACATACGTCCATTTTATGTTCTGTTTATTATTCTATTAGTAACAATAATAATATATTCATTGACATGTTTTCTTTTTAAAGTAAATGGGTAACGTTTTTAATCATCTTTACACGATTTTAGAATTAATTGGCCCGTCGCCATCATGCAGCAAAGTGACGTGTGTCTGACTCGGCGTTCTCTTAATGAATGCGAAGCGAGTACAAAATTTCGTCGCGCGTACAGTTGAAAATTATTTGGCGTTTCACTGATGCGTCACCTTAACAGTCTCCGTCACATAACATTTTCCGGAATTCCTCTTTTTTCCTGTCTTTTCTTATTGCCCTAGACCTTTTAGACTGGAGATAAGGTATACAATCAGCTTGATTTTCTTCAGTTAGTATATCACGAGATGCTGCATTTTCGATCGCAATAGCATTACTGTTATTATCATCCCAAGAGTCGCTTGAAATTTCTTCGCGTACATGTGAAACGGGTAGAAAACCTGGATCCAAAATGTCATCATCGCTGTTATCAAAAGGATCTTTTGATACATTACAGAAAGGTGAAGAAATATCGGCAACTTCTGAAAATTACAAACAATGCTAAAATATACATAATGTCCGAACATCTATTGCTTAAACAATGTGTTATAAGAAGTCCCTTTCACCATAATTATGAAGGTCCTGAGATGATGCAGCATGCTCATATAGTTCTTCAATCACTACATCCTTGTCAATGAGTACGTTTTCAACTTGTATTGTATTTTGAGATTCTTCTAAAATATTTAATACATTTAATTAAAAACACAAGAAACAATAAAAAAATATATACATGATATCCGAACATCTATTGCTTAAACAATGTGTTATAAGAAGTCCCTCTCACCATAATTATGACGGTCCTGAGATGATAAAGCATGCTCATACAGTTCTTCAATCACAACATCCTTGTCAATGAATACATTTTTCACGTCTATTGTATTTTGATATTCTTCTAAAAATATTTAATACTTACATGTAATTTAAAACATAAGAAACAAAAAAAAATATATAAGTATAAAAGATCTTTTCATAATAATTTTATTCTGATCATTAAAATTTAGAAAAGACCATGATTATACAATCAAACTGTCATATTAGGTACAAAAACACGACATATCCTAAAATAATATGATAGGGAATTATTAAAAAGTAGCTTAAAAAGCTTACCTTCGCGATTATCTTGGTTACGTAACATTGACATTATTCTTTGTGATCTTGATGAATACATTTTGACTTTATTGGAAACATTAAAATAACGTAAATGTATTTAATATTACAACTGACAGCCGCGTTGCTAACTAGACTTAACTTGGTAATGAATGACTTAAGTATAGACAAAATAACCCGGGTTATAAATAAAAAATTGAAAGGCGTTTGGTGTTTGCGGGTAAAACATCTTACTTCGACTTAAAAATTTTGAAACATTATGTTGTGTATCCACTCGTGCGAGTAAAAGTACCTAAGTTCACTAAAGAACTTTTACACAGATCATGATAAAATTTATAGGTGCTTAAGTACAATTAAGTAATTTTACTCAAAACTGATCATCATATTTATAACATATGGTCTTATGTTCAACGGCAATATCTTTTTTTTTTAGTTTTGAATGACATAAGCCGTTTTTCCCACACATAGAGTGGATTGTTTGTGATACGATGACGCTAATATCTCAATTTCAACAAAATATGACTTAAGAACTTTTACCCTGAAGCCACAGAGATGTCCTTTAATATTGCGTTGGGGGCGTCTCATAAACGACTTATCTCTACTTAATTGGCTATGGAGTGTACTAACATTAGCACGATTCCTTATTTAACTAAGTACCTACATTGATTTGTTTGCTAAAAGCGAGTTTTGATAAGATGTCCCCTTCTTGCTCGCGGAAAGACGCCTTGTTTTGTAATTGTTTTAAAAATATCAAGTGGTGAATTCAGGGATGTGGAGGCCCAACGTGCTGACTGATTTTCAGCCTTTCACTACCGTAAAAAAATAAATAAAAACCATAAATCACATCCTTTATTTAAAAATAATTATTATTGAGGATGACAGTGATGATTGATGACACATAATAAATATTATTGGTTTATTTTTTAAGTTCAAGTAAGCATTTATGTTTGAATGGTTATATTAGGGGCCCACTGATGATATTTGCAGGAATTTTATCATGCTTTGGGTAACTTTTTATAATGTCGTGGGTCCCTGGTTCGAACCTGGGTAATAATAATAATATTCCATAATCTTTTTCAATGTGTGTTTGAAGTCAGAGTATGGACATAATATTATATTATTAAGGAAGTGGCTAACATCCATTTCTCTTAAAAAACAAAAATCTGTTTACACAAAGTCCACTCTGTGGAGGCCCATAATATGATCTTCTTAGGATTAGAGACGGTCAAAAAAACTTTTTAAAGTTTTGCTTTACCTTTTTAATTGTATAACCGGTTTGAACTGTTTCGAGGCCCCCTTTTAAATAGTCTGAGAAAGCAATAGCGTCACCTGCGTCAAAAAAAATCACCCCTGAAAATACCTACATAGAGTAGAATTTATAAATTTTAGGCTACGGTTTTTTCGTCGTATAATATATTTTTTTGTTATCTTTATGTTTTTATTTTGTGCACTAATAATAATTATTTACTATTTTAACATCTCATATAATATAGTAGAGATTTATATCCATAACACAAGTAATCTTAAATTGCGTAGGTACCATAATATTATTATATTATGCTATGCTGAATATTTTTAGCTAGTATAGCATAATAATTTATTTAAAAAGTAATAATAACGAAGTACGTACTTACCTATATTATCCATCTAACTAAACAGTCAATGACTTCCATTTTCAAATAATCTAGATCGAAAAGTGGAGATAGGTATTTATGTAAGATGTTAGTACTTCCAGTTTGACGAAAGATGACTCGCAAAGGAAATTGAATTTATTTTCAGCACGTTCCACATCTATGTAGGTCTCTAGAAAACTCCATTGTAACGCCAATATTCCTTATTTTATAATTTCATTATTACAAACGAGAGATGCTGCCAAGCTACGCTTTGATTAGATAGATAGGTACCTCCTAGTAATAAAGTGAAGCCTATCAAATATAAGCGTTAATATGAAAGCTATTTTTAGAAGAAAAAAAATGTTATTTTCTCTGCTACGGATAATATTTATTAGTCTGCCCAATCACGTTAAATGTGGATATCATAACATTCTTTTTTATAATATTAGGTAGAGTATACGCTTGATAACTTTGCACTCCGGCTCTAGAATGAAAATGATGTAATAAATTCTAAAAATAGTTTTTTTACATATATTATCAAGGTATTTATTTATTTATTACTACATTTATATAATACAAGTGAATACCTATAATTTAATCTAATTTTATGCAAGGTAATCGGGCAAAGAGGCGAATCAGTAATAAAAAATGCATAGTTATAAATCGTATAAGTACTTTATTTCATGAGGATTTCTTGTGATGCATTTGCTCAATCCAAATTGTATCCACAGCTGTGGAGTAATTTGTGGAGAAGGGAACAATATAGACTAGTACTGGCAATGGCGTAACAAGGGTGTGCGAGCGAGGCAGCCGCCCCGAGCGCACCTCCAGTGACGTCCCGTGGGGGTAAGCAGATTGTGCGTCGCTTGGGGGCGGCAGTTACTCAAAGGGCGGCAAATCGAGGAGAATCGTTATGTATACATAGAAATAGTTACATAAACTTAGTAGTAACGGAAATATCATACCATTAAAAAATTCAGCTCACTGGTTGGAAACAAAATGTATTAATTAGGTAGGTACTTCCTATAAAAGTTTTAACAGGACTTTATTTTTTTGTCGGGTTCACGATGTCTAGTTTACTTCCGTTGTCCTTGGACGTCACGTTCTTGGTGAACAGCAATGACACGTGCATACCTAATTTAAAATTTATTTACCAGTCACTCGTGAGTTTTGGAAGTTGTCAAGTGTATTTTTAAATGTAGGTACCTACCTATCTGAAACCGTAGACAATATTGTCTATTGAACCAGAGATAGCATTTAAGGGGGAGACGCATGCCAGCAGAGAACCTAGCGGAAATATACGAAGCTTGCAATTTGAGATTTTTTTTGATAATTTACAATTTCAACTGTATTATTTAATAAATATGTATCCGAAAACATTAAAAAGATTTTTTATTTTTTTTTAAACTTAAATATAAACTTATAATTGTAAAAAAATGTAATAAAATGTGAATTCGTTGCACGGTCAAATCTTATTATTGCATTATATTTTATGGTCATAATTATCATTTAAATTTAGTTTATTAAGTTTTAGATTTTATGTGGTGTAGATTTTTGACTAATTCATCGTTTTAATATTTTTTATATATATTTTAAAAAACATCGATTTTTATAAAAATATAAATGTGTATAACTTGAAATCCTTTTTATTTATATCAACTTGAGCTTCAATATTGTGACCATGCCTAAAATAAAATTTGATATAAATAAAAAGGATTTCAAGTTATACACATTTATATTTTTTTAAAAATCGATGTTTTTTAAAATATATATAAAAAATATTAAAACGATGAATTAGTCAAAAATCTACACCACATAAAATCTAAAACTTAATAAGCTAAATTTTAATAATAAATATGGCCATAAAATATAATGTAATAATAAGATTTGACCCTGCAACGAATTCACATTTTATTACATTTTTTTACAATTGCCAGTTTATCTTTAAATTAAAAAAAAAAAAAAAATCTTTTTAGTGTTTTCAGATACATATTTATTAATTAATACAGTTGAAATTGTAAATTATCAAAAAAAATCTCAAATTGCAAGCTTCGTATTTTTCCGTTAGGTGCCTCTTTTCGCCTCTGATAGTATAAGCATCCCCCTTAAATTAGATTCAGTGGTATATATCTTGTTAGTAATGTATCCATATAACACATTTCTTAGATATTGGAGTCATGAAAGGATGATAAAAAGTACTGTATAAAAAATGTGGCGGCATTTTGGCACTGCCTAGGGGCGGCATTTTGTCTAGGGATGTCACTGCGCTCCTCAAAAAGGAACGGAAAATTTCATCTTAATATGACCAAATTATGGGGAAACGACAGTGGCGAGGGGTGGAAGTAGGCTGGGAATATTAGACATAAATAATGGACACTAAACTTTGTCAGTCATACTTATTTCTAAAATTCAATTAACCCTGCCTAAACCAAACCATAATAGTTTATATTGTATGCTATGAGGCATGGGCGATCTGACGAAAATAGTGCACACTTTTTCAGTCATAGTTATTTGATTTCGTTGAATTAAGCATACACATTACAGATGGTGTAGGTTAGTTTTTTTAATCATTAAGGCCTAATTAAAAATATTCTTTTATCTACAAAATATGTATGATTTAATGGCATAATTTTAGATATTTTGTAGGTAAGAGAATATTTTTTGACTATGATATACTATGGCTTGGATTATTTATGTTTTAAAACTAACAAACACTATCTACACATTATAGTTCAATGAAAACAAAAATACGTTTGACTGACAAAGTTTAGTGTGTACGATTTATGTCGGATCTTAACCGCCTACCTCCACTCTTCGTCACTGGGAAACGAACTGTCTTATGATTATGACAAAATTAATGTTTTATCGTAAACATTCTATGGTGGTTCTTGTACTTCTGCGATGTGGGACAAGCAGTCTGTGTCGATTTGCAACACCGTGTGTGTGGCTCGGCCCTATGAACCATTTTTGTGAAGAAAAATAAATCCTCAGAAGATGGGCAAGATTCACGTTGGATCGTAGAGCAATGGAAAATAATCTGTCTACTGCATCAGCTGTTAAAATAATAACCAACTTGAAAATACACCGTCCTAATAATAAACCAATTTATTCACAGCGTGTTTACCACCTGAAACATTATTCACTGATAAATTAATTTAAAAATTCATTTTTCCTTTTTAGTAAAAACACCTTTGATTTGGCTGCCCTATCTCCGTTATAAATACAGACGTAGGTACCTACGTTTCATCCCTAGGGTTGCCAGGATTGTTTTCAAATCACGAAGTACTAATTTATTTTGTCGGAAAATTGAGATTGCGCCTTGCATTTTATAAACACTGTTGATAATGACTAATTAGCGAAAGTAACAAGGAACAGTTGATTAAAATGTAACTTATTTATACACTAGAATGAGTTTCACGTTCGCCACTGGGAAACTCAACGAATGTTGTTTGCTTTTTGTAACATTGTCATTCACGTCGAACTGCAATCATAAATAATAATAATCCCCCCCCCCCCTCCCCCCACTAAGAAACGACAAAAATGCACATTATGTAGGTGAATGGAATACTTATTAATTATTATTCTTCTTCTTCTTCGTCAGGACTTCATGATTAAGGATCATGACCCGGGTGATTATAGGCCTTCTCAGCGGGTTGTTCCATCTTCTATCGGCATTCTACAATGACATAACAATAATGTCATTGGCATTCTACGACACGCAATATTGTGTCAATGATAGACCAGTGACACTAATGAATCGGTGCATCCAATTTTTGCTTTAATATGATGCAGCATGAATAAAAAACAAGACAGCGCGGACGACATAAACGGATAGGTACGGATACTTGTGGATGCGACAGGTCGCAATTACTTGTAGGTGAGCAACCGTAGTAATAGCTGCAGACCAGGTGTGCATCGCTATACTGTGTATAAAGTGTGAAGTGTCTGGGTATGGGGAATGTAGCCGAAAAAGTACAGGATCCGCGGTTGAAGCGATGCGAAACCATAAGTACTCAGTAGGCAGAGTAAATGAGGCATTCAATGACACCTGCTAACCCCCCTCCCCATCCACCTCTTTTGTCACATTAAAAATAATAAGTTATAATGAATATTTTTCAAAATGGACCCCCCCCCCCCTCTCACACCACTTTTCTGTGTGTGCGCCTGCTCCACAAATTCGGAATGTCATAAGAACACACATAAAAACTAATACGAATACTAATAAATCAGTATCATCATGATAAACCTAAATCAATCCTCTGCTGAATGAATACCTCTCCAAGCTGTATCCACTCCTCCCGTTCATGTATATTGCCTCCCCATGTAGATACTTACTCAAGTGGAAGGATGGGCTGATATGCCCCCTGCACAAGAAAGGAGACCAACTAGAATGTAGTAACTACAGAGGGGTGACACTCCTTAACTCTGCATATAAACTGTTGTCGATTCTGATATTCCAGCGGCTGGAACCCATTGTAGAAGGAATACTCGGGCACTACCAAGGAGGCTTTCGGCGAGGGAGATCATATGTTACTCAAATATTCACTCTAAGGCAGATTCTAGAAAAGACCACTGAATTCAATATTAAGGCAGCTTATGATAGCATTAATCGATACCAGTTATACGAAGCAATGCGAGAATTTGAAATTCCGACGAAAATAATTAAACTTGTAGAGATGACAATGACACCAGTACAATGCCGGGTAAAGCTTCAAGCGGAAATATCCGAGCCATTTGTATCACTGAATGGCCTCAGGCAAGGTGACGCTCTGGCATGCCTTCTTTTCAATAATGCGCTAGAAAAGGCGATACGGGATGCAAAGATTAATGCCCGTGGCAGCGGCACGATTTTTACTAAGCCTGTGCAGCTGCTAGCGTATGCTGATGATATCGACATCATTGCCATATCAGAATTGGCGCTGAAAAAGGCATTCACAGCACTAGAAGCATCTGCGAAAAGAATGAGTTTACAAATAAACGAGGCAAAAACTAAATACATGCCTGTCTATGTCACACCACGAGAAGTCGCACCAAAATTAGATATTGGTGCATACAAGTTTGATACGGTCGACAGTTTCATATACCTTGGATCTCTTGTAACTCGACATAATGATATTACAGAAGAAATCAACAAGAGAATCATGTCTGCGAATAAATGCTACTTTGACCTGTGTTACTTTCTTTTATTTTCCTATTTCATATTGAATTCTTATTGAAATTCCAATTTCTCTCTCTCTAAGTTTTCAAATTAGGTATGTCAAATTAGTTATTAGTTCATTTTAGTGTAATTATGTTGGTGCAGGTGGCTTAATTGGTAAAGCAACTTTGGCCGGAATTCAATGGATGCGGGTTTGAGTCCTCGATAATTTGCATCTGAAGTGTTCCGATTCATATTTGAAGTATGCATCGTTTTCTAGGATCTATCATCTAGTAACCTGCCGTGCTGGGACACTTATCCAATAAAGACTGACCTACGGTTTAGAGTGCTGGGCCCTCACCAAAGTCAATGAGCGTCCGCTTGATGTATTCGAAAGAAAGGTGCTGTGTGTAATATGGGCCCATACCAGAAGGAAAAGAATGGCGTATATGACATAACCCGGAGCTCTACTACCTCTTCCAAGAAAGTTGTAAAAAGCGCATTCATTAAATTTGGTAGACGCCGATGGGTGGGTCATGTAGCAATAATGGACAGTACTCAGAAGTCGACTGGCAGGCCCAGACACTAGTGATTGGATGGTGTCAACAAGACAGTGGCGGAGTGAGAAGGTAAGCTGTTAAGATCCAATATAAATAGTGCACACTAAACTTTGTCAGTCAAACATATTCGTTTTCATTGAACTAAGACTACAATGTACGAGTAGTGAGTTGTAATTCAATGAAACCCTGCCTAATTCAAGCCATGTACATAAGAGTAAAAAAATATTTACTTATCTATAAAATATCAAAAATTTTGCCATCAAACCATAGATAATTTTAGATATTTTATAGATAGAAGAATTTTATTGATTATGGTTTGGTGAGGCAGAGCTAAATGAATTTAAAAAAACTAACCAACACATCAATATGTATTCTTAATTCAACGAAAACAAAATAAGTATGACGGAAAAGGTGTGCACTATCTTTGTCAGATCGCCCATAGCAAACCTAAACTCATTATGGTTCGGTTTAATTGAATTTTAAAAACTAACAACACCATCTGCAAATTGTATTCTTAGCTCAATGAAAACATTTAAGTATGACTGACAAATTTGAATATGCACGATTTATGTTGAATCTGAATAGCCTACATCCACCCCTCGCCACTGCAACAAGGATATTAGAAAGGCAGGGGCAGAAACTCAACGAGAATATGGGGAGATAAGGGAAGTTCTTGGACGAGGCTACGACCAACCCCTGGGTTGTTAGAATGGTGATGATAATAATTTATGTATTGTTTTCTATATTATATTGTTGTAAAATAAAAATACAATAAATTGAAAGGCATATTTTTATTTAGTAAATTCTTTGTGTGGTAATAATTATTATATAAAAATATAGTGACATTTATTTATCCAACACAGATAATTAATTAAATCAAATAGAAGACAGTCAATATTCACAGGTTAGATAAAGCAATTGATCTTGTATGCATTGCTACTTTTTAAGATAACAGTATTAACAGGCCATTATAATCAAAGAATGAATATCCTATACAGTTTTATCATTACTAAGTCTTCATAAATCAAATAATTACTGTACATAACAATAAAATTGAGGAGCGGCATAGAAAAGGAACATAAGTGCTAATTTATAGTTATGAGAAAAACTAATTCAATATTTTAATTAAAATTATTTAACCAATTTATATTTTAACAACTAGCAGCAACTGTTGTGGGTAGATTAAAATGATTTTTCTTGACATCTTAAAGCAATCAAAAATTCTAAAACACTGCCAAAGCAGAACATCTCAATTTCATTTAGAACCCTCTTCCATACAGTTACTCAATTATATAGGAATATCACACGGGATGTAGATACTCATTGTATTAGTATTATTATTACCACTGGTACTTTAACCTGGTATGGGTCGTGGCCTCCTCAAGGACATGTCTACACTGCTACATTGCTAAAGCGGCTTAGCTTCATTTTCAGTGAATTTAAAAAAATAAATAAATTGAAAGAAGAAACAAATACCTAAATCATGTTTTTATTAAAATATATGTGCAGATCTATTCCAACTACGTAACATCATAACGCCCAATAACACCATTACAACAATCCGAGATAACCCCAATATGTAACTACGTATTCTATGTATAAAACAATTATCTGCAGTTATCTAAAAAGCGAATTATTAAAATACTACCCATGTTTCGCCCAAAATTCGAACTCGTAGTGCTTCAAGATCATGCAATGTCACGTTTGCGCAATGCACTATCATCACAACATGAGAGCTCAGGCGGTTATCTAATTAACACACTGCCATTAACCGGATGTATGTCACAAAATTCTGTGTGCTCAAGGCCCAGTGGATTGTTTTATATAACTTGATATATTTTACACACACTGCCATGCTCTTGGAATCATGGTGTAATACTTAACCGAAATACAAATACACGATTTACTTTTAATGTATTTCTAAAAGATTTGTTTTTTTCATAGAAATTCGCAGCCCACCGGGTGTTACGCCATACTAATACCTCCCAGCATTTAATAGGTTAACCTATAAGTGTTATTTCATAGTAGACGCATAGAATACATTATAGCAATTTTATCACAATTTTACATGATTTTGGAGATAAGTGTTATTGTTGGAGTAGACCTGATATAATTGAGAGTTTTAAAACATTTCCTGGAGATTGCTGCGACCAATAGTAAGTGTAGAGCCAATGATTCATAATGATCATCATTATTTTATACACATATATATAACTTAATACTGACATAACAAAAGCTTTGATAGTTAATATATTTTTTTCATTCCACCTTCAGTACGGTATCTGCATATTGGAACTCTGGACTGTTCTCATATTCACACATGTCCAGTGCTATTTCACAGCTCTCTTTGACAACTCTTTTGTCATCGGCAAGGTACCTATAAACAAAACAACAATCTTTTTTAAACAGAGAGGTATAAATATACCACATAAGCATGAATTTTGATAGTTTTGACAGAAAATAATGACATAACATATTATGTAATACTAGAAATCGCAACTGCGCAAGTTCTAGGTTAAATTATATTGCTACAAAAAAATTAGAAAGTTATGAGATTCATTGTTAATAAAAATCTTTGAGCATAGTTATTTAGAAATAGAATGACTATCCATATTTGCTTGCTTGCAATTTTTAATAAATATAAAGAAATTATTCTACTGCAGGAACTTGGCTGTTTCAGGTTTTCATTGGTTGTTTCGTTAAGGAACGTATTACGGTAATACATTGTTTATTTGGGTCGGATCCTTGATTGTAAAATATTCAACCTTTTTAAAATAAAATATTACCTCTTCAATACCTCCATACAATCCGGGGTAGCAATAGCACCTAACGCCTCTGCACACTCATGACGGACCATTTCATTTTCATTTGAGTCCTCCAGGTTGGCCACCAAGAACGGCACACTGCTCGGATGCTGCATTTGACCGAGAACAAAAGCTATTTCGTGCCTGAAGAGTGCACTTGACGCACTCAATCCTGGAACAATGTTGAACAAAAACAAATTTATTACATTTACAGACAATAATAACAGACTAACTTTTAATAAAATACCAATGACATTAATATGGACGAATCATCTGGAAAAGAAAATGACACTCACTTTATTGTCGGGTCTGCCGAATGGCATAATCTGTTTTAACGCCATTACAATAAAGGTGATATTGCTATAAATTCCTGATGCTTTTTGTTGGGTCTGCCGAATGGTTCGGTTCGAACGGGTTTGCTCAAATGAACATTTACATTAGAAACACTGCTCTAACGCCATTACAATAAAGGTCATATTGCTATAAATTCCCGATGCGTGATATCGCATAATGGAAATTGCGTGACGCCTACCTATACATGCGAATTTACTTGCTGGGTACTGTATTGAGTGCGTCGTCCATTAATAATGTCATTGTAAAATACAAATATAAAATTCCCACCACCATTTGTTGTACATATAAATAATATTGATACTGGTTTTTAAACAAAGTGTTAGTTTTGCAATTTTTGAGTTATTAGCTTCGCACAAAATTCGACTGCAATTTCTATCTAGGTATTCTTCTCAATAAAAACCGGACATTCTGCAATGCCGGTGTATGAGATTTTACATGGTTCTACAATTCTTTCACACACCAAAAGAACTACTCCGCATGTCATAGGTTAACCCTCTTCGTATTATAGAACTAAGCACTACATCCTCGAGTCAGTACCGCGGAGTCTGTTCTCATCGCACAATCGTATCGCGACCACGGGACAGAATAAATATGTGGTCCAGGGGCTGCATCTAACACTCGAGTCAGTACCGCGGAGTCTGTTCTCATCGCACAATCGTATCGCGACCACGGGACAGAATAAATATGTGGTCCAGGGGCTGCATCTAACACTGACACCCGGACTATTGACTATTAACCATGTCTATACCTGCCCTGTCCCCATTACAACTTTATTGATAATTGAAACCTGTACTACTTCAACTTCCTAACCAAGAAGATATGGATATATCTAATTGATGGATGCATCACTGCATCATTGTCTAATTTAGCCGACTTGAGTTAGAAGATAAATTTGAATTAATACAGTTTTATTAGGTCTTCTGGGTTCAGTTGAAGTTAAGATAGTGTCATGCATGTAACAATATCGCTACAGAATATTTTTCTTTAAAAAACAACAACAAAAGAAACAAGTCATCAAAATACCTGCTCCTAAAGCTTTCACTGATTCTTCTGTACACAAATTCCTCAGCTGGAACATGGATCTGTAGCGTTCGTACAGTGGCAGACTTTCGAGTAATAAAGATTTTTTTAAAAGCGTTACATCATCAGTCTGGCAGGGAGGAGCAGGATCAACCGACGCGTATGGATTTTTTGAGAGGCTATTTTCTTCTTCTTCACTATTCTTTGATAGCCATTTTAACCTTCCGAGGGCAATTTGACAAGTTTCGGACACCTCAACTATTGGATCGTTGCTATATAATTCTAAAATTTCTTTAACCTCGGAAGATCCAATAGCTCCAAGAGCTTCAGCTAAAACAAAAAATATTCCATTCATTTATTATCATTCTTAATTACAAAAAAGTGTTTAATCAATTATACTAGAACCACAATATTATTTTAGTTGCGATTTTATGGCGCTGTATACAATCGTAAATAATGTAGTGGGGATTGGGGGCATATAAATATACCTGAAAATGAGAGGGGATCTATACGCAGCCATATTTTAATAATGGTAAGAATATAATAATTAAATAAAGTGTCAGCCTGCGTATTATTCATCTATTAAATACAAGCAATTTTTGAGCACAAAATATACATTTATTTTAAATAGGCGTTTTAATATGCATATATTTTCTGAGTCTGCTTTTTTTTCGATAAGTATAATTTTCTTTATTCTATATGGAAGGTTTTTAGAAGAAAAACAATAACTTGTAGTATATTTTATACTATTGGCTGTATTATCCAGTGAGGATATGGGCCGCCTCTCGATATCATTTCTGGACAGGTTTTTTTACAAGAAATAGTTCTCCATTTACTCATCCTAGTAGGTTCATGTTGTGTCCAAACACACATTAAAAAACGACATGTGAACTATCAGGCGGGGGATTCGAACCCCCGGCTTGAAAACAGGGCATTCCGCTACTAGGTCACAGCAAACGCAGAAAAATACGATAATTGTGCCGCAGAGGTGGCCATGAGCTATTATAATTTTTTTTTTACGAAAACAGTTTATTCCACGTGGACAATTATTGTAATAAATATTTTTTTCTGCTGGCGCATCGGCTTTTCGATCCAATAATCGTTAATCGTTAGTCAATAATTTTCATACATTTTGATGCACCATATCACAACTAAGATTATATGAGGTAATATTAGGTAATATTAGGTAATATTAGGTTGGGGTAGGTTAGATTAGGTTTGGTTTGATCTAAAAAGAAAGTTGTAAAATCTCTTTGCCACCTAAGCGGCACATTTACAAAAAATACAAACTTGCTGAGGGGTACATATTCAATAACTTACCCGCTTCGTGTCTAACCATCGGTTCTTGTTGTTTGTCCTCCAAAACTCTTTTTAAGACGGGTATGGCTGATATATCTTGCATCTGGCCAAGGCAATAAGCCAACTCGTGTTTAAGTAGTGCAGAATCATCGGTAAAGCATTGATTTATGCAATCTATTGCAGTAGCACCTCCAAGATTTTTCAATGTAAACAGCGCGCGGAATCTTTCTTTTAGTGGTCGGGTATTGTCATTCAATACCTTCCCTACATTTCGAACTTTATTCACATCTATATTAACCATATTGGATAGAGTAATAAGTCAATTATTTTAAATCCTATTAATCTAAAAGACTTTCAAAGAAAGGCACGTTTTATACTTTGAAGAAAGTCTATGCTTTGAAATTCTCGCTACGAACAGTCATTTAAACGTGACAATCTGACATATTATAGAATCATAGATAATATACGTCAAAATATAGAATCGGTGCTGCCATATTGTGAACGTTTGTTCCAATTTATAATGTTCCAAACGTAATCAAAGAAGATTTTATTTTATAATAATCAAAATCGCCGCGATTTTAAATGTCCTTGTTTGTTTGTTTTTATTTTTAGGAATTTTAAAAACTGCCATCATTACGTATGTATGCATCACATCGTAAAATAGGGAGACGTGTGGGCGTTGATGGTTTAATAATATACCTACCTACCTATTGATTTGTTAGTGACATTCGGCTATACATCGATTGGCTCAGTGAGCAAACTATTGAAAATTCTAACCACCCACTTGCCATTATTCGCTTTTGACTCTGAAGTCCCTTGAGATGTTGATCGTATTTTTTGCCTTGTGTTCTTCTGTGCTGGCCCCTTTATACCCCCTTTTCTTCTCGATTATCTATCTCTCTTGTTGCTCATCTTGTTTTACCGGCTGGCAGGATTGACGCTTCTATCTTAGCGTGCTTTGTCTTTGGTTATTCATTATCTGATTGTTTTTCCTTTGTTCAGAAGCGAAAAAATTTTGTCAAACGTTCAAGTGCACTTAAATTGTGAAATTTGTGCAATAACATGGAGCCTAATGAAGCCAACAACGTCACGGAGGGACTAGCGATGGAGACTGACTCGAATGAGTCAGAATTTCTGTTGGACGATCCAGTGGGTGAACTGAGGGCAACAGTTATGCCACTGGATAACAAGGTATCGCAGATTTTTTCAATCTTGACCCAACAGGGTCTGCCTGCAGTGGTGCCTACTCCGCAGAGGCCGACGGTAAACATCGACTCTCCGGTAAGTTTTTAACGGCCACCCGCAAGGCCTGAAACAGCGGAAAAACCCAACAGGATTCCGTTACCTGTATTTAGTGTCGTAGTTCAGGAGCCTGCTTTTCCGACGCCAGACAAAGCTCGGGTAGCGGAACTTACCAGGCTCCAACTGTTTGACACAGATAATTGGGCGGGGGTTCGCTACGCTGAAACCCAAAAACAATATTTGGCGGCCCCGTCTTTCGTTGAATTGGGACCCAACGATGAGTTACGCCCCTACGATCGTTCATTGCAAACGATACATCTAATGGAGCGTACGATCGCCGGCCTCCAAAATGCGATGCTCGCTCAAAAGGAGTGTATTCGGGACGCGTTACAGCGAGTGGTCGACTTTGTTAGCAACCACACCATCGGTACGGCTCTTTTTGAGACGGTCGTAAAGGAGTTCGGGCCCTCTTCAGCACTCAACAAAGTGTCTGAGGACGTCACCCGAATCCTTTGTGGAAAACGGGCAGAGTTGGTTCAGACGAGGCGGAAGAAAATCCTCTCCGGTATAAAAGACACCTTCACCCGAGAGGCTCTTAACAGGATCCCACCTAGCGCCGAACATATCTTCAATAAAGATAAACTGGCGGTGTTCCTAGAAAGAGGTGGGGGTCGTGAGAAGGTCTTCGATCAGACCACCAAAGTGGTTGACCAGGGCAGGGAGAGTCAACCTAGCACTTCGTCAGGTGGACACAAGGACACTTTTCGGAGGCAGGGATACACGAGGAGGATACCTGACCAGGTTAGGGGTGGCTTGCCGAGAGGCCCATGCCCATCCAACCGAGGTATTCCCAGAGATAACCGAGGTGGTGCGAGGGGCACTTACCCTAGACGCAGGTGACCGGGTCTCCCTCACCACGTACAAAGGGGGACGCCTCCAGCATTTCCAGGAAATCTGGGAGGTCAAAGGTGCACCACCACCATTATTAAAAATAATAACGGGAACCCGTATTCCGTTTATAAAGAAACCCCCTCTAATAGTACTCGTACCTTCCGTACAATTCCAGAAGGATTTCCAAACGCGACAATCGCCGGAGATCACTTCACAAATCACGGAACTGAAGAAATCGGGAGTATTGGAATTGGCAGAACCATCTCTGAGCTTCCTCTCAACCCTGTTCCTAGTAAGGAAGCAATACGGCAGTCAACGACCCGTCTTCAACCTAAAACGCCTAAACGGTTTCCTACAACCAAGGCCGTTCAAACTGTTCCACCATTCCAAGGTCCCAACATTCCTGCAAAGGGAAGACTGGTTAGTAAAAATAGACCTAAGCCAAGCGTACCTACATTTACCTATAGCTATACAACATCACGATTTCGTCTGCTAGTTTACCAAGGAAAACTCCTTCAATTCACGTGCCTTCCGTTCGGACTGTCGGCATCACCAAGACTTTTTTTTTTTTCTAGATTCCTTCATGGATATCTCGCATTTACTTTCGAGGTTTCTTAAGGACTTTGGCACGCAAACTACTCTACTTGATGCTAGTCAAATGAAAATTGTGCCGGCTGAGAGAATATGCCTTATTGAAAACTGTTCTTCTACCCGCATCGGGTATTGCTAATTTAAATTCGGCCAGGGCCTATGAAACCGCCTTGCAAAAACCCTGGAAAATTCTTAGTAGCGCAAGGCGGAGGTGATTCTGATGAATATTTTGTCGTATTCATTGGGAACTGAGGACTGCGATTTGTAGTCGAGTTTTTTTTTTTTTTAGACTGCCTCATTAACAAACTGGATGGCCGAACACCTCCGGGGAAAGGGTATGAGAATCGTCACTTACTTAGACGACTTTCTGATGGCAAATCAGTCCAAAGAGATTCTTCTGTCGCAACTGACTTATATGATAGATTTCATGCAGTCACTAGGCTGGATAATCAACAAGAAAAAATCTTGTCTGATTCCAACCCAACAGCGGGAGTTCTTGGGTATCACGTGGAATACTCACAACAATCGGCAATATCTATCAACAGAGAAGTGCACATCACTTCGTCACCACCTGCAATTGCAGATCCAAAAAGGCAGTTGGTCGCTCAGGCAGGCCCAACGCCTCCTCAGGCGACTCAACTTTGCAACCTTCGTCACTCCACAGGGGAGGTTGCATTGCTGACGTCTACAACGTACGAGCGCTCAATTTTCAAGGAGCCATCCTCACAAATCAACATCGATTCCACCACAAGCTCGAGAGGACATCATGTGGTGGATTTGAGCGGTGGGCTCCTCAGGAAAGATTCACAGGGCAACCTACAATAACTTCCTCACCACAGACGCAGCCGATTCAGGCTGGGGAGCGCAGTTAGACGAGTACCACCTATCAGGTACATGGACAAAACGCCAATCCTCGTGGCACTCCAACCGAAAAGAGCTGTATGCAGTACTCTCAGCCATACAACTCCGGGAGCAAACGCTCAGGGGATCAGAATTACTCCTACAAACCGACAACAAAACAGTGGTGGCCTACATTAACAACGAAGGGGGCACAAAGTCTGCAACCCTACTAAGTCTTTGCCGACAGATCCTGGAAATCGCCAACCTGGCCAGTATATCATTGACCGCACAATACCTTCCAAGAAAATACAACTGCGTGGCAGACCATCTCTCACGCAGCAAAATTATCCCAGAATGGCACCTAGTTATGGCGGCTACAGCTCCCCTATTTCAAAGATGGGGACTCCCAGACGTAGACCTGTTCGCGTCCAACACAGCCCATGTTGTCGCAACGTATGTCTCACGAAATCCGAACGATGCCCTTGCACTGTTCCACGATGCCTTCAGTCGACAGTGGGACTTCAAACTAGCCTGGATATTCCCTCCACCGAATCTAATTCCACAAGTATTGGCACACCTGAACATGGCAAGGGGAAAATATTTACTAGTGGCCCCATGGTGGAAGAAGTTTTTTTGGAGCGCAGACCTACAGCAGAGATCATTGGAACCCCCGTACTCGATCCCGCACTTGGAGTCATTTCTAGTGGATACGGTGACAAACCATCCACCTCCACAAGTCCGGGACCTATCACTCCAGTTATGGATAATTTTGGGTGGGCAGAGTTAGTTTCTAGCTAGTTTCTAGACCGATCACTTTTCACTTCCGGCTGGCGACCATCCACTTTGAAGACTTATAGACCTGCATGGGACAAATGGAAGACATGGTGCATGGCCAACACGATAAGCTATAATACCCCCGAGCCGATTGAAGTGGCTAGATACCTGGGTCACTTATACAATAAGGAAGGTCATTCATATAACACTATTCTTGTACATAAGTCAGCCATAGCTACCTTTTGCAAACCTATGATCAGTAAAGACATCAGTGGGTCCATTCTATACTTATCGAACACTAAATTGATAAATAGTATCAAACTTAGGGTAGGTTTGTATCAAAATATTAGCACTTATTGTAACAATTACACGAAGCTGGTTTTTATTGTTGCAATAAGTGCGATATTTTAACAGCACCTATCTTGCTGCTCTTAAAATATCGCACTTATTGCAACAATAAAAACCAGCTTCGTGTAATTGTTACAATAAGTGCTAATATTTTGATAGAAACCTACCCTAAATTTGATAATATTTATCACTTTAGCGGTCAATAAGCATAGAAAGACCCACAGCAGTAACATAGTAGTGCGTCATAATATGTTAAAAACCATATCCACCCGCAAGACTAGACCTACAAAACCACCGATTTGGGATCCAAGAATAATCGTGGACTACCTCAAGAAAACAACACAACTAGAATACAACCTATATGAAATTTCACGCAGAACAGCTATATTATTATTACTCGCATCGGGACGACGGGTTCATGACCTTACCCTACTCAGTGTAGCGGATAATGGCCTAGTCGATAATGGCGACCATATAATTCTATGGCCAGTGTTTGGTTCCAAGACAGACACATCAAGGCACCGCCAATCTGGATGGAAATTAAGCGCTTCCAGTTGCCAAAACATCGATCCAGTATTTTGGCTACGAAAACTTATCTGCGTTTCCAATGAGAGAAGAGAAGAGGGTGATAATATTCCGGCATTATTTATCTCGTCAAGAGGCCCCCCAAAACCTGCGACTCGAGCAGTCATCGGAAATTGGGTGAAGTCAGTACTCGCTGATGCAGGGGAATCACCAGGCAGTACTCGATCAGCAGTCGACTCTCTGAATTGGTTAGAGAACTACCCCATAGATGACATCCTGCAGAGAGGTAATTGGCGCCAAGAAGCTACTTTTAAAACATTTTACCAGAGACCGATAGACACACAGACTTCTACAGCGGGGGAACAAAATATGTTGACCTCTCGGTTCAGCCCGGTGCACTGAGCCTAAAAGCGAGGAGATGTTATACCTAATTCTCATGTTAGGTTCATCTACCCTATCTTGCAGGATCTATCTTGCTTTACCAGGTGATAACAAACAGATATCTCAAGGGACTTCAGAGTCAATAGCGAATAATGAAAGGAGTTTTACCTACCATTAAAACTCTTATTATTCTTGTTGACTCTGAAGTCCAGAGAACACCTACCTGGTTTCCTTGAGACATATCAAATTTAAAAACCAAAGACAAAGCACGCTACGATAGAAGCGTCAGTCCTGCTAGCCGGTAAAACAAGATGAGCAACCAGAGAGGTGAATAATCGAGAAAAAAGGGGGTAAAAAGGGGCCAGCACAAAATAACACAAGGCAAAAAATACGATCAACATCTCAAGGGACTTCAGAGTCAACAAGAATAATAAGAGTTTTATTATTACGATAATCCCAACTTTTGTCTTTTGACAGTTCAACTTTTTTATTCGTTCGTTGCTCAGTAGCAGAGCATGCAAATCGTTCGAGGCTCGCACAAACCAACGCGAATATTCGCAGCGAATTCGCAACGCAGCCGCTGTCGCTGTCGCTACCGCTTGCATTTGATGCGAATTTCGCGTTTGGCAGACCCAGTATCAAAGAGATTGAAGACTGGAAGAAGGAGTCTAATCTCTGCGCCAAAAAGATTGAAAGACTCTCTGCGCAGTATAGACTAAATAATTTTATTTCCGCGCCAGATTTAAAATTGTTAATAATATTAATATTTTACGCCAAATATTCTATAATTTTTATGAATTAAATATGAAAAATATACGTACACTATCGCGCTTTCAGAATTGCTAAATCTTTACCCAATTCGCGTAAGGTGGTAGCATTGGTTGGAGCCATAGACTAAATACATCAGAAATTTGATTTTGAGCGGCCGTCAAGTTTTTACACAAAACAATTTTTCCACATTTTTTAAATACATACCTATGAGTAATTTTATTGCATATTTTTTCATGTATTTTTATGGTTTTTCCATTGAAATTACATGAAAAATTCGCATTTTTATATTTTCACTAAGTACCCCGTCAAAATATCCCAAAAAAAAAACACGCGCCATCGGTACGGAAGGTCCGGTCAAAAGAGTTTCGAAAAAAGCCAACGGCGCTGTAATGCCCCCTATTTACTTGTTGTTAATGAACAAATATGAAACATTTATGCACGCAGGAGATCTAACAATATAATGAAAACTTCAATTTGTCATATATTTTGCTATTTTTTGAGACTCTTTTGACCGGACCTTCCATACCGATGCGGGTGCTTTTTTTGGGATATTTTGACGGGGTAAATGCGAATAGATGGCAGTGTTGGAGACAAATTGCATCAATGATAATATAAAATGATTGATATAGGTAGGTATTTGAATGCTCGATACCGAAACGTCAAACAATAGCAGCGCTCAATATTGAACTTTGTAAGATAATAACTTAATTCCCTTCCGAAATCTGTGCGTCGCGAATAATTCGCTGTCGACAGCGTTCCCGAAAATCGCAATGATTATTCGCTGCAAATTCGCACTCAAGACGCAAGGCGATCGCGCAAGCGTGCTCTTTCCCGTAAGTCAATACGAGCTTGATTGGCGAATATTCGCTTTCGTGTGTGGATCGCAAGTCCTCGGACTTTTGGCTCGCCAATGGTGCGCTGGCATAATAGTTTTTCAATATTTATAGAATACCTACCTACCTATATGCTTCAAATACACTCTATGACGATCGGTCATATATGTCGAAAAACCCGTTTCTTATGTGTAATGTGTAATGTACGATGTCATAGCTCTCATACATGTATGTATAATATGTCGGAATGGCATAGATTTGATCATAGACACTAAAACGCTCTTAGCATATATCGTCATTGTTTTGTAAAAAGGGCGAATTAACCAAAATGCTACTTTACAGGAGGAGGATTTTTAACTTTTGACATTTATTTGTTTTTTACCTGTAGATGATTATAATAATATCTAACATAAAGCTTAGAAAGAATACTGTCATTATAATAGGTATTATTATATAAAATTTAAAAGGCCTAATATGTCGCATTTGCTTTTTATTTCGTAATTTTAATTAATTAAATTTTAGTCGATTATCATTTTTAAGTACTTTCCTGTGGAGATAAAAATTCGCCGTTTTTACACAACAAAGCTAGTGGGGTACATATTGTATTTTCATTAAAATCTCGATTTCGCCAAAATGGTTGATTCGCCCTTTTTACAAAACAACGACGAATGTGCCCGATCGTCAGTCTATTTGAACCCATAGTTATATTAAAATTTTATTTCAATCGCATAAGATCAATATTGCGTATGTGTGTTCGCAATAATTTTGTGATTCTAAAAAATGGTTACAAAAATAATTAATAACTACCTACCACCAACAATATTTGAAAAATGCATTGCAAAAAATTTATGGCATATAGACAATATTATTTCCTATAAACAAAATTAAAGTATTTACCATAAAGAATTTATTCCGTGTATTTACTGACGCCTGTCAGAATAACTGTTGATGCATTTATTTACAAGCTATGATTTCGAAAGTGAATTGATAATTTATGCGCAAAGTTATTAAACTTGCGTAAAGTTCCAGATAGAACAATAAAAACATATTGCTGTTGTTATTTACATTTCTAGCGAATACTATTGTATTCGCTGACAGCGTATTAGAGGAGATGAACAATATTAACAATTGAGGAGAAAGGCTCGTGAGAATATTCATTAGTCAAGACGTAAGAAAGATGAGATTATGAAAGATTAGAAAGAAGAATAAATTAAATTGATGTTTTACAATCAACGAATCATAGTGATTCATTGGAATTGTCCGATTATATTGCGTGAATTTGTTTAGTTTAGACGTTATTTTAAATTTGTCTAAACCAGTCGGTATTTTTTACGATGTCGTGTAATGGGAACAAATTGTTAATATGGGGGCGTGCCTAACTTTGCATCGCGAAAGTGTGGAGATGGAGGCGGCCAGGAGGCACTCCAGCGACATAGATCGGGAGCTCGGGGTCCTAGCCAAGGAACAGAGCAAAATCATCAAGATTCTTCTTTTGGGTAAGTCTAGACCTCAACTCAATGCAATCTATGAATCATTATTACACAATCGTTGTAAGAACTGCAATCTTTTTCAAAGTTTTCTTGTCATGTTATTAGTACCTATTAAGCAGTGGCGAAGGGTGGAGGTAGGCTGTTTAAATCCGCCATAAATAGTGCGCAACAAACTTTGTCAGTCATACGTATTTGTTTTCATTGAAATGAGACTACAATTTACAGAGGGTGTTGGTTAGTTTTTAATATTCAATTAAACTAAGCGAAAACCAAGCCATGATAAATAATAGTCAAAAAATACTCGTCTATCTATAAAATATCTAAAAGTATACAATTCCATCATTCATAAATTTGGATATTTTATAGATGTAATAGTATTTTTTTATCTACTATAGTTTGGTTTAGGCATGACTTAAAAAATAAACCAACAATATGTGTAATATGTATTCTTAAAAACAAATAAATATGAATTAAAAAGTGTGCGCTATTTTGTTGAATCGCCCATAACATACCAAAATGATTACGGCTTGATTTAGATAAGTCATTCGTATTTGTTGTCGATGGTCCTCGTTAGTTTATTAAATTAATTAAACCCTGCCTAAACCAAACCACCATAGTAGTGGTAGACTGTGAAGATCCAACAAAAATAGCGTACACTTTGTTAGTCATACTTATTTGTTTTCATTGAATTAATAGTACAAATTGCAGATGGTGTTGGATAGTTTTTAAAAGTAATGTAACCCCTATACGAGCTACTCGGACCGCGTTCTACTCTTCCGAGCTAGCTCGTATGGGAGTAACTAGTATGAGGGTGTCTTGTACGAGTGCGCTCGGTCCGAGTGTACTCGGATCATGTCAACGCGGCTTAAGGCTACAAAAGCTAAATCAATAGATGTACTTTGATGAAAATCAAAAGGCAATCTGGGAGTATTTGAATGACGTATAATTTTGTGGGAGCAAGGTGAAAGCGAACTACTTGTTGACAATTCTGAATCCCAGTATTGGAATTTGGCAATATTACTTAAGGCTATACCTCAGTTGAGGTATGGTCTAAAAAGATCGTGGCCGGGTCGCGGGTGCAAATGACGCATGCCGAACGAAATATAATTTGTTGTTTTTATTTAATAAAACGCAATTTTTTTATAGTACATATTCCCCACCGCCTCAGTGGGGCGGAAGAAACCGGTCCTAATATAATAATTAAAAGTGGAATATGTACTATAAAAAAATTGCGTTTTATTAAATAAAAACAACAATACAATGCAGTTCCACCATGAATTGACAGTTAACAAAATAAAAGAAATGTAATTTGTCATATAAATCCAACATGCGTCCATTTAATGTTCTGTTTATTGTTCTATTAGTAACAATAATAATATATTCATTGATATGTTTTCTTTTTCAAGTAAATGGGTAACGTTTTTAGTCATCTTTTGACGATTAAAGAATTAATACCCCCGTCGCCATCACGAAACACGACGAATTCACACCTCGACGTTCGCTCTCTGAATGCAAGCGAGTCCAAAATTTGGTCGCACCTATAGTTGAAAATTATTTGCTGTTTCACTGAAGTCAGCCAGATAGATTCCGAAAATTTTACAAAACGTGTTAGTATGCTCAATCAGAAAAAGTCGAATATACAATGCATAACATTCTTCAATTACATCATCATCATCAGACGGGGTCGTTCCTCTACTGGATGAACGCCTCCCCCACTCTTCTCGATCCCTAGTTCTTTGCTGCTACGTACATGCACTGAACTTTATGCGCTCGTCTATCCAGCGGGTTTAGGGCGTTCCTGTGGGCGTTTAGTGCCCCATGGGTACCACTGTATGACGGCATTTGTCCAGTACATTGCCATTTTAATTATATAGTTATAACTTTTCAGGGGCTGGAGAAAGTGGTAAAAGCACTTTGGTGAAGCAGATGAAAATCATACATAGCTATGGATTCAGCCGCGCCGAACGAAGTGCGTTCCGTCCAACGATGCTGGACAACCTTCTGGCTTCAATGAAGTATGTCCTCACAGGAATGGGCCGCTTACGCATCAACTTGCAAGATTCCTCCAATAAGGTGAACAAAAATATATAATGTAGTACAGCTTCTTGCCATTCCAACAGTAGCGAAGTCTTCCTGATAAACTAGAATTAACGGTACAAGTCTGTTTACTGGAAGCCAGGCGGGAACAGTGGCAGTTTTCATAGCCGATTTCCTCAAAATTCAAAATTCAAGAATGATAACCTAACCTAACCTAACAAATAATCCTGTATACCGGCTATTTTCAAAATATGTTTTGTCGCTGGCTTCCACTAAACAGACTATAACAAACGAAATGAGTAGTGAAACATTGTTAGTTATCAACGTATTATAATCATTGAAAATAATTATAAGTATATTATATTCTTTTTAACACTACAACAGGCCAAGAGGCCCAATGACAGTAGTGTATTTAGTAATAGAAGTGAAACAACCACAAACACCCAGGCTTTGAGAAAATCACATAAATATATTGTGACTTCACCGGGTATCGAACCCGGAACTCCCCGATGAAAGGCCAGCGCCTTACGCACTGCACCATGAGAGTCGCCATATTTACAATACAATTTAGGTACAGTTCAGTGGCGAAGAGTAGAGAGCAGGGCTTGAAATGGACCGGAATGCCGTTCCGGTTCGTGAAATTGGTAAAATTATCGCTCCGTCTCGTGGAAAAAATATTTTGACCGTCTGAGCTAGATATGTGTTACACCCCCGTATGGTCCCCATTTGTGGATGTCTCTGTGTATCTGGAGAGGCCCGAGTCGGTATCAAATCCAACAAATAGTAAAGCGCTGATTACGAAAATAAATAATAAATAATAGAGCCGGCAATGCCGTAGCTTATGACAGTTGAAAAATATTGCAACGTCGCCGTTTTTTTTTGACAATGCTTCCGGTTGAAAGCGAAACACAAGATGGCGGGCAGAACGCTGCAACAGCCAAATCGCAAACACGTACATTTCGTCCTCGAGTAAAATAAATTATTAAAAATGTAACTATTATAATATTAACTTAACTATACCTTGCCGTTTCCAAAACAATTCCGGTGTGTGTTATTTTCACCTCCAAGTCCTAAAATCCAGACGAAAAACCAGACAACAAAATAAAAGTGACAGCTTGCTATTCACTTGCGAAAATGGAGGGAAGTGATATATGCCATATAATAGAAAATATAAGGCGTAAAACCCACTTAACGGAGCGAGTGGGGCTGTCGCGCAAAATTTCACAAGTGGCGTGTAAATCATCGAAAATACAAAGTAATCAAATACGCCAGCACACACTGGATTTGACGACGCTTTGTGCCCGCCTGCCCCATGAATCACCGTTGGTGGCTTTTCAGCCGGACGAATTAACGAAAATACAACGTAGTCCATTCATTGAACACGGCGAGCAAAATCACGCTCTGGAAGCGTCGTCGATAGAAGCCGTCGTCGTCGGCGAGAAGCCATTATTTAATAACAGAGAACTCATTGTTTAGTTATTGCGTAATTACAAGCCCCGAGATATAATATACTATTTTTATTGCTTTGTTATGAGAGACGCTGATAATAATAATTATTTTGTGCTTCTTGGGCCCCTTATTACATAGGTGAAGGGCAATGCGCGGGTGGGAGGGGGCCTACTCAGTAGTGAGCGCATCGAACGCTTTTTTGGTGGGCTTTATGCCTTACACCTATTTTTTTTTAAATTACACATAAAATTTGGTAATCATTATGTAAACATCTTCAGAAAAATGTCGAGCGCTCCGGTTCATAAATTTTTTCATTTCGAGCGCTGGTAGAGAGAGATAGGCTGTGGAGATCTGGCAAAAATAGTGCATTTTAAACTTTGTCAGTCATACTTATTTGTTTTCATTGAACTAAGATTACAAATTCTCCAAACTCTTGAATCTTTTTTATTTCTCCATTTTGCGATATATAGCTGTCACTAGTTTCTCATATTGCAATCTCATTACTTACGAATAAATCAATTTGCTCTGTCTGTTGGATAATCATTTGTATAATATTTCTATTAGGTCAGCGATTAGCAACCCACGGTTCTCAGAATGATTTATAAAAATCCTTGTTGGGCCTAATCATTTTAGGTGCTGCCGATTGTCCATAAAGTTTGCTCATCTAATCTAAGTAAATATTAAATAATCATTTAGTATCGAATCTTTGTCACCGCGTTCAAGGAAGAAATTTTGTGGAATTAAGGGAAACAATTACACAACTTGCTCCATAATCATAAACATCGTAAAAATATTATTGCAAATACCGTGGCGTATTCTATGGTGATGGTGGTTTCGTGGTCAGTTATTGATAGAAATTCAATATGAATATATCGGTGTTTCAATAATATTTCAAATTCTTTACAGATCCATGCCCAGCAAGTTTTGCTGAGTCGGAGCGTTTTCGATCTTCAATTCCGAGTGATGCTGGCCGTGGCCACCGCCCTGCAAGCTCTCTGGAGAGACCGAGGAGTACGTCTCGCGGTCGCACGAGGATATGAATATGAACTCAACGACTCGGCATTATAGTGAGTAGTCAATATCCACTATACAAGAATATTCATAAAAATGCCACCCTAAGTTAGAAATAATTACTAAAATGAATATCATACTTATTTTGTAGCGATGATGTAGGCAAGGACCCATTGGGTTGTTATGAGAACATTTGTTAGTTCAATGCAATGACATTATTAATGGATGACGCACTCAATACAATAGCTAGCAAGTAGATTCGCGCATTGGCATGTATAGGTAGACGTCACGCAATTTCCATTATGCGATATCACGCATCGGGAATTTATAGCAATATGACACGGCGTTAGAGCAGTGTTTCTAATGTCAATCTTCATTTGAGCGAACCCGTTCGAACCGAACCATTCGGCAGACCCAACAAAAAGCATCAGGAATTTATAGCAATATCACCTTTATTGTAATGGCGTTAGAACAGATTATGCCATTCGGCAGACCCGACAATAAAGTGAGTGTCATTTTCTTTTCTAGATGATTCGTCCATATTAATGTCATTGGTTCAATGAGTTAAAAACCAATAATGTGAAATACTATCCTATTGTAACTAATTAAATCTGAAATGAATAATTTATTATTATTTTACTTAATATGAAACCCCACTATAGTCAGACTGCAGCACTGAATTGAGAGTTAAGATGGTAGTGCTAGTTATTGCTTATTTTCGAATGCAACGCAGTAAATTAAGATTTTCATTTGAATATTTCGTTAGTTATTAACATATTAAAATTTTTTCAATATATGACAAACATATTGCATTCGAAGTTTGAGCAATAACTAGCATTACGATTGGAATTCATGTTTCGTATCACGGCCTGACTATAGTCAGCCATACTTATAATATAGTGCAGGCATGTTCAACTTCAAGTAGACCGTGATCTACTGATCCTGTATCATAAGTTATAAGTAGTGGTCTACCACTCAATTTGGGAAATTTTTGTATAGGCACATCCAAAATGATTGCGGGCCTTCAGAAAAATTACATTTTTAAAGTAAATATCAATTTCAAGATGCCATTCTTCTAGTGCACTGCAATAAAGCAGGCCAAATGTGATTATCGTTTCTGTTGCTATTTCTCTACTACACTTACATCAAGGCTATTGCATCGCTCTCAAGCTAATGTGTGTATGTTTATAATTTCTAGCTTATTTGAAAATATGGACCGGTTACTTGACGATAAATATGTTCCCACGCCAACTGATGTTTTACGAGCCCGAGTTCGCACAACAGGAATTATGGAAACTCATTTCAATATCGATGATGTGGTTATCAGGTATTCATTATTCTATCTGAACTATCTATCATTAAAATTGTAATATTAACCAAATGTGTAACACTAGAACGTATTGTGCTTTACGATCCGAGGGAGTGGAGTGGTAGATTATTAATATTAGGTACATCATTTAGAGTCGGATCCGACCAAACACATTCATTTTGATACTAATTTACACATTCGACAAAGCACGATAATTTTATTATACAATATTATGGACTTTTAACTTGCGCACACTGCTAAAATACACTAATTTCAAACAAAAATCAAACTGGATCTGATTTTATCAATTATTAATCACGATTTTCAAAATACATTGGTTCACACGCCTTACTGATGTATTATTACGGTGGTAACAATGATTTGAGTTGCCCCATCTCCACCCGCCATGTATATGCAGCCGCGGTTTCCATGACACTACTAACACATTGACTGCTGACTAGATAATTACTTTTTAATACATTGGATGCTAAAGACGCACCTAGCGCGTAACAATTAGGTGGCCAATCGATATAATTATTAGCATGCTATTTAAATGTGGTAATAGCATGCTAATTATATTGAATGGCCACCTAATCGTTACGCGCATAAGTATGGAATAATAATTTGATAGGTTGGCATAGGTAAACTTGAATAACATGTATTTTATTTTTTTTAGTGTTTTTGATGTCGGGGGCCAGCGTTCGCAGAGGCGGAAGTGGATCTACTGCTTTGATGATGTGAAAGCTGTCTTGTTTGTTGTGTCATTGAGTGCATACGATATGACACTTGTTGTAAGTACTAAGACAATAATTTGTATCATATCTTCACGTAACTTCATAATCTTTTTAATTCTATCATTTAACCTTATCTAAGCCTCACGATATTACTATGGCAGTATCTGACAGGCCGCAGATTTTTAACGACACACGTTGAATGTAGAGCGATGCTCTTACTACAATCGCTGTAATACCGATAATTAGTGGCTTAGTCTTATATTATTATTCAAGCAGATGTCACTGTCTGTTTAATTTTTTAGTTTATGCAAATCAATCGACAGTGGCTAGTAATTTGAGTTTCAAGTCGGGCGAGACAACTCTTGAAATTTGTAGTGTGGCCTATCGATCACAACCTCATAGAGCGAGATAACTCACTGAAGCCATAGAACCAGTTAAAACCTCGGTTTGCCACATTTGCCAAATAAATCATTGCAAAGACATTCTATTTGTATATAAATAAAAACTGTTTCAAAAATATCTTTCATAAAGTTGGATTGCATATACAAATGCAATGTGTCAACTTTGTTGATGTGAATTTTATTGTCATTTACAGAACATATTTATAGTTAACGTACCATCACACATAGCATTAATGCAACATTGTTGGTTTATAAAAAACACCTGCAACATAGTTGTAAGCATTCGGCATGAGTGTTACTAATGATTGTATTAATTCACCGCTGCCATGGACAAATTCATACTATTCATAGCGCTCAAGTCGCTTTTTAAGCTAATCTCAAGCAACAGTCGTTCAAATAGAGAAAGAGGCAGCATAATAATAGCGGCGATCAAATTGAAACTGTCAATGACGTTTATCCGACTTGAATATTTTGACAGTAGAGTTTTTGATATTTCGACTCTGGATTAATTCACGTCTGTGTGCGTGGTAGTAAATGCACCTTTATTGACCTTTTTGAGATTGGATTATGTTGATGTCGAATCGAATTTCAATGTGCATTATGCCTAATGTTTAGATTTGTTTTTTGTAGTTGTAATTCTAAACTATTATAACTTATGGAATACAGGTGGCCCTCATCTTTCAAAAAGTTCTACTTTCGCACAATTCCCTATTTCGTATGTCTTAAAATTTAGATTTTTGTTGATAATGCAAAAACTGTGCGGTTCCATGCAGTCGCTCCTCTCTCCTCCGATCCCCGTCACCTTCTCAAATATGTAAAATGGTGATATTTAACTATCTCTTGACAAGTTTATAAAGAAAACACCTGATTGCTAATACTCATGGTTAACTGTATTATACCCATTGATAAATAAATGTTTTAAAGTACACTTTTTGATGTTTGTTTTTTTTTTACATCACACTACTTTCGAACATTCAACATTTGAACACATTTTCAGGAACCAATTACGTGCGAAAGTCAAGGGCCGCCTGTACTATTATAGGTACATTATAATAAAATGCAAAAATGTAATATGTATCGTGCTATTTTCTAGGAGGACCCAACAGTGAACAGGATGCACGAAAGCTTGAACCTATTTTCCCAAATAATCAACAACCGTTTCTTCTCCGACGCATCGTTTGTCCTCTTCTTCAATAAGCTAGATCTCTTCAGAGATAAAATTTTGCATTCCGGGCGACACCTTCGAAATTATTTCCCACACTATAAAGGTAAGTGCCAAGAACTGTTTTAAATATAACATTATAAAAACTAACTAACAGTATCTGCAATATGTATTCTTAGTTCAATGAAAACAAATAAGTATGACTGACAAAATTTTGTGTGCACCGTTTATGTTCGATCTGCAGAGCCTATCTCCACCATTCGCCACTGAGAAAGGTTCAATGTAAATGTATTTAGTTTGTTGAATTTGAATTTTGAATGAATGATATTTCCTGTATCATAAACTGTGGAGTGTCTGAGTATGGAGAATGTAGCGGGGTGGAAGGCCGTGATTGAAGACCTGCTAGATTTTATTGATCCCGCCTCCTATGTGAATTAAATTACTATAGATATATTTTGGAAATGGACCTCCCCAAACCATTTTTCTATGTGCTGTATTTAACCGGTTCTATGCCTTCAGCGAGTTTTCTCACTCTATGTGGCCGTGATCGACTGGTCGGACATACAAGTTTCGCGAGTTATCTCGGCCGACTTTAAACTCAAATTAGTAGCCACTGTCGATTGCTTTGTATAATCTAAAAAATTAAACACATAGTGACATCTGTTTCTATAATTATGAAATACTGAGCCACAGATTATCGTTATTATAGCGATTTTATTAAAGCCTAGCTCTACATTCGACGTGTGTCGTTAAAACTCTGCAACCTGTCCAAGGCAACTAACCAGATAGAAAAGGTTAAGTAATTATTTTGTTGTATATTTCAGGTCCAGATCGAGACGTTGACAGCGCAGCATTATTTATCCAGGCTGAGTTCTCGTTAAAGAATAGGAATGAAAATAAGCTTGTTTTTCCGCACTTCACGACCGCAACTGACACTTCAAACATTCAAGGTGTCTTCCAAGTTGTTATGGACATGGTAATGGCTGATAATATGGGACAAGTTACACTCTTATAAAAAAACTGTCATCTCTATAATCCATATAGTGTTATGTACATACTGATTAACTGTATGGGTGTCACTCTTTCCATTATTTAAAGATATTATATATGTTTTGTCAAATTTAGTTTGCACGGGGGCTGGCGATGCCCAGTGTCCGCCCCTTATATATTGAAGATGATAGTATTATCTCACCCAACATAATAATATGTATGGATACATCAATGCATCTTCAATACATCAAAAGTAACATGTTCATTTTCATTTAATGCTGTTTCATGTCAATTATTTGTCTCCAACAGCGTTGAATGGCGCACAAGAAGTCCCATTACCATTGTAATTGGACATATCAATTTTTCATAAACGGATTTTGAAAGTTTAGCAATTCCTTGTTAGCCGAGTCTCAAATTCTAATTTCTGGTAAATTCACATGTTATTCAATGTGTAAACTCACAGCATCGACCTAACAAGTTGGGCAAGTGACTAACATCCATTTCTCATAAAAATAAATTGTAGGGAAACCTCTTTGTGAGGCGGCCAAATTTACATTCGATTGTAAAGCCAATAAAACAAAACATATTGTGAATATAGAATACCTATGTATTTTTTGTTATTATTAACATACGTGAAGTTATCGGTTTTTGGCAATGGAAGCTTCATATTCTTAGATGGGTATGTCACCTCTGTGCTCAACCAAAACAGTACTAAGTATATACCGTAGATTAGGCATGTCCAACACAGGTGGATTTTGATTGATCTCACCATATGTCCAGAGCAATTGAGTTGAGAAAATGTAAAAACGTGTACATTCTGTTGTAATATAATATAATTTCATTGGGTTTTAAAGGGGAGACATTACCCATGAAGAAGCCACGTGATCTCGTCATATCATTTGATTCGTATTGCATCAATCACGGCCTGCCGCAGGAGTGAACAAAAGAGATGATCGATGGCCTAATGTCAATATCCCGTAAGTGAATTTTTACAAATTGTGCAGGAAGCTAAAAAATTTTTTTTGTTTCTTTATTAAACACCACAACAGGCCGTGAAGCCCAATAATAGTAGTAAAACACCCAGGCTTGAGGAATTTACATATTAGATTATGTAAATATATTTTGACCTCACTGGGAATCAAACCCAGAACTCTGTGACGGAAGGCCTGCGCCTTGCACACTGCACCACGAGAGCCGCCAATTTTCAAACACAATGCGAAATTGAACATTTCTTTGTGATATTTGTAACGTCAGATGTAACGTTTAGTTGAAGAATGACAATTAGATAGTGTTGTAAATCTCAGCCTACTTGAAGTTGGACATATCTGCTGTAAATGAATAACGTAGAGTAAACATGGCGCCCATATATTTAAGTAGAACTCACTGCTAAAATATTCCACAATGTCACAAATTTGATGTCTTCCATCTTTAAATAGACACTTATAATATTATTCACAAAAATTCCGCACAAGTCTAGCCTCGAAAAATATAATACATATAAATAAGAGTATATTTTTATACGTTTTAGTATTATATTATCTCGATTGTATCAAATCTTTATATTTTGTGATGTAAGATTAATTTGTTTAGATAATAAGTCAGTACAAATTTTATTTTATCACTATTGTCTAAGATTTGGACTATTACTGTGCAGCTGCGTCTTGTCAAATTACATTATATTTTTTTTACTGCTTAGTTATTTTTAAGTTACTTACATCCTTTCTTCAATAACACATTTTGTATGCAATTCATCAATGATTTCTTGATGAAGGAAATCAATAATAATATAATTATACAGTATAATAGCCCATTTACACATGCATGGATTTACATCAGTCTATCTTGTAAAACTAGTAAATCCCATTTTGGTCAGTAATTTGATTTGTATTGAATACGCTAGTATTGCCAGGAATCATCAATTTGCATGAAAAGTTTGTTCTTTTTCATATTCGAAATTCAGTCTGTTTTTAGTCTCTTTAAAAAAAAGTTGATTTAGATTTACGAAGTGTACAAGATAGAATGACGATAATATTATGTAATTTAAATATTTTGAAAATTTTGGTCTTGTTTTATGTTTCCACTAAACACTTTAATACATATTATTATATAAACAATCGAGTAACCTCAGTTGCTGAATGCAAAACAGTAAGTCTACATTTCATTTTTCTATAATTATTCTTCCAGTTGCAATTATTTTTAAGTATATAAATTTTATCTAGTTAAAGATAATTACTATTAGCTATAATTATGATATTATCCACTGCCTTTAAAAATAAGAGAAGCCTTTTGTTAAAAATTATATTTCAATTGTTCTGGAGCTGGATTAAGAGGGGTATAAGTAAAATTAAAGTGTTCTGCTATGAATGTTTTTAAAATTCTCAATTCCCTCTTTACTAAGGGCCAAATGCAAAGATGTCGACGTTATGTAAAACTAACTAATTATAAATCCTATGCATAGAATTTACATAATTACAACGGTAAGACTATGAAAACTGCATAATATAAATTGAATTAATAGTTTATATATTTTATTATAAACATTGAATAATTTTAACGTAATTTTTTAATAAATGCATGCACGACTGATAACATTGCCCCTTTCATTCAGTGAATATTTTCTACTCTACTTGAATTGCAAGTATTGCAGCACTACATCAGTTAATATAATAAGTTACATTTTTAATACTGCTAGTCTTTTGTTTTTGAGTAGATAATCGATACTTGATATAATTTGAGTAAACGACATTCAATACTATATTTACGTTTACAATATGTATTTATTTAACACACATTATGTGTTAATTGGCTACATAACGCATAAACTGACATATTTACTTAAGTGTGACTATGTATCGAACCCTAATACCTATCGGTATTAAATATGATGACCACATATTGTGTCGTTTCTGTCAAAATGTACATACTGAGACATTAAAAAAACGCCGTCATCAAAATATTTAATACATGCTCAAAACTATACTTTAGCATTTACATCACTCTTCCACCCAGCTCCTCAATTATTAGAATAGCACTATTGTCTTCCTGTATAAACAAAATATCTGTTTCATTTGGTAGGTATATAGTATAATGTTTGTCAAATTTAGTTCCTTTGATCTCTTAAGCCAAACTGTACCTATCCACCTTTAGCGATAAATGTAATATCAGCAGATATAATTATGTTTTAAGAAATGAGTCGCTTAGAATCATAACTCACATATTGCAATTTTGTCGTTTTTTAGTTAAATATGCCAAGTGATTCTAAATGAATTAATCTATATACCGAAAAATAGTTGAGTATTAAAAGTCAATTTAAACCATGTGAAAATCGTTGACAAAGTTCATTGTTGGTGTAATATGTCGTATATTTCAAAGAATAGAGTTTTGTCACCAACGTCTTCCTAACCAATCGGGGAGCTCTATTTCTCATAGTATGCTGTATGTCTGCAACGTTAGGAGTATTAGGTATATATATTTAAAAAAAAAAAAAAAAGTTATTCGACTCTCACTCATTAATATTCTAGGGAGTTCAATACTGTTCTTCTAATTACAAAAAATAGTGCTCTGTTGGTTTTTAGCGATTATCTCAAAACTTGATTTTTGGAATATGTGAGTTATGATTCTAAGCGACTCAAATATTCATCTTCAAAATGAATTTAAATCATCTTTAAAAAATGAGCTATTAATACGTATTATAATTAGGAGACCACAACTCAACAATATTAAAACAAAAGTCAGATAGTAAAGTTACATCGTAAGCCGCTCTGGTGAATCCCCCCAACCCAAAGTATAGCGATAAAGTACAAAAGATACAGCAAAGTGAAGAAAATGACAGCACTAATGAAAAACTTTTATTAAACCGTGAATGTCTCTAAGTTTCTAACTCATTGATTTCCAACTATTTTTATTTGACGGAACCATTGAAGGTACAGAGAATAAATCATAAAATGGGTACCTAAAACGCTTCAACAAACACAAAATGAACAGTGCATAGTAGGTGGTGATGTTCATCACTGACAACTAAAGTTTTCAGTTTTTATTCCTTCCTGCCGCCTATAAAAATTCCCTTCAGTGAACCTTTTACTGTTTCAATAATTACTGTGTTATGATGCGATATCTAATCAAAGTAAACTTTAAAAATCTTTTGTCTCTACTGCCAAATAGAGTTTATGAATTCTCGTAAAATCCAGTTGGGAATCACTGTTCCAATTCAATGGTTTCAAGCCAATAAATCTTGTCCATAATTTGAGTTCATTTTTATTCATTAAAATCATCATCGTCATCATTAATTCATCATCATTCCCCCCGACCATGTCCGATCCTAATAAGATCACATGGGCCTCCACAGAGTGGCGATTTGTATTAACAGATTTTGTTTTTACGAGAAATGGTACTTGCTCAACCTATTGAGTCCATACTCTGACTCATATACAAATTGAAAAATAATATGTGTACTTGCCAGACCCAGGATTCGAACCTGGGCCCACATCACTATAGACCGACGCTTAAGCCGCGTTGACACGGTCCAAGTAGACTTGGATAGGAATAATTAGTATGAAGATGTCTCATCCAAGTGACAGCTTCATACTATTTATTCCTATCCAAGTGACAGCTCCATACTATTTATTCCTATCCAAGTTAACTTGGATAAGTAGGACGCGGTCCAAGTAGCTTGGATAGGAATAATTAGTATGAAGATGTCACATACGAGTGCACTTGGATAGGAATAAATAGTATGAAGCTGTCACTTGGATGAGACATCTTCATACTAATTATTCCTATCCAAGTAGACTTGGATCGTACTTGGACCGTGTCAACGCGGCTTTAAGCTCCGCGGCAATCGTGGTACTGTTTACTGAATATATTTACTGTTTTCGTAAATTACCATTCTCGCGTGCTTTATATTAATGACATCCATAATCGTTATTTGTATTCATCTTTCGTTGCACCCGTAGAAATAGCGTTACGATCTCGATTCTCTGTAGTGGACCAAATATAATAATTATTAATTTACTGTTTTCCAAAACAATTTGTACGCTTTATATTATAAAAATATATTTTATTGCCTATAAGAATACCTGTGATAAAAGAGGTCTTTAAAAATATTATGTAGATAACTATTATATACTTACTGTCAAGCATATTTTGTAAAAGATTTATTCGGATAATAAATGAATTTTTTTAGATACAATACTGTCATATTTATTTATTTATTTACCATCTATTGATTGAGCTGTTTTATTGATACGTAAAAAATGATTCAAACATGTAACTGCCTTGTATGAAAACTATTTACAACCAACATTGTAGTAAGTATATCCCATGGACATGGTCTATAGCAGGGTTTCCCAAACTATGTTCCGCCTAACCTGAATAGGTGTTCCGCGACCATTTGGAAAGGTTTTATGCACTGCAACACATTTAAAGATCTTCTACTACGTAGAAGTAACATAAGTAAAACTAAAATAATTAAAGAATCTACTTTATATTGAAAGGCGAGTGATGATCAATCTCCACTGATGTTTATGAAGTCAAGTATCTAGATAGGTCATGGCTCCCCGAAGGGGGGGGGGGCTGACAGGCCTCTAGCCTGGAGGCCTGGGCTTACGGGGGCCCGGCGTGAGAGATCGACTAGCCAAGTGAGATAAACACACATCACAAACATGCACTAATAGTAAAAAAATGTTGCCTGCGGTGCTATTTCACTTCAAGCATACCAACATTTAATAATATGTGGTTTTGCCATATTTACAATTTTTGATTATTGTCAATATTTGACATGTCCATAATATTGTGCATATCAACATAAAAGTGGATGTATTAAAAATACAAAAAATCGCTGAAAATTCCCTTAATTTTACCTCGAACACCATTTGGAATATGCAACTGTAGATCGTCACATTGCCTTTAACCTTAGCGGTAATTACGGGGGCCTCCAAAGATCCTAGCCTGGGGGTCCGCTTCGGGATGTGGAGGCCATGATCTAGGTACAGACGGACGACCATCTTTTCTCACACCAAGCGCATGAAAAAGATGGGGTAAATTGTTTTTAACTGACCGGCTGAGAAGTCTTGTCAGTTTAACGACAGTTGCCAAAATTGGCAGAACGGTTATCTGCGCTAATAAATAAACTAAGCGTTCCGTTAAAATTTCAGAGTTTGCGAAGTGTTCCATTGCAGAAAAAGTTTGGGAAACCCTGGTCTATAGAATGTGATTACACATTTTCACGCCTACGAAGATAATTTGTATGTTTTGAGTTAATTCTCCTCTGAACACTCAAAACATTAAAATAAACACAAAGAAATATCACGTATTTTTCATGGAATAGTAGGTAATAATGGATCATTTGAGAACCATGCTTCATTTATATTGAAAAGACATATCACATATCGACCAAGAAACCTTATATTTGGTGTCACCTGTAAAAGTAGAGAAAAATAAAATATGTTTCTTTGGTCCTAAGAGGCCGAATTGAAATTTGAAGCCGATTTACTCAATTTGGCCACTGATACACTTGTATCTGTTCAATCCTTGGTACCCCAATTATAATTTAATCTCTACAATTGAATTTTGTTTAATAATGCGTAAATATTATAATGGACAATAAAATTTAGAACAGTGAATAAAACTGCTTTTATTTATATTGTATGAAAAATTTATTTCAGTCCTTTGGATTGATACATTTAATTGTAAATATAACAATCAATTACATAATCAAAACGACAATTTAAATTAATAATATTTTTAGTAGTAGCCAAATTACATGTAGGTATTTCTCTAAAAAATTACATCAATTTTATTGTTGACACCCAATGGCGAACGGGTGTCAATCATATTAATTTGACATCTGTACATCAGTCGTAAAGGAATATAATTATTAAATCAAATTACAATACTTAATGTATTCTTTCTATATTTAGTAGGTATTCAACTCTTCTATATTTTGAAATATGTACATAGTTTGTTTCCCATGCACAATTATTTTGGTTATATTTGGCACGATTATCTCCCTCTTCACCTTAAAGCCATATGATTAACAAACAATATATTATAACACTGACTAGTATAATATATTAAATTAAAATAAATGTATTAAAAACACAGGTCATATAATTTATCTAAATACCTAGAGCTAACAAGTAAGTACGGATAGTGTTATAAAAATATAAGAAAGCACTTTTGATTCAGTTTTTCAGTGCGCCGACTTTCAATGAGTACGTTCAAACACAGATATTCAAAAATGACGTAACATGTACCTAATAATTTGATAACGGTGTAAAGATATGAACAATGTCTATTCACAAATAAATCGTCCAGGAAGCCATCCATAGATAGTGAATGTATATTTCCATGAATAGAAATCATAAATTTAGTATGGCACGCGGTTCAAAACCACATGCGGTTTCAGTCTTATCTAAAGCTATAAAGGTAATTTTATTTATAAATGTCTAAAAAGATATTGATAAAAATGTAGTAGTAATGGCTAAAAATATAATATTTCTATTTAGCATTTTATCTTTCAACATAAAATTTCTGGCAACAAATCGTAACTATGTATCGATGCCCTATTTCAATAAGAAAACAACACAAAATTACAAAGTTTTGTGTTAATAATGCCATTCAATGTAGGAAGGTTTTCTTTTTATAATTCAGCAAAAAAAAGACGTCAGCACGTTTTATGTTCTTTAGGTTGGGTCATAAAATAATAAAAAACCCAACTTTTGAAGGGTCCAGGGCAACTGGCCTTCATATTTCTGTTATATTAATCTGTTCTTGGAAACAACTAAAAATTGTAAGGTTTTAAGTTAATAATGCAATTCGGTGAGAAAGGTCATTGTTTCAAAATTCAATAAAAATTAAGTCAAAAATTTCTTCAATGTGTCATAAAATCGAATAACCCTTTCTGATAATAATCATTAATTCAATTATATACTGAAACGTCTGGGTAATTCCTCATTAAACTGTAAAATTTCATTGTGCATTGCTGAATTCAACCAAACTGAATTTTAAAAACATACATTTTCCTCAAAATCAAGGCTTTAAAATTAGAATGTCAATTTCTGCAAAAATTTCAAACGCCATTATCTTGGAATAAGGTTTTTTGAGTTGTTTCCCTATTGAAATATGGTATCAGACTATGTATGCACATAATATAAAGTACTTTTTTCTGGGGATGCACTATATCCCCGTTTAAGTATTATAAATCTTTTTTGTTACTGGGGTTGCTGCCAAAAGTTGGTAAGTCGATAATTTAGGTATTTAGAGTTAACTATGGATTATGTGTCTATATATGAAAATGTATCCCTCAACACGAGAGATGTCCAAAGGCTAAGAGTCACACAGCGAGGCATGGAGAGGTGCATGTTGGGCATCACGCGAAAGGACCGTAAGAGAAACGAATGGATTAGGAAGCAGACAAGAGTACGCGATGTAATAGACGTCGCCAAGCAGCTGAAATGGAGATGGGCGGGGCACATTGCTCGCCAAAAGGACGGCCGCTGGACAAATGCCGTCATCCAATGGTACCCAAGGGGTACGAAACGGCCACAGGGTCGCCCTAAAAGCCGCTGGATTGACGAACTGATAAAGTTCGGCGGAAATACGTGGCAGCGAACGACACAGGACCGAGAGAGTTGGAGAAAGCTTGGGGAGGCCTTCATCCAGCAGTGGATTGACCCCGGCTGATGATGATATGAAAATGTATGTAAGGAAAAAAATTCTAGGTCTTCCGATATAGAACATTCACAGAGAGTACAAAGAAAGTAGCATTATGCCTGATTTTAGAGGGGATGTTAAACTTTCAAATTGCAATTATTGCATAACATGATTTCGAGAGTTACCAACTTTTGAAAATAACCCCACAATCACCTATAACAGAATCCAACATGAAATTATTAACATTCCATGATTCTGTAGTTAAAAAACAGCATGAGAATACACGCATCTTTATTATAAAAAACACAGTATACGCACCTTTTCACCTTATAGAAACAACACACTGATAATAGGTACTTATATCACACGGTGTTTTCTAAAAAGTTTAAAAAAAATAATAGACTAATCACTGAGATTAAATAATCAAATACTGTAAATTGAATATAGTCTCGTAACAATAATTAATATAATGCAAGAATAAAACCAGTCTAACATAAATATTTTGGCACAATTTCATAATAAAATAAATACTAATAAATCACTGCAACATAATCTTGTTGCTCGATTTTTATAAAAGTGAAATGTTTTAACACAAGTGTAGGTATATATTATTTTCTGTGATCATAAAAACGATTAGTTTAATAATCTAACAGTCACGTTTCTCTCTTTTTAAATTGGCACGACAGTATGTTGTGCCATATTTTATATAAATTAAATAAATTATTAATAATTTTAAATTCTATTAAAAACAATAAGCTAAAAGTCTAAAACTGGGAACACCTTGTAAATGAGTAAACATTACATGCTATTATTTAAAACTAAATAATAATAATATAAAAATATAAATCAATGGTATAGTCATGCACATTCACATATTAAAATAGGTAGTAATTAATTACAAGTAGACTAAATCTTCATTTTAAATGTCTTATAAATCCATGTCAGATTCAAATTCACACTCAGACCATTTTCGGAATTTTAAGTCGAGTATGCCGTTGTAGGAATCTTTGCTGAATTTCAGTCGAACGGCTTGTAGAGACTTGTTTGGTGAATCTTCAAAGACTTTGTACTGCTGCTTTATTATCGGCATCAGGTTTTGCAATTTGTAACCAGAAATATCTTCAATTCTGCAATTTTATCATTAATTATTTAATAAACTATTTTATTTATTCAACGAATAATTCACAAGATTTAAGAATGTAACATTCTTTTATTGAAGATACATAATTCGAAATCATCTCAGATAAATCTATACCCAATATAAAAAAATAATTTCAAATTATGTATCGACACCTCCTACGTATAACGTCGAAACTGCAAAATGGTAACTCTTCAGTAGTATGATTTTAAGAAATTTTAATGACACCACAATGTTAATTGAAATACTGGAATCCTATTTTTTTACTTATGCATAATATACAATGGTACAGTTCGGTTATGAGGAATACAGCGGAAAACACATTTTGAAAACACCCGATATACTGGATTATTTGTTAGTTTGGGTTAGTTTAGGTTAGGTTTGGCATGGTTAACCTAACAAATAATCCAGTGTATCGGCTATTTTCAAAATGTGTTTGCCGCTGTATTCCTCATAACCAAACTGTACCTATACAATATATACTGAATTTTTGTTTTTTTATATTTAAAATTATATAATAAAGGCAATGAAGTCAAAATAGCCAAAAACGCATTTCTGACCTTTTACGTAGGAGGTATCGGTATGATTAATTATTTAACCAAAAGGGTTATACATATTTACATATTATAAAGATACATGCCTGACATCAAAAATGTTAATTATTTTTTTTTGTTCAAGACTTACGGAGAACATTATATTACTAGGACCCAATAAATTATAAAAGATGCAATATAATACATTTTATGATAATTTATATTTTAAAAGTTTTTTAAATAGGTACGTAGTCAATAAGTAACATAACCTTTTCTAAAATCACTAATACCGATAATTTGTGTCTTAGTATTTCATAATTATTCAAACAGATGTCACTGTGTGTATAATTTTTTAGATTACGCAAATCAATCGACAGTGGCTAGTAATTTGAGTTTAAAATCACAGGCAATATAACTATATATATAAGAGCGATAAAACTCGTTGAAGCCATAGAACCGGTTAAAACATTAAAAGAATAATATTTATTTTGATTCAAAGATAAAATGGATGGAAAAAATGTGTGTCCGTTCGAACATGTTCATCTTATTATTACATATTATTTTTATGGTTATCTTTATCATTAAAATATATAATTCGTAGTTTCTTTCTTCTAGTTAATTTCTTGAAAATGAAATCGTTTTTATTTATATCAAATTGTGTTTCGATATCGTGATCATACTGAAGCTTGGTTCTATGTTAATAATTATTTGTATTTCTTAATATCAATCATTAAATCAATTATCACGTACTCCATAAAAAAATACAGTTCTTCTCATACTTACTTCTGAGGCCAGACATCGTTCTCATCAAGAATATGTCTTGATAATGCCAAGGACGCTCCGGCAAGCTCCGACGGGAGGTACTGAATGAATTGAACACTTTCCACAAGACAAAGTTCGCTGATTAGCTAAAAAACAAAATGTCATGTCATCGGTAAGATAATCTAACGCCACTCGCTACATAATTACCAGTTGAAAATTATTATGTACCATTGCCAGATTCATCGCATCGTTTGAGATATCTGCTTGCACTGTAAATTCGTCAATGAACGTCTGCACAGTGGGCGTCGTCAGGTCGAAGGTGAGCACTCGTAGCATTAATTTTTCCATGCAACGGATTTGTTTAGTGGTGTACGTACTGTTCGTGAGGTACGAGAACTCTGCAATATCTGCAAATAAAATATATACGATTTGATTTATTTTTACGTTCTATTATTGACATAATAAATATTTTTTACATGAATAAAAAAAATTACATACCTGGCGGGTAAATTTCTTCATATTTGGCGGCAATCATCATTCCAGCTACACCCACCAGTTGCAACTTCGATGGAATCTAATAAAAATATTTTTGCTTATTTAATTATTGTGAATGATTTTCCTTATTATATGAATTCGCAATGGATAATAAATTAGATATACAAATAGTGCAATGAGTTGGGTGAATGTGACATGACCTAAAATTAAGTAAATTAGTGAAAATTACACATGGCATCCATCCACATGATTAGATTTACCATAAAGTTGTAACCCAAGGGGCCTGTAAAAAGCCTTGAGAAAACAACAGAGGAATGGAGAAATGAGTCAACTTCTGGAAGAGAGTAGCTAATTCTAAAGCCTTTCTTTAAATGAATACCTACTAAGATCTACTTTGTTACTTGCTTTTCTCTCCACCACCCGCCACGTTTCCACACCCGTTATGCAGGCGTGTACCGTGGCGTAACGAACGTTAGGCACTCTTCAAATTTGTGCCGAAAGTGTCCCAGAAGCAACTTCCCAAGACCTTAGTTGGCCTGCAGTAGAATGTGCATGATTCCTACTTCGATCTTATGTATTACAGTTAATTTTCGATGGGAAAAGATCTTCTCGCTCGCCGTAAAATGCCGTAAACTTTTTAAAGGGTGAGAAATTTTCCCTCGTAGATACCAAGTTCTAATGGCCGACTGGTCCAACTGAGGGTCGGACCGACTTGAGAAGCTCTTCCCTTTCAACCGATATATCGTCGCTATAGGATTTGTTTCCCGAATAGACCAAATTGCAATTTTACAGGAGACGAAAAACAAATTTCATTGTCGTATATTTAAATATCAGTAGATGTATCAATCATTCTTTCTACACTGTATGATTGCAACATTATCTAAGAATAGATTCCAAGAATAATATACTGTTGTAAATCATTAAATGCACAGAAAATACCTTTTATTTACAAGTACTCACTGTGGATATTCGGGAATTTTTTAGCGCTCTCTCAGAATAATGGATATTCGGGACCAAATAAGGACGTTCGGGATTTAAAACCGTAGCGTATTGCTGCACGGCCCACGGATTACTGAGTGGTCAAAAAGGACGCGCCTCAAATGTTATATTTATTTACACGATAATTGTTAATAATTACTTCTACTATTTAAATACTTAATGTTCGTAATCACCGAAGTTCGTATGTAATAATAACATGCGGCAATCGCTTTTTCGGTTTTTTCGGATTAAGTACCTAATAAAATAGTTTTTAAGTAATTAACTATTTTTTTATTGAACGAATAATTCACAAGATTTAAGAATGTAAGTACCATTCTAATAATTGAACACACACAATTTTTAAAATCACTTCTGAGAAAATATATTATAACCAATAGAAAAAATCTTTTTGAAAAAAGTAAGACACCCGGCAGGAATCGTCCCTGCATCTCCTGGGTTTACGACCCAGTCCACGAATTATCCACTATGCTATGAGGTGACATACTTATGACGACAAACTTTAACTATTGGCCTTTTAATACCTGCTCATCAGTATTCTTCAAAATCAAGCGACTATCGGCGATCGGTTTTTGTTTATTAAATAAAAGTAGGTATCTACTACTTCAAATTACTAACCGACATCACGGATTTCTCCAATATTTTATGATGGTACTTACTCGTACTTGCTAACAATTTTATATTAATACTTGTTCCAAAAAATTATGTATATATTATATCTGTATATTATTATATCTATATATTTCTATAATTAACAATTAAACTTATTACAAACCACCAAATAAATATTATATATTATTTACTATTGGAATGACAACACAAAATAATAGCATCTATAAATTAATTACCATTGGCTGCTAATATTAGGTAGGTACCAATATCCTAAGTATATAATATTCACCAAATAAATAGTTACTAACATACATATTAAATTAAATTAACTATCAGCGCATTCAAAAATAAACAATAGCATCGCCTTTATTTTCATAGAAATACCTAGATTAAAAGTAAAATAAAGACAAACAATGTTTGATTAATAATAATTTGAAATAATAATTATTTTTTACGTCATAGTAGTTGCCGGGTCATACTGTAGAACTCATATAACCGTTGGGATTTTGTGTCATTTATCAAAACAAAATGCAGTTATTTAGGTTAAAATACTCACTTCCATAACTTTACTATAAGTTCAGGGCAAACTGGTGATGTATAAGCTATAAATGATCTCTTCGAATTTGATGAATTCACTATTAAAACAATAGTAACTTTGAAAACAATATCAATAAGACGAAATTTGAAAGAGGCCCTCGGACGGCCGAAAAATATGAAAGTGGGCGTGATTGTTTTAGAGCTAGACAGCGTGAATGTGGGAGCGAGATGCACGGCGTCAGCGCGGTTTGATTGGCTAAAAGTCATATTCGGGAAATAAAAATGCAGCCAGAGATTTATTTCGACCGAAATTAACTTGGATATTCAGGTACGATAAGTTGGACATTCGGGAGAACACCACGGAGTAATTGTAACTTAACATGGCGTATTCGGGTTTTTTAAAAAAATATCTCTGTTCCTAGATAAAAATATATTGTTTTTATAAATGATTTCGGTAGAGTTCGATAAAAGAAATTGAACTGCATTAAAATGTCGATTTCGACAAAAATGGATATTCGGGAAACAAATCCTATAGCGACGATATGGGGACACTCCCAGAGGATGTGATCGGCATCCTGCAATTCGCCACATAAGCAAATCGGAAATTCTATCAGGCCTAGCTGACAGACATAAGATTTATTTATTGGCAGAGAAATATAGCTAATCCGATTTTGCATTTGATAAAATCGCTCGAAATAATCGTAGGATCACATAATAATTCAATAAATCAGAGTTCCGCCATGACATTTCTTTATAAGATCTATGTAGCTTGTCGACACTACCGCGAAATCATTATATGTATTGAAATATTTCATTTTGGTCTCACTGCACCTATCATTATATTTACCAAACTTGCAGAGGCAGTCATCACAGGAGACTATAAACTGTCAGCAATGAGGGACTCGAAAAAAGGTATACTCACCACGGACATTTTGCTGAGAAGTCTGTCGATGTAAGAAACAGCCAAATAAAGAGTGTCCGGAACCAGGTTATACTCGTCGCTTATAGCAACCAGCCAGTCAACGAGAATAGCTCTCATGCTGTCGGTCAATTCTTTTTGCTTGTTCATATAAAAAGGATGGGGTCTGTGACTATGCTCCGCTTTCAAGAGATATTGTAAAATGTCCTAAAACAGTAATTTTTAACTTTAAACAGAAAAAAATTTTGTCATCCACGATGGTCACGCGGCTTAAGCGTCCACCTATAACATTATGAGTCCCGGGTTCGAATCCTGGGTCTCGCAAGTACACATATTGTTTATCAGTTTGTGTATGAGTCAGAGTATGGACCTAATAGGTTAAGCAAGTGGCTGACATCCATTTCTCGTAAAAACAAAATCTGTTAATACAAACCTCCACTCTGTGGAGCCCCATAATATGATCTTAGTAGGATCGGACATGGACGGAAAAAAAGAAGACCTCAAATTAGATCGAGTTAAAAAAGAGTTAAAAATATTTCTCGAAAATTCTTGAGAAATAAACCAATCTCTAATTCTCAAGAAAAATATATTCTTAAATTTCAAAAATCTCGAAAAAACGAAAGAAGTTGAAAAATCATAAGCTTCACTTACATCTGAAGGATTGAATTTAAAATATTACAGGGAGACATCTAGTTACTTAACAAATCATTGCATGAAACTAATTATTTAGGAGAATCAGCTATAATCACAAACATATTATATACATAATGATGAATATTCAATATATTATGTTTGTATCACATAATAATATAATGATTTGGTAAATAAATACCTTTTGATATGGAGTTTCCACCCGTAGTATATTCAAACTGGTTGTCGAGTATTCAATTGACATATTTTGAATAATGTCATTGTCAGATTGCGGCGATTGAAAATATTCAGCAGATAATGTGTGAAGTTGAGGCACCAAGGAACATGTCTTTTTCAGAAGGTACTGATCGTTGCGCTTCTTCGGCAATGCCACATTACTTTCTTCTTTGCAAACGGTGGTCGACTGATATGTGGTATTCGACTCATGTACTCGAACATTCTATTATTATAAAATAAATAATTATTAATAATGTCAATTGGTACTTTATGGAAGCCCATATTTTAAAACGGTATCAGATAATACATTGTAATATGTATAGTTATATATTACACTATTTCTTTTATTCAATGAATGTCCCAACAGGTGTTGTATATTTTTCAAAGATTTTTTCTAGTAGATATATCTGAGGTGTTTTCAAAGTATGTATGTTCAATATATTTCTACAATAAATACAGAATAATAGATGAAGTGAAAATGTTTACTTGGCAGATGAAGTTCTTCCAGATATTTTATTTTAGAACAAAAAAAATTGTGTACAAAACATTATTTTTTATTTAAAATTAATTAATATGGATCATAATAATAGTAAAAAATTACACAATGTTTTCAATTAATAATACCTTTGAAATTTAATTAACTTATTTTTTAACAGAGAATTTTCTATGACCCCTTCATAATGGCCTGAGTCAGGCAAATGTTAGCGGTCATGTGGTGCTCAAAATCGTGAAGTGGGCGACATATACGTTGTTCGTCTTCGACAATATGTCAGTGTTCAAAATGCATCAAAAGCCATCAAGATTTGCTAGAGCCATTGTGAAGAAGGCAAATATTATATTACATTTAATTATTGCTGTCTTTAAAATTGTTACTATAAATGGCTATTTGACTGAATATTATATTGTATCAGTTGAGATTGCCTGATGGAAGCGAAGGAAACTGGTTCTGATCATTATTAAAATATTATGTAGAATAATTATTAAATTATTCGCCACTGGAATATCCTATACTTGAAAACAAGTATATTGTCAACACAATGGCAAAACAAAATTAGGTCTGTCAACCACCTGAAGACATAGATACATATGAGCCGACCAACATAACATAGTCAGCAAATCTATTCTACACACAAGGCAGCTATCAACAGTAGTTTATTATATTTATTTATGTATTGAGGCGGTTAATTGTTACAATAAGTTAACTGTCAAAAAGTGCTATGTTTTAACAACCCCTTCTTGGCTGTGTTAACTTTTAGAGCGAGATAGGTTAACTTATCATAACAATTAACCGCCTCAATACATAAATATGATAATATTTATCACTTTAGCGATCGATAGCCGCCTTGTGTATAGAAGAGACCACCAGAGCACAAAATCAATGAGAAATTTTACACCCCTTATCATTCTCACATATTATTTTACGCTATACTGCTCGCCTCATAATATGTAAAAATATAATAGATTCTTCATATAAAAATGAATATTATTTATAGGAATGTGATTAAAACATACTTATTATGTATTATGGCGCATTGGCCAATCGCTGTAATGCTGTAATACCCTTTTTCTAAATAAATAAATAAATAAAATAATTTAATACTCACATAAACTGAAGTATCTTTACTCCGTTTGTCATTATTGCTAATAATTATTGTGTTTGACTCCATTAACTGGCCCAACACTGTCCTTTGTCTAGTGAATTTATTTTCAATGACATTCTTTCCAGGTACATTTGAATACTTTTTACTTAGGTCAAGTATGCTTGGATTGCGCATTATAATATTACTTCCATTGTCCTCGTGTATTTTAAATGCCGCCATTGTATGTGTGTGTAATGAAGCAAACTCTAAAATAAACTATTAGGAGTCAGTTTTTATTATTTCAAACTGTAGAAGATTCACTAAAATCTTTTAAAAAAATAAGCAAGTACATATTAATTAAATTCGGGGGACTATTTCTAGTAAAAATATATACCTTCTTATGTATGAAAAATAAAATAAGTAATTTCTGGGTAAATTATCCATTATTGCTTATAAAACTGTGAGCCTAGACACGTATTACAATCAGTGACGTCCCGTGGGGGTAGGCAGATTGAGCGTCGCTTGGGGGCGGCAGTTACTCAAAGGGCGGCAAATCGAGGAGAATCATTAGGTATATATAAAAGCTACCTAAACTTAGTAATAACGGAAATATCTTTCCATTAAAACAATCAGCTCACTTATTGGAAACAAAATATATCTATTAATTAGGTAAATAGGTACTATACAATTTTCAACAGGACTTTATTTTTTTGTCGGGTTCGCGATGTCTAGTTTACTTCCGTTGTCCTTAGACGTCACGTTCTTCACAGTCACTCGCGAGTTATGTAAGTTGTCAGGTGTATGTTTAAATATACCTATCTGAAACCGTAGACTCGCAATATTGTCTATTGGAGCAGAGATGGCATTTAAGTTAGATTTAGTATATGGGTACCTATATCTTGTTAGTAATGTATCCATACAACATAATTCTTAGATATTGGAGTCATGAAAGGATGATGAAAAGTACTGCATAAAAAAATGGGGCGGCATTTTGTCTAGGGACGTCACTGATTACAATAGAACCTCAATATAACGGATAAAATATCTGGTCATATCTGAAAACTGTTATACATGTTTAAATCCATGTGTCACCCCTTGTAAACAATATTCTGCACATGATTATCATGTTATACCTGTTACATTTGAATTAGAGTCATAAGGCCGTCCTGTTTGTAGACAGAATGTAGCACTGACGTTTACAACGCTAGCCGCTAATTCACACAACTGCACAGCAGTTTAATTTTTTTACTCGAAATAAATGGATGCATTTATTAGTTTACAATGATTAGAGGTAGACGAAGGCGACCAATGGTCACATCATGACTTTATTGTAAGAGTCATTATTTTATCCAACAAACAATAAGTTTCTTTTTCTTTCCCCAGAGTTTTTATGAAAACTACAATGCGCCAATGTAAACACGACCTTGTTCACATGTGTAAAATATTTTTTAGCACCCACCAATTAATATGGTTTTTGTAAAATATAATAAAAATTTTCTGAAGAATAATTATTATAACTAGCCCCGGTGAAAGTTTTAGGTACGTGGTGGCCCAAATCACTGACAGGTTTGGCGGGCCCCTTTGAATATGCGATAAACCATCATTCGATATTGCAAATACATACAGAGTTACGTTTTCAGGTTTTTTTTCAATTGAATGTATTGTTTCATGTTTTCGTTGATTTTGAACAGCCTAAAGTTATTAAACACTACTCGTACAACCAAAGTACAGAAGATAATCTAATCTAGATACTTACATTTGTGAATTTCCTTATAATATGAACGGATTTGTTCCTTCTAAAAATATGAGAACATGTTCAGGGCCGGATTTAGAGGTAAAGGGGTTGTATTGAGTAACCCCAAGTTAATGGCGGCCTCGGATACGAAAAATAAAATTTTAAACGATTATTTAACTAACAAACGTTGAGAAAGTCGAAGATGCTGCCCTTAATTAGGGCCCCTAAAAAACTCACATGATCGGCCCTGTGCAATATCATACATTAAATTAAACAACAAAAAATTATACCAATATTATTAGATTTTTGACGATTTATATGCTTATCGAGTGTATGTCGTGTACCTATTATTAGTGATAAGGTAAAGGTTTTTTACAAACACTTCTATTCAAAATTTGTTTGTTATATTTTTTATTGTGATCCTTGACTTAATAAGTAGGTATATGATAAAGTTTGTACCTACTTTATTGTATTAATTTATTATATAAGTTAGGATTAACTGTATTTGTTGTACACCCACGATGGCCGAGTGGCTTAAATGCCGGCCTATAGAGTCGAGGGTCCCAGGTTCGAATCCTGGGTCTGGCTAGTACACATATTGTTTTTCAATTTGTGTATGAGTCAGAGTATGGACCCAATAGGTTGAGCAAGTGGCTGACATCCATTTCTCGTAAAAACAAAAATCTGTCAATACAAACCTCCACTCTGTGGAGGCCCATATGATCCTATTAGGATCGGGCATGGTCGAAAGAAGAAGAAGAAGAAGTATTTGTTGTCAGTGTGTATTTACCTTTTGGTGAGTGCGCATATTGCCTGAAGATGCCGAAAGGTGAAACCCGGGTCGTAAAAAAAGTTAAATCCATTAGAATAATAATAACGTGTAATACCTATCGTGTAAATCCCCGTAATAATGTTCCGGGGGCCCCAATACTAGATCTGTATCCCTTAAAACTTAAATCCGGTGCTGAAATGTTGGATTGAGGAAACATTACATTAAATCTCACTGGGCGACTTTACAGGCAGATTGTAAATTCGCCAAAAAACAGCTCGTAAAGAAACTCAATATAATTGAGGCTTAAGCCGCGTTGACACGGTCCAAGTACACTTGGACCGAGTGCCATCCGTATGAGACATCTTCATAGTAATCATTCCTATCCAAGTTACTTGGACCGCGTCCTACTCATCCAAGTTAGCTTGGATAGGAATAATTAGTATGAAGCTGTCACTTGGATGGCACTCGATCCAAGTAGACTTGGATAGGAATAATTTATTAGTATGAAGATGTCTCATCCAAGTGACAGCTTCATACTATTTATTCCTATCCAAGTGAACTCGTATGTGACATCTTCATACTAATTATTCCTATCCAAGCTACTTGGACCGCGTCCTACTCATCCAAGTTAACTTGGATAGGAATAAATAGTATGGAGCTGTCACTTGGATAGGAATAAATAGTATGAAGCTGTCATTGGATGAAACATCTTCATACTAATTATTCCTATCCAAGTCTACTTGGATCGTACTTGGACCGTGTCAACGCGGCTTAAGTTTACTACTGTGTTCTAACGATCTTTCCGTGTGGAAAGTGGAATCCTGAAGGAAAAAATGCTGCAGAAATTGAATCAGGAAAGAACAAGAAATCGTAGGGCTTCCATGTGCACGATATTAGGTAGGTAGTGGTCAAAATTGATTCGATTTCCTATGACTTCCCTGTCGGAAGAAAATGACCGTTTTTGGAAGTAACAACTGTTCTTTTAACTGTGCAATTTAACTACTACCTATTTACAACCCATTTTGATAAAGGGAAGTCATGTAATTTCCATAGCATTATAAAATTATAGTAGGTTCTGCTTAATATCAGTGTATTGTATCTAATAAACTAATAAATTAACTCAACGCATACCTACTTAATAAAATACTAAATGTATCATTTAATGAAGATAAATCAAATAAATATTGACATAGATGAAGTTATTTAGAAAATATATTTAAATAACTAACCGTTATCATAAAAAAAGACTTACCAGCGTTATCTTTTGATTATATCCACTGATTCGATAACTTACTGTGTGCCAAGCAGGTTAAAATAGGCGAATATAAGCCATTCCCATAAATTTTTCTAATTAATATTATGCTCCATAAATTTGCAGCGAACACTCGCAGAATAGTATATTTTATATTTGACAGTTTTCTTAATTCGTTTGTTTCAGCTAAATTACCGGTTCTATTTGAAAAGTGTTCCAATTTTAAACAGCGGAATACGATTGCCGCCGTTATCGCGGTTGTCGTTGTCGAGTGCAATGCAATGTGGCAATTCAAAAATACCGCGTAACAATAATAAAATAAATTCTCCTTATGTTGGCTTTCTCTTTCTGACACAGTCAGTTTCTGAATCGCCACGGAGCTATCCATAGTCAGCGAGAAATTATATCATTCATGTATAGTACGTAATTATTTTCAGTTTATTTCTTTATTTAATCAAACTTCCTTATTCTTTTTATGTTATTTAATTACTTGTACGGAGTTATCGTCGATAATAATGTGATAAATATAAAAATTCTTCAAACTTTATAGATAAATTCATTCCGGATGTACTAGTCATATGGTGAACTACATAAAATACATGAAGAATTTCGCAGAAGACTCCGTGATTTTAATTATCATAAAAATATTTATCATATTTTAATATTCATTTATGATAACTTTTGAATAATCGATGTGTACTTGAGAATTTATTAATTTTTTGCTCATCTGCCATGAACTTCCGGTCTATGGTGAGGACACACGCGGATTCATTAGGGTGCGATTAAAGGTGAATTAATTGTCAGTGCGGTGTTGTGAAGGAAAACTATTAGCGGATTTATTAAAATGTCAAATAACGGCGCTCCCGATTCGTGGGAAACGCAAGCCGACAGCGCGGTCGGGGAAGCGAGTTCGTCGGACCCCAATGACTTATCTGCAAAATTTTCCACGTTGAATGTAAACGCTGTGGAATTTGTGCCTTCTTTCGGTGTACCCTCCACGGATAATGACAATATGGATTCGCCCACGACGTCGCAAAAATCAGAGTCTCAATCCACAAACTCTGCCGAAAGCCCTGTGATGAACGGTTAGTCTGTTTTGTCACTCTACATTTGACAAGGTGGCTGCGATATAAATTTTGTCGCGACGAAGCAGGCGTCGAACTCTACATATGGATCTGTTTTTAACGTCTCACTATTACATTTAACATCAAATTGAATGTTTATTCATAGTCTAAATGTTGTGGTAGACGCATTTTCTAAAATCTTCATCTGTCACATTTCTAAAGTTTCCCACACGAGTTCGAATGAAGTCATCACATTTGACAGAAGTGTGTATCGCTTTCGATTCATCAATATTGCTTTATCTAAATATCACTTCGGATATTATTAATTTTGCACAGACGTAAATACGCTACAAATCATCGTATGCCATGTCAGCATGCATGTCTGTAATTTACTCAATAGTTTTACAAAATATGTTTTATTAGCTTTGAAGCATGTGCTACGTTATGAGTACTGGCCAATTGTTAATAATTTGAGTGGCATTAACTGTTTTTGGGCTATATTTTGATTATTTTTCTTTGTTTTCGTATTTATACACTTCTAATTTTTAGTAATTTGAACATCTGTAAGACTTACATCAAACCCTGAAAGTTTTCTATTACATCGGGCAAATCCATTCACATAGATATACGTACCGCTATGATAAAATAATATAATCAGAATATACGGAGCTATAATATAATAATAAACGTCAATTAATTAATTGGCATCTTCATTTTTACTTCAATCCAACATATCACCTTATCTATATTACGCATATTTAGAGTTATTGAAACAAATCCACCATTCATTTTTACTTAACTGCCGATGTACACATGTCGAATATCCAGTGGTAATTCATGGATATTTAACATAATTTTGGTATAGATCGCGCAACCAAAGTTGAGGCGGCCGAATACTCACACAGACGCATTCAATAAAGGAACAGCCTGTAAAAGAATACTGTATTCTTCAGAAATTCACCAATACACACAATCTTTCATATCTGTGTCGCACCAACTCTGGCTGAGAGACCTATAACTTCGGAAAGTCTCACCTAGATACCATAGTAAATAGGTATTCTTCAAAATCATAGCAAACTAAAATATCTATGTCATTTCAAACCGAGTTCTATTCTTTTTTCAAATAATTTCAACTCTAATTATGTGCAGCTGTCAACTGATTAATAATCTAAGAGAATGGAAAGTTAAATACTCTTGTGGTTGATTAAATATCTGCAGTCACTAGGTTGTGTAGGTAGAGGTCTATCCACTTGTGTTTTGTTTAATTTCTTGTAGTAATTACATAGTGGTTTTCATTGTATAAAAGTTTTTTTAGTAGAGTATCATACTTATACATTATATTTGACTCGCCTTGCATGAGGCTTTTCTTCTATCGACAAGTTATTGTAATGTACGTCCGCATTCTGAAGCTATCTTAACAGACTAGACAAAAATTGGTGGTTAATGAGTCGCTCTATCATTGGGGTCCGTGCCGAAGTTGTATTGGTTGAAAAAACAATATGAATTTGATGCACGCCACGGTATTCAAACAGATTAGGAAACAAACATGTCCACTTCGGGTCTATGGTGGGCATGTTTCTTCCTTAAAGCATTATTACTTTTAGTTACGGAACTAAAAAATTTTCAGTGGTCACAGTTATAATGTTAAGCATATTAAAATAAATCGAAGATTCTTATTTAGAAGTGCGTTAGGTATATTAATGTGATAAGAAGTATTGTATTTGAAATAACAAATTTAAATTACTCTCATATCAAATCGTTATGAGTTCAATGTGAATGATATTTTAGTTAGGACAGTTTTAAATCTCTAACCTGGAAACTAATTACGCAGTTATACAGTTACCATTATATTATGCAAGATGTTATACCTATACGGCGACCTTCGGTTCGATCTCAGTGAGGTCACAATACGTCCTATCAGATTTTCTCAATCCTGGATGTTTCTGTGACTGTTTTACTACTACTACACTACCATAATTAGGCTTCGTAGCCTTTCGTAGTGTTGTAAAAATGAATAAAAAAAACATGACCTTTTCAATGCTTCGCTTCGCACTTTAAACTATGGGTCTAATACCCAACGTGGCAAATGCCATTAATTTGATAGCTTATTGTAGTCACCGGCCTGGCCTTACTTATTGCTTCACAAAAGTAATACGCGTTCAATATTATCTATTTGCATGTTGTGTGTAGTTTTTATGATATCCATTGTATAGCTATATGAGTATTAAAAATAACAGAAACGGAATTAAATAATGAATATGATGACGTTAATGTTTTGTTTATTTATTTGTCCAATTAAAGTGAATTAATCATAGTTGCAGGCTACGAGCTTCTACGTAAATATTATTGTAGATATGTGCTAAAGTAGAATGTTTATTTTTCTTAATCGTTTTTGTATAGTGTGTTTGTAAAGTATTCCTCTATTAAGAAATATGTAATTGAAATTTTGATTCAAGTTTACTGCTCGTAAGAAAAAGTCATTTGATAGAATTTGTAATTTATTTACAGCTATATTTTTTACATCCATGTAGTGATATTATTTAGATTGTAGGTAATATGCATGATACTAAACAGGTACTTGTTTAATATACAGATACAGAAAAGTTACCTTCTGTAACCTGATTGATACAATTGCATTAATACCTCGCTTTACGGCTGAGACACGTTCCTGAAAAGTTGACCGTAAGTGAAATTCGAAAAGACGTATAGGTACCGAATCATTTTCACATATATTAATTTTAGAAAAAAAACTCCGTTATAAAAACAAAATCATTCATCATCACGGATTAATGATATTCATTCCTTATTCGAAATGAGAACGTGCTTCTGTCATATCTTTCGAGGTTCACCGTCTGCCAAGTAATTCTTGTCAAATTTTGTGAAACAGGTGTATACAAGGTGTACACATTCACATACCTCCCTCTGTAAGTATATATTTTTTTCTCAATGATAAACATATATTGAGAAGATTTTTTTAACTTATGTTGAAAAAAAAGTATTAGTCTGTAAATCGAAATTGTTGCCGGATAATTCTATCTAAATGTATTTTAGTCTTGCGATTGTCTGTATATTAAACGATTGCCTTGATTATTCAATTGTTTTGCCGGAGAGTTTAATTAACGACATGTACTGCGAATATAGGTGCAGGTGCTGAAACAGAAGTCATGGCGTGCCCCCGGGTGGAGGAACCGCCCCCTGTCCCTCCGGCCGCGGGCGGAGGGGGAGAAGGGGGAGGCGGGGTGTCTCCGACTGCCGACAGTTGGGAGGCAGAAGCCGATGATTCCCTCCTCACCCCCGACCAAGACCCTGACGATGAAGCCGGAGAGGTATAGTATTTTCATATTACATTGTTTACACCTCAATTGGAAATGTTTATTCCTCCAGGTTGAGAAATTCAATACTACAGTAACCCATTAAAAAGAGAAGCCATAGAACTGCTCTCACTTCAATACCGAATAAATGATCATAATTTTGTTAACCATTACTTACTATTTATATTAGAGCAACTAACGACATCTATAGCTAGTATAAATGTGATGGCCTCTAGTACATTGACATCTGAATTGACATGAATTTGAAAACATCCTCGTCTATGTGTGATAGGAAATATCCACAAGAAGGACATTTCGTTTAATGGATAGCGCATTCACATGGCAAGCTGAAGATGTTTATTCAAAATATGGAATGGTGCTTGGCTGAAAATATTGATTGAACTAACGGATGACTGCTTGCTATGAATTCTAGTCGGTTCAGTTCTGTTTGGATTGGCCCCCACATGAGCTGCATGAGTCAAGTTAAAGTCTTTCATGATGTTATTCATCAAATATTTAATTGATCAACAATTCATGGAAAAAAGGAGTATTTTTTTTCCTTGGTCACGCTTTAAACTGCTTTTTAATACACATGTAATGGTTTTTGTTAAACTTTTCCTCATCATTTCCAGGAAGAAGACGAGGTAGAGGAAATGAGAAAAGTAATAAAGAAAAAACCTCCAAGGATCGAGGACACACGAAGCAAGAAGGAGCATATCAATGTTGTATTTATTGGACACGTCGGTTAGTTACTTACACTTTAATGACGCTTAATCCAAACACAATGTTTATGGTACATTTAAAAATTTGTGTAATAGATACCTATATAGTTATCGATATTTTCATTCTGGGAGTAATATTCATTGGAATAGTTTTTTGTCGAATTCCAACATATACTTTTTAATTGTATTATTACAATTTCAACTAATCTGCTGGTCTACATTTGATGCCTATTCTCCATTAAGTGTCAGCCATTCTAACTATAGAAATAGCTCCAGAATGCAGTAATCATTGATGTAACATCGATACAATTTCGAAGTGAACCAAGAGACAATATAGCTGTATCAATAGTTAAATATTATTTCGATTAGCATGTACATACACAAAGCCAGGACAATTATCGCTTTTATTTTGATATTTCGACGCAAACGTTTGTGATGAGTTATAAAATAACCTCTAAAGATTGGATAAATAAACAAATTTTTATTGAAAAAATATGTTAGTATTCACATTATCAATCAAAGAAAGATATATATTTTGTTTTGTTCATAAGATGTTTTGTTATGGAAACAAGTGTCTCGGAGCTGCAATTTTTAGTGTTTCACTTGTGTATTCTTTTGTAGCTTGATTATAAAATATTGTCATTGAGCCGTTTTAATTTGTGATGCGAGAAAATTGTAATTTTACAGGAGAGACAAAACTGTTTTGTAAGCACAAAAATAAGATAGATTTTTTTGACTCTGAATAAATTCTAAATAATGGGTAGTGAGGAATTCATTGTCATCAAATGTTCGTAATAGCTCCAATGTGATGACAGCCTACATTGTAGGTATTATGGTTTTATTAAAATACGAGACATGTCACATCGGAGGTTTCTACAAATAATTGTATTTTAATTTTGGCATTAAATTAATAGATAATATAAAAAAAACCATTTTGATAAAGTTGTCACATTGGAGATAATATTCAAAACAGTTCAAAATGATTATTTGCTGTTGAAACATAATTCAAATATGCATTTATCAAACCCAATCTTGACTTTCTTTTTCAGATGCTGGAAAATCGACCATCGGTGGTCAGATAATGTCTCTTACAGGAATGGTTGATAAAAGAACACTAGAAAAATATGAAAGGGAAGCAAGAGAGAAATCACGAGAATCTTGGTACCTCTCGTGGGCGTTAGACACAAATCAAGAAGGTTAGTAATATACATTCACAGCTGAAATAAAATCCAAACACATACTATCATCTATATTAGCTATTGTCATTCAATATGACTACAACGCCCCTTTTGTCAAATTGAAGTACAGTAAAAACCTCATTAATACGAATTATGAAATGCCTGGGAAAAATATTTAAAAAAATTTGATTTTCATTAATATCGTTTACGATCATAGATGTGCCTTCCAAATTTCCGGTTCCGTGTGTGTTAATAGGTCATAAAATGTCAGGATTATTTTTATTACCTTCTTAAAATAAGTAATTTATGATGTTTTAAGAAAAGTCTGTTCACAATTGAAATAGTGTACTTATCTTCTAGCTCATGAAATAGTGTACTTTATTAAGATTTATTGAATATTTTTATATGCCAAGACTCTGAAATAATTACGAAATTCGAATTAAAGGTATGGTTTTGTATGAAAATAATGTTCAAGGGACTTTTTTTTCGCGAAAATTTTGAATTACGGCGAATTTCAAATTGTCCGTGTTCTTATTAACGAAGTTTTACTGTACCAATATCAGTAGATTTGATAAAAAATCATATTTTCTTACCAAAATTGGTAGCACTGAACTGAACTAAACAAGCAATAACAAGTCAAAAGTTAAAGATGGGCGAACCGATTTTTAATTTAAAATATGTGGCAGATGTTAAGAAATACTCCTGCCTGCTGTATAATGACAGGCTACCAGAATATTCCCGTAAAGATATTGCGGAAAAAGTTTGGACTGAAGTAGGAAAGACAATGGGTTTGACAGTTTGAGTTTATGAGATTATTTATTAGGTTTCAGTAGCGCCGTATGCGAAGCATCAGTCACTGGCCAGTTTATGAGTTCCATCACCAACCAGTTCGTTAGATTTTAGTTTCTGCGTGAGCGGATGGCATTAGACTCGCCATGTTACACCTGAGTTTTGGTGTCAGTTTAATATAATGCATTTGTGCTAATACTAAGCTGCCATGATAGTGGAATTATCATTGATTGATCCCATTCTGAATGATAATTTTCTTAAGAGTCCTTCACATTCCAGCTAGTCACACTGTCATTGTATACTAGAGCTCTTGTAAGTTGTTGGTCAATGAGGATACTCTTGTATCATTGAGAAATATTTCTTCGCAGATATCGCAAAATTGAATTAAATTCTTTGTCACTGAGTTAAATAAATGGTATTCTTAGCCGGCTCTCATAGATGAACTCGTCTCGTCTGCCGCACAGCCATAAATCAAACCTTCCAAGAACGTCGATCCGGTGTTGCATATGAAGACCGCACCATGCAGATCTATCTAGCGACAGTCATAAGTAACCTTTGAAACGTATAGATGGATGCGTCGATCGGCGAGCCAGTGTAGGAATGACCAATTCGTAGGTGTTTGATGCGTCCTGGCATCTTTGACTCGCATCCTGAGAAGCATGCGACTTGTCAACTGCAGATAATTTTTTCAAACTAAACAGTTGCATTCGATCAATCTGCGGAGTTCCATTTGGCATCGTGATTTTGTGAATAACGTTGACGTCACATCGACATATTCGACACATCAATATCGAGTCAGCTTAAACACAATTTAATATCACACAAACGTATGGCAATTACTCTCCTTTTTTTTGATAAGAATGATTTTATTTAGCAGACAGAGTTCTTTTGGTCCGTCTCTAAGTTCCGATTACAATAAACCTGGATAATCAAAAAAATAATAAAAACATTGGATGTATTTTACTTCAAGAATAACACTTTTTTTTAATTTTTAAATCTTTACCTTTTTTAGCAATTAAGTGTTTTGAATTGTACTTCAAATAATAATCCGGATAATCGAGGTCCAGATAACCAATGTTCTATTGTAATGATAATTATTGTTTTAAGGTACAGTAATAATTATTTCTTTTTCAATGGCACTACAACCCAAATTGAGTATGGGCTCAATTTGGGTTGTAGCTCCTTAGCACACCTCCTCTCATTATCGCAGTAATCACTGATATCTGTAAATGTTTCTCTTTCCAGAACGAGACAAAGGAAAAACTGTAGAAGTAGGACGAGCGTATTTTGAGACTGATAAAAAGCATTTCACAATTTTGGATGCACCCGGACACAAGAGTTTTGTTCCGAACATGATTGGCGGTGCAGCCCAGGCAGATTTAGCTGTTTTGGTGAGTTGGGAGTACCTATTTTTGTTACCGAAATGGGCCAAAGATAAAATCTTTGTCTACGACACCGACACCTCCTACATATAAATCCGTAACTGCAAAATGGTACACCATAACGTTAATTTTTAATGCTGAATTCGTAATTTCTTAGTCGATTGATATATTATATTGATTGAATTTTTTTTTTTTTTTTATTATCATTGTATTATTTTTAAAATTATTTAATAAAAGGCAATCAACTCAAAACACAATCACTGCTGACCTGTTAACTAATTTTTAATTACCACATTTATGCATGTTAATTATATCTAATGGCCAGGTAACGCAAACGCGCCAGTCGCGGTGTCAGCACTAAATGAGTTTTAATCAAATTTATATATTGTTGTTTATGAAATACATAGTTTCATTTATCCGGTCTGAACAAATGTGTAGTCATCAAATAATCAAATAATCATATCACGATAGGTTGTAACCTTTCCCAATTGAATCAGAGATAGTTTATCTGATACACACTCGCTGAATCCAAAGACTGAGTTTTTTATTGATCTTAACAACACAAAATCTATTACGATCACACATCTGTGAAAGTTTCGAAACAATACAATTTACTAGTACTTCTTAATTAAACCAATAGCCATTATAAAATGTTCATTTTTGAATTGATTTTCCAACATTGTAATTTTGACTTAATATCGGAGATTACCCTCTTTTCGAGTTGTTAAATATTACACTTCTCACTATGGAAAATGTGTCGGAAGTATGCAGGTTTTCAGTGCTTTATCTCTAAATATTGGCTTTTGAAATGTTTCAGGTAATATCAGCACGTAAAGGTGAATTTGAAACCGGCTTCGACCGCGGAGGTCAAACAAGAGAACACGCCATGTTGGCAAAAACCGCCGGAGTCAAACACCTCGTTGTATTAGTTAACAAAATGGATGATGCCACTGTTAACTGGGATGAAGCTAGGTTAGTATTCAATCTAAATACACTGATAACTCCATTGGTTAATCTGGATAGAACGTCAATATTATCCTCATTGCCTGGGACAATTGCTAATATATTGCAACCCACCTCAGACCAATGTTGGTAATTCAGTTATGATGGTGACTTGACTTTTTGGTGGTGGAGATAGTTAAGATTCCATGGTGTACATTTAAGGCTCGGGTACACGAAACGCGATATATTGCGGCGGGCAGCGATATGAGACCATCACAATGGCCGTGACATCTTTGTGAGCGATCCAGTATCGTGGTTGCTTCCTAGCGGGTAAATGTGTATAGGAAAGGAGCAACTACTTTCTCTATCCTACAAAGTAATAAGAACGTGACATCAGTACGAAAAGAGAAAGATTTGGGGAGTACCACCGCCCTGCCCTGCCCTGGATTGAGCTTCACTCTCATGAAGATAGATGTTTTCTATATTTTCGTATATCATGTGTAAGTTTCAAGGAACTATGAAAATATATATGAAAAACCAAAGTTTTTTGACAAATAACTCCTGTTTCTTCCGCCATTGCACAGATCGCGTATTCAATTATGTCTAACCATATCACTGCCCGCTGTGATCACGATTGGCTCACTGCGACAGATCGCCCTGTGTGCCAGAGCCTTTAAGAGTGACAAAGACTCAACCCTTAATTTAATTTGCTAAAGAAAAACCATGCAATTATTGTCACGAATGTTATGATTCCATCTGAAAGTAATGAAATTACTACTGTCTGACAAGAAGATCTAGACAATAACCGAAAGTCGCTGAAGTCAAAGTGCGATTAACTAAATAGGAGGGGCTTGTTAGTTCACAGTTTTAACACATGGACAACTCGTCGATAACTGGAAGTCGTTGCAGTCGAAGTGCGGTTAAAAACAGGAGGGGCTTATTATTAGTTGACAGTTTTAACACGTTGACAAAAAGATCTTGTGCGACAGTATGCGGGAAACTAGTGACTCCTTTAAATATTATGAAAATATTGGTCTGTAATAATTGTAACTAATATATTTTGTGTGAAGATAACTACTTTGGAGAGATAGGAAGGATTCTGTTTACAAATTGGTGCATGTCACTATCTAGTGTAGATATATTATGTATCGTCCCAAATGCCATGTCCCATGCCAAAGTCACTAATGTGCAAAATGACACTTCTGCGCATCTATTCTATACACAAGGCGGCTATCAAGGGTAGTTTATCATATTTATGGATTTAGGTATTATAATTGTTACAATAAGTTAACCGTCTGAACCATTTATCAACAATTTTAATTTATATAATATTATTTAATTCGGGTCTTATTGTCTATTATACCTATATTATCTTTGGCACACCGAAAAATAACTCCTTTTTAAACATTTTTTTTACACGAATGTGCCACATTAGTGCCTTTGTCTAATATGTATTCTGTATTTAGGTGCGCAGTTTAGTGAAAAGTAATGTCATTATTTCGCCCATTTCTTGAGCCACTAGCACTTCTGTTCTTTGGCGTATTAAAATTTGGTATATTTCTAGCATATCCATGCACTGAAGTCAAATTAGCCAAAAAGGCAAGTTCGTGCCTTTGGCTCCATTGGGACGGTATGTATTGAATCAAACCACTTCGAATATTGATATATTCCACTTGCGTTGAGGGTAATCCTAGGTGAATGTTGTTTTACAAGTCTTTAAAATAGGGTTTTAGTTCATTCAGTTTACTTCCATAGACTTTTTGTCCATCTTATTGCCCTGTCTTTTATTAATTTAAATATTGTTAGCATTTATTTCCCTTGTGTTTGACATTATGTTTTGAACACTCTGAATTCGTAATTTGTTTATTTATGTTATAAATTTAACATTCTTTGAAATGTAATTTTCAGGTATAATGAATGCAGGGATAAAATTCTTCCTTACTTAAAGAAATTAGGTTTCAATCCCACGAAGGACCTTTCGTTCCTCCCGTGCTCGGGCCAGACGGGGCAGGGTATCCGGGAGCAGGTGGAGGAGGAGGTGTGCCCGTGGTACCGGGGGCCGCCTTTCATCCAGTTCATCGACAACCTGCCTTCACTCAACCGTAAGATGGACGGGCCCTTCATTATGCCTGTAGTGGACAAGTACAAGGATATGGGAACGGTGCTCATGGGCAAAGTGGAGGCCGGCAGTGCAAGGAAGGGACTCCTGCTTTTATTGATGCCCAATAGGGTAAGGGATACTTCCAAGTCTATCATAATATTATCGTTTAATAGGGAGTCGGAGTAGGGATGCATTATGCAATGGGATGATGATGGAATAAACATATTGGAAAAAACCTCTACATGGATAGAATCTAAATATTAAGAGTGTTGCTAAAAAGACTTATTTTTAAACAATTTAGTATTGTCAAGATGAATCCTGAAATGTGTATTGTTTTTTTATTATTATTATTAACCATCCCATTGCTTTTTTGTACGAGGTGGTTTGTTAGTAATTTCAACAATCACAAATACCCAGGCTTTGAGAAAATCACATAAATATATTGTGTATTCGCTGGGATCGAACCCGGAACTCCCGGATGGAAGGCCAGCGCCTTACGCACTGCACCACGAGAGCTGCCAAAATGTGGATTGTTACGAATAGATGTTATTGTTTTATTAATAGGTTCGAATGTTGGATTATTTATAATAACAAACATGTTTGATTTGTTGAAAGAACAGACTATCAATTATTATTATTGTTTGACCAACTATGCCAAACGAATCATTATTTAGATGAACAAACCCAAAAATATTAATCTACATGATACTAAAAATAGATAACATGTTTTAATGCACTGCCAACCTATTGAATGTTAATTTTGCTATGGCTGCAAATTTATTATTATGCCTTCTATAAAACATGGGTTGTGGTTTTGATCTTATCTTTTATGTGTTTGATCAAGTGCAAGGGTTGTGCGAATTCCTCATTCATCACGCTGACTGCTCGGGGCTGATGCGCGGTGCACACGGTCGGCACCGATGCTGATCAGCGCCGAGCAATCCATTTTATTAGGAAACGCTGCATTGTGATAACACAATATATTCGCCGATCAGCGCCGACGGTCAGCGTGACTGGAAAATCAGCCTTAATATTACCTACATTTTTTTGGATCACATAATATACTGCTCCACTTGGAGTGAAAATGGAGATTTATCTCTATTTTTTAACAATTCAACCATTGGAAGCTTCTGTGAAAAAAAGCATCAAGTGTTGTAATGTTAAAAGTTTTTAAGACTACCATATCGTCACTGTTCTGGCAGAAGACACTAATTCGAAAAAATGACATATTGAGTTAGTTATACCAAAATGTTCCTTATTTCAAACTTTACCGTCTGGAAACCTTCTTAATAAATAAACAGTCTTTATTTTAAAGTCAAGTTTTACGATTACTTAATAAACTCACATGATAGACCATTTCAAACATTTTAACAACTTCAAAGTCAAATTACTCAAAACTAGTAATCTCCAGTTAGTGTGTTCTGCCAGAACAGAGACGATATTATCATTGGAAGTCTGTGAGCTGTTTATTGGATGGAGCTTTAACATGTTCCCAGGCAATTATTTTATTTAGTAATTTATCTCACTTTCAAGTAATCATTGCCAACTATACTTTTATCATACCAGTTTTTTTAATGTTTTAATAACATTTCTTTCTGTTTTTTTCCAGACACAAGTGACAGTTGATCAGTTATGGTCTGACGATGAAGAAGTGACGTCGATTGGTCCAGGTGAAAATGTAAAAATTAAATTAAAAGGTATTGAAGAGGAGGATGTCTCGCCTGGATTTGTTCTGTGCGACGCGGCTAATCCAATCAAAACCGGCAGGGTAAGAATATTTTCTACCAATTGATGATTATATTGTGTGGCAATAGACACCGCTATTGGGGGCATCCGTCAATTAGGAATATTGTTTCAATTGTTAAAAGGTTATTTCTCAACCTCTCGTATAAAAAAATTGTCATTATTTTTCACCATTTTGACATTTTTGTAGTGTGTGATTTGACAGGCCACCGCGGTCAATACCTCTGAAATACAAAAATTGTACACGCACTAAATTGCTATGAAGTCTCTGCGTTTTGACAGAATGTTGGCAGCGTGACTATTTGATCTATAGCCTCAAGTAACATACCTACTAAGCTATGTTGGAAGTGCGAACAGCTATTTTTCCAACTGACTATGTGTCAATTCTGTATGTATCACAGCTACATTAAATTACATGTGATGAATCTGGGCTAAATCAAACACAGAAACGTGTTGTGTGAAACCGCTTGCCCTTTGTCATATGATAAACTAGTTCTTGCTTGTTTTCATGGCATACTTTTTTGGAAGTCATGAAAGAAAATTTATATCACAAAACCTCTTTAATATTCTAATGTGTCTTTATTCACAGATATTTGACGCTCAGCTGGTTATATTAGAACACAAATCAATAATCTGTGCAGGATATTCAGCTGTGATGCATATACATTGTGCGGCAGAGGAAGTTACAGTTAAAGTAAGCATGAGTTTTCCGTTTCCTTTTTTTCATTCGGTATATTCAGTACAGCAATTATGCCGTTTTTATGAATCTGGCTGATGTGTAACAAAAAACAAATTGTGTATATGACCTAGTCGAAAAGGTCAGTCTCGAATCAGGAACTTTTTAGTTGACCACTAAAACTGCATCAACACGATCCGAGTACACTCGGACCGAGCGCATTAGGATACTTACTCGTGTCGTGGCAACTGGAAATTCGAGCGCACATGGACAATGGCGTCCGATCTTAGTGAACTCGGACCACGTTCTACTCTTCCGAGCTAGCTCGTATAGGAATAGTTAGTATGCAGCTGTCTCGTATGAGTGCGCTCGGTCCAAGTGTACCCGGATCGTGTCAATGCGTCCTAAGCGCATTATCGAATGAATCATTGAGGCCGTGGTAACTGAAAATTTTTAAGAACATTTTAGTACACATGGTGACTGCTTCAATCTTGAGTTGGCCGGCCAACCGTGTAAATTGCTCGATTAATGGAAATTTCAACAATACAAAAACAAAAATCTGCAGTTTACACTTAAATTTAGTAGATCATGCATTTAAATAAAACGATGATCTTTGTTGGTATTTGAGACCACTAAATCTTTGGGTTGTCACCAGGCTCACTGTAAGGCGTAAAACCCACTTAACGCAGCGAGTGGAACACTCGCGCAAAATTTTACAAGTGGCGCGTAAATCATCGAAAATACAACGTAATCGAATACGCCAGCGCACACTGGATTTGACAACGCATTGTGCCCGCCCGCCCCATGATTCACCGTTGTGTTGCTTCTCAGCGGCACGAATTAAGGAAAATACAACGTAGTCCATTCATTGAACACGGCAAGCAAAATCACGCTTCTGGAAGCGTCGTTAATAGACAGGCGAGAAGGCATTATTTAATAACAGTGAACTCATTGTTTAGTTATTGCGTGTCCGATATTTCGCTGGTAGAATGATATTGTGAATATTAATTACAAGCCCCGAGAAATTTAATAATATTTTTATTGCTTTGTTATGAGAGACGCTGATAATAATAATTATTTTGTGCTTCGTGTGCCCCTTATTACATAGGTGTAGGGTAATGCGCGGGTGGGAGGGGGTCCACTTCTTAGAGAGTGCACCGAGCGCCGTTTTGGTGGGCTTTATGCCTAAGAGAGACTATGCTCGAGACATAATGTATTGAAAGTGTCATGTTTAGTATTAATGGGAATACTACTATGTAATTGAAATGTGTGTTGAAAGTGTTAGGAGTTCGTTAATCGCGAACGTTGCTGAAGTTTAAACTCAAGACATGTTTTGCCAGACCGGATATTTAATATTGTTGAAGTGTCGAAAGCCATGAAGTTTTATACCTATTTAAGACTGTTATGGTTCCCAAGTGTGAAAAGAACCCTTTGTCCAGTGTCTTGTCTTGTTCTTGAAGTCACAGTCACGAAAGACAGGAAATAAAGAAATCAATATGATAACAGCATTGATTTTTTTTATACTGTTATGGAGAAAGATTTATTTATCATCCATACATATGGCTTTTTCATTTTGTCCATTTATTTGTATATTTTCATATTTGTAATGTGTTTTTGTTTGTTTTTTCAGGCCTTAATATGCCTGGTAGACAAGAAGACTGGTGAGAAATCCAAAACTAGGCCACGTTTTGTAAAGCAAGATCAAGTAGCTATTATGAGGATAGAATGTTCTGGCGTTATTTGCTTGGAGCAATTTAAAGTTTTCCCACAGATGGGTAGATTTACATTAAGAGACGAAAGTAAGTATCATTATCAACATTCTTATATATTGGTAACACTGCTTTTTAGTTCCTGACGCTATCTGTTTTGTAATTATCCAAGATCAACTAACTTGTCATAAAATTCCTAATTTTGCAGTATTGAAACTGTTTTAGTGAATATCCTGTGTTTCATTGAACCTTGTAGTAATTAGGCTCGTGATTTATTTTCTCAAATATACTTCTGTATTCATTATCTGTTGCGTCAATGAATTTTTATTTTAAGAGTTTTCATCTTTATATTGGATAATTGTTGGGTTATTGACAAGAGGGTTTTTGTCCTAGAACCATTTGTACGGATATTACAGTATAAAGATATAATGCAGTTGGTTTTATGTATGATAACTTTACTGATGTGCAATGTTTGTACACTAACTCATGAATATACGTATTCCGTCAATTGACCCGATGGCAAATGCATTGTCCCCATTTCGAAATTCCCTCGTAGTCCAATGTGTGAAGTGCTGGCTTCTCATCTGGGAGCTCTTGGTTCGATCCCAGTAAGGTCACAATACATTTATGTAATTGTTGCCAAAGCCTGGATGTTTCGTGATTGTTTCACCGCTGCATCCTACTAAACGATTGTTTCACTACTTTCATTAGGCCTCATGGCCTGTTGTAGTGTTAAAATGATAATAAATCCATATCGAAATATGATAAATCTGAAGTATGCAAATATATCCATGAGCTTTTCTAAGTACAGCCATGTGAGCAGTGGCGGCCGGTGGTTTCCAAAATTGCTTTCATTGGGGTGCACTCAAAATTTTCTTACCTTATTTAAAAAGCATATCAATTCAGCGTTGTTTCTGTTTAGCGAACACCTCAATGTATTTGTATTATATTACAATGTAAGTATTTCTGAAAGACGATTTAATTCTTTTAATGGTTGAAAAACACTTTTCAATTTCCACAGATGTCATCGGACCATCCTTTTTTTATTCTGACTCTTATTATTATTATTGATAAAGTCTACGTTTACCGCCATCATTTTAAAACACATACACTTCACTGATTGAACTATAATTATAAGTATTAAGTATTATAAATCTTTTATTCAAAATTTATCATTTTAATACACATACACTTCCCTGATTAAACAATAAGTGTATATATTGTTATGAATTTATTTTTATGAACAAAACTATCGAAATAACGTGACAAAACACCTAAAAAAGCCGACTATAACGACGACCGCAGAAATCATACTGAATTGTATGTAAGAAATAATATTTGAAGAAAATATTAAAAAAACAAAACTATCGATTGTTTTGAATAGGTAGGTACGTATTTTTCGACTCTCGACAAATCGTCAGTTTCTTCGTCTACAAAAAGCAATAAAACTCCAGCAAAATGCCTGCATTGTTAAAAATATGACATCATGTTATACATATTCACTCACTATGAGAAAGAACATGGTAACTGAGATTTTAATTTTTTATAAATTATATTCAAATATTTGCAAATATAGAAGGAATAAAGGATCGATCCAAAATATTTATGTTGATAATCAATTTTTATTCAATATCAGCCTATTTTCAATGAATTTATATGAGATTTAAATAAAACAATCTATTTTTTTATCAATCCTGCTAAATCTCAGTTACTACATTTTTCCGCGTAACTTTTGAGCTGCGTCCCTAATGGTCATAAAATTTTATGTATTCATGAGTTATTTATCGTTTTCACGTGTCGGCTTGAACTGTTATTACCCAATGTAATATGAACGGCAAACTAAGATCCATATTTGTGCGTTCCGACGAGCGCACGAATTCGGTGACTGTTTACTGAGTATATGCTTTTGGTATAAATTTACATGGATTAAATTGCGATAAACGAGTGATGACTTATGAATAGCATTGTTGCACATTGAGTGATGTTTAGGAAAAAGCAGTGCAGCGCACATGCATGGTGTTAGAGGAGCCGCCTCTGCATGTGAGACACGTTCTGTCCATGGCAGAATGCACTTTGACATTTACGTATTGAAGGTTGCTCATCTTTATTCATTCTAAAAGATAAAAATACTGGTAAATACAATCGTACCAACTTGTCATTTGTTCAAATGCAATCAGCAATACTAATTTCCATTCAGGATTTAAAGTACGAATACTGTCTTGTGTTGCTACCGAGTTGACCCAATAGGTTTTTTTTATGGTTCACTTACAATTAATTGTTACTAGCAACACAACGCATGTTATGAACCAATCAAACCAAGTATCTACATCGTAGAATTTGTAGATGAATTATGGCGTGTAATTGCTATTTAAGTTTGTATAATTTGGCCTTCACTGTACAGTGTGTGTTTAATGTTGTGTTTTTTTTGTGTTTCAGATAAAACAATCGCGATTGGAAAAGTCCTAAAAGTAATTGAATAAATAAAGTCATATTAAGCGTAGACTAGGTAGCTAGGCTAGGTCTTCTTAATACATTTCTACGAGTAATGACATACACATAATATATTATTCAAATAAATATATATACATATTATTATAAGGGATACGGGGTGCGTTGAAGTAATTGTTTTTACTTTAATTGTCTCGATTGCATGTGGAGTGCTGCCCAACACCAATCGCTATTTTTATACAAGAAGGATTACGTTACGTATATCTTGACAAAATATCACCTGTCCATTTAACATTATTTATGTAGTCGAATTTGTCAAAGAGGAAGGCTGAACACGGTGCAGTGTCGCGCTCGAACCGACGACGGAAGACCTTCGGTGCTGCCTTTTTATGCCCTGAATCAATTATGTATATTGTGACTCCAAAAGTTCGGTTTATCGTTGAACCTATCATTCGTAAATTATTTAAAATGAGACACAAGTTTTGAAAATGTAAAATTTAAGCAAGATAAACTAAGCTTTTTTATGAATTATAGATTTACAATTGTTAAGACACTATTTACAGAGTGGAAACCTGTGACTGACAGTGAGAGTTTGTTGCCCAATAAGTGAGCATGTGTTGCCAAAGTGTCATCGGATTTTGTAAATTTCCCCCCCTGCTCTAGTTTTCTAGTTTTACTTCCCGAATCCACAGTATACCCACTTACCATGTCAGCGATGTCAAATAATATTGTTCCCGCATACATAATTTCATTGTAGATATATTATTCTTTATATATAAGAACATAAATTATGCTATGTTCAATATTTTATAACTCGGTCTGTGACATGGATATCGATTTTTTTTCTATATGCGTCATATCTATTGTACATTTTACAGTGGAAAATGTTGTTCAAAAGCGTTGTTGTAAATTGACGTTATTGAACATTTTCAATCTGACGGAAAATATATTATATGTTTGTTTTATGTCTATATTTTGCAAATGTAAAAGAATTTTTTTTTTACTATTTTAAGTACAGATTTTAAATTTAAAACATCAATTATTTTATCTCGTCCCTGATAACAAATAAAGTGATGCTTAAGATAATAGGCAAATTAATATTGCAATATTTATTTCGGTTAATTACGCCTTAATAAACTAAATATATTTGTGACATCAAATAGGGGCCTCGAAAGAAACAATTTTATGAAATATGTACAGTATTGACATGTTGAAAATAAATGGATTTGAAATAATGCAAAGGTTTAAAGGTTATTTTTCTCGAGCTCAGAATTTGAGAATGATCATTACGATTTTTATGATATCATGTCATAATAAATTGTCTTAAAGATTTATCTGAAAATATGACTTACCTCTTTACCTCACCGCGTTTGCACTTAATTGAAGAGTACAATTATTACCGAAACCTTGTTTTTTTTAAATTTTTATCATGAATGTGTATAAATTCTTAGTAGAATTGCTATTTATTATTTTGGAAACATCCGTTAAATAATGCATTTGAAGATAACTGTGCCTTATCAAAATAAAATAAACAATAGTGTTATTAAAAATGCTTTCAAAAATTTGTACAATGGATAATATTTTTTAATGATTGTGTATTATTTATATTAACTGAATCTTGCTAGATGTTTGAACAGGTTTCTTTTCGAGTTGAAAGTTTTAAAAAAAAAATCTAATGTCACCAAATGGCTGTTGATTTTTTAAACCTTTTTTTTATTAAATCAAAACGGAGGCCTATTATTCTCAGTGATGTTAATACTCAACAAATAAATTTGAATTGTTATAACGTCGTGAAGAGTATATACTAAGAAACGCATTTGGCAGTGCTAAGTATTACAAAATATACCTTTTGTTTGAAATATGCCTGTGCAATAAAGTGCATTTTTTCCAATAATATACAGCTTTATAGATTATCATCCTATAATTCCTGATTAGCCTTCTTAGTGCTTAATGGTTTTTCTCTTATCGATATATTTTACTGCCATAATAAAGTGCAGGACACATACATTTTGTACAGATGATTTCATTAAAAAAAAAAACCCTTATTTTCTTTATATTTCATGAACTTGCTTAGAGGCCTTATAAAAAAAAAAACATGTAAAAAGCAACAATGGCACATTAATAAATAATTTACCTGAACAGCGATACAAAATATAATGTGTGTACATTACTGAAAAGGAAACGAAAATATTTACTCGTAAGGAAATCAGTCAAATAAATTCAATGAAAATATCAACAAAGCGTGAGTTATTCTATTTCTTAGAAGTATGCCTTACCGTTCCTATTGAACCTCCATAGTGGTAGTACGATAAAACTTAATGCTTGCATATCATTTTGCACTAAGACGGTTACATGCATCCTCTATTTTAAAAGCATACCGATAACTAAATGGTTTATACTTTCTACACATGCTGTATTTGTGAATTAAATTTAACACTGATGAATATCTTGTCTTTATTATTTTCAATCTACCGTTAACTCTCCCACACTAGGCCTGGACAAAACTGACATGCGAGTTTGACAGAAGTTTTTGGAAACTCTTAGTGACAAAAATATGAGTAAGATAGGATACATACGTAAGTGTGGAGTTTACTGCTGTGAAGCCAGTAAATCCATTGTCATTTTATATGCTATGCCATCGAATGCAAGTGTGTTATGGTGTAAATGCAAAGCCATGGGTAACGGGTTCGAACCCGCAGCTATTTATGTGTATTTGATCAAGTACTAAAAATGGCTTATATACGAGGGTGGGTCAATAATTCCTTAGAAAAAAGCATTAAAACAGTTTTTATTTTTGTATTTTTTTTTTATTTCTCAACATAATCTCCTTGGAGCTCAATACACTTGGTTAGACGTTTCTCAATTTTTTTTAAACCGTCAGAAAAATAAGTTTTCGGAAGGTCCTCAAAATAAGCATTTGTCCGATCGATGACTTCTTCATTTGAAAAAAAACGTTGTCCACTTAGCCATTTTTTTAAGTTTGGGAAAAGGAAAAAGTCACTGGGGGCTAAATCTGGCGAATACGGTGGGTGGTCGACCAATTCGAACTTCAATTCTTCAATTTTAGCCATTGATCGTAAACATGTGTGAACACGGGCATTGTCCTGATGAAAGAGGATTTTTTTCCTGTTTAAATGAGGCCGTTTTTCTTCAATTTTGTTTTTTAGCTGGTCCAATAAAGATGCATAATAATCCCCTGTTATTGTTTTTCCTTTTTCCAAATAGTCAACGAAAATAATTCCACGTGCATCCCAAAATACAGTAGCCATAACCTTACCAGCTGATTTTACGGTTTTCGCCTTCTTTGGACATGGTTCGCCTTTCGCAATCCACTGCTTTGACTGTTCTTTCGTCTCGGGAGTATAGTGGTGTATCCATGTTTCATCTACAGTCACAAAGCGACGAAAAAATTCATCCGGATTGCGTTGCATGAGCGACAACAGGGCTTTAGAGGCCACCACCCTATTGCGTTTATTGTCGACTGTGAGCAAACGCGGCACCCATCTTGCAGAAATTTTTTTCATGCCCAATTTGTCATGTAAAATAGAAATGACGCTACCTTTTGAGATCCCTGTAACCTCAATTATCTCACTCAACTTTAATCTTCGGTCACTTAACACCATATCGTGGATTTTATTGATCATTTCTGGTGTAGTCACCTCTACAGGACGTCCTGAGCGTGGTTCATCCTATGTTGATGTACGACCACGTTTAAATTCATTTAACCAGTTATAAATAGTTGGAAGTGAAGGAGCAGATATGCCGTGAACTAAATCCAACTCATTTTTTATTTCCTTTGCTGTTAACCCTTTTATATTAAAATGTTAATTAACAGCTCTAAACTCAATTTTCTCCATTTTTGTAAACAAGCAAATTTTTTTTTTAAATGTACGAGAAACACACAACAACCCGACCAATCTGATTGAAACTTCGCAGCATACTGAATCGGTAGTGCCGCTGCATGAAAACAAACCGCTTACAGTACTAGTCGCGCCACCTGTCGGCTTTTCTAAGGACTTATTGACCCACCCTCGTACTATTTCTTATAAAAAAGTCTTCCTATATACGCAGTTTAGGATCAAACAGGGTAATTAACTTTTAGAATACGATTAACTGCACTGTGTCGAGTAACTGAATGCAAAAAAAATGAAAACAGTATTACCTGTGATTTAGAATAGACCATTATTTTTTTCATTCTTCATTCATCTCGTGCTCAATGTTTAGTTTTACCGAATTGGCTCCAGGATGACGTGGATCTCGACAGCCGAACAAAGGTTTTCTGAACCATTCCAGTCGTGTCGAATTAGACTCTACATCAACATTATTCCCACGGATAATAAATGCATTGACTGTAATAGTAAGCTAAATTGGTAAGACGGATGAAGTATAAACAAATAACATAATATGGACTGGAAAATGTAACCAGATTTTGGCCCTCTTACAAGAGACTACTCGAATGATTTTAGAAATGGCATAGATAACCAGCAATCACCAATTTTTTTATTGACAAATGGGTAGTCACTCGCTCAACCTACTAAAGGAGCAAGAAAAAAAGCAACGGGAATTTGTCAGACCTAGGATTTAAGCCTGAGACACATTATACGCAGTCTCACCAATCGTCCATTGTAGGACACTCAAAAGTCTGAGCACGATGCAGAATCATAAGTTCAATATCGGCAACTTCTATTGCGTTATCTACAGAGCGTTGGAGCGGAGCATGGGATTTTACCTCGAGCCGGAGCACCGAAAATTTGTAGTACTCCACTGCTCTGGATGTTTTTTTTATTATTAAATTTTCAAATTTCATCCAATGAAAATAGTATATTTTGACACTTTGCAACACTAGAATTATTTGAAATATGGCAACACTGCTGATAAATAACCTCACTTTTTTGACAGAAGAGGCAAATTTGAAAGACGATTTGCTGTCGGTTGTTTAGTTCGGATTGCGTCATTTGCACCCGCGCATCGCCTAGTCACGATCTTTTTAGACCATGCCTCAGCTGAGGTACAGCCTTAAGAGCTGAACACACTATTCCTAAACCAGTATGAGGGAAGAAAATCACAGAATTACCTATTCTTCCTACATGCATGAGGATGAGACAGTTAGGAGTGAATTGTACTTATTATATTTCACCGTGAGCTGCTATACTGGAAAGAGATGGCCGTATAGCACTGAGATCAAAAATTACCCAACGTTCGTCGAGCGAGGCAGATGGTAATGTTTCAATTTTATTAGATTCATTAAGAACATTAATTTAATATTGATTCTTATCAAATACAGTGGAACCTCGATTTACTGTTCTCGCATAAATCGTTTTCCCGCATGGATCGTTCATTTTTGAGTCCCGCCAAACACCCATAAGAACAGTGTAAATAATCCCGCATTACCCGTTCCCCGATTTATCGTTTTCCTCGATCTATCATCTGAATATTATGGTCCCATCAAAAATATTATCCCGATTGACCGTTTTAGTTGAATATTTTTCATTTCGCTTTTGTAGAATTTGTTATGATACATACAGACCTTTCACTCGTGTCGCTTTGTGTCACATTTTTCTAATCGTAAACCTGGAATGTTCGAGTGTTAATAATAATTGCTTGATATGGTGATGGATATGACAATCTGCAGGCGTCTTTTCGGCGCTGAGTATATACACATACATAATATTATTCCTTAAGGATATTGTGATAGAACTTGATATATAACTGCGTATTTTAATGTTTTCACGGAATCTTTATAAATCCAGAGTTCATATTTGTAACTAGCCTATTCATTCCAATACGTCAAAAAACACGGGATAAAGAACTTGTACTATGCAATCGCGAACAATGTTTCATCTAATTGCTTTTGAAACATTTAAAAACTGTGAAAAAAGGTGCCACTACGTTACATTCACAGAACAGATGATAAATAGAATACCGATAGGCTATATTCAATACGCCACATCTTGATGCAGGGTTTTGAATGCGAGTGTCCTACGAAAATGAAGCACGCATTATGCAATAGTGTGTATAATATACCAACATTAAATGAGCGTAAATGCATAAACCGAGAGCAGTTTTCAGTATTCGACGAAAAATGTATTCTTGACAAGTGTGTAAGTTTAACCCGGATTCTTCCTTACTCAAGTCGGTTACCTGCTATCGCTTTACCCGTTATGTATTTCAGTTCCCATTAGTTCCCTGGTTACATCACAAAAAAAGCCCTTCCTATATGTAATAATGTAGGATACATATTATGTAATAAAAAACACATAAATAAGTTTTTTTTTTAATTTTGAATCTGGCACATTAAATGTGTTTTTTGATGTTGCAAATTAACTTTTAAGATTCCATAAACCCTAGATTTTTTGAAAAATACATTCGACTATCCGAGTGTTTTCACATATGTATGTTAAAAATATAGGTGTTTTTAAGGATGGCGCTTAGTAACTGATAAAATTAAGATATACTAAAACTATCATGAGAGGAATTTCTGACTTGTGAAAACCACAAGACTATTTTTCTAGGCAGATCTATGAACAGAATTTATTGTCATGCGAAGGCTATGATTTATTTTTATTTTTATAAAATTACCATTTTTTTCTTGCCAATTAGTTTCTTTTCTCACGCTGTCTGGTATATTTTTGTTGACAGTCGGCAACACTGGGTGTATGACCGACTTCTATATCAAGTCTTCTATGACACATGGTTTTTGAACACTGATTATGCCACATGCTCTTTGCGTGTTGACTTGTCTTAGCAGATACTCCCATCACTATTGAGAGGACATCAGAATTACAGATGCGTAGAATATTGTAGTAGCGGTGAAACTAGATGCGGGGGAGAGTGTTAGTTCCAGAGATGAATGTGGTGACGTAGCAGACCACATATAAAAGTCGCATTATAATACTTACATTCCTAATAGCGCCTCAGCGCCTGTAAACGTGTATGGATTTACTGGCCCCAATAGTGCGTAAATTCAATTATCGCAATAATAGCTGTTTACATGTATAGGTGCTGACTGTCACGCCAATCTCATTCTTCAAGCGTAATCGAGACGCGTTGTTGTCATTTTATGGTGCTATTTGACTGGTTGTGAAAAATTGTAAACATCAAAATGCTTTGCGCGACGTAGTTTGTATTTTTTCCGGCAGCTTCGCCACTATCATTCTACTGCGGAGGCACAGATATCGCGGTCCAATTGTCGCGTGAAAATTCAAAAGCTTCTGAACTTTATTGATTCATGCATACAATCTTGCAATTTGCACAATAATACGTACTGTCAGCAGTAAATCCATGCACGTGTAAACGTGGTATAAAACTAGGTACACAAAAAAATAATTCAATTTCAATCAGACCTCAAGTCTTGACTTTCATGATTTATTCAATCTGCAACATAGCTACAACAATAATATTAAGCCTGTTAAAAAATAATTAATAAAGGAATCTCAGCGCATTAAAGTGCCGAGATTGAACACCAAATAATTACAGAGATATACATAAAAAGATTGGGTAATATAAAAAAAATATTTATACAAAATGTTATTAGAAAATAATTAATTTATCAATCAGACATTTCATTTACACGATTCGATCTACGTCGAGACATTCTTTTTTCATTTGTTAAAATAACTATACAAGAGTATTTTACAAGTTTTAAGGATTTCCATATTCAATAAATCAATAACCTACTTTCGACAGCCTCAATAGACATTATCTAAATTGAACTGTGCATCGCAGTCTGCATTCATAAAATAGCTGTGGCTTTTATAAAATATTTCTCGCAGGCAACTTAATTAATCGTTTATAATATATATACATACGTCCACTCGCAAAGGATCGAAACAATTTGATGAGTTCATCAAGTTTGGCAAAAGGGTAAGTACAGCTTCACGTGTCTGGCGTCAGAGAAGGTCAGTCGGATATTTTGAAAGATTCATTTTTGGAAATGTTTTGATTCATTTGGTCGTTTTCGAATTCTACAAAATCATCAAAGAGACTAGGCCAGGCTTCCGTGTCGTCGTAAGTGCTAAGGTCTTCGCCAACCGTGTCGCAGAAATTGAGAAACATACACCAGGTATCTTTGGGAATGCCTCTGACGTGAGGGTGTATTTCCAAGTAATTCAGCCATCGACTCAAAATCGGCGGCTCCGATATTGTAAAAACTAATCTCCACAGAGCTATGGCGACGTCGGCCGGCAAAATACGCTGGCCTGCGGTTATGTCCAGTCCAAACTTGAAAGTGAACCTGTACAGATCCTTGTGCAGTTCGTTATCTCTCTGAAGTTCCGTGACAATTTCCGGAAGACGGGTCTGTATTCCCTTGACGGAATCGACTTTCATGCTCTTCAACCCTTGCGTGAATTCGGTTTTCGTAAAACGACACATCTGCTCGGCGTTTAATTTCCAAGCGAGCACGAGCACCTTAAATTCGTCAGGTCTAAGCTGCAAGTCGTTGCAGAGTTTTTCGATTCCTTCCGAAAGAATAGCGTCCTCGTTAGGATCTTTGTAGAAGTCAAACAAGGTATTGATTCGCGAATCCGAGGACCGGGAGTCCCCGGCCCCGATGGTCGATACTGATCTCGGTAAAGGTAGTTTGTGATAGAAATTTCTTGAATTTTTTTCCGTCACAATCTGCGGCCGTTGGGAGTTGCTCACCGGTTCTCCGACAGCGGGGGCCGCCCCGCTGTTGGAGTTGAGATGGCCGCAGGTCTGCATGGTGTAATGGTTGTAAGTTTTCTTATTCCCATTCGAATGGGCGTCCAATGCGGGCAGCAGAGGTTGGAGGGTTCCTTGGAGGGGGTACTCGGTCGCCGCTTTCCCCGCCACCTGATACGAGTGCTGAAGGTCTGTCATCTCTGAAAATAATACACGTCATCCTTGAGTATAAAATATTTATTATTATTGTTTTGACCTCCGTTTTCGAGGCGATGAATCACTTTTATTGTTAAATTTTATAATGGCTGCATTCAATTTTGCAATTCAACGACAGAAACAATTTAGCAATGAGATGCTTATGTATTTTTAGCAATATGCCTACTCACTCATGTTTAAATACAGAATTAAGTATACTTACTGAAGTCAATAAATAAATAATAATAATGAAAATAGCATTCTGATATACTTTGGTAGTCAAATGATCCAAGGCTACAAAGTATCATATTATACAAAGTATAAACAAGATACATTGAGATATACAACATACCTGCTTGACAAATTGTTATTAAATATTCTGAACCAAACAGTTGAATGTTTTGAGTACTGCATTCATATCGAACGTTAAACAACTTGTCTTAAACACATTCGACAAACTCTTGGGTCTCCCGCAATGTGGAGTTTATCTTGACACATTGAGTAATGGTTATTAGCCATTCGCACAACATTCATCTATACTTCGGATCAAGTTCAAATAAATATTAATCTAATTGTGATTTTTGCAATTAATCAAGCCATTTTATTGTTTTAGACATTTTTGGTTTCCCCTATACCTTCTGTTCCGCCACATCTATTCGCAGAGATACCAACCGCTGTGCTTAAAAAATACTTTTTATGCATTTGAATTACATTTGGTTTTGTCAAAAAATCAAATAAATATGACTGACAAAGTTCAGTGTGCACTACTTTTGTCAGATCTCCACAGCCTATCTACACTCTTCGCCACAAACTAATACTACTGTAATCAGGCCTCCTGCCTGTTGGAGACTGAACAATAAAACAGAATGAACATGATCGATTAACATACTAACCATTCTTTTGAACGACAGGTGTTTCAAACGGAGGAACTTCAGCGACGGAGGCAGTAGGTGAATTAAAGCAACTGAAACAGTGGCCCATTGGATATTATTCTGTTCTTTTCTCCCACCCTTTGTTTTTCGTCAACGAACGCAACTCCTTGCTGAGCATTCAGGAACTAACTGTGTCTCTCTGTCAGGGTCGACTCCATTTAAATTGTATAAAATATATTTAGGAAAATGCATCAATTTTCCTCTGTCATATTTCCTTGTTAGATGCTTGCTTTGTATGTGACTAGAATCATCTAAAATATCTACAACTTTCGTATGTATTTTCATTAAGTAGTCAGTCTTACGAGCTCCTGTAAAACAAAAAATACATTGATGGGTTAATGCGCATTATAACGTATGAGATGAGTCACACAAATGGTCAAAATCTAACAAAAAATACATATACATATATCGCGAGTATAAAATGTTTTTTTTTTGCAAAACAAAAGTAACGGTGAACATTTAGAACCTTGTAGTATTTAAAATGCGTGAAAATCATACAAATCAATCTAAGTATATAAAGAACCGATTATTTAAAGTGATATAAATAAATGTTGGGAGTATTTAGACGTAGCACGCAGATGACATTGTTGTATTTGCAAAAGACCCAGAAGACCTTCAGAATAGGATGCAGGAGCTTGCAAATGAAAGCTGGAAAGTGGGTTGAAAAATAATTAATTTCTCGAAGTAAACTGCTTTGCTGAACCAAAAGCCACCCTCACTCAAATCGAGGGTGTGAACAACTACATCTATTTTGGACAATAAATGTGAATTGACGGAAGTATGTATGTCAAGATTGCTCGCTAAATCAAACTTTTTTGCAGCAACTTTTTTGATCCATGTATGCAATCTAGCAACTTGCACGATAATACGTGTTTACAAGTGAATTTTCTTGTTATGGCCGCTATAATATGCACTGTCAGCAATAAATCCATGCACGTGTAAACGGGCTATAATGATCTATAACTTCTAGAACCCGCCAAAAGCATAGGTACAAAAAAATGTTCTAAAATTGAAAAAAAAAATACTATCCAATCCAATCTAAAATGTCCAATGTACCAAGTAAATCCAATTTTATTTTGCTTATATTTATTCCAATAAATTAAGGGTCGATCGGCTAATAAAAAATATTGTTCTAATTTGAATATTAAAACCAACCATTTATGTTTACACACACAAAAGTTATTTACCACGAATATTGAATTGAAGACGTAGGTATGTATAGTTTTTGGAAATGGAAGTCTCATATAATAAATAATGTCCATTTCGCCTTAGATTTTCAATTGATTGAAATTTAAATCTTTCAAATAACATTTCGTCAAAACATACAGTATCTATGCACTAACCCACGAGTCATGACTCTTTTGGTAGGTATCATGGGCTGACAGAACATACAGTATCTATGCACTAACCCACGAGTCATGACTCTTTTGGTAGGTATCATGGGCTGACAGAACATACAGTATCTATGCACTAACCCACGAGTCATGACTCTTTTGGTAGGTATCATGGGCTGACAGAACATACAGTATCTATGCACTAACCCACGAGTCATGACTCTTTTGGTAGGTATCATGGGCTGACAGAACATACAGTATCTATGCACTAACCCACGAGTCATGACTCTTTTGGTAGGTATCATGGGCTGACAGAACATACAGTATCTATGCACTAACCCACGAGTCATGACTCTTTTGGTAGGTATCATGGGCTGACAGAACATACAGTATCTATGCACTAACCCACGAGTCATGACTCTTTTGGTAGGTATCATGGGCTGACAGAACATACAGTATCTATGCACTAACCCACGAGTCATGACTCTTTTGGTAGGTATCATGGGCTGACAGAACATACAGTATCTATGCACTAACCCACGAGTCATGACTCTTTTGGTAGGTATCATGGGCTGACAGAACATACAGTATCTATGCACTAACCCACGAGTCATGACTCTTTTGGTAGGTATCATGGGCTGACAGAACATACAGTATCTATGCACTAACCCACGAGTCATGACTCTTTTGGTAGGTATCATGGGCTGACAGAACATACAGTATCTATGCACTAACCCACGAGTCATGACTCTTTTGGTAGGTATCATGGGCTGACAGAACATACAGTATCTATGCACTAACCCACGAGTCATGACTCTTTTGGTAGGTATCATGGGCTGACAGAACATACAGTATCTATGCACTAACCCACGAGTCATGACTCTTTTGGTAGGTATCATGGGCTGACAGAACATACAGTATCTATGCACTAACCCACGAGTCATGACTCTTTTGGTAGGTATCATGGGCTGACAGAACATACAGTATCTATGCACTAACCCACGAGTCATGACTCTTTTGGTAGGTATCATGGGCTGACAGAACATACAGTATCTATGCACTAACCCACGAGTCATGACTCTTTTGGTATCATGGGCTGACAGAACAGTTTTACATGTGAGTACGAAATTTTAATACCTACACTGATTATTAGGTATTTTTTATTGATTACTATGAACAAACTTCGCTACTAGATGACATCAGGAATAACAATGGTGTTGACAATAAATTCTTATTAATAAACTGCAGTGGGATTAGTATGTGCTTGCATTAATAATTTGGAGTGTCCTTAACAATGACAAAAGTATGGACAAATGGTACCGTGCAAAATACGGTCTTCAAAGACTACATACAATAAAGGTGTGATTTAGATTTAAACACTTATTAGAGGTATTTTTGTAATACGTGCGCAAATAAAGCTATACTTACTTTCGATAGCCCGAAAATTACATCTTAAAAAATTGTTTTTAGTGTTGCATAAATTTTCTAAACATATTTGACACTGTGACCAGAGACTGCCCTAGGACATTCAGTTCTTCGTTGCACATAAAATATGAGTATGTGTTTTCAAAATACATAACAGACAGTTTGAACAAACGTAAAACTAACAACTAAAAATTATATTTGTGAAATATTTTCCTCTTTTCCGAAATATGACAGTACACAGAGGCACGGCAGTGCCATAGAATCTAGTGTTCAGAAGAGACATCAAAAATAATGTACAAACAACAGTTTGTTGACATCGCTACGTCATTTTATTGAAATAAAAACCTTCATAAGACGAAATATTTATTTTATCAGCTCTAATCATCAATCATAAATTTATAATAAAAATATTATATTTAAAAAATATTTCTGAATATATTTTTTAAATGACCACTATGTTGTTGTATCAATGAAGCTATTTATTTTCTGATTATTGGTACCTACCTACCTACTAACCTAGGTGTTCGGTATTTTTTTATAATATTATTATGTACCCATACCAACGTTATCCTATTACATGTTTAGAATATACCTAAATTTAATAGATTATTATGGTCAATAATTAATATACATTTTATGATTTTAATAATAAGATTAAAACCATGATTATGCTTTATTTTAAAATGTTGATGTTGTATCCGATTGTAGCGTTTAATAAATAATTGTTACCTACGTAATTTAAGAAATACAATTATTTGAAGGTCTAATTACTCTAATTTATTTATATCTCTTTTCTGATAAAATATTATGTATATTAATTTTTTTTTCTAGTATTGCAATAAAACTATGATGGGGGGTACAAAAAATACCTTGGGAATTTTGGATGTTGGCAATATTGATAAGCTCACACGCCATTTTCTGTCGGGATTGTTTTGTTACTGGTTTTTACGAAGTGCATCGCTTTCAAATTATTTTGTAAACGAGGTGTGTTTCATTATGTTTTTGACAGCAAAGTTTTCCATTTGAATGGAATTGTTTCTTCCTTGCACGGGACTACTGTCACTCGCCCCGCTTTTTTATACAGATACTCATACGATGACGCATATTTCGAAAGTAACATTTCTTTACACATCTGTCAACGTTGTCGCTAAATGATTCTTTTAAAATTATGATTACAGCTTCCAAACGTCTCCACATCTTTTATTATTTACTTGTGGAATTTATATCCCAAAAAGACATTATCTAGTTTCTACGAATTTGACATTGGTATCATCTCGATGAAATCATAACTGAAACGTACCTATCCTTGAAAATGATTATTTCCTTATTAATTATTACGAACATGTGTTTCCCAATGTTAACACTGTATTTATTGTTTAAATAATTACACTGATTATATGGCCATAATAATTTAAAACTAATTAAAACAAGACAAAACCATGACCAAGTTGATACTAACTGCCCATGACAAATACCTAGTTCAATTTGTGCAAATTTGATCTTCACTAGAAACAGAAACGACCGCATTTTCTTTTTATTAATTTTATTTATTTATGTTTTCTACAGTGCCACTTCTTCCAAGATTGATATAAAACAACCATGGAAAGCCCAAAAACGCAGCCAGACGATGAAGCAATGCACTGGCGCAATATTACAGAAGAGTTAAAAAAAAAGTAAAGAATTATTTTTATTCTTTGTATTTTTCTACTATTGTCACATTATGGATAATACAGATTGTTAATCCAGGCCCACATAAATAAAATGACACTAAAGGCCCACCCACATTGAGGTGCATGTCGCGGACTTCATGTGAACTCACAGCGATAAAAATTTCTATGGTTGAACGTGCACCATCTCGTAAATTCACTGAATAATGACACTGATGAAGAGTGCCTACTATAATGTATTAGTAATTAGAATTATTATTAATTGTTCATGCTAATTTCAATTAATTTTAACAGTTTCTACGTGTCCATACGTTAAAATACATGCGGCGTGACATTCATAGATAATAGAACACAGCTTGCAGACCATAGAAAATACATACTGTCAACTGTTAAAAACAAAAAAGAACGTCAGTTTGACGTGATTTTCGAAAAGTGCAGGCATGTGGAATATGAAAAAATTGTTCAAACTAGATTGACACTAGACAGTATATTGATATCCATGACAATATGTCAACAGACACCATCTTAAGAATAAATTATAAAATTTCTATGCCATGTCGATCAAAAAATATACGTAAGTATAATCGCTATTGAAGCTACCATCAAATTATTTGTTGTTTTTAGTGTTGTATGTTAACTAAAAAATATTTTGATAATTATTGAGCATTCGAAATTTTGATCGCGGAAAGCAACGTTGCTTTGTTTATTATTTTCGCAATTTGTCATTCTATTTTGGTACATGCGTGGCACTTTCATCGTTATTTCAATTTAATCTTCCATCAACATTCTACCTATGTTGGTTGAATTCAAAATTTTCAAAATATGAGTTACAATAACTACCTAATGAAAACACAAATACATAAATTGAATTAATTATAATTCTCAGATTGAATTATTAAATGAGTCCACTGATCGAATGACCGTCGAGTGAGTGGATCATATCCATATCCACCACAATTTAGTTGAACAAATGTATTGCATTCTCAATTGGCATCACCAATGACAGGTTAGTTATATATGATAGGAATTTCAATCTGGCCTACCATTTCTCTAAACCGAACAAATCAAACAAACATCAAGGTTTGTCTTTTATTTATTGAATTACTTAATTGATAAAGAATGACATTTCATAGTTGGTATCTGTAGCAGTGTTGCCATCTTTTTATATGCTGATTATAGTACAAAGGCGTAAAAAATATAGTATTTCGGAAAAATATATAGTACATGAACATTTTTCGTATTGAATCCTTTAAAATTATAGTATTTTGGTATATTTGGCTTAAAATGATAGTATTTTACATTTTTCGCGGAATCAAAATTATAGTATTGTACTATAATTATAGTACGGTTGGCATCACTGATCTGTAGTAATAATTTACCTGTCCGTCTACCTGAGAGCCAGTTAATCTGAAAGAACACTTTTGGGAAATCACAATTTAAGATCTTTCAGGTGTTTAATTTTATTTTTATGGTTTTAGGAATTTTGGGTTTATATCTATAAAAATTATGCTTAATCCATTTTCAGCCAAATCAGATATGAAACCCTGTTCATTAATTTTATTCCCACGTGTCAGGTCCTATCTCATGGACTCAACATCACACTTTTTTTGTTTTTTTTAATGTCATTAAGAGCTCATTTACACGGGCCAACCGGTGATAGTCAGCGATCAATCATCGAACATGTTCATGCCGACTGGCGGTCAAAGAAATGCCTTTGTGAGGCGATCGATTACCGGGTTTGGAGATCCAGCAATACAATTTGGATAAATTACCGTTGAATAACACTGCACTAAATTCGTAAACCAAAATAAAAATAAGAAATTACAAATGATTTATAGACACTGACTTCTGGGGTACGAATTAATATTGTAATGATGTATTCGGTATTTCTTTGCAGAGTGAAGAGTTTGCAAGAAGAGCTGGACGAAAACATTGCCGCATCCACCCAAATAGAGAAAGAATTAGAATCCCAATTCGAACAGAGTGAGAAATCTGTCCGTGAACTTCGACAGCAAAATCAAAGAATAGAAAGGGAAAATGAATTTATTAAGGTAATTGCAACAATAATACTGAAGAACCTTGACTATCCAGACTAATTGGGGACGAAGCTAGTCCGGATAACGATAGATTCGGACTATATAAAAATATATGTAATGTTTAATTAGTTCTTACTTCCATAAATCTGCCTCTACAGACCGTTCTTGCATAATTGTCCTCCAGTCGGTCACACTCAGCCTTTCATCTCATCAGCATCACTCTTGTCGTCATCTGCCTATCTCCTCTAAGGTTGGCTCAGCTATGTAACTGGCCGAAATGAGTCTTTGTACCCTCAAGATATTTAAACCTCAGCATTAATATGGTTACGCACCAACCTTGTTTTTCTTGGTCCAAGTATTCCTTTTTCTAATTTTATTTTCGAATACTTTGATTCACACACTTACAGAAACATCGTATTCACGGTCATACTTTTACAATTTTTTGTTTAGAAATTAAATCTTGACTAACATGGTTTCATAATCGCCCGATTCACTCCAGCACCATTATTTATTCAAAATATTTAAATGTCAAATCATGTAAAATTGCAAATAACATTAAGTATGTGATCAATGCTAATTTATCATGAGGCCTCCATTTTCTTTTTTATTTACAGTGTATTCAATACTATACACAAAAGACTATTAATTTTCTGCAGGTCATTACCCACGATTGCTGCGCGGCTTAAGCATCGGTCTATAGTGTCGTGGGTCCCAGGTTCGAATCCTGGGTCTGGTAAGTACACATATTGTTTTTCAATTTGTGTATGAGTCAGAGTATGGACCTAATAGGTTGAGCAAGTGGCTGACATCCATTTCTCGTAAAAAGAAAATCTGTTAATACTGTCCGTCAAGAAGATCTAGGCAATAACCGGAAGTTGCTAGTGTGGTTAAAAGTAAGAGGAGCTTGTTAGTTCACAGTTTTAACACGTGGACAACTCGTCGCTAACCGGAAGGCGCTATAATCGAAGTGTGGTTAAAAATGGGAGGAGCTTGTTAGTTCACAGTTTTAACACGTAGCCAAGAACATCTTGTTGGACAGTACAAACCTCCACTCTGTGGAGGCCCATATGATCTTATTAAAAGCAAACATGTCAGGAGAAAAAATTATAAAAATTATAAACAAACCCAAATGTTTATCATGTTCAATTTTTTTTACAGAAAAAGATGGATCGGACTCAACAAGAAAATACCCAGCTAGAAAATGAAGTCAAAATCCTGAGAACAGAGAAGGAAAACCGACTATCGTATATAAGGGAGCTTGAACAAAAGAATGATGATTTAGAAAGAGCGCAAAGGTATTTTAAAACCATTCTATTGATCCTTAATTTTGGCCGGGAATATCATTGTCTTGAGAAAGGCCATAGGAAGCACCATGGTGACATGTGGCATTCGCAAGGGATTGACGAGGCATTAATCAAAGCATCCAAAAATCAGACACTCCCGTACTACCCATGTCAATATCAAAGTTGTGAAGTGTTTGCCTGACAATATCTCAAAAAGTAGATAGACAGCATATTTTTTTTACATTTCTATACTCAAAAACCGACCATGACGAATCAATTAGCAAAAAATTCAGATCGATAGAACAATAACAAAAAAGATAGGTCAGCGGGTGGTATCTAGAATATAAATGTATATGTGATGTATTTGTTTGTAGGGTTATATCCGAATCCGTAGCTGGAATAGAGACATTACTGAATCAAGCGTACGAACGGAATGCTGTGTTAGAAGGAGAGGTAGATGAGATGGAAGCATTGCGAGTGAAACTGCAGAGGGTTTCGGATGAAGCCAGAGGTGACATTGTTATTTTTTCATTATTGTTAATCTATTCAATTATCATTTAATAATTCAATTAATAAGGATCATAGATATCCATTAGCATTAGATTATAAAAATTTGTTTGGCCATGGGCATCAACCAGATCATCAAATGAATCTAGATATCAATCTGATCATAGACTTCATTTATCATATTATACAACTATATAATATTATGTAGATATAATTAATCCAATAGTGGCCATTGTATTTATTGGTATATCAATATTACTGACTGAGGGTACATTGATGGAATTTGAATTTAAGTCAATTAGAATTGGACTTATTGGTGTTTATGTTGTAGAACTCTACTATAATGGTTTTTTTTTTAACCGATTCTATGCCTTCAAGTTATCTCGCTCTATGGGGCCGTGATCGACAGGCCGCACATACAAATTTCACGAGTTATCTCGCCCGACTTCAAACTCAAATTAGCCACTGTCGATTGATTTGCACAATCTAAAAAATTAAACACACAGTGACATCTGTTTGAATAATTAAAACTACAAATTATCGGTATTACAGCAATTGTAGTAAGAGCTTCGCTCTACATTCAACGTACGTCGTTAAAAATCTCAGATACTGCCATGGTAATATCGTGAGGCATAGAAAAAGTTAATACAAAGTTTTGGTCGATTCTACGGTTTTTAAGATATTTATATTGACAGCTTTCGGGCATGAACCCACGGTCGAAGATAACTAAAGATTAATATTGGATTGGGTAACTTTGCCGGACTTGAGAGCAGTGTTCTTAGAAATTCATTTGTTTCGTTCCTTGGACATGACAGTAGCGTAGTGATGTTTTTTTTTTGTTGATTGATCAATATGATTTAAAACATGTTAATGGGTGGCGGAGGGAATTTGAGGTAATAAAAAGGTTGTTTTTAATACATATCCACCGTAATTGACAGTGAGTTTATAACCGGATATAGTTGTCAACATAAACAACTCACTAATTGAAGAATTAACCAAAGAATGGTTAAAAAAATATCCATTTAACGTTGTGTTGTCAGGGTTATTTTAAAGAAATCAGAAAATAAATCATTGGTTATTAAACTGTATGCTTGCTTTCAGATCTGAAACAAGAGTTACACGTGAGAGAAATTGTTCCGAATGGCAATTCTACCACCAGCACTCCAGCGCCGAAGACACCCGACGACTCGAATAGAAAACTTTTCAATGGACACAGCCTGGACTCAAATCGCCTTCATATTGAGTCAGAAACGCAAACGAATCTTGGTTCCGCATTGAAATGTGAGTCATTACTTACTTGATCATGGTAAAATATTGTCCCAGTCATTTCGAATTGCAGATTTATTTGTTGCAAAAATCACATCTTTGTGCTTTTTTGAAATTTATTTGCCAAAGTTGTACTGAGTTGTACTGTTGTTGCAGTTGTTGCTGCCAAAACTTGGTAAGTCGATAATTTAGGTATTTAGAATTAACAGATTATGTGTCTATATATGAATACATAAATGTATGCTAGAAAAAAAAATCAAGGTCATCCGATGTATAGAACATGCACATAAAACACAAAGAAATTAGCATTATGTCTGATTTTAGAGGCTATGTCAAACTTCAAATTGCAATTATGTATTACTCTATAACATGATTTCGAGATTTACCAACTTTTGGCAGTAACCTCCCCATGCAGTCGGCTCTCATTATTTGTGTTATTCTCTCTTATTATGTCCAATGCGTCGGTGCATTGATTTGGTCGATCGCACCAGAGAACTTGAGCCATGAAAATGTAAAAAGTGTGTACCATCCCTATTTTTATTTCGTTAACCAGTGAAGAGGAATACCGCATGACCTAGTTGTTCACCCGATTCGGCCTGTTGCAAGAGTGAGAGAAGGAGAAGATGTAAATTCCCGCTGAAGTGTATTTTCTTCTTACCGTCGCGCAGTAGGCTCTTTGAACAGTGGGAGAATAGTTTGACAATGAGTACAAAGAGTGTCGAAAACTCATAATTTTCATAACGAATGAGATGAGGAAAGACAGGTGTTGTTTAATTTGTAATGCCTTAGTATCCTGCGGTAGAGAGAGAGAGTGTGGTAGATCACTGCCAGTTTTAATAATGGATAGTAGGCATAAATTAATTTGAACATGAAAAACTATCAGGAATCGCCTTCATACTCTGTGTAATACAAAAAGATCATAGGAATCAGCTTTTGTTTCGATGACATTTTTCTAGCGTTATCTGTTAAAACTGAAATTGCTTATGAATTCACTATGAAAATAATATCGCATCTAGAGTAGGCATGCCGTTTCATACTTCGTAAATGATATAAACAGGGAACTTAGAAATAATGGGAATTCATTGAAATACTTAACGGGTAAGGAGAAGCAGGCAACTGATCTAGAGTAAGGAAGAATACCGGCTAAATTTTAACACGTGTCAAGAGTATTTCATACGTCGAATACTGACAACTGCTCTCGGTTTATGGATTGACGCTCATTTAATATTGGTGTATTACACACACTATTGCATGCCTATAATGCATCGTTCATTTTAGTAGGACACTCACACATTCAAAACCCTGTCAAAATTTACTACATCGGTATCGGTATATAGCCGATCAGAATTCTGTTTGTTATCTGGTGTGTGGATGGATATAAACTACAATGTTTTTGTCTTTTAATTAGGTGATTTATCCATGAATGGAAACACAATGACCCCCTCATCGCGGATATCAGCACTGAACATCGTCGGCGATTTACTTCGGAAAGTTGGGGTAAGTGTGTTGTACCTTTTGGTCTTTCTAACAATTATTATGTACATCATGTAATTGATATATTTTTTTTTACATATCTGTATTAGTACAAGTTCTAAGTGTAACGGAAGTCAATTATCAATTAGGCAACTATTGAATCTTTTTTTATGTTGTTAAATTTAGGTGTATTTAAACATTTCAGTATCCGTATTCTATACATTTGTTTGCAAATGTATCGTATCTAATTTTCTGCCCTCTGTTGCTGTTGGCGGACAAACAGTATCCATACTAGAATATCTAGTTTCAAACACTTGGATTGTACAGTATGTCATACTTCCGAACCACTTCCTATAATCTGCGCATCTATTCTATACACAAGGCGGCTATTGAGGGCAGTTTGTATTGAGGCAGTTAATTGTTACAATAAGTTAGCCCCCTGAACTGTCAGAAAGTGCTATGTTTTAACAGCACCTCTTGATGTTTAAACGGTTAACTTATTGTAACAATTAACTGCCCTCAATACATAAATATGATAAACTACCCTCAATAACCGCCTATAGCCGCCTTGTGTATAGAATATGCACTAGAATGCATTAATGCAGTGTTTCCCAATTGTGGTATTATTAGAAATTATATCTTTTAATACAGCCTCCAATCCACTCTGTGGAAACCCATATGATCTGATTAGGATCAAACATGGTAATTTTCCTTTATCTTGCAAATGTCAAAAAATATATAACAATTGGATATCTACAATTATTTTATGTTATTGTCAGTAGGTAGCTGTAGATACAAAATTCAAAGAGGGGGGGGGGGTTATGAAGGGATTTACTTTTTTTTAAACATTTACATGACAATTGTTTTTTTGTCTCAATTGAGGTAGGTACATCATGTTTCATGTAACACTTCGTTAATGAAACAAGCACATATTACGAATGACAATCGTTGGAAAATATTAAAATTTATTAAACTCTGTGTTCATCTGAGAGAGTTTTAATAGACTTAAGGGGGCAGATACTAAATGGATACTGAAGTGTGTAAATATACCGCTAAGAGGTGACTACTTCTGTTATTTGGGTATGCATGCAGTCACTTTAAAAATGAAAGAATAAATGTAAATAAATATTGTAGCTTATCTGACTGGATTTCCTTGAGGTAAATTACAAACGAAAATTATTATAGTGCCCTTGTATCTAATGCACAACCTTCCTTTGCACACTATTAACAATTCGGTTGAACGAATTTGATAAAAAAAAAATGTAAGGCTAAACGACCAACAGTCCAATGAGTTTAATAATTACAATGAATTAAATTGTACATTTTTTTATATTGCCCTCCACAAATAAATAATCTTAACTCCATATTAGGCAAACAAGAGATAAGTGGCTTTAACGATAAAAATTATTATATTAAGCAGTATTTATTATACTGCAAAATGTAGAAGACACTGTACAACATAAAACTATTCTCTCTTTTCATTTACGTATTTACTGAATGCATCCACCAGTGGCGAAGGGTGAAGGTAGGCTGTTACGATCCGACATAAAAAGTACACATTAAACTTTGTCTGTCAAACCTATTTGTTTTCATTGAATAAGACTACAATATGTAGATAGTGATTGTTAGTTTTTAAAATTCAATTAATTCCTGCCTAATCCTAAGTCATAGTGGATAATAGTCAAATAATATTCGTTTATCTATAAAATATCTAAAATTATGCCATATTTTTTATCAATTGTGGTTTGGTAAGGCATGGCTTAATGAATTTTAAAAATCTAACCAACACCATCTGTAAGAAGTATTATAATTCGACAAAAACAAATAAGTATGCCTGAAAAAGTGTGCACTATTTTTGTCGGATCGCCCATAGCATACCTAAACTATTATGGTTTTGTTTAGGCAGAGTCTCATTGAATTTTAAAAACTAACCATCATTATCTGCAAATTGTATTTTTAGTTCAATGAAAACAAATAAGTATAACTGACAAAGTTTAGTCTGCAGTATTTATGCGGAATCTTAACAGACTACCTCCACCCCTCGCCACTGTCATCCACGATGCTATATCTGAATTCTATTTTATAATTAAAAATCTGCACAGTGTTTTCTCTAAACTAAGCAAATAAACTCTTGCTAAATCAATATAAAATCTTGAATATAACCGATAAAGTTATTTAACATGATCTTAAATGTTTCACCGTGCCACGCTTTCTGCAAGCAAATAAAATTGTAACAAAGTCATCAGCAACACACAAATTTGAATAAAAATGTGGGCTAGGACTATTCATTTTATGAGGGCAGTATACAATCTAAAAGTTTTGTCGTCGCTTAAACTAATTGTACAAAAAGAGTAGTCAAGAAATATTCCATCTCACCAGCTCTATTAATTGATTTAGTGTTCATGTTTTGACTAGTAGATGGTGTTATATTTTACGCTAGAATTGGTAACAATTACACTTTCCTTAAGCCAGTTTATTCACACAATTTAAGGTGTCTCCAATATCTTTATACATATATATGATAATCTTCTTTGCTTCTTCAAAGCTATTTTCTTCCTGTAAAGCCACATTTAGACCAAGCAAGCGAATGTTTGTTTTTCCCCCACTTCAGCGAAATTCTAATGCTCGCTCAACAAAAAGCGTTTAAGTCAAGAGAATTTCGCTGGAGTGGGGGAAGAAGAAACATTCACTCGCTTGGTCTAAATGCGGCTTAATACATGCTATTGTTTATAATGTCTAATAAAAATGACTAATTCAAACACAAAGGTGTGTTTTTTGTGATAACAATTTTTTTAGTAGGAAGTCTATTTCAAAAGTGCCTTATTGAAGATGTTTGAAGTATTTTATTATGGCAACACTTTAAATCAATTTACTGTACCTAAGTAGGCACTTTGTTATTTATTATAATATCATTTTTTGAATTGTTCATAATAAATGCCAATTCAATTTATTGGTCTATTAAAAACAGTATTATTTGGTACCTTAATGAATATTTTTATGATACACAACTGGAGAAATGTAAATAATTTAAACACAATAAAATATTTTATGATTATGTAGTAAAAATATTCATTAGGGCGTTTTATGGTTTTAAATGGTTTGGTTTTATTTGCTGATATGAAAAAATACTGTGGAAAAGTTGGTAATATTTGTACATTCGTCACATACGTTAAAAAATATATTTCACATAGATATGCTACATATTCTGAATACCTATGTAATAAGTCCATTGTATCTTCTGCCATGTATATTCGTTGATTTGTGACAATTTCTCTAATGTCTTGGTGAGGTGTAGTAGCAGTCCGCTAGTAACGTGTCTGAAAATTCATACGTATGCAGTTGGTGGCCGTATCACAGTTTACAGTGAGCTATTGTATTAGAAATAGAAAGCCGTTGAGAGATATTGAGATCAAATTCATCTCTAAATAAAAAAATACCCAATAAAAGTCACATTAGCAGTACAATCATATTGTATATATTTATAGAAATTACTGGTGCTCATAAGTATCGAGTCGTAATTATCTTTGATACTCATCAATATCAAATTAATGTTCTTCAACAATATTATCTGCAATGCTCCACAAATAGTGTCATCTTTTGATCTCAATGTTATACGGTCATCTCTTTCCCGTAAGACAGTTCACGGCGAAATGTAAGACGTGCAAACCACATGTAACCTATGAATGTGACATAATGCTCTACGCCATTTATAACATTGAATGGCCTTGGGCAATATGGACGCCCTGGCATGCTAATAATATTGCTCCAGAAAAAGCGCCATGATATCAATGCCATAACAGAATATGCACTTAAAAGGGTATTTATAGCACATAGGTCAAAAAAATAGGCAGAAAAAATGAATAATGTAGAAACAAAATATGGTGCTGTCTTTGTCACATTACGTTGTGTCTAGTCATACTACGATCATAAATTATTGATCAGAAAAGCATTTCAATTGATTTGTGACGGTCTAAATATTTTCCAACAGTATTTTTTTGTATCGTTTTCCCAGTTTTTTTTGTAGTGTAGCTTGCATGTTTTATGTTGCTTCCAGCTTGAGAGGTTTCTCTGCCCCGAATGCAGTAAAGTTAGATGTATTTGTATAAAGAGTCCCGCGCCGCAGCAAACCATCGAACGTGCGCAGACCCTTAACCAATCGCCAAATGCCAGACTGCCCTCAGCACCCAACGCTCGGTTAAAAGAAACTTCAAACAATCTATCGACATCTTTAGATTCTAAACTAGACGTAAAGCAGGAGATCCCTGCAAACTCGATCAAGTTTTCACAATGGCTTTCGGGTGTTTTCCCAAGCAACAATAGCAATAATTTAAACAGTAGTCAAACGTCAAATACGTGTAACGCGAACGTCTGTATAAATCATACCAACGGAATAGATAATAATGTAGAGTTGAGAAAAAATCCGCCGGTTGCGGGTAACGTGAGAAGATTCTCTCCCCCGGTGCAGAAAGATAGATCTGTTTCGTTGTTTGCGAGGGGGTCTTCATTTAGAAGGTCTTCTGCTCCACCCAGGCCTCCTCCCAGGTCTCCCACTAAAGTGAGGGCTACTCAGATATAATTAACACAATTTTATTTTTAGGTTATCTTACTAAAAAGTCATTAATGTATATTATTTAGTTTTGTAAGGCAACGTAATTTCATAAAAAGTTGTAATATTAGATATAGTATTACTAAGATGGTAATATTGTTAATTTTATTAACTGTTATTCCTTGATGGAAAGACACGATAGTTAGTTAACTATCTACTAAGAGCCCTACGCAACGTCATACTTATGTAAATAAATTAGATTATTTGTTGTTTGAACAATTTTTGGGCACATAACAAATACTGCGTAACGAGTGGTACCTGTAAAATTTGAACAAAAATAACAGCTGTCAAAACAAAACAAATTGTAAACAATAATCTAGTAAATATATCATATTTAACGTCGTTGAATCGGTTTGGTCAAATTTAAAATTGTATCATAGCGATTATCTACACAAACACCAACCGAACAGACGATTGGAATAAGTAATTTGCATACATTTGTAGTGTATACACGTACGATTTGTTAATAATTCACACGAGCGTGTTGCCATTTCAATAATAAATAAAATAAATGCTATTGATACTTATAAAGCAACCAGTAAAATATTTAAAGTTTTCATTAACCCATAGTAAAAGCTATGTTGCCATGCCATTTATTACTTTGCTAAACAGTCACCTATGTGTAGGGTTCATAGTTAGTTAGTCTTACTTAACATTGACATCTCTGCATAGGGACCTAAGTAATAATTCTTATCGATTGACTCTAATAATTTGAAATTCTTTATTAAAATCGTATCACCACTTAATATTATCGAGTACTTCTCTCCTCAAAGACGGTTTGAGATCATTGCGGTTGATTGATTCTGAAACAGGGACTTAAATTCTTCCCTCAAATTACAATAGAATTTAATGTCGTTTTCAGTTTTATTTTCTATTACGTTGGCTATGATTTTGTAAAGGATTCGTTTTGTCCGAAGACTTAGTTTGACATATTTTGTAAACAACCATGACCACTTACTAAAATATGTATTTCATAGTTATTAACTTGACAAATTATGCATAATTTGCAAAATTAACCAAAATTCTCTGCATGGTTTTGTGTGCCGAGTTTCTATCATTAGTGTTGGATTAAGCAGTAATATATATTCTTAGTTTTATCGAGAACTATTGTTATTTTTGTGATATCTAGTTAGTAATTATATTTTCTACTGCCACTGGACTGATATGCTACGTAATGTGTTACAAAAAAATAAACATCCAGGACATTCCTAACCGTTATTTTAAAAGCGACATTAAACCAGTTGCATAATAGTGGATTAACATTGTGATATATTAGGTCGGCTTATGTTTAAATTCTTTGCAATATAGTGCGGCCACCGATGGATTTAGTGTGGTTGACTGCAACTATACAAAAGTTCATATTGAAGTATACACCGTAAATATTTTCTTTCTCACATGTCATCACTGAAAATGACAAAGATAAAATATCATTGGTCTGTCTTTTAAATCTTGTAAATCCCATTTTGATAAAAATTAAATCTTTATTGATTATGCTAATATTAGCGAATAACTAACTAGAGTATATCGTCTCTGTTCTGGCAGAACACACTAACTGGAGAATACTAGTTTTGAGTAATTTGACTTTGAAGTTGTTAAAAAGTTTGAAATAATGGTCTATCATGTGAGTTTATTAAGTAATCGTAATAAGGATGACTTTAAAATAAAGACTGTTTATTTATTAAGAAGGTTTCCAGACGGTAAAGTTTGAAATAATGAATTTGGTACTAAATCAATCAACTCAATATGTCATTTTTTCGAATTAGTGTCTTCTGCCAGAACAGTGACGATATTATGCTTCATAACTTACTTTGCGCATAAAATGATGTAATATATTCTAAAAATATTTTTTTACATATATTATCTATTTATTTATTTGTTACTACATATTATATTAATACAAGAGGCGTGGCGTACCAGTGTAGTAAAAAGTGCAAAGTTATGAAACGTATACTTTACATCTGTCTAAGATTCTTGCATACATAACATGTCTAATCATTCCAAAAACCTCGTAATTCATAGCACAAAAAGATTGCAAACGTTCTAAATACTTACCGACTGCTTTATTCCACGTACCAACCACGAGTTAAATGTATCGACCCGTTCTTCGCGAGTAGTAATCATTTTGGTTAGATACTCCACGCAACTCGAATCCTTACCACGGTAATCTATCGCAAAAAGATCCACCGATTGGGCAACAGGTTACCTGAGTTGGTTGCGCATTTTTATTTACGTCTTTTTGTAATGCTCATGCGCAGTAGATAATTGAAATCTCATTGGGTAATTTCAGTATTGTCATTATGTACCTAACCTAACTATTTGCTTCAAATTATAAAATGACAATGGATTTGCAGATGATTTATAACGGTGATAATATTATATCTACATATTTCTCACCCTAGGATGTCAGCCAGAATGTATATTTGTATAGTTAAAACGACACTTACCGTTACTGTATGAAAATCCGATAACTTGCGTGAACCTTTTGCGTTCGACGTTAAAAAATCATTGTCAATTTTAAAACAAACGAAAAATAACCTAAACTACGCAATTCTAGGCGAAAGTTCTTGAAACGAATTGTTTGGAATCTTAAGTAACTTTTAACACACTGTAACACAATGAAATTAATATGATTTCAATAATTATTATAGTATTTGATGGTAAGTCGTATATAAATTTAATGATTTCGAATGATTGAATTTAATGGAAAAAACAGGCGGCAAGCATCCCGCCTGCGGAATCAATCGGGAGAAACTTCCGCAATTTGAACATGGGTGGAAATGTGTCAAAGATACAATCATTGTTTAGGACCTCGTGGCAGGTATGAATAAAGCTGCAGGAATTTTGTATAGAGAGTTTGTTCTTTTGTTTTAAATTCTATTTAAAACAAAAATTGGACAGTTTTTACTGTGGCCTTAAAAAAATATTTAGATTTACAAGATTTTCAAGATAGACCGACGATACATTGCTGTCTTCCATATTTCTCAAAATTTTTGCCATACTAAATTTATCTTTGGTCGGACAGTATCAATACATGTCCATTGTATTTGACAGTCACATCTTTATATGTCATAGATATTGTTTTTTTTTTTCGTTATTGAATGAAATCTACCAAACCTTCCCTCAAGTGAAAGTTTTTAATTGTTTTTTTATTACCTATGCATAATAATAATGAGTAAGATTCTCTATTAAAAAAATATATATATTTATATTGCGAGAATATTTTCTCTATCTCCCATAATTTTGTACATAATATTATTTATTTTAGGGCAGAAAGTGTTGCAAGGTTTTCTATTATTATATAATATGTAATGAATTTTAATAATTGACCTTAGTCCTCAGCACTATGGAAACAATGTATTAATAGTACATTAGATAGATTAGTTGGATACTCGTTTTAAATTAATCTGACTATCATACAACTAAACAATGTTATTTAGGCATTAAGGTAATCAGATATTTCACACAAGACATTTATTATTTACATACTCAATGATTCCTGTAAATCTGTAAACATTTAGTCTTAATTAAAAATTATGCAATATTTTATGGTCATTGATAGTGAAATAGGTTGTGTCGAAATTGTTACAATAATATCATAATATATGGTGCAGATTATGCTGGCAGACTCATGCTGATCGTCAGGTTTAAATAGAATAATTTTTATTCAAACCCGACGTCACTCGCGGATTGGGGTGACAAATTGGCTTGAAGCCGCACTGTGGCATACACTGTTTATGCTGTCAGTTTGACATTTACTTTTATAAAATGATAAGACGGTAAATATAATCAGCAACTTGTTACATGTTCAAATACAATCTCCGATAGTTTCCAGTAATATTTAAAGTTAGCAAATGTGTCTAGGCAATCAGGCTGACCAGTAAATATGTTTTTGGTTTACTTATAATTTTTAACACTATCAACACAACGTATGTTAAAAACCAATCAAACTGAGTGTCAATACGATCTAGTTTGTAGCCGAATTGTTATTTAAGGTTGGCGATTTCTTACGGCGTCATCGAATCTATGAGTCTTCTTGTATTATTAGAGCTAAGTCGCACATCTAAACTTGTCTCGACTGCAACATGTCGAATATGTCAATGTGATTTTATATTCACAAAACATGTGATTTAATGTTCTAAAAATAGCTAGTGTCACCCTTAACAAATTTCATCTGACATAGGTATAATAACAAAATGTCATACTGCCACTTGTGCAGGAGCTGCTTTTTCACATGACGTCACTGTCCCAGCATTGCCTCACCTATATGCACGGAAGAAAGTTATAGTCTATTATTACAGACTATTTTCAATATGCGATTAGGCTACAAGTAGCCAGAAACCATCTATCCACAACATAATATGTCAGCGAGTAATGTGAACATAATTAAGCAACATTATCAAATACGTAATCCATCAAACTGACTACTCACTGAATACTTTAATTTAACAAGTTCAAACCAATGTTTGTCCACATAAAATAATTTAAAAAATATCTAAATACAATGAAGTGTAGTTTTGGAATGTAAAAGAGCACTAACTAAATACTATTGCAATTTTTATAAGAGAAATTGCAATATGTTTTTTGTTTCTTGGATCCTAGACATTTCTTGACATAATATAATCTATCTCAGTATCAATGACGGTATATTAAAATATGTTTATTCATTTATCCGACATAAAATTTACCTTTCTATGTATGTTGTAAATTTTTAAGTGAGTTTATTTATTCTAATTTTAATAATAAATTGCATAATAACTAAACGTAATGTGCCTTACGAGTGATTCATATTATGCAATAAGATCATCACACCAACCTAGTGTAATAATAAATAATAATATTGTTTATGAATTAACAATGTAATAAATAAGTAATGAAATTTTATTTTCGTAATGAAAGAGATTTAATATAGCTTTAAAATTTAATATTTAATCTTGAGTTTTTTATTGAACAATAAAATAAGATAAATTGTAATAATTGACCGGCTGGGAGCAAAGGTTAGGTTAGGACAAGACTTTTTATATAATTTTGGAAAATGGGCACCATTTGCAATAAGTATTGATTTTATTATATTTTTCGATGGCCAGCCACGGTATTAAATAGTTTGTTTTGTATGGTTAATGTCCCATCTGCAACATTTCAATTCTAAAAAATTAAATCCACACCCACAATTGGACGGTATTATGTAACAAGGAACCAACCCTCAACATGTTAAAATATGAGTTAGTGCTATAATGTGGTTCTAATAACAGTAAATTTGTTAGGAAAAAATTCCAAGCGTTTAAATGAACGTCACTGCCACCTATCGTTGTAAGAACCAACAAACATTCCTCTACGGATGGTTTCAATTTTGCAACAAAGAACCAATCAACATTTTTTGTTAAAAATTAATTATATTAATAATTAATAATAAAAAAAAAACATTAATTTCCTCAGCAAAAGTCAATATAAAAAATAAATAATTACTTTCAATATTTTTGAACTCCCAAAATATTTGTTCATGAATACCACATTGTTTACCAACACAGCAATTAACTGGTCAGCAGTGAAAGTATATGTATCTAATGGCCACACGCTAGGCGTGTCTTTAGCAGTGAACTAAGTTAAATCTCAGAAGTAGATTTTTGTGAATTGGTTCTTTGTTGCATAATACCGTCTAATTGATGTGTCATCGAAATTTGGTTGCTCTCTGACAACTGTGAGTGAAATTATAGGCAATTGAATAAGCTATAACAAATAAATATATATCCAGGAAAGGAAGTAAATTCAAAGTCTACATTTTATTTGAAGATCAACAATAAATCTTATCTTTAAAAGCATTTGGTTTCTAAAAGAAGAAGAACTTTCTGAAAATTTGCCAAATTTTTGTTTACAGCCTGTCAATAATAATATCATTGTCAGTGTAGTGAGATAATATATTAATGTTTTAAAATAGCACCAAACGATGTTGTCAAATGTAGTTCTTTGATGTGCATTGTAATTATTATTATTATTGTTGTAATGATTCAGAAAAACATATTTTTAAGTCCCCAGATGAGTTGAAACAACAGTATATCCAATGCCAACTGTCAATTCTTGGGGGGGGGGAAACATTGTACAAAAATATATTTTTCTCACAGTTTAATAACGGTCATAGGTGATTTAGTTCTCTTCGGTTGGGAGTGTCTTATTGAAGTTGACGAATCTGGTCCCGACCATTGTTAAATTATGTGGAATTGTGTCATATTTTAATGAACACAATCAATATAAGCCATTCTCTCAATTATTTAATTATATTTTTGAAAACGTCCTAGTAAATCTTACCGATCCATGTTTACTGTCTTAATTTTGATTACAAAAACCCACTAAATATTGTTACATTGATGGTGAACTGACCTACCCCATGTACACTAAACTCCCGATTATCCGTGTGCAGATAATCCGGTTTGCGGATTATCCATGCACGATACGGTGTATATAACAATATAATAGCTCTTAGGAAAATTCGAACTAATGTTAAAAAGATTCCTGTAAACAAACCAAAATCTAGATTTTCTTAATAAATAATGAGTATTAAACATGTTAAAAGTAATTGTCTGCTTCAGAAATGTGTAATATGAGACGCCTAGTTTCAAAACCCCCTAAAACGATTTTAGGTAGTTTTGAGAAAATGAGAAAAACTCATATCTATTAAATCTATGAACTGTATGTATTTATTTTTTAATTCGTACATTCTAAAGAGTATTTTGGGTTATTCCTTTTGGGGTATTTGAAAGGCACACCCAACCATTTTAGCGGGTTTTGAAATTTACCATAATTTTTGATTATACGTATTGACTGTTTTTGGCGTTTTTTAAAGTTCAATCTTTGGCCATCATATAGGTAACAAAAATATCCATCTAAATACATAATATCTAGCTCAAAATTGTTCAAAAACTGTTTAGGTGGATTTGAAACTAGAAGCTTCATAATAATATGTAGTATTTTAAAAAGAAATAACCATAATTCGGATTATCCATGTTTTTCGTTTATCCGTACCGCCTCTCCCCTCCATTATCCTGGATAATCGGGAGTCCACTGTATATTTAAATAAAATCATTAAAATAGAAATGGTTTATATGTTTTTTTTTTATATTGAGTCTTTAGTAATGTTTTGATATTTTTGTCGTTAATAGATATGGTTTGTAAAAGTTACAGTGTAAAAACATTGTGTGCTTAGTAAGACATTTTCAAACGCCCAAATGTGGAATAGACCAGTTCAACTTCAACATAGCGATAATTTTAACTTTGAACTGACAAATCGTCACTGTTCTGGCAGAAGACACTAATTCGAAAAAATGACATATTGAGTTAGTTATACCAAAATGTTCCTTATTTCAAACTTTACCGTCTGGAAACCTTCTTAATAAATAAACAGTCTTTATTTTAAAGTCATCCTTTTTACGATAACTTAATAAACTCACATGATAGACCATTTCAAACATTTTAACAACTTCAAAGTCAAATTACTCAAAACTAGTATTCTCCAGTTAGTGTGTTCTGCCAGAACAGAGACGAAATAGAAGTGCTATTATTTAATTTATTAAAACATGATAATTATGTATTGTGATGTATATTGTTCCATTTAAAAAAAATGGCATTAATATAATAATTGATATTTGAAATAAATACCTTTCTAATGATTTATTTTTTATTTATTTCATTCTTATGTATGTTTGCTTTTAATATTCTAGTTTAGATTTGATGTAAATTTTGTAGTTAGACTTGTTTTGTAGATTTTGGATTATTTGGTAAATAGTTCTTTAGAATAAAATGCACGGTATTCACGCTTCTTATTCTCACTGTTGCACTCTTTCAATTTATTATAAATGCTTTTTTATTAGTGAATATAAAAAATTTGTATTTTATTGTGTTATGAAATCAATAGAAACTAAATTTTAAAATGTCAAACTTAACCATGAGGTGTAAAGATCTTGTAAATGGAATTCGTATCCGACTGTGATCTCCACAATGATCCAGTTCATAGAAATTACACTTTGACTTCTTTTGATTACCATGTTATTTTAACTAATTTAATTAATATATTTTTCTGTTACAAAAAATATGGAATTACTCGTTGCTAATTTACTTTCATTCTACGTTATGTATTTGACAATCTTCTAATCGTAATATAATATATCAATTGTTGAATTTTGAAGGTTGCCGTAAATGGTGAAAAGTCTCTTCCGTATAAAAAGCCAATAATTTCTTCCAATTTTTGTATCAATATTGACTATAATGATATTTACTAACTTTTGTATTTTTATGTCAATTCATGATTAAGAAAACGGCATTTTATACAACAGAGAATAATTTGTACACCATTAAAATGGCGATTGTGTTTCATAGAACTTTGGTGTGGGGGAAGTCTTACTAACAAATATATTTAATATTATTTGTCATTATATTATGCCGTAGTATGCAATCAACGGTTTATCTAGATTAATTTTAAATGTTAAAAAAATGCCAATGTGGATGCAACATTTAAGTGTTGGTTAGAATAAACTTTCGTCGGCACTTGCAACAAAGTTGGAATTCATCATATTCATCGAGTGCAGTCGCTTTTGGTCCAAGTGACATCTGCACCAGCCTGACAGATCACGGAGCATATAAATGACAATGTGGCGATCATTGTCATTCAGAAAAATATCCTTCCAACAATAATTGAAACACTGCACTACTTTATTTCTAATTGTCGAATGTACCTAATATTTTCATAAACACAAATGCAAAATCATTTTTTCTCTGTCCGATGCACAACATACAATGATGTGCATTGGTGTTTGCAGTAATGAACCCAACTTTGTTGGTATTTCTGAGTTGGGATTATGGTGTTTTATGTGCAGGGGCCTACAATGGCCGAGCGGTTACACGTCTGGTCTGGCAAAAAAATCGCATGTTTTTCGATGTGTGTTTGTACCCAGAGTATGGATGTAATAGGTTGAGCGGCCACATCAGGAGGTTGTTCGTTAGGCAGCCCAGATCAACATAGCATTGTTGAGCCAATTAAAAAAATTATATGCTGGGTGCCTAATGTTAATTAATATATAAATAGTGTTGTTTGACTTCAGCCCTTGATATGCATTATTCTATGTACTTACTCAAACCTCTTAAAGAATACTAACCATTCTGAATCACTCTGAATTAACTAATATTGATTGTTTGCGTACTACGGTATAATTGGTTACATTGCGTGGTCCATTTAACCCAGTCACAATACTGATGGCAAACACCTTGTACAGATGGGGTTAGATAAGATAATTATTGTCACCGTTTCATTGCTTTTTTGTTTTAGGCTTTGGAATCAAAGTTAGCATCATGTAGAGCCCCGGTTCACAATAGGGACGCGTCACATGCTTCATCTGACTTTAGTAGAGATCATTACAGGTACTAATAATTTTCTTATTACCATATTCATCTATTCGGTATCCGGATACTAACCACACCTTTCAACACCCTATTAGCTGAAAATATTCAAATTCAACAAAAGTACATAATTGAGAAGCTGAGAATTAAAGGGATCCAAATATATAAGTAACCAAATCCAGTAAAGCAACATCAAAGTTAAATATGTCATTATAAGTTCTTCATAACCGTCTTTATCATCCTATAAATGAGGTCTAGAATGCGACAAGTTTAATTTGAGGTTTAGTGACGGCGCTCGTTTTGTTATCGAAGTATTGAGTATTGCAAGGATTGAAAGATATTATTCCCCACTTTCTTGATACAAACAGAAATATAAAATACAATGACTTATGGCATTTCCCTCATTGAGTTATATGGCAACATTAAAATGTCAAATCATTTGTCTTGTCATCGCCGTGATTCTTTCGTCGACATTGTTTATGGTCAAATATGCTCTTTTTGTCGTTTTTCTTCTTCGCAGTACAAATTATAATCTTCATACCATCACCTTTTCGAAACTTTTTGCATTATTAACGCATCTAAATGACTTAGAATACACACTATTAAGAAAAGTTGAATGTTTTCAATGTGAGAGGAAGGAATAGGCAAACGCGAGACGGGATTTTAGTACACCAATCTGCCGTACACCGTAATAAACTTTTCGCATTCTAGTTCCCAAATGATAGACTATTTAACCAACGAAAAAAAATAGGACCTATATCGTTACGTTTGTTAGTGTTTGAATGGGTAAATGTCAGGCCCATTCAAACTAAATATTATGTTGTTATAAAAATAAAACATTTTATGCATAGAAGGTTATGGAACTTTACATCCAAAGCGGGGTTAATGGTTGAATTCATTTTCATGTCCTAAATAAAGTGAGATAAAAATTGCCCCTGACTCAATTTTAACTTTTATAATGTCTTTTGTAACCTTTTCATCCTCAGCCCCTCAATTATTGTGTATCTGTCAATTGGTTATATTCTATTTATACATACTAGATTATATACATTATCCAGCTGAAAATATTAAAAATTTCGTAATTATCATATATTATTAATAAAGTAGTTATTGTAAGCATTACATTTTTTAAGAATATGTTTTAACACTTTACCTACTGCGCAAATTACGCAAACTATGTATGCCAGGTGCCGACAATGAAAAATCATTTAACTTAAAATTATCAGGAAATGTCAATGACATGAATATGGATGAAGCATCTAGAAAATAAAATGACACTCACTTTGTGTCGGGTCTGCCGGATGGCGAAATTCATATTTTAATATCGGTATCCTACGCTCAAATGAACATTCTGCTTGCAAAGCGGTCTGGCGACACCGCTGGGTCTGCCCATACAAAATTTCTGACTGTCAGGTTTCGACTCCATCGTTATTATTGTGTTACAAAACGCCAATGTGCCTACTTAAAAATTGTAAAAAAAATCTACTAAACACTCCAAGAAAGATGGGATATCACTTTTCATGTGTTAGTATTATTTATTATTTATAAAATGCCATTTTAAGATAATGTTTATTCAATGCAATTGAATGACAGAAACCATTGGACAGTCGCCTGTGATGCGCTGGGCTCACTTGCGTCTAATCTCCGAGAAGTCGTAAGTAACCGAGAATCTGTTTCTAACGCAATGAGTCATGACACTAATACGCCATTACAATAAAGGTTATATTACTATAAATTCTCGAAGCTTGTATCGCATAATGGAAATGGATACGTCATATGGTCACGTGACATCTACCTATACATCTGTGAATGACTTTCATGCACAATTTCTCTTTTTTCTGAAAATAATAAGTTATGATTGTTCTAATTTTAAACTTAATATAATTAAACCATAGGAAATGAAAAAATATTAAATAAACACCTAGTGAAACACTATAAAGAAATACATTCCCAAGAATTTAATTAAAAATAAGTGTGAAAAAAGGCTATTTGCTGCGTAAGTCCACTGTATTTTATGAATACGACATTTGAAATTGGTAAGGAAAAAGGATGTTACCATCATTTTTATCGGTTTTTCTCTAATAACTTACGTAATTAATGTCAGATTGGGAAAATAATACACCAAATTATTAATCATTATGCACTTTAAGTCTGTGTATATTTTTTATTTTGATTTTGACAGAAAATCATTGAAAAAACGTTTTTTGCTCCTCCTGTAAAATTTGCTTTGTGTGGATTACGCCCTTTTTCCTTTTTACAGTCGATATTATCATTATCACTAATCTATGACACATTGTTCATTGACTTCTTGGCCCTTACAGTGATATAATGATACAACTTATCGATTCGTTCAAAGAAAAGACCTTTATATTAGTACTTACAACTTACATGTGACATACCGCTTACCATTTGAAATGAATCACGATTCACCTTGAAATTTCGCATATTGGACCGGGCGAGTCAAACAACAATGCACACGCGCACATTTAAATATCAAGTTTATTTTGTATGGTAAAGTTGTATATCGATACCCTAGTTCTATAGGGAACACAAAAATAATGGGAACTGGCTTACCCTACTGGGTGTGGTATAATATGCTTCAGATCTCGTGTTAAATAATATGTTATTTTCAATAGTTATGTCTGAATCGTAATATCCTTTTAGGTTTTTACGTAAACAAAACGCGTACCTATCTAATATTAAATATTGTTTTTTTGAAGACCGACGGAACGCTTTATGTTCTTTGGGTTGGGTCATAAAATAATAAAAAAACCTGTCTTCAGAACCTTGGTCCAGGGCAACTGGCCTTCACATTTCTATTATATTAATCTGTTCTGCGGCAACAAAATTTTAAAGAAGGTTGTAAAGATTGGAAAGGTCTTTTCTTCTTTAAAATTCAATAAAAAATAAGTAAAAAAAATCTTCAACGGTCCATCAAATCGAATAATAATATGTAACCCTCTCTGGGATTAATCATTATTTCCATTATATACGGGAATCTCTGGATTGATTTTATGTTGGACTATTAAATTTCATTGTGCATTGCTAAATTCCTTTGACTTAACAAAATTCAAGGGTTTAAAAAGTTTAAATTGAATTGAGAATATGTGTCAAATGGCTTTTTGAGTTGTTTCACTATTGCACTATGGTATCGATACGTCTTCAGTCAACCACTCTGGCATATGCGATTCGTAACCGTTGCCTACTATTAGGAAGCTATATGGGCTGGGGTGGTAGGTAAAGTGTTAAATATATTATATACAGTCAAACTTGGTTATTACAAGGAAGATGGGACCGACTGAATTTGCTCATTATAAACGTTACTCGTTATATCAGAGAATAGGTATTTTTAAATGAGCGGTCACATAACACAAAAAGTGTTCTGTAACCATAACACAAAAAGTCGCAATTCAAACAAAAATACACAATTAGAATTTTTCCCCGAAACAAGCATGGCATTCAAGAAGTTGTTTATTGTAATGAACGCTGGTAGGCACCTACTGACTTCAGCTTGGATTTTTTACATGAAATTTCAACCATATCGACCCTTAATCGGCAGAACAACGTAAGCGACAATTCATAAATTTTACAGGAGAAATTATTTCCGTAATTAGTTCCAAAAATGAATTCTGTTAATGTGTTTAATAATAATTGGTTACTGCCTATACGGAAATTATAAAACAATTGCATTAGTGCTTTTAGTTTTCGAAATAGTGGCGGTAACGCTGTTTTGCTTATGTCTATGACACGATATTTTTTCCAGGCATGTCGCTTACGCTATTTGGCGTAGTCGTTTTTATTTATAAATTTCATGCTAATTATCATCACAGGGCATTACTAATTAAGTATTAAAATAAATAACATAAGCACCCATTTATTTTACGAAAGGGGACGTTGTTAAATAAATTAAAAATACTTTGACATTTTAAATTAATATTTTTGCTTGTAGATATTAATCACATATAGGTAAAATAAAAATAAATGATTGGTATTTTTAAGGTTTCGCTTATATTATTAATATTATCAGGTATTGTTATTTTTCAAAATGAAATAGGTACGTATCTACTCGTACATAATTAAATATGGGGACCTACTAATTATGATAAAATATAATTGTAATCAACTATTCAGTTTTACAAAAAAATTATTGTCCCACATTTTTTAAGCAGTAATCGCTGTATTATCCTCATTCACATCTTCCTGATCGGATTCCGGTAAAGTATCTTCCACTGATAATCCATGTGGCAGTTTCATAAACTCATCCGTCATCTCTGAGGGATATTACATTTAACACAGAGACTTTTATACTGTTACTCGTTATACTGGATTTCCGATATTGGTGATTTAGCACTATACAGCAAGGGTGGCTGCGCTTAAAGCATCACAGCACTTGATCGGGATCTGATGACATTTTCTAGGTCTAACAGTTTAGTCCTACTGTCACCAGAGTAGGTACAATATTTGGTAAGTTTTTTAAATTATGCCTTTCATAATTCACCAAATTTAATTTTGAACTTTGAAGGAATGCAAGTAGCAGCGAAAGATTTCCAGTCACGGAATTCTGCATATGACATGATGACCTAGCGTTGGAAATGATGGTGGGTCATTTTGATAGTGCCCAAACTACTATATAAATGACTCAATTGCCGCATGAATGGAATCGACCGGCATCGTAGTACGACCAGTGGGTCTATTCTATACTTATCGACCGCTAAAGTGATAGATATTATCAAACTTAGGGTAGGTTTATATAAAAGTGTTAGTACTTATTGCAACAATTATAATCAACGTATTGTAATTGTTACAATAAGTGATAATTCTATAATACAAACCTACCCTAAGTTTGATAATATTTATCACTTTATCACTTTAGCGGTCGATAAATACAGAATAGACCCACTGGTAATAGAAAATGTATTTCTATCAATTCAATGAAAGTTGAATTTTTCATAAAATAAGATAGCATACCCAGTGTTGCCCGGTTCTTATTCTGACCAATCACAGTATAATAATTCCTTGATTTTTTCCCGCTTTGTCAGTCCTGTCCAAAGATTTGTGCATGATTGCTGAGATCTCATTACTGCCACGTTTACCATCAGTTTCACCCCATAAAAAGCAGTATCCATTATTTGTTCCACTTTCGTAGATACTTTCATTATAGTATGCGTATTTCGACTAGGGAGTGTTTAGCACCTTCTCGAGGTCAAAACTTGCGCACAAAATGTCATAGTGATTTTTACTTTTGGCCAGATCATTAAAGAACATCTCCTTGCATTTATCCTTTACGGTAAGGGGACATTTGTAAGTATCCGTTTCAATTAGCCGAAGTCTCTCGTCACCAGACATATTTGTTACTTTCTCGCAAAAAGAACACTATTATCTTTTTTGGTAGATGAAAACCCAAGTTGAACTTACTGTCTATTAAATACGTTTCTGAAAACATTCTGAATCACGACATTAGTGGATTCATTCAAAGAATCCAAATTTTCAGTATAAATTTTATACTTTACATTTTTAACATTTCAAAAATCTATAGGAAGATACTATTCTTCGTAGATTATTCCGACAGTAGTGAGATGTAACGGAGGGTAATTATTGTTTAATAAACTCTATTACCAGGTTTATTTTATCTCAGCCAGTTTTACTGGACGGCGCGAGCTTTGCTCCCAAATCGGTTTTCGCACAACTCACTACCAGACGGACCACCGAATAAACCGTACCGTAGCTTACACTATCAAATAACGTCGGTTACGTTGTTTTGCTCTACTTTATAATGCGATACAAGTTAAAACGCTAAAAGGCACAGACCCTAAAAAAATGTCACGCGATTGAGATCGGGCTCTAATATTTTTGTCACTTATGCGCTAGGTGATATTGAACAGTTCTCCATTTAAAACGCAATTTACCAAAAAGTGTCGCTTACGTTGTTCTGCCGATTAAGGGTCGATATGAGTGGATGGATACTTTTTCAATATTGTCGGCGAAAACACCAATTAGGTATAGGTAAATCGTTTTACAGTGGCACCATGGGTATGGCAAATGCGGCTTGCAGTTGTAGTGGTATTGTTTGCTAGCATTGAAACAGGCATTGTCGCAAGCAATTCAATACACGAGCGAATCTCCTACGGCGCCACTGTAGAATGATTTACCTATACTTATACGCTTAACTAGTGTCACAACGTATTGCTTAGGGTCGAAATGTTTTTAAACGATCGACACATTAACAGTTTAAAGAAAGTTTTTGACAATATTTTTGCTCGGTATATCGGATATATCTCGTTATAAAAATGAATACATGTATGGAGAAAATCATAAACTAAAATGTCAACGAATGTTTCCTCATTACATCCGAGATCTCGCTATGTCCGTGATCGTAATAACCGAGTTCGACTGTATATTAAAAATCGATTGCTTATAATTATCAGTTTATTTATATGCCTCGTGAATACTGTTGATTAATTTAATGATGTCCGTTTTGTGTAATTGTATTTAATGTTTTACTGCAGGATGCGCAGATTGAACAGTCGAGGTCCATCATCGCCCGCTGTCACTCCTAATTATATACATTAAACATATGTATCACCCAGAGGATATTAGGCAACTTTAATCTTAGTGATAATTTCATTGTAACAAAATTTGCATAATAAAGGTCTATTTACACGTCCCCCCCAAGCACTGTAACATCGCAGTATCTATACTGACACGAATTTTATTGTATTGCGATTACAAATTACCGTATTTCCTCGATTATAAGACGCACACTTATTTTTATATACCATTAATAAAAAATAAAAACATTTAAACTTTATTATAACGATCACAATAAAAAGGGTTTAAAAATGGGTGTATTATTTATCTACTATCACCACCAGAGTCTGAACATTACTTCAGATTATGTTTACGATTTTTCTGAAACACTTCGACTTCATTCAGGCGGTGGCTACTGTAACTCGACTACCTGCTCTGCCACGCCGGATCAACTGACCCCCCCACTACTAGTAATCAGTGATAATTCATCACAACCGCTGAATTTTACAGCGATTGTAAGATGCCATCGATTATAAGACGCACCCCGAATTCAGAGACACCAAAATAGGAAAAGACATGCGTTTTACAATCGAGGAAATACGGTATTAATTCAAGATTTTCACCCACGGTGGTCTAGTTAGAAGAGTGGCGGTCTTCGAAAGCTGTGGGTCGCAGGTTCGATGTTCAAAATACATTTTTTCAATTTGTGTTTGATCCACTGCAAGGACTCAACGAGTTGGCCAAACGGCTATGAACTGGTACCGAGACGTGTAAACAGACCATAACACTCCATTCCATTAAAATGCTTGAAACCATGACACCGCAATCATTTTACCGCCTAACAAAATCTCATGGCCTCTGAAATATCTCATTTCGGGGATGTATTTTAAATTAATTATCATCATGGCGTCATTCATCGCTCTGTGTATCATTTACAGTACAATAAATATATGTTTTTTTAAGCTATTCTTCCTTCGAGATGTTCGGTGTGAGATTAAACTCATTCTCATAATATAAAATTACAAAGAAATAGAACCTAGGTTATCTGCCATCGTTATCATCAACCAGCATCGATTCATCCACTGCTGGATATGGGCCTCTCCTACTTCCTGTCACCTACTTTATGAGTTCATCGTTATAGCTGCTTTCAAGTGGTTGTGTGTCTGTTTCGTGCCTCTTGGGTACAATTCTAAGGACTTTCTGTGCATTTGTCCAGAGGCTCTCTACTTGTCAAGCAACGTGCCTGGTCTAATGCCATTTCATCAGTATGGCGACTCATAATAATATTACATATATTATTACGTATTCTTGGCTGTCCTTGTCTGATGGTCTCTTGTGGTCTTTCTGCGTTATACCCAACATGCCTTTTCATGCGGCATTGTGCTACTCTTAGTTTTTTGATTTCTCATTGTGCTTAAAGCATCAAATGTTCATATCGCACCCTCGCAACTAAACTGCCACAATCCAAAAAACGTCAAACAGAGAAAATCAGCTTTGAAGTTTTTACCTTTCGCATTTTTGTACTGTGTTTTCGAAATATGTTTAGATATTGAATGAAGTTTTGACTTGAATTTGATGACTTAGAGATATGAAATTTTCGGTACATATACTATGAACGATAGACAATGAAACGTAGTAATTAACTCAAAACCCGTAAATTTGGACTTGTGGCGGTTTAGTTGCGAGGGTGCGATATATGCAACGGGTGACCTGTATAGAAATAATGCTATATTAGACACACTTGTGTTACAACATTATTATATGTGACAATTGACTAAATTTAAAATGTTGCAATTTCAACTTACAATTTGCTTGTTACAAAATTATGGATGGTAGATCTTGGTCGCCTCCTGGTAACATTTCCACTATTGCCTTAAAGATGCTGTATTTCTTTCTTCATGGTCCAACAATGTTTTTTTTACTTTTTGTGTCACTTCTACACATCAAAAAAATATTTTTTTGAGTTAAATTGCCAAATTGTTATATTACAAATGCAATATTCTCATAAATCGTCCAAAAGTATATTCTCTAAACCGTACCAGAATTTGTCTCTGGTCTATGTCAATTGTCACTTTATGGTGTGATAAAATCATAAACAAAGAGTGGATAATCTTGGTTCTATTATCTAAAAAAAAATGCACTGTCATTTGTTTTTTTTCACACGATTGGCAAATAAGTAATTAATAATGTGTTTAAATCTCACTTAAGCAATATGTACGTTAGTTGGCACATGTTTTGTGTGTGTTTTCTGCATTTTTTTTTATTGTCGATTTTAATGGTATTTTTAAGAATTTTTTATGATTGCAACTTACAACTTAAAAATGAGATTGTTTTAAAAATATGCATGTATATAATAGCAATATGATATGAATGTGTTGTACTATTATGACTTACTCGATAGGATTTTTTAAAAATAGGTATGTTCTAATGATTTCTTTATCGTTAAGACTATTTAGTTTCAGTTTTTACACGTCAACTAATAATTTGCAGAAAAGTGTATGTTACGTTAAATTATTATTAATTATCGATAGATGCTAATTTATACATTTTGTCTGGTGATTTATTATAAGAGAAGGTAGAGTAGTTTAACTAATTTAATTTTGTTCGTATTTTATTATGAAATTTATAAGGTGAAATAAACCATGAATTGAATTTATTTATGCATTTTGTAAGATCTTAATTTTTACGTGAAAATGTGCGTTTTGAGATTACGTTAGGTTTAATTCGATATTGTTTCGATTAGGTTTAGGTTACGTTGATAAAATATTTTGTCAACGTCTATCACAGCTCATTGAAAGTCCTCTAACAGTATTTGTATATTTGTGATAATAAACACGTGCGGTATTGTTCACTTGAAAGTAGATTTCTCACTGAACCAATAAAAATTACTTAAGTAACGTAGAAAATGTAATACACACAAAACTATTAGCCCTTGCATATTTGAGATAGTCGATGAATACATCATTTGATTTTAATAGACATAATATCCAGAAATAATAATAGTAAACGTAGATTAATAGGACACTTTTTAATATTTTTAAGACACGGAAACCACCTACCTATTTCTAAAAAAAATAAATAATCATTTTGCCGTTGAGAAATTTAGTTTTCAATTTTTTAATTACTGCAACATAATCGTATGATTAATTTAGATTTAATTGTAAGTGAATCATCAGTATCGTGGGCTAAGTCAGTGCTTTCCAAACTTTTTCATGCCACAGACTAAAACTAAACCCTAAAAACTGAAAAAAAAATCGTCAACCACCCTCCGAGGAAAAATAAATTATTTTAGTTATCAAAAGCTTTATTTGGCATTAATTATTACTACCTATTCATACATTTTATATATTTATCAAAAATATAATGAGAAAAATTTATTATACATATGTGAAGTCTACAAAAACTATTATATATATATATATATATATAATGAAAGGAATGTAGTTGCATGTTTATACATAACAAATCAATGTAAATCAAATTATCTGATCTGAACGATCAATTCTTCTTGAGCTTAAATGTATGCATATATAATTGAAAAAAATATTTCTAGTTCTACTCTAATATTACGCTGTTCCCCACAGAAGCTCTACGATCCCCCAGGGGGCCACGATCCATGAGTTTGGGAAGCACTGGGCTTAATGAATAATAATAAGTATTCACAAGTAAAAATTCATGTTTTAAATCTTACAAAGAGCATGTTTACATTGCTGATTCTCCCAGATAAATAATCTAAAAATAAGTAATGGAAAATTTATAGCGTGTTATTTCTATAAAATATTTATATTTAAGCCTTCGCCCATGAAAGTACTCAAAGTAAACACGACTAAAATTTAAATAGCTAGTGTGAGACTATTTGTATTTCAAATGAGGTTCACTCATGGTGGAACTAGTTTGCAACGTGTCCTTGATTTATCACTTGAGACCTGGCATGCCAGACGCCAGACTACAGACTACTAAATAGTCTAGCCGTCGTTCAAACATTGAAGTATGAGTGAAAAACTCTGTGACATTAGTGGTGAAATACCCCTGCCATATATTCCAGTTTGATAGTTTCTTCTTCTTCTTTGCCCATATCCGCCCCTTAGCTGGAGCATATGGACACCATGCGGCGCCTCCAAGAATCCCTGTCGCTCGCCAGTCTTCTTGCTTCGTTCCAGGTCAAACCAGCATCCCGTAGCTCCGCCGTATACACTCTGTAGATTGTATTTAGCGGCCTTCCAGGACGCCGGAATCCGGTCGGCTTGAAGAACAGGCAAGCCAGGTTAAAGTTCTCTTCTGGCATCCGCAGCACGTGGCCGAGCCAGGTCCAACGTCGCCTCTTCACTTTCAGTGTGATGAGAGGCTGCTTGGTACGTTCTCTTATCTCCTCGTTGCTCCTAAAGTCATACCACCGCACACCCAGTATTCGTCGCAAACATCTGTTTTCGAAGCTCAGTATACGGTTGCTCTGAGCCTTCGTAAGGTGCCATGATTCGCTACCGTAAAGCAGCACCGTCAGAATGCAAGCGTCGAATAGGCGGCATTTGGTTTTGACCGAGTACAATCGTGAATCCCAGACATTTCGCATCGAGTTGAATGTTGCTCCAGCCATTCCCATTCGGATAGCGAGCTCTTTCTGCAAAATGCCATCTCCCGTGATGTGTACCCCCAGATACTTGAAGCTGTCGACGCTCTCGATGCTTTGTCCATCGCTAATCAGAGGAAAATCTGGATCAGGACAGGTGCTATTGCACAAGACGTTGGTTTTCTTCGCGTTGATTTTCAAACCAACGCGAGAGGAGTTGTTATGCAACCTGTCGATTGTCTCTTGAATGCCCTTGATTGAGTTGTCGAATAGGACAGCATTATCGGCGTATTCCAGGTCGCATAGCTTCACCGTGGGGGTAACAGGTATGCCTCGGTCAGGTGGTATTGACTTCCGTAGTATGAAGTCAAAGAGAATGATAAAGAGAAACGGTGCAAGGACACAACCCTGTCTGACTCCGGTCGTGACCCCGAACCATTCCGTGACAGTGTCTCCAATTCTGACACAGCATTCGCTATTCTCGTGCAGGCTTTTGATTATGGCAATGATCTTGGGAGGGATCCCGTATGCTCCCAGTATCATCCAGAGGGAGGGGCGGTGCGGACTGTCGAAAGCCTTCTCATAATCCATAAAGCAGCAAGCCATCGGACTGTTCAACTCATGGCTCTGCTGGAGAAGACATCGAAGGTTGTGGATTTGGTCTGCACACGCTCGACCAGGTAGAAACCCGGCTTGGTTTTTCCTGAGGACGTGCATTATTGGGTCCCTTATTCTCATCAAAATGATGTTTGCCAAAATCTTTCCCGGAACACTGAGTAGCGTAATGCCTCGGTAATTGTCGCAGCTTAGAGGGTCACCTTTTTTAAGAAGTGTGATGATTTCACCGTTCACCCAGTCCCTTGGGCAGCGCTCTTCTTCCCACACCTTTGTCATCAGATGAAACATAGGGTGCAGGATTGCGCTCAAGCTGTACTTGAGGAATTCAGGATGAATCCTGTCTCCCCCCGGTGCCTTTCCGTTCTTGAGCCTTTTCACAGCCGATTTTATCTCGGTGTGCGTGGGCGGGCAATCGGAAATGTCGGTCGCTCGGGGAATGTCCAAAAGTAAAGCTTCCGCAGATATGTCAAAGGGATTCAAAGGGGGTGGGCGGTGGGAGTTTACGGTGTGGAAAACATCAGCTATTAACTAGTTTGTGACTTCAATGACCAACCAGTCGTGTCTTCTTTGAGTATTGCCATGGATAGAATGCCAAAGTCAGGATATGAAATTAAATTCAATCATTTCATATAGAAATTCACTCAATAAGATTGAGCTACTTGTAGAGTAATTGTTTTACAAAGGAACTAAACAAAATTATTGTCTTTTCCACTTGTCATATTGTAATGGATTAAAATATATATTTAAATTAGGTTAGGGCGTACTTACATAATATATTTGATATCACATCGTGCAGTGCCTTTCGCAATGTAAATAAATATTATATTATAATATATATATATACATAATATTATAAAGTTCATATTTGTTATTATAAATATAATGAGTCTTATTTGATTTGTCGTATTAACATTATAATTATTTTATTGGTAGTAAGAAGTGTATGAAAAAGCATTTGTGAAATAAATGTATATTGTTTGCATAATATTATTGCATCAGATACAAATTTGCATTGTATACATAGCTATATCTTCAGACCATACAAGACACTGCAGTATACATACATAGGCATTTAAATTAGAAATAAACGAGGAAATTTAATTTCAAAATAGCGCATTTAATTTGTAATTTTAAAATTTTCAAATGTAGTCTATATTGTGGAACATAATGTATTAGATTTTGCGACTTTTACCACGTTTTATTTTGTGTGTATACTGCCCTGCATATTGGTCAAACGCAACAGTTGAAATTTAGTTGTTCGAGACTGACTAACTAGTGACATATGTAAGTAATCCAGATGATCACAGTTCAAGACACCTTTTTCATGGGGTGTACATTTTTTATGTATTCTTTAAAATGTCATCAAATACAGTAGAACCTCGATTATCCAGATTTTCGATTTTCTGGCTTTCTAAAACGTACACAGAAAAAAGTTATTTCAAAACGCGGGATTAATGCGTGCGCTGTATGAAAAAAACAATTTTTCGCCATATAATACTAGAATCCAACCTAGCGGGTTTTTTGCAAAGATATTGAATGTTTTGTGGTTTCCCTATAAAAATTAGTGAAGTGAGTTTAAGTTTGATGTAAGTGTGAAATAACATGATGGAGAATGAAATGTCACTTTTTGTTCACTTTCATATTTTTAGGCTCCGTCTCTATACGAGAAGAATTTCTTCAACTACTTTGATTTTCTACTGTTTTTTAGCATTTCACATTTGTTTATATTTGATTAATACATATTTTAGAAGGAAAGATAACTTTTAACTAAATGAAAATTAAATTTAATAATATGAATCATCTATTTCCGAATATCGACATGTCCAGAAATGAACATTTAAAAAAAGTGTAGGTAATTTCAATAGTTTTCAAAATCTGTCAAAAGCACACAAAAAAAAATGATTGACAGAAATCGATAAATTAAAAAGATGTGAACAAATGCCGATATACCTCACTTTATTTTCTTATAGTTTATTGCAATTAATGGGTGATCAGCTAATAAAATTTGACATATTGTTTTAATTTAAAAATACAATATGAATGAAAAAATTAATTAATATCAAAGCCAATCATTTAAGCTTGAAACACAAAAACGTTTATCACAAATATTGAAATGTGACTACAGCAAATATAGGATATTACCGACTTCCGACAACAGTCAAGTGTGACTTTGTAGTCTTTCCTTATAAACACAAACAATGGTAGAATTTTATTTTTCACCTTTATTGAAAAATTCTTGTTTTAACTTCCATTGCCAGGGTTCAGAATTTTATAATATGTACTATTTTGTATTGTTGTTGGTCTCTATGTCACTCGGATAATTAAGTATTCAAACAGGATGAAGTATAAAATTTTAATATGCAAACACAGTGAAGAATATTTGATTGTATATTGGATCAATAGATAGATTTCATTTCAGGAGTATGGTATAAAATAACTGTTTATAATTGGGTTTAGTTGTATGCATTTGTAAATGAGGTGACATGTCCAGTGAAAAAATGACTTATGAATTGAAACCATTCAATTTCATCGCAAAGAATACACGAATGTAAGTATGTTTTGGTGTTAAAGATTGTTTATTAGGGCCCACGATGGCCGAGCGGCTTATGCATCAGCTTACAATGTCATGGGTTCCAGGTTCGAATCCTGGGTCTGGCAAATACACATTGCTTTTAAATTTGTGTTTGGAGTCAGAGTATGGAACTAATAGGTTGAGCAAGTGACTTAACATCCATTTCTCGTAAAAACAAAAGTCTGTTCACACATATTATGATCGGACATGGTCAAAAAAAAAAAAAAAACTAGGGAGAGGTAAATATTGGGTAACCAAAATGATTAATGCACACTTGGACAGCCATACTTATGGGATGTATGTGGATAATAATAGTAATATGACATTAGTGTTGCTGAATTGGTACACACTAATTAATAATAACGATGTGTGGAGACATAAATGAATTTTAAAAAAATATTTATATAATTATTTTAGGAGACAAAATATATAATGCGACTGTGTTTTTGTTTGGAAAATGTCAAATTTACGGTATATTGTTATATAGACCAGTGTTCCGCAATTTTTTTACACCTGCAGACTGGTAAAAATAGGAGAAATATTTCGGAGACCACAAACGCAGAAAAAACTATTATTTATATAGTATTTTGTTTATTAGTTTGTACATCTTATATTATAACAGATGTACATTATGGACATAATATAAAAGTCTGATTGCGAATACAAAAAATATAACATGAAAATTATATTGTTTATTGAAATAATTAGAAATAAATCGTTAATAATAAAACTTATGGAATTTTGAGAATGCTAGTGAAATCTGCTGCTGCATCTTTGCTGGAATAATACTTGATTACCATCAGTGTTGTTTCGGAGAAACAAACCGCTGCATTGTCATCCATTCGGTTTTGTTTTTATTACTGACTGGCCGAAAAGCCTTCTCACACGAACAGGTATTCAAAAATGTAGATGATAATTTAATGGCTTTGTAACTATTTATGTTTATTTTATGTCTGGATACCAAAATGTCAAAGATAACTCGATTGGGCTATCTTATTTTCGGGAAGGTATTAATTGCACATTGATATATTCCATGGAGAGATTAGTTTTTTTGAATGAGGATTTGGTTGAAATTTTTGGCATAATGCATTTTTGGTTCGCAATTGGAAAACAGTTAGGCATTATATACTGTACTAAGGTCCCACCGCCACCCGTCATTGTCATGTATATACAGCCGTGTCTGAAAGAAGTGATTTTAAGTGCTCATTCCGTCCCGAGACGGAGCCGCATGGGACTGATGCTACAACAATGCAGTTAAAGTTAAAAAGTATACTGTACTGTGGAATCGTTACTCACCTTACTGCTTTCATAATGGTTCTACTAGATGGTATCATAGTTTTTCATACATCTCAAGTCAACTACAGGCAATCTGACACAAACGACTTAGCAATGTCTATAATATTGTCAGTTTTTGTGGTGATTTAAAACATACCAATATACTAAATAATTTATTTACTTCAATTGACACACTAAGAAAAGACAAACTTTAAAGTCAAGTCTCAGTTCTCTGAAAATGTCACCTGATCTACAAATGCATCACGCTGTCCAATTGAGCTAGGTAGAAGAGGGGCATGAGCGCTAATTAATTTAATTTTGAATATTTCAGATATAAATATTGCAAGAAGACAAAACATAAAACTTACTATTAAATGGGTACTGCGAAAATGACACGCAAATATGAATTCTAGTCATATAAAATCTATTACATGTAAATTGTACGTACCTATTGCATTTCACCGTAGCAGTTTGCCGTGAGTATTCTCATTAAAAAGAGATGACCTTATACTATAGTAATCTCTATAGCACCGAAAACAATTACGCGTTCGTGGAGCATTGCAGACAATATTGTTCCTTCAAGAATGAAAACCTAACCTAACAAATAATCCAGTATAATATAGGCTATTTTCAAAATTTGTTTGCCCCTGGCTTCCTGTAAACTGACAAAAACCGTGTTTTATTTAGTATTTTATCACAGTAGGTACTATATTACGCAAAGTTGGATGGTCTTTAATACACGACCATATATTTCCGATACAAAATTTCACAGTGAAGTGTGATATGGCGAACTGCATACGTACGAATTTCCGGACACGATAAAATCGGGGTTCTACTTGTATTAGACATATACATGTTGACACATGATTCAGCAGATCCAAATGGTGTTTGGTGACACGGTAAAGAAGAAATCAAAAAAATTAGAAAACACTCAATGCCCCAATTTTATTTGGGGCAATAAGCTATCCAGCTTCTTGAATTGCGACTGTCTTATCTCTGAATGTATGATTCTAATTTGACTACCCAAATCAGTTTAATTTGAATACTGACCAACGATACATTATGCGATATGATATCTCCATTTTTGACTCGCATATTTCTGTGATCTTATCTAACATTGTGTGTGCGTCTTTCTCCCACGACTATTATTTACTGTGCCTCAATAAATTGCTTTTTACTGTGTATCCAATATAAGAAAAAAAAACAGATGTTATTAAAATATATATATATCTAAATTTCTGTACACCTGTTTTTTTTTATTTCCTCAGCCCTTTCAACAAATTCCTGAATCCTAATCTGTATGTATGAGGTCTACAGGATTTAATCGAATTTTATAAACTAACTACATAACCATCTGCAAATTGCATTTATCTTTAGTTCAATGAAAACAAATAAATATGACTGACAAAGTTTAGTGTGCACAATTTATGTTGAATCTTCGCAGAATACCTCCACCCTTCGCCACGGGCATGGTGAATGTGCATCATACTACCAATACCATTGGAATATGCTATGAATTATGGAGGGGTCAAGAAATTATGAATTACATTATAAAAATTCTTCATTTAATAGATAAAATAATTGTTACATAATATACTCTTTCAGATATTCACTTACTGTACACATATTCATTTAACTTTTATCAACACTGATTGTTGGAGATTTAAACAGGGTATAGTAGATTTCCTCTCCATAAGCTAGAAAAGATTTCTTTCCATTTGATTGTTTCTGGTTTTGTAATCGGAGTCGGATCAAATGACTCAACTATTTGGAAAAATGATGTGGTCTTCAGCTCCAATAATAAATACATAGATTTACTTCTGCTATCGGATTCCATCACAGATATCTTAATATCACCTAAAAAAAGGAATATTTTTGTGTAAGATGATTCGATATTCACTGAAAACAAATAAGTATGACTGACAAAGATTAGTGTGCACTATTTATGTCGGATCTCAATAGCCTACTTCCTCCCTTCGCCACTGCTACCTACAACACCACTAACTATTTCAGATCTGAAAAGCCAGCTCCAAATATTGAACAGTTCGACAAATACAATAATATGCTGAGTATCTTTAGTATCGATAGATATACATGATATATAATTATATAGGAATAAGTATTTAAAAATATCAGATGAGCCCATATATAAAAATAAAGCATTTTCCTGAATGATAAATAAACATGACACTTGAGTTCAAAAATTATTTGATACATGTTTTGCATCACCACTAATATTTTGTTCTAGTGGCATCTGTTGTAGAGATTAAACAACAATTTTTGCCTGGTTGTAGACAAATGTATGACACATCATTTAAGCTGATTGAAAACCTGCGTTATCACGATAATGCTCGTTTTCCAGAGAAGGGCTCGAAACATTAGACGTATACAAAAATTACAAGACAAAATAGCTGAATATCTTCATTGTCACATTCACAGCACTGTCTCTTGATTCAATGGATCTGTAACCTTTAAAATTTAAATGATTTCTAAAGAGTGATTGTCGAATCTTTGTAATGATTTTTAATATGAGACCAGCAGAATAAAAGTCTCTTTGAATGTAGGTTACATTAATACATATCTGTCGAACTATTATGAGAGTATCCTGTCATTTGTTTTCTCTCATTGGACAAATTTGTAGCATCCAGTGGTACTAAAATACTAGCAGAAGGCCTTCATCAAACAGTGAATTTGAGAGGGACAGGTTTAGTAATTATATTCAATGTTTTGAAAACTAAAATAGTTATATTTAAAGTTTAGTGTTTGATCCTGCAAATGGAAACCTAAAAATAACATTGATCAATATTTTTGCCTATTTAGGTTTTTAATTTCAGTTGGGATTCATAATTTATTAGTTAGGATGTCACTAAATTTACAAATACATATTATCGTCACTGTTCTGGCAGAAGACACTAATTCGAAAAGATTACATATTGAGTTAGTTATACCAAAATGTTCCGTATTTCAAACTTTACCGTCTGGAAACCTTCTTAATAAATAAAGTGTTTATTCTAAAGTCATCCTTTTTACGATTACTTAATAAACTCATATGATAGACCATTTTAAACATTTTAACAACTTCAAAGTCAAATTACTCAAAACTAGTATTCTCCAGTTAGTGTGTTCTGCCAGAACAGAGACGTTATTATGATCCAAATTAACACACCTGCAATCTTCGGTGAGTTTATGACCCACAAGGTAAACAAATATAGTGGAAATGACTGAACAAAATACTGGATTCTTTTTAATATTCCACTAACGAGTATCAACGTGACTCGAAACTGAAAGAAAATAAGATTCAATTATTAAAAAATATTCATGCCAAAAAACAGGTTACGAAAAATTGATTGCCGCAAACAATATTGAGTGCACATATTTTAATTTTAAGATTTTACCATTTATTTATTTATTATATTATGGTTTCTGCTTTATTCAGAAATGTTTAAAAAGAAAATCCACTGATTTTAATAAATAATAATTTGAATTATTTAAAATTCTGAAGTAGACATCAATCTATACTATTAATATTTATTAAAGCTCAGTGAAGTCAGCTCAGGACTAAATAAGTATGTCTTATTGTCTGCACAATCAATTTTCTAGTAATGAACTTTGAATAGGTACTTACAACAGTGAAAACAATGTAGTACAAGGCTGTCGTGGGTAGCAGAAATAATAAAATTGTAAAGGCCAGAGTTCCAATAAATAGTTGGTGATGACTATATTGGCAAGAGTCCACACCGCCTCTTAAAGGATTGTGTTTTCTTCCTATAAACAGTCTCCACAGCGATATCAGACCACTAACTTGTATGTTGTACAATCTACAATAAAAAACAACATTAAAAGAAATCCAACGGATGTGAGGTTTTAATGTCATGAAACAGTCGGGAGCCGTTTCAGACGGGACACCGGTGTCGTGCTCGTATATAATATAGGAGGCATTTGTATTCAAATAAAGGGGCCTTTGTATTATGTTTATGGACGCCCCAGAGCTAGTGAGTCAACTCATAATTTCGCGTTATAAATTAGAACATGAAACTGGCAGCTTTAATAAAAACAAGTGTATCGGCGGCTTGAGAATGTAGCGGCCGACGGAAAAGTGTACCGGACACGCGTTGACTCATTAGCTCTGGGGCGTTCATAATACAAAGGCCCCTTTATTCAAATACAAAGGCCTCCTTATTATATACGAGCGCGACACCGGTGTCCCCTCTGAAACGGCCCTTACAGGCAGTTTAAAATCCAAAGATGTTGAAAATCTCCTATAAAGATGGAGCCTAAATGTATGAAATTGAAGGAAAAAAACCACTGGTCCACTGATTAAGTTAGCTATAAATGACTTCGCCTTGTAGGTTCATTTGAAAAGAACTTCACACCGTTGCTGTGACATTTATTTGCCAGTTCGCAGAGCATAATAATATAAGATAATCTGTCACAATGAGTAGATAAGCAGCCAGTAAAATTACACATAGGCATTATTATTTAGTTAAAAAATCCTGTAAAATTTGTGTAAAACCCTTTATAACTGCACTTGAGTAAGTGATCACAATGAACATAACAAATGGCCAGCATATTATGTGAATAAGAACATAGTAATGGCAACTGAGTGATATTATTTGATTATTATGATTAATTTGTAAACTGTGCCAAATCAACAGTCCCACGACGGCCGCGCGTGCGCCTTAATAAGCGTCGGCCTATAGCATTGTGGGTCCCAGGTTCGAATCCTGGGTCTGGAAAGTACAAAAATTGTTTTTCAATTTTTGTATGAGTCAGAGTATAGACCTAATAGGTTGAGCAAGTGGCTGACATCCATTTCTCGTAAAAACAAAAAATCTGTTAATACAAACCCCCACTCTGTGGAGGCCCATATGATTAGGGATTGCAATACCAAATGAAAATACTAATACCGGTATTCGTGAAATATATGAAAAAAACAGAAGTACCCACCAATAAATATATAATAGATGTCTATATAAATCTGTTTAAAATATTTTATAGCACATGCCATTGCTGGTCGCCAAGGGCGTTGAAGGGCAATGGAAATAAACCAAACATTGCGTAACCTGACAAAAAACACAGTCATGTTAAACCTATTATGTCATTAATACATTTTGTTTCAACTTTCAATGTCGAATATATCGGTATTGAGTGACTTTTAAAACCGGTATTTCAGTATCGAAAAATACTGGGATACCGGTTTTGAAATACCGATATTGCAATCCCTACATATGATCTTATTAGGATCGGACACGGTCGAAAAAATAAATAATATTTTTAAATTCTAATTGTTCTCATTGTGCTGTCGTTTAATTGTTGTGGAAAATTAAATAATGCTTTGATTCGAGATTTTGTTTAATTTCAGACTCACCTTGCAGCATATGTGTATATGCAATATATGTGGAAGCTCACCAACGATAATAAATCAGACAGAATCGCTGCTTGAAATGATATACCCAACATACCCAGCAATTGGAAAGCCTGCAAGGCTATTTCTAATACGTTCTTTGATATCACTGCAATCCAAAAGACGCAATATTAGAAATGCATTTTGAAGATATTGGTAATATATTTTATTAAAATTTCATCACTTATTTATAAAAGCTGGTCAAAGAATTATCCCGCACGTACATACTAATCCCAGGTAACTTCGTAAACTTTATCTATTTAACATACACAAATCACATGTAACCTAACACACTGACACAAAGTTGACATTACATTGCTGACTGGGAAAAAAACCTATGCTTTCAACTTAATTAGAAAAATATATATATATTACCCAAAAACATCCACCATAAATCGATATGGTACAGGAAGAATTTTCCAAGCATACTGTTAAATGCATGATTCAATTTAAGACCAGCCGGTGAACCCATTAGCCATTTCAGAAGAGTTTTTAGATTTTCCACAATGAGCTGAAAAGAATTAAATATATTGTAAATATGTAGGTATAATGTTTAATTTTCTAAGTGTCTCTTTCGAGTTGCGGTAACATCAATCAGTATGGCGTGATTTAATTGGTGTGCGTTGCAATAGGTCTCAAACTTGGATCATCCTTGTCTCTCATTCCGGTGTCTCCAGTCAATTGCTAAGAATCTAAGTTCTTCACACTACGAGACGATTCTAAAACTAATTCTAAGCCAGCTCTTACATCAGAACTCACCTTGTTAGTAACATGTCGAAAACGTCGATGTGACGTCATCGTTATTCATAAAATAGACGTTGCCAAATGGAGCTCCGCAGATTGGTCACTGTTGCAAATCGACCTTGTCGCATGCGACTTTCCTACTTAACGAGATCGGCTCTACCAATATGAGCTAGCATGTGCGCTTGCGCAAACTGCTCTCATCGGCCATTTTATCTAGATCTCAGAATGCACTGTGCATCGATATATGCCTAATTGACGGATGAATCCAATATTTTCGCCTTCTACTTAAATTTCTGCGGTACCAATACATAATAATCGCTGTTTCCGCGTCTAATGACATATTTGCGTAATGGCGTTTAACTTCTAGCTAGAGCAGCGGTTTCCAACCTGGGAGGCGCGATCTATTGCCAGGGGAGGCGCCAAAATTTTTTAATAAATTAATTTTTATACCATAATATCTACAAATAAATAAAACTTCATATCTTAACGTAACAGTGAAAATTCAGTGCATGAATGATTATTTTAATATATATTACATAATACATAATATATTTAAATCCTATTAAAAAATATTTGGAGCGGAGAAATTTAAAAATGGCGCTTTTGCAAACGCTCTGTTTCGGTAATGCACAAAACGACCGCTGGTTACATGAAAACAATAACCTCAAATTTAAATGTCACTCGTAGCTAAAGTGTCAACTGAAGCGTGTAGGCAGGGTGTGATATTGTTTTTTTAAATTGTTTTTGACGTGATTTCTTTAATATAATATAATAATAAAATATTTTTTAGTGGAATGGATACATTTTTGAGTGGTTGTAAGAGAAAAGATGCTGATACTAGTGCGAATAAAACCGAAATAGAACAAGGAAGTAAAGCTCCCAAGAAAAGACAATACAGTTCATCCTATTTATCATTAGGATTCACTAGTGTTAGTATAGATGGCTTGGAAAAACCAATGTGTTTGTTGTGTTCGAAAGTTTTGGCTTCAGATAGTATGAGACCAGTCAAATTAAAACGGCACCATGAAACTCTACATTCTGAATATGTTGACAAGCCCATGGAATTTTTTCAAAGAAAATTGGATGAGCTTAATAACCAAAAGCAAACGTTCAAAAAAATATTTTCTGTAACACCAAATGCATTATTATTGGCTTCGTACCATGTCTCTTACCGAATCGCAAAATGTAAGAAACCACATACAATAGGAGAAACTCTAATTTTACCAGCAGCTATTGATATGGTTCGAATAATGTTCGGCGAATCATATGCAAAACAGTTGCGACAAATTCCGCTTGCTGATAATACAGTCGGAAGAAGAATCAATGATATATCTGAAGATATTTGCGATCAATTAGTTTCTCGGCTGCGTACTTCGAAATTCGCCATACAAGTAGATGAGGCGACTAATATAGCTGAAGATGCCCATTTAATTGCATATGTTCGATATGTTGGGGGAAATAATATATTAGAAGATATATTATTTTGCAAACCCATTCCTGGAAGGACCACATCCATTGAAATTTTTAATATAATGGACAGTTTTTTTGAAGAAAACGACATAACGTGGAATAATTGCATTGGACTGTGTACTGACGGTGCTCACTCAATGTCTGGACACAAAGCAGGTCTTCAAGCATTAGTTAAAAAGAAAGCACCAAATGCTATCTGGACGCACTGTATGCTTCATAAAGCAGCTCTAGTGTCAAAAAATATGAGCGAGGAACTTAACAATATTTTTACAAAAATTACAAAAATTATAAACTACATTAAGAACAGTCCGTTGAGATCTAGGCTGTTTGCAAAGTTGTGTGTAGATATGGAAGCTAATTATACTTCACTTCTGTATTATTGTGAAGTTCGCTGGCTATCTCGTGCAAAAGTGATTCAAAGGGTATTTGAACTCAAAGAAGAAATAGCAACCTTTCTCGAAGGAAATCACCATGAAGAGGCACATTTGTGGACAAACGATAATTTCCTTGTTAAACTTGCCTATTTGGTTGAAATTTTTGGAAAATTGAGCAGTTTGAATAAATCAATGCAGGGATCACAAATGCATCCACTTGTTCAAAAAGACAAAGTAAAAGCTTTCATTAAAAAGTTGAATTTATGGAAGTCAAATTTACAAAAGAATGAGTTGGACATGTTTTCACTGCTAAAAGATTTCTGGGCCACAGCCAATATTGAAACAAGCAAGAATCTTTTTATTGAACACTTGGATGGTTTAGTGCTGCATTTTTCAAATTACTTTAAAGACCTTGATTTTTCAAAGTTTTTGTGGGTACAGAATCCATTTATCGACAATGAAGATGACGAATTTGAGCTGACAACCATTGAAAAGGAAAAGCTGGTAGAATTATCATGCGATAGCCTACTAAAACAAAAGTTTCAAAATGAAACCTTAATTCAATTTTGGATGAATCTTAGCGGAGAGTATGAATATTTGTATTACAAAGCAATGCAAGTGCTTCTACCGTTTGTAACGTCGTATTTATGCGAAATGGGCTTTTCGGCACTGGCTGCAATGAAAACGAAATATCGAGCTAGGTTAGTAGTCGAAAAAGAGCTACGAGTGGCACTCTCCACATTGCCCCCAAGATTTGATAAGCTTTGTGCCAATAAACAACAACAACCCTCGCATTAAATTTTTATGCGATAGATGTAGGTGGAGTAAATGTTTAAAAATATTTTTTTATAAAAAATTTATCTACACGTATGTGTATGTTATAGTTAAACCTTGTTATTATACTGTTAATTGTAGTTTTCAGTTTTTTTTTATAATAAACTTTTTATTACCATTTAAAACGTTTCTATATTATTTAATCTATTAAAACAATAAAAGGTAAGGGAGGCGCGGAAAAAAAAAATTTTCTTCGGGGAGGCGTAGTAGCATAAAGGTTGGAAACCGCTGAGCTAGAGTATATTTTGATGTTTTGAGAGATTACGTGAGTGTGTCGCTTGGTAGATATGAGAGATTGTGACATGCAACACTGAGTCGCCGGTCTCGGAAGTTTTGTTCAGCACACGAGGCGAGTTCTGATGTGATAGCCGGCTAATATTTATTCTATCTATCATAATATTGATGGTTAATAAAACTAAAACACTGAAAGAATCTCTTGTGCACAACACCCATTAGAGATACTTATAAAACAGTAGAACTTCTGTTAAACAAACAATTATCTGGATTGCCTTCATCCCTAATTATTAGTCCGGATAATCACGGTTATACAGTATTCTTTATTAATATTAAGAGTCAGAAATTATACGTTATCTGGATTAGTAAAATTTTGCCTTTCTGTCAATTAAAAAGTCAGTTCAATTAATAACTAATTCAGTGATTGGTTTACCTCTATTAAGTCAAATAACTCGTTCATTGGAGAAGTTGACAATTGGTTTATCCAAAAAAGTATGATAGCTCCACCGAGAATATCTATGATCAGAGCTGTAATTAAGTTTCCTGTCTTAACGGCAACCTAAAAAATATGGCTTGTAAAGAACAATGGTACAGGAATGGAATCAGTTGACAGTGTTCTTCAAAGTCAAATCGTTGTCGATTATGGGAGATGTCTACAAACCAGTCGCAATTGTGGTCGATACTGGGCAGCAAACTGCGAGACAATTGTATGAAAATGATATACTGCTAACAGCGATTGTATTTTTCTGATGGCATCAACCTCAGTGTCTCTACCCTTAGTCTATCTGGCAAGAGATTTATGTATGCCGTAAGAAAAAGGTAATTTTCAGCATCAAATGCATTTATTTTTACCTCTAAACCCACTCTTAACTGGTTCTATGCCTTCAGTGAGTTTTCTCGCTCTATGAGGCTGTGATCAACAGGCCGCACATACAAATTTCGCGAGTTATCTCGTCTGACTTTAAACTCAAATTACTAGCCACTGTCGATCTTTTTGCATAATCTAAAAAATTAAACACACAGTGACATCTCTTTGAATAATTATGAAACACTAAACCACAAATTATCAGTATTAGTGATTTTAGTAAGAGCTTCGCTTTACATTCAACGTGTGTCAGATACTGCCATAGTAATATCATGAGACTTAGAAAAGGTTAATACAGCTAAACAACTTAAGCAAGGACCTGTGCAGAAGGACACTTACTTTCGTGCGCATATAGAAGGTGTGTAAACGCTGCGTCTGTGTGTGAATAGTCTGTTTTAGACGATACAATAGTATATTTACAGTTGTACAATAAATACCCTATCTCGATCGGGGTATTACAAAAAAACCATTACAAAGAATACCTGCAGCATTATAATCAGTTAATGTGGGTTTAATGATTTATTTCCTTTCAAACTCAATAATTACCTTGTATTAATTAATAATAATTAAGAAACTAACTTGTACAATTTTTAATATGCTTACCCTTTTTTCTTCTTTGATAGATTGTACGACCCAATATATTATTTTTGAGAACTGACATATTTGGATGTATAAATTGGAGTAATTCAGTAATGGCTTCAACATATTGAACAGAACGCCAAAAAATGTCAATAGTCTACTAAAGAAATTTATTGGAAATGTTTCAGTTTGTGAATCCTCTATTGTACAAGAGTGATTTTTATAATTAACAATAGTTTTTAAAACGTCAAATTGATTCAGTTGGGAGGTATATTCTTCGATTTCAGGATGTTCAAAAGCCGGCGAATGGAATAAACATTCTGATATATCTATGGCATCTTTGTTGAAAAATATTACTACAGTATTCCTAAAGTTTAATTTTACATCTAAAATTTTCCCATTGATTTTCAATGTTTTCAATTCAATATTTCTGTTTTCAGTCTCCAAATGAATATAATTCAGATATCTATTAACGTTTTCTTCATTTTTGCAAGAATTTTTCTTGGTTATGAAGCCATATAAAATACTGCGATTGTTCAAATAAGGCCATTTCTTACAACATTTGAAATTGTCGTTATGTGCCTCTTTGTCTGTATCTTCTACAGAACAATAGTCATTTAAATATAGTCCCAAAATATCATCTGAAATGGTAACAACATAGCCCATAAACGTTATTTGGCGAGTTTTTATGCGAGTGAAGTCTGGAATAAATATGTTTATATCACGAGATTCCATTATTTTGCGTTGAAATATAACTCGTCTCCATAAACAGTCATTTACATTATTTAAGCCTCAATTAAACATTGTATTTGTTGGAAATTTAAATCAAAACACAGTGGATCGTGACAGGTTAACAGTTGACAGATTGAGTGGCGTTTGCCAGATAGGAAACTAGATTCAGAGCCAATTTATTTTTTAAATGTCAAAATTATTGGGAATATTTATGTCAAGAGAAAATAATAAAATAGTATTCAAGAAATACTAAAAAACATTGATTTAATTTTAAAATGCTGGTTTATTATTTTTAACTTTTTCATACGTAACCATAGACAATTTTATAAATTAATTTTAGTGTCTATACTTTTTGTATGCTTTTTGTGTTCTTTCCGGCATTGGTTTTTACAGAGAAGTACGTGTTTCATCTTAATATTTTTATATCTGTTTTTGAATATCCCATCTTATCCGATAAATAAATAAATCGCGCACTCTTTGGTTCTTCATTCTTCACATATTATGTCTACAGTAATATTTTTGATGATTCTAGTGCTCAGATGAATGGCAGAAAATATTGTATTGCAACTGTCAAACGATGTGAAATATTGTTAACCGACTTATAATAACAGATATTGTATCTCGCTTCTACTCTGGTTTATGCTGCCAAGTGCACTGGGATTATATGTTCATTTAATCGGTTTATACGAATTATATTCGATCTGTAATAATTTATAACCTATCTTTTTCAGGCCTTCCAGTTTTCACAATGGCAAAGTCTAAAAATCACACAAATCATAATCAAAGTAAGTAAATATGTTCATTATTTTTATTATATGGTTTACAAACGAATGCACATTCCACAATTTCTTATATTAACTGATAACTGCAGAGAAAAATATCGAATCTCTTTTTGCTTTCTATTCTAAATTAGTTATAAATGTCATCAACGAAACATGGGATTCTATTTATTTGAAACCATTCGTGTTTGGTATTGGTTTACACAGCTAATCTTGTGCCATTAAGCATCTACTTCTTAGTAAAAGCGTAGACAACCAAACGTGTACAGCGTAGACTGCGCAAGGGTTTTAATTTAATTAATTTAAATTGTTAACGAGTTTAGGTGGTATATTTTTACTATTCACAATGAATTAAAATAGAAACCCATAATATGGGTTAAATTTTAGTTACTTTACTTCGGTCATCCTTTGTATAGTTTTTAGTATGGATTTTATAGTGAAAATGACTAAAAGGTGACAGTAGACATGATCCTTTATTACAATTCATTGTGAATATAAAAATATTAAAACATTCAATGTCACATAATATATAAATTACGCATTGTCCGCTCTTACCTGTTAAGTTGTCTATGCTCCTGTCAAAAAGTACATTGTATTTATGGTACAGGACTGACATGTACCGCAGGAAAGATGTAAAATGGTGGAAAACTATTATAGCCTGTATTTACTCGCGGCAGTACATACTATCGTGGTCATAACAAAAAAATGCATGTGTTAACAAATCTTATCATGCAGGTAGCAAGATAGCATGCAAGGATCACAACAATTCAGCAGCTTCTATAGATATCTGTGTCTGCACCAGTGCTCGAAATGGAAAAGTTTACGAACCGAGCGCTCGACAGTTTTCTGGAGATATTTAGTTTAGTTTATCAAATTTTATGTATATTTCATAAAAATAAGTGTGTTCGTTTTTCTATTATATGGCCTATCTAGCTCAGATGGCCAAATTATTTTTCCACGAGATGGAGCGATAATTTTACCGATTTCACGAACAGGAACGGCGCTCTGGTCCATTTCGAGCCCTGGTCTGCACGATTAAACGATAGTGGCTAACCTGCCGGAAATATTTAAACTACACCGCACAGAACATTCATTTTGACATTTATCAATTTTCACAACCTGTCGAATAGTACCATACAATGACAACGCGTCTCGCTTATGCTTGAAGAATGAGATTGCCGAGACAGTCAACACTTTTACATGTAAACAGTTATTATCGCGATTGTTTATTTTACACACTATTGGTGCCAGTAAATCCATGCACATATGTACTAGGCGCTATTAGTTTCATTACTATATACCAAAACCTAACACAACTTGCTTATTATTGGGTTATAGTAGTTTTTTGGTTTAACTTTATCAAAAAACCACCACCATAAGCCTCTTAACTTTAAATTTCTGATGACAGATAATTGAAAATAAATTATGATTTTACTAATTGAATTAAATCATCTTTTATTACAGACAGAAAAGCCCACAGAAATGGCATCAAAAGGCCAAAGAAGAACAGGTGCGAATCCACCTTGGGAGTAAGTTTTAAACTTTTTTGTTTACCATTTATTAACCTCATCGGGTTGACAGTTAAGACGGCTAACTTATTGTAACAATTATAATACATAAATATGATAAACTACCGTCGATAGCTGCCGATACCCGCCATGTGTATAGAGTGGACCCACAAGACTAAAAATTAACAATTTGTCCATGCTTATAATATAATTTTTCTTACGAAAAGAAACTACCAATATTCTGGAAACCCAACAAACTTATGAACAGGTTTTTATATTATTGTTTGCTAAAATTATTGGGATTTGATGCCCTCATGTATTTTTTGCCGTTAGTAAATTATTCAAATAAATATTACAATAGATTAGTGCAGCTAATTCGTATAAAGATAACTCAAATCAGTTTGTCTCAAACAAAATAGTGGTTCTGATAAAATTGACAGTCAGTGGCCGAATGCTTCTTACCAATATGCCACAGCTCATCGTACGAGCTCTACAAAGGATTAATATGCTCATTATTGTCTTTTCAAACAGGAGGTTAATGCTGCGCGCTGACACAACCACTAGTAGCCACTTTGTAGTGTGCTGGACTTAGTGTAACCCACTATGGAATCCAAACCTAGCCGTCATTTCGTGAGGACCGCCCATATGTGCATACTTAGTTTGTAACACGCATGGGACTTATTGGAGTTTTCATTTATTTCCAGATGGACGCTAAGTTCTTGAGAAACCAGAGATTTTCAAAGAAGCACAACCTGAAGCCCACCAAGCAGGCTGAGAGGACTGCCCAGAATCTGGTTAAGAGACAAGAACAGAAGAAACCATAGACTACGATTTCTTAATTACCATAAAACAAAAAAAAATGTTTTACGTTTACATGAATATATTATTGTAACACTTGACTGTCAAACTATATCCATGAAAATATAAAATGTGATAAAAATTAATGGTTTCTTTTTTTAATTCAAACACATTCTCACATTTGTTTAATTCAAATCAGAAGAGGAAAGATATTGTGTGATATTTTTTGTTCGACCAGTCTGTCAAAAATATCAAATCGTTGAATTGAAATAATGTCAATATAACATCCACAGTTATTTTACTCGTTCTTTTATACTAGTCAGCGGAGGGGTCGTGGAGCTGCAGTCTTCGACTCTTGGGCTGTCCAGTTTTTTTGTATTCCGAGGAGCTACATTCGTAGACGTTTGGCCCTCGTTCGGAATTATCGTACTTCCCTTTTTTTCTGGCGCTATAGGAGCGTACCTAGCCGGGCGTCGTCTGCCTTCGCGACTAGGGCGAGTTAGTGGTGTGACTACTGGGCCAGGCTCGTCCCGAGCAGTGGATATCTTTCTATGGAAAGTTTCCCACTCGTCTGCTGGTCTCTGTAGCATCACCCCATGGGTAGATACCGTGCTTGCATCCGTGGTCCTACCGCTGTGGGCAAAGCGTGATTTAGCGGTACAACGGCCAGGCTCGTTGACAGCATGGCTTTCCCACCGGTAGTAGGATGGTTCCTAGCCGCAAGTATTCTCTTCCACTTCCTCTTCTTTCTTCTCTTCGCGGATGGCGACACTTCGAGAGTACCTCCCGTTGTTCCACGACATCTTTCAGGCGTCACGTCCCTAGCCTCCTCATGAACCTGCGACGAGAAAGGAGAGTGCGCACTCTCCACACCATCAGGCTCTAGTATCATAAGTTGCCCGATTACGCTGCCTTCAGATTCGCTCACTTCGAGAGGAGACCCCCTTAGTGCTTCCAAATTGTGTCTTCCGCTTCCGTCTCAGCGGGAGGGTAATGTTTACGGATTTGATCCACATGAAATTTATAAGGTCGGCCACGCCGAACTACGTAATACATCACTCTCCCAACTTTCCAGATAATTTTATGAGGTCCTGTCCATCTAGGTTCAAGTCCCGCACTTGCCCCTGGCCTTGTTTTTGGATATTCCTTTGTGTATACCGATTCCCCAACTTGATAAGCCGGTGGTTCAGCCGCACGATCCTGTCTTCGGCGTTGGAAATACCTTTCTTGATTGGCAAGGACAGCCTCATTCATACCTTCACGGTTCTGCTCAACTCCATTACTCTCTCTCGATCTTAACGCGTTGGACCAATATCCAGGCCTACACATTTTCGCTCACCAAAGTACTTCAGCAGGGGTGAATCCCGTGGCTGCATTGCGCCGGCATCGTAAATCACCCAGTACGTCTGCAAGATGGGCATCCCACGTATTTTTGTCTACGCCTGCTAAGCGAATACGCAACCCTTAATCTCCTGGTTACGGCGTTCAGTCGGATTCTGTCTGGGATTGTAGATGGCAGTTGTCCATTGTAAACAATCCCATTCTTCCAAGGCTGCGAGCCATGCCGGGTGACTAAATTGCATTCCGTTGTCCGTTAAAAGCGCCCATGGACTTCCATAACGCAGGATGATCTGTTTTTTAAACGTGTTCTGTAGTATAAGGTCCCATCAGGTCTAATGCCAGGAACTCCCACGGCCGCTTAGCTTCCGTATGAGAAGTTTCAGCTGCCCTAAGCTGCAACGCACCACGCTTCCGGGTGGCACATATGCCACAGGCCCGTACGTAACCTTCCACTTCACGTCTACGCCTGCGCCTGCGCCACACGAATTCATCACGGATAGCGTAGTCGGTCTCCAATGATCCTGGGTGACCATTTTCGTCGTGAAAAATCTTCATAACCTCCTTTTTAAGCGAGGCCGGCACTACGATTTGTTGCGCTTGACTTTCGCTTACTCGTACCAATATACCGTTTTTCACAATCAGGCCGGCGAGTCCTCTACTCGGCCCGGCATTTGAATTTATACGTCGTATTAAGTCTCGTATCGTCGCATCCGTTTGTTGTTTATCAATAATTCTTTGTCGCAGCTCAACCGTTGTGAGCAACATCGCTGTCACTGGTGCGGGTTTCCGCGTGGGTGCTTCCATTCGTTTGTTTATTTCCTCTGCGTCCTCAGCGCTAGCTGCTGGTCCCTGAGGAAATCTTGAAAGGTGATCGGCCAGGTGGTTTTCAACGCCTGGGCAATGTTCCGTATCAAAACGAAACTCGCTCAAGAGCATCGCCCACCGGGCTAATTTACCCTTATGATTTTTCGCCGTATTTAGCCAAGTGAGTGCTCGGTTATCGGTAATCAGCGTGAACTTTCGATCCTCAAGGTATCCCCGATATTTTGTAATACCGTAAACCGCCACCAGGGTTTCAAGTTCATTGCTGTGATACCTACTGTCGACTTCATTCACGCGTCTACTCGCATAGGCTATGACATCGCGTACACCGTCCTGTTTCCATTGGAACAGCACGGCCGCAACCCCACGTCCCGAAGCGTCCGTCTGCAGGCAAAAGGGCCTTTCAAAATCCGGTCTGGCCAGCTTTAGTGGTTGTTTCATGGCCTCTTTTATTTTTTTGAAAACGTCCGTGGCTTCATTAGTCCAGTGAAATTTTACCGTTGTTCTAAGTAATTGGGTTAGAGGGACAGCTATTTCAGCAAATCTAGGTATGTACTCCCGTAACCACCCGCATAATCCTAGAAAGCTACGCACCTCCTTCCTAGTTGTGGGCTGGGTTGCCGCTTCTACTTCTTGCAGGTGATGCAATTGTGGTTCATTTCCGGTGGCTGTAATGTGGTGCCCAAGGTAGTCGACCTCTCTGAGACCAATTTGGCACTTCTTCGGTGCCACTCTTAGTTCGTGGTATTGTAGTCTTTCAAATACCATTCGTAAATGGTTCACGTGGTCCTCCCCCGTGGTATAGTCATACACAATAATGTCGTCCAAATAGACTAAACATATATTGTTTATGAGTCCGACCAGCACCTCTTGGCTCATGAGTCTCTGAAATGCGCCGCAGGCGCCTTGTAAACCAAATGGTAAGTCGTTGAAGTGATAGCAGCTACCATCAGCCGTAGCGAAAGCCGTCAGTGGTCGGGTATCTCTATCAAGTCTTACTTGCCAGTAACCACTACGAAAATATAGGCTGCTAAAAATGGTGGCAGTGCCTAGGTCCTTGAGTGTCTCTTAAATAAGAGGCAGGGTAGTAGCCTCCTCTTTAGTGAGGGCGTTGAGTTTTCGGTAATCCACACAAAACCGGGTGGTACCGTCGCGTTTGGGTACTAAGTGTACAGGAGAGCAGTACGGAGAGTTGCTAGGCTCTAGTACACCGTCCGCAAGCATCTGCTGCACGCTTTCTTGAATTTGTCTTCGCTTATTTTCGGATTGTCTAAAAGGTCCCAACCTGAAGGGTGTAGTATCCTTTAAATGAATCCGAAATTCCGTGGTTCTACTCGGTGGTCCGTGTTCGGCAAACCGGTCGCTAAAGTCCGTCATAACTTTAGTTAAAGCAACGCGCGCCCTTTCAGGGATGTCAGGTGACAGTTCTGCCAAGGTAATTTGTTCGCTAGGCAATGGCGGTCTCGTCGTTTGACAGTGAACAGTTTGTCGTATGTGGTTTCCAAAGTGTACACAGCGACGCTTCATGTCAATGACCGCTTCTTGTTTGTCCAGCCAATCCATGCCGATGAGAAGATCGACATGCAAATTGTTCAAGGCGAGAGCATCGAATTCCACGGGGCTGTTACATCCGCTGAGTAAAACATCCCCGATTGTGCTCAAAGCTTCGCCACTCGCGGTAACGAGCGTTTGAGGAGCGCCCTTAACTTTGTATGGTGGGCATACCAATGCCTTCCGTACGAGAATTCTCGTGGCTCCAGTATCGACGACGGCCTCGTAACGTCCGGTTACTCCGTGGATGCTCAAAGGCAGCTTGAGAAGGGGCGCACCTCCGTTATATGAGCTGACCCCATACCCAGACACACATAACCCAGCAGAGGCTGCGTCGTCTTGTACCCCGTATTTTAAATTATTTACACTACTAAAACTATTTCTACACAGTGTATTTAAATATATTTTATCACTATTGTCATTATCTAATTTAACACTATCATAATTCACACACTTATTACTATTATCATTATGTGATCGAACACTATTACCGTTCACGTTTTTATCTAACACTGAATTTTCGTAATTATATTGCACACTTTTATCAATTAAACATTTATTTAAAACATCTAATTTATTAACGACAACATTATTATTATTCATTAAAGTATCACTAAAACTATTGGCAATAACAATCTTCTTTGGTGGTACGTTTTCGCACGCCGTAATGTAAGTCGACCCGGTACTACCAATTTCATTATTATCCAGACTTTCCTTATAACTAACATTTTTATTATTACTTATTTTACGTTTCTTATTATTTATCTTATTTATTATAGCTAATATATTTATTCCCGCTCGATTAGATGAAGACATTCGTTTATTTAGTTTTTCGCGTGCAGCATTCGACGTTTATGGTGACGCGGGATTGCTAGCTGATCCTGACCTAGGCAATCTGCGGTAGGTCATGGTTTCACTGAACGTTTTCGCGCTCACCACTTTATTTTTAGAACTCCTGTGCGAGTTTTGTATTGATTTATTCTCGATAATATTATTCGCTGCGTTTGAAATATTTATACACATAATATCGTCTTGAGTTAACCTCGTATTCATAATTGCATTTTTATTGTTTGTACCAGATTCGATACGCACACAATCAATGGGATTAATATTGGCATGTTTAAAATTAAGTTTATTATCAGTGTTACTTAAAGTTTTGTCATTTACTTGTAATTCGTTGAGGTTATTTCCATCAATGCTTATGGCTTCAAGTTTACAGTTAGCTAGGTTTTTCCAAGGCAAGTCAATAGGCGGCTTTACTTTAAGAGTTTGTTCAAATCGATCACTGAAATCGCTAGGTACAATTAGGTTTTTACTCACGATTGGTGATTCATCGGTGCTCGCAGCACGGTTTGTTCCGAAGAACTCGTCACTAGGAACTGGTGAATCACACATTCTTCGTTCGTCCGTCATCTTACTTACCTTTTTAATTTTATTACATTTTATGTTTTCGACGAGCAACACCGACTGATTTTCATTCACTCTTTGTGGAGTATCAATGCAATCGGGATTTAAGTTAATTTCTTCGCTACCGTGCGGCACACAACTAGACTTGACGTGATTAAATTTATTTTTAGAGCGAAATATTCTTGTTTTATTCTTGACTGAAGGTTTTACTCTGAGAAGTTGTTCCGAATAAAAATCGGCGTTGCTTGTCGATACATTTTTACAATTGAAGATCTTGGCATAAAAACAGCAAATGTCACAAAACACTTTTTTTTCAGGAGAGGGTAAAAACATAATATCTTGGTTGTGAATTTTTTTTTTATTAATTTGACAATTAGAAATTATAGAGAAATTGTATATGCACTATATGAATGTAAAAAAAATATTAAATTTATTTTGGTTAAATAGATATTTAAAAAAGAATGAGTGTGACATTTGCTGTTTTTACACAATTTTTGGACATTTGTTGTTTTTATTGCAAAATTGAAAAGATCGAAATGTAAATAGTACGACTAAAACTATAATTTTATTAAATAAAATAAAGAATATATATTTCTGTTATTTTTAAATCATAATACAACTTTTAATAAGGTTTGGACATATTATTTATCTATTAACAAACGACTTCAATGTTTCTAAAAAATCAAGAATTAAATATTTGAAAAAATGTTTTAATCATGTGCGGGTTAATACTGATTAGCTTCATATTATTATTATTGATTTAATTTAATAAAACACATTTTTTAGTACCTACTTATTCCACTTTTAATAAATAAATCTGGACCGGCTTTGTCCGCCTCTGTTTTTCTGCCAACTGTTTTCAACAGTTGAAAATGTCTCTCTAAGGCGGGCGAAACCTATCCAGATTTCTTTATGAAAAGTGGAAAAAGTACTAAAAAAATGTGTTTTATTAAATTAAATCATTAAAACAATGGATTTCCACCATATATTGATAGTTAACACGAAAAATGAAAACCGATTAGCCTCGTCTGACACCTTCACTGCAAATTAAACGATACATTTATTGGGTTTTGTAAATATTTAGCTAATTTTAAAATATTTTTTTATTTAGCTCCTTTCAATGGAACTAATCCACCATTATGTTGTTTTAAATGCAATCGTGACTTGCATTTGATTTTTATTCACTACATTGAATCTATCCCACAGCCTAGAGAGAAACTGAAATGTTCGCAAAGCACTTCTCCCTTACTAGCCTGGTCTATTTTGTACATTATTACTAGCCTGAAATGCCAAAGTTTTAACCTATATTTCATATTAAAAAAATCTTTTTCTCCGGTCTCTTTAGATTTTATAATGAAGGGCCCAGAATTTTCCTTATTGCATCCAACTGAACAATAATGAAAGTCACCGTTATTTGGTAAAAACGTTGCATGGTTTTGTTCATTTTTCTCTTTCAAGACGTTTCAGATGTCTATGCTAGTAATATCCATGATAAAATATAAAAACAATCTTGCCGGCGCTCCATTGGCACGTAAGTCAGACGATTTACAGTCTTCGGACTTTTTTTTCGCGTGGAGCACCCCAGGTCTGCGGACTTTTTAATCCGCAGACCAGGCTCGTTGGATTTCAAACATGTTTGATATTTTACTCGCCGAGCCGCTGAAATTCGTACGTTCACCACGCTTTACCGTCACATTATTTATATCTATGCCGACGGACGACAGCGCCATCAACTGTCATTCAAAGTGTTCGGACATCTCACATCGATAACAACAATGGTAGATCTACGAGTGCATTCGAAAAGTTTCTTGGAAGATTTTATTAGTTGTTTTAAAGACAACCCATCGTTGTGGAAGACGACCAGCCCACTATACAAGAATCGTGATGCCAAGTCCTTGGCGTATGCGGAACTTTTGGAGATTTTAATCAAGGTGGAGCCGCAGGCAAGGGTCGACGATGTTAAAAAGAAAATACAGACATTGAGGTCGGGTTACAGAAAGGAGAGAAATAAAGTAAGGACATCATATCGAAGCGGAGCCGGCACAGACGCAGTTTATCTACCCAAACTGTGGTACTATAAAAATTTGGAGTTCTTGAACGACCAAATGGAAGGTACGTAGGAATGCTTTAAAGCTATTTATTATACACGTGCAGATTTTGAAATTGTCGTACCTAGCTCTGAAAGTGACATCGCATTAGATTAGCTACTATTAAGCAATTAAAACATACAGCTATGAATCATTTCTAGTCACAATAAAATTTCTTATTCTTTGCCGAGGTAGGTAATAAATAATAATAATATATAGGTACGAGGGAATGCTTTAAAGCTATTTATTATACACGTGCAGACTATGACATTGTCGTATCTCTGAAAGTGACATCGCATTAGATTAGCTACTATTAAGCAATTAAAACATACAGCTATGAATCATTTCTAGTCACAATAAAATTATTTATTCTTTGCTGAGGTAGGTAAGAAATAATAATATATAGGTATGATCATGGCGGTGGAAGCGCGGCTTATTGAGTCGTGGTCGGGTCCCAGGTTCAAATCCTGGGTCTGACAAGTACACATTGAATTTCAATTTGTGTATGAGTCAGAGTATGGACCTAATATAATGAGCAAGTGGCTGACATCCATTTCTCGTAAAAACAAAATCTGTCAATACAAACCTCCACTCCGTGGAGGTCCATATTATGATCGGACATGGTCGAAAGAAGAAGAAAAGAAATGATCATAAAATCAAAAATCGCTCGAGTTAGGTTCCTTCAGAGACAATCAATAAATCGTCAATCATCAATCAAAATTAATGGTACAGTTTGGTTATGAGGAATACAGAGGAAAACACATTTTGAAAATACCCGATATACTGGATTACACCAATTATACCAATATCAATATTAACCGTATGAAGGAATGGGTACTTAGGGGAGAGATAATAAAAAACAAGTTTGAGTATTATGTTGTATTTTAACAATTTACATTTTGTTTTACAGAATCGAGCTCAATATCCAGCATGGTGGACGATTTGGAAAACATGTCTCCTGATGAGAGTTACTCCAACTCGTTAAACAACGAAGATTGTATTGAGGTAAAACATTTTAACTAAATTGTTACATTGGTTTAATTTATCTATTGCTTATCATACTTTCTTGCCATGTGACAGCCCCGATAGTATTAAAATATTTTTTTGGTGCAGGTATTTTTAATCTGCCTTCGTCTAAACGTTTGAAAAAATCAGATTTTCTCAGTACGCCTCCATCAGAAATACGTCCATTTGTTCCAACATCAACATAAATAAATTCATAATTAGCATTTGCAATCGCCATCAAAACAATGCTGTGGAAATGTTTGTAATTATAAAAGTGGGAGCCGGCGCCTGCAGGTGGCACGATTGCAATGTGTTTCCCATCAACTGCGCCCAGGCAATTTGGAAATTGCCATTTACTATTAAATTCTTCTGCAATCGTCTCCATTTCTTCGTGCGTATCAGGGAACTGCAACAAAAAATAATCAACATTTTATTTACAGATAGAATATTCGCCTTCAACATCCACGTTGTCGACTACTCCAAGGTCGAATCTCAATAGAGCACCAGAACCCCCATCGTTCAAACGAAAAAAATCGAATGATAGCGCCAACAAAGTGTTAGAATTAATCACCGACAAACTAAGCAAGACTGAAGATGAATTTGATGTTTTTGGCAAAATGATGGCCATGAAACTACGATCGATGTCACAGGGACAAAGATTGCTGGCCGAGAAGCTGATGCATGAAGTTGCCTTTATGGGACAAAGTGACAAAATAATGCCAGCAACTACTGTTCATACTCAACCAGTTTATCGTATATTAAGCAAAAATGTACAAAAGCCGGTATAATAAATTAATGTTTTTTGTATGAATAAATATCTTGTAAAAATATTTGTTTTTTTGTTTGTTTTTATGCCTATAAACCTTAGCTTAAGCGATACAACAAATGGTAAGTATTTGAGCTATGTTAGCAAACCTATATTATTATGTGGCCTCATTTAGAAATCAAATTCCATGCTTGCTTTTCGAAGAATATGACTAGTATTACAATACATTCAACAGGAATAATTAAGCAGCTTGCTTACAGCCTATATGGAGAGTCCTGGCTAGGTACAGCATTCTAATGGTCTATTGAATATTTAGCATGTCAACGATGGCCTTATTTGTGACTATATATATACCTATCTCAAATGCATCTTGTCTGCCATTCTTATGATGTTGCCGTCTATGATTTATATAGGTAAAACAATCCACTAAACGTTCACTTTATAAGACCAACCAATGTCTACTTGTTAATGATATATTTGTAAATTTGCCCAACTTTATTAGATGACGTATAATATAATACACACCTTGAAATATTCTCCTTTCAAAACGTCAATGATGACTTGGCAAGTTTCGGGAATTATCTTGCCCAGAGTTTGTCTTCCAATCGCAGTTCTATAATGCAAGTCAGTGAATGTTCCGCCGGCAGCCAAAAATCGCAGGGTTGCACATAATCTATCATGAGGAGAAATAGCTTCCCTCATCATAGTATTTTTTTTTTAATAAATGGGGAGACCAAATTATACAGTTCTGTGTATACATCCTCCGACATTCGCAAATAATTGCGGAAATCGCTCGGTTGCAAACGCAATTCTCGTATTAAATTTGTGTGGGATAATGTCGTTCGTTTCCTTATCCAATGTTTCACCCAGTATTTGTGTACCCTTTGCTTCGTTATTACATTATCTGCCACCCAATAACCCAAAAAACATAAAACGTCGGTATCATTTAACGCCATCACGATTTAACTGTCAGATATACGTATATTATCTATGCTGTCAAAGTCGACTGTTTTACTCGTCAAATTAATTATATACTCGTTTCGTTGAACGTCTGTTGGCCAGTAGCAGAATGTAGAAAAATCTGAAGACTTATTGTCGTCGGACTTTTGGCTCGCCAATGGAGCGCTGGCAAACGTTATAAAAAGCAATAATTAAACGAATCAAGGATAATTTGACAGCTCAGACACTAAATTGTATGGAATGTATACTAACATTACTAACGCCGCCTGGTGATAAAAGTGTAGAACTACTGGACCTTTGCTGTTTTCACACAAAAATGCCTGGACTATTGCTGTTTTTAGAAAAGTGGCATATTTTTGAGAGCAGATTTGAGGGTCTTATGATTTTTTTAAAAAATATATCTTTGCACAGTTGTATGTAATCATACACAGGGAATATAGAAATGCAATAAAACGAAAATGGAAAAAAGTGGACATTTGATGTTTTTATGCCAAGATCTTCAATTATTATTCAACTTAACATTATCAACAATAGGCTTCATAAGAAAGTCACTATCTAACTTATCACTAGGTTTCACGGGCGCCGTAAGGGAGTCCCGAACACAACACTTATCACTATTTTCTTGAATACCATTGTAGGTGGCATCCGCAGGATCACGAGGCCTCCTCGAGAGTCCAAGGCGGCTTCTCGGTTCTGCGGCGCCCCTTCAATGTTCTTGCTCCGTTTCCCGTGATCTCCACTCTTGGTTGCGTTTCCATGCAGGGTAGTTTGGACACGTGTGATTCTGATGATACCCAAACTCGCAGTATTGGCATTTACGCACGCCATTCGCATCGTAGAGTGGTGTGCGATTTGTGCCATGGAAATTACCTCTCCGCTGTTGTCCTCCTCGAGCTAGGAAAGCTCAGTTAGGGGACCTGGTTTGATTGTCGTCAGCCGGTTCTGGCGTTCGGAGATGCGGTTCTGGACGTGTCTCGGCTTTGGGCATTTGATAACGCGGCTCTGCAGCCCGATTTCCTAACTATCGTCTCGTGTGGCACCAGAGGACATGACGTAATTGTGACGTCAGCCAATACACGCTCGAGCGGGCGGCATGTATTGGCTGACGTCACAATTACGTCATGTCGTCTGGTGCCACACGAGACGATAGTTAGGAAATCGGGCCCCTGAGCGCGTACTTGATTGTTCAGAGTACTCTCTTCGCTCTTCTGCAGGGCGTGGTTAAGTACGTACATTAGTCTGTTCCTGCCGCGGTGGTTGGTTGCACCGGCATATTGTATATTATACAGCCGCAGTCCTTTCGGGCTGGTCTCTGGACTAGAGCGGCCGTTGGCAATACGACTTGCTGGCTTATTTGTATTGGCCGGAGGCGCTTCGTCGCCTCTAGCAGTCCTTCGAGGGTCTCCCAGCCGCTCTGCTTGTCGAGTGGGTTTTACAATTCAAAGAAGATTTCCGCCAGATCAGTACTGCTGGCGTTCGGCATTAACACGGCAGCCAATGCCCGCTTATTTAGCAAGAAAGCGAAAGCGTCTTCATCTGCCTTTTGTTCCACATTCTTCAGGTAATTTTCTTGGCCCCTTCGGCGAGCTGGTGACTCAAAGTGCCTTGTGATCCGTTGTCGGAAACTCTCCCAGTCATCATCCGCATTAACAGTTCGAGCCCAAGCTTTGGCCTCTCCGTGTAGTTGGTTCAGAGCTACCCTGGTCCAATTTTCGACGGGGATCTTTGCCGTTGCGTAATACTCCTCACAGCCGTTAAGAAATCTCTCCACTCTCTGTTTCGGGGTTCCAGCGAAAACCACTAGCAGTTCGGGTTTATATGCCCATTCCTTGAACAGGGGACGTGTTGAGCTCATGGTTTCCGACGCGACGCTTGGCGTAGTTACCTCCGTACGTGGGCTATCTTCGAACACTAGAGGTCTGACATTTTCTGGCACGAAACTAGTTTCTGGCGGCGTAGCCACGAACTCTTCGATAGGGTTCGGCATTGTCACTATCTTCCGCTCTTCTTTGGTGGTAGCGATAATCCGAGCCTTAGATCGTGTCAGCATTGACAAGACTGATTTCGCCACATATTTCGTATTCACTATTTTTTTTTTTTTAATTATTGTTATTATTATATATTATTTATATTTTTATCTCGTGGATTCGGAAGAATCAATGCGATTTTTCGAGCTTCCCGTTGCCAGGGCGCCATTTGAGATGTCCGGGGTTCCAGCGGCTAGCTCAGGTGTCCATCGAACCCCGGATTCACAAAAAAAGAAAGGAGATATTTATGTTTGTTAAATTCAATAAAACACTAAGTCTTTCTTGTGCGGGTCTTAGCGTTATGTATTTTAATATTTAGTTGTACAACGTTATTTTTGTAGTCTTTCATATATTTTGTTTTTATCAATAAGTTTCGCAGTGATACACCCCTGTTACAGGCGGGCTTCTCCCGGTGTAAAATAATCATTTAGTAGCTCAAGTCGAAACGTAACCCTGACCTCTAGAAACGGCTTCATAAAACATCTAATCTGATTCCTTGCTCAACCACGTAAGTATTTTTTTATTTATAAGTAAGGGCCTTCGTCCGGTGTGTGAAAATCACATATTGGGCGGAGGTGTAATTAAGATAAATTTAATTTAATTTAAAATGTATAAATGATCATGTATGAAAGAGATAATTTTAAGACTAAATATAAGTATTTAAATATAATAAATTTTGCCGCGCTTGCCGGCAACGTAAAAATCCCTGCGCGCCTGCGCCGAGGTGGTCCTCGTGATTCGTCAAATCAAAATCAGGCGATAAAATTTGGCCAATCACGAGAGTCCTTTTTGTTGGACGGCGTAGGTACGCGAGATTTGAAGAAAGAAAAGAAAAGGCAGTAAGCGTCCCCTTTCCGATAGGTACGGACCTGACGACTACAACTGTAAAAATCCCAAATATAATTTGTAAAACTAAAAATTAAGAAAATATAAGAAGACCACGTTACGAGCACGAAAGACCGAGTTTTATTCACACTCCAACCGTTTGAAAATTTCTTTTTTTTTGTGAATCCGGGGTTCGATGGACACCTGAGCTAGCCGCTGGAACCCCGGGGATCTCAATGGCGCCCAAGCAACATGAGGCGTGAAGAATCGCATTAATTCTTCCGAACCCGCGAACGCTAAATAAAAGTTTGAGATCACATACTGTGTATTAAATGTTAACGAGATCCAGGAGCCGGAACAACCAAGAAATGGCTAACGAAAAAGCGGATTCCGACGTGACCCTCATCGAAGAAGAAGTGCTGTCTCCAACATCAAACCGGGAGAGCCCTCCTCTGGTGTTCGAAATGAGGCCGCACGAGGACGTGAATTTGCCGACTGTAGCGTCATCAACAGCCCTGAAGCCTACGTCAGAAGCAGTGCCGGTCATACCACAATTGTATCAACCTTGGGGCTTGAAGCCGGAGCTTGAAGTCTTCTACACGGGACACCCACTATATCAGGTGTCAGATTTTATCAAAGGGTGTGAGACGTACTTCGCCGCAGCTAAGAGCCCGCCCGAAAGTTGGACAGGACTCGCACTAAATAGATTAAGAGATGAGGCAAAAATATGGGGGAAGACGATATCTTCGAATACCTGCTGGCAGTCATTTATTCACCTGCTGCGCCAGCAATTCGAATCGTCCCTCAAACGTCGCCAACAACGGACGGAACTGCAAAACTTGGTACAACGACCGGATGAAGATGTCTTCGGGTTTCTGTTGAATAAGAAGGATCTGGCGACCATATTGCTACCATATATCCCCGGGAAAGAACTTGGCGAGTTATTTTTCGACCTGCTTAGTGAAAGGGATCAACTGCGAGTGGGCCAAGCAGGCTGGTCCAACCTGGACGAACTACTGGTGGTGGCTCAACGCCTTATACCAACTACGATTAGACCTCCCGTAGCGATAGCCACGCAACGATCGGGACGAAAAGAATGCGGCTGCCTATGCGACTGTAATCAAAATTTAGAACAGTCGAGCGCACGCCCGAAACCACGTCAACAAATATTTAAGGCTGAGACACGCCCTGAACCGCCTCCGCAACCGCGGGAATCGACAAATAATAATCAGGCCAGAACCCCAAACGGAGCCTTTCTGGCTCGAGGAGGCCAACAACGCAGAGGTGCCTTCCATGGCGGAAACCGTACGCCACTTTATGACGCAAACGGCGTTCGCAAGTGTCAGTACTGCGAGTTCGGTTACCACCAGAACCATACATGCCCGAACTACCCTGCATGGAGACGCAACCAAGAATGGAGTCCACTGGAAACGGAGCAGGGACATTGATGGGGCGCCGCAGAACCGAGAAGTCGACTTGGGCTCTCGAGGAGACCTCGTGATCCTGCGGATGCCACCTACAATGGCATACGAAAAAATGAAGAAAATAGTGACAAGTGCTTTAATCGGGACCCTCTTAAAGTGCCCGTTAAATCTAGTGATAAGTTTATAGATAGTGACTTTCTTATAAAGCCTATTGTTGCTAGTGTTAAGTTAGATAATAATTGTAAAAATGTGTCGTCAAGCAACACCGATTTTCATTCAGGACAATTTTTCGAAGTAAACTTTCCGGTTAACCATAAAACGAGAGTATTTCGCTCTAAAAATAAAGTTGATGGCATAGGATTTAATAGTACGCCGTACGATAGCGGAGCAATTAATTTGAATCCTGGCCTTAACGATATTCCGCAAAGAGAGAATGAAAATCAGCTGGTGTTGCTCGTCGAAGATACAAACTGTACTAGGATTAAAAAGGTAAGAAAGATGACGGATGAACAAAGAATGCGTGACGCGCCAACATTAACCGTAAACTCAACATTCGAATCTGTAAATGTTGACAAAAACAACATCGGTAAATTACGAATAAATAATTTGACTTTGAAAAACACTGAAAATATTGATAATAAATTTAATCTTAAATATGCCGCCACTGGCCCTTTTAATTGTATGCGAATCGAATCTGATACATATAAAGATGTATTTGCAAAAACTACGTCGGCTCAAGACGATATTAGGTGTATAAACGTTTCAAACGCAACGAATAATATTATCGGGAATAAATCGATACAAAACTCGCACGGGAGTTCTAAAAATAAAGTAGTGAGCACGAAAACGTTCAGCGAAACCATGACCTACCGCAGATTTCCTAGGTCAGGATCAGCTAGCAAACTCGCGTCGCCGCAAACGTCAGACGATGCTCGCGAGAAACTAAATAAACGAATGTCTTCATCCAATCGAGGGGGAATAAATATTCTAGCTGTAATAAATAAGATAAATAATAAGAAACGTAAAATAAGTAATAATAAAAATGTTAGTTATAAGGAAAGTCTTGATAAGAAATTTAATAATAATGAAATTGGCAGTACCGGGTCAACTTACATTATGGCGTGCGAAAACGTACTACCAAAGAAGATCGCTATTGCCAATAGTTTTAGTGACGCCTTAGTGAATAATAATAATGTTGTAGCTGATAAATTAGATGTTTTAAATAAATGTTTACTGGATAAAAGTGTGAAATATGATTACGAAAATTTAGTGTTAAATAAAAAAGTGAACGGTAATAGTGTTCAATCACATACTGATAATAGTAATAATAGTGTAAATAATCTAAAATACGGGGTACAAGACGACGTAGCCTCTGCTGGGGTATGTGTGTCTGGGTATGGGGTCAGCTCATATAACGGAGGTGCGCCCCTTCTCAAACTGCCTTTGAGCATCCACGGAGTAACCGGACGTTACGAGGCCGTCGTCGATACTGGAGCCACGAGAACTCTCGTACGGAAGGCATTGGTATGCCCGCCATACAAAGTTAAGGGCGCTCCTCAAATGCTCGTTACCGCGAGTGGCGAAGCTTTGAGCACAAGCGGGGACGTTTTACTCAGCGGATATTTACGTGACAGCCCCGTGGAATTCGATGCTCTCGCCTTGAACAATTTGCAGGTAGATCTTCTCATCGGCATGGATTGGCTGGACAAACAAGAAGCGGTCATTGACATGAAGCGTCGCTGTGTACACTTTGGAAACCACATACGACAAACTGTTCACTGTCAAACGACGAGACCGCCATTGCCTAGCGAACAAATTACCTTGGCAGAACTGTCACCTGACATCCCTGAAAGGGCGCGCGTTGCTTTAACTAAAGTTATGACGGACTTTAGCGACCGGTTTGCCGAACACGGACCACCGAGTAGAACCACGGAATTTCGGATTCATTTAAAGGATACTACACCCTTCAGGTTGGGACCTTTTAGACAATCCGAAAATAAGCGAAGACAAATTCAAGAAAGCGTGCAGCAGATGCTTGCGGACGGTGTAATAGAGCCTAGCAACTCTCCGTACTGCTCTCCTGTACACTTAGTACCCAAACGCGATGGTACCACCCGGTTTTGTGTGGATTACCGAAAGCTTAACGCCCTCACTAAGGAGGAGGCTACTACCCTGCCTCTTATTTTAGAGACACTCAAGGACCTAGGCACTGCCACCATTTTTAGCAGCCTAGATTTGCGTAGCGGTTACTGGCAAGTAAAACTTGATAAAAATACTCGACCACTGACGGCTTTCGCTACGGCTGATGGTAGCTGCTATCACTTCAACGTTTTACCATTTGGTTTGCAAGGCGCCTGCGGCGCATTTCAGAGGCTCATGAGCCAAGAGGTGCTGGTCGGACTCATAAACAATATATGCTTAGTCTATTTGGACGACATTATTGTATATAGTCGGTCGTGGGAGGACCACGTGAACCATTTACGAATGGTATTTGAAAGACTACAATACCATGAACTGAGAGTGGCACCAAATAAGTGTCAAATTGGTCTCAGAGAGGTCGACTACCTTGGACACCGCATTACGGCTACTGGAAACGAGCCGCAGTTGCACCATCTGCGAGAGGTAGAAGCGGCCGCTCAACCAACAACCCGGAAAGATGTGCGTAGCTTCTTAGGTTTATGCAATTGGTTACGGGAGTATATACCTAGGTTTGCAGAAATAGCAATACCTCTGACGAAATTACTTCGAACCACTGTAAAATTTCACTGGACCAATGAAGCTACAAATGCTTTCAGACAAATAAAAGAAGCTATGAAACAACCTTTAAAGCTGGCCAGACCGGATTTCGAAAGGCCCTTCTGCTTACAAACCGATGCTTCAGGACATGGAATTGCGGCCGTGCTGTTTCAACGTAAACAAGACGGTGGACGCGATGTCATAGCCTATGCAAGTAGACGCGTGAATGAAGTTGAGAGTAGGTATCACAGTAATGAACTTGAAACCCTGGCGGCAGTCTTCGGTATTACAAAATACCGAGGTTACCTTGAGGATCGAAAGTTCACGCTGATTACCGATAACCGGGCACTCACGTGGCTAAATACAGCGAAAAATCAGAAGGGTAAATTGGCAAGGTGGGCGATGCTCTTGAGCGAGTTTCGTTTTGATACGGAACATTGCCCCGGTATTGAAAACCACCTGGCCGATCACCTTTCAAGGTTCCCTCAAGAACACGCGACCAACGCTAAGGATGCTGAGGAGATAAACAAGCGGATGGAAGCGCCCACGCGAAAACCTGAGCCCCATACCGCTATGTTACTAACAACGGTCACATTACGACAAAAGATTATGGATAAACAACGAACGGATACTACGATACAAGGATTAATACGGCGCATAAATTCGAATGTTGGACCGAGTAGAGAACCCGCCGGCTTGATTGTGAAAAACGGGTTGCTGGTACGGTTGAGTGGAAGTCAGACACCACAAATAGTAGTGCCGGCCTCATTAAGGAAGGAGGTGATGAAAGTTTTTCACGACGAAAATGGTCACCCAGGATCGTTGGAAACGGACTACGCTATCCGCGATGAGTTTGTGTGGCGCAGGCGTAGACGCGAAGTGGAAGCTTACGTACGGGCCTGTGGCATATGTGCCACCCGGAAGCGTGGTGCGTTGCAGCTTAGGGCAGCGGAAACTTCTCATATGGAAGCTAAGCGGCCATGGGAGATCCTGGCATTAGACCTGATGGGACCTTATACTACCACACGCTTAAAAAATAGATTCATTCTGGTAATCACCGACTTGTTTTCACGGTGGGTTGAAGCCTTTCCGTTGCGATCAGCGGTTGTATCACATATCATCCAGTTAGTTCGCGATCAGATCATCCTGCGTTATGGAAGTCCACGGGCGCTTTTAACGGATAACGGAACGCAATTTAGTCACCCGGCATGGCTCGCAGCCTTGGAAGAATGGGATTGTTTACAATGGACAACTGCCATCTACAATCCCAGACAGAATCCGACTGAACGCCGTAACCAGGAGATTAAGAAAGGGTTGCGTATTCGTTTAGCAGGCTTGGACCAAAGTACGTGGGATGCCCATCTCACAGACGTACTGGGTGATTTACGATGCCGGCGCAATGCAGCCACGGGATTCACCCCTGCTGAAGTACTTTGGGGAGCGAAAATGTGTAGGCCTGGATATTGGTCCAACCCGCTAAGGTCGAGAGAGAGTAATGGAGTTGAGCGGAACCGTGAAGGTATGAATGAGGCTGTCTTTGCAAATCAAGAAAGGTATTTCCAACGTCGAAGACAGGATCGTGTGGCTGAACCACCGGCTTACCAAGTTGGGGAATCGGTATACACGAAGGAATATCCCAAAACAAGACCAGGAGCAAGTGCGGGACTTGAACCTAGATGGACAGGACCTCATAAAATTATCTGGAAAGTTGGCAAAGTGACGTATTACGTAGCTCGGCGTGGCCGACCTTATAAATTTCATGTAGATCAAATCCGTAAACATTACCCTCCCGCTGAGACGGAAGCGGAAGACGATATAGGAGATGACGAGGAAGATAATTTGGAAGCACTAAGGGGGTCTCCTCTCGAAGTGAGCGAATCTGAAGGCAGCGTAACCGGGCAACTTATGATACCAGAGCTTGATGGTGTGGAGAGTGCGCACTCTCCTTTCTCGTCGCAGGTTCATGAGGAGGCTAGGGACGTGACGCCTGAAAGAAGTCGTGGCACAACGGGAGGTACTCTCGAAGTGTTGCCATCCAAGAAGAGGAAGTGGAAGAGAATACTTGCGGCTAAAAACCATCCTACTACCGGTGGGAAAGCCATGCCGTCAACGAGCCTGGCCGTTGTACCGCTAAATGACGCTTTGCCCACAGCGGTAGGAATGAATGCAAGCACAGTATCTACCCATGAGGTGATGCTGCAGAGACCAGCAGACGAGTGGGAAACTTTCCATAGAAAGATATCCGCTGCTCGGGACGAGCCTGGCCCAGTAGTCACGCTACTATCTCGCCCTCGTCGCGAAGGCAGACGACGTCCGGCTAGGTACGCTCCTATAGCGCCAGAAAGAAAATAGAAGTGCTTAGCGAAATAATAATTCCGAACGAGGGCTAAACGTCTACAAATGTAGCCTCTCGGAATACAAAAAACTGGACAGCCCAAGAGTCAAAGACTGCAGCTCCACGACCCCTCCGCTGACTAATAAAAACGAATAAAATAACAAGAAAACCTAATTAAAACAAAGTAACACAAAATAAATGTACTACACTGAAATTAAATCAAACTCTGACCTATTCAAAAGTATCGCGAAAGCATTGCTTTGAGCTGAAAATAATAATCCAAAATAAATATAGAAAATAATAAAAATAGAGCTAAAGTATAGAGTTTCATGTTAGAATAGTTAGATTGTAGTTGAATTCTTTTATAAACTGTTTATCATGCTATGTACTTAACGGATGAACAAGGAATTGGATGGGTGGCCGATGAGATCAGGGCGTACCTTTCGACTTTAATCCAGATGGGGCGAATTGATACACCCCTGTTACAGGCGGGCTTCTCCCGGTGTAAAATAATCATTTAGTAGCTCAAGTCGAAACGTAACCCTGACCTCTAGAAACGGCTTCATAAAACATCTAATCTGATTCCTTGCTCAACCACGTAAGTATTTTTTTATTTATAAGTAAGGGCCTTCGTCCGGTGTGTGAAAATCACATATTGGGCGGAGGTGTAATTAAGATAAATTTAATTTAATTTAAAATGTATAAATGATCATGTATGAAAGAGATAATTTTAAGACTAAATATAAGTATTTAAATATAATAAATTTTGCCGCGCTTGCCGGCAACGTAAAAATCCCTGCGCGCCTGCGCCGAGGTGGTCCTCGTGATTCGTCAAATCAAAATCAGGCGATAAAATTTGGCCAATCACGAGAGTCCTTTTTGTTGGACGGCGTAGGTACGCGAGATTTGAAGAAAGAAAAGAAAAGGCAGTAAGCGTCCCCTTTCCGATAGGTACGGACCTGACGACTACAACTGTAAAAATCCCAAATATAATTTGTAAAACTAAAAATTAAGAAAATATAAGAAGACCACGTTACGAGCACGAAAGACCGAGTTTTATTCACACTCCAACCGTTTGAAAATTTCTTTTTTTTTGTGAATCCGGGGTTCGATGGACACCTGAGCTAGCCGCTGGAACCCCGGGGATCTCAGCAGGTCCGTACATAGTTTATAAGGGACGCTTACTGACTTTTTTTATTCTTTTCAAATTCCTCGTACCCACGCCGACCAGTAAAAAGGACTCTCGTGATTGGCCAAATCTAATCGCATGATCCTTTTGATTTGACGAATCATGAAGACCACCTCGGCGCAGGCTCGCAGAGATTTTACCGTTGCGCAATGCGCGGAAAAATTTATTATATTTGAATACTTATATTTAGTCTTAAAATTATCTCTTTCATCCATCATTTATACTTTAAAATCTATCTTAATTACACCTCCGCCCAGTAAGTGATTTTCACGCACCGGACGAAGGCCTCTACTCATAAATAAATTTTAACGTAGTTGAGCAGGGAACCAGATCAGGTGTTTTATTCAATTGTTTATAGAGATCAGGGTTGCGGTTCGGCCCGTCTTTTATTTAATATTTACAGAAACCAACAAAAGCCTGTTGATAACAGGTATGTGTCACTAAGGAAATGCGCATGCGCAGTTGAACTCTTTTTGCCACATTTACGCTCCAAGCGGCCATAATATAATATTGTAACACGTCAGACAATGTGCAAATCATGTGCACATCAGTAAACTATTTGTTTTATTGAAGATGATCCCTACATTGTAGTATTATTATATAATATATTATGCTGTAAAAGTTACAATGTTTACCTTTTTATCAAAAAAGGCAATAAGGTGAAAGAAATTTAATATTATTTTTATTCATTAATAATCCCAACAGACCTGTCCATGACCACATTCTATTACACAATCATAATTGTACACACAAAAGATACTCAACTTTACTTTATTGTGTTCCAAACTGTACTTTGTACAGACTTAGGGCCATTTTGAAAAAAAAGTCAGTTTTTGAATGAATTTTTTTGAAGTTTTACTAGACTTTTTAATGTTATTTATATTTCATGCTTTCGAGTCTTTGGATTTTCTATGAAATGGCCAAACATTATAGTACCGAAAAATTAAGAGGTAAATTGCAAATCACAAAAATATGATTAATCTCAAAATCAGATTTTTAGACTTAGGCCGGTTTGGAATGTCACTCTTCAATTATTCGTTGAATAAAAAAAATCGTTAATTATTTATTTTTGCTCTTACGTTGTGCTCTGTTCATTTTGAAACGTCACTCACTAATGTACTGTGTTCGGACACTTCAGTTACTAAATCATTTAGTGGTAACTAAATTACTCGACTAATCCGAACCGGCCTTTATGCACAACTAATAATTTTGAGAAAATCGGGTTTTTGGCTGCTTAATATCTTTTTACTAGGTTTTTACTCATTTCATAAAAAAATCTAGGTATATTCAGGCAGAATTTCACTTTTCCAAATTACAAAACGCATACACAAATAAAATTAATATAAAAAATTCAAAAATATTTTTATTTCAGTTTTTTTATCTATTAAGTACAAAAGTTCTTTGAGAATTATGTTTTTGTGCTTAGAGGTGTGATAAACATGAAAATATATATGTAATTTACTGGAAGAAGTTAATGAGATTATATAAATCCAAATGTTTATTGAGTATGTTCCAAAAACCAGAGGACGCTGTTAATCATTTGGTCTGCTTCATGAGCTGTGGATGACAAAGAATGATTGTCTTCGTAAATTAAAGCTCTGAAAATAAAAAGTACAAAAAATTAGATAACTCACTTGATTTTATTATGATAACCTTGATTAAAAAAGTAGATACGGAGTTTGTTATGACAAAAAAGAAAAAAATATAATTTCAGAATAAATCTCTTCACAGAATGTAGAAAAAATCCACGTCTTTAAGCTGTTAAAAAAATTCTACTGCTGCATCATGGCAGGCTTCCCCAATCAGCTGATCAAAGATCCTAATACATACCGTATTTCCTTGATTATAAGACACACAATTATTTTTATATACCGAAAATAAGAACATGTAAAATTTATTATAGCAAACAAAGTCGCACAAATTTACGTCCTGCAGCTATGTTTCCGTGCACTTCTGCATACACAATTTCTTTTCAATGCAGCGTCATAATGTAGTCTTCTTGCCAACATTTTAAATGGTAATTAGGGACATTTTTATTCAAACTCAAACGTGTTCAGGCAGTGGGTACTGTAACATGACTACCTTCTCCGCCGCGCTGGACCAACTGACCCCCCCACTACTATTAATCAGTGATGATTCATCACAATCGTGGAATTTTACAGCGATTATAAGAAGCACCCCGAATTCAGAGACACCAAAATAGGAAAAAACATGCATCTTATAATCGAGGAAATACGCTGATTACAATCTGGCCTTCCCAATTGAATTCTTGAGACTGCAAATAACATCGTTCCTGAAGTCAATTCGGACAATTTTTCTTATAGCATACAGAAGAAAGAGCATATTTTAGCTCTCTCCATCTGTATAGATATTAGTTATTATCTAAATTAAGTATGTGTTAATTTTGTCAAATCAAAGGAGAAACCACAGTACAACAATTTTTTTCTTTTCCCGTTCATTCCAAGAACCATGAGGTTTTCGTCAATAGGTAATATAATCACAAGTCTTAAAGATGAAGAGGATTAAAGGCCATCTGGCTTTGGTGCCTCTAACTACATCTACATCTTATAGAAATACAATTACATTTGTCAAAAAAAATATCTCTTGCTGTTTTGTGATAATAATTTATAACCATGACAAAGCTAAAATAGCACCCCACTGATTAAATTGAAAATATTTACATACTAGGTATGTACCGTGTTTGAACCCGGCAAGAGTTTTCAAAAATTATAAAACCTAACTGTAACGCATTTAAAAAATAAGTTTATTTACTCATTCGATGTCAAACTGATAAGCAGATATGGACTAAGAAGAAGAGAAGAAGTAGTATTTTACCTGGCCTTGCATCCATTCGCTTTAATTTTGTGGTAAAATTCCATTCCTTGAAAATAAGGCACTCGTTTGTCCTGTGTACCGAGGCAGAGTAGAGTCGGTGCCTTTACTTTGTGAGCGTTAACCATTGGGGATGCCCGTCGCATGGTGAGCATCAGTTCTTCACTGATAGGACCCACTTCATTGAACTCTACGCCTGCCTCAAACGTACACCTGAAACATTATCGTAAACAATAAAATATCTACCAGCATATGCCTTCACAATGGCCCGAGTCAGGCAAATTTTGGCGCCATTTAATACATGTCGAAACACCGACATTGTGTCGATAGACGGCAAACATTTTCTGACACATCGTCGGTGTTTTGTAAAAAGGGCGAATCAACCATTTTGGCGAAATCGAGATTTTAATGAAAATACAATATGTACCCCACTAGCTTTGTTGTGTAAAAACGGCGAATTTTTATCTCAACAGGAAAGTACTTAAAAACGATAATCGACTAAAATTAAATTAATTAAAATTACGAAATAAAAAGTAAATGTGACATATTAGGCCTTAAAATATTATATAATAATACCTATTATAATGACAGTATTCTTTCTAAGCTTTATTATAAACTTGTTAGATATTTATAATCATCTACAGGTAAAAAACAAATAAATGTCAAAAGTTGAAAATCCTCCTCCTATAAAGTAGCATTTTGGTTAATTCGGCCTTTTTACAAAACACCGACGATATATCGCCCTCTTCGCACGACCACCAAAATTTGAGCCAATGTAAAAGGGGCCATTATAAGTATTTATTTTATCACAGCCATACTCCGTATTCCAGTGGTAGTATTGTCTTATTTCGTGGGAATTTTTGTTAATAACTTCGAATACAACCTATGCAGCTATTCTTAAGGTGACGCATCAGTGAAACGGCAAATAATTTTCAACTGTAGGCGCGACGAAATTTTGGACTCGCTCGCATTCAGTGAGAGAACGTCGAGCTAGAAACACGTCACTTTGCTTCGTGATAGCGACGGGCCAATTAATTCTTAAATCGTGTAAAGATGACTAAAAACGTTACCCATTTACTTTAAAAAGAAAACATGTCAATGAATATGTTATTATTGTTACTAATAGAACAATAAACAGAACATAAAATGGACGTATGTTGGATTTATATGACAAATAATATTTTGTTTGACAGGCGTCATTTGCACCCGCGACCCGCAATCCGCGCATCGCCAAGCAACGATCTTTTTAGACCGTGCCTCAACTGATGTACGGCCTTTACAGTAAAGTTAACAAAGAAGCCATTCCATACACAAGACGGTCAATTTTGATTAAAAGGTCAAACACAACATAACCTAAAATTTTATTAGTCATGTTATTGCAGCATGTAGTAAAACAAATACAATTATGTTATTACTATTCACTCGATATTTGACAGTTAGCGGGGATCTATAAATTAAGGTGGCGGCCGTGACCCGTGACATAGATTGTTTTTCAAAATCTTGCATCTCAATTTGCAATATGTAATTGACGCCTGAATACATACAGTAATAAATTTGATATATTTATGACATTTATCTTTTAAGCGCCGGCTAGACGTTCATGCTTTACCATAAGCTTACCTGCGCAAACCGGTTTGTATCGAGAAGCCCGTGTGTATGGACGGGAAAACTGAAGCTCACGCAAACCGAAAAGAGCTGTAAAAGAACTATACCACGCAGGCAAGTCACTATACCGCGCAGGCAAGCAAGTCGCTGCCGGCGCATAAGTAAAGTTAACTGATATGTTAGAATAGCCTCGCTGGCATACAGTTCGCAGTTTACATTAATTTACGGCCAACTGTATACAGTTGCATTTGAGGTTAGCAATGAAAATTTCCGCAAAATTGACAACACTACCATCGAATTTAATATCAATCGAAAAAATTATTAAAAGAAATCGAAATACTTATGAGGTGGTCAGAATAAATCAAAACTGCCAAATATGTAGATGCATGGTGCGTATTTAAGTACTTCCTATAATAAATAAACTCACGTATCGGGTATATCTGACTCATTGTATTTAGAAACAATTTCTGTGACTGGATTTTTGGCGACGACTGCTCTGAATTCGTTTGGGTATAATCCAGACAGTACCGCAACGAGATATCCTCCGTGCGATTTCCCAAGTAACAAGCAATTATCAACAGACAAACCAAAGAGTTCAACGGTTTCCGACATTGCCAACATACAATCATTGGCGTCGTTCACTCCTAAATTTGTCGAGAGGCTCGTTAAATTGTCCTGACTGAGTCCTGTGGATCCACGATAGTTTACTTGAACAATAGCAAAACCTAAACAGAAATGTTTTAATGAATATTACGATCAAAGATTAGATCTCTAATGGTTATGGGTGTTGTCATATTCTCGAAATAATTATATTCCTTCGCAGATCTTAAATGTTATTTTGATAATTAATCTTTCATTGGCTACGAAACGTTCAAAGTAGAGTTGCCACTTCATAACTTTACACTCTGGCTCTAGGATGAAGACGATGTAATATATTCTAAGCGCCTAGTTTCAAATCCCCCTAAAACAGTTTTTGAACAATTTTGAGTTATATAATATGTATTAAGATAGATATTTTTGTTACCTATATGATACTCTATAAACCGTCGATATGTATGATCACAAATTAGGGTAAATTTCAAAACCCGCTAAAATGGTCGGGTGCGCTTTTCAAATACCCCTGAAATGGATCGCGCTAGGGCGAATCCAGTGGTTACAGGTTCGAGTACCGTCGGACGTATTTTTTTTTCAAAAAAAGGTCTTTTCTGGTAAGTATATATCCGAGGTGTTTTGAAATTATGTATATTCAATAAATTTTATGTTGTAAACATAATTTTTATTGATAATTTTAGTTACATACTTTGACTATTTTTTGAATAAATATAATATTTTTAACTTTTACCAACCACATTTATTTTTTCTCCAATAAAAATAACCACGAAACGCCTTTGGCGATTTCTTCATGCATTGCTATAATACGTGAGTTTCAGAATCCCCCAAAATGATAGGTAAGTTTCAAAGTCCCCTAAAATGAAAATCATTTGATTTTTAATTTCGTCTCTGTTCTGGCAGAACACACTAACTGGAGAATAATAGTTTTGGGTAATTTGACTTTGAAGTTGTTAAAATGTTTGAAATGGTCTATCAAGTGTAATCGTAAAAAGGATGACTTTAAAATAAAGACTGTTTATTTATTAAGAAGGTTTCCAGACGGTAAAGTTTGAAATAAGGAACATTTTGGTATAACTAACTCAATATGTAATTTTTTCGAATTAGTGTCTTCTGCCAGAACAGTGACGATTTATTCTCTTAGTGAAATACATAATGCTAAAAGTGAGTAAAAGTTATTAAACAAAATACTCTTTAGAATGTATGAATCAAATAATAAATACATAAAGTTTACAGATTTAATAGATATGAGTTTTTCTAAGGTTTCTCAAAACTACGTAAACTCGTTTTTGGGGGTTTTGAAACTAGGCGTTACATTATCTATTTATTTATTACTACATATATTAATACAAGTGTATATCGTTTGATCTAATTTTATGCGAGGTAATCAGTCAAAGAGGTGTATCAGTGTAGTAAAAAGTACAAAAATAATTCAAAGTAATAAAGCAAGAAGTGTTGCAACCCATAATAATTTGGAAAAAATAATTATTAACTTCCACCTTAAATTTGTTTTCATAGGGTGAACAGTAGACACGTTATTTTCGATTATTTTCACATTTATTTAATAAATATGGTCACCTATGTTTCAAATGTGTATGTTTATTCTTTGTGTGGTATTAAAAACTTAATGTTCTTAAAAAATGGCTAACCTATGTTTGTTCCTTGTGTGATATTAAAAATTTTATGTTCTTACAAAAAATTGTTCCATGACAGGTTTCTATTATATTATGAATTACTCGTAAATTGAATTGATAAAATGACTAAACTTTCTAAGGATCCACAGGTCTAGCGATTTTTCTATTCCTTGCTTTTCTGTAACTTACTTTTCCTTCCACCTTGTCTCCACACCAATTGTGCGGGTGTATACCGTACCATAATGAACGTTAGTTGCCTTTCAACATTGTGACTTCAAAATGTCCCAGGAGCAACTTTCTAGAGTGTGAGTGATTCCCATTTTGACATAATATATTATAATCAATTCTCAATGAGAAAAGACCTCAAAAATGCCATAAACTTTTTGAAAGCTGAGAAATTAACGCTGATAGATAACAAGTCGTAATGACCATCCGGTTCAACTGATGGACACAGGGACTCGAGAACCTCTTCCATTTCAACCAACGTATAATACAGATGTGATCAGTATCCTGCAATTCGCCAGAAGTTGGAGATTCTATTAGGCTAAACTGATAGAGCTTGGAGGAAAAACCACCGTGTCCGGTTAAGAACTGGGAAATCCAATGATCTGGAGTCATTCTGGCTATCTTGAAGGCCAGGCACGCAATGCAACTTTTGTAACTTTTAGACATTAAAGTAAGATGGTAACTTGAAATTTTTTATACCTGATGATGATGTATCTCACGTCTTTCTTGTTACAACCGAACACAAAATCTTAAAGGGCACACCACGCAACGTAATAAAGTTACGGATGTTTCAGTTTCTTAAAAGGAATAATAGTCTTTAATATTGCTTGTTTGAGAATCTACGTGACTAGTATAACCATATACCCATTCCGAGCAGTTGCCACCTGGCAATACATGACTCCTAAACTTTGGAACTACAAAGTTAAGACTCACTGAACGGAGAATAGTAAAAAAAGTGTCTCACCAATCAGGAATATCAGTCCCATTAAACATAGTTGCAATATCAGTGACGGGGTTTCTGGAAACAACAGCTTTGTAGCGCGGCAAGGAACTTAGATGGGTGACTAAAAAGCCTCCGTGGGAACCTCCGAGCAGCACACATTTCTGCTCATCAACGGGGAAGAGTTCCAGACATTTGTCGGTGGCAAGAATGCAGTCTTTGACGTCCGCATAGCCGGCTCTTCCTGGAAGGTAATCCAGAGAGGTCTGGCCAGCACCGGTGGATCCTCGGAAGTTTACTTGAACCATGGAGAAGCCTGCGTAGAACAACAATTCGGTTTTGTTATTCTCCCAGATGGTGGCATATTATTTTCGTATATCATGCTATAGGAAGCTATTTGCAACAAAATGAAACAATATGTCTAAAAGATAAATTGACATATGGATGGATTTACTTTCTTTTGATGATAATAATTATTGATTCAGCAGTCACTAATTTATTTTTTAATCATAGGTAGATGTGTGAAATGTATGTGTGGGAAGATAATGTGTAATATACTTTATAACATTTTGACTAACTAGTTAAAGACAAAATAAAATACAATTGATTTCTAGAATCGAGCAAAATGAATTTAAACTACTAAGTAGTAGACAGAAACTGATTAAAATTCCTAGTCTACTTTCTGTATAAAATCGTAACTCATAACATAAATCGTAATCGTAACGTCTATGTATTTCATTCGAGGAGTGGACCTAAGTTCACATTTGCATGACGTAATATAACAATGACAAATTAACTGTATTTTATTGCAAAATTGCCATAAAGTAAATACAATATACCTTATTTAATATTAAATAATTTGTTCAACACTTACCAGACATACAAAGAAAGGCGGCTTCTAAACTGTAAGTGTTAGAAAAATTGCTATGGGGACCGCCATGAGGCCAAACTATCAACGGTTGTTTTTTCGGTTCGATTGCATTGCCACCAAAAAATATGGCGGTAAAGTTTGCTGAAATTAAACATAACAAATAAATTACTACTTTCAAGAGGAGTAAAAGGTAAATTATCATTTATAAAGTGCTATTAAAGAACCTTGGCAGAGTTATCTTAACAGTCGTCTTTAGTAGAAATGGTAGTTAGCCAATCGTTTAGCCCATAGGGATCTTGGATGAGGCATATTAATTTTAACCAGACGTATTAATTGAGCCCACAATCCACAGCTTCGAGAGCAGGTATTTTGCCTTTACTGCAATGTCATTAGAAATGAATGTTTTGATGATAGGGTCATGGGCGCGGACCAGCTTTTAAAAACCATCTTTCATTTGGATCAAAAAACGATTGGCCCATCCTAGTGTTTTGAGTTAATTCAATTATAAATACAATAAAACAAAATAAATTATCGCCAAACAAGCTTTTTAGTTATTATATAGGTACGTCATATTTCTCATGCATAAAATGAATATGCTCTTGTAAACAGTCCCACGATGGCCGAACGGCTTAAGTGTCGGCCTATAACGTCGTGGGTCCCATGTTCGAATCCTGGGTCTGGCAAATACACATATTATTATTCAATTTGTGTTTGAGTCTGTATGGATCTAATAGGTTGCGCAAGTGGCTAAAATCCATTTCTCGTAAAAACAAATCTGTTAATACAAACCTCCACTCTGTGGAGGCCAATATGACCTTATTAGATCGGACATGGTCAAAAAAAAAAACTACTCAAAAACAAATAGAAAACGCAGATTTTCTGAATAAATAATACGTAATAAAGACAAATTAATTTTCAAATTATGAAATGGTAATTTGAAATTTAAAATCCAAGTATAACTCAAAAACCAAATATTGTGATTTGGGCCATTTGCCATTTGACCATCTCAGTTGACAATGTGTTTCTAACTAAAAATATTCACCCAATTATGTTTATTTTTTGAGATTCTGATTCAAGGATCTCACCATGCCTTTAATCATCAGGTAAGTAATAATAGTTTGAATAGACAGAATTGCAAATTGACTTACTGACAGAATCCTGCACATCTTTGTGCTCTAGATTTAAATATTCTAATTTGGCCGACACGATGGCATCCGGTAGAGGGGCCGAGTCCTTACTTATGACTTCCCATTTGATATTTTTCTCATCTCCGGATTTCGGAAGTTTAGCAATGATTAACTGAAAAAAAAAAATTGCGTATTAAAGAATCCCTCAAAGATCTAAATAAAAAGGATAGCAAGTTATACACATTTTTATTTTTTATATAAATAAAAATCGTTAAAACTATGAATTAGTTAAAAAAATAATTCTATACATTAGAGAAAACTTAAGAAACTAAATGTTAACAATAAACATGATAATAAGATGATTTTTAAAAAGATCCTTTAACGAATTCACATATTATAATTTTTTTAACCGGTTCTATGCCTTCAGCAAGTATTCACGCTCGATGAAGCCATGATCGATAGGCCCCACATACAAATTTTGTGAGTTATCTTGTCCAACTTTAAACTCAAATTACTAGTCACTGTCGATTGATTTGTATAATCTAAAAAATTTAACACAGTGACATCTGTTTATTAAATAATTATAAAATGCTAAGCCACAAATTATCGGTATTACAGCGATTTTAGTAAGAGTTTCGCTCTACATTCAACGTGTATCGTTAAAAATCTTCGCATGTCAAATACTGCCATAGTAATATCGTGAGGCATAGAAAAGGTTAAAAAATTTAAATAACAAATATTTTTCTTTATATTTTTTTTGGATACATATTTATTAATAATTACATAAAACACAAAATGTTTAAAATTACAAGCTTCATATTTCTACACTAGGTTCCTCTGCTAGGCGGAGATTCGCCTTAAGACATGCCAAAATATAGGTAATATCACAATTTTATCCTCAAAGGGTATATTTCTGTTTCATACAATGAAAAAAATTGCCGAGCAGCGCTCTCTATTTGCTTGGTGTTTTCTCGATTAAAAGTAATTCATAAGGAATAAATTATTATTAATGAAGGAATCAAATGGGAACCCCTGGATTAGATAGATACGGATTATATTAATACATAAAAATTACCTGAGATGGTTGCTTTAAAGAACTCCTTGACGCTAACACTATATCTTCATGGACATCTAGAATAGTTGTACTACATGGGTGTGATTTGTCAGAAATGTCAGTTATTTTCCCACTATCTATAAAGAATTTATGTTTGGTTAGTGTTTAGTTTTTATAACACATAATATATACATTATACATATAGCAGTACAATGCCCTACTGTCGAACAAGATCTTCTTGTCAACTGTGAACTAATAAGCCCCTCCTCTTTTTAACCGCACTTTGACTGCAACGACTTCCGGTTATCGACGAGTTGTCCACGTGTTAAAACTGTGAACTAACAAGCCCCTCCTATTTAGTTAATTGCACTTCGACTACAGCGATTTGTCGGATAGTAAATATGAACAACACAGAGTACAGCTGCGAATTGCGGATATCTGAAATTGAAATTGATTTGTGGATATCTGGAAATGAATTGAAAGGTGCCCTGGCGGTGGGTAAGACAGAAGAGAAGGGCTTGGCAAAATTGTAAAGTTCTTTAACAGAATTGGAGTGAGGATCTGATCGGCAGATCCTCCTCTAGATGAGAAGAGGCGATATAACAGCGAGTGCAGTCAAAGCCTCGGTAAAATCATAAAAAAAAAACACATATCGATGGTGCAGATCACAAACCTCATTAGTCAAAAAATACGATTTTACAGGGGAAGGTTAAAACTGATTTATTTGCAGCATAATATGATGAATATGACATAGGAGTTTTAATTAAAAGATCAATAAACTAGGCTATATTTCTCTTTGACATATGAGGTAAAGTTCAACAGATCCGTTAAATTTTTGTTGATTTTTTGATACCATAAAGTCAAAATCATAAAATTTGACATAGAAGGTTTGTGATCTGCACCATCGATATATAGCAATATATTACGGTGAAACTCCAATTTTACAGTTTTGAAGGGACTGACAAGAACGTAAAAAACGTTTCTATTGATATGACAATGTCTGTCTTTGCTGGGACATTATTTGAACCGGTGTAAAAAAAAAACACAATACTAAACAACAGATAATAACCATGCCTAGTTGGCTAAAATAGAAGACCGCCCATACGATCATGTTGTGTAACCTGGTTGCATGTAAATTGTACGTAAAACATTTCACCGTGAGCTTTATTATTGGAAAGAGATGACCGTATACTATACAGTCTCCAATTTTATTAGATTCAACATGAACAATAATTCAATTTTCATAGCTGATTTTGGCAAAATTCAAGAATGAAAACCTAACCTTACCTAACAAATAATCAAGTATATCGGCTATTTTAAAAATTTGTTTGCTGCTGGCTTCCTGTAAAGTGGAAACCAACAAGAACCATGTTTTATTTAGACATAAATTTTATGTCAGTACTATACGACCCAAAGACGTTGGACGGTCATTAATATACGGCCATATATTTCCGATACAGCATTTCACGGTGAAGTGTGATACGGCGAACTGCATACGTACAAGTTTCCGGACATGATATAACCTTGGCCTTGAATACTGCCGTTGTGTCTATAAATAAAAACACACTTGTGTGTCTGCAATTCATTTCAATGATTTTCCTGTATTTAATTGAATGTATTAAAAACAAGATTTTCATTTTAATTGAATTTTGAATATTTCAGATGTAAATTGCGGGAAATAAATACGTAAAATCAGGAATTAACTGTAGTAAACAGTATGGCAGAAACTACAAGCAAATAGTGAGAAAACATGAATTTCATGCACGTAAAATCAGGGTTCCATTGTAGATGTAGTAATCTTTTAATCAAACCTATGTCAACAACATAGCTGCGGACTTCAGTCTGTTGCGGTGTTGAAAAGAGAAGTCTTCGCCCATCCAAAGCAAAACAACGCTGCGGAAGGCCAGCAGAGTATATTCCGGTGAATTTCTCGCCATTTTCAATTGTCTTTTCCACTCCAACAATGTCTATGACAGTTTTTATGACAGGCTGAAATTAAATAAATACATCTTGTAATGAGAAGCAGAACGAGTGGTCACTTTTGTTTGTTATCATCATTGTATATTTGAATTGTCAAGAATCAAAAACTATTTTGTAGGCATTTTGTAGTCCTGAGTAAATAAAAAAACTGTATATTTTAATATACATAATTTGTAAACACCTCAGATAGCCGCTAGAAGAATTCTTTTTTGAAAAAATACGACGCCCAACGGGACTTGAACCTGTAACCACTGGATTCGTGCCAATGTGCTTTAACCAATTAATCTACGGGCATTCTACTTAATTACAACTAATTTTAACTAGTAGTTCTTACATGAAACGCTTATCAAATTGCGTTAATGTTGACTATCAGTTTTTGTGTTTTAGATTTAGGTATCATTAATTGCCCTAATTACAAAACCGACACCCGGATATCTATAAATTTTTATTTAAACGTACTTGCACTTGCTAATAATTTAATGAACCATATCTTTTATTCTATAATGTAACATACATATAATGTAACATTCTATATGTTGAATAAATATAATTTGAAAACACATCAGATACCTACAAGTTCTGTAAGGCGTCAAATTTTTTTAGAATTTTTCTGGTAGGTATATAACGTCGATAATAAGACAAAAGACAAATGTAGAACTAAAAGATGAAATATCAAATTATAATTACCTTTGGCAGCACTGGGAACTCAGTTTTTACCAACTGATGGCAAGAATGGTGAGGTCCTCCGGCATCCCTTTGGAGCCAGACCAAATATTTCCCATCGCAGCTATACCTTGGCGACCGAACGGCTTTCTTTTCCTCTGATATTTTTGCTGCAAAAAACATAACAGAAATTCATCAAACATGTTCAAGTTATAATCCCAACTGTATTTAAATGTGGCGTTTGTTCGTATCGATATGTATGATTTGTCTCTTTCAGCAGCCTTCCTTGAATTACTTCCAACAGCTCCCTATTACTCCTTTATCTTCTAGCATCACTTTGGGGAGAACCGGTTTAGACCAACACTCGAAATGTCACTTGAAATGTCTTAAAAATATCATAATCTAATGTAAGTCTTGTTCATTTGTAGCTGGCATGATTATTGACAATATGACACCTAACCTTACCAAACGAGCGTGATTTCTGGTGATTTTTCAACTACCTATCATCTAGCATCTTTTCAAGGATTTCCACATTTACTTGATGGAAATTCATGATAATTTATAATATGTATAAAACACACGGTATTCACCACATTATAAAAAGTATTGGAAATACATAAAATATGTGATTATGTGATTGAAAATTTTGATTCTTGTCTGTCAATATTAGAAAACTTCATAACTAGACACCGGATATCTGGAGTCCTTTTTTTTTTGGGACGGACTCGAATATTACAACATTTTTTAATTAAAAAATGCGTTAATAATTTATGGAACCTATGTTTTTCAGAAAAATAAGTTGTACGATGTAGTAGGTACAATGAAATATGAAATAAATGATATTGATAATATGTGCAAGAGACTTTATCGATACTTAATTATATAGAAACGCTGCTATTAGTAGGTAGATATACTATACTATTTAGAGAAATTAATGAAGCGCTTACGTATAGAGTGGAAAAATTAGTTGTTAATAGTAATATCTATAATATTTAATAATATTCCACTTTTTATATACATACCTATTATTGTAATCAAAGTTTAAAATTTCTACTAAACTACTTTTATTTTCACTATCGAATAACAAATCACACTTGCTCCCATAATGAGAAGGACCTGACAGCTAGTGTAATATTAAAATCGTACCAAATCTGAATGATTTCGTATATTATGTTGATACTACGAAAATATATAATATGAAAACATATTATTATATTATATGGATTTATGGATGGGTAAAATGGGGAATATCGGACCTATGTGGTTAATGAAACCCTTTAGAAAAAGTTTCGTACGAAAGATACTTCAAATCGTACTTTTGTGTTTCAAGCAAGTGGTTGGACATATTGAGATATTCAATTTTAATATATAGGTACTGATGTTGTAATGTTTTTTTTGACATTTTATAGGCCATTTTCAAAAACTTTATATTCATCATGCAAAATATGTAAGTACATGCGTTTTCTGTTAATTGCTACTCCCTAATACTATAAATTATATATCATAGTATTATTTCAATGAAATATATAAACCCGATATAATTATTTATTTCGGAAGTTATCAAAATGATACAATCATAATTAGTCGACATTGATACATTGTGTACCTATATATAGTACCTAATACCATTGATAATAAATTATTTTATCAAGAAAATATTAGATATAAATAGGTATAACACAGTTGCAGTGCCTACCATTTGCCTTAACAAGTTGACCTTGGTTCTAATAGTTCATTGATTTATCCAATCTGGGAGTTCACACATGAAACTATAATTTGATGTTATAGTAATATGGTAGAAAAAACAAAAAAAACTTAACCTGCGCGTTTGTTAACTGATCTACGTATTTTCTTAAAATCCGAGATCACTTCAGTTTTAACGATTATGGATTATAGCTTAAAATTGTTTATTTGTTTTTATTTAGTGAGTAGGTATATTTTGTGATATTTCACATTAGCTGGTTCCATTGTTTACGGGAAATGACGATTTAACGGGCTTACCTATTGAATGTATTAATAGTATGTAATATATTCATTACGGGTTTTTCACAAACACTTCAGATAATCAAAATTTGTTTTTTACTTGATCCTTTACTAATAGGTAAGAAGGTTTTAACAATCTTTTATTATGTCAATGTGCATTTACGATCGGTGAGTGCGCATAGTGCACGAAGAAGCCAGAAGGCCATAAGCCAGAAGGCATAAGCCGGGTCGTAAATAATGACTAATAGAATACCTAGTACAAAACATAAATCAATTAGAATTTATTGATTAATATTTTTGCCACTCGTACCCGTTAGATATAGGGACCATTATACCACTTTCCTCTAGAAGGTGTATAAGGTACTTTTAAACACTTTGTACATTTTGCATTTTTGTTTATTGTTATTAAATCTTAGTTGATATTATTCTTTTGACTTATTAACTTAAAAATAACAACAGTGGATGAAATATAATATTCCTAAATATTATAATATGTCACATATATAATATTGTGTAAGTATATAATATATAATTATCAAGCCTCGATAGCGAAGGCTGCGTGACTAGCAAATGCACTTACGACCTATGTAAACCTGCCGCTTTGTAATTTTATTCTTGTAAATCCACGGTATTATAGATGGTTGCACTATTATATCTAAAATGTAAACATAAATTTATATGCAATATTGGTATATACTACAGCTGATGATGATACATACTATCGTATGGAAAATAATTCATTTTTAAGTTGTGGGTTTCTTGTACGTATCATGCGATAAAAGCAATAAAATCGTCTTCAAGTTTTTGTCATTGGTCGGGAACCTTTTTTGATACATACACCTACGGCAGGTGAATTTTAAACACAGCAAATTTTTCACAGTTTTGAAGTTACGCTATTTCTTAATGTATATAAACCAGTCATTTAATAAATAAGGACAAATATCACCAACAAGTTAGTTCAAGTAAACAATCGACTCCCACGTCCTCTATACTTAATTGACTTTTTATGCAATAATATGTACCTACCTATATTTTGTACTGTTATTCAATTGAAAATGTCCATTAGGATAAAATCGGTTGAATATCAACATTATGGAATAAATGTGGAAAAAGTACGAAAGTACATATTATAAAGTGTTTTAATGAAATGTGTATCTAGGTACCAGTCGTTTTATGTGATGAATAGTTCTTTACACTTTATAATATGTAAGTATTTAAATCAAATACATAATATAATCATATATCAGATAATTTCTTTTTAATAACAACATTTAAATATAATGCTAATTATGTCGAATGGCCACCTAATCGGCGCGCCTTTAGCGTACAATGTATTAAATGGGACGGCGGGACTTTTTTTAATGTTACACACCTACAAACTTACCTGTAGAATGGCCAAAAATGGAACTACGAATTACCATAGGACGCCATTTTGAAAATTTCATTCGAATGTCAGATTTTGTCCAGTTACTAGTCTTGATTGGGTAGTTTTCGACAATGGCTCCATTTTTTTTGTAGTACTTATTCCACTTTTAATCAATAAATTAGGACCGGTTTCATCCGCCTCAGAGGGACATTTTCAACTGAATCTTCCCTTGTTCGGTTGAAAATGTCCCTCTGATGCGAACGAAACCGGTCCTAATTTATTGATTAAAAGTGGAATAAGTACTACAAAAAAATGCGTTTTTTTAATTAAACAACAATAAATATTAACGTAATACAATCACTAAGTGAAAATCTGAAGTATTACATGGGACGGCGGGACTTTTTTTTAACGTTACACACCTACAAACTTACCTGTAGAATGGCCAAAAATGGAACTACGAACTACCATAGGACGCCATTTTGAAAATTTCATTCGAATGTCAGATTTTGTCCAGTTACGAGTCTTGATTGGGTAGTTTTCGACAATGGCTCCATTTTTTTTGTAGTACTTATTCCACTTTTAATCTATAAATTAGGACCGGTTTCGTCCGCCTCAGAGGGACATTTTCAACTGAATCTTCCCTTGTTCAGTTGAAAATGTCCCTCTGATGCGAACGAAACTGGTCCTAATTTATTGATTAAAAGTGGAATAAGTACTACAAAAAAATGCGTTTTATTAAATTAAACAACAATAAATATTAACGTAATACAATGACTAAGTGAAAATCTGAAGCAATATTATATTGCAAAACCTTTAGAAGAATGCAATTACGGCTTACGCAATACATAATATTATAATAGTAGGTTCAAACGAATATTTTCAGGGATGTCTCGCATCTTCAGATGTACGCCACTGGTATTTTGAAGATGAAATTTCTTACGATCGATTTGATGAAATTCTTCAATGTCAATAGTTTATAATCAAATAGACCAGTTTGGGCAGAGCATCCTCAAAATACTTAAATATCTAAAGAAATAAACAAGTAGGTATGTGACTTTTTTATCGATATGTAGGTACGGTATTGTTGCTTGTAATACTAATAGGTATCAATATGATACATTTAGAACATAAAACGGGTCAGCGGACAAAATCTTCCAATATTTGTATTTATATTAGTGGTAGGTACGCAAAAGCTATTCGATATTTAATTATGAAAAAACATATTCTACACGCATTTTATAAAAATGGTTTACCATTACTTACCTGCAATAAAACAAACCATCAATTTTGTAATGCGATCTTTTTAATTGCATGCTGCCAGAAAAAACAACTGACAAATTGTAGAAATCCATACTAAGAATCATTTGGGCAAAAGTCTCCTTAGGATATTGGATTCGTCCACCATTTTAATGTGTTTTTTTATGGGTTGACGGTTAAAAACTTGAAAGATCCGGCCTTTATTCATAACACAAGTGGATTTATTGAAAAATATATATAATTGCTAAAAATACACTGAATACCCTATATTTTTAACTGGAAAACCATTTGAAAAACATTTCTGTCGAGCGTCACACTCCTTTTAACTATAGCAGTAGGTAGGGAGGCCGACAAAGATAATGGCCTGGTGGCCCGCTTCAGGATGTGGGGGCCGTGGTCTCTGATAATTATCTTAGGAATCGGGGTCATCTATTGTTGGTTCTCCCAAGGTGTAGAATTAACCTGCCATTTGTAATGCCAATTGGGAGGGCAAAACTATGTTTAATCAAATCGCTTTGAATATTGATATATTCCACTTATGTGAGGTGAATTTAGGTGGACGCTGTTTATAAAATTTTAAGATAGGGTCTATAAACATAGTTCACTCTGTGTCCTTCCATATACTTTTATTTTTCGTATTGAAATATTTACTCATATTACCTACCCTGAATTTTTGTTTTTCTAAAATTGTTAACACTTATACTCAAACAACATCTTCTTGGCTACATGTTAAAACTGTGAACTACAAGCTCCTCCCATTTTTAACCGCAATTCCATTATAAACTAATAAGCTCCTCCCATTCAGTCGACAACAGCGCCGTCCGGCTTTTGCCTAAATCTTCTTGTTGGAGAGTACTTCATGTCATGCCGTGAACGCTTTGAATTTATAATTTGTCATGTTCATTATATTATGTAAAATAAATAAATTTGAATTTAGGGTCATGTTTCGCTCACATGGTAAGCTTTATCAAATATGCCTAGTTATGAATATTTAATTTTCTGGTTGCGGAATGTACTTACTCGTCTTTTTGTCCAAGGTTGAGATAAATATGTAACTCGGCCTGTTGGTGCAGAAGATCAAACCCAATCTTCTCGGTTCTGTCTCCCATGCCACTCCAGTCACGGAAGAGTCATCAGGTGACCAACATACCTACAGAACGAATGCTGATTTAGGTTACACATAACACGAGAGTGGGTATCTTAGATTAAAAACCCATGACTATATTAGTTTTGGCCACAATATGAGTGATACGGAACGTACTAATTTGCAATCACGTTACGTTCATAGACAAACAGAGAATCCACATTAAAAAAAACAGTAAGTAATGTGTATACATATAACTAAAACCAATACATAACATCAAATCAAAAATAATGATATCTTCAATTAAAAAGGTAAGCCTCATTTCAGTGTACTGCCAATGAAAAAAATGCTGGAAATGATGTGCTACAAACCTGTCCAGGACACCATGATTCAGGTAACCAATCGAATATGGAAAAAGTCTCCGTATCAAGCTGACACATGGTGATCACGGAGAGATGTTTCCCAACTAGCTGCTCACCCCATTCAGGTTTGAAATCGTACTCCTTACCCTAACAATTATTATAATAAAACATTTTAATGGAAACATACAAAGTGCATTTTCTGTTAATCTAACTAAGTGGTCGGCAAACCGCGGCTCTTTAGCCCCTTGAGTGCGGCTTGGCCACAAATGACCACGTACGGGCTTAACGCTTTCGCTGCTGAATAGATAATGAGATTTTAATTGCCCCCTTTAAAATGCACGTTAATTACATCGATCGGCCGCCTGGTCATTACGCACCGTGTGCGTCTTCCGCGTCCAAAGTATTAAACAGTGAGAAATAGAACAGTCAAAATGTCTTCGAATATAACCAACCAGCAAGTCAAAGATCTTAAATTCATTTCAGCTTTATCAATAGCAGTTGGCGAGTCTTGTGACATAAAAGATACAGCACAAGGTTCATTTTTGTACGATTTATTTCATCTACAGGTCCTAAAGAAGAACTTTCAGGACTATTGCCACTCAAAGGTCAAATACGAGGAGAGGATATTGCAAATGCTGTAATTAAGTGCATGGAAAAACATCATATTCCACTTGATAAAATTGTGTCAATTTCAACTGACATGGCGAAAAGTATGACCTGCGTAAGAAAAGGGTTTGTTACTATTTTGAATCACTAGATAGGTACTTGCTTACCATTGCATCGTTTGTCAAGAAGCGCTTTGTGCACAGACATTTCCAGAAGAAATTTGCAAAGTTATGGAATTGGTGATTAAGATTATGATATTAGATTTAGACTGAGCTGATATGGACATATTGGAAAAAAAGAAATGTGAAATGTTTCCCTTTTCGGTTCTACATCTTCATGCGAACAATCTTTTTCAAGCATGACCCTTTTCAAGAGTAAATTGAGAATTCGTCTTATTGATGAGAACCTGGAATCGTGCCAAAAATTAAAAACAACATACGAACCTGACTTACCTAAACTTTTCAAGGAGATGCAAGGCCATTGTTCACATTAAGTGTTTGTCAGTCATTGTAATGATTTAATTTTACGGATATCTCACTTACAATTTAATTTTTATCAATAGACAAGATCATTATTATTATGATATCAAGTTTTATTCAGTGTACCCACCTATAATTTAATTAAGACTCAAAACTTCAATTAAAGTTTATAAGGTTAATAAACAGTGTACCTATCTACTGTACGAAAACATCTTCTTGGCTACGCTTTCAGGCGCTGTTGTTTACTAAATGGGAGGAGCTTTAATGGAGATGCGGTAAAAAATGGGCAGAGCATGTTAGTTCACAGTATTAACACGTAGCCAAGAAGAAGTTTTCCTACAGTACCTATTTATTTTAAGTTTAAGAAATTTGGCTCTTAAAAGAAATCTCAATAGTTATACTGTTGATATTTGGCTCTATTGACCAATGAGTTTGCCGACCACTGATCTAACATAAAACATTTTGGATTACGTTACGCTGTGATAGATAAATTAAACAGTATAAAAAATCATACAAGTATGCTTACACTTTTATCAGTGTTCATTTAAAAAGATAAATAAAAGTTTTAAATAAAAAAAATTATATATTAATAATATAATTTCATTTAAAAATACCTTGGACGGTTTTTCATCTCCTGCGGTTTCAGTTTTGTCTTTATCTTTGACAGATTTCCTCTTCATGAATGACTCAGACTTTGGCAATTTCTTTTCAGCTATGTAAATGACTCTATTCTCTGACTGATCCCATTCAAAGCTCCCAAATTCACCTGTATGTTATTTAAAATTAGTTGAGGTATGTATAGTTTAGAATTTAGATTACCTACGTAGGTATTAACATTGTACTTTTGTGAGATGTTGAATTTACTCCTGTACTGAAAATGTACTCATGAATCATGCATCAAGCGTATAATCCATATACAGTGGAACCTCTCATAACGAGCATAATCCGTTCTAGACTCTTACTCGTAATGTAAAACACTCATTAAGTGAAATAATTTTTCCCATATAAACTAATGTAAAATACGATAATGTTTAAGGGCGGACGTGCTCAGCGTGGGTCAAAATGGAGCTTTTATTTTATTTTCAAAGCATGATCCTGGACATTCCTTTAACGTTGTAGATAATCTATTTATATAATTTTAAAGCCTTTTATCCTTTATATTTATTTTAAACATTTGATGACTGCATAAAGTATTTTTATTACATAAAACAGTATTATTTTAAACCTCTCGCTCTAATGTTTTAGAATATAGTCATATTTCAGTACATAAATGTGCAGTGGTGTTAAGATTTTTTACGTTTATTAATTTTTAAACGCATTTACAAAACCATCAGTATAATTTATGTCAACATTATTATAGTGAAATATTTACAATAAAAAATTATATTGATAATCTCTGTGATCCCAAATTTGACAAGAATTAGACATTTTATTATTCAAAAAATGGGCAAGATTAACACATTTGAAGATAATTCTAAAGATACTGATTATAAGCTATGTCTTTGACCATTCAAATGTGATAAACATCCTACAAATAATGATTGCTTTATAATAATTATTGACCTAAGAATAAGGTAGTGTTTTTTTGAAATACGCCATTTCTTTTGGCATTCCCCAGTGGTCAAGCTACAACATACGGCCGTGAAAAAGACAGTGAAAAAAACAGACTGACGCACTGGTGCGGAAAGTCAGTGGCGTGAAGAGGGGACTTCCCCTTTCCGCGTCACTCATTTTGCGAAATGTCGCTCGTTAAGATAGCCATTTTTTTACAATTTGTTTTGGTCGTTATGAGAGGTCCCACTGTATTATGTAGTTATTATTAAAGTACAGAATCCTTACCGTCAGCATATACATCTCCGTGGATGTCGAGTGCCGGCAATTCGATGCATTGCCTTCTGTGACGGTATTTCCAAACTTCCAAATACTGTTTCTTAACATTCTTTGCATCCATCTGTTCCCTCACTATCGCTCTCAAATTTTCTAAAGGTGAAACTGCTGATATGACTCTATAATCAATACCATAGTATTTTAAATATACAAATACAATATGAATAGCAGTGGCGAAGGGTGGAGGTAGGATGTGGAGATTCACCATAAATAGTACACACTAAACTTTGTCAGTCATACTTATTTGTTTTCATTGAACTAATAATACAAATCGTCAGCTGAATGCAGAACTATTCGAACTTAAATTTGAAATATTTGACAAGAGTTCTTTGAAACGACTTATTGAAATTATGTATAAATTCACGCATCATTTTTTAGTAGGATAATCGATGAAATAAAAGTTGCATATATTTGTCTAAATCAGGGGTAGTCAACCTGGTCCCTACCGCCCACTAGTGGGCGTTCCAGCTTTCATGGCGGGCGGTAGAGGTTTTAAAAACATTTTAGTAATTTAATTAATTAAATGTAATATGCAAAATATAAATAAAAAGATAGATTTTACTACTTCCAGTAAGTTGTTTAATAAAGATTTATTCTGCCAAACTTAGCAAAAGTCTGAAGAGTATTTGGTAAGTAATTATTATTATATGGTTTAACTTGCTTTAATTTTATAAAATAAAGTTACTTCCCTACTTTATAAATCACCATTACTGTGGAACCGGTGGGCGGTTAGAAAATTTGATTAGTAACAGAGATACAAAAGTGGGCGGTAGGTATAAAAAGGTTGACTACCACTGGTCTATATAAACAATAAATAACTGAAGTAGGCTGTTTCAAAAACTCTTCTTTGAAATATTTCAAATGTGAGTAAGAATAGTGTTTTGTTCATTAAATAAATTAGATGTTATCTATGATGTTATCAAAACTTTATTGTAATGTATGATGAGAGTTGTACAATTATTTTTTAATTAGTTTAATTCTAATCATTAAAAACTAAAAATTTACTCACTCATTGCTGACATCAACGCCAAACGAAGATTCGGACAGGACATTTAAATTTGCTCCAATCTGCTGATTGAAGGTGATCTTGGATAATTTATTGGTCTCCAGATTTCTTTCAGCCCATACTGAGGTGACTTCTGAACCTTTTTTAAGAAGCTTCGCATTAGTCAAAGCGGGAATTTGAGCAAGAGCCCGATAGGTGGAAACTACTTTATCCATCTGGAATAAATATCAAATTAACTGTGACACTAGAATAAAGTGGTACCTAATAAATTGTGTATCACCAACTATATTTGACTACTTCATCCATTCCTGAATAATACAGCAACCATAAAGTCAAATAAATGGTAAAACGCTCAACTAATTAAAATGTAAATCAGTTTTACGTCTGCATTCAATTACATGCGGCGGTCAGTTCATCACGAACCTGTGTACTCTTCTGCAACATATTCTTGGCTACGCTTCTAGGCGCTGTTGTCTACTAAATAGGAGGAGCTTGTTAGTTCACAATGGAATTGCGGTTAAAAATGTGCGGAGCATGTTAGTTCACAGTTTTAACACGTAGCCAAGAAGATGTTGCTGATGAGTACATTATAATATGTGGTATTAGTTTATTTTAAACTTTTGCGTTTCACAGCGCCCTAAAGAACGTCTAAACAAAATAAAATATCAGGAAACACACTCGGTAGTTGTTTTGAGCTGCCACTTGGATATTTACTACTCGGAATCATATTCAACACATATTTTCAAGCTTTTCCGAGTTACCAATTGAAAGTATTCCGTTTTAACAAGAATTACAAAAATTAAATCAACCGAGATATTTGATGGAATTTGAATTAAAATTTTAGTTGATTTAAATCTTGTTCTATTCCATTCGAGCTTTTTTTTTTTTGCAACCTAGGTTTTGTCTTTCGGCATCTTCATGTACTTTGTATACTCACTAAGCCGGCTCGCACATCTAAACTCGTCTCCTCTGCAACATGTCGTATGTCACATAGCTGTTATTTACAAAACACACATTACCAAATGGAGCTCTGCACATTGGTGGAATGCAAAATTTTAGTTAGAAAAAAACATCTGGTGTCGCAAACAACAAATTGCACGTGACTCACGCTGCAAGTCGCTTGCTGTCAGTGTTGCAGTTACGCCTGTGCAAACCGCTACGAGTTGGCTATTTCAATTCAAATGTAACCGGTCGCCGTATCTCCTACAAAATGACAGACGAGCGAACCAATATTTACTCTGTCCAAGAGATTGAAATATAATTATACGTGCCTATATGATTATACAAGGAGAGACCACTTCAGAAAATTGCTGCGCTCAATACATAATAATCGCTGTTTCGGCGTCTGATGGCATTTTTGTTTGCTGTTTCATTTTTTGACGACTTTCGACGATCGAGAGGTTGCAATCGTCACTGTCGCTAAGTTCCTATGTGCACAGCCGGCTATGCAACATGAATGCGACATTTCCACAATGTTTGATTTATGGCTGTGTCGCAGACGACGCGAGTTTAGATGTATGAGCCGGCTAATAGTAAAAGAACAAAAATTAATACAATAAAAGAATTTGAAACTGGTTCTTGTATGTTTAGTGGAAACCAGCAGCAAACAAATTTTGAAAATAGCCGATAAACTGGATTATTTGTTAGGTTAGGTTATGTTAAGTTAGGTTAGGTAAATATTCTTGAATTCAGGAATTTTTGCGAAATTGGCTATGAAAATTGCCACTGTACCCGCCTGGCTTCCAGTAAACAGACTTATTCCGTGAAATCTTACTACCTACCTGCTAAGTAAAGGAATATAAAAAATAATTTTAAGTGTTTGTAAAAACCTAAATTTATCTGAATTTTGAATATTTCACACCTAAATTGAACGTAGTTATGCAGAATGTAGCCAGTCCAAAATAATGTCAAGCTGACATAATGGCACTTCAGTAACAACATGATTATTAAAAATGTATGTAAAATTGTAAATAGTATTTTATTTCAAGAATATTTTTTTTGCGGCTTGTCTATATCATATTGATCTATATCATAATATCTCATTTTTTTATTTTTTGTGGACTGGATACTTTCTGCATAACTATGTCCAATTTGAGGTAATAAATAAGTAACACAGTAAGTGTAGGTACTAAAACTAACAGCACTGTAGTAACTACACGAAAATACCGAGGAAATCGTGAATTCCAGGCACGAAAAATTGCGATTCCACTGTAAATTTACATACCAAGATATTATTTTTTATTTTAAAAAAATTACCTGTTCAGACATCCTTCTCATCAGTGGTCGAATTACAGTGTGGACTACAGTTTTGTTTTAGATAAATTGAATTATTCACAAGGTGTTGTAGGTACTTGCCGTTATCTGTCAAAAAAGATAAACAATGGCATGATAAGAAAATTTTAAGTAAATATTGCTCATTAAAATGGTGTGGCTGTGAAGTTAATCAGTTAATATTGTGGTTTACCAAAATAACAATATGGTTTGGATTTACAGGAAAATATATTTTTGCTATAGCTTCGTTCAATACTTTTTTTATTAATACTGACGTCTTCACCATCATATTTTCAAAACAATATTGTTTTTCAAAATTCCGACAAAAAGGTATTATGTATACCTAAGGTTTATGTATTAGGTTTCTCTTTGTGTCATTCATACCATCACCAACGATACTAAAGTTGTGTTTGCTCTCTTTTCTCCCTCCTTCTGTATCTCTCTCTATCTGGAATTCCACAGGATGACGGATCAGTGGTAAGGTTTACTTTTCTATATTTGAATTATACCTACCTCGTCTTGGCAGTGCTGAATTAGGCATATTATTATATGAGTCGCCTATTTCCAAAGTTTGTTTTGTTTTGAGATATTCACAAAAAAACGAGTATTGAACCTCTACATAGAAAAAATAACATTTTTTTTTTCTTGGGCCATTGGGCGGGTGCTTTTAATATTATAACTACAGAGCTTTTCTAATCAAGCACTTGAAAGTTTTGCGAAACATGATTACACTCATACTTTACCGTATTGAGCGAAAGTTTCAAAATACTCCGTAACAATGGAAAAGATGATATTTGAAAATTGGATGATGTTTTTCAACTGTTATACTGACTGCAAAAGACCAGTTTTGGAAATGTTTATTGAACATGTGTATGTTTACCACTTTGAATAAGGAATGTAATTACATATTCAGTTCATTTTTGGTCAAAACTAGACAAGATTATTTTTGGAAATGGGTGACTCATATATTATATAGGTACCTACTATATTTTTTGTAAAAAAAAACTCAATAATAAAATTATCTTTAACAGCTTACATATTACATTACATATTATCGAAGAAAACCAGATAACTGCAATATTTAGTTACTTATTAACGTCATTTATAATATCTATAAAATGTGCATGGATTATAATCACATTGCCATTTTTCATCGATTAACTCTATTAAAATGAATCACAATAATGAATAATTTATAATCGTTCTTTTTTCACAGCTAATATTAGCTATCGTATTCTGCTAACATGTCCACTTAGATATTGAAATATTTCCACATACATTACATTATATTGTATTTGGATAAAAATAAATTCTACCTATACTTATTACAATTAGGATACCTACATGATATTGCAAATTTTCTTACATAATATTGTATCGTGACTTTTTATTATCGCGTGCCATTTAATTAGGTAATATTAAGATTTCTATCTAAGACAGTGTCCATTATTAAGTCAATTATTGATAAATATATTTACTTTTATGAAATTTGAAATGTGATTCTCTATTGCTAGCTGACTGAAGTTTTATAATTTATTTTTAAATCTCATTATTCAATTTTATACTAACCAAGAAAAGTTAAGAAATCATTAGATACATACCTATTCTCTTTGTTGGTTATTTTAGTATTGCTTTTGTTCTTTTGATTCTCTAATTTTATTGACAGTGACAGGACTGACAGGAGATTTATTATGGATTATTGCCATAAAAAATAAAATTAGTTTTTTTTAAATGGTAAAGTTTTGTAATTTTGACAATTGATACTCTAACCATTTTTAATATCGATAATCGTTATCATATCGATATTCATGAAATTTTTGGTTATATTAGCGGTAAAACTAACAATATTCTGCTTGTTTTTGTTGTAAGATTATTGTTTGCATAATCGCAGTCACATAAGGAAGGGCGCAGCAGATACACGACACTGCAGTTGGCGGGCGACGACGCAGGTCTTACTTGATTCCAAATAAATCCGATTAGAATCTCCAATTGAATTTTAAAAAAAATGCAGTGCCGAGTGTCTGCACCCCAATACGTACATGTAGGTAACTATGTACGGTGAGTCGGGGTAAGTGTGACATATAATTCAATGAGATGAATTTCAACGTGGTTCATGATACATCGGTGTGTTTTAAACAGTTGAAAACTTTACCGTAGGATCTACAAAAGCATTACAATTAATATGTACAGAAGGTACCCACTATATATCTTATTATAATACGACATTTTAATATTTTTTGATCACTAGTCAGTTTGTTACACTTACCCCAATATTGGGGTAAGTGTAACTAAATTCATCTTTATTCCAAAAGCAGTTTTCCTTATTTATTTATAATTATTTTAAGGGCGGACGTGCTCAGCTCTGCTCAGCTCAACCTAACCTAACCGATTTTTTTTAAACGGTACATGTTCAAACACGCGCGTTAACATCATTTTACTCCCTACTTCAATTATAGTTTGTCAATTTATGGCTACGGCCGTATGTTGTAGCTTAACTACTGGGGAATGCCAAAAGAAATGGCGTATTTCAAAAAAAACACTACCATATTCTTAGGTCAATAATTATTATAAAGCAATCATTATTCGTAGGATGTTTATCACACTTGAATGGTCAAAGACATAGCTTATAATGAGTATCTTTAGAATTATCTTCAAATGTGTTAATCTTACCCATTTTTTGAATAATAAAATGCCCAATTCTTGTCAAATTTGGGATCACAGAGATTATCAATATATTTTTTTATCGTAAATATTTCACTATAATAATGTCAATATAAATTATACTGATGGTTTTATAAATGCGTTTAAAAATTAATAAACTTAAAAAATCTTAACACCACTGCACATGCATGTACTGAAATATGACTATATTCTTAAACATTAGAGCGAGAGGTTTAAAAGAATACTATTTTATGTAATAAAAATACTTTATGCAGTCATCAACTGTTTAAAATAAATATAAAAGATAATAAGGCATCAAAATTATATAAATAGATTATCTACAACGTTTAAGGAATGTCCAGGATCATGCTTTGAAAATATAATAAAATCTCCATTTTGACCCACGCTGAGCACGTCCGCCCTTAATGGGATGCTCGCCTACACTTCGATAGAATATTGTAAAACCTAAACTAAGGCCCGTTTCAGATGGGACACGGTGTCGCGCTCGATATAATATAGACGGCCTTTGTATTTGAATAAAGGTGCCGTTGTATTATGTTTATGAACGCCCAGAGCTAATGAGTCAACGTATAATTTTGCGATATAAATTAGAACATAAAACTGACTGCGGTCATAAAAACATGTGTAACGGCGGCTTGAGAATGTAGCGGCCGACGGAAAAGTGTACCATACACGCTTTGACTCATTAACTCGGGGCGTTCATAAACATAATACAAAGACCCTTTTATTCGAATACAAAGGCCGGCCTCCTTATTAATACGAGCGCGACACCGGTGTCTCGTCTGTATACATTAAATTTGTGTTGTCTGCACCATGCTGTTCAGTCTTTTACGCCGTCTGCGGTTGCGTTTTTTTATGTATTCCTTTCTATAGGTATCTCGCGAAGGCATAACGCGCCTACTAGCTTTTACATTTCCGACGACGGAAGAGTCGACAGGCGAGCATGGGGTTGAACGCAGCGTTCAGTTGTTCATGTTTGCGGATAGCTTAAACATGACGCATGATGATATTTAATAAATAATTTAAAGCAAACATTTTTAATATATTCTACCTATATAGCTATGTTGTGATATTTTCTTCATTCATTGGGGGGAAATCCAGATTCGTGATACCAGTGTAGTCCAACAATGGTGAGACGTACTCGGTACCTAGTTATAGGTATTATCTTCTATGTTGCCGAAACTCGCGAATTTTCTTGTATGCTAGGAATTAGAAATCTATGAATGTATATTTACTAATTTATTTAATCTTAAATTAAAAAGGTCAACGATTCAGTTATGTAGGTACCTCAAAAACCACTTATCTACTAAGTACCAGTACTCGTCTAGGTATTATTTAGTCGTGTTCAAACGTCAAAATAATTTCCATATTTAAAACACATTGGCGCACCTACTTACTACATATGTGTATGTGAACTTAGTCGTCTACATTGGCCAATGATGGCGAACCTAGTATGGCACGCGAATGTTTTATTTTGAAGAGGAAAAAATACCCATAATAATAATAAATGACAGATCGCATTGTATAAATTTAATAATAGCAGGCAAATACTCCTCAAAAATAAGCATTACGTTTTATGTAAATATATAATTGTACCTATTATAGGTCGGTCCATAGGCTTTATGCGTTACATGTAATATTATCGCACTGACCTCATCAGGCGGCGGGGAAGCCGCGCTGCAAATCTTTAATTTTGATCGATTTACAATGCTAATGTAGCGAGAGAATTCCTCACTGATTGGAGCAATTCTTATGTCGATTTGTGTTTAAAGAACCAAAATAAGTAATAGGTACAGTAACAAACAATTTCATTTATACCCGCAAAAATGGCTGCAAATAAGAAACAATTAAAATTAGAGAACCGAAATATATGGCGTACCAGTGGGTCTATTCTATGCTTATCGACCGCTAAAGTGATAAAGTGAAAAATATTATCAAACTTAGGGTAGGTTTGTATCAAAATATTAGCACTTATTGTAACAATTACACGAAGCCGGTTTTTATTGTTGCAATAAGTGCTATATTTTAACAGCACCTATCTTGCTGCTGTTAAAATATCGGACTTATTGCAACAATAAAAACCGGCTTCGTGTAATTGTTACAATAAGTGCTAATATTTTGATACAAACCTACCCTAAGTTTGATACTATTTATCAATTTAGTGTTCGATAAGTATAGAATAGACCCACAGGTACATAATTGAAAAAGTGATAAATCTATATTTATACTATGTTCTGTCAGTGGTATCTAGAATCATTTTTAAATAGAATTCTTAAAAACTACTTTCCTTCACGAGAACTCCTCGGCACGTCAGACAGTCGAAAAATAATATTTGAGAATTTTTGACACGCGGACGTTAAAAGGTTCGCTATCCCTGACATAATACTTTTGTCATTTATGAGGTACTATTTAGTCGAGTCAAACAAATATTTTTCTATACACGCAGTGTTGCCGACTGTTATTCACAAAAAATAGGGTACCTAACAAAATAAGCTAGGTGGCAGAATATTTTTTTTCGAAATTGAAAAAGACTTCTAGAAACTAGCATTTCAAAAAAATGTATCTACCACAATAATTATTATTATAAACATCGTTTTTACAAGAATTTAGTATTTTACAACTAATTAAACTCATAAAATCAAAAATGAATGTAGGTAAGAAATTTAGTCATCAATTTGTATGTAACATTAGGTGTATCTTCTTCTTCCACGGCGCTACATCCCGGGGTGGGATTTGGCCTCCTCCACAACCGCTCTCCACTCACTCCGGTCTCTCGCCACACTTCTCCAGTTACCGGGTCTTCCTATATGAAGCTAGTCCACTTCTACGGCGTCAGCCCATCTCCTTGGACGGCCTCTGGGTCTCTTCCGTTGGGGTAGTCACTTTGTCATGATCTTTGGCGCTCTAACTTCAGGCATTCTCTCCACATGTCCCGCCCATCGTAGTCTTTGGGACTTACAGTATCTTATGATTGTTTGCTGTTCAATCAGCTCTTCCAACTCGCGGTTCATTTTTATTCTGTAGTTCCCATTTTCCAACGTGCGTCCAAAGATTTTGCGCTCGAAGACAGCTAATTTGTTTTCCTCGTTTTGAGTTAAGCACCAAGTCTCACAGCCATAAGTGATCACTGGCCTAATAATTGTTTTATAAATTAGAAGTTTACTTCTTCGGCCTAGAATCTTCGACCCCACCAGTCCCTTGCAGGCATGCCAGCATTTATTCCCGGAGATGAGGCGGATTTTTATCTCCTCTGCTGTCTTATTTTGGGTAGTAACGTGGGTCCAAAGGTTATACATTAGGTGTATTTTTTTTTCGACCATGTCCGATCCTGATAGGATCATATGGGCCTCCACAGAGTGGAGGTTTGTATTGAGAGATTTTGTTTTTTTACGAGAAATGGATGTCAGCCACTTGCTCAAACTATTAGGTCCATACCCTGACATACACAAATTGAAAAACAATATGTGTACTTGCCAGACCCAGGATTCGAACCTGGGACCCACGGCTTTATAGTCCAACGCTTATGCCGCGCGGCCACCGTGGGCCACCGTATTTTTGTCTTGATTTATCTCCTGCAAAGCTGCGCAAGACACATACAGATGCACACACATACTCTATATCTGCTGCGCATTGAACAAACTGAAAGCATTGAGCGCATCAACAAGAATTTTGACGGGTAGCACTACCACCTGGTGTTTTTCCTAGTAATATAGAAAGTACGTAAGACGAGCATGATGATTTCCAAGCAAATCTGGTGTAATATTCTAGCTTGGTTTATTACGAAAAGTTTAAGCTGTGTGCGGTATCGAAAAAAGCTAGATTTATCGCAATACGCCAGATGGAAATTTTACAAGCTAGATGCCTATTCAAAATGCTAGATCAGCACATCTATTTTTATTTTTTTTAAATAATTATTTGCTGAGCAAACATATTATAGCGATGTATTTAATTACACAATTGATTAAATGAATATCAGCGCATCTATTCAATACACAAGATTGTATCGGCGGTTATCAAGGGTAGTTTATCATATTATTATGTTTGTATTTAGGTATTGTAATTATTACAATAAGTCTAAACAGTCAATACGGTCAATCTCGCTGTTAAAACATAGCACCTATTGTAACAATTACTATTGTAAAAAGTATAATACTTCAATACAAAAAAATCGGTGTGTGTACTTATGTACGCGCGTTAGAAGTTATACTTCTTTGGCGTAACAAAACAATAACAAAACTTGTGATAAACTAGATTCTTCGACTAGCTCTTAATTATCTTGTTAAATTACAGACTCAAGAAAGGGACCGGTTATTGGAACGCCGTTGGTTTATTTCTATACACTTTAACTTATATTACTAAATTATATAATTATTATTTATCGTTGTTTTTATTTTTAAGTAGCAACTGCCACTATGACGTTTAATAGTTTGTTTACGTAAGGAATTGCAAATGGCCCATAATAATAAATTCGCTGCCTAGGCAACGGAACAATTCTAAACTATAATATTATACTGTATAATCGTCACGATTTCAGTATCATACTGTGGCGTAAAGGTAGTGCGTTCGGCTGATAACCGAACAATCGGTGGTTCGAATCCAATCGAGTGCGTTTTTTTTCGTGTGAAAAATAAATTATGGGTTACATGTCACACGCCAAAAATACACTGTAGATTAGATATACGAGGGTGGGTCAATAATTCCTTAGAAAAAAGCATTAAAACAGGTTTTATTTTTGTATTTTTATTTTATTTCTCAACATAATTTCCTTGGAGCTCAATACACTTGGTTAGACGTTTCTCATTTTTTTTAAACCGTCAGAAAAATAAGTTTTCGGAAGGTCCTCAAAATAAGCATTTGTCCGATCGATGACTTCTTCATTTGAAAAAAAACGTTGTCCACTTAGCCATTTTTTTAAGTTTGGGAAAAGGAAAAAGTCACTGGGGGCTAAATCTGGCGAATACGGTGGGTGGTCGACCAATTCGAACTTCAATTCTTCAATTTTAGCCATTGATCGTAAACATGTGTGAACACGGGCATTGTCCTGATGAAAGAGGATTTTTTACCTGTTTAAATGAGGCCGTTTTTCTTCAATTTTGTTTTTTAGCTGGTCCAATAAAGATGCATAATAATCCCCTGTTATTGTTTTTCCTTTTTCCAAATAGTCAACGAAAATAATTTCACGTGCATCCCAAAATACAGTAGCCATAACCTTACCAGCTGATTTTACGGTTTTCGCCTTCTTTGGACATGGTTTGCCTTCGCAATCCACTGCTTTGACTGTTCTTTCGTCTCGGGAGTATAGTGGTGTATCCATGTTTCATCTACAGTCACAAAGCGACGAAAAAATTCATCCGGATTGCGTTGCATGAGCGACAACAGGGCTTTAGAGGCCACCACCCTACTGCGTTTATTGTCGACTGTGAGCAAACGCGGCACCCATCTTGCAGAAATATTTTTCATGCCCAATTTGTCATGTAAAATAGAAATGACGCTACCTTTTGAGATCCCTGTAACCTCAATTATCTCACTCAACTTTAATCTTCGGTCACTTAACACCATATCGTGGATTTTATTGATCATTTCTGGTGTAGTCACCTCTACAGGACGTCCTGAGCGTGGTTCATCCTTTGTTGATGTACGACCACGTTTAAATTCATTTAACCAGTTATAAATAGTTGCAAGTGAAGGAGCAGATATGCCGTGAACTAAATCCAACTCATTTTTTATTTCCTTTGCTGTTAACCCTTTTATATTAAAATGTTTAATAACAACTCTAAACTCAATTTTCTCCATTTTCCACAAGCAAATTTTTTTTTTAAATGTACGAGAAACACACAACAACCCGACCAATCTCATTGAAACTTCGCAGCATACTGAATCGGTAGAGCCGCTGCATGAAAACAAACCGCTTGCAGTACTAGTCGCGCCACCTGTCGGCTTTTCTAAGGACTTATTGACCCACCCTCGTATCATATAACTTCAAAAATGAAAAACTACCTTCGAAAGCCGCAGATAGCGGCCGATAGCAGTAAAATTGTGCATAGAATAGATGCGCTGGCTAGAAAAACACTAAGTTGGCAACACTGGATACATGTCATCATCGGTACTTAAGTATTTATTTACTCAAAATAAGAATCACTCATTACAAAATATCATATTTTGTCATCTTACAGTAGGCACTTAGGGTTCCCAATCCTGATTCAAAATTATCCCGGCATTTATAAAGATGATTTTGGGACAATAGTGCTGATATTCCCCGGATATACCCAACTTTATATAATATAAATACCTAATTTTATTTATGGTACCCTTCACTTCGCGATCGTTCCCTCGTGGATTAAGATCGTGATCACCCTGAAATATGTACAGTCATTGTCTGGGCGACTAAGACTATCCACCCTTTGTCGTCCTCTGCTTCAATGCAATGTTCATGTAAGGGCCCAATTACACCAGCAAACTCGCAAACCCAACCAGATTCAACGATTACCGTGAGCAATCGTAGACTTTTTACACGGATCGATTCAGCTACATACTCAATCGTGTTGGTGCCTAATTTACGCTCAGTTGCTAGTGTGCAAAATTACTATAACTACAGCAACAAATAAAATTTAGTCAATTATGTAACGAGTTCATTGTATTTACTGGGATATTATCTTTGTTTTGTATTATTATCGGCTGTTAAAATAACGAATAAAGTCAAACAGCTTCATTTTTTAAACGTCAAATTTGTGTTGTTATGTCAAATGCAAGACATGACACGCTCGCGCGGCCACTCATGGAAGCTCAAGGTATATTCGATTATTTTCGTACGTTCTCGGTAATATTCGCCACTATCGTGGCTAAAAAATAGGACGCAAAGGTGACTTTTCACGATCGGTGGCGATCGTGGCAGACCGCCAGGCCAAGAATATGCCAATGTAATTTTAGCTTTCTACACAATACGGAAAGATTTACAGAAGTCTTCTTTCGGCGACCCACTGTTTGGCAGATACTGATTTAGGCTATTATACATTATACAGTGTTGTTATATATATTTGTATTGGTTGATAATCACGATATACCTAATATGTGTACAATATTTAGTATACCGACCTAATTAATAATTATTAATAAATAATTATTTAAAATAATATTTGGATTATCAAATAAAAAAAACCCAAAATATGATTTGATTTAAATTTGTACATAGGTCTTACCAGTTCAAATAAGAGACCATAAGATGTGATTTTTCTAAAATTTCCAATCCTATTGTACAATTCCGGAAGGATTTTAAAAATCCGCCGCGATTGAAATCCCTACTACATATTAGCAACAGACAATATTAATTTTATTATTAGTGTGTGTACGTGAGTGTTATGTTTAATAGCTCCATAAATTGACAGTAAACTGCTTAAGTAATCACCTTGAAAAAGATTAAGTACCTGCTCAATACCTGCTACTAATTTTATTACTTAGTGATTATCAAGGGTCAGCGGTGGATCTAGTATCTGCCGGCCAAAAAGGTTATTTTTGACCCGATAACTAAATATCCTGTGGACGGTTCACAAGTAGTGATGCCAAAAAAGTTTCGATACTTTTATTCCGATACAATACCGCTATCACAATTCACAACAATAGGCAAAGTGGTCCAATTACAGCATGGTAGTAAAAGAGTGATGTAGTAGTCGCATTGAAAACAATACATTATAGTGTGACAACCGGGAACGCACCCGGAGCCCCTGGATGAGAAGCCAGTGGTTTAATAATTGAACTACAAGTGCTGTCAATTTTATTCGATACGATACGTAGTATATTATCAAGATTCGATATTTTCCTTTCGATAAAACATTCATAACTACAAGTCGATTTAGAGAGGATTCCTTTTAATTGGCTCTACAATCTGATGTGAATCTTGGCCGAATGTGAAAATGTGGAAGAGAGGGCGATACATGGAGAATGTGTATTTATATACTGCGTATACTATACACGTAAAAACGCACATTATAAATTTGAAAAATCGTAGGAATCGTCCATTTTAATCGGGATATGAAAGAAAACAAAATTATACATACTCTCATTATAGTTTCACAGTTGCTTGCGATACGGTAATAGCATATCGATGTGATGAGCGAAGTATCAATAAATTAATGTGTTACCCAAGAGATTTATGGGTAATCCATAGATACCTAATCAATTAATAAATATACATATTAAGGATGTGAAAGAACCATCAGCTGATTGTCGCTGCTTGAGAAATGAGAGAGTTCGGCGATGGCGTGCTCGGTAAAAACTGCAGACTCTATAAATACTCTGCCAAGCTGATGCAGTAGGTCACAGACAAATAATTATAGGTCACAGTTGAGTCTGAAACAGCAAAACAAAATATACAGTAAAACAGAACATACACGTAAACGTATGAGAACGGGGGATACAGGGAGAAGTCGAATGAAAATATTGACAGGTGGTTCATCCACCTGGTAATATTGGTTAGTTAAACAATACTACACAACTTTCGATTATTATTACTCGTACAATAAATGTAAAATGTATGATATATAATAGCATTTATTAAATTTTGTCAGATTGTGATTTTTGTAACAAAAAAGTGGGACAAATATATATATTAAATTTCTTAAATTTGGCACATTTTAATACAAAAAATGACCTCTTCAAGGGTAAATGCGGCCATGCCCACACGCGAAGCAACAGGTTTGGCGATGTAGGTATGAATAGATCAGTGTGTCGGGAAAATGCAGCATATTATAATAAAATAATATACCTAATATTATTTACTCGTATGTAAAAACAGGAAATGGTCTAAACCAGTTCTTCTCAGACTTTCCTAAAATCGTATGAATTAATTCTGTAGTAAGATGGCAAAACACGACATGTCCGTTTTTCTAAATTGTTCAAAAGAGCATTTTTAAACTTCGAAAGACATTCAAATAATGGACACAGCTTATTTCTCCCAACCTATAAGACCTAGACATACCATATTTTGATATCTTGTAGATCTCACTGATACGAGCCTGAAGGTATACATAATAACTCAATTTGCCAAAAAAAAACGGACATATCATGTTTTGCTTTTTGTTTTTTTTTTGTTACTACAGAATTTACAATTTGATTTAGGTATTTATCATTAATAAATAGTATTGTTGTATATAGGTAGGTAGGTATATAATATTATTAAACATAACAGAACTCTTCACATATTAAGTCATAGCAAAAACAGTAAATGACACACAAGATAATAAACCTGACAAAAAATTCTAAAATAATCGAAAACTCGTAGTACCTACAAACCGCATTGCGTCGCAGGCATATATATTATACGTATTCCTTATCAGAATATTTTTTTCAAGATACTGAAATAATTCGCAGCTCCCTGGAAGAAGCTTGATACTGAGTTTGAGAATCAAACATTATTCTAAATACCAAACCATGGATCACAAAATTAATTGTAAATGGCGTACCCTATTGGGTGTGGTATAATTGGCTACGGATCTCGAATGTGGAAAAATATGAACATGAAAATATGAATATAAACTTAAACAAGTGTTAAAGAATACGTTGTTTTCAATAGTTACGTCTGTATCACGTAAATGTAACGAGCATCCAATATTTGAGGGCAGTCGGCACGTTTTGTTTTACTTGTGTTTTATAGCCTGACCGTCATTAAGTACCCTGCTTCAAAACCTTGCTCAATAATGTGAATAAAAGGAGTAGATCAATATAATAGTTAATTAAAGAAATTTACTAGCTTTAAATTATACATATTCAGGGCTTTTTGTCATGTAACGCGGTGGAACGGCGTTCCGGCACCTTTTTTCGCGGTATTTTTAACGTTTCAAAAGCAATTAGATTAGAGGAAACAGTTTTCGCGCTTACATAGTTCAAGTTAATTTTCCTGAATCATCTCGTATGAAAAAACATGTCCTGAAAAACTATTGCGTTTGATATACGCATTGAATTCTATTATCATTTACACACAGTTTCGGCACTTTTGTTCATCAAACTCATCGGACCACCTTTGACACTTTTCAATCCTTCAAAATACGTTGATCGGTGGTTACTCAGTGGAAGAGATTCAGCCATAAACTCTAACACTAAGAAAAGGAATCGAGACGATTTGCCAGACGAAAATTGGACTGAACTTTGGATATCACCATGGCCCCCACAAAGGGCTCTAGCCCGGGGGATCGACCAAATAAGTGAGATAAACGCACATCACGAATTTGCTCTGATCGTAAAAAAATCGCATGTGGCGCTAATTTCCTTCAGGCGTATTATTATTATTATTAAACTGGCGCTAGGGGCTGTTCAGGTCCATGGCCGACTGCACAACGTTTCTCCAGGCATCTCTGTCCAGCGCTCTCTCTTCCCAGTTGACTATCCCCAGCCTTTCCGCATCCCTTTGAATGTTGTCCGTCCATCTCCGTCGAGGGCGGCCAAGATGTCGAGTGCCAGCTGGTGTGCCTTTGTAAATCCTATAGAGAGTTCTAGATCTTTCAGATTGTACAACGTGGCCCGCCCATCTGAGCCTTCTTGACCTCAGAATATTAGTGATTCTAGGTTGGTATCGGTCGAAGAGCTCAGCGTTTGTGCGGATGCGCCACCGGTGGTTCTCATTGACGGGTCCAAGTATTCTCCGGAGGATTCTGTTTTCAAACACTTGGAGCGCCTTTTCTTGTTTTAAACCCCACGTTTCACATCCATATATGACGATCGGTTTCATGACTACGTTATACACCCGGAATTTCGTTTTGATGGACAGCATTTTGGACCTGAACAGACGACTCAGCGCGAAGTACGCTGCATTTCCACTTCTCAGTCGGTCAGCGAGCTCTAGGGACATTTCATTTTTAGAGGTAATTTTGGAGCCCAAGTACTTGAAGAGAGAGGTATTAACATTTTAAAATATATGGTTGTGTAATAAATTGCATTTTTTGGTTGTTTGTTGATACACTGAATACCCTTAGTTTTTCCTCGAAACACCATTTTAAAAATGATTCTATAGAACGTCACGCTGCCTTTAACCTTAGTGATAGGTAGGAGGCCCGCCAAAGATCCTGGACTGGGGGGGGGGCTTCGGGATGTGGGTGCCATGGGAATCACTACATACTTTTATTCAAGTATAATATGATGTTTTTACAATTTTATTTTTTACAGCTTTAGTTGTTTATTTGTATTTGTTTGTTTGTTTAATTTTTATCCACTTCGTGGCATAGGAAATGTTGCTTTAAATGATATTTGAATATAATTTTCTTTAGTATGTAAGAAGTTTGGCAAGAAGTGAGTTCCGTCACCTTTTTTGTTAAAATAAAGCCCTTTACATAAGTATAATATTATACCTACGTGTATAAATATATAAATAATCCCCTGGCCCTTACGATTAAACTATTGTATTATAGAAGCCATATTATTGTGTATTGATAATATTATAGTGATGTGTGTTGTAGGTACGAGCTTTTTACGTCTGAAAATCGACTGACCGATCTCCACGAGTTGGATTGAGCCCAGCTGTTTATTTTTATAGAATGAATAATTGACATTCTTAATTTGTAAACAGTACAGCACGGTGTTCCCGAACCAATATTGTAATACAGTTTATAACTTCGATTTCTTGTATCTACGGAGTATCTGGGCACTATGCTTAGCCAGGCCTCGAAATGTATCGGAGCGCACCGGAACGCGGATCCAGTCCATGGAATTCCCTAAATTATCACTTCATCTAGTGGGAAAAATTATTTGACCGTCTGAGCTAGGTAGGCCATTATCTAACAAAAAATAAATTATACTATATGTATAAAACTAGAAAAACATTTTACTATTTTCGGAAAATTATCGAGCGCTCCGGTTCGTAAAATATTCCATTTCAAACGCTGTAGGCTTATGTATTGGTGTTTTAAAATTACTCGCCGAGAATTCTTGAAATTCTCGAGAAATCATCATTACAACGAAATTACATATTCTTGCGTTTTTTTTAATTTCATATTATATTCCCACTAATTTTTTTATCGTATTTTTTTAAAGAATTCCATTCAGAATGAAAGTCAAAGGCATTTTTTTTTTTACCAATAAATCCAATTTTATTTACAAATTTCATACAGTTTCTTTCAAATTCCGGTTGCGGTGGCAGCTTATCCCAGTGAAAATTTCTCGATTTCCCAAGAATCTCACTGATGATTTCTCGAGAAACGAAAATTCACGAAATTTCGGAAATTAAATTTCTCGAGATTCAAGATTGGGCTTTTCTGATAATTTCTCGAGCATATCTACTCGAGACGACATATTTTCACGATCACGACCCCTAGAGGTACTCCGTGATCGTACATACACATTACAATATAGAGTAAAGGAAATCTGAGAAAAAGAATACACTATATTATGTCACTATTTGATTTTTTTGTGAAAATTACTTATGGACAGACAAGGGCAACAAGTAAAAAATAAATAATACCTGCATAATATCTACATCATGGCCCCCACAAGAGGGGGGCTGACAGGGCTCTGGCCTGGGGGCCTAGGCTCAGGAGGGGCCCAGCTTGGCAAGTCGACCAAATAAGTAGGATAAACACACATCACAAATTTACTCCAATAGTAAAAAAAGTCGCCAGGCGCTATTTTCCTTCAATAATGTTATTATTTAAAATTATGTGGTTGAACAATGCAATTTTTAATTGTGTATCGGTACCCGACAACTCCATAATTCAATCGGATGTATTAAAATATATACAAAAACACTAAATAATACTGCCGTTGTGCTTAACGATATGTAGGGAGCCCTGCCAAAGATCCTAGCCTGGGGGCCCGCTTCAGGAAAGGGGGGCCATGATCTACGTGTTATTATTGTCTTCTTCTCTCGTGTGAGAGTAATATTTGTTACAATGTAAATCTCATGTTGGTAACGTCTTGAATTTTTATTTGTTATGTCCACAATGTTTTGTTTTCTTAAATAAATAAATGTTACAATAGGTACACCGTGTACGTGTCGCGGCAGGTATTTACCGAAATCGGTGTCCTAACTAAGCAACAGAAAAAGTCGATGGCAAAAAATGCACTGTCTCTTATTTTTATAATTCCGTACATGTGATTTGACGTCTCTATACATTACTCTGTTTTTTAATGAACCGATCTGTTGTCTAATATATTTCCAAAAATACTGAGACAAGGTAAGATACAATGTTTTGTTGAACCCGTTTTAACCTTGAAAAAATGTATCGTTTGTTGATAATAATATTTAGTGTCTCTGAAATATGATCTTACTTACACAAGATACAAGTCAAATATCGTGGGTTTTTTGGTTTACAATTTTAGAGAGATAGTAAATAATTGCAGAAGAATAAACTATTAAATTTGTTAAACCACCGCCATCTTTAGATTAATAAAGCCTGATCATAACTTTTTGCACAAGCAACGAGTGGTCCACTTTTCAGCTGTCAAAATCATATCCCAGATTGCTTCACATATTGATTCGCCCTTTCTCGTTTCAAATTTAATTATAAAAAATTCTCACATCAAATATAATTATTAACTATCAGTGTTATTAATAAACAATGTACATTCCTGTTATTCATCAGCTGTCAAAGTCAGGCCAGTCCTTCACACAAAAACCAGTGGTAATATCGATTTCCAAAAAATATGTAGGATTGATCTATGCATTCCATTTATAGAAGGTGTGTTAATGCTAGTATATTATTTATCATGTAACTTATCTGTCCAAATCAAACCATTCCCTGTGTGAACACGACAGATGCGTCAGTATGAGCACTCTATAGAACAATGATAGGTCATCCATCGACAACAACGAGAGGGGCGATAAAAGTAGGACCAGTCGTTGTGAATGTATCGGCTTTCTACTTGTGTCGGCAATGGTTAAACCCAACATTGCTAGGATCTAAAGTGGTTGATCACCATTAAGTCAAATTATGAAGCAAAACCAGCAAAGGTTTGAATGGGTGACCCAATTTATGCGAGGTCGATAACAAATCTGGAGACAGCAATGCCTTCATGCCTTTAAAGTGGAAGATACATCGATGGCCTCAGGAGGCCGAAAAAAACCAAGAAGAACCTGCTGTCAAGCTAAGGCACTCCTCTCAGTACGGCTACCAAATTTAAACACAGCATAGTGTTAACCATGTTTTCTACTAAATTAAATTGAGTCATTCAAACCAATATTTACCGGCGACGTGTACGAAAGATATTTAATTCAGCCGTAGAAATTCTATCTTACTCTAACGCATATTGCCGATAATATAAGTATGCCGAATGCTTTCTCACTCGCACTTATGATTCGTTTTTGTTCAGGAATTTGCTGGGGACTATAATTATTATAGTATGCACATTTTGGTTTTTGCATTTTAAAATATGAATTTCGGGCAGTTTTCCAAGTTTTTTTGCGATATGAAGGGGGTACTGCGTAACAGTGATAGAATAAGTTTGAATGAATGACATTACTAAAATAATAACAGCTGACCTTCGTTTAGCACAGGGGTAGTCAACCTGGTCCAAACCACCTACAAGTGGGCGTTCCAGCTCTCATGGTGGGCGGTAGGGGTTTTAAAAACATTTTCATTACGTTTTCATAAAATTCCCCGATTTGAAGATATTTTGAAATTGAAGGTGTATGACTGGATGAAAAATCCTTTTACCGCAAATATTGAAGAGGCTGATACAACTTGCCAAGAAAAACTGTTAGAACATAGATATGATGAAGAAAGTAAACATAAGAGGGCTCGCACATCAGAACTCGCCGCATGCGTCTTAGCCGGCTCGCACATCACAATTCGCCTTGTGTGCCTAACGGCCATAAATCAAAATTTCGACGAATGTTGCATCGTACATCCTCGCACATCTGCCCAGCGGCAAACGTCAAACACGAAAAAAGAGAAGTCTCTCGTCTGCCATTTTTATTGTGTTGATTGTATGAACAAACGTCAAACGCGGCGGCGTGAGCGAGCAATGACATTGTAGACAGAGACAAAGACAGAAATGACCGATGGCCGCCAGCTGTGCGCTTGCGCGGAGGCGACATTCCCGAGATCGACATGCACGCTTTGGCCATTGCAACTAGACGAATGTCGCAGGGTCGCAGAGTTGCAGTTGCATCGGCCAATCTGCGAAGGTCCATTTGATAGCGTTTGTTTCTTGGTTTACGATGACGTCACATCGACGAATTCGTCGTAAGACGCATGCGGCGAGTTCTGATGTGCGAGCCCTCTTACGACGACTTCGTCGATGTGACGTCATCGTAAACCAAGAAACAAACGTTATCAAATGGAGCTTCGCAGATTGGCCGATGCAACTGCAACGCGAGACGATCCGCAGATGCAACATGTCGCATGTCATACAGCTTGCATGTTGGATCCAAATAAAGTGGACTCCGCGCAAGCGCACAGCTGCACAAACGGCCATTTCTCTCCAGACTGTCGCCGCGTTCGGAGCAGCCACGATGCGGCGAATGTCGATATCGCTAGGCAGATGTGCGAGGTTTTATCAAGGAACACCGCCTGCCCGTTCTCGGAAGCTTTGATTTATGGCGGTTAGGCACACGAGGCGAGTTGTGATGCGCGAGCCGGCTAAATTCAATAGTGGTGGATATGAAAGCCTATGGCAAATTAAAAAAAATGCCTGTCTTATATCCAAATATGTGGATAATGCTATTCAGTTTATTAATACCTTTCCCGACCTCATATCTTGTGGGATCAGGCTTATTGGTGATCATATTATGTACTGATGCCAAATAATATTTATTATATTATCGTAATGCCTAAATTCCCCATCAAAAATCCTCCAATCGACAGAGTTGGGAATATAATGATATTATTGTAACTGTAAATGAGTCATGCACGCACAGCTAAACAAAGAAAAAGAAAGTTACCGTTATCTGTTTCTCGGCGGACGAAGGGTCGAGAGCAGGTACGGTCAGTCGGTTACCACCCTTGAGCCTTGAACGTCGCCTCTAAATACGATTTGCTACCCTTTTCCGCGCCATAACGTGCGTTTACAAAAAAATGTTGTTAATAATTAATTGTTACTTGTCAAGCGAAATATACTTACGTAACTTAATGTCCCTGAATCAGTGTTTTTAATAAGTGAAAAGTATAAATCAACACCCTACGTAAATCCTCACCCGCAGTACTTACTGTTAATCATAATTATGACCAAAAAAAGAAACCGCCTGAATATTTCCGAAAGAGGAGACCTTCGTTTGTTCCTCACAAAAATTGTGCCAGATATCCAGTATTTAGTTTCGCAGCATCAGCCTCAGGGATCTCATTAATAATTTAATTAATTAAATGTAATTTCATCATACTTCATGCTTCTACGTATGCAAAGTACCTATAAAAATAAAAAGATAGATTTACCTACAGTTAGTTGTTTGATAACGACTTATTCTGCCAACTTAGCGAAAGTCTGACATAAAGTATTTGGTAAGTAGTTATTATTATATGCTTTTACTTGCTGTAACTCTGTTTTATAAATGTAATAAAGTAAAGTTACTTCCCTACTTTATAAATTACCATTACTGTGGAACCGGTGGGCGGTTAGAAAATTTTACTGCTAACAGAGATACAAAAGTGGGCGGCAGGTATAGAAAGGTTGACTACCTCTGGTTTAGCAGATGTCGCATAATACGAATACGATAGTAACAGGTTTGAAACTATTTTGGTGAGCGAATTATGTAAGCAACTCAAAACCTGGAGATGTTCCGGAGAAGAATAGGTATATACATAGGAATTTTGATTAAAATAAACTCGTATCCACTTGTATTCTGGATGTGGGTTAGTGACCTCATTAGAAGTGTCACGTAACCTGTTGTATATAAATAGATTTTTGTGAGATATTACACCCGCTAGCTGTAACACTGGAGTTCTACTATTTTCAAAAAACTGTGGTGTAAACTTTCAAAATTCTACAAGGAAAACTATAGATAGTTATATAAAAACGTTGGAAATGGTCTGAATTTTGTAACTTACTATTAATTCTTAGTATAGCTTGTGCCCCACACCGTGAAGCGGCCCCCAGGCTAGAATCTTTGGCACCCCCCCCCCTACCTATCTCTCAGGATAAACGCAATGTTACATTCTACAGTAGCGTTTTCCAAATGGCGTACGTGGTAAAATTAATCTGTATATTATTTAGTGTTTTATTGTATATTTTAATACATCCATTCGAATTATGGAGATGTCGAGTAAAGATAAAATTGAAAATTGACTTTTTTACTATTAAAGCAAATTTGTGATGTGTGTTTATCTCACTTATCTGGTCGACTCGCCTCGCCGCCCTCACCCCCTTGAGCCTGGGCCCCCAGGCTAGAGCTCTGTCAGCCCTCCACCTTGTGGAGTCCCTTGTTGATGTCCCAAGGCAAAGTGCCACCCTTAAGTAGATTTAGCATGCCACCAATTTTCATATTTTGTAGAATTCTTTAGGTATCCACTTACCTATTTTTTTTTATTATTATCTTAATCAGACGAATTAACCAAGATTAATTAATTAAGATACTCTCAAATGGTGTTGGTTTTAGGTACGTGGAGATCTGTGGCGCTGAGGGGTTTCAAGGCTCTCGTTTTATTAATTACAGCATACATTGATCATTTTGAACACGAAATATGACCGACTTGTAAAAAAACCAAAAGATTCATATTATATTAGAAACTTAGTTATAACTATCTACCTCTGACTCAGGGCTTGAAATGGACTGGAGCGCACCGGAGCACCGTTCCGGTCCATAAAATCTGAAAAGTTATCGCACCGTCTCGTGGAAATATTAATTTAACCGTATGAGCTAGATATTTACTTAACACACTTATTTTTATAATATGCACATTCAATTAAGAAGATAATTATGTTACTATTTTCGTAAAATTATCGAGCGCTCCGGTTCGTAAAAAATCCATTTCGAGCGCTGTCTGAGTACACTGACCACGTAAATTGTATATAGATAGGTAGCTAAATTCAGCGAACCATCATTATTTTGAATATTTAGATTAATAATCGCAAAAATCGCGTATGTCATACCTACGTACATTATACCTACATGAGCGAAAGATAATTATGTTTCAATACGTCAATGTTATAATTTATGTGACTACCAATTCCACCACACTTAAATCGTTGTATATAATATCGACTCCTCCAAGCAGTGATGCCAACCGTACTATAATTATAGTACAATACTATAATTTTGATTTCGCAAAAAATGTAAAATACTATAATTTTACGCAAAATATACCAAAATACTATAATTTTAAAGGATTCAAGACGAAAAATGTTCCTGTACTATATATTTTTCAGAAATACTATAATTTTTACGCCTTTGTACCGCATAGCAATCAGCATAGAAAAATATGGCAACACTGCCTCCAAGCCAAAAGGGTGTAAGTAACATTTTGGTGTTTTTGAGTTAAATATGAGGTTTGTTTTACAAAAAAAATATCTACAGACTGTCATAAGGGCGTTTTTCATAGATGATTGCAAACAGAGCTACGATTTTCCAATTCAGGCGTAAGTGATAACCACAGAACAATTATTTCTGAGTTCCCTGGTGATAACCCTACAGAAAGCCAATATGAATTAACGTACCTGCCACTAACCTAACGTACCAAAATTAAAATGATCATAATAAACAAATAAAACATAACAGAAATACAATCAAAAATAATAATGAAAAAAAAAACAATTCGGACAGCCAAAAGGACTTAAGTGATTTAAAAAATCTAATTTCAAATAAATAAATAAATTAACACTACATAATAATATTATATACTCCAAAACAATATTTATATACCATAAATGAAAGAAAAAAACTCCAATATTATGAAAGAAGTTGTAAAGAAACGAAGTTCTCATAAACATGAAATTTTTTCACTCTTTTTGCTCTCCTGAATAGTAGCGATCTGTCAGTAACGCCATTCAGACAGTCGATATAATCAACACATGTTGTAAGTTGTAATACGTGCTAAGATTTCGGAAGCCTCTTTCTCGTTATAGTCTTTAGTATAACCTCGATATAACTGAATTTAAAAAAATATTTATCACCTGATCTGTTAGTAGATGACGTAGTCAATTTCGGTTTCAATTCAAATAATTATGAACATTAAATATTGAACACACTGTACAAACAGACTAGGGTATGCGATTCCGGCATTGCAAACGTTTGAATGCCGGGATTTCAGAATTTATTTTATTTTTATCTTTCACAAAATCTATGAAAACTTTATCTCCTAATAACGTGCCGTATGGGTAGGCGGGTCATGCGTTGCTTATGGACGGCACATTACAAGGGAAGGGACAAATACGAATATTAAAACATTTGAGAGCAGTGGCAGTTTTCCACGAACCAGACGATGCGGTCGTTTCGTTTGAAAGCGCTGACATCTTAGCAAACTGTAGCATACAAAATCCTGGCAACCTGTCCTATTTTTGTATTGTAATACTCAATGGCTGTTTATTTCACAGACATTTTTTTAACAGTGGGGTCTCCAAACCTGTCAGCACCTCAGACCCTTCCCATTGCTATTTGAGAGTATTTTTTATTGTGGAAAAGCTCTAATAGTTAGTAGATGTATTTTTTAAAGGATTTTTGATGCTATTGTCTGTTTAAGAGCATACATAAGTGAAACGGCAAATAATTTTCAACAGTAGGTGGAATGAAATTTCGCAGTCGTCGCCAATCGGAGACTGACAGTCCAGGTGTGAGCACGTCAATTTGTTTTGTGATGGCGTCGGAGGAATATATCCTTAAATCCTCTAAAGATGACTAAAAAACGTTCCGCATGTACTTACATGAAAAAGAAAACATGTCAATGAATATACTATTATTATTACGAATATAATAATAAACATAACATTAAAAGGACGCATGTTGAATTTTTATGACAAATTATATTTCGTTCAGCTCGCGACTTTTGCACAATCCGCGCATCGCCTAGTCACGATCTTTTTAGTCCATGCCTCAGTTGAAGTATATATAGCCTTAATATAACCGAAAATAAATAGCAAAATAGATGAGCAGGTACCTAATAATTTAGCATACAATTTTGAGAAATTTGAAAAATGAAAGAAGGTAGCTCGTTATTTAGGGACGTCACTGTCCTAGTGTTATGTGGTTGGCAAAAATATAGTTAATCATAAACTTATTGCGTACCTAGTAAATCATTGAGAGAATAAATAGGTACCTTGTAAGGGGAAATTGGCTTTTTTTTTAAATTACCATCAGTTTTGGTCTAAAATTATTATGTTTTATCAGTCGGCGTAAGTCTCGGCTAGCAAGAAGACCACCTAGTACAAGGTTGGCGAACCTTTTCATGTACGCGTGCCGAAATTTCCCAAATAATATTTTTTGACTGCCTGACGTGCCGACCAGTTTTTCATGGGGAAAATAGTCAAGAATTTTATTAAAAAAGTATAAAAATTACAATTGAGTTCTTGAAATTATATCTTTCACCATGTTTCTAGCCGAAGACATATCTTTTATTCTTTGAATAAATTTTTGCTTGTTTTCAAAAATTTCAAAGATATCGTGGGACCATTTTAACCGTGCTTCTTTCATAATTTCTCCATCACTGAACTCTCCTATGTTTGAGGCAAAATAAAAAGTAGCTATTATATTTGAATGACTGCCAATACATTTCATTATGTTTGTTGATTGAATATTTTTATATTTAATTTAATTTAGATGCGATACGACCTGTCATAGTGTGCATGAATTTTGTCGTTGCCAATTACGCTTCGATTGGTAAATATTAATGGAAAAAAATAATATCAAAAAACGAAGAAAATACGCACGGTCATGTATTTCGTCATTATTTTTTAATCATCATCAGCCTGAATCTATCCACTGCTGGATGAAGGCCTCGTCAAGCTGCTTCCACTTCTCTCGGTCCTGTGCATTGCGTTGCCACGTACGTCCGCATAACTTTATCATTTCATCGATCCAGCGGCCTCTAGACCTACTTGCGGACGTTTTGTACTTCTTTTGTACTACTTTTTTAATATTACATTACATATTTCTATTTGTATAACTTTTTTGTAAGAAAGAATGTTTTTTTAAATTACTTACATATTTTTATTATCTTTCATTCATTATTTTTCTCTTCAAAATAAAACATTTGCGTATCATGCAAAATCATCTCTTACGTAGTACTTTTTAGGTCGTTGTGCGGCCGATTTTGCCATAATTCAATAGGCCAAACCCAATAATCATCATAAAAAATTTTGTATGGCGAAATGTGCTTTTAGACGTCTTTCCGTCGACGTTCGAGAGTCGGTCGAGTTTCGTGACGGTTTTGTTTTATACCTCAGCAGAATTCACTTGTCCGCAATCACGGTATTGGGAATTCTGTCAGGGATTGAATCCCTAATACAGACATAACTAAATGCAAGAGCGAGGACGCAATAAATTGTACTTTCGTTTTGCCGTGACCGATTGAGACGATAATAATTTTATAGCACATGGCATGCTTTGTGAGTAAATAATATTATACTAACTAACTAGTCACTGCTCACTGCTTCAATATTCAGTATACTTTTAGCACTGGTTGAGATCAAAACTAAACAGGCGCGATTTTAACCAACCAAAATTGTTTATAAACCACAATGATCTTAGATTGCATACATTAAAGATAAGAATAATGAATGATTGTTGTGTAATAAAATAATAATAAAAAAAAATGTAATTAAAACACATATTATCTACGAAATGTTTGATGTTTATTTTATAAATAGTTATGATAACAAAAAGTAATTGATAATATTATTATGTTGTCCGATTATCCATGTGTACGTTTAAAATGTGTTTGTTGTGAGTTCGGACTGGACGTGTTTTACAGCATCTGTAATTATGCAAAAAGTGTTCATTATTATATATTTAAAATGAGTTAATATATTCTTTGGATCGATTTATTAAATAGTTTATTTCGCAGTGTCAAAATGGAAGTTATATCAATTATTTCTGACTTCCTGCGGAATGATGGAGATTCGGCTATTATGTTACTATTATGCGCTTCTGTGGGCTGTGGATTTTTGTGCAAAAGAACGAAAAATGTGGAGTACAAGAAGTGGATTGGCACAATCTTTGGAGTATCATGCTTGTTTGTGTTGAATGGATTTATCCAACTGGGGCACATGCTGGCGATTGGCACGGCATGCGCATTTGTTATTGTTTACAGTGGGAAAAGGTTTGTACTGTCATTATCTTTTTATGACTGTGGCATGAATTAATAGCGTGTACTACTTTGTCACGTAATCAGGGCCGGCCCATGAGTTTTTGACGCCCCGGGAAAACGATGTTTAGCGCCCCTTATCTCCCACGGGCTACTATTTAATATAGAGTTATCAAAATATAAGTGTTAGGCATAAAGCCCACCAAAAAAGCGTTCGGTGCGCTCACTACTGAGTAGGCCCCCTCCCACCCGCGCATTACCCTTCACCTTTGTAATAAGGGGCTCAAGGAGCACAAAATAATTATTATTATCAGCGTCTCTCATAACAAAGCAATAAAAATATTATTAAATTTCTCGGGGCTTGTAATTAATATCGGACACGCAATAACTAAACAAAGAGTTCACTGTTCTTAAATAATGGCTTCTCGCCCGTCTATCGACGACGCTTCGAGGAGCGTGATTTTGCTTGCCGTGTTCAATGAATGGACTACGTTGTATTTTCGTTAAGTCGTATCGCTGAGAAGCCAAAAAACGGTGACTCATGGGGCAGGCGGGCACAATGCGTCGTCTAATCCAGTGTGCGCTGGCGTATTTGATTACGTTGTATTTTTGATGATTCACATAGAAAATGCGCGAGCGCCCCGCAAACCTGCTTTAGTGGACTTTATGCCTTAGGTATATATATTTAATTTAACTCTCAATAAGTTGATTGTACCACGAGTAGTATGGAATGTTGCACCATCTTGTTGGAACCACATATCGTCCAGATCAAAATTATCTAATGCATCCCAGAAAAAAATGTAATCATGGTAGCGTTCTTTGTTGACAGTAACTGCATTGCCATTTTCGTTTTCCGAAAAATACGTTCCGATTACACTCCCAGACAAACCATACCAAACTATTAATTTTTGTAGATATAAAAGTGTTTCAAGATAGCATGTGAAATTTCATTACTACAAATGGAAAATTTATGATTATTTACGAAGACATCCAGAAATGCGTTTCATCGTTGAAGATGATTTTTTCATAAAATAATGGGTCTGTTTCAAGTTCCGGCCCAGTTAAGGCCCAATCAGAAAAAAATCGACGCACCAAAATGGTAATTCCAGAAATGCGCTTCATCGTTGAAGATGATTTTTTCATAAAATAATGGGTCTGTTTCAAGTTCCGGCCAAGTTAAGGCCCAATCAGAAAAAAATCGACGCACCATATGGTAATTCGGTTTAAGTTCTTGTGTTAACTGTATTTTATATGCCTTTAAATGCATATCTTTAAATAAGAAAGAAAAGAATTAAATTAGAAAGAATATTCCACTAAGTGCCATAAGAAAGTCCAAATTCTCGAGAACGACGCGTAATTGATTGTCCTGGATTTTCGTCCACAATTTGATTCACAACATCGATATTGTCAGCAGTACGTTCAGGTTTTTGACGAGTTGGATTCCTAACATTACACATTCATTTGACTCGAATTTCCCAATTAAATTACGAATAGTAAGCTCTGCGGGTCTATTCTATACACAAGGCTGCTTTCGGTCCGCTACGGCAGCTAAATAGGATAGGAAAGCATCGAATTATTAACACTTATTGTAACAATTACAATAATTTAGTTATAATTGTTACAATAAGTACTATTTTTTAACAGCACCTCTCGAGGCTGTGATAAATTTTAGACCGAGACAGTTTTAACATTTCAGACGGTTGACTTATTGTAATTGTTACAATAAGTGTTAATAATTCAATACTTTCCTACCCTATTTAGCTACCGTAGCGAACCGAAAGCAGGCTTGTGTATAGAATAGACCCGCTGTAGGTCGATTATTTTGACCATACATTTTACGTAATTCTCAAATCGTAGCTCAAATAGATTTATTATTGTTGTAATAAATTTTAACAATAAATTTGTATACGCTGTACAACGGTGTATATATGTATTCCATGATGATTTGCCAAACAAAACTGAACACGAATGTCAATTTTGGTGGGTATTTTGACGTGAATATTTTAAAAATATTTTTTTTGCTAATTTTGCTAATTTACGTAATTTATGTTGACGACTGTTTCGCTCTAAAAAGACATTTCAGAACAACACTGTCACCCTGGAGATGGATTCATAGTCCGTAAAACATGTCAATCTAAATAACTCAAATATCATAGAATTAACATAAGAATATGTTTAAAAACATTTATAATTGAGTTATACCAAATATACGCCAATTCAATTAATAAATATAATTGAGTATGGATATTTTAATCATGAATCGCCAATAATCCAGTGGAAAATAAATTGGCATTACAATGTTGTTATGTGTTCTGTCTAGAATCAGTAAAATTGTAATAAGAAAATAAAAATTATTTTTATATGAAGCAGGTACTTATTGCAAATTTGTGCACCTTGCAAATTGGCGAGCCGGCCCTGCACTATGTGTAATAGGTACCTAGATTGAGTTCATTCATCGAGAAATAGAGTCGAATTAATTCATGATATTATAGTACTCTACGTTCCCGCACATATGTGAACTACGCCATACTTAAATTTGTTGATTCAGAAAAGAGGTTATCACTTCACACTTGTAATTACTAGTAAAACAACTTAAAATATAGATAATTTAAGTTGAGTTGAGTTGAGTTTTCATTTACAGTGGCCGAAATGAAAAAAAAATACGAACTGGAGCGCTCGACAATTTTCTGAAGATATTTAGTTATCAAATTTTTTGTGTATTTTATAAAAATAAGTGTGTAAGATTCTCTATTATATGGCATATCTAGCTCGGTCAAAATATGTTTTCCACGAGACCGAGCAATACAAGTCTTTAGGTGGATGCTTTACATTAAAATTGAAGCAGATTTATATTAATTATGTATATCTGTTTACTTGTATAATATTCAGAGCTCGAAACGGAAAATTTTACGAACTGGAGCGCTTGATAAGTTTACGAAAGTATCAACATAGTTAAGTATCCGATTTTAAATGTATTTTTAAAGAATAAGTGTTAGATTGTTTGTTATAATATTTATGGCCTATCTAGGCTCAGGCGGTCAAATTATTTTTTTCCGCGAGACGGAGCGATAATTTTGGGGTTTTTATGAACTGACACGGCGCTCCGATGCGCTCCGGTTCATTTCGAGCCGTGATAATATGTACCTAGCGGGTGACTTGTAGTTCTATACTTAATAAAATCATAATTTTGTTATAGAACTTAATAATTAATATTCCTCGACAACCACGACATGGTGCAATACAGTTGGTTCAAAGTGGATAATGCCACATTGACATGACGCACCGGCTCGCAGTACGTGGGGAACGAATGATAAACAATAGCATTGACCACATAGCAATTTACTTCGTTAAACGACATTTTAAAACATGTTTGCGAACATCTTGTTCGATTTGTTTTTAGTCAATAATAACTTGCTTTGCAACAAACTATTTTAATTAAAAAGATATTAACATTTAATTTTTAAGATATTTTAAAGAAATACGCATCGGCAAATTACTATTCTACTCAGTAACCATAATATCTATGGATAACCGGTATTGGAAGTAGGTACTTAATAAAAATTCACAGCAATAAAAAAATGTTTTAATATAATTACATAAAAGCCATCCATTGATGGTTAGCAGATTTTAAACTTCCTAATTAGACCATTACACATTGACATGTATAGATTTAGTGTCGAGAAATAATTGAACTTTCGCGAAAGTAACGATAGGTTAAAAGGCGGCCAACACGTTTAATCTCTGCAAGTGATGTTAAATACGATATTAATAATTATCAGTGCTCGAAATAAGAATCTTTTCCAACCGGAACGTTCGATAAATTTCCGAAAATATTAAGCCGTGACCGATCTGACATTCGTATTTATCTATATTAGGATAGGTAAACTTTGCCACGGAAATCTAATTTACACGAATTATACTCGAAATCGTTATTATTTTATTATATTCCCTTATCTCCCTGTATGACGTCATTGATTTTTACTGATAAAGTGATAAAATAATGTCTTATATACGATTGTTTAATTAGTTCATTTAGTAATACTAATAAATAACATGTAAATTCACAGAAATGATTCATAGAAATTTTTTTATGATTATAATGAAAAACGAAACCCGAGCCGCTAAAATACATAAAATTGTCATCAATTAGAATTTTAATATTGATTATTAAAACGTAAACAAATTAAGACGCATTCACGAACAAGAAATTCAAAGTTGCATTTAGCAACTAAATTATATATACGTGCGTTACTATGGAGATCAATCTGAAATGTCAAAATGACATTTCTGTATTCTATATTTATTCAGTATTTCTATCAAGTACAAAAAAACTATTTATTAATACATAAAATTGTCAAGTTTATATGATTCAACAGAAAATTTAAAAACGTGGTATATAAAAAGTTATTTTTATCTTGTAATTATTTAGTACAAGTTAACCCTTTTGTAGCTATATCGTAAGCACTTTTTTTTCCATTTTTTCCAAAAAATATCATATTTCTATGTACATATTATAAATAACTGCAAGATGGTGACCGTTTCCAAATACATAAAAGTTATAATCTGTATAAATTGTGACGTAAGCTTTATAACTTAAAGTTTAAATGTACAAAATTGTTCAAAATACAGTCGACTCTCTCATATTTTAAAGATTGTACGAGGCAGTTATAATATTACTAACGTATTTTCTCTGTACTTATATAAAATTTAATTAATCGCGACTTTTCATCGTAATAATATGGGATATACGTATAAATTTAAAAATACAGAAGTAGGTATCTACCTACCTTTAATGCAAGTATGTTTCACTGAGGAAGTCGAAAGGCAATGGAAGTAAACCAGACATCGCATAACCCGACACAAGTTATAGTCCTGTTAAAGTTTTTATATTAATTAATACATTTTGTTTCGGTATTGTCTAATGCAGGGTTTGCCAAACTATGTTCCGCGGAACACCAATGTTCCGCCGAACCTGCGTAGGTGTTCCGCGACAATTTGGAAAGGTTTTATACACTACATCACATTTAAAGATCTTCTACTAGGTAGAAATAAAATAAGTAAAACTAATATAATTAAAGAATCTACTTCATATTGAAAGGCGACTGATGATCAATCTCCACTGATGTTTATGACTAGGTAACTATGTAAAATCAAGACCACTTCAATCCAGATTACATATTTAAAATTTTGTGCGATGAAATGGGTAGTGGACACAAAGCACTTTTATTATAAATCCGTCGTGGTTGATAAAACTTGCATATCTGGTAGATATTTTTACCAAGTACAATGAAGTTAATTTATCATTATATGTAATGTTACTGTATTACAGTTTTCAGTACTTACAAGAGATAAAATTGCATCTTTTGATAAAAAAATACAATTTTGGATTTCATCAGATGAATCTAATAATTTTGATTGTTTTCCTGCGCTACATTAATTTTTGAATGATTTAAATTTTAAAGTAGATGAAGAAGTTTCCAAAGTATTTTTAGAACACCTACATAACTTGAAAACAAGTATTTTGCAATATTTCCGAAAACTAGTAAGGACGATTCTTGGGATCGGAATCTTTTTTCCGTGACAGCTAAACCAGTAGGTTTACGCGCAAGTGACTGAAAATCTAATTGATTATTTTATGTTTTTATTATATTATAAGTAGTTTTATATTTAAAAATCATTACTAAATAACTATTGTGTTTGATAACATTTTTTTAATTTTTACTAGTAGGAATTAGGTACCTACCCAACCTAAAAAAAATAAGTAAGTGTTCCGTTAAAATTCCAGGTTTGCGAAGTGTTCCATTGCAGAACAAGTTTGGGAAACCCTGGTCTAATGTATAATATATCGGTATTGTCTGATTTTTAAAACCGGTATTTCGGTATCGAAAAAGGGATACCGGTATTGTAAATTGTAATCCCTATTTATAATGTATAAAAACTAAATTACTAAATAATTATGTCGTTATATTCTTAAAATGATGTATTTTGATGCTGGTATGCCATCACACTCATCACTCATCACTCATCAAATCTCATCTCATCGTGCACAATAAACAATGAAGAAAAAAACACATCCACAAAGGACAGATGAAAATTAATGGACATGTACCTACAGTGCCATAAATTTATCTGTAGAATTGATGGGGAGCCACAGTCGGAAACTATCAAATCAAGACTCGCAACTGAACAGAATCTGACAGTGAAATGACGTATCCAATATGGCGTCATAGTAATTCCATTTTTGTCCGCTCCACAGATAAGTTTGTGGGAATGTATGTATATTTTAATGATGTAAGTAATGCCAAAAAATATTAATAATGTTTGACGGCTACTTCGATACTTTTTTGTCAATATCGTATCATCGATTTCAGGGTTGACATCATGACTTTTCGTGTATACTATCGTTTCAGACTCACGACTCAAAAAATAAACTACACCCCTCAAATTATAATTATATACTAAACTCCTCTCATCACCTGGTCTAACGTAACTTCTTCACGGAATAACTCTTGCTAGCACTATCTTGGAATGCTATATACTTATAAAATATAATTAGATGACATCCAAAGTTACAGTTTGAATTATGTATCATTCTCCTAAACATTTATAAATGTAACATAGATAGGTACGCTCAAAATATTTGAAAATCTTTGAAAAAATCCGTTGTATATCAGCTGTTCCATAACACACTTTCAGCCGTAAAACTAGACATTTGTAAATAATACTTATATTATATTTATAACACTGACGAATGACTTAGGACAAATCAGATCTCAACTGACATTAATGACTGAATAAATTATGTTAGTCTATGACCGAACTTACAGATAATAAAAATCACGAGATAAATTATTTTTAATTTTTAAAACAATCAATGTGATTGCATCACATAGAAATTATTTCCTATTATTAATTATTTTGAACAAACGTACAGTAATATATAATAATATTATGGGAAAATGTGTTAGGCGTAGTTCTAGAAACATATCGTTTTGTATGGACTGGAACAGACACGCAGAGGTCACTTGACATAAACTCCATACCAAAAAACACTCAGATTCACCAGCAAATAATCCATATAATGTTAGACGCGATGTGGCATATTTTTTGAAACTTTCGATAGAAGGTGCTTAATTTAAAATAAATGCCTACATAATCATACGGTAGATGCCGTTAGCAAATGAAATTGATGATGTTTATATAATATTATAATATGTGATTATATAAATACGTCAGTATGAAATTAAAAAATATTTTTCGTAAGAATGTTGGCTTTAAATAATCGTTTAGTATGAAGTCTTTGCCACTGGTGCCTGGTGAATGCTCTACCTACCAGAGACGCCTAGCGGAAAATACGACTTTCAAGAATATTATGACCATACCGAAAATAAAAACAATAGAAATAAAAAAGATTTCAATTTATACACGTTTTTACTTTTTATAAAAATCGAAAACACGAAAGATACAAAAAAAGCATTTAGCAAAACCTGCAAAACTACTATTTAACGTCAAACAATTTATAGGTCAAAATGAGGATGTGCTGCTACAGTGGGTAAGCTAAGTTTCGTTAACTTAATTCTACATTACGATATATTACGATAATAATATTCCACTTTTATGTAGTATTAAAAACCAACACCGAAACCCCACACATTTTGCTGTTTGCGTTTGCTGCCATATGGAGCAGTACCGTACAGCTAGTCTTTATTATTATATCAATATAGAAAATGATTATATATCAAATTTAAGTAATTTTTCTTATATTTCTTTCGAGAAAAAATAGAAATATTAATTCTAGATTTTTAAGAAACTAACATGTCGATTCTGTGCTTCATATAAAACCGCCACTGCTCACAAAGTTGTAATATTTGTAATGATTCCTTCATTCGCCGCCCTTTATAATGTGCCGCACCTATACAACGCATATCCTGCCTACCCCTACGCGACGTCACCGCTTTTTATCATTCCTATTTTGATTTATAGCCAATTAGCTTATGATTAAGTAGTAAAATTGGATACCAATAATATTACTAATTTATGATAGAGTTTAGAGAACTTATTCAATGCGGAAGTAAGTATACAGCCATATTTTTTGAAGATACTAAATTAGAGTGCAAGGTTAATTGAATTGTTTTACATTTAAATGACACCGCACTAAACGAGAATTGTCCACGACTGATGCATTCACGAAATAATATTAATTCATCGCCATTTGACCAGAGCTGTTTGAGCACTCGATACTTTTGGTTCGATTCAGTTTCAGTAGAAGAATCGAATGGGGTCGGTACTCGGTTCCATCTACAGAACAGTGATTAATAAATATAATTCAGATAGATTATACCTACCCTAAAGATAGGTTATACACTACATTATGAAGCAGGAAAACACACATTATAGACGTGCAATAGTGTCTGTTGCTACCTTCAAACACACCAAAATTTAATGAGCATCAGTGCATCAACTGGGAGCCATTGTCAGACTGGAGGACAAGCTTAGAATGACGTAGTCTTGACACGTGTTTAAGTTTATCCAATATTCTTCCACACTAGAGATCGGTTGCCTGTTACTCCACGCCCATTACGTATTACAGTTCCCATTAATTCTGTGTTCCCTGGTTCCATAAAAATAAAGATTAAATCTCCGATTGTAGTATTCGTTTCGGTTATTTAAAATAATGTTTCTCAATCTTTTTTGACCTGTTGCCCCCGTCGAGTCTTAATATTTTTCTGTGTAATCTGCCATAATAGTAGCTTGGGGAGGGGGGAATAAAAGTAAGCATTGAAAATTACATCGTTTATTTTTAAATTAAAAATAATGGCGTTTTTTATTGAATGCGATGCTGATTGATGACAAACGAGCATTGCCTCTTTTCCGACATCTAACCGTTTTGAGAGCAGATTAATAACCCGACTAAATCCAGATTCAACAAGATAAAATGTGGGAATGGCAGCAAAACGCATTTACTATCTATAACCTATGTGCTGCGCGGTGTATTTTGTATATTTAGTGTTGCCTCTACCGTAAAACAGCGCATGCGCTCATGCGTATATGTCGCGCAAGATGCAACTATAGCATAAACATTCTAATCCAGCTAAATTTTTCTGATCAATGCATGCAGTCTTGTAACAGTGCTTTCATTTGCATTGCATTTTACAAATCGCGACATACGTACAGCCAACAGTAAATTCACGTATTTGTAAAGGGGCCACAAGATTCTGAATCAAGAGTTGCGGTCCCAGTTGTGGTTCCAAAATAATTAAAGAATTATCAGGGTTTGGTTCCGGTTCTATTTCCAGCTATGCTTTTAACTCGTTTTTAAGTATCAGCTGAAGATAGATTAAAACTGTTTATTTCGGTTTTTCAGAAATACTTATTACGTAGGTATGTATCTAGTTTGTTTGCCAAAAATCGCTTACAGTGGGTACCTGCGCAAAAGCTATCTAATGTTCCAGATTTTAAATGATATTAAAAACAGGTTGGTTTATTAAGCGATGACCATTTAGGTTGTTACAGCATCAAGATAAATGAGATCATACATAATTCGGAATCACCTCAGTGGGTCTATTCTATACACAGGCGGCTATCATCGGTAGTTTATCATATGTATGTATTGAGGTGGTTAATTGTTACAATAAATTAACCATCTAAACCTCGAAACAGTTAAAACATTACATAATATTGATTTTTAACCAAATCGCACCCCTAGTATGACAAGGTCCATCCAACAAAAATGGCATTTTGAGAAAATCAAACTGTGGTAGACGAATCTGAAGGTGAAATAGATAGACATTTTAAAGAAAAGATTATTGGGCACATCCATTCGTGTGATAAAACAACATGGCGGATATAATATTGTTTTTCTATATTTTCGTCGACGTTTTAAGTAAAAAAAAACATGGCCTCTTGCAGTGCAATAGGATGCAAAGCCAGGAGAAATGCCGGCGTATCTTTCCACATGTATTTATAATAATAATATTACATTTTTCTTTACGTTTATTGACAAAAAGGTGTTGTATTACTATACGTTATTATTCGGTAAAAAAAATGTTTATTAATGGAAGAATACAAATGAATAACAGCATTTCGGAACAATATGCATACTATTAATTATTTATACATTGATAGTTTTTCCTAAAAGATCTTTTACAATAACAATTCACAACTTTTACATCAAACGTCAAATGGTTGTTTATTGCGAAAAATCCAGGGCCGTATGCATAATATTATTTTGAACCCAAAATATACGATGTGTTTTTCAAAGTAAAAACTGTTAGTGCTAGTTAATGACATTCATTATTTACATAGATTTTATATTTCATTTCAGAGTTAAATATATTTTTAAGAATACCAAACAAAAAATTGTATTTATATGAAGTATGTAATGGAGTATATGTTGCAATTTTATAATGTTATATAAATTAAATTATTTCAGATTTCCGGAAAATGAAGTTCTTCGGAAATTGTGGATTGATGCAGTCGGGCGGGAGAGCTGGGTGCCATCTAAATATTCATTACTGTGTGGGAAGCATTTCTCGGAAAGTGAAGTTAAATGAGTGTTAAAGTTAAATGAGAGTTAAAAAAGTGAGTTAAATAGATAAAATATTGTAATTAACTATATAATTAAATTTTCAACATACCTACCTGTATTTTGTGTCTAATAGGTTTGTATAAACAAGTAATTTTAGACACATTATGTCAAAAACGAACCCATGTTATATTTTTATTTCATAAAATATTTTCAAAATACACATGTGTAAATAGGTATGTAATATAATAAATTTTTTTTTGTTTGTAATTAACTGTAATTATTTGTGTTTTTTATTTAACAGTTTTATCTCAACAATAATGGTATGTTATTTTATATAGAACAATATGTAAAAACAAGACCATATTTCTTATTCCAATATTTAACCATTTGCTATTAACTGATTTGTGTATAATTTTTCATAATATTATTGTGTTTTTTGTGTTATTAAAAATAAAATACTTACATCCATTTGCATTATTTTTTCTTACCCTGAATCCTAATAAAGTTTTTATTGCGGGAACTTTTTATAATGAAAATACGTTTATCATAAATTGGTTGTAAGCTTGTGTTGATAAAAAAAATACTCAGTGGGGCGTTTTTATGTCCAAGTATGGCCCATTTGCAGCAAAGTGTACCTAATTTCAGAGAAATAGAACTTTCTCTCACAAAACGAGTACACACTGACATTTGTGTGCTACCTCTGGGGAGGAGTCCAATCTCTTTGGGCACATCGAATCCCTTGAAAACGAGCTCCAGAGTTACTTCCCCGAGCTGACAGACAAGATAAATTCTTGGACCTCCTCGAAAACGATTCCTCGGAACGTAACTTATTTCATGAAAAATTTTAAATCAATTATGATGCACTGCATTCATTTGAAATCCAAAACAAAAAAAAACAGATTAAATGTTTATAATGACATGACGTTGGCATTTACGAAAACTCAACAGCGAATTTTGAACCTGGTTATCGAGTAACAATTTCAACCATCGCCACCATTATACTGGAAAACTATTTTCGATTCGTTTTCTTTACCATATTGATAAGGCTTTATACAATTTAATGGGAATTCTTTTTTCTGTGTACCTACACGCATAGTGAATCTTTTTAACACATGAATAATTATAGTAAATAATGGTAGATAACAATAAAAAACACTGTAAAACACAGTAATATGTGTATTAGAAAAGTACCCCACGAAAAAAATCGCATCAATTCGGCACCTCTCGCCCTATATACATATACCTAGCACCTATATTATTCTTTATTAGATAAAACCGTATTTGAATTGTTTCATAATTTTTGCTGACCATAATTCAGCATAATTAACAAAAAATTATATATTAAATCACATACACGAGTCATCGGTTTATTTATTGGCTTGCATTTATGTATGTACGTAATCAAAAAAAATGCTGAGTTGATAATAGTTTACACTGATTGTCTTCTATTTTACTCAGTACAAATTGAACAGCAGTTGAAGTGTTCTGCTAGGTTTAGAAGATGCGAAAATAATACACATTGAGTATACATAGAGGAATTAATTAAAACACTAGGCAACCCTAAAATAAGAATAAAGTTTAGATCGAAATGCAAGTGTTTTGTTTCCGGTTATTTTGACAGATTTATTGTGAAAGAATTATTATTCTAAATTCAAATAAGAATGGAGTTCGTATCGTTTGTCTATGACAGTTTATCGTGCAACAAGAATGATTCGGCTTTCTTTCTGTTGATTGGAGTTTCGGTGGTCTTCGGATTAATTCTCAAGACAGTGGAAAATGTGGAAAAGAAAAAGTGGCTTTGCAGCAGTTTCGGAATATTGAATTTGTTTTTGTTGGACGGATTTACACTGGTGTGGCACATGTTGATGATTGGGATACTATGTGCTTTTGTTATTGTTTATAGCGAGAAAAGGTTTGTTCCTCGACAAAATTATTATTTTACCAGTACTAGTTATAAATTTACCACATTGAAATTAATGTTCTATGGTTTGGTTGGTAATAGAAAAGAGCAGCGCCTTTATTTCATTCACTGAATCTACAGCATGACCCCCACAAGGGAGGGCTGACAGGGCTCTAGCCTGAGGGCCCGGGCTTAGGGGGAACCCGGCGTGGCCAGTTAAGTGAGATATACATACACCACAAATTTGCTTTAATAGTTAAAAAAAGTCGCCTGTGATGCTATTATAATATATAAAGAATATTTTTATATAATGTGTAATGCAATTTGATGTGATATAGTAAATTAAATGATGCTAAGTGTCGACAACTCAATATACCAACTGTATTTAGGTATTTAAAAATACACGAAACGCCCTTAATTTGACCTCAAAAAACCCTGGGATTCCGCGGAATACAATTTGGGGGACACTAATTTAAAAAAAACACACTTCCCTTCATTTAATTGTGATTGATAAAAAATCAATCCCGAAAGATTCGGGATTGTGTTTACTGATCCCGATTGAAAATTGTCCGGGATTGGATCCCCTAGAACTGATTAACACACTAAACATGAGTTAATAGACGTAGTTTTATGTACATAATAACAAGAAAAGTAACAGTAATGCTTCAATGACATTGAGCTACTTTACAAGCTGTTTCAGCTACTGCGATTGTGATGATGACACACAAAACTTTCCATTCGCTGAGAAGCCAACAAGTTAGCGACTATTTTGACAGAATGTAGTTCGTTTTTTTACCGAGAGGTCGCTACTACGCTCTACTGCGCAGACGCAATATGCCCACACGCCGGCGTGTAGCGTGTAAAGTTGACCGGCTTTTAACTTTTCTCGGTAGATTGTTTACAATCTGCTTGTTAGCTTGTTCGATGATGACACTGGGCGACTTTACAGGCAGATTGTAAATTCGCCAACAAGCAGCTCGTAAAGTAGCTCAATGTCATTGACACTTTAACAATATGTTGGTTTGAGAGAACTTTTATTCCCTGGTTGGCCTGCACTAACTACCTACCTACATCTGAGTTACCAACGAGATTTTCCCTGTTCATTTCGCTTATAAGGCATTATTCAAATCGATCAATTCATACATTTCTTTGTGCATAATATTGAACAATTTATTATTACAATATCATATTTCTTTAGAAATTTATGTAGGAATGCGACATTGTTAAGAATCAACAATTTATTTTGTATAATGCTTTTCAAGCGAAATATAATAGGTATTAAGTATTGAAATATTCGAAATCCACATATTATTATTATATTATAACAATGTATTGGGTATAAAAAAAACTGTTATAATTGTATACAATATCATCCATCAGCAATTATTCACCATGTTATCAAAATATTATGTATGATAAAACCACAGAACAGATAAGATAGAAATGCAAAATCCAGCATACTAAAGTAATACTTACATATAAAAACAAAGTTACCAGTTATTCAATATTTTATTATATTGTCACTGTACAGGCCAATAATTGCCAATAATGCATTTTGATGGTAATGGACTTATTGTATACTGCATACTATTACACGAACTGGCCAAGTATCATAAATCCCAAAAAATTATTTCATTTGAAAATAGTTCAAAATTATTTTTCAAGCCATTTGTAACTTGACAAAAAAAAATCTAGCCAAATGTATGCCACATGGTTGGTACAGAGTACGTCACTAAATTTGTAATAAAATAATATACATATATAAAATAATAAATTAATATATATTAATAGTATGGTCCCTATATCATTCATCCGATTGCGATGAAACCTTCGTCAGTTGTTGTGGTAACATCGGCAAAGGTTTCTGAATTAGTACAAATATCTCCTTCTTCTTCTTCTATTCTATATTCTTCTATTCGTATAAATTCCTATTCCGTTCATCCGATTGCAATAAAATTTTCGTCAGTAATTGTGCCAACACCCGCGAAGGTTTCTAAATTAGTACAACCATCTTCTTCTTCTATTCTATCTTCTTCTATTCGTATGCGTTCCCATACCATTCATCCGATTGCAATGAAACTTTGGTGAGTTGTCGTACGCACGCCCGCGAAGGTTTCTGAACTAGTACAACCATCTTCTTCTATTCGTATGCGTTCCTATATCCGATTGCGATGAAACTTTTGTCAGTTGTTGTGCGCACACCTGCGAAGGTTTCTAAATTAGTATTATATAACATACAAAGTTTGTTGTTTGTTTGTTTCAACCAATTATGATTTTTTTTTACTACATATTAATAATATTAATAACGTTTTCATATTTTGGAGTCGATTTTAATTTAGCGTTCTTTTGTTTGAACTTTACTCCTATTAGAATCATTTGCATATTGCCATATTGTATTAAACAGATATTATAATATTAAAAAAATAATTACCTCTTATTATTTTTAAAATATCTAAGATAAATATAACCACAAAGCGACCCTGTGCGAAGCCGGGTACTTCAGCTAGTATTATATAAAATAATAAGTAAACCCAATGCAAACAGTTTTTTTCACTTCCTGGACAATTTGATATTTGAGGAATGGCCCCCACATCCTGAAACAGGCGCCCAGGCCAGGATCTTTGACGAGCCCCCCTACCCATCTCTAGGCTTAAAGGCAGTGGGACGTTCTACATGAGCGTTCTCTTAATGGTGTTTTAGGTAGTTTAGTCGTTTAGTGCCAGTGGGACGACTGTGTAAGACATCGGTTATTCACTCGCCGAGTGACATGCCCTGCTCTTCGCCATTTCATTAAATCAGCAATCTCTACCACATCATATAGGTACTCTTGTCTGGCTCCTTAGCCATTGGTTTCGTTTATGATCTTCCCTTTATCCTCAACACGCACCTTTCCATACTACATTGCGTGACTCATAATTTTTATATTTCCCTTACATTGCGGATCCGTGTTTCACATGTTGGTTGAACACTTTATTCTTTAGGCACAATGAGAGGTCTCCTTTGAAGATAGTATTCATATGCCTGAATCCATTACATGCTAGTCTATTTTTGTGAGTAATCATGACATACATAACATAGATACAGGGAACTCAGAAATAATCATAGATATTTTGTCAGTAGACATATTGTGTAGTCTGCGATAGACGTAATTTTTTACCTGCTCGATTTGAATACCCATTGATGAGGATCGCTGTTGGGTCACCATATAAGCTTTATCATTATATGGCTAACAATTCAACCACACTAAAAAAGTCATAGTGTAGTATTTTAAAAAGTTCATTAGACTCTTAGTTATAGCTCGAATGATTTTTTGTCTATATTTGTCTCTAATGTATTTTATCTTCCTTTTTTTCAGAAAATGTCACATAGCAGCCTTCGTCTTGATGTTTTCGTATCTCGGAATTTTTCGAACACTTTCAATACTATACCCAAATAACAAAAGCATGAATATGTCGCTGTATGTCTCCCTGGCACAAATGATGCTCACGTGCAAATTTGTAGGTATAGCATTTGAAATTAGAAACTCCTTCATAGACAACGAAGAAAGAATAAAAAATGGAAAACCGTCTTTGGCAGACGACGAAGGAGTTATTGATCCAAGTATACCTGATATTTTGCACTATGGATTTTCTTTTTTCGGATCACATTCAGGTATGTATTAACCTAATTACCTATATAATATTGTAGTGGTAATTTTTTTTTAATTTAATGGTATACATATCGCACCCAGGAAATAATAGTGGCACAACTCGAAAAACTTGTTTTTGCAGGAGAGCAGTTTTAATATTTTATTTTGGTGTGTTAAATCAGTTTTTTTTTTAAATTTTCTTAACATTCATTTTGAATGTTATTCCCAATAACTATGGCACAATGATCATTGTGCCACTATTTCTGCTTGAATTCAAGTAAAATGTTATACTATGATAATGACAAAAATGCTTTTAAGGCCACCATTATATTTTTAAGAATTATGCCGCTATTTGTGCGGATAGAAATGATATCTTGGAACATTTTTGTATACTTAACTCAAAAATTACAAATTTGAGCTTGTGCCAATATTATTCCCCGGGTGCGATATATGTAGTTACATATTGTGTATGTAGTCGTCACTCAGCCTTCGTGGTACAATTCGTTAGTTCGCTGGTGAAAGTCTCTTACCTAACTATTTAGAAAATTTGTATTGTCATCCTGGCTTTCTTTATTTGACACTCCTAAGGCAGGCATTAGACGTTTGATTTGGATCGCAATTGAGTCAGTTTAATCCATGATCGCGATCGAAAATCAACGTGTGATGCCTGTCTAAGCAGTGCATGAACAACCGACCCCACGAAACGTACCCATTTTGTAAAACTAAACATGCGCAATCAGTTGGTTAGTATAGGTTAGGTGTTCTCTTCCAGTTATATAAAATAATAAAAGATAAGTGTCACCGAAAATTAACATATTTTTTTTTATTAATTTTAGGTCCTTACATAAGATACCGAACATTTGACGACTATCTACATTTACCTTTTTCAAGAGTTGTCGGTATAACGGGGGCTATAAAAAAAGTTGCAGAATCTTTGATTATGGGTCTTATTTTTGTATTAATCCATGAATATTGGCCGTTAGAAGTAAGTCATGTTTATTATTACATGTTTATATATAAAGGATGTTTTTTTTAGAGGTATAGAACTTTAAGCTGGCAGCACTTTTTTAATTGGCAGCCATTTTGTCAGCTGTTAAGTGATTTATGTTTAGTTTGGTTTGGCATTTCAACATGAATAGACTGACGCCTGAACAATGCTTCTAAATTGTGAAAATTTATTTTAAAACAAGATTGCCGTTGATCCCGATTTTCATAAGCGAATTTTGTTTAGCGATGAAGCTCACTTTTGGTTTAATGGATACGTCAATAAACAAAACTGCCGTATTTGGAGTGATGATAATCCTCAAGTATATGTTGAGACACCGTTACATCCAGAAAAATTGACTGTTTGGTGTGCTTTATGGGCTGGTGGAATAATTGGTCCGTACTTCTTTAAAAACGATGCTGGCCAGAAAGTTACAGTCAATGGTGACCGCTATAGAGCCATGATTACTGACTTTTTCGTTCATCAATTGAACAACCATGATGTGCAGGAGCTGTGGTTTCAACAAGACGGCGCAACATGTCACACAGCTCGTGCCACAATTGATTTATTGAAGGAAACGTTTGGTAACCGCATAGTTTCACGTTTCGGACCCGTGAATTGGCCTCCAAGATCGTGCGATTTAACGCCGCTTGACTATTTTCTGTGGGGATATGTGAAGTCGCTAGTCTACGCCGATAAGCCCGAAACGATTGACCACTTGGAGGACAACATTCGCCGCGTTATTGCCGATATACGGCCACAAATGTTGGAAAAAGTCATCGAAAATTGGACCTCCAGATTAGACTACGTCCGAGCCAGCCGTGGTGGTCATATGCCAGAAGTCATATTTAAATTATAATGCCAGAAGAGCATCTTTCGAATAAAGTAAATTTCATGTCAATATAAAAAGTCATCTTTATTTTATTCCATTTCAAAGTTCTATACCTCTAAAAAAAACACCCTATATATACATATTATCGAGGGTATACTGACAGAACGCATTATTTCAGTTTTTGCTGTTTTTCTGTTTTAAATGCCAAAATGTATACAATTTTACGCTCTACGTCCTGGTAAAATGCACAAAGGCATAGGATCAATGACATTAATATGGACAAATCATCTGGAAAAAAATGACACTCACTTTATTGTCGGGTCTGCCGAATGGCATAATCTGTTCTAACGCCATTACAATAAAGGTGATATTGCTATAAATTCCTGAAGCTTTTTGTTGGATCTGCCGAATGGTTCGGTTCGAACGGGTTCGCTCAAATGAACATTGACATTAGAAACACTGCTCTAACGCCATTGCAATAAAGGTCATATTGCTATAAATTCCCGATGCGTGATATCGCATAATGGATATTGCGTGACGTCTACCTATACATGCGAATGCGCGAATTTACTTGCTAGCTACTGTATTGAGTGCGTCGTCCATTAATAATGTCATTGCATAGGATATAATGGTGAGAAAATAGAAACATTATTAAATCATATTGGTATTTTTTTATTCTGATAGAAAGCATGATAATGACCTAATGCGTTCTGCGTATACAAAATACAGGACTTGTAACATGTCGTATATTGTGTTTTCCATAAAGGTTAGTCTTTATAATGTAGAAAAAATGTTTTTAAATCATAAAAAAATCTTCGTAGGAGAACGCTGTGAAAAAAAATTAAAGTCCTTTTTGCGATTATCTCAGAACTTGTTTTAATGAGTTAATGCTCTCTGTCAGTATACCCTCGTTATGTAGGTCTTAGATTATAGAAAAATATGTAGGTATTTACTTATGGCATCGTCCCTATAGAGCAATGGCGAAGGGTGGAGGTAGGCTGTTAAGATCTGCCATAAACAGTGCACATTAAACTTTTTCAGACATAAATATTTGTTTTCATTGAAATAAGACTACAATTTACAGATAGTGTTGGTTAGTTTTTAAAATTCAATTAAACCCTGAGAAACCAAGCCATAATAGATAATAGTCAAAAAATACATGTCTATCTATAAAATATCGTAAATTATGCAATTAAATCATACATAACTTTGAATATTTTATAAATAGAACTATATTTTTTATTTATTATAGTTTGGTTTAGGCAGGGCTAAATGAATTTAGAAAAATTAACCAACAATATGTGTAATATGTATTTTTAATCCAACAAAAACAAATAACTATGAATGAAAAAGTGTGTACAATTTTGTCGTATTGCCAAAATTAGACCAAAACTATTATGGTTTCGTTTAGGCATGGTTTAATTGATTTTTAAAAACCAACTAACACCATCTGTAAATTGTAGTCTTAGTTCAATAAAAACAAATACATATGACTAAAAAAGTTTAGTGTGCACTATTTATAGCGAATCTTAACAGCCTACCTCCACCCTTCGCCACTGCATAGAGTCAGGTCGGAATAAACCGTCAAACTTTCCTAATAATACAATTTTAATATTATACTAACAATACTGTACTTTTTTACATAATGGCGAAGGGTGGAGGTAGGATGTTAAGCATGCTCCCCACATCCTAAAGCGGGCCCCCCGGCCAGGATCTTTGGCGGGCCCCCTACCTATCGCTAAGTTTAATAGCGTGTGTGATAACACAGCATAAGCGTTTTCAAAATTGTGTTAGAGGTAAAAGTAAGGGCTTTCAGTTTATTTTTAGCGATTTAGTGGAGTTTTAATACATCTCCTTGAATTATGGAGTTACGTTAGAGTGCCCACCACCACCCGTCATATATGCACAGCCGTGGATATGCACAGCTGCTTTCTATGACGCTTTAAACGTGTCTGAAAAAAGTGATTTTAAGTGCTCATTCCGACCCGAGACGGAGCCGCACGATGCTGCAAAGTGGTGTACAAAATAATCAACAATTGCATTTTACAACCTCATTTTTTAAATGTTAACAACCCCTTCGTGTTAAAGCGCCGCAGACGACTTTTTTATTATTAGAGTGTGATGATAACATTTGTGAAGTGTGTTTATCTCACACATCTGATTGACCCGCCACGCCGGACCCCCTCTGAGCCAAGGCCCCTAGGCTAGAGCCCTGTCAGAACCCCCTTGTGGGGGCCATGATGTTAAGATCCGCCATAAATAATGCAAACTAAGCTTTGTCAGTCATACGTATTTGTTTTCATTGAAATAAGACCACAATTTACAGATGGTGTCGGTTAGTTAAATCCTGCGAAGACCAAGCCATAATAGATAATAGTCAAAAAATACTCGTCTATCTATAAAATATCTAAAATTATGCAATAAAATCACACATAACATTGAATATTTAATATAGAAATAAAAATAGAATAGTATTTATTATCTATTATAATTTTGGGTTAGGCATGGTTTAATGAATTTAAAAAAGTGAACCAACAATATGTGTAATATGGATCAAGATGGAAACGAAAACAAATACCTAAGTATGAATGAAAAAGTTTGCACAATTTTGTCGTATCGCCCAAAATATACCAAAATTATTATGGTTTTGTTTAGGCAGGGTTTAATTAAATTTTAAAAACTAACTAATGCCATCTGTAAATTATTGTAGTCTTAGTTCAATAAAAACAAATAAGTATGACTATCAAAGTTTAATGTGTACAATTTATGGCGGATCTTAACACCCTACCTCCACCCTTTACTCCTGTATATTACCCTTGTCCATGTAATTTTACGAGAACACTTTGTTCGAACGAGAACTGGCCGAAACCATGACGCCGAATCACGAAAGGCAAAGGAGTATTAAAACCATTTTGCTCCAACAGCAAAAAAATCAAGAATATTAACATTTTAAAATAATTGGTTGTGCAATACAATTTTATTTGATGTGCTATTACGATGAGTGATATGTAAATGATAATTCTTTCTTCTTTCCTTTCGACCATGTCGGATCCTAATAGGATCATATGGGCCCCCACAGAGTAGAGGTTTGTATTAACAGATTTTGTTTTTTACGAGAAATGGATGTCAGCCACTTGCTCAACCTATTAGGTCCTTAACCAGACAGACACAAATTGAAAAACAACATCTTTACTTGCCAGACCCAGGATTCGAACCTGGGACCCGCTGCGTTATAGTCCAACGCGTGTAGAATTTTGTTTTATAATTATTTTTAGTGAATTCCCGAGTCTAATAAAAATGGATATATAGATAATAATATTATCTAATACTATCGACTGAAGGTTTGAATTTGAATTTAAATTCCAATTGATTTAAGATTTATACTATTTCCCGGGTCGCAAAAAACGACACAAATGGAATAGTGCAAATTTTTAATCCATTAGAAGATAATAATATGGTGAGAGGTCGCACATTACTTGGCTACCACACTTGGCTCCGTAAAATACCATTTGGGAAACGCTGCTTTAGAGCATCGAACTGCCCTTAACCTTAACGGTTGGTAGGGATGGGCGTCAAACATCATGGCCTGGGGGCCCGCTTTAGTATGTGGGAGCTATGATTAAAACCGAATGTAATTTTTCACTATTTTTCATAGATCAACTCTTGCCGACGCGATAATTCGTATACTTAATTTTAAATGACATTTATGTTTTATTGTGTTCTTTTTCTTTATGTTAGTAATTAAAATTCTAATAAGTATTATTAATAAAAAAAGTAATGAGAGCATTCAGAATGACAAGGTGCATAAGAAAGTAACCATCGTAATTATTTTCCAATATTCGTTAGAATTAATGTCAAATCTCACTGATAGTACATATTTTATAAGTTGTATAAATTACCATGTCGGCAAATACTTGATCGATGTAATCGGCGAGGCATATTGTGGTTTCATGCGATTTTCCTTTATATAAGTGGTTTCAGTAGGGATTGCAATACCGAATGAAAATATCAATACCGGTATTTCGGTATTTCCTATTGAATACCGGTATTCTTAAATAAATTGGAAAAAACAGAAGTATCTATCAATAAATATAATATATTATTATGTAAAAATTTCTTTAAATATTAATATATTTTATTAATTCTAATTCAAATTTATTTATTTTATATATAATTAATATGACAAATTTAAAGCAAGTATCATTGCTGGTCACCAAGAATTATGAAGTTCCATAGAAGTAAATCAGACATCGCGTAATCCGATAAAAAGATATAGTCCTGTTAAGCCTTTTATGCTAATTATTGCATTTTATTTCCACTGTCAATACCGAATATGTCGGTATTGTCTGATTTTTAAAACCGGTATTTCGGTATCGAAAAATACTGGGATACCGGTTTTGAAATGCCGGTATTGCAATCCCTCGTTTCAGACAGTCAATGGCGATCGCTTGGATTTATAGGGATGATATTAATTTCGTAATGTGTGCACAACGAGTCAATGGAAATCAATTGACAGGAAACTTTGATTGATGACTTACATACTTAAATATTGAAAACACACAAAAATGACAATAATAGCGCCTGTATACATGCATGGATTTACCGGCACCAATAGTGTGTAAATTATTAAGCAATCGCGTAACTGTTTATACGCAAAAGTGCTGACACTCTCACCAATCTCATTCTGCAAACGTAAGCGAGACGCGTTGTTGTCATTGTATGATGCTATTTGATAGGTTGTGAAAAATGGTAAACGTTAAAATGCTCTGCGTGGTGTAGTTCATTTTTGCCCAGGCAGGTTCGCCACTATCGTTCTAACCATTCCAACCGTCGCGTGAAAATTCAGAAGCTGCTGAACTTTTTGGTGCATGCATGCAATCTTACAACTTGCCCGATAATACGTGTTTACACGTGAAATTTCTTGTTGCAGCCGTATTGTCAGCAGTAAATCCATGCACGTGTAAACGGGGTATTATAATAATTGAAAATTTCCATTTATGGCGAATATCGGTTTACATTCTAAGTTTGAAATGAAATTTCCCGCAAAAATATACGGGACTACAATCATTATGTTAATATTAATCACCACAGTCACAGCGATGTTTGTTTTAACCAAATTAGACTAATGTATTAACCATTTAACTGTAGGTATCTAATATTACATTAATTGTTTGTTTAGAAGTAAAATACTAGTGCCTATACTACCTACTGTCTTGTTTTTTAGTATACCCTGACAAATGAATTCAGAGATTGTAGTATGGCATACAAGGCTCTGTTTACCATCATCCAATTCCAAAGATTCTTCTTTTGGTTGACCTCCGGCTTGAGGATGTCGGAAGCTGCCTGTGCTGCGGCAGGACTCGGTGCATACCCCGTGCAAGGAGTTAATAAAACTTCACATGGTCCAACAGAGCAATACGCACAAATACTTAAAATGTCAGTATGAAAAATGTTTATTTCTTCACGATTTTCTATCTACATATTTATTATATTATCATGGTTTTAAAACGAAGGTTTATTGTTGATAATTGGACGTATTTCTGCAAACAAGATCCAATCCTCACGTGTAACATGTTGAGAAAATTCAATATTTGAGGGATGATTGGTTTAAAAAATATGATTTGTGATTATTTAATTTAAGCATCTGATGGGATACTTTAATAAAATCAAATAATCACATATCATTGTATATCAATCTTAACTCAAATATTGAATTTTCTCAACATGTTACACGCGAGGGTTGGATCTTGTTTGCAGAAATACGTCCAATTCTACTTTATTTATGTTATTTACGTTGGCAGCTATTTCGGGCTATAAACATAACATCTAGCATCCCATTTAAATATTACCACTTGTAATGATAGATCAATTATTTTTATCTTTCAGATCGTACAGCGAGGCCAAAAAGTTGGAATATGACTTTAATACTCTGAATAGTATGGACGTTAAAGAGGTCCAAACGTCTCCCTGGATGTCAGTTCAAACTCGAAGCTGGAATAAGTCCTTCCAGTACTTTATGGGGACGTATATTTTCAACTCGATTCCTGATATTTCTGGACTGAAAAACTTGAGGTAACTTATCAAAACTATAAATAAGATCATTAAAATTTTTGTTAGTGTTTATTAAAAGACTGTCACACGTGCAGTATAGTACTGGGTTTAGTTGTTAGCGAGTCGATGTGATATATGCATTGGGTGAAGACAATCTTTTTTATTGAAAAACATGTGAATTGAACGAATTACGGGATTCAAATCCATGAAGACGACTATTATAGCCTTTACGGAGGAAGTCGGCTCTTTTTCCATAATTTTTTGTGCTCTATTATTATAATATATGATATACGTTCGCAAGTATTTCGTAATAATAGATGGGCAGCGGCGATTTTCTTTGACGCAATCGATCCGTCAGAAAATTTGAAAAGGGGCAGGTATTAAAAAGGCCAATAGCTAAAATCTGTCGCAATTAAGCATTGCAGTCGTAGCATAGTGGTAATGCACAGGGCGCGATACCCAAGAGACGCAGGTTCGATTCCTGCCGGGTGTCTTACTTTTTTCAAAAATGATTTTTTCTATTGGCTATATTTTCTCATGATTGTTTTCAAAATTATGTATGAAAACAAATACGTTTGACTGACAAAGTTTAGTATGCGTTATTTATGTTGGATCTTAGCAGCCTACCTCCATCCTTCGCCAATGGCTCTCATGCTTCGCTTATGGGTGAACATGGTAATTTACTATCCAGTCAACCTCTTCAGACATGATTAATTTTTCGTTATTATAAAGAGTATTGACGTGGTGTGGTTATGACTCGATGTTTCTCTGTCATCGGAGAGTCATCAAGACGAAAAGAATAAATTTTACTATGATGCATTTAAACATTTCTTTTTCAGAATATTTATTACAATCTTTGTATCTGCCTTTTGGCACGGATTGGAACCTGGATATTACATCGGTATGCTTACAATGCCTTCGTACATGGTGACAGAACGACTATATAGAAATTTATATAAATCATTAACCGGCTGGGTAAGTAAAAACGATATATATAAAAAACTATTAACTAAATTAAATGTTTTCTTGATGGGGGACATGCTCGTCGTATGTCAAAATTGAGTTTTTTATTGTATTTTCAAACCATGATCCTGGACACTCCTTAAACGTTAAAGATAATCTATTTATATAATTTTGAAGCCTTATTATCCGTTATATTTATTTTAAACATTTGATGACTGCATAAAGTATTTTTGTTACATAAAATAGTATTCTTTTAAACCTCTCGCTCTAATGTTTTAGAATATAGTCATATTTCGGTACTCTTACGTTTTACGGCAGTTTCATATTTGGCTGACTAATTAGATTTATGAAGCGGAAAGGCCATACACCACGATTTGCTGTACTATTTTAAATCTCGCTAACCCATTCATTAAATCTTTACTATCAGAAACATCAATCTCATATTAAATTCACATTATTATTTATATTACAATATTATTTACCCCATTGAACTTATGTATTTTCAATATTGAACGTACATAATATTAACAATACAACTATCTTATATAGTATATATTATACTAGATTTATTTTTGACCGATTTTATCAATGTTATTTGTAAATATAAAAAAAATATATTAACTACGGAAAAAATTCCAATCCCGGAATCCTGGGATTGTCAAATTGTAATCCCGAAATCCCGGGATCAGAATTTTGGCTCGGGATTGGATTCCCTATTCACGACGAGAAATCACTTTGGAAAGGTTTTAGTGTCATTACGATCAATAAATGAGTCGCTTACACTGCCAGAAGAATCTGATTTTCTGTGTGTGAATCTGTATCCATTACGCTGGCGCACTTGACCAGCGCATCTATTCTATACACAAGGCTGCTATCGGCGCCTATCGAGGGTAGTTTATTATATTGATGCATTGAAGTATTATAATATTGTTACTATAATTTAGCCGTCTAAACTGTCAAAACTGTTTATCTTGCTCTAAAAGTTAACACAGGCAAGAGAGATGCTGTTAAAACATACCACTTATTGTAAGAATTATATTAGGTACATCAATACATACATATGATAAACTTGTATGCCGTGTGTATAGAATAAAATTGTGTTCTTTCCATGATATTTAAATGAAAGTTTGGACCAAACCATTAATTTTTAATCATATTACATACAGTGTTTTTTTTTCAGAGAGCAAACCTTCTACTGTGTTGCATGTTCGTTGCAAAATTCTTCATACTGAGCTATGGGACGATAGCATTTAAAATGTTGGATTTAGACAAAATTTTAATATACTTATCGTCGATGCAATACCTGCCATATGTCTTTCATTTCTGCATGCACGTGCTTGGCCTAGCGGTGGTTGCGTCAATAAAGAAAAGCAAAATGATCGACTGATGAAAAACACCAAATACCTACTTTTTTGGGTACAACATAATAATAATAAAATATCATATTATTGTCCATTGATTTTTTCTGACTTTATTTGTACAAAATATTTCGATTCTATAGGGCTAGACCATTTCAAGCGACACCTTTCTTTAAAACTACTTTAATCGTATAATTTAAATAGAAAACGCCCCACGATGGAGTGGTAGCTGCGAGTTCGAATCTCGTATCATATCTAAAATACGTTTTATCCGGAGCAAAGACCCAATAATTTGTTAAATATTTATATTATTTATATGTTATATAATTATATAATAACCTTTGATTATAAATAATAAATACATATCTAATAAAATAATATATGCCCCAATTAAGAGGCGGTTATACCCAAAGAAGAATAAGAATAAAATAAAAAGATTTTTTTCAAATGAGAAATAATTTGGAAAAGGATATTTTATAAAATGTGCATTTGAAAGTAGATTTTTATTAGTATCTACATCGTTTTTTGAATAAATATTTTTATGAAGAAAAGGTAGTTTGAAAAGTTCTTTAAAAGGTAACACAACGATTTTTCAAAACTTGATAATAATTGTTTTGCTAATTTTAAAATCTTCGATTTTTCTAGAAGATATAAATGTATATAACTTGAATTCGTTTTTATTAATATCGATTCGAACTTTAGTTGTGTGGCTGCATTAATATTCTATTTGATATAAATAAAAATAAATGAAGTCAAACATATTTTTAATTTTTTAATAAAAATCGATGTTTTTTTTCAATTAAAAAGGATCCGTTGATACTTTGAAATTTTCAAAAAACATTTTGTCATCTTTTAAAGAAGTTGTCAAACTATATTTAACTGAAAAAATATTTATACAAAACGATGTGTAATAAAAATGGGACTAAAAACGTTCATTTTTAAAATACGTATTTCAAAATAAAAATTTGGATAATTTTTTTTTTTAAATATAATGTTAGATGCATGTTGATTATTTAAAATGAAAGTTATCAGTAAACTGTATTAAATTGCAGGTTTCGCTAAAATCGTTACACTCTATCTTTATTACGATAATAATAGAGTTGATGAAATACTCGAAGTTGAATTTAAAAGTTATTTTTATTCTAAAATCTGAAATATAAATAGCCCTTTTCCAACACACATAATAATATACATAATATTATTATGTAACTTTTATTTTGTATATTAAATATTATAATCGGTGACACTTTCCTGATTTCTATGGTTTACAAAATTGAAAAGCTTTTCGGTTTCGTCCGTGGTTAGTTTTAACGTTGAAATGATATTCTACAATATATTATTATTATGATATAAATTTTTAAATATTGCTATTTTCGAATAAACATTAAGGTTTTATTTATTGATTTTATTGCAAAAAATGGCGCTTAAGATAGTCTTGCACTATTGTGTGGGTATTTTGTGAGTATTACTTGGGAACATAATTATAACAAAAATACGTAGGAACATTAAAAAAACATGTGAATCTAAATTAACCACTTCGCGATGAATCTTCGTCTAATACAATTTTGAAATGAATAATATCCAAAGATGTTGAAGAAAATATTCATCAGCGAGGGTGGAGCTTAAACACTCAAGTGATGCAAAAAAGTACCCACAATCTACTAATTTCTATACAAACTGTGAACAATTACACATTGGTTATTTTATATTATATTATGATAAAATGAAATTTGCATCAGAGATATTGATAGGGAAACTATGGAAAGCTGGAAGAAGAATAGTGTTTCTTCGATGATATCCTATTATTGATTTGATTTCGTTGTAATTTTCAATGTGGTGCACAGGGACGTGCTAAGCGGGGATGTTAGGGGGTGCGATACACCCAGTCAGCAAGATACATGGGGCGGAAACGTCTGACAAAACATTTTGAATGATGATATTAAAAAACATATGTTATTCAATTACCTGTATAAAAATAAAACTATGATTCGCAGTTAATTCCCTTCCATGTAATTGAATATTCATGTATAAATACTCTATCCTGCATATGCCATATATACATATAGTATATCGATTTAAGACACTTGATATAATAAATAATTCCTTATATGTATTATATGATTCAATAGGTAAAATATGTCAATATTTTGAAGTAAAAAAAAAATATTGTTTTAAATTTTCTTTGACTTTTCCAAAAAAAAAATATTTTGGGGGCGTCAATTTTCACCTGGCACCCGGACAGTAGCTACTCTTTGTGCATCCTTGATAATAGTGTATGTAGTGGGTTTGATTCTGAGACGTGTTTTTTTAATATTGAAAGTGAGAGTGAATTAATATAATTTAAATAAAATGCAAATGTGGTTTATATTAAATTGTGTTGCCAAATTATTTAATACTCTCTTTACATAGTAAATTGAATTGATATCTATGTACCAAAACAATTTAACAAACATTGAAAATAATGTTAACTGTGTACTAATTAATATAATGATGTAAAGTACTAAATACTAGTAGGTATAAAAATAAGTACTTATAAATAATATTTTTTTACTTTTTTCGTAATAATAACATCCCTATGTCTTGAATTTGATGTAGGTACATTTTTTATTGAAATAAATTTGTTTTATTTTATTAAGTATTTTATTCTTTTAAATAATTAATTGCTTACATATACCGATGTATTTAATCATACTATTAATTGTTGATTAAAAAAATATCAGGTGTGATAAATGTACTTCAAATTTCATATTGTATTCTGACATAATTATAAATGGTGTATTTCTTAACGTTTGGTCGTTCTCTTCTTATATCTATATTACATACACTGATAGGTATGGGTTTACGGAGGGTGTTGATTTACACTTTTCCACTTATTAAAAACACCGATTCAGGGACATTAAGTATATTTCGCTTGGCAAGTAACAATTAATTACTAACAACATTTGTAAACGCGCGCTTTGGCGCGAAAAAGGTAGCGAATCGTATTTAGAGGCGACGTAAGGGCTCAACAAGGGTAGGTAGCCGACTGACTGTATCTACTGTCAACCCTCCATCCGCCCAGAAACAGATAACGGTAACTTTGTTTTTCTTTGTTTCGCTGTGCATCATGGTCCAGCATTGACTCATTTACAATTACAATAATATCATTATATTCCCAACTCTGTCGATTGGAGGATTTTTGATGGGGGATTTAGGCATCATGATAATATAATACTTAAATATTATTTGGTATCAACACATAGTTGGAAAATTATATTATAAAACATTTTCGTATAATATATTATTTGGACGAATTTAATTTTCACGACATCTACCAAAATTATTTTCAATCGTTATCAGATAGTTTTTAGAGTTTTAAGATAGTTTCTGAAATACAATGACAAAATCAATTTAATTCAACCGATAGAAGAAAGTTTTTTGTATGTATAGTTACTTAGTTGTAATACAGAGATGGCAGCTTATTAAAATAATGGACGTTCGAAATAAATTATTTCCACATGAAAAACAACGATTTTATAAAACTGTATTGCAATAACTCTAACTAAAAAATAATAAATATATTTTAAAATTCTAAAAAATAAATACATTTTCTTCTGTCTAATTAAAATTTAATACGGAATTTCTGAATCTTATTCACCATCTTTAAATCAATTAATATGGGCATTTTTATTTTGATTTTAAATTAATCTTGTATTATAATTAGGTCATGCATCCGCCCACACGAGAAACGATAGACACTCCCCCAGCTTAATAGCCCCATTTCAGAATCTTCCAGGGAACTCAGAAACTGCTTCTTCCTGTACGCGGGGTGGAATACACTATACCTATTGACAAAGGGTGTTTATTTCATCAGCCGTCATCATCAATAGCTTGATAGCCCAGTGCGGGTCCTAGCCTCATCTAAACATCTATAAGAGATGTCTATAGGTAAGTACCTACATTATTTTAAGCTCATGGATGTTCACAAAGGTAGGTTGTACCAAAAGTAGTACCTAGCATTTTTGTCGCTTCCAGAATCTCAAATTTGTATTTTTAATATACCCACATACATACTGTTATTTGTATTTTTCAACCGTCTTTCCCGCAAAGTCAGGGCAAGATTGATCGTAGTTTATCGTAATTTATTTTATTTTATTAATTATAGTTTTCAATAAGGCATATTTCTCAGCCGGCGCAATTTTGATTTGACTAGCATCAAGTAGAGTAGTTTGCATGATGCGAGGTATCCATAAAGGCATCTAGGAAGAAAAAAAAGATATGGTACAAAAGGGTGACACTCACACGATATATTTAAAGACATGCATATAAATCATATAATAATAATCACCGACAGTGTTTAGGAAAAAGGGCGTAACCCTCACAGAAATTTTTTTACAGGAGAGGCAAAAAACGTTTTTTGGGTGATTTTTTAAGAAATATGCATAGACATTGGGTGCATGATAATTGATGATTTGGCGTAATATATTTTCGATCTAATAATAATTAAAGAAGTTATTACAGAAAAAACATTAAAATTGAGGATAAATGCTTTTTTACATAAATTAAAAATCAATTAATTTCAATTAAAACCTGAATTTAGATAATAATTCGGCATTTGCGGCTTACTTCCTTTTTATAGAATGTGTATTTGGTTGTATACATTGCTAATATCTAATAAAAGCACTTTTCGAAAAATTGATGGTTACGCCCTTTTTCCTAAACACAGTTGAATATGTATGATTTCAAGATCTCCAATCTATTACTAATGACATACATCACAGATATATAAAAATATACTGAAAAGTATTCTTTCGAAGTCTTCGTCGAATGGTCTTACCATAATAATAATAAAATATTTCGGAAACGTATAAGTACTTAATTGTAGATATCCAGAATATTACTATTACCAAACCATAAAGTTACAATATGTGAGGGGCTTTATTAAACTATAATGGATATTAAAAAAAAACAGTTTTAATTCATGTTATTGGACGCTGTAGTAAAAACGATAACATAATTAATATTTGTCATATTATGAATATTTCTCTCTTGTGAGGGTAATATTTGTTATAATATAAATCTCATATTGTGAACGTCTTGAATTTAGATTTATTATTATATCCACAATGTAAATAAATAATAAAATAATGATTTCTACTGTTTTCATTTCTTATATTTCCATTATAAATATATTTTTACATCTAGGAAAAGAGTGTGTCAATTTTGGGTTGGCACTCGGGCGGCAACCATCCTTGGTGCAGCCCTGAATAGACAGATAGACAATAACTATTAAAGAAACTAGGTATATTTTGTGGTCAGGTATAAAGAAAAAATTTACGAAATAAAAAAAGTCAAAAGGCAAATATTATTTCAAAATCACAAACCGAGATTTTTATGACATCTTAAATATTAATGTTGATCGGTTTCCCACAGTTTGAAAAAATAATCCAATGCAAGACCGCAGCCTTGCCAAAGAGGGTGTTTGGAGTGGCAGTCGGCCTTGAAGTTCGGTGAAGGTGTTCGCATCATCAGACATTTGCAACAGATGCGTGTTTTTGTGGAACACACCAATGCATCACAATTATTATTGCTGTATTTTTAATACCTACCTACTCAGTGGGCAGTAGCGGGTTTCCGTGAAGTAGACGAGGCGGTCGTTTCGCCAGAAATAATATGAACATTTAAAAACGAGCGCATTTTTACAATATTTATAGTAAAATATACAATAATAAAAAATTTAATATATCAATATTGTCGTTGTTTATCGCACAGGTAAATATTTCAAAGGGGTCAACGCGTCAGCTGCAAAGTATTTGATACCCCCACTATCAGGGTTGGCTTATCTCACAGGTTAACTTTCGCATGGGTCCTTCCAAACATGTAAAAAAATAAGAACAACAGAATAAATAATATTAAATTCTATGTTTAAAAAAAAAAGGTTTTGTCGATAGCTATTTCGGTTGTAGCACCATTATCAAGACTAGTCAACTAGTCGACTAATCAAAACAAGATAGTCTTGATAATGGTGTTACAACCGAAATAGCTATCGACAAAACCTGTAGAATATAATATTATTTATATTTTCATTTCTTGTAAAATGGAATTCTACCAAGTAAAGTGCTAACTCAATTAATAAATTGAAATCTATTTCAAAACACCATTTTATTGCAACCGTAAGTGCTTACCTACATTTATTATGTTGACGTTTATAAATATAGATAGATCGTTTAGAACTGGTAATTTTTATAAATACTAGTACAGTCACAGGGAAATCTCTCCGAAATTCAACGTTTGTTGGATGTACTAATTTGATGAACATTGGATCAATTAATAGTTATAGAATAATTGAAAATATTTTCCACGAATGTTTTCTTTTTCGAGATATGTTAAGGGGGTACATGCCAGCGTAGGTCTAAATGGAGCTTTTATTCTATTTTCAAAGCATGATCCTGGACATACCTTAAACGTTGTAGATAATCTATTTACATAATTTTGAAGCCTTATTATCCTTTATATTTATTTTAAACATTTGATGACTGCATAAAGTATTTTTATTACATAAAATAGTATTCTTTTAAACCTCCCGCTCTAATGTTTTAGAATATAGTCATATTTCAGTACATAAATATGCAGTGGTGTTAAGATTTTTTATATTTATTAATTTTTAAAAGCATTTATAAAACCATCAGTATAATTTATATCGACATTATTATAGTGAAATATTTACGATAAAAAATTATATTGATAATCTCTGTCATCCCTAATTTGACAAGAATTGGGCATTTTATTATTCAAAAAATGGGCAAGATTAACACATTTGAAGATAATTCTAAAGATACTGATTATAAGCTATGTCTTTGACCATTCAAGTGTGATAAACATCTTACGAATAATGATTTACGTTTCAATTTTACGAATCACTGTTTACGACAAGGAGGCGAACGTAGTGAATATTAGCGGAGTAATATTATCGCATCAGAGATTAAGACGATGCATCAGTGAAACGGCAAATAATTTTCAACTGTAGGCGCGACGAAATTTTGGACTCGCTGGCATTCGGAGAGAGAACGTCGAACTGGGAACACGTCAATTTGTTTCGTGATGGCGACGGAGGTATTAATTCTTAAATCGTGTAAAGATGACTAAAAACGTTACCAATTTACTTGAAAAAGAAAACATGTCAATGAATATATTAGTATTGTTACTAATAGAACAATAGACGGAACATTAAATGGACGCATGTTGGATTTATATGACAAATTATATTTCGTTTGGCATATTGCGTCATTTGCACCCGCGACCCGCAATCCGCGCATCGCCTAGCCACGATCTTTTTAGACCATGCCTCAACTGAAGTATTTAAGCACAAAACATACTATTTTTTACCTAACCGAGAAGTAAAGTCACTTATGGCCCGAACACATTACCGTCATGTCACGCGATGGTAATATGTTTCGCCCATTAGCCTCTCCTTAATCTATTTCACAAAAGAGGCTGTTTGTTTTCGTCCGCCATTCGTTTATAATGTTTATATGGCGATAAATAATATTCGTATCACGTGATTGCTACACCATAAAATAAGCAGTGCGTAAGGCGCTGGACTATCACCCGGGGGCTCCGGGCTTGATTCCTGTTGAGGTCACAATATATTTAATATGTGATTTGAGTGTTCGTGATTGTTTTATTTATATTAGGTACCTACTAAATACACTACCGTTTCACTACACCACTGTCATTGGGCCTCACAGTCTGGAAGTTGTAGTATTGAAAAAGAAACAAAGAAGATAGTAATTATTTAATTGTCTGCAAGTCATTTCGAATTGAAGGTTCATTTGTAGCAAAAATTATAGTTGTACCTATATTGAGATTTATTTTCAAGAGTTGCACTGAGATAAAAGTGCAATTAATTAGTCTTACATGTCTAAAATAACTAATGTATTTAGAACCAATATTTATCCCACGATGGCCTAAGCGTCGGCCTATAACGTCATGGGTCCCAGGTTCGAATCCTGGGTCTGGCAAGTACACATTTTTTTTTTTAAATTTGTATATGAGTCAGAGTATGGGCGTAATAGGTTGAGCATGTGGCTAAATCCATTTTTCGTAAAAACAATATCTGTTAATACAAACCTCCACTCTGTGGAGGCCCACATTAGCCTATTAGCATCGGACATGGTCGAAAGAAGAAAAAATATTTATATTTAGTTGAATAATTACGTATAATCGCAAAAAAGAGTACACAAGTATCAAAGTAAAGCCATTTGTTTTTATTTACAAGAATTACATTAAATTTTTCCAACGCAGAGAATATTATTTTTTCTATAATTACCAATTCAATCATATTAAAAAAACTACTGGGTGTGTTTGGACCAGTGTATGGACTTAATAATATGTTGATAAGTGGCTAAAATCCACTTCTCCTAAAAATAAAAATATGTTAATACAACCTCCACTCTATGAAGACTCATATGATCTTCTTAAAATCGGACATAGTAAAAAAAACTATATGGAATCGTCATTAAAAAAAAGTTTGCATTTCTCCGTTTTTTGCCGATAATAAAATACTTGATAAAATACTCCGCCGCTTCGCTTCACTGTATACGTTCTCTAATATGGACCATATTGTAATTCTGATGACACACTTATTAAACAAACCTGTTTCCCCATTAGCCAGTCGGTGAGATAAAAAAAGAGGCTAGAAACATTTAATTTGAGGTAGGTTTCTATAGAGCGAGTTCGGGATACTTTTTAGATAATATTATACTTACCCCGAAATACAAGCGCGCACTCAAGAGGAGGGAGGTTTTCGGGTTCGGACCCCCCCCCTCCCAGAAACGAAAAAAATACAAATTATTTAAATTATATGTATTTTATATGAGAGGATTTAAATTCAAAATAGTTTTGATAATCTATTTGTATAGATCAGAGAACGTCAACTTCAATATCAACTTTCGTAATATAAACTGAGGCGTTATTATTATTTAGATTATGTTCGCAATATATAAGCTCGATTTGATATAAATAAAAAGGATTTCAAGTAATGCACATTTTTATATTTTTATAAAAATCGATGTTTTTTTTTTAAATAAATGTAAAAAATATGTTATGTGCCATTCAAATTTGTAACTGTTAGTGAGTCAGCCAGTGGATTCGACCGGCTGAAACAATGATTTTATTATTATTTTTACATGTTAAATCTTGTTCATTTCTTATGTTTGTTGCATCATCTTTATTGTTCCCTTTTTAGTAGTATTCCAGTATATAAAACACTCTTCAGTCGGACTTCTAACAAGAAACACATATTGTACCTAGTAATATTCAACCTTATATTAGTATAAATACCAGTAATAATATGTTATGTGATTTTGTGTTTTAAAGTGGAAATAAAGGACAACATTAAAAATATAATTAATAATATATTTTAATAATTCCAACCCATAACAAATATTAAAACTACGAAGTAGTCAAAAATCTGTAGTACGAGAAAAAATAGAAAACTTAATAAACTAAATTTTAATGATAAATATGACCACAAAATATAATGTAATAATAAGATGTGGTCCTGTGACAAATTCACATTTATAACATTTTTTTACAATAATAATTGTAAGTTTATCTTTGACTGAGAGAAGCAATCTGAATCAAATGATACGGTGAAGTTACGTGGGCTTTCTCATGGTTAATTTGAAAACACCTTTCATATAACTTCGTTATAGACATAATGGAATGGTTAATGCTTATCAAATTGTTATATTACAATTACTGACCGTGCCAAAATCAAATACCTGAGAATAAACATCGCGGGAGATGGCATTTTACAAATAGAGTTTGCTATCCGAATGGAAATGACTGAAGCAATATTCAACTCGATGCGGAGTGTTTGAGACTCACGACTGTGGTTAAAACCAAATGCCACCTATTCGACGCTTGCGTTCTGACGGTAGCGAGTAATCACACCTCACTAAGGTTCAGAGCAACCGAATACTGAGCTTCAGAACAGATGTTTGCGTCGGATATTGGGTGTGTGATAGAATGACTTAGTAGTAACGAGGAGATAAAAGAACGAACCAAGCAGCCTCGAGAGAAAACAGGCGACGTAGGACCTGGCTTGGCCACATGCTGCAGACGCCTAAAGAGAATTTTAACCAGCTGGCTTGCCTATTCCTCAAGCCAACTGAATTCATTAATTTAACACTAGCTCTGGAGCGTTCATAAACATAATTACATTGGATTAAATTCCGTACCCGTGACAGACGAGTGGTGGAGTGTTCGTTTCTGATATTAATTCCGCGTCTGACAAATTCAGATGTTGTTTTTTTAATGCGTGGTTGGATCCAGAGCATGTACCTGATAATTTGATCAAGTAGCTAACAGCCATTTGTCATAAAAATATCTGTCAATAAAACCTCTTCATGAGGCAGTCAAGATCCACATCGGATTGTAGAAATAATGAAGAAAATACCGGTTGCTCTTCATTCAATTTTATTTTTCTTTAACGATATATCCATATTGAGTTATATTTATGTTTGAATAATATTATCGATGATGTTGATGTACTTAATGGCCATGAGTCATGACGCGCACGTATTGCATTCGTTCAATGGCGACCATATACAAATGCATAGACTAATATACTTTTAATTTTGTCTCAGTTCAACATAAGTATCGGGTTGTTATCGTTGAAATCAGTAGAAAATAATGAAGTGATAAAATATTACATTTATCTAAAAATATTTTTGTAATCGAAATGTTTTTTTCGACCTGGTACCGGACCCACCAAATGGGAAATGCTGATATAGACTATGAAATGACGAAAACTATAATGCGTATCAATTGGTGTTGTCATACGAAATACGAAATACTAAAACCTATTTCAAGGGAAATTAGGTATGTCATCAACGGTGAGAAGGCAGACAGCTATATATATTCATGATTAAGAAGTAGATGGGGGCTGTTTAGTCTAAGTGCATAGTCATCCCGGTCCAGGGCTGATTCCATGACGGACATGGAAAGGATGAAGTGAATAAAGAACAATGTATTATATAATATAAAAAGTAGGTTAATATTGTACATTCCGAGGTAAAATGTGCAACAGAATAAAATTAGTCAGTGATGCAACAAAATCGTCAATGAATAATTTATTCACAAGAGAAATCACAAAAAAGAGAAATATATTACGGCAAAGACCGGTTCATATTAATTTTGAATACTAAAACATAAGCTAGTTTTTGGGGACATCAAATGTAAAGGTGGACATTGATGCTATCGAGTATACTTATAATTTATTATATCGATTGAAAATGAGAAAAATTTATAATGCTATTTGCACTGACTGTCAGAGTTGTAAGATGTCAGTATCCGTTATAGAAAAGAAAATAATTTGTATATTATAGAACCAGGCGTGTACGCAAAAAATGGTCCATTTCAAAGAAATATGCATTATTTTTTATTGATAATTAAGGTGGCAGGGAAAAGTCACTGACTTCCACATTTACCCCGCCCACTACTAATTTATAGATGAAGGCTCTGGAAACAAAAACGGCAGTCTCAAATTTCACAATATGTTGTCTACTACTGTTACTAAAAAAAAGTATTATTAGTACAAAAACAACATTTCAAAATACTTTTTTTCAGAAATTATACGTACTGCATATTATCCGTACCTAGACACTCCGCACTTTGAGTCTAACGATAAAGACGTAGACTGCAGGTATAACGAATGATGCTCACAACAAGTTATTGCGACCTGTCGCATCCACAACTCACGTCCACAATCCACAAGTCGTTATCGAATGCACCTGACGGTCATAATTGTCATAATTGGATCATTAGTGTCCGTTTATGTCGTCCACGCTGTATTGTCCTTTAGACATGCTGCAATAGAATATCAAAGCAAACATTGGATGCCCTAGATGAGTGCACCAATTCAAAGTGGCGACAGGCTTTGCGTGTCGTAGAATGCCGAAAACAGTGAGAGCAATACACTGAGAAGGCTATTCGACAACATTAATATTATAATATTGAATGTACCTACCTGAAAAATATGGTTACATGTAAATTGTACATAAAATATTTCACAATGGCACAGTTCGCCGTGAGCTTTCTTATCGGAAAGAGATGACTGTATACTATACGGTCTCCAATTTAATTAGATTCAATATGAACAATAATTCAATTTTTATGGCTGATTTTGGCCAAATTCATGAATTCAAGAATGAAAACTTAACCTAACAATATAAATAGTCCAGTAATCGGCTATTTTCAAAATTTGTTTGCTACTGGCTTCCTGAAAAGTGTAAACCAACATGAACCGTGTTTTATTTAGACATGAATTTTATGTGAGTACTATACGACCCAAAGATATTGGACGGTCTTTAATATACGGCCATATATTTCCGATATAACATTTCACGGTGAAGTGTGATACGGCGAACTGCATACGTACAAGTTTCCGGACACGAAAAAGTGTAGAGTCCGTGGTGTAAGTGACGATAACCTATCATCGACCTAAACCATTTTTCTGTAGCGTGATTGTATGCATTGACTGTTTTTCATTTCGACGCCTCACAATATTTTTTTATACTTTTTCAAAATTTCTCACAGTATAATAAATATATATTTACTAGAAATCAGTTGAAATCGTCTTCTAAAGCCAAGCCAACGCTTTCTTGTGTCTAGTGACAGCTCTAAAATATAACTGTAAATTAAAATAAATTCTTAAAAATTGCTACAACAATAGTGTCATATTGTTTTTCATGTAGTTAAAATCGTCGCGTGTTTATATTATTATATTTGAGTAATTCCAGATTTTCTGAATAACTTTCTCTGCTACTAGTCTAACTTTGACCAATATTGTTTTATACGATAATAATAATTGTATTGTAAATAGGTATACCTAATAGGCAGGTGACTTATATATTCGCGAATATCTCAGACATTTTGAATTTGTTGTCTGCGAAATTCCTACCCTCAATCGTTTCTGGAGAAGGTGCAGGAGCTTTTGTCGTAAAATAGGTTCGAAGCTAGAAAAGTTAGAAACTAGTAATAATAAATCAATCCTTATTGATAGTATTCAAATCGAGCTAGTCAACAAACTACGTCTATCTCGTAGAAAATTGTCTATACCTACTGTCAATGTGTGTTGAACCTTAACGGGTTTTCTCGCAGAATCAAAATATCATGGAGTGCATTCTGTTGTCTGAATATTATTTTCAACATCTCACTGTATCTAAAGCGTAAGCATAATAGCGCCTGTACACGTGTATGGATTTACTGACAGCAATAGCGTATAAATTAAACTATCGCGACAATAACAGAATTTACTGTTTAAACTTTAAAATGTTCTCATTTTTCAAGTGTCAGCGAAACGCGTTATTTTGCGTGAATATTTTGTGTGTTACGCGGTGCAGTTCGTGTAGTTTGCTACCGTATCCGGAAATTTTCGTAAACAGTTCACCGCAGGACACTTATTCGTGCGCCGTAGTACGTGAAACATGCGTTCGTGTAACATTTAATCAAATTACGAGTTCTTCGTTGAACATTTCAAAAAAAAGCTCTTGCCTTCGAAGCTGGAGTTTTTATACAGAATTCAATAAACCAATCAAGAATTATCGAAAATCAAATATTTTTTAATATAGAATTCTCGAATCTAATTGGGGTCCACAGTTACACACAATCTTGACGTACAAACACCGTAGGCGTAGGAGATAGAGTGTAGTGTAGACAGACAGACAGTTTCAACGTTAAAATACTGTGGTTGCGCATGAAAACACTATATTATTTTTCCCAATCAAATGTGTATTATTTAACATCACCCATAATGTCAATATCAAGAACAAGATATGCACATATGTGCAAATAAATATTCTATAAAAACTGTTTACGAACATTTGTATTATAACATTGAAAATGTTTTGATACAAATATTAACGTTCATGTGCAAAAATAACACGCAGCTGTGGCCATTTTGGAAGAAACAATAATCTTGAAGTAGCCACATATCGTGAAATGTTGTTTTCACTAAAGCGTGAAAAAATGTATGACGCAAACTGTCCAAACTATATTTATTTTGATTTGCACTGTCAGTGGCGAATTGTGGATGTAGATCCGACGTAAATAATGCACACTGTCACTAGTACGTATTTGTTTTTATTGAAGTAATACAACAAATTGCAGACATTGTTGGTTAGGTTTTTTAAATCAAGAATTAAACCCTGCCTAACCAAACCATAATCGTTTCGGTATGCTACGGATGATCCAATAAAAATAGTGGACACTTTTCAATCATAATTATTTATTTTCGTTGAATTAAGAATACATAATATTACACGTCATGTTGATGGTTTGTTTTTTTTAATTTATTAAGCCCTATCTCATCAAACCATAATAGATAATAAAAAAATCTTCTATCTATAAAATATCCAAAATTATGTATGATTTAAAGGCATACTTTTAGATATTATTTTATAGAATATAGATACACGAATATTTTTTGACTATTATCTATTATGGCTTGGTTCACGCAGGGTTTAATTGAATTTTAAAAACTAACCAGCACAATTTATTTCGGATCTTAACTGTCCACTGTCGTGCGTTATTTCAATGTTTTCAAACAGTGCACTGTGCACGGATATTCATAATCGATGATGTTTACAATACACTTGAATAATTTGTCCAAGCACATAATTATGTATCTTGACTTTTCAACTGTGAATAATTATTACGTTGTGTTTATTATTTTTGTCTTAGTTCAAAGTGAATAAGAAATCTATGTAAGTCGATTGTTATCGTAGTAAAAATGGAAGCAATTTTAAATTATTGGGACTATCTGATAAATGATTTCGAAAATATCCAAGCGATTTTGTTGACGTTTCCGTGCACAATTATTGGAATTATTAGCAGAAATTTTGAGGATGGTACTACGAAGAAATGGCTGGCAACTTTTGGCGGAGTTTTGACGATTCTTTTGGGCGCTGGATTTATGCATTTCGGGCATATCGCGGTGTCAGTTACAGCGGCAGCTCTTATAATTGCTTATGGTGATAAAAGGTATGTGAAAATTATACTATAGGTAATTAATTTTAATTATATGTACTAAAGCAAAAAGGAACTATATTTAAAATCACTACTTTTCAAAAAAGCCAAAAGAATATTACATTTTTGAATCTTTTATATGACAACTTTTAAATTTCTTTGTAAAATTGACTGATTCTACAGTGTCAACTCGTTCCTTCTTTTATCCCTTTACTTAGTATGTTATTATAATTAATTTGACATATTATTGATCTTAGTTTTCAAGTTTTCAGACTTTTGTCTTTCGTACACAGAATTATATTTCCATACTTTTAGATATATACTAACCTTATATATTCAATCACTTAATTGGTGTTAGCTGTTAATTCTTGGTGAAAAAACAGCGGGTTTAGCGACCCGGGTTTTGCTTAACCGATTATCAGTATATTATAATATATTATCGATTAACTTCAGGATCTGTAAATATTATATTGTATAATTGCCATCATCTGCCGGGGTTAATCTACTGCTGGATGAAGACCTCCCCATAGCTCTATCCTATTACCGTAGGTATAGCATTAAAACCACCGTAATACAATGGAAAAACATAAGAAAATAAGTAAATTAGAAACTCAATCATATCGTATATTATACTCATCAGCCGGGGTTGATCGCCTGCTGAATGAAGGCCTCCCTTAGCTCTCTTTCTACTCTTATCGGTCCCTAGTTATTTGCTGCCATGTACATCCACCGAACTTTATTAGCTCGTGTATCCAGTGGGAGGGATTTATGGCGTCTCTGTGGGCGTTTAATGCTCCTTGGGGATTTGTCCAACGGTTGTCCATTTTATAGTTATACAAAATTTACTATTTGAACGATTGTAAAAAAGACATTATTAATTATACAGCAAAATTACGTCCTGGGATCTTGGCGTTGGCAGATAATATACTGCTTAGGTGCAGCAAATAACGAAATAAAGGATAATAACACAACTTTTGAGAGAAATTTGATGTTATTTAAAGATAGAAAATAGTCTGCCTCTCATAAATTTTCAGTAAATATGCATGTCCGAAGTTGAAAAGCTTTTATTGCGTTTGTCCAACTTGGCCTAATATTTGATTATTTTGTTCTATATTCAAAAAATTAGCACATATTAATAGTGTTCCGATTTGGAAAATGTTCATTCCCGACCGCTGATCATACCTACCCAGAATGGCGATAGCTGATATCAGCAAACAAATACATAGCTAGATTGTTCATATGAATATTTAAGCTGTGACACAGTGTATTATAAATGTTATACCTGATAAACAGTTTAAATCAATTTAGCATGATTAAAGTGTTGACATTGTATTACCACCATGTGAAAGGTACCCCAATTTTAAAGTAACGGTTACATGCATTACTGTACGTATGCGAAATGCCGTGTCATAGTTTACCGTGAGTTGTGGTACCGGAAACAGATGATCATATAGCGTTTAGATCAAATGACAAGTTTTTCTTGTGCAATTGCCAAAATAAGATATTTGAGACGTATGCATATTAGCTATTTCGTCATTATTAAGTGGGACGCAGGTGAATCAGTGCTATAAATTATTACATTGACGAGAATCCGATGGTCTAATTCAATTCCATCACGTCGTATTTTTTTCAAAAAGTGTTTTCAATTTTTTTTTTCGCTTTACATAATTTTCGCAAAGGGGGGCCCAAACCTATTACTGAATGGAGCCGCCACGTACCCCACACTGCCAATCTTGTCCTGTAATGTGTACGTATGCAGTTCGCCGTATCACACTTCACCGTGAAATGTTGTATAGGAAATATAGTCGTACATTAGACTGGCCAACTTCTTTGTATCGTATATTACTGAGATAGATGAGATGAGAAATACGGTTCTTGTCGGTTTCCACTTTACAGGAAGCCAGCAACAAACTTTGAAAATAGCCGATATACTGGATTATTTGTTAGGTTAGGTTTTCATTCTTAAATTTTGCTAAAATTAGCTATGAAAATTGAATTAATGTTCATATGAATCTAATAATATTGGAGACGGTATAATATACGGTCATCTCTTTCCGTTCGAAAGCTCACGGCGAACTGTGCCACAGTGAAAGTTTTACGTACAATTTACATGTACCCACGGCCACTATATATTAATTATTACATAAATATGTATATCTACTGTTAAAATATTATTTGATAATGAAACAAAAAGCATGCCTGTCCATTCTGATTTGTGACACAATTTCTGATGACCGATATTGGAAATTTTGGTAATTGGGTATTTTATAATATTTAATATTCGACTTAACCTTTTTGTAGTACTTATGTAGAAATTTTCAGAAGTAATGCAAAAAACACGCAATGTATTTGAATATAATATGTAAAACATCATGTTCCCATTCGGTTGGTATTTATATTATTATATTGTTTATATTTTATTGAATATTCTTCAATATAAAAACGTAATTTTGAAAAATTTTGAAATAATAACGAATGTGGAAAGGAAAACGGATGTAATCCACACATATCAAATTTTACAAAAACGTTTTTGTTATGGTTTTCGGTCAAAACTTAAATACAAAATAGACATAACCTTGAATTGTATGATAATTAATAATTTGGTTTTTCTATTCTTAATCTGATATTAATTATTGAGTTAATTAAAAAGACACCAACAAAAATGATGGTTAAGTCGTTTTTCCTACGTCACTTCCTTCTTTTTTTATTTATTTTTTAATTGCTAGTTAAATATAGATAATTAATTGGCATTTGGAGCTTACATCATTTGGACACAACGTGTATTTAGTCGTGTACAACGTTATTATGCAATGAAACTCATTTTGAAAAAAGTGAGGGTTACGCCCTTTTTTCTTTCTATAGTCGAATTACCTAAGTACCTACATATTTTTTTTAAATCCTAGAAAAAAGTTGAATTTAGTTTGAATGGGTTAGTTTTAATTTTATTATGCTATCGATCGAAATTATTTCTAATAACTACATAATTGAGTAACTTGATATCAAAGTAGGCCAAACGCCATTTACAAATTTTTACGTGAGACTCACAAACATGTGTGAAAAGTATCCGTTTTTCATATAACATACCAACTTTAAACTCAAAAATCTCTATGAAAACTACCGTTTTTGATACTTTTGGTTGATTTTTTGAAAAGAGCATCACTTGCAGTACAATAATCAATTAAAACATACATTTCGTTAAAAATGGTGTTTGGCCTACTTTGATATCAAGCTACTCAATATTATCTTATGTACCTACTTCATATTCCTGCCAATCGATGGCGATCCATTTTGTACTCAATTAAGATAAAGACATTAATTCGGACCCCAATCAACCGCACAACGATTGATGAACGTCTCACTCCTGTAGCTCGTGTTCGTTCTAAATACTATTTTTTTGTTTTATTTTTTAGGACATGTCACAAGATTGTATTCATTCTCATGTTTACGTACACTACTGCATATAGACTGTTCCTATATGGCATTCATAATTCGGCATATGTCAACACTGCCGTAAACATGACACAGATGTTGATGATCTGTAAAATGGTCGGAGTGGCGTTTGAAGTTAACAAGACGCTGGAGACCAAAGAAGCGATTGCCGCCGGAAAGTCGACGAAGTCAGATGACGAAGAAGAAATCGTGGAGCCGAACTTGTCCGACATATTGCATTATGCATTTTCTTGCTATGGAATAATGTTGGGTAAGATTTTTTTTAAGGCGTGTCGTATATTATAATAGTCGGTGTTGGTGATGTCCAATTTTCACGACCAGTTTCAATCGCTACCACGACGATTGGAATCATAATAATACTACTTGTCAACCGGTTGTTCAAATTCATTCCTTTTTCTAAGTATACATATTGTGGGTGGCTGCCAAGAGTCTATGGGGATAAACAACTCAATCCGTGTCAGCATATTGATCGGCGATATGAAATAACTGACAGCAATTATATCCATTTCCCGTAGTGTCCAATATTGGCAAACTCAGTAAATAGCATAAGTACTGCAATTATAATTTTTCCACATATTCAGCTATATCCAATGGCGTAAACTCCATATAGAGTAGCTGACTCAATTATAATAACTATTTCCCAAATATTCTTTTCAAGATATTATTTTGATTGTGAGTACGTCAATAAATAGCGGATTGTAATTAATTCATTGTACAAGTTACTCAAATATAAGTTCCCGGTCTGTTAGTATCTCAGTCTTTGTACTAGTATCGCTCCGCATAACATCTCATTCTACCGAAACTTGGACCTTGGAACAGTATCATTAGTATTGTAACATACTCTTGTACCGACTGTTCACGCTGCGAATAAAACTTGCTCCTCCATCCATCAGAGCAACCACCATATCTCGACTTCTTCATCCACAACACCATGACTTCCAAAGTCGATAATATAGATATTGAGAGTCAACAACGGATTATGTGTCTATATGCTAGAAAAATTCAAGGTCATTCGATATATAACATGATACACGTCAAGCGCAAAGAAATAAGCATTATGCCTAATTTTAGAGGGCATGTCAAATTTCAAAGTGCATTTACTCCATAACATGATTACGAGACTTTTGGCAGTACTTTGACGTTCTTCACAAATAATAAATTCAAGACGTTCATATTTGAAATGGGAGGGGGACCAAAGAAGAAAATATTAATAATATTTTCACAAAAAATATAATACACAGAAACATCGTAAAAGGTACATGAAAGTACACGGAATAAACTAAGTAGAACATATTTAAAAATAAATATATAAAACAAGGGCCACCTAAACTCACCTCACGCAAGTGGAATAATCTGTCAATTTTCAATTGGTTGAACACAGTGATTTCCCTCCCAATTGAAACTACCAATGGCACGATTGTATAATATTACGATATATTGTGCTATATTACATAAATTGTGCTATATTACAAATATGATAAAATAATATTGTATTGATAACAAACCCCCCCCCCCCGTCTACCTGTCGATGCATACATTAATATATACAAAGATATAATTCATATATTTTCAATTAGTAGGCATATAAAAAACAAATAATTTGTGTTATATTAAAAAAAATGATTTTTTTTGTGTTGGCATTTAAAAATATATTTCTATATTTGGGGGTGGGTCGGCAATCATTGGTTGATACCCTTGTCGCAACCCTGCGTTATATTGTTCTAAAATCAAATTGAAATTATATAATCAATTAAAAGTGTATTGTACATGTACCTACTTCAGCGCTCGAGATGGAAAATTTTACGAACCGGAGCGCTCGATAATTTTATGAAAATATTAACGTTGTTATCTAATTGTATATGTATTTTATAAAAATAAGCCTGTTAGATTTTTTATTATATGACATATTTAGCTCAGACGGTCAAATTAATATTTCCACGAGACGGAGCGATAATTTTGGAGATTTAATGAACCGGAACGGCGCTCCGGTGTGTTCCGGTCCATTTCGAGCCCTGATCTACTTAGAAAGAACTTACCCCCTGTATTTTTATTAAGTAAACAATTTATAAAACAAACACAACGTGCAAAATAACCTATCCAAATACACTTATAAAACCTTGTTCCATTTCAGGGTCGTATGTGACATATCGCACATACAACGACTATTTAACAAAACCATTTTCAAGAGTTGTAAATAAAAGTTATGCAGTGAAAAAGATAGTGATGACGATAATATTCTCCACCATTTTCCTTACGATTGACAACTACTCTCCATTAGAAGTAAGTACCTATACAGTAATTTAATTATTTCTATTGGATACCTCTTAATTAATTATTGAGTAAAACGCATCTGAATTTCACTAGCCATTATATTTATTTCCCACGTGTAAATCACTAACCGATTTGCACAAGTTTTTGTGCGCTTGCGTGAATCAAAAAAGCTTTCTGATATTTTTGTGACGTTACTGACTCGGGCAGTCGGACAGTCCGCTGCGGGCCTTGGCACTGCCAATACGTACACTTAGGAGTCATATAAAGTTGTCCCACGTTGTAACGCATGCGTTTATACGTTAATAATCGAACATACATAAATAATTCTGAAAAATACGTCTGAGAAAATATATTATAACCAATAGAAAAAATCATTTTTGAAAAAAGTAAGACACCCCGCAGGAAACCCGAGAGGTGCAGGTTCGATTCCTGGTTATAATATATTGTCTATGTGTTGTGTTTTCAGAATAACCTAGTAGAAGCATTTTTATCATGCAAACTTTAATTTCGTCTAACAAACCAATTAATTTTCTCTAAAAGTCATTTTTCAAGTTATAAAAATTACAGAGGTATGTATGTTCAATAATTAGAATGTTACATTCTTAATGAATTATTCGTTGAATAAAAAAATAGTTAATTAAAAGTTGATAATCAACCCAAAGAAAAAGAAATTAAGTGTCAACACGTTTCACTGCTGACCTATCAAACCAATTCCACAATGGTGACCCCGACATGATATTAAGTTTTATTATTTATTTTAGATTTTTACGATTTTGTTATTTAATCACGTCGCGTGACCAATCTCATAGTGGTGACATTGCCATGCGATGTACCGCAACATATATTGGTTGTTGTGTGCGACGAGCGTAAAACCAACTTACATTAGGTACATATTTTATTTTGATTGATTTCAGTATAGTATCTCAACTGAATTCGCCGAGAGCAGTTTCGCCTACCAAACCCGCTACATCTTCGCCCAGTTTCATCACTTTGTGTTTTGGCTGACTTGTGGTTTGATGTGGGGTGAAATCGGATGCACCGCCGCTGGTTTGGGAGCCTATCCATCTCATTGTGCTAACAAAGCGTCGCATGGACCAACTGAAAGATATGCACTGATAAAACACCAGTAATTCTTATTTTCTTTTCCTCACCACCAATCAATAGCACAAGCAATTCATTTACACAGTGGCGCACCCAGGGGGGGCCAAGGGGCCTTGCCCCCCCCAAAAACATTGAAATTGAAAGCCAATAGATTATACAAATAAAAACACGGCAAAAAAATGATTTGAAATTCTCCAGCACCCTCTTTAGAAAAATTTCTTAGATTTTAATTTCTAACACAAAAATTTCGAAACACTAATGTCGGGTTTTTTTAGAAACTCAATCTCTAATGGAAATGTCAAAAAATTCTCGGTGTCCACCCAAATTCCGGAGTGGTGTACACCAGTGGCGCACCCAGGGGGGGGGGGAGAAAGGGGCCCTGGCACCCCCCAAACATGAAAATTATTATCAGAATGATTTTAAACATTGACATTGAAAGCCAATAAACTATACCTTTGGGCTTAGACAAATAAAAGCACGGCAAAAAAATGATTTGTAATAATTCTCCAGCACCCTTTTTAGAAAAATTTCTTAGATTTTAATTTCTAACACAAAAATTTCGAAACACTTATGACAGGTTTTTTTAGAAACCCAATACCTAAGGGGACTGTTAAAGTCCACCCGAATTCCGGAGTGGTGTAGGTCATGGCTGGGGAGGGCTGACAGGGCTCTAGCCTGGGGGCCCGGGCTGTGGAGGGCCCGGCGTGTCGAGTTGTCCAGATAAGTGAGATAAACACACATCATAAATTAGCTTTAATAGTTATATAATTGTGCAATATATTTTTTGATTATTATGTGTCGATACTCGATAGCTCCATTATTAAAGTAGGTGTATTGAAAATCACCAATAATTCACTGCATAAGTACCCTTAATTTGAACTAAAACACAATTTGAAAAACGTTAACGTAGTGTTTCACACTGCATTTAATCTTAGCGGTAGGTAGGGGGCCCGCCAAATATCCTAGCCTGAGGGCCCGTTTCAGGATGTGGGGACCATGTTATAGGTACACCGAGTGCAATAGACAAAAGACCGATAAACGAGAAATTAAGCTGTGAAGAAGAAAAAGAGCCTGTGGGACTAATTTACATTCTCCTCCTTGCCCCCCGCCCAATATTAAATCCTGGGTGCGCCTCTGCATTTACATCATCCTGCCATGCATCAGCCTTAGAGCAAAGATCAAGCGTATGGTTCCGTGATTTCACTCTGCACGCAACGTTATGTGTCTCTTCACAAATTATAAACCCTGTGGCGAATAGATCTCTCTTACAGTATTGCTGCAGGGTGACAAAGACACATATATATAATAATATATATGTATAGATATTGTATTCCGCATGATTGTGTTGTAGAGCGCAGAGTATCAACCACCAGTGACGTCCAGTAGGGATAAGCAGGTCATGTGTTGCATAGACGCGGCTCACTATAAAGGGCGGCGAATGAAGGAACGAATACAAATATTCCAGCTTTTATTTAGAGAAATGGCGGTTTTTCTATGGAGCAGGCGATGCGTTCATAAGGACATGTTAGTTTAAAAAATAGTACCTACGAAATACTTATAAAAAACCCGATAACATAATAATTATTGTTGTATTGTAATACTCAATACAATACATATTTTGATGGCGGTTTAAAGTACAGGCAAACTTGTCACAAGAATGCAAAACTGTGAACTAACAATCCGATCCAGTGCAGCTATTCGCACTTCCGTTTTCAAATAAGGAACGCCCCCAAATTTATCAATTAATTTTAAGCTCCCGTTGTGTATGGATCTATCAATATACGTAATTTGAAGTTTTTTACGATGAAAATCTGTCTAAAACGATCAGGAGAGATGTTAGAATTATTAATAGTAAACTTTTGAAAAGGAGTAGCATATAAAAGGAGAGTCGATACATTATTTAAACACGCCTCTAGCACGCGTTGCCGCCATGATATGTTCGTCACTAGAAGTCTTTTACGTGCGACTACAGCGATTTCCTGTTATCGCCGAATTTTCTTGTTGTCGAACGATATGTACCTAAGTATATCTAATTTTAGGAATACTGAAGATGCTGAAAAGATGGAATACGACTTCAAAACGATCACTAACATGGATATCCTGTCTCTTGAAATCACGCCATGGATGTCAGTTCAAGCCAGAAATTGGAACAAACTCATACAGTATTTCTTATGGAGATGCGTTTATAATCCATTGCCGAGCACTGGCCCATTGAAAGACTATAGGCGAGTATTTATTTTATGTATTACGTCAAAAGAATTAAATAAAAACTAACTGAAAAGCGGTAAGGAAACTGCAAACTCTGCTCCCTATTTTTGTTATGTAATTTATAAAAAAAAATGTAAAAAAGAAACTTAGACACCTACCTAAAACCACAGCCTTGCTGACCTCTCATCTTAGTTAATTACTTATCTCAGTTCAGCGCTCGAAATGGACAGGAACGCACCGGAGCGCCGTTGTGGTTCGTGGAATTCCAAAATATACCGTTCCGGCTCGTGGATTCATTTAAAATTGCGTTGCGGTTCGTTAGATTGAGATATTTATGTGTGAATGTATCTTTTAAAGTTTTTATCAAAATTAAAAATTAACAAAGTTATGTCATGCCGGGCGTGCAAGGGTTAAAAATAAAATTTATGACATCTCTAAATTTCATTCAATTTTCTTTTTTGTGTCGATACATCCGTGTCTAAATCCATTGTCTAAACACTCCAAATAATTGCATACTTACATAAAAAAAGTAACTACAGCTGCAAGCTACAAAAGAATTGTGCCTTTGCTGACATTGTTTGAAAACCTTTTGTACTTAAATAACTTAAATTCCCGAAATAAATAACCGAAGCTGTGTGGATGCCATCCATGGCTTTATCCGATTGATTTATCTTAAGAACGCTTACACACTGTGTTCAACCAAATCGCTTCGGATATTGGTATATTCCTCCTGCGTGAGAACGAGTTTATGTGAACGATTTATAAATTCTTTGTTTTATAACTTCTTAAATAATTAAATGGCGTAGTTAGCTCTATCGGTGTACAGATATGTACTGTATAAATTTTGTATTTACTCGTCTCTGTATAGGTACTTACTATTTTTTCCAATAGTTGCTGCATCTATTTCTTTATTTTTAAACACTATTTTAATACTATTTCTTTGATTTTTTTTTAAATATTCTGTGCTCGTCTTGAATCTATAATCTGTAAAATTTGTTATATGTAAATTAATTTTTAATTTGAATCTTTATGGTAGGTATGTGGATATGTTGTTTTTTAAGTTTAATTAGTTAACAAACTGAACTATCCCAAATGAGACAGTAATAAAAGTTATAATCAGTGACGAGTGGTGGTAGAAGTAACATGCCTGCTGATTATGGGTGGTAGATAAAGTAAGAGTAAAGAATAATACAATTCTTGACGGTATACTTTGTTGAGACGAGGTTCTTTCGCCTGCGGCGCTGACAATCCTTGCCCACTTGCTCAATATACATCCACGTAAGAAGTTCAAAGTTTATTGTTGCATTTATACATCCAACGTACGTACGTATGTAAAGAAAAAAATTAAGCATACCATTTTTTCGGAAAATTATAGAGCGTTCCTGTTCGTGAAATTTTCCATTTCGAGTACTGTCTCAGTTATTTTCATTTTCAAAAATTATATCGTTTAATCAAAGGTTTTTAAATTTTTTCAGGATTTTAATCACTGTCTTCATTTCTGCACTTTGGCATGGAATTGAAATTGGATTCTTTATCGGTTTACTTGTCGTGCCTACTGGAGTTTTGACCGAAAGAGTATACAAAGCTATTATAAAAGACCACGTTTCGGGATGGGTAAGTGAATCTTTAAAGTTTACACATATAATATAGGTAGCATTTAATTATATTTCATAAAATATATAAAGAAAAACAATCACACTTTGGAACAGATGAATCGATCGGTATCAGTAGCGTAGGCTATTAAGATCCGATATAAATAGTGCACACTAAACTTTGTCAGTCAAAGTATTTATGTTTTTAATGAACTAAGACTACAAAGTGTAGATAGTGTTTGTAGTTTTTAAAATTCAATTAAACCTTGCCTAATCCAAGCCATAATAAATGATAGTCAAAAAATATTCGTTTACCTATAAAATATCTAAAATGATGCAATCAAACCGTACATATATTTAGATATTTTATTGATAGAAAAAAAAAGGTTCGGTTTAGGCAGGGCTTAATGAATTTAAAAAAACTATCCAACACCATCTGTAATATTTTGTATTATTAATTCAACGAAAACAAATAAGTATGACTGCAAAAATGTACACTATTTTTGTCGGATCTCCCATAGTATATCTTAACTATTATGGTTTGGTTTAGGCAGGGTTTAATTGAATTTTAAAAATTACTAACCAGCACCATCTGCAAATTATATTCATAGTTCAATGAAAATAAATAAGAATGACTGACAAAGTTTAGTGTGCACTATTTAAGCCGAATTAGTCTTTTATGATGATTATTTCATTAGTCATCGCACTTGCATCAGAAAATCAGCGCAAACAATAAAATTAATCGTGAGGACAATAATAGCATGCAAGGACAAGTACCGTGTAATCACTTCAGACTAAAAATCGAGTGCACAGACTTTGATCGTAGAAAAACACACATTAAAAAAAACTTTAAATCTAATTTAGGGCTCAGACACACTACACTGCAGTTAGCGTGCGTCGACGCAGTCTTATTTGATTCTAATCGGATGCATTTGGAGCAATATTTTGAGGCATTGGAAGTAATATGAAAAATCGTTTGACGTATGCGTCGCATCTTTTTCGTTATGTTGTACAAAATATAAGCCCGGTCGTATTTGTCGATGTTGTTATAATATTGCCATTCACAAAACACGGGCAACTTAATAATATGCTGCCGCACGTAAAGACAGGGAGAATTTTTTTTACATTAAAAAAACATCTACCTGTCAAATGTCATTGGTCGCATGTAACAAATTTCACTCGACGTGTGCAGACGTTTTTGTCATTCGTTCCGGCAGAGTTGCAACTAGGGATTTTTATGAATGTTTATGGAAAATAAAATAAAAACGAAAATATATCAGATAAAATACTTTTAATAACAAATAACTACATTATAAATAAACTGAGTTTGAATGAAGTTTGAATTGCCATGTGTAAGTTGCCGATTAATTTTATTATTTCACATTAATTAATAAAAATGAGAAAGATTGGAAAAGAACAATGCTTCGCACTTTAATTAATTTTTAAGAAGTAATTCCACCATGATCTCATATGTGTTACGGCAGTTTCATATTTGGCTGACTAATTAGATTAATGAAGCCGGAAGCGGAAAGGCCATAAGTACACCAAAATTATTTGCTTTACTATTTTAAATCTCGCTAATCTATTCATTAAGTCTTTACTATCAGAAACAGCAATCTCATATTCAATTCACATTATTATTTATATTAATATTTATATTATATGTAATATTATTTACTCCATTAAACTTATGTATTTCCAAGATTGAACGTAGATATACAATATTAACAATAATTGTCTTAAATAGTATAAATTATACTAGATTTATTTTTGACCGATTTTATCAATGTTATTTGTAATTTTTTATATTAACATTGGAAAAAATGCCAATCCCGGGATTGTCAAATTGTAATCCCGAAATCCCGGGATCGGAATTTTAGCTCGGGATTGGATTCCCTAGCTGCAACATTGCCGGGGTTTTTGATTTACACATCTGTCACATCTAAGACGATTTTCTATATGCGACCGGACTAACGCTTGATACAATAGAAAGTTTTTGGAAAGTTTAATTGATATAATATGAAAATTTAACTGTCGTATAAATTTTCCATTGACCACCCAATTATGAAAACTTTATGTGTGTTTTATTACGTCTACCTAAATACATATAATTAATTTTAATATATTGTGTTATTTCTTATTTTTCAGAAGGCAAATGTGATTCTGATTTACATGTATATGTTACGAATCTACATAAGTGGATGCGCGACGATAGTTTTCCATTTGGCAGATTACAGAAGAGTGTTTATATTTTTGAAGTCTGCCTACTTCTTACCGTATTTCGTCCACATATGTGTACATCTGATGGGCATCGCTTTACTTCGATTTCTGAGTTTACGAAAGAAGAAACACGTGCGATAAGAATACACAATACTTTAACAATTCCTAACAACAGGTGGGTCACAAACATTGCCCATCGACCAGAGAAAACAAAATGAATGGCAACTGACTTAACCTACTGGGTGTCAGTGGCGAAGGGTGGAGGTAGGCTGTTAAGATCCGGCATAAATAGTGCACATGAAATTTTGTCATTCATAAGTATTTGTTTTTATTGAACTAAGACTACAATTTACATGTGGTGTTTAAACAATCAAACCAAACATAGTTTTGGTACGATTTGGACGATAAGACAAAATTGTGCACACTTTCATATTCATACTTATTTGTTTTCGTTGAATTAAGAATACATACACATGTTGTTGGTTAGTTTTTTTTTTTAAATTTGCCTAAACCAAATCATAATAGATAAAAAATATTATTATATCTATAAAATATCGAAAATTATATATGATTTAATGGCATAATTTTAGATATTTTATATACAGACGAGTAATTTTTGCCTATTATTTTTTATGGCTTGGTTTCGCAGGGCTTAATCGAATTTTAAAAACAAACCATCACCATCTGTAAATTTGTAGACTAAGTTTATTGAAAACAGATACGTATGACCAATAAAGTTTAATGTCCACTATTTATGTCGGATCTTAACAGCCACGGAGCATTTTGATGAGAAGCCAATACCCTTACACATTGGACGATGAGGAACCTGTTTCTTATAATATTATCGTCTTATTTTACTAACACGGCTGGATGTGACTTTAAAAAATGTGTGACATACCTAGGGGTGGATTTTGGGATGCGGCGGCCCAAAACTGACTGAAACCAACTGCCATCGTACCCAGTAAAAATATCAATTTATCTTTTTCCTAGAATTATTATCTATTGAAGATGACAATTAGGATAGGTACCTACATAATAATATTAGTATTTTTTTATGTAAATGTACATAGACTCTTTTGAAGTGAAGAATATTCTACTAAGTGCCATAAGAAAGTCCAAGCTCTCGAGAACGACGCGTAATTGTTTGTCCTAGATTTTCGTCCACACTTTGATTCACAACATCGATATTGTCAGCAGTACGTTTAGGTTTTTGACGGGTTGGATTAATAACATTACACATTCATTTGACTCGAATTTTCCAATTAAATTACGACTAGTAAGCTCTGCGGGTCTATTCTATAGACAAGGCTGCTTTCGGTCCGCTACGGCAGCTAAATAGGGTAGGAAAGCATCGAATTATTAAAATTTATTGTAACAATTACAATAAATTAGTTATAATTGTTACAATAAGTACTATTTTTTAACAGCACCTCTCGTGGCTGTGATAAATTTTAGACCGAGATAGACAGTTTTGACAGTTCAGACGGTTGACTTATTGTAATTGTTACAATAAGTGTTAATAATTCAATACTTTCCTACTCTATTTAGCTGCCGTAGCGAACCCAAAGCAGGCTTGTGTATAAGATAGACCCGCTGTAGGTCGATTACTTTGACCATTCATTTTACGTAATTCTCAAAACGTAGCTCAAATAGATTTATTATTGTTGTAATGAATTTTAACAATAAATTTGCATACGCTGTACAACTGTGTATATATGTATTCCATGATGATTTGCCAAACAATACTAAACACAAATGTCAATTTTGGTGGGTATTTTAACGTGAGTATAATTCTATGATATTTACGTTATTTATGTTGACGACTGTTTCGGTCTAAAAAGACATTTTAGAACAACACTGTCGCCCTGAAGATGTATTCATAGCTCGTAAAACATGTCAATCTAAATAATTCAAATATCATAGAATTAACATAAGAATATGACGTTCAAAAACCTTTATAATTGAGTTACACCAAATATACGCCAATTCAATTAATAAATAAATTTGAGTAAGTATATAAATCAGTAATTTAATAAATAAGTACAAATATCACCAACAAGTTAGTATTAATTCAAGTAAACAATCGAAACCGACGTTCTCTATATTTTTTTTATTCAATAATATGTACCTATATTTTTTACAGTTATCCAATTGAAAATTTACGCTAGGATAAAAGCGCTTGTAGGTATAAATAAAATGTGGAAAAGGTAGAAAAAATAGAAACCTTTAAAGTGTTTTTTGAATGAAATATGTAGCTAGATACCTGCCGTTGCATGTCATGAATCATGTGTCTTTCCACTTTATATTTATTTAAATCAAATAACAATACCTCAATAGGGAAGGGTGGGGGTAGTAACACACCCTTAATAGCACGACACAAGTCCGGCTAGCTCACTTCTTAGTGCACGTACCATAGGGTGGTTATAAATGTTTATATTTTTTTGAAAATTTATACAATGTAAATTAAACTCTTGAAGAAAATATTAAAATTTGTTTATTTATCTATTTTGTTATAATCACGGTTTTTTATCATTTCAAACATTACAGTGTTTATACATTTAATTTTTAACTATATACAAAACGGTGGATTATTTATTTAGGAATTTATTTTTGATATACAATTGATAATTTTACTTATTTGGTTTCTATCTTGCACGCCATAAAGGAGCGTGGATTTTATACTATCTTATTAGAGGAGCGGAATCGAACTGATCGCACTACTTATTTCGGGAGAGGGACTTTTTTTTAAAGCCTCCCTCCCCCTCCTCAGAGGCACCACCTGATCGGTAGCGCGCGTTCGCTCGCATTATTACTCAACATTTAATTTATTATAAAATCTTATTTCAATCTATAAACAACTAGGTAAAATTATTTAAATCATAATTACGGAAGAAAGCTACGCGGGAAGCTAAGTATTTAAGAAGTTATTACAATTTACAAATTACATAATAGACTAGCTGAAGTACCCGGCTTCGCACAGGGTCGCTTCGTGGTTATATTTATCTTAGATATTTGAAAAATAATAAGAGGTAATTATTTTTTTAATATTAAAATATCTGTGTAATGCAATATGGCAATATGAAAATAATTCTAATATGAGTAAAGGTCAAACATAAGAACACTAAATTAAAATCGAATCCAAAATATGAGAACGTTATTAATGTTATTAATATGTAGTAAAAAAAAATCAAAATTGGATGGAACAAACAAACAACAAAATTTGTATTTTATATAATAATAATTTAGAAACCTTTGCAGGTGTGCGCACAACAACTGACAAAAGTTTCATCGTAATCGGATGAATGGTATAGGAACGCATACGAATAGTAGAAGAAGATGATTTTCTAACTCAGAAATCTTCGTGGCCATGCGCACGACAACTCACCAAAGTTTCATTGCAATCGGATTAATGGTATAGGAACGCATACGAATAGAAGAAGAAGAAGATGGTTGTAATAATATTCAAAAACCTTCGCAGGCGTGCGCACGACAACTCACCAAAGTTTCATTGCAATCTGATGAATGGTATAGGAACGCATACGAATAGAAGAAGAAGAAGATGGTTGTACTAATTCAGAAACCTTTGCGGGCTTGCACACAACAACTGGTCAAAATTTCATCGCAATTGGATGAATGGTATAAGAACGCATACGATTAGAAGAAAAAGAAAATAGTTGTATCAATTCAGAAACCTTTGCGGCGTGAGCACAACACTTGATCAAAACTTCATTGCAATCGGATTAATGGTATAGGAACGCATACGAATAAAAGAAGATAGAATGAAGAAGGAGAAGAAGAAGAAGAAGATGGTTGTACTAATTCAGAAACCTTCGTGGGTGTTGGCACAATTACTGACAAAAATTTTATTGCAATCGGATGAATGGAATAGGAACGCATACGAATAGAAAAATATAGAATAGAAGAACAAGAAGATGGTTGTACTAATTCAAAAACCATTGCGAGTGTTACCACAACAACTGACGAAGGTTTCATTGCAATCGGATGAATGGTATAGAGACCATACGAATAAAAGAAGATAGAATGAAGAGAAGAAGAAGATGGTTGTACTATTTCAGAAACCTTTGCGGGTGTTAACACAACAACTGACGAAGGTTTCATCGCAATCGGATGAATGGTATAGGAACCATACGAATAAAAGAAGATAGAATGAAGAAGAAGAAGAAGATGATGATTTTTCTAATTCAGAAACCTTCATGGGTGTGCATAAAACCACTTACCAAATATTCATTGCAATCGGATGAATGGTATAGGAACCATACGAATAAAAGAAGATAGAATGAAGAAGTAGAAGAAGATGATAATTTTTCTAATTCAGAAACCTTTATGGGTGTGCATACAACCACTTACCAAAATTTCATCGCAATCGGATGAATGGTATAGGAACGCATACGGGACAGACACACAGACAGACAGATATACAGACAGACAGACATTCATTTTTATATATTAGTATAGCCTATACTTTTCGCGCAAGTGCAAGCAATACGTTTACAAAGTTTTATCGCAATCGGATGAACGGTATGGCTGCGCATTCAATACGAACAAACAAACACACAAACAAATATTATTTTTTTATATATTAGATAGGGATTTTCCCGCCGATTCGCTCAAGTCGTATCGGTATGAACAGTGCACACATACTATCAAAATAATCACCCGACTCACGCATATGCATTATACAGTGATTTATAGGATAGGGCAGTGCAGTACGTGTATTATTTTAAATTTACAGATTTTATTTAAACACGTTATTTATTTTAAATTATAAAATGCAGCCACTGAATTCAATTATACAAAACAAAACTACTGAGTTTAATAGTAACCCTCTTCGGTAATTTTGCTACACATGTTATTATATTTTAATGAATGCTTACATTTATTTATCTCAATTCTCATTTTCTCCGGCATTCATCTCCTTTATAGTATAACAATTTTACATCTTCCTCACATACCAGTATACATAATTATTATTTAGATATTTCTTTATTTAAAACTTACATGCTAGGTACATACCATATTATTCGGAAACATAATTAAACAATTTAAATATTTACTTAATCTATTGACTCCATTTGTCACCTCGCATACTTGTTTCTTTTACCAATTTCTTCCCACCTAGTGTACACCAGTGCATACACAGAGCGAGGACTTAAACTGAAATAGAAAGATAGTTTGACGATTTTCCAAGGGATTTTAGTTACGAGTTTTATAAAGCCGCCGGGGTAAAGATTAGGTGACAATGTTTGGGCCATCAAATATATATATATATATATATATTATCATAGATATTTAAGCGGTATTTTATGTTGGTGTTAGTAGGCTGTTAATATCCGCTATATATAGTGCACACTAAACTTTATCAGGTATTAGTATTTTTTTCATTGAAATAACACCACAATTTACAGATGCTGTTGGTTCGTTTTTTAAATTCAATTAAACCCTGCGAAAACCAGGCCATAATAGATAATAGTCAAAAAATACTCGTCTATCTATAAAATATCTAAAATTATGCAATTAAACCATACATAACTTTGAATATTATATAGATAGAATAATATTTTTTTATCTATTAGACAGGGCTTAATGAATTTAAAAAAAACAACCAACAATAATATGTGTAATGATATTTATTCTTAATCCAACGAAAACAAATAAGTATGAATGAAAAGGTGTGCACAATTTTGTCGTATCGCCCAAAATATACCAAAAATTTATGGTTTGGTTTAGGCAGGGTTTAATTGATTTTAAAAAACTAACCAATAATATCTGTAAATTGTTCAATAAAAACAAATACGTATGACTAAAAAAGTTTAATGTGCACTATTTATGGCGGATCTTAACAGCCTACTTTCACCCTTCGCTTCTGTAATACCTAAATACATGATTGAATAGAACGGGCGTGTGTTCTTTTAGAAATTAACGTTAGCCTGCATTTTATCTACTTAAGGTCTTATAACTAATTTAATCACGGTAAGTGGTATAGTGTGGCATTTCGGATTAGTAGCTATAAAATATTCTAAATCTAAATAAATTAACGTTTAGTATATTTTAGTTAGTTATATTATTACTTAAGGTATATATTAGTTGGTATTCGTATGTATCTATATTAGTAACTAATATATAACTGTTATAGGTACCTGCGCAAAAGCTATTAGATATAATATAATTATTAAACAACGTATTCTATACGCATTGTATAAAATAAATGGTTTGTTATTGCTGCATTGACCAAAGAACATTTTTATTGCCGCTAGTAATTTCTTTGAGATTCACCATCATTGACATGTCATTGACATGTCATTGACACCGCATAATAAGAATAATAATATTGTATTCGTCGACCAACATGTGTTTTTTAATTAAAATGTTCGTTATGAAATCCGCACCATTTCAACTAAACCACCCTAACGCAAAATTGGTTTAACCTTTCACATTTTTGTACTGTGTTTTCGAACTATATTTAGAAATTGAACGATATTTTGACTTATTTTGATAACTTATAGATATGAAATTTTCGGTACATGTAGGGGAAGGGTGTATAATAATTAATACAAAGGCCGCTTTGATGCGACATGTATGCTATTTTTTATTTGTAAAATTGAATTTATCATTGACACATAATTAATATTAATAGGCACGTTTTTTAGCTAAATATGAATTTCATCAAATTAAAATGCATAAATGAAAACAGTTTTTTTGCACTGACCAAGATTCTGAAAAAAAATAATATTATTCTGTTTTCAATAAAAAAGACTACAATTTACAGATGGTGTTGGTGAGAATATTTCTTACGATCAATTTGATGAAATTCATTATTGACGATAGTTTATAATCAAATAGATCAGTTTGGCCGAGCATCTTCAAAATACCTACTTAAGTAGGTATGTAAAGAAATAAATACTAACAAGTTTTTCTCTCAATGTATTTGCCATACTTTGTCGTGTAATTATTTTTATTGCCGAAGCGAGGTTTAATTACCTATTGTCTATTCATTGAACTCCTCGGCGCTACTGGAAGGAGTGCTATTATTTATTTTGTAAATTTTAATTTATCATTGACTTATAATTAATATTAATAGGCATGTTTTTTAGCTAAATATGAATTCATCAAAATAAAATGCATTAATGAAAATATTTTTTTCTACTGATCAACATTCTGAAAAAAAAATTAATATTTTTCTGTTTTCAATAAAAATACTACAATTTACAGATGGTGTGGTAGTTTTTAAAATTCAATGAAACCCTGCGAAACCAAGCCATAATAACTTATAGTCAAAAAATACTCGTCCATCTAAAAATATCTAAAATTATGTGATTAAATTATAGGTAGGTACATGACTTTGGATATTTTATAGATATAATAATATTTTTTATTATTTGATTAGGCAGAGCATAATGATTATAATGAATAAAAAAGTGCGAGTTTTTATCTACCCATTGTCCTATGTTCAGTACATAATATAAATGCACCTTTGTTAGAATACATTGAAATTTTGTCATTGATAGGGAACCTTTTTTTAATACCTACGGTGTGGTGAAGTTACGCTATTTCATAATGTATATAAATCAGTAATTTAATAAATAAGTAAAAATATCACCAAGTTAGTATTAATTCAAGTAAACAATCGAAACCCATGTTCTCTATAATTGTTTTTTTATTCAATAATATGTACCTATATTTTTTACTGTTATCCAATTGAAAATTTACGCTAGGATATTATTATGAAATAAAATGTGGAAAAAGTAGAAAAAATATAAACCTTTAAAGTGTTTTTTGAATGAAATATGTAGCTTACCGTTGCATGTCAAAAAAAGCAGTTACAGCTGGGATCCCGACCTAGACCCCACACCGAATCTCTATGTAGATTTCGGTATGCAAAGCAACGGCGCGAGTCAGTAAAAAAGAGGCCTTCATTGTGGAATCCACGCCCTGTGGTAGTAAGAAATTTACATAATAAATAAGCCGCCGGCTGGTACTTACGATACTTCCGTGGGCATATCGCGAACAGCTGATCGAAATATCTCGGGGTGATTTCATTTTTTAAGTGCATGGCGGCAACATACCGCGACAGTAAACGTTCGCCATCTTTAAACTCTTCTGTCTTACGCGACGTTTAGAAGACAACATTAATAATAAAAGATTTACACGATTTACGAATAAATTATACTAACATTTTTCTTAAAAAAAAATTGTACTTATGAATTGTGCATTTTAATAAATAACTTGAAGATATTAACATCTTTCAAAATAAATTGTACTTATAAATTGTATACTATAAGTAACCAACTTGGAGATAGCAATATTTTGGAACAAATTGTGCTTATAAATTGTGCGTTATGAATAACCAACTATAAGATATTAGTATTCTTTAAAAACCTATTGTGTCTATTAAAACCAATTATAAAATGATAAACATTTGACAATTTTACGAATAAATTTGTACTTTATATGTAATAACCGAGTATATGAATAGCTCGAATAAAGTGGGACAGTAAAACTTCGATATTTGTGTTTCGTTAATCTGTGGTATCTCCTTCTCCGAACACTTGGTACAAAGTAAACAATAAAAGAAACTTATTATGATATCAAGGTTCGAATTGACATCGTCTGAGCTAGACCGGAGCCCTGGATTTATCAGCTGTTAAGATCCGCTATATATAGTGCATACTAAACTTTATCAGGTATTAGTATTTTTTTCATTGAAATAACACCACAATTTACAGATGCTGTTGGTTCGTTTTTTAAATTCAATTAAACCCTGCGAAAACCAGGCCATAATAGATAATAGTCAAAAATACTCGTCAATCTATAAAATATCTAAAATTATGCAATTAAACCATACATAACTTTGAATATTTTATAGATAGAATAACATTTTTTTTATCTTTTATAGTTTGGTTTAGACAGGGCTTAATGAATTTAAAAAATCAACCATTAATATGTGTAATGATATTTATTCTTAATCCAACGAAAACAAATAAGTATGAATGAATAGGTGTGCACAATTTTGTCGTATCGCCCAAAATATACCAAAATTATTATGGTTTGGTACAGGCAGGGTTTATTTGATTTTAAAAAACTAACCAATAATATCTGTAATTTGTTCAATAAAAACAAATACGTATGCTAAAAAAGTTTAATGTGCACTATTTATGGCGGATCTTAACAGCCTACCTTCTCTCTTCGCTCCTGTAATACATAAATACATGATTGAATGGAACGGGCGTGTGTTCTTTTAGAAATGAACGTTGGCCTGCATTTTATCTACTTAAGGGGGGACATGCTCGTCGAAGGTCAAAATTGAGTTTTTATTGTATTTTCAAACCATGATCCTGGACACTCCTTAAACGTTGTAGATAATCTATTTATATAACTTTGAAGCCTTATTATCCTTTATAGTTATTTTAAACATTTGATGACTGCATGAAGTATTTTTGTTACATAAAATAGTATTCTTTTAAACCTCTCGCTCTAATGTTTTAGAATATAGTCATATTTCGGTACAGAACTGTGCAGTGGTGTTAAGATTTTTTACATTTATTAATTTTTAAACGCATTTATAAAACTATTAGTATAATTTATTACGAGATAATTTTTGTAAAATATTCACGATAAAAAATTATATTGATAATCTCTGTGATCCCAAATTTGACAAGAATTAGGCATTTTATTATTCAAAAAATCGGCAAGATTAACACATTTCAAGATAATTCTAAAGATATTTATTATAAGCTATGTCTTTGACCATTTAAGTGTGATAAACATCTTATGAATAATGATTGCTTTATAATAATTATTGACCTAAGAATAAGGTAGTGTTTTTTTGAAATACGCCATTTCTTTTGTCATTCCCCAGTGGTTAAGCTACAACATACGGCCGTAGCCATAAATTGACAAACTATAATTGAAGTAAAGAGTAAAATGATATTGACGCGCGTGTTTGAACATGTACCGTTTAAAAAAAAATAAAAAAAAATTCGGTTAGGTACATGTTCAAACACGCGCGTTAACATAATTTTACTCCCTACTTTAATTATAGTTTGTCATTTTATGGCTACGGCCGTATGTTGTAGCTTAACCACTTGGGAATGACAAAAGAAATGGCGTATTTCAAAAAAACACTACCTTATTCTTAGGTCAATAATTATTATAAAGTAATCATTATTCATAAGATGTTTATCACACTTGAATGGTCAAAGACAAAGCTTATAATAAATATCTTTAGAATCATCTTGAAATGTGTTAATCTTGCCGATTTTTTGAATAATAAAATGCCTAATTCTTGTCAAATTTGGGATCACAGAGATTATCAATTTAATTTTTTATCGTGAATATTTTACAAAAAATATCTCGTAATAAATTATGGTAATGGTTTTATAAATGCGTTTAAAAATTAATAAATGTAAAAAATCTTAACACCACTGCACAGTTATGTACCGAAATATGACTATATTCTAAAACATTAGAGCGAGAGGTTTAAAAGAATACTATTTTATGTAACAAAAATACTTCATGCAGTCATCAAATGTTTAAAATAACTATAAAGGATAATAACGCTTCAAAAATATATAAATAGATCACCTACAACGTTTAAGGAGTGTCCAGGATCATGGTTTGAATATACAATAAAAACTCAATTTTGACCTTCGACGAGCATGTCCCCCCTTAAGGTTATTTTGTATATTAAATATTATAATCGGTGACACTTTCCTGATTCCTATGGTTTACAAAATGAAAAGCTTTTCGGTTTGGTCCGTGGTTAGTTTTACCGTTGAAATGATATTCTACAATATATTATTATTATGATATACATTTTTAAATATTGTTATTTTCGAATAAACATTGAGGTTTTATTTATTGATTTTATTACAAAAATGGCGCTTAAGATAGTCTTGCACTTGCTCTTGTGGGTATTTCGTGAGTTTTACTTGGGAACATATAACAAAAATACCTAGGAACATTAAAAAAATATGTGAATCTAAATTAACCACTTCGCGATGAATCTTCGTCTAATACAATTTTGAAATGAATAATATCCAAAGATGTTGAAGAAAATATTCATTAGCGAGAATGGAGCCTAAACGTATTCAAGTGATGCAAAAAAGTACCCACAATCTACTAATTTCTATACAAACTGTGAACAATTACACGTTGGTATACATATTATGATAAAATGAAATTTGCTTCGGAGAAATTGATAGGGAAACTGTGGAAAGCTCAACCTGGAAGAAGAATAGTGTTTATTCGATGATATCCTATTATTGATTTGATTTCGTTGTAGTTTTCAATGTGGTGCACAGGGACGTGCCAAGCGGGGATGTTAGCGGGTGCGAAACACCCAGTCAGCAAGATTCATGGGGCGGAAAAGTCCGACAAAACATTTCGAATGATGATATTAAAAAAACATATGTTATTCAATTACCTGTATAAAAATAAATCTATGATTCGCAATTCCCTTCCATGTCATTGAATATTCGTGTATAAATACTCTATGCTTCATATATACAAATATTATATCGATTTAAGACACTTGATATTATAAATAATTCCTAATATGTATTATATGATTCAATAGGTAATATATTTCAATGTTTTGAAGTCAAAAAAAATTATTTTGGGGGCGTCAATTTTCACCTGGCACCCGGGCAGTAGCTACCCTTGATGCATCCCTGATAATCATTAATCAAATTAAATGATGCTGAATTGATATGACCATTTTAGTGTATGTAGTGGGTTTAATTCTGAGACGTGTTGTTTTTCATTTTGAAAGTGAGAGTGAATTAATATAATTTAAATAAAATGCAAATGTGGTTTATATTAAATTGTGTTGCCAAATTATTTATTACTCTCTTTACTACTTAGTAAATTGAATTGATATTTAAGTACCAAAACAATTTAACATACATTGAAAATAATGTTAACTGTGTACTAATATAATGATGTAAAGTACTAAATACTAGTAGGTATAAAAATAAGTATAAATAATATTTTTTTACATAATAATAACATCCCTTGAATTCGATGTAGGTACATTTTTTTATTGAAATAAATTTGTTTTAATTTATTGAGTATTTTATTCTTTTAAATAATTAATTGCTTACATATACCGATGTATTTAATCATACTATTAATTGTTGATTAAAAAAATATCAGGTGTGATAAATGTACTTCAAATTTCATATTGTATTCTGACATAATTATAAATGGTGTATTTCTTAACGTTTGGTCGTTCTCTTCTTATACCTATATTACATATACTTAGTTGGAAAATTATATTATAAAACATTTTCGTATAATATATTATTTGGACGAATTTAATTTTCACGACATCTACCAAAATTATTTCCAATCGTTATCATAAGATAGTTTGTGAAATACAGTGACAAAATAAATTTAATTCAACTGATAGAAGAAAGTTTTTTTGTATGTATACATATTTAGTTGTAATACAGAGATGGCAGCTTATTAAAATAATGGACGTTTATTAATTAGTATAAAATCCTTCGAAATAAATTGTTTCCACATGAAAAATGTAGATTTTATAAAACTGTATTGCAATAACTCTTAAAAAATTATAAATTTATTTTAAAATTCTAAAAAATAAATATATTTTCTTCTGTCTAATTCAAATTTAATACGGAATTTCTGAATCTTATTCACCATCTTTAAATCAATTAATATGGGCATTTTTATTTTGATTTTAAATTTATCTTGTATTAGAATTAAGTCATGCATCCGCCTACACGAGAAACGATAGACACTCCTCGAGCTTAATAGCCCCATTTCAGAATCTTCCAGGGAACTCAGAAACTGCTTCTTCCTGTACGCGGGGTGGAATACAATATACCTATTGACAAAGGGTGTTTATTTCATCAGCCGTCATCATCAATAGCTTGATAGCCCAGTGCGGGTCCTAGCCTCATCTAAACATCTATAAGAGATGTCTATAGGTAAGTACCTACATTATTTTAAGCTCATGGGTGTACCAAAAGTAGTAGCACCTTATTATATAATGTTTGAGGCTTTCATGGTTGTTTTTTTTATCGTAGTAGATTTTTGGGTTTCCACCGTGTGTCCTTCTTCCATCGACGTTTCGGGCTCGTTGCAGAGGCCATTATCAAGAGATGATATGTTTTATGATGAAAATGTAGTGTAGGCATATGAATGTAAACGTTGCTCTAAGAATGTCAAAAGGAATCAGATTAGCTAAGAGCAAACGTTGCTCAGAGTAATCTGTCAATCGTTACGACCAGAGATACCGGCTCGAATATTGGATTTTGCTGATAGTGCCGGAAGCCATGACGTTTTTAACCGTAATCCATCATCCCTATTATTATTTTCAGGGTTTCTATGGATTTCAATGGCCTCCTTTACCAATCGTGCGAAATATCCTTTATTTCGACCCAATATCTTGGTTTCAAAGTCAAATTTGTATCCTGTATCCATCGAGTGCTCGGCAATTGCTGACATCGTGTAATGTTTAAGTCGGTATGCCCTCTCGTGTTCACTCACACGCTTCTTTACTGTTTTAGAAGTTTGGCCTATATACTTTTTTGGGCATCCGCGACAGCTTCTAGTATACACCTGCCGAGTCCAAAGGTTGCGAGTCCTTTACTGGTCTTAACATATTTCGGACCTTTGTCGATGTTGAGAATATTGTTTCGATTTCATGTTTCCGAAGTATCCTGGAAATGGTATTGGTGGTGTTTTTGATATAGGTTAGATAGCCCCGGCCTGCCATGGTCTTGCCATAATAAGGATAAAATAGTTCGGCATCATATACCTAAAATTATTGTACATATATCCAGAATATTACCTTTACCAAACCATTGAGTTATGTGTGATAGACTCTAAGAGATTGAGGGCTTAATTAAACTATAATGGATATCAAAAAGAAAATGTGCCAAAGTATGTGGATAGATTTTCACCATAGGGCATCATTAGAAAAGGGGAAATGGAGTAAGTCTATTCTACTATCACCACGAGAGGTGCCCTGGTTTGTAGAGTCTTCTTTGACGAGGAATGAGCTTAAGTTAATACTGAGGCTAAGAACAGGGCACACCATGGGCAAAAGATTTGATGTCCTCATGGGAAGAAGCGAATCGCAGCTCTGCGATGAATGTCATGTTTTAGAGGACATTGTACATATAGCACTACAATGCCCTAAATATGAACTTCACAGAGTACAGCTGCGAATTGCGGATATCTATGAGAATGTTGACGAATTGAAGGGTGTCCTGGCGGTGGGTAAGACAGAAGAGCTAGGCAAAATTGTAATATTATTTAACAGAATAGGAGTGAGGACCTGATCGACGGATCCCCTTCTAGAAGAGAAGAGGCGATATGACAGCGAGTCGCAGTCAAAGCCTCGGTAAAATCACAAAAAAAAATGGATATCAAAAAAATCTTTTTTTATTCATGTTATTGGACACTAGTAAAAATGATAACATAAATATTGTCATATTATGAATATTTCTCTCTTGTGAGGGTAATATGTGTTATGTAAATCTCGTGTTGTGAACGTCTTGAATTTAATTTTTTCTTAAATAAATAAATAATAAAATAATGATTTCTACTGTTTTGATTTCTTTTAAGTATATTTTTATATTTAGGGAAAGGGTGTGTCAATTTTGGGTTAGCACTCGGGCGGCAACCTCACTTGGTGCAGCCCATAATAGACAGGTAGACAATAACTATCAAAGAAACTATATTTGTGTTCAGGTATCAAGGAATTATAGTCGAAATAAAAAAGTCAAAAGGCAAATATTTCAAAATCCCAAACCGAAATTTCATTTTTTTTTATTATTTATTTAGATACTTAGATTATTTTTATGACTTCTTAAATATTAATGTTGATCGGTTTCCCACAGTTTGAAAAAATAATCCAATGCAAGACCGCAGCCTTGCCAAAGAGGGTGTTTGGTGTGGCAGTCGGCCTTGAAGATCGGTGAAGGTGTTCGCATCATCAGACATTTGCAACAGATGCATGTTCTTGTGCAACACACCAATGCATCACAATTATTGCTATATTTTTAATACCTACCTACTCAGTGGGCAGTGGCGGGTTTCCGTAAAGTACACGAGGCGGTCGTTTCGCCAGAAATAATATGAACATTTAAAAACAAGCGCATTTTTACAATATTTATAGTAAAATATACAATAATAAAAATTTTAATATATCAATATTGTCGTTGTTTATTTGTTGGCACAGGTAAATATTTCGCAAGGGGGTGTTTCAAAGCGGTCAACGCGTCAAGCCGCCAAATGTTTAATACTCCCACTATCAGTGGTGATTTATCGCAATGGGTGCTTCCAAACCTGTAAAAAAACAGATACTATGCAGGTCGATATACATATTTGCGCAAATAAAAATAATGCAATAAAACTATCTTTACTTTATTTATTGTATCAGAAGCCATGCCCCTTAGCATACTACTGCCCTTATGCAGGCTTAGGGTGCCGCCCCCTTTCATTTATGGTTACATGTAAATTGTACGTAAAACATTTCACCGTGGCATAGTTTGCCGTGAGCTTTCATATCGGAAAGATATGACCGTATACTATACGGTCTCCAATTTTATTAGTTTCAATATGAACATCAATATGAAATTCAACAATGAAAACCTAACCTAACAAATAATCCAGTATATTGGCTATTTTCAAAATTGCCTTGCTACTGGCTTCCTGTAAACCGACAAGAACCGTGTTTTATTTAGACACGAATTTTATGTCAGTTCTATACAACCGAAAGAGATTAAACAGTCTTTAATACACGATCATATATTTCCAATACAACATTTCACGGTGAAATGTGATACGGCGAACTGCATAGTACAAATTTCCGGACACGGCCTAAGCTCAGTAATGCCAAGCTTCTATCTATGGTATCGAGGCATTCTTCCATCCAGAATATCCTCAAAAACTGTCACCAGTACCATGAATAATATTATATCAGATAGTATCTGTGGAGAGGGTTCAGAAGAAATTCTTGAGACTCCATTACTTGAGGTTGTATTGATACTATCCGTGTCATTATCCAACTGACTTTCTCTTAGGCATGCTTACATACTGCAGTCTGCAATTTAGAAGAAATCTTTATTTAGCTACGTATTTTTTTCGACTTATACAAGGTATAAATAATGAGAACTCTGCCATTCTGGGCAGTGTTGACCTGTGTGTCCCTGATAACTCTCTTAGAAATAGAGAACATCAGTTGTTTATTCTCCCAAGGTGCAGGACCAACCTGCCACTGGTAATGCCAATTGGGAGGGCGATAACTATGTTCAACGAAATTGCTTCGGGTGTTGATATATTTCACCTACGTGAGGATGAGTATAGGTGGACGTTGTTTTATAAATTCTTAAAATAGGGTCTGCTTAACTCATCCGGTGTACTTCCTTGTACCTATCTAATTTATATTTTTTGTATGTACACATTTCTACTGTTTAATAACTTACTATCTATCTCTATACTGATCTATCTCTTTTTTTTATGTAATAAATACTGTTTTATATTTAATTGTTTCTAAATGTCATGTTGTGAACGTCTTAAACCTATAATTTGTAAAGTCCACAATATGTTAAAAATAAATTAATTGAAAAATTGAAAATCATTCGCGAGGTGATTATTTTTTCTTAAATTATCAAAAACACATAATATATTTTGGGCACGTCAATGAAAACATAATATGTAAATAAATTAACATTGGCGAAAATTGGTTTGCAAATAAGAAGATAATCCAGAAATGTCAATTTATGTCTCGTTAATTAATAGTTAAAATTTAACGACTGGAAAATTTGAAATATTTTGTAGTACAAAAAACAATATTGCATAGTTATGACATGGCATATAAAATGTGTGTCACTGTTTACGACAGGAGGCGAACGTAGTGAATATCAGCGGAGTGACATAATCGCATTAGAGATAAGCGCAAATATAGTATTACGTATTTACCGTAATTCTTCATGCACACCCTGTGTCAATGCTACCAAAGAACACCAACACAACTGCAAATCGTTTTTAGCGTACAACAGTGTCCCTGTAGAACGCCAGGGCTATACATACATACCTGAGAGGTAAAATCACGTATGGCCCGAACACATTACCATCACGTCACGTCACGTGATGGTAATATATTCAGCCAATTAGTTTCTCCTTAATCTATTTTACAAAGGAGTCTGTTTGTTTTCGTCCGCCATTCGTTTATTTAGCGATAAACTATATTAGTCCAACGTTACTTGTTACAAAGTGCTGGACTTTCACCTGGGGGCTCCAGGTTTGATTCCCGCTGAGGTCACAATAATATATTTGATATGTGATTTGATTGTGTGTGATTGTTTTATGTATATTAACTAAATACACTACCGTTTCACTGCACCCTGTCATTGGACCTCACGGCTTGTTATAGTGTTTATAAAAGAAAAATAAAGAAAAAAGTAATTATTTAATTATCTGCAAGTCATTTCGCATTGAAGGTTCATTTGTAGCAAAAAAAAAAAAAAAAATATACTTGTATATTGAGATTTATTTTCCAGAATCGCACTGAGATAAACGTGAAAATAATTAATGTCCATATCTAAAATAACTGTAATGTATTTAGAACCAATATTTATATTTAGTTGAAGAATTACGTATAATCGCAAAAAAGAGTACACAAGTAAGTGATCAAAGTAAATCCGTTAGTTTTTATTTACGGGAATTACATAAAAATTTTCCAACCCAGAGAATATTATTGTTTCTATAATTACCGTTTTAATAAATTATACTAAAAAACTATGGATGTATTTGGACCAGAGTATGGACCTAATATGTTGAGAAGTGACTAACATCCATTTCTTGTAAAAATAAGAATATGTTAATACAACCTCCACTCTGTGAAGGCCCATATGATCTTCTTAAAATCAGACATAGTAAAAAAAACTATATGGAATCGTCATCAACTATTTTTGCATTTCTCGTTATTAACGTGTGCATTTCTCCTTTTTTTGCCGATAATAAAATACTTGATCATAAAAGACAACGCGACAAAACTTGTTCCTCCACCGCTTCGCTTCACTGCGTACGTTCCCTAATATGGACCGTATTGTAATTCTGATGACACACTTATTAAATAAACCTGTTTCCACCATTCGCCATCCGGCGGGACGAAAAAGAGGCTAGAAACATTAAATTTGAGGTAGGTACCTATAGAGCGAGTTCGGGATACTTTTTAGATATTATACCCCGTAATATGTACAGGCACGCACTCAAGGGTTTTTCGGGCCCGGACTCCCCAAGAAACGGAAAAAATACATATTATTTAAATAATATGTATTTATATTCATTCATTTAACTAACTAGATGCCACTGACATTCTGGCACGCGAACGGCGTCTAACTGCCAGTGCCACGGATAGAGTTGGGTATTTCCTGAGAAAATCTCAATCTCGAGATTCGGGATTTCCCGAAATGATGAAATTTTGAATTCTCGAGATTCGGAATTTCCAGAAAAGAATTCTCGAGAAATCGGGAAATGTAAAAAAACTGTAAAAATACTAAAATCAGTGTAAAAATAGACCAATTCCAAAAAATATGTTTTTTTTAATGTATGTAAGAAGACAAACAAAATAGACGTAGGAAAACAAAAATAATTCAAAACATTACTTATTAAAATAGAATTTCTAACTGTCAATCGCTGCGTCTGACAATCGAGTACGCTTTTAAGACACAAAATTCCCTGATGTTGCAAAAATTGCGCTCATTTTGAGTCGACGTTGGCTTAATTGCGTTAAATGCCCCGATCAGTCCTTGAACGTTTTGTGGTTTCTGTCCACTATTTTCATATAGGAAATCGTTTTTTCAATTAATATTTGATAATAAAGAAATCCCGAATCCCGAGAAAAGATTCTCGAGATCCGGGATTTCCCGAAATGTTAAAAATTTCAATTCTCGAGATTCGGGATGGAAAATCTCGAAAATTTCTCAAGAATTCCCGAAACCCAACTCTAGCCACGGACGTGCAGGCAGGCACTTGTTTCTACGTCGAATTTTATGTATGTTATCTTTTCAAATAAAAAACAACTGTTTTACTTTCTCATTATTATCTATATCACAATATTGTTTAGTCCATTAAACCCATGTATTACCAAGATCGAACGTACACAATATTAAGTAACATTAAAAATAATGTCCTGAATAGTAGGTATAAATAAAATTATACTATTATACATTTTTGACCGATTTTATCAATGCCATTTGTTTGAATAAAAAACAATATTAACTATCGAAAAAATCGCCAATTCCGGGACCAGTTCCGGGGTCCCGGGATCGTCAAATTGTAATCAAAATCCCGGAATGAAAATCTTGGCTCGGGATTGGATTCCCTACTCGTGACGGATGAGTGGTGGAGTGTTCGCTTCTGATATAAATTCCGCGTCTGACAAATTCAGATGTTGTTTTTTTAATGCGTCGTTGGATCCAGAGCATTTATCTGATAATTTGAAGTAGCTAACAGCCATTTGTCATAAAGATATCTGTCAATAAAACCCCTTCGTGAGGCAGTCAAGATCCACATCGGATTGTAGAAATAATGAAGAAAAAAACCGGTTGCTCTTCATTCGATTCATATATTGAGTTATATTTATGTTTGAATAATATTATCGATGATGTTGATGCACTTAATGGCCATGAGTCATGACGCGCACGTATTGCATTCGTTTAATGGCGACCATATACAAAATGCATTATACAGCGACACAATAAGGATTGTCAAACTAATCGTTGTCTTACAGGGTATCCATGGAATTAAGCAAAACCGAATGGTTTATGACAGTCTCACCTTACGCCGGAACCGTTTATTGCCGCAATAAAACTTGTCGAGTGTTCACCCACTTGTCTGCGACTTTGTATATTCGGGTGCCGCGGTGTTCTATAATGCTCCATTCAAATAACGGTGTTTGTACATGCACGTCTATGTAAAACAAGTATTCCTTATATTAAAACAGAAACATATTTTTTCTCTATGGTCAGTTTTTGATGTCTATGTGCACTTAACTGTCAAATAAACGATATTTTTCACATTTTGCCGCTAGGTAGCCCTAGTAGTCCACATATTTTCAACTCGCTATTCAATGACATTAATATGTCATTGTCGCTATCAGTAGCGCACCCAGGGGGGGGGGCCAGGGGGCCTTGGCCCCCCCCAAAATATGCAAATCATCAGAATGATTTTACACATTGAAATCGAAAGTCAATAAACTATACCTTGGGCTTAGACAAACAACACGGCAAAAAATAATTTGTAATTCTCCAGCACCCTTTTTAGTAAAATTTCTTAGATTTTAATTTCTAACACAAAAATTTCGAAACACTGATGTCAGGTTTTTTTAGAAACCCGTTCCCTAATGAAATTCTCGGTGTCCACCCGAATTCTGGAGAAGTATAGGTGATTGTTTGGGAGGGTTGACAGGGCTCTAGCCTGGGGGCCCGGGCTGTGGGGGGGCGGCGTGTCGGGTTGACCAGATAAGTGAGATAAACACACACCATAAATTATCTTTAATAGTAAAAAAAGTCGCCTGCGGCGCTATTACACTTCATGTCCATGAACATTTTAAATTATATAATTGTCCAATATATTTTCAGATTATTATGTGTCGATACTCGACAGCTCCATTATTAAAGTAGATGTAATGAAAATCGCCAATAATTCACTGTATAAGTACCCTCAATTTGAACTAAAACACAATTTGAAAAACGTTAATGTAGTGTTTCACACTGTCTTTAATCTAAGCGGTGGATAGGGGGCCCGTAAAATACCCTAGCCCAGTGGTCGGCAAACTCATTAGTCAATAGAGCCAAATATCAACAGTACAACGATTGAGATTTCTTTTGAGAGCCAAATTTCTTAAACTGAAATTATATGCGTAGATAGTAAGTAGGTACACTGCTAATTTACTTAATGAACTTTAGTTAAAGTTTTAAGTCCTAATTAAATTATAGGTAGGTACACCGAATAAAACTGAATAACATACGTAATAATGATCTTATTTATTAATAAAAATTAAATTGTAAGTCAGGTATCCATAAAATTGAACCATGACAATGACTGACAAACTCAATGTGAATAATGGCCTTGCATCTCCTTGTAAAGTTTGGGTAAGTCAGGTTCGTATGTTGTTGATTTAATTTTAAGCACGAGTCCAGGTTCTCATCAGTAAATCGATTACTCAATTTACTCTTGATTTCCTCTCTTGGAAATCTTTTTACTAACCACAAAACTTGCAATATTAACATTGTTGAAAGATTTTATTCAGTACCTAATTAAATTCAGAACTTTATTTTTCTTGACTCTTCTTCTCAGCTGCTTTCTTCCTTGCATCATCGACAGAATATTTAGCGCAAAATTACAAGTTTTTAGTTGTAGTATCTCTCTAAATTTGAATGCGCTAATTTTTCCCGACACATAAATAAAGGTCGGTAAGCCATTTACGTTTTGAATAAACGCGAAGTCTCGGTCTATTCAACATTACATTTACGGTTATCCTCTTCCATTTTCTTTGCTTCTTCTTTTTAGCCATGTCAAATATGGCAGAGAGCATCTGTGGCAGAGCCGCACTCAAGGGACCAAAGAGCCGCAGTTTGCTGACCATTGCCCTAGCCTGAGGGCCCGTTTCAGGATGTGGGGGCCATGGTGTAGGTACACCGAGTGCAATAGACAAAAGACAGATAAACGAGATATTAGGCTGTGTTGTATTGAGTAGGTTGTGTATAATTTAAAAGCAATAATACCTTTTTTGTCCATTTTCAATTAATATTTTGAAACCTCAATATTAAAAAACCAAAAATCTGCGATAAACATTCGGCGAAAAGAACGACTACACCCACTACGGTGGTGATGTAAATAAAAAGAACATTTTTTTCGGTGGAATTCGGCATAAATATTGTAGCTCTCTAGACCAGTGTTCCCCAAACTTTCGACATCTGTGTACCCCTTCTATAATTTTCGTAACACTGAGTACTCCTCATCAAAGAAAAATGCATATAAGTACTTTAATAACAATCAAAATATATTCCTTTTGTAGTACATCAACAAAATAATAATAAACGAAAAATAAAATTCATTCATAATAAAATCTGTACCTCAGAGGCAGACGGATGCAACTCCGTTTTTGGGGAAAATGAGTTTTTTTAAGAATCGTCAGCATAAAGGCTTTATTTATTAGAGGCAGAGAGATGAAAGTCCTAGTTGCTATAATAAAAAAAGATATAAAGAATAGCATAAAGATGCAAATGCCATACCTACCTTAGAAGCAGAAAAATGCAAATCCAATAATCTGCAATATGTACTAAACGAGAACCAGCCGGGAGAAGAAGCCGGCTTTAGAAGACGACACAGAACTATGGACCATATCCAAGTCATCAGAGAAATCAGAGCGGTAACAGGAATACAAGCTGCGCTATCCATGGGTTTTATAGACTATGAGAAAGTGTTCGATTCTATAAAGAAATTTTCAATACTCGATGCACTCATAAATCAAAGAGTCCCCGGGTGATAAATAAATATTTTCTCCATAAACCATCAGCAAAGGAGTCCGACAAGGTGATACGATCTCACCTAAACTATTTACAGCTACCCTTGAAGACTTTTAAGGCAACTTGACTGGAATGGCAAGGGTCCCCATAAATGGAGAATACGTGAGTCATCTGCGCTTTGCCGATGACAATACATAGTAGTTTGCAAGACTCAGAAAACCTCCAAAGCAGAATGCAGGAACTCGCTGAAGTAAGCAACAAAGTAGGCTTGAAAATAAATGTATCAAAGAAGAAAGTCATGTTCAACTGCTTTGCGGGCCAAAAAGAGATCCTCATCAATGCCATTCAGCTCTAACAGGTGAAAAACTACATCAATCTGGGACAAGTGTCTATAGATGGATGTATATTTGATGAAATTGTTCGCAGAGTAAAGCTAGGCTGGAGTGTTTTTGGGCGCCTGAATAATGTCTTCAAAAGTGACCTTCCACTGTGCCTAAAGCGCAAAGTTTTCAACCAGTGTGTGCTTCCCGTGATCACAGAAAACGAGATCAAAGAGAGATCCAAAAACATACGAGTAGCACAACGTGGTATGGAGAGGTGCATCCTGGGCATAACGCAAACGGACAAAAAGAAGAATGAGTGGATAAGGGAACAGACAAGGATTAATGATGTGATAGAGTTTATTAAAAGCTTTAAATGGAGATGGGCTAGACACATAACTCGAAGAAGAGACAATCGTTGGACAAATCTAGTCATCCAGTGGTATTCAAGAAGTACAAAACTTCCGCAAGGTAGACCCAGAGGCCGCTGGATTGATGAAATGATAAAGTTCTGCGGAAGTACATGGCAACGCAATGCACACGACCGAGAGAAGTAGAATCAGCTTGGAGAGTAGCGAGGCCTTCATCCAGCAGTGAATAGATTCAGGCTGATGATGATGACATAATAAAATTTAAAAAAAAATGTGTTTTGCTTTGTTATATTTATACCTATAAGTTTTTCTAACTTACAAATTGTTTTATTTTGGCTAGATAAATAAGACACAAGTCCACATTAACAAAATATCTTTAGAGGCAGAAGGATGCAAATCCATACTACGTTTTTTATTTTATTTTTTAGATATAAAATTGTATTATATTTCTTCTTTTCTTACATATTCCAGAAGTACTTTAATTGAATTAGAATTCAAAAAATAATGATCAATCTATATTTTCTTGGGAGTTATGAGTATTCGTTTAAAATAAAATTGTTTTTGTTTGTTTTCTGGCTTTCCTGAACAATTGGGTATTTGGCACTTGCATCCGTCTGCCTCTGAGGTACAGAAATATAAATAAAAGTTATATTATAAAAAATAACATTCATTATAAACCATGAGAAGGATGAAATTATTTTTGTTGAAATGACAGATCATCATAATTTGGTTCCCTGGTTATTAATTTTAATCTGAGATGCGGTTCCACACCCAAAGGCTGTTCCTTTTTTTGACTTAATGTCTACAAATGCTGAAAAAGCAACTTCACATAGATATGAAGTTGAAAAATGCAATGTATTTCAGGAATTTCTCTGTTAAAACTGGATACACATGTTGCATTTGCAACCTTAATGATGTTTAAGTACACTCCTTATATTTATTTTGCAAGAATCCGTCTGAAACTAATAATTCCAACAATTGCTCTTCTTCCGCATGCGATAAACCTTCTAGCAACATCCATGTATTAATGCTTGTTGCACCAGGCGTAGCCATAACCCGGTGCAGCGCGTACCTCCACCAAACTCTTCCCGTACCCCAGGGGGTATGCGTACCACAGTTTGGGAAACACTGCTCTAGACCAAGCGGGTAGCACAGCCGATATTATTTAAGTAATGTTTAAGCATACTAGGTACACATGTCCAGCATGGTCGCTGTTCACTTCCAATCCGCCAGTCGCTGATGACACGCTCAACGGTTACCGCCACTATGCCTCCAATTTAATAAAAACTAGGAGAAACTGTACAAATATATCGCCGTGTATTGTGAAATTATGTAAAAATATTTATAAGAAGAAGAAAAAGAGCCTATGGGACTAACGTCCATTCTCCTCCTTCGGCCCCCCCCCCCAATAATAAATCCTGGGTGCGCCACTGGTCGCTATTACATACTTTCATATTATTTCTTTTATTTTTCGATTAATACTATGTACATTATGGCCGGATAATCCGAATGCCGAATAAACGTTATTGAATAAATATAATCATTACAATATAAACAAATGAAAGGAAATGGTTATCGTGATAGTATGCCTACCTACCATATAATTATTATGCATAAATCGATTCCAGCATAATCATGTGAATTGAGTTGTTAAAAATATTATATTATATTTATTTGATTTTCATAAATCTGCGTTTGATGTGTATTTACTAACGAGACTCTTAAATTCGAAAGCTTCGCCGCTTTTACGAAATCTGCAGCATTGTAGATTAGCTTCATCTACGAAAGCAAAGTTTAGTACCCATAAATAAAGCATTCATGATTGAATAAAATGAAGCACCAATTATAGGATCAATTGTAAAATAGATAATACCATTAGACAATAATCAAAATAATTCACTGAATCATAAAGAAATACGGAAGAAAACAAGTACCTAGGTATGACAATTATCAACAAACGCGGGCTGTCAGTTGATCTGTCAAACATCGACTCTGACAAATTTAGCAATCGGTTCGCTAAACTTATGGTAGAGGGGCATTCGGTGTACGGATTCGGCGAGATGCTTATATACAAAATTTGGATGAACGCAATTATACGGGCGTATTATATATCTGGCGTAAAATCGCATTCGAAAATATTGGATGAAAGGGGCCTTAGTTCATCACAAGTATACGGTTGTTACTGTCGTCATAATGAATTGCTAAAATATTACATTTATCTAAAAATATTTTTTCAAACGAGATGTTTTTTGCGACCCGGTACTGGACCCACCAAATGAGAAACGCTGATATAGAGTATAGCCAGGGGTAGTCAACCTGGTCCCTACCGCCCGCCAGTGGGCGTTCCAGCTTTCATGGTGGGTGGTAGGGGTTTTAAAAACTGTTTCATGATGTTTTTTAGATATGATGAAGAAAGTAAACATAATTTCGATAGTGGTGGATATCAAAACCTATGGCAAAATAAAAAAAATGCCTGTCTTATATCCAAATATGTGGAAAACGATATTCAGTTTATTGATACCCTTCCATGTTAAATGTTAATCATATTGTGACCAAAGAAAAAACCGCCTGAATATTTCCAAAAGAGGAGAACTTCGTTTGTTCCTCACAAAAATTGAGCCAGATATCCAGTATTTAGTTTCGCAGCATCAGCCTCAGGGATCTCATTAATAATTTAATTAAATACATGTAATTTCATCAGACTGCATTCTTCTATGTACGTAAAGTATAAATAAAAAGATAGATTTAGCTCAGGGCACGAAATGGAGCGGAGTGCACCGGAGCGTCGTTCCGGTTCATTAAATCCCCAAAATTATCGCCCCGTCTCGAGGAAAAAATTATTTGAGCATCTCACCTAGATATGCCGTATAACAAAAAAATATCACGCTCATTTTTATAAAATATACACAAAATTAGATAACTATGTTAATATATTATCTGAAAATTATCAGCGCTCCGGTTCGTAAAATTTTTCATTTCGAGCGCTGTTTAACTACAGCAAGTTGTTTTATAAAGATTTATTCTGCCAAACTTAGCGAAAGCCTGACATAAAGTATTTGGCAAGTAATTATTATTATATGCTTTAACTTGCTGTAGTCAGTTACTTCCCTACTTTATAAATCACCATTACTGTGGAACCGGTGGGCGTTTAGAAAATTTTACTACTAACAGAGGTAAAAAAGTGGGCGGTAGGTATAAAAAGGTTGACTACCCCTGGTATAGACTATGCAATGACGAAAACTATAATGTATGTTAATTTGGTGTTGTCATATGAAATACTAAAACCTATTTAAAGGGAAATTAGGTATGTCACAAACGGTGAGAAGGTTGACAGCTATCTGTATTCATGATTTAGAAGTAAACGGGGGTCGTTTAGTCTAAGTGCATAGTCCTCGGTCCAGGGCTGATTCCATGACGAAGATAGAACATCTGCTAAAGGATGAAGTGAATAAAGAACAATGTATTATATAATATAAAAGTAGGTTAATATTGTACATTCCGAGGTAAATTGTGCAACAGAATAAAATTAGTCAGTGATGCAACAAAATCGTCAATGAATAATTCACAAAATGAGAAATCGCAAAAAAGAGAAATATATTATGGCAAAGACCAGTTCACATTAATTTTGCATACAAAAACATAAGTTAGTTTTTGGGGATATCAAATGTAAAGGTGGACATTGATGCTATCAAGTATACTTATAATTTATTATATCGATTGAAAATGAGAAAAATTTATAATGCTATTTGCACTGACTGTCAGAGTTGTAAGATGTCAGTATCCGTTATAGAAAAGAAAATAATTTGTAAATAGAACCAGGCGTGTACGCAAAAAATGGTCCATTTCAAAGAAATATGCATTATTTTTTATTGATAAGGCAGCGGGAGGGGGCAGGGAAAACAAAATCTAACAAGTGCCACTGACTTCCACATTTACCCCGCCCACTACGAATTTATAGATGAAGGCTCTGGAAACAAAAACGGCAGTCTCCAATTTCACAATATGTTGTCTACTACTGTTACTAAAAAAAAGTATTATTAGTACAAAAACAACATTTCAAAATACTTTTTTCAGAAATTATACCTATAAGAAAGATGTAAGACATTTTTAATGACTCGCCAACATATTGCAAAAATAGAAACTACCATTTTTGTTTCCAGAGCTCTCAAATTTTCGTCGCTTCTATCACAGACACCGCACTTTTCCGGGTATATTCTCTATACCTAGACACTCCGCACTTTGAGTCTAACAATAAAGACGTAGACTGCAGGTACCTATAACGAATGATGCTCACAACAAGTTATTGCGAGGTGTCGCATCCACAACTCACAAGTCGTTATCGAATGCACCCGACGGTCATAATTGTCATAATTGGATCGTTAGTGTCCGTTTGTGTCGTCCACGCTGTATTGTCTTTTAGACATGCTGCAATAGAATATCCAAGCAAACATTGGATGCCCTAGATGAGTGCACCCATTCAAAATGGCTACAGGCTTTGCGTGCAGTGGGAGCAATACACTGAGAAGGCTATTCGACAACATTAATATTATAATCTGCAATGTACCTAAAAAATGTGGCTACATGTAAATTGTACGTAAAATATTTCACCGTGGCACAGTTCGCCGTGAGCTTTCTTATTGGAAAGAGATGACCGTAAACTATACGGTCTCCAATATAATTAGATTCAATATGAACATTAATTCAATTTTCATGGCTGATTTTGGCCAAATTCAAAAATGAAAACCTAAGCTAACAATATAAATAGTCCAGTAATCGGCTATTTTCAAAATTTGTTTGCTACTGGCTTCCTGAAAAGTGTAAACCGACATGAACCGTGTTTTATTTAGACATGAATTTTATGTGAGTACTATACGACCCAAAGATATTGGACGGTCTTTAATATACGGCCATATATTTCCGATACAACATTTCACGGTGAAGTGTGATACGGCAAACTGCATGCGTACAAATATCCGGACGCGGAAACGTGTGGAGTCCGTGGTGTAAGTGACGATAACCTATCATTGACCTAAACCATTTTTCTGTAGCGTGATTGTATGCATTGACTGTTTTTCATTTCGACGCCTCACAATATTTTTTTATACTTTTTCAAAATTTCTCACAGTATAATAAATATATTTTTACTAGAAATCAGTTGAAATCGTCTTCTAAAGCCAAGCCAACGCTTTTTTGTGTCTAGTGACAGCTCTAAAATATAGCTGTAAATTAAAATAAATTCTTAAAAATTGCTACAACAATAGTGTCATATTGTTTTTCATGTAGTTAAAATCGTCGCGTGTTTATATTATTATATTTGAGTAATTCCAGATTTTCTGAATAACTTTCTCTGCTACTAGTCTAACTTTGACCAATATTGTTTTATACGATAATAATAATTGTATTGTAAATAGGTATACCTAATAGGCAGGTGACTTATATATTCGCGAATATCTCAGACATTTTGAATTTGTTGTCTGCGAAATTCCTACCCTCAATCGTTTCTGGACAAGGTGCAGGAGCTTTTAAATGAAAGTCGTAAAATAGGTTCTAACATAAATGCCCGGAAACTAGTAATAATAAATCAATCCTTATTGATGGTATTCAAATCGAGCGAGTCAACAAACTACGTCTATCTCGTAGAAAATTGTCTATACCTACTGTCGATGTGTGATGAACCTTAACGTGTTTTCTTGCAGAATCAAAATAGCATGGAGTGCATTCTGTTGTCTGAATATTCTTTTCAACATCTCACTGTGTCTAAAGCGAAAGCATAATAGCGCCTGTACACGTGTATGGATTTACTGCCAGCAATAGCGTATAAATTAAACTATCGCGACAATAACAGAATTTACTGTTTAAACTTAAAAATGTTCTCATTTTTCAAGTGTCAGCGAAACGCGTTATTTTGCGTGAATATTTTGTGTGTTACGCGGTGCAGTTCGTGTAGTTTGCTACCGTATCCGGAAATTTGTACGTAATCAGTTCACCGCAGGACACCTATTCGTGCGCCGCAGTACGTGAAACATGCGTTCGTGTAACATTTAATCAAATGACGAGTTCTTCGTTGAACATTTCACCGTTGAGTATATTTGTACGTATGCTACAACATGTGGCGAATTTTATGAGATGTCTTTACTAGGTTAGGTTAGGTTAGGGTTAATCTAATTGGAACAGTACTATTTGCAAACAATCGCCGCATTTTGTAAGATACGTACAAATGTAGTCCACGGTGAAATGTTCAACGAAGAACTCGTCATTTGATAACATGTTATACGAACTCATGTTTCACTTACTGCGGCGCACGAATAAGTGTCCCACGATTAATTGCATACGTACAACTTATATGTAACCGTTTGCTACCATGGTCACCACGATCAGCAATTTGCAACTATCACGTGAAGATTCCGAAAACGCTAAACTTTTTCGATCCACGACAATACATACTGCCAGCATTAGTAAATCCACGCATGTATAAATGGGCTACAAAGTGTTATAGTGTTATAGTGTTAAGTGTTAATGATATTGCATGCATTAGAATCATGGACCCTTATTGTTAGAGAAATTCAAAAATGAAGAGCAGAACAATGGGCTTGGAAAAGTGGAAAGACCGCAATCACAACTTGGAGTGACCACAAAATATACCAATAATTGATACGAAGGCATACGAGAGTCCGTGACGCGTGATAAAAGTCGCAAAGCTGATGGAATGGCTGTGGGCAGTGACGTCCCTAGACAAAATACCGCCCCTAGGCAGTGCCAAAATTCCACCTCATTTTTTATCATCCTTCCATGACTCCAACGTCTAAGAAATGTGCTGCACGGATACATTACTAACAACATATCACTAAATCTAATTTAACTGCCATCTCTACTTCAATAGACAATGTTGCGAGTCCACGGTTTTCAGATACATTTTAATATACACCTGACAACTTTCAAAACTCGCGAGTGACTGGCAAAAATATTTGGATAAATTAATTAGGTTTGTACCTACATATAATTCTCAAATCTGCACGTGCCATAGCTGGTCATCAAGGATGTGACATCCAAGGACAACGGAAGTAAACTAGACATCGCAAACCCGACAAAAATACAGTCCTGTTAAACATTATCTGTTAATTAATACATTTTGTTTCCAACCAGTGAGCTGAATTTTTTAATTGAGAGATATTTCCGTAATTATTAAGTTAAGGTGCCTATTTCTATATATACCTAATGATTCTTCTCGATTTTCCGCCCTTCGAGTAACTGCCGCCCCCATGCAACGCTCAATCTGCTACCCCCACGGGACGTCACTGCCTGTGGGCCAGATTGTCGCTCGGTCAGTGAATAATCCCTGTGGGTCTATTCTATACTTATCAAACGCTAAAGTGATAAATATTATCAAACTTAGGGTAGGTTTGTATCAAAATATTAGCACTTATTGTAACAATTACACGAAGTTGGTTTTTATTTTTGCAATTAGTGACTTATTTTAACAGCAGTAAGATAAGTGCTGTTAAAATATAGCACTTATTGCAACAATAAAAACCAACTTCGTGTAATTGTTACAATAAGTGCTAATATTTTGATACAAACCTACCCTAAGTTTGATAATATTTATCACTTTATCACTTTAGCGGTCGATAGGTATAGAATAGACCAAGTGATCAAATAATGTAGTCGTACAAGGCACAAAACGCCCTGAAACCTGTTTTGTAACACAGAATTTCAAACGCAGCGACCAGACTTTCATTATACACGCAGCTCGGATCGATACGTACATATCAGCCGGAAAACGTGGGAAATTGACGGGTGAGAAAGACCCTGAAACCAATATCGGAACCTGTGAGAAAAAAAACTACCCGGACAAAAGACGAAATATGCAGAAAACAATGCAAAAACTATCAAAATTTCACGGAATTGAAAAAATATTTGGGATGAAAAGCTTACGTTTCATGACCAATTTTGTGGGAGCTAGCTAAAAAGCTAAAAATGTTTAGACTTGGAAGAAGCTTTAAAAAATATGCTCTTGACGTGAAATTTGAACGATTTTTTTTTGGAATAACAGCTAATAAAATAGGTTTCAACTTGGTATCTAGACGGAAAATTATTTTAGTGAGAAACCGCTATCAAAAAAAGTTCTTGCCTTCGAAGCTGGAGTTTTTATACAGAATTCAATAAACCAGTCAAGAATTTTCGAAAATCAAATATTTCACAACGTTTTTATTAGGTACAAATTTTGCAATCGATTTTTAACTAACTTCCCGACTCGCTAGACATTTGAAACTTTTAGAATATATCAGAACACGATGCCAATGCATTTTTTTAATACTTTTAGCCATCTTTAAGTAGAATTGAATTCATTTTCAGTTAATTCTGTTTTGTATGAAAAGTTATTTCGGAAGAAATCCGCAATCCAATGTCATAATGACATTTCAGTATTATTTCTATCAAGTACATTTTTTTTGATCGTTTAAGCTAGTCAAGTCTTGTTTATATGATTCAACAGAAAATTTAAAAACGTTTTATGTAAAAAGTTATTTTTATCTTGTAATTATTTAAATTTAGAATTCTCGAATCTAATTAATCTTGACGTACAAACACCGTAAGCGTAGGGCATAGAGTATAGTTTAGACAGACAATTTCAACGTTAAAATTCTGTGGTTGCGCATGAAAACACCATATTATTTTGTACTGGGTCCAATGCATTGCCCAATCAAATGTGTATTATTTGATATCACCCATAATGTCTAGTCAAGAACAAGATATGCACATATGTGCAAATAAATATTCTATAAAAACTGTTTACGAACATTTGTATTATAACATTGAAAATGTTTTGATACAAATATTAACGTTCATGTGCAAAAATAACACGCAGCTGTGGCCATTTTGGAAGAAACAATAATCTTGAAGTAGCCACATATCGTGAAATGTTGTTTTCACTAAAGCGTGAAAAAATGTATGGCGCAAACTGTCCAAACTATATTTATTTTGATTTGCACTGTCAGTGGCGAATTGTGGATGTAGATCCGACGTAAATAATGCGCACTGTCACTCGTACGTATTTGTTTTTATTGAAGTAATATTACAAATTGCAGACATTGTTGGTTAGGTTTTTTAAATCAAAAATTAAACCCTGCCTAACCAAACCATAATCGTTTTGGTATGCTACGGATGATCCAATAAAAATAGTGGACACTTTTCAATCATAATTATTTGTTTTCGTTGAATTAAGAATACATAATATTACACGTCATGTTGATGGTTAGTTTTTTTTAATTTATTAAGCCCTATCTCATCAAACCATAATACAAGGGTTCCCAACCATTTTTTACTCTAGAGCACATTCTAAAATATCGGTAGGGTGGCGGGCACCACCTATTTTTAATCGACAAACTCCTTCCATAACTTTTCATTTTCCCATAATTTATTTTCTTATATTCATAATTTATTAATAAATAATAAACAAAAATGTTTCAAAATAATAAAACTATTATTCAAATTGCATACGCACAGAGACATGTATTTACAAAACGTAAACAAAGTAAACAAAAAACACAAATACAAAGAAAACATTTTATAAAAAAAAATAGAATATCAATATGTCAATGTGATCTTTGGCATTGCATATCATTGGCCAGTGCCTCATAATTAGGAGAGTATGACGATAATCATGTTAGCAAACAATCATAAAGATGCTCATCGGTGAGTCGAGATCTATATCTTGTTTTTATTAAGTTCATGTTTGAAAACAATGATTCGCATAAATATGTCCAACCGAAAAATGATTCAATTTTATATGCCGCTTTTTTCAAAAATGGGAACTTTTCTCTGTCCACTTTATTCCAAAAGACCTCTGATATTAAGGATTTAGAAATTGCATGTATTCTTCTTGTGACGGTGTTATTTGATAACTGTAAGTCTTGTATTGCTGAGACAATCTCACGTTTGTTAGAAAATCCACCAAACAAACAATTGGCACCATCAATGAAAGGTTTCTTCATTTTTGCGAGCATGTGAGAAATTTTGAAAAAAGCAATGGTGGCCTTTTTAGAATTTTCCACATGTCTAGTGAAAACAGTCTGTTGTGCGGTTAGACTTGATTTTAGTTGACATATTTTTTCTTTCTTACTTCAGATTTAAGTGGATAATTCACATCAAAAGTGGCATGAATTGTCTGAAAGTGGCGTTCAACAATATGTTTCTTCGGCACTGCAATACTACTACCACACAATAAACAGACGCATTTATTTTTCACATTAAAGAAACAATATGATTCCTCCCAGTCAGTGTTAAAATTATAGGTTCGTTGTCTTTTACTCGTTCCACTCAATTTAGAACTATATAGAAAGAATATCAAAACTCCTAATTCGTGTTTCGTCAGACGAAGATATCTCCTAGCTAACTGTCGCGACCCGAACGGAGCAGCAATCGCAATCACAATGACAACAACGCGGTTCCAGGCGGGGAATGCTATTTGCACATCACTCCTTGTACACGCCGAAAACTCGAACTGAGCCGATGATCGCCGAAACAATCGGGACGGTACGAGCACGTGACTACTGTCACGTGCTTCGGCGTTCATCGGCTCAGTTCGTGGCGTTCGTTCACTTCGGGTTTTCTGCGTGTGTCTTGCGTGAAAATTCTGTCTCTGTCGAACAGTGGCGCACCCAGGAATTATTTTTGGGGGGGCCCAAGGAGGAGAATGTAAATTAGTCCCATAAGCTCTTTTTCTTATTCATATAAATATTTTTACATATTTTCACAATACATGGCGATATACATAGGGACATTTTCAACTAGTTGAAAATGTCCCTCTGAGGTGGACGAAACCGGTCCTAATCTATTTAATAAAAGTGGAATAAGTACTAAAAAAAATGCGTTTTATTAAATTAAAACAACAATACAATATTTATTCCGAATTCCACCGAAAAAAATGGTCTTTTGATTTACACCACCACCGTAGTGGGTGTAGTCGTTCTTTTCGCAGAATGTTTATCGCAGATTTTTGGTTTTTTAATATTGAGGTTCCAACATATTAATTGAAAATGGACAAAAAAAAGTATTATTGCATTTAAATTATACACAACCTACTCAATTCAACACAGCCTTATATCTCGTTTATCGGTATTTTGTCTATTGCACTCGGTGTACCTACACCATGGCCCCCACATCCTGAAACGGGCCTTCAGGCTAGGGCAGTGGTCGGAAAATTTGCGGCTCTTTGGCTCCTTGAGTGCGGCTCTGCCACAGATGCTCTCTGTCATATTTGACATGGCTACAAAGAAGAAGCAAAGAAAATGGAAGAGGATAACCGTAAATGTAATGTTGAATAGACCGAGACTTCGCGTTTATTCAAAACTTAAATGGCTTCCCGACCTGTATTTATGTGTCGGGAAAAATTGGCGCATTCAAATTTAGAGAGATGCTACAACTAAAAACTCGTAATTTTGCGCTAAATATTCTGTCGATGATACAAGGAAGAAAGCAGCTGAGGAGAAGAGTCAAGAAAAATAAAGTTCTGTATTTAATTAGGTACTGAATAAAATCTTTCAACAATGTTAATATTGCAAGTTTCGTGGTTAGTAAAAAAATTTCCAAGAGAGGAAATCAAGAGTAAATTGAGAAATCGATTAATTGATGAGAACCTGGAATCGTGCTTAAATTCAAATCAACAATATACGAACCTGACTTACCCAAACTTTACAAGGAGATACAAGGCCATTATTCACATTGAGTTTGTCAGTCATTATCATGATTCAATTTTATGGATACCTTACTTACAATTTAATTTTTATTAATAAATAAGATCATTATTACGTATAATATTCAGTTCTATTCAGTGTACCTACCTATAATTTAATTAGGACTTCTAAAGTTTATTAAGTAAATTAGCAGTGTACCTACTTACTACCTACGTATATAATTTAAGTTTAAGAAATTTGGCTCTCAAAAGAAATCTCAACCGTTGTACTGTTGATATTTGGCTCTATTGATTAATGAGTTTGCCAACCACTGGTCTAGGGTATTTGACGGGCCCCCTATCCACCGCTTAGATTAAAGGCAGTGTGAAACACTACATTAACGTTTTTCAGATTGTGTTTTAGTTCAAATTAAGGGTACTTATACAGTGAATTATTGGTGATTTTCAATACACCTACTTTAATAATGGAGCTATCGAGTATCGACACATAATAATCAAAAAATATATTGCACAATTATATAAGTAATTGAAAATGTTCATGGACATGAAGTGTAATAGCGCCGCAGGCGACTTTTTTACTATTAAAGCTAATTTATGATGTGTGTTTATCTCACTTATCTGGTCAACCCGACACGCCGGGCCCCCCACAGCCCGGGCCCCCAGGCTAGGGCCCTGTCAACCCTGCCCAGCCATGACCTATATCACTCCGGAATTCGGATGGACACCGAGAATTTCATTAGGGAACGGGTTTCTAAAAAAACCTGACATTAGTGTTACGAAATTTTTGTATTAGAAATTAAAATCTAAAAAATATTACTAAAAAAGGTGCTGGAGAATTACAAATTATTTTTTGCCGTGTTGTTTGTCTAAACCCAAGGTATAGTTTATTGGCTTTCGATTTCAATATGTAAAATCATTCTGATGATTTTCATATTTTGGGGGGGGGGCAAGGCCCCCTGCCCCCCCCCCCCTCTGGGTGCGCCACTGCTGTCGAATAGTGGCGGGCACATACGAATCGTTCCGCGGGCGCCATGGTGCCCGCGGGCACGGGGTTGGGAACCCCTGCCATAATAGATAAAAAAATTCTTCTATCTATAAAATATCCAAAATTATGTATGATTTAATGGCATAATTTTAGATATTATTTTATAGAATATAGATACACGAATATTTTTTGACTATTATCTATTGTGGCTTGGTTCACGCAGGGTTTAATTGAATTTTAAAAACTAACCAGCACAATTATTTATGTCAGATCTTAACAGCCACTATCGTGCGTTATTTCAATGTTTTCAAACAGTGCACTGTGCACGGATATTCATAATCGATGATGTTTACAATACACTTGAATAATTTGTTCAAGCACATAATTATGTATCTTCTATCAACTGTGAATAATTATTACGTTGTGTTTATTATTTTTGTCTTAGTTCAAAGTGAATAAGAAATCTATGTAAGACGATTGTTATCGTTGTAAAAATGGAAGCAATTTTAAATTATTGGGACTATCTGATAAATGATTTCGAAAATATCCAAGTGATTTTGTTGACGTTTCCGTGCACAATTATTGGAATTATTAGCAGACATTTTGAGGATGGGACGACGAAGAAATGGCTGGCAACTTTTGGCGGAGTTTTGACGATTCTTTTGGGCGCTGGATTTATGCATTTCGGGCATATCGTGGTGTCAGTAACAGCGGCAGCTCTTATAATTGCTTATGGCGATAAAAGGTATGTGAAAATTATGCTATAGGTAATTAATTTTAATTATATTAACTAAATGAGAAAAAATATAAGTTTAAAATCACTACTTTTCAAAAGAGCCTAAAGAATATTCTATTTTTGAATCTTTTTTGTGGGAACTTTTAATTCGATTCGTTCTTTTCCCCCTTTCCACATTATGTTATTATGAATAATTTGGCATACCTATTAAACTCAGTTTACAAGTTTTCAGACTTATCTCCATTTTTCTTTCGTACACAGAATTATGTGTCCATATTTTTAGATACTAACCTTATATACAATCACTTACAATTAAGTGACTGTTAATTCTTGGTGAAAAACAGCGGGTTTAGCGACCAGGGTTCGCTTACCGATAACTTCGGAGCATGTCAATATTTTGTATCATCATCATCTGGACGAAGGCCTCCTTTAGCTCTATCCTATGATTAATGAAAAAAGCACCGAGAAAGCAGAAGAAAATAAGTAAATTATCAATCATATCCAATGACATTATTAATGGACAACGCACCCAATACATTAGTTAGCAAGTAAATTCGCGCATAGCGACATTCGCACATGTATAGGTAGACGTCACGCAATTTCCATTATGCGATATCACGCATCGGGAATTTATAGATATTCACCTTTATTGTAATGACGTTAGAACAGATTATGCCATTCGGCAGACCCGACAAAAAAGTGAGTGTCATTTTTTTTCCATATGCTTCGTCCATATTAATGTCATCGATTATATCGTATATAATCATCAGCCGGGGTTGATCCCCTGCTGATTGAAAGCCTCCCTTAACTCTATATCTACTCTTATCGGTCCCTAGTTATTTGCTGCCACGTACATCCACCGAACTTTATTAGCTCGTGTATCCAGTGGGAGGTATTTATGGCGTCTCTGTGGGCGTTTAATGCTCCTTGGGTATTTGTCCAACGGTTGTCCATTTTATAGTTATACTAAATTTGCTATTTGAACGATTGTAAATAAGACGTTATTAATTATACAGCAAAATTACGTCCTGGGATCTTGGCGTTGGCAGATCATATACTGCTTAGGTGCAGCAAATAACGGAATAAAAGATAATGACGCAACTTTTGAGAGAAATTTGATTTTACCTAATAAGAAAAAAGTGTTGCTTGATTTCAAAATCACCCAAGTCCATAATAGATGAATAGGAGTAAAACAGCTTTTTGTTTTCTCAAATACACAGTCACAAGGGTGAAAGTTTATATTATTTCGAGTATAGAATATTTAAAATTAATAAATTCCACATGTTGATAATGCAGAAATGTTAGAAAGCAATAGTTCTTCAGCAATTTACAAAAAAGTCAAAATACCTAAAGGCGGACTTGGCTGATTTTGAAATGTAGCGACACAAAAGACTTTATCTGTCCTTAATGTTCAGTAAATATGCTTGTCCGAAGTGTAAATGCTGTTATTGCATCTGCCCGACTTGGCCTAATATTCGATTATATTGTTCTATATTCAAAAAAATTAACACATATTAATAGTGTTCCGATTTGGAAAATGTTCAATCCCGACCGCTGATCATACGAGGGTGGGTCAATAATTCCTTAGAAAAAAGCATTAAAACAGTTTTTATTTTTGTATTTTTTTTTTATTTCTCAACATAATCTCCTTGGAGCTCAATACACTTGGTTAGACGTTTCTCAATTTTTTTTAAGCCGTCAGAAAAATAAGTTTTCGGAAGGTCCTCAAAATAAGCATTTGTCCGATCGATGACTTCTTCATTTGAAAAAAAACGTTGTCCACTTAGCCATTTTTTTAAGTTTGGGAAAAGGAAAAAGTCACTGGGGGCTAAATCTGGCGAATACGGTGGGTGGTCGACCAATTCGAACTTCAATTCTTCAATTTTAGCCATTGATCGTAAACATGTGTGAACACGGGCATTGTCCTGATGAAAGAGGATTTTTTTCCTGTTTAAATGAGGCCGTTTTTCTTCAATTTCGTTTTTTAGCTGGTCCAATAAAGATGCATAATAATTCCCTGTTATTGTTTTTCCTTTTTCCAAATAGTCAACGAAAATAATTCCACGTGCATCCCAAAATACAGTAGCCATAACCTTAACAGCTGATTTTACGGTTTTCGCCTTCTTTGTACATGGTTCGCCTTTCGCAATCCACTGCTTTGACTGTTCTTTCGTCTCGGGAGTATAGTGGTGTATCCATGTTTCATCTACAGTCACAAAGCGACGAAAAAATTCATCCGGATTGCGTTGCATGAGCGACAACAGGGCTTTAGAGGCCACCACCCTATTGCGTTTATTGTCGACTGTGAGCAAACGCGGCACCCATCTTGCAGAAACTTTTTTCATGCCCAATTTGTCATGTAAAATAGAAATGACGCTACCTTTTGAGATCCCTGTAACCTCAATTATCTCACTCAACTTTGATTTTCGGTCACTTAACACCATATCGTGGATTTTATTGATCATTTCTGGTGTAGTCACCTCTACAGGACGTCCTGAGCGTGGTTCATCCTTTGTTGATGTACGACCACGTTTAAATTCATTTAACCAGTTATAAATAGTTGCAAGTGAAGGAGCAGATATGCCGTGAACTAAACCCAACTCATTTTTTATTTCCTTTGCTGTTAACCCTTTTATATTAAAATGTTTAATAACAGCTCTAAACTCAATTTTCTCCATTTTTGTAAACAAGCAAATTTTTTTTTTAAATGTACGAAAATAAAAAACAACAACCCGACCAATCTGATTGAAACTTCGCAGCATACTGAATCGGTAGTGCCGCTGCATGAAAACAAACCGCTTACAGTACTAGTCGCGCCACCTGTCGGCTTTTCTAAGGACTTATTGACCCACCCTCGTACCTACCCAAAATGGCGATAGCCGATATCACTAAAAATACATATCTAGATTGTTCATATGAATATTTAAGCTGTGACACAGTGTATTATACATTTTATACCTGATAAACAGTGTAAATCAATTTAGCATGATTAAAGTATTGAAATTGTATTACCGCCATGTGAAAGGTACTCAAATTTTAAAGTAACGGTTACATGCATTACTGTACGTATGCGAAATGCCGTGTCATAGTTTACCGTGAGTTGTGGTACCGGAAACAGATGATCATATAGCGTTTAGATCAAATGACGCGTTGTTCTTGTGCAATTGCCAAAATAAGACATTTGAGAGGTATGCATATTAACTAATTTCGTCATTATTAAGTGGGACGTAGGTGAATCAGTAATATCAATTACATTGACGCGAATCCGATGGTCGAATTCAATTCCAACACGTCGTATTTTTTTCAAAAAGTGTTTTCAAATTATTTTTTCGCTTTTCGTATATACATGATTATTTCGCCAAGGGCCCCCAAATCTATTACTGCATCGGGTCGCCACGTACCCCACACTGCCAATCGTTTTCAGAAATGTGTACGTGTGCAGTTCACCGTGTCACACTTCACCGTTAAATGTTGTATCGGAAATATAGTCGTATATTAAAGACTTCCCAACCTCTTTGGATCGTATATTACTGAGATAAAATTCATGTATAAATAAAACACGGTTCTTGTCGGCTTGCAGGAAGCCAGCGACAAACGAATTTTGAAAATAGCCGATATACTGGATTATTTGTTAGGTTAGGTTAGGTTAAGTTTTCATTCTTGAATTTGTGAATTTTTCCAAAATCAGCCATGAAAATTGAATTAATTTTCATATTTAATCTAATAAAATTGGAGACGGTATAGTATACGGTCATCTTATTCCGAAAGAAAGCTCACGGCGTGCCACAGTGAAATGTTTTACGTACAATTGACATGTAACCCACGGCCAATATATATTAATTATTACATAAATATGTATAACGCCCACGGTGGCTGCGCGGCTTAAGCATTGCACTATAACGCCGTGGGTCCCAGGTTCGAATCCTGGGTCTGGCAAGTACACATATTGTTTTTCAATTTGTGTGTGTCAGGGTGTGGACCTAATAAGTTGAGCAAGTGGGTGACATCCATTTCTCGTAAAAAACAAAATCTGTTAATACAAACCTCTACTCTGTGGAGGCCCATATGATCCTATTAGGATCGGACATGGTCGAAAGAAAGAAAGAGATATGTATATTGTTAAGATATTATTTCATTATGAAACAGAAAGCATGCCTGTCCATTTTGATTTGTGACACAATTTCTGATGACTGATATTGGAAATGTGGTAATTTATAATATTTAATATTCGACTTAACCTTGTTGTAGTATTTAGAAATTTTAGCAAGTTATGCAAAAAACATGCAATGTATTTGAATATAATATGTAATACATCATGTTCCCATTCGGTTGGTATTTATATTGTTATATTGTTTATATTATATCAAATATTCTTCAATATATAAAAAAACATAATTTTGGAAAATTTAGGAATCATAATGACTGTGGAAAGGAAAAAAGATGTAATCTACACAAATTAAATTTTACAAAAACGTTTTTGTTATGGTTTTCGGTCAAAACTTAAATACAAAATAGACATAACCTTGAATTGTATAATAATTAATAATTTGGTTTTTATATTCCTAATCTGATATTAATTATTGAGTTAATTAAAAATAAACCAACAAAATGATGGTTAAGTCGTTTTTCCCACGTCACTTCCTTCTTTTCATTTTTTTTAATTACTAGCTAAATTTAGATAATTAATCGGCGCTTGTAGCTTATATCCTTTTGGACACAACGTGTATTTAGTCGTGTACAACGTTATTATGCAATAAAACCCTCTTTGAAAAAAGTGAGCGTTACGCCCTTTTTCTTTTCTATAGTCGAATTACCTAAGTACCTAGATATTTTTTTTAAATCCTAGAAAAAAGTTTAATTTAGTTGGAATGGGTTAGTTTTAATTATAATATGCTATCGATCGAAATTGTTTCTAATAACTACATAATTGAGTAGCTTGATATCAAAGTAGGCCAAACGCCATTTGCAAAATTTTACAGGAGACAAACATGTGTGAAAAGTGTCCGTTTTTCATTTAACATACCAATTTTAAACTCAAAAAGCTCCATGAAAACTATCGTTATTTGATACTTTTGGTTGATTTTTTGAAAATAGCATCACTTGCACTATCTACCATCGTAAGTTGGCAGCCGGTCGAATTTGAAACTAAAATTGTCTATCGAGGATAAATTTGTCACAAACGCCATTTAATTTTACAACATGTTTCTCAAATTATGGATTGCGCTTACGTTTATTTAGCTCTCATGGCGTCAAAATATCAAAAACACATTATATTTAGTGTTGATAAATAAAATATACCTACCTATTAAAAAAAGAGATCAACAAGTAAAAAAAGCTTTTTTCTTTTAAATAAGTAATGTACCTAATACATAATTTTATATTTGATATAGTATTATATAATCAAATGAGTGTTTGTTGCTAATTTAGGTAGGTACGCTGTTTTTCTTGTTCGCAATATTTTTATTGTTTGTACATTTGAAAACATAAAGAACATTTTAGATTATTATTAAACGAATGTGACCTTTTAATATTTGACATTATTCGATAGCTACTTAGCACCAATTATTTGGTAAGTATTTAAAGTAAGCTATATTTTAATATAATCAACAATGAATTATGTTTCCACGAAGAAATGAATGCAGACGAAGCGCAAACCGAAAATAACTTCGCAGTAAGTAGTATTTACTGATTGGGCGTTATGACAAATTTATTCCAAACTGAGTCAAATGTTTACATTTTGAAACGTCAGCGTGCAGAATTTGGGATATATATTGTTTTATTGAAAATACAGAAGAAATAACTATAGTGCATAATGGCAAGTAGTTCTAAAACAGTTCGTGGGAATGCCAAAGACATCATTTTAAAAGTATGGTAATTCTGCGATCATTAAAAAGGACAAAAAGAATTGATTATTTATATCGATAATGGAATACAACGGCCAGCCGCCATGACAGTTGAAGATTTATTTTCAGTGTTACCAAGTTGCATTTATATCACAATGCAAGTAATTTCTTGTTTTTTTTAGTTTTGTTCAAAGGATAAAAATTAATGTCGGATAGCAATATAAATGAATACTTACTTATTATTTGTGTATGTATACGGATTTATAAAGAAATTTAGTATATTAATTAAACTGACATTTACAAGTTTGAATTCCATAATATGACCTCGACTGGTTTTATTTTTACCGTAAATGGTCCTGAGAGTGACACAGAATTGCATGATAGTCTATCTGGAATTGAACCATTATAGTAGTTATATAGTTTCTACATTGTGTAATTTATAGTTATCGTATTTCATTTAAAATTCCATTTATGTTGATACTATTTTACTGTCTTTAGAGTTTAATTTATTTTCGCTTTTTTATTATATTTTTTTCCATGACTAAAATATACACAATACTACTTTATATTTTCCAATTTATGATTTTTCCAACTATGCATTTCTTCTTCGTGGTTATAAAAAAAGTAACACGTTTTTATTTTGATTGTGTTAATTTTTTATTTTAATAATATTTGTACAGAAATCTACTACCAATAAAAAATTATAAATTACCATTTTTTTGTTAGTTATGGCAACATTCTCAATTTATGATGGTAGATCTATACAATAATCAATTAATTAAAACATACATTTCGTTAAAAATGGCGTTTGGCCTACTTTGATATCAAGCTACTCAATATTGTCTTATTTACCTACTTCATATTCCTCCCAATCGATGGCGATCCGTTTTGTACTCAATTAAGATAAAGACATTAATCCGAACCTCAATCAACCGCACAACGATTGATGAACGTCTCACTCCTGTCGCTCGTGTTCGTTCTAAATACTATTTTTTTGTTTTATTTTTTAGGACATGTCACAAGACTGTATTAATTCTCATGTTTACGTACACTACTGCATATAGACTGTTCCTATATGGCATTCATAATTCGGCATATGTCAACACTGCCGTAAACTTGACACAGATGATGATGATCTGTAAAATGGTCGGAGTGGCGTTTGAAGTCAACAAAACGCTGGAGACCAAAGAAGCGATCTCCGCCGGAAAGTCGACGAAGTCAGATGACGAAGAAGAAATCGTGGAGCCGAACTTATCCGACATATTGCATTACGCATTTTCTTGCTATGGAGTAATGTTGGGTAAGATTTTTTTAAGGCGTGTCGTATATTATAATAGAGCCGTATAGTATCAAAAGTAGAACTGTCGCAAATATATCGAAATTTAACTAAGAATGCCAAATTATTCTTCTGACCATAATGCAATATAATATTCGAATCAAAATCATATCTGTGTGGTAAAAAATTGTGATGGAAAATAGGGCTTGGTATCAGAATTAGAACTGTTCAATACTTTGGAAACAAAAGTAGAACTGTTGAATTTGAATTGAATTTCTAATTTCCAAATGTAGAAATATATTTCATGTTAATATAACACTAAAATACCCAGCAAAACGTTTTTCGTCATTTTCTCGAAATGAATACTTGTCAACCAGTTGTTCAAATTCATTCCTTTTTCTATATTTTATACATATTGTGAGTTGCTGCTAAAAGTCTATAGGGATAAGCAATGATTACGAGACTTTTGGAAATAAATTGACCTTTACAAATAATAAATTCAAGACGTTCACATTTGAGATGGGTAGGGGGAACAAAGAAACGTCAGAAAATATTAACAATATTTGTACAAAAAAATAATAAATATAAACATCGTAAAAGGGTACATGAAAGTACACCGAATAAGCTAAGTAGAACATATTTAAAAATTAATTATTTATAACAAGGGCCACCTAAACTCACCTCACGCAAGTGGAATAATCTGTCAATTTTCAATTGGTTGAACACAATGTTATTGCCCTCCCAATTGGCATTACTAATTAAGTATTGTATTACTTAATTATTTTTGTTTAATTACTAAATTATTGTACTATATTACAAATGTGATAAAATAATATTATTAATTCTTTGGTAGAAACCCCCCTCCACCTATCGATGCATACAATAACATTAATATGGACGAAGCATCTGGAAAGAAAAATGACACTAGAAACACTGTTCTAACGCCATTACAATAAAGGTGATATTGCTATAAATTCCCGATGCGTGATATCGCATAATGGAAATAGCAAAATTTTGTCACGTGACGTCTACCTACACATGTGCGAATGTCGCTATGCGCGAATTTACTTGCTAGCTACTGTACTAGAGTGCGATGTCATTGGATGCATACATTAAAATATACAAAGTTACAATTCAGGATTTTATATTTACAATTAGTAGGCATATAAAAACGGATAATTTGTGTAAAGTATATGAAAAAATAACGAAATTATTTTTTTTCGCTTGTGTTGGCATTTAAAAATATATTTATATATTTGGGGGCTGGGTCGGCAATCTTTGGTTGGTACCCTTGTCGCAACCCTGCGTTATATTGGTCTGAAATCAAATTGAAATTCTATAATGAAATTGAAGTATCTAACATTGTAAACGTGTATTATTATAAGTCATTCAGAAAGGTAATACCTACTATACTTTTATTTAGCAAACGTTTTTTTTAACACAGAACGTGCAAAATAACCCATCCAAATATACTTAATAAAGACCTTGTTCCATTTTAGGGTCTTATGTGACATATCGCACATACAACGACTATTTAACAAAACCATTTTCAAGAGTTGTAAATAAAAGTTATGCATTGAAAAAGATAGTGATGACGATAATATTCTCCACCATTTTCCTTACGATTGACAATTACTCTCCAGTAGAAGTAAGTACATATACAGTAATTTAATTATTTCCATTGCATACCTTTTAAGTAGGTATTTATTTAGTAAAAAGCATCTGATTCCACTAGCCATTATATTTATTTCCCACGTGCAAATTACTAACCGATTTGCACATTTTTTTGCGCATGCGTGAATCAAAAAACTTTATGATATTTTTGTGACGTTACTGACTCGGACAGTCTGCTGCGGGCCTTGGCACTGTCAATACATACACTAAAGGAGTCATATAAAGTTGTCCTACGTTGTCACTCACGCGTTGATATGCTAATAATCGAACATACATAATTCTGAAAACACGTCTGAGAAAATATATTATAACCAATAGAAAAAATCTTTTTTGAAAAAAGTAAGACACCTGCAGGAAACCCGAGAGGTGCAGGTTCGATTCCTGGTTATAATATATTTTCTCAGAAGTGTTTTCAGAATAACCTAGTAGAAGCATTTTTATCATGGGTTTTTAATTTCATCTAACAAACCAATTAATTTTTCTAAAAGTAATTTTTAAGTCGCGTAATTTTAACCCTTAAGGTTATAAAAATTACAGAGGTATGTATGTTCAATAATTAGAATGTTACATTCCTAATAATTATTCGTTGAATAAAAAAGTACATTAAAAGTTGATAATCAACCCAAATAAAAAGATATCAAGTGTCAACACGTTTCGCTGCTGACCTATCAAACCAATTCCACAATGGTGGCCCCGACATGGTATTAAGTTTTATCATTTATTTTGGGTTTTCACGATTTGGTTATTTAATCTCACAGTGGTGACATTGCCATGCAAAGTCATCATCATCATCATCATCAGCCTGAATCTAGCCACTGCTGGATGAAGGCCTCTTCAAGCTGCTTCCACTTCTCTTGGTCCTGTGCATTGCGTTGCCACTTACTTCCGCAGAACTTTGTCATTTCATCGATCCAGCGGCCTCTAGGTCTACCTTGCGGACGTTTTGTAATTCTTGGATACAACTGGATGACTAGATTTGTCCAACGATTGTCTCTTCTTCGAGCTATGTGTTCGACCAACTCCATTTAAGGCTTTTAATAAACTCTATTACATCGCAAACCCTTGTCTGCTTCCTTATCCACTCATTCCTATTTTTTTCCTTTCGCGTTATGCCCAGCATGCACCTCTCCATACTGCAACGTATATTGGTTGTTGTGTGCGACGAGCCTAAAACCAACTTACATTACATATTTTATTTTGATTGATTTCAGTATAGTATCTCAACTGAATTCGCCGAGAGCAGTTTCGCCTACCAAACCCGCTACATCTTCGCTCAGTTCCATCGCTTTGTATTTTGGCTGACATGTGGTTTGATGTGGGGTGAGATCGGATGCACTGCCGCTGGCCTGGGAGCCTATCCGTCTCATTGTGCCAACAAAGCCTCGCATGGACCAACTGAAAGATATGCACTGATAAAACACCAGTAATACTTATTTTCTTTTCCTCGTCATCAATCAATATCATAAGCAACTTAAGTTATGATCAAATTGAGGTGCATGTCGCCTACATGTCGCCTACTGTCACGCTATTGCGGCGAAAAATTTAGTCTATGGTTTCGTCATTTTGAAAAATATTTTGAACGATCACCATCTCTGTAAATTCACTGAAGAATGACACTGATGAAGAGTGCCAACTATAATGTATTAGTAATTTGAATTATTATTAATTATTCATGTTAATTTCAATTAATTTTTAACAATTTCTACGTGTGCGTACGATAAAATTATTTGCGATATGACATCCATAGATAATATTTTGAACAGAACCCAACCTGCAGACCATAGATAATAGACAACATTCTAATAAAATACATAGTGCCAACCGCTAAAAACAAAAAAAAAACGTGATTTTGACATGATTCGAAAAAGTGTAGGCATGTGGAATATGATAAAAATATCAAAACGTCACGCAGGTGTCAATGCAGTGCGGTTCAACGTAAGGTGACCTCTTAGTTTAATAAATAATCGAAACACCTATAAAAAGCCCGATAACATAACTAGTATTGTATTGTAATACTCAATACAATACATATTTTAATGACGGTTTCACGTACAGGCAAACTTTTTACAAGGGTGCAAAACTGTAAACTAACAATCCCCATCCAGTGCAGCTAATCGCACTTCCGTTTTCAAATGAGGAACGCCCCCAAACTTATCATTTAATTTTATGCTCCCGTGGTGTACGGATATGTCAATATACGTAATTTGAAGCTTTTTATAATAAAAATATGGCTAAAACGATCAGTAGAGATGTTAGAATTATTTATAATAATCTTTTGAAAGGGAGTAGCATCTAAAAAGAGAGTCGATACATTGTTTAAACACGCCTCTAGCACGCGTTGCCTCCATGATAGGTGCGTCACTAGAAGTCTTATACGTGCGACTACAGCGACTTCCTATTATCGCCGATTTCTTGTTGTCGAACAATATGTACCTAAGCATATCTAATTTTAGGAATACTGAAGATGCTGAAAAGATGGAATACGACTACAAAACGATCACTAACATGGATATCCTGTCTCTCGAAATCACGCCATGGATGTCAGTTCAAGCCAGAAATTGGAATAAACTCATACAGTATTTCTTATGGAGATGCATATATAATCCATTGCCGAGCACTGGTCCATTAAAAGACTATAGGCGAGTATTTTTTTATGTGTAGCTACATACGTCAAAAGACTTAACTAACTAAACTAACTGACAAGCGGTAGGGAAACTGCAAACTGTGCTCCCTATTTTATCACGTTTTTACCACGTTTTTATTAGTTCGTATTCTTGTTTGTCTGGTACAGATTTTTTCTTGTGTGTCCAGTACAAATTTTTTCTTGTTTGTCCAAGATTTGTATTGGACGATTGAAGATTTTTAACTAACTTCCCGACTAGCTAGACATTTGAAACTTTTAGAATATATCTGAACACGACGACAATGCATTCTCTAAGGGGGGACATGCTCGTCGTAGGTCAAAATTGAGTTTTTATTGTATTTTCAAACCATGATCCTGGACACTCCTTAAACGTTGTAGATAACCTATTTATATAATTTTGAAGCCTTATTATCCTTTATATTTATTTTAAACATTTGATGACTGCATAAAGTATTTTTGTTACATAAAATAGTATTCTTTTAAACCTCACGCTCTAATGTTTTTTTTGTCAAATTTGGGATCACAGAGATTATCAATATAATTTTTTATCGTAAATATTTTACTAAAATTATCTCGTCATAAATTATACTAATGGTTTTATAAATTCGATTAAAAATTAATAAATGTAAAAAATCTTAACACCACTGCACATTCATGTACCGAAATATGACTATATTCTAAAACATTAGAGCGAGAGGTTTAAAATAATACTATTTTATGTAACAAAAATACTTTATGCAGTTATCAAATGTTTAAAATAAATATAAAGGATGATAAGGCTTCAAAATTATATAAATAGATTATCTACAACGTTTAAGGAGTGTCCAGGATCATGGTTTGAAAACACAATAAAAACTCAATTTTGACCTACGACGAGCATGTGGGCCGTTAAGCAGAATTGAATTCATTTTCAGTTCATTCTGTTTTGTATGTTTCGGAAAAAAATCGTTAAAAGCAATATTTACTACTCACTATTATTGGTTGCTAAAGGGTCCTAGCAAGTAAATTATTAATATATACGTGCGTTACTATGGAAATCAATATGAAATGTCAAAATGATATTTCAGTATTCTATAATATTTATTCACTATTTCTATCAAGTACAAATAAAAGTATTTATTAAAACATAGAATTGTCAAGTTTATATGATTCAACAGAAAATTTAAAAACGTGGTAAATAAAAAGTTTTTTTTTATCTTGTAATTATTTGTAATGTAATTTATAAAAAAAGCTATATAAGAACAGTGTAAAAAACACGTTGCTGACCTCTTATCTAAGTTAATTATCTCAGTTATTTTTTTTTGTCAAAAATTATGGCGTTTAATCAAGGGTTTTGAATATTTTCAGGATTTTCATCACTGTGTTCATTTCTGCACTTTGGCATGGAATTGAAATTGGATTCTTTATCGGTTTACTTGTCGTGCCTACTGGAGTTTTGACCGAAAGAGTATACAAATCTATTATAAAAGACCACATTTCGGGATGGGTAAGTGAATCTTTAAAGTTTACACATATAATATAGGTAGCATTTAATTATATTTCATAAAATATATAAAGAAAAACAATCACACTTTGGAACAGATGAATCGATCGGTATCAGTAGCGTAGGCTATTAAGATCCGATATAAATAGTGCACACTAAACTTTGTCAGTCAAAGTATTTATGTTTTTAATGAACTAAGACTACAAAGTGTAGATAGTGTTTGTAGTTTTTAAAATTCAATTAAACCTTGCCTAATCCAAGCCATAATAAATGATAGTCAAAAAAATATTCGTTTACCTATAAAATATCTAAAATTATGCATTCAAAACGTCCATAATTTTAGACGTTTTATAGATAGAACAATATTGTTTATCGATTATGGTTTGGTTTAGGCAGGGGTTAATGAATTTTAAAAAAATCTATCTTCGATTACTATCGATTTTATTGTCATACACAAAACACGTACCACAACTTAATAGTACCTATACTGCCGTACTTAGCGTCGGTGCGACATTTTTTTACATTAAAAAAACATCAACTTAACACATGTAACAAATTTCAATCGATGTGCGCAGACGTTGTTTTCGTCTTTCGTTTCGGCAGAGTTGCAACATTGCCGGGGTTTTTGATTTACACATCTATCACATCTGAGACGATTTTCTATATGCGACCGGACTAACGCTTGATACGAGTATATTTGGAATTTTTTTGAAAGTTTAATAATTGATATACTTATGAAAATTTAACTGTCAAATAACTTTTCCATTGACCCACCCAATTATGAAAACTTTATGTGTTTTTTATTACGTCTACCTAAATACATATAATTAATTTTAATATATTGTGTTATTTCTTACTTTTCAGAAGGCAAATGTGATTCTGATTTACATGTATTTGTTACGAATCTACATAAGTGGATGCGCGACGACAGTTTTCCATTTGGCAGATTACAGAAGAGTGTTTATATTTTTGAAGTCTGCCTACTTCTTACCGTATTTCGTCCACATATGTGTACATCTGATGGGCATCGCTTTACTTCGATTTCTGAGTTTACGAAAGAAGAAACACGTGCGATAAGAATACACAATACTTTAACAATTCCTAACAACAGGTGGGTCACAAACGTTGCCCATCGACCAGAGAAAACAAAATTAATGGCAACTGACTTAACCTACTGGGTGTCAGTGGCGAAGGGTGGAGGTAGGCTGTTAAGATCCGGCATAAATAGTGCACATTAAATTTTGTCATTCATAAGTATTTGTTTTTATTGAACTAAGACTACAATTTACATGTGGTGTTTAAACAACCAAACCAAAATAGTTTTGGTACGATTTGGGCGATCAGACAAAATTGTGCACACTTTCATATACATACTCAGGGGCGGCTCTACCTTAAGGGTTCGTAGGGACTATCCCCACATCATTATCATGTCAAAAATACACGCCCGATATTTTTATCATTGTCATAATATACCTACTTAATTATATGTTTAAATCAACTATTTAATTTATTTTATCCAACTAAACCCGTCCCAATTTTATAGAGATATTTACTATTATTATTATACAAAAAATAAAGCAAACATACAGCAACATACATACAGCAAAAATATTAAAAAAACAAATAAATAACATAATGATGATTGCGCGGTATCGAACTAATTAATTTAATTAAATACCTATGCCCTAATTCACTGTGACACATATGCAAATTAAGAAATCTATGACGTCTGTTTTACGCAGACCGGGGTCACTTAGCCGCGGTACCTACAAATCTTGTTCTACAAAGTATGTGAATGCATTAGCGTTAATATACGCATTCTGGGGAGTGAATAAAATAACCCTTAGGTGAGTAAAAACGCTTACTATATGTCGTTGTTCAAAACTGGTAATGGTTATTTTATAATAATTATTATTTCCTCATTTATAAAATCATATTATTATGAGTAGGTAGGTGTGTATATTTAATAATTAATGGCTAAGCCCCACCACATAGAAAGTAGAACAGCCGCCACTGTACATACTTATTTGTTTTCATTGAATTAAGAATACATAATATTTTTTTTTGTGATTTTACCAAGGCTTTGACTGCGACTCGCTGTCATATCGCCTCTTCTCTTCTAGAAGGGGATCCGTCGATCAGGTCCTCACTCCTATTCTGTTAAATAACTTTACAATTTTGCCTAGCTCTTCTGTCTACCGCTAGGACACCCTTCAATTCGTCGACATTATTTCATAGATATCCGCAATTTGCAGCTGTACTCTGTGAATTTCATATTTGGGGCATTGCAGTGCTATATGTACAATGTCCTCTAAAACATGACATTCATCGCAAAGCTGCGATTCGCTTCTTCCCATGAGGACATCAAATCTTTTGCCCATGGTGTGCCCTGTTCTTAGCCTCAGTATTCAATACATAATATTACACATGTTGTTTGTTAGTTTTTTTTTTTTTAATTTGTCTAAACCAAATCATAATAGATAAAAAATATTATTATATCTATAAAATATCGAAAATTATATATGATTTAATGGCATAATTTTAGATATTTTATATACAGACGAGTAATTTTTGCCTATTATTTTTTATGGCTTGGTTTCGCAGGGTTTAATCGAATTTTAAAAACAAACCATCACCATCTGTAAATTTGTAGACTAAGTTTATTGAAAACAGATACGTATGACCAATAAAGTTTAGTGTCCACTATTTATGTCGGATCTTAACAGCCACGGAGCATTTTGATGAGAAGCCAATACCCTTACACATTGGACGATGAGGAACCTGTTTCTTAGAATATTATCGTCTTATTTTACTAACACGGCTGGATGAGAAAATGAAAATGTGCGACATACCTAGGGGTGGATTTTGGGATGCGTCGGCCCAAAACTGACTGAAACCAACTGCCATCGTACCCAGTAAAAATATCAATGTATCTCTTTCCTAGAATTATTATCTATTGAAGATGACAATTACAATAGGTACCTACATAATAATATTAGTGTTTTTTTTATGTAAATGTACATAGACTCTTTTGATGTTAGTTTCGGGAATTTTGTTATGCTTTGGGTAATATTATAACGCCCGCAATGGTCGAGCGGCTTAGGCGTCGTTTTATAATTTCGTGGATCCCAGGCAGTGTTTATTTACTTTATTACTATAATTTTGAATTCGCGGAAAATGTAAAATACTATGATTTTACGCAAATATGCCAAAAAATACTATAATTTTGAAGGATTCGAGACGTAAATTGTCCCTGTACTATAGTTTTTTTCAGAAATACTATAATTGTTATCATTTTGTACTATAATCAACATAGTAAAAGATGGCAACACTGATCCCAGGTTCGAATCTTGGATATGGAAAATACACATATTGTTTTTCAATTTGTGTTTGGAGTCAGAATATCAACCTAATAGGTTGAGCAAGTGGCTAACATTAATTTCTCGTAAAAACAAAAATCTGTTGATACAAATCTCCACTCTGTGAAGGCCCATTTATAATCATCTTCTTCTTCTTCTTCGATGGCGCTACAGCTCAAGTCGAGCCCTGGCCTCCTCCACCGCTGTCCTCCAGCCGGAACGGTCCTCCGCACGTCTTTTCCAGTTCCTGATTTTTAGTATCTGGTTGGCATCTTTTGTAACATTATCACCCCATCGTGTGCGTGGCTTTCCCACTGGCCTTTTCCCTCCTGGGTTTCCTTCGAGGATCTTCTTCGGTATCCGTGACTCAGGCATGCGCTGGACATGGCCTGCCCAGTTTAGCCTCTGGAGTTTTATGAAGTTGGAGAGTTTTGAATCTTGGTATAAGCGGTATAGTTCCGTGTTGTACCTAATTCTCCACCCCCACCATCATTCATGGGTCCGTATATCCGCCTAAGGATCTTTCTCTCAAAGCAATCCACCATTTCAGCTGCTTAATCATCTTATTAGTCAATCAATATATATATATATATATTTCGAGACCGTTTTTTAATGTTTAATTATGTTGCGCGACATGTTGAGGGACACTTTGTCCCCTAGTGAATACATGGCTTGAGACTGTATCGGCGTACCATGAAGATATTCTGGACTAATCACATTAAAATCATGATAGTGCAAGGAAATAATATGGAGGGCAGGAGAAATGTGGCTACAATGAGATGGCTATGCAACCTCCGTTAGTGACCAAATGTCCAAGGCGTTGTGAATCTGATACGTCAGGCCCTAGATAACCTACTACCATTTGGTCGCCGACTTTCAATAGGAGACGAAGTTTATTCAGCTTTTAAATATCGGCAATAAATTAACTTATTAAATGAATATATTTAAAAGTAATAGTTATCGCAAAATTGGGGAATAGTATAAGTAATAAAATATTACCTATACATCTGTTTAAAAATTCCCATCTAGAACATGCCATAATGTATACTAGTTCTAGTAATATTTTCACATAAGTTAATTAATATTCTACCTTATTGCAAAATGTTATATGCATATTATTTTCCAGTATAATTAATACGGCTTAATTAAAACTATTTAATTTTGCAATATTGTCAAAAGACTGGCCTAAATAATATGTAAAAATTGATAATTAGATATTTATATTGTAATTATGGAGGTAGTAAAAATTTATATTTGATTTTTAACTGTCAATTTCACTAATAGCAACCTGGTTTATTATTGAAATACATAATTTATTTTATTTTCATAATATTAACAACTTTTTTATAAATTATTATGAAAAATATATTCCTTCTTCTGATTTCGAATACCTACCCGATGTTTAAAATATCTTTATTTTAGAATTCACGCAATTTTTTTAAGTAACTAGTTATATAAAACTAAAAATAATGTGTTCATAAGTTACATAAGTACCTATCTAATCCATTTTTCTTTACCGTGTTCTCGATGGGTAGGTTCTAATATCATAATTATAATTATATATGATATGCTTCCCGTGATCACATATGCGTGTGAAACATGGACCCTAAGTAAAAGAGAGATCCAGAAACTTAGAGTAGCACAACGTGGTATGGAGAGGTGCTTGTTGGGCATAACGCGAAAGGACAAGAAGAGGAATGAGTGGATAAGGAAGCAAACAAGGGTTTGCGATGTAATAGAGTTTATTAAAAGCCTTAAATGGAGATGGGCTGGATACATAGCTCGAAGAAGAGACAAATCTAGTCATCCAGTGGTATCCAAGAAGTACAAAACGTCCACAAGGTAGACCTAGAGGCCCCTGGATCGATGAAATGATAAAGTTCTGCGGAAGTACGTGGCAACGTAATGCACGGGACCGAGAGGAGTGGAAGCAGCTTGAAAAGGGCTTCATCCAGCAGTGGATAGATTCAGGCTGATGATGATGATGATGAAACCAAACGCGCATTTAATATTGATATGATCTGACCGTCATTAAATAATAAACCAAAGCTGTGTGAGTGTGTGACAATGAAGGAACCCCCCTCGTCGCCATAGATTACGATTACAATATTATTGAATAATATCTATATTTATAAAAGAAAGTCCGGTTAGTTACACCATTTATAACTCGAGAACGGCTGGACCGATTTTTACGATCTTTGATTTGTTGGATTTTTCTCAGCTCCGAATAGCAGAATAACTATTAAAACGTCGGAAAAATTCACGGAAAAGAAAATTATTAATAAAATTAATTTTCTCATACATTTTGACATTTTGAACAATGAACCATTCGCGCATTTGAAAATAAAAGAAAATCACAAAAAAATTAAATCCGTATTCAACGCCATCTCTGATACATGGACAGAAACAATAAACAAGAAACAAACAAACAAAAGAAAGAATGATAGTCGAAATGTCTAACTTTCAATGGTGTAGTGTGCCCAACATTTCATGCTTCATGTCAACAGCTCAATTTGCTTGAAAACGATACTCATTGCGATATAATAATCGCTGAAGCAATTGTTTTTGCATCTCTAAGTTAGATACGCACTTTATTTACTATCATTATTTCGACATGCTTCCCATCGAATCCACCTGAACTGTAGAACAAATACAAGGATGACATGACAGAAGACATTTTACATCGAATTCGTGTCAGTTCATGGAATTCCGATCTCGAGGTGAATGAGGAGATAACATACCCAGGCTTTGCTTTTGATCGAAGACATGTGTTACCTCACGTGCAGCAATTTGTTAGTTAGGAATGCCAACGCCATCGTGGAACGTACGACGCTTTCAATCGAGAATTGGAACATGAATGTGAATATTATTATCGAGATGCATTGAACCAATCAGTTCGAACGAATGTACTACTGTTGAACCCCCAACAGAAAGAAGTGTACGATACATTAATGATGGAAATGGTGGCTTATTTTTCTTCGACGCGCCCGGTGGAAGTATGAAGACATTCCTCATGTCATTGATTTTGGATACTGTAAGTGCGAGATCTGAAAATACTGTAGCAAATGCTTCTTCTGGGATAGCGGCCACGTTGCTAGAAGGATGCCGAACGCCTCATTCAACGTTGAAATTGCCCTTAAACCTGCAAACGACTGAAAAACCGACATGCAACATTGCGAAACACTCAGTAATGGCCGAAGTTTTGTTAGCAAGTAAAATCATCACCTGAGATGAATGCACAATGGCGCACAGACGCGCATTGAAAGCACTTAATCAAACTATGAAAGATCTGCGTAACGACTCAAGAAGTTTTGGAGGCGCAATGATTCTACTATCTGGCGATTTCCGCCAAACACTACCAGTCATTCCAAGATCGGCCGCTGCCGATGAAATAAATGCTTGCCTCAAATTATCGACTCTGTGGCGCTATGTGAAGAAACTTCAGCTGACGACAAACATGCAAATTGCATTGCTAAACGATCCATCTGCCGAAGATTTCTCCAAGCAATTGCTAACCATCGGTAACGGCCGTGTTCCTGTCGATGAATCGAACGGATTGATTTCGTTTCCGCTGAATTTTTGCAATTTAGTCTCAACTATGGACGAACTCATCAACAAAGTGCTACCGAATATCAATGTTAACCACAAAAATCACAATTGGTTGAGTGAACGAGTATTCTTGCGGCAAAGAACAAAGATGTGGATCACTTAAACTTTACAATTCAAAATCAAATCGTTGGTCCACTGCATTCCTCCAAATCTATCGACTGTGTAACAAACGAAGACGAAGCAACCAACTATCCAACTGAATTTTTAAACTCATTGGATCTGCCTGGCTTGCCACCGCATAATTTACAACTGAGGGTTGGCTCGGTAGTCATCATGCTTTGAAATCTGCCCAACCAAAACTATGTAACGGAACGCGTTTGGTGGTGAGAAAACTCATGGGCAATTTGATTCACGCGACGATAATCAAAGGAATGTTCAAAGGTGAGGAAGTTCTCATTCCGAGAATTTTGATGATCCCAACCGATATGCCATTTGAGTTTAAACAAATTCAATTTCAATTCGTCTTGCATTCGGCATGACGATCAACAAATTACAAGGCCAATCCTTGAGTGTTTGTGGCCTGAATCTATAAAATGAATGTTTCTCTCACGGTCAATTGTACGTAAAATATTCATGTGTCGGCAAACCATTTGCTTTATTTGTTTTCGCACCTGACAACAAAACGAAAAATTTCGTATATCACAAGGTGCTTCAATGAAGGGAATCGACCTGAGTGCAACCCATCCAGCAAATAGTTTAACAGAAAGTAGTGCAACAATGCTACGCGAATCATTTCGATTCGCTTCAACAAAGCTTTGCTGCTACGTGAATTACATTCTTTTTTTTTCTTTTGACCATGTCCAATCCTAATAGGATCATATGGGCCTCCACAAAGTGGAGGTTTGTATTAACAGATTTTATTTTTACGAAAAATGGATGTCAGCCACTTGCTCAACGTATTAGGACAATACTCTAACTAATGCACAAATTGAAAAACAATATGTGAACTTGCCAGACCCAGGATTCGAACCTGGCACCCTCGACACTATAGACAGGCGCTTAATCTACGCGGTCATCGTGGGTGTACAGTTTAATGTAATTAAAATACTTTTCATTTTGATTTGATTTTTGCACATTTATTGAACTTATTCATTTTGAGTATTCATTTTAACTTAATAAAAAACTGAATATAATTCAGCTAATAAGTTAACACAAGTATATTGATTCTGAGGCGGTACGAAGTTCGCCGGGTCAGCTAGTACGATATAAAGATGATTTTAGGTAGGAAATAAAACCTAAACAAAATTCATTAATCAATTTGAGAAATACGAATTGGAGATATCTAGTGATAGAATTACGATACATAATATAATAATATTATACCAGAGGAATACCTAATAAAATTTGTTAAACAAGCTCATTTTATAAATGTTTCTCACGATTATAACATTGTAATAATTATAATCGTAAAATTTAGTTTAATAATCTATCGGAGATATTTATGAATACCTACCTAATTCATACTTGTAATGTGCAATTAATTTCATTTAAAAATCATTGATTTTCTGGTAAATAAGAAAAGTCTGATACAACGTCCACTATATTCAGGCCTCGGCACAACCCTGTGAATTTCGATCGTATACTATAATTATACTTGGAATTCAATATAGTAAACTGTTTTTTATAAAAATGTGATTGCTTAAAAATTGTAAAATATGAACGAAATATGCAATGAAAAATCTTCATTTACCGCAAACAGGTAACAACATGCATTCGAAGCTATGTTATTGCTAAGTTAATCATTACCATTATGTACACCTATGTTCATTTTATGTACCTATCATCATCATCATCATCATCATCTGCTTGAATCTATCCACTGCTGGATGAAGACCAATCCAAGCTGATTCCACTTCTAACGGTCCTGTGCATTGCGTTGACACGTACTTTCGCAGAACTTAACCATTTCGTTAATCCAGCGGCCTCTGGGTCTATCTTGCGGACGTTTTGTACCCCTTGGGTACCACTGGATGACTAGATTTGTCCAGCGATTGTCCCTTCTTCGAGCTATGTGTCCAGTCTGTGATCGTCTAGTCACTCTGGTGGTAAGGACCCCACGTTGTGTACCTATATTCATTATAAATCTTAAATTCACCTCCGTTTATTAGTTAAATAGAATCATGCTTATTCTATATAATTTCACATAATATATAATGATCTAAAAGTTCCAAAATTTATCATAATGCGTATGAAAAATAAATGTTTATTAACATAAAGTGCTAAGTTAAAAAAAAAACATTAAACCGATGTTAGTGTCGATGTCTAATAAAAATGGGCAAATTGTTTTAATTTGAAAGTACAATACGAAGGACAAAGGCAACTAATGTAAAACCATACAAACACAATATGTCGTTTACTACAAATATTAAAATGTGTACTGTCCGACAACATTATTTAGGCGACAACAGGAAGTCGCCCTTGTCGCATTTAGAATATTTCTCAGTGTTGTCATTTTTTGAGAAAAAATATCCGCGAAATAAGGTTTTAAGTTTTAGTACATTTTTTTAATACATTTTAGTTTTAGTACATTTTAAGTACATTAATTTATAAGTCTAATTATTGTTCAATAAATATCAATAGAAATTTTTTTTCAAATAATTTCACCTCTTAATTATTACTATTATATTAAGTTAATTAATACAGCGTAATTATTGAATTTGGAAGGAAATGTATCATTGAACCCACATTAACTGATAATATTGCTGCAAGTATTTATTATTGAAATAACTAGCACACAAATTATGACTAAATAAGTAGAAGTGAAAGATATAACATATTCAATATTATATTGATGACCCAATCACATGTTTTATAATTTACAAATGATGTCTTTATATCGTATTTTTACTAAAATTGTTGTAGAAACACATACTGTGAAAATAATTTTCTATAAATTAAATTATATCCATCTTACATAAATTTTAAAACAATATATACCTACTTATCGGTTTAAAAATACAAGGATAATTCATGAACTAACTAATGATCATTTATACTTAATTATACGTCTAAAATGTTAATAAAATAGATTACGATACACATAACTTTATAACATACAAACATAATTTCCAGTATTTGGGGAAATATTTCTAGGATTGCAACACTGAATTTTGACATACCTGACATGACAGGAACCCGTAAAATGGGCTTGTTTAAAGTATTGTATAGGCTCGTCTTTTAAATACGACTCTTTTTCTTCTTCGCAATAAATCAAAAGTTTACTGATAATATTACGAACATCATTTCGTCTTGTTTTAGACATCTTTTGAATATAAAAAGCTTCAAATTACGTAAATTGATAGATGCGCCCAATACGAAGTGTCAAATATGTAATGAATAATTTGGGGGCGTTCCTAATTTGAAACCGGAAGTTCGATTAGCTGTACTGGAGGGGATTGTAGTTCACAGATTTGCCACGTAGCCAAGATGAAGTTGCCGGACAATACTTGTCAGTTTTTGGAAATAGATACGTCAATTGTTTGTGTTTATTGTTTAAATGAAGTTGCGTATGTTTGCTTTTTCCTTATGATAATATTTATAATAATATTAAATGTATTATTATTGTTTTGTACAAACCGATTATTCAGTTAACTTTAAACATGATTTTTTTTAATTAATACGACACTTAACTTCGCTATTTGCGTTTTAAAATTGTATAAGTATTCATAATAATATATTTACAAAAATAAAATATTCTGTTTGCTGTCCTAAATGTCCTTGATGGTTTTTTTTTAATTATCTCAAATTGGAGGAAAATGGAAGATAGGTACCGACTTTGATACTAGCAGCCTAGGGTCTAGGACGATTTGGCACCGGACAATTGGACGCCACGGAATTCGAAAATAAATAAACGATAGGTACTTATAGGTACTTAAAAAAAATATTTAGTATTATTATTTATATTTAAATGATTATATTATGATTTACTAGTTGGTGAGAATGTAAATATGCAGACGTAAATAATGATTTAATCGTGCATATGTTTAAGTTGCAACGACAAAAGAGTTTTTTTATTTTATATAAAGCTTTAGGCATGGTAACTATCAATCCGCAATAAAGAATACATTATGGTGAATTAAAACTACTAAGTAGTAGATAGAAACTGATTAAAATACCTCGTCTACGTTCTGTATACGTGTTTACGACAGTGCGGTGCCTAATTGTCCGGAGTCCAGTTGTCCCATTCCCAGCAGCCTATGAACCTGCAAGAAATGGATGTTAGCCACTTGCTCAACCTATTAGGTCGATACTCCGACTCCAAACACACATTGAAAAACAATATGTATAATTGACAGACCCAGAATTCTAGCCTAGGACCCACGACATTATCAGCCGCTCGACCTGTTTTTACTTGTTTTTATTATTTACTTGAGGTCAAATCCATACTTGGTATTAGGTACATTTCAGATTTAAGTTCTTGATATATAAGTAAGTATAATATTAAATGTACATGTATATTACTAATTTTAATCTAGTGTGATACAAAACATTATCGAATAAATTTAAGCCATCTACTATACAATTAGTAACTGCTTTTTTTATATCAGAATATTAGTTTAAATAAAAGAAATATTGTTGTTTATATCTATGGTTTCATATAATTTATATCATTTGTAACTTACCTATAATAAAAAAAAATCTATTCTAAATGTTATTGTTTATTTTTTTCTTTATCAAAATGTTACCTATGAAGTAGATACATTCATTATATTATATGATAATTATATTAATTTTACACTCAACTCCGAACGCTGATCAATGCATATATATTTACATAATATGTCATATAGGGATTGCAATACCAGTAATCCAAAAACCGGTCGGTATTAATCTATATTAAAATGCCGGTTTAAAAATCTGCACAGAAGACAATAAAGCTTTCTTCCGGATCCAGCGGAATAATACGAAGCTTGCAAATTGAGACATTTTTTTTTTTGATAATTTACATTTTAAAGTGTTTTAATTAATTATTACATACCTCCTTATCTAAAAATATATGAAAGAAATATCTTTTTTATTTCAAATCAATTTGAGTATAAATAATTACAAAATGTGAAATCGTTACAAAATCACACCACATCTAATTAAAAAGTATATGTATGATAAGTTTTCTCTAATATATAGAAAATGTATTTGACTAATTTATAGATTTTTATAAAAAATAAAAATGTATATAACTTAAAATCTCTTCATTAGTATCAGTATTATCGATTTTCTCGGCATTAAAAAACTGCTTGAGCGACGTGACGGGACCGGCTACAAATTAACTGTAAAACTGTAATACATCCTTGTTTATATTTGTACAATATAAATGTACTTTAGCCCAGTCTCTCACATATGCTTGGAATACGATCTCTTCGAAGAGTTGCGGAGAGGCTGATAGGCTATGGGGGCCCAATCGGTTCTGCGAGTAGCCCCCTGACTGGTTAAATCCGTACTTACCTGCACATTTTGTTGAGAAACCTCCGCAGTGGGCTGGTAAGGTCCACGGTGGATCGGAACCTTGAAAATTGTCTTAAAGCGGAAATATAAAAACGAAATAAAAACCAGGTTCAATTAATTGAATTAAAAAATATCTGTTATAATAGGTAAGTACTTAAAATAATACATTAACAAAATATTATACATTTGTGTTTAATTAGTTTCAAATGCAAATCGAGCTACTGACATTATTTATATGCAAATAAAGTAATTTTATGTAATAACCTATATATTTTTAAACGCTTCTTAACCTAGTCATGTTACACACTCGTTTTTTCATTGTTTAGATGAAATCGTGTCTCTTGTTACAACTATTGATATGCTTTTAGCTTAATTCGCATATCTTTGACGCGTACGTAATTTCTGACATTTCTCCCAGTCGAAGCCATTCAGTAATCGCTCTATGATTTAAGTTACCTCATCTCCATCCATCACGTACCTATATGCAGCCGCGATTTGTACACGGCCGCCTTCGATGACACTATCAACCATGGGTGGCCAACCTTTTCAGCAGCCGGGCCAGATTCTAAAAATGAGATTTCCTACCGGGCCGCACAACCGATTTTTTATTATACAAAACGAAAAAGAAATATATAATATATATTAATAAAATAAAATAAAACAAAAATGAGAATCAAACATATTTATTAGATTAGACTTTTTTTAAATAATAAAAATTAAACAAAATAGGTACTTAATATAAAAATAATAAATTTTAGTGATAAGTTTGATTTTGTGTGGCAGAACTAAGTGCATCAATATCGATATCGGGTGAGGTTGTTTCTACAAACAGTTTTCCAAATGCACATCAGTGATTCGTGCTCTCACTCGAGATTTGATATGCTTCATCCGACTAAATAGCTGTTCACACGTGTAAGTGTTTCCAAATAGCGAAGTCATTATTAGAGCATGTTTGTAAAATGCAGGATATTTCTCCTTGTCCAAATATGTTTTGTAAAACTCTTCCAAACCAACCCGATGGAATTTCTCCTTTAACTGTTCATCGCAACATATTTCACAATGTTCCATTTGTAAATTTCTCGGTAATAAATTCACATCTACGGAGAATGGCGTTGCAAATGCAGCAAAAACCATACCTTGACCAAATCTTGAACCAATATCGAATCTCAATTTGCGAGCGCAATTTGCACATCTAGCGGCAGCATTTAATATTATTTTTATTTTCTCACTGCTCCACGGGCCACAAGTTGACACCCAGCGGGCCACATCTGGCCCGCTGGGGTTGGCCACCCATGCAGTATAAACGTATCAGAATGAAAATATTTTAGTGCCACACTTGTTTAGTGTCGCGAAACGAAGTTGCACGGGACCGATATAAAAACTATGCACCTTGGTGCTTAAAGAAAGAAAATAAAAGAATAATCTTGACTTGCTTTGCCGTCATTTATCTTTAGTGAGTCATCTGTACCCATGTACTGAAACTCTACCAAAACAGAGGAGTCAGGAGTTGAAAGTGATAAATCTAAGGAGGGATGGGAATTATTTCAGCCTCAAAATGACGCAGCAAACTTTCCAAATTCCTCAAAGTTGGTCTTGGTTGATATCAAGTTGGTGTGGCCAATTGGGCCTGTGTGTGGACAGACCCTGGCAAACGCTCCGCTCGGTCAACTCCCATCACGTGTTCAGCGTCTTGGTGGTCGTTCCCGCATGTGCATTCCGGCTCGTCAAACGGAAACCGTGCAGCTTGGATTGATATTCAGCAAATGAGGTGTCAACTGATTGGAAGTGGGGCGGTTTGCAGCCAACGAGGTTTGTTTTATTGAATTTTCATCAGCCTGAGAAGAAAGCTTTCACAACCTCAAGCAAAACAATTTCATGTTATGTCGTCAATCCATCGTACCTTGGGGCAGCCTTTCGATCTCATCTGCCCACGAGTACCATTGGACCATTGGACTCGTCCGGCGACTACCCTGTCTACAAGTTATGTGACCGGTCCAAAAGTTGGTAAGTCTTGGAGTAATTGCAAGTTGAAGTTTGACACGCCCTCCAGTTTGACACGTAATCCGTCATTAACTCTAAATACCTCAATTTTCGACTTAACAACTTTTGGCAGGAACCCCACGAAATCATTTTTAAAAACTTAAAAAAATTACGATCGTATCTTTGTGGTTAATACTTTTCATACATCCTCTTCTCCTTCCAACAGAATTTCAATGATTTCAATTCAATATGCTTCAGGCTCTTCATCGCATCATCACTTGCCCAAACATATTTTGCAGAGTTGATAACGATATAATTTAGATTTCTGACCGAATGCCAGCTTGTGACTTGGAGATGTGTCTGTTTTTCATTCTCAACAAAAGCCTTCACTGTGGTCACTGTGGTCAAAACTTATGAAAAAAAAAAATAAAGAAATATTATATTATTTATTCGCACATTTATAATATCAATCCAGTTTCGTTTTAACTGACAAAAAAATCTTATATTTTATATCAACCTGTACTCCAATTAACTATTTAAGTGCCATTTTTTTCTATTCACCAAGCCAACCGGTCTAATAAAGAGCAGTGCTTCCCAAACTATTGTGTCACGGAATATTATTCAAAATATACGGTTTTAAATTGCCATGGCTAAACGAAGGGCCTAGTTTCAAAAGCCCCTAAAACGGTTTTCATAAAATTTTGAGTTAGATAATATATATTTAGAGATATGTTTTTGTCCACTATATGCTGGACAAAGCTATAGTTTAAAAAAGGCCTAAAACCCTCAATATTTATTATCAAAAATTAGGCTTAATTTCAAAACCCCCTAAAACAGTTTTCGTGTGAATTTCAAATCCCCCTAAAATGAATAAGCCAATCAGCGGCTGCTCTGATGGTCATGTGATACGGATTTCAATAATGTCTGCCTGAACAAAATTAAAGTGACTTCGTGTTGATCGCTCTGTAGGTTAATAGTATTTTTCTATATTTATAATGAATGTTGAACTGATTAATGTGTTGAAACGTAAGCCCAATGAGTCAAGGAAGCGTTTAGAAAGAAAATAAATATGGGAAATTAATATCGAACGCCAAAAACGGCAAGTGAATATTGACAATTTCTGCGTGTTGCGTTAAATTGTCCAATAATGCAGTGGTGTCTCATCATACTGTCCCTATTGTTGATTATAAAATTACTTGATTTAAAATAATTACAGTTTACCATTGAAAACGTTAAATATGTAACTATTGACTAAATACTTTTTTCAAATATTTTATTAATTATCAGGACCGGTTTTACCAACTTATTATTTTCTATACAAATATTTAAAAATGCATAATAACAAAATATAAAGTAGGGACAGCCACTAACTAGAATATAAATAATTATATGTACACTATAACTATACCATTCATCCGATTACGATAAAACTTTGGTGAGTTATTGTGTGCACATCTGCCAAAATTTCTGAATTAGAAAAATCATCATCTTCTTTTTCTTCATTCTATTTTCTTTTATTTGTAAGGTTCTTATACTATTCATCCAATTGCAATGAAACTTTCGTCAGTTGTTGCGCGCACACCCGCAAAGATTTTTGAATTAGTACAACTATCTTCTTCTTCTTCTTTTATTCTATCTTCTTCTATTTGTATGCATTGCTATATCATTCATCCGATTGCGATGAAACTTTCGTCAGTTCCTGTGCTCACACCTGCAAAATTTTCTGAATGATGGTTGTACTAATTCAGAAACCTGTGCGGGCGTCCGCACAACAAGTCACCAAGTTTCACTGAAATCGGAATGCATACAAATAGAATAAGATAGAATAAAAGAAGAAGAAGATAGTTGTACAAATTCAGAAACCTTCGCGGGTGTGCGCACAGCAACTGACGACAATTTCATCGCAATCGGATGAACGGTATAAGAACGCATACGAATAGAAGGAGATAGAACAGAAAAAGATGAAAAAGATGGTTTTTCTAATTGAAACACCTTTGTGAGTGTTTGCACAATAACCGACGAAAGTTTCTCACAATCGGATGAATGGTATAGGAACCATACGAATAAAAGAAGATAAAATGATGAAGAAGAAGAAGAGAAGATGATGATGATTTTTCTAATTTAGAAACCTTTGCGGGTGTGCGCACAACAACTGATGAAAGTTTCATCGCAATCGGATGAATGGTATAGGAATCATACGAATATAAGAAGATAGAATAGAAGAAGAAGAAGATGGTTGTACTAATTCATAAACCTTCGCGGGTGTGAGCACAGCAACTAACGAAAGTTTCATCGCAATCGGATGAATGGTATAGCAATGCATATGAATAGAAGAAAAATATAGTTTTTCCAAATCAAAAACCTTCGCGGGTGTGCACATAATAACTCACTAAAGTTTCATCGCAATCGGATGAATGGAATAGGATAGCATGTGGGACAAACAAACATTCATTTTTATATATAAGTATAGACTACTGTTCTATTTCATTATTATTTGTAATATGTTTAATTATATAATATGTATGTATACAATAGTAAATTATATATCGTTAACATAATTTATATTGTTAATTTTAGTTACCTACTTCCAATGACATTATTAATGGACGACGCACTCAATACAGTAGCTAGCAAGTAAATTCGCGCATTCGCGTGTATAGGTAGACGTCACGCAATTTCCATTACGCGATATCACGCATCGGGAATTTATAGCAATATGACCTTTATTGTAATGGCGTTAGAGCAGTGTTTCTAGTGTCAATGTTCATTTGAGCGAACCCGTTCGAACCGAACCATTCGGCAGACCCAACAAAAAGCATCAGGAATTTATAGCAATATCACCTTTATTGTAATGGCGTTAGAACAGATTATGCCATTCGGCAGACCCGACAATAAAGTGAGTGTCATTTTTTTTCCAGATGATTCGTCCATATTAATGTCATTGCCTACTTCGAATAAATATTTTTTTAATTTGTACAAAACATTTTTTTTTCCAAGAAATATAACCACAGGACGCCTTTTGCAATTTCATCATGCGCCCCTCCATGCATTACCCTCTAAAATCATACATGTTAATTTCAAAAGCCCCTAAAACGGTAGTTTAGTTTCAAAGTCCCCTAAAATGAAAATCATTTGATTTTTAATATATTCTCTCAGTAAAATATGCAAAAAGTGAGTAAGGGATACTAAATATTATACTCTTTATAGTTTATAAATCAAATAATAAATACATAAAGTTCACGCATTCAATAGATATGACTCTTTCTTATTTTTCTCAGAACTGTCAAAAGTCGTTTTAGGGGCTTTTGAAACTAGACGCTTCAAACTATAATAAGATTATAATAAAATATATAAAATAAATATCTTTTATTTTTCATCAGGATTTTTTCTAATAAAGTTTTTTCGTAATTCTTATAAAAATTACGTTCAATATTGAAACCATTTTAAAGCGTGGAAAGTGTTTATCTATGGTTTTATTAAAAATGCCATTGACGAAATGGTTATCGATTTCTCGAAAAGAAAATGGGAAAAGAGTTTCTCAAGTGATTTTTTCAGAATTGTGGAGAATCTCACTTCTAAAAAAACCATGAATGAGAATTTGAGAATTCTAAAAAGAATTACTAGGAATGTGCTAAATTGTCATTAAAGATTCGGAAAAAAACTAGACGAAAAAAGCTGTTTAGCAAGAAGAACTTAAAAAGGTTCCGTGGTTGATTCCTGGTGGAATTTGAAGAAATTCGCACTTCTAATTATTTTGAATCACCTGGATATAGAAAATTCTGACGTTGCTATTTTTAACTTGGAAGAAAATCGACCAGTTAAATATTTATATTCATACCGAAAATACAAGAAAGTCTGTCCAATTCCTAACTGATTATTGGACAAATTATTAATAGTGAAATTCAATCACTAGCATTCCGTCTCTTCAATTTTTTTATCGAGCAAATTTAATAATCATTGTCATTGATTGCTAGACTGTGAAATCTTTAACGTGAGACCTAGCGGCAGCGCTCGTGTTGTATCTTGTCTATGGTTTTCGATTTCGAAGTATTGAAAGTACTGAAAAACGAGAGGAAGGGATGTAGTTCTTTAAGCCGCCGCCTATCACCGTAAAGATTTCGCACTGTATTATGAATTTTTCGGTATCTATCCGTTGAAATATTAAAACATGTGTTTTAGAAAAGGTTTAAAGAGTAATTAACTGCAACCCGTATCCATTTTAATTAGCATTATACGTTGATTATTAACCTTTTAATATATTTTAATTTTTATAAAAATTAAATATTATAATATATATTTTTTTAAATTAACAACCTATGGGTCAGAATGCTGGGCTTTATCAAAAAAAGATGAGAGGAAGCTGGGTATCTTGAAAGAAAGATATTAAAAAGAGTCTTCGGAGCTGTGTGTGAGGAGGATGGCACGTGGCGAAGAAGGTACAACCATGAGCTATATGCGTTGTATGAAGATCCCCCTGTAGTCTTACACGTGAATGTGCGACGACTTCGTTGGGCAGGCCATATCTCAACGATGGAAGACACCCAACCATCAAAGAGGCTTCTCTTCAACAGACCAGAAGGGAAAAGGAGGATCGGGAGACCTAGACTGCGGTGGCTGGACAGTATAGAAACAGACACAGCATCCCTGAGACTGAGGCGATGGAGGGAGCTTGCGGCAGACAGAGGGGAGTGGAGACGTTTCCTGGAGGCGGCCCTGACCCACATTGGGCTATAGTGCCGATTATGATGATGATACGTTGATTATTTTGTACGACATTATCTTGCAGCACATCGGTTTGGAAGCTCTGAAATGATATACCTACTCTATAATAACTAAACGTAGGTTTTAGTACTATGGTTATAATATTTATGTAGCAATATTGATAAATATGTATTTTTTTTTACTACCTTTGCGAAATGTTATTGTAGACCTCCTCTCGACAATGCAATAACAACTTTGAATTCGTGGAATAATTTTGATTTTATAAGTTTTTTTTGCATACACACAATGGGGAGGGGGGTGTTCGTGTACGTGCCTTGAACGAAAACATACAAAACATTACCTAGGTACTTATTTTATTTTTCGCCAAGGCCGCATGACTAATGACCGTGACCCTAATGATTTGACTGCCGGACAGCCTACTCAACGGGTTGACACGTATACTTTTGGCATTCTACGACATGCAAGGCCTATGTCATTGGAATAGGAGAAGTTGTCAATAGGAGCAGCTAGCAGCAAGGGCGGATGACACAAACGGATACAAACAATCAAATAATTATGACCATTGCAACACGCACGTTTGATAGCCACGTGTTGATGTGACAGGTCGAAATAACTCGTTGGTGAGCACCAGTGTTCATCACTAGACTCGAATTGTGGAGTGTTTGGGTATGTATGGGATATGTACCCGGTAAAGTGCGTGGTCCATAGTTGAAGCGACAAGAGTAGGCGGGGTAAATATGGAAATCAGTGGGTGATAATAAACCTGTCATTATTATCAGATACAGTCGAACTTGGTTATTACGAAATTCACGGAAATAGCGAGATCTCGGATGTAATGAGGAAACATTCGTTGACATTTTAGTTTATGATTTTCTTATTCACTTTTATAATGAGCTACTTCTCGGGTATACCGAGCAAAACTGTTAATGTGTCGATCGTTTAAAAACAACATTTTCGACTCTAAGCAATAAAATCCGACCAGGCGCCTTATGTTATAACTTGCGAGGTGAAGTCGCCCGGTCGACATGACGTCATATGACATCATTGTGACGTACTGCCGGAGTGAGTCAAAGCATTCGAGAAATTAACGCTACTCTAATACTGGCGTTATTTATTGTCCCCATACACAAATAGGTGTTTCAGCATAATAATATCTATGGTGAGCCGTGTGCGTTGGGCGGCTTGCCTCGAGCGTTTATTGAGCTTACGTCACAATTACGTCATGTCGTCGGGTGACTTCATGTCACAAGTTATAACATAGGGCTGCAGGCAGTGAACTAGACCGATGCCGCCGGGATCGGATTACGTTTATGACACTAGTTAAATGTATCTAATTGTTGTTTTCGCCTCTCTTCTCTCTTTCTCGACACTACATCCCGGGGTGGGATTTGGCCTCCTCTACAATTGTCCTCCACACGCTCCTTTCCCTGGCTGCTCCTCTCCAGTCTCCAGCCCTCCCCATCTTTCTCCAGTCCTCTTCTATACAGTCCGCCCACCTCTTCTTTGGTCTGCCCCTAGACCGTTTCCACTGTGGGATCCACTTGGTCATGATTTTTGGCGTCCTGTGCTCAGGCATTCTCTCAACGTGTCCAGCCCACCTTAGTCTTTGGGATCGACAGAATTTCACCACCGTTTCATGTTTTATTAACTCTTCTAACTCGTGGTTCATTTTTATCCTGTAACTTCCATTTTCCAATGTGGGCCCGAAAATTCTCCTGAGGATCTTTCTTTCGAATATGGCCAGTTTATGTTCTTCCCTTTGAATGAGGCACCATGTCTCACAGCCATAGGTAGCTACTGGTCGAATAACTGTTTTGTAGATAAGCAGTTTGCTATTCTTGCTTAGGATTTTCGAACTCAGTAGACCCTTACAGGCGTAGAAGCACTTATTAGCAGCTATGCGTCGTATGTTCACCTCTTCTGTTGTTTTATTGAGTGTGTTTAGGTTAGAGCCCAGGTACGTGAAGCTCTGAACCTCTTCCCATACCTGCTGCTCCACACAGATATTTCGAGGTGGACCCTGCTCTTGCGTGGATACCATGGATTTTGTTTTGCAGGCATTTATTTCTAATCTAAGCTTTTCCGCTTCCTTTTTCAAAGTTTTCTTATTGTTTTCGCCTACAACATTGAAAAAGTACCACGCATATTGTTGAAATTGCATGTAAAAAATCCAAGCTTTGTGAAGTCAATAAGTACCTACCAGTGCCGGCGGCTCTGCACCTCGATTACAATGCCATGCTTGTTTCGGGGATTTTACGATGTTTTTCAGACTTGTTTATGTACTATGGTTAAATATAACGTGACGCGAAAAATGTTATATAACGATATAACGAGTAATGCATATAACGAGCAAATTCAATCGGTCCCATTTTCGTAATAACCAAGTTAGACTGCTGAGTCCCCTTTTGTGGAACATATTACTGTTTGACGACGTTCTGTCGCTCCGGCTGCGCTCGTTGCGTACGCCGACGACTTGCTCCTGCTTGTTGGGGCAACAAGCCGACCGGCACTTGAGCGTGCAGCCACGGACGCCTTGGGCAGAATCCTCAATTGAGGCGTCTAATTCCAAAAAGCGATAAGTCCACATTTGGTCAAAATCGAGAAAAAAATAGGCACGTATTTTTTTATAATTTTACACAATATGTATTGATCTATAAATTCCAAAACGCGACATAACCCTACGAAAAAAAATATGTTAAGTCTCGATTTATTACAAAAAGCGCCTAGTCCGTGTTTCATATTATTTAAAGCTTGGTTGATTTCGCGCGTGTTTAAGTCAACCAATAAGGGAACGTCCAATATTGAAAAGGGCATCTCCCATGCTGTAGCATCTGGTAAACTCTTGACAGTGCCACGGAAATATATGCCTTATGCGGAGTAAATTAAAAAGTGAAGTACAAATAGCGCTACGTTCAATTTTATTTTGCCTATATTTATTACATTTAAGAGTTTATCGGCTGAAATAAATTGCCATTTGGGTCTAATTTCGGCATAGAATACAACGTAAAAAATAATCTCACATTAAAACAAACAATTGAAGCTTGAAACATAAAAACGTTGTTTCCCAAAAATATTGAATTGTGGACTTGTCGCTTTTTGTAATTAGACGCCTCAATTGAGGGTTACTGAACAAGCTAACCTTTGCCCCTAGTAAAACGGAAGCTGTCCTCCTCAGGGGTAGTTCTCGGGTCAACATAACTCTACGGCCGCCCACGGTTCGTTTTGGCCAGACCTCAGCGTTTCTCCGAAAGGGTTACGTATCTGGGAGTAATTCTTGATGACAAGCTGTCTTTCGTTCACCATGCCAAGACGGCCGTCTCTAAGGCCAATTCGGCCTATCAGAGAATGGCCCGAATGGCGGGCAGCAATTGGGGACTTAAGCCTAGAACCCTTAAGGTTGCATACGGCGCAATTTTCATGGGAATTGCCGGTTACGCCTCCAGCATTTAGCATTCCCGAGTAAACTCCTTAACTCACGGAGACGCGTACCTACTACTAAGCGGGCAGCGACTTGCGTTGATCTCGCTTACCAAAGCCTACCGCACAACTTCTACTGACGCGCTTGCCGTACTCGCGGGGGTGCTACCCCTCGATCTGCACTTCCAAGTCAGAGGATCGATCACCCTCCTCTTGAGGGGGGTCAGCACAACACTCGCCGGTGTCCATCTGACACCACCGCAGAGATCCGAGGACGTTCTTTACAGGAAAACTGTAAGCGACATTGTGTACAAGACCGCATTTGCGGCATGGCAGGCGAGGTGGACCGCCTCCCCCAAGGGACGGCACACTTACTGTTTTTTTCATTGATTGAAAATGAAAAATGAAAATGATTTAAAATCAATAACAAATTAGGAGGTGCGGATATTTTTTAGAAACGAACCCCCATACCATTGTTTTTGTAATTATATTATACAATATGTACAACCGAACACATGTTTTGCATTAGTTGCACAATATATTAACATAATATTATTGCATTCCAGTGCTCGAAATGGAAAATTTTACGAACAGGAACGCTCAATAATTTTTCAAAAATGTGCAATATTAGATATAATATCTGTAATATAAAAATATATCTTAGTTTTACATAATGTACTTTATAAAACATTTTCCTAATCACCTTCGCCCGAATCAGTTGTTTGTAACATAAAAAATATATCATACTATAAGTTTACGAAATCGTTTACTAAAAAATACATCATTCATAATAATAATAATTATACAAATATGTATACCTAAATGTAAGTATATGAATCTAATTGGAGTAGGATACATAAAAATATATGAAATAATGGACAAACCAATACAATTGTCCATTTGTTTCGTCAGTAGTTTGAATAAAAACATGTAAATAAGTGTAAATGGAAACATGAGTGAAGATACTTTATCGTTATTGATTTTTGGGTTTTCACCACGTGTACTTCTTCCTTCTTTCCTCGATATCATATAATATCTCTTGATAATGGCCTCTGCAACAAGCCCGAAACGTCGAGCAAAGAATGAAGAATTACACACGGTGAAAACCCAAAAATCAATTACGATGACGAACAACCGTGAAAGTCTCAAACAGAAGATAAGTACATTGGTTAAACCAAGTTACATGCTATTTTATTCAAAGCTAGTACCTAAATTGGAAATATTTTGATTAAACAATTTTTTAATCACATCAAAATCCATCATGTACGAAAAAGTAGGAGCATGGTTCATAATGAATTAATTTATTAAAATTAAGTACTTAATGAATACACAAGTTTTACGAATGTAGCATTCATTATTAAATATGCATAATTTTAAACAACCCCAGACTTGTAGATATTAGAAAAAAATATTCAAATATTTACACCATGTGGGCATGTGGAATAATTTATTCTAATAGGTTTCTGATGTTGTTGAAACTATTAATTATTATGTAAGTAAATTCCCATTGGATTCCTCTATGATTTTATTAAAATGTATGCTACCTCTTTTATTTCGACAACATCTATCGCTTGAGTTTTCGCAATGTATTATTTGCTCAATGCAATCTATATGTTATGTATTATATAATATATAGGTGCATATGAGGGTGAGAAAAAACACGTCACACAGTGATGTTCCTAAACAAAATGCCGCGTCAATTTTTCTACAGTATTTTAAATCTCCCTATGATGACTCAAATACCTCCGTAATAAGGAATCTGTTCTATGAATATATAACAAAAAATACCTTTGCGATAATAGGTATATGAAATTAATAACTAATACATAATATTTATTTGCTTTTTATGTTACTAGGTATAAGATAGAATTTAGACACTTACCCAAATCACCGGAGTGTAAGGTCCTATTCGATACCCAACTTCTATAGGGAAACAACTCAAAATACATTGTTCTAAGATTTCGTCGTTACCACTTGGCAATACCTACACAGTTTTGTTATTTTTACTCATTTGTACTCTGCTATTATTGTACAGTAGGTACCTATATAAAAATCCTTAGTACTATCATAGTACCACTATGTTTGTGGTTTGCATAGTATGCGACAAGTTTCTCCAATCACAAGACAAACAATAATTCAAAACACCAACAAAAACTCACAATCAAGACACGATAATTATTATAGTACCTACTTGATTTAGGTGGGTATGTACTTTTTTATAATTATTATGGTTTTATAAATAAATACTACGACGATGTAAACGACCACGACTACGACCTCTTGTTAGTCGAGGATTGCTGTTTAAACTAATATTTTGTAAGAAAATTTATTCTTTCAAAGCCCTCAAATCAAAAATTACATGTGCTATTAGTTATTGTTTATAAAACCTTTTTTTGAGACAAAAAAATCTCTTCAAGCAATAAATCTTCACCGACTTTTTTTTTTTCAATGCACAATAGGTAGGATTCATTGTATTATTATTGAGTAGTAAACAGCTTTGCTACGTAGAAGTTTTGTGAAACAAAAAATATGAACTAAGTAGGTACTTACCTATATTGATTTAATGATTTATTTCAAAGGACCGTATTACTATGGTTATTTTAATATCCTCAACAATATATTTTTTCCATTAGCTTTATTTTCTGTATAACATGAAGGATAGGTAAAGAGTTTAGGTAGGTACCTACCTACGAGTATTTTTTCACTGCGAAGTATTTCTGCCGAACTAAAACCGAAATAAAAAATAAGAGTAGGTACCTAGCTCAGCATGATATGGGTAATACTATGAACGTTTAAATTTGTTCGTTCCCCCTGATGAAGATGCCCATACACGCAAAAATTGTACAGAGACCACAGACATTTTAATTTACTTGCACAATAGCGTTATTAAACCTCCTTGGATGTATATCGCTCCATACCGATGGGAAGACACCTTGTTGGTTGCATACCATCTAATATCAACAGGTCGACTAATGAACGGCCTCGGTTGTCTTATGATATATTGTGAAAACTATGATGCGTCAAGCCTACCTAGTACCTAAAGTTAGCTATCCTATATCCTATATTTTACGCAATCGTCAATCGGACAGTTATTGTTTTGTTTCTTCCATCCATTTCTCTCCCGTTTCATTCCATAAAATATTGTGACTTCCACTCCCGTATTGATTACAAATTTAATGTACTCAAAATCATAACTGTTTGGTAACTCGCGATTTACACTCTTACCCAAGTCAGCTAAGCCCTGTGGTTCATACCAAAGTGTCTAAAATCCAACCCTTGGTAGATACCTACACAAAGGTAATTTATTTATTCATAAAACATTAATTAACAAATGAATTATTTTTCACAATACCTATGTAGATATTTCATGTGTTTTAATTGAAAATCAAAAAAAAGGTGCGTAATAATTTAACGTTATTATCGATATTAGTAGTAGGTACCTACCCTAAATAAATGATGTATTTTGTGATTTTGTCTGCAAGCAAAAAAAACTTGTTGAATAGCACTGAAGAATAGAATAATATACGAGTACTATTATCTCATATTGTCTTAAAGAAAACGGAAGAGAGCAATACAGTCATGTAAGGGTGCTTTCTTCAATAAAAACTGTATTTTTTATTATCGGGCATGGGTTGTCTAGAAATGCATTGTTAGGAAAAAATATACCTAGATGCATTTCTAAGAAATTTGCCTGTTATTATCGACATCTACGAATTATTAAAAATCAGGGGTAGTCAACAAGTAAAATCATTGTTTAATAATTTTTTTTTTTTTTAATATATTTATATACCAATTCATATTCCTCAATTTCAACACAATCTGAACCGGAACGCCATATTAAATATTCTGATGAGGCTCGAGAATTTTACGAGACATCTCGCTATCAGGATTCCACGAGAAGGAACGGTAGATTCGAAGAATCCACGAGACGGAACGGAATTGTCAACGAATTCACGAACCGGAACGGCGCTCCGGGGCGTTCCGCTCCATTCCGAGCGCTGTTGCATTCACTTTTAGCATAACTGATAAACGATTAGTATTGGGTAATCACACAATCAGCACAGCATTTTGATCATAGAAACGAACAATATATTTGTAATTTCCACGGTAATTAATAAGTAGGTAACCAAAATAATTCATAACCTTCCATTGTTTATTATACTTGCTGTAAACAGTCAATCGGAACTCATAAATTAATTTCATACTTAAAACCGGAACTCACTCAAATAACTACAAGCAACTCACCTACATATGAATAAGGTTTCCTTGAATAATATTCATGTATTACTAATTATAAATTGTTTTTAGGAATATGTTATTTACATAGATATACCTACATACGATATAGATACTTAATAACTGTGGGCAGGATTGGATTACTTCATGGCCCCTACATGGTGGTGCTGACAGGGCTCCGGCCTGGTGCCCGGGCTTACGAGGGGCCCAGCGTGGCGGATCGACCACATAGGTAAGATAAAGGCAAATTAAAATTTTGCTCTTATAGTAAAAGAAGTCGCCTGCGACAATATTTTACTTCAAGAATATTAACATTTTAAAATATGTGGTTATGGGATACTGTTTTTGATTATTGTGTATCGATACTCGACAATTCCATAATTCAAGTACTTACCTAAGTAGATGTTTTAAAAAATACTAATAATTACAAGATAGAAAGAACTTTTTATATACAACGTTTTTAAATTTTCTGTTGAATTATTATGCTCAATATGTTTAAACTTGTACTTGATATGAAGTAAATTAAAAACAAACAAATATAGAATACTGAAATGTCATTTTGACATTTCATTTTGATTTCCATAGTATTGCACGTATATATTAATAATTTAGTTGCTAGGACCACCCCTTTAGCAACCAATAATAGTCTTTTACTTTGTACGGATTTTTCTGAAATAACTTTCTATACAAAACAGAATTAATTTGAAAATGAATTCAATTCTGCTTAAAGATGGCTAAAAGTATTTTAAAAATGCATTGGCATCGTGTTCTGATATATTCTGAAAGTTTCAAACGTCTAGCTAGTCGGGAAGTTAAAAATCGATTGCAAGATTTGTACTGGACAAACAACCACCGGACAAACAAGAATACGAGCTAATAAAAACGTTGTAAAAATGGCTAAAATTACACTTAATACTCATACTTTTACCTCGTCTTTACACCATTCGCAAAATTCTTATATAGTGTCACATTGCCTTTAACGTATAGTGTATAAGCGATAGGTAGGGGGGGCTGCCAAAAATTCTAGCCTGTTGGCCCGTTTCAGGTTGTGGGGGCCATGGCTTGCTTTATAAGTTTTAATGCCGGATTAATGCAATTCTTGTTTGAGAGCATATCGTGAGGTTGCTGCCAAAAGTTTAGGGATTTAGAGTTAACAACGGATTATGTGTCTATATATAAATAATATCTATGCTAGAAAAAAATCAAGGTCTTCCGATATATAGAACATGCACATAAAGCACAAAGATATTAGCATTATGCCTGATTTTAGGGGGCATGTCAAAACTTAAATATTGTTGCATCTCAGTTCATAATAATGACATTTTTATACCTAATGCAAGCAACGCTTGAAATTGGCTGGAACGCACCGGAGCGCAGCTCCGGTTCGTGAAATCCTCGAGACTACGACTACTACTAAAAATTAAAAATGACGCTCCGGTTTGAAAATTATTATGAAAAGCATTACATTACTTTACATTTTTTTAATAAAGGTTGCTAACAAACTTGAAATGTCGTACAAATATATTTCTACAAACAATAACATGATTTTGTGTTGTTTTGTTACAAAGTTGTTATGCGATCTATAATATAACTTCTGATTATTGAGATTTTTATATCATTCCATAGAATTTGATATTCAAGGATTTGCCTTCGGAATATGCAGTATCTGTGGATCATCATATTTATGGCACTACAACCCTTGATGGGTCTTGGTCTCCTTCAAAAAATTTCTCCATCCTGGACGATCCAGCGCCGACACTCTCCAATTGTTTTGACCGAGCATTTTTAAATCAACCGTGGCACAGTCCAGCCATCTCAATTTCGGCCGTCCAGACCTTCTCTTGCCATCGGGGGGGGGGGGGTTACATACAGAGCCCGCCTCGCCAGAATATCCTCCGGCATTCTATGCACGTGGCCGATCCAGCGCAGTCTCTGCATTTTCATATGTCACGTGATCTTTTCTCCCCCATGAAGTGTATATAGCTCCTAATAATACATTGACCTCTAAATGCCACCTTCTTGAACAGCCTCAAAGATTCTTCCCAAAACTCTCCTATCAAAAATATCCATACTTCTCTCATCCCGTTTGCTGAGTGCCCAGCATGTCTGTGGATATTGTATGATATTACTAATTAAACCCATTAAACGATCGTATGTTATACATATACGGCGGAGCTACGGGCCTACCTGGAACGAAGCAAGAAGACTGGCGAGCGACAGGAATTCTTGGAGGCGCCGCGTGGTGTCCATATGCCCCAATTAAGGGGCGGATATGGCCTATTATTATTATAAGTTATACATTATTATTTATAAGTACAAAGCAGTAATGTCCCGCAGGGGTAGACAAATCATGCACTGGTTATATGCGGCAGGCAGATAAAGTAAAAAAAAAAGTAATAATATCATTTTAGACAGGATATTTTGTAAACAAAATATTTTTTTTCGCCTGCGCAGCTTGAAAACGGTACTTGCCCAAATCTTTAGTAGTAGTGCGTATCAGATGTAGGATATTTTTACATAAGTGTTTTTTGAATCATCATATTTAAGTTATTTATTATTTATAAAGACACATTTATGCATCATTATTTTCATTAATAGTCATATTAAAATATGATATAAGTATACATTTATCTATACAAATTTAATAATAAATAATTGAAATAGATTAGTTCAAGGAACTCCCTTCTGAAATATTTCAAAATGTGAGTTAGAATCGTTCTGCATTCAGCTGACGATTTGTCCGTCTAAGGTATCTAATTAGATATATACATATATAGGTACTACATAAGGTAGGTATATAACAATAAAACTCGTACATACCTACCTATCGAGCGCTCCGTTTCATAAACTTTTCTTTTTCGAGTACCAAATGCGAGTAATTTTGTGACACATGTTAGGTACTAACGTATGGAAGGTCGTGGGCTCATTAATTTATATGTTGTGTAAAAAAATATTTAAGTGCCTACCTACGTGGATACATATATTATAAACATCTGTAAATATATTGAAAAACCCGCTTTTGATAAGCTTGTAATTTGCGTCATAATATTCACAAGTACGTCAATTTTAAAGCTTACTTTTATAATTTATCTAATTCTATTTCGACCGCTGCAACTTTTATGCTACCATCTTTGGAAAGTCGACGTTCTATATTTGATCAATATTTTCTTTTTAAAATAATTATCAATGGTTTTGTTGACTCGCCAAACCTACTCGAAAGGGTGGGTTTCCATTGTCCATCAAGATTTACGCGAAACCAAAATTTGTACCATATCAGTCGTAGCGGTTCTAATTATGCACAAAACTCTTTTATTCGGCGCTCTTGTTTAAATTATAATATGTATTTCTCCACCGTTGATCCTTGTAATAATTCACATGTTTCATTTAAACGCGCTATCTCCAAAATTTTGTATAAATAGATATATATATATATTATGTTACTTTTTCTTGTATATAATTTAATTATTCATTATTTTTCCTCATTTTTCTCATGTAATTTCTTTATATTTATGTTATTCTTAATCTCTATCTTGTTAGGCTTAACTATATTATAATGTATATATGGAAACTTTGCTGGTTGCAATAACTTTTCATTATTATATTTGAAATTTTTGTTATCAATTTGTAACTGTTTGTTTCCTTAATAAATAAAATTTAATAAAAAAAAAATTAAAAAATAAGTAAATGATCATAAAATAACATTAGGTACCTACTTATAAATTACAAAATATTGTTATTTGTGAAATTCAACCACAGAAAAATAATTTTAGGGATCTTGTCACAGACTCATGCTTTTTCCAAGACTACTACTTATTCCGCCTCGTCGCTACCACCGTGAAACACCATGCTTTCCGAGTATATTCCTCATTCCCAGCACTGCGATTAGGGAACTCAGAAATAATGGGAACTGAAATACCTAACGAGTGTGGAGTAACTGGCAACCGATCTCGAGTGTGGAAGAATATGGGATTAACCAACACACAATATTGCATGTATATAATGTGTGGTTCATTTTCCTATGACACTCACACATTCAATACTCTGCGTCAAAATATAGTGTATTGGTGGGTATAGCCTATCGGAATTCTATTTATCTGTTCTATGACTACGATCCTTTGATTCCAGTGATGATCACCTGGCCTGCATCTCTAACCATTTGTGTGTTCCTTACCTATGTATTGCATAATACACCTTCCCTTCGTAAAAAAAACAATTGTAATTAAAAAAAAAAAAAACAAATGATAGTCGTGACGAACCGTTTTATGTGCGTGTGCCAATTTTTTTCTAAATATGTACTCTTTCTCAACTGCCTGGTGTGCCGAGCAGTTTTTTTATGTGGAAAAATATAAAAAAAGGTTTAAAAATTACAAATGAATTCTTGAGATTCTATCTTTCACCGTGTTTCCATGCGAAGACATCTTTTAATAAATGTTTCCTTGTTTTCAAAATTGATGGGAGACCGATGAGGAGATTATGGGAGCATTTTAACCACGTACATTTCTTATCATTAAACGGTTTTCCATTTTTAGCCATTATGTTTTTTTGGACGCAAAATAACAAGCATTCGTTAATCATGCCATACTCCTCAGTCCACCAACTTTGAAAGTCTCTGCTGCTTGATTCTAATATTTTTTTTCCACTAGCAAATTAAATGCATACACTTGTAGTCACTGATACTTACTACGGTGAACTGGATCTAATAATTATTATTGTAACCAATTATAACATAACCTCCCTCCATGATAACAAAATTTGTTGGCAATTTAATGTCAATGGTAGTGTTCCCAACTCAAAAATATATGGGTGTACGGAAAGATGAACTATAAATGAATAATCCAGAAATATTTTTTTTAAACATATCCAATCCTAATAAGATCATATGAGCCTCCACAGAGTGGAGAGGGTTTATATTAACAGATTTTTATTTTTACGAGAAATGGATGTTAGCCACTTGCTAAACCTATTAGGTCCATACTCTGACTCAAACACAAATTGAAACACAATATATGTATTTGCCAGACCGAGGATTCGAACCTGGGACCCTCGACGTTATAGGCCGGCGCTTAAGCCGCTCGGTCATCTTGGGCGTACTAAATAAATACTATAAGTACATAAAAAAATAATTTGTAAATTTTCGTACGTGCCATCTCTGGCACGCGTGCCATAGGTTCGCCGTTGCAAGTCGTTAACCGAAATAAATACAAAGCCCCCTAAATATCCTTAAATATTTCCAATACTACATGCGCGTTGCGTTCACGTGATAAACTTTCACGTAATGTAATCTAAATACTGACAATAACATACGTTAACTCAATATGTTTAAGAATATTCCATATTTTCCCACACTCGAGAATCGTACCTTCTTAAACCCACACCCAGAAGGGCAGAAGCTAACGCATTTTTCAGTGTTTTCGTGTTTCCTGGCTATGATAAACAATAAATCTAAAAGCTTACTGGCATATAAAACTGTAGAGACGTGTAGACATACTATGTATGTAGGTACCTATGAAAAAACTGGTATTATATTTTTAAAATGGCTATTGTTTTTTTAATCTATATAATACTTATGATTTTCGTAGTTAAACTGAATCTCTCTTTTTACAAGACGACATATTTTTTTGCAAAAATTGCAACATACCTAGTCAAGACCAACATTTGGATTATGTATGACGATGTTTAATGAGTATATATTACTCGTATAATGGTAATAGTAAAATCATCAAGTTGAATGAAATTACATAATATTCCGCTGATAGAATTTAACCAAATGATGTGCATACTCGTATCTATCTAAAAATTCATTCACAAATTTGTAATTATATTTCATTTTGTTTTTGCACTGGATAGGCGAAATGCTGTATCGGGGATCAGCGGCGGCTGGTCTAACATCATACAAGTGCACTGCACTGCTTGCATTGCTATGAAACATTGTTCAACATTGTAAATCATATTTTTTCTTCATATGTTTTTAATATTATCGCTCACTTATTGTAATGCAAACCATAAACCGATGAGCCCATAATATTGTCAATAGGCGATAATACCGTCACTATGCAACGTATACGTCATCCTCGCTGAAATCATTTGCGCCCGGGCAATATATTTAGTTTACTTAAAATGAACCCAAAGCTTAGTATGAACTAAAGCCATTAAAAACCAACGTAAATCGTGCTAATAGTTTTCGCCATGCGTAAGTTCCAGAATATCGTGCGCCGACCGGGTAAAATGACATCATATTGGTCTGAGTAGAGAGCAATTACAGATTTGAATTATGGTTTGTTATTATAGACGCTGTAGTTTACTATTCACGGTCAAATTATGTTTAGTATCATATTTAGCAATCTCGTATGTAAAATGTCTGTAAAACTAAAAACAATAGAATTCATTATTTTCTAAATTAAAAATTGGTAAGAAATACAATGTCGGTAAAATATTTTGATTTATGTGTACTCTGTGTGTTGACTAAACGCGAAATGATGACGGATATTTATAATATAGAAAATTAGTAATTCATGAATTCTAGTAATAAGCTAATAAATCTTATATTTCATAAAGTTCAGTTTCATAATAATCATTATTCATACAGCGTAAAAATTGCTAAAGATACCGAATGTACTTATATAGAATAAGATGGCTTCCGTTAAAAGTAAGAGGTATTTATCTACTATAAGAGATACAATCGTTTCTTAAAACTAATCCAATAAAGATTTAATTAACTCGCATCATGTTTTATTAAAAACATAAAATATACAGGTAATTTCCCAAATGTCAATAACGTTTTGTCAAATCAAAAACAGCGCCAATATATTTCAATAAGGTAAGTTTCCAGCGCACCCTCAAAAATTACAATCCAAAAAATCACCGGCCGCCACTGGTGGGGATGATATAAATGCTTTTTGGCGCGCTTATTTTTAATAGTTAACGAAAAGTTGTCAGTTTAACATTAGATCGCATGTACACGAGAAGTCAAATATAATATATTAATTATCATAGATTATACATTCATAGTCATGATTAATATTTTCGTTTGTAGTATTCTTTTTCTATGTCCGGTTTTACTGTATTATTACGTTTTCTGTAATTCACAAAGACTAAGATTATATGAATTGACAGCACCAATTCCCGGGCTCCCGGGGCTACCACTTATAGGAAACGCTTTACAATTTTGCGGAAACTGTTTAGGTACATTACACTTTCTGTAAAAATATTAATTTATATAACATTCGCACTATATTATATTTTGATTCCTATTTGATTAAACACATTATTATTATTTGAGTTTCAAATACCATGTTCACACTTTTTGTGTTCCAATTATAAATAGTTGGTTTTGGCGCCATGTTTTTTTTTACATCTTTGAAAATAGAACAATATGTACATTTTTATTAGCTAACCAAGTATCCCTTTGTTGTAATATATATATTAAAATTGGGCATATCGGCATTTATTTGTAATTAATCGGTTTGTGTAAAGCTTTCATTTTCGTATGCTTTTGGCGGGTTTTGTGAGTATTATGTAAATATTGTGTGTACTCATATAATAATATGTATATATATTTGACCATATACGGACACATCAGTTTTCGGAAGAGACGCCTCATTTAATGTTTTTAATATTGTATCTGTACCTACTGGGATTTTTCAATTTAGGACGACACGAAAATCATTTTCTTTGGAATTGATAATAAATAACAAAAAATATTTTTTCATTAAATCAGTAGGATTTTGAAGAATTAAAAAACTGCTTTACTACAAATATAATATATATTATTTATTTCAGAAATAACTAATAGCATTATAAAAGTGATGTGTTTTAGTGCTAGCCAGGAAGGAGTGGCTAAAAGTTGGTTTGGACCCATTATATGGTTTAGTGAGTATTTACTACACAGTTTTCCTTATTTATTTATAATTATTTTAAGGGCGGACGTGCTCAGCTCTGCTCAGCTCAACCTAACCTAACCTAACCGATTTTTTTTAAACGGTACATGTTCAAACACGCGCGTTAACATCATTTTACTCCCTATTTCGATTATAGTTTGTCAATTTATGGCTACGGCCGGATGTTGTAGCTTAACTACTGGGAAATGCCAAAAGAAATGGCGTATTTCAAAAAAACACTACCTTATTCTTAGGTCAATAATTATTATAAAGCAATCATTATTCGTAGGATATTTATCACACTTGAATGGTCAAAGACATAGCTTATAATGAGTATCTTTAGAATTATCTTCAAATGTGTTAATCTTGCCCATTTTTTGAATAATAAAATGCCCAATTCTTTTCAAATTTGGGATCACAGAGATTATCAATATACTTTTTTATCGTAAATATTTCACTATAATAATGTGGACATAAATTATACTGATGGTTTTATAAATGCGTTTAAAAATTAATAAACGTAAAAAATCTTAACACCACTGCACATTTATGTACTGAAATATGACTATATTCTAAAACATTAGAGCGAGAGGTTTAAAAGAATACTATTTTATGTAATAAAAATACTTTATGCAGTCATCAAATGTTTAAAATAAATATAAAGGATAATAAGGCTTCAAAATTATATAAATAGATTATCTACAACGTTTAAGGTATGTCCAGGATCATGCTTTGAAAATAGAACAAAAGCTCCATTTTGACCTACGCTGAGCATGTCGCCCCTTAACTTTATTTTAATGGTGTGATCTGTCGATCTTTGATTTTGTCGTCAGTTTCGTCAAGGCATGTGCCTTTTGGTGTCTGTCGATAAGATGGTAAGCGACCTGATAGAATCACGATGATTCCATGGAGAAAAGGGAAATGTATGGTTTGGGATGCCACTGTGGTGGATACACTCACGACACCTCACAGTATATCAGTTCAATCGTCAGGTTCAGCAACTCTTTTGGCTGAGTCCAACAAAGCCAAAAAATACGACTGTCTGTTAACCTAATTATATTAATTACATTGTCTGTCTCCTGAGTTTCGAGACATTTGGAACCTGGAGAGTGCCTTCTTTAAATACGGTGGTTGATATCGGTAGTCGATTAACTGATAAAACATGACGTAAGTGCCTGAGTACCTGAGCTGAGACAGCGAATAAGCATATAGATCAAAAGAGGTAATGCAGTCGCTGTTTTAGGTGCTCTTGAGGTATCCAGCGCATCTATTCTATACACAAGACTGCTATCGGCCACTATCGGAGGTTATTGAGGGTAGTTTATCACAATATGTATTAAGGATTAGGTATTATAATTGTTACAATAAGTTAGCCGTCTAAACAGTCAAAACTGTCTACCGCGCTCTAATAGTTAGCAGAGCCAAGATATGTGCTGTTAAAACATAGCACGTATTGTAAAAATTATAATACTTCAATACAAAAATATGAAAAAATATCTTCGATAGCTGTTGATAACGGCCGATAGTGGTATTGTGTATAGAATAGATGCGCAGGGGACTTAGGAGGTATCGTATATACTTGAGGAAACCTAGTATACCTATCAATAGTTTTATAATTATTGGTTTTTCTATATATAATTACTATTTGTTTCTTTATTAAACACCACTACAGGCCTAGAAGCCCAATAATAGTGGTAAAACTCTCAGGCTTGAGAAATTTATATATTAGATTATGTAAATATATTTTGACCTCACTGGGATCGAACCTAAAACTCCGGGATGGAAGGACTCTTTTATTATTATTAGTGTTTATCTCTGTAATTCATTAATTCTTAATTCAATATAATAGTATGTAAGTGTTTGTTTGCAATAATAAAATACAAAGCATGTTATTTTATTATCGTATTTTCATTGGCTAGTCAGAAACTTTATACATATTTTCAATACCAATGATATATCCCTTCCAATAAGTTGTTATAGTGTAAAAATAAAAACAAGACAAGGCCAAACCGCATAAAAATTTAATTATTAATTGGTTAGCATAAATTTTGAAGTGAAACTATCTGAGTTAAAATTGTATTTTTAATATGTGATAACCAAAGAAAGTATTACTTTCACTTACAATTAAATTCTTTGAACATGTAAATATATTATACAATACCTAGTAAATATAGTAAAATCACTAAAATCAATAATCCCGGCTTCTGTGGTTCCAGTAACGTCCCTAGACAAAATGCCGCCCCTAGGCAGCGTCAAACTGACGCCCCATTTTTTAATACAGTATTTTTTATCATTCTTTCATGACTCCAATATCTAAGAAAAATGTGTTGTATGGATACAGACCTAACGAAATATATACCACTAAATCTAATTTAAATGCCATCTCTGCTTCAATAGACAATATTGTGAGTCCACGGTTTCAGATACATTATTTATAAATACACCTGACAACTTTCAAAACTCGCAAATGACTGGCAAAAATATTTGGATAAATTAATTACTTAGGTAAGTATGTACGAGTACCTACTATCACTCCCCTCCATTTTGGCGTGTGTGTGTGAATTTTTCAACTGTCACTTTTTGTTTTGTTTTCTTTTTTATCGTCTGTATTTGGGATGAAGGTGGATAATTGACACACTGGAATGGTTTCGGAAACGACGAGGTTTATTTGGTGTTAATATATACTATATGGTTACATTTTTTATCATTTAATTCTACGGAGCGCAAAATGTACGCGTTCGCGATTTTGCTGCTTGTCGCGATCTGAGCGCCAAAAAAAAAAAAAAAACCGTTGGACTCGCGAGCTGTGCACAATGCGACGTTGCCATACGTGTTTTTTTTTTTGGACAATGTTGCCGGTCAGATATTATTTATTAGTGGTATTATACATTATTTAATTATTTTCGCAATCAGCCGTTATTATTTGTTGGCTTTGATACCGATTCGGGCGTCTCCAGGTACACAAAGACACACCCAAATGGGGACCATACGGGGGCGTCACACTACCTATAATTCAAATATAATTTGCAAATCTGCACGTGTCATTGCTGGTCATCGAGGACGTGAGATCCAAGGACAACGGAAGTAAACTAGACATCGCGAACCCCGACAAAAAAAATACAGTCTTGTTAAACCTGTTATATTAATTAATACATTTTGTTTCCAACCAGTGAGCTGATTAACGGAAAGATATTTCCATTATTACCATGTTTAGGTACCTATTTCTATATATAACTAATGATTCTCGTCGATTTGCCGCCCTTTGATTAACTGCCGCCCCCAAGCGACGCTCAATCTGCCTACCCCCACGGGACGTCACTGTGTGGTTCCATTGTGAAATTAGCCTTAGAAGTTAGTTGAATATGCCATATTAGCTACATCTTCGTTGTCCCTTCAAAATCGACTATGTGAATATTCTGTACCAACCTTCAATAAGTAGGTAACTACACGAGAAATATCTTTTTAGTGAAACGATTTAAACTTTGTTATTTTATATTTAATTATAAACGATATAGTTTTATAATTTAACCGTATTTTACCTATTTTGTTAAATAAATAATAACTAAAGAAGTTATGAATTATGATAATCTGAAAACAGGACTAACCTACTTATTCCCGGTTGGTGCATTATAGGGTTACATGTAAGTTGTACGTATGCAGTTCATCGTGGGACACTTATTCGTGCGCCGCAGTACGTGAAACATAAGTTCGTATAACATTTTATCAAATGACGTTTTCTTCGTTGAACATTTCACCGTGGAATACATTTGTACGTATCTTACAAAATGCGGCTATAGTTTGCAAATAGTACTGTTCCAATTAGATTAACCCTAACCTAACCTAACCTAACCTAGTATAGACATCTCATAAAATTCGCCACATGTTGTAGCATACGTACAAATATACTCCACGGTGAAATGTTCAACGAAAAACTCGTCATTTGATTAATTGTTACAACTGTAACAGTGTGACTGTTTACGTACAAATTTCCGGATACAGCATTATAGTATTATGTTTTTGCGCCAAAAAACAAAATGACAATTTCAATACACAGTTTCTCGAAACCAGTTTTTTTTGGTATCTATATTACCTATGTATGTTATATGGTAATTTGTCAAGAGATTCGTTTGAATGACAATAGTCATGTGACTTTTCTGCTATACAATGTACATATCCAAAATTTGAATTAATTTCTCTACCCTTTTCCTTAAATACTACTTTTAAAATTATATAAACAACACAATATTTTTTAATTGATAAAAATGCAAGTGAAGATTGAATTCATAATAATATATATGCAAATTTAAAAAAATGTATGATAACATCTAGTCTTATTTAGCATTTATTATAATATTTAATATTTTTAACAAAGAGTGTCAGGCAATATCTATAATAGTTAGTTACCTTATATCTATCATCAATTTTTAAATAAAATATTTTTTTTAAATACCTAATCAATTGACAGTAAGGTTTTGTCAAAAAATGTCTGTGTGCAAAAGGAAAACGAATATAAATTTAAACTCAATACTTTTCAAGAGACGTTTTGGACAGCTTTGTATGAGAGTTTCTATGTTTCTGTTGGAATTTATTAATTCAGAAGCGTTAATTCGATTAATTTTCTTATCTCATTTATATAATATGAGTTCGCAAAATATTTTTTTATAAATTATCATGAGATTCTATGGTTGTCACCATAATTTATCACCTTTTCTTTATAATATACATATTTATTGTTTTAAATAATTATTTATTTTAGCTTTAACGAAGCCGTCTGATGTTGATTTCGTACTCAGTACTGAACTGAATAAAGCCGATACTTACAAATTTACGAAACCTTTGGTGGGAGATGGTCTTATTAGCGGAAAATGTATGTATACAATTCAATCTAATTGAGACTAATAACAGTACTTTCATTAACATAATAATTATATTAATTAAACAAAAAAATGCCCACTATTGCGTCACAAGTGACAGCATCTCACACCAATCAATGGTCCACCCATGCTTTAACCCTTTACTGCATAGTGTTGCAAATTTGCGACATTTCAAACTATTTCGATATAGCCAATGCCATATATGTAAATTATCAAATAATATCCTTTTTCGATGCCTAGAAAACTGTTTTACCATAAACATCCTACTTTACCGATTTTGTTTGGACATTTCAAGAAATAAAGCATTTCTGCATTATAGTCTCTGTATTTCTGCTTTGACAGTTGACGAATTCATATGTACGTGAAAATCCGCATTTGTAATAGGTGATACATCAGTGAAACGGCAAATAATTTTCAACTATAGGCGCGACGAAATTTTGGACTCGCTGCCATTCGGAGAGAGAACGTCGAGCTGGGAACACGTCAATTTGTTTCGTGATGGCGACGGGGGTATTAATTCTTAAATCGTGTAAAGATGACTAAAAACGTTACCCATTTACTTTAATAAGAAAACATGTGAATGAATATATTATTATTGTTACTAATAGAACAATAAACAGAACATTAAATGGACACATTTTGGATTTATATGACAAATTATATTTCGTTTGGCATGCGTCATTTGCACCCGCGACCCGCAATCCGCGCATCGCCTAGCAACGATCTTTTTAGACCGTGCCTCAACTGAGCATAGCCTTAATATAACATGCAATGGAAACTTCATAATATTATATATCGTAAAACTTACAATATTATTATTATTTTTACAAAGTATATGTGTGCAGACTTAAAATTAATTTGAATGTTTCAGTGTCAGTTTGGAAGCCACACCGAAAGATGATTTTGCCAGCATTTCACCAAACGGTCTTGAATAATTTTATAGAAATATTTGTGAATACAAGTGACATATTGGTAAAGAAATTAACAAGTAAAATTGGAAAAGGAACTTTCGATGTGTCTGACTTTATCAGTTCTTGTACTTTGGATATGATTTGTGGTAAGTAGTTTCAAATTTACTACATTTTAAACCAATGGTAGTAATAACTACTTTTAGTTTAATAAACCAGTTATTGATTTAAATTATGTACGAATACATTCCCACCAATGTTTTAAATTAAACATACATTTCAAGAGTGCGTAACATATCGAATAACAATTTTATATCGTTATCTTCGTAGTGATAATCAACAAGAATTGAATAATTATTAATAAAAAAAATGTATTTTTTGTTCATTTATAATATTATTGTGGGATGCTGCCAAAAGTTGATAAGTCGATAGTTTAGGTATTTAGAGTTAACGACGGATTATGTGTCTTTATAAAAATATGTATGCTAGAAAAAAAAATCAAGGTCATTCGATAAATAGAGCACGCATAAATCACAAATAAATTTAAATTATGCTAGATTTTAGAGGGCATGCCAAACTTCAAATTACAATAATTACTCCATAACACAATTTCGAGACTTATATTATAATATTATATTCTTCCGCATAGCTTAGTAAAAAAATCCTCAATCTGCTATAGGTAAATAGAGATTGTGATCGAAAAATAATCAGCAAACGCTAATCTCGAATCTCAAGAGATTAATTTTAAGACTTATTCTTATTTCTCGAGAAATCATCAATGAGATTCTCAAAAAAATCGATAAATTGAGGGGCTTAGTATCATAACTCCATCTCCATAATCTCCATCAATGTGTGTTTTTGGCAAACCAAAAAAAAAACTGTTTTCATGCTACAGTTACGAATAAACAGTTTGATTATAGTTTTATTAGATGGAGGATCGCAAAATAAATTGCCTGTAGTAAAATACAGATGTTATTTTTCGTCAAACATTCAAGATATCTTCAATTTATACTTGGAGATTCTTAGTTTTGATGTGAGTCTATGGAGATTATTAGTTTAGAAAATACGCCATAAGGATATCATGAGTTATATTTTATTAATTATATTAATTAAGTAAAACTTGAATAAAACTGGGGAACAGATGCTTACACTTTGATAGATAAACAAATACTGTCGACCATGACAGTTCAATGCTGCATTCTCATTGGCTGGAATAGAGATTCTTAGCTTAGAAAATCATAGGGCGTTGGAGAATATAAGTTTTGAAAATAAACACAGATTTCACATTCATTTTGTATGGGAGATTGTCAGCTTAGAAAAGTAATTTATACTTTGAATGGTAGGTATGAGCACGGAGAACAATGCTGCATTCATAACTCATTTTGGGTATATGCTGGAGATTATAAGTTTTGATACCAACGCCCTCAATAATTGTCACTTGGCTTAGCTGCCCAAGAAAATTTGATATCTTGACCTTCGTTATATATGTATATATATGTAATTTTTTTTCTTACATACTAATAATTTATTGTATCTCTTATTCTTTCCAGAAACTGCTATGGGTGTAAACATAAATAGTCAGACATACGAAGATGCACCTTACTTAAAAGCTCTGTGTGCTTATTCTGATTTACTTACAAAACGATTTTTTCAAGTATGGCTACGTCCAGACTGGCTTTATAATCTGACACCATACGCCAAACAGCAAAGAGATTATATTACAATACTTAATGAATTTACAGAAAACGTAAGAGATTCAAGTTTTTCCTTAGATATATATATAATTCGTCAGTGTTCTGGCAGAAGACAATAATTCGAAAAAATTACATATTGAGTTAGTTATACCAAAATGTTCCTTATTTCAAACTTTACCGTCTGGAAACCTTCTTAATAAATAAACAGTCTTTTTTTTAAAGTCATCCTTTTTACGATTACTTAATAAACTCACATGATAGACCATTTGAATCATTTTAACAACTTCAAAATCAAATTACTCAGAACTAGTATTCTCCAGTTAGTGTGTTCTGCCAGAACAGAGACGATATGTTATAGTCCTCATCATGACCCCACATCTTGAAACGGGCCCCCAGGCCAGGATCTTCGGCGGGCCCCTACCTATCGCTAGGCTTAAAGGCACTATGACGTTCTGTAATTTTTGATGATTTTTTTTGTATTTTTTAATAAATCCACTTGAATTATGAAGTTTTCGAATATCGCCACACAATAATCAAAATTTGCATCACATACATGTTTTAAAATGTTATATTCTTAAAGTAAAATTGCGTAGCAGGCGACTTTTTTACCATAAACCAGAAAATTTGTGATGTGTGTTTATCTCACTTGTTAGGTCGAGCCGCCACGACGGGCCCCCTTGACCTCGGGCCTCCAGGCTACAGCCCTATCAGACCCCCCATTGTGGGGGGCATGGTCCTTATTCTTCTTATTCTTTTGTTCGTTATTCGAGACTAGCTCTGGGTTTGAAATGCTCTACCGCATCGCTTGCCATGAAGATAATCGGTCATCTTCGAAAGACAGTTGTCGCCATCCGTGATAATTATCCTGGTGTTTGATTTCCAGGTTATTCGAATGAAGAAACAAGAATTCTACGACAAGAAAAATAATTTCAGTGATGACATGGTGACTTTCGATAGTAGTGAGTTACGTTTAAAAATAATTTAATAAGTATACGATTTAGATAATACAAATAAAAAAAAATTGTCGAAACCAAATTCAATACAACGGTTAAAAAAAATATTTCAATTAACAAAAGAGTTCAAAAAATGTTTTATAAAGTTTCTCAATATGTTTACACCTGCGGACCACTGGAAATAGGAGAAACGTTTTGCGGACCGTTAACGAAGAAATAAAAAATATCAATCATATACTGTACGAAAATATTGTCTTGGCTACGTGTTAAAACTGTGAACTAACATGCTCCGCCCATTTTTAACCGCAATTCCATTATAAGCTCCTCCCATTCAGTAAACAACAGCGCCTGGAAACGTAGCCTAGAAGATGTTTCGTCCAGTAGTTCCTACTATCGGAATTTTCCGTCGTTTCTCAGGCGAATAAAAAGATATTTGTGAATTTTTCAAATAATGTAATATACAAACGTGCTAATTTTTAGCATGGACATTTTGACGCCAAAATTTCGGGGAACACCAGAAAAATTTTGCAGATCACCGGTTGAGAAACACAAGTTTAACTTTAGATGATACTATTTAATTATTTGTTGGAACGCTACACTCACTTTAAGCCACGGGTTTCCAAACCATAATCCCCAGGGTTTTTTTCTGCAAAAATTATTATGCTGCATCAAATTTAATAACATTACATTTCCTTCACTATAATATCTTAGTGCACGTCGCATATTAAGATGATTATGCGTCAAATTGTTGAACAGTATTTTGACACGAGTTCCATGTTTTTATAATACAATATGCATGACGGAAATTGGTCGTAACAAAATAAAATAAGGATTTGATTTGATTTTTCTAGATTCGAAACCCAAGAGGAAAGCTTTTTTGGAGATGATTATTGAATTCTCAGAAGAAGGTGGTCACTGGACAGACAAAGAAATTCTTGAAGAAGTTAACACCATGACAATTGCTGGTCATGAGACCACTGCACAAACTGTTTGCTTTATATTGCTGATGCTTGGTATACACCAAGATATTCAAGATAAAGTTTTTGATGAGTAAGTGTCACCGTCCATTCTATGTGGCTCCTGCAGACCCTAGTCATACCAATAAGTATTAGTTAATTTGATTCCACAATGGATACACACACTTTTTAGTATGCTTTCCCCATACCCATACAATCCACGCTTTGATTCTAGCGATGAACACATAGCTTTCTGCAATAACCACCTGTCGAATGCCCACCTACAAGACACACCCACAAGTGGTTATCGAATGCGCAAAGCGTTAATCTATATTTCATTATTTAAGTTTTGAAAATCTATGATTATTTTTAGAGAAAATATCATTTTAAACCCTCAGAAATAAAATAAATCCTAAAACCCATTGAAATTTGAACTTACATATTTCATTGTCCTGGTGAGTGCTCTTTTCATGATTCATGCATTTTTTTGCTAATAACTACGCTATATGTGTTTCAAATACCGCCAATAAAGTTCTACTAATTAAACTACCGCAATTGAAATCATAATAATGATATGGCCAGTATTGTTTATAGCTGGCGTCGGGGATATATTTCTACTTATTTACGTTTAATAAGTATGTTTCTGAGGTTTTTCAAAAGAATCTATTTTATTGGTATCGAAAATAATTGGGCCACCTATTAGGGTATATTTTTTTTCCCGAACATGTCCTATCCTAATAGGATCATATGGGCCTCCACAGAGTAGAGGTTTGTATTAACAGAGAAATAGATGTCAGCCACTTGCTCAACCTATTAGGTCCATACCCTGACTCACGCACAAATTGAAAAACAATATGTGTACTTGCCAGACCCAGGATTCGAACCTAGGACACACGGCTTGATAGTCCAACGCTTAAGCCGCGCGGCCACCGTGGGTGTCATATATTACCGATATGTATATATCGTTTTCTAGATGGAGAAATTAAATTCAATTCCAGTATCATATTATTATACTTTAACAACAAATATAAGATATCTATTAACAAAATAATTATGTTTACTTTTCCATTTCATTAAAATTAAAACAGTAAGAAAAATTGTCCACCAAAAACGCGTTTACGTAAAAGAGTATGTAATGATAAACCACCAATATCGCGGATCATTTATTTCATAATAATAAAAGTGTTTAATAATGTAATACCCCGTTTACACGTGAATGGATTTACTGTTGGCAGTGAGTATGTATTATCGCGGCCATAACAATAAAATGTATGGGCAAACACGTACTAATCCTGCTATTGCAAACTTGCATGCATGAATCAAAAAAGTTTGTAAGCTTCTGCATTTTCATGCGACAGTAGGGATTTTTTCGATCTGCGCCTGCGCAGTAGAACGATAGTGGCGAACCTGCCGGCAAAAAAACGAACTATACTCATTTTGAGGTTAACCAATTTTCAATACCTGTCAAATAGTACTATAAAATGAAAACATCTCGCGTCTCGCTTACTAACTGACTGAGAGAATGAGATTGGAGAAACAGTCAGTACTTTTACATGTAAACAGTTATTGTCACGATAGTTTAAAATACGCACTATATTGCTGCCAGTAAATCCATGCACGTGTACAGGCGATATATTATTAATAACTATAAACGTTTAAATAAAAATTGTACACGTAGTGTACTTATTTTTCAGGATTTATGAAATATATGGCGACTCTAATAGACCAATTGTAAAGGAAGATTTCGCCATGATGCCATACACAGACAGAGTCGTAAAGGAAACTCTTCGACTCTTTCCTCCAGTGCCCCTTATAGCGAGGCAGCCAGCCGATGAAGTCAAGCTTGGTTTGTAATGGTTTATTAAACACTTATCGTATTGTCGTGTCGGGAAAATGTATAGACTATTTTGCTGACAAGGTCTGGAGTTGTCGACCCTCATCGAGGTATGTCACACTTGCAGAATGTGCTGACTGTAGATGAGGTGCTGTGCGATACTTGTGTCACTTGCTGATTATCACGTTGTTGCAATCACGCTGACAGTATTAATATATAGCACAGCTTAATATCTATTAACATACATATTATTGTAATTATTGTTTGGTAGGCGCGCCCATAGAAAAATGTGACGGTTTGTCGGCTCGTTCCAATAAACTGCACCATCGATAATAATATGTTTGAAGCCAATGTGACGCAGCTATCACGGTGGCCAAGGAAGGCATGATTGGGAAAAGTCTTTTTGGTTAAAAAGCATTTTAAGCATTTTGTAATAAATAACTTGATTTCTATACCCAGCATTTCTTCTATACCCAGCATTTGAGCATGGGGCAAGCACAAGTTCGCGCCACTTCCCTCGGTCTAACGCCAACTCTTGCGCCTCCCGCCATGTCAGACCTGCAGCACGTAGGTCGCTTTTGTAGCACCGCTGCAGGGTGAGGGAGGGCCGGCCATGGCAACGAAACCCTTGAGGCTGTGTCATAAGGGTATGAAGTGTCACACTCTTTGGCGGCATCAGGAACACTCTTGCCCTAGCCACGTAAACGTCGTAAAGCGTCTCTTCATGATTACCTTAATCACCGAAGTGTCAATAAGCTAATATAAATATTATAATATCTTAGTGTACAATAATGACTGAACGTCGAACTTCTCAGAAGATAAATAAAATATGTCTTTGTTTATTTATTCTATTTCTTAAAAAAGTTTTTAAACACTTGAATGATTTAATATCAATAAAGAAAAATAAATGTCACAGTTTATGACTTAACGCTGCGAACAATGAATGCGTCAGCCAAATTGAATCGTTCTAAAAACCGATGACGACACTGGGTCACTTTGTCAATAGTGAATAGCAGTATATTTATTTTTTATATTTCACATTATTATTAATTTAAGTGAAATTATAAAATAAACTAACATTGCGTAGGTAATATTTATATTGTAAATCAGCGTTCATTCGAACTCAGATTTATTTCTAATGTATTTATATGACATTAAAAGTATGCTTCTCTTATATTATCGTTCTTATTTATTATTCAGCTACGACCTACTACCCATGTAGTGCTGCTGTGTTTTTTTGAATTTTGATTTATTATATGAATGTATTTGAGTGGTTTAGAAATAAATGCGAGAGTTGGTATTTTCGTAAAAGTTTGGCGATTCATTAAATCTTAAATGTGAAATTGTTAAAAATTAGCTCGCCAACATTGTTATAAAACAGAAACTGGTGTTTTTGTTTCTAGAGTCCTAATTTCATGCGCCGATCAGAAAGTGTGTAAAAAATGCTACACACAACGCTACCATAGGAACATTGGACCACGGTTTAAGAAGTATACAATGACCTCATTGTAATCCTGTGCAAACTGAAAATCTATTTGGATTGCAATCGCTTCGCGCCCATGAACGAAGTATTGTTCATAATATTGCTACATGTTCTACTTCGCTAAGTGAGTGATACACATATGAATAACAATGAAAAGTTGAGCGATGTCTTCAAAAATGCAGGCGGTGCGTAGCACTTGCATGGTATTAGAGGAGCCGCCGCTGATTGAGATACAGGTTCTGAAAGGTAACTTGCAACATGTAGTGAGCAGAACATACAATATTTCTGAGAGAATTTTTGTATACAACATCTCAATACTACATGCCGCATGTTTATAAAATCTTATTATTAAGCTTGAATTGCGTTCTCCTTTAATTATATATAAGGATTTTAAAACTAATCGAAATATGTTCAAGGGTAATAATTAAACATTATATTAATTATTATTATTTTATCGAAGGCTTTATGCTAATTCTTTACTCATAATTATAACTTACAGAATTGTTGCTTCCTGATTGTCTACAGTTAATTTTATAATACGAGTATATTATATTATTATAGGCCAACACTTAAGATGCTAAAATGCTTGCTTTAAGTTTTAAGTTATATACTAATCATAAAATATTGATTTTTAGAATTACGGCTTCTGTTATCATTAATTATTACTTGTCTTATAGTGATGCTAGGCTTTATTAGGTTTGCTTCTATAATTAATATATGAATTTATATACATTAATGGCTCAATGATTCCATTAATTTTCTGATTTATTAAGTTGTCAAATGGTTACTATAAAATTGTTAAACATTAATATTTCTCGTAGTCAATCCTGCTCATATTTATATGAGTCAGCTCGATAATGATAACGGCATCTTTAGGGTTCTGGTGGATGTATTAATATATTATACTAGGTACCTACTTGACGCTTTCAAAGATAAAATCTTTTCGTGTAAGTAATAATTTCATCGATTTTATTTTATAGAAAACTACACCCTACCAGCTGGGGTCGAATGCTTGATAGGAATCTATGGTATTCATACAGATCCAAAAATATGGGGAGAAAAATCTAAAGAATTTAATCCTGATAACTTTTTACCAGAACGATGTGTCAGTCGACACTCATGTGCCTATATCCCATTCAGTGCTGGACCTAGAAATTGTATAGGTAGGTATTCATTTGTTTTTAAACCTGTTGATATTTTAAGTTTGTCGTTGTAATTTTGGTTGCTTTTTAAAATTTTAAATTTCAATGGTCATATCATATTGTCATAAATATATTTTTCAGCAAAACAATACGCCATGGTGTCTATGAAAGTGATGATGACATCCATTTTGAGGACAATGAGAATACATTCGGATGTTCTTTATAAAGACATTGATGTGGTATACGAAATCTCTGCGAAATCAGCCAGAGGATATCCAATATCGGTTGAGCCAAGAATAATTAATGCCAGCTGAAATTAAACAACTTTTAAAACAAGAGGTGCTGAGGAAAAATAAAAGTGACCAAGTTGAGTAAACCGACTTGAATGTTAAATAGGTATATAGTGATTGTTAATTCTACGAGTAGGTATAATATAACTGTTTCCAACGTCCTGTAATTGAGGTCTCGTTCGCAAATTAATGATCCTACTCCACGAGAAACCATTACTGTGTCTTTTATTATTTATTAATGTTTTAGTGGTCGAGAAAATAATTTTATCCACGTCATTTAATGTCCACGGAATATCCTCAAATTTTGAGAATAAAATCCTTATAATCTTTTCATACAAATCAGTTATATCTCTGAGTCTTCTTCCATGCATAAATAGGCGTGTAATAATAATATTGTGTAAAATAAATCATTTTCAAAAACCTCATAACTATTAGAAAAAAATCTTTTTTTTTTAAATTATATTACATGTTCTCGTTTAATCTTCATAGCCTTATTATTTAATCGTTGTATTATAATTTAATAATAAATTTGTACAATTAAATAAAAAAAAGTTATTTTATTTTTCTTTCTTTACTGCCTACTTCTTTCACTTTTATTTATTGGGTCTAGGGCGATTTGGCACCGGACAACTGGACGCCACGGAATTCGAAAATAAATAGACGTTATGTACTTATAGGTACTTAAAAAAATATTCAATATTATTATTTATACTTCAATGATTATATTATGATTTTATAGTTGGTAAGAATATAAATATGCAGATGTAAAAAATGATTTAATTATGTATATGTTTAAGTTCCAACGAAAAAAGAGTTTTTTATGTTATATAAAGCCTTGTGCGTCAATTACATTGAGCTTCTTTACGAGCTGTTTGTTGGCGAATTTATAATCTGCCTGTAAAGTCGCCCAGTGTAATCATCGAACAAGCTAACATGTTTGATGATTACACTGGGCGACTTTACAGGCAGATTATAAATTCGCCAACAAACAGCTCGTAAAGAAGCTCAATGTAATTGACGCTTTAGGCATGGTAATTCTCAATCCGCGATAAAGAATTCATTATGTTAAGAGTAAAATGAATTCAAACTACTAAGTAGTAGATAGAAACTGATTAAAATACCTCGTCTACACGTGTCTACGACAGTGCGGCGTCCAATTGTCCGGAGGCCAGTCGTCCCATTCCCTATTTATTTGTATGATTCGCGGCCAGTTTCGTTGATACTGTTATGTCAAGTGACAGTGGCGAACTCAGGCTTTAATATTGGGGGGAGCCCAAGGAGGAGATTGTAAATTAGTCACTTTCACAGGCTCTTTTTCTTCTTCATATAATTATTTTTACATAATATTTTCACAATACACGGCGGCATATTTGTACAGTTTCTCCTAGTTTTTATTAAATTGAAGGCATAGTGGCGGTAACCATTGAGCCTGTCATCAGCGACTGGCGGATTGGAAGTGACTAATAGCGACCATGCTGGACATGTACGCCTAGTGTGCTAAAACATTACTCAAATAATATCGGCTGTGCTACCCGCTTGGTCTAGAGAGCTACAATATTTATGCCGAATTCCACTGAAAAAAATGTTATTTTGATTTACACCACCCCGACTATAAATAGTGGGTGTAGTCTTTTTTTTCGCCGAGCGTTTATCGTCGATTTCTGGTTTTTTAATACTGAGGTTCCAAAATAATAATTGAAAATGGACAAAAAAAGTATTATTGCATTTAACTTACACCTAAACCTACTCAACACAACACAGCCTAATTTCTCGTTTATCGGTATTTTGTCTATTGCACTCGGTGTACCTACACCATGGCCCCCACATCCTGAAACGAGCCCTCAGGCTAGGATATTTGGCGCGCCCCCTACCTACCGCTAAGATTAAAGGCAGTGTGAAACACTACATTAACGTTTTTCAAATTGTGTTTTAGTTCAACAGTGAATTATTAGCGATTTTTAATACATCTACTTTAATAATTGAGCTGTCGAGTATCGACACATAATAATCAGAAAATATATTGCACAATTATATAATTTAAAATGTTCATGGTCATGAAGTATAATAGCGCCATTCGACTTTTTTTTACTATTAAAGCTAATTTATGATGTGTGTTTATCTCACTTATCTGGTCAACCCGACACCCCGGGCCCCCCACAGCCCGGGCTAGAGCCCTGTCTGCCCTCCCCAGCCATTGCCTACACCACTCCGGAATTCGGGTAGACACCGAGAATTTTTTGACAGTTCCATTAGGGATTGGGTTTCTAAAAAACCCGACATTAGTGTTTCGAAATTTTTGTGTTAGAAATTAAAATCTAATATTTTTTTCTAAAAAGGGTGCTGGAGAATATTACAGATCATGTTTTTGCCTGTAGTCGAAGGGCAACGGAAGTAAACTAGAGATCGAACTCGACAAAAAATTACAGTCCTGTTAAACCTTTTATGTCAATTAATACGTTTTGTTTCAACCAGTGAGCTGAATTTTTGAATGGAAAGATATTTTCATTATAACTAAGTTTAGGTAGGTAGCTATTTCTATATAGTATACCAAATGAATAAATGATTCTCCTCGACTTGCCGCCCTTCGAGTAACTGCCGACGCCCAAGCGACGCTCAATCTGCCCACCCCTACGGGACGTCATTGGTTATGTCTCTCAGGGAATAAAGCAAAGGAATCAGGTGACTAGTGTCGAAAGGAACCTGATGTGAAGAGCCAACATCTGGTATATTATCGATCCTTGTCGAAAAGTAAGCAAATTATTATTTTCACTCCTGAGAGTAGCCATTCGCGCAAACCATTCAGTCCATGCACTGGATTAAACACATTAAAAAATAACATGCATTCTTTGATCGAACCACAGGCCCTTGGCTTCGGTGACGGCCGTTCAATCAACCAGGCCATCGTGAATACCAGTAGGTACTTAATCCCAATAATAATTGCCATAAATCATTATCGTTCGGGAATTCGCTTTTCCATATTATGAAACATTATAATTATTATTTTGTACAATTCTGATTTCAAAATGGAAAAAAAAGAATTCAGCCAAGTCAAAAGAGCATACATTTAGAGATGGCTTCAAATTCATTAGTTTCTTCGAAAAATTGCAAACGCCACCAATCTGATAATAGCAAACGTTTATTAGAACCAAAATATACAGATATAAAAGAATATATTCAGAAATTTCATATGTCTGACCAGCATTCATTGGATTCAAGGAAACAAAAAAATGAAAATGAACGTCGGGATATTGTAACACCGTGTATATACTGTAATAGACCTTGGACAGGTTATTTAAATCAATTGCACATGTCAGGTATTAATAATTATTTTTGTATAATTATTTAGCTACCTATTTATTTTGTGAATTTATTATTATTACCTATTATTACACACTCATTAAAACTTATAAATCATTTTTATTACACTAATGTTGAAGTAACTATTCCTACACTAGACAACCAGTAATAATAATTATAGACCTCCATAATTTTAATTTCATTTTTTTACAATGATTCAATCGATTGTAGTCATTCGCTCAACGTTCATTGTATAATAAGGGGATACTTACCATTACAAACACCTATATCTGTGAATAGCTTGATCCAGCATCATCATCTTCCATTTTTCGTGAATCCCGGCATGTATCTATAAAAGACGGTAAAAATCCCTTCAAATTAGGTCATAGTCATTGAAATATGCCCTACATCAGCGATTTCCAAACTGGGGCGCGCCTCCCTGGGGAGGTGCGGAGTGTTGCAGAGGGAGGCACGAACAGTTTAACACAATTAATGTAGCCACAGGTTTTCAGTTTGCAACGCCGCGGCCGCTAGTAATAAACTACATAAAAAACCGTCCTATAAAAGGTTGTTTGCAAACCTGTCTGAAAATATGGAGACTAATTTAATTATACCTCACTTCTATACTATTGTGAAGCGCGCTGGCTATCTCGTGAAAAAGGTGAAATAAAAGCGTCAAATCATAATATTGAAATTTGAGGCAAATTCGTTTAGGAACGATAATTTTGTTGTTAAACTTGTCTATTTGGTTGAAATTTAAAAAAAAATGAGTGAATAAGTCAATGCACGGACCACTAATGTATTCATTGATTTAAAAAGACAAAGTGAAGGCTTTCATAAAAAAATGGAGCTATGGAAAATAAAATTACAAAAAAAAAGTTCGTCATGTTTCCATTTTTAAATGATTTCTGCGCCAGAAATATTGGAGCAAACAAAAATCTATTTACTGAGTTCTTGGTTAGTTTGTTAATGCACTTTTCACATTATTTTATTAATAGTAAAAATGTCGCTTTGTTTCGGAGCAATTAAATATTTTAAATATGTGGTTGTGCATTGCAATTTGATGTGATACCTATAATATGATGATTGATATACTTAAATGATAGCTCCCATGTATAATTTAGGAAACACTACATTAGAGCACCACACTGCCCTTAACCTCAGCGATAGGTAGGTGGGCTGGCCAAAGATCCTGGCCTGGGGGCCCATTTCGGGATGTTGAACCCATGATAGAATCGATTTGGATAGACTACAGGTATTGAAATTGATTGTGCTAATAAACAAGCACATTCATCGCATGAAAAACAAATTAATTTAAAAATGAATATAATATAAGTAGTAAACAGTAAAGCTTTGTTTATTTTTATATTTTTTTTTTCATTTTTTGTATTATTAGTACATTGTTGACTATTTAAAAAGGTGTCTGTATTATTTAATGAAATAAACGGGGGAGGGGGAGGCGCCAAGATTAGATTTTTTTTAAAGGAGGCATAGTAACATAAAGTTTGGAAACCACTACCCTACATAGTAGGTACACGCAGTAGCTTTGTATAATATAATGACCCTGCAGTAGATTGCAAACTTTTGAAATATAATCGATGGGTCAGTATGCAGATAAATCGTTGAGTTATTCGCGTCCGGAAAATTGCACTATGTAATTGGCCGTATCACAGTTCACCATTAGATGTTGTATAGATAGACAGCCGATGGCCGATGGCATTGAGATCAAATTAATGTCTAAATAATTAAACAGTTTGAAAATGTAATAAAAACCACCGGACTCTAAGAGAAACACAGAAGAAGATGGGTAGGTAAGTACATTAGAAATAAAATCAAATCATATAAATTAATCACATAAATGTGTAGCAATCATACCATTAAGTATTAAATGACAGTGATACACTTTAATGTGTATGCTTTGTTGTTAAAAAAAAACAATAGAGCGATAGTGATTGTCAGCATTTCCTCAATCATAATTCATAACTTTATCAGTAGGGTCTGTCATGATTTGTTAATTGCGACAATATGTATCTCTAGTAATATAATATGTACTGCATTTGTATAAATTGGAAGGACAATCCATGAATCCTCACTCATCCATAAATAATAATAATAATAAATCCATACAGTCCGTCACGCGACATAGTCAAGCGTCATTCCACTCGAATTAAGTCTCTCAGTTCATTAATATAATCAATCTCTTGATCACATCGATCTCACCAGTACCTACATCCAGTGACGTCCCTAGACAAAATGCCGCCCCTAGGCAGTGTCAAAATGCCACCCCATTTTTTGTACAGTATTTTTTATCATCCTTTCATGACTCCAATATCTAAGAAATGTGTTGTATGGATACATTACTAACAAAATATATATCACTAAATCTAATTTAAATGCCATCTATACTTCAATAGACAATATTGCGACGCCACGGTTTTCAGAGTGACTGGCAAAAATATTTGGATATATTAATTAGATAAGTATGTAACTACCTATAATTCAAATATAATTCTCAAATCTACACGTGTCATTGCTGGTCATCAAGGATGTGACGTCCAAGGACAACGGAAGTAAACTAGTCATCGCAAACCCGACAAAAAATACACTCCGATTAAACATTCTATGTTAATTAATACATTTCGCTTCCAACCAGTAACCTGAATTTTTTGATTGAGAGATATTTCCGTGATTACTAAGTTTAGGTACCTATTTCTATATAAACCTAATGATTCTTCTCGATTTGCCGCCCTTCGAGTAACAGCCGCCCCCAAGCGACGCTCAACCTGCCTAGCCTCACGGGACGTCACTGCCTACATCATCTCACGCTGTCATCCTTATTATTGTACCTATTTGCAGTATTCTTGTAACGATAAATAAACTCTCTCCTCCAAACAACTTCAAACAAGACGACATTTATTATCTCTCTTCTCGACGTCATCATCCCCAAAACTGTGCTACGGCGAAATGTAAAACTTAAAATAAAATTTACGTGTACCTACCGAAATGTCCAGTAAGTAGTGTTTTTGTCATTTCTCAAGGATTTTCTATGTTTGCAGGGTTGGACAAAGCGGCTTCAGTTACTTTAAAAAAATGTCATGGTTGCTCCAATGAAGAAAGATTATCATACTGTCCTCGACGAAGAAAATTTAATTGTTCTGAATTAGATGTCTGGGATAAATTGAGTACCTTGGTATCAAAGTGGGATATACGCCACCTCCCACTAAATTCATGTTTTAATTGATTATGGTAGTGAAAGTGATGCTCTTTTCAAAAAATCCACCAAAAGTATCAAAAACGGTAGTTTTCATAAAGATTTTTGAGTTTAAAGTTGGTATGTTATATGAAAAACGGTCACTTTTTACACTTGTTTGTCAGTCTCCTGTAAAATTTTGTAAATGGCTTATGTCCCACTTTGATACCAAGGTACTCAATTACATAATGATTAATAATTTATTTAAAATCTATTATTTCCCAATAAAAATAATTGTAATGGAATAAACTGTCAATATTTTAAACAATATATAAATTAAATTGTCTAAGTACCTATGTTGTTAAAGCTTTTGTATTCAAGTATATCTAATAACTAAAATTATTGGTTATAATAATATAGTAGATATTAGGATACAGGGCTAATGTAATTATTTTTTTATTATTACAACGTTTTTCTTAGGTCGTATTATTATTTTTCCGGTGGTTGTTTGTCCGGTAAAAATCTTGCAATCGATTTTTAACTAACTTCCCGACTAGCTAGAAATTTGAAACTTTTAGAATATGTCAGACACGATGCCAACGCATTTTTAAAATACTTTTAGCCATCTTTAAGTAGAATTGAATTAATTTTTAGTTAATTCTGTTTTATATGAAAAGTTATTTCAATACCATTATTGGTTGCTAGGGGGTCCTAGCAACTAAATTACTAAATAATATATACGTGCGTTACTATGGAAATCAATATGAAATGACATTTCAATATTACAGAAAAAAAGAATACCTATTAAATTGTATATCTCTATAAGTTGTCTGCTGAGTGAGGGCGCCACATGCTAGCATTTTACATAATATCATTCAATACTTTTTATACTGTGATGCGCTTAGTTCTATATTCGAACACCTGACGATTTATGATGATATCTATTTATAGTGATTTTTTCGCACTTACCTTTCGGTTATCTTATACTGTTTATGTCAGGAAGATGTCAATCCTGTATTGAATATTAAATTAAATTTGTCGAGTTAGCGAAAAGTTTAACCTTTCACCCTTAATTACTTCGCGTATAATTTTTTTTTACATTTGAAATAGGGCGCCAAGCAGCGTCAAGATATTTATTAGTTTACTCTATGACCGTACTACACAACGGCAGCATCGTAAAAATTTAATGTTACGGCAACACAGTGAACGTAAAATTATATTAGTAGGTATATGCATGGTAAAATCTGACATTTAAAATATTTGACAGCCACGTTAGATTCTGACATATTTTTGTTTACTAATTATTTTCTGGCATTTTCGTCGGTCTAGCTACCTGAAAATAGTTTTTAAATCATTATAATACCTTTGATACTTTTATGTACCGCAAAATATAGGTTTTTGCTTGAAAAATGTCGGCGACACATAATTACAGTCTAGATCAAATTCGGTCGATTCTGTGTGACATTATACAAGCGTTGGCTGATCCTGATAATACAATGAAATTAAGTGAGGCAAAATTAGCCGCCGGAAACGAAATGCTAAAAATGATGCAGATAATATTCCCAATGGTCGTAAAGATCGAGATGGATGTTATAAAGAATTACGGATTTCCGAGTGGCAGGGAAGGAATCGTCCAATTCACGCAAATCGTCAGAGAAATGGAGAGAATCGACCCCGAAGTATCGAGCCTTCACAATGAAATAAGATGCCACTTTTTACCGCCGGTTTCTATAACATCTCAGTTTGAAAATTCGCTTTAGTAAATCAGTTTAGGAATTCGACTACCTATGTGAAAAGTGTTAACGAGATTATAATTTATCATTGATTGAACTATGATTGAGTGTAAAGGATGCATCTCTGTGCTATAGAATTATATGCTGATAATGTGTGTTATTATTTGTTGACGTAAAGAGGGCAGCTAGACTATTAAACTAAATGGCATGACTAAATCCAACCACTTGCCTTGTCTATGAATAGCTCTCTATTATCTATGTCCAGTTATTTTATCTTCTGAAGCACTGGTACTCTGGCGCTTACAAACATAAACTAATAGTCCGTTTACACATGCATGGATTTAGTGCATGGACATCAGTACATATTATTGCAACCATGACGATAAGATGCAAATGTATACACATATTATCAAGACTGCTGCATGCATGGATCAAAAAAGTTCAGCAGCTTCTGAATCTTCACGCAATAGTTGTAACTTGCGTGATATCTTGCATGCGCAGTAAAACGATAATGGTGAATGTGCCGGAAAAAATATGAACTACACTGCGCAGCATAGAAAACTTCATGGAACAGCAACCAACGCGTCTTGCTGATTAGCATTTTGTGAGTGAACAGTTATCATCGCGATAGTTTAATTTACACACAATCGGTGGTAGTAAATCCATGTTTGTGTACAGGCGCTAATACCACGTTAGCATGAAGTTTGATAGTTTTCAGATTCAGGAATGGAAACCGTAACAGTATTCAAATTTGCCCTGCATAATTCATGTGCACTAAAAGAAATTGCATCTGCTCTAGTTCACGGTTAAATTCGACCCCTTATAGTCAAAGAAACCTATCTCATTTTTGTCTACTTTGCAGCCATAGATGTATTAAAAGTAGAGATAGGCAACGATTTGGCTTCCTCATAGAACTGAATGAAGCATGCAGACAACAGCCGATAACTCAAACCTCAAAAAAAATGCAGGGCATCACGGAGGATTTACTTTTGTCATTATAACGTACCCATATAATATAATGTTAACCTGGAAATTTTGCTGCAAATTGATTACCAACCTGTTTCACCATACTTTTTCCCCATACTTGCCGGCTTCACCATACTTTCATATACAATGCCGCCCCTAGTTTGCAGCAGACCCCAAACATATTACTTAAGTAAATTTGATTTCACTGACATTAACGAGAAAGTGTTTTCGGGGTTTTCACGCATTGAACTATCTTTTATCTATTGAATTTTTTCACTTAGCATAATATATTATTCTATGTCCAGTATCAGACGTAACTGAAAATCGAGTTATAAAAAATTGAGATACCCTTCTTTTATCCCAAGGGGCCGAATTGTTTCATTATGGTTTTGATAGATAATGGATGTGTTTAAGAGGCGGTAATATACTAGGATTAAATATAAATCAAGATCATTATAAGACAACCTTTACATGCCACGGACGAGCTTGTCAGGCCTGTACTATATGTAATTCACTTTTGTCTAAATGAATTTCCAATAATCCTAATAAGGTCTGCACCTCAAAAATTATTGTTTTGAAATTGATAAACTTTATATTTAATTTATATATTTATATGAATGTATTTCTGAATAAAAATGTATTTTTTTACTATTTTGTTTTTCATATTTAATTCTGGTCTTCTTTGCCGACTCTCCTGCTTCCTCCAGCCAACCCAGTCCTCGACACATTGTTCTACGGTCATTTACTTTGAAGGTTTTTGTGACAGCTTTTCCCCCATCCCAAGTCCGTCAGCAACTTTCCCACCAGTGTTTCTATCATTGATATAGCAGTCAGCTTTCAGTTGTATAAAAACACCTGACTGAAGTTGTCTTCTTCAACTTTCAACCGATTTAGAAGGTGGACAATACACACTCTCGAACTAGTTGCAATAAAATTCATCTATTTACTAAATAACTTTAATACCTACAAAAACTGACATACATCTATACAATAAATAAAATTATTTATATAAGTATTTAAATTAGTTTCAGGATGTTTTAAAATTACATTCCTACGGGTACATCCCGTATCTACACACAAAATAATATACAGGTAACTCATTTATCATAACCCCGACGAGTGAAAATTCGTTATATAATCAGATTATTTGACAGGAACCAATACGTGATACCTACATAATAAGTGCAGTCTTGACTTGACCTAAGTAGGGAAAACGATGTAGATTTTTTTTGCAATGCAGAACAAAATGTTATTTTTTCAGTTTATTCCAATGTTATATTACTTTTTAATCACCTGATTACTTTTTTCAGTCAACGAACAATTCGTGGGTCGGGATGTGTAGTCAGGTAAGTCACAAAACAGCAAAAATGAGATATGAATGCCACTATACTAAAAAAAAAAATCTTTCGTTGTGTATAGTCAGGTAAGCCGTACGTCTCACCATTTGCGAGATGCAGTTTCAGTCAAAACATATTTTATATTTTACGGGGTGTGTACACAGTTAAGTCACATAAGTAGTCAGATAAGTCAACATTTTGTGTGACTTACCTTACTACTCATAGTTGGCTTACCTTCAAACGTCATACCTACTCAGTGTTGATTTTGGTGAATCTAACGTATTTTTAAAGATATTTTGAGCAATTATGAAAAAAAAATAACAACAGAACCTAAGTAAAATAGTCATATTATAATAAATTATGACTTATAAATAAGTATGTGTATTATTTGTAAATAATACAAATTTATCGAATTTGATTTATTTAAATCTAAAAACACGTACACAATATCCAAACAAATAATCTTGCTTCTAGGTTCAACCACATACTCCAATAACTTGTATGTTGACGATTCATTGATAGCATAAAAAATCCTGATTTTAATATTCAAGAATTATTACAGTCTAATTTACCGACATTAAAGAACCACGCCCTTCATGCTCAAATAGTGCTTCCACAATTACACATCACAACTATGTTATAACCTGTTACCCTCGTTCTCGATTGAGAAATAATAATCACCAAAAATGTAACTTAAGGGATGGTACAAAGCCTTCAGAAATGATAAAAATGTTGCACGAAATACTGGCAAAAGTTACACAACAAGTACCTATAATGGAAGTTATGAATACGAAAAAAGTCATATCAGACAAAGCGAACAGGAAAACAACATTTTCGCCAAGTAACAGTTCACAATATTACTTGACTGTTGAACTGTTACGGAAACCAATTTGTAAAGGTTGTACCCTAAAAACATTACGTGAAAGTCACATTCTTTTTGAATATGTTATGAGAAAAAAACATGCGACTACTTCTGATATACTTATTCAAGAAGATGCAAGAGGAAAAATATCTCTAAAAACAAAGATAGCGAAGAAGATAGGAAAGACACATATTCTCTCAATTCCATCATTATGAGAGTCATTACTCTAGAAGGGACTGTCAGAAAATACTTACAGCCACATTTGACAATAACTGTGATGTATTCTCAATATTTGAAGAGTATTAGCTCTAATCCCATCAATATTCGTTTATACGCAGAAATATTCCATGGCATGAACTTAACATTCAAACGGCCAAATAAAGATACTTGCCAAAAATGCGATAAACTTAACTTAATTAAGAATTCCACCAACGATGAAGAAAGAAATAAAAATCGTGAGGAATTGAAAGAGCATCATGACGAAGCTGACTTTGCATATTCAGCTAAAAGTTGTGATAAAGAGTACTTGCAAGATTCCTCTTGCCAAATTGTAACATTTGACATGCAGCAAAGTATCCTGGCCTTTTACAAACGACATTTGACAGTGCATGATTGTGATAATAACCAGGGGTATTGCTATGTATGCCATGAGACTCTTGCTAATAGAGAAGCTAACGATATCACTTCATGCCTGTTCAAATACTTAACCAAGGGGATACATGATAATATTAAGCATGTGATCATGTATTCTGATAGATGTGCGGGTCAAAACAAAAATAGCCACATAGCTGTAATGTGCATGATAGCAGTAAAACATTCTGAGACTTTAAACAAAATTGATCACAATTTTTAGTCCCTGGCCACACACATATGGAGTGCGATAGTGATTATCGCATAATTGAGAAGAAGAAAAAGACATTTAGTGGAACGATCGAACATCCTCATGATTGGGTCAAATCAATGTGTGAGGTTGCAAAGAAAAATCCTTTTAAAGTCACTGAAATGGACTCGTGCAGATTTTTTTAACTACTCGGATCGATTAAAAGGACCATTGCCACTCAGAAAAATAGATACAGATGGAAATAAGTTTGTTTGGAGAGATGTTAAGTGGCCTCAATTCAACAAGCACGAACCGGGAATAGTGAAATTTAAAAGAACTCTCGACGAGACGACTGCATTTTAACAAATTTCATATATAAGACGAGACAAAACGAAAGATTTGATAGACTTACTTCCATACATTTCACCGTATTATAGAGAATTTTATGAGTCACTTGAGACATCTGAGATAGTCAGTGATATTTAAACTGATATCATTGAAGAAATCCATACTGAAGTTTAATGATGACGATGAACCTTTATAATATTCAGGTTTGTGTGCCTTTTCACTAATTAAATAGCATCAAAGTAAAAAAAAGTTATAAAAATGCTACTTTTAAATTTATATAATATTTTGTTCAATAAACCAATAAGATTTATGTATAAAATGTGTTTTATTGCTAATATTAGTCGGATTAACATGAAAAAATAACAATATTACTTTGTGCATAGTAAGGTAAGCCAATCATTTTTTGTGCAATTCCAGTTAAGCCAATTCCTTTTTTTTAAACCAATTAAGTTTTAATGAAACAAAATAGTTAGAATACTTCTAGGACATATAATTGAAAGCCAATTACATGTACTTTGATTTTTTATCCTTAAAAAAACATAACTATAATTAGGGGAATATAGGGAATTTTTTGAACTTTGTTTTTGCTATATCTCAAAATGACAATTTGTGACTTATCTGACTTCACATCCCGACCCAAGAATTAACAATATTTAAGAATTTAACATTCTAATTATAGAACATACATAATTTTTAAAACACTTCCGAGTAAATATATTATAACCATTAGAAAAAATCTTTTTGAAAAAGATAGCTAATATTAGCTCAATTTAGAAAGCGCTTCATAGTATTATAATGCCGGGTCCACACTGGCAACCTTGTTAAATTTTACGATAAGTATGATAATTATCTTAAAGTTTACGAGGTTGCCAGTGTGGACCCGGCATAAGAGCCATTAAGTAGTTAAAATTTGACGTAATTAAGTATGCTACCTTTAGCATAGTGGTCTATGTGCGTCTTACATTTTTCAAAAAGATTGTTTCTATTGGTTATATATCTTCTCAAACGTGTTTTCAAGAATTATGTATGTTTATTACTTTTATTTTATGTATGATGTTTATTTTGATTAGTTTATTAAACAATCGTTTAATAATAAAAATTTTCAAATTCCCGGTTGATGGCGAAATTACACTTATCGCAGCCGCATCCAAAACGTATCCCCCGCCACCATCAGAGATTACCTATTCTGTTTTAAATACACATCTTTTGAGCTTTTCACTCTTACTTCATTTTTAGTATTTAGCTGCCTCCTGCCTGTCTTTCTACAAGGCATGCTCACTTTTCACTCTCTTGAATCTCGTAGGTCACTTCTGCTCTTGAAACATTTTTCCCTGCTATCACGAGGGATAGTTTCCAATTATGGTGTCCTAAAGAATTTAATTTATATGCGCCTGTCAATTACCTACGCAGCCATGAGCTATTCTGGGTCAGAACTGTTTCATCGAGTCAAGCCTATCAGGCACCATTAGCGAGGGGTGCAAGACTAATATAGTAAATGCTCTCCCTAAAGACATAGACATTTTCAATGATGTACTTTGCATTTTGTTTTTGAAACTTTACTTTATTTTATAAAATTGTTTGTTTTTTATTATTATTGTCTTCTCTCTTCTGGGAATAATATTTCTTATAATGTAAATCTCATGTTGTGAACGTCTTGAATTTTGATTTGTTATGTCCAAAATGTTTTGTTTTCTTAAATAAATACTTATATTTAGACACATAATCCGTTGTTAACTCTAAATACCTAAATTATCGACTTACCAACTTTTGGTAGCAACCCATGATATAAATAATAGGTTGATTTGTCAGATTTCGAGACAAAATGTGGTAGAAAAAACACAAAAAATTAATTACTTGAAATCAGTAATAATTAAAATAGGTACATACAATAAAAAAATATTTAATAAAAGGCAATTTATATTGTTATAGATTTATTATACCATACAAATATATATCAAATCTTAGAGCGTAAATATCTAAGCTTAAAACCTACACAATATAGTAAATTCATACCCAATATATATGTACAATTCCATTTAGAATTTAATAATACCATAAAACAAATTCTGATAAAATTCTTAACTATATTAATAGGACAAAAATTAGTAGTGTTGCAAGAAGGTTAAATGCACTCTAAATAATAAGAAAAATGCTTAGGAATATGAAGTAATTTTTATAGTTTATTTTATTTACAAGCAGTTAAAAAAGTCATGATGTATTTTAATTCTTTGTATTTATTATTATTTACACTGGTAGATTTAATGATCGGAAAGATTGAAGAAAGCCTTAATTAAAAATATTCAATAAATATATTAAGATAGAAAGTACTCTATTACATAGTTGAGGTTTAATTTATTGAAAAAGGTATGCCTCTAAAATCTTGCAATATTAATAACATTCTCTTTGATGGATTGCAGGAATAACGAAAAATCCCAAAATTAACTTATTTACCTAAATAGTATACAACTTCTAAATAAGATTAGCAAAAAATAATCTATACTTTATTGTAATACATATATAATTAAGATGCAAATTTGCAGTGACAGTATAAATAATTAACCAAAGCATTGTTAATGTTTTTGTCTTGTTTGCCAATACATATCATTTTTCTTCAACCTTCCATGTATGTTATGCAGTCAGTTAAGCCAAGCAGAGACCCTACATACATCTGTCCATAAACAAATAAAATTGTATAAAAACTGTGTTCATGTGCCAATGCACTGACAAACAAGCAAATGTGGTCATTTTTGTGGGATTTTTTAACGCTTTCATCGGTAGTAGCAACATGTAGTAATGTGGAATGTTGTTTTGATTGATGCACGCAAATTTATAGGATGAGGACTGTCGAAACTGCAATTAATTTGACAGCTACGTTTGCAAATGAGTATATGTAGTTTCGAACAAATGTTTATTTGCATACATTTTTTTACGCACGGCTTATACACAAACATAAATTTACAAGCAATTGTATAAATTGTTTGCGGATAGGTACATGACTACCTGTACAAGGCTTTAGCAGGCAATATAATATAATATATATATATATATACTAATGGACGTAGCATGTGAAAAATATAAGGGCTGTCTTAAACAACCCTGCTCATATCTGTCTTCGCTTTTTTTTTTGACCATGTTTGATCCTATAGAATCATATAGGTCTCCGCGGAGTGAAGGCAACAGATTTCTATTTTACGAGAAATGAATGTTAGCCACTTGCTCAACCTATTAGGTTTATACTCTTGACTCCAAACACAAATTCGAAAAAGAATATGTATATTTTCTAGACAGGATATTCGAACCTGGGACTCACGACATTAAAAGCAGACGCTCAGCCATCCTGGGTTTTAATTGGCTCCGCAATCCCATGTGGATCTGGGCCACCTCACAAAGTATTTGAACATGTTTAACAGGTTTTTGTTGTACGAGAAATTGATGTTAGTCACTTGCTCAACCTATTAAGTCCATATTTTGGGTCCAAACACACATTGAAAATCAACATGTGAATTTTTGCCACACCGAAATTCGAACTAAGACCTGACATTATATTCCACTCATGGCTGCTCGGCCCCTTACACCCTATGAGGAAATAAAACTATCCCAGTGTTTCAGAAGATATTAAAACTTAATATAACGTAAATTTGAAGATATCTTACGGGTTATAATATTATACTGTTGATTTGGCTACTAGTAACCGGCATTCCTTCAATTATTGCAACAAATATCTTTCAAGAAATACATATTTCTATACATAATAAGTAACATCTTTCTCTACATTAGTGATATTCTAAAATTAATTGTCTGTTGAGGAATACATAGTTAATTGAGATAATCGTATAGAAAAGATATTTAGTCTTGCATGGACGTAATGATTGCGTAATATAATTAATACAAGATGAGCAAGCCTTCATTCAACACAAGGTAATTTTCAATTCAAGACGTTATTACGTAAATAGATAATATTACGATTTCAAAATGGCATGTTGGATCGTGTGAATTCTGTTTAACCTTCTCTATGCTTCATGATATTACGATGGCAGTAACTGACAGGTTGCAGATTTTTAACAAAACACGTAGAGCAAAGCTCTTACTAAAATTGCTGTAATACCGATAATTTGTGGTTTAGTAATTCATAATTATTCAAACCGATGTCACTGTGTGTTTAATTTTTTAGATTATGCAAATCAATCGACAGTGGCTAGTAATTTGAGTTTAAAGTCGGAAGAGATGACTCGCATTTTTGCAAATTTGTATGGCCAATAATTGATCACGGCTTCATAGAGCGAGAAAATTCGCTGTAGGCTTGGAACCGGTTAATATATTGCAGGGTCAGCATTCCAGCATTCGTGAGGTTAATATGAATAGCATGGTTGTGTTTTGGAGATTAAAAGGAGGGTTTATAAGGATTCTGAATAATTATATTGTTCTTGCCGATATCTGGTCGGTACTTAACATAAAATTTATCTTATGTACCCGCAAGCATTACTGCACATGCCATATTGACGTTTTTAGACATAGGTACTTGCGATAGATAAAAGTGCAGCTAAAATATTGTACAGTTTTGTTCATACAAGATCAATATTACACATCAAATATCTCTGTAAAATGGTTCTATTCAAATTCAAAAAATAGCTCAACATAATTTATAGGAATTATATGTTTAAAAAAGTTTGCAACGCCTTACGACAAGCGAGATGGTCTCATCCCGTCAGGCCTGACCATAATAGATTGAATCCGAACAGGAATCACTTATACTCTGGGATATTAAACACAACTTTTAAGGGTGCATAACGTTTATTACGCTGCGATATAGAAGTGTGGAAACCTGGCACAAGTGAGTATATTATGCGAAAACCACTTTAATTTCGTAAAAAAACATGAATTTTGTTATTTCGTTGAGGATTCTCCTAAAAGATCTCATTATCTTTGAAGAATAATCAAAAGTAATACTTAGCCCAAGTCCGGAGCATTGATTGATTGCAAATGCATTAACTTTAGCATGGCGTTGACACGGGTGTAAGTCAGTTCGTCCATTTGATAAAAATTAAATAGCAGGTGGCAATGTGTTGCGCATTATTGATTCGTGAAATCGGCTTAAATTCTCTGCCAAATAATTTTGTATTATATCTGAATAGAACTCCATAACTTAATCTGTGACTTAGCCCTTCATAATGCAAATATGTTTATTTTAGTTAATATGTGATAAACCTCAAAGTGTTGCGAATTTCGCTGATTGAAAGGAAATTCGCAGAAACAAATTAATGAGTAGAATATATCGACGGTCCTTACGTAAACTCAGACATCTACCAAAAAACATTTTTTTTTCTGCCAAAACACTTAAAATACTTCATTCAATATAAAATTAAAGAACAAAATAAATCTCACTTAATTTCGGAAAAAATGTAAATAAAAACAAACAAATTTTATTGAACGAACAGTGTAAATGCGGATATGTTAATATGTCCATCTTTACTTTGGGCACCAGAAAGTCGCCTAAACGGATAACTGCCAGTTATATTTATGTACTACGTGTAGGTAGCAGTTAGCGAATGTTAGAGACACAAGTATATTATTTTGGAAGATAATATTCTTCTCAACAGTTCGAATTATGATGATTTCAATAGTAATATTTAAAGTTGCTAATAATTCATATGACTTCTTTCCACATAAAGTGAGACATGTGGAATGAATGTTTGAAAGTCGACGTAAAGTCGGACAACTACAATTTTGCCAAAAGTATATAATTTATAATGAATGTAATAATGGGTAAATAAACTGTGAATAGTATTTACATTACTCACTAAATTTCAGGTACCTAGTAATAAAAACATAGACATTCTAAGAATTCTTACTTCAAATAGCCCTCCTGTAAAATTGCGTTTTTGTAGATGTCCAGGTTTACGTAGAGACAATCGATACATTTGTTTATCACCATGACACTCTATCATCAAAATCAGCTAAGTTGAGCTAGTTCAGGGTTCGGTACATTTTCATGATGACATTTGTAAATCGTACACACTGCGAACAAAATTGATATCCAAATGTTGTCAAGTTCCACTGCATGTCCAATCTCTCAATACAACATAGTTACGTATTCATTCGTATATGCACTGTCTTGAATAATAAATACTTGTGTTATTACTACAAGTTTTGATTTGGATATGGATTTAAAACTATATTGAAACATTTAACTATCAATGTGAATAATAATTGTGATAGATGATATTTATTTTTCTATGTCATTTGTGATTTCTAACAAAAATATGACTATGGTGAGATATTTTATAGACTAATAATTAATATTTCACAAATATTAATAACTAATAAGGCTATAAGTTCGATTGATACAATTCCTGACACCTCACGAATCCTTTTCAATGAGCTTCGAACTGGAAATCGAGTAGTTAATATTCTTTTAAGTTAGTTATATTACATAGAATCTAATTCAATTCACAATAATAATTGTTAACCTGTTAACTCAAGCAATCCCAAGAATTTAGCAAAAATATAGCATTCACTAACTATAATATAATTAATTATGCATATAACAAATCATAAGGGGCTGTCCACATATGACGTCACGCTCTAGGGGGGAAGGGGTCTGATATAATGTGATGATTTGTAATGAAGGGGAGAGAAAATGTGACGTCACAATTTGTATATCATCAATCGGGAATTTAAGGATATATATAAAACGTTTAGGGGGGGCGGGTTAAAAAATAGCCAAAATCGTGTGACGTCATATATGGACGGCCCCTAATATGTTTTTTTTTTAATAATATACAACATTAAAAGGGAATCAATTTTTTATTACATTTTTATTCAAAATTTCCAGTTATGAATAAAAAAATCTATACAAGAAAAATTGTAATTCACACAAGTTCGCATTATAATGCCGCGACTACAAAATATAAAAATATTTTTAAATTACGGAATCCTCGATATACTTCTGAAAATTTTTCAAAACAGATAAATTATTCACATAAGAAAGTCACTAAAAACATAATATTATATACTTAATGTATATTATATAAAAAAAAGAAAAATATATTCATTCACATATAAATGCATAAAAGGTACAAATACACAAAACCATAAGAAATAAAATTAAAACAAAAACAACCTTCAAATGATTTCAATTTTTTATATTAAAAATAGTCTTTGATTTATATTAATAACATCTTTTTACACTAATAATTTGTTAAATTAAAACATGTTTAAACAAAAGATATCCGTATTTTATTATTTACTATGAATTTGAATGAAATAAAAGTATATTCATTATTTTACCACCCCATTCAAATGTACCCTAAGTTATTTCACAGAAAAGACCAAGTGGACTTAGGCATACATGCATACTTCTCTGAAATATGTGACAAGGTAGAATTCAATCATGTTAAAATCTATCATTGTAAATACCTTTAAATTAATTTGAAATCAAAACAATAAATTTATGATTTTTTTTTCTTAAATAAAATATTGATTTAGACATGTCAAAAATGTTCGAGACGAGTTCAACATAATCTGAAGTCAGAAAAGTCAATAAAATAGCTTTCCCAATCACGCACTTTATTCAATAGAACAAAACGTCAAACTCAACTGTTAATATGCCGGCAAAACATCATAAAGTCATCAGACGAAGCAGTGATTTCGAAATTCGTCTCTCAAAGTTAAACCAATGAACTGTTTCAATTATTGGAACGATATTTCTTAACCTCATTTTTTTCTCTCTTTTTTAATCCAACAATGTTGAACTGTGTATATTGGCCGATTGAGTTACAACATGCGTTTTGTTTGTGAAATAAATTGAATAAAGTAAGTCAGTTGTCCTCGTCTCGAGTTTGTACGTGGCTTTATGAAAATAGTGATATAAGTAACATTTTTAATCTAAAAACCAGTTGTCATACATTCGCTAATAATTGATGATGATATTCAATAGTAAAATTGTTAATATATAATTTAAATATAATACTTATATGTATAAATGACATTATACAAGGTTTATTGTTTCGTAAAATTATTTTACAATAACCAAGCAAGCGACGGATATTTATCCCGAGCCTTTCAAGTCTTTTATAAAATATTTCATACCCGCTTCTAGTCTTTTGCCTCAAATTTCGAATTCGCCATAAGAATCATTTTTGATTTGCAATTCCGAGCGACATCAATCCTTTCCCATATTAGCACGCAGTCAAAATTGAAAATGAAACTGAGGTAGTCTTAACTTATTACCAATATATCCAATGACGATAAAGCATCCACTGTCATAGTTTTACAATAAATGTTATTTATAATATTGCGTGACAACGAATATTATTTTAAATAAATACAATATAAAACATAGCAGCGTATATAATCGTAAATTTGAGATTTCGTCGGTATATCTTGTAAAATATATATAGGTGATATTTTAAACACGCTATGTAGTATTATCGAATTTCTAGTTATTTGGATTCTTTCGCGCAGAAAATGTCTAATTTAAAAAATATCCATAAAATCATGCCCATAAAAAAGAAAATTTTTCTATCATTTTTAAAATCTAAAAATTCTGTTTAAAACGAATATTTAGACAGTTCTTACGATCTCTTGAAAAAAAAAGTTTATTTGGATTTATGATGTTTACAATATAGAACGACGATATATTTGCTTAAACATTATCTCTACTGCTCCGTTCTGGTAAAATATTTTTTAATTTTAAAACGGAATAAGTGTATCTGAACAGCAATAATTGAACATGTAGAATCAAATACTATTTTTCGTTGTTGCAAATTTAAATTCACTTTTAATCACTCAATAAATAGCCTGATTAAGAATGACAGATGTCTGAATAATTTCCTATACAAATTGAAACCATCCAAGAATCAAGATCATTCATATAATTTTTATATGAATGATCTTGATATGCAATTAATACTACTGACAAATAAGGTCGGGTACTAACTATACTCTAGTCTGCTGTACACACACCCAACATTTGAATTGTAATAATTTTCCTGAAATGTATGAATGCACTTAACCTAATTTACGTGTTAGAAACATTTAAGACAATGTGGACAAAGGAAACAATTGAATGCATTTGTTTTCAAAGTATAGCATAATGTATAATATATATATATATATAATTTACTATAAATACCCATATACGCATACCCTTTTATCCTCTCATATACAAATAATAATGACACCTGCTAAAACACTCCGCATTACAACCGCCATCCATTTGTCTTTACCAGTCTGCAACGAGCCCAGAGCAAATTTAATGTCTCCTTAATAATACAAAGTCATACCACCGAATCACTGATAGACATCTCTACGCTGAGGCTTATACAATATAGTAAGGCACTAATCACGTCAATTCTCAATAAAACACATCTAACCGAGAGTAATGTGGTAAAAATACCAGCTCAAAAGAGGTTACGTGTAATTGAAAAGAAACAATTTGAAAGTGTAGTTGCTTCCGTCGAAAATTAAAATCTGAAGGTATTCTGGACAGTTCATAAATCGGAGAATGTATTCATTATTTCGACTGACAAACAAACTATAACACTATCTTTTCAAGTATAAACCAATCCCCACTGCAAAAAAGTGATTTGTAATTCATAATTCATAATAAATTAGATGTTATAAAGATTTATCAACAAATATAGAGGCCTGTTAAAAATTAGTGAACAAGCATCTTCATTCGGCTCTCAAATGATCAGTGATCCAATTGAGCCCTTCTCTGTAAAAAGAACAATATTGCAATAACGTCAGCACACCACACATTTGTCTAAGTACATAATTATTCTATCTTGACAACAAACAGCACTAGAAGTGTTAAGAGTGGTCTTGGTTGGCGAACTGACATATTGTGTTTAATTTGAAGTTGAAGCTTTCAAAATAATGCTACTTTTACTGAAAAGGACTCAATACTGATTTGCTTTCTAAAAACATCATAACACCAAATGCTTCAATAATAATTGAAAGTAGAAGATTGTTTTGATTTATTGTAAGCATACCAAAGGAACAACATTATTGTTTATTGGAGTAATTGCATAAACAATTTAAAATTATATTGAAAACCATCGGAGAACTCACTGAGGAATGGATTATAAATGAACATTGTCTTATTGATCGTTGATAAGCTGGTCAATTTGTCGGGTGCCCTTATACGTTTTAGAATTGAAAGAATATTTACGTTGGATAACAATATAAAGATATCTTTATAAATAATGGTGTATGTGGTAACTAACATTGATTCATCATAGATTTTTTTAGTCCGGACAACGGCTGTCTATCTTACATCGGAGTGATAATTCACCATTTTGTTCACATGAACATTCAGAAGTCGTTAACGTTACTGACACAGCAGCATATGCAAAAAAATGAGCCTCCGTCTCAATTTAAACAACGATAATAAATATTTAGGCAAATTTGGATAAAAAATTCTCTATTGAATTTTTGCTTTTACGCAGGACAAGCAATTTTTGGCATTCAGTATTACTTAATAATTGGAAAATGTAATAAGTATACGAGAATAATTGGATTTTATTTAAATTGTTATGACGGACATGGTAAAGAGGAGTTTGGAAGATCTACATTATTTTATTATGACAGAAGTGAAACAAGACAAACAAATGTTAAAAATAAAAATATATAGCTTTTATTGCCTGCGGATTGTTAAAATTACTATTACAATATTGATTGGACTACCAATTTGAAAGTGGCTTTATATTATGTACTTTGAATAAGAAATTTCAAATTTCGTAACTTCTTTATATTGATTTACAATAAGATTTAATCGTAAAATCCTGCATACCTGAGAATAAGAATTTTCAACATCCAGATAGATTTCAATGCATTAAAATAGAAACATAATATTTTTTTAATTAAATACACGAATAATAAAATTGATCTATCTCTTATGTGGAAGAATTGATGCTATAGACAACAATGCTGGATTGTTTAAATTGAGAGAAATGCTCTGGTTCAGTTTGATCCACTGAAGTTAAGGAGGTTATGACAAGAAGGGGTTGGGGGTGGTGGACTTGGGGTTGGAGGGGATGGGCGCCCAGGGGGAGTTGGTGGCCGGCGCTGGGGCCCAAGGGTCTTGGTCCACGGAAACTGTCGCAAACGGCTGCTGCTTTATCTCGTTCATTGTTAACCGCGGCTGAAAACAACAAACATAAACAAACTGTCAAGTGATTGAGCTGCTCAAAGTGAATTTAACAATAATAATAGCATTAATTTTTTCTTTGATGTATGCTCCATCACTAAAATATAATTATCATATTTTTTAAAATTAACTATAATAAACATGGTTATAAGGTCTGGGCAAACTACAGCCCGCCAAGTATTTCTGTGGGGCCTGCGGAGCTTTAATCGTATTTCTGAAAAAGTTTACTTTTTTCTACATTTTAACACCTTTTTTAATAATAAATACTGACGAGAAGAAATCTGCAAATTTTACAACACACTTAATTCTGACAAATTCGAACAACTTAACTCATTTAATGCTGACACCGCGACATTATGTTATTGACCTGTTAATTAAAAATTAATTAACAGGTCAGCAGTGCAGTAGCACCACAATCACTGCTAACCTTTTAATTACCACATTTAAATAACACGTTAATTATATCTAATGGCCAACACCTCCAAACGTGCCAGTCGCGGTGTTAGCACTAAATGAGTTAAAGAATCTGCTTGATACATAATATTATGTGAACAAACATTTTCTATCATGAATATCCTTTACGATCAAGCATGAACATTTACAATCAGTTCAACTACAAAATGAACACCTGAAATTAAAAAATGTTGAAAATGAAAATGAAACAGTTTCATTCTTCTCATTAAATTGTTGGCTATTAGCGAATCATTTATTTTTTATGTTGAAATTCCTTTACTTGCAATAGTATTTTACTTGCGCCCCGCCGTTCATTTTATATTCCTGTGGCACTCCACCCAAAAGTTTGCCCGGGCCTGCTATAAGGTCATGTAAAAAATTCATATTGCCGTACACTATATGGCCACTCGTTATAATGGCTACAAAATTTTAGATTTCATTAACAAATAGTCGCTTCCATAAATTATTAAATGCACAGCCATTACCAAAATACCTGAAACTTGCATTTGTTATGTAGAAGACAGCCGGGTGGATGGTACTCTGGTTTTTAAAAATATATAAATGTCACATGTCCGAACTTACAAAGTATTTATTTTTCTTTGGCTACCAATTCGACCACACCACAAACTTTCTAGAAAAGCCATTAGTTCCTGTAGGTAATATAAAAAGGCTCCTTCTAAGTATAGTTGTTCTAGGTGTAGTTTCAAGTTCTTTGGACCTAACCTATGTTTTTCCTCTAATAACATATTTGGTTGTAACTACAAATAAATTACCTGTGTTTGATTTTGAAACAAGTTTGGCCTGGATTGCTGCACTTCGGCGGTGAAAGGATTGGCGGGGAGATGCGCCAGGGAACTGACGGCGCTGGTGCCAAAGAGGGGTTCATTCCCGGTGCCGTTGGTCGGCTTTATCAAATTATCCAGATTGACGAGGGCACTGTTCTCCCCCAGGAACGATTGCGGTGTTTTCTTGGGCGGGAAGCCGGTGCTGTTGGCGTTGGGTGCCCCCATATGGTCTCCTAGGAGAGTGAGGTCGAAGGGGTCGGGAGACAGAGTGCCGCCGTTGGAGTGGTTGTTGTTTATGTTGTTGGAGGAGCCGTTCTGAAGCGCCGAGCGTGACCTGTTTGTGATGATGTCGAACTCTAGATCTGATGACGGGCTGGACAGCATGTTCTGAAGAGGCGACTGACTCATTGTCTGGAAAGAATAGAGATCCGTGAGCCAAAGGTCTGATAGACTTTCAATCAATCATCCATAAAGGAATGATATATATTTCCTTTTACATAGGGCCAAATGCAAATGTCAATTTTCAGTCGCATAACAAATAGCTCCTCCACCATAGTGGCAGAATTAAAAAATACAAGTGACATCTGTCAAAATACATTCCATGTAAATACACTATTGAATGTCGTTTACTTGTTTCAGACAAAGTCAAAATTGTATCAAGTACCGATTATCTATGCAAACGCGAAAGACCTCAGAAAGAATTCAGTATTGAATATGTAACTTATTATATTATTCAAACAATTCAAACCACTTGAGACATTTTTTTGTACGCATGCATCAACTTGTATAATGTTTCAATACTTGCATTTCAACAAGAGACATTGTATCCGCAGTGTGTGCATTTATTCAGGTAAACCACTACATAATTCAGTAAAGTTTATTTTACCTATTATAATTTATTCAGTTCTTTACCATTGTACATCAAGTAAAAAATATTCGTTTAAATCTACAAAATATTAGAATTTTTAAAAAAGGCAGTACTTTTGATGGTAAAAAGTGACATTGCCTTTTTATGTATCGTTTCAACATGAATATAGATATGCGACAAGGTTTTAAGTTGGTTTAATGTAACATAGATATCTCTGCATTTGGCCCTTACACAAAATGAAACATAGCTACGTAAATGGTGTACATAATACAACCCATGTTAAGGGTCAACAAACTATATAATGAATCTTCGGTAAGATATGCGACAATAAAACTACACAATAATAAACGCACTTCATTGAAAAGCATGGGAAATTGTTTAAAGACCAAAACCATTCACAGATAGATGGTGACTAAATAAACGATCCGTGTCTGAAAAGCAAGGTAATCCCTTACATTGATTTTAAGAAATAGTTGAAAAAATTTTAGATCGTTACGACTATCAAAGTTTGGCGACCCTTAACTTGGCTTAAGATATTGTAAATTCAGTACGTAGACATTTTGTAATAAAATAGGACATGCTATATCTATAACAAATGATTTAAGAACGTTTCACCCTGCAGACGTAATGACGTTAATCCTTCGTCTGTATTTCATTACAATTGAAAACATTGAAAATATGTTAACTCAAGATATTCATTTATGGACATGCATTTGTGAGTTTTACGTTATCAACGAAGCAAATAACAAATCTTATCATAAGCGTAAATATGACTTAATTCTCTGAAAGCACAATAATCAAGACTGAAATCGCTATCAACAAAATGAATTAACGTCATTTAAATTGTTAAATGGATTTCTACGAAAAAAAGATAAGTAGCTCAATTAACGTTACTAATAATTATCAAAGTATTATGCATCAAATTCTAATATCATATTAAAATATGTTTGTTAACATCGGAACACGACTAAAAAATGTCAATTTTATGGTACACATGAAAAATACATTCACAATACCCAACATACAAAAAAAACCCAGTGACAAACTTATAAAAAACATAACAGTGCAGCATGACAGTGTCGTGATAATAATTATATGAGTCAAATTAATTATGATGTGATGAAAGTGAGTGAATCGTGATGTAAATAAAACAAACAAATATTTATTATATGTTACGATATAAAATTAAAAAAACCCAAAGACGATGTTAGTTATTAGCGGTTTCTCACCAGCGGATAATCGAGAATATCCATGTCCCTCGTCTGCAGTGTTGCAATATAAAATAAACAAATCCAATTAAAATAACTACTTCGTAACTCATAATAGTATGAATAATATTTAAATCTACATTTTCTGTCCAAAGTGTAGCATATGGGTTTCTGCGAAATGGAGTACTTTCATAAGGTCAGATCAACCTGTTTAGTCCAAAATCTGGATCCAAACTCGTATTAAAAAAAACCTAATCAATAAAAATATATGATGTAACCTACTGCAAAATAAATCTTAGTAAATAACGGGTACCGATGTATTTTATCTCGGCATTTATCGAATTGTTGTTCTAGGTTAATTAAAACCTCTGTTAGGAAGGTACTACTTCAATATAAAGACAAAAATGAATAATCATTCCATTATTTGATAGTTTTTCTTAATAACAAATATACGTTATTGAATTCACATATCATTGTCTGTATTATTTGGTGGATTTTAGGTTGCAATATTGATGCTATTTAAATAATGTACAATAATTTACAATGGATAACGAGCACGAAACAGCCATCTCCCAGAAAGTTCTTGCAAATTTATATAAATTCCCACTTACTTCAGATGACGATGTTGAGCTACCATAAAATCACACTGATTCATACACAAAAGTAATCAATTTCTCGCAGACCTGTCAATTAACATCTGAATAATAACAAAATAATAAAAAAAATGCTGTCTGCATAACCGCGGGCAAAGGTCACGGTGGCTAGTCATAATCAGGCAGACCTGCGGAAGGGGAGCCCAGGGGTCTTTGTTGAGCGCGGGGGCGGGTGCTGGGGCGGGCGGCAGAGGCGGTTGCGTGGGGGCCCAGGGGTCGAGCCGGGCTGGGGGGCTGCCGGCACCCGGAGGCGACGCCGTGCTGCTGCTCCACGGGTCTGCGGACTGTTGCTGAAACAAGGCAACACACCCCACATGGAAAACGAGGACAGGCACTATACCCACTGACAGCACATAAATGTTAATCAACATTCACAGAATAGATTCAAAATTACCTGTGTATAAATTAATTCAGGCATTCTTCACTGTCTTCAAATGCCAATAAACAATGCTTTGATTCATACGAATTTCGAGTACGACTAAGAGACGGGACGGAAGATAGGTTCATTAAGAAAGATGTTCACCAAACTCCGCAAAGAGAAGGCATAAGATATTATAAAATATCGTAAGGTTTTTTATGGCAGTCATTAAGAGTCTCAATAGTTTTGACAGAAAATAAAACGTGGCCGAGCGAGTGAAAGTAATGCGACAGGCTTGAGCATAGTAATATTCGCATTTATAATGAATTCCATCTGTGCATTTTCAAGATTAAATTGTTTCACTATAGCAGGTGAATTATACCGGAAACCAGTTTATATTTGATTATCACCTCAGAGATTCGTACAAATCAATGCATCTGTTGGAGTTTTAATCCGTAATTCATCAGTCAATTATTTTTTTATTTTTATCATGTCAGGAAGGTCAGTGGTTTTTTTTTTTTGTATTATCCTTTTTTATAATGAAATCTTCCTCCGCAATAAATTTCCTAAATTGATATCACTACATTTTAATTTCTTTATTTTACTTTCAATACAAAATGGATTTTATTAAAACTACAAACAATTGGACTTCATTGTACATGTTAATTACGGCGATGTCATAGAGACCATACTTTTACCGTAAAAAAATTAACGATAATAATAACCAGGACTTCAAACCACAACTGAACCGAAAACCGGAAAAACCGTTACAACAAAAACCAGAACCAAACCGGGTAAAAAAATCATTTTTTCCAGTTCTGTACATGTTCAAACACGCGCGTTAACATGATCTTACTCCCCAATTCAGTTGTAGTGATGGATCTCTACATAATTCTTATAATTTATAATATTTTATTTTTAAAATTTAAGGCTACGGCCGTGCGGTGCAACATAACCATTTATTACGGAGCGTGGCGCCGGGCTAAGTACCATAAAATAGAAAATATTTTTTTAAAACAAATAAAAATATTTAAAAATTTATCAGTCGGAGCTGAACCGAAAACAGGAAAAACTGTTAATCTTGTCGGAACGAAAACCGAAACCGAACCGATATTATTTTTTTATTTGAACTAAAACGAAATCCGTAATGGTTCGAAGCCCTGATAATAACATCATAATAAATTTGACAAAAGTTTGTTGCATTCATTTGAAACAACTGTAAAATTATATTATACCTATCATAAGACTAAATTTATAAATTAATTCAAAATTCAAATGATCAATAATTCTAGTTTAACGATCTATAAATCAACATATTATCATATTTTGTTTACAGCATAAAACAAAATCATGCTTTGAGTATAAAAAAAAATAAACATGCGTAATCAATCCACTTTACGTCCTATAGAAAGTCAACGTTTTTACTCACCATAGGCTCAAAGTAAACTTCAAAGCCAACGTCCAAGGACTGGTTAAGCGGAAATAAAACAAAAAAACAATATGCAAAAAACATATTAAAAAGCAAAGCATGCAAGTATATAGAGCGACCAACATAAATATAATAATAATATATACGAATAAAAAGATTGTATTTATATTAATTAAAATAATCTCCTATAACATAAAAATATAACAAATAAAATTCATTAAAATGTCAAATATTATAATATTGCATGCACAAATGTATTAAAATTAAACAAATATCTGTCACCCATAGATTATTTACGATGGATGTATTATAGATTCACAATAAGAAATATATACAGATGGTTGTTTATGGCATAGTTTTGTCCCATGCAATGGTATCAATTTTTTGATCACCGCAAGCAATATGTACTGCAGACGAACTCTAAATGTAAATTTAACAACCTTTACAAAGTTGTAAAGCGAAGTATGTAATGAAAGATTCGCAGTTTGGCAGGATATACATGAAAATCTTGCATTTTAAGTATAATAGTGTACTGTATTTTAATAACATTATAAATTACGATAATGAAGTTATAAATTAGTGTTCTAACGCTCCAATTATACGAGCAGACTTGCAAACTCACGTCAATCAATTATCAAGTTATCATAGATCGTTCTGAGGATGGGTTTAATGCCTGAAACAGTTGTCAACATAAATAACTCAAATATACCAGAATTAATAAAAAAAAAATATTTCAAAACCATAACAATTAATTACACACGATTCAAGTACCAAATCTGGCGTAGACTCTCAACCTCAGGTTACCTTCCAATGGATGATAGAGAGCAATGAGTTGTGATTTAATTTCAAGGTGCAGTGATTGATAACACGTAATTTATACACAGTCGAGACGATGTATTTATTTTATTTCGAGGGTTTTTACATTAAATAGAAACTTATACTGATGTAACATTCGTTCACAATATGTTGTATTGCTAAACCAAAAAATATCTATTAGCCAGCTAAATGGCAATACTAAACAGTATAAGTCTATACTTTCTTACTTCAGAGGTCACCGTAAACCATTGGAGATCGTATTTGGACAATCAGTAACAAGCTGCTGATTGTATTTACAATATTTTAGTTTCGTATTCCGGTAAGTCCGGTGATTATTATTAGAAAACGTCAACGGGACAATGATGAGCCTAACATCTATATATCGGGCTATATTAAATATGTTTCTATTTTGTTCGTGACTTAACGAAGAGATTCATGATTGACTTGATTCTCGATCGAGTCATAGAGTCGATGAGAGTCGCTGAATCTGCTCATATAATTGGACGTTACCGTGGCGGTTTAAGAAACTATTGCTGCAAGTAGGAATCATATTATTATCATGTAATATGTGGAAATAATATTGTTTCGTTCTCTTCACCTCAATACAAATGATCTGATAAACAGATGGTAAAACCATTTAAATGACCAACGTCATGTGTAAAGAAAAATTACACTTGATTATATTTTTATACAAACGTGCATTATGTATTAATTCCCTCCACCATTTAATTCTACATACACCGTCGATAAATACAGCAATCACATATTATATTAAATTAAATGGCATTGTAGTATATTATCGATTGGACAATTTATAAATATTAGATGAAGGGGTAAACAAACTTGTGGTCTCTGCGGGGGAGTAGGCGGCGCCCCCCACGGGTCGAGGGGTCCAGAGGCGGTGGCGTGGTCGTGCGCGAGGGGGTTCCCCACGTTAACGTCCAGCAGGTCCAGCAAGTGGCTCTGCTGCGGAGTGTCTCCCTTAGATCTGCCCTCTCCCGGGGCCACCCTAAAATCATCAGTGCTGAGCTTTACGTTATGTATGTATTCACAGCTAGTCGTTTCCAACCGAATGCATATGCACGATTGAATATGCACGATTTACAAATGTGAAAAATATCATTAGGCTATAAAGATTTTAGTATGCACGGGTATAGACAATAAACACAAAAATAGAGTGAAACTGCTTCCATAACATGAAGCCATAGATTATTATGCTCACTTATTAGTGTGGAATTAATTCAATATCCAGGGTAATTGAAAACCACGGACAATCATTGCATCCATGGACAGATTCAAAAATTTATGGAAGCAAGCAATACCTACTCACTGTGATATTAAAGAAAATTCTGTGTATAAATATGATGACATTATGTGAATTTTTGTTAACTCTACAACAGGCCACTCGCTGTCACAAGTTATTATAGTAGTGAAACAATCACGGAAACATCCAAGCATGAAAAAATCACAAAATATATTGTGACTTCACGGGAAGTATACTCGCAAACCCAGGTATGAAAAGCCAATGCCTTACGCATTGGACTATGAGGGCCTACTTTAGAATTTTGAAATTCCAGTGGATGTTTCTTTTTATCCATTTCTAAATAATACAATAACCATAAAGTAAACGAATCCTTGAATTAAAATACAGTACAATCTCGATTATCGAGGCTAGTGATGATGGGGGGGGGGGTAGGGGCACTGATAAACCAAAAAAAAGATATGTGATTCAAATTATTTAAAAAAACTTAATGGTGTAATTTTACTTATATGATGATCGCATGTGGTTTTCGCATATCACTATGAAACTTTTATTCATTTCAAGCATGTATAATGCATATCCGAATAATCGAGAATTTACTGTACAGGTTAATAAATTTTGTTTACGTCTGTGGTCAAGTTTCCATGACATGCTCCTGTCTAGGAAACGAGAATTAATTCAATGACTAAATTGGCTATAGGTACCTCGTACAACACAAACACAAATATAGACCCCTCCAAACCAACCCGCCGCACATAATCAAGCGTATCACGAGGCCCTACGTTTGATGTAAAGCATCAGCAGTTTTTTACGTCTGGGAATGCCTCAGGAGCAGATACCCACTGAAATCGCCACACTCTCAAGTGAGCTTTGACTAAGTTTACTAAAAGATGTAATTTAATAAAAAGTGCCATGGGAGTGAAAGGCACGGACTTAACAGAAATAAATGAATCTAATGATATAATATAAGATACAAAAAACAAAGCTATAACAATACGGACAAACAATGTGAAGAGATCTTCACGTCCGCATTAAGATGCTACAAATTTTTCTCGTACAGTCCAAATAATGAAGTTTCTACTAGTAATTACGTAAGACTCACTGTGATGGATTATCATTATCAGGTGATGGATGTGGGAAGGAGCCATGCAGGAATGTGAAAACGGTCACGTCTTCTTGGTCGGACGGATGTTGAGAACATTTTTGGTGTACAACATTACTGCGCTTATAATTTTTCAAATAGAGATCAATTTCAAAGGAATCAATATCTTCGTCCAGCAATATGGGTAATTTGTCAGGGTATTCGTCAGTTTTGGATAACAGTTGAGGTGCATGGAATTTGGAGGAGAATAAAAAAGAAGGTGGACACCTGGGGAAGGAATATGAGAATATTAATCAATGGAGTGAGTGTGGAAAGGAGTGGAAAGAGTGGAGGGTAACCAAAGTACTGATTTTGAAATACCTTAAAAAATACACACATTAAAAAAAAGTGGGAGTCGAACGTCACATCTTTTCACTGTCCGGGTGACTGCTCGAACCCCTGAGCCGTGACTACGATTCATGCGAATAAATTATGTATATTCAATAAGAAGAATTTAATATTCTTAAATCTTACATCTATTCAATATCGAATAAAAAAAATATTAATTTAATATTTGTTCATAAGTAGGTATAAAGACATCATAAATAAATTTTGCCCTGCACCGTCTATATAAGTCGTATTAGCAACTAATTACACCCACGATAGTTGATTAGTAACGTATCGGTATACAATATGCGGCCCAAGTGTGTTCAGAGGCTTCTGATCCGAGGGCTACAGGTTTAATATCCAGCAGTGGCAAGGAGGTAGGCTGTTAAGGGCCTGCTGAAGAGCCCGCCGTTCAAATATAATTTAGTATAAAACTTTTCGCAAAAATCACTAATCATCAGAGATTTTATTTCAAGAAATATTATTATATTTCTGCCGCGCTGAGAATTATTATTATTTTATGAACACCTGCGACATGAAGCCGATCAGAAAACAGGGCTGTCAAAATAATATTAAGCATTCATATTTTTTAAATGTTAATTTCATCATGGTTTTTAATCAAACCTGTGCAAGTACGTACTGATAACTTGGGTGGATTTTGTAGCAAACATACTATTGATATATGAGTACCTTGGTATCAAAGTGGGACATAAGCCACACTCCACTAAATTCATGTTTTTGTTGATTCTGGTAGTGTTAGTGATGCTCTTTCCAACAATGCCTTCGACAGTATCAAAAACGGTCGTTTTCATGGAGATTTTTGTGTTTAAAGTTCGTGTATAATATCAAAAACGGACACTTGACTTATATGCGCGCGCAGGTAAGGGCCAGCCAATCACTGAGCAGGAATCTTCTCAGACTGTCATGGCTGCCGGGATTTCGGCACTCTGATAACATTATTCTAAAATAGAGGTTCTCTGTCAGTTTTTTTCAAAATAAGTGCATTTATAATAGTTTTCAAGAAAAAGTATAATATTTAATGAACTGAAATGGACTCAAGGAATGCTAGAAAACGTGTAGCTAAGCCCAATGAGTGGAAAAGGGCCAAAGAAAAGACTTTAAAGTAAGTACTATCAGAATACTACTACAAAACTTTTTCGATCACAATGCATCTTTTTTAAATGCGATTTATTGTTAAAATATGATGTGCTCAAGCATAATTTTATGTTTTTATAAGAATAATAATATTTAAATATTAACCTTTGCGCATTTTCACTCGTTATTTACGAGTATTTTTCATTGTTAACGCATTTACACATACGCTATTACCTCCATGTCATTACTATGGTCACGGAAAGGGTGGTTCAAGAACAAAATGTTTTTTCAAACCGTGGTTTCTAAGTTGAATAAAACACTAAAATATATTATTTTTTCCAGATATTCTGCAAAAGGCGTGCCTTCCTTTCCTAAATGCGGCCATCGTCGTGGTCTTCAATGCAGATTATTGACAATGGAAGACATAAGGAAGTTTCACGAATCGTTTTATTCTGCACCAGCTAAAGACAAGCAGGATTCTTTTATTTTGAAATACTGTAGGACTCTCGTACCAAAAAGACGCCGTCAAAAAGTTTTTATAAAACAAAAAATGGCTACATTTCATTACAGCATTATAAACACTGCTGGGAATTGTCTTCCCGTATGCAGGGCCACGTTTTTATCAACATTAAATATAACAAAACATAGAGTTATCGGAGTCTTCCAACGGTTTAAAAAAAATAACATGTTAGTACCCATTGAAACAAGGGGTGGATCAAGAAAGGATAAACTTTTTGAAAACCAGATGAATTCTGTCATCGATTTCACCAAATGTCTCAAGGGAATCGAGTCACATTATAAACGAGACCGAAGTACAAGAATTTACTTAGATTCAGATCTAAGCATTACCAAAATATGGTCAATGTATAATAATAGCGTCACTGATGACTTCAAAGTAAAAATGTCATACTTTCGGATGTTGTTTAATACCCGGTTTAATATGAGTTTTGCAACTCCAAGCACTGATGAATGTAGCACATGTTTGGAATTAAAAGAAAAAGTGAAATTAGAAAAGGATGAAAATGAGAAAAAAGATTTGATATTTAAACTTACTCTACACAAAAAAAAAGCAAACTGTTTTTTCGAATATTTGAAGAAGAAAAACGATGATTGTTTTCTTATGTCCTTCGATTGCCAGAAAAACCTTGTGTTGCCAAAAGTTAGTGACCAGTCCGCCTATTACTCGAGACAATTTTACTGCTTCAATTTAGCAGTCGTATCAGGAACGTCAAAAAATAATTTGTCACCACAAAATGTGTCAATTTATACATGGAATGAAAACCAAGGGAGGAAATCTTCAAATGAAGTAGCATCAATCATTTTCAATGAACTACAATCAAAAGTATTGAACGGATACACAAATGTTCGGTTGGTAGCAGATGGGTGTGCTGGCCAAAATAAAAATTTAACAATAGTAACGATGTGTGCCAAATGGCTTCATAACAATGCTCCTCCATCAATCACTAAGCTAGAGATAATTTTTCCAGTCACTGGACATTCTTTCCTTCCAGCAGATCGGGTATTTGGTCTTATCGAAAGAGACTTAAAGAAAAAGAAAACAATAATACATATTGAAGAATATCATGATGTATTTAAAGCACACGGAACATTGAAAATAATTGGTACAGATTGGAGTCCTCATAATTGGAAAGACGAAGCTAAAATAAACATAAAATCTACAGCACAATTACATTTCAAAATATCTCAATGCAAGAGAATTTTATTCCGCAAAACGAAAAAGAATAATATTGTGGTAAGAGGTGAAATACCTTACAATTGTGACATCGCGAGAGAGAAGCAAATTCTAAAAAAGAATAAAACATACGATGCAGTAAATCCAGCACCGATTCCTATAGGCGTTAAACTGAATGAAAACAAGATAAACGATGTAAATTCTCTACTTTCGAAACATTTTGGACTCGAATGGAAGAATATAGAAACCCTGCATTGGTATAAGAACATAATTGAAACAAATAATAATTTGCCAATCGATGGCCAACAATATACTGAAGATATTCATGCATGTGAATGCTTTGAAGAAGTGAATAATTTAGAAGCTATTGATACACTTGATGGAGATGACGTGGAACTTGCGGGAGTCGAATTATTATCTCCAGAAAATGAATGATTATTAATTTTAAGGCTTTTCATTTATTGTTAAATCCTGTCAATAAAAGAAATTTCAACTATCTTGAAATTTTATTTAAAAAAAATTAAACTTTCTGCGAATTGTTATCTCCAGAAAATGAATAATTATTAATTTTAAGGCATTCCATTTATTGTTAAATCTTCTCAATGAAAGAAATCTGAACTACCTTGAAATTTTATTTAAAAAAATTAAGCTTTCTGCGAATTGTTATCTCCAGAAAATGAATGATTATTAGTTTTAAGGCTTTCCATTTATTGTTAAATCTTTTCAATAAAAGAAATCTGAACTACCTTGAAATTTTATTTAAAAAAATTAAGCTTTCTGCGAATTGTTATCTCCAGAAAATGAATGATTATTAGTTTTAAGGCTTTCCATTTATTGTTAAATCTTTTCAATAAAAGAAATCTGAACTACCTTGAAATTTTATTTTAAAAAAATTTAAATTTTCTGCGAATTGTTACCTATCTCCAGAAAATAAATGATTATTAATTTTAAGGCTTTTCATTTATTGTTAAATTCTGTCAATAAAAGAAATCTGAACTACCTTGCAATTTTATTTAAAAAAATTAAACTTTCTGTCAAAAGCGGACACGTACGGCCGTTTGCGTATCAAACACGGACAAACGCAAAAGTATGTGTCAAAAACGGACGTAAGCAATTTTGAACGATTATATTTGATATTTACAAAATGAATATCTTAGATTTAACTTAATAAATGTGATTCTATACCTCTAAGCATTACTCAAGTATTTTTTTTATATATATTATGTTTCAATATTTATATGAAATGAAAAATCGCCTCTCCTGCAAATTATTGCAGATGGCTCATGTCCCACTTTGATACCAAGGTACTCATATATACGGGTATATTATTATTATAACCCAATTCAAATTGAACATAGGTTGATACTCAAATACTATTATAGTATGTTTATGATTTAGAGAAAATAATACGATGGTATAATTAATCCATATCAATTATTTGAAAACATTACATTCGCACTTTGCACAAAATTACAAACACATTCGAAGTTTGCCGCACACGTACAGACCACGTGATATTTGTTTACGCAAAATCGTCGCTTTTCAAAATGGCGAATTTGATTACCAGATTTTACTGCGATGAATCAGTATGTTCCTTTTTGTCTTTTTTTATTCGTAGGTTTGTTTACTATGTACACCGAGAAATTTCCATTTATAAACTCGGAAACGATTTTTACAGAAGAGTTTTGGAATATAATGCAACCAAAACTGGAAAAAATTCTATCATGGGTGTTGACTTCCTGAATTAGCTAACCCCAGGTCCATGCCACTACGTGAACCACAGTGGATATTAAGCCATTTCCACACTGGCAACAAGTTGCTGGCAACCTCATTAAATTTTACGATACTTACCATAATTGCTTAAGAAATTTTACAATAATTATCGTAAAATCTAACGAGGTTGCCAGCAAATTAACTTGTTGCCAGTGTGGACCCGGCATTAGATGCACAAAACTTAAATAATATATATTATAAATAAAAATTTAAAATTATAAATATATATTATGATTTATGTCTTCGACAGCCCTGATGAAATAAATGTGAAATATGAGTTGGATCAGTCACAGAGCAAATTTATTAACACAAACAACTTTGACACGACCTTTTTATATTAACTAGTAGACCAGATATTATGGACCACATGTTAAAAAATCATATTTTCAATTCTCAAGGCCATTTCTGTAGAACGTCCTCTTAAGATTCGACATAAATAGTGCACACTAAACTTTGTCAGTCATAGTTATTTGTTTTCATTAACTAAGACTACAATGTGTATTAAATGTATAACAAGTTTAGTGTGCACTTTCCATGTCGGATCTTAAAAGCCTACCTTCACCCTTCGCCACTGATATCTTGTGAGGTCACAATACATTTTATGTGATTTTCTCAAAGCCTGGTTTTTTATGTGAATATTTTTGCAACTGCAATAATATGTAATATAATATAACTGCAACATTATGTTTCACAACATTACTGTCATTGGAATTCACATGCTGTTTTTCAATGTGTGTTTGGACCCAGTGTATGACCAGTAAAGTGGCTGACATCCATTTCTTCTAAAAACAAAAATCTGTTAATACAACCTCCACTCTGTGTGGGGCTCCATATGGATGTAATGCGACTACTTACCTTGAATTAATTACAAAGCCATTCCCCAATCTAGCTTGCTAAAGATTGTAATAACTGGTAATGAATATATCGTCTCTGTTCTGGCAGAACACACTAACTGGAGAATACTAGTTTTGAGTAATTTGACTTTGAAGTTGTTAAAAAGTTTGAAATAATGGTCTATCACTCTATCATGTGAGTTTATTAAGTAATCGTTAAAAGGATGACTTTAAAATAAAGATTGTTTATTTATTAAGAAGGTTTCCAGACGGTAAAGTTTGAAATAAGGAACATTTTGGAATAACTAACTCAATATGTCATTTTTTCGAATTAGTGTCTTCTGCCAGAACAGTGACGATATAATATGAGATTTATTCGCATGAATCATGGTCAGGTCAGTAGCTGAAACAAATGTGGGGTGAATAATTTTAAAAAGGATAAATAATTAACAATAATAATAAAAAGGTTCTAACATCACTGATTTATATGGAGAGTAACTACAGAAATTGATTTGGCATTACAAATAATGATAGGGCATGGATAGATAACTATGATTTTGTTTCATGGTAGTGGTAATAAGGTACGTGACCAGCAACACGGAAACTACAACATACTTGAAGTCCTGTTCACTCTGACTCAGGGCAAGCTGCAGGCGTACGTTGTCGGAGCGTCGCCGCCTCTCGTCTCTCTCGGCTTCCTCGCGGCTCACAGCCAGTGCCAGCTGCAACTGAAGCTCTTCTTCTCCGGCAGTCTGTGGTCGGGCTGTCTCCAGCTCGCCCAGTGCCACCGCACTCGCCACGCTGCCACTACCAGACCCGCACCACGCCCCCTCCCTGTCTCGGTCTCTGCTACTACTGCCCATCTGTCAATCAATAGCACGTATTAATACATTCACCACCCTGACAAAATATGAATAGTGACATCGGAAGTTATTAGAAGATTATCTAGTTTATTGGCACAAAATTAAAAACATTGAATTTTGTTTTTTAAAACTGAGATTCTATGCATAATGTGAGAGGATTAAATTTATATGTACTGCTGCAATCAGTGGTAACATTTGAAATTCATAATTATTTTTAAAAACAATACCTACATATGAGTCGTATAGTTCCTATATACGATAAGTTCACTTTGATGATATGTTGGCAAACTAAATATTTTCATTTAATACTATTTTTTATTATGAAAACATATGATTGAATTTATATTATGGTGGTGTGTTGTTTTTATACAAATATTCACTAATTAGCTGTCTACAAGGTCGCATGGACTTATCGGCCTTTGGAACAAACCGCACTGTGGATTTATCGCCAATAGGAATTCATCGTGATTTTGAAACTCTCTTTTCATATGAATTTATAGCCTTTAGGAACCGATCAACTGAACCAAATTGTGGAGCGCTGGCGGTAGAAAAAAATGTCATCATTATCTCAATTTTGACCAAAAGTGGATTTATCGTATATAGGAACTATACGACTCATATTTCAATTATCATTTTTAAGATACCATTACAGTGAGTTCTCGAGTTACGACCACCCCGATTTACGACCATTCGCACTTACGAATGAAAAAATCGTGGCAGGCGGTAAAACAGTGTCAGACTTGTCACGGAAACTTAAATTAACCCTAAGATTTGAAGAAGAAGGAGGGTGACAAGTGGTTTGAAAGATTTAAAAAATGTGAAAGCTATCATAATGTGAAGATACATTTGAATATAGAAGCTAGAAGATTGTGTAAGCCTTTTGTTGGTTAAAAATGTCGCTGGTTATAAACTAGTGGCGAGGGGTGGAGGTAGACTGTTCAAGATTCGACATAAATAGTGCACACTAAGCTTTGTCAGTCATACTTATTTGTTTTCATTGAACTAAGAATGCAATTTGCAGACGGCACTGGTTAGTCTTTAAAATTCAATTAAACCCTGCCTAAACCAAACCATAATAGTTTAGATCAGTGGTTCCCAAAGTTGACTGGGCTCCGACCCATCTAACAAAAATTTCCAATCTTGGGACCCACCTCTTAGCTGTCTTAGAGAAAAGAGGGTATAAATATTGGTAATGCTCAGATTCCCTAGTGGCGAGTCGTGGAACTACTTAATGCTGTCTTATTTGTTCTAATTGAAATAAAAAAAAATATTTTTTATAAGTGTTACCAATATGGATGAAAGACTATTGAAATAAGAAACACAACTTAAATAAAAACAATTATTACTTAAATACCTACACCTGTAAGGTTTTTTTTACAAAGTTATTTCAATGGGAATGATGTATTTGTTTCTTATTTTTCTTCATTACAGTTTTAGCATCAACTTCAACTTTAGTTACTTTTTATCGCAGTGAGTTTGATATATCAAATTTATTTTGGTATTTAGTTTTAATGTTAACCATAGCCGAAAACCCGACCTCACATAGATATGAGGTAGTAAAGAGGAGGAGGACTTTCATAGCTTCATTGAACAGGCAAGAATAATTATCAGCAACTGAGAGCCAGAATTTCGTTAACTGTTTACGATTGAAACTATTTTTCAGTGACGTATCTTCTGATAAATCAATGAGTTCTTCACTTGCTTTTGTTGACATATTTGTTTGGTAAGTCGTCTTGAAATGGGTTACAAATCCAACGCAACGAATCAAACTTTTTCATCTCTTCCCCAAAATAGTCGTCAAAGTAATTCTTCTATTTACTATTATTACTTGATTCATGTATACAGTGGCGAGGGCCCACTAAATATTCGCTCGCGACCCATAGTTTGGGAAACCATGGTTTAGATATGATATGGGTGATCCGAAAAAATATTGTACACTTTTTCAGTCATACTTATTTATTTCGTCGAATTCAGCATACATATTACAGATGGTATTGGTTAGTTTTTTAAAATTCATTAGGCCCTGTCTAAACCAAACCATGATCGATAAAAAATATCCTTCAATCTATAAAATATCCAAAATTATGTATGGTTTAATGACATAATTTAAAAAAATTTATAAATGAATGAATATTTCTTTACTATTATCTACTATGGCTTCGATTAGGCAAGGTTTGATTGAATTTTGAAAACTAATAAACACTATCTACAGCAGGCATGCCCCACCCGCGGACCATGGGCCGCATGCGGCCCAAATAAAGACTTTTTGCGGTCCAAGGCCCAATTGAAGTTTTCAGCTTTCTATATTTTGTATTTTGGTATTCATACAATAAAAAAAAAATCTCATGAATTTACCACATTTATATTATATTTTATGAAATTAGAACTTTCTTGTTATGCTGCGTGCTAGTAAGTACCTGTTTTTATGGTCATGCCAGCTGCACACACTGTACTCAATGGTGACCATAAAGATTTTTTAGAATATCCTAATGTAACAAAATTAATTATTAAACAATTCAATACCAGATTCGTATTTTTGCAAAAGTATGAGGAAATATTCAAAATATTCTTAACTCCATTTAACGTGGAGGTGGAATCAGCGCCTCCAAATTTACAAATGGAGTTAATAGAACTGCAATCAAGCATAGAGTTCAAGTATATGTTCGAAGGGAATAAGCTTGAGTTTTATCAGAAATATATCATCGAAGATAAATTTCCAAAATTAAAACAACTGGCAATTTGCATTACAGCAGCGTTTGGGACTACATATCGCTGTGAATTGTTCTTTTCAAAATTAAATATAGTTAAAACGAAGTGTCGCAGCAGGTTGCTAGATGAAAACACAACCAATTATATGTGTGGCCCACCTAAGCTCAGTAATATTTTTTTGGGCCCATCAAACGATTTGGGTTGGGTAACCCTGATCTACAGTCTACACATTGTAGTCTTAATTCAATGAAAACAAATATATTTGACTGACAAAGTTTAGTGTGCACAATTTATATCGGATCTTAACAGCCTACCTCCACCCTTCGCCACTGCAGACACCGATCAAAGGTATTCCGCCTCATTCAGCAAGGATTTACCTGTTATAATGAAATTCAACTTACGATCTAGGTGTAGGAACAGAAACCCTTCATAAGCCGAGAACCCACTGAATTTTGTACCAATTATGTAAGACTATCTTTATAAATTAAAATATTACATTATTCCCATACTTAATCATAAAATATTAAATATTTTATCTACATTTTAAACTGAGCATTTTGCTGTCTTTATAGAGGGCAATAAAAACCAATCACTGTTATTAGAAGAAAAAAATAATTAGAATAAATTTGTTTCAAGGGGTCAAAATTCACCAGGTGTTAAGTTTCATATTACATCAGAATGCTTTGTGGATAAAACCAGTACTAAAATCGCCATTAAGTACTCATAAAACAGCATAGGAATGTACTATAAAGACGTAATAAATACTAGCATATGAATTTAACTGGCAGTATTTATAAATCTTTCAAATGAATACTTCAACTGGTGAAAGAAAATCAAGCATGGTGCATCAGTACCAATGCTAAGTCTTCATATACTACTTAAGATCCGTATAAAATATGTTATGAGGGAACACAGACAGATGGTCAGGTTACATTCATCATTGAGAAGAGCTCTGGCAGACACTTAGAGCCGTTTCACATGGGACACCTGTCTCAGAGGCTGTATTTACACATAAATAAACGGGCGCATTCAGACGGAGACACTCGTGTGTCGCACCACGGATACACAGTCCCATCAGCGACTCACTCCTCGAGCCGTGGAAACACTTTTTATTACCGCAGCCAGTTTTTATGTCTCCATTGTTTGTATTTCTAATTTATGACGTGAAAATATGCGTTGACTCATTCATTACTGAGGCGTTCATATAAATAATACAATAAAGGAAATGTGATTCATAGAAATACGTGGACATGTAACTCTGGCTCTGATGTCAGAGACAAATTAGCTATTCAGTGGCTGCAATAGCCACTGCAGTGTCAAGTGGCTGGACACTTCACCACTTGACACCTAGCAGGCAACCCAATATCCATTATTTTTGTGTTCCCTGATACTAAATCTCTCTTTAAAGAAGTCATCTGATGATATTATTACCGTGGGGAAGGCCGGGCTGGAAGGTGTCTCCAAAGCGCCATCGCTTCCAAAGGCGCTGGCCGACTGCGCAAATCGTTCTTTAGCTTTTAAGGCACGTGCTCTTTCATTCTTCAGTCTCTCGTCGTCTTTCAGCAAGATGAAGAGCTGCTTTGCTTTTTCTCGGACATTTAAGCCTGAAAATTACAAGGGAATCAACAAAAATTTAACTAGTTTATCAAGATTCTGGTCCGTAGAAACGTTCTTCGATAATATATGGATGTTCAACGTTGGAATACATTACGTGTCCCGGTATATCAACGGATTAGAGCACACATGCTGTATGTCCAGTTTTGTATGATTGAGAAAATCGAAGATGAATTGGATATCAATCATTGCGTCTTCAAAACCGCCCATGTGTTTTCTGCAAAACTGTACAGAAGATCCAAAAATCATTACGAATTTGAAAGACTGCACAAAAGTATTAAAACATAGATTTTTTCTCTAAACATTTCCATAATACATTCTGGAATTGTTAAAAATAAAACATCCTTTTGGGAATACATCACAGAGAATTTTTTGGTTAAGTATTTCACCATGATTCCAAGAGATGGCAGGTGTGTAAAATATATTAAATTATTCAATAACAATCAATTGGAGCTAGTATAACGAGTGTACAGTACAGGTGTATTGTTTTTCCGACATAGTATTTTCACAAAAATTAGACTTACCATAAGTCACCTCTTGCATACAGGAATTTGAATGAAATAATATCATCTCAAATACCCTATTGGGACGTACAATATTCGTGCAGACAACTGTTTTGCGTATGATCTCAATTTCAGTAAAACCTGGACATAGAGTATCTGTGCACTAACCCATCGATGTTATGATAGCTTACAATTATCCCATGTTTCATTGCTGTGTAGTGGGCAGCTTAAGCCAAATACCACCTGAGAATTTTTGTCATCAAACCGTATCATCGCCATACTCTTGCAACGCGGAGATACAAGGAGTGTCTTTTCTGTCCTGTTTCTGCCACGATACAAAATATACACTCTCCTGTACATCTGCATATTACACGAGCACTGCGACTAAACCGTTCTGCAACAAAATTACAGTTAGTAACCAATATAATGTAACCACATCTCTTTTCAACACAGTCACTTTTACTAATTGAGGCCTCTAGAAACAAAGTGGCAGTTTCGATTTTTGAAAAATGTTGGCAAGACAATGAAAATGTCTTATTTCTCTGTTGCACGTGATTTCTAAAAAAAATATTATAAAAATGTTACATATTATTAGTATACAAATAACAACTTTACAGGAGAGGGAAAACACTCGCCTGCACACTATGTGGTTGATATTATTTGATGTTGATATTTTGTCATCTATACTGAATGTATGTATGTAGTATGAGAATTACTTACATGTACCTGACAGGTGGCCGGCGGCAAACAAAATGATGCATTTACAACTTATCATCAATTTTATAGTAGATAACAAAATGTCACTTACGAGGTGTCGTTTCTTAACCCTCGATATACTTATGACATTTTTAATGACTCACCAACATTTTACGAAAATAGAAACTACCGTTTTTGTTTCTAAGCCCCTCAATTGTTGGGGGTCTCGATGTCTAATGACTGGTATGACAATGATGCTTTTGATGTTTCTCCGTAATCCTTGCCTGCTCTCCGGGTCAGTTGTGGCAGCCATCGTTGCTGATTTTATTAAAATGTATTATAATCGGATGGCTTACCTAATGCAATAAAATATCAACCACTTGATATAATCAAAATATTGAGCTAACAATAAATGCATGACATCTTTGTCATATATACCTACAGGCATGGCCCCCACAAGAGGGGGGGGGCTAACAGGGCTCTAGCCTGGGGGCCCGGCCTGGTGGATCGACCAGTCAAGTGAGATGAACACATATCACAAAATTGCAATAATAGTAAAAAATGTCGACTGCGGCGCTATTTTACTTAAAGCATGATAACAATTAAAATTATGTGGTTGTGGGATGCAATTTTTGATTATTGTTTGTCAATATTCGATAACTCCATAATTCAAATGGATGTATTAAAAATCCAAAAAATCGGTAAAAAAATACCCTAAATTTTACCTTGACACTATTTGGAATACACCACTGCAGATCGTCACACTGCCTTTAACTTTAGCGATAGGTAGGGGGGCCCGCCAAATATTCTAGCATGGGGGACTGCTTCAGGATGTGGGGGCCATGCCTACAGGCAACATTTTTTGCCAAATCTGATAATTAGATAGTTTTATAAACCGTCTTATTTAACGAACGAGTATTTTTGTTGCTGGCAGTTCAAATTTTCTTTATATAATTTGAAGATTTTACTAGCGGTTGTAATTCGTAACTCACGTATTTTGAATAATACTCCTCGCACACGATAACCATTATGAATTGCGACACATCGCTGGCCAGATATTCATTGCAGGGACTTCTGGACATGAGAATTTTATGCGAGGAAGTGCTGGGGTCATACGAGTGGGTCAATTTGCCACAGAATACGAGGAGAGCGAGGTAATGATATGCAATCTTCTGTGCCGCTGTGGCAGGTATTGCAACCCGCCACACTTTCCTGCATAAAATTCCCATGTCTTTACATCTCTGTAATGAACAACTGACGTACGATATGACACAACGTATAGTAGTTGATGTATACGGCGAGCCTTAATTGATTGATCTAGCGATACAAAAACGGTCATAAGATAGATACATAAATGCGCTACTAGAGACTGACAACTCAGGTGCTTATATGATCACAGAGGCCTAACTACAAAAATGTCTGTTTAAGAGTTAAGTCCGGTTTCGGTATATGGATATATCTACAAATGAAAATATAAAGTTAAAAACACAAAGGCATATTACCTGTTATACCTTTATGACAGTTAATAAAAACAATATTATTAAGACAACACTGACCTACTTTTGAATGTATGTCTTAAGTGTTACTTAATTAAAAAAAAAATATTTACAGTTATTCGCACCTAAGCCTAATTATTATAACTTGAAATGCGGAAAGCAGAATAGCTCGCAATACGTCAAAAATACTCACATCCCGACACTAGCACCAAGGAAGTGCCTCAAGCGATAATTCTCGGTCTACACATTTTACAATTTTTGAAATAAAATTACTGACCAAATTTTGGAAATTATTGAAAATTTTTATTGTATTTTATTTTTGGAGTTGACAGTACGCGAGCCTAATACTACAAGGTTCTAAGTATTCGTCCTTGAGAAAGCAAACTCAACAATGAAGTAGTATTCTAAGCTGCCACATTGCTACTTTTGTTTCATCAAGGGCAAACACTTAGAACCTTGTAGTTATCCACTCGCGAGTAGCCTCTTATGAATGGAAATTTTGGTCTTGTATTCCTTTCCTTACTGCAGATAACGAGGGTTTACTTTAAAAAATGGTCTCATAATAATTTAATATCAAAAGTAGGATAGGTACAGGTACGCTTTTGGTTATGTAAATTCTATTAGCGTGTTATAAATACGGGAAACACTGAGTCACTAAACGACCTAAAATAATTCTATAGAAATCTCATACAGCAATACAGAATGATTTCTTACGAGTGAAAGTGTGTGGAATGGTTTGCGGCTAAGGGTAACAATACAGTGAAACAATAAAGGGCAGCAATTGTTATTGCCGTGGCAACGTATCGTGCATGTCACTCTGTTGCCTCGCTGTGTTTTTACCCTTAAACGTACAGTCGTATTCATAAATATGTTTACACCTATTGAACAAATGAGTATACATAATATGTTGACATTACACCGCTGGCTTGATGGGAGAAGTCAACAATTATATTTACATTTTTAGACGAGTTTATATTTTATAGCATTCTTTCAATAAAAATTTAAACTATAACAAAAGCCATGTTATGAAATATAGTACTTTTAAGAACACTTTTAGTGTGGTTGATTAGACCAGGGGAAAATTAATATTTTGTAAATTTGCGGAATGAAATTGAAACATGGCGACTTGTTTATGGCTGCCATCTTTGTCTTCACTGTTCGATATGAATGATATATGCGTGTGACATATTTACGATTGTTCATCTAAATATCCTTTAATTGACATTTCAAAATTACCTGTTCCGCATTTTGACCCATATTATGGCATTTAAAGTTCAAACTACACAGATTCGGCAACTTAATTGGACATAACAAAAACCACGATCATTGAATATGTTAGTGAAACTAAAATAGTGTTGAAATAATATGCTTACAGTTTATGACAGATGCGGGCGAAAATACTGAAAGTGTGCTACAAATGAATCCACAAAGCGAAATGAATTGCAGCTAATTTAAATAGTAGTCCACGAGTGATTTTATCAGTTTCAGTTTCATATATTTAGGCATGTACGTTTATATTCTATAATCTATACCTTGAGAATTTTCAGGAACTTTTCGGAATGAAAGAATGTTATGAAATAAAAACTTTGATAGTCGTTTACTTCTTACAAAAATGTTTTGATGACTTTTCGCAGCAAGTCGACGGGTATAATTACACATATTTATTTACGAATTCGACCGCACGGCGGCTTAGCAAGATACTTAGTCTAAACAAAGGCGCCAATATACAAAAGATATCAGAGTCAAATCTTACCTTGATCTCTGCCATCTTCCAAATATTGAAAGTCTTTTAATGTGTGTATTGCAAATATGTTCTCCTTGCATTGCATGGCAACCTTTTCCGTTCCGGTCTTGATGAGATACTCCATGAGGACGAGGGCCTTGTACACGTGCCGCCAGTTCTTCCCGTGGTCGTTCAGCCTCTTCCATATCATCTGCATGATCTCGGTGAAGGCCATCACGTTGTAGGTGAGGTCGGCTATCTCCGCCATGAGCGTACTGGACGGCCCCCATGGATCGTTCGAAGTCGCCTCTCTTACTTTTACCTAGGGTGCATTCAATAAGTCACTCGCTACGGTAACCGACGTCAGGCCGGGCTCCAGACGATGCGTTGAATCGTACGAATAGCCAAGAAGGTGGCTCGGACGACATAACATACATGAACACCAGCTCATGTTATACACCTCCCAGTGCCAGAACTATTGTCGTATTAGGCATCGACACATACAGAAACAACCGTGAAAGTCAATACCACCTGACCGAGGTATAGCCATCACCCCCTAGCACAGGTGAAGTTGTGCTACCTGGAGTACACCGATAACACTGTCCTATTTGACAATTCAATTTGGGGTATTCAATAGACAATAGACTGACTACATAACAATTCGTCTTGTGTTAATTTTCAAACCAACGTTTTGTGCAATAGGCAACTGTCCCGGTCCAAATTTCCCCCTGATTAGCGATGGGCAGAACGTCAACTGGTTAAATATTTGGAGGTACACATCACAAAAGAGCTCACTATCCGAATGGGAATGTCTGGAGCAATATTCAACTCGATACAGAATGTCTAGAACTCATGGCTGTCCGTATTCCGCGTGTTCCATAATTACATTCTGATAGTGCTTCTTTACGGTTGTGAAGGATGGCACCTTTACGAAGGCTCAGATCAAACTGAGCTTCGAAAAAAGATGCAGTTATAAAACACCCACAGCGTTTACCTGATTAAAAACTATCAATATTCGTACGAATCAATATCAATGGTCTGGAGTCGGCATTATATTAGAAGTGTCCGGACAGAGGCGCAAATGACTAAACCACACGCACGCGGACAAAATCACAATGTGCTTATGTTATTTTATATAGGTAGTTAACATGACATTAATAATGGTGTGACAATCGAAATAGATATAGTATATGATTAATTGTTCCTATCATAATTATAGTTCTGGACCTGTCAAAGAAGATCAGTTATGGCAATAGATCAATTTCTGAACCTGTTTTAGTTTACCATTAAAATCAAACAACGAATTAACTAAAACGGTTACTTTTTCACTTACGGCACTTGCCCACTCGAGTTGAAAATGAAGTGATTTACTATTTTCGACAACCAACCATTCCTCAGAATAAAAAAATGTCTATGAATAATATAATGAATATTAAACAGTAAAACCTTGATGTAACGGACTACTTCAGGAGAGGAGGTAACTGTTAATACCAAGTGTATTATATAATAAAGAAGGTTTTCCGAATGCATATGTTAAAAAATTAGTCACAAACCTACAAACTTATCTAAAGAATGGATGGGGGGAGCCACGGTCGAAAACTACCCAATCAATGGGGTTCATATGGTAGTTCATAGTTCCATTTTTGACCGTTCGTCAGATAAATTTGTAGGACTGTAGCCGTTTTTAACGAAACAAATAAATAATGCCGGCACGCGTTAAAACGACTGCAGAAAGTCACGCCACGCGATAACAGAACCAATTGCCACACGCCGAATATTATTTACAAATGGAATACGGACTAGAAATTTTGTCCATTAAATTTAGGTCCGCAAAATCGAGGTTTCACTGTAAAATGGAGTACTACACACACTGATGCTATCTCAATTCATAACACGGGTAGAGTTAGTTTAGGCTTTTATACCCATGGTGTTTTATATATTTATGTCTATCTCCACATGTTGTTTTGTTAGTTGCAGTTATATTAACTGACTTTTGACCAATGTCCTTTTGTCAACATACATTATCATCATTTTTACATGGTGTTTTAAAAAATATATAAGTGAGTACGTATAGTGTCGGAAACCCTGCTGTTATTGGCGGTAATTAAAAAAGTGGGTACCTGTGCATCGGAATAGTTGTGTGCCAGATTTTTGATGTTCCTACGTAGCCCCGCCACGTTCACCTGCATGTCGTCTTTCGTACCCCGCGGCATCTGTGCAACAAACAAAAATATTACATTTAATCTCATAAAAACGAAAATCCGTTGATACAATCTCCACTCTGTGAAAACCTATTATGTGATCCTCGTAGGATCGAACATGGCGATGTAATGTAATATATTAACAAAACAATGGTGGAAACGTCCGTAACGTGAGCGAAATTGTTTACGACAATGCGGCGTATTTATAACTGAATATTATTATTTGACGATTGTTATCCTCCAATTTGGATAAGGCACGAGCACAACACCAACATGAACCTCTCCAAACCTACCCGCTCCATACCACACATTGTCTTAATCGAGTGTATCACGAAAGCCTACGTGTAGATAAGGATGTGTAGCATAAGTAGTGTTTTAAACCTGGGTATATCGCAGGAGCAGATACCCAAGACAAAGGTCGCCAAGCGCTCAAGTGTACTTTGACTGATTTTATACATTCTGTATGGCATTCCATACACAAGGCGGTTATCGACGGCTATCAGCATTTATCTACAATAATTGGTAATTCGTAATACAGCGAAAATTGAATTTGGTAGACATGTCGGTCAAATTCGGGTATGTTCATGCTGGTGGATACGCCCGAACCCAAAAATTTTGTATTGAAACGTCAACATATCAACATAATCTACAATTTTATTAGTCATACATGCAATTGAAGCATGTAGTAAAAAAAATATTATGTTACTACTAGCTGCTACTAGCCACTCGATATTTGAAAGCTCATGGGGAACTATAAATTAAGGCGGCCGTGGCGTAATTATTTTTCAAAACAGTCGAATCTTGCATCTCAATTCTCAATATGTAAAATATACATACTTACTCTTCGCTCTCAAATTTAACACAGTCAACAAACAAGATGTTAAAAGATAGCACTTTTTGACAGTTCAGACGGTTAACTTATTGTAATAATTAATTACCAGAATACATAAAGTGATAAATGTGATATATTTAACATATTATGTAACTCATTTTGGATGTTTTTTTGGATGTTTTTTTTTGTAATTTTACCGAGGCTTTGACTGAGACTCGCTGTCATATCGCCTCTTCTCTTCTAGAAGGGGATCCGTCAATCAGGTCCTCACTCCTATTCTGTTAAAAAACTTTTTTTTTTTTTTTTGCCTAGCTCTTCCGTCTTACCCACCGCCAGGACACCCTTCAATTCGTCGACATTCTCATAGATATCTGCAATTCGCAGCTGTACTCTGTGAATTTCATATTTGGGGCATTGCAGTGCTATATGTACAATGTCCTCTAAAACATGACATTCATCGCAGAGCTGCGATTCGCTTCTTCCCATGAGGACATCAAATCTTTTGCCCATGGTGTGCCCTGTTCATAGCCTCAGTATTAACTTAAGCTCATTCCTCGTCAAAGAAGACTCTACAAACCAGGGCACCTCTCGTGGTGATGGTAGAATCGACTTACTCCATTTCCCCTTTTCTAATGATGCCCTATGGTGAAAATCTATCCACATACTATGGCACATTTTCTTTATAGCCTCATTCCAGTCCAGGTTTTCTGGTATCCACTGATATGGTATTTTGGATGTTAAGTGATATGTTAGAATGGGTCTAGGACGATTTGGCACCGGACATTGTTCTTTAAAACGGATGTTCTTTAAAAAAAAATATTCAGTATTATTATTTATATTTCAATGATTATATTATGATTTAATAGTTGGTGAAAATGTAAATATGCAGATGTAAACAATGGTTTAATCGTGCAAGAGTTTTTTATTTTATATAAAACCTTAGGCATGGTAATTCTCAATCCGCGATAAAGAATACATTATGTTAAAAGTAAAATGAATTCAAACTACTAGTAGTAGATAGAAAATGATTAAAATACCTCGTCTACACGTGTCTACGACAGTGCAGCGTCCAATTGTCCGGAGGCCAGTTGTCCCATTCCCGTTAGAATAGCCTCACCGGTATGAACTACTGGTTAATTTCGTCATAGTTAGATAGGATGCCCGTAGCTCAATTGGTGAAGCACATTCGTGCAAATCCAGTGGTTACAGGTTCAAGTCCTGTCGGACGTCGTATTTTTCTAGTTGTTATAATATATCTGAGGTGTATTCAAATTATGTACCTACATTATTTTATTGTCACGGTGTTACATAGTCAATAAGACTGTAGGTCCAAATTTGTATTATGAAATTTAATGGTTTCACTAGCGGCTGTCATTCATCACTCATTTGTTATATCTTGATCTATAAACGTATACAAAAATAAATTTCATATTTTTGCCTCATAAAATAAATTAAAACCAACACTACCATTTTTCCAAATTATTCCATGAATAATTTAGAGAAAATTTTCATGGTAGTATTTTGTTGTAAACAAAATTTTTCCCACATACAAAATACGAATTTAGTATACACACCTGTGCGGCTGAATATTTTATGACATCTTGAATGCAATGTGCCCGAAATGGATTTGACCAGACAATGTCAACACACAATGGAGATTAAATAATAATAAGGTCAGTGCGAATGTATGCATCTAATAAATACTTCAATTGTGTGGATTAAAGACACCAAGGTAATTACCCTTCAAGATTTTCTTCTAGAACAGCGTTTCCCAATATAGTTTGGACACAGAACACCATCACAACCGGGTGATTAAACAAGTACTAGTAGTAGAGCAATTTTCACATCAACGCATACCTATTTTATAATTCAATGAATAAGATTCAAGAATGTAGCATTCTTTATTGAACATTCGTATTTGAAAAAATCTTGAAAAAATATTGGTGCAGGGCGTTACTTACGCTTGCATAAATTGGATTCCGGACAATGTGCTTTTGCACGTTTGCTAATCACGATGAAACTAACCAAAAACTATGCATCCAAGGTGTTTCGTTTCCTAATAATTGTGTACATGTCTATTTAAGGGGGGGAAAGATTCAAACACAAAACTACTTTGAATGAAAAATCATCAACATTTTATTGCAGAGATTTAATTATGGACATTGTGTATAAATTGTTAATATTCGCATAGTTATATATATTTTTTTTTTAATTTATTACAATCCCATGTGGATCTGAGTAGACACACGAAGAGGTTTCTAATCCGATTTTTGCTTTACGATAAATGGATGTTTGCCACTTATTCTTGTTCAACCTATTAGGTCCATGCTCTGGATCAAAACACACATTGAAATTGCCAGACCCGGAATTCCAACCCAAGACACACGACTTTTTACCGTTCGGCCATTGCGCTGAAACTTATTTTATAAGTACAGTAATAAGGGGGCCTGCCGGTACCGAGATCCGCCGAAGAAGTGCTGCACTCTGGTGTACGTAACCAACAATAGTTGATCACTAAAAACAGTGAAGATGATATCTTGACTTCATTTTAGCTCATGAATAATATTAATTGACCACATTCCAAAGTTTTGTGGTCAATTCTCATCACCAAATTTGTACCTGTAATTTGTGGTTTAAATTTGGGCTACTTTGCGGTGTCATTATAAATTTAATAGCAATGTCAATAACGCAATTCATCCAACATTAATTATTAACCTATTTAATAAAATATATAGCAAGCAAGAGTACATAATAAACAACATAAGATATTTAACGCATTAATTCGCTAATTCATAACTTGACCAAATCTATAATCACTTGATATTTACCACAAGTTTAAATTAAATCTATTGTATAGCACAGTGGCGAAGACTCCATACTAGGAGATTATTGAAAGCCTACCTTCTTAAGAAAAATATTTTTTAATTGCATATTGACGAATTTAAATAATTACTTAGGTATATTCTATAAAAATAATTTAATCTGCCAATGACATGTGTCGTATATGTAGGAATGTATTATAAACAAAAATACAGATTACAGCATAAATATTCACAATTTTTGCATAGATAAATGAACTCGTCCAATTATTATGTCGCAAAAAAAGGTACTTATGTACCAAAGGAATAATTATTAATATTAGACTAAAATAGAATAACATGTAATAAAATGTTGGTCAATGTTTAGTCTATTATCGCATAATACGACTTTCGACAGAATTTTTGTGGACAGAAGTTGGAAAGATTTGTGCGGAAAAACGTTTACAAGTATACCCGCACATGCGTAAATCAATGAGGTGAGCGTATGATCAACAACCGATCTACTTTAAAAAAAAAAAGCAAGAGCGGAAATGGAGATTTACCTTATTGACTTATATTGGGAAAATAGCCATTTCCATGAATGTAATAATGTTCATACAATAGAATTCACTGGAAACTGATAATAATATTATAGTCTTTGTCAATATTAGTCGGTTAAAAATGTTTTTATTATTTTAACTGAAAATAAAGGGAAGCAATAAGCTCATTTTAAGACATCAGTTGAGTATTCCAATCAATGATAGCTTTGTAAGAATAGCTCACACACACTAAGGTCAGCCAGTATAATCAATAAATGTAAACTCCAACAGGTGACTCAATGCTAAACATATAATATATATATATATACCAATAAAATTTTGATGTTTCTATAATCCAATTGGTTGGATAATAAATCTGAATATATTGTTAATAAAAACTTAACGGTTTACAAGTGGTGATTGTATTTTAAGCCTGCTTAAAAGCAAAGGGTAGCTGTAGCATAAAAGTTAAAACTCTTAAAGGAAACTTGAATGAAATATAAAATTATGCCGGATTTCAAGACAATATTTTTTATCACAAACATCTTATAAATAAAACAAAATATGATTCTTTCAAATTATGGGCAAAAGATTTGATGTTCTCATGCGGAGACATATAATTACATTTCTTTTTTAATATACAACAGATCATAATTCATCACAATAAAGCGGTAGTAATAGATAGACAAGCCTTAGTGAATCACTTTTCTGAGTCACTTAGAGTTTTCCCAGGGAATCATTCAAAAGTAATGGGCAAGTCTTTATTAGAAATTCATACTGAGAAATTTTAGAGCCAATTTTTCGTTTCGGGCTCGATGTAGAGGCCATTTTCAAGAAATAATGTATTTTAGTGGACGTCTACTGTAACTGTTAGGTGTATGAATGCAAACACTGCTCTTAGGTGTATCAAAAAGGGGTCTGTTTAGCTGAGAGAAAACGTTGCTCTGAATAAAAAGGGGTGATAATATTATACCCCACGGATATTGGAACAATATTGGCTGAAAGACGTGGCGATAACTCAAAAGTTTATTATGATAAACAACTGTGAAACTTTCAGCCGATCTACCTGTTTATGGTCTCATCATAAAACCTAAAATTTCCCAATGTTATCCTATTATAAATCAAGCACATCAACAGATATTTGAAGCATTGCGAGCAAGCAGAAGTATTGCAAGCAATACTGATATGTACATTATAATATGGATTACATTAAATTTCCTTTTTCAAATTAGAACAGTTCGCCAATTTTTATCACCAAATAAACCCTTCATTGCAAAAAATATAAGCAAAATAAAATCACACATATCAGCATGTTTTTGTATAATTATAATCAATATTTTTATTCTTAATTGCCCGAACAATAAATTATTTTTGTTCGGGAGTAATTTATGGTTTATCTCATAGTACTGACGAGGTTCTGCATAAAAGGTTCGGATACATTATCACCTTATGTGCTGTCACAGTAATCTGCCGCTACAGGAAAAAAATATGTCGTTTTTCCTGGTATTTAAGTAAAATGTTATCAGACTGAAGCTCCCATCCCTAGCATATTTTAAACCTTTAAACGAACATTATCAGTTAGCAAAATCTGCTGAAATGGTGACAACAATAAGGTACACGTATTGAGCTACATCGCCAACCCCATAACTCAATGAACGTTTTTATTATGTTCTGCATGCCTACACATTTTCGACTCACGTCAAAACGCGTGCTCTTTGTTATTATTTTTTTTCTCTGTGGATTTTCTATTAAATTATTATATCTATGTCTGGCGTTTATGTACATTATCTATGATCTACTGGTTGGGTTCTGTTCAAAATATTATCTATGGATGCGATATCGCAAGTACTTTTAACGTACGCATATGTAGAAACTGTTAAAATTAATTGAAATTACGATGAATAATGAATAATAATTCAAAATACTAATAACTTAGAGTTCGCTCTTTCCATAATTGAATTTATAGATAGTGATCATTCAAAATATTCTGCGGAATGATAAACCATAGACTAAATTTGTCACCGTGCCATAGACTCGCCAACCGTGTTATAGATCATGCATGTCCGGCTGGTCGATTGCGGTTGGATTTTGGTCGCACCATTGACCCATAGGAAGATCTGCCTAGGTAGTGAGGAAAAAAGAAAATGCGAATCCAGCGCTTTAAACCGAGACATTAGTTTCCTGAAGGAGAGTAGTTTGGAAATGAGCAGTTACAATGAGTGTCCAACAGAAGATCAACAGTAATCATTTTCAGGACGAATGGGAAATTCAGTATTTATTTCTTTGGAATGACCTACGCATTCAACCAAGTATAATACGTTTGTTTATGTTAAAAAATGGAAGATTGTTGTAAATCACTGTCAGTTTTAATACCGGACAGTAAGTAGATCACAACTTACTGAAAGTTGGACATGCCTGTTATATGTTATAATCGAATCGTTGAAAATCTGAGCAATATGTAGATCGTTTGAATGGGTAAAATGAAAACTAATAATATGGTAATAATTTGACTCACCTTTGCTTAGTTGATCAATATTGCTGATTAGTTGTCAATTCCAAATGCTTTTTTTAGCCGCGTCTGTAAAAACAAAAGAATAACAAATTTAACCAATCAATTATTCCAACAGGCGCGTGCGTAGCAATAGGAACAGGGTAAAATGTGCAATTAATGCATTTTTCCCTATACACAATATAAAATTACAATTTTGCAATTATGCATACATCTATTTAATTTGTATCGGAAATTATCATCAAACGTGCAACACACAGAAGGCAGTGACGGACCCAGGCAAAGTAACGCCCTTAAACAAACTTAAAATTACGTCCCATTCTATTTTTAATCTCAAATTAAACGTAAATTTATTACTTTTAACATTAGACAGTAAGTAGAAATAACTTATCAGCGCTGCAGGAGGAAAATAATCTAATATTCACAAAACCTACTATGAAAACTTATAATATTAATATTCCTTCCTTTATTTGCCGGCACTAAATAAGGCATCGGCTGCCTATCCCCACAGGATGTCACTGGCAATGAGTTATACATAATGTTCGATTCCGATAATACAATCTTATCCGACACATTGATTTTGTATTAACACGTCATGTATTTGCATCCAGAGTATTTTCTTAAAGAAGTGTGAAGAAATGGTTTTCGGGTAACATAGGGTATCACTGGGCACTAAGCACTATGCACATGCAAAGTCTCTCCTTTAGTTCCAGGTAAAGTCCAAATATGACATGCAAGATTTGAGTTCAAATCACACCTAGTCCAAGATTTCTTCATAGTTTTTTTTAAATAGATATAAATGTTTTTGAGACTATTCCAAAGTATGTCTTTCAACAAATTTGAGGATCATGGAATAAATAGAATTCCAATAGGCTTTACCGGACTATACACTACATTTTGACGCTGGGTTTTGAATGTATGAGTGTCCTACGAAAATGAACCTCACATTATAGAAGTGCAATAGTGAGTGTTGCAACCTTCAAATACAACAATATTGAATGAGCGTCACTGCATAAACCGAGAGCAGTTGTCAGAACGAAAGATAAGCATATTTTTTACACGTGCTTAAGTTTATCTCATATTCCTCCACACTCGAAATCGGTTGGCCCTTACTCCACACCCGTTAGGTATTTCAGTTCCCATTATTTCAGAATTCCCTGCGTAATACCATTAAGATTGAATTTAAAATAAATTGTTACTTATATTTTAAATATTAAATTTTCATTGTGCTTTGTAACTCTTTAGTAGGTACACAATTGGGAATTATTACTTGAGAAAGCATGAAGAAACATAAGTATTTTTCCCATGAATGCAAATAATTATATCAATGTTGCACTACTTGGTAGCAAAGATTTCTGAAGAATAGTAATATATAAAATGTTAATTGAGGAAAAGGTTATAACTAACAAAATGGTCCAAGTTGACTTTTCAACGAAAAAGTGTTTTACTGCATCTGCCGGACAGTTTGATCTATAAAAAGTGGTGATATTGTAATGAGCCTCGGTGCTTCAAAACTTATAAATAAAAGAGAAAACAGGAATTCTCAGGAATGCTGGAAAGCCGCATAAAAGGATATAATGTACCAGCTAAATAATCTCCTGTTCTGGTAAGTATAAAAACGTTCCACGTAAATGGCAATAATAAAGAAGAAAAATAATCTGATTTCGATGTGTCAGTATATACCTATGGAATATCGAGAGTTTTACGAGTCCTTGCTTACTGCCGAATGACCGACGGCTAACTATACAGTGTAATAATGTTGTAACACAAACACCGTTGATACTGAATTAGACATGGGAAAATGTTACAACCAACGTCAGTTACAACGTTATCCCACGAATTTTCAGTTATTTTTGTTTATTTTTCAGTGTTAAATACAATTTAGGTTTTATTTTTTTAGTTTGAAGTCCGAGATAGTCGAACAAATTTTTATTAATAAATAACTGCAAAAATAAGAAAAATGTTGTTTTCTTAAGTCATATTTTGTTGCTTACAACCTTTTCCAGGAGACCCACTCAATCACTTAAATTGTAGAAGACACAAACTAAACTTGAACTCACTTTAATTATGATTTTTCATCGCGCTAGTTTCTACATTATAGAATCGGCAGTATTAACACAAACAATGCACTATAATATAGTATAAGCATATATTATATGATGTAAAATATAATGTTTATTGTGAAAATAGTCAGAACAGTTTTAGGGGTACAAAATTGACCACATCACTGGCTAAAATCAATGCAAACATTTAACTGTCAGCAAGTGTGAATATAATATATGTCAGGCATCCGTTTATGTAAGCGAGTGTTCGCATTAAAGGAAGCCTTACAATTCACGTAAAGAGACGGGTAAACTTGGAACAAATCGAATCAATGATACTCTTCGATGTTGAAAATATGACAAACTGTACTATTTAATTTGTAGTAACATCATAACTGTTATTTGAATAGGTAAGTATTATCGGGAAACACAAAATTAATGGGAACTCGCTTACCCTACCAAGTGTGATATAATAGGCTACAGATCTCAAGTATAGAAAAATATGGGATAAACTTAAACATGCATTAAAGAATTATAAACAGCATGTCAAAAGAAAGTGAATAAATTGCAACTAATACAATTATCGTTTTCATACATAATTTGAAAACATCTCATGCATATACCTACCTAAGTACTGGAAAAAATCCATTTTAGAAAATAATATGACACCCAACGGAACTTAAACCTGTAACCGTCGAATGCGCGCCAGTGTGCATTTCCAATTAAGCTACAGGCGTCCTACTTAATTACGATAATTTTAACCAGTAGTGCTTACATGAAAATGCTTATTAAATTGCGTTAATAATGTTGTCTATATTAAATCACGGTAGGTATTAATTAAATGTCTTAATTAACAACCGATGTCACAGATTACTTCAAGTATTTTGTTTTTATAGCGTACTTGCACTTGCTAATTTAATAAACCACTTCTTTTATTCAACGAATAATTCACAAGATTTGAGAATGTAACATTATAATATATTGAACATAGCTCCAACAAGTTCAAGTCCCATCGGGTGTCATATTTTTCTCTGAAATGGATTTTTTCTAGTAGGTATATGCATGAGATGTTTTCAAATTGTTTATGTTCAATATAATATAGAATGTTACATTCTCAAATCTTTTATTACAATTGTTTTTATTATGGGATCATCCATATAATATGACATCACACCGTAAAGGGAGGGAGGCAGTCTGATATAATGTGATGATTAATTCTGATAAAGGATTTTGGGGGAGTTTTCTGAGAATAGAATAATCCATAAGAACATTATACAGGAAATCATAATTTTAATTGAATTTGTTTTTTAATGAATTGAGGGGGGAGTTCAAGAATGTGACATAATTTAAACAGGGGGTAGAGTATTAAAAAAATACCGAAAATTGTGTAACAAACTTCATTTATGAACGATCTCATTCAATTCATTCATCCCATTCCCCGAGTTCAAACTCACAACTGGTCAAAAAAACGCATGTTGTTTTTTTTCAATGTGTATTCTATCCAGTGCCGTTGAGCAAATGGTTAACAACTATTCCTTGTAAAAAATCTGTTAATATGACATCCACTGTGTAGGATCGTATTCTGTGACCATTGTTCCCTGTAAAGTGTGCGCTCGCACACCTACCAAAGTGTGTCCGCACACATGTCTTCATCCCCCGCATAGTCCTCACATAAACATTTTGTAAAAGAAAGTTTCCTTTGCCAGATTTTAGTAATAACTACAGGTGTAGTGTACGTAACAAACAATTCAAGTGAACAATACGATTGCTTGTACAGTTACATATATAGTACAATTTTTAAACGTATTAATTATAGAAAACTTATCCCCTAAAAATGTCAAAAAGGAGTGGATGTGATATTTCAAATGCGATCATTAAGAAGAAATCATGCGATAAATTTAAATTGGAATGGCTCTCTAAAATCATCGAAACAGAAATGACATCTTCAATGCATTCGAAAAAAGTAAGAATTGGTGATATATTTGTTCATTCGGAAACAGATGATTTTTTCAAATGCATCATACGCTCCGCAGAAAATATGCAAGGAGAATTCACGTCTGGAAAGAAGTGGATTGAATGGAGGTTGTATCCTTTAAAAAGGCATTTAAGTCAAAAAGTACACCGGGATGCTATAACGAAATTGAAAAATTTGAAAAGAGGTGGACTTTTGAAAATGATGACGGAAACACCCGAAGAACGAAAGAATAGGATTGAGATTGCTGAGTACAAAAAATCTGGTTGCGATCTAGTCAAAGTTTTAATCTATAATGTAGTATTGGCTGTCAAAATAAAATGCTTCTATGCTTTCTTTACAAGATATTCGTAATCATGTATTTAGATACACAGATATTCCCGAAAGCTGACTAAGTAAAAATTATGCGTTCGAATTTGTCAAATGCATTAATGCAGTCATAAAGAATTTTTTGACGAATCACTCTCAAACTACTTTATTTAAGTCTCAGTTTCATATATTAATAATTGTTAATGAAAGTATCTGTGTATGTTTGCGGGGGGGGGTGTGTAAATTTACCGCACCGGGTGACGAGCGACACTGCTCAGATGCGTTGATGATCCGCACACACAATACAAAAATTAGAGGGAACGTTGCCTGTGACTAGCATCTAACATGACAATTTACTTTTTTTTTACTATTTTACTGTAGGATAGGATGTTTAGACTTATTTATTCTTCTATGATGAACAAAATCTACTAAAATAATTATTATATAACATTATATCTTAATATAAAAACGGTGACACACCTATTGATGAAACATATTATATTCATACAATAAATTGGCAATATTACATATAACACACAATAAAAAGAAACAATACAATCAGTATAGAAAGATAATTACCTGTTTCAAAAAAAATGTATAAATTTGTAAACACATCCTTTACAGGTGATAAAGAAATTTTTATTTATGAATAATTGTAAAATTCAAATGAAATCAGACAATCAACTGATAAGGCAAGGCAGCCAATGTAGACATAGATAAGAAGAGGTGTCAACACAATTTGTATGAAAATTTTGCATTATTGCACATGGAACCAATTTTCACTAAGTATAAACCGATGTTTATGTGAACTCCATTATAATGGTTAAACGGAAAATATTGAATCTTTCCCAAACTTTTCCTGCAATGGAACACTTCCCAAATCCAGAAATTTTAACAGAACACCTTGTTTATTTTATAAGGTAGGTAGGTAAATTATACATAATCAATAAAAATGTTTTTAAAATGAGAAAAAACAATAATACCCTATCCATCCAAAATTTTCGAATGCGATTTTACGCCAGATGGCGTGCGAAACGTATAATTGCGTTCATGAAGATTTTGTATATAAGCATCTCGCCGAATCCGAGCACAGAATGCCCCTCTACCATAAGTTTAGCGAACCGATTGCAAAATTTGCCAGAGTCGATGTTTGACAGATTGCAACTGACAGCCCGCGTTTGTTGATAATTAATTGTCATAGGTACTTGTTTTTTTCCGTATTTCATTATGATTCAGTGAATTATTCTGATTATTGTCTAATGGTATTATCTATTTTACAATTGATCCTATATTTGGTGCTTAATTTTATTCAATCATGACTGCTTTATTTATACTAAACTTTGCTTTCGTAGATGAAGCTAATCTACAATGCCGCAAATTTCGTAAAAGCGGTGACACTTTCATATTCAAGAGTTTTGTTAGTAAATACACATCAGACGCAGATTCATGAAAATCTAAAAAATATAATATTATATTTTTAACAACTCAATTCACATGATTGTGCTAGAATCGATTTATGCATAATAATTATATGGTAGGTAGGTAGGTACCTATACTATCATGATAACCATTTACTTTTATTTGTTTACCCTCTCACGTTAATAGATGTCCTATAAATAAATATTGTAATGAATGTAATGATTATAAATTTATTCAATAACGTTTATTCGGCATTCGGATGGCCATAATGTAGTATTAAATCAAAAAATAAAAGAAATATGAAAGTATGTAATAGCGAGTTCAACATATAGAGACTACTAGGGATATCTAGCGGCAAAATGTGAAAATTTATCATTTATTTGACAGTTAAGCGCCTATAGACATCAAAAAGTGACCATAGAGGAAAATATTTTTCTGTTTATATATAAGGAATACTTGTTTCAAATAGACATGCAAACACCGTTATTTCAATGGAGCATTATGGAACACGAAGCGATTTCTGTACACAGTTTCGCACGCAGCTCCATGAACGCTCGACTAGTTAGTAAATGGTTGTAAACGGAAACAGCGTAAGTTTGGAGGGTAATAAACGATTCGGTTTGGCTTATTTCGATGGATACCCTATAAGTAATTGTTTTTAAAACATAAAATTTTTTAATGACTACAATGATTTTGTGTCCTCAAATTGCAAATCTTCTTGATATCAGGAACAATATTATAAAGTTGAATTCTTATATCTGGTGTGGCATCGAGCCCGTTGCCGGACTTTGACTTTGTTGGAGTGTAATAAGAAAATCCTGCTTCGCATAAATATGTCGTAGTAAACGGAAGTAATAGCTTGATAATAAGCCAATGAAGTCGGTCTTTGCGGCAACCAGGTCGGACGGCCCGATGGGCCCAACAGCTGGTTGGAATGACTCGATCATCTCTTCCCTCTCAGAGCACATTCTCAGACATTTGCAGAGGACATTCTCTGCCACATGGACCTGTCAGTTGAGTGAGGCGAGTTCAAGTTCAAAGAGCTCGGCAGTGAATCCACCATGGCCAGTCAAAAACTAACTGGTGTAGTGGTCAGGAGTCAATTTGTGATCATTGGCCGCAGACCACATCGCTTGAAGAAAGGATTGTAGCTGATAAATCTCATACAGTGAGTAGTATCTAAGTCTAAGTGATATTATAAGACCTAAAGGGCGACCAAGAGACCACTGGATTAATGAGATAATCAGATTTAGCGAAAGTAAGTATGCGGGAACAAAAGACAAAGACAACCAGAAGAGGCCTTCATTCAATCGTAGATGGTTGAGATAATGGTGATGATACTTAATATTTTGATAATAAATTAATGTATGTAATTAAATAATTACTTACTATGTACACAATTTATTATTATAAACAAAATTAAGACATCAACTTGCTAATTGAGTACCTACCAATATTAAATAGTTATAATTATGAATAGTATTGTCAGGTCAGTATGATAATGTTATCAAAAGTACTAACAACACTGCTTAGTAATATGAAACTGTTGTGGAGGAAATGAAAATAGATAGGAGACTAGGAAAGTATATTTATCTAGAAATCGAGTTACTACCTCTTTATCTAATGTCCCTATAAACATAATACAATAACGCGTAAAAACATTTGTGCTATTAAACCGTTAGACTAGTTAATAATAATGTCAAAATACCTTGATAAAGTTTTCTTACAATCTCCTTTCAAATTTCGATTCGACACAAACGTCAAACTGTACCATTGACCACAAAAATGAAAAACACTATTTCAACTACAGTTATTCAGGTTATAATACTGTTGGAATGACGTTTATTTACGTCAAGTACTTCAACACATAGGCCTGTTTTGTTTTAATTGATGCAGGCGATCTATCATGTGACCGAATATAAATAATATTCAACCACAATAATGTAAACATACGAAGGATTCCGTGTCGCGGCTTTTAAAACAAGGGAAGTTTCCCAAAGAACGACAGATACAAAGAATCGTGACAAGCAACTTTAAATAGCCTTAAACTCACCTACTGCGGCAATTATGACTATTTTTCGGCCGAAAGGCCAATCAACTTTCCAATGAAAAATCACTCTTATCACGAACACTCATAAGACACCATTATAGTGCAAGCATATTTAGACGGGTTATTTTATAATCAATTCAAATACTGTCACTGTAAATACATATAAAGTTTCACTTTTTCAAAAAAAACTATTGAAATTTCTGGGATGTCAATCCGTCTACTTTTATGACAAATACATTCAAGATGTCTGCCGTATCCGGTTAAATACTATTGTGAAACGTCAAATGAAGTAAGTTAAACGTATGAGATTATTCAGGCGATTTTCTGTCATGAGGTTGATTATACAGCAAAAGAGACGCGAGTGCAGACATTCTGTGTTTTCGCTTGAATGACGTTTTTGGTGATTGTATATTAGTAAAAACTGATTAAATTTACTTTTTTAACTTATTTAGACTACCGGAAGTTTTTAAAAAACATAATGTTTCCAGTATATAATTTTATAAGCGACCTGTTTAAAAATCTTTATACTTAATTTTCAGCCGGAAATTATTATTGAACAAAAATCAATTCAGCATTTTAATTAAAGATTGATAGTGTTATTATGGGATTACTGTGCGATGTAAACGTTTGGTGGTCTAGTGAGTGAGGGCAAGCTTGGCTTTCTAGAGAAATGACATACCTACAAAGAGATTGGACTCCTCCCACAATCTCTTTGCATACCTACCTACCTACCTATAATAAATTTATTGAATCTTGAAAAATCATAATTTTATTTCCGTCAAAAATGTAGGAAGAATAAAACCTTTTTACATATTATTCTTCTATTGACTGTATTTAAAAAATGATTTTCTGGACTATCGTAAAGGAGTGAATATTGGTTGGAGACCATTCGTTTTGGCACTTAAAAATGAACCAAAACCCACCTATAATTATTAGGTTACAGTAAGTTGTGTTAGGGTTTCATTTGTTTTTAGGTCTCAAAAAATCACAAAACGATATGAATGACCGGTATTAGGGTACTAGGGTACTAGAAACATTAATTTTTATCAAATTGGCATTACTGTTAATCACGTGAAGTTAGCTTCAATCAAATTTATTTCCGGCTGCATTCTCGTGGTGTGGCAGTTCGAGCGATCTGTCAGAAGTTTCAATAATTACACAGATTTGTTGTAAATTTCTGAAAATGACTGACCCAGGCGGGGACGATCATGTCACATTCGTGGCCCCCGTCATACAAGACAACCCCTTCGGCTGGGGACCGTGCGAGATGCTCGATCAATTCAGAGATATGCCCTACCAGCCGTTCAGTAAAGGAGACAGGCTAGGAAAAATTAGTGACTGGACCGGTGTCCAAGACAAAAAATACGCCAGTATGTTACCATAATCTTGACGTATTCAGTACACATCATTATAAATTTTCAGATTAACCATGTTTTAGATCAGTGTTGTACTTATTACTATTATTTTGCTGACATATTGTCCGCTAATACATAACCTTTACCTCGCCGTGACTCGTATGCAAAGCATGAACTGTAGTGACATTTAGACGATTTCGTGGCACATAATTCTACCATTGCTCGTAATCCAACTCATTTAATATCAAGATCAATTTTAATATAACATTTTGAATGGTAATGTAATTCAATGGTTTTCTCCGAATAGAAAATCAGATACAATTTGTACAATTCACAATGTAATTTTTATCATAATATCGTGATATTAGAGAACTAAACATAATGTTAATGCAATAATTGTATACATTTCAAGGATAACTGAATTATTCAAACTAGTCATGGCAACCCATGGCTTGTGAGCCAGATCTGTTTTCGACCTATTTTTTGTGTGGCCCCATGTATATTCCTACACCCACGGTGGCCGCGCGGCTTAATCGTTGAACTATCACGCCGTGGGTCTCAGGTTCAAATCCTGGGTCTGGCAAGTACACATATTGTTTTTCAATTTGTGAGTCAGGGTATGGACCTAATAGGTTGAGCAAGTGGCTTGACATCCATTTCTCGTAAAAAAAAAACAAAAATCTGTCAATACATACCTCTACTCTGTGGAGGCCCATATGATCATATTAGGATCGGACATGGTCGAAAGAAGAAGAATGTATATTCCTACTAGTTTAACTGCAAACACATTGAAAAAAAATGTGTATTTGCCAGACCCAGGATTTGAACCTGGGGCCCACGACATTATAAGCCAACGCGTTAACCATAATATAAATCATGAGAGAAAGCTTTGAATTATGTCATTGTGCCAATTGCGTAGTTATGAATTGTGGAAAACCAAACTTCATAGACAATTATATCAGTTTCTCAAAAATGTTACTTAATTTATTAAAGCAGTGTTTCCCAAATTTTGATAGGTATGCATACTTCTGGTAGTACACGGTTGGACTTTCTTCTAGCAGTTTTACCAACCTCACTATAATATAATATTTGTACAATATTCTTTGTTCAGTGTTCTATGTATATAATCGGCATGTATAGTATGCCAAAAATTGTGAAGTAAGGATTCATAATAATATAATGATTCATCTTCAATCAATAGTGGGTACGCCGATGAAATCTGTGTCAAAGAGGTACTAGCATCTTGTAAATTTGAGAAACACTGTTATAGCATAATGCAATTAAATTAAACGTTTCTGGTGACAATTTAACTTTGGTTAAGAAGATAAGGGTATAAAAGAGAAAATAGCATAGTATATTATGAGACTCGGAGCTTATTACTCATTGTTAATTGTTTTCTTCCAGACAAGTACGCTTCGCAGTTCGGCGGCGGAAGTCAGTATGCCTACTTCCACGAGGAAGATGAATCCACCTTCCATTTGGTGGACACGACTCGCGAACAGAAGCCGCCATACCAGCGTGGCCGTTTCCGTGGTAACCAGAGGGCAATGCGTGGTAACAGGGGTGGTCGCGGCCAGGGCATGACCACCCTGGGCAAGGGCAAGCCGCGCGACCAGAAGCGAGGCAAGAAGTGGGGGCAGAGAGGCGCCCCGCACAAGATCAGGGATGCCTCCGTCACTGTGCGCCCCGATTGGGTTACCATCGAGGAAATGGACTTCCCCCGTCTCGCCAAGCTCTCTCTGCCTGGTGTTAAGGATGGTATGATAACCCCTTTCTAATTCTCTTATGATTTAAACTCATTTATTTATATTAAATGTACACAAACTGAATTGCATTACGCGATTGACTGTACAGCGAAGTGAGTCACAGGTTCGATTCCCACTGGCTGGATAATCATACGTGTATTTCTATTGAGGGCAGCGGTGGCTGGTCTAACATCATACAAGTGCACTGCACTGCTTGCATTGCTATGAAACATCGTTCAACATCGTAAATCATATTTTTCTTCATAGGTTTTTAATATTATCGCTCACTTATTGTAATGCAAACCATACACCGATGTGCCCATATTGTCAATAGGCGATAATACAGTCACTATGCACCGTATACGTCATCCTCGCTGAAATCATTTGCGCCCGGGTAATATATTAAGTTTACTTAAAATTAACCCAAAGCTTAGTATGAACTAAAGCCATTAAAAAACAACTTATACCGTGCTAATAGTTTTCGCCATGCGTAAGTTCCAGAATATCGTGCGCCGAACGGGTAAAATGACATCATATTGGTCTGAGTAGAGAGCAATTACAGATTTGAATTATGGTTTGTTATTATAGACGCCGTAGCTTACTGTTCACGGTCAAATTATGTTTAATATCATATTTAGCAATCTCGTACGTAAAATGCCTGTAAAACTAAAAACAATAGAATTCATTATTTTATAAATTTAACACTTTCAGCCCCGGCAGGTTTTTATAAATCTTACCCCTATTCCCGGACAATTGGTTTTTTCTAGTAAATGACATAATCTTGGTTTATTGGCTTATTTGTGGGAATATTTAAATAAAACTTTCAGGAACAATCAAAAACAGTTTAATAATGACGAATAGTGTGATATTTCTGCCAGCAGATGCTTTTGTGAAGAGGAACATCACACTCTTTACACATGTATCGAGTCTCACTCCTTTTTTTATTTTTGGCATATACCTTGCATAGCCTTAATGGATATGCCTTTTTCTACGTCGCTAGAATCGCCTGTAAGGTATGTCTGGACATGTCTTCAGATAACCTTACAGGCTAATCCAGCGCCACATGATGCCTCAGAGCTGGAGAAGACGAGACATCGGTACCAAAAGACATTAAAGAAATTGAATACTCTACTAAAAAATCTTTAAATTCTAACTTGCGACTAGGGTTACATTTTTAAAAAATCAATGAACAGACTGAACGTCAACATTCACTTTTACACTTGGGTCAGCAGTAAACGGTCCAGGTGCTGGAGTGTAGTCTTCTGTTGACCACGGTTCAGTAACACTGGCACTAAACCTCGCATTTCCTCCTCGGCTGCCTCTGGGACGACCGCCCCTACTTCCTTTTCCACGCCGTCCACCCGCTCGACCTCTGGTTTCTGTCCGAGATGGGCCAGGGAGTAGGTCCTCGGACGTGTCGACTCCTGACACCATACTGGTTTCATCTAGCACCTCTGTAATGCGGTTAATGAAACCGTTGAAGTCGTCCTCAAAGTTGCTCGAGTGGCCGGCGGTGAAATCAGTGATGTCTGCGACATCAGTGGTGGCATCCAGTAGAACATCTGAATCAGAGTCATATAATAACTCGAATGCATAATCCTGCTCAGAGTCGCCTGTTCCAAAGGCCTCCCATTTCAATGCGTGAAAATAGGCTGGAATCAAAACAAAATTCCACATTAGTAAACAGAATTTAATTCTTGGGAAACATGAGGCTTTATCAAAATGTTCGATTATCTTAGATAAATTATATTTTGCTCTTGTGACGTGGCTGATCAGTCAATTATCTGGATATAATAGGCAAATCGGTCGGTTTGGATTAGTTGTAAACAACAAAAAAATCGCCATTAGTAAACGAATTTTGAATGTTGGGAAAACACGTGGAATTAACTAAATACTCGTTCAAACACATATAATTGTATAGAATATTCATAATAATTCAATATTATAGGCTTATAAAGTGATATATCGGCACATTATCAAGTATTTGGTAAATAATGCGAACATTCAAACTTTGCATTCGGAAATTTTGACAGTACAGTCTCGTGTACGAAGAAACACGTAAAATTAATTTAAATTGCCAGAAACCATCATTAAACATATAAAATATCATAGATAACTTATTTATCTTACCTTATTGAATCCTTTTTTTTTGCTTATTTATGTAATTTTTGTCCACTGGAGGCAAATCGGTTGGTTTGGAACAGCTGTGAACAACAACAAAAATCGCCATTAGTCAATAAATTTTGAATGTTGGAAAAACACGTAGAATTAACTAAATACTAGTTCAAACACATATAAATATATCGAATATTCATAATAATTCAATATTCTAAGCTTATAAAGTAATATATCGGCACATTATCAAAGGGATTGGTAAATAATGAGAACATTCAAACTTTGCATTCGGAAATTTTGACAGCAAAGTTACGTGCATGAAGAAACACGTAAAATTAATTTATATTGCCAGAAACCATAAATAATTATATAAAATATCATAGATAAATTATTTCTCTTACCTTGATGAATCCATTTATTGCTTATTACTGTAATTTTCGTCTTCAAAATCAGTACGTAATTCGGTAAAGTCACACGAGAGAATGATCAAAAATGGCGTCTCACAATAATAAAATTGTGATTTTTATTTAATAATATCACAGAAGGTAAAACAGATATCGATATTTTATCTATACCAGTCGGTACTGAATTTTATAATCTAACAGGATATGTCAAATGTTTTCGTTGGAAATACATAGATTCACAGTAAACATATTTATTTAAAAACGCGCAACAAAACGAGGATCCTCGCGCGCGGTACTCAGCGTAATTATTGATATAACGAGGATTCTCGTTTGCGGTACCGAGCGTGTTAAAATCAGTAAGAAATACAATGTCGGTAAGATATTTTGATTTATGTGTACTCCAATTTAAATCAGTGAAGATAAAAATAATTTTGCTACCTACCGCATTTCTGAAAAATTAATGTTTCATTATCCTGTGTGTTGACTAAACGCGAAATGATGTCGGTTATTTATAATATAGAAAATTATTAATTAATTAATTCTAGTGATGAATAATCATAATTCATACAGTGTACAAATTGCTAAAGATACCTAATGTACTTATATAGAATAAGATGGCTTCCGTTAAAAGTAAGAGGTATTTATCTACTGTAAGAGATACAATCGTTTCTTAAAACTAATCCAATAAAGGTTTAAGTAACTCGCATCCTGTTTTATCAAAAATATAAAATATACTGGTAATTTCCCAAATGTCAATAAACTTTTGTCAAATCAAAAATAACGCCGAATTGATTTCATTTTTCAATAAGGTAAGTTTCCAGCGCACCCTCAAAAATTACAATCCAAAAAATCACCGGCCGCCACTGATTGAGGGCATGGGTGTTATATCTCTTCCCTTCTTCATTTTCTCACCCTCTGAATATAGAAGTTGAATGATTGGCAAATAACTTTTCCTTATAAAAAGCTTTCAAGGTACGGCCACTCTGTGGTGGTCCATAAGCTCGTCTTCATCAGAAATAGTGGTTTGCTTATTGAGGGCCAGTTATTATTTTAAAATACATTTATACCTTGAAATGCATGTAGTTTAGTTTATGTTAAGCTTAAAAACCATGGAGTTTAATGCCAGGATACCAATCCCCGAATGAAGCACTATGACCGGTTGCGCAACGGAAGCGCAAGCCTACTTCGACAAAGTATATTAAAACTCAACCGGTAGTGTCGACTGCAGTATGGAATTTAAGTACATATGCTTTGGCGGTAGAGGTGCTAGCAACTCTCCGTTTGACATATTATTATTAAACGTCAGAAATTCGTACGTAGTATGTTACATCAATTTTTTCTATCTTTCACATAACTATTACCGCTGAAAGTATTATTTTGTGTTTAAATTCTCATTTAAATATTTATTCTGATTTTGTAATACAGAAACACACATGTTTGTTTGCAAAATACAACGGAAATTCCGTGTTGTAATATTGTTATATTGGAGACGTAACTAGCTTGTTTAAACATTAATTGGCTACGTACTTCAACAATGAATGGTTTAATAATGCAACGTTAACGGTAAGTACTGATTAAATATGAAGTCATTACCAAAATGGATAAAAATGTTATTTAATTTCCATGAAATTGACAAGAGTTCCATCATGACATGTTTACTTTCTATCTTACTCTAACGTATGGACATGAGGTATAAGCATGCTGAATGCTTTCTCACTCGCACTTATATTTTGTGTATCCATTCCATTCGAAGCTCTATATATACAATATCTCCTGTAAAACTAAAAATGTTACGTGCTTCATTTGAAGCGGTTCGGTGACGTGTTTTACAGTGCTTCATTCGGGGATTGGCCTCCAGGAGAGAGCATTTTGAACAAATAGTCATTGGACCGTCATGACAGAACCAATAATGAGGCTTGAATCTGACATTGAGATAGGGACAATACCAATCGCAAGGTTTACTTTTACTTCATGAATACATACTAGAGAAACTATGCAACCTTTATAAATATTTTTTATAGTTTATTTTTCCATAGCAAGCTTTAGTTTATTTACATTTGTCTACTAAAAATTGCTGTGTCCATTGCTTATTTTAATTATTGTCATCTTTTTTTTTTACAGGCGAAGACATTATTTGCTGTGGTACCTTGGAGTACTATGACAAAACGTACGACCGTGTTAACTTGAAACATGAAAGGCCCTTGCAGCGAATTGACAGGATTTTCCATACGGTTAGTACTCTCAATTATTACTTTTTGTTCGCACAGGTTTGTCTAAATAATGAGAAAAGCAGGTCAGTAAAACTTCTCATAATTGAATCACCGATGTGAAATGATATGCAGCTAAGTTAATCACAATAAATGTCCTTTTTTTATATATCATATAAAAGCTCTATTTGTGTACGAGAATGTTTTTGTTCAATGATATAATATGTAGTAAAACTCTTATTCAATGAAGTTTACTTGGGACATAACCCTAAACCCTCAAATTCTTTAAATACTTGTCATTGAAATATGGATTTTATTAACTTAAAATATAGAAAAAGATAGGAAAAAGTCGTACATGACTTTTCGGGGCGTGTTCACACGCGAAAAGTGGACCAATGGGGCAGTTTTTCTACCTCCTCCATCAAACCAAGAGCCAGCTCAGTGCCGGCTACAATTCGTTGATCTTGTTTATTAGTTGACATTCACAAAACTCATTTAACTTAATGCACTGACGCACACAGAGTCAATACAGCATTGTTTGTCGGAAAACAGTCATTCGCACTCGCAACAAAATTTGTTTGGTTCATTACATTCCACAGGTGTCGCAGCTGTGAATATTGGCCATTCATAACCTTGCCATTTTGATGCTGATGCATGAAATAATAATGTCTTCTGTATGCAAAAGGTGGAAAATACCAATCTTTGTATGATTACCCAGGAGAGACCATTCGAAGAGGGAGTTTATTGAAAAAGCATGTAGTATCATTTAACTAAGAATTTTGAATCCTATTTGCAGTTCAGTTACCTTTTTTGAGGATATAATTGTTTGGATTATGTTAGTGTTGTGTCGATTATCTGTATAGGGCACCTTATTTATCCATTCTTTATTTTGTCCAGGTTACAACCACTGACGATCCTGTTATCCGTAAGTTGACCAAGAGCGTGGGAACCGTGTACGCCACGGATACCATTTTGGCCACTATAATGTGCTGCACCAGATCCAACTATTCCTGGGACATTGTCATTGAAAAGATAGGTAAGAAAAAGATTACCTCCACATAATACGTAATAGTTTAATACATTGTCTATAAATGTCTAAAGTGTCGAACGAATCTAGATAAAATGTTAAGTTATTTCTTTAGGGAAGGCTTATTTTTAGAGATGTGTATTTAAAAGATAACATTGATCAGAGGAAGTGAACGAAATAACTATAATGCATTTAAAACTATTTCATTGTCTTCTATTTATAACACAGACAGATAAAAATGTTTAATTGACTATATTTTTAACGAGTAATTCACAAGATTTAAGAATGTATCATTCTAATTATTATTGAACATACATAATTTTGAAAACACTTCTGAGAAAATATATTATAACCAATAGAAAAAATCAAAAATCAGACACCCTCAGGAATGTCCTCCAAAACGCCACATTCATCGCAGAGCTACGAATCGCATCATCCTATGAGGACATCAAATCTTTTACCCATTGTATCTTGTTCTTAGCCTCAGTATCAGCTTAAGAGCATACTTCAGTGAAACGGCAAATAATTTTCAACTATAGGTGTGACGAAATTTTCTACTCGCTGGCAATCAGAGAGCGAAAGTCCAGCTGTGAACACGTCAATTTGTTTCATAATGGCGACGGGGGTATTAATTCTTGAATCGTGTAAAGATGACTAAAAAACGTTACCATTTACTTGAAAAAGAAAACATGTCAATGAATATATTATTATTGTTACGGATAGAACAATACACAGAACATTAAATAATGGACGCATGTTTAATTTTTATGACAAAATATATTTTGTTCGGCTCGCGTCATTTACACAATCCGCGCATCGCCTAGTCACGATCTTTTTAGACCGTGTCCCAGCTAAGGTATAGCCTTAAGCTCATTTCTCTTCAAAGGAGACTCCACAAACCAGGGCACCGAAAGTGGAGAAGGTGGAATGAACTTCCTCTTTTCCAGGGATGCCCTGTGTAAAAATTTATCTTCTTTATTTTTTCATTTTCACATTTTCTTTATGGCCTCATTTCAGTCCGTGCATTCTGGTACCCACTGATATGGCATCCCTGATTGGCCAGCTTCCTTAGTTGAATTGCTTGATGTGTGATAGGCAATACCTTTGCATGTCCTTCTACAACGAAACGTAACACAGCGTCATCTACTTGAGAATATCTTTACTTTCTTAAGCTCCTAAAGCATTTGCTCGTTGGTTTGCAAGAAAATATAGGAATACGATCAATTCTCACTTATAACAAATTTACGTCCTGCAGCTCTGTTTCCCTATTCTTCTGCATACACAATAACTTTTCTTTTCAATGCAGCGTCATAATGTAGTCTTCTTGCTGACATTTTATTAGGGACAAATCTTTTTATTCAAACGTAACGTTTAGGCAGTGGCTACTATAACTGCGCCGGACCAACAGACTACTATTAATCAGTGATGATTCATCATAACTGCTGTATTTTTCAGCGATTGTAAGACGCCATCGTTTATAAGCATTGATATACTACTAGATGAGGAGTTCCCATACAAGTGTCATTTTAAAAATGTACCACAAAAGATATTACGAATATCGTCTTATAATATTTCCTTGTAGGTATAATGCGTTAAGACCGTTAACATGGATTCCCGAATTTCACCCGTATTGCCCTGGCTGTAAAACTAATTTTGCGTTCTTGGAATAGTGACCCTAAGGGTGCTGCAACCCAAAGCTTGCAAGCTACCAAAAATTCATGTCTGAGCGGACAGAGCAAGTCGTCATGCGCTGACTATTAGTTAGAGTAAGATGCAAGCTAGATCGGGCTTACTCATAATTATTCCCAGGTCGTTTTCGAGACAAATATTAAGTGACCTTATATCGAGTTTAGTCCGCTGATATTAAAACAGTAAGCTTTAACACTGGCCGAGTCGCTGAAAATCGGGCGTCATTTTAAGAAGCATAATATGATTCATCCAGTAGTATATCAATGCTTATAAGACACTCCGAATACAGATATATGAATATAATCGAGGAAATTCGATATTTGTGTGTGTGTTTATTTAAATTAGACAGTGAAATCTCGATTATCGCAGCCTTTCCATGCATTCAAATTCTAAAGCAAATATGCAGATGACATCACAAATAACATTCTAAATTTTATAGGCGAAAGGGAAGCGTTTTTCTAGAAGCATTGTCTAGTTTGATTTTGTTTATATTTTCTGCTTAGATGGGCATTGTCAACTGATGTCTTTCAACAGTACAATTTATGAACATACATATTTTTTTTCTTTAAATAAACCGTGGTAGAGTAACGGAAGAGTGTCAGGACAAAAATGCATGTATTCTTTTTAAATTACTGTCTAACCCAGGGTAATACGAATGGCTAATAACTGTTCTTCACCTAAAAGGTCCATCAATACAATACATGTATTTAAAATGTATTCTGATTGAAACAGGTGAAAAGCTGTTCATGGATAAGCGTGACAGCACTGAGTTTGACTTGCTGACGGTGAATGAGACTTCGGTGGAGCCGCCCGCAGACGAGAGCAATTCGCTCAACTCTCCCCGCAACCTCGCCCTCGAAGCTACCTTCATCAACCACAACTTCAGTCAGCAGGTATACCCAACATCCTTTTACTACTATTTAAGGTTTGCTCAGAAATTGTATCAGCTCCTCAATTGTATAAGTTCACTACAATCCTTCAGTGGAAGCTTCGTTGAAATGCAGAAAATCGCAAGGTTTCAATCTAATGCATAAAATTAATTGGTAGTTTTTACATCTTGAAGCGTTTAGCAAATAGCGCTAATTTTTGGCAATCGGCTTTTTTGTTTTATATCAAGGTATCAATTACTTCCCAATTAATTGCCCACGATGGCCGAGCGGCTTATGCGTTAGCTTATAGTATCATGGATCCCAGTTTCGAAACCTTGGTCTGGCAGATGCACATTTTGTTTTTTAAATTTGTGCTTGGAGTCAAAACCTAATAGGTTGGGCAAGTGGGTAACATTCTTTTCTCGTAAAAAGAAATATGATAATACAAACCTCACTCTTTGGAGGCCCATAATATGATCCTATTCGGATCAGATATAGTCGAGAGAAAAAAAACAATTACTTTAATTACTAACCGGCGTCAGGATCTCCAAATTTTATCTATGTATAATGGATGCGATTTGATTAGCTTTAAGTTTGGCAAAGTGATATTTAAAATAATGAAATGTTTTATTATAGGTTCTTCGAAGTGGCGTAGGCGAGCCCCGTTACAAGTTCCCTGAAGCGAATCCTTTTGTCTCTGAAGAGGAAGAGGGTGAAGTGGCTTCCGTTGCTTACCGCTACCGGAAATGGGACCTTAATAACGGTGTGGTAAGCCATTGTTAATACTACATAATAAAATTACTTCTCACTGTTTATTAATTACGAGCTGTCTACACTTTGTTGCGAAGATATTGTGTTTCTTTCTACACGGTTCAGCCAAGCAGAAATCACAGGATCCTTTCTTCAGGTGTGTTATTACAATCCATTCTCGAGCAGTGGTCAGGCCAGTCACTTTCATGCTACAGTAAAACCCCGTTGATTTGAAATTGACAACCGAAAATCTAAAAAAATTACGAAATACAAAATGTATGGTATAGAAACAGTAAAACTTGTTGCAATTTGTACATTATATTTATTGTTTCAGTTTCTGATACAATTTTTATCCGGTTGACTATTATGGCTCATTCATCATAATTGGACAAGTTATGCAGAAAGTAGCCAGTATCCACAAAAAATAAAAAAATTAGATATATAGATCAGATGCGAGAAGGTTTTCTCTACATTCTGCTGAAAATAGCCTAGCCACAAACAAATTATTCTTGAAATAAAATACTATTTACAATTTTACATACATTTTTAATATCATGTTGTTGCTAAAGTGCCATTATCTCAGCCCAACATTATTGTGGACTGGCTACATTCTGCATAACTACGTTCAATTACTGGTACAATTGCTGTAAATGAATTTTAGCAAATATTTCGATTTACAGCGTACTTCGAATTAATTGTTTACTGTACATAGTAAGTCTGTGGTATAAAACTACCGTGAAACCATTGGATAGCATTTTTTAAATTTACCTTTGGGTAAAATAAAGTAAATAAACATGTGTTAGATTGTTTACCAACTGCGTTATATAATTTTAGTGAATGTTTTCAAGTACGGTGTTTTTTTCATAACAGCAGTGGACAATTGCTATTCTTAAGCCCTGAAATCAGTAACAAATGTAAAAATATTATTTTTAGAAAAAATTGTAGCATATTATTCATGTCTTGCAGATGCTGGTCGCCCGTTGCGAGCATGACGCAGTGGTCCCGTCCCCGACGGGAGAGCTTCAATTCCTGACGGTGAAGGCGCTCAACGAGTGGGACTCGAAGGCGGCTAACGGAGTGGAGTGGCGCCAGAAACTGGACACACAGCGCGGAGCTGTCCTCGCCAACGAGCTCAGGAACAACGCTTGCAAACTGGCCAAATGGACTGTCCAGGTAACATATTATGTTACTCATAGAGAATGACAAAATTATAGAGTGGCAGTATGGCATCTTTATAATTCATTGAAGTGAAGTTTTGAAAACAGATTGTAATTGAACTGGTAATATTTCAGGCTCTTTTAGCTGGTTCAGACCACATAAAGTTTGGTTATGTGTCACGTGCTGTGGTGCGTGATTCGTCGCGCCACGTTATCCTGGGAACGCAGCAGTACAAGCCCAGCGAGGTGGCCGCACAGATCAATCTCTCCATGGACAATGCGTGGGGCATCCTTAGATGCATCGTTGACATCTGTATGAAGCAGAAGGATGGTGAGTTGACCTGCCTGTTACTGTTTTAAAAAAAGCTTTGAGAAATAATGAAGTTCTTCACAATGGCAGCATTATAATTTTAAATAATAAACCTTTTGCAGCTGCAGCCACTGCTGGATGAAAGCCTCTCCTTACTGTCTCCACTTTTCTCGGTGCATAGTCTTTTGTTGCCATGTACTTCCTCTAAACTTTATTAGCTCTATGATCCAGCCCCCGTGTCAATGGATGATAAGATTTGTCCAGCGATGATCTGTTCTTCAAGCGATTTGGCCTGGCAGTCTCCACTTCATGAGCTTTACCCTTTGTATTAAGTTCTACAGTTTGTTTGCTACCTTACGCATTTATTTCTTTTTCGATCCTGGAATTTTATGCCATACATGCATTTCTTCTTACTTTAATAGTGCTGATTTAGGTGTTTTTTAGTACATATCGTCGTTGAAACTAGAAAATTGTGTAACTCCGTTTTAATCGAAAATTGACTTTGAATGCCATCTAGTGGCCGTTGATAATATCTATCCGTCTTGCAAATTTTGTAATTCCAGAAAAATTGTATCATTGTTAAATCATGGATGATTTCACTCCAAAACCATACATTTGTATAGGAAACCATAATGTTTTTTGTCTCTCCTGTAAAGTAGTGTTTTTGGAGTTACACAATTTTCTAGTTTCAACGACGATATTGACAAATACTTTCTACTCTACTAAACATTTACTAAGTAAGGATAAGATTAACTATGCAATCCAATGTTGCCACTGCTAATTAAACAATAATAATATTATATTTACTTTTTGAAAGCAGAAATATGCACTATTTTTATAGTTCGTTTTATTGTTCTTTTACAGAAATAACATCCATCAACTTAAAATCAATTGCCACATTCCCTTTACAGATTTATTATTGCCTTTTCTGGCTTGGTTTGCCATCACAGATATTGTATTCATGTAAATATTTAATATAATGGTCATAATGGAATTAAATTTTAGAAAACTGTCGAAAACAGCACCACGCACACCCATAGAGAATGTTGAAACCCAAGCTGTTCTGAAATTGAACTGTGGTGTGTTCGCAAGTAACTTTTGAAAACAGTGACAGGCTTGTGCAGAGAACCCCATATTTAAAAGTGATTTTTATAATAGTCTATCCTTTCAACGCGGACGGCACACCTGTTGTACACTAATTAATTGGCCATTCGATATAATTAGCATCTTATTTAAATGTGGTAATTAAATAGTAATTAAATGCACCACGGTCAACAAGTTAAAACCACTTCTGTATAAAAATAAATACTGCATTCGATAGCCTTTTTGATTCACTTTCATTAAAAGTATGCGAACCTAATACCATAAGATTCTAAGTGTTCATCCTTGAGAAAGCAAACCCAACAATGAAGTACATAGTATTCTAAGTTGCCTCATTGTTAGTTTTATTTCGTCAAGGACAAATACTTGGAACCTTGTAGTCCTACACTGGCGAGTCGCAAACTCAGAATTAACCAAAATTAAACAGTGGCACTTTTGCATGTGATGCCCTCCATATTGTATGAATTTTATTCACTCGAGAATCGGTTAATATCGTCCTCAGTATTATTACATAGAATAAAGATATTTCCTCATTCATTTTTCAGGTAAATACTTGATCATGAAGGATCCGAATAAGCCCATGATTCGTCTGTACGACATTCCCGATAACACGTTTGAATCCGACGGAACGGAAGACAGCGGTGACGAGGGACCGGAGGCGGCTTTCGCTCCGCCTTACCCCTACGCCAACACCAAAAGGATGTGAGGGACTGAATTCTCACCCACATAGTGACTCATCAATAATTCATGCATTCAGTGGAAAAATAGCGTTGTGAAAATGACTTCTATAAAACCTTCGGAAATATGTCCATCTGTATGTTACAGATCAAGATAGCCATGTAAACGATGTATGTAAATGTCTAATGACGATCCTGTTGACGCCATTTCATTGGCTACAGATTAGTGCTTTGGTATTCATTCATAAATTTCATCGCCATGAAACATTGCTGGGCAAATACAACATGTTATCCTAATTTGGTTGCACTAAAACGACCGTGACAAAGGATAGAAGCTTTCAAATATTTGAACTAAGCACAACAAATACATACATATAAAGAATCAGAGTAGAATACAAACTTAAACGAGTTTTTCCATGTATAGACTTTTATAATATCAACGTAATATAGTGTCCATATTCAGACATGTGTTATTCTTTTAAGATTTCCCTGCCCGATCCTAATAAGATCATATGGGCCACCACAGAGTAGAGGTTTGTATTAACAGATTTTTGTTTTTACGAGAAATGAATGTTAGCCACTTCAACCTATTATGTCCATACTCTGACTCAAAAAACAATGTGTATTTGCCAGACCCAGGATTCGAACATGGGACCCACAACATTATAAGCCACTCGGCCACCGTGGCAGTGGGTGGGTTTCACTGCTTGATTTAAAAAAACCATTGTGTTGTATGGAACTAATCATGAGCTTAATACTACAAGGCTCTAAGTGTTCATCCTTGAGAAAACAAATCCAACAATGAAGTAGTATTTTTACTTTTAGTATTGTTACTTTTGTTTCGCCAAGGACAAACACTTAGTGTCGAGCCACACCGGGTGACTCTGGTCGCGAGACCAGTCGCGCAACTGGTATCTTCGGGCGACTTGCCGGCGACCAGAGAGGCAGCCAATAATAATAATAATAATGAATGTACACGCAAGTATGCAAAAATATGTTCTATCCGCGGCGTGGCTGCCGGCGACTGGTCGCCCAGTGTGGCAGCGCTCAATACATAGTTATATGTTTTCATACATCGCTACCGATCGCCTGACCAGAGAGACCGGGAGACCAGACCGAGCGCACGAACGAGATTTTACTGGTCGCCCGACTTTATTGCTTGCGCGACTACTGGGCGACCAGGTGTGGCATGCTCCATATAATTGCATGCATCGGTCTGGTCTCGAGACCAGAGTCGCCCGGTGTGGCTCGGCTCTTAGAAGTAGTTCTCCACTCACGTAATACTTATAAGTTTTTTTAAAGGTTTTACAAGGGTTACAATTAATAAACTTTTAAGGTTTTTTTTGTATTGTTTTTAATGCGTTTATAGACATCAATTTGTGTGTCAATATGGAACACCTCTGTTTATCATCACACGCCAACATAACGTGTATTATATTGTCAAATACTATTTACTTTATGCTTTGTGATTATTGTTACGGATTATGAAAGACAATAAAAACATATTAAGGCCATGCATTAGTTGAGGCACGGTCTAAAAAGATCGTTGCTAGGCGATGTGCGGATTGCGGGTCGCGGGTGCAAAAGACGCCTGTCAAACGAAATATTATTTCTCATATAAATCCAACATACGTCCATTTTATGTTCTGTTTATTATTCTATTAGTAACAATAATAATATATTCATTAACATGTTTTCTTTTTAAAGTAAATGGGTAACGTTTTTAGTCATCTTTACACGATTTTAGAATTAATTGGCCCGTCGCCATCACGCAGCAAAGTGACGTATGTCTGACTCGACGTTCTCTCAATGAATGCGAAGCGAGTACAAAATTTCGTCGCGCGTACAGTTGAAAATTATTTGGCGTTTCACTGATGCGTCACCTTAAATGTATCACATAATGTTGATTGATTATTGATTCCCAAAGCCCATTAAGCAGACTATGAGCGGGGCACTGCTTATGTGCGGTCATTGTAGTCCAGTATTAAAGGCACTAGCATTTCATCCGGGGGCTCTTGATTCGATCCCGGTGAAGTCACAATACGTTAATGTGATGTTCTCAAAGCCTGGATATTTGTGATTATTTCACTTATGTCACTGATTATACAACTGTCATCGGGCCTCGTGACCTGTTGCAGTGTTGACATGAAGATGTATGTATGTATATATTTTTAAAGTTGAAATATTTTGAACAAACAATATTATCCTAAACGCTGTTTTTCCACTGTGTATCAATTGTTTCTACTGTCATAATATTATGTATTCACTTTTTTTTATATTTCCTTCCAACCTGTATCTACGTCTGTGTAATACGTATCAGTATTTCTTCGGTATGATTTTTTTGGGTACCTTTTTGATGTAAAATTTTAAATTTTACAGTTTACTTTATACTATCGCTAAGGTGATTTTGTACCGTATTTATCATCAAGAACAATCTAACTAAATAAAGTGAATTATTTGATACATATCTTGCAGTTTTTTTTAATATCCTAGTATCCCTATTTTAGCAATACAGTATTAACCTGTTAATACGAACACGGTTAATTCGAAATTCGCCATAAATCGAATTTTTCCTGAAAATTTATAAAATCTATTTCTTTTTCGACTTTATGTCCTGTCAATTGTGCATTGATTGGGCTTATGGTACTTGGCAACACCGGCTTCAGGTTTGTATTCCGTAGGCTTAGTCAAATTCAAATATTTATTAGATTCAGAGCGCGGAGCATAACCATCTGGATTAACTTGGCAATAAACACTATCCAGGGTTACTAATTTAGCCTGACTTAGTTAAGTGTGTCTTAACCGTATATTGTATGGTTTAAATTTGGGCTACTGCCTTTTTTCTGTAGATTCACTACCTGCTATAATATGATGTATTATTATGCATGCATACTGTACGCGACAATCTAAAATGCTGAATTGGCTTCCTAAAGTTAGGCATATATCTAAGGGTCTTATATGCCTAAGTGTGGTTCTGCATAACGCTCTAGATCTTAATATTGTCTACCCTAAAAAAGATTTTAACAAATTTAATAATCTGACACACTAACATTCACTGAGTACACATTATCATGAACATTATAAGATGCTGAAAAAATCACAATTTTCAAAACCCGAAAACCTTATCAAAAATATGATATATTTAGAAGTGTTTAATTGAAAACATCAGTTGACTATTTGACTCAAAGGATACGAGCAACACACGCATCTACCGGATGCGTGACTTTGACTTAATGCTGGAAGTGATGGCGTCTCAATGCAGCCTAATCATATCTTGCATTCAAATTTTTTTACATTTTTCTTATTTTTATAGGTTTTCTAACATTATCGATGTATTTATTACATTATATAACACTTCTTATGTCAGTGGCGAAGGGTGAGTTTTGGAAAGAGGTAAGCTGTGGAGATCAGAGAAAAAGAGCACACTTGTCAGGTAACTTACGAGAAAATAGAGATATTACTACTGATGAATAGGTGCACACTAATGACAACGACACACTGGTCATAGGTTTCACCGCTGAATTTGTCAAATTATTTAAATCACTTATGGCAGTAGAATTCCATTTTTCTTTAGCAAACAATACGCATGGCCAACAAAAAAGTTTGTTTAATGTGTAACTGCCAGTTAAAAACGAATATTTATCATATAAATTGTTGTGAAAATGTCTAATATAAGTTTTTTGCTGTATTCAAATCTAAATGAAACCCTTGGAAGGTCAAGCTTTGATAATTTTTAATTTTTGAAGAAATGTCAAACTCGGGAATGATTTTTTTTAAATGCAATCTACGAAAACACTAGACAATTTAATAAATACTTATATATTTAAAGCACTGACGAATGATTTCGGTACAATATGAGATAATTTATCCACATTCAAAACACAGTAATACACTGAATTTTGTATTATAAAATAAAACTTTATCACCCTCTTTGAAATATCAATATGACATGAACTGTGAATAGCATGTTATGTTTGTCTATGACTAAAGTAACCTAAATAATAATCACGAAATACAATATTTATTTTTAATAACAATTTATAAATTATATGTGATCGAACTCAATAGTTATTTTTTTTTTATCATCCTTATTATTTATTATTTGCTTAAAAAGATAGTCATCGACAATAAACAAATCAACATAGAGTGTAAGCTTGTCCTGTAGCGCTTACTAGTCTGGAACAAATATGCAGACATGTATGAAGTTGGCAACGGAATCGCGGTAGAGAATTCAGCGAGGATTACATTTGACATAATCCTAAAAATAGCACTCACGCCTGTGACCTTTCGTCATTTATTTTTGATTCGAAACTTAACTAAATTAAACGCTCTACTACTTCTAAATACCGACGATAGATGACAATCAATATTTTTATTATATTACCTAGTCCTAGACAATATAGATATTTATTTATTTAAATTAAATACTTGAAGATAGAAGGTAAGCTTTAAATAATCGCTTAGTATGGAGCCTTCGCCACTGACTTATGTATTAGAAAAATCAATGAAATTACACCATGTTTATATTCAATTAGCTTCATAAAAGTTATTATTCACACTACTTATATTTATGGACAAAATCCGGAATTTCCGGAACAATCTAGGCAGCAATAAATGGAATCGCAGCGTTTATTGAGAGTATCCAAACAATATTTACACCTTTTTCTTTTTGTTTTTCCGTTATTCCCTTTTTATAATAATAAGGGTAAAAGTATTTTACATGGTAGAGTAGAAAGCAACAATTTTTTGATAACGGCTAGCCTAAAATCATAAAATTTTGCTTTTTTATCACAAGTTTCTCGGTATAAATAATAAAAATTTAGCAACATTGATTGAAAAATATCTATTCCGAGTTTTTTATACCACCAAAGTGTCTTCCGTTGACATGGATACTATGCCATCATTTGATCATGATGCCACCCATAAACTTATTATACTCGACTATCATTTTTGGTTTTGTAAGCCGTTTCCCGAAGCAATTTGTTGTTTCTGTAAGTTTGCTGTCAAATTCTGAAGATATTTATAGAACTTCTCTTCTATCCTTCCACTTCGTAATACAGACTCCGTGCTCTGTATACTAATCGACTCACCAGTTTTTAGTTTTTTATTTGCAACATCTACCGAGTTGCCTTTTCTGTTGCTTCTCAGTGTTCCAGTTACATACATCTCTTCATTTAGCATAGATTCTGTTAGTTCTACGCTATTATAAAAATTGTCCATGAACAAAGAATGACCGTATCCAGTTTTCCCATTCATTAGTTTGAAAACCACTTTGTTGGTATGATTTTTGCTACCCAACTCCTTGTCAGCGCACCATAAACTATCATTTTCAAAGCCAGAAATTTTTTTTACAACATTTTAGTTATTCAGTGTCATTCAATAAGTATATATTACGTAAACAGAAGAAAATCTTAGATTGAAAATACTTACATTACAGTCAATTTCTTGTAAAACATGAACTGATGAAATAACTCTGGGATATCCCAAGATACCTTCCGCATTGTGGGGAAACATGCTCTGTTTGAATTATAAATATTGATTTATCATGAATATTTATGCAAGAAATTACATAATATGAACCGTAGAAAATACGTTGTGTCATTGTTTATTTTATATAAAATAACATCGAAACAATTTAGTTAATATTTGTCTAATAATTATTGTGTTAACACCAGGGTAACGAATTCCTAACTATCAATAATTGGTGTAGCAAGTCAATATCAGTCGTTTTAAGTCATCTTGTGATAAATGCATGCTGGAAGCTACACGATATGACACTGATGCGTCAAATACATTATCATTACGTTATGTACTGTCACAGTAAGCTGACCGCTACGGGAAAGATATGTGTACTTAATGTTGTTTTTCTTGGTATTTAAAATGTTATCAGACTGATAACATCATCCCATCCCGTAGGACATTTTGACCCTTTAAACAAACATTGTCAGTTAGCAAAATCTGCCGAAATTGCTAGAAAAACGATGAGGTCACTTCACGCGTATCGCACTACATCGGCAACCGCATGACTCAATGAACGTTTTTTTTATTATGTTCGGCATGCGTACACATTTTCTACTCACAGCAAAACGCTTGTTTTTATTTTTATTCTCTATTGATTTTCTATTAAATTATTATCGTCTGATGTTAAATCTATGGGCTGCTGGCTGGGTTCTGTTCAAAATATTATCTATGGATGCAATATCGCAAGTAATGACATGTAAAAACTGTTAAAATTAAATGAAATTACCATGAATAACGAATAATAATTCAAAATACTAATAAATTAGAGTTGGCACTTTACATAATTGAATTTATAGAGATTGTGATAATTCAAAATGTTCTGTGGAATGAGGAAACCATAAATGAAATTTGTCACCGTACCAGCATATTGTGACATGATCATAATGTAATCGCAGCATCATTGTCGACACAAATATGACTCATTTATCCCACAACCAGTAGAAATAAAGTAACAAAATTGCAAATATCAACAAATACGTCACATGCGGATAGTCTCGCGACTGACTTTGTATCTTCCGAGCATAAGGACCCAGAAATATTAAATTATGAAATAAAGACATTTTGTAAACAGATCATTCTTTATTAAAAAATATACATAATATAATTTTTATTTTGAATAACAAATTTATAAATCAAAAATATATAGTTGTATTATAAAATATGGGATAAAAATAATGCAATCTTTGTCAATAAATAAAATATTATACCCTCTTTAGCAATAGTATAAGTTTTATAACTAAACATTATAAAAATAGTATATCTCCAATACTTTTAATACAATCTTAATGCTAAACATTATTTCTCAAGACAATGAATACAATCTTAATATTCTTCTGTAATTAATTGTTTTTGATTAATTATTTTGAAACAGTTTCTGAAATGAGATTTGACAATTAGTAATACGAAATTAAAAAATAGTAATATCTTATAATATAGAGATGTATAACTTTTCCCCTTTTTCTAACAAACCACTTTATAACCTCGTAATGTTTGGTATAAATTTGCTATTCCAGTATTTTAACGTTGTATTGTATGTAATATTTTTGTTTGTAGCTTTAGAAGCATATCCCCAAATCCATACTTGCGTGAAATTGTGTAATGTTAGTAATTTCGAGGTGAGTATGTAATTTTAACGAAGATGATAAAAACGACCTTCTATAGAATGAAGCCTAAACGTATGAAATTTTAACAAAAAAAGGACCAATGATTAAGTTAGCTACACATGACGTCTTCACACTGCAGTTTCATTTGCAAAGAACATCAATTTATCAATTTGCATGGTGTATAAAAGACAATCTGTCACGATGAGTGGATAATCAACCAGTAATATTACACTACGGCATTATTATTTGGTTAGTGTAAAACCATTTATAACTGCACTCGAGCAAGTAAACAATGAATATAAAAAATGGCCGCCAATATTATGTGAATAAGAAAATCGGAATCGTAAATGAGTGATGTTATTATTTGTGGTGTTTACCAACTTAAACATGCTTCACGTGTGTGCCAGATAATTTTGAATTTGACCAAGTTTTCTGAGCTGCTCCTCCATTTATTTAATCTAAACTATTGAAATTATGAATATGTCAAGATCTAATGACAAATAATATCAGTTATCATAAATTAACCAAAGGCCACGTCAAGTATGTATGTATTTCCATAGTGTAATCGTTAATACAAACCTCCACTCTGTGGGGGCCCATATGATCCTATTAGGATCGGACATGGCCGAAAGAAGAATCGTTAAAGTTGGTAGACTTCAATGGGCAGGCCATCTAAAATGCCCAACCGTCAAGTAACTATCTTCACGATCGGGCCCTGCAAGCCGAGTAGAGGACTCCCATATCAATTATTACAAGACCGCACTCTTATTTTAAAATATACACACTAACGTCACGTACACAATGCACATTTCAGTGTGCATTTACCATTGGTGAGTGCACATAGTACCTGAAAATGCCAAAAGGCAAAACCTGGGTTTGCAGAAAATGACATGAAAATGAAATGAAATAACACGAATCTTAAATCATTTAGAAATTAAATTCAAATTCCATCAAGTACCCTCAGTTGATCTATTAATTTTCTGATATTCTAAAAGATGCAATACGGTATTTTGAGATTCCAGTGGGTCGGATATTACATAACTAGGAGTAGTTATATTGAGAAAACGCCTTATTTCTTCAATGAAAACAATGCATGAAATGTCACAGTTATATCAGGGCCAATAATTACAACCATTATTAGTATATTTGTTTATCCAAAGAATCCTTTATTGCAGTGCATTTCGTTGAAAACATGTGAAATTTTCTTGATGGTATAATTGACATCTTCATCAGAGATCTCAAAGTAAAATGTCACCCTTATAGTCTTCTCGTCCCGAGAGATGACCTTCACAATGATTCCTTCGCCGTCTTGTGTGAGGCATTTTTTGTCGATTTCAGACTGAGCGACTACAGTTAGCCGTTTGACAACTTGGCTGGCTGTTACGGGACAGCTATTGTCAATGTTGACCAGGATAATATTGGTGTGCTGGTTCTTCACGTCCACTGAGAACGTAGACAGTCTGAGCGAATTGATAGCTGTGAAAAAAAAAACAGTATTTCGTTAAATTCTCAATTAATGAAAATATCAACATTTTACTAAAATAAGGTAATTTCTGGTTAACACAATATATATGTTACGCCAAATGTGTGAAATTGCGTATTACATGAAATCGGAAAAATTTTTCCTATTTCATGAAAAATGCAAGCCCGTTGCCTTATTCATGAATTAGGCAAAATATCTGCCGAGTGCGTGAATGGCAGAGTTTGAAGGGTGAAGGTAGGCTGTGGAGATCCAACATAAATTATTAGTTTTCATTGAACTAAGAATACAAAGTGCAGATGGTGTTGGTTATTTTTTTTAAATTCAATTAAATCCTGCCTAAATCAAACCATAATAGTGAAGATGCGACAAAAATAATGCAAAATTTGTCTTAGTTATTTGTTTTCGTTGAACTAAAACCACAATTATGACTGGGAATGAATGTGGACTGATATTAGTAAATTCAGAATGGCAATTTACCATCTCCAAGTAGTTTCGCACGTCTGTGATCGCCAATCAATGCTGGAACAATCTCATCCAAAGCGACGATAGCTGGTGCGGCTATAACTCCTGCCTGACGCATACCTCCTCCCAGCACTTTGCGGAATCTGCGAGCCCTGCAAAACAAAGTGGATTGCGTTAAATGTTAACGAATCAAGGTACATATCAATTATGGATACTAACTACTGACAACACTGTTTAACGTCAAAAAAAACATTATCTACTACACAAAACCCGTGTATATAAAAGTGAAGTGGGAAAAAATTATACTACATCATACAAATCCCCCACATCTCTCAAAAACTGTAAGCATTGCATTATAATTTTAGATTCACTCAAACCGTAGATTATACAAAATAATTAAAAGTGCAGCTATTGACTATTATTTCACAGTCAGTTAAAGCTACATTTGTATTATAATCTGAATGCTTAAATACTGGTACAAGTCGAACAAGTTTTGTATTCAAATGGTCAATGTATGTAGAAATTAATAAAATAATACCATTCGTTCATCCCACACCACGATGGCCACGCAGCTGAAGCGTCTGCCTATAATGTCATGGGTCCCAAGTTCAAATCCTGGGTCTGACAAGTACGTACACATATTGTTTTTCAATTTGTGTATGAATCATAGTATGGACCTAATAGGTTGAGCAAGTGGCTGACATCCAATTCTCGTAAAAACAAAATCTGTTAATACAAACCTCTACTCTGTGGAGGCCCATTTATGATCTTATTAGAATCGGACATATTCGGGGAAAAAAAATCATTTATAACAAATTAAGTTTCAATTAGGGAATGCACTACCGAAAGAATATATCAATACATTTTGGTATTTCTTATTGAATACCGATATTCGTCAAAACATATTATATAAAAAAAGAAGTACCTATCAATAAATATAACTAGTATAATCTATTGAAATTTTAAAACACTATTTTATAGCAACCTATATTACCTACCTACATTTATTATTAATATTTTATAACTGCTAACTTTTACAAATACAATAAGTCTGGGTACCGGAAAATATCTTTTCTTTTTCAAAATATGTTAATTCAGATTATATAATTTAGAAAAACACTAACTGAGAGAGTATATCACAACCAATAGAAAAAACTCTTTTTTTGAAAAAAGTAAGCCAACCGGTCGGGAATCGAACCCGGCATCTCCAACGGGTAAACGCCCCAAACTCGTCGCATTCAGCCATTATGCTACGGAAGACATACTAATGACGACAAATATTTAAGCTATTGGCTATTAAATACCTACCACTCAGCGCTCTTAATAGCCAATAGCTTAAATATTTGTCGTCATTAGTATGTCTTCCGTAGCATAATGGCTGAATGCGACGAGTTTGGGGCGTTTACCCGTTGGAGATGCCGGGTTCGATTCCCGACCGGTTGACTTACTTTTTTCAAAAAAAGAGTTTTTTCTATTGGTTGTGATATACTCTCTCAGTTAGTGTTTTTCTAAATTATATAATGTTCAATAATCAGAATGATATATTCTTAAATCTTGTGAATTATTCGTTTGAATAAAAGAAATAGTTAATATGTTAATTCATCGCGACAATTCTATAAATATATTTGAGGGATTTTGTTTTAATGTTATTTAACTTTTATTGGTTTCTTATTAAACTTATACAATATAGTACGAGGGTGGGTCAATAAGTCCTTAGAAAAGCCGACAGGTGGCGCGACTAGTACTGTAAGCGGTTTGTTTTCATGCAGCGGCACTACCGATTCAGTATGCTGCGAAGTTTCAATCAGATTGGTCGGGTTGTTGTGTGTTTCTCGTACATTTAAAAAAAAAATTTGCTTGTGGAAAATGGAAAAATGGAAAATGGAGAAAATTGAGTTTAGAGCTGTTATTAAACATTTTAATATAAAAGGGTTAACAGCAAAGGAAATAAAAAATGAGTTGGATTTAGTTCACGGCATATCTGCTCCTTCACTTGCAACTATTTATAACTGGTTAAATGAATTTAAACGTGGTCGTACATCAACAAAGGATGAACCACGCTCAGGACGTCCTGTAGAGGTGACTACACCAGAAATGATCAATAAAATCCACGATATGGTGTTAAGTGACCGAAGATTAAAGTTGAGTGAGATAATTGAGGTTACAGGGATCTCAAAAGGTAGCGTCATTTCTATTTTACATGACAAATTGGGCATGAAAAAAATTTCTGCAAGATGGGTGCCGCGTTTGCTCACAGTCGACAATAAACGCAATAGGGTGGTGGCCTCTAAAGCCCTGTTGTCGCTCATGCAACGCAATCCGGATAAATTTTTTTGTCGCTTTGTGACTGTAGATGAAACATGGATACACCACTATACTCCCGAGACGAAAGAACAGTCAAAGCAGTGGATTGCGAAGGCAAACCATGTCCAAAGAAGGCCAAAACCGTAAAATCAGCTGGTAAGGTTATGGCTACTGTATTTTGGGATGCACGTGAAATTATTTTCGTTGACTATTTGGAAAAAGGAAAAACAATAACAGGGGATTATTATGCATCTTTATTGGACCAGCTAAAAAACAAAATTGAAGAAAAACGGCCTCATTTAAACAGGAAAAAAATCCTCTTTCATCAGGACAATGCCCGTGTTCACACATGTTTACGATCAATGGCTAAAATTGAAGAATTGAAGTTCGAATTGGTGGACCACCCACCGTATTCGCCAGATTTAGCCCCCAGTGACTTTTTCCTTTTCCCAAACTTAAAAAAATGGCTAAGTGGACAACGTTTTTTTTCAAATGAAGAAGTCATCGATCGGACAAATGCTTATTTTGAGGACCTTCCGAAAACTTATTTTTCTGGCGGTTTAAAAAAAATTGAGAAACGTCTAACCAAGTGTATTGAGCTCCAAGGAGATTATGTTGAGAAATAAAAAAAAAATACAAAAATCAAAACTGTTTTAATGCTTTTTTCTAAGGAATTATTGACCCACCCTCGTAGTAGGTAAGTAATGGAAAAATAACATTAAATTCACTTTCAAAAAACATAAAGGTGTATGCTTTCTTAATACCGAAAATACCGGTATTTTGGTTTCGAAAAGTAATTGAATACCGGTATTGCAATCCCTAATTTCAATATCTTCACACTTAATAATATGGTTTATGGAGTTTAGGAGTAAAATTGTATTTGAAATGTCTGCGGTTCTTGACAAATGCGGATGATTTAGAGTGTGAAGTTTGCAACACATGAATCTGTACTGTGAAATTACTTTAAACTTAGTTTTTATATATTTAAGCTCTGTTTACAGGAAGTTTTATACAATGTCGTTGGTTTGTAAAGTCTTTTATATCAATGGTTTGTGTTTTCTCCGTAAGGAATTCTAATCAAAGACGCTTTGACAGCCCGAAATAGGATCAGTTGGGAGTGACAGTTCTTCTTTGATCTGGTATTGATTGTGTTACTTACTGTCGAATAAAACTCATTGATCCGACCAGAGCCGAACCTACCGGAGCACCTAATGATTTACTGAAGCAGACGGAGACTGATTCAAAGTTCTTGACAATGGTGGCCGGCTCCACACCCAGGTATTGTGAAGCGTTGAACAAGCGAGCGCCGTCCATGTGGAGGACGATGGAGTGCTTCTTGGCAACCTCAGAGAGTTTGTCTAGCCAATCCATGGGGATAACCTGAACAATGTTTGAAATGAATCATTATTTGAGAACACAAGGATTAATTAACACATGGAACTAACACATTATTTATTCTATATTTAATTAGATATACATTTCCCTTTCAATGATCTGATATTTCACATATACGGTGTCAATATGTAATATTGGCTAGTATTATGAACTGGATATGTCTATTTTCGAATGATGTAGTCAGCGAAATAGCACGGGGTCAAAGGAAAAATCGAGGCAGTAGGTGTTATTTCCAGTTCTAATGCATGAGCTCAATCCATCTGTATTATATTTAATCTAAGACTAGTCTACTAAAAAGTATTTGATAATCATATTTTTGGCCAAAACAGGATTTATTAGTTTTACAAGATAGACCCACTACGTCATTTGCACTTGCAACCTCAAAACAGCGAGATGTCATAAGTACATAATTGATTCATGAAATTATAGATTCAAATACATTATCATCACGTTATTCGCTGTCACAATAAGCTGCTGCTATGGGAAAAAATGTGTAATGTCGTTTTTCTTGGTATTTAAAATGTTATCAGACTGATGCTCCCATCCCGCAGGACATTTTGAACCTTTAAACAAACATTGTCAATTAACAAAATCTGCCGAAATGGCCTGAACAATAATGAAGTCACCTCACGCGTATTGCGCTACATCGCCAACTGCATGACTCAATGACTGTTTTTTATTATATTCTGCATGCCTACACATTTTCAGCAAAACGCGTGCTCTTTGTTTTTATGTTGTTTCTCTATGGATTTTCTAATTATTATCTACAGACCTACAAACTTATCTGTAGAATGGCCAAAAATGGAACTACAAACTACCATAGGACGCCATTTTGAAAATTTTATTCGAATGTTAGGTTTTGTCCAGTTACGAGTCTTAATTGGGTAGTTTTCAACAGTGGCTCCCCCATCCCATTCTTCAGGTAAGTTTGTAGGTCTGTATGTCTGGTGTCTACATCTATTATCTATGGTCTGCCGGTTGGGCTTGAAAATATTATCTATGGATGCAATATTGCAAGTATTTTAACGTACGCACACGTAGAAACTGTTAAAATTAATAGAAATTACCATGAATAATGAATAACAATTCAAAATACTAATAAATTAGAGTTGGCACTTTCCATAATTGAATTTATAGAGAAAGTGAGCAATCAAAACGACGAAAAATGACTAACTAAACCATAGACTAAATTTGTTGCCGTGCCAGCATGTGACACCATGTGACGTGATCATAATGTACTCACAGCTTATTTGTTATTATTTTCAATCATTTAAAAAAAGAATAATAAATACCATTATTTTTAGCATTAATTAACCTTGTTTATAAATTACCTATTATCTAATGTCAAATATCAGATGATTTTTGCTATCAAGCTTTCTTGCCGGTAGCTGTCGTAAATAATAAAATTATGAAATTTTATTATCATGAAACAGACTTAGCAACAAAAACACACAATTGATAATATTGTTTCTAATTTTAAGACTTAAGTGCTTTATAAACATAATAAAATATATAAATGTGATATGAAACCATTTCAGCACATGTTTTATTGTATAATATTATGTTAGTGATGAAATATTTTCATAAGCGAAGTTGTCATTAAGTACACAAATAATAAAAAAAATATTATCTCATTGTGATATAATAGTAATTTCTCTGAAAATCAGCCATTATTCGACCCCTTAGAATAAAAAGACAATCCGCACGATAAGTAGACATCCGGCTAAAAATACTACACTTTGGCATTCTCATTTAGTGGAAAAATCCTGTAAATTTCTGTAAAACCGTTTATAATTACACTTGGGTAATTAATCACAATGAACATATAAAAATGACAGCCATTGTGTGAGTAAAAGATTCAGAATGACAACTGAGCGATGTGTTAATATTTATGGAGTTTACCAACTTAATCATACATCATGCATTTGCTAAATAATTTCAAATGCCTTAAGAGCATACATAAGTGAAACGGCAAATAATTTTCAACAATAGGTGGGACGAAATTTCGCATTCGTCACCAATCGCCGAGCGGCATTCAAGGTGAGAGCACGTCGATTTTTGTTGTGATGGCATCGTAAGAATATATTCTTATATCGTGGAAAGATGACTAAAAAACGTTATGCCTGTACTCGTTAAAGAAAACTTGTCAATGAATATATTATTAATATAACTAATATAACAATAAACATAACACTAAGGCATAAAGCCCACCAAAAAAGCGTTCGGTGCGCTCACTACTGAGTAGGCCCCCTCCCACCCGCGCATTACCCTTCACCTATGTAATAAGGGGCTCAAGGAGCACAAAATAATTATTATTATCAGCGTCTCTCATAACAAAGCAATAAAAATATTATTAAATTTCTCGGGGCTTGTAATTAATATCGGACACGCAATAACTAAACAAAGAGTTCACTGTTCTTAAATAATAGCTTCTCGCCCGTCTATCGACGACGCTTCGAGGAGCGTGATTTTGCTTGCCGTGTTCAATGAATGGACTACGTTGTATTTTCGTTAATTCGTATCGCTGAGAAGCGAAAAACGGTGACTCATGGGGCAGGCGGGCACAATGCGTCGTCAAATCCAGTGTGCGCTGTCGTATTTGATTACGTTATATTTTAGATGATTCACATAGAAAATGCGCGAGCGCAAGCCTGCTTTAGTGGACTTTATGCCTAAAAGGACCCATGTTGAATGTTTATGACAAACTATGTTATGTGCGGAACGCCTCATTAGATCAATCTGCGCATCGCATAGTTACAATCTTTTTAGACCATGCCTCAGCTGAGGTATAGCCTTAACAAAAAGGCTTCTTGTAGTTATAGTCCAATTCTTTGCTTTATTCTCAATTTTAAAATTTACAATAATACTCTTTTATAATATTTTATGATGATTTCTAGGATGGGAAAATAATGATGACATATATTTGTTTTCACAAGATCTGCAGATTGATTAGATTAAGCTCTCAAAATTCTTAATTTTCGACTGTTGTCAATTTCACAAGGATTTTACACCACGCCAAGTATTCTGAGAATCTTAAAGTTGACAAATATTGTTACGATTATGGTGGCTGATAGATGCTTACCTTACCACCGCACATGTTATGTGTGTTTTCAACGATGGCCATTGTTGTCTTGGCTTCGTGAACATCATCACCTCTGATATGCTTTTCGAACTCCTGCAAATCAAATGTGCCATCGGGATTGTTCTTCAAAGTGGACAGCAATACTCCGGCAATTTGTGATGCTCCTCCTAATAACAAATGAAGATTCCAATTATTAATTTAGTACAGCATAAAGCCGTCTACAAAGATAACTCCATACTTAAATGGTATACACAACGGTCCTATCGTCTCCACACAGTACAAGTATAATATGCATATGAACAGAGACAGTCAAGCTTGAAACATCTTGTCAAAAAACGTGACTGGTTCAAACTTACGCAAGTCTATGCTACACACGTTCAGTTATACCTGTGCATCAACGTTATTAGACGTCCCGATTTTTGCAGGACATCACGCTTTATAAGCAAAAATAGATTGTCCCACGCGGGACACCTATATTCACGATTACTCAACAAATACTCTCAGATGAATTTAAAATGGTCAGGTGTAAGAAACAAATGTTTTATTGAGTTATAAAAACGAAATTACTTGTTCAATTCAACATGATATTACTCTTGTGCTAAATTTTACCAATACATTAAGCAGCAGAACGAAACTCTTCAGACGGTAAGATCTTCAGCCAAGTTTGTACTTGTATTGTATATTGTATTTGTATAGGCGAGTGTCAGAAAAAAATATTATTTTTTGATAGGTAGTTTAAAGAGTTTTGCAGTTTGTGTTGTGTCATTTATGATTGATATTATAGAAATAAACATTAGAAATATTGATCTATGCCTTTTTTAGGTTGTCCGGCTATTTTCTCCTAAATCCCGATTTGTTTTATTTCACATGGTAAAAATATATTTTTTTAAAATACCGATTTGGTAAAATAATTATCTGGCAACGCTGCTGTGCATGTATACAGTAATACAAATTGAAACGTTTTCATGTTGCTTGAACAGTCAAAAGACTTGAGTAATATTATCTTACACATGCTCATGTCTTGTGCAAAAAATGTGTGTAGTAACATTTGTAGCCGGCTTAAGAAAAGTTGTTGTACTATACCTTGTTCATATTTGAAGACATGTGACATATCGCCAACCAACACTTCTGCTCCTCTCTTGTTACAATGAACCATAACTGGAAGAAAAATGTCAATATTAACAAATTGTATAATGTATACATCCAAAGTGGCGTAAGTCTACCTCTAAAATGTTTTATTTTAATATATTTTTGGCCCCTACTACTACACGCACTCAGGGTATCGGTAAATCTACCTCTGTTGTTGGCTATTCCTTGTAATTCATTATTATTATATTCAAATTTAACCAATTTAATAATACTCTTATTATATTGAATACATCAATCTTTCACTTACCTGCGATGAGATTTGCCATAGTTCCAGATGGCACAAAAAGTGCCGCCTGCTTTCCCAATATGGCAGCAATCTTCTTTTCCAAAGCGTTTACGGTTGGATCTTCACCGTACACATCGTCCCCGACGATAGCTGCAGCCATCGCTTGCCGCATGGACTGGGTCGGTTTTGTCACAGTGTCAGATCTCAGGTCAATAACGCATGGCCGTGCTGTGTCCATTTTGTCGATTTTTTGTCGTGTTTACGTCTGCAATCAAAACATCTCATTAATGCATGTAATAAATAGAAGCATAAAAAAATTGATTATAATAATATATTGTATAAACCAGTAATGAGCAACTAAAGGATTTTTTTTATCATATTTTGACAAATGAAGACTTCATTATTATATAAAATAATTAGTTTGGGCAATTATGCGAAAAATATATCTGCATACAAATGCCCACAAAAGGTTTATGGTATTTAATTTTAATAATCAATAGCCTCAATTGAAACTATGATGAGATTGCTCGCAGAACCAAACAGGCATAGAGCGCATTTGAGGGTTTGGATCGAATCCAGGTCATGAGGAGAAAAATAAATAATATTTCCGAAACCCCCCCCCGTTGTATGCGCTCCTCGTGCGGTGTATATTATATCAATGTATAAAATTGTTAGTTATACAAATAAACAATATTTTTCAGTTTGAACATCTTGTACCTAATATGAATCGTTTAGAAAAATGAATTAATTGGCTCTATTGATAAAAAGGTTGTACGTACATCACTACCACTTAAAGACTAGTAGAGATATTATGTATTAGTAGGTAATAAAAAACCTCGACGGAAATGTATAGCATCATAAACCACAAGATGGAGATTGGGAGGCCTTCATCCACTATGGATTACAGCTGCTGAGGTACGCATACTAAATAAATTAACAAAATATATTACGGAACGGTTAAATATTATTTATTAAATCAATCAGGTAGGTACCTAATTGAAAATAAAATCGAATGAAATTTCATAATAAATTAACTATTTTACTGTGTGTATGCAGTGACGTCATAACGGTAAAAATCAGTAAACACGATAGATGGCTTATGCATGGTTTTGTTTTGGCGTCCAGTAAAAAATGTACACGTCACTTTCTATAGTAGGTACTTACGTCGAACTAAAAATGATTTAAATATCACATTTCGCGCCAAATTAAATGAATAATATTATATGGATGGAGGATTATTAGTATTTTGGCGGGAATTCGACTATTTTCAAAAATATATACATCAAGTTGGATTCTTATTAGAACAGTGTTTTATTCATGGTTATGTTGTGTAAAATTGAGATAAAGCATATTCATTGAAATAAAAGATTAATGTATAATAAAAAAATATGCAATAATAACATATTATACAATATTTACCGTAAATAAGTAATCGCCGATCTGTCAACTTTCAATGCAAAACTCCAAAATAGCGCGAATACAAACGTCAAACACTGAATAAATCGCGCATAGAGTATTCACAACACGAGCGACTCCGTGTGGGTTTGTATTGAAAGAAATCACAAAAACCAGTGCTGCGTGAAAACACGTAAAAACTCTGACATCATCTATCTCTACAGAGAGTCGAATATTCTGGCACTAATCACCTATGCATGCTGTTCACTATGCGTTCTACAATATGTCACAAAAATGTAAAGACATTTGTTGTGAAAAGAGTTTTTGAATAAAATTAAATTCTCTTCATATTATTATGAAATAGATACTAAACCCTTAAAAGGAAATACTAACCATTCATTTAGTGTTTTAAAATATGAAATAAGGTTATATTACACATTAAATAAATACCTACATTACGCACGATCAACTTAACATCAGGACTCGAAATGAACAGGAGCGCACCGAAGCGCCATTTCGGGTCGTAAAATTTGCAACATTGTCGTTCCGTCTCGTGGAAAAAATATTTTTACGATTTGAGCTAGAATGGCCATAATATAACAAAAAAATCTATTTTCATAAAACACATCAAATTAGATAACTTATCTTAAAATTTTCAGAAAATTAACGAGCGCTCGGGTTCGTAAAATATTCCATTTCGAGTGCTGCATACATAACGTCGTGACCCCGAACTTCGCCTAGTTTTAGTGGGATTTTGCGTAATATCATAAAAATTAAAATGTTTTCGTAACTAGTAATTATATCCAATGAAATATTGCGTTGTCAATTTTGTACAAGTGACATGAAATTTCACATTTTGTAGGAAAAACATTAATTTTTGATCATTGAAAGACATATATATAAATAAAGGAAAAGATTTAATAGTAAATAGATGTGTTCAAAACAATATGAACCATAGTTATGGGTGTATAAGGTTCAATTTAGCAAGATATTGGTAGTAGGCGAAGTACCGAACCTGTTCTGGCGTGTTTTCATACATTAGATAAACTTCTGTCAGTTGTCAATAAAACTAATGTGGAATAATTTTAATAGTTATTTATGAATTTTTTTTGAACATAGTAGTAAGTATAAAAAAAAACATTTGTTTACAACTGCAATAAACTAAATTAACTACACATATGCCTATACCTATTTTAAAATATGTTATAATCATTAGAATACAACTTATTAACATATTGAAAAATCGTTTAAAACTACTGAATCAAAATCAAAATTTCTCTGCGATAATATGGGTTCAGTTCGTGTAGAACCAAAACAAGAAATATAACCAATGGAAATATAACCAATGAAAATATAAAAAAACATTTGTTTACAACTACAATTAATTAATTTAAATCAACTATACATGTAAGTATACCAATAACGAAAAAAATACAAATCAATCGCATTCGATTAGAATGCCATAGATAAAAAATGATAGGTAATAAAAAAATCTTATGATACAATTATCCAGCAAACTTTTATGCACATAACACAATATTTATTCACTCATAATGTCGTATACACCATACACATTAGAATACAGCAGCGCTCGAAATGGAAAAATTTACGAACCGGAGCGCTCGACAGTTTTCTGAAATTTTTTACATAGTTATCAAAGTTTATGTGTTTTTTTATAAAAATAAGTATGTTAGATTTTCTATTATATGGCCTATCCAGCTCAGACGGTCAAATTATTTATTCCACGAGACGGAGCGATAATTTTACCGATTTCACGAACAGGAACGGCGCTCCGGTGCGTTCCGGTCCATTTCGAGCCCTGGAATACAGCTTATTAATATACTGAAAAATTGTTTAAAACTTCTGAATCAAAAATCAAAATTCCTCTGCGATGTGATTTCGGTTCGCTTAGAACCAAAACAATATCGGTTTTATTAATTTGACAAATATCATCGACCACCGGCCAGCCATATCTGTTTCTTCATTTATTTCTCAAAAATTTTATCGTATAAGTTTCATTTGCCCAATATAAAAGCGATCCGATTTCTGGACAGGAAATTTGACTAAAACAAAACAATTAACTGCCAGATTGTCATACTGTTCAGGTGTTTCGCTCGTTATATTGAAATCAATATCAGTTTTTATGTTTCTACTCTCAAATTCTTCAGACACTTCGCCGAATTTAATAGATTCGGTGTCAACATCACTATCTTCTCGAGGCAAAAAGTCATCAGATTCATCTAATAGTGAATATCTACTAATGCTACTAATAGTCTCTTCAGAATCTGATGAATCTGTAAGTATAATGTGTTCTTTTCGCTTCTTAGTTTTAGTGGGTGGAATTATTTGAATATCCGAAGTTATTGTAATTTTTTTGTTTTGATGCCTTTCGTGTTCTGAGCATTTCCAATCTTTTGGATCTTTAGATGTTCCAGGTAGAATTATTTCATTAGATGTATTAGAATGTTCTGGTACAATTATGCTATTTGCTGATGTATTAGCATATTCTGGAACAATTATTTTACTGGATGTATTAGAACGTTCTGGGGGGAAATTGTAAGTTGACGCAGACGTACCAGGCTGGATGTAAAGTCTTTTATTTCTTTCTGTCTTCATAGGGTTGGGTGACCTATTTTCCTTCAGGTAATCTAAAAATGATTTTTCTATTGAATATTCATTTATATTTGATACATCAGGAAATTTCCGCAGTACTTTCTCTGGGTTAAAAGGGTATATGCCGGTATTTACAAAAGCACTAGTAATGTTATGCCTTTTTTCGTCCAATTCGTTAATCAGCTGTTTAAGAAATTCTGGAAAATGTGCCTTATTTAGAGATGTTTCTCTTGGATTCTGGTATTTATATTTTAATAATATAGTACGCCACAACTTCTTCATGGGCCCAAAGTAACAAACATCTAACGGTTGAGTCAAATGACTTGAGTTTGGTGGCAAAAAAACAAATTTAATATTGTTTGATTGACACAAATCTACAACGTAATGATTGATGTATGTCGGAAAAATAACTCCAATTATAACCTTTGGTCCAATTTTAGAATTAGCCCAAGGTATAGCTATTTGTTGGAACCAGTGTTCAAAAATAGCAGAATCAAACCAGCCAGATTTGCTCCTGTTATATCTTGCTCCAATAGGTCCATTTATTCGCCACTGGTGAAATAAATGTTCCGCTTTATAAACCACATACGGTGGCAAGCAAACACCACCTGCAGTTATGGCAAACATCACAGAAATTGATCCTTTTGTGTAATTCACTACACGTTCTGGATATTTTAATACCGCGGCGAAAAATGCACTTGGACGCACCCGGGTCATCCACCAAATTGGTTTCATCATAATTAATTTAATATATTTTCCGGTGGTACATCTTTCAAAGTCTCTTTCAAGTTTTTGAAATACATTTCGATTTCACTTGAATTTTTTTCGGCGCGTGATCTTTTTATATTTTGGGTGGATCGTGTTGTTAAATTAACTTTGTTACGTTTAAGAAAAGAATATGCCCATTTTTTCCCTGGCGGATTGCCATCAAATAAAAATTGTCGCCCATTGGACAATAGGTATCGATGCACCACAAGTCTTAAGTCCAGCAGAGTCAGTGGACAACCGTAATCCCCAGCAGCAATTAAAACTTTTACAATTTTGTCTTCTTCTTCCTGAGTAAGACGGGTTGGAGAACCAACTGGTTTTACATGTTTACCATGTAGCCTATCCAGCAATGTTCTTCTTGGAATGCCAAATTGTTTTTCCGCTTGATACGACGATAACTTTTTATCTCGCATTAATTCTAATGCAATATTCATCATCTCCTCGTCGTGTTTGGTGGTGTAATTTCTTTTTTTATTAGACATTTTCTTCGCACGGAATATTTTATCTGAAACAAAAAAATATACTTATGTAGTTAATAAGTAATATTTGTTGACAATATCATGCAGACATATTATTTTAATACAGATATTTCAAAAACATAATTCATGGAATTTAAATAATAAAAAGTACACATGGTGGTGCCAACCCTACGCGTAGGCGAAGCTGGGATCACTTTGGCGGGAAAAGGCTCGAGTTTCTTATTAATTCAAATTAAATGCTTATAATCAAAGATAGAGTTCTAAATGTTTTCAATTTATAAATATAAAACTTCATTAAACCTATAGAATACAAAAATAACAACTTACCTTCAACAGATTCTTTTTACAGACAAATTTTTGTAAGACAATTCGTAACTTGACACTCCCGCATCACAAACAAACGTGTTTTCCTGACACATCCACATGAAGTTAGATTCAAATTTTGGCACAAATATTACCACTATAAAAAAATATATCTTTGGAAAGATAGTAGGAATGCCATTGTCAAAGAAAGAAGGGTAATTTTTAGGTTTAACTAAAATAGGCGATGTAAGGTACTGCAGGCGAAGCTCGGGGTCACGACGGTACCTACTTAATGTAAGATTAGGTAGGAGTTCAATAATTATGAAAAGGTAATAAAATATGAATTTACACTGGTGGGGTAGTTAGGTACAAACTTCAATAATATCTTTGATAGGTAGGTATACAACCTCTACATGTTTCTGAATACCAATAACGAATGAGTTGTGGATAATAAATTCTTTTTTCTTTTGACCGTGTCCGATCCTAATAGGATCATAATATGATAGGCCTCCAGAGAGTGGAGGGTTGTATCAACAGATTTTTGTTTTTACGAGAAATGGATGTTAGCCACTTGCTCAATCTAGTAGGTCCGTATTCTGACTCCAAACATATATTTTTCCTCAGGATTCGATCCTGGAACCCCACGAGATTATAATCCGATGCGTAAGCTGCTTGGCCATCGTGGGCGCTAATAAATACTAGCCAATAGTTGCGAAATCACCAAATCGCGATCATCAGACGTGACTAACCTATGTTATGAGAAAAATTTGTTGAAATTTTGTTGGAAAATAAGTTGTTGTAGATGTAGGTATCATCATGCCATATTATATATTGTGTTTAATTAATAATAACACAATGCCACTAGTATTGCCTATCTTATGCATGTCCATTGTCCAACATCAAAAGTAGGCTGTGATCTACCACACTCTTCCATTCTCATCCTTCAACTTGAACAAACGTATTAAATTTAGCTGAGGGCACTGAGATGTTACAAATTAAACAACGCTATTGTCTACATGCAGTCGCAATAAATACTCAATCTTCCATTCGTCGTAGAAATGATTAGTTTTGGTCTTCTTTTAGGCACCCATTGCGCTCATCGTCAAATTATTCTCAAACTATTCAAAGAGCCTACTGTGCGACGGTAAGAGGAACTACAACTAAGTTTAAAGCGCAGGAATTCATTTTACCTTTCTCTCACTCATGCGGTAGGCCGTGAGTGACGCAATACGACGCGGTTAATTTGAAACCAACTTTCACATAGACTGGTCAATGAAATAAAAATGGTTAATGCTTCCACTTCGAAACCTAAATGAAATCATCTAATACCTATTACAAGTGAATGTAAGTACACGCTTTTTACGTTATCACGACTCAATTACATTTGAATTGCGATCGACCAAAATCCATCCCGGGATTGCCGCGTTGAACATGCCTGATAAACACTATTTCCAATTATGAGATTGTAGTATTTGGACACGCTGTATAATAATATATTCAACAAAGCAATGAACGAATCAAATCGAGTCAATTATAGAGTCTTGCAAATTCAATAATTGCTTATATTTCATACTGCCATCTTTGTACAGTAGATAATATTTTCGAGATAGTATTTTTATATTGATTTGTAATTAAAAACATAGATGGTAGTATCAGACCATCACAAAATGTAATTTACTAAAGAAAACTGTTTTATCAACGTTATTTCAAACTGTTTTATTAAACATACATTATTGCCATGTGAATAAATAGTAAATAATAGAAAATAAATGAACTTTCATAAATATATTATGTATTATCTAATTAATAATTATGTAAGAATTCAACACCATATTGATAGTTTCAGATAATTATAATATTTTATTGTATTATTTAACCTATATTAATATTAAAGATGGCGAAATAAAAGTTTGTACCTACATAATGCGTTTGAAAAGAAATCTGTGTGATTTATTATTTTTATAAAATTATGCTTGTTATGAACCTCAACATTTTCCATTACATTATATTGAGTTCTCAACAATAAGTATTCAGAAATAACACAAAAAAAAACATTTATTGTTATTTATTATTTTACTATTTACAATAGATTGTACTGATAGCATGTTCGATATGGTAACGACTATTGATTTATATATTAGAAAATGTTGTATTGTTTTATTTTTAAATGTTCATACGTTACTTTATATATTTTGTATATTATACATTGTACAAATGAATTTTAAATAAATTATAAAGCGAATAAATTCAAATTTCCGCCGCGTCAGCTGTACGATTTTGGTCACACCCACTTGATTTGTAGACATTGCAACATCGACTGAAGTCGGGCGTCGACCAATCGGACCAATGGGGAACGGGCAACTCGAGTTGTAACCGTTTCGACTGCGGGAGAGCTGTCAGTCATCATTTCTCGTGTGAGCCGCGTTGCGCCTTCAAGCGGCCGTTTAAATAAACCGTTTTCTACTGTTTTCAGTGTTAAACTACATCTAAGTTTTCTATTCAAATCCCCCCATCGTTCCCTTTTAATTTTAATCAGTGAGCTGTGCGTATTTGCGATCGTAGAGTTAAATGCGGCGTGTCTGTTTGTGATTTTTGTTGCATGGTCGGCGTGCGCGCTCGTTTGATGTCCGCGTACACTGTGTCTTCGCTAGGTTATTCCGAGTTACCGCGGTAGAACTGAGTGTTTATCGTAATAGGCCGATATGGCTGAAGAAGTGGTCGACAGAAACGACCCGGAGTTGAGGTATCTGTCGGTGGACAGAAACAATTTCAACGACCCGGCGACGCAGGCGGAATGGACCCAGAAGAGGCTCGTATGGGTGCCCCACGAATCGCAAGGGTTCGTGGTGGCCGGCATCAAGGTAGAGCACGGGGACGAAGTGGAGGTCGAGATAACCGACACCGGCAAGAGGATTGTCGTCGGCCGTGACGACATCCAAAAAATGAACCCCCCGAAATTCAACAAAGTGGAGGATATGGCAGATCTGACCTGCCTGAACGAGGCCTCTGTCTTGCACAACATCAAGGATCGTTACTACTCCGGCCTGATTTATGTAAGTCATGCCCTTTTTACCCGTAAACAATGCCTTTATTTATAACCTCAAAGTTTCATTTGACGTGTACCTACTACTTACTCACAAAAATACTCGTCACTGCATTCCTTCGGTTCTGTGTCTACATACCTACGCGAATGCATACGTCAAGTTATACACAAGTTCGGGCTTTGTACATTTACCAAATTCATAACAAAACAATCCGATCCAAATTCTTTATGAAATAAAAATTACATTTTACATAAAATATGCACATACATTAAATTCCACAGCGTAACAGAATAACTAAAAAAAATCATCAATATTGTAGGCATTTTATATCGTAGTTTTGACAGATTTGGAGAAATTACTATAAGCCACGCAAGGTCATCTGTTAGTTGCACCGAACATTTTACATTGCATACCAAACCAATTTACTTTCAATAGGTAACCTTCTTGTAAAAAAAGTCTATCAATTATTTATGACAATCTATCATGCCGAAATTCAATTCAACGTAATCCTTATTATTAAAAAGTGGCCACATTATTTTTTTATAATATACCTAACTTATTATTACTTTCGCATATCAGACATAAAGTTATTATTTATTATAGACATTATCTATAATATTATTATTGGGTTGTATTGTATTTTCTCTATGGTATCTACTAATAACATAACCACGATTGCACAAATATATTTATGAAGAAAATGTCAATATTCTATTTTCAAATTTATCCTAATATGCAGGGACAATATGAATATTTAAACTAAAACAATTTAATAACCTACTTAAGTAGCTATGTATGTATTAGCAAAATGTGCTTATATAGACAAAATAAAACTTGTTATAATGAGCATTCAAGACAATTCACATAATATTGTTTTTCCATTCTAATATTCAAGGTATACCTACCTATTGGGATGCCAGTAAACTTCGTATTGGCCTAAATAGGTCTACATACCTTTACTGAGACTAAAGATTAAATTTGCGGCAAATTATTTCGCTTTGCATATTTATTTGTAGCAAACTTTTCATTGTTATCGCTCACATTATGGCAAAAACCATAAGCATGTCAACAGAACTTTAGAATCACTAAAACACTCGATTCCATTTAATTTTAGACGTCAATTATTAATATAAGTACCTATAATACAATCAAATACAAAGAAACGTCATTATTTAGATTTTTAGAATATTTAGAAGAACAGTCACACAAAATCGCGTGGTTTTATCATACGTACATACCTACGTGATATAGAAACGTCAAAACAGCTGCCGACGATTTCGGGGATAACCATTAATTTGTACATGGTTACCAATTCAGCCACAGAAGTCATTGGTGAATCGCCACCAAGGGTTGTAATACAACAGTTCATAAGACTACTTGAGTTACAGTCCAGCTTCGTCTAAAAAAAAGTTATAGATTATATATCTATTTTGTTTACTATTTACTAGCAAAATAGATTATATATCTATTTTGCTAGTAAATACATAAAGCATTCGACGTCATAACAGATAGCAACCAATAATAGTGGATTGGATTACGGATTTCTTCCGAAATAACTTTTCATGCAAAACAGAATTAACTGAAAATGAATTTAATTCTACTTAAAAATGGCTAAAAGTATTAAAAAATGCATTGGCATCGTGTCCTGATATATTCTGAAAGTTTCAAATGTCTAGCTAGTCGGGAAGTTAGTTAAATCGATTGCAAGATTGCAAGACAAACAACCATCAGACAAACAAGAATACGAGCTAAGAAAAACGTGGTAAAATAGAATTAAAAGGGTATAAAGAATGTAAGGTCACCATAAATAGGTATAGCTTTTTCCCACAATACCTCTAATGGTCGCCAATTTCCGTTAGGATGAAACCCTCAAAGAAGATGTTATGTACAAAGATAATTAGTAATTGGACAATTTTACCGGACAAATAAGAATACGACCTAATAAAAACGTTGTAAAATAATAAACACAAACGAATATCAACGTAGTAAGTAATCATGGATCATTTGAGAAGAATTAATACCACTTATATTCGTTCAATCCTCGGCCTCAGTTGTAGAGACTAGATGGAAAGAACATTGAATACACTACCTATCTAGGTATGTCGTTACAATGTTACTTGCTGTCTACATAAGACTTTTAAGTCGTGTTTATTGTGTACCTACTTAATTTGACAAAATGGTTTGACGTTTTGTCCAATTGATTGACATTTCTATAGAAGGCAGTCATGTTTTAGTAGTATATATATACCTAGTACGTAAACTGGCTTAACTGTCAAACTTAAATAAGTAGGTGCAGAGGTAGACTGTATCACTATAGTATTGCATGAATGTCTTGCATTGTTTCTATCTACATTTTGCAGACAGCTGTGTCAGTGTATTAGTACTATAATACCGACTTTAGACGGCCGTAAATTCAGCACTAATTCTTTTAAAATGCCCTGCATATTCTAGTAAACGAGAATTTATTTCTGTGATGCTCTCATCACACCATTGAAGGACGCTACTACCGTTACGCCACGGTGTGCGCCTGAAAGGGCAAGGAACGCAGGTGGGGGTCCATCCACTTCAATCTAGCTAGGCCTAAAGCGTATAAATATATACGTAAATAATGTAATCATGAGAAAGAACATCAAATCAAATCACCGTAACCTCGTATCTACACACTTTATCGATTGGTATTTGACGTACCTGTAAAAAGTTGACCTAATAACTAATAACGTAAAGGAGTGACAGATTCTTCTGGCATTGCGGCCACGACGAAATCAATTTGGAATGGTGTTTGTGTCATTTGAAAGTAACGATACCAACACCTAAACGAGTCATCTTACTGCCAGAAGAATCTGACATCATTCTACTTGTAATAAGCATTATGAAATTAAATAATTTTAGTGAATTTAAACAATTTAAATTTAACATAATAGGTTCATACCTACGTTAAATTTATTTTTTTATTGACAGTGATGTTCCTAAACAAAATGACGCCCCATTTTTGTATACAATATTTTTTATCATCCGTGTTAGTGTCGTTTCTGGTCACCAAGGACATCGAAGGGCAACGGAAGTAAACGAGACATCGCGAACCCGACAACAAAATTAGAATCATGTTAAACCTCTTATGTTAATTAATGCATTTTGTTTCCAACCAGTGAGGTGATTTTTTTAAAGGAAAGATATTTTCGTTATTAAGTATTCAGTTTAGGTAGCTATTTTTATATCTACCAAATGATTCTCCTCGATTTGCCGCCCTTCGAGTAACTGCCGCCCTAAGCGACGCTCAATCTGCCTACCTCCACGGGACGTCACTGGTTATTGATACGTTATTTTTACCAAGCATTTCTTATTTAATATATTGTGTAAAAAGTCACTTTAGTTTAGAGTGTAGGCATGTTAACTCTGATACAAAAAGAAATCGTTACAGTACCTATTCCCACATAACCTATTCGAGGCATCTAACCTAACTCATTTTCGCCAAATATGCTGGTTATGGTAAGTACATACGTCTTGGACAGCATCATACGTCTAATTCTAAGTACATACATAACTTCTTTTGTTCAGAATTTATTGTGGAGGAACTGATCTCTTCGGAGATCTCCGTCACTGTGGCAATATGGCCAGTATGGCCGGTAGACCTTGCTCCATTGAGTAAAGCCGCGTAGGTCCGGGGATTAAAGCGCATTCCTCGATGAATTTTTGGTGGAAGGTGCATTAATTTACTGCATTATATTGTGTCGGCGGCCCACCTCTAATAATGAGTAAATTAGACACATGTTTCGGAAATTATTCAGTAACTGAGTAACGTAATCCGATCATTACTCTCTTCATATAACTACATATATGAGGAAAGAGAGTTTTAATTGAAAAACTAGCTTCATTTCTGTTATATCGATGGGTTACTTACTGCACAGTGCACAGATGTCGCATATCTGGTTTGATATGTTTTGAGATAATAATCAGTTGAAAAAAATCGAATCGCTTGACAATCGAAGGCGAAATGGATATAATGTATTTGAACGAATCAATATCTTCTCAAATATGCTATTTGGAAGTACCTACAGTATTTTTACAGCATATAAGTTCACAGGAACGGCTTGGACATGGAGATTTAATGATGGGGGGGGGGGTTCCCCACACGCATCACTACAGCGGAGAAAGATGTATACGGGGAATGGGCGGCTTTTTGTGTGTAAGTGGGCTCGCACATCAGAACTCGCCGCATGCGTCTTACGACGAATTCGTCGATGTGACGTCATCGTAAACCAAGAAACAAACGTTATCAAATGGAGCTTCGCAGATTGGCCGATGCAACTGCGACTCTGCGACCCTGCGACATTCGTCGAGTTGCATTAGCCAAAGCCTGCATGTCGATGTCCGGCCATATCGACTCCGCGCATGCCCACAGCCGCACAATCGGCCATTTCTGTCTCTGTCTCTGTCTACACTGTCATTGCTCGCTCATCGCTGGTCACCGCGTTTGACGTTTGTTCATACAATCAACACAATAAAAATGGCAGATGAGAGACTTCTCCTTTTTCGCGTTTGACGTTTGCCGCTAGGCAGATGTGCGAGGTTGTAGCATGCAACATTCACCGGCGGTCTCGAAAGTTTTGATTTATGGCCGTCAGGCACACAAGGCGAGTTGTGATGTGCGAGCCGGCTAATACCAAAGAACTTTGACTCTGGATAGATAGAGTCTTATGCCGGGTCCACACTGGCAACCTGTCGCGCGACAACCTCGTTAAATTTTACGATAATTATCATAATTGGTTAAGAAATTTTACGATATTTATCATACTTATCGTAAAATTTAACGAGGTTGTCGCGCGACAGGTTGCCAGTGTGGACCCGGCTTTATACGCATTCCGAGGTATATTTTTTTGTTAGTACAAGTCTAACGATTGTACTTTCGCTTGTATTTATAACAATTTGAATATATTCATCTCCATTGGCAGTCCCAAAAACAAAATGTCGGCTCGCGTTTGCTGTGAAGGCTGTTGCTTTGTTTACATAACCTACGTTCGCCTATTGTGCGATCAAGGCGTTGGGCATGCCTGCTCTAGGACCTAGGGCAACACTGCATATTATGACAACGGTCACGTAGGGTAAGAACATGTTGAGAGAAATGTAGGAAGAAGCTAGACACCACTGTGTTTTCTTCTTCTTGGACGTTCTTTCATGACTGAACGGCTCTCGACAATATGTCAGACGCATTCTGTTTTTTGGATATATTTGGCGCGGACCGGACAATCTGGAGAGACTGGTGGTTTTGGGTAGTCTCTAGGGAAGGCGAAGTAGAGGAAGAGCGTTGGAGAGCTGGAGCGACCAAGTGAAGGAGCTCCCTGTGGGCAGCATTTACTCTCCCCCGAGAGAAGCAAATGATCGAGAGGGGTGGAAAGTTTTGGTCGCTCAAAAGATGACAAAATTCAAAGGTGGTCACGATACTCTCCCATGACGTAAAGACCAAGAAGAAGAGACTATACGTGAGATATTATCTATAACCAATATATTGTAATTAGGTACATATCGGTGGCGAAGGGTGGAAATAGGCTGTTTAGATTAGCCATAAATAGTGCACGCTAAACTTTGTCAGTCATACGTATTTGTTTTCATTTAAATAAGACTAGAATTTACAGACGGTGTTGTTTTGTTTTTAAAATTAAACCCTGCGAAACCAAGCCATAATAGATAATAGCCAAGAAATACTCGTCTATCTATAAAATATCTAAAATTATGCAATTAAATCATACTTAACATTGGCTATTTTATAGATAGAATAATATGGCAGGGTTTAATGACTTTAAAAAAAATTAACCAACAATAAGTAATTGTGTACTATTATGTATTCTTAATCGAATAAAAAAAGATAAGTATGAATGAAAGAGTGTGCGCAGTTTTGTCGTATCACACAAAATATACCAAAACTATTATTGTTTATTTTAGGCAGGGTTTAATTGATTTAAAAAAAACTATACCAATTTGTAGTCTGGGGCGGCTCGTAGACTCAATGCTGCGCGCCATGTTGCGAGACATTTTGTCCCCTAGTGAGTACAAGGTACAAGCGAAGCGACATCGTGAAACATGTCTCGCGTCACGTAGAAAAGCCGCATATGTTGCGTGCAACGATGGGCGACAGAGCTCAACGTTGCGCCGGCACGTAGACTCAATGTTGGGCGTCATATTGCGATACATTTTGTCCCCTAGTGAATTAAAAAACAAATACGTATGACTAACAAAGTTTAATGTGCACTATTTATGGCGGATTTAAAGAGTCTACCTCCACCCTTCGCTACTGCTATAATCGTAATAACCATGAACATAGTATACGTGATCCGAAAGAACATAAATTACACTTAGGCCGCGGTTTATGTACTAGTTGCTTTACACATATAATATGTAGGTATGCAACTATCGTATTTTACCCATCAAATTAGAGCTATCTGGCTGCGCCCTGTTCGGTTTACCTACCCTACAGATACGAGCGAGGGTTCGTCTGCGACCGCGATCCGATTACGGTGTCGTTGGCACCGCTTTGAACACCCCTGATCCCACTCCGAATGTCTGGAGAAATACCTGGATAACTGAGTGCTTTGTAAGTGCAGGTGTGGAATGGATATAGATAAGCGGGGGTGTTTTATTTCGACGCATTACGGCGCCCTCTTAAATTCTAAAATCTGTCTACCCTGTGGGGGAGGAAAACAATTTATTCATTAGTAGTGATTTTTGCGTTAAAATGAAAAGCAGGTGTTCGCCCATTCATAAATAAACGATCACGTTTGGTAAAAAACGTTTTACCGTTTATTGATTGATTAGTTTATTTATTTACATCGATTTGTGTATTGTATTCCGTGGAGCGTCCCCCGTTTAATGAAAACAATTATTTACTTACTTTACACGAAATAATGTAAACTAATTTGTATGCACCGTTGCGATTCGGCGACCGGCATCGTGGTCTGATAGATAGGCCATTGCACTCTCAAGTTGCTTTTCGTGGATTCGATACAAAAAAAAAAAAAATATTTACGAAACAAGTAGGTAGTATCCACTTACCCGGGTATCTGGCAGTTTGTTTAGGCGTTGTGTGTTTTAGGTTTGACATCGCAACTCGTGTTTTTGGCAATTTGATTTTTTAGAAGGTACACAGTTAGTAGTATTCCTATTTAGGTATAGCAAACGGACAAGGTGCGGCGTCTGCAAGAATCACAAGTGGCTACCGAAGGCGCATGGGTTAACAGACATCAATATTAGGATCATTAGTGCTAATTTTTGTATCTTCCACGCCGTCTTGTATTTTAGACATGCCGCATCAGAATATTAAAGCAAAAATAGAATACCCCAGATGTATGCACCAATTTACGAGTGCCACAGTCGTCAAATGGCCACAGGCATTGCGTATCGTAGAATGCCGAGAGTAGTGCGGCCAACCCGGTGAGAAGGATGTCCTGACTACTAATATACCATTTGTTTTTTTTTTCGTTTGTGTGCGCGCATGCCCATGAAGATCATTCACCTTACCGCGCTTTGTCACTTCTGCAGCGGGACCACCGAATTTTCCTGCATCCATATCACATATCCGGACAGTTCCAGGCTCTGACCCATGTCTCGTATACATAATATGCGGAACGCATTCTAACAAACGATATAGGTTTTATGGGTCACAAAGATATATATAATGTCGATGTTGCCAGGTGATTAGTAGTAAATTTTTTTATTTAGTTTTTTTTTTAAAACCACCAAAAATTGTTCTGTGCTGAGAGGTCTTCAATACAACCAAGACCGAATCACGGATCGATTGAAAATGCAATTAATAATACTATGACATCGGCACGGTCAGGATGGTTCGTCCCTTTTGAAAAAATAAAAATAGTGGGTAGTGCAATGTGTTCAACAATTATTATTGTCAGAATGCGTTCCGGATATCATGTATATGAGACATCGGTTAGGCTTCGGTCACATAGGTAGATGATTCGATAATGCTGAGCTAGGTGCTATGCTTGTCTACTAAAAATACTACTGCCACATGCTTAGGTACAAATTCATTTGACATTTGGGAGCGCTCAAGTCAACAACAATATGTCATTCTCAAAACTAACCAGAAAGCTACTTCTCACATAGAATTTAAGTTTAAAATTTCGAAAGTTTCTTCGAACTTGTTGGGTGCATAATGTCAATACACCCCATGCGTCACTATTTATAACCTCAAAATATATGGCGTTTGACGTTTGTCATACTGAAGAAACATCCGCCATCTTGCTAAATCACTAGGTGACATAATAAAAATAATCGCCGGGAGACTCACGTGGTTACTAATAATCACGTAGCGAGGCGTGAAGCGTTGCAGTGTGGCCATTGCGATAGTATAGTGTGCATACGTTCGCTAGGATATGTCACCTAGCACGTAGCCACCAAGCAGGGCACCTGCCTATGTGGCCTTAGCCTTAGATCCTGGTCTACAAACCGTACAGTGAACAACTTCAATCCTGGCGTATCTACAACAGGTGGCTATTGTATAGCAATATAGCGCGACACTAGCGCCACAGTTTACCTTGAAGCGAGCGCCCATTCGTCGCACAGATAAACCGTCTCTGTCTTTTTTAATTTATTTACTTATCGCGTATTATTGAACAATGTCCAAATAATAGCGTAATGTCATTTTCCGGTCTTTGCCACGAAATAAAATGACGTTATCGGCACCTCTTTTGTTCGATGGTCTCTCGGACCGTTCGCAGCAGTAATGTCTCGACTACTGAACTTGACTTAGCTCACTAACGACTTGACTCTTGACAATGAAAAGTTTTCCCAGGCATTCGGAAATTCATTGTCCGTTCCGTCCATTCACGCTTCTTATTATGAAATTGTCTCTAATTTTAATATATTATTGCTAATAATACTCTAGTATAATATTTATAGCAGTGGCGAAGGGTAGAGGTAGGCTGTTAAGATCCGGCATAAATAGTGCACACTAAAATTTCTCAGGCAAACATATTTGCATGGCCCCCACAAGGGGGGGGAGGGGGCTGACAGGGCTCTAGCCTGGGGCCCGGGCTAAGGAGGGCCAAGCGTGGCGAGTCGGCCAGATAAGTGAGATAACACACATCACAAATTTCCTTCGATAATGTTATTATTTAAAATTACATAGTTGCACGATACAATTTAAAAATGTGTATCGATACTCGACAACTCCATAATTCAAGTGGATGTATTAAAATATACAAAAAACAGTAAATATACACATTAATTTTACCGCATACACCATTTGGAAAACACTACTGTAGAGCGTCACACTGCCTTTATCCTTAGCGATAGGTAAGGGGGTCTGCCAAAGATCCTAGCCTGGGGGCCCGCTTCAAGATGTGGGGCCCATGCATATTTGTTTTCATTTAACTGATACTACAATGTGTAGATCAGTGGTAGCGAACCTATGGCAATCGTGCCACCAGTGGTACGCGAGATGATTTTGTATGGCACGCGTTTGAAGAGAAAAACATACCCATAATAAATGACAGATGGCATTGTACAAACAACACCAGGCAAATACTCTTCACAATCTTCACGAATACGCATTACGTATAATGTAAATATTGAATTGCATAGGTCGGTTCTTAGACTTTATGCATCACATATAATATTATAGCACCAACCTTATCAGGCGGCGGGGTATGCCACGCCGCGAACCTTTAATTTTGATAGATTTACAACGATTGAGACCATTGTTGCGGGAGACTGCCTCATCTGATCGGAGTGATTCTGGTGTCAATGTGTTCCTAAAGAACCGAACTAATTAATACATTATCAGACAATTTCATTTCTACCCACAAAAAATGGCTGCACCAAATATGAAACAAAAACGTGGTGGAGCTAGTGGTAGTAATTCTGGCAGACAGTTTCAAAATTGGTAGACCGAAATGTATGGCGTTATTTAAAAAAAGTGATCAAGCTCTGTGTGTGTGGTAGAACATCATCATTTTCAATGAAATTCTTAAAAACTATTTTTTCCGCATGAAAAACTGCTCGGCACGTCAAGACAGTCGAAAAATAATATTTGGGAAATTTTGGCACGCGTACGTAAAAATGTTCGCAAACCCTGCTCTGAAATTGTCTCCTAATTTAATATATTATTATTTATACTAATTATAGTATTCTGAATTAAAACTGCATTCAAGATTTATCTTGTAGTATGTAGAAGTAATCCTTGTTGCAACACGGTCGTCAGGCGCTGCGACGCTTGTGTAGGGCGTCCCGACGTCGCCAGGTCGCTCCAACAGGTTGTCAGTTCGCCGCCACAGGCCCTTGACCTAACCCACTCCAGCCGGCTGGCGTCTGTGACCGCTTTTACTAGCTGCATACGAAATGCGATGCACTCGCCGACGATAGTGTTGCATTTGAAAACCTGAACTCTATTTTCAAATCGAATCGGCCATTGTGTAAAACACTCAATACTATTCATTCGTCAGCTGTCTTTTATAGCTGGATTGGTTTTTTAATTACTAATTATCTTTGTGCATAACATCTTCTTTGAGGGTTTCATCCTAACTGAAATTGGCGACCATTAGAGGTATTGTGGGAAAAAGCTATACCTATGTATGATGACCTTACATTCTTTATACCCTTTTAATTCTATTTTACCACGTTTTTCTTAGCTCGTATTCTTGTTTGTCCGGTGGTTGTTTATCAAGTACAAATCTTGCAATCGATTTTTAAGTAACTTTCCGACTAGCTAGACATTTGAAACTTTTAGAATATATCAGAACACGATACCAATGCATTCTTTTAATACTTTTAGCCATCTTTAAGTAGAATTGAATTCATTTTCAGTTAATTCTGTTTTGTATGAAAAGTTATTTCGACACCATTATTGATTGCTAGGGGTCTGGGGTCCTAGCAACTAAATTATTAATATATACGTGCGTAACTATGGAAATCAATATGACATTTCACTATTCTATCAAGTACAAATTTTTTGATCGTTTAAGCTAGTCAAGTCAAGTTTATGATTGAACAGAAAATTTAAAAATGTTGTATATAAAAAGTTCTTTTTATCTTGTAATTGTGTATTATATGTTTTTAAGTCCAGGTTTTCAAAAACAAATTATGTCATCAAATATTTGTGGGAACAATTTCTGTTAATAAAAATCAGAACGTGGCATGGTCCCTGTAATAGTCGTGTCATTGGCTTCCAACATGCTGTCAATTGTACAGATTGTCGCAACAAGCGAACTGTCCATTACAAGCTCAGCGGTGTATGCGATCATCGTAGTATCTCCACTCCCTCAAACTGTCCTCGGATTTGGTTAACTGCGGGCCGAATTCGTAAACCGTCCTCGAAACGTCACGAAAGTCCTGCACAGTCACAAATGAAAGCTTGTGAACGTGCCTGAAATATCTTTAGTAGACATAAAGAAGCTCATCATAGGTTTTTATTGTGATTATTTTGTCGTGTGTGATTAGACGTTGGTAGAAAAATCATTGAATTAAATAATAACATGAGTCTACGGTGATTTTCTTTGACGCAATCGTTTCGTAGGAAGATTTAAAAGGGGCCCCCGAAACAGTTCCAATTAGTCATACTGACAACATATTTAAAATATGCGTATTTCTTACACAATATTACTCAAAAACATTACAATATCCCTAACTAACATCAAAAGGCCATATAACTTCAACTTCTTAAAACTACTTACTGATTTATGGTTTTTATTTTATTTTTCAGTCAGCGCCTAGGGTCTCTACCCGCCACTGGCATGAGTGTGTGTGGTGACAGAACTGAAACTTTTCGTTAATCATTCTCTGACGCTCTGTCATCCATTTTTTAGAGCTTTTCTTATTTTTATGAGGTACATTTCTCTCACGATACTCTTTCGATCTTTGTACGGCTGATTTCGCCGTAAGCTAAGTCGGTAAAACTTAATAGTCAACCAAGCGTGTTAAAATGTTTCATTTCAATTATTTCAACGACAAAAACAGCTATAGATTCATGCTTCTTTGATTGCATCGAATGAGCATAATTATTAGGTACGTAAGTAATTTTATAAGTAATTAAGTAGGTATCTCAGTTTTTCTATTGCTTGATCTAAAACTAGCTGTCTATATGTCATATAGGTATCGCTGTCTATATGTCATATAGGTATAAAGAATATTATTTTTGCAATGTCGTCAGCCTCGCACCGTACCGAAGGCTAGATCTGCCTCAATATTGTATTTATTAATTCGTACGAGGAATTCTTCCAGGCACAAAATGATTGTCGCTCGCTTGTCAATTGAATAAAGTCGCTGAACGCCGCCTTGCATACATTATTAATACGAGGCGTATCCAACCATCTTGACTTCATGTCTGGTAAATCAACGGAAAATATCGTCACTGTTCTGGCAGAAGACACTAATTCGAAAAAATTACATATTGAGTTAGTTATACCAAAATGTTCCTTATTTCAAACTTTACCGTCTGGAAACCTTCTTAATAAATAAACAGTCTTTATTTTAAAGTTATCCTTTTTACGAGTACTTAATAAACTCACATGATAGACCATTTCAAACATTTTAACAACTTCATAGTCAAATTACTCAAAACTAGTTAGTGTGTTCTGCCAGAACAGAGACGATATTTTTGTACGAGTACAATATGGCCGAAAACATTTTGGCACCCTTACCACAGAAGGGAATGAACGAACGGAATTGTCATAGAAAAGCTTTTCACCGTACATGTTTCAATTTCGTTGGTTGAATTTCAATAATTATTATTAAGGCCATACTTCAGTTGAGGCATGGTCTAAAAAGATCGTGGCTAGGCGATGCGCGGATTGTCATTGTCATTGAAATTTGAAATTGTCATAAAAATCCAACATGCGTGCATTTAATGTTATTTTTATTGTTATATTACTAATAATAATAGTATATTCATTGACATGTTTTCTTTTTTAAGGACATACGTAAAGTTTTTTAGTCGTCTTTACACGATTTAAGAATATTTTCATCCGACGCCATGACAAAACAAATCGACGTGCGCACACCTCGACTGTCGGTCTCCGGTTGGCGACGAGTGAGAAATTTCGTCGCATTCGAAAATTATTTGCCGTTTTACTGAAGAACGCTCTTAACAATAGTTTTTTTTATGTTTTGTACTGTTACCATCGCAGTAATGCATCTGTAAGACGTGTGAAAGGAAGTATTATTATAATCGTGATTTCGACCAAAGCAGAGCCGGTTTGATTTTTGTTCGAATTTCGCGCTTTTTTAGCGACTAATATGAACGTTTTTGAATTCGTATACCTGAGAAGGAATCAGTCGTCATTCAGCTGAGCTACCGAATATCCGATTCAATGTGTAACTTCCCCAGGCTTGTTATTTTTCTGGGACAAGGGGACGTGTTGTAATCTTGAGTCCCTATCAAAAAGTTAAATATCTATTCAAAACCATGTATAGTTTTGTCGAATGTGTAAATTAGTACAGAAATAAATGTCTTTGGTCAAAGTAAGTAATTATTGCCAATTAGCTTTCACTCCCCTCCCTTCGAATCTAAATTATGTCGAGTCTCAATGTGACAGCACTTACTACTTAGGTACCTGCGTTTAAATCATACAGACTTAAGTTTTAAGGGCATTAGCTTTTGAGTTTTGAGAATCGGCGTGTTCGTAGAATCTTGGGGTACACTGGTACGACTGAGTCATAAACACTCAGGATCGTAAGCAGACGCGTCAGCCCTCGTTGACAGTGATGTTATATTATAAAATATGTTGGTTGGTGTTCACCACATACAAAAATCATACCAATAGATTAACAAATTTTAAAATTTCACGAATCAACACCAAGTAAACGCTGACTCTGTTTGAAAAGAGATATTATCACCTTCTCAGTAGAATTCTGTATAGATATAGGTAAATCATTCTACAGTGGCACCATAGGCGATTTGCGCGTGTATTGAATTGCTTTGCGACAATGCCTGTTTCAATGCTAGCAAACAATACCACTACAACTGCAAGCCGCATTTGCCGTACCCATGGTGCCACTGTAAAACGATTTACCTAGTGATTATCAAACTTTTATGTTTCATGACACCTACATAGAGCATTTCTGTAATTTTTACGGGCTTTGTTAAGATTTTTCTCTACCGTTGAGTGTTTTTTTTTATCTGCAGTGCTTCCCTTTATAATCTATGTTAGAACTTTTCTGAGTTAATAATAGTTAGCCAATTAAGTAGGTGTTTTTTTTCAGCATCACAGTCTTTTTAAATTTATATCAAGGGTCTCAGTCGTTGTTTGGCGTCATATTTGATTTAGACTCGATAAGGGAAGAGCAGTTGATTGTCTGGATTTTTTTTTGAACAGCCTGCAGTCCCCGTAGAAGACATTCACACTTGCTACGCACACTTTGAATACCACTGCCATATAATACTTTTATATTTTCTTCGGTGAATCTTTAGAAATAATTTTATTTTGTATGGAAACGTTTACCGTATATTTGTCCATTGGTGTGCGACTTCTGGTTGCTTATTCATTCCCCAATATGGTGTCGGTTCGTGTGTGGGCGCATGTTTTCCTGCTAAATCTTTCAACTTTATATCCGATTGCGTAATGCGTGACCACCGCGATGCGACGCCTCTGGATTGTTTTAAAAAAGCAATATAATCGCCGCTGTTTGCCTATTCGCGATTTGCTTACAAAACATCGGCATGTTATATCGACCGAACCGATAATATTTGCGCGTTATATCATTTCCGTCCAGCCATTGCGACTCCACTCCACTCCTCTGCTATTACTAACTACACGACTTTAAATAATAAAAGGTTCTGAAGTACATACATAGTGTTTTGCAGTCTTCACTAAATCGTATATATCAGTGGTTCCCAAAGTTGACTGGGCTCCGACCCATCTAACAAAAAATTCCAATCTTGGGACCCACCTCTTAGCTGTCTTAGAGAAAAGAGGGCATAAATATTGGTAATGCTCAGATTCCCTAGTGGCGAGTCGTGGAACTACTTAATGCTGTCTTATTTGTTCTAATTGAATAATATTTTTTAGTTAATAGCTGAATGAAATATCAAATTTATCACTTCCTATTTTTTTTTAATTCATGTATACAGTGGCGAGGGCCCACTCAATATTCGCTCGCGACCCATAGTTTGGGAAACCATGGTATATATTATAATATAATACATCCATGTTCAACGTGTCGATCACGGGATAGATTTTGCTTGATCGCACTATAGGTTCATAGGAATTGAATCGTATTATAATATGATTCAGTTAATATAACATAATAATAATATGATTTAATAAACTATTTCTTTTATTCAACGATATGATACACAAGATTTGAGAATGTAACGTTCTATATTATATTGAAAATACATGATTTGAAAACACCTCATGCACATAGAAACCCGACAGGACTTGATTATTAGCAAGTCTAAGTACGTTATAAAAACTAAGTAATGGAGTGATTCGTGACGTCGGTTAGTAATTACCTACCTTAATTTAATAAACATAAACCGATAGCCATCATTTTAACGCAATTTGATAAGCATTTCATCTAATAACTACTATTGTCATAATTAAGTAGGATGCCCGTAGCTTAATTGGAAAAGCACACTGGCGAGAATCCAGCGGTTACAGTTTCAAGTTCCCTCGGGTGTCGTATTTTTCTAAAATGATTTTTTTCTAGTGGGTTTACGCAGGAGATGTTTTCCAAAAATATGTACCTATGTTTAATATTATCTAATTGAGATTTTGAAGGGTAATGATTACAAATTCCCATTTGTATTTCCAGGTTTTAGGTAAGTACGTAAAAGTCGTTTTCAAATTAACCAAGGGGAGCCCGAGTGACCTCGTACTATCATTTGATTCGTATTGCATCCCATTGTTGTTTTAAAGGTGTTGCCGCGGCGCACAGTTCAAATACCACTGCATTATGCGATTTCTAGCTGTAAACACAGTTGAACTTGTTTTAAAAAAATCCTCCGCTGTATATTTATGTTATAGATCATCATATGCCTTGTTTGGCTCGAAGAGAAGTATTACGGTGTTTGGTCCTTTGGGCGGAGGAGTCAGTACTTCACGAGTAAGACACTAACTACACCAGGCGCCGCGTATTCGAAATTAGTTGGCGTCCGATCTCTGATACAAATGCACTCCTTTCCCCTCGCTGAAGCTACGTCACACGTGCTATGACTCGGACCGGACCCGGAATAGCCCGTGATTAACCGGCCGGTGCATCCGCGCATCTAAGAATAATGAAATGCCCAACGCCACTGACTTGTTCGACGGTCTATTGTTGGGAAATTTGGAACATTTTCGCGGAGAGAAATCTCCTGAATTTCCTTTCAAGCGGGCCCGTGTATGCCACACCCGTTGGACCTTTGTGCATCCATCCGACACAGCGTTGCCAGGTTAACGTGTTTCTTGCCAGATCTAATATTTTTAATAGGCATCTAGCAATCTAGCGTTTTTTTTTCTTTCGACCATGTCCGATCCTAATAAGATCATATAGGCCTCCACGGAGTGGTGGTTTGTATTAACAGATTTTGTTTTTACGAGAAATGGATGGTCAGCTCAACCTTTTAGGTCCATATTCTGATTCATACACCATGACGCTATAGGCCGACGCTCAAGCCGCGCGGCCATCGTGGGTGTTTTTAGACACCGCAAACAGCTTAAAGCTTCTTGTTGCCCTCTACATTTCCCTGCATTATGAGGTTTGATAAATAATATAATACTTTGTGGAAAATATGACTGAAGTATATGGGCCAAGACACACGCCAACGCAGGTCTCCGACTCAACGTATCTTGGGTTATTGACTCATCTTAAAACTTTCCAATTGGTAATGTGATCAATCCGGGACATCCCAATCGTAAATCACTCAAATGAATTATATGTGTCGCTAGATTTCAAAATCAGCCAAGTCCATAATAGATGAATAGGAGAAAAACAGCTTTTTGTTTTCTCTAATACACAGTCACACGGGTGAAAGTTTATATTATTTCGAGTATAGAATATTTAAAATTAATAAATTCCACATTTTGATAATGCAGAAATGTTAGAAAGCAGTAGTTCTTCAGCAATTCACAAAAAAAGTCAAAAATACCTAAAGGTGGACTTAGCTGATTTTGAATTGTAGCGACACATATACGAAAATAGTACTAATAGTAATAGTCAGCACGAAAATAGAGATAGTACCTAAATCACAATTCGACTATTATTTGGTCAATGGAAAGATTTAAGTAATCTTATAATATCGTGTATTTTTACAGTCTTGTACAAATAGCCGAATCACTTTATGGCTAATTTAATGTATAGGCTTAAGATTTATATTATTTAACCATAAGACGTATTCTACCACAACAGATTAATAAATATAATTCAGATAGGCTTATAGGTACCCCAATATACTATATTTTGAATGTGTGAGTGTCCTACAAAAATGAAACTTACATTATAAACGTGCAATAGTGTGTGTTGCAACCTTCAAATACACCAATATTGAATGATCATTAGTGCAGAGCAGTTATTAGAACGAAGGACAAGCTTAGAATGAATTCTTCCACAGTCGAGATCGGTTTCCTGTTACTCCACATTCCAGTTGCGAAGGGTGACTTTTTAAAAGAGGTAGGCTGTGGGAGTAACCATGCTTGTCAGATATATTTGCGGGAAATAAGAAGATAACCCAATATTACTACTGATGAATAGGTACTCTAAAACGAAGAAATTTCCAAAGCTTAATTGGTTTGTTATAATTAGTTCATAAAAATAAGCAATTAGTTTGAATTACTTGTATGTATGTATTTTCCTAAACATTTATAAACGTAACATACGCTCTAAATATATTACCTATCATCTATGAAAATATCCGTTGTATATGTATTATGTTCCATAACAATTTATAATTTAACCCGTAAAACTAGACATTTTAAAATACTTCTATATTTAAAACACAGACTTAGGTAGGTACAATATCAGATATTTAAAATGTCTAATGAGTGAACTAATAAATAAATAAAAATCACGAGATAAATTATTTTATATTTTTAACAACAATCAATACATATTTATGTGATTGAATCCCACAGAAATTATTTTTTAAATTATCTTATTAATTATTTTGAATAAATGTGCTCTTGCGACGTAAGCGCTAACGAAACAGCTTGTACATTTGTATGCGTGACGCCAGACATTTTGAAATAATGAGAAAAAAACTTCATATTGAAAAACCCGTCGATTCACGCGAAAATAATCCTATACAATATGTGAAGCGAAACGCGATGTATTCTATTTTTTAAAACTTTCGAGAGATGCCATAGATGGTGGTTATTGAAATATGGGAAAAGATCGTAAAATTATGACAATTATACGATAGATGTCTTTGGGCATATTGAATATATTATTATTTGTGATTATATAAATACGTCAACATGAAAATAAAAATTATTTTTCTTAAGAAGGTAGGCTTTAAATAATCGCCTAGTATGAAGTCTTCGCCACTGCCACATTCGTTAGGTAAGTATTTCAGTTCCCAATAATTCTGTGTTCCCTGTATTCTACGTTCAAATATACGAGGGTGGGTCAATAATTCCTTAGAAAAAAGCATTAAAACAGTTTTTATTTTTGTATTTTTTTTTTATTTCTCAACATAATCTCCTTGGAGCTCAATACACTTGGTTAGACGTTTCTCAATTTTTTTTAAACCGTCAGAAAAATAAGTTTTCGGAAGGTCCTCAAAATAAGCATTTGTCCGATCGATGACTTCTTCATTTGAAAAAAAACGTTGTCCACTTAGCCATTTTTTTAAGTTTGGGAAAAGGAAAAAGTCACTGGGGGCTAAATCTGGCGAATACGGTGGGTGGTCGACCAATTCGAACTTCAATTCTTCAATTTTAGCCATTGATCGTAAACATGTGTGAACACGGGCATTGTCCTGATGAAAGAGGATTTTTTTCCTGTTTAAATGAGGCCGTTTTTATTCAATTTCGTTTTTTAGCTGGTCCAATAAAGATGCATAATAATCCCCTGTTATTGTTTTTCCTTTTTCCAAATAGTCAACGAAAATAATTCCACGTGCATCCCAAAATACAGTAGCCATAACCTCACCAGCTGATTTTACGGTTATCAAATCTGGCGAATACGGTGGGTGGTCGACCAATTCGAACTTCAATTCTTCAATTTTAGCCATTGATCGTAAACATGTGTGAACACGGGCATTGTCCTGATGAAAGAGGATTTTTTTCCTGTTTAAATGAGGCCGTTTTTCTTCAATTTCGTTTTTTAGCTGGTCCAATAAAGATGCATAATAATCCCCTGTTATTGTTTTTCCTTTTTCCAAATAGTCAACGAAAATAATTCCACGTGCATCCCAAAATACAGTAGCCATAACCTCACCAGCTGATTTTACGGTTATCGCCTTCTTTGGACATGGTTCGCCTTTCGCAATTCACTGCTTTGACTGTTCTTTCATCTCGGGAGTATAGTGGTGTATCCATGTTTCATCTACAGTCACAAAGCGACGAAAAAATTCATCCGGATTGCGTTGCATGAGCGACAACAGGGCTTTAGAGGCCACCACTCTATTGCGTTTATTGTCGACTGTGAGCAAACGCGGCACCCATCTTGCAGAAACTTTTTTCATGCCCAATTTGTCATGTAAAATAGAAATGACGCTACCTTTTGAGATCCCTGTAACCTCAATTATCTCACTCAACTTTAATCTTTGGTCACTTAACACCATATCGTGGATTTTATTGATCATTTCTGGTGTAGTCACCTCTACAGGACGTCCTGAGCGTGGTTCATCCTTTGTTGATGTACGACCACGTTTAAATTCATTTAACCAGTTATAAATAGTTGCAAGTGAAGGAGCAGATATGCCGTGAACTAAATCCAACTCATTTTTTATTTCCTTTGCTGTTAACCCTTTTATATTAAAATGTTTAATAACAGCTCTAAACTCAATTTTCTCCATTTTTGTAAACAAGCAAATTTTTTTTTAAATGTACGAAAATAAAAAACAACAACCCGACCAATCTGATTGAAACTTCGCAGCATACTGAATCGGTAGTGCCGCTGCATGAAAACAAACCGCTTACAGTACTAGTCGCGCCACCTGTCGGCTTTTCTAAGGACTTATTGACCCACCCTCTTACGTCTGTCCCCGCAACTAGAGTTGGGTATTTCCGGAGAAAATCTCAATCTCGAGATTCGGGATTTCCAGAAAAGAATTCTCGAGATATCGGGAAATTGAAAAAAAACCTGTAAAAATCCTAAAATCCGTGTAAAAACAGACAAATTCGAAAACAATATGATTTTTTTTATTATTTATGTAAGAAGACAAACAAAATAGATGTAGGAAAACAAAAATAATTCAAAACATTACTTATTAAAATAGACTTTCAATCCCGAGAAAAGATTCTCGAGATCCGGGATTTTTCGAAATGTTAAAAATTTCAATTCTCGAGATTCGGGATGGAAAATCTCGAAAATTTTTACCCAATTAACCCAACTCTACCCGCAATACAGGCTAACGTAATTTTGTTAACCCCGTTTGATCCCAATAATATGGTGTATTGTGTCAACCATGTTAGGGTTTCACAAGATTTTATTTCAAAGGTTTCGTGAACCAAAAAATATTGAAAATGGCCGCTTTAGAGCAAATGCTTTTTTAAAGGTCGTTTAAAATTGGGATTCGATTTTCCAGACAGGAGGCATTATGAAATTATGATACCTATATGTTTTATGTACGAGTAATGTGCTTAAAGTAATTCACTTTTGCACAAAACGGCTGTAAGTGGAATTTACAATTAGTGCTTTACGTATTATTAAAGTTACCTACATACTTGAGTAAATATATTAAGTAGTATGCATGACTCAACTAAACTGTCATTACGAGCACATGAACGTTTTAACCCATATAAGGCGGTTGTCCAATCTTTCTCGGCGCGGTTTTTAAAAAACGTTTTCGAAACTGGCATTCCAAGAACGTGTTTACCTCATTATCGCATCACCCGAGTGAAATATTGCTGTCGCGAGGCGCGTGTGGAGAACCGCCGGTATATTGCAGCGCCTCCCGAACATGGGCACTTTGAATATCAATGTGATAATTTACACGTAGTGTTGTCATTCGAATGGCTCGCGCGAACCAGTTGGTAAGTCACCGATTGATTTGCGAACCGGTTGCTGAAAGCGTGTCCGTAAATTTGTACAGTTGAACGGAAAAATATGGCCGTATAGTATCGAGCTTTGGCCACATCATCAGGCATCCCGAGAGATATCATCTTCTGCATCCTGTCATTGAACGGAAAATTCCAGTAAACTAGGTCCTGGTAGAAGAAGAACATCCTGGCTAAAGAAACACAGTGACTGGTTTGAGTACAGCACTCCACCCTTATTTAGTGCAGCGAACAGTAACGTCCGATAACGGTTATGGGCACGAAAAGAAGGAGATAGTATTGACATCAAATTCATGTCTAAATAAAACACGTAAAAACTAACCAGAACACCTTGCAATTTGTATTCTTCCAAACTGGTTACCACGTTGCTTATTTGGTAAAATGAATTCGCGTCCCGGTTGTTGGAGAGGCATAAAGACAACACTGGTAAAATGTTGTTCTCATTTTAGTAATCGCAAATTTTGGACAGCTGTTAATAATAAATAATAAAAAAGTGTAGCCTTCAGTGAAAATAATAGTGTTGAACAATTATGTCGACACTAGTCGCACAGATTATAAATTAAACTATTATTAAATTGCATAAGAAATTAGGGGTTCGGTTACCCAGTCGATCAAGTCCGCCAAAGTTAATTCTAAGAAAAAATCGACTGGCATAACGTTTATGTTTCCCTAGCAATTCAACTGAAAAGGTTCACATTCTTGAAATTTATGAATGAATTAAAAAATATTCATTGTGTTATTTTAAAAGATGATATGAATTAATGTTATGGAATCGTGCTGGTAACATAAAGGTGCAGTGCTCGACTTCCAATGGCTGGGTTGTTCAATGAGTATAATATTATTTTGTCTGGATATAGTATAGGGCATTCATCTTTTATGTGTTATCTATTTTTAGGGTGTTGGGTGTTGTTTTATATTATGACCAGTTTTCATATGATTCTGTACGATAGTTATCCCCCACACGTCAAAATGGACAGAAAGAGAAAGTTTCGTTTTTTAATATAAACGTTGTAAAAAGTTACTACAATATTCCATACATAATTTACCCTGGTACAGTGTTTCCAACCGTACTATAATTATAGTACAATACTATAATTTCGATTCTGCAAAAAATGTAAAATACTATAATTTTACGCCAAATATGCCAAAATACTATAATTTTAAAAGATTCGAGCCGAAAAATGTTCCTGTACTATATTTTTAACAGAAATACTATAATTTTTACGCCTTTGTACTATAATCAGCATAGAAAAATATGGCAACACTGCCCTGGTATGTTTCGCCCTCTGAGCGTTGGGCAAGCGCAAGCACTATGCCGCGCCTCTTATTAAGTCAGCTGTACGGTTAGTAAATCGTTCTTGTACCACCGCTGCAGGGTAAGGGTGGATCGGCAATACTGATAGTATCCAAAGCAGATTGATATAATACAGAATACAATTTATTCTGGATGATAGTTATAATTAAAGAAATTTGGAGTGCCAAACACAGGTCAATAGATAATACGGTAATATAGTATGTACAATAAGTGTACTTAAGAGCGTACATAAGTGAAACGGCAAATAATTTTCAACTGTATGTGGAACGAAATTTCGGCCGCGTTGCCATACGGAGAGCGATAGTCGACCTGTTTGCACGTCAATTTGTTTTGTGATGGCGTCGGAGGAATATATTCTTAAATCATGTAAAGATGACTAAAAACATTCCGCATGTATACTTGAAAAAGAATACATGTCAATGAATATACTATTATTATTACGAATATAATAATATACATAACATAAAAGGACGCATGTTGAATTTTTATGACAAATTATATTTCGTTCGGCTCGCGTCATTTGCACAATCCGTGCATCGCCTAGTCACGATATTTTTAGACCATGCCTCAGCTGAGTTATAGCCTTAAAGTGATTTGTTGAAGAGAAGTTGTGATTTTCGGAGTTAATGCCGTTGGAAAAAATATTTTCTTGGACTTGATCCGCTGTAGAAATGTATATTCCAAATAGTGGTCTCCAAGACACTCCCAGTTAGATGACCATTTCAGATTTTATAATAACTTCCCGTCGCAGTATTTTAGAAGTATTTTAATTTAATTAATACTATTATGTCTAAAGTTGTACAGGCATTTTATAATTAAGAGTAATTAATACTTTATGATTTTTCTTTCTGTGAGTGAAATTTACTGGTCGAATAATTTGTCTCGTTTAGTAGATATACGTACATGCGTTTTGGTAATGCTGTGGACAACATTTGAATCAAGATCATAATATGTGTACAAAATTTGGCTTCCCTTCAAGTCTAGAGGGATTGTCAGGGAGCCGCACATAAATTAATATATTATAATATAGGTAGGTAACGTGCCGTTTATGAAATCCCACCAAATCACACGCACCGTACCACATCTGGCTTTAACCGGGCGCATCACGAGACCCTACGCTTAGTGTTTTTCAGTATTTTTATGATTAGAAATGTCTTAGGGGTGGTAACACAATACTGAGGATGCCATACATTCAAGTGTGCTTTGACTGAATTTACATGACTTTAAAGTTAAGAGTGACCATGGGAAGAAGAGCACGTAGAGTTAAAATAAAATTAATAATTATAATGCGTAATAAAAGCTCATACAAAACTACCGAAGAAAAGATTTCACGTTGGCAGTATGGCTTTGAGCGACCAGGTCGGACGGTCCATTGTGCCCAATAAGTGGTTAGACCGACATAGCTCTTCCCTTTTCCAGATAATGTGGTTTGCATCATGTATTTCCCACCTTCACATTCATTCTGTCTGCACTTGCGTGGAATGCGGCTGTGGTTATGATCGTCGTAGTCACAGAACAGATAATACATTTAATTCCGATAGGCTATATCCCAATACAGTAAATTTTGACGTAGGGTTTTGAATGTGAGAGTGTCCTACGAAAATGAACCACGCATTATAGGCGTGCAATGGTGTGTGTAATACATCAATATTAAATGAGCGTCAACGCATAAACCGAAAGCAGTTGACAGTATTCGGCGTATGACGTATTCTTGACACGTGTTTAAATTTATCCCGTATTCTTCCCTACTCGAAATCGGTTGCCTGCTTCTCCTTACTTGTTAGGTATCAGTTCCCGGTTCCACCGCGATTTCCTAACTATCGACTCGTGTGTCAGCCGACGACATGACGTAATTGTGACGTCAGCCAATACACGCTCGAGGCATGCCGCCCAGCGCACAGTGCTCACCGTAGATATTATTATGATGAAACACCTATATGTGTATGGTGACAATGAATAACGCCGCTGTCTGACCAGCGTTATTTTCTCGAGTGCTATTATCAGTCCGGTAGTACGTCACAATGATTTCATATGACGTCATGTCGACCGGGCGGCTTGCACTCGCAAGTTCTAACATAGGGCCCGTAGTCGATAGAGGGGCGGGGCGCTAAGGGTGGCCCATGGAGCAACATTATTGTGTAGATAACACTTTACGAAGACAAAATACCTACACAATCATAGACTATAGATACATCTAGACGCCACCCGTTGCATTGCTAAATGAAACCGCGTGCCTTGCGTTTGGTTTGTGTGCGAGCGAACGCATTCGTCTACAAATGTTCGAGACCATAGACCATTTCGCTAGTGCTCGCACTAGACGCTCAGAATTAAAATATAATTTTCTATTTTATTACGTTATATAGTATTTTTAAGCGGTCAAAATGCAACCATTAGATAAAGATATCCATAATTTAAGTTATTTTAAAGAAACACTAGGTCACTGATATTAAAATATATAATAATATGCAAATAAATTATCACGAACATGTATCAACTTACCTATGAAACGTAATACCATCTTCTTGCTTATCAGTACGGCTACTACATTTTAAGACAACACACAGAACCATCTTTTCTACTTAATTAACTAAAAATATTTACCACTGACTTTATGTTTAACACAAAAAATAGCAATTTTAGCAACACGAGCTCGCAGGTTATCGACGCTATGTTACGCTACGCTACGCTCACACATATGTAGACATTTTATCTTACTCTAGCACGTGTCGCAGAGATTGTAAGGGTGCCGAATACTTTCTCACTCGCACTCATGCATCGTTTTTGTTCAGGCCTTGTACACAATCATTATACCAGTACATAACATAGCCTTATTAATTAACTTCACTCGCCCTGTGCTACTAATAGACTTCTGATTGTTCGATAGTTTCGGCAATCGACATAGTCATAGCTGTAGTATTATTTTTTATGCATTATTTTTTTCCAATCGATCCGTTCTCTCGGCCACGTCCCAGTTCCGCCTTATATGGTCATCCATCCGCCGGGCAGGCTGGCTGGCTGGTGGAAAGCGCGACCATGTGTGAGCTACGAGGTCGTTCGACGTAATAACACTGATTTTATAGCGACCCGTCGACGCCGCGGTGTAAACTAGTGCCCTAGTAAACCCCGTAAGTAAACGTTCCGAAATTAGGTTTAGTGTTTGCACCCTTCTCTGTAAAACATATATTTGATGTTAGGTATCTATAGGAAATGGATTTTATATAATTCTAAGACGTGTATTAAAGAAGACATGAAATATTTATAGTGGAAAATATATCAATTCGTACGTCGGGATGTAAAGTCAGTTAAGTCACAAATTGTCATTTTGAGATACAGCAAAGAAAAAATTCAAAAAATTCTCCACATTCCCCTAATAATTATAGTTACGTATTTTTATGAGCAACAAGTCAAAGTATGTACATGTCATTGGCTTTCAATTATCTATCGTAGAAGTATTCTAACTATTTTGTTTCATTAAAAGTTAATTGGTTTAAAAAGGGAATTGACTTATCTGTTTATTGTACATATTGTTTTTACGGTTATTAGACCTTAGTGACGGCTGGTGGATGTATGCTGTAGAGATCAGACATAAATAGTGCACACTAAACTTTGTCTATCATATTTATTTGTTTTCATTGAACTAAGAATACAATATTGCAGATGGTTAGTTTTTTTAAATTCAATTAATCCCTGCCTAAACGATACCATAATAAATAAATAGTAGATAAAACTATTGTTCTATTTTTTTATAGATGCATTTATGGATACCTCGTACTTACTACCGTGGTTTCTTTAACGTATTTGGCACGCAAACTAGTCTACTTGATGCTAAAGTCAAAGGAAATCTGTGCCGGCTGAGAAAAATGCCTCGGGTATTGCTAACTTAAATTCGGCTAGGGCTTATGAAACCACCTTTCAAAAACCCTGGAAAATTCTTTGTAGCGCAAGGCGGTGGTGATTCTGATGAATATTGCTTCGTATTCATTGGGATCTTGCGATTTATATCCGGGTTTTTCTCTTGGAAATCACATAGCACTGATCATCTGAGAATTTATACTAATATGGAGTATGGACTGCAATCACTGGATCTGAAAGGCATGAATCATTGTTACATACCACATTTTATTTTGATTCATGGTAGATAATATAGAATTTACTAATATAATTAATTATGTGTATATCATTTATGATTTTTTTGTCATTGTGGGTGGCGGTCAGGATCCGAGGAACGCGCCTACCAAGGCCTTTTATTTACCATCAAATAAATGCTAAAATGATTATTATAAACTAATAAAATTTAATATTCTGTTATAAAAACGTAAAAAATGGGAAATTATGAACACACATTTCGAAATATACTAGAAAGATGGCGTCTGCCGTATCAGTTCGGATACCTGCTCTGACCATTTAAGAGCGTAAAATCATTTGCTAGATTTATGTGTCTGTCATTACGACGTGAACAAAACGCTTTTAGACCAGTCGAGATAGTGAGGTTGTCATACAAATTTATTACTTCAAATTAGAAGATATACCTATGAAATTCGTGCTATGTAAAATAACAATAATTATGTTTATTTTTTTTCCTCACACAAACTATGCACTTATATATGGCTACTGTGATAGACATTCTTCGTAATTTTGCTAAATTGTGTTATATTCAAAATGGCGCATTAACCGGTACGAGAAAACAATGATTCAATAAATCTTCCGTAGCAATTATTATGGGTTACATGTAAATTGTACGTAAAACATTTCACCGTGGCCACAGTTCGCCGTAAGCTTTCTTATCGGAAAGAGATGACCGTATAATATACGGTCTCCAATTTTATTAGATTCAATATGAATATTAATTCAATTTTCATAGCTGATTTTGGCAAAATTCATGAAATCAAGAATGAAAACCTAACCTAATGAATAATCCAGTAAGATCGGCTATTTTCAAAATTTATTTGCTGCTGGCTTCCTGTTAAGTGTAAGCCGACAAGAACCGTGTTTTATTTAGATGTAAATTTTATGTCAGTAGGTACTATACAACCCAAAGAGGTTGGAGGGTCTTTTACGGTGAAGTGTGATTCGGCGAAGCATACGTACATGTTTCCTGGCACGGGAATTATGAACAAGTAGCGAACTCAGCATTGGATAGAGATATCTCTGGAGTCTGGATAGAGGTATAAAGCAGTCATGTCTTCAAGTAGACTGTGAAGTACAATCAAGTATCAAACCTGGTAGTGATCTACCATACTGGCCACAGAACAGATTAATACATATAATTCAGATATACAGTATATTTTGAATGTGTGAGTGTCCTACGAAAATGAAACGCACATTATAGACGTGCAATAGTGTGTTGCAACCTTCAAATACACCACTGTTGAATGAGCGTCTGTGTATAAACCGAAGAGCAGTTGTCAGAACGACGGACAAGCTTAGAATGACGTATTCTTGACACATGTTTAAGTTCATCCCATATTCTCACACACTCGAGATCGGTTGCCTGTTACTCCACACCCGTTAGGTATTTCAGTTCCCATTAATAATTGTGTGTTCTCTGATAGATACTGGCCCATTGTCATTCTTCAACCAGGCAGGGTTTAATCGAATTTTAAAAACTAACCAACAGCATCTGCAATTTGTATTCTTAGTCAATGAAAACAAATAATTAGTATTTCTGAAAAAAAAACCTCCACTCTTCGCCGCTGGACGATAGTATACACAAAAAAATAATGATGGCAGCCCCGAAAGTGGACGTGGATCCAACTCCCCACCCCGCGAGCGCTTTCAGTATGTCAGTTAGAGTCTGTCTTATATAAGCTGGCGTGCCGGTTCCCCCCCCCCCGCTTCGGCATCCATCTCGTTCCCTCCCATTGAAAACTTGCAACACTTGAACGCGATGGCACAATGTTTTGGTTGTGACGTGTACGCCAGTTTAGAATGAGGTGAGAAATGGGAGCCAAGACCGCTTCCCGCTGGCACTATGACTTTTCGTGTATACTATTGTTTCAGGTGGAGGAATAAAAAAAAACTTCGTCTAACATATTATGTATGTATACGAAAAATCTCTAAACATTTTGACTAGTATTGACACAAATTACGAGGTTTTTGCGAATTATTTACGAGGTGTTATGAGTGAAAAAATCTTTCACAAGTATTTTGTTGGTACTAGCGAATTCATTTAACTCTTGTGATATACACATTGTCAAATTGACGTTGTTATCGGTAATAGTTACTTAGTCAGTTTCATTCCACGTCCCATCGTCTCATCTGCTGCAGGGTCACGTGGAACTCTTGACCTTTCTTTCTTTTAGTCAGTCAGTTCCCGGTCGTGACGTCACGAGTTGCCAGAATCTAAAGTCTTTGTTTTTCTTTTTTTTTCATTATTGTTCTTGTGATTGCCTTGCTGTTTTCCGTTCGGATTAAGTTTGTACATAGAGTATTTGTGTTATAATGTCATTGACCAGCTGCAGTATAATGGATTTGTCATATACCTTTGCGTTAGCCAATGATTCCCAAGTTTTTTGCTGTGTTAAACCCTCAACACATTTGCCCTTTAATAATGAACGATTTCAACCACGATATTCTTCGCTTAGAGATGATCATAAGATCACAGATAATCATGCCATTGATTCAAATGAAACTAATTGATTAAATAAACAAAACATGTACATTTTGGATTTCGTGTGAATTGGACAATCGCACGTAGTTATGTCACTGCAGTCAAGATTTGAACAAAAACTAACCATAACTGAAAGTGAGAAAGCATTAGGTGCGTGTATAATCTCGGCAACATCCGTTAATTAAGAGTAAGACAGAAGACACTATGCATAACTGACTTAGTAATGTTAGAAGTAGTGACGCCGGTAAATATTGGGTTGACTTATGAACCGTGAGTTGGTACATGTTATTGAGATAGGTATACCTATAGTTTTTTTATACGAAATATAAAGTTACTGGTCAATATTTTTAGTTCGTTTAATATAAAAGATGTTTAACTGTGATGTGTTTCAATAATTCATACGTAAAGAAAATGGCTTTACCTATTATGACAATGCCCCGTCTCCATAGTACCTATAGTATTATTGCTGTCTCCATACCATAGCATAGTATTATTGCTCTGAGCACTGGTCGCTAGTTAGGTGCTAAAATAGCCAACGACATTCGACCAGACTCACGAAAATTACACCTGTGATTTTAGTTTTTTTTTTTTTACAAAGTTCATCCTTATGAACGAATGTCGGGTGTTTTAAATGAAACGCACTTCAGACCATAACGTATTCAAATGCATTCAGGACGAGTCACCTAAACTGAGTGTACTATTTATTATTCGAGTGAAACTTTTTACTCGTGGTAGAGTTGTGCCTAGGTATTGCAATACCGGTATTTCAGTATTTATCAATACCGAAATACCGGTTTTTTAAATCCAAAATACCGGAATTTTCGGTATTAAGAAAGCACACTCGTTTACGTTTTTGAAAATTAATTATAAGTTATGTGCTGCTATTTTGAGTGAATCCAACATAGGTGAAAAAATAATAAAACTAATTTTCATCAAATATATTTATATAAGTAATTGTCGCGATGATCTATCATAATATTATTTCGAAATAGAAAACATCCGTGACAAAAATATTTATTGATGACTGACTGTACAAACGTTGAATTTAAGAAGCTTTTCCTGCAGCCGGACTTATTTGCACTTGATGAACTTTTGAGGGCTTTAGTTAAAATTATCAATATGTTCAAATTATTCGTAAAAAATCACTAGTTCTACAATTATGATCAATACACATTTTTAAATGTCAACATAATAAATGTAGGTAAGTAGGTTTTTGCTATAAAACAATATTTTAAAAAGATTTTAATAGCTATATTTATTGATAAGCACCTACTTCTGTTTAATGTTTAAGAAATACCGGTATTCAATAAGAAATACCGAAAAACCGGTATTGACATTTTCATTCGGTATTGCAATCCCTAGGTGCCGCACAGCAATTAAAAGAGTATCGCGGAAGACACCTAAACGTGCGAATACACCTAAATGTCCCAAGTATAAGAAAACTGAATTTCTTAAAGTGGACGACACCGTGTCAGAGAATGCATAGTTTGCATTTTTATGTATCAAATTTAATATAGATACCTACTTCCTTTACACAACTCAGGTAATTCGGTATACCAAGAGAAGTTTGTCTATTGGCCGAAAGTAACTAAAATCGGCACTATCCAAATAATAACTACAAAATTTAGCTGCCAATGTTGGCTTGCCACCAAGGTTAACTATAATAATCAGGCCGCTGAATTTTGCGATTTACGATGGTAGTGCTCGTTATCTATTGGTTACCTTCGAATGCAATTCGGTAACCTGTTCGCAGTAAATTCATTTCAATCTGAAACAATTGTCATTATCCACACACTTGACCATATTGCGTTCGAAATATGAGCAATAACTAGCGCTACGATCGAACTTTTTAAAATTTCGCTTTACGTAAAATGCTGAAAATTAACAGATCGCGATAATATCTTAAAATTAATATTGTATGGATGAGATTATTAAAACCCCTTAGGTCATCACAAATCTTCAGGATTACTGCCGATTTCTGGATCAGTTCTCTTGGTATTTTTTCCCCCTCTGCAAGTCTTGTGGCGGAAGGGGTTTGCCTACGAAGACATGCAGTCTATAGCGTTGGATCGTAAAATAGCTCTGCCTGTCTTATCTTTGGTGTACTATGTTTACATATTATTTGAATCAAATTAATAATTTGATGTTGTGGCATGTTTATTTCGCGAAATACCACACACATTTACAGTTATTTCATAATTAAATAACAGCGCTCACCTGTAAAAAAATTCTTACTTTGTTTATGTTTTACCAAAACCATTCCTCGATCGCCTCATATCCAATCCAGTCTTTTCATTTCGTCTCATTGCATACTCCTCTCATTCTCTCCGCATCGGTTCAACCCAGTCGTGCGAGCGGGACGGCGCGACCTTCTGACCTTTTTTGTCAGCAGTCAGACGAGGAGGTCCCTGGCGGTCATTGAACGTTTTTTTTTATATCACTTTTTGTTTTTATTTTGTATTATTTTATTTCTTTTTTCTTCGTCTCGTGACAGGACTCGCGGACGGGCGTGAACGCAGCCGCGGATGCCCCAATGCAATGCAATGCAGTTTGTGCAACATAAAGGAATGAAAAATGTATTATTATATTTTTCGCTCTCAATCAATTTCGCGGTATTTTCGTTTACTGTTCAAAGATGGTGTTTGTTTATCAAAGTTTAACAAACTGGTCAATTTATTTGGTGCAGTCGTAATTGTGCAGCAGTCGATTTTTTTGTGTGCTGAACTGTTAATATTCATTATGTACAGCATAACATCAATTAGGATTTATTTATTTTATATATGTTTTAACTACACACATTCTTGCGCGGTTGCTTGAGACGATTATTTGAATTCCGTTAAGTCTAGTAGGTACAATCCAAGATTAACCTGCCCACCCGCAAACAAATCAACATAATATTATTATCTAGCATAAAAACTGGGTCCAAACGCACGCTGTGCAAAAAACAACACGTGAATTTGAACTGATTTCGAGGTAGTTGTCCATCCACTGCTCCTGCGTGGTCAGAATAATATTATATCGAATATTTATATTGTATTGTATACCTACGGCAAATTCTTTAACGTTCGTAAACCTATTTTGTTTTATTGTTTCATCCGCATGTAATGTATTTACGACGTAACAAAATAGCTATATTCATATAATGTGTAAAAAGAGCCTACTGCACGATGGTGAGTGGAACTACGCCTCAGTTTAAAGCGCGGAGAATCACATCGTCTTTTTCTCTCACTCATGCGGCTGGTCGTGAATGATGCAATACGACTCGAGCATTCCTCGTGATTAATTTGTAAACAACGTTCACGCATCTGGTTAAATATGAATGGTTGGTTAATGCTTCCCTTTCAAAATCCCATTGAAATCATATTATATTACAACTGTATACGCCTTTTACATTTTGTGGCGCGTTTCTTTGACGCAAATCACGCAACCGATTCGTCTGAAAATTTAAATTCATTAAATTATATTTAAATTTAAAAAAAAAAGATACGCATTTCTTACAAATTGAGTGTAAAATATTACCCGAAGCATAACAAATTTTCCAAATAATTAATTATTTGGAAAATTTATAATACATTTTATCATTTTTTATTGTATTATGCTTCGGGTCTTGGTCCTGGACGACTCGATTCCTAGGGTCTATGGAGCCATCAACCAAAATCCATCCCGCTATCCTGCTCTGGTCAATCGCTACGTGTTGGACATGTCTACTGTAGATTATAATATACCTACTATTCTCTATCTTTGCACAGTGGCCACTGACATTGGTAGGTACTTCGCTAGTTGTACATCAAATAATAAAACCTGTCACTTTTATTGGCGACAGGCCGTGTTCGCGAATGTCACTCCTTTACATTATAAATTATAATATTCAGCTGATATCAATCTGTGACATGTGTGCACGTTTTTTCTGTTGGCTGCGAATTTTATTGTCCACCGGACAGTATATAAATTACAGAGGCATCGTTACAGTATGTGCTTGCTTTTATGAACAGATCTTGACTTTGGTTTTGTATACTATGTAGTTACACATCTCTATTAGTCTAGGTCTGACAACGAGAATAATGTGTTTAGCGTAGGAGTCGTCCATATAATATATACCATTATTATGACCTTACGACAGCTTCTCAAACGAGTATTTTCCGACGAACTTTCTTCAAGGTATACCTACTCTCCTTTCATTATCTTGAAGCTCGTAGGTCACTTCCGCTCTTAAAGCATTTTCCCTGCTCTCACGTGGTATAGTTTCCAATCTCGATATTCTGGTAAATTTGAACTTTTATGCAACTGTCAATTACAGGCGTGGTCGCAGCCATGACCTATTTTAGGTGAAAGCTGTTTCCTCATGTCAGGCTCACCAGGCACCAATAGCGAGGGCTGTGCGGCTGGTCAATGCACTCCCTAGAGATGTAGACATTTTTAGCGATGCATTATGCATTCTGTTTTTTAAATTCTATTTTATTTTTAATTACTACATATTATTGTTGTTTTGTTTTTCTTTTCTATAATTTTTTTTGCTTTGTTTTTTTTCTCTAGTTGATTTACTTGTACTTTTTATTCTAAATGTCATGTTGTGAACGCCTTGAATTAATAATTTGTTATGTGCTCAACGTGTCTTTTAAATAAATAAAAAAATAAAACCAACGGAATATAAATTCATTTTTTGTGATAATAGATATAACTTTACCGTGAGACTAATAAGTACACCTACGACGTACCTTTAAACGATTTTTTAACAGATGATTGGGGGGGGGGGTAAATAGATTTTGTGTCTGGGGGAAGGAGGGGGCTATCAAAATATTGTGACGTCTCATTTATGAACGATCGCCCAGTTCAATATCGCAACATTGTATAAAAACTGTGTGGAAGTTTTACAACTTTCTGCTCACGAAAAATTTGAAATATTTGTATTACAAATAGTGACCATGTTGACCTGATGGGTAAGCAAGTCGTCTTTTGCATATTTGGGGGAACATTTTTATTAATAGTAATCAGGACTGGTTTTCTACCTAGGGCCATTGTCAATATTTTATTCCTACCAAAGATTGACAATTAATACCGTAAAAGAAAATAATGCTTTTTCCCTCTCCTTATCACCCGCACCCACGGCTTCATAGAACACTACTCCACGACGGGACTATATAGTTACTATGTTAAAAAAAGATATACACCTATACTGTACTGAAATAATTTATTAAGGTTGTCTTATTTAAGTTATAATACAGCCCACTGTGCTCTATCAATACGCTCGGGGATACAATATCAAAATGTCACTATTTGGCCCTACCCTTGCAATGCAAAACGCTCCAGGTGGCTGGTTTTATATAATATTTTTTTACCTCAATTTGTAGATTATAACACCAGTTGGCAAACGCTGCCATGACATGTAAACATAGCCGCTGTTCGCTCCAACACATCCTAACTATTATATGGAAGTTGGTCATACTATTCATGTATGTACCGTACCGCCTTCACTATGCACACACGGACACATTATTTATTACTACTGATTCCAATATGATACCTTGTCAATGACATTAATATGGACGAATCATCTGGAAAAGAAAATGACACTCACTTTATTGTCGGGTCTGCCGAATGGCATAATCTGTTATAACGCCATTACAATAAAGGTGATATTGCTATAAATTCCTGATGCTTTTTGTTGGGTCTGCCGAATGGTTCGGTTCGAACGGGTTCGCTCAAATGAACATTGACATTAGAAACACTGCTCTAACGCCATTACAATAAAGGTCATATTGCTATAAATTCCCGATGCGTGATATCGCATAATGGGAATTGCGTGACGTCTACCTATACATGCGAATGCGCGAATTTACTTGCTAGCTACTGTATTGAGTGCGTCGTCCATTAATAATGTCATTGTACCTTGTATGCCGAATCGACCGATTTGCCTACCTATCTTCTTTATAATAATATGTTATCCATGATATATGAGAGACGCGCTATCTCAGTTCAACCAAACCTCAAACACATAACATCTATTATTATCCACTGTAGTTATTATCTATTGACACATTGGATTTTGCACACTTGTCTTGAAGATAGGCATTTCATAATATTAGCTTAAAATCCGGCTTTGCTATATTGAGATATCAATCATTTATTCATAATTAACCTTAGTATCTACACAAGTTTGAACTTTGCTACAAATGAATTTGCAGAAAATAATCAATATTTTTAGTTTCACTTTTCACAAAGCTCACTCAGTAGATATAATATAATGTATTATGGAAGATTTTGTCGCTATCCTTATTCGTGTCTGCTCATATCATTCGGGGGTCCAGGGGACGAGTCCTTATGACAGGTCCACACTGGCGACAAGTTGCTGTCAACCTCGTTAGATTTTACGATAATTATGATAATTATCGTAAAATTTAATGAGGTTGCCAGTGTGGACACGGCATTACGTTTACGGCTTCGTGCAAATCTTATAATATTATGTATCTTCTATTTTAAATCTTTGATCTTAGATCCATTCCATCTAACAATGTAATCTGCCCGTCTGTGTATTTTGTACTCTCTTATGATTTATATTTTAAAGGACTTGCGTTTTGTACTATGCTACCATTTGAGTCGTTTTTTGCGACCCGGGTTTCGTCTTCCGGCATCTTCAGTCCACTATGTGCAGCATGGTCTTCACAAGAGGGACTGATAGGGCTCTAGCGTAGGGGCCTGGGTTCAGGGGGGGGGGGGGCTGGCGTGGCGGGTCCACCAGATAAATGAGATAAACACACATCTTAAATTTGCTCCAATAGTAAAAAAAGTCGCCTGCGGGCTATTTTACATCAAGGTTGTTAACTTTTTAAAATATATGGTTGTGCGATGCAATTTTTGGTTGATGTGTGTTGATATTCGACAACTCCATAATTTGGTGTTATAAAATCGCTAATTTTTTTGCGATTTTTTAACAGTATTTTACACTGAATTTTATTTGACCTCGAACACCGTTTAGAAAACACAACTGTAGAGCATCAGATTGCCGTTAACGTTAGCTATAGGTAGGGGGGGCGTTGCCAAAAATCCTGGTCAGGGGCCCGCGTCAGGATGTGCTGGCCATGATGTGCAGTCATCAAAAGGTAAATACACACTGACAACGAATACAGTTAATTGTAACTTATATAATAAATTAATACAATTAAGTTGATAAAAACTTTATCACCTACCTATTAAGTCAAGGATCACAATAAAAAATATAACACACATTTTATTATGAAATTAATTTGTAAAAAACCCCTACCTTATCAGCTTTTATCACTAATAATACAATCAATAGTAATACTACATTCAAGAGGTGTAAAATCGTCAATACTGGGAACACAATGTCAACGTATTGGGAATTTAATGGAGTCAACTACATAATGGGATTATACCCTTAGCTTAGACGAAGATACATCTAGACGCCACACATTGCATTGCTAAATGAAGCTGCGTGCCGTGCGTTTGATTTGTGGGCGAGCGAACGCATTCGTATTCAAATGTTCGAGACCATAGACCATTTCGCTAGTGCTCGCACTAGACGCTCAGAATTAAAATATATTTTTCTATTTTTTTTACGTTATATAGTATTTTTAAGCGGTCAAAATGCAACCATTAGGTAAAAATATCAATAATTTAAGTTATTTTAAAGAAACACGGTCACTTGATATTAAAATATATAATAATATACAAATAAATTATCACGAACATGTATCAACTTACCTATGAAACGTAATACCATCTTCTTGCTTATCAGTACGGCTACCACATTTTAATACAACACACAGAACGATCTTTTCTACTTAATTAACTAAAAATATTTACCACTGACTTTATGTTTAACACAAAAAATAGCAATTTTGGCAACACGGTTATCGACGCTTAGTTAAGCAATAAGGTGAGATTTGGCGGCTACACCGTAGCAAACCATCTCCCACATCTGTAAACCTTTTATCTTACTCTAGAGCGTGTCGCAGAGATTATAAGGGTACCGAATACTTTCTCACTCGCACTTATGCATCGTTTTTGTTCAGGCCTTGGATATACCTATCTATATCGGTCTTTAAAAGGTTATAATTATTAGGTAGGTAAAAGTTTAATAAACATTCTTATATGCTACATCGAGATTCTCGAGAAATTGTCATTGTTACGAAATTACATCTCCTTCATAATTTTTCTTTCCTCATTTTCTTGATCCCCGGATGCCTTTATTAGTCTGTTACTGGTGTAATGTAATGTATTTTGTTTTTTTTTTTATTAAAGAAGGCTTTGATTTTAATTAACCCGCACAGTTAGAAGTCTTAGTCACTGCCTTTCAATCGGTTAATACGAGATAACTCTGCCTACATTACGTTCAGTCGACCAATGCGGTTGTGTAAGATTCCGATAATAATATTATGTTATTATAATAGTATGTAGAGAAAACAATAAGTAGACGGGAAATATGTGCGATAAAGTAATTTATCATCACGGCTAACCACAATTGAGTCAGATGACAGGGCATTCGCCCCTTTTTAACCTTATCGAATTGTTACATTTTAAAGTATTTTGTTCGTCTGTTTATATTTAAAAAAACAAATGTTATTTATTATGTTACACAGTGTAGTAACTACTGAAATTCTTGTTTTTGAGGTGAATGTTCATTCATTGGCTAGTGATAATAAATTTATTGTCTATTTTAAATATAAGTCAGCCGTTTCATAATATTGCAACGACTGCGATCGCGTATACATCGGAAAGACATCACGCCGCTTCAATATTAAGTGTAACTTAATTACCAGATGTCTATCAGTGACGTGTGGTGACTTTTGCTTGTAGGGATGCTATTAAATATATATATTACAATATTTACTACATACTATGCTCTACTTAGGGTGTATTAATCTATTGATCGCACGCCACTGCCCTGTATGTATTTTTCCACACTAATGGAAGGTTATTAATTTGTCAAATCAATATCACGTTTATGAATCTCTTGAACTGATATTATATTTAAATAAAATAACTGTATCAAAGGTTTATAGTACCTACACGATAACTAGACTGATGTATGATATATGAACTTTTTGTCTAGCAATCAAGGCCTGCACAAAAACGAACCATAAGTGCGAGTGAGAAAGCATTCGCCACGCGTATATCTACCTATTCTCCGCTATATGCGTTAGAGTAATATAGAATTTCTACGGCTGAATTCAATATTTTTTGCACACGTCGCCGGTAAATATTTGTTTGAATGACTCCATTCGTTCAAAAACTGCGAACACGTATTGCTGAAATTTATTGTTTTTGTGTTAAATATAGTGTTAGTGGTAATTATTTTTAGTTAATTTCGTAGAAAATATGGTTAACTATGTTGTGTTTAAATTCGATAGCCGTACTGAGAAGCAGCATGATGGTATAACGTTTTATAGGTTAATAATTATTGGGGTTCTACTGTTTGTTATACGCAAGAAACACGGCTGCATATAGTTGAACAATACACACTCTCTTTATATTATTACTCTGAGGTAGCAAATATTTTATGGCGATTTGAGTGTGATTCAATAAAATCATTAGGTAGTCAAAAAAAACTATCAATATATACTTATTGATGAACTTCAATAAAATCATTACTAGTCAAAAAAAACTATCAATATATACTTATTAATGAACAATTTGAACAACTCTAGTTAAAAACAATACGTTGACATACGGTTTTTAATCAGACTATCGTAATGATAGTTTTATATCTTCGTATCAACAAAAGATATAGATTTATAGAACTACTGTTGTAGTATTACGCACCTGAAGATGCAGCGAAAGTGTGTAGTATGTGTCGTAAGTACAAGTGCGATAAATTTAACGTACAAACTAAACATGTGATGAACATTTACGAAATTAGTACCTAAATTAATTAGAATTTACAAGACGCAAAAGGTAATATTGTAATGAACTCTTGCGGCACACCAGCTAAGGTGGTAATTTGTATGATAAATATTTCTATACAATTCATAATATTATTGATCCTCTAACACTGACACCTCGTACCTGACATTCAATATTTTCGATACGGGAAATTAAAATGTTATAAAAAATTAGTATATTATAGTAAATTATTTTTGCACTAAGCGTATTTTTATTTAATTTCATTTAAATGATAGTTTTTTATTACATTACAGGGGTACCCCCTGTCAATAATATTGAATGTCAGATACGAGGTGTAAATTTTAGGCAATCGATATTATCCTTGCGGTGTTATATTTACATAATAAATTACGGTTTTCCAAGTAATTGTAATAAAATGTTTGAACAGATTTTCGTTCATTTGCATTGTTAAATGTGTAAATTATACAACTATGGAACGACTGAATCCTTCTATCCCACGATTATTCTGTCATAAACTTGACGATTTTCTAATGTACTGATTTTTCATTCTTTAGTACATATCTACGATAAAAATACATTAATGTTATTTCGTTTTAATTCATTCATTCACAATTTACAGTCATCGATTAGTCTTGAGTTTCTTACAGACATATTTTGTTTCTGCGTATTAACATAATCCTGTAGGTGTAATGCCCGAAGAATTTTACAGAATACACTTGAATTACCTGCCTATTTTCTTTAGGCCTGTCATTATTTTGTAAAATCACATAATATCTACTATTATGTAGAACCTACCTGTAGGTTTTTTTTAATACCTGAAAGCTGCGAGTGTGTACCTAAATGAGTCGAGACAGTCACTACAGTGGATCAATATCTTTAATATGAAAAATGGAGTAGAAAATTATAAGATTATTGGTATTGGACTGTTTATAAGATTTTTCGAGAGGAATAGTTACCGCTTTTAGCAGTATTTCAAGTTTCGGCTGGGTTATACTAACTAGTTAATATGACAAAAGGTTTTCGTTATTTTTCTTGATCTGATATAAAACTGACAACACTCGGGTAAATTATGTATACAATGCGGTTATCTCAACTACAACTGCATGCGCAAGGCCACTTTTTTATATTATGTCACTTTGACGTCTGTTTATTTAATCTACAAAAAAACTGGAATGGTGTGTGCGCTTATATATCAGTTAGTTTTATACTGCTTTTATCACAGAACAGATTAACGAATATAATTCCGATAAGCTATATCCCAATACAGTACAATTTTACGCAGGGTTTTGAATGTGTCCTACGAAAATACCAAATTAAACGAGCGTCAGTGCATAAACCGAGAGCTGTTGTCAGTATTCAACGTATGACGTATTCTTGACACTTAAACATATTTGGCGTAATCAATGACGTTTCACTGTTAGGGTGCGTATAATACTCCAACTGTGATTTGGTTCGCTGCGCGGTGACACCGGTGTCGTAAATTTTAGTATTATTTTTTATTCCTATTGGTGTAATTGCCGCCCTATATCTCGCCCTAAACGGCCTAAACAGTTCACATCCCGGGTTAATTATCTCACGGAATACAACATGGCATATTTATCATTTTTTTATTATTGATTTTGTAGTAAGAAAATTTCTGTAATAGTCCTATCTTGTAAAATTTTAATGGCCATATCATTGACTTAACAGTGTAATAGTTAATCCTCTCGTGTATGTCTTTCAGCCTGCATACATTGAATGATTTAAACATTATAACGCTGGTAGCTAATTTAACACCATATGCTTTAACCGGCTTAATTGAATTGTCTCGTTAAAGCAACAGCAATCTCGTACTAGCATCAATAAATACTGAACATAGACGCAGTAGATTCTACTTGCAGCCAAACGCGCTACCTCGAAATGCAATTTATTATTAGAAATAATAATTTTTGTTTTCATCGGTGCCATTAATATGTATGGATGTATTTTTCTCGCGGTCTCGTTGACTGATATCATAGTTAACGCGAATATCTATCAGAATAATCCTTTGTGGTTTTTCCCGGCCGCAAACGTAGCATCATTTTTTTGTTATCTCTGACATCCTTGCACTGTTGCTAATAATTTGTAATTGTAATGTTATTAATTATTCAAGACAGAAAAATATTTATGCTTACACAAATTTACGAATAGCATTTTTTTTAATTTGAAAGTTATTAGATAAATCTTGAATCTAGTGATATTCCAAGACACCAATTGAGTTAGCAATCCTAGTGACATTCGTGCATTTCAAAATTTCTGCGAATAAATCGCACCCTCGCAACCAAACCGCCACGAGTCCAATTTTACGTGTTTTGAGTTAATTACTACGTTTCATTGTCTATCGTTCATAGTATATGTCTGATATCTCTAAGTCATCAAATTCAAGTCAAAACTTCATTCAATATCTAAACATATTTGACGTTTTTTTGATTGTGGCAGCTTAGTTGCGAGGGTGCGAAATGTTTATGTCTTCGTAATTAATAATTGATAGTCAAGTGCCGACGGTTTTTATCGAATCACTACACATACTTATTAGAAAGAAAGAAAGAAGAGTCTGAAGTACTAATGGTCATATGCATAGACGTCGACCTTAAGTTGAGTTAGCCTTAAGAGCGTACATAAGTGAAACGGCAAATAATTTTCAACAACGAAATTTCGGCCGCGTTGAGGCGCGTTGCCATTCGGAGAGGGATAGGTCGACCTGTTTGCACGGCAATTTCTTTTGTGATGGAGTCGGAGTGGAGATCGTGTAAAGATGACTTAAAAACGTTCCGCATGTACTTGACGAAGAAAACATGTCAATGAATATACTATTATTATTACGAATATAATAATAAACATAACATAAAAAGGACGCATGTTGAATTTTTATGACAAATTAAATTTCGTTCGGTTCGCGTCATTTGCACCCGCGACCCGCAATCCGCGCATCGCATAGTCACGATCTTTTTAGACCATGCCTCAGCTGAGGTATAGCCTTAAGTTCTAAAAAGAATAATTTATAAAAAGTCTCTTATTTTTTCTCATTTCCACAAATCGGCGAATCCAGTGGCATACGGTTGAGCGTTCCTTGACCATTTAGGCAATTGGGTATGACTATGCATTTGGCTCCAACAGTTGTAACAGCTCTGTGTTAACTTTATTCATTAGTCGTCAGTCTATTAGGGTAGAATGTCAGACTTCAAGTGATCATAAATGCTTCCATTGCTTCCCCTTCAAAATCTTATTGATGTCGTATTTTATTCTAACAGCTGAACGTATACGCTTTCTATATTTTCACCACTCAATTCATACGGGCATATGGTGCGATCGATCAAAATCCATGCCGTGATCGACCGGTCGATACGTGACTGATGCACGGGTGAGATACAACGTGGGTGATCTGTTTATGCGATCGCGCAACAAAGACGCGCGCGTGCGTAATATAAATACAGCTTATGCGTTACGCGGAGATAGATACATCAAGACAGATATATAATGCAATAACCATTGACAATATCCCGCATATTAAGTTAGAAGAAACTGCATAGTATTATATTGTAATGCACTAAGTTATGTAACATATTATTCTCTTCACTATTGTACTGCGCAGATGCATCGATTGCAATTATCGTTGTTATCACCTATACTGCATTATTTATTCGTATGCAGTTGGGAAGTAGGTGTATCTCGCGATTGACTTTCTCCGTCTCTTCTCGTTTTTACCTCACTCATAGGAAGTGTTTGTAGTTTCCCTTTTTAATCTGCAACTCGCGTTCAATGCTAGATGATATAATGCAGTTTATATTCTTGCATCACCATTCATTATATCGTACCACAGAGATTCGTGTGTGATCATTAGTAATGAACTATCAAAGTTCAGTGTCTGTGATTTGTGTGACTTTATTTCAATTCGGCACATGGCAAATTACAACTTATTTATTTATATTTATACCTACGTCTTATTGATCTTCAATATAATTGTGCAAGTTTATAAGTAGTTAGGTGTACTGAACTAGGCGTCATTTATCCCATACACATTAGTAAAGACAAAACATAAGCTGATTCTTATTACTTTGTTTATATAAAATCGTCTTTCCATAATTTACAATAGATGGGAAGTCAATGTTTTTAAATTTGATTACATCATTATATAATGTTTGAGGCTTTCACGGTTGTTTTTTATCGTAATATTAATAGGGATGATGGATTACGGTTAAAAACGTCATGGCTTCCGGCACTATCAGCAAAATCCAATATTCGAGCCGGTATCCCTGGTCGTAACGATTGACAGATTACTCTGAGCGAAGTTTGCTAATCGGATTCCTTTTGACATTCTTAGAGCAAAGTTTAAATTCACATACCTACACTACATTTTGATCATAAAACATATCGTCTCTTTTTTGGCAGAACACACTAACTGGAGAATACTAGTTTTGAGTAATTTTACTTTGAAGTTGTTAAAATGTTTGAAATGGTCTATTTATATATATAAAATAAAGACTGTTTATTTATTAAGAAGGTTTCAGACGGTAAAGTTTGAAATAAGGAACATTTTGGTATAACTAACTCAATATGTATTTTTTTCGAATTAGTGTCTTCTGCCAGAACAGTGACGATATCATCTCTTGATAATGGCCTCTGCAACGAGCCCGAAACGTCGAGTAAAGACGAAAGAAGGGCACACGGTGGAAACACAAAAATCTACTACGATTACATCATTGTTAATCAATTATTGGTGTAATATGTGGTGACATCTCAGAAGAGTTTTACACGGCCTAATTATTATTGGTCGAAAGCCATCAATTAAAATAATATGTACGTCAGAAATAAAAGGTCGGGTGTCCGCTTTTTTACGAATGTAGCTTTTTAGTTTGTAATATTGCTAACAATAATAGGGTTACCTACAATGACGAAGCGAAGTAAAATCATTGTGTCAAGTCGAGTGATCCAAAATTCTTATGTAATTGATGATAACTGTTTAGCAGTGGCGAAGGGTGGAGGTAGGCTGTTAAGATCTGCCATAAATAGTACTCACTAAACTTTAACGTTACAACGAAAACAAATAAGTATGAATGATAAAGTGTGCACAATTTTGTCGTTCACCTAAAATATACCAAAACTATTATGCTTTGGTTTAAGCAGGGTTTAATTGGTTCTTAAAATAATAACTAATACCATCTGTAAATTGTAGTCTTAGTTCAATAAAAACAGATACGTATGACTAACAAAGTTTAATGTGCACTATTTATGGCGGATCTTAACAGCCTACCTCCACCCTTCGCAATTGCTGTTCGGTATGTAATCCTAATATGTAAGTACGTAAAAACATAAAAAAAAGTACATAAGCAAAATAGAGTAGCGTAAAAATACGGCATATTTTTTACTATTGAGTATGTAACATACAGCAAGTTCGAATCCTAGGTCGTGAAAATACAAATTGTTTTTCAATGTATTTTTGGAATCGAAGTATGGACCCGACAGGTTGAGCAATTGGCCAACATCTATTTCTCGTAAATACAAAAATCTGTTAATATAAACTTCCACTCTGTGGAGGAGTCCCATATTATGATTTCTTAGGATCGGGCATGGTTAAAAAAAATGAAGGTACCTATAACAATAATTTATATTTTGCTATCTCCTGAAGGATTTCTAATAAATGTGACACCTGATCTTTTTTAATTCTGATATTGAAAATATATTATTGATCTGATATTGAAAATATATAAAATATGCATATTGAAAAAAAATTAAAAAAATATCCATGTACGAGGGTGGGTCAATAATTCCTTAGAAAAAAGCATTAAAACAGTTTTTATTTTTGTATTTTTTTTTATTTCTCAACATAATCTCCTTGGAGCTCAATACACTTGGTAAGACGTTTCTCAATTTTTTTTAAACCGTCAGAAAAATAAGTTTTCGGAAGGTCCTCAAAATAAGCATTTGTCCGATCGATGACTTCTTCATTTGAAAAAAAACGTTGTCCACTTAGCCATTTTTTTAAGTTTGGGAAAAGGAAAAAGTCACTGGGGGCTAAATCTGGCGAATACGGTGGGTGGTCGACCAATTCGAACTTCAATTCTTCAATTTTAGCCATTGATCGTAAACATGTGTGAACACGGGCATTGTCCTGATGAAAGAGGATTTTTTCCCTGTTTAAATGAGGCCGTTTTTCTTCAATTTTGTTTTTTAGCTGGTCCAATAAAGATGCATAATAATCCCCTGTTATTGTTTTTCCTTTTTCCAAATAGTCAACGAAAATAATTTCACGTGCATCCCAAAATACAGTAGCCATAACCTTACCAGCTGATTTTACGGTTTTCGCCTTCTTTGGACATGGTTTGCCTTCGCAATCCACTGCTTTGACTGTTCTTTCGTCTCGGGAGTATAGTGGTGTATCCATGTTTCATCCACAGTCACAAAGCGACGAAAAAATTCATCCGGATTGCGTTGCATGAGCGACAACAGGGCTTTAGAGGCCACCACCCTATTGCGTTTATTGTCGACTGTGAGCAAACGCGGCACCCATCTTGCAGAAATATTTTTCATGCCCAATTTGTCATGTAAAATAGAAATGACGCTACCTTTTGAGATCCCTGTAACCTCAATTATCTCACTCAACTTTAATCTTCGGTCACTTAACACCATATCGTGGATTTTATTGATCATTTCTGGTGTAGTCACCTCTACAGGACGTCCTGAGCGTGGTTCATCCTTTGTTGATGTACGACCACGTTTAAATTCATTTAACCAGTTATAAATAGTTGCAAGTGAAGGAGCAGATATGCCGTGAACTAAATCCAACTCATTTTTTATTTCCTTTGCTGTTAACCCTTTTATATTAAAATGTTTAATAACAGATCTAAACTCAATTTTCTCCATTTTCCATTTTTCCATTTTCCACAAGCAATTTTTTTTTTAAATGTACGAGAAACACCCAACAACCCGACCAATCTGATTGAAACTTCGCAGCATACTGAATCGGTAGTGCCGCTGCATGAAAACAAACCGCTTACAGTACTAGTCGCGCCACCTGTCGGTTTTTCTAAGGACTTATTGACCCACCCTCGTACTTAATTTTATAACAATCTTGGTTTAGTACCCAACTTAGCTTTCTGTATATATGGGTGGGGAGGTTGTCATTAAATTAAGGTCCGGAATCACATCCTGATCAAATAACTCCGATAAACAAATGCATTACATAATCAGTTTCTCCAATTCTCTGAGATTATAGCATTGCTCCATATTACTTATGCATCATCATATTATGCATCCAGTGGTATCTAGGCGTATGTCTCAATTACACAACAGATGTTTCATTTTTATTAAAAATTGCTTCTTGTCTTCTCAATTCTGTTTTGATTTCATAGTCTGAACTGTGTAATAGAATTTTCTAAAAAAAGCAAAAATGTCATTTTTTGTGGCTAGACCAGCGTCAGTAAGCCGTGGGTGGGTTAGCAGTAAATCAATGGAGAAAAAAGTCTCAGGTTCTAATATTAACGTAGTTAGTTGATTCATAATTATTTTTTTCTACTCATCAGGAAATGACAAAGCGAGTGAGAGTCTTTCTTCTCACATTTACAGCGAAGTTATTTCACACTTGATACAGTCAATAAATATTTATAATACAACGGAAAAGTAGGTAGACATGACACACATTGAGAATTAGGTAAACGGACGCTAGGTATTTCTATTCAGTATTTCCTAAACTTACAACATGCCAATACTTACCTACCTACTTATTTAGCAATCTAATATTATAATTTATCGGTGTATTCTACTGGATGATTTTAGGTCTTCCAATCAGAAAAAATCTTGCAACGACGTAAAACAAATATTTTTATTAATTGAAAGTTCATTCGCTTGCCTTTTCAAAACTTTCTGGTACAATAGTGACACAGATAGATAATTTTGGCGTGATATTAATTAATATGAGTTGAAAAGGAAAATTTACTATATATGAGCAAACGGAAGCATGCACGATGAAATTGCTCGAAGAACAAAGCTGGGATGGAGTGCTTTCGGACGTCTGAATAGTATCTTCAAGAGTGACCTACCATTGTATCTTAAGCGTAGGGTGTTCGACCAATGTGTGCTACCCGTGCTCACGTATGGCTGCGAGACGTGGACCCTCAACACGAGAGATGTCCAAAGTCTAAGAGTCGCACAGCGAGGCACGGAGTGGTGTATGTTGGGCATCACGCGTAAGGACCGTAAGAGAAACGAATGGTTTAGGAAGCAGACAGGAGTACGCGATATAATAGACGTTGCCAAACAGCTGAAATGGAGATGGGCGGGGCACATTGCTCGCCGAAAGGACGGCCGCTGGACAAACGCCGTCATCCAGTGGTACCCAAGGGGCACGAAACGGCCACAGGGTCGCCCTAAAAGCCGCAGGATTGACGAACTGGTAAAGTTCGGCGGAAATACGTGGCAGCGAACGACACAGGACCGAGAGAGTTGGAAGAAGCTTGGGGAGGCCTTCATCCAGCAGTGGATTGACCCCGGTTGACGATGATATGAGCAAAAGTAAATTTATATTAGTTTGAATTTATCTTTTAGTTGTGAATGAAATCCAATATAAATTAACGTGGGTGAATTCGTCGGTCCAGTAGATTTCAGGGCCTCACTGTTGTTGTTTGGTGGCCCTTGGGTACCACTGTATGACTACATTTTTCCAACGGTTATCATAAATCATAAGCCACTGAAGAATTCAGACGTTGTGTTACGCAAAATCTATCAAAATCAGCTAAAACATTCATTGTTGAATTGAAACACGTGCAATAAATAGCACACATCAAGAAAACTATTAAAAATATTTAAGTAACAAGTTGTTTTAAATATGTGCCCAGGGTGCTTCGTGCCTAAATATTCGGTTCTGCTTGCGTGGAAAATTGCAGTTTTGTGTAATTTATTAAATAATATTATCCGATTCACGATAATTAGTATAATATGTAGCCGTGAGAGGTAGGCCTAATGAAATGCAATGCCTGAAAACTATTTCCAGGATAAACACGCGGTCGAGTCTCGTTGACTCTGTAAATATTACATTTACAAATAATAATGAATCAACATGTTAATATTAATTTGTCACACCCAGAACACGCTCGGTGTTCGAGTATTGCGAATTTCCAACCAGACTGTTTAATTTAGATAATATCGTATTCCAAATTCTAATAGTGTTGTTATGAATGCCTATCATGTATTCGAATTGAGAACATTAATTTCAATTCTGTATGTACTCTAAATTTTAAAAAATGATCACCTCAGCCAGTGTTGTCGACCCTCTTCGACAAAAAAAAATATACAAATTGGGTAATAACAAATTTGCAGGAGAAAATGCTAGATAATAAATATCCTGAATGAGAAGTGGTATTTGTTTAGTACTGACTAGGGATTCTGATCCCGGGATCCCGGACTATTTTCGATACCTATGAATCCCGGGATTGGTAAACATAATACCGAAATTTTCGGGATTGATTTTTTAATCAATTTGGAAAGTGAATTTGAGAAATAGAATAAATAAATCAAGAAACATTTAGTTAGAAGTTTCATCCATTTTCACCTAAGCTGTCTTCTTTTTATTTCAAACTGTATTTTATTTGTTATCTTTTCATAAATAAATAAAACTGTTTTATTTCCACATTATTATTTATATTAAGTGCAATATTATTTTCTCCATTAAACCTATGTATTTCCAAGATCGAACGTACCTACACAATATTAACAATAAATGTCTTAAATAGTATAAATTTAATTTATTGATTTATTTTTGACCGATTTTATCAATGTTATGTGTATATATAAAATTTTTATATCAACTATGGAAAAATACCAATCCCGGGATCCCGGGATTGTCAAATTGTAATCCCGAAATCCCGGGATCCAAATTTTGGCTCGGGATTGGATTCCCTAGTACTGACATCAAAAAATCGTAGGTGGTAATTAATGTAAAAATTTTATGTCAAGAATAAAATATTTATTTATTTATTTAAGAATACAAAACATTGTGGACATAACAAATCTAAATTCAAGACGTACACAACATGAGATTTACATTATAAGTCAAACATTAGCCTCACAAGAGAGAAGAGAATATAGAAAAAGAAATATATATATATAATAACAATAATAATAACAAAAAAATAAATAATCAAAACATACTTAAGTATAATTTAATACAGAAAAATATAATTTTTGAGAACGGAAAATATACAATTTTATACAGAAAAATACAGTTTCAAAAATAAAATGCAAAGTACATCATTGAAAATGTCTATGTCTTTAGGGAGCGCATTTACTAGTCTTGCACCCCTCGCTAATGGTGCCTGATAGGCTTGACACGAGGAAACGGTTCCAATCCAGAATAAATCATGACTGCGACCACGTAGGTAATTGACAGGCGCATGGAAATTAAAATTCATTAGGACACCAGGGTTGGAAACCATCCCTCGCGATAACAGGCAAAAGTGTTTCAACAGCAGAAGAGACCGACGAGATTCAAGAGAGTGAAAAGTAAGCATGCCTTGTAGAAAGGCAGTCGGAAAATAATCATCTGACAAATTATCGAAAGGAAAATAGTTAAATGTTTTAAAATAAAGACATCGAAGAAATTTCTTCTGGACGCGTTCTAAAATAAGCTTATAGAAAACCTCATAAGGACACCAGATAATCGACCCATATTCAAGAATGCTACGCACCAATGAGACGTAGAGTGTACGTAATACATTAGGATTCTTGAATGGTTTGGATTGTCGCATGATGAATCCTAGAAGCTTACTCGCACGCAGAGCCGTGGAAGTTATATGCGAGTGAAAGGATAATGAAGAATCAAAAATTATCCCAAGATCTTTCGCCTCAGATTGACGTTTTAAAGAATTTTTTGACATAATATAATTGTATTTAATCGGAGTTCTTGACCTAGAAAAAGTAATACAAAAGCATTTGTCAATATGTGAGACCCCTTTTTAGTTCCGCCCTTCAAACACGTACAGCTGGGATTACAAAAATAATTCAATGTTGTAGGTAGAGTGTAGACCCGCTCATGTTAGTTGCAAGGATCTTGTTATGCTTTGGGTCTCGATTTGTGATACTCGTATCTTTAACGATTATTATAGATTTTGGAATAATTTCATAACTGGTTTGAACTGTTTCGAGGTCCTCTTTCAAATCTTCTAACGAATCCAGTGCATCGTCTGCCGAAATAACATCGCCGCTGCTAATCATTATGGTTTTGGCGCGTCGTCGGCAACGCGGCCAACATCTTGTCAAATGTATCTGTGTAATGTTTGGCTACATCTCTTAATTGCTCAGGTAATTTCTTACACATTTATCCCCATCTTAGCATTATTGTGAATCATTCATGATTCGGTGGCACGATATAATGACTAATGAGTTATCTAAGTAGGTACATAGATAATGTGGCATTACGTTCTTCGAAATGCACTTGAAATCGTGAATCGTGTTGCTAAAAAAATGTATTTCGAAACACGTACGCACCGAACACACCCGCTCCTTTTATAAATTATATTTTATATTAAAACATGTCTGCCGTTTGTCATGACTCATGGTTCATGGTGTTCTTATCACCACACATGTATTGATTTGCGATATCAGATGGACTGGTTCATAGCAAAGTTAATGTGTTTAGTATATTCGACCAATATCGCTGGTATCTGCACACGAGATTGTAACTGTCATAAGTGAACAACGCAGCTTTTTCAGTTGCGGCAACATATATTTTTTTTGGACCGATGCATGTTTGTTGTAAGTGTATACGAAATGGTAGGGGGTAGTTGGGGTTTGTTTTATGGGTGTCCAACCGTGGAATCAACGACGAGCGATGAGATAATACATACAGTTCACATTCTCAATATTTACCATCCCGCCGATTACCTTACCACACCTCGTTGCGTTAGCGTCACACCCGCATCAATTCATCGTGTCCAAACAGTCAGTGCAAAAAATGTCTGGCCTGCCACCTGTCGTCTGCGAATAGCTTTACTCTCTTTTACGGAGATATCATTAGGACATCCGTGATTATAACTTGGGATTTATTGATGTGACATTCGTCCGATAGTAATATATGTATCCTTATTTCAACTCAGGGACAAAAGTAATGGCACTTATGGTAAGATGGTGAATATAAACACACAAAAACTTTGAATCCGTTGATAGTTACCGCTACCGATCGCCCCTCGGAAGATTTGCATCATCTCTTACCGATGAGTGGGAGTGACCGACAGTAGCATATTGTGAGAAATGCAATATATGTATCGATTTGCGAACGCCGCTCTGAGTGATAAAGTATTTGTACACACCTCAGAGTAATAATATAAAGAGAGTGGGTATTTTTCGGCAAGATGAAGCTGGTTTTTTGCGTATAATGCACAGTAGAACCTCAATTTTATCCTTATTAACTTAACTATACAACTTTATACCATCATGTTGCTTCTCAGTATTTACCACCAAATTTAAACACAACATATTTTCTACTAAATTAACTAAAAATAATTACCACTAACTGTATATTTAACACAAAAACAATAAATTTCAGCAATACGTTCTTGCAGTTTTTGAAAATAGCCGATATATTGGATTATTTGTATGGTTAGGTTAGGTTTTCATTCTTGAATTCATGAATTTGGCCAAAATCAGCTATGAAAATTGAATTAATCAATGTTCACATTGAATCTAATAAAATTGAAGACCGTATAGCATACGGTCATCTCTTTCCGATAGAAAGCTCACGGCGAACTGTGCCACGGTTAAATGTGTTACGTACAATTTACATGTAACCGAGGCGGTATGTGTACGACATGATATTATGATATTACAATAATATATAACATCAAATAGGCTGTGAATACTTTGTAAATTTGAGAATGTCTTGACGTTACTGATAATGATAATATTATTAACTTACGACACCTGCACACTTGGGTCCACAGTTTGACTTACCGAATCAAGCTAGTAGTAATTAGTCGTTATCTCGGATAGAGATAAGACCGTTATCGATAACGTTCGGCGAAATGCAACAAGTCGTTCCCCACCCATTTAGTAGATTGAGTTTTCTAATTGACTAGAAATAATATTTCATGGTGCAGTGGGTAAGGCGCTGGCCTTCCACCCGAGAGTTCTGGGTTCGATTCCCGGTCATGACAAAAACATTTATGTGTTTTTCTCAAAGCCTGGGTGTTTGTGATTGTTCAAAATTACTAAAAACCACCTTGTACGAAAAAGCAAGGACATGCTTATTAATAATTCTAAATATATATATATATATTAGAACTGTAATTTTTACAAAAGTCCGGGTACAGAAAAATCTCTCTGAAATTTAATGTTTGTTGGACGTACTATCAACGTTGGATCAATAGAATAATAATTGGAAATATTTGCCACGATTATTTTTTTTTCTTTTTCGAAATAATGTTAATTCATCGCGATACTTTTAATTTTTGTTGGTTTCACTCAATATAATTATTTGCGTTTTGGCAGCATAAAACTTATACACTAAATTTAATATATGTACAACATAGTAGTAAGTACTTACTGAAAAAATATTAAATTCATTATGGAGAAACGGATACGTTTATGCTTGTTTAATACCGAAAATACCGGTATTCTGGATTTTTGAAACCGGTATATCGGTATAGATAAGTAATTGAATACCGGTATTGCATCCCTAATTAAAACTTAACACTTTCATAATAAATAAGCCAGTTACAATTTGAAAATACAATACAATATATTGTACCTATACAGTTTATTTCGTCCTGTAAAACTTACAATCGGGATACACACAAATAAGAGGTTGGTAACCTTTTGGGTGAAGTTGTAACAAGGTATAATTTTTGAATTTGGAGAAGTATGGGATTGACACGTTAAAAATATGTTGTTTTCTATAGTTGCGTATGTACTTATCTTCGAAACACACATTCGATGTTGGTAATTTTTGGGGACACTATGTTATTTATTTCATTAAGCAATATACCTACCTACCAAAAATTGCTTCGAAACATTTTTCTATGTCGACTGGCTTTGGCATTTATATTTTATTAATCTGTTCTGTGGATGAAGTCACCGTTTTGCAAGCGTACCTATGTGTATTCCATCATTTTAAAAACTATTAGTTAAATTCGTCGTAATTAAGTGAGATACCTATAGCATAGTGGTCAGTGCACATGGGTGCGATTTCCAGGCGAGGCAGATTCGAATCCTGTTGGATGTCGTATTTTTTCAAAAAAGACTTTGTCTAGTTAAATATTTCTCAGTTATAAAATTGTGGTCAAAAGTATGTTCAATAAAAGAATGTTACATTCTTAAATCTTGTGAATTATTCGTTGAATAAAAAAAATGGATTGTTAAATACTGTTTTTGATTGCTCCCCCTCCATATTTTTGTTTTACTAAATAATTTGCATTCTCTGAATGTTTGGTTCGAATGAGTTCAGGCTTAGATTATTATGCTGATCGGTAGGGGTCGAAGCCGTTGTCAACATTCCTGAAGTGAAGCAGAGAATTGACGCAAGTTACTGTGTTTATCCACCAGTAAGATTGGAGCCATTGTACGTACATATTTAATTTCACCTTTACATTACGGCGTTATCGCGTGTTCGCAGCCGACGACCTTCTCTCGCGTTCCTGTTTTTCAATGTCGACCCAACTCGGCATGCATTTTTTCCACTCGGCCTGCTTGACCGGCCATCGAGACGAATGCACATGCACTCCTGTTGACGTCACCATTCCACATATTACATACATTGTGAAAAAGACGACAAGCCAAAGTCGAATGGGAACCTATATCGGTTTTTGATCGAGATTTGCTAATACTAAACTTGACCGTTTCATGTATATATCCATGGCCCCCATAAGGGGGGGGCTGACAGGGCTCTAGCCTGGGGGCCCGGGCTTTGGGAGGCCCCGACGTGGCGGGTTGATCAGATAAGTGAGATAAACACACATCATAAATTAGCGTTAATAGTTTTAAAAAAAGTCGCCTGCGGGCTATTATCCTTCATGGACATTAACATTTTAATTTATATGATTGTGCGATGTAATTTTAATTATTGTGTGTCGATACTCGACAACTCCATGATTAAAGTAGATGTAATAAAAATCGCTAATAATACACTGTATAAGTAGGTACCTGTAATTTGACCTAAAACACAATTTGAAAAACGTATACAGCGTGACACTGCTTTTAACTTAACCGATAGGTAGGGGGGCCGACAAAGATCCTAGCCTGAGGGCCCGCTTTAGGAGTGGGGGCCATGTAATCCAAATATTTTCGCCAGTCGCTCGCGGCTTTTAGAAGTTGTCAGGTTTAGTATCTTTAAGTAGATGTAGGATGTAGGTATATGAAATCCGGGTTAAATACTGTTCGTTTGTATAATCATGAAGAAAGTGCCAATAGTTAAACTACGAGGTATTTGTAAACATCAGCATCTCTACCATATTTTACCTTTACCTATTTCTAAAAGTTTACATATAAAATATGTACTTATTTAGATATTTTTGCTATACATATTAATATTTTAAATAGATTTATATATATCCTATATTTATTGGTACATACAGACCTACAAACTTATTTAAAGGATGGGGGAGCCACTGTCGAAAACTACCCAATCAAAACTCACAACTGGACAGAATCTGACATTCGAATGATGTTTTCAAAATTGCGTCCATATGGTAGTTCGTAGTTCCATTTTTGACCGTTCTTTGGATAAGTTTGTAGAACTGTACTTCTGTTTTTTCCCATATATTAATTTTCACGAATTCCGTAGGTATTCAATAGGAAATACCGGTACTTATTGGTATTTTCATTCGGGAGGTATTACAATCCCTAGCTACAAATACCATGGAGTTTTGGATAGAAATATATTATTAATTATGTATTTTAGATTGGAATAGTGGTGTAATAAAACGTTCGAAATTTTGAATTTGGGTAGAAGGATTTATCGTACCTAGGTACAGCAGAGTTATCCTAATTTGATTGTGAATACTATTATATCGTTGTTAACAGGATTCTCATATTGCCAACGTAATCATTATTAATCATTACGATTCACCCATATTCGGATACTGCCGTTTTTACCACAACAAAGGAATAATGTCGTTAAAAATCACGAAACTGTACAATAAAACATGATGTGCTGCTGTGCCGAGGCGGTCTGCCCATCCCAGGATCTGAGGATCGAGCCGTTTTTGGTGCCATCGTCGCGTTTTTTGCGTGATTACGTTCTTATGTTAATTTTATAAATTTTATTATCGTAACAGATAAATTTAATAATACCAGAAAAAAACTATATATGAAGGTTGAGGAAATACCGATTGTTATTAGACATTATTAAATACAAAACATTACATTGGATGCGTGTTGATATACTCATAGCCGATTCCAGGTGTAGTATGCGGCCACCGACTCAACTGTATGTTGGTATTTATCGATATTTTAATGCGGCTATTCTGGGAGATACTAATATCACAAACACCCACGCCTTGAGTCTAGGTTAGTGATCCCCAACCAGGTTCTGGTAGAATTCACAAAAGCTTGCGTAGAAACGTAGAACTTGAATCTTTTTTGGTAGTGAAGTTAAAAAGTTATTTTTATGAGGCTTTTACTGCGACACCTCGTCATTCTGACTCTCTCCTCACGAGTGTGGATCCGGTGTTCAGACCCCTTCAGTTGTACCGACATTGCAGTTCAGCGACGTTCAGCCATCTGCAAGTCGCAGATTTACTACGTGTTACTAGAATTTGGGGCATTGTACCGCTTAGTGTTCAATATCCTCCTAAATATCATATACCTATCTACATAGTTTAATGCAGCATATTTTTTCGGTATTTTGAAAGTTAAGCTTGGTGTAGACAGATTAGATTTCATGTTGTTTTTTCTTTCTGAAATTAGATTTGATGGAGATTGCAGACTTATTTCGCCTGCAACGCCAACGGGCTGTCGTTTGTGAACATGCATAGTATTATTTTTTCTGTCTACGCATTAGCTTAAGATAGTCATATATCTATAACAGTCAATAATGTGAAAAACATTCTACACCTTGTTCTTACGCAGCCAAAGGGCGGTTTGTTAATAGGAACCTAACTAACTTAGTAGTAAAAGCACTCATCAAGCCGGCAAAGTGGAAGACGTGAATTTAAATCCCACGCAGTCCAAGATTTTTTTTAGATCATTTTTAATAGGTGTGTTTCTGATGATTTAAATGCAAATTTATGCCCACGATGGCCGTGCGGCTTAAGCGTCGGCCTATAGCGTTGTGGGTCCCAGGCTCAAATCCTGGGTCTGGCAAGTACATATATTGTTTTTCAATTTTTGTACCGACCTAATAGGTTGAGCAAGTGGGCTGACATCCCGTAAAAAAATAAAAAAAATCTGTTAATACAAACCTCCACTATGTGGAGGGGGCCCATATGATCTTATTAGGATCGGACATGGTCGGAAAAAAAGCAAATTGATTAAATCTATAAAGGTATTTACAGAATGCTCCTCGCAATCATTCGATGCTGAATCAATTAACCTGCCTCCCATTGTTGGGAAGATTCCCACTTTCGCAGTGGGCGTTTGAATAGTTCAAAGGGCTGTGGGCGTTCCGATGCCAATAATTATTATTGCCACAATCGACTCTTGTTATAAACCATTTTGATGATAGATAATGGTAGCTATTGTTTTTACGAACAAGTCGCGAGCTAATCGCTCTCTTCCCATGCTAGCATTTATTATCTAAGCATTTTTTTCTGTAGCGTGCTGTGACCGTATTACATAGTAATTTACTCGGCTTTTTATCAATGCAATATTTTCATTTATTAACTGTAATTTTTATCAACAGCGTTCATATGGTTTTCTATGTCGAAGGTATCTAAATTCTCTATGTGTCGACTGAACAGTGTTGCCATCTTTTGGTGACCGAATTATAGAACGCGGTCCAAGAGATTATGGTATTTCGGCAAAAATTATAGTACGCGTTGCCATCACTGTTGAACATGTATTGGTTTTTGTATTCCTCACAAAAAAAAACAGAATTTGAGAAATTTCGAGGCCTTTTATTTATGTAGGTATCTACCCTTCCGATCAAAAATGCTTACCAGCGAATTCAATGAATTCCGTTTTAAATCGAAAGTCTGGGGCTTTTCTTATCTTACAGTACTTTGCGCCAATTTGTAGTACGAAATATCGATATTTTAGTAGTTTTAGCATATTTTTTTAAATGTTTTAATTTAATCTTCAGGGAAAAATACGCTTTTTTCAGATATTTAAAATATTAGTATTTTGGGCGTACTATAACCTTTTCAATATTGTAGTACTTACATAGTACGTGAACCAAAAGTATGGAACAAATACTATAATTATTATAGTACTGTTGGCAACACTGCTACTAAAGTAGTTTACATTTTTCTCTTTTTGCGCCCCAAATAACTGACCAAGTAGGCATGCGCGCGCACAGAAAATCGGTATGGGGGGGTCCATTTGAAAAGGTACTTATTAATTTATTATTGATTTAAGGTAGCGGACTTAAAATCTTGCAGGTGACACTGACTTCCGCATTTATCTCTCCTACTATCTCGTCGCTTCAGCCGTGAACCCCTCCCCCGCACATTCTCTGTATCCAGACACTCCACATTTAAATCTACCTATGAACACCTTGCCTGCAGTTATCACTACGGGTGCTCACCTACGAGTTATTGCGACCTGTCGTACCCACAGGTGGTTATAGAATTCGCGTGGCATAACAGTCATAATTATTAGTGTAGGTGTTGTCCTTTTGTGTCGTCCATGCTGTCTTGAATATCAGAGCATGCATCAGCTGGTTGCACCAATTCGTGGGTTCTACTATAGGTGCTGACCTTGTGTGTTGTGTGTGCTCACCTGTAATTTCGATAAAGACACAATGTGCTGTAAGTTTCCGCGTTGACGGGGATATACGACCAAGACCACGACCAAGTGGGAATAATACTATTTACTATGATAAAAATAATAATTCATAATAATATACCTATACCTTATTTACATTATATACCTATAAGTATTGTTGAACGAAAACAAAACGAGTATCTCTTTTATTTACCTGGGCAGATTGGAAACCCGGACCATTTGCCACGAAATAACTAAAGCGCCCTACATTACGAACACTTTCTACTGCGTTTTCACCTGGTCACCGAACCGATTGCACCTGGATGACGACTCTGCTCTGTTCACCGCATCAGGATTCCCCGGGCATGCGTCACCGACTTCTGCTGAGCGGGTCACGTGCCGGTGACGTCACGCTGTGAGCGTCGATAGATCACTGAACCAGGAATTCTCTGACGTGAATCAAGACTTCGCGCATAATACGTTGATTTGCGGGATTTTTCGTGTCGGATTCGTTGCTACTCTACTGCTGATGCGAATTAAAGGGTTCGTATGATTTACAGGGGCCGCAAAATGCTAACATGAACCGCATTTTTTTTTACCGCGAACAGTCGTCTTGCGGTTGGTTCGTTTTCAATACATTCGACCGCAAAAATATAGCCATATCTGACGAGTTACTCTTGACTTGCTGTTGGTTCCCGATGTACCGCCTGTAGCCCACATACTAACCGCAAATCAACTGCAAGTTAGTTGTACCTAAGTTGCAGTCTGTGTATTCGTTTCCCAAGATTTTTAGTCACATCCCCAAGCCTTATGACTTATGACTAAGTTGTAAAGTGAGATTTAGCATACAAAACGTTTTCTAGAAACGATGGTCAGACTGAATTAGTGTGCTGATTCGGATTTTTCACTGTAGTTTTTTTATAAGAAAAGTTATGTTGGACTGCCTCAAACGAGTTATCTATTGATAAAATATCAAAATTGATAGTGTGTACTAATATAATTATAATTAGAAATTGATTATATTATAGGTGTGCATTATTATAATCCCTGCTTATGTAAGGTATACAGATGTTTTATGCGTGCATTTTTGTCTGTACTGAGGATTGCAATCCCGGATAGACTTTTCACTCCGGGATTTAGAATTATCACTCCCGATCCCAACAATGGGGAAAACGTGAAATTGTGCACAAGAACTAATATATTTTTTAGTATTTGTACCAAATTAGGTAGGTAATACAATATACTTTGGACACAACTTATTATTGAGTAGAATAGAGGAATATTATTTGTAGTTAGAAAAAAAGTTGTCAAAGCCAAGGCCTGAACAAAAACGAACTATAAGTGCGAGTGAGTAAGCATTTGGCACGCTTATATCTCCGCACTATGCGTTAGTTAGCATAAGATAGAATTAAATATTTTTTCAAAACGTCGCCGGTAAAAATCGATTAGACTGATTAAAAACTGCGAGCACGCGTTGCTGAAATTTATTGTTTTTGTGTTAAATATAAAGTTATGTTTTTAGTTATTTTAGTAGAACACATTGTTAATTATGTTGTGTTTAAATTTGGTAGCCGTACTGATAAGCAACACGATGGTATAGCGTTTCATAGTTAAGTTGATAGTAATAAAATCGAGGTTATACTGTGCGTTATACGCAAGAAATACGGCTTCATTTTGCCGAAAAATAGGTGCTCTCTTAATATATCATTACTCTGAGGTCAAAGCCAACAAAATCTAAAACTTTTGGTTCGACATTTCTTGGACAGAATCTTCAAACTAAACTCAACTCGATTATTATGATGAAAATTTCTGGTAAATTTTACAAAAGAGAAAATATAACATCATTTAGAACAGCCGATCTGTAAATTCTTCAAATAATATACATACTTATGCATTGTCGTCATCATTTTGTCATGAATATTAAAATTCTGAAGCCGCCATTTTTTATATTATCTCTTTGTTCTCCGAAAAAGGGCCATCTTTAACGAAATCGGGCGAAAAATCAAGACTTGGTAATTAACAATGAAACGGTCAGAGACCAGTATCACATGTCTTATTTTATAAACAAAAACTTACTAGTTATAGACACAGTGTTACAGATTAAATAAATATATTTTTTGTATTAATTCTCAACCTCACCGCAACGTTATCGCTTTGTTTCAAACATCCGCCTGTAGGTATGTGATTATTTTTGAGCATTTTCCTCTTTTCTTGTTACCAAAGTGGTGTGTCACTCTCCGATCATCATGCGGGTGTTTCATGGTTGCCATAACGTCATGTTAACTTTGTATTAGTGCTCTCATACCAGAATGCAACTGTTTTGCAAATTGCTATGACTCAAACAGGGTTAATTTTGTATCCAGGTTACTGACATAATAATTACTTATGTATCTTACATTTAAATCAATATTTTTTAATTCGTTCGCCACCAACCGGTTATTATTTCGATGTCAAATGATTCACTTTGTATGTACAACAGCCCTAATGTTTTATTGAGACCGTATGCAGTTGTATCTTACAATTTGCAATACCTAACTCAAAAGGGTAAATCATGTCTTCAAATTATAATATCTCACTTCAGTCTCACTTAAGACCGTATGCAACTGTGGCTTACACTTGCAACGACTCACAAATGGGTTATGTTTGTCTTCGGATTATCATTATCATCACCATCAGCCGGAGTAGATCTAGTGCTGGATGAATGCCTTTCCTAACTTCTTCCACTCGTCTTGATCCCTAGTTCTTCGCTGCCACGTACCTGCATTCGTTGAACTTGATGAGTTCGTCTATCCAGCAGGTCTTAGGGCGTTCCCCTTGGATACTGTCCAGACAATTAGCATTTCATCTACTTAGCGAGCGATCTCTGTCACATCGCGGAATTCGGATTATAACTTATTATAAAATACTAAAAAAACGTGAAATCACAGGTCCACAGTTTGGAGGTATTATTTTAACATACTTTTTTACGAGAATTGTCTTCAACCTATAGGTATTTACGCTATTTTAATAATGAGGCACACTGTCACATAATTAGGTCAGTTAGTAGAGATGGGATAGTTACTAATGGCATTAATTATTGAATAAAAACTCTAAAAACCAATAAATTACAGACTAGCGATGTTTCAAAATTATAGGCTTCGATTTTTTAAGGGCTTGCCCTAGTATTTTTGGTGATTTTTTAATATGAAACATGAGGGGTGTGGGTAGCTGGATTAGGTTATTTGTGTTATAAATAGTTAAATCAATAACATGGCATGGTTATATCGCAAAGAATTCGCGTATAATAACTGCAAAGAAATAATAAATACTTGTTAGTTATGATTGTTATGAATGTTTTTTACTTCGGACTGGGTGACTATAAAATCATTGTGAGTTGTTACATTCATACACACAATCACAGAACAGCTGAGTTCCCTGCACACAATATTAGCAGATAGTTATCAACTGGGGATTATTGTGAGCTTCCCATAAATATTAATTAAAACCGAAATGGCGAGACTTATCAACTCTTCAATTCAACAATTGTTGAATTGCAAATCGAGTCAAGATTTTTCTTCCTGAGTCGGCGGAAATAATGTGCGGTTTACTGAATAAAGGAGAACTGAAGGACCGATAGGATAGAAGATAGATAGAGGTAGAAAATCATGTTATCAAATAATAATGTTTAACAAAATAAAAAAAACCACAGTACATCACTAAAAGTGTAATACATATCTCTGGTCGCAGTGTTGTCAACCGTACTCTAATTATAATACAATGATTTCGAAAATTGTAAAATACTATAATTTTACGCAAATATCCCAAAAATACTATAATTTTGAAGAATTCAAAGGAAATAAATACTATAGTTTACCCTTTTGTACTATAATCAACATAGAAAAGGATGCTGCTGCTGGGAAGCGCATTGATTAGTCTCACAGCCCTGGCTAATGGTGCCCGATAAGCCTGGTGTGATAAGACAGTTCTTGTCCAGAAAATTGTCTTTACGACGTCAGGATCGAAAACCATCTCTCGTGAGACAGGCAAAAATGTCTTGTGAACAGATGTGGCATAGGAACTATGTTATCAAATTAATGGTGTGTTGATCAATTAATAGATAAGACGCGGAGAAGGACTTCATCTTGATCATCCACTTTCGATAGAAGGTGGAGCGCAAAAAGAAGACTTTTACCTAATGTGCATTTTCTAGTTAGTATTACATATTACTATGTAGGTAGCAGTGACGTCCCTAGACAAATGCCGCCACATTTTTTTATACAGTATTTTTTATCATCCGTGCACGTGTCGTTTCTGGTCACCATGGACGTCGAAGGGCAACGGAAGTAAACTAGACATCGCGAACTCGACAAAATACTGTCGTGTGAGCTAAATTTTTTTATGGAAAGATATTTTCATTATTACTAAGTTTAGGTAGCTATTTCTATATATACCTCCTCGATTTGCCGCCTTTCGAGTAATTGCCTCCCCCAATCGTCGCTCAATCTGCCTACCCCCACGGGACGTTACTGGTAGGTGGTCTCATCATCTCATGTCAGAGTATTTAGAATATCAGGAAAATATCAGTTTTAGCTGTAGTGCCTGTAGTTTTAGTAGCCAGGCATATAAATTTAGTGAGTTCTTCCGTCATATTATTGAGATAATGAATTTGTTCTAAGTTAAATTTACCGTGTCTTTATTACTAACTTGTCGTAATCATTTTGACATAATAAACACAGACATTGAATAGGATTTAGAATGTCTTACGATTTTAACAATATCATATTATATTAAATACGTTTTGTTTGCACGATTTTGCATTTATTTTATTTATGTATTTTTATCTTAGGTTAATTCGAGGCCTTAGTGTCAAACAACACTATCTACAAAAGTGCAACTTTACAGGAGAGCCAAAAATCGTTATTTTAGGTTCTTGTAACTCAACAAGGGAAATGTTTATTTAAAACCTAATGTTAATATTTTATAATTTATTGTGTATTGTACATTTATCTTGCTTATGATGATGTTAAAATTTATAGGGATAGTTTTAAAAAAATATGAAAAAAAGGGTAACTTATGTAGTTAGCGTTAAACTTCACTGACGATTTAATAAGAAATTAAAAAAGATTGACATAACGTTGTTTGACTATCATGTAGCCGTAAATGTAAAATAACGTTATCTCAAAAAAAAAAAAAACACTTTTTTGTAGATAACGTTGTCTGACTTTAAGCACTCGAATTAATAATTTGGTATGATATAACTAATAAATAGAATTATGTAATTGATTAAATTAATATATAAATTACATTTGCTTGCTTTAAATTCGTATCCACAAGTGAACTGATAACGTGATTAATTAAAATGGACGGATTCTAAGAACATAAAGTATACAGAAATACCAGTAGCGTAGGGTGAAGGTAGGCTTTTAAGATCCGGCGTAAATAATTCACACTAAACTTTTTCAGTCAAACGTATTTGTTTTTATTGAACTAAAGACGACAATGTGTAAATAGTTTTTTTTTTTAAATTCAATTAAACCTTGCCTAATCAAAGATATTATATTTGATAACAGTAAAATAAATATTCGTTTATCTATAAAAAATATATATAAAATTATGTCGATAAACCATACATAATTTTGAATATTTGATAGATATAACAATATTTTTTATCGATTATGGTTTGGTTGGGCAGGACCAACACCATCTGTAATATTTATGTATTGTTAATTCAACGAAAACAAATAAGTATGACTGAAAAGATGTGCATTTTTTTTGTCGGATCGCCCATAGCATACCTAAACTGTTATGGTTTGGTTTAGGCAGGGTTTAATTGAATTTTAAAAACTAACAAACACTATCTGCAAATTGTTTTCCTAATTCAACGAAAACAATTAAGGATGACTGACAAAGTTTGGTGTGCACTATTTATGTCGAATCTTAACAGCCCATCTCCACCCCTCGCCACCGAGAAATACTAGTAGAACGAAACCCGCGGCAGACTGTTCTGATTTGCGGTATCCACCGCAGACTGCCGCACGCTAATTGCTTTGCGTGTGTGAACTGATCTTGTGACTTACTACACAGTCAAACGAAATCTGTGGCAAACTGTGGTGTCTTGCGGTTCCTATCAATCTCAGCAGGTTTTTATGTGGCAAATTACTCTACCGACTGTGCGTCTGTGGACGGATTCACGTAACGTATATTATATACATATCAGTCAAAATAAATCAGCGGCAAACTGCTGCTACAAGCTGTCATATTTTTTACAACGTTTTTCTTAGGTCGTATTCTTATTTGTCCGGTACAAATCTTGCAATCGATTCTTAACTAACTTCCCGACTAGCTAGACATTTGAAACTTTTAGAATATATCAGAACACGATGCCAATGCATTCTTTTAATACTTTTAGACATAGAATTGAATTCACTTTCAGTTAATTCTGTTTTGTATGAAAAGTTATTTCGATACCATTATTGGTTGCTAGGGGGTCCTAGCAACTAAATTATTAAATAATATATACGTGCGTTACTATGGAAATCAATATGAAATGACATTTCATTATTCAGTATTTCTATCAAGTACAAGTTTTTTTGATCGTTTAAGCTAGTCAAGTCAAGTTTATATGATTCAACAGAAAATTTAAAAACGTTGTACATAAAAAGTTATTTTTATCTTTTAATTATTTGAAGTAAACTGCGTACTATTATACAGATACTATACAGAAAATGACGAATTTAACATTTTTTAGCTTTGTGTTCGTATTGAGTAGTCATTAATTGGTAGGTGTCAATACCTACCAATAACGACCGACGAGGAAAATAATATTAGAAACTCATAGGTATGTTAGTTGCCAACGTCTGAACCGGGGTCCAATTTGGCGCCGTGACATTGTCAACAGGGGCGCGGTTCGATTGTGTCGCGTTCCCCGAGCGCAAAAACCTGACGATTTCCATGCTACAAATTATCATTGTTGATACCTCGGCATACACAATATTATTACATTGTGTTGCGTGAATGTATGTTTATCAAATGCGCCGTGTCCTGCATAATCAATTTAAAAATGTGCACTAACATTGTAACGTCGCTCTTGTAGGACATGACATTTTTGCTTGACGCCATTATTGTTATAAGTAGGTAGCGACATCGCGCCTTTCAAAAACGTCGCCGCCTGTTTAAAGTATTATAATGAAAGTGAATTTATAAAAAAAAAAATATATTATACCATCTAGTATGAACTGATGAAAATTGAATTTTAATTGAATTAAGTTTTGTGCTTTCCTATTTGAATCGTTTTTTGTGACCTTCGTTTCGTCGTTTTGCATCTTTAGACACGATCTTAGACTACAGATACATCTAGACGCCATCCATTGCATTGCTAAATGAAGCTGCGTGCCGTGCGTTTGGTTTGTGGGCGAGCGAACGCATTCGTACACAAATGTTCGAGACCATAGACCATTTCGCTAATGCTCGCCCAAGGTGCTCGCACTAGACGCTCAGAATTAAAATATAATTTTCTATTTTTTTACGTTATATAGTATTTTTAAGCGGTCAAAATGCAACCATTAGGTAAAGATATCCATAATTTAAGTTTTTTTAAAGAAACACTAGGTCACTGATATTAAAATATATAATAATATATAAATAAATTATCACGAACATGTATCAACTTACTATGAAACGTAATACCATCTTCTTGCTTATCAGTACGGCTACCACATTTTAAGACAGCACACAGAATCATCTTTTTTACTTAATTAACTAAAAATATTTACCACTGACTTTATGTTTAACACAAAAATAGCAATTTTAGCAACACGGTATCGACGCTTAGTTAAGCAACAAACTAAGATTTGTCGGCTACACTTTAGCAAACCATCTCCCACACCTGTAAACATTTTATCTTACTCTAGCGCGTGTCGCAGAGATTATAAGGGTGCCGAATACTTTCTCACTCGCACTTATGCATCGTTTTTGTTCAGGCCTTGATGCACATTTACTACCTACTGTTCTGAGAAGTTTCAAATGTTATATGTTTAATACCCGAGTACTCTCCTGCAAACTTATCTGAAGAACGGTCAAAAATGGAACTAGCAACTACCATATGGACGCCACATTGAAAACGTCATTCGAATGTCAGATTCTTTCCAGTTGCGAGTCTTGATTGGGTAGTTTTCGACTGTGGCTCCCCCATCAATTCATCAAATAAGTTTGTAGGTCTGTAGTTTCGGTACAAATAGTGTTACTTTAGCGAAGTCCATAGTGTGATGCCGAAAGACAAAACGATTCAAATGCAAAACTTAAATCAATTTGATTTTAGTAATTGACCATGCAGTTTTTTGGTTAAATATAATTTTATAATATCGTAATATCATCAACCTTGATCGCATGATTACGCTTTGTGCCTAGCGTGCCCAGCATGCACATCTCCATAGCACAATGCTGCTAAAAGCCAGTTTTTTGAACTTAATAAACATTTGAGTTTTAGGAACAATGAGGGGTTACTTTTGAGGCGGTCAAAAGCATCATGTCGGGGAACTAGTGTGGATATAAATAAACAAAAGCCCACAATGTAGGTACCCGACTAATTCGTACGGCACTAGGGTTTCATGTACCAGAGCTTTTGAGTTTGATTCTTAGTCACAATACGTCTTTGTAGTATTCTCAAGCCCGTGTGTTTTTGCGATTGTTCCACTGTTACTATTGCATAACTGTCCGGGTTCGATCCCGGTGAAGTGACAATGATTTATTAATGTGATTTTCTTCAAAGCCAGGTGCCCTATGTTATAACTTGTGACATGAAGTCACCCTATGAAGTCAATAATTGTGACGTAAGCTCAATACACGCATCGAGGCGAGCCGCCCAAGCACACGGCTCACCATAGATATTAATATGCTGAAACACCTATTTGTGTATGGGGACAATGAATAACGCCAGTATTAGAGTAGCGTTAATTTTTCGAATACTATTGACTCACTCCGGTAGTACGTCACAATCTAGGGACGGCAGGTTATATGAAAGTATGGTGAAGCAGGCAAGTATGGTCAAAAAGTATGGTGTGGCAGGGTGGTAATCAATTTGCGGCAAAATTTCAACGTTAAGATTATATTATATGGGTACTTATAATGACCAAAGTAAATCCTCCATGATGCCTGCATTTTTTTTTATCGCGTCGCCATTTCTCGTAAGTTGTCGGCTATTATTGGCCTGCTTCATTCAGTTGTATGAGAAAGCCGATTCCTTGCCCCTCTTTTTATTTTATACCTCTATGGTCACAATGATGTCATATGTCGACCGGGCGACTTCAACTCGCAAGTTACAGGCCCCAGGGGCCCGATTTCCTAACTATCGTCTCGTGTGGCACCAGACGACATGACGTAATTGTGACGTTAGGTTAGGTTAGGTTAGGTTAGGTTAGGAGTTAGGAAATCGGGCCCCTGGACGTTTGTGATCGTTCCACTTCTATTACTAACTATGTACCTACATTAGTCTCATCGGGCCTCATAGGCTGTGGTGGTATCAAAAAAAGAGTATAGGTATATTATATTATAAAGATTTACGTTAACACGTATATTGTTAAATTATTTTATTACTATTCATTATATTATCAGTCGTATTTTTTTCCTGACGTAATCGTGATAACTCCACGGCTTACTTAAGGGGGGACATGCTCGTCGAAGGTCAAAATTGAGTTTTTATTGTATTTTCAAACCATGATCCTGGACACTCCTTAAACGTTATAGATAATCTATTTATATAATTTTGAAGCCTTATTATCCTTTATAGTTATTTTAAACATTTGATGACTGCACAAAGTATTTTTGTTACATAAAATAGTATTCTTTTAAACCTCTCGCTCTAATGTTTTAGAATATAGTCATATTTCGGTACATAACTGTGCAGTGGTGTTAAAATTTTTTACATTTATTAATTTTTAAACGCATTTATGAAACCATTAGTATAATTTATTACGAGATAATTTTTGTAAAATATTTACGATAAAAAATTATATTGATAATCTCTGTGATCCCAAATTTGACAAGAATTAGGCATTTTAATATTCAAAAAATCGGCAAGATTAACACATTTGAAGATGATTCTAAAGATACTTATTATAAGCTATGTCTTTGACCATTCGAGTGTGATAAACATCTTATGAATAATGATTGCTTTATAATAATTATTGACCTAAGAATAAGGTAGTGTTTTTTTGAAATACGCCATTTCTTTTGTCATTCCCTAGTGGTTAAGCTACAACATACGGCCGTAGCCATAAATTGACAAACTATAATTAAAATAGGGAGAAAAAATATGTTAACGCGCGTGTTTGAACATGTACCTAACCGATTTTTTTTTAATTTTTTTTTAAACGGTACATGTTCAAACACGCGCGTCAATATCATTTTACTCCCTACTATACATCAATATAATTTTGTATCGTGAATATTTTACAAAAATTATCTCGTAATAAATTATACTAATGGTTTTATAAATGCGTTTAAAAAATAATAAATGTCAAAAATCTTAACACCACTGCACAGTTATGTACCGAAATATGACTATATTCTAAAACATTAGAGCGAGAGGTTTAAAAGAATACTATTTTATGTAACAAAAATACTTTATGCAGTCATCAAATGTTTAAAATAACTATAAAGGATAATAAGGCTTCAAAATTATATAAATAGATTATCTACAACGTTTAAGGAGTGTCCAGGATCATGGTTTGAAAATACAAAAAAAACTCAATTTTGACCTACGACGAGCACGTGGGCCGTTAAGCCAGGCAGTTTATGAATCACGCAATTATAATATGTAGGTATAAGAAAATATGCCCAATAATAATCATTGATAATCCCACTGCTTTTTCATTTTTTGTCTAGTGTATATTGTATCTATTATCGTGAATATTTATATTGTTAATATTCACAAGTGGAATGTGGTTTTTCGTCTTCGAATATTCGGAGAGAATTTGTATTAGTCACCCATCTAGTCCTTGAATATTGAACCACCACGCCCAATGTAGGTAGGTATATTAAGTCTGTCTTTTCTGCAAGAGTGTTTGGATTATCTTTGTATGGTAAATGTAAATGTTTGGGTATATGTATTAGTATGACTTATTCTTTTAGTAAATGTTTAAACCAGCGATTTTCAACCTTATTTGGTTGGCGGAACCCTTGGAACCCTGTCTGGTTAAAACATGTTACATTCATCAGAGTAAATTACAAAAAAGTCGTGTAATATCCAAGCAATAAAATATTATGCAATTTCATAACTCTCTGCATTGTATTATTTCTGCAATGGACACATGTAAACAAATACATAAAACATCTAATATACCAGCGTCACCGCGCAGTGCATTAAGCTATAGTTGGCGTATTACACGCACCCTAGCTGTGAAATCTCAGTGACTGATTACCCGTAATATGTTCAAAAATTACAAAGGTAATGCACCTTTGTACAATCTATAATAATATACGATGTTATTATTAATATATTATAAACGCCGTATATAATATAACAATAAAATTAACCGAGTATAGCTACAGTTCTTTTTTTAGGTTAAACGTTAAACAAACATCTAAGTGACTTCATAATATAAATCAAATAGTGGTAAGGAGGTTAACTAACAGTTGTTATTCCTTGTTATATTGGAAGAAATATAACGGAAAAGTGTTATCTAATTGGAATAGCCCTGTAGGATTTTCTGTTCTTTGAACAGCTTGTCAGTCGTATAGGTACCTACATTGGTTGGTACTACGTTATGACGTCAGTTACGATACCATGCTTATTTTTTTTTATTACTACAAATGAACGCCTTTTTCGAGTGTGTGATGTTTTGTATTTTATCGAAAACGTTTCGTTGTATGAATAAAAATTTCAGGGTCGTTTTGCAGAAAAGTGACGCAATTGATGGACTGTTGACGGGTAACGTTTTTGTTTTTAAATCCAGCATGCGATATTTTCCACAGACCGTTATCATTAGATACCATTAGTAATTTAATAATTTGTAATGTTCACTATAATAATGTAAAAATAAATAAAATTTGAATTTGAATTAGACCATCACGATAATAATAATGGAAGATGCCCCAGATATCACGGCATTTCGGGACCAATACATCCAACTAATCCCGACATGATTTGAGTTACCCCATTTCCACCCGCCATGTATATTGCCCGCGGTTTGTGGACGGCCTTCCGTGACGCTATAAACGTGTCATAATGAAAAGATTTTAGTGCCACACTTTCTTGTCCCGAAGCGATGCTGCACGGGACTGATGTAGCAACCATGCACCTTAGTGGTTAAAGAAAGAGTTTTAGAAAATCAAAAGAATACAGTAGGAATATCAGATTTGCACATGTTGTTTATCAATGTGTGTTTGGACCCCGGGCATTGACCTAATAGATTGAGCAAGTGGTTAACGTAGGTACATTTCTCGTAAAAGCAAATCGGTGAAATCCGAAACCTCTTCTTGATGCGACCAAAATCCATATCGGATTGTCCACAGCTCAAAAATTACGATATACATTATATACTTTGGTAGTATTATATCTACTATTTCAAATAAAAGCTTAGGTACTGTTCGGTTATACCGGAGCCAGCGGAAAACGCATTTTGAAAATAGCCGATAAACTGGATTATTTGTTAGGTTAACCTTTTTTTTTTTTTTTTTTTTCGGCGGGGGGAAATCTTCTTAAGACACCACCAGCAGTCAGCGGCGACTGACTGATGGTAGTGTGGGATTCTTACCCACTAAAACCCCCCTCCTCTTCTCAGCTGCCCCCCCGGAATCCGCTTTTATGCATTACTTCAGGGAGGCAGCTATGTCCTTGCCTTTTGTTAGGCCACTTCTACCTGTTCTCCTCGCCGAGATCTTTCGTCTTCTTCTTTGGTCTTGAGGACGCACGATGCGAATTCTGCCCATGCTGACCATGCAGCTGTGCTTTCCAGCATTGAGGAAACCATGTTCGTCAGCGACATTGCTTCCTCGCTGACAATCCCTTTCAGGGTGTTTCTGGATTCCTCCCAAGCTGGGCAGTCAAATAGCGTGTGCGCAGGGTCATCGTCATGGCCTCCACAGTGATGGCATTCGCGGGTCACTTCTTTCCCTATCCTGTGAAGGTAGTTGGAGAAGCATCCATGACCAGTGAGCATTTGGGTCAGGTGGTAGTTCAGCTCGCCGTGTTTCCTTTCGCACCACGCGTTTAGGTTTCCGATGAGCTGATGTGTCCACCTGCCCTTTGTGGAGGCATCCCACCTTTCTTTCCATTTTTGCATGGTCAGCTCCTTAGCGTCGACTTTTTTTTGACCGTTGTACACTGCTTGCCTTTCTTTGGCAAGCAGGTCTATGGGCGGGGTGGCAGTCAACACGAGTATGGCGTCCTCCGACACCGTGCGGTATGCCGAAGCGACTCTGAGTGCACTTCTTCTTTGCACCCTTGCCAGAGTGAGCCTCGTGCTCTCTATTTTCGTGGCATCGGCCCATATTGGGGCGCCGTATAGGAGGACGGAGTGGACCACTTCGGAGTAGAGTTTCCGTCTCTTTTGTTTTGGTCCACCGATGTTGGGCATCAGCCTGGCAAGGTCTTCTGCAATTCTCGTTGCCTTGGACGCCGCCTTTTCTGCGTGCTCTGCAAATCGCAGCTTGTCGTCGATCTGCACTCCGAGGTACCGTAATGATCTGGAGAACGGCACCTCGAAGCCGTCGACCTCAAGTTTTGGCGGCGCCAGCTTTCTGCGCCTTGTGAAAAAGACGGCTTCTGTTTTATGGACAGCGAGTTCGAGCCCTCTGCTGTCAAGCCATCTTCTGACTTTTCTTATAGTCTTAACCTAACCAAACCTAACCTAACCTAACCTAACCTAACCCAACCTAACCGAACCTAAACTAACCCAAACTAACAAATAATCCAGTTTATCGGCTATTTTCAAAATGCGTTTTCCGCTGGCTCCGGTATAACCGAACAGTACCAAAGCTTATTTTCTATCAAGAAATCTATTATTGAAAATAAATGTATCCTCACTATATGTATAAATGAATGCATGTCCAACTTCAAATAGGCGGGGTAATCCAGTATCAAAACTGGCAGGAATCTATCACGCTCTCCGATTATCATTTTTTAACTTGTTTAATATCACGATAACGATTTTATTTTATATTTAAATAAAATGGTAGAATTGAACATTATAATATTGCTTTACAGTAGAGTATGTATGTACCAGGGAACTCAGAAATCTGTTCTGTGGTATGTACGTATTGGAGAGGCAGACAGATGAATAATTATTTTTAAGTATGGCTCTATTATCTGTTTTTTCTTCAATGCGCGTTCAAGATAGCCATAGTTTTTAAGGCTGGGCAACATTTTGTCCGTTAACTTTGATTATTCAACGGCTGTTTTAAGTGTCCATTTGTCTCCTAGGAATGTTTATGTGTTACTTATGCGCTAGTGCTGTGTTCGGTAATGCCGCACGTTTAGATTTTTATCTCGGCGATTGACTTTTACGTACATACTGTGCTCTGCTACTGGTACAGATCGACGTCTCTACATACAAATTGCCGAAAGGCGCGCTCTGTTCAAATTGTTATTTATTTTATGACGTATTGATGAATTGAATCGTGTTTTGTCGCCTGGAAACATTCACTTCATTAATTTTATTCTCATTAGTGGCTATAAAATCAATAATTTTAACGTCACATTCGACATACACAGCAATTAAAAATTATGTTACTGTGAATAAATAATATGTCATGCTGCCATTTATTGTTATATTATACACCAGCGCCATCTATTGTTAGAAATTCTCATTTTGGAGACTAGATGGAAGATCAACACTGTATGTACCTACTATAGATATCACAAATCGTCCGGTGTTTGAATTTAGAACCTCCGACCATGTCCGATCCTAATAGGATCATATGGGCCTCCACATAGTAGAGGTTTGTATTAACAGAATTTTTGTTTTTTTACGAGAAATGGATGTAAGCCACTTGCTCAACCTATTAGGTCCATACCCTGACTCACACACAAATTGAAAAAACAATATGTGTATTTGCCAGACCCAGGATTCGAACCTGGGACCCACGGCGTGATAGTCCAACGCGTAAGCCGCTCGGCCACCCTGGGTGTTCAATTTAGAACCTAGCTCATCGCAATATATAAAGTATCAAATGATATGTCAACATGTGGTGTCCTCTCTCATCGGACAATTTATACTGGTGGATCTATACTTCATATGCCGGTCGTACACACAGCATGGCCGTGCGGCGTAAGCGTAGACCTATAGCGTTGTGGGTCCCAGGTTCGAATCCTGGGTCTGGCAAGTACACATTATTTTTCAATTTGTGTATGAGTCAAGAGTATGGACCTAATAGGTTGAGCAAGTGGCTGACATCCATTTCTCGTATAAAACTATGATCCTATTAGATCGGACATGGTCAAAGAAGAAGAAGTCGTATGACAATCCTAGCAAAATTAGTGGCATATACCTGCTGGATCTTGCCGAATGAATTACTTGTGCAGCCCACTGTATTAACTTGACTGCATGAAATGCAGTGGAGTATTGTCTAGCCGCTAGCGGTAAGGTTTAATTTGGAAATTTTGCTGATAATCTATGTCTTTTCCGGACCACCGCAGATATACGATCCAATTTTCTGAGTAATATGAAAGCAATTAATGTAAGGTCCACTAATATAATATTCATGGCACGGCGCGAAATGGTGAATTTCATTCGTAGTGCTATTTATTGTTTATTTCTATGTATGTAGTTCGAATGCAATGCTGCGGTTAGCTGTCTGTAGAAAATGATGATTGTTTCATGTTGAAAAAAAAATGAACTACCACTATCATCGGATCTCGCCATGTAGCGCTGCGGCCTGACTTATCGACTCCCTTAAAATAATGCCGTATAAGGTTTTGAGAGCCTAGATACTCTGCATATCGTCCCTTTTGGATAAGGTGGTCTTGATTGCAATTAATAGTCGATGTTGAATAGTAATTAATTAACTAGCCGGCTTCGTCTAGCTTTGTCAAAGTGATGTCTCACAAAACCGTCAACCTTCGCGGAAACACTTAGGAATCACTGCCTTGTCGCGTATGCTAGTTTTCACGTATGTCAGTCTGTCATCGTCCTGTGTTATACTGTTACCAGCAAGTGTACTTACTTTGTAACCAGGCAGGGGTTCAATATAAGGCGCACGTGTCTCTGGTTTATTATTGATATGATTGTATGCGCAAATAGGCATGTCGACAAAATGCAAGCCGCTCGCTCCTTCGTTTAAAATTTAAACTAATGGCCCTCGGGTCGGAGGGATCGGGTACTCCTTAAGTGAAATATATAACCCGTTGCATTGATTTGATTGATGCAATATTGCTAATATGAAATGGTGTACCGTGGCGGAATTAGCTCAATGAAAGTACCTACTACACTATACCAAGCGAAGTTTTAGCAAAACAACTCAACCCACAAATTATAACTTATAAATAAGACACTGGTATATGCTACTATTTTAAGTATTGTTGATTATTATTAGAAGGTGGGAGCTGTTACAACATCATTATGTAAAAAAATACAGACGAAAAAATAATCAGTAAGTCAGTACCAGGGAACTCAGAAATAATGGGAACTGAAATACCTAACTGATAAGGAGTAGCAGGTAACTGATCTCGAGTAAGGAATAAGCCGGGATATACTTAAACACGTGTCAAGAATTCGTCGTACGTCGAATACTGACAACTGTTTTCGGTTTATGCATTGACACTCATTTAATATTGGTGTATTACACACACTATAGCACTTGCAAAATGCGTGTTTCATTTTCGTATGACAACTACATAAAAATGTAGTGTATTGAATATTGCCTATCGGAATTCTATTTATTATCTGTTCTGTGGTCAGTATGTACTTACATTTAAGGAAATACATATATTAAATTATATTAATACTTCTGTTTGTTTTTAAAAAATCTTTGGGGAATGCATTGACTAGTCTCGCAGCCCTCGCTATTGGTGTCTATATAGGAAATTGATCTAGATTTAGAAGAAGTCATGGCTGCGACCGTGCAGGTAGAGGTGCATATAAATTTTAGTTAGGGGTATTAATATCGCGTGATAACCACATGCGTTTCACATACTGGCCGTACGGGACGTCCGCACAAGTCGTGTAGCGAACGTTAGCCGGATGTTACACGCTACGGAGTGTACACTGCATATTATTATTTTTACCGCGCCTCGCCATTTCCATCTTAGGCCCAAGCTCATTACCACCTGCATTCCTCATATCCAGACAGTTTACACGCATTTTTTTTTATTAAATCTAAATAACTTTGTTTAAAGTTAAGTCTTTCATAAATATGGCTGCAATCGGCGCCATGAGGCTGAACTCAAGTATGTTTTTTTTTATTTAATTACTTAAATAATGAAGGTTTTATTAACATTTTCAATTGTCTTTATATATAATAATATATAGTGTATGATCAAGTAATACATGGCGCGGTAGACACCGTGTATAATAATGCGCAACAATTAAAAACCGTATTATCGCATCGGTTTGCTTTTTTGTATGATGGCTCCGTTGTGCAAAACGCCGCCCAATCTATGTTACATCAGAAAATTATTGTTGTCTATGTTTGCGCTTCTAAGAAATTTGTTGGACATCCAGTCGTCGGCGGGACATCTGCGAAAATATTGCAATCCTTCGTCGAATGTAAACAAACAGACGTCGCGCAGACAGAAAACTAGCTTCGCGCCCGCGGAATTTGCATCAGCGAAACGTTTTAGTTTTTTTTAGTAGGTAGGTAGGTATGTGCGCAAAATGTTGCGAATTTAATAATATTAGTACTCTCGCGTCGACAATTTGACAATTTTGAAATGCAACGTCGAAAATAATATGTAAACTTGCCAATTATTTACGTATCATTATTGAACACATTATTACTAGGTACCTATAATAATTCTTCGCGAATTCTAAATTTGAAAAGTAAAAAGATTGAATGTAGTTTTCGAGTACGTGTTCGAAATTTGAAAACTATAATGAAATAAAAGATTTGCATCTGACGTTAACGTTTATGAGTTCTTTTGTTATTCCTGGATCGTTGCAGTAAAATAAATTCGAGTGACTTTTTCTAAGCATGAAGTACCTACTGGCCGGAATTTGCTGGAGATCGAATATGGAGGAAGAAAATACGATTCGAAGAGAAAGTTATCTTACGTCGAAGAGCCAGTCGTTATTTATTTAAAAAAAAAAGATTTCAGACGTTATGTCAATGCTAATTATTATTGTCAGGCCGTGATTAGGTACCTATTTGTATTTTGTCACTGAAACACTTGCCTTTCGATAATATTGCTTCTTATCAAACTTATCTTACTGTGACATTATTTATTTTTTGTGTTAATTATCTATCATGTCAGTTTTACGATGTTATGATTCGATTATCTATGTATAATGGCTATCATATCAGTAATAAATTCAAAGATCGTAAAATATTCTTTGTGACATAACGATATACCGCCAATTACTATAGAATTACTATGAGTAAGCTGTATTGAGACGCAAGAAGTCGCAGCCTTTCGAGAGCGTTCTGTGTGGAAAACGTCTAATCAATATACCAAATAGCAGCATTCATTTCCGTGAATAGTAACTTATTTTTTTTTAATTGTCGGTTAGGTATCTATTAATAAGTTAGTTTTTCGAAAGCTGTGCCAATCTAAAGTTTAGGTCGATATATTGTAAATATGGAAACGGTAGTCATATGCTTTTTTACCTATTGCAATTGCACACTGCAGTCTGCAATTCAGAAGAAATCTTTATTTAGCTACCTACGTATTTTTTTCGACTCATACGAGGTATAAATGAAAACTCTGCCATTCTGAGCAGTGTTGACCTGTGTGTCCCTGATAACTATCTTAGAAATAGAGAGCATCAGTTGTTTATTCTCCCAAGGTGCAGAACCAACCTGCCACTGGTAATGCCAATTGGGAGGACGATAACCATGTTCAACCAAATTGCTTCAGGTGTTGATATATTCCACTTGCATGAGAGTGAGTTTAGGTGGACGATATTTTATAAATTCTTAAAAATAGCGTCTCCTTAGCAAACTCGGTATACCTCTTTGAACTTTTATAGATGTATAATTGTATTTTCACTGCTTTTGTATGTTTATATTATTATGTTCTCTTTTTACAATGTTTTTATTAGCTCGTATTCTTGTTTGTCCGGTGGTTGTTTGTCCAGTACAAATCTTGCAATGGATTTTTAACTAACTTCCCGACTAGCTAGACATTTGAAACTTTTAGAATATATCAGAACACGATGCCAATGCATTCTTTTAATACTTTTAGCCATATTTAAGCAGAATTGAATTCATTTTCAGTTAATTCTGTTTTGTATGGAAAGTTATTTCAGAAAAATCCGTAAAAAATAATATTATTGGTTGCTAATTCAACAGAAAAATTGAAAAACGTTGTAGGTATATAAAAACGTCTTTTTATCTTGTAATTATTATATTTTAATTTTTATCGCTTTTATTACCCTTTTCACTTCTTTAAAATGATGTTTCATGTCATGTTGTGAACGTCTTAAACTTATAATTTGTAATGTCCAGAATATGTTAATAAATAAATTGAATTGAATATTATTATAATATTGATCGGCTCGTATCTAGTATGTACCACTAAGTAGCGAATACTTTGCTGAAATATTATTTTTCAATTTGACCGGATTTAGGATGAATATGCATCCAGCTTAGCGACCGGTAAACACCTGTACGTCGCATTTTTTTTAAGCTGTAGAAAAAGCTCCCATAGTTCAGCACATGGACTTCCACGGATGGAAATTATATTAACATACTAATTGTGGGAAATAGTTTCTGACCCATTGGATCTTTGCTCTTGATCAGACAAACATTGAAAAAAATGACGTTTATATTTTACCCGTACCCCGCGAGGCCACTACAAGCAAAAATTACAAAGTGCACCCGAAAAAAACATTGCAATCAATGTTTGTCTCTAAACGAAAATATTGATAAAAAACTGTGATTCGTTTAGTTTAGAATTTAGATTTATCATCATTATTTCAGACGATATAGAACAAATTCCTTACATTCCTATAATCGTACAATAATTGTCTCGATAGATAGATAGCCTAATTGCAACCGTATATTGAAAATGATATCAATTTAAATTAATTATTTTTGATTAATAATTTGACCTATTGATATAAATTTTATTACATTTCATGTCCCCATATGTATATGTAATGGATCTATTTATATTAATATTGTACATATTAAATTTGACCTCATTGTGAGGTATTTTAAATTTTATCAATTTTACATTATGGAATGCTGGCATCATTCTTTAAATATTTAATCGGTTCAATGCAACATACATTTCTAATAAACAATTTGAAAGATAAAAGAATAAAATTCCCTGCTTTTGTGTATTAAAAGAACCCACAATTGCCTACCGCAACACATTGGCTAAACGGCGAATTTTATGCACGCGGTGAGTTTTCCAGAACTGTATGGTTTTATTAATTGTCGTTTTTATAGCATGCATAAATAATATTAAAAAAAATGTACGTTACGACAAATTTTATTGCCAGGTTTTAAACTTTTATGTTAACATTTTTACTGGACTCTTATCGCGTTTTTTTATATTGTTAATACAATACGATTGTTTCAATGGTTATAAAATATAGCTAGTTGTAAAATCATTTTATATCATATTATTTTTTTTGCATTTTTCTGCGTGCTTTGTTTTCGTTGTTACACTTTATCTTAAGGCCTGTTCGGACTGTTCCAGTGATTTAGTAGAGTAGCGAGTGATTTGGTAAAAAACCGTGTCTGAACAGACAAATTTAGTCGAGTAGTTTAGTAAAATCGCCAGTCCAGTCGATCCATTTTATTCTGTTATTTCGCCCCCCCCCCCCCCACCACCTCTCACTAAATACTAAACAGGCCACGAAACAAGTCTGAACAGGCGAGTAGGTATACATTATCCTAGTATGCATAAAGTACCTATTTATTACCTAAACAAAACTACAAAAATACATAGGTAAGCATACAAAAATTTATGAAACCACAAAAATATAATAGGTAGGTGTCTTATGTAAATTAGTATTCATCAATAGGAATTTGGAGCATAAATCGATTCAATTACGTCAACGCCGTTTTTTTATCGTGTCATTTGAATTATTTTTGAAGTTACAAGTTTTTCTGACAGACGGCAGCACTCTCGTGTCGCGCGAATGGTGTTCGTTTTGAAATATCCGTCGCTCTGTTCATTTTGATACTAATGCACTGTGTTCGGACACTTTTCTGTTACTAATTCACTAAATCACTCGCCACTCTACTAAATCACTGGAACAGTCCGAACATGCCTTTATGGATCGGCTTGCCTGACCATTTTACTAAACTACTCGACTGAATTTGTCTGTTCAGACACGGTTTTTTACCAAATCACTCGCTACTTTACTAAATCACTGGCACAGTCCGAACAGGCCTTTATGCCGAGTCAGGATAATAATTATTATGTACTTACATGCAATACGTGTTTTCCCCTTTGAAGCTCTCCGTGGAACAGTATATTGACAGGGCTATAAGGTGTGATTGATAACACTTTAAGGGTTCTGCAAATTTATCATAAGGTGTTTTTGTTGACATAATATAATGTCGTCCAGATAGCGGCTAATTAAATAGATAAAGAAAAATTTCAAACGATACAATGTAATTGATTAGCTACTTCACAAATAAATAGTGTAAAAAAAAATGATTATTGACTATCTTATCTTATATTATAATCTAAAATTTAATTTTGTAATGTTTATTAGTACTTAACATAATGCATTCTAGAAGTTTTTTGGAAAATACTCATTTTCTATAATTTGACATTCAAAATTGCTGGTACTTTGGTATCATATCGGATTAATATGTGAATCATTATGTTTTTAAACGGCAGGTCACCTTTAAGTAAGTTAATTTCTCTAATCGACCGCAAACATCCTCTAAAAGTGAGACCAACGATTCTGAATTCTAACGAATTGACCAGCCCAACAATTCGGATAACCGTTTCCTGTGGTCACAGCAACATATAGATATGAGTGATAATTATGACCTATGAAATATTAATAATTATTAATCAGAAAATATACATTATTTAATTTAAACGTTAAACACTCAGAGTAATGATATACGTAAACATATTTTCTCTTCTGAATTCTCCGCCTTCGAAGTAGGATATTATTGAATGAAGCCCTTATCAATTTGGCTTGGAAAATAGAGATTTAGATGCAACATGATTAAGGATTGCACTACCAGTAATCTGAAAACTGGAATCCTGCTATTCGTTGATACCGAAATACCTGTTTTAAAAATCGGCATAGTCGTTATTTAGAGAGCAATTAAATTAAAAATACTATATCTCAAACGACTGAATAAATAATAACAAAAAATCTAACATACGAGGGTGGGTCAATAAGTCCTTAGAAAAGCCGACAGGTGGCGCGACTAGTACTGCAAGCGGTTTGTTTTCATGCAGCGGCACTACCGATTCAGTATGCTGCGAAGTTTCAATCAGATTGGTCGGGTTGTTGTGTGTTTCTCGTACATTTAAAAAAAAATTTGCTTGTGGAAAATGGAAAAATGGAAAATGGAGAAAATTGAGTTTAGAGTTGTTATTAAACATTTTAATATAAAAGGGTTAACAGCAAAGGAAATAAAAAATGAGTTGGATTTAGTTCACGGCATATCTGCTCCTTCACTTGCAACTATTTATAATTGGTTAAATGAATTTAAACGTGGTCGTACATCAACAAAGGATGAACCACGCTCAGGACGTCCTGTAGAGGTGACTACACCAGAAATGATCAATAAAATCCACGATATGGTGTTAAGTGACCGAAGATTAAAGTTGAGTGAGATAATTGAGGTTACAGGGATCTCAAAAGGTAGCGTCATTTCTATTTTACATGACAAATTGGGCATGAAAAATATTTCTGCAAGATGGGTGCCGCGTTTGCTCACAGTCGACAATAAACGCAGTAGGGTGGTGGCCTCTAAAGCCCTGTTGTCGCTCATGCAACGCAATCCGGATGAATTTTTTCGTCGCTTTGTGACTGTAGATGAAACATGGATACACCACTATACTCCCGAGACGAAAGAACAGTCAAAGCAGTGGATTGCGAAGGCAAACCATGTCCAAAGAAGGCGAAAACCGTAAAATCAGCTGGTAAGGTTATGGCTACTGTATTTTGGGATGCACGTGAAATTATTTTCGTTGACTATTTGGAAAAAGGAAAAACAATAACAGGGGATTATTATGCATCTTTATTGGACCAGCTAAAAAACAAAATTGAAGAAAAACGGCCTCATTTAAACAGGAAAAAAATCCTCTTTCATCAGGACAATGCCCGTGTTCACACATGTTTACGATCAATGGCTAAAATTGAAGAATTGAAGTTCGAATTGGTCGACCACCCACCGTATTCGCCAGATTAAGCCCCCAGTGACTTTTTCCTTTTCCCAAACTTAAAAAAATGGCTAAGTGGACAACGTTTTTTTCAAATGAAGAAGTCATCGATCGGACAAATGCTTATTTTGAGGACCTTCCGAAAACTTATTTTTCTGACGGTTTAAAAAAAATTGAGAAACGTCTAACCAAGTGTATTGAGCTCCAAGGAAATTATGTTGAGAAATAAGAAAAAAATACAAAAATAAAACCAGTTTTAATGCTTTTTTCTAAGGAATTATTGACTCACCCTCGTACATTAATTATTCTGCGTGGGAAAACTTTTGATTTTGGTTTTGAGTCGAATATTATAATTTAGCAAGAGCTAAAAAAACGTGTTGATTTTGGTTTCTGAATATCTATATCATTTTTTTTGCAGAAAAGTTGACGACACTGAGAAAACAATTGGGTGCCTTGAATGAATTGTTTTTATGTTTTTATTAACAAAATAAGCGTATTATGATTTTCATTCGGTGTTTCGATCCCTAAATATGATATCAGTAATAATTTATCACCCTTTTGGATTTGGATCACCCACGGTGGCCGCGCGGCTTAAGCGTTTGACTATAACGCCGTCGGTCCCAGGTTCGAATCCTGGGTCTGGCAAGCACACAAATTGTTTTTCAATTTGTTCTGTCAGGGTATGGACCATGGACCTAATAGGTTGACCAAGCGGCTGACATCCATTTCTCTTAAAAAACAAAAATCTGTTAATACAAACCTCTACTCTTTGGAGGCCCATATGATCCTATTAGGATCGGAAATGGTCAAAAGAAAGAAGAAAGAATAATGAATTTTATTTGGATCAACAGCCTCAGAAACACACATATTAGGAAAAAATCGTGAACCTTATCGGGTTCGAACTATTCGCTTTTCATTTCCATTTAGTCAAAAAAAAAATCCGAATTTTATATGTATGGTTTATGAGGCGGTTTTAAATTATGTACATATATATATTATTATTAACATGTTTTGAATAAAAAAACATTTTAATTAACGATGCAGTATTTACTCCTAATAAGGCTTGGATGGAAATATAGTATAATGCATCAGTGTCGAAAACTCAACCAAATTTCTACAATCCTACATTTTATTCGTGTTAATTAGATGCCTTCACCCCTTTATTTGAAATTTACCTCCTGTCTGTCTATACTATTATATTCGTCACCTCAATACTACAACTAGATAACTCTGATTTGGTCATATTTGGGAAAATGAAATTTAAACTTTACTTGATTAACATAAATCTGGGCTATAATAATTATTATTTAAAATAAAAATTGAAAATTGTGCTTGTCTAATTGGGAACCATTAAATAATGTTCAGTTGTAAAAAAAAATTTGTAGATACATTATTTTATTCATTTAATTTTAATGCATTTGTGGTTTTAAAGTTCTCTAATATTTTCAAACACAATTAATACAGTTTCCATTAACTTCTGACTTACCTAGTTTTATCATTATATAGAGAAGGAAAAATGTAGAATCATATTCAATAGTTATCTCAAAAACAGTAAAAATCAAGTTATCTAGTTGTAGTATTGAAGTGACGAATTATTATAAAATATGAATAGGTACATTACTCTGCAGAAATGTATTACGTATTTTCTTCTAAAACTTGGTCCACACGTATCGAATAAGTTAGTACCTACCGTACGCCGAATATATTGGTAATAGCGAAGGCATTACGGATTCGTTTTCATGTTTGTTACTTAGCTGGAAACCGGTTTATACGTGTGTCGTATTTGGCCATTGTTTGACCGGCATAATGATGTGGCCGGCGCAGACGATCGACGCCCAGAATACTTGGAACATTATTATGTAGCACTAGTTGTACAGTTTACTACAAAACGATACACAGTTAATTGAAGGTTAATAAGCACATAATATAACTATGACAGTTATAGGTTAATTGTGCTATAATTGTATTTATAGGCAGCTTATATCCTCCTGACCTGATCAGTGATTCCAAACCAGGTTCCGCGAGAATTCAAAAAAGACTACAACTTGAAACCAATTTTATAATGGAGGAAACGAAATTCCACAATTTAAAAGCAAAGGGTATTTTTATGAGGGAACACAATTAATGGGAACTGGCTTACCCTACTGGATGTGGTATAAGATAAGGTATAACATGCTAAATATCTCGAGATCGAGTGAGGAAAAATATGGGATAAACTTAAAGACGTGTTAAATCGATGGACAAAATCTTTATTTTGGATAAGCGCATGGTGAAACAGAAATACTTAATGTAAATTAGGACCCCTCGAAGACAATATAAATAAAATATTGCTTGCCTTATTACTCTATTGCACAAGCATGAAATTTCTTCTAAAAATAATGCAATAGACATACTTGCCTACCTAGGGCTTTTATTGAAAATAAATAAAAATTTGCAACTCCGTAAGTATGTCTTTGTTTGAAAATAGGGTGACCAATAATTATTGTACTAATTTTAATATACTTAATTAATTAAGTATTCAGTGTAATATACAATGTTACATTCAGAAATCCTGCGTCTTATTCTTTGAACAAAAGAAAAAGTTTATTATAAATATTATTATGGTATGGTTTAGACAAGGTTTAGTTGAATTTTAAAAACTTACTAGCACCATCTGCAACTTGTATTCTATTAAAAAAAAAAAAGTATGACCGACAAGTTTTAGTGAGCACTATTTAAGTATGTCGAATCTTAACAGTCTACCTCCACCCCTCGTCACTACTGATATACACTGAGGTATAGATATTATCAGATTATGATTTCCACGATATTCGATTGTACTCAGTGATGCCAACCGTATTATAATTATAGTACAATACTATAATTTTAATTCCGCGAAAAATATAAAATACTATAATTTTACGCCAAATATACCAAAATACTATAATTTTAAAGGATTCAAGACGAAAAATGTTCCTGTACTATATATTTTTCAGAAATGCTATAATTTGTATGCCTTTGTCCTATAATCACCATAGAAAAAGATGGCAACACTGATTGTACTGTACTGTTGACCATTCATGCATTTTCACCATGAGATTGTTAATTACAATTTGTGTACGTAAAATTTAAATCATTTTGAATCGTTACAGTATGATAATGATTATTTTTCACACACTAACACTAATTGAAAAAGATATTATTGTCTCCATACACAGCACAGCACTTTAGTGGCGCTTATGGTAGGCATCGTTTTTAATATTCTCCCCATTACTGTCACGTACTGAACGTGCCGTGTGTTGGTTGCTATTTCTATATTGGCAGCATGTAAAGTCGATAATGAAATACCTAGGTAGTACCTACCTGAATAATTGTTGCGAATTTCATGTTCGGTAATCTTTACAAAAACTAATCAATTACTGTCGAATGGAAAATGTCAGTATTTGACAAACCTCTACTGATAAAAATTCTTTCGATGTTACGTTATTGCAGGGGTGGGCAAACTTTTTGGATGGAGGGCCAAGATATACACTATTTATTATCACGAAAAATAAACATTACAAAAAAAATAATGAGAAAATTGAAATTGTTGTACATTTTGTAACATTTTTTTAAATTCAGGTGTTAATTTTGTAGTTGATATTCTCAAAACTGTTTGTAAATGGGCATCGGAGATATTTGATCGTAAAGAAATGTTATTGAGGTTCATGATCAAAAATGTTTTTTCACATATTATATATAGGTTGATCCAAAAATAACGAACATTTTTCTTGCATAATCTTTAAGTTGGTCGAATTCGTCTGAATTATGGGCATTGTAAAATTTGGAGATTTCTTCACGACGATACGATTCTCTTAAATCAGTGTCACACTGCAGATCAATAATTTCAAGTTGTAGCTCTGTTGGCACACTATCAATATCTATTGAAAATGGATCGCGTACTATTGCTAAACTTGTCTCAATTTTTCGGAAGTCACCAAATCTATGTGAAAGATCGTCATTCAGAGCTTTAAAAAATTTACCATGTTCTTTAAATTTATGTTCTGGTATATTCAGCAACTTCAAAGTTGGAAAGTGGTCCTCGTTATTATTCGATATTTGTCGAAGGAATAAATTGAAATCCATTCAAACTTTTTACCATATCATGGGCATATATTTTTTTTCCCTGCAACGCGGAGTTAAAAGTATTTAAATGTGTCACGATGTTCAACGTAGAAAATAGTGGTTACATAGTGTGAGACTAGACGCAAGGAAGACGTACTGAGATAATACATTTACGAATTTCACACATTCTTCAAATTTTAATCTATTGTAAATATTTTTTAAAAAAATTGTAAAAAAGTTATTCGTAATAAGAAGTACAACAATTAATGATGGCGGGCCGCAAAAAAATACCGGGCGGGCCGCAGTTTGCCCTCCCCTGCGTTATTGGTATTATCAGAAAATCAGCATGATTAGTCGATGTTAGGTTTATTTTATTTGTCCGATTATTTAAAAATCTTGTTTACCGCAGCGCGGCGCCAGTGATATTGATGATATCATGAGAAAACAATACCTCGTATGCCATATGACAAGTATTTGTGCATGAGATGAAAAAAATCTATATTATCTATACGATTCCATCAAATTTATCACGTATTTTTCGTATTCTACTATTAATCTTAAGGCTATTCTTCAGCTGGGGCACGGTGGTCTTAAACGATCGTGACTACGCGACGCGAAGATTGTGCAAACGACGCGTGCAGAACAAGACATAATTTGTCATAAAAATTCAACATGCGTCCATTTAATGCTATGTTTATTGTTCTATTAGTAATAATTATAATATATTGACATGTTTTCTTTTTCAAGTAAATGGGTAACGTTTTTAAGTCATCTTTACACGATTTAAGAATTAATTCCCCCGACGCCATCACAAAACAAATTGACGTGTTCACAGCTCGACCTTCGCTCTCCGATTGGCAGCCAGTCCGAAATTTCGTCGCACCTATAGTTGAAAATTATTTGCCGTTTGACTGAAGTATGCTCTTAATAGTGAAATACAAAAAGTGGAGAATTTGTATGCCTTGATAGTGACTAGAGAGAGTTTTCTTCATCTCGTGCTTTGTGGCATACGAGGTATTGTTTTTTCATGAGCGAATTTTAGTAAACTATTGCTTATAGCCGCCCTCTTTGGCAACCTGCTATGTCACTACGTTATTATGACATACGCGAGTTTTTATTATTGATTCATAAATATTTAAAATAATACACAATAATTCACGCGATCAGTCATTTGAATGAATGGTTTGGTTGCGGTACAAGTCGACTATGTTTCTGTTCGAAATGATGAATATCCGTAAACAATTATTGAAGTTTCAACATTAGCACTTTTATGGAATTAATTGATTTGATGTAACTCTATAGTTTTGTGTTTACAATGCTTGCGGTTTTTACAGATGCTGGCAATAATAGTATTAGTTTTGCTATAAATAAATGAATATGCAATTTGACATGACTCAGCTAATTTAACCATTAGTGTTAGTAACTTTTTTTTACAGTATATTTTCAGAAAGTGAATGGTTTCTTTCGTATCTTTGCTACTGTAAATTGTGAATTCTAATATTATGTCCTCATGGAAAGAAGCGATTCGCAGCTCTGCGATGAATGTGGTGTTTTGGAGGACATTGTACATATAGCAGTACAATGCCCTAAATATGAACGACACAGAGTACAGCTGCGAATTGCGGATGTCTTTGAGAATGTCGACGAATTGAAAGGTGCCCTGGCGGTGGTGGGTAAGACGGAAGAGCTTGGCAAAATCGTAAAGTTCTTTAACTGAATTGGAGTGAGGACTTAACCTTATCGGCGGAACCTCTTCTAGATGAGAAGACGCGATAATATGACAGCGAGTCGCAGTCAAAGCCTCGGTAAAATCATAAAAAAATATTATGTATTCAACTTGGTCAGTAAATACAAGTATTTATGTACACATACTAAAAAATATTTACAGCCTAAAATGATATTAACGTGAAGTTAGTAGACAGCTGATAAGGCGACCGCATGAGTCACGCAGCCCACCTCTTTATCACCCACCGCCGTGCTAGCCAACCCGAACCAAAGTACAGTAAATGGCAGGTCATTGATAAGAAATGTAATAAATTCTATGTTATAAAATAGTTTTTTTTAATAAATATCGCTTCAATTTGTGGTTGGAAGAATATTTTAATTTTATTTTAAAATTATGCTTATTTTAATAATAAAATAATCCATTGCGATATTGCCTCATTTCATTATTTGCATGAGTAAAAATTATACTGTTATACTGGTATAATAATTAATCCCTAATGACAATAACGTGACAGTGTAGTTAGTTATTCTTAGCTCAGGCGTTCCCAACAGCGTTCCCGCGGGCATAGGTGCGCCCCCGGCATGTTCTGTTGCAAAATATTGATTAACGAAAAGAAATGATTTCTTTTATATTATTATATAGCGTGTAGGTATATTGATTGTGTTGACATTTGCCAAGTAAGTCTGGGTAGTGATTTCCAACCAAGCTCCCCAGGTATTTACAAAACCTTGCGAAAAGAGTAGCATTTGAAACCTTTTAGGGGATAGAGAAGAGTTGAAAGGTTGTATTTTATTGTGGTTAAATATGGCTTAATGGTTATTATTGAAGTTTTGCTTGGGAGGGATTTTTTTTGTATGAGTAAGCAATAAATAGAAACACTTTTTTGAGTGTAGATTCCGCGGACATTTTACGTGCATTTTGTAATTTACTCCTACGGTTTTAATATTATATCAGCCAGGTAGGAATTCCCCAAGATTTTGCAATATTATCTTATAAGGATTTCGCAAAGTAAACAAGGTTGGGAATAACCCTATCACCCAATGACAATCTTAATATCACCAGTGTATTTGAGACTTTCGCCTAGTTTATTACAGTTATCTTACAATTAAGTATCTTAGGTGATATTTTGAAAGAATGCAGATTGCTTCCAATTCTTCCAATTGCATAATATTTTATTGCCAGATATAGCAGTAACTTTGGGGTCGTAGGTCGTAGGTATTTTATAGTAATCTTACTCAATTTAAGTAAAAGTGCCCAAGTCAGTGGAATAAACTAAGGTGTCATCCTGTAAATCTTATAAATTGTGACCCTCTTCTTGTCTCATGCAATGAAAAAAATGACCTGCGTGCAATATTGCTTGCTTGTTAATTCTTCGTTAACAAAAATATTTAAGAAATGTTTATTAGGTTATACTGAATAACTCTGAATGAGGCGACTCTCGTGGTGCAGTGCGTAAGGGGCTTGCCTTCCACCCGAGAGTTCCTAGGTTCGATTCCCTGTCAGGACACACAATATTTGTGTTTTTCTCAAAGCCTGGGTGTTTGTGATTGTTCAAAATTACTAACAACCACCTTGTACGAAAAAAGCAAGGACATGGTTATTAATAATTCTAAAAAAAACTGATTTAATCTGAATATAGTACTAATTCTCTGATCTTTTTGTTATTTGCAGACATACTCCGGCCTCTTCTGCGTGGTGGTGAACCCGTACAAGAGGCTGCCCATCTACACCGAGAAGATTATGGAAAGGTACAAGGGTATAAAAAGACACGAAGTACCGCCACACGTATTCGCCATCACAGACACAGCATACAGGTCTATGTTACAAGGTGAGAGAAACAAACTATAACCCCCCAACCGGTGAAAAATAGTATAGTTAACATATTTTACGTTCTAGAACACAGGGGTAGTCAAACTTTTCATACCTACTGCCCACTTTTGTATCTCTGTTAATAGTAAGTTTTTCTAACCGCCCATCGGTTCCACAGTAATGGTGATTTATGAAGTAGGGAAGTAACTTTACTTTATATAATTTATAAAATTACAGCAAGTTAAAGTATATAATAATAATTACTTATTAAATACTTTGTCAGACTTTCGCTAAGTTTGGCAGAATACATCTAAAACACCTTACTTTAGTTAAATCTATCTTTTTATTTATTTAGTTTATTTATTTTTATAGAAGCAAGAAGTCTGATAAAATTATATTTAATGCTGCCAAACTAAATACTGAATATCTGGCTCAATTTGTGTGAGGAACAAACGAAGGTCTCCTCATTCGGAAATATTCAGGTAGTTTCTTTCTTTTGTCATAATAATATGATTAACGGCACTAAATCCAGATTCCACAAGATATAAGGTAGAGAAAGGTATCAATAAACTGAATATCATTTCCCACATATTTGGATGTAAGACAGGCATTTTTTTCATGTTTTTAAAAACCCTATTGCCCACCATGAAAGCTGGGACGCCCACTAGTGGGCGTTAGGGACCAGGTTGACTAACCCTGTTCTAGAACATACAAGTCCCCACACAAAGTTGTTATTATGATTAAATGGTAAATGATACTTGTGCAAATATTAGTGTTCTTCATATTTTTGTACGATGTCGACGGAGCGGAAGGCAATTATTGATGCCTCCGAAATATTGTGTTGTCGCCGAATGCTTCGTATTTCTTTGACAGAGCCCAGAACCAGTGACTTCCCTAGACAAAATGCCGCCCCTAGGCAGCGCCAAAATTCCGCCTCATATTTTGTATCATCCTTTCATGATTCCCATATCTAAGAAATGTGTTGTATGACATTACTAACAAAATATATGCCTACCCCTAAAACATTCAAAATTAAATTTAGATGTAAAAAGCGAATAAATAAAATATCGGTAATTAAGTTAGACTCCCAAGTCACCAGAGTCTGGGGCCATATTTGGTTGATATTTCTGACACATTTTGTTTGTACCATTTATCAATACACAAGAGTTATTATTTTCATACCATTTTTACTATGCTGTACAGCAGGGGGGGGCAAACTGCGGCCCGCCGGGTATTTTTTTGCGGCCCGATATCATTAATTGTACTTCTGATAACGAATAACTTTTTATATTTTTTTAAAAAAATATTGACGATAGATTAAAATTTGTTTAGCAATAGTACGCGATCCATTTTCAATAGATATTGATAGTGTACCGACAGAGCTAGAACTTGAGATTATTGATCTGCAGTTTGACACTGATTTAAGAGAATTGCATCGTCGTGAAGAAATCTCCAAATTTTACAATGCCCTTAATTCAGACAAATTCGACCAACGTAAAGATTATGCAAGAGAAATGTTCATTATTTTTGGATCAACCTATATATGTGAACAAACATTTTCGATCATGAACCTCAATAAAAATTCTTTACGATTAAATATCTCCGATGCCCATTTACAAGCAGTTTTGAGAATATCAACTACAAAATTAACACCTGAATTTAAAAAAATGTTAAAAAATGTACAACAGTTTCATTCTTCTCATTAATTTTTTTGTAATGGTTACTTTTCGTGATAATAAATAGTGTATATCTAAAAATGGTATTTTACTTGCGGCCCGCCGCTCATTTTGAATTCTTGAATTTGGCCCTCCAGCCAAAAAGTTTGCCCACCCCTGCTGTACAGCGTAAACAAAATATTTTTTTTTCTTTTATTTAGTTAACTGTCAATTCATGGTGGAACTGCATTGTATTGTTGTTTAATTTAATAAAACGCATTTTTTTTTGTAGTACTTATTCCACTTTTAATCAAATTTTCAACTGAAGATTTCAGTTCAAAAAGATAGCACTTTTGACAGTTAACTTCTTGTGATAATTAACTGCCTAAATACATAAAGTAATATGTTAGAATAGCCTCGCTTATTGTGAATCTTGCTCATTTCTTGATCTACCTACTTCCTGTTCAAATTGCAATGGTTTGCCTGCATCTGTTTTAGTCCTAAATGATTGGCGTTTGAAAATAAATGAAGTCAGTCACCATGACTCTTTGGGTGCCTGATGAAATTGACCAAACTTCCCGCGGAATGTGTTTGTTGAAAACGTGTGCAATTTGTTTATCAACCTTTGCGCATTCGACCGACATACAGCGCACACTCACTTGCCCACAGATAAAGGCGCATTCTTGTACGTCCACACGGTTATTTAGTATACATCGCGATGTTTATGTAAACATTCTATATTAAGTAGGTAACTAAAAACATGCCTCATTTTCCATTCGTTTTATATTACAATGCAAAAACATGTAGAAGATGACAGCAGTAGCGAAGGGTGGATGTAGGCTTTTAAGATCCACCATAAATAGTTATATTAAACTCTGTTAGTCATACATACGTATTTGTTTACAATTTACAGATGGTGTTGGCTAGTTTTTAAAAATGAATTCAACCGTGCCCTTCCAAACCATAACACTTTTGGTATACTTGTGCGATATGACAAAATTGTACACACTTTTTCAATCGTGCTTATTTGTTTTCATTGGATTAAGAAAACTATAATATATTATCTACAAATATTGTTGGTTGATTTTTTTTTAATTCATTAACAGGGAACTCAGAAATAATGGGAACTGAAATACCAAGCGGGTAAGGCGATAGCAGGTATTAACCGACTCAAGTAAGGAAGAAGCCGGGTTAAACTTACACACGTGTCAAGAATACGTTGTACGTCAAATATTGAAAACTGCTCTCGGTTTATGCATTTACGCTCATTTAATGTGGTGTATTACGCACACTATTGCACGTGCATAATGCGTGCTTCATTTTCGTAGGACACTCACACATTCAAAAACCCTGCATCAACATGCGGCGTATTCAATATAGCCTATCGGTATTCTATTTATTATCTGTTCTGTGTTCATTAAGCTTCATTCATAAGCTTGATTCATTTACTTGGCAGGCGAGTCGCAGTTTGCCGTCACCTTCCCATGGAAACATCCACTCTCCATTTTGAGAACCACTACATTAGAGTCTGCCTTGAGCAGTGACTCCCAACCTGTTTGCTTAAAGTAACCCTTAATATATTTTATAAAATCTCGGAAAACCTTACCAGTCATGTCACATATTATTAGGTTTATCGGTTCTTGTCCGTTTAAGGGAAGCCAGCGGCAAACATTTTTTTAAAATAAGTTAGGTCAGGTTTTCATTCTTGAATTCATGAATTTGGCCAAAATCGATTATGAAAATTGGCGCGGTTCCCGCCTGGCTTCCCGTAAACCAACTTGTACCCAATGATGATGTGCATCATTGCTTGTACCGGTTTATCAGTGGTAAAGAATTTACAACAAGGTGCGTTTTTTCATTAGCCTACAGTCCGACGTGTGGATCTTGGCGATCTCACGGAAAGGTTTCCTGTTGACGTTGTCACATTCTTAACCTATTAGGCCTTGTCCAGTGTCCAAGTACACTTAAAAAAACAATAATGTCAATTTTCCACACCAGGAATTCGAATGCGAGACCCACGACTTCATAAGCGGAATTCATCTTATTTACCTGCATTTTGATATCTCATCTATGTGGAATGTGAATGCATAAAAACATCATCGTTATCTTAGGTTTGATGCAAATATTTTGTTAAGGTAGCCGAGTGTAATCATTTAAATTAATCTAGCGTTAACAATAAATGATATTTAAACTATGTACTCTTTATCATGTATTGTTCGCTATGTTGCTATGACATATGACGATATGAGTGATACATAATACTATGTTTAATAACTTGTCGTACGTACTAAATCCATATTATGTTTGTTGTCTAATTTAGATCGCGAGGATCAATCAATTCTTTGCACAGGCGAATCAGGAGCAGGCAAAACGGAAAACACGAAGAAAGTCATCCAGTACCTCGCCTACGTGGCTGCATCAAAACCTAAAGGATCCGGCGCGGTAAGATGATCATAATTACCCACTCTAAACACGTAGAACTCTTCCTAAGATTAATTAAGTAACATTTTACAGATTATTGTAAATATATCTCTTGGCGGTTATGGTTTTTGAATTTGGAAGGTCGACCGATGAATCTGAAAGTGTTCGAGTTTTTTTTTTTTTTTACGTAGTATTCGAAATTCAAATTTAATAACAAAATTAATACTGTCCGTTCCAAACGTTGACATTTCAAATTTAACCATTTTAATTGCCAGTGAGAAAAAAAATCGTTGAGCTCATATCGGATTATTCATACATGTGTGAATTATTTGCTTGAATGAATCATTTGAATTGAGAATAGGCAAGCGAATTATTCGATGATGAGAAACTAGTTTTTGAATAAGGAATCGAAATAAACGTTGTATTTGAATTTTTTTCGATTTCATTCGTGCCAAAGTGCAAGAACCGGTTCTCGGAGTCAAGTTAATTTATCGGTACCTAAATACAAATGAGTCGTTTTAAATATATAGATTTTTTTTTACATTTCGCCAAAGATAATAAACCGGTTGTACTTTTGGTGAATAAACTGTCGCTTGGAATGTTCGTTGTATTACAATGTTGAATTCCTTTTTGCAATATTATTTTCCACGCAAATGATTGTAGAATTTAAAAAAAAATAATTCAAAACGATTATTGAATGTTGACACCACTCCGTTGATTTAATTATTTAGTACATATGGACGCAGCACCTTGATAATAAAAGGGCCGTCGTAAACTATCCTTTTTCATAAGCAATCTTCATAATTATTTCGCAAACTCATGAATGTGATTTAAAAATGAACACTAACATACATGGTGTATATTGCAAATGCACGTTAATTTCTGTACAATATCGTTTCCCTACTATGGTACCGTGTTATATTATGGATAAAAAAAGTAAACATTATTCTAATTGATTTAAGTTTTGTACCCATTTACGTCATTTCGGCGTCTTCAGGCACTATGCGTACTCGCCAACGGCAAATGCATACTGATCACTGATCCGATTAATACAGTAAAATAACGTGCAATTGTGAATATGAGGTTTTCACTTGGCATTGGCGATTATGCATAGAGCTTGAAGATGCTGAAAGGCGAAACACGGGTCGCAAAAAATGACTCATGAATTAGTACATAATTTTAATTCGTATTCCACCAAGTACCTTCAGTCGATAGTATTAATTTACTAAATATTTAATATTGTATTGCAATAAGGTTGATTGTATTTTGACTTGTTCTGCTAACGTGTCCACACTTCATCATTGAGATGTTATATGAAAGGTTGTAATCTGTATGTCAATGCTGAACACTTCTATAATAAATATTGATATTTTAGTAACCGGGCGCAGTTTTCATACATTATTGTACTAATTGAATCAGTTTATTCATCATACCGAGAACGCACATTCTTTTAGTGTTATATTATTCTGTTTAAACAACATTTTCCACCTGATGACACGTCGGGTGATGAATCATTCACAGGTGAATCAGCATCACCAGCTTTTGCTTATCAAATAAAAAAAAATGTTTTGAAATTCCATCTCGACCAATCGAATTTAATAAATATTTTAGCTTGCAGTGCTGAACGTTTAGGTTATGAAAAAAATGCAATCTTACAATCAAATGATGCAAAACTTAGATTTTTAAAATAACATTCCTTTTTCAAAATATTGTTCGAAATAATCATTTTCGTTTCGTTCGGAATAATCGTTTGCACATTTTTGTTTTTTTTCATGACAATTCGTGTGCAAAATTAGATCAATATAATATTGCTATCATCGTACGTTTTTTTCATTTTGGAAATACATTATTTTATTTAAATCTATGCAAATACAATTAACGTGATATCGACATTATCTATGGTTATCAAATTTATAGGTACCTACTTACTTGCCTACCAGTAAGTAATGGGATTTACGATAGCGGTTTTATTTACATAATATTTTCGGCATTTTTTTGTTGTTGATAAAATCAATATAATCTTATCTGTTTTTTTCTGTTACATAATGTTTCCATGGTAAAGGTGTGTTTAAAAAAACACCGAACATAAATATTATACAAAATCTGAAACCAGGGGTTTTTTAAAGGTTGGATCTGTATTGTGTATGACAAGGCTTCGGTATGCATAGATCGGATCCTACCATTTAGAGAGGCACGGTAAAAATTTGTATTTCGATTATTAATTTAGGTCTGAAACATTCGATTTATTAAATACCTACCTAAACAATTTTAATAAAATTAACATTATTTGTCTATTAATTATATTTTTGTCATATTTTCATGTATTTATACAAGTCCATATTTTGAAATACTATTAATAATTATTATTAAGTAATTGTATTTGAATCCCATGTATTTGAGGCCCATATGATCCTATTAGTAAGGATCAGATATGCCCGGAAAAAAAATGTATTTTACATTTTGGTTGCAAACTTGCAGCATGTTATATTTAGTATTAAATTGAGCATCCAATAGTCTTACGTTCTTACGTATGTATTTTTTATGATTCATTATTTTCGTTATGAACTGTGGACTTTACGTGACGTTAAATTTAATGTAGGCACATTTAATCTACAGCATGTGTCACCATTTTTTTTTTTTTGGTGTCTATGAAGTATGGACGATCCTTATTTGCAATGCTCGCTCGCAGATGCGTGTGAAAACCGAGGGAACGCGCTGGGAAAACGCGCATTTACGCACAGCGCAGATTTTCATATTGCGGCCGCAAAAGGATTTTTGAATTTAGAATGCGTAGAAAACTCACGATCGCGCCGACAGATTGCGCATGACGAGCGTACAGCTGGCCGTCCATGTCCATATTCGGTGGCCGTTTAAATTATTGCTCGGCAGAAAATTGATTGACTTTCCCGCGGAAAGTTGAAACTTCAAGTCTGACATATGAATCCATTATTCATTATGTCGTTGCTCAACGCGCCATTTTGTGCAATTTCGAGCTTGATAGAATGTTATTAATTGAGATGTTTATTCATCGGACATCTTGATGTAAAAGATGTTCGTTCTAATAGTACCGTTGAGTACCGTTGTGACAGGTGGCCATAGATACATGTCAGTTTCTTTATTAAGCGAACAAAAAAATGTTACCACAAAAGCTATCTTCTTCTAATAATAAAATTATATTCTACTCTTTATCCATGTTGAGATGAAATCTTATCGAAATATTTTAGACAACAAAAAAATACAACGAGGGAGTTAGACATTCTAATAATAAATGTATTTTTATTGTAAAATACTGCTATGAATATTATAGTGCTAGTTGGTTGACCATGATACCATAAATAAAAATATTAAAATACGCAGTGATTATTTAATGTCTGGCGTACAAAAATGCAATCGATTCGTTTTTTTTAGGTTATGTGTCGATGTAAACATCTGCCGGTGTTTTAAGATGTTGCGCAACGCCGATTCTATCTGCGGTGACTATCTAGTCGTGTTACGATTTCAATTATTTTATTACTTACTACTCGCAGGGTAATCGAAAACGCGATCGATTATAATATTATTATTTATTTTAAAATCAGTTTCTTTGGGTTACGCCATTGCGATTTAGTTGGACATCTCAAACGCTTTTATGGAACACGGATTTTTACTCTTCTCACGACGAGTCGTGATTCACATATAGGTGGTTCACAATAATTATGGATTAAGTCCATCAAAATGGATCCCGAGATATTTGGACATAAAGTTAAAACTCCCTTTGTTAAATTCAGGAATGTTTTCACTTTATATACTTACAATATTTTGATAGTACCTACTTGAATCAATTAAAACAAATATATAGGTAGGTAGTCGAAATTCGTATATTCAGGCTTTATTAATATTAGCAAATTTAATACCTCTTTATACTGCTGAAGGAACTGTCAAAATAGACAGATTCACATTCAATTTTTGATGTCTCATCAATACTAGTATTGCCATTTATGCGGAAAATTGTAGAGCTACGATTGTGATATTGACACATTATAATATAGAAATCTGTTGTATCTAGTCACTGAAATAAAAAAATCGAATTTTAGGAAAATTACACTTGATCCATAATTGTTGTGAACCACTCATATTCTTGCCCCTGTTGTCTTTTTACAGGAGAGAAAGATTAATAAACGTACAAAATTTATTTAATGTTCCCATTTGGAAAATATTTTCGTTTCCAAAGAGTGTATTGTGCCTACTATTCAACATTTTCGGCATGGAAAAACCGATTGACTGCAGATATTTACTGATATTTTTTTTTTTGTAGAATTTCTTTGGTTACTTTATGTTTGCTGCATTATTCACGAATATAAAAGTCATAGTATTCGATTTTATAAAGGAGACACTCTTATCTGTACTTATTGGACGTTATTTGTGATGCAACAAAGTGGACAATGCACGTTTATTGTTATATTAATTTTTAATTAGTTTTCTCGGTAACAGTTATTTGAATCAACTTGTGAATTTATCTGCACATGCAATAATTGTACGGGTAACGAATTCATGGAGAAAAAGTTAATATTTATTTTTTAAATAAACGTTTTATTTTTTTTAATTTTTCATTTCGTTTTCGACGCTTTCCTCATCATGACTTGCGGTTTAAATTTTTCGTGTACCCAACTCAAACTATAGATCATGTACCCAATAATTCATTCGTCATGTATGTATGTATTCTTTCTTGTCTATGATTCATAAAAAAAATATGAATTGTATGAAAATCGTACGTGCTTCACACGCCATTAATTAAGGCGAAGGCCCTGTGCGATTTTCTCGTTGGTCCATCACCAGATGTTCGCCAGGCTGTGTTTCTAACCCAAATCGAGAGCCAGGTTAGCCACTCCATTCAGAGACAGCCATAGATAGTGATAGACATGGCCATATACGGATGTCGGCCATTTGTCCATATTTGGCGGCGCTATTTCTCACCGTAGCGCCGCTCTGCGGTGTTTCGGTGTTGCAAGCGCGGTCGAATCAGATTCCAACTGGGTTTCGAATTCCCAGATTTTTTCACCACAATGTTGTTTATTAATAATAATAATTCATGACTGATGCTGACTGAAAACTATGTCAGGTGCAATATTTTATGGGCGCAATTGAAATCGAGAATTGTTTTATAACATTTTTTTATATATAGGTACCTATCTAATTTATAACCACCTCAATGATTTTACAATATTATTTAAATACGTACCGCCAGTTGTTATCATTTATGTATTTGGTAAATGATGAAATGTCGAAACAACCAATAAATATAAATGGAAAATTTGTAAGAAATATGGAGAAAAATAAATGAATAAAGAATACCTACATTATCTTTGGATTTCCCTGCCAGGGATTGCAATTCCAGACATATTAAGTATCAATACGGGATTTATTCTTTGTATCCCTATCCCGAGATTTGGCGAAAATTTTAAATTTTGAACCAGTACACCTATGTAATACGTCAAACGTTGGTCTATTATATGTGTATTTAAAAAATCAATACAATTTGTGTAATTTGAGCATGGATGTCGCCCCAGTAACGAATTTCAGGTCTCTGGGTACAAGGGAAGCAGAGGAAAGGGGCTTTGAATATTTAAATACATAATATTAGGTATGTATTATTATATACCTAATATGGCGCGTAAGTCTATCAGTTATCAACACTGCAACTGCATTTTTTTTTACATCAATAGATACTATTAAGACTTTTTTTCTTATGATAGCCATGTAACCGATCTCCAAATCATTTTCAAATTTCTAATAAATCGAAAAGATTCTTTGAGAACTATCTTTACATTCTCATTTTAACTGCAAATGGGATTTTTCTGATTATTGAAATTTGACTCCCTATAGTCGTCAATGTGTGATATATTATCACCATAATCATCATCAACCGGGGTCGATCCACTCATATAGCTCCCTCGACTCTTCTTGGTCCTTAGTTATTCGCTGCCACGTACATTCATCGAACTTTGTGAGTTCGTCCATCCAGCCGGTTTTAGGGCGTCCCTTTGGTACCACTGTATGTCGGCATTTGTCCAGCCTACCGCGATATATTATATACCTATATTATATTAATATATCATAGATAGAGTCCACGTGTTACTTACAACCTACAAGTTTAGTGATAAAAGAGCCTTTGATATCTGTATGACTTTATCACGCCAATATTCGTCAACAATTTTATTCTCGAATGTTATTTTGTAAGTATTTTTTTAAACACCGATAATCTCTCGTTTCTGTAAATCTTATCACAGTGTACTTTATCGGGTTTCAGTTGGAATTCCATATTATGTACAGAATTGCGCAACAAGTTCTTACTAAAAATGTCTAATTCGCACTTAAAATACTATTATCTCTCACCGGTTTGCCGCGATACACGTGGAAAGTGGTCTGTTTTTGAGGTAGTCGTTAAAAATAAATAAACTTTTAATCTTATCTTACAAGTGGCATTACGATTGCTCGAAGCTACTACTTTTAATTAGACACTTAACATTTCGAAAATATATATTTTTATATATAATCCTACTTGACAATTTTTATTGGTGACACTGCTTTGAATCAATATAAATCAGCGAAACTCGCAGATATGTAGGGTGGCTATACCCGTAGAATCGACCACGTGGATTGATTTACAAGATTATTCAAAATAATATTATTTCGTCATCATCATTAACTTGTTTCAATCCACTGCTGTATGAAAGCCTCCTCAAGCTCTCTCAGATCTTCTCGGTTCCTACAAACTCATCAATTCAGCGTACCTTGGGACGTATTTTCGGTTGTCTTATATCAGAGATGACTAATTTCAAGTTGACTCTGATCTATTTATCCAGTGTCAACTGTCAATGATCTACCGCACTCTCTCTTGTCATTTTTCAACTTAATCAAACGTTTTGTATTGGACTAAACACAGAAATACTCCATTTTCCATTCGTCGTGAAAATTATAAGTTTTGATTTGCACTAATCGTTAAACTATTTTCAATGCAGAGAACAGCGTCTCAGTTTAAAACGCGGGTTTTCACATATTCTCTTTCTCACTTCTATTGCAGGCCGTAAGCGATGCAATACGAATCAGGTAATATGACTAGGTCACGTAAGCTTCCTCGTGGTTTATTTGAAAACGACTTTTACTTAAGCTCGTACGAAAATATTAAGAGGATTGATTAATAATGCTTCCCCTTCAAAATCTCAATGGAATCATAACAAAGTACATCATTTTTTACTCGTCAACTCCTATGGTTATGCGTGCGTTCGGCGATAGTGACATGCCTGTCTTGTACCACTGGATTTTTGAATTCGTTCAGCGCACATCATTTCCACGAGTTGTGTCTCGTTTAAGGCTATACCTCAGTTGAGGCATGGTCTAAAAAGATCGTGGCTAGGCGATGCGCGGATTGTGCAAATGACGCGTGCCGAACGAAATATAATTTGTCATATAAATCCAACATGCGTCCATTTAATGTTCTGTTTATTGTTCTATTAGTAACAATAATAATATATTCATTGACATGTTTTCTTTTTCAAGTAAATGGGTAACGTTTTTTAGTTATCTTTACACGATTTAAGAATTAATACCCCCGTCGCCATCACGAAACAAATTGACGTGTTCACAGCTCGACTTTCGCTCTCCGATTGTCAGCGAGTTCAAAATTTCGTCGCACCTATAGTTGAAAATTATTTGCCGTTTCACTGAAGTACCGTCTTAAGGGTTTCACCCAATGACATATGTCATTGGTTTCAGCACTCTTAATTACGTCACATACTCTCGTTTTCCCCTTGTTTATTCGATTTTATTTTTGTCTTTAGGCGTTATGCCCAACATACACCTCTCCATGCCGTGCTGTGGAACTTTTCATTAATACATTTCTCTTTTACTACGATAATAATCATTATCACATGTGTTTGTTAATTGATTTCGTTGTATCATAAATAACGTTTAATAGTACGGATTGGATTCTATAATGTTGAATACTTGAGTTCACAGTCAATTATTCATGTAGTTACTCCACTGGACGCTTCTTTTTATCCATCCCTCAATAATGCAGCATGCACAATGTATGTAAACAACGAATTTTTGATATCGCTATAATGCGGGTGAGCCCAAACTGACAGTGGGCAGTGTACAATTTCCGTTTGTAAGGTCGTCTCCATGAGCTCAGCGAAAAAATCAAACCTCATTGGTATCAATCGGTCATTCTTGCTACTTGGGATTTTACTCTGCCAAATGAATTTGAATTTGGAAGATGGTAAACTATTAAACTATTGTGTAAGTATATCACTTTATTCAAACTCCTAACTATTCCGATTTCCGACCACATACGATATCAACTTTATAAAGAATTTATTTTTAACGTTTATAGGTATACAGGATAACCAAGAAATGTCGATCATTAATTAATTATAAATAAATATATTTTTATATAAAATAATTATATACATTTTTGGTTGTTTTCTTACTTAATTGTTATTAATAGACGAGGGGGCGTTCAAGAATTACGTAAGCACATTTAAGTAGCGGGGAGGGAGATTTCAAATTTTAATTTTGCACACACGGGGGGGCATGGATTCGAAAATATCTTAATTATGTAAGATTTCTATTTTATTGGATTAGGTATATAATATAATTTTGTTAATGATTTAAAAAAAATGTGCCTACGCAATACTCGAATGGTTCCTAATAGAAATAGGCGATCAGTATCAGCGTTGAAAGCTCCCTGTTAGACAGAGATACACGAGTAATGCAAATGAAAAGAATAACAATACACACCTAGACAGTGATCAATGTTATACCTGCAGTATATATATACTGAATACGGTATTTTTTCTGTCATGTTAGGCTTGACCCAAATATCTCACAATAAATAGAAAATATTTAGTTTATTTAAAATATTAGTTACGGTTGCTGTCTAAATAATTGCAGAGTATGTCTTATTAATTTTATTTAATAAAACTGAGTTGAAAACGTCCCTCTCCGGCGGGCGAAACCGAAAAAGATACTATAAAATTTGCGTTTTATTAAATTAGAATAATATAATGCATTTCCACCATGAATTGACAGTTAACACAATAAAATAAATTACGAACATTAACGAATTACAAACATTACGTATCTACAGATGGAATAATACAAGGCCCAAAGGCTCACTATAATCAAGTGACACGAAATTGTAAGCTTCGATGGCAATGCTAGGTTATTGGTCATATTTCGAAAGCAATATAGTAAACCGGAAAATGATGTTTGTTGCATATTGACATAAATGGTAATACTTATAACGAAATATTTGATCGAACATCTTCATTTATTACGAACAGGTTACCGCATTGCATTCGAAGATAATCAATAACCACTACCACCGTAATTCGCAATTCAGCGCCACGGTTTAATATAATGTCAATTTGACTTTAGAAACGAAAAAGGGAGTAATCCACAAAAATCAAATTTTACAGGAGCAGGCGCAAAAACTTGTTTATTATGGTATCTATCAAATTTAAAATGCAAATTAGACATAACCATCACTTTGAAGTGCATGATAATTAATAATTTGGTTTTTAAAATATCCCTACTGTCATATTCAATTTGTGTATGAGTCAAGAGTATGGACCTAATAGGTTGAGCAAGTGGCTGATATCCATTTCTCGTAAAAACTAAATCTGTGAATGCAAACCTCCACGATCTTATTACATCGGACATGGTCAAAAGATATTAATAATTGGTTTAATTAAAGCAAAGCCAACAAATATGATGGTTAAGTCGTTTTTCTCACTTCACTTCCTTCTTTAAAAAAAATACCAGCTAAATTTAGATAATAAACCGGCGTTTGCAGCTTGCACCCTTTGGATACAACGTGTATTTAGTCTTATACAACATTATTTTACAATACAACCTATTTTTTTTAAACTGAGGGTTAAGCCCTTTTTCCTTTCCAAAATCGAATTCGTGTTTGTAGTAGCAATTAATTGACATAATATCATATTTACCATATTCTCGTGTTTAAATATTATTTGGATATAAAGAAGGAGTCTTCGCCACTGATCAATATCGTAATTCGTGTAGTTAAATATTGTTTTTAGTAGTTTTTTTGTGTTTGTGTTAGTCTAGTGTTTTGTGGTCTATATAATTTTAATTTTGGTGTTGCATGCTGCAGACTTTACTCCACAAAGATTTTTATAACTGGGTAAGGAAAGATCAAAGGGATGTCTGTTTTATTAAATTAAACTATACTATACTAAGCTATTTTTTTATTAATCTTCTAAATTGAGAAAGGGTAGGTAATAACAATATGTAATACCAATAAAATTTAATAAATAACCTCTTCGATATTACGAAATTTGCTCCACTGTGGGCAGTTGCAATTTTTTTTTTACGAAATATCTTCAATATTTCCCACAGCTATATTATATCTATTCTTTTTAGCACAACAACAGGCCATAAGGCCCAATGACGGTAGTGTAGTAATATAAGTGAAACAATCACAATCACCCAAGCTTTTTGAGAATCACATAAATACATTGTGACGTCGTCGGGATCGAACCCGGAGCCCCCGGATGAAAGGCCAGCGCCTTTCGCATTGAACTCGCTTCATTATTATTATTATTATGAAAAAAACTTTATTGAATGTCGTAATATTATACTGTATAATAATGATAAAGCGAGACAGCTTCCATCTGAAGTAATTTAGTGGAGTAAAGAATAGATTTAGATTTGCGACTAATTTAACGTTTTATATAAGTACCTAAACGTCGTATTTAAGATTCGTGCCCAGAACTTTAATTATATAGGTTTACGATTGTCAACGCGGTCCTTCAATCTAAAAATGTTGGACATCACTGCGACAGTATAATATTAATAAAAAAATCAGTTATGTATTTTTGACTCATACTGTGTCCATTCCCAGGAATTCATGAAAAGTTATTGAATGATAAGTGTATTTGATCTCTTTGAACATTTGAAATAGTAGATGATAATAATATTATCTTATACCTAGATTTATATATTTTAAAGCCATAATTTTAAACCAGTGTAAACGTACTCGACAGATGTTTGTTTGTTTTATCATTGACTATGTTTGGTCTAGTAAATAGGTTAAACTTGTCTATGGTCGTAGTTAACAAATTATTGCTGTCAGTATCACGATTGTGGACATATAAATAATACTTTTTTATAGCTGTCAATACCAAAATAGGGTTACGTTTTTTCTTTACTGTTGACAAATCATTTTTATTTTAGATAGGTTTACAAATTTTTACATGGAGTCTATAAAATATTTTTGCCTTATCCGATTTTAATGCACTCATAATAATCTTTTTTTATCTTTATTGTATTATTATTATTTGAAGTGCCAAAAGCACAATGAGCCTATGTCCACATTTTTTTTTAACTGGGTACATATGCCACAATAAAGGCAAAAATTGTTGGATGCTTGGAAACAAAATAATATTATCATGGCTTACGAGTACGAATATTTGAAATCGTTTTAAAATATAATTTACACTTTTTAACTCACCATAGGAACTTAAATACTTAGGAATGAGATTTAGAGAAATGGTTACATAATTGGACAATGATAATCACCATTCCAGTGTTTAAAGAAGTACATTTATCAATTAGCGAAATCTTTTATGTGATTAAAACTGAAATAAAAATTCGGTTTTCCCTAATAAACTTTCTGTTTTATTGACCTGCCTATATTTCTTTTGTTTATACATTTAATCTTAGTATTTTTTTTTTCAAATTAAAATTTATTTTACATAATAAGTAGGTACTACTCAATTTCTATATGGAAACAACTCAAAATTTCAAGATTTCGAGTTAATATTTTCTTTATAATTCAACAAAAAAATAATCAAAAAATTCTTTAATTGGTCATAAAACTGAATAACCCTTTCTGGGATTAATTATTAATTCAATTATACACAGGAATGTCTGGGTTGATTATTTGTTATCCTACTGTGTGTGTTGCTAAGTCCAATTGAACTAAATAAATATTAAAAACATTTATTTTAAAAATCAAGGCTGTAAACATTAAAATGAGAATTTGTGCAAAATTTTCAAACGTCATTTTCTTAGAACAAGGTAGGAACATTTTGAGTTGTTTCCCTATATATACTAAATGTATCGATATAGTACAATTAAAATTAATATGTCATGAAAAATTCAACAATAAAAAAACAGCGTAATCAGAAAAGTAAATTGAAAAAATCATTAAAAAAAATTAACAGAAGTACATCAAGGCATATAGGTACATTAACTTGCACTCACGTAAGTGGAATATATCAATATACCATTACGATGGTTGAACACAGTTATATCACCCTCCCGATTGTTTAGTTTCTTGGCATGTATCTATTCAATATTGATTTGTAATATATTTTTTTGTTAGTAGATATATAAATATTGCATTTTGTTATGTACTTATACTTCCATCAAATATTTAGCATGCTCATTTTACACGTATAAATATTATTGTATGTATTTCATTGATTGATTGCCACTTTTGTTCTTGTGATTTTGTACCATATTTACCAGTGGCGTGCTCGCGTCATCATTTACCATATTTTGCATTGTGTTTTATTTCCTTTTTCTAATATCACTCCTTTCTTCTTATGTGCATATTCTGTCTCCACCGACTTCTACACTGGTCACTACTCTGTCTTCTTGCGGATGTCTTGCTGAATGCTGGCTGTTCGGATCCGTGTCCTGCACCACCGTCATGCGAATTGGATGAACAGGCTCCAACCCCTCAGCTCATTATTGTAAGTATACCTTTTGCATCTTGTTATGTTATTACAGCTTGAGTGATTAAATTAAGTACCTACACCTTTTTTGTTGAAGACATTGATACAACAATTGGATAAACCGTGTTGATATACAAAATATCCCTCGTAAACCACTGTCATTAATACAACTCAACCTGCCCGAGTGTGTTAAGAGTTCTTTCGAAAACATAAATACGGATGAAAGTTGTTGAAAAATGAACTCGAGCCACATTGCAACCAGGCGTAATCCATAAATGACAAAACAAAATCTTTTACCTCCTCTCTAATAATTTACATAACATTGTAGAACTCCCCAATTTGTTGAAAATGATTGATTTAAATACAATGTTTCTATTAAAAATTTAAAAAATCATATATGGACGACCCCTAAGAGTCATAATTCCAAATCTGCATCAATATATTTATATCATTATTGTACTATTCTATTGGCGCCATTTATGGCTGACGGATTGAAGAAATTTTTTTGTGACAAAGAATTAATCGATAATTTTAAACAAACTGCTACAGTAAAACGACCCAATTTCACTTAGGCCTTTATTCTATCCAATTCCTCAATTGTATGTATATTTTTATAATAATTCTATTTGATTTTGGCAAGCGTCATACAATTTTTTTTTACATTGATTTTACTGCCAAAAGAAACAATTTACGTTTGGGAAGCATTTTGAAAACATAATAAAACACGTAATGTTCAATTTCTGTATCATTTAACTATAAATAAATCCATATTTTAATTTACTTGTATATTTTCTGAATAGTGGTGGACTATCTCAAGCGCCTAGTTTTTTGTAAATGACTTCCATAATTAAAATTCCAAACTATGAATAAAAAAGGTAATATTTGAAATATAATGAGACACAAAAATATTGAAGTAAATCTTTAGTGGGATTGTCGGTTCTTATTGTGAATGCACTGAATAAAATTATTTAATACATTTCACAAATTGACCTTTTCTTATCATAGACAAGTATTTTTTAAACATTCCATTATTCTTTCAAATCGTGACCTTTTTAAATAGGTCTAACAATCTAAATAAGAAACAATTGTTGTAGGGGAAACAAGTGATTTTTACTGTAAAACATGGAGAAACGAAATAATGGCACTTAAGATATTTTAGCTGTAAGTATGACAATATTAAAATATAATATTGTAATAAATAGTGTATAAAATGGACGCATTCATTACAATTTAAAGAGGAAACCACATTGTTTATGGTATTTCAAAATAAATTTTCCAGATTTTCTGTTATTAATAATAATTTAATTACCATCACTTTTTTATATTTTCAAGCAATACGGCTTAATGCCAAAACATCAGCAAGTATGGATCTTATTAAACTCAACCCCTTCTTTATATTTAGGATCCCACACTACCGTTGTATTTGTAAATACCGATTAATGATAACTTCTTGGCAGCACTGTTAACTATACAGAGTAGTGGCGGACGGTGGAGTTGGGCTGTGGAGATTTGACATAAATAGTGCACACTAAACTTTGTCAGTCATACTTATTCGTTTTCAATAGGCAGGGTTTAATTGAATTTTAAATACTAACTAATTATTTGTATTCTTGGTTCAATGAAAATAAATTAGTATGGCCGACAAAGTTTAGTGTGCACTATGTATGTTGGATCTCCATAGCCTACCTCCATCATTCGACACTCATACAGTGTGGCCAAGTAGATATAGTCGATGAAGTGATGTTTAATTTGTAATATCGCTAGCAAATGCTGTGTAATGTATAATATATTATTTTTTGTGCCAACCCATGTAGCTTCTTAGTTGGCACTGTAGCTATTGGATTACCACATAAGTATAATGAATGTCCTGGGTTCAATCCCCTGCTGGGTCACAGAAATCATATTGATTTTAAATAATTAATCGTTATAATATGAATACGTGTATTAATTAAGGCGCTAAGTACCAAAATAATAAAAACTGACATTTTTATAAAAAAATGTTCTACATACCAACGCCAATAACTTCAACTATAGTCTAAGTGCCTCAAGCAATTCAAAAAAATACAGCAAAATAATTAAACCTGTCGACGTTGTAAGTCCGTTGGCGTGTTTTATTTATAATGGTGTAAGTAGCACTGCAGTGGTCAACGGCATTCAATATAAAATAGCTGACGATAGTGTGTTGACACTTGCGAGTTCTTAATACCTAAAATTATAGAAGCTGCCGTGATTGCTTCACACTGTAAAACTACATTTTTCAAAAGGTCTGCTTCATAAAATTTTACTGCAATGACTCGGTATTTTGTAACTACAGGCAATACTACTTTTTGGTACTTAGAGCCTTATTTAATACACGTATTCATATATTGGTCAGCATATTGTCACCCTGTTTCTTTTCTTAATCTTAAAGGCTAAGGTTTAATAGATTTGAATTAATCTAGATTCTAGATACGCCCTTAGACTCAGTGACGTCCCTAGACAAAATGCCGCCCCTAGGCAGCGCCAAAATTCTGCTCCATTTTTTATACAGTATTTTTTAGCATACTTTCATGACTCCAATATCTAAAAAATGTGTTGTAAGTAAACATTACAAACAAAATAATACCACTAAAACATACAAAATTAAATTTAGATATAAAAAGCGCATTAATATAATATAACTAAGTTAGACACTTACTAAAATCACCAGAGTTTGATGTCCTTAAAAGATACACATGACAACTGTTAAACCTTTTATGTTAATTAATACATTTTGTTGCCAACCACTAAGCTAATTTTTTTAGTGGAAAGATATTTTCGTTATTGCTAAGTTTAGATGCCTATTTCTATATATTATACCAAATGTTTCTCCACGATTTGCCGCCCTTCGAGTGACTGCCGCCCCCAAGCGACACGCAATCTGCCTACCCCCACGGGACTTCACTGCTTAGACTGACTTAGAATGCCGTCCCTTTTACATCTTGAATCTCAAATTGAATGCAACATTGTTAGGTTATGTTAGGTTAGAAGTGCAATAAAAATCTTAAAAAAAAAATACATACACATCATCTACTGATGAAACCCACTCTTAGACATCGGTATTTTTGGATACGTGAAGGTCTGGAAGCTGACAGGTTTCGACGGCCCCTTGTGAAAATTTGCATATATTATTATGCTATGCGAGCCAAATATAACACTGACTATTATTATACGCGAGCAATTCAAAAAAGTAGATTTTCGCTTACTTATCTGCACAAAATAGAAATGGGGTGACAATTTGTGCTTGTGATCCCTTTAATAGAGTTTGCACGATTGACTAAACATTATAACTAAACTCTTAGTGTGAGGCCTCAGTGCCAGCGTTCGGCGCAGCGTTGAGCGTTGTGCGTATCAAACGTATAACCGTATAAATGTATAACCAAAAAAAGACATTGTCTACGAACATTTTCACGCACGGTTATACGTTTGAGTTGCGTAAAACGCTCAACGCTGCTCTAAACGCTGGCACTGAGGACGTACACTGAGGATACGATTAGGTATATTGTAGGGGTCATTAAATTTATCCGCCTAGAGGACATTTATGATATTTAAACAAACTTGATAAAATTATTGTATGTAGGTGATTAACCGAAATCAGTGGACCTATTCTAGCAGTTAGGTTTACTGTTAAAGCAGAATTTACCACAACATTACTATAATAACAAGGTATACACTGTATGCAGGAGCTATATTCCGCTTTAAAAGTAAAAGCGATTTCTAGAATTTATTCCCAGTTATTATAACGTCAGTCTATCTTGTAGAACTATCACTCCTTAAGCCGCATTTAGACCAAGCAAGCGAATTTCCCCCACTGCAGCGAAATTCTCTCGCTTTTTGTTGAGCGAGCCATAAGGGTTTCGCTGGAGTGGCGGAAAAACAAACATTTGCTCGCTTGGTCTAAATGCAACTTTACATGTAAGATTCTTGCACCGATAATGTGTTAATTGTTTTCAAAATCTATCCACAAAATACTTATTATTCATATAGAGAATTTATTCTTTTTTTTTAAATTTCGAAATCTTATTTAAAACTATATTTAGGCAGTTTTTACTGTCTAATAAAAAAAGTTATTTTTTAATTCACAAAGTTGATAATATAGACTGACGATACGATGTCCTGATACCTTTCCATATTATGTTTTTTGTTTGCTTGTGTATAAATTGATTAAATCCTTTGACTAACTTGTACCCTCATGCTGCCGTAATTGCGAACCTGTAGTGCCCAGAAGCGCAAGCCACGTTTGAGGTAAAGTAAGAAACATATCACGCCAAATGTATTTAAGTGTTTCCTATCTGTGTGGTAACGTTATCAGTAGGATTGTGGTTTCTTTAGCGATTTAGGTGTAAAGTGTTATCCTAGTCCAGTAATTAACTTGTATGTTATGTGACCCCAATTATAAATTATTATTTTTCATACTTTTAACATTTAAGTTTTTCATGTTCAGCGATTTGTACAAAAAACTATTGTACATTTGTTTTATATGCTCGTTTAACAGCGAAAACTCATTAAGTGAACTGATTAAAACTTGGTCAAAACTCATAAAATGAACATTTTTCATCTACTTACCAGTTTTCATTTTGTAAATATCTTTAAACGATACGTTTAGTGAGTTTTTGCTGAGAGCTAACATTATGATGCACATTATTTTTTATATGTAGATTTGCACAACTGTATCATGTAAAAATCAGTAAATATCACAATGTACAGAATACTAGACCAGACTGTTAATTCTTTTTGATTTTAAAGATGTACGATAATGTAATGCATGTTTCAGATTTCGGTTTATACTAGCAATTTATTATTATCATCGATTTTTGTAGTTGGTCACCATATTGTTTACTTCTCCTTCTTTCCTCAACGTTTTCGGCTCAACCCAGAGGCCATGGAGAGAAAAGAAAGTATAGGTGATAAAAGTCTCGCAATATAGTATATCGTACAAGCATGTTTCTTGATAGAAAACCAAACCATAAAAAAACAGACAGCCTAAATTCATTAAGTGATGAGATATATTATTAGAGATTAGTTTATGTATTGTGGTATTTATTTATCTAATATCGAATTACTATCTCAAGGTTATTGACATTCATCAGTTAAGCCAAATAATGTTAAGTTTTTGATTTATTTTAATCTACTTATATTATATAGATAAATACTAAATATAAAAATTAACTAAAATATATTTGAGTTGAGCAATTAATTCTTCCAGTATCCTGTATGTCGTTCAGTAATTGAGTGTGAACAGTGTTATGTGCATAATATAAAGAGAAATGTATTAAGTACTTATACAATTATTATTAGTTATATTTTTTGATGAGGGCTTATAATTTGTTTATAGTCCTTATAAAATTCCACCAGATTACATTTTAATTAATCCGAAATGGAATTATAATTGCATTAATAATCCTATTTGACATTTGAAAGTGATCCAACCTATTAATCATTTATTATCTAGTTTCAGCATGTATTTATTGGAGCCATAATATTAATTTTTTTATGGAGCAATTTGTTTTTATAATCCTCTTTATCAATAAATTATTATTGAAGCAAAAAATTAATTCCATTTCATGTTTCGATGAAGTATTAAATATTATTTTCGGCTAATAAGGCCAAATAATTTTATTACTATTTTATGCAATAATTGTAAAATTTTGTCCAATGTACTAATTTTTGATTATTTGACGCATTTTGATTGCATAAGATAAGGAGTTCGTAACTTATGAGTCATGAGCCATATTTGGGTCGATTAACATGAGTTTGACGTGAATTATTTTCAACAGAAATTTCGAGATAATATAGCTACAAATAATGAAACATTTTGACCCACTGCCCGTTGAAAGTATTGACTTTTTGAACACTGAAACTTAGTGTGGCAACTCGTCACATCTATATTTCTGCAACTGCAACAATATATTATATATTCAGGGCCCGTGGCGTGAACTGACCGTGAACTCACTTACGTGACGTGATAACGGTCAGTTTCTGTCTTATGTATAATAAAATTGAAGCCCAGTCTGTTACGGACGCTTGTTACAATCTAATATATTATGTTGCTGTGTATATCAAAATGGAGTTGGCACCATCGTCCAAGGTGACAAACTATCAAAGAAGAGTTTCAAGTCATCTGCGAACAACAAAACATGGCATTTTTAATAACTCTTAGCCGGGTTGAACATATAAACTCCTCTTGACTGCAACACATGTTGGTATTCACAAAACACATGTAATTTCAAAACAACTCGCCCAGTTTTGATATATGACGATATCCCAGTCAAGACGATTTTCAATGATTTAATTATTTACCGTAACAAAAACCGACTTGCGCTGCAGACTGCAGGCTGAAAATGTTCTGCACCACATCTAATATAACACCCAGATTCGATTCAGAAAATGTAATAAGTACTGTGATACTAGGGCTTATGACTTATGGTTCTTCACGGGGAACGGCAGGAAACTAGATGTAGTCGCGATTCGAGAGGTAGATAATTGACAATGGTCATTTTGTTGTGGTGGGTCTGATCAAACACGTTTATTTTGATACTAATTTATATGGTAAATTATACACAGTTGTCGAATTGATTGTTAACTTATTGTCCGAGATCGCAACATGTTCTTTCGGCCTGAAAAAAACAAGTCTGCGAATGTAAAATTTTTGAATCGGCTACTTGTTAACACATTAGGATGGCAACTGACCTTTTTTTCTGTACCTACCTGAAATCAGAGCGCTAATGTTAGGTACATACCACTTTCGCAGGGAGAAAGCGCATCATGTTAAAAACACACCAATTTCAAATAAAATCAAACTTGGCTGTCTTTGGTATAATACATTGATTCATACATTGTAATTAAAATAATATTTTATGTATTTGTTATTATATATTACTTGGGTCGCAAAATAAAAACAATTAAGTACCCTAATCTGGATCACGGCTCAAAAATGTTATGAAACCCTGGATTAGAATAATATCAATATACTAATTATTTAATGATGAAATATTTATTAATGTGCTTGTATGTTTTTTTTAAATACAGGGCGAATTAGAGCAGCAACTTCTGCAAGCCAATCCGATTCTTGAGGCGTTTGGTAACGCAAAGACCGTCAAGAATGACAACTCATCGCGTTTCGTAAGTATATTAAAATATTTAGTAATCTAGCAAATTCTTTATAATATATTATATTGTGCAATGAAGTAAACATAAAGGAATTTTACCTAATTTAATTTATCTTTACTGGCATATATTTGTATAGTTGTTAACTGGCAAAATTCATTATCAAAAGAGCACAGGAATTAATAATTTGCTATGTTCCGCGTTGTTTCGTGACTATCTTTTAAGATCTAATTAGACATTGAGAAGTTTTGCTTAATTTAAGTTATCATATCGTCACCTCAATATTACAACTAGATAACTCTGATTTGATCATTCTTGGGAAAATGAAATTTAAACGTTACTGTTTAACATAAATCTCGGGACCAATTAAATAATGTTCAATTTTAAAATATAAATAAATATATAAAAATTAATACAGCTCCAATTAACTTATGTTATGACTTACCTAGTTTTATCATTTTGTGGAGAAGAAAATGTAGAATCATATCATTGGTGTTTTGTAAAAAGGGCGAATTAACCAAAATGTTATTTTACAGTAGGAGGATTTTTAACTTTTGACATTTATTTGTTTATTACCTGTAGATGATTATAAATATCTAACAAGTTTATAATAAAGCTTCGAAAGAATACTGTCATTATAATAGGTATTATTATATAATATTTTAAAAGGCCTAATATGTCACATTTGATTTTTATTTCGTAATTTTAATTAATTTAATTTTAATCAATTATCGTTTTTAAGTACTTTCCTGTGGAGATACAAATTCGCCGTTTTTACACAACAAAGCTAGTGGGGTACATATTGTATTTTCATTAAAATCTCGATTTCGCCAAAATGGTTGATTCACCCTTTTTACAAAACACTGACGATATTCAATAGCTATCTCAAAAACAGTCAAAATCAAGTTGTCTATTTGTAGTATTGAGGTGACGATATTATCACTTGCAATGTATTGATTTTTGTTGTGAAGTTGCCAGTCGAGAAACCAGTGTCTTACATATCGTCACTGTTCTGGCAGAAGACACTAATTCGAAAAAATGACATATTGAGTTAGTTATACCAAAATGTTCCTTATTTCAAACTTTACTGTCTGCAAACCTTCTTAATAAATAAACAGTCTTCATTTTAAAGTCATCCTTTTTACGATTACTTAATAAACTCACATGATAGACCATTTCAAACATTTTGACAACTTCAAAGTCAAAAGTACTTAAAACTAGTATTCTCCAGTTAGTGTGTTCTGCCAGAACAGAGACGATATTTGACTATGAAGGCTGCCATGTATTGTCCCATCAGGTTTTTTTGGTGTCTAAATTATCAAATTTAATGAATAATATCGTTTACTGAAAAGGTATTTCTAAATCAAATGAAAAGTCCATTCATAACTTACGTTGCGATGTTATAAGAGTAATTTTACATATAATAATATCAAACATATTATGAGCGCACTAGGAGTTAAATAGAGTAATTTAATTGGATGAAATACTTCAAGAGTCAATCAAGTTGCGTATGATAGATCATTTGAGCAGATCTCGTATATATACTGAATTAATTAACTGATTATTAATGCATACACGACCGACTGGAGATAAAATCAAAACATCATCTGCTTCTATTTTACTAAGCAGTAAATTGTATAAAGTCATCAAAGAATTTTTAGTAATTGTTACTTTAATTAAGAGACATCGCTGAAATTGTAATGGGCTGGCATATTAGGCAGCGGGTGGATAACGGCTGAATAAATTTCATCTGCTGCCCTAAAGCCCACTTGACGACAAATCAATTATGATAAATGGTGGAGCTAAGGTCTAAGTCTTAATTTAGCAATGGATCAACTCGTGATGGAGGATAATGGGGCATTCTGGAAACTTGACGCAGATACCTTAAGCTGCCTGTGACCGTGTACACACCATGTTGCAGTGCAGCTGCGGGTGGGTGGGTGTTGATTATGGCCGTATTTTTGTGTTTCCTTGCGGTCCATGTGGGCCCGCTCTGATGTGGCTCATTTATGTTCCAATGTAGTCATGGCTGTACAATCAATAGTAAAAACCTACCGAGCTGATCAGCGTACATTGTTACCTGTTTGGATGTGAATCGAAAGGATTTAACTGAAAGGCTGATGTGAACAGTAGTATAATTTTTAAAATGCGTTGGGTATTGAAGTAAACTTTGGGCAACGCACAGATATTATACCAGGTCCACACTGGCAACGTGTTGCGCGACAACCTCGTTAAATTTTACGATAATTATCATACTTATCGTAAAATTTAACGAGGTTGTCGCGCGACATGTTGCCAGTGTGGACCCGGTATTATGACTACACAGGTACACCTGTGTTTATATTAAGTGTTCACACACGTAGTTAGGTCCCATTCTAGTAAATATTCATCACTGTGACATGAGTAGTGAAGAAGCGGTTGTGTTTGCGCTAGTTGATAGAACTGTAGAAAGCAATGAGTATGCATTATATTTCTTATATTAAATTAAATTCTTATTTAACGTGTGTGGTTATTTTTAGGGTAAATTCATCCGAATCAACTTCGATGCATCGGGTTACATTGCGGGCGCAAACATCGAGACGTACCTCCTTGAGAAGTCGAGGGCGATCCGGCAGGCCAAGGACGAGAGGACCTTCCACATCTTCTACCAACTGCTGTCAGGCGCGTCCGCTCAGCACCGTGCTGAATTTATCCTGGAAGATGCCAAGGGCTATCAGTTCCTGTCGTATGGATCGATACCGGTGCCAGGAATTGACGATGCGGCGGAGTACCAAGCGACAATTAAGTCCATGAACATCATGGGGATGACCCAAGAAGACTTCAGCTCCATATTCCGGATCGTTTCCGCTGTGATGCTGTTCGGCAACATGCAGTTCAAGCAGGAGAGGAACTCCGATCAGGCAACGCTGCCAGATAATACCGTCGCGCAGAAGGTTGCACACCTTTTAGGTTAGTTTTTCTTGATACTATTTATTACTAGATTGAGCGACAATATCCATAACGAAAATAACTATGGATGATGAATAATCCATTATCGGACGTTGGCGATAATTTTGCCATCTTATCATGTTTGTATTCAGAATTGTCCTATTGTAGGTTCTACCCTACGGTGGCCTTAAGGTGGACACGTTCGGCAGAGCGTTAAACGGCGTGCGCAATTCAAACGTATAACAGTGTGTGAAAATGTTCGTAGACAATGTCTTTTTTTGGTTGTACGTTTGAGTTGCGCACGCCGCTCGGGGCGCCAAGAGGAAACACGAATGAGACACAGAAAATCGCACTGTTTTGAGAATATTTTTCATAACAAACATTTTATGAATATGAACTAAATATTGTCTACTTCATATTTCAGGTTTATCCGTCACCGAAATGACGAAAGCATTCCTGAAACCACGGATCAAGGTGGGTCGCGACTTTGTCACCAAGGCGCAGACCAAGGAACAGGTGGAGTTTTCAGTGGAGGCTATCGCCAAGGCTTGCTACGAGAGGATGTTCAGGTGGTTGGTCAACAGAATCAACCGATCGCTCGACAGAACCAAACGCCAGGGAGCCTCCTTCATCGGTATTCTCGATATGGCCGGCTTTGAAATCTTCGAATTGAACTCATTTGAACAGCTCTGTATTAACTATACCAATGAGAAACTTCAGCAGTTGTTCAATCACACCATGTTCATTCTTGAACAGGAGGAGTATCAAAGGGAAGGTATCGAATGGAAGTTTATCGATTTCGGCCTGGATTTACAACCGACCATCGACTTGATCGATAAGCCTATGGGAATCATGGCTCTCTTGGATGAAGAGTGCTGGTTCCCCAAAGCCACCGATAAGACTTTCGTTGAGAAGTTGGTCGGCGCTCATTCCGTGCACCCCAAATTCATGAAGACCGATTTCAGAGGCGTCGCTGACTTTGCCATCATCCACTACGCTGGCAAAGTGGACTACTCTGCCGCCAAGTGGCTCATGAAGAACATGGATCCCCTCAATGAGAACATCGTCTCCCTGCTTCAGACTTCTCAAGATCCGTTCGTATGCCACATCTGGAAGGACGCTGAGATTGTTGGCATGGCGCAGCAAGCCTTGACCGACACCCAGTTCGGAGCCAGGACCCGAAAGGGTATGTTCAGAACCGTCTCCCAGCTCTACAAAGAACAGTTGACTAAACTTATGGCCACCTTGAGAAATACCAATCCTAATTTTGTCCGTTGCATTATTCCAAACCACGAAAAGCGTGCCGGTAAAATTGAAGCACCGCTAGTATTAGACCAGCTGAGATGTAATGGTGTCCTGGAAGGTATCAGAATCTGCAGACAAGGCTTCCCCAATAGGATTCCGTTCCAGGAATTCCGACAGAGATACGAATTGCTCACCCCGAACGTGATAGCCAAAGGATTCATGGATGGTAAAAAAGCATGTGAGCAGATGATTAGGGCCTTGGACCTTGACCAGAACTTATTCCGCGTCGGTCAATCTAAGATCTTCTTCCGTGCCGGAGTGTTGGCCCATCTGGAAGAGGAGAGAGATTACAAGATCACGGATCTCATTGTTAACTTCCAGTCGTTCTGCCGAGGATATTTAGCAAGAAGGAATTTCCAGAAGAGACTCCAGCAATTGAACGCCATTAGGATTATTCAGAGGAATTGCGCCGCATACCTGAAGTTGAGAAACTGGCAATGGTGGAGACTTTATATCAAGGTTGGTTTTTAGTTGTTTCTAAATAGTAAATAATATATTCGTAAAATTTAAATGCAACCAAGAAATAAGGCAAGACCTTTTTATGTTAGTACAGCCCTCGCAATCAAAGCATGAGTGTGACATGCTACCATTGGCCAAGGGCGGAGGTAGGCTGTGTAGATTCTACTTAAATAGTGCAGACTAAACTTTGTAAGTCATACTTATTTATTTTCACAGAATACAATCGGAGATGGTACTGGTTAGTTTTTAAAATTCAATAAAAACTTTGCCTAACTAAACCATAATAGTAGATAGGCTCTGGAGATCCGACAAATATAATCCACATTTCGTCACCCATACTTATTTCTTTTCATTGAACTAAAAATACAAATTGCAGATGGTTTTGAAAATTTGATTAACCCCTGCCTATAGTAAACCATAATAGATATGAAATAAAAAATATTCTTTTATCTATAAAATATCTATAATTATGTCATTAAATCATACATAGTTTGCTTCTAGTTTGGGTTTGATTGAAGTTTAAAGATAACCAATACAACAAAGTTTAGTTTGCACTATTTATGTCAGATCTCCACAGCCTACCTCCACCACAGCATGCTACGATTAAACCTGTAATCCAAAATGACTTGAAGCTAATTTAATCATTAGCCTTAGTAACCTTAAGGTCCTTTTAAATGTCAGTTCTGTTATCCATTCTGTCGAGGTTTCCGTTTTGGTCCCTTCTGTTTTGAAATAGCATTGTATTTAGACAATCAGTCTAGTTGTCCGTCCAGTCTCAGTTGACAGATCAGTTGGGAAACAGAGGAAACAGGTGGATGTATATTTACATTTTTTTTATCCATTAAAAATGAATATTATTTTTATAATAACTTTCTAAACATATTGGTTGGTATAATGCAGTACCTATATTTGAAGAAATAATAATATTTTTAATTGGATTAGTCGTATGAAATTTTCGGCAACATAGTCATTTACACGTCAATTTAACTGGCGACTAATAACTGATGGAAAACCCATTCTGTTACGTCTCCGTTTCGGTTTCAGTCAGCCTCTTCAGTTTTGCATTGACACAACAGTTTATAACTGATAGCTCGACTGAAACTGAGACTGATCGTTTAAAAGCACCTTTACTATCATATATTAATTAGGGTCTGTCTCCATAGACAAAATACAAATTTTTTGTGATACTATTTAATGAATTTGACAGGTGAAACCGCTGTTGGAGGTGACCAAGCAAGAAGAGAAACTAACGCAAAAGGAAGACGAACTTCGGCAAATCAGAGACAAGCTCGACGCCCAGCTGAAGCGGTGCCAGGAGTACGAAGTTAAATACCAACAGGCCAATGACGAAAAGATTCAACTTTCCGAACAACTGCAGGCTGAAATTGAATTGTGCGCGGAAGCGGAGGAAGGTCGCGTGAGGTCGACGGCTCGCAAGCAGGAGCTGGAGGAATTACTGCACGACATGGAGGCCCGGATTGAAGAAGAAGAAGAGAGAGGAAACGCTCTCAACAATGAAAAGAAGAAACTCCAACTCAACATACAGGTAATGACAGTCATTTCATGTTAAACTATTTAAATTTATTCAATCAATAATTTGCAAGATTTTAGAATGTAACATTATTTATTAAACAAGCAATAAATATTAGTTAATTTCATCGTAATTGGGTATGGTACAAGTAGGTAAGTTGGTAAAGCGCATTGGCTGGAATCTGATGGACCCCACTGTACCTATTTTTGTTATATATTCATTATATATTACTAGCTGAAGTACCCGGCTTCGCACAGGGTCGCTTCGTGGTTATATTTATCTTAGATATTTGAAAAATAATAAAAGGTAATAATTTTTTTAATATTAAAATATCTGTGTAATACAATATGGCAATATGAAAATAATTCTAATAGGAGTAAAGGTCAAACATAAGAACACTAAAGTAAAATCGAATCCAAAATATGAAAACGTTATTAATGTTATTAATATGTAGTAAAAAAAAAAAAAAACAAAATTAGATGGAACAAACAAACAACAAACTTTGTATTTTATATAATTTTCCTTCACCTTCGCCTTCACCTTCGCAGGTGTGCGCACAACAACTGACAAAAGTTTCATCGCAATCGGATGAATGGTATAGGAACGCATACGAATAGTAGAAGAAGATGATTTTCTAATTCAGAAATCTTTGTGGGCATGCGCATGACAACTCACCAAAGTTTCATTGCAATCGGATGAATGACATAAGAACGCATACAAATAGAAGAAGAAAAGATGGTTGTACTAATTCAGAAACCTTTGCGGGCGTGCGCACAACTGGTCAAAATTTCATCACAATCGGATTAATGGCATAAGAACGCATACAAATAGAAGAAGAAAAAGATGATTGTACTAATTCGGAAACCTTTGCGTGCAAGGGCACAACACTTGATCAAAATGTCATTGCAATCGGATGAATGGTATAAGAACGCATACGAATAGAAGTAGAAGATGATTTTCTAATTCAGAAATCTTTGTGGGCATGCGCACGACAACTCACCAAAGTTTCACTGCAATCGGATGAATGGTGTAGGTACGCATTCGAATAGAAGAAGAAAATGATGGTTGTACTAATTCAGAAACCTTCGCAGGCGTGCGCACGACAACTCACCAAAGTTTCATTGCAATCGGATGAATGGTATAGGAACGCATACGAATAGAAGAAGATAGAATAGAAGAAGAAGATGGTTGTACTAATTCAGAAACCTTCGCGGGTGTTGGCACAATTACTGACGAAATTTTTATTGCAATCGGATGAATGGAATAGAAACGCATACGAATAGAAGAATATAGAATAGAAGAAGAAGAAGATAGTTGTACTAATTCAAAACCATTGCGGGTGTTACCACAACAACTGACGAAGGTTTCATCGCAATCGGATGAATGGTGTAGGGACCATACGAATAAAAGAAGATAGAATGAAGAAGAAGAAGAAGAAGAAGATGGTTGTACTAATTCAGAAACCTTCGCGGGTGTTGGCACAATTACTGACGAAAATTTTATTGCAATCGGATGAATGGAATAGGAACGCATACGAATAGAAAAATATTGAATAGAAGAAGAAGAAGATGGTTGTACTAATTCAAAAACCATTGCGGGTGTTACCACAAAAACTGACGAAGGTTTCATTGCAATCGGATGAATGGTATAGGGACCATACGAATAAAAGAAGATAGAATGAAGAAGAAGAAGAAGAAGATGGTTGTACTAATTCAGAAACCTTCGCGGGTGTTGGCACAATTACTGACGAAAATTTTATTGCAATCGGATGAATGGAATAGGAACGCATACGAATAGAAGAATATAGAATAGAAGAAGAAGAAGAAGATGGTTGTACTAATTCAAAAACCATTGCGGGTGTTACCACAACAACTGACGAAGGTTTCATTGCAATCGGATGAATGGTATAGGGACCATACGAATAAAAGAAGATAGAATGAAGAAGAAGAAGAAGATGATGATTTTTCTAATTTAGAAACCTTTATGGGTGTACATACAACCACTTACCAAAATTTCATTGCAATCGGATGAATGGTATAGGAACGCATACGGGACAGACACACAGACAGACAGACATACAGACAGACAGACATTCATTTTTATATATTAGTATAGCCTATACTCTTCGCGCAAGTGCAAGCAATAAGTTTACAAAGTTTTATCGCAATCGGATGAACGGTATGGCTGCGCATTCAATACGAACAAACAAACACACAAATATTAATTTTTATATATTAGATTGTTATAAGTGGTCATTTCATTGAATTTGTAATTGAATATTTGGTTCCATGTATTGAGTCATTTAGTAATAATAATAATGTGGATCAAATTAGAATTTTTGAAAATCTGTTTTTCTGATACAATTAATAAATAATTGTATAAGCAAATAATGATGGTTAATAATATATTTCAATTGTTTATTTTTCATTACAGGATTTGGAAGAACAATTAGAAGAAGAAGAAGGTGCTCGTCAGAAACTCCAACTGGAAAAAGTGCAATGCGACTCGCGTATCAAGAAGTTTGAGGAAGATTTAACACTCTGTGAAGATACCAACCAAAAACTTCTCAAAGAAAAGAAGCTCCTGGAAGAGCGCAGCACGGACCTCTCTCAGGCGTTAGCAGAAGAAGAAGAAAAAGCAAAACACCTCAGCAAACTCAAGACCAAACAGGAAGCGTCCATAGCCGAACTGGAAGAGAGACTACTGAAAGATCACCAGCAGAGACAGGAATCGGACAGGTCCAAGAGGAAAATAGAATCTGAGGTCCAAGACCTCAAGGAGCAACTCAACGAGAGGAAAGCGCAGTTTGAAGAGATGCAACTGCAATTAGGGAAGCGGGAAGAAGAATTGGCTCAGTCCATGGCGAGGATGGACGAAGAAGGCGCGGTGCGGGCAGTCGCACAAAAGAACCTCAGAGAAATTGAATCGCAACTCGCTGACCTGCAGGAAGATCTCGAGGCAGAGAAGGCGGCTCGAGGAAAGGCCGAGAAGCAAAAGAGGGACCTCAACGAGGAGCTAGAGGCCCTTAAGAGTGAACTCTTGGACTCTCTCGACACCACAGCTGGTAATTTTTTTATATAAATTTAGTTATATAGAAATTTGTATCATTACATTATAAGTAATATATAATATGTTACCTTACCTACTAATAATGCACAATTCTTTATTTACAGCCCAGCAAGAGTTAAGATCAAAACGGGAGCAAGAAGTGGCTACATTAAAGAAGAGCTTCGAGGATGAGACGGTGTCTCACGAGGCTGCTCTCACTGAGATGCGGCATAAGCACTCTCAGGAACTTCAGGCCATCAATGAGCGCAGTGAACAAGTTAACAAAGTTAAAGCCGGTAAGAATAATTTTATAATGCAGGCATAATTCGTAATTTGCTGTTATTCAAATTACAAAATAAAATGGAAATTCCAATTACAAAATTATTTTGAACTCAGTAAAAGCTTTATTTATGTACTCTACCAGAGAAGTGCTAAGAATAACGTTCAATGGTAATTTTACAGGTTTGGAGAAGGCAAAACAGACATTGGAAGCGGAAAATGCAGACCTTGCCCAAGAGCTTCGAGGAGTAGCTGTGGCGAGAGCCGACTTAGAGAGGAGAAGAAAGCAAGTGGAACAGCAGCTTCAAGAGCTCACCGCTCGGTTACAGGAAGCAGATAGAGTCTCAGCCGAACTTCAAGACAAAGTCGTGAGATTGCAGACAGAGATCGAAGTGGCTCTGCAGCAGGTGGAAGAAGCTGAGTTGAAGGCTTCATCGGCCCTCAAGCAGGCTGGCACCACCGAAACGCAACTCTCCGAGGCTCAGGTCAATATCTGCTTTAAGATTGTTTATTGATTTTTATTAACGTAGGATGGAACAAAGACGCCATGAGTCTTTCATATAACTACTTTGTATGAAAAGTTATTATTTTCATAGTAACAAATCCATCTTGATATTGATGATGAAAAAAGTTTAGAACAGACAAGCTCCAAAAGTTTTAATAATTGGTATACAATTACAATTACAGTTAATACTAAATACACTAATAAATTTGATCGTTTTTTTCCCATTTCAGACTTTGTTAGAAGAAGAGACTAAGCAAAAATTGAGCCTACAAATGAAATTGAAAACATTTGAAAGTGACAAAGATGCCCTTCACGAACAACTCGAGGAGGAAGAGGAAGCCAAACGTGCTCTAGAAAAGCAGGTGCTGGCACTCAATGTCCAACTGGGAGAAGCCAAGAAGAAGGCAGAGGATGAAGCCGAATCGGCCGCATCCCTCGAAGAGCAGCGCAAGAGGCTCTCCAAGGACATGGAGGGACTCCTGCGACAGATCGAAGAGCTGCAGCAGGCCAATGACAAACTCGATAAGAGCAAGAAGAAGATCCAAGCCGAACTTGAAGACACTAACATCGAACTGGAAGCCCAGCGTGCCAAAGTCATGGAATTGGAAAAAAAACAGAAGAGTTTTGATAAGGTTGTAGCGGAAGAAAGAGCCGTTGCCGAGAGAAACGCGGCCGAAAGAGACGCAGCCGAAAGAGAAGCCAGAGAGAAAGAGACCAAAGTGCTTAGTCTTACCCGAGAACTGGACGAGGCCAGTGAAAAGGTGGAGGAATTAGAACGGGGAAAACGCAACCTGCAAGCTGAGCTCGATGACCTAGCCAACAGCCAGGGCACGGCTGACAAGAACGTACACGAGCTGGAGAAAGCGAAGCGCAACCTGGAGTCGCAGCTGGCAGAGACTCGCGCACAGAACGAGGAGTTGGAAGACGAACTGCAGCTCATGGAGGATGCTAAGCTGAGGTTAGACGTGAACATGCAGGCGCTCAGGGCGCAGTTTGAGAGGGACATCCAGGCCAAGGAGGAGCAGGCTGAGGAGAAACGAAGGGGACTAGTCAAGTCTCTCCGGGACATTGAGACAGAGCTGGAAGAAGAGAGGAAGCAGCGGACCAGCGCCGTTGCTGCTCGCAAGAAGCTCGAGGCTGACCTTAAAGACTTCGAGACCACCATTGAAATGCACAATAAGGTAGGCTATTATCGCATCTTGCATATTTTGATCCAAAGCACAGACCCAATGGGTTGGGCAAATGTATAACCATTATGACCATATGCTCCGATGTGATATATATGTAATTCATTAATTCACTTTTTCATGATAATATAATTGAGTTATTGTTATGCCATGCAGGTTAAAGAAGACAGTCTGAAGCAGTTGAAGAAATTGCAAATGCAGTTGAAGGATGCGATCCGGGACGCTGAGGAGGCTCGCCTCGGTCGAGAGGAACTTACCCAAGCCGCCAAGGACGCCGAGAGGAAGGTCAAACTCCTAGAGGCGGAGAGCATTCAGTTCGCCGAAGACTTGGCCAGCAGCGAGAGAGCGAGAAGAGCGGCTGAGACCGAAAGAGACGAACTCATGGAAGAGATGATGAACTCCAGCAGTAAGGGATCGGTCATGGCTGATGAGAAGAAACGATTGGAGGCCAGAATCGCCGCCCTTGAAGAAGACCTAGAGGAAGAGCAATCTAACAATGAAATTCTTCAAGATAGAGCACGAAAGGGACAGGTAATGATATTATTTTTCCAAAATTCTTATGCTGATTCCAAATAATACATTGGTTCTATTATTATGAAACTCATCAGTTTCAGTTGATCATCAATATTCAGAAAATACTCGCATTGTATTCATCATGACCTTTTTCTTAGATGTTTATATGAATGGAGCAGGTATTATAGGCCCTCCAGATGTTCCGATCAGGGTGGTTGTTTGAACCATTTTGGTTTGTAGATGTTCGAGTTATATACTATTATGTCAGTGTATTTTGGGGTGATTTTGAGTGGCAGTGTCATTCAATTGTCAAGCGTCTGACTAAATCTGATTACCTGTTGCATTCATTTTTGGATAGTTTTTGTCAATCGGGCTATAATGTCGGTGCGAGTAACTACGTATTTCAACTGGAAACTGTAGGCAACATTCAATTTATTCAGGCTGACAATAATGCCAGTTTTAAATAAAATTATTTCAGGTTACAAACCCATCTATATAGAAGGATATAAAAATGAAATTATTCCTGTATTTTAATTATGTTATTAATTACCTAATTAATTATTATACAAATTAATGCAAATTAAAAATATATATATTCTTTTTAACACTACAACAGGCCTAGAGTTCCAATGACGACAGTAGTGTATTTAGTAATAGAAATGAAACAATCACAAACACCCAGGCATTGAGAAAATCGCATAAATATATTGTGTTCTCACCTGGATCGAACCCGGAGCTCCCGGCTATAAGACCAGCGCCTTACGCACTGCACCACCTTTTACCTGTTACTTTGACTAGTCAACATAAACATTTTTTTTATATTCAGTCATCGCTACTGACATTAAATTTGATGATAACAATGACTCGTTTTTAATAATATTTATTTAAAGCATTGTGTTAAATCTTTTCAGAATCAAATAGACCAGCTGACGGTGGAATTGGGCACAGAGCGAGGCAGCGTACAAAAAATGGAGAGTAGCAAATTGGTATTGGAAAGGCAAAACAAGGAGTTGAAAGCCAAGCTCCAAGAGCTGGAGACGGCGCAGCGGTCAAAGACGAAGGGCGCCATCGCTTCCCTGGAGCTGAAGATCAGCAACCTGGAGGAGCAGGTGGAGACGGAGAGCCGGGAGCGGCTAGCGCATCAAAAGGTCAACCGCAAAATGGACAAGAAGCTCAAGGAACTCATTCTGCAGCTCGAGGACGAGAGACGACACACTGACCAGCACAAGGATCAAATCGAGAAGGTCACTATTCACCATTCATTCAATTAATATTTATACCTTCTACATCCCAATTACAACCCAAATAGTCTTCGCAGTGTTAGAATATGAATACAAATACCATGACTTCGCATCAACGGCAAAACCTCATAATCTCAGGATTTTTGCCATGTGAATATAAATAATATAATGAATAGTATGAAAATTCTCAAAAAATTGCAAACATCAATACGCACCGTGAGTGTAAAACCAAGGCATCTGCAAAAGACATATTTTGGATATATTAGGGTTTGAAGTCTTCGTTTTGTCAGGACAAATAGAGTTTCTAAAAAAAACCATAATATTTGGTTTATATCTGCATTATATTGCATGTTCTTTCAGTTACTTCACTTTTACATTATCAAGTTCACGACTTTTGCAGTTGAGTTGTTTTGCATTTAATCTCGAAATTGAAAAATTTGCAGATGCCATGGTTTTACACTCACGGTGCGAATATATCGTACATACATTATATAAAACATTAACTAGGCGACCAAACAAGACTTTCAATGTGCCAATTGGTCCAGAATATTAATTTTTTTGAGAAATTTAATTGACCCACCCCAAAAAAAGTAGAATTACCATCGATTGAATCAAGTGTGCTGTGATATTCAATAAATTGAATGGTGTGCCGTGATGCATAAAAGATTGGGAAGCACAATGCCTTCAATCCCAATGTTGAACACAAGGGTGAGACTATGGATATAGATAGACCTGAAGAAGTAATTAATTTTTTCCATGTGCTTACAGATGAATACCCGCGTGAAAGTCTTGAAACGTCAAATGTACGAGACGGAGGAGGAGCTGACGGTGGAGAAGTCCAACAAGCGGAAGGTGCAGAGGGAACTGGAAGACCTCATGGAGTCGCACGAGACGCTCTCCAGGGAGTGCAACAATCTGCGCAACAAGCTCAGGTCGGTTGATTGTCCAAAGTTATGATAGCATAGCACTATTGTGCGAATTTTGTAATGTGGCCCTGGCAAAAGCAGGTGGGATTTTTAGCCCTCCAGGTGGGGCAATATGACGTCTCAGTTTCAATATAGAAAACATTTTCCTCTTACCTGTGAATAGGGATGTCATATCGAAAGTTTTTTTAATGTCCATATCTACGGCTTAATTCTAGCAGCTGCGTTTACTGTTAATTGCAGAGTTTAGTACCTGCATTAGCATTCTGAAATATATACCTTTCCTTTGTGCTTGTCATGATGACATACAGATGGGAGACATCGCTCCTGACAGCTGACCTGATCGATATATTAAAAGTGGCAAGCAAGAGATGGAATGATGAATATTAAAAATTCATTATTAGATCGTATCATAAGACACGAATCAGAGAGCGAAGAGAGAGAAGACATCAGGCTGCCTATGTTAGTACGAGGGATAACTGACAGGGAAGCAGGGTTGACTCGTAACTTTTTGCAATCGCAGGCAAACAAAATTTGGACTGCAATCTATTTTTTTGCAGGAGAAGCATAAATGACTTAAGAGCGTACTTCAGTGAAACGGCAAATAATTTTCAACAGTAGGTGCAACAAAATTTCTCACTAGTCGCCAATCGGAGACAGACCGTCGGGGTGTCCGCACGTCGGATTTGTTTTGTCATGGCGTCGGATGAAAATATTCTTAAATCGTATAAAGATGTCAAATACTTAAAAAAGAAACTAAATCAATTAATATACTATTATTATTAGTAATATAACAATAAACATAACATTAAATGGACGGATGTTGGATTTTTATGACAAATTATATTTCGTTCGGCACGCGTCATTTGCACAATCCCCGCATCGCCTAGCCACGATCTTTTTAGACCATGCCTCAACTGAAGTATAGCCTTAATAAAATTAATTATATTATTTTCCCGTATAGGTTTAGACAAAAATATTCTTTTTACATTGTATTTTCATCGAATTGAAAAAAGAACACATGGAATTGAACCCCTCTCTATTTTTGTTTTCAGATAATATCTATTAAACATGCATGCCATTTCATCACCTCTATAAGCTTCGTTTGCCATCTGTTGTCGAGATTAAATAATGATCTTTGGCTGGTATTTACACAAAAGTATGGCAATGGCAGCTCATTTGAAATGATTTGCTGAAAAGTAGCGTTATCGTGATGACACATTTTTTCTGGACAAGGGTTCAATCCGACCCCTTAGGATCAAAGAAACATATCTCAATTTTTCAGAATTTTGAATTACTATGGTACTTGGACATAAATATTGTTATGTTAAGTGACAAAGAGAAATAGTTTAATACGCATCTCTGAAAACACTTTCTTGTTAATGTGAGTGGAATATAAATTTACTTGTGTTTGTCTTGTAAAGTAGACAAAAATAAGATATGTTTCTTTGACTCATAAGGGGGCTGAATTCTTAATCTAAAATCTAAATGGAATAGAATATCAATCTTGGTTAGTTAGTTCACATGGAAGATTGCAATGAATATTTTTACACTCAAAATAGTAGCTACACATTTAAACAATCAATTTCTATGTTTTTTGCCTACTGTTAAGAAAATTAATCAGCTAGTACTTTACAATCGCTAACTTGTGGTTGCCTCTGGTATCTCTAAATTGTGTGTAATTGTGGACAGCGGTGTTTTCATTTTGTCCCTTGTCTCTTCCTGCTAGAAGGACGGGTGGAGGGGGCGGCATCAACCTGACGTCTCGTCTGACGGGCGGCAAGAGAGGCTCCATCCCCCCGGGGAGCACCGGCTCCGGAGACGAATCCCTAGACGAGGCCAACGACACCACCGTCATCGCCGACTAGACCCACCTCATCTTGTACCGCCCACACCCCTTGTCTCTGCTTAACTGCTGCATTCGAATCCGAAACATTCTATTGGTGCGCGAAGTATTAACAAAACTATTTGTATAAAAACATAATTGTACTGAAGCAATATTAATTGGATTACTGTTTTAATAATTGAGTAACAAAAACAAAAATTAACAGTAAACAAAATTACTTTTACTTAAGAACTGAATTCTCAGACTGTATTTGATAATGTTGGATTATTTTCAAAATAAGTAGTGAAAAAATACTATGTAGTTTTTGTTTTTACAAATTCTGTCTTGTGATTTTATTGGTTTGGCATTTATTTTGTAGAATTCCATTTTAATTGTTGAATAAAATAGGTACACCGATACAAGTTGTCCGCTGAGTGAGGGCGCTGCATGCTAACATTTGGCATGTCATTCAGTTTTTTTACTGTGATGAGTTTAGTTCCATATTCCAACGGCGGACGATTTAAATTGGTACATATGTCTACAACACACGTATTTTTAACTCTACATTTAAGTTGTGATAGCCATTTTCACTTACATATAATATATGTATAAACATCACGATCATTTTTTTTAGAAGTATGATTATGAAATATATTTCAATTAAGTCTAATTAATAGAATATATAATTATTTTAGACATTTGTATTAACTTTCTATTTTAAACTACTTCAACAGAAATACATTCAACAAATGAAATATCTATCATAATATGGATGTATGGGTTGGCGCACATATATTGTATGTCCATTTTTTTTACTGTAATCGTTATTTGAGAAAATATTGTCTCATTCAAAGTGCATTCATTCCACATGTCCACTTCTCGTTTGACTTTCAATTGATTCTAATCTTTCAAATTCAATTTGCTCAAAACTTACAAACACCGGACATAGAACATCTGTGAACCAATCGATACATTGTAGAGTTAAAAATGTATTACTTTATTCGTAATCTTTTAAATAATAAAATAGAGACTGGGGAGGGTTTGATTGTAATTTGAAGCTAATGAGTTTTGTAATCCACGAATGGGGGGGACAAGCATGTAGTAACATACTCGCCCCCCACGGACTTGGCTTTTGACCTATCTTTTATGTAAAATAAGGTTTAATAGGCTATTTCTGTGTAGCGGGAGACTTCCGGACGTGCATGTGCCGAGGCTAAAGTATTAGTTTTTCTTATGTATTCCTATACGCGTTGTCGTGAGTTGGCGTTGCGTGGCTAAACTTTCCATTTTTTGCTCAAGTTTTTAAAATGATATAAACACCGCAACTCGCGTTAAATATCTTAATCTAAATTTTTAAATATCTATTATTAATAATTATTAAAGGTCAAACTTCATGGATAGTTTTTTTTATAGTTTTTTTGTTTATTGTCGTTATAAACTATGTTTTTTCTTCTTCTTTTTATTGATTGATCGCACACAACTTGTCTAAGTACATATTATGTAAAATTGTACATTTACCCTTATATATTTATATATATGTTTTCTCTTATTGTACACGATCTTCAATAGAACGATATTATCCTGAATGTTGGATAATATACCTATTCATTCTTCATTTTTCCAAACTCCAGCAGCATTTTTCCAATCTCGTTTTGCCATAGTAAAAGAATGAAAAATAGTGATTATTTATTACGTAATAAGTGAAAGCTGAAAAAAAAATACTAGCTTGTAAAGATTAAAATAATTGCCAGTATTTTATTTTTCGAAATCATTATTTCTGTTAATATTCAAACAAACAACAAAAAAAAAATCATTTATATATATTATTACATATTATTATGAAAGTAGTGTTAAGTTTTTTTTTTTTTTAGTTAAGCTATTGTATAATAATAAATCCATATGTGCTTTTATTCTTAGTTATTATAATATAGAGCCTAATACTTATGAAATTTTTTTTACTGGTGATTTCACTGATTTGATTAATTGTGGTACCTAAGTAAATTAATTTATAAATTCCTTTTGCCATTGTAAGTTTTTAATTTTTTACATACCTACCTAATTAAAGTTTTTTTTTTTTTTAAATATATGTTATTATTTTATTTCCCGGCATAATAAATTGGTGTGTTCTTACGTATTTATTCGTTAATTATTAATAACTATTGTCTACCCTTGTCTATTTTGATAATCTTAAATTATCAAATCGTTTTTTTTTTTTAAATGTCTCAGTCGTTTATTATTGTCACCTTTTGTAATTATTTTAAGTATTTCTCCATGAATTTTACGACTGAGATAATATATTATAATGTTGTTTTAAAACTATAATAACGAAATTAATTATTTTATTCCTTCAACTTGGATGCTAAATACAAACAAACACACACCGCCCCTTCGTTTGTAATATTTTAATTAACATTATACATAGTGTTTTTTAACCGTATTTCTTGAAAATGTTTTTCAGCATGCTTTAATGTGCGACAAAATACGATTGTTATTAAGAAATTAGGAGTTATCATAATATAATTTTAGGTCGGACGTAGAATGTACTATCCAAAATGGAATTGGAAGTGTAAATAAATATGTTTTCTTACGAAATGCTTCTCTTTGAGAGACGTACGCCGCACTAGAAAACTGTTACTTAAAATAAATGATGATTAAATGATTTTGAAGATATCTTCACATGATTCGAATCATACGGTACTTATATTTCCTGCGTTATTTGACCCGGAAAACTTTTCAAAAATAACCCTCGCAGTAAAATAAATAATATGTCCTTCTGAAACGATTTTTTATTTTATTTTGGCAAATCACACCATCTCCAAAATGCTTTTTCTCTCATGATTTAAAAAATCGGGTGTGAGGGTAGCAAAGTAAGCTAATTAATAGATTTTATATTATAAATATAATATGTTATTTTAATTATGAGTATACTATGAAAATATTTGCTAAATAATGAAACCCAACTAAGAAATTTGTAATACGTTTTTCAATACCACAATTAAAATGATTTATAAAAAAAAAATGTTGTTTTATTTTATGAAATGTTTTTCTACTCTAAATCCTTTCATAATATTTTATTCCAGGGCTCAGTAAACGTTGTAACACATCTGATGATGTTCAGGGTTCAGTGTCCCGATCCTCAGTCATGGGGTCCAGATGAAGGAAAAGATAAGAGACGAATGCATATTATGTATATCTATCTACCTATGTTACTCCTATTCGAACGCAGTTATCAAGATGTTCATATGTTAGTCTGTTTCTATATTGGAAAACGAAAGCTCACATAAATAGAACAGAACAATGCCTTCACTTGGAGCGCCACTGACCGAGATTGGATAATTTTCTGTTCAAATTAAAATAGTGAACGGCTCCATGTTACGAGAGCTTACCCTGAGAAACGTCAGATTTTTCGAGTCTATACCTGAAACCATCTAAACGCCACTTTTTGAGCATAGACAACCAAGGCAAAACCGCTATTATAAGCGTAGACAATAAGTACAAATAATATAAAAATGATTTACAATGAATAAAATTCAAACATTTTAAATCAATAAAATTCGCCGTTTTCAAAAATCTGTATAGCATAATAGAGTTTGCCAATGCATTTCATAAAATTAAAATAAATATAATGTAACCTTTGACACGAAGACACTCGTGCTTAATCCTTCATATAAAAACGCTCTAAACAATATGCGAAAATAAGGAACATTGTTCAAAATAACGTTATAGATAACAATATTTGGTACTGTTCGGTTATATGGAATACAGCGGAAAACGCATTTTGAAAATAGCCGATAAACTGGATTATTTGTTACTTTGGGTTAGGTTAGGTTAGGTTTGGTTAGGTTAACCTAACAAATAATCCAGTTTATCGGCTATTTTCAAAATGCGTTTTCCGCTGTATTCCGTATAACCGAACAGTACCCAATATTTATATAAAATTTAGTCGTGTTAACTAAACGATATTGTTATTATTTCAGATAATTTCAACTCAAATTTAATCAATAAAATAAGAAATACGAGTGAAAATGGCTTGGATGGCTTTTATTTACTCTTTGATTAGTGATTGTTTCCATAAGATGTATCCATAGTCAGTATTCCGTATCCGTATTCATTTAAATGTATAATAAATAAAACTGGCTCCAGTTTATTAGCCCCACGAAAACATTTTGCATCCACAAACAAATGGCCCGGTCAATACAGCTTCGATAAAACGGCTCCGAAACGTCTGTGATTTTCATTCAAATGACACTTTTCCTACTTAAAATTAACGTTTCGGTAAAATATATCTATCATAAATATTCATGAAGCGTTTCATCTTTCATATTAAATATACCAAACTAACCTCGTAACCAGATATAGAGAATATTAAACGCAATGTAAATGACAGGCATTGTTCCCAACATAGTAACTGTATTGTTAATTATTAAATTTATTAAAATATTTCACTGTTCTCTGTGACCGTACTTATTGTCTACGCTTATCGTCATACCGAACAAACAACTGATGGGTCCAATTTATGAGATAGTCATCAGGGGGATATAGATCAATATTACCAAGAATGGCAATGTTCTTATTTACACAAGGAATACGTAGCCAAATATATAATATATCTTCTAGTTTTTAGATTACAGTGTGGTAGTGGCAAAGGGTGGAGGTGGCTGTTAAGATTCAACAAAAATATTTACATTACAACTAAACTTTGTCAATTATGTGTATTTGTTTTCATTTAACTAAGACTACAAATTCCAGATAGTGTTACAAGTTAGTTTCTAAAATTAAATTAAACCCTGCGTCAGCCAAGCCATAACAGTAAAAAATATTCTTCCATCTATAGAATATCTAAAATTTTGCTTTTAAATCATACATCTATATATATAAAAGAAAGTCGGGTTAGTTACAACATTTATAACTCGAGAACAGCTGGACCGATTTTTACGATCTTTGATTTGTTGGATTTGTCTTAGCCCCGAACAGCAGAATAACTAATAAAACATCGGAAAAATTCACAGAAAAGAAAATTATGAATAAAATTAATTTTCTCATACATTTTGACATTTTGAACAATGAATCTCGCGCATTTGAAAATAAAAGAAAATCACAAAAAATTTAAATCCATATACAACGCCTTCTCTGATACATGACAGAAAGAATAAACAAGAAACAAACAAACAAATGAAAAGCGTTGTGTGAATTATCTATCCTTTGACAGTTGATTCAGTTCAGCCTCAGATAATCCTGAAAGACTTTGTTGTATACTCCGGCGAATTTTGGAGGAAGTTGTCCTACCTGAATCTTTTTTACTTCTTCGACAGCGTCAAAAAATAAAGCCAAGGATAAAATTACATGATCTCATTGCTGGTATTGCTCATTATTTACCTACCAATTTCAAAATCCATCCTTCGAACTTCATTCGACAATCGATCTACGTGAATAATCTAGCCGATTACCAGCTAGGTGCGCAAACAGCTATTTCGATCGTGATTTTCAAACGGTAAGTTGCCTTCGAAGATGTTCACTTTGTGAGGTTATCAAATTTGTGATTGTGTGTGCATCGATAACTGCTTCATTATATAATTTTGAATTATGTGATTAATTTTCCAGTGTTCATCATTTGATGATTCGTCAAAATGCTGACAACTATTTGCTGCGATTTCGCGAGAGGCGAAGATGTAAACATTGCTGGAATACTACCAAACAACGAAAAGCTTCGTTGTTCCATTGTCCTGATTGCCCGAATAAACCTGGCTTGTGTTTAGAACCCTGTTTTCGACTATATCGCGAACAAATTTAGTTTTTGTCAGAGTGAATCAGAAATTTATTCTATAAATATATCGTCACTGTTCTGGCAGAAGACACTAATTCGAAAAAATGACATATTGAGTTAGTTATACCAAAATGTTCCTTATTTCAAATTTTACCGTCTGGAAACCTTCTTAATAAATAAACAGTCTTTATTTTAAAGTCATCCTTTTTACGATAACTTAATAAACTCACATGATAGACCATTTCAAACATTTTAACAACTTCAAAGTCAAATTACTCAAAACTAGTATTCTCCAGTTAGTGTGTTCTGCCAGAACAGAGATGATACAAGTCATAATATTTTTTTGTCTCGATTTATATGTATCTTCACAGATTTTTTTAAAATGTACATAAACAAATATGAATCTATCATTCCAACGTTCTTTCAAAGTAATATCATATCGACCCTTAATCGGCAAAACAACGTAAGCGACACTTTTTGGTAAATTGCGTTTTAAATGGAGAACTGTTCAATATCACCTAGCGCATAAGTCACAAAAATATTAGAGCCCAATCTCAATCGCGTGACATTTTTTTAGGGTCTGTGCCTTTTAGCGTTTTAACTTGTATCGCATTATAAAGTAGAGCAAAACAACGTAACCGACGTTATTTGATAGTGTAAGCTACGGTACGGTTTATTCGGTTCGTGCGAAAACCGATTTGGGAGCAAAGTTCGCGCCGTCCAGTAAAACTGGCTGAGATAAAATAAACCTGGTAATAGAGTTTATTAAACAATAATTACCCGCCATTCCATCTCACTACTGTCGGAATAATCTACGAAGAATAGTATCTTCCTGTAGATTTTTGAAATGTTGAAAATGTATATAAAATTTATACTGAAAATTTGGATTCTTTGAATGAATCCACTAATGTCGTGATTCGGAATATTTTCAGAAACGTATTTAATAGACAGTAAGTTCAACTTGGGTTTTCATCTACCAAAAAAGATAATAGTGTTCTTTTTGCGAGCAAGTAACAAATATGTCTGGTGACGAGAGACTTCGGCTAATTGAAACGGATACTTACAAATGTCCCCTTACCGTAAAGGATAAATGCAAGGAGATGTTATTTAATGATCTGGCCAAAAGTTAAAATCACAATGACATTTTGTGCGCAAGTTTTGACCTCGAGAAGGTGCTAAACACTCCCTAGTCGAAATACGCATACTATAATGAAAGTATCTACGAAAGTGGAACAAATAATGGATACTGCTTTTTATGGGGTGAAACTGATGGTAAACGTGGCAGTAATGAGATCTCAGCAATCATGCACAAATCTTTGGACAGGACTGACAAAGCGGGAAAATATCAAGGAATTATTATACTGTGATTGGTCAGAATAAGAACCGGGCAACACTGGGTATTGATACACCCCTGTTACAGGCGGGCTTCTCCCGGTGTAAAATAATCATTTAGTAGCTCAAGTCAAATTCGAATAAATTTAAAGTACAGGAAGTCTAATGAACGAATAAATTACTAAAGAAAGAAAAAGAATAAATACAGATGAAGACAATTTGGAAGCACAAAGGGAGCCACCTCTCGAAGTAAGCGCATCCAAAGGCAGCGTAGCCGAAAATTCGTGATACCAAAGCTTGATGGTGTGGAGAGTGCGCACTCTCCTTTCTCGCGCAGGTTCATGGAGAGACTAGGGACGTGACGCCTGAAAGATATCGTGAAACAACAAGAGGTACCTCCGAAGTGTAACCATCTATAAAAAAAAAAAAAAGAAAGGGAAAAGGATACTTATTGTGAAAATCCATCCTAGTACCTGTGGGAAAGCCGTGCCGCCGTCAACGAGCCTGGCCGTTGTACCGCTATACGATGCCTTGCCCGCAGTAATAGGAACAGATGGAGACACAGTACCTGTCCATCTATGAGGTGATACTTCAGAGACCAGCAGATCAGTGGAAAACTTTCCACAGGAAGATATCCGCTGCTCGAAACGAGCCTGGCTCAATAGTAACGCCACTACCACGCCCTGGTTGCAAAGGCAGACGACGCCAAACGAAGTACGCTCCTATTGCACCAGAAGAAGAAAAACATAACACGAAATAATAATTCCGAACGAGGGCCAAATGTCTACAAATGTAGCCTCTCGGAATACAAAAAAACTGGACAGCCCAAGAGTCAAAGACTGCAGCTCCACGACCACTTCGCTGACTAGTATAAAAGAACGAGAAGAATACCAAAACCATTACGAAAACAAAATAAACGCACGACATTACAGGAGAAAAATAAAATAATAATAAATTATGACAAATGATAATAAGAAAGGAAAATAAATCAAACTCTGACTTATTCAGGAGCATTGCTTTGAGCAGGAAAATAGTAATTAAAATAAATATAGAACCAATACGTAAAGTTAGTTGTTTTTTTTTTTTTTGTTAGAATAGTTAGATTGTAGTTGAATTTTTTTTATAAACTGTTATCATGCCATGTATTTAACGGATGAACAAGGAATTGGATGGGTGGCCGATGAGATCAGGGCGTACCTTTCGACTTTAATCCAGATGGGGCGAATGATACACCCCTGTTACAGGCGGGCTTCTCCCGGTGTAAAATAATCATTTAGTAGCTCAAGTCGAAACGTAACCCTGACCTCTAGAAACGGCTTCATAAAACATCTAATCTGATTCCTTGCTCAACCACTTTTAAAAATTTTAAATTTTAATTTAAAAAGTAAAAATGATGATGGATGAAAGAGATAATTTTAAGACTAAATATAAGGATTCAAAAATAATAAATTTTGCCGCGCTTGTCGGCAACGTCCAAATTTCGACGCGCCTGCGCCGAGGTGGTCCTCGTGATTCGTCAAATCCAAAATCATGCGATAAAATTTGGCCAATCACGAGAGTCCTTTTTGTAGAATGGCGTGGGTACGCGAAGTTGAGAAAAAGAAAAAAGTAATTAGTATGCGTCCCCTTTCCGATAGGATAGGACCTGCGAAACTTATTGTTAAAACAAAATATGTAAACGTTTAAAGAAAATGTAAAATATAAACAATATCACGTTACGAGCACGAAAGACCGTGTTTTATTTACACTCCCACCGTTTGAATTTCTTTTTTTGTGAATCCGGGGTTCGATGGACTCCTGAGCTAGCCGCTGCAACCCCGGGGATCTCAGTATGCTATCTTATTTTATGAAAAATTCAACTTTCATTCAATTGATAGAAATACATTTTCTATTACCAGTGGGTCTATTCTGTATTTATCGACCGCTAAAGTGATAAAGTGATAAATATTATCAAACTTAGGGTAGGTTTGTATTATAGAATTAGCACTTATTGTAACAATTACAATACGTTGGTTGTAATTGTTGCAATAAGTACTAATACTTTTATACAAACCTACCCTAAGTTTGATAATATCTATCACTTTAGCGGTCGATAAAGTATAGAATAGACCCACTGGTCGTACTACGATGCTGGTCGATTCCATTCATGCGAGAATTGAGTCATTTATAATCAGAGTAGTTTGGGCACTATCAGAATGACCCACCATCATTTCCAACGCTAGGTCATCATTTCATATGCAGAATTCCGTGACTGGAAATCTCTCGCTGCTACTTGCATTGCTTCAAAGTTCAAAATTAAATTTGGTGAATTACAAAAGGCATACTGAATTTAAAAAAACTTACCAAATATTGTACCTACTCTGGTGACAGTAGGACTATACTGTTAGACCTAGAAAATGTCATCAGATCCCGATCAAATGCTGTGATGCTTTAAACGCCAGCCACCCTTGCTGTATAGTGCTAAATCACCAATATCGGAGATCGAGTATAACGATCTTAAAAGTCTGTGTTAAATGTAATATCCCTCAGAGATGACGCATGAGTTTATGAAACTGCCACATGGATTATCAGTGGAAGATACTTTATCGGAATCCGATCAGGAAGATGTGAATGAGGATAATACAGCGATTACTGCTTAAAAAATGTGGGACAATATTTTTTTTTTAAACTGAATAGTTGATTACAATTTTATTTTTATGTACGAGTAGATACGTACCTATTTCATTTCGAAAAATAGCAATACCTGATAATATTAATAATATAAGTGAAACCTCATTTATTTTTATTTTACCTATATGTGATTAAGTATCTACAAGCAAAAATATTAATTTAAGTATTTTTAATTTATTTAACAACGTCCCCTTTCGTAAAATAAATGGGTGCTTATGTTATTTATTTTAATACTTAATTAGTAATGCCCTGTGATGATAATTAGCATGAAATTTATAAATAAAAACGACTACGCCAAATAGCGTAAGCGACATGCCTGGAAAAAATATCGTGTCATAGACATAAGCAAAACAGCGTTACGGCCACTATCTCGAAAACTAAAAGAACTAATGCAATCGTTTTATAATTTCCGTATAAGCAGTAACCAATTATTATTAACCACATTAACAGAATTCATTTTTGGAACTAATTACGGAAATAATTTTAAAAAAACCTACTCTAAAATTTATGAATTGTCGCTTACGTTGTTCTGCCGATTAAGGGTCGATATATTGTAGTGTATTGTGATAGTGTAAATTACGTTTCAACTATTTTTATATCATAATGTCTTTTTCGTGAACTTTTTCAACAATAAGAAATATTATCAACAACATTAGAAGTTGAATAAATTGCTGTAAAACAAAACATGGAGTAAAAAAGGTAAGATAAAATTCCGTTCAAAATAAAATGTATATAAACGCAAAATATTATGTGAGTGTGAATATGCCTTTAGCGCATTTCACACGGCGCGACATCAATGAATACTGCACGTGTTTCGATATCTGGTAGGTAAACAATACAAATACATGTGGCGCACAGATGTATTTTGTGTAAATGACATTGCAAGCGACAGAACTGAGATAAAATATAATAATAGTTTCTAATATTTAATAGAGTTTTGTGGTTTCAAAAGGTGGGTATTTTTCAGGTTCTCTGTAAAGCATGCGATATTTTTTGCGCAGCCAACGTGTTAATAGAAAGATTTTTTTTTATATTTATATACTTACCAATTCATATTCCTCAATTTCAACATATTATTCTGAACGCCATATTAAATATTCTGATGAGGCTCGAGAATTTTACGAGACATCTCGCTATCAGGATTCTACGAGAAGGAACGGTAGATACGAGATAGATAACACCACGCACCGCACAATATCTATCTAAAACTACTATATAAAAATATGTCACAAACATTTTTCTCTATTACCATAATGGCTTCATGTTTTACTTTTATCGAGTAAAAGACAGCTCCCTGACAGCTTGTAGACAAGGTAGGGAATCACTGGCCCCACACCATATGAACAGATATGCTGTGTAGTGTATACAGAATAAACCGTGGTATGAAATAGCTGGCTAGGTTATGTTTGCAATTGAAAATGGTTTAATACCAAAGATGTTGAAAAAAACCTTTTCTATAAGAACCTAAATGTATGAAATTGAAGCAAGAAAAGACCTCTGGACTACTGATTAAGAGCTATAATGCAGAGTTGTCAACGTTAAGCGGCTGTTCTAATATGAATAATATATGTTTTTCTCATTGAATAATATAGGTCACCGAAATTGGCTTCTTAAAGTTAGGCGCGTATCTTAGGTACCTACGCGCCTAAGTTAGCTATACGTAACTCCGTATTGTAGGTTCATTTGAAGGGAACTTCATACTTCTTCGTACACCCTTCACCACGGTTTGCCGGTACTCAGGCCACCTTTTCTCTTAACAGTGCCCCATTCACCGCCAATTCCTGTACAGTGTGTTCTGTACTGTAGTACTGTGTAGTCTTTCTAACTTCAACTATTATTTTTTCAAACAGATCTTAGTTGGGTAGTTAAGTATGTTTGAATGTCTAGCAAATAGAATGTGTGTGAAGAGTTTGGATTACTTATATAAAGTTGTTTATAAAAACTTTTTATGTTACAACGCTTGAGATAAATTCCAAAACAGTAATTTTAGTATAGTCTAACACCATGGTATCTATCTATAATAGAAAGTTTTAACTCTTTGTTAATAAAATCAAAATGGCGGTTTGCTGTTAATGCTCTGCTATGATTATTTACTTACATAATTTGAGATTGTTTCATTACATATGGCCTAAAAGAATGAGTATGAGGCGAATCGCTGGGAATAACGCCCTATTATGTCAATCTAAAAGCAAGTTATTTAAGTCTGACCTGTATTCAGTTGGGCCGATCAGGTATTGCAACTTGGTTTCTATTAGAAATTATTAACTTTTAGTGAGTTTCTGGCATCACAAGGTGAGAGAGAAGGTCTATTCTTATGGCTCAACCAAAGTATTAATAATAGAAACAGAGAAGGAATCTTGCACACCATTCCATAACTAGGGTCTAGGAAAATTCATTCTGGCACAGTACTAGTATAAAATTGATGAGCGCCTTGTTGCACCATGATATACGAGGGTTACAAGGTTATGGGTATACCACTGAAAAGACTAATGGCCAAGATAAATGCAGGTTTTACCAAATGTATCCAATCAGAATCAAGTAAGAACCACCACAGCTTACATCAATTTGCTGCAAATTGCAATGACTTAGCCCCACAGAACAGATAATAAATAGAATACCGATAGGCTATATTCAATACGCCGCATGGTGAAGCAGGCTTTTGAATGTGTGAGTGTCCTACGAAAATGAAGCATGCATTATGCACGTGCAATAGTGTGAGTAATACACCAACATTAAATGAGCGTAAATACATAAACCGAGAGCAATTTTCAGTATTCGACGTAAAACGTATTCTAGACACGTGTGTAAGTTTAAGCCGGATTCTTCCTTACTCGAGTCGGTTACCTGCTATCGCCTTACCCATTGTGTATTTCAGTTCCCATTATTTCTGAGTTCTCTGCTTAACCCTTGGTGGGTGATGTAGGGAAAGCATGTCAGGTTTATTGTATAAATTCTTCTTTTAGGGTTGTCCTAATAATTATAAATAATAAAATTTATTTATTTGATTAAAACCAGCTTTTCAATTTAAATCTTATGTAGTGAACGTTAATTACATTCACTTACAATTCATACGAATTATGATTTGTCCTTGTTTTGTTTTTTAAATAATACAGGCATTCAATATCTTAGTGTGATGTTACTACTAATCTGCAATATGAAATGCCTTGTAGCTAATTTAATCAGTAGCCTTAAGCGTCAATTACATTGAGCTACTTTACGAGCTGCTTGTTGGCGAATTTTAAATCTGCCTGTAAAGTCGCCCAGTGTCATCATCGAACAAGCTAACAAGCAGATTGTAAACACTACCGAGAAAAGTTGAAAGCCGGTCAACTTTACAGGCTACACGCCGGCGTGTGGGCCTACTGCGTCTGCGCAGTAGAAACCTCACGGTAAAAAAACGAACTACGTTCTGTCAAAATAATAGCTGGCTTGTGGCTTCTCAGCGAATGGAAAGTTTTGTGTGTCATCATCACAATCGCAGTAGCTGAATCGCCCGCTTTTAAATTCGCCAACAAACAGCTCGTAAAGTAGCTCAATGTAATCGACGCTTTAGTAATAATCTTTTATCCAGCTACATTTTCATATTCTTAAGCTCCATCTTAATAATAACTCACGCTCAGCTTTGCACCCATGGTGGACTAGCCTGGTGAGCATCAGTCATTGAAGCCGTGGGTTCAAAAAATGCATTTTCAATGTGTGCTCGATTCCAGTTCAAGGACCAATATGTAACAACAATTCCTTGCAAGTCCATTCTAATGTGGAGATAAGTTTCTTTTTGACCATGTCCGATCCCAATAAGATCATATTATGGGCCTCGACAGAGTGGAGATTTGTACATATTAACAGAATTGGTACAAGTCGGTTATGGGGAAGCCAGGCAGGAACCGCTCTAATTGTCATAGCCGATTTTGGGCAATATCATTCAAATCTTTCAAGAATGAAAACCTAACCTGACATCCAGTATATCGGCTATTTTCAAAATGTGTTTGCCGCTGGCTTCCCCATAACCGACTAATACTACAGAATTTTGTTTTTACGAGCAAAGCATGTTGGCCACTTGCTCAACTTAATAGATCAACGTACTCTTGACACAAATACAAATTTAATGGTGTGGCCAGACCCAGGATTCGAACCTGAGACCCACGACACTGTAAGCTGACGCTTAAGCATAGTTAATTTCATCGTGATTAGGAAGGACGCAGGTTCCGAGTCGTGTCCGGCGTCCAATATGCATGTTTGTGAGGGTGTTTTCAAATTATGTATGGTAATTTACTTTAATAGTACTTAGATTTTTTTTAAATCTTTAGTGTGGTGGATAAAGGGAGCACGGGGTGGGTGAAATAAATGATACAAGAATTATTACAATTTATAATAAATATTTAATGCTTTCGGTGATAAATTATTTTCTATAATTAGTGTAACCTTATACTGACATTCATACAAAAAATATCTTAATAGTTTATTGCATATAATATGTTAAGCTACCTATGGATTTTCACATTGTGATAAATTTAATACACTATCGGGATATACAGTGACCAAAAAACGAATGTCGTCTTTGTTCAATAATTCCATTAATTATTACCTAATTTAAAACACAAAGTCAGATCATCTGACAGACAATGTATTGAGATTTATCATGGCCGACTTTATCTTCAAGGAATAAACATTTTAATTACGTAAAGACAACATTAAAACGCTTTCAAATTATAATTTTAAGATGATTGACATCGCAGTTGTACAAAAATGTTTATAATGATGATAAAAATAGCCGGTTGACAAAAAAATTACAGCAGATAACAAAAACATTCAGTTTTTAAGGCATTTGAATCAGAAGGAAGTTTTAATTTAGATTGGGTAAAGCGCTTCAATGCAGACACTTTAAAAAGACTATTATAATAGGGCACTCATTGAAAGTATACAAATTAAATTAATACACATTTATAATCTTATAAAACTGTTACTAATTTATTTATAAAATTCTATTTTATACCTCAGAGATAATGGTGTAGTTAATTACATTTTTGATTGTTAGTGTTTGTAGTACATATATGACAAACATTTATTTTGTTTAAATATCTAAAATTGGGATTGAATATCTTAAGGCTGTACTTCAGCTGAGGCACGGTCTAAAACGATTGTGACTATGCCACACGCAGATTGTGCAAACGACGCGTGACGAACAAAACATAATTTGTCATAAAAATTCAATATGCGTCTATTTAATGTTATATTAGTAATAATATATTCATTGACATGTTTTGTTTTTCGAGTAAATACATAACATTTTTTAGTCATTTTTACATTAAAAATAATTCCTCCGACGCCATCACAAAACAAATTGACGTGCGAACAGGTCGACTATCGCTCTCCGATTGGCAACGCATGCAAAATTACGTCCCACCTATTGCTGAAAATTATTTGCCATTTCACTGAAGTATGCTCTTAAGTTTACTATATTATATTATAATCAGTGAGAAGAAAAAGACCAGTAAATACATGTTCTCAAATATAACCAGAAATCTAGGAATAGAGAGTTAAGTGAACTCAATACAAATTTAAAATTCGAGTTACTATTTTATTATGTTTACTTTAAACTCTCATGTTATCTAGTAATAATGTAAACAACAAATTGCCGGGAACTCCGCAAATAGCATAAGTGGAAAATAATTAGGGCTGTTAAAGAAGTTGTACACGTTTTACGAGTATGAAAAGATGCAATAGAAATTATCAGCATGGCGGGTTATGTACGCACAGTAATAGAAGAACTGGACGGCCAACATTGAGATGGCTAAAATGCGCCACGAGGGATTTAAAGACGTTCGGTCAAAGCGACTGGAAAGCGCCAACGCTGGATCATCCGAGATTTAAAAATGTTTTACGACAACAACAATAAAATGTAACAATACATTATTCTCTGAGGTACGGAGTTAAAATTCAAGTTTCTAATGACACATTACGTTTACACACTACGTATATAGAATTATAATGCAAAATACGAGAGGAGAATACAATTTGTTGATGTAAAATTAATATCATATTTTAGATGAGTGACCCATATTAGTTTTACGCGGTATTTGTAAAAAAGCAAACAACATCATCTTATATCACATCTGTCGGTAACATTCATCGAACAAGACAATATATGTTTGCAAAGAAAATTTTAATTAGAATACGGAAACTTTTGGCAATTCTAAGATTTATTATAAGTATATTGACAAATGCTTTAAACATAGTTAAGTATGTACATTAATATTTAAATCTGTATACACCTAGAGGAGCCTATTTTGATAACAATATAATTTAGCTCACAGGTCTGCTGTAATTATTTAATTTAAATAAGTCCACGTTACTTTAAATTCTAAAACAAAAAAAAAAACAATTTTCCTAGCTATAAACTAATAATTTTTTTATCTACTTAAGTAGGTATATAAATAAAGGAACATTCGACTCGAGAGCCGTCGCATATAGCATGAATATATTTACAGATTATAATGATTTTTGTGACAGTTTTTCATAAAAAAAATCATTACGATGTTATATACATTTTTCTACATGTCTTTTTGACTCAAAATTAGTTACATTATTTAAAATCAAGCTGCTATATTGCATCCAAGTTCATTTTGTTAATAAAAAGACAGGCAAGTTACCAAAATATATAGATTGTTTTTCATCGGTTCAAAAGAAAGTAATAATTTTATCAAACCAACAATGCAATTAACTGATTAAAATAAGCCAAATAGAATTTAATTTTTGATTGCATTTGCACATCTGTAAGGTTTTTTTTGTATCAAATTGTAGTTATTTTATCCATTTTTTATTAAAACATAGTTCTAATGCAAGCTAATGTCGTGATTTTTGTGTGTACAGTATACTCGTGATTATCCGGACTAATGGTGGGGAGAAAAGCGCACGGATAAACGAAAAACATGGATAATCCAGAACTATGGTTTTTTCTTTTTAAAATACTACATAATTGTACATTTCTAAAGCAGACAATTATTTTAACATGTTTAATATTTATTAAGAAAATCCATAATTTTAGTTCGTTTGCAGGAATCTTTTAATGATTTTCTAGTATCAGTTCGAATTTTCCTATAAGCTATTATATCATTGTATACACAGTATCATGCACGGATAATCTGCACATCGTTAATCGAGAGTTTACTGTATTTGATTTTGAAATATTAGTATGAAACCATGTTTATTAAATACTCAGATAATATGCAACTGGATAATTGAAAGTTTACAGGCAATATTGTTATTAATTGTTTATTTGACTGAAAATGAAGTATGAAGGCTTTATTGGTATAACTTTTCCTACACAAAATGAAACAATTTGATTGTTTTGACGTAAGAGACCATTCACAGATGTAAAACGGTGGTTTTGTATCGTGTGACATACTAAATTCATGAATTCTGTTAATGGAAATATATTTTGATTAACTGTATATGTCTAGGATATATAAACGTAAATGGTAGATAGTCTACATGGGATTTCCGTCTATGAATGGCCTTTAAACGAGATACAGTATCAGTTTAATTCGTGATTTCAGAAATATCAATACCAACTTGCGAAAGGACTATGCTTACAAATCAGTACTACATTGCGCCACGTAATTGAAAAAATATATAATTTGCAAGTGTATTAAGACAATTTTTTTAGTATGTCTCATACATCATCGTTGTAGCTAAAAACTTAAAAGAATTTATAAATACTATAGCGGTTTCCTTTTACCCTCTCTATTGGACCACAATCCTTTCTACCATCCGTGTCTAACCTATGGTATCGTTACATTTCTGCAAAATATATATAATATAATAGCATAAGTTGTTTAAGACTGTCCTAGTGTCGGGATTCACATAACATACGCGTAGCGAGAGCATGACAACAGGGATTTTGCGTACATCTCTACGAAATTCAGAGATTTAAGTGTATTCAATTGAAAGTAGACTATAATATTTCTGCTGATGTTTAGTGTGTCCCACTAGGAAAGCCTTGGATAGCGGGGTATGTAAAGGTACCCCCCTTATGATTTATTTAACTTCACTTATACAAAACATTGTTTGTGGTCACTTGAGTGTTTTTATAGTCTCTTAAGTACGTACGTGTATGTACAAGTCAGTTCTTCCAATAAATAATAAAAATGATTTTACTTCACTTCACTAAAAGTATGAACAAAAATTTACAGCAATTTATCTTTTAATACAAAAGTATTACAATGTAATTATACAAAGACTTAATTTTGTTGGAATTATTAGACATCTATTTTTTGACTTGATTGAAATTGTGATTTTTTATGTTTTTAATTACAGGAATTATAAATGAAGATGACATATCGATGTATTAATGTATTTATACAAGATGGAAATTTGATGCAAATTTATATAATCAGATCCATATAATATAATTGCTAATGATATTTACATTGAAGAACAAACACCAAATAACTACTCAATTGCCATTCTCCATTGAATTTTAAATATTTCACCATACCTTTTGGTACTACGTAATAATTATATAGATTAAATATTATATTAACGATGACATCACAAGTTAATAACCGCTAGATTCATAGAGGATGGAAATAATGTTCCGGCTGTGTCAAAATTTTAATTAGTTCAGATTCAGGTTGACTGAGGAATGTTCTTTTTTTATTTAATTAATTAAAAATATGAATACAAGAATGGCAAAACTTTCATTTCGGAGGGTGTCTGTCGATTCGAGGGAATGGACCGAGGCAAAGTCGACAGGGTAAACGTTCGAAACGCACTCTCGAGAAGCACTTCACAGAAGCAACGGATCGGAGGCGATATTGTTCATTCGAAGTTACACCGCGGTGGAGGCTCACCGTCAGCCGAATCGTGGACCGCGTGCCTCCCTTCGTCGAGTTCACTCGCCGGTCATTCTTAATACTATCGGCACCTTACTCGAAGCCGGCCGAAATCGGCGAGCGGCCTTTCGATCGAGAGCGTGCTCATCGTGGCCGACGTTTTCTTGTCGGGGCAACGGGGTTCCAGCAGAACCGGAGGAATCGACGCAGTGCGTTGGGGCGCCACACCCCGGGGTCAGCAAGTGTACGGGTACTCGGCCAGGTAAGTCTGCAGAGGAGGCGGCAGACCCAGCTGGCGGTAGGGCGGGAGCAGAGGCAGGACGGGGGCGGCGGCGGAGCGCAGGGCGCGGTTGACGGCGAGCCGGGCGGCGTGCGCGAGCTTAGGCGGCGCGCGGTTCAGCGGGCGGATCACCTCCACCGGCGAGTGCTGCCCGCCCGTCGCGTCCACCCACACGTGGCCGGGTCCGCCCTTTCTCGCGCGGGTGGCCTCAACGTAGTGCTGCACCAGTTTGACCACGCAGTCGAAGCGCGGCATATGCTGTACGAGCCCCGCTTCAGCGTCCAGCCGGAAGAAGCCGCCGGCGTAGTGCAGCCGGACGGAGGTGGGTCCCTTGGCGGTCTGGACGCTGAGGGAGTAGAGGAAGTTGGGGTCGCCCGAGTCTCTGACGAGGAAAGTGCCCGGAGAGCAGTCCTTGAGGGCCTCCTGGCTGGCCTGCAGCGTGAGGTCCTCGTAGTACCAGCCGGATCGCGCGAGGCGGTCGACGGCGCTCTTGAGGCGGAGCAGGTCGGTGTCGGGGGGGCTGGGCGCGGCGAGCGGGCAGGGCGGCGGGGGCTTGGCGGTCAGCAGCCAGCCGCCCGACAGCGTGTTTCTCTCCCTGCAGCCCGTCCCGCCGTCGGCCGCGGCCCCCCCGCAGGCCGGCAGCGGGAACACGTGCCGGCAGTTCGGGCAGCTCGCCTTGATGCTCAGCATCATATTTTCGGGGCCATAACCTGGAAACAAACAGAAACACATTTAATTAGTACAAGATGTTCAACAAGAAGGCTCGATAAAGCGTACTAAATTGTTATCGATTATCTTTCAGTGGCATAACTCGAATAGCAGACGATTTACCGGGAACGACATCTGGCCAACGTCCAATTGGGCCACACGCCGACCCGCCCGCTGGCCCTCTCCGACTCCCGCAATATAATAACAAAATGATCCACGGCGGGATGACGTCAAATAATGCGAATTTATAGCGAACGAATTATCGAAATGGCTTTTCTCGGAACCGCCAAAATAGCTGACAAGCACAAGTATCAACGCGAGGAAAACGACTCGGGAGATACTGAAAATTCTCTCCACTTCCATTTAGATCAATCCATCAAAGGCGTCAATCAATCAGTCACTTAAAAAACGATCGCTGGCAATGAACTAAGCACCGATACCTATAATATAAAATATATCGCCCTGCTGAAAATATTATTATTAAAATATTTATATATATTATATAAATTTACGTAAGTCGAAGTTCAACACTTCCATTAGATAGCAACGTAAATTTATAAAAAGCTTTCGTAGGTAAAAATAAAATAACATATTTTCCGATTCTGGTGTTCTTTTGACTAAACAATAATAAATAATTAGTTTAAATAAAATATCTTAGAAATATAAAGACATCTTAAATATTACATTTTGTGAGTAATGTTCTAAGTCTCAACAAACAACTGTTATATGCACGTGTTACCATTATAGCACCTGTACACGTGCATGGATTTACTGGCAGCAATAGTGTATATTTTAAACTATCGCGATAATAGCTGTTTACACGTAAAGGTGATGACTGTCTCGTCAATCCCATTCTTCAAGAGTAAGCGGGACGCGACGCTGTCATTTTATAGTACTATTTTGACAGATAGCGAAAATCAGTCAACCTCAAAATGTGTCTCTGCAAGGTGTAGTTCGTTTTTTTACCGGTAGGTTCGCCACTATCGTTCTACTGCGCATGCGAAAAAATCCAACTGCCGCGTGAAAATTCAGAAGCTTCCGAACTTTTTTGATTCATGCATGCAATCTTGCAACTTGCATGATAATTATACATGTGTATTTTCTTGGTATCGCCGCTATAATACCTACTACTATCAACAGTAAATCCATGCACGTGTAAACGGGGTATTACTCGCGACAATTGTACCCTGTGAGATTAATAATTTGAAGATGGCAGCATTGACAGTAGGAAACGATAAAAAGGCTGTGCAGCACCGGGTAATCAGAATCCCGTCTGAGAAGAACGAATTAATATAACTTCATCAATCATTGATGTCATAAACTTCCTTCTCTGTTAACGATTACGGTATATGAAGACAGAAAGCTTTTCGTGACAGAATCTATCGAATTCCTCAGGAGAAAATTGCTCTTTTCACCTAATCCACTTTTCGCCTCATTTAAAATTACTACTTGTGCTGTAGTGTACCTACATGCACACCAGTTGAACTTACACACTTCATCTATAGCCGGAATTATAATATTGACAAAGGAAATTTTGTAATTAGTGAAGAGATAATAATATGGTAATTATTTGAAAAATTAGCTCAGGCAGACCTTCTCCTCAACGCGCAATGATAAGAATTACAAATATCACGATACACTTCCAAAAAGAAATCGTTTTGCGTGATAAAACAAACATTTTGTATGACTAATTAAAATTGTTACAGGAAAACTCCTTCCTTCATGTTAAAGCATCAGTCATGAGTGTTTTAGTCGCAACATTTCACTGAATTATAAAATATTCTAACCCGCTGACTCAAGGAAAACAATATGTATGAAATTAATCGAAAACTGTGTATGAATGTTTTATAAATAGCTGGAATTTATTACGTGTAAGCTACCTGTTAATTATTATTGCATAAAACAAAGTATTTCCCTTCCTTCCTGCCTTTATATTGTTATGTTAGAGCGGAATGCAGAAACATTTGTCATAACTAAAATTTCCTTAGCAGAAAACACTATGCAGAAACATTTCTATTGAAAATCATACCATATTTAAAAATTCTCTTTCCTATAGTTTAGGTAAATTATTTCATAATTGTTAAACGATGACAAAAATATGACAACTGCATTTTATAAATAATGCAATAACTATAAATACATATTAATATTTAATTATAATACTTTTATGTTTCCGTTAAAGTCATTATACGTGATTCCACAGGCACCGCAAGATATTTTTTTAACATGGTAACACTAGCATCAAGTGTTATTCTATCACCTGGCATCTTGTATTTCTGCGGGCTGGCGTATAAAAGTAAAATAATATTCTGCAAGTACATGCCAAACGAATTAAAACTATCAATATCCATATTGAGATAAATATTAAATGAATTTGAGTGTATGGACTGTTTTATAGACATGCGAATTTATTTTGACAGCAGCTGTCAGTGGTAAATGGTAATACAGAAGGGGGCGTGTTCATAACAAAAGTAGTCTATGGTTAAGGATTCCATAACTCTATACTCAGGATTGTCTATAGTTAAGTCATGCTTTTCGGCGACTTATCCTTAGGATCGAAATCTTAGATTGTGCATGCCGCTCTTATATTATAACACAATTTAAACTAAAATGGAGTCACCAACATGATGAAACTACATTACCTATATTATTAATATTGGAAACCAATTTCCACATATTGGCGAGGTATAAGGTATACCGAGTTTTACAACTAGTTCAAACCAAACCAAGATTATAATTATATAAACTGTTTCCGAATATTTCTATCCGAACAATAAGATCACAGTATTAATGATCTTGGATTTTGATTTCCAAAACAAATGCCATTGATTAAAAAAAAAGTAACATCGATTGTCATTTTCCAGTCATTATATTGTTAACTAGATCTGACTTTATGGTCAGATGGCATTATTTGCAATAATCATAAATCATTTCATGGAAATAGCGATTTAAACATTTTTTGTGGTTGAATTGCTAACTGTATTAAAAATAATATTAGCTACATAATAATAATATATATCTTGGCAGCATTGAATCTTAAAATATAGTGACATAAAAAGATGGCGGCCTGTTTTGACGATTTGACAGCGCCTTCCTTCGCGTAGATAAGAAGATGTTGTCGTACAGTAGACATAGGTACATATGCAATATGGAATCATTTTTTACGCTTTGTTTATATATATAGAAGAAAAATTTTCAACGACTTTAGTTTCTAACTGTGGATTTTTGATAAAGTTTGCCATTTATGAAATAATTACTAAACATAGTTTATTTTTAAGGTGGCGTTAAAATAATAAATCCTAATTGGTACTATTGGCCATTTTTTATGTTCATTAGGTATAAAAATGAAGTATGCATGTGTACATATTTACAAATGACAATCATCACAACTTTACACAAGTCCTAAAGGCATGTCACCAGGTCCTATGTATTTCAGGCAACTTATGTAATTTCATTATTATACCTATTATCATAACAATTATGACAAAAAGAAAATACTTTTAAAATCGTGGGAGGAGGCACAATATTGTATGACGTATTTTAAAACATACTCTCTCACACATGCACATACGACAATGTCACTCACACATCGTGACGAATTTCCCGCGAAAACCGAACGCAGTCGGTGAAAAATAAAAACATATATAAAAACATTGCGGCAACACTGTGGGGTAAAAATAATAACGCAGCCAAAGAGCTAGAATAGAGTGAAGTGGAATTACGCGGTAAAAATTGATTCGCGGCGCAAGTTCTCCGTACGTCGGCCATTTTCCGGGAATCGGAATAACAATAATGCTAGCGGGAAATTTGTACACATCAAGGAGCGGCGGTCGCGTGATTTTGTTTTTCCAGCCGGCCAAGTCAACTATAATCATTTTTTTCGATCGAAAATTAAATATGAACCAAATATACCTACAGAATATATTATTCCATTCCTATTTGAAAATCCATAGACAATTTTATTTAAATAAAGTATTCCTTATGTGTCACTATCAAATTCAAATATAAGGCAGTACTAATACAATTTAATAATGAATATCTAAACTTCAAATAATTGCTTTGTTCCTACGGCTATAATTTGAAATAGAGACAGAAGAAAGTCTTTTCTTCAGTGTTGTTGAATTGTATTTTTAATGTTGTCATATGAAATTATTTTGACATTCAGGGAGAGTGTTAGTAGTTCCACTAGGGATACTAGGGACGTAAAAATACATATTTGCTGAATAATTATTTGCACAGGAAATATAGCGTTTTACATAATTAAGTAATAGGTACGTATCTATAAATACAATTTTAAATAAATCCTTGCAATATTTGGTAGGTCTTTCAAATTTGTAGAATATATTTTTGGAAAATAATTTATAGTTACGTACCTAATTAAGTATTTTTTCTATAATTTTATTTAAAAATTAAATACGAAATATTTAAAATTTTATAACTCTCAAAACACGTCGTAATCGATAATATCTACTTACTGTGTGTTATATCAACATAATATTTTTAAAACATATTTTTATTAAACGAAGGTATTAGAAAAATGCCAGACTGGCAAACACATTATTGGAAAGCGATCGGCGGCGCGTGACTTTCTTGATTTTCTATTTTCACATTTTCCACGCGCGTCTGTATACATACCACGTTTAATATTACACCGGGGATAACGCCGTGTTCAATGTCAATATTCCCCGAAAGGGATAAAAAGGGAATACGGTACTATATTTAGAAATATGAGCACGAATTTATTTCATAATACATTTTTTATGTCTTGTATCTTTTTAATATTGTACTATTTTTATGCACAGTTCCAAAATAGCAAACTACACATCCGTTACGCAGTTATATTGTGAGATAATTTGCATAGGTACTATAGTTTGTCTTCAATTTTAAATATGCATGCAATCGCCATAACTGCACTTCTACCTAGCTTGTAGAATATAAAAATTACCATTATTAAATTTAAATAACGTTTTACTCGCAGTTGTTACAAGCTACAGTTCATTAATTGTACACCTGTATAACGACGTCTATTGTATTATTGTATAATAATGGATTTCTGCCAAGGATTGGCCGGATGTCGTATAGCCAATAATATTTGTATTCAATATAATATATTGATAGGTAATACTGATCTACTTTTCTACACATTATATGGTGACAGTGCGTATCATTGACCGCGGTGACGTCCCTCGGGGGTTGGCAGGTCATGCACTGCGCAGGGGCGGGAAATAAAAGAAAGGAAAGAGAATTAATTACGTTAATTAATCACTAATTAATTGTATTGTGCTTGTCTAAAATTAATAAAATATAGTAAGTATTTAATGAGCTTACATAAAATGTGTCGCAAAACCTTTTAACAGTGATGGAGCCAGTTTGTATAAAGTTAAAGCAAAAAACGGACCACTGGTCCACTGCTTAACATAGCTACAAATAACTTCGTATTGAAGGTTCATTTGCCAATTTGCAGGACGTTTAAAAAGACAATCTGCCACGATGACTAGATAAGCAGCCAATAATACTATACTAGACTAACTTCGGCAGTTTTACATAAAACACATTGACTGCTGCCTAGATAACTACCTTTTAATTACCACATTTAAATAGCATGCTAATTGCATCGAATGGTCACCTAATCGTTACGCTCTAGGCGCGTCTTTAGCGTCCAATGCATTAATCATATTATAAAATTTGTGTGTGGCCGTTTATTACTGCACTCGGGTAAGTTTAGTATTCAAAATAAACGTAAATAAAATGTCGCCATTGCGCGTGTAAGAATATCAGAATGGCAACTGAGCGTAGTTAATATATTTTGTGGAGTTTACCAACATAACCGTGCTTCACGCGCTTGCAAAATAATTTCAAATGTCATAACAGAAATAACGTAATAAGACTCCTACTATTTATAGTCCAAATTCTTTGGCTTGGATGCAATTTTAAACTAAACATAGGAGACGATTTATTAATTCTGTAAGTATTGTACTTTGCCTAGGGACGCCACGACTTGATATTGTTGTGTTATTAAATCTTTGACTGGAGCGTAACAAACATACTAATTATTAGTTCTATGTATCACATGTTGTTTGTCACGCCAGTATTCAATAATGCCTTCTTTCAAAAACACACCCACCTACAGAAAACAAAATAATAATATCTAAAATAAAACATTTCAAGAGACGTCATTCGCGATCATATTGTTTTATTTCGATGTGGAAATCGCAATTTTCTTAGTATTTGATGTCATACAGACTACGTAAAGTCGAAACATCTCGCAGTGACAAAAATAACCATCGGTGGAAGACAACAACAAATCTGCGTGTCTCCGGAATAGGAATTCATAAGATTTTACGCAGAAACAACGTGCGATTGTTAATTATAAAGACACTATGATGTGTGTCAAAGATAGGCCACGGTTATTGATAACGTTATCGGGATCGTGCATGGAATATGTATAATTAAAAATAATTCACGTGTCACGAGTATGTTAACATAATATAATGTACATATTATTACTAGTGCACACTGCTCACGTGAAACTAAAAGTGAAATTATTCCACGAATCGATAGAAATCATAATTCCACTTAAAATATTATTTAATAGACATCGGGCATGTTGAAATACGTAAATATATTGAAAATCAATTAATTATACTTGTTAGTAGGTATACCTATTCGTAAGGCGTTCTACATTACATATCATTGTCAAAACATCGTTATGTATGAAAGAGGAAGATAGACTATTATAGCCGATATAGCCATATTAACCTGTCGAAGTTAGAGAATGCTACCAAAAATGACATTTGGTACTATCACAATATTAGTGCCATGGCCCCCACATCCTGAAGCGGGCCCCAACCTAACGCTAAGATTAAGGGAAGGTGTAATGTTCTACAGAAGTGTTCCCCAAATGGTGTTCCGCGGAACTCCAGGGTTCCGTGTAAAATAAAGGTTATTTCCGTGTATATTTAGTGATTTTTGGTATTTTTAAATAAACCCTTAAATTGTCAGCACTCGGCATCGTATTATGAAGCACTGATCCCACTTTTGTGATAGCGAAGTAACATGCGACCCTTCGCCATATTGGATAAATAGTGGTGAAGAACACATTATAAATAATAATCATAAAATAAAATTCTATTTGACGAATAGCGTCGCAGGCAACTTTTTTACTATTAGAGTAAATTTTTGTGTGTGTTTATCTCACTTAACTGGCCGGGCCCCCAGGCTAGAGCTCTGTCAGCCCCCCCCCCCCTCCCTTGTGGGGGCCAAGATTAGTGTTATGACAATAAAAATCCTCAAATTAAAACCAATTTCCGTATTTCGTTTTATAGACCTGCTATGAAATATAACAGAATAATAATTCATCTATTCAATTCTAAACTATCATAAACGCCAAAACATAAAATGTGCAGGAAAACAATTATACTTAATTCGATTTTAGTTCTGTAATATCGAAATATTAAAAAAAAACATTTTTTGTGTTTCAAATTACAATTAATTTTGGGGATATTTTTCCAATTTCAAATTTATGAAAAATTCAATACATTGACAAATAATAGGATACTTAAGGGGGGACATGCTCGTCGAAGGTCAAAATTGAGTTTTTATTGTATATTCAAACCATGATCCTGGACACTCCTTAAACGTTGTAGATGATCTATTTATATAATTTTGAAGCCTTATTATCCTTTATAGTTATTTTAAACATTTGATGACTGCATGAAGTATTTTTGTTACATAAAATAGTATTCTTTTAAACCTCTCGCTCTAATGTTTTAGAATATAGTCATATTTCGGTACATAACTGTGCAGTGGTGTTAAGATTTTTTACATTTATTAATTTTTAAACGCATTTATAAAACCATTAGCATAATTTATTACGAGATAATTTTTGTAAAATATTCACGATAAAAAATTATATTGATAATCTCTGTGATCCCAAATTTGACAAGAATTAGGCATTTTATTATTCAAAAAATCGGCAAGATTAACACATTTCAAGATGATTCTAAAGATATTTATTATAAGCTATGTCTTTGACCATTCAAGTGTGATAAACATCTTATGAATAATGATTGCTTTATAATAATTATTGACCTAAGAATAAGGTAGTGTTTTTTTGAAATACGCCATTTCTTTTGTCATTCCCTAGTGGTTAAGCTACAACATACGGCCGTAGCCATAAATTGACAAACTATAATTGAAGTAGGGAGTAAAATGATATTGACGCGCGTGTTTGAACATGTACCGTTTAAAAAAAAATAAAAAAAAATTCGGTTAGGTACATGTTCAAACACGCGCGTTAACATAATTTTACTCCTTACTTTAATTATAGTTTGTCGTTTTATGGCTACGGCCGTATGTTGTAGCTTAACTACTAGGGAATGACAAAAGAAATGGCGTATTTCAAAAAAACACTACCTTATTCTTAGGTCAATAATTCTTATAAAGCAATCATTATTCATAAGATTTTTATCACACTTGAATGGTCAAAGACATAGCTTATAATAAATATCTTTAGAATCATCTTCAAATGTGTTAATCTTGCCGATTTTTTTAATAATAAAATGCCTAATTCTTGTCAAATTTGGGATCACAGAGATTATCAAAATAATTTTTTATCGTGAATATTTTACAAAAATTATCTCGTAATAAATTATACTAATGGTTTTATAAATGCGTTTAAAAATTATTAAATGTAAAAAATCTTAACACCACTGCACAGTTTTGTACCGAAATATGACTATATTCTAAAACATTAGAGCGAGAGGTTTAAAAGAATACTATTTTATGTAATAAAAATACTTTATGCAGTCATCACATGTTTAAAATAAATATAAAGGATAATAAGGCTTCAAAATTATATAAATAGATTATCTACAACGTTTAAGGAGTGTCCAGGATCATGGTTTGAAAATACAATAAAAACTCAATTTTGACCTTCGACGAGCATGTCCCCCCTTAAGTGGCATGCAAATAATTGTTTCTTAAATTCAATATAATCCTATGCGTTTAGGTTTATACAGAAATGTTGGAAATTTCATAGTGAATCGATTGACGTAAAAAAATGTATTTCGAAATATTGCCGCTTTAGATAGTTTAGAATAGAATAGACGAGTTCTTTAGAATCTTAGATAATGTCAACAGTTTACTTTACGGAAAATACGTAAAATACGTATACACCTCATCTCAGTATTAATCTAATACCTACAATCTGGAGTTAATTTCTAGTAAATATTGAAGAACTTAACCGAAAAAAATAATAATATTTTCAATAATTTTAGCTTTTCTTACAGATACCCCTCCATCTTACCTTTACAGAAAGGTTTATCTACATATTCAATTAAAATAAAGTTCTAATTTTATTATTGTGTTGTCCCAAATATACCTTGTTTCGAAATAAACGGTCACAATAGAAAGAAAAATAATATTCAGCATGTTTATACCTATTAAATAATTCGTAAGGAACACAGTTTTTCACACAGAATTACGTTCACACCCCCTACAACACTGTAAGGTGGTCACTTTTAGATTAATAACGTATGACTGACTAATAGAAGCATTTCAAATAGGTAGTTTAATATTTTATATAAAACTTGTTTCCATCATTGCTCGAATGATACCGTACGGAATTAAATTTACAATAATCTTTTAACGCGATGTGGCGTGGCCCGAGCGCACCTTTCACTCGACTGAAGTAAATATGGCTTTCGATGGACGTAATGTACGACGGTACCTTGGTCATAAAAGATGCCTTCCATTGGCTGAAGCAGCACCACGATACCTAATAATAATTGAAAGGTGCTACGAAACCTCAATAGGCAGTGGTTATCATTAGAGACTCGGCGATATTTATTTAAATAAAAAAAAATGTTTATACAATACACGTGCATGTTTTTACTTGCACCAATAGTGTGTATTTTAAACTATCGCGATAATAACTGTTAACACGTAGAAGTGCTGACTGTTCTATATTGTTCAAGCGAGATGCGATTTTGTCATTGTATGGTGCTATTTGACAATGTTTTGCGCGGCGTAGTTTGTATTTCTTCCGATATGTTCGCCACTATCGTTCTACTGCGCACGCGCATTCGCCATGCAAGTACCAATTATTGCGTGATTTTTTTATCCATGCATGCAATCTTGCACGATAGTGTGTTTATACGCGATAATACGAATCGTCAGCAGTAAATAGCGCGACACCAATGCATACGGGTTCAAATCCCGTTGAGTTTCGTATTTTTTTCAAAATACGATTTTTTCTAGTGGGTATATCTGAGGTATCTTCAAATTATGTATGTTCAATATAATATGGAATGTTACATTCTCAAAATCTTATGAATTATTCGTTTAATAAAAGAAATGGTTTAAATATTGCTTTTATGGTAATATCATGGACAAAATGCAACTGGTACATGCATCAATGGCTAGGGTCGCAGACGTTTGTCTAATAATATCAACTAAGGGCGTCGGTTGGCGATATACGTAACTATAATGTCACTAGCTATGCATCACAGGGCATGCATACCATGCGCATTGGGTGCCTGAAATCAGTGTTTCAAAATGTACGTTTTTCGTAATGAAACTCCTAGCGCACGTAGTCTCCCACCAGCCATTGGATTTCTGCTCAACACCACGTCGCTGTTGCCAACCGAATGGACCTACGATATACTATAATTTTACGCCATATTATTCTATAATACTATTACTCCATTCCATTATAATCAAAATAATATAAAAAGATGGCAACACTGCGTCCCGTGAAAAAATGAAAATTATTTGTGCACGTGTAGACAGTAAAGTTGACTGAGTGCGTTCCACACATTCAATATAAACGCAAAGCAAGCGCCAAAACTACTAAAAGTGAAGTGGAACATGAAGTGAACAAGTGTAGATATAACTATAAGATGCGATATACGGTCGCTGATGTTGGTGTGGTCATTTTTTGCAGAAATGGAAATTGAGGTTCTCCTGACTTCCGATTTTAATAATATTATTATGAAAGTGGTCAAAAAGTTTAAAGAGACGTTCGTCTGAAAAGCGATGTTCCTTACCAATAAATGAGAAGATTAATTAAAAATTCGTATCAATTGCAACTCGTGCAAGTAGTGTAACGGCTTCTATTACTTCGTGTAAGAACCTTCAAGATTATATTGTTTACAATGTTTACAGTTTACACTGTCATCATTTGATGACACATTTACATTGATTACATCGTCAACAATAATGCTGCCATTGGAGTGTACAGCAAAGATAATATTATTATTTAAGTAGGTAAATTGTAAATTGTACATACGTCAAACAAACAATATGCAATGTTTATGCAATACATAATGCGAATATTATTATAAGGGCTATAAATAATAATAGTAACCCTGCGTAGATTTCCATGAACGACACGTCGGTACAATATATCCAGTGATAATAGTATTAATATGCCATTCACACTTTACGTCTTATATCCACGAATCAAGAAGGCCAAGGCACTGAATAGCGAGTTACGATGGTAGTGCTAGTTATTGATTATCTTCGAATGCAATGCGGTAATCTGTTCGTAATAAATGAAGATTTTCGTTCGAATATTACATTAATAAATTAATTAATGTATAAAGTACCATTTTACTACATTCATCGTATTATTCTATAACTAGCACTGCGAATTGCGATCGAAATTCACGGTTTTGTGCACCGGCCTAATTATAGTCGGTCATGTCATTCATACCTACAGATATACGACGGAAGAGAATATATTATGATTATTAAAAAAAAAAAACTATAATTATATTGATAGCTATAATTACATTTTCAAACATTGTTACGTACTGTCAGAATTACATTTAATTATAATGTAAAAAAATGACATACCGTGGGAATTAACAATTACCTATGGGAAATGTGTTGCCTTTTGGGTGAAGGTGGAACAAGGTTTAATTCTCGAGATTCTTTCTATTAGTTAGGTACCGTCTGTATCACAATAAATTTGTCAGTTAATATTGTTTAATCCTAATCCTAAGATGAAGACGTAAATGTGTAATGCTGATGAGCATTTGGGCAGTTGACCGTGTGCATGGGTGGCACATATTAAAAGTTTGGTCAGATAAGTAAATACGAATACATCTTAATTGCATGTTTTTTTGTTTCCGTTTTCCTCGAGACCACACAGATAATCTAATATATTCTAGAAACTAAACCGCTTACGGTAGCAGAATAGTCATGTGTTCTTAATTCGACAATGATGTCACAGAGCAAAATTTATAATAATTATTCGGCAAGCGAAAAAAGAGACTTTTCAGCGAACAAAATACGCGCACAAAATCTATCACAATAATATTATATTAAACATCTTATACACGCCACGCCATACGTCAGAAGAGATGCGCGCCATACAAACAGGAAACATAAACCGCAAATAATTGGCGAAAAACCCGCAAAAAATATCATTTATTCAGTATTTATTTAAAAGCAAAGGACAAAAAGATGTACAGCTCGCAAGAACAGCTCATCAGAGTTTATTCCAACGAGTATATAAATACGCGGAAAACTGAAGTAAGCCTTTTAATAATATAAAGCGGAAGACAGGAATCTGAGAATTAATAATCTCAGTGACTAACAAATCCTTTCGCAGTCACGACGAAGTTAATCATTAGCAAAAGAAAGTGTAAGACGGAATAATAGTATTATGCAATACGTCCACATATATTTTTTTAACTTTAATGTAGATAGTGTTTCCAAATTAAAAGATAAATTAAATTGAAGAGGTCAGAACGCAATTTTATTAAGTTATATAATATTAGACAGTAATAAATTGAGTGTTTAATACAGACCGAAGGAGCAGAGCTCGGAGCAGTGGAGCAATGGGATTTTACCCGGAGCACCGAAAATTTGTAGTGCTCCACTGCTCCAGATGTTTTTTTTATTGTTATTAAATTTTCGCCTCAAAATTAATTTTAAGTGAGAAGAGGCAGATAATGAAAGACGATTTGCTGTCGGTTTTGTTAAAACAGGATAAATAATGAAAGAGACGAAGAATAAACCTTATTTTTTAACATACATATAATGTCGGTTATTGTTAGCCTGCTTCATTCAGTTGTATAAGAAAACCGATTCATTGCCCCTCTTTTCATTTAATACCTCTATGGTTTGTAAGTATTTAATTGTGTCTGACGTACCTACTCAGATTTTTATTATTATCTGTGCTAAACATTAGTAAGAAGGTAAATATTTGCTGTCGGTTTTGTTAAAACAGGATAAATAATGAAAGAGACGAAGAATAAACCTTATTTTTTAACATACATATAATGTCGGTTATTGTTAGCCTGCTTCATTCAGTTGTATAAGAAAACCGATTCATTGCCCCTCTTTTCATTTAATACCTCTGGTTTGTAAGTATTTAATTGTGTCTGACGTACCTACTCAGATTTTTATTATTATCTGTGCTAAACATTAGTAATAAGGTAAATATTTTCCGAAACAAACGCGTACGTACACAAAATGCATTATTATTTAATCATTAGAAATCACTCTCAATCTAATATAATAACATTTTCTACCCAACATGATTGATTTGTATATTTTAAACAAAAACTTAAGTATATGATTATAAATGCAACTGTTTTAAAAAAAGAATTTGGAGAAGATGACAGTAAAACATATTAATAATAAAAAACAATGATAACCAAATAGACAATATACAGTTTAATTTCAGCGTTCAATGCGATTTTAGGTTAAACAGCAAACAAAAGCAACCTCATTACGTAACGTTGCAACTAAACACAATGCAATTTCCGATGATTGTAATAGGATGTAATCCCACTCAGTAAAGCGGGTGAGTTGGTTAATCCGGATTAGTTGTAATTAGTGCAGGTTGCACACATTACGTCTGAAACAATGCAACAACATGTTGAACAGTTTTGGTTGATTCCGAATTGAATTGTTAATGGATTACCACTGACGACACACAATACACGAGATACAAATTCACAACTTTCTCTTAAACTTAGACAGAGCATATTAATTGAGAGTGTTACACTCATCTATCTTCAGACAGTACAATGCCTCGTATATATTAAAATAAAATAGGATAACTGGGTAAACGACCAGAACTTTTAGCACAATATCTTTTCCCAAATCAGTGAAATAAGCGAATTTACTCGGATTTATGACATTAAGAGATGGATTGGACGTAATTTAATGTCATCGTTCGCTCGATTTGTGGATAATCGCTGGACAAATCACTGTCATCCACTAGTACCAATTATAAAACGGTACAATGGCCTTCCTGAAAGTAAACGCATTGACGAATTGATCACGTTTGAGTTGTTACTGGCAGAAAAGAGTTAAAAAAACGAGGAAATGTCTTCATACAACTGCGAATCGACGATTGAGGTAGTGTCAGAAAACGAAATAGTATGATGGTTGTGAAACAAAACAAATTGCCCAAAATGCTTTATAACCACTGAAAAACGACGAATGTCATTTGCAACTTTATACTTAGGTATCGAAACATTATAATTATGTTTGTACAGTCTTGAGTACCTACGGTATTTTATGTTGATAAACTCATAATCTGTATGTTTTGAGCACTTTTAAGGGAATGCGAAACGGATTATTAGAGACTAAATGAAGGTGTAGGTACTAAAATTCCCAGGGACATCGGAACTGTCAATTTACGAACATGTAATTAAATGTTATGTTCTATAATGTTGCAGTGTGATTATTACGACAACCATGTAAACAGGATTAAATTGCAAGAAACATAATATCTGTGAATCGGAGAAAGTAAACTGATGGCACCTATTACTCTACCCTGATATATGGAAATTCGGTACAAATCGGTTTATACGAAGACAGGCGGAAACCGCGCCAATTTTGGCAAAATTCATGAATTCAAGAATGAAATCTAACTTAACCCAACACATAATCCAGGATATCGGCTATTTTCAAAATTTGTTTCCCGCTGGCTTCCTGTAAACCGACAAGGACCGGAAAGTCTTGCTTGCACACAACAATAATATGGTCACGATAGAACCGCCAAATATAAATATTAAAATTACTAGATTCAGAGTTTTCGGATTATGAGAGTCTCTGCATGGATCTAGAGATGGGTATTGTACGCACAAAGGCCGTGTCGTGATTAACTTTGAGGTCCTACAATAATGGCCAACGAATCCCCGGCAGGCCGCGTGAATAGGCCTCGTCTTTTTAAATAATCATTCCTCTTATCGGAGGCATTATTCCGAGAAAACGTAGCATCATTCTCAATAAAGACGCGGGAGATTCGTCTGAAGAGATACCGGAGGAAACCCCGATGGCAATTTAATGATGCATTGTGCGGTGGACGTGTTGAAATAGATTGCGTAGACTGCACTGAACAAAGCATGGCGTCTCTATGCTATATTTCATGTACGTATTCAGTGAAGCGAATGAACCTCACAAATGAGTATAATGGAGACTTGTGAAACGGTATGCCGTTTAAAATTTGTGAGTTACCTTGCTTTAAAACCTGAGTTAGCTAAACTGACAAGAGAGAGAGAGCGCTTCTGAATAGAGTTACTGACTAGAAAACCGAATAGGTAAATAACAACAATTTGAAAGAAGAGTTAATTTATCAATGTTAATACTTAGAGTTGCCACGTCATAACTTTGGACTCCAGCTCTAGGATGAAAATTATTTAATATAATCTAAAAATATTTCTTTTACATAAGTATATTATTATCTATTCATTTTCTTATTTACTATGTATATTAGATAATATAATACATCAGTTTTTGATCTAATTTTATCAGTGTAGTAAAAAGTGCAAAGTTATAAAGCGTGTACGCTACTCTATGGAATTACATGAGATTACATTACATTACATGATTACCACAATTTTATTTACGACTACACCTGTGCCATCTAGAAAACGTTTTCAATTGGTAAATTACCACGTTATCATTATTAAGGTTGGACATTTCCAGACGAAGCAAGAAACAGCGAGAGGGGCACCATGCGAGACAAGAAGCACGATATAAACACCGTCGGCGATAGCGACCATAAATATACAATACACTACCTAATTAATACTTAACGTGGACATGCGAATGTTAGTAATTCCGTTGCCTATCAATTAATTATATACTTACTACAGATCGATTACTGTATTTCAAGGTAATTCCGCTTGGTGCTTAATTTCGTGTTCAATCAATGATCAATTTAATAATTATATTAAATTAAAACAGTGAAATATCGAGAAGATAAGAGAGCACACACCTGACACGCAATTTATTAAAATAATTATTTATGGATTTTAATAGCAATTCTAGGTTATCCATAAAGCGCCACAAACGTAAATAGTGCCTGACCTTTCCTTATGGTCCTACGTATCATAATGTTGTGATAACCTCTGCTAATGAAATAATCCAAACGCTAATGATAACAAGGCGCCAATCAAAACAGAATAAGTACAATTCATAGTTATATTCATTCAAAAACTTATGTAGAATAGAATTTGAAAATCGATATAAATTTTTAAGCGCCGTTTAGACTAGTGAATGTCCGACTAAAAGTCTAGCCTAGTTTCAAAATAATATTCACAAATCTATAACGACTTCTTGTATAATAAAATATTAACAATTATACAATACTAAAACATAGTGAGAAATATAAAATTAGCATTATGCTTTGGTAAGGTGGTAAGCGTTTAGATATGCAAATATGCAATGCAATCTATTAGGTATACTCTCTGAGACCATATTATTATGACTGTTTTTGTATGAATCATTGTGCAAAGTTTTTTTTCTTCTTTTCGTACAACCACAACTAATCCGGCCGCCACGCAGTCTCCCGTGCTGATAGTGAAATCATTTCGCGTTGGCTATTTCAATGTTATTTTATTATTCACATGTGACATCTGGTCACACAGACGATACCTTCAATATTCATATGCCAATTCGAGAAGACTTGCGTTACATGTTATGGGTATTCGTTACACAAACATAACATAACACTCACCGTGTCAAATTTAATTAAGTAGAACTAATAATAATTATTAAATTATTATAAATCCGTACTATCTACTACTGTATGTATACAATTTGTCTGGCTATATTATATTTAAATATAATACTATGACTATTTGAGAATCAACTGAGGTTAATTTCATTTGAACATAATTTAAGGTTTAGGGTTACATGTAAGTTGTACGTAAAACATTTCACGGTGGCACAGTTCGCCGTGAGCTTTTCTTATCGGAAAGAGATGACTACTATACTATACGTATACGGTCTCCAATTTTATTAGATTCATAATATGAACATTAATTCAATTTTAATAGCTGATTTTGGCAAAATTCATGAATTCAAGAATGAAAACCTAACCTAACCTAACAAATAATCCAGTATAATATCCACTATTTTCAAAATTTGTTTGCGGCTGGCTTCCTGTAAAGTGTAAGTAAACCGACAGGAACCAAGTTTTATTTAGACATGAATTGTATGTCAGTACTATACCTACGACCCAAAGAAGTTGGACGGTCATATATACGGCCATATAATATTTCCGATACAAAATTTAAACCGTGAAGTGTGATACGGCGAACTGCATAAGTACACATTAAGTACAAGTTTCCGGACAAGGAGGTTTAAATGTGCAGGCCAGATAATATTAAAAATCATTTCGCTACACCTAGTCAAAATGGATATGTCCTCTTTTGATTGTCACCTTCTTATAATATTACGTAACGTTAAAAATTATCTCAAATTCTGTTGCTTATGGCTACACAAAAACGAGGGGATCATTCGGTAGGGCCATAACCTTCCAAGGAGTTTGAGATCGCGCGATTCTGTCCACTGCACCACCGTCTGCCGTTCACACTTCACAATATAACATTTCGACTGCTAATCATATGATGCACCATTACTTCGGCATGCATATACCTAATTCCACACGCGATTAATTATTCAGCTGATCCGACACGTCCTCGTTGTCCGGTTCAGCGAATCGCCAACAATAAAAGTCGGCCGAAAATAAATTAAGATTCGCGCAGAGCGATTCTGGGAAACGCAGCTACATCGCCCGAGGCGCAATATTTAATACCGACTGCCTTGTCGAAGAATCCGGGCCACGAAGAGTGACGGCATTGCACCAATAGAATCATCGGTATCACCACATCACCGACTTTATTACAATACTGATGATAGAGTGAAGCAGTGGTACCATAATAAATAATTCAATGAAACATTTTTGCTGCCGAGTACAGTACCTATGGATAATTTTGTGCTAACTAAAGAGTAAAATAAAATAAAAGCTAAAATCAATCTGATCTGACCGAAGTATGTATTAATATCTACTATCATTGTATAGATAGATAATCGTAATGGCAACTGTCGCCGCGTTTGAAATCTGTATACGATATTATAATATGTACATCAGCGGATCTATTCTGCTATTAAGGGTAGTTTATCATAATTATGTAGGTATGTATTGAGGCGATTAATTGTTACAATAAGTTAACCGTCTAAACAACTATCATAACGTGCTATGGTTTAACTGTTTAACAGCACCTCTCTTGGCTGTGTTAACTTTTAGAGCGAGATAGACAGTGTTGACAGTTTAGACGGCTAACTTATTATAACAATATTATAATATATCAATAGGTACTTACATAAATATGATAAATTACCCTCGACAGCCGCTGATGGGCAGCCTTGTGTATAGAATATACGCGCTAAGTAAATTGGTTTTAGTGAAATGAGAACCCAAAAGTTTTAAACTACGTTTGCTCTTATACTATGTAAAATTATTGGATTGTTTTGACATAATCATTTTCTATCATGGTATAGTCAGATAAATACAGCGTGCAGTGGATATTAATCCCTTTAATGATAATATATATTACATAGTCTGTTTCCTAAAAAGCAATAAGAAACATAGGTGTGTAACATAAATACGTTGCGTCAAATATTTTATAAATACCTTGGGTACCTATGTACTTATGCAAAAACACTTCTTCGAATAAAACGTATTGAGTATTAGAATAACATACAAATCTTAGAAAGCATTTGTTTCAAGCAAGTGTGATCGGGCGAACGATAAACAATGGTCGGAATTTTCTGATTCTCGGATCTGCTTATCGAGATTTTACGAAATATTTAAAAGATAACCGATGGAACACTCACTGGGAACAATGCCAGGTGCATACAAACGCGATAGAAGTTTCCATTGCATATTATCTACATACATAATCTTACTATTAAATATAATATCAGTAACTTCACACAATTTCTTCGTATTAAAATCAATACATTTTCCACACAGATGCTTTTCGATGAAAGACCCGCCTGTTCGCCAAAACTCTATTATGATTTTAGTACAAAACTCTGAAGTAGAGTACCTAAGTATATTGCGCATTAATTGCTAATAAAAGGTGACTTTTTAATCAGCCTACTGGAACCGTGCGATCTGTGGTACTGGGCCGTATTCTAAGAGCTTGATACTATGTTATATTTTTATTGTTCACACTGTGACACACTAGACTCCTGACTAGATACCGAATACTTATTTAACTGTAGTTTATTTTAATTACGAGAATTTACTTAATACAATGCAATTGCCACATAGTATGAGATGACCGTGTGAGAATGAATCGATATCTCTAGATAGAGCCAACTTTAAATTGAACGAAAACAAACACTGTAGAACCGCGGATAACAATAAGAAAGATTAAAAATCGATACGTTATGACCAGTGGCAGTGAGAATACTTTATTATATTCAGTTTGGCAGAGGTTAAGGAAGGGCCCCCGCCTCGATAAGATAATAGTTATATATTATTATATAGTTTAGTATACATTTTAGAATGCTGTAATTACCCGCATGGTCTCATGGTTGTTACGAACCACGATCTGCATGCCATGTATCATAATATTATATATATGGGTTAGTTTAGTCATTAGTGCACAGAGATCGTAATTATGTCCATTGTCTTAACCGAATTTAAACAAAACGCCACCTTGTATAGATATGTACAATATTGTAAAAATATTGAGATATCTGAGAAGATGGGACATTGTCCAATTCAAATACATTATTTACTTTATATTTTCAATAGATTCGAAATATTCAAATTAGATTTTATTAAAAACATAGAAAACTGGACACAGGTGCGGCGTCTGTGTATGGACACATCGATATCAGAATATACTACATTGTTATCTACGGTCGCTGCCAATAATTGAAAGTGTCCAACGAAAAGGGGTCTATAATATAGACCCCTATATTATGCAAAAACAAAATTGTACAGGAACACGATAAACAACAAGAATTATAGTGATTTAAAGTACCTACCTATGGTTTTTAAGGCAATTAATTTCAATGATTAAAAATAAAACCATACACCACTAAAATTATCGTGATTGATGTACACCCACCGAGGGATACCTTCAATTAATTATTGAATGAATTAGTTCTAGTGTCCAGTGATGACAAAGCGGATGTTTTACGCAAGGCAATATTATTGTAGTAGTAGGTAATCTCTAGGTTCACGAAAATTTGACCACAATCGTGACATAATGTTATATTTTAATCGTACCTAGATGTTTTTAACATGACTTACTTTATGGTTGCAGTGAATGGATGCATGATAGATTGATAAAACGCTGTGAAAGTGTCAATGAATGCAATAATTAATCTTTGTCCACGAGGTCAATTATTGTCATAAGTCGGGCTCAGTGGTGTTGATGATAATTAGTCATATCGACGGAATAATGCAATGTTATCTGAATGTGATATACTTAATACTGGGTATTTTTATTTCGACATAATGTGTGCGAGTAAGTACCTACTTCGTTATTATAAAAGCCGCGAGTAAAATCAATCAAACGACGTAGGTATAAAAGGTACAGGTAAGCGAGCACCTGTGGAGTTTAAATGTAATCGATTTTTCATGTGGATTCAGGAAAACGCTGAAGGCAAAAATAGTGTATGACACATGAAAACTGCCTTGTATGAAACGATAAAACTTTCATTCAACTCTCTAAGTTAATAATATTGATTACAAATCAGACCGCGTCATGCAATAATATATCAAGCCAACACGCTAGAAAACTAATAAGCATATTTACTATTATTTATGAACGATAATTATTATATTATTGCCGTAAAACAGTTTTTTTTCAATACAAATTTATAAGCAAACAGTGAAAACGTGGCTTGATCCATACATCCGTAACGTAAATCATTTTAGGTATACACATATGGTGAGGCTATCCATGGACAGAAAACCGTATGTGTAAGTTACTAGGTATGTGTTTTTGTTCCGTGTGCACTATAGGTAAATACTAAATTTGTGATTTCTGTTCATGGAAATATGTATATTTTCACAAAGTATATAAGCATCTGACATACCTAGTGAAAATATATTATTTTCACAAAGTATATAAGCATCTGACATACCTAGTGAAAATATATTATTTCCACAAAGTATATAAGCATCTGACATACCTAGTGAAAATATATTATTTTCACAAAGTATATAAGCATCTGACATACCTAGTGAAAATATATTATTTTCACAAAGTATATAAGCATCTGACATACCTAGTGAAAATATATTATTTTCACAAAGTATATAAGCATCTGACATACCTAGTGAAAATATATTATTTTCACAAAGTATATAAGCATCTGACATACCTAGTGAAAATATATTATTTTCACAAAGTATATAAGCATCTGACATACCTAGTGAAAATATATTATTTCCACAAAGTATATAAGCATCTGACATAACAGAAGAAAATGGGTAGGTAAATAAATTAGAAATACATACAATCATACCGTGCCTATCAAATATGTATACCTGATAATAATGAGTGCCATTATTAGATTATCCAATTATCATTACCAATTATCGAGTCTTATAAAATTTAAATATTACTGTCTGCAATGCTCCACGAATAACTCAATGCTATACGGTCATCTTTTTCTGGTAAGACAGGTTACGGTGAAATGTAACACGTACAAATTTACATGTAACCTACACAAACAAGGCATTATACGTAGATATTGGATATGAAAGTTCAGTGCATGAGCATGTCGTTTGGACGATCACGGACTATTCCTGCTGGAAATTTATTCGTGAATATCATAATATTGATGTAATACCCCTACGTATTACACGTTATAAAACGACAGAACAAAATTCAATTCGCGCAATGCAGTTACACAAAGGGCTGCGGGGTATAATAAGCACTCCGTCGGCATGCATCGGGTTAAAATGATAACCATCATCCGATGCAGGCAAGCGGTGCCCGCTGCAAGTAGCGACAACAAAACAGCGCTTCTCCGAATTTGCAATAATGCGGCGACCGCTCACTTCCTGAAACTCGACCGTGCAGATTTTTTTTCTCTCTCTTTCCTTTATTCTATCCGGCGAATCAATCGCGCAATAATACATATCTGCAATAGGTAAGTAAGTAACAATACTGCGCCATCGATAAACCTACACAATATTGCGTACCTACATACAATATACACATTGGAAACGAATTAAAATTGAACAATACTATGGGAATAATAGATCTGTTCTCGACATAGAATAAGTAACAACTATACACAACGATTCGGCGTGGATATGCCGTGTTTCTATAGGAATTACAGGTAGGTTAGGTGCCTACTTACCTAAAAATCATACTGATTTATAATACATCATCTATGACAGTACAAATAACTGAATGTACTCACCGAAATTGACTTTAGTACCTATGCTGTAAAATAGTGTATTGTGATAATTACGGCCAAATCATTGATAAAACAATACGTGAATGGTCTAAATAGGGAAGGAATTTGAGACGTCGTCTGCACCGAAACCGAGGGCAGTTTTCAGTATTCGACGTTAAACGTATTCTAGACACGTGTGTAAGTTTAACCCGGATTTATCCTTACTCGAGTCGGTTACCTGCTATCGCCTTACCCGTTGTGTATTTCAGTTCCCATTATTTCTGTAATAACCATAAGACCTGAACTGACTAAAATCCGATAACATTTATTACACGTCACCACGGTGTTACTGTCAGAAGTTGGTAATTCCACATTTGAGGTAGATTACGTGTTATTGCCAAAAAAAGTTTTAACTCGAAATGGAAATCAGTTTTTCCTCAACCTGTCCATTATAAATAAAATATAAACGACGGGATATAATAATATTATACTTAACAACATTGAGTCTACATGTTATTTTGGCACACAAATTGTATAGATACTTACCTAATACCATCATAAATCGTCCGGTGTTCGAATTTAGAACTAAGCTCATTACAGTATAAAAAGTATTGAATGATAGGTATGTCATTTAATGTTCGCATATTGTGGCGCCCTCACAAAGCGGACAACTTATACTGGTGGATCTTAACCAGTCATTCTGCACTTTTTAATTACCTGCACAGTATTTATATTTTATTTATATCAATTATATGGACATAATAATAGATATCATCAATATATAATTAGGTATTATTACACCTTATGTCAAGGGCCGTCAATGATAAAAATGTCATTGTTTAGGTGATTAGTTGCAATTAGAAAACAACTCCATAGGTACCTACTCGTTCAATTAAGTATACGTTAATATCATCTGAACAAATTTCCTTCCCTAATTTTATTCACTCGGCTATAGAAACAAAGAAATTTATAATGATATATTAAGTATTAACCAGGATTACTTTCAAACAAAAATTGTCAAAAACTGTATGAACGTGCTATACTTACCTACTACTAATGTCTTAATAATATAAATTTGATAACAGTTCTTTTCCATGACGTATTTATGATGGTCACTATCAATTACTTATTAATTCTAAAATATTATTTTCGTAATCCACAATAAATAATATTACATCGTTTCATTGAAAATAAATAATTAGAATTATGGACATAACTACCAAAAAGTAAGAAATATTTAAAATTACAATGAACCGCAAATAGTACCTAGTACTACGTTTATAAAATTATAGGCGTTAATCTATGAACATGCTTACCTAGTTAATTCGCAATAAATGATATTAAAAACTTAATTCTAATTACCAGGGTGGGAGTCAGGCATTCAACCCTTTAACCGACGCATTTTACACGCAATCTGCCATGATAATAATAATTGCGAAGTTTAAAGGTAGGTCAGGTTTTTACACAGTATTAATAATTACTCATATTTTAGATGAAAAATATGCCTCAGCTACAAGCGTGTGTATACGTATGAATTTCATTACTATGTATGTATAAATATGCAAATTAAAAGTCTACGATTAAATTGTTCAATTGAAAGCTGTGTTAAACATGAAATCGTTCAAACCCTTTTGAAACGTCTTGTCTCTTACGACATAATTCCTGATAAAGTAATAACCTTACCTATAATAATTAAAAAGATAGTTTTTGTTGTTTTAGAAAATTGGATTTGGAAATACTATTTTGTCGATACTTTCGAGATATTGAAATTTTATTTGTATAACATTCAAATTGAGCGATGCCCCGTGGGGGTAGGCAGGTAATGCGTTGCTTAGGGGGCGGCAATACGATTATTACAATTTGAGCAGTGGCAGTTTTTTATGAATGAACGATGCGATAGCTTCGTCAGACCAACACCCTAGTCTAAAAACATCCTGAAAACCTATCTGATTATTGTATTAGGTATTAACCCAATAGAAACATTTTCACAATGGGGGCCTTCATACCCCTCTGTTTAAGACTTTAAGATAACTGAACATTATTTTCTTTATATATGTATTTGCGAATTTGCATACAATTTGAGACATATAATTAAAGGGGACGGCATTCTAACTCTGCCTAATAAGGGCTGCACGTTACCTATGGACATCACTGATCCAAATGGGAAGATTTATTGTAAATACCTCTACATATATTATTATCTAAACATGTAGATAAAATCAGAAACATGGCAAGAAAAAAAGCTTCATCATTGTACGAGGTAAAATAGCAAGGTATGCTATAAATACTGAGAAGACAACATAAAGAAACAGCAAATTTTTAAATTACCGAAGGCCTTCGGAGAAATGAGCATGGTTCTTGTATCCATTGTGAAATCCAGTTTGCCGCTCGGAAAAAATTCTCTCCGCCAGTGCCCCCCTGCGTCAAAATATATACCACCACCAGACATTTAATTATTGTCTTCTCTTGTATATGATGGAAAAACACATTCACATAACAATTATACCACTGGCAAACTATTAATACACTTTTATATTTAATGATCTTCTCAAGACAAGAAAGAATTCAGTAGTAAAAATCGTTTCGAGGTAAATAGAAAAAAAAATGACAGGTTGTCAATAATGAAGTAGCACTTTCGTACAAAACAATGAAAACTAAATATCACTGGTTTTGAATAAATAATACCTTAGTATTTCGTTTGACACGCCACTTATCGAAAACCATCTAAGTGTATTTCACAATTCAAAAATAATGTCCATTCTCAGAATTTTACTTTTGAGCGCAGCAGTCCTTGTCTTTTTCACATTACAGTGTAATACATTTTCACAAATTCTCATCGAACACGTCGGTAATCCGTTTGTTTTTACTTATGGCACTGCACAAGAGTGAAAGTTTGAAAGAATATCACAAATAATTTCATAAAAACACGACGTTCTTTTTTGTAATATCGAACTCCGCGGTCTTCTTTGCGGGCGTGTATGATTTGACACGACCTATCGCTTCGAAAGCTGGCTTGAAACTGACGTGACGTTGGCGCTCGTCGGAGAAACGGTCGACGAATCGAAAATTATACGGCTGTGTGCATGTACCGGTGTACGTATAGCGCGCTCGCTTGTTGGTATCCAATTTACAGCCAAATTCGCGGAAGAACCAACGAGGCCGGTCGACGAAACTTTCTAGCCGGGAGCACGGCAGATGGGTCGCTTCGAAAAATATAAATACGATGATAATAAAATAGCGATGGCGGGCTGGCTGTTCTTAGAAGCGAATTGTCTAAATTTAGATTAACCTTAAAAATAAAACGGCATCGTGACAATTCGCGCCGATTAATAATACACCTCGGAATGTGACGTATGGGGGCGCGATTGGTTCGCGTGGGGGGCAATTCCAAATTTGAAAACGCATCCTACAGAATGACTTACACGGAACAAGTATTGGGTAATCCGATTACCTACTAATCATATTATGTTCTTGTACGGATTTGAATTTTGAGAAAGTATGCGCCTGGACCAAACTGAGAGTCAAGCTTTAGTTTATTGTCCAACAAGCGAAAAAGGTTTTCAGATCAATGATAGCAAATAGCAGAACAATAAAAGATGTAAGATTGGTGTCGATTAAAGACCGACCTTTTCACCTTATTGGAGAGTGAAATCTTGGACGAAAAAGTGCTCAGTTGGGTTAAAAAAGTATATTGATCCTATTGAAAGGTTACAAAAAGCTAAGTTCTCGCTGTTATCTGATTTCTCTTAAAATGAAGATGAAAATAATATTTCATATTATGACCTGACTAAAGACAAATAATATTTCATATTATGGCCTGACTAAAGACGTAGGCCTGTTGCGTCGTGGGTCCTAGGTTCGAATCCTGGGTCTGGCAAGTTCACATATTGTTTTTCAATTTGTGTATGAGTCAGAGTATGGACCGGCTCAAGTGGTCGACATCCATTTCTAGTAAAAACTAAATCTGTTAATACAAACCTCCACCCTGTGGAGATATTATGATCTTATTAGATCGGACATGGTCAAAGAAGAAAGACGTTGAAGATACCCTTCTGCCGGATGGAGCCGAGGTACAGGACCGACACCTCATTGGCTACAAACCGCCTAATACCAAAGAACTACATTGATTACCTGACTAAATGTCAAAAAACTATTCACGCGTCAAACCTACACGAGTTAAGCTAAACACCTATGTATCCTATATGGTAAATAAGTAAATCAAAGATTGAGAATTCTACCTTTATTAGGTCTTCGGATATAAATATTTTTCATTTTAATTTAATTTTTCATATTAGGTACATGACGTATGTACTTACAACATTGTGACTAATAATTCCTACATTATAGTTAAAGGGAGCAAAACAATAAATGGTGAAGGAACGTCAAGGAATAATAATTAGTCATTGGAGGCCACAAACCTATCATTCAGGATATTTAACTATTAAAATATGGTTATCTTATAAAAAATATAAACACACCCAGTGACCGCAGACGCGTAAACAAAAAAATGCTATGGGGGCTCCATTTCGAAAAATATTCATAATAATATTATATTAAGTATAACATTTTTAATGCCGTGTGAGTAGTCGGGATTAACAAAATCTAGTATATTGTAAACTAGTAAAGTCTAGGTATATTGTGCCACTGACTTCTGTATTTACCCCGCCTACTACCTACAACTTCTCGTTACCTACTTCAACCGCGGACTCCTCACTTTTCGGGCACATTCCCCATACCCAGACACTCCGCACTTTGAGTATAGCGATGAACACCTGGGATGTTGCTATAACTATGGGTGCCTACCTGCTACCTACGAGTTATTGCGATGGCCTAATGATCATAATTAATGAAATAAATAAATGCTAGTTACGGTTTGATACAGAAAGTAGAGGAGGAAGTTTAATTAGTTTCTATCTACTTCTACTACTAACTTCATAGTGGTTTTAATTCATTTTACTCTTAACATAGGCGTTCGTTACGACTTTATACATAAAGTAGACGAAGAATTTTAATCAGTTTCTATATTTATACTAGTTCGTAGTTTTAATTCCATTTGCTCTCAATATAATGTGTTTTTATTGCTAATTGAGAATTTACCCGACGCTGTATATAAAAATAAAATAACTGTTTTGCCCTTGGAACTTAAACGTAATATATGCAATATTAAATCATTATTTACGTGTGCATATTTAATTTATCACCAAGTAGATATTAAATATATATTTTTTAAAGTAGGTGCTTATAATTCACGAACGTCTATTTATTTATTTCATTCGATTACGTAGCGCCCAGTTGTCCCGGCGCCGAATCGTCCTAGACCCCTTTTGATAAGGCATTGAAAAGGCTATTCCACAGCCAAACCAATCCTGTTATAAGGACGTGACAAAGAAGAAGTAATATTATTCCATTCAACTAAATAATTTGTATTTTTGTCGTCTGGGGGTTGGGGTCTGGGCCTGTAACCTCCCCCTTGTGCGCGCACCTGAGTACATAATTATTTTTGTGTGAGTGGTCCCTTTATTTGTCTAAATATAAAAATATGATGTTTTGCGAGTAGGTAGTTTACTTCCTGATAATAACATCATTATAAAGAAATGCGTGACTGATTTCATAATATAAAAATTTCGTGGTTAGTGAGTGCATTGTTTCCGTCATTTTTAACTCGACCATAAATTTCTATCGAAACAGTGAAACGATATCCGCCGCCTACAGGTAATTGAACCGTAGTCTTCAGTAAAAGAATCTTGGTCATCGATTAAGTATTACTAAGGCGATACATCAGTGAAACTGCAAATAATTTTCAACTATAGGCGCGACCAAATTTTGGACTCGCTGCCATTCGGAGAGCGAACGTCGAGCTGGGAACACGTCAATTTGTTTCGTGATGGCGACGGGCGTATTAATTCTTAAATCGTGTAGAGATAACTAAAAACGTTACCCATTTACTTGAAAAAGAAAACATGTGAATGAATATATTATTATTGTTACTAATAGAACATTAAATGGACGTATGTTGGATTTATGTGACAAATTATATTTCGATTGGCATGCGACCCGCAATCCGCGCATCGCCTAGCCACGATCTTTTTAGACCGTGCCTTAACTGAGGTATAGCCTTAAGCAATGATTCCTAACCTGACTATATCCGAAGTGAAATAAGTGTTGATAGTTTTTTGTACAAAAGTCATAGTTACTTACCTACCTACCTACCTATTAACTAATATATACATTAAATGTTACCCGAGCGGGTTGTCAGGTCATGTATTAGAAAATGTGACCATAAAACCTTTTGGAGTAGATTGGCACTATATCATTCCTATTGATCAATTATTTTCCATACGTAGATGGCACTTTGATTGAATTTTGTAGGTAATATTTCCTGCTGGAACAGCACAGCAAGGTATGGATTCGCGAGATTTAACAAGACGTGTCTTGTCACCATGGCCCCCACAAGGGGGGGGGGGGGGCTGACTGGGCTCTAGTCTGGGGGCTCGGGCTCAGGAAGGGCCCGGCGTGGCGAGTCGACCACATAAATGAGATAAAGACAGATCACAAATTTGCTCTAATTCAATGATATTAATAATTTAAAATATTTGGTTCTACCTACGATATGATTTTTAACTATGTACCGATACTCGACAACTCCATAATTCAAATGGATGTACATACATAAAATCGCTAAAAATACACATTAATTGTACCGCATACACCATTTGGAAAACGCTACTGCAGCGCGTCACACTGCCTTTACCCTTAGCGATAGGTAGGGGGGCCGCCAAATATTCTGCCTAGGGGCCCGCTTCAGGATGTGGGGGCCATGCCTGTCATATAAAAAAGGTTGGAAATTTTATAAAATGGGTTTATCACTTGTGTATTCACCAGTACGTATAAATAATATTGTTAAACCTATTTTATCAGACATTGAAATATAATAACTGCTTGTGATTTTGACTCAAACATAATCTCTAAAAATGGAAAACCGTTCAATGATGGAGAATATAATATGAAATAAGAGTGGTTTAAATACTTCCACCATCTCTTTGAAAATTTTGAAAACAAGACAAAAATATTCAAAAAATAAAAGATATGCCTTCAGCTAGAAATACGGTGAAAGATAGAATATCAAGAACTCAATTGTAATTTTTAAACTTTTTAATCGAATTCTTAAAAACTATGTTTTTAGAAAATTTTTAAAAACTTTTTTTTCGCCATGAAAAACTGCTTGGCACGCCGCGATAGTCGAAAAATATTATTTGGGAAATTTTGGCACGCGTTCGTAAAAAGGTTCGCAATCCCTGCTATATACAATAACACCTAGGCACAACAAATATGTAATAAAATATTACGTTTAATTTGTGACACGATTAGTTAGTATTAATCATTATTAATGATGTTCGTCAACACGAATACAGCACACGCAATTAATACCCCCTAGTACTTGGTATAAGTACACTGCGGTTTGCATTTCCTAAAATAGTTCCGATTCTAAAAACAACTTTTTTTATTACACATATTATCAATATTATCACAATATTAACAGATAACGAGTAATATTTTATTACGGCTAACCGCGAAGTACCTTGGTGCCTGCGCCTGTAATGCGTTTCTGATAATAGACAATCGACAATATTTTTTTTTATGACAAGACAAACAACCATAATTTATTTGTCATTTTGACAATGTTGCTTTGCCGGACATTTGTGACAAATATTTTACAATGTTTATGATTATTCGATAATATACTAGGTATGTCTATAATATATTGTTTTCTTATCGGTAGGTAGCACTGAACAATAAATTATGTCATTTCAATAATATAATGAGTATTAATATTATTAAAATGTAGTAATTATCGTCTCTGTTCTGGCAGAACACACTAACTGGAGAATACTAGTTTTGAGTAATTTGACTTTGAAGTTGTTAAAATGTTTGAAGGATGACTTTAAAATAAAGACTGTTTATTTATTAAGAAGGTTTCCAGACGGTAAAGTTAGAAATAAGGAACATTTTGGTATAACTAACTCAAAATGCCATTTTTTCGAATTAGTGTCTTCTGCCAGAACAGTGACGTTATTATGTTATGTAATATCATATCGCTCATTTAAATTAAATCATAGGGTCGTTTCTTTTCGTCTAAATCTAACTTGTATATTATTGTAGTCAAACCATATTATAATTAATATAATATCTTTACCATGGCCCCCACAAAGGGGGGGGCGGGCTCAGGAAGGGCCCGGCGTGGCGAGTCGACCAGATAAGTTATATAAACACACATCACAAATTCTCTCTAATAGTAAAAAAGTCACCTGCGGCGCTATTATCAGTGTTCCAAATTATGTGGTTATACGATTTAATTTTTAATTGTGTATCCAAAATGAATTCCAAAATTCAAATGGAAATATTAAAATATATATAAAAACACTAAATATATACATTAATTTTATCGCATACACCATTTGGTACACCTACTGTAGAGCATTACACTGGCTTTATCTTTAGCGATAGGTATGGAGGCCCGCCAAAGATCCTAGCCTGGGGGCCCGCTTCAGGATGTGGGGGCCATGATCTTTACTGTTATGTTTCGGCAACGGAAATCCTTACCAACGAGCTCAGAGCCTTCACGTGATCCAGTGGAAGGAGTATGTCGGTAATAAGACTAGATGGATGTTAATCCTCAGTGATGCTTATTCGTCAATTAATCTCAAACAGTTACATGGTGTAAAAATAAAAGGGAAAGAACTCGGAAGAGTTCGATCCGCAGTGAAACAACTCGTAGAGTAGCGCTGAGTTAAGAAGTTAAATGGTCCGAGTTGAATGATATTAGAATCATTTACAATGGTTAATATGAAATAGTAAGTAAGTAATATTAGTGTGTACAAATGTTTATATGTGTGTAGCAACACAGCTAGATGGGATGGATAAATTGGGGTTGAGCAATATTATACTATTGAATAGGTGCATGGGCCCCACACCTTGAAGCGGGCCCCCAGGCCAGGATCTTTGGTAAACCCCCCTACTAAGATTAAAGGCAGTATGGCGCTTTACAGTAACTTAGTCCAAACTGTGTTCGAGGTAAAATTAAGAGGAGGTATAGTATTTTTTAATACATCCACTTGAATTATTGAATTGTCGAATATCGACACACATCAAAAATTGCATCGCATAACTACACAATCAATATTAACATTTGAAGTAAATCAGCGCAGCAGGCGACTTTTTTACTATTAGGGTAAATAATTTGTGAAGTGTGTTTGTCTCACTTATCTGGTTGATCCACCAGGCCGGGCCCCCAGGCTAGAGCCCTGTAAGCCCCCCACCCCTTGTGGAGGCCATGAGTAGGTGCATTGCAATAGTCGAAATACCGATCAAAATAATGTTTTTAACAATTGTACATAATTAGTAACTTAGGGTGTCGATGAATATTAAACAAACGAAGAGCGCTGAGTGGTAGGTATTTAATAGCCAATAGCTTAAATATTTGTCGTCATTAGTATGTCTTCCGTAGCATAATGGTTGAATGCGACTAGTTTGGGGCGTTTACCCGTTGGAGATGCCGGGTTCGATTCCCGACCGGTTGGCTTACTTTTTTCAAAAAAGTTTTTTCTATTGGTTGTGATATACTCTCTCAGTTAGTGTTCTTCTAAATAATATAATGTTCAATAATCAGAATGATATATTCTTAAATCTTGTGAATTATTCGTTTGAATAAAAGAAATAGTTAATTAAAAAACGACAGTGTATTGTCATTGGAGAAATATCATAGAGAGGGGAGATATGGATGCATAACACTACTATGGCAGGTTCGCTATTTTTATTTTAACTATTGCAATGTTGTGCAATAGAATAAACGCCAAATAAACCGAAAAAAACAGCATACCTAGCAAATAAAATAATCTAACATATACCTAAGTGTATCGCATTTATTCTACTTTTGAAGGTAAGTAAATAATTTATAACTGGGGTAACACTTGGATTATGGTTTACCAAGAATAACTTCAAGTACATAGGCTTTTCAAGTTAAAGTAAACAGTACTTATGCCCTATTAATAGCATTTACATTTTCTTAATTTGTCTTTAAGTACCAAGTGAAACCTAGTGAGCAGAATTAGTTTAAGAGTACCCAAATTCCCATTATACTTATAAATTATATATTAGTTAGTTAGAAGTCTAAAATAGAATGAATATTAATGGAAATATTGGTGAGTAGGTAGTTAAGTACATAATAAAACAGGTTTGGAATGAGTAGATTATTGCAGTAGGTACAATATACCTAGTACCTATACTACCCAGGTTCGAATCCTGGGTCTGGCAAATAGTATGGACCTAATAGGTTGAGCAAGTGGCTAACATATAGGTATTTCTTGTAAAAACAAAAATCTGTTAATACAAATCTCCGCTCTATGCCCATATAATCCTATTAGGATCGGACATGGCCAAAAGAAGAATACATAGTTATATATAATTTGAAGGCTTTAACTAAATGAGGGCCTATGTAAAAATTTATTATTTTGATAAAGCTCATTTAACTTGATATTTTAGGATTTAAAAAAATTAGAAGTCTTTAAAAGACAGGTATAATATAAAAAAATAATAAAATGCAAAAACTATTTCAAAATAATGTTACATATTATTATAAAGATGAAATCGTATCGTAAAGACGAGTTCGTATAAAAATTAGTATATGTACTAGGAGTTTTTTTTGCTCCACTTTCATATCGACCGTGTTTAGGAAAAAGGGCGTAACCCTCACAGAACAAATTTTACAGGAGAGGCAAAAAACGTTTTTTGATAGATTTTAGTTTAATATTTTTTAAAAAATAGGCACAGACATTGGGTGCATGATGATTTGGTGTAATATATTTTCGATCTAATAATAATTAAAGAAGTTATTACAGAAAAATCATTAAAATTGAGGATAAATGCTTTTATCCATAAATTAAAAATTAACTAATCTTAATTAAAACCTGAATTTAGATAATACTTCGGCATTTGTAGCTTACTTCCTTTTTATAGAACGTGTATTTAGTTGTATATATTGTTGATATCTAATAAAAGCACTTTTCGAAAAATCGAGGGTTACACCCTTTTTCCTAAACACAGTCGATATATTTAGGATCAATTTATATAGGTACATAAAAAGGTTTCATTCAAAAGGGCCTAACAAAAAAGTGTCGTTTTTTTTTTTAAATTAAATGCCTTGCGCACATAAAAAATACATTACCCTCTTCGATACATACAATACATTTTAATAAAATTACGTATTTTTATTTATTTAATGAATACATCACAAGATCTACGAATGTAGCATACGTCATTCAATAAACACAATTTTTAGAGGACCTCTGATACATACCTACCTATAATAAATATTGGAAAGGTCGGTAAGGAGCCAGTCTCGAATCAATATTTTTAGGTCATAATAATATTATGTATGTTTCTGTATTTCGAATTATGAACAGGCTTTTATTTTATATAAAAAAAAACAGTACGCGCATGAATACCCACTCCTGTCATTATTTCAGACGTGTGCCTTAATATTCAGAGTACATATTGGGGTTGGCCTTTAAGATAAAATCTCATATTTAATACAAAACCTCAATTGTGGTTAGAGTATGAATTATGATTTATTAACTAATTCAGAAGCCACACAATGTTGACGAGATTGCTTGCAAAACAGATTTACAAAGCAACCGCGGGTAACTAACTACACTACAACTCATTTTGAACTTAGAACGTCGAGACAGAACTTGCATTGGAATTTTGCAGTTCAACAATTCATTGGGAACTTTTACCCCCGAAGGCCATTGTGTGATAATCGTATAATGATTTTATGACGAATGACACGACTCTACAGCGAATCAAAATATGAATAGTTGATGCATAGATGATTTTAGATTTAGATAGATTTTAGACATAGATTATATTGGTGCCTGATAAGCCTGACACGAGGAAACAGTTTTCATCCAAAAGAGGTCATGGACCACGTATGTAATCGACAGATGCATATTAATTAAAAATTTCCAGAATATCAGGATTAGAAATTATATCTACTGCGACGTGATAGCAGTGAAAATGCTTTGAGGAGAAATACAAGTCAGAAAATACTAGTATGAGAAATTATCAAAAGCAAGTATATAAAATAAAGATGTCGAAGAAATTTTTTCTAGACTCACTAATATAAACATTTTTCATGAGTTTACGATGTTAACAAGATGTTTTCTGTCATGAGTTACAGAGGTTTCAGATAATTCAACACAAATACATATAGATTATATTATAGCAGTAGCGAAGGGTGGATGTAGGCTATTAAGATCCTACATACATAGCGCACACTAAACTTTTCATTGAAATGAGACTACAATTATTTACAGATGGCGTTGGTTAGTTTATACAATTTAATTGCTGCTAAACCAAGCAATAGATTTTTTTTCTACCATGTCTGATCCTAATACGATCATAATATGGGCCTCCACAGAGTTGAGGTTTGTATTAACAGATTTTGTTTTTTACGAGAAATGGACGTCAGCCACTTGCTCAACCTATTAGGTCCATACCCTGACTCACACACAAATTGAAAAACAATATGTGTACTTGCCAGACCCAGGATTCGAACCTGGGACCCATGGCGTGATAGTCCAACGCTTAAGCCGCGCGGCCACCGTTGGCGTAATAGATAATAGTCTAGATAATAGTCTAGATAATAGTAATAATAGATAATAGTTAACAAATACTCGTCTATCTATAAACTATCTAAAATTATGCAATTAAATCATACATAACTTTGGATGTTTTATAGATAGATTAATATTTTGTATCTATTACACTTTGGTTTATGTAGGGCAAAAAAAATAACCAACAATATGTGTAATATGTATTTTTAATCCAACGAAAACAAATAAGTATGAATGAAAAACTGTGCACAAGTTTCTCGTATCGTCCAAAATATACCTAAACTATTATGGTAGGGTTTCATTGAATTTTAAAAACTAACCCACGCCATTTGTAAATTGTAGTCTAGTTCAATAAAAACAAATACGTATGACTAACAAAGTTTAATGTGCACTATTTATGCCGAATCTTAACAGTCTATAGTTATATACCTAGTTATATAGGTATTATAAGTTAATTAATTAATAAGCCTAGGCAACAGTTATTGATGTCGATTATGAGGTCGCACACCAAGGCCATTACGTTCGATGCAAGTGATATTACTTTGATCGGCACTTAATTGAACTCCAGACAAAGTGCCTGACAATAATAATCGATTCCCAGAAGCGCGAAACACTCATAAGTGCACGTAACAATGCAACCGAATCATCTACCAAGTAGCACAAATAACAATGAATCAATACAGATTTATATGTAATTATAATAGTTTATTACTTTAACGCGAATAATATGTTGAAATTCAGCCAAATTTTTGCATGATGTTTCATGTTCATTAATGTCGTATATTTAGGGAAAACACCACGCATAAAAAAGTTATTCCAGGGAAATCTGACTGCTCTGTAGACTGGCAACATAAACATACGCAATTTCTTCGTGAGATCACATTCATTATATTTCTAACACGCTCCACACTGTCATTATTTTTGTGTTTTTGTGATCTTATTAATGTGTTTGAATATCTCAATGCCGTAGCGGATACCCTGCCGCCATACGAGTGAATGAATGAATTGAATATTATATAGTGATAAAGTAGCACTCGTATTTTTCTTCGTTGTCATGTTCTTTCACAGTTGAAAATTATTGTGACTCTTTTTAAATGAGAACAAATAATTACAAGATAAAAGGAACTTTTTATATACAACGTTTTTAAATTTTCTGTTGAATCATCATGCTCAATATGCTCAAACTTGTACTTGATATGAAGTAAATAAAAACCAAACAAACAAATAAAGACTACTGAAATGTCATTTTGACATTTCATTTTGATTTCCATAGTAACGCACGTATATATTAATAATTTAGTTGCTAGGACCACCTCCTTAGCAACCAATAATAGTCGTTTACTTTTTATGGATTTTTCTGAAATAACTTTCCACACAAAACAGAATTAACTAAAATGAATTCAATTGGCTAAAATGGCTAATGGCTAAAAATATTAAAAGAATGCTTTGGCATCGTGTTCTGATATATTCATAAAGTTTCAAATGTATGTAATGCATGTCAAATGCTAGGCGGGAAGTTAGTTAAAAATCGAATTGCAAGATTTGTACTGGACAAACGACCACCGGACAAACAAGAATACGAGCTAATAAAAACGTTGTAAATGGTCAAATTCTATTAAAATAAATTATCCTGCCAAAAGTATTTAAAAATGTTTAAAGACTTAGATTTTGAAACATTTGAATTACTCTGTTTCTTCAAACTGATAAACACAAATTTGGGAGTTGAGTGTGAGTTATTGAAACTTAGTTATGGTATGATCGTTCTGAAGATGCAATGATGAGTTTAGGGACGTCGAGGCAGGAGGCACTGATTGATTTTGAAGAACCCCACGATAAAAAAATAAATAAAAACCATAAATTCCAACGTAGTACCTACCTAATAAAGATACCAATGTAGTTCTAAATCACATACTTACTGAAAGTAAAAATAATTATTATTGAAGATGACATATGATTAATATTAACGCTTTATTCCTTGTGTAAAAGTACTCCCTGTTTGAGTGGTTAAGTTTGACCCCCCATTTGACGTGAAATACAGGTAGTTTTTGTTATCATTCTGGTAATAATGTATTTATACTCAATTTGAGATTTTTCAAGATTTTAGTATGTATAATGTAATATTTTTATGACGGATTTGGACTGTTTCGAGGCCCTCTTTCAATCTTCTGACGAATCGATTGCTTCAAAAAAAAATCGTCGCCGCAGATGACCAGATCATTTATTATTAACTAGGGCAACGAGGTAGAAACATCAAGGAAAGAAGGACATGGAAGAACACCCGGCGACGGCCCAAAAATATAGCAAGTAACTGCGAAACTTTCAAAATTATTCCAGAAAGAAGAAGAAGAAACGAACACTTTAAGCTGACCTCTAAAGCAAAACGAAAGGGGGAAAATTGTGGACAATAAAAATAAGAAACGAAGACAGTCTATAAGAATAAAAAATTTAACAATAAACCTAAAAAATTGTTGTCAGACCCCAAACAGAGAAAGTCACCAATAAACAAGATTATGAGATACTCAGGATATCGGGACACTGCAAATTTGTGGGCAAGATTATTATCTGTATAGAAATAGAAGATAATCTGGAGAAACAGAGATGTTCTCAACAATGACTTATATAATATGCATGATACCTTCTTCTCTCTGAAGAAAATGTGAATGATTACCGTGAGTTCAAAAATACAGTTGCCAGAGCGGCGCGTGTTAAATCAGATGCAGAAATAGCCCGGCCTGAAGTGACAGGCGGAAGAAGATGACGTCAGCTATCTATTTATTGGACGAACGTCAGACGCTCGTTTCGTCTCGACACAAGAGTGGTGGCATTTTAAAAAGACAAACACCGAAATAATGGAGTCACCAACCTTGCTCCATTATTTTTTCATTCATAACATCCCCTCCCAGATGGAACATACCCGCAACCTCAAGAAGGTCGACGATCTGGTATTAATAATGATTATGAAAAATGGAAATGTCCTTAAGTACCAATAAATTGGTGGAAAAGATTCCTACAAGGGAGAGAAAAATAGCATTCGTAGAATAATATTGTTGGAAAGAGGAGAACATGGCGAGAAAGGCAACAGATTGGATTCATATAATGTGATTTTTTCAAACCGCGGGTGTTTCACTGCTAGTAGGTACTATACCACTGTTTCACGGCCTATTATAGTTAGTCCAGGTGGAGGGATCGAATCACTATACATAATATGGGAGAGGCATTTTCTTTTGGAATTCATCCACATAAGACGATATGTACGAGTATATACAATAAGTCAAGGTGCCACTCCAGGAAGGAATCGTGGCTCCCACACCTCACCTGGTAACCTGGTACTTGAAGGGCGCCGCGCGCGCGGGTCGTAATTGTTTGTATAAAATGATATATTATGTAGTTTATTTTGTGATTCGTCTACCTAAGACGATATTATACACGAAACATCATCGTGTGCTTGCATGATAAAGTGAAAGTTTCAAGGTTAATATTACAAAGCAACATTCATCATGCTTTCATTGTTATAGTCAATAGTGGAACAACTTAGCACTATTGTGCACAAATTACGTAGGGTAAATTTAATTATTGGTACGGTTATCATTGGCGACTGCTCGTCCATGATTGAATTGAAGCCTTTTGCATCGTTTTATTTCGCTTGGCGTATCTCTAACTACGTCATATTTTCTGTCAAAGCTATCGAACTTCACGCTTGCGTGGTATGTATATAACAATTTATTGATATCCACAAAATGAAGACGCTCTTCACGCGCCGGCTAGACGGCAGCGACTTGCCTGCGCTGTATTGACTTTTACAGCGATTTCGGTTTGCGGGAGCTTCAGTTTTCCCGTCCATAGACACGGGCCTCCTGATACAAACCTGTTTGCGCAGGTAAGCTTATCGTAAGTGAGTTGTGGAGTGGTAATTAACTATTCGTTCAGCTCAGTATTTATAATATGACAATTGGCTACGTTTTTATTATGAAAGGCGCAAAATAAATTTCTTGATTAAATGAAATTTATTGTTTTTTAAATTCACAGGGATTTATAAGATTCTGGGATTTCAGCACGCTTAACGAATATCTGATGATTTCTCCACCAATTTCGATGGAGAAAATACAACTTTACTATTGGATTATTATTGGAGTCAAGAGGTAAACTTTGTAACGTTATCCCCCTCATTTTTACACCGCCTAAGTTGACGTTCCTATAATGGGAATGGGACAACTGGACGCCAGGACAATTGGACGCCGCATTGTCATAGACACGTATACATAACTTAGACGAGGAATTTTAATCAGTTTCTATCTACTACTTAGTAGTTTTAATTCCTTTTACTCTTAACATAATGTTTTTTATTGCGGATTGAGAATTACCATGCCTAACGCTTCACATAAAATAAAAAAACTCTTTTTTCGTTGGAACATATGCACGATTAAATCATTATTTACGTGTGCATATTTAATGCTCACCAACTATTAAATCATAATATAATAATTTAAGACGGCTCTCGTGGTGCAGTGCGTAAGGCGATTGCCTTCCACCCGAGAGTTCTTGGGTTCGATTCCCGGTCAGGACACACAATATTTTTATCTGTTTGTCTCAAACCCTGGGTGTTTGTGATTGTTCAAAATTACTAACAACCACCTTGTACGAAAAAGCAAGGACATGGTTATTAATAATTCTAAAAAATATATATATAATAATTTAACCTGACCTTTAATTGTACCTAACGTCAATTTTATTTCGAATTGCGTGGCGTCCAGTTGTCCCGGCGCCAAATCTTCCTAGACCCCCTATAATGACTTATAATCAAACTAAAATTTCTAGTATAATGACATGGTGGCTTTATGTTCAGTTTAAGAAGAAAACAATTCCAGTATATGAGTCGCAGTATTTTGGTTGAAGATCCGCGCGTTAGGTAACACTGTCTGGGCAACTATTTGTGAACAGGTGTGAAATGTTGGAAGCGTCATCCCAGCAGAAAACGTGTGGGAAGATTTTTCTCGCCTGAATCAATTAATTATATGCAGTTAAAACAACATAGCTGATTACAGAGAGAAAACACTCAATTTGAGCTTTCACTCTATAAATGAGAGCTTTTAATACAGTCCACGTCTATTAAGCTTTTGGATCACGAAAAAAATAAGGTTACGACTTTGGTGGCTTGGTGGGTTATGGAACGAGAAGGAGAGTGGAAGACCGAGCAGCATGGATTAGTATTTTTGAATAAGATAATTTAATAATAACAAAGCTTTTGATTGATGAATTGTGTGATACGACAACAACGCACACCAATTTTTTTCACCTTCTTGCATTTGCCAAATTTTAATAATTGCGATGTATTATCGATGATTATCTATGATTAACTACACTACATAATGAAGTACTTTCCAAACTTTATGTTACTACGCCTCCCTTTAAAAAAAATCTAATCTTGGCGCCTCCCCTTTATTTCATTAATATTACAGAATACTTTTTTAATAGTAAAAAAATAAACTAATACAAAAATGAAAAAAAAAAAATATAAATAAACAAGGTTTTACTACTTATATTATATTCATTTTTAAATTAATTTGTTATTCATGCGATGAATGTGCTTGTTTATTAGCACAATCAATTTCAATACTACTAATCAATCCAAATTGATCATCGTTCATTGACAAATGGATTCTATCATGGGTCCCACATCCTGAAGCGAGCCCCCAGGCCAGGATCTTTGGTGGGTCCACCCACCTATCGTTGAGGTTAAGAACAGTGTGGTGCTCTAAAGTAGTGTTTCCTAAATTATACACGGGAGTTATCATTTAAGTATATCAATCATCACATAATTTGTCTTTTTAAATCAGTGAATGCATTGGTGGTCCTTGCATATCAATGCAAAGACAAGGAATAAATCATTATTCACTATTTTTTTTTCCAACCAAATCGACAAGTTTAACAACAAAATTATCGTTCCTAAACGAATTTGCCTCAAATTTCAACATTATGATTTGACCCTTTCATGTATTTTTTCACGAGATAGCCAGCACGCTTCACAATAGGATAGACGTGAGGTGTTATAAAATTAGTCTCCATAGTTTCAGACGGATTTGCATACAACTGTTTTTTGTATGTAGTTTATAACTAGCGGCCGTTTTATAAACTATGCATTTGCAAACTGCAAACTTGTGGCTACATTAATTGTGTTAAACTTTTCGCGCCTCCCTTTGCAACAATCCGCGCCTCCCAGTTTGGAAATCGCTCACACAATAGATGGGTTGGTTTGTCGGTTACGGTATATATGTTGTAAGTATGTCCATTTAGTATTTGAATTTTGTTTAGATATATTTACTATAAACGATATGTTTGTATTTCAAATTTACTCACTTACCTATTGTCTTATGTCAGTTCCTTATATTCTAGGGATTTGTATTACTTGCTTATTTTAGATAAGTGTTTTAATTAGACATGGATTTGATCTCAATGCCATGCGACTATCGGCTTTCGATACAAAATTTTCACGGCGATCTGTGATACTGCGTGCGTACAATTTCTGGTAAAAATTGGACATACAATAACTGCACATCAAATTACATTTAAAAATTTTGCAATCAACTAGAGGACTATTATAATAATTATACAAAGCTACTGAAAATTGAATTACTTAATAAATTTTGTGTGAAGCATCCAACCCAATAATGAATTACCAGTTGCAGAATATCATGTCTATAATATTATTATGTACTAAATTTAATATAAACTTCTATAATATTGTATTTCCCTAGTGTGGCAAGCCTGTGGTATTCGTTATTATTGACAAGTTTCAACCAAACTTTAATAACCAACCACTCAACAAATTGCAAACTAGGTATGTAGTGGTTCACCGCCATCTTCAGATTAATAAAGCCTGAGCATAAATTTTTGCACAAGCAACGAGTGGTCCACTTTTCAGCTGTCAAAATCAGATCCCAGATTGCTTGACATATTGATTCGCCCTAAATTGAATTATAAAAAAAATCTCAAATCAAATATATTAACTATCAGTGTTATTAATAAATAATATACATTCCTGTTATTCATCAGCTGTCAAAGTCAGAGTAGTCCTTCACACAAAACCGGTGGTAATAACGATTTCCAAAAAATATGTAGCATTGGTCTATGCACTACATTTGTAGGTGTGTTAATGCTAGTGTATTATTTATCATGTAACTTATCTATTCAAATTAAACCATTCCCTGTGTGAACACGACATACGCGTCAGTATGAGCACTCTATAGAACAATGACAGGTAATGACAGTTCATACATAGACAACAACGGGGGGGGGGGGGGGGGCGAAAAAAGTAGGACCAGTCGTTGTGAATGTATCGGCTTTCTACTTGAGTCGGCAATGAGTGGTTTTTGGAATTTGCAATAGATTGTATTTGTAAAAGTATTTGTAATTAATGAAATCAGTGGATTCCACGGATTGTGCATTCATAAAAATAGCCAGAGGGAACAGGATAAACCAACTGGATAATTAATAGAAAATTCAATTAATATTATAGATAATTGCCAAATTATTTTAATTAGGGAAATACATGTTGAAATTAATATATATAAAATGAAAGCAAATTTTACTAATCACTGAATCGTAAATAATAATAATATGCAGTCCTGTGTAATTGATATTAATTTGATCAGTACTGATTAAAAGGGGGTATATTTACAAAGTACTTAGTTAATAAGTGGTTACTTTATAAAAGTAAGTCGGCTAATTAGTATGGATACTGGGATATGATAATTAATATGAACATTAATAATTTGAATACATTAATTAATTACTTATCGGAAGGTATTTATTTACACCTGCAGTTAAGCGGCAGGTATGTAGGTATGCACTTTCGGCATGTGTATTTGCTTACTTTAGAATTTTAGTTTGATCATGTATGCAGTGTTTCCCAAACTTTCGATATCTGTGTACCTCTTCTATAATTTTCGTCACAATGAGTACCCCTCGTCAAAAAAAAAATGCACATACTTTAATGAAAATCAAAATATATTTATTTTTTCCTTTTTTAGTTCATAAACAAAATAATAATAAACGAAAAATAAAATTCATTCATAATATAATATGTACCTACAACTAAAATAAATAAAAGTTATAAGTATGATAAATAACATTCATTATAATCAATGAGAATAATGAAATAGTTTATGTTGAGACAGATCATCATAATTTGGTTCCACATCCAAAAGTCCGTTCCTTTTTTTCCCCTTAAAAAATTAAACCCTGCCTAAACTAAACTGTAACAGTTTTGGTATAGGTACGTTGGGCGATACGACAAAATTATGCACACATTTTCATTCATAGGTACTTATCTGTTTTCGTTGGATTAAGAATACATTATTACACATATTGCTGGTTCATTTTTTTTTAAATGCATTAAGCCCTGCCTAACCAAAATATAAAAGTTAAAAAATATATTATTTTGTCTATAAAATATCCAAAGTTATGTATGATTTAATTGCATAATATTAGATATTTTATAGATAGACAAGTATTTTTTGACCAATATATCTATAATGGCTTGGTTATCGCAGGGTTTCATTGAATTTTAAAAAGTAACCAATACCATCTGTAAATAATTGTAGTCTTATTTCAATGAAAACAAATACGTATGACTGACAAAGTTTAGTGTGCACTATTTATGGCGGATCTTAACAGCCTACCTCTACCCTTCGCCACGGGTAATATCAGTTTATGGATTTGGCCAGCCCCTCCACAATAAAATAAATGAATATTGAAAACCTAAAATTTTAATTATCAATGTATTCATTTGTAGAAATTAAATAAGTGGTTATGTTATTAAAGAAAATTGGATAATTAGTAGTAATAGGTACTGGAGTATGATAATTAATATGAACATATTACAAATACATTAATTAATTATCGGAAGGCATTTACACCTGCAGTTAAGAGGCAGGTATGTATATAATTTTGCCAGGTGTATCGATCCTACTAATAATTTTAGATTGACCATGTATGACATGTACCTAATATCAGTGGCGGGTTTATGGATTTGGTGAGCTCCCCCCCACAGTAAAAAAATAAATAATGGAATTACCATATAAATGTATTTATTTCCTAGAATCACGTCCTGTAAGAAAAAAACATTATGAATGAGGATGACAGTACCTACATATCTATTTGAGTGGTTGTGTTAGTGCCCTTCTAACCGGTGTCGCGCTCGTGTATAATAAGGAGGCCTTTGTATTCGAATAAAGGGGCCTTTGTATTATGTTTATGAACGCCCCAGAGCTAATGAGTCACTCAATAGCTTTGGGGCGTTCATAAACATGATACAAAGGCACCTATATTCGAATATAAAGGCCTCCTATATTATATCGAGCGCGACACCGGTGTCCCGACTGAAACGGGCCTTAGTTGCAGGGTTTGTATTATGCTTTGGATAACATATTATATCGTGTGTCTAGCAAGTATACATATTGTTTTTCCATTAGTGTATAAGTCAGAGTATGGACATAATAAGTTGAGCAAGTGGCTGACATCCATTTCTCGTAAAAACAAAATCTCGCATATCAATAATCGCATTTATGTTCTATCGAGGGGTTTTTAAGGACTATGGCACGCAAACTACTCTACTTGATGCTAAGTCAAAAAAGAAAATTTGTGCAGGTTGAAAAAAATGCCTCATTGAAAACAATTCGTCTACCCGCATCGGGTATTGCCAATTCGGGCTAGGCCCTATGAAACCACCACAGAACAGATTACATAATATAAATGTAAAAGCCATCGCCGTGGGCCAATATTTTGAAGCAGGGTATTTTATGGCGGTCAACTCGTAAAACCCAAATATACCAAAGCATGACGACGACACTCAATATTGAATGCACGTTACATTTACGTAACTAATTTTAATGAATATTATTATCATATAGACAAAGGATTGCAATACCGAATGAAGATACTAATACCGGTATTTCGGTATTTCCTATTGAATACCGCTATTAATACTGGCATTTTTGAAATAAGTATATGGAAAAAAAACAGAAGTATCTACAAATATACCTATATATCTGTATAAAGGTCTTTAAAATATTAATATTTTATAGCAAGTGCCATTACTGGTCTCCAAGGTCGTTTAAGGGCAACGGAAGTAACCAGACGTCGCGTAATCCGACAAAAGTACAGTCATATTAAACGAGCCCACCTTGTATATTAATAAATATATGTTATTTCTACTTTCAATACCGAATATATCGGTATTGTCCGATTTTTAAAACCGGTATTTCGGTATAGAAAAATACTGGGATACCGGTTTTGAAATATCGATATTGCTATCCCTAATACAGACGTAACTATTGAAAATAACATAATATGCTAACACGTGTTTAAGATTATCCCATATTTTTCCACACTCAAGATCTGTTGCCTGTTATAATACCACACCCAGTAGGGTAAAGTCAGTTGTCATTATTTCCATGGAAACCACTTTGCAAAAACCTTGGAAAATTCTGAATATTTTGTCGTATTTATTGAGAACTGAGAACTGCGATTTATAGCCGAGTTTTTTCGTTGAAAAGGAAATGTCGCATGGGGCTGATCTTTTGGGCATAATTATTAAGACGATACATCAGTGGAACGGGAAATAATTTTCAACTATAGACGCGACGAAATTTTGGACTCGCTGGCATTCGGAGAGAGAACGTCGAGCTGGAAACACGTCAATTGTTTTCGTGATGGCGACTGGGGTATTAATTCTTAAATCGTGTAAAGATGACTAAAAACGTTACCCATTTACTTGAAAAAGAAAACATGTCAATGAATATATTATTATTGTTACTAATAGAACAATAAACAGAACATTAAATGGACGCATGTTGGATTTATAATATGACAAATTATATTTCGATCGGCATGCGTCATTTGCACCCGCGACCCGCAATCCGCGCATCGCCTAGCCACGATCTTTTTAGACCATGGCGTCATCAATGGCGCAAAGTAACATAACATTATGATAACTGCAAGGGGTGCTACGAAACTTTGGCTGGTGGATACCATACACTCTACAAGTCTACAATATTATAACATTATAGTACATAATAACAACACGCTTGAATACCCCACAAGGGGGTAACGAACCGAACTGCCGCGCTTGACACATTCCCAGAACAATTAATATTATTATTTCTTATTATCGGCGGGCCTCGAAGGCTGTACGCAAGTTGCTACGCCATTTTGTTTTTATCTCGACGCTTCAAACAATCGTCGCCGTTCTACGAATCGGCCATGTGAAGCCTTTTTAATTATCATTGTCCGATAATAGTATGCCGGCGAAGACTGTCCACTGATGGACATGCGATCATCTTATTATTAATAGCATCTAGCGCAGTGATTCTCAAACTGTTTGCTTTGACGGTATATACCACAGAACAGATTAATAAGATAGAAATGTGAAGATTAATAAAGATGTCCGTAGTTTGTTACAGTTCAGCAACAAACTGTAACATTCTTTATATTTTTTTGTGAGAATGAAATTGAATATGAAAAAAAATTCAGTTATCTGCAGTGGCGAAAGTGTGCTAAAATATTAGTTATAGTTTTATTCACAGGTGTATTTGTAATAATAACATTGAATGTGATTAAGGCTCTAAAAAGATCGTGGCTACGCGATGCGCGGATTGCGGGTCGCGGGTACAAATGACGCATGCCGAACGAAATATAATTTGTCATATAAATCCAACATGCGTCCATTTAATACTTTGGACGCGGAAGACGCACACGGCGCGTAATGACCAGGCGGCCGATCGATGTAATTAACGTGCATTTTAAAGGGGGCAATAAAAATCTCATTATCTCTTCAGCAGCGAATGCGTTAATGTTCTGTTTATGTCCATCTGACACCACCGCAGAGATCCGAGGACGTTCCTTACAGGAAGACTGTAAGTGACATTGTGTACAAGACCGCATTTGCGGTGGCAGGCGAGGTGGACCGCCTCCTCCAAGTGGCGGCACACTTACCGTTTTTTTCCAGCCGTATTCTGCAGGCATCAAACTAGAATACTCCAACCTTCGCACTGGATTAGCCAGTTCCTCACCGGCCATGGCAACTTCGCCGCACGACTCCACGAGTTTGGTTTGATAGTAGATGGGCTGGGTTGTACCTGCGGGCATGACCACCAAGATGTTGAACACATCCTCTGGGATTGCCCGCTTATGGAATTCGAACGAGCGGAGCTGTTTGCCAGGGTCCGTCCTCACACGGGCCCAATTGGTCATGGAGATCTGGTAGCAACCGAGGCCAACTTTGCGGCATTTGAGAAATTTGCAGCGTCGTATGGGGAGCGGGATAGTCCCGACTCTTCTGTAGACTCATCCATTTCAATTCGTGACACTCAGTATGCGGGTACACAAAGCGCTTAACGTCAGCGGACAGCAGAGCCAGTCCAAAAACAAACACTTTCTTTCTTAACTTTCTTCTTTAAGCACTACGGTGCATGGTTGCAGCGTCAGTCCCGTGCGGCTCCGTCTCGGGACGGAATGAGCACTTAAAATCACTTCTTTCAGACACGTTTAAAGCGTCATAGAAAGCGGCCGTGCATATCCACGGTTGTGCATATATGACGGGTGGTGGTGGGCACTTTAACGTATGTTCTATTAGTAACAATAATAATATATTCATTGACATGTTTTCTTTTTCAAGTAAATGGGTAACGTTTTTAGGCATCTTTACACGATTTAAGAATAATAATAATACCCCCGTCGCCATCACGAAACAAATTGACGTATTGACACCTCGACGTTCGCTCTCCGAATGCCACAGCGAGTCCAAAATTTCGTCGCGCCTATAGTTGAAAATTATTTGCCGTTTCACTGATGTATCGTCTTAATTACAAAAGCAAAATGTATCTACTTAAAGGGTCCCTTTTTATTTTTAGTTTCTAATTCTTTAGGTAAGTACCTACCTAACTACTTCTTTTATTATTTATTTTCGGCTTTCTTACACAAAAATATCTAAATCTAAATGAATATAGGTACACACCATAATACTGAGAATTGAAGCATTTCCACGAAGCCTATTCTCAAACAGCAGTGATTTTAGGCACGCGAAGGACTGTGGTTTGGAGGCTCCCTTTTGAAAATTTTACCTGTAAGATAAACCGTCATTATAATATGTATTGGAATAGTTATAATTTGTTTATATTTAGATTATTTTTTAAACTGAGATGTCGTTACTTTCTAATGGAACGCAGTGACACCCCTAGCCAAATTCCGCCCCTAGTCAGCGCAAAAATGCCGCCCCATTTTTTATACAATATTTTGACTATGGTTATATTAATTGTATTATACAATATTTAAAAAATGTGTTGCATGGCTACTTCGATAGAACCAGAAGCGGTAGGTGGGACGCTCGGTAAGAGGGGGGGGGGGGTGCATCTTTAGTTTCGACGGCGAACGTCGAAGGGCAACGGAAGTAAACTAGACATCGCGACCACGACAAAAAAAATACAATCTTGTTAAACTTTTTATGTAAATTAATACATTTTGTTTCCAACCAGCGAGCTGAATTTTTAGTTTGAAATATTTTCGTTATTACTAAGTTTAGGTAGCTGCATCTACCAACTCCTAACTACTCCAAGCGACGTTCAATTTGCCTACCCCCACGGGACGTCACTGAAGGAACGACCGCTACTTATACAATGCATGATCTGACTACCCCCAAGGGATGTCACTGTGTGAAAGCCAGTCGCTATGGATCAAAGTTTTAAAGCAAACTTCGTTTTATTTCTTATTTTCGTTTACGTGACAAATTTTAAGGCATATTGCGTCCTGTAACTATAACGTTATATTGTCAATGTTTTGATAGAAACAAGTTGAACAGTACACAGTAATCGGTAACGTTCATTACTGCCAACAGTGCCTACTGCATTCTTCGATTTTTACGTTAAGCTTTAAAATATTTCATTGTTTAAAAATAGGTCAGTAGTTGTAGCTTTTATAAATTCTGGCGGAACCCGGTTGGGAATCACTGATTTAACGGTGGATATAATATACATAAATGAAAGACAATAAGTATATAGTTAGGTGATTCCCAATATTTGTTGTTTGGCTGAATCTCAGAGAATCCCTACAGCCACATATTAGGTACAGCGCATCTATTCTATACCCAAGGCTGCTATCGGCGGCTATCAAGGGTAGTTTATCATGTTTATGTATTGAGGTATTATAATTGTTACAATAAGTTAGCTGTCTAAACTGTCAAACCTGTCTATCTTGCTCTAAGAGTTAACACAGCCAAGAGAGGTGCTGTTAAAACATAGCACTTTTTGACAGTTCAGACGGTTAACTTATTGTAACAATTAACCGCGTAAATACATAAATATGATAAACTACCCTCGATAGCCGCCGATAGTAGTCTTGTGTATAGAATAGATACGCAGAAGGGCAAATTAAAAAAATCCTATCACCCTCCCTCCCTTCTTCATAAATTAACGTCCGAACCGTTCCAGTGGGTCTATTCTATACTTATAATTATTATCGACCGCTAAAGTAATAAAGTGATAAATATTATCAAAATTAGGGTAGGTTTGTATCAAAGTACTAGCACTTATTGTAACAATTACAATACATTGGTTGTAATCACAGAAAAGAAAAATAAAATAAATATTTCTGAGTTCCCTGACCTGCAGGGCATTGACGACTCAAGTAGAAAGCCGATACATTCACAACGACTGGTCCTACTTTTTCCGCCCCTCCCGTTGTTGTCTATGGATGACGTGTCATTGTTCTATAGAGTGGTCATACTGACGCGTCTGTCGTGTTCACACAGGGAATGGTTTGATTTGGATAGATGAGTTACATGATAAATAATACACTAGCATTAACACGCCGTCTACAAATGTAATGCATAGATCAATGCTACGTATTTTTTGGAAATCGATATTATCACCGGATTTCTAGGACTAATCTGACTTTGACAGCTGATGAATAGGAGGAATGTATATTATTTATAAATGACACTAATAGTTAATATATTTTATTTGAGAATTTTATATTATTCATAATTCAATTTGAAACGAGAAAAGGCGAATCAATATGTCAAGCAATTTGATTTTGACAGCTGAACAGTGGACCACTCGTTGCTTGTGCAAAAAGATATGCGCATGCTTTATTAATCTAAAGATGGCGCTGTGCAGGGCCATTATATCTGAGTTCCCTGGTTGTAATTGTTGCAATAAGTGCTATATTTTAACAGCACCTCTCCTGGCTGTGATAAAATTTAGAGCGAGCTAGACAGTTTTGACTGTTTTGAGTGTTTAGAGTGTTTAAACGGCTAATTTATTGTAACAAGTATAATACCTCAATACAAATATGTAATAAATACTATCAGTTTATCAGTTTAGCGGTCGATAGTCGCCTTGTGTATAGAATAGACCCGCAGAAATGAATACTTTGATTGGCAGCAGCTACTTCCTACTCCGACTCCGACTTTCCGACTCGCGATTGATCCCTGCAATGGACGGCGAGCCATGACTTATAATATAATACACGTATATTATATATTACATATGCAGAAAACAAAATACTAGTTCAATTATATAAATTTCAAATCGTTGGGTTTTATTATATTTGAGTAGGTATATATTAATGACGATTTCTAGGTTGAGAAAAGAAAGGGCATCATAATGGTATATACAATTTTTTCATGTTTAACTCCCAAAGATACAAAATAACAATCATTTAGTGTGTGCGCCCTTAAATAAATATTCCGCGGAAATGTGATAAAAATTAATATCGAATTATCAATATTCCATTTAGTGTCGTTTATATTGTGTATGTACAATGTGCAACGATAGATTTTCCAGAATTTTCAGTTATAAGAATAATGGGAATCGCCTTATCAGTATTTCGATATAAAAATTACAAGATAACGTACTCTCCACGAAATACACAGCTGACGATAAGTTACCATGGTTTAGTTTAGGCGCATACCGAGAAACAATAAATAAATAAACGTTTTATATTATATTAATATGATAGTAGAGATATTACCGATAACAGTGACAGTACGGGCAAACAATGCGTAAATCAGCGATTTCCAAACTGGGAAGCGCGGAGTGTTGCAAAGGGAGTCGCGAAAAGTATAACACAATTAATGTAGTCACATGTTTGCAGTTTGCAAATGCATAGTTTATAAAACGGCCGCTAGTTATAAACGACACAAAAAACATTCCTATAAAAGGTTGTTTGCAAACCTGTCTGAAAATATGGAGACTCGCTGGCTACCTCGTGAAAAAATGAAATAAAAGGGTCAAATCATAATGTTGAAATTTGAGGCAAATTCGTTTAGGAACGATAATTTTGTTATTAAACTTGTCTATTTGGTTGAAATTTAAAAATAATTGAGTGAATAAATATTGATTGAAAGGACCACTAATGCATTCACTGATTTAAAAAGACAAATTGAAGGCATTCCTAAAAAATGAAGCTTTGGAAATCAAAATTACAATAAAAATAAGTTCGCCATGTCTCCACTTTTAAATGATTTCTACGCCAGATATATTGAAGCAAATAAAAATATATTTACTGAGTTCTTGGTTAGTTTGATAATGCACTTTTCACATTATTTTATTAATAGTAAAAAAAGTCTATATATGTGGTTGAACGCCCATGATAGAATCCATTTGTCAATGAACGATGATGAATTTGATTTGATTACTATTGAAATCGATTGTGCTAATAAACAAGCACACTCGACGCATGAAAAACAAACTAATAAAAAATGATTAAATATAAGTAGGTAGAAAACCTTGTTTATTTTATATATTTTTTTCATTTTCGTATTAGTACCTATATTGTTGACTATTTAAAAAGGTGTCTGTATTATTTATTGAAATAAAGGGGGGGGGGGAGGCGCCAAGATTAGATTTTTTTAAAAGGGAGGCGTAGTAACATAAAGTTTGGAAACCACTGACCAGTGACGTCCCGTGGGGGTAGGCAGATTGAGCGTCGCTTGGGGGCGGCAGTTACTCGAAGGGCGGCAAATCTCGGAGAATCATTAACTATATAGGAATAGGTATCTAAACTTAGTAATAACGGAAATATCTTTCCATTAAACAATTCAGTTCACCGGTTGGAAACAAAATGTATTAATTAGCATAAAAGGTTTAACAAGTTTTTCGTCGGGTTCGCGATGTCTAGTTTACTTCCGTTGTCTTTGGACATCACTCCTTGATGACCAGCAATGACACGTGCAGATTTGTGAATTATATTGGAATTATAGGTAGGTACATACTTAGGTACCTAATTAATTTATCCAAATATTTTTGTCAGTCATTCGCGAGTTTTGAAAGTTGTCGGGTGTATTTTTAAATATATCTGAAACCGTGGACTCGCAATAGTCGCAATATTGTCTATTGAAGTGGAGATGACATTTAAATTAAATTTTGTGGTATATATTTTGTTAATAATGTATTTCTTAGATATTGAAGTCATAGAAGGATAATAAAAAATACTGTATAATGGGGTGGAATTTTGACGCTGCCTAGGGGCGGCATTTTGTCTAGGGACGTCAATGCCACTGACGTAAATAATAATATGTTGCCAGATTATAAGGAAGTGACGAATTTTACGATTTTCAATAATCCAAGTCAGCATGTTTATTATTGTGATGATTATTAAGTGGATTATACAATTATTGATTTGTAATTAATTATTAATATGACGTCAGAATCGAATATGTTTGTATATCGAATTGAGTATCCAATAGGAAACTGTGTTATCTTATTCATATGTATTATCAGGAAATTATGATAACACCGTAGAAAATAATAATACCTAGTAGGAAAATAATATATTATATCGACGAGGTGTTGTAAAAACCAAAATTATTGTGAAATTGTCATGATATCGTTATATTATTTGAAAATATATTATGTCAATTTTATGACTGGGTACGGAGGCTTCGCCGGCAGCCTTTAGGCCAGTTTCAGACGGGACACCGGTGTGGTGCTCGATATAATATGAGGTCTTAGTTTTCGAATAATGGGACTTTTGTATTATGTTTATGAACGCCCCAGAGCTAATGAGTCAACGCGTGTCCGGTACACTTTTCCGTCGGCCGCTACATTCTCAAGCCGCCGATACACTTGTTTTTATTACCGCAGCCAGTTTTATGTTATAATTTATAACGCGAAATTATGCGTTGACTCATTAACTCCCCTTAAAGGCCCCTTTATTCGAATACAAAGGCCTCCTATATTATATCGAGCGCGACACCGGTGTCCCATCTGAAACGGGCCTTATGAGCGTAGTTTTGTTACCCATCCAACGTGACCTGTCCTGAGAAATACAGGATGTCAATCAAATCCTCTGAGAATGTCCTGAAATGTGTACAGAAAATGAAGAGCTTCGAATGTCGAGTTGTTGGGCTCATTGGGCCGAACGATCTAGTCTCCGCCAGTTTTGTTGTATTTAGAATATTTTCGGCGTCATAATAAAGATCTCTTCACGTTCACTTAACTTTGATTGTTCGTCAGTTTTGTATTAGTTTAATATTGTAATTGTTGTTGCCAATTCTTTGAATTGACTTGATTCTTGGTCAACATATAACTTCAACGGCGGTATTATTAATTGACTCATTTTCAATAGCGCATGTTTAACGTTAGCCCAGTTAATTAAATTAATTACTGAAAATGATGTTGATGGCCGCAGCCAAATCCTCTGGTGGCCGCACATGAGAACCACTGCTCTAAACCTATGCCGCGATCGCAGCGTTGGCCATGCCTGCATTAACATTAAGCCATCGAAGTTTTAATAGTTGTAATTTTTAGAAGCTTTATAATGATAAATATTTATATTATGGTCTAATCATTACATCATGCGCAATGTACAATATTTAAACGGAATACCTTGGATACAATAGTGAAAGTGTACATGACGAATTCCCCGAATTAACAGTGACAAGGAAGTGGCTTTAAAAGGTATTCGGCGATGATATTTTTTGATTGTGAGACATCGCAAGTTCGGATATTTTTTTCTCAATTTATTACAGATGATGTTGTAATTGTAATTGTAAAAGATTGCGGATAAAATCAATTACGTACTTAAATATCATTTATGATAGTGGGATTATTAAAAAATGTACCTTGATATTATTTACACAAGATGTGAATAGACAAAATTGATAATACGAAAACAATGGAGTAACAAATAACAATATATCTGAAGTGTTTCCACCTCGTCGCTGTAGGATTGGTTTGTCGAATAGACCAAATTTAATGTCAAATGTTCAGGAGACAAAAAACAAGTGTCATTATCCTATATTTAAATACATGGAGGTATGTAAATTGTTGTTTTTACAGCATATGAATGCTGTATTCATTACAATGTAATTTAAAGAAAAGGATGGTTCTGGTCCATTTAGATACAAAAATCATTCTGCATTAAAAGGTCGATTTCGACAAAAACGGATATTCGACAAACCAATCCTATAGCGACGACCTGTCGTTGACAAAAACATGCCAGACGGGATACGAAAACAAGCTATTTGGCAGGAAAAACGCTAGATTTTGTGAAAATAAAATTTCTATACTTACCCTTTTTGCCTATCGAGAAAAAAGTGCAAAAAATCACACCAGATTTTCCCAGAAACTCATTTCAAAATTGACAAAAAAAAAATATTATTTTAACAACCTATGATAAGTAATAATTAGGTAATATCACTAATACCAGAGAGTGGAATCCTCGATAATCGTCAATGCGATGCCACATGCCTAAGCACACATTAAATTGTAATATATAATACGAGTACCATTATATTATATTATATCACTATAACACCAAGAATACTCATCTTGTTTCATTGTGTTGATTTATTTCTCAAGTACCGATCTACGTTCATCAAATATCTTAACAAATTAAATACCTAGGTTATTTTCAGCACATTTAAAGATGTTGATGGCACCAAAAAACGCTAATAAAAACGCCATAAGCTAGATGCATTTTTTGCAAGCTATATGACTACCGAAAAATGCTAATTCTGGCAAGAAAAACGCTAAGTTGCCGACGCTGTATATCTGTGGTGTAATTTTATGATAGGTTCAACATTGATATTTTCCGTAATCTAATGCTCCATTGGCGAGCTAAAATTCCAAGGACAATAATTCGTCCGATTTGTCTTTGTTCTGCTACTGTCCAACGGACGAACGAGTAAAAGTCGAGCTGTCAAAAGTCGAAAGTTATGATCCAATAAACCTGAAATGCTGTGTTATTTATATGTAGAATTGCATAAAATAATAAAGCAATGAAAATAACACAAGTTTAACGTTTTATTTCAAAAAACGATCATTAGTCCAGGATCCCATAGACTTTTCGTATACATAATATGCGGAACGCATTCTGACAATTGGAGTAGGTTCTAGGGGTCACAAAGATATATAATGTCGATGTTGTCAGGCGATATTAGTGGTCATTTTTTTTTTTATTGAGGTTTTAATTTTTTTTCTTATAACACACCAAAAATTGTTCTGAGTTCTTCAATAAAACTAAGACCGAATCAGGGATTGATTGAAAATGCAATAATTGTACCATGCCATCGGCATGGTCGTAGAACGGTTCGTCCCATTTGAAAAAATAAAATAGCGGGTAGTGCAATGTGTTCAAAATTATCGACTTTTAGGATCCTCCTTGGCTTAAGTTATTTTATTTAGTAGCATTTTTGTATAGAATCACCCAGATTGGTTTCATGCATATATTTGTTTTGGTATTATGGTTATTCCAGAAACAGTGTAGGTTGCATATATAGGTAGGTGAATAAATGAAATAACGACAACCACTAACCACACTAAGTACACATTTATTAAAAAAAAGAAACAAGTCAAGTGTTCAAACTGCTTTAAGTATCATGATCACAGTTTTTACAAACAGTACTTACACATTTGCACAATGATATACATGTCAAAGCCGATTTCTTACAACTAAAAATGATAATGTACGGCAGTTAGAATTACATTTGCATGGTTTAACTAAATAATTTGGTAGAGATTCATTCGTCATTTTTTTATCTTGGACACAAATTATTTTCTCATAACTCATAGCCAAGTTGTAGGAAATCAATAGGCTCAATAGTGGATCAGTTGAGCTTTTCCATAAATAAACTTGTGCTGAAGACCTTAAACAGTGTAACAGGGATCCTGCACTACATATAAACACACCAGGGCTTATCAACTTCTGCGTCTTATAATTATTGAAGATAAGATCTCCGGTAAGCGAAGCCTTGGTAGAAGAAGAACGTCAGAGATTGGTTTGAGCTCAGCACCCCATCCTTATTTAGAGCAGAGATGGACAGGGAGAAAATGACCGAAATCATCGTCGACATCTGATAACGGATATGGCACGAAAAGCAGAAGCAGTTTATTCAAAAAAGTTATATCTGGCAAAAAACGATAAGTAAGCAACGCCGAATATGACATTGATTAAAAAAACAGCAAAAATACATCCGCGTGATTCATTGCTTGACGTACAGAATTAATGAATAAATAAAGAGATACTCACATGAGATATTTTAGCGCAATCCATAACAAGTTACACCTACACAGGTAACCGGGCAGATACAATACAATTGTACTCCAATACCTAATACATTAGCTATTAGCATCATATACGGGTAGCTGTCCGGTTTTATCCGGTTCGACTGTTGGCTCTTTGTGTGGATACTGTGTTGGTTTTTTTCTCTCTGAATTGTATACATTTCATTTATAATAGATACGGTAAACCCACTTTCGTGTTGGATTTTTGCTCATGTAAATAAAACAATATATTATTATTATAGTACACGAGTATACATTTAAGGAAACCCCTGTATTTCGTCATCGCCTTGTAATGAAATAATCATTTATTTAATTCCCTATCATGGCGTTGTTGAATGTGTAGGTACATTACTTTATGATTATGTCATAAAGTCGATATTTTCAAATAAGAGAATTGCTCCGGTCTCGATTCCGATATGATCATTATAATATTACAGTGACGAAGGGTGATTTTTGAAACGACGAAAGGTCCGTATTCAGCATGAGGCATGATCTATAAAGATCGTGACTACGCGACGCCCAAATTGTGCAAACAACGCGTGCCGAACAAAACATAGTTTGTCATAAAAATTCAACATGCGCCCATTTAATGTTATGTTTATTTTTATATTAGTAATAATAATAATAATAATATATTCATTGACATGTTTTCTTTTTCGAGTATATAGGTAACGTTTTTCAGTCATCTTTACACGATATAAGAATATATTCCTCCGACGCCATCACAAAACAAATTGACGTGCTCACATCTCGACTACCACTCTCCGATTGGCGACGAGTGCCAAATTTCGTCTCACCTATTGTTGATAATTATTTGCCGTTTCACCGATGTATGCTCTTAACACTGCATTCCCTCTCGTTCCCTCCCATTGAAAACTTTCAACAGTCGAACGCGATGACACACTGTTTTCCGTCCGCGAGCGACGTCACGTGAATGCCAGCATAAAGAATACGGACTTTACTAGGCTGTGGAGATCAGAGAAAAAGAACACACTTTGTCAGGTATATTTACGGGAAATATGAAGATAGTACGATATTACCTACTATTGAAATGATGCATAGGTACCTACGCACTTTATTCGATGAAATTTCAATAACTCACTGACGATATAAAAATGAGTGATGAGTAGTGCCCGGATTTATATGCCAGTGCATGCTATGTTAGGGTGTATGCAGTTATGCACAGCTATGAGAGTTTCACAGAAATCCGTTTTGAAAGACTCAAAATCCAAAAATTAAAATTTTATTGTGCATAATAAATGCATATTTGAGACGTTAGAGCATATTTGAGACATTAGTGCATATTTGCATATTAGGGTTTTCGCATGTATAATTTTAGTTTTTTTTTTAAAAAATTATTTTATCAAAATATTACTAAATTAGGTAGGTAGATAATTTAGATGCACTTGCATTTTTAATGACATCCCAGAGCTGTGGATTTATCAGAAAAAGTGAAGTCAACTCGGGCACCATTATTTAAATTTTGCGTAATCACCTATGTGGACGTTGAGAGGTCGTTTTCCGCATATAAACAAAATACTGACAGATATGCGGAAAAATTTAATGGCAGAGCACAATATTGAAAAAAAAATATTGTAACTTTTTTCCGACAAAAAACAGTAAATGATAGTATTTAGGAATAGTTAAATGTGTCGGTTTTTGTTTTTTAAAGTTGTGTATAGTTTACATTGCATTTCTTATTCAATTATTGTACTTGTAAACAAACTATTTTGAAAAGTGTAATTGATTAACTTTATATTGATTATTTGTGTTTTTTGTTATTATATTGTATTGATTGAGATTATTAATTTGTTATTCGATTTTTTATCGGTATTATTGGGTGAAATGGGTATTTACATTTTTTCCCCATAAAAATGTAAATTTTGAACTGCATATTTCTTTGATTTTAGTGCATATTTTATTGATTTTAAGTGCATAAGTGCATGCATATAATCATGTTTTTGTGACATATAAATCCGCTCCCTAGTGATGAGTTTAAATTATGGATTCTCCTAAGCATTAAAATTTATACACATAAAAAATCATTACAATAAGATGAAAATTATTTTTTATGTAAAAAAACAGTCTATAAGATTTATTTATATGTGATTGAATGCAATATAAATTATTATTTTTTAATTATCTAATTATAAATTTTTGTCGACTTGGTTTACGTTTACTATCTGCAATTCGTAGATTTAGTTCGATGAAAAAAATAACGTACGGCTGGCAAAGTTTACCGTGCACTATTCATGTCGGATCTTAACAGCCTACCTCCACAATATACAATATATTGAACATACATAGCATGAAAACACCTCTGATACACCCACTAGAAAAAATTACATTTGAAAAAAATACGCTGCTCGACGGGATTTAAACCCGTTTATCAACTGGTGTCGCGTCAATCTGCTATACCCAATAAAGCTAAGAGCCTCTTACCTAATTGTGATAATTAGGTAAACTAGTAGAGCCTAAATACCCAAAATAAGACAGCAGAGGAGATAAAAATCCGCCTTATCTCCGGGAATAAATGCTGGCATGCCTGCAAGCGACTGGTGGGGTCGAAAATTCGAGGCCGAAGAAGTAAACTTCTAATTTATAAAACAATTATAAGGCCAGTAGTCACTTATGGCTGTGAGACTTGGTGCTTAACTCAAAACGAGGAAAACAAATTAGCTGTCTTCGAGCGCAAAATACTCCGCAAAATCTTTGGACCCACGTTGGAAAATGGGAACTACAGAATAAAAATGAACCACGAGTTGGAAGAGCTGATTGAACAACAAACAATCATAAGATACTGTAAGTCCCAAAGACTATGATGGGCGGGACATGTGGAGAGAATGCCTGAAGTTAGAGCGCCAAGGATCATGACGAAGTGGCTACCCCAACGGGTAGAGACCCAGAGGCCGTCCAAGAAAGAGATGGGCTGACGCCGTAGAAGTGGACTGGCTTCATATAAGAAGACCCGGTAACTGGAGCAGTGTGGCGAGAGACCGGAGTGAGTGAAGAGCGGTTGTGGAGGAGACCAAATCCCACCCCGGGATGTAGCGCCATGGAAGAAGAAGTAGGTCCTACATGAAATGCCTATCAAATTGCGTTATTATTGATTATCGGTTTTTGTGTTTTAAATCAAGGAATATTAATTGCCTTAATTACTCTCGCCAAATATATTTAGTTATAACGTCTACTTGAACAATTTTTAATAAAACATTTCTTTTATTCACAGAATAATTCTCAAAGACACCTCAAGTCAAGTCCAAGTTATGTATTCAATATAATAATGGAATGTTACATTCTCAAATCTTGTGAATTATTTATTGAATAAAAGAAATGGTTTATATTATAATATATTATTTTATCAAATTAAAAAAAGTAATTGCTATTCAAAGTCGCGACGATCAGCGTTGGTCGTTGGGTTTGGTTAAATCTGCGAGTCTGGTGGTGTAACTAAACCTCTATAAAGCTGGATCATTTTTTTATTACAACGTTTTTCTTAGGTCGTATTCTTATTTGTCCGGTGGTTGTTTGTCCGGTACAAATCTTGCAATCGATTTTTAACTAACTTTCCGACTAGCTAGACATTTGAAACTTTTAGAATGTATCAGAACACGATACCAGTGCATTTTTTAAATATCTTTTAAAGATTTCAGCCATCTTTAAATAGAATTGAATTCATTTTTCGCTAATTCTGTTTTGTATGGAAAGTTATTTCGATACCATTATTGGTTGCTAGGGGGTCCTAGCAACTAGATTATTAAATAATATATATACGTGCGTTACTATGGAAATCAATATGAAATGACATTTCATTATTCAGTATTTCTATCAAGTACAATTTTTTTTGATCGTTTAAGCTAGTCGAGTCAAGTTTATATGATTCAACAGAAAATATAAAAAAACGTTGTATATAAAAAATTCTTTTTATCTTGTAATTATTTTTACTGCTTGAATAAATAGGTGAAAACGAAGCGATTTGTAAAACGATTAAATAAAAGCAGTACCTATGTAACTAAACCAATCATATTATTATTGTTGTAATATAGGCATTGCTATACTACTAGATGAGGAGTTCCCATACAAGTGTCATTTTAAAAATGTACCACAAAAGATATTACGAATATCGTCTTATAATATTTCCTTGTAGGTATAATGCGTTAAGACCGTTAACATGGATTCCCGAATTTCACCCGTATTGCCCTGGCTGTAAAACTAAATTTGCGTTCTTGGAATAGTGAACCTAAGGGTAGCTGCAACCCAAAGCAGACAGAGCAAGTCGTCATGCGCTGACTATTAGTTAGAGTAAGATGCAAGCTAGATCGGGCTTACTCAGTAAGTTTTAACAAAGGCCGAGTCGCTGAAAATCGGGCGTCATTTTAAGAAGCATATGATTCATCCAGTAGTATATCAATGAATATAGGTATAATATATACCCACTATGTAGGTATGGTATGCGTGACTGCTAAATGAGGTTAGTAAAACAGAAACAGCCCTGAATCGATTTTCCCTTAAAACTGGCAATGTCTATTAATTCCGTATCACATTATGGTTTTGTTATATCTTCCCGATTTAGCGATACGTTAATAATACTTTTATATATTACATTTAATGACTATTTCTCACGAACGTTTGTAAAATAGATTTGTACACAAAACGTACAGTTACTAAATTTGTTTGCCAGCAACCACTTATACTTATACGAAAAGTATGTACATCTAGTGGCCAGTAGTGAATTGAGATTTATTTTTGTCTTTGCCGTTCGTTAGGCCAGTCGCACACAGAAACTCGTCCGACTGCAACACGAATTTTCGATGCGATTTAATTTAATTTTTGCGACTAACCAAAAAAAAATCTTTTTTTTAAAACGGTACATGTTCAAACACGCGCGTTATTATGATCTTACTCCCTACTTCAGTATTAGTTTGTCAATTTATGGCTACGGCCGTATGTTGTAGCTTAACCACTGGGGAATGCCAAAAGAAAAGGCGTATTTCAAAAAAACACTACCTTATTCTTAGGTCAATAATTATTATAAAGCAATCATTATTCGTAGGATGTTTATCACATTTGAATGGTCAAAGACATAGCTTATAATGAGTATCTTTAGAATTATCTTCAAATGTGTTAATCTTGCCCATTTTTTGGATAATAAAATGCCTAATTCTTGTCGAATTTGGGATCACAGAGATTATCAATATAATTTTTTATCGTAAATATTTCACTATAATAATGTCGACATAAATTATACTGATGGTTTTATAAATGCGTTTAAAAATTAATAAACGTAAAAAATCTTAACACCACTGCACATTTATGTACTGAAATATGACTATATTCTAAAACATTAGAGCGAGAGGTTTAAAAGAATACTATTTTATGTAATAAAAATACTTTATGCAGTCATCAAATGTTTAAAATAAATATAAAGGATAATAAGGCTTCAAAATTATATAAATAGATTATCTACAACGTTTAAGGAATGTCCAGGATCATGCTTTGAAAATAGAATAAAAGCTACATTTTGACCCACGCTGAGCACGCCCGCCCTTAAAAAAATCACATGTAATTCAATGTACATACTGCCACACGTCATAACGTCAGTGGGTCATTTTTGGTAGAAAAAACATCCGCCTGTCGCGTGTAAAACGTAACCTAATAGCGCCGGTACACGTGCATAGATTTACTGGCGGCAATAGTGTGTATTTTAAATTATCGCGGTAATAACTGTTTACACGTGCTGACTCTCTCGCCAATCTCATTCTTCAAGAGTAAGCGAGACGCGATATTGTCATTTTATAGTACTATTTGACAGGTAGTGAAAATCGGTTAACCTCAAAATGAGTAGAAGAAAACGCAATCTGCACAATTTCAAGGATAAGTTATTCCACTATAGTTTTCATTGATAACTATTTTTGTTATTGTTGAATATGTAGTTGAAATAATTCAGAACGACAATAATTTATGCAGGTAATTAAAACTAAGGAAATAATGTGATAATACTGATAATATATCCACACAAGGCTATTGTAGGTTACCTCGTCATTCATTCATTTAACGGTTTATTCTTTATAATTGAGTCGAATTGGCGAAGAGGTTACCGGAAAAAAATGCTAAAAGGTTTTTTTAAATGTTCTTCAACATACATTTTAATTACACGTTTCGTAGAATTAAAACTTAAAACAGAACACTGGCACAAGATTAAGAAAGACATAATAATTAATTGGGAACATACTACAGAAATAAATAACAGTAAATTTGAAAGCAACTGGGTAAAATTTTTATACATCGCGGTGCAGTGGCGCACCTAGGATTTAATATTGGTGGGGGCCCAAGGAGGAGAATGTAAATTAGTCCTATAGGCTCTTTTTCTTCTTCACAGCCTAATTTCTCGTTTATCGGTCGTTTGTCTATTGCACTCGGTGTACCTACACCATGGTCCCCACATCATGAAACGGGCTCTCAGGCTAGGATATTTGGCGGGCCCCCTACCTACCGCGAAGATTAAAGGCAGTGTGAAACACTACATTAACGTTTTTCAAATTGTGTTTTAGTTCAAATTAAGGGTACTTATACAGTGAATTATTGGCGATTTTTAATACATCTACTTACATATCTACTTTACTTTACACATAACAATCAAAAAATATATTGCACAATTATATAATTGAAAATGTTTATGGCCATGAAGTATAATAGCGCCGCAGGCGACTTTTTTTTACTATTAAAGCTAATTTATGATGTGTGTATTATCTCACTTATCTGGTCAACCCGACACGCCGGGCCCCCAGGCTAGAGCCCTGTCAGCCCTCCCCAGCCATGACCTACACCACTCCGGAATTCGGGTGGACACCGAGAATTTTTTGACAGTTCCATTAGGGATTGGGTTTCTAAAAAACCTGACATTAGTGTTTCGAAATTAAAATCTAAGAAATTTTTCTAAAAAGGGTGCTGGAGAATTACAAATCATTTTTTTTGTCGTGTTATTTGTCTAAGCCTAAGGTATAGTTTATTGGCTTTCAATTTCAATGTTTAAAATCATTCTGATAATTTTCATGTTTGGGGGGTGCCAGGGCCCCTTGCCCCCCCCCCCTGGGTGCGCCACTGTCGCGGTGTAGAACAAAGGACTGGAAAAGTGTGTTACTTACCACTTTAGGTTCGTTATTCTCAATTCTACTTATTTAATTATCGAGTAAATAGCGGATATGTTGACCCTTTTATGTAATAATGACATTATTATCATAATTCAATTTATTGATAAATTAATAATACTGATATGTTTATTATATAAGACGTTGTCCGAGGCGAATATGGCTGAATACTTATTAATTTTAGTATAATAATTTAATAACATATTGAAATGGATGAGATTTTTTTTTGAAGTTATACTTCTTTTGGCGCGTTTGGGAAATCAGATCAGAGTGTATTTTTGGCGTGTGACATGTAACACATAATTTATTTTTTCACACAAAAATAAACGCACTCGATTGAATTCGAACCACCGATTGTTCGGTTATCAGCCGAACGCACTACCTTTACGCCACAGTATGATATTGCAATCGTGACGATTATACAGTATAATATTATAATTTAGAATCGTTCCGTTGCCTAGGCGACGAATTTATTATTGTCGGCCATTTGCAATTCTTTTAAACGTCAGATTGACATTTGGTACTTTAAATATAAAAACAACTAGAAACCATTGTATAATTTAGTAATATAAGTTAAAGTGGATAGAAATAAACCAACGGCGTTTCAATAAGCGGTCCTTTTTCTTGAGTAGGCATGTAATTTAACAAGATAATTAAGAGCTAGTCAAAGAATCTAGTTTATCACAAGTTTTGTTTTTGTTTTGTTACCCCAAAGAAGTATAATTTCTAACGCGCGTACATAAGTACACACACCGAATTTTTTTTAATAATTATTTCTGTAAGAATGCTTTTGTATTGAAATATACTTTATAATTCCATGCAATATACACATCGAGCAGTGGCGTTCGATCCATAGATACTCTGGATACGGTGCATGCAGTGGCGGCTCGATGACATTTTAGGTGGTGGAGTTAAATGATAAATAACTTATTAAATCCTCTCATATTATACATTATGTTTCAAGCTACTTATGATTTTATTAATGGGAAATGAGGTAATTTATCAAAATAAATAATATGATTATCGTTACTTAATCACATCTAAAAAATGCGTTAAAAATAACACAATGCTCACGGGCCCTTTTAATTAATTTTGTAATTAACGTGTTAATTTGCATTTGAAAAGTAATTAGCAAAAACACAAATTTGTGCGGCCCATAAGCATTGGGTTAACTAAAGTAATTAATAATAATAATTAGTACTTATAGACTTAGCTAGCTTTTTTTACTCACCTAGGGGTTATTTGAATCGCTCCCCAGTATGTGTTTACTAACGCTAATGCGTTCGCATCCTTTGTGGAACGAGATTTATACGGCGGCGACGGGATGGAACCGAGTCATCACCCCCCGGTCAACGAAAAATAGACGACAAAGGTTTCTTAATTTGTGGGTACATATGTGTCAACGTGAAATGGAGCGTAATTAATTATTTTAATACCACGTAAGCATCATTATGTTATTACATAATTTACAATCATTGTTTTATTTATTTGTACAATAATAAGAAACAATATCTTTACAAAATAGCGAAGGGTTTATATGGATAAATAAATAATTTAATAAGTAGTTTATTTAATCAGAGTAATGAAGTAGGTATATTATATCCAATAATAAAAATATCTCACATTATATAGATGTGGGGATGATTCCTACGAACCCTTAACATATTCACTGCTGACCAGTTAATTACTAATTAATTAGTTACCACATTTAATTGTCATGCTAATAGTATCTAATGGCCACGCGCCTAGCGCATCTTTAGCGCAGAATGACTGAAGGTAGAGCCGCTCCTGGATGCATGTCTTAATTATTGTAAGACATTCATAATATAATGATATTATAAGAGTGTACTTACAGAAAACCAATAAATAAATTAAAAGGCATTCTAGTTTTCATGTACTGCTACTTATGGGATGAAATGTGGTATGGCTTGGGAATTTATTATTTAGTGTATATTTTTCGTGATTTGCTTTCAGTGCTAAAGACGCGCTAGGCGCGTAACCATTAGTTGGCCATTAGATACAATTAGCATGATATTTAAATGTGGTAATTAATTAGTAATTATCTGGTCAGCACTGGAACACTGCATTCATATGTTTTTAAAATAATATGTCGTCTAGTAGGTATTCAGTGGAAATATTGTATTTCAAAATTGTATCTCTAAACACCCCTAATTATTTGAAGCTAAAGCTAGACGAGGTCTTCGTCCAGTAGTGGAGACACCTGCCGATGACGACGATGATATATTATCAAAAAATATTTTATCATATGATTACCTCTCCAGAATGTTCGATGACATTACTTATATCTGATAAGACCTTGTTTACGTTTATTTCTTGGAAATAAAAAAAATATGTAGATTTCGCGATAGCTTATCACCTGATAATATACAATTTTATTATTCTCCATTGATTTTTTATGATTCATTCGAATATAGCTAATATTATCGAATTTCACAACATATTATTATCGCTCCGTCAAAAAAAATGTATGAAAAACTGCGCTGACGTAAGAAAATTACCTACTAAAATATTTGATAATAATTACAAGATAAAAAGAACTTTTTATATACAACGTTTTTAAATCTTCTTTTGAATCATATAAACTTGATTATTCTATGTATTAATAAAAACTTTTTATTATACTTGATAAATATAGAATACTGAAATGTCATTTTTACATTTCATATTGATTTCCATAGTAACGCACGTATATCTTAATAATTTAGTTGCTAGGACACCCTTAGCAACCAACAGTAATAACTTTCCATACAAAACAGAATTAACTGAAAATGATTTCAATTCTGCTTAAAAATGGCTAATAGTATTAAAAGAATGCATTGTCGTCGTGTTATGATATATTCTAAAAGTTTCAAATGTCTAGCTAGTCGGGAAGTTAGTTAAAAATCTTCAATCGTCCAATACAAATCTTGGACAAACAAGAAAAAATGTATACTGGACACACAAGAAAAAATCTGTACCGGACAAACAAGATATATTTTAAATTTATCTCTTTAACTACTATTTAATTGTCACGAACGGCATGGCATGTTGCATCATCTTGTTGGAACTACATAATATCGTCCAGATTAAAATCATCTAATTTATGCCAGAAAAAAATGAATTGTAATCATGTTTCTGTGGCGTTCTAAATTATTCATTTTCGTTTTCAAAAATTAAATATCCAATACACATCCAGACCGTAAACCACACCAAACAGTGTTTAAGTGTCCAAGTGTAAATTGTAAATTATCAAAAAAAAATGTGTCAATCTTCTTTTTTTCCGGTAGGTGCCTCTGGTAGGTAGAGGTATCGCCTTGATGTACTCTAGAAATATAATATGCCAGGAAACCGAAGTATCCCTCCCAGACCTCACAAGGTCTGAGGTAGGGGAAAAATACTCAACATTGGAGGAAAAATGTTTAATTCACTTACATTTTAATGTTTGTTTTGCGAGCCATTAAGGGTAAGCATTAAATCTGATAGACGTACGTATTCCTAATTAAATAGCGAAGAGTGCTGTTGCAAAAAAATATATTGCCAGAGGCGAAAAAGCAAAATGAGTAAATGGGATACTTGTACATAATATATCGCAGCAGCTGTATCATGACTTTGTTGCGCTGAGCCGAGCACAATATCACGATGCAAATTGCATTTTCCGAGAATGAAAGTCATTCAGTGGCAAAGAAACGTTAATAACGTCAGTTACGGCTTTATTGAACTGCCGGCCAATAAAGCAGTAACTACCTGCTTCTATTATATTAAATGACTAAATATTATGACAATGAAGTAGAGTAAGTAGACAATCACAGAACAGATAATAAATAGAATTTCGATAGGCAGTATTTAATATACATACTAGATTTTGATGCAGGGTTTTAAATGTTTGGGTGTCCTACGAAAATGAAACAAGCATTATGCATGAGTGCAATAGTGTGTGTAATACACCAATGAGCGTCAATGGCTAAACCGAGAGCAGTTGACGTATTCTTGACACGTGTTTTAAGTTTATCCCGGATTATTCCTTATTCGAGATCGGTTACCTGCTACTCCTTACCCGTTAGGTATTTCAGTTCCCATTATTTCTAACTTCCTTGTAGACAATGAATATTTAGAGGGGATAGAACACTAATTAAGAAAGGAGATTAAAAACAAGATAACACAAAAGAAACATGCGGATCGATAGCTCATAGAATAAGAACACTCATTCGGACATGATTTCCGCATTCCATGACGCTATAAACGCGTGAATGAAAAAAAAAATTGTGCCACACTCTCCCGAGACGAAGCTGCACAGGACTGATGTACCAACCTATGCACCTTGGTGGTGAAACTCTGCCGAAGCAGACGAGTCTGAAAGTGATTAGGATGCTGACCACGGAAGTCGATTCCTGTAGGCATAGCATAATGCCCATATTATTGTCCACTTAATTAGTAGGTTAAGCCAAATGATAAGAAATTAGCTAGTGACAGGCATTTAATGCCATTTTTCGGTAGCTGCATTCCAGTGGCGTGCGGTAATGTTTACTTGTAGGGATAGTGTTGAAAAAAATTATATTTACCTACTTAGACTCAGTACAAATTTATAAGACGGTTTTGTGTAGCTTTTTGTGCTCAAAAATAATAGTTTAAACTAAAAGATTATATACAATAAAATTTAATTAAGATAACTGATAATACTGACTATTTATATCGGCCAATGGGTAGCCATATAAAGCAAATTCTATCGGATAACAAATATTATGTTGGTGTTATTAACCGTCTTAAATATTAAATTCACCTCTAGCTACTATTTTCTACAAATGTATTATTTCATGTAAGTAGTATAGTATGTGGTATTGTGGAATAGTAACTCTGTGATATTATATATTAAATATTAACATTGTAATACTACTATATAACCATTAAATACGAATAGTAGAGGACTCCACATATCAATCCGAAACATTCGCATAGCTACCGTTGACGAAAACCACGCACAGCGAATTTCGCATGTAACATCACACCGACTCGATATTTTCGTTGGCGAATTTGTTGGTTATAAAACAATAGTTATTCTTATATTAAATACACAAAAGACAAATGATATCAATGATTATTGTTAAATTTGGATGTTTCCTCAAGTGAAACTTTGATTTATGACGGCTACAAAAAATGCATTGTAGCGAATTGCTAGAATTCATAGAAAGTGAGAAAAGTACGCTTCGAATGGTATTTGCCTCAAAACTGCACATCTTTAATATTAATACTATCATAATTACAATGACAATTCGATTCATTTTTATTAAGGCTATACCTCAGTTGAGGCACGGTCTAAAAAGATCGTGGCTAGGCGATGCGCGGATTGTGGGTCCCAGGTGCAATTGACGCATGCCAAACGAAATATAATTCGTCATATACATCCAACATGCGTCCATTTAATGTTCTATTACTTAGTAACAATAATAATATATTCATTGACATGTTTTCTTTTTCAAGTAAATGGGTAACGTTTTTAGTCTCTTTACACGATTTAAGAATTAATACCCCCGTCGCCATCACGAAACTAATTGACGTGTTCCCAGCTCGACGTTCTCTCTCCGAATGGCAGCGAGTCCAAAATTTCGTCGCGCCTATAGTTGAAAATTATTTACCGTTTCGCTGATGTATCGCCTTAACATTTTTGCCTTTGCTATCATTGTCAAATTGCGAGATTCTCATGACATCGTCACAATAAATACATAATATTATTACTTAGTTATAGTACATTATCTAATATTTCTGGGGGTGCTCTGCATCTAAAGAATATATGGACCGCACGCCACTGTGGCACTCGCATGACAACTGCATTTATTTTGTCGAGAGCTTAGGAATTTTATTCTCGGAAGCTCTCAGGAAGTATAAAATCATAGATTGATGAGTTAAACAGTTTGGCATAGTGATAACTGGTAACACTGATAAGAGATATAAGATAACGTATGTTAATTAATTCTAGTCATGTTTATTATGTCCTTATCTAGTAAAAAAAACCACTAAAACACAATTTTTATGCACCAATAAACACATATTATTTTTCCAGGTAACATGACCTAGGCACATAATCAATGTATTGGATATTTTTTATCGACCGTTCTGTGAATTCGATAAAAAAAATCATCGTTGAACGGAATGAGAAGAGTGTTGAGTGTACTGACTTAAAAGCAGAATTACTGTTCATATTTTAACCAATATTTGGGTTATTATTGGCTGCGAGACGTGGACCCTCAACACGAGTGATGTCCAAAGGCTAAGAGTCACACAGCGAGGCATGGAGAGGTGTATGTTGGGCATCACGCGAAAGGACCGTAAGAGAAACGAATGGGTTAGGAAGCAGACAGGAGTACGCGATGTTATAGACGTTGCCAAACAGCTGAAATGGAGATGGGCGGGGCACATTGCTCGCCGAAGGGACGGCCGCTGGACAAATGCCGTCATCCAGTGGTACCCAAGGGGCACGAAACGGCCACAGGGTCGCCCTAAAAGCCGCTGGATTGACGAACTGGTAAAGTTTGTCGGAAATACGTGGCAGCGAACGACACAGGACCGAGAGAGTTGGAGAAAGCTTTTGGAGGCCTTCATCCAGCAGTGGATTGACCCCGGCTGATGATGATGATTTTGAGAAAATATTCTGTATTGAATTTGCTACTTTTACGATAACTATAATATATACCCATACCTAATTGATGATTGGATGAGGATGGTAGAGGAGAGACCGGAGTGGAAAAGACGATTTGAGGTGGCCAAAGTGCACCCGGACTGTTAACACTCACGAGTGTGAATACTAACCGATACAATATACATAAAATTTAATTGTTGATAGTTCCACATATTCAATAATGGATAGTTCTACTTTTCCATAAAAAACTCAATTGGACACTTTAAAGCAGTGATTCCCAACCATGTGCCCGAAGGCGTGCATTGATCCTAACATGATCAGGATTGAAAAATGTAATGTTTTAAAATTCAACGTAAATAACTATGTAACAGATTTATATTTTTACGAGACATGGGTGTTCGCCACTTGGTCAACATTATTAGGTCCATACTCTGACTCCAAACAGAAATTGAATAACAATATGTGTATTTGCTAGACCCAAGATTCGAACTTGAGGCCCACGACATTATAAGCAGACGCGTAAGCCACTCGGTCATCGTGGGCGTTAATACCTGTGTTAAAATTTTTGATATACCTACTCTGGTAACTACGTTACAAAATAATATGTATGCATTAACACTGCTGCTACAAAGTATGTAAGGTAATCGATGCAAAGGAGAACAAGACGTTAGTGTAGTCTTTTTTTTATTTTAAATTCTGAGTATTGATAAACATCGAGAGATTTTTTGTTACTTTTTTTCATCCGAGAACGCTGGGAAATTGATACTGTACTATAGAGCGACTTAAGAATATGACAATTTACGAAGGATGGACGGTGACCAGAGCGATCGAGTAAAAAAAACCCCACGTCACTGGTGCACAAATATTTAAAAAAAAAAAAATGAGTGGATAAATGCGCTCGTCAAGTTATTTGAATAGAATTTGTAGATATTACTGTTACATGTAAATTGTACGTATTCTACGCAATGACATATTAAATGGACAACTCACTTCATACCCGGCGCGCACGAAAAATTGTACATGAAAGTCATTCACAGATGTATAGGTAGATGTCACGTGACCATATGACGTATCCGTTTCCATTATGCGATACAAGCTTCGAGAATTTATAGTAATATAACCTTTATTGTAATGGCGTATTAGTGTCATGACTCATTGCGTTAGAAACAGATTCTCGGTTACTTACGACTTCTCGGAGATTAGACGCAAGTGAGCTCAGCGAATCACAGGCGACTGACTGTCCAATGGTTCCTGTCATTCAATTGCATTGAATAAACATTCATCAATATCTTAAAATGGCATTTTATAAATAATAAATAATACTAACACATGAAAAGTGATATCCCATCTTTCTTGGAGTGTTTGGTAGATTTTTTTACAATTTTTAACTAGGCACATTGGCATTTTGTAACACAATAATAACGGTGGAGTCGAAACCTGACAGTCAAAAATTTTGTATGGGCAGACCCAGCGGTGTCGCCAGACCGCTTACAAGCAGAATGTTCATTTGAGCGTAGGATACCGATATTAAAATATGAATTTCGCCATCCGGCAGAACCGACACAAAGTGAGTGTCATTTTATTTTCTAGATGCTTCGTCCATATTAATGTCATTGATTCTACGTATCTCAATTAGTATATATTTCTCTTTCTCTTATTCGTATATATACGTATTCTACGTATTGTACTGTTCTTTTATGTCTATTTCAGTGCCTGTTTCTTTTAATAGCTATTATAAAAAGGTAATGTGTCACTAGATTTCAAAATCAGCCAAGTCCATAATCGATGAATAGGAGAAAAACAGCTTTTGTTTTCTCAAATACACAGTCACAAGGGTGAAAGTTTATATTATTTCGAGTATAGATTATTTAAAATTAATAAATTTCATATTTTGATAATGCAGAAATGTTAGAAAGCAGTAGTTCTTCAGAAATTCACAAAAAAGTCAAAAATACCTAAAGGTGGACTTGGCTGATTTTGAAATGTAGCGACACAAATATAATACGGTTTCTTAAATTATAACTCAACTTGTAAGGACTTTTCTCAGCCACCACAGCCTACTTATTTACTATAAGTCAGTGGCGAAGGGTAGAGGTAGGCTGTTAAGATCCGACATAAATAGTGGACATTAAACTTTGTCAGTCATACGCATTTGTTTTCATTGAACTAAGACTACAATTTACAGATAATGTTAGTTAGTTTTTTAAATTCAATTAAACCATGAGAAAACCAAGCTATAATAGATAATAGCCGAACACTGTTTGGCTATAATATTTTATCTATAAAATTTCTAAAATTATGCAATTAAATCATACATAACTTTGAATATTTTGTAGATAAAATAATATTTTTTATCTATTATTGTTTGGTTTGGGAGGGGCTTAATGAATTTAAAAAAATGAACCAGCAATATGAGTAATTATGTATTCTTAATCCAATGAAAACAAATAAGCATGAATGAATATGTGTAATATGTATTCTTAATCCAATGAAAACAAATAAGCATGAATGAAAAAGTGTACACAATTTTGTCGTATTGCCCAAAATCAATGACATTATTAATTGTCATTGCCCAAAATATAACAAAACTATTATGGTTTGTAATTAACTATTTCTTTTATTCAACGAATAATTTACATGATTTTAAGAATGTATCATTATGGTTTATATTATGGTTTGGTTTAGGCGAGGTTTAATTGATTTTTAAAAACTAACTAATACCATCTGTAAATTGTAGTATTAGTTCAATAAAAAACAAATACGTATGACTGACAAAGTGTAATGTGCACTATTTATGGTGGATCTTAATAGCCTACCTCCACCCTTCGCTGCTGGGTGATATACGTACTTACTAAAGAAATATAACCGTGAAAGTCTACAGTCATGTGTACATATACTACAATACCATTTAATTTACGAGAAATAATTAATCTCGTCTCTTTGGTACACCTATACTGTAGGTGTGTTGTCAAGAGCGAGCTCGCGATACTGATACTCTCGCGTAGAGACAAGATTTCATTCCGGGAAATCGACTCCGACAACTTCCGCATGGCAAAAATTTACACGTCGCACTCCGCGCAGTGTGCACCAGTGTTGCCATGTCTACTGAAATTTCAGCAGATCTACTGATATTTTTTGCCAATATACTTAATTTTTTGTTTTTTTTTTTGAAATTCAAGAAATCTACTGTTATTTGTGTTTCTCCATAATTGTAAGTTTACTGATGATTATTTTAAGAATAAACTTGAAATGATTTACGCACAATCTTTTTTAATGTGTTACACTTCTAAATTGACGACGAAAGCATTGTAACTCTACCCAAGAGCGCCATTTTACCCATTAATATCATCATTGTTTACAATAAATTAATATTATAAGTTATTTTTATCCTTATTAGTTTTAAATTATATCTAATATACTACATTTTCCAAAATCTACTGATATTTTATGAAATCTACTGAATTTTTTGTCAAAATCTACTGAAATTTTAAATTTTCACTTGACAACACTGGTGTGCACTGAGCCACCGTAAGTTGGAGAATTGCCTCGAGTCGCTACGAAATGCAAATAAGCCTCATGTTTATAAACAAGTATTTGCTTTCGCATTCACATGCTTGGCGTTAAATTCACTAAAAACTAGCAAATTGAACTTAATATGGGTGTGATATAAGTATATGATCATTATTTACATTTACTAACGTAATAAACGGATTAATACATATTATGTAATCTATTCTTTCAGGCGCGCACGCAGAAAATTGTTTGGGGGATGTCCATTGTGAAAAAAAATATTCATAATATTTTTTATTGATTTTTAAGGCGGCGGGATTAATAAAATCACCAGGTGCCAGGTACACCAAAACCAGGTGCCACTGACTTCCACATTTACCCCACCGGCAGAATACCGCGCTTTGAGTCTAGCGATAAACATCAGAATCTGATTGCAGAACTATACTAACTAACATATTTTACAGAAGTATCTATTCTTTGAAATACCCTATTTAAGTTAGTTATTACTTATATAAACACAGTTATTCATCATTTTTTTCATCAATAGTCCTAGCAAGTATAAGTAGTAGGGTGTTACCTAACCTAACCTAACCTACGCTCTACTGGTTATTGCGAGTCGCCACATCCACAAGTGGTTATAAACTTAGGCTTAACGAAAAGGCTTAACATCCATAATTATTAGGATTGTTAGTGTCCGTTTGTGTCGTCTCTGCTGTCCGGTGTTTTAGACATAACGGAATATTAAAGCAAAAAAATATTAAATGCCCCTGAGCTTCAAAGGTCTCGGCTTTTGAGCTTTGAGAATCGATGTCTCCGCATAATCTTAGGGGTACATTGGTACGACCGCGTTACGAACACTCGAGTCCGTGAGCGGACACAGCAGACCTCGGTGATTGAGGTAATCACAAAGAGACGCTTTACGTGGCTGGGACATGTGTTCTACGCGCTGCTGGTCTGGCATAGCGCGATGCGCGAGAGTTAGCGATGGACCGAGGGAAGTGGCGGGAACTTGTGCTTCCCCTGTGTCCAAATGCTGGGGATGACAGGGTGAAAGAAGAAAAGAAGAACGAAGATAATTGCACAACAGTATAAATGTCAAAGCAGCCACAGGCCTAGCGTGTCGTAAATAATACGGATATGGTCGGGGCCAATCCGATGAGAAGGTCCCGACGAAAAAGAAGTAGGTAATACATACTCGTATTCCATCTAATTAAACATGTTGTATTTCTTTCCGTTATGGACCCGAAAAAAAGTTAGTTTAATTTAACTCAGTTTTTTGGCAAATAAAATGATTGTGATTTAACTTGCACCAATGTATCCAATTACCTTAAACATTAAATGGAATTGAACGTGTTCACCATTAAATGAATAGTGGGTGCCTCGGGATAAGATACAAAATAGCCATCATCACACATAGCAAACAACAATTCATCAAAGCTTTACCTATGACCTCTAATTCGAGCTAGAGTTATTTTCTTTAATATCTGAACACATTCAATTCCTGGTCATTTCTCAGAACGCCCAGTACGTTGTTTCAAACAAAATTACTGAAATACCGGTTATATTTACTTAATAATTATTACAAATTACAACCTTGTTTATTTATAGATATAGATTTTTTATTCATTTTTTTTTTCTTTGTATGCTTTCTCACCTTCGTTGGAAAAGCAATCATTTTCTGATTTCTAATTAATTTAAATTACAGTAAATGGCAAACACAGCATATTTCCAATACAACTACTGACAAACTGCTACTCACATAAATATAAATTTTTGGAACATGATGTTAACATCATGAGATTGAGAGGCAGTGATGTCCCGTGGGGGTAGGCAGATTGAGCGTTGCTTGGGGGCGGCAGTTACTCGAAGGGCGGCAAATCGAGGAGAAATAGCTACCTATACTTAGTAATAACGAACATATCCTTCCATTAAAAATTCAGCTTACAGGTTGGAAACATAATGTATTGATTAACATAAAAGGTTTAACAGGACTGTAATTTTTTAGTTGGGTTCGCGATGTCTAGTTTACTTCCGTTGCCCTTTGGCGTCCTTGGTGACCAGAAACGACACGAGCAGATTTGCGAATAATTACAGTCTATATTTTGTAAGTAATGTATCCAACACATTTCTTAGATATTGGAGTCATGGAAGGATGATAAAAAATACTGAAAAAAGAATGAACGGAATTTTGGCGCTGCCTACGTCACTGTTGAGAGATCACATCTTTGTCTAAATGGGATAGTTTTAAGATAATATGAGACCAGTTTCCAGTTTCTTACCAAGTATAAAAAATGATTACATGTAAATAGTACGTATTATATTTCACCGTAGCACAGTTCACCGTGAGCTTTCTTATCGGATCGGATTTCTGTTTATACAACCGAGATGAAAAAAATACGCGTTGTTCTGTATTTCTAATTTAATTACATACATATTTTCTACTGTCTTTCCTTTGTATTTCGGTAGTTTTTATTTCGTGTATAAATCGGTTTACAGGAAGTCAGGCGGGAACCGCGCCAATTTGTATAGCATATTTTGGCAAAATTCATGAATTCAAGAATGAAAACCTAACCTAACCGAACAAATAATCCAGTATATCAGCTATTTTCAAAATTGTTTGCCGCTGGCTACCTGTAAACCGACAAGAACCGTGTTGTATTTAGACATGCATTTTATCTCAGTACTATACGACCCAAAGAGGTTGGACGGTATTTAATATACATACGACAATATTATATTATTTCCGATACAACATTTGACGGTGAAGTGTGATTCGGCGAACTCCATACGTACAAATTTCCGGACACGATAAAAAACAGCTAGTTAATTAATAAATTAAATCAGTAAAAGAGTGCGCATGTGTGTGTAAAGAAGAATTATTAGTAAACTTGATAAAACAGTGAAACACCAAGTTTCAACAGGCAATTTCTGTTTTATTTCCATTGTTCAAAAATGTCCATAACGCTTCGTCGAGCGCTGAGTTTTTGTGCGGTTGGCCTTCCACTCGTTGCATTTTTTACTGTCGTTTTGCAGCGGTATTCAGAGCGGAATCGCGCGTAGTTGGTCGAAAGGTTGGTAACTCGATCGATTTCGATCGTAGATGATAATTTTTATAAAGTGGCAATACGTTAATTAATATGAACAAAATATGAACGAAATATGCAATCAAAAAGCTTCCTTTTACCGTACGCGGTCTGACTATATACGGTCTTGCTCGAGCCCAATAAAATTGGTGTCGTTATTTCCTCATACATTCGTTGAAAATGTTCGTTGTTCGAGCTCGTCCGGGGATGCTTTTTTATTTTTTTCCCCGTGCGAGTAGGTTGTGACCAATGACATTAATATGGACGAAGCATATGGAAAAAAAATGACACTCACTTTTTTGTCGGGTCTGCCGAATGGCATAATCTGTTCTAACGCCTTTACAATAAAGGTGATATTGCTATAAATTCCCGATGCTTTTTGCCGGATCTGCCGAATGGCATAATTCATATTTGAATATCAATATCGTTCGCTCAAATGAACATTGACACTAGAAACACTGTTCTAACGCCATTACAATAAAGGTGATATTGCTATAAATTCTCGATGCGTGATATCGCATAGTAGAATTTGTCACGTGACGTCTACCTATACATGTGCGAATGTCGTTAATGTGCGAATTTACTTGCTAGCTACTGTACTGAGTGGGTTGTACATTAATAATGTCGTTGGTTGTGACACTTTTTATTAGGTAATTAACAGTCCGTTTCATTTAGAGAGTTTGAAATATCGGTATTGTATTTTTCGATACCAAATACCGGTTTTAAAAATCAGACAATATAATATATTCGGTATTGAAAATGGAAACGAAATGTTAATTAGCCTTCAATTTTGAATAGGACATTTTTTTGTCGGATTACACGATGTCTGGTTTAGTTCTGTTACCCTTCGACGTTCTTGGTGACCAGCACTGACACGTGCAGATTTTCGAAGTACATTATTGTAGGTACTTCCCTAAATTTAAATTTAATTGTTTTCGCCAGTCGCTTGCGGGTTTTAGAAGTTGTCAGGCGTATTTTTAGATGTATCAAAGATGTATAAGTATATGTATCATGGCCCCCACATGCCGAAGCGGGCCCCCGGGCCAGGATCTTTGACGGGCCTCCCTATTCATTGCCATGATTAAAGGCAGTGTGATGCTCTACAATAGCGATTCCCAAATTTTACGCGTGAATTATCATTTAAGTAGATCGATCATCATACCACATTAAATTGCATCGCACAAATTATATATTTAAAAAATTTAGTAGGATCCAAGGAAAGTAGGCGCATTTTTTAAAAACTATGAGAGCAAATTTGTGATTTATTTTTATCTCACTTAGCAGGTCAACCCGTTACGACGGGCCCCTCCTATGCCCGGGCCCTAAGGCTAGAGTGCTGGCAGCCCCCCTTTGTGGGGGCCATGCTATGTATATAAATATATCTATATATTTATTGGTAGGTACTTTTCACGAACACCGGTATTCAATAGGAAAACCGAAATACCAATATTGGTATTATTACAATCCTTAGTTCCACTGTATCGGCTTAGGTACCTACGTGACTTAAGTTTTTATAAAATCATTTCAATAATATTTTTATGGCTACATATTTCGTACAAACGATCGTGACTGTAAAAAAACTAATTACTTATATTTGGTTTGAATGCTTTCCTGCATTATTTATCAATTGGCCTTTTGGTTTGGCACAATTTTCTTCAGTACAAGTGCTTTTGTAGGTACATACAGCATATTAATGTACTTACATTGACACAAATATGTATTATTTATCAATAATAGCGTGCAAGAAAGCATTAAGTAAGTACGTAATCCAATTTCAATATTACTTACTAAAATAAATGTAGGTATCTCTTATAAAAACATTATCGATTTACGTAATAACCTGTGTCTTGTGTAATGCTTAAACTATCGCCGAATTCCATTAAATTATTAAGTATTTATATCTATATATACGAAACGATTTATGTAAAAGCTTTTAGAACACGTAACTAATTCACTAGTAGAATAATAAATCTGTATCTTGAACATTATATAAATACGATAGCTTGCGATACAGAATTGAAAATACCAGAGAGAATTTGGTATTTTTGGTAAATTTGCCGTTTTCGCTGCAAACGTTTTTAAATATTTTTTTATTAAAATGGCCGAATACTGTATTTTCAATGAATCGTTAATAGATAGGCCATGTACCTACCAAGTACTAAAGACACACCCAACCAGCCAAGAGGCTACGCATAGCCAGGAGACATGATATTAATATACTATGATGTTTGGACTGAGTAGTAAATAAATATGCGGGCGTATGACGAAACACAGCATCCCTTAAGGCTTGTTTACACGAGATTAGTACTAAACATTAGTACTAGCTAGTCGCACTAGACACTAAGCTACTTAAGCCCAGTCAAACATTAAATAATCATAGGCCGGCTGTCACATCTAAACTGGCCTGTGTGCCGTACAGCCATATTTCAAACCTTCTAGAAACGTCAATTCGATGTTGCACATGAAGACCACGCACATCTACCTAGCGAGTAGCGACAGTCGCGCGTAAACTCTGCAAACGTATATAATATATTTTGGATGCGGCGATCGGCGAGCCGGTATAGGAATGACCAATGCGTATGCGTTCTGGCATCTTCAACTCGCAGCCCGAGACGCTTACGATTTGTTGATAGCAGCACTAGATGTTTTTTTTTCAAACTAAAAAAATCGCATTCGACCAATGCATTCGACACGTTGCAGACGAGACGAGTTTTGATGTGCGAGTCGCTAAATCAAAACTGGTCGAGTGGAGTAGACACATTGGGTTGTAATAACTAACTAATGACTTTGATAAATTTAATAAGAATTTATATTCGACCGAGATTACTTCATTGAATTTGAATTTAAATCCATTATTAGTAGGTATCAATTTCATTTGAAAGATAATTTACATTTTCGATACGATTTTATGCGAAATTTTCAGAAATAAAAAAACACTACTTTGATATAACTTTTCCAACAGTTCTCATGTAGGTAGAATGGTGTCAAATTCTTCTGACAGTGCAAGTGATTCATTTATGTGTTGGTGTCGTTACTTTAAAATTACACTAACACCGTTCCAAAAAGATTTCGTCGCAGTGGCAATGCCAGAAGAATCTGTCCTTCTACTAAGTGTCCTTACCGTGACCGGAATCCTTCACAGTCTACACACCTGATTAGAAACAATGGTGAATAAATATGACAACAAAACCAGACGTGGCCAAGGAGTTAAATTCAACGAGAACACCTGCTTTTTTGTCCACTTCCGAAAGCACTTCTCACAAAGAATACAACACGGCCGGCTATCAAACGAAATGAGGTTCAGCGGAAGTCACGTGTGAGGACTTGAAACAACCGAGCACTAACTACTTAGAAACTTTTTAAATGTGTGGGAAACGGAGGGAATTAAATAACTAATAAAAATAAAAAATAAAACTCTGCGTAGCTCATTTTTGGAAATTCAACTCCGAATGGTGTGCGTACTTGCTTACGTTTGCGAAAAACGCATACAATATACAGACAGGTTATATGAGTATGTGCATTATATTATATTCATCAAATTAAACCAGACATTGCTTCGGATTAATTTTCGCACTGTGGAAACAACAATTTTATTGCAGTTTCCATAGTATGTTAAATATATATAAGATATACTACTTACCTAAATCTGGAAACTTCGCATATTTTGGTTGTAAATAATATACCTACTTTACAATCATTCTTGTAATATTTATTATACCCCGTTTATACGTGCATGGATTTACTGCTGGCAGTACGTATTATCACAGCCATAACAAGAAAATTTACGTGTAAACCTACAGTTGCAAGATTGCATGCATGAACCAAAAAGTTCGGAAGCTTCTAAATTTTCATGCGACAGTTGGGATTTTTTAGATAGTGGCGAACCTGCCGGTTAAAAAAAACGAACTACAACGCGGAGAGACTCATTTTGAGGCTAACAGATTTTTACGATCTGTCAAATAGTATATACCATAAAATGACAACATCGCGTCACGCTTACTCTTGAAGAATGAGACTGGAGAGACAGTCAGCACTTTACCGTGTAAACAGTTATTGTGACGATAGTTTAAAATACACACTATTGCTGCCAGTAAATCCAGGCACGTGTACAGGCACTATTATAATTAATCTTTCAGAAAACTTTTTGAATATCGTGGGTTAGTGTGTAACATCTTGTGTAATATCTTGGGGATTTGCCCTCGCTTCGCAACTCGCGCATAGCGACGACGCACACCGATGGGTATATAATGCTTAAGTTCCATTATCTCGAAAATTAGATCGACGACACCCATATTTTTTAAACACTGCTAATAATTACACCCACGGTGGCTGCGCGGCTTAAGCGTTGGACTATCACGCCGTGGGTCTCAGGTCCGAAACCTGGGTCTGGCAAGTACACATATTGTTTTTCAATTTGTGTATGAGTCAGGGTATGGACCTAATAGGTTGAGCAAGTGGCTGACATCCATTTCTTGTAAAAAACAAAATCTGTTAAGGTGATGTCTCTAGGTAAAGTTGTTATCGAAAAATAGCTAGAAAAGTTTATTAATCGGTAAATATATATTCAAAAGTAATGAGAAAAATAAAATAAAAAACTAAGATGTATCGTGGAGTTCTATATACCAAAAATACGTGTCAAATTCGGTACATTTCTATCGGGTGGTATGGATGAATGACATAAGATTTATTATCAAAATTACGATAAAAATGTACGTAAATCTATTACCTAGGGAAACGCTAAACGTTAATTGGAATTTATTATATCCTTATATCTTTTTTTTCAAATTTAAAAAACATCGATTTAGAGGTTAGAAAGCATGCAATTAAAATCGAAACATCTCGGTTCAGATGTAATTTATCGCAATAAACGCTTAGCGTTTCTATTAAAAATATTATTTAATAATTTTTAGGCTAGTTATTTAAATTTAATCTTGTATTTTTGTATATTAACGAATCGATTGTAAATAAAATGAATATTTGACAAGACTTTATCGACATATGCTGCTAACGCGGAAATAAATCGAGCTATTTTTGAAACAGTACTTGCATAGATTAAAAAATACATACACACACACATACATTGAAAATAAAGGTTCGCCAGGTACGAAGACAAAAACTGTGTTAATTCTGCTGTCAATAATTTTTGTTTGCGATATTGGAGCATATGTCAATGGACTACATATATCAACCTCCACTTTCTGAAATAGTGTTGTGTAATTATTTCAGATATTTATTACTGTTTTGACGTACCTACCTTTTATAAAGCGATTTTAAAATAAATATAGTTTCATAATAATATAAAGAAAATGCCTAAGATACTTCTGACACACATCAAATTTAATCTTTGTCTAGTAACTGTACAATTTATCCATATTTATGTTAAGTGTTTAAAATGTTATAAGTAAAAAAAAATCGTCTATTCACGTGGTAGTCGCGAAAATTATGAACAATATACAATGTTAAAAATAATAAGAATTGTTAAAATTTCTAGTCACAATATTATTCAAAGACAAATTAACCCGATCAAAACAGCCTCGACAAACTTCCACTTCACTAACTTTTGTTCTATATGTTTACCCTGGATACAGCGGCAAACACATTTTGAAAATAGCCGATATACTGGATTATTTGTTAGTTTGGGTTAGTTTAAGTTAGATTAGGTAATCCTAACAAATAATCCAGTATATAGGCTATTTTCAAAATGTCTTTGCCGCTGTATCCAGGATAACCGACTTGTACCCTAACTTTAATTACATACATACTATTGTACTATATTTGGGCCATCAAACGTTCATTCCTGTCTACGGCCTTAAAATTATTATCTACGTGCCTATATAACTGTATGCCGTCCTGTCAAAAAGTGGAGGTTGATAATTTAGTATGTAGAAAATAGAAGTTATTATTAGTCTCCATAAAATATTGGGTAAACAATTCAGTGAATGAACACATAAGAGGTGAATTTGAAAATAAATTAAATTAAAAACGATTAAATGAACTAAGAAAATTATAACAATAGGTAGGTACAATAAATTGTGTATAACCGTGGTATTACTAATTTTATGCCGTGATGCTTTGATAGTTGAACTTTTCATAATATTTGGATCACTATTTAGTTGCTCATTTATCTGCTACATCATAAAGTCGTAAATATTGTTTTTTTATGAAGCAATCATAAATACAAAAAATTAAGATCTACTTTTCAATCATAGTAGATACCTAGGAATATGGTATAGGTGTTGATAATTTTTAATTATTTATTCGAGATCTTCAGGGAATTACAAAAGTCCACACCTAGAAACCACTGGGCCAATAAGGTTTCTTTTTATATCTCCAAATCCATTTCACTTACACATTTATAGGTAAAATAAATAAAACTATCTTTTATTTTATCTTGCACTGTTCTTTAAAATCGACATTAGATTTTTTCAAATAAATAACGTTCTGTCTTTTTCTTAGAATATTATGTAATCAGTGGTGCACTTACTTCAAATTCTAAATTTTTTTCTTACGTTTTACAATTTTTTTTTTAATTTGTCACTTATTTTGTCCTTGGGTTTGCTTATCAAGATTTGTTCGCATGTTTATTTACGTTTTTTCTTACCTCCAACTTCTTTTTTATTCAATTCGTTGCGTGTCTTACTTTATTCTTATCTCAGATATAGTTAGTTAGTTAATACAAACCGTCCACTCTGTGGAGGCCCATATGAACCCATTAGGATCGGACATGGTTGAAACGAAATGAATTGGGATGTCTATATAATATCGACATTGTCATAATTATAACTACAGTCGAACTCGGTTATTACAATCTCGGACATAGCGAGATCTCGGATGTAATGAGGAAACAGTCGTTGACATTTGGTATATGATTTTCTCCGTACATTTTTATTCACTGTTATAACGAGATACTTATCGGATATACCGAGCTAAAATACTGGTAATGTGTTGATCGTTTAAAGACATTTCGACCCTAAGCAATAAAATCCGATCGGACAGGATGCCGCCGGGGACAGATTACGTTTATGACACTAGTTAAGTGTCTAATTGTTGTTTTCGCCGACAATAAAAATACCTATTCTCTGATATAACGAGTACCGCTTATAACGAGCACATTCAGCCGGTCCAACCTTCCTAGTAATAACCAAGTACAACTGTATATTCCTTATTTTGTTTAATAATAATTCGAATGGCATTTGTTTTGCTATTCATTTCATATCATTCTTTTATTCCACCTCTAGTAGAAATTCGATGTAATTGTCAATTGTACAAGATTAAACTCAATCTTATAAACATTTGTACTTAAATGTTCATTTACTACTATAAATGAATTTTACTGTAGAAAAATATTTATATTAATTCGTATTGACAACGTAAAAAAATCTGGTTCATTGACTGGACAGGATACCCTTGTATTGCCACTGTAAAAAAAACTACGGTAAACAAAATGTAAAAATCATAAACACTTTAAATCAAATCAAATAGACATGTTAGAATTGTAAATATTTTATGAGGAAAATATTAATTGTAAATATTTTTACATAGGTAAGTAAATATATAATAAATTTAAATGCATTTTTATCAAGCTTATGATTTTTAATATGTGGCGACACACAATATTTTATTTTATATTTTATTGCCATCTGGTTGCGATCGACGAAAGTTTTTAGTAACACATTTTTAGAAATTCATGGTAGATGCCTGTAGATGCCTTTAGATGGCGTTGAAGTCACATTTGATCGTAAATTGAGGCAAAGAATTCGCCTTAATACAAACCTCTACTCTGGGGAGGCCCATATGATCCTATTAGGATCGGACATGGTCGAATAATAATAAACCAACAAGTTGGTAATGGATGGTTTTACAGATGAACAACAACTGTAACCAAGGTGATCAATTAGAACGATGGCTAGAATAGTTTTTACTTGGCAATCGATTATTATAAATTTAATAAATAACAACACAATATGAATTGAACATATATTATTTTGAAAAAAACACTTTCTGATAGAGTATATAATAACCAATAGAAAAAATCTTTTTTGAAAAAAGTAAGTCACCCCGACGGGGAATCGAACCCTGTATCTCACGAGTATACGCCTCATCCGTCGCATTAAGCCATTATGCTACGGCGTGACATACTAATAGCGACAAATTTTAACTATTGGTCAATTTCTATACCTACCCATCAGCGTTCCTTCCAAATCAGCTACTTTGGCAATCGATTTTTGTTTCTTAAATCAAAGTAGGTATATTACTATTACTTTTGATTACTAACCGACGTCGTGGAATTTCTCCAATATTTTTTAGATGTAGCTACTTGCACTTGCTAATAATTTATAATTAACTATTTCTTTTATTCAACGAATAATTTACAAGATTTAAGAATATATCATTCTGATTATTGAACATATATTATTTTGAAAAAAACACTTTCTGATAGAGTATATAATAACCAATAGAAAAAATCTTTTCAGAAAGTGTTTTTTTCAAAATAATATATGTTCAATAATCAGAATGATATATTCTTAAATCTTGTGAATTATTCGTTGAATAAAAGAAATAGTTAATTATACAATATGAATTATTGAAGATCATCGGAAGAGATTTCTGAATGTTAATCGTCTGTTTGCAAAAAGTGGGTAAAACAAGAGAATTTTAGACCATGCATTTTTTCAATAGATAGCTTACAGCTTACATCGATATGAAGTTTAAATACTCGTATGCCTACGCTGTTAAAAAAAAACCTAAGAAAACAGTGTAGATATCTTAGACTATAGATACATCTAGATGCCACCCATTACATTGCTAAATGAAGCTGCGTGCCGTGCGTTTGGTTTGTGGGCCAGTGAACGCATTCGCATTCAAATGTTCGAGACCATAGACCATTTCGCTAGTGCTCGCCCAAAGTGCTCGCACTAGACGCTCAGAATTAAAATATATTTTACTATTTTTTTTACGTTATATAGTATTTTTAAGCGGTCAAAATGCAATCATTAGGTAAAAATATTCATAATTTAAGTTATATTAAAGAAACACGGTCATTTGATATTAAAATATATAATAATATACAAATAAATGATCACGAACATCTATCAACTTACCTATGAAACGTCTTGCTTATCAGTACGGCTACCGCATTTTAATACAACACATAGAACCATCTTTTCTACTTAATTGACTAAAAATATTTACCACTGACTTTATGTTTAACACAAAAATAGCTATTTTAGCAGCACGGTTATCGACGCATAATTAAGCAATAAGGTAAGATTTGGCGGCTACACCGAGAAAACCATCTCCCAAATCTGTAAACCTTTTATCTTACTCTAGCGCGTGTCGCAGAGATTATAAGGGTGCCGGATACTTTCTCACTCGCACTTATGCGTCGTTTTTGTTCAGGCCTTGGTAGATATAATAATTGTCTAACTATTTTTATTCGTAGCATGTATTTAATAAGAGGAAAATAAAAACGCATATAGAGAATTAATTTCTAAATAATATTATTACTGTTTAAAAATATTATTTGAAATAACTAAACCGTTTGTAGTTTGTGTGGAGCAGCGCAGGTATGGGAAGAGGTTCAGAGCTTCACATACCTGGGCTCTAACCTAAACACACTCAATAAAACAACAGAAGAGGTGAACATACGACTCATAGCTGCTAATAAGTGCTTCTACGCCTGTAAGGGTCTACTGCGTTCGAAAATCCTAAGCAAGAATAGCAAACTGCTTATCTACAAAACAGTTATTCGACCAGTAGCTACCTATGGCTGTGAGACATGGTGCCTCACTCAAAGGGAAGAACATAAACTGGCCATATTCGAAAGAAAGATCCTCAGGAGAATTTTCGGGCCCACATTGGAAAATGGAAGTTACAGGATAAAAATGAACCACGAGTTTGAAGCGTTAATAAAACATGAAACGGTGGTGAAATTCTGTCGATCCCAAAGACTAAGGTGGGCTAGACACGTTGAGAGAATGCCTGAGCACAGGACGCCAAAAATCATGACAAAGTGGATCCCACAGTGGAAACGGTCTAGGGGCAGACCAAAGAAGAGGTGGGCTGACTGTATCGAAGAGGACTGGAGAAAGATGGGGAGGGCTGGAGACTGGAGAGGAGCAGCCAGGGAAAAGAGCGTGTGGAGGACAATTGTAGAGGAGGCAAAATCCCGCCCCGGGATGTAGTGCCGAGAAAGAAGAAGAAGAAACCGTTTGTAATGTTGCGGCAAGTAATCAGCTGAAATAATAATCTATTGATAAGTGAAAACTATTTTTCCCATGTGATTATTTGATAGTTTTCGTTGATTTGTGAAAACCATCCATTTAAAATGTTATAGACGTCTTTAATTGTGCGAATATAATATAATTATTCCCTTTTATTTACCATTCCTGAATAATGCCGCAACCCTAAAGTAAACAATGAAATGGAAAAATATTCTGGAATGCAGCCAATCGAGAGCGCGAGAAATTTTGAGTGTATCCACTGATTTATTTGGTATTTTTAGTGGTGTTATTTGTGTATTGTTGTGGTTTAATAAATTCTTCAATTGTGATTAATCGGAATTAACAGTAAGTGGTTTTCGCCGAAAAAACAATGTACATACGTACTTCAATAATTTACATTTACACAATGCGTAAATCGTGTGTAGGCCGTTCCAAGAAAATGTGAAATTCACAATGTAAGCGTAAAACAATGCACTTGCACATAGTATGCAATTTCATAAATTCTTTACCATTATTAAAAATGGTGTATGTGGCAATAAAATACTTTCACGCACTTTATAATGCAACTAGAAAATATTACCAGGTCGCAGTATCGCCTCTTAACATTCTCATACGTCTTCTCCATGTCTCCCTTTTTCTGATACGTGTATGTGTATGATCTGTCTTACTGTCTTTGTTCTGGTGTTTGGTGTTTCAGACTCAATTATTTGTCTATGAGCTGCTGTATCAGTCTGGTGGAGTCTTTGTAGAGTGTCCTGATTTTACCAAGCAGGCCATCGCTGAAATCGCGAAGTGAACTGCAAAGATGTGCTAGAACACGGCCACCATTTTAGACAAAGTTTCGCGCCAAAACTCCGGAATCATAATATTACGTCGTTGTCGAAATCAAAACGAAGGTTTTCAAAATTTGTTTGCCACTTCCTGTAAATCGACACGAACCGTGTTTTATTTAGACATGAATTTTATCTCAGTTCAAACGACCCAAAGAAGATGGACGGCCTTTAATATACGACCATATAATATTTCCGATACAACATTTACAGGTGAAGTATTGTACGGCAAACTGCATACGTACAAATTTCCGGACACGATCTAACTTATGGCCGGATTATTTAAATACTAAAAACATTGTGTTGTAAAACCAATTAAAATGTCCATCAGGAGGAAACCGGTATTATTTATAAATGTTGTGGAAACACGTATGATAAATAAAATAACTTTACATATTGTTTCATAATAATATCATTATAATGTTTTATTATCAATAATATATAGGGAGCGGATTTATATGCAACAAAAAACATTGAAATATACACTAAAACCAAAAATGCAGTTAAAAATTGACATTTTTATGGAAAAAATGTTTTAAATACCCACTTCACCCAATATTACCGATAAAAAACCGAATAATAATCTTAAGCTATAGGTATAATCCACGATGGCCGCGTGGCTTAAACGCTGGCCTATAGACTCGAGGGTCCCAGGTTCGAATCCTGGGTCTGACAAGTACGCATATTGTTTTTCAATTTGTGTATGAGTCAGAGTATGGACCTAATAGGTTGAGCAAGTGGCTGACATCCATTTCTCGTAAAAATAAAATCTGTTAATACAAACCTCCACTGTGTGGAGGCCCATATGAGCCTATTAGGATCGGACATGGTCGAAAGAAAGAAAATAGGTATAATACAATAACAAAAACAACACAAATAATCAATATATAGTTAATCAATTACAATTTTCAAAATAGTTTTTTTACTAGTAGGTACCTACAAATAATTGAACAAGAAATGCAAAATGTAAACTATGGAAACTAAACACAACTTAAAAAAACAAAAACGACACACTTAACTATTAATTCCTAAACACTATTTGCTGTTTTTTTGTCCGAAAAAATAAGTTACAATATTTTTTTCAATATTCTCTGGCATTCAATTTTCCGCATATCTGTCAGTATTGTGTTTACATGCGGAAAATGATCTCTCAACGTCCACAGAGGTGATAGCGCAAAATTTAAATAAAGGTGCCCGGGTTGACTTCACTTTTTCTGATAAATTAATGAAATTCTCGAGGATGCCATTAAAATGCAAGTGCATCTATCTGATTTAGTTATTTTTCGATAAAATTATAAATGCAAAAGCCCTAAAATATGCATTTATTAATGAAACATGCACTAATGTCTCAAATATGCATTTATATGCACAATAAAATTTTATTCTTGGATTCTGCGTCTTTCGAAACGGATTTCTGTGCAACTCCCATAGCTGTGCATACACCAGTGGCGAAGGCTCCATAGTAGGCGATTATTTAAAGCCTACCTACTAAGAAAAATAGATCTTCAAGCAAATAATTTAAATTAAAAAAAAAATACACTGAAAAATCCAAGATAATTGATAGTCATCTATCGTCAAAATTCAGAAGTACATAGCTTTATTTTATAAATTAGTATGGTTTATAACCATAACTACTGCCGCGTGGATAACTATGTTATGAAATATTCGATGGGAATTTAAGATGTGGTTTGTATGCGTTTTTAGTCAAGTGACGCCACTGACGCCAGTCTCTGTCTGGCTTTTTATTCCGAAATCATAGGCTGTTTAGGTAGCGCTTACATCCGCACATTTATTCAAAATAATTAATAAGAAGATAATTTCTATGGGATTCAATCACATATAAATATTGATTGTTGTTAAAAATATTAAATAATTTATCTCGGGATTTTTATTTATCAGTTATTTATACCTAAGTCTGTCTTTTAAATATATAAGTATTTTAAAATGTTTAGTTTTACGGGTTAAATTATAAATTATTATGGAACATATTATACACAACAACGGATATTTTCAAAGATGATAGATAATATATTTTGAGCGTATGTTACGTTTATAGGAAAATACATAATTCAATCGAATTGCTTATTTATAAACTAATTATATCAAACTAATTGAGATTTTGAAATTTTATCGATTTAGTGTACCTATTCATCAGTAGTAATATAGGGTTATCTTCTTATTTCCCGTAAATATATCTGACAAGCTTGGTTACTCCACAGCCTACCTCTTTCCAAAGGTCACCCTTCGCCACTGGCATACACCCTAACAAAACATGCACTAGCATATAAATCCGGGCCCTAATAATATAATTACTTCCGTGAATGATCTCTTGATACTATACCAAATGTTTATTCAGTCATAAACATAAACCATGCCAAGAGTTAGTTGAATCAATTAATTCATTACATGCCAAATTATTCATACTCTCAAAATACAACCGAGCATACATTAATACTTATATTATTCAAGATCCAAAACTAATGCAGTATGCATGCGATAATGCATTTAATTTCCATAATATATGAGTGCAACTCTGACTGTTGGAATCGGGGGTTAAAGATGAGAAATTAACATATCATAATATTATACACCATTAGAATAGCTACCGAATATTTATTCCGCTATACGAAGAATTTTCACGTTTGCAAAGTTTTAATGGTTAGTTGGAAGTAATCAATATTCAACAGCTTGACTATCTTTATCTGCATGCGGGGTCGAATTTACGCTTGGGGGGCTCTGGACTAATAATACGTCATATTAGGTTAAAAAAACCTTTCCCAGTAAATAATTCCCTTAAAAGGGAAGCTATGCATATGCATGTCCGGAAATGTGTACTTATGCAGTTCGCCGTATCACACTTCACCGTGAAATGTTGTATTGGAAATATATGGTCGTATATTAAAGACCGTCCAACCTCTTTGGGTTGTATAATACTGAGATAAAATGTATGTCTAATTAAAACACGGTTCTTGTCGGTTTACGGGAAGCCAGCGGAAAACAAAATTTGAAAATAGCCGATATACTGGATTATTTGTTAGGTTAGGTTTTCATTCTTGAATTTATGAATTTTGCCAAAATCGGCAATGTAAGTGCTCCGCGAATAAGGCGTATTTTTTTCATCTCTTTCAGATAAGAAAGCTCACGGCGAACTGTGCTATGGTGAAAAATACGTACAATTTACATGTAACCTTGCATATTATGATAATACCTAGTAGGTATCACATACAAAACTTAACACTCGTACATCTTGTACTACGGCGGCCATTTTGGAAAATGGCAGACTATTTTTAGTTTTCGGAATACATTATTTGAATAACAGCTAACAATGTTTATTTATTTAAAAACAAAACATTGTGTACATAACCAACCAGAATTCAGGACATTCATGGCATGACAAGTAAATTAAAAAAGCAAGTTAAATAATATAAATACTTAGTAAACATTACCAACAGCAGTGAGAAGAAAAATAAACATAATTAATGTTAAACGATAAAATAAAAAAAATTAAAAAACAAAATACACAGTATGTACATCACTGGACATGGCTGCGTCTCTGGGGAGGGTATTGACTATTCTCGCACCCCTCATTAATAGTGCTAATAGCCTGACACGAGGAAGCAGCTCTGATCCAGAAGAGGTCATGGCTCCCTTCAACTACGGAGGTAATTGACGGGCGCACATAAATTCTAATTATTCAGGAAGTCAGATGTCAAAACGATCGCTCATGAAAGCATGCAGAGTCAAGAGCAGAAGTCTACGAGCTTCAAGTGGGAATGTCTCAAAGAAACGCAGCCGGAAAACAATAATTATTTGACGACTTATGGAAAGGAAAATATTGAAAAATGTTTCATATAAATGTTGAAGAAAATAAAACATATATCTTCGATAGATAGCCTCAGTGGAAGTCTATATTGTTATGATCTACTTAGGATCGGACATGGTCAATAGTTAGCGAGCTATAGTGTAGGAAAATGTAAAAAAAATCAATTTACTGAAGTGATGATTGTGTGAAGAAACTTTTAAATTCACTTTTGCAATGACGCTCATTTAATATTGGTGTATTGAACGTTGCACCCATGGAACTCAGAAATAATGGGAACTGAAATACATAACGGGTAAGGCGATAGCAGGTAACCGACTCGAGTAAGGAAGAATCCGGGTTAAACTTACACATGTGTCAAGAATACGTTTTACGTCGAATACTGAAAACTGCTCTCGGTTTATGCATTTACGCTCATTTAATGTTGGTGTATTACACACACTATTGCACGCTTCATTTTCGTAGGACAGTCACACATTCAAACCCCTGCATCAAGATGCGGCGTATTGAATATAGCCTATCGGTATTCTATTTATTATCTGTTCTGTGGTTGCAACACACACTATTGCAGGTATATAATACGTGGTTCATTTTCGTAGGACACTCACACATGTAAAATCGAAAATCAAAATGTACTGTATTGCGATAGGTATAGCATTATCGATGACGTAATGTCAATATCTCGTAAGTGATTTTTTACAAATTGTGCAGGAAGCTAAAAAAACTAAGCGTTTAATATCCCGTATCTGACTGTTAATAGCACACATATGTTGTAACTATATAATATGACAATAACCCGTAACGTAAAAAGTGGTAAATCAAAGCACATAACGCCTAAATATAATGATAATACCCAATAAAATGTGATATGGTACCTATATTTTATTATATATAAAGATAAACATCAAAATTTGTAATATTAATACTATCGACCGAAGGTAGGTACTTGATGGAGTTGGAGTTTAAGTCCATTAGAATCCAAATTTGTTATATTATACCTACTTACTGTTTTACTTTTTTAAATAATTCTAAAGTGACATTTTGAAGCTGAATTCAACACACGTAATGCAACACGCTTGACAGCTTAGAGGCAAGATACGGGATATTACAGGTTATTCCTGCAATGTTCAGATACAGGAAATTACTAAAATTGCTGTATCATTTTTGTTAAAATAACTACAGTTACGGGAATTTCGCAGTCGATGGCCAGTATTTTTGTTGTTTTTAGTAGGTGCGTCAAAAAATCATTTTCGTCACATAAGTCAGATACGGGGTATTAACATTAGACCAACGATATCGGAATTATATTTATTAATCTGTTCTGTGGTGTCGTCGAATGCAAAGTTTAGATTAATAAAGCCTGAGCATAACTTGTTGCACAAGCAACGAGTGGTCCACTTTTCAGCTGTCAAAATCAGATCCCAGATTGCTTGACATTTATTGATTCGCCCTTTCTCGTTTCATATTGAATTACAAAATATTCTCAAATCAAATATATTAACTATCAGTGTTATTAATAAATAATATACATTCCTGTTATTCCTTGTTGTTCATATAGAAACCAACGTATTAACATTATAGTAGGTAATTACATGAGGTTAGAATATCTGCTAATCAATTATTATACGTACATACCTACCTGCGCAGTTGAATACATCGAATCACCATTTCCTCACCAACACGCAGTCAAAAAATCCAGGATTTTATCACTACCATAAATCTACCATCGTAGAACCTCTTCACCCCGCCTCTGTCGACCACATTGGTAACAATGTTACCATCATGTCATCTAAGATTTTGTTCTTTCGACACCGGTGGGACTATTCTATACAAAAACCGGTGGTAATATCGATTTCCAAAAAATATGTGGCATTGATCTATGCATTACATTTGTAAAAGGTGTGTTTATGCTAGTGTATTATTTATCATGTAACTTATCTATTCAAATCAAACCATTCCCTGTGTGAACACGACAGATGCGTCAGTATGAGCACTCTATAGAACAATGACAGGCAATGACAGTTCATACATAGACAACAACGGGAGGGGAGGAAAAAGTAGGACCAGTCGTTGTGAATGTATCGGCTTTCTACTTGAGTCGGCAATGGGTCGACCCATTGAAAGGCTGTAATAAATACTTATTGCATTGACAAACAATATTAATTGATACTTAAAAAAAGACCGTAACATCACTGTACATTTTAGTACAGCTAACCATTTTGAAGTGGAACATTTACGTGGATAATAGTAAAGTTGTTATTGTATTCAGCAGTAATCAGTCTGTAATGTGCATGTACCATTTACATTTCGGAGAAAATAAATTATATGCAATAAACCGTTCTGCGAAGCGCAGGTGCATTCTCCCTTGGAAATTATAATAATAGCTTCCGGTTTTACGCAGATAATGACACTGCAGTGCTGTTTAATATTAATGGCATTATTATGAAATGAAAATGGATACAATATTATATTACACAAAAGATATTGTAAGACGTGTAAGATAACATTAATGTATTTAGTATGACACACGGTTGAAAAACAGATGCGGTTTATGGATGGCAATGGCGAAGACTCCAATAGGCGATTATTTAAATTTAAAGCTTACCTTCTTAGAAAAATATTTTTTAATTGCATATTGACGTATAGTTTAATCACTTATCTAATATATAAAAAATAATATTTGTTTGTGGGTTTGTTTGTTTGTTTGTTCGTTTTGAATGCACTGCCATACCGTTCATCCGATTGCGATAAAACTTTGTCAACTTATTGCTTGCACTTTCGCGAAGAGTATAGGCTATACTAATATATAAAAATGAATGTCTGTCTGTCTGTATGTCTGTCTGTCTGTGTGTCTGTCCCGTATGCGTTCCTATACCATTCATCCGATTGCGATGAAATTTTGGTAAGTGGTTGTATGCATACCCATGAAGGTTTCTGAATTAGAAAAATCATCATCTTCTTCTTCTTCTTCATTCTATTTTCTTTTATTCATATGGTTCCTATACCATTCATCCGATTGCGATGAAATTTTGGTAAGTGGTTGTATGCAAACCCATGAAGGTTTCTAAATTAGAAAAATCATTATTTTCTTCTTCTTCTTCATTCTATCTTCTTTTATTCGTATTGTTCCTATACCATTCATTCGATTGCGATGAAACTTTCATCGGTTGTTGTGGTAACACCCGTAAAGGTTTCTGAATTAGTACAACCATCTTCTTCTTTTTCTTCATTCTATCTTCTTTTATTCGTATGGTTCCTATATCATTCATCCGATTGCTATGAAACCTTCATAAGTTGTTGTGGTAACACCCGTAAAGGTTTCTGAATTAGTACAACCATCTTCTTCTTCTTCTTCTTCTTCATTATATCTTCTTTTATTCGTATGGTCCCTATATCATTCATCCGATTCCGATCGTCAGTAGTTGTGCCAACACCCGCGAAGGTTTCTGAATTTGTACAACCATCTTCTTCTTCTTCTTTATTATATATGTATTCTTTTATTCGTATGGTTCCTATATCATTCATCCGATTGCGATGAAACCTTCATCAGTTTTTGTGGTAACACCCGTAAAGGTTTCTGAATTAGTACAACCATCTTCTTCTTCTTCTTCTTCTTCTTCTTCTTCATTATTTCTTCTTTTATTCGTATGGTCCCTATATCATTCATCCGATTGCGATGAAACTTTTGTCAGTGGTTGTGCCAACACCCGCAAAGGTTTATGAATTTGTACAAAAATTTTCTTCGTCTTCTTCATTATATCTTCTTTTATTCGTATGGTTCCTATACCATTCATCCGATTGCGATGAAACCTTCGTCAGTTGTTGTGATAACACCCGCAAAGGTTTCTGAATTAGTACGACCATCTTCTTCTTCTATTCTATATTCTTCTATTTGTATGAGTTCCTATTCCATTCATCTGATTGCGATGAAATTTTTGTAAGTTGTTGTGCGCACACCTGCAAAGGTTTCTAAATTAGTATTATATAAAATACAAAGTTCGTTTAATCCAATTTTGGTTTGTTAGTACATATTAATAACATTAATAACGTTTGCGTATTTTGGATTCGATTTTAATTTAGTGTTCTTTTGTTTGACCTTTACTCCTATTAGAATTATTTTCATATTGATATATTGTATTACACAGATATTTTAATATTAAAAAAATAATTACCTCTTATTATTTTTTAAATATCTAAGATAAATATAACCACAAAGCGACCCTGTGCGAAGCCGGGTACTTCAGCTAGTATTCTATAAAAATAATTTAATTTGCCAACGAAATTTATCGTATAATATGTAGGAAAGGGAATGGGACAACTGGACGCCAGGACGCCAGGACAATTGGACGCCGCACTGTCGTAGACACGTATACAGAACGTAGATGAGGAATTTTAGTCAGTTTCTATCTACTAGTTAGTAGTTTTAATTCATTTTACTCTTAACATAATGTTTTTTTTATCGCAGATTGAGAATTACCATGCCTAAGGCTTTATATAAAATAAAAAATCTTTTTTCGAACTTAAACAAAATATGCACGATTAAATCATTATTTACGTGTGCACATTTAAATTCTCACCATCTATTAAATCATAATATAATATAAATGATAATATAGTACTGTTCGGTTATACGGAATACAGCGGAAAACACATTTTGAAAATAGCCGATAAACTGGATTATTTGTTAAGTTAACCTAACCAAACCTAACCTAACCTAAACTAACCTAACCCAACCTAACCTAACCTAAACTAACCCAAACTAACAAATAATCCAGTTTATCGGCTATTTTCAAAATGCGTTTTCCGCTGTGTATTCCGTATAACCGAACAGTACTGATAATATTAAATATTTTTCCTAAAAGATCCTATAAGTACCTAACGTCTATTTAATTTCGAATTGCGTGGCGTCCAGTTGTCCCGGCCAAATCGTCCTAGACCCTGTAGGAAAGTAGGAATGTATTATAAAAAAATACAGATTACAGCACATCAGCCATTGATATACTACATGAGCAGTTCCCATACAAGTGTCATTTTAAAAATGTACCACAAACGAATATCGTCTTATAATATTTCCTTGTAGGTATAATGCGTTAAGACCGTTAACATGGATTCCCGAATTTCACCCGTATTGCCCTGGCTGTAAAACTAAATTTTCGTTCTTGGAATAGTGAACATAAGCGATGGTGCCCATAGAACGCGTCGAGCGGGCGAAGTCCGCGTATGCAGCGTTTATTCATAACCATAATCACACGTCTCGTGCCACGCATTACCCTTCACCTATGTAATAAGCGGCCCAAGCAGCACAAAATAATTATTATTACAGAGCCTCTCATAACAAAGCAATAAAAATATTATATTATTTCGGGGCTTGTAATTAATATTTACGACGACATTATTCAACCAGCGATAAACTTGACACGCAATAAAATTAAACAATGATTCTCTGTTATTAAATAATTGCTTTTCGCCCGTCGATCGACGACGCCTCGAGCAGCGTAATTTTGGTAGCCGTGTTCAATGAATGGACTCCACTGTATTTTCTTTCATTCGTATCGCCGAGAAGCGGTGATTCGCGAAAAAACGATGATTCATGCGGCGGGCGCGTATAATGCGTCGTGAAATCCAGTGGGCGCTGGCGTATTTGATTACGTTGTATTTTCGTTGATTTACGCGCCACTTGTAGAAATTTTGCGCGAGCGCCGCACTCGCTGCGTCAATGGGCTTTATGCCTAAGGGTGCTGCAACGCAAAACAGACAGAGCAAGTCGTCATGCGCTGACTATTAGTTAGAGTAAGATGCAAGCTAGTCGGGCTTACTCAGTAAGTTTTAACAAAGGCCGACTCGCTGAAAATCGGGCGTCATTTTAAGAAGCATACGATTCATCCAGTAGTATATCAATGACATCAGCACATCAGCACATCTGTTAAAGTTTAAAAATATGCCACAGCGCGACACCTGTCTTTAACAAATTTGTCAAATTATTTGAAGGGAATTTCTATGATGGCATATTGTCATCTCCCTTACGTGTAACAAAATAAACAATAAGAAAGTTAATGTAAAACCCATTGATAATAAATGTTCAATAATAATCTTTTTCAATGTGAAAACTATCGAATTAGAAGTTCTTAATTATTATATGTATAAACAAATTTAGTACCTAAGTATTTTTAATTCAAGTGAATAATTAATAAGTTCACATGCTATATTAATGAAGAAAAGGAGATAAATCAAACCTAATCTAACTTAACACACCAGAAATATACATAGTCTGACACCATATTTCAATAGGGAAGCAACTCAAAAAACCTTGTTCCAAGATAATGGCGTTTGAATTTTTTGTAGTAATTCTTATTTTAATTTTAAAACCTTGTTTTTGAGGAAGATTTAGCTTAGTGGAATTCAGCAATGCACAATGAAATTGTACAGTTTAATTGTTTAATAATAAATTAACCCAGACATTCCAGTGTATAATTGAATTAATGATTAATCTCAGGAAGAATATTTATTTAATTTTATGACACATTAAATAAATTTTTGGCTTTGGATTTAAAAAAAAAGAAAACCTTTCTACTTCGCATTGCATAATTAATTCAAAACCTTGAAATGTTGAGTTGTTTCCTTATTGAAATAGTTGATAGTGTTTCGAAAAAATATGAATATTCTTGATTATACATAATTTATTATGTACCTATTTGTAATGATCAATCCGAATGTTTAAAATAGTCTTTTTAATGTGCATTTAATTGCCCCCCATAAACAATAGCTTCCTTGATCCAGCCGCTTAAAAAACGATTAAAAATGTATATTAATCTTACCGTTTATCTGTTCGGCACAGTAATTGACTTATAATAATAGGTATAATACAGGTGTCAAAATGACATAACTACCTTTGTAGTATCCATAGTAAGCTTCGTTCGCACGCCATATCCAATGCGAAGCGCAAGATTCATTGCCTTTCCTTACCTGTAACAAAAACAATAACAATTTAGACATACATACATAATTTGGAACACCTCATTATACGTATTTGCACACTAGAAAAAACCATATTTGAAAAACTACGACGCCCGGCGGGACGGAACCAATGTGCTTTACCAAATTAAACTACGGCGTCCTATCTGATTACAACGAACTTAACTAGTGTTTTATTATTTATTATAAAGTGGCTTGTGTGAAGTGAATTTTGGCTATCGGTTTTTGAATGTAGGTATTTATGTATGTTCAATATAAAGAATGTAAAGCCGGGTACCTACTTAGCGAGTTGTAACTGTAACCGTTCCAGATACTGTAACCAACTCTAGATGCAAACTAAATATTTGGCGTCCATACTAGTTACTGTATTTGCAACTGTCAAAGTTACGGCTCGCTAATGAGTACCCAGCTTTACATTACCAAATCTTATGAATTATTCATTAAAAATAAAAGAAATAGTTGAACATCAATTAATATTAAATGTACATGACCATGTCCGATCATAAGAAGATCATATGGGCCTCTACAGAGAGAAGGTTTGTATTAACAGATTTTTTTACGAGACATGGATACGTTAAAGTGCCCACCACCACCCGTCATATATGCACAGCCGTGGATATGCACGGCCGTTTTCTATGACGCTTTAAACGTGTCTGAAAGAAGTGATTTTAAGTGCTCATTCCGTCTCGAGACGGAGCCGCACGGGACTGATGCTGCAACCATACACCGTAGTGCTTAAAGAAGAAAGTTAAGAAAGATTTTTTTTTTGTTTTTTGGACTGACTCGCATACTGAGTGTCACATAACCACTTACCTACTCAGCCTATTAGGTCCATACTTTGACTCCAAACACAGATTGAAAAACAATATACGTGTATTTGCTAGACGAAGGATTCGAAAATCTGGAACCCACGACATTATAAGCCAACGCGTTAGCCACTCGGCCATCGTGGGCGTATTTACAGGAAAACACTTTTTCACAATATCCGCTAGGGATATGTGGGCATGACAATTTGGAAGTCTCTCAGAATATATTATTCCAAGAAATTAACGATATTTTCAGGTGAAGTTTTTTTTATTTGAGAAAAAAAAATATGCCACACTGTCTTCGTATTTGGCGACGAATGTTTTTGCCGTCGAGTAACAAAATTAAATAAAAATCCTGATACAAATTTACAACAAAAAAAAAAACAATTTTACAGGTAGGTAGCTCTTTTCTCACACCCACTCCACGGTGGTAATAAACTTTGTTCGCATTGTATGCTCCTAACTGAGGCTCACTATACTCAGGCCATCGTACGAACCTGTGAATTTTTATCGTGGAGCTATTTAGTGCTTACACTGCAATATAGTAAACTGTTTCTATGAAAATGCTGATTATTTCATATAAAAAAATGGTAATACATTATAGTAATCACAACAAAGCTTGTCACTTCCCTCCCTCTACGGGTTGTTCGACATAAGTAAAAAATAGGAGACTATATTATTTGAAAGTATCATATAGTATTTATAATTTATATATAATATGCATTGATCGAGAACGAATGATAGAAAATTCGTTTCCGCAAATGACATGGTATAAAAATTTGACTACCTATTGATCCTTGATATACCTTGAGATACCTTGATATGAATGAAATAATGTGTAATATAATAATAACATTTTTAATCATATTTTGATTTTTTTTTTAAGTTGCAATTACTTAATACTTAAACTTAGCTATCATTTTATGATGTTAGTCATATAGAGTCCAATATATTTTTTAAGAATTATTTGATTTATAAAATCTATTTTTATTTAAATTTGTCAACAAAATTTGTGACCAATATGGTAGTTATGGGGCATTTGAGTGAGTAAAAAACATATAATGAGTCTACATTTTCTAGATATCTTAAAAAGTACTATATTTTGCTACGGTTTTAGTAGGTATATCTTTATTTTATCATTTAAGTACTTGTGTCATAGACTTTTTACCTTTGTCACTTCGTATAAAAAATGGTTAAAAAACACAAAAACCTATATTTGACATGTTTTCTTGATTCCACTGACACACAAAATTACCTTGAAATATAAGTAAGCAATAGAAGAATTGAATACTTATAAATATTTAAAAGATTTATTTGAATTAATGAACAATAAGTGAGTTATATTAATTTTAGTAATCCACGGTGGCCGCGCGGCTTAAGCGTTGGGACTAAAACGCCGTGGGTCCCAGGTTCGAATCCTGGGTCTGGCAAGTACACATATTGTGTTTCAATTTAAGTCTGTCAGAGTATGGACCTAATAGGTTGAGCAAGTGGCTGACATCCATTTCTCGTAAAAAAAACAAAATCTGTTAATACAAACCTCTACTCTGTGGAGGCCCATAATATGATCCTATTAAGATCGGACATGGTCGAAAGAAAGAAAAAGTGTCTTTTTAAATGATCCTGAAAAATTCACCCTGTCTCCAATGGGTTAAGCAATAACTAGCGAAACCATTGGGATCGCAGTTTAGTGCCGCGGCCTGACCATAGACAGCCATGGCTCTTAACCATAGAACAGATTAACAAATATAATTCTGATAACTGAACACTACATTTTGAAGCACGGATTTGAATGTGCGAGTGTCCTAGGAAAATGAAACACACATTATAGACGTGCAATTTATAATGTGTGTTGCAACCATCAAATGCACCAATATTGAATGAGCGTCAGCGCATAAACCGAGAGCAGTTGTCAGAACGAAGAACAAGATTAGAATGACACATTCTTGACACGTATTTAAGTTTATCCCATATTCTTCCGCACTCGAGATCGGTTGCTTTTTACTCCACACCCGTTAGCTATTTCAGTTCCCATTATTACCGAGATCTCTGCTCTTAACATAATACGTAGTCCATGATATTTTTCTTCGTCTAGACCAGGGGTCGGCAAACCGCGGCTTGCGAGCCACATGTGGCTCTTTGGTTATTGGCGTGCGGCTCTTTGCTAAATTCCCATTTTTTACAAAAATCTTTTGCAAAATTCACAATTTTTATTTTTTGTCAATGATTTGTACACTTATTATATTATATAATGACATTATCGCGAGCTTAATTTTTCCTCCGTGATGGTTGATGCAAAAAGGTATGATTGTTGTTGTTTTAAATCCGCCCATTGCAAACGTTCATCAAATTTTTCTCCATTTGATATTGACACGAGCATTTTTGAAATACAATTTTATCGGTGGATTTAACAAGCAAATAGTTATGGAGCTCAAGATTTGTAGGTCTTGCCACCAAAATTGAGGATTTGGAGAGAGAAAAATACAATTTAATTTCACAACTCAAGTGGGGCGCTCTAAAAGATCTACATAAAGTAGATACTAAGATTTTTAATACATATTATGGAATAGCTTTCCGAACTCATATTCGAGTCTACATAATAATATGTATGTGAACAATCATTTTCAAATATGAACAATAGAAATAGCATTTAGAGAAGCCAAATAACTGATGAGAATTTTTTGGAGTCGCGCCTGAAATTAAAAACTACAAGTTACATACCAAACATACACACTCTCCAAAGAAATGCAAGGAAGGTCATTGTTCACATTAGTTTTAAGGACTGCGTAAAAATTGTTTGTACCTAATTCATATTCTGTAAAAATTATATTTATAATGTCAACAATAAAAACATATAATATTAAGTATTTACGTTAGTTTTATTCGGGAAATCTTCTTCACTTAATAAATAAACAATTATAAAATGTAAATAAATCATATTTATAAAAATATAAGTACGTATGGCTCTCGAATTTTTTTTTAACCGTTGTGCCACTCATATTTGGCTCTTTTGGTTCAAGAGTTTGCCGACCCCTGGTCTAGACCAGTGTCTGTCAAACTTTTTTTACTTCACGGCACTCTGGTGAATGGGATTTGTTCCGCGGCACACCAAATAAAAATGCCTTAAAAAAGGAAATGTACCTTAATAATATGCATAAAGGAAATCATAGTGTGGGTAACATTTTTTTTTATATTTTATCAACATATATGTACATAGGTGGTAATACTTTTATCAATGAGAAGGATGCAATTGATTTTTAGAAAGAGTTCTGTCAAAACGCGGCTCTAAATTAGATAAACAAACAAGTAACTCCTCATATACCATCTGTAACCGATCTCGTTAGAACTTGAACTCTAGGCGTAAGGGATGCGATGTGGACGTGTCTATCTTTTATAATTTGGAGACAATCACGAAGTACCGTTGGAGACATCATGCATCATGTACGGGTGCATGATTTCCGCGAAGAAACGACTTCCGGACCACCTCTCTGAGCATTGACCTTCTGTAGGTGTGAATTGTCCCTGACAAATCTCGTGGAGCGCCATGGTTTTCGGTCGGAATCACTAATCAAGACATTCATTTACAAGAATCTATTGAAAATTAAATTTTAAATTAAAGTTAGTGATTAACTATTTTTTTTTATTCAACGAATACGAAGATTTAAGAATTCTTGTGAATTATTCGTTGAATAAAAAAAAATATTGGCAAGTTCAAGTGAGTTACAACAAAAAATCTTGGAGTGATCCGTGACGTCGGTTAGTAATAATTAAACTAATACCTACTTTGATTTAAAATACAAAAGCCGATCGCCAATAGTAAGCCCAATAGTAAGCTCAATTTGGAAACCACTTCAGTGAGTATTAAAAGCCATTAGTTAAAATTTATCGCAATTAAGTATGAATCCTTTGGCATAGTGGCCTATATGCATCGGCGCGATACCCGAGAGATGCAGATTCGATTCCGACATGGTAGGTGTTTTACTTTTGTCAAAAAGATTTTTCTATTGGTTATAGGTGGTATATTTTCACAGAAGTGTTTCCAAAATTATGCATGTTAAAGTTAGTGATTAATTTTAATTAAAAAAAATACAGTAATTTCCAACGAGGGGTCCGCCTGAACTTGTAAAAATACGACTTTTTATAAGTGAGTAAAACAATTTAAAAAAAAAAAACAAACATGGTAGAGTATACGTTTTATAACTTTGTACTTTTTTGCACCTTTTACTACACTGATACGCCTCTTTCCACTCATCAAATGATATTCACCTGTATTAATATATATGTAGTAATAAGAAAATAAATAGATAATAAATGTAAAAAAAATATTTTTAGAATATAGGTATTACACATTGATATACTACTAGATGAGCAGTTCCCATACACGTGTCATTTTAAAAATGTACCACAAACGAATATCGTCTTATAATATTTCCTTGTAGGTATAATGCGTTAAGACCGTTAACATGGATTCCCGAATTTCACCCGTATTGCCCTGGCTGTAAAACTAAATATGCGTTCTTGGAATAGTGAACCTAAGGGTGGCTGCAACGCAAAACAGACAGAGCAAGTCGTCATGCGCTGACTATTAGTTAGAGTAAGATGCAAGCTAGATTGGGCTTACTCAGTAAGTTTTAACAAAGGCCGACTCGCTGAAAATCGGGCGTCATTTTAAGAAGCATATGATTCATCCAGTAGTATATCAATGGTACTACATCATTTTCATCCTAGAGTCGGAGTGCAAAGTTATGATGCATATACTATAATCCCCTACCCATCTTCTACCTCGTGTGCGCGCCTGTCTACAATACAAAGTATTTATGTGCCTAGTTTCAGTAGCTTCGCATCGATTAATAAGACATACACATAAGCCAATCAGTTCTTTGACATTCATGAATTTATAACCAGTAATCGAAAGCGGTTTTCTCATATTAATTTGATGTTGGCGATACTTAGACGTGCTACCGTCCATTAATATTCAACACATGTACGTACATGATTGCGTAAGCTACAGGAGGATTTGGCATTGACTTAGCTTAAATTTTTGCATATAGCAACACCAATTTCGACAATTTATGCACATAGTAATTATTGTACTGTAAGATGGTGTGATTTAACAGTTATACTGTATCTTATAGCTGTAGTAAAATAATAAATTCGTAGTCGACTTAATATGGTAGCGTTTTTTGATTTTCAAATTTGGAATAAATCGATAATTTGGAATAAATTGATAATTTTAATAAATTTGTAACTCAGATGACGTTATCTATTCCTCAAAAGATTTTAAAATGTAGCTTTAAAACAGTTCAAAATAAACGTACTAAAATCTTAAAAATGTGCGTATTTCTCACAAATGGAGTATAGTATACAATAATATTATACAAACCATAACAAAATCCCTAAAACTAACATAAATGGTAGATACCTACTTGCAGCAAAAAATAAATAAACCATTAATATAATAATTATGTGTCATCGCTCAATTCCTTAATTACTAACATATAAAATATATATAATGTTATATTCTCAAATCTTGTCTTATCTTGTCTCAAGTCTTATTTGTTGAATAAAAAGAATAGTTTATATAATTATTAGCACTTGTCTAAGTATGTAATAAAAACTAAATAATGGAGTAATCCGCGACGTCGGTTAGTAATTATTAAGGAATTAATTGATACCTACCTTAATTTACTACACTAAAACCGATGGCCAACATTATAAAGCTATTCGATAAGCATGTCATGTAACATCTATGTAGGTACTAGTTAAAATCGTCTAATTAACTAAAATGCCCGTAGTATTATTGGAAAAGCATACTGGCGCGAATCCAGCAGATACACATTCAAGTCCTGTCGGGTGTCGTATTTTTTTTTCTACAAAATGATTTTTTCTGGTCTGTTGTTGTTCATGAGATGTTTTCAAATGATGTACCTACATTCAGGTTTTAAGCTGTTTGCGTTGTCTAAAAATGCTAGATTTGACACCATATTACATCAGATGCCAAATTGGCAAACTGGATTACTATTCAAAATACTAGATCTGGCAATAAAATGCTGCATGTAATGGAGCTGTATAAACTGTTTGGAATGGAAACCGCTTTACCTCTCCTGGGTGACTAAGTCTTGTATAATGATTCTCGGAAGAATAACCAATTTTACTGGCGAGACTGATGATGCATGAGGATAAGAATGCGCAAAGAAAATGCAGAGTCCAGTTATTCAATAACTTACGTTCAACCTGGGCCGCATTAAGAATTTGTAGGCCCAGTAATACCTATTATCAAACGGGAAAGAATTAGTGACAATAGATTAAAACTCAAACATCCACTTCAACATTAGAAAATGAACAAGTTAATCCGTTATTTCAAAGTTTGTAGCGTTTCGTACAATGTGTCCGAAGTCATCAAAATTGCCCAAAATATGTTGGTTTCTATGACTATGGCAAAAATGATTTGTAATTGTAGTGATATTGTTTGGTAGTATTGAAACATACATGGTAGCAAACAGTGCCAATACATTTGTGAACTGCATATGGTGCCAGCCACCATGGAATGATTTACTTATACCGCTCTTTTATATTTGTAGAAGTGAGGGTCTTGTGTCAGATTGAATACTGATTTTACAAAACTGATTTATTGTGACAGACACGTTGACAATAAACTGTAAACTTGGATGGTAGTGTTAGTTATTGCTAATGGTTCGAATGCAATATAGTAAACTGTTTGTAGAAAATTATGAATGTTTTATAATTAAATAAATCTTAATACGTTAATAATTGGTTTAAACAAAATATAAAATCAAAAATATTCATTTCCTGCGAATAATACAGACATAGATTCCTCCAAACCAACTCGCCCCGTCCCTTGCAATGCATAAAGAAAAAAAAATATGGTTTAAAAAAAAAAAAACACTAGATTGCAGAGTTCTCTGGTCTATAACCCCTAAACCCCATGTCATAATGCGTGTCCGGAAACTTGTACGTATGCAGTTCGCCGTATTTCACTTCACAGTGAAATGTTGTATCGGAAAAATATGGCCGTATATTAAAGACCTCTTTGGGTCGTATACCTAGTACTGACATAAAATTCATGTCTAAATAAAACACGGTTTTTGTCGGTCTACACTTTACAGGAAGCCAGCAGTAAACAAATTTTGAAAATAGCCGATATACTGGATTATTATTAGGTTAGGTTTTCATTATTGAATTCATGAATTTTGCCAAAATCAGCTATGAAAATTGAATTAATGTTCATATTGAATCTAATAAAATTGGAGACCGTATAGTATACAGTTATCTCTTTTCGATAAGAAAGCTCACGGCGAACTGCGCTACGGTGAAATGTTTACGCACAATTTACATGTAACCGTCTTAATGCGGCCCTGCGTCCAACCCATATAAAACCACAGATTCGGCATTCACTTTCGGCTGTATTAAATTTGTGCCGAATTCCTGTTATGTCATGAATTACTGTTGTATGTATATACGGAGTATTTTGGTATGCCGCAGTAATTAGTCACTTTCGTAAAAGGATAATATTTCCTTAATATTTGCCTTATCTTTGTTTGAGGAAAATAGGCGTTAATGCGTGGGAAAATCTGATTCTACACATCCAAATAAAGAATTTTTAATATTAGCTACTTCCATCCAAATTCTAAGTGGGACTGGGTACCTTTCCGTAAATTGTTTGTTGGTAAAATAACTTGGCAGAGATATTAATTGCGTGTCCGGAAACTTGTACGTATGCAGTTCGCCGTATCACACTTCACTGTGAAATGTTGCATCGGAAATATATGGCCGTATATTAAAGATCGTCCAACCCCTTTTGGTCGTATAGAACCGACATAAAATGCATGTCTGAATAAAACAGGGTTCTTGTCGGTTTACACTTTACAGGTAAATCAGTAACAAACAACTTTTGAAAATAGCCGATATACTGGATTACTTGTTAGGTTAGGTTAGGTTTTCATTCTTGAAATCATGAATTTTGCCAAAATCAGCTATGAAAATTGATTTAATGTTCATATTGAATATAAAATTGGAGACCGTATAGTATACGAACATGTCTTTCCAATAAGAAAGCTCACGGCGAACTGTGCCACGGTGAAATGTTTTATGTACAATTTATATGTAACCATTAGTTGGGGTTTCGAATATCGGGATGCTGATTTCCGATATGTCGCTCAATTACTTGTCTCAATCCATACATTTCGGGATTAATTTGAACAAGTACGTTGTCCATATAGAATATTGTGTTTGCGTGAACTAACCTCAAAAAAGATTATGCAAAACATTTTGTATTATATGGAGAAACAAATGAAAGCTATCAAAATATTCGAAAATAAAATTCTCCGACGAATACGTGTCCGGTTAAAGAAATTCAAATGTGGCGCAACCACGTAAGCGTAGCAGTCAAAATAGTCAATGTCTTGAGATTGCGAAGCCTCAGATGGGCCGGTCATGTCAGTGACGTCCCGTGGGGGTAGGCAGATTGAGCGTCGCTTGGGGGCGGCAGTTACTCTAAGGGCGGCAAGTCAAGGAGAATCATTTGAAATATATAGAAATAGCTACCTAAACTTAGTAATAACGAAAATATCTTTCCATTAAAAAAATCAGCTCACTGGTTTTGTCGGGTTCGCGATATCTAATTTACTTCAGTTGACCTTTAAAGTCCTCGGTGACCAGAAACGACACGTGCAGATTTGCGAATAATTAAAGTCTCATATTTTGTTAGTAATGTCTCCATACAACACATTTCTTAGATATTGGAAAGGATGATAAAAATACTGTATAAAAAATGGAGCTGCATTTTGGCGCTGCCTATTATCTAGGGACGTCACTGGGTCATGTTGTCAGATGCGAGGGATTTAAAAGCTCTCCATAAAGTTTATGAAGGAATCTCTGTAGGCACTCGGCCTCTGGCCGGATGACCTCAGAGGGATACAGATAAGCTAAACGAGACCGATTGGAGAGAGAAAGCTCGGGATAGATACCTGGAGAGGTTACATGTAAGTTGTACGTATGCAGTTCATCGTGGGACACTTATTCGTGCGCCGCAGTACGTGAAACATGAGGTCGTATAACATTTTATCAAATGACGAGTTCTTCGTTGAACATTTCACCGTGGAATACATTTGTACGTATCTTACAAAATGCGGCGATAGTTTGCAAATAGTACTCTTACAATTAGATTAACCCTAACCTAATCTAGTAAATACATCTCATAAAATTCGCCACATGTTGTACCATACGTACAAATATACTCCACGGTGAAATGATCAACGAAGAACTTGTCATTTAATTAAATGTTACACGAACTCGTGTTTCACGTACTGCGGTGCACGAATAAGTGTCCTGCGGTGAACTGTTTACGTACAAATTTCCGGAAACGACCTGAAGAATGGTTGTGCAGTCGGCCATGGATCAATGGTCTGTTAAGCTGTCAGTTGAAAAATTAAACGGGGAATATAACCAATTCGCACAATTAAATAGGCAGTTTTCACAAAGTGTCTCCAACATTTCAAACGATGAAATTCACATCGGAAATGGATGGTTTCGCAACACTGTCAAATGGTAGATTTTCACTACCTACAGAAATATATAGTTCTCACTCATAAATAGATTATTTTAAAACTCAAAAAGGAATATGTGTAAATGGAATTTTGGTCTTCTTTACGGTGAAATTAATAAAAAGATTATTTTAAGATGTGTATACTTAATAGTATAATTATTATATTCAGATATTATAATAGTATACAAAACTATGAACAAACTCATTTAAAAATAAATGATCAATTTGATGAAAGGTTACAATATTATTATATGGATAGAGTATGCTCTGGTATTTTGTTCGTCTTAAAAAATATATTGTTATATATCCATATTCTCTTATATTCGACTTAAAACGACAATTTATACAGTAATATCATACTGAAACATAACGTCTTTTTTCTGTAAAAACTATCAAACTTCACCAGGGAACTCAGAAATAATGGGAACTGAAATACCTAACGGGTAAAGAGTAGCAGGTAACCGACCTCGAGTAAGGAATAACCGGGATAAACTTAAACATGTCGTGTCAAGAATACGCCATACGCCGAATACCTACTGACAACTGCTCTCGGTTTATGTTTATGCATTGACGCTCATTTATGTTGGTGTATTACACACACTATTACGTGCATAATGCGTGTTTCATTTTCGTAGGACACTCACACATTTAAAACCCTGCATCAAAATGTTGTGTATTGAATATTGTCTATCGGAATTATATTCATTATCTGTTCTGTGAACTTCACGCTTATGTGGTATATTAATAGTAATGCATCAATTACATTGAGCTGCTTTACGAGCTGTTTGTTGGCGAATTTAAAAGCGGGCGATTCAGCTACTGCGATTGTGATGATGACACACAAAACTTTCCATTCGCTGAGAAGCCAACAAGCTAGCTACTATTTTGACAGAACGTAGTTCGTTTTTTACCGGGAGGTCGCTACTACGCTCTACTGCTCAGACGCAGTAGGCCCACACGCCGGCGTGTAGCGTGTAAAGTTGACCGGCTTTCAAACTTTTCTCGGTAGATTGTTTACAATCTGCCTGTTAGCTTGTTCGATGATGACACTGGGCGATTTTACAGGCAGATTGTAAATTCGACAACAAGCAGCTCGTAAAGTAGCTCAATGTCATTGACGCTTTAGTAGTAGCACTGCACAACTCTGCAAGCTCTGCAAGAAGTATACAAATTTGGCAAGTTCTGAACAGCCGAGCATTCAGTAGGAAGTAAGCGACAAGTTGAAATAATATTAATGTTGATTTCTCGCAACAGAACCATTTAAAGACATGGCGGATTTTAAATTGTTTTATTGCTTCGACATATCACCAAACTAGCGCGCGAATTAAATGGCATTTGCCAAAACGAATTGTTATCAATGTCACGCACCACACTATGTGGCGTACTTACTCAAGTATGTGCGCGTCATTCGCGTTTTATTTACTCCGCTAAAGCTTCCAACGATCAACTCGGGTTCATTGCCAAGATCGAGATAATATTATGCGCAGCTTTTGTATTTATATATTCGCTATTCTAGTCTTTGCGGTGATTTATTGTGCAATATTTTGAATCAAATCGGTGGATAACAACATTTTTAAAATGTCAACCTATTCTAACATAATAAAATCAATAATGCTATGATGCATTCCAAGAGTTAACTATCTCGAGGCATTCACTTTTATTAACTTAGAGCGGAATGCACAATCTAAGATTTCGTTCCTAAGGATAAGTCGCCGAAAAGCATGACTTAACTATAGACAATCCTGAGTATAGAGTTAAGGAATCCTTAACCATAGACTACTTTTGTTATGAACACGCCCCCTTCTGTATTACCATTTACCACTGACAGCTGCTGTCAAAATAAATTCGCATGTCTATAACACAGTCCATACACTCAAATTCATTTGACAATGTATCTCAATATGGATATTGATAGTGTTAATTCGTTTGGCATGTACTTGCAGAATATTATTTTATTTTTATACGCCAGCCCGCAGAAATACAAAATACCAGATGAAGAATGACACTACTTGATGCTAGTGTTACCATGTTAAAAAAAAAATCTTGTGGTGCCTGTGGAATCACGTATAATGACTTATAACGGAAACATAAGAGTATTATAATTAAATATTAATATGTATTTATAGTTATTGCATTTATAAAATGCAGTTGTCATATTTTTGTCATCGTTTAACGATTATAAAATAATTTACCTAACGAGAATTTTTAAATATGGTATTATTTTCAATAAAAATGATCTTAACTAAGGACAGTGTTTCTGCATAGTGTTTTCTGCTAAGGAAATTTTAGTTATTACAAATGTTTCTGCATTCCGCTCTTACTTAATTAACTTAATTGATCTAACCGAATTTAAAACAATAAGCATTTTAATGTCACACTTCCACACTAGTTAAGTCTATTAAATACACGTTAATTGATGGTGTGTAGGTTATCTTGTGAAGTTTGTTGTTGGCTATTCGGCCAACCCACTGGGTCCAAACACAACAAAAAACTTAAATCTATAGTCTATGACTTAACCCATCTACGAGACTCCACCCTGCAATATTATATTATGATAAGTACGATGTTTTTATTTTATATTAAGTACTTATTTATTTTTTGTGGAAATATTAAATAATACCTATTGCTGGTCTTGGCTAATGGTTTAATTTGTTACTATGTCGCCGACCGATCTTCTCAAAACTCAACTTGATTTTCATTGTTTAAGGTTGTACCTCAGTTGAGGCACGGTCTAAAAAGATCGTGGCTAGGCAGGCGATGCGCGGATTGCGGGTCGCGGGTGCAAATGACGCATGCCGAACGAAATATAATTTGTCATATAAATCCAACATGCGTCCATTTAATGTTCAGTTTATTGTTCTATTAGTAACAATAATAATATATTCATTGACATGTCTTCTTTTTCAAGTAAATGGGTAACGTTTTTTAGTCATCTTTACACGATTTAAGAATTAATACCCCCGTCGCTATCACGAAACAAATTGACGTATTCACACCTCGACGTTCGCTCTCCGAATGCCAGCGAGTCCAAAATTTCGTCGCACCTATAGTAGAAAATTATTTGCCGTTTCACTGATATATCGTCTTAATTGATAGTGTGTAGGTTATCTTGTGAAGTTTGTTGTTGGCAATTCGGCCAACCCACTGGGTCCAAACACAACAAAAATTGTGTAAATTTGACGATACGATGTTTTTTTAATATAAGATATTTATTTTTGGGGAAGTATTAAATAGTAATGCTGGTTTTGGGTAAAAATGGTTAATTTTTGTTACTATGTCGCCCACCGATATTCTCAAAACTCTGAAATATACACAATGTTGAACACATCAGAAACACAAATAGTATAAGAAATATTTCAATCGAATTCCCGCCAAAGCCACATTCTTAAGGCTTGTGTATTATTCATTAATAAAAAGCAAATTCAATAAATTAATTCAATGATAATCTTCCGACTTCAAGGAAAACTTAACTGGTTGAAAAAAAAACCGTATCGAATGTTAAATTACAGTAATCCCTGGTACCTATACCCGAACAAAGTTTTAAGGTTTTTTTTATCAATTAATTTCAAGAAAAACTCCTAAAGTTCACGAATTACAGATAAGCCCGGATGTGCAATTCGTTAGAATCATTAGAGGGAAAACGACCGAAGCTAATAAGGTTTAACAACCATTCGTTGAAACGAAAATTCACTAAAACAAATAATTTAATACAATTGATAAATACTCGGAAATTATCACGCCAGATCGCTTTTACGTTGCATGTCATGGTTGTGAATCCGGGTTCAAATCTTATCAGATTATATTCTTTGAAAACTTACTTATTTATGGTTTTCTTTTTTGTCATACAATTCAGTTTCCGTTCCAACACGGTGTATAGCTGTGTTAACAAGAGTTGAGGCGAAGCAATACTCTCACAGACGAATTGTTTACAAACAGAATGTTTCAAATAAATTTTTATACGTAATAAGTAGGCGTAAGCAAGACAAAAGGCTGTTTCTCGTAGACGTTGTGCAATGCCCGTTGCCTTAGAAATGCACCAATCAGTGGCGCACCCAGGGGGGGCCAAGGGGCCCTGGCACCCCCCAAACATAAAAATTATCAGAATGATTTTAAACATTGAAATTGAAAGCCAATAAACTATACCTTGGGCTTAGACAAATAACACGGCAAAAAATGATTTGTAATAATTCTCCAGCACCCTTTTTAGAAAAATTTCTTAGATTTTAATTTCTAACACAAAAATTTCGAAACACTAATGTCAGGTTTTTTGGAAACCCAATCCCTAATGGAACTGTCAAAAAATTCTCCGTGTCCACCCGAATTTCGGAGTGGTGTAGGTCATGGCTGGGAAGGGCTGACAGGGCTCTAGCCTAAGGGCCAGACTGTGGGGGGCCCGGCGTGTCGGGTTGATCAGATAAGTGAGATAAACACACATCATAAATTAGCTTTAATAGTAAAAAAAAGTCGCCTGCAGTGCTATTATACTTCATGGCCATGAACACTTTTAATTATATAATTGTGCAATATATTTTTTGATCATTATGTGTCGATACTCGACAGCTCCATTATTAAAGAAGATGTATTAAAAATCGCCTATAATTCACTGTATAAGTACCCTTATTTTGAACTAAAAGACAATTTCAAAACGTTAATGTAGTATTTCACACTGCCTTTAATCTTAGCGGTAGGTAGGGGCCCGCCAAATATCCTAGCCTTAGGGCCCGTTTCAGGATGTAGGGACCATGGTGTAGGTACACCGAGTGCAATAGACAAACGACCGATAAACGAGAAATTAGGCTGTGAAGAAGAAAAAGAGCCAATGGAACTAATTTATATTCTCCTCCTTGCCCCCCCCCCCAATATTAAATCCTGGGTGAGCCACTGGCACCAATACACATCTTTCGTATGTGTTCGCCTCACTTTCATTACGCGACCTATACTGTATTAGGTGGAAGTGTATTAGGTGGAGAAAAGAGATAATAATTATTTATTTTCGGGTAGTTTAAACAGACAGATACACCAAAAATCTTAAATTGATATAATACACATCTACTGAGAAATAGAACACGAAATCTACTCTCAAACAGCAAGATACTAATTTTAGATGTGTGGCGCAGATGACACTCACAATGGGAATTACAATACAATATAGTTTTTTTATGATTCGATTATTTTTTAAACTAAGATGTCGAAGCGATCGCATCGTTTGATTAATTGAAAACCGCCACTGCTCATAACAGTAGTGATATTTATATTCGTTCATTCATTTGCGCCCCTATGCAACGCACGACCTACCAACCTCCACGGGACGCCACTGTGTCCGATACATGTGTGATGTCAGTGATGTGACAGTACCTACATGGTAATATTATAAATACTTTAGTGCCATGAATAAATAATGAGACGAGTTTTGTCTGATTTTAATGTAAGTAGCCATTAGTGTTGATTAAATATCATTGCAACTAACAATTTTACATTTACATAGTGATGTCATTTTATATCACCAATTATGTACTACCAACAACTAACTATGCATTATGTAAAGCTAAGAATCACATTAGATCGTTTATGTATTAGTAAATTCGTAGATATATGAATGGTTTAATTACATTTTAGGTTGTGATCAAGAAATCCCGTAAAGTAATCAGAAAAGACCAATATCGAATGTGAAGAAATAAATTTTCCGAAATTTAGAGAATTATTTCCGATTAGACAAATTAAACCGATTAATAAAATAGAAATGTGAAAGCCAGTCTCCATAGACAAAAGACTTTGAGGTCAACTTAGGTTTTACTACTTGATGACTGGCTGGGTATAAAACGCACAAAACACAAAGCCCAAACATCCTCAAACATTACGAATATTGAATGCGTGTTTCATTTATTTTCATTCAATTCAATTCAATTTATTTATTTTTAACATATTGTGGACATTACAAATTATAAGTTTAAGACGTTCACAACATGACATTTAAAAACAAAGAAATATAAAACAGTATTACATAAAAAAAGAGATAGATCAGAAGATAAATTAGATAATACAAGGAAGTACATCGGATAAGTTAAGCAGACCCTATTTTAAGAATTTATAAAACAACGTCCACATATACTCATTCTCACGTAGGTGGAATGTATCAACACCCGAAGCAATATCGTTGAACATAGTTATCGCCCTCCCAATTGGCATTACCAGTGGCAGGTTGGTTCTGCACATTGGGAGAATAAACAACTGATGGTCTCTATTTCTAAGATAGTTATCAGGGACACACAGGTCAACACCGCCCAGAATGGCAGAGTTCTCATTTATACCCGTACAAGTCGAAAAAAATACGTAGCTCAATAAAGATTTCTTCTAAATTGCAGACTGCCTAATGCCAAAGAGAAAGTCAGTTGGATAAAGCCACGGATAGTATCCATACAACCTCAAGTAAAGGAGTCTCAAGAATTTCTTCTGTACCCTCTCCACCATAAGGCCATACTTCAACTGATGCGGTGCCCAAACAATATACCTACTCTCAAGTCTGCTTCGAACTAAAGAATTAAATAAAAGTTTTAATACCGTAACATCCGAAAAGACCCGGGAAGTACGCATGACGAAGCCCAACATTTTAAGCGCCTTGTTACAAATGGTAACTATGGCATGCGAAATATCATAATGCATACATAGTAGATATTATGAACCAGTCGTACCAATTGAAAATAAATCTTTAATTTCACCTCATATTTTTACAAACTCGAGAATTAAACCTTGTTACAGCCTCCTGCCTCACTCATAAGGCGACCCACTTAACATTATTTGTGTTTCCTGATTTCCGCCTACATTTGGAATATCCTGAGTGCGCGTCTGTACACAATTACACTAATAGATATTATCTTTGTTCACTAAAAAAAATGTTAAATATAAGTACCGTTCTGTAAATAATTGATAAAAAACGGCATTAGTATCTGACAAAAAGCCACTTGAACATAGTCACGTGCCCTGGTTTTTCTGGGAAAATCATTATAAAAACTGTACTGTGTATTTTTACTTCTTCCATGGCTTACAAATAAATCGCGTTCTACTTGGACAAACAGAATGCCATCGCGTGTTCAGTCAAGTTTGGAAAAGTTTTTTTTAATGTGTGTATGTGTTTTATTTAGAACTCATTCAATACGGATACATATTACATAGTCAGAAGTATGTGACCCACATCAAAAAATCGATTCAATACATTCAAAACTATCTATAAATGACAATAATGGATATAACCAGTAATCAGTAATCACTGGTCTAGCCAGAAACGAATAAAAATAAGTGTTTGGTTCTAGTTTGTTTGTTTAGTATTATTATGTACTCACCGAAAATTATTGAAAAATACGAGTTCCTACATTTTTTGTACAAGTAACTAAAGTCATTATTATTTAATCATTTATTTATCTCTGTCAGAACATTCAGAACCTAATGACTGTGAAACCAACGAAATATCATGAATTTCTGCAGATGTCTTATATGCGGGTTATATAAATTATTGAAGTTATATTTCTTTTGGCGCGTTTGGGTAATCACAGTGTATTTTTGGCGTGTGACATGTAACACATAATTTATTTTTTCACACGAAAAAAAACGCACTCGATTGGATTCGAACCACCGATTGTTCGGTTATCAGCCGAACGCACTACTTTTACGCCACAGTATGGATACTGCAATCGTGACGATTATACAGTATAATATTATAGTTTAGAATTGTTCCGTTGCCTGGGCAGCGAATTTATTATTGTCGGCCATTTGCAATTCTTTACGTAAACAAACTATTAAACGTCAGAGTGACAGTTGGTACTTTAAAAATAAAAACAACGAGAAACCATTATATAATTTAGTAATATAAGTTAAAGTGTATAGAAATAGACCAACGGCGTTCCAATAAGCGGTCCTTTTTCTTGAGTGTGTAATTTAACAAGATACATAGGTACACACACCGATTTTTTTTAAATAATTTGTTAGTAGTTACGAAACAATACATCATCTTAATTTTTGTTCTCATGTAAACAATGTTTAAAATTATTATGACTACATTTTTTAAATGCGTGTGTATAGCTATAGGTATGTACATTTTTTAATTTTGAAACAAAAAATCTAACATTTTTATCTTCCAATTAGCGGAATCAACCCATTTCTTTCAGGTCTGACATTAGCAACACTAGTCATAATGCTATTATCTATAATGTAAACCAGTATTTTTTTCCTTTTACTCAGACCGGAGAGAAATTGATCCGTCAATAGAATAGTCGAGATTTGACTCGCGGAAGGTAAGGAGCTGAAATTTGGCAAGAAAATCTTATGTCTTTTGGATAAAATTTGGGGATGTAGCTGGAACAGGCGCGCACAGAGAATATGGTTTCACAAAGTACAACTCCCTATCGTTAGTTAAGACGATACTTCAGTGAAACGGCAAATAATTTTCAACTATAGGCGGGACGAAATTTTGGACTCGCTGGCACTCGGAGACCGAACGTCGAGGTGTGAATACGTCAATTTGTTTCGTGATGGTTACGGGGGTATTAATCCTTAAATCGTGTAAAGATGACTAAAAACGTTATCCATTGACTTTAAAAAGAAAACATGCCAATGAATATATTATTATTGTTACTAATAGAACATACGTTAAAGTTCCCACCACCACCCGTCATATATGCACAGCCGTGGATATACACGGCCGCTTTCTATGACGCTTTAAACGTGTCTGAAAGAAGTGATTTTAAGTGCTCATTCCGTCACGAGACGGAGCCGCACGGGACTGATGCTGCAACCATGCACCGCAGTGCTTAAAGAAATAAACAGAACATTAAATGGACGCATGTTGGATTTATATGACAAATTATATTTCGGTCGGCATGCGACATTTGCACCCGCGACCCGCAATCCGTAGTTATACGTCACGTAGGTATACGCCATACGGCAATGCTGGAAAGGCTATACCAGCCTGCTATCTATACTAAATATTTGTGTATTTAATCTCACTGTTGGATTTCCACGTTATGCAATCTCATCTAAGTGTATCCGGAATCGAGCGAAGTATCTTCACCTTTATTGCAAAAGTTCCATGAAAATGTCCAGCACACAAAGGCGCGCTTTCTACCGGCTGCGCGGGAAAAGCAAACATACCTACGACCTTTTCCGGAAGAGAGGCGGCGACGCGGCGTATACCGGGAACTCGAGCGTAATTTTGAATTTCGAATCTGCCGCTTCGTTATTATTTTCTCTTTATTCGTTATTTGCGTTCGAAAAAGGAGCGATATATCGCGGCAGACTTCTTGGAACCGATGACAGTGACAGCTCCGTTATTTTACGAACTACAAAATGGTGTTATTACTTGATATCACGAAATGAACATCGAGCACACCAATATACATTATAATAATTTAAGTTACAGCAGTTGAAAACTTTTCCTTTTAGGTATTTTTGGAGTTGGTTAACTTATTCCGTGGTGTGAGAGGTAGGTAGGTATGATTCCGGGTCAATAATACCCATAAAATTACATTTACATACTTTTATGAACAATCATAGCAAAAGTACAGTTCTGTCATATTGTCATTAGGATATAAATGCCGTTAATGTTTCACGCATAAGAGTGCGCATAATTTAATTAAAACTCATTTAGTGCTAACACCGCGATTGGCGCGTTTGGAGTGGGTGGTACTTGGACATTAGATATAATTAACGTGTTATTTAAATGTGGTAATTAAAATGTAATTGAAAGTCCAGCAGTGATTGTGTTAAAATAAAACCGACTATACTTAGTACACAGTGACGTTCCGTAGGGGTAGGCAGATTGAGGAAAATCATTTGGAATATACATAAATAGCTAACTAAACTTAGTAATAACGAAAATATATTTCCATTAAAAAATTCAACTCACTTGTTTCGTCGGGTTCGCGATATCTGGTTTACTTCCGTTGCCCTTCGACGTCCTTGGTGACCAGAAACGACACGTGCAGATTTGCGAATAATTAGTCTGAGATTTTGTTATTAGATATTGACTCATGAAAGGATGATAAAAATAATTTGTAGAAAAATGAGGCGGCATTTTGGCGCTGCCTAGGGGCGGCATTTTATCTAGGGACGTCACTGTTAGTACTTATGAAAATCTTAAATAAATCTACTCTAGAATTTAATTGTGTGTTTGTTGTGTTTGTGTTATGTGTTTATTGGCACATTTGTATTTGTACAATAACTAAGACAAATTAAAAACTATGTTTCGAAGACAAATGAATTTAGCTCCACAACAAATACACGGTACAAATAATCATGTATTTATTATAGGTTGGGGTAGAAATCCTGAAATTTATGTATCCACTTTAAATACGAGCTTACAGTGCATTCGTTAGCAATGTCATAACAGGGATACAATGTGTTTAATAGGTACTATTGAAAATAAACACTTGATATTTATTCACAGATTTATTAAAAATATAATTTTAAGTTGGTACTCAATGTAAAAAAATAGTAATCACTGTAAAATAACGATATATTATTTATTTATTTAAGAAAACAAAACATTGTGGACATGAACAAAAAAGTCTAAATTCAAGACGTTCATAACTGAGATTTACATTAGAACAAATCGTCTCTGTTCTGGCAGAACACACTAACTGGAGAAAACTCGTTTTGAGTAATTTGACTTTGAAGTGTTAAAATGTTTGAAATGGTCTATCATGTGAGTTTATTAAGTAATCGTAAAAAGGATGACTTTAAAATAAAGACTGTTTATTTATTAAGAAGGTTTCCAGACGGTAAAATTTGAAATAAGAAATATTTTGGTATAACTAACTCAATATATCATTTTTTCGAATTAGTGTCTTCTGCCAGAACAGTGACGAAATATTACCCTCACAAGAGAGAAGAGAGCATAATAATAATTTATTAAAAAAAAACATAAATACAATTTATACAGAGATATAAAATTTCGAATACAAAATACATAGCACGTCACTGAAAATGTCTAAGTCTTGGGGGAGCGCATTGACTAGTCTTGCAACCTTCGCATTTCTCATGAGTTAAGGATTTTCTATTGTTGATCTATATGTTGTTTTGTACCCAAATACCTACGTATAGTTTAATATAAATAGCAGATATCTTACCGAGTGATATTATTTAAAACAGTGACGAGGCGACGAATGAGAAGAGACTGTTTGATAAGAAACCAGATAACCATTTTAAAGTTTTCTATGAAATTTAACATAGTGATTTAATGCATTTTTTTACATTTAAAAGGAATATGAAAAGAACATATTTTCGGGATTGCGGCATTCGGAATTTTGGCCATTCGGGATTTCGTCCGGCACTCATCTATTATCCAATGTAGGAAAAACTAATAATATATATTATACATATATATAAGTATATTAAATATTTTGATCTATATATGATCTCGTGTGACATTAGCTTGTCAGTTTTCTTTATTGAATATTCCGATGGTTCAAGCATGAGGTCACGTGACGTGGTACTTTGACTTTGGATAATCCTTGGTGTCTGGGGCTCCCTGCTTGCGCGCTGATCCCCTTCATCTCTGGGACATCGTCTGTAGTAAAGGTTTTAGCTGATTCTACGTGTGTGATTTTACTTTTCCCGGTTTTTGAAGAGGGCCGGGAGAGGTTGTTGCTTCCAAGTTGCAATGGTGTTATCCGTATTGTTTCGGGTACATTTCGTCGAGGTGCTCATCTACGATTGTTCTTCTTTTTCGGCCTCCTCCTCTTCTGCTTAGGGCCTGATGCTTCTGCGTCGCGGTCTGGTCCTGTCGGGGCGTCAATGCCGTGGATTCGATCAGCTACAATTTGGCTAAAGTCTTGAAGGAGTCGCTATGCGCGTTTTTCATCTGTAGTCTGAACATTTTTCGGTACGTGATAGCAATCTGTTTTGTCAAAAGATTATAGTTTTTTCCGTTGTTCACCGAATAGTGTTTGTATGTGAGTATGGCTTTAAACTTATCATTTTTACGACACCACCCGTACCCAGTAATGAAGTAACAAATCTAATACGCATTATCAATACTTGGAGAAGTCTTCTTCTGGCAGTCAATAGACGATAATTACTCCCGATTATCGTGAATCACGCGAGCAAAAACGTTAAGGACATACATATTACTATTATTATTAGATAACTGTTTTCGGCGGAATAAGACGTCTATCATAGCACTGATATTATGTATGTTTATTTACAAATCGAATAGGAAATCACAGTTTATAACAGCATAGCAACATGATAGCAACACTACGCCACGAAATTCACTATCAAATTCCTAGAAAACAATCAATGTTTGAAAGAAAACAAATGGCCATTTTTATTTTATCACCCGTATGTAATGTTATACTCATTTTTTTTAACTTGTAAACATGTACCAACAAAATCAACAGCAGTAGATGGACAACCTACAAGAATGTTTTTATTTATTTTTTTATTTAGTTACCATAATATATACGTACCCTTTCTTTTTCCTGCAATGGCTTTCCATTTCAATTTCAATTTTAATTTATTTTACATATTGTGGACATTACAAATTATAAGTTTAAGACGTTCACAACATGACATTTAGAAACAAAGAAATATTATTAAAACAGTATTATGTAATACTGTAATTATGCTTATGTTACAGTGGATTATAAAGATGTTCTTTGACACAATAAGCTAACGTTAAAATAATTACAAGACAAAAGAACTTTTTATATACTTACAACGTTTTTAAATTTTCTGTTGAATTATTATGCTCAATATGATCAAACTTAGACTTGATGTGAAGTAAATAAAAAACAAATAAATATAGAATACTGAAATTTCATTTTGATTTCCATAGTAACGCACGTATATATTAATAATTTAGTTGCTAGGACCACCCACTTAGCAACCAATAATAGTGGATTGGAATACGGATTTCTTCCGAAATAACTTTTCATACAAAACAGAATTAACTGAAAATGAATTCAATTCTACTTAAAGATGGCTAAAAGTATTAAAAGAATGCATTGGCATCGTGTTCTGATATATTCTAAAAGTTTCAAATGTCTAGCTAGTCGGGAAGTTAGTTAAAAATAGATTGCAAGATTTGTACTCGATAAACAACCACCGGATAAATAAGAATACGAGCTAATAAAAACGTTGTAATAAGGTGGCTACTTTTGAGATTTCTTTGATACATTTAATTATAGTATGTTTAGAGGTACATTTTATAAGCTGGATTAAAATTAGGAAGTGGTTATATTATATTGTGGCGCTCGAAATGGACCGGAATGCACTAAACTCCTTAAGTCTTGACTCAGGATCCTGATCCAAATAATTTAGTCGTTTGACAGCCTTTTTCAACGGCACGATGGTATGTAACTCTTGATTTAGTTTATCCATCTGGAGGGAGCTCATACTCGTCCTCTCCGACCCGACCTACAATCTGGCCCAAGATCACTAGTTTTTCCATGTTGCCTTCTTCTACGTGGGCTATATGACCAAAAATAAGTCCGGCCAAGGTAAACCGAGGAGAGTCTCTAATCCGGAGTTGAGTTTCGCATCCACCTTTTTAGTAACAGGCAATAAAATAAATATTTAAAAAAAAAGGTAAAGCCCAACCGGGATTCAATTCTAGTTAAAAATTTGCACTTTCATGACAGTTGGTTTATATAGCCTCAAAACAATTTCAGATCGAGTCCAGCGCATCTAAATCGAATGAATGTATAATATATTTACAAAAAAATATATCACTGTAACCACCGTAGGGCCTGTTTGGCTTAAATACCTATATCCTCGGATCACGTGATAGTGTGGCACTTGTTTTGACAATGTGTGTGCAATCGTATGTATGTGTTGTATGCGTGAAGTGTTCGAAGTCTTTTTTTATTATATTGGTCTATTATAATACAGTGTCATGGCTGGTTACATCTTAGTGCCAAATACTTGTCGGCCTGGTTATGTAAGCGGATAATAAATGTATAATACATACCTACAGACAGCTGATGTCGTTGATAAATTATACATATTATTTATGTAGAATATAAATAATGAAGTTATTATTTAAATACATTAATAGGCAAAAATAATATTTTTTAGAAGATAGGCTTTAATTAAATAATCGCCGCAGTGATGCCAACCGTACTATAATTATAGTACAATACCTACTATAATTTTAATTCCGCGAAAAATGTAAAATACTATAATTTTTACGCCTTTGTACTATAATCAGCATAGAAAAAGATGGCAACACTGAATCGCCGAGAATGGAGTCTTCGCCACCGCTAGAGAGGGTAGAGTATAATAAATTATGCTTCATAACTTTACACTCAGTCTCTACGATATTCTAAAAATATTTTTTACATTATAGTATATATTTATTTATTTATTACTACATAATATATTAATACAAATGAATATTATTTGATCCAATTCTATGCGAGGTAAATCAGGCAAAGAGTCGTATCAGTGTAGTAAAAAGTGCAAAAGTACACGTTATTAAGCGTATACTCTACAGCTACAGTCTACATTACACGACCCGTGGATAGCCCTCATATATTAATATGTTCTAGAGTGGATACCAGGACACATACCTATAGCTACATAAGTGCTTGATGAAATGAACATTGTATAAAAACTGTTTATTTTTTTATATTCCGCCGCGCATTTTTCAAATCTAATTATTTTTAATTCACAAATTACGTCAGTGTCTTCTTAGAATATCAGCTAAAACAATAAAATGCAGTAAATATAACATCCGTTAGGATTTATCAATTTGATATATGGCAACCCTGAAATATTACAGTCTATTAAAAATTACACACATATTGTTAACTACATACTCGTTGTAGCTTAGTATAGATACTTAGTTGCCTTCTTGCAATAAACTATTACGTTGTAAAATTCACAATTCCGCGAAAAAATACCACTATAATAGCAGAATAAACAACGTTACTCTGAATTAATGGATTGTTACAGCAAACAAGTGTATTCATTTAACATTTGAGCAAATATATATAAGAAGAATTTTGCTTTAATAATTCAGAAGCAAACAGTTGTTTATTGATTGTGATATTTACATTTGATCGATTATTTTAATATTGATTCCGGTGAACGTATCCTGAAGATGATAAATATTGTATCTTTTTCCTGGGATGTATAGGGCAAAGAACTTATATTATTAATTGACTTAGCATTAAGTATAGGCGCGTATTTCGGGTCCGGAGCCCGGTATTAGTTAGGCGAATGGAATATTATATCATCGACTTTTTCGTAATGACACCATGATTGGGGATTGTAACTAGGATGATTTGATTGTCGAACAGCCTTCTCAACGGGTTGACCCCCTCCTTTCGGCATTTTACGACACGCAATACCAGTATCAGTGGAACTTATGACAAATTGGTGCAGCGATCTGGATCATGCCAATGCTTTAATATTCGGACGCGACATTTCTAAAAACAAGACAACCCGGAAGATACAAACGGACACTAACTATCCTAATAATTATGAGCATATGCTACGCACATTCGATAACCAATAATTGTGAACGCGACACGTCGCAATAACTCATAGGTAATAAAAACATTTGACTCAGAAAGTGTCCGGGTATGGGGAATGTTCCCGTAAAGTTCAGAGTCAGTAAGCGATAAGAACTTATAGTATCTAGTAAGAGGAGTAAATTTGACCTGCTAGATTTTGTAAACCCCGCCCCTTCCAGCCGCCTTTATTTATTATTGTGAATAATTTTTCGAATTGAACAAAACCATATTTTGTGTACACGCCTGTTTAGGTAGGCATTGTAAAAAATGTTTTAATATAAATTAAATTGTTTCTTCAGTTCGACGCGGCGCAATCGCGGAAACTTGCAGCGTCGTGTGTCTTAGCCCTAAGGGGTGGACAGTGACGTCCCTAGGCAAGGTACCGCCCTCGTGCAGATTTAGAATGCCCCTTTATTTTTTTTTCAATTTATCTGCAAGTTTGTTAGGTACCAACTTACCAATTGTATTATTTCTTAAACAAATACACGCCATCTAATGTAAATTCGAGCATTTCCATGAAACATACTCTCAAACAGTATTAATTTGAGGTACGTGGAGGTCTGTAACGCTCACTGATTTGAAGAAACCTTTGTGAGATAACCCGCCATAACAACACGTATTACAATGGGTATTATCATATTGCATTGTCTATTTTATAGAAAATCGCCCCAGCTCCCAAAAATGTTAATACTTGTATTCGTTCCTTCATTCGCTATCCTTTATAATTTGCCATTCATATACAACGCATGAGCTTCCTATCCCCACGAAAGAAGATTAGACAGTGAAATCTAGTCCTAATATGATATAAAGTGACTAAAATAATATTTTGTTTCTTGTCAGGTTTACACTTTTACAGGAATCCAAGTATGTTAGGTTAGGTTAGGTTTTCATTCTTGAATTTTACCAAAATCGGATATGACAATTCGTGTCCGGAAATATTTACGTATGCAGTTCGCCGTATCGCCCGTATCACACTTCACTGTGAAATGTTGTATAGGAAATATATGGTCGTATATTAAAACCGTCCAACTTCTTTGGATCGTATAGTACGTACTGAGATAAAATTTATGTCGAAATAAAATACGGTTCTTGTTATGTTAGGTTAAGATTTCATTCTTGAATTCATGAATTTTGCCAAAATCAGCTATGAGAATTGAATTAATATTATTGAATTTAATAAAATTGTAGACCGTATAGTATACGGTCATCTTTTTTAGATAAGAAAACTCGCGGCGAACTGTGCCACGGTGAAATGTTTTACGTACAATTTGCATGTAAACATGCAAATTAGCGTCTGGCTTTCCTGTAAACCGACTTGTAACAATAATTTTTCCAGAACTGAGTATTTATTTTATATTGAGACAAATTCCAAGAATAAATAATTAGTCCATCATTCATCACTGTCAAGTGATAATAATATTCGACTGCATAATATTACAGTGCTTGTTAAACTTCTTAGGCTCTGTAACTCTTTTTTTCAGAATTTTTTATTCAGAAAAAGATCTGGAACAGATTACTTGTCTTATGAGTAGATAGGTATGTTTTGTAATATTTCGGATTTCAAAATATACTTGTACGGTACCTACTCGTTTCTTCTTAATTTAAAAATATTGTTTGGCAGTGTTAGGTATTGGAAATTCACTGTGTTTGTGAAATACAAGATAGTAGTTCTCTCTATGGAAAGATCTGTGGGTGTAGTAGATGTGGGATAAGAGCTACGATGCTCGTGGGAATCCACGTCGAACTATTTTGAATAAATTCTGCTGTGAGAAAAATATTCACATTATCAAAAATAACAAACGTTTTTAAGTTTTGTACTATTCCGTTTGAGTCATTTTTTGCGACCCGGGTTTCGCCCTTGGACATCATCGGGTACTATGTGCATTCGCCAATGGTAAATGCACACATAATCATCATCATCATCATCATCAGCCTGAATCTATCCACTGCTGGATGAAGGCCTCTTCAAGTTGCTTCCACTTCTCTCGGTCCTGTGCATTGCGTTGCCACGTACTTCCGCAGAACTTTATCATTTCATCGACCCAGCGGCCTCTAGGTCTACCTTGTGGACGTTTTGTACTTCTTGGATACCACTGGATGACTAGATTTGTCCAACGATTGTCTCTTCTTCGAGCTATGTGTCCAGCCCATCTCCATTTAAGGCTTTTAATAAACTCTATTACATCGCAAACCCTTGTCTGCTTCCTTATCCACTCATTCCTCTTTTTGTCCTTTCGCGTTATGCCCAGCATGCACCTCTCCATACCACGTTGTGCTACTCTAAGTTTTACTTAGGGTCCATGTTTCACACGCATATGTCATCACGGGAAGCACACACTGGTTGAACACTTTGCGCTTTAGGCACAGTGGAAGGTCACTTTTGAAGACATTATTCAGGCGGCCAAAAGCACTCCAGCCTAGCTTTATTCTGCGAACAATTTCATCAAATATATATCCATCTATAGACACTTGTTGTCCCAGATAGATGTAGCTTTTCACCTGTTCGAGCTGAGTGCCATTGATGAGGATCTCTTTTTGGCCTGCAAAGCAGTTGAACATGACTTTCGTCTTTGTTACATTTATTTTCAAACCTACTTTGTTGCTTACTTCAGCGAGTTCCTGCATTCTGCTTTGGAGGTCTTCTGAGTCTTGCGAGAAAATTATTATGTCATCGGCAAAGCGCAGATGACTCAGGTATTCTCCATTTATGGGGATCCCTTTGTCATTCCAGTCAAGTTGCCTGAATAAGTCTTCAAGGGTAGCTGTAAATAGTTTAGGTGAGATTGTATCACCTTGTCGGACTCCTTTGCTGATAGGAAATCTGCGCGATGGTTTATGGAGATTTACAGATGCTGTTGCGCTACTGTATATATTATTGAAAATATTTATATAGCGTCCAGGGATTCCTTGTTTTCTGAGTGCGTCGAGTATTGAACATTACTTTATCGAATCAAACGCCTTCTCATAGTCTATAAAACCCATGCATAGTGGCAGTTTGTATTCCTGGTATCGCTCTATGATTTCTCTGACGACTTGGATATGGTCCATAGTGCTGTATCCTCCTCTAAATCCGGCTTGTTCTCTCGGTTGGTTCTCGTCTAGTACATTTTGCAGACGGTTTGAGAGAATTTTTGTGAACGTAATAATAATATGTATAGTTAATTATCGTTCATATAATAAATAAATACCTATAATAAAATAACGTGAAAACGTAAAATAAGCATATATAAAAAAAAACTTGGAAAAACCCATAGTAGATAGGTACATTGAGTGAGTACTTTTACCATGTCTGTCTGCAACATTGATGTATGGTCTGCAATAGTCTGCAATACTCCTCGAACAACGTGTCATTTTTTCATCTCTATGCCATATCTATACGGTAGGACAGCTCATGGTGATATCCCCAAAATCTATCGCGCGATCGACGCGTTGGACATGCCTGATCAGCGTTGCTAATTTAGTGATTTTCTTGCCAGATCTAGCATTTTTTGATGGCATATCTAGCTTGCAAAAAACGTATGTGGATTGTGGCGTTTTTACTAGCGTTTTTTGATGCCTCCAACAGCTTTAAATTTGCTGAAAAAAACGCAAGATACTTAGTTTATTTATTTTTATACTCATCAAATTTCTGACTATCAGATACTTAATGCAGGTAGGTCGTTACCTATTTTAATGAGAAATAAAATACGATGAAACAATTTAATTCATTATAATATAATGTTTTTGTATATTACTCCGAATTTACGAATATTAAAAAATAAGCTCTTGTCTTCAAACATGAAACGAAACTTTAATGCCGTTGAGACAATATAAGTAGGTATTTGTTATTATTTTGGAATATAGTTTTGTTAAAATGTGTGGTTTTTACACTTTATTTTCACAAAATTTAGCGTTTTTCACGCCAAATAGCTTGTTTTCATACCCTGTCTGGCATGTTTTTGTCAACCACAGTTGGCAACACTGTGCCCGATATGTAATGGATAACAGTCATTAACGATTGCACAACGCCGCGTCGTTGAGTGTTTCTCGAGAACACACGAAGCTCTCTCGGAACACACTTGGAGAAACTCTAGCACGGTGTACTTGGCATAATAATTTAAGCAGGTATGCGTGCATGGCGCGTTAGACACGTGTGAGAGTATGACACACGGCACACGTGTCTCAGTGCAATGTGCACAGTTCTAGCAAACAATCCTCATGTCATTATGAAGAGTTAATTAGACAGAGAGTTGGTTCTCGGAAATCCTGCCTAATGAGCAGACACAAAGGCGTAGGTACCTACCTAGCTATTTAACAATCATTACGGAAATGGGGTTACATGGAAAGTAACATATAAGCAACTTAAGCGATTCTATCATAATAATTAATATGTAATGAAAAATTTTATTATATAAAGATATTCAGGACGAAATTGATGGTTGACGAATTGATTTTGAAAATATTTCATGCATGAGCACATAGGCGCGAATCCCGCTAGGCGTCGTATTTTTTTCAAAAAAATATATTTCTCTGAGGTGTTCTCAAATTATGTATGTTCAATAAAAGGATGCTACATTCTTAAATCTTGTGAATTATTCATTAAATAAAAAAATAGTTCAGAAAATATTATATTTCACCATTATTAGAAAGAGACAATATGTATTAAAATATGTATTTTCCTAAAAAAAAAAAATTGAAGCCCGCCAGGAATTGAACTTGCGCTTCATTACTCGGTCTTTTTATCCAATAGGCCACCCAAACTAAGTATGCTGCGTAAAATAACATAATCATTACAAAAACACAATATGTGCCTTAGGCGTAAAACCCACTCGCTCTCGCGCAAAATTTCCCAGTGGCGTGTAAATAATCGAAAATACAACGTAATCAAATACGCCAGCACACACTGGATTTGACGACGCTTTGTGCCCGCCTGCCTCATGAGTCACCGTTGTGTGGCTTTTCAGCCGGACGAATTAACGAAAATACAACGTAGTCCATTCATTGAACACGGCAAGCAAAATCACGCTCCTCGAAGCGTCGTCGATAGACGAGCGAGAAGCCATTATTTAAGATCAGCGAACTCTTTGTTTAGTTATTGCGTGTCCGATATTAATTAAAAGCCCCGAGAAATTTAACAATATTTTTATTGCTTTGTTATGAGAGACGCTGATAATAATAATTATTTTGTGCTCCTTGAGCCCCTTATTACATAGGTGAAGGGTAATGCGCGGGTGGGAGGGGGCCTACTCAGTAGTAAGCGCACCGAACGCTTTTTTGGTGGGCTTTATGCCTCAAAGGTAGACGCAGTCTTTGGAATCATGAGTCGTTTCGTATAATGAAGCAGACAATGCTAAGATCTCAAGGACAAAGTGTGTCAAACTATATACAAAAAAGCCCATGTCCATACTGTAATTGAACTGAACCATTGCCGACTCAAGTAGAAAGTCGATACATTCACAACGACTGGTCCTACTTTTTCCGCCCCTCTAATTGTTGTCGATGGATGACTTGTCATTGTTCTATAGAGTGCTCATACTGACGCGTCTGTCGTCTTCACACAGGGAATAGTTTGATTTGGATAGATGTGTTACATGATAAATAATACACTAGCATTAACACACCTTCTACAAAAATGTAATGCATAGATCAATCCTACATATTTTTTGGAAATCGATATTACCACCGGTTTTTGACTTTGACAGCTGATGAATAACAGGAATATACATTATTTATTAATAACACTGATAGGTACAATGACATTAATATGGACGAATCATCTGGAAAAGAAAATGACACTCACTTTATTGTCGGGTCTGCCGAATGGCATAATCTGTTCTAACGCCATTACAATAAAGGTGATATTGCTATAAATTCCTGATGCTTTTTGTTGGGTCTGCCGAATGGTTCGGTTCGAACGGGTTCGCTCAAATGAACATTGACATTAGAAACACTGCTCTAACGCCATTACAATAAAAGTCATATTGCTATAAATTCCCGATGCGTGATATCGCATAATGGAAATTGCGTGACGTCTACCTATACATGCGAATTTACTTGCTAGCTACTGTATTGAGTGCGTCGTCCATTAATAACGTCATTGGATAGGTAGTTAATAATTATATCGATGATGTATAAGGGCGAATCAATATGTCAAGCAATCTGGGATCTGATTTTGACAGCTGAAAAGTGGACCACTCGTTGCTTGTGCAAAAAGTTATGGTCAGGCTTTATTAATCTAAAGATGGCGGTGACTGAACTCAATTATCAGTCCAGCGAATTTCTTTAATTAGTGATGGGCATTAAAACTTGCTACTCCTTTCGCAATACCCGACACAACTGACAAAAGAATCAGAATCCGACACATATTTATGATTCCGATACCTGGAATCAGTTCCATTAGAGAGAGTTCAGTGCTTAGCTCCAAATTGGCGGAGTGAATGCGATTCGCGCGTAGGTGCAGTGAGCAGTGATGCGAGAACGGTAGCAATAATATTATTGCATTACCCATCGTCAGAATCGATAATGCGGTTTGCTCTGGAGCAATTTTGTTCATGCTGTCAGGGTTGGCGATTTTACTGCGTTTTAGTTACGCGTGTAAATCTAGCTATCATAATATCACGATATAAATCTAGGATATAAACTACGCGACTTGGAGTTGAAGTTCGCTTCATTCTCAGTAATTAAGGCTATACCTCAGTTGAGGCATTGTCTAAAAAGATCATGGCCAGGCGATGCGCGGATTGCGGGTCGCGGGTGCAAATGACGCATGCCGAACGAAATATAATTTGTCATATAAATCCAATATGCGTCCATTTAATGTTATTAGTAACAACAATAATATATTCATTGACATGTTTTCTTTTTCAAGTAAATGGGTAACGTTTTCAGTCATCTTTGCACGATTTAAGAATTAATACCCCCGTCGCCATCACTAAACAAATTGACGTATTCACACCTCGACGTTCGCTCTCCGAATGCCAGCGAGTCCAAAATTTCGTCGCGCCTATAGTTGAAAATTATTTGCCGTTTCACTGATGTATCGTCTTAAACAATTAGGAATATTCATGACCCCCACATCCTGAGGCGGACCCCAGGCTAGAATCTTTCGCTGCCCCCTTCCTACTTATCACTAAAGTTAAAGGCAGTGTGAGTATCTTCAGTAAAGTTGTATATTTCAAAGAGTGTTCGAGGTAAAAATTAGAGTATTTTTAGCGATTTTTTTGTATTCTTTATAGGTACACCCATTTGAATTATGGAGTTATCGAATGTTGACAAACAATAATCAAAAATTGCACTGTACAACCACATCTTTTTATATTTAATTATGCTTTAAGTGAAATAGCGCTGCAGGCGACATTTTTTTACTGTTAGTGCAATTTTGTGATGTGTGTTTATCTCACTTGGCTGGTCAATTCGCCAGGCTGGGCCCCCTTTAAGCCGAGATCCCCAGGCTAGAAGCCTGTCGCCCCCCCCCCCTTTGTGGGGGCCATGATCATATTAATAACTATGTACCTAGAGATGGATATTTTTCACGTGTGTGTATTTGAATTATGCATGCTCGAATGAAACTTTGCGGGACATTTGTTTTCATGACAAATAATATCATATGAATATACCAATATAAAGGAATAGCTCTTCTGACACATTCTGCAGTTTTTTGACATATTATTCGGCGCAGACCAGATAACCTGGAGAGACTGGTGGTTTTGGGTAGCCTCTAGGGAAGGCGAAGCAGAGGAAAAGACAAAGCAGAGGCGCAGTGAAGTGGCAGCCTTCACTCACAGGAACGAGAGGAGTGGAGTCTCGATCACTCAGAACTTGGAAGATGACTGCATTTCAAGGTAGTCACGACCCTCACTCAGGCATGAGGGAACGACCAAGAAGAAGAAAAACCAATATATTATCATGATTATTTTGAATATATTTATGTGAATATAAAGTAATTTATATTCATTATTATTTCTGTCTATGTCATATCCTAAAACGATCATATTATGGGACTCCACAAGGTGGAAGTTTGTATTACAGATTTTTATTTTTACGATAAATTAATGTTAGCCACATGCTCAGTCTCAACCTATAAGGACCATACTCTGACTCCAAGCACAAATTGAAAACCAATGTGTGTGTTTGGCAACCCAGGATTCGAATCTGGGACCCACGACATTACAAGCCGAACAATAAGCCGCTCGGCTATCGTGGGCGTAATATAATATATTTGTTTATCTAATTTTCAGAGGTTAGGCTATAACCATAAACCAACGTAAAAAAAAAAAACACCAAAAGTTTGCGTTAAAATACCGAATGAATAAAAGCGGTGATCGTCTGGTATGGTAATAAGTCCGACAAGAAGATCTAGGCAATAACCGGAAGTCGCTGGTGTCGATGTGCGATTAACTAAATAGAAGGGGTTTGTTCCACTAGTCACTAGTGGAACTAAATTCCTCCCGCTTCAGCATCTTAAGACTGCATTACGTCCGCCCCCCGCCAACTCCATCGTCAATGCGACGCTAGCGACGCGATGACGTGTACGCCAGCTTATAGAAATCGAAGTATATGCTTGTATTAGTCCAGATTCTATTGACACATATTAGAAAGATAATTATCGATTATTTCTAGCACAACCTATTTATCTATTTCAACCCAAAGTACACGTTAAATGTTAAACGATCGTTTGCTATTGAGTCTTCGCCATTGGCAGCCTATGACCCACTATAACGTAGATATGTCCAAAAATACTATTAAGTATCGGAAAAACAAAATTCAAGATTTTCCGGCATTATGTTGCTGGAAGCTGGACATGGTTTTTGGCATTAGGAATTTTAAGTTTATGTTACAAACCGACTCGCAAGTCGCAAGGCGAATTGTATCTGAAAGATTTTGATACTAATAATAATTGATGCTTTATGTACAAACTGTCCTGAGTTAGCAAATTATTATTATGTTTGAGGTATCAGCCCTTACTTGAAAACTAACATGAAACAAATGAACTGAAATTCAGCAGTGGGTATTTTATATCTACTATATTACGAACGTTCGTATACTTCGAAAATATCTATTCTCAGCAATAGTGAACTCTTATAACGAGGTTATTATTATAAATGAAGTGAATACATCACTCAAAATAAACTTTTATAACAATTATCTGGCATTATTAAACGTATCTGTACAATATCGTTATTAAAATTATATAAAATAATCATATCGAAAGTATTTTACACTGTTTTGAACATTTGAAATACGCGTTAAAAATAGTTGGATTTTTAAAAGCTGATCGCCATCGATTACGCAACTGAAAAACTATAATATTGTAATATTATAAATCAAGACTGGACACATTTGGCTGTTTCGCACATAAAATGAGTACCTACATCCTGGGATAATCACATTATCCACATTATAACTGAAAAGGTTTTAAGACAACTCGCCGAGATAACTTGTACTATGAGAAGTATGTTTTACTCGGTAACCGGACAAAACAGAACAGCTAGGGGAAAAATGAAACATTAATTTTTGTGGAATCTATTTAGGTTAGGTTAGGTCATTATTTCGTTGTACCTGGTCACCCAATCATTTTGAACATATTATATTGATTAAGATGAGATATCCTAAGCTTGCCGGCAACACCGAGTTAAGTCCCGTTTATTTGAGGCTTTCTAGCGATTAGTAATGCAGAAATTAGGTATATAATTTGATTTATTATGACGTATTGAAAATCTGTGATATTAAAAATCTATCAACATAATAGAGATAGGACAATTTCAATATTAAATTAATATTTTTCCTGAAAGGTCATAGTTATATTTATATATTCATAAATGACATTTCACGATCGGGACAGACGATCGGTGTGAGCCGTTGGATCTGGGAGTTTGTCAGCGTAATTAGATAATGAAACCTTGAGAACAAACGAGAAATTTGATTTATGAGTCAATGTCAAAGAAAATAATAAAATCAGACCTTCTCAGCGTTTCCAACTTAGCGAGTTTTTTGCCTGATCTAGCATTTCTGAATAGGCATCTATCTAGCTAGCAAAATTCGTATCTGGTGTAGTATGGCATTATATCTAATGTTGTTTGACAACGAAAAAAGCTTGAAACTTTTCATAATAAAGCTAGAATATAATACCTACATTATAAATCACCGGCAGGTCTTGTGTACCTTACATCTTTTAAATTAAATACATGTTAAATACAAAATGAAGAATAAATTTCTCAGCTGGATTAATTTTTAATTTTATGACATATTTTGTAAAGACCAACTTACACTGGCAGATCTGCACGCTGATCGTCTGCTCCGGTCACCCACGATCATTAAAAATATCACTTTGTCTGTTCACCGGAGTGGATTCATGGCCAAAATAGAATAATTAATAATTTTCGCTCATAACTCAATCAAATATGTGTAGAGTCGAAGATTAGGTAGATCGGGTTTACGAAAAATATAAATTATTATATTTTGACCACGACCCTACTGAACGATCCAAAATGATATTTCACGACCAGCGGGTCTATTCTATACAAAAGGCTGCTTTCGTCAGCTAAAACCGCTAACTAGGGTATGTTTGTATCAAATTATTAACACATATTGTAACAATTATAATTAGCCGGTATTAATTGTTGCAATAAATGATATATTTTAACGGTATGCCCCCTGCCTGTGCTAAAATTTAGAGCATGAGCGATAGAGAGAGAGCGAGAGAGAGACAGTTTCGACTGATTAACTGATTACAATACAATTACAATTATAATATTTCAATATAAAATGTATGTAACAAATACTAACACATTATCACGTTAGCACGTTAGCGGTCGATAGTCGCATTTTGTATAGAATAGACCCGCAGGAGCAATCGGCGTAGACGATCGCATGGATAATCTGCCGGTGTAATTTGAGCTTTAGTTGTAAAATACGAAATTCTTCTTCGATCTTTATTCTTTGTTCTTGTAAAGACAATGTTAATCATTTTTTTTAGTTTCAAGACACTTTCTGAATGACAGTTGGTAACACTGTACCTACTAAATTTAGAAATATAAGTAATTTTAAACGTATTGCTTGGAGTTTTATTAAATACTTGGTATTAGGCTTAAATAATACAAGCAATTTTCACTACTAATATGTACTAATAAATATTATCTTGATTACACATATATGTAACGTAATTATTTAATATTTGGTTCCCAGTATTTTTTTTTTTTTACTAAATCAGGACAATACAGTATGGCTTATCTTCAAAACAAAACAATTCTTAGATAACCAATAGATAAGATAACGTTGTGTTTATTCTAAGAATTGTATTGTTACACATTTTAGGTAAATATGTATTTGATTAATAATCCAAGTAAATAGCATTGTAAATCTATAATTATTGTTTACGATTCGTATGAAAAACGTCTTTTTTCAACATCTAACTTATTATTTTACAAATGCATACCCTGAAGATGTCTTGTCCGGAAATGTGTACTTATGCAGTTGGGCGAACCACAGTTCATCGCGTAATAATATGTTGTTTCGGAAATATAAAAATTGTCGTATAGTATTGACAACAAATTCGTGTCTCAATAAAAACAACTTAAAAACGCGTAATGAAAACCACCGGAATATATGGGAAAGACAGAAGAAAATAGGTTGGTAAGTAAATTAGAAACACAATCATATACATAGTTTAATTTATATAAAATTATGATAGGTGCTCGTACGTATCAAGTCGTACTTATTAAATATCTGATATAAATGACAAGGTTATTATCAGATAGTTGAAACCAATCAATACTATTATTATTATTATTTTCTATATTCTCTTCTATCTTGTGAGTAGGGATTCCAATCCCGGGATCCCGAGCTATTTTCGATACCTATGAATCCCGGGATTGATAAACATAATCCCGAAACATTCGGAATTGATTTTTTTATCATTTTTTATGGAAAATAAAATAAAAACGAAAATATAACAGAAAAAATACTTTTAATAACAAATAACTACATTAGAAATAAACTGGGTTTGAATGAAGTTTGATTTATACCCATGTGTAAGTTGCCGATTCATTTTATTTTTTCACATAAATTAATAAAAATGAGAAAGATTGGAAAAAAACAATGCTTCGCACGATTAACAAAGTAATTCCACCATGATCTCATACGTTTTACGGCAGTTTCATATTTGGCTGACTAATTCGATTTATGAAGCGGAAAGGCCATAAGTACACCATGATTTGCTTTACTATTTTAAATCTCGCTAACCCATTCATGCGTCTTTACTATCAGAAACAGCAATCTCATAATAAATTCACATTATTATTTACATTAAGTATAATATTATTTACTCCATTAAACTTATGTATTTCTTTATATTTCCTTATAGATTTATTTTTGACCGATTTTATCAATGTTATTTGTAAATATAAAAAAAATATATTAACAATGGAAAAAATGCCATTCCCGGGACCAGTCCCGAAATCCCGGGATCAGAATTTTGGCTCGGGATTGGATTCCCTACTTGTGACTTGTGAGGGTAATATTTTTTGTTAAAATGTAAATCTCATGTTATGTACGTTTTGAATTTAGATTTTGTAATGTCCACAATGTTTTGTTTTCTTAAATAAATAAATAAAAAATTCATATTTAACACGTAATACAGCACGCATTTAATTATGGGTTCAGCTAGGATTTCAACCAAATAATTTAAATATGAACAGTAATTTATATTGTTGATTTTTTTCAGTAACGAGGAGAAAAGAAAGCAGACCATGCAGCCCCTCGTCTATGAGCGCGTCGAGCGGGGGTATTAGGGGTGTGAAACACCCGGGCGGCAAGATTCAATTAAGACGTGGCAAAACAAATCCCATTAACCAGTCACCAGATAAAGGTACAATATGTTTTCAAGAAAAAGCAATTTATCTCATGAGATTAGATTACGGGTAGTAAAAACTCGCCTGCAGGATCAGGTAAAAGATGTAATAATTTTTGTTATGAATATTTTGATGGCTGTACAATATTCTTTCAACTTTACTTTGACTTTTCCATATTTATACCAAAAAAAATATTTTATTTGGGGGGGGGGCGGTTTGGGCTGAAACCTTGCCGACAGACATCCTTGGCGTGTCCCTGATCTCGACATATTTATGGTGAAGATGTGACGTAGGCCTGGATCAGCCACGTACTACGGATGTGTCAGAAGAGTATCAACCTAGCTTGCCTTCTTAACTATCCGGATAGCGATGCCGCCGCTAACTAGGTACCATTCACTTATCACAACTATGTAAGTCCCGTTTACATAGTTCGCTTTTGACGATCATCGCTGAGGAATCATCCGCAGTGACCAGTGTAAACGCACATTCATCAACGAATCATCGAACGTGATCATCCGGAATCAAAAGTGAATGAAGTTGAACTTTTTCTACTTTGGATCATTTTTTGATCACTGCTGATGATTCCGCGCATGCGCACACGCCACGCATGCGCACTGCGCCCCTGAGTAGGTACTGTCATCATATTTACATAGGTACGTAAACTGTCATTTTGAATAATTGAAAACAAACCGGTTAAATAGATATTCCTGCAGTCCACATCATATTTGATAGTTCATACTGATTGTAATAAACCAAGTGTTGTTTTGTGTTTTTGGTTGCTGTTTCTGTGATTTCTGTGATCGCAATTTCACTTGACGCCATTTTGGAATGAATCGAGTATTTCACTTTCGGTGACACGTGTAAACAAAAAGTTAATGCCTGAATCCAATTCCCTGCGGAGGATCATCCGCAGTGACTTGTGTAAATGAGCCTTAAAAGGCTGACCTATAGGATGATTCCATAACCCGGGATTGACGATACGACAGAGATTTTTTGAAATGCCGCGTAACATAAATTTAAAAATTATATTGATCTTTATTATGTTTTTGTAGCTCGTCTCTCGCGGGTGGAACTTTAATGATATTATGTCAGTTGCAGTTGTCAGAATTGCTAATTTCATTGCAACCAATACCAAGAAGCAATTAAAATTAATTGCAGATACCAGAATTGAAATAACCATTGGATAATAATGATTTCAAATTTAATATTGTTGTTATCTGCATTAGTAGGCATTGCAAGTTGGATGCTGTACAGAGTGCTAGAATGAAATAAATCAAATAACTACACAACTAATCAAATCATTGGTAAGAAAACCACTGATTTACATGGCATGCATTTCGTCGTATCCGAAAATTTGTAAGTAAGAAGTTGGCCGTATCAAATTTAAACATCTGCTGATGTATCAGATCAGTAATAGATGGCCGTATATTATTGAGATCAAACACTTAATACGGTATAGGTACTTAATTAATGTATATTTTTAATGGCATATATTGCATATTTTGGATTGGCTATATTTACAAAGGTCACGTTGTTTATACATAAACTAACTAACACTATCTGCACATTGTAGTCTTAGTTCAATGAAAACACATACGTTTGAGTGACAAAGTCTAATGTTCACTATTTATATCGGATCTTAACAGCCTACATCCACCCTTCGCCACTGCAATGCGGTAACCCGTTCGCAACAAATGAAGATTTCCGATTGCGTATGTTGTTAAAATTATTACCATTTATTTAAATATGCAACAAAACAGTTAATCATATTTCATTCGAATATGAGAAATAACTAGCACTATCATCGATGTTTACAGTTAGTTAACCAACACTATCTGGAATTTGTAGTCTTGGTTCAATGGAAACAAAACAGTTTATTGTCCACTATTTTTGTCGGATCTTAACAGCCTACCTCCACCCTTCGCCACTACCTTACACGATCGGTGTTACTGTCACGACTTTATGGTACTGACAGCAATACTGATCGTAAAGGGTTAAGGCTATACCTCAGTTGAGGCATGGTCTAAAAAGATCGTGGCTAGGCGACGCGGAGAATGTGCAAACGACGGGTGCAGAACAAAACATAATTTGTCATAAAAATTCAAAATGCGTCCATTTAATGTTCTGTTTATCGTTCTATTAGTAACAATAATAATATATTCATTGACATGTTTTCTTTTCCAAGTAAATGGGTAACGTTTTTTAGTCATCTTTGCACGATTTAAGAATTAATACCCGCGTCGCCATCACGAAACAAATTGACGTGTTCACAGCTCGACTTTCACTCTCCGATTGCCAGCGAGTCAAAAATTTCGTCGCACAGGTAGGTATGCTCTTAACCAACGCTCTCTAAAATTTGTAGTCTTGGTTCAATGAAAACAAAACAGTTTAGTATGCACTATTTATGTCGGATCTAAACAGCCTACATCCACCCTTCGCCACTACCTTACAAGATCGCGTTACTGTCAATACTTTATGGTACCTACTGACAGCAATACTGATCGTGGAAGTAGGGTTAACTTTAGGCATTAGTTCATAATTCAAAACATAGACAATACCGCTTACTATCTGAGTCAAAGGTTATTCACATTAAAAATTCTGGTTTAAACTATATACATAGATAACATAATATTAAGTTGTTATAATAAAAATAATAAAAACACTGGATATTAATACTGAGTTATCAGTTCTGTTTATAGTTCAAACAACGTAAGCGTTAAAAATACAAAAAGATAAGAAATATCACTAAAAAGGGGGATTCTCTTCGAGTTTTGCTAATATTTCTTTCTATGAAACTTTTATATCGCGGACAGTTCCATGAAAATATACTTCAGTTAGATAAAATCGTAATATAAAAATATGCTAAGTACTATACTATTTAGGCTTGAAAGAGTGAAGTGTAATAAAATATCAAAAGTCTACATTTGACGAATAATTCACAAGATTTAAGAATGTAACATTATTTTATTGAACATTCGTTGAATAAAAAAACGTTATAACTAAAAGTTGGAGAGATCCTGACACCAGTAAGAGTTATAACTTTGCACTCCGGCTCTATGATGAAAATCATGTGATATAAGTACTCTAAAAATATGTATATCATTTGATTTAATTGTATGCGAAATAATCGGGCAAAGAAACGTATCAGTGTAGTAAAAAGTGCAAAAAAAGGTGCAAAGTTATAAAACGTATAGGTACTCTAGTAAGGAAGATACTATTAATAATACTTTTATTTAAAATACAAAAAGCCGACTGCCAAAAATTGTACGCAATTTAGAAAACGCCGTCTAAACTGTGAAAACTGTCTATTTCGCTACAAAAGTTAATACAGCCAAGAGAGGTGCTGTTAAAACATAGCACTTTTATACCGAGTCCGGAAACTTGTACGTATGCAGTTCACCTTATCACACTTCACCGTGAAATGTTGTTTCGGAAATATATGGCCGTATATTAAAGACCATCCAACCTCTTTGGGTCGTATAGTACTGACATAAAATTCATGTCTAAATAAAACACGGTTCTTACCTTTTACGGTTTACCCTTTTGAGGAAGTCAGCAGCAAACAAATTTTTAAAATAGCCGATATACTGGATTATTTGTTAGGTTAGGTTAGGTTACGTTTTCATTCTTGAATCCATGAATTTTGCCAAAATCAGCTGAGAAAATTTAGTAAAATGTTCATATTAAATCTTATAAAATTGGAGACCGTATTCATATCTTTCCGATAAGAAAACTCACGGCGAACTGTTCCACGGTGAAATGTTTTACATACAATTTACACGTAACCCTTTTTGACTCTTCAGATGGTTGACTTATTCTAAAAATTAACGGCCTCAATACATAAAAATGATAAACTACCCTCTATTGCTGGCTAGTAAAAATGTGTGTGATGTGGAAAATAAATGGAATTAATAGAATTAATAATAGTAATTTATAGAATATACTTAGTAGGTAAGTATTTACTTGTTATAAATTAAATATGTAATTCACGGAATAACTAATTGAAAAATGTATAATCTTTTGCCGAAACATTCAATATTGGCATTCAGTCGCTCCGGTTTATTAAGAGCATACATAAGTGATACGGCAAATAATTTTCAACAGTAGGTGGAACGAAATTTCGCAGTCGTCGCCAATCGGAGACTGACGTCGAGGTGTGAGCACGTCGATTTGTTTTGTGATGGCGTCGGAGGAATATATTCTTAAAACGTGTAAAGATGACTAAAAAACGTTCCGCATGTAGGTACTTGAAAAAGAAAACATGTCAATGAATATACTATTATTATTACGAATATAATAATAAACTTAACATTAAAAGGACGCATGTTGAATTTTTATGACAAATTATATTTCATTCGGCTCGCGTCATTTTTTGCACAATCCGCGCATCGCCTAGTCACGATATTTTTAAACCATGCCTCAACTGAGGTATAGCCTTAAGGCTATACCTCAGCTGGGGCACGGTCTAAAACGATCGTGACTACGCGACGGAAAGATTGTGCAAACGAAGCCTGCCGAACGAAATATAGTTTGTCATATAAATCCAACATGCGTCCATTTAATGTCCTGTTTATTGTTCTATTAGTAACAATAATAATAAATTCATTGACATGTTTTCTTTTTCAAGTAAATGGGTAACGTTTTTCGTCATCCTTACACGATTTAAGAATTAATACCCCCGTCGCCATCACGAAACAAATTGACGTATTCACACCTCGACGTTCGCTCTCCGATTGCCAGCGAGTCCAAAATGTCGTCGCGCCTATAGTTGAAAATTATTTGCCGTTTTACTGAAGTATCGTCTTAATTACGCGAAAAACAAAATCAAAAAACAAAAAAAAAATAGGTATTGCAAATTTTATTTAATAAATTTTATTTAAAACATACCGTAAACAAACAAAACGCTGATTTGTTTATCCAACACCGCAATAAAGCAATAATTTTATTGAAATGCAAAACTAGTGATAAAATTATCAGGTGTGAGTATTCGTGGAAACGAAAACCTGATTATTTAGTTAGTCGGATGCTCAAAGTAATAATTGACCATTTTCACCTCGATAACTTTGTAATGTTTGACAATTTTAGGGGAATTCGTTTAAAGTAGTTTATCGGTCAGTGGATCCATGTTGATAAGTACCCACACAAAATTTGCATGCTACCCGTGTTGGATAGGCTAATGCACGAGTATGAACCTCTATGCGTGTAAGCGAGTACCTAAGTATATTTGCGTGAAGCAAATCTCTTCGAAATGAGCAATAGTGGTTAAATTGGTGATCCTTTATTTTTATTAAATTATGAATATTATTAAGAGGGTACATATTGTGAAACGGCAAATAATTTTCAACTGTATGTGGAATGAAATTTCGGCCGCGTTGCCATTCGGAGAGCGATAGTCGACCTGTTTGCACGTCAATTTGATTTGTGATGGCGTCAGAGGAATATATTTTCTTAAATCGTGTAAAGATGACTAAAAAACGTTCCGCATGTAGGTACTTGAAAAAGAAAACATGTCAATGAATATACTATTATTATTACGAATATAATAATAAACATAACATAAAAAGGACGCATGTTGAATTTTTATGATACATTATATTTCGTTCGGCTCGCGTCATTTGCACAATCCGCGCATCGCCTAGTCACGATCTTTTTAGACCATGCCTCAGCTGAGGTATAGCCTTACCTTAATTATGTAAGTATTGCTTTGAGATATAAACAATAAACAGTGAAAATAATAGAAAGTAAACACCAAAGCTGATATTCGGAAATATACGATGTACCTATCAAAAGAGCTGAAAGTTTTAAATTTGACGCCATTTCTGGACAGGATGTGTACATTTTTGAAAATGTAATTGGAATATCTCTGGTGGTGAATCTCAACCATAACTGCGACATCATAAAATTTGAGGAATTAAAACATTGTGAACATAAAAAATCAAAATTCATGACGTTCACAACATGATATGTAGATACATTACACGAATATTACCCTCACAGGAGAGAAAAAGAAAAAATAAAAATATAAACAATTATTGTATACAGTAAAATACAATTTCAAGTCAAAATACACAGCACATCAATTCACTGAAGATGTCTATGTTTTGGGGAGCGCATTGACTAGTCTTGCACCCCTCGCTAATGGTGCCTGATAGATGTATACCTATTACACTTTCTTTAGCGGTATAATAATTTGACGAGTTCATTTATCTACGCAAAAATCGTGAATTACAGAAAGAGATGGGATCGGGAATAATAATGGAGATCTCGTCTTCTTCTGTGAGTAAAGTACATAAGCATGGACAAATCATTTGTTTTTGTATTCTTGATAGTGGTATGACAACTGACATCGCTCTTTATCGTGTGTTCTTCTTTCTCTCGTTGCAGAGGACATTCTCAATAGATAACCTGGAAAAAATCATGATAACGTCAAGTTGAAAGTCGGGAAGGCAAATCTCCCTCCAGATAAAGAAACTAAATTGAGAATGCCACAGTCACACTAACAAAGGATCTGCGTGCCGCTGAATTCGGAGAGGGATGGAGCCAAGTCGAAGAGACGACTGTCACACGGTCAAATCTGGGCCACGATCCTCAGACATAATAATATGTAATATCCCAATGAATAAGAGAATAAACCAATTGTGACACCCCCGTATGGTCCCCATTTGGGGATGTCTTTGTGTATCTGGAGACGCCCGAATCGGTATCGAAGCCAGCAAATAATAAAGCGCTGATTACGAAAATAAATAATGTTGAATATCTGCTGGCAACAATGCCATAATTTTAACCGTTGACGATTTGCAACGTCGCCCAAGAAAAAAAACCGTTGGGAATGATTTTTCAAGATGGCGCGCAGATCGCGACAAGCAGCAAAATCGCGAACGCGTACATTTCACCCTCCGTAGAATTATATTATAAAAAAATGTAACCATATAGTCTATTAACGTAAATAAACTCGCCGCTTTCCATCATAATTCCGGTGTATCAATTATCTACCTCCAAATCCTAAAACGCAGACGATAAACCAGAAACTAAAAATAAAAGTGACAGTTGAAATATTCTCATACCAAAATGGAGGGAAGTGATAAGTGGCCCCAATCAACGTGGGACTACGCTTCTTGATTTTGATCGTCTGGAATCAAGAAGCAGGTGAAATTTTTTTCACCCGGACACACACCCTGAGATCCAAACACCGGAATAGGAAACGGCGAGGAAGAAACATCCAGAGGCTTGCCTCTGGTGGCGCTCAACAAAAGTATAATAATAAGCAGTAGAAAGAGGATGCTGCCAAAGCCAAGCCAGTGAAGAAAAGAGCAGAAACACCCGGATTGCGAAGTCATGGCTCCCGATGTACTCCCGACCAACTGCATCCGCCAGCGAACTTGGCCCACGGACGAGTGTATAGGGCAAGACCCTGGCTCCAACGAGGGAAAACGGCGTCAAATGCCCTGCATCATCAGCCGCTTGAGCCCTCTTCGTCAACAGCAGAGTGTCTGTGAGCCTTGCAATCACCCCTGGCCCAGATGCACCAGGATGAAGAGAGCTACAAAGCGGCCTTCTTCAGCTGAGCAAAGCAGCCTCCATCAGCGGATAGCAGCCAAGCAGCATCCTCAGCCAAACAGCATCCTCAGCCATTAGCATCATAGATTAGTTAGTTTTAAGTGTTTTGTGTTTGGAAGCGATGTATAATAAGTTATTTCAGTGCTCGAAGTGGAAAATTTTACAACCCGGAGCGGTTGTATGAGGCAGAATGGCGTTCCGGTCCATTTCGGGCCCTGATATATTTTTAAAATTATTTTTATAAACTCTAAAGCCATTTTAAGTATAAAATTAAGTTTTCGCATATTATATTAGTATAATATCAGTGCAGTGCGTGTAATTCGATAGCCGCGGCAGGGCAAGCGAGCAAAAAAGGGGGTCGAGTAATGCGCCGGTATGCATTTTCGTGAGGGATCGACTGATTTTCGGACGGTCGCTGTTGGGAAGGCTGGGTGCGACGTCCTCTCTCAGCATCCGCCCGTACGGTAGACATGGGGAGCCGCGAACCACTACGCCCACAAAGCGGCGTAGTGCTGCATCCGAAACTCTCCGGTTGCCGACGGTCCGTGGGTGTTGAGAGGGCTGGGCGCGACGCCCTCCTCTCTCAGCAGCTTTACGGTAGGCCTGGGAACCGCGAACCACTATGCTACAGTGCTGCATCCGAGTCTCTCCAGCCGCCGACGTACCGGGAGGGCTTCGATCCTTCAACGTCTAGAAATGCAACCCCCCCTTATCAAGCCGCCGCACTGTCCAGTTACACACGCTATCGTAATCAGCCCTTAGTTGGCCCGATCCCCATTCGGGCCTTTCCGGAGAGGTGCGCTTGTGACACCCCCGTATGGTCCCCATTTGGGGATGTCTTTGTGTATCTGGAGACGCCCGAATCGGTATCGAAGCCAGCAAATAATAAAGCGCTGATTACGAAAATAAATAATGTTGAATATCTGCTGGCAACAATGCCATAATTTTAACCGTTGACGATTTGCAACGTCGCCCAAGAAAAAAAACCGTTGGGAATGATTTTTCAAGATGGCGCGCAGATCGCGACAAGCAGCAAAATCGCGAACGCGTACATTTCACCCTCCGTAGAATTATATTATAAAAAAATGTAACCATATAGTATATTAACGTAAATAAACTCGCCGCTTTCCATCATAATTCCGGTGTATCAATTATCTACCTCCAAATCCTAAAACGCAGACGATAAACCAGAAACTAAAAATAAAAGTGACAGTTGAAATATTCTCTTATCAAAATGGAGGGAAGTGATACAATCTAGTTTTTAACATGAGATTATCTTTTTGTAAATCATTGGCGTTGGTACATTTTACGACTGTGTACCGAGAACATATTGCGAAGTGACATCCCGTGGAGGTAAGCAGGCGATGCGTTGCTCAGGAGCGGCATATAATAAAGAAACAAATACAATTGAAGGCACAAGTGGATGAAGGTGTGATGTAACATTTTATGACAAAGTCTTTTTATTGCGTGGATGAAGGTGTTATGTACCCATCTTTCATATGGATGTATCAAACATCTTAAAATAATCTAAGGTCTGGCTTTTACGGCAAGGGATGAAGGGACTATGTTACTTTATTTTTTTTAGTTATAGTTTTATTTTGTTAATTTCTCTAGTGGATGTAAGTGTCATGTACACGTTTTTATAAATAAATAACACATTTGAAGATTTTAACAAATTATTTCTGACGTTAGTAAAATTGTGTGATCCTTAGTTACCAGTTGAATACATCACTAGTTAAATTATCCTCAAGCGAAAAAAAATGCATCAAAAAAACTTTGACCTCAATTTTTACTCAAAACTTTGATTTTGTAACACAACTCCTTTATCCACTTGTGTCTTCAATTATATTACTACTTTTGAGAGCAGTGGCGGTTTTCAATGAAGGAAACGATGTGGTTTAAAAAACATTTTTTTTGACCATGTCCGATCGTATGGGCCTCCACAGAGTGGTTGAAAAACAATATGACAGATTGGGTATTTGGCAGACCCAGGATTCAAACCTGCGATCCACGACACTAGGTATAAGCCGACGCTTAAGCCGCTTGGCTATAGAAACCAATTGAAGCATAAAAAATCCTGACATTAACTATTGTTGTATTCAAATTTTCACAAGGGTGCCTCCAAACCAGTCAGCGCCATAGACCTCCAAGTACCTAACACCACCATTATTTGAGAGTAAGTTTCGTCGAATAATGTTCCCATTTTCAGTAGAATAAGGTGTGTATGGATGAAGATTTTCGGTATATCTGTATGTTTAAATAGCCACAAATGACTAATATAATAACCAAGTAGGTACGAGGGTGGGTCAATAAGTCCTTAGAAAAGCCGACAGGTGGCGCGACTAGTACTTCAAGCGGTTTGTTTTCATGCAGCGGCACTACCGATTCAGTATGCTGCGAAGTTTCAATCAGATTGGTCGGGTTGTTGTGTGTTTCTCGTACATTTAAAAAAAAAATTTGCTTGTGGAAAATGGAAAAATGGAAAATGGAGAAAAATGAGTTTAGAGTTGTTATTAAACATTTTAATATAAAAGGGTTAACAGCAAAGGAAATAAAAAATGAGTTGGATTTAGTTCACGGCATATCTGCTCCTTCACTTGCAACTATTTATAACTGGTTAAATGAATTTAAACGTGGCCGTACATCAACAAAGTATGAACCACGCTCAGGACGTCCTGTAGAGGTGACTACACCAGAAATGATCAATAAAATCCACGATATGGTGTTAAGTGACCAAAGATTAAAGTTGAGTGAGATAATTGAGGTTACAGGGATCTCAAAAGGTAGCGTCATTTCTATTTTACATGACAAATTGGGCATGAAAAATATTTCTGCAAGATGGGTTCCGCGTTTGCTCACAGTCGACAATAAACGCAGTAGGGTGGTGGCCTCTAAAGCCCTGTTGTCGCTCATGCAACGCAATCCGGATGAATTTTTTCGTCGCTTTGTGACTGTAGATGAAACATGGATACACCACTATACTCCCGAGACGAAAGAACAGTCAAAGCAGTGGATTGCGAAGGCAAACCATGTCCAAAGAAGGCGAAAACCGTAAAATCAGCTGGTAAGGTTATGGCTACTGTATTTTGGGATGCACGTGAAATTATTTTCGTTGACTATTTGGAAAAAGGAAAAACAATAACAGGGGATTATTATGCATCTTTATTGGACCAGCTAAAAAACAAAATTGAAGAAAAACGGCCTCATTTAAACAGGAAAAAAATCCTCTTTCATCAGGACAATGCCCGTGTTCACATATGTTTACGATCAATGGCTAAAATTGAAGAATTGAAGTTCGAATTGGTCGACCAACCACCGTATTCGCCAGATTTAGCCCCCAGTGACTTTTTCCTTTTCCCAAACTTAAAAAAATGGCTAAGTGGACAACGTTTTTTTTCAAATGAAGAAGTCATCGATCGGACAAATGCTTATTTTGAGGACCTTCCGAAAACTTATTTTTCTGACGGTTTAAAAAAAATTGAGAAACGTCTAACCAAGTGTATTGAGCTCCAAGGAAATTATGTTGAGAAATAAAAAAAAAATACAAAAATAAAACCTGTTTTAATGCTTTTTTCTAAGGAATTATTGACCCACCCTCGTATCTAACCAATTTGCAAACAATTTGAAACTAAAAATAAAAAGTGACGGAATTCTAAGTTTGCTCAAGGGCAGCACTTTGCCCAGGGGCGTCATTGAAGGATCGAGGAATTTCAATAGGTACGAAAATGATACTTATGCAAAAATCAGTGTTCTTCATATTTTTGAAAGGCGTACAGTTATGGACCCTAGGGGCAAGGGAGCGGAAGAAAATTGATGCCTTTGAAATGTGATGCTGACGCCGAATGCTTCGTATCTCTTGGACAGAGCTCAGGACTAATCAGCCAATCGTTCAGAGATTCCAGCGCATCTATTCTATACACAAGAGAGCTAACGGCCGCTATCGAGGGTAGTTTTCATATTTTTGTATCGCTATGTTGTAACAGCATCTCTCTTGGTTGTGCAGGCTGTGCTAAATTTTAGAGCGAGATAGACAGTTTTGACTGTTTAGACGGCTAACTTATTGTAACAATTTTAATAAGTACCTAAATACAAACATATGATAAACTACCCTCGATAGACGCCGATAGCATTCTTGTGTATAGAATAGATGCGCTGATAGAGGAACGGGACTCAATAGTATGTCAGAGACGCATTGTGCAGTTTTTTGGACATATTATTCAGCGCGGACTGGATTATCTGGAGAGACTGATGGTTTTGAGTAGTCTCCAAGGAAGGAGAAGCAGGGGAGCTTACTGGAGGCAGCCTACACTAGGTATGCTTTGAGAGAATCTTGGTCGCTGTGACTGAATTTCAGAAGAAAGATACGTAGTTAAAGAAGAAAGTTTGTAATATTTTCTCAAGATACCAACATATTAGCGTAGGTATCCACTCAGTATAAAAGTATTGGATACACTGTGTTTAATTCCTACATGTTCGTATACCTACTATTTTTGATCCGATGCGGACAAACACCATAAATCGTATTACTGCAATTTATCCGACATAAAGACAGCGGGAGTTCTGCCAACAGGTAAGCCAACTCGGCAAAAAAAAATACCATAAACCAATCCTTTTATATTCCAGGCTGCAATTTAAATTTTGTTCCGCGAAATTTTATCGAGACCAATTTCTTGGAACGCCGTCTCTCTTAGCAGTTGGATTTAAAGTGCACGAACCGATAAAAGACAAACGTTCGAGTCTTCGGAGAGCTATACAAATGCATGGAATGAAAAAACTATACTCTGTGAAGGCGTTTTCTGCATTTAGTATATTTAATAGGAGGTAGCAGAGAATCTTCAGGGCCGAAGTAGATAATACAACACTGATTTAATATTAACTTTCCCTACGACATCTAAAAGGTTTGTGGTGAATGTCATGGGTTTTCTAGGGAATTCTATTATCTGGTCACTCCACCGCATCAGCGTTTGCCTTCTGATCTTTTACCTGGCAATCTGTCAAAAATAATGGAGGCATTCTGTGCATCGGTGAATAGTGTGTCTGAAGAATTGTCTAATTTAAGATATAACGTATGCACATATATGTCATTCTCTTGCTGTTGATCATCTGCTGCAACATCAGGGCATTGATTATGTGTTTTAGAATGGTTCACATTGCCTTCTGCACATCGAGCGATGGAATGAACATGTTATTTCTTTATGGATGTGCATGTACTACACTACTACAGAATTGAAGATATCCATAAGCTAAAAATCAATCGAAGACATCGTCCACCGTACCGTACACCACGTCGGTCTGGAGGATGACTGGTGTGGTAGAAAGGTTCTAGAACAGAGGCCTCGAACTGGACATCGAAGTATTGAAAAGATCTCTTAATAAATGGAAGGTTAATATCAGAATATTTACGCAGACAGCGCAATCTATTCTTCAAAATATTTAAAATGGGGCCTCAAAGTAGTTCAAAATAGTACTTAATACTAAAATCTTTTATATATTTCTTACGAATATTGCCCAAAGCATAACAAAATCCCTAAAACTAACAAAGGGTACTAATATAATTATGTCGTTATTCTCTATATTATAATAAAAGTTTTTAGTGAAAGGGTGTAATTTATGGTTTTTATTTTTATCGCGGGGGGCTCAAAATTAGTCAGTGCGTCGGGCCTAAACGTTCCCGCGAAAGGCACAGGACCAGATGCAATGAATAGGAATTTGAGAGGCTTATATAGGTAATCATTTCACATGGGAGATGCTCATATTATTATAATCGTATAATTAATTATTCCTGCATGCGGACCTGAGTTAAAAGATCTGAAAGTTAAAACCGATGATTCTAACATTCATAATCTTACCTGAAATATCTGGATGGAAGATAACTCGATTAGCGAATTAAATGAAACAAGTTAATGGAAATGGAATTTTAAAAATTAAAAATATATTTATCTAAAAATACCCAGGATAAATATATTTTTATACTCTTCGTGCTCTAGCGATGAATGAGAAAATTCGTAAACTCTTAAACGTCAGATTGCTACCTACTTACATTATAAACAATCGATAAGTTCCCGTCAAAACATCGTGGCCGTGGAGTGTATAATATAGTTAAAAAGGTTTTTAACGTACAGAAACATTGGTAGATTCAAAATACAAAGTTCAACTAAATATAATTACACTAACATATCAACGTTTTAGTCCGTAAGGTAATTTAACACGAACACTAAACATACAGTTTTAATCTTGAAAAAACGCAAGATGTTGACGATCTTTTAGCGGGATTAAATTTATATATGAATGGAAATCAACCTTGTCAATAATTATTATTGTACAACTGCTTACCTATATTATATTTATTTTAAAGATAGAATAATAGATACTTTAGAATGATTACCTTTATAATATGACGTTATCCTGTAAATAATCCTTTATGTGAATAAGCATTTAATTATTTACATTCTCTTTTGCACTTTGTTTTGGAAAAGCACTTCGGCCGTCTGCGACTGCTGTCAAAGCATAACCAGCAGGAATTCATTTAGTTAGTTAAACACCACGTAAAAGTCACACGACACAGTTATGCACTTGCAAAATCTAAACATGGATATAATGTAACCTTCAAATAACAATTAATAAAGCATGGAATTGTCAACAATTACGTTTAGTAGATAAACTCATTATCGTAGTAAGTCATCCGAAAACGTCAATGGCATTGGGGAAACTGCCATTTTTCGAGTGGCAACACTGGCGAGACGCAACATGCCAACAGAACAGGCATACTCAAACGAGATAGAGCAAGATGGAGCGAGATAATGACAGTACAATAGAAGAGCTCGGCTAAATATAAAAATTAGATGTCAGAATCATCATCCACCCTTAATATTAAAAATAAAATCAAATTCACATAAAAATATCATATACCTACCTATATTATAATAAAGAAATTAATGAAATTTAAAAAATAATATTATTCCCACACAATTGAGGTAAGTAGTTATTTTTCCATGCCTTGCTCAAGCAAATTGAGTGAAAAATTGAGACTTGGAAAATTATGAAAAGCCATGACATTCATTTGAAGTTGCAATGCATCATCATTATTATCATCAATAGTGAAATTTCAAATCCCGTCCCACCCAAGCGAACAAAAAATTTGAACCCCCACCTTATATCACATTATTTTTTAACACTAAAACAGGCTATGAGATGAAGCCCAATGACAGTAGTGTAGTGAAACAGTAGCTTAAGCGAATCACAAAAACACTTTGCAGGCTTTGATAAAACCGCATAAATATATTGTGACCTCACCGGAATCGAACCCGGAGACCCCGGATGAAAACCCTATGCCCTACGCACTAGACTACGGGTGTCGCTCATAAAGGACTAAAGTTTTTTTTCAATAAGTACCAACCTACCTAGTTTAATTTTTGAAATATTTTTTGACCGCCTAAAAGCCTAAAAAGTTGAAAATATGTAGGTACTAAGCATCTATCGTGCAAGCACATTTTATAAAAGCTACGTATATATATATACACTAGAAAAAAAATGCACCACAGGCGACGTAGAATGCCAGTCAAATCATCCCGGTCACGAATCACGATCCACAGTCATGAGGTCCTGACAAAGAAGAAGAAGAAATATATTCCATTTACCTACTTAAATATTTTTTTAAGTACCTATCTATTATTTCCGTTTCTGGGGGACGGGGGTCCGAGCCCGACCCCCCCCCCCCCCCCTTGTGTGTATGCCTGAATGTTGGACTATGCTTGGATCGCGCGTTGGAATATGTCAACTTTATTTTTATTATGCAGATATTCAATACGATCATGTAAATATTGTAAACAAACAGATTAAAGCTAGTATCAACGAGTTTTTAATCTGTTTTTGGAATTAAAATGTAAGAAATCGTTAGAAATAATCTTATTATTGGAATGTGTTTTGATTATACCTGTAATAAATACCTGATTACCAAAAAAAACAAAAGTAATACTAAGTAACACACTACATAAATATGTACCCTACTACTTAAGTATCTCAAATTATTATTGGCGATTTATCTTTGCATAGATTCCCAAACTACTTCTTCGTCGTGTCGGGTCTTTAATAGCTACAAAGTGTCGCTCCAGAAGTTAGCGAAGGCAACACCATTTTCCTCGGCTTATAGGATCTCGTCGAAGTTGCAGCTTACTGTGAAACTAATATGAAAATAGGTGCTCCATGCTTTGCATTTTACCGCACTAGCAGGTTTGGTCATCAGAGAATCCCCACTTCACCATGTTGTCTCGGGTGCGCCCTACCATAGGTCTATCTGTCTAGGCCGTCTAGGGCTTTCCATGTACGGTACCCGAGACTGACTCCGGGTGGGAGATGCTCTGTTGGCTTTACCCCATCTTTGAGACCCTCAGAGGACCAAACTTATTTGGCACAAACTCAAAACTCAACGCCCCCATGGATATCCACATTCTTTAAGGGCAAAAAATCAGAAAATGCCATGACCAGGGAACTCAGAAATAATGGGAACTGAAATATCCAACGGGTAAGGCGATAGCAGGTAACCGTCTTGAGTAAGGAAGAATCCGGGTTAAACTTATATTAGGTATAGTAACAAGTTTTAAATCTCTAGAGTAGAGAAATATGGGATAAACATGACGTGTTAAATAATAATATGTTATTATCAATAGTATTATTTGATTAATTATTTGTAATTAAATTTTTGTACCGGTTTCGTCCTCTTCAAGGGGACGGGACATTGATTGATAATGTCCCCTTGAAGAGGACGAAACCGGTACAAATTTTTTATTAAAAAGTGGAATAAGTACTAAAAAAAATGTGTTTTATTTAATTACAAATAATTAATCAAATAATACTATTGATAATAACATATTATTATTTAACACGTGTGTATACACGTGCTTAAATTTCATTTTACACCACTAGGTTATAATCAGGGAACTGAAATACATAACAGGTAAGGCGATAGCAGGTAACCGTCTTGAGTAAGGAAGAATCCGGGTTAAACTTATACACGTGTCAAGAAAACGTTGTACGTCTAATACTGAAAACTGCTCTCGGCTTATGCATTTACGCTCATTTAATGTTGGTGTATTACACACACTATTGCACGTGCATAATGCGTGCTTCATTTTCGTAGGACACTCACGCATTCAAAAACCCTGCTTCAACGTGCGGCGTATTGAATATAGCCTATCGGTATTCTATTTATTATCTGTTCTGTGGCCATGACAAATTTGTGTTCCTTTGTATAATGTATCAACATTTTTACCTACGGAACATAGTGACCGTAAGGTTGCTGCCAAAAGTTGGTAAGTCATTAATTTAGGTATTTAGAGTTGTATATTAATATGTACGCTAGAAAAAAAAATCAAGGTCATCTGATATAATATAGAACACACACATAAAGCACAAAAAAAATAGCATTATGCCTGATTTTTGAGGGCATATCAAACTTTCAAATTGAAATTACTCCATTAACATGATTTCGGGAGTTACCAACTTCTGGCAGTAAGCACGATACATAGTAAAGAAAGATGTAGGAAGTTAAAAATCAGATGATGTCTAAATTGAAAAATTATTTATTGAAATCAACCATAGTAACATTCGTATTAAACATTGAAAATTAAGGAAACTAAACATAATAAGTCGAAGGTCTCGGGTTCAAATCCTGGGTTTGGCAAAATTCACATATTGTTTTTCAATGTGTGTTTGAATCCAGAGCATGAATTTAATTAATATGTTGAGTAAGTGGCTAACATCCATTTCTCGTAAAAAAAATTACGTAACTTATTTGTAAAGCGGCCAAGATCCGCACTGAATTGTAGAGCCAATTAAAAAGAAATATTTGTATTAAAATGGAAAATTTAGAAAACGAAATATAATTATCAGAATACAATTTACAAATATCAATAAAAATAATCATAATGAGAAGGATGAAACTTGAGTGCTGCCACTAATATATTAACGCATATCGGTGTAACTTATAAAATAAAAAAAACATAACAATATTATAATTTTGTGTGTTCATTTGGAGAATATAGAAATCACTACGAATTAACCAACACGTACGAAAAGGTTTTCGAATTATTTTTCTTCTGCTTTATTTTTGGTTCCACTGCCCCATTATTTAGATTCACCGCCCTCCAATTGCATCCGAGGCTATTGCCGTCCCGCTGAATCTCGCCCACATTGGGAATCACTGCTTTAGATCATTGGTTTCTAACCTCTTGGCGTTAATGGGCCACACACTTCGTCCGTATAATAATACGTTAATAGTGGTACCACACAGTGATGTGGTCCCATGGGGGTAGGAAGGTCATGCGTTGCTTATGGGCAGCAAATGGAAAAAATGAACACGAATATTACAAATTTTGAGAGAAGTGGTCGTTTTCCATGAAGCAGACGATGCAGTTGATTCGTTAGAAAGTGTCGATATCTTACTTTAAAAAATAATGAAAGCGTTTAAAATCATGGTAACCTATCCTATTATTCGTATTGTAGTTTGTATTGTAATAACCAACAGTGGTTCATTGCATAGGAAAAAAATCATGGGGGCCTCCAAACCTGTCCGTGCTTCAGACCTCCACGTTCCTAAAAACACCGCTGTCTGAGTGGAAATTCTCTAATTATTAATAGATTATAACTTTACTATTAATAATTACAAGATAAAAAGAACTTTGTATATACCTACAACGTTTTTAAATTTTCTGTTGAATCATATAAACTTGACTTGCTAGCTAAAACGATCAAAAAAAATTGTACTTGGTAGAAATAATACTGAAATGTCATTTTGATTTCCATAGTAACGCACGAATATATATTAAAAATTTAGTTGCTAGGACCATCCGCTTAGCAACCAATAATGGTGTCGAAATAACTTTTCATACAAAACAGAATTAACTGAAAATGAATTCAATTCTACTTAATGATGGCTAAAAGTATTAAAAATGCATTGGCATCGTGTTCTGATATATTTTCAAAGTTTCAAATGTCTAGCTAGTCGGGAATTTAGTTAAAAATCGATTGCAAGATTTGTACTGGATAAACAACCACCGAACAAACAAGAATACGGGCTAAGAAAAACATTGTAAAAATGAAAGGGGGTGGCATTTAAAGTATGCCTAAGGGCGCCACTTTGCCTGGGGACGTCACTGGTAGCATACCTACCTAAATATTATTTATTAACGAAGACAATCTAAATTTGATAATACAATATTGTAAAGAATTCGAATTTTAAACCAAAATCATTCCTGTCTTCCCGGGAATTCAAATTGAAGAATTCAAATTTCGAATCATGAGAGTGGGCACTCACGGCGTGGCTTCGGATGAGAACAAAACTCAGGGCAACGTCGATAAAAAGATTCCGGGAATTGAATCAAAACTAGTTTCAGCTCCAGCGACCAGCATGCGGCGTCGACAGTCGACACAGACAACCTGACGTTATTCTTGGGAAAGCTCGGCTGTGCAGTTTCGCGGAAGGTTCCGCTTGCATGTTTTTGTGGTATAGGTTAGGTTCGAGCGGTCATCATGTCGACTGTAGACATATCCACGTAAATTACAACAGAGAATAACATCATGCAAAGAAATAAATATATTATCTCAAGCATCAGACTGAGGTAATTACGGCTTTGTTCATTTTAATGTAATATAAACAAATAATGCACTGCCATTATTTGACAGACATCTTTCTAGAAAAATACCCCTAATTTGCATTATTTTTATTATTTATTTTGTGTATTATTGTATTTCATATCTACATGAAAAGTTTTCGGTTAGGATTTGGTACATTGTTTGTACATTCAAAGGACCGCTTTGAAAATCGGAGAAGGTCTTTGCAGGTGATTTGCAAAAGTCCTCGTTGGATACTCAGCAGCCGCAAGGATTAAACACAGAACAGTTACCTACCTACTGTGTTTCTCGAGCGCAAACATAATTAATTTATGTAGTAAGCATAATTATAATCATACATATACTTAATATTTAATATAATATTATAATCAATAAAAAAATGAAGCCTGAAATGAGCACGGGTTTTCTGCGCAGTTTCAATTCATAGTAAAAACAATATTTTGAAGTCGGTGACAGATGACCAAAACAAATGAAGAAAACGTTACTGTCATTCGCATTATCTGTTGAAAAATACATAGTTAGATATTAATTAAATTATGCGTAAGTATATATATTATATTATTGTAATGGTCATTATAAATATTGGGCTCCATTTTTCGTGTCCGGAAAATTGTAATTATGCAATTACGGCCATTTACCGTGAGCTGTTATATCGGAAATAGATGGCCGTATGGTATTGAGATCAAATTCATGTCCAAAAAAAAAACCCTTAAAAATCCGTAAAACCAACGGAAAACGAGGGAAAGACAGAGTAAAATAGCTAAGCTGTTAAATCAATTAGAAATACAATCATGTCGTAGTTGTATGTACTAAATGATAATAATGACAGCGTTGTTTTTTAGGTATTTGATACCAATCGATATCAAATTAATGTTTTTATTGAAGTTAATAAAATTTGAACACTACTGTGCAATGCTCCACAAACAACACTCATTCATTTTTAAGCCCCAATCCTATACGGCAATCTCTCTCCGGTGTGATAGGTCACGGTGAACTGCGATACGGCGAAATATAGTACCTACCAACAATTTTCATGTACGTGACCAATAATTGACAATGATTTCGGAATTTTTTGGTACTTATGTACTTACTTACATCGACATAGTTTTACATCATTTTTAATTTTTCAGTAAAAATCACCCTTAATTAAGTACTTGATAATTAATTATTTTTTGGTGTGTTTTGGAGTTAGGTACTATTTTTGTTTAAACTTTACACAGTACATAAATATTATATTTAATATTGTGTTGGGGGAGACTAGGGACTTATAACATCTATGCTAGGGACATAATAATAATATTATTATAGTGACGCAATTACGAGATTTGTTGTTAGATACAATTACCCTACAGAAAATATACCGTTAATAAAAATTATCTAAAACAAATAGAGCATCTTTTGAAAATCACAGATCAACTTCTAATTAAAAAAAACTTTTTGCCATCGAATGTTCGGTCAAATGTCGTTATATACTCATCAGTATTCTGTAATATTATGATGATCAACTAGAAAAAAACAGATCAGTGCCAGCTGTCAACGTTATAGCTAACAATAATACTATTTTTATATGATAAGCAAAGCAATATAAGGTAACAATGTTCATACTTAAAGAACGAGTCGATTTGAATACAATATAGTTTGGTAGATATCTATTTCGATAAAGCCGCTGTATTTTACGCGAGTAAGCGTATTAGTGACATGTTTATACGTGATTAAGCGATTGAGTACAGCGAGCATGTGAGGGATGCAACCTGGGTGTTCTATTTATGCGATCGCGCAACAAAGACGAAAACTCTTTCGCATGCAAATTTACGTGCTCAGAAAGAGATAGAGAGATATAACTAATGCGTTACAGAGAGACAGAACAATCAAGACGAATATATAATATATTTTTATTAATTAAATGTGTTTTAGTACGTTTCCTCCACCGTAGGGAACGTTTTCTTTAATGTGTATGTTTTATTTGATTTTAAATATGACTCTTTACTGGAAATCCTTTTTATGTTTATCTAACCGAGCTGTCCTATTGTGAAGACATTTTTTTGGATATATTTATAAAGAATATTAATGGAGTTTTTAATTTATAAAGAGATTCCAATTAAATTTGTCTGGAGATGTTAACCCCGTCTGCTCAGCCGGCGCCACTAACAAAGGGTGGATTTTAATATTTTGAAAACATTTAGCCTTTACTTGGTGGGTTGATAAATGATAATTGTATAAAATTTATAGGTAGCTCTCGATATTTCAAATTCTATAGTTCTTTTTTCAAATATTATCCTATCTTTTGTTTATTTTTTCTATTCCTTTATTTGTTACGTGTCAGTTTATATTTCAAATTTAGAATTTGCGTTGACGTATATCGTGGGGCTGCTGCCAAAAGTTGGTAAGTCATTCATTTATGCATTTAGAGTTAACAACGGAGTATGTGTCTAGTAAGTGTCTATATATAAATATATATGCTATAAAAAATCAAGGTCATCCGATATATAGATCATGCACATAACCACAGAGAAATTTACATTATGCCTGATTTTAGAGCAGGGGTTCACAAAGTGTGTCTGTGTGTGACCTGGCATTCTTGATTGACATTACTGAAATTTTTATTCACACCACAAAATTTGAGCCTAGATTGCAGGATTTAGTTTCAAACCAGGGAACTACTTCTGTTCTGTGTTGCAAACAAACAATAATTGCATAAATCACGTGGTGAAAACATTTAAATATTTTTTATAGTACTTATATTAAATATTAATAAGGGTAATAATAATGTCAGTATATGTATTTAGTTAAAAATCATGGGTATTCTGCGAAAAAGCACTAAGTCAACATTTTGCTATTTTGACTTAATGATGAGGTAATCTTATTAAGAGTACGCTCTATCTATAGTCTACAAAAACACACACAGTCATATCTATAAAACTGGTGAAGATAATTTATGTTATAAGTCAAAAAGACATAGATATATTCAGAGAAAAGGCACTAAAGGGACTTAGTGCATTTGCTTCTCTCATTCTCAGGCTATATTCACAAAATTCTGCGTGCGAAACTGCACTAAGTCGTACTCAAAGCAATATCGCAGAAAGGAATTTGCCTTTTATATATAAAAAAAAGTTAAGACCGTCCAAACTTTCAAACTCGATTATCTCAAAACTAGTATTTTTGACTTAATGCCTATTCGCAGAATACCCACGAAATATAAGTTTACACAATGAAAATTTTTTCCGTATGATTTTTAAAAATAGAAAATATTTACCAACCCGCCAAATATTTTTGATTTAAAATTTGTCCCTTTGCCGAAAAATTTTGTGAGCTCTTGTTTTAGAGGGTATGTCAAACTTCAAATTGCAATTATTACTTCCTAACATGATTTCGAGACTTACCAACTTACTGTTGGCAGTAGGGATTCCAATCCCGGGATCCCGAGCTATTTTCGATACCTATGAATCCCGGGATTGATAAACATAATCCCGAAACTTTCGGGATTGATTTTTTTATCAATTTTTATGGAAAATAATATAAAAAACAAAAATATAACAGAAAAAATACTTTTAATAACAAATAACTACATTAGAAATAAACTGAGTTTGAATGAAGTTTGATGTATACCCATGAGTAAGTTGCCAATTCATTTTATGTTATCACATAAATTAATAAAAATGAGAAAGATTGGAAAAAAAACAATGTTTCGCACTATTAACAAAGTAATTCCACCATGATCTCATACGTTTTACGGCAGTTTCAAATTTGGCTGATTAATTAGATTTATGCAGCGGAAAGGCCAAAGTACACCATGATGCGTTTAATGCGCATAATCCCGGAATTTCGGGATTGATTTTTTTATCAATTTTTATGGAAAATATAACAGAAAAAATACTTTTAATAAAAAATAACTACATTAGAAATAAACTGAGTTTGAATGAAGTTTGATTTATACCCATGTGTAGGTTGCCGATTCATTTTATTTTTTCACATAAATTATTAAAAATGAGAAAGATTGGAAAAAACAATGCTTCGCACTTTTAACAAAGTAATTCCACCATGATATCATACGTTTTTCGGCAGTTTCATATTTGGCTGACTAATAAGATTTATGAAGCGGAAAGGCCATAAGTACGCCATGATTATTTGCTTTACTATTTTAAATCTCGCTAACCCATTCATTAATTTTTACTTTCAGAAACAGCAATCTCATATTAAATTCACATTATTATTTATATTACAATATTATTTACTCCATTAAACTTATGTATTTCCAAGATTGAACGTATACAATGTTAACAATAAATGTCTTAAATAGTATAAATTATACTAGAATTATTTTTGACCGATTTTATCAATGTTATTTGTAAATATAAAAATTTTATAATAACAATGGAAAAAATGCCAATCCCGGGACTAGTCCCGGGATCCCGGGATTGTCAAATTGTAATCCCGAAATCCCGGGATCATAATTTTGGCTCGGGATTAGGGAATCGGCAGTAACGATATTTTCTATCACCCTACCTCTCCCTGTCTCAATCTTCCACACATTTACATAATGTTTTTTCTCATGCGTTACAGATAAATCAAGGCAATTATATATAAGGTAATAATTGTTATATGTATGTTGTTGATTATTGACTAATTAAACAACATCGCCACGATCAATTTATTATTTTTTTACGTGGGAATTGGAAAGGTGCCTGCATAATAAATCAATTAATTAAGAAGCTCTCGAAGATTTCTTATTAGGCCATCATGTTTGTAATTCAGCGTAAGTATTCCGTCATCACATAAATTTAATAATAATCACACCACCTTACAGAGCGATCCAATATTTATTATTAGAATCGATTCCGGGAAATCTCGGACGCCATTTTTCGTTTGTGACAACAGAATTCAATACGACTGTACAAAAACCGGTCACATGACTTAATTATAGAGACACACGTTCAATCCGAAGCGGAATTTCTTGGTAATGGACGGCCAGCGGGCATGTCATTTGATAATTTGATATATTATTTGAATCCGGCCGTTTTTACACCTGGTTACGTCACTAGATGCCATAGGTTAAGTATCCATGGGCCAAGCCTCTGACGTAGCGAGATTCTTTTGTTTTCCAATACGTCACGACGTCATTGTAGTACTCTGCCAAAATAATGAATTAAAAGCAAATAAAGTGCAGCTATAATAAATAGCTATTGGAAAAAAGTTCTTTTGTTTTTTTTGGTACTGCCTTCTATCGAAGGTATCACAGAACAGATTATTAAGGCTATACCTCAGTTAAGGCATGGTCTAAAAAGATCGTGGCTAGGCGATGCGCGGATTGTGCAAATGACGCGTGCGGAACGAAATATAATTTGTCATATAAATCCAACATGCGTCCATTTAAGATTCTGTTTATTGTTATATTAGTAACAATAATAATATATTCATTGTGTCAAACATGTTTTCTTTTTCAAGTAAGTACTTACTTAAATGGGAATGGTTTTTTAGTCATCTTAACACGATTTAAGAATTAATACCCCCGTCGCCATCACGAAACAAATTGACGTGTTCACATCACGACGTTCGCTCTCCGATTGCCAGCGAGTCCAAAATTTCGTCGCACCTATAGTTGAAAATTGTTTGCCGTTTCACTGAAGTACCGTCTTAGATAAAAACAAATAAATTGGAAGTTGTCTACAGAGAAAGCACAAAGAGTACCTATTCAATCTCTTTGAATAACAATACAAACCCGGTTGCCATAGATCAAGTCTTCGAAGTCAGCTTTGGTGTATTACCGACACAATGTTTGCGACGCCATTAAACGCAAGGAATACAGAGCTCGCAAAGTATCTAAGTATTCTCGTACGTTGTCGGCTATTGTTGGCCTGATTCATTCGGTCGTATGAGAAAGCCGATTCATTGCCCCTCTTTTTATTTAATACCTCTATGCTATAGAGTCTAGGGGTAGTCAACCTTTTTAGACCTACCGCCCACTTTGTATCTCTGTTAGTAGTAAAATTTTCTAACAACCCATCGGCTCCACAGTAATGGTGATTTATAAAGTAGCGAAGTAACTTTTCTTTATAAATTTTATAAAGCAGAGTTACAGCAAGCATATAATAATAATTACTTACCAAAACTTTATGTTAGACTTTCGCTAAGTTTGGCAGAATTAATCTTTATAAAACAACTTACTGTAGTTAAATCTATCGATGTATTTATACTTGTATACATATAAGCATGAAGTCTGATGAAATTACATTTAATTAATTAGATTATAAATGAGAACGCCGATGCTGATGCTGCGAAACTAAATACTGGATATCTGGCTCAATTTTTGTGAGGAACAAACGAAGGTCTCCTCTCCTCTTTCGGAAATATTCAGGCGGTTTCTTTCTTTGGTCATAATATGATTAACAGCACTAAAGCCTGATTCCACAAGCTATGAGGTAGGGAAAGGTATCAATAAATGCAATCTTTTATCGTTTACCAGAGCCTCAAAAGTGATGTTTTTTCCAATACTCGATGCATCATGCATGGCAGAGTTCTGTCACGAATATCATCTGTAAGGGATCTTGGCATAACGTTTGAGAGTAAACTGACATTTATTAGCCATATAGTTACCATTTGTAACAAGGCGCTTAAAATGTTGGGCTTCGTCATGCGTACTTCCCGGGTTTTTTCAGATGTTACTGTATTAAAACTTTTATTTAATTCTTTAGTTCGAAGCAGACTTGAGAGTGGGTCTATTGTTTGGGCACCGCATCAGTTGAAGTGTGGCCTTATGGTGGAGAGGGTACAGAAGAAATTCTTGAGACTCCTTTACTTGAGGTTGTATGGATACTATCCGTGGCTTTATCCAACTGACTTTCTCTTAGGCATGCTAACATACTGCAATCTGCAATTTAGAAGAAATCTTTATTTAGCTACGTATCTTTTTCGACTTATACGAGGTGTAAATGAGAACTCTGCCATTCTGGGCAGTGTTGACCTGTGTGTCCCTGATAACTATCTTAGAAATAGAGACCATCAGTTGTTTATTCTCCCAGGGTGCAGAACCAACCTGCCACTGGTAATGCCAATTGGGAGGGCGATAACTATGTTCAACGAAATTGCTTCGGGTGTTGATATATTCCACCTACGTGAGAATGAGTATAGGTGGACGTTGTTTTATAAATTCTTAAAATAGGGCCTGCTTAACTCATCCGGTGTATTTCCTTGTACCTATCTAATTTATATTTTTTGTATTTACACATTTATACTGTTTAATAACATACTATCTATCTCTATATACTGATCTATCTCTTTTTTTATGTAATTCTGTTTTATATTCCTTTGTTTCTAAATGTCATGTTGTGAACGTCTTCAACTTATAATTTGTAATGTCCACAATATGTTAAAAAATAAATATATTGAAAAAAATCAATAAACTGAATATCATTTTCCACATATTTGGATATAAGACAGGCATTTTTTTATTTTGCCATTCGTACATAATGAAAACGTTTTTAAAACCCCTACCGCCCACCATGAAAGCTGGAACGCCCACTAGAGGGCGGTAGGGACCAGGTTGACTACCCCTGAGACCATCGTTACTATATTATGCATACCTACCCGTGATTTCACAACTTTTAGAAACATCCAATCATAACATATTTGATGTTACGTCTTCAAACGTTTCTCATTTTTGATCATTCGGAAACGTCATGCAGTCCTAATATTTTCCAGGAAAAATGATAAACGTAAGTAGAAGCAAAGAACGTCATACGATTATTTACTGAAAAATAAAATAGAAAACATCCTACGCATCAGGGAAAATAATTAGTTAAATAACGTTTGGTTTGGTTGAGTAATTTTAGTTAAACATTATCACTACATACGTAAGACCTACGTAAGTACCACATTAGCGTACCTGCGGAAAACATCAGAATTCAGGAAAATGTGTATTTAATTTATTATAAAATGTATCTACAGGAAAAGTAAACGGAAAAGATCGATTGATAAACTAAGATCCGTGTTTAAATTGACACATTTTCCTAATCGATATATTATATCGTGGGCGTTCTGGCAATCTGTCATATCTGCAAAATAGCTAACTGTTCAGGAGAACGAAAAAACTAATTTAAAAATATATTTTATATGAAACTATTAGTTTTTTTTATCGATATTATTAATGAAATTTATTAAAAAAACAACGAAGAGCACACATTAGAACGCAGCTGTCATAGGAATGTTGCTAGATAGGTCATGTTGCCGCCAATTTTATTTAATGTTGTAATAGGCCAAATTGTTTTTTTCCCTATAACTTTATAAATATTTTTTTTAACACATGGGACAAATTGCAAAAGATCCGCACGATTTTTTGACATTAAATGGATACAAAACATGAATTTCAGTAAATATGTCAGATAGGTCATATTGTCAGAATGACCACGATATGCTGTCTGTCATTTAGAAATATTTTCACAATACAATACTCTCTCAGTAATCCGCCACCCCAAAAACCAAACAAGTGTACAATTAGTGAAAGCGGCGGATTATAGTGCATATATACAAAATAATATGGTAAAAATTAAAACAAGTAGGTATGTCGTAAAAATAGTTTTTTTGAGAAATTTGTACTAGCGAATTACGGTTTTATTTATAATCAAAATCAAGTATTTACTAAATTATACATATTTATAAACTAAGTTTATTAACTAAATATTAAACAGTAAATCACTTGACCCAACCAGTTGTTCAGTGAGGCAGATATTCTTGAATGGCTTAGGATTCCTGGCTTTCATTCATTCATTCATCGTGCATTGTTTTGTTGCATCATCATACATTCATCACGAATAGTTAAGCGGTCAGATATAGGAGATTGTCTTTTCTGGAGATTCAAGAATTCTCAATATTTGATGTCTCATGAGTTCTTGAGATTATCGAAAAATCGACATCATTACGAAATTTTCTCTTCTTGCAGGCTTTTTTAGTTTTTAGATCTTCCGGTCAATATTTTTTAACCGATAGATTTAAGAAACTCCTTTCAGATTGAAAGTCAATGCCTTTTTCATCAATAAATAATCTAATTTTCTTGAAAAATTCCATTCTGTTTTTTTAATCCAGTAGCGGTTGGCAGTTTGGGTGACCATTTCTTTATTTCTCAAGAATATCGTAGATGATTTCTCAATAAATGTGAATTCACGAAAGTTCGGAAAATTAATTTCTCGAAACTCGAGTTTGGTTTTTTCTGTTTGTTACTCGAGAAATCTCGTTTCGACTTTAACCTTGCGTCATAATATAGCTTATAGCAGCAGTAAAAATAATACCCTCTGTTCATTTTAGAAACGTTCCTCTTTGTTTACCATTTCTCTATTATCTTTGCATAAATATTTTTTTAAACTTTCTTTATAAATTTGTATCCATGAGAGTAAAAAGTCCATTTAATTTTGTAATTTTATATAATTATTATCCTACATTAAATAGATTAACTTAATGCACATACTGCCTTCTTTAATTTGCTGAAGTGACAAAGGCCACAGTGGTTTTTCTTTTCTTTGTGGTCCTCAGGAGTTCGTAGTGCAGTAAGCGATAATGAAGGATTAGTGTAGTAATTTCAGAAATTAAGAAAAACGAAATATTACTTATATTAAAATAAACGTAATTAAAACCACCCTTATGTCAATTTAGTTAAAATAATTACAAGATAAAAAGAACTTTTTATATACTTACAACGTTTTTAAATTTTCTGTTGAATCATATAAACTTGACTTGACTAGCTTAAACGATCAAAAAAAAAAATGTACTTGATAGAAATACTGAATAATGAAATGTCATTTCATATTGATTTCCATAGTAACGCACGTATATATTATTTAATAATTTAGTTGCTAGGACCCCCTAGCAACCAATAATGGTATCGAAATAACTTTTCATACAAAACATAATTAACTAAAAATGAATTCAATTCTACTTAAAGATGGCTAAAAGTATTCAAAAATGCATTGGCATCGTGTTCTGATATATTCTAAAAGTTTAAAATGTCTAGCTAGTCGGGAAGTTAGTTAAAAATCGATTGCAAGATTTGTACCGGACAAAGAACCACCGGAATATCATGAAAACCCAAAAATATAGTTAGGTAAGTATATTATAAATTTTTAGCGGACAAATAAGAATACGACCTAAGAAAAACGTTGTAAAATAGTTTTGTTCGCCTGCGGCGTTGACAAACATTTCCTAATCAAATCTTTAGTAGTAGTGCGTATCAGATATCTAGACAGTCATTGCATTTGTCCGTCTAAGGCAATGACATATTAAAAGGTAGTTAGGTTAGGTTAAGGTATTTAACAAAAAAGCTTGCACACTTTAATATTTTCAGAAAATTATCGACCACTCCGGTTCATAAACTTTTCTATTTCGAGTGCTAATATAATCAAACTGTCCTCTGTTGGTAATTTTGGAATTATTGTATGTATGCTGTACGGATGATATAAGCATGCACCTATGTCAACATCAGTAAAATACCAGGAATGATGATGGCATATATTTTTTTAATTAAAATTAAACGGGAACTGTCAATCTGACTTATAATCATTTGAAACGGTTCGGTAAATATGTAGTGACCCATAGATCAATAATTTTATCCTTATATATTTTTTCCGACTAAATTCTCTGGTTTCGAAGTAAAACATTATGATTATAATGAAAAAAGATACACTATCGTTACAATTAGCAGCCTTCATTGTATTAATAATTATTTAGAAAGATAACAACAAACAAAACGCAAATATTTAACAGCCATGCAAATTCTTGTGATAACTGATAATATTTGGCGCCACGCATATCAAAAAATATTAATCATCATAATAATATGTTATCAAATTTGAGGAGTCAAAAATCAAAACTACTCTTTACGATAATAATATATTCGCATTTTTTTAGATTCAAATTTTCAAATTTTATTTATTTTTTACATAGGTAGGTATGTACTTTTAGTTAACATTAGAAATTATTAATTAAAGGTATTCACAACATGACATTTAGAAGAAAAGAAATAGATCAGCATTAAAGTAGAAAAGTGTAAATACAAAAATATATAAATTAGATACAAGGAAGTAGGTACACCGAATGAGCTAAGCAGACCCTATTTTAAGAATTTATAAAACAACGTCCACCTATACTCATCCTCACGCAGGTAGAATATGTCAATATCCGAAGTGATTTGGTTGAACAGAGGTATTGCCCTTTCAATTGGCATTACCAATAAATAAAAATAAAAGTAAATGAAACCACCATATAAATTTAAAAAAAAAAACACAAAAAAAATCACCGGGTCTGTAAGCGTTATGAGGTCATAGTGGTTTTTACAAGGGTAGAAATTTGAGGGAAAATCATTATTTTCAACGTCAAAACCGTATTGAACATTATTTATCAGTCAAATCAACGAATAAAAGCTTTCTCCGCTTTCCACAGTGAAAATGAAATTGACCACTCACCTCCATGACACACTGACCCCGATAATATTATTTTGCCCTAAAAATATACGGACGGATTTTCAAACTTTCAGGAAATAACTTGGATTGCACGCAATAACAATCACGAAACGGTGTGTTTGAAATTTTATCGAAGGTAACTTCGTGTTTTCATGTTAAAAGTTTAAAATATAATAATTTCGACGTAGATTAATGATTATTCATTATTACCTGCGGCATTTCATTATTTTGAAGAAAATCAAGATACAGTCGAACTCAGTTATTACGATCTCGGACATAGCGAGATCTCGGATGTAATGAGGAAACATTCGTTGACATTTGGTTTATGATTTTCTCCATAAATTTATTCACTGTTATAATGAGCAACTTATCGGATATACCGAGCTAAAATATTCGACCCTAAGCAATAAAATCCGATCGGACATGATGCCGCCGGGGACGGGTTACGTTTATGACACTAGTTAAGTGTCTAATTGTTGTTTTCGCCGACAATAATTAAAAAGTATCCACGCACATGGTTGAAAAATTCAAGGTGTGTGAAGTCCGTAGGTACCTATACAGCGTTCATTACAATAAACAACTTCTTTTGTAGTTTATTAAGGCCATGATTGTTTTGGGCATTTTAACGATGGTTTTAATTTTTTTTATTTTCGATTTATTTTGTAATGTGACCGCTAATTAAAAAATACATAGTCTCTGATATAACGAGTACCGCTTATAACTAGCAAATTCAGTCGGTCCCATCTGCCTCGTGCCAAGTTCGACTGTATTATCTAAACTAAACCAATTTTGCATGCACGTCAAATCTTACAAATACCTAAACACAGACACGAATAAAATGTGACACATGTTACAGCTACATAATTTAATAAACAGGAGGATCAGTTTCGTCCGGAAACCAAAAGGTACCTACTGATCGTTATTAAATTATGTAAATGGTTGCGTTTTTTCATAGTGGACTGTAATTTTGTGACAGGATGATTGTAATGGTGGATATGGATGGAGGGGGGGAGGTGCGATTACATGGGAGTTAGTCCAGGCACTAACCGTATTGATGATAAGCTGTTTGGCTGAAGCTGGTCCCTGATGCATGCCCTCATGTCATAATAGGCACTCTCACTGTACACTTGCGTTTATATGCCTAATGAGGAAACATCGTGTACCTGCACGGACACAGGTAGTTAGATTAACAGAGTTTGCACGGAGACTCGAATATAATGATGGTTTCCACGACGGGTGCACTATACACGCTCGTGGTCTGCATTTAACTTTTTGAATCAGTCTGTATATGCTTGGAATTACTCGTAAAACGACGCTCTAGCTTTAACAAGCCTAAACGCTCCCGTTGTCTTGAAATAACTTGAGGTAACTAAATGTTATTCAATCACGGTCTACTGATGGCCCGTAACTGCTGTTCGCCTGGACTTGCGACAATAACTGGGGATTTGAGGTAGGAAGGAAATATAGGGATAAAAGCGACCATAATTGCCCTAACCAGTTGATATGATTTTATTATAATTAATACAATGTCTTGCTACCAAGAATGGATAGTTATGTAATTAAGGGGGTGTGTAATATTACCAGTGGGTCTATTCTATACTTATCGAACATTTAAGTAATAAATAGTATCAAAATTAGGGTAGGTTTGTATCAAAATATTAGCACTTATTGTAACAATTACACGAAGCTGGTTTTTATTGTTGCAATAAGTGCGATATTTTAACAGCAGCAAGATAGGTGCTGTTAAAATATAGCACTTATTGCAACAATAAAAACCAGCTTCGTGTAATTGTTACAATAAGTGCTAATATTTTGATACAAACCTACCCTAAGTTTGATAATATTTATCACTTTATCACTTTAGCGGTCGATAAGTATAGAATAGACCCACAGGAGCATCTATCGGCAGATTACGTACGCAAAAAATTAGTACAAGTTAGGCCAGTGGCGCACCCAGGATTTAATATTGGGGGGGGCCCAAGGAGGAGAAAGTAAATTAGTCCCATAGGCTCTTTTTCTTCTTCACAGCCTAATTTCTCGTTTTCTATTGCACTCGGTGTACCTACACCATGGTCCCCACATCCTGAAACGGGCCCTCAGGCTAGGATATTTGGCGGGCCCCCTACCTACCGCTAAGATTAAAGGCAGTGTGAAACACTACATTAACGTTTTTCAAATTGTGTTTTAGTTGAAATTAAGGGTAGTTACACAGTGAATTATTGGCGATTTTAAATACATCCACATTAATAATGAAGCTGTCAAGTATCGACACATAATAATCAAAAAATATATTGCACAATTATATAAGTAATTGAAAATTTTCATGGTTATGAAATATAATAGCGGCGCCGCAGGCGACTTTTTTTACTATTAAAGCTAATTATTTGTGATGTGTGTTTATCTCACTTATCTGGTCAACCCGACCCACCGGGCCCTCCACAGCCCCGGCCCCCAGGCTAGAGCCCTGTCAGCCCTCCCTATCCATGACCTACACCACTCCGGAATTCGAGTGGACACCGAGAATTTTTTTGACAGTTCCATTAGGGATTGGGTTTCTAAAAAAACTTGACATTAGTGTTTCGAAATTTTTGTGTTAGAAATTAAAATCTAAGAAATTGTTCTAAAAAGGGTGCTGGAGAATTACAAATCATTTTTTTGCCAGTGTTTTTATTTGTTTAAGCCCAAAGGTTTATTGGTTTTCAATTTCAATGGTTAAAATCATTCTGATAATTTTCATGTTTGGGTGGTGTCAGGGCCCCTTGCCCCCCCCCCCCTGGGTGCGCCACTTTAACCACCTCACTTCAGTGTGAAAAATCAAACATTCGTACTTAGCTTCCATAGAAAATAAATGCAAAGTTTTTTTTAAAAATGCCTGTTTTTAAAGGTCTGGATTTGATATATTGGTCTATTACAGGTTTTAGCACTGCGGTAATAAAACTATAGATTCCCTGTGTAAATAAAACAGTGCGTAGATATTATAATGTTAGGGTTTCTTGTCTTTGCGAGGGTAACAAATCCTTTTAATGAGCCTAACATTGACGGAGCACCATCCATACAAATTCCTCCATGATATTTTAGATTTTTCTAAATATGAAGAAATAGAATTAAAAACATCTTGTCATGTCGTACGCTCGGTGAGTTCTTTGCAGCATAGATATTGATCCACTATTTTGTTTTCATTTATGACACGAAAACCTGTGAGGCCAACGGTAGACGCGTGCGATCGATTCGGCAACATCGAAATCACATTAGATCTTTCATCGGCTTTCATAATTTCATGAAGGACTTTTTCGGTTTTCGCTATTTCGCGGATTTTTCTGTTTTTATCACTATTTTCGCGATGCACTTGCAACAAGCCAGCGGTGCACCGGTTAAGAACCACTGGTCTAGAGCCACAATATTTATGCTGAATTCCACCGAAAAAAATGTTTTTTTTTAATTTACACCACCACCGACTGTGGTGGGCATGGCCCCCACATCATGAATGTTTGGCGGGCCCCCTTACCCATCACCAGGGTTAAGGGGAATGTGATGTTCTACAGTAGTGTTCCCAAATGGTATTCTGTGGATTTAACTATATTGTTAAATAATTCCCTTGAATTCTTGATTTGTCGGACCTCATATCATATTATCGATCGTTATCATACTATGAACCACTGGTCGCGACCCTCTCTTGTGGTAGCCAAGTAGCATTCGACCCTTCGATATTGGATAAATAACCATTTTTATTTTTATAGAAACACTAAAAATAATTGTAATATAAAAAGATACACGTGAATTATTATCATGTAGTTACGTATATCATATTTTCATCATACTTCATATTTTTTATGTTAATTTTGATGAAGTACTGAAGTAGTATAGCGCCACATGCGATTTTTTTTATAATATAACAAATTTCTGGTGTGTGTTTATCTCACAATTAGACGAGCCGCCACGCCGGGCCCTCTTAAGCCCGGGCCCCCAGGCTGTAGCCCTGTCAGCCCATGGTGGTGGGTGTAGTCGTACTTTTCGCCGAATTTGTATCGTCGATTTTGGGTTTTTTAATAGTGAAGTTCCAAAATATTAATTGAAAATGGAAAAAAAAAGTATTATTGCATTTAACTTATAGGTACACAAACCTACCCAACAGAACACAGCCTAATTTCTCGTTTATCGCACTTTTGTCTATTGCACTCGGTGTACACCACTCCGGAATTCGGATGGACACCGATAATTTTTTGACATTTCCATTAGAGATTGAGTTTCTAAAAAAACCCGACATTAGTGTTTCGAAATTTTTGTGTTAGAAATTAAAATCTAAGAAATTTTTCTAGAGGGTGCTGGAGAATTTAAAATCATTTTTTGCCGTGTTTTTATTTGTCTAATCTATTGGCTTTCAATTTCAATGTTTTTGGGGGGGGGCAAGGCCCCTTGGCCCCCCCCCCTGGGTGCGCTACTGAGTTAGGCACTCATGTATCAATGTCTATGATAATTGATAAGTATTTTTTTATTCAAACATATATTATGTACTTATGTTATAATAGATTTAAGTTTTGTACTACATATTCCATTTGAGTCGTTTTTGCGACTCGGGTTTGCCTTTCGGTATCTTCATGCACTATGCGTTCTCAGCATGGCATTAATAGTACAAAACTTAAATCCATTAGAATTTAAATTCAAATTCCATCAAGTACCCATCAGTCGATAGTATTAATATTATATAATGTACTTACAATTTTAAAATTATCTCTATACTTACAGGGATTCATATCTTCTTACAACCACACCCCAAGGGGTGAATTGTGATGGTAGTGCTAGTTATTGATGATCTTCGAATGCAATGCAGTAACCTGTTCGCAGTAAATGAAGATTTTCGATTGAATATATCGTTCAAATTAATTTGCCAATGACCATTTTACAACAATTACCATTTTCTACAACACAACCATAGACAGACCCCGCCTCGCACCACACTCGGTCTTATGTTTGACTGTGAAGAATCTGCAGTTTTTTTGACATATTATCAGGCGCAGATTGGACAACCTGGAGAGACTGGTAGTTTTGGGTGGCCTCCAGGGAAGGCGAAGCAGAGGAAGATCGTCTGCGCGCTAGAGCGACCAAATGAAAGAGCTGACTGGGGGCACCATCCATTCTGCCCTGAGAGAAGCGGAAGATCGAGAAGGATGGAGAGTCTTGGTCGCTCAAAGTATGGCGAAATTCAAATGTGGTCACGATCCTCAGCCATGAGTGCACGACCAAGAAGACGCCTGGGAATACTCTCGGGAATCTCAGAAGCAGATAGCCAATACTAAGGTTGCCACGTACTTAAGTGTGCTTTGACTGAGTTTACAGAAACTTTCTAATAAAAGTGACCATGGTAGAGAGGCGTATAGTGACTACTAACAAAAACAAATGATTCTAATTTATAAATGGTGGATGCATCCCACTTTCGCTGCCAGGTCTTCTACGCCGCATCCAGTGTCATTTTCTCGCCCGGCGTGGTGGATGAACCAGGTAAGTGAGATAAATACACACACAAATTGACTCTAACAGTAAAAAAGGCGCTATTTTGCTTTTAGAGTTTTGATTTGATTACTTAAATTCACGCGTACAAATTTATTTTATAATAATTTTTAGTGTGTTTCCTGAATAATAAAATATGGCTATTTATCCAATATGTCAAAGAGTCTCATGTTAGAGTACGTTTTATAACTTTACACTTTTTTGCACTCTTTACTATACTGATACGTATCCTTGCCTGATTACCTCACATAAAATTAGATCAAATGATATTAGGTACTTGTATTTATATAATGTGTAGTAATAAATAAATGGACAAATAATATATGTGAAAAAATATTTTTAGAATATTACACCATTTTCATCCTACACCCGGAGTGCAAATATATGAAGCATTTATTATACTCTACTTGATTACCACAAAGGGGTTGCGGTCAGTGCTTCAAAATAATATGATGCTGAGAATCATCAAAAACACCGTCAAAAACAACCCCTAATTTTACCATTTGGGAAACACTAATGTAAAACATCATACTGCCCTTGACCTTGCAATATGTTGGGGGGGGGCTCAAACAACCTGGCCTGGTGGCCATGACAAGCACTACGAGCGAAAAAAAATTGACAGTTTCGTGTCCCGGCCTGAATATAGCCGGCTTTGTCACACCCAGAAGGTAACGACCTGCACTTTCCATTATTTATATGATCCCTGATTTGAACAAAATTACAGTAGAAAGACAGAAATACGCGATGTGTCATTCTGATGAAAGATGATAGGTTGGTAAGGTAGTTTTATTTTTCAACCTATAAACACAATATATAAATAAATTAAGCCAAAACCCTAGCAACAGAACATCTCAGGTAGAAAGACTGAATCGAAGCGAAGGTAGAGGCATTGACTCGATGTTGGAGGTTGAAAGACTTCGCGCCATTGGTTCACAACCATTGGTATAATAAGGATTTTTTCCTTATTAACACGTTTTTCAAAACTATACTATACCTATAAATTCACCATTATGTCAACATTGTGACTGAGAGTCCTCGAGAGATTATGAGAAAACATGATTTAGAGAATATTTTTCTATGAGATTCTTGAGAATTAGAAGATCTTTGATCACATTTTTACATTGAATATTCAATTCGTAACATCAAAAAATTAATAATATGACTACCACTTAATCATTCTTCATAATATTGGCGGAAAGACCCTTTTTGTGAGCATTTAGATTCCAAAAAAATGGTAGGTAAGCTTTTTTTAAAAATGAATAATAAATTATTAAGGATCATTATTTTTCGAAATTCATCCCCCCCCCGTACCATTATTCAATTTGCTCGCCTGTGAATCATAGATAATGAAAACAATATAAGTACAACTATGATTATAATAGTTTTGAAACAAAGCTAGGTATTTTTGTTAATTTTACTAATAATTTATTGAGTAATTTAGGTTGAAACCTATTTCGGGCTATAAACCAGAGTTGGTCAGTAAGTCAGAGTTTTAGTCGACCGTTCCAAAGATGGGATTTAGAGGTGAGTTAGAAATACTGTCACCAGTTTGTGTACTCAAGTTTCGGATGAAACTACCCATACTCAGTATGCGTGGCCCAATAAACTTATTCCTAAAAACTTGTGATGATATCATCGCGATTCTTTGCACTCGCCAGTTGGTAGACTTTCAACACCATTGACATTAAATGCGCGCGAACGAGATAGCACTTGAATATAGGTATATTTTAATTTATTAGTCTATTGCGTTCGAATGTGTGTCGCAGCACAGTGGTGAGATGACTCAGAGGCGTGTTATATGACCGCTCAAAACATGTTTAATTTTTTTTTTAAATCACTGTTATTCATTTTTGTTAACAAGAATATTGTAACCTAACAGAAAAACTACTCATAAATTTAAAATGTGTTCAAAATTTTATAATAAATGGGACTTTTCGATAAGCTGAGCTCAGCATATTTTTAGCGATTCTATTGAAGCTGATACACAGTCTGAGTTCCCTGAGCCGATACGTATTTCAAAAACTAATATGGAGTTGGTTTTAGTTTCAGTTGAGTATGAAGCTTTTGTCGCATACGCACGCCAAACGCTCTATATAGTATTCCAAATACTAGTAAGTATTTTGGAACATGTTTCTATACTAAGTATTTTTTTATACTGGTAGTAAGTATACTTAGTTTTCAAAATCGACCAGTTTTCCCATGTCTAATGGGTTTATGGCCCGAAACAGCTGTCAACGTAAATCACCCAATAAAGTCTAATTAACAAAAATAACTGTACAAGTTGGTTTACGTTTACAGGAATCCAGGCGGGAAACGCGCTAATTTTCGTAGCTGATTTTGGCAAAAATCATGAATTCAGTAATGAAAGCCTAACATAACGTAACTTAACCTAACAAATAATCCAGTATATCGGGTATTTTAAATGAGCGTAGTTATACACAAAGCAGCCAGACCACAATTTTGAAAAAAATGGGTTATTGTGATTTCCATAATCTCACACGTTTGTTTTACATTCTGCACAAATCAGCCAAGCTGCTGTCATACAAAAATCTCATATAAGTGCATTTTAAAGATTTCGCAAATCGCAGAATATGACATTTTCGATCTGCATAAAGCAACCAAGCTGCTGTCATACAAAAATGTCCTTTAAATGCGTTCTAAAAATATGCCATATTCGATCTGCAAAAAACAATCTGCATGATAATATTGTGTACTTACCTAATTATTAAAATCCGGACTGTAAGGTGTGTTTTTCTACATTCAATTAATAAACATTATTTTCTCAATTACATCATATGTTTTTCATGTTATTATATATGATATATATATAGTATAATAGTATAATATATAGATTTTTCATGTAAAAATTAGTGCTAGGCAGCTAAATATTACTTAAATAGAACTTTGTAATTCCCATAATACTTGAATAACTTAGAAGGTTTTTTTTTTAAGAAAATATATGCAAAAATAACGAATTTTCTTAAAAAAAAATAAGCGTCAGCTGCATTCAAGAACGAACATTCTAAAAAACCCGTTTTGCACAAAACAGCCTGGACTGCTAAAACACCGAAATTTCATAGATTTTATGCTTTTATCCCGTTATAAGTTACACAAAATCATATATATATATATATATATAATATAATATATATCATTCAAAAAGTATAAACAGTATACAGAAACTATGTGGATTTAAAGAAACACACTTAACATAAAAGTGCTTCTATCTCTGTTTCAGATTTGTGTGGACTGGCTGCTTTGCGTATAACTACGCTCAAATAATATTTCTTTTATGCTGGCTTCCTCTAAGTAAACCGACAAGAACCAAAATAACTTTGTTACAAAACCACTATAATGGAGTAATGAATCATTATAGCGCCAGATCAATTAATTAATAACCTGTGATTATGTTTTAAGGATACAATAATTAGTTGACAATACCTGTCTTCAAATGTTACAAAGGATCCTTCCTGGTAGTTGACAGCTGCTGTTTCGTGAATAAGCTGTTCTAAAAAAGGTTACCTTTTCGTTTGTCATTTTTGTTCTGCTGAATTCTATTAAAATATAATTTCCCACTATTTTATAATCCGACCACAGAATATGTTATTAATTCCTAGACCAAATGTTCTGACTGGATTGAATAGAAAAAAGTTTTCTCTGCGAATTTAGAAATTATTAGAATAACGGCTACCCTGAATAACAGGTAATTATATATTAACTGACGATCTACTCAGGAATGTCGGTTTGATTATTTTATCAAATATTTTTATCAGCCGAGGGCGAAATAGGTACTGCTGGACGAAGGTCTCCCCTAACTTCGTATATTCTTCTCGTTAGTACAGTGTAAAGCCATTTTTTGTGACCATTTGTTCAAGATGACAGCTGAAATATATAATAATTACAAGATAAAAAGAACTTTTTATATACAACCTTTTTAAATTTTCTGTTGAATCATAGAAACTTGACTTGAATAGCTTAAACCAGCGATACTCAACCTGCGGCCCTTTAAGCTTTTATGTGCGGCCCGAAACACATTTATTATCAGGAATTTCGTATCTCTTGAGATTCGTTTAGACTTTGTCGCACCGGGCCCGATTTTCTAACTATCGTCTCGTGTGGCTCCAGACGATAGTTAGGAAATCGGGCTGCAGATAGTGCACAACAGCAAACGATTAATTTAAAAAACACGCATAATTTTTAAAATCTCAAAAATGTTTTGTAAAAAAGGGGGGTTTCATGATTTTTTTCGTCACACCGGTAGTGATGCGGCCCGCGTTACTTTACAAATATATGTATTTGGCCCGAAGAAAAAAAAGGTTGAGTATCATTGGCTTAAACCATAAAAAAAAAATTGTACTTGGTACTGAATAAATATAGAATAAGTACTGAAATGTCATTTTATACATTTCATATTAATTTCCATAGTAACGCACGTATATATTGATAATTTAGTGGCTAGGACCCCAGACCCCTAGCAACCAATAATAGTGTTTTAATTTTTACGGATTTCTTCCGAAATAACTTTTCATACAAAACAGAAATAACTGAAAATGAATTCAATTCTACTTAAAGATGGCTAAAAGAATGTATTGGCATCGTGTTCTGATATATTCCAAAAGTTTCAAATGTCTAAATAGTCGGGAAGTTAGTTAAAAATCGATTGCAAGATTTGTACTGGATAAACAACCACCGGACAAACAAGAACACGACCTAATAAAAACCTTGTATATACTGCGTGTCCATAAAATTGTATGTCGTATCATTTGGCCAATCGGTAATGTGTTCTAAAATCAAACTATAAAAACATACCTAATATTTTCATAGTAAATTGAAATCACAGGGTTGACAAATAAATGAAAGTACCTACAAAAAACCTGAATCTCTACAGAGTGAAAGTTATCTTGATAGACTTTTTACGAGGAATGTTAGTTAACCATTTTCTTAACACACGTCTTTTAACCAAATACCTATGTACGCATTATAAAACCTTGTCATTATTGTAGGTGAAAGTATATTTTACAACGTTTTTATTAGGTCGTATTCTTATTTGTCCGGTGGATGTTTATCCGGTACAAATCCTGCAATCGATTGTTAACTAATTTCCCAAATAGCTAGACATTTGAAACTTTTAGAATATATCAGAACACGATGCCAATGCATTTTTTAATACTTTTAGCCATCTTTAAGTAGAATTGAATTCATTTTCAGTTAATTCTGTTTTGTATGAAAAGTTATTTCGACACCATTATTGGTTGCTAGGGGTCTGGGGTCCTAGCAACTAAATTATTAATATATACGTGCGTTACTATGGAAATCAATATGAATGTCAAAATGACATTTCAGTATTATTTCTATCAAGTACATTTTTTTTGATCGCTTAAGCTAGTCAAGTCAAGTTTATATGATTCAACAGAAAATTTAAAAACGTTGTAAATATATAAAAAGTTCTTTTTATCTTGTAATTATGTTTAGTTAAAGAAAGAATCTAAGATTTAGACGAAATTGTGAGAAGCTAAACGAATTCCTATATAAAACGGTTACGTGTAAAATTTACATTGTAAATTGTGCGTACATTATATTACATTTCGCTGCAGTATAGTTCAGTGTGAGCTGTCTTGCCGGAAGGAGATGGCCGTATAACATTTAGATAAAAATTACACCTTTGTTTATAGAACACTGCAGACAGTGATGTTCAAATTTTATTAGATTCAATGGTATGTAAGAACATTAATCTTATATTAATTGGTATCAACTAAGTATCTGATAATAATGCTGTCAATATTATGAGTTATTTGAAACGTATAACTTTATATTTACGAGCACCTAACCTAACCTAACCTAACCTAACCTAACCTAACCTAACCTACTTTTGGATCATTCAGAAATACCTACGATAGGTTTGCATTTGTAATTTTCTTACTTAGGTATTTACTTATTTTATTCTATTTTTCATTGTATTACAGTGGTTTTTATTACTATTTTATTCAAATATGAATTTGATCTCAATACTATATGGCCATCTATTTCAGATATAAGTAATACGGTGAACTGCATACATACAAATTTCCGGATACCGGGTACCGTTCTAAATACTTTCATAGCTGAAATTATCGGGTTGACAGAATATCTAGAAATAATTACAAGATAAAAAGAACTTTTAATATAAGCACGTTTTTAAATTTTCTTTTGACTCATATAAACTTGACAATTCTGTGTATTAATAATTTAGGACAAACAAGGCAATTGTCAATAAATCATTTTTTTTTGCTATTTTGCAACAAACAAACAAATATAGAATATTGAAATGTCATTTTTTTCCATAGTAACGCACGTATATATTAATAAGTTAGTTGCTAGGACCACCCATTAGCAATCAATAATAGTGGATTGGGTTACGTATTTCTCCCGAAATAACTTTTCATAAAAAACAGAATTACTTAACTGAAAATGAATTCAATTCTACTTAAAGATGACTAAAAGTATTAAAAGAATGCATTGGCATCGTGTTCTGATATATTGATATGCAATATTTAGATAGATTGCAAGATTTGTACTGGATAAACAACCACCGGACAAACAAGAATACGAGCTAAGAAAAGCGTGGTAAATAAAAAATCAGGACCTCCACATTTCTCAATTCAGTATGTCTTACTTACACCCAAAAACGTATCATTGTTATGTATACGTCTATTTTACAGTATACCTACGTCGAATCAAAGACAGACTAAATTATAAGATGCTAAAGAAATTTATATTATAATATTTAAAATAAAAAAAACAGCTAATAAAGCTTGTCACAATTTACGACTATTCTACCAGAAATTGAGTCAATTTGAGAAGCAGTTTAATTTTAATGCTATTCTCTGTTTATCACGCCACTGCTGCAAATAAGGCTTTTTCCAATTCCCAGGTAGACCGGTTGGTGACCTCATAGTGGAATAAGGATGTGTCATTGTAAATTGTAACTGGCAGAGAGGCCAAAGGCGTTTTTTTCTACACCTGTATTTTTAGATATGACTAATCTATGTGCAGTTACTATTATTATTCATAATCGATATAAATAGCTGACCTCGAAATCATGTAATATTGGTAACGCTGAACGTCTATGGTTTGATTAGACTAACTTTTCCTAAACCGTGGTACCTACGCGTACGGGGTAAATACCTGCAGGGCATTGACGACTCAAGTAGAAAGCCGATACATTCACAACGACTGGTCCTACTTTTTACGCCCCTCCCGTTGTTGTCTATGGATGACCTGTCATTGTTCTAGAGTGGTCACACTGACGCGTCTGTCGTGTTCACAGTGACGTCCCGTGGGGGTAGGCAGATTGAGCATTGCTTGGGGGCGCCAGTTACTCAAAGGGCGGCAAATCGAGGATAATCATTTTGTATATATATATATATATATAAATAGCTACATAAACTTAGTAATAACGAAAATATCTTTCCATTAAAAAAACAGCTCATTGGTTGAAAACAAAATGTAGTAATTAACATGAAAGGTTTGACAGGACTGTAATTTTTTTGACGGGTTCGCGATGTAGGTATTACCAACGTCAAAAAAAACCCACTTTTGGGGAAAAAATATTTATAAATTTAATTTTGTTTAGTGTTAGTGGTAGGTATATATTTTGTTAGTACCTAATGTATCAATATAAAACATCTTAGATATTGGATTTATGAAAGGGTGAAAAAAAATACTGAACAAAAATGAAGCGGCATTTTGGCGCTGCCTAGGGGCGGCATTTTATCTAGGGACGTCACTGCGTGTTCACACAGGGAATGGTTTGATTTGGATAGATGATAGCATTAACACGCCGTCTACAAATGTAATGCATAGATCAATGCTACATATTTTTTGGTAATCGATATTATCACCGGATTTTGTGTGAAGGACTAGTCTGACTTTGACAGCTGATGAATAGCAGGAATGTATATTATTTATAAATGACACTGATAGTTAATATATTTAATTTATAAATAAGCATTTTGATTTTGACAGCTGAACAGTGGACCACTCGTTGCTTGTGCAAAAAGATATTTTTCTATAATCTAAGGCTCATGCTTTATTAATCTAAAGATGGCGCTGTGCAGGGCCATTATTCATCACTTAACACCAATCAATAAAAAAAGTGATAAATATGATAATGTCGTATTCATGCAGTTAATTATTCCGGGAAGTTAACTGTTAGGCGTGATGTTTTTTAACACGGCCGGTTATGATTAACTGCGATCTGACAATTTTCATTGAGTAGTAGGTAGGTACTGCAAAATATTTTTATCAACGGTCATAATTGTTCGACTCGTCAGTGTCAGAAAGCTCACGGCAAACTATGCTACGGTGAAATGTTTTACGTATAATTAACATGTAACCCTTTCCGATATGATTTCTTTCGACTCAGATCCCATGGAAGGACAATGGCATTATTCCGGAACGTCTTAATGCCACCTCAATAACCTCCCTTGTGTACACACCTACAAACATTGATGCATATTAGGATAAGTATTATGTTTCTATCGATCCTCTTGTATATTGTAAATTAACTTATCATATTATCTTCTTCTTATTGTGCCATCCCATGATCGGAGGTCAGCCACCATCAACGCGATCTTATCTTTGTCGTCTGCTACCCGGAAAAGTTCAGTGGAGCTGCACTCGTACCAATCACGGAGGTTCTTAAGCCACGAAATGCGGCGCCGTCCTCTGCTACGCTTCCCATTGGTCTTTCCTTGAATGACAAGTTGGGGAATGCTGTATTTTTGTCTTCTCATAATGTGGGCGAGGTACTGTAGTTTCCTGGTTTTGATACTACGTAGAACTTCTCGGTCCTTCCCCATTCGATTGAGAACTTCAACATTTTGTCACCCGGTCAGTCCAAGGAATTTTGAGGATGCGTCTATACAGCCACATCTCGAAAGCTTTAAGTCTCCGTGACATCTCTTGGTTTAGCGTCCATACTTCCATCTATCATATTATATTCATTTGATATAAAATTTAAATGAAAAAAAAAAAGTTTTCGTTATTCTTGGCACAAATTTCTACATAAATATTTGAAAGGTAGATAGAAAATTGATAATACGTATTATGTCGACCCGCCTTCTTATTCTGAAAAGAATATTGATTGAAAAAGAACGAACCCTTATTTTCAAAAGGTCAGGCCCACATTTAGAATCTCGTCTAAGATTTAAAAGTAATACGGTGTCCACATTAGTTACATGTCAGACCCTGACACTAGTATCTACCTATTATTCTATAAAGTTTTTTGTATGCTACGAAGTCTCAACTTAGGCTTATTTAGATGTACATTTATAGACTTAATAGATAAATGATTATACAATATTTAAAAAAATCAAATTATTCATAATGGTTATTTACATAATAATACATGTGAACTTCAACCATGTGGTAATGTAATGTATAGGTACTAACTACTTGCAGGATATACATTCTTTCAGAAAAATTCACAGAATAACTTGATGTTTGGCTGAGCTATACATATCTCAATATTAAGTGGTAATAATTATTGATAATTTTGACTAATAATTACATTTTCAAGGAACCTTCGTCTTTGACCATATAAAGTGAACATTACCAAACATGGTGATTTAGGTATATCTTCATTGTCGCTTCCGCATTGACATTTAGAATCAATAGTGATTAGCTTTGCGTCAATTAATAATTGATACAATTATTCCCCTATGGTCTATCGAGCATTTTATTGGCGTACCAGGCTATAATTTAAGGTACCAGGGCTGGTTTTTACTACTGTAATGCGATTGAAAATACAGAACAGATAATAAATATAATACCGATAGCTTACCGATAGGCTATATTCAATACGCTTTTTGAATATGTGAGTGTGCTACGAAAATGAAGCACGTGCAATAGTGTGTGTAATACACCAACATAAAATGGGCGTAAATGCATAAACCGAGAGCAGTTTTCAGTATTCGACGTAAAACGTATTCTTGACACGTGTGTAAGTTTACCCCGGATTCTTCCTTCCTCGAGTCGGTTACCTGCTATCTCCTTACCCGTTAAGTGTTTCAGTTCCTATTATTTCTGAGTTCCTTGGAAAATACCGTTTTCCCATTTTGTTATACCCTGTTATTTTAACATTAGTTTTAGCTGGTTATAATTATAAATTGTCTGTACCTACTTAATTGTATTTTTAATAAGGTAATGTGAATTTATTTATGCTTCTCTCAACAGTTGCTGTTTTCGTTAGCTGTTATTTGCTTTCACATTTCTCTGAATTCCAATATTATGTGAATCAATTCAATAGAATGTAATTTTACCATCGTTTGAAATTGTTTTTTATAAATTTGTTCCATTGAATTACAATGACCCCTCCATGACACTTTCTCTTTTTGCTATACCGTATGTGTGTATGTGTATATGTGTGTATGTGTCCGCTTACCGAATAGATAAGGGTTCTTTTTTACTCATCGTACCTACCAGTTTTACATTGGTAATATAATATGATTATAACCTAGTGGTGTAAAATGAATTTTAAGCCACCAACTGCGTGAAGAGAACCTTAACATGGCTTGCCTGCTCTTCAAGCCAACCGGATTCCGGCGTCCTGAAGGTCACCAAATACCATTTATAGAGTGTATACGACGGAGTTATGGGATGCTGGTATGACCTGGAATGACATAAAAAGACTGGCTAGCGACAGATTTCCTTGGAGGAGCCGTGTGGTGTCCATATTACGCTCTAGCTGCCATGGCCAAAGAAGACATAATAAATTATTATTTCATAGTCAACGGAATCATTTTCAAGACTTAAGAATGTAACATTTTTTTATTGAATATACACAGTTCAAGATTTATTTTAATATGTATGTTTTTGATGTGTTTCCAAATTATGTATGTTCAATAATAAGAATGCAGTAGTCTTCATTGAACAATCTGCATGTAATAGCTTTTTTTGGTAACACAGATGGGATTTGAATCGATAACCATCACATTATGGGCGTTGTGCTTTGTGGTTAAGCTACCGATGTACTCACTTTCTCAGTCACATTATGCTTAGATTGTATTATAATCAGATCATTAGTGGAAGAGGCGGATGTGAACCAGACATAAGAAGGTGCACACAGATTGCGAAACTATGGAAGAATTTTAATTGTCACGAAAATGATTCTTGTGCAAACATTAGTGTTCTCTATATTTTTGTATGATGTCGAGTCATGGATCAGGAGGGTATGATAGTGGAAGGCAATTCATGCCTTCAAAATGTGGTGGTGTTGGCGTCGAATGCTTTATATATTTCTTGGATATAATACATAGCGCAGGACGAATCAGCCATTCATCTAGTACTCCAGATAAAGAAACGCCTATCGACTGTCAACAAATACGTCTGAGACGCATTCTGTAGTTTCCGGCGTGAACCAGATAAACTAGAGAGACTAGTGGTTTTGGGTAGCCTACAGAAAATGCGAGGAATAGGAAGAGAGTCAGCGTGCTGGAGCGAACAGACAAAGGAGTTTACTGGGGTAGTATCTACTCTGCCTTTAGAGAAGCAGAAAATTACTGCATTTTACGGTGTTCACGATCCTCAGCCATGAGGGACAGACTGAGAAGAGAGAAATGAAGATAGACAACAAAATAATAGTATTTTATACGTAAATTATTACAAAAAAATATATTAATAAGTGTAATAGTCAGTGGAGCAATGTTTTTAAGTCATAAATCGAAAGAAACACAAAGGGCGCCTAGTGTCCTGAATGAACCAATGTGCGTTCATTTACGTGATAAACCTTATTGCATATTATGACATAGATGTAGTAACTATTGATAATTTCTTTTATAGTGTTAACTGTCAATTCATGGTGGAACTGCATTGTATTATTTGATTAATAATTTGTAATTAAATAAAGTTACTTTTTTCACTTTTTAATAAAAAATTTGTATCGGTTTCGTCCTCTTCAAGGGGAAATTATCAGTCAATGTCCCCTTGAAGAGGACGAAACCGGTACAAAAATTTAATTAAAAAGTGAAATAAGTACTAAAAATTTGTGTTTTATTTAATTACAAATAATACAATTGATAATAACATATTATTATTTAACACGTGTTTATCCCATATTTCTCTACTCTAGAGATTTACAACTTGTTAAGTACTATAATATAAAGATAAGGTAACGCATTTTCCATTATTTGTGTGCTCCCTAGCCAAAATAAACCAGAGATTACAAGAATTTATAGCCGCCATCTTTCATTGAGTCAAAAACACAGCATATTTTTTTTTATATAATGGCAATCAATTTAACCATGCGTGTGTTGTAATAAAAACGTTCATTAATATGAAACTTGAAGTATTATTAATAGTTAGTTGTGGTAGTTTGGATTAGTTTATAAATAACTCTTCATACAGCCCTGCACTCTAACCTCTGCTGGAATTAGAGAGAGGTTATTTTTTTGTTATATATGAAGAATCGTCGCGTGGGATGGGATGGGTCGCCCTCCACTGAATGCACTGTACGTCCCGGGGCTTTTCTGGGAAAAATGTAAGGCCCCGTCGATTGACGACCAACGTATAGGATTATTACTTGTCACCATTGGCGTACTGCCGGCGTCAAGTATAAATTTCACCATAATTTTCATTTTGTTAAGGCTTTACTTCAGCTGAGGCATGGTCTAAAAAGATAGTGACTATGCGATGCGCGCGTTGTGCAAATGACGCGAGCCGAACAAAATATAATTTGTCATAAAAATTCAGCATGCGTCCTTTTAATGTTATGTTTATTATTATATTCGTAATAATAATAGTATTTCGACCGTGTTTAGGAAAAAGGGCGGGTAGAGTTCGGTTATGAGGAATACAGTGGAAAACACATTTTGAAAATAGCCGATATACTGAATTATTTGTTAAGTTAACCTAACCAAACCTAACCTAAACTAACCCAAACTAACAAATAATCCAGTATATCGGGTATTTTCCGCTGTATTCCTCATAATCGATCTGTACCAAAGGGAACCCACACAGAACGAATTTTACAGGAGAGGCAAAAAACGTTGTTTGAATGATTTTGGTTTAATATTAATAAAAAAAATAGGCATAGACATTGGGTGCATGATGATTGATGATTTGGTGTAATATCTTTTCGATCTACTAATAATTAAATAAGTTATTAAAGAAAATCATTAAAATTGAGGGTAAATGCTTTTTTCCTTAAATTAAAACTTAATTAAAGCTCAATTAAAACCTGAATTTAGATAATAAATAGGCATCTGCGGCTTACTTCCTTTTTACAGAACGTGTATTTAGTTGTATACATTGTCAATATCTAATAAAAGCACTTTTCGAAAAATCGAGGGTTACGCCCTTTTTCTTAAACACAGTCGATATTCATTGACATGTTTTCTTTTTCAAGTACATGTGGAACGTTTTTTTAGTCATCTTTACACGATTTAAGAATATATTCCTCCGACGCCATCACAAAACAAATTGACGTCTCCGATTGGCGACGACTGCGAAATTTCGTTTCACCTACTGTTGAAAATTATTTGCCGTTTCACTTATGTATGCTCTTAAATCAGATTTGCGATCATATTATATTACTAGTATTAATAAATAGCTGATTCATTTCTTTCGAAATTCTTCTGTCATTATTCAGTAGGCACAATTTATTTAACAATTGATATATATACCTATATATATGTATATCTAAATGGTGTAAATACCCATTACGATTTTAATATTGGTAAATCAAACACTTTTTTTTAACAAACACTTTAATTTACACCCACGATGGCCGCGTGGCTTAAGCGCTGACCTTTCGTGTCGAGAGTCCCAGGTTCGAATCCTGGGTCTGGCAAGTACACATATTGTTTTTCAATTTGTGTGTGAGTCAGAGTATGGACCTAATAGGTTGAGCAAGTGGCTGACATCCATTTCTCGTAAAAATAAAAATCTGTTAATACAAACTCCCACTCTGTGGAGGCCCATATGGTCCTATTAGGAACGGACATGGTCGAAATACAATTTTCAATAATTTACGTTAACATTTTAAATTAGAAAATACGAGGGTATGATATCATTTTTCGACTGTCTGACGTGCCGAGCAGTTTTTCATGGAGAAAAAATAGTTTATAAGAATTATACGGAGCATTGCATACATAAATCTTTTTTCTTTTTAAATTATGCCATACATTTCGGTCCACCACTTTGGAAACTGTCTGGCAGAATTACTACTACAAGCTTCGCCAAGCTTTTGTTCCTTATTTGGTACAGCTATTTTTGTGGGTAGAAATGAAATTGATTGGTATTATATTACTTAGTTATTTACGCATAAATCGACACCAGAATTGTTCCGATCAGATTAGGCAGTTTCTCGCAGTTTGTAAATCGATCAAAATCAGAGGTTCGCGGCGCGGCTTCTCCCGCCGCCTGATGAGGTTAGTGCGATAATATTATATGTGACTCATAAAGCCTGAGGACCGACCTATGCAATTATATATTTACATTAAACGTAATGTTTATTCTTGAACAGTATTTACCTGCTCTTTTTTAGACAATGCGATCTGTCATTTATTATTATTATAGATATATTTTTTCTCTTCAAAATAAAACATTCGCATGCCATGAAAAATTATAGGTTCACCACCACTGCACCAAACTGTCGTGGCATGACAAACATCGTCACAATCAAATTGGTATCTGAATCTTTGTATTGCCATATGAATAGTTAGTTCTTTATGATCTACAACCACGGGACAGATTAATAAATACAAATGTAAAAACCACCGCCATGGACCAAAATTTTGAAGCAGGGTACTTTATGACGGTCAGGTCATAAAACCCAAGTATAGTAAACAGTGCCGGTTTCCCACAATATTACATACACCGTCCTGGCATTTACGGATTTACGTGACAAACATTAATGCATATATTATTATCATAGAGACGTAATTATTGAAAATAACTGTAAAAGTCGGTTTACAAGAAGCCAGCTGTAAACCGCGCTAATTTCCATAACCAATGTTGGCAAAATTCACGAATTCAAGACTGAAGACCTAACCTAACAAATAATCCAGTATATCGGCTATTTTTTAAATTTGTTTGCCGCTGGCTTCATGTAAACCGACAAGAACCAAAATAACATATTATTCTTTAAGGCATGTTTAAGTTTATCCCGGATATTTCCACACTCGACATCCGTTCGTAGTCTGTGATACCACACCCATTCGGGTAAGGTAGAGTATACGTTTTATAACTTTTCACTTTTTACTTCACTGATACACCTCTTTGCCTGATTACCTCGCATAAAATTCGATCAAATTATATTCACTTGTATTAATATATGTAGTAAAAAATAAATAAATGGATAATATTATATATAAAAAAATATTTTTAGAATATAATATCGTCTCTGTTCTGGCAGAATACACTAACTGGAGAATACTAGTTTTGAGTAATTTGACTTTGAAGTTGTTAAAATGTTTGAAATGGTCTATCATGTGAGTTTATTAAGTAATCGTAAGAAGGATGATTTTAAAATAAAGACTGTTTATTTATTAAGAAGGTTTCCAGACGGTAAAGTTAGAAATAAGGAACATTTTGGTATAACTAACTCAATATGTAATTTTTTCGAATTAGTGTTTTCTGCCAGAACAGTGACGATGTATTCTAAGCCTAAGTTATATATCATTAATTTTGTGTTCCCTGTCAATAACGGTCGGCAGTATGCGTTTCATTGAAGGTTTATGTAATAATCTTTTATTATTATTCTATCTCCTGCACTTTTCAGTACGCCCCTGATTCCAGTGCATTACATTCTTAGAAATATAATACAGTTTTTCACATTTGAAAAGGCATTAACTAACATGAAGATGATAACTAATATGAACGATGTGATCGGTTTTTGTTTCTCTCCAGGAATTGTGCGTTGGCATTATGCCCAACAAAGAGAATTGTTAACGCTTTGTCGGAAATATTATTTACCTCCTTATTGTCCATATGCACCACCTGGATTTCAATTGAAAAATATCAGGTACATTGGGGATGTTTTTTTTATACTTTTATCTTGTATCAAAGTAATAAATCTGTTTGCAGTCATCGAGCCGGCATGCATTTAAATTTAGATAATCATTCGATAGACCTAACAATATATCATTATCACCTTCGATTTAAAAAGTTGTCAAAATCACCTACTCAGAATCGTGTCCGGAAATGTATACGCATGCAGTTGACCCGGTTGGCCGTATCATGATTCGGAATTCGTTTGTACCTCAGTTGAGGCAAGGTCTAAAAAGATCGTGGCTAGGCGATGCGCGGATTGCGGGTCGCGGGTGCAAATGACGCATGCCAAACGAAATATAATTTCTCAATGACATTATAATGGACAACGCACTCAATACAGTAAGCAAGTAAATTCGCGCATAACGACATTCGCACACATATATTCAGACGTCACGCAATTTCCATCATGCGATATCACGCATCGGGAATTTATAGCAATCTGACCTTTATTGTAATGGCGTTAGAACAGTGTTTCTAGTGTCAATGTTCATTTGAGCGAAGCCGTCCGAACCGAACCATTCGGCAGACCCAACAAAAAGGATAGGGAATTTATAGCAATATCAGCTTTATTGTAATGGCGTTAAAACAGATTATGCCATTCGGCAGACCCGACAAAAAAGTGAGTGTCATTTTTTCCTCCAGATGCTTCGTCCATATTAATGTCATTGTAATTTGTCATATAAATCCAACATACGTCCATTTTATGTTCTGTTTATTGTTCTATTAGTAACAATAATAATATATTCATTGACATGTTTTCTTTTTAAGTAAATGGGTAATGTTTTTAGTCATCTTTACACGATTTAAGAATTAATACGCCCGTCGCCATCACGAAACAAAGTGACGTGTTTCCAGCTCAACGTTCTCACTCAGAATGCGAGCGAGTCCAAAATTTCGTCGCGCCTATAGTTGAAAATTATTTGCCGTTTCACTGATGTATCACTTTAACCATTATAATACAGTCCTTTTTATAGTAGGTATGGAGATCAAATGCATATAAAAATAAAACACTTACAAAATACGTAATAAAAACCACCAGAAGACAGGGGAAAGACTAGATACTTAATTTAATTTTAACATAAGTAAGTACATAATTTTAAAACACATCTGAGAAATATTAATCCTTTAGAAAACGTTTTTTTAAGAAAAAAAACATCCAGCAGGATTCGCTCCCATGTGTAAATAAAATTCAATTAAACCCTGCCTCGACCAAACCATAATAGTTTAGGTATGCTATGGGCGATCCGACAAAATAGTATACACTTATTTATTTATTAATATTAATACTATCGACTGAAGGTACTTGATGGAATTTGAAGTTAAATTCTAATGGATTCAAGCTCTGTACTATTCCATTTAAGTCGTTTTTTTGCGACCCGGGTTTCGCCTTTCGGCATCTTCAGGCGCCGTGTACACTCACCAAAGGTAAACACACACTCTTAACTCTAGCTTATATAATAAATCAATATAATAAAGTAGGTAAAAACTCCATTACCAACCTATCAAGTCAAAGGTCATAAAAATACAATAAACAAATTAAGAATAGTTGAAGTGTCAGTAAAAAATCTAATTAGTAAAAACCCTATCTTAATGTACACCTTTTGTGAGTGTACACGGCGCCTGTAAACGCCGAAAGGCGAAACCCGGGTTTGCTTCTTTTTGATTTCGTTGAATTAATAACATTTACATTACCAAACTACGAGTATATTCGAAAAAATATATTCTTCCATCTATAAAATATCAAAAATTGCATACTTTTAGATATTTTATGGATAAATGAATTTCTGATTATTATCTACTATGGCTTAGATTACGCGGGGTTTAATTGAATTTTAAAAACTATCACATTGTGGTGATAGTTCAATGAAAACAAATGTGTTTGATTGACAAAGTTTAATATGCACTATTTGTGTCAGATCGTAACAGCCACTGAGTATGATTGATTGTATATTATGTAAACTAATTTTATAATACAGGACACCACTTTAAATTTACAAAACATCTTTCTTTACTATTTTTTATATCATCATCATCATCAGCCGGGATCAATCCACTACTGGATGAAGGCCTCCCCAAGCTTTCTCCAACTCTCTTGGTCCTGTGTCGTTCGCTGCCACGTATTTCCGCTGAACTTTACCAGTTCGTCAATCCAGCGGCTTTTAGGGCGACCCTGTGGCCGTTTCGTGCCCCTTGTGTACCACTGGATAACGGCATTTGTCCAGCGGCCGTCCTTTCGGCGAGCAATGTGCCCCGCCCATCTCCATTTCAGCTGTTTGGCAACGTCTATTACATCGCGTACTCTTGTCTGCTTCCTAACCCATTCGTTTCTCTTACGGTCCTTTCACGTGATGCCCAACATACACCTATCCATGCCTCGCTGTGTGACTCTTAGCCTTTGGACATCTCTCGTGTTGAGGGTCCACGTCTCGCAGCCATACGTGAGCACGGGTAGCACACATTGGTTGAACACCCTACGCTTAAGACATAATGGTAGGTCACTCTTGAAGATACTATTCAGACGTCCGAAAGCACTCCATCCCAGCTTTGTTCTTCGAGCAATTTCATCGTGCATGCTTCCGTCTATGGACACCTGCTGTCCGATTTTTTTTTTTATATAAAAGTAGAAAAATAGATATCTAGATCATGACCCCCACATCCTAAAGCGGGTGGGGGCCAACGATCCTAGCCTGGGGGAGCTAGGATCTTTGGCGGCCCCCCTTGCTTATCACTAATGGTAAAGGCAGTGTGACGTTCTACAGTAGCGTTTTCCACATGGTGTACATGGTAAAATTAATGTGTAGGTATATTTAGTGTTTTTTAGTTATATTTTAATACATCCATTTGAATTATGGAGATGTCGAGTATCGATACACAATTAAAAATTGTGTCGTACAACCACAAAATTTTAAATAATATTATTGAAGGAAACTAGCGCCGCAGGCAACTTTTTTTACTATTAGAGCATTATGATGTGTGTTCATCCCACTTATCTGGTTGAAGCTAGAGCCCTGTCAGCCCCCCCTTGTGGGGGCCATGAGCTAGATACATAAAGTAATGCAAATTTGTCACTGCATGATGGTAGATTGTAGAAGAAGAAGGGCGTTGAGTATTCGTTTATCTGATTATATAATTTATATATGAATATTATAACCTCTCTCTTGATCACAGAGCTAACTGGCAGTGATCGTATTTTGAAAACCACTGTTCTAAAATCAATTAATCATAAAAATAATCTAACTTCAGTAGCTACTTGACGTTAGAGGTAGTTAATCGATTTAGCCTGCTCGAAGTACGAAGTCGTTATTAGTTGAGTTAAATTAAAGCCTATTCTAAGAAGTGAAAAGTGGTTAACTATTTTAACCTATAGATTGCTATTATTACCTCTACACAGTTCGTGGAAAAATAAAATTTATTTCTCAGCTTTATTACACGTTTAGTTTCATTTTAAATTACTCAGTATAAGTAAAGTTGTAAATAAAATCAAAATTAACAGTGAAAAACGTACTAAGTACCTATACAAAATAGCAGTGGCGAAGGGTGAGTTTTGGAACGAGGTAGGATGTGGATATCAAAGAAAAATAACACACTTGTCAGGTATATTTATGGGAAATAAGAAGATAATACGATATTACTGCTGACGAATAGGTACATATATTATTAACGAATTCAATGGAATTTCAGTAGCTCATTGACAACATACAATTTATTGAGCGAAACATTTGATGAATGAAAACATGAAAAACATTTCACTGTGAGCTTTCTTACCGGAAAGAGATGACCGTATACTATACAGTCTCCAATTTTTTTATATTTAATATGAAAATTAACTCAATTTTCATAAAGCTGATTTTTGCAAAATTCATGAATTTAAGAATGAAAACTTAACTTTACCTAATCTAACCTGACAAATAATTCAGTACATAGGCTATTTTGAAAAATTGTTTGCTGTTGGCTTCCTCTAAAGTGTAAAGTGTTAACCGACAGAAACCATGTTTTATTTAGACATGAATTTTATGTCAGTACTATACGACCCAAAGAGGTTGGACGGTCTTTAATAATATACATACAGCCATATATTTCCGACACAACATTTCACGGTGAAGTGTGATACGGCGAACTACATACATAAACATAAAAAAATAAAATTATTTTTAATTTTTAAAAACAGTCTTTATTTATTTATACGTGATTGAATGGCATAGATTTTTTAAATTTCTTTTATTGTGTTAACTATCAATACATGGTGGAACTGCATTTTATTACAACGTTTTTATTAGGTCGTATTCTTATTTGTCCGGTGGTTGTTTGTCCGGTACAATTCTTGCAATCGATTTTTAATTAACTTCTCGACTAGCTAGATATTTGAAACTTTTAGAATATATCAGAACACGATGCCAATGCATTTTTTTAATACTTTTAGCCATCTTTAAGTAGAATTAAATTCATTTTTAGTTGATTCTGTTTTTGTATGAAAAGTTATTTCGGAAGAAATCCGTAATCCAATCCACTATTATTAGTTGCTACGAAATTATTAATATACGTGCGTTACTATGGAAATCAATATGAATGTCAGAATGACATTTCAGTATTATTTATATCAAATACATTTTTTTTGATCGTTTTAGCTAGTCAAGTCGAGTTTATATGATTCAACAGAAAATTTAAAAACGTTGTAGGTACTTATATAAAAAGTTCTTTTTATATTGTAATTATTATTGATTTATTTAATAAAACGCATTTTTTTGTACTTTTTCCACTTTTTTATTTAATAAATTTGGACCTGTTTTGTCCGCCTCAAAGGGATATTTTCAACTGAATAATAAAATAGGTACTTATCTATTTACCAAAACAAAATCATAAAGGCGACTATAATCATCTAGGTAGGTACCAATACATCGCATTATCCGTCCAATAATACTTTATCACTAACAATTAAATATAAATTAATGAGATTGGATATTATTTCTTACTAGGTAGATCATTAAGGACACTAAAGAAATATTCTAAAATTATTAACAAAAAATGAAACAAAAACTTAGACTATAGATACATCTAGACGCCACCCGTTGCATTGCTAAAGCGTCAATTACATTGAGCTTTTTTACGAGCTGATTATTGGCAAATTTATAATCTGCCTGTAGATTCGCCCAGTGTAATCATCGAACAAGCTAATAAGCAGGTTGTAAACACTCCACCGAGAAAAGTTGAAAGCCGGTCAACTTTATAAGCTACACGCCGGCTTGTGGGCGTATCGCGTCTGCGCAGTAGAGCGTGGTGGTGGAAAAACGAACTACTCATTTTGAAATTTACCTTTTTGACGTTTAATGGAAACATTATTATGGAGCGTAGCGACCTCCCGGCAAAAAAACGAACTACGTTCCGTCAAAATCGCTCGCTGGCTTGTGGCTATGGAAAATTTTGTGTGTAATCATGAAATCGCAGTAGCTGAACCGCCCGCTTTTAAATTTGCCAATAATCAGCTCATAAAAAAGCTCAATGTAATTGACGCTTAAATGAAGCTGCGTGCCGTGCGTTTGGTTTGTGGGCGATCGAGCGCATTCGTACAGAAATGTTTGAGACCATAGACCATTTCGCTAGTGCTTGCCCAAAGTGCTCGCACTAGACGCTCAGAATTAAAATATAATTTTCTATTTTTTTACGTATATAGTATTTTTAAGCGGTCAAAATGCAACCATTAGGTAAAGATATCCATAATTTAAGTTATTTTAAAGAAAAACTAGGTCACTGATATTAAAATATATAATAATATAAAAATAAATTATCACGAACATGTATCAACTTACCTATGAAACGTAATACCATCTTCTTGCTTATCAGTACGGCTACCATATTTTAATACAACACACAGAACCATCTTTTCTACTTAATTAACTAAAAATATTTACCACTGACTTCATGTTTAACACAAAAAATAGCAATTTTAGCGGTTATTGACGCTTAGTTAAGCAATAAGCTAAGATTTGCCGGCTACACCGTAGCAAACCATCTCCCACATCTGTAAACCTTTTATCTTACTCTAGCGCGTATCGCAGAGATTATAAGGGTGCCGAATTACTTTCTCACTCGCACTTATGCATCGTTTTTGTTCAGGAACAAAAAGCATTTACAATAACATTTCGATATTATATTTACGATAAGTCAACATTTAATAAAATAAAAAAAATAATTAACAATATTCATTTTAAGTACAAAATTTACAATAAAAATAAAAATAAACAGTATTATCACTTGATGGATACACCAATACAAACGAAAAAATATGAGGCAAAATTTTTAATAACAATAAAATAAAACAAGAAATAAGTACACTCTATAAAGTTATGTTCAATCAATAAATATTAAATGGGATATAGCAACTGAAATAATACGAAATTTAATTGATCACTTAGCTAGCAGAATAGAATTAGGTATAAATCTCTCAGGTATATCTATTGATCTCTAGGATTTCCTGTTTATCCAATTTTTTCGATTTCTCATTCAAATGTAGGATTTAAAAAAAAAATTAAGTATTTTAAAAGAATGATTATTTAAATATAAATGATTTCCAAAAGATGACAATTCACTACGATTTTTGCACATTCTGAATGCTTTTTGATTCTAATGTTAAAAGATTGTCGACCTGTTTGTTCAACATATTTAACATCACAATAGTCACAATTTAATAGATAAATACCACTTTGTTCTTTATTATCTAATCTTTATTATTCACTAGTATTGAATTCAAATTTTGTGTAATGTAAAAAGTTACACTCAAAAGATTTTTATCTATTTTTATCTATTATTAATATTCTCAGACACTCTTCCTGGGAAACATAATTTAACCCAGTGTTTTTTAGCACTGAGCTCAACACTCACCAAGCTAGAGTTCACATTTAGTAAAGCTAAAAACTAAAAAAATAGCTTTTTAATTGAATAGACCTGAATAACCGTAAAATATTGTTTTAAATTGCAGGTTTTCCTTAACGGCCCACATGCTCAGCGCACGTCAAAATGGAGCTTTTACGCTATTTTCAAAGCATGATCCTGGACATTCCATAAACGTTGTAGATAATCTATTTACATAATTTTGAAGCCTTAATATCCTTTATATTTATTTTAAACATTTGATGACTGCATAAAGTATTTTTATTACATAAAATAGTATTCATTTAAACCTCTCGCTCTAATGTTTTAGAATATAGTCATATTTCAGTACGTCCATGTGAAGTGGTGTTAAGATTTTTTATATTTATTAATTTATAAAACCATTAGTAAAATTAATGTTAACATTATATAGTGACATATTTACGATAAAAAAATATATTTTATAATCTTTGTGATCCCAAATTTGACAAGAATTAGGCATTTTATTATTCAAAAAATGGGCAAGATTTACACATTTGAAGATAATTCTAAAGATACTGATTATAAGCTATGTCTTTGACCATTCAAATGTGATAAATATTCTACGAATAATGTTTGCTTTATAATAAATATCGACCTAAGAATAAGGTAGTATTTTTTTGAAATACACCATTTCTATTGGCATTTCCCAGTGGCTAAGCTACAACATACGGCCGTAGCCGTAAATTCAGAAACGATAAATGAAGTAGGGAGTAAGATCACGTTAACGCGCGTGTTTGAACATGTAGGTACCTAACCGGAAAAAAATATATTTTTTAAAAAACGGTACTTATTCCATTTTTTCATCACCTTCATATTTGCCCCTAATAATATAATTAATAATAATACATATGTTGTTAGTCGCCTTGCAAGAAGTTATAACACTAATAACAATTTAATATTGTTTGATTATTGACAAGCATGCCATAATATTCTGAATGTCGTACTACACATTTTCCTTTGATGTATATATAACAGTCGTTAAATTTAATAAGCAGGTAGATTTTCCACGAAAATGCTTTGCAGCTATTTCCAGCGAGCTTTCATTCGAAATTCAAATACCAACCTACCGATATAACCAGCGAACACCGTAGCTTTTCCCAAAATTGTACATAATGGCCAAATAATGGATAGGGCTAAATCGAAAATGACAATATTCCAGGTAAAGCAAAGCTTATTATTATAAAGGTGGATTTTCACTAAAATTATTACTGTTTTAGATAATATATAAAGTTTATGAGAATTTTCCGTACTATTAATAAACAGACTAGACAACCGAGATAATAATACTTTATTATGTACGAATATTGCCGATTATTCGTGGTCGGAAATTTGTACGTATGTAGTTAATTATATCACAGTGAACTGTGAGATGTTGTATTGGAAATAATGGCCGTATATTATTGAGATCAAATTCGTATCTAAATGAAACACTAAATAATTACAAAATAAAAAGAACTTTTTATATACTTACAACGTTTTTAAATTTTCTGTTGAATCATACAAACTTGACTCGACTAGACGATCAAAAAAATTTGTACTTGATAGAAATAGTACTGAAATATCATATTGATTTCCATAGTAACGCACATATATATTAATAATTTAGTTGCTAGGACCCCAGACCTCTAGCGACCAATAATGGTGTCGAAATAACTTTTCATACAAAACAGAATTAACTGAAAATAATTCAATTGTACTTAAAGATGGCGAAAAGTATTAAAAAAATGCATTGGCATCGTGTTCTGATATAATCTAAAAGTTTAAAATGTCTAGCTAGTCGGGAAGTTAGTTAAAAATCGATTGCAAGATTTGTACCGGACAAAGAACCACCGGAATACCATGAAAAGCCAAAAAAAAATAGCAAGGTAAGTATATTATAAACTCAATCGTATTGTATATAATATATTATTTATACAAAATTCTCGCAAGGTGCTCGCAAGTATCGAGTCTCATCTATCAAATTAATAATATGTGATAATGATGACAGCGTTATTTTTCTTAGTAAATCTAATAAAATTGGATCTTTACTGTCAGCAATGCTACATGAACAAAGCGTATTTTTTGATTTCAATGCTATACGGCGATCTCTATCCGGTAAGACATTGAACATCGCGGTAAACGATGCCAGCGCGAAATGTAATACGTTTGGTGGTGTACGTTCACATCTCCAATAATTCAATCAAGATCGGTTTAGTTTCACATATCACTGGCAGGCAGTGGTGAAGGGTGGAGGTAGGTTGTAGAGATCTGACATAAATAGCGCACACCAAACTTTGTCAATAATATTTATTTGTTTTTATTCAACTAAGAATACATTAGGGCTATACTTCAGTTGAGGCATGGTCTAAAAAGATTGTGGCTGAGCGATGCGCGGATTGCGGGTCGCGGGTGCAAATGACGCATACCCAACGAAATATAATTTGTCATATATATCCAACATGCGTCCATTTAATGTTCGTTTTATGTTGTGCATATATGACGGGTGGTGGTGGGCACTTTAACGTATGTTCTATTAGTAACAATAATAATATATTCATTGACATGTTTTCTTTTTCAAGTAAATGGGTAACGTGTTTGGTCATCTTTATACGATGTAAGAATTAATACCCCTGTCACCATCACGAAACAAATTGACGTATTCACACCTCGACGTTCGCTCTCAGACTGCCAGCAGTGCCAGCGAATCCAAAATTTCGTCGCGCCTATAGTTGAAAATTATTTGCCGTTTCACTGAAGTATCGCCTTAATAGTTCAGGTATGCTGAGGAGAAAAGTGGAGTCAGCATAATAACATATTGGATATTTGTTTAAGAGGAGTCAGCATAATAATATGGTAACCAACTATGTTGATATTTTTCATCAAGCTAATAATATTAAAATTTCTAAAATTTTATTCATAGATGGAATAAAGTCGTTGTCATATTGGCTGGCTTTAATAATAGGTATAGAAATCGCACTCTTAAGTATTTAAATCTTAGATTTAAATCCCTTTCCTGGTCAACTTTCCTGCAAATTTACCGTAGCAGCCACCCACCTAAGTATTGACACCCCTTCTCCGTACCGACTAAAAGAATAGTCTTCAAAAATAGAATAAAATTTCGCAGAATTTTTCATTAACCCGGCAGGCAAGTGCGCGCGCCCGTATTTTATAACTTGGAACCTTGGAACATTTACTTTGTTGGGCCGCATTAAGGAATATTATTGTTGACCTAGTTTGAAAATAATACAATTATAATGGGCAGACTAGTGCAAAGCATTATATATGGGAAAATCAGGGGCAATCATTAAGGAGAAGATATTGCCTGGATCTACCGTCTGTATACAGATTCCGCAGGTTAAGTCATTTGTACCGTATGATTGAAAATTAATCGGAAAATGTCAAGCAATCCAACAAGGCGCAGTAGAATATCTAAGGGGGAGGAAGAGTTGATATAAATTTGACAAAAGAGCTAAAAAAGGTCTTCGCTTTGACTCCCAGACGAATTTTTTTAAATTCCTGAACGAAAGAAATCGATTTTATAAAGGAACGGCTCTCGACAATATGTCTGAGAAGAATTCTGCAGTTTTTTGGATATATTATCAGGCGCGGACCGGACAACCTGGAGAGACTGGTAGTTTCGGGTGGCCTTCAGGTAAGGCGAGGCAGAGGAAGAGCGTCTGCGCGCTAGAGCGAACAAGTGTAAGAGCTGACTGGGGGCACCATCCATTCTGCCCTGAGAGAAGCGGAAGATCGAGAAGGATGGAAAGTCTTGGTCGCTCAAAGTATGGCGTGATTCAAATGTGGTCACGATCCTCAGCCATGAGTGCACGATCAAGAAGAAGGAGAATGATGAATATATTTTTTGCAACTAAACAAACAAAAAAATGCCATCCCTGCCCTAAAGCCGGGTTAATGCAGACGATTCGAATGGAATAGTAAAACAAATACTGTCTCAAGGAAGAGTGTAGCAAATAGGTAGGCGAAGCGTTTCGATATAATAATATACCATATTACACATTCAAACCATGGCGGACTATAGTCAGACTGCGACACTGAATTTGCGAGTAACATCATCAGTATCTCTACCATATCTTACCTTTATCTATACTATTATTTTTTTAAAGGGACTGTATATTATTGTAACCTATTTAAGGATATATTTTTGCTGTAAAATATTAATATTTTAAAGAGATTTTTTTTATCTAAGTATATTTATTCCCTACTTATGGTAGAGGTTTTTTTTCCATTTATTTCACGAATACCGGTATTGGTATTTTCATTCGGTATTGCAATCCCTACCTTTGACCCGGCCGTCTGGGTGCATTGTATCCCCAACACCCCCGCTTGGCGAGTTCCTGTATAAATGTATAAACAAGAATTTTTAATATAAGTAGACTATAAAGTTATTTTTTTAACCGCCGTCATGTTTATTTAAGTATACTTGGATGTTTACGTAAGAATGATATTTGTATGAAGTTAACCAGATTTTATTTTGCAGATATAGTAATAGTAGATAAGTACGTTAATTTGTCAGTCAATATTATAAATAGCAAATAATACAGAATTTAAGTGTTTTGTGGGTATGACTATAAATCAGTGACAAAGGGTAACTTTTAGAAAGAATTAGGCTGTGGATATCTGAGCAAAAGAGCACACTTGTCAGGTATACTTACAAGAAGTAAGAATATAATACGATGAGAAGATAATATTACTACCAATGAATAGGTACACCCTCCATGAAACTTCAAAAACTCACTGACGGCATAAAATTGGGCGGGCGATGGGCACATCAAAAAGCCTTAGTTAAAATTTATTTTTATTTTTAAAATCAATCTACTTATATTTATTGAGATGCGATTAAGCGCGATAGAAATATTATTTTTTTCAATTACCTATCTAATTATTAATTATTTTGGACAACGGTCGGATTGGAGCCTACCATATTTCATACAATTCGATAGATTGTCTGAGATTACGTGACGTTAAGTCCACACGTAAAAATATCACAATTCCTGGACAAATAATCCGACATTTATTTATGTCAATACAGATGACGCGCCGTGGTATATTTTTTTAAACCAATGCAGATTGTTTTGTAATCTGTACAATATATTCCTACACATACGATATTTGTCGTTGGTAAATTAAATTATTTTTATAGAAACAGATTATATAAATAATTAGAAGATAAAAAGAACTTTTTATTTACAATGTTTTTAAATTTTCTGTTGAAACATATAAACTTGACTCAAAAAAAATTGTACTTGATAGAAATAATACTGCAATGTTATTTTGATTTCCATAGTAACGCACGTATATATTAACAATTTAGTTGCTAGGACCATCCGATTAGCAACCAATTATGGTGTCAAAATAACTGTTCATACAAAACAGAATTAACTGAAAATGAATTCAATTCTACTTAAAGATGGCTAAAAGTATTTAAAAAATGCATTGGCATCGTGTTCTGATGTATTCTAAAAATTTCAAATGTCTAGCTAGCTAGTCGGGAAGTTAGTTAAAAATCGATTGCAAGATTTGTACCGGACAAATAAGAATACGAGCTAATAAAAACGTTTTAATATGTCAATATGCAATTATTAAAAGATATTTTTCTTAAGAAGGTATGCTTTATATAAATAATCGCCTAATATGGAATTTTCACTACTGTTATAAATACTGAAGCTAGGTTCTGGATGAAAAAGCTCAGCTCTAACAACTTTTAAAAATAAAATTATTGGCTATATCAATGGCAAACGTCCGCTCCTGGAAAGACAGACCTGTTGAGAAGTTTAACGATTTTCAGTAGACTGCTTGCGAATAGCTGGCGAAGAAGTGGCTCAAAGAATTTTTAATTAATAATCACATTATGCTCTCGCACAAAGGCATTTCGATGGAAACTCATTTGCAAGACTGCGGAGAAAAATTAAAAAAAAAAACTTTGAAATTACATTATTAATTTATCCACTTAGGATTTATTGTGATTATGCAACAGAAAAAACTGTGTAATAAAACTTTAATTTCATACCTAAAGTTTCTACATAATTAATTTTATAATCAAAACCTCCATCTATATTATATGACTATATTGGACGATATTAAACTGAAGTAAATTGGTGTAATTGGTATAGGTATATAATTATTAGTCGTTTATATCAGTGTTTCTGAACATTTTTTGGCTTGTGGTCCTCTTTTGAATCTAATATTTCATATCGCCCATTACCGATAGTACAGTTCCTCAGGGGGAGAAATGAAAAAAAAACATTGAAATTTGTACAGTTTTCTTTTGAAATTACAAAATGGATTATTAATTAATAAAAATAATTGCATTTTACATAATATTTCATGTGAACTACATACATACATACTTCAAGCGCCCAAATGAACTTCCACGCCTGAATAGTATCTTCAAAAGTGACCTCCAATAATTATTGTGTCTTAAGTGTAGTGTTAAACCAATGTGTGCTTGTGTGCTACAAACGCTCACGTATGCATGTGAAACGTGGACTTTTAATGTAAAAGAAATCCAAATATTACGAGTAACGCAACGTGGCATGGAAATGTGCATGTTGGGCATAACCCGCATGACGCGTAAAGATCACAAAATAAACCATTGAAGTTAAGTACCCTCCACCGAAACCCACCCGCACCACACACGGTCTTAATCGAGCGTATCGCGGGACCCTACAATTGGTGATGTGAAGCATCTGAGACATTTGGACTGGGAGTTTCCTGGGAGTAGATGCCCAAGACTAAGGTTGCTACGCTCAAAGTGAGCTCTGACTGAGTTTACTTTGATGCAAAGTGCCAGGGAGAAAATAAACCAATGGATAGGGGAGCAGACAAGAGTAAGTGGTACCAAAATCTTTTCATTCTGACACCTTTATAGCGTCATGGAAGGCGTCCGTGCACAAATCGCGGCTGCATATACGTCATGACGGATGGAGATGGGGTTCATCAAGTCTGCTGCATTGCTCGGCGCCGCTCCGAAAACCCACCGTTTCACGCGCAGCGGAATATCATCGCGCGACCATCGTTCGCCGCATTCATTACGCGATTTTATATCGTGCGATTATATTCGCAACGTGTGAAACGGAGACCTGTGTTGTTTTCTGCCAAAAGTATCGTACTTACTTCTGGTATGCTTATCAGCTTATCACTTTATGATTGACGCAGCTTTAGAGAAATATTGTGGCAAAATTACACGCTGTGTCATTTCAAAACGCTTTTGACGGAATTTAATTGTAAAGCAACACACTCGCTCACAATGGGCCAGTTCACAAAAACGTCAGTAGGGCGAGATGCATTGTGTTCAATTTCTACACATTTTGTGCAGAAATAATCCACTTTCAATGCGGCCAGGTGTGTAAACACTAAACACAATGGATATTATATGCAATTCTACAGAACGCGAATTTTGAATGAGTATATTATTATGTTATACAGTGGCGAAGGGTGGAGGTAGGCTGTTAAGATTTTACCTAAATAGTGCACATTAAACTTTTTCAGTCATTTGTATTTGGTTTTATTGAACTGTGACTACAATAATTTACAGATGGTGTTGGTTAGTTTTTAAAAATCAATTAAACCCTGCCTAACCAAACCATAATACTTTTGGTATGTTATTGGCGATTTGACAAAATAGTGCACATTTTTTCATGCATAGGTACATGTTTGTTTTCGTTGGATTAATAATAGGTACATATTACACATATCGGTTGGTTTTTTAAAAATTTATTAAGCCCCGTCTAAAGAAAACCATAACTAATACCATAAACCATTCTAACCACAGAATAAATAATAAATAGAATACCGATAGGCTATATTCAATACGCCGCATGTTGATGCAGGCTTTTGAATGTGTGAGTGTCCTACGAAAATGAAGCACGCATAATGCACGTGCAATAGTGTGTGTAATACACCAACATTAAATGAGCGTAAATGAATAAACCGAGAGCAGTTTTCAGTATTCGATGTACAACGTATTCTTGACACGTGTGTAAGTTTAACCCGGATTCTTCCTTACTCGAGTCGGTTACCTGCTATCGCTTTACCCGTTGGGTATTTCAGTTCCCATTATTTCTGAGTTCCCTGATTCTAACTATAAAATATCCAAAATTATGAATGGTTTAATGGCATTGTTTTACATGTTTTATAGACAGGTAGATGATTATTTTTTGACTATTATGTATTATGACTAGGTTTTCGCAGTGTTTAATTGAATTTTAAAAAAAAACTAACCAATAGGTACCATCTGTAAATTGTAGACTTAGTTCAATGAAAACAAATACGTATGACTGACAAAGTTTATTGTGGACTATTTATGTAGGATCTTAACAGCCAATCTTTACCCTTCGCCACATAGGTACCCTCGTAGTACAGTGGCTGGTTCGATCCTGGTGAGATCACAATATATTTGTGTGATTTTCTCAAAGTTTGCGTGTTTCTGATTGATTCACCCACCGAACACAAAATTAATGGAAACTGGCTTACTCTACTGGGTATGGTATAACAGGCTAGAGATCTCTAGAGAGGCTAGAGAGAGTGTGGTAAAATATGGTATATACTTAAACACGTGAAGCCGGCTCACACATCCGCCATAAATCAAAGCTTCCGAGAACGGGCAGGCGGTGTTCCTTGATAAAACCTCGCACATCTGCCTAGCGATATCGACATTCGCCGCATCGGAGAGTCTCTCGTCTGCCATTTTTATTGTGTTGATTGTATGAACAAACGTCAAACGCGGTGACCAGCGATGAGCGAGCAATGACAGTGTAGACAGAGATAGAGACAGAAATGGCCGATGGCCGCGGGCTGTGCGCTTGCGCGGAGTCGACTTTTTTTAGATACAACATGCAGGCTGTAGCAGAATGCGACATGTTGCATGCAGGATCGTCGCAGCGTCGAGTTGCATCGGCCAATCTGCGAAGCTCCATTTGATAACGTTTGTTTCTTGGTTTACGATGACGTCACATCGACGAATTCTTCGTAAGACGCATGCGGCGAGTTCTGATGTGCGAGCCCTCTTAAAGAATATGCTATTTTCAATAAGCAGTTTGATAATCAATTCGATAAGCATTTCATGTAACAACTACTAGTTAAAATCTTTGTAATTATCTAAGGCGCGCGTAGTTTATTGGTAAAACATACTGGCGCGAATCCAGCAGATACAGGTTCAAGTCCCGTCGGGCGTGGTATTTTTTCTACGTAAACGATTTTTTCTAGTGTGTACCGAGAAGTTTTCAAATTACAGTCGTACTTGGTTATTACGAGGAAGATGGGACCGACTGAATTTGCTAGTTATAAGCGTTACTCGTTATATCAGAGAATATGTATTTTTAATTGAGCGGTCACATAACACAAAAAGTCGCAATTCAAACAAAAATGCACAATTAGATTTTTTCCTCGAAACAAGCATGGCATTCATTAACTACAAAAGAAGTTGTTTATTGTAATGAACGCTGGTAGGTACCTACTTACTTCACAAACCTTGGATTTTTTTTCAAACATATGCGTGGATACTTTTTCAACCTTGTCGGTGAAAACACCAATTAGGTACCAATAATCCGAACCCGGCGGCATCCTGTCTGGTCGGATTTTATTGCTTAAGGTCGAAATGTTTTTAAACGATCCACACATTAACAGTTTTAAGAAAATTTTTGACGATGATATTTTAGCTCGATATATCCGATAAGGAGCTCGTTATAAAAGTGAATAAATGAATGGAGAAAATCATAAACTAAAATGTCAACGAATGTTTCCTCGTTACATCCGAGATCATCCGTGATCGTAATAACAGTTATAGAATGTTACATTTTGAAATCTTGTGTCTTATTCGTTGAATAAAAAAATAGTAGGTATACTATTTACTATTTTCAATAGTTACATCTGTATGTAGCGTGCTCAATCTTTGGGAACAGTCGACGTGTTTTTGTCGAATTTACCATAGGGCTAAAGCAATGACATTAATATGGACGAAGCATCTGGGAAAAAAATGACACTCACTTTTTTGTCGGGTCTGCCGAGTGGCATAATCTGTTCTAACGCCATTACAATAAAGGTGATATTGCTATAAATTCCCGATGATTTTTGTTGGGTCTGCCGAATGGTTCGGTTCGAACGGGTTCGCTCAAACGAACATTGATACTAGAAACACTGTTCTAACGCCATTACAATAAAGGTGATATTGCTATAAATTCCCGATGCGTGATATCGCATAATGGATATTGCGTGACGTCTACCTATGCACGTGCGAATGTCGCTATGAGTGAATTTACTTGCTATCTACTGTACTGAGTGCGTCGTCCATTAATAATGTCATTGCGTTACATGTAGCCCAGGGCACTCAAGTTGGTAGGGACCCCGGCGCAAAAAAAAACTTACAAAAAATACATAAGCAGAAGCTTAGATTATAGAAAAAATAAAAAAGGGCAGAAGAGACATTTTTGCGTAGTATATCAATGGCCAAGCTCGGCAAAATTTGGTGGGTTCTTTGCAGTTGTTAAAATCAACAGCAATAAAATAATATATTCAATGACCCAGGTTAATGAGGGGTAGGTGCGAATTCGTCGTAAATGTTAGATAGAAGACAACTTATTTGGTCTAATAGTAAAATATTCCTCCTAATGGTCTTAACTTAACACTAATTTTATCTGTATATTTACTTATTCACAATTATTATTTTCGCACCTAACTATGCATTCCAAGAATCATGCCCTAAAACGGAAGCTATTCATAGCATTGTCAACAGAAGACAATTGACACAGGTACCTAGCTCAGGTAGCGACGCATATACCTTTGCATTGTGTTGCATTGCCATAATAAAAAATAATAATAATGCACTTCATTTTTTTACAACTATCTTTTGTGATCGAATCAGCTGTGATGTGGCCGTTCGAGCTTACAAATAAATTTATAATATACCTCGTGCATTCAACGTTTCCGTGAAAGCTTCATTTCTAAGAATTACCTTTTGTCAAAATAAAATGGCACTGTGAATAATATTTTATTATCAGTCAAAACTTTATTAGCGGTTGTAAAAGAAAACGATTTCAATGCAACCGTTCCAAGAATAATATTATTGTTCATGTAAATGTGTTTAATTGCATTCTACTTCTACTTACTAAAAACTAGACGTGCTTCGTAGATTTCATTGATAGTATTACAAAATGTATAAATAAGGTTTTTAATGATACAATCTATAAATTATAAACATATTTGCAAAGTGTCCAATAATAATTAATCAAAAAATGTGATAGAAAATCATAGGGTTTCCATATGAGTCAAGTATGAACTCTCGATTTATTTGTGTCGTGGCACGCCAAAAAGGGGGGACATGCTAAGCGTAGGTCAAAATGGAGCTTTTGTTCTATTTTCAAAGCATGATCCTGGACATTCCTTAAACGTTGTAGATAATCTATTTATATACTTTTAAAGCCTTATTATCCTTTATATTTATTTTAAACATTTGATGACTGCATAAAGTATTTTTATTACATAAAATAGTATTCTTTTAAACTTCTCGCTCTAATGTTTTAGAATATAGTCATGTTTCAGTACATAAATGTGCAGTGGTGTTAAGATTTTTTACATTTATTAATTTTTAAACGCATTTATAAAACCATCAGTATAATTTGTGTCGAGATTATTACTGTAGTGAAATATTTACGATAAAAAATTATATTGATAATCTCTGTGATCCCAAATTTGACAAGAATTAGGCAATTTATTATTCAAAAAATGGGCAAGATTAACACATTTGAAGATGATTCTAAAGATATTGATTATAAGCTATGTCTTTGACCATTCAAATGTTATAAACATTCTACGAATAATAATTGCTTTATAATAATTATTGACCTAAGAATAAGGCAGTGTTTTTTTGAAATGCGCCATTTCTTTTGGCATTCCCAAGTGGTTAAGCTACAACATACGGCCATAGCCATAAATTGACAAGCTATAATTGAAATAGGGAGTAAAATGATGTTAACACGCGTGTTTGAACATGTACCGTTTAAAAAATAATCGGTTAATCGCCTAAGACAAGCCATAATCGATAGTCAAAATAAATAGTAAATAGATACTTAGTCAAAAAATATTTTATAGATAGAAGAATATTTTTTTATCAATTATGGTTTAGTTTGGGCAGGGCTTAATGAATTAAAAAAAAATATAAGTATGTTATGTATTCTTAATTTAATGAAAACAAATAACTATGACTGAAAAAATGTGCACTATTTTTGTCGGATCGCCCTTAGCATACCTAAATTGTTATAGTTTGGTTTAGGCAGGTTTTAATTGAATTTCAAAAACTAACCAGCACCATCTGCACATTGTATTCTTAGTTCAATGAAAACAAATAAGACGTATGACTGATAAAGTTTAGTGTGCACTATTTTTTTCGAATCTTAACAGCCTACCTACCCAATCCTTCGCCACTGCTTATTTCGATGTGAAGAATATAATCGTCTCCAGATAAGCGACTTCGTACGAATTCGGGTACTTCAGTTACTGGGTATAATAATTATAAAATAAATTATGCAATTTACAATAGTAATGAGGGGTCGACTTGACAAGATTCCTGGAAAAACTAACATGGCCGAATTAACACAAAAATCCAGCTGGCATATTATTAATACTAAGAACCCTATGTATAAAAATATTTGAATATATATTGGCGATGATCATTTATCAAAATAAATAATATGGCATATTACGGGAGAAGCAGAGAATGAAAAATGAAATATGGGATGCCGAGAGACCCCTTGTTTGTTCGTGTCGTGGATGGACGAAGGTTTCTTCCTGGAAGGACACGAAAATAGAGGTCCTCAACCGGATTTAAGGTTTGTTAACTCCAAAAGCTCGTCTTTATTATATTAAATTATTTACTGAAATTGAGAGTAGAAAATAATTAAATAAGTACGTAATCATTTACCACGCAGAAACTATTAACCCAACTACTTCGCATCTATTCTATACAAGAGACTGCTATCAGCCGCTGTTGGCGGCTATCGAGGGTAGTTGTCATATTTTTGTATTGAAGTACTTATTATAAATTTTACAATAATTTAGTTATCATCATCATCAGCCGGGGTCAATCCACTGCTGGATGAAGGCCTCCCCAAGCTTTCTCCAACTCTCTCGGTCCTGTGTCGTTCGCTGCCACGTATTTCTGTCGAACTTTACCAGTTCGTCAATCCAGCGGCTTTTAGGGCGACCCTGTGGCCGTTTCGTACCCCTTGGGTACCATTGGATGACGGCATTTGTCCAGCGGCCGTCCTTTCGGCGAGCAATGTGCCCCGCCCATCTCCATTTCAGCTGTTTGGCAACGTCTATTCCATCGCGTACTCTTGTCTGCTTCCTAAACAATTCGTTTCTCTTACGGTCCTTTCGCGTGATGCCCAACATGCACCTCTCCATGCCTCGCTGTGTGACTCTTAACTTTTGGAAATCTCTCGTGTTGAGGGTCCACGTCTCGCAGCCATACGTGAGCACGGGTAGCACACATTGGTTGAACACCCTACGCTTAAGACATAATGGTAGGTCACTCTTGAAGATACTATTCAGACATCCGAAAGCACTCCATCCCAGCTTTGTTCTTCGAGCAATTTCATCGTGCATGCTTCCGTCTATGGATACCTGCTGTCCGAGATAGATGTAGCTGCTGACTTGCTCGAGTTGGGTGCCAGAAATACAGATAATCGCAGGGTCCGAAAAACATTTCCTCATCACTTTTGTCTTTGAGACATTTATCTTTAGACCGACCGCTTGACTGACATCCGCGAGTTCTTGCATTCTGTTATTGTATTGTATTGTATTGTTCTGTTGCATTTAGTTATAATTGTTACCATAAATAAATATTTTAACAGCACCACTTTTGGCTGTGCTAACTTTTAGAGCGAGATAGAAAGTTTTGACTGTTTAAACTGCTAACTTATTGTAACAATTATAATAGGTACCTGAAAACAAAAATATGATAAACTACTCTCGATAACCACCGATAGTGGCCGATAGTAGTCTTGTCTATAGAATAAATGCGCTGGTCAATATTTATTACGTCCATAGAACACACACTTAATGGGAACTGTCTTACCGTATCGGGTGTGGTATAACAGTTTTCAGGTCTCGAGTCTGAAAAAATGTGGAATAAACTTAAACACATATTAAAGAATATGTTATTTTCAATAATTATATCTCAGGTTCTTGTCTGTTTAGCCAGTTTAGTGGAAGTCAGCGGCAAACAAATTTTGACTGGATTATTAATTGTTAGGTTAGGTGAAGTTTGGTTATCATTCTTGAATTCATGAGTTTTGCCGAAATCGACAATGAAAATTGCCACTGTTCTCGTCTGGCTTCCAGTTAACAGACTTGTACCAGAAAATTATGTCGCTGTTATTTTTAACTTGGAAATAACCAAGAACCAATAAACTGGACTTAAACATTCGAGACAAGTGATTAGTCAGTTCAATTCCTAAGTCATTATGGAAAAATGTAGTCGTCTTTAGAATCCCTTCGCTTCGATTTATTAATTTATCTTTCATCTTTGTCGTTGGTGTTAAGAAATTTTCGATAAGTATCCATCGAAATATTAAAGCATGTGTGTTCTAAAAAGTAAGGAATAAAAGGGGGGATTAGGATGATTATAAACTATAACCTGGATTTATAATATTATTTACCACTACACTACAATGCCAAATGTAATATCGTAAAAACCATTTTGTAAATGAATAAATAAAAAACACACATTAAACGTTTGTCATAAATTTATAAATGCAGTAGTAAAGCTCTTTATCTGAAAATGCAGGTTTAAATTTGATGGTTATTTATTTTTTTGTTGATGCAACTGGTCTCCTACACCTGGCCTGCATGCAGTGGTAGGACATTGCGGATGGTAACACGAGGAAGAGTGCACACAAGCAGTGGGCAGATCGAAGAATCGCAGCTGCTCTCCGGCGACATGTGGTCTTCGAGATGGATAGGTAGGTACCAGGTGTATAGGGTAATAATCACCACTCGTTATAATTGTATTGTTGAACTTGTGAGACATTTTGAAGTGCTACCTACCCCTGGGTAGATACAACATGCATTGTATATATTAAATGTATAAATTTTATATGTAACAATATACTTAATTCAATTTCAATCATATTTCAATGTAAATTGTGAAATTGTTTAGGTAATAATATGTACAATTATTATTACAACCAGGGAACTCAGAAATAATGGGAACTGAAATACATAACGGGTTAGGCGATAGCAGGTAACCGACTCGAGTAAGGAAGAATCCGGGTTAAACTTACACACGTGTCAATAATACGTTTTACGTCGAATACTGAAAACGGGAATGGGACGACTGGCCTCCGGACAATTGGACGCCGCACTGTCGTAGACACGTGTAGACGAGGTATTTTAATCAGTTTCTTTCTACTACTTAGTAGATTGAATTCATTTTACTCTTAACATAGGTAATGTATTCTTTATCGCGGATTGAGAATTACCATGCCTAAGGCTTTATATTAAATAAAAAACTCTTTTTTCGTTGGAACTTAAACATATGCACGATTAAATCATTGTTTACGTCTGCATATTTACATTCTTACCAACTATTCAATCATAATAATTATAATCATTGAAGAATAAATAATAATATTGAATATTTTTTTTAAAGTACCTATAAGTACTTAACGTCTATTTATTTTAGAATTCCGTGCGTCTTCCGCGTCCAAAGTATTAATGTTGGTGTATTACACACACTATTTCACGTGCATAATGCGTGCTTCATTTTCGTAGGACACTCACACATTCAAAACTCGGTATCAACATGCGGCGTATTGAATATAGCCTATCAGTATTCTATTTATTATCTGTTCTGTGATTACAACATTATTATGGTTTCATGTATATTCAGTGGCGGCTCGTGGATAAGATATTTGGGGGTGCTACGGTTGATTAAAAATAAAAAAATGTATATTTGGATTACATTTTACTATTAACATAAAAATTAAATATAAATTATTAATAATATTATCTAATAATTAAAATAAAGAACTTTGCATAACTTGCTTGCAGAAATATTTTTTAACAATGTTAATAAATCATTATAGCTATATTTCCTTCCTCGCTGTGGCGGGCGTGCTCACGTGCAATGCAGTAATGGCGAAAGTATATTCGTTTATGGGCGAAATACTGAAATCGGACTGTCTGACCCGCAGTAATAATTAAGCTTCCAGCGGCAAGCCCCGCTCCCCGCGCCCCTCTTCGTCAACTCGAACAAATTCTATCAGAAACGGTAAAATCAAGTACCTACCGCGGTGTATGATAATAATATTGGACATTTGACATTATCGGTGCGCGGGCGAGCTTATTACATGCTTAAATAATATTGATATTTTCTTATAATATACATAAATTTATGTTTAAATTACATTAGATTTTTCTCAATTTGCTTGGAGGTGCTGCAGTTACGCAGTGCATATGGACAAGCCGCCACTGTATATTGTACGTATTACATTTCGCTGTATCACAGTTTACTGTCAGCTGTCTTACTTTAAATATATGGCCGTATAGCATTGCAATAAAAATCTCGAGTTGTTCGTGGAGGATTGCAGACAGTAATGTTTCAATTTTATTAGATTCAATAGGAATATTAATTTGATACCGATTGGTACAAAATATCTGATAAGAACGCTGTCATTAATATCAAATGTAATCGATGTGCACATGTCAGAATCTTATATAAGTAAATATATATTATCTACGATATACCTAATATGATTGTACGAGAATTTAGGTACAAGTCAATTTACGGAAAGCCAGGCGGGAAGCTCGCTAATCTTCATAGCCGATTTTGGAAAAAATCATGAATTCAAGAATGAAAACCTAACCTAACCTAACCTAACAAATAATCCAGTAAGTATATTGGCCATTTTCAAAATTTGTTTGCCGGTGGCTTCCCTTAAAGTAGGTTACCGATAAGAACGTTAATTTACTTACCTACGTATTTTCTTGTCTTTCCTTTTTATTCCGCTATTCCCATGGTTTTTATTACGTATTTATTCGGACATGAAATCTAAGTTAAAAAATATACCAAATAAGGTAAGAAAATATTAAGTTATTTGGCAGAAAAGAATGCTAGATTTTCACGAAATTAAAAAGAAACTAGCATTTAAAAAGGTACCTAATTTCTATAATCTAAGGTACCTAAGTTATAATTATGGAGGTTGTTTATAGGTTTACACGATTCCAAAGATATTGAAGAACTTATTTTTCGCAAGTAACAATTAATAATCCAAACAACTCAAAATTAATGCAGGTAGGTACCAAATTTTGACATCACTTAAAAAAAATATCGTATGATTGATTGTTTTATTGCTAAGATAAGTCAACACGTTGCTTTTAAAGCAAATATGGTGTACATAATAATTAATATTCCAGCGTTTTTATAAGGATTTAAAGCTGTTTGCGGTGTCGAAATAAACTAGATTTAACGTCATATGCTAGATGCGTATTTTGCAAGCTAGATGTCTATTAAAAATGCAAGATCTGGCAAGAAAAACGCTAAGTTGACAACAACGGTGCTGTATTACCTTCATTGTCACTGTGGGCTTATTGTATCAAGATAATCTGAGTTTCAGTTATTCAGAAATACACAGAAAAATATTATTATAAATGAATAGATGAGTACCTACTAGGTATTTGTATCATAGAAATAATGGACTATTTTATCTGAGTATTGTGCTCCAATTTGAGAGAATGCACAATGGTCTTCCCACGAATTCAAGTTTTTAAATTCACAATGGATGACTGAAAAATACACAAAGAATTCTCGTTCACTGCATTGTTTCAAATTGGATAAGTACTTAACGTAAAACTTTTCAAATGCGTCCAAGGGTGAGTGAACAAAATACATTTTTCTTCTTAATGTTAAGATCACTCAAAAAGAATAAGATTTATTACCGTGAGAATTTTCGTGAACGTATTACAATATTTTTTTTCACTGTTAATTTACTTGATGGAGAAATAGGCCTGAAGCTGTCTCAAGACGACAAAACATGACACCTCGACAGTGACGTCCCTAAGCAAAGTGCCGCCCTAAAGTAGACTTATTTTGCCCTTTCATTTTTAGTCTCAAAATTGTCCCATCTATTTTATTTACATTTATACTATTTATTTTCATAAATAGACAGAACATGAATAAATAGAACACGAAGAAAGAGAACGGTAACAAAACAGAACAGCGAATTATTACTTATACAATTTCTGTATTTCTAATCACTTTAAAGCCTCAATTAAACGGGACTCAACTCGGTGTTGCCGGCAAGCTAGGTATATCTCGTCTTAATCAATCTAATGTGTTCAAAATCCTTGGGTGACTAGGTACAACGAAATAATGAGTTTAATAATTCTGCGGAGTTGTGCATGATTACCAAAATCAAGCAGATAAATAATTGAGGTTGTTACGCCGAATGGCTAACATGCAGTGATTATATATGTATCCTAGGTATATTTCGTATATAAACTTAAGTTTTATAAGTAGATATTTAATTAATAAATAGACACGACAAAAATTAGTGTTTCATTTTTCCCCTGGCGGCTCTATTTTGTCACTGTTCAGTTTTGTCATGTTATATTTTGTTAACGTTCTGTTTCTTCATGTTCTGTTTCATGGAACCCACAAAGGGGGGCTGACAGGGCTCTAGCCTGAGGGCCCGGGCTCATAGGGGGCCCGGCGTGGCGAGTCGACCAAATAAGTGAGATAAACACACGTCACAAATTTGCTCTAATAGTAAAAAAAGTCGCCTATTTTCCTTTACTAAAGGTTACATTTTAAAATATGTTATGCGATGTAACTTTTCATAGCGTCATTAATTGATAACTCCATAATTCAAGTGGATGTAAGTTTTAAAAATACCTCCTTATCTTAATACCCTGAACGCCATTTGGAAAACGCTACTGTAGAGCGTCACACTGCCTTTAACCTTGGCGATAGGTAGGGGGGCCCGACAAATAATATCCTAGCCTTGGGGCCCGCTTCTGGATGTGGGGGCCATGTTCTGTTGATTCATATTCTGTTTTGCCCGATTACACGTAAACAGACGTGCAACAAAAATCAACAAAAAGTAATGAAGATAAAGTTGCCACTTCATAACCTTGCACTCCGGCTCTAAGATGACAATGGTTTAATCAGGGTGTAATGTAATATACCTATTCTAAATAGGTTTTTTTACGTACATTATATGTTTATTTATATATTAATACAAGTGAATATTGTTTGATGTTTGATCTAACTTTATGCGAGGTAATCAGGCAAAAAGGCGTATCAGTGTTGTAAAACTGCAAATGGTAGATACAAGTCGGTTTACAGCAGGGGGGGGCAAACTTTTTGGATGAAGGGCCAAATTCAAGAATTTAAAATGAGCGGCGGGCCGCAAGTAAAAATTATACACTATTTATTATCACGAAAAACAAACATTACAAAAAATTAATGAGAATAATGAAACTGTTGTACGTTTTTTAACATTTTTTTAAAATTCAGGTGTTCAAATTGAGGTTCATGATCGAAAATATTTGTTCACATGTATTGGTTGATCCAAAAATAACGAACATTTTTCGTGCATAATTTTTAAGTTGGTCGAATTTGTCTGAATTAAGGGCATTGTAAAATTTGGAGATTTCTTCACGACGATGCAATTCTCTTAAATCAGTGTCACACTGCAGATCAATAATCTCAATTTGTAGCTCTGTCGGTACACTATCAATAATATCTATTGAAAATGGATCGCGTACTATTGCAAACAAATTTTAATTTATGTCAATATTTTTTTTTTAAATTATAAAAAAGTTATTCGTAATCAGAAGTACAATTTTATTAATGATGGCGGGCCGCATAAAAATACCAGGTGGGCCACATGCGGCCCGCGGGCCGCAGTTTGCCCCCCTCTGGTTTACAGGAAGCCAGGCAGGAACCACGCTGACTTTCATATCTGATTTTGGCAAAATTCATTAATTCAAGAATGAAAACCTAACCTAATCTAACTAATTGGTACACCTTATGCCGTGTCCACAGTGGCAACAAGTTGCTGGCAACCTCGTTAGATTTTACGATAATTATGATAATTATCGTAAAATTCTATGAGGTTGCCAGCAACTTGTTGCCATTCTGGACACGGCATTAGGTTTGCCGTCACTTGTGCTGGCAAAGGAAATGTACTGTACTATGCATAACAGCTTTCCAGGGACTGATAAGCAACGGGATTGTGCTCAGTTAGCAGACTGTGTGGGGACTCGCACGAGGAGACAAATCCGCCTATCATTATTCCAAGTACTTCCTTCACTACAGCCCATTGAACCTACCCAGAACTCTGACAGCCGGTAGGTATTACATCGCTATTGTTCCATATCTAATGAACTGAAGTGTATATTACCGATGCACAATAATGCACTGAAGACCGTCTGTAGTAGATGGTTAAAAAAGAATTTAGAGAGAAAAGAAAAGGTTTGGACTGGTTCAGCTAGTCTCAGTGACATTAAGACGTGTCCCTATAACCGCATATTGAATATCAAGATTTGAAATCTTGTGAAAGCCAGATGCCTTGGACCAAGGTTTTCAAGCCTGGCTATTTTTATTATTTTATAATCCGTTCTCAAAAATTGAATGTGCGTTTTGTTTACGTGACAAACTATAATGAATACTTGTTCAATAATGATTCAAACGTAACTATTGAAAATAAGATATATTTTAACAGTGTGATTAAGTTTATCCCATATTTCTCCACGCTGGAGATCTGAAACCAATTAGGTATACCATACCCGGTAAGGTAAGATAGTTTCCATTAATTCTGTGATCCCTGGCTTTGCCCATCTTTTGAGAAGTGGACAATCGATAAAAAATATTCTTCTATCCACAAAATGTCTAAAAATGTGTATGGTTTAAAGGCATAATTTTAGATATTTTGTATTATATAACAAATATTATTTATTTCTATAGTCTGTGCATTGCAGTATTATTTCAATGAAAACAATACGTTTGACTGATAAAGTTTATGGTGCACTATTTATGTTGAATCTAAACAGCCTACCTCCATCATTCGCCACTGTCGAGAATTAATAGCACTGAAGGGATGGTAAATATACAATCTGAATGCAGTCCAGTTATAACCAGATATAATTTTACATGTTTCAAAAAATTAAGACTTCCGGTTCCATTTTCAAAAACCTAATATGAAAATATTTTTGTTGTCATTCTCATTATGCAATGAAAAAAATGTTACTAATGTGAATTTATTACACACAGGTCAGAGACATTCTATAATGAACGTGCATAGATTTATCTGAATGGCATCGTAGTTTGTAATAATATTGTAATGATTGCTTTAAGTTCTACGTAATAGTTAATCTTAATGAGCTTAGTAAGTATTAAGGTAGATAAAAGTTGATTTCTTCGAAAATGCTTAGATAGGCACTTTCGAGTTGCATGTCACTCCGACAGGAACAAAACAATTTGCTTCGAACGAATTACAGACAATAGAAATTAAAAAGCAATTGCTTTTAACTGTGTTCCACCTTAATTTATGAGAAGCCATTCTTTGAATTCAGTTTATTTAGTAACTATTTAGTCATGGACGGTTCCCATTGCAAGCAATAATAATATGTAATAAAATAATGCATTGGACCCTGCGATGTAGGGTCACCAAGATTTTGTTTAAAAAATATTATGAACAACAGAACCATTATAATTATATCACATATTATACTTACCGTTTTTTTTAATGGTTTTAGCGAGGCTTTGACTGCGACTCGATGTCATATCGCCGCTTCTCATCTAGAAGAGGATCCGCCGCTCAGGTCCTCCCTCCAATTCTGTTAAAGAACTTTACAATTCTACCGAGCCCTTCTGTTCTACCCACCTCCAGGGCACCTTTCAATTCATCGACACTCTCAAAGATATCTGCAATTCGCAGCTGTACTCTGTCGTTCATATTTAGGGCATTGTACTGATATATGTACACTGTCCTCCAAAACACCACATTCATCGCAGAGCTGCGTATCGGCTCTTCCCATGAGGGCATCTAATCTTTTAACCATTGTGTATCCTGTTCTTAGGCTCATTTCTCTTCAAAGGAGACACCACAAACAAGGGCACCAAACGTTGGGACGGTAGAATGGACTTACTCCATTACCCCTTTTCTAAGGATGCCATGTGGTGAAAATCTATCCACATGCTTTGACACATTTTCTTTATGGCACCATTCCAGTCCAGGCATTCTGGTACCCACTGATATGGCATCCATATTATACCGTTGGTTCTTCTTACATTGTTGTTATGTTTAGGGATTACAATATCGAATGAAAATCTCAATCCCGTTTTTCCGGTATTACATATTAAATACCGGTATTCGTTCAACGTTAAACACATTATCGAGACAAGTCTCTCACGGTGCCCCATTTTCTCCAAAAGCAAACTCGAAAGTTTTCTTTTGCTAAAACACATTTTTTTCCGACCATGTCCGATCCTAATAGGATCATATGGGCCTCAACAGAGTAGAGGTTTGTATTAACAGATTTTGTTTTTTACGAGAAATGGATGTCAGCCACTTGCTTAACCTATTAGGTCCATACCCTGACTCACACACAATTTGAAAAACAATATGTGTACTTGCCAGACCCAGGATTCGAACCTGGGACCCACGGTGTGGTAGTCCAACGCTTAAGCCGCGCGGCCACCGTCAACACACAAATATTCCACCCAAAACCAAGTCGAGATTTTTTCCACCCAAAATAAACTGCCACTACCTTTTCCGTAGACTTACTACCTTTTATATGACGTATTATTATGTATGGATACTGTAGTTGACGCAATCTAAGTTGTCGATATCTGCATCTTAAAGGTAGGCGCGTAAGTCTCTAAGGGCGCGGACACACGGCATTGCAGTCGACGTGCGTCGACACAGGTCTTATTTGATCCCAATTATTGCATTCGATTACAATCACCAATTGGATAAAACAAATCTTATTGGTGATTTTAATAAGATAAAATCGGAATCAAATAAGACACTGCGTCGACGCATGTCCACTGCAATGCCGTGTATCTGCAGCCTTAGATACACGCTTAAATTTAAGATGCCTATTTCGGTGACCTAAGTTCAGTAAGAAATTCTTATTAGTACTTCTAAGTGGAAGAAAGAAGGAACATTTGACATGCTTCTTAATATTATTCTAGTTAGCACGGCTGTTTAACGTCTACAACCACAGAACAGATAATAAATAGAATACCGATAGGCCATATTCAATACGCAGCATGGTGAAGCAGGATTTTGAATGTGTGAGTGTCCTACGAAAATGAAGCACGCATTATGCACGTGCAATGGTGTGTGTAATACACCATCATTAAACGAGCGTAAATCCATAAACCGAGAGCAGTTTTCAGCATTCGACGTAAATCGTATTATTGACACGTGTGTAAGTTTAACACGGATTCTTCCTTACTCGAGTCGGTTACCTGCTATCGCCTTACCCGTTATGTATTTCAGTTCCCATTATTTCTGAGTTCCCTGTCTACAACTCTGTATTACACTCCTATGACGCTATATATATGAGAAACTTACGTTACATGATTTTTCTCTCATTCACTTTGGCGTTCTAATAAGAATTATATGTGTTTTTCTAACTGAACTTAGGTCGTCGAAATCGGCATCTTAAAGTTAGGCGCATATCTTAAGGACTTACAATACGCGTCTAAGTAAGTATGGCTCTGCATTGCACTCTTAGTTAAAAGTGAGTGTGGGTACCGTATTGTTATGAAAAATTGTCAGTAAATGTTAAATATTTTTTATATTGTTATTCTGTTTTTGAAAATATTGTATCATGGTGAACTTATTATATAAATACATATGTATTAAAACATAATATAGGGGCGAGTAAACATGGGCATTCATGCTTTTATTTTCACTCCAACGGAAGCGAATGGAACACATTATTATTACGTTATTATTTGGGGGAAATTGACAGATGACGGTTGAATTAATTCGTGGAAATGCACCGAAATGACAGTTGGATAAAAATGACAATGCACATTTCCAATAATGCTGATACAATCGCGTTCGTTAGAGCTCGATATTTCCATCAGATAATACCGTATGTCATGTACCTAGTGGACAACGCACAGGGGAAACTTGCAACATGATTATATTTTTGAAATCATTTTTATTTCGTGATTCATAATAATATCATAGATTTAATATAACATATTATAATATACTTATTATTATTATCGAGATTGCTAAGCCAAAAGAACGTAAATAACAAATATTGCAAGTTCTCTCCTACCCATATATTTGTGACTCACGCGCGAACATGGTCAAATAATTTGGGTAGGTCCATTTCGACAAAGTAACTATATTATTTTTTATTGATTATTAATGTGACGGGTGGGGGCGGGGGGGGGGTTTATAAAATCTAGTAGGAGCCACTGACTTTCACTACGCAGCTGCAGCCAAAACAGACGCAGCCGCAGCCAAGACCAAGATGAGCGAGGACGAATACTACTATCAAAAACTCAAAGCCGTCAACGATCGCTTCGAACGAGAAGAAGACGAAGAAAAAGAAAGAAGAAAGATCAGGAGAGCTAGCAAACGCCTACCGAAAGCCCCGATCTCAAAATTGCAAAAAAACTAGCTAAACTGACACCGAAAAAGCCAGACATGCCAATCCTCAAAACGGCAGAACCAACAAATGACAAAAAAACAGACAGACCGAAAAAAATCCCGCCGATCATCCTGCATGATAAAAAAAGTATTCAGGAATACAATGGCTAAGCTGAAAGAGGCTGGTGTCACTATTTCTGATGCGAAAAATATCAAGGTAGTGTAGGCCTCCGAATCCTCGGCTAGCTCCGGGCCTGGAGTGGAGGTACATTCAGATGATGGAGAGCAGGCAGGCACTGTTTATACTTATTGAAACACAAAGTTCTATATTATATTCTAATTTATTAGAACCATAACCACAATAAAGTTACAATGTTTATCAAAATGTCTAATTTAATTAATCAAAGAAAAGTCAGAGAACACTTATTATTATAACTTAAGATTTAATGCCTTATTATTATCACTACGTTAACACTAGCGAGATTGCGCGAGCACGGGACCTTGTTGTATAAAGGTTGAGGACCGAGTCCAATAATCAAAGACAAAAAAAATTGCGCGAATAAAACGACTAAGTCGCTGGGTGACACTTCACTCCTATCTGTCAAAGTGACAGTAGGTAGAGAGGTAGGTATCTGCCTGTAGGTATCAGGACCTGGGCGAGCACCTCCTCACAAGTCCTGGCGACTTGTATGTGAAAATGTAGAGAAAACTACGCCGCTGACCTTCGCAGGGCGACTGATATTGAATTTAAAAATATTGGGTTTATATGCAAATCTGGCCGATTTCATCCCTTAGCTCAACGTTTTTCGGGTGACAAAATTAATTAACGGTTTCCTTACGAGAGTGGCGGAAATTGTACAATGACTAATTACCCGCGGCATCTACGTAAGGGCCGACTAAGAAAAATTATAGGCGCGAGTCGGCGCTCGCCGGTGGGCAGCGTCGCTCACTCGTCACGTACGTCCTTCGAGTACCTAGGAGTACTGAGATCGTGTAATTGATGAAGCAGTACCGCAGTGTTTCTGGGCCAGCCCCACGAAAAACGCACCTACGAAGGCGTGCGAGGCATCGACGGATTCGTGGTTGAATTACCTATCGATACAGCACACCCCCCGCGTGGTGGCGCTCTTCATGGCTGAGGGAGGGGCGTTCCCGCGGCGGCCGGCTTTGCGGGCCCTAGCGGCGCGAAGGTACCTCTCACCCAGAAACAAGGGTACTACAAAGTTAGCCTGGATGATAAGGCGTCATATGCCAGTGGTTAACTCGGCATATTTGAGGCACCAGGCCTCCGACAGCGCATATCAATCCTTTGGCCAACTACCGTTGGGAGGCTCAACTTTGAGGCGTCCCGACGGCCTGAATACCTACTTGACGTTGGTCTAAGGATATGAACTCGGTAGATTGGTAATTTAACTACAAAATAAAAGCTTAATATAAACCCATATTACGCGGGGAAGTTACTTGATTCTAATATATAAACGTATTGGTCGCGCAATCTTTCTCACGTTAACAACTAATATAGCTCGGTGTCGCCACAGGCACATACTTACGACTAGTTGACGGATGTCATTCCGTCAACCAAACATATAGGCAGTAATAATTGCTTAGTACATACTCATACCTAGCCGATCAAAGATTTCCCGCACTTTATTCCAGTACGTGGTCTCCTTGATCGACCAAAATCATTGATCCGATTCTCCCGTCGCGCGTGAGCGTGATGCCGTCATACACGCGAGCGAGAGGGGCTCTGTCACTGCAAAGCGAGCAAATTCGTATCTCGAAATCGGTTTCTACACATACGACAGAGACGCCGTCGTATGTGCGAGCAGGAAAGCTGCCAGAATACCGATTCGGAAACGCCGCGCGCGGAATGACCGCGGATATTAATAATCGAAATTGAAATGAAAATTAATTGCGCGGGATCGTGATTATAATCGGATCGATGATTGCCTAAGTGTTGCTACGCTTTGTGATTGCACATACGTGCAAAAGGGAGCCTTCGCAACAGGCCTATGAGCATATATTAACAATTACCGTGCCGTGTACGTGCGACGCGCAGCGACATCGATCTATATGCACTTATCACTACGTACATCTTAACTATCTAATTACATACCCTCAACGCCCATCCATAAGTCCCCCTTTATTACTATTTAATCCTTTGCCTTACATATAATATTTTACAATTTACACTATACATTATTATAAACAAATCCTATTTAATTTAATTACCCTTTACCATATTTGACAACAAAACAAAAATTTAATCTTATACTAAATTACCTATTACCTATTATTTACATGGTCAGTGGCGACCGACTTAACCATCCACAGTTCACTCTGAGAAGCCGTGGGGCCTGTCAGAGCAAACTGCGGGACTTTACATATGAAATATTTTGTTCAGCTTTGCCAAGGGTCATCATCATTTCATCGGTGGCGCATTGACTACCAGGGTCAGACCGAGCGGCTGGGTGGCACTACTCCTTATGGGAGCGCCCCCCACAGGGGCGGAAAAACCTGTCGGTGACAGTAGGAATCCTACTCACCCTGCCAGACTTAGACTCCTACAGGCTAGCAGTACGGATCCTGGACGCAGACAAGACAGAATACCATTCATACAACCTCCAAGAGGAAAAACCACTAAAGATAGTGATCAGAGGTATCCCTGAAGAGACGACTGCCGAAGAAATTCGCAGTGAACTCATTGCACTGGGATACCCGATCAAGAACGCCTTCAGGATGACCCAAGGGAGCCAGAAGAGACAGATCCCGCTGATTCTCCTCGACGTCGAGAAGAGCGGCGAGGCCAAGAATATCTACAAGCTCACCTCCATCTTCGGATTATCCATCCAGGTGGAGCCGCTACGCAGAAGAACGGCGGATGGACAGTGTCATCGCTGCCAGGGTTTCGCCCACTCCGCCTCCTGCTGCCACGCAACTCCGATGTGCGTCCGATGTGCTGGCGAACACCTCACCTCGGACTGCCAGAAGAAGAATATGACCGATCCCGCCAAATGCGCCAACTGTGGTGGCCCACACCCGGCCAACTACAGAGGTTGCCCAAGGCACCCCAAACACGCCAGGTATGCGTTTACAAACGCCGACAAACAATTTCAACAACAGCCCAGACAACGCGAAGAACCGCAAAACACATTCAGACCAGCTTGGATGAACACCACCACCAGAACCACGGAGCCAGACCAAATCAATGAAGCGCTGATGGCGCTCAAGAACGCCATCGATATCGCCAACGAACTCATGAAAAGACTAACCAGCAAAAGGACCTAGATCCACACCAAAGTATAGATAGAAACGAACGAGCGCCGACAAGAGTGAAGAAAGAAGAAAAAGAAACACAATTCTAAAATTTTAACCAACAAGCCAAGATGCAGACAATACAGAAAAACCCGCAAGGGAGGAGACTTCCATCACACGCCACCATACAGATGAAAGGGATATGGGGCTTGCCCCGGTGCCCTACACGCCAAACATACCACAACAACAACAACTGACTTTCACATTTACCTCGCCGACAGCCAAATCGCAAACACGTACATTTCGTCCTCCGTAAAACAAATTAATAAAAATGTAACTATTATATAATATTAACTTAAATATACCTTGTCGTTTCCAAAACAATTCTGGTGTGTTATTTGTTCACCTCCAAGTCCTAAAATCCAGACAACAAAATAAAAGTGACAGCTTGCTATTCACTTTCCAAAATGGAGGGAAATGACACTAAGGTACTTTTACAGGTGCATTCCCCATACCCAGACACTCCGCTCCTAGCAAACACTTGACCTGCACGTGCAACTAAGGGTGTTTACACCTACGAGTTATTGCAAGCTGTCGCATCCAGAAGTGGTTATCGTAATTATTATGATTGTTAATGTCTGTTTGTATCGCCTGCGCTGTTTCATCTTTTAGACATGCCGCATCAGAATATTAAAGCAAACATTGGATGATCCAGATAGTTGCACCAATTTATGAGAGCAACAAGTCTTCCAGTGGCCCCACAGGCATTGCGTGTCGTAGAATGCCGAGAGGAGTGAGACGAACCTGTTGAGAAGGCTTTTCGACAGAAGAAACATCCGGGTCATGGGGTCCGGATCTGAAAACTGTCCCTATCACAGAGTAATAATATAAAAAGAATGTCTATTGTTCAGCAAAATGAAGCCTTGTTTCTTGCGTATAACACACAGTACAACCTCAATTTTATTATTATTAACTCAACTATGAAATCGTATACCTACCACCATGTTGTTTCTCAGTACCTACGGCTACCAAATTTCAACACAACATAGTTAACCATATTTTCTACTAAATTAACTAAAAGTAATTAAGTACTACTAACTTTATATTTAGTATTTAACACAAACACAATAAATTTCAAATTCAAATCAATATTTACCGGCGACATTTATTATTAGTTTTTTTAAATCAGCCGTAGAAATTCTATCTTACACAATATATTGTGGAGATAATAATATAAGCATGCCGAATACTTTCTCACTCGGCCTTATGGTTCGTTTTTGTTCAGACCTTGATCCTCTATCGATATATTTACGAATTTTGTCTTGAAAAGACGGGGTACCTATTTGAAATAACTAAAATTAAACTTGGTCTGTTCAGGACGTTTAGGTCAAACGATTATTTAGAATTTAGAGTTTATATATTATAATAATAATGCATCAGAATATCGCAGTGGTAACCGCTCCTACCTACCGATTACTGCAAGTTGTGAACATAATTTATAATAACAACCTATTCGTAAAGATTAATTGAGCGTCGCACGGAAAACATTAATAACACCATCTTATGTATGAACGTACATTATCATTTCAATCTGTTTAAAGTTATAAAACATTCTTGGAAAAAATCTTCATTAAAATTTCTCCGTACCGAAGAGGAAAGGCTCTGCCTCTGCCGTACTTGGAAATTCTTTTCGTTTTTAAAATAAATAAATAAATAAATAAATATAAAAAAGGTTGTGCTGTGAAATATATCAGTTTGTTTAATTACCAGGAAATTTTTATCAGGATGACCTGTTTTGTAATATTTCATAATATTATGTTTTCTTTTAACGGAATCTCAGAGTTAAACGGTAACTGGACAAAACAGAACATGATATAACTTATAAGAGAACATGAATAAACAAAGCATAAAGAAACAGAACGGTGACAAAACAGAACTACCAGGGGAAAAATAAGACATTATTTTTTGTCGTATCTATTTATTAATTATAAATATATATAAATATTTAATATACTTATATAATCACTGCATGTTGGCCATTCGGAGTAAAAACTTCAATTTATATTCTTGTTGGATTTATATGACAAATTACATTTCGTTCGGCATGCGTCATTTGAAACCGCGACCCGCAATCCGCGCATCGCCTAGCCACGATCTTTTTAGACCATGCCTCAACTGAGGTATAATACGAAAATGCACTGATACAACCAAAGCTATCGACTCTTATTCCAAGTTGCAGCTTCTATGGTTTTTCTATGAAAAACACAAAAGCAATTTAAATTAGTATCCTACATTCTAACATCTAACAAATCAGTTTACTCAAAAAAGTGATTAATATGATAATATTATGTAGTATTTAGGCAGTTAATAACTATCCTGAGAAGTTATGCATAATTTATGCATGATTTAGTGGCATAATTTTAAATATTTTATAGATTTACAAGTATTTTTTGACTAATATCTAATATGATTTGGTTTAAGCAGGGTTTATTTAATTTAAAAAAACTAACCAACACTGTTTGCAATTTGTAGTCTTATGCCCTGTTTACACGTGCATGGATTTACTGCTGACAGTACGTATTACCCACGTTGGCCGCGCGACTTAAGCGTTGGGTTATAGTGTCGTGGGTCCCAGGTTCGAATCCTGGGTTTGACAAGTACACATACTGTTTTTTCAATTTGTGTATTAGTCGGAGTATGGACCTAATTGGTTGAGCAAGTGTCTGACATCCATTTCTCGTAAAAAAATCTGTTAATACAAACCTCCACTCCGTGGAGGCCCATATGATCCTATTAGGATCGGACATGGTCTAAGTAAGAAGTAAGTATTATCGCGACCATAACAAGAAAATGCACGTGTAAATACGTATTGTCATGCAAGTTGCAAGATTGCATGCATGAATCAAAAAAGTTCGGAAGCTTCTGAATTGTCATGCGACAGTCATCACTCATCAGACATCGATCTGCGCCGCGGAGAGACTCATTTTGAGGTTAACCAATTTTTACGACCTGTCAAATAGTACCATAAAATGACAACATCGCGTCTCGCTTACTCTTGAAGAATGAGATTGGAGGGACAGTCAGTAGGTATTTTTACGTGTAAACAGTTATTGTCACGATAGTTTAAAATACACACTATTGCTGACAGTCAATCCATGCACATTAGTTGAAGAACAGGCGCTATTAGTTCAACGAAAACAAGTACCTACCTACATATGACAAACAAAGTTTAGTATGCTCTGTTTATGTCGGATCTTAAAACAGCCTACCTACAACCTTCACCACTGGAATAAAGAGTGGCTGAGATCATAATAATGATGATTTCATATAATTATAATGAATTTAAACATTTCAATATATTTGACTGTTTAGAGCAATGATACTCAACCTTTTTTTTCTTCGGGCCAAATACATATATTTGTAAAGTAACGCGGGCCGCATCACTACTGGTGTGACGAAAAAAATCACGAAAACCCCCCTTTTTTACAAAACATTTTTGAGATTTTAAAAATTATGCGTGTTTTTTAAATTAATCGTGTGCAATAGCAACCAACACTCTTATACCAGATAAGTCGAAACGAATCTTAAGGTACCTATACGGAATTCCTGATAATAAATGTGTTTCGGGCCGCACATAAAAGCTTAAAGGGCCGCAGGTTTAATTAGCATAATAAAATGAATTTCCCGACTCGTTTTCTTCTGGGTATGCTATCAATGCAATCCCTGTCTACCCGAAGAGTGATTGTTCTTTTAAAGCATTTCTTTTTACTTCTTCGTGGGTTCATTTACAATCCGTATATACTGGCAAATATTAATTTTCATGTTCCCACCAATATCAATCGTAGCTCCATGGTCTTCAAGATACCTCGTCGCAGGACAGATGTTATGTTTCATGATGCTGTGTATCGTGCAATTAGCTTATTTGATGGCACCATAAAGGTTGATTTGTTTTTTATTAACTACTAGCTGAAGTACCCGGCTTCGCACAGGGTCGCTTCGTGGTTATATTTATCTTAGATATTTGAAAAATAATAAGAGGAAATTATTTTTTTAATATTAAAATATCTGTGTAATACAATATGGCAATATGAAAATAATTCTAATAGGAGTAAAGGTCAAACATAGGAACACTAAATTAAAATCGAATCCAAAATATGAAAACGTTATTAATGTTATTAATATGTAGTAAAAAAAAATCAAAATTGGATGGAACAAACAAACAACAAACTTTGTATGTTATATAATAATAATTTAGAAACCTTCGCAGGTGTGCGCACACAACTGACAAAAGTTTCATCGCAATCGGATGAATGGTATAGGAACGCATACGAATAGTAGAATAAGATGATTTTCTAATTCTGAAATCTTCGTGGGCATGCGCATGACAACTCACCAAAGTTTCATTGCAATCGGATTAATGGTATAGGAACGCATACGAATAGAAGAAGAAGAAGATGGTTGTACTAATTCAAAAACCTTTGCGGGCGTGCGCACAACAACTGGTCAAAATTTCATCACAATCGGATGAATGGCATAAGAACGCATACAAATAGAAGAAGAAAAAGATGGTTGTACTAATTCAGAAACCTTTGCGGGCGTGCGCACAACAACTGGTCAAAATTTCATCACAATCGGATGAATGGCATAAGAACGCATTCGAATAGAAGAATAAGATGATGGTTGTACTAATTCAGAAACCTTCGCAGGCGTGCGCACAACAACTCACCAAAGTTTCATTGCAATCGGATGAATGGTATAGAAACGCATATGAATAGAAGAAGAAGAAGATGTTTGTACTAATTTAGAAACCTTCGCGGGCTTGCGCACAACAACTGGTCAAAATTTCATCGCAATTGGATGAATGGTATAAGAACTCATACGAATAGAAGAAGATAGAATAGAAGAAAAAGAAGAAGAAAATGGTTGTATCAATTCAGAAACCTTTGCGGGCGTGAACACAACACTTAATCATATTTTCATTGCAATCGGATGAATGGTATAGGAACGCATACGAATAGAAGAAGAAGATGGTTGTACTAATTCAGAACTCTTTGCGGGCGTGCTCACAACAACTGGTCAAAATTTCATCGCAATCGGATGAATGGTATAAGAACGCATACAAATAGAAGAAGATAGAATAGAAGAAAAAGAAAATAGTTGTAACAATTCAGAAACCTTTGCGGCGTGAGCACAACACTTGATCAAAATTTCATTGCAATCGGATGAATGGTATAGGAACGCATACGAATAGAAGATAGAATAGAAGAAGAAGATGGTTGTACTAATTCAGAAACCTTCGCGGGTGTTGGCACAATTACTGATGAAAATTTTATTGCAATCGGATGAATAGAATAGAAACGAATACGAATAGAAGAATATAGAATAAAAGAAGAAGAAGATAGTTGTACTAATTCAAAAACCATTGCGGGTGTTACCACAACAACTGACGAAGGTTTCATCGCAATCGGATGAATGGTATAGGGACCATACGAATAAAAGAAGATAAAATGAAGAAAAAGAAGAAGAAGAAGAAGATGGTTGTGCTAATTCAGAAACCTTCGCGGGTGTTGGCACAATTACTGACGAAAATTTTATTGCAATCGGATGAATGGAATAGGAACGCATACGAATAGAAGAATATAGAATAGAAGAAGAAGAAGAAGATAGTTGTATTAATGCAAAAACTATTGCGGGTGTTACCACAACAACTGACGAAGGTTTCATTGCAATCGGATGAATGGTATAGGGACCATACGAATAAAAGAAGATAGAATGAAGAAGAAGAAGAGGATGATGATTTTTATAATTCAGAAACCTTCATGGGTGTGCATACAACCACTTACCAAAATTTCATTGCAATCGAATGAATGGTATAGGAACCATACGAATAAAAAAAAATATAATGAAGAAGAAGAAGAAGGTGATGATTTTTCTAATTCAGAAACCTTCGCGGGTGTTGGCACAATTACTGACGAAAATTTTATTGCAATCGGATGAATGGAATAGGAACGCATACGAATAGAAGAATATAGAATAGAAGAAGAAGAAGAAGATGGTTGTATTAATTCAAAAACCATTGCGGGTGTTACCACAACAACTGACGAAGGTTTCATTGCAATCGGATGAATGGTATAGGGACCATACGAATAAAAGAAGATAGAATGAAGAAGAAGAAGAGGATGATGATTTTTCTAATTCAGAAACCTTCATGGGTGTGCATACAACCACTTACCAAAATTTCATTGCAATCGGATGAATGGTATAGGAACCATACGAATAAAAAAAAATATAATGAAGAAGAAGAAGAAGGTGATGATTTTTCTAATTCAGAAACCTTCATGGGTGTGCATACAACCACTTACCAAAATTTCATTGCAATCGGATGAATGGTATAGGAACGCATACGGGACAGACACACAGACAGACAGACATACAGACAGACAGACATTCATTTTTATATATTAGTATAGCCTATACTCTTCCCGCAAGTGCAAGCAATAAGTTTACAAAGTTTTATCGCAATCGGATGAACGGTATGGCTGCGCATTAAATACGAACAAACAAACACACAAATATTAATTTTTATATATTAGATTAGATATAATGTTTGTGGACGTATTAAATAGGCTAAATTTATAATTGTATAAATTATCATATTTCATTAATATTTACACATGCTGTCTTTTTATTGTTATTTGTAATTAAGATATTTTATACATTTGTATTTGTTATGTATTATGGCGCATTGGCCAATAGCTGTAATGCCGTAATACTGTTTTTATAAATAAATAAACAGCTAAGCAATTAGGCAACATTAAATTTAGTATTCATTAAAATTATTTAAATTTTATAATATATCTATCAAACGAAATAACCCATAATGGTGTTGGTTTGTGGCTCTATTTCTAAGAAAATGATAGCGGTAACATGTTTTTATTACTTCCACAGTAACAGGATAATAAAATACTCGTATATTGCAGAATATTTAAACCCATATATTTTTTTTTATTATATAAACACAATAATAAAGATTTCGATGAAAATGATTTCACTGAGATAACATTATCGGTCATGTCATGAGTAGGGCCCGGATTTATATGCTAGTGCATGTTTTGTTAAGGTGTATGCACAGAAATCTGTTTTGAAAGGCACAGAATCCAAAAATAAAATTTTATTGTGCATATAAATGCATATTTGAGACGTTAGAGCATATTTGAGACATTAGTGCATATTTCATAAATAAATGCATATTTTAGAGCTTTTGAATTTATAATTTTAGTTTTTTAAATTATTTTATCGAAATATAACTAAGTTAGGAAGGAAGATAGTTTGGATGCATTTGCATTTTTAATGCCATCTCCGAGCTGTGGATTTATCAGTGAAAAAAGTGAAGTTAACTCGGGCACTATTATTTAAAGTTTGCCCAAGTGGACGTTGAGAGGTAGTTTTCCGCATATAAATAAAATACTGACAGATACCTATGCGGAAAAATTTAATGCCAGAGCATAATATTGAAAAAGATGTCATTTTTTTTCGGGCAAAAAACAGAAAATAGTATTTAGGAATAGTTATGTGTGTCGTTTTTGTTTTTTAAGTTATGTTTGGTTTACATTGCATTATTATTCAATTGTTTGTAGGTACTTGTGAAAAAGCTATTTTGAAAATTGTAATTGATTAACTTTATATTCTTTGTTTGTGGTTTTTTTTTTATCTGATATCGTATTATGTTGAAAAATTATTAACTAGTTATTCGATTTTTTGTCAGTAATATTGGGTAAAGTGGGTATTTACAATTTTTTCCGCAAAAAATGTCAATTTATAACTGAATATTTCTTCGGTTTTAGTGCATATTTTATTGATTTTAAGTGCATACGTGCATGCATATAATCATGTTTTTTGTTGCATACAAATCCGGGCCCTAGTCATGAGTGCTTCTAATTAATAATAATGCATCACATTAGTTGGATGAAAATTAATGCACGATTATGGCAAGGATATTTTGTTGTCGTAATTAAATTTTTATCATGTTACTGTAAAAACTTCTTGAAGAAATTGAAAACTGCCATTGTTTTTAGAGATGTTATCATACATGTAGAATTACAGGCTATTTATTTTATTTCGGGGGTGTGGAATTTAATAAATCCCCGACGCCACCCCTAGTGTAATATATTGTTTTCTGTTTTGTACAGTTTGTACAGTAGAACCTCGATATAATACCTCAGAAATTTAATTTTGTTACGGACACATTCTATTAGCTGCTAAGTACCTACTATAAAAAATCTGATTTTATTTACACATGGGGGCGTAAAAACTAAAGTTTGAATACCGCTTTGTTAATGGAATCCACTTGGTGCCTTGATGCGAATTTGGTTTGTTCATTGTTTGCAATGTTACTAGCAATAAAAATAGACATCTAAAAATTAAAACATAGACAAAGAACCCAAAGTAGAAATTTAATGGTATGAGACTATTAGGTATAATGCTCTTTGGACATGAGTAATAAGATGTCATTTACATTCTAACAGTTCTCTGAATTCTAGCAAATGCATGTGTAATGGGATTATAATTATTGTTGGAACTGGAATATTTCAAGAATACAAACTGCAGTTACAACGAAAACCACCGTTGTTTTGACAACTGCCATCCATGATAAAATAATAACATAACAATTTATATTACTAATGACAGAATCACTAATGAGGTGTCTCTATGTTAACCGTATTACATGTTCAGACTCAACTCAAATAAACCTAACTGACACCAATACCTACGTTGGATTTAACTGTTTTAAACCGAAACGGCTACGAACAGATCTAAAAATGGTTAAGTCATTCAATTCACATACTTACTTAATTCACAAAACATTCATTACAGTATTTATTTTAAACAAAGGTTATTTTAAATGATAATTATATATGTCTCCCATTTCAGTGTTCAATAATTTACACAGGTCAGGTACACATTCATAACGACCAATAGGTATTGCCCAAATATATTAAACGGATGATATGTTTGTATTATTTTAAGATAAAAATGGTAAAATAACGTTAATTAACGTAAAATAATACAATTTAGGTCCGCTCAAAAGAAGCAATATTCGCATTAATCCCTTTTTGCCGTTACAATTATATATTCAGTATCAATTGGTGCATTACCTGCCTACGTCCATGTGACGTAAACGTCTTTCAATGGTTCAGTATAAATAATAATTAATATACAGGTAGTAACTTATTCAGATTCATACGAGACTCCGCCCTAGTTGCTAATTAGAAAATGCGCTGAATATTAAACTAATACAAGTGACATATAATTATAAAAAAACGTTATGAGCAGTTTCCAGATACGTGAAATATGATTCTAACATATCTGTAACAGGTTTATACGAGAAGATGTAAGCATTTTATACACAACATTGAAGGATATTCCATGGACATGGTGTTTGAAATGTGGTTATTATTTTTATAGCAACCATATATAATTTAGATGCGTTGAAAAGATTAATAACTATAAAGTAATCAATACTTATTTTATGACATAGTATTATATATCAACTCTTTACAAGACACTTGTAAAGCCAGTGCTCACCAACGCATCGGAAACCTGGACATTAACTCTGCGAAACGAACGAGTCCTGAACATTTCGAAAGAAAAATTCTCCGCCGTATATATGGACCGATTAGGGACTGCACCAATTGGAGGAGAAGATATAATGCTGAGCTCTACGGGCTGTACGAAGATTGCAGCACAGTTCAATCAATTAAGGTTGGGAGACTGCGATGGCTAGGCCATGTGCACCGTATGAATGACAGTGAACCGGCAAAAAGAGTGATGTCCAGCAATCCAAAAGGGCGTAGAAGAAGAGGCAGGCCAAAAATTCGCTGGTTGGATGGAGCTGCCAGTGACTGCCGTATTCTGGGGGAACCGAATTGGAAAGCGGCCACACTGGATGCTGTTGGAGGAGGCCAAGACCCACACTGGGTTGTCGCGCCCCCGATGATGATGAGTATATATCAGCTGAGAATGATACCTCAATTACAGAATGTTGATAACAGTTAGTTATGTAGAATTTATAATCGCACAGTCGTAGTCGATTTACTCAACTTTATAACGAGTGCATTTGTGTTTGTTTTCGTTCAATCCTCAGTGCCACAATTATTGTATTTTTTATGTGATCGATTCGAAGAAGATTAACCCTTATCATAGCTAAAAATGCGATCGAGGGGTGTAATATGATCGTATCTCATTGGCGTACATATTTCCTATTATAAAGTTGAGACAGACTTATTTCTCGTTAAATTTCGACCACTTATTATAGGGGTTCGATGAACGAATAATTACAAAAAACTAATTTGTTATTTTATTTATTACCTGAAATTAATACAGATTTACCAAAATCTATACATTGATGTGTACCAACAGATTTAAGTATATACAATATTATAAAGTTGATGTTGAACGGCTGTTACGGGCAATTCGATCAATATTTTTGCTATTTTTTTAGTTGGTCGATGTTTAAGTATTGTACCAATAAGTATAATTACCATAGTACGCAGTTCAATATACCATTCATGTCAGTCTAAGCACTCTAAACCAGTGATGCACAACCATTTCAACAGTAAGGCAATTGATCGACTTTATAATAATTGTACGTACGCACAGGGTACGCACATAATTTAAGACAAGCAAATGAAATCTGACGGATATCTTACACTTTATATGGCTATAATCATGGCCCCCACATCCTGAAGCGGCCCCCCAGGCTAGGATGGTTGGTGCCCCCCTCCCCCCTACCTATCGCTAAGGGTAAAGGCAATGTGACGCGCTACAGTAGCTTTTTCCAAAATGGTGTAGGTATGCGGTAAAATTAAGGTGTATTTTTAGCGATTTTTTTTTTGTATTTTTAATATATATATGTATACTTACAGTAAAAACGAAACAATAATTCGGTCGGTCGATAGTGTGCGTGCGTATGGGGAGCCGTAATAAATGCCTGGCAGCCGATGACCGCGTATTCGTACGTTGATATAGGTACGTACATTATACAATCGACGAACTGCATCATTGTTTCATTTTTACTGTACATACATTTGAATTAAATAAAAATTACATTGTACAATCAAACATTTTAAATTGTTAACATCACTTAAGTAAAATAATAAAATAATAAAATATTATCACAGCAAATTTGTGATTTTTATTTATCTCATTTATCGGGTCGACTCGCCACACCGTGCCCTTCATGAACCCGGCCCCCCAGGCTTAGAGCCCTGTCAGCCCCCTCCTTGTGGGGGCCATGGCTATAATAATAAATTGCTGTTGATTTTGAAAATAATAATATTTTAATTACATAAATGTAATGCTAATGATTCTAGAAATAGCCGAAATATGAAGATGACGAAGTACATATTAACTGAAATTTGCAGTTTAAAGGGATGGGTAACCTATGGTGACAAAACGGAAACGGGAGTGTCAATAATTTGTTTGTGGGCAATGAATGGTCGTATCCGGAAATTTGTACGTGAACAGTTCACCGCAGGACACTTATTCGTGCGCCGCAGTACGTGAAACATGAGTTGTTCGTGTAACATTTAATCAAATGACGAGTTCTTCGTTGAACATTTCACGTAGAATTAATTTGTACGTACCTATGCTACAACACGTAGCGAATTTTATGAGATGTCTTTACTTGGTTAGGTTAGGGTTAATCTAATTGGAACAGTCTCCTTCTTCTTCTTCTTTCACCCTGTCACGTCCCAACATTGGGGCATAGGGCAAGCACAAGTTGGCGCCACTTCCCTCGGTCCATCGCCAACTCCTGCGCCTCCCGCCATGTCAGACCTGCAGCACGTAGGTCACTTTTGTAGCATCGCTGCAGGGTGAGGGAGGGCCGGCCATGGCGACGGATCCCTTGAGGCTGTGCCACAAGGGTACGAAGTGCCGCACTCTTTGGCGGCATCCGGAATACATGTCCCAGCCACGTAAATCGTCTCTTCGTGATAAATTCAAGCACCGAAGGCTGTTGTGTCTGCTCACGAACTCGGGTGTTTGTAACGCGGTCGTACCAATGTACCCCTAAGATTCGGCGCTGACATCGATTCTCAAAGCTCAAAAGCCGAGACTCTTGAAGCTTAGTAAGATGCTATGTCTCACAGCCATACAGGAGAATTGGAACAGTACTATTTGCAAACTATCGCCGCATTTTATAAGATACGTACAAATGTATTCCACGGTGAAATGTTCAACGAAGAACTCGTCATTTGATAAAATGTTATACGAACTAATGTTTCACGTACTGCGGCGCACGAATAAGTGTCCCACGATGAACTGCATAGTGTAACTTACATGTAACCATGAATGGTGTGGATCGCCGCATGAGGGTCGTGTACCACTGGTCTGAATGATATTATTTTTGCTTAAATTTAAGTAAGTATTTAATTCGCTCCAGGAATTGGAAGTTATCGCGAAATAGCAAAACCATTTCGTAATATTTCATGATGTTTATTTCTGGGCACGTCAGTGATTCTTGTAAAATATAATTTTCATGTCAAATGTATAATGATATTGACATCGTTGCAATCGTAATAATGCCTGTTCCACAGAAGAGGCCGCCAGTTATAATTTATAATGCTCAGAATTATTACTTTACTGCTCTATGTGGAAATGGTGTGGATGTCAAGAAAAAAGTACACTACACAGCACACGAGACTTCTGCGAAAATTGTTTTATACTCGGAAACCATTATAAAGCCCTATTACACGTACCAATGTAATAATATAATATCATGGGTATCATACAAAGTGCAGGGAATTTTAATGGAAATATTATGGAAAATAAGGTGTGAATTAATCTCACTTTTCTTTCTACAAGATTCACTTAACAATGAATTAGGTACTAGTCGGTTTACGGGAAGCCAGGCGGGAACCACGCTAATTTTCATAGATTTTGGCAAAATTCATGAATTCAAGAATAACAAATAATCCAGTATATCGGCTATTTTCAAAATTTGTTTGCCGCTGGCTTCCTCTTAAGCCGACAAGAACCGTGAATTACTATAGAGAACACTTATATATAAGCACTGGAAAAAAACTTTTAGACAGCGCTTCAGAGAGTATTGTAAAAACCACTAGTTAACTTATGTAGCAATTAGATACGACACGTATAGCTTATTGATCAGCGGTACATGGGCGCGAATCCCAGGTGAAAAATGTTCAAATCTTGCTGGTTGTCGTATTTTTCATTTTTTTTCTACGAAAAACAGCTGTCTTAGTGGTAAGTAAGATAACAGTTTTACAACTATTGGAAATTAGTATAGTTGTTGAAAAACTGTCAGGCCGATAGTGTTATCTTGACAGCTCTTTTTCATTCTTGGTAAACAGTAGCAGCCCATTTTACATAGTCTTGTGAATATGAGCCCATGTAGGAGAGTTAGACTGTAGGTTATTTTATTTTTAATTAAAGAAACACCTGCGTTTTGAATATGAACAGAGATATATTTAATTATGCCTAAAATTATAAATTGAGATATGAAAGACGTTTTAAAAATTAAACTTTTCGGTTTGAATATCTGTCAAAGAGAATTGTCATAGAAACGTACACATAGAAGCAACGTTCTTTTATTTATTGAATAAAATGAGTGAATATCAGAATAATTTGTTTTGAAATTGGAATGGTTAAGAAGTATAAACATAATAATTATGTGTGTGTACCTATCCAAAGAATTTACCTAATTGATTAATTAGTGGCTAACATCCATTTATCGTTTCTCCTATCAGTTATTATTATTAATACTAATTATTATTAATACAACCTCCATTCTATGGAGACCCATATGATCATCTTAGGATCTTGGACATTTGATTATATATACAGAATATTTCTTCAAGTTCTTGTAAAAATTGTACTGAATTTTTGAAATAAAATAATGTAAAAATACAACTCTTTGTTTGACAGTTTCCTCAAATCATTAAAAATACATAAATACAAAATACCTTCAACCCAATACATAATGCAAAGGAAATAATGGGTATATTTTTAAAACGAAAGTAATTATGTTAATGTTTTATTTAGCCATAATGCATAATAATATTTAAGCCTTTTATGAACACACTTATCATTACATAGTATGACGTTTTCGAGTAACCGCTTATAAAAAATGTAAACAATGCATAATGCAATAATTGTTGTGGTGGTGGTTTTAACGTGTCTCTGGTTTGAGTTTCTTATTCAAAATTCCTATTATAATCTATATTATGTAATAGACAGGAATCAGGATTGAGACATTGACAGGAACATAACATTTATTCTTTAATCTAAGAACATAACATACATAATTATTATGGGCCTCCATAGAATGGAGGTTATATTAACAGACTTTGAGCTTACGAGAAATGTATGTTAGCCACTTGCTCAGCCTATTAGGTCCATACCACAGAAAAGAAAAATAAATAGAACTCTTATCCCCGATCCTGCAAACGTTGCAAAGTTCTGAGTTCCCTGGTCCATACTCTGGAGTCTAGCTTAATTTGACCTTCAATGGCTTCTTTAATAAGGCTAAAAACATCCCCTATTCGGGCCCAATATCTTCGTCTCAAAACAGTGTTTCCAACCATATTATAATAATAATTATTGTACAATTTTATAATAATTTTAGTAAGTTATATCCCTATAATCTTTAGAGAAAGCCGTTAGAAAAGCTCTGAAAGCAGAAGGTGGAGTTACCGTGAATGGGTCCCATAAAATATTGGGCTACGCAGATGATTTGGTGGTGCTCGGAGAATCTGAAGAAGAAGTCAGAGATATTTTCACTCCTCTGGAGGACACAGCGAAAAGGTTGAACCTACGAGTAAATGTGGGAAAGACCAAGTATTTGAAAATGACAAGAGGCATTGAACCCTCTGGAAACATTGGAATAAGAAACTCCTCGTTCGAGAGAACCTCTCTCTTCAACTACTTGGGCTCCAACATTACCTCTAAAAATGAAATGTCCCTAGAGCTTGCTGACCGACTGAGAAGTGGAAATGCAGCGTACTTCGCGCTGAGTCGTCTGTTCAGGTCCAAAATGCTGTCTATCAAAACGAAATTCCGGGTGTATAACGTAGTCATCAAACCGATCGTCAGGTATGGATGTGAAACGTGGGGCTTAACGGAAAAACAATAAAAGGCGCTCCAAGTGTTTGAAAACAGAATCCTCCGGAGAATACTTGGACCCGTCAATGAGAACCACCGGTGGCGCATCCGCACAAACGCTGAGCTCTTCGACCGATACCAACCTAGAATCACTAATATTCTGAGGTCAAGAAGGCTCAGATGGGCGGGCCACGTTGTACGATCTGAAAGATCTAGAACTCTCTATAGGATTTACAAAGGCACACCAGCTGGCACTCGACCTCTTGGCCGCCCTCGACGGAGATGGGCGGACAACATTCAAAGGGATGCGGAAAGGCTGGGGATAGTCAACTGGGAAGAGAGAGCGCTGGACAGAGATCCCTGGAGAAACGTTGTGCAGTCGGCCATGGACCTGAACGGCCCCTAGCGCCAGTTAAAAAAAAATATATATCAAAGTACTATAATTTTTCACCCAATATGCCAAAAATTGTCTAGTTTTATACTATAATTTTTACAACTTCATATTATAATATAATAAACATAGAAAAAGAATAGAGTAACAAATTGTAATAGGCGGCTCTCGTGGTTCAGTGCGTAAGCCGCTGGCCTTCGATCCGGTAAGGACGAAAAATATTTATGTGATTTTCTCAAAGCCTGGGTGTTTGTGATTGTTTAAAATTACTAACAAAACCACCAAAAGCAAGGACATGGTTAGATAATAATAAAATAAACTAATTTTAATAATTACACAAATATTTATTCCAGATAATTTAATAATCACCTATCACTTATTTTTACTCGTGTGTTAATAAAGTTCATTATAATAATTTGTTTTGTTTTTTTACGAGAAATGTGTTAGCCACTTGCTCATTCTGTTAAGTTCACATAGTAAATTTGCTATACTCGGGATTCGAACCAGCCATTATCCACTACGACTACATCGTAGACCTGGGGCCCGATTTCCTAACTCTCGTCTCGTGTGGCACCAGACGAGATGACGTAATTGTGACGTCACGCTCGAGGCATGCCGACCGCGCACAGAATAACCATAGAAAATTTTATTATGATACACCTATATGTGTATGGTGACAATGAATAGCGCCGCTGTCTGACCACTCGCTATTTTCTCGAATGCTATTATCACTCCGGTAGTACGTCATAATGATGTCATATGACGTCATCTCGACCGGGAAGCTTGCACTCGCAAGTTCTAACATAGAGCCCCTGACGAGTAACCGCTCCGCCATCGTGAGCATAGATATTGTCATGTTTATAGAAAATATATAATTAGCTAAATTTTCATAGTACCTACTGCATTAAAAAATATTATGTCAGTGTACGTTTTTATTCTAATACCAAAATAGTTTTCAGTAGTATTCTTACGTAAGCTTTCGCGAGTTTTCGTGGAACCCCGGTTAGGAATTACTACTGTTGTAGAAGGGCGGACAAAGGTGAGTAGGTACATAGTTTATTGGAGGGTCAAGAGTCAAGACCCGTATAGGGTCATAGATGAAGCTGAAACGACCTCTAATTATTAAAATGAAAGTAGGTATAAGATGGAGTACAGGCGGCTCTCGGCTTTTGCACGTAATTGGTTCCTGAAAATGTGTTCGAATTTTGAATATTAGAAAGTAGAGGGATGTAAAAAATGTACTTTAAAATATTTATTTATCAATGGGTGTAATAAAGTTAACGAGGTGTATTGGCAATCAGGTGTTTTCTTTGTAAACCATTTACTATTTGAGAAGGTGACGGGGTGCGGAGGAGAGAGGAGCGACTGCATGGAATCGTACAGTTTTTGCATTATCAACAATAATTTAAATTTTAAGAAATGTACAAAATAGCTAATTGTGTGAAAGTAGAACGTTCAAAAGTCGAGGGTCGCCTGTATTTATATAATATGTAACGCCGAATGTGCGAAATTGACTTATTACATGAAATGGGCAAAATTTTGCCTAAATCATGAAAAATGCAAGCCCGTTGCCTTATTCATGAATTAGACAAAATATCAGACGAGTAGGCGAATTCGGCAGTAATTTTTCTGCCTAGTTCATTCATTGGACAAATTAGATAGTAGATATCGCTACGGTGGTGTTTTTTGCAACTAAACTAAATGTGTCAAATGCTCATGCATTGGTCAAAATTTACGTATATTATCTATAGTCAAAATAGATGGTCGCGCTCCGGTAGTGTTTTTTGCAACTAATCAAACTAAACAAATGTGTCAAATGTCATTGATTATAATATAAAAATATAACAATCAATAACTACAATGACATTCATATCCATTTACTATGCGCAAAAATTTTCGCGATTTGATTCGTGCCTGGGTATCAATCGTGCAATGGTCGATTGTATGTTTGTTGACACTTGTTAGCTAACCTCAAAATGGAAATTCAGTTGAATTCAAAATTACAAAACCTAACCTAACCTAACCTAATAATAATAATATTATATTATGTCCAATTATAACTAATAAAACCAACCGTATTAAATTTACCTTTTCTACTGTCATGTTCATAGTTTAAGAATTCTATACCCTGGCGAATTCACGTACTCGGCAGATAATTTACCTAATTCACGTATAAGGCAACGGGCTTGACTATTACATGAATTAGTCAAAATTTTGCCCATTTCATGTAATAGTCAATTTCGCACATTCTGCGTAACATATATAAAAAATACTGTAAAAGATAATGCATTGAAATTTAAGCCAATTGCAAGAATCGACAATAGTAAACACATTGTACTATTCTTCCTGCTATTATACCCATTACATTCATGTTTTCAAAAGGGACGAATCAACCTACAGCCGTGCCAATGGCATAGTACCTACCTTCTACCTACAAGTTACCACGTTTACAATCCATATGTATTCTGGACTTATATGATTGCTTATATGCCATTGATTTTACTCTGCGATCAATTTTCCATAAAGCAATTGCAACGTGGTTGGTTGTATCAAGATCAAAAATATTTAGTTGACAACAGTAAAACAAAGATGCCGCAGTTTAAAAATTACAATTCTTGCGAAACTATGTTAGTTGCTCAACACAGTAGCGTGCAAAAAATGTGGCTATACATACTCGTAGCTTTAAGACCACTTCTTGCCCACGTTTTCTTGTAATGTTATAAAAATGCGGTAGTAATATGTTAACACGAAAAGCGGCGGCGGGATGTGAACCAATGATGTGCTTTTAGCCCGCGTGCCGTCACGCAATGTCGCATAATCGACTTACGCACTTGCAGTGGCGTCGATATTAAATGAGAGAGGAGTGGATGCAATCATTTTATGAAATTACCAATTGAAAAATAAAGCGCTGAACGAAATTAATGATAGTCTAAAATTGAAATAGATGCTTCACATTGCCAATGTAGGGTCCCGTGATAGGTTCGATTAAGACCGAGTGTGGTGCGGGGCGGAAGGATTGGGAAGGATTAACTTCAATGTCTATCGAGTGGACAGAGTTGAGTTCTTTCCGAATATACAATGGCGATTGAAGATAACCAAATTGGCGCCTGACCACTACACCAGTCAGTTTTTGACAGGCTATGGTGGATACGTTGTCACGCTCTACGAGCTTGGACTTGTTACCCAGCCAATATGTCCATGTGCCGGAGAACTACAGGATGCAAACCATATCCTCTGAGAATGTCCGAAAATGAGTCCGAGAGGGAAGATATGTTTAAGTCGGTCCATACAGCTGTTGCGCCCATCGGACCATCCGACCTGGTTGCCACAAAGGCCAATTATATGGCATTTAAAAAAATTGCAGCGTCTTATTGCGGACGTATAGTTTTTGTATGTCCGTATTATTATGTTAGTTCTCCATGCTTTTCTCTCATGTGATATTTTTTTATTAACCTAAGTCAACTTAGTAAACTCAGTCAAAGCTCACTTGAGAGCGTGGCAACCTCAGTCTTGGGTATCATTACCAGGCATAAAAAAAACTGCTGATGCTTCACATCCAAACGTAGTGCCGGGGTGGGCATAAATGCAAATAAAAAAAGATGTAGACGGTATTTTCATTACTTTATTAATTTGTGGCACCTTTAAGCAATACATGGCCTACCGACGACCGTACGAGGGTTATTTTATTAGAGTATGTATACATTTCATAACTTTGCACTTTCTTTGCACTTCCTTTTACACTGATTCGCCTCTTTGCCTAATTACCTCGCATAAAATTAGATCAAATGATATTCAGTTATATTAATAAATGTAGTAAGAAAAAATAGATAATACATATATATAAAAAAATATTTTTAGAATAAATTACTTACATCATTTTCATCCTATAGCCGGGAGTGCAAAATTATGAAGAAGCAACTCTACTGTAATATATCTCGCATCAGTATGAGCTGATGCTGCGGTCATGGAATACTAATGATCTCATAAAAATGAAAAGTTTCCCCTTTACCTTATTTTTGCAATGTCACTCCACTGGCTTGCCATTGCGCATTAAACCACGACATAAAATGCAATTAAAGTCCATGTAAAGTCTCTCATAGCGAATTCTTCGTAAATAATAATTTCTTACAAGTTTTTCGCATGCTCTTTGCTAGTATTGTTTTTAATAGCTACCACATTATCTTCTTAATAATTTATCTGTGCTATAAGCGGGGTCGTACACATAGAGTCAACGCGACCGCAACTTAATCTGAATTCAGAAAACGCAATAAGGTTGCTTTCGTGATCTCGCACACTTATATTAGCCGGCCATACACGGCGAAGTTGAGTAGCAAGTTGAACCTGCCAGCACGTTTACCTCCAGGTTGAGCCTACCACAGGCAATACTGTTCGTTAGTGGGCACATCACAGATCAGTTCAAACTATCCCATTTAAATCTTTCGAACTGTCAACGGACGTGTCCATATACGTAAAGTTTGTGCAAGCGTCAGAAACTGTGGAGGTTAGGTTAGCGGATACACAGGGGTAGTGTATAAATTGGTTTTAAGTAGGCTATACTGTCTGTGGCAGGTACAATCTGCTACTCAACCTCGCCGTGCATGGTCACCTAATGCCAATGGCTCCATAAACTTGCTCTTGGCCCGTTCAAAGGCCTCAAGGCTAATTTTGTTGCGTTTAGAAAATTTTCTGCATCATACCTACTACCAACGTGAAGATCTCTTCAATTGGATTGTTTGGCAGTTTTATATTCGTTTTTGTTACTTCCTACAATTTAAATTTTGCTTCCACGTACTCCTCTCTTCCATGGGTTCTCTCAACTTAAAACATTCAGTCAATACACATTTGAGTGAATGCATTAGAAGACTTGGGTAACTGCTCCTGAGCCATTTCCACTCATAAAAAAAACTGTTACTTTACAACTAAACGTTGATTCCCATGATACACCCAATTTAGACCGGGTATGGTGCAGGGCTGATGTAGTTTGGTTGAGCCATTAGCTTCAATAACTGGCTATACCTCAGTTGAGGCATGGTCTAAAAAGATCGTGGCTAAGCGATGCGCGGATTGTGGAAATGATACGTGCTGAACGAAATATAATTTGTCATATAAATCCAACATGCGTCCATTTAATGTTCTGTATATCGTTCTATTAGTAACAATAATAATATATGATTTCTTTTTCAAGTAAATGCGTAACGTTTCTTAGTCATCTTTACACGATTTAAGAATTAATATCCCCGTCGCTATCACGAAACAAATTGACGTGTTCACAGCTCGAGGTTTGCTCTGCGATTGCCAGCGAGTCCAAAATTTCGTCGCACCTATAGTTGAAAAGTATTTGCTGTTTCACTGAAGTACCGTCTTTAACTATCAAACTGTCTGTTTTTATTGAAAAATGTCACCAGACGAGGAAGCAGTGATTTACTTAATACAAGTACGTATGCACAAATATTGGGTGCATTTGTTAAAAATAATTAGATACTATAGCATCAAAGCGGGGTACATATTATATTATTTCAAAGGTATTTCTCAGTCTCATTCATACAAAACATAAATATGTTATTTATTGAATTGGTAGATTTCTATTATAGTGGATATTATGGATATAAAGATTTTTTTTGTTAATTCTGTGATATTTTAGTTATTTATATTGACAACTATTTCGGGCTATAGGCTTCAGAAAGACAATAAGATAACTAATTTTCAAAAACTAAAACAGAACGTTAAAATTTACAAGTGATTGAAAGAGAGAACGAACTGTGTTAATCCATCTTCTTTCTTTCGTACAATAGTGGTGTGGTTTCATTTATTTATATTATATAAATATTTCCCTTTATTATTATTTATTTCACTACAACTCACTTCTATTGAATATCTCTGGGTGTTAAAACATTTTTATAGAGGACATCTATATTACATAATATTATATTATTGCGATCGTCTAGGAATATCGTGTGTAAGTTTGACAGATGGACTGAAGACAGCGAAAGTGACGAAATATAGTATACCGTGTTGCTGGTTTTTTCCTAAGCAACAAAGTTAAGTAAACTCATTGTCAAATAAAGTTACCTGCTAAGTGAATGTCAACTAAATTGAATAGCTTGAGTGTTGGTTGCGTCGAATTTGTATGTGCGAGTTCGCTCAATATTGCCAGCAATAATTATTACTACTTGCGAAACAGTTATAACATCACCATAAATAATATACATTATTCAGTGATGGTTCTTTAAATTTCTGCTATTATCGTTAACCGATTAAACAAAAACAAAAGCAGTAATGCTATTATAAAAAAAATAGGAAAGATTAAGGACGGACAGAATGGAAAGTAAAAGTATATATTATTTACATTTGGCATCGTATTGTAACAAGAGAAAGTCAATATTGGTATTGAATAAAAAGATTTTGTCTACGCGATTATTTTTAGGTCTTCCAAATAAAATTTTCCCCCTCTATATGATTCTATATTTAAATTTTAAATTTAAATTTAAAAAAAAATATTTAAAACAACTTATTCGAAGTATTATTAGTAGAATGATATTAAGATGAGTCTTCGGAGCCGTTTGTGAAGATGGCGTGTGGAGTAATGCTGTTGTAAAACTGAATTGTAAGTTGTAACCATAGCGATGGAGCTGAGCTAGGAGCAGGAGCACGGAGCAGTGGAGCAATGGGGTTTTACCCGGAGCACCGAAAATTGGTAGTGCTCCACTGCTCCGGATGTTTTTTTATTATTAAAATTTCGTCCTAAAATCCAATGAAAATATTATATTTGACACTTTACAACACTGGAATTATTTGAAATACAGCAGCACTGCCAAGTGATAAATAATCTCACCTTTTTTGACAGAAGAGGCAAATAATGAAAGACGATTTGCTGTCGTAAATTGTGTTTAATAGAATTAATAATGAAAATGACGAATGATACATTATTTCAAAACTACTTATATATTTTTTATTTTTATAAATATATTTTTTTTACCTGGAGCGGAGCAACTCAAAAAACTGTCTTCTCCATCCCTCTGGTTGTAAGCACTGTGGTGCTATAGCATGGTTTAACCAGGCTGATATAATTATCAAAAAAAATATAATTACCGATTTTATCTTAATAAAATACTTTATTGGATTCAATTAATTGAAATTTTTTTATCGGTATGGCGTCTGAAACAAGAGTTCTCTTTTACATTGGATACATGCTCCATATATAGGTTGAATACTGAACATAGATTTATTGTACTTGCGATATTTCCCACGTACAAGGGTCAAGTGGAGAATCTCTAGGTCCATTATTCAGCAGATGTTACTAAAAAAATCATAAACTATCGATTTTATAATCTGAATGTTACAATACATTGTAGGTACCTACTACACTAGGACTGAACTTCTGAGCATACAATGCTGCAGAATTAAGGTTTGACAACGGGGACTTTTAATTGATTTTGTAATTAACGTATTATTTGCATTTGAAAAGAAATTAGCAAAAACGCAAATTTGTGCGTCCTGTAACTGACGTGTTTATACTTATCCTAACTTATATGACTGCAATCATAGATAAGACGTAGTACTGTGCTAAATTATATTGGCCATTTGGCGAGAGAAATGTCAAAACGAGACAGCATGTATGTAGGTATATTCCAGCTATTTGGTATTTTAATTCGGATCGTGTATAGATATACAATCTAAAAGGTGTCTTGACTTGACAAGGTGTGGGTAAGTTATGCCTCAAGGATATAAGAAATCCATCCATTATAATATATAGGATATCTCAGCTGATATTATATGGAGAGAGGTTGCAGCAGGAAATGGGAAAGAATTTTCTTAGATACGGGCAAGACTGACAGTAGGTCATCTTCAGATGATAATAAAACGATATCCAACTAATATTGTTAAGCAATAGTTCAGTGCAAACCATCTCTGAACAGTGACGTCCCTAGATAAAATGCCGTCCCTAGGCAGCGCCAAAATGCCGCCCCATTTTTTAATCATCCTTTCATGACTCCAATATCTTACTTTTAATCATAAATACAAATGTTAATAGTCTCAACACTCAACCATCAAAATAAAAATAAAACTTTCCTGGCCCTTTTTGTTGCACAGTCAGTAACTATGTCATCCAAATCTATTTTAAATGCTATCTCTGCTTCAATAGACAATATTGCAAGTTGAAAGTTTCAGATATATTTAAAAATACACCTGATAACTTCCAAAACTCACGAGTGACTGGCAAAAATATTTGGACAAATTTTAAATTAGGTAAGTATGTACCTACCTATAATTCAAATTTAATTCACAAATCTAGACGTGTCATTTCTGGTCACCATGGACGTGATGTCCAAGGTAAACGGAAGTAAACTAGACATCGTGAACCCAACAAAAATACAGTCCTGTTAATCCTTTTATGTTAATGTATACATTTTGTTTCCAATCAGTGAGCTGTTTTTTTAATGGGAAGATATTTCCGTTATTACCAAGTTTAGGTAGCCATTTCTATATATTCTCCTCGTTTTGCCGCCCTTCGAGTAACTGCCGCCCCCAAGCGACGCTCAATCTGCCTACCCCCACGGGACGTCACTGTCTCTGAACCTGCTGATGAATCTGCTGTAGACATGCTGTCTGAACCGAACTTTGTAAACTCAAACGAGGACATAGGTACTTACTTAGATGAATATAAATTAAAGCATTATTCATCGTTCATTGATATCCAAAGCAGCTGTTAAGGTAATTGCATACTAGATTCGTAGAACTAGACAGCATGAACTGTGGCTCTTTAAAATACTGACTAAGCAATAACAAAACATTAAGAAATATCGAATGATTTTCCTTCCAAGTATTTATTCATTTCATGGCAATGTCAACAGCCAAGAAGATATTTTTTCTTTATAACTTACTTGTCATCAATACGATTCTGTAAAGCAATTAATAATTATTTTCTTGTTAACGTAGTCAATGAACTGTGTACCTAATTATCATCATACTTAACTTACTATGATGAAATCTTTAATAATTTTCGTCATTATCGCAACTTTACGACGCCCCGATAAAACCGCTGAACATTGCCGCCAAATCAAATCCGCCCGTACCAGTGCTCGTCAGTACCGCCCGAACAAATCCGCCTAAAACAGAGGTCGGCAAACCGTGGCTCGCGAGCCGCATGTGGCTCTTTTGGTATTGGCGTGCGGCTCTTTGCCAAATTTCCAATTTTTACAAAAACTTTTGCAAAATTCACAATTTTTATTTTTTGTCATTGATTTGTACACTTATTATATTATATAATGACATTATCGCGAGCCTCATTTATCCTCCGTGATGGTTGATGCAAAAAGGTATGATTGTTGATGTTTTAAGTCCGCCCATTGCAAAAGTCGACTAATCAATTTTTTCTCCATTTGATATTGACACGAGCACTCTTGAAATACAATTTTATTGGTGGATTTAACAAGCAAATAGTTATGGAGCTCAAAATTTGTAGGTCTTGCCACCAAAATTGAGGATTTGGAGAGAGAAAAATGCAATTTAATTTCACAACACAAGTGGGGCGCTCTAAAAGATCTACATAAAGTAGATACTTCAATTTTTAATACATATTATGGAATAGCTTTCCTAACTCATATTCGAGTCTACATAATAATAAGTATGTGAACAATCAATTTAAAACATGAACAATATAAATAGCATTTAGAGAAGCCAAATAACCGATGAGAATTTTTTGGAGTCGCGGCTGAAATTAAAAACTACATGTAACATAACAAACATACACACTCTCCAAAGAAATGCAAGGAAGGTCATTGATCACATTAGTATTATGGAATGCGTAAAAATTGTATGTAATTCATATTCTGTAAAAATTATATTTATAATGTCAACAATAAAAACATATAATATTAAGTATTTACGTTAGTTTTATTCGGGAAATCTTTTCAATTAATACACAAACAATTATAAAATGTAAGTAATTAATTCATTTAAATAAATCATATTTATAAAAATATACGTATGGCTCTCGAATTTTTTTTAACCGTTGTGCCACTCATATTTGAATCTTTTGGTTCAAGAGTTTGCCGACCCCTGGCCTAGACAAAACCGGCCGAAAATACAGGAATATAATATAAAACAAGTGCTATTTTGATTTTTCGAATTGCGCATCAATAGAATTTTACATGCTTACGATAATCAGTGTAATTTGAGATGTAATCCATTGCAGCTGTTAGTAGAGTGATAACTTAAAATCATCAGCTTTTAACACTTAGTACTAAAATCCGATAATACGTGTTTAATCCAATGCAGTTGTATAGCTTAAACCTGAGTTCCCCAATGGAATACCAGGAATATCTACTATTTTTTATATCTTTATTCGTATGTTTTTTTTATTTGTGTATTTCTAAATTGTTTTGGCAATGTCCGGGCGGTTTTGTCGGGACCCTAACTTTACTTACAACCACCAACTTTATTTTGAAAAACTGGTTTCTGTGTAGTTACTACTTATTATAAATATTATTGATATTTCCTTCAACATTTTGATTTTTATACAATATGGTGAGGCAGGGAGGGTAGAAACCTATTAGAAACCCAATTTTTGAAATGCAAAACAGTCACTCTCTAAAATGTTAAAATTAGACTAATAATTATATCATTATTTTATTGGTTTATATATTATAATATGTGTACTTTTTTGTTACTTATTATGTTTTACTCTTTTATTATAATGTTATTATAATTTATTACCTATCGACGTATTACGTATGAGAAGTGAATGGGTTAGGAAGCAGACAGGAGTACGCGATGTAATAGACGTTGCCAAACAACTGAAATGGAGATGGGCGGGGCACATTGCTCGCCGAAAGGACGGCCGCTGGATTGACGAATTGGTAAAGTTCGGCGGAAATACGTGGCAGCGAATGACACAGAACCGAGAGAGTTGGAAGAAGCTTGGGGAGGCCTTCATCCAGCAGTGGATTGACCCCGGCTGGTGATGTATTACTTATCAATATGATTCTCAATATAATATAAATATGTAGGTAACCGTTTGTTTGCAATATATAATTTAAATAACGGTAAGTATATTAGTATAATAAAATACAACATAATGTTATAACGAAAAACCTCTCAGAACTTTTTATTCGCATATCTCAATGTGAAAGAGGCGCCACTTTGCTTCATTATGGTGCTGAAAGACAACGATATGCAATTAAGGGTTAATAAACCATGATTCAAAAGACATTCTAGAAAAGAAATATAAAAGAAAAGGTTGAAGATCGTTGAAGAATATTTTCTTTAACTTCTTTGGTAATACTGGTGATAATTATTAATTATAAAGAAAAGTTACCCAGTGATAGTTTTACAAACATACGAGGATTTGCAACTTCGGATAGGTTTGTGAACATTAATTTTATTGCCAGTATAATCATGAAATGCGATTGCACGAAGGGACCATTACCGCTTCCGCGAATGCCTTCAATGACTCCATTGAAGTTATGTCACATTTGCTTGAAGAAATACATAATTATCATTATATACATTACTACAAAGATAAATGTTGCCTCGCTATAGAATTATAGTCCTTCATGTTAGAATACGGTATAATAGAAAATATTCATTTGAACTATTTGAAGTGAATAGTATTAAAAATAACTATCTGAGTAAAACTATCCATCAATGAGTTAAAATTGTCCGACGTTTAATAAAGAAATCATATTAAAATGTACCTAAGTACAGGAAGCATTCAGAATGAATAAAATAATTTAGCTAAGCAAGTAGTTAAAGTAACAATACCTAATTAATATTTTTTTTTCGACCATGTCCGATCCAATTAACATATTATTATGGGCCTCAACAGAGTGGAGGTTTGTATTAACATATTTTGTTTTTACGAGAAATGGATGTCAGCCACTTGCTCAACCTCAATATCTGTACTTGCCAGACCCAGGATTCGAACCTGGGACCCACGACACTATAGGCCAACGCTTAAGCCGCGCGGCCATCATGGGTCATCATGGAAAAATCCATCTAGTGATTCGTCCAGCTTAAAATAATGTGCTTAATTTAAATAGAATTATGTCCATATATATTAGTGTCCATATTAGTGACCAGAAAATATATAACTTGAGATTGGTAGATGATGATGATGCAATACTTCCCTCTCGCTACTGCTGAACTGAAAGCAAACTCACTGAGCTGCGACATCGGGTAGCTGGTAGACGGATGATGCTTCAAATACATTATCATCACGTTACGTACCGTCACGTGCTATCACAGTATGTTGCTGATACGGGAAAAAATGTGTAAAATTTTTCTTGATATTTAAAATGTTATCAGACTGATGTTCCCATCCCGTAGAACATTTTGAACCTTTAAAAGTTTATAAGAACATTGTCAGTTAGGAAAATCAGCCGAAATCGCCAGAACAACAATGAAACAACAATATTACATATTTACATTTCTTTGACTGTTAACTTATTTCCCCATTTTTTTTTTATTTGGGAGGGGGGGAATTTTGAGTTGACACCCTTAACGCATACCTAGCTACTGCACTACTGTCATTGAACCTCATGGCCTGTTGCAGTGTAAAAAATTCGAAAGAAGAGTAAGTATAAGAACTACACTTGAATACGTGTATTAAATAAGGCTCTAAGTACCAAAAAGTAGTATTGCCTGTAGTTACAAAATACCGAGTCATTGCAGTAAAATTTCATGAAGCAGACCTTTTGAAAAATGTGGTTTTACAGTGTGAAGCAATCACGGCAGCTTCCATAATTTTAGGTATTAAGAACTCGCAAGTGTCAACACACCATCGTCAGCCATTTTATATTGAATGAGGTTGACCACTGTAGTGCTATTTACACCATTATAAACAGGGCTCGAAATGGACCGGAACGCACCGGAGCGCCGTTCCGGTTCATACAATCCCCAAAATTATCGCTCCGTCTTGTGTAAATATTATTTTTAACGTCTGAGCGAGATATGTCATATTATAAAAAAAATCTAGCACAATCGTTTTCTTAAATACACATATGTATAGAATTAGATAAGTAACAGTGTTAATATTTTCGTAAAATTATCAAGCGCTCCGGTTCGTAAAATTTTCCATTTCGAGCGCTGATTATAAATAAAACAGGCCAACGGACTTACAACGTCGACAGGTTTAAATATTTTGCTGTATTTTTTTGACTTGCTTGAGGCACTTAGACCATAGTTGAAGTTATTGGCGTTAGTATGTAGAACACTTTTCTATAAAAATGACAGTTTTTTTGTTTTTGGTACTTAGAGCCTTAATTAATACACGTAAGTATTCTTTATAAAAAAATGTTAAAATGCTCTGTCTTGGAGAGAAAATAGTATCTTTCCTCTAATCTTGAAAACCTTAATAAAACCCGTTCCTGCCAAGCTGATTAGAGGAAAATTCCAGAGAATGTAAGTAATTATAATTTATATTCTTAGAATATAAACCCTATCAGCTATTCAGTGAGTTTACTCAAGTAATAATGTTAATTATACAGTGTTTAAATGAATACTCCGAACAGAAATTATCAGAACAAAAATATGTATAATTATTTCTAATGTTGTAAGTTTAAACAAGTGTTAATTTTTCACACTAATTAGAAGCACTTCGTATAAAAATATATTCTCAGTATATTTAATCTATACATTATATCTACCTATATATATTCGATGTAATTACATTTAATATACTCATCTAACCAGGGTTTGGATCGGAGAGGACCGGACACGCAGCTAAATCCACGAGACTATCGCTCCGTTTCGTGGTTTTTATTAAAAATCTAGTTTATGAATTATTAAGGCTATACTTCAGCTGGGGTACGGTCTAAAACGATCGTGACTACACGTCGCGAAGATTGTGCAAATGACGCGTGCAGAACAAAACATAATTTGTCATAAAAAGTCAACATGCGTCCATTTAATGTTATGCTTATTGTTCTATTAGTAATAATAACAATATATTCATTGACATGTTTTCTTTTTCAAGTAAATGGGTAACGTTTTTACTCATCTTTACACGATTTAAGAATTAATTCCCCCGCCGCCATCACAAAACAAATTGACGTATTGACACGACTTTCGCTCTCCGATTGCCAGCCAGTCCGCAATTTCGTCGATCCTATAGTTCAATTTAAATTTCAATTAATTTATTTTTAACATATTGTGGATATTACAAATTATAAGTATAAGACGTTCACAACATGACATTTAGAAACAAAGAAATATAAAACAGTATTACATAAAAAAGTGATAGATCAGTATAGAGATAGATAGTATGTTATTAAACAGTAGAAATATGTATGTGCCGGCTGAATCTGAGATCAAATTCGAGATCTTGCTTTTAGTTTTTTCATCGGAAAATTTAGAAAATCAGTTCCGGTTTCCATTTCAGAGCAAAGTTGGCGGCTTTCTTTTTACCCATTTCAAAATTTATTAAGTAAGTACTTAATATTTTTTTACTTGCTTTTTCTTTAATTCTGAGAAATAATAATTTTATTAATTTTTAAAAAAATATTTCTGGAGATTCAAGATTAACCTTTTTGATTATTTCTCGATCACAACTTCTAGGGTACTGTTCGGTTATGGGGAATACAGCGGTAACACATTTTGAAAATACCCGATATACTGGATTATTTGTTGGTTTGGGTTAGTTTAGGTTAGGTTAGGTTGGGTTGGGTTAGGTTAGGTTTGGTTAGGTTAACCTAACAAATAATCCAGTATATCGGCTATTTTCAAAATATGTTTGCCGCTGTATTCCTCATAACCGAACTGTACCGAATATATTACTTACATCAATTTCATCCTAGAACCGGAGTGCAAAGTTATGAAACATTATCCCTTGTTTAGTCTTATATTTTTCACTAACCGTCCTACCAAAATATTTGTGTTACTCCATTGTGGAATAAGTTTGGGGTGCTAAAGATAATACATAATATTCTAAATGTAAACAATCTAACCTCATACAAAATAATAAGTTATTATCAAAAACTCTACACCATTTGGCTTAGCAACCTCGTTATAAATAGTTTTGGATACGGTGAGCTAGAAATATACGTAGATAACAATATCGCGTGCATAATAATATCTTTGTATAGTAATAATAATGAACACATTTATACAAAGCTGAATATACGTCTATTTTCATATATTAAATACATGCTGCCTGGCACACTTTGACAAAAGCGATTTCGCAGAAACCCGACGCAAGCTCTTCTGCGAATTTGATATTATTATTATCAATTTCGCGTGTCACCGATTTCACTGCGCGCGCCACTGACATTGCTCTCTATACATTCACGATGATAATATTATTTTTATCTTTTATCCTATATTCGTAATACACAGGGTGGCTGAATCTTGAATGGAAAAACTTTGACAGGTGACACTGGAGATCTCTTTATATTATACACAAGTCTTATTATTATCAAGCTCTTTCAAGTTTGAAGCAAAAAAAAACTTTTTTTTCTTATCCCTTCTGTATAAATCGAATGTAAAAGAAAATTTATAGATTTTTTCAACTCAATGGAAATCCAATTTAAATTCTAGTTTATTATGAATCGGTTTTAGTGATCCGAATTTTCTATATTCAGCCTCGATCATAATAATAATATACTTATCAAATTTATAAGAGGTTTTTTCCGAAATAATTTTTTGTTTATATTTGTATTTAACCATTCCAAATTCAAAACGCATTATTCTGATATCCACTCATTTTATAAAAGACTAGCGAGTACCCGGCATGCGTTGCAATACCACTCAAAGAAAGAAATTGTTTGTGTTTTAATAATTCTGTTTATTGAAAAGCTTTTGGATAGACAATATTGTTTGTTTTTCCGTCAGGTGCGTACACGAATTCCAACGCGTGAGCAGGCCACATTATAGCCAGCTGTCCATGTGAGAAGCATGGATTTTCCAAATTTGGTATAGGAACGCATACGAATAGAAGAAGATAGAATAGAAGAAGAAGAAGAAGAAGATGGTTGTACTAATTCAGAAACTTTCGTGGGTGTGCGCACAACAACTCACAAAAGTTTCATCGCAATCGGATGAATGGTATAGCAACGCATACGAATATAAGAAGAAGAAGAAGATGGTTGTCTTAATTTAGAAACCTTCGCGGGTGTGCACACTACTCTCTAAAGTTTCATCGCAATCGGATGAATGGTATAGGAACGCATACGAATATAAGAAGAAGAATAATATTTTTTTAATGTTAGAAAGGAATATTTTTAAAACGTATTTTAGTTTTATCGAACACAGGTAGGTAAGTACATAATTTCAAAACATTTTTGGCAATGCGGCCTTTCGGTGTTAGGTTCTCTAAAAAGTTTATCTCATAGAATCTCTCAAAATTCATGGGGCGTCAGTTTCGAATCCTGCTGGGTGGTTTTCTAGTAGGTACCTACATAGTTATATATTTCTCAGTGTTTTCAAATTATGAATGTTCAATAAAAGAATGCTCCTTAAATCTTTTGAATTATTCGTGGAATAAAAATATAGTTTATTAAATTATTAGAAAATTTGGTGCAAGTAGGTACGTTAAAACTAAAATTTAGAGAGATCCTGACTCCGGTTAATAATTAAATTAATATTTAATTTAATATACAAAAAGCGATTGCCAAAAGTAACATAATTCTTAACACGCCTCAGAGAGTATTGTAAAAACACTAAACACCACTAATAAATTTAATTAACCTTGTCGCAATTAAATAGGACACGTATAGCTTAGTGGTCAGGCACAATTTTTTTCTAGTGGTTATATATTTCTCGGAAGATATGTTCAATAATAGAATGTTACATTCTTAAATCCTGCGAATTATTTGTTGAATAACAAAAATAGTATAATTTTGTTTTATTGAATGCTACGAATTTTAGCACCAGCTATCGGAACAACTTGGGTGCTTGAAATTTTGAAATGGTTAAAAGGTATTTTTTTTGTCTACTTATAATAAATTTGCATAGGTACAGTTTTTTCCGAGTTTACTTCGATGTAAGAATTATTGCTTATCTAACAGGATTGCATGTGGAGTGGCAAATCCCACACCACATTTATCTTTCGAAATGGACCCCCCCTATAATTATTTATTTTCTGTGTGCCCGCCTCATATAAATGATATTACATTCTCAAAGCTTATAAATAATTATTAGTTGAATAAATGAAATAGTTTCTTACTATTATTCCATTTAGTTAAATTTAAAGAATCATTTCTAAGCCTTAGTCTAATTGGGTTAAGCGATGAAAGTTAACGTTTATCAAAACAAGTTAAATAACAGGAGTAAATTTCAAACAGTGACACCGCTTATCTAAACATAATAAAATTATTTCTCCAACTATATTTTTCTCTCTCGCTTCTGGGAATTTTCTTGAACATGTCTCCGCCATTTTGCATCGCTGCGAGAAATTCGCGGGAAAAATCTTTTGCAGTCTTTTATATGCATTATCCGTAGAGAAATTTTATTGCTGCCACTCGTGAAAGTCATATTAAATGTATTAACATTTCAATGAAAAGGTTTCCCGGTATATTAACAATGGTTCGCCAATTCTAAGGCTGGCATTAGATTATCAAAGAAATAACTGTTATGAAGAATATTTTATAAAATCTTTTACAGTGCACAGCAGTGCACCTAATAATATTTTATGAAATATATCTTTCATAAAGAATCTTTTATAAAATGTAATAGCACTAGCCCACTCCACTATAGCCAGACCGCAACACGAAACTGTAAATTCCGATTGTAGTTACACTAAGTAGCTAACACTTCGAATGAAATATGGTAAACTGTTTGTATAAAATGATAATTGTGTTATATAGAAATAAATGTTAAGGTGACACATCAGTGAAACGGCAAATAATTTTCAACTATAGTCGCGACGAAATTTTGGACTCGCTCACATTCTGAGAGAGAACGTCAAACTGGAAACGCGTCACTTTGTTTCGTGATGGCGACGGGCGTATTAATTCTTAAATCGTGTAAAGATGACTAAAAACGTTACCCATTTACTTTAAAAAGAAAACATGTCAATGAATATATTATTATTGCTACTAATAGAAGAATAAAAAGAACATAAAATGGACGTATGTTGGATTTATATGACAAATTATATTTCGTTTGGCATGCGTCATTTGCATCCGCGACGCGCAATCATCGCCTAGCCACGATCTTTTTAGACCGTGCCTTAACTGAGGTACAACCTTAATACATTAAATTCATTTTTATTCGAAAATAGTCGATAACTAGCACTAATCAGTGTTATAAGAAGACATTTTTTAAATTCATTAGATTGACAAAAATGTATACAATCAACGATTTTAGTTGATGAATTGATGATTAGTGAGTGGCTTTCAAATCGTGCTAGTGTTATAATCTCACAAATCGTTTAAAAATACGTAAATGTGACTTTTAAATTAATATGATATATTATTTACATGTATGATTATAAATAGATCTACAGAATTTTCAGTAAACATGGGAACATTGAGTAATTGCTTTTTGACAGCTCATTGGAAAATGGAAAACGACAAGAAATTAACAAAAAAAAAATATTGATTGTCAGATACGTACGCACTATATATAAAATACTTAATAATAAATAATACACAAAAATAGAAATAAAATTCTAGAAATTTAAACGAGTGATCTGACATACATTCGTTGTCCAAACTTTTATATTCTTAACTTTTGTAAAATATTTTACGCAGTGTGGCATGCCATTTCATGTTTTATAAAATAGTGCTCTTGAAAGAAATGCTTGAGAAAGAGTCCTATCAGAGCTGCGTAAATTGAAAAATATTTGAATTTAGTAATAAAATTATCCATTTTACGGCCAGTGTGATGACACAGTCTACACCTACAGTAGTGTTTCCCTAATTCTACACGGGAATTATCATTTAAGTAGGTATATCATCGTCAGCCGGGGTCAATCCACTGCTGGATGAAGGCCTCCCCAAGCTTCTTCCAACTCTCTCGATCCTGTGTCATTCGCTGCCACGTATTTCTGTCGAACTTTACTAGTTCGTCAATCCAGCGGCTTTTAGGGCGACCCTGTGGGCGTTTCGCGCCCCTTGGGTATGGGTGACGGCATTTGTCCAGCGGCCGTCCTTTCGGCGAGCAATGGCGAGCCCCGCCCATCTCCATTTCAGTTGTTTGGCAACGTCTATTACATCGCGTACTCCTGTCTGCTTCCTAACCCATTCGTTTCTCTTACGGTCCTTTCGCGTGATGCCCAACGTACACCTCTCCATGCCTCGCTGTGCGACTCTTAGCCTTTGGACATCTCTCGAGTTGAGAGTCCACGTCACACAGCCATATGTGAGCACGGGTAGCACACATTGGTTGAACACCCTACGCTTAAGACATAATGGTAGGTCACTCTTCAAGATAATTCAGACGTCCGAAAGCTTTGTTCTTCGAGCAATTTCATCGTGCATGCTTCCGTCTATGGGCACCTGCTGTCCGAGATAGATGTAGCTGCTGACGGAACGCTGCGGACGGAAGTAGGTATATAAATCATCACACTACATCAAATTGCATCAAAAAACCACGTATATAAGATATTTAATATGCCTGAAGGAAAGTAGGGCCGCAGGCGACTTTTTTTTACTATTAGAGTAACATTGTGATGTATGTTAATTTCACTTAGCTGGTCGACCCGCCACGCTGGGCCCCCAGGCTAGAGCCCTATCAGCACCTCCAATTCAGACCACTTTGGCAATGCCGCTGAATCTACCACAATCATTTATTTCATTATTAAATATCAGACGTACTGCATTATTTAATTTTAATAATGTCATTGACGTAGATCGATAATATAATTGATAATATTACACATGCCGTAAACGTTCCCAGACTAATAACAACAAATTAAACTCAATAAATGGCGCCTAAATTATTAATTATTGTTTTGTTTAATAATAACGGCCATTAATATTAATAACTTTCCCGCTGTAGTTAAAATATTAGATATCCAATTCGAGGTATTCTCGATAAAGACAAAATATTAATTAAAATATCATTCGAGTTGATCTCGATTTGGTTGCTATGTACCTACTGATATCGATAGTAACAAAGGAGCGGCGCAGATGATGCAATTGATCCGTCAGATAATTTAATAACTTGAAACAGTTGATACGATTATTAAATTATACAAAAATCTTAAAAATATGCGCATTTCTCAATAATATACAGTACTCTTCATCAAAATTCGTCTCTGTTCTGGCAGAACACACTAACTGGAGAATACTAGTTTTGAGTAATTTGACTTTCAAGTTGTTGAAATGGTTTATCGTGTGAGTTTATTAAGTAATCGTAAAAAGGATGACTTTAAAATAAAGACTGTTTATTTATTAAGAAGGTTTCCAGATGGTAAGGTTTGAAATAAGGAACATTTTGGTATAACTAACTCAATATAACATTTTTTCGAATTAGTGTCTTCTGCCAGAACAGTGACGATATTATCTTTTGAGAATGGCCTCTGCAACGAGCCCGAAACGTCGATGAAAGAAGGAGGAAGAACACGCGGTAAAAACCTTATATAGGTACCTATAAAATATTACCGAAAGCAGCTCAAACATGCGGCTCTAGTGGTTTCGGTTTCATCAGGGAGATCCGGGTTCGACCCGGTGAGGTCACAATCATGGCCCCCATAAGAGGGGGGGGGCTGACAGGGCTCTAGCCTAGGGGCCCGGATTCAGGGGGCCGGCGTGGCGGGTCGACCACATAATTGAGATAAACACACATCTTAAATATGCCCTAATAGTACAAAAAGTCGCCTGCGGCGCTATTTTGATTCTGGGTTATTACCATTTTAAAATATAAGTATGGTTGTGCGATGCAATTTTTGGTTATTGTGTAGATATTGATACTCAACAACTCCATAATTATATGTGTTAAAAATCGCTAAAAATACACTGAATTTTTTTTGACCTCGAACACCATTTAGGGAACGCCACTGTAGAGCGTCAGACTGCCTTTAACCTTTGTAATAAGTAGGGGCCCGCCAAAGATCCTGGCCTGGGGGCCCGCTTCAGGATGTGGGGGCCATGGTCACAATATATTTATGTGATTTTTATCAAAGCCTGTGTGTTTGTGATTGCTTCACTTATATTACTAAATACACTACTGTTTCACTACACTACTGTCATTGGGCCTCTTGGCCCGTTGTAGTGTTAAAATCAATAATGTAGGTATATAAGTATTATATATATTTTCATCAATTCTAAAAATTCCTGCAACTAACATTTAAATATGGACACATAGCATAACCACAACAAATAAGTACTTGCACACAAAAAATAAACCACTTATTGTTCACGACTTTTGGTCGTAATATTTGTAGAAACATTGCGGGGATTCTTATATATATGGTGTTTGCATCCATAAAGCAAACACCACGATACCTCAGTTCAATAGGGGAACAACTCAAAAAATTTGTTCCAAGATAATGCCGTTTGAATTTTATTGCAGAAATTCTCATTTTAATTTTAAACTTTTTAAAGCCTCGATTTTGACGAAAGTGTATGTTTTTTATATTTAGTTTAGTATAATTCAGCAATGCACAATGAAATTGTACAGTTTAATAAGTAATTAACCAATAAATTTCAATATAAAACGGAATTACTGATAATCTCAGAAAGAGTTATTCGATTTTATGACACATTGAAGATATTTTTGACTCCATTTTTTGCTGAATTATAAAGAGAAGACCTTTCTGCATCGAATGACAATATTAACTCAAAACCTTTAAATTTTGAGTTGTCCCCCTATTGAACTGAGGTATCGACCTATCCATGTCCAATATTTTTGGCAATATTTTTTTCTAATAAGTAAGACCAACAAATCTAATCCATATGTCAATATGGACCTGATAAGGGGTCAAATAAAATGAAAAAGAACCCTATGAAGGCAACCAACAATATTTTAGCGAGAAGTGATATGATTCCGGGCACAGTGTCAATTTTATTATTACAGAATCAATAATCCTTAAATTCCGGGTTTGCCATCCCTGGTAAGTAGGTACTCAATTAACGACTTTTTAATGTCAATATTATCACAGCTTTGTAGTTTATGATTGCACTATGCTTATTTAGACAATTATTTCTTTGTTTTGCAGAATAATATAAGTCCATCGACCCGCGAATGGCGACAACAATTGGATTCCGGAAATGGGATAGCAAAAACAATAATCTATTGAACTCTGATGTTTCTGCTTTTTTTCAATCCTGGCAATAGTGTCGAATTGTACTTATTTCGAAAATAAAATAATATATAAATATGTATATAAATACTAAAATCATCATGCTTAGGCTTATTATTACAAACTTGACAATGTTGGAGGTAGGTATATCTAGGGGAATAAATTTACAAAAATTGGTTGTTTTCAAAAATTTTGAACGCAGTTCGATTTTCGAATCAAATGATTTTACGTATTGTTGTATTGGTAACAAATTCATTATTTTCTTTTTCTATTGGCAGTCCAGAAAACAAAATGGCGGCTCACCTGCCAGTTTTAAGTTTATTGGTTTGTTAATATTATAACCTACGTAATAATTTCTCGATGTTTGTTATGTGATTATTCATAATTTAAAAAAAATGGTCAATGTATTAGTTTTGTCAGCCTACATAATATTATAATTGACGATGTAATATATTTCCACGGGTATTGATAGCCAAATTATATTTATGTACTTATTCAAATATCTGCTTTATATGGCAATATGTAATACATATGAAATGTCAAATTGAATTATACATTTTATATACTATCCAATTATATGAAATTAAGTATTTAAGGCCTATTTTGGCGATGTCGGCACATTTAATAATGACGTAGCTTGTAATTAGATGAATCTATTCTGAATACAAGACAAGTGTGACGTTCTCCTCAAATGAACCTGCAGTGCGAAGTCAATATTGTAGCTAACTTAAGGCCATGCATTAGTTGAGGCACGGTCTAAAAAGATCGTTGCTAGGCGATGTGCGGATTGCGGGTCGCGGGTGAAAATGACGCCTGTCAAACGAAATATTATTTCTCATATAAATCCAACATACGTCCATTTTATGTTCTGTTTATTATTCTATTAGTATCAATAATAATATATTCATTGACATGTTTGCTTTTTAAAGTAAATGGGTAAAGTTTTTAGTCATCTTTACACGATTTTAGAATTAATTGGCCCGTCGCCATCACGCAGCAAAGTGACGTGCGTCCGACTCCACGTTCTCTCAATGAATGCAAAGCAAGTACAAATTTTCGTCGCGCGTACAGTTGAACATTATTTGGCGTTTCACTGATGCGTCACCTTAATTAGTAGTCCATGGGCCGTTTTTGCTTCAATTTCATACATTTGGGGTCCATCTCTAGAGAAGAAGTTGTTTTTAAACATCTTTGGTCTGATCCGAATACAGTAAGATGCTTGCTTATACATTGCATAAGCGGGAGTCACCAGTGACGTCCCGTGGGGGTAGGCAAATTGAACGTCGCTTGGGGGCGGCAGTTACTCGAAGGGCGGCAAATCGGGGGGAATCATTAGGTATACCTATATAAAAAGGGGTACCTACCCAAGCTTAGTAATAACAAAAATATCTTTCCATTAAAAAATTCAGCTCACTTGTTGGAAACAAAATGTATTAATTAACATGACTTTTTTGTCGGGCTCGCGATGTCTAATTTACTTCCGTTGTCCTTGGACATCACATTCTTGATTACCAGCAACGACACGTCCAGATTTGCGAATTATATTTGAATTATTGGTAGGTGCATACTTACCTAATTAATTAATTTTTCCAAATATGTTTGCCAGACACTTGCGAGTTTTGAAAGTTGTCAGGTGTATTTTTAAATGTATCTGAAACCGTGGACTCGCAATATTGTCTATTGAAGTAGAGATGGCATTTAAATTAGATTTAGTGGTGTTTATTTTGTTAGTAATGTATCCTTAAAACACATTTCATAGATACTGGAGTAGTAAAGGATGATGAAAAAGACTGTATAAAAAATGGGGCGGCATTTTGACAGTGCCTAGGGGCGGCATTTTATCTAGGGACGTCACTGGGAGTCACAACTTTGCTAGTGTGGTTAGATTAAGACTATAGAACACGTCGTGGAGTCCTGCAACTTGTGGGTATGCTATTCCCATAGGAGTGTCATACAGTGACGTACCGGGGGTTAGGCAAAGTATACATTGCTTAAGGGCGGCGAATGAAGGAACGAATGCGACCATCGAAATCAACGACCGTTTTTCTTAAAGCAGAATATGCGGTCGCTTTGCTATAAAGTATCGACAGCATTGTTTAAAAACTCATAAGGGGCCTCCAAACTTGTCACTACCTCAGACCTCTACGTACCTAAAAGAGAGCAGGCTTGGTGTATAGGGTCTCATTCAAATTCAAATTTATTTATTTTACATATAATGAACATAACAAATTATAAATTCAAAGCGTTCACGACATGACATAAACAAAGTGTTGACAATTTTTCAAATAAAAATACGAGGCAATGTGAGTTAATAATACAATAATTAGTAATAAAATAAGAAAAGAAGTAAAATAACAAAAATAAAAGTTCATGGAAGCACAGGGTGAACTAGGTTGGTAGACCCTATCTTAAATACTTATAAAACAACCTCTAGGTACCTAAATAAAATTCATCTCACGTAAGTGGAATATGTAAATATCCGAAGCGATTTGATTAAACATAGTTATTGCCCTACCAATTGGCATTACTAATGGCAGGTTAGTTCTGCACCTTGAGAGAACAAACTACGGATGCCTTCGATTCCGAATATCATTCATCAGTAGATCTCTAAATCATTTTTTCAAGATTTTGTTGTTATGGGTAATAAAAAGATAGATGTTTACCTACCAAATTTCCGAATAATTTGAGATTAAAAATGGAAGGGCACGGTCTTAGACTATAGATGCATCTAGACCCACCCGTTGCATTGCTAAATGAAGCCGCGTGCCTTGCGTTTGGTTTGTGGGCGAGCGAACGCATTCGTCTACAAATGTTCGAGACCGTAGACCATTTCGCTAGTGCTCGCCCAAAGTGCTCGCACTAGACGCTCAGAATTAAAATATAATTTTCTATTTTTTTACGTTATATAGTATTTTTAAGTGGTCAAAATGCAACCATTAGGTAAAGATATCCATAATTTAAGTTATTTTAAAGAAACACTAGGTCACTGATATTAAAATATATAATAAAATACAAATAAATTATCACGAACATGTATCAACTTATCTATGAAACGTAATACCATCTTCTTGCTTATCAGTACGGCTACCACATTTTAAGACAACACACAGAACCATCTTTTCTACTTAATTAACTAAAAATATTTACCATTGACTTTATGTTTAACACAAAAAATATCAATTTTAGCAACTCGAGCTCGCAAGTTATCGACGCTATGTGAAGCGTTTCGCCCCGATTTGATGGCGATACTTTTGGAAACTAGCTCACAGATATGTAGACCTTTTATCTTACTCTAGCGCGTGTCGCAGAGATTGTAAGGGTGCCGAATACTTTCTCACTCGCACTCATGCATCATTTTTGTTCAGGCCTTGGGCACGGTATTCCATGTACTCCTTGGTAATACCTTGGTACGTTACTGGTTTTATCTATACACGGAATCTGAGGGTACTGCGTGGGTCGATTCTTTACCAGTAACACTGTGAGGTATTTATGTTACTTACCTACTAATTTTATTTTTCTGGCGTATTTTTTATTTTCATCGCCATATGTTTATAATATAATATTAAACACAATGTAGGTACCCAAATATTACACCGATACGGCCCTGACACAATTTTCTGTAGCAGTGACATTATTAAACTGTCTGTTCGCGAAATTCCTTGTAGTTTTTTATATTTTATTTTTCAGGAAGTTGTTCGAACTGTAAATCTTCACAGCATTCCACGACATCGAATATCAACATAGTTATACAAATAAATAGGTATACGGTGTGAAAAGTTGGACCGACTGCAATATTGTGACCATACGGCAACTAAATTCGATATAAAGAAGCATGATTTTTTGTTACTTATCGGCATTTTAATTTTTTTATAAACTATATTTTTTAAAATACCTAAATCTCAGAGTAATAATATAAAGAGAGTGGGTATTGTTCGGTAAAATGAAGCCGTGTCTCTTGCGTATAACGCACAGTAAAACCTCATTGTTATTATTATTAACTTAACTATGAAACGTTATACCATTATGTTGCTTTTCACTGTGGCTACCAAATTTAAACCCAACATAGTTAACCATATTTTATACTTACTAAATTAACTAAAAATAATCAACTTTATTATTAACTTAAAATTACTTTTAATTTAACACAAAACAATAAATTTCAGCAATACATGCTCGCAGTTTTTGAATGAATGGAGTCATTCAACCCAATATTAAATGGCGACGTGTACAAAAAATATTTAATTCAGCCGTAGAAATTCTATCTCACTTTAACGCATATTGCGGAGATATAAACGTGCCAAATACTTTCTCACTCACACTAAACTTATGATTCGTTTTTGTTCATGTCTTAAAAAAAACTTCGAATTAATCAAAAATATTTTTGCTTCACAGGAGAAAATTTAATTAACCAAGTTTAAATTATGAACATAACCATAAAATAATAATTACATATGTAATAATAATATGGGATCGTCGGCATATAAAACAATCAATTCGTCGGAAGATTTAAGAGGGGGCCTGGAAACCGTTCAAACCAGTCATACAAATATTAAATTATGCCAAGATCTTAAATATTGTATGCTTATTTTTCACATTTTGAGTAGGTATAAAATATTACCCAAAGTCGCAAATAACAATGAGCCTACCTCGTAACCAATCAAATAACATAACAACTTGCACATTCAAAAATAAACCAATAATATTATTGTGTCATAACTGTAACCTTCTATAATAATTTGATAATTGCTATTATCTATAGTTAGAAGTTAGAATGTATGGTTTTTATTTTACTGTCAATCGGTGGGGGTCATCCACGTGCCTAAACCCACCACTGTATGGAATCCTTTCGAATTCACAATTTATAACTTTTAAATTTTAATTGTAAGTTTATCTTTGATTTTATTTTTTTTATTTTTCATGATTTTAGAGACGCATTGATTAATAACTGTTTTTTTTTATTCGACGAATGAATCACAAGATTTAATTATTGACTATACATAATTTTAAAATATCCCAGAGAAATATACATATAATCTATAACTACCAGAAAAAAATCTTTTCCGTTTTTTTATAGCAATTATACTCGTAAGTAAATTATTTTTCTGAGGTGTTTTTAAATTACGTCTATTTAAATATTGATGAATTGAAATATGTAATTTAAAATGTAAATTGTCTCACATTAGAAGCTTCATGTTTTCGTATTGGTAAGCTGCGTTTAGGGATTCCAATCCCGGGATCCCGAATCCCGAGATCCCGGGATCCCGAGCTATTTTCGATACCTATGAATCCCGGGATTGATAAACATAATCCCGGGATTTCGGGATTGATTTTTTTATCAATTTTTATGGAAAATAAAATAAAAGCGAAAATATAACAGAAAAAAATACTTTTAATAAAAAATAACTACATTAGAAATAAACTGAGTTTGAATGAAGTTTGATTTTTATACCCATGTATAGGTTGCCGATTCATTTTATTTTTTCACATAAATTATTAAAAATGGAAAGATTGGAAAAAAAACAATGCTTCGCACTTTTAACAAAGTAATTCCACCATGATATCATACGTTTTACGGCAGTTTCATATTTGGCTGACTAATTAGATTTATGAAGCGGAAAGGCCATAAGTACGCCATGATTATTTGCTTTACTATTTTAAATCTCGCTAATCCATTCATTAAGTCTTTACTATCAGCAACAGCAATCTCCTATTAAATTCACATTATTATTTATATTACAATATTATTTACTCCATTAAACTTGTGTATTTCCAAGATTGGACGTATACAATATTAACAATAAATGTCTTAAATAGTATAAATTATACTAGATTTATTTTTGACCGATTTTATCAACGTTATTTGTAAATATATTTTTTTTATATTAACAATGGAAAAAATGCCAATCCCGGGACCAGTCCCGGGATCCCGGGATTGTCAAATTGTAATCCCGAAATCCCGGGATCAGAATTTTGGCTCGGGATTGGATTCCCTAGCTGCGTTCACTTTAACTTATTTTTTCTAGTTTAATTATCATATATTTAGGCTCCATCTGGTAGAGAAGGTTTTTCGTCAATATAAATACATACGTACACATAAATTTCGACATACGTACTACGAACCATTCCAGTAGTTTCCGGCTCTCGCGTATTTTTCACCGAAAAGCGATCCGCGTCGACATAATAAAAGCGATGTCATTCCCTGTATTCGACAGACAAATAATTTTTTTCTCAGTACGCCACACTAAAGAGAATTTCCCAGACGCACTCAATTTCGATGAAGGGGAAAATATTCTTCTGAAGATGGCAACAGAACGCTTTTCTTTGAAATACGATACCTTGTGTAGTGGTCAAGATGGAGGGACCTAATTAATTTGTATACAGTATACATAATGTGAAAGACACATTTTCAGCTCGTGACCCATAGCAAGGTATTTTAGCGCTCGGGAAAGTAACGAAAACTGACCCTCTTACGTAATACAAAACAAGTAGATACCTATTAGTGGCGAAGGGTAGAGGTAGTGCACACTAAACTTTGTCAGTCATAATGTATTTGTTTTCATTGAACTAATACTACCGTATATGTAGATAGTTTTTGTTAGTTTTTTTTTTAATTCAATTAAACCCTGCCTAATCCAAGCCATAGTAGATATAATAGTAAAAAAATATTCGCTTCTCTATAAAATATGAAATTAAATCATCCGTTATTTTAGATGTTCTATAGATAGAATAATATTTTTTGTCAATTATGGTTTGGAATACGCAGAGCTTTGAAATTAAAAAAAATAACTAACCAACACCATCTGTTGTATTCTTAATTCAATGAAAACAAATAAGTATGAACATACATAATTCTGAAAACACTCAACTCACGAAAATACAGCCAATAGAAAAAATCTTTTTCGAAAAAAGTAAGACACCCGGCAGGAATCGAACCTACGTCTCTTGGGTTTCACGCCCACTAGTATCTGTTAGTAATTAAAATTTAATTTTGTAGTTGTTTTTTGGCTTTTTACCAACAATACACATTTTTAACGATAAAATCACGTAATGAAATTGTGTGTGGAGTGGGCAAGGTAAAAAATATTAAATTATTAATAGATGATCATAATATTATGTACTCCACTTTTATGTAATATTAAAACCAAAATTTAAAATTTACACTTTGCTAATTTTATTTTTCACTACCAAATGGTAAATTATTTTGTCAACTTAGATTTTAGATCAATATATAAAAACTGACTGTGTTTAGGAAAAAGGGCGTAACCCTCGATTTTTCGAAAAGTGCTTTTATTAGATATTAACAGTGTATACAACTAAATACACGTTCTATAAAAAGGAATTAAGCAGAAAATGCCGAATTATTATCTATATTCAGGTTTTAATTGAGATTAATTAATTTTTAATTTATGAAAAAAGCATTTATCTTCAATTTTAATGATTTTTCTGTAATAACTTCTTTAATTATTATTAGATCGAAAATATATTACACCAAATCATCAATCATCATTCACCCAATGTCTGCCAATTTTTTTTTTTTAATATTAATCTAAAATCACTCAAAAAGCGTTTTTGCCTCTCCTGTAAAATTTGTTCTGTGAGGGTTACGCCCTTTTTCCTAAACAAGGTCGAAATTACTACTGATCTACCCAAATTGCATATGTAATGGGCAAGCTAAACGTTATTAACTTTTTTTTTTTTTTTAATAGATAAGTATAGTACATTATTCTATTGTTATGTACATAATATTAAAACCAAAATTTAAGGATTCCACTATACCAATTTTATTTTTCACTACCAAATAGCGAATCACCACACCGCATTTGCTCCCATATGGAGTAGTTTCGAGCAGCTAGTACTTTATTAAAATTAATAAGCTTGTGGATCCATCAGTCTAGTCTTAATAGTTCGGATATATTGATAATAACTGCATGACTAGTGGGTTTTTGTCATTCCTTCTTACAAACAAGACTTTTTTTTAACAATATTTATTTTACTTCTGTGTTACGGATCAACTGATGTTATTTATTTTGAAATACCTACATAGCACGTTACGTTATCTCCTTTGATCTGACGTATGTCAAGTTTTTGTTCTCAAAAACAATATTTATTTTAAAAGGAATGTAATTTATACTATGAACTATAAATATGCACAAATATTTTCATGCAGCGTTTGCATCAACAACGTTTTGAACGCAAATGTCGTCAATTCATTTTTTTTGTATGCTATCCATTATGCTATCAAACCAATAATGTCAAATTATTATCGCGTACGTCATTTTACAACGTTTTTATTAGCTGGTATTCTTATTTGTCCGGAGGTTGTTTGTCCGGTATAAATCTTGCAATCGATTTTTAACTAACTTAGACATTTGAAACTTTTAGAATAAATCAGAACACGATGCACAATTCATTATTATAATTCTTTTAGCCATCTTTAAGCAGAATTGAATTCATTTTCAGTTAATTCTGTTTTTTTATGGAAAGTTATTTCAGAAAAATCCGTACAAAGTAAAAGACTATTATTGGTTGCTAAGGCGGTGGTCCTAGCAACTAAATTATTAATATATACGTGCGTTACTATGGAAATCAAAATGAAATGTCAAATTGACATTTCAGTATTCTTTGTTTTTTATTTACTTCATATCAAGTACAAGTTTTAGCACATTGAGCATTAAATTTGACATTTGTAGGTGGGTACATATTATTTTATTATTGGAATAAGTAAATAGTACTTACTTATATAAATTTTTGGTAAGATTAGTTGTTATCCATACTTTCAAGATGTTCTGTCTAGTCTACGTTTGTACGTTGTGTCCATCTCACCGTGATGATTTAGGTTACATGTAAATTGTACGTAAAACATTTCACCGTGGCACAGTTCACTATAAGGTTTCTATCGAAAAGAGATGACCGTATACTATACGGTCTCCAATTTTATTAGATTCAATATTATGAACATTAATTCAATTTTCATAGATGATTTTGGCAAAAATTCATAAATTCAAGAATGAAACCCTAACCTAACCGAACAAACAATCCAGTATGTCGACTATTTTCAAAATTTGTTTGCTGCTGACTTCATGTAAACTAAAGTGTAAACCGACAAGAACCGTGTTTTATTTAGACATGGATTTTATGTCAGTACTAAACGACACAGAGACGATGAACGGTCTTAATATACGACCATATATTTCCGATATAACATTTCACGGTGAAATGTGATACGGCGAACTGCATACGTACATGTTTCCGGACACGCATTCCAATATCCGACCCCACATTACCAATCCATCGCTGCCTCTCACCACTTTACCTACTACGGTGCGAAGGGTGGAGGTAGGCTGTAGAGATCCGACATAAATAGTGCACACTAAACGTTGTCAGTTATATTTATTTATTTTCTTTTGACTAAGATTACAAATGCACACCCTGCCCAATCAAACCGTTAAGAAGTATACCTAGATAAAAAATATTCTAATAAATAATTTAATACTTACCTATTTACTTCGTAGAGTTATCTTATTTTATTTAAATGGTATATATTATATTATGTACTCGTAATATAAATTATATAAAAAAAATCAAATCGGTTTATTAGCCACTGCTATGTTGGTTGTCAATCAAGACTATCAAGTAATCTAGATAAATTAGTCCTGACTCTTGACAAAAGTTTGACATGGCGATCGATGAATAAGGTAATGGAATTAAATACTATCTGCATAATCCATGGCCCCCACATCCTGAAGCGGGCCCCCGGGCCACGATGTTTGGCGCCCCCCCCCCCCCCCCACGTATCGCGAAAGTTAAGGGCAGTAGTGTTCCCCAAACGGTATTCAGCGGAACTCCGGGGTTGCGTGTAAAATAATCGGTATTCTGTTAGCAATCTTTGGTATTTTTAAATAAATCCACTTGAATTGTCGGCCGAATCATATTATTATGAAGATCGACACCCCATTTTTTGATAGCCAAGTAACATGTGACCCTTCGCCATATTGGATAAGTAGTCATTTTTATCACACTAAAATTAATTATAAAATAAAACTATATTCGTGAAATGGCGACTTTTTTTAAAACGTACGAGTAAATTTGTGGTGTGTGTTTATCTCGCTTAACTGGTCGACCTGTCACGCCGGGCTCTTTTTAAGCCCAGGCCCCCAGGCTAGAGCCCAATCAGCCTCCCCCTTGTGTGGACCATGGTATTATCCACAGAACAGATAATAAATAGAATACCGATACGCTATATTCAATACACCGCATGGTGAAGCAGGCTTTTGAATGTGTGGGTGTCCTACGAAAATGAAGCACACATTATGCACGTGCAATAGTGTGTGTAATACACCAACATTAAATGAGCGTAAATGCATAAACCGAGAGCAGTTTTCAGTATTAGACGTAAAACGTATTCTGGACACGTGTGTAAGTTTAACCCGGATTCTTCCTTACTCGAGTCGGTTACCTGCTATCGCCTTACCCGTTGTGTATGTCAGTTCCCATTATTTCTGAGTTCCCTGGTATTATCATTTAAAGGGTGTATTGTTATAATTTACGTCTATTATAATCATTTACTTCCATCACACGGGTTGTCTTTGATGCTGACAGCTTATCTGTCATTTTATTCGTGTCAAAGTAATCATATTATAAACATAAACGAAAAAACAATTCGTTTTTCCTCCCTTATGCCAATAACAATAATTGTAATTTCCTGTGTCAAATACAACACGATGGACGTCATTCGTTTGTTGAATGACGTCACTTGGATACTCATTACCCCGCGTGCGGTTTTTTTCAAAATCAGCCCTCCGAGAAATAAATATTAGTCAATCAAATATTCCCAAGAAACACAGTGGTGATGCATGCACTTTTCGTATAAGTATTTCTTTATTCTTCATAATGCAGCTGCTGTCGTAATAACGAAATACTTTGATAGCATTCCATCTAATTGGTTGCATTAGTAATTTAATAATATAACTTAATAATAAGTAGAAAAGTACTTACTCACTTAAATGCCCACGTGCTGAAAAAAGGTCAAGATTAAGATTTTGTAGTACTTATCTATTTTTAGGAGTAAAGCCTGAATACCTAATCATGTACTTTGAAAAGACTAGTAATGATAATCTCTATATATATAAAAATCTCGTGTCACGATGTTTGTGGTCGAACTCCTCCGAAATGGCTCGACCGATTTTTATGATTTTTTTCATGTATATTTGTTAGGTATGAGAATAGGTCAACAAGTATATTTCATACCGCTAGGTGATTAGGGTATCTCTATCCAGAAAATTTTTCTTTTTATTTTTTGACAATTTTTTTTGTATTTTTTTTATTATCTGGCATAAAAAATACCTATAACCCCAAATTTTCACCCTCCTACCCCCACTCTCCCATTTTTTAATCGCGATTTTATTATTTTTGTATGAACAAATTTAACCGTCGTTCGTATTTCAAACAGAACGAAATTATTTATGTTGTTGAATGACAGATGGCGCTACGTCCGAGAAGAATTTAAGAGAAGCGTCGCGTCATTTTGACATTTCATTCGGCATATCACAACGCAGTGCGTGCAAAATTTTGTACGATTTATTTTAATTTATCTATTTTTATGTGCGTGTATTACAGTGCACAATGCCAGCAAACGAATAAAGCAACAAACATGCGAAATAGTAGAGCAGAAAGAACAGAAGAACAAATCCAACAAGATAACAAAAACGTGCGTGTAAGCATGTCGCAATTGCGTGCATCTCAATCACAAGAGGCACGAGCTGAACGAAATCAACAACGACAATTGGAACGGAGCCAAGCGCGCCGGTTCGTAGTTAACACACGCAGAGCAAATGACCGACAATGCCAAGAAGTACATCGAACATTTACATCGGCTTCGTTCCTTCGTCTCGCATTCGAGTACGAGCCAGATATTGAATATTCCGCTCATCCAAAAGTGCTGATTGGTGCTATGGACAAAGAATGTTCCCATTAGCATGCGCTCAAATTCAAACATGAGTCAGCCGGGATGTGTTGCGCATCAGGAAAAGTGCAACTATCAGAAATTGAGATACCACCAGAACCATTGAACGGCTTGCTCATCGGCACGGTTCCAGATTCAAACCTGTTCCTGAAGTCCATTCGCACATTCAATTCATGCTTCCAAATGACTTCGTCCGGAGCAACAGAAATAGTTCACAACACTGCGGAAAATGGTCAACAATTCCATTCTACGTTCAAAATCAAAGGCCAAGTATACCACAAAGTAGGTTCATTGCTGCCAATGCCAAACGAACCACATAATTTTTTACAAATCTACTTCATGGGCGCGGCGCGGCGGTGAGGACATCAATCATGTGGATGAACGTTGCGGCTACAATAGCCTCAATTCGCCTGATGCCAGGCGCATCGTCGGCGAACTGGACGCCCTGTTGAATGAGCACAATGAATTATTGAAATTCTTCAAAGCACACATGCACGAATTGCAAAGTGACAATCACGCTATTGTCATCAATCCTGATAAAACACCAGCTGGAGAGCACGTACGTCGATTCAATGCGACCGTTGTTGACGACATTGCTGGAATCATGGTTGGTGACCGCACATCGACGCGAGAAATCTTGATTCGAAGAAGAAACAATAATCTGGAGTTCATCGCTGACACACACCGTTCATAGGACGCTCTCCAATATCCGCTAATTTTCTGGAAGGGACAAGACGGATATTGCATAAACATTAAACAACGAGATCCTATTACAGGTAATTCATTCATTATGAACATCATTACTCATTTTGAATTGAGAAAATGGATGGTTGATGTTTTTTTGTTTTTATCGGCGGTCATCGTCTACAACGCTCTATTCCTCTTTCTGTCATAGATCCATACCGATACGATACATTCGTTATTTTTTATTTAACAACCAAAATATTCACTAGAAATAATTTATATAGCAGAACAACGTTTGCCGGGTCAGCTAGTATTATATTATACAAATCTATGAAGAGATCTTTATTTAGCTACGTATTTTTTTCGACTTTTACGAGGTATAAATGAGAACTCTGCTATTCTGGGCAGTGTTGACCTGTGTGTCCCTGATAACTATCTTAGAAATAGAGAGCATCAGTTGTTTGTTCTCCCAAGGTGCAGAACCAACCTGCCACTGGTTATGCCAATTGGAAGGGCGATAACTATGTTAAACCAAATTGCTTCGGGTGTTGAAATATTCCACTCGCGTGAGGTGAGTTTAGGTGAACGCTATTTTATAAATTCTTGAAATAGGGCCTCGTTAGCAAACTCGGTGTACATCTTTGAATTTCTATAGAAGTATAATTGTATTTTTACTGCTTTTGTATGTTTATATCGTATGTTCTCTTTTTATATTTTCATTTTTATCGCTTTTATTACTTTTTTCTTCTTCTGTATTATAATGTTTCATGTCATTTTATGAACGTCTTAAGCTTATAATTTCGAATGTCCACAATATGTTAAAAATAAATTAATTGAAATTGAATTGAATGTTAAGTAAATAGTCTTATTATTACCTAACAGCGAACCGATTAAAAGTGTAACCCCACAGAACAGGTTAATAAATATAATTCCGATAGGCTATATCCTCAATCGGGCCAATACATTTTCAATGTGTGAGTGTCATATGGAAATGAACCACACATTATAGACGTGCAATAGTGTGTGTTGCAACCAATATTGAATGAGCGTCAGTGCATAAAACGAGAGCAGTTGTCATAACAAAGGACAAGCGTATTCTTGACACGTGTTTAAGTTTATCCCATATTCTTCCACACTCGAGATCTGTTACCTGTTACTCCACACCCGTTAGGTATTTCAGTTCCCATTATTTCTGAATTCCCTGTTTGACCCACTAAAATATTCAGGCACATACATAATTTTAAAACATCTCACGTGTATCTCCTGTAACTGCTGAATTCACGCCAGTATGCTCTTCAAATTAAGCTACGGGCACCCTACTTAATTACGACGATTTTAAGTATATTTCTTACATGAAATGCTTATCAAATTGCGTTAACAATATTGGCTATTACAGGTACCTATTCCTAAATTCGTTATCCAAGGAAAAAGCAACGGTAAATGTAGCAGAGAACAACGCCGCATTTAGTGGATTAAGAACCTCCGTTATTAGTAAGAGTGCAGCTCCATCGAACTGTTTCAGGTGGCAGATGATAGAGTGAAGATTACGCCGATGGTGGCCGACCTCCGATAATGTATGGCTTAATAAAAAAAAAGAAGAAGGAATAAAATACGGATGACTGAGTGGTAATTTGTCTATTTGCGAAGTCGGGTTCGAATCCCATGTCTAGCAAATAGAAATTCTAATGGATTTAAGTTTTGTACTATTCCATTTAAGTCATTTTTGCGATCCGGGTTTCGTCTTTCGCCATCTTCAGGCGCCGTGTAAAGGTAAATCGTTTTACAGTGGCACCATGGGTACGGCAAATGCGGGTTGCAGTTATAGTGGTATTGTTTGCTAGCATTGAAACAGGCATTGTCGCAAGCAATTCAATACACGCGCGAATCGCCTATGGTGACACTGTAGAATGATTTACCTATACACACACTGACCTGTGTTTGCATTTGGTGAGTGTACACGGCGTCTGGAGATGCCGAAAGGCGAAACCCGGGTTGCAAAAACGACTTAAATGGAATAGTACAAAACTTAAATCCATTAGAATTTAAATTCAAACTCCATCAAGCACCTTCGGTCGATAGTATTAATATTCTAGCAAATAGATTATTGTGATGTTTTTTGATGTGTGTTTGGACCCAGAACATGGATTTGATAGTAGCTAAACCTCTTCGCGAGGCGACCATGATCTACATCTGAGTATAGGTTTAATAGAAAAAAACTTTACATCATTTAGGTAAATCGAAATCAGTTAGGTACCTATAGGCCAGTGGTTCTTAACCTGGTTCGATCGAACCCCAGGGGTTCGGTGAGTCAGTCTCAGGGGTTCGGCGGAGTTCAAGACACACACCCATGAAAATCATGTTTTAATGGTTTTGTTCTTTGAACACAGTGATGTTGCTGCACGGTTCATTTTTTTCACCAGTAAAATATATACCTACCTATGTTTTGAATTTGAAAAAAATCATATTTTATTTTTCTAATTAAGAAGGTTTCGGTGAATGCGCACATGAAACTGGTGGGGGTCAGTACCTCCAACAAGGTTAAGAACCACTGGTATAGGCATACTAATTAACTATTATGCTTAAGGGTGGCATTTCGCCTAGGGACGTAGCTGGTCGAACCTTTCCCACGAACTAGTATTTTTAGGGTGAAACAATAATTTATCTATCTTGATATTATGAAAAAAATTAAAACCACTACTAACTGTCAAACTTGATAATTTTCGAGAAAATCATTAGGTAGGTACGTAGATACATTTTTCCGCTAAGGAAAATGTAATATGCATTATTTATATAATATCCAGAAATAGTTCTGAAATATGATAAACAGTGCAAGAATTGATGTGTGGGCCGGGTTTCCGGAGAGAAAATAATTATTTTCAAGGAATCCTAATTCTTATTAAAACTTCGCCATGTTTGTTTCCATTTGTTCAGTTGGTAGATAAGTGGTAGATGCCAACATTATGCTATTATTGAAGTTTGTAAGTTCAGAGAATTGTGTTGGTAGATTATAAGCCCGATATTATGCGTACATATTGCACTTCACCATCGAAATAATTAATTTCTTCATAAAACCCGAAACTTTAAACAAAAAAAGTAAAGGCGCTTTTGTACTGGCTGCAGCAATATTGGATAATATTATTTTGCCTTATCCGGTCGTTAATTTGACATAACTGCGCATCTATTCTATACACAAGGCTGTTATCGGCGGCTATCGAGGATAGTTAACAAATCTATCTATTGAAGCGGTTAATTGTTACAATAAGTTAACCATATTATGAACTGTCATAAAATGCTATGTTTTAACAGTCTCTAGGCTGTGTTCACTTTTAGAGCGAGATAGACAGTTTAGACAGCTAAATTATTGTAACTATTATAATACCTCAATACAAAATATATGACCCTCGATAACCGCCGATAGCAGCCTCGCGTATGGAATAGATGCGCTGACACAAGTAAAATGCATATTGGTACGTAGACAATGAGTAAATCAAATTAATAATAATACACCATTGCATTATTTATTTAATATCTAAATTTCTCAATATTTCCTATCTCTCCATAGTGCATCGAAAGTGTTTTTAATATATTATAACTGAGTTAGTAGGATTGTGGTTATAGGTACTATAAGGATTTAGTAGGTACTTAATAATCACAGAACAGATTAATATATTAATAAATATAATTCAGATAGGCTATACCCCAATACACTACATTTTGAAGCAGAGTTTTGAATGTGTGAGTGTCCTACTAAAATTAAACACACATTATAGACGTCCAATAGTGTGTATTGCAACCTACAAATACGCCAATATTGAATGAGCGTCAGTGCATAAACCAAGAGCAGTTGTCAGAACAAAGGACAAGCATGGAGTGACATATCCTTGACACGTGTTTAAGTTTATCCCATCTTCTTCCACACTCGAGATCGTTTGACTGTTACTCCACACCCGTTAGGTATTTCAGTTCCCATTAATTCTGTGTTCCCTGGTAATAATGTATCTTTCATCTTATAAGTATACAATGCATATTAAATCAAAATCCATCGTGATACCTATGTTATATTAGACACATATTACCATAACATCACGTGAACGCACGTGAGATCACGGTAAACTCGGGCAACAAGCAAAAAGTCTGCAATGTCGTTTTTCTTGGTGTTTTAAATGCGTGTTCGGAAAATTGTATGTATGAAATTCGCAGTGTAAAAGTTTACCATGAGCTTTTGTATCGGAAACAGTTGGTGGTTGAGCTTTTTTAAGTGGACTGTAATTATTTTAAGGGAAGATGAGAAGGTCGGATGTAGGGGCGGGGGTGATGAAACATAGTGCCAGACACTGACCTTTGTGATGATGTATGATGGCTCCGTGGTCTGGTTTCAACTTTCACTCGAGTATCGTTGTTTTGGGTCACCCGGTTCGTACACTCCCGCACTTTGTGAGACAGTTTTATGGATTATATGTGAGGTGTATGAATGATGATGATAGATTCTGAATGAGTCTGTATCTATTGAGTCAATCACTTAAGTGACGGAAAGCTATTAGAAGCCCGCACACGCCCGCTGTCGAGATGCAACTGCATGTTCTATGTAACACCGTCTCTCATGACCCGTAATTGCTTATTGATTGTCTGGTAACAATAACACCGGGGATTAGGAGGTGGGTGAGGATATAAGGAGTGGAATGGGAACATAAATGGCCCAACCAGTTGATTATGTAGCATTGAGATCAAATTTATGTCTAAATAAAACACTTACAAAATACAGAATTCAATTGAAAGATAGTAGAAAATATGTATGTATGTAAGTAAAATAGAAATTCAATCATATCATATAATATATACCTATATTTATAAGTAAGTATATAATTATTATGAAGAATCAAATCAAGTCGTACTTATCAAATAGTTGATTGTAATGACAGCGTTATTTTATTTTATACCAATCAATATCAAATTTAAACTTATTTTTGAATCTAATTAAATTGGAACGTTACTGTCTGCAATGCTAATAGTTGAATAATTGTAATTCGGCTAACTGCATCCGGACACTAATTTAAAATCGATTTTTCTAGCAATGTCAACGCCGAAGTTATGGAAAATTTTATTGTAGAATTAATTGAGATGACCAATATATTGTTGCGTATTGCCACAGTGTGGTCGGTCCTTATGCGACCAGCGGAAACGACAACATTTTGAACGACGCGATATTGTGGTTTGTTCGTTTTCGCGGAATCCTGCCGGCAGAGAGAATTGATATAGATCCACGACGCTGATAGGTCCATGTCGCAGTTCACCAAATGGCGTCAACTTGTCACATGTCAAGTCAAAACGATGTAACTTCACTCCACACTCGCGTCGTTTTCCGGGAAACGATTCTATGCGAAACCTAAGATGTTGTGAAATCTTCACAAGAAGTCTATTATATTATCAGAAACCATTGTCAAAATTTTACACGACATAATAGCATTCACTTATTCTTCCGAAATGTTCTGCCCATTTGTGAAGCAAACCATTGTTATAGTGGGGTCGGTGCAGCGCTCCGCAACTTTTCTTCAAGACGGGGCACAACTTTAATCATTTTACATAGGTACCTACTGCATCGGCATATGTATTACACAAAAATATATTTAAAAAAAAATAATATTATATAAACTAGAAAATAAGTAGATAATACAATCATAGATAGATAGGTATATATACATAATATATATATTCATAGGTTATATATATATTCATTGGATATAGTCAATTAACTGTCATTTACTTTTGTTTGTAAGAAATAAAAAGGCTTTAATTATTATTTATTTAAGTATTATTTATTACCTACAGCATCGGCAGTCAAAAAATAATTATAAATTGAATGTAGGTCGCCAAAATATTTTTTCTTGCGATAATTGAACAATTACAGAAGAAACTCGATTAGCCGGACTGATTGAGGATATAGATAGGTGACACGAACAAAAACGCCGACCTTCAGTTAGTGTTTATGGCAGAGTATGGTTTAACGACATAACTATACAAATCTAGCCTTGTAGTCAATTCTACTTCTCAATAGCCGTGCGACAACCTCACGACAAGGTACAAACAGAATATATAAGTCCCATGGTCCTAAACTATGGAAGAAGCAGGGAAGAAATGGTCGAAAAAGACCATGAACAGGTAACCAGTAGCGTAATCGTTTAGTATTAGGAAGTAAAATGTATGTTGTTTACCTTTTCTTTGTAAATGTAATAAAATTTTACGTAAAAAATTTTCGCCTCCGAAAATCAAGAGTGCTCCAGTGTAATTGGAACGCTGTGACCACAGGCCTCGAGATGACACGTCGCGTAGATTTGGGCGCGATCTCATTTGGAAATAATTTCCGGGAAATCTCCATTAAACTTAGAAAATAAGTTATGGGAGAGATTGTTTACGTAAAATTTAGCAAGTACATGCTTCAATAACTTTTATAGCAATAATGGAAGTGTGTGAAAATTGAAAAAGAAAATTGAATATTTATAAATTTATATACTGTATAATTGTAAATAAAGAATTTTAATACTAATTTTATCAATACAAGATAGAAGCTAACTACCGTTATAAAAATACTGTAAACGCGTATCTATATCTATAGACGCGTAATTATAATTATAGATTTTGTTAATGCTATAACTCGCTAACTATAATGAATATTGTAAAAGTAACAATTGGAAAAACTTAAGATTCTGGTATAGATGGGTTTCTACCCATAAACAATAATAAATCTTAATCGCATCTTGGATAAATAAAAGAATCAAATACTGCGACTAAAAATACAAATTGACGCGTGACCTTGAACCTTAACTGAATTCTGTCCGACTAGAATTTACGGCCCAGCTGTGCTGGCTCGCGAGGTAAAAATAGATTCAAGGTTACGTTTAGATTACTATGGAAAAGCCACTATTAAAGACTAAATAAATTTGTAGTCGCTTGTAAATAACATCTTGTTAGGATTAAGCATTTATATATTTAAGTTGAAATGTTAAGTATAATATTATAGTATTTTCACGTAATAATGTTCGTTCGAAAGGTAAATATCGAATGAAACGTTTTCTGCGGCTCCAAATAGTTTTATTAAAACTTAGTAAAATTCTATTGGCCTAAAAAGGCCAAGAGTGGTGGAAAGGACTAGTACGTGGGTGTCAACCTTTCATTTTGACATTTTAAATTTAAAGACTGCCATTCCCTTATTTAGTACCCGAATACTTATTCCGATACCTCGATGGAAAGCTGGAAACTTTCCCCTTCGTTTGAACACGAAAAATCATATAAAATCAACTACTTTGCGTACGTCATCGCCACCCCGTATTTAAGGGACTTGTTCTAGAGGGTACTTGAAACACCCCTATTGAAACTTTATTTTGTGAAAATAAGGTAGAGTAATTTTAACCCGATTTAATTAGAAGATATCTCTATTAGAAAGTTGCCAGGAACGGGAGATATACGTAAATTTATCCCGTGAGAGAAAGATATACATCTGCTATCCCTTACGGACTGTTTCCTGTTAAACCTCTATCCGAAGGGTATAAAAGGCGACCACTTTTCCCGTAAAATCATTAGTTTCTACACTCTTCACCGGCGATCTTCAGTAAGCAGCAGACCTCTCTGCGAGCTTGTGGGACACGGTTCTCAGTACATTCGCGATTCCTACGTACCAGTAAGTCCCCTTCGACGGGCAAAACGTAGCGCGAATAACACGTATCTGTCGGTAGTGACGTCGGCCGCTAAAACGTAGCACGAATACTACGTATCTGTCGATAGTGACGCGCTCGCGGATTAATTTTATTTTTCATTACTCATCATACGAGGTGACGTAATCGAGATAAATTACGCGATCGGATTTGTTTTATAAAAACAAATTAATAAACTCAGTCTGTAATAATAAATTTTACAAATCTTTTTCGGGATTATAAAATAAATTTTTGAAACTTTATTAAGTAAACATAATCATAAAATAAATTTTAGTAAACAAATTCATAAACATAAAAACAAATTTTAGTAAATAAATTTGTAAACATTAAGCAAACCTTTTGTAAACAAGTCTGTAAACACAAATAAATATTTGTAAATACACTGTGAACATAAATAAACTTTCTAAACAACAATAAAATAATTCTATTCTTTTATAAACCTAATACTGTGTGACCAAAGAATAATTTATATTTTCTTTCTTATGGGAAAATATTTCATGAATTAACAATATCCAAAGAATATCTGCGTATACATTCTCTGAATTAGGTGTGACTTTTTCAGGAATTTGTGAAAGATTTCACAGAGATCCTATAGTGAACAAATAAATAGTTTACTGATACTTTAATGAGATTTAATTACGGGAACAATGACAGTTAACCTTATTGTGTGACCGTGAACTCTAGTACCTGAATAAATTCGGCACCACACCAGCTGAGAGTTTTATTCGGGAATTCAAAAGTTGTGATACTACAAAGGAGATCCACCTCTCCTAGTTCATCACTAGTCTCCTCAGTGACGGCCCGGTAGCATTATTGAGCTAGCCGTGAGCCGGGTCATGTCATAGGCCTGATCGTAACGATAAATTTGGATAATCGAAAACTCATTTTTTTCATAACGTATATTTTTTTTAAATCATACACTTTTCTTATAGGTGGGTACGTATAGGAAACTGGTGATCATAGTTTTTTGACCATGTCCGATCCTAAGATGATCATATTATGGGCCTCTGCAGGGTGGCGGTTTGTATTAACAGATTTTTATTTTTAAAAGAAATGCGTTTTAGTCACTTATTCGACCTATTAGGTCCATACTCTGACATCAAACACACAATATGTGTATTTTCTAGACTCAGGGACCCACGATGTTATAAGCCGACGCGTTAGGCGCTCGGCCATCGTGGGCATGCATAAAGTATTAAAAGATATTTATTAAACCAGTCCAATAAATAAACAATATGGCATAATTTGTTTTAAGCGTGGTTGATTAATAAAACCACTTATTTTAAATAGCATGTCTGATCTCAAAAGCCACCGCATGCCACTGAGAGATATATATATACATATCAAAAACATTAAATTTATTGTAACGGAATACGACTATACATAGCATCCACAACATAGATTGTCACTTCGCGAACACAAATATCTATCATTGACGCTTTTCCTAGACGATAGATTGTTCAACATAACATTTTATAGACGTACATAATAGGTTACTATATTATTTGAAAGTAAATATATAGTATTTTTATTGTATATTAATTCTCTCATCGTGAACGAGAGATAGGAGATACATACGTTTCGGCAAGTGACATGCTTTAAAAAATTTACTATAGTGAGTGATATGATAAATGTCACATTGAGGTTATTTAATATTTATAACTATATCGATTACTATATCCGTTATTTTTCGAACTTTATACATAACTTCATCATGTAGCCCCATTCACTGACGACATGGCTAACTTTTCGTCAGCTGAATGCAGAACTATTCTTACTTACATTTTACAACCCGCCAAAATTCTTACTTCGACAAAGTAAATATAATCTTTTTGGCTTATTAAAATGTGCAAAATGTGTAAAATTAAAAAATCGTATTGGTAGTTGAAAAATTTAAATATTGATTTAAAATGATCTAGGACTAATATACGCCAACTGGACAACGGACATCCCGTCGCCATAAGGATGAATGAAATATGCAAAGACATGTTTACACATGTACTTTGTACATTGTACTTTAATATTGTACATTGTACTTATAGTACATTGTACTTTAATATTTACACATGCTGTCTTTTCCTCTTTCTTGTCATATTAGTTGTTATTTGTAATTAAGATATTTTTATATATTTGTATGTATTATGGCGCATTGGCCAAAAGCTGTAATGCCGTAATACTCTTTTTTATAAATAAATAAATAAAATAAAATAAATAAATAAATGTACATTATCTCTTGGACCAGCAGGCAGTAATTAGAGCAAACTTAATGATATAAAATATCTAGCTACCTGTATAGTAAAGTGAGGTTTATGATTATTGCAAAGGCTCATGTCATTTGGGTGTTATTTTTATTCAAACCGATACAACGAACATGGGTATGTGGTGTAATTGTAAAAAATGATAATCAATTACCACGGAGTGCCAATTCATGGTTAAAAAATTAAATAATAATCATCGAAAATACAACGTAATCAAATACGCCAGCGCACACTGGATTTGACGACGCATTGTGCCCGCGTGCCCCATGATTCATCGTTTTTTGGCTTCTCAGCGATACGAATTAACGAAAATACAACGTAGTCCATTCATTGAACACGGCAAGCAAAATCACGCTCCTTGAAGCATCGTCGATAGACGGGCGAGAAGCCATTATTTAATAACAGTGAACCCATTGTTTAGTTTGCTGCGTGTCCAATATTTCGCTGGTAGAATGATGTCACCGTGAATATTAATTACAAGCCCCGAGAAATAATATAATATTTTTATTGCTTTGTTATGAGAGACGCTGTAATAATAATTATTTTGTGCTTCTTGGGCCCCTTATTACATTGGTGAAGGATAATGCGCGGGTGGGAGGGGACTTACTCAGTAGTGAGCGCACCGAGCGCTTTTTTGGTGGGCTTTATGCCTTGCGCTTTTTTTACTTGAATAATTAATTATGCCAAAACATAATATGCTTATTTTGCTTTGCACTCGTGCTCAGTAATTTGACGGCAAGATTTTGAGAAACGGCAATTTTTTCCCGTTGAATAAGGATATTTTTAGTTATATGGCAACATTGAAATGTCAAATGATCTGTCATCGTCTTGATTCTTTCGTCGACATTGTTTATGAGCCAAATAAGCTCTTTTCGTCGTTGTTATTTCTTCGCAGTATGACTAATAATCTTCCTAGTTTCCTACCATCACTTTTAAAGACTTCTTACACTATTGACACATCGAAATGACTTACAGCACACACAGATAAGAAACATTATGGTGAGGGAAATTAATAGGGAAGAACGAGAGGGGATTTTAGTACCTATACCAATTGTCGCACATCAAGTTAAACGTTTCGCTTTATAAGTCGTGTACAAATAATATATAAAAGTCGTTTGTCGAATGTTCAGGCAATTAAGGTTAGTATACAAAATAAAGGCAGCTGTAAATTAAATGCCTTTTATTAATTAGGTAGGTACCACACCACACTCCCTGAGATGTAGAGCCGACCTGTAGCATTTTTCCCCCTCTTACCCGTCGTCCATTTTAAAGTGGTACCTAGTCGAATGCCTGCGAAGGAAGGTCTACGCTTTACAGTATGATTCTATATTATATATTTTGTTCTTATACCCCGTTTACACGTGCATGGATTTATTGCTGACTACATATTATTATCGCGGCCATAACAAAAAAAAAACACGCAAGCAAAATACGTGCGAGTTAAATCAAAATGTTCAGAAACTTCTGAATTTTCACGCGACAATTATTGGACTGTGCGATAACTGCGCCTGCGCAGTAGAATGATAATGGCGAACCTGCCAGAGACTCATTGTGAGGTTAACCGATTTTCACGACCTGTCAAACAGTACCAAACAATGCAAAACATGACATTACTGACAACATCACGCCTCCCTTAATCTTGGAGAATGTGATCGACGAGACAGTCAGCACTTTTACGTGTTAACAGTTATTATCACCGATAGCTTAAAATACACACTATTGGTGCAAATAAGTCCATGCACGTGTACAGGTGCTATTAAATTAAATGGTACACGTGTTTTTCTTATTAAATACTGAGAAAAAAGATTAAAATCGATACCGACCCTCTTACGTTCATAATTACTACTAATAATGTAAGCAACTATGTTGATTGTTGATATCAATTTGTGTTTAGTTGTAAATTTCTCAAGCGTCTGAAGTTATCTAAACAAAAATTTTCAGCTGAAACTATAAATACAGGTGGGTATATCTATAGAGTTTAGAAACAGTATTCACCGTAACCTAAATTATCAATGGCTGAATCATTTATCAAGCACGTACCATAAATATATTATGACACGCACGCATGAGACATTAATCAGAAAATTGTATTATTTACTATTCTGAAAATCGTAGTACGTCATAGAGCCTCGTTTTAAATCATACTTAAAGCTTGTTGGCTCGATTTAGTACAGATGCGCAATCGATTATATGTATATATATATATATATGTACAGAATATACATTATTGTAATATTGTTGGAGGTAGGTACCTATATGCTATCGCATAGTAAATAAAATACTAGGAAATCAAATTACGGTTTCATTGTTTTTCTTTTATATAGGTACGTAGAAATGTTATTTTCTTTAAAGCACGAGGAAATAACAACGTAGGAGAAAATATTTACTTAAAGTAATAAAATAACCCAGCAACATTACTGCAGTAGGTACATTTTTGTTACTAACTAAAGTTTGGTATATTTAGAATGTATTTAAACCAGGGTTTCTTATTTTTTTTGGCCTGCGACCCTGAGTAGAGGTTTTGCGACTCAAGGAAAAAATCTATCCAAAATCAGAGCTTTTTAACTAACTGTTTCTTTCAACAATTTTATTAGGATTATAAAGTACTTAATACTTGTACATTTTTTATAGGTATTATGAAACAGTGTACAATACGTGCGTACTGTGTTGTACAGTAGGTGTCTAATACGCATTACGTATTAGCAATTTTTAATTAGGCTCGGTTTTACAATTAAACAATTTATACGTGTCGTATGTAACAAGTACATTATTTTTTCTATTATGGCATCCCCAAAAACAAAATGGTGGCGGCTTGGGTTCAGGTTTGAAATGTGTTGCTCTATCTACATCAGTTTACATAACCTAATTACGCATTTTTCTCGGTATGCCCAATATAATATTGCTGATATTAAAATATCTGCTTTGATAAGACAATAAATATCTGAGCTGCATGAAAGGTCAAATGTGATTATACTCTACCCAATTTTATGATTATTTTTCGACCATGTCCGATCCTAATAAGATCATATGGGGGCCTTCACAGATTGGCGGTTTTGTTTTTACGAGAAATGGATGTCAGCCACTTGCTCAACCTATTAGGTCCGTACCCTGACACAAACATAGATTGAAAAACAATATGTGTATTTGCCAGACCCAGGATTCGAACATGGGACCCACGACGCTATAGGCCGACGCTTAATCCACGCGGCCATCGTAGGTGATAAATAATAAATATTATTTAAGTATGCAATGCTTATTTTGGCAATATTAGCATAAAAATAATCATGTAGGTTTTTAACTACCTAATTGGGTGAATCTGAAATTATATTCAAATGACATAATAGAAATGTGAAGTTATCTTCAAATTATTAACCTGCAATGCGAAGTCACATTTATAACTAACTTAATTAGTAGATCAGAGATCCTTTTGCTTCAATTTTATATATTTAGGCTCCATCTCTATAGAAGAAGGTTTTATTCAACATGGTGGTGCTTCAGAGAAAATCGGTGGACCTCAGAGACTAAATCCACTTCCAATGTGAGCTGTAATTGTTGTCCACAAGCTAATTGATAATGAGACCATGCACAGACGATGACCACGTGTGGGTGCGCCAGTTCGCAACGACTCGAAGTTGAGGATGCCATCAATGGTGTTAACCTCAGGCTAGGAGTTGGTTGTTAGAATGACTCTCTGGGCGGGTATTGCATACTGGAAGGTGCATGTATCCATCGGGAGAAACGACAAGGTGTGTGAGCGAAAGTCAGATAAAAAGGATTTCAAGTTATACACACTTACATTTTTATAAAAATCTTATTAAAAAGTTTTTTAAAATAGATATAAAAATATTAAAACTATGAATTAGTCAAAAATCTAAACGCTGAAAATTTGAAAACTTATTAAACTAAATTTTAAAATTAAATATAACCATAAAAATAATGTAATAATAACGTAACCTATGTACCAAATATATGACAAATATGTAACAAATTCACATTTCTTTACAATTGTAAGTTTATGGCTTAAAAAAAATCTTTTTAAAGTTTTCAGATACATATTTATTAATTAATACAGTTGAAATTGTAAATTATCAAAAAAAATATCTCAAATTGCAAGCTTCGTATTACGTCAGTGTAATTATAATACCACAGCCTGACCTCGAGGTCGACCAAATTTTGATTTTGTGGAAAATATGCGTTTTTAAAAGGCCTTGCGCATCTATTCTATAAGTACACAAGACTGCTTTTGGCCTTTACGGCAGCTAACTGTGTAGGCAAGTATCGAAATATGAACACTTAGGTATTGTAACAATTACAATAAGCCGTGTGAACTGTCAAAACTGTCTATCTCACTCTAAAATTTATCACAGCCATGATAGGTGCTGTTAAAACATAGCACTTATTGTAAGAATTTTCAACTAACTTATTGTAATTGTTACAATAAGTGTTAATACTTGGATACTTTCCTACTCTAGAATCTAGATAACGGCCGAAAGCAGTCTTGTGTATAGAATAGATGCGCTGACATGGGATAGGTATGGGATAAATAGCCACTGGGAGGACTAACCATAATAATAATAATGGTTGAATTGATAACCATTTACCGTGAAAGATTTGCGCCCAGTTTTATGAATTTTCCAATAATTTTACAATGCGTTTTCAAGCGAAACGGTCACAAAACTTTCCGCTGCTCGGAAAAACGATTCCCTTTTTCGCCATTCTTCCCAGAATAGCTCCGTTCTTAGAAAGCGATTCACGAAAATTTACACTAATAATATCACCCTCGATTCATTTGAAAGCAAAAATTGGATATTATTTTTATTCAGCCGACGTTTTTTACGACCAAAGTATTCGTTATCACGCGATCTGTTTGTTTCTTTTTGGAAATGTTTAAAAACAACGCTAAACACCGGCGCACACTGAAATATATTTTTTCTCAGAAATCAGTCCCATTTGCTCAATTTATATTTTCATTGTTTCTCTTCAAATACGCGTTGGAAATATTACAAGTTTGAAACGTGTATTTCTTTTGTTATCAAATCGGTAACATTACGTTTACATACCTACGAAAAATTATATTAAAGAAAATTTATTTAGTTTCATTTAATAGCGGTGGGTGTAGATTTCTTTTATCGTGAAATGGATGTACCTACTTATTGCAGTGGAAAAGACTCCATAATAGGCGATTATTTAAAGCCTACCTTCTTAAGAAAAATATTTGTTAATTGCATATTGACATATTTATAGCCTACCTAATCATTTGATTATGTTATATTCTATATATAAAAATCAATATTTGTTTGTTTGTTTGTTCGTATTTTATGCGCTGCCATACCGTTCTTCCGATTGCGATAAAACTTTGTCAACTTATTGCTTGCACTTGCGCGAAGAGTATAGGCTATATCTTATATATATATAAAAATGAATGTCTGTCTGTCTGTCCCGTATGCGTTCCTATACCATTCATCCGATTGCGATGAAATTTTGGTAAGTGGTTGTATGCACACCCGCGAAGGTTTCTGAATTAGAAAAACCATCTTCTTCTTCTTCATAATATTTTCTTTTATTCGTATGGTTCCTATACCATTCATCCGATTGGGATAAAACCTTCGTCAGTTGTTGTGGTAACACCCGCAAAGGTTTGCTGAATTAGTACAACCATCTTCTTCGTCTTCTTCTTCTTCATTCTATCTTGATTTATTCACATAGTTTCTACACCATTCATCCGATTGCAATGAAACTTTCGTCAGCTATTATCCCCACACCCGCGAAGGTTTCTGAATTAGTACAGCCATATTCTTCTTTTCTTCTTCGTTCTATCTTCTTTTATTCGTATGGTTCCTATACCATTCACCCGATTGCAATGAAACTTTCGTCAGCTATTATCCCCACACCCGCGAAGGTTTCTGAATTAGTACAACCATATTCTTCTTTTTCTTCTTCGTTCTATCTTCTTTTATTCGTATGGTTCCTATACCACTCACCCGATTGCAATGAAACTTTCGTCAGTTGTTATGCCCACAATGTTTAAAAAAATCGGTTAGGTACATGTTCAAACACGCGCGTTAACATGATCTTACTCCCTACTTCAGTTTTAGTTTGTCAATTTATGGCTACAGCCGTATGTTGTAGCTTAACCACTGGGGAATGCCAAAATAAATGGCCTATTTCAAAAAAACACTACCTTATTCTTAGGTCAATAATTATTATAAAGCAATCATTATTCGTAGGATGTTTATCACACTTGAATGGTCAAAGACATAGCATATAATTAGTATCTTTAGAATTATCTTCAAATATGTTAATCTTGCCCATTTTTTGAATAATAAAATGCCTAATTCTTGTCAAATTTGGGATCACAGAGATCAATATATTTTTTATCGTAAATATTTCACTATAATAATGTCGACATAAATTATACTAAAGGTTTTATAAATGCGTTTAAAAATTAATAAACGTAAAAAATCTTAACACCGTGCACATGCATGTACTGAAATATGACCATATTCTAAAACATTAGAGCGAGAGGTTTAAAAGAATACTATGTTATGTAATAAAAATGCTTTAGGCAGTCATTAAATGTTTAAAACAAATATAAAGGATAATAAGGCTTCAAAATTATATACATAGATTATCTACAACGTTTAAGGAATGTCCAGGATCATGCTTTGAAAATGCAATAAAAGTTCCATTTTGACCTACGCTGAGCATGTCCCCCCCCTTAAGTATAAAATATTATTAGATGTAAGACATAAATTTATGTCTGACCGAATTCCCACAGTAGGTAGTATGTTATATTGTTAAATATATATATATAAGGGATGTTTTGATATAAATAAATAAGGGATGCCTTTTAGATTAAGTACTGATTAGGTTAGATAATTTTTTGTGTAATTTTAAGAACTAGCTATATTCCTACAATATTGTAGACTAACTTTACTTGTAGAGATTGTAGTAAGTACCTAATATGAATTGTAATTGTTCACATCTGATATATCCCATATACAGATTATTATACCTAGATATTCTCCAATTGTATCCAAACACACATTGAAAAAACCTGACATTGTAGATAGAAGTATATTTGGGTATGTAAGATTTAGGCAAAATTGTGAGATGCTGACGAAATTCATTATTGTCTGCAATGATTTACGAACAAAAAAGCCATATTTTCATCTCAACGCTTTACCCCTCAACCACCTTATACTAAAAAGCAAGGGCACAGTTATTAATAAAAAAGACAATAATTACAAGATAAAAAGCTTAAAACGTTTTTAAATTTTCTGTTGAATCATATAAACTTGACTTGACTAGGTTAAACGATCAAAAAAAATTGTACTTGATAGAAATACTGAATAATGAAATGTCATTTCATATTGATTTCCATAGTAACGCACGTATATATAATTTAGTTGCTAGGACCCCCTAGCAACCAATGATGGTATCGAAATAACTTTTCATACAAAACAGAATTAACTGAAAATGAATCAAATTCTACTTAAAGATGGCTAAAAGTATTTAAAAAATGCATTGGCATCGTGTTCTGAAATATTCTAAAAGTTTCAAATGTCTAGCTAGTCGGGAAGTTAGTCAAAAATCGATTACAAGATTTGTACCCGACAAATAAGAATACGAGCTAAGAAAAACGTTGTAAAATAAAATAAGACAATTCATATGATATTCCTGCCTACTCATTCATTATAATTTTTAAATATTCTTTTCTTTTTATATTTTGAGTCATAGAAATCATAATATTATTTTTTTAGCAAATGCGTACTTAACTGTACTGTTGACAGAATCGAAATTGAATTAATCTTTGTGCGTCTTTCTACGAGGGTACATAATATTATTGTATACATTTCGAGAATGCCTTTCACGACCGAGTTTCCTAGGAAAACTGCCGGGAAATCTATTATTGGCACATAGCACAGGGTTTCCTGAAAATAAGTCCACGTACACCCTTTCAAACATCAAACACGCAACGTAACTATTTTCATGGTCACAGGTCGTTAAGACGAACACGGAGATAATAATCGCACGCAGTGGCGTACATGACTTTGGCCCGATGCAAATATCGGCGTTATTTCAATTGTTAATTTCAATTTATTTATTTTTTAACATATTGTGGACATTAAAAATTATAAGTTTAAAACGTTCACAGCATGACATTTAGAAACAAAGATATATAAAACAGTATTACATAAAAAGAGATAGATCAGTAGATAAATTATATAGGTACAAGGAAGTACACCGGATGAGTTAAGCAGACCCTATTTTAAGAATTTATAAAACAACGTCCACCTAAACTCATTCTCACGTAGGTGGAATATATCAACACCCGAAGCAATTTCGTTGAACATAGTTATCGCCCTCCCAATTGGCATTACCAGTGGCAGGTAGGTTCTGCACCTTGGGAGAATAAACAACTGATGGTCTCTATTTCTAAGATAGTTATCAGGGACACACAGGTCAACACTGCCCAGAATGGCAGAATTCTCATTTATACCTCGTATAAGTCGAAAAAAAATACGTAGCTAAATAAAGATTTCTTCTAAATTGCAGACTGCAGTATGTAAGCATGCCTAAAAGAAAGTCAGTTGGATAAAGCCACAGATAGTATCCATACAACCTCAAGTAAAGGCAGTGATGTCCCGTGGAGGTAGGCAGATTGATCATTGCTTGGGGGCGGCAGTCACTCGAAGGGCGGTAAATCGTGGAGAATAATTAGGTATAATATATAGAAATAGGCACCTAAACTTAGCAATAACGAAAATATCTTTTCACTAAAAAAATCAGGTCAGTGGTTGGCAACAAAATGTATTAAATAAAATATAAGGTTTAACAGGTGTATCTTTTAAAAACCTCAGACTCTGGTGATTTGTGTAGTGTCTAACTTAGTAGTTATATTGTATGTATGCGATTTTTATATCTAAATTTAGTTTTGTATGTTTTAGTGGTATTATTTTGTTAGTAATGTATACATACAACACATTTTTTAGATATTGGAGTCGTGAAGTTATGGTAAAAAATACTGCATAAAAATGGGGCGGAATTTTGGCGCTGCCTAGGGGCGGCATTTTGTCTAGGGACGTCACTGAGTAAAGGAGTCTCAAGAATTTCTTCTGTACCCTCTCCACCATAAGGCCATACTTCAACTGATGCGGTGCCTAAACAAACTATCTACAGGAAAAGATCTGCATGACTGACAAACGCAGTGACAGATAGCAAAACAACCATTAAATGACATGTGATGTCATTATTTAAACTCAATAATCAACAAATTGAATGGAGAACGATTTACATTTTCAATATCAAGGCAGAGAGCGTGCAATTTAATTATTAATAATTAAATTAAATAATTAAAATAACACGGTAACCAGTGACGTCCCGTGGGGTAGGCAGATTGAGCGTCGCTTGGGGGCGGCAGTTACGCGAAGGGCGGCAAATCGAGGAGAATCATTAGGTGTATATAAAAATAGGTTGGTACCTATCTAAACTTAGTAATAACGGAAATATTTTTCTATTAAAAGATTGAGTTCACTGGTTGGAAACAAAATGTATTAATTAACATAAAAGGTTTAACAGGCCTGATTTTTTTTGTCGTGCTCGCGATGCCTAGCTTACTTTTGTTGTCATTGGACGTGACATCCTTGATGACTAGCATTGACACGTCCATATTTGCGAATTATAGGTAGGTAGGTACACACTGACCTAATTAATTTATCCAAATATTTTTGCCAGTCATTCGCGAGTTTTGAAAGTTGTCAGGTGTACATTTACATGTATCTAAAACCGTGGACACGCAATATTGTCTATTGAAGTATGGCATTTAAATTAGATTTAGTGGTAAGTATATATTTTCTTAGTCATGTAACCATACAACACATTTCTTAGATATTGGAGTCACGAAAGGATGATAAAAAATACTGTATAAAAATGGGGCGGCATTTTTTCTAGGGACGTCACTGACGGAAACAGTCTGTGGTGATATATAATACCTTCTTCTTCGGCCATGTCCGCCCCTTAGTTGGAGCATATGGACACCACGAGGTGCCTCCAAGAATCTCTGTCGCTCGCTAGTCTTCTTGCATCGTTCCACGTCAAACCAGCATCCCGTAGCTCCGCCGTATACACTCTATAGATAATATTTAGCGGCTTTCCAGGACGCCGGAATCCGGTTGGCTTGAAGAACAGGCAAGCCAGGTTGAAATATTCTCTTCTGGCATCCACAGCACCTAATCATCGTCTTCTCCCAGTGCCTCGATGTGGCCTTCTAGGAAATGACTCACTGGCAGAACCTCCCCCAAGGATCGTGACCCAAATGATTTATCTGTCAAACAGCCTTCTTAATATATTGACCCCTCTCCTCCTAGCGTTCTACGTAAAATAAAGAAATGACACAAACGGACACTAACGATCTTAATAATTATGACAGTTGGCCACGCGCATTCTATAACCACTTGTGGGTGCGACAGGTTGCACTGACTCATGGCACCCGTAGCTGCAGACCAGGTGTTCATCGTTAGGTTTAAAAAAGAAATCGAAGTGTCTGGGCATGGGGAATGTATCCGAAAAGTCATTGGCACCCGCTAGATTTAAATTTTAAATATCCATAAAGAATCTTTATTATCATGAATTACACCTCTACACAAATTTACAGGATACTAGCGCTTCAGGCGAAGATTTTGTGATCCTAACTTAATCTACCATCAAAAGTTGTATTATTCATGTTCCTTTCTCAATATGTTCTTCTGTTCTTCTGAGAATGTGTTGCCCTCATATTCCTTCCGAAATAGATATCTAAGCCCAAACAATCTCAACTTTTCAAATAGGCACGCCATTTTAGGTAAATTCGTTAAACGTTACTTTCTATTAGGTACCTACCAGAAGAATTTCAAGATCTACCTTTTGGATGAGCTTTTTCAAATCCTCGCGGAGCCCGGGGTTCCACCGAACCACGGTTAGGAATCAGTAGTATAATTTATTCGCTATGTTTATTTCTTGAAAAGTAAAGTTATATGCAATTATGTAATGTACCACTTATTTCGAGATCGATTGGCGACCGAGAGAGTTAAGCCGGCGCTCCATTGGCACGCAAGTCAGACGATTTACAGTCTTCGGACTTTTTTTTCGCGTGGAGCACCCCAGATCTGCGGACTTTTTAATCCGCAGACCAGGCTCGCTGGATTTCAAACATGTTTGATATTTTACTCTCCGAGTTGCCAGACTTCGTCCGTCGATCACTATGCAAATTCGATTTGACATAATTACGCGATCATTCGGACCGAAAAAAATTTGTAATTGTTTTAAACATTTTCATTGATTAATTTGTTAATTTACACGTTAGAAAATGAGAGATTAATATATTTTTTTTTATTTGATATATGAAATTCATAAAATGAAACGTAAAACTTGTGTTGTTTTCACTGCTATATTATTTTATGCAAGTCAGGATATAAATAACACAAAATTATAGGATTATCGGAAGACATTACGATACTCGCAACTTTTGTCTTTTGATAGTTCGACTTTTTTATTCGTTCGTTGATCAGTAGCAGAGCATAGACAAATCGGACGATTTATTGTCCTCGGACTTTTGGCTCGCCAATGGAGCGCTGGCATTAATTCTACGTCAAAAACATTGCACGCTACTGAGCCCGGCTAAATCGGACGGAAATTATGAAAAAGGCAACTTAAAAACGGCACGTGGGACTCAATGGAAAACGTGTTGATTGTTGACTGTACCTACGTTTTCCTAGAATTTTCTTGACGTTCTAGGGACTAATTGAATTGCCCTTCAGTTTGCTTTTGGCTATTATTTCGTCAAATCTACCCCATTGCTGTTACCAACTTCTGAGAAATGCTTTATTGAAATACACAATTGAACAATAATATTATTGTGTGTCCAAATATTCATACGTACACATCAACCACGCACAGTCTAACTAAAGGGCCGAATGCAGAGAACACTTATAATAATTAACGTGACCATTTATTTTTTTCCTCTAAACGGGACATTACTAATTTTTAGGTAATAGGTAGTGTGTGTTCAAGAAAACGCATATTTCTTTTAATGAAAGAACAGGAATGAACACGTGAAAATAAATTATTTATGTGGTCTTATATTTTTCTGAAGAACAATGTATATTTGGTTTTGATTTAAAATAAGAATGAAATTATTGACAGGACTTCTTAAAATTTACTTACTTTGGTAATTAACATTGCTTTAAGAACTGCGACTCGCAACTGCATTTTTCTTAAATAAGAGGAAAGACCCTTTCTACCGGTGCTTTTCTATCGGTTTTTTGATTTTTCGCGCCTTGTTTTGAAATTGTTACCGGAGGTTGCTCTCTTTCTGAAAACGGGACATTTCGGCGTCCCGAAACTGTGGTTGGGGACACCGGGATAGGCTACCTAAAAACGGGAAGTATGGTCACGTTACTTGTAATAATATAATCTAATATCTTTGTTGCATCCTCAGACAGGCATGTATTTAATTTATGCAATAATTGTACAGTAAAAAAATACGTTGTTCATTACGTCAGCCGTGGTGAATGCTGATGCAGGGTGCTGACTGTCGACTATGATTCACCACCATCGGCGTCTGCCAACAACCAAACTGACAATTTCCAAGAAGATTACGTCACATTCGAAATTCGTTCACCTGCACAGTACTATAAATATAATTAATTGGTGCTCCTTGGATTCTATTTATGACGCCAGGTATAGACATCTAAATATGTAGGTACATATATATCTTCATAAGAAGGTATATAAGATACTTACTAAGTAATCTTTTATCGTGATCTCATAACATGAAGGCATCATTTTATTTGACGTAACCATCTTATATCATCAAATTATTTATTATCTAAATTGGTCAGTGCTACCAGTGACGTCCCTAGATAATATGCCGCCCCCAGGCAGTACCAAAATGCCGCCATATTTTTTTATACAGTAGGTACTTTTTATCATCTTTTCATGACACCAATATCTAAGAAATGTGTTGTATGGATACATTACTAACAAGGTACCACTAAATCTAATTTAAATGCCATTTCTGCTTCAAAAAACAATATTGCGAGTCATTTAAATACACCTGACAACTTCCTAAACTCGCGAGTGGCATATTTGGATAAATTTTAAATTAGGTATGCACGTGTCATTGCTGTTTACGAAGAACGTAACGTCCAATGACAGCGGAAGTAAACTAGACATCGCGAACCCGACAAAAAAATAAAGTCCTGGTAAAACTTGTATAGTATCTTTGTTTCCAACCAGTGAGCTAAGTTTTTTTAATGGAAAGATATTTCCGTTATTATTATTACTAAGTTTAGGTAGACATTTATATATATACCTAATGATTCTCCTCGATTTGCCGCCCTTTGGGTAACTGCCGCCCCCAAGCGACGCTCAATCTGCCTACCCCCACGGGACGTCACTGAGTGCTACTCAGATAGAGAAGCGTGCCCCGTTTAGTTTTGCAACACAAATTATTTGCAATCTCTTCAATTTGAATCGAGAATTATTCTTATAGAAATTTATGTTTTCTGAGATAGACACGTATATTATTTTCTATGCCCCTATAAAACGGCTTCTCCCTGTCTCGATACATGAATATCATATCATATCCATACATGTAATACAATTTTTTTAATTACAAAGCCATTTAAGTATCGTCCATACTTTCGACTAGGTAGATACATATTCACCAAAGAAGACTTTTTGGACGTCAGTACAACAAAACGAAACAGAGAAACATGTCATGAAGCAATTGTTATTATTTTTTTCATTATTTCAATAAACAATAATGTCACATTCTTTAATCTAAGAATTTCACAGTTAATTTTTATGTATTCGCAATCAGACTGTCATTATAATTTATGTATGTTATGCATATCTGATATTATAAATTACAATATAAGATTTAATAGTCCCCGAAATATTTCTCCTATTTTTACCGGTCCGCACGTGTAAAAAGGTTGGAAACACTGTTAAATTTACTAAGGAACAAGTGAGCCCAAACTGAATGTGAAGTCTGTACAACAAATTTCGCTAAGACCTATGGGCAAATTGAACATTTTCAAACCTCATTATGCAATTTCCTATTTTTTAAAGTACTAAATACTAGATACTAATTAGCTTTAATAAGGATATAAAGAAGATAAGCAGTAGATATTTATTAGCTTTCAGAAATACTGGTTATTGTTGATAATAATAATAAAATAATACTGTTGTACGTCACTATAAGTTTACGGGAAGCTTTATTTTTTCAAATACAAGTGACCGTATCGTGAAAAGTTTGAGTAGCACTAAATTATAGCTTCCCTAGGAAGATAGGTATACTTACCTATAAGATCTATTCTACATTTGAGTAGTTTATCAATTATCTATCTGTTTTATGGTTTTCCCCTGCTGAAGTCATTCTAAGCGTGATAATTGATTAATCAATGATGCTGGTGTTTTTAATTCGTCGCAATATGGGACAAACACTTTCATCATTGGCAATCAACTTATTTTTCAGTCTCCTTGAGCCCTGACAGTTTGGGGGCTTGCTATAAGTTATAGTCGCTTTTGTCCTATAGTAAATCAAGGCCTGCTTGTCACTAATCACATGGTCCGTGAGCCGTGAATCGCGATCCTCACGAAGAAGGATAAAATATTTTAAATACATACATAGTGGTATGAGGTGGGTATTATCTAACCAAATATTGCTTCAGGATTGGTTGTAACTAGGGATTCCAATCCCGGGATCCCGAGCTATTTTCGATACCTGTGAATCCCGGGGTTGATAAACATAATCCCGAAACTTTCGGGATTGATTTTTTTATCATTTTTTATGGAAAATAAAATAAAAAACAAAAATATAACAGAAAAAATACTTTTAATAACAAATAACTACTTTAGAAATAAACTGAGTTTGAATGAAGTTTGGTTTATACCCATGTGTAAGGAGCCACTTCATTTTATGTTATCACATAGATTAATAAAAATGAGAAAGATTGTAAAAAAACAATGCTTCGCCCTATTAACAAAGTAATTCCACCATGATCTCACGTTTTACGGCAGTTTCATATTTGGCTGACTAATTAGATTTATGAAGCGGAAAGGCCAAAGTACATCATGATTTGCTTTACTATTTTAAATCTCGCTAACCCATTCATTAAATTTTACTTTTAGAAACAGCAATTTTATATTAAATTCACATTATTATTTACATTACAATATTATTTACTCCATTAAACTTATGTATTTCCAAGATTGAACGTAGGTATACAATATTAACAATAAATGTCTTAAATAGTATAAATTATACTAGATTAATTTTTGACCGATTTTATCAATGTTATTTGTAAATATAAAAATTTTATATTAACAATGAAAAAAAATGCCAATCCCGGTACTAGTCCCGGGATCCCGGGATTGTCAAATTGTAATCCCGAAATCCCGGGATCAGAATTTTGGCTCGGGATTGGATTCCCTAGTTGTAACCAACTGTTCGTATAACTTTATAACATAACACCCGCGCGAAGTATGAAATAGCGATCCTGCAAATACCCATATACTTACCAGATAACTACATACATCTGGCGCGGTTTTTAGTCGCCTCCAGGAATTATTTTCGAGGTTCCTTCACTTAGATTTCAATTAATTTTGGAGGCATATTCTAATGGCATCGTTTACGTTCACACAGTGACGTCCCGTGTGGGTAGGCAGGTCTTGCGTTGCATAGGGGCGGCACATTATAAAGGGCGCGCGAATGAAGGAACGAATACAAAAATATTATAACTTTTGAGAACGGTGGCGGGTTTTATAAAACAGACGATGCGGTAATCTCATTAGCAAGTATTAACATCTTAAATTCTAATGGATGCTATTCCATTTGAGTGGATATGGAGTGGAGTGGATACTCAAATGAAATACTTAGTACAAAACTTAAATTCATTAGAATTTAAATTCGAATTCCATCACGTAGGTACCATCGGTCGATAGTATTAATATTAACATATTTGTTTAAAAAATATCGAAGCATAAAAAATCCTCACAACATAACTGCTGTCGTATTGTAATACATACACATTGTAATATTTTTTATGGCTGTTTACCGCACAGGCAAAAATTTCACAAGGGTTCCTCCAAATCTGACAGCGCCACAAATCTCTATTTACGTAAAACCACCACTGTTTGAAAGTAGGTTTTGTGAAAATGCTCTAATTTTTAGAAAATGGCGTGATTGTCAATATAAGATGTTTGGTGTACTTATTTGTTTGTTTAAGATAGCTGAAAATAAATAATACTTACCTAAAATAGAAAAGTTGGCACCACAGAACCGATTGATAAAGATAATTCCGATAGGCTATACTTACCCCAATACACTACACTTTGACGCAGGGTTTTGAATGTCTGAGTGTCCTACGAAAATGAGCCACATATAGACGTGCAATAGTGTGTGTTGCAAGTTGCAACCTTTAAATACAACAATATTGAATGAGCATCAGTCCATAAATCGAGAGCAGTTATCAATCAGAACGAAGGACTAGCGTATTCCTAACACGTGTTTAAGTTTATCCCATATTATTGCACACTCGAGATCGGTTGCCTGTTACTCAACCAGGTACCTATTTTAATTCCCATTATCTCTGAGTTCCTTGGTTTGTAGCTAGCAAATTTGCTGACAATTTTAAACTAAAAATGAAAGTCTGATTAACTGCGTTTACATAATCTGGCTATCTCAATTTAGTTAAAAAAATATAATTTTCCTTTGTCCCCCTGGTTATTCGTTATTATCGTCTTGAACAGCTTAACCAAGAACACGTGGCATAATTTAAAAACAATGTAAAATATCTCCATTCGGAATATGAAGTAGGTATTCGAAGCCTTGACTGTCATTTGCTAATGCAATAATATGTCAACTAGCAGTATTTTAAATAACTATTTTGGTTGGTATGCGTTCTTAAAAATGTTAAATAAATGTGCCAATTTATTTGTATCTGTCCCTCGCAGACAAAACAAACAATTTAAATAGCCGGACACATAATTAAAATGTTAAATATTCAACACTTTTCGCGAATTTTCCCGCGAAGATCCGAAATAATGCTTGGCATGTCTCCCGAGACCTGTTATTTGCCAAAAGACCTAAAAATATTCCAGACGGAAGAAAGCGCAGACTGAGAAAATGACGCTGTCAAAAATTTAGCGCCACTTTTTAGTTTGTTGTTATGACGCGAGCGATTTTGCGTCTATAGGTATCTGGCAGAATGCCCGCCAAAATTATTAAATGGCCGACAAACTTAATTAGGTTATGTTTTGTGACACGGCTAACTCGATCGGCGCATCCAATATTTTCAAACGGACCACGCGCTATTAAGTATATTTTGTCATGTCAACTATCACTGGAAACTTTTAATTGGCTACTTTTTTACCCACAATCTGAGGCAGGAAAGTGACATATCGAATAAATACACGTTACTTTCCAAATGATTCTGATGGTGTTCAGTGATTTCGTGATTTGTACAAAACCTAGAACCTTGATAACCCTTTATAATTAAAGGGACATAATTACTTAATGCATTATTACAATTAATAACAATAGGCTGGAATGCTTAATTCCGAATCCACAAACATTACATAGTTAATAAAAAATAAATCAACCTTTACGGTGCCATCAAATAAGTTAATCGCATGATACACAACATCATGAAACATAACATCTGTTCTGCGACGAGGTATCATGATGTCGAATCTTAACAGCCTATCTCCACCCCTCGCCACTGAGTTTTAGGTTCTAGCTAGTACCTACCTATAACAAAGTAGATATGTATGAGTAAGAAAGTAGTCCTATATTGGATTTGTAAAGAACTAGAATCAAACCAAGTATGCTCGGTTCCGATTTTTCATTTGACGGAACCGAAATATTAAAACAATTGGGGGTTCTAAGTTCTAACAGCTCTGGTAGGTACCTACTAACTAGGTCTTTTGTCTATTTCTGATGTTACCTATTGAAAATGACGACCTTTTCTCAAATTATTTTAAATTAATAAAACAATATAACTTACACAAATATGTAATAAGTATGAATTGAAAAGTTATTGCGTAAATTGAAAAACTTCTAGGTATCCGTATGGTGCCATCCGAGTTAGATAACTCATTAAAATGTCAACTTTACTGTAAATGAAAGTAGTTTTAGTGACTTTCGCTACTCTCGAGTTTTTACTTTCACTTTCTTTAACAAAGGTATAAAATATCACATATTCAACACGAGATGTGTAGGTATGTCATACTTTCTTCTCCTTTTTAGACGCCCCTGTTTCGGATAATTTGTTAAGGCTATGAAATGAGGAAACATTCATTGACATTTTAGTTTATAATTTTCTCCATAGGTACATTTATTCACTTTTATAACGAGCTACTTCTCGGGTGAACCGAGCAAAACTGTTAATGTGTCGATCATAGAGGTACTAAATAAAAAGAGGGGCAAGAAATCGGCTTTCTCATACAACTGAATGAAGCAGGCCAACAATAGCTGACAACTTACGAGAAATAGCGACGCGATAAAAAAAATCAGGGCATCAAGGAGGATTTACTTTGGTCATTATAACGTACACATAGAATATAATGTTAACATGGAAATTTTGCCACAAATTGATTACCAGACCGCCTCACCATATTTTTTCACCATACTAGCCTGCTTCACTATACTTACATATAACCTGCCACCCCTAGGTATTGATCGTTTAAAAACATCATTTTCAACCCTAAGCAATATCCGACTGGACAGTTAACTAGACCGATGCCGCCGGGATCGGATTACATTTATGACACTAGCTAAGTGTCTAACTACCTAATTCGTGTTTTCGCCGACAACATTGAAAAAGTATGAATAAAGTAAAAATCCAAGCTTTGTAAAGTCAGTATGTACCTCCCAGCGCCGGCGGCTCAGCACTTCAATACAATAAACAACTTCTTTTGTAGTTTATGAATGACATGCTTGTTTCGAAGATTTTTACGATGGTTTTCAGATTTTTTTATGTTCTATGCTAAAATAGAACATGACGCGAAAAATGTTATACAATGATCTTACAATGATATAACAAGTAATGCTTACTTATAACGAGCAAATTCGGTCGGTCCCATCTTTCTCGTAATAACCAAGTTCGACTGTATAGACAAATATTGTTCTCAATCAAATATTAACACTAGCTATATTAAATTTAAGAACACAGAAGAAACAGACGTCATATAGATTGAGTTTCCATCATTAGTAATTAATTTCCATTATTTTTTTAAAAACTTTATCTCGTCGGAATCCAATTAGCAGTTTACGTAGGTACAGAAAACTTTACTAGGTATTCTAGGTATGTCTATTTCCTCGGATTACACAAAAAATCTTTTTGTCGATGGACAGTGTCAAGGCATTACAGAGAATTCTAAGAAATGGATTTACTAGGGAGAGTTGGAATTTATACAATACATAGTAGTTAAGTAGGTAGTAGGTAGGTACGTAAATATTTATTATTTTTAAGAAACTCCGTTTCGTCTATTTGATGGTTGGAAACATTAGCCGGCTCGCACATCACAAATCGCCTCGTGTGCCTTACCGCCATAAATCAAAGCTTCCGAGAACAGGCGGCCAGTGTTGCATGACACAACCTCGCACATCTATCTACCGACAGTCGCGCGTAGCCTTCGAAACGTATTGATATTTCAATGCGGCGATCGGCGAGCCGGTATAGGAATGACCAATTCGCATGTGTTTCTTTGTGACTTCGACCCACCGACTCGGAGCCCGAGAAGGATGCAACATGTCGAATGCAACAGCCAGATGTTTTTTTCAGACGAAACAGTTGCATTCGATCGATCTGCGAAGCTTCATTTGGCAACACGTGTTATGTTGTTTCGTTAAATGACGATGACGTCACATCGACGTATTCGATGCGTTTTTAGGCGAGACGAGTTCCAATGTGCGAGCCGACTTAGCCGGCTCGCACATCACAATTCGCCTTGTGTGCCTAACGGCCATAAATCAAAAGTTGACAAAATTTCGACGAATGTTGCATCGTACATCCTCGCACATCTGCCCAGCGGCAAACGTCAAACACGAAAAAAGAGAAGTCTCTCGTCTGCCATTTTTATTGTGTTGATTGTATGAACAAACGTCAAACGCGGCGGCGTGAGCGAGCAATGACATTGTAGACAGAGACAAAGACAGAAATGACCGATGGCCGCCAGCTGTGCGCTTGCGCGGAGGCGACATTCCCGAGATCGACATGCACGCTTTGGCCATTGCAACTAGACGAATGTCGCAGGGTCGCAGAGTTGCAGTTGCATCGGCCAATCTGCGAAGGTCCATTTGATAACGCTTGTTTCTTGGTTTACGATGACGTCACATCGACGAATTCGTCGTAAGACGCATGCGGCGAGTTCTAATGTGCGAGCCCTCTTAAGGCTACCTCAGTTGAGGCACGGTCTAAAAAGATCGTGGCTAGGCGATGCGCGGATTGCGGGTCGCGGGTGCAATTGACGCAAGCCAAACGAAATATAATTTGTCATATAAATCCAACAATTCCATTTAATGTTCTGTTTATTGTTCTATTAGTAACAATAGTAATATATTCATTCGCATGTTTTCTTTTTCAAGTAAATAGGTAACGTTTTTAGTCATCTTTACACGATTTAAGAATTAATACGCCCGTCGCCATCACGAAACATATTTCCGTGTTACCAGCTCGACGTTCTCTCTCCGAATGGCAGCGAGTCCAAAATTTCGTCGCGCCTATAGTTGAAAATTATTTACCGTTTCACTGATGTATCGCCTTAATTTTATTTGTCAGTCAACACAGGTTATAACGACCACATTAAAATAAAAGAATATTTTATACAGAATTAAAATTGGGATGTTATAGTAAGTAAAAGTATAAATTTAATGAATTTATCTTCTTTTCGGTTGTTCCCTCATGGCTGAGGATCGTGACCACTTTGAAATCCCGCCATCTTGTGAGCGACCAAGACTTTTTTGATATGCATGAAAATAATTGGTATTGGTACCTACCAGTCATGCAGAAAATTGGTACTGGTCAGCATTGCCAACTTTGCGTTTTCCTTGCTATAGATCTAGCATTTTTGAATAGGCAACTAACATAGCTTTAAAAATTCGCATATGACGTTAAATCTAGCGTTTTATCTACATGCTGGTCCTTTATTTTATAGTTTATATACCGTACCTATAGGTATTTTATAAATGTTACAACTAAATTTCTTTCCTGCGTCATTTTTTTTTAATTTTATTAGTTGTAAAATAATACGAAATTATGAAATTTAATATGGTTTATTATTTACACACTTTTTGAGTTTTGACAATAAATGTACTTTGTATATTTATTTCTACCATCTTGCATAATTTCTTATCGAATTTGGCGTATTTTCTGAATATTGAATGGTATGTGCGGGAAATCCCTTAACAACGTAAGTATTTGATATCACGTTGTGTCATTTGTATAGGTAGGTACAAGGAGTTATCTAAGACGGCCACCCCCTAAGATAGAATTATGCCATACTTATATTATATTTATAAGTACTTACATACTACGATAATATATTATTATATGCGTCATAATTTATGTAATAGGTATGATAATATTATGTAAAATTAAATAATTTATCAGATTTAAAACATTCAGGATTAATGGATTATTATTATAAAACAACAAACAACTTAGCCGTTTGTTTCCTCCCACGTTTTAAATTCTTGAGAGAGTTGTGAAAATTATTTCTGACTTTAATAGGGTTGCTGGATTTGCGTCGGAATGTGCTGTTTGTTCTCTTCTCAATATCCCGGAACATTTGTGATTATTTCTTTTAATACAACCAAGTGCCTTTATATATCTCTTACTAGTACACATTGTCAAAATATACTTAGTGCTCCATAGCTTTGACAGGAAGATTCGGATATACGGACCCGTGAGTGGGGTGTGGAGAATCTGCGTGGTATCTATTAAATACACAAGGCGGCTATCGAGGGTAGTTTATCGTATTAATTTATTGAGATATTAAGTTAGTCGTCTAAACTGTCTATCTCGTTCTAAAAGATAGCACAGCCAAGATAGGTACCTAGGAATAGGAATAGGATGAAACAAGAAAATTTGTATAATTGCCCCCGAATAATGATTGACTAGCTAAAAAGAACTTATCGTGGAAAATAAATAAAATTGCATCGGAAAAACTGTTTTCTTTTTCGATTACCTAGGTACCTACCTTACTTTACTATTTTTTGGTTTTCCTATAAAAACCACGGAAACAAGTGCCTCATTTGTATCCACGAAAAATGCAATCAAGATAAACCTTTGAGTTTGTTTATTGAATAATATAATAAGAAGTTGTCTTCAATTAATTTTTTTCATACTCTCTTGTAATTATTGTTTATGGTATATTTTAATTTGAAGCATTTTTTTTATTCTGTGATCTATATTTACATTATACAGGCAGTGAATAAAATGATTTTATGGCTTAGCACGGCAATAACAATATTATGATGTAAAAAAATCAACTAAATGTTTTATGTCAGTCTGGTTTGAGTAATATTGTTGTTATTCTTGTAATAATATTTTTTTCATGCGGCCTGTGGAACGCGCCAATTCTTTTATGTGGCTACACCATAGCTGCTTTATACCAACTGTCAAACTGTCACGATCTGTCAATAAACATATTGAATGAAAATCTTAGATTTCCTGCAGCATAACATGAACGACTAGAAAATAATATAACATGGAACACAGGAAAGAAGTGTAGGTCCTATATTTTATCTGCTAATTGTAGGTACTTACCTATCTAAACAATTCTAGATTCTTAGCCAAGTCAACATTAGTGTTTGTATGTCTCTAGAGGTCAGTTTGCCGATTTTTTTTGTTATTTAATATACGATGATTTCGCTGATACTAATTAATACGTTTTGATTGGATGTATCCCTTGATTATTCATAGTAATTGTTGTCCTGTCACCATGAAAAATGGATGACGTTTATTAGACAATTTCGGGAATGTTGATCGCATGAATTATAGTTGCGCAGGACCGAGGGTGCAGGGGGGCTATGTACCGCAGTGTAGTTATTAGACGTGACGATTTCTGGCATGTATGAGCTATCAAAACAAGTGTGGGACAAAAAAATATTAAAAATCGAGAGTTACCTGTAACTAGAGTTGGGTTTCGGGAATTCTCGAAAAATTTTCGAGATTTTTCATCCCGAATCTCGAGAATTGAAAATTTTAACATTTCAGGAAATCTTCTTACATAAGGGATGTCTTCTTACTTAAATAAAAATAATATATTTTTTTGGAATTTGTCTGTTTTTACACTGATTTTACGATTTTACAGTTTTTTTTTAATTTCCCGATATCGAGAATTCCCGAGAATTCTTTTCTTGAAATACAGAATCTCGTGAATTCAAAATTTCATCATTTCGGGAAATCCCGAATCTCGAGATTGAGATTTTCTCGGGAAATACCCAACTCACGCTGTAACTGCCTTGTATCAACAAATATATACATTATATTCCCAACATTAGAGTATACTTAGTCAAAGACCACTATAGTCAGACCATGACATAAAACTGTAAACATTGATGGTAGTGCCTGTTATTGCTCATACTTCGAATTATGGTAAACTGTTTGATGGAAATGATAATTGTTGAAAAAAGAGTATTATGGCATTACAGATATTGGGCAATGCAAGATAATACATAATATAAAAATTATTTAATTACACATAACCAATATAACAATAAAATAGAAACAACATGTTATATAAATATTTTAAGTAAAATGATAAAATCAATTACAAATTTAACCTATACATCCACGAATATTATATAGTTTAAAAAAAATTAACCTTCATGGTGCCATCAAACAGGTTAATCGCTCGGTACAAAGCATCATGAAACATCACATCCGTCCTACGACGGGGTATCATGAAGACCGCAGAGTTACAAGTGATATTGGCGGGAACATTAAAATTAATATTTGCCAGATGGTAAATGAATCTACGAAGAAGTAAAAAGAATTGCTTTAAATGAGCAATCACTCTTTGAGTGGACAGTAATTGCATTGATAGCATACCCAGAAGAAAACAAGTCGGAAAATTCATTTTATCATTATCATAAGGAAAGAATCCATATGTTTTTAAGTAGAGAAATCTAAGAAATCTATTGTAACTTCATTGTGTGGTCGGACACTGTGAGGATTCCAAATAATGCTGGCATATTCTAAACACAAATGATACACATAAGGTACATAGCACTCGGACGGTTAGTCGAAACTATTTGTTTTCATTGAACTGACTGCAATGTGCAGATAGTATTTTTTAGTTTTTAAAATTCAATTAAAAACTGCCTTATACAAGCCGTAGTAGATAATAGTCAAAAATTATTCGTTTACAAAATATCTAAAATTATGCCATTAAATCATACATAATTTTAGATATTTTATAGATAGAAGAATATTTTTTATCGATTATGGTTTGGTTTAGGCAGGGCTTAATGAATTTTAAAAAACTAACGCAACACTTGTAATATATATTCTTAATTCAACGAAAACAGTACATTAGCAAAACAACACAGGGTAACAATACTCATGGCTGAAGAACACATTGACTTGAATACCAATGCATGTGAGCGAAATGCATATCGTCACCTCAATAGTACAACTAGATAACTCTGATTTGGTCATTGTTGGGAAAATGAAATTTAAACTTTACTTGATTAACATAAATCTAGGATATAATTATTATTTAAAATAAAAATGGAAAATTGTGCTTGTCTAATTCGGATCAATTAAATAATGTTGAATTGTATGAAAAATTATTGTAGATATATTTTTTAATTTATTTAACGCATTTATGGTTTTAAAGTTATCTAATATTTTCAAACAAAAAATTGATACAGTTCCCATTAACTTCTGACTTACCGAGTTTTATCATTTTGTAGAGTAGGAAATGTAGAATCATTCAATAGCTATCTCAAAAACAGTGAAAATCAAGTTATCTAGTTTTAGTACTGAGGTGACGATACATGACTAAGCGATTAAATCCAGTGCACAAGAAAGGGTTGCAACGTGGGTATTCTATTTATGTGATCGCACAACAAAGATGCGTGCGTGGGTCAGAAAGATACAGCTCATGCGTTACAGACAGAGTGATAGACAGCTAATTACAGAATATACATTAAGATAAATATAAATTATTTTATTTTCAGACAAAATTTCACAATGGATATCCCGCTGCCACCGAATCCCCCTTCACTGACTCATCCCCAGCCTCCTGACGACCAGTTCAGCGCACCGCCTTGCGATTCCATCTGCCGGGACTTCTTGCGGGGAGAGTGTACGCGGCAGGCCTGCCGCTTCGTTCACAGGCTTACCAGACGGGCCTTCAAGAAGTATTACAGTTTCTGCCACGACTACCAGAATAAGATGTGCGAGAGGATCAACTGCAAGTTTCTCCACTGGACCCTGGAACAAGAGGAAGAGTTTTATCGGACCGGGGTCTTTCCGTACTCGGAGCCAAATTCACCGGCCGTTGTGTTCCCTCAGCCTGGCGATCCCAATACGATGGGTGGCGCACCGGGCTTAATGCAATTTCCGCCTTCTACTATGAAAAGAGCGCATGACACGGCGGATGATGCTTTCTATTACAACTGGCAGCAGGGCGCTCAATCTTGGGGACCGCCGCAAGCCAAAGTGTCCCGGTTCTCTGACGATCCGTCCCCTGACCGGAACACTGTCGAGCATTGTGTCCACAGTGCAGCAATGGAACAGAGACTAGCGGCCATGGAGAAGAATGTTCTGCTGGTTCTGAACAAGATATCGCAGCTGGAGAATCCTCACGGTCACTTTGAAAACGGAAATGAATTCGCGTTAGATGGGGTAAGAAGCTATTCCACTCAGGGAACGCACATAACTTCATCTCCCGCGATGTCCAAATGTGTAATATCTCCGCGAGCACTGCAGAGCATGTCGTCGACTGATCCGGTAACCGTTGCAGTGGCGAGCATGGCTTCCTTGCAGGCATCATCACCCATAGTGACCATGAGCAGCCCCCAGACTGTCCTGATTGGTGGCACCGCTCCCACCTTGACCCTGCAGCAGATGAGCACTACGCAGTCGCCCCGACGTCTCACCCTCGCCCCACATCCCATAGGCACCATCACCGTGACCACCTCCCAGCCGCAGCAGATGAGCATGGTCCGGTCGGGACTAGGGAATACCGTTGTGACAACGTCCCGTCCGCAGCAGTTTGGCTGCCAGTATTTACCGGCCACTTCCTGCCAGCAGCAAATTTTGGAAACGGACTCGGGACAACAGATCGTGGTGCCCAGTTCTGGTCAGCAACAAGTCATAGTAGTGAGTTCGGGCCACCAGCAAGTAATGGCCGCGAGCTGCAATCCGCAGCTGTTGAACGGCTCCGGGGATAGACTGATAACTGTCGCTTCGGAGAGGCGTCAGCTACTCGCTGCGTCTTCAGACGGCCAGCGGTTAATTAATGGAGATACACAGCTCATAGTCACGAACGCCGACCGCCAGCATCTGGTCGCTGTTGATCACATCATCACTGGCAACTCTCAACCGCACCTCGTGTCCGCCGGCACAACGCAGCAACTGATCTCCGGTCCGCAGCCTCTGATCTCAAACGGCTCCGCTCAGCAGCTGATGGGTTCTGGTTCAAATAACCCGCAGACCTTGACGATAGCCGTATCCGGGAATAATCCTCAGCTGGTCGGACAGCAACTGGTCCTGACTCCACAGGCTTCGCAGCAGTTAATGGGCGGGACCTCTCAGGGTGTGGTTATATCCAACTCCCAGCAGGTTCCTATCATGTCGTACTCCATTGTCTCTCAAAGCATGTTGAGGCACTAGTCTCTTTCTGCATCTGGCCTGGTGAAAAAATCAATTGACACAACACTTTTTGCCCGTTCAAAACAAAGTTCGTATAGATTGGAATGTTGAGGAGAACTCATAATGCACACAAAATAAAATTATAACATGTGATTTCAGCTACATAAACCTCCTGTTTCCACCTTGCCTTCATGGCTCATTGCTGGTCATTGGGTCAATGCGATTCAACAATAATACTTGTAACATAACTGCAGGTCTATTCCAATTATGTCACACCGTAACACCCAATAACACCATTACTGCAATCCGAGATAACCCCAATATGTTACGGACATGTTCTGTGTGTAAAACGGTTATCTAAAAGAGAATCTTTGATTTGGTATCTGTGTTTCGTCCAAAGTTTGAACTCGTGTTTCTGGCAAAGTTGCGCAATCCGCTATCGCTAATGTCGCAAACTAAACGCATAGAATACAACATCACACTTTTAGAGTTAAGTGATAATATGTTGGAATAGATCTGCTGAAGTCTATGCGTTTTCTCAATATTCATTTAAAATGCGGTTTCTAGACACTTAAAAGCTTATTATGTTATATTAGGAGTCATCCATAAATGATGTCATATGATTTTAGGTGTTTTGTTATGTCGTTACATCATAACCTACCCTTTCCCCCACCTTAGAGTGACATCATATATAGATGACCCTTATTGTAATGCTCTAATTATGCAAGCAGACTCAACAACTCATACCGATCGACACGCGATTCAGGTAGAGTGCGAAAATTATAAGTTGAAGTGTCATGGCGGCCGTCTTGGCGCTGCTATAAACTATGAAAGGATTGTCAGTATTGTAGTTCTCGAAACGGCCACGCTTTACGTTAAACTTGCCGCAGTCTAGCAATTATTGTATTGCCTCGAAACTTGTGATTGATTCATAACAAACATTATGTTGCTAGTGTTAAAAATTATACTAAAACATTGATCAGCTTTGTGGCTACAATAGAGTATAAACCATAGAGGTATTAAATAAAAAGAGGGGCAAGGAATTGGCTTTCTCATACAACTGAATGAAGCATGCTAACAATAGCCGAAAACTTGCGAGAAATAGCGACGCGATAAAAAAAATGCACGGCATCACGGAGAATTTACTTTGGTCATTATAACGTAACCATATAATAAACCCACGCCCACGGTGGCCGCGCGGCATAAGCGTTGGACTATAAAGCCGTGGGTCCCAGGTTCCAATCCTGGGTCTGACAAGTACACATATTGTTTTTCAATTTGTGTGTGTCAGGGTATGGACCTAATAGGTTGAGCAAGTGGCTGACATCCATTTCTCGTAAAAAACAAAATCTGTCAATACAAATCTCCACTCTGTGGAGGCCCATATGATCCTATCAGGATCGGACATGGTCGAAAAAAAAATAATATAATAAATAATGTTAACGTAGAAATTTTGCCGCAAATTGATTACCAGCCTGCCTCACAATACTTGCCTGCTTCACCATACTTTCATATAACCTGCCACCCCTAGGTATAAACAGTCTTCTCTAATATTTTTGTCGAGTTTGTTTGTGTAATTTGGCCAAATGTTGATAATTATATAAGTTTTTAGGATGTTTAATACTAGTTAGTGTATGACTAAGATGCGTAGAAATATCTATTTCTATCTGCCTAAGCCCAAATGCATAGAATGTCACTAATCACTATATATTGTTATTAAGATAAATAGTGTTTTGTCCTTATGTACGTGTGTTAAGATGCTCACAGCGGGTAGCAAAATTTGACGGCTGTCATAATACTTGCGTTTTTTAACAAGAAACTTTATAAATCGGGCGCTCGAAATTTAAAAAAATGGTAATAATTTTGATTGTGGAAAGCAACGTTGCATTAATTATAATAATTTTCGAATCTGTCAATACTATTTTGGTATACCTTTGATTTAATATAATGTCGACATTCTATGAATCTGGGCCTTAGACTTTTTACTAGAAGATTTTAATAACTGTACGACATTTGATACGGTATTGAAAAATAGTTCAATTATAGCTTATTATAAATGCCCAATAACTACTCTATTTTTTAACCTTCCCTTTACGAAGCAAATGAATTTCATCCGTTCCGGAGACGTCACCTTGGGTTACCGTATGAGATTGACAATTTTACAATAGGTAAAAGGGAAATGTCTATTTTGGCAACGTAAATAAGTCTAATAAGATTCATCATTATTAATTACTATTTGTTTTATCGATTAAATGATCAAAACTTAATTAAAACCATACAGGTATACACATTCTTACAGCCTACAAGTCGTAATACTATCTTGATTTCACTTACTTTCTTATCTCATCCTCACAATTGAGTATGTCTCTGCCGCATATACATACTTTTAGACTATTTTTTTTGTTCGTAATGGAATTCAACGCTCTGTTTGCAATGTGCATTTATAATTTATGGCAGGTAAATGAAATCTGACTGATATCTATCAATTATATGTATTAACTGGATAATGCCATCGATTTTGAAAATAACAACATTTTAATTAGATGTAATATTGATTATTCTAGGAATAGCCGAAATATGAAAATAACAAAGTGCATATTAACTGAAATATTTGCAGTTTAATGTTCTGGGTAACCTAAAGTGACATTACAGTAACGGGAGTGTTAAACCATTCTCAGGACTAAATGATTGGTTACTGATTGATGATGCATGATGTATTATTTTAATGAGAGATGTTTTATCTAAAATCATATGACAGTAAAGCGTCAATTACATTGAGCTTTTTTACGAGCTGATTATTGGCAAATTTATAATCTGCCTGTAAATTCGCCCAGTGTAATCATCGAACAAGCTAATAAGCAGGTTGTAAACACTCCACCGAGAAAAGTTGAAAGCCGGTCAACTTTATAAGCTACACGCCGGCTTGTGGGCGTATCGCGTCTGCGCAGTAGAGCGTGGTGGTGGAAAAACGAACTACTCATTTTGAAATTTACCTTTTTGACGTTTAATGGAAACATTATTATGGAGCGTAGCGACCTCCCGGCAAAAAAACCAACTACGTTCCGTCAAAATCGCTCGCTGGCTTGTGGCTTATCAGCGAATGGAAAATTTTGTGTGTAATCATGAAATCGCAGTAGCTGAACCGCCCGCTTTTAAATTTGCCAATAATCAGCTCATAAAAAAGCTCAATGTAATTGACGCTTAACTAACTTATCAGTGAAAATATTGATTTTAATGGTTAATTAGAGATGGTTTAAGTTATATATTATATTATACTGACTTTAATTAAATATATCTTGCATAAGTTTAACCTGTTAGTGAAGGTATTACTGAAAATCAAATTTTCTGAAATATTAAATTATTATTTGTGAAATGTGTGCGTAAACGGTAAATTATAATTATTGCCTCATAAGTGGACCATATCCTCGTTCTACCTTGCGAACCTCATAATTCCAAAATAACCTTTTTACAGGATATAGTAAAAATCGTCGAATGTTTGTTTTAAATACAAACCCACAATTTGTAATTGCCTTAATAATTCCAGTAATCCAAGTACCTAATAGTTTATGTTTTGCTTTTACTCTTGAATTATGGTAATTATGGATGGCTTTTCAAACGTATATAACAAACATTTTTGTCAGTTATGGGGTGTCAATCTTCGCCTTGAAGTTGTGTAAATTTACAATTATTGGTATATCATTATTGGGTATTTTTCAATATAGGTACTATATAGTATCTTTTTTAATTAATTATTATGTGTAAAAGTGTTTAATACGATTTTAAATGCTGCTTGTGAGAGAAATGATTGAATAATTTCTGAAATTATTCTAAAATAATAATGTTATGGAAGACTGAAATTGATCTGGTGAATTTCATAAAGCATGAGAATAATCAAAATTAACTGCACTAATTAAGAAAAAACATACTTCACTTAACACTTTTAAATTTTTGAGTATTATAAAAGATACTTTTGTATTATTTATTTAAAGTAAAGTCCCCTAATTTGAGAAATGGTAAAAAATATAGGAAATGTCTTGACAGAAAATATATAAAATTTTGTTGATTCCATTTTTGAATTTTTTCTAAGGCTGTTAAATAAATTTAATAATCTATGATGGTTTTGTAATATCATTTAATTTTTTTTTTAAATTACCATCAAATGGGTTGACTTCTGATTTTAATATTTATCGTTTAGCACCAATATTTTGATTGTTCTCATAGTGTTAGTAATGTGATAATGCTAATTTTAAATAATATCTTAAAAGAAGGGGTGAGAATGTGTCGTTTTATTTTATAACTCATCATTATTTGTTACCCCTGCAATAATTACATGATTATTATGAATGTTAATTCTACATTGGTAAATGAATGATTCATTGTCATTGGTTTAGCTTCTTATCATATCATGTAGCTAACTAATCTTAGTGATTTAATTTAATAATCTAGTTGAGGTGCTAAGGATTAAATGAATACTAGCGGCGAATCACATCACCACATACTTATTTATGTGTAAAACAGGATTGAAACTAGATTGTATAAAAATACAATAAAACCTTGAATTGTGAGTAACTTGGTCTATGAGTGTTTTGCAAGACAAGTAAATTTTTTAAAATATAAATTTTAACTTGATAAACGAGTAGAGTTGGGTTTCGGGAATTCTCGAGAAATTTTCGGGATTTTCCATCCCGAATCTCGAGAATGGAAATTTTTAACATTTCAGGAAATTTCGAGAATCTTTTCTCGGGATATAGGATTTCCTTATTATCAAATATTAATTGAAAAAACGATTTTCTATATGGAAAAAGTGGACAGAAAACCCAAAATTCTAGGACCGATCAGGGCGGGGCATTTAACACAATTAAGCCAACGTCGAATCAAAATGAGCGCAATTTTTGCAACATCATGGAATTTTGTGTCTCAAAAGCGTATGCGATTGACAGTCTGTGTTTTTTGAAATGCTATTTTAATAAGTAATGTTTTAAATTTTTTTTGTTTTCCTACTTCTATTTTGTTTGTCTTACATAAATAAAAAAAAATCATGTTTTTTTGAAATCTCCCGATTTCTTGAGAACTCTTTTCTGGAAATCCTGAATCTCGAGAATTCAAAATTTCTTCATTTCGAGAAATCCCGAATCTCGAGATTGAGATTTTCTCGGGAAATACCCAACTCTATAAACGAGTGAGGTCTTGAAATGCGAGTAGTATGTATACGCTTAGTCTGCCGAGCATTACATGATCACAACTGAGCCGATGGTTATTCTCTCTCTGTTCCTCTCACTGTGAAATCCTCAAAAGGTAGAAAAAGCAAGTGTTATTGAATAGGTTTTTTGTTAATGTCGCACAAAAAGAAAAAGGTTTCAAGGAGCCAGCCAACACACAGCGGTGATTTTGTTAGTGGAAGTCTTCCTACACAATAATTAATAAATTCATCATTTGAGTTGCCATTATTTCTTATGAGGAATTCCGTTTTGATGTACGAGTGATTTAGAATACAACACGTATCCAAAATAAATTATGCTCACAATCCAAGGTCTGAGTACATAAGCATTTTATTCTCAATATTGGAGTATAATATAAAATGTCATTATAATTTTCATAGCAACCGTATATTATGATTTTAATGTTTTAGTTTGATCATAAGTCCATCAAACACTAAAATCATTGATAATGAATGTAAAGAAATAGCAATATTTATTCGTGGAATAGTAATAAATGATCATTTGAGAACGAGACCTCATTTACAGAGTGTTGAAAACGGTTAGGTATCTATAATTTACAATCGCATGTATAATTAATATTTCATTTTAAAGTCGATTTATTTGACTTGGTCACCGGTTCACTTGTATTTGTTTGATCCTCAGCAGCTCAATTAATGATTTGTCATAGGTAATATCAATTGTTTTTTGATTGCTATAAAGTAGAAACCTTCAAAATAATACTCCTATCCAGTGTTGCCAACTGTACTATAATTATGGTACAATACTCAAAGATGTTGAAAACCTCCTTCTATCTCTATAAAGCCTAATTGTATGAAATTGAAGCAAAAAAAGGATCACTGGTCCACTGATTTAGTTAGATAAAAGAGACTCGCATTGCAAGTTCATTTGCAGAGAACTTCACACTACGGCCGTCGTGGGTGTATAGACCAATTTTCACAATCTGCACCATAAGATCAGCACTTTTGCGTGTAAACAGTTATCGTGATAGTTTTACACACTATTGGCACTAGTAAATCCATGCATGTGTACAGACCATGGCCCCCACAAGGGGGGGGGGGGGGGGGCTGACAGGGCTCTAGCCTAGGGGCCCGGGTTCAGGGGGGGGCCGGCGTGGCGGGTTGACCACATAATTGCGCTAACTATTTTACTTCGGTGTTATTACCATTTTAAAATAATGGTTGTGCGATGCAATTTATGGTTATTGTGTGTTCATACTCGACAACTCCATATTCGATGTGTTAAAAATACATTTTTATTGACTTCGAACACCATTTAGAAAACGCCACTTTAGAACGTCAGACTGCCTTTAACTGTAGTGATAGGTAGGGGGGCCGCCAAAGATCCTGGCCTGGGGGCCCGCTTCAGGATGTGGGGGCCATGGTACAGACACTATAACCACATAACAAAAATACCGTATATTATGTGAAAAACAAAATACTATAATTTTACACCAAATATGCCAAAATACTATAATTTTTACACATTTGTACTATTAATAATCGATGTAGAAAAACGTGGCCAACACTGCTTTTGTCCTATAATCCAATGCTATTTTTTTTTACATAAAAATATCTGATATTGGGCAGGTAAATGTTAGTTATTGGGTCCACTGCCTAATTTGTTTAATTGATTATTAAAATATTAATTTTAATTGATTGTTTTGTCGATAAAATATAATAATATAATTTTTTTTATTATTTTATATTATGAAGAATTATTACTAATACATTTTTATTGAAAATTACTTGAAATCTACTTTGTATGTTAATCAATGGGTCTAATTATTAATGAACTTTGTATATATATTATATATTATGTGTATATATATTGTATTTAATTATGTGAACTGTTTCGATGTGGGATGTTATGTAAGATGAGTTCCACGTTAGTAGAGAGTCTACCATTTTAGTTATGATCGTATTGGTTTTGAGGTGGATGCAGTTTCGGTTTTACGATAGACATCATTATCAAACCACTTTATAATCAAAGTGTAGATTGGTGTACTCGTGTGGAAATTGTTCAAAAATGGTTTTGTTTTAGATGTACGCATGTCTTTCGAATGTGAAATGACGATTAGTATATATATACAACAGCAGTTATAGTGAATATAAATTATATTCAAAAAATGAAAATTTGTTTTCCTTTTTTTTTTGTCTATTATCCAATTATTGTAAATGTATCAAATTATCGGACCAATCGTGTCTGGAAATTTGTATCTATATATGCAGTTGTTGTATCGGCGATAGATGACAGCAGTGTTTTTTTTTTTTACCATGTCTGATTCTTTGCATCAACAGATTTTGTTTTTACGAGAAATGGATGTTAACCACTTGCTCAACCTATTAGGTTCATACTCTGACTCATACACTAATTGAAAAACAATATGTGTACTTGCCAGACCCAGGATTCGAACTTGGGACCGATGACATTATAGGCCGATGCTTAATAAAACACATTGACTGCTGACTAGATAATTACTTTTTAATTTCCTTTATTTTGTTAACTGTCAATTCATGGTGGAACTGCATTGTATTGTTGTTTTTATTTAATAAAACGCAATTTTTTTTATAGTACTTATTCCACTTTTAATTAATATATTAGGACCGGTTTCGTCCGCTTCAGTGGGACATTTTCGACTGAATACATTTTTTTTTTTTTATATAAAACAATATTTATCAAACAAAATTCAAAGCGATAGAAATAATATAACAATAGGTACATAATAATTATCCGTCCAATAATACCTTCCCAATAACAGACTAATTTAAAACTAATGAGGTTGGACATTAATATTTCATACTACGTCAGGGGCGTTAAACAAATTATTTAAAATATTAACAAACCACAAAATATAAAACAATCTACACTTACAATAACATTAATATCAACAAATAATTATAATTAGTCAAAATTAACAATAATTTTTTTTTTTTTTATAAAAAATAAAATAAAATTATCAATTGAAGTGAGATGGAATAAAAAACAAATACAACCAAAATATGAGTCAGAATTCAATAAAAATAATAAATAATGTACAATATATAAAGTTATGTTATGACAATCCCAAATATTAAATAGGGTACAATAATGGAGAAGACACAAAATATAATTGATCATTTAACAAATTAGAATTGGGCAAAAATTTATACCTATTAATTTCTAGGATTTCCTGTTTATCCAATTTTATAGATTTCTCATTCAAATGCAGGATTTTAAAATTTTTACTGATATTAAAAGAGTGATTATTTAAACTTAAATGATTTCCAAAAGCTGAAGATTCATTACCATTTTTGGCACAGGCTAAATGTTCTTTGATCCTAGTATTAAATGTGGTAATTAAAAAATCTTTTTAATTACCACATTTAAATAGCATTCTAATTATATTGAATGGCCACCTAATCGTTACGTGCTGGGCGGGTCTTTAGCGTCCAATGTATTAAGGCGCACAGCCATCATGTGGTAAAGTATAGTATTGAGATCAAATTCATGTCTAAATAAAACATTTACAAGATTTGTAATGAAACCACGGAATGCAAAAAAGACAGAAGAAAATAGGTAGGTAAATAAATTAGAAATACAATCATATCACACATATTTTTTAATTCTGGTAAGTGCTCCTATGAAGCCTCCTAAAATTTTACTTTCATAAAACAGGTATATCCACATATCGCACCCTCGCAACTAAACCGCCACCAAAAGTCCAAAAACCAGTCCAAATTTACGTGTTTTGAGTTAATTACTATGTTTCATTGTCTATCGTTCATTATATGTACCGAAAATTTCATATCTCTAAGTCAATAAATTCAAGTCAAAACTTCATTCAATATCTAAACATATTTCAAAAACACAGTACAAAAATGCGAAAAGTAAAAACTTCAAAGCTGGTTTTCTCTGTTTGACGATTTTTGGATTGTGGCAGTTTAGTTGCGAGGGTGCGATATTATGGTCAAAATCTGATAAAAAATAAACATTGTCATGGCTTTCACAGTGTGGTACATGATTCTGTAGCTATCATCACATCCAAGAGTACGACAAGACGTTGCAGCAGTCAGGAGATATGTATTCTGTATATAATTTCACACAATAATATGTAATGATCACAGAACAGATTAATAAATAGAATTCATATAGGCTATACACCCAATACACTACATTTTGAAGCAAGCTTTGAATGTGAGTGTCACACGAAAATGAAACACATTATAGACGTGCATTAGTCTATGTTGCAACCTTCAAATTAGAGGTGAGTTGGAAATACTGTCATCAGTTTGTGTACTCAAGTTTCGGATGAAACTACCCATACTCAGTATGTGTGGCCCAATAAACTTCTTCCAAAAAACTTGTGATGATATCCATCACGAGTCGCTGTTCTGTGCACTCGCCAGTTGGTAGACTTTCAACACCATTGACATTAAATGCACGCGAACGAGATAGCCCTTGAATATAGGTATATTTTAATTTATTAGTCTACTGCGTTCGAATGTATGAATAATAGGTAAAAAATTATGTGTCGCAGCACAGTGGTGAGATGACGCACAGGCTTAGGCTTGTTATATGACCGCTCAAAACATGTTTGAAATTTAAAAAAAAATCACTGTCATCCATTTTTGTTAACAAGAATATTGTAACCTAACAGAAAAACTCATAAATTTAAAATGTGTTTAAAATTTTATAACAAATGGGCCTTTTCGACAAGCCGAGCTCAGCGTATTTTTAGCGATTCTATTGAAGCTGATACACGGAGTTCCCTGAGACGATACGTATTTCAAATACTAATAAGGAGTTGGTTTTAGTTTCTTTGTTGACTGGTTTAAAATGAAATTTCTTGAATTCGTCGGTAAGCATTTTTGGTCGGAAGAGGTACCTGAATAAAAAGGGGTCTCGGAGTTTCTTAAATTCTCGGTTATTTTTTTCTGAGAAACAAAAAAACCTATACATTTTCAACAGATGACAACGCGTACTATATTTTTTCCCCAAATACTTTAAATTTGGAGGCTCTGTACTATAATTCCACTTTGAAAAGATGGCAACACTGATACCGGTAGTAAGTATACATGGTCTTCAAAATCTACCAGTTTTCCCATCTCTACTTCAAATACACCAATATTGTCAGTGCATAAACTGATAGCAGTTGTCAGAACAATGCACATGCTTAGATTAAAGTATTCTTGATATGTGTTTAAGTTTATCCCATATTTTTCCACACTCGAGATCGGTTGCCTGTTACTCCACACCCGTTAGGTATTTCAGTCCACATTAATTCTGTGTTCCCTGGTAATGATCTATAACAGGCGTGTCTAACATGTCACGGGATGGATTTTGGTAGAAATAATAACATAGGCACAAATGAATTGAGTCATGAAAATGTAAAAAGCATGTATGTACATTCAGATGTAATAAAATATGCTCTTATTGAGATTTTGAAGGGGATACATTAATCATACAAGTTTTATTACCTTTTATTATTTTATTACCAGCAGGCTTATTCTAACATATCACTTTACATCGAAAAAGACCTAATTGTGATAGATATATCACATTTATCACTTTACGTATTCCGACGAGAATAAAAAAATGATAATTCACAAAGTGTCAAATGTTTTTATTATTCAATATCTATTCGAGTGATCATTCGACTGTACAAAGTTAATAACATTCACTTCATTTCCTTTTAAATCTGGATTCACTAATTCGTACATCAAATTATCAGTTCCATTCACCGACGAGGCACCCCGATAATCGCAAGTTGGCGCCACCAGGCTGATATTGTCGTCAGCCCTCGCATTATCTTCCGTTTGATACTCCACGTAAAACGGATTTCGCAACGTCGACACGTAGTTAATATTCTTCCAATTGTCTTCAATCGCCGGCGAATCGGTCTTTGCGGTTTCAAATATCTGAAAAGTATTTTCTATTTTGCACGGAACCGCACTCTCCGCATCGTACAGCAATGTCCCTTCTGTATTACTGTCGACTTGATACAGTTTATAAGCTCCAATGTTACTGCCTTCGTTAATCGGCTGAAATGTAAACAATTGCGGAGTGTTCTCAATAACAGACGGTACTCTTTCGATATTTCTGATCATCTTTGATTCATGATATCGGTGGTTACTTACTTCTGCTGTTACAGAAGACTCCGAATAATTTCTAGATGCTTCTTCCACGTGACATCTCTTTAAAATGCTAACATTCTGAATAGCTATTTTATTAGTCCAAGACTTCTTAACATCGTGTAAAAGTTTGTTTTCTTTAATGACAATACTCTTCGATTGTACATTTTCTTGATAAACGACACCTGTTTGCATACTGTGCAATATATTTGTTACCGATGGAATTTTCTTAGTTGAATGAGACTTTTCATTCACTATAACTGTTGGTAGAAGATTTTCAGTTGATATTTCTGTTTTTATCTCGTAATTTTTTTTTGCTATTGCATTTTTCTGTATGTTTAGTTTGATTTCCTTGTTACTTTTAACCACAGCTTTATTATGCTGTTTGATATGACGTACCTAAAAGAAAATAAATAATATATTATGTAGCTGGTTTACATCCTACGGGTCCTAATGTCAACATATAACTAACATCGAAGCCCACGCATAGATGTAAATGGAATGACTGATACCAAACCCATGAATAAGATGGCAACATTGCTTCCCGTGCCATTTTTATAATTCTATTTTCCCAAAAATTATTAACCCTTTCCATGCCTCATGATATTACTATGGCAGTATCTGACAGGATGCAGATTTTTACGACACACATTGAATGTAGTACGAAGCTCTTACTAAAATCGCCGTAATACTGATAATTTGTGGCTTAGTATTTCATAATTATTCAAACAGATGTCACTGTGTGTTTAATTTTTTATATTATGCAAATCAATCGACAGTGGCTAGTAATTTGAGTTTAAATTCGGATGAAATAACTCGTGAAATTTGTATGTGCTGCCTGTCAATCATGGCCTCATAGAGCGAGAAAACTCGCTGAAGGGGTAGAAATGGTTTATATATACTTTAAATAATTAAATGGTTGCGTTATCAGTGGTGATCAAATGAACGATTCGCAGATACAGTACATAGTGTCTTCATCATTCATATATTCTTTAATTTGACATGGCAATGCAATTTTATTTATTCAAATGGCGTCAATTGACGCATGCATACAATATAGTATATCACTCTAGTTTAGACAGTTTGAATAATATATTAAGACTATTTAATTCTATTAGTCTTTTGTGTTTGCGTAGATAATCCGTAACTATTCAAAATAATTTTGCTTTGTCGGAAACACATGACATAACAAACTGTCACTTTTGTTTCAATCTTTCGCCTACCTGGTTTCCCGATGTGTTTAAGCCAACTTATTTCGATAAGTACTACTATGCATACGGGCTTCAGACTTAGTGCAGACATGACCACTTGTACCTCCGATTTAGGGCAGTAGGGAAGCGTAGTGGGTATGTGTTTGGAGGGAGATCATTCAGCAGTTACTGCAATGAGCTGATGAGCCATGAATTACCATAACAAGTTGCACATGTTTGACGCATCAACACAGTGTGTGCAAACGTCCTTTACAAACGTATGAAAAATACACACAGTACGGTTGCTTCTAATCCTAACCACATGTGTTTGTGTCTACACTAGGTCTATTTGAACCCGTTACAATTTAGGATCATATGGAAAATTCGATCAATAGAATATTTTACCAGAGCTGACGATTGGGCGAATCCTTTGCTGCAATACGAGCAAACGTATGGTTTGGACCCTGTGTGTATTCGTATGTGTGCCGCTAAATTACTGGAATTACTGTAAGAAACAAAACAAATAGGTTAGGTGTATGGGACAGTGTCAATTCAATTAACCCACAATTATATTACAAATAGATTTCTGAAACTGTCTTATATCTGTTCATGATTTTTGGCTGGAAAATAGTTTTATACAAGTAAGTATTGGAATTAAAATAAGACGTTTGTATACATAATATAAATATTGACCTGAAGGACTTTCCACAATGTTCGCATTTGTAAGGCTTTTCTCCCGTATGAATCCTCATGTGGGTCGAGAGGTAACTTCGCTTGTGAAATCCTGAAACAATAAAATGAAGATCAGCATTGTCATTTGTACACTTCCAAAGCTTATGGTGCTGTATAAAGGTAACAAATGAAAAAGTCCAAGCCTGAAAAATCCCTACACTTCATAGGAATATTCAATATCTATATCGCAATAGTGAAGGGTGGGGTACGCTGTTAAGATCCACCATAAATAGTGCACATTAAACTTTGTTAGTCATGCATATGTGTTTTTATTGAAATAAGACTACAATTTACAGATGGTGTAGGTTAGTTTTTAAAAATCAATTAAACCCTGACTAAACCAAACCATAATAGTTTTGGTATACTTTGGGCGATACGACAACATTGTGCACACTTTTTCATTCATACTTATTTGTTTTCGTTGGATTAAGAATAATATATTACAAATTTATCAATCTCCCAACGTGGGGTGACAAATGCCACCTCCGAAAGGACGGGGGGGGGGGGGGCGTAGATTGCGCTGGAATCCCCCGCCCCGTGATGAAGTGGTTATTGTTATCGTCTGCTGGCTTCTCTCTCGGGGACATGCGTATTAATTGACAACGCGGATTTGGGGCGAAAACAATCGGTTTTGTTTTCCGGAGACTTGACCTGAGCCCTAGAAGATTTGATTCATTCGGTTTTCGGGCTCTCGAGGCGTCGGTTCGTTCACGTTGCTCGGAGCTGACGCCTCTGCAAATTTATTTATTTTATAAATATTTCAATTGTACCTATACGCTGTAACCTGTAAATAATGTATTAGCCAGCAGACGATAACTATAACAACTTCATCCAGGGGGGTGAGGGGGGTCCAGTGCAACCTACGCCCTTAACCTTACGGAGATGACAGTACAAATGCCAAGAATACACAAAGCGTTACATTCAAGGTTCAAATATATTATGATCACGTTATGTGCTGTCACAGTAAGCTGCTGCTACGGGAAAAAAACGCGTGTAATGTCATTTTTCTTGGTATTTAAAATATTGTCAGACTGATGCTCCCATCCCGTAGCACATTTTGAACCTTTAAAAGCACATTGTCAGTCAGACACTCTATTCTGTTCAAAATATTAAGTATGGATGCAATATCGCAAGTAATTTCAACGTACGCACACGTAGAAACTGTTAAGATTAATTGAAATTAGCAAATAATGAAAAATAATTCAAAATACTAATACATTATAGTTGGCACTCCCCATCATTGAATTTATAGAGACAGTGATCATTTAAAATATTCTGCGGAATGACGAAACCATATACTAAATTTTGTCACCGTACCAGCATGTGAGAGTACGTGATGTAATCATAATGTAATTGAACCTTAAGGCTTGAGCTATTCCTAATCTATTAATGACATTTGGATAGTGTCTTTTCTACAGTTTCACTTCATGGACTGAAACTAAAAATGTAGATATGTATAACATGATTGATAGACACCTTTATCACATATGGAGCAATGGTATTGTTTCTTGATGGAATGAATCCTGGAATGCTCAGCGAGGTGCGAAGGGAATTTGAAAGCCTTGTTGCAGATTTCACACACATATTGGCGTTCTCCCGTATGTATACGCTTGTGAATATACAAATTGCCAACCTGAAAACAAAAAAATAATCATTTATAATACATGACACTACGTTGAAGACGTCTAGTGGAGTGGTGTAGAATTGTGTTTTCCAACCTTATTACACCTGCGGACAATATATAGTAATAGTATTTTGTTACAGGTTAGTCGCAGGGGAAATGTTTTGGACACAGCCGCGATAATCAAAATTTTTCAACCAATGGGGGATTTGAAAAACAAAACAATTTAAAATTGAAAATAGTATTAACCAAAAGTAAAAACAAAATAAACGCCATACATAAAATAAAAAGGTAATATAACTTTGAAATTAACTGAAAGAATAACATTCATTTAGTTCCATGTTACAAAAAAGAATCTGTCTGAACTGTCAAATAATCTGATCATACACACATGAGTCCATTCATTATGATGATTCCTGGCATGTGGCACATGTCAAAATAGGTGCATGACAAAAAATATTATTAAAAATCAATCGCGAAATGACAAATTCACACTCGTCGGGGTCACAATCAACGAGGGTTACCCATAATATTATCCAAATTTTAAGGTCGCTGTATCCGTGGTGTGTGCATTTATTCAAATAAACCACAGATAGAGTATCTACTACATTGTTAAAAGTTTTTATAAACTATTAAGGCGATACTTCAGTGAAACGGCAAATAATTTTCAACTATAGGCGCGACGAAATTTTGGACTCGCTGTTAGTCGGAGACCGAACATCGAGGTGTGAATACGTCAATTTGTTTCGTGATGGCGACGGGGTATTAATTCTTAAATCGTGTGATGACTAAAAACGTTACGCATTTACTTAAAAAGAATACATGTCAATGAACATATTATTATTGTTACTAATATAACAATAAACAGAACATTAAATGGACGCATGTTGGATTTATATGACAAATTATATTTCGTTCGGCATGCGTCATTTGCACCCGCGACTCGCAATCCGCGCATCGCCTAGCCACGATCTTTTTAGACCATGCCTCAACTGAGGTATAGCCTTAATATGAAATTACTGTAAAAGATGCTCGTTAATATTAACTGAATTTGAAATAACCCTCAGACACAAAATTGATAGTCAATTTTTGTGTGATTATTATTGTACAGATTATTTAATTGGTAAAGCATATTGGTCAGAATCCGATGGACGCAAGTTTGAGTACCTACAGATATTTAAAAAAATATATTTATTCTAATATGTATGTTTCTGAGGGTTAATAAATTATGTATGTAAGCATGGCGTACCTGTGAAAACGACTTGGCACAGATGTCACATTGGAATGGTCTTTCGCCGGTGTGTGATCGGTGATGTACAGCAAGGTTGCCAGATTGAGTAAATCCTTTCCCACATAGACTGAAATCAATAAAATTACATCATCAAACTAAGATCTTGCAATGCGTAAATATCAATTTATCATAGCAGTGGTTTTAAACTCTTTCGTTCAACGGCACCCTAAAAAATACCAGTTATTGTAGTGTGAAGGTCTAAGATATATGAAGGGTACACGGCAAAAATAAGCTCATTGACAAAGGTATAATTGTGCAGTAGAGCAAAAAAAAGAATGAAATCATTATTGATTGGAAAATGGGTTTAATAATAAGAAATAATTTATATATTGACTTCTCATTTATTTTGAAGTGAAAAAAAGTTATAAAAACACATTCTACATTTTTATGCAGTTTCATACACAATGAGCTGATTTTTTCCTTGACTACACTTTCTTCTCCCTTCATTTACGAAGCAATGAAATCGATTTGGTAGTTTGTTGAACAAAGTGGCATTTAAATCTCAAAACTGAGAAAAATGCGATGAGCCTGTTTTTGCCATGTACCCTTTACATATTATGTTTGTTTCAAAAAGATTTCCACTCATATTTTTTTCACAAGCTTTTCAGAGTTTTCATAAAATCCCTGGCACGCGAATCTCACTGCTTATAGGTAAGTATCTTTCCTCTTCTCTTTAACCATGTCTGCCCCCTTAGCAGAAGCATATGGACACCACACAGCGCCTCCAAGAATCCCTGCCTTTTGCCAATTTTCTTGTGTCGCTCCAGGTCATGCCAGCATCCCGTAAATCCGCCGTATACACCCTGTATAGTATTGAGTGGCTTTCTAGGAGATCAGAATCCAGCCAGTTTGAAGAATAGGCAAGCCAGGTTGTAATTGCATTCAGGTATCCGAAGCGCATGGCCGAGCCAGGTTGAACTCTCAGCGTGATGAAAGCTACTTGGTCCGCTTTCTAAAATAATATCACCGCATACCCAGTATTCGTCGCAAACATCTGTTCTCGAAGCTCAGTATACGGTTGCTCTGAGCCTTCATAAGGTGCCATGATTCACTATTTTTTCTATCTCCCGCGATGTGTACCATTAGGTATTTGAAGCTGTTGACACTTCAGACGGTGAGTGTCGACGGCTTCAAATAGGTAAATATACAATTTATAATCTTACTTGCAAATGTAAGGCTTATCTCCTGAGTGTCTTCTCAAATGTACAATCAAGGCGCTATTCTGGGAGAATGTTTTTCTGCAGATTTTACAGTGGTATGGTTTAACACCTAAAAATAACAAATATAATAAATGATAATAAAATTGATATTGCGGTCATACGTTGTCCTCTAAGATCGGAGCAGGATTTTTTTTTCTTTCTCACACTCCTAAATAAATGAAAGTGAAGCTAAAAAAAGGACTAATGGACTAATGATGAAATTAGCTACAAGTTATTTTGCATTACGGATTCATTTGTAGTAATTTTCAGACTATTATCGCACACAACTGATTATCAAAACCGCATGCATTTTCAAGCAATTTTAGTGTCACTCAACCAAGCCCGACTACATTCAGGCCCTGGCAATGAATTGTGAGTTAAAATGGCAGTGTTAGTTATTGATTATCTTTGAATGCAATGCGTTTACCTGTTCGCAATAATGAAGATTTTCAACTGCATATTTCGTTAAAATTATAACCATTTATTTCAATATGCAACAATTATCATTTTTTACAAGCAGTTTACCATATTATTGCATTCGAAGTATTATGAAAAACTACCACTACCATCGAAATTTACAGTTTCGTGTCACTGACTGACTATAGTAGTTCTTACATTGGATTCCACAAATTATTAAATGTGCAGATATTGCTAAGATAAACCTGGATATTATATGAATTTGTGGTATATTAATGTCCATAAAATTAGACCGCCCTAGATGTCTGGGCAATGTACAGAATATGAATGAATCATGCATAACAAAGAAACTGACATTCGAGAAACTGGAAGGCAAACGACGACCTGGTCAACATCATACAAGTTGATTGTCGAGTTGGATTCAAAGACCTCAGGTATCCTAAATTAGAAAGAAGCGGCTATGGGGAGATCTGGATGTGGATAGATACTGGAGGTGGTCAAGATTCACATAGGGTTGTAGCAACAGAAAGAAGAAGAATGGTATTTATTCATATATCGATAATCGGATAGTATTTTAACCCAGCTAATTGAAAGCTTTACGAAAGATTCGAATTGACGGTAACTAAAGTAGACCAGGGCCCACCCTAACCTGTTGTGACATGAATAATAATGATAATATGTTTGTGCAAATGAAGAACAAAAATATTATTTTATTTGTACTATGTAATTTAATAAGCAATACCTGTGTGTACCCTCATATGATGTGATAAATAGCCGATGGATTTAAATGTCTTTCCACAAATATTACATTTTTCATTCGGGATATCCGATAGTATCTTCCGGATCTTCTGATTTTTAATTTTGTCTCTGAGTCTAACACGATTTGAGACCCTCTTGGCAGGCAATTTAATGACATCTCTGGGAGACGGTAGTCCATGTTTAGAATGAGATGGAATCGGTTTCGTCTTTCTGCGATTATCCACACTTGACTCGCGTTTTTTATTGGAGACTTTTAATTCAGTTTGACGTTCCTGAAAGCAAAATAAAATTTATATTATTATGAAGGAAATTTGAAGATAGGTATATTAAAGTTGTTACCTGAAGAAAGAGTTTTACATGCAAACGTTTTGGGTCTCATTTTATAAATTCCTTCTTTTTTTTATCGCATTGCTGAGGTATGTCCACTCCGGGAATGTGATGCTCAATAGTATGTGATGATTCCCAACTGTTTATGTACAGCGGAAGCCTTGAATCTCGAAAAAACCTTACCTAGCTGACACATACTAAAGTCCATAATATGTAAATCAAGTACTTTCGGTCGATAGTATTAATATTATTAAAAAATAGATGGGTAAAGCAGTAGGCAATAATTAGAGACCGGATTATATGCAACATAAAAAGCTTGAAATATGCATGAAAAATGTCAAAATATGCAACAAAAAATAGTAATTTTTAGTTTTTTTATTTCAAAATTAGCATACAATTTTATTAGTATGTATCAACGATAATTATTAATTAACAATTATATAACATTTTGTTACTCTTGTAAACGTTAACAATCAGGTACTTACTGTTCCAAATGTTCGGTAGTAAGATTGTGTCTTCGATCACTCAAAATATTTTTATAAGTACCACATATAAGTAGTATATCCACTGAGGTAACTTGGCAGTATTTGAATTTGGGTGCTGTTAGCACTTCTGGCAAAAGTTCACCCGTCCCATTAATAAAACTATCAATTTGACACAAAGGTTCAAAGCCTAGGTTATTGCTCAAAATGTTTTCAAACTTATTGTAAATATAGCGAAAATATGCATCATCACTAGATTTTAGGTAAAATATGCAATAACCGGTGAGAATGGGCTAAATATGCAATTGCATATAATCCGGTCTGTACCAATAATATATCGAGGCAAAGTGCCATCCAACAACAATTTAATTAGAAGATACATAATTCTGAAAACACTTCTGAGAAAATATATTATAAATTATAACCAATAGAAAAAATCTTTTTGAAATCAGGATCAGGAATGCAGGAATCGAACCTGCATCTCTCGGGTACCGTGCCCATGCACATAGACCACTATGCTTAAGGAGTCATACTTAATTGCGACAAATTATAACTAATGGCTTTTAATATTCACTGAAGCGCTTTCCAAATTGAGCTACTATTGGCGATCAGCTTTTGTATTTTAAATGAAAGTAGGTATTACTTTATTTACTAACCGACGTCACGGATCACTTCAAGATTTTGTTTGTTTTTGATTATTATTAGCAAATTCATGGGCAAAAATTCATTTTTTTATATCTAATTACAGGATTCTATGATTGCATTCCATAGCTCTAATAGTCCAGCTCCGAGGACTTTGGTGTCATGATTGACCCTTCCTCATTCCCCAGTGATGCGACAAGGGTGACAATTTGCTATACAAGACTATACAATAATATACTAGACACACTCACCAGGCCTTCAACTGATTTGGATTTCTGACTGCTACAATGTCTACTCCCTGGAATTACAGAAATGTTTAATTTAATATTTTATTCTGGAATTCGAAAATATATCATATCAATAACGTACTACCTTTTTCCATGTCTAGTGCCCTGGTATTTCGAATCACTTCTGAGCAGAAATAAACTCAAGCTGAGGCAGAGGTCAGGACACATAATGGGTAAAATATTTAATGTCCTCATGGGGAGAAGTGATTCACACCTCTATGATGGATATGATGTTCAGGAGGACATTGTACCTCTTTGACCATGTTCGACCCTTAGTTGGAGCATATGAACACAACAGTCGCTCGCCAGTCTTCTTGCGTCATTTCAGGTCATGCCAGCATACCGTAACTCCACCGTATACACTGTGTATATAGGATTTAGCGGTCTTCCAGGATGCCAGAATCTGGTTGGCTTGAAGAACAGGCAAGCCAAGTAGAAATTCTAACATGGCTAAGCCAGGTCCGCTGTCGCCTCTTCACTCTCAGCGTGATAAAATGCTGCTTGGTCAGCTATATTATTTCATTGTACTCCTAAAGTCATACTACCACACACTCAGTATACGTCGTCATAAACATCTGTTCTCAAAGCTCAGTATACAGTTGCTCAGAGCCTGCGTAAAGTGCCATGACTCACTATCTACCTTAAAGTAGCACCGTCAGAACACATACATGACTAACATTGGGGACTACAGAGGGCTTGATTAAGGTTCTTTAACGAAATTTAAAAAAAATGGCATAAAGAATGGATGATTTATCGAATAGTTTAATATGGGCATCCAGGACAAAAAATGTGTCATTAATTTTTTTTTAATAAATTATTTAACTGTTTGAACAAGATATTCTAGTAAACCATTAGTTGTTATTTTCCATGATGTTTCTGCCAAACCTGGGTGTCTCTGCAATCAAGAAGGGTTTTGTGCCTTCTTAGTCCACTAGCATTTCTTCAATATTTTTCATTGACGAAGTTTATACCTATGTCATTAGTAATGTCTCCTCTCTTAGAATTTTTGAAGCAAATATGGAAAGGTGTACGTTGGGTATAGCATGCCGGAATCACGATAAAAATAGAGGCAATGAAGAAAATAACAGTGAAAGATATCATAACTTCCACTGATGTAGGTGCCTATTAATTAGATGTGCTCTCACATATTTAGAAGGTAGACAATTAAAAAGAAGGCTTACGTAGTTAGGTACCTATTAGTTTAATTTCACTGGTGTTGCTCCGGTTTTTCTTAAGAATCGAGTATGATCGAATGCAGTCCATTCTGAATTGATAAGCGTCATTAAGTTTTAATTTACAAGATTTGCAAATTGAATTTGGGTATCCATCACCAGCATCAACCTAAAAACAATAGAATTCATCAATTTAATTTCCTCCAGTTTCCAGAAATTGACGATTTCAGCCAGTAGTCATAATAATATTCATACCTGTAAATTTGTACAAACGTAGATTTTATGAGGTATTTTGATGTCAGGTCGTGAATCAAATATATCTATAAGGGTTTCATTTTGCGATAAGCACAGCAGGCAAATATTCTCATTGCACAGCTCCATTATATTTAATTTTGGATTAAAATGTCCCTTTTCACACACAAAACAGTTTTACGTTTTTATAAATATTTTTATACCACTGTTCTTCACAAGTTTTACGATATCATCATGTTGGTCAACATGTAAAATGACAGCGAATACAGGGCCGTACTGTGGTATTTATACGCACAAAAACAGTAAATTTGGTAATCATTCATTGATAACACAAATTTATTACACACCTCTGAAGATATTTAAAAGAGATTAATTGATTAATATTATTGAAAAAAATCAGTACACAGTTTTTACATTTGGTGCTTATGTCGTTTTTTGATAATCAATTATTAAACTCATATGTACTTACTGTAGGTACAACGATTTCGTAATGTTTGGAAATCCTGCTGAAATAATGTGGCATAATGGGTGTGTTGCATTAACTGTAACACTTCTATTATTATTATACTATATTATCATCTAAATGAATAATCGAGTTGTCAAAACCTTTCTGGACGACTTTTATAAATGAAAATGACATGTGAATGCCATCTGCTTTATTAACATAAAATCTATCAAGTTAAGCTGGGTGAGAGTTTCAAATTGTGTTATATTTTGTCAGAAAGTCATTTAGAATAAATATTTGGGTTACTTTCAAAAACCACTCTGCTTGAGAATTGATTTACAAAAATCATTCAAAATGATATGGTCAAATCAATTAGTGTCGAGGTTCATTCAAAAATACAAGTAATCTAGTGATTTAATAAACAGATTACTTTCAATATTTTTAAACTTATATATTTTATTTTTCTGATCATCAATGATAAAGAATCAATGTCGGTAAAAAATATGTATAGTGTAATAAGCTATTATTAATTGCATTCTATTAATATATGATAAAGTGCAGTATGATAATACAAATAACGTGTTCTTAATTTGCAAAACATCAACGAGCAATGGTAATTATTTTTTGTAGGTGGCCTTTAAGTAAACATTTAAAGGTACTATTCGGTTATCAGGAATACAGCGGAAAACACATTTTGAAAATAGCCGATAAACTAGATTATTTGTTAAGTTAACCTAACCAAACCTAACCTATGGAAATTACTTTTTAATTACCATATTTAAATAGCATGCTAATTATATCGAACGGCCACCTAATCGTTACGCGCTGGGCGCATCTTTAGCGTCCAATGTTTTAATATCACTGGCTCGAGAGTCTAAATGAGTAATATTATATAGTTTTGCATAATTTTGATAGCTATTTTGTCTTTCAAAATTAATAAAATTTTATGTGTCGATTACTGCTATCATTTTGCCCAAATGAAGTTTGATCCTGATTAAAATAGTTTGAATATTGGCCATATTGTCGGCAGTGACTCATTGGTCGCGCTTGTCGTTGACGTGTTGTTGTCAGTGGTGCGGTTACGTTCAGTGGAATAATAGTTTTTTACTTACCAATTGGATTATAATAATATACAATACACATTGTTTATAAAACGTAAGTCCTAGATCATAATTCTGTCTATCGTTTTGCCCATTTTATAGAAATCCTTGTCATGTTTTTTGTACTTCAAAGTTATATGTAGGTACCTGTCAGGCAGGCGTTGTCTGCAAAAGGACAATGTACCCGGCGAAGAATGCCAAAAATATATTTATATGTTTGGAGAGGCCCTGTTTTTATATTACAATTTACAACATAATTAAAATCGCTGCATTCGTACAATCAACGTCGGTTTATGATATGGCATAATGTTTTTTTTTAACGAAAACAACAGGTTTGACAGCATTCGACCGATGCCCGATAACTGTAAATCTAAGGTATTTTGAATACTCTTATTACCATTGTCATTGCGAACTAATTCTGAGAACCTTTACCGATACACCTTGCAACGAATTCAGTATTATTTTCATTATTTGCCCCCACATGCCGGTTTTATGGCTTCAATCAAAAACTCCTGATTACTTACTGATGGGAATCTAGATAAAATTATGTGCAACTATAAAACAGTGATTATGTACCTATATTGCTTCTCGACATTCTGTACACGATCAATCTAATATAATAAATAACAAGCGTGTATGTTTAGTTTAAATGCAGCATAATTGGTGTAATACGGGTAGGTATATTATAATGTTAAACTAGATTAATATTCAAAAAATGTTAGCAAACAATGTTTCGGTCATCGGAGAGAAAACATTTAAATTTAGAACAAAATAAATAATAAAATGTATGTACGTGCATTATTACCAACCTACATAGTATTTTTATGCAATATTGCAATTTAATAAATAAAATAAAGTATTGTAACTGTATTTTTTTACCCACGCGTTTTAAAATAAAATAACACTACATTCCAAAAAATCATATGGAAATTGTCATTCCTTTTCACATTTGCACAACATAATCAAAATATTATAATAAGTGTTAACAATATTGGCGGGTGAATAATGTATCGTTTAAATGACATCCATCAAATGAGCCCAGATTGCAATAAAAATAAATAAACGCCCCCGAGAGCTTATGTTGGAAACCTATCAGGACCTTTTATTATTTATTTAGTCGAATATTTTGAAAATTATCTATGAAATAATTTTAATATAGTTTTTTTTCCTTTTCTGACCTTAATATGACTAAGCCCTTAAGAAAGGCTGAATAAATTGTTATAAAAATCTTTGTAAAAGCCTATCGAAAAAACCTCTTTGATTGAGTGTTTTTGTACTCCCACATTGTCCAGGCCAAATATTCATCGTCTGGAGTGAGACCAATGTTGCATAGAACCAATGACATTATTAATGGACGACGCACTCAATACAGTAGCTAGCAAGTAAATTCGCGCATTCGCATGTTTTGGTAGACGTCGCGCAATTTCCATTATGCGATATCACGCATCGGGAATTTATAGCAATATGACCTTTATTGTAATGTCGTTAGGGCAGTGTTTCTAATGTCAATGTTCATTTGAGTGAACCCGTTCGAACCGAACCATTCGGCAGACCCAACAAAAAGCATCAGGAATTTATAGCAATATCACCTTTATTGTAATGGCGTTAGAACAGATTATGCCATTCGGCAGACCCTGACAATAAAGTGAGTGTCATTTTCTTTTCCAGACGATTCGTCCATATTAATGTCATTGCATAGAACACAAGATCTAAATGTGAAAGCCAGTCGCACATGGACCAAAGTTTTGACGCAGGATTCGCTTTATTATTTTAGGTCATAAAACCGACTGTCCTCAAAGATTAAACGCGCGTTTTGTTTACATGACAAATTTAATGCATATTATAACGTATTCTTTACACGTGTTTAAATCTATCCCATATTTGTTCACACTCGAGATCTATACCTCGTTATACCACACCCGGTAGGGTAAGCCAATTCCCGTTAATTTTGTGCTCCTTATCTGGTGCAGGCCTACAAACCCACAAAAATAAACCATGTAGGTATCTGTATAATGTAATAAGTCTGTTTACAAACATTTTAAATGTTTTTATACAAATGCCCATAATTGACAACATGACGTGCAAATTAACACACAAAAAGCTTTTCACTGAAAGTAACGACGCGTCGTCTCGCGGAGTGTTGTTTTGATTAAAGCGCGCATTTAAAAAAAAAATGTGAACTGTCCGAACAACATTTAATTTGATGAAGGTTTTTCTGGTCTGGCATTGCGTTGAGTTTCAAACACATGTTTGTACACGTGTATTTTATGTTATGGTGCAAAAGCCTGAACAAAATTTAAGCATACGTGCGAGTGAGAAAGTACTATTGGGCATGTGCGTAATCTCCGCGCGAGAGTAAGACGGAATACATTTGATTGTATAATAATAACAATAATTATGTACGTTGGGTAGACGAGCTTCAAGCCACCAATTTTTGTGATATGTGATCAGGCAATCACTGAATTGCTTGCTTGCACTGAATTATTTTGTATGCGAAATATAGATCCACCACTATAAGTTGTCCGCTGAGTGAGGGCGCCACATCCTAACATTCGACATACCATTCAATACTTTTTATACTGACAGTTGAGTTCTAAATTCAAACACCTGACCATTTATGATTTGTGATTAACAGTATTGTATAGGTACCTACTCAATGTATATGCATTAATTTTTTTTGAGGAAAAGCTCAAAAATAATTTGTATAATTTGTTTGTGGGATTATAATATTGTATTTGGGTCTGTCTTCAGATACAATTTTCAAATTTTTTGTGTTCTTTTTTGTGTGAAACAATTCAGTAGGTACCTAGGTAGACTACGGCTTCTAGATCGAGACGTACCTACCTACAACCGCGGTTGTTTCTGGAACTAAAACCGTTTTTTTCTTTTTTAGACCAATAATACCGGTATATATACTGATATTTTAATTGTTTAATAGATATGGCAACACTAATTAGGTGCGATCGACGATTGATCACCTTGGCTAAGTACTTGAAACCCCAGGGCCTAGGTATAAGTACATGCACCTACCTGTTGACTTACATTTTCTACATTTAATTATGTGTTATGTTTGTGAAATATTGATATGCATAATAAGTTATCACTTATCTCAAGTCAAGATAAGATAAAAAAAAGTGATAAAAGATAGATATACATATCTACCTTCGCGCCTTACATTTATAAATATCACGATAAATGGGTGCGTTGGGTTCATGTCAGTCTGTAAATTTTAAAAGATAATGTCTGGAAATATGCTGTAGACATCCAGGGTCTGGTAAAGACGCTCAGAAGACTGGAGCGTGGAAAGCAGTGTGGGACGGGCGTGTTCAACGCATTGATCGCATAATGAATTATGGTCTATCGCAGTAGAAGGTTGTGGTCGTGAAATCTCGTCTCGAGAATTCTCACGAAATAATCTGAAAATCTCACAAAATAAACTTTGTAAATGGGGATTCGTGAGAAATAAAAAAAAACAACAATATAGAATCTCCAGAAACTAAAAATGTCAAGAAATCACAAGCCTAGAATCTAGACATTCTAGACTTTAGTCTTAAAAAGCGTCTACATACCTACTTCTTACACCCAATTATAATATAATATGATTCCATTATGATTTTAAAGTGGAGTCATTTTAACTATTGCTAATTTTAATTCTAAGTTATCAAATTAACCAATAGAGAGCCCGCGTGGATTCGTCGTATCCTGCCGCAGATGTGAATGAGAGATGCAGAGAATGTTTGTGAATCCCCGCGCTTTAACATATCATTTTGAAGACGAATGTGACAATTATAATATTAACTAACTAAATATAACATATTATTACCTAATAATGTTTCTTCAAGTTGATAAACGACAGCGGTAGAGTCTGGTAGATGATTTCCGGTTCTGATACGTCCCGCACCTGTCCGCGTACGCCCCCCACGTGCAGACGCTCCCTGATTTGATTCTAGCAATATACCTACACTTAGCCTGAACCTGTGATCACACATGCTCACAATTAACGATCCTAAGTTATTTCTTGTTGTCTGTTTGTGTCAGCCACGCCGCGCTGCACACTGCAGCATCTCCGTAATATTCCATTCACCTAAATAATTAGGTGTGTTTTTTTGTCGTTCCTTGTCCGGGCCCGAGAATGGGACCTCTTTTGGATCAAAACAGTTTCCTCGTGTATAGGCACCATTAGCGAAGGCTGCGAGACTAATCAATGCGCTCCCCAGAGACAGACATTCTCTATACTCTTGTGAATTATTTTGTTTTTAAATTTATATTTTTTCTAAGGTGCTGATTGCTTAGTATTTTTATAAAAGATTAAAACTAGTATTTTATTTAAATACCATGTTTTGTGAATGTCCTGAATTCTAATTTGTTATGTAGTAAATGCTTTGTTTTTAAATCATCAAATAAACACTCATAATCGTCTATTATCTCTGTATTCACTGTTGTCCAATATCATCAAATCAGATTTTGGCACTGATTTGTTATAAAAAACAAAAATATCCCCCGTTATATCGGCTGTATGTATTTTCTATAGAGTTTCGTTTACCGTAAAAAACGGTGTATTAATTTTATATTCCCTGCATATTTCAGCCATTATTTTTATCTCGCCTTTATCTATATTGATTTACTCACCTTGTTTACACACTTTACCGTCCCTACAGTAGAACGTAGGGAATATTATTTACATTCGTATTAATGCATTTTAGTAGTGAATTTACATTTGATACCGCAACACGCAATGCAAGAAATAAAATCAAAAATGCAGGCAGAAGTAGTGATGTAAATAACAATTTTAACTGTTGTGATTATCGCCATTTCGTGATAATAAATTACTTTACATTGTGAATGTATTTTAAATAATTTTCATTGAAGTTGTCTTGAGTAGTCTAATGCCGGGTCCACACCGAAAACAAGTCGCGCGACAACTCGTTAAATTTTACGATAAGCATGATAATTATCGTAAAATTTAACGAGTTGTCGCGCGACTTGTTGCCGGTGTGGACCAGGCATGAGGATTGTGAATTGCGGAGCACGGCTAGAACTCTTCTTGCCTGTTCGAATCCCACGTCGTGTGTCAAATTAATTTTTGTTTAATACCCACATGTGTTTGTGTTTAGCAAATAATGTCTTACAATCATTTTAAAAATGCCTGTTAAAATACTATGGGGTGGGGTTTCCTTCAATGCCGACTATAGTCAGGCCATGAAAAATAACTGTAACTTCCATGATGGTGCTAATTATTGTTCATACTTCTAATGCGATATGGTTAAATTATTGTAGAAATTAATGGTAATATTTTAAACGACATGTGCTATCGAAGATTGTCAATAACTAGCACTACCATCGAAAATCGTAATTCAGTGCCACGGCAAGAATATAGTCTCTCATTTAGAGCGGAAATATTATTTTAAAATAGATTGCGTGAACATAACTTAAATTTTAAATCGTTTCAATGCAGTGCATCCCAACATTGTTCGCAACCCACGGCACACTTCAGTTTATAAAAAAATTCGCGGCCCTCTGAAGAATAAGTATAATATTAAGAATAAGACACACCAACGGTGGCCGCGCGGCTTAAGCGCTGGAATATAACGACGTGGGTCCCAGGTTCGAATCCTGGGTCTGGCAAGTACACATATTGTTTTTCAATTTGTGTGTGAGTCAGGGTATGGACCTAATACGTTGAGCAAGTGGCTGACATCCATTTCTCGTAAAAACAAAATCTGTCAATACAAACCTCTACTCTGTGGAGGCGCCCACATGATCCTATTAGGATCGGACAGAAGGTCGGAAGAATAAGTGCAACATAATAATATGTTGCATATTATGTATTTATATATTAAACTATTGTAATTCGTTAAACAAAACTTTTTTCTTAATCTATTGCGTAAAACACACATACCTATGGAATTCGCACGCCGGCATGTCACATAACAGTCTATACAATCAATAGTGTCCGTTTATCTTGGAGGATTGCTATTAAAAAATAATTATAAAGTTCTATCAATTTTTAAGTAATCATTTTTTTGATGTTGTATTATTTGCGCTTGTGTAAGAGGACACGACTAATTTTGTGTTTTGTGTATCGATGCTTGGAAGAGCTACTCGTAATTCCATGTCAAACTATTAAAAAAATGATTTTAGAGCTGTCCTTGATAGTCGTCTTCGACGAGGAAGATTGTTCTCGAATATAATATGAATCATTGAGTAGTAAAAAGCACTCTGGAAACTTTTTCAAGTTTCGAAAAAAATAAGAAAAAACTGTTTTTCGTATTGGATACCAAGCAGTAAAATAGGTACTGTTCGGTTAAAGCGGATACAGCGGAAAACGCATTTTGAAAATAGCCGATAAACTGGATTATTTGTTAGGTTAACCTAACCAAACCTAACCTAACCTAACTCAACCCAACCTAACCTAAACTAACCCAAACTAACAAATAATCCAGTTTATCGGCTATTTTCAAAATGCGTTTTCCGCTGTATCCGCTTTAACCGAACAGTACCGTAAAATATATTTCAAACAGTGGTTTTTGCAAGTTACCCAAATATTCTGACGAAATAGAACACAATTTGAAACTCTCACCCGGCTAACTTTATATAATTAAGTAGTAGATGGCATTCACAGGTCATTTTCATTAAAAAATCGTCCTGAACAGTTTTTGCAACTCAATAATGAATATGGTTGAATGATGTATAGGTACACCAAGCCCCACTATAGTCAGGCTGTGACACACAACTGTAAACTTCGATAGTAGTATTAGTTATTGTTTATACTTCGAATGCAATAATAGTAAACTGTTTGTGTAAAATGATGATTGTTGTATATTGAAATAAATGGTAATAATTTTAACGAACTTTAATATGCAATCGAAAATCTGCATTTATTGCGAACAAGTTGCCGCATTGCATTCTAAGACAATCATCAATAACTAGCACTACCATCGTAATTCGCAATTTAGTGCAAGGTCTTGGTACCTACATAGATATTATGTACGTCAGCGATTTCCAAACTGGGAGGCGCGGACTGTTGCAAAGGGAGGCGCGAAAAGTTTAACACAATAATGTAGTCACAGGTTTGCAGTTTGCAAGTGCATAGTTTATAAAACGGCAGCTAGTTATAAACTACATAAAAAACAGTCCTATAAAAGTTAGGTTGTTTGCAAACCTGTATGAAGATAATATGGAGACTAATTTTATTATACCTCATTTCTATACTATTGTGCATGGCCCCCATAACAAGAGACCAGTTAAGTGAGATAAACACACACCAAAAATTCGTTATATTAGTAAAAAAAAGTCGCCGGCGGCGCAGTTTCGGTTACAGAATATTAACATGTTATAATATAATATGTGTGTATGATACCATAATATGATGTGATTGTGTGGTGTGTGTGATTGATGATAATTCACATGCAGAATTTTATTTTATAATTATTTGTAGTATATTTCCTGACTAATAAAAATGGCTATATGGAAACAACATTTGTTCAATTTTGGTTGAATCAAACTAAAGAGTAATATAATACTTTGTCAAGAAAAGCAATGAGTAGGTACTGCTACCATTCGTAACATCATATTTATGCGAAACGGAATTTTCTGCATTAGATGCAATGAAATCCATATATCGAGCCCGTTTAGTAGAACAAAACACTTTCTGTAAAAATGTATTAAATGAAATAAAGGGGGGAGGCGCCAAGATTAAGTTGTTTTGAAACCACTGATGTACGTATTGATATTTCTGCAACAAAAAAGACTCTTATTTTACAACCAATGTTGTCGTTAACTGTTCTATACTTTACTTTTTTTGTAAGTGTTTAGTATTGTTCACTTCTTAATAAACGTATTACTTATTTATTTTACTGAATTATCGTTTTTTTAAATTGCAGGTTAAATATGCTGAAGTTCATAAGGGGGAAGGGGCAACAGCCTTCGGCAGAAAGACAAAAATTGCAAAGGGAACTTTTTGCATTTAGAAAGGTGAGTTTTTATTCAACGATCAAATATACATTACAATTGCTACGAACTGTATCTATATATTTAATTTTTGAAACAAGCGATTCGCGGAAACAAATGACCCGATTTTTAGTAAGTATTGCGGAACACAATCTAAATAAGCAATGACCAACGGTGAAAGGATTCTTGGGTCGCGCTACCAAAACCATTACTTATTATCCGAATTTAGGTTGAGGCGTAAAAAGGTTAAGAAACCCTGTGCATAACTAATGCCTACTGATTACTTATTTGCGCCTAGCTAGTAATTGTTAAAAGGGTTAGTTAGGACTGTTTCATGTTCACATATTGTTATTGTGACCTTTATAAGTTAAACTTAGGAACATTTGGCGGCAGATTGGGAGGGACTCTCGCGGCACACAGATTAAAAACACTGGTCTACCTACATACTCTTCATCTCGGTTTATGCTTTCACATATTATAACAATTCCCATTCGGGGTACCCATGGGATATTTTCTAGAAATTCGAGGAACGCCTACATTGCCTGCTAAGGCAATTATTTTAATATACCTACATGTAAAGGCTCAGATACACGGCACTGAAGTTGCAGCGTGTGGACGCAGATCGTACTTGATTCCAAATTCATCCGATTAGAATCTCCAGTTGGATAAAGAGGTCAAATTTGAGATTCAAGCTATACGGCTGTAGATAGTGTTATACTTGAAACTATGTTCCGCTTAGCATATTGGCGAAAATTTTGATGGAATAGTTATTTTAACATACCATTGTCCAAAACTATTGGGCTGGCCAATAAACGTATGGTAATAAATCATTTCTGTGCTTTAACTGCATATAACGTTTTTGTACAAATTTAAACGCTTTGACAGAATGTGCAATTACTATCCGGTGCTGATCTTCATTACTGATAACTGAATTCCTCGATTTTGACAATAAACTTTAAAATACTTCATTGTTCAACAGTGTAGGTCAAGTTAAATCATTTTTTACTCTATTACCGAATTTGTTTCAAGTTGTAGCTTTTGCGAATTCTCATGAAGCCCCTAACACACTTCGCGGAGAATCACTCCTCAATGCGAAAGCCAAATTTTCTCTTTTCGATTCTAATAGGTATGTTAATAACACTAGGGAATCCAATCCCGAGCCAAAATTCTGATCCCGGGATTTCGGGATTACAATTTGACAATCCCGGGATCCCGGGCATTTTTTCCACTGTTAATATAAAAATTTTATATTTACAAATAACATTAGTAAAATCGGTCAAAAATAAATCTAGTATAATTTATACTATTTAAGACATTTATTGTTAATATATACGTTCAATCTTGGAAATACATAAGTTTAATGGAGTAAATAATATTGGAATTTAAATAATAATGTGAATTTAATATGAGATTGCTGTTTCTGATAGTAAAGACTTAATGAATGGGTTAGCGAGATTTAAAGTAAAGCAAATCATGGTGTATTTATGGTCTGTCCGCTTCATAAATCTAATTATTCAGCCAAATATGAAACTGCCGTAAAACGTATGAGATCATGGTGGAATTACTTTGTTAATAGTGCGAAGCATTGTTTTTTCCAATCTTTCTCATTTTTATTAATTTATGTGAAAAAATAAAATGAATCGGCAACTTATAGATGGGTATAAATCAAACTTCATTCAAACTCAGTTTATTTCTAATGTAGTTATTTGTTATTAAAAGTATTTTTTCTGTTATATTTTCCATAAAAATTGATAAAAAATCAATCCCGAAAGTTTCGGGATTATGTTTATCAATCCCGGGATTCATAGGTATCGAAAATAGCTTGGAATCCCTATTAATAACTACTTACGTAATTAAAAAAATGAGTATGACATTCTTAATTCTGTGTTTAAATTTCATATTTAAATACTAATGACATGCATTACATACCTGAATGTCATGATATCATCTAAAAATAATATCGGGCTGGTTTTCCGTGTCAATGGAATTCGATAACCGCAATGGATAACCGCAATGGAAATTATTCGCATTTCAGTTGTGCCATTATGAACATACAAATAATATTGATTTAAATAAATTACGAATAGGGACTTATAGTTTAATAAAATCAGGTTTGGTTTTTTTTTAGAACGTAGACGTCATTGCTCGTAAAAATGGTACATACAGCTTTCAGGTTTGGTACACTTGTACCTTGGCGATAGTGATACCTCATTTTATATACCAATAGTACGACCAGTGAACGCCCTCGGCTGCCTCAAAAAATGTCAAAAACTGTGTAGGGTAATCAAACCTATGCGGATTTAACTAAACTCCTGTCCTATATGGCAGGTATGTCCAATGCGACGATCGCGCCATGGTCCACAGGAATTGAGCCGTGAAAATGTAAATACCGTCAAGTATTACATTTTATATTTTCTTGATGTCTGTAACGCATAAGCTCTCTCTCTCTCTCTCTCTCTATGACGCATGCACGCGTCTTTGTTGCGCGATCTCACAAATAGAACACCCACATTGCAACCCTCTCATGCGTGCTGTACTTAATCGTTTAGTAACGTATATGCGTTTCGTTCACGCGCATTGATATGCAAATCGACGCATTATTTAGCTGTGAATATTGTTACCCTATTAGTACCTATTGATTTGAAAAGCAATGACACGTGAAGATTTGCAAAATACATTTGCATTAAAGGTAAGTAGGTAGGTACCTACTTCCGTAACTTTAAATTCATCCAAATATTTTCGCCAATCGCTCGCGGGTTTTAGAAGTTGTCAGGTGTATTTTTAAGTAGATATGTGTGCTAGATTTCAAAATCAGCCAAGTCCATAATAGATGAATAGGAGAAAAACAGCTTTTTGTTTTCTCAAATACACAGTCACAAGGGTGAAATTTTATATTATTCCGAGTATAGAATATTTAAAATTAATAAATTCCACATTTTGAAAATGCAGAAATGTTAGAAAGCAGTAGTTCTTCAGCAATTTATAAAAAAAGTCAAAAATACCTAAAGGTGGACTTGTCTGATTTTGAAATGTAGCGGCACATATATCTTAAATCCTGGTTAAGTACTGGTTCGCTTGTATAATTGTAAAGAAAGTGCCAATAGTTCAACTACTAGGTATTTGTAAACATCAGCATCTCTACCGTATCTTACCTACAAAATATTTATATTTAAAGAGATTGTTATGTCTATAGTTTATTGTTAGATTGATTTTTTTCATATATTTCACGAATACCGGTATTCAATAGGAAATACCGAAATACCGTTATTGGTATTTTTATTCGGTATTGCAATCCCTAAGCACTGCCTACTTGAAATTTGATATGCCTGCTATATGGTAAAACAGGGGTCTACCAATCCAAGTTTATTGGTAGGTACCCACCCGATAAATAAAATTCAAGGAATATGACATGAGTTTTTATCTTATCTTATTTTTTACACAATAATATCGTGATAAGGCTTACGATAAAGTAGGTTAACATAATCATTATCGACAATAATTATTATACTATTCGATGTGGGTGTTGGTTGCCCCCCCCCCACCTCCCACTTGGCGTAAACTCCCTATCCTACTGTCAGAACGTTACAAATATGGTTTCCACTGATGCGTCTATTTCTATTCAGGTTTGTTGAAGATGAGTCTGATAGGCGTCTTATCTTCTAAAGATAAATGGTCAATACTATTTATTTCCGATACATCTCGTACTGCATACGTACAAATTTCCGGATACGGGATGGGGAAGGATGTACGTCATGGCGTTTCCATGAACACGTAACTATCTCATGGGCCTAACAGTGTTGCCAACTGTCGTTGACAAAAACATGCTAGACGGGGTACCAAAACAAGCTATTTGGCAGGAAAAATGCTATGTTTTGGTGAAAATATCACTTTTTTGCCTATAGCACACATTAAATTATAATATCTGATACCATTATATCACTATAACGCCAAGAATTCTCCTATTGTTTCATTGTGTTGTTTTATTTCTCAAGTACCGACCTACGTTCATTAAATACCTACCTATCTGATTGATGGTCAGATATTTGATGTGCTAGAAAATAAATAAACTAAATATCTAACTTATTTTCAGCACATTTAAAGCTGTTGAAGGTATCAAAAAACACTAACAAAAACGCCATAAGCTAGATGCATCTTTTTGCAAGCTAGATGCCTATCGAAAAATGCTAGACCTGACAAGATAAACGCTAAGTTGGTAACGCTGGACACTAGTCCTATAGCATATATGTGACAAGAGTCATAAAACAGTGGTGAAGGGTGAAGACAGTCTGTTAAGATTCGACATGAATATAGTGCACACTACATTTTCTCAGTCAAATGTTTTTGTTTTCATTGAACTACGAATATGTACATTTTGTAGATAGCGTTTGTTACCTTTTAAAATGCCCTGCTTAATCCAAGTCATAGTAGATAATAGTCAATAAATATTCGTTTATCTATAAAAATATCTAAAAGCATACTATTTATCCATAGATAAGTAGATAGAAGAATATTTTTTATCGATTATGGTTTGGTTAGGCAGACACGCGTTGGCTTATCCTTATATTGGCGTGGGCCCAGGTTCGAATACAGGGCCTGACAAATACACAAATTGTTTTTCAATTTGTATCTGCAGCCAGAGTATGGATCTAATAGGTTGAGCAAGTGGCTAACATCCATTTCTCGTAAAAATATTTTGAATACAAACCTCTACTCTGTGGAGACCCATATGAGTTTATTGGGATCGAAAGAAGAAAAGAATGATTTAATTAATGAATCTTAACATCTACCTCCACACTTCGCCATTGTCATACATAGCCTAGTTAGATAAATAAATACGTAGCAAAAAAATGAGATTACATAATTTCCATTTCAAGTAATATTTTATAGTACCTACGGTTTATTTACTGAATTTTAATTGCGAGTCACTATTAAGCTTTTGCTGGCAGCAGGAATGGTTAATGATGTAGTCAAGCCAAACCCTTACTGCATTAGCATAACTGTCACAACTTGAAGCTTTCCAATGTTGACATTGGATAAACATCACTTTCATCCTGTTTATTCATAGGGTCGTTAAAATATGAATGCGCCAGCCTACTCAGTATTAGCTAGTCTTTTCTCTATAAATACTACAGTGTTTTACAAACTGCTGTGTGTTTAACGGAAATCCCCAAATGTCACAGGAATTAATAATTATTGACCCGTTTTTCAGTAAACTGAACGTTTACTAAAGAAAATATGTTCGATATTCGATTTTGTTATAAATATTTTTTCCTGACTAATAGTTAGTTATGTATGTGAAACAAAATATATAATAATTACAAGATAAAAAGAACTTTTTATATACAAAGTTTTTAAATTTTCTGTTGAATTATTATGCTCAATATGTTCAAACTTGTACTTGATATGAAGTAAATAAAAAACAAACAAATAGAGAATACTGAAATGTCATTTTGACATTTCATTTTGATTTCCATAGTAACGCACGTATATATTAATAATTTAGTTGCTAGGACCACCCCCCTTAGCAACCAATAATAGTCTTTTACTGTTTACGGATTTTTCTGAAATAACTTTACATACAAAACAGAATTAACTGAACATGAATTCAATACTGCTTAAAGATGGCTAAAAGTGTTAAAAGAATGCATTGGCATTGTGTTCTGATATATTCTAAAAGTTTCAAATGTCTAGCTAGTCGGGAAGTTAGTTAAAAATCGATTGCAAGATTTGTACTGGATAAACAACCACCGGACAAACAAGAATACGACCTAATAAAAACGTTCTAAAATGATGTTGCTTTGTGACTACACATCTCACAGCTATCAAATTGGTAACGATGTGCTGAAGCAAACCTACATATTATATGAAAAATAAAACCTCAATAACATAATATTACAGTAAAGACGAAAAACGTTACAAAGGATAATGATTAAATTAGCTGAAAGACGTTTTGCATGGCAGATTAATTTGTTCGTAAATTTTACAGTTTTGATGTTTTTTTGCAAGACTCACATTGAGATAAAAATGACTTGTGTAGCAATCCGTTTTGACAATCACATAAATAACAGTACGTAAGTAAATAACCTGAGCACGACGTGTTTTGACTGATAACGCAGATAATATTGATTTTTATATTGTACAACATTACTAAAATCATTTTTGAATCTCTATTTGATACGACCAGGGGAATACAACAATAATGGGAAGGGGGTGGGTGAGGCTGTAACAAGGTTTAGTTCTCGAGTTTGGGTAAGTATTCTATGAACTTAAATATGTATGTGTTGTGTTGTATCCAATGACATTAATATGGACGAAGCACGTGGAAAAAAAATGACACTCACTTTTTTGTCGGGTCTGCCGAATGGCATAATCTGTTCTAACGCCATTACAATAAAGGTGATATTGCTATACATTTCCGATGCTTTTTGTCGGGTCTGCCGAATGGCATAATTCAAATTTTAATATCAATATCGCTCGCTAAAATAAACATTGACACTAGAAACACTGTTCTAATGCCATTACAATAAAGGTGATATTGCTATAAATTCCCGATGCGTAATATCGCATAATGGAAATTGCGAAATTTTGTCACATGACGTCTACCTATACATGTGCGAATGTCGCTTTTACTTGCTAGCTACTGTAGTGAGTGCGTTGTCCATTAATAATGCCATTGGTTGTATCATAATAATATGTATTAAAATTGTCATGCAAACTAAATAGTGACAATATTTGAGGACAGTCGGCGCACTTTGTAGTCCTTGAGTTTAATGACCTGACCGTCATAAAGTAATACATCAAATCCGGCTCCAAAACCCTGGTCCTTGGCGACAGGCTTTTACATTTCTATCTTATTAATCTGTTCTGTGATTTTTACTAAGGAAATATGGTCATTACAAAGCTCCGATATTTTTTCCTGCGAGAATAGCTTTTAAGTGTCTTATGGCCCGACCGTTATAAAATAGTACCACGAATACGGCTGTACAGCTTTGATCCATGGCGATTGGCTTTTACATTTCTATCTTATTAGTCTATTCTGTGGGTGCCACATTTACTATTCAGATTGTATTTTGAAACTATAAGACATAGGACATAACTAAATAACTAACTACATACTATTTCACTGTCTGTCTGACGGTTCTTCGCCATACCATGTTTAGCCATTATTCTTTAATATAATGGTCTCCGGGTGATATCCTCCCACTGTTTACAAAATTCCGGGGTACTGAGTAGAGAAGAAATTTAATACATAATTAATTTGTCGCTCGTCGGTCGGAGCCACGCCCGGCCGCTGGGCTCGGTTGACGAGCTGCCCGGCGGACCTTCCGATCGCCGCGGCCCTGTCATTTATTTTTCATCGGCAGGTCGTGTCCTAATCTAACTTTTAATTATACCCAATTAAAAATTTTCCCTGCGCACTTTGACACTTTCTTAACCGGGAAAACTCGGAATACGTAACTATGTCGATGGAACTAGTCGTTACTTGGGGGACCTCATTATTAGACATTCGTTCTTCGGCCTGTCTGCTGGTCTGATATGGGATGGAGTCTTCTTCTCCAAGGACGTCATTTTCTGGAAATCATCCCTTGAATAATAATTACGATGAAGACATTGATTCTTCTCGGGCTTAAATTTAATTCAATTTATTTTTCAACATATCGTGGACACGCCGCATGTTGATGCAGTGTTTTGAATATGCGAGTGTCCTACGAAAATGAAGCACGCATTATGCACGTGCAATAGTGTGTGTAATACACCAACATTAAATGAGCGTAAATGCATAAACCGAGAGCAGTTTTCAATATTCGACGTAAAACGTATTCTTGACACGTGCGTAAGTTTAACCCGGGTTCTTCCTTACTCGAGTCGGTTACCTGCTATCGCCTTACCCGTTATGTATTTCAGTTCCCATTATTTCTTGAGTTCTCTGCATGAAACATTATTATAAAGAAAAAAGTAATAAAAACGATAAAAATTAAAATATAACAAGGAGAACATAATATAAACAAACAAAAGCAGTGAAAATGCTATTATACATCTGTAGAAGTTCAAAGAAGTAAACCGAGTTTGTTGAGGAGACCCTACTTTAAGAGTTAATGAAATAGCGTCCACCTAAACTCACCTCACGCAAGTAGAATATATCAACACCCGAAGCAATTTGGTTGAACATAGTTATCGCCCTCCCAATTGGCATTTACCAGTGGCAGGTTGGTTCTGCATCTTGCGAGAATAAACAACTGATGCTCTCTATTTCTAAGATAGTTAGTTATCAGGGAGACACAGGTCAACACTGCCCAGAATAGCAGAGTTCTCAATTATACCTCGTATAAGTCGAAAAAAAATACGTAGCTAAATAAAGATCTCTTCTAAATTGCAGACTGCAGTATGTAAGCATACCTAAGAGAAAGTCAGTTGGAAAAAGCCACGGATAGTATCCGAAACAATAGACCCACACTCAAGTCTGCTTCGAACTAAAGGATAAAACAAAAGTTTTAATACCGTAACATCCGAAAAGACCCGGGAAGTCCGTAAGACGAAGCCCGACATTTGTAGCGCCTGTATGGTATTCGCGAAAGAACTCTGCCATGCATCGTTTTTTTTTTTTTTTTTAGAATTATTAATTACCATGTCCTTGCTTTTTCGTACAAGGTGTTTGTTAGTAATTTTGAACAATCACAAACACCCAGGCTTTGAGAAAAACACATAAATGTTTTTGTCATAACCGGGAATCGAACCCAGAACTCTCGGGTGGAAACCCACTGCACCACGAGAGCCGCCTGCATCGAATATTGGAAAAATAATACTCGCGAGGCTCTGGTAAACGATAAAATAATGTCGCATTAAGTGGCCAAAATGCATGTTAACTTCCTAATTACGTGATAAACGTTATTGTGTCAATTCCAAAATGTCTTATAGTTACCTACTGGGAGATGAAAGCGATTGTGAATCCATCATCCGAACATGATTATTATTATAAAATATAAGCTGGCGGCTTGGTCTTCGCATTTGCGATTACGCGATGTGATTATTTATTTAAATATCGTGCATTTTATTGATACAATAAGTAGCAATAATGTCGCTATGAAAAGGTTTCCTTCCAAATAAAAAAAATTAATTACACATGTGCCATCATAAATCTTCCGGTATTCGAATTTAGAACTAAGCTCATTCATTACAGTATGAAAAGTATTGAATGCTATGTAAAATGTTGGCATAATTGTGGCGCCCACACTCGGCAGTCAACTTATTCTGGTGGATCTATAACACCGATTATCTACAAACCTGTCCGAATCTGTCAAATAGCACCGTATAGTGACAACATCGCGTCTTGTTTAGGCTTGAAGGATGAAATTGGCGAGACAGTCAGCACTTTTACGTGTAAACAGTTATTGTCGCGATAGTTTAAAATACAGAATATTGATGCAAGTAATCCGTGCACACGTACAGGCATTATAATGTCGAAGTGTAGTATTATTGGCTGCTTATCTAACCGTCTTTTTATAATATGTACTGTAAATTGGCAAATAAAAGTAATAGTGTGAATAATTCCATACTTCGATACAATATCTGAATCAATGGGTTCTTTTTTGTCAGTACCTATCGGATCATTTGATACTTTTATACCAGTGGGTCTATTGTATACACAAGGCGGCTATCGACAGTAGTTATGTTTAATATTTATGTATTGACGTATTATAAATTGTTACAATAAGTTAGCCGTCTAAACTGTCGAAACCGTATCTCGCTCTAAAAGTTAACACAGCCAAGAGAGGGGCCGTTAAAACAAAGCCCTTTTTGACAGTTTTCCAAACTTTTTAATACCACGGCCTCGGCCAAAGTTTTATTTGGCATTAATTATGACTATATACATAACAATATCACAAATAAAATAAGAACAATTTTCTATACGTGAAGCAACCCTACCGTACAAATCAAAATCGGGTCCAATGTTGGAATTGGTAATTCGCAAGCGAACTTCCAAAAAAGTCAAAGGCTTGACATGACCTCTGCTTATTTTTTATTACGAGTAAAGACGAAAATGCTGTTTCGCATAGATATGTTGTCGCAAAAGGAATTATTATGTTTACCAATGATGCTTTTGCAATATGCGGATATTTTTAATATCGCCTTTTTCAAAATTCTGAAATACTCTTTTCATTAAATACAACTTCAAGCGAATTATCTGAACTGATAAGGATCAATTTTTCTTGTGCTGCCACGTAACGTGTGTTCTTTTGATCCTCGTTCAAGTTTGCGAAATCAGAAGCTCTATAGCTGCATGAGTTTGGGAAGCACTGAGTCTCTTAAAACAATTTAATAAAAAAAATATGTTCATATTTTACAATAACGAAGTCAGAGAAATAGAGCAGTGAGACCCAATATATTTGATTGGAGGTAGGGATTGCAATACCGGTATTCAATTATTTATCGATACCGAAATACCGGTATTTTTGGTATTAAGAAAGCATACACATTAATGTTTTTGAAAATTAATTTAAGTTTTTTATTTTCATTAGATACTTACTACTATATATTGTACTTATATTAAATTTAGTGTATAAGATTAATGCTGCCAAACCGCAAATATATTGACTGAAACCAACAAAAATTAAATAATAATAAAACAAAATCCCTCTAATATACTTATAGAACTGTCGCGATGAATTAACATATTTCTAAATAGAAAACATTCGTGGCAAATATTTCCAATTATTCTATAACTATTGGTCCAACGTTGATAGTACATCCAACAAACATTGAATTTAAGAGAAATTTTCCTCTACCTAGGCTTATAGTATTTGTAAAAATTAGTAGTTCTAAAATATTATGATCCATGCATATTTATAAAGGTTAATATAATAAATGTAGGTAGGTTCTTTAGGTTACTATAAAATAGTGTTTTCGAAAGATTTTAATAGCTATATTTATTTATATGTACTTACTTCTTTTTATTACTATAATATGTTTTGACGAATACCGGTATTCAGTAAGAAATACCGGTATTGATATATTCATTCGGTATTGCAATCCCTAATTGGATGAACCCTTGAAAATTACGAAACATTTTCACAATACGTCCAGATACAATATTGAACATTGTGTAGGAAAAGCTTTGGTAATGATTTTGTATTACTATGAACCTATGTGTGTTTCTGTAATAAGTAGTTAAAAAATAACCCATCACGCGACTATCTAACCAAGTTAAACTTTCAAAATGGTTCATTCTCATGTCCTCTGTCTCAGGCCCCGAGTGTCAAGATGCACCAAATTTTAAAGCTTCTGCGAAATCTCGCGAGTCTTGGTTGGGAATAACAGATCGATAGGTTTACGTCAATATTATTTATTGTTTAGTTTGATATGCCTGATTGTGAAACCTCAATGTCCGTGGCTATAATTATTATATTATGTCAATTTATTAAATGTCTAACAATATTTTTATTAAGTGCACATTATCCTGTATGGAATGCAGTGGAAAGCCCTGGTATTTAAACGAGACACCCACTTGACTTATGTTGACCTTTTCTTCCAATTCACATGCCTACAATGTACATATATTATTATTTATTGTATCTTACGAGAATTTATCGTTTTTTCTTTATTTTAAACGAAACTGTAGTAAAATAAGCGAATTTTTGATATATTATAGATGTATCATAGACGAGTAAGTAAGTTTATATAATTATTATATTTTGATAGCGCTTCGTGTGGTGATTAATTATCTTCTTCTTCGTTGTCGTATTCCTCTGTAGTATAGGTATCTTCAACGATGTCTGCATTTCGCTGTGCTCATGATTCAAGGCATGGAAAGGCCTGTAGCGTCCTTCATATGGACGAACTATCGAATAGAGGATATCACTATTAAATGAGTAGATATTGCAATCTCCAAATCGTCACGGTTCCGCCTAAACGTATGTGTCTAGAACTGGCGCAAACTTCATTGGAGACGATCGCGCAAAATACAGTGTATTCCAATACTAGAGAGCCCGCAGGGGCACTTGGGCCACTTGACGCAATTTGCCTTCGTAAACGGCCCCTACCGATTCATCATGGTCGATTTGTTAGTAGCAATGTACAACAGCATGCCGTAGAACTACTTTTTGAGATAACGATTGGCAAACATTTCATTACTACGATACTGCATAGGCAGTGCTGGAGCGTCTGATTTGCATGTCAAAGATATTGGAAAAAAAAAACTTTTAGAGATCTAAATAATCCCGGGTTTCGCCTTTCGGCACCTTCAGGCGCCGTGTACACTCACCGAAGGCAAACACACACTGACAAATGTATGCAATTGAAGCAAAAATACCTCTGGTCTACTGATTAAGTTAGCTATATGTGACTTTGCATTGCAGGTTCATTTGAAGAGAACTTTACACTTTCACTATGCAAGTCCACTATAATTATAGATTATCATAATTAATTAATTACATACGTGATTGATTATAATATGTGCAGATAATACCAACAAGCCTTGAATACTTATAGTCGTCGGATTGGATAATGTATTATTATTAAAATCGATTTCAATTTGACATTTCACGCATCTCACATGTTGCCGTATAAAATCAGACATTTGAATAAGTATATAAATTTGCTATAAATATGGAAAAATACTCTTTCGTTAATTTTATGTAGGTATTCAGCCAAAAGCAATACCATTGACCATTATTATTTAACTGAATAATCAGATAAAAACGATGAAATTCGTATGTAGATTGTGTAAACCAGAGCTCGAGTCGCCATTTTATTTTCGGGGTTGCCAATATAAGAAGAAAAATAATGAATCGTTCAATTCGAAAATCGAACTGCATTACAAAATCCTAACCTATCACTTAACTCCAAAATCAATAAAAAAGTGATACATATGATAATAGTTGATTCAGGCAGTTAATTATCACTGGGAGTTAACTGTCAGGCGTGGTATTTTTAGGCGCTTTTGTCAAATGTCGTTGAGTAACATAGTTAACACGTCTTACTTAATTGCAAATGCATCCCATTAGAATCAAGTAAGAAGTTTTAATTGTGCTGTAGAGTGTAGATAACCTTTATCTGTTATCGCGAGGGATGGTTTCCAATCCTGGTGTCCTAAAGAATTTGAATTTACATGCGCCTGTCAATTAATTATCTATGTGGTCGCAGCCATGATTTATTCTCGATCGGAACCGTTTCCTCGTGTATTTATTTAGCGAGGGGTGCAAGATTAGGCAATGCGCTCCTCAAAGACGTAAGACATTTTCAGTGACTTGCCATATATTTTGTTTTTGAAATTTTATTTTTCTGTATAAAATTGTACTTATGTTTTTTTATTATTATTATATTCACTTCTTCTCTCTCGTGAGGTAGTATTTGTTAAAATGAAAATCTCATGTTTTGAACGTCTTGAATTTAGATTTGTTATGTCTACAATGTTTTGTTTTCTTAAATAAATAAATAACTGTCTTGTTTATGGAATCAGTCCGAATGATAATATCCGTGTTATTTTTTAGCAATAAGAATAACCGAAACGTGTTACCTATTTAGAATAGCCCTGGAGCTAGAATTCTATGACCCCGATGCATTTGTTACTTCAAACACCAAATCGAGCGTTTTGTCTCAGGGGTACAATTGAAACAAATCTATCTATAATATAATATATAGATATCCATGTAACTACCTACTTTGATCTTGAAGGCGTTTCAGCGAGATCGATTTCAAACAGCATTACAAGCGAATGATATGTAGACCGTTTCACATGATCGCGCGTGTCCTTAATCGGTCCATTGTTTCCGAATCGAATCGCGCCATAACTAAATAAATGTACAACAAATCTGTTTCATTTAAAACGTCTCAAAGTTCGCTCTGACAATAATTTGAGATATGAACCGCCGGATGCTTCCAATTTTTGTGATCTTTATATCATTATTGTGGGCGACGTTACCAAAGTATTATTCTGTATAATGCTAATGTAATATACCAAGAACATGGTATCTGCATCACCGGGAAGAAGTAGATAAGTCATAATATAACTTATAAATTAAATAACTTATTTAATTCTTTAAGAAAAAATAGGTAACATTGAGCTGATTTAAACAGATCATTCCATAATAATTACAAGATAAAAAGAACTTTTTATATACCACGTTTTTAAATTTTCTGTTGAATCATATAAACTTGACAATTCTATGTATTGATAATTTAGGACAAATAAGGCAATTATCAACAAATCATTATTTTGCAACAAACAAACAAACAAACAAACAAACAAACAAACAAACAAACAAACAAACATAGAATACTGAAATGTCATTTTGATTTCCATAGTAACGCACGTATATATTAATAATTTAGTTGCTAGGACCCACCTCCTTAGCAACAAATAATAGTGGATTGTATTACGGATTTCTTCCGAAATAACTTTTCATACAAAACAGAATTCAATTCTACTTAAAGATGGCTAAAAGTATTAAAATAATGCATTGGCATCGTGTTCTGATATATTCTAAAAGTTTCAAATGTCTAGCTAGTCGGGAAGTTAGTTAAAAATCGATTGCAAGATTTGTACTGAATAAACAACCACCGGACAAACAAGAAAGCTAAGAAAAACGTGGTAAAATAAATATTACTTACAATATTTAAATGATAACCAAATTTCGTACCCTTCATTGGTTTTTAGTCGCTGTTCTCGTAAAAATAACATGACTTATCTTTTGAAATGCTAGTTTCTATTTTTTTTTTAATTTTGAGAAAATCTGCCATTTTTTCCTGTCATCTAGCTTATTTTGTCACCCGATCTGGTATATTTTGTGAATGTTGGTAACGTTGGAAGCGTTCTGTCCGCTATTTTCTCAGATCCGAAGAATTATCCTCGTACAGAGACAGAACTGATTCAAAGTAGGAGAAACTGAATATAACATTGTTTTCATGACACCCCCGGCAATACCGAGATGCATTGGTTCAAAATGCATGCTATAACTAAGTGTTATTATTTAATTATTCACTTTGGATACTCTTGCGTGGATAGTTTTGCATAGTTCTAAGAATCAAACATAATAATGAATTCCCATCGTCTCATATCACGAACGCTTGTAACATTAAAGATTACAAATTAACACTGAATTGCATTTGTGTTTGTTTATGCATTTTTTTTGTGTCAATTAAAGACAATTGAATAGACGTGAGTCAGCGGCTGGCGCGTCATACCCTACTGCAGTCGCGTGCAACAGGTCCCTAACAATTGTGCATAAAATATGCGAGCCTTTTCACTTTTTCTCGTTTAAATATTTACATGAAATGCCGCTGGCTGCAGGGTCGTTCCGGTGGCGTACTTAAATTCTGTTAAAAGGGGATCAATTTTTACAAAACATATATTTATAAGGCTGTGTATTGTCCATATTCTATGCCTTGTTTTAACTTAATCACAATATCCATTCCTATCACAGTGATAGCCCAATTATCAGGCGGTACAAGGCAGAGATCGTGGTGTTTAAACTACACGCTATGACCCCTTCTCCGCTGACAGTCTGGCCCGATCGTCTACGTTATAAAATGTAATCTCTTTGGACAGTCAGGATCATAGATAAGGTCAGGATGGCGTGGTCGTGTCTTTCGTTTGAGACCGCCTCGCGATCTGTCATCTAATGTTTGTAAAATTGTATGTGACATTTAATTTAAACGATTTTAAACCGTTCACGTGAAAGTATTTGCTATCCCTCACCTGGTGACTCTTTTACCATTGTTGTGGAAGGTAAACGTAAGATGGGAGGTTACAGTAGGTTACTTGGGGTTGTCAATGGATCATCATCATCAGCCGGGGTCAATCCACTGCTGGACGAAGGCCTCCCCAAGCTTTCTCCAACTCTCTCGGTCCTGTGTCGTTCGCTGCCACGTATTTCCGCCGAACTTTACAAGTTCGTCAATCCAACGGCTTTTAGGGCGACCCTGTGGCCGTTTCGTACCCCTTGGGTACCACTGAATGACGGCATTTGTCCAGCGGCCGTCCTTTCGGCGAGCAATGTGCCCCGCCCATCTCCATTTCAGCTGTTTGGCGACGTCTATTACATCGCGTACTCTTGTCTGCTTCCTAACCCATTCGTTCCTCTTACGGTCCTTTCGCGTGATGCCCAACATGCACCTCTCCATGCCTCGCTGTGTGACTCTTAGCCTTTGGACATCTCTCGTGTTGAGGGTCCACGTCTCGCAGCCATACGTGAGCACGGGTAGCACACATTGGTTGAACACCCTACGCTTAAGACATAATGGTAGGTCACTCTTGAAGATAATGGATAATTAGATATAAAGTTAATACGATATAAAGTCGCCATGGACCATCAAGCCAACCGGATTCCGGCGTCATGGAAGGAAGTTAAGTATTGCCCACAGTGTATTCCTACTACGACGTGATGTTGATATGCCTTGGGAAGAAGTATAGACTGGCGAGCACCATGAATTCTTTGAGGCGTGGTGTCCGTATGCTCCAACTAAGAAACGGACATGTACAGAAAAATAATTTAAATATTGCCTACTACATACTTTAATAACACAATAATAATTATTATATTATTTTCTTCCCAGCGTTTAAAGTGCGTGCACGTCACTGCCAGTTTCGCTCAAAGTTATCGTGGTTATAATTCGTCTATTTTGATTGTTTACAAACAAGCGTCACCTTCGTGGCCTAAATTCGCAAGCTGAAATGCATTTTATCTTTTTTACCAGGTAATTAATTATTTATATGCGAATAACGCAAAATAAAAATAACCACAGTTACATCTGACTGTGTTTAGGCCGCGCGCACACCACGACTAAATTTAATAGTACGTTGTCGCAATATTATCATGTCAGGTGTTTTCATTTCACGAACGGTTTTGACATAGGGATTTTATGTACTATATACACGTGCATCAATCCGGCAGGGGCAGTTGCATACAGAGCATGGAAGGTTGAGATGCGAAAAAGTCAAATACATAGTTCCTTATTCCAGCTTTTCTCCTACGTGAGTGACCCAGCGCCTTAGACCCCAGCGCAGTATTTTCATATTTTAGAGTAACTACTAGCGATCGCCCACGTCTTTGTGACCCTGAAATACGGAGAGAGAAAATAAACAATGATATACGGAATGAAGAAATAGACATTCGTTTTGAATGCAATCTATTCATATAAGTACTATTTTTCAAATCAATCAACGGTTAGTTTCAGGTGCGCGCCCCTCTACCTGCACCTCACCACTCCATCGCTACTACCTGACCACTACTGAATTGTAATTGTTGCTAGTGAGCTATTTTCAAGAAGTTTCCAGACGAGAATTAAAACAAATTATGTTTAGGTTTATGGAAATAGCCGAAACGCTCATTGATTTTATCCCATATTGGTATATACCTAGGGGCGGCAGGTTATATGAAAGTATGGTGAAGCAGGCAAGTATGGTGAGGCAGGCTGGTAATCAATTTGCGGCAAAATTTACACCTTAACATTATATTATATGGGTACGTTATAGTGACCAAAGTAAATCGTCCGTGATGGCCTGCATTTTTTTTTATTGCGTCGCTATTTCTCGTAAGTAGTCGGCTATTGTTGGCCTGCTTCATTCAATTGTATGAGAAAGCCGATTCCTTGCCCCTCTTTTTATATAATACCTCTATGGTATATATATACCATGTATCTGCATTGTTGTCATCGCGTCACGTTGTTTCTATGCATAAATGTGCTATCTTACGTTCGAGTCTAAAATAGCATATAAATGAAAACTAAGTTTAGGAGAATATGCCAAGTACTAAACTTACTTAGGTACTGACCTTAACGCAAACACTTATTTATTTTTAAACACTGCCCAATAAATGCGTATCTTTCCAGTGCAGTCTTGTATCACTGCCATTTGGCTATGTGACAGTGGCGTAGGCTTGTGTATAAAATAATGTCATAACATAACACAATAATATAAATAAAACTTCATTTCCGCTTTTCAACATACGTACATACTCGCGCCGAGATTTTCAAGAGCAGATTGGGCGCGCGGTAATGGAAGGTCAGTAATTTAGTTCAGTTCAGCGGGAAGCGAACATTTTTGTCAATGGTGAGTGATTTATTTAAAGCAAAATTAGTCTATCACCTACGCCAGCGTCGTCCCACGACATTTTGACAAAATTATAATCCGAGTAAATACGTTACTGGGTCCGAGTAAATATTTCTAGGTCAGCTGATGAGTGCGTATTTTATAATAATTTAATTATCTGTTGACAACCCCAAGTAACCTACTATAACCTCCCATATTACGTTTACCTTCCTCTACAATGGTAAAAGAGTCACCACGTGAGGGATAGGAAATACTTGCACGTGGACGGTTTAAAATATGTACTTAGTTTAAATTAAATGTCACATACCATTTTACAGCTGTGATTTTGAGTGACGTTCCAATCGAATTGAAATATAAAATTTGACATTAAATTATAATAATTATAGTAGGTAATATCGAGTAGGTAGTGGCGAAGGGTAGAGGTAGGCTGTTTAATATCTGACATAAATAATGCACGCTAAACCTTGTCAGTCATACGTATTTCTTTTTATTTGACTAAGACTATAATTTACAGATTGTGTTGGTTAGTTTTTTAAAAATCAATCAAACCCTGCCTAAGATAATAGTTTTGGTATGCTATGGCGATCCAAAATAATCGTGCACACTTTTTCTATGTATAAAGTATCAAAAATTATGTATGATTGATTAATGGCATAATTTTAGCTATTTTATAGATAAATGAACATTTTTTTGACTATTATCTATTATGGCTTGGTTTTCGCGCGGTTTAATTGAATTTTAAAAGTTAACCAACATCATCTATAAATTGTAGTCAAACAGTTGCATTCGACCAATCTGCGAAGCTCCATTTGACAACGCGTGTTATGTTGTTTCGTTAAATAACGATGACGTCACATGATGTCGTCGTTGTTTTGTAAAAAGGGCGAATTAACCAAAATGCTACTTTTCAGGAGGAGGATTTTTAACTTTTGACATTTATTTGTTTTTTACCTGTAGATGATTATAAATATCTAACAAGTTTATAATAAAGCTTAGAAAGAATACTGTCATTATAATAGGTATTATTATATAATATTTTAAAAGGCCTAATATGTCACATTTGCTTTTTATTTCGTAATTTTAATTAATTTAATTTTAGTTGATTATCGTTTTTAAGTACTTTTCTGTGGAGATAAAAATTCGCTGTTTTTACACAACAAAGCTAGTGGGGTACATATTGTATTTTCATTAAAATCTCGATTTCGCCAAAATGGTTGATTCGCCCTTTTTACAAAACACCGACGATGTATTCGACACGTTTTTAGGCGAGACGAGTTAGTTGAATGAAAACAAATACGACGGACTGAAAAAGTTTAGTGTGCAGTGTGCACTATTTATGTCGGATCTTAATAGCCTACCTCCACCCTTCGCCACTGAATCGAGTATATATACTTTTAGATCATTCAGAATTCTTCCGGTACTGTAGTAAGTAGGTATATGGTTTTGTGGAAGTACCTACCTGCATTCGCTTGTGTTCCTAGTTTATTCCAGTGCATGTATTTTATATTGTGATGTGTCTGAATTAACTGTTCAAACGCTCCACGAATAATAACGCGTCGATTGGACTGAACGCTACTGTCACCTTTTACTGGTTTAAAGCTCGTAAAATATAAATTGTATTCGGCGAACTGCATACGTACAATTTACCGAACACCACAGCAAATTACATGCAGGACATTATCATTTTTGTTACGAACTGACATGTCACTATTTGCATTTGAATGGATCGTTACTTTTCACAGCGGGATGGATGATCATTGATCACTATTATTTGGGCAGTACGTCAAGCGGCGACCTCGATTCGGTCCATTCTTATTGAACTGTCCTGGCCAGTCTGCCGGTTCGCGGCTTGGACACCCGCGCCAAACGAAATATATGCGAAATGATTCCCCCCTCATTATGCTGTCAGTCAATCTTTTAAAGTGCACATCTTCGTGGTCGCTTGTTAATTCGGCGTTCATCTTGTAATGTCGCACAGCCAGAGCAAGATTCGCAGCATCATATCGTCCACGTTTAAATATAACCCACTGGACTAGCCAGTTCCTTAGCCGGCTCGCACATCACAACTCGCCTCGTGTGCCTAACCGCCATAAATCAAAGCTTCCGAGAACGGGCAGGCGGTGTTCCTTGATAAAACCTCGCACATCTGCCTAGCGATATCGACATTCGCCGCATCGGAGAGTCTCTCGTCTGCCATTTTTATTGTGTTGATTGTATGAACAAACGTCAAACGCGGTGACCAGCGATGAGCGAGCAATGACAGTGTAGACATAGATAGAGACAGAAATGGCCGATGGCCGCGGGCTGTGCGCTTGCGCGGAGTCGACTTTTTTTAGATACAACATGCAGGCTGTAGCAGAATGCGACATGTTGCATGCAGGATCGTCGCAGCGTCGAGTTGCATCGGCCAATCTGCGAAGCTCCATTTGATAACGTTTGTTTCTTGGTTTACGATGACGTCACATCGACGAATTCGTCGTAAGACGCATGCGGCGAGTTCTGATGTGCGAGCCCTCTTACCGGCCATGACCACCAAGGCATTGAACAAGTTAGTCCTGGGTTTGGTAGCTTGTGAATTTTGAGCTAGCGGAGCTGTTTGCCAGGGTCCATCCACACACGCTGACGAGGCATTTGAGAAACTTGAAGCGTCGTATGGAGAGTAGGCTAATCGAGCTGAGTAGAGTCATCATCGAATTCAAATCGTGATATTCAGTATCCGAATACAGAGGACACATACATAATGTCACAGAGACTGAGTCCTACTCTTTTCTTTTCTCTCTAAATTCTTTTTGCCCCATGGTGCATTTCAATTCAATTTCAATTCAATTTATTTATTTTTTAACATATTGTGGACATTGCAAATTATAAGTTTAAGACGTTCACAACATGACATTTAGAAAGAAAGAAATATAAAACAGTATTACATAAAAAAGAGATAGATCAGTATAGAGATAGATAGTATGTTATTAAACAGTAGAAATGTGTAAAGAGTTAATAAAACATGAAACGGTGGTGAAATTCTGTAGATCCCAAAGACTAAGGTGGGCTGGACACGTTGAGAGAATGCCTGAGTGGAAACGGTCTAGGGGCAGACCAAAGAAGAGGTGGGCTGTCTGTATTGAAGAGGACTGGAGAAAGATGGGGAGGGCTGGAGACTGGAGAGTAGCAGCCAGGGAAAGGAGCGTGTGGAGGACAATTGTATAGGAGGCCAAATCCCGCCCCGGGATGTAGTGCCGAGAAAGAAGAAGAAGAAGAGAAATGTGTAAATACAATTAATATAAATTAGATAGGTACAAGGAAGTAGGTACACCGGATGAGTTAAGCAGACCCTATTTTAAGAATTTATAAAACAACGTCCACCTATACTCATTCTCACGTAGGTGGAATATATCAACACCCGAAGCAATTTCGTTGAACATAGTTATCGCCCTCCCAATTGGCATTACCAGTGGCAGGTTGGTTCTGCACCTTGGGAGAATAAACAACTGATGGTCTCTATTTGATCATTGTTATATCAGTCCAGTGCGGCTTCGTATCGGGGTAGCAGAGTGAGCACATTTTTTTCTCTCTTTCAGACACGTTTTAAGCGTCACGGAAGGCGGCCCTGCATATCCACGGCTGTACTTACACGACGGGTGGAGATGGGGAACCTAACATAAATATGCACGTATAAATAATACGTGGCAATGGTGAACGGTAGAGATCAGACATATATAGTGCCCATTTAAATTTGTCAGTCATACTTATTAATTGTTTTCATTGAACTAATAAATACAAATTGCAGTTAGTTTTTTAAATTCTATTAGAGTCTGTATTCTATAAACTGGCGTACACGTCACACGGAAAGCATTGTGCCATCGCATTCAACTGTTCAAGTTTTCAATGGGAGGGAACGAGATGGATGGTGAAGCGGGGGGGAAACCGGCACGCCAGCTTATATAAGACAGACTCTAAATCGTGCCTAAGCTGTGTCTAAATGGTTTAGGAAAGGTTTAATTGAATTTTATTTTTGACGGATCTACACATCCTACATCCTCCTCATCTACATGTACTCACGTGGTTATATTCAAACATTGGCATTATCAGAATACGATATGATGCTGCTACACTCAAGATTTAAACCTTTTTACAGAATCACCCAGAAGGCGATCCATTTCCCATCAGTTATTTTTTTTACTTCTTAGAGTTTGATATAATATTTAATAGAAAATGATGATGTTTGATGTCGGGTCATGCTTAGTCAGTTCTAGGAACTACAATTCGCTTTTCGAAATTATTTTTTTCCCTTACGATTTTATTATGGCACATATCGTTGCAATGTAGTCCTTGCATGAGGTATTCGCCGCACGCGCAAGAAACCGTAGGCTATCGTGGTACTGGAGGTAGGTGCACAATTCACCGCATTACCTTCAACGAGATGCGCAGGAATGCAATCGGCCGCGGAATGTGGAATCAACACGCGTTACGGCATGAGATGGTATTATAATACCATGACCGCAGTCGATTTTACGATTAGCTCTGCTAAGCAAACTAGGAATAAGGAAGTACTTAATGACAATCGACGTTCGAAATTTGATTTTTTTTTATATACATACTTACATAAGGTATCGAGCAGACGTGCGACATCAGTGAGGCTAGGACCGCAATTCACTGAATCTATTTTGCAGTCTACGCTACATAGCCGCGATTTGCGATTTTAAGTTGGTACAGTATGCAGCAGCAACGAGTAGGCAAAATTACAGTGTTACCAGCGTTGCGTTATCTTGACAATATATTATTTTGCATTGAATACGGCTTGCAAAATATACACTTGGCGTGTGGCGTTAAATCTAATGGCGGGTATTCATTAGCGATCCGTAACTGTAACCGCTGCAGATACAGTAATCCATTATGGACGCCAAATAATTAGTTTGCGAGCAATATTTATTTTGCGCATAGAGTTGGTTACAGTATCTGGATTGGTTACAGTTCTTCTTCGATGGCGCTACAGCTCAAGTCGAGCCCTGGCCTCCTCCAACGCCGTCCTCCATCCGGAACGGTCCTCCGCACGTCTTTTCCAGTTCCTGATTTTTAGCAGCTGGTTGGCATCTTTTGTAATGTTATTGGGATATGGTTTGGTTACAGTTACGGCTCGGTAATGAGTCCCCGGCTTTACATTTTCGACATTGTAAACAGTTTAAAACTTTAAAATTACTTATAAAAAGCACGATTTTAAATACCATTTTTTTACACAAATTAATCATTATTTTACTGTATGACTTTTTTATTAGTTGCGAAAACATTGTGTTCTTTGTCAATCTTCGTTCGAGTGAAAACCATGCTTATGATAACTAAATATTAAGATGGGACAGTTATACGGAATAGGACGGTTTATTTATAAAATGTAAACAATAACAGAGAATACTTCAAACGGTACACAAAAATTGATTAACAAGATAAGATGACTCGCTCGATCAAATAACCAGGTGAACTTGCCAAAAAATAGTTCAGTTCAGGTAGGTATCGCATTTGACAACTAGATAACCACAATTAACACTAGAAACAAATCTCGATAGTGTAGGTGCCTAGTTTCAAAATAGAGGACCTGTATGATCAAAGGGGTCAGGCTAATCAGACTAAGCTGACTGGCTGTAAGATTGTGGTAAAAATTACGGAGTTAATATAGGGTTAAATAATTAATTCGTCTACATAGCGCTTGCGACGTCCAGCTCCATCTGTGGGTCTCTTTTCCAAGTGATGCCGCTTGTAATACTAGTTTCTAGTTCTTTTCCCTTTATGTTTCCCTTGCCCCTTCAACAACTACCCCAACTCATCACTGTCGAGTGTTCTAATTTTTTTCTAGAATTCTTTGGTGAATTTTTTGTCTCAATCTTATACTCCCTAAACCGACATTTGTACCAGGTTGGGAACCTCTGTATAGTATTATGACAACTACAGTAGTGTCTCTATTACGTCAACGGATCAGTGTTACAATGTGACTTTAACTCGGCTAATTGTTAATCAAGGATGACGTAACTTTCTAAAGGGGTTAATTTATTTTCAGCCGGACGTTACAGCTTACCACGATGATGCATTTTATTATGTCATTGTTAATCTATTTAAATACGATGTGTGCTATATGTAGGTACCTTTTGCTAGTTAGGTCACTACACCTCGTGCGAAATATAGCATACTATAACTAATTTATTCCATATTAGAACCAGCTAGCTTATGCATTTCAAACCACTTTCATCTTGATAAGCTAATAACGTGTAGTTAGTCCGTTTGCCATCATGTAGATTATATTATTTTTCGTCTCCCACTTGTTTCTCGCATTGCAGAATTCAAAGCAGTGATCTCATCGTGCAATACGGTCTCTGACTGATAGACCTTCCCACTGGAGTAATCCGGTCACTCGCAAATTTTATCAAATTTATCATCAATCAAAATACAATCTTGATCCTTTGACAAATCGTTGTCCATTTTGTTTTAAATTAAATAATGCCATTTAAATATGTGCCCAGCTATCGCTGCAGCTGTAAGTTGTAAAAATTTTTCAGTTAATTTTGAAATGTTTTTAATATAATATGTATTATATTAATTGTACTTCTGGTATTCTACCCAGTGGAACAATAAATAAATCCCCGCCTCCAAATCCAATGCATGTTTCAGTGGTCTGCATTATTCTGGCGCTACCAACATTTTGCAGGCCTATTCTAACATATCACATTTATCACTTTACGTATTCTGGCGGTTAATTGTGTAAAAAAGTCAACCTTCTGACAGTTCAGAAGGTGATATCTTTTAATAGTCCCTCTCTTGACCGTGCTAACTTTGAGGATGAGACAGAGTACGTCAATGTTACATATTGAGAATTGAGATGCAAGATTCAACTGTTGTACTACAATCGCAATGACATGACTAATAAAATTGTATGTTATGTTGATATGTCTGATGTGTCAATACAAAATTCTAGTGTTTGGCTCAATACCGACTAGATGGCACTGGTTCGGCTTTATCCGCTTATGTTCGGTCTTATCTGCTTGAGTTCGGCAGCACGAACATATCCGAATTTGACCGACATGTCTACCAACCTGAAATTTTGCCTTATTATGAATTAGAGATAGTCGCCGATAACTGTTTTGTTTGTAGAATACCTTTCGTGTTAATTTGGACCAATGAAAATAACGGAAACGTGCTAAAGCGTTAAGAATAGACCTGTAGTATCAGAAATGATGCATACTGTCTGCCTCTTAATTCTAAAAGGACGTGTCCTTTGGCCAGCCAATAAAAATAACCATTCTTCATTACATTAATGATTTATACTGCTTTTTGACATGTCGAATAATTTAACGAGGTTATTTATTGTCAACAAATTTGATTAGTAAAAGTGACGCCCGCTCTAGATGACTCGGCAAACTATGACACGGACGACTTATCGCAATATTCTCGAAACCCAGGTCTCAATACCTATATCACGTAGGCACCTGTCCTCTTTACCAATTTGCAATACCGACGTGCAAAACAATACATAATTTGTACAATATTCACAGTTAGGTACAAATCAGAAAATTAGATTTATTTTTTATTTTTAAAAAGTAAGTGCCACCAAAAATAAGCACTCTGTTTCAAACTAATTGAAACCCTCGAGTAATTGCACAATCTCTTTGGCGCAAACCTTAGTATGCGGTTTCCGAGCCACAGGCGGAATCACCGCACCAGACCGAATCTATTATTTTTATTACACTTAGTAATCTTATTAAACTTGACTTGCCATTGCTAAATTCATACTCAAGGATTAGTGAATTTGGAAAGGCGAGGGCGCGATGAATACACTTATGGATTAGGTTAATACGCTGGTGTTTAGTTAATAATCAGACCGCGTTATGCATTCAGAGATCAAAAGACACAACTCTTATGTCTGGACTCCATATGTAAAGTGTCGGGAAGAAGGTTGACTGTCACGGCATCAGACTTCTCCAAGCACACCGTTTCTTTGGTTTGAACCTAGAGTATCCAAGTGACGGTCCTAGGTAAAATGCCGCCCCTAGGCAGCGCCAAAAAGCCGCCCCATTTTTTAACAGTATTTTTATCACCCTTTCATGACTCCAGTATCTAAGAAATGTTTTGTATTGATACATTATTAACAAAATATACACCATAAAGCATACCAAATTAAATTTAGATATAAAAAGCAAATAAACATAATTAAGTTACACACTTACCCAAATCATCAAAGTCTGATGTCGTATTTGGTTGATATTTCTGACACATTTGGTTTTTACCATTTAGCAATACACATAATATTTTTACAAAGCTATTATTGTAGGTAGGTTCAACATGTAAACAAAATATTTTTAGCCATTTCTATAAGTATACCAAATCTCGATTTGCCGCCCTTCAAGTAACTGCCGCCCCCAAGCGATGCTCAATCTGCCTACCCCCACGGGACGTCACTGTAAATCCAAACCGGTTTAAACCGAAACCGGGTAACTGCGCATTTCTAAAACTAACCGAATACCGGATAATTTTACGCGGTTAACCGGCCACATTCTTAATAGATTGCTATTTGTACGAATAAAAAAATAAGCACTGCTGTTTTAAACCTAGTTAATTTCATTGTACTTACTTAATTATGGCGCAGGTGGCTGGATTGGTTAAGCATATTGGGTGGAAGCCAATGACTGCAGGTTCGTATCCTATCCGGGCACCATATATTTAAAAGATTTTTTTAAATATCTTTGGAGGTGTTTCCAAATGTTATTATTTAGTTAGGTATATCCAAAATATTTAAACATGCAACTCTGCATTGCATTGCAACATGCATCATATGTTTTCTCTGTGATTAATCCTGTTGGTTGACCTAAATAATAATACATATATATATATATATATATAAAAAACTATAATATGACGTGTGTTGTTTGTTGCTTACTAGTTTCGGTAATATGGTAGTAAACTTAGTACTACTTACGACTTTTTACATGCGTTCGATTAAGCAACACTGTTGTAAATGATGATTAATGAGGCGTATTCACTAGAAGATAAACGTTCCCATTCAAACGAGCTTAAAATAAATTATTAATTTTCCTTAGTTAATCGGGTATTTATAGAACGTTTTAACGCCCTACGCCACTGTCCAAAATAAAACGTGCGTAAATACCAACCAGCTACACATGGACGAATTTCATACTAATAATATTAAGATACCGACCCTTCAGAATCTTTACATTATAGTAATTGATTATTGTCGACTTTTATACACATTGGTCAATGTACGCAGAAACCATCCAACTCCCAACTTTAATAAATTTATTTTTCAGAAATGTGGGATGGATTGATTTATTGCAACAGCGTAAAGTAATTATTATTTTTAAAACGTTTTAATGCGACCGTTACCTAGGTATATAGATAATACAGTTGATTTTCTAATCGACAGTTATATACACAATTTCATTATTGAAATGGTGGAATTACGTCATGAAGACAAATTTGCACGACGAGAAAGTGGTATTTTTTAAGCCATTACATTATCAAAAATCAGAAAGGCTTGCTTACCTTGTTAATTTTAAACGCGTATATCGGCAGATCCAGATATATATGAGTATGGTCGTTTACGACACGATTCGCAATGTCAATACCTGCAAATAAAATTTCATAAAATTTAGTTGTACTACCTATATTTCATTTCATTTTTGTTTACATTGCATTGTTGCAATAAATAGGGCACGCATGGGAAAAGGATGTTATATCGTATTGGTGTCCTGAATTTTAGTTGAAAAGTAGTACATATTCAACTTTGAATAGTAGGTGCAATCATTTATTGTAGGCTTGCCAGCAGTCCCGGAACATTCCCGCGTGGTCTAGGACAATTTGGCGCCGGGACAACTAGACGTCACGCAATTCGAAATTAAATAGACGTTAGGTACTTATAAAAAAATATTTAATATTATTATTTATATTTAAATTATTATATTATGATTTAATATGTTTAAGTTCCAACGAAAAAAGAGTTTTTTTATTTTATGTAAAGCCTTAGGGACGGTAATTCTCAATCCGCAATAAAAAACATTATGTTAAGAGTAAAACTACTAAGTAGTAGATAGAAACTGATTAAAATTCCTCGTCTACGTTCTGTATGCGTGTCTACGACAGTGCGGCGTCCAATTGTCCTGGCGTGCAGTTGTCCCATTCCCTTCCCGCGTATTAGCCAGATCGGTTATAGGTACCTACTAGGCTACTACAACTACGCTAGATATCTAAATACATCCTTTTAAATATTTTAAAGGTAAAATAGGATTGCTTTATTAATATTGTATTAACTACGCTGCAACGGCGCTTTATGGAACTAAAACCTGCACACAATGCATAAATAATGGAAGCGACTATTTGGTACAAGTATTATTATCTCTGTTATGACATCAGTCTTCTTTTTCTTCTCTGTTCTTTTAACAAGAAGTTACATACAATTTTTATGGAGGATCGGGCCCCATAATATGTCCTCTTATGACTGATTTTGTTTAGTAACCTTTCAATGGCTACCGGCAACTGGGCGTTTCCTCGCAATCGCCATGGTATCGGCGGTTAAAGGTTAATTCGCCAAGTGTGCTGGAGAATTTATTTTACAAATATTTCGAATAAAATAACATATTATGTATATTGTTTATAAGTGATAACACTGATAACATAGCACAACACAACGTGGACTTTCTTTATAGTCACACGATATTAATAATTTGCACATTCAATATTTTTGTGAAGATAATATCTACATTTATTTTTACGATTGCCACGGCCTACAGCTGTAATGGAAAAATACGCATTTCTTTAAAATAAACTGAAGTATTATCGATATTCTAGCATTGACATCTGTCTCAATATTTTTGACCAAGGTGAGTTAAAATGTTATAAAAAATCAGATAGGTAATCAAATTAAATAACAAGCTTATTTTAAAAACGCGTTTTTTATATTATTAACATTAATATGTCGATATAATAAAGTCAATAAAGTAGAAAATAATCACAAGATAAAAAGAACTTTTTATATACAACGCATTCAAATTTTCTGTTGAATCATATAAACTTAACTTGACTAGCTTAAACTATCAAAAAAATGTGTACTTGATAGAAATACTGAATAATGAAATGTCATTTCATATTGATTTCCATGGTAACGCACGTATATATTATTTAATAATTAAGTTGCTAGGACCCCCTAGCAACCAATAATGGTATCGAAATAACTTTTCATACAAAACAGAATTAACTAAAAATGAATTCAATTCTACTTAGATGGCTAAAAGTATTAAAAATGCATTGGCATCGTGTTCTGATATATTCTAATAGTTTCAAATGTCTAGCTAGTCGGGAAGTTAGTTAAAAATCGATTGCAAGATTTGTACCGGACAAACAACCACCGGACAAATAAGAATACGACCCAAGAAAAACGTTGTTAAGTATCACAGCAATTCCAATAAATGTTTTTTTGAATCCCTTTTGAATCCCATCCCTTGTATGTTTCAAGAAAATTATTTACTTATGTCAAGAAAGTGCTGTTTTACATGATCACAAAGGGACTTATTGTAGCGATTTGTATATTTTCGTATTATATAACGCCCATGATAACCGAGCGGCTTACGCGTCGGCTTATAATGTCGTGGGTGCCAGGTTCGAATCCTGGGTCTGGCAAATAATTATATTGTTTTTTTAATGTGTGTTTGTAGTCAAGGTATGGACCTAATAGGTTGTGCAGGTCTAATATCCATTTCTCGTAAAAAAAAAAAGAACAAAAACCACCATACAAACCACCTCCACTATGTGTTATTACTCAATATTATGATCGGACATGGTCAAAACATTTTTTTGACCAGGCTGAGGTGTGAGAGATTTTATTTTCTGTCATTTAGTTAGAAACGAATTCAAATATTTCACAGAGTGAAAACATTTATTCAACTAAGATGTGTTAGCTTTTTAAAATGAGTCTTTTTCGTTTGACCTGCCCCAACCCTTAAATTAGGAAGTGGTCTTCTTATCTCAGACAAATTTAATATATTATATTATAGAACTGTCTTTTTGACAGTTAAACTTGATTTAAGTATGACTCGTTGAGATAAATATCTGTTCAAATATTATAAAAACATGCACCTATTCATCAAATGCCTCTGTATTTACAGTGGTATGTTAGTTTTCAACCACTGAATATTGTGGGTAGAGTTGGGTATTTCCCGAGAAAATCTCAATCTCGAGATTCGGGATTTCCCGAAATGATGAAATTTTGAATTATCGAGATTCGGGATTTCCAGAAAATAATTCTTGATATCGGGAAATTAAAAAAAAAAACCTGTAAAAATCGTAAAATCAGTGTAAAAACAGACAAATTCTAAAAAAATATGATTTTTATTGTATGATATGAAGAAGACAAACAAAATAGAAGTAAGAAAACAACAATATTTCAAAACATTACTTATTAAAATAGAATTTCAAAAAACACAGACTGTCAATGGCTGCGTCTGACAATCGCGTACGCTTTTGAGATACAAAATTCCCTGATGTTGCAAAAATTGCGCTCATTTTCAGTAGAATAGATAGATATAGAAAATCGTTTTAATTAATATTTAATAATAAAGAAATCCCGAATCCCGAGAAAAAATTCTCGAGATCCGGGATTTCCCGAAATGTTAAAAACTTCAATTCTCGAGATTCGGGATGGAAAATCTCGAAAATTTCTCGAGAATTCCCGTCGGGAAAATCCCGAAACCCAACTCTAGTTGTGGGTATATGAACGGATAGCTGAGAATGGCTTAATTCAACAATTCGTTACAGGCTCTCATGATGATTATGGTACTCGTGGTTTAGGCGTCGGTCGCACGTATTGACGGAGATCCTATGTAAAATATCCATAAGTATCATTACAAAATAATGTAAATTTCGTTTATTCGCCTACACAAGAGAGTGATCACTGGGAAATGGAGGCTATAATTTATTATACTTACATCTCTTCTTCCCTGAGTCAAAGTCACATGCTCTTATTTGCAATCAATACATAAAAGCGCTTGTAAGTGATGGGTTGAGCGAATGGCCAACAATCAATTCGCATTAAAAGTCTTTTAAGATACCTTCACACTGCGCTAGTTTTTTTTAATGAAAATGGTAAAAGTGAATACATATTTATTTTACTTAATGGGAGTCGCTCATGTTTCGGTTGTTGGCTGCGAGCATCCCAGTCACGATTACGGGTGATGGCTATGTGGGATGTAGTGAAATTTCATTGATTTGTATTATTATTGGATTGAATTGAACTGACGCACGTGCTCACCACACGTCTGCGGCCATTTTCCGCCACGGAAGCCTTCGACGTAACTCTCACAGCGTTGGCTAAAATTATAAAAATGTAAGTATAGCTAGTAACCAAGGACTGAACAAAATCGAAGCATAAGTGTTAATATGATGGCTTTCTGTATTGGTAGGCGGAGCACTGGGAACACTTTGGAAATTCGAGGAACTCAGGCCTACAAAATGTTACAATAATATTATGTAGGTATACGTGTAATATACAGTGATACCAATATGCAGTGATTTATACTGAAGCAAAGCGCCGCTTACCAGCCCTTTAACTAGACAAAAGCGTCGGCGCCTGATTACAACTGTATCCATACTTCTTCGCGTAGGTATCTGAGAAACGCCACATGTCTGTATCTCTTGAATGATTGACTTATGAATCTTTATATGACGGTGTACAGATCGTGCCGCATATTTTAGGTTAACCTACATTCGACGTTAGTTTTTTTTACGGTTTTTTTTTGTTTCGACACATGTTTCAGTAATGGATTGGCGAGTAAATTAGAGCTATGCACAGTTTGTATTATCATTATTAACTCCGGCGTTAATTCGCGATACCGAACGACACATAACCAAAATGAAAAAAAGAGCCTAATCGTGCCCACCAATCACGGATAATTTAAGAAAGTCGTACTACAAAGTTTCGCGCCAAAAGTCAACACGCCTGGGCATAGAGAATGTTTCCTTTACATTAATGAGTTATAAAAAAATAGATACATATTGAAATAATTTAAAATGCAATATTTAGTGGCGCAGACGGGTGATAACATTACAAAAGATGCCAACCAGCTGCTAAAAAATAGGAACTGGAAAAGACGTGCGGAGGACCGTTCCGGCTGGAGGACGGCGGTGGAGGAGGCCAGCGCTCGACTTGAGCTGTAGCGCCATCGAGGAAGAAGTGGCGCAGACACATTAAAATGGCAATTAAGATTTTGGTACAATTTAATAATTATATGACTAGTTTCAACTGTTTCGAGACCCCTTTTTATAATTTTTGACGAATCGATCGCGTCATCTGCGTCAAAGAGATGACATACTTTCTTGTTGATTTTTTAAAATGTCCAATCTACAAATCTAACTACCTACTATTTCTAAAAAGTTATTAACTAGATGGCAGTGCCAAACTATATTTATAAATATAAAACATACCTATATAAGTGTACAATATATTCTTTATAACACTTTATAGTGAAACAGTAGTGTATTTAGTAATATATAAGTGGAACAATCACAAACACCCAGGCTTTGAGAAAATCACATAAATTTATTGTGAGTTGTGACCTCACCGGGTCGAACCCGGAACTCCCGGAGGAAAGACCAACTCCTTACGCACTGCACCACGAGAGCAGCCGTATGATCGAAAATCTATGTCCTATTGCGCAATACATTTTTGAACAATGTTAACGAATATCAAAGAAAATTTTCCCACAGGCGACCTTTTCCCTTATCATACATTTTATCAATTATTATCAATTAGTATCATTTTTTTTTTGACAAGTGTACGAAATTATTACCTTTTATAGTATTTACGTGATTTATGTATGGAAATTAAATGATGCAGCACACTTCCTAAATCGATCGCGGCACATTCGTGTGTCGCATCACGCTGGTTGGGAAACTCTGCCGTATAGAAATCGCAAAATAAATTATTATTTCGAAAGGTGTTATAGGTCGATAGCTTTAACGTGGTAGGTACCTACACATTTTACAGTATGTTTTCGAAGTATTTAAATACAGTGGTTTATATACAGTGGTCGTGTATTTACTGTGTAGGTATTTACATCTATCGGTTTAAAGGTCGATAACCTCATTGTGTCCATAGTCCATAGTCAATACAGAATACACCTTCCGTCTGGTGCCTTGCGGAGGTGAGGCAGACCGGAGGTGCATCATTCGAGTCAGTACGGTTTAGAACAGGTGAGGTAATTCAATTAGCGCTCGGTACAGTGACGTTTCGCGTTATATTGTTAGAGAGGAAAGAAATTAAACCTCCTCAAAAATCTTATTACTATTGTTAGATTGTTTGCGATTTGTTTTACTATGGAAATATGAACTTTTAATTTTAATGTATGAGATAATACCAGTAAACAATTTTTAGTATGTATGTTACATAGCGCCTCGGAGGGTGGGTATGTTAGGCATAAGACGGAACATCATTTAAGAAACCAATTCCTTATGAAGTACTGTCGAACAAGAACTTCTTGTCCACGTGTTAAAACTGTGAACTAACAAGCCTCTCCTGTGCAGTTAATCGCACTTCCGTTTTCAAATGAAAAACGCCCCCATATTTATCATTTCATCTTTCTCTTCCGTGGTGTACGGATCTATCAATGTACGTAATTTGCTGCTTTTTATAATAAAAATATGTCTAAAACGATCAGGAGTGATGTTAGAAATATTAGTAGTACACTTTTGGTTTATTTCGAAGAAAGGGAGTCGCATCTAAAAAGAGAGCCGATGCATTATTGAAATACGCGTTGCCGCCATGACAGGTACGTCGCTGAGAAGTCTTCTATATAAGACTACAGCGACTTCCTGTTGTCGAGATGTTGTTGTCGGACAGTACCTAGTGGTGATGTATGTTGCCAAACTGATGAAATGGATGGAGTGAACACACCGTTCAATGAGACGTGATACCTTCGACCCAAGCCACGCGATATTTCATTTTCATTTCATCAAGATTCACCATAATTTGTGTTTATTTTCTGCAACGGTCTTAGGGGGCACTAGCCAGCGTGTACTATTTATGTCGGATCTTAACAGCCTACCCTCACCCTTCGCCATTGCAGTCTTAGGTATACCTCGTCTTCCGTTAATCTTTCCAGTCAGCACTCTGTAGTCTTTGCTAGGTGGATGAGTGCGAACGTTGCTCAGAGTAAAGCATACTGCAACCCTATGTTGTAACTTGTGACATGAAGTCATCCGACGACATGACGTCATATGACATCATTGTGACGTACTACCGGAGTGAGTCAATAGTCTTCGAGAAATTAACGCTACTCTAATACTGGCGTTATTCATGGTCCCCATACACAAATAGGTGTTTCGGCATAATAATATCTATGGTGAGCCGTGTGCATTGGGCGGCTCGCCTCGATGCGTGTATTGAGCATACATCACAATTACGTCATGTCGTCGGGTGACTTCATGTCACAAGTTACAACATAGGGCTGCTGGTTGATGTACAAAGGGAGAACTGTCCAAATCGAATATAGTAATTTATTGTAGGTACAAAAATGAATTGGTTATTTTTCTATAAATATGGCACACCACTGCGAAATATCGCACGGAAGGCACTGGGCCGGTGGGGAGAGGAAGTACCTCGCATCACCTCTGATGCAATAATTATCGCGATTGGTGACAATGACCCGTGTGCTATTACGATGATGTTAACGCTTGTCATAGAATACGCGTGCTTTCACGGTAAGTAGGTACATATCTCACCAGCATCTTTGAGTAATAAAATTCTATTATGTTTGGTTTTTATAATCATATCGGCGGAACATATAAACATACCAATGTAAGTGTCTTCGCCGCTAAGTTCTCTGGGCGGATGAGTGAGGCGGGGGGACGTATATCTCACCAGCATCTTTGAGTAATAAAATTCTATTATGTTTGGTTTTTATAATCATATCGGCGGAACATATAAACATACCAATGTAAGTGTCTTCGCCGCTAAGTTCTCTGGGCGGATGAGTGAGGCGGGGGGACGTCTATACATGTCTTGTCGGTATGTCAGAATGGTTAATCAACCCATTTTGATACAATTTCTCGCTTATTTTCTTGAGTAAAATCATTTGTTCGTCTGAAATGCTGTATCGGTCGAAAAATAAATAAAGTTCGACAATTGTGTAAGCCGGCTCGCACATCACAACTCGTCTCGTCTGCAACGTGTCGAATACGTCGATGTGACGTCATCGTTATTCACAAAACACACGTTGTTAGGTGGAGCTCCGTAGATCGGTCGAATGCGACTTTTTAGTTTGAAAAAACATATAATGCTGCTATCAACAAATCGCATGCGTTTCGGCCTGCGAGTCGAAGACGCTAGAACGCATATGCACACCTACGAATTGGTCATTCCTATACCCGCTCGCCGGTCGCCGCATCCAAATGTATATGCGTTTCGAGACGTTACGCGCGACTGTCGCTAGGTAGATTTGCGCGGTCTTCATCTGCAGCATAGGAACGACGTTTCTGGAAGGTTTGATTTATAGCTGTGTGGCAGACGTGCGAGCTTAGATGTGAGAACCGGCTAAGGGTGACCATTAATCAAACATTTTCTAGGGGCGGGGGGCGTAACTTTGGGAACCTCTGGTATACAGTTTTATGGGTACCATCAGTTACACATAGATTATTCTTGGTACACATGCATGTGTAATAATTCGTTCAATGTTTGTATTGATAAATGCTGGACGAAGTTCTCCCTTCCACTTCTTGAGTTCGTTGATCCAGTGGGTTTAGGGGCCTGTGGTCGTGTAATGCCCCTTAGGTGCCACTGTTTGACTGTATCTGTCAACGTATCCAAACAACAGGCCATTCATCAGCTTGGCAACCTCTATCACATCGTGTATAGGTAAATCGTTTTACAGTGGCACCATGGGTACGGCAAATGTGGCTTGCAGTTGTAGTGGTATTGTTTGCTAGCATTGAAACAGGCATTGTCGCAAGCAATTCAATACACGCGCGAATCGCTTATGGTGCCACTGTAGAATGATTTACCTATACCTTTCTCTGTCTCCTTATCCATTGTTTTATTTTGTGCCTTTCAGCGATATGGCCAACAAGCACCTTTCCATGCCACGTTGTTTTTTTTCTTTTGGATTAGTGGTCCATGTTTTACATTCATACACGCTAGTACCTACCTACTGGTTGAACCATTGATTTACCATAATATGATAGGTTTTTACCTAATTTCGCATAGGTTTAACACGTACTTCATTTTTAACATTTCGTAAAACAATCAAGACCATTTATTGGTCGGGCTATTGATTGATATTAGGCGGTATGCCGCCAATGGCTATGGGACAGTTTACAGCCAGTGAGGTTTTATATAACGCAGGTGAGTCTAAACTGAACGTGGTCTCCACTATTTTCGCTTATAAAGGCGTCTCTATGAGCACAGTGATAGAAGGCCCACTCACGGAGCAGGGCATACAGAGGAACCAGCGCATCTTCTTCCTGAAAAACCTGAAGACTGCGTAGAAGCCCCCAGAAAACGGGGAACTAAATCGGACGCAGACCGGAATCGACGGACCTCCTAATGAGAATGCACGAAGCAAACCCTAAAAAATGTTCACCAAGAGACAAACTCACCCAGACCACAAATTGGGTCTCGGGCCGGTCGCGAAGCCACCGAGGCCCAACTTCAAAAGAAAGGGAATAAAAAACTACCTAAAAGCACTCCTAGAGATAGATACTTCATATAACGGGGATAGGCAACGTTTGCCTGGCGCCCCATATCTAAGGGTCGTATGCATGAGATTCCCAAAAACCTTATAGGCTATATACTACACGTTTGTATGCAGGAGTACAAACGTAATTCGTTGTTTAATGTGACGTCATCATGTGTCAGTGTATCCGTATAATGGCAATCTTATAAAATTTCATTCCCCAGTCAATCGAATCAACTCAATCGATCAATAATTCAAAATTTTGAAATTGTAAATGTATCTGAAAGTGTGCGAACGGTACCATATAAATTTAATAATTATAAATGAATAATTATTATGAACTTTAAATAATTTATCAGTTATTTTATCACATTTATTTTATAATTCTACTGTACGAAAGGATAAAGTATTGCCAGTAAATATTTCCATTTGGTGGCAATACTGAATACATACATATTATTATGACTAACTTCACTTTAATTATGAAATGTCAAAACAGAATAAGAATAAATGACAGAAATGCAAACGGATTTAGGTAATAATATGTAATGATCTCTGTATAATATTATCATTTATACCAATCACCGTATGACACTAATGATGTATCCAGTGTATTTGAGAGTTCTGCCTTGTTTATTACAGTTATCTTACAATAATTAACTAGGTAGGTAGGTACCATATATTTTGAAGAATGCAGAATGCTTCCAATTGCATATTTTAATGCCAGATACAGCAGTAGGTACCTATTTTTGCGGTCGTTTAGCGGAGATATTTTATCGTAATCTTATGTAAATCCATCTTATCTCTCCATGATAAATAGTGCGCTTTGACATTTGACATTTGAAAGTGACAGATAAAGCAGCCATTTTCAATGGCGTGTGACGTCAGATTGCTTACGTCACAGACTGTGCTATACGCTATATGATGGAAAATCGGTTAAATAGCTTATAAAGAATTTGGGAATCTCATACATACGGCCCTAAGCTAATACCCCAAGCAAGCAAGCACAGTGATAATTCGAACCTTGTTGGATTGAACACTTACGTTGTAGGCACATCGAACTGTTACATTTGAATATGTTATTTAGATTTAGACACACCCCATGTCAGTTTGGATCTACGAGCAATCTCGTCACGGAGGACAAGCATTATGCAATGATATTGCCTCTCAAATGCATATAATACATATTATGTAGCTATTTTCGACAGCCTCAAAGTTCATAAAAAGGTTTATCCAACCGCGTTAGCTTCACACGTACGATCGCATTACAGTTACAAAGTGATGGTTGAGTGGTGAGTATTTTAATGTACACCCACCTTCAGTTATTTTAACTATGTATATTATGTATTGTTACGATAGATGGGCTTAGTTTAAAAAAAAAAAACAACAATGTTGGGATAGCGAAATTGCCGCGAAAAAAACCTAACGTGTCCAAAGGCTGTTTCATGTAGAACAAATCGAATACGATTGGATGCATTGGCGTACGCAGGTTTTTACTGTTCTAATCAGAGCTGTGAAATTCTTAGATTTAAGGGCTCGATTCCTGTGTTATAAATCGCGAGAAATTCTGTACGGTAAACATTTAAACACCCCATAAGACAATATTTTTTTATACTCTGAAATACAATGATTTCACAAAATGGTAGATAATACGAGGGTGGGTCAATAATTCCTTAGAAAAAAGCATTAAAACAGTTTTTATTTTTGTATTTTTTTTTTATTTCTCAACATAATCTCCTTGGAGCTCAATACACTTGGTTAGACGTTTCTCAATTTTTTTTAAACCGTCAGAAAAATAAGTTTTCGGAAGGTCCTCAAAATAAGCATTTGTCCGATCGATGACTTCTTCATTTGAAAAAAAACGTTGTCCACTTAGCCATTTTTTTAAGTTTGGGAAAAGGAAAAAGTCACTGGAGGCTAAATCTGGCGAATACGGTGGGTGGTCGACCAATTCGAACTTCAATTCTTCAATTTTAGCCATTGATCGTAAACATGTGTGAACACGGGCATTGTCCTGATGAAAGAGGATTTTTTTCCTGTTTAAATGAGGCCGTTTTTCTTCAATTTTGTTTTTTAGCTGGTCCAATAAAGATGCATAATAATCCCCTGTTATTGTTTTTCCTTTTTCCAAATAGTCAACGAAAATAATTCCACGTGCATCCCAAAATACAGTAGCCATAACCTTACCAGCTGATTTTACGGTTTTCGCCTTCTTTGGACATGGTTCGCCTTTCGCAATCCACTGCTTTGACTGTTCTTTCGTCTCGGGAGTATAGTGGTGTATCCATGTTTCATCTACAGTCAGAAAGCGATGAAAAAAATCATCCGGATTGCGTTGCATGAGCGACAACAGGGCTTTAGAGGCCACCACCCTATTGCGTTTATTGTCGACTGTGAGCAAACGCGGCACCCATCTTGCAGAAATTTTTTTCATGCCCAATTTGTCATGTAAAATAGAAATGACGCTACCTTTTGAGATCCCTGTAACCTCAATTATCTCACTCAACTTTAATCTTCGGTCACTTAACACCATATCGTGGATTTTATTGATCATTTCTGGTGTAGTCACCTCTACAGGACGTCCTGAGCGTGGTTCATCCTTTGTTGATGTACGACTACGTTTAAATTCATTTAACCAGTTATAAATAGTTGCAAGTGAAGGAGCAGATATGCCGTGAACTAAATCCAACTCATTTTTTATTTCCTTTGCTGTTAACCCTTTTATATTAAAATGTTTAATAACCGCTCTAAACTCAATTTTCTCCATTTTCCATTTTTCCATTTTCCACAAGCAAATTTTTTTTTAAATGTACGAGAAACACACAACAACCCGACCAATCTGATTGAAACTTCACAGCATACTGAATCGGTAGTGCCGCTGCATGAAAACAAACCGCTTACAGTACTAGTCGCGCCACCTGTCGGCTTTTCTAAGGACTTATTGACCCACCCTCGTAGTATGCATACCTAAATTATTTTTAATTCGACGAAAGTCGGTAGCTATTTCTGGTGTCACTCTATTATCAAGATAACAAGGTGTGACAATCGAAATAGCCACCAATAAACCAACCTGTAGAATTTAATATTATTTTATATTAGGTATCACTTTGTAGAATGAAATTTTACCAATAAAATGCTAACTCTAAAAAATATAATTATCAGTAGTATTAAAGAGCACGTGGAAACAGTACGTCTATTTTTTTTTTAATTCCGTCGGGTTCTCAAAATTTTGAAACCAGAGTTCCAGGGATCTATTCCGGTTCGTTTCCCAGCTCATAAATATTTAATTACGTTGAGTTGTCTGTTACTGTAGGTGAATTTGGTACATATTACTGCTTCAATATTAAGGTAGTGGACGGTAGAGGCGCTGGAATGGGAGGAAGTATTAGTGAAAATCTAGGATGCTCAAAATGGGCAGTTAATACAAATCTATATCTTTCATATTCACATGCAAGTGTGAATAATTGTTGTGTTTTAAGTTGTATCAGGAGTCATACGATTTGTATTCACGAAAATAAGAAAATGTCACATTCAAATATTTTGTCTTTATTGTGTGTCATGTTATGTGTTTTTAAGTGGTAAAACATTCGGCTTTTCTAGGCATAATAATACATTTCAATGATCTTTTAAGAGTTCCAGGGATATATTCCGGTTCGTTTCCCAGCTCATAAAATATATTTAATTACGTTGAATTGTCTGTTACTGTAGGTGAATTTGGTACATATCTTAGACAATAGATACAGATAGACGCTTCACATTGCCTTGGTACGTGAAGCTGCTTGCCGTGTGTTTGGTTGTGTGAGTGAGTGGACATATACGAATACAAACGTTCGAGACCATAGGCGTGCGGGAGAAACGGAATATTATTAATATTCATTGATGTTCATTGGTGGATATCTTCAATATAATAAATACAGAAACTTCAAAATGTATTATTATTTAATTATCATAATAATATGGTACTTACATTAAAATTAACAAAGTAAATAACTAAGTAGGTACATGAGTATAATCAATATTAAACTGACAAATTATCATATTAATTTACAAGTATCAATAATTCAAAGGTATGAAATCACATCATCTAAAAATATATACCTACAGAGTATATAAATAGACATGCACAATAGCGAATCGAATACAAAATATGGATCAAAGAAAATCACTTTGAAAAATTCAGATTATTAAAACACAAGTTGAAGGACGTGCAAAAAAAACCTATACAAATTATAATATTTGGATTATATAGAACAGGTCTGGGCAAGCGGCCCGCCAAGTTTTTCTGCGGGACCGGCGAGTTTTAATCGTATTTTTGAAAAAAAATACTTTTTTCTACATTTAACGCTTTGTTAAAAATAAAATTTTATAAATACATAATGAATCATGCCAGTAGGTATGTTTTATCTATTTTTGTATTTTCGTTCAAGCGGTTGCCACATTTAACTGGTATTTTATTGTAATTCGTTTAAATTATATATTATGGAACCTCTTTGTTCAAATTACTTACCCTCAAAAAATGTTTCAATCCTTCAAATTGCGTGGGCAATGCGTCATACGTTAAGCATACCCTTTTTTTCGTTCTTTTAAGATATGCCGCTTCGAAATGTTTTTATTAATACAACTACTTAACAAATACAACTACTGGAAGTCGGAGCCCAGCTGGAAGGATTGACACGATGTATTTGATTTATCCAATTCTGCCTTTTTGGTTCATATTTTGGGAATCTGTAATCCATTAGGGAGCAACATTACAATAACATTCATAAACCAATTACATTTAGGAAATCACGAAGCAAAAATGTTCACAAACAGGGCACTAAATCGATTATTCCTGGGGAGTTTTTCAACATGTATACTAAATTCCATTTCTTTAGCAAAACAATAAAATGATTGCCTACTATAGGTAATCTTTACTAATATTTTTTTTCAGTTTTTTGTTACTTCAATTTTAACCACATACCCAGTTTTTGCGGACGCCTATGAATAATCATTTCGCTAGTGCTCGCCCAAAGTGCTCGCACTAGACGTTCAGCATTAAAATATAATTTTCTATTTTTTTACATTATATAGTATTGTTAAGCGGTGAAAATGCAACCATTCGATAAAGATATGCATAATTAAAGTTATTTCGAAAAAAACACTAGGTCACTTGATATTAAAATATATAATAATATACAAATAAATTATCACGAACATGTATCAACTTACCTATGAAACGTAATACCATCTTCTTGCTTATCAGTACGGCTACCACACTTTAAGACAACACACAGAACCATCTTTTCTACTTAATTAACCAAAAATATTTACCACTGACTTTATGTTTACCACAAAAAAATGCAATTGTAGCAACACGAGCTCGCGGTTATGGATGCTTTCTGAAGCGTTTCACCACGATTTGCCAGCGACATTGTTGGAAACTAACCAACACATGTGTAGACCTTTTATCTTACTCTAGCGCGTGTCTCAGAGATCGTAAGGGTGCCGAATACTTTCTCACTCGCACTCATGCATCGTTTTTGTTCAGGCCTTGGTACATATATTACTGCTTCAATATTAAAATGTAGCACCTACGTTGTTCGGCGCTGGAATGGAAGGAAGTATTAGGGAAAATCTAGGATGCTCAAAATGGGCAGTTAATACAAATCTATATCTTTCATATTCACCTGCAAGTGTGAATAATTGTTGTGTTTTAAGTTGTATCAGGAGTCTTGCGATTTGTGTTCACGAAAATAAGAAAATGTCACATTCAAATATTTTGTCTTTATTGTGTGTCATGTTATGTATTTTTAAGTAGTAAAACATTCGGCTTTTTTAAGCATAATAATACATTTCAATGATCTTTTACATGTCGTTTAATTGTATGTGTTTTAAGTGATGATAAGTTCTGCCTGTAGAAGAACAAACATCGCAGTTTTAATAGACTAAATTTTTATTTTCAGTATATCATTTTTGGGTGGTTTTCTGATAAAAGTATGGTATACCTACATTGTTAGGAGCGGGAAATAGCGGCTATCAATTATTTTGGTAATTGGGACATCAAAATAACCGTTGATTTTGTACTTTGACATTTTAAAATCTAGCGTGAGTAGACATTATTTTTGCTCTACCCAGGTAGACATCACTTTCATTCTGTTTTATTGTGCTCTCCACCTACCTGCCCAGGTGGAAATGCCAGGCGTTTGATACGAGTCGTTTTTATCGCCTCTATTCTCCGCTATAACAACTATTGTGCAAATAATTTTACCGTCCTCATTTTGTTTCATGACCCTTTTTACGAGCCGGGGCACTTGTGCCGAAATGGTTTTCCACGACTGGCCTAATAGAGCGTTTGACGTCACACCAGTGGTCGATAACTGTTTATTTTAATAGTATTAAAAACAATTGAATCAAAATCATTTTGCTGCGTCATATGGAGCAATGTTTCTTAACCTCTTTAAATCCGCGGACCACAAAAAAATCAAAAAATGTTATGCGGACCATCAACATTGGAATAAAATAATAAATATTTATATACCTAATTGATTTTTTATTCAAAACAATTAATTTTGCGACACAGTAGGTATGCTGATATAACATTATTTAAGTATATTAAAACAGAGTAGCGCTCGAAATGGAAAAGTTTACGAACCGGAGCGCTCGACAATGTTTCTGAAGATATTTACATTGTCATTAAATCGTATGTGTATTTTGTAAAAATAAGTGTGTAAGATTTTCTATTCTATGGCCTATCTAGCTCAGACGGTCAACATATTTTTCCACGAGACGGAGCGATAATTTTACAAATTTCACTAGCCGGAACGGCGCTCCGGTGCGTTCCGTTCCATTTCGAGCCCTAAAACAGACAGTAAGTAACAAAAAAATATAATTAAAAAAAATCATAAAATACAACATAGAATTCGATTGTTACCATAAATACTAACTATTTTTGAATTGCACAAAAATTTTGCGGCCCACCTAAAAATCTTCGTGATACCGGTTAAGAACCTATGATATGGAGAACGGAATGATTCCGATTCCTCCTTAGATACATCACTTTCAACTCCTGTGATGTTGTGAATTTCAAAAATTGAGATAAGCTCTCTTGCTTCTAATCCACTCAATATTTTCGTAGTGATTATGACTAGACCCCGCAGAAAATTTGACGAAATAAAATAATCAAGAAAAATTACGTCATCATTCTTCGTAGGTCACGGTTGCATTTAAATTTAAATAGACTGTCCCTGGCGCGTGCGTTGATGTCACTTTCGCGCCATAATTATTATATTATTTTAGAGCATCCGCATTTGTCAGTGTCAGTACATATCCAGAAATAGTAACGGGATTCGTGATTCGGAAGTTTGATGAATTTTCAAATCGCTTTGTATTTTGCCGAATAAAAAAAAATGTTATACATTATTTACACGACGCATGTGCGATCTCGGACAATACCATTGAAGTGAAATGAGTGGAGAAAGCTAGTGGTGGTTTTTACACGTCTGAAGAAAATAATATGTGGCCACGACATAAACGTTGGTCTAGGAATGAGAATGTTTAGCGGCTGTGGGACAATCATAAAGCTTGAAGCTTGAAATGTGGGTGTACCAGTGGTGAAGGGTGGAGGTAGGCTGTTAAGATCTGACATAAACAGTGCACAATAAACTTTGTCAGTCATTCATATTTGTTTTCATTTAGTCTACAATTTACAGATGGCGTTGGTTAGTTTTAGTTAGCAAACAATAATCGTATATCTATAAAATATTTAAAACTATGATAAATCATACATAACTGGGTTTTGGCAGGGCTTAATGAATATAAAATAAATGAACCAACAGTATGTGTAATATGAATTCTTAATCCAACGAAAACGAATAATTAATTATGAACGAAAAAGTGTGCACTATTTTGTCGTATCGCCCAAAATATACCAAAACCAATACGGTTTGGTTAGGCAGGGTTTAATTGATAGTAGGCCAGCGCTTTACGCACTGCACCACGAGAGATGCAGACCACATATCTCGACAAATTAAAAAAAGTCATTTAGATAGACTTTGTTTCTCAATTATTCACAGATAGTAGGCCAGCGCTTTACGCACTGCACCACGAGAGATGCAGACCACATATCTCGACAAATTAAAAAAAGTCATTTAGATAGACTTTGTTTCTCAATTATTCACAGATAGTAGGCCAGCGCTTTACGCACTGCACCACGAGAGATGCAGACCACATATCTCGACAAATTAAAAAAAGTCATTTAGATAGACTTTGTTTCTCAATTATTCACAGATTGGTAAATAGTCAGACTGTGATTGTGATTATATTATGTGAATATTGTGCATGGAACGACTACAGATCGGATCGGTATTGAGCTGTTCCCGGAAATGGCATCTTGACAGGGCCGGATGCAGCTCGCGGGCCGCGTCTTTGGCGGGCGGATCCGACGTCACAATCGGATTTTGGATTCGGCGAGCGCGCCCGATGCTCGTTGACGTCATCTTTCCATTCCGAATTCAAACGTCTCGCCTCTTCCCGTTCGTTCGAAATTCGAATTGAACTTTTGAAATAGGAAAAGCAATAATCGTCAAATTTTATTGGCCAAATGCACAGATTTTGCCGTAATGTTAGCGTAATTACATTATAATAAATTGTAAACACGTCACTTGTTTTTTCACTTGTATTAATTCGCCGATTTCGGTGACGTAAGACTAAGTGTTGCTTAGGGCCACATATTTATGACCATGCATTTGGACTTATATTAAGCGTTTTGAGTGTGTGCTTAATTTATTCTTCATTTTTTTCCATTGAGATGAGATATAAGTATACAAATATATTTCTTTTATTTTGTTAACTGTCAATTCATGGTGGAACTGCATTGTATTGTTGTTTTTATTAAATAAAAACAACAATACAAATATATGGTAGGTATATCAATATAATAAAAAATATCTAAAAATATGTTTTACGTTCCATGCGTGCGTTCTTATAATAGCTATTTTTGGGAAGTGGTCAGCTGCCATGATATTATCCTATTCAAAGATGGTGGTCACTTAAACACTTTTTGTTTAGGTGACTTGTGAGGTGTTTGTTTTGTTAGACATTGATAGCATTCAGTTTCACCACCCTCTCAATTCGGACGCATTATTGCAATGCACGCAAGGGCAGGGCGGACCTGACTTTTCATCGTTATGCATACATAGGCAGGGCTCGAAATGGACCGGAGCGCACCGAAGCGCCGTTCCGGTTAGTGGAATCTGTAAAGTTATCGCTCCGTCTCGTGGTTAAAATATTTTGACCGTCTGAGCTAGATAACAAAAAATCTAGCACATTTATGTTTATAAAATATCCATAAAATTTGATAACCATAACCAGCTGAGAAAATTTTCGAGCGCTCCGGTTCGTAAACTTTTCCATTTCGAGCGCTGTACATAGGTACTTTATCAATAATTATTTATGTTTTTAAGAATATCCGATCACGTAACACGTATTGGTGATAATGATCAGGCATCGATTATGCGCCGCTTTTGGTGGATCAGAAGAAAAATAAAGACCACGGTGTCCAGATGACAGGGAGTCATCATCTGTTGCAGAAGATCGAAGAATCTGCTTAATATGCTCATGGTCCATTCGTTGTTGTTGCGTCACAAAAGAAGAATAATCCGATGATCAGTTTTATAAGACCGTCTTACTGTAATTTATATTTCCGGTAACTGACATAAGACATGAGATAACCTTTAAACCAACCGGAACTTAATGGCGGAACCTCGCAAATAAAATTTTATTATTGAGAAGCTGACGATCAAAGAGAATCAAGTGCTTGGTAACCGATTTGAGTAAATTAATCGTCTTTAAAATTAAATATGCGATTATAAATTCTGAATAACTTCTTTTAAGATTCTTCAATTAATGAGGTCTGGTTCTCAATTGATACTCCCATGCCAAGAAAACTATTGATTTTGCATTATTTTTATTAGTATTTAAAAGGGAAGTCAGGCCAAAACATTCAAATTAGATGTTCAAGTATGTTACTATGAATATACCTACTAACAATTTATACAGAAGAGTCAAGAGAAATTTAATCCAACATTGGGAATGAAAAGCTTTTAATTAATTGTTCATATAATTCATTTAGGTACCTACACCTACAGTTGGGTCTCGTTTCATGTATACATAGTTATGCAGTGGTGTAAAAACTACCCCCCCCCCCCCCCGTCCAGTGACAGAATCGTGACTAAAATGATTTTGCCTTCAGGGGCCTATGTTCTAACTTGTGATATTAAGTCACCCGACGACATGACGTAATTGTGACGTAAGCCAATACACGGTCGAGGCAAGCCCGCCCAACGCACTCGGCTCAAACATGCTGAAACACCTATTTGTGTATGGGGACAATGGATAGCGCCAGTGTTTGAGCAGCGTTAATGTCTCGAATGCTATTATCACTCCGGTAGTACGTCACAATGATGTCATATGACGTCATGTCGACCGGGCGACTGGGACTCGCAAGTTCTAACATAAGGCCCGGTAGCCTTCTACACAGTTTGGCTCCACTTGCCTCATCATTAAGCGGCACGCAGGGCATGTGCCCGTTGCATGTGGACTGGAATGAGTCCATAAAGAAAATGCGCCAAAGCATGTTGGATAGATTTTCGCCACAGGACTTTCCGAGACAAGCTTAGAATGACGTATTCTTGACACGTGTTTTAAGTTTATCCCATATTCTTCCACGCTCGAGTTCGGTTGCCGGTTACTCCACACCCGTTAGATATTTCAGTTCCCATTAATTCTGTGTTCCATGTGTTGGACCGACTTGAGGGTCTTTTCCTTCCCATACCCCCCCCCCCCCCCCCTGGAAGGAAACTGCGGAACGTGTGATGGTATGTCCGCCCGTTTCAACGAGATGCGCCATCGACGATGTTTGAAGCCAATGGCATGGTTGGAAAGAGTCTGGCTCATAGGTGGCCAACCTTTTCAGCAGCCGGGCCAGATTCTAAAAATGAGATTACCTACCGGGCCGCACAACCGATTTTTTTTATTATACAAAAAATAGAAATATATATTAATAAAATAAAACAAAAATGAGAATCAAACATATTTATTAGATTAGATTTTTTTAAATAATAAAAAATAAACAATTAATAAATTTTAGTGATTTTGTGTGGCAGAATTGAGTGCATCAATATCGATATCGAGTGAGGTTGTTCCTACACGCAAACAGTTTTCTCAAAGCAGTGATTCGTGTTCTCTCTCGGGATTTGATATGCTTCATCCGACTAAAAATCTGTTCACACGTGTAAGTGTTCCCAAATAGCGAAGTATTAGAGCATGTTTGTAAAATGCAGGATATTTTTCTCCTTGTCCAAATATGATCTGTAAAACTTCCAAACCAAGGGGTTATGGAATTTCTCCTTTACTGTTCATCGCAACATATTTCACAATGTTCCATTTGTAAATTTCCCGGTAATAAATTCACGTCTATGGAGAATAGCGTTGCAAATGCAGCAAAAAGCACACGGTGCTTTTTAAAATCTTGAGCCAATATCGAATCTAAATTTGCGAAATTAGCACATCTAGCGGCAGCATTTGATATTATTTTTATTTTCTCACTGCTCCACGGGCCACAAGTTGACACCCAATGGGCCGCGGGTTGGCCACCCATGGTCTAGCTCAGGGGGGGGGCAAACTGCGGCCCGCCGGGTATTTTTTTGCGGCCCGCCATCATTAATTGTACTTCTGATTACGAATAACTTTTTTATAATTTTTTAAGAAATATTGACAATAGATTAAAATTTGAAGAATTTGTTGTTTCGTAAATGTGTTATCTCAGTAGGTACGTCTTCCTTGCGTCTCGTCTCACACTATGTAACCAATATTTTCGACGTTGAACATCGTGACATATTTAAATACTTTTAACTCCGCGTTGCAAGGAAAAAAAATATATGCCCATGATATGGTAAAAAGTTTGATTGGATTTCAATTAAAACTCAATTTAATCCTTAGACAAATATCGAATAACAACGTGGACCACTTTCCAACTTTGAAGTTGCTGAATATACCAGAATATAAATTTGAATAATATGGTAAAATTATTAAAGCTCTGAATGACGATTTTTCACAAAGATTTGGTGACTTCCAAAAAATTGAGGCAAGTTTAGCAATAGTACGCAATCCATTTTCAATAGATATTGATAGTGTACCGCATGGCCCCCACAAGGGGGGAGCTGACAGGGCTCTAGCCTAGGGGCCCGGGCTCCGGGGGGGCCCAGCGTGACGGGTCGACCAGATAAATGAGATAAACACACATCTTAATTTTGCTCTAATAGCAAAAAAAAGTCGCCTGCGGCGCTAGCTTACTTCTAACTTATTACCATTTTAAAACATATAGAGGAAGGGTGCCTATTATGAGATAGGTGCCTAATATGAGATATAGCAATAACTCAGCAACCGGACGATAATAAAATATGGTGATGGTGTCACACGGTAGCGAGGAGTAATAGCTCCAAACGACTGTCGGTGCACAGGGTGCAGCGCCTGTCTTTGGTGATGTATGTGTGTTTTCGTCGATCACTCGTCCAAGAAATTTTGCCGCATGCTACTTTTGATGATCGTAGAACATCTCTAAGGTATCGTACAATGTTTATTTCTTAATTAAACACGTAGTTTGGTAGTTAAATTTATATTTGAGTATCTTCTGTATCATTATCGACTCTAGAAGAAGAATAGTTAATTTTATTATGTCAAATTTTGAATGTGCCTAAAATGAGATACTTGAGTGTGCCCAATATGAGATATCTCATATTAGGGACACATTTTACTTTGAAACCATATCAACGTTTATAACGTGTGTATGTTTTATATTATATTGTCCATAGATGCCTCCGTCAAAAAAGAAAAGCTGGGACCCCGGGTCTATGTTTCAAGCTATGAATGCCGTTTGCAAGAAAGAAATGGGCTATCTGAAAGCTGCCAAACAGTTCGGAGTACCAAAAGGCACACTGAAGCGTTATGTCAAAGATGATCGAGACCCAGTAAGCGAACGAAATCAAAATACAAAAAGAAAAGACGGCTGAGGAAAAAAAAAACTAGAATGGAAAAAGCGATGGGAAAGAAAAATTAGATATAAATTAAAAGAAAGAAGAAGGAGGAATCTGAGTCGTCGTCAAGCGAAGGTGGAGAAAAGATGATAGTGCTGATGACGACGATGAAGAAAATAATGCGATGTGTATTTATTTACTGTAGTTGGAATTTTATGGAAGATACAAGAGTAGAAAAATGGACGCAGGTGTTTGAAATGGAGTCACGAAGATTGTGGTAATTTAACAGCAGGAGATGTTTTTATTTGTGTATTTTGTTATGATAATATTTGAATAAAAGGTGGATATGGATTAAATGAGACCATGTGAAATGTAAACAAATATATAATTATTCATATCAATTACAGCTATTGTTTTTTTTTCATAATGTTCCCAATATGAGATAGTCTCATATTAGGAACAGTGACTATCTCAAATTAGGAACACTTTTTGGAGAACAGCTTATTTGACATTTTTCACTAAAATGTGAATCTAAAATAAACTGGCTGAAAGAAAAATCTCATGACTACAAATTTATTAGTAAACAGTATGTTTGATGTATTTATAATAATAGATACCCTGCAATGCGTTTATTTTAGATTTGAGAATGTCTCAAAAAAAAGTATCTCATAATAGGCACCCTTCCTCTAGTTGTTGGGACGTGTTGAGAAATACTGTGTTAAAAAATCGCTAAATTACACTGAATTTTATTTGACCTCGAACACCATTTGAAAAACAATACTGGAGAGCGTCAGACTGCCTTTAACCATAGCGATAGGTAGGGGGCCCGCCCAAGACCCTGGCTTCGGGGCCCGCGTCAAAATGTGGGGGGCATGGTGTACCGACAGAGCTACAACTTAAGATTATTAATCTGCAGTGTGACACTGATTTAAGAGAATTGCATCGTCGTGAAGAAATCTCCAAATTTTACAGAGCCCTTAATTCAGACAAATTCGACCAACTTAAAGATTATGCAAGAAAAATGTTCGTTATTTTTGGATCAACCTTTATATGTGAACAAACATTTTCGATCATGAACCTCAATAAAAATTCTTTACGATCAAATATCTCCGATGCCCATTTACAAGCAGTTTTGAGAATATCAACTACAAAATTAACACCTGAATTTAAAAAATGTTAAAAAAAACAGTTTCGTTCTTCTAATTAATTTTTTTGTAATGTTTATTTTTCGTGATAATAAATAGTGTATATCTAAAAATGGTATTTTACTTGCGGCCCGCCACTCATTTTGAATTCTTGAATTTGGCCCTCCATCCAAAAAGTTTGCCCCCTGGTCTAGCTAGTCGCATCTCTCGTGTGGACATTACATAAGAAGAGACCAGTATGACTTGTACTAAGTTTAGTCTCAGGGTGTTAAGTTTGTCACAGATAATAGTCATAATTATTATTATCACTTATATTCTCGGAATATAAAATATAAATTTGCATCGGTTAATTTTGTTATTCATTTTATGTTTTATCTTTGCTGCTTCGTTCGGGCTCAGATAAAAATATTTCGTACACAGTCGTCACCCATTGAATCTGTTCGCGATGCACTATCGTTCGCTTTTGATGTTTTTTGTGTTTACATTATTTTTATTTTAGATTGGACACTGGTTACACTGCAATAATCTCCCGACACACAGAAAGAGTGTAGTCATCCACTAAAAATACTGCGTTAGTGTACCTACTTTCTATTGGGAAATAAGTGATTTCTGTTTTTATCCGGACCAAGCGAGTGAACAATAAATGATATTTTACCAGGCATGTCCAACTTCAAGTAGGACGTGATCTACTAATCTATACTAAATCTCTACTAAACTCTCCCAATGTCATGCTACAACTTAGATAAACGTATATTTGGGTGATGACACTGAGACGTGTCAAATTAAACAATTCCCATTCGTCGTGAAAATTGTATGGCTTAATTTTCTTTTGGGCATTCATTTCACTCATCGCTGAACCATTCTCATACTGTGTTAAGGTTTATACCCTGTTTACACGTGCATGGATTTACTGCTGATGGTACGCATGATCGCGGCCATAACAAGAAAATGCACGTGCAAACACGTCGTATTATCGTGCAAGTTGCAAGATTACATGCATGGATCAAAAAAAAAAACTGAATCTTCTGAATTTTCACGCAATAATTATTAGTACTTGCATGGCGGTGCGCATGCGCAGTAGAACGATAGTGGCGAATCTGCCGGAAGAAATACGAACTATACACCGCACAGAACATTAATTTAACGTTTACCGATTATTTACGAATATGTCCGAACCTGCCTGAATCTGTCAAATAGCAACATACAATGACAACACCGTGTCTCGTTTTCGCTTGAAGAATGATATTGGAGAGACACTCAGCACTTTGATAAGTCAACAATTATTATTATCGCGATATTTTAAAATACACACTATTGGTGCAAGTAAACCCATGCACGTGTCCAGGCGCTGTGAAGAGCGAGGATTCACATCTCCTCTTTCGCTCACGCCTGTGGCAGGCCGTACGCGATGCAGTAAATTTTGAAAATAACTTTCAAGTAAACTGTCATTCATTACAATCGAATATACCTACACGCTTTTTACATTTTATCGATTCAATTCATATGGGGCCAATGGTGTGATCGAACAAAATTTATCCCGTGATAGAAGCGTTGGACATTATAGTTAATGGCACCAAACCACACCCGATCTTAATTGGGCGTATCACGGGACCCTACGTTTCGATGTGGAGCATCATTTTTTATGACTGGCAATGTCTCAGGACCAAAAAGTGAGGTCGACATGCACAAGTTAAGAGTTTTTATGGGAGAGAGGAGCATGTAGAGGCGAAATTAAAAATTGTAGTTGTGACGCGTTGGACATGTCTGAACTATTGGAAATATGCGATCATTTAAGGGTGTCTTATACGTCAATGGGTTTAATTAATACATTTTTTCGCTTAGTTGTGATTCGAATCTACACCAACAATCAATAGAATGCCTACAATAGTAAAGTTGTTCATTTTATTGAACTTGGTAACCCAGCCTCCGTAAATATTACATTGAAACTGCCAGCTCAGCGCTAGATAAGTACTTACCTGATTCAATATGCACTTGTATGTATTTGGCAATCATTTTCATCCCCATCGCTTGAGGTAAGTTTTACGGGTAGACGAGTCTGGTTTTATCAATTGCACATTGCTCGGAGACTCCAAGACTTTTTTGGTTAGGTAGATGCCTATTATTTGCGTTTTCCATATTGTAAGAATAAGTTTAGTGCAACCGATAACTTGGATATTTACTTATACTTGAATAGTGACGTCCCGTGGGAGTAGGCAGGTTATAGGGTTGCATAGGGGCGGCGTATTATGAAGAGCGGCGAATGAAGGAATGGATACAAACGAAAAAAATAATCGAAACAAACCATAACATGTATTGTAATGCATACTGTTATGGCGGTTACTCTCACAGGTAAATTATTTACAAGGATGCCTCCATACCTGTCAGCGCTACAGACCCTTCACGTACCTAAATCAAACCGCCACTGTTTGAGATTGGGTTTTGCGGATATGCTTTAATTCTTAGCAGATGGTGTGTACCTACCTACCTATGTAGATTTGGAGATTTTTTTGTGTATTTCACATCATTGACCGGATACACCATAATACCTATAAGCCGACCAATGAACGGTATCAAATGTCTGACTAAATGCCAAAAACGGCGCGCATACAATCCCCCCCCCGACCATGTCCGATCCTAATAGGATCATATGGGCCTCCACAGAGTAGAGGTTTGTATTAACAGCTTTTGTTTTTTACGAGAAATGGATGTCAGCCACTTGCTCAACCTATTAGGTCCATACCCTGACTCACACGCAAATTGAAAAACAATATGTGTACTTGCCAGACCTAGGATTCGAATCTGGGACCCTCGGCGTTATAGTCCAACGCTTAAACCGCGCGGCCACCGTGGGTGTATACAATACCCACCCCGAACGAAAAAAATACAAATATTTAAAGTGAATAGTATATTACTGATTCTCCTTCTTCGTCGGGATCCGATGATTGAGGATCGTGACCCGGGTGATTTGATTATCGAATAACCTTCTCAGTAGGTTGACCCTTCCATCTCGGCATTCTACGACACGCAAGGCCTGCTTCAGTGGAAGACCCGTGGCACTCATGAATTGTTTGATACGGCATGTCTAAAAGACACAAACGGATGCTATCGATCCAAATAATTCTGATCGTTAGGCCAAGCGTATTCGACAACCACTTGGCTCGGACTTGCTCGCTATACTGATAGCGCGTAGTGTCTTGGTATGGGGAATGTGCCTGGAAAAGTGAGATATTCCGCGATTGAAGCGACTACAACCTAAGGGTAAATATGGTCGAGGTTTTGTGAACCCACCCTCCGCCACGGAAAAAAAAATAATAAATTATCATGTATATTTTATTTGAAATTGACATCATAACATGTTTCAGTGTGCGAGATCTAAGATAAAATAAAAAATATCTGAAGACATTTATCGACATTCACATTTTTACCACGTTTTTCTTAGCTCGTGTTCTTGTTTGTCCGGTGGTTGCTTATCCAGTACAAATCATGCAATCGATTTTTAACTAACTTCCCGACTAGTTAGACATTTGAAACTTTTAGAATACATCAGAACACGATGCCAATGCATTCTTTTAATACTTTTAGCCATCTTCAAGTAGAATTGAATTCATTTTCAGTTAATTCTGTTTTGTATGACAAGTTATTTCGGAAGAAATCCGTAATCCAATCCACTATTATTGATTGCTAAGGGGGTGGTCCTAGCAACAAAATTATTAATATATACGTGCGTTACTATGGAAATCAAAATGACATGTCAGTATTCTATATTTGTTTGTTTGTTGCAAAATAGCAAAAAAAAAAATGATTTGTTGACAATTGCCTTATTTGTCCTAAATTATTAATACAGAGAATTGTCAAGTTTATATGATTCAACAGAAAATTTAAAAACGTGGTATATACAAAGTTCTTTTTATCTTGTGATTATTCTTTATCAGTCTGAAAACATCCACTGTTTGACATACGCCTCTTCCATTTCGCTCCACTATGTTCTGTGCTTTTTGCATCCAACTAAAGCCATACTCTAATAAAAACGACTGTGAACTCAGTCCAGCGACCCTTCTGTTATCATCAGCCCATCTAGAAGGTGGTCGACCAATATTTCAATGTCCCGTTTGACTTCTCTGCCATTCTCACTATAAAGAGTCAAGTATATATAATTTAAAATTAAACACAAAAAACATTGATCGTTATTAATTTGAGTATCCATTCTGTCAATCAGCGCCATCTATTATCTGGTTTAGAATCACCTACATGATATTTCGTAGCTTCCGTTATGTCTGATTGAAACATAGAGAGATGCTTTCATCTGGAACCGCTTCAATTTACATATTATCTGACATAACTGAACGGTATAATAATATAATATTTACATCGGTCTACATATAATATTTACGATATTATATAACACGATTTCGATCACCGCAGAATGATTCGCGAGTCTTAAAATCGATCAAAATATCCGAAGATGTGCCGTCATTAGGCACGCTGACCAACGGTACCTGGCAGCTCTCCGAGTTCAACATTTAACTTCTTTGTGGTCTGCAGGCAAACGACCTCTGGAAGAACCGTCCATCTTAACCACCTCCGGCGCTATAAAACAACCAAAAAATGCATCAAATATTACGTATGGTGTGTGTGTGTGTAGGTAACAAAGAGTTTTGACTAAAACATGAGTTAGTGAGTATAGTTGGGATCCATGTTAAAGATTACCTGTCAGTAACAGCAATTGCTCTTGAAAGGTGCTGTCAATTGAGTGGATACCTTCATTCAGCGATAGAGAAATACCATGGGGGAAGACTCAAAATCAAACGATTATTTAACATTTAACTTGACTTATAAAGAAATGTGTTTAGAGCTCATAGTAATAATATAAAGAGAGTAGGCTCAGAACAGATAATAAACATAATTCCGATAGACAATATTCCATACACTACATTTTGATGCAGGGTTTTGAATGTGTGAGTGTCATGCGAAAATGAAACACGCGTTATGCGCGTGCAATAGTGTGTGTACTACACCAATGTTAAATGAGCGTCAATGCATAAACCGAGAGCAGTTGTCAGTATTAGACGTATGACGTATTCTTGACACGTGTTTAAGCTTATCCCGGATTCTTCCTTACTCGAGATCGGTTACCTGCTACTCGTTATCCGTTAGGTATTTCAGTTCCTATTATTTATGAGTTCCCTGAGAGTGGGTATTGTTCTGCAAAATGAAGCCGTGTTTTTGCGTATAATGCACAGTGGAACCTCAATTTTATTATTATTAACATAACTATGAAACGTTATACCATCATGTTGCTTCTCAGTACGGCTACCAAATTTAAACACCACATAATAGTTAACCATATTTTCTACTAAAATAATTAAAAATAAAAACCACTAACTTTAAGTACCTACCTATGTTTAACACAAAAGTAATAAATTTCAGCAACACGTGCTCGCAGTTTTTAAATGAATGTAATCATTCAAATCAATATTTACCGGCGACGCGTACAAAAAAATATTTAATTCAGCCGTAGAAAGTCTATCTTACTCTAACGCATATTACGGAGACATAAGCGTGCCGAATGCTTTCTCACTCGCACTTATGGTTCGTTTTTGTTCAGACCTTGTTTTAGATTTTAATATCGTCATTTATTCGACGGTACATTTAATGTCAGTGGAATCTGGATTAATATTATTACAAGCATAACTGACAAGTATAATTTGCAATGTACGGAAAACTATGGCGCCTAGTGAATAACTTTTAAGCAGTCCTAAGTAATACCATTGGCTTCGTGTAAGTAAGTAACTGATGTCGAAACCAATAGCCTCACTTGATTTTATAGAATATTGGAAAGTTATGTATTTTTAACATGCAAATTTATTAATTTACTTTATTTGGTCAGTTAAATACAACTGCCTGACCTGTATATATATTTTAATTGATTATTTAGATCGAAAGGTAGTGTGTTTTTACCATGTCCCACCCCTAAATTCAAATAAACAAAGTCTGATTTCGTCATTAATTTTAAGTGTGTAAAATTAAATTTGTAGTGTCTTCAACAGCTTACATTATATATTTTTGGAAAATATACAGTTTTTCCGTAAATTTGGACCAATATTGAAAAAAATCACGTTTAAAGTGTGTCCCAGGATATTTGAAAAAGTGGAATTCCACATTCCGTTACCACGATTTTAGCATGACTGCGAAAAATTTCCAGTATAAATATGTATTTTTTTAAATCTAGCAACACGTTTGTATAACACTGACCGCCATTTACAATTTAAATTGTTGGTGTGTGTCGGTATCGCTACCGGAACAGGTTGCTTTTTGGGTTGTTCATTTAAGAAGTTCCACTACTGTTACCACGATTTGTAAGGTAAGAAATCACATATTACTATTTCACATACTATACATATGGAGCTTATATTTCATACTAGAGATATAATAAAACTAAGCTAAATTTTGGCTTCAAACACTTCTGAAATAGAATCCGTTACTTCCATTCCCATCTTTATTATTCTCTCTTCTCGCTCGTGCACTCATGGCTGAGGATCGTGACCACATTTAAATTTCGCCATCCTTTGAGCGACCAAGACTTTCCATCCTTCTCGATCTTCCGCTTCTCTCAGGGCAGAATGGACGGTGCCCCCAGTCAGCTCTTTCACTTGGTCGCTCCATCGCGCAGACGCTCTTCCTCTGCTTCGCCTTCCCTGGAGGCTACCCAAAACTACCAGTCTCTCCAGGTTATCCGGTCCGCGCCTGACAATATGTCCAAAAAACTGCAGAATTCTTCTCAGACATATCGTCGAGAGCCGTTCCTTTATCTTCAGTCCCTGGATGATTGACTGGTTCGTCCTGTGCTCCGTCCAAGAAATGCGAAGCATTCGGCGCCAACACCACATCTCAAAGGCATCAATTGCTTTCCGTTCTCTTGCCTTCAGGGTCCACGACTCGACTCCGTATAGGAATATCGAGAACACTAATGTTTGCACAAGCATCATTTTTGTGGCAATCGAAATTCCCCGATCCTTCCATATAGTGGTAAGTCGTGTCATCGCACTTTTTGCAATTTGTGTGCGCCTTCTTATTTCCGCTTCGCATCCGCCCTTTCCACTGATGGTCGATCCAAGATATACAAACTCGTCGACTGTTTCGAGGTTTTGGAGTGTACTTGGTGTTGGTAGACGGTTGGCCCGATCAACAACCATTAACTTGGTTTTATTCCTATTAATAAGGAGGCCGTATTTGCGACTCTCTTCCTCTACCCGGTGTAGCAGCTCTGTGAGTTCTCTTTCATCAACAGCGATTAGTGTGGTAATATCTGCGAATCTTAAGTTATTTATTTTCTGGCCACCAATTGTTATTCCGCCTTGCCAATGATCTAGGGCTCTTCGCATTATATGCTCTCCATATATATTGAATAACTGGGGAGATAAAACACATCCCTGACGAACTCCCTTCTCGGTTCGGAAACTCTCACAAACGCACTATTTACTCTCACCTTATTACTCTTTATTATTAGTACAAACCAAACTCATTGATTTATGGATTTTTCGATTGAAAGGAGATCTTTCTGGTCAATCGTTACATAAGATTACAATAACGTCAATAATTCTACTTATATACTATTAAGTATCTATGAAATATAATGTTTGAGACTTTTACGGTTGTTTTTTTATCGTAATAGATTCTTGGGTTTCCACCGCGTGTACAATGCTTCTATTACCTCGACGTTTCGGACTCGTTGCAGAGGCCATTATCAAGAGATATGTGTTATGATGAAGAGTGTAGGTCGAGGAAAGAAGGAAGAAGTACACGCGGTGGAAAACCAAGAATCTATTATGATATCTATGATATGTTTGTTGACTGTGCTAACTGGGGAACTGCCAACAGTGAACTTCGGCGACCTAATTATTTGATTGGTTGCCGATCACGCGACCATAAGACAGCTCGGCAATCCATCTTGATTGTAAACTACAATCAGAGTTGTAGGCATTTCGTGCTAGTAACAGTCTATCTACACTGCGGATGTTTTGGTAAAGATCGATTCCCTGTGAAGTGTACGAAACCAAAGTGTTTCGACCATAGATTTAATATAACTTTTGGTTAACTCAGGTTTCGACTAAAGCCGTTCAAGACATCCTACTTATATGAAGATCGTGCCCAAATAAAATTTATACGAAAGTGAAACTGAAAAGGGATTATTATAGATTGGTGTTTTGACCATTGGTTTACCTGTTATCATATTGTTAAATGTAAATTGCACGTAAAACATTTCACCGTGGCACAGTTCGCCGTGAGCTTTCTTATCGGAAAGAGATGACCGTATAATATACGGTCTACAATTTTATTAGATTCAATATGAACATTAATTCAATTTTCATAGCTGATTTTGGCAAAATTCATGAATTCAATAATGAAAACCTAACCTAACCTAACAAATAATCCAGTATATCGGCTATTTTCAAATTTTTTTTGCTGCTGGCTTCCTGTAACGTGTAAACCGACAAGGACCGTGTTTTATTTAGACATGAATTTTATATCAGTACTATACGAATCAAAGAGGTTGTACGGTCTTATTCGGCCATATACTTCCGATACAACATTTCATGGTGAAGTGTGATACTTCGAACTGCATGCGTACAATTTCCGGACACGAAAAACTTACTATTTGTATGACGGCATTTGGATTTTCATATATTATTATTATGTTCAGTGTAAATTCTTTAGTAGTTACAAAACAATCATATTTCTACCAAATTTAAAGTAACTTTTCAATATCTAAACGTAAATAATGGCTTATGGAAAATAATCAAATCGGGCGAATTATAATATATGTGAATGGCGGTGAAAAAAATATAACCAAAATCGACACTGCGGATGTAGATGTTTAACTTTTAAATACAATAAATTTACATATCTCTATATAAGACGAAATCATCTTCAGAATGGTTCATAAACATGTGTTTTATTATTCTCTTGGTTGAAATGGAAATGATTGTGGCATTCCCACATTATTTATAAATTGAATACATACTTTGTTTAAAGATCGGAGTTCAAGCAGTATGTAACAGCTGTTTTGCACAGTTTTTAATAATGCCCACATCGAAGTGAGTTGCCCGCCAAAACGGCATTATTAAAATCATTCTTACGTTTTATCAGCCCGGTGGTGTATTTCGCAACTACACAAATAAAAGACAAGGTAGGCACAATGCTATACTTCGCGATTGATGCAATTTCAGTATTCGCAATGCCAAACAATGGACCATTACAACTATGTAGTGTAGTAGAAGTAGACAGCCATTGTTGATTTGTTCGTCGGCCAGCTTTACAGTAATTTAATTATCATTATTGTAATATCATCAAGGTCTAACTAAATGGCTCCGTGGTAGAGCGCTATTCTGTACTAATATCGTATTACCTTCTTATTTCCCACACTTGTCAGGTATAGGTATACCTGACAAGTGTGCTCTTCTTCTTTGATCTCCACAGCCTACCTCTTTCCAAAAGTCACCCTTCGCCACTGCTATTTCGTCCCATCATGCATCGCGCACACCAGTGGGTTTTTTCGGCCTCGAACCCCCCCCCTCCAGAAACTGAAACGGTAAATGGAACATTCTTTTTCGTCAGATCCTCATTTGCTGTCGAAACGCCTTCTCAACGGACTGGCCCCACTCCTCTCGGCATTCTACGACACGCAAGACATGTGTCTACTGAAAGACCCGTTGCACTTATAAACTATCTGCGGCATCCAATATTTGCTTTAATAATACAGACAAGACGACGTAGACGACACAAACGAACATTAACGATTCTAATAATTATGACCGTTAAGCCACGCGCATTCGATAGCCACCCGTGGATGCGACAGCTCGCAATAAGACGGCTTAGACCGGGTGTTTATAGCTAAACTCAAATCGTGGAGTGTCTGGGTATGAGGAATATATTTGAGAACGTGCGTATTTGAACGTACGTCCGGTGGCAGCTGGTAGATTTTGTTAATCCCGCCTTAAAATTCTATGTAAAAATATTATGCATCGTTTGTGAAAATATCATAATAATATGCCTTTTTATCTGTCTGTACAAGTCCTGCCGCACAGCAGTCCAATCCGATGTGTTGTGCAAATAGTGTGATCAAGTATGCCCATGCTCGAGCAGGGCAATCAATTGGATACTTCAAGTCAATTGCAATAAATTAATTTGTACTCAGCGCTTACTTGCCTTTGATGACATCTTTGATTCACAGCGTTGAACATGTTTATCTGCCGAGTGCTACCGTCCTTATGTTATTAAGAGTAGGTCCTGGAGTTAAGTACTGGACATTCTACTTCTAAATTCCGTGCATGTCGTGAATCTATTGATAACTAACTCATCATAAGAATGAAATATGACGTAAAGATTTGTCTACATTCGTTCACTTCTTTCAACTTCCAAAACTTTAATGTTTTTAATTCAGGTTTTAACACCGATTATTTTTTCTCATGTCTGAGATCAGGGTTAGCGAACCTTTACACGTGCGCGTGCCAAAATTTTCCAAAGATTACTAGCAGATATGCGAGCAGTTTTTCATGGGGAAAAAATGAAAAAGATTCTATCTTTCACCGTGTTTATAGCCGAAGGCATATCTTTTATTCTTTGAATATTTTTTTCCTTGTTTTCAAAATTTTCGAAGATATTGTGGGAGCATTTTAACCACAGTTCTTTCATATTATATTCCCCATCACTGAACACTTTTCCATTTTTAGCGATTATATGTGACGCAAAATAATAAGCAGTTGTTGTATCTACATATTTGAATGATTGCCGGTAAATTTCATTAGGTTTGTTGATTGAATATTTTTACCACATTTTTCTTAGCTCGTATTCTTGTTTGTCCGGTGGTTGTTTCAGTACAAATCTTGCAATCGATTTTTAACTAGCTTCCCGACTAGCTAGACGTTTGAAACTTTTAGAATGTATCAGAACACGATGCCAATGCATTCTTTTAATACTTTTAGTAGAATTGAATTCTGTTTTGTATGAAAAGTTATTTCGAGAGAAATCCGTAATACAATCCACTATTATTGGTTGCTAAGGAGGTGGTCCTAGCAACTAAATTATTAGATAATATATACGTGCGTTACTATGGAAATCAAAATGATATTTCAGTATTCTATATTTGTTTGTTTGTTGCAAAATAGCAAACTAATGATTTGTTGACAATTGCCTTATTTGTCCTAAATTATTACTACATAGAATTGTCAAGTTTATATGATTCAACAGAAAATTTGAAAACGTGGTGTATAAAAAGTTTTTTTTATCTTATATTTATTTTTAATTGCCCGATCAATAAATAATTATTGTTCGTCCTTGATATTCTCAAGGATTGATTTATGATTTGCCACAACTTGATACACACAATTTGATACAACTTTACTGTCCTAGGACCTAGAATACAAAATACCTACATACTGCTTTATTGCCGTTGTTAATACTCAGTCCATCAACTTTGAAAGTCTCCGCTGCTGGATTCTAATATTTTTTGTTTTCTTTAATTTCACTAGCCATGTTGAATTGGATTTATTAACTTAAATAAAATGCATGCACTCGTCTTCACTGACACTTCGTGAGCCTAATACTACAAGGTTCTAAGTGTTCGTCCTTGAAAAAACAAACCCAACAAAGAAGTAGTATTCTAAGCTGCTTCATTGTTACTTTTGTAAATTGTAACCAATAACAAACATAGCATCCGATGATAACAAAATTTATCGGCTGCAGTGTTGACATTTAATGTATTTAAGTACCTACTGTAAATATGGTTCTTCCAGGACATTTTTTCAGTTACCTATCTACAACAGCCTACCTACTTTCAACAGGCGCCCTTCGTCACTGCTGTTTCCATTTTTTTCAGATTGAGTAACCGCCGTACGACATGTCAATGACATGGTAAAAGATACCGCGTGTTCAATCGTTATATGGTTCGGACTTTATTTGAACATAATAAAACGAAATCATGTAAATAGTAATAAAAAAAAACTGTTAACGTGATCAAGTATGCCTGTATCCCACGCTTTACCTGTCACACGTACATGACGTGATAGTTTCTTATCTAGGGACAACACCGTTATCAATTTATCATTACGGCCATGTTTGCGCCCAGCACTTGGCTTATCCAAATTTATTGCTACATATTTTTAAACACCAGTTTACGCAATTTTTATATAACCTGGAACATCTTCACCTTTACATAATATTATTTCGAACGAATTGTTTGGATAATGTCAAAGCAGATAGGTAACTACTGACAATCTGTTATGTATTTTGACTGAAGCATTTACTTATGTATATATTTCAGAGTATTGGAAGTAAACGCAACATAATCCCAAAGTGCCCTATAATCCAGGCATTTGGTAGTTTTATCTAGAAAGTTTTGCGGGGGTTTTGTTACACCTTTATGTATTTGGGGGGGGGGGGGGGGTTAGGGTGGGGTGGGAGTGATTTGCAAAAACTACGCCTTCGTATTTAAAGCGCCGGAACACATATTGTCTTTCTCTCACTACTGCGAGAAATTGAAAAAAGAAAAAAACCCTATTTCAATTTGTTAGTACCTAAGTATAATAAATGTGAGAGTGTATGTTTTGTATCAGTTGGGAATGTTATAGTGGACGAAACAGGTTCCTTGTGGCAGAGGCCCGGTAAATCGCGATTACCGAATACTGTCAGACACATGACGCGCTCAAACGCCAGTAAAGCCACAATTCGCAATGCTAAAAAAATAACATTGGTCGACTCGATTATGGCGAAATTTGCCGCACAACGACCGAAAGAGTAGATATCGCGAAAAAAGAAACTGCATAATATCGTGCCCCCCACATCTTGAAACGGGCCCCCAGGCCAGGATCTTTAGCGGGTACATCTACCTATCGCTATGGTTATGGTTAAGGCTATGTTATGCTCTACTGTAGTGTTTCTCAATTTTTACACGGGAATTATCATTTAAGTATACTTATCACTCATTATATAACATCAAATTGCAACGCACAACCATTTTTTTTCTCAATATTTTACAGTCCTGAAGCAAAGTAGTTTTTAGTATTAAAGTAAATATGTGATGTGTGTTCATCTCTTTTAGCTGGTCGACCCGCCACTCTGGGCCCCTTCTGTGCCAGAGCCCCCAGGCTAGAGCCGTGTCAGCCCTCCCATGTGGGGGCTATACATAAGATAAAAAAAAACTATCAAATTTAATGTGAACGTGAGCAAAACAATATGTTCCATTTCTAGTGCGTGTGGTCGCCACATTTGGGCGGTGTTTTGTGTAATATAGATACCTACTAGCCGAAGTACTCGGCTTTGCACGAGGTATGCATAAAATACATATATCTTACTTAAAAAAAACAATAATACCTATTTAATTAGATTTTTATCATATCTGTATCTAGGCATACAACATGTCAAAACGAGTATAATCCTGACAGTCAAGTTGGTTAAACAAAATAAATTAAATTCGAATCCGAAATATACAAACTTTATCCTGTCCTGAAATTTCAAAATTAGAATTGGTAGGTAGGAAAAGTTATTTGATCAAATAAACTTTGTATTTTTATATGTACCTATGCCATTTGGGTCTAAGTAAGAAAATGAAATCAAACAAACATAATATTTTGACTTTTATAATGTAAACTTTTTTAAGTATAATATAATTATTATATCTGAAATTTCGTTTTACGGTAATATTTTGGGCTCCAGATGTTTACGAGTTTCTAAATATAAATAAATTCCCGGTAAAATAATATTATTTTTGTAAACTTCCTGTGAATTTAGTCTAATCAATTCCTTACAAAGTGTGTAGATATCTAAACGTATTTATTCAATGATAAACAATTTAATATTTAAAATTTTACATGATACCAATGATTGTATTATCAATATTATCAAATTATCATGTTTGCAGTTAATACTATTTTTTTTAACTTGCTCTTGGTGACAAATTCAACCCTCCATGAGTCATGTTAAATTACTAGTCTGTCAATAACAAGGTGTGTTACATGATTTTTTATCGTTTTTGTTTAAAACCTGTTTTTACAATAATTATTGAAGATACTGATATCCCATGGGAAAAAGCAAATCGTATCTACTACAGTTGCTTCATGCATTCAATTATTTATTGTATTGATTTAGGGGTCATCCATAAATGACGCCAAACTTCGTCGTTGGGATAGGGGAGGTTAAAAAATCTGAAAATCACGTCATTTATGGATGAACCCTAACTTATTGAGTACCGAAAGCGTATTTAATATAAACGGTAGGTATGTATAAGAAGGATGCAGACTAGAGTGTGCATGTATGGGTGAAATGGCAGTGGGCTGGACATGTCGCTCGGCAAGTGGACTAACGCTGGTCAAAATCTGTCATACAGTGGTATCCAAGGGGTACTAAACGCCCTAATACCAGCTGGATAGACGAACTTATTAAGTCTGGTGGATGTACGGGGCAGCCAAGAACTAGGGACGAAGTAGAGTTGAGGGAGCTAGGGAAGGTGTTCATCCAGCAGTGAATCGATCCCGGCTGATGATGATAAGAATTATGCTTGTTAACAGTTACTGTACTTTGTACTTACACATAAGAGAGAGTTCTCGAGTCCAGAATCCCCCCTCCCCCGTTCTGGAATGGAAAAAAAATCATAAATTATTTAAGTGAATGGAATATCACTTTCCGCAGCGGAAAACTTGTGTGAATTAATTAATATTGCATTGCGTCATGTTTAAAAGACAGTAGAGCACCGGGCGGAAGACGAACCACGTGTACATGATTGGTAAATACTTGTTGGTGCGACTGGTCAGTGAGCATACCACCAGTGGTTGTAGTTGCAGGCATTCATTGTTGGAACCAAAGAGTGGATTGCCTAGGCATGGGGAATTTACATGGGAAAGTGCAGGGGTCTGCGGTGGGAATGACAATGAAATCAGTTGCACCGGTTTTAGGTATGACTTTCTGATTTCCGTAGGGCATATTAGAGATATTTTTTGAAATGAAGCACCCATATTCTTTTGTCAGATCTGAATGGCCACCATTTTCGACGTTTGAATTCAATATGTTGTATTGTCATGATTGTTGACCGTGTTATTTTCTTTGTTTCCAGACAGTCCAACATGGCTTCCCTAACAAACCCATGGCGTTGGCGTGGGACCCGCTTCTGCGGCTGATGGCAATCGGCACAGCGTCAGGCGGTATCAAAGTGTTCGGCAGGCCGGGAGTCGAGTTCTATGGCCAGCACACAAATGGCGAGATCGCCGTCACACAGATTATCTTCCTACCAGGTGAGAACTTAGTGGTTCTTCTTTCTTTCTTGTTTTGTCATTTCTATTCTCCGACCCATCCGCCATACTAGGAGATTTTGAAAAAATGATGTTACTCTGTCACTGTATTGACCAACGAACACCTGGCAGTTCTGATAGTAAAGTCCCGTTTACATGGTTCAGTTTTGACGATCATCGCGGAGGAATCATCCACAGTGACCCGTGTAAACGCACATTCATCAACGAATCATTGAAAGTGATCATCCGAAATCAAAAGTGAATGAAGTTGAACTTGTTCTACTTTGGATCATTTATTGATCACTGCGGATGATTTCGCGCATGCGCACACGCCACGCATGTGGACTGCTTCTACCTAAAATAAAGAGAAGTTTATGATTGTTGCAGAGACTCATGTCGATATTGTGTTTTCACATTCCAATGTTGCGCAAGAAACGGATCAATATTCCGTAAATTGCACATTATGTATTTCAATAAACTTTTGTCATAATATCATCATTCGTTGCGCGGCAGCCCGGGGATAGCCCCAGCCTCCTCAAGTAGTTTATCCACTGCGATCCTCCTCCAATCCGGGATTACAATCGCTCATACATCCTCCATAATTTGGGTCTCTCAACATTAAAAATATTCCAGGCCAGTCGGCCCAGGTCCACTCGTTGTTTATGCTTTGGATTATGTTGGGTTCCTACGCCTGTATTCTTTGCTCCAAATATCGTTCAAAGGATATATGACTGGCCTCAGCAGTATTTTGTATATCTGAATTTTTGTGGTCGAAGATAGCATTTTTAATTTCAGATGTTTACGAAATCCAAAGTAACAATTGTTGGGACAATAATTATTATAGTATACAAAACTTCAATGTAAAGACCAACAATTGCATTGCGCAATTGTATTGATCATTATTTAGTTAATCTATTGAAGGTTTGTGCAATATATTATGCCAGTTTATTGACATTTCATAGAAACAACAGAAACATAGAAACCAGTGGCGAAGACTCCATACTAGGCGATTATTTAAAGCCTATACCTTCTAAAGAAAAATATTTTTTAATTGCATATTGACATATATATATACTTAATCACTTCATTATTTTATGTTATATAAAAATAATTTATTTTGCCAACGAGAGATGTCGTATATGTAGGAATGTATTACAGTATTACACAGTTTACAAAACTGCAAAGGTATTAAAAAATATACCACTTCTTCTTCTTCTTCTTTCACCCTGTCACGTCCCAACATTGGGGCATAGGGCAAGCACAAGTTGGCGCCACTTCCCTCGGTCCATCGCCAACTCCTGTGCCTCCCGCCATGTCAGACCTGCAGCACGTAGGTCGCTTTTGTAGCATCGCTGCAGGGTGAGGGAGGGCCGGCCACGGCGACGGAACCCTTGAGGCTGTGCCACAAGGGTACGAAGTGCCGCACTCTTTGGCGGCATCCGGAATACATGTCCCAGCCACGTGAATCGTCTCTTCGTGATAACTTCAATCACCGAAGGCTGTTGTGTCTGCTCACGAACTCGGATATTTGTAACGCGGTCGTACCAATGTACCCCTAAGATTCTGCGGAGACATCGATTCTCAAAGCTCAAAAGCCGTGACTCTTGAAGCTTAGTAAGATGCCATGTCTCACAGCCATACAGGAGCACAGGTAGCACGCACGCGTTAAACAAACGACATTTGGTCCTCACAGAATACAGCCTTGACCTCCATGCGACTCCAAGTTGGTTGAACGCAGAGCCCGCCACACCCATGCGGATTCCAAGCTCACTAGAAATACCACCATCATCGGCAACCGTGGCACCCAAGTACTTGAATCTGGACACCAGCTCGACGGGCAGACCAGAAACCCGCAGAGGAGTGTCGGCGTCGATGCAAGCAGCACTGCACATGGATTTGGTCTTAGCGGCATTCAGATGAAGACCCACACGCATCGAGTTCGCGGCTAGCCTGTTCACGGTCACCTCCAACCTCTCGATCGTCGAGTCAAACACGACTGCGTCGTCTGCATACTCCAAGTCGCACAGTCTTTCTTCGCATAGATCGCTTGTGTCATCATGATGTAGGCGTATCCCACTGTCGGGGCAAACCGTCTTACGCATTATGAAATCCATCATGATGATAAAAAGAAAGGGCGCAAGTACACATCCTTGCTTGACTCCTGACGTGATTTCAAAGAGGTCAGAGGAAAAATATACCACAGCGCGCCGTAAATAAATAATAAACGCCGCGACTTCTCAACGTAAATAAATCTCCGATTATGTGTGAAATGAGTCTGAATTTTTTTCGTATGGACTTTACGTCTCGTAACCTCAGCAAGTCTGCTGATTTGAACGAAATAAGGTAAGCTCCTATCGCAGAGCCTAAAACATTCGCGCATAATAATGTTGTCACGACTGCGCACTTTGTCCAAAATCATTAATAATTAGATAATTAAAAAAATTATTTCAGCGGCGTTTAATCGAATATTAATAAATAAGCAAGTATAGATTGTTTTTATAAATAAAAATAAATTTTATCTAATGATTTTTGATGGGTATACATGTTTTGAAAAATACGTAATTTAAACACATCGCTCATTTTTATGTCGTCAATGAGTTTTTGAAGTTTCATTGAATTAGTGTGTCGTTGTCATTTACTAGTGTGTACCTATGCATTAGTAGTAAATATCGTACTATTGTCGTAAGTATACCTGACAAGTGTGCTCTTTTTATCAGATCTCCACAGCCTACCTCTTTCCAAAAGTCACCCTTCGCCACTGATAGAAACTATTTTTCGGCTTGAGGGATACTGTACATATTATTTATAATAAAATATTTCTTGATAATAAATTACTCTGCAAAGTAAAAAAAATGTTTTTGTCAAAATGATTGGGGAGTGCAGCTTTATGGTATTTTACCTAGGGGCTGTCTTTTGGGTCTTTTGGGACAGGATCAACCCATAATTATTGTAAAAATACATCAAAATTTTGTCGTTATTTGGGTATGATTTAGTATTGGTTTTCTTTAATTAAATCTCTTAACAAACATGATATATTTTTAGGCACGGGGCGGCTGGTTTCCCTGTGCGACGACAACTCCTTGCACCTGTGGGAGACGGCAAGTGAAAGTTCCCTGGTGGAGGTGGGGTTGCAGGCCCTCGAAGGCAAGCTCAAGCGAATTTCCAATATATGCACGGAGGCCTCCGGAGACCACCTGCTACTGGGAACGGAAGGCGGTAACATCTATCTGCTCGATCTGGCCACCTTCACAATGAGCGATAATATTATTTACCAAGATGTTGTCATGCAAAAGTGAGTAGCATAATATGACTCCTGACGCTTTTATAAATGTGTCTATTTCCTAAGGCAATATTAGTAATCTCTTTTTTCGGGGCTGTCTTCTATTTTCTTAAATAGAGTTTGGGCCAAGACGTAGTCCATCCATTCAAAAGTGGATTGATAATTTTTTATTTTTTAAGTGACGTAAAATTAGTATTTCTTTTCCAGATGGGTCATATTTTTTTTTTCAACCATGTGCGATCCTAATAAGATTATATGGGCCTCCACAGAATGGAGGTTTTTTATTGAAAACTTTTGTTTTTACGAGAAATGGATGTCAGCCACTTGCTCAACCCATTAGGCCATACTCTGACTCATACACAAATTGAAAAACAATATGTGTACTTGCCAGACCCAGGATTTGAACCTGGGACCCACGACGCTATAGGCCAACGATCAAGCCGCGCAGCCATTGTGGGTGGGTCATATGGGGAGTATTAATTGCAAAAGTGCTTTTTACACATTTATTTCAATTTCTTACGAATTCTTTTTAACACCAGACATTTGACTCTAGTCACTTTGAACTCATTTTAGTATGTACTAACTATTGTATTGATTTAATATAATCACAGTTACTACTCCTGTTACCGAAATTTCAATTGTAATATAATATAAAATTATAACATTGTATTTTATGGTTTCCAGCTGTCCGGAAGATTACAAACTGACCCCTGGTGCAGTGGAATGCATCAGTGAGCACCCGACCAAGTCCCACCTGCTGCTGATTGGCTACAACCGAGGCCTCATGGTGGTGTGGGACCGTCAGGCTAGCCGCGCACAGAACACCTTCGTCTCCAACCAACAACTCGAGAGCGTCTGCTGGAATGAAAACGGTAACCTAACTTTATTTGCAATATCGATTTAATGCCAGTATGTCCAGTCATGTTTTGAGAAAATTTAAGTTAGGATATTCACATACATTGAAAAAATGTACATATTTATTCAATTAACATAATGTTATCTATTTGGATGAGACAATATTATCTTGATATATAAGTGTAATACAGGCAACTGTTTTGTGTATAAAAACTAGACATACAATATCTGCACGCTATCCCAATGATATAGTTTATGTCACTAAGAGTTTACGCTATAATCAGCGGGGAGGGAGTCTTTGATCGTTTTGTTCTTCAGCACTAATAGTGCGATTCCACAAATTCTTTAATGCGGTTGAATTTCTTGGCATAGAATAATTTATATTTTGGTCTTTAGCGTATTGAAAGATGGTGATCATTTCGTATCGAATCCATGTCCATTCAGGGTTCATCTTGGGGAAATCGGCATATATATATAATTGATTGAATGAATCTAAAATTGTGTTCAATGACAGTTGGACAATAATATGGTATATAAACATAGCGTGAACTTCGTGTTTTGACAGAAAATATAATGTAGTTAAGAGTGATAAGCGAGAGAAAACGATGCAATAGGCTTCATGTAAGAGCAACCCTCTAATTCGTGCGCTGTAGAATAAATCGCAACCTGTGAAATTTCAAAGTTAAGGTCTATAAGTCTACCACAAATAAATCTGAAATGCAGAATTGCAGCTAATTTAATCATTAGCATTAGTAACCCTTTTTTTATCATCACTTTCATATTTAGGGCTCTGTCTATCTAAACCTAAACAATGAACAATTAATGACATTGTAGTAATAATTTTTTATAATTTTTACAGGTACCGAATTCACATCATCACACAATGACGGCTCATACATGACATGGGAACTGGCGATAAATCCGGATAAGCCCTTCCGAGACCCCGTCACACCCTACGGGCCCTTCCCTTGCAAAGCCATCACGAAGCTGGTGCAGCGGTCCAGCCAGTCCGATGACAACGTCACCATATTTGCAGGTCAGATCTCTTTACATAGTCGAGATGGTAAAACATGAAGTCTTGTTCTATTGAATCCGGTTTCTGTTACTTCGATATATCGCACCCTCGCAACTAAACTGCCACAATCCAAAAAACGTCAAACAGAGAAAATCAGGTTTGAAACATTTCACATTTTTGTACTGTGTTTTTGAAATATGTTTAGATATTAAATGAATTTTTGACTTGAATTTGATGACTTAGATATACGAAATTTTCAGTACATATACTATGAACGATAGACAATGAAATGTAGTAATTAACTCAAAACACGTAAATTTGGACTTGTGGCGGTTTAGTTGCGGGGGTACAATATATGTCTAAGGTTATTCTAAATCACAGATTAATGGGTTATCACACGGGTTACAACGTGTTTTATAGGGAGTTACCAAGTAAACTGACAAAAATATTGACTTGATATAATTTTATTATTCTTGTATGTATTTACGTGACATTCACAAAGCAATTACTTTTATTTTTCTATATCACTATCCCTACATCGTGGTCTTAATTCGGAACTCTCAATTAACCTCACCGACTGAATAAAGAACTCACCTGAAGCAGTAAGAAACAGTTTCAGTATATAATTAATAAAACTGCAGTTATCAAAAAGCATTGACATCCACTAAATTGACCGTCGTTCAGGGATTAGGCGGGAACTGGCTTCTGACAGTCTCACAACCAAAAGTTAGTTGGCTGCAATTTAGTGTAATAAAAACTCCAAATTCCAAGAAGGCAAGTCGGGAAGGTAATAGGTGTCGATACTTGGACAATTTGGATTCCACCCATCGCCGAGAACGATCAAACATTATCGCTTGCCAAGTTTAAATCTGCTTGAATATTATAAGCTCATTACACTGTACTATAGTTTTTCAACCGGCCCTCGTAGTCCGGTGTGTAAGGCACTGGCGTTTCATCCGGGGGCTACTGGTTCGATTACTGGTCGTCTATGTGATTGTCTCAAGTCTATTAATTTTAGTGTTGCTCTGAGTTGCCGTCTTTCTTTTTCAGGTGGCATGCCCAGATCATCCTATTCTGATAAATATACCGTGACCGTTATGCAGGATGAGAAACATGTCGTCTTCGACTTTACAAGCAGGGTAAGAAAATTTAACCTCTAACAATACTTTATAAAGGCAATCCTGTTGTCGCCGATGATATCCTATTCGACCGAATGCATTCGTTATATGTGTTGACACATATCAAACGTCGTAAAGTCCACTGAATGTCAAACTGAGAAAAATGCAGTTTTATCATATCTTGTAATACAAATGGTTGTAACATGTGAGATATTGTAAGATAATTGAATCTAATACCCACGATGGCTACAAGGATTTTTCTTCTTAGCTTCGGTGCTCGACCTCTTTCTGGCTTTGTCTGGATCCACAAAATCCACTTCTACATTCATTTTATGTTATAATTGTTTAGAAATTAAGGAAAATGATAGGTGCCATCGTTCACCTTTAGCTTGTGGACTTAAGGTGGTTTGAAAAAATATTGATCTTTCGAAACGTGATTTCATACGTAAACAGTGGACTTTTGGGGGTTTGCAGTATACCATAATGTGCAGATTTGCATACTCTATTAAACGTATATCAAAAGTCATTTTTTTCAATATGTGGACTTTACGGCGTTTGATATCCATCAACACATATGACTACCAGACATACTAAAAATTACCTTATTTTCAATTGATCTATACTCTAGACTCGATACTGAATAAAAATATTTTAATATATAGAAAAGATTTACATATTCTTATTACAGATAGTTACATCTTTCAATTACTGTATCAGCATATTTCTGTGAACAATAATTGGAATTTAAATTCGAATTCCATCAAGTGAATACATGTATTAATTAAGGCTCTAAGTACCAAAAAGTAGTTTTGCCTGTAGTTACAAAATACCGAGTCATTGCAGTAAAATTTCATGAAGCAGACCTTTTGAAAAATGTGGTTTTACAGTGTGAAGCAATCACGGCAGCTTCTATAATTTTAGGTATTAAGAACTCGCAAGTGTCAACACACCATCGTCAGCCATTTTATATTGAATGAGGTTGACCACTGTAGTGCTATTTACACCATTATAAATAAAACAGGCCAACGGACTTACAACGTCGACAGGTTTAAATATGTTGCTGTATTTTTTTGATTTGCTTGAGGCACTTAGACCATAGTTGAAGTTATTGGCGTTAGTATGTAGAACACTTTTCTATAAAAATGTCAGTTTTTTTGTTTTTGGTACTTAGCGCCTTAATTAATACACGTATTCAAATACTCTCAGTCAATAGTATTAATTAGGTGTTATAAACATACCACATAAGCGTGAAGTTCGATAGTTTTGACAGAAAATATGACGTACTTAGAGCGACGCTGAGCGAAACAAAACAATGCTTCATGTAAGAGCAGAAATAATATCGGTAATAATAATTAAAATTACCCTATGTAATTCGTGTGCAGTAGAAGAAATCTCAATCTGCACAATTTCTAGGTTAAGTTGTTCCATTATAGTATTTATTTTCATGAAGATGGTTTCGTTATGATAGCATTATTGTTTTGTAGCGTCCAATATTTGGCTGCATTTACTTGTTGCGACCCTAGGACGGCCTAAACTACATGTTAACATCATGGCTCATGGGTAGACAGTAATATATTTATATTATTTTTTTATTACACAGGTAATAGATTTCTTCACAACGACAGCTGTACCAACAGAAGCAGCATCTGAAGACGAGGTAGACGCCCCTCGGCCCCAGTCCCCTGGCCTTTTCCTGCCGCAGAGTGTTCGTCAGCCAGCCACTTCCTTGGTGGTACTGGCAGAGGAGGAGCTCATAGTGATCGATCTAACTGATCCGTCGTGGAATATGATGCGCCTGCCGTACCTGGTTTCATTGCATGCGTCCGCCGTTACCTGTTCACATCACGTCAGCAGCGTGGATGAGGAAGTCTATAATAATATTGTACAGGCTGGTAAGTTATTTGTTATTCTATCAACCATGTTAAGGCCATGCATTAGTTGAGGCACGGTCTAAAAAGATCGTCGCTAGGCGATGCGCGGATTGCGGGTGGCGGGTGAAAATGACGCCTGTCAAACGAAATATTAATTGTCATATAAATCCAACATACGTCCATTTTATGTTCTGTTTATTGTTCTATTAGTAACAATAATAATATATTCATTGACATGTTTTCTTTTTAAAGTAAATGGGTAACGTTTTTAGTCATCTTTACACGATTTTAGAATTAATTGACCCGTCGCCATCACGCAGCAAAGTGACGTGTTTCCGGGTCAACATTCTCTCAGTGAATGGCAGCGAGTCCAAAATTTCGTCGCGCGTACAGTTGAAAATTATTTGGCGTTTCACTGATGCGTCACCTTAACCTTTTCTCTGTCTGACTCTTGCTGATGCTGACTCAAATAGAGACATGAAACTATCATAATTTACCTATTTAGTATCCTTGTCAATATTTCAGGAAAGAAACAAACCCAACACCTGTACTCAGAATCGCAGTGGCCCGTGTCCGGTGGGCAGCTGTTGTGCGCTAAGCCGGCACAGCCCAATGACACTCGTCAGCTGCTCTTGACGGGACACGAGGACGGCACCGTCGCTTTCTGGGATGCTTCCGGAGTCACCCTCAATCCTCTTTACAAGTTCTCCACCTCTAACCTGTTCAGGTAGTTCAACAGCTTGTTATTTGAGTGTAATGCCTGTTAGAATGAAATGAAACCAATTACGTACCAACATTAACCACTTATATATTAGGTATATTATGTGTTGATATGAACACAGAGACTAACCTATTCGATATATTTGAAAAACACCCGATGACATCCGTGGTAAAAATCAACATGGCTGAATAATCTGATGAGAAAATTACAGCCCGTGGTGCATAAAACAGAAGATATTATGCTGTTCCATTCTCATCCTATATTGCATTTATCGGGACAAGCCAAAGACAAGACAAGGGGACAGCATGTCTATGTTAGCCAGAGACTACAACTGCACAATATGGAAACTTATATTTTGCCTGTCTTTTAAATATGTCCTGTATTTGTCTCTAGAGCATCGTCAATCAAACGTTTTATGTTCACGAATGTCTCCTACAAGTGCACTTTTTATGGTCCCATGTTTTTTTTCAAGACACTTCTAAGTTGAGAATTTAGTTTAGTTAGTGAAATGGAAAAATTTATAAAAATTATGATTTATGGCTTCCTCTTCAATTACTGTGCTGTAGGTCAAATAGGGCTTGCTCCCGATTGGCCTGATCTGTATGCCGTATCCTACTCTTCTACGACTCTCTTCGGCATACATCAGACATTAAATATAGCTGTAATATTTATATGCAAATGTTGTGGCTCGTGAGCAACTTTTTAAGCTTGCCTGGTATACACTAAAATGTCCGTGATTCCTAATCTGAATTAATCTATTATGAGAGAGTTTATTGGTGAAGCAGATTTAAGCTTATACAATGACTTATAACCTTGACAATGATCTCCGGGGATAGCCATAGGCAAGTTGATGTTGTTTCATACTAACAGTCTTGCGTTGGACTCCAACTATTCACAACAACTCCTCCATTAAACTCCATTAGTTCCTCTTGGACTGAAATCTTAGTAGAATGAAAATATGAATTGCTTTTTCTATCAATATGGTCAAATCAAACCAAAATTCGAATATTTCTGTAACTGTCTTCCCACCTTATTCTCTTTATTCATTCCCTGGAAAGGGATGAAACCAATGGTCAGCACCCGATTCTCTCGAAGTAAATAAATCCACTATATGAGGCGTCTAATTACAAAAAGCGACAAGTCCACAATTCAATATTATCGGGAAACAACGTTTTTATGTTTCTAGCTTCAATTATTTGTTTTAACGTGAGATTTTTTTTCCCGTTGTATTCTATGTCGAAATTAGAACCAAATGGCAATTTGTTTCAGCCGATAAACTCTTAAATGTAATAAATATAGGCAACATAAAATTGGACTTAGCGCTACTTGTACTTCACTTTTTAATTTATCCCGCATAAGGCACATATTTCCATGGCACTGTCATAAGTTTACCAGATGCTACAGCATGGGAGACGCCCTTTTCAATATTTAACGTTCCCTTATTGGTTGACTTAAACACGCGCGAAATCAACCAAGCTTTAAATAATATGAAACACGGAACACAGAGACTTAAAATATTTTTTTTCGTAGGGTTATGTCGCGTTTTGGAATTTATAGATCAATACATATTGTGTAAAATTATACAAAGAATACGTGCGTATTTTTTTCTCGATTTTGACCAAATGTGGACTTATCGCTTTTTGGAATTAGACGCCTCATATATGTTCAATTTTGATGTAAGAAACAGTCATGCATATAAGGAGTGTTCATTAATTTATCCACCTCAGTAAGAAAATTAAAACAATTTATTTTTGAATGTAGACCCCTGACTGTTGAATCCATGTTATTCACGTGTCCTTCAACGATATCTCGAAATCCTTGCAAATATCTTCATAACATGTTGATTTCACGGGTCGTCTTTAATTTACTCTCTATTCTACTTAATCCGCTTGCTCCAAAATCCGCCTTTTATGTTATAAGGGGCATACATACTCATACTCCCCATAAACTACCAACATACGTTCATGGATATTCTTTTTATCACTGAACGGTACTCCAAATCAAACAATTTATTAGTAAACTCACACGAGGACCCGATTGCCACGTTGTTACTTTGAATGTCACAATCGCACAGAGCCGAAACTGTGTATGTATTGCCACAACACAAGTCCCAACACGCACAGACTAGTTTCTATCGTATCAGATAAATTAATGCACGTGATACTTACATATTTTTGGATTTAGCAGTAAATCTAGCTGGCAGAATACTCTTGCTGTGTTGTGTAATGGATATGCTGTAAATTAAAACATTGACAAGTTTTTCTGTTTCACTAGCTGAATTGGAATATTATACTGACGTATATTATGTTATTGACAATCTTACTACATACTAACTTTGTGTTGATGTTAACTAATGAATAATTATTAATATGTACTACCTTTGGATGTTCTTCATGAAAGCACTGAATTAAGACAAATTTTACAATCAATAATGCCTCTATTTTAAATGAACACAATTACATAGTAATATATTATATTTTCCCAGAAATTATTAGTATAAAATATTTACCTATTTTGAGACTGACCTAACCTAACCTAAAAAAATTGATTTATCACAAGCCCCATTACAGTTAGGCCGTGACTCGAAACTGTAAACTTCAATGGTAGTGCTGGTTATTGCTCATACTTTGAATGCAATATGATAAAGTGTTTGTAGAAAATGATGATTATTGCATATTGACATAAATGGTAATGATTTGAACGAAATATGCAATCGAAAATCTTTATTTATTGCGAACAGGTTACCACATTGCATTTGAAGATAATCAATGGCAAACGCTTCGATCACAGTTCAGTGTCAGCCTTGTTTTATCATAGAAAGTCTATATTATTAAACATACATTTATCTATCTCACTTTAAAAACTAACCCCACGTACCTTATTAAAACTGTCCACTTAGCACAAAGCTCACTATGCGTTTAAATTCTTGTTGACGTTGTGATTAATTGTTTTTTATTTTTAATATCTAGTTTTTTTTTTTATATTAAACTTTTACGATTTTATTTCACTCTCTCATAAGGACTTCAGTGAGTTTTGGCCTAAGGTGACTAGACTGTCAGGGAAATCTCGATTTTAATTTATTTGTCAATAATCTCAAACGGGCATGCTGATGATTCATTTAACCAAATTACAGTGTCGTACTGAAAGAGATTGGTTGAAATTTTAATGCGCTTTGATAGATAAAAACAATCATTGGCGGCCGGTGATTTACAAAATTCTTTTCATTGGGAGCGCACTGCAAAACTTATCGAGTAATAGAATAGTATCGATAAGCGTTTTTCATTGCCATTATTTTTTATTCAAGACTTCTTCATTGAAAATACATATTATCTTGGAACAGCCTCATAAACTATTATATACCTCTACTAGAAAAATCGTTTAAACTGTGATTTAAACTCAGATCTATCGCATACCGGGCGAGTGCTTTACCAATTAACCTACCAACTCAAGCACTGTATTGGAACCATTTAACCATGAAAATGCTCAGATGCAAATTCTTTCCGTAGACAGGGCTAACGGGATTATTGTTACGATTGCTATCGTCGACTGCTTACATCAAGCCTATTACATTGCTTTCTCTCATTCACAACTGTTCTGTCAATAAAAATTATAATACGTAAGATGGCGATGGGAATATGCAAACATCTCAGATGTGCATTTGTTATAAAATATCTTCATGGATATATCAGAATAAATTAACCATTAACGCAGGAATTAAACAGAGTGAATGTGATTATCGTTACGGTGCTATTCTCGAATGCACTTACACCAAGCATATTTTATTGCTTTTGCTTAGCGCCGCTCTGAGTATCTATTATTTTCTGTTAAAACTATCGGACCTCACACTAATGTGGTGTGTTTATACCTAGTACATGAGTTGGTAATTCAATATGTGAAACACCCGTTTGGCATGCGGTAATACGTCTTTGAACTCTATCTAGTCAGTCCAAGATTTTTCGAATAAGTATGATTCTGAGGCTGGTTTTTGCAAAGTATTTTCAATGAAGCATTTTTCTTCGATTTGAATCATTACACCCTTTTAGCTTTGAGTTTTGTAATTACATTAAAGTCTTGTTATGATAAATATAATATTTGAGACTTTCACGGTTTTTTGTTACCATAAGAGATTTTTGGGCTTCCACCGCGTGTTCCTCCTACTTTCCTCGATGTTTCGTGCTTGTTGCAGATGCCATTCTCAAGAGGTAATCGTCAACACATTACCTCTGCAACGAGCATGAAACGTCTAGGAAAGAAGGAGGAAGAACACACTGTGGAAGCTCAAAAATCTATTACAATTGTAATAAATAATTGATGTTAAATCACTTTTATTAACTTATGCATTTGTTTGTGATATTTTGGGCCTAATGAGAGATAAAATCGAGATTCCGCTGTAGCATTTATGTAACGTAACAATTATTGTTGTCCTCTGGATGTGAACTTAACCATATTTAATCCAATACTAATGCCTGTGTAATGCTTTTGGCTTGCTAAAGTGGGCTAAAGCGAATTGCTCTGAGGTATGTGCTAAACCTAACCTAGAAATACTCTTTTCCTTGTGCTTTCCGTCAAAAATGTAGATCAGAATATAGCCAATGTAACATGCAACATAATCTACGAAATGTCAATGTAAATTCAGATTACTCTCTTTTTACCGGTGATCGTAATGCATCTAGCGACAGAATACTAAAACTGCAATTTAATATATTTTAAATAATATGTATCAATAAAGGGAGGGTTTCATCTTATTATTACACATTCGTTTATCATTAAAATGTAGTTTATTGATTTCTCTCGAATACTATTGGAAGATTTTATAATAATATATAGTTTCAGTGTGGTCCCAATACCAATGTACTGTCCAACAAGATCTTCTTGGCTACGTGTTAAAACTGTGAACTAACAAGCTCCTCCCATTTTTAACCGCACTTCGATTGAAGCGACTTCCGGTTAGTGACGAGTTGTCCACGTATTAAAACTGTGAACTACTAAGACTCCTCCTATTTAGTCGACGACAGCGACCTGCTAGTGCCTAAATCTTCTTGTTGGACAGTAATACTGTAATTAATGTCAACACTGTGTAGTGGAGATAGAAAAGGAGCTAATTCATGTGGGAAAGAGACAGGTGATAAAACTACTTATTGAGTAGAGGGTGAGAAGTTTTAATGGATAAATCGCAAAGAGGAGCGCTGAATCTCATGAAAAGATCGGAATATAGACATTATATTATACTTAAATAAATTTTCTTCAGTTATATTGTGTCGCAAAGTAATTTTTCCGTAAATCATCTTTAATTGCATGTACCCATTGTTATTCTGTCACTGATATCCATTGCACACTATCTTTGCTTGAAGGACTTTTTATGTTGTTTATGCCAAATACCTAGATCCCTTCAAGTTAGTGAACCTTCTGTTTCACTGACTCAAGTTTATGTTACAATGGCTTAATCCTGATTGGACCATGTTATCCGTATACAGATCAAGCGGCATTTTAGTTATGAATGCCACCTCTTAGCAAAACCTTCAACTTAAATAAGAAAAATATAACCACATGAAAATATTCATCCATGTCGGTTTTGAGTTAAGACAAAAAGTATAAAACCATATTTTAATTATCTCGGTGTGGCAAAAATGTCGCTTGTTCTGTAAATTAGTATGATGCGACTTCTATATTGTGACCAACACGTCAGGTTGCTGTGCATCTAAAATGAAGATTATTTATCATCACGTTACGTGAGCTCATTCAACAAAATAAAAGCTGACAATTTACAAAAACATTGTGTCAATTACATGTCATTTGTAGCTCCCGTAGAAACCATTAAAATCAATGATACATGTACCAAGTAAAATGGAATTAACCAATTTTTAGCCGTGCCATAAGCTTATCATGAACCCTCGATTAAAATGTGTTTCTAGCTTACTTCTTGTTTAACGGAGATTAAATTTTCTGTATGTCAAAATGGATGTCTGATTCACTGTTATCTGGCTTATTTTTGTATTTTAAAAAAAGTCTGTAAAGCTTGCCATTTGAACACAGTGACTATTGGTTCTACGCAACTGTCACGTGTGACATGTGAAGCTACATATCGCTGTCGTTACCTGTCACCAGCAACGCATTTTTGATTGGAAATGTGTATTCAAACTCCTGTTTACAAGATGATTAAAACTGTGTAATTACAGCATTTTTCGATTATCTAATATTCCAGTTATATATTATTATGTACACCGTTCTGTTCTAAATAAATTTCTAGTTGCCGTGTTTGAATCAGCTATCTTCTCGAATTTTTTGAATTATTTTTCAATGCCCTTATAGCTGAATTCCATATAACAAGTGTTTGTTACACGGGAGTTAAGTGTATGTAGTGTGAAAGAACGGATTCAGGTAGCGGTGACATAGAGATGTACATGAATGGCCAAGGCGGAATATCAATTCCTCAGATGACAGTGATGAAGTGTCGGCCACAATATAGAAGTCACGTAGTAGACTAAATGTTGTATAATTTATGTTGTATGCTTTCTTCATCCTGTTTAAAAAATTGCTTACTTACATATAGTTATTTATATCTATTTAAATAATTTAATTATTGTGTAGAATGTAGATCATTTAATTTATTTGTCGTAGAACTAATGAAATTTTGTTGACACCTCAATTAAAATTCAGTAAATAAATTTCACATATGGAATTATGACGAGGCATGCAAGTAGATTATTGGACCCATACATTAATTAGGCATATCTTGCTGCGGCGAGTTTGACAACTGGATTAGAAATAACCGACCGCGGAACATTTTCTATATTTGACCAGATGCTTATTTCAGCCAAATCTGTTGCATGGACGCTGTGTGCGGCATTACATTAAGTTACATGTGTTTTGCGAATGCCAACGAAGGTCAAATGCGGAGAAATTCGTCGTGCAGCTGAGGCGAGTTCGTATGTGCGATCCAACTTGAAAGTACTAGAAAAATTAGGACTTGTCGCTTTCTGATGTTATAGTTTGTTAGAATATTTTACCATTAATGCTATCTTTGAATAAATTATTCTGCATGCAAAAATCACAAGTCATTATAGTGTCATATATGCACGCGACTTCAGCCAATCGATTCTCATTTTATTGTATTCTAGAAATGTAAAATGTGTTCTGACAAAAAGTCACCCAGATGTGTATTATGTTGTTACGACAATATAACCTGTTGCATAGAAATATAGTGATTGTTATTCAAATTACATCAAAAAGTCATTTTGACATTTTTCACACATCTGTACTTATTGTTGATTGTCGAATGAACTAAGCTATTTCATATTCGTAACGGAGATATAAGTTTACACAATAACTCCCAGAAATGTTTTGTCATATAAGACAATTTTTAAATATAATATGTAGAGTAGGTGACATATATACCCTACATATTATCTAATATTGCATGATGTATGCATTTTGACAACAAATATTTTATTTCTATTTAAAATTGACGGTAATTTTCAATGACATAACTGCTTGTATTTTAATTAAAACAATTGTAAATCGCACTGCATATTCCACACTTTATACTTTACTATATAATTAATTTCGACAAATACTGACTCTTATTACTTATATCATGGTTGATTTGTGCCAAGTATAGGTAAATCTTAATATAACATAAAAAGCTTTATTAAAAAATGGTCCATGATATTTTGTACAGTTAAGTGTAAGTTAAAGGTTAAAAACATATCATAAATGGAATTTTAACCTGATTAACACAGCTATGTATTTGATTGATTATCAATTCTTTACTAATCATTCCAGCGGTGAAGATATCGTGGACGACGGTGTAGACTCTCCGCAGAGTGGTGACGATGAGGAGGAGTGGCCTCCGTTCCGTAAGACTGGCGTATTCGACCCGTACAGCGACGACCCCCGTTTGGCGGTAAAAAAGATTGCGCTGTGTCCACTCTCTGGTACCCTCATCGTCGCGGGGACGGCCGGTCATGTTGTGACGGCTAATATTGGTATGGAGCAAGTCTCCAAGCCCGTAAAGGTAAATATAAAAGTGGTATTACATACTTATTTCTGCATTCAGAACATAATTGAACCGAGTTTAGCAACGACTAGCCATAAAAAAACTATTTCTTCAATATTTTTGGTCTTAGAAATAAATCCACATCAAAGTAAAATACTGTTGAACGTTCACTGCAATGTATTTTAATATGTTGGTTTGTTTTATTTTGCAGTCTGTCACAATGAACATTGTGTCGGATAGAGATGGTTTCGTATGGAAAGGACACGATCAGCTCAATCTGAGAGGCTGCGATATCGCTATGACACCAGGCTTCCAGGTAAAATTTGCATTTGACGTTTTTCTTTTTTGCTCTCATAATAGATTAACCATATTTTTTCATGCCACACTATAACCTAACCTAACTTAACATGTATGAAAAAGTCTACAATTTGCTATTTTATGATTTCTGTATATTTATTTGTTGAAGTCAGTTTTACAGCAATATATTCCTAATCTTCTGACTTTGATTCTAACAAAAAAAAAAACAATAACCTTATATTCGCAAATAGACAACTTTATAAGAGTGTTCAATTTTCTGGTTGGTTTTCAACGATGTTTGACCTCGTTTTATAGCTCATGTCCGCTCGTAACTGTTATTATATTTTATAGAAAACAAATATTGATTAGCTACAATGGTTATTGAAATATCTTTCTTATAATTTGTTACAGGTTTCAAGTGTATTGCAATTGGTGCCTCCGGCAGCGGTTACATGTTGCGCGTTACAAGCCGAGTGGGGACTGTTGGCCGCAGGGACGGCGCACGGATTGGCGCTCTACGATTATAGACGTCTCGCACCCGTTCTTATCAGATGCACGCTAAACCCCAACGGTTAGTTTATTATGCATATTAAATCATCTGTATACATGATCGTCCCATTAAAATTGGCTTTAATAAAATTTCTTATCGTTCTGTTATCTTGCAGACCTCACTGGCGCTGGAGACACTCCGATTTCTAGACGCAAGTCCTTTAAAAAATCCTTGCGGGAGTCTTTCCGGAGACTGAGGAAAGGAAGATCACAGAGAAGGCAGCCGCAATCGTCGCCCAGTCCTGTCGTTGAAAAAAAAACACCTGCACAGGTTTACAATTATTTTATTGCTTTAATTTGATCTTGCGAGTGATGGGTCAATGGGTTGAATGCGAAAAATCATTCCTGTTAAAAAAAAGTCTATTATGTATGTACTGTACAGTATATGTCTTGGAGAAAAAATGCGTGATTTTACTTTTATTATCATCCAATGAAGAGGATGTATGGTCATTTTATATTTTAAATGGCTACAAAAAAATATTAATAACAATATTTACAATGAAATTATTATTCATTGTCCTTTTCTTTCATGAAATCTTCATAAGTGAAACATTCGGGATACCATGCATGCAATATCTTCATGAATCCCTGTTTCTTGTCTGTCAATTTACTTCTTCCCAGGTCGTAACAAAATTCTATAGTTTTACCGAATACAACTTATTTGAAGAAGAGACAGACGAGGTTCAGGCTCACTTAGAGCTTATCGATAGTGCACAGACGTTGTATGTCCAGTTTTGTATGTTTTGAAATATCCAAATTGGTAGAAAATCGAATTCAAAATGGATATGGACTTATCATAATATATTCAAATGAGACAATAATATCTTCTCAAATACCCTATTTGAAAATAAAATATTTTTCCAGCGTAAAAGTATAATGCTAACAGACGTGTCTGTGCACTAAGCAATTGATATTCTTGGTGTTTTATGGAGAAAGTTTTTTTAAAGCAATCTAATTATGATCTCTTTTCTCAATCAGGCTGCCCCGAAAAAGACAACAGAGTCAGGAGATTCGTTCAGTCCACTCGAAGCAAAGCCGATTGAAAGACAGATTGAAGCCCGCCCTGTGGATGATTCCAATGGATCCATGGTCCGATGCCTCTACTTTGCAAGAAGTTTCCTTGTTAGTGGTGAGTTCAATGTATATTGTCGAACAAGAACTTATTGTCCACGTGTTTAAACTGTGAACTAAATATCCCCTCCAGTGCAGCTAATCCCACTCCCGATTTCAAATGAGGAACGCTCCCAAATTTATCATTTCATTTTATGCTCTTGTGGCGTAAATTCAATTTATGTAATTTGAAGCTTTTTATAATAAAAATATGTCTAAAACAATCAAGAGTGATGTAAGAATTATTATTAGTAAACTTTTGGCTTATTGCGAAGAAGAAAAAGAGTCGCATCTAAAAGGAAAGCCGATACATTATTTAAACAAGCGTTGCCGCCATGCCACGTCACTGAGAAGTCTTTTATATGCAACTACAGTGTCTGTTATCACCGATTTCTTGTTGTCGGACAATAGTTAGTATTTTCACACTGTCAAAGTGAAATTTTTCAGTCCAATTAACTTTTAAGTTCACTCGATATATCTTGTTTAACCTTTGTCATTCTGTGATGTCAAGTCATATCCATAAGTGCGTAAATATTTTGTATTTCAGCTAATGTGCACTTCACCCACTTCATATCACAAATTAAAACTTCTGCGTATTAATAGTTGCCTTTGTTTTCAGTTCAAAATACCATCCCAACCCTGTGGGCAGGCACCAATAACGGTACCGTGTACGTCTTCACCATCACAGTTCCACCTACCAACAGAAGAGCGGAAGATGAGGTTAGTTTAACGTTACTACAAGCTTCACCATGTAATGTTAAAATTTTATATTAATTATTTATATTATTGTAGAATGTAACATTCTTTTATTGAACATACATAATTTGAAAACGCTTCTGCGAAATATATAAGTAACCAGTAGAAAAAATCTTTTTGAAATAAATATGACACCCAGAAATTCGAACCTGTGCCCTCTGTGGATTCGCATCCATGTACTATGACTGTTAAGCTATACGTGTCCTATCTAAGTGCGTTGAAGTAGTAGTGGTTTTGATAATACTCTCTGTTATTAAATTACATTACAAAAGCTGATTACCAATAAGTAACGCAATTTAGAAAGCGTTTCAGAGAGGAGGCACTCATCCGCAAACTAGTCTCCTACTGTGTGACGGTAATGGGAAACTACACCTCAGTTTAAAGTGCGGGGAATTTCTCAAAACCAACGCCAATAGCTGAAGAAGATCCGAACTTCCGCCCGATTCTGCACGTTATAAAACACCTTGTCATAGTTATAATTATTCTGTTTTCAGGTCACCTGCAATCTGGCGAAAGAAATTCAATTGAAACACAGAGCCCCCGTAATAGGCATCACTGTCTTGGACGGATCATCAGTACCCCTGCCTGAACCATTAGAGGTTTGCTATTCATTTCTATTTCTCAAGAATAAAAATACACATGTAAAATATAATCAGTCGTGTCAACATCTAATTATACATTTTTCAAACATATTTTTGTATGATTTTGGGGCAATTTAGGAGTTATACACCATTACAGTTATTATGTGAAATTGCACATAGAATAAATGGACTTATTTTTTTTTAGATTTTGACCATAGCCTCAGATTATTGTTGAATTGATAAAAGTACACGCATTCATGTGGTGCTTTTAACTCATCACCTCAAAATACGGTTGGCAGACTTACTTTCGTACAATTAATGCTCTCTTTGCAAACATACAGTCTTATTTTTCTGTTTAGTATCAACATAGTTGCGGCAGTTGCCTCAGTTTTTATGTATTTTGATGGAAAATGATCACAAAAACAAGTTTGTCGATGTCTTATTCTAAACAAGTTGTATGAAGTCGCTATTAAGCATAAATGCTGGGAACAATAATTGTACAAGTTGATATTTGTTTTTGATAGGTTGAACGAGGAGTTTCGCCACTGCCTGACGCCACCCAACCGCACCGAGTGATCATCGCCTCCGAAGAACAATTCAAGATATTCTCACTGCCCTCGTTAAAACCATACTGCAAATATAAGCTGACAGCGCATGAAGGAGCCAGAGTAAGTGGAAATTTTATAAAAAAATGGTGTTCCAACTTTTTCATTTCACTGCACCCCTAGTGTATCAAGATTATTTCCATTATCGATCAGTGGGATGGTTAAGACTAAATATGTGAAATTAAAGCTGAAAATATGGTTACTAAGGATAATTATTAAATGTAATAAATGTAAACATTCATTGGTGATTTTATTTTAAGGTGCGACGAATGGCCTTTGCGAACTTCTCCTGTATGCCCAGCGAGCCGGTGTCAGGAAAGGGAGGTCTGCACACGGAGTGTTGCCTTCTCTGTCTCACAAACTTGGGCGACTGCCTCGTCCTCAGCGTGCCTGACCTTCGGAGACAACTGAACGCGGCTGCCGTTCGGAAAGAGGATATCAAGTTAGTCATTCCACTTAACACTGTAATCCGGCAAATATAACAATTAAATTTAGCGCGGAGCGAGCAATTTTTAATGAATTGTGTAAATATTAATGATGGTCAATCAGAAGACATAATTTTTTTTATGTCTAATACGCATTACATCACTCTGCATTTATTATTCTTGTTGCATGTTACGTTTTAAGAAATTTATTTTAATTTAGTAGAAAAATTTGTTGTTTATTTTTCAGCGGAATTTCAAGTTTGACGTTCTCGAAATACGGCGAAGCCCTTTATTTACATTCCTCTTCCGAATTGCAGCGCATCACTGTATCGGCCAATAAGGTAAACATTCTTTTACCAATTCTACTCTGTAGGATTGTTGTTCATTGTCCACCATATCCCACTATATAATCGTCAAGCCGTGACACGAAACTGTAAACTGCAATGGTAGTGCTATTAGTCATACTTCGAATGTAATATAGTAAACTGTTTGTAGAAAATGGTGATTGTTGCATATTGGAATAAATGGTATTAATTTGAACAAAATATGCAATGAAAATCTTCATATATTGTGAACAGGTCGCCGCATTGTATTTGAAGATAATCAATAACCAACACTAATATTAACGAACTCAATATAATCAGCTTTGATTGACTATTATCGAAAATACATGATTTAGAAAAAACCTCTGAAATATACGTATCGTCGTTGAGCTCTTTAAACCTTTAATGTGACAATTCTGTCAAAATGTTTTTTTTTTATCAAATATTTTCAGTTTGTTCATTTTTGACGGCATAGTTTCGTAAAATCCTCATTGTTCTATATACAGTAAAACCTCGTTAGTAAGAACACTGATAATTCGAAATTCGCCGTAATTCGAAATTTTCCCGAAGAAAAAGTCCCTTGAACATTATTTTCATATAAAACTGTACCTTTAATTCGAATTTCGTAATTCGTCGAAATGATTTCAGAGTCCCTGGCATACAAAAATATTCAATAAATATAATATAATAAATCGTAATAAAGTACACTATTTCATGAGCCAGTCATTGAAAATTGTGACAGACTTTTCTTAAAAAATCAAAAGAAGGTAATAAAAATAATCCTGACATTTTATGACCCAATTCGGTAGGCACATCTATGATCGGAAACGAAATTAATGAAAATCAAAAAAAAAAAAATTTTCAAAATTTTAATATTTCTCCCCCATACATTTCATAATTCGTAATTCGAATTTTTTTCGATTTTCGGTCCCATGGAATTCATATTAACGAGGTTTTACTGTACCACCAAAATTAAATATGACATATACCTGTTTACAGAAACTTCTGATTTAAGATGTCTCGTTTTAATAAAATACCTCTAATATACACAGTCATTACATTTGAGCCGTTGCAAACACTCAATGATGAAGAGCTTCTCCACTACCTGTTATTTAGATAAATCAAAACGTTCAGTCTTGCAAAAAAGTCTACCTTCATTTTTTAGTTCTTTGTCTCTCCTGTAGAATTTCAAATTTGTTACATTGGAAGTTTTAAACAGATCAATGAGGATACTTATATTTCTGAGGTTTTTCTAAATGACAATATGTGTAGCTATGACCTAGCGAAACCTTTCCCTTTAAGCTACCAATCCAACTGTCATTCATGTAAAGGATAATTGCTAATAACTATGTTTTCTGAAGTGTTTCAAATTCCATCAAGAATCATTTTGAACAGATCCGGTAACTCATACAGTGCTTATTTATTTATTGTACCGATGATATTTCTGCAGGTAACGCGTGCACGGTGTTATTTGACGCTGCCGATGTGGGCGCGGCTCATCGCAGCTCCTTCTAATCTGACTGTTGATGAAGCGCCAATGCTGAACGGAGAACACAAGGTCAGTGTCTAGTCACCTCTGTAAAAGACAGATGGCTTAAAGGTCTCATTAAAGTTTGACAATTCTCAAAACATTCTCAAACAGTATGTCATACATCCTTTATAACATGTAAAAACTTTTCTATGGCTACTATTAAAAGTTCTAAAAATTATATAAATCTTTGTAGTTATCAATCTCTGACTGTTTGGCATAACTTATTTTCAAAAATATAATACCAATAAGAAATCCAATTGCTTTATGTCTATCATTTGATTTAGGATGAGAATGGAGCCGCAGAGGAGAACCAGCACAACGTGACACTGTCATCGCAGAGCATCGGAGACATCACGGTGGATAGTGTCAAAGATCATCTCATCCAGGCGCTCAACAACAGGAGTGGAGCCAGCAGTCCGGAGAACCTCGCCGCACGACTGGGGACAATCAATCTACAGGTAATACGGCAGATATTATTCACATGTCAGTTCATCATTGGTTTCTTATAATCCGCTTTCTGGCAAAATGGATTTAATGATACGCAATGAAAGACGTTGAAGCCTAAATATATGAAAGTGAAGGTGAACAAAATTTACTAAGCTAATATTAAATTAGCTACAAGTTATTTCGCATTTTTTACTTATGTGTTGCAAAGTTCATACGCTTATCCCCTGCATCTGTATCTGTCCAAAGCTGCAAGCATTTTAGTTGCATATATTGCCAAGATAAAGATGGATGTCATTTTATTGTCACTTATTTCGGAAACAAAACATGTTAATTATATTACAAATGCAGTTACATATAATTGACTGTTAATGTAACCACGTCATTTAGAGACAAATATATCGAATCATCATTATTTTGGAATATTTAGATGAACAATCACAAAAATTTACAAATGACATACCTACACTAACACCACCTTTATACAAACACAGTTAATTGGAAATTCGCTGTAATTTGAAATATTTGCTAAAATTTATGTAACCTATTTATAGATATTTCCACTAATTCGATGAATAGATCATAATAATCACCACTGAAATTAACCATAATTTTTTTTCGATTTTCATCCCTGTCAATTTCAAATTAACAGGATTTTACTATACGTACATAATAATGACATGTCAAAACGACCCAAAGATGCTATATTTAATATTTTTTTTTTTGGCTACCAATTCCATCATAGTTAAAACATTGGAGAACACCATCTGTAATACAAAAAGTTCATAAGACTTCTCTCTAGTTGTAGTTCAAACTCTTATAATATTATGTTTAAAGGAAATTAAATTTCGTGTTTACACAAATTTTGTGTTCCATTTCAGTCCTCATCTGTCAACCAGAGTTCAGTGATAGTAAAAACAACGACACTCACGACCCTGAACAGTAATTCCAGCACCGGACAGCCTGCCGGCACGACGGAAGCCAACACCACCACAACATCGCACCACTCCAATTCTACCACCACTGACAATAGTGAGTATTGAACAAAAGCAAATCTGATTTCTCATTGAAATTATTTTCTATGTTATGTCAAGTCTATATATAGTACAGTAAACTTTGGTATGTAATACTTTAGGAATTTCAGAAGCACCAACTTAAAAATTAATTTTACAAACTGTAAAGAAAAATTTTATGACCCAAGATATGTCATGAATTTTTTTGTGGCTATTTAATTTAGTGAGTAAAAATACAATTTTATTTAATTCAATGAAAAATAATTTATTTGTAGGTTGTGGTGTATGTAATGGTTATTTGTTTGTTATAAATACACACATTTTTTAAATTATCAATCCAGTCACAATATAATTATTATTATTGTTAACACACCCCCCCCCACTCACTTGTCACTTAAGAATAAATTGTCACAATATAATATGCGTTACCGAACGTGCTTATTGTTTTTGTCCTAACTCAAAATGAACATGTAACATCTAATTTTGCACAAATTACGTAAGTAATATTTTATTGTATGATGACAACTTTATTATTAACAATCTCTACACGATAATTTATGCTGCAAAAGTCAACTATGAGAAGTAAAATAAAAAGTGTGTAGTATGTACGTTATCGTAATGTATTTGATTTGAAGTATTAGTGCACGCACGATGACTGTAAGGTTTATTGATCGAGCTGGCGTATACGTGGTAGACCTCCGGTTTTTTGAAGCAGAGTTCTTAATTGAATCAACAATTTTTTAACTGGTAATTTCGACTGCTGTTTCTGGCCCATCTACAGAATTATTCATCACAAACATTTTTGAAGATGCGTCAGAATCAGCTGTGAACCTCGCCAATTCGAAAATTGTAAAATAAATTATGTACTGCTTAAAACCATCTTGGGATTTATTTACATAGTTAAAAACTGTTTGTTTTAATTAGTTAAAAATTGCTACTTTTCAATGTTTGTAAATTAGATTGATATGAAGATTTTTTCCAAAAGTTTATTGTGATTCTGTACAGTACAATCTCTTTAATTTGAGCAAGTCTATTTATCTTAAAACTCTGGAATAATTTCTGAATGTTAGGTTAGGTTAAGTAAATTTTTTAAGATAGCATAAATCGAATCGCTTGGTCAGAGTTTGTGGCTGTGGGAATAGAATTCAAACCACTGTGAACGTATTAGGCATAGACCGAAATTTCAGCAAACCGACCATAATACTTGCCAGTGGCAAATACTCAGTACTCGACTGGCGAAAAAAATTTAAATTTGAGAATTTCTAAACATGAATAGTGCGAATTAATTTATTATTCAATCGATCTGTTTTGAAATTGCAGCATGGTAAAGTAGCGATACCTTTAAATACGATAAAATTATTGGGTCTGTAATCATAACTAATATTTGTATGAACAAAATATGTGGTTGATGCCACATTTTGTGAAAGAAGAACGTACCTGTGGATATGTATCAAAGGAGATTTAAGTATGCTAGGTCAAAGCAACTGGAGAGTCTAGAATGGAGGAGATAAGACCCGTCAAGGGTTCTAGTGCCACAAATGATGATGAAATTATAACACTTTAATCACTGTCCAAGTGTGTTATCGTTATATTCGTTTGTTTTAATCATTCACCTACGTCCAACAGGCAGTTGTTGCCACTAATACTAGCTGCAACAAATCTATTTAATAATTTTTAGCCCCAGTTTCTATCTGAGAAATTTAAAAAATGAAGAACACAAATTGACTCCTTAGGACCAAATAAACATATCTCATTTTCATCTACTTTACTGGAGACACCAAACACAAGTAAATTTACATTCCAATGTTATTCTATGTCCAGTACTAAATGTAACTCAAAATTCCTAAAAATTGAGATAGGTTTCTTTGGTGCTGAAGGGTCGAAATGATTCTGTTTATATTAAAGAGATTCTAGTGTATCTGTTTCCTGACGTTGTACATCATCAGGTATGCTTTCCGTGTTGTTGATCCTTGGCTTGTTTTTGTTTGTAGTCTTAGAGCATAGCAGAGAAGAGGGACAAATCACCCGCGTCGAGGTATAATCTTCATTTTATTTTTTTGTTTTTTTTTCCTTCTCAATTTGCCACACCCATTTTGAAGGATGTGCTGATTTTTGAATGCCTTAAAAACCATGGACATACAACATAATATATAACATGTAAAAAATTAGTACTAACGAACGAGGGTACTTGATGGAATTTGAATTCAGTTTTTTACTATTCCGTTTGAGCCTTTTTTGCGGCCCGGTTTTCGCCGAGTAGTACAAAACATTAATCAATTAGTATATAACGTATATTTTATTGTTAACACAAACACACAAAGGTCTAGACATCATTTGAGTCGCTTAGAATCATAACTCACATATTTCAAAAATCAAGTTTTGATATAATCGCTAAAAACCAACAGAGCACTATTTTTTGTATCTAGAAGAACAGTATTGAACTCCCTAGAATATTAATGAGTGAGAGAGTCGAATAACTTTTTTTTATATATATATACCTAATACTCCTAACGTTGCAGACATACAGCATACTATGAGAAATAGAGCTCCCCGATTGGTTAGGAAGGCGTTGGTGACAAAACTCTATTCTTTGAAATATACGACATATTACACCAACAATGAACTTTGTCAACGATTTTCACATGGTTTAAATTGACTTTTAATACTCAACTATTTTTCGGTATATAGATTAATTCATTTAGAATCACTTGGCATATTTAACTAAAAAATGACAAAATTGCAATATGTGAGTTATGATTCTAAGCGACTCATTTATATTCATACCTTACTGATTCCGATGTATAACAAGTCTATACAATATAGTGAACTAATTTAAAAACCCGGTAAACCACTTCCCAGGAATCTAGAGTGTCAACTGTCAGTTGGACAAGTGGTTAAGAACCAAAACTGTTGAAAATTTCCCCAAAAGGTAGTAAAAATCCTCACTGGATTGTAAAGGCAAGGGGGAAGAATAAGCAGGTATATAGAGCACTCTGATGTGGCGTAGTGGACAGTGTGTCTGCTTGTATACTGTGGATTCAAATCTGGACTTCGAAATATTCAAACATGCGCAAATAGATATGTATACAAAATAAATATGCTGTTGTTTTTCATTTGAAATATGTGTATCATTATTCAAGATGCAAATAAATCATTCACGATCGTGTGACGCATCTTGACATAATTCTCATAATTTATAATATATTATTTTAAAAATTTATGGCTACGGCCGTGTGGTGCAGTAGAACCATTGGTTTCGGAGTGTGGCGCAGGGCTATCGTACAAGTACCATAACATGTTCTAAATTATGGTAGAAAATAAATTTTAATACAAATAAAAACTTTTAAAAATTAAACAAGCTGAACCGTAAACTGGAAAAATTGTTATTTTTTCCGAAACGAAAACCGGAACCGAACCGGTATATATATTTTTTTTCTTTGAACCGGAATGAAAACTGAAACAAAAAAAAATAACGCTTCGAAGCCCTGATTCAAATTCTGTAGCTAGATTGAATTGGCGTATTGTCTTTCTAATATGTGCTGTAAAACATAGACCCATCGCATTGAGTAGCTGGCTAACAACCAATCCTCATTTGAAAAAAACCACTGAGACCCACTTATATCCATATTCCATTTGTGTAATTTCACACAATTTATAACAATCTATAACTTCCAAAACCCTTTTAATGAAATTGATTAACACAATCACTACTGACCTGTTAATCAATATTTAATTACCACATTTAATATCATGTTAATTATATCTAATGGCCAGGTAATGCAAACGTGCCAGTCGCGTTGTCAGCACTAAATGAGTTAATTAAACTGATAAATGTGTCATTACATAATTTTATTTTGCTTATATTTATTGTTATTACGGGTATATTGGCATAATATGATAATGGGTGTACTGGCATATGTAATATTAATATATGCCTCAATGTTGCATACTAATTTCAAAGTTTATATTGTACATCCATGGTTTGTCATTTTTACAATGAAAAAAAATTGTTGAATGTTTTCAATAATGGGAGAGGTGTTGTATTCTTTTTTTCTAACTGTTTTAAACTGTTAATGATTTTGTTTGTGTTTGAAATAATAAAATTACACAGTTTGACGAGACATTTTACTATTTCATTTATGTTTTTAAGACTTCTTCCGGAGACGAAGGTACGATATTATGTGAAATAAACTGAAGAATTATCGATTAAATACTTATTAAATTTTATACCACACTTGCTAATTCGGACGCTTCGAAAGATAGATTCGACCATAGGCATCCTGTGAAACCTAAATCTAGTTGCTTACCTTTGGTTCCCGCTCTTGCAACAATTCAAACCTTTCTAGTTTATCGTCGTATTTCCATTGATTAATCAAACATTGGATTATGTTTTAAATAACCACTATGGATATGTTTACCTTCAAGCAACAGAGACAAGCGTCTTTAAATTGAATTGATATTGGTAGTTAGTTGAATCTATCGTTTCGTAGATAACTACACAGAATAAGCATGAAATCTTTCACATAAACAATAATTAATCGTTTATATGTCATAATTTTATACAATTATTTATCACTATAACCCCCTAACACACAATATAATATTACATATTATAAGTATTTATATTTTTTATTCACGATAATGTGCACACCCTTTTTTGTCTGCCTGTTACCTTTGGTTTGGTTTCCTTTGTTAGTTCTGCGTTTCTATATTATTTGTGTTTTTTTTATATACATACATATTATCTTGTTTTACTTTTTAAGTTTTTATTAACACTACATTCAACTATACTTTCACACATTCACAAAACAACAAATTTTAATCGATGTAAATATTATTAAATCTTTGATTTATTCCTTAGGCTGTAAGTTTTTAAATAATCACACTCTTATTCCGTTTTCGGATTACAACAATCAAATTACGTACCACAGTTTTTTTTATAAATTTTCTATCTACAATCGCTTAATTTTCTTATCCATTTTTTTATTTTATTACTTTGATACATGATACCAATATGAATATCTCAGGTACATAGTTGTGAGGAAGTTTCGGTGTGATTAGAAATTGTATCTATAGCTTAATCGGTAAATCTCTCTTTTTTACATTATTTAAAATATAATATGCAACAAAAATCAAATTCTATTTGTAAAATAATTTTGATAGTATTGTTTCGTAAACCATGTATAGTTATTGTAAACAAAAAATCTTAATTTTATAAACAAAAAAACGCAATTTTGAAAAAGTGCAGAAACAGATTTAAAAAAAAATGTTGGACCCCGAGTGGGACTCGAATTATTTGAAGTACCTCAGGTAAAACGTAGATATGTATATGAAATAATTTGCATGATTCATAGACGTATCGATAGCTTAGAGACAAATCACTCTCCCGGAAAGTGAAAGATGTAAGAATGAGTCCATCGTGGTCCAACTTTCTATTTAAATTTTTTATAATATGTGTTTTTCTGAGGTTTTTCAAAATTGAATTTTTCTATAATAAAGAGTCTAACATTCTTAATCTTTATGTCTATTCAGTATTGAATAAAAAACATAATAACTTTTTAATACATTCATATAATTTCTTCAAGGTAAAGTATAATAATATGATGAACATGCTTTGCAGTAAACAATGAATGCGTGATTCTGATTGTCCTGAACTATTTCCGCAGACTAGCACAGTAACGGTACCTGCCGGTACAGACCCAAAGACCATCTTGGAGATGTTTGAGAGGAACCGCACCCCCCTCACGGCGCCGCTGGCACGAGACGACACCGAGACAGAGACTGTCACCATCACCGAAACACATTAACCGATGCGCCCCTCCCATATCAGCATTTAAACAATCAACATCCGTTTGGTTCAATCCAGATTGCAGAATATCAATTAATTGTAAACTTGGTTCATTGTGTCACATGCAATTTTTGACAATCCTGAATACCTCGTCCTAGAAACATGTCACGTTTATTGTTGTTTACATTAGAAAATTGTATACGTCCAGTACGTCCAGATTTTGTGAATCTGCGAGAGAACTGAAAAGTTTCTAAATTCTTCTATGACATGTTCTCTCCATGAGTGGGGTATATTATAATATAGCCTTGTAGCTGTGATGAAATTGTCCAGTGAATATTTTGACAAGGGAAAATGTATAGGAAATCGTTTTCGAAATCCCAATACATACACATTGTCTTTTTGAAGAATTGTATTGTGAATATATATCTATCATTTTAACGTTCATTGAATCTGAATTTCAAATTGGACACTACTAAAATTGTCAAATAATTGCATGTTATAACAGCCTATGTCCTTTTTATTTTATTCTATCATACAAAGAGTATTTCACTCTCTTAAATAATTATTATGTTCTATTTTTGAAATGCGCATTCACAATTTCTCTTTCAGTGTTACCAATTTAAATAATCTTAATTTTTACATGAAAAAAATAACGCAATCTGGATTGGTTCATTTGTATGCCTAAAAATAAAATTATAAATAGAACGCTACTCCATCGCCATAGTGCAAGCAAAAATGAAAATAGTACATTAATGGTTGCACGTAGTTTTCCAACACGGACTCTTCGCCTATGCCCTTATAAAAAGAAGTGATATTTTTGCATAGCATTTACGCGTTACAATAATTTACATAGTAATATTAAAAATAATGTGCGTTTGGTTTTTTTTAAATTCGGTTCTCAATTTTGACAATCGGTAATTTTGCATCTAATTGAAACAGTCACAGAATTTATTATTGAGTTTTGAATGTGTACAATAAAAAAAAAAAACATGTAAGAATATTGTCAGTTCGATACTATTGTGAAGCACTAAATATTATATCAATTATAAAATTCAAAATGGCGGCACTCTACAACTTTACTCATCGCTTAAAATGGCATTGACATTCACAATCTTCTACAGTCCCATTCAGACGGGAGCGTGGCATCTGTCATCTAATAAATCAGTCATCTTACAGATACAATTCATTCCTTCTCTTATACCAGTAACCTGCCAATAATGCATCCATTGATGACGTCAATAAGCTACCTTTTGGATGTGTAGCTACTCTAGTTTTATATCATGGTATATTTGTGAATTTGGAGCATCTTGAACATCTTCTTTCAAATAGCCATTTTAGTCAACTTAATCGTTTTGCATAACCATTTAGTACACTCAGATTTGAGACTTCAAATATCAGCTGTTAAAAGGTGGCCATTTTTAATTTTACTCCTGGTATAGCCTCTCAATAGTGTTGCCAAAAGTCAATATTGATTGTATTTTGAATAGCTTGTTCATAAAAACAGCTCTACAATATGTGTTCACGATTTCCTCTGTATTATTATTTACCATTAAATGAGATTCTCGTATTAATTGAATCGTCGGTATGCTTAAGTGAAGCGAGCGGTTCCCGTTGAACCGAAACATTTAAAAAACACCATACAATTTTAGTTAAGTGAGTCCGGCAGTCTTTGACTCGACTAATTTGATGGTAGCTTTTGTACGTTTTTTATAACATCCCCCGCCTTAATTATCCTGGTATGCTAATTTTTATAAGATTAATTAAATTATATGTCAGGCATTTTTATCATAACGATAACGATTATATTATTATATAAATAGTGTATACATTGTTTTAATAATTTTAAATGAATATTATATATATTTTAATTTTTAATTTACCCATGGCAGCCATTCATTTTGTTTCACAATAGTATTTATTATTGAAACAATGCTACTTATGTTCAAGCGTTTTTTGATTTTTTTTTTTTAGAGTAAGTAGTCTTAATTAAAAAGTATGTTTTTTTACACAAATTTTATTATTTTTAGATTTAGAATATAGACGATATCAACCATCCAACTAAAGTGATAAATAATTATATACATTTTGCTACTGCCTTTTATTTTATAACTATTATTACTAAATCACAATAAATAATTTTACGCCAATTCTTTTTTATATCTACAATTACAATTTAAAAAAAGTTAAAATAGTAGTCTTCACTTCAATAAATACTATTATGTAGTCTGTTTAGTGTTATAACCAATTATATTGCGCTTTCAAAATCACAAGGTTGTATGTAACATTTTTTTATTATTAATTTACCAGTGTTTATAGGTTTATATTATTAAGATTACTGTATCCCCGACACTTTTACATTATATAGAAAGTTAAGTAACATTATTTGAAAGTTATATATTATATCGTCATTCAATCTTATAAAATTCACAAATCCCATTTTGTTTAAAAATGAATACACTACTGTCCGACAAAAAGAAATCGGCGATAACAGGAAGTCGCTGTAGTCGCATATAAAAGACTTCTCAGTGACGTACCTGTTGTGAGACATGTTTAAATAATGTATCAATAAACCAAAAATTTACTAATAATAATTTTAACATCACTCCTGATCATTTAGACATATTTTTACTATAAAAAGTTTCAAATTACGTAAATTGATGAATCCGTACACCACGGGAGCAATGATAAATTTTGGGGCGTTCTTTATCACGTGGACAAGAAAAGAAGTTCTTGTTTGACTTTATACCCCGTTTACACGTGCATGGATTTACTGTTGACAGTAAGTATTATCGTGGCGATAACAAGGAAATGTATGGGTAAATATGTTGGCATGATTACATGCAAGTTTGGAAACTTCTGAATTTTCATGCGACAGTAGGATTTTTTCAATCTACACCTGCGCAGTAGAACTATAGTGGCGAACCTACCGGCAAAATACGAATTACGAATGAATTTTCAGGTTGACCGATTTTCACTACCTGTCATATAGTACGAAATAGTACCATAAAATGACAACATCAAGTCTCGCTCACTCTTAAAGAATGAATTGGAGAGACAGTCGACACTTTTACGTGTAAACAGTTATTTTCACAATAGTTTAAAATACGCACTATTGCTGCCGGTAAATCCATGCACTTGTACAGGCGCTATTAGTATTATCAAATGTGTGTTTCTTGCATCAAAAATCTCATAATAATTTGTGTCCTCACAAATGCCATTCATATAATGTGTTATTCCTTTTTCATTTTTTAATTTTCGGCCTAATTAACACAAAAATTAGACGTTTTATTCTGTTAGCTGAAAAATAATTTGTTGTTTTCTATTTGTGAGGCTTAGAAGACGGGACTGACGATGTCATGTATACTTTAGGAGTAGGATCATACTGTAGTTCTGAAAGTAACATACAACCTTGTATTAGCTTAAGCAGCCGTTTGGAATATAATTTTCTTGTATAAAAACAATATTTATCACAATCTTTTTTGTACTAAAAATCATGTTGTGTTTTATTTTTAATCATATTAATCTTCATTTTAATCATTGCATTATGTACATTCAATTAATAAGAAATCATTTTAATCAATGTTTATAATCATTTTGTGACATAATTTATCGTATTAATATTCCTGGTGTCTTCTTTTATACATATTGAATACAGTAACTATTGATTCTGCCGTAGATCATAGAGATATAAATAAATGTCATTCAAGTACCATTTAGCAGTTTCCCAAACTTAAAAAAAAATCTGTCTCAACTAATAAAATGTGTATTTCTGCAAATATTTATGTAACTGTGTAATAATTTTAAAAAAAACCAGCTCGGAAGTGAAATTATAAATCAGTAAAATTAAAAATAATAGCTTAATGAGAAAGATAAGGCTGGTGTTGTGCTTCCTACCTACCAATTTGTTTATATTAAGCTCTATAATATTTGTCTTATTGCCCGTGTGTTCTTGGAACCATTAATAGTTCCGGATACCTCCAGCACTCATTTGGGAAACTAAATTTTAGATTTTTCGAAAATATTCAATAATACATTGAACTTAACGAAAGTTCCGGTTGTCTTTTTATAGTCTGTCAGTTGATTTGATCTCGAAATAGAAAAAAAAAAAAATTTAGTTTACAGTCAATGTCGCCAGTTGGCAAATAATTATTATTATACCTGATCGCTCCGTATATTCTGCTAAATGTTGTGGAATTATGTTGTTATACTAAAACTTTGAAAAATGCAGCGTAATAAAATAAATTAAATTATCTTTAAATTCTGTTATATTATTGTGTTTTTGTTTCTTCAAAGGTGTAGAGCAATTTTCAAGTGGACGTATTGTACAAGCCGATAACTTTCTAATTTAAATCTACCGATTCATAATATCCCAATCTCATTAAAGGAAATTTAGCTTTTTATCATTCTCATAAGTTGTAGTTCTAATTTGTCTTGATAATATCACTTTAAATTAATTTCCTTGTGTTAAAATGAAAATCTAAATAATATATTTTTGTACGTACTACTTTTTTTTATCATTTTATTGGTTAAATTTACTTTTTCAATCACATTCCTTCTTAAAGCTACTATTATATTGATTCTTTCACATTTTATTATACAATATTATGTACAGTCACTATACTATTATCATAGGCTTTTTTTTACATAATATTATTATAAAATATATTCTTCATGCTTTTAATTTTTAATCATTTAGTAAAAGTATTACCATTATTGAATTATAATTGTATTTCTCCCGTGAATGGCAATTCTCTTAATAATGTTTCTGTTGTCATACTTTTGAATCAATACGAATTATCATGTTGTACCATTAAAATATTGGAAATAGTTTTTGAAAAGTTATCGTCCCCTCCCCCCGTAGGTAGGTATTTTTTATTGTTTGATATATTTATAAGCGAATTTTTATTGAAATGTAACACAATGTAAGTTTTTATCATGACATTGTTGAAAAAAAAAATGGAAGAAAACCACAATTATTATATTGTTTTTATATTAACATTGTCACAATAAAATAAAAGTCTATTTCTGACAAATTATTTCTTTCATTTATTTACCTGCCACTGACTACATCCAATATCCAATGTGTGTTACATTTGATGGGTTTTTTTCCATATATTATGTATGGTTAAAATCTAACAAGAAATACATACATATTTTACATATAATTTCGCACCAATGTATAAATAGATCAAAACTTCCAAACTCGTAGAGCACACGAAAAAAATAAAGACCAAAAACAAATTGTCAATATTCACACCAGTGTCGAATTCCCAGCTTTAAGGGGGGACATGCTCGTCGGTCAAAATTGAGTTTTTATTGTATTTTCAAACCATGATCCTGGACACTCCTTAAACGTTGTAGATAATCTATTTATATAATTTTGAAGCCTTATTATCCTTTATAGTTATTTTAAACATTTGATGACTGCATAAAGTATTTTTGTTACATAAAATAGTATTCTTTTAAACCTCTCGCTCTAATGTTTTAGAATATAGTCATATTTCGGTACATAACTGTGCAGTGGTGTTAAGATTTTTTACGTTTATTAATTTTTAAACGCATTTATGAAACCATTAGTATAATTTTTGTAAAATATTCACAATAAAAAATTATATTGATAATCTCTGTGATCCCAAATTTGACAAGAATTAGGCATTTTATTATTCAAAAAATCGGCAAGATTAACACATTTGAAGATAATTCTAAAGATACTTATTATAAGCTATGTCTTTGACTATTCAAGTGTGATAAACATCTTATGAATAATGATTGCTTTATAATAATTATTGACCTAAGAATAAGGTAGTGTTTTTTTGAAATACGCCATTTCTTTTGTCATTCCCTAGTGGTTAAGCTACAACATACGGCCGTAGCCATAAATTGACAAACTATAATTAAAGTAGGGAGTAAAATTATGTTAACGCGCGTGTTTACAGAGTGTGTGTTTTTCAGAACATTACACGGATGTCAAAGGCAAACTTTGACATGTTGTTGGGAATGGTAAAAAGAAAGATAGAAAAACAAAATACTCGTTTATTAAGGGAGGCGATACCGCCCGAAGTAAATTTGGCTATCACCCTTCGGTATTTGGCTGCCTATCGGTGATTCCTTCATGTCGCTTATGTATTTATTTAAAGTATCAAAGCAGTTTATTTCGATAATGCTTGCAGAGGTGCTAAAAAGCTATAGGTAGGTAGGTAATTGAATGTTAGAAAGATTACGTCAAGGTAATTGGTTTATTGATATCTATAAGTAGGTACCTACATAATACGACACATCAATACTACAACTAGATAATATATACAATACAACAGTGACTCGTATGCGAACCACGAGGGTTCATGTTTGCTGTCAGCCCCAGCTCCACTCTTTGTTTCCTTAGTCTTGTGGAACTCCTTAACCCCTGATATCGACATGCCAATTGACCCATATACAAACCACGAGGGTTCATGCATGTTGTCAGCCCAAGCGCCACTCTTCGTTTCCTTTGTTTTATGGTACTCCTTGGAAAAGTAGGATCTTAAGCTTTTTATTTTATTTTTAACCCTAAAACTGACATTCCAAACTTTCCTGCCAATAATATGTAGGTATCATTGCGCTTCAGTTTGTTCGTATAGTCTTTATGGTTATATCCCATAATGCGCAATGTGCCCTTACTCCTCAATACAATCCATTGTCATCATTTCAGTCGACATTTTGCAAAAAATCGTAATATTTCAATACTAACATGCATCCAATATGATCAAATAGACTCAAATAAATATATTTATTGGCAACGACAACTGACAACCAACTGCACGAACGACCCGAATCTTACCGAAAAAATACGAAGCTGCTGGGGTGTTGAACAGAAATCCAAGGCGGTCGGATCGCAGTGCGCTAGTACTTTCATCAAAAAATGGCGGCCATTTTCAAACCGATTTGAGGGCCGGCGACGCATGCCATGTGTTCAATTCGTGAGACGTATGGATAAGTCCCGAGTGTAAACTTGGCTAATGGTGTTTTTTTCCCCCTCTTTTGTATTTACTTCATAACCTGTTGGTTGTAATATAAAATAAGCTGATTTTGAAGCCAGAATCTGCAACTTTTGGTTGACATGTTTTTTTATAAAATCAATATTTTTGAAAATAATTAAATAACATCGATGTTTGATGCGTGTAAATGATGATTACAATCAATAATGTACAACCCGCAGCTCGCAGCTTTTAATGTTTATTTTTTTTATAGTTTTCCTCTAGTAAAATTTTAGACAATTGGGTTGTAAGCAACAAAATATGACTTAATAAAACAACATTTTTCTTATTTTTGCAGTAATTTATTAATATAGAATTATACAAAATATTACAAAAAATTTATTCGACTATCTTGGACCTCAAACTAAAAAATAAAAGCTAAATTGCATTTCAACACAAAAAAAAAAACGGTGGAAAACGTAACTGACGTTGGTTGCAATGTTTCACCATATCTAATTCAGCGTCATCGCAATTTGTGTTACAACGTTATTCCACTGTATAGTTAAACCATTGGTCATTCCGCAGTAAGCAAGGACTCGTAAAACTCTTGATATTCCAAAGGTATATTATATACTAACACATCAAGATCAGATTATTTTTCTTTTTTCGACAGTCATTTGCGTGGAGCCTCTCATACCCAAAATCTTTCATATTCTCAAAAAAAAATATTCCCATACAATGCTAGTTGTACATTTTTCCATTTATCAAAAGATGAGGTAATTTAGCTGGTACATTATAACCTTTTCTGCTAGCGTATGGCTTTCCGGCATTCCTGAGAATTTTGTTCTTCACATCCCTCTACTTTTCCATACTTATTTTGTTGTTTTTACCCTTATAAGTTTTGAAGCACCGAGACTCATCACAATAATATCACCACGGTCCGTCATCTCACAATGTTATTCCACTGACTGTCAAACTTTCACGATAGTTTTGCCGTGAAAAAAAAATCCTAGAGTAACTTTTTATAGATCAAACTGTCCGGAAGCTACAGTAAAACGTTTTTTCATTGAAGTCAACTTGGCCCGTTTTGTTGGTTACAATGTTTTCCAGGTGACCTACACAATAATTGTTGCAGTATAATCTATTAATACCAGACGATTTTTTTAATTCTACCAATATACACACTGCCAATGTATTTGCCTTTTGGTGAGTGCACATACCACATAGTGCCTGAAGATACCGAAACCCGGGTCGCAAACAATGTCTCAAATGGAATACAGTTCTCTCTCAGTAATCCGTCAACCCAAAAACCAGACAAGTGTCCAATTAGTGAAAGCGGTGGATTATAGTGCATACATACAAAATATGGTAAAAATTAAAACAGGTACCTATTTCGTAAAAATAGTTTTTTTTTTAGAGAAATTTGTACTAGCAAATTACGGTTTTATTTATAATCAAAATCAAGTCTTTACTAAATTATAAATATTTATAAACTAAGTTTATTAACCAAATATTAAACAGTAAATCGCTTGACACAACCAGTTGTTCAGTGAGGCAGATATTCTGGAATGGCTTAGGATTCCTGGCTTTCCCTATGACCAAAAGCTTCAGTTTGTGTGTCCCGGTTGCATTGGAGCACGGCATAATTGTGATGCGGTCCTTGGGCACTGTCCTCCCTAGTAGGTACATTACTTTCTTTGCGATGAACGTATGTTTTACGAAGGAGAAGTTTCCAAAATAAACCCGTGTCATCTGCGTTGTATACTTGTACGCAGCGGACTACTGAATTTGACAATCGAATACCGGCGAATTATAGAGCTTGATTTTGTGCTTTCAACTAGTAAAGTTAACAGTGGATTATAGTAGTTGTCGGATAATCGAGCGGCGGATTACTGAGTGTACTGTAGTACAAAACTTAAAACGCAGGTCTGAAATTTAATGTTTTAAGTACAAAAAGGTTCAACAAGGGTGCACACTCCCTTTTAACATTTATAGAGAACATAAATTATAATGCGCAGGTCGCTCGAGAGCTGGAAAAGAACAGTACAGCCAAAGAGTATATCAGATAAACAAATTATGTTAGTTTGGTATAAAGTATACACCATTAATTAATTGTTTTATTTTTTATTTGTGTGAATTGGTACTGTTCGGTTAAAGCGGATACAGCGGAAAACGCATTTTGAAAATAGCCGATAAACTGGATTATTTGTTAGTTTGGGTTAGTTTAGGTTAGGTTAGGTTTGGTTAGGTTAACCTAACAAATAATCCAGTTTATCGGCTATTTTCAAAATGCGTTTTCCGCTGTATCCGCTTTAACCGAACAGTACCTGTGAATTTTTTTAATCACTTGATTTATCCATCTTGTTCTCGTGGGCAGTTTTTTCATGTCTGTTCCGATGCTCCGTGCGGCGAAACATCACACCGCAGTATTTGCATGGATGTTTCTTTACAGTCGTGTGCGCTGAGATTATGTGAGTTCTTAGGCGCCTGCAAAAATTACAAGACTATGAACGTTATCCAATAATTGATATCAATATGCATGAGCAGACTTGCAAACTCAATGATTCACACCGATTGTCCGGAGCAATCGTCAATCTTAAATTGCATGTAATGATTTATGACTAAACAACTAATGCACGGAGTTTTGATTTTAACCAGCTATTGGAAATAATCGGTTACAACAAAATATTATTTTAATTGTATTCGATTGCGTTAGCTAACAACACATGCTCCTCATAATATAATTATTATGTATTGTGAAAATAATTCCTCATTTGTATTATAATTTATTTTCTGTTTATGTTAATTCCTGAAATCGAAGAAGCATTTTCTGAAGTGTTTTTGGATCAAGATTTTCCCGATAAAACTCATATAATACCACAAAAAAATACAATACACTGAAGTCCCTTTTCACATGATTTTTTTTTGCACGATTTCGAAATAACACGGTGCAAAGCCATCAACTCTGAATGCATCTTGGTGACCAATTTGGGCAGAAAGTGTTAAAACATAGTGAATGATTTTTGTTACCTTTCATTTTTTAAACCGTCACACCGTCAAATGGGGCGTCATTGAAATCGAGGGACTACTTTGATACTTTGAACATGTTTTGAAATTGGCAACCAATGACATTAATATGGACGAAGCATCTAGAAAATAAAATGACACTCACTTTGTGTCGAGTCTGCCGGATGGCGAAATTCATATTTTAATATCGGTATCCTACGCTCAAATGAACATTCTGCTTGTAAGCGGTCTGGCGACACCGCTGGGTCTGCCCATATAAAATTTCTGACTGTCAGGTTTCGACTCCACCGTTATTATTGTGTTACAAAATGCCAATGTGCCCAGTTAAAAATTGTAAAAAAATCTACTAAACACTCCAAGAAAGATGGGATATCACTTTGCATGTGTTAGTATTATTTATTATTTAGAAAATGCCATTTTAAGATATTGATGAATGTTTATTCAATGCAATTGAATGACAGGAACCATTGGACAGTCAGTCGCCTGCGATTCGCTGGGCTCACTTGCGTCTAATCTCCGTGAAGTCGTAAGTAACTGAGAATCTGTTTCTAACGCAATGAGTCATGACACTAATACGCCATTACAATAAAGGTTATATTACTATAAATTCTCGAAGCTTGTATCGCATAATGGAAACGGATACGTCATATGGTCACGTGACATCTACCTATACATCTGTGAATGACTTTCATGTACAATTTCTCGTGCGCGCCGGGTATGAAGTGAGTTGTCCATTTAATATGTCATTGTTGGCAACACAGTACCCACCGTAACGGTATGATTATAAGTTACCACTCTACTATAAAAGATACATCTTTGGTCTACTTGTCAAACTACAAATACGGTAATTAAGTGTCCGATTTGTTGTATATCGGAATCCGTAAACATCAAGGTGAATTTGGTGTCTTATTTGAAGAGCTATAAAATGTGAGTACCCTTTTATTAATATCGTATTAATCCAATTATTATTCAAATACTATAGTGATATCACTATTTCTTTTTCATATTTTAAATTCAAATTTATTGAGGCGAAGTACACTTTTGTGTAACATGCTGATTTAGAGTATGGGGCGTCATTGATACGGGGTATCAAAGTCACCCCCACACCTAATACCTATACTGAAGATGGTGTAGTTGCTAAATTTTAAGAATATTCTTGCGATTTCTTTTTAATTTCAATTCCAATTTCAATACAATTTAAGTGTTGGTTAGTTTTTAAAATACAGTTCAACCCTGCCTAAGGCAAACCATAATATTTTTTATCTTTAATATATTAGGTATGGTTTGCCTTAGAGGTGGGGTTTAACTGTATTTTAGAAACTAACCAACACCACGTGCAATTTGTATTCTTAGTTTGATAATAATAAATAAGTATGATTGACAAAGTTTCGTGTGCACTATTTACATATGTGGGATCTCTACAGTCTACCTCCACTCTTCGTCACTGTCTTGTATATATTCATAAAGCGATAATCAAAGGTAAAAGAATTCGATGGTCTAATGTTAATACCCCGTATCTGACCTATATGACGAAAATGACTTTTTGACATACAAATAATTACAAGATAAAAAGAACTTTTTATATACCACGTTTTTAAATTTTCTGTTGAATCATATAAACTTGACAATTCTATGTACCTATTAATAAATACTTTTTTTGTACTTGATAGAAATACTGAATAAATATAGAATACTGAAATGTCATTTTGACATTTCATATTGATTTCCATAGTAATGCACGTATATATTAATAATTTAGTTGCTAGGACCCCAGACCCCCCTAGCAACCAATAATAGTATTTTACTTTTTACGAATTTTTTCCGAAACATACAAAACAGAATTAACTGAAAATGAATTCAATTCTGCTTAAATATGGCTAAAAGTATTAAAAGAATGCATTGTCGTCGTGTTTTGATAGATTCTGAAAGTTTCAAATGTCTAGCTAGTCGGGAAGTTAGTTAAAAATCTTCAATCGTCCAATACAAATCTTGGACAAACAAGAAAAAAAATTTACTGGACAAACAAGAATACGAACTAATAAAAACGTGGTAAAAACAACAAAAATACTGCCAATCGACTGCGAAATTCCCGTATCTGTAGTTACTTTAACAAAAATGATACAGCCATTTTAGTAATTTCCCGTATCTGAATATTGCAGGTGTATATATTATAATAGCCCGTATCTTGTGTCTAAGCTGTCAAGCGTGTTGCATGACGTGTGTTTAATTCAGCTTCAAAATTCAAATTATGTAAAAGGTAAAATAGTAAGTAATATAACAAATTTGGATGTTTATCTTTCTATATATATATATAGATCACATTTTATTGGATGTTATCATTATATTAGGCGTTATGTGCTTTGCTTTACCACTCTTTACGTTACAGGTTATTGGCATGCTATGTAACTACAACATGTGTGTGCTATATTAACAGTCAGATACGGGATATTAAATACTTAGTTTCTTTAGCTTCTTACATAATTTGTAAAAAGTCACTTACGGGATATTAACATTAGGCCATCGAGATATTTCATTTGGTTATATTTACCCCTTGGTATAGAATTTATTGTCGCATAGTTCGCATTTTACATTTCTGGTGCCGGTATGTAACAACTTATGCATACGGAGTGTCCTTTGGTTCTTACACATTTGATCACACATGTCACATTTGTAATTCCTTTCATTTGAATGTGTCCTGCAAGAAAAACGAAAGAAAAATGTGATCACCAAAATAAAAATAAATCACCAACCATTTTCACTTCAATGGAGCATAATATATCCATCAGCAGCGAAGGGTGAAGGTAGGCTGTTAAGATCTGCCATAAATAGTGCACATTAAGCTTTGTTACTCATACGTATGTTTTTATTGAACTAAGCTACAATAATTATTTACAAATGGTGTTGGTTAGTATTTAAAAACCAATTAAACCCTGCCTAAATCAAACCATAATAGTTTTGGTATACTTCGGGCAAAATTACGACAAAATTGTGCACTTTTCCATTCATACTTATTTGTTTTCATTGGATTAAGAATACATATTACAAATATTGTTGATTCATTTTTCATTAAGCCCTACCTAAACCAAACTATAATAGTTAAAAAATATTATTCTATCTATAAAATATCCAAAGTTATGTATGATTTAATTGCATAATTTTAGATATTTTATAGATAGACGAGTGTTTTTTGACTACAATCTATTATGGCTTGGTTTTCGCAGGGTTTAATTGAATTTTAAAAACGAACCGACACCATCTGTAAATTGTAGTTTTCTTTCAATGAAAACAAATGAGTTCGTTATCAAACACGGCTAAGTCATGTTCACTTTTTTTTTCAGGAGGCGAAAGTTTGTTTGACTACCTTTTCATGACATCTATTCGTATACTCTCAATAAAACAATTGAAAAGATAAAATTTTATAGAAGATGCGTAGTTTTGTCAGAAAATCAGCTTGAATACATGGCTTGGCCGTGTTTGATACTAAGGTGTTGACTTGGCCGCTTTAGAAACTAAAATGAGTTGAAATGTTATTTAAAATTAAAATTTACAGGGGCAATTCAGTTTTACAGCAGTGAGTTATTTTAGCTCATTATCAATCATTCGTTTATTATTATTGATTAAAAATAAATATATTCAAATGATTGATCAAATAAAAGGAAAATTATGTAGTATTACAGTAAAACCTCGTTAATACGAATTCCACGGGACCGAAAATCAAAAAAAAAATTCGAATTACGAATTATGAAATGTATGGGGGGGAATATTAATTTTGAAAAAAAAATTTTTTTTGATTTTCATTAATATCGTTTACAATCACAGATGTGCCTACCACATTTCCGGTTCCGTGTGTGTTAATGGGTCATAAAATGTCAGGATTATTTTTATTACCTTCTTAAAATAAGTAATTTATGATGGTTTAAGAAAAGTCTGTCACAATTTTCAATGACTGGCTCTTGAAATAGAGTACTTTATTACGATTTATTGAATATTTTTATATGCCAGGAATCGACTCAAATAATTTCGAATTACGAAATATGAATTAAAGGTAAACGATAGTTTTATATGAAAATAATGTTCAAGGGACTTTTTTTTCGCGAAAATTTCGAATTATGGCGAATTTCGAATTATCCGTATTCTTATTAACGAGGTTTTACTGTATGGCTGCGAGACGTGGACCCTCAACACGAAAGATGTCCAAAAGTTAAGAGTCACACAGTGAGGCATGGAGAGGTGCATGTTGGGCATCACGCGAAAGGACCGTAAGAGAAACGAATGGGTTAGGAAGCAGACAAGAGTACGCGATGTAATAGACGTTGCCAAACAGCTGAAATGGAGATGGGCGGGGCACATTGCTCGCCGAAAGGACGGCCGCTGGACAAATGCCGTCATCCAATGGTACCCAAGGGGTACGAAACGGCCACAGGGTCGCCCTAAAAGCCGCTGGATTGACGAACTGGTAAAGTTCGGCGGAAATACGTGGCAGCGAACGACACAGGACCGAGAGAGTTGGAGAAAGCTTGGGGAGGCCTTCATCCAGCAGTGGATTGACCCCGGCTGATGATGATGATGACTGTATTCATAATAAATAATAAAATTGCTATGCTTTATTTTTATTATCCTTATAATAAAATGATTATTTATTGAGCAAAGAATGGAATTGGATAGTTAAGGCTAAACATAATAAAATACCGAATTGTCACAATACAAGGGTCTTTGTTCATAATAATAACACAAATGATTAATAATAAAATAAATTATTATAAAAATAGGGTACATTCAATTTTATTTTATTTTAAATGGCATCTTATCCATTTACTATGGAACTAATAATATCTACACTCGTCTCTTCTTCGCGGATATGACTATTCGTAAAACACTCACACTCCGGAAGGTTATCATTTACCTCAGGTAAAGCAGAATTTTTATCGAACACATCTTTATACCACGTCGATTAAATTGGTTAATATTATCTCAACTACATAACGAGTTGCAAGTAAATGGGATGCCATAATAAACTATTAAAATGGTATCATAAATGTAATAATTATCATTTATCTTGTAAAATAAATACAAAGGCATGAATTAATTAGGTATTTTTAATTAATGTTATTTCTGCGAAATTATGTTAGAAAAGGTATGGTTTGACATTGCTCCCTAAAATTGTAGTGTTAAATAACTCACTTTTTTGCTGTTCCAATGTTCTTTTCCATTGATACAGGTTTAGTAAACGCTTTCATGCTTTATCGGGAGTAACGTCTGTGACATCTTGTTGCATTTTAATGCTAATTAACTTTAATAATTACGAAACAAACAGGCACTAAATTTAAATTTGCTAAACGTCAAACAAAAATAACTCCATACAAAAGATTACCCAATTGCAAATTGAACTGAAATTGAAATGCTGCAATCTGATTGGCTCCTTGATGACTTGGCCGCTTTGATAACAAGATGCCTCTGACTTGGCCGTTTTCGATACTGAAATATATATTGAATTGTGGGCATTGAAGTTCCCTACCGGAATCAATCAAAAAGTGAACATCGGCCAAAACATGACTTGGCCGTGTTTGATAATGAGCTCTTCAAATATATATGACTGACAAAGTTTACTGTGCATTATTTATGGCGGATCTTAACAGCCTACCTTCACCATTCGCCACTGATATCCATCACTTGATAAAAAATATGTTGTGCCTTGTGCTTCACTCTGCTTTGTAATTAATCTAACATTTGTGTTTTTGTAACATTATAATTAGCATGGCTATAATATGGGGGTAAAAAAAGAGCTATCTAATGGTAGTCCAATTTTTTTCAGGACAGTCAAAAGAAATTCTCTTTGGTATAAAAATATAACATTATATAAAATTTCATACAAATTAAATTATATAAGTTGAAATTCTTACAACATATGAACTCTCAACCGATTTGGTACGTAGAATCCTTTAGAACAGTACTGGCACATGTGTCGCTTAAGACGCTCGTGTACCTCTTTCCTGAAAATATGAAGAAAAAAAAAATTAAGTTGGTACCATTGGGTCTATTCTATACTTATCGAACACTAAATTGATAAATAGTATCAAACTTAGGGTAGGTTTGTATCAAAATATTAGCACTTATTGTAACAATTACACGAAGCCGGTTTTTATTGTTGCAATAAGTGCGATATTTTAACAGCAGCAAGATAGGTGCTGTTAAAATATAGCACTTATTGCAACAATAAAAACCGGCTTCGTGTAATTGTTACAATAAGTGCTAATATTTTGATAAAAACCTACCCTAAGTTTGATAATATTTTTCACTTTATCACTTTAGCGGTCGATAAGCATAGAATAGACCCACATAGATAACAGATGTATATAATTAACTATTATAATATACAATATAATATAGATTCATAAGTTCCATACAAGAGGATGCCCCTATAATTGGGGCCATCTATTAACGTGACTATCAATTTTGACTATCAGCTTCCCTCCAGAATTCAAAAAAATATTTATATTTATAATTTAAAATATTAATTCGGATCAAAAATAAATAAAACGCGCAGTTTTCAATCAGATACAATTTATTGCAATCATAAATACTTAATAACAATGAAACCAAGACATTTTGTAATAAAAGTAATACAATTTTATAATAATAGGTAGGTACATCAACTTTTTGACACAGGCAATGTATTTTTATCTATCATAACAGACAACGAAAGAAATAAAAAAAAATACAACCACAAAATCATAATAAAAATAAAATTTTAAGTCAATATTGCATTACTGATCTTAAAATGACTTCTTCAAAAGATATGTTTGGCTCGCATTAACACATTTTGAAATGTTATTTAAACAATGGCCCACGATGGCCAAGTGGGTTAAATGCCGGCCTATAGAGTCGAGGGTCCCAGGTTCGAATCCTGGGTCTGGCTAGTATATATATTGTTTTTCAATTTGTGTATGAGTCAGAGTATGGACCTAATAGGTTGAGCAAGTGGCTGACATCCATTTCTCGTATTCGTATTATTCGTATTATTTCTCTATTAGGATCGGACATGGTCGAAAGAAGAATGTGTATGCAAATATGTTTTTTTTTTTAAACAGATACATATTATAAATATTTAACATTACTAGTAACAACTATAAAATAAGTGGGAATACCTACTTAACTATAAAATAAGTTTAATAACCTGATTAGGTGTGTTTTAAAGTGCATATTAAAATAAAAGAAAAATATTTCCTGTAAAATAGCAAATACAGAGGTAGAGGAAGGACATATTATTACTCTTTTGGCATTACGGACACGATGAAATCACTTTGCAACGGTGTTAGTGTCATTTGAAAGTAAGGCCCTCCTCCCAAGGAGAAACTGAAATCCGATGGAACTGAAACTAAAATTCCAACCAGTATCTAGCTAATGTATTTCAATGGCGGCTCGCTGACGGCGAGACTGGAATCTCTCAGTTTTAAAACGGTCGCGAAGAGACGCGACATGCTAGTCGCGCGGTCTCTCAAGTTTCCAGTTACCGTAAAACAGTGGTACCAATTTCAATGGATTCGGTGAAAAATCATATTTTCTTAGCAAAATTGGTAGCACTGCGTAACAAGTGTCATGCTATAAAAACCATTAACAACCCAAGACGTCAAAAATACAAGATAAGCAAAATTGAAATAACCTAATTGTATTCAAGTAAACGCAGCAGCGTGCGTGTTGTCGGTTTTTGTACAAAACAGCTGATGGTCCAGTTTGACAGTTTGAGGTTATGTGATTATTATTTCAAGTGAGTTTCATTAGCACCGTGTGCAAAGCATCACATGTGCCAGTTTATGAGTTCCTTCACAAACCAGTTCCGTCAGATTTCAGTTGCGCCGTGGGAGGAGGGCCTTAAGCTACACCTAAACGAGTCGCCTGCACTGCCACAAGAATTTCACATCATTCTACCCAGTGTTACAATATGTATTTCAATACTGGTATAAATATTTAACTAACACACACATAAATAATAACAGAGAAAATAATAAGTTAATTTTATTTTTAATTTCAACACTTATTTTCTTTTTTATATTACATGTAAAGACATTTACTGACAAATATTTTTTAATCAAAGATCCTGTTGTATCAAAACAGCGAGCCATATCTATACACTTTTTTTAAACCACTATTATCGGTGTATTGTTGGGCTAAAACAAAACTATGCATTCTGGCAGGATCAGTTTGCTCACAATTCACACAAGACACATTTATAATTTTGCATACTATATATCCGGCGGTGTATACTTTAGCGACAAGAGAACTAATATCATTAGGCACCAAACTAGAAGACTCCAACCTTCGCACTGGTACATGCGGGTACACAAAGCGCTTAACGTCAGCGGACAGCGGAGCCAGTCCAAAAAACAAAAAAAAAAATTATTTCTTAACTTTCTTCTTTAAGCACTATGGCGCATGGTTGCAGCATCAGTCCCGTGCGGTTCCGTCTCGGGACGGAATGAGCACTTAAAATCACTTTTTTCAGACAATTTGCAGTGGTTCGACATGAATTTGCCCAAAGAATTTCAATAAAATGTCAAATAGACCGACGGCGCCAGCTTTTCGCAGATATTACCGATTGTGTATCTCGACAGCATGTGTTGGAGGAAAGGATTTTAAATGATCTGGAGAACTGAAAAGGTGTTGGAATATTATTGCGGCGCACATGGCTTCTTACATTGCTAGCTTTGAGGAGCATCGAGGAGCTAAAAACTCAAATCCTTCCTGATATAACATATCCCAGAGTTTCAAGATCCCTTCCAAAGTAAGAATCCAATTTTTAATGGATGGCACATTATTAATTGGATTCTTAAAATTGTCCACAAATTTCATAATTTTAATTTTTTAATACTCTAACCAAAATGATTTGTGAAATGATGATTGTGACATGCAAATTATTTTGCCTTCGAATGGGAAATTGCAGTTACTGTGGTTCCGTTAACAGAATCGAAAAGGTCTGAGTGGTACAGTGGAAGTCGCAAAATGTTGTATCCATTGTCTTGAAACAATTTATCAATAGGGTATTCCTTATACACACTTTTGTTTAATAGTATTACCCAATATAATTCTGGCTTGAGCATTTGAAAAAGGAATGCTCTTCTGAGTTAGCCATTGAACCATATCGGCCTTCTTCGAATTCAATATCAGCGCAGGATTATTGATTTTATTGTGGTATGAAGCATTATCAATGACCATCACAGACCTGGGTTCTAAATTGGGAATAAGTTTTTCGGTAAGCCATTTCTGATAATTGTTGTAATTTATGTCGTTATTGTAGTCGTCGGTTTTGTGGTGGGTTGTATATTAGTAGAGCGTCAATTATAAAACCAGTTTCACTTCTAGCATGAACATTAATGAAACGGGATCCCTTTGAAATGGGCTTTACAAGTCCTTCATTAGAAGTATCACTCCATGTTCTTGAAGGATCGTTTCGTCCATGTATACTATTCTTCTACCTGCTTCTCGATATCTTTTTATTGCTCTTAAGTATGAAGCTCTCTTTAATACGATGTCGTGCTTATGCTTTGAAATATCTAAATTGTCTTTTGTTTTATGCCATCGAAATCGTAACTTTTTATCAATTTCCTGAGTATTGATTCAGAGCCACGAAAATTGATTGATTCTTGTAACACTGGCAATAATTTTGGAACGGTAGGCAACATTTTTTCTTTTATACGAAAATCGTAAATACATCTCCTCATTATGCATTTATCAAAACTGTCAAAGGAGATTTTGTTTGGTAAAATTCTTTTCGTCTTCCGTGACATAATGGCATCGTCTTTTCCATTTTTGTTATACGAAGATAATGTTGATTTTAAAGTTCTTTGCGATATCCCAGTACTTAACCATTGACACTTTGTCAATAAGAGGCCTTCTCTAAAAACAAAAAAAGGGAGGTCTATGAATATACGATGTGATATTAAAAAAATTCACTTCACACAAGAATTTCGATCACACCCGTTCACTGCCAGAGACGAGATATCTCGTCAAACGGTCCAAGTTCGCTATGCCAGATACGAGATATCTCGGTAGTACTAATAATTCGGTCAAAACAAACCCTGCCCGAAAGTAAAAGTTTAAAATTAATTTTTTTCAAGAAAAACTGTTTTTCGAGGTACAACAAATGATAAATGCTGAGTTATTTATGATTTTTTTTTTCGCAAATTATATTTGGCGTGTTAGGTACTGCCAAGGCCTTCTTTACGGCAGCCAAAAGGTTAAGTAGGTACTATTTTAAAACATTAAAATAAAAAAATATTTACCTCTATGTTCTCGCGTGATTTTTTGATGTACTTATAAACATTTAAAATCACTTTAGTCTGTCCACACAATGCTTTTCCTTGTCCTAACGTCGTTACTTCAGACATTATGATCACAGTATTTTTCAATAAATAAACAAGCGTGCGTCTACTTCAAAGGTCAGTTGCGTACTGAATCTACCTAATCGATCGTCGTCAACAAATCACGGAATCCATACATACTAATACACTGACACATTCTGTGTACTATACACAAAGCGCATCAGTGTAGTAAAAAGTGCAAGGTTATAAAACGTATATTCTACTTACCGGTGTGAATTGCAGATGGATTTGCTCCTGAACCTCTTTCCACAGTCCGGGCACTCGGCTGGCTTTTCATCAGTGTGTAATAACATATGGTGAGCCAATAAGCTTTTCCTTGCAAACTTTTTCTCGCACATTGAGCAATCAAATCGTTTTTCTTCGATAATACCAGAGTGCTTCATTTTTATGTGAATCCTTTCATTTTTATAATCTGAAATAATTTTACATTAAGGTCAGTCTATCTATGTGAACAGCACCGGATCGTTGCATTGTTTGAGTTATAAAGATGATTTTAACTTTGGGTCTACATTATGTAAAGCACATATTCTCTACAGTGGCAGCTGCTCTTACACCACACAAGTGCACTGTACTTCTTACGATGTTATAAAAAAAACATTATTAAATGCCTGATATTGGTATTCGTAATAACTAATAAACATTCATAACTCTTCAATGTCATCACTCATTTATCGCAACATATCGACTGTGTTAAAGGAAAAAGGGCGTAACCCTCGATTTTTCGAAAAGTGCTTTTATTAGATATTAACAATGTACGTTCTGTAAAAAAGAAGTAAGCCGCAAATGCCGAATTATTATCTAAATTCAGGCTTTAATTAAGTTTTAATTTAAGGAAAAATGCATTTACCGTCAATTTTATTGATTTTTCTGTAATAACTTCTTAAATTATTATTAGATCGAAGTGATATCACACCAAATCATTAATCACCATGCACCCTATGTCTGTGATTATTTTTTTTTAATATTGAACCAACATCATTCAAAAACAGTTTTTTGCCTCTCCTGTAAAATTTGTTCTGTGAGGGTTACGCCCTTTTTCCTAAACACGGTCGAATGTTATGCTACTAATAATGAAATTAATGTCAGCTAATCGCTACGTCTAAACATATGGGAAGAACACATTCGCATCTTGTCTTTCTCTCACTATTGTAGCAGGCCGTGAGTGATGCAATACAAATCAAGTGACAAGGTCAGACGGGCTTCCTCATAATTAATTTGAAAACAACTTTCAACAACTGAATGTATGTACACGCTCTTTACATTTTCATGACTCAATTCCTTATGGTACGATCGGCCAAAATTCATCTCGCGATCTACGTGTGGACATGCCTGCCATATAATATAACCTGATTTGGAGCATGAAACTTCTTCAATGTGTATATTTGTTTGTTGTTTTACATACTTGCACTTTCTAATATTTGTTAATTTAATGAATGATACGCAAGATTTAAGATACATAATTTGGAAAACCTCAGCTGAAAGATGTTGGTTGTGGGTTGTAAAATTTTCATCTATGAATCAAGGTCAGTACAGTAAAACAAACTTATCTAAAGAACGGTCAAAAATGGAACTATGAACTACCATATGGACACCATATAGGAAACGTCATTCGAATGTCAGATTCTGTCTAATTGCGAGTCTTGATTGGGTAGTTTTCGACTGTGGTACCATCCATTCTTTAGATAAGTTTGTAGGTCTGTACATACTTATTGTTAATACCATTATTCCAAATTACAAAAGATGGTTACTGTCACATCCCCAAATTGTCCCTATTTGGGGATGTCTCCTCTGGGGGTCTAAAGAGGCCGGAACCATTTCGAGCTGACTCATAGTGGTCGATTACGAAAAAAAAAAAAAATCCGGCAACGCTGTAAGTCCCAGCCATTGAAAAAATTACTGGCAACATTGCATATTTTGTACACAGCACAGCACAACAATTTAAATATCTCCATGTATTTAAATATAGGATTATGAAATTTGTTTTTCGTCTCCTGAACATTTGATCTATTCGGGAAACCAATCCTACAGCGACGAAGTGTCAAACTCGTCCTCTGCAAAAATTAGAAAAATTGTATAAAAATGTAGCTGTAATAGTATAAGTCAAATAAAAATCGCCGTTTTCGACCATTCCGAGGTGTTTATTTAATCACAGACGATGACCAGCAACCGGCTACTGAGTGAGAACAGGAAGCATCTTCTCGCTCTCGCACTTGACGGGAGATGACATTACCCATATTAACGGATGCATACTATTGACATGATTAATTGGTAAAGTGCTGTCCGGATAGTGACAGTTGTAGAATCTTTCAAAAAAAATCATGTGTCTTAAGTTTTAAACTATGTAAGTATATTGAGTAATAATTTCCCGCTTACGTTTTTGGCATATGTCACAGTAATATTTCACATTGGTGTGGATATTCTTTCGATGTCTCGAGCGAGCACCGTAAGACAGGAAAATCTTCGGACAGTCTCCGCAGAAATACTTTTTGCGGGCTTCAAACTCTTTGTGCATCTCTCGATGTTCTTTTAATCCTACCACCAGCTTCCCACACACGTCGCATATTGACAGCGCTTGAGTTTTATCAACTGGCTGTTTAATTGCGGGTTTCTCTTTTGCTCTACTTTTTCTTTTTTTCTTGACACTTAGTGATCCATCTACAAAAAGGACACGATTTAAAAAACTAACACATATTTAAGACTAATAAAGATTATATAATAATTAAATTAAGGTGAGTTAGGGTAAGTGCGGCATAGAAATCGATGAGATGAACTTTAAGTGGATGGTGATTCTTAACGGATTGTAATATCTCTTTGAAATTTTTGTTGACTTCTAAACAATTTATCCCTTTTTCAATCACTGTAATCATTACATTAAAATATTTAATGGTTAATCATAATTCAAACGTTTTAATGTAACAAGGCGAATAGACGCTCTTACCCCGGTTGGGGTAAGAGCGTCTAGTTGCATTATCTCTCAAAATATTGTTAATAAACGAAATATGACAACATAAGTATTATCGAATGTTTGAAGTACAATATTTTGATAGTTCATGCATGTAAATTTCATTAAGAAATAGAATATATTAAATGAAATCAAAAAAGTTGGGTAAGTGCGGCATACTTAGTACTAGGGATGTGACTGTGGTAAAATAAAAAGAACAAATATTTTTTTTGATATTTTATTTGCCGGAAAGTTTTATGTGTAGGTACAACATAAAATCCTTATAAGTTGATTATTCTTTAATTGTAATACGAAAACACTTCGTATAAAATTTACCAAAATCGATAAAAATAGTTTTGAAAAATCACATGTCAAAGATTTGAATAAGTTACATACAACGTAAAATCGTTAACAGTTACTTATTCATTAATTGTAATTGGAACACATAAAATTTACCATAATCGATAAAAATAGTTTTGAAAAATCTTGGGTTTGGGTTTTATCAGTCCATTCATCCCATACATACTTCCCCTTAAATACGATCAGGGGTGAAATTTAATCCTCTTTCGCATTGCATCCTAATAATACTCTCGTATTCTCTTTTCCTGCAGAACTGATCGTCCTTGTGGAAGAAAATCCAATTTCACCCAGAACTTTGGTTCTACTTGGGTCTTTTGAAAAACTAGTTTCATCAAAATTATATATATTTTCTGGTCTATTTTGAAGGCACAGCTTTGTAAGTATGCCTTCAAGTAGATCATAGTATTCGTTGATAATAAAAGGATCACAAATTTTCTTCCTTGCATATTCGACGGCTTGAGGTTTTTTTCGGGAATTCCATTTTTGAATGGTGTTTTCAAATTATTTTTTTACAACATATTGCGAAACTAGTTCAATAACTTCTTTTTTCGTTAAAGCAAATCCATATTTCTCCATAACGTGTAAATTCTTTGCAATTTTTCCTTCAATTTCATGTGATAGAGCTGATGTTCGTCCCATAGTTTTTGACTTTGCACCTCGCCTCCCAATTATGTGAGACATAATGGTCATCCTCGGTATTTTATTTTATTTGTAAGCTTGGTAACCATTTAGACGACCACTTTTTACTACTTCAACTGCTTCAAAGAGTTCGTCCTTTGTATAAGAAGCACCCCCCTTTGTCTTCCGAACATAATTTCCTGGGAATTTGGAATCTGAAACAAATTATTCTCCAATTTAACTAAAATATTGATAAAAGTGAATTTGTCAATATAAAATATAGTGACTATATGCGAAATTAAATTCATTTATTACATGTCGAGGAAATCAATGTGATAAAAAATATCTCCGCCCCACAAAATAAATAAATAAAAAAATTGTATATACCCACTGAAATCGGTTATGTATATTATTACTTTTAGTATTGTACGTCGGTATAGGCAAGAATTTGAAATAAATAATAAGTACTAAATAAAATGAGGCGTAGAGTTACAAAATCCGCTCTGGGCCATATAAAAAAAAAATTGAAATTGTATCATTCGTTAATATGAATGACAATGAATTTTAATTCAATTACCCATGTTTATTAATATATCGTACTTGTAGAAATTCCGTTATTTTTATAATACGTTTTTAAAATAAATTTAAAAAATCCCACTATTACCTATTTGTATCTAAAAAGTAGACTTTTAGTTGTCGGATTTGGTTTTCTGAATTTAATACTATAAAATAACTAATATACCTACGTAGATTATAAATAATATTGCTTAAAAATATTATCATTTTATTTTTACATTTAATAAATAGGTTGGTAGGTATGGTAGGTTTCCCACATTCATGGAATTTGAGTGACATGTAATGGGGTGATTAATTATTTAAAGGCAGGTACTTAATTCCGCTGGGTTTTTTCATTTATGCTATTGATATTATTAAATGTGTTATTGTTATTCTAAATAAATAATAATGCTTTGTAGCAACACAAAGCATTTTATTTCCAAGAGAAGTACATACCTACCACTATTTTTTTTAAATATTACATACCAATACAACAGCTAAATATGTAGGTGCAATGCGAAAATTATACAGCTGCCAGTAGGTAAGAATGGCTACAAAATATTTTCTAGATAAAGTAAATTCTAAAATATATTACATACTTAATTAAAATAAATACACTTAAATCGTCATAATATCCTCAAAACAGTTTTTCGTGATTTACTCAAAACTCAAAAAAGTCTCTGGAGCGGGTTTAGTAACTCTACGCCTCAAATTAGAAGTTGTGAAAAAATGCTACACATTAGTTACAAAAATTAATATTTTATGATTGCATGGCACTTCACTAGCTAAAACTTATCCATACAAAAATATAACAGTGCATGGGGGAAGAGCGTCGGACGCTCTTACCCCAATGATATTTTTTGGCGGGGGAAGTGTGTCTAGTCTAATAAAACATAATCATTGGCAATAATCGCAAATATTAAATTTAGACAACAAAATATCATTTAAGATAAAGGTACTTACCAAAAATCACTTGTTTAGGACGAAAGATTGTCGAGATACAGATCGATTAAAAGAATGTGTCGATCTCGGCCGTTGACTTCAAATAACTGACAATATTTGAAATGTCATACTGACCTTAAACAATGCTATTATACTGCCATCTTTGGATGGTGTGTGTGTATTTACATGTGTAATAGATACCCACAGATGTCACAACTTATATTTAAAACACTAAAAAGTTATTGACTATAGACGCTCTTACCCCGTAGACGCACTTACCCTAACTCACCTTACTTATTATTTTTTCATTCCATACTGAATATTTATTATATACACAAGATTTGAGAACGTTCCCAGTGGGAACCCACATCTTTCACTGTCTGGCAGTTAAGATGTGTGGAGGTAGGCTTTTAAGATTCGAAATAAATGGTGCACACTAAGCCTTGTCAGTTATATTTATTTGTTTCCGTTGAACTAGGAATACAATTTTAAGGTGCTGGTTAGTTTTTAAAATTCAATTAAACTCTGCCTAACCAAACAATAATAGTTTAAGTATGCTATGGGCAATCCAATATATAATAGTCATACTTATTTGTTTTCGTTGAATTAAGAATTCATAATATTTTTACAGATGGTGACGATTATTTTTTTTTAAATTTATTAAGCCCTGCCTAACCAAACAGTAAACGAATATTTTTGACTATTATCTACTATGGCTTGAATAAGGCAGGGTTTAATTGAATTTTAAAAACTAACGAACACTATCTGTACATTGTAGTCTTGGTTCAATGAAAACAAACATGTTTTATGTTGGATCTTAACTATATTAGAAGGAATGTAAAAAACACCAAACCAGAGTAATGAGCCGCCATCTTTCAATGACCCAATGCATGACATAGATTTTTCTGACAAACAATTCAACCACATCAAAAACGTTGTAGAATCGCCATCAGGTGTCGTTGTACAAACAGTTCATTTGAATACTTTCAGTTATAATTCAAGCTACAGTAATCCGCCACCCCAAAATCCAGACAAGTGTCCAATTAGTGAAAGCGGCAGATTATACTGCATACAAACAAAATATGGTAAAAAATTAAAACGTATTAAAAAGTATTTAAAGATAGTTTTTTTGAGAAATTTGTACTAGCTTTACGGTTTTATTTATAATCAAAATCAAGTATTTACTAAATTATACATATTTTTATAAACTAAGTTTATTAAACCCATTGAAGACAGATTAAAATAGGAAAAATTTTGGACCAACAGGCAGATTTAATTTTGTAGTAAATTTTACAAGAGTTTACTAAAACAGCTGACACCGATTGTCCAGAATCACTTGGTCAACAGCAGCGCCAAATTGGCGCCAATTGTTTCCAATGGGTTAACTAAATATTAAACAGTAAATCACTTGACACAACCAGTTGTTCAGTGAGGCAGATATTCTTAAACGGCTTAGGATTCCTGGCTTTCCCTATGATAAAAAGCTTCAGTTTGTGTGTCGTTTTGCATTGGAGCACGGTATAATTGTGATGCGGCCCTTGGGCACTTTTCTCCCTGGTACATAACGTTCTTCGCGATGAATGTACGTTTTACGAAGGAGAAGTTTCCAAAATAAACCCGTCTCATCTGCATTGTATACTTGTACGCGGCAGACTACTGAATTTGACAATCGAATACTGGCGAATTATATAGCTTAATTTTGTGCTTTCAACTAGTAAAAATAACAGCGGATTATAGTAGTTGTCGGATAATCGAGTGGCGGATTACTGAGAGTGTACTGTATTTGGATTAATGGTGACATACTTTTCAGTTTTTTTCTCTTCAATGTCGACTGTGTTTTAATTACACCCTCTTCAATTTTTAAGTCTTCCAACACCAGCGGTTCTTCATTGGCATCTTCGCAATCATCATCAAAGTTAGCAAAGTCGGGAAACTCATAATTATCGTCAAATTCTTTTTTTTCTATTACAACCGAACATTGGGTGAAATTATTACTTGACAGTGCATTATAATCAACACTTTCGTCACATTTCGAAGACAATGTCGCTTCGATGGCTGTCGAATCGTGACTCTCGTCGATAGCTTCATCTTTAATGTCCTCCAATTTATATTCTATGTCAATTTCTTCATTTATGTCACTATCTTTCACATCGCACGTAGAAAAATGTTCCAGTAATGTCCTGAATGACTTCAGTGCCAGATTTCTAAATTTATAATTTGATGATATTGCTGTGTAGCATTTACTGCAAATCTTCGGAGGAAGTCCATCATCCTGTCTTACCTAAATAGAGGTCAACGAAAACAAAAGATATTGTAGTGTATTTATTTAGGCATTAGATACAATAAAATTAGCAGTACTATTCGGTTATCAGGAATACAGCGGAAAACACACTTTGAAAATACCCGATAAACTGGATTATTTGTTAGGTTAACCTAACCTAACCCAACCTAAACTAACCCAAACTAACAAACAATCCAGTATATCAGGTATTTTCAAAATGTGTTTCCTCTGTATTCCTGATAACCAAACAGTACCAAATTAGCATGTTATTTAAATGTGGTAATTAAATAGTAATTAACTGGTCTGCACTGAATGAGTCAAGCCGGCACCAAAATACCTACAATTAATTGGTTTCGAAATTAAAAAAAATTAAACTCAACATAATAATATAATAGCGCCTGCACACATGCATGGATTTACTGGCACCAATAGTGTGTAAATTAAACCATCGCGATAATAACTGTTTCATAATAACAGTAACACGTAATAGTGCTGATTGTCTCACCAATTTCATTCTTCAAGCGTAAGCGAGACACGTTTGTAAAAATTGGTATACGTCAAAATCTGCTGTAATTCATATTTTTCCCGGCAGATTCGCCACTATCGTTCTACTGCGCATGTGCATACATTACGTCTCAACTATTACGTGAAAATTCAGAAGCTTCTGAACTTTTTGATCCATGCATGCAAACTTGCAACTTGCACGATAATATGTTTACACATGCATTTTCTTGTTATGGCCGGGATAATACGTACTGTTAGTAGTAAATCCATGCAGTGTAAACAGGGTATAACATACATACTTATTCCTACATCATTAAGAGGGCTCGCACATCAGAACTCGCCGCATGCGTCTTACGACGAATTCGTCGATGTGACGTCATCGTAAACCAAGAAACAAACGTTATCAAATGGAGCTTCGCAGGTTGGCCAATGCAACTGCGACGCTGCCGCATGCATCGAGTTGCGTTGGCCAGAGCCTGCATGTCGACATCGGCCAATATCGACTCCGCGCATGCGCACAGCCGCACAATCGGCCATTTCTCTCCAGACTGTCGCCGCGTTCGGAGCAGCCGCCATGCGGCGAATGTCGATGTCGCTAAGCAGATGTGCGAGGTTGTATTATGGAACACCGGCTGCCCGTTCTCGGAAGTTTTGATTTATGGCGGTCAGGCACACAAGGCGAGTTGTGATGTGCAAGCCGGCTAAGGGTTGTGATAGGTTTTGATTTGCTTATAGATTTTTAAATGACCACATAGTGTGATGGCAAAATATTTGTACTGGGTATCAGCCGAATTCACAGATACAATTTTGTGTGATATTCAGTAGTGTGATAGTTTCAGTTTCAGATAGATTCAGTCAGTTCTGATGAACCAGTGCCTAAAACTTCCAGAGTTTGGCGAACTGGTCATTAATCCTTTCAGATCCTGTATGAATTTTCTATAAATGGAATATTTATCTGAAGTGTTAATTACCAGTATATATCCGCAGTGTTAGAGAGTTGAAAAATGCAACACTATTGTCTGACAAAGGGGAAATCGGTGATAACAAGAAGTCGCTCTACTCGCACGTAGAAGACTTCTCAGTGACATACCTATCATTACATGCCTACGCATGCTAGAGGCATGTTTAAATAATGTATCGGTTCTCCTTTTAGATGCAACTTCTTTTCTTCTTCGCAATAAACCAAAAGTTTACTATTAATAATTCTAACATCACTATTGATTGTTTTAGACATAATTTTATTATAAAAAGTTTCAAATTACATAAATTGATAGATGCATACACCACGGGAACATAAATGAAATGATAAATTTGGGGGCATTCCTCATTTGAAAACGGAAGTGCAAATAGCTGCACTGGAGGGGATTGTTGGTTCACAGTTTTGACACATGGACAAGAAGTTCTTGTTCGACAGTAAGATGCAACGGAACTTTTTACTGGTTCTCCGCCACCGCTCGCTGTCATCTGTCAGTGAGCGCAGTGTTGCCAACCGAACTATAATTATAGTACATTTTGGTTCGTGTACTATTAAAAAAGTATAGTACGTAAAAAATACCACAATTTTGAAAAATGGAATTAATTCAATTCGCCGGTTGTGCGAATATTCACCATTGCTTATTTCATTGCCTTTAAAAGTTGTCTCTATTGTCGATCTTTAAAGTTCCGTAAAATGTTCGTACTTCAATCACAGCAAATCGTAATAACGTGAAGCAAGGGACGTAGCAGTGGCGAAGGGCGGAGGTAGGCTGTTAAGATTCGCTATAAATAGTGTACACTAAACTTTTTTAGTCATATGTATTTGTTTTTATTGAACTAAGACTACAATTTACAGATGGTGTTAGTTAGTTTTTAAAAATCAACTAAGCCCTGCCTAAACGAAACCATAATAGTTTTGGTCTAATTTGGGCAATACGACAAAATTGTGCACACTTTTTCATTCATAGTTATTTGTTTTCGTTGGATTAAAAATACATATTGCACATATTGTTGGTTATTTTTTTTAAATTCATTAAGCCCTGCCTAAACCAAACTATAATATATATAAAATATTATTCTATTTATAAAATATTCAAAGTTATGTATGATTTAATTGCATAACTTTAGATATTTTATAGATATACATGTATTTTTTGACTATTATCTATTTTGGCTTGGTTTCTCAGGGTTTAATTGAATTTTAAAAACTAACCAACATTATCTGTAAATTATAGTCTTATTTCAACGAAAACAAATATCTATGTCTGAAAAAGTTTAATGTGCACTGTTTATGGCGGATCTTAACAGCCTACCTCCACCCTTCGCCACTGGGACGTAGTAAGTATAATCTATATAATATAAGATTTCAGTGTGCGATATTAGTCTATGGACATAGTCTTGCGTTGTATACTCTAAAAACTAACGTGACAGTTAATGATGGCGGCCAGTGTTAGCATTTTTCAGTCGTAAGAGGTGTTTTAATAAAGCAGGGCATCGGAATTTCTCGAATTCTCTGTTATGTTTATGTGACAAACAAAAAACTTACATTTTCAACACGTCCTATAATTTTTGCCGAAATACTATAATGTCTTGGACCGCGTACTCTAATTCGATGACAAAAAGATAGCTGAATTCCAAAATGGCGACTGAAAGATAAAGATGACGGAGAACCAGTAAAAAGCACCAATTATTATATATTAATTTAATTTGGCTGGAAACAAACAACTATGGAATCTAAAAAGTCCCCAGCCAAGCGGTGCTACTAACTTCCTCAGTTCCTTGCTTCATCCTTTACCTTGGCAAAGCAAAAGTGCCGACATCGATCCCCATTCAATTTTAGGTTAGGTTAGGTTAGGTTAGGTTAACAACTCATATTTATATGAGTAATCTTGTAGCCACGTGTAGTACGCGACATGTGTAGAATATAACCTTACACGAACTGCCGTTTTCACTTTATGAAAATTTACAATGGGGGGAAAATACTCAATGCTGATTTTACTTTACTTGGAAGAACTTTATAAGATGGCCAGTAAGTATTACATCGCTGCTTTACATTATACTCATACACTAATATACTTACTATACTGTTAATATATATATGTTACGCCGAATGTGCGAAATTGACTATTACATGAAATGGGCAAAATTTTGCCTAAATCATGAAAAATGCAAACCCGTTGTCTTATTCATGAAGTAGACAAAATATCTGCCGAGTGGGTGAATTCGGCAGTAATTTTTGCTGCCTAGTTCATGCATTGGGCAAATTAGATAGTAGCGCTACGGTGGTGTTTTTTGCAACTAAACCAAATGTGTCAAGTGCTCATGCATTGGTCAAAATAGATGGTCGCGCTCCGGTGGTATTTTTTGCAACTAATCAAACTAACCAAATGTATCAAATGTCATTGATTATATAAAAATATACCAATCAATAACTACAATGACGTTCATATCCATTTACTATACCCAAAAAAAATCTAGAACTATAATATGATAACGGAAGAATTTTATTAAAAGGTATTTTGGCGATTTGATTCGTGCTTGGGTATCAATCGTGCAATGGTCGATTGTATGTTTGTGATAGTATGATTTGATAGTTTCTTGACACTTGTTAGCTAACCTCAAAATGGACATTCAGTTGAATTCAGAATTAAAAAACCTAACCTAATAATAATAATATTATATTATGTCCAATTATAACTAATAAAACCATCCGTATTAAATTTATTTTTTCTATTGTCATGTTGACAGTTTAAGAATTCCATACCCTGGCGAATTCACGCACTCGGCAGATAATTTACCTAATTCATGAATATGGCAACGGGCTTGACTATTACATGAATTAGCCAAAATTTTGCCCATTTCATGTAATAGTCAATTTCGCACATTCGGCGTAACATATATATGTTTAACATTGTAAATTTAAAAAAATCTGTATAGCCTTACCGACATACAAAATAAAGTATTCATCATTTCACAGTATGTCACTTTCTTATCGGCATGTTTTCGTTTCGACACAAATATATTGTGTACCGCTAAGTTACTTAAGCAAACTCGACATGTACCCTCCAAATTGAAATCCATAGTTTATAGTTTTGTAATATTTTCTTATTAATTACAATAGTGTCAAATGTAAAACATCAAAATCATAGGTAAGCGGTAAGCCATAGACTAATCGGTAAGCTGATCAAACATTATCAACTGTCACTTTTCTTTCATCTTTTTAGACCATAGATAAGATGTAGTATATATACCTATACCATAGACAATCGATAACACGGGACAACGCGATCTGTGGCGGTGGTTATGGTTTTAGAAAATTACAAGCCATAGCAATTAATACAATTTTAAATAAATCAATAGGTACACGATGTCATAAATACAAGTTAATATTGGAAAACACTGATTTCCTGGAAAATACGACAACCCAGGTGTACAACACCTGTAACCATGTTCATATGCCCATCAGTGTTGCCAACCGTACTATAATTAGGGGAATATATATTCGCACAATTGAATAGACTGTTTTCACAAAGCGCTGTCAACATTTAAAAAGATGTTCGTCACATCGGAAATGGATGATATTCACAAATCAACTACAACACTCAAATGATCGATTTGCACTAAGGAAAAAGTAGTCTTCACGTATCAATATACTATTGTAACCAATTAATCGTAAAAGAATACAAACACTATGAAAATTAGGTTTAACGATTTTAAACAATATTTTGGCAAAACATAAGTATGTATTAGGTACCTACTTTCAGATTCAAATAATACTATACATACTAAATCTCTTTGATAAATACCTATTTAGAAAGTGACGTTAATTAAAACTTAGGTAATTGTGCCGCAGATGCCGTCATGAGCTTTTATGATTTTTTTTACGAAAACAGTTTATTCCAGTAGACAATTATAATAAATACCTTTTTCTGTCTGCATATAGGTTTTTCGATCCAATAATTGTTAATTTAAAATTTGAAATGCTCATAGATTTTGATACTTCATTATCACAATCTAAGATTACATTATTAGGTACCTAATATTAGGTTGGGGTAGGTAGGTTAGGTTAGGTTAGTGTAGGCCTCCGAATCCTCGGCTAGCTCCGGGCCTGGAGTGGAGGTACATTCAAATTTTGGAAGAACAGGTAGGCACTTATTATAGTAATTGAAAAACACCAGGTTACTTGATTGTTTCTAATTTATTGAACCATAACCACAATAACAACGGGAAAAGTCAATTTATTAAAGTTTATAATCAAATACTAAATCATTATATAAAGTTATTTATAGAACCACACAATTTATTTATTTAACTAATTATTTATTATAGGTTGCAAGCGAGATTGCACGAGCGCGGGTCACTGTACGGAAAAGGTTGAGGACCGGGTCCAATAATGAAAGATAAAATTTACGCGAAAAAATGACTAAGTCGCTGACTGACACTTCGCGACCTGAGCTGTCAGATTGACAGTAGGTATTTGCAGGTAGGTATCGACCGGTAGGTATTTCGAACCACGGTGAGTACCTCCTCTCAAGTTTTGACAAACTTGTATGGAGAAGTGAGAATAAAATACGCCGCTGACCTTCGCAGGTTCAGGGTCGTAAATGTGAGCGAAGACTGATAATGAAATGCTTGCTTGGGGTAATGGCAATTATTTTACTGGGGCGCCGACTCAATGGGAGTCATCCCCGTTATCTCTAGTTACTGTCTCTCAGATTGCCTTGAGGTATTTGTTTTTAATACCGTTGTTGAGTTCTTTGGGCCTCGGTGGCTTCGCGACCGGGCCGAGGCCCAATTTGTGGTCTCGATTATGATTATCTCTTGTGGATTAAAAAAGCTAGCACATTCTCCTTTCGGCCGTCCGTCGATTGCCGATTGCTCGCTCCTCCTTTTCATTCTTTGCATCGTCTGTTTTCGTGCATCATGTGTTTGCCGCCGTTTGGTTTATGGTGGCCTTGGGAAGGGGGTCCGTCGTTGTTTCGTTTGGTGAGTAGCAGGTTTATTGGCGATTGTTCTCCTTTGATTTTCTCTTTTGATTTGGTGAGTCATCTGTGATCATTTTATCGGCGATTGTTCTTTCTTCTGTTTTTTTTTGTCTTCTGATTTGGTGTAGCGTCCGGGTTTTTGCCGAGTTCTTGTAGACGGTTAATCGCTGCTGTTTGATAGTCGTTCATGAAGAAATATTTTCTTGTATCTGAGTAAGAGTCTTCGGGGCCTAATTCGGCCTTGGTTTCTTCTGCATATATGAGAATGTGTCTCAGGTATTCCTCATCGTGATTTGTTTTGTGTTGTATCAGGTCGTCGGTGGCTGCTCGGATCTGTCTTTCAAAATCGTTTTCGGATTCCGATTCCCTGAGTCTTTTGGCTTGTGCGATCCTTTCCTCCTCGTAGAATTTTTCGTAGTCGAAATCCGGGGGATCTGAGTCAAAATCCGGGGGATTCGATGTTTCAGTTTCCGGGATCTCTTCGACATCCGATTCTGGGGTCTTTGTCTGTTCAGGTTCCGAGGTTTCTTCGGGTTCGGGTTCCTGGGTTTCAGATGTTGCGGTTTCTGAAGTCTCATTGAGTTCCGTTTCCGGTGTCTCGCTTGATTCATTTACCGGTGCGGATGTGGCCTGGCGGTTTTCTAGTTGTTTAAGTAATTTCCGGATTATGTCCGTGCTGGTTTCAATATCCGGGCTCTCGGTTACTTCGGTTATTGGAGCAACGTGTGTTTCCGCTTCCGGTGTCTCTGCTATGTTAGTTTGGGTTTCCGAGTTTTTGGTGGCGGTTTCTCGTGGAGTGTTCCGCTCTTATTTTGTATAGTCTGTTTGGCTTTGGCAAGTAGTTCGTCGAGGGAGATTTTCATCTTTTTGTTGGCCAGATCAGCGGCGATGGTCGACTGATGTTGAGTCTGGTTGATATCCTCTGATGGTTTTAGTATGTCTGGCTTACTTGGAGTCTGTGTGGTTTGATTCCAAGTGATTTTATTTGGTCTGGGCTGAGATTTGGCAGTGTGGGCTGCTTGGAATTTCTTGGTTTGGTGGGTCGGTAGGGCTGGGCAGTCACGTGTCAGGTGTTTGTAGTTCTGACTGCGCGTGCATTGTTTGTCCGGGTAATTGCGTCGGGGTGTTTCAATTGTCACCCTTGTCTGTAGCACACGTCGGGTTGTAAATATTTTCAGCCCTTTGTCGGTAGATAAAAGCTTGACGAGGACGAGCGGCATTGGATAATTGCTCGTCCCTTGAGTCATGCGTGTCGATGTGATTATCGGCAGTCCTTGTTTGAGGAGGTCATCTGTGATGTCATCCGTTCTGACATGTGGCGGGATACCTCTGACGACGACCTTTAGAATTTTGTCTTCCATAGGTGTCGGAGCTGATGATTTGCGGAGGGCTGGGATCTTGTAGGCTTCCTTCTTGGCGGGCGGCAGCGAGGGTGCCTTCTTTGGTTTAAAGTCAGCATTCCTCTCCGCCGACCGGTGAGATTGGGTCTGTGTGTCCTTGCAAGGGAATTTTGGCGCTTTTGAATTGAGGGCCATTTCCCTGAGGGCTTTTAGGTCCTCATCATCGTCGTTCGTTTTGTGGTCGTCCGCTTGGGCCGGAGCGGAGGCTTGGGCTTTCGAGATTGCCAGCGCATGCTCTTGAAACGCAGCCAGCAACAAGATATGAAGCGGTAGGTATTCATGAAGCAGTGGCGCTTTTATGCTGGACAGCTTGCGCAGCTCCGCCTTGATGTCGGTATTGGTTTGATCCATGGTAGGTATGTGAGAGATAACTCGCTGCTGGTGTTTGGTCTTGGTAGGTAGGTGCTTCACTGGTAGTGATGGTCTTTTTGTAGAGTCGCTGTGTGAGCGGCGTATCGGGCTGATTTTTTCTTTTTTGTTGGTAGCGCTGCTTGCAGAATGGTGCGATCGCAGCTTGATCGAGGCGAATATCGGTCGAGTCGGAATAAGTAGGTAGTTCACACGGAGCGGTCAGGAGCGCTTGACGTGCGACTGGTCGCGGCGAGTGCCAGTCAGCGAGTGTTGAAATAGTAATAGATAATGAAATTAAAAATAGTGGGTTTATATGCAAATCTGGCCGATTTCATCCCTTAGCTCAACGTTTTTCGGGTGACAAAATTAATTAACGGTTTCCTTACGAGAGTGGCGGAAATTGTACAATGACTAATTACCCGCGACATCTACGTAAGGGCCGACTAAGTAAAATTATGGGCGCGAGTCGACGCTCGCCGGTGGGCGGCGTCGCTCACACGTCACGTACGTACTTCGAGTACCTACCTAGTAGTACCGAGAGCGCGTAATTGCTGTAGCAGTACCGCATTGTTTCTGGGCCAGCCCCACGAAAAACGCACCTACAAAGGCGTGTGCGGCATCGACGGATTTGTGGTTGAATTACCTATCGATGCAGCACACCCCCTGCGTGGTGGCGCTCTTCATGGCTGAGGGAGGGGCGTTCCCGCGGCGGCCGGCTTTACGGGCCCTAGCGGCGCGAAGGTACCTCTCACTCAAAAACAAGAGTACTACAAAGTTAGCCTGAATGATAAGGCGTCATATGCCAGTGGTTAAATTGACATATTTGCGGCACCGGGCCTACGACAGCGCATACCAATCCTTCGGCCAACTACCGTTGGGGGGCTCAACTTTGAGGCGCCCCGACGGCCTGAATACCTACTTGACGTTAGTCCAAAAACATGAACTCGGTAGATTGGTAATTTAACTACAAAATAAAAGCTTAATATTAAACAATATCAAGCGGGGAAGTTACTTGATTCTAATATATAAATGTGCTGGTCGCGCAATCTTTCTTACATTAACAACTAATATAGCTCGGTGTCGCCACAGGCACATACTTACGACTAGTTGACGGATGTCATTCCGTCAACCAAACATATAGGCAGTAATAATTGCTTAGTACATACTCATACCTAGCCGATCAAAGATTTCCCGCACTTTATTCCAGTACGTGGTCTCCTTGATCGACCAAAATCATTGATCCGATTCTCCCGTCGTGCGTGAGCGTGATGCCGTCATACACGCGAGCGAGAGGGGCTCTGTCACTGCAAAGCGAGCAAATTTGTATCGCGAAATCGATTTCTACACATACGACAGAGACGCCGTCGTATGTGAGAGCAGGAAAGCTGCCAGAATACCGATTCGGAAACGCCGCGCGCGGAATGGCCGCGGATTAAAATCGGATTTGATATGCAAATTAATTACGCGGGATCGTGATTATAATCGGATCGATGATTGCCTACGTGTTGCTATGCTTTGTGATTGCACATACGTACAAATGGGAGCCTTCGCAACAGGCCTATGAGCATATGTTAACAATTATTGTGCCGTGTACGCGCGACGCGTAGCGACATCGATCTATATGCTCTTATCATTACGTACATCTTAACTACCTAAATTATTACATACCATTAACGCCCATCCATAAGTCCCCCTTTATTACTGTTTTATCCTTTGCATTACATATGAATATTATATTACAATTTACACTATACATTATCATTACAAACAAATCATATTTAATTTAATTACCCTTTACCATATTATATTCGACAAAAAAATTCAATCTTATACTATATTACCTATTACCTATTACCTTTATTTACATGGTCTGTGGCGACCGACTTAACCATCCACAGTTCACTCTGAGAAGCCGTGGGGCCTGTCAGAGCAAACTGCGGGACTTAACATATGAAATATTTTGTTCAGCTTTGCCAAGGGTCATCATCATTTCATCGGTGGCGCATTGACTACCAGGGTCAGACCGAGCGGCTGGGTGGCACTACTCCTTATGGGAGCGCCCCCCACAGGGGCAGAAAAACCTGTCGGTGACAAATCCCCCCAACCAAAGCAAAACCACCGCCAGGATCTGACCTCAATTAGCCACCGGCCCCCTTGGCTCCGCCTCACAAAATAAAACAGTACATGTACAAGACAAAACGAAATAATTATCAAACGTACAAAAAGAAGATATCTAAAATAATCATAAACGCTACGGCATGCACATGATAAAAGAAAGGGTAATTATTATTTATTTATTATTGGCCCAGAGTCGGGTACAAGAATATAAGAAACAAAACGAAATTTTATATAATGCAAAATAGGATAAGAGTAACTCATTCCCGGGCTGCTGGTGACGAAATAGTCTGCCTGTCACCCTCCTGACGTGGAGTGTTTACTAGGACAAGATCTTAAGAAAGTATCTTTCCACCAGTCCATCGTCAGGGGGGGGTGTACAGGTTTCCCGGTGTGAGCCAGGCAGCCCGTTCTGGGACTTGCAGAATCATACGCCAGGGAGATTCCCCCGGTCGTATCCTCGACGTCGCTGGTACATACATGGATTTTATATACAACAAAGAAGACAAAATGTACATGCGCATTAGATATTAGTAAAGAAACAAAAAAAACAAAAAAAAAATATCGCCGTTCCGCTTCCTCCATTTCGACGTGGTGGAACCCAACTCATACCCGTGTGAGTACTCCGCTACCCTGGGCCTCTGTCCCCTTTATGCGCGCGGTGTCTTTGCTGTCACGCCACGTAAGGGCCTTCTGTTTGAGAGCTTTATTGGGCTAAGGTGTGCACTCCTTTGACCCATAACTAGTTGCCCTACGTGCGTGACCCTTCTTGCGCGCATCCGGATAGCGGTAGTAAACAACGACGTATAGTTCCGGGCTCCTACCGTACGTCTGCGGACGCCGGTAGAACGGACCCTTTTTGGCGCCGTTTTCCCGTGCGTCCTGCCAAGCGGAAAAGGAAAGAACCTGTAAAAGAAACCTAAAATGAACAATCACACATCCTGCTACGCTGCACATGAGCTACGTGCGACGGCCGTCCACCGTCACCCTCCAGCGCCCCCCTACGAAGCGTCCATGGCTAGTCCTACGCTTCCGCGGCGTTCTGTCCTGGGCGCGATCGAGTCAGCTACCCAGGATTCCACCTTCCCTCACCACGGCAGCCTCCGGCGATCACTGGACGAGAGGTTACTCCGCGCAACTTCGTCGATCATCCAGACGCCGTGCGTGAGTTCTGGAACGTCGCGTTTCGCCTACGGGCACCGCCAAGGTCACCAGAAGCTCAGGCTGGCGACGCTCGCACGCCACTCCTGCTAGAATTTATTTTGTATGAGGTAACGTGTCACTGTCTCACATCAACGCACTCCAGTGTGCCCCGACAGTGCACTCGCGATCACTTCAGGCTCCCTCGATGCAGTGTCTTGGGGGCGATCGTATCCAGCCGACCAATATTACATCTCCCCTGTCACGGTGAACCCCGGCGATGGTCTTTGACGCGAGGGGCACTCTGGCCACCTCCGCCTGGTCATCCCAGTCACGGTGAACAGGTTCTGGGACGTCGTGCCTCGCCTACGTGCGTAGTCGAAGCCACCAGAAGCTGCGGCAAATGACGCAACCCGCCACTCTTGCCAGAACCTATTTTGTATGAGGCGACGTGTCACTATCACACATCAACGCACTCCAGTGTGCCCCGACAGTGCGCTCGCGATCACTTCAGGCTCCCTCAATGGCATGTCTTGGGCGATCGTTTCTAGCCGACCAAGATTACATCTCCCCTGTCACGGTGAACCTGGCGATGGTCTTTGACGCGAGGGGCACTCCGGCCACCTCCGCCTGGTCATCCCAGTCACGGTGCACAGGTTCTGGGGCGTCGTGTCTCGCCTGAGCGCGTGGTCAAAGCCACCAGAAGCTACGGCAATTGATGCAACACGCCGCCTCCGCTTCTATCAGTTATATGTCTAATAAAAATCTCCCATGCACATTTAAAATTATCATTACTATTAATTTTTTTCTTAATTGTTAGTTTCAATTTTAGTATTAATCACCAATCAATTACACAGGGTGCTAGATTCAGCTGTATCGGTTAGCATAATAATTATTAGTCAGAGTTGACACAATGTTAGTCGGTTATTTTACTACACAATGTTGACGCCAGCTTCGGCGTCGATACAGAGGACCTACCGTTTGTCGAACGGCTGTTCGATTGTAGTCTCACCGCGGCCTCCTCCACCCTTCGGGCGGGCAGCTGGTTCGCGCCGCCCACCGCGTCGGCCTTGGTATGTCCACATCAAAGCATGGCGATTTCATACTAAAATTGACTTAATATTACGGTTTGTTTTCTTAATATTATTTGCTGCCAGACTTGGGATTTAATGTTTACTAATCCTGCTAAGATAACAATCCTAAGCTATGATTTATTTTCAACAGAAAAGAGAAGCGAATTGATGCGTGTATATTTTTTTTTTTTTAATTTCCTGTGTTGTTAGACACATGGCTCTGGTCCAAACGGTTACCGGCTCAAAACATGCCACCTACGTTCGGATACAACTGTGCAACTCACCCGCTTCGCTGGACTTATGCAAAACCCCTAAATCTAATAACATGTGACAGTACCTAGTAAAGTTGGACATGACATATAAATTTTATTCAGGTTTACAAAAAAAGGAATATATCTATTACGCTTTCAAAGAAAAGTCAATAATATTCGTCCACCTTCATGGCACTCGATGCATGTCCTCCATTCATCATTTCGTATTTCACCCACTGACACTATTCTTGACAGAAGACCATCGTCAGCTCCATGGCTGATGATGCGGTGCCGGGCGTGTTAGCTGCACTCTCCACGGCTGCCTTCCATCCTTCAGATGCCTCTGGTCCCGCAGGGGCCGCGTTCGCGTTCGCACGCGGACTCCTGTCCGGATTCGTCTGCTCGTTCATGTTTCGCCCCGTAAATCTGTATACGAGGGTCTCACCGATCCTGGCTCCTGCCTACGCATGCTGACAAGTTATATGATGGTATCAGCGTTTGTTTGGCATCGCTGCGTCGCTTTGTTCGGCCGTAGTCTTCTAAGGTGCCAAATTTGGCATGGCATTTTACGCGAACTTTTCACAATGTTTTTATTTTCGTAAAATTTTTATAAGTCTACGGGTTTTATTTTTTTTAAAATTTCACAAGTGTTTTTAATTTTCCTCAAAATTTTTATAAGTCTTTTTATATTTTGGAAAAATTTTACAAGTGTTTTTTAATTGCGAAAATTTTTCAAAGTCTTTTTATATTCAAATTTCACTAAGTGTTTTTATCTTGTTCCCAAAATTTTTATAAGTCTTTTTTATATTTCCGAAAAATTTTACAAGTGTTTTTTTTAATTACGAAAATCTTTGTCTTTTTTTTTTTTATATTTCCGAAAAATTTTACAAGTGTTTTTGATTACGAAAAATTTTCAAAGTATTTTATATTCAAAAATTTCACTAAGTGTTTTTGATTTTTATTCAAAATTTTTATAAGTGTTTTTATTTTAACACAAAAAATTTTATAAGTGTTTTTAAATTTACACAAAAAATTTTTTTTATAAGTGTTTTTAATTTTTTCACAATATATAGTTTTTTTGAAAATGTCTGAAGTTACACTTATTTGCACTACTCTGCTCTTCCTGTGAGCTTGGTACACAAAATGTTATTTTACCAAAAAATCGTACTCACTATTTTATTTATATTTCGACACCTCCTACGTATACTATTGTAACTAACAAAATGACGTTTTTCACTTTTTTTCATTTTTCGTATCCATAGTATGTATTACATATGATGCCATTTACAGAATTTCAAAATTTGTATTATAAGTGCGATTTTCAAGCATTGCACATTATTGTATCTCAAATATCATGAATTTTCTCCGACGTGAAGTATGGTAAAGTATTTAGCAATACTATACGCGGGAAACACACGGAGATCTTGCCGCGCGGGTGTATTGTTACTGCTAATTACGATACTTCACTTCGGACGGGAGGTGACACACCGCTACCAGTGTGAACTTTTGGTTATATTGTATTTTTTGTATGATTTGGTAAATATTAAATACCATAATGAAGAGATCTAGACAATGCCAATGAAAATTGCGCAATATGCCCGCCTCTACAGCACTTTAGTGTCAAGAATACAAAAATTGATAGAAAATCTATGCGTTCACAAAAATGTGTGATTAGGCCAGATGGGACAATTAATAGTACAGCGTATAATATTATAGAAACGGATAATAATAGTAAAACAACAATGGACGAAATAAATTCTACCCAGGGAAACTGTGACTTTAGAATTCAAGGTAAGTTAATATTTTTAATTTTTTTCTCGTACGACAACAAAAAGTATCGTAAGTAATACTTACCATTGTCTTCGTCGTTTCTTTGCTTGTAACTATTATTGTATGTAATATTTACCATATTTTACGTCGGAAAAAACTGAAAAAAAATATTGTATCTATCACTTATGGTAATTTACGTCGTGCTTATTTTAGTAAAATAAATTGTATGTAGTACTTATCATATTATACGGCGACATACAATTTTAGTTGCAATAGTATACGTGTGATAACTTTTATAAATTCATGTTTATTTAGTTGTTTTGCTTTTTACAGAGTCACCACTGCCTTCAGGTGCTAATTAAAATATGATAATGGAACTTTTAGACATTATTTGTGACGATGATGAGACTAGTGCCAGCGTTGCTGATACAAACAGACTACATTCTCTCGAAAAGATTAATAGTAAAAGTAATTGGATAAATTATATAGAGCTATTATTGTGAAAAATCACCTGAAGAGGTACTGTTACCATAAGGCATGAGATTTATAATCCTTAAAAAAACCCCCCATTTTTAATGGTTAAGGTTTTGGGTGATCGAAATAAAGTGGAAATATGTAGCTAAATTATAAATGAAAAGCAATGCAGAGTTTTTACTGAAACTCAGTCGTGGCGAAGTTTTACCATTAAATGTCATCTGACGAAATGAAAATAACATAGAATTGGTAAAAGTCTGCAAAAAAAGTTTCTAGCTACATTCTCTATTTGTAACCAATTCGTATGCACAGCTTTGGACAAGGTGGATAATGAAACTTGCGTTTTAATACCTGATCAACGAAGTCGACACAAACATTATAATGTTGTATTAACTTATGATATGAAAATCAGTGTTTCCGACCATGTTAAGTCCATCCAACCGGACGAATCATATTATGTTCGACAGCGATCAAGCAAATTTTACTTGGATGGCGACCTGGATTTTATCCCTCTGTTTAAACTATATAATGAATGGTATGAACCCACAATATACACACATAAAGCTCAAACAGAAAGGCATTATCAATTATTCATAGTCAATGAAAATTTTAAATTGTGTTGTGTAACTATGTCCCTAAAAAGGACCAGTGTGACCAATGTCACATTTTCAAAAACTTACAAGTAAGAGTAGCATCCACTGAGCAACTCCCAGTTTATGGCAAGAACCTTGATCGTCAGTTCAAATTATTTGATAAACATGATGTTCAATCATCAAATGGCAGAATGCCCTTCACGGGAATTTGAGTATATTTTATTATAAACGTAAATTATCGGTTTTCAATTTCACTGTTTTTCAATTCACACAAATGGTTGCTACATTATACATGTAGCAGAAGGCTGAAGGCAAACGAGGTGCAAATGAGGACTCAAGTTGCTTACTTAATTTTGTAACCAAATATTGTGCCCAATGAGCAAAAGACTTCAGGTTTTGGTCTAACAAACAGAAATCGCATTAATTATGACTTTAACATGACTGTATGCGGTCCATAAATATAATGTTAATGTAAAGTACACATTTTTGGAATGGGGACAAACGCAAAATGAAGAGGACTGCGCTCAAGCCCTGATTGAAAGATGTTCAAAAAACACACAAATTTTTGCACCTCCAGAACGGTACTGTCTAGTTAGATGGGCAAAACAAGAGAGAAAACCCGAGGATGTGGTAGGGATCAATCACGTAGACATATTTGATTTCAGAGCTCTATTAAAATATCATATATTATGGACTAATGCAAATTACTATAAATCACAATGATCCGTTTAAGATTAATTACAAGTGCGACTTGTCTAGCACTGTCTACTCGACCATGGTCGTGAAAAGTAACACCTAGCCCACGCAACGAGAAACTTCATTTTCTTTAATCACAAATGTTGCCAATTCCAAAAGCTAAGACAGATGATTTACTGAATATGTGTAACAGTGGAATCATTCCTGGAGTTATATCGAGTTTTTCAGTAATTTCATACATGTCAATACCTACCACTAAAATTCCACCAGCAGATTCTGAGGAAGATTGATTTTATTATTTGTGAATACGAAAACCTATACCAAATTGTGTTCTCGTAGGATGAAAATAAAATCAGCTTAATAATTAATAATATGCCAGTGTAAACAATTTCTTTTTGGTTGTATGTTTTAAATTTTGCATGGTTCTTTTGTCACATCATATAATTGAAAATTAATTCCAAACTAAAAATATAGTTGCATAATGATTTTTTTTCAGTTTCACGTATATTTTAACCTGAAGTGCACCCTTCCATCTAATCACCCATTGTTATTCCCTTGTCTGATTTTACTTTGATATTATTGATATATTAATTTACCAAGAATTCGTAAGAACGTTGGTTTGAAGTGACTGTAATTTTTATTTTTTGCTTTTAATTTTATTTCAATATTTACATACTTCCTTGAATTGGATTTTTGATTGAAATTGTTTCTTCTCTATTTTTGTCTGAATGTTTAATTTTTATCACGTCATGAAAGACTTAAATTTATTTTATGTTTTATTAAGTAATTTTATTTAGAGAGTATTTTTTCCAACCTACCTGTCTGACGACCCATACCATAATTTTTAATTATTGTTATTTCCGAATTATGATTTAAAATACGCAAAAAATCCTAGGTAACGAAATGTTTTTAGTATATACAATATATTTCAACAAAACTAGGACGACGTAAATTATGATAAGTATCACATACAACTAAATGCATGTAAGAGGTTCCGCCGTAAACTATTGTATGTGCTTGATACAATATTTCGAACAAACTCTTTTCCGCAGTATAATGTTGTAACAGCATTTTCTGATAAACCACAAAAAATATTAGATATCCTTAAATGCAAAACAAATCTATTTATAATTGACAATAGACATCCCAAATTTGGTGCAAAACATTCAAAAGGTCGACTTACACCAAGCTTTTGTATCTTTAAACCACTCTCCTGTAAAGTTGCGATTATGAAGTTACAATACTATACGTAGGAGGTGTCGATTTGATGCTGTAGTGGATCTCAGGGCTTGGGATCCGACCAGGTTTATGCGACCTGGACAGCACCATAATGTTGGGCGCCACGATGTAGGCCTCCGAATCCTCGGCTAGCTCCGGGCCTGGAGTGGAGGTACATTCAAATTTTGGAAGAACAGGTAGGCACTTATTATAGTTATTGAAAAACACCAGGTTACTAGATTGTTTCTAATTTATTGAACCATAACCACAATAACAACGGGAAAAGTCAATTTATTAAAGTTTATAATCAAATACTAAATTATTATATAAAGTTATTTATAGAACCACACAATTTATTTATTTAACTAATTATTTATTATAGGTTGCAAGCGAGATTGCACGAGCGCGGGTCACTGTACGGAAAAGGTTGAGGACCGGGTCCAATAATGAAAGATAAAATTTACGCGAAAAAATGACTAGGTCGCTGACTGACACTTCGCGACCTGAGCTGTCAGATTGACAGTAGGTATTTGCAGGTAGGTATCGACCGGTAGGTATTTCGAACTACGGTGAGTACCTCCTCTCAAGTTTTGACAAACTTGTATGGAGAAGTGAGAATAAAATACGCCGCTGACCTTCGCAGGTTCAGGGTCGTAAATGTGAGCGAAGACTGATAATGAAATTAAAAATAGTGGGTTTATATGCAAATCTGGCCGATTTCATCCCTTAGCTCAACGTTTTTCGGGTGACAAAATTAATTAACGGTTTCCTTACGAGAGTGGCGGAAATTGTACAATGACTAATTACCCGCGACATCTACGTAAGGGCCGACTAAGTAAAATTATGGGCGCGAGTCGACGCTCGCCGGTGGGCGGCGTCGCTCACACGTCACGTACGTACTTCGAGTACCTAGTAGTACCGAGAGCGCGTAATTGCTGTAGCAGTACCGCATTGTTTCTGGGCCAGCCCCACGAAAAACGCACCTACAAAGGCGTGTGCGGCATCCACGGATTTGTGGTTGAATTACCTATCGATACAGCACACCCCCCGCGTGGTGGCGCTCTTCATGGCTGAGGGAGGGGCGTTCCCGCGGCGGCCGGCTTTACGGGCCCTAGCGGCGCGAAGGTACCTCTCACTCAGAAACAAGAGTACTACAAAGTTAGCCTGGATGATAAGGCGTCATATGCCAGTGGTTAAATTGACATATTTGCGGCACCGGGCCTACGACAGCGCATACCAATCCTTCGGCCAACTACCGTTGGGGGGCTCAACTTTGAGGCGCCCCGACGGCCTGAATACCTACTTGACGTTAGTCCAAAAACATGAACTCGGTAGATTGGTAATTTAACTACAAAATAAAAGCTTAATATTAAACAATATCAAGCGGGGAAGTTACTTGATTCTAATATATAAATGTGCTGGTCGCGCAATCTTTCTTACATTAACAACTAATATAGCTCGGTGTCGCCACAGGCACATACTTACGACTAGTTGACGGATGTCATTCCGTCAACCAAACATATAGGCAGTAATAATTGCTTAGTACATACTCATACCTAGCCGATCAAAGATTTCCCGCACTTTATTCCAGTACGTGGTCTCCTTGATCGACCAAAATCATTGATCCGATTCTCCCGTCGTGCGTGAGCGTGATGCCGTCATACACGCGAGCGAGAGGGGCTCTGTCATGTTGTGTTGTGGTATGTTTGGCGTGTAGGGCACCGGGGCAAGCCCCATATCCCTTTCATCTGTATGATGGCGTGTGATGGAAGTCTCCTCCCTTGCGGGTTTTTCTGTAATGTCTGCATCATGGCTTGTTGGTTTGAATTAAAATAGTGTTTCTTTTTCTTCTTTCTTCTTTCTTCACTCTTGTCGGCGCTCGTTCGTTTCTATCTATCTTGGTCTGGATCTAGGTCCTTTTGCTGGTTAGTCTTTTCATGAGTTCGTTGGCGATATCGATGGCATTCTTGAGCGCCATCAGCGCTTCATTGATTTGGTCTGGCTCCGAGTTTCTGGTGGTGGTATTCATCCAAGCTGGTCTGAATGTGTTTTGCGGTTCTTCGCGTTGTCTGGGCTGTTGTTGAAATTGCTTGTCGGCGTTTGTAAACGCATATCTGGCGTGTTTGGGGTGCCTTGGGCATCCTCTGTAGTTGGCCGGGTGTGGGCCACCACAGTTGGCGCATTTGGCGGGATCGGTCGTATTTTTCTTCTTGCAGTCCGAGGTGAGGTGTTCGCCGGCACATCGGACGCACATCGGAGTTGCATGGCAGCAGGAGGCGGAGTGGGCAAAGCCCTGGCAGCGATGACACTGTCCATCCGCCGTTCTTCTGCGCAGCGGCTCCACCTGGATGGATAATCCGAAGATGGAGGTGAGCTTGAAGATATTCTTGGCGTCGCCGCTCTTCTCGACGTCGAGGAGAATCAGCGGGATCTGTTTCTTCTGGCTCCCTTGGGTCATCCTGAAGGCGTTCTTGATCGGGTATCCCAGTGTAATGAGTTCACTGCGAATTTCTTCGGCAGTCGTCTCTTCAGGGATACCTCTGATCACTATTTTTAGCGGTTTTTCCTCATGGAGGTTATATGAATGGTACTCAGTCTTGTCTGCGTCCAGGATCCGTACTGCTAGCCTGTAGGAGTCTGAATCTGGCAGGGTGAGTAGGATTCCTACCTTGATATTTTTTGCATTAGAAATAGTGACACCGGCGTCTTTCAGCTTGGTCATTGTATTCCTAAATACTTTTTTATCGTGTAGGATGATAGGCGGAGTTTTTTTCGATCTGTCTGTTTTTTTATCGTTTGTTGGTTCTGCCGTTTTGAGGCTTGGCATGTCTGGATTTTTAGGTGTCTGTTTTGCTGGTTTTTTTGCAATTTTGAGATCGGGGCTTTCGGTAGCTAGGCGTTTGCTAGCTCTCCTGATCTTTCTTCTTTCTTTTTCTTCGTCTTCTTCTCGATCGAAGCGATCGTTGACGGCTTTTAGTCTTTTATAGTATTCTTCATCCTCACTCCTCTTGGTCTTGGCTGCGGCTGCATCTGATTTGGCTGCAGCTGCGTATGTTTTTGGTATGTCTTTACTAGTGCTGGGAATTGATGGCACCGCAGGAGTGGTGTCCATCTTTTCGGAGCTGGTCGTGGTTTTGGCGGCGGATGTTGAAGGGCCGCCTGAGGCCGGGGCTTTGGCGGTAGCCTCAGCAGGGGCCTGAGCGGGTTTGTCAGCATCCGTGGTCTGTGATTCATCGTTGAAGTAGTCTGAGTCATCTATGTCTAGGTCCTCATAGTCAGCGTCGTCCTCCGTGTTGGCGTGATCAGAGTTAACTAGTTTGATGGCCTCAATTTCCTCCAAGACTCTCTGCATGTTTGATTTTGGTTTCTTTTTTTTCTCTGGCTTATCCTTTTGTTTTTGGAGATCTGGCAGTGACTCGTGAGGCAGGACCCCATAAGCGATGCAGAGAAAGCCGTAGATGTAGGCAAAATCTGCCGCTCTCAGCTTCCTCTTCAGCCCATGGATTTGCGTCAGGTCGGATTTAAAGTTGTCATCAATCGGCGCATGTGAGTCCGGGTTCAGTAACCCGGTAAGCGAGGGGATCTTGCTCATCTTGACTCGCTTATCGAACTACAGCGCAATATCGGTAACAATATCTGAATGTGTCTGCTCTATTCGTCGTTATGAAGGCTTCAGAGAAGTTCTAGTTCGGTCGGCCGTCGATAATTATCTTGAAAAAGACCATCAATGGCGGCAGATATTCACCAGATGTCCTCCAGATCGGCGATGATAACGGCGATGCAGCATCCAAAAGTGGCGGAGGTGGCGGGATTATTTCAACGAAGGTGACAGCTTCGTATTGAAATAAATCGGTAGTGGAGGCGGAGCAAGATGGCGGCGTTATGGCGTTCGAGAAAGGTGGCGGAACTCGCATCAATGTCCTCTGGATGGGCGATCGTAATGGCGTTGGCATCCAAATGTGGCGGGCTGGGTCGGCGGAGGTGGCGGAATTATTTCAACGAAGGTGGCGGCTTCGTATTAAAATTAATCGGCGGAGGTGGCGGAGCAAGCTGGCGACGTTGTGACGTTCAAGATAGGTGGCGGAATTCGTATCGAATTTGTTCGAATTATTGTAACGTAATTCGTATCGAATTATTTATCGAGTTGATTATTACTATCAGAGTATATAATATAATCTCAGTAGTAACTGTATGTAGTAACTGTAGTAACGTATCGGAGCTTAAAGTGACTGTTCGCGGTGAGTGCCAGTCTGCGAATGTGTGGGGCTCTGTCACTGCAAAGCGAGCAAATTTGTATCGCGAAATCGATTTCTACACATACGACAGAGACGCCGTCGTATGTGAGAGCAGGAAAGCTGCCAGAATACCGATTCGGAAACGCCGCGCGCGGAATGGCCGCGGATTAAAATCGGATTTGATATGCAAATTAATTACGCGGGATCGTGATTATAATCGGATCGATGATTGCCTACGTGTTGCTATGCTTTGTGATTGCACATACGTACAAATGGGAGCCTTCGCAACAGGCCTATGAGCATATGTTAACAATTATTGTGCCGTGTACGCGCGACGCGTAGCGACATCGATCTATATGCTCTTATCATTACGTACATCTTAACTACCTAAATTATTACATACCATTAACGCCCATCCATAAGTCCCCCTTTATTACTGTTTTATCCTTTGCATTACATATGAATATTATATTACAATTTACACTATACATTATCATTACAAACAAATCATATTTAATTTAATTACCCTTTACCATATTATATTCGACAAAAAAATTCAATCTTATACTATATTACCTATTACCTATTACCTTTATTTACATGGTCTGTGGCGACCGACTTAACCATCCACAGTTCACTCTGAGAAGCCGTGGGGCCTGTCAGAGCAAACTGCGGGACTTAACATATGAAATATTTTGTTCAGCTTTGCCAAGGGTCATCATCATTTCATCGGTGGCGCATTGACTACCAGGGTCAGACCGAGCGGCTGGGTGGCACTACTCCTTATGGGAGCGCCCCCCACAGGGGCAGAAAAACCTGTCGGTGACATTAGGTTAGGATAGGTCAGGTCAGGTTAGGTTGGGTTAGGTTAGGTTAAGTTGGGTTAGGTTAGGTTAAGTTATATTAGGTTAGATTACGTTATAATAGGTTAGGCTAGGTTTAGTTCAAAAATGATACTTATACAATCTCATGACGGCATCTGCGCCACATTTACCAAAATTTATATCGATGAACCGAAAAAGATATACCTAGGTGGTGTTATTTGGTTGTAGATTTACATCAAATAATATATGAACGATAGCAGCACGAATATACACATATTTATATTACTGCGTTAAACATTAATTATATTGACACCTAAGCATCATTTTTGCGATTGCCTTCTAATAAATTGTATTGCTGCTACAATTATTAGTTTGACATTTGTGAATTTCTACCTTTTCTTTGTGATGAACAATTTTACAAATGTGTGCAGTTGTCAAAATTGAGTGAATTTATATTTACAATGAGTGATTTATGATTTTTGTTTTGTGAAACAAACTATTTTATGTGATTTCATCTATTTATTTGTGAAATCATTTAATATATGTGAAAACTACTTTCCAAATGTTAAAGTTATTTTTTTTTTGTGAATTTTGATTATTGCATTGTGCGATTAATTCCCACCCCTATAATTATTGTATTTGTACTATAATTTTCGTCTACGTACTATGTACGATATAAAACAGGTATAGTACGCCCAAAATACTATAATTTTGAGAAATCGGAAAAAAAGTTCCCAATAGAAGAAAAACAACGCCAAAATAATCCGTGAGAAGCAAAAAAAAAATCCCCATGTCTATAAAAAGGTGACGTTAATTACTTAAAACAGCGATTTCCAAACTGGGAGGCGCGGAATATTGCAAAGGGAGGCGCGAAAAGCTTAACACAATTAATGTAGCCACAGGTTTGCAGTTTGCAAATGCATAGTTTATAGTAAAACGGCCGCTAGTTATAAACTACACAAAAAACAGTCCCATAAAAGGTTGTTTGCAAAACCTTTCTGCCAATGTGGAGACTAATTTTATAATCCCTCACTTCTATACTATTGTCAAGCGCAATGGCTAGGTATCTCGTAAAAAAAAATGGAATAAAAGGGTCAAATAAATCATAATGTTGAAATTTGAGGCAAATTTGTTTAGGAACTATAATTTTATTGCTAAACTTGTCTATTTGGTTGAAATTTAAAAAATTCAGTGAATAAATCAATCCAAGGACCACTAATGCATTCACTGATTTAAAACGACAAAGTGAAGGCATTCATAAAAAATTGGAACTTAGGAAATCAAAATGACAAAAAAAAAGCTCTCCATGTCTCCACTATTAAATATTTCTACGCCAGATATATTGAAGCAAACAAAAATCTATTTACTGAGTTCTTGGTGAATTTGCTAATGTACTTTTCATTAATTTTATTAATAGTAAAAAAAAGTCGCCTGCGGTACTGCTTTATTTTGGAGCTATTGAATATGTGGTTGAAAAATCCTGACCCGGTGGGTCCGCTTCAGGATGTGGGGTCCATGATAGAATCCATTTGTCAATGAACGAAGATGAATTTGGATTGACTACTATTGAAATTGATTGTGCTAATAAACAAGCACATTCGTCAAAAAATAATGTAATATAAGTAATAAAACCTTGTTTATTTTTGTTGTATTCGTAAGTAGGTACATTGTTGACTATTTAAAAATGTGTCTGTATTATTTAATGAAATAAGGGGGAGGGGGAGGCGCCTAGATTAGATTTTTTTTAAATGGAGGCTTAGTAACATAAAGTTTGGAAACCACTGACTTAACATTTGAATTTTGTCTAAAAAAACGAGACGTTAATTACCCTTCATGGATGTTTTGTCTAAAAAAACAAGACGTTAATTACCCCACGTTTAATTTTTTGAAAATGCAGAAAATTATTGGTCACAACGCGTACTATATTTTTGGCCGAAATACTATAATTTTGAAGGCACTGTACTATAATTCCACTTTCAAAATATGGCAACACTGATGCCCATTGCCCGTAACTATTTATTAGTCTATGGTCAACAGGTTGTCAGGTTAAATGTCAAAATATTAATAAATAAAAAAAAACAATTAGGTAGGTATTATAATATTATGGAAATCCGCAAGTAGTGGATGAGAGGCATAATAAACATGGAACTAAATTTAGAAACAACTTGTCGCATTTGCTTAGATGCCTCAGCAAATCACAATATCTTTTCAACAACGTGTAGCGATGGCAGAGTATCATGCTATGAAGTGATAAATAGCGTATTTGCCATGTCGGTGAGAGATATACTTTTATTATTAGACCATTTACTGATAAAATAAAGTTGTTTTATTATAATATATTATGACGATCTATATTTGTCTATTACGTATCCAGACTACTTCTTACTTCACTCCGTTCCGCTATATATTATGTGGTATTTCCCTCGGTTGCGCGCCTCTTTCCATGCCAGACATGCGGCATGTAGATCGGTGTTGTAGTAACGCTGCAAGGTTGACGTAGACATATAGTTTGGTTCTATACGTTCATCCTGGATACAGCGACAAACACATTTTGAAAATAGCCTATGGGTCTTTTTACTGGTTCTCCGCCACCGGCCGCTGTCATCTGTCAGTGAGCGCAGTGTTGCCAACCGAACTATAATTATAGTACATTTTGGTTCGCGTACTATTCGAAAAGTTACTTTTTCGTCCGCGTACTATTAAAAAAGTATGGTACGTTAAAAATACCACAACTTTGAAATTTTTGCCGGTTTGGTTAGGGATGTGAAGCGAGGGACGGTGTATAATATAAATAATATAAGATCTCAGTGTGCGATATTAGTCTATGGACGTGGTTTTGCGTTGTATACCTACTCTATAAAACTAACGTGACGGTTAATGACGGCGGCCGGTGTTAGCATTTTTCGGTCGTAAGAGGTGTTATAATTAAGCAGGGCATCGGAATTTCTCGAATTCTCCGTTATGTTTATGTGACAAACAAAAAACTTTCATTTTCTACACGTCCTATAATTTTTGCCGAAATACCATAATGGCTTGGACCGCGTACTATAATTTGATGACAAAAAGATAGCTAAAATTCAAAATGGCAACTGACAGATTACGATGACGGAGAACCAGTAAAAAGCACCTAGCCTATACCTATACTGGATTATTTGTTAGTTTAGGTTAGGTTAGGTTATCCTAACAAATAATCCAGTATATCGGCTATTTTCAAAATGTGTTTGCCGCTGTATCCAGGATAACCGACTTGTACCTATAGTTTTTGTGGTTAAGGTGTTTTGAGATCAAATACCTAATGCAACCTTCTTATTGCAGTGTTAGGTTTTGGGTTATGGTTTTTTGTCACAAAAACGATATAAGTATCAGTATATCTGGGTTGACCTCAACACTGGAATCAAAAATTAAGAAACAACTCTGTAACTCGCTCATTTTTAAAAAGTTCCGGATCCAGTTCGGCATTTTCAATATTCGGAATCAAGAGTTTCAGTTCGAATTTAAAGCGTCTCAGTCTCTCGAGATTCGGTCCTGGTACCGTTTGCAGCACTGATTATAAGTAAGCATCCAGCAAGCTTGACCAGGAAACAATAAAGAGTGGAATGGGTGTCAAGCGAGATAGAATGATACAGTAAGCGTGATCTAAAAACTAAACATTGTCAGCGTCAGCGGCCAAAGACAATAGATGCATTAGCCCTGCACATGGAAATAATTTGTACACTTTAATTATTAAGCAGTATTACTACACGTGCATGTTCACAATGGCGGATGTAGCTCAGGCATGTCTAGCTACAAGTAGGCTGTGATCTATAATCCAATACACTCTTCAATTTAAAGCAGGGAACACAGAATTAATGCATACTGAATTAACGCATTAATCTAACTGGTGTGGAGTAACAGGCAACCAATCTCGAGTGTGGAAGAATATCGTTAAACTTAAACACGTGTCAAGAATACGTCATTCTAAGCTTGTACTTCGTTCTGACAACTGGTCTCAATTTATCCACTGACGCTCATTCAATATTGGTATATTTGAAGGTTACAACACACTATTGTACGTCTATAATGTGTGTTTCATTTTCGTAGGATACTCATATTGGTTGTAGTGCATTGTACCTAGATAACCTATCTGAATTATATTTATTAACTAGCTGACCCGGCAAACGTTGTTCTGCCATATAAATTATTTCTAGTGAATATTTAGGTTGTTAAATAAAAAATAACGAATGTATCGTAAGTGTGTGGGGATGGGATATATGACAGAAAGAGGAATAGAGCGCTGTAGACGATGACCGCCGATAAAAACAAAAAAACATCAACCATTCATTTTCTCAATTCAAAATGAGTAATGATGTTCATAATGAATGAATTACCTGTGACAGGATCTCGTTGTTTAATGTTTATGCAATATCCGTCTTGTCCCTTCCAGAAAATTAGCGGATATTGGAGAGCGTCGTATGAACGGTGTGTGTCAGGGATGAACTCCAGATTATTGTTTCTTCTTCGAATCACGATTTCTCGCGTCGATGTGCGGTCGCCAACCATGATTCCAGCAATCTAGTCAACAACAGGCGCATTTAATCGAAGCACGTGCTCTCCAGCTGGTGTTTTATCAGGATTGATGACAATAGCGTGATTGTCACTTTGCAATTCGTGCCCGTGTGCTTTGAAGAATTTCAATAATTCATTGTGCTCATTCAACAGGGCGTCCAGTTCGCCGACGATGCGCCTGGCATTAGGCGAATTGAGGCTATTGTAGCCGCAACGTGCATCCACATGATTGATGTCCTCACCGCCCATGAAGTAGATTTGTAAAAATTTATGTGGTTCGTTTGGCATTGGCAGCAATGAGCCTACTTTGTGGTATACTTGGCCTTTGATTTTGAACGTAGAATGGAATTGTTGACCATTTGCCGCAGTATTGTAAACTATTTCTGTTGCTCCGAACGAAGTATTTTGGAAGCATGAATTGAATGTGCGAATGGACTTCAGGAACAGTTTTGAATCTGGAATCGTGCCGATGAGCAAGCCGTTCAATGGTTCTGGTGGTATCTCAATTTCTGGTAGTTGCACTTTTCCTGATGCGCAACACATCCCGGCTGACTCATGTTTGAATTTGAGCGCATGACAATGGGGACATTCTTTGTCCATAGCACCAATCAGTACTTTCGGATGAGCGGAATATTCCAATATCTGGCTCGTACTCGAATGCGAGACGAAGGAACGAAGCAGATGTAAATGTTCGATGTACTTGTTGGCATTGTCGGTCATTTGCTCTGCGTGTGTTAACTACGAACCGGCGCGCTTGGCTCCGTTCCAACTGTCGTTGTGGATTTCGTTCAGCTCGTGCCTCTTGTGATTGGGGTGCACGCAATTGCGACATGCTTACACGCACGTTTTTGTTATCTTGTTGGATTTGTTCGTCTGTTCTTTCTGCTCTACTATTTCGCATGTTTGTTGCTTTATTCGTTAGACGGCCCAAATGCCCCCCCTTGCGTCTTGATGGCATTGTGCACTGTAATACACGCAAATAAAAATAGATAAATTAAAATAAATCGTACAAAATTTTGCACGCACTGCGTTGTGATATGCCGAATGAAATGTCAAAATGACGCGACGCTTCTCTTGAATTCTTCTCGGACGTAGCGCCATCTGTCATTCAACAACATAAATAATTTCGTTCTGTTTGAAATACGAACGACGGTTAAATTTGTTCATACAAAAATAATAAAATCGCGATTAAAAAGTGGGAGGGTGGGTGTAGGAGAGTGAAAATTTGGGGTTATAGGTATTTTTTGATGCAAAATAATAAAAAAAATACAAAAAGAAATTTTCAAAAAAATTAAAGAAAAAATTTTCTGGATAGAGATACCCTAATCACCTAGCGGTATGAAATATACTTGTTGACCTATTCTCATACCTAACAAATATACATAAAAAAAATCATAAAAATCGGTCGAGCCATTTCGGAGGAGTTCGACCACAAACATCGTGACACGAGATTTTTATATATATAGAGATTTGTTCTGTGACCTAAAGAAACATATTATATTCAATTAAAGACACTGAAGTATCATAAATTAAACAACAGCTGTCATCCACTATCACAAAGATTTTTATTTATCTATTAAGTAATTTATTTATTTATTTAGATCAGTGGTGCACAAACGCGGCATGAAATGGCATTTGTTGCAAGTACAAAAATAACAAGTACTTCATCACCAAATTATTCATTGAATATGATAAAAATTTGTGTTCCATATGTGAACAAATTATGTATGGTATAGATTTGCGACCGAAATTCATCTTTTTACAATGAGTCACACCGTCTGTGGTGCAGGTGCAGTCTATTTTTAGATTATTGTTTTCAAAAAGCGCATTTTAGTGTTCGTTCTCCAGGAATTTTGTCAGTGCACGACGTTTATGAATTGATATTAAAAAATCACTTGTCTTAACAGAAAAAATACTAATTCCGCTTGAATAATGATAACCTCAGTGCTGTACTGAGGATGGCTACCACAAACATTGAACCCGACATCAAAATGCTTGGTGCCAGTATGCAGTATCAGAAATCTCACTACTAAGTTCCATCGTGCAAATATGCACGTAATGCAGAGTGGAGAGTGATTGAAGTTGCTGATAAAATTATGTATAAACTATTAAATTAAAAATAAAACATAAAATGTATATCTCATCTAGTATAACTGTATCATTATTTTTCAACACTTTTACCCTTTGCGGCCCGTGAAAAATTAGAAAATGGATAAATTGGCCCTTCTTTCAAAAAGCTTGTGCACCACTGATTTAGATCAACCAACAGGATCATTCACAAAGGAATACAATATGAGATCAAATAAAAGAATAAGTGATTGTTCCAATAAAAAGCACAATTAAATAACATATTAAATACAGTTATGAAAAATATATTCGATAGAGCTATAAAAAATAATTAAAACAGAAAAACACATACAGTAGTAATACAGTAGAACCTCGTTATAACAGACTAATGTGGGTGAGGGGGTGTACGTTAAAACCGAGTCCGTTATATAAAAACAAACAAACTCCTGTTTATTCGTCTTCGGATGATATATCCAGACACATCCTTTGTGGAGTTACGTTAATATCGACGTTAAGTCGATGTCGACGTGCTTCAGTGCTACGTTCAGTCTATGTGCAGGATGGCATTATGATTCGAATTTGAGTGCGAGAGGTATGATGTGATTATCATGCGCAAAACATTGTTCACAAGCGGTGACACTTGGATTTAAACATGTATAACATTAACAGGATATTTTTAAGAATGTTAGCATTTAACCGGATATTTTACCCGTTATATCCGAATTCCGTTATATCGAGGTTCTACTGTACTTATAAGAGAATAAAAAATAATATATATACTAAATTTTCAATTTACAATTTCCCATTCATTGTGAAAATTTTGATAGATTTGGTTTCTTTTGGGCATTCATTGCACCATTCTCCTACTTACTATGGATATACTTAAGAGCCTACTGCGCAACGGTAAGGAGAATCTACGACTCAGTATAAAGTGCAGGGATTCACATCTCTTTCTTTCACTCCTGTGACAGTCCATGAGTTATGCGATACGACGAGGTCACACGGGCTTCCTCATGCTTAATTTGAAAACAATTTTCACGTATGCTGGTTAAGAAAATAAAAATGGGAATGGTTAATGCTTTCCCTTCAAAATTTCAGTGAAATCAGATTACAACTGAATGTTAACACTTTTTACATTTTACATTTGGATTTATGGTGCGATCAACCAAAATCTATCATGCGATCAATGCATTGGACATGTTTGGTGTAGCTTAACAGCGACTTTATGAGGAGTGTCATTAGTCGTTCACTCATCCCTCGGGCATATTGATTGAAAAAACCCAACCTGCTTACAATAATTCAATTTTGATAACTTTCAACTTTACAGGCGACCGAGGGAGATGGTCTGCCTCCAAAAATTTGCTACAAATGCCACTCAAAAATAGCAGCGATCTTCAAGTTTAGATATTTGGCACAGAGGTCACTCAAGAAACTGCTGAGGCATTTTGACAGACTTGATAAAAAAGAAGAAATCGACACCGTGTTGAAATTAGAAGACATCAAAGAGGAAATCATAGACAATGACAACATAGTTATTGACGGCACCACATTGTTAGACTTTGACCCCTGCATCGATACAAAAGTCACGACGATAAGTTTTAATGATTGTTCGGTGATGTTAGAGAAAAATGAAATCAATGATTATGACCTGCCGGAACATCCTGACTTTCAACTTGACGATTTTGATGATTACGATGATGATGATTGTAAGCCTCTTATATTGGCGGTTTCAACCGCAGTAAAAAATGAAAATGATTACCAGGCTCCGAAAAGCAAATCACAAAAAAATAACAGTAAGTAGACTGAAGCTATTCTCAATAGTTAGCACATTACCACGTTTCCGTTATTTTCATTGGTCCAAATTAACACGGAAGCCATTCCATACACAAGACGGTATCGGTGGTTATCTACAATAATTGGTAAATACGTAATATGGCGAAAGTTTAGTTTGGTAGACATGTCGGTCAAATCCGAGTATGTGCTGGCGTATCTACCCGAACCCCAAAATTTTGTATTGAAACGTCAAACATATCAACGTAAACAATTTTATTAGTTATATCATTGCGATTGCACCATTATGCCTGATTTTAGAGGGCATGTCTAACTTCAAATTTCAATTACTCTATAACATGATTTCGAGACTTACCAACTTTTGGCAGTATACCCACGATATTATGTTACTACTAGTCGCTCGATATTTAACAGCTCGCGGGGATCTATACATTAAGGCGGCGGCCCACCTCAATTTTCAATATGTAATTGACATACACTATCTTGCTCTAAAAGTTAACACAGCCAAGAGAGGGGCTGTTAAAAGGAAGCACTTTTTGATAGTTCAGACAGTTAAAATATTGTAATAATTAACTGCCTGAAAATGCAAAGTGATAAATGTGACATATTTATCTCATTTAGCTCTTTTTATATCTTAAGTGATATGTTAGAATAGCCTCGCAGTGGTATGTTTATAACAAGGCTTTTGTCTCTTGAATAGTTTCATCTTTTTATGATTATTTTATAATCCTTTATATTATTACAGACACAAATGGAGTGAATGTCAAGCAGAAGATGAAACGAATAGAGAAGTCGGCTTCGGTACCAACGTTCAGACATCAAGGACCGACGATATGCCCGGTGTGCGGAAAGACTGTTGCGAATCTAAAGGACCACATGAAGATACACGACGCAAACCGAAAGAAGCTGCCGTGCGCCGATTGCTCGAAGACATTCTTGACGTACGGATCTCGGGCAAAGCATATAAAGAGAGTACATTTAAACATTAGATACTTTTGTAAAATATGCCAAAAAAGTGAGTGAATATTGTACAGTGTACTCTGGTCATTTTGATGCATGAAGGGTTGCTGATTTTTGTATGGTATAATTTTGACAAGGGATTGAAGAAAACTAGATAAAAATATTTCAGTCATAATATTTGTGTATACATATTGTCACAATATCCCATTTATAGTTAAAACTACATTTGATTTGTCAACCATGAATTCAGCACAACAATAAAATTTATAGAATTTACTGGTTTGGTGAATATATTAAATTCTAGTGAAATGCTTGCAGCTCTTCACGAATGCAGGGAGGTTGCTACAAATGAATTGAAACTAATTAAATAGTAGTCCTTTTTTGCCAGCGTCTCTTTCATACATATAGGCACTGTCTGGTAGAGATGGTTTTCTTCAATGTCTCTGATTATAGTTTGCTAGCACCTATTTCATTGTCACCTCCCACCAAACAATTGCCAATGTATGTGTCTCCCGGGTATATCATAATTAGTACTTCAATAACCATGACACAGTCAACATTCATACAATAAACACCAAACTACAGGTGATCTGACAGCAACCAAGTTATCAATGTAAATAGTGGTACAACCATAAATAAACGATGTGTGCCTCTAGTGAGTTCAGAGTGAAGGACTTTCTCTGCCTACCGACAACAAAAGGTGAGTGCCCGGGTCCTCTAGTCCACCATCCCATCCGAAGTAAATACAGTTTACTAAACTATCACCATATTTTATTCATGTTGCATTGACTATTAATTGGTTTTTGTTCCAGGATACGTCGCCGGCGCCGATCACTTCCGTCAGATGCATTCCAATAAGGAAAAAAAATTTGCGTGCATGCAATGTGACAAGAAATACTTTTTAAAGGGGCAACTGGACGTTCACATGACCATTCACACCAAAGAGAGACCCTTTAAGTGTGAGCATTGCGGGAAGACTTTCCGCTCACAATCTCTCTGCAACCAGCATGTGTAAGTCATTGTACATTACCAACATACTATTACACTTTTCAATTTCAGTCTAAGACAATTTGGCCAGTACATCTGGACGATGGACATCTGGGCTGCCACATAGATGAATGAACTTTGCAAAGAAATACACATACGTATTTTACATCTTGAATTAGCATGTAGAGGCAAAGTATCTCTCTCCTTGTAATAAAGTGAGATTTATTGTTGTTGCAAAGGCTTATATTGTAATGTTGCACTGAACTGCAGGGGTGTTATTTTATTTAATACCTCTATGGGTGTTATACAATAATATTTACTAATCGGATGATATTCCGCAAATTGCGTAATGTGATTAAATCAGTTGGCACAGTTTATCACACAAACTTTCAATGTATCAAAAAGATTATGCAATATCTGAGATTGTAATATTGGGCAATGTCATCGATCCTTTGATTGTAGTATTGAAGGTTTGTTGTATATTATATTGTGGCAATCAAAAATTCGAGTTTCTAATGATTATTATGAAATATCACTGCAGTTCAGTGAAATATTGTAATTTGAAAGCACACCATCGACATGAGCCTTTGCAGCAATCATAAACCTCACTTTATTAAAGGTAGATATTTTACATATATCAGACTTGCTTGTCTACTTGGAAGTTCAAGTTATAACATATGTAAATTCTTATCTGTAGTATTACATTCATCTGTAGCGGGACTCGGATGTCTGGCGTCCAGTCTACAGAGCTGAATTGACCCATTCCACACGAGTTTATAAGATTTGCGCAAATTAATGGACAAGCTAACCGTCTAACTCACTTGGATGGTAAATGACGTGAGATCGAATCCCAATCGGTCCAACTTTTTTTCCTGATCAGTATGTTTCTGCGGTTTTTCAAAATTATGTATTTTCAATAATAAGAATCAAACATTCTTAAATCTTGTGTATATATTATTCAGTAGTTATTATATTACAGATATTTTTTTCGAAATGGACCCTTTTATCTTTCTATTTGTGTGCCAGAAAGGTTTGAGATATCGTGGATCATCAGTAAGTTATAGTTGGATGAGTCGATAATTGGAGACTTGTTTTCTGTTTTTAGGAGAAAAGATCATGATATGGAAAGAAGTCACATCTGCCAATATTGCTCAAAGGGATTTTTCAGAATTGACCGTCTGAACACCCATTTAATGTGAGTTCTTTAAGGCTGATTTTCCAGTCACGTTGACCGTCGGCGCTGATCGGCGAATATTATGTATTATCAAAATGTAGTGTTTCCTAACAAAGCTGATTGCTCAGTACTAAATAGCGTCGGCGCCGACCGTACGCGTCTTCTCTGCCAATGAGCATTGCAGTGAGTCTGGCCTGACTGTCAGTGCCGAGCAGCTACGCATCGTCGTCAGCGCCGACGGTCAACATGACTGGAAAATCAGCCTAATACATTAATAATACTTAAATCCACTGGCGGCTCCTTGCTTAGGTCATTCGGTCATTGACCTGCCAAAATAAATACCTTACAATCGACATAATAATATTAATAATATGTGCAATGTCATATATAATAATATTAATAATAATCGGTGGATTTGAAATTATAGGGCGCGCGATATTGTGTCGACCCAGTCTATGGGGCTTTTTTTTGTTTGGGCGATAATTCCCCGAACAAAAATATTGTGTTCGCCGGCAGTCTGAAAATTGACCCAAATTGAATATTTTTATAAAATTTTCTCTCTCGTTTCTCATACATAAGACAGAGATCGATATAACACAAAATACGAGATCGAAGCTTGTAACGGTGCGTGAATTACTGTAATATCGGCAATGCCCGAGTGTGAGACAAAAGATTTTTTCACCTAATTAAATGAAACAGAATGATAACACTGACTAGATAATTGGTCTCAAGACGCAACTGTGTATGCGGTTCGGATTCGTTGACAGGTTTTGATGAATGCCTTTGGTTATTTTAATCATATGTAAGGAGTTTTTGGTGCAGTTATTGCATATACACACAACGTTTGGTTTTTAGTGATTTATAACATTTTTGTGAAGCAGTTAGTACGCACGCAGTAGCAATTGAAGTCTGTGATACAATTATAATGGAAATGGAAGCACGATTCGCAACCAACGATCATTCCATTATATCCGATTTGTTCAATAAAGAAAATTACACTGATTTTAAAAATAATTTTCCCACACGTCAAGTAAATTTGGTAAAACTGTTAGAAGAAATAAACATAATCAAGTTAAAAACTGAATTATTGGTGTTTTATCAACGAGATGATTTGCATGGCGCTAATAGTGCAGTTTCTCTTCTACATTTTTTACTCAGCAATAATTTCATCGAAACATTTTCCGAGTCGATCAAAGTTCTCCAATTTATTTGCGTCATACCAATGACAACAGTTGAAAGTGAAAGATGTTTTTCCACTCTCAAAAGAATAAAAACCTTTCTACGCAATAGGGCCAGGATAGACTGACCGCTCTTGCAATGCTCAGTATTGAAAAAAAATATGTGGGAAAAATAGACAATTTTTATAATCGTGTGATTGATGATTTTTCAAAACGCAAAGAAAGAAAAGTGGACCTAATTTACAAAAAATTATAACGCGTTGTGTGCAATTTCGGTTAACGATGGGTTGGCGTTATGAAAAACGGACATTTTTTGAAGGGTAAGTAGGTACCTACCTATAACAATTTCTAGCACTTATTCTATAATGTATAAAAAGTCAATTTGCAATACGTCTTTTCAGTATACAACGAAAAGGCAAATTAAAATAATATATTCAAAATTGACCTGCTAGTTTATTCCGGATTAAGCCGCCAATGCTTAAATCAGCTTAAAATATTATATATTTTTCCATTCATAAAGTCAAAGTTAGGCCGTAGGCAGGGTTTAATTGAATTTTAAAAAGTAATCAGCACCATCTGTAATTTGTATCCTTAGTTCGATGAAAACAAATAAGTATGACTGACAAAGTTTAGTGTGCACTATTTATGTTGGATCTCAACAGCCTACCTTGATCCTTCGCCAGTGGCCAAAGGTGGTGGTTCTAAACAATAGTTTATGTATTACTGTGCTGTATTCAATAAGCCAACGTACAGAATATAAATTTTTCTGTGTCTACCACACTAAAATCGTTGGACGCCTCTGAACACAAACGAGCACAAGCTGATGCTGAAGCTAAAAGCAGTCCACACTATGCGCATAAAATTGATATTCTCATGAGGAGAAGCAATTCGCTGCTCTGCGATGAATGTGATGTTTTGAAGGACATTGTTCACATAGTGGTACAATGTCCCAGATTTGAGCGGTACAGAGGACTTGCAAATGTCTAAGAACGTCAAGGAATTGAAAGGTGACAGGAGGTCGCAATTAAATCCTTAATAAAATATGGTCCAAACTCTTGTCCTGATAGTAATTGCAATTTCCCTGCTTCTCAATGTATGTAGTTGCAATTGTTATTTATGTGTTTTGTAATCCAAACTCTTTGGTTTTTAACATTTTTATCGTCACATATATATTTCAGATCTCACACGAAAGAGAAGCGTTATAAATGTAAAATATGTGATAAGATGTTTGCGACCCGTTCCACCGTCCGGGGTCATGAACTAAAACATTCCGGAATAAAAAACTACAAATGTCAAGTTTGCCAAAATAGCTTCTTTACTCCCGGGTAAGTTGTAACAATAATTATATTGTGTATATACCCCAAAACATATATGTACAACATTTTTATCCCTATTTCTCTAATACCCTAGGCTATTTCAATACACGCATGAGTGCTTGAATGTGAAAATAAAATTACAGTACTCTCTCAGTAATCCGCCACCCCAAAAACCAGACAAGTGTCCAATTAGTGAAAGTGGCGGATTATAGTGCATACATACAAAATATGATAAAAATTAAAACAAGTAGCTATTTCGTAAAAATAGTTTTTTTGAGAAATTTGTACTAGAAAATTACGATTTTATTTATACCTAATCAAAATCAAGTATTTACTAAATTATATACATTATTTCAACATTTTTCTTAGCTCGTATTCTTATTTGTCCGGTACAAATCTTGCAATCGATTTTTAACTAACTTCCCGACTAGCTAGACATTTGAAACTTTTAGAATATATCAGAACACAATGCCAATGCATTTTTTTAATACTTTTAGCCATCTTTAAGTAGAATTGAATTCATTTTCAGTTAATTCTGTTTTGTATGAAAAGTTATTTAGACACCATTATTGGTTGCTAGAGGTGGCTAGAGGTCTGGGGTCCTAGCAACTAAATTATTAATATATACGTGCGTTACTATGGAAATCAATATGACATTTCAGTATTATTTCTATCAAGGACAAATTTTTTTGATCGTTTAAGCTAGTCAAGTCAAGTTTATATGATTCCACAGAAAATTTAAAAATGTATATAAAAAGTTCTTTTTATCTTGTAATTAATTATAAACTAAGTTTATTAACAGTAAATCACTTGACACAACCAGTTGTTCATTGAGGCAGATATTCTTGAATGGCTTAGGACTCCTGGCTTTCCCTATAACCAGAAGCTTCATGTTGTGTCCCGGTTGCATTGGAGCACAGCATAATTGTGATGCGGTCCTTGGGCACTTTACTCCCTGGTACATTACTTTCTTTGCAATGGACGTACGTCTCACGAAGGAGAAGTTTCCAAAATAAACCCGTCTCATCTGCGTTGTATACTTGTAGGCGCCGGACTACCGAATTTGACAATTGAATACCGGCGAATTATAGAGCTTGATTTTGTGCTTTCAACTAGTCAAAATAACGGCGGATTATAGTAGTTGCCGGATAATTGAGCGGCGGTTCACTGAGAGTGTACTGTATATCTACTAAACATTTGAAAATGTCAATTTATCGTATAAGGACGGCTATTTTATGTACGAGGAAAAGTTTTCAGTTAAGGTTCTGGCTCTTTTGGGTGAGTCGAAACATTAAAAATTGCTACTGTCAAACTGACTTAATGCATGCAGTGTTAGACTATAACGGGGGTCTGGGGCATAGATGCACACCTGAAAGTGCGGGGACCGCAGTTCCCCATTTGACGTCTGTAGCCAAGATAAGAGCTATAAGTGCCTAATTGGATTTAAGGAACGCTTAACCCTTAACCTTTTGGCACCAACATCAGCGGCTTAACGGAAGTGGGAAAATCATGCAACGTGTTATTAATCTTATAAAAAGATCTTTGTTAATGCTAGGGCGCCGTCATCAAATTTAACATTGATCCTTTTTGACCGGTACTTTTCTTCTGATATGATACCAGTATCGATAATTTTTGTTAATATCGTACCATTCGATCCATTTTCCCTAATTGGAATTTTTAAATACTGATTGGCGATTAGAATACATAAAAATATCTGCAATATTTTAACCACCATTTTCAGCATAGTTTTTTTTGAGAATTTTACTAATTACCAACAAATGTTCTTTTTATTTTGACATGACGGCCCTAGTTAAGGCTAACATAACATTCAGATGTCTGCATGTGGTCAAACGTTAACAATCTTACGTTGTGTCTGATTTCAGAGCATTGACAATTCATATGATATCTCACACAAAGGAGAAGAAGCACGCTTGCAAATACTGTGGCATAAAGTTTGGACGCACTGATCACCGCAATCGACACCAGCAAACTGCTCACGAAATGAAAACATTGGGCACGTAACACTTGCGGGACAAGAATATCTACGATGGCAGCTAATTACAATTAAGTTGATCCTCATAATATCCCAGCGTCGTAAATAAACTAAGTTTGAATCTGAGACAACCACTCCGGCACTACAATTTCTTCTTCTTCTTCGGCCATATCCGCCCCTTGGACACAACGAGGCGCCTTCAAGAATCCCTGTCGCTCGCCAGTCTTCTTGCATCATTCCAGGTCAAACCCGCATCCCGCAGATCCGCCGTATACAGTATATAGATAGTATTTAGCCGCCTTTCAGGACGCCGGAATTCGGTTGGCTTGAAGAATAGGCAAGCCAGGTTGAAATTCTCTTCTGGCATCCACAGCACGTGGCTGAGCCAGGTCTAACGTCGCCTCTTCACTCTCAGCGTGATGACAGGCTGCTTGGTGCGTTCCTTTATCTCTTCGTTGCTCCTAAAGTTATACCACCGCACACCCAGTATCCGTCGCAAACATCTGTTTTCGAAGCTCACTATATGGTTGCTCTGAGCCTTCGTAAGGTGCCATGGTTCGCTACCGTAAATCAGCACCGTCACAGTACAAGCGTCGAATAGGCAGCAGGTTTTGACCGAGTACAATCGTGAGTCCCAGACACTCCGCATCAAGTTGAATGTTGCTACAGCCATTCCCATTCGGATAGCGAGCTCGGTGCCAGTCTGAATATGTATTGTTTTCTATCAAAACTATGATGCCTCACACTAATGTTTATAACATATTTTTAGAAAGGTGTAAGGGACAACATTTTGTTAGTTAATTATGATGGTAGATTGTTTAGAATCTTGTCTTCAGTTTAGCAAAAGTTAGCCAGCGGGATTTATGGAACTATTTTTTGTCAAGGATGTTAATGAAAAATGTATGAAGAAAACAATACATAAATTTCTTATTACAAATTGCTTTCCTGTAAAGTTGGAAGTGGTCAGTTATGCTCTTTTGTATAAACAACAATCTCTGATGTTTATAATTTATAGGGGAAATTACATGTGTATCAGTGGGATGCGGTGACTTTTTACAGTGGATGTGCTGTCAAAAAAATACATACACATTATTGTCTACTTGGGCCACTACGCGTTTTGTAACTGATTGAATTTTGTAACAAGTTTTACACTTTAAACATGTTTTTCTTTCTTACTACCTACATAAACATAATATTACCTACATAATATTATCAGTACATATATACAATTTTAACAAATATATTTTGGCATGCTCCGCATCCACAGCATCTATGGACCGCACGCCACTGATCTCTATGTATTTTCAGTACTTACAAACCTAGTAAAATATTTTAAAACTTCTATTTATTATTCTATAATTTTGGCTGTAATTACTATCAATAATTGTATTTTCTGAACGGGTTTAAAAATAAAGGTCATTTTATTCTTAATCGGTAAACTTGATGTGTTAATGGATGTCGGTACATATTTTTACTTTTACGATTACCGACAAGCCTTAATTTATTAATAAAATATTGTAAATAAATAAATTGTACACCATGTGAGTACTAATTATTAAATAAAATATATTTTTACAAGAGATCGTTATTTTTTCTTTTAATTTAACTGATATGTACATGTGAGTTGTCTACCTCACCTATTTCAAATAAGGGTATCAAAACCCTTATAATGGAGATGGGCTGGACATGTAGACACAATGGTTTCTGGAGGAATACGGTAATTCAGTGGTATCCGAGGTATATAATAAAACTAAAAGGCTGCCCTAAGGTATGCTGGATTGACGAAATACTACGATTCAGTATAAAGAGCTTGAGGATGTCTTCTTCCAGCGGTGAATTAAAGCAGGCTAATGATGATGTACATGTGAATGCTTCTTCTTCGATGGCGCTACAGCACAAGTCGAGCCCTGGCCTCCTTCAGCCGGAACGGTCCTCCGCACGTCTCTTCCAGTTCCTGATTTTTAGCAGCTGATTGGCATCTTTTGTAATGTTATCACCCCATCGTGTGCGTTGCTTTTCCACTGGCCTTTTCTTGAATATAATTCTCTTTTATCTAGATTTTTCTTTCAATGCCGTTACAGCCTCATTCCAACCATTGCCACCGTTAGCCCGTCCTATTGTCCCTACACACGTCTGTAGTTTCCCGATTGACTGGTTTGTGACTGTGTTTAGTGTCCGTATCTCTGGCATGATCGCATTTCCTTAATCTCTCATTATCAAACTGACTTATTGAATTTTCGCTAATAAAGCGTTCAATTTTAAACTATGGCTGGTTAGTTGACAACCAAAATATTGTCATGGCTCCAGTTTCAGTGTCATATGTAGAACAGAGGCGGCGCAGGGAATATATACTACATAATAATTATATTCAACGGTAATAATATGTTTGTCTTACCATTGGTAATTATCACAGAACAGATTAATAAGATATAAATGGGAAAACCAGTTGCCATGGACCATGGCTTTGAAGCTCATTTACGACTTACGAAAACCCAAGAAATACGCATTGCGTTGCAGATGTAAATATTGAAAATAACATAACGCACCCCCAGACCTATACTGACGTAAGTCAAAATCAGCCATTTTCCAAGAGAGCCGAAACAAACTTTTTGAACCATGTTTATGGTACTTGATTTAATGTCTAATGGCTTTACAACGTCCATTTTTTTTTGTAGAATTTTAAAAATATATATCTTTCTAGTGGCATTCATTTAAGAGTACCAGAGTTACTGGAGTGTTCTTCTCGATATTCGACTCAATTTATTTAAAATAACACTGGAGTTATGGGGTATATCTCGTTAAATAATATTTTTAGAGATACGCCAGTGTTCTCCTGAGATGGAGAAAAATGTAATTGAACTGCATTCATAACTCAAAACAGCAAAATTCAGACTTACGTCAGTGAAGGTCTGGCAGTGCGATAATATTCTTAATCACATGCTTAAGTTTTTCCCATATTTCTCCACACTCAAGAGTCGTATCTTCTTACAACTATTCCAAGAAGGTAACTCACTTCTCATTATTTTTGTGTTCTCTGGTAAATTATTAGGTAATTGTCTGCCATAAATGCATAAAAAAAAAGAAAATTTACATACAGTAGGAACCTAATTTTTTTGCTTAGTGCTTTGTTGTTTTTAATCTCAACGGTGTTCTCAACAAAAAACAAATTTTACTTAAAAATATATCATTTTATTCATCAAAAGTTTTAGTACACGGTACAAAACATTTTTGGAAATTTACGTACAAAATAAATGATAAGGCTCTGGATACAGTATCTGGACAGTTTGACTTCAGATTTAAACAATAGTGATTCACCTAGTACACAAGTCAGCAAACCACAGTTCGTGATCCACATGGTGCCTCTTGATACATGGTGATGTGACAATAAAATTACAATACTTCTAAAATTGGACGAAATTCTCCCAAGAAAACAATACCGACAAAGTCCGAGAGAATATTTTCCGTGAAAGTTTCTGGAATTCATGAATAGAAAATGCTTCAGTTCAATACCTTTGTTTAAACCCAAAGGATTTGGGCTATAAATAGAAAGAGCCATATATTATGGTATTTTAAATTATTTAACAAACGCATGAAGCATGGTTAAGTTGGTTAATTAATATCACTCACTTGTCATTCGTTGATTATCTTACTCACGTAAAATGGCTATCATTTTTTAATGTTCATTTTGATTAGTTAATTGAGTGCTTTTAACGGTTTTAAACAAATTTTACAGGATTTTTCAACGACATAATAATGCCGAAGTGTAGTATTATTGAATGACTACTTATCGTGATGGATTATCCTTATATAACCTGCTAATCGGCAAATAAATGTCATAGCAGCAGTAGTGAAATTCTCTGCAAATGAACCTGCATTGCAGTCATTGGTAGCTAATTTATTCAGTGGACGAGATGTCATTTTTTTGCTTCAATTTCATACATTTAGGTTACATTTCTATACAAGAAGGTTTTTCTCAGCATCTTTGTTTGCAATCTTCATTTTAACTTTAAATGAAGTCATAAAAAAAATGCTGTAGATATAAATTTGATTTCCCTCAGCCCTGTTGCACATACAAAATTGTCTTAATTGCAACATGGCCATAAATCAAAAGTGCCAGCAATGCTGCAACTCTCTTCCATGCACACAGATGTGACAGTGACACAGTGTAACTAAGGGTGTTCACCTACGAGCTATTGCAAACTGCACAAGTGGTTAGCAAAAGAGCGTGTCTTAGTCATAATTAAGAGGATCTTAGGATTGTTTGTGTCTGTTTGTGTCGTCTGCGCTGTCTTGTCTTTTAGACATAACGCATCGGAATATTAAAGCGAGCATTGGATACCCCGTAGGTCACACCAATTTACGAGTGCCATGGGGTGTCGTACAACACCTAGACGAATGGGGACAACCTGTTGAGAAGGCTGTTTGACAGCCAAATCATTCAGGTCACGATCCTCAGTTATGAGGTCCTAACGAATACTAAGAAAAAGAAATATTCTATTTACCTAAATAATTTTTCCGTTACCTCAGTTAGACCTGAAAACCATCCCCACGTGTGTGCACACTAACCGCAAAGAGTAGCTTCTATGCTTGCATCGCTGCAACATTTGCTATGTTCGACATGCTGACTATGTTTTTTGCTTTACTCAATCAAAAATGTTTTAGCAATGCTGTGTGCAGCGGTACATAAAGTTACATTTTTTTGTTTTAATTTAATTAATATTAATTAATTTGTTTTGCGAATATCAACAAATTCGACGTGTTGAAGTAGAGACGAGTTTGTATGTGCAACCTGACTAATAGGATAAGTGATCAGATTTTCTGACCAGATGATCAGTTACAAATACATAAATACATGTGCAAAATTGCAAAATCTGAAACCCAACAAGTAGGTAGAGTAACTGACTATAAAATGACAAAATCATGCATTCCAATGTTCATTGCTTTATCAGCTAATTACCACTGCGAATCACCATGAAAAAATCCTAAACATAACAAGGGTAGGAACTATCCGTCTCCATTTTCGTATTCTTCTTCGTCTAAAAGAAGAGTCCGTGAGAGGTTCCTGGTGAGGGCCATCCGTAGCATTTCCAGTTTGTCATCGAGTGCTCCGTCCGATATCCTCTCCTCCACGCAGTGCATTATTTCGAAGGTGTCATCCGTGCTGAAGATGGGCCTGTCACATTCCAACAGAGGCAGAGCGTCCGAGAGAAGCGTCACCCAAAAGCTGTAGATAAAATTGAAATCTTATCAGTATTTTTATTCGGTTGTAAATAATTAATAATACCATGAGCGGAAAAGTGAAGTAAGCACAAAAAACTCAGTTAACCCATTAAGTTTATAAATGAGGGTATTGGTTTCAACAAACAGTTGCCTCCATTTTTTTTTTATTTAAATATTTCTCTTGATTATAAATTTGCTTACATAGATAGAACTTATGAAAGGGTTAACTATCAAACTGAACTGCGGTACTGCACTCACAGTATGACATTTATGATCAGTATAATCTGGTAAATTATCATAAATAACGTCACGCTTAAACAACGCTACTAAATTTACTTGGAATATCAGTTGTCGATTCGCGCAACGTATAGACGTTTTACTGCAAAATTGCATTCAGTGATGAGGCTCAATTTTGACTAAACGGGTTTGTTAATGAGCAAAATTGCCGCATATGGTGTGAAACCAATCCAGAGGAACCCTACAAGTCCATCTACAAAAATGCACCATTTGGCATCATCGAATTTTATTTCCTCAAAAATGAGGCCGGAGCTTGTGTTACGGTCAATGGAGACAAGAAGCGATTTTAATATGACCTTTTGAAATCAAAAATTAGTGATACTTAAGTTGATTTTGAGAAATGGGCCTGTCAATTGGCATGTAAGGTCGTACGATTTGACACTTCTGGATTATTTCCTGTGGGACAAATGTGGGTTCCATGCCTTGGACTGTAACACCTTGGTTAGGGCGGCTCTCGTGGTGCAGTAGCAGGCACTGGCCTTCCACCCGAGTTCTGGGTTCGATTCCCAGTCATGACAAAAACATTTATGTGTTTTTCTCAAAGCCTGGGTGTTTGTGATTGTTCAAAATTACTAACAACCACCTTGTACGAAAAAGCAAGGACATGGTTATTAATAATTCTAAAAAAAAAAAAAAAACACCTTGGTTAGACTAGAGCGGCATTTGTTGACTTGTACAATTTTTCTCTTTATTTCCTCTTCTAGGCTACCAATACTACCAATACAGATTACCAACACGGCAGATTCCGGGTATACAAAACTTTGTTGATCCTTTCAAAAGCGCTATCGTGCACCCTGAAAGTGTCAGATGTTCCATTTCAAAGGATCCATCCATACAAACTAAGGATATTTTACGCATGCATAGATTGTTTGCAGTAGCAAAATTGGAATTTCACAATACATAATGTAGAATACTTACTAGCTGGGAGTGATTTTGGAAGCCAACAACGAAATTAGTAAATTCCCCGCTTCTTTTAGTTCCATGTTCTTGTTTAGACGATGGAATTCACAATATTTTGCTGAAAACAAGAGAAAATGTTTTAGCAATACATAATAATGGAAGAATTGTATCTAGGGCATGTAAAAAATATGATATAAATATTCTTTTTAGCACTACAAATGTGTAGCAATACCAACAACAATAGTGAGGTGAAACGATCACAAACACCCAGGCGTTGAAAAATCACATAAATATATTGTGACCTCACCAGGATTAAACCCAGAGCCCACGAATTAAAGGCCTTCCGTACTGGACTACAAGGGCTGCACGGCATCATAAAGGCCATATTCCATTGGCAGACGCACAGACCCAACCCGATCCAACGATCGACGCCAACCGTTGTCGCTAGCTATTTGCAATTACACGCAACGATTCAATCTCGTTGGTACTTGATTTGATTGGTTAAAATAATACTAGTGTTGCTGTTATTAAAAATATAGGTTGAGTGAAAACTAGATATTTCTTAGATTGGTGGCTACACTGAACGCATTCCCGCGCAATTTTACATCAACAAAACTGAGCTGTCAGCTGTCAAACCTAGCGAGCATCAGATCTGTTAAAATGTATGCGGCCGTTTGACATTTATAGAAAGTTTGTATACTTATTGTTAATTTACATCATGAATAACTGGGCGAGCTTGAATCTCCAAACCAATTGAGTAATTCGAATATCGAAATCGAATAATCCAAAGACTAATTTATTGTAGCGAGTATGGCTATATTTCAACTGGCTCAGGCTCAGGGTAAACGAAAACACTGAATATGGCGGGTTTTTTACGTTCCACACTATATCTTTGGCGTGTATTTATTCGACGAGGACTGTGTCCTCGGTGATACTCCATATATATTTTTTAAGTTTCCGCCATCTTGTAGTTGTTCAGTTGAAATCGACCAGTAGAATGAAATGAACGACCGTTTGCATGACTCAGGCGCATATTCGGCTATTTTCGTACGCTTTCGGCAATCTTCGCTTGATAATGAAAGGATCGCACGACGGATAATAGAAAATTTTCCACTTTCGACCCGATCGCTCACGATCCTTGAAAACCATAGAGAATAGAGTTTGACAGTCGTGGCAGAGGATCGGGCCAGACGCAATCTGCCAATGGAATATGGGCTTAAGTACTACAACCAAATGTCGGTCACGGTCACCTCTAGGAAACATCTTCACTCCCTACTTCCTTAACCTTTCCCGTTCTGTGATTGTGAAGTCATGTTACACGGATGAGTAGATATTTTATATTTCATTTAATATCACTACATCCACTTCATATTTTAACTATTCATGGAATATCAATAAAACAAATACAGTACACTCTCAGTAATCCGCCGCTCGATTATCCGACAACCACTATAATCCGCCGTTATTTTTACTAGTTGAAAGCACAAAATCCAGCTCTATAATTCGCCGATATTCGATTGTCAAATTCAGTAGTCCGCCGCGTACAAGTATAAAACGCAGATGAGACAGGTTTATTTTGGAAACTTCTCCTTCGTAAAACGTACGTTCATCGCAAAGAAAGTAATGTACCAGGGAGGAAATGCCCAAGGACCGCATCACAATTATGCTGTGCTCCAAAGCAACAGGGACACACAAAATGAAGCTTTTGGTCATAGGGAAAGCCAAGAATCCTAACCCATTCAAGAATATCTGCCTCACTGAACAACTGGGTGTGTCTTACTGTTTAATAATTAGTTAATAAACTTAATTTATAATAATATATGTATAATTTAGTAAATACTTGATTTTGATTATAAATAAAACGGTAATTTGATAATACAAATTTCTCACAAAAACTATTTTTACGAAATACCTGTTTTAATTTTTACCATATTTTGTATGTATGCACTATAATCCGCCGCTTTTACTAATTGGACACTTTGGTTTTTGGGGTGGCGGACTACTGAGAGATTACTGTAGTAGATAATGACGACATATTTATAAACCTATATTTTTTGCCAAAACCATTATTTCCATTTTAAAATATGGTCAAATCACGCAACTCTGACACTGGACGGAATGGAGTTTATTACCACAGTAACAAGACAGGTTAATGCAGTGTTTTTCAACCGATGTGCCGTTGAAGAGTGTAGTTTGATTATTTACCTAAAAAGACAAGTCTGTCACTGAGCATCATCTCTGGGCCGAGGGTCCCCACTAGATCGGTGTCGGTGAGGCGGCCAGTAATGGCATACTGTCTGAGTGCAGTGTCGGCCAACCTGGCAGCAAGAGGAGCGGCTCGGCCTCTAAGAGCCCAGCCGAGGGCAGCACCCGTCCGTCCTCTGCTAGCCAATGACACCGCCTGACGCTGGCAGATACTTTCGGCTGCAATAATCAAAAATTAAATACTTTATTCTTTTCTATCACTGCATTATAATAGTTATATAATATATCAGGGGCATTCTGGCAATGTAGTGTATCTGCAATCTGTCAATGTTTTTTTTGTAAGTATGTAAAACTTGTTTTGACACGGTAGTGTAAATGGCCTGAAAGAAAGGAATGCGAGTGTTTGATACGATTCGAATATAAATGTACAGATATAACCGTGGATAAAAATAAAATATGAACACTTTTGCCCCCGAACCTATAATCAGAAAGGGCTGAAGAAAAAGACTGAAGAGGGCTAGACTGCTCAAAAGAGGCAAATAATTCAAATCAATACCTCCACCTTCCTATACTGATATGAATTCCTATACGTATATGAAAAAAGCTTGGGAAACCTGGTTTAGTTCATTCAAATTAAAAAATAACGATGACCGCTGAATATGATCAGGCAAATGATGGCTGTTTACAAATGTTTATCGATCACGTTATAACAAACAAAATATTCTTCAAAGCATTGAGATATATGATTCAATTCACACTTACCAACATCGAGTAAATTATACTTCTTGGCCTCGTTCAAAATCTTCATAATCCTCTGTTCGGATCCCAGTGACAGGCGAGCCATTAAGAGGTTGGCTCTGTACAGCCCTTCGTTGCCGCAATCCTCACTGCGATTCGGGCAGTTTCCCAAGTAGGAAAAACCAACAGGCCAGAGGGATCTATGACCGACCAGTAACGAGCCATAGTCCAAGACCAGACTGTCGCGGAGCTGATGTGTTACACTGAAAATAATTTGGAACTCTTTAATAAATTCAGTGTTCATTTTATGGCAATTCATGATCAATTATTTTAGAACAAGGCGTGTTTCTGTATTGAACATGGATATCGTAGATATCGTATCAAGAGCAGAAAAGCTGCATACTTCAGTCATAGTTTCAGTGATTTACTCTTCAAAATGCAGGGAAAGTTAGGAGGTAAAAGCGTATGTGGAAGAAGATTCTCTTGGGCGTTGGGGATCTGATACGACTGGCCCAGGATAGGGAGGTATACCTACTGATAGTTGGGCACCAACCTTCGATAGAAGACGGCACGAAGAGAAGATCACAGTTCGTTGGAATAGGAAGAGCATAACGACTGCTTAATCGGAAAACCGGCTAACTCTTTTTGGGCAAATTGTTCAGGAAGGAGAAAAAACTTAATAATTTAACTATCAAACTGAATTTAACAATTGTTACAAAACTATAGTATGTTGCTGTAAGCTGCACTATGAATAATTAATACACGATTTAGCTTCCCTTTTATATATATAGGAAATTTATATAAAAAACTGGAGTTGTTCCATTTATGATATTTGAAATTTGGCACCTGCAGTTCGAGTGCTTAAAGTCAGACAACGTTATCTACAAAAAAGTGTTTTTTTTTTTTTTTTTGAGATAACGTTATTTTACATTTACGGCTACATGATAGTCAAACAACGTTATGTCAATCTTTTTTAATTTCTTATTAAATCGTCAGTAAAGTTTAACGCTAACTACATAAGTTACCCTTGTTATCATATTTTTTTTAAACTATCCCTATAAATTTTAACATCATCATAAGCAAGATAAATGTACAATACACAGTAAATTATAAAATATTAACATTGGGTTTTCAATAAACATTTCCCTTGTTGAGTTACAAGAATCTAAAATAACGAATTTTGGCTCTCCTGTAAAGTTGCACTTTTGTAGATAGTGTTGTTTGACACTAAGCCCTCGAGTTGGCTGTTTTGTGTGAAAAATGATAACCCATTTATTTATAGGTTTAGGAGTTTAGGAAATTTTGTACGAGCATAGAAAGCTTGCTTTATAACAAAATGCCATCAAAATCTCCTTTTTTGGTCAAAAGTGCAGTTAGCTGGTTTGTAGATTAAGCAGTCGAAAGAAGAAAATTACACAGAAGCAATGATCGATAGAATACATACTTGGTTTGGTTCTCATCCACGATGTTTAGTTTGTGACAATGCATGAGGAGATCTGTTAAGTGAGTCGCGAACCAATTATTATCCGACATGTGCTGTATTTCATGTAGTACCTGCAAGCGTAATAATAAAAGACGTAAATTGGGGATTCCCACAGGGTCAAGTATATGACTGACGACCGCGTTAGACAAGTACCTGACTCTAGTAACTGGAAGGCAAGTGCATGGCCCCCATAAGAGGGGGGCTGACAGGACTCTAGCCTCGGAGCCTAGTGTGGCACGCAGACCAGATAAGTGAGATAAACACACATCACGATTCTGATCGCTGCGCAATTTTACTTGAAAAAAATGTAGTTGTGCAACACAATTTTTGATTATTGTGTGTTGATACTCGACAACTCGACTGAATGTATTCAACGATACATTCAAATTACCAAAAATACAATGGAATATCCTTAATTTTAAATCGAACACCATTTAGAAAACGCTACAGGAGAGTCAAGCTGCCTTTAACCTTAGCGATAGGTAAGGGGGCCCATCAAAGATCCTGGCCTGGGGGCCAACTTCAGGTGTGGGGGCCATGGGCAAGTGTGTAGCTAATAGTCGTGCACGGCAGGTAGACAGCTCATGACCGTATTTAATCAAGTGCGGTCTAGTGTTATGACATTCCTAAATTTCCACCTATTGTCAATTAAAGGGTGATTTGGATCAAGACCCGTATTATTGCACATAACGTTAGTCTTCTTCAAGAATAGCTTCGATCAGAAATGTGTATCTGTAAAGTAACAAACGCCACAAATTACTGGGAATATTTGAAATAATTTAGACAAAGCGCGAACCTGATGAAGATCATCCTCCATGAGAGCCAAAATAATGGTGTCCATTTGAGTCGCTTTTGGTACGGGAGAGCCGTGCGGCCGGATGGTAGAGCAGGCCCTGGCGATTCGACCAAGGTCGCCACGGCGGGCCCCCGGAGAGACAAAGAGCATCCAGGCACCGAGGAGATCACGCCACAGCGGGCATTCTGCTCGGGCTACTTCCATTGCACCTTTCTGTCCTGCTACGAGCTGTAATTCATTTTACCCTACGTAATTCGTGCGCAGTAGAAGAAATTGCAATTTGCGCAATTTGAAGGTTAAGTTGTTCCACTATAGTCAACTATCACAAATTATTAAGAGCATGCATAAGTGAAACGGCAAATAATTTTCAAAAGTAGGTGGGATGAAATTTTTCACTCGTCGCCAATCGGAGACTAACAGTCGAGGTGTAAGCATGTCAATTTGTTTTGTGATGGTGTCGGAGGAATATATTCTTAAATCGCGTAAAAATTACTAAAAAACGTTACCCATTTACTTGAAAAAGAAAACATGTCAATGAATATACTATTATTATTACTAATATAACTATAACATAACATTAAATGGACACGTGTGGAATTTTTATGACAAATTATATTTCGTTCGGCTCGTGTCATTTGCACAATCCGCGCATCGCCTAGTCTGGATCTTTTTAGACCATGCCTCAACTGAAGTATAGCCTTAACAACATAACTGTTTACAACATTTAATGTACGTAATTTTTACTAACGACACATTGTTTATATCATTTACCAGCGATGAGAGAACTCTTAACAATATTTTAAAAGGTAAAACGACTTCTACCAGATGAAAACTGTGAAGTGCCTTGTGATAATATAGTTTTATGTGAAAATGGTAATTTACCTTTACCTACAAAATTAAAAGGTTTGGTACAAGTCGGTTATCCTTTAGTTTGGGTTAGTTTAGGTTAGGTTAGGTTAGGTTATCCTAACAAATAATCCAATATATCGGCTATTTTCAAAATGTGTTTGCTGCTGTATCCAGGATAAACGTATAGAACCAAAGGTTTACTTACTCTCATAATGTGTTCTAGACGAGGTTCTGATTCAAACGAGCTTGAATTGATCATAGCCTCACAGTCGATTTGCCAATGTTTCCAATTCACAGTAAATTCATTCAACGATATACTGCTGTACGCCTAAAATGAAGAAAGAAACGATTAGATATCACTACAACTTTGTACAATCGAAAATTTAGCTTTAAAGTTGTGGTAGGGTAAATTCTCTTGAACGAAAGAAATGTGAGACTAAAAAATCGCCACTAAATATCAGACATTCCCCATTCTTCCGATACCAGTTGGTTTCACATCCATTGCCATGTCTTTTTGGTCTTGCGAGTACGACACCTAGATGGTTAAATCCAAACCAGCAGCTGTCCCATTCGCACATTACCTAGCTCTTTTTCTATACCTACTTACAGCATTGCCAATTTTTCGACTGTCAAAATTCAAAACCTAGTAAGGGACCTGGCAAAAAAACATGTTTTTATGAAACCCATTGCTATAATATCATAAAATAATATAATTAATATGTATTATCTAGAATTTTAAACTTCCTATTGATGTATAAAATTTGGTTTTGGTTTCGTTGCACTGTTTTATGGCCTTTACTATAATACTAGAACTATCATATCGTCGGTGTTTTGTAACAAGGGCGAATCAACCATTTTGGCGAAATCGAGATTTTAATGAAAATACAATATGAACCCCACTAGCTTTGTTGTGTAAAAACGGCGAATTTGTATCTCCACAGGAAAGTACTTAAAAACGATAATCGTAAGGGCGAATATTCATTTAGTATTACGAATAAAAAGCGAATGTGACATATTAGGCCTTTTAAAATATTATATAATAATACCTATTATAATGACAGTATTCTTTCTAAGCTTTATTATAAACTTGTTAGATATTTATAATCATCCACAGGTAATTAACAAATAAATGTCAACAGTTAAAAATCCTCCTGTAAAATAGCATTTTGGTTAATTCGCCCTTTTTACAAAACACGGACGATATTATCTTAGCTACGATTTTATATCACTGTATGCAGTGTTGCTGACTATAGTGGGAGTCGGGGCCGTAGATTTATACCAGAAAGTGCGGAGAGTGGGGGTCCGTAGTTACCCAGATCGCCGTTATGACGTCCGTAGCCGAGATAAAATGGTAAGACTATAATAATCAATATGGTATTCAATATGCAAGAAATAATGGATTCCTAAATTGAAAACACAGTGGTGTTGTTAAAATTATAGTAATGTCAAATGGATAAAATATTTATTGGGTAGATGTCAGTAGTAAAGTAGTAATATTGTTTTTTGAGTATAAATTTCCAAAGTCTGGGTATGTAATCACCGTGGGGAAAAAACTCAATAAATTTGTCATCTTTAATCATTATTTAAATATATTTTACTTAATGTAATTCAATATCAATAAACAAGTACTTTTAGATAATTACAATACTACATAATTTATTGCACTTGTGAAAACAATGTTCTTGTATTCATCAAATTATGTTAATTAGTATTATAAGTACAGAATGAAATAAAAGTCCACTTGAAATCAGTGTGGCCATAATCTAACAAGAATACCATAATTTAATATAAAAGAATGCCACAATCCAAAAGTATAACCCAGCAAGTGTAAGTTGGCACCCAACGTGGTTACAAAATTGTTTTCGATGGATACTGTGTAGGTAGTGAATTTGTTAACATCAGCAAGGCGTGGTTGCTAGGTTTTTTAATGTTGAATATCTTGAAAATAAGGTAATTTTTTTTTTTTAAATACAATTAAACGTATTTTAAAAAAATGTCCCTTGCTACTGTCGAACAAGAACTTCTTGTTCATGTGTTAAAATTGTGAACTAAAAACCCCCTCCAGTGCAGCTAATCGCACGTTCGTTTTGAAATGAGGAATGCCCCCAAATTTATCATTATCAGATCTGTCAATTTACGTAATTTGAAGCTATTTATAATAACAATATGTCTAAAACGATCAGGAATTTTGCGAAAAAGAAAAGGAGTCACATATAAAAAAAGAACCGATTTATTATTTAAATACGCCTCTAGCACGCATTGTCGCCATGACAGGTACATCACTAGAAGTCTTCTACATGCGACTTCCTGTTATCGCCGATTTCTTGTTGTCGGGCTATATGTTTTAAATTTGGACAACCAAATTCAATAATTCATTATGCATGAGTTAAACTATGGTAATTCCACATTGACAACTTCTCTCAAGACTCCTCATCTCTGTACAGAAGAGACAAATAAGTGATTTAAAGAAAGTTACCTACATTTCTTTTTTCAAGAAATATTTTTTGTTTTGTGTTATTTCATAATTAGGTATCTATCGCTTGATGAAAAAATTATCCAATTTAGATTTAAATAGTTAGCTAATCAGACTATATAACTTACATTGTATGTGGGCATACTTCTCAGAACTGATTCGGCTAATTTAAAATGACTACTGTCGGTATTTGAGTGCAATTTCATCAGACCCCTTGCGATATCGATCCGACCCTGCATCACCATCCCGGTAACGGTACTCCAATACTCTGGATTCTCCTCTGCACCCACTTCGCAGGCCTCCAGAATATTCGTAGCCGATTGCTCGTGATTTGGAAAATGCAATCGCACCCATTCCAATAACTGCGGTAGCACTATGTCCCCAGGTATCTTGTCTATGTACAAGATTTCACAGAGGTGCCACACACACTCGATGCAATAGAATATCGTCACACAAACTGTCAATTCTTCTTTTTCTAATTTGTTTTTACTCGCTTCTTTTGCTTCCTGCAAGTTTTCCAAACACGCTCTGATAATCGCGCGGTACTGATGCGAGATCTTGAGCAATTCCGTTCGTATATCCCCTTGATTTGATTTCTCGACGATCTTTTGCAGTAATAAGAATGTACCGTTTGATTCGTTGACGAGTTTTCGGACTATCGGGTGAAATAAGGTGACTTGTTGACGGAGCATGTGAATTTTCGGCGCGCACGGGATGAATTGGCTCAATTTGTCTTTCGCTCCGATCGGAGTGTGCTGATAAGGGAACACTGCTAATTCGTTTCCTTTTATCCATGTTGCGCCCAAGCCTGCCCTTCGACACAGGTCGTCGGGAATTATCTGGAAGAGATTAGGCAAAGTAAGAACACTGTACAGGTTAAGTCAAGACAAGTTTCGGGTAAACTGTAACTATCGAAGCATGCATGTAGACATACTCACATATGTTTTCAATAAACCTATATTTGTAGTATCCTCCATTATATTGCCGTGCATGTGGTGTTTTGTTTTTGTAAATTAACAATCGAATATTCTATTTATAAAACTACGGTTAGGCGGCAATGCCAAATAACTGTCAGATTTAAAAAGTGTTGCCAATTGTTATCCGTAACCTTTTGATTTCTGATGTCTATCACCAGACTCACCAGACTGTCTGTGGTCTGTGAGGAATTATTTTTCCTACAATAGTTAGGTATCTTGTTTTAAAATCTAAGCATTGTATAAAATTAAATCAAAATAGAATCAGATATCTACCTATATAAATTATTGGTATTGCTATAGACGTTCACTTATTCATTAATCAAATTGACACTTGAGCTGCCTGCACACACACAATCTTGTCTGCGTGAAAACCTCGTGTGCGCGATGTCGCACGGGAATGATCGTGTGCATGCGTAATGCTTATATTACATTATTTTTTGACGAATGTGCTTGTTTATTAGCACAATCAATTTCAATACCATTGTATACTACTGGCTAAATCATATGCTTCTTAAAATGACACCCGATTTTCAGCGACACGGCCAGTGCTAAAACTTGCTGTTTTAATATCAGCGGACTTAAGTCGATATAAGCTCACTTAATATTTTTCTCGAAAACGACCTGGCAATAATTATGAGTAAAGCCTCAATTACATTGAGCTTCTTTACGAGCTGTTTATTGGCGAATTTACAATCTGCCTGTAAAGACGCCCAGTGTAATCATCGAATAAGCTAACAAGCAGGTTGTAAACACTCTACCGAGAAAAGTTGAAAGCCTCAAAGGTCAACTTTACACGCTACACTCCGGCGTGTGGGCCCTACTGCGTCTGCGCAGTAGAGCGCAGTACCAACCTCTCGGTAAAAAAACGAACTGCGTTCCGTCAAAATAATCGCTGGCTTGTGGCTTCTCAGCGAATGGAAAGTTTTGTGTGTAATCATCAAATCGCAGTAGCTGATTCGCCCGCTTTTAAATTCGCCAATAAACAGCTGGTAAAGAAGCTCAATGTTGACGCATTACCACGTTTAATCTTTCACGCGTGCCGACTGCCGTACGTCAAATCGTTTTGCATACCATAGATAAGGATAATTTACTACGATTTAATACGTTTTACCACGTTCGCGATTTCTCTCGACAATTTATTACAGATATTATGGAGATGTACAAAATATTCCCATGTTTGTGGAGAATCAAATCAACGGCATATAAAAATAGAAATTTACGCGATGTGGCGTATACATAATTCATTTCTGCAAGGAGAGAGGATTACCCGAGGCTAATAGAGACTTTGTAGATAAAAAAAATCAAAGCCTTAGGGGTTCTTTTCGGAAAGCGTTTAAAAAAAAGTAGAGGAAAGTCGACGTAGCGGTAGCGGAAAAGATGAAATATATGAGCCATCATTGTGGTATTACGATCTGCTGCTTTTCACGAAGGAGCAATGGTTTTCTAGCATGTCAAATAAATATGGATGCGGTGATAGAAATTGATATTGACGGGAGTGAGGAGATCGGGAGTATTGAGGATGAATCTGTAATCCAGGATTTTCCGACCGTGAGCTAGGAAATAAACAAAGTAGAAGTGAGTTATAATTAATTTTATTACTATAGTAGTATTAAGTAATATGTAATTATTATATATAATATATATTAATATTAATGTAGAAGTTCTTATAGTAGTAATATGTTGCTCCAGAATGTGGTGGCAGCACTATTCGAATATGTACTCGATCCATCGCACCTCCACAGATAATAAATTACCACTTATTTTGAAACTCGTCCGCCTTCTTGGTCCATTCTGCTTTTGTATTTGGAAACTGAAATTAAAATATTTTTGTAACGTGTTATAATTATATTTATTCCAGGTTGACGACAATGAGACCACTCCTAAGCCAACCACACAAACTAGAAAAGGGAAGGCGACTAATTCCCAGGCTGATTTCTTTAATGTTTGCACGGTAACATTAAAGGCAAACGCCCAATAAATCGGCGAATATGATGCTACTGGAATATGTGTGGCTAAGAAACAACAAAAAATGAAATCTGTGCAACCCATTTATGCAGAAGCACATATAAAAATGGGTCTATAAGAAAAACTGAACGAAGAAACTGACGTATACCTACAACGGCGAATGTAATACCTGACCGGGAACGTCTTCTTCGTTTTATTCAAATGAATTTTCGTCCTTCCAAACCGAAGAACCGTCGTCCTTGCATCTTGGCCAAGAAAATGAAGATCTACGAACATATTATGAATCTGTAGATCCGAATTAGTATTTTTTAAATTAATTTAATCATATTATGTCTTAACTATATAATATTATATCTTTTTTATTTTCAATTTTACCAATTTTTTCACTATAAATACCTAGCTGTAATTTGTATTTTATAACAAATAAAGTTTACCGACTCATCATGTGTACCTAATTAAAATTCCTTACCTTTTTAAGTACTTCATAGATGGCTTTGTACGTTTCTGGTATGAGTATACTAAGAGATGATTCCTGTTTACTGGTTCCTGGTTCCTGATTACTGAAGAGATTCAAATGATCGTCCTGTGGCCAAAAATTTAAGTGTAGCTGTAAGACGCTCTTCCGCGCTGATGCTTTTTCTCATAAGAGTATCTTGTTTTGTAATTTTAACTTTAACTTTATATAGTAATAAATCAAATGCTGAACTGTTCATTCGTAAATATTTTTTTAAATCATCGGGATAGTTTTGACGTAATTCACGAATGAAGGGTAGGTGACCAAAACACCGTCTATAGTCTTTAACCCAGACTTTTCGTTTTTTGTTTTGACAACTCATACTTGCGCTAGCACAAGCTACAGCTACCTAGTGTAATATTTCTTCTTCGTATATCCATTTATAATTAAATAAAAATAAAGCTAAACTTGTTCACGCGTTATATTTTGGTTATGTTGCTTGCGGAAGGATTTTATTGAATTGTTTTATCTCAAGAATGATTTGTTTACGAAACTGTGTTTGAGCTAACTTTCAAAATGCAGTGTGTCAAAATAACACACACACACTCTCACTAAAACCGTTGAACTGTTCTACGCTCCAACGACACACGATCACGCCGTAATGAAGGTGCGATATGCCGTTAGACGCTCAACCCCGGCGCGCGCTTCTCAAAACATGCTCAAAACGTTGTGTTATTGCGTAGGATATAGTTGACATGTTAATTGTAGCAGCCAGACATCTGACACGTGTGATATTACGCGCTCAATAAAGGGTTCCGGCGCGTACGCTCCTGAGCATGCGTTCAGCGTCAATTACAGTGAGCTTCTTTACGAGCTGTTTGTTGGCGAATTTAAAAGCGGGCGATTCAGCTACATTTTGATGATTATACACAAAACTTTCCATTCGCTGAGAAGCCACAAGCCAGCGACTATTTTGACAGAACGTAGTTCGTTTTTTACCGGGAGGTTGCTACTGCGCTCTACTGCGCAGACGCAGTAGGCCCACACGCCGGCGTGTAGCGTGTAAAGTTGACCGGTTTTCAATTTTTCTCGGTAGAGTGTTTACAACCTGCTTATTAACTTGTTCGATGAGTACACTGGGCGACTTTACAGGCAGATTGTAAATTCACCAATAAACAGCTCGTAAAAAAGCTCAATGTAATTGACGCTTTATGCTGGCGCTCCATTGGCACGCAAGTCAGACGATTTAGTGCTCGTCCGTGGTGGTTAGGCGGGCGCGGGGCGGCGGCGGGGCGGGCAACTCAAACGTATGAACACGTCTCGACGTGTCCGTAGACAATGCGCGGGGACGGGTGTTCGCGCGTGTTGTTTTGGCGCGTCTAGCTCAACGCAGGCAAGATCGTACATGCGGCGGGCTCTTCCCATACTGCGCGCATAGAGGTGTCCGCACTGAATGGACGGGCACCGACGCGGGAAACGAGCGAGTTGCGGGTGTCTCAAACCATCATGAGCTTACCGCGTGCGTCTAGTGTATTTATGGTATTATTTTCACAAAGCATAGATAGTGCGAAGTGATGTAAAGTAGGTATACGTTTTATAACGTTGCACTTTTCACTACACTGATACGCCTCTTTGCCTTATTACGTCGCATAAAATTATATCAAATATATATAAAAATTATATATTCACTTGTATTAATATAATATGTAGTACTAAATAAATATATATTATGTAAAAATAATATCTTTAAATTTCAATAATTCTTAACGCACATATAATATTGTATACTTATTTTACTTATAGTTATAAAGGTAGGTACATAAAAAAATGTTTTTTTTTGTCTATAATTATTCAATATTCTTTCTCATTTATCTCTTTATCTAATTTCTCTGTATTTAAATTTTAATATGATTAACTATAATTATTATAATTTATATGGAAACTTTGCTTGTTGCAATATCTTTTTCTAGTCTATTTTATACATATTTGTAGTCTATGTAACTGTTTGTTTTCCTTAATAAAAAAATATAAACATAATAAAAATAAAATATATTAAGTAGGTACATCATTTCCACCCTAGAGCCGGGGTGCAAAGTTATGAAGCGTACATTCTACACCTACATTCACACCATATGAACCGAAAAGTCTTTTTTAAACTTTAACTTACATATTATCCAATATATAATCAAATTATAAAATCGACCAAGGGTACTTGATGGAATTTGAATTTAAATTCATAAATATAAATTTACCAAATAAACAGGAATTAACTGTATCAGATGACAGTGTATATTCACCATTGGTGGTGTTTGAAGATGCCAAAAGGCGATAGTCGGATCGCAAAAAATTACTCAAAAAGAATAGATAAAAACTTAGATCAATTAGAATATACCTAATCAAATATTTTCTCATGTTACTCTTTTTCGAAAAACTTGTCTGGTTGTTCCCGCAGTTTCTTGTAAGTATAAGTTATAAAATTCTTCTGCTAAATTAGTGCTTTCCATATTGATTTCATTGGCCCCATATTTTGGTGCAAAGTTTTGCCATTTCAAATAGGAGTTTTCCAGTAAAAACTTTTCTGTGTTTATGGTTTCCTATCCCTGATTTGACGCTGAACACGACTGGACGCGCGCGGGCTACTACGGACACTCTACCCGTGCCCGTCCCCGCGCCAATTCCGCGTCGAAGACGCCCCATGACTACGGCCAAGCGCTTACAGTATTCGGACTTTTTTTTCGCGTGGAGCACCCCAGATCTGCGGACTTTTTAATCCGCAGACCAGGCTCGTTGGATTTCAAGCATGTTTAATGCCTGCGCTCCATTGGCGAGCCAAAAGTCCGAGGTCAATAAGTCGTTCGATTTGTCTATGCTCTGCTACTGATCAACGAACGAATAAAAAAGTCGAGCTGTCAAAAGTCAAATGTTGCGATTATCGTAATGTCTTCCGATAATCCTATAATTTTGTGTTATTTATATGTAGACTTGCATAAAATAATATAGCAGTGAAAACAACACAAGTTTTACGTTTTATTTTATGAATTTCATAAATACAAATAAAAAAATAATTGATAAATCTCTCATTTTCTAATGTGTAAATTGTTAATTTTGTTAAATTAATCAATGATTATGTTTAAAACAATAACCCAGATTTTTTCGGTCCAAATTATTGCGTAAGTCTACATATAAATCAAGTCTACATATACATAACACAACATTATAGGATTATCGAAAGACTTTACGATAATCGCAACTTTTGGCAGCTCGACTTTTTTATTCGTTCGTTGATCAGTAGGAGTGCATAGACAAATCGGACGATTTATTGTCCTCGGACTTTTGGCTCGCCAATGGAGCGCTAGCACTCTTCTGCCGGCGCTCCATTGGCACGCAAGTCAGACGATTTACAGTCTTCGGACTTTTTTTTCGCGTGGAGCACCCCAGGTCTGCGGACTTTTTAATCCGCAGACCAGGCTCGTTGGATTTCAAACATGTTTGATATTTTACTCGCCGAGCCGCTGAAATTCGTACGTTCACCACGCTTTACCGTCACATTATTTATATCTATGCCGACGGACGACAGCGCCATCATTATTTTACTGTCATTCAAAGTGTTCGGACATCTCACATCGATAACAACAATGGTAGATCTACGAGTGCATTCGAAAAGTTTCTTGGAAGATTTTATTAGTTGTTTTAAAGACAACCCATCGTTGTGGAAGACGACCAGCCCACTATACAAGAATCGTGATGCCAAGTCCTTGGCGTATGCGGAACTTTTGGAGATTTTAATCAAGGTGGAGCCGCAGGCAAGGGTCGACGATGTTAAAAAGAAAATACAGACATTGAGGTCGGGTTACAGAAAGGAGAGAAATAAAGTAAGGACATCATATCGAAGCGGAGCCGGCACAGACGCAGTTTATCTACCCAAACTGTGGTACTATAAAAATTTGGAGTTCTTGAACGACCAAATGGAAGGTACGTAGGAATGCTTTAAAGCTATTTATTATACACGTGCAGATTATGAAATTGTCATACCTAGCTCTGAAAGTGACATCGCATTAGATTAGCTACTATTAAGCAATTAAAACATACAGCTATGAATCATTTCTAGTCACAATAAAATTTCTTATTCTTTGCCGAGGTAGGTAATAAATAATAATAATATATAGGTACGAGGGAATGCTTTAAAGCTATTTATTATACACGTGCAGACTATGACATTGTCGTATCTCTGAAAGTGACATCGCATTAGATTAGCAACTATTAAGCAATTAAAACATACAGCTATGAATCATTTCTAGTCACAATAAAATTTCTTATTCTTTGCCGAGGTAGGTAATAAATAATAATAATATATAGGTACGAGGGAATGCTTTAAAGCTATTTATTATACACGTGCAGACTATGACATTGTCGTATCTCTGAAAGTGACATCGCATTAGATTAGCTACTATTAAGCAATTAAAACATACAGCTATGAATCATTTCTAGTCACAATAAAATTATTTATTCTTTGCTGAGGTAGGTAAGAAATAATAATATATAGGTACGATCATGGCGGTGGAAGCGCGGCTTATTGAGTCGTGGTCAGGTCCCAAGTTCAAATCCTGGGTCTGACAAGTACACATTGAATTTCAATTTGTGTATGAGTCAGAGTATGGACCTAATATGTTGAGCAAGTGGCTGACATCCATTTCTCGTAAAAACAAAATCTGTCAATACAAACCTCCACTCCGTGGAGGTCCATATTATGATCGGACATGGTCGAAAGAAGAAGAAAAGAAATGATCATGAAATCAAAAATCGCTCGAGTTAGGTTCCTTCAGAGACAATCAATAAATCGTCAATCATCAATCAAAATTAATGGTACAGTTTGGTTATGAGGAATACAGCGGAAAACACATTTTGAAAATACCTGATATACTGGATTACACCAATTATACCAATATAAATAATCATATCAATATTAACCGTATGAAGGAATGGGTACTTAGGGGAGAGATAATAAAAAACAAGTTTGAGTATTATGTTGTATTTTAACAATTTACATTTTGTTTTACAGAATCGAGCTCAATATCCAGCATGGCGGACGATTTGGAAAACATGTCTCCTGATGAGAGTTACTCCAACTCGTTAAACAACGAAGATTGTATTGAGGTAAAACATTTTAACTAAACTGTTACATTGGTTTAATTTATCTATTGCTTATCATACTTTCTTGCCATGTGACAGCCCCGGTAGTATTAAAATATTTTTCGAAATCTCCTCGCGCTGTCTTAGCATTGGCAGTCGAGTTCCGATTAGTCGTTGCTTCCAAAGGCGCTAAGGTGTCCTGTGACCTCAGTCCGAGCTCTATTAAACCTGTCTCAGGATTTTCCCTATCAAGGTCATGAGAAGGAGTATAAGAATGTGTTGATTTGCGACGAAGAAAGTTGTGCAGCACACAGCAAGCTAATACAACTGTATTGATATTTTCAATTTTCATGTTTATTGGAGCTTGAAAAATGCGGAATCTAGCAGCTAAAATGCCAAAAACATTTTCTATAATTCGCCTGGCTCTGCATGTCCGATAATTATATATTCTTTTACTGTGATTTAATTGCCTTTGTGAATACGGCTTTATGAAATCGTTACGTAATGCAAAGGCTTCATCGCCAATATAAACAAATGGCAGTGCATCAGAATTAGCAGTAGGTTTTTTTGGTGCAGGTATTTTTAATCTGCCTTCGTCTAAACGTTTGAAAAAATCAGATTTTCTCAGTACGCCTCCATCAGAAATACGTCCATTTGTTCCAACATCAACATAAATAAATTCATAATTAGCATTTGCAATCGCCATCAAAACAATGCTGTGGAAATGTTTGTTATTATAAAAGTGGGAGCCGGCGCCTGCAGGTGGCACGATTGCAATGTGTTTCCCATCAACTGCGCCCAGGCAATTTGGAAATTGCCATTTACTATTAAATTCTTCTGCAATCGTCTCCATTTCTTCGTGCGTATCAGGGAACTGCAACAAAAAATAATCAACATTTTATTTACAGATAGAATATTCGCCTTCAACATCCACGTTGTCGACTACTCCAAGGTCGAATCTCAATAGAGCACCAGAACCCCCATCGTTCAAACGAAAAAAATCGAATGATAGCGCCAACAAAGTGTTAGAATTAATCACCGACAAACTAAGCAAGACTGAAGATGAATTTGATGTTTTTGGCAAAATGATGGCCATGAAACTACGATCGATGCCACAGGGACAAAGATTGCTGGCCGAGAAGCTGATGCATGAAGTTGCCTTTATGGGACAAAGTGACAAAATAACGCCAGCAACTACTGTTCATACTCAACCAGTTTATCGTATATTAAGCAAAAATGTACAAAAGCCGGTATAATAAATTAATGTTTTTTGTATGAATAAATATCTTGTAAAAATATTTGTTTTTTTGTTTGTTTTTATGCCTATAAACCTTAGCTTAAGCGATACAACAAATGGTAAGTATTTGAGCTATGTTAGCAAACCTATATTATTATGTGGCCTCATTTAGAAATCAAATTCCATGCTTGCTTTTCGAAGAATATGACTAGTATTACAATACATTCAACAGGAATAATTAAGCAGCTTGCTTACAGCCTATATGGAGAGTCCTGGCTAGGTACAGCATTCTAATGGTCTATTGAATATTTAGCATGTCAACGATGGCCTTATTTGTGACTATATATATACCTATCTCAAATGCATCTTGTCTGCCATTCTTATGATGTTGCCGTCTATGATTTATATAGGTAAAACAATCCACTAAACGTTCACTTTATAAGACCAACCAATGTCTACTTGTTAATGATATATTTGTAAATTTGCCCAACTTTATTAGATGACGTATAATATAATACACACCTTGAAATATTCTCCTTTCAAAACGTCAATGATGACTTGGCAAGTTTCGGGAATTATCTTGCCCAGAGTTTGTCTTCCAATCGCAGTTCTATAATGCAAGTCAGTGAATGTTCCGCCGGCAGCCAAAAATCGCAGGGTTGCACATAATCTATCATGAGGAGAAATAGCTTCCCTCATCATAGTATTTTTTTTTTTAATAAATGGGGAGACCAAATTATACAGTTCTGTGTATACATCCTCCGACATTCGCAAATAATTGCGGAAATCGCTCGGTTGCAAACGCAATTCTCGTATTAAATTTGTGTGGGATAATGTCGTTCGTTTCCTTATCCAATGTTTCACCCAGTATTTGTGTACCCTTTGCTTCGTTATTACATTATCTGCCACCCAATAACCCAAAAAACATAAAACGTCGGTATCATTTAACGCCATCACGATTTAACTGTCAGATATACGTATATTATCTATGCTGTCAAAGTCGACTGTTTTACTCGTCAAATTAATTATATACTCGTTTCGTTGAACGTCTGTTGGCCAGTAGCAGAACGTAGAAAAATCTGAAGACTTATTGTCGTCGGACTTTTGGCTCGCCAATGGAGCGCTGGCATTCGAGTTGCCAGATTTCGTCCGTCAATCACTATGCAAATTCAATTTGTTTTAATACCTGATCATTTGGACCGAAAAAATCTGTAATTGTTTTAAACATTTTCATTGATTAATTTGTTAGTTTACACATTAGATAATGAGAGATTTATCAATTATTTTTTTATTTGTATTTATGAAATTCATAAAAGATAACGTAAAACTTGTGTTGTTTTCACTGCTATATTATTTTATCTACGAAAAATAATTCCTAACAAACCACAGACAGTCTGGTGATAGACAATCAGAAAACAAACGGTTACGGATTAAAATTGGCAACACTTTTTAAATCTTGGCATTGGGAACCTGCGGCCCGCGAAGAAATATTTTTTCTAAAAAAAACGAGCCGACTATGAAAAATTGGGAAAATTTTCATTTTCAAGAGATGACAACGCGTACTATATTTTATCCCCAAATACTATAATTTTGGAGGCTCTGTACTATAATTCCACTTTCAAAATATGGCAACACTGATCCTCATAGTCATAACCATAGACTAATATACTTTTATAGATCCGCCACTCAGGGTGACCAACTGGTTCAAAGTTGTCTCTCTCTAAAGTAATATTCTGTCTCTCTCTAACAACTTGGTGTAGCTGGCGGGCTTTTTTTTAAATAATCTGTTGCATTGTAATATGGTAATAAAAAGTCAAGAATTGAATAAGTATTATTTTTATTGCAGAAATATAAATGTACAACAAAAAATAATATTACATAGCATGATAAATTAATGATATTCCAGACATGGTATATAATATCACATATTACATTATCACAAAACCATGAAAAATATAAATTTTATCAAATACAATGAAATTGTGAATTACATTAGGATTTTACATATTTCAATTAATTCAAAAAACTGATTATTGTTCTCTGATCAACAGCATTTAATGATCATAATTCAATTAGGATTTAGTCGTCAGAATCCCAATTTCAACAGTTGAATAATGATTATACAGACATAATAATTATACAGCTGGTTGGAAATTATACAATTAATTTGGTATGTACTTAAGTATTATTAATTGCATGTTATCGTCATGAAAAGATTATATTTTAAATTCTCAGAATTAATGATTGTGTATTAGCAGAGATAAATTACTATTTTTCATTAGTTTGTTTGATTAAAACCTCAATAACTGAAAAAAACCGATTATTGAAAATGCCATGTTTAATTTATATTGCATTTAAGGGTTTATTGGCTTAAAAAATAGCTGTATTATTTTAAATAGGAATTATAAATTAAATCATCATTTAATTACAAGATTCGTTTGTGACTCACTACGTAAATTCGATATTTTGACATTAATATGCAATGATTTGAACTGAAAAAAGCTGTAATTATTTTAAACATTTTTATTGATTAATTTGTTAATTTAGATATCAGAAAATGAGAAATTAATCAATTTTATTAAAAATTTGGATGTATGAAATTCTTATAAGGAAACGTAAAACTTGTGTTATTCTCACTGCTATATTATTTTATGCAAATCCACATATAAATAACAGAATTCTTTACGATTATCGATTACGATCGACGTTACGATTTGTTTTAACTATCTCAACTGTAAAAGCTCGACCATTTTACTCGTCTGTTAGTCAGTAGCGAAGCATAGACAAATCGGATGATTCATTGTCCTCAGACTTTTCGCTCGCCTGCGCCTGCATTAGCATAAATTAAGAAAAAGACAATTCAAAATAAATTACTGTAAATTGGTTACATATCTTTTTAGATAAATATTAGTTCTTTGCTGTACAATGTTTGTAAATAAAATGTTTCCACAAAATGTATATAAACCCAAAAATTCATAATTATCAACTTATTTTTAAAAGCATCTAGGTACAACTGTATTAAGAGTCGAGTTAAAATTGAGAACGTACACAAGTTTTGCAGGAGACAAAAACATCATGGTTATTATAGAAATATATACAAACATAAATGGTTATGGAGTTTAATCATCCATGGTTTAACAATGTTAGATTTTTTTTATAGAATTACATCATTTGCAAGACGGGTAAATATTAACAACGGCCACTAGATGACATTGAAAGTCAATTTTCGATTAAAATGGAGTCACTTTTTTCTAGTTTCATCGACGAATATATTATACAATGAAATTTGTGAATTACGTTAAGATTTTAAATTATTTCAATTACTCCAAAAAACTGATTATTGTTCTCTGATCAATAGCTTTTAAAAATCATAATTCAATTAGGATTTAGTCGTCATAATTCAAATTTCAACAGTTTAACAATGATGATACAGACATATTATAATAATTATACAGCCGGTTGAAAATTATATAATTAATTTGGTATGTACTTAAGTATTATTAATTGCATGTTATCGTCACGGGTTTATCGGCATAGAAAAATGGCTATATTGTTCTAAATTAAATTATAAATTAAATTATCATTTAATTACAAGATTAGTCTGTCAATCACTACGTAAACATCTAGAGCGGGTTTAGCGATTGATATATTATTATGTATATTTATTTATCCAATCTTCAGAGGTTATTTTATAACCCAACACAAGCGTATTTGCTTTAAAATATCAGAGAAAGTATTCTGCCTTGGGGGTGAGTTGATCAACACAAGGGACACCAAGACGCGCTAAGATGCAGCCATATGTTTTATCTGAAACATCATAAAACAATGTATTATTTACTTATAATTATTACAGTATATGTTTTATTTTTCAGTTTTGTATAGTTAGTCATGGTAACGGCCCATTACTTATAATCAGATCAGTATAAAATGGCTGTAAAGCCAGAAGTCACATAAAAAATTGTTACCCATTTAATTAATTTAAAACAAGAGCTATGATGTTTTTGAGAACACCAAATGTAATGTGTATACATTATAATTTAATTCTTATTCTTGCAAGTCGGTTCCAGTCAATTTAGCACCTTGTGAACCTACCAATTGATGTAGGTAAGTATTGATATTTTTTAGTTGTGTGGATAGGATCGATTTGTGTCAATCAGCACTAGTAATTATGTACTTCAAGGCAACTAAAAACTTAAAAATTACTCACGCTTCTCTTTCTGAACAGCAGAAGTGCTAGACGTCTCCAACTGAGGCTCTTGCTGCATCGTTAGGGTTCCTGGCGATTCTGCACGTTCAGCTGAAATCGTGCAATATTCACCATCGTTAGTAATCGTTGAAGAACAGTTTACCATACCTAACAAATCGAGGAGAATTGAAATAAAGTTTGTGTCCACAGATTCATTATAACTTGTGTATACAGAATGGATCACACGAGTATATAACATTATAGCTGTGCATGGATTTACCGGCACCAATAGTACATCCACGTTGGCCGCGCGGCTTAAGCGTCAGCCTATAGTGTTGTGGGTCCCAGGTTCGAATCCTGAGTCTGACAAGTACACATTTTTTTTTTCAATTTGTGTATGAGTTGGAGTATGGACCTAATAAGTTGAGCAAGTGGCTGATATCCATTTCTCGTAAAAACAACTTCTGTTAATACAAACCTCCACCCTGTGGAGGCCCATATGATCCTATTATGATTGGACATGGTCGAAGATAGTGTGTAAACTAAAATATCCCAATAATAACCGTTTACACCTAAAAGTGCTGACTGTCCCGCTAATCTCATTCTTCGAGCGTAAGCGAGACGCGATGTTGTCAATGTATGGTGCCATTTAACAGGTTGTGAAAATGGTAAACGTCAAAAATGCCCTGCGTCGCCGTGTAATTAGTATTATTTCAGGCAGATTCGCCACTTTCTTTCAACTGGCTATGCGTATCCGCCATGCAAGTCCCAACTACTGCGTTATGTAGGTACATTATTTAAAAATATTACTCACAAAATGAAAATCACATATCCGACGATACATAGGTACATATAAAAGTCGCATCTAATTCTTTTTTATGGCCACCGCTGAGTCGTAGGTACACACTGTAAAAATATTTCTGTATTCTTCTCTGGGTGTGGACGAAGCACTGCTTCAGCTGAAATATAAAATAATACTAAATTACGGCTTTGCTTCTCAGAGAAATGAGACCCCACGCAGCATGGTTTATTATATTAATAGACTTTTCTACGATTCATTGATTGACATTCATGTTTGAGAGGAAGCTTGATGTATTATTGTATGTATGTCGAGTGTAATTGTTGTTTGGCTTGTTATATAGTGTATATATTAATTATTATATTAAAATATAGTGCAGATGTATGAATACTTCATTTTAATGCAATATTGAAGCCAACTTACGTTTAAAATCAACACATCCTTCCTTGTTCGATGCAATGACATTGGTTCGATGGCACCCTTTTTGTTAAACATTGTTTAAATAATCTTTCATTATTATTATCCTAAGAGATTTTGGAAAATACACCAACAGCTCATTTAAGCGACATTTTATTGTTATTTTTACATCTTCACTTCGAAATGTGCGCTACCGATTCATCTACCGTTTGAATTGACCACATTTCACAAATTTTCAATGATTTTACAGGTACTTGACGTTTATATCCGATATTTTCTTACACACCGTATACGATCGCCATATTTACTGTCCACGCCTGTCAGAATGACGTCTTTGTCGCTTAAGACCTTCTAATCCTTTATTTGACAAACGAATTCGATTATTTTTATTCAAATATCGTAATGTAGGCATTGGCGCACTTTTTTCCGGTGAAAAAACCATAATTTTGGTACAATTTAATACGTATAATATCTTTTGACAGCGGGGTACGCCACTGACGGCCATTTCATAGATAATGTGATATTCCAAATTTGATTTTTTTAAAATACTTTGTGGCTGTTCACCCACTATTTTTGTTATTGAATAATTACCCAGGCTACTAATTTCCATACTAAAAAAGTTGCCATTGCAAACAATGAAAGAAATTAATACGAATTGTTATAGTTATCAAAATGTGTAATATTGTATTCGTCCCTATCATCATCAATCTTGACCTATACACTGCTGGATGAAGGCCTCCTCAGCCTTATTCTACTCCTTACTTACACATGAATTGTTATATTTATCAAAATCAGTGATATAATATTATTATCTACCTATCTATATATAATGCCATTATTATCACGAGCCTCAATAAATCCACTGCTGGATGAAGGCCTCTCTACGTTGATTGTATTCTTGACAGTATTGAATTTCTAATGTTATTTATCTACATATTCATATCGTCATCATAATCATCATCATCATCATCAACTAGGATCAATCCACTACTGGATGACGGGTTCCGCAACCTGATTCTACTACTATAGGTTTAACGAATTTGTGATATTATACCTATTTCTATCATTCTTATATCATCGACCTGAACCAATCCACTGCTGGATAATGGCCTCCCTAGCCCGGTTCTACTCCTTTCTGTCATATGAATTGCTGTATTTATCAAAATCGGTGATATTATATTTAAAAACATATTCATATCGTCATCAGCATCATCAACCAGGATCGATCCACTGCTTAATAAAGACCTCCCTAGCCTGATTCTACTCCTTTTGTCATATGAATGTATGTACCTATTTATCAAAATCTGTGATATTATATGTATCTACACATTCATATCGTCATCATCATTATCATATACCTTAACCAATCCACTGCTTAATAAAGACCCCCTTAGCCTAATTCTCCTCCTTTCTGTCATATGAATTTCTGTATTTATCAAAATCGGTGATATTATATTTATCTACATATTCATATCGTCATCATCATCATCATCATCATCGACCTGAACCAATCCACTGCTTATTAAAGACATCCCTAGCCAGATTCTACTCTTTTCTGTCATATGAATTTCTGTATTTATCAAAATCGGTGATATTATATTTATTTACATATTCATATCGTTATCATCATCATCATTGACCTGAACCAATCCACTACTTAAAGACCTCCTTAGCCTGATTCTACTCCTTTCTGTCATATGCATTGCTGTATTTATCAAAATCGGTGATATTATATTTATCTACATATTTATATGGTCATTATCATTATCATCATCATTGACCTGAACCAATGCACTGCTTAATAAAGACCTCCCTAGCTAGATTCTACTCCTTTCTGTCATATGAATTGCTGTATTTATCAAAATCGGTGATATCATATTTATCTACATATTCATATCGTCATCATCATCATCATCGACCTAAACCAATCCACTGCTTAATAAAGACCTCCCTAGCTTGATTCTACTCCTTTCTGTTATATGAATTGCTGTATTTATCAAAATTGCTGATATTATATTTTCACATTCATAATATCGTCATTATCATCATCAACCAAGATTAATCCACTGCTGGATGAAGGTTATCCCAACCTAATTCTACTCTTCTTGGTCATATAAACTGCAATATTTTTTTTAAATTTGTGATTTTATATACCTACCCATTTATATCGTCATTATCGTCATCAACCTGTATCAATCCACTGCTGGATGAAGGCCTTTTTAAGCTGATTCCACATCTTTAGGTCTTATAAATTCCTATTCTTATCAGATATAATATGTATTACTTCATTATTTATCAACATTTGTCTCGATATGAATGTCCCGCACCGGGAAACTATATTGTTTAAGGTTAATTTTTAAAACAAAATATGATTTTTAAAATATTATTCTGTGGCTCCAAGCATTTATTTTTTATAGACAATGAAACAAAATAATGTTTAAATTTAATTTTTATGCTGCTAACCTTTTTCAATTATGTAAATGGGACCCGAAAGAGATTAATATTCGCGTTATATTGGATCGCTATTTATGATAATCACGATTGAGATGTATAACTATTTATCATATTTAAATGCACATACCTACACATATATTGTATTAAAATTAAAATGACAGTGGTAGCAATCGGCGATTGCCAGCTGTTTTGCTAGGCTTAGCAGCCTGAAATGGTGTCAGATGATATTGAGAAGGCCAGACTCCAGAATAAACTACGCACATGACTCCAAATTTGTATTTGCAGTGACGACATGCATATCGTAAAACTGACAAATCAGATAAATTTTCAATTGTCTGACGTGAATGAAAATCCATCCCGAAGGGAAAACTATGGCGCCGTCTATACACACTTTACAATAATTATATTAAAATCCAACACCAAGTCACTATGATGAAAAGCTGTCTGCAAGACCTAGCGAGACAGACTGGCGAGAGCCAGCTGGCTCAGCTAGTATTATAATTAATACATAATAATATGTATGTACTGGACACAAAAGTATATAGTTTGCTTATTTCGCTTTTGATTTTGTTTTAGAACAAACTAGTTTTTTGTATATAAAATTAGCCGTTAATATTTATGTACGTCAAAAACTTTCGATTTTTTCTGTGGACGCCACCAGTGCTGCCAGATGAAATAAAAATATGAATTTGCTGAATATTGCCATTAATTTTGCGATTTTTTCCCAAACGAACATTAACTAATTAATACCTCCAAAGTACGATAAAAAATTATAAGTAGGTAGGTTTTTTTATTGTTTAAATATCAAAAATAATTAAATTATATTATGTAATACCTACCCTTTTAAAAAATAACATTTTTAAATTTATGTTTTGTATAATATTACCTACACTATTACAGGATATCTTTCTAAAATAATTTGGTACGCAAATTAACTATCATGATACAACATTTAGAATATTTTTTTTTATTGTTTAGACCTCAAATATAATTAAATAATAAATGCAATACTCTTAAAGTGACATTTTTCTAATTCATTTTTTTGATATATTCCGTGATTTATTCCTAAAATAAGTAGGTAGGTAGGTACGGTAGTACAAATTTAATAAGTGGGGTTTCCTATTGTTTAAATCTCAAAAATAATTAAATATTATGTAATACCCCAGCAATATTAAATAAATAAACGAACATTCATTATTATATAAAATATTAACACGAAATTAACCATAATAAATAACATAAACAACTAATTTTGAATATTAATCAATATCCCATAATCCATGTTCCCCAATCATCGTGTTCTTTAAATGCTGTTGATCAGAGAACAATAATCAGTTTTTTAAATTAATTGAAATATGTAAAATCCTAATGTAATTCACAATTTCATTGTATTTGATAAATTTATATTTGTCATGATTTTGTGATAATGTAATATGTAATATTATATACCATGTCTGGAATATTATTCATTTATCATGCTATGTAATGTTATTCATTTATCATGCTATGTACTATTATTTTTTGTTGTACATTTATATTTCTGCAATAAAAATAATACTTATATCAATTTTTTGACTTTTTATTACCATATTACAATGCACCAGATTATTTTAAAAAAAAGCCCGCCAGCTACACCATGTTGATAGAGAGAGACAGAATATTACTTTAGAGAGAGACAACTTTGAACCAGTAGGTATATTTGAGTGGCAGGCCCCTGGTCATAACAACTAACGGTATTTTTAATATTTTTATAACTTATAAGTAGAGTGTTCGATTGTTAATTTACAAAAACAAAACACCGCATGCACGGCAATATAATGGAGGGTACTACAAATATAGGTTTATTGAAAACATATGTGAGTATGTCTACATGCATGCTTCGCTTAGTTACAGTTTATCCGAAACTTGTCTTGTTAACTTAACTTAACCTGTACAGTGTTCTTACTTTGCCTAATCTCTTCCAGATAATTCCCGACGATCTGTGTCGAAGGGCAGGCTTGGGCGCAACATTGCATACAGTATAAAATCGTGGCTAAGATATAATAGTTGTAGTATTATAGTATAAACCAAATTTGATACATCAGTAGAAAGTTTAAAATTCTATATGAGGCCCCGAGAGCCAAAGGAGCTCAAGCACAAAGTGCTACAAAATGGCCGACAAGTTTTCAGTGAATTTATTTTTTTAATTTGAAACTTGAATGTTGAAATGGACAATTATTTTCTAAACAAAGCAAATTTAAAAAAATCAAAGTATTATTTTCAATAATATTTCTTCTTTTCTTTTGACCATGTCCGATCCTAATAGGATCATATGGGCCTCCACAGAGTAGAAGTTTGTATTAACAGATTTTGTTTTTTACGAGAAATGGATGACAGCCACTTGCTCAACCTATTAGGTTCATACCCTGACAGACACAAATTGAAAAACAATATGTGTACAACGCTTAAGTCGCGCGGCCACCGTGGGTGTTTAGATATTTATAAAATATTATTAATTGCAGCTCGTAGCTGGACAGAAAGGTGCAATGGAAGTAGCCCGAGCAGAATGCCCGCTGTGGCGTGATCTCCTCGGTGCATGGATGCTCTTTGTCTCTCCGGGGGCCCGCCATGGCGACCTTGGTCGAATTGCCAGGGCCTGCTCCACGGTCCGGCCTCACGGCTCTCTCGTACCAAAAGCGACTCAAATGGACACCATTAATTTGGCTCCAGGGGCCCTATGTTAGAACTTGCGAGTGCAAGCTTCCCGGTCGACATGACGTCATATGACATCATTGTGACGTACTACCGGAGTGATAATAGCACTCGAGAAAATCACGCTACTCAGACAGCGGCGCTATTCATTGTCACCATACACATATAGGTGTTTCATCGTAATAGTTATGTACGGTGAGCACTGCGCGCGGGCGGCATGTCTCGAGCGTGGATTGGCTGACGTCACAATTACGTCATGTCGTCTGGTGCCACACGAGTCGATAGTTAGGAAATCGGGGCCCTGGATCTTTGATGGGCACCCTTACCTATCGCTTAGGTTAAAGGCAGCTTGACTCCAGTAGCTTTTTCTAAATGGTGTTCGATTTAAAATTAAGGATATTCAGTGTGTTTTTGGTAATTTTTTGTATCGTTGAATACATTCAGCCGTTGAAGAAAATTGTATTGCACAACTACATATTTTTCAAGTAAAATTGTGTCACAGGCAATTTTTTTTACCATTAGAGCAAATCGTGATGTGTGTTTATCTCACTTATCTGGTCGGCCTGCTACGCTAGGTCCCCAAGCTAGAGTCCTGTCAGCCCCCCTCTTATGGGGGCCATGCACTTGCCTTCCAGTTACCAGAGTCAGGTACTTGTCTAACGTGGTCGTCAGTCATATATTTGACCCTGTGGGGAATCCCCAATTTACATCTTTTATTATTACACTTTCAGGTACTACATGAAATACAGCACATGTCGGATAATAATTGGTTCGCGACTCACTTAACAGATCTCCTCATGCAATGTCACAAACTAAACATCGTGGATGAGAATCAAACCAAGTATGTATTCTGTCAATCATTGCTTCTGTGTAATTTTCTACTAACGACGCACAAACAAACGCACCCAAAAAAAGTTGGAGTTTTAACATTGGGTGATCCAGGTAAATGGACCTTACCCACTGTAATTTAATGCGAAAAATACTATAATTTTAACGGATTCACTAGAGAAAGCATGTTCTTATACTCTAGTTTTAACCAATTTTTCTAACATGAAAAAAAAATATTGACACTAATTTCCGCCCAACTGCCAACTGTACTATAATCACTGTAGTATTTGCACTATGTCCTTGGTTGGCATATTGTGAATGATAATAAATATCTACATGTCCAGTATTCAATGGATGTGAGTTCAAATTTCACAAGATCCAACATTTTTTCAATTATCTTTGAATACGTCAGTAGGATTAGAGATTGTGATTTCTCGACCATTATTTGATTCTCTTGACTCAATTCTCAAGACAATAATTGGGCACCTAGAAATATTGATTGATTGAATTCTCGAGAAATTCTTTTGGACCTATTTGGTCTTCCAGGATGCAAATATTTGTTTTGAATGTGTTTTTCTGATTCCACTGTATTACTCATGGTACTGTTAGAGGTTACTTCATCTCACACGTGTGAGTAAACATTACAAAACCTTATCTAGAAGAAAAACCACTATATCTGCCCTTTTCAGATTAGTTCATGAGAATCAGCATACTTGCGTAATTGTTTACCAAAATATCCGATGTTATTTCAAAACCACAAATTATAAATCTTTTTAATAAAAATGTATTAAATTGAGGTTGCGGTAAACCACAGTTTCCTGCGACGGTATAAACTGTATAAGTCATACACTCTTTGTCATTTTTCTGCTGTATTAGCTCGTAAGTGCTTGTCTGTAATATTATTCTCCATCAATAAATTCTGTGTGTGAAAGTTTTTGCAGTTTTTAAAGTATTTACCTGTAAATCCTTATCGGGCAGTTCTCCTGACAAATTACCCTCCTTTCAAGACAAATTTTAATTACATTTTAATCATCTTGATTGTGTTAACTGTTCATACCATAGAGGTATTAAATTAAAACAGGGGCAAGGAATCGGCTTTCTCATACAGCTGAATGAAGCAGGCCAACAATAGCCGATAACTTTAAAACTTTAAAAATTCAGGGCATCACCGAGGATTTACTTTGGTCATTATAATGTTAACATTCAAATTTTGCCACAAATTGATTACCAGCCCGCCCCACCATACTTTTTCGCCATACTAGCCGGCTTCACCATACTTTCATATAACCTGCCGACCCTAGGTTCATACTATAAGTATGTCACTTGGTATTATATGGGTTCACTCTGTTCAGTTTTACATCAAGATAAATCGAGCGAGTCCCGCCCTTTACTATTTATTTGTTGTAAACCGGGACATAACAGTACAAAATAGCAAGGTATGGCATATGAAACCAAATTATTTTAGGTATTTTGAGTTGCCATTAATGGATTGTTGGTGACATTTCACTTTACAGATGGATATTTTCTCGCACAGGCTCATTAGAAATGAAGCTTGCCCCTACCTGTCTGGAGAAGGTACACCTCTACACAGCCGGAAGGAGCAAGAAATTGAAAACTCGAGAAACTGAAGACTCAAGAGAGAGAAACTCTAGAGAATTGAGATCGGGACGAAGAATTTTTTTACTTTTCTGTGAGTACTTACACGTTATAACAAAGAGAAGAAAATGTGTAATTATTGCAAAAAACCAGGTCATTTGATTGAAAATTACTTTAAGAAAGATCCATCTAAACATGAAAAGTATCTGAAAGATAGAAAAATAAATGTCAATGTTATTTCAAAAACCTCGAACGAAACGTTGTGGTGCATTGCGACAGAGGAAGAGGAATAGAACAGAATGCACAATTATCGGATTCATGCGAGAAAGTAGATGAATTAAATCTAGCTTGTTCCACTCTCCATGATACCCATTATTTTTATAGAAACTGACCAATCATTAAAAGCTCACGCGAAACAAATAAAAATTGATAAAGATTATCTTAAAGATCTACCTTATGTGAACCTTAGAATATATTATAAAAAAATTATTAAGGACTGTACAGTTTTAATCGATACAGGAGCCGCCATATCTCTTATAAAGAAAAATCCACATAATAAAGATATTTATTGAAAATTAAAAGTAGATAAAATACAAATAAAAGGAATTGAAAAATCCGAATTAATCTCTGAAACAGAAGGAACCCTACCTCTGAATTTTAAGTTTAAAGATAAAAACTTTAATCATTTATTTTGTGTTATTGCGAATATAAATTTAGACCTTGACGGAATACTAGGTAATGACTTTTTCACAAATAAACTTTGTAAAATTAATTACGAATCAAATACTTTGCATATGTTGAATAATATTCAGTTACCTTTAAAAAGGAGTGTAGTCATTTATAAATTAGAACCTAGGTCCGAAACCTTTTTATTAAAAGTCGATGTCACCAACCCTGAAGTGAAAGAAGGATTAATATTAGATTGAAATAATTAGGAGATAATATTAGAGTGTTTAACGTATCAACCAATGTAGACAAGGATAAGAAATGTTTAATTTCGCTTCTCAATACAGGAGATAAAATAATAAAGATTTATACTGCCGTACTAAGCACAGAGGCCGTAACTGACGTATTTAGGTATTTTCATGTTTTGATGAATTTGGATTCAACAGAGTTTTTGTATAAGATCGGTAAAAAAAAACCAGCCAAAACTGCTATATTCTATATTATAAAAGCCGTATATACGCAGTATGAGGAAAAACACGATAAATACTAAGCGGTTCGGTCGTAACTAGTATTTACTAAAGGATTTAAGACGTATCTGACACAGATACGGCTAATATCCTTTAGTTTTTCGGACTTACGGCCGAACTGGGCTAGTATTGCTGTTGTTACGGCCAAATTGCTTTAGTAATAATACCATATTTCGATCGCTATTGCGTGACTGCAAAAGCCGCATTCAACATTTGACTGTTACTCAGTGTGAACCTAATGATTCTATAACCGTGTATTTGATTTTTTTTGTTGATAGCTGCAGTCATATTATCTTATATTTGTTTGATTTGACTTTGGTTGATTTACGCACATTAAGTAAATATTTGTTTTTTTACGTAATCGAAAGTTTTACCTTAAAATTATCAGACAGGTTCGCTGCCGGTGGCGCCGGTCGGAGACGCCTGGTCACTCATGTTGCTGTGATATTTGATACTTTTCATAACGTGAGCACCAAATACATAAAAGCAATCGGTGAACCGTTAAATTTCAAATTTATGGGTCAGGCTTGAATAATAGACTGTGTAAAAATAGTTTGGAGCATTATTCAATGGCGACAGTCACAAAGCCTACTTGAATGTTACCAATGTGTTGGTAGTGTGAAATGTTTTATAATTTATGAGTTATAATAACTTCTTATGACAAATACCTCTCACGTTTGAAGGACCACTGATTGAATTGAACTTCTTATCTGCAAAAAGTATCCATTTCCAGTATACTTTTTCCTAGTATTATTAAAACTCCAATTGGAATAACTAAAGAAAAAAAGGATAATATTATAATATCTAAATTAATCGACTCTGGAAAAGATATTATTCCAAATAACCGAATGAAGTTTTGGAAAGATTTGCCTGTTAACTCTTAACAACTTTTATACAAATTACTGATTTATATGATTTTCAAATCATTTAAGTATATTATATTATATTGTTTTATTCTATTTTTTATTTTTACTTATTTTAGACATTAATTATTACAACTAACTACTTTCAACGTATATGACTGCTTTTCTGTTGTTTGCTATTTTTATATTCATTTTTAATAAATTGTCTTACAATGTAATGTTAAGATCATAAACAATATTATTTTATTATCCTAAAGAAATCCTAAATATTATTCTATTCCATTTACTCCAGAATTCTTGTTTGAAAAAAAGATATCTGATATTAATGGGGGAAAAATGTAGATACGGCCATATTACCTTAGTAAGCTCTAAGAAATGCTTTGTATGAAGGAGGCCGTAAGTGCATTATTTATGTGAAAAATGACAAATATGAGATCTTTATGGGATGTTAACAAATCTCACACCAAAATACTGCATTATAGGCTTATAAAATAAACAATGAGTAAACTCGTTTCTCCCACTTGCCTTAAATGCAGATACGGCCTGTGTGCTTAGTACGGCAGTATAGTCTCAAAGTTGAATTGTTACCTTTCGAAGTAACTGGTAAAAAATCAGTGAATGACGAAAAAATAAATAAAATTAGTGCAACGTCAGAACGTATGAAAGCACTTGAAAAATTAATCAATCAAAAACATTTGAATAGTGAAGAAGATAAATCCTTAATGGAAATATGTATGTCAAGAATATAATGATTTATTTTTCCTTGATTTAGTTTTACTAGTTTTACTAATGCAGTTAAACATAAGATTAATACATCTCATGATAATCCATACTAAGACTTATAGATATCCAGAGATTCATAAGGCGGAAGTTAATAAACAAATAAGTAAAATGTTGAATCAAAAAATTATTAAAGCTTCAAATAGTCCTTATAGTTCTCCGATTTGGATTGTACCTAAGAAGATGGACTCTTCTGGACAAAAGAAATAGCGTATAGTCGTTGATTAAATTAAATGAAGTCACTATAGGAGACGCTTACGCGCTGCCTAACATTACAGATATATTGGACCAGTTAGGAAATAGCAAATATTTTACTACTTTGGACTTAGCATCCGGGTTTCATCAAATAAAAATGGATGAAGCAGATAGTAAGAAGACAGCTTTCTCACAATACGACACGGAGTTACGAGTACATTAGAATGCCGTTTTCATTAAGGAATGCTCCGGCTTCATTCCAGAGATTAATGGATGATGTATTAACTGGATTCCAAGGAATAAATTGTTTTGTATACTTAGATGACATAGTTGTGTACGCTGGCTCGTTGAAAGATCACCAAAATAGTCTTGTGAATGTATTTAATAAACTACGATAGTTTACTCTGAAATTGGAACCAGATAAATGGGAATTCTTGCGAAAAGAAGTAGCTTATTTAGGTCATATAATCACAGACGAAGGAGTAAGTCCCAACCCCGAAAAGATTACAGCAGTTACCAATTTTCTAGAGCCGAAAAACCTAATAGAAATAAAACAATTCCTAGGATTAGTAGGTTATTATCGTAAATTTATTCACAATTTCTCAAAATTATCTTAACCATTAACAACATTATTAAAGAAAGATGTTCTGTATCAATGGACCGATCTTCAGCAAAGTGGATCCGAAGAATTTAAAAAGATGTTAGTCACAGCACAAATATTGCAATACCCTGATTTTATGAAACCTTTACATTAATGACATGTACATCAAATTATGTATTAGGAGCTGTGTTAACTCAAGAAATAATTGGAAAAGATTAACCTGTGCGTTATGCCTCTAGGACAGCGATACTCAACCTGCGGCCCGCGGGCCACATGCGGCCGTTTAAGCTTTTATGTGCGGCCCGAAACATATTTATTATCAGGAATTTCATATATCTTGAGATTCGTTTCAACTTTGACGCACAGATAGTGACACCGGAAGAGGATTGTCATTATGGTCCACATCAGATCTGGTATAAGAGTGTTGCTATTGCACACGATTAATTTAAAAAAACACAATTTTTAAAATCTCAAAAATGTTTTGTAAAAAAGGGGGGATTTCATGATTTTTTTCGTCACACCAGTAGTGATGCGGCCCGCGTTACTTCACAAATATATGAGGCGCCGAGTGCCAAAGGAGCTCAAGCGCCAACTTTACGATTTTTGACATTTGAATGTAGGTTTTTTCTATAAATCGATATGTATCATGCCACAAAGTCTTATCGCTCAAATAATTATAGATATTTTACAATAGAGATTTATTTTCTGTGGCATAATTGTTATGGTCGTTATGTCGGCACGCCACAGAAGCTTATCCGCCATTATTCTATGGAGAGCACGAGACCAAAACAGCTGTCAGATTTGTCTTATTGAATATACGTTCTCAACAATGAAAAAAAACTAAAAATGAGCTCAAGAAGGTTAGAAAAATAATTTCGACGTGTGTTAAACCTGTAAACGAGGTAAATCACGGTAAGTTTAACATGTTTTATCCGTTTTTCTTTCACATACGCTGTTGTTTAAAATATTTTAGATTACTTTTGAAATATGGTTATTAACGTCATTTTAGTAATTATGTCCACTAAACTTTTATTTCTATGAAAGAAAATAACTCTTATTTCTAATTTCATCTTATTTTATATCCAATTACGATTGATATACACTAAAAAAAGTATTTAAAAAATCCCCCGAATCCTTGAGAAAAAATGATGGTGTTAATTTTGAATAATGATTTTGTTATTTTGGCCAGTTTGCAGTAACGATTTGATTTAGTATTATTAGTAATATTGGGTATATATACGGTTATTACAAAAAAAACAATCCAAAGGCTTTGAAATCATTGCTGTAATGGCAAAAACGTATTTAATATTATAAGGTAAATTTTATGCCAAACAAACTCATGTAACAATCATAACAAATTTGACCATTTTTTCAGTGTTTATTTGGCATAATAAAATTTGTTTATATCAAAATGTTTTTTTATTGCTATCCAAATCCTTACATTAAAACATTTTTTTTAAATGATTTATTTTTTTAAATTAATGCCATTATTTGAGTTTGAAAATGTTAATGCCACAGAAGCTTATGCAACATAAAAAAGTATCAAGTGCCACCTTTTTTCATTTTCTATATGCCAAAGGGGCTCAAACACCATTTTTTTTGGAATCCAATAGATATTTTTCATTAAATATTATTGCAAATAATACTTTGATATTTTTAAATTTGCTGTGCTTAGAAAATAATTGTCCATTTCAACATTCAAGTTTAGAATTAAAAAAATAAATTCACTGAAAACTTGTCGGCCATTTTGTAGCACTTTTGTTAAATGGCGCTTGAGCTCCTTTGGCGCTCGGCGCCTCATATGTATTTGGCCCGAGGAAAAAAAAGGTTGAGTATCATTGCTCTAGGACATTAAAGTCAGCTTAAGGAAATTATAGTACAACGGAAAAAAAATTGCTTGCAGTAGTTTGACAACGAAACAATTTTGACCCTATATCTATGGTAGAAAGTTCACATTTGTCACAGATCATAGACCTTTGTTATGGTTATTTAATACAAAAGAATCGTCTAAACTCCTCCTATGGAGATTAAAATTAGAAGAGTATACATATGAGATCTATCTAGTCTATAAACCAGGTAGAATTTATTCCAATGCAGATTGTTTATCGAGATTACGTGTTAGTGTTCTAACCGCCGATAGTACATATAAAGATTTTCTAGAAAAAAGGTATTGCATATCCAACCGCAATAGATTTGAATGATGAAATTCCATTTTGTACAGATATAATGTGTCACTCAGAAAATTCTGAAGTATTCAAAATAAATAGTCATGAATTATATCAAACAGAAACGACAAGTAGAAATTCTAAAATTCATTCATTATTCGTAGGATGTTTATCACACTTGAATGGTCAAAGACATAGCTTATAATTAGTATCTTTAGAATTATCTTCAAATGTGTTAATCTTGCCCATTTTTTGAATAATAAAATGCCTAATTCTTGTCAAATTTGGGATCGCAGAGATTATCAATATAATTTTTTATCGTAAATATTTCACTATAATAATGTCGATATAAATTATACTGATGGTTTTATAAATGCGTTTAAAAATTAATAAATCTAAAAAATCTTAACAGCTTAACGTCCGCGGACTCGTATTTGAGTCCTTGAAAAACATAGGGTTACTGTCCGTGGACGCGTATATGCGTCCTACGTCATACATTACATTATATTGAAAAAATACTGGGTTATAATTGAGTTTGCTTTCAAATGTCGATGAGAGATGGTGGTGTACACATCAACGTATTATTTAACAAAAAATTAAATATTATTTTTACTAAATAGTTTTGTAAAAATAATGCTAGATGGTACACTGACGTGTGTGAGAATAACACGTGCCTTTTCATTATAATATTTTTGTATTTTTAAATTTTGCTGGTGTAGTTCACTGCTTAGCGAGGTTACACAATAATATGCGTAATACATACAAGCATACGATGCATATGCATAGCGTGCACCTAGGGGCCCCATACGCAACATCGTAGTATTGGTTAGCAACACTTTGCGTAGTGATTTATGACTAGGCCGAACCATATGGCAATTTTTTATGGTGCTCCGAGTCATTCCGAAAACAATTATTGACGTGTTTATGGGGAAGTTGATAATAGTATCGTATGACCTATTCAAACGTGGCAGAGGTTCTCAACATATGTTTACGAAACAAATTAAAAAATATTTCTTTGAAATATATTATTTTATGTTACATAGCAGATATAAATTTATGGGTCATAACTGTTAGGTTACGTAAGTTTTATTGCGGTAAAGATAGAATCTATCCATTTAAACTATAATATAATTTGTACTTACCACTCATTTGGCATCCAGTTTTTTGGGTCACATAACAAACACATATTATTGTTTATAAAATTTTCTAAATATGTTTCATCTCCTCCGCCCATTTTGAGGTGAATAAAAATAAAATTTATATATGAAGATTACAATCATAAAAGATTAGCAAGAGAAGAGCAATTTTCGCGACGTTTTGACCGATAGTTCAGAAGAGACTAAATACAATTTACTTATATAGATTGTATAAAAACTTATAAGACACTACCCAGATTTCTTTAATACCTACTAATAAGAGTAATATGAACCTATTATTTCTCAGAATGACTGAAAAAAATAAGGAAACAAACTTACATGGGGATGGGGGTGAATCTGCAACAGGGATGATTGATTTGAGAAGCAGGGATTTATAAACTTTGGGTATTTATAATATGATATAACATTATCGTATTTGTTCGATTCATCAAAACAAATATGGTTTCAAGTAAAATAATCTATTTACAGCTAAATTCTTGAGAATAGTGTACTTTTTCATGGTTTAAATCGTTCTAACTATCTGGGTTTCACCTTTCGGCATCTTCAGATTCAATATAGGTCTATCGATGACGTAAACACAAGTTGCAATTGTGTATTTACCAATCAACCCATAAATGATAGGTAGAATTTGTTATTATCCATAATTTATTTTTTTATGATTTTCTAAAATATTTGTATTCTACAATTGTATTGAAAGAGTTCATCCAATTCAATTCTCACACATATGAACATAAAAACAAAGAAAACAATGTGAAAAAGTAGATTTTACATATTTAAAAAAAAGACCTTTCAGTAGATTTAAGTTTTTTTCATTACACCACATAAAAATGCAACCCACAGATATAGAACCACTGCTCAAATGGCATTGATTTATGCGGCGAAGTATCTGGAAGCCATCAAATCAAATTCGGTTAAGATATCTCAATTGGTTTACAAGTTATAGTGAATTTAGTGAAATGGCAGTTTTTTGCAAATTTTTTGCAAAATCGCCCGGCCGCCAGGTGTAGTTCAATAAAAAAACATGCGGACATTAAGCTGTTAACACCACTGCACATTTATGTACTGAAATATGACTATATTCTAAAACATTAGAGGGAGAGGTTTAAAAGAATACTATTTTATGTAATAAAAATACTTTATGCAGTCATCAAATGTTTAAAATAAATATAAAGGATAATAAGGCTTCAAAATTATATAAATAGATTATCTACAACGTTTAAGGTATGTCCAGGATCATGCTTTGAATATAGAAAAAAAGCTCCATTTTGACCCACGCTGAGCACGTCCACCCTTAATAATGTTAGGAGTGTATCAATCTCAGACTTTGTAGATCCTTTCAATATGTTAGATCATGGTTTCCCAAACTATGGGTCGCGAGCAAATATTGAGTGGGCCCTCGCCACTGTATACATGAATTATAAAAAAAAAATAATAAAAAAATAATACTTTTATTATTGAAAACCAAGTGCAGCCTAAGATGAACGTACTGTCTGAAATTTCCAGTCATTTATCACTGTTTATAAATAACTTTGACGACTATTTTGGGGAAGAGATGAAAAAGTTTGATTTGTTGCGTTGGATTTGTAACCCATTTCAAGACGACTTACCAACTAGTATGTCAACAAAAGCAAGTGAAGAACTCATTGATTTATCAGAAGATACGTCACTGAAAAATAGTTTCAATCGTAAACAGTTAACGAAATTCTGGCTCTCAGTTGCTGATAATTATCCTTGCCTGTTCGATGAAGCTATGAAAGTCCTCCTCCTCTTTACTACCTCATATCTATGTGAGGTCGGATTTTCGGCTATGGTTAACATTAAAACTAAATACCAAAATAAATTGGATATATCAAACTCACTGCGATTAAAAGTAACTAAAGTTGAAGTTGATGCTAAAACTGTAATGAAGAAAAATAAGAAACAAATACATCCTTTCCCATTGAAATAACTTTGTAAAAAAACCTTGCAGGTGTAGGTATTTAAGTAAAATTTTTTTTTTATTTAAGTTGTGTTTTATATTTCAACAGTTTTTCATTCATATTGGTAACACTTATAAAAAAATATTTTTTTATTTCAATTAGAACAAATAAGACAGCATTAAATAGTTCCACGACTCGCCACTACGGAAGACAGCTAAGAGGTGGGTCCCAAGATTGAAAATTTTTGTTAGATGGGTCGGAGCCCAGTCAACTTTGGGAACCACTGTGTTAGATTATCACAAAATAAAATATTTAATCATGTTTGTATTTGATGACACAGATGTAACTATCAACATTTATAAAAACACTATTAAATCTCTAGCTGAAAGAGATATACCACAAATACTTACTGAAAATCACGATGTATGGCAGGACATCTAGGTTACCATAGAATGTATAATAGAATTAAAAATTGTTATACTTGGCCTAAGATGAAAAGTTCAGTCGAAAATTATATTAAAAATTGTAAAGAATGTCAAATGAATAAGGTAAATAGACAAAATAACACTGCACCTATGGAGATTACCTCTACGTCAAAAGAAGCTTTTGAAAGAGTAGCTCTTGATATTGTAGGACCCCTTCCAGAAACTAGGAATGAAAAAAGATTTATATTAACCCTCCAGGATGACTTAACAAAATTTAGTCAAGCTTATGCATTGAAAAATGCCCCAGCAGAAGAAATCGCAAATAAATTTATTGATTTCTCATCTTGTTTTGGAATACCTAAATTGATCTTAACCAATCAAGCTCAAAACTTTATGTCACAGCTTTTTTTCAAGGATTACTAAGTTACTTAATGTTAAGCATAAAAATTTTACCCCTTATATGCCTCAATGTAACGGAGCTTTAGAAAGAATCCATAGCACCCTAAAAGATTACTTGAAACATTATTTTAATCACGATCAGACTGATTGGGACGAATTTATCTCAATTGCTATGTTATGTTACAATACCAACATCCACACGACAACAAAATACACCCCCTACGCATTAGTATTCGGGAAGAAAGCTATCATACCGAGTAGTTTATATCGAAATGATACACCAACATATAATGATTACATTACACAATTAAAATATAGATTTTCCCAGTCTCATAGGATTGCAAGAGAAAACATTCAAAAATCCAAAGAAAAATCTAAACAGAGATACGATTCTACTGCTAAGAATAAACACACGTATAAAATAGGAGATTTAGTCGTTATTAAAAATCACCTCTGTTTAAAAAAAGCTTTATCACCAAATTATAAAGTACCCATATATGAAATTGCCGAAGTTAACTCAGCTGTAAATGTAACTTATCATGTTAATGAAATTAAGCCTTATCAAAATAACTAATGTAAACTCTGTAATTTTCAGTTAAAACACTTCGTGAAATAAAGAATATGGATACAATCGAGAATAAATGCAGCCAAGCCCTCCAAAGAATTACCTTACTAGCAAGCCTTGGTATACTACAATGTAAAAATATAGCAGTAAAACCGCACAGACTGTGTGAATCACACATGAAACTTAAGAGAATGTTCTGTAAAGCATACCGCTTTCTAGATCAAGATTGCGAAGACATAAATTACCGCGTTTTAAATGAGGTTGAGTTAAGTTGCTGGGAAAATTACGAAAGGATATTTAGGATTCAGTCAGACGCTGGACACAAAGTATGGAAAAACTACTTAAGAGATAATATACGATTAGAGATATGGTATGACGACGATGATGAAGATCAAGAATGGATTGATAACAATATGGAAGATGAAGAAGAAGCTCAGATAGAAGCCATGCACAGAGAGGACTACCACCTTGGTTCATTGCACACAATCCTTATGACTTTTATCGGGATCTGAAAGTGAAAAATTTTGATCGTTTAAAATATGTAGACTTAGAATTTAACATACTAGAAAAGAAAAATAATTAAGAAAAATTAATATCTGTAAGGAAATACGTTGTTTTCAGATTCCTGCTACTAGCATCACTACTGTGGAGTAATTGCTCATAATAAAATAAAATAAATAAAAAAGCCTTTTTATTTCTTACAAACAAAAGTAAATGATAGTTAATTGACTATATCTAATGAATATATATATAACCTATGAATATATATATATATATATATCTGTTTATGATTGTATTATCTACTTATTTTCTAGTTTATATAATATTAATTATTATTTTTTTATATTTTTGTGTAATACATATTATATATATTAAGATTTTTTATTTTGTATATAATACTATTAGATAATGTTTATAAATTAAACAGTGATATGTAATTAGTTTGTTTGGTTTGTAAGAACCCCTCTTCGGGTGAAGGCCTCTTCCAAAGCGTCCCACTGGACTCTGTTTTTGGCTATTTGTAGCTAATTTGGGCCCGCTGTTTTTATGATGTCGTCTTGCCACCTCGCATGGGGTCTTCCTCTATAGCGTTTCCCTTTTGGGCCGTTCCATGAAGTAATTATTTTTGTCCATCTTTCATCTTGTAGTCGCGCTACATGACCCGCCCATTTCCATTTAAGTCTTTTAGCATGGATTAGAGCGTCTTTGGCTTTTGAAATATTTCTTATTTTTGTGTCTTATTTTTTGTCTTTTGTTGATATTTAGCATACTACGTTCCATACCGCGTTGGCAGCTTGTGATTTTGTTCTTTACTATGCTAGAGTATCTCCAGGTCTGACTGGCATATGTTAAGCATGGTAGGAGACACGAGTTCATCACTCTAGTTTTTATCTTTGCTGTCATATCACCTTTAAATATTTCCTTTAAGCTCCAGTATTTATTCCAAGAACTTTGTATTCTTCTTTCTAATTCCAACTCATTGTTTTTCCTGTCGAAACAAATTTGTTTCCGCAGGCAGGTGTAATTTTCTGTGTAGGTAAGTACATCGTTGTCGACTGATATTCTTGATTCTGTGCTGTTCGTCATTAGCATTGTCTTTGATAGGTTCATTTCTAAACCGACTTGTTTGCTGACTTTGTTCAGTGAATGGATCATGAGTTGTAGTTGTGTGCCTGTTTCTGACAAACAGAACCAAATCATCGGCAAAACGGAGGTGACTAAGGTATTTTCCATCGATATTTTTTCCAGTCCAGTTTCCTCAATATTGATTCTAGGATGGCAATAAATAGTTGCGGAGACAGGGGGTCGCCTTGTCTTACCTTACTTAATACATTTTCTACACCCTGCTCTTTCAGCGTTTCCCAGATGCTTAAGTGGGACACTGTGTCAAATGCTTTTTTATAATCTATGAAAGCGATATAGAGAGCTCTCCTTTTTTCTTGATATTTTTCAATTAGTAGTTCCAAGGTGTGAATGTGGTCTATGGTTGAGAAGCCCTTTCTAAATCCCGCTTGTTCGATGGGTTGTTCCGCATCTAGTGGAGTGCTTATTCTTTGATTTATTAGTGAAGAGAAGAGTTTGTACAAGCATGGTAATAAGCATTTTTTTTTCGACCATGTCCGATCCTAATAGGATCATATAGGCCTCCACAGAGTAGAAGTTTGTATTAACAGATTTTGTTTTTTACGAGAAAATGGATGTCAACCACTTGTTCAACCTATTAGGTCCATACCCTGACTCACAAAAAACAATATGTGTACTTGCCAGACCCAGGAGTGATAGTCCAACGCTTAAGCCGCGCGGCCACCATAGACGTTAATAAGCTTATTGGCCTGTAATTGCCTATATCGCGTGGGTCTTCTTTTTTATAGATTAATATTATATTTGACTCTGACCGTTGAGTAGGTGTATCGGTAGTTTCCAGTATGCGGTTGAACAGAAGAGTTAGAGGTTTCAGGCGGCCTTATTCTTAGGTCAATAATTATTATAAAGCAATCATTATTCGTAGGATGTTTATCATATTTGAATGGTCAAAGACACACCTTATAATCAATATCTTTAGAATTATATTCAAATGTGTTAATCGTGCCCATTTTTTGAATAATAAAATGCCCAATTCTTGTCAAATTTGGGATCAAAAAGATTATAAAATACAATTTTTTATCGTAAATATGTCACTATATACTTAATGTTAACAATAATTTTACTAATGGTTTTGTAAATGCGTTTAAAAATTAATAAATCTAAAAAACACCACTTCACATGGACGTACTGAAATATGATTATTCTAAAACATTAGAACGAGAGGTTTAAAAGAATACTATTTTATGTAATAAAAATACTTTATGCAGTCATCAAATGCTTAAAATAAATATAAAGGATAATAAGACTTTAAAATTATATAAATAGATTATCTATAACGTTTAAGGAATGTCCAGGATCATGCTTTGAAAATGCAATAAAAGCTCAATTTTGACCTACGCTGAGCATGTCCCCCCTTAATGTTGAGTGGTGGTTGCTGAAATTTTTCTTGTGTTTTGTTAATATTATTGTCGCTTTTACTGGTCTGTGGTCTGAAGGAAAGTTGGCATTAATACTTCAATGTTTTGAACCATTTTTGGTTGATTTGACATGATAAAATCGATTTCATTTTTGTATGTTCCATTTGGTGAGCGCCATGTCCAACGTTGGTTCGGCTTTTTTTTAAAAAAGGTGTTTAGGATTGCGATTTTATTTTCAAGCGCGAAGTTTATTAATTGCTCATACATAGAAAAAATAAAAGACGGAAATGGATTATTCTTTAACGATATCGGAAATGCGAAGATCTATCACGATTACTGGAATGTCGCCACTTTTCAAGAAACCGAAAAAATATTGCCGCAACATGAAGTACTTTTAAAAATCTATGATAGAACTAGTGCAGTTTGCGTTAAAACAATTTTAGCGAATCGCCTGAATAATTGTATAGCACTAGCAAGTTGAAATAATGGTATTCGAAATATACAAACTAAATTCGAATCAATACTCCATTTGATGGGAAAAGGGTTAAGAGAGGATGGTTTGATGGTGTGGGAACAGTATTTAAAACAATATTTGGTATAAAAGTGACACAACTTATTTATAATAGCGCCATAAATAAAGTAACAGTAGATGAAAAAGAATTGAACTCGCTATTGAAAGAACAAACTCAGGTAGTTATATCAACAATATCCACATTCAATGAAACTATAAAACGTTTCCAAGTAAATGGGATAGTAATGAATGATAATTTGAAAAAATTAGAAGCATTTGCGAAAGAATTAAAAATTGAAACGGTTTTTGCAGAAACTATAATTAAATTGATTTCACAGATCACCTTATTAGAAGAAAGCACTAGAAATTTAGAAATTCAAGTTGATAGCATTATACAATCAACATTATTGAGTAAGAGTAACGTTATTCACCCTTCTTTAATTACACCAATGAACTTATTTCAAGAATTAATAAAAAAACATGAAATTATTATTGCAAGGTCGTGAACTACCAGTTCCCCTTAAGATTGATAATATCCACATAATAATGAATATTGCAACATTAAAATCATATTTTTATAAAACTAAAATCATTTATGTCATTTCAATACCACTCACCACATTACAAGATTTCTTTTGGTATAAAGTCACTCCCCTACCAATACCACATAATGCTGAAAATCCAGATGCATTTTCATTAATACAAAATGAATTCAAATACATAGGTATTACAAGAACAAATATGCAATATTATGTTAAATTCAATAGTTTTAATAAATGTAGATCACTAGTAAATAAACACTTTATAATATGTCAAATAGAAAACGTTTACTCTACAACTGATAATGGAATATGTGAAACCAAACTATTGCTTGACAGCCCTCGCAAAATACCATCAGATTGCTCAACAAAAACTATCTTTGGACACTTAAATATTTGGCATGAAATCATTCATAGTAGATGGATATTTGTTCAGACTGAAAGGACTAAAGTCACTAGATTGTTCTCCTAAACCGCTGGAAGAAATAAAAGTCATTGGTACAGGTATATTAAAATTAGAAAGTCAGTGCAAAGCTTATACTAAAACATTACAATTTTTAGCAAACAATATACAATTAAATACCTCTATGCCTTTATAGTCCAGTCAATCTGTACTTTTTGGTTGCAAAAGGTGGGGTAGAAGATTTTTTTTTCCCTACTTGTATATATATGATAATGAATAAGAAAAAAACGAGTTTGCCAATTCGGATGACTTCGGCACAACTTTTGGCGGGCAAAAAACTTTGGGTTCTTTTTTGGTTTTTCGCTTATATCTCAAAAACGGTCGGTCGTAGCAAAAATATTGTTATATGTAATTTTAAAGCTTATCAAATTTCCTAAAATTTTTATGCAATACATTTTTTTCTATCTCTGACCGTTTATGAGATATTTGCTGTTGAAAACAGTATATATGTATTCGAAAACACGCGTTTTAGTAAAAATCAAACTTTAATGAGAAGAAATACCATTTTAAACTTAAGATCTTACAAATAAATAGTTTGGGGCTACAAACTAGACTTTATGGTCAATGGGCCCAATGTTCCAGATGGTGCGTGGGAGTGGTAGAAAGGACCACATTCGAATACCCCACCATTACCGCTGGTGCCACGACACGGATCAGTACCACTATTGCTTTAGTTAAGTCTCCATCGCGCGCGCAGTTATGTTTATTCTTTACATGTGTATTGTGTTCCGATACAATAATTTAACTTACCGAAGAAGAAGTAGGTGCACAGTAATATCTCTATCATAGTCTAATGATACTGTCCTCAAAATGGTCATAAATAAATTTGAAAAAGCCATGTGTTTGCTATAAAATAATGATCCCACTGCAAAGCTATGGTTACAGTATTTTCGAATGACAACGCTCATCAAACACTTTATTCAGGCCGAACGAACTGGTGACTAGAACCTTCATTTGAAAAGTATTGAAAAAATGATTCCATTCTTTCATGCAGCAGGCCATTTATTTTACTCTAAAAGTGCCCATTTGTATCTTCAGGATATGCAACAACTGAAAGAGAAATGGACGCTGCTGAATTTGAGGAGTTCACTAGCAGAGGATATTTTACGATACGTCGCTCTGACAAACACTGGAGTGGAATTTGGTCTGATGACCATCCAACAAACATTAATGAAAACAACGAAGATTTATGGAGGTCTAACACAGGGCAGAGGTATAACTGACAGTGTTCTAACCAGATGGATTTTGGGTATGGTCAGTATGCAGAACATATGCAATGAAATTGAGTCATTCTGTAATGTTCAGTCCGAATCATCGGAACAGCATGTTGACATGAGAAGTTCCCGAATTGACCGAGACAACACTGACTCAAGTAAGCTTCTTGAATGGCTATCATTATACTACCCATTTCCCAAAACCGACGAGATAATGTCGTTTAGTAGTGGGATTGTTGGAGTAACAGCAGTAAACTGCTATAATTCCCAAGAAGAGGGGTTAAAAGGGATTAATAGAATAGTTGGTAACGACTTTCACAATGTTAAATTCAAAAGAAAAGACAAAATTGTTACCATTGCATCCGTTGGCGGCGGTATGAAAGCAGAAAGCTCTAAAGTTGTTGTAGCTGATCCGCTTACTCTATTTGAAAGAATATGTATATACCTATAAAGAAACGGCGGAAGATTTGCAACATTTCTTTACATATGAATTAGCACCCTACCCTATGTCACTGTTTTCAGAACAGGGAATGGGAAAAGGGACAAAATCATTATTCTACAAGGCTTTCACCAGCATTGAGACTCACGGCATTACACTGCCAACTTTAACAATCAGTTTATTGTGGTTAATGGAGGATATCTCCTACATAAAGTAGTTTGGTCCTGAAATTCATCCTTTGGTGACATTGGAAGATGTATTCGGATTATTTGACAAAACGCTATCATGTCATGTATCTAGTCACAAATTGAAGTTGTATTTGACAGATATACATCTAATGCGGCATCCAGTGGAGGTTTGTAGAAGGATTACGCCCTATAAATTTAAAATCACACCCTGAAATTATGTTTCAAGGAAACACTGTCAATCAGGTGGACCAGAAACTTTTTGAGCAACGAAAATAATAAAAAATTGCTTTTCTTACAGGTAGGCATAAAAGTGAACCAGGCAGAAGAGGATGCTGATGTTTTAATTGTAACTACAGGCGGACCTCGACTTACGAATGTTCGACTTTCGCACAATTCGCTATTTCGCACATTTCAAAAAAAATCGTTTTTTTTTAAAACGTCGCGCTGGCCGTGGGGTTAAGATATCCCCTTCTCGCTCGCTCACAAGCAAGTGCATTTTTTGCGTCACTTGCATCGTGCTCGCACCCGTCACTTAGCTTAGGATAGCTGATATAGTCTTGCGCAGGAGCGCGTGCGGGCGTGTCATGTTGTGCGTTTTGCTAATTTTTTCATTTGAAATATTTCACCCTAAAAATTTATAAACATGAGTGAGAAACGGAAAAAACTGCAGTGTTGATACGAACAAAAAGAAATCAAGGACTTATAAACTTCACATGACGTTCTAATTGCGGTGAATCTTTTGCTTCAATCCGACGTTCGTATGATACAAACAGGTCTGATACGATATGTTCAATTTTGAAAAATAAAATTAAGGAATACGTTCAAAATTGTGGAAATATATTATCTTTAAAGTTTGTTTCCAAAAGACACGGCATAGTTATGGATGAAATGGAAAAATATTTTGTCATCATGGATCGACGACCAACATCAAAAAGATGTCCCTCTGAATATTTCAATTATTCAAGCGAAGGCTCTTAGTTTGTACAAAGATTGGAAGGCTAGAAAAAGAAGATTCTAACACGATAATAACAAGCAAGTAACGGTTGGTTTATATTAAATTCACTGGAGAATCGGTTGATGCGAATAAATATGCTGCAAAAGACTTTATTTCCTCATTATCCAAAATTATTGAAGATGGAGAATATTCCTCTAGCCAAATATTTAATGTAGATGACACAGGTTTATTTTGGAAAAAATGGCTAGTCGTACATTCTTATCTAAGGAAAAATCACTTGCCCCTGGGCATAAACCTTCAAAAAACCGATTGACATTGCTTCTTGGTGGAAACTTGGCTGGTGATTTAAAATTGATGCCAATGTTAATTTACCAACCAGAAAATCCCAGAGCATTGAAAGGGAAGGATAAAGAATTGCTTCCAGTAATCAAATAAAAAAGCCTGGGTTTACTGCGTTAATATTAAAAGATTGGTTCACTTTACATTTCGTGCCAGCAGTTAAGCAATATTGTAGATTTACCATTTAAAATATTTTATTTAAAATAAGAAAAAGAAGAGTGGCAAACAGTTAACTCTTGATAACTTTTTAAGGGAAACACCCGCAAACCCCACTTAAACATGTCTCTTAAACATCTTATATTTACTTGATAAATATATATTTCAAAATACACACAGTTTAATTTTTTTACTACCCTCTACTTTCGAACATTCAACATTCGCACACCTTTTCAGGAACCAATTATGTGCGAAAGTCGAGGTCCTCCTGTACTGACATTTTAAAAGCAAATGAATTCAAAAACGTAGTAATAATAGGTGAAGATATTGACCTTCTTGTACTGATGTCGGCAAGAGGACAATTCTTGGACAACTTATTCTTTCGAAAACCTGGAAAGGGAAGTAAACCATACTGATTTGTGTCATGGTACCAGCGGTACTGGTGGGGGTATTGGAATGTGGCCCTTTCTACCACTCCCACACACCATCTAGAACATTGGGCCCATTGACCATTAAGTCTAGTTTGTCACCCCAAACTGTTTATTTGTAAGATCTTAAGTTTAAAATGGTATTTCTTCTCATTAAAGTTTGATTTTTACTAAAACGCATGTTTTCGAATACATATATACTGTTTTCAACAGCAAATATCTCATAAACGGTCAGAGTTAGAAAAAAATGTATTGCATAAAAAATTTAGGAAATTTGATAAGCTTTAAAATTGTATATAACAATATTTTTGCTACGACCGACCGTTTTTGAGATATAAGCGAAAAACCAAAAAAGGACCCAAAATTTTTCGGTTTTTTGCCCGCCAAAAGTTGTGCCGAAGTCATCCGAATTGGCAAACTCATTTTTTTCTTACTCATTATCATTTATACAAGTAGGGAAAAAAAATCTTCTACCCCACATTTTGCAACCATATCATATTTTTCGGTCTAATTTGACTGGACTATTATGTACCTACGAGGGTGGGTCAATAAGTCCTTAGAAAAGCCGACAGGTGGCGCGATTAGTACTGTAAGCGGTTTGTTTTCATGCAGCGGCACTACCGATTCAGTATGCTGCGAAGTTTCAATCAGATTGGTCGGGTTGTTGACAATAAACGCAATAGGGTTGTGGCCTCTAAAGCCCTGTTGTCGCTCATGCAACGCAATCCGGATGAATTTTTTCGTCGCTTTGTGACTGTAGATGAAACATGGATACACCACTATACTCCCGAGACGAAAGAACAGTCGAAGTAGTGGATTGCGAAAGGCGAACCATGTCCAAAGAAGGCGAAAACCGTAAAATCAGCTGGTAAGGTTATGGCTACTGTATTTTGGGATGCACGTGGAATTATTTTCGTTGACTATTTGGAAAAAGGAAAAACAATAATAGGGGATTATTATGCATCTTTATTGGACCAGCTAAAAAACGAAATTGAAGAAAAACGGCCTCATTTAAACAGGAAAAAAATCCTCTTTCATCAGGACAATGCCCGTGTTCACACATGTTTACGATCAATGGCTAAAATTGAAGAATTGAAGTTCGAATTGGTCGACCACCCACCGTATTCGCCAGATTTAGCCCCCAGTGACTTTTTCCTTTTCCCAAATGAAGAAGTCATCGATCGGACAAATGCTTATTTTGAGGACCTTCCGAAAACTTATTTTTCTGACGGTTTAAAAAAAAATTGAGAAACGTCTAACCAAGTGTATTGAGCTCCAAGGAGATTATGTTGAGAAATAAAAAAAAAATACAAAAATAAAAACTGTTTTAAGGGGGATGTCATCAAAAGTTTCGTTTTTATAGAGCCATCTATTCCCCGAATTACAAAGCATATAGGTCAAAATTATATCAGAATCTAATTCCAATTACAATCCAATTTGAATGAATCTTCGAGGCATCTTATCTAGATGTCACTGTAATTATATATTAATAAAAAATCTAAAAACAGGTGATATAATTACAGTTATTATTTAAACAATGGTATATATATTTTTTGCATTTTATTTCAATCAGACTTTTTTATATTTTGTCAGATTATTATAAAAATATACGTGGACCATCGACCTGGTAGTACCTTATAATAATTACTTATGTGAGTTTAATTGGAATGGATTGGATTGTATTAGAATTTGGATTTGGATTTTATAGTAATATTAAAAAAAATATATACATGTAATAATATTGTGTAATGATATTTATATGTGATAACAATCTGTGAATTATTGACATTCTCATAGTAATGAAGATAATTAATTAGGTATGGAATCATTAGACCATACACACGATCTCCATAAAAATGGCGTCATAGACTATTTTACAACACATTTTTAGAAAATAATGATTAGGTTACCTAAGTAAAAATATAAATATTATCAATACATTATTAGAACAATCCGAAGATGACAGCCGGTTTGGTGATTTGAAAATAATTAAATATACCCAAAACATTGACATTAATAATTTATTCTCATCATACGTCAAATGTGTTGATAATTTATTTTTTCTGGCATTCACAAAACGTAGGTAATAATAATAAATGTAGGCAGGCACACTGCAGGGTTTATTTGGAAAACATCTGTCAGTCGTGCAGTTACCTACCTAGTAATATATCAATGCTAGCTGCCATCAATGCTGGCTGAATTGGCTGGACAGGGAACTCAGAAATATTTTTTTTTCTTTTCTGTGGTCTCGGACCATCGCAAAAAAGCAACGTTGCGCCAGTTTTGATTTGTGACTAGGTATAAATATGCCAGTCGAGATTATTTTTGGTAGGTAAATACTTCTGATTACTTATACAAATATTGGAAACTGGTTAACGCATTCAGACCCCATGTGCAGAATTATGCACACTTATTTTAAACCTTCATAAAATATTCATTTTTCGTTTATTAAAACTTCACCATCTATGTGATTTTCGATCAATTAATACTCTTTGTTATAAATGGAACAATTAACTCCATCTATGAATGATAAACTGACAATGATCGAATATGAAACCTATTCTGCACTGACATTGAACAGCGTTCGAGGTTAGTACATTTTATTATGATAAACTCAAGTTGAGGCATCGTTAAGCATTAGATATCAATTAATACATGGAATAATATATATAAACGACATGTTGAAAACATAAAATAAACAAAATATCAGTAAAAGAATATTTCACAGACTTTTGAATTTACATGTGCATAATTATGCACAATTGGTCTCAACGTCACTATATAATATGCCGAATGCAGAAGTGTTATATATTTCTATATCGGTATAAAACACCGTATTTCAGCAAAAATGTATGATCCTACCAATGAAGAAGATATGGAGAAGCTTTTGGAGGTGTTGGACAAAAGTTTTTCTTCTTCGGCCATATCCGCCCCTTAGTTGGAGCAAATGGACACCACGCGGTGCCTCCAAGAATCCCTATCGCTTGCCATTCTTCTTGCTTCATTCCATGTCAAACCAGCATCCCGTAACTCCGCTATATACACTATAGATAGTATTTAGCGGCCTTCCAGGGTGCCGGAATCCGGTCGGTTTGGAGAACAGGCAAGTCAGGTTGAGGTTCTCTTCTGGCATCCGCAGCACGTAGCCGAGCCAGGTCCAACGTCGCCTCTTCACTCTCGGTGTGATGAGAGACTGCTTGATTTGTCTGATGATGAACTGGCAGATATCCCAACACCTGTGGTGCCGTCGAGAAGTCGTGTACAAACCGATAGAGTTTTCAAGGTTTGGCCGATATATAATGCCATTAGAAAACGATGGCGAAGATGAGATGGATTTGTACCGCTTCCGCATGAGACTATCAGGGTCAATGGTAAAGGCCAATAAAACTATAAATAAAAAAAACCTGGCCGCCCTAGTGATATTAGTTACAGTGAGCCTCAAAAAAAGGCTAGGAAACCAAACGAAGAGGTAAAACCGATTCCTGAAGTTCAGTATGACCGCATTGATCATATGCCACATCTGGACCGGAGTAAAGAAGCGAAAAGATGTAAAAATAATATACCTATGTAATAGAAAAAAAACACATTTTTACTATGATAAGAGTAATATTCATTTATGCATAAAGAAGGAGAGAAATTGTTTAGAAACATATCACAGAAAACCATAATTAATTGTCAACATTTATGTCTCTAGATCTTAAATTTCAATAAAATATAATATGTTAAGTATTTACTGTACTTTTTATTTCTTGAATATATTAATAAATAGCCTTAAAATTAACAAAACAGGCAAAAATTTAATTGGTGTTGCAATACTTTCGAGTACCAATTTTGCAACGCTTGAGACCAAATGTGCATAATTATGCCCATGCTGGAAAACTAGGAAAATTCAACGAAAAAAATAAAATAAAAATATTTTTGTCTTATTTGGGTCCATATCACACGGAATCAACATAGAGATAATTTTTTTACCTCTCAGAATTAATTCAGGTCTGAACGGGTTAAGTGAAACCAAATAAGGACTGATCTAATTATTTAAATCTGAATAGGTATATCCCAAATTAATTTTATAATTAATTTTGACATTATTTAGTTTGCAGATATTTTATAAGTAATGTTTTTTTTTTATGTAGCTACTTACAAACATTGTATCAATTTTATTTTCGATGAATATATATTAAGTAGGTATGTTAATTACTTAACACCTAGGGACGGCAACGTATATGAAAGTATGGTGAGGCAGGCTGGGAATCAAGTTATGGTAGCACTTCAACGTGCGTCACATTGACGCTCAGTTTGCATTGGTAAATCAACGTGGAAGGTTCACCTGAGCTAGGTAATATTCAGTAAAAATGGTTGTGCGTAGTGTGTTAAATTGTAAAAACGATAGTAATGAAAAGAATAAACGCTTAGGAGCCGTGACGTATCACAAGTGAGTATATTTAATTACTTTTATACATGTTAAAATAATAATCTAAAATAAATTCGGCTGCCTAACGCGTGGTTAAATTCGTTCCGAATTACTCTGTTTACATCGCATGACACAGCAGTCGTGTTTGTATTGCTCAGGACCGCATTTAAGTGAACGCATTGATTATTAATTTTATAATTGAATATAAGAAACACATTTTGATTGTATTGTATATTTGAGCATTTTTATATCATTGTATGCGTTGATACTTTGATAATATTCACTGTTAATTCTTCGTGGAATACCAGTACACAAGATTTTTTAAGATTGTGAATAACGTGATATATATTTATTTATTTTGTTTACAATATTAATTGATTATGAGACGTGTTTGTGTTCAGATATTTATAATCCATATACCTACCTATAGATATGTACGTACTACTTATATTATGTTTGCCGTAGGTTTCCCCGCGACTTGGAACGTCGGCTAAATTGGTCAAAAATAATACGTGGCATAGATTGGGTGGCAAAGGACCATCACGTCGTTTGTTCGGCGCATTTTGACAAGAAATTTATTAAAATTTCAAACACGGACACGTATTACAACAAAATGCATTCCCATCAATTTCTCCAGAATCATCGTCCTCAGAATGTGTGGTAAATATAAGTTGTTTATTTAACATACATAACTTGAAAACACCTCAGATAATAAATACAGAAAAACATAACCGCCAATATTTTTTTTAAATGTTGTTTTTTATTGTTTATAGCAATCCATGAATTTCATAGAAACACATGATGACATTGGCATATCACCCAGAAATGAAAATCTTCCCCAGGACATCTGTGAAACACCTCAAAAACAATATTTAAGAAAACAATTGAAACACTTTCAAGACTTAGCAGAATTCTATAATAAAATTATTGATGACTGTACACGCGTTGAATTGAAGAGGCATTTCCTGCAAACCCACTTATTTGCACATCTTAATGAACTAGCCTTTTTGATAGTTTTAGTTAAAATTATCAATTTATTCAAATTATTTGTATAAATCACCAATTCTACAATATTTATGATCAATTTTAAATGTCAACATAATAAATGTAGGTAAGTAGGTTTTTACTATAAAATAATGTTTTACAGAGATTTTGATAGTTATATTTTTACTGATAAGTACTTTTTTATGTTTCAATAAATACCGGTATTCAATAAGAAACACCGAAAAACCGGTATTGATATTTTCATTCGGTATTGCAATCCCTAGGTAAACGTTTTGTGATAATGTGATCTTTGTTTCTTATTTTTAAATGATTAGAATTTAAATGATGATTCAAAAATTTCTTATTAATTCTCTTAATATTTATCATAACAGAAATTTTGGAAAGTTTTTTATATATCATATATATTGTAAGTATATATAATATTGTAGTATAACTTAATTAAACCCGAACTAATTACAAATATGTAAGTTAAACTTAATTAAGGCTGAATTAATTACAGTGATGGGATATTTGCAAGAATTAATGTGTTTTCTATATCTTTATGTAAACTTTATCTTTGATTAATATAATATGACATATATTATCCTTTTATAATTTTATTTACTTTAATTACTTTATTGCTATTATTATAATTACTTTATTACTTGTATTACTTTTGAAAGAGTAAGTACCTAAATATCCTACCTATCTTTTCATAAATTCCCAACTTTCAAATATAATTATACTAAAATCCTAACAGTGTTGTTATTTTAAACCTTCCTTCGATGAACATTATTATATTATATGAGTACGTAGTAACTACGTAAGGTACTACGGTCAAAGGGCCAACGTAAATCCTCAGTGATGCCCTGCGCTTTTTTATCGCGTCGCTTTTTCTCGTAAGTTATCGGCTGTCGTCGACATGCTTCATTTGGTTGCATGAGTGACCCGCTTCATTACCTATCTCTATATTTATAACATCTATGCTTAACACATTGACTGCTGATTAGATAATTGCTTTTTAATTACCACTTTTAAATAGTATGCTAATTATGTCGATTGGCCACCTAATCGTTACGCACTAGGTACGTCTTTAGTGTCCATGTCGATATGCCCTGGATCGAGGGGCCCTGGCATCCCCCAAACATGAAAATTATCAGAATGATTTTAAACATTGAAATTGAAAGCCAATAAACTATACCTTTGAGCTTAGACAAATAAAAACACGGCAAAAAAATGATTTGTAATAATTCTCCAGCACCCTTTTTAGAAAAAATTCTTAGATTTTAATTTCTAACACAAAAATTTTGAAAAAAACGAAAAAAACAAACAAAATTTTAGAAACCCAATCCCTAATGAACTGTCAAAAAATTCTCGGTGTCCAACTTAATTCAGGAGTGGTGTTGGTCATGGCTGGGGAGGGCTGACAGGGCTCTAGTCTGGGGTCCCGGGTTGTGGGGGGCCCGGCGTGTCGGGTTGACCAGATAAGTGAGATAAACACACATCATAAAGTAGCTTTAATAGTAGAAAAAGTCGCCTGCGGCGCTATTACACTTCATGGCCATGAACATTTTCAATTACTTATATAATTGTGCAATATATTTTTTGATTATTACGTGTCGATACTCGACAGCTCCATTATTAAAGTAGATGTATTAAAAATCGTCAATAATTCACTGTATAAGTACCCTTAATTTGAACTAAAACACAATTTGAAAAACGTTAATGTAGTGTTTCACACTGCCTTTAATCTTAGCGGTAGGTAGGGGGCCCGCCAAATATCCTAGCCTGAGGGCCCGTTTCAGGATGTGGGGACCATGGTCTAGGTACACCGAGTGCAATAGACAAATGACCGATAAACGATAAATTAGGCTGTCAAGAAGAAAAAGAGCCTATGGGACTAATTTACATTCTCCTCCTTTGGCCCCCCCCCAATATTAAATCCTGGGTGCGCCACTGCTTATTGGGGTAATAATTAGATTCATTTGCGAAAATTCGCGTTCACATTCACTTGAAGTAATGGTAATAGAATTCAATGCATATAATATATCAAACGCGATAGTTTTTCAGGATATGTATGTCTTTTCGTATAAGATGATTCAGGAAAATTAACTTGTACCTACCTACTACGTAAGCGCGAACATTATTTCGTCTAATTCCTTTTTTATAACTGAGAATGTCTCAGGAGCAGTTACCCAAACTGAGGTTGCCATGCACTCAAGTGTGCTTTAACCGAATTTATATGACTAGTCAAGAGTGGCCATGAAAGAAAGGAACACATAAGCAAAATTAAAAAATTTGGTAGCTCATACAAAGCTGATAATTATGAATTATCTAAGGAAGTAAAAACATCTTCACGTTGACAGTATGAAGCCGCAAATTTTCTAAATGCAACAAATTGGCTTTTGTATCGGGCGTTTTACTTTTATTCTTTATTTCCTATTTTTTTATTTAAGTAGGTACTTCAAAAATTATCGTTGTTAGTGTTATTATTATATAAAATCGCTGAAATTAATAAATAGATACCTACCTTAACAATATAAGTTTTAATGAAAAATTGTATGTGTTTGTTTGTGGGGGGGGGGGGGGGGGTGTAAATTTACCACACCGGCTGACGGGTGACACCAACCCTATTTACGCCACTGCTCAAATGCGTGAATTGATGATCCGCACACACACAATAGAAAAATTAGAGAGAACGTTGCTAGCAGTGTATTGAAATTGACTGATGAATGTTTGCTTTATTTTATCAATATACAAGTAAACAAATGAGAAGACGGCTTAATATAAATGCTAACATAAATTTCTCAAATTGTTTCTGACCATTCGTAATAAAATATATTACCATGTGCATGCATACTAACCGCACGTATCTACATACGAGGTAGGTACCTATTATTCATGCGAACTAGAATCTAATACAGATGACAGTTATTTCGGTATCGCACGTTGTTGCCGCTAGAGGCAGCACGTCCTTGACGACTGTATTTAATTTGAAATTAGTAAATAACATAATAAATATAAATTAAAATATTACGTTAAATATATCTAAAAAGTAAGAAAAATATATTGAACAGGCCCACGTTTTCGCTTGATGCAATTATTGAAAATTGAACATTTTTATTTTTCGTAAAAATCGATTGATTTTAGATTGAAAAAAAAACATTAAAACTATAATTAATTGACAAGAGAGATTCACTAGTTCCAAGAAAACTTATTAAACAACATTAAATCGATAATTTTGTTTCAAGAAATTACTTGGAACAATAAATATTTATTTTAGTAAAACCCTTATTTTTAGCCATTTTTTCAAATTTGTCGCTTTCTCTTTGAAATAAAAAAATATATTTTATTTTTCCCATTGTATTTAGATAGGTATCGATCGATTAAAATATGTTTAAAGCTTTAATTTGATAATGAATTTCTATGCCTCTCCCCCTTAATGCTTTTTTCTAAGGAATTATTGACCCACCCTCGTACCTAACTGAATTTTTTTTTTTTTTTTAAAACGGTACATGTTTAAACACACGCGTTACCATGATCTTACTCCCTACTTCATTTATCGTTTGTCAATTTATGGCTATGGCCGTATCTTGTAGTTTAGTAATGTGCTGAATGACAGCGCGCCTGTAGACGACGCTTCGACAACCGAGTAAAATAGAGACCGTCGCGCCTATTTCGCTCGTCACATCCAATGGACTCTGACATATTTAAACATATAGTATTTACGTTTTATTGTCGTGCTACGAAGCCAAAGGATACCGCGCTCCACTCTGTGTGCGTTGAAATATTAGACACGCGTGGCGTTATGGTCGTCATACGCTGTGTACTTTCTATTGTTTCCCGGTGATTCCCCGCGCCAATTGCAAAATAAACGCGAGCGTCCCACTCGCTTCCGTATGTGGGTTTCACGCGTTAGAGGTTACTTCATCACACACGTATGAGTAAACATTACAAAACCTTATCTAGAAGGAAAACCACTATCTCTGCCCTTTTCAGATTAGGTCATGAGAATCAACCAATGACATTATTAATGGACGACGCACTCAATACAGTAGCTAGCAAGTAAATTCGCATGTATAGGTAGACGTCACGCAATTTCATTATGCGATATCACGCATCGGGAATTTATAGCAATATGACCTTTATTGTAATGGCGTTAGAGCAGTGTTTCTAATGTCAATGTTCATTTGAGCGAACCCGTTCTAACCGAACCATTCGGCAGACCCAACAAAAAGCATCAGGAATTTATAGCAATATCACCTTTATTGTAATGGCGTTAGAACAGATTATGCCATTCGGCAGACCCGACAATAAAGTGAGTGTCATTTTCTTTTCCAGATGATTCGTCCATATTAATGTCATTGGAATTAACATACTTGCTCATATACTCGAACAACATCTTCTTGGCTACATGTTAAAACTGTGAATTAAAAGCTCCTCCCATTTTTAACCGCAATTCCATTATTAACTAACAAGCTCCTCCCATTTAGTCGACAACAGCGCCTTCCGGCTTTTGCCTAAATCTTCTTGTTGGAGAGTACTCATCATTAGTACAAATTAGAAATCTTTTTAATAAAAATGTATTAAATTGAGGTCACGGTAAACCACAGTTTCCTGCGACTATATAAACTGTATAAGTCATATATATACTCTTTGTCATTTTTCTGCTGTATTAGAGCCGCATGCAGAATCTAAGAAATCGCCGAAAAGGATGACTTAACTATAGACAATCCTAAGTATAGAGTTAAGGAATCCTTAACCATAGACTACTTTTGTTATGAACACGCCCCCTTCCGTATTACGCATGAGTGCAGGACCGTAACAAAAATATCGATATTTTGAAGTATCAATACTTTATGAAAGATACATCGATATTTTGCTATTGATAATTTCTTTCGATAACGATGGATATATAATAAAATTATAAATAATCCTTCGCAAACAACCATAATTTGACAACAATATTTACAAACATGGCTAACAGGGCTCTAGCCTGGGGGTCAATCAGATAAGTGAGATAAACACACATCACAAATTTGCTCTAATACTAAAAAAGTCGCCTGCGCACTATTTATTTCAACGATATTAACAATAGTAGTACGATGCATTTTTTTATTATCGTATGTCGCGATACTTGACAACTCCGCAATTCAAATAGATATAAATTCTAATGGTTTTGAGTTTTGTACTATTCCATTTGAATCGTTTTTTGCGACACGGGTATCGCCGGCATCTTCGGGCACTATGCACATTCACCAATGGTAAATACAATTGACACACCGACCTGGGTCGTATAAAAATGACCCATTCACTGCGTCCAACCCAACTGGTGCGTTGCCCATCAGGTGGACATTAGATATAATTAGCATGTTATTTAAATGCGATAATTAAATATTAATTAAATGGTCCGCAGTGAATGGGGACTGCGGACCTTTTAATATAGACATATATTAAAAAATACACAAAATCACTAAAAATACAGTGAATATCCTTCATTTTACCTCAAACACCATTTGAATGCTGTATTTCGAAAACGTTGCTTGACACATTTTAAAAAACAGTGACATAAGTTGCAAAAATCTTCATATTACCTAAATACACAAATGTTAGTAGTTTTTTTTAAAGACAACGGTTAACATTTGCTATAAAATAATATATTTTACATCTACCTACCTATTTATTTTTATACCTATAGGATTGTTTTCACTATTTTGACTAAAACACAATAGTGACTTGTAACGTTTTCAAAATACAGCATTCATTTTGAAAACGCTAATATTGAGCGTCACATCTTTCGATACGATACCCATTCCATGTATCGATACTTTTTCAATGGATAGACAGGCCTATTCTTCCCCTCTTTACTTATGTTCGCCTGATACTGCGCAAAAAACAAGAGTGTTACCATGTTAAAAAAATATCTTGCGGTGCCTGTAGAATCACTTATAATGACTTACAACGGAAACATAAGAGTATTATAATTAAATATTAATATGTATTTATAGTTATTGCATTTATAAAGTGCAGTTGTCATATTTTTGTCATCGTTTAACAATTATAGAATAATTTACCTAAACTATAGGAAAGAGAATTTTTCAATATGGTATTATTTTCAATAGAAAAAACGACCGAAGCTTTAAGACGAGGTGAACCATAGACAACATGATCTTAGCTAAGGACGATGTTTGTGCATAGTGTTTTGTACTGAGGAAATCTTAGTTAAGACAAATGTTTCTGCATCAGACTCTTAAGCTCGTAAGTGCTTGTCTTTGTAATATTATTAAATTCTATAAATTATTCTATTAAAATCTATAAATTCTGTGTTTGAAAGTTCTTGCAGTTTTTAAAGTATTTACCTGTAAATCCATATCGGGTAGTTCTCCTGACAAATTACCCTCCTTTCAAGACAAATATTAATTACATTTTATTCATCTTGATTGTGTTAACCGTTCATACTATAAGTATTTCACTTGGTATTGTACGGGTTAACTCTGTTCAGTCCTACAACAAGATAAATCGAGCGAGTCCCGCCCTTTATTATTTATTTGTTGTAAACCGGGACATAACAGTACAATAGCAAGGTATGACATATGAAACCAAACTATTTTAGGTATTTTGAGTTGCCGTTAATGGAATGTTAGTGACATATCACTTTACAGATGGATATTTTCTCGCACAGGCTCGTTAGAATTAAGGCTTCGATAATAAACAATCAATAATGAGAGTGGTTCTTAATATCACCACCGTTAAAATGTGAATTTGTCTCCTTTAACATGTTATTATTTTTTAAATTTTTATTTTATTCGTCTCACTTACCAGTACATTATTGATTACTCTATGTGTAGATGTGGTGGATATATTTTCTCGATTTATTGAGCATTGCCTGGCATCCTGTTTAAATCGCCCATCCTCAGATCCAGAATCCACAAGCCTCCTTCAAAATTACAGTCCACAAAAGCTCAACCATTATTCATATTTTAACATCCTACTAATAAAAAAATATCACCTTTTTTATTAATTCACAGTAGGTACTAACAAAAATTTGAAAAAAAAAAACATTATGACGTTATTTATCTTGAAAGTGTGTAAGAGTCAGTTACTGCCTTCTTCCTTGGAATGGCAGTATATTCGGCATGACATATACTGCCATTTTTTTTACAGCAACCAAAAGGTTGACAGTGAATGGGGTTGTATTACATAATGGAAATAAAACACAGTAATTTTTCGGATTATAGTTCATTTTTATAAATAGTTTACAGATTGATAAATTATTATACAGATAATTATATAGCGCGAGTAATAAATTGGCAGGCAAAATAAGAAAATATTAATACTACCATAATACATAAATAATTTTAAAAATCTTAACACATAAAACGTAGCTTAAAATAAATTTGCTTTCAGAAATACTTTGTTCCATAAATAATTACGCCTCAGATAATTTTTTATTATGTTTAAAAAATGATAGGTTTTAAGTAGTAATAGAACGAGGCAAAACCATCACTTTTTAATTAACAAAAAAATCTTAAATATTTATTTATTCAATTTTTTTTTTAAATTGTAACACTTTAAGGAATGACATACATACACTATTTTTTTACGAGCTTGACATTTAGCCCTGATTTTTTGTTATAAATTAAAGGAACATTTTATGATAATATAAATCGAGGAAAAAATATTTGAAATGGTTTGATGTAAAATCCATAAATAGCCTTAAAATACCTAAGCATGTCAACTTATTTTATTTAAACTTTATACTAAATAAATGCACAGCGTAATGTGTAAGAATTATAATATAAAGCCAGATGCATTGCATAAATGTCTACATAATAATTAATATTGTTTCCATTGAGAATGAAACAAAAAAAGTCATTTTGATATGTATTTAAAGGAAAGTATTAATAATAAGTATGTGTATTACGTGGATCACCACTTTATGTAAATTAAATTAGAATTCACATTATGTTGAGCTTCATTAACATGTTTATATCTTGTCATAGATATTGGAAAAATCAAATGAAATATTATAAACCAATGAAAATTGAAATGTTGCAAGTCACAAAAGATTTGTGGTCATGTTGTGAATATAAAAAAAAATTGAAACCATTTAAGTAGAAACATTGTAACTAATATCTAGTGGTGTAGTGGGCTGGAGTTCTTATCAATATTATGTCACACACAATACTGTCGGATCACGTCGCGTCAAAATTATAAGGTTACATGTAGATTGCCAAAGATACTTTCACAAATTCTTTTATATTATTGAAAATATATATTTTTTTAAAATGATACAGTTTGTTTATGTTTCTATGTTATATTAAAAAAACTGCCAAAAGTAAGTAAGTTCAATAATTTAGAGTTATATAAATATTGATGCTAGAAAAAAATGCTAGGTCATCCAATATAATATAGAACATGCACATAGAGCACCACAAAGAAATTTGCATTGTGCCTGATTTTAGAGGGCATGTCAAACATTCAAATTGCGATTAGTCTATCACAACATGATTTAGAAGACTTAACAACTTTTGGCAGTAACACCACAGTATGGCTACATATAACCTTATAATATTGAAACATGACATAATGTACAATACTATATTTCAGTTTTCAATGGTTTATATTATAGCATTGATACAACATTTATTATAGTTTAGTAGTCAAAATTGAAACTTCCAACTGGATATTTCACACAAAAGTAACATAATGTAATAATTATTTTATGTAGATTCCAATATTGGATATTTTACGTTGAATTTTTTGGTAAGACACTCGACCGAATTGTCCGGCCGATTAAATGCATGTACCTGGTATTGCGCAAGTCCCTATATTATATCAATATATTTTGGTGTATAATTGTTAAGCTGTTAAGTTTAATTTAATAATAGAAGTACTAACTAAAAGTCACAGAGTAAAGAATACCGTCTTGTATACTTCTAAACACCATGTTTAAAATACACAGTTTTGATAAATTATTATTATATTTTGCATACAAAAAAAAAATTGTATACAACGTTTTAGCCATGCTTTAAAATATGTAGCAAAAGTTTGCTGTTTTCATAATTATTCTAGCATCGTTTAGCTTAAGAGAAAGCTAAAATACTATTAAATACATACGTGGAAATAAAGATAAGAAGCAAATTAATAATGAATGCCAATAAAATATATCTTTTAAATTACTTCTGGAAAAATAAATATTTATTTTTTTTAAATTTTACAAAAGTATGAAACGTATAAAATATCATTAAATTTAGTTTGTGGAACGATGGACTTTTGGAGGTTATACAATCTAATATATTGTAATGTATCTTTTTTTTGTAATTTTATCAATTTTAAAGGCTTTTTGGCAGTTATACGTTACATAATAATAATTATTAATATTACAATCTATCCGTCATCATTATTATTATTACAATGGAGATTACGATATTAAAATATATGGAATATTGTTCATCATTTTTAGTTCTAATAAAATCCAACAGCGTGAAGCCTCGTAGAAAAAAAAACACGGTAATAATTAAGTACAAAATTAATGGAATATTATTATGATTTCGATTATTGACTATATCTTATTATGATTAAGTGAAATAGTTTTTCGTAACGAACGATTTTAATTGATAAATAATATCGTTAATAGATTGTGCTTTTTTCATTGCCTCACGTTTCAATAATAATACAAATTTATAAAACGTGATTTTAACTGGCAAAATTATTATCATTTCCAATGTGCATGAAGCAATAAATTAAATTTTTTAAATATTTTCGGATAATGAAAAAACATAAATACATTGTGGCATTAGTTAAATGCCAATGTTGCCAAAATTATCATTAATAATAATAATAATTGTTAAATTTATAATCGACTTCATATCAATACAGACAACTTTACTAACATATCACGCATTTTCCTCTAAGATACCTACATTTCTTCATTATTAAATACATGAATTCAAACAGTCGCCAACCGTTTTTATAAATCCTGGATCAATTCCAAACAATTAATGCGAATCAATTCCTAAGCCGATCGACTATCATATTATTCTGAATATAAACAAAAAAAACATTAGAAGATAATAATATAATTAAAAAATCACCGATTGAAACTTAACTCATTCGGAATTTCGCTCATAATATAATATTTATTGCTATGAGATTTTATAAATAATACATGGAATAAAGCCAAATGATTTCATGTACATTAAACAGGAAACTTCTCGACAAAAATGACAGGATTTTTTTTATATATAAAAGGTTTGTCGCCCCCGCAAAAGTTATGAATTGATCGATGACATTGGGAGCATTCGCAGTATGCATTTCCGGTTTGAATTCTATTCCCGCAAGTCAAACAACAAGTAATCCGGACCAAAATAATGTGAAACAATCAAAGACTAATATTTGAATTGCTTTCAAATGTTGCCAACAGACGGTCAACATAATGACAGATGACAATACTAAAAGTAAACTTATCAAATAATGAAGTATCAATGTTATATTGTTTAAAATAAGAAAATGACAATTCGTCATGTCAAATTGATTCAGATCAGTTTGAGATTTGCATGTGGGAATTAAACAAAAATCAACTGTATTGCATACATTCAACGAACACAGAACTTTATTTGTTTTAATATATTACGCATTTCCATTAGTGCTTATCTTTATATCAGTTTAAACTCTTTTCCCGCTGTCACAACAGTGACCGAGCAGATGGAAAACACCATAGAAAAAAGCCTGTGTTAGTGATGAATAGGTTGCCGTAATTTTCCAGAGTCAAGTCCGTAGCCACAGCCAGTTTGAAAGGCGTCTATTGGGATTAGAGATATTACACATATCTTTGTCTAAGACTCTAAGCCATAGGCTGTCACACATGTGTATTTTCTATAATTAAAAAACTATTTTCACGTCTTTCACTTTGTTTCATTCTCAATAATTATTGTCGCCTACTGAAATTATGACTGTTCTTTGAATATATGCCAATTGACTATATACTGTAGTGGGTCTATTCTATGCTTATCGACCGCTAAAGTGATAAAGTGAAAAATATTATCAAACTTAGGGTAGGTTTGTATCAAAATATTAGCACTTATTGTAACAATTAAACGAAGCCGGTTTTTATTGTTGCAATAAGTGCTATATTTTAACAGCACCTATCTTGCTGCTGTTAAAATATCGCACTTATTGCAACAATAAAAACCGGCTTCGTGTAATTGTTACAATAAGTGCTAATATTTTGATACAGACCTACCCTAAGTTTGATACTATTTATCAATTTAGTGTTCGATAAGTATAGAATAGACCCATAGGAATGCTATAACCACAAAAGCGAGGCATATTGTCTTTAATAACGGCTTGATTGGAATTTGGGCGTTCACAAATCTTTAACCAATGTGCTGGTTTAGTAGGATAAACAATAATGATAAAAAATCTTAGTGAGTTCAAAGGACTCACTAACACAATTTTTCGCAGACAAATGCGAGGGGTTGAATAAATTAATGTTTTCTTAGTATCGAGCAATAATTTAATTTGTCTGTCAAGTTTGCCGAGAAGTCCACAGCGGCACAATAAAATCATACGCAACGATTATCGCTAACGTGAAATTTGGAGCAATATTGTTTAGATATTAATGTGATTGGGGTAGTTGTTGGGATTGTTAATATTCCCAGTGCGTGGCCTGCTCGATGGTCCTGTCTCCCAGCCGGAAGTTGCCGTTCTTGGTGGCGGCCAGGTACTCCCCGGAGACGGCCTTGATGGCGATCCTGGTGGGTTCCCGCAGCTCCAGGTGGAATCCAGCGGGGTTGTCAGAGTCGCAGGTCACGCCCTCGCCGTCCACATGCCAGTACTTGCCGTTTTGACCTGAAACAAGTACAGATACAATCAATCACTATTTCTTCTTACTGTGCATTCAAAGCAAGTTTTAGCTTAGTCTAAAATCACAATGCTTTATAGGTGTTAAATGACAAATTGATCCCTTCTCCACAAAAAAAATCTCTAGTTTTTGTTAATCCAATTGAAATGACGCACCACACATTATTAGTCTATATACCAGCCAAACATCATTATTTCGATAACAGATGGCACTAAAAGTCTTGGGAGTAGTGGATTTTTGAACTGCCGTAGCGATAAGGATTTCAGGATAACACTACTTTTCCAGAGAGGGATTCAATTGTTGTAAAAGACAATAAATAATATAGTTCAATATACATATAGTACTTAACCGGATGTATACCATAAGTGCGCTCTACAAATCCGTGCATGCAAGGCCGGCCGTAGAAAATGAGCTTTACACTAGCTACACTAACCCCTGCGGTTGTTTTAAATAAATTAATATGTTATACACAATATACTCCCATCTCTAGTAAACATGGTGACATATATAGTTAAATCGTTTTACAGTGGGTACCATGGGTACGGCAACTGCGGCTTGCAGTTGTAGTGGTATTGTTTGCTAGCATTGAAACAAGCATTGTTGCAAGCAATTCAATACACGCGCGAATCGCCTATGGTGCCACTGTAGAATGATTTACCTATACAAGTCTTTATGATATACTTTTAATATGTTTCTAAATAATGATAGAAATAATCATAGAAATTCTACTATGAGGTCGTATATAAATGACATATGATTTTCGATATCTTTGGATTCCCCATCGTCACATTGTCTCATTTTTTATTTTTCATATTCGGAGTGATTACCGACTTTGAAACTAATAAACTCCTATGACAGTCCACAGCGATATGGCTTTTGAAATATATTTTTCATGATAAATGTTTTTAGCGATCCACCTAACCCATCGAGTCCTTGCTCCAAATCAAACACATATTAAGATTCAAACTTTCACCAAACTATTCGAGTATGGGACAATTGAACTGGAATATTTAATGGGGAAACCGTTAAGAGCAATCGGAGTTCAAACTGTTTTATTACTATTTGAAAGGTTGGTTACCTTTGAAGTAGACGATGCCCTTTGGCCCCCTCTCGACCTGGATAGTTTCATAGGTGGCCTTGTTGCATTCTAACTTTGGGCTGGAGGCAGACTTGAAGCCCACAAATCCTTGCTCGCACTTCAATACTAAGATAGGCCTGAAATAAAACAAAATAAACACATTTTAGACTATAGTACATAGAAAACAAAGAAAACGGAAACAGGCATGTCACTGGACGAGTGGAAGACCACCTGATAAAATGTTATTATACAGTGCCAGTGACGTCCCGTGGGGGTAGGCAGGTCATGCGTTGCATATTAGTTTGTCACGTTAATGTAACGTGCTTTCAATCTTTGGGAAGAGTCGACGCGATATTTTTACTTGGGTTTTATGGCGTTCAGGCCATAAACTACCCTGCTTCAGAGCATTGGTCCATGGCGATGGCTTTTACATTTCGACTGCTTAATCTGCACACCAGCCAACTGCACTCTTGACCAAAAATGAGATTTTGATGGCATTTTGTTATAAAGCATGTTTTCTATACACACACAAAATTTCAAACTCCTAAACCTATAAATAAATGTGTTATCGTTCTTTACACAAAACACCCAACTGCAGGTGCCAAATTTCCAATATCGTAAATGGAACAACTCCGCTCTTATATAAATTTTCTTTATATATTATAAAAGGGAAGCTAAAATATTGTATTAATACATAGTGCAGCTGATTTGTAAAAAAAAATCCAAGTGTATTTTTGAAATTGTTAAATTATTATGTTTTTTCGCCTTCCTGAACAATTTTCCCAAATGGAGTTAGCCGGTTTGCAGTTTAAGCAGTCGATTTCTATTTATTAATCTGTTCTGTAGCTGCAGCACACTGTTTAGCAGGATACTCCTTTAAAACTGAAGTAGTATAATAGGTAATAACAGATGTTCGAATTTAGAACTAAGCTTATCACAGTACATATAAAAAGTATTAAATGGTATGTCGAATGTTAGGATGTGGCGCCCTCACTTAGCGGACAACTTTACTTATAGTGGTGGATCTATTATAGTACCAACTATAAGGTAAATATGCACATATTGTAACTGTATATTATAAACAGTGTGTGCATACAATTAAGGTCATCTCACTTCATAAATCATCTGCTCAGTAGACAAGTGTAAAGAAAGTAAAGTAGGCCTGCAGCTAAAAAGCAATTTGCAATATTCAGTGGCCTCCATACAGAGAAATTATTATTGGCAATTCATAACAGTCATACAGGTGGAGAAATACGAGATGCATAAAGCAGAAATTTACAACCATTTGCATGTTATTTAAATACGACGCATTATTTATTGCCGCTTATTAGCACATACAGTCCAAGTATTTGTTTTAACCAAAGATGTTGAAAAAAACCTTCTATTATAAATGTATGAAATTTAAGCAAAAGAACGACCTTTATTCCACTGATTAAATTAGCTACAAATGATTTTGCATTGCAGGTTCATTTGCAGACAACTGCACACTACTGATATAACATTGATTTGGCAAATTGCAGAGCATATGAAAAGAAAACCTGTCACGATAGGAAGATAGATTTCTTTTTCTTTTGACCATCTTCGATCCTAATAAAATATGACGCCCGTTGGGACTTGTAATTCATTGGATTTGCGTCAATGTGCTCTACCAACTAAGCTATGTGCGTCCTGTCTAAGTGTGACGAAATCAACTAGTAGTTTTTACATTTTTGAAACGCTTCACAAATTGTGTTAATTTAGACAGTCGGCTTTTGTATTTTAAATCAAAGTATCAATTACCTTAATTCCTAAACGGCGTCAGAATCAGTATTTACTCATTTAGTGCTGACAATGCGACTGGCGCGTGGTCATTAGATACTATTAGCATGATAATTAAATGTGGTAATTAATTAGTAATTAACTGGTCAGCAGTGAATGTGTATAAAATAGTCATTTTTAAGATATGTGTATTATAATATTTATTGTTTCCTGTTTGCATGAGTGAGATAGTTTAAATTTATTTTATATTGAAAACACCCACGATGGCCGCGTGGCTTAAGCGTCGGCCTAAAGCATCATGGGTCCCAGGTTTGAATCCTGGGTCTGACAAGTAAACATATTGTTTTTCAAATTATGTATGAGTCAGAGTATGGACCAAATAGGTTGAGAAAGTGGCTGACATCCATTTCTAAGAAAACAAAATCTGTTAATACAAACCTCCACTCCGTGGAGACCCATATGATCTTACTAGGATCGGACATGGTCAAAAGAATATTGAAAAAGAAGTCAACGGATTTATTTGTCGATAAAACTGTGTATAATATTTAATTGTGAGATGCCAAAATAGCAGTATGAAATAAATAAATATGATGTCACTAGACAAATGGTTAAAAATCTATTACTGTCAGAACCACATCATAGTTATATAAATTGTATTTATTGAACTGGACCTATGGCAAACAATTTATTTTAAAAAGGTTAAGTGCATCCGAGATCAATGAGAAATGAGTTTCCTATTAATGCATCATCAATTATGTAAATAAAACATAAAAGAAGTCTTTGACAATTGATAAAAAAATGTATACTTGAACTAGAAAATATAATCCCATATTGTGTGAAATAATTTACTAGTTATTTATAAGTAATAAATGTATAACTCTGATACCAGTAAAAATAATTACAAGATAAAAAAACTTTTTATATACAACATTTTTAAATTTTCTGTTGAATCATATAAACTTGACTTGACTAGCTTAAACGATCAAAAAACTTGTACTTGATAGAAATAATACTGAAATGTCCTTTTGACATGTCATATTGATTTCCATAGTAACGCACGTTTATATTAATAATTTAGTTGCTAGGACCCCAGTCCCGTAGCAACCAATAATGGTGTCGAAATAAATTTTCATACAAAACAGAATTAACTGAAAATGAATTCAATTCTACTTAAAGATGGCTAAAAGTATTAAAAAAATGCATTGGCATCGTGTTCTGATATATTCTAAAAGTTTCAAATCTCTAGCTAGTCGGGAAGTTAGTTAATAATCGATTGCAAGATTTGTACCGGACAAAGAACCACCGGACAAATAAGAATACGAGCTAAGAAAAACGTTGTAATAAATGTATTAACCAGCAAATTGAAATCTCTTAAAAATAAGACAAATAAAACATTTTTGAATTCTTGTCAGTTTACAGGAAATCAGGGGCTAACGAATTTTAAAACTAGCCGATATATTGGATTATTTGTAAGGTTAGGTTAAGTTTTTTTCTTGAATTCATGAATTTTGCCAAAATTGGCAATTAAAATGAGCGCGGTTCCCGCCTGTCTTCCTGTAAACCGACTTGTACCCATTTTTGTTATAACTGAGGAAGTCTACAGCCTGCTATGGATCTTAAAGAATAGCAGCCACCAAACCATTTACGAGGCTTTTTAATAATATACCAGAAGGGAAAGTCAGAATTTTTTATTACTTTTTATCATTGTTGAGTATTGTAAACAGCAGTGTAGTGTATAGCAGTGGTGAAGGGTGGTGGTAGGCAGTTTGGATCCAACATAAATATTGTAGATACACTAAACTTTGTCAGTTAATCGTATTTGTTTTCATTGAACTAAGACTACAATATTTGTAAGTTTTTAAAATTCAATTAAGCCATAGTAGATAATATGTAGTCAAAAAATATTTGTTTATCCATGCATACTTTTAGATATTTTATAGATAGAAGAATATGTTTTATCGATTACAATTAGGTTAGGCAGGGCTTAAGGCTATACCTCAGCTGAGGCATGGTCTAAAAAGATCATGACTAGGCGATGCGCGGATTGCGGGTGCTAATGACACAAGCCGAACGAAATATAATTTGTCATAAAAGTTCAACATGCGTCCTTTTTATGTTATGTTTATTATTATATTTGTAATAATAATAGTATATTCATTGACATGTTTTCTTTTTCAAGTACATGTGGAACGTTTTTAAGTCATCTTTACACGATTTAAGAATATATTCATCCGACTCCATCACAAAAGAAATTGACGTGCGAAAACGTCGACTATTCCTCTCCGAATGGCAACGCGGCCAAAATTTCATTCCACACAGTGTTGAAAATTATTTGCCGTTTCACTTATGTACGCTCCTAATGAATTTTAAAAACTAACTAACTCCATCTGTAATAATATGCATTCTTAATTGGACAAAAACATAAACATAATAACAAACAAACATAAATATGACTGAAAAAGTGTGCACTATTTTTGTCAAATCGCCATTAGCATACCTAAACTATTATGGTTTGGTCTAGGCAGGGTTTAATTGAATTTTAAAAACTAACTCTACCTATGAAGTCTTATTTATGTCAGATATTCACAGCCTATCTCGACCTTTCGCCACTGCCGATTATCAAAAAGCTTATGCGAATTTTCGCAGAGCCCGGTTGGGAATCACTGCACTAGACAAATATTATCATGTTTCTCAATGGGGACAATGTACATAGTAGTTACTAGTTTGAGAACATTCGATGAGTGGATATGAATTAGGCCTCAATGACATTGAGGTACTTTACAAGCTGCTTGTTGGTGAATTTAAAAGGGGGCGAGTCAGCTAGTGCGATTGTGATGATGACACACAAAACTTTCTACTCGCTCAGAAGCCAACAAGCTAGCGAGTTGAAACCGTCATTTTTGGTAGGTACTATTTTGACAGGACGTATTGAGTAGTTCGTTTTTTTACCGGAAGGTCGCTACTATCTCTCTACTGTGCAGACAGAGTAGGCCCACACGCCAGCGTGTAGCGTGTAAAGTTGACCGGCTTTCAACTTTTCTCGGTAGATTGTTTATAATCTGCTTGTTAGCTTGTTCGATGATGACACTGGGCGAGTTTACAAGCAGATTGTAAATTCGCCAACAAGCAGCTTGTAAAGTAGCTCAATGTCATTGAGGCTTTAGTATTAAAATGATGTATACAATGTTATTGTTACCTATTAATGAGGTAGAAGAAATATTTGCAGTTATCATCGACGGCGTCTGAGTTGGCGTAGAGGTGTCCAGAGCGCTTGGTGGTGATGTACTTGCCGTTGTTGGCGCGAAATGAAACGGAACCATCTCCCTGCCATTCCAGGTCAAAGAGAGCGTTTGAGGACCTGAAAATAAATTCAATCACAATATTATTAAAGGATGGTGCAGCATCGCTGAATAGGGAAATAAAGCAGTAATGATAGTTGTTAGTTAAAACTGTTGACATTCTCGATGATAGGACCGCACCCCCTACATAAAACAATTACCTTATCTACTTCTAATTTTTCTATTGTGTGTGCGGATCATTAACGTATCTGAGCAGTGTTACTCGTCACCCAGTGCGGTAAATTTACACCCCACCCCTCATAAGCACACACACAATTTTTCATTAAAACTTATATTTTTAAGTTATTTATTAATTTTTTAATAGCATTCCGGTGTACTTTTTGACTTAAATGCATTTTTAAAACATACAACCTCCATTCGATCCACTTCTTTCCAGACGTGAATTCTCCTTACATATTTGTTGCGGAGTATATGATGCATTTGACCCAATCATCTGTTTCCGAATGAACAAAATATATCACCAGTTCTTACTTTTTGGTAATGCATTGAAGATGGCATTTCTGTTTCGACGATTTCAGAGAGCCATTCCAATTTAAATTTATCGCAGGATTTATTCTTAGTTATCACATTTGAAATATCACATCCACTCCTTTTTGACATTTTTAGGGGATAAGTTTTCTATATTAATAAGTATAGAATACTGATAATTTTATACTATATTATTATGTAACTGTGCAAGCAAACATATTGTTCACTTGTATTGTTTGTTACGTACACCGAACACACCTGTAGTTATTACTAAAATCTGGCAGAGGAAACTTTCTTTTACAATATTTTTGTGTGAGAACTGTGCGGGGGATGAAAACATGTGTGCGGACACATTTTAGTACAGGGTTATAGGGAACATTGCTTATCACTGCCAGCCAATTTTTAGTAGGTGGACACTTGAAGGCCAGCTATTTTTGGAATAAAATAAATCCTTTAAAAAATATGAAATAGGAACACAATGATAAATATTTGTGAAAATTTACCAAATCAACATGTTTCTTGAGTTTATCGTGAATATTTTCACACTAAAATGATAAATATTGTTTAGAAAATATACACAAACAGTTCATTCAGAAGTTATGACGTTTACAAGAACCTGCGAGTTAACTCGTCCATGGCCTGACGCTACATACGTGCTTTGGCGAGTTAACTCGTCTGTGGCACAGCTCAGGTTCATCCTCAATCAGAATAATATCCATGATTCAGGCAATGTTTGATGGAAAGGCTCATCAATTTGCAATTATGCAGCTATGTACGAATTTTAAAGTGATCTGCTATCCCTATAATTATTTAGTTTATGACAATAAAATTTATGGCACTATGGAAACAATTTTACTCACTTCTTATCTCCTGATGCTTGAATTCCACCGCCGGTTTCCAGGGTCCAGTAGCGATCTTGCATGGTGCGCACATACCAGCGCTTGGTGCACCAGTCAAACTCCAACTGGAAGGTTTCGTGGTCGGAGATCTCATCCTGGTTAGCGGTCACGTCCACTCCTGCGAAAAAAAGAAAATTATATGTAAATATTTTTGTTTTAAGTGAAGCGATGGCTACTGGGTAGATCAGCGTAGGACTCCAAATTGAGTTCATACTTTTACATTCAGAAGTCGGATGGCACTACGAAGGTAAAGTCCTTGTTAGAATGTTTGACCCACAGCAAGAGTTTTTGGCATATAGGTATACTGGACTTTGATTTTCGAACATTATGTGGTTATTTAAAATTATATAAATTTTGCCACAAAATATTTATGAAGTAGCCAGGTATGTTATTATCATTTAAAATTTAAAGCGTTCTGTGACCAAAAATAATTTAGAAACAGGAGATTTCTTCTGTTTACCTGATATCGTTTGCCAGGAATGGGTCATGCCAGGAGTCACGGCCCGGCCCGGACAGTGGTTACAGCACTCAGTCGGTCCAAATTATTTCAAAGTTTAGGTACCTACTAATATGTATGTTTCTGATGCTATATGAATTTTATAATATAAAGAATGCTACATTCGTAAACCTTGTGTATATTCAGATTCGGAAAAAAATAAGAAGATATACGCAATTGTTAGATACATCTCCAAAATTTTTTTTTTTGAAGAATCCTGACGCCATTTACTGATCAGATAGCGGTGGAGTGAGTAGTGAGGTGGGGTGCGGGCATATGGGCGCGCGCAAGTAATCATGGGTAGGTAGGTAAAGTGATTAGATATCAGCGTTGGAATGGTGAGGTGAGGTGAGATGCGAGTAGGCAGAGGGTCGCTCACCTAAGCCCCAACCATCGATTTGATAAAGATCAAATCGAATCAGTGATTTCATTATATTTATTTATCTATTTTTATTTCCGTAGTTTACACGAAATAAATCGCGATCATATTAGTAAAATCACCATAATATTATTATGTACTTAATAAATTTGAGAAACGCTGTTTTAAAAGACTAGATTACGGGGTATATACGTCTACGTTTGAAAAACGTCTCATGCATTAACTTTGCTCTCGTTTTAATTAAAATGCATTCATTCTCCATACGTGACTTCTTTTAAAAAACGTTACCTACTACCATTCTACTTTTGAATGAATAATTTAATGCAGACAGCCACCTAAAGAAACACCGATGTTTTTTTTTGCTCCACTACCAACTTAACCGGAATTAAAATAAATTCTAACGTGTAAGCAGTATCCAGCGAGCTTGGATTAAATTAATTTACATCACTAATGTATTGTAATGTTATTCAGCTTACAAATAAGTACCCAGTTATGAGTAGGTAGTTATAATGATATTATTTATTATTATATTATACAGGACAAGGAAATCATCTCGGATTCAAAGTGGCAAGCTCTCGAAGGAAGATTAGATCTATTTTCTAAGGAAATATGTATGAGCACGTTTTCTTCTAAGCGCGAGTAGAAATACTAAAATATCATTTCAATTTGTATGTTACAGTCCAACAAACTTATCTAAAGGACGGTCAAAAATGGAATTACGGACGCCATTTTTAAAACGTCATCTGAATGTCAGATTCTGTCTTGATTGGGTAGTTTTCGACTGTGGCTCCCCCATCCATTCTTAAGATAAGTTTGTAGGGCTGTACATAGCTGTTGTGTTGGATTCGGCGGCGAATTTCCGTGACGCAGTCAATAATTCGTCAGACGATTTAAAAGGGGGCCTCGAAACAGTTCAAACCAACAATACAATTATTATTATTAAAGTATACTAAAATCTTGAAAAGGTGTATATTTCTCACAGATGAAGTCGGTTTACAATGTTACCTAAAGCAAAACAAAATCCCTGCAACTAACATAAAATGGGTCTATAACGTAACTTATACACAAAAATTAAAGGATAATATTATTATGTGTCATCATGTGGGTCCCGGGTTCGAATCATGAGTCCGGCAATGTGTTACTGGACTTATTAATTGGTTGAGCAAGTGGCCAACATATATTTCTCGTACAAACAAACAATCTGTTAATACAACCTCCACCCAGTGGAGGTCCATAATAATAATATCATTTTCTTAGGATCGGAAATGATTAAAAAAAAAAACCTATATAATATACATATATAATATTATTTTGCAATAGCATCCCTACGAGCAAAAGTCACCGCAATGCCACTTGGAAGCTGTGATCTCTTTGGTAATACAGAAATAAAATAATCTACAGTCAACACTCCACACAATCGTATCAAAGGTACAGTGGAACCTCGATATAACGGATATCGGATATAACCATTGATATAAGATGAGGAGTTCCGATACAAGTGTAATTTTAAAAATGTACCACAAAAGAAGATATTACGAATATCGTCTTATAATATTTCCTTGTAGGTATAATGCGTTAAGACCGTTAACATGGATTCCCGAATTTCACCCGTATTGCCTTGGCTGTAAAACTAAATTTGCGTTCTTTTAATAGTGACCCTAAGGGTGTCTGCAACCCAAAGCTTGCAAGCTACCAAAAATTCATGTCTGAGCGGACAGAGCAAGTCGTCATGCGCTGACTATTAGTTAGAGTAAGATGCAAGCTAGATCGGGCTTACTCATAATTATTGCCAGGTCGTTTTCGAGACAGATATTACGTGAGCTTATATCGAGTTAAGTCCGCTGATATTAAAACAGTAAGTTTTAACACTGGCCGAGTCGCTGAAAATCGGGCGTCATTTTAAGAAGCATATGATTCATCCAGTAGTATATCAATGGATATAACGGACAAAATATCCGTTCAAATGTAAAAATTGTTAAAAATATCCTGTTAATTGTTATACATGTTTAAATCCAAGTGTCACCGCTTGTAAACAATGTTCTGTGCATGCTAATCTAATAACATTTATTGACTATTCGTCACCTAACGAAATTGAACTATATTACACGCATTTTCTATTTTTTTTAGAATCACCGAAAGCAAGCGCGTCGACATCGAACCTTAACGTCACTCCACAACGGGTGTGTCTATATCTTCCGAAGACGAATAAACAGGATTTTGTTTGTGTTTTATATAACGGACACGCCCTCACCCGAATTAGTCCGTTATATGGAGGTTCTACTGCAGGGGTAGTCAACCTGGTCCCTACCGCTCACTAGCTTTCATGGTGGGCAATAGAGGTTTTAAAAATTCATTATGTTGCATTATGCATCAAGGGATCTCATTTTAAATGTAATTTCATCAGACTTCATGCTTCTAATGCTCTGATATATTTAACTACTGTAAGCGAAAATCTGACATACAGACGTATTTGGTTAGTAATTATTATAATATGCTTTAACTTGCTTGTAACTCTACTTTATAAATTTTATAAAGTAAAGTTACTTCCCTACTTTGTAAATCACCATTGCTGTGGAACCGGTGGGCGGTTAGAAAATTTTACTACTACTCTATGACAACATCTTCTTGGCTACGTGTTAAAACTGAACTAACATGCTCCTCCCATTTTTAACCGCAATTCCATTATAAACTAACAAGCTCCTCCCATTTAGTCGGCAACAGCGCCTTCCTTCACGTAGCCAAGAAGATGTTGTACAATAACAGAGATACAAAAGTGGGCGGTAGGTATAAAAAGATTGACTACCACTGTTCTATTGCATGAAGAAAGTCATAATCTCATAATAATATAAATGCGTATTATTTGGAAGCGATAGAAAACAACACACCGTGTCCATTAATATCAGTCATATCACACATAAAGTCAAAACGTAGGCAGTAATGTAATATAACAAAAAAAATGGCTTTGATCCTTGCACATTAAAAACAATAAAATATGATAATAGCATAATATAATATGAGTTCATTTCACGAACACGATGTCTAGATTCGAAATAATTTGAAAGTCATCCGCTTCGCGCGCCGGTGGCTGGACTCGGCTGGCCTCGCTCCCTTCACGCTCTGGTTCGCGCATATAACGAGCGGTGATCTCCATCTCCTCTCGTCTTCTAGCCGCCTGATACCTTCCTTGTTCTTTTCTCGCTCGCGGAATAATTCGGACGTTACCCCCTTTGCTAATCCGGTCGGATCGGAACTCAATATTGACTTTGTGTTGCGACAAAAAAAAAATACTACAACAGCATTATTATCTCATGCGATCTCTGCGTTCCTGATACATTTGAATACGATACAATGAACTACCACCACGCCCACAACGAGATAAAAAAATAAACATGCAAAGCAATTAATATCGATCCCATTCTATAATCTGAGCGCCTGATACTTTTTTTTATCTCAAGTGAATTGATTAATTTTAATCAAAATAAAACAAAATATACTTCATCATAGTGATTATCCGAAGGGCGACTAATTGATGAGATAATGAAGTTTGGTACAAGTACATGGTAACCAATGAGTAAGAACCACAGAAGAACAGATAATAAATAGAATACCGATAGGCTATATTCAATACGCCGCATGTTGATGTAGGGTTTTTGAATGTGTGAGTGTCCTACGAAAATGAAGCACGCATTATGCATGTGCAATAGTGTGTGTAATACACCGTAATACAAGCGTAAATGCATAAACCGAAAGCAGTTTTCAGTATTCGACGTACAACGTATTCTTGACACGTGTGTAAGTTTCAGTGACGTCCCGTGCGGGTAGGCAGATTGAGCGTCGCTTGGGGGCGGCAGTTACTCGAAGGGCGGCAAATCGAGGAGAATCATTTGGAATAAGTATATAGAAATAGCTACCTAAATTTAGTAATAACGAAAACACCTTTCCATTAAAAAAAATCAGCTCACTGGTTTTGTCGGGTTCGCGATATCTAGTTTACTTCCGTTGCCCTTCGACGCCCATGATGACTAGAAACGACACGTGCAGATTTGCGAATTTTTACAGTCTGATATTTTGTTAGTAATGTATCCATACAACACATTTCTTAGAAACCTAGATATTGGACTCATGAAAGGATGATAAAAATACTGTATTAAAAATGGGGCGGCATTTTGGCGCTGCCTAGGGGCGGCATTTTATCTAGGGACGTCCCTGGTAAGTTTAACCCGGTTCTTCCTTACTCGGGTCGGTTACCTGCTATCGCCTTACCCGTTAAGGCTAATACCTCAGTTGAGACACGGTCTAAAAAGATCGTGGCTAGACGCTGCGCGGATTGTAGGTCGCGGGTGCAAATGACGCATGCCGAACGAAATATAATTTGTCATATAAATCCAACATGCGTCCATTTAATGTTCTGTTTATTGTTCTATTAGTAACAATAATAATATATTCATTGACATGTTTTCTTTTTCAAGTAAATGGGTACCGTTTTTAGTCATCTTTACACGATTTAAGAATTAATACCCCCGTCGCCATCACGAAACAAATTTACGTGTTCCCAGCTTGACATTCTCTCTCCGAATGCCAGCGAGTCCAAAATTTCGTCGCGCCTATAGTTGAAAATTATTTGCCGTTTCACTGATGTATCGTCTTAAGCATTTTAGTTCCCATTATTTCTGAGTTCCCTGCCAAGAACCGATCATTGGATCGTGAGTGGTTTTGATGACAATGGTTATTTGGATGTATGCGAAGTATCGTCTGATGAGGATATGCGTGACGAACTGAAGTATGATTGTTGAGAACGGTTGGGTGTTCATTTGACGGATTGATAAGTGCAGTTTACATAGGTACAGTGATAAACGATAACAGCGAGGTTGATATTTTTGGCCCGACGCACGATGCTACAGAGTGACAATTCTCTACTAAAATAAAATGCGGAGTGAGATATTCGTTCAATCGTGATAGCCTATTTATTGAACTCGTCACGATTGAATAATGCTCACACTACGTATCCCATGCCTTCGATGAGAAATGCATTTTAACATAATACATATTAATAATAGGTAATATTACTGAGGTAAAAGTTCTTATTTGCATGCTAAAAATGTTTGTACTAAACGGTTCTTATTTTTCGCCGTCCGCGTTTCTCACTGAGTAAGCATTTTGCCGATACGCTGACGGCCTGTGAAAATATATATTAAAATAATTAAATAATATTTCCGCGATAGATTCGTATGTCACGGATTTTCCCGATAATGCATTCTCACAGGACTCGTTGTTCGCCACAGTTATATGCATCAGAACCGGTTTCGTTGGGTTCAATAGGACATTCTGGACTAGTAAAGTCAAGTCCTATCGAAGCGGATAAAACAAGCCCAGTAAATTAAGTGGAATAAGTGCAATATCTTCATAAGCCAGCGTCGATCCACCGCTAGATAAAGGACTCCCCGAAACTTCTAGATTCCTAGTTCTTTGCCGCCTTTTACCTACATCCACGAAACTTGATGGGCTCGTCAATCCAGCCGGTTTTAGGACGCCTCTGTAGTTGCTTAGTGCCCCTTGAATACTATTGTCATTTCATTATCTTGGAGACCTTTATGACATCGTGTATTACTTGCTAAATTACTATAATAATATTATGTAGGTAGTCTGTGTATTATTACAACGTTTTTCTTAGCTCGTATTCTTATTTGTCCGGTGGTTGTTTGTCCGGTGCAAATCTTGCAATCGATTTTTAACTAACTTCCCGACTAGCTAGACATTTGAAACTTTTAGAATGTATCAGAACACGATGCCAATGCATTTTTTTTAATACGTTTAGCCATCTTTAAGTAGGATTGATTTCATTTTCAGTTAATTCTGTTTTCTATGAAAAGTTATTTCGGAAGAAATCCGTAAAAAGTAAAACTATAGATATTGGATGCTAAGTGGGTCCTAGCAACTAAATTATTAATATTAATATATACGTGCGTTACTATGGAAATCAATATGACATTTCAGTATTATTTCTATCAAGTACAATTTTTTTGATCCTTTAAGCTAGTCAAGTCAAGTTTGTATGATTCAACAGAAAATTTAAAAACATTGTGTATAAAAAGTTCTTTTTATCTTGTAATTATTTTAATTGATACAACGTATTTCCACCAAGCATTGGCAGTTATCATCATTAAACAGCCATTTAAAAATATATTAATTTGGGCACATAGTTGTATGGGCTCGTATGCAGTGGCGAGGGGTGGAAGTAGGCTGATTCTACATAAATAGTGCACACGAAACTTCGTCAGTCATACTTGTTTGTTTTCATCGAACTAAGAATACAATTTGCAGATGGTGCTGGTTAGTTTTTAAAATTCAATTAAATTCAAATCCAGGTAACACCGGGTACTGAAAGCCATGATATTAAACGCAATAGTTATTATAAGTAGATTACTTTAAGTGATTCCGTTTTCATACAAGTCTGATTAAATTTTATTCATCGACCAACCGCTTCCGTACCCTTTAAAAAAATGGCTTACGATTGCATCTTAGCGATAACGTTCTATTACGAATTTCGCATCTTTTAAAACACACAAATAATAATTCATTGTATTCATTAAAAGTGTTGCCACTTAAAAACGTATCGTGTTTTATCCAATTTAAACTCCATATTGCGGATTATAAACCGGGTGATTTGCATTAAAAAACAGCTTTTTACTTCAAGTGAGTAAGAAAAGAATTATGACTATTAATTATTTATTAGGCGTTCCAGTTCGGAAGATTTTCGCGAATTATTTGAACAAATTAATGCATCATATGAGTACCTACATCTGGGTGATTTATGTTTGTGTGATATCACGGAGTTACGCTAGCTAGCCCCGACACAGGTGATGAATAAACAATACAGTGTTGTAAAATAAATGTTAGCTGGACCACTCCTTTTACGACTCAGTCTAGATTTCTAGAATATTGTTTTTTTTATTTTTACAAATGGAAATGCGATTTGACTATAATCAGTAATCACTGATAAGTTTATCTGTTTGTTGAATTATTACCATAACATAACCGCACCAATGTGGAAATATACTCTTTACGAGTATTTTCAGTCGTCCAGGATACATGCTCAGCGTACGTCAAAATGGAGTTTTTATGCTATTTTCAAAGCATGATCCTGGACATTCCTTAAACGTCATAGATAATCTATTTACATACTTTTGAAGCCTTATTATCCTTTATATTTATGTTAAACATTTGATGACTGCATGAAGTATTTTTATTACATAAAATAGTATTCTTTTAAACCTCTTGCTCTAATGTTTTAGAATAATATAGTCATATTTCAGTACGTCCATGTGAAGTGGTGTTAAGATTTTTTATATTTATTAATTTTTAAAAGCATTTATAAAACCATCAGTATAATTTATGTCGACATTATTATAGTGAAATATTTACAAAAAAAAAATATATATTGATAATCTCTGTGATCCCAAATTTGACAAGAATTAGGCATTTTATTATTCAAAAAATGGGCAAGATTTACACATTTAAAGATACTTATAAAGATACTGATTATAAGCTATGTCTTTGACCATTCAAATGTGATAAACATTCTACGAATAATGTTTGCTTTATAATAATTATTGACCTAAGAATAAGGTAGTATTTTTTTGAAATACGCCATTTCTATTGGCATTTCCCAGTGGCTAAGCTACAACGTACGGCCGTAGTCATAAATTGACAAACGATAAATGAAGTAGGGAGTAAGATCATGTTAACGCGCGTGTTTGAGCATGTACCTAACCGAACCGCACTCCAATACCTAAAGAGCCGCATGTTGCCGACCCCTGCTCTAGGTTGTCTAGGTCTAAAAGTTGTACGAAAAGGGAAGAATTACTCAAATCGGTTCAACCATTGGACCATCGATCTGGTCACCACAAAGTCAATTTATGTTGCATTTAGAAAATTTGCAGCGTTATACTGCCAACGTGAAGATCTCCATTCAGCAGTTTTGCTAGTCAATTACCAATTATTTAGAGTCATGTAAATTCAGTCAAAGCACACTAGAGTGCACGGTAATAGGTCCTGAGACATTCCCAGTTATAAACAAAATCATGTTGCTTCACCCATCAGTTACAATTTTATCATACAGGTGTTTACAATCTTCGCAATCAGAATCAGTGCATATGTCATCCACTTAGTTGGATTGAGTACTTATCAAATTATCTCTGATAATATGATGTCGATTACTTTTGAAATTAACAGCAAAGTGCAAGTCTCTTAACGTGGATAGCAACAGTAGAGGTGTCATTCAACATATACGAGCCTGTTGTTAAACTATAAACTATAGAGGTAGGACAAATAAAAATAATGTGCATTCAACTTTACAGGTATCTTGAAAGAGTAATGGCTGAGAATGACTGAAGAATTATTTGTTTTTATCATCAACACGTATTATCAGGGGAGGACATAACCAGTTGACGATCTACTCACAGTATCAATTTATATATATTTAATTAGTAAAATGTTGAAGATTAAAGTGAAAATTATAAACATTTTGTAATTCGACTACATTCTACCTAGATAGTATTATTAATAATCACTTTGTTTCAAAGTCATCATTCTATCCATTGAAAAAAAAATGATACCTATATAGGAATTTCCAAGTGCAATAAAGATATCTTGCGATACGTCGAAATGTGTGAGCTTTTTAAAAATAATTTAGACAAAATAAAATATTTATGGAACAACTTTTTTTAAATATTTGAATTTGAAGTGTTCTTTGTCAGCGCACTACAGGAAAAAATCGCCCCTAACTATTATCCTTTCAATTGATTTTTTTTTATTTATTAAAAACTTAGATAAGCATTATTTTTTTATATCAATAATTAGCAGTCTCGACTGTTGTACCACGCAGCACACATTCAAATGAGCTGAGCACTTTTCCCATAATTTTGGGAAATAACTAGGTTTCGAGTCATACATGACAACTAGTTTTATTAATGTTTTATACACTTTGAACGGAAGCCCACATATCATACAGTCTATCAAATTGGGTTGTCGTAGATGGCTGGGGCATCTACACAAGACGACGACAACCAGCATGATATATAATTATATTCGGAAATTCTGAGGACAAACGAAGACCTGGTCGGCCTCGTACAAGATTCAAATACAAATTTTATTTATTTATATATATATATAGTGAACATTACAAATTATTAACTTAAGACGTTCACAACATGACATTTAGAAACAAAGAAATATTATTAAAACAGTATTATATAAAAAAAAGATAGTATTAAGTTATTAAACAGTAGAAAAGTGTAAATACAAAAAAATATAAATTAGATAGGCAGTGATAACAAATATCATAATGCCTAAATTCCCCATCAAAAATCCTCCAATCGACAGAGTAGGTACGGGCAGTCGGTAACCTACCCTACCCCGAGCCTTGAACGTCGCCTCTAAATACAATTTGCCACCTTTTCGCGCCAAAGCCTGCGTTTACAAATGTTGTTAATAATTAATTGTTACGTGTCAAGCGAAATATACTTACGTAATACTTAATGTCCCTGAATCCGTGTTTTTAATAAGTGTAAAAGTATAAATCAACACCCTACATAAACCCATACCCATCAGTAGGTACAAGGAAATACACCGGATGAGTTAAGCAGACCCTATTTTAAGAATTTATAAAACAGCGTCCACCTATACTCATCCTCACGTAGGTGGAATATATCAACATCCAAAGCAATTTGGTTGAACAGAGTTATTGCTTTCCCATTTGGCATCACCAATGGCAGGTTAGTTCTGCTCCTTGGGAGAACAAACAACTGATGCTCCCGATTTCTAAGATAGTTATCAGGGACACACAACTCAATACTACCAAGAATGGCAGAGTTCTCATTTACACCACCAAGTCGAAAAAAATACGTGATAAGCTCTGAGTAAAAGGCTTTGAACAGACAGGGTTGGGGTAGGTCAAGGCTTAAAAATATCGAGTTTTAAATGGCGATATAGGTGGGAAGTATTTAGTTGAAATAAACTGCGAACTGGTTGTTAACAACGTAATATGCAGACACCGTCACACCGCTGAGGAACAGTGAGTGCAATAATGACATCCGTCCAATATCGGAGATTTTCCATTATCGTTAAATCCAGATTGAAAACGTGATCGGAAATTGAATTTACCCCGGTTTACAAATACATAACAAGGAAACCTGAGGTTACCATTAAACCTTAATGGTATGGGAGGTAACCACGAACTTAACTCGCGTAGAACGATTGCTGTAAACAAGTCAATAAAATTGAATAACATAAAAGCTTCAGAAACTTGGATAATTGAATGGATAATTTCTACAATTGTAATTTAATTTCAACCAAGGTGAACAACTTGATTCATAATATATGGCATCATTGGAATTTGTTGCCTAGTTATTTGGTATTATGAATTATCTAAAGCAGGGATTAACAAACGTTTTCGTCAAAGGGATAATTTTGAAATCAAAAATGGGCCGCCCTTTCTTTTGTATATGTATTTTCGATTCTAAAGGGTCGGTAGTTTAGTGGTTGGAGTTCTCGCTCGGCAAGATAAAAAGAATTTAAAGTTATACATGCTTATTTATATTGTTATAAAAATCAATGTTTTTTAAATAGAATATAAAAAAATATTAAAACTATGAATTAGTCAACAATTAATCTCTTCATTAAAATACAGAAAACTTAATAAACCAAATTTTAATAATAAATATGACCATACAATAATATCTATGTATCTAATAATAAGATGGGATCTTTTAACAAATTCACATTTTTTTTAAATTGTAAGTTTACCTTTGAATTAAAATAAAATAATTTTTCTTTTTAATGTTTTCAGCGCATCTATTCTAAACACAAGATTTGAATTAGCACTTATTGTAACAATTACAATAAGTTAGTTGTAATTGTTACAATATGTGTTAATAGGTACTTCGATACAAACCTATCCTAGATAGCTGCCGTAGCGGCCGAAAGCAGTATTGTGTATAGAATAGATGTGCTTATACATATTTATTAATAAATACTTACAGTTTAAATTGTTAATTATCAAAAAAAAATGTCTCAAATTACAACTTAGTATTTTTCCACTAGGTGCGTCTGGTAGGTAGAGGATTCGCCTTAATCACATAAATAGGCTGAGCTTAAATTGGGATGGGCTAGTATGTAACTATTATCGACTCATCAATCAACATAATCGAAAATCCGTCATGCGACAGTAAACTCGCTGATAATGATAGAAGAGTGGCAGCATTAAATAAAGTTCTTGGATTTATTGTTCTCCTGTGACTAGGGATTCCAATCCCGGGATCCCGAATCCCGGGATCCCGGGATCCCGAGCTATTTTCGATACCTATGAATCCCGGGATTGATAAACATAATCCCGAAACTTTCGGGATTGATTTTTTTATCAATTTTTATGGAAAATAAAATAAAAACGAAAATATAACAGAAAAAATACTTTTAATAACAAATAACTACATTAGAAATAAACTGACTTTGAATGAAGTTTGATTTATACTCATGTGCAAGTTGCCGATTCATTTTATTTTTTCACATGAATTAATAAAAATGAGAAAGATTGGAAAATAACAAAGTAATTCCACCATGATCTCATACGTTTTGCGGCAGTTTCATATTTGGCTGACTAATTAAATTTATGAAGCGGAAAGGCCATAAGTACACCATGGTTTGCTTTACTATTTAAAATCTCGCTAACCCATTCATTAAGTCTTTACTATCAGAAACAGCAATTTAATATTCAATTCACATTATTATTTATATTACAATATTATTTATTCCGTTAAACTTATGTATTTCCAAGATTGAACGTATGCAATATTAACAATAAATGTCTTAAATAGTATAAATTATACTAGATTTATTTTTGACCGATTTTATAAAGAAAATATAAAAAAATTATACGAACAATGGAAAAAAATGCCAATCCCGGGACCAGTCCCGGGATCCCGGGATTGTCAAATTGTAATCCCGAAATCCCGGGATCAGAATTTTGGCTCGGGATTGGATTCCCTACCTGTGACCATCTGTCCCTGAATCGGTGGTTTAAAAAACAGCATTAAAATAAGAAAAGTACTATCACCCTGGATTAAATTAATAACCGAAATAAGATGCTATAATATCATCGTTACACGTGCAACGGGATTTGAACATTTCGTAGCCCGAAGGCCAACGCGTTATCATCTGCTCTACGCAGTGTTGCTAACCGTCGTTGACAAGAACATGCCAGACGGGGTACGAAAACAAGCTATGTGTTAGAAAAAAACGCTAGAGTTTGTACTATATAAATATCATCATCAGCCGGGGTCAATCCACTGCTAGATGAAGGCATCACAAAGCTTTCTCCAACTCTCTCAGTCCTGTGTCGTTCGCTGCCACGTATTTCCGCCGAACTTTACCCGTTCGTCAATCCAGCGGCTTTTAGGGCGACCCTGTGGCCGTTTCGTACCCCTTGGGTACCATTGGATGACTGCATTTGTCCAGCGGCCGTCCTTCCGGCGAGCAATGTGCCCCGCCCATCTCCATTTCAGCTGTTTGGCAACGTCTATTACATCGCGTACTCTTGTCTGCTTCCTAACCCATCCGTTTCTCTTACGGTCCTTTCGCGTGATGCCCAACATGCACCTCTCCATGCCTCGCTGTGTGACTCTTAGCCTTTATAAATACTTTATTTATACTATATAAATATACTTACTATTATACTTACATTTTATTGCACATCGATAAAAAAGTGCAAAAATTTAAAAATACGGGTAAAAATCACACCATATTTTCCCAGAAACTCAATTCAAAATTGAAACAGAAACAACCAACGATAAGTAATAATTAGGTAAAACCAGAGAGTGGAATCTCCAATAATCATCAGTCCGGTGCCACAAGCACATATTAGTCCAGGCTCCCATAGACTTTTCGTATACATAATATGCGGAACGCATTCTGACAATTGATATAGGTTCTAGGGGTCACCAAGATATATAACGTCGATGTTGCCAGGCGATTTTAGTGGTAAATTTTTTTATTGAGGTTTTAATTTTTTCTTTAACCCACCAAAAATTGTTCCGAGTTCTTCAATAAAACCAAGACCGAATCACGGATCGATTGAAAATGCAATAATTATACCGTGCCATCGGCATAGTCGTAGAACGGTTCGTCCCATTTGAAAAAATAAAAATAGCTGGTAGTGCAATGTGTTCGAAATTATCGCTTCTTATGATCCTCCTCGGCTTCAATTCTTTTATTTAGTAGCATTTTTGTATAGAATCACCCAGATTGGTTTGTTTACTACATCTATGCATACGAAAATAGTTTTAGTGTTATGTGTATACTTACTAAATAATCTAGTAGAGGTTCATTCGTCATTTGTCTTGGATACAAATTATTTTCTCGTAACTCGTAGTCAAATTGTAGGAAATCAATAGGCTCAAATAGTGGATCAGATGAGCTTTTCCATAAATATTCCATATTTCCACAAAGCCCTTAAACAGTGTAAATAAATGCATCAGATGTGCATATCACTCTACTGTTTACATAATAGGTAAGTTTATATGCGACTCCTTTCCTTCTTCGCAATTAACCAAAAGTTTACTCATAATAATACTAACATCACTCCTGATCGTTTTAGATTTTAAATATATTTTTATTACAAAAAGCTTCAAATTACGTAAATTGATAGATCCGTACACTACGGGAGCGTAAAATGAAATGATAAATTTAGGGGCGTTCCTCATTTGAAAACGGAAGTGCGATTAGCTGCACTAGAGGGGATTGTTAGTTCACAGTTTTAACATGTCGACATGAATATCTTGTTTGACATTAGTGACTGAACTGTTGGTGGACTATCCATGATAGACCATTGTGCTACTGTCACACAAGGCAAACAAATAATTTCGGAACACTGATTGCTCAAGTGATTAATAAAATAACAATCGATAATCACAACACAATTGCTTGAAATCTGGGTATTAATAAAAACAAAAAGTAATAACAGAATGGCACTTTACCTCGCACCATTAAATTGCAATTAGCATACAAACTATTGACAGGTAATATTATTAAGTATTGTATAGCTAGAAAAAAATCAACATTTGGTTATCGAAGAGAAAATATATTTAACAAAAAAATCGAATTGACTTCTAAGTTTTTTTTAATGACTAACTACCTATTTCGTCATAATTTACATATAATTTCATTGCTATTGATAATCAGTGTAGATACTAGAAACATCTAGTAGCGGAATCGCATCGAATTAAATAGAATTTAGTTTAAAAGTACAATAATTAGCGGCGTTTAAAATAACCAACGGCTCCCGATAGTCGAGCGGCTAACGCGTCGGCTTGTAATGTCGTGGGTACCCGGTTCGAATCCTGGATCTGGCAAATACACATATTGTTTTTCAATGTGTGTTTGTAGTGAAAGTATGGACCTAATAGGTAGAAAAAGTGACTAACATCCATTTCGCGTAAAAATAAAAATCTGTTAATACAAACCTCCACTCTGTGGAGGTCCATATGATCTTCATAGGATCGGACATGGTAAAAAAAACCAATACTTGGGTAACTACCGAAAAACAATAAACGAAGAAAACTGTTATAAAACATCCTCTGAATCTACAATCAATGATGTAGATATAAAATAGTCGGTATTACTGTCTCTTAGCAACGCATGATCTGGCTACTCCTACGAGACGTCACTGATTTAAATCTATATTATTATAGCGGTCCTCGTGGTCACCAGGAGCTTTCGGGTTCGATTCCCGGTGAGGTCAGGTATGCATGTAGTTTTCTCAAACCCCGAGTGTTCATGTGATCGTTTCAATCAATGACATTCAATACACTATTGCTATTTGCCTCGTGGGCTGTTGTGGTGTTAAAAAAGGATTTTATATGTGAGATATAATATATTATTATAAAAATCAATTTATGAGAATACGTATCATAGATTTTGGTATGACTTAATAATTATTAATGACGGATTTCAACTATTTGGAGGCCTTATTTTAAATTTTCTGACGAATCGGCTGCGTCATTTGCGTCAAAGAAAATCACTGCTGGGAGAGAAATAGAGAACTCGGTATATATTAATATGTCTGGTGGACAGTGATCAAGTCAAGTAATATCCAATACGAGAGAAAGGGTTTTGAATATGATAAAAAGAACTTTTTATAGATATACATACGTTTTTAAATTTTCTGTTGAATCATATAAACTTGACTTGACTAGCTTAAACGATCAAAAGAATTTGTACTTGATAGACATAATACTGAAATGTCATTTTGACATGTCATATTGATTTCCATAGTAACGCACGTATATATTAATAATTTAGTTGCTAGGCCCCCAGACCCCTTAGCAACCAATAATGGTGTCGAAATAACTTTTCATACAAAACAGAATTAACTGAAAATGAATTTAATTCTACTTAAAGATGGCTAAAAGTATTAAAAAATGCATTGGCATCGTGTTGTGATATATTCTAAAAGTTTCAAATGTCTAGCTAGTCAAGAAGTTAGTTAAAAATCGATTGCAAGATTTGTACCGGACAAATAAGAATACGAGCTAAGAAAATCGTTGTAAAATGAAAAACAAGTACAAAAGAATAATAAATTATGCCAATTCAATTCATTTCCAAAGTTGATAATCACCCCCTATAAAGTATAAAGCCTTCGATTTGGCGGTGATATATGAATTGATGACTGGCTTATAATCGGGGTAATGGTGAATCGAGTGCCAATAATAATTTTACATATATTCCGATAAACGTATGCAGAACCAACAAAACAAATAAAAAAATGTGACAACAGATGTTCAGAACAAATTCTGCTTAATAATACCCATTCGTATGATTATTTACAATGTTATTCATTAGGATAATAATAGTCATTTGATAAATGTGTCACTAAAATGAGTTACGTTTTTTTTCTGGGAAATTGGCTGCCTCTTTTAATAAAATTACAACCTGACGTTATCATAATAATTGTATATTGTTATGTAATCATTTATGCAAAATATAAATAACTATTACTATAAGCCGTCCGACTGTAACACGTCGAATATGTCGATGTGGTTTTGTTGGTATTCACAAAACAACCAAACCTAATGTAATCTTATGTAAGTTAAAAAATAAACAGAACCATCTGTCGTCAGTGTCTTTAACTATTGTATTTATACGGATTATTGTGTAGGGATTCAGATTTTTTTGTATGGAATTTATAGGCCGTGACTGTCACGTGACCTCAGCCCCGTCTACCGAAATGTATGCAGTACGTTAGGCTCGAAAATCATAATATTATTGTATATGAGTGCAGCTATGTCCAAAACAATAATATGGTAATGATAGGTAATAGTAGGTATCAGCGTGCAAAAACCACGCGACGTAACATGCAGCGCTGTGAGGTGAAGACTTAACATCAAAAACGGACCATAAGTGCAAGTGAGAAAGCATTCACCACGCTTATATCTCCGCAATATGCGTGAGAGTAGGATAGAATGTAAACGGCTGAATTAAATATTTTTTGGAAGCGTCACCGGTATTGATTTGCATGAATACATTCATTTAAAAACTGCGAGGACGTTTTGCTGAAATTTATTTATTTTTGTGTTAATTATAAAGTTAGCTGTAATTATTATTTTTAGTTAATTTGGTAGAACATAATATGGTTAACTATGTTGTGTTTAAATTTGGTAGCCATACTGAAAAGCAACATGATGGTATAAGTTTTATAGTTAAGTTAATTATAATAAAATTGAGGTTCTAATGTGCGTTATACGCAAGAAACACGACTTCATTTTGTCGAACAATAGCCACTCTCTTTATATTATTACTCTGAGCTTGACGAATTTTATATTGATCGAGAGAATCTTATCATTAATAACCATTTTTTATTACAATAGGCATATGTTTTTCAAAACAAAGTATGTACCTATTGCATTTCATCTAGTTTATCAGCAAAATCGTTGATAAAATAATAATATCACAAAATATGATCACATCCTTCAAGAAGACGTGTTTTTGTAGACAAAAACCACAATTTGTAGCATCTGCCGCCAGCTGTTATCGCACTCATATTTCATACTATCAAATTTGCGTATAGGTACTTACCAAGGCCTGAACAAAAACGATGCATGAGTGCGAGTGAGAAAGTATTCGGCACCCTTACAATCTCTGCGACACGCGCTAGAGTAGGATAAAAAGTCTACTAGCTACAAGCCAGTTTCTAAAAGTATCGCCATCAAATCAGGGCGAAACGCTTCTCATAGCGTCGATAACTTGCGAGCTCGTGTTGCTAAAATTGATATTTTTTGTGTTAAACATAAAGTCAGTGGTAAATATTTGTGGTTAATTAAGTAGAAAAGATGGTTCTGTGTGTTGTCTTAAAATGTGGTAGCCGTACTGATAAGCAAGAAGATGGTATTACGTTTCATAAGTAAGTTGATACATGTTCGTGATAATTTATTTGTATTTTATTATATATTTTAATATCAGTGACCTAGTGTTTCTTTAAAATAACTTAAATTATGGATATCTTTATCTAATGGTTGCATTTTGACCACTTAAAAATACTATATAACGTAAAAAATAGAAAATTATATTTTAATTCTGAGCGTTCAGTGCGAGCACTTTGGGCGAGCACTAGCGAAATGGTCTATGGTCTCGAACATTTGTAGACGAATGCGTTCGCTCGCTCACAAACCAAACGCAAGGCACGCGGCTTCATTTAGCAATGCAACGGGTGGCGTCTAGATGTATCTATAGTCTAAGGTACTTACTTTAGGGCCGGCCCACACGCACCGCAAATTCGCTACAAAAACATAGCAACGTGCGGTGTCTTGTGGTGAAATTCGGCTGTGCGTCGCAATAACAGAAGCTGTTATATTATAATATAATTAACAGCTTTTGTCTGAACAAAGTAAGCAAGAACATTATAATATTCATTTTATTCTGCAAACGTAACAAATAGGCGTCTGGGCGTGCAAGGGTTAGTCACCTATCCTAGACCGGGGGTTTCCAACTTAAGGTGCGACAAAGTCGGAAAATATGTAGGTACAGTACCTACACAAATGAATAGCAAGACATAACGGTAGAATTATAAAAAAATCAAATTAAAAGTAATAAAAAAAGTCTGCTACGTGATGATGATTTATTTTAAGGCAAGTTTCATCCCAATCTGGTTCTGTATGACCTTGCCGTAAGACCTTGACAGTTGATGGTCTCTCCATCCGCCCCTTGTCACAATCTCGCTGTTTCCGCCATTTCAATACGTAGTAGATATTCTGTTAAGTTGGCAGACATGTCAGTCTGGCGAAACAATAATATCACTTTACACGAGGTTATCACGTTCAACGGTGCATGGGGATTATCGTACCTTTACAAAGGAATACATACAGTGAAAGACGTAGGTTTATTTTGAGTGAAAATGACAGTATTCGCTAAATTGTACGTATACACTTCGCCGAGTACTAGCAGGCAGTGACGTCCCGAGACAAAATGCCGCCCCTAGGCAGCGCCGAAATGCCGCCACATTTTTTTATTAAGTTTTTTTATCATCCATTCATGACTCCAATATCTAAGAAATGTGTTGTATGGATACATTACTAACACGATATATAGCACTAAATATAATTCAAATGCCATCTCTGCTTCAATAGACAATATTGCGAGTCCACGGTTTCATATACATTAAAAAAAAACACCTGACAACTTCCAAAACTGGCGAGTATTTTGGCGAACTTTTTAGACAAAATTAAGTATTACCTACCTATAATTCAAATATAATTCGCAAATCTGCACGTGCCATTGCTGTTCAACAAGGACGTGACGTCCAAGGACAATGGATGTAAACTAGACATCACGAACCCGACAAAAAATTATAGTCCTATTAAAACTTTTATATTAATTACTTAATACATTTTGTTTCCAACCAGTGAGTTGATTTTTTTAATGGAAAGTTTCCGTTATTACTAAGTTTAGATACCTAGTTATTTATATATGCCCAATGATCCTCGTTGATCCTCCTCGATTTGCCGCCCTTTGTGTAATTGCCGCCCCAAGCGACGCTCAATCTGCCTACCCCCACCGGACGTCACTGCTAGCAGGTATAGGATTGAGACCAAATGACGTGTTGTTCGTAGAGCATTTGATCGAATGATAATCTTGTACGCACGAGCGTTTTTTAGATACATTGATAGAGTTTGTGTAAGGTTGCCAACTTTATGAGACATTTAAATTTATGAGACTAGGTTCTTCCTCCCAAAAATATTCCTCACCGTCAGGTTTTTCACCCAAAATGTACAATTTGGATAAATCCAGACGTCGTCATGGATAGAGTTGGGTTTCGGGAATTTCCCGACGGGAATTCTCGAGAATTTTTTGAGATTTTCCATCCCGAATCTCGAGAATTGAAATTTTTAACATTTCGGGAAATCCCGGATCTCGAGAATCTTTTCTCAGGATTCTTTATTATCAAATATTAATTGAAAAAACGATTTTCTATATGAAAAAAGTGGATAGAAAACACAAAACGTTCAAATCTTGATCAAAGTTGATCGGGGCATTTAACACATTTAAGCCAACGTCGACTCAAAATGAGCGCAATTTTTGCAACATCAGGGAATTTTGTGTCAAAAGCGTTCGCGATTGTCAGACGCAGCGATTGACAGTCTGTATTTTGAAATTCTATTTTGATAAGTAATGTTTGGAATTATTTTTGTTTTCCTACTTTTATTTTGTTTTGTCTTCTTACATAAATAAAAGAAATCATATTTTTTGGAATTTGTATGTTGTTACTGATTTTAGGATTTTTATAGGTTTTTTTTTTAAATTTCCCGATTTCTCGAGAATTCTCAAGAATTCTTTTCCGGAAATACCGAATCTCGAGAATTCAAAATTTCAACATTTCGGGAAATCCCTAATCTCGAGATTGAGATTTCCTCGGAAAATACCCAACTCCAGTCATGGATAATAATTAATGATATATTGCAAATTCAACTAATCTGAAAAGTGTATGATACATTATTTATCGACTCTCGCCAGACGGGAAACCATTAGCATTCCTGAGTCTCTCTCCCTGTTTCCCATCATAGGTACTACGTAACGATCGCAAAACTGACCAAAAATCTGCATGACTCTTGTTTCGGACCTATCTGTAACTAATCATAACTAAATATGGTACATACATATTCTTAACTTTGAACTTTATACTCATTGTGTGACAATAAATGTTACCTATTAGTGGATTAAAATATATGCACTTTATTATAAATTAATATTGTTTTTAATACCTGCAAACCGATAATAATTATATCGGTAACTTAAGCAGTAAAGCTCACCCGCCTGGATTGAGATGGATGTGTAGCAATTATAACACTCAGCATTATGTATGTTTTGTTGTCAAAACAAAACAATACAGCGATAATGATTGTCAGCATTTCATCAATCATAAGTAGACCAGTAGGTTTGGTATGATTTGTTAATTGCGACAATATCAATAAAAATTGGAAGGACAATCCATGAATCCTCACTCACTCATCGAGTCCGTCACGCGACGCACTACTATCGCCACGATCCCGTCACACGACGTAGTCAACCGACGTTCCACTCGAGTCAAGTCTCAATTCAAATATAATCAATCCTTCGATCACATCGATTTCACCAGTACATCCAAACCCGCGATTATTATCTCACGCTGTTCATCTTTATTATATTTATTTATTCTTGTAACCGACAAATAAATACTCTCCTCCCAACATCCAAGCAACAACGACCCTTCACATCCACCTCATCATTCCCCAAATATGTATGTTCATTCCATTGATATATTATGTTCATTCATATCCCGTTCGGTATAATTTTATATTCTGGATTTTTACAACGTTTTTATTAACTCGTATTCTTATTTGTCCGGTGGTTGTTTATCCAGTACAAATCTTGCAATCGATTTTTAACTAACTTCCCGACTAGCTAGACATTTGAAACTTTTAGAATATATCAGAACACGATGTCAATGCATTCTTTTAATACTTTTAGCCATCTTTAAGTAGAATTGAATTAATTTTCAGTTAATAAGGTTTTGTATGAAAAGTTATTTCGGAAGAAATCCGTAATCCAATCCACTATTATTGGTTGCTAAGTTGGTGGACCTAGCAACAAAATTATTAATATATACGTGCGTTGCCATGGAAATCAAAATGTATTCTGTATTTGTTTGTTTGTTTTTTATTTACTTCATATCAAGTACAAGTTGGAACATATTGAGCATAATATAGATAACTATGTTCAACGAAATTGCTTCGGGTGTTGATATATTCCACCTACGTGAGGATGAGTTTATGTGGACTCTTAAAATAGGGTCTGCTTAACTCATCCGGTGTACTTCCTTGTACCTATCTAATTTATCTACTGATCTATCTCTTTTTTTATGTAATACTGTTTTATCTTTCTTTGTTTCTAAATGTCATGTTGTGAACGTCTTAAATTTATAATTTGTAATGTCCACAGTATGTTAAAAATAAATAATTGAAATAATAATTGAACAGAAAATTTAAAAACGTTGTATATAAAAAGTTCTTTTTATCTTGTAAATATTTCTAATATGCATGGTTTTGAGGTTGTTCCGATGTTCAATAATAGGCATTTATTGAAAAACAGTTTGAATGCTCTGTGTTACTTGCCTTCTACAACGTCTAGACGGGAAACCGCGTTGACTATGTAACAATTATTCCAACTGAGTAACCATCTCTCGGCATATGGCGCTGTAAACTGTGAAAACGTGCCGTTGTTAATGACATGGCGCCTGATTAAATAAATTTGCACAAAAGACCAACGGACTATCAATAAATTGCAGTAAAAGTAATACTGAGATGAACGAATACATAATATATTACACTGTGCGTCTAATGTGGTGGCCATTTGCAAAAAAAAAAAACAGTACTAATTAAACCCTCCTGCTGAGATGACAAGAAGATAGCAATTTATTATTATTGCAACATCACGATTGTCTGGTAAACAATCGAAGTGTCTTCTCTTCACATTACGCGATATAAACAAAAAAAAACTTGTACTAAGATGACGTTAGTTATACTAAACCAGTGCTTTCTAAACTTTTTCACGTCAAACTACTCATTTTTTTTTCGTGGCACACCAAATAATTATGATTGCCCGATCCAATGATTTTTTAAAACGTATTTAGTGTATTTTACTTTTTAAAAATTACCAGATAATATTCTTTATAAGTAATTTAATTGAAAGTTGTTTCGTAATAGTACCTATAAGAAATAAGCATTTTTTTATTTAACGAATAATTCAGAAGATTAGAGAATGCAACATTCTTTATTCAACATACATAAAGTGCCTACATTGGTCGGAATACGATGATTTTATTTTTCAAATAGGTATATAGGTAGGTTTCTGTGTAATATAATATTCGATAGGAATCGAGGAAAAAATGCGGCTCATTTTTTAGGTGTTTTCTTCAAGCAATTATTCCTTCCAAGCCAAGGCTTAAACCCCTAAAACAGAACTAACCATAAGTGCAAATAAGAACGCATTCGACAATCGTATAATCTTCGTAATATGCAATAGAGTAAGATAGAAGACATACGAGAATAAAGGAGTTAGGTTTTAGAACGTCAAGCCGGTAAATATTTTAGATTGACGAATGCTCTTACGGAAAATAGTGTGAGTACGTGTTACTGTTTTACGAAATGTTAAATAAGTGGTAAATATTTTAAGATAATAAATATGGTTAACTATATTAATTGTGTTTAAGCAAAGCTAAGTTAAGCAAAGCTAAAGTTTAGCAATATTAAAATTTAAGTTCTATCTATTGCGCGCAATGACATTATTAATGGACGACGCACTCAATACAGTAGCTAGCAAGTAAATTCGCGCATTCGCATGTACAGGTAGACGTCACGCAATTTCCATTATGCAATATCACGCATCGGGAATTTATAGCAATATGACCTTTATTGTAATGGGTTAGAGCAGTGTTTCTAATGTCAATGTTCATTTGAGCGAACCCGTTCGAACCGAACCATTCGGCAGACCAACAAAAAGCATCAGGAATTTATAGCAATATCACCTTTATTGTAATGGCGTTAGAACAGATTATGCCATTCGGCAGACCCGACAATAAAGTGAGTGTCATTTTCTTTTCCAGATGATTCGTCCATATTAACGTCATTGATTGCGCGTCATACGCCAAGAAAACAGCTTCATATAGTCGAACAATACCCTTTCTCTTTAGTAGTATTGCTCTGAGTTCCAAACTCAACAGTCTACAGTGAAAAACATTTTATATAATAATATGGTCGGTCAAGTATTGGATGCAATCAATATTACTAATTTTCTTAATGACTCTTCTTCCCTAAAATAATCTGACGTTGTGCAAGTTGTTATACATGATTTTATGATTTTTTCGCGCCAACATAATTCCTCCGTTTGCCAAACGCAGAACGCATGTCATAGTTTCGCCGCCGCTGTACCCACTATAAACACTTAAGTGTGTGTCATACATAATTACAATATAAATAAGTAGGGAGGTAGGTACGTAAACATAACCTTGCAGTTTTTGGTAACGTCCTCTTGAAAAATAAAAACGGTACTATTTTAAATTGCATACAAATATTTCGCGGATAATTATTGTGCTTGTTTGCATAACGGAATAGGGAGACACGACCAACGGGACATGGACGGACCATCTCATTTGTCAGAAATATAAAGTCAAGTACAGACCAACATACAGATATTTTTTTACAGTGGATTTATATGCGGCAGTTGGCAGAAGGACCCGCGATGGCGAATCCGGTTGACGGTTTTTCAATGTGTGTTTGGGCCTATTAATTGTCCCCAGTCCCTAACTTGCCATTTTGGGAACACGAATTTCAATGTCACTTTCCCCCACGGATTGTTCGATATAACATTTTATGAATTTTTTGCAGCACTCGAAATGGATTGGAATGCACCAGAGCGTGTCTCCGGTTCGTGAAATCCTCGAGAATCCTCTGTCTTATGAAAATGGCATTCCGGCTCGGAAATTATTATAATTGGTAATCATTACATTAATTTAATTTTTAAATATAGTAAGAAACTTGTCATGTCGTACATACCTATTTCAACGAACGATAATAAGATTTTGTGTTGTTTTGTTAGAGTTTTTATGCGATTTTAATATGACATAAATTCTGATCAATGAGAATTTTTTTACCATTCCATACAATTTGGGTTTAGTATTCCAGGAGATCTTCAATGTGTGGATATTGTATGATACTAATTATAAGATCGGACGCAAACGCCAAATAACTGTTATGCCTTTGTACGTTTTATCAGGACGTAGAGCGTAAAATTGTGTACATTTTGGCATTTAAAACAGAAAAACAGCAAAAACTGAAATAATGCGTTCTGTCAGTATACCCTCGATATGTAGTAAGTAATAATTAAAGAAATATATACTATATGTAAAAAAGGTATTTTTAGAATATATCATTCACCAGTTATTGGAAACAATCGGTTATCCCACACGAGGGATAATACAAAGTAGTAGAATTAGGAAACTACCCGGCTGAAAATAAAATTTTTGCATGGTGGCTTCGTTAAAAGATCTCGTACAATAGGCGTGATTTGTGAAAAAGGTCTTTATGGTGTTTGTTTATCGGAACATTTAAAATATGTATTGCAAATGATTTTATTTCATTATTTTATTATAAATGAAACTGTTTTTATATAGCACAAATCCACTTTACTTTAAACACTGAGCTGAGTAAAAGACTTTCTCATTGGTTCAAATCCATAAAATAAAATAAAACATTGTCCTTCCACCAAGAATTTGACTGTAAACCAATTTTTATATTGTAAACTGAAATTTGTATTTGGAATTGTTTTTATTATAAAAATGGTGATGCCATGAAAAAAATATACAATAGTTGTTCTAAACCTACCCAGTCACAAAACATATATGAATCGGGTTATATTACACAACATCATTTTCATCCTAGAGCCAAAATGCAAAGTTACTCTACTTTGCATTACACGAATGATAAATATTCAGTATAAGAATACTGATGACGTTTATTAATTCATATAAGAATATGAATTAATAAACGTCATCTCTCAAAATAAAATACTGATATTATACCCACTGATTATTTTGAAAAATATGACAGTAAACTTTTAATTTTGTTTTTTACACCTAGTACCGCAATGTCGTAATTTTTGGTAAAAACCGCGTATACATAATTTCGGTACTGTTCGGTTATACGTAGGGATCCCGAGCTATTTTCGATACCTATGAATCCCGGGATTGATAAACATAATCCCGGGATTGTTTTTTTTTTATCAATTTGTATGGAAAATAAAATAAAAGCGAAAATATAACAGAAAAAATACTTTTAATAAAAAATAACTACATTAGAAATAAACTGAGTTTGAATGAGTAGGTAGCCGATTCATTTTATTTTTTTCACATAAATTATTAAAAATGAGAAAGATTGGAAAAAAACAATGCTTCGCACTTTTAACAAAGTAATTCCTCCATAATATCATACGTTTTACGGCAGTTTCATATTTGGCTGACTAATTAGATTTATGAAGCGGAAAGACCATAAGTACGCCATGATTATTTGCTTTACTATTTTAAATCTCGCTAATCCATTCATTATGTCTTTACTATTAGAAACAGCAATCTCATATTAAATTCACATTATTATTTACATTACAATATTATTTACTCCATTAAGCTTGTGTATTTCCAAGATTGAACGTATACATACAATATTAACAATAAATGTCTTAAATAGAATGAATTAAGTATACTAGATTTATTTTTGATCGATTTTATCAATGCTATTTGTAAATATAATTTTTTTATATAAACAATGGAAAAAAATGCCAATCCCGGGATTCCGGGATTGTCAAATTGTAATCCCGAAATTCCGGGATCAGAATTTTGGCTCGGGATTGGATTCCCAAGTTATACGGAATACAGCAGGAAACGCATTTTGAAAATACCCGATATACTGGATTATTTGTTAGTTTGGGTTAGTTTATGTTAAGTTAGGTTTGGTTAGGTTAACTTAACAAATAATCCAGTTTATCGGCTATTTTCAAATGTGTTTTCCGCTGTATTCCGTATAACCGAACAGTACCATAATTTCTTTTTAATTTATTTGTATAATCCTAAGTCAAAGGAATACAACGAGCATTGTACTCTACTTTCCACATCTCAGAATGCAAAGAAATGCACGGTGAATTAATCCGCTGCAATGATCACCCGTTACATGACAAAGCCATATAAGAATGAAAGAATGCATGTAGAGATATAAAACTCGTCCGATCAGTAACCTGCCGCCTTTTGATTAGCATTGTAATAAATACAGATGATTATCGCGAACTATTAATAATACATTAATGATGTACAGTTTTAGATATTCTTGTACCACTTAAAGTTATCAGTTTATTCGACACTCTGATCATTATTATTAAAGTTAACGGACTCAATTGGTCATGCCAGTAAATTGGTTCTTGAATTGATTACAAGATTTCCCGTAACTCGAGTCGGTAGAGGTATGTATATATTATACGAGTGTATATATATGTAGTGATACCTACATTTTGGGCGTCCTCTGAAAATAAATAAAAACCGGCGTTCGTTAGCTACAACATCTCGTCACCTCAATACTACAATTAGATAACTTGATTTTCGCTGTTTTTGAGATAGCTATTGAATATGATTCTACATTTCCTCCTCTACAAAATGATAAAACTAGGTAAGTTAGAAGTTAATGGTATGTAATTAAATGTATTAATTTTGTGTTTGAAAATATTAGAAGACTTTAAAGCCATAAATGCATTAAATAAATAATTTAATATATCTACAATATTTTTTAATACAATTGAACATTATTTAATTGTTCCCAATAAGACAAGCACAATTTTTCATTTTTATTTTAAATAATTGTTATGCCAAGTTTTCTGGTAATCAAGTAAAGTTTAAATTTCATTTTCCCAACAATGGCAAAATCAGAGTTATCTAGTTGTCGTATTGAGGTGACGATCTATATTGTTAAGTTTTATCTTTATATGTACAGAATTGTAACAAAAATTACTAGTCTACAGCTGAGGCTGTTCAATTCCAAAAAGGCAGGCGTTACCATCATCTTATGCAGCATTCGTACCCGGCGTGATTTTATACGTTCTCAACAATGGAAGAACATAGGTATGTTGGCAGCATGACCCAAACATCTAAAAAGTGCCCCCCGGCTAGGATCTTTGGTGGCCCCCCTACCTATCACTGTGATGCTCTACAGTAGCGTTTCCTAAATTCTACGCTTGAGTTATCATTTAATTATATGAATCATCATATCACATAAAATTGCATCGCAAACCCATATATTTTAACATGTTGATATTCCTAAAGTAAAATAGCGGCGCAGGCGACTGTTTTTACTATTGTAGGAAATTTATGATCCGTGTTTATCTCACTTAGGTGCTCAACCCGCCATGCTGGGTCCTCCTTATGACCGGGCCCCAAAGCTAGATCTCTGTCACCCCCCCTTGTGGGTGCCATGGTTAGGAGCATACGCAACACTCTAAGAACTGTACTATGCACGATGGTTTTGAATACCTACACAACTATTATCGTGATTTGTCATAGCAAACTTTTGAAACTAGGCGCTTCACTTCTATTAAACAAAACCAAATGTACAGGAATCAACAAATCCTACCTTGTTTAACGGAGACGTATCTGGAATTGAGGGCAGCAATGAAGGAAGCCTGTGGCAGCGAATCCTCGAGGGAGAAGAGCTCGTCCTTGGTGACAGTCTGGGAGCGGGTCTTCAGCACTGCCTTGGAGCCGATTGGGGAGAGGTATGCTCCGGCAGAGTCACGGAGGGCGAGCTGATAGAACAATATTCAGTTATTAAAATAACATCGCTATCGTCGTATGTATTAATAAACATAACCACAATTGTAACCATATGAAAGTATTCAAGACGTTACTTATTGTTGTATGGTTATTTTTAGTGGAATTTGATTCACTTTCTTTAAATAACGTAGGGTTGACGAACAGGGCAGAGGAGCATAATGGCTAAATTACACGAAACGCCGATCACCAATCATAAATAACTATCACACATAACGATTCAGATCATCAAGGCACATATTTTGGTCAGCCTACATACAGCCTTTGGTAGCCTTAATGCCTACAATAAACATTAATATTTTCTCATGTGAAATATCACCGTAACCTAATAATTGGCGATTATTAGTACTTCAACAAGTTGAATTATTTTAATACAAAGTCTGCTGTTAATTCTACGATACTTGAGTTATTTATGTCGACAGCTGTTTCGGGTTATGAACTCATCCTCAGAGCAGCATTAAGATAACTGATTTCCTGAACTTAAAACTAAATAATCATTGTAGCTAACAAGACATTTCGCCCACCAGTGGCTTAGTTGCATGCATTTTGTTCATGTATTTTACTAGAAAGATACCTATTTATTTTACTATTAAATTGGTTTACATCTACTTTCCCATTACCACTATAACGGAACTCTACCACGTAAACGCAAAACCAATTAATAATTAAGTTAATTATTTAATGTATTTTTTATCCATATTGTCAAACAATAAATTACGTCCGAGCGACAGCTATAAAACCAGATACCCTATGACAGACCACAGACCTTGTGGTGGTATTTGCCATGGTGTTATGCAGCAATCGTTGGCCTCTATTACTGAGTCTAGTATGGTAACAATATAAACATTTTGAACAGACAGCTTTAATAGGCATTTTTATGATGCAGATCATCGGGGCAGACTGTCATCGGGAAACTCATCGGCAATTTGAGTAAAAGCAAGTGAGTAATGGCCAATAATAGTCATAACACAAAAGAAAAGACCAACCTGTCCGGAGTGGTACTCCGCGCTGAAGAGACAGTCGTTTCCGCATTTGTCTGCGAGCTTTCCACCAGAGCTGAGGTACTTGTTGTTGCAAGTGTGAAGGGCGTACTTGCCGCCTTCGTCCTGTCTGAACTCCAGCGTGAATAGCGTATCCTCGCCCCACGGCACGTTCGCGTCCACGTGGATCTCGTCCAGAGACTCGGAGAGATGTGCGAATCGCTTGCGGCCCACCGAACGCAGGTTCACCTGTGAATCAATTAAACAATCCATGGAGACAATCTAACACGACACTAAAAATGATTGAATTAAGTGAATGCTGGATATTTTATCATTTATTTTAAATTGCCTCAACAGTCCGGAACGAATCTTGACCGTCTCCAGAAAAAGTTTCTTTCAGAAAGGAGTGTTTTCTATCCGCTCAACGTATAACGTCCATTCTCTGCATCCAAACAAACATTCTAGTTCCTGTCTTCGCGGGAGATGGGTTATTGTTATATGGACTTTCCCTATTGCAAAGCAGGAACCTTATTTAGAGACACGAGTTTTTGTTAAGTATCTAGACTTAGAGCAGTTTCACACGAGACACTTCACATACATATAAATGAACGCGACACACATGTGTCTCCGTCTGAAAGCGTTCATTCATGTAGGTATTTGTGTAAATGCAGCGTCTCGAGACACTGGTGTTTGGACACCGGTGTCCCGTGTGAAATGACTTTTATTCTCTCTTGTAGATCTATTCCAACTACATAGCTCCATACCACCCAACAACACCATTTTATTATATTTCCGAGATAACCCCAATGTCACGAAAGTATTCTGTGTAAAATGGTAGTTGGTACCCATTTTTCGCACGAAGTTCGAACTCTAATTGACACATCCAAGAGAACTGACATTAAATTAATTATTTCATATTAAGCGCACCATAGCATTTTAATCACAATTTTGAAAGCTTTTGGAGTTAAATGTTATGTTGGAATAGACCTGTTGGAATATAAGATTTTTGAGCCTAACTTCAAAGTCATATTAAGTATGCAATATTACTTTAATAATGTATAAAGGGTGGTACCCGACCCCTGGATAATGAGAGTGAGTTGCCAAAAATAGGTTATCACATTATTTTACCTGTGGTCGTGCAGCCAAATGAACATGCCAGAACTCAGCATCTCCCGGAGCTTTGGCCGTGCAGGTGAGTTTGTCAGAACTGGATCCCAAGAAATAGCCTCTGGTCACGTTGCGCAGAGCCCATCGCCCGGTTCCATCTTCAGCAACACTGTTGGCAAAAGAAAGAGATAGTGTTAGCCAGGTTACAGTGGATACGAATATTAATATGGAATAACGAAGTGAAGTCTATCTACTTGTGTTATAGAGTTTATACATGACAATAATAATTATAAAAATGTAAATTTCTCGGATAGAACCGTTTAGGTCGTGGGATCATCCAAAATTAAGAAAAACACTTGTTTTTATCACTCTAGGGGTCACACCACAGCGTGACAAATGAGAAACAACCTAACAAAGTTGTACATTCCCGACAGATCCTGATTATGAATGGCGTACACTGGAATATGCAGAACCGCTCGTAGAGCAGTGTGTAAAGTGCCCTTTCATACGGGATCTCTGGATTCGATTCCCGGCGAGGAGACAATATATTTATGTAATTTTCTCAAAGCCTGGGTGATTGTGATGTTTCACTTTTATTACTAAATACATTACTGTCATTTGGCTTTTAGGCCTGGTGTAGTGTTGTTATTAAGAATATAATACATATTATATATTATGTATATCGTCTGTGTTTTGTAAAAAGGGCGAATCTACCATTTTGACGAAATTGAGATGTTAATGAAAAAACAATAACAATAATTATGTACCTCACTAGCTTTTTTGTGTAAAAAACGGCGAATTTGTTACATTATTAGGCCTTTTAAAATATTATATTACAAAGCCTATTATAGACAGTGTTCTTTCTAAGCTTTATTATAAACTTGTTAGACATTTATAATCATCAACGGGTAATGAATACATGTCAAAAGTTAAAATCGTCCTGTAAAATAACATTTTGTTTAATTCGCCCTTTTAAAAAAAAAATACCGACGATATGTAGGTACCTATATATTTTTAAATATAAAAAATATTATTGGTTTGACTACTTCTTACGTTATTCCATTCTGGAAGAATTGAAAGTAAAAAAAAACAGTCTGTCATGTCTCAAAAGTTCTGGTTACATGGTGAGAAAGGAAAATATAATTTGGATAGGCTCATCGTCAGAAGAAAGATCGAGGGTCGACGCGGAAAAGGTAGGTGGTCGCCAACTCGGTTCGAACAAGACGATGTGGACCTCTAAATATCATTCAGCTATATGGTTTGCAGAATGTAGTGATGATCCTCGACAGTGATGGATACGAAAGCGATGAAGAATGTTACTTCGGTTGAGTCTATATGGCAAGAGAACGCCGTAGTAAATACTTAATAAGTAATTACTAATTGCACCCAGTTGAAACCAGGTTGTACCTAATAGCCAAATGAAAGTCGAACAGACACAAAATTACAGCCGATGTGACCCCCGTGCGCATTTTCTTTTTGTAATCGGTGTTTGTTGCACCTATGAGACAAACTGCAATTATTGTCTGTGACTGAAGACGATTACGTAAAATCAAATTGTGCAACAATTCAATTCACAACGCGGATTTTGAGAGCTATCCGACAATACAATTTTATTATTACAAGTACTTCTTATCTAAATTATACCAGAACCCAGCAAATTGTATTCCTTCGCAATTTCTATGGATACGGATGCAGACTAGATTAGCTATTATTTATTTTGCTTGAATCAACTTTTTGCTCTCTCGGTATTAGTCTCGCGAGACTATTGTGCGAAAGTAATAATACTATGCATTATTGCAGAGCTATTTGAAGATGCAATACAATGTAAAGCGGTAAATTTAAACGAGAGAAATATTGCGTTATAAAAAAAAATCTAGGTGAGTAATTAATTTACTTGTTAATCTGATAATATTAGTATTGCTACGTCTGCTATAGAATATACATTGGGCAGATCGCAAGACTTTAGGATCAATAATTGGACACATTATAAGTATCTAGTCAATGTAATAAAGTATGTAGGTATATAATATGCAGTCGTGGTCATAATTACAATTACTGGCGAATGATGAGTGAAAAATGCATCAGTTGAAGAAAATATAAACGAGATTCTGCCATTGTTTCTGGCGATAATTTCACGTATTACATTTTAATCAATATAAAACAATCTACGAACAGTTTACAATATTGCATTAGAAGTACATTATATAAGGAATATCTAGCACTACGATCGAAATTTTTAGTTTCGTACCGCAGCCTTGCAAAGATTCATTGTGCAGCAACCCATACTAGGGGAGATTGGGGGAACTTCAAACACTATAATAATAAATGAATAAAAATAAATAAATAAATTTAAGAAACGTTCAGATTCGGAAATACCCTGTTGCCGTACATTATAGAGTAGGTATATAGGTACTTCATAACTTTGCAATCCGGAGCTAGGATGAAAATGATGTAATATATTCTTAAACTATTTTTTTTTTACATATTTATTTATTTATATTAAATTACTAAATATAAGTATTAATACAACTGAATATCATTTGATCTAATTGCATGCGCGGTAATCAGGGAAAGAGGAGTATCAGTGTAGTAAAAAGTTGTTTTACATCTACTGCTGTACCGATATATATAATATAGCGACACGTAGTTGTATTTTTTCAAACATAGTTTTTTTATATAATCGTACAATTCGTAATTAATAACCCTTATCATTCGTTCGAAACTATCTCACATGGAGAATATTTTTATTTTGGGTTATAAAGCAAAATAACATTATTTGAATATCGCGATTTTTTAGTAATAACTTTTTTATTCTATCTTTTTCTATCTTAGCAATCGTTTTATAAAATGAAAAAACTTTTGAACTAAATAGCGAAACACGTGCTAAAACATGCAGATACAAGGTCAACTGACGCTGCATAATTAAAAAAAATATATAAGCCGTGTCAGATGAGTCCATGTCTTAGGTGTAAACATGCCCCACACATCCTAAAGTGGGTCCCAGGCCAGAATATTTGGCGGTCCCACCTACATATCGCTAAGGTTAAAGGCAGTGTTATGCTATACAGAAATGTTTCCCAAATTCTACACGGTAATTATCATTTAAGTATATCAAACATCGAATTGCAACGCATAACCACGTATTTAAAATATTTAACAATCCTGAACACAGGCGATTTTTTTTACTATTAGAGTAAATTTATGATAAGTATGCGTTAATCTCGCTTAGCTGGTTGACCCGCCACGTCAATCCCAGAGGCTAGAGCCCCATTGTGTCGGCGCCATGTGTGTATATATTGGACTTTCAAATTTGCCCCGCGTTCGGAATAACCCCACTCTCCCCTACTATTGCCAATTAGGTACGTGGTTCAAAAATAAATTTTATACACCTGTTTAATTAATGCGCATACATATCAGTTATATAAATGTGCGATAAATAATAATGTTGTTCTCGGGAGGCGTGCGTTTTATTCACCACTCTACCGCGCCGCATCGGAGAGGTGAAGCGATGAGAAACTATCAGACCGTGGAGTAAAAAATGAGAGATCAGCACGGCACGGCTGTCTTTTGACTAATTACTAATTGCGAGCCCGACTCCTGCGCCATCTACCCATCAATCATAGAACTAATATAAACACCACACGAGACGAGATGATTATTGGCGGAGGCGCAAAACGCCGTGTATAAATTTCACCTCATCATCGCCGCTGATTGTAATGGTATTTAACTTGCGAGACTTATAATAATTATCGTTTTATAGTAACGGTGAGGGTCGTTGACCGTTCTTTTGATTATGATAAAATTTGCAAGTATATCTTCGACGGGTTATGCAATACCGGTAAACAGTGAGTCCCTAGGCCAAGTGCCGTCCCTAATCAGTCTTAGAGTACCGTCGCCACAGAACAGGTTAATAAATATAATCCCGATAGGCTAATCTCCCATACACTACATTATGACGCATGGTTTTGAATGTGTGAGTGTCATACGAAAATGCACCACACATTATATACGTGCAATAGTGTGTGTTGCAACCTTCAAATACACCAATATTGAACGAGCATCAGTGCATAAAGAGCAGTTTTCAGAACGAAAGACGAACGTATTCTTTACACGCGTTTAAGTTCATCTCATATTCTTCCACACTCGAGATCTGTTGCCTGTTAGTCAACATCCGTAAGGTATTTCAGTTCCCATTATTTCTGAGTTCCCTGACCGTCCCCTTTCGTTTGTAGTTTCAAATTGTCTGCATATTCGTTAGGCACCTACATTAAACTGACAAATGCACCAAAACTCTTTAAATTTACATAAGTGCATAACATCTACTGAGAATCAGAACGTTTCCGCGATTTTTTAAATTTAATTTAATTATACGAGAATGCAGATGAAATGGCAATAGGCCGGACGTAGCTCGGCGAGTGGACAACCGCCGGACGAATGCCGTCATATGTCATACGTACCCAAGGGACACTAAATGCTTACAGGGACGCCCTAAAACCCGCTAGATAAAGTTCGGTGGATGTACGTGGCAGCAAAGAACTAGGGACTGAAAAGCGTAGATAGGGCAGGGCTATAAGAGGCCTCCATCCAGTAGCTGATCGAACCCGGCTGATGATGATGATATTTATAATATTGCCAATGAATTAACTGAGTCAATTTGAATGTGCATTATTATAACGAATTGGTTCAATAGATACCTAGGGTGACTGATATAGTAATTGGCCGTGTTATAGTAATTGGCCATTTCAACTTCTAGTTGATAAAATAAGGTGTTAGCCATCCTTTTCTCACATTTGTCGCCATGTATAGCTCCCCCCTCCTCTTCTTAGTATGCCATATTTCAGAAGTTACCACCAGAAGGTGCTACTGTCTTCTTGGCTGTCAAACCTAAAAGTCTGTAAATTTGTGTCATTTCTTAAGAAATCCTTAAGGTAAGCTGCTTTTGAAATACTTAAAAAACTCTATATCCCATCATATATGTGTGTTTTTTACAAGATATTCTATTGACCTGCATTACATGGAAACCATGGATCTAATTGTTTTTGACATTTGCAGCAATTAACGTCACTTTTCAAGGGTGGCTAATAACTGTATCTGAAAAAGCGTGTTTTACAGTAGTTGGCCAATTATGCCAATAACTGTGTTTTAGAAAAATAAAAATAAATACGATTTTTTTACATATTCTGATAGAGCTATGAAAATTAGCTGGTACATATTTTTTTCGTGTAATTGTGACACCAATGAACAGTTATTAGCCGGGTGGCCAATTACTATGTTCGTCATATGCCAACTACTGTATTTTTTTTTGCAGATTGTACATGATGTCAAAAAAACCCTATATAGCAGCCAGCAGTTAGTTAAAGCTCATGAAGAAATTAAGGATAATATATCTGTGAGAGCTACCGCGAAAAAATATTGCATTCCTCGAGCTACTTTGCGATTCAAAATGAAAATTTCTACAATTCGAGCTGAATATGGACCCCATCTATACTTAACCAAAGAAGAAGAAGAATGTGATCTTGTAGAAAGGATAATAATATATGCGACCTGGAAAACAAAGGATTTCCCAGAAAAAAGACGATATTGTGAATAGCGTGCAACTTTTTAAACGAAAAATCCACGACCGAACCCTTTTAACAATAATAAGCCAGGGATATGTTGGTTGTAATCTTGTTTTAAAATGTCATCTAAATAGTCGAAAGAACGAATGAAGCAAGTTCACGTGTATGCAATTGGTAAAGGAAAGACAAAAGAACGCATTTTTGTATTATTTACATTATCAGCAAAATATGACGACAGTCGATTGCCAGTTCCAGATTCCAGTCATTTTATTCGTCGATGTACACAAAACGCAAATGACGTAATTGCATTATATCGTAATGCAACGAGAATACTTCAACTAGCAGATGTGTCAGTTTTTGGACCGGTGAAGAAAATGTGGAAGAAGGCTGTCCATGAGTGGTTTCCAAAAACAATTTTTTTTCAAACAAGTTGTTGATAAAATTAAGCCGGAAAATCTAATTAATGGTTTTAGGGCATGTGGTCTCTTTCCTTTCAATGCAAACGCTGTTGATTATACAAAATGATTAGCAAAACGAATTTTAACTAACCAAAATTCTAACATTGATATATAAATGAAGTCAAAACTATATCCTTTGATTTTTTCAAACAGGTTGTTGGTGAAGAGAGAATACAACAATTTGAGAATGATACACATCAGATAGGCGGTGAAAAAAGCTCCAAAATTCCAAACGTTTTCTATCAATTGTGGCAATATTTTAATACGTCACAAAGAACACGCCCCAAAATTAGACACTTGTGTTATGTGGTACCAAGTGATGTATCTGCCATGATTTGGACATATCGACCAGAGAGAATCTATCGGAAGATTCTGACTTGATGGATACAGAAGAGATGCTTAACTTGTTTCGTAATAAAGATTACTAAAAACTAGATTTTCTTATTAATTACTGACCATATAATTTTTTTGTCTTTTTTCATATTTCATCTGTGTTTTTTTTCAATTAAATATATTTTTTCTATAAAATTGTCATGGTTTTCTTTATTTACTCTGAATTGTTAATAATCAAAGGTTGTGTTAGCACTTTTAAACACACATTTTGATCAGATTTGAAGTGGCCAATAACTATAAAAAGGGGGGGCCAATTACTGTATTTTTGCTCTCCATCTAGATAAACCGTAATAATCAAGAAATGGGCAAAGTAATGAAGTATGTGCTAAACAAAATGAAAACGCAAAGCATTGATCAGTACAATTCCATTCTGAAACTTCAAAAATGTTAAATATCAAGAAAGTTATAACCAGCCAAAGTAAAAAAATCCTTAACCGGCCAATAGCTATGTGATTCACCCTACCTAGTATAAAAAAATTACGCAATTTTCGCTCACTTTATTAAATATTGTAACAAAAAAGATAATTTTTGTTATAAGTAACATAAATAATAACATTAATAAGAATAGAATAATAATGTGTGTAGGTGGGTACTTCAACTTTCTTCAACAAGCTTTGGTCGGTCACAATATCAAAGCTCGAATCGATATAAATGCTAAGGATTACATGTACCTACCACACGTTTATATTTTCTAGAAAAATCGATGTTTTTTAAAATAAAAAATATTAAGGTAGAAGTATCAATTTTTCAAAAATCGTTAGGTGACCTACTAAACAACTTATCAAACTACATTGAAATGATAAAATATCTATAATGTAGATATGCTAGCGTACACAAAAAAATAATCGTAACCCCTAAAAAAAACTATTTACGATGTGGACTGTCCAAACTATATTTAGGCACAAATTTGTATGCATAAATATTAAGTATTGAGTATTGACTAGGCATTCGTGGAAAGAATATATTTTTAACAACTTTGTTGTGTAGGTACAAAATTACAGTTAATATAATGCAGTTGTTAATTTTAATAGTGTAATTAAACGTATGGCGAAAACACTATTGCAATAAAACAATCCATAAACTCTTTACTTTTTGGTATTTTACGGCACTCCGTAATGCGTGTTTTATTATTACGTTGTCTATGAGAGCATGTAACTAAATTATTTATCTATGCACGTAAAATAGATATGTATATTATTATTAAATAAAGAGATACGTGAATTTTTATGGCGACCATTAAAATGATTGTCCGAGAGCGTAAAAAGTAAATAAAAACTCCAACTGTAAACGTCTTATACCGTGTAAGTAAAGTGTACACAGAGCGAATGTGAGAATCTCTCGAAATCTAACTGTATTGTATATGTAGATTATAGATTATTGTGAAATACGCGTCCAGTTAAAATGTTACGTTATGTAAATATGCATAAATGCTATTAAAACCATGATTTCATCGGTACCACAACTCAACGGGGGTCTTGACTGTACTCCAAGAAGACGTATTCTCTCCCCTTTGTATGCTTGCAAACACCCGCCACACACAAGGATGCTGTGAATCTTTCGACACAGTTAAACACTATTGTTGGATGTCTTCAATCCAGTGACGTCCCGTGGGGGTAGGCAGATTGAGCGTTGCTTGGGGGCGGCAGTTACTCAAAGGGCGACAAATCGAGGAGAATCATTAGGTATATATAGAAATAGCTACATAACATTCGTAATATCGGAAATATCTTTCCATTAAAAAAATCAGCTCACTGGTTAGAAACAAATTAATGTATTAACTAGGTACTATACAAGTTTTAACAGGACATTTTTTTTGTCGGATTTGCGATGTCTAGTTTACTTCCGTTGTCTTTGGACGTCACGTTCTTGGTGAACAGCAATGACACGTGCATACCTAATTTAAAAAAATATCCAAATATGTTTGTAAGTCTCTCGCGAGTTTTGGAAGCTGTCAGGTGTATTTTTAAATGTACCTATCTGAAACCGTAGACTCACAATATTGTATATTGAAGCAGAGATGGCATTTAAATTAGATTTTTAGTGGTATATATCTTGTTAGTGGTAATGTATCCATACAACACATTTCTTAGATATTTGAGTCATGAAAGGATGATAAAAAGTACTGTATAAAAAATGTGGCGGCATTTTGGCACTGCCTAGGAGCGGCATTTTGTCTAGGGACGTCACTGCTTCAATCCTTAATACAATCCTGTCCAACGCTATTTGTTCTCTCAGGTGTAGAATTACAGAACAGATGATAAATAGAATTCCGATAGGCTATAATATTCAATACGCTACATTTTGATGCAGGGTTTTGAATGTGTGGGTGTCCTACGAAAATGAAACACGCATTCTGCATGCAGTGCAATATGACGTATTCTTGACATGTGTATAAGTTTATCCTGGATTCTTCCTTACTCGAGATAGGTTACCTGCTACTCCTTACCCGTTATGTATTTCAGTTCCCATTATTTCTGAGTTCCCTGTGCAGAACCAACCTGCCATTAGTACCTAATGTCAATTGGGAGGGCAAATTATTGTGAATACATTTAAAATAGGTTAAATGAAGCTTATTTGGTGTAAGTCCAAATAGTTTTTTTAATAATGATTTTTATTTTTATACTTCAAGTGGCAATTTTTATTGACGCAAATGACGCAATCAATTCGTCAGCAGATTTTAAAAGACGCCTCGAAACAGTTCAAACCAATAATCGCTAAACGCGCCACTGTTTACTCCTCTTATTATGCTGATTTATATTTCTGTTTTGGGTAAACATGTCATTACTGTTTGAGTTTTAGGTAATTATTTACTTATTTTCTTTGTTCCTATTTATGCCACGCTGCGAACGGTTGAATTTATAATTTATAATGTTCACTGTCCAGGAACAAGAGAATTAAAGCTGATAAAGACCACAATCCTCAGCAATAAGCCAGTATTAGAGTATCGAAGATATTTGACAAAGATATGTTATCAAATGTTTTATAGCATTTTTTTATAAAATACTGGAGGGCATAATGCCCGGTCCACACTGGCAACATTTCGCCGTCAACTTCGTTAAATTTTACGATAATTATCATAAATGTTTAAGAAAATTTACGATAATTATCATACTTATTGTAAAATTTAACGAGGTTGCCGGCGACATGTTGCCAGTGTGGACCCGGCATAATGTTACACTGCGCAAGATATTTTATAAAATCTAAATTTAAAAAAAAAACAGACGAATGTCTATTGGCTTACATGTTTATGTATAGTCTTTTATTTCTATTTTTGTAGTTTGTGTGACATTTCAAATGTTTCGTACCTATATACAATCAATAATTTTGTCGGTTATTGTTTTTGCTATCTTCCATTTTGACATGGACTTACACGCCAGTAACACTCCTTACCATATAGAGTATAGACCAGGGGTTCCCAACCTTTTTGTACTCTAGAGCACATTCTAAAATATCGGTAGGGTGCCGGGCACCACCTATTTTTAATCGACAAACTCCTTCTATAACTTCTCATTTTCCCATAAGTTATTTAATAAACAAAAATGTTTCAAAATAATAAAACTATTATTCAAATTGCATACACACAGAGAAATGTATTTACAAAACGTAAACAAAGTAAACAAAAAACACAAATACAAAGAAAACATTTTATAAAAAAATAGAATATCAATATGTCAATACGTTTTTTCGGCACTGCAATACTACTACCACGCAACAAACAGACGCATTTATTTTTCACATTAAAGAAACAATATGATTCCTCCCAGTCAGTGTTAAAATTATAGGTTCGTTGTCTTTCACTCGGTCCACTCATTTTAGAACTATATAGAAGGAATATCAAAACTCCTAATTCGTGTTTCGTCAGACGAAGATGTCTCCTAGCTAACTGTCGCGACCCGAACGGGGCAGCAATCGCAATCACAATGACAACAACGCGGTTCCAGGCGGGGAATGCTATTTGCACATCACTCCTTGTACACGCCGAAAACCCGAACTGAGCCAATGATCGCCGAAGCAATCGGGACGGTACGAGCACGTTCATCGGCTCAATTCGTGGCGTTCGTTCACTTCGGGTTTTCTGCGTGTCAGGTTAGCGTGAAAATTCTGTCTCTGTCGAATAGTGGCGGGCACATACGAATCGTTCCGCGGGCGCCATGGTGCCCGCGGGCACGGGGTTGGGAACCCCTAGTATAGACTAATCTTTGATAAAAAAATAATATTGTGATAATATTTTTTATAAAAGATATTTTATGAAAAAATATTTTATAAAATTAGAATGTAAAAAGATTTTATAAAATATCTTTCATAAAAGATATTTGTCAAAAATCTAATACCGACCAAAGCCAATCTGTGCGTGTAACAGTCCGGCAGGGTAAGACCGCTAGAATAGTTTAAGAAACGCTGGTTCAGTTACCACACCGATGAACGAACGTATGATCTCAGAAAACACCGTTCGAAATCTCGATAGCTAGCAATCATCGCGAACAGAGATCGAATAGAAACCGCTTACCGAGTAGTTTTTCCTTTGCTAACATTTTCCTAATAAGCATCTCACCGAGCGCCGGAACAATGATCGTCTACGTATTGTCTCTATTATTTGAACTGGATAATATGGTTCCCACGAAATTTCGCGCTGGTTTCCCACCCAACTCGTCGCCACACTTTATTAGCGTCACTACGTATTAATTAGTCGAGGCCTGAATTGGGATAAGACTATAGACCAGGGGCCCGATTTCCTAACTATCGTCTCGTGTGGCACCAGACGACATGACGTAATTGTGACGTCATGTCGTCTGGTGCCACACGAGACGATAGTTAGGAAATCGGGCTGCAGCCGCGAAATTATCCGTAAATGTAATACACCGTCGACCAAAACGTACGGCAATCAAATCCACAACATATAACATACTAATATGTCAATGGCGAAGGGAGGACGTAACCTGCTAAGATATGACATAAATAGTGCACTCTATACTTTTCAGTCATACGTATTAGTATTCATTGAACCAAGACTACAAATTGCAGATAGCGTTGGTTAGTTTTTAAAAATCAACTAAGCCCTGCTTAAGAGCATACTTCAGTGAAACGGCAAATAATTTTCAGCAATTGGTGGGACGTAATTTCGGAGAGCGTAAAGCCCATATTCCATTGGCAGATTGCGTCTGGCCCGATCGTCTCCCACGACTGTCAAACTCTATTCTCTATGGTTTTCAAGGATCGTGAGCGATCGGGTCGAAAGTGGAAAATTTTCTATTATCCGTCGTGCGATCCTTTCATTATCAAGCGAAGATTGCCGAAAGCGTACGAAAATAGCCGAATATGCAAACGGTCGTTCATTTCATTCAACTCACTATTGGTCGATTTCAACTGAACAACTACAAGATGGCGAAAACTTAAAAAATATATATGGAGTATCACCGAGGACACAGTCCTCGTCGAATAAATGCACGCCAAAGATATAGTGTGGAACGTAAAAAAACCCGCCATATTCAATGGCGATCACGCTGTTCTTCAGTTAGCCAACTTTTGACCCAGTGTTTTCGTTTACGGCGAGTCCTGACCGCCTGAGCCAGTTGAAATATAGCCATACTCGCTACAATAAATTAGTCTTTGGATTATTCGATTTCGATATTCGAATTACTCAATTGGTTTGGAGATTCAAGCTCGCCCAGTTATTCATGATGTAAATTAACAATAAGTATACAAACTTTCTATAAATGTCAAACGGCCGCATAAATTTTAACAGATCTGATGCTCGCTAGGTTTGACAGCTGACAGCTCAGTTTTGTTGACATAAAATTGCGCGGGAATGCGTTCAGTGTAGCCACCAATCTAAGAAATATCTAGTTTTCACTCAACCTATATTTTTAATAATAGCAACACTAGTATTATTTTAACCAATCAAATCAAGGACCAACGAGATTGAATCGTTGCGTGTAATTGCAAATAGCTAGCGACGACGGTTGGCGTCGATCGTTGGATCGGGTTGGGTCTGTGCGTCTGCCAATGGAATATGGCCTATAGTCGACCTGTGAGCACGTCAATTTGTTTTGTGATGGCGTCGGAGGAATTAATTCTTAAATCGTGTAAAGATGACTAAACAGCGTTACGTATTTACTCGAAAAACAAAACATGACGATGAATATATTATTATTATTACTTAAATAACAATAAACATAACATTAAATCGACGCATGTTGAATTTTTATGACAAATTATGTTTTGATCGTCACGCGTCGTTCGCACAATCTGCGCGTCGCGTAGTCACGATTGTTTTAGACCATGCCTCAGCTGAAGTATAGCCTTAAACAAAACCATTGTAGTTTTAGTATCCTATTGGCGATCCGCCAAAAATAGTGCACACGTTTTCATTGAATTAAGAATATATATTATTACATGTAAGTAATTCATGTAAGTTTTTTTTTAAATTTATTAAGCCCTGCCTAAATCAAACCATAATCGATAAAAAAAATCTTCCATCTACAGAATATCTAAAATTTTGTATGATTTTAGATATTTTATTGAAAATTATTTTGATTACTTACGCAGGATTTAATTGAATTTTAAAAACTCATCAACACTATCTGCATTTTGTAGTCTTAGTAGAAAACAAATATGTATGACTGACAAAGTTTAGTGTGCACTATTTATGTCAGATCTGAACAGCCGACATCTATCCTTCACCACTGATATACCTGATTATGTGAAAGGAAAACAACGATAAATCCATATTAATAACTATCAGGAGAGACAAATTATTAGTGACTTTTCGCGCATTGAACATCTGGTATTTTTAGTGACAAGATTAAAGATAGGTAGTACCTACATTTTTTCTAATATATTTTCGTTGTTTAATGTTCCTTCTCTCACCAAAAACAGATTTTTAAATTTTGTATTCAAAAATATTTTTCTTTCTTTTTTTTGCAATTAAATACATTATGAGTTACTGCTACTAACACAGTAATAACTAATACTAACCTAACTCATTCACACAAAATTTGGACTTACCGTAGTTTAACATCTCGCATACTAATATGGTTCATTTAATTTTAAATTATATGTTTTTCTTCTTATTTTCGTGCTAGTTCATTATGATACTGCGTGGATACCGGGGAGGGCGGGCTATCTAACGGGATTTGAAATACGCTTTTTGATAAAGTTCTTTTTAACGAATAAGTAATTCCTTACGCATTTTCGAAATATCTTTGATACTACGTACTTCTAGTTTTCATTTTTTATTACCAATGTATGGCGCTGCGTGGTTTCCGGGACCTATACAACGGAAATTGAAATACACTTTTTTAAATTAAGTTATTGCTCACGCATTTTTGAAACATCTTTGATACTATGTACTTTTAATATTAAACCATTGTATGGTGCCGCATTTCTTCCGAGGTGGGCGGGCTAGATGAAAGGATTTTATAAACGCTTTTTGAAAATGTTCTTTTAGTAAATAAGTAATTTAATACACATATTATGCGCATGTAACATAGTAGAAAAAAATAACGTAACATTATATAATTCAGTATTTATAAATTATTTTTGAAGTTTATTACTCCCCTAATGCTCACATTCGATAGTAATAAAGATGTTAATCAAGCGCAATGATTCTTCTCTCAGATAAAACGAACCCCCTGTAGTCCACCGTAACACAAAATAAAGCCTTGGATTAAAACCCCTCTGGCCCCTCCGCTACACATAGTCCCAAAAAATAAAATGTATCCACTACTGGGTTTCCCCTAGTTAGTGTTCTTTATTACATTTTCAACGCCATTCCACCATTATTTGTATCGGCAAACTTTAATACACAACTGCTTACAATAAAAATAATAGTTTCTTTATGCAAATCGAAATGTCCTGCAATCGGATAAATGTTAATCTTTTCTGGTACAAAATAAAATATGCACCCGATTTACACTAGCTCGCCATATCGTCATTAGTGATTGTGTTGTCATCATTAATTTTGGGGGGTAAAATAAGTATTGTACAGGCCTTTTCAACGAATAACTTCGTTCGGAATAAAAAATGGAATAAAAATGTAGTCGGTATACGGTGTGAGAGACGTTGTCAAATCGTCGCTGTAGGATTGGTTTGTCGAATAGACCAAATGTCAAATGTTCAGGAGATGAAAAACAAATTTCATTATCCTATATTAAAATACACGCAGGTATTTAAATTGTTGTTTTTACAGCATATGCATGCTGTATTCATTACAAAGTAATTTAAAGAAAAGGATGGTTCTGGTCCATTTAGATACAAAAAATGATTCTGCATTAAAATGTCGATTTTGACAAAAACGGATATTAGACAAACCAATCCTATAGCGACGAAATATTATATTTTTTCGGCGTCTCCAATTGGACAAAATTCAATCCACACGTATAAAATTATCATTAAATTCAATATTTGAGGAAAGATTGAAAAATATGATGTAGGTATGATTATTTAATTTAAACATCTATGGTTAGAGATGAAGGTTGAGGAGATAAAAGATCAATGTTACGTGGATGTTTGGAGGAGACTTTATTTGTCGGTACAAGAAAACAATAATACTTTATAATCGCGGATACGGATGTACTTGTGAGATCGATTATATTAATAAACTGAGACTTAATTCTAGTGGAATGATGGTTAACCATTTCGAGAGAAGAACTCGTTACAATAGTAGTGCGTCTAGTGACGGACTCGATGAGTTGAGTGAGGATTCCTGGTTTGCCCGTCCAATTTATAAATATGCAGAACCTGCCCTTCTTGTCAAATCCGTTAAAGCGTCACGTTTACTTTGGCTTGTTTTGATAATTTAATCTAAATGGTATAAGAACGATAATAACATGTTATTAAGATAAATTTCGTGTTTCGATACAATTTAAAGTTACATCTCGAACCGTTGATATACAATAACCCTGTACAATGTATGTCATAATTTTATATCCAAAATAGGTTAACTACCTAAGTGAAAATTTGTTTGAGTATGCATCGAATCGACGGTGGTTACAACTGTTACCCAAATACATTAATGCCGAGAGATGTACATAACAATATAAAACATATACGCACTGGAATAAGCTAGGAATAATTATTATAAAATACCTGTTATAAATTAATGTAAAATTATCTATTTCAATTCAATTGGATGATCACTAAGGGTCGTATGCATGAGATTCCCAAAAACCTTATAGGCTCTATACTGCACGTTTGTATGCATGAGTACAAACGTAATTAGCTGTTAAGTGACGTCACGAATGTGATATCTCATGTGTCATGGTGTTCGTATTATGGCAATCTTATAAAATTTCATTCCCCGATAAATAATTCAAAATTTTGAAATTGTAAATGTGTCTGAAAGTATGCGAACGGTACCATAAAATATACCATAATATATATAAATGAATAATTATTATGAACTTTAAATAATTTATCAGTTATTTTATCACATTTATTTTATAATTCTACTGTACGAAAGGATACAATATTACCAGTAAACATTTCCATATGGCAATACATACAGTTTTTGCCGGTAAAGCTTGACGTGAAAGTGACAGATTGAAGCAGCCATTTTGAATTTCGCGTGACATCAGATTGCTTACGTCATAAACAGTGTTATACGTTATATGACGGAACATCGGTTAAATAGCTTATAAAGAATTGGGGAATCTCATACATACGGCCCTAATCCTCTAGAAAATAAACTTCGAACATTTTTAAAAAACGCACGGCTAAATGCTCCACAAAAATTTCATTCATACATTTCGTCATTTGGTCTCAATGCTTTGCTATAGGTACTGTCATCTATTACTGACACAAAAGCTCACGGCGATCTGCATACGTTAAATTAACCGGATACGAATGTCAGTGGCCTGAGTTTTGTTAAAGGCAACGGGTCCTTCATAGGTTAGGGTTGGACACTTCTGATGAGTATTTGTAAATAAAAACATAAAAGGATCAGATAACAACAGATAACAAAACGAAAGGGTTAAATTTAAGGGCAGTATGTCGTGTCATTTGATTTCATTGGATATCCAAACGATACAAATAAATCAAATTAACTTTTGTATTGCAGCCCTTGACATCGAGATTGTAAAAAATGCGGCTAACCCTTGTCAAATCATTTGGTATGGAAATTAAACCACAGATGTTATTTTTTTATCGAGCGCTGAAAGAAGGCATAACATCGGAGCGTGGGCTAATATTTGATCAAGTATACCTACCTAATATAATATATAGCCACGTGTAATAGCATATATACAAACAAGTATGACAATGAGGCACGTAATAAAATATATTGTTAACATTAGCTCGTTAGGTTTCCATTAAAATCAAATTAAAAACATGACTGCTGGATTTTAAATAATTTTCGAAGTTATCGCATCATCGGGCCTTTTTGTATAGTCGACACTTTCGTGTTTCAGAGGGGGATCAACTTCTTCGCATAATCCGATTGTGTCGACTAAGCCCTCGGTGTTTAGGTTTTCTCAAACTTCCTTTTGATCTCCCGTGAAGTCAAACATTTTCATAGTTACAGTTTCTATTTAAAGACATGGAATAGCATGTAAATTTTATTTTACGTACTATAGTATACATTATGATAAATATACCATAGTCAAATTTCCAAACGTTTCCTACTATTTATAATAAGTTAACATATCGTCATTGAGAGTTGTTAAAACACCCGATTTGACAGATTGATATTTTACAGATGAGACATAAAATGCTTCATGTATAAGTCTCTTGGATCACTTGATTTATCTCAATAGTAGATAGTAGGGAGCTCGTCATCATCGAGTTTTATAATATTTCCGATGCGATGAATATATAACTAGCGTAAGGCCTCAGTGGCAGCGTTTTGCAGTGCGGAGCATGCACTTGTTTACATGCAAGCCGCACGCCCCGCTCCACAAAACGCTGCCACTGGAGCGGGGCGTGCGGCGTGCATGTAAACAAGTGCATACAATATGCACACTCCGCACTGCAAAACGCTGCCACTGAGCCCTTATACTAAGGCATTAACTACGGTCTTGTGATGAGACATCTTCAGCCGGAAGCTTATATAAACAGTTATATTTTAATTATGAGAATATTAAGGGTTTTACTAAACTATGCGGATGAATGTAGGTAATAGAATAAGAAGTATAAAACAAACATTTTGAAAACAAAGATTGTGAAAAAAATACATATTAACTATAATAAGTATACAACTCTCATCAATTAGAATTTAATTTCAATTAAAATTAGTACAGTGTTCATTTTGAGACGTATGGATTTGACACATTTGTTAAAAAATGTACTTATCCGTAGAATTCTAAATAATTTAAACATAAGTAGGCAATAATAAGTACATACGATAACTATAATCAAATATATGTCAAATTTTCGATTTGAATATAATTGGAACGTGGAAAATTATTCGTACAAATTGCCGTTCGACGAAAAGTGTTTCGATAAAAGTTACATTCGTTCTAATGTTCTTCTGCCATCTGTAATTCGTACAGATGTTTTCGACCATATTGTACTCGTACAATTTACTGAACAATGACAGTTTGCTAAAAAAATGCAAACTGTTCTTGCTTATACAATATCTTACGGCTTGATCTGTAAGTGTGTACCTACTTAGTATTTTATTCAATACAAAACAAATAATGACGATGCGGTTTGCCGCTCCGGTGGCATTTGAAATCGTTATGTAAGTATTGATTTTAGGTCATCACACAGCTTTGTTTACACTTTCTTGTTGACAAAGAAGAATCCGGTGGAACGTGACATAACTAACTGAAAACGAGATACCTACCTCTTGTGGGTACCTATATTCTAAGTATCTACTCACGTTAAAGTCGCAACCACGAATCGCTGGATGAAAACATTACGATGAGATAAAACACAAAGGATAACACTTTGCAAAGTGAAAAACTCCCCCAAACTAGGGAGAAGGAAACTCGGTATCCGATTCTACAACAGTGATTAAATGTCCGCTGGAAGGAAGTAACCAAAAGAAATATCGTTCAAATATATTTTGAACACTGTGCATTCGTATATTTCTAACCAATAATGAGTTTAGCGAATATAGCAAATCACTGTTTCTTTAATGGATGTGCAATAACGTTTATCCGTTTTGACAAGAGGAATGCGACTTTTTAGTTTGAAAAAAACATCTACTGTTGCGATCGACAAGTTGCATGCATCTCCGACTGCGAGTCAATATTATTTATAGATATACGTATTATAGTGATAATCGTTTTATTATTAATTGAAATCTGTTGCGAACTGCTTTATAATTGTCCGGTGGATGGTGTGATCAATTTTCATATAAGACGTTTTCACGATTATCCTTTGATAATTTCATATATCTTAGACTTTGTCCACTCCCCGCGACTGCATGTGGACAGCTCAATTAGATTACCTGTACCTCGACCGCGGGTGAGCAGTGGCGCGAGTAATTCTGGAATACGCGCGAGCCAACACGCACCATGTGGACAATGCCTAAAGAAACAATTTGTTAACGCTTAACAGTAGTTTAGCAAGCAATCTTCGCTACTGAACTGACGCAAGATTACAAACTAAACATAAACTTAGGCTAAACAAAAACAGTTCATTACTGACAAATTACTGTTGTGAAAAAAACCCGAACGAAATAAGGACGACTCAAACTGTCATAAATCTACATAATATGTTAATCGATAGAGTTTTAAACTAAGCATATTTACGTTAATTTCATCCGCATTAAAGAAAACACATCAATTTTTTTAAATTATTAAATGATATTATTCCATATAACTTCATCTGATAGTGTCGTACAAGAGAGCATGGAAGACAATAGAATTTAGCTAACCATGTCCTTAGATTTTGGTGTAAATGACGATTTCGGAGGATTTTGTTGAACGGTGAACACATTTCTTGCGTATTTATTTGTTCCTTGTTTTCTAGTTTTTTCTACACAAAATTACTTTTATGAAAAAGAAATATAAATATATTTTATGGTTGAATTAATTCAACATACCAATCAACCGTAAAATAGTAGGTATTATACTATAATGATTTTGATAACAGAAAATAATATACTTTCTCCGAAATTATACAAGGAAAACAATATACAATAATTCAACGCTTGAAAGAACAGTTTTTGTAATGGACATCTTCAACGAACCACGAATTGTGTATGTAATGATACCACCTGGAATTTGTATCTAGGAAATATTGGCTATAAAAAACGTCGCGTTTACGTTTACGTTACGATAGCGCCCCCTCTCACACTCTTGTAAATAAGATGGGCAGTCACAGAACAGGACAGGGTACTGAAGCAGGGTACTATAATGACAGTCAACCAATGACAATGTCATTGCAGTCAACCCATAAAACCTGAGTATAAAAAAACGTGCCGACTGCCCTCAATATTGAATGCACGTTACATTTACGTAACAAACTTTAATGCATATTATTATACAGACGTAATTATTGAAAATAACATATTCTTCAATACGTGTTTAAATTAATCCAATGTTTCCACACTCGAAATCCGTAGCCTGTTTACCACACCCAGTAGGGTAAAGCCAGTTCCCAATCATTTTGTGTTCCCTGTGAGCAAAAAGTTAATTTCAAACGAGGTTTGTCTGACATCGTCGATACCCAGTGGCGATTTTCTTTGACGCAGATGACGCAATCGATTAATCATAAAATTTAAAATGGTGCCTCGAAACCGTCCAATCGTCATATAATTATAATCGAGTAAGTAATATTACCCAAAGCATAAAAAATCTTGCACCAAAAGGGCATATAACATAACCATTCAACAAATACATATTATCTACTTGTACACAAACTAAGTTTATTAGTAGTGTCATAGCTGTCATTTTCAATAAAGATGACCTTGCTATTTATACTAGGTACATTGGTAGTTGGATTTTTTTAACTTTTTATGCTAGGGTGGCCTCAATATCAGTCAGTGCTTTGGGTCTACAAGTCCCTAAATGCGCCACTGTCAATAACGTAAGACGTATACTGTGTTTTGTACTTTTGCCGATTTTACTACCGTAGCGCGTCACAGAAATTACTAGATACTTCGATCAAGACTACAAAAAGAAAGTATGCAATAAATACCTTGATGAAAGATAGCATCTGAAGAGACGCAACTGTTCATTCAAGAGAGAATGTATTATGAGGAATTCATAGTGTTGGTAAAATAAGAATTTCCTCCCCGAAATGTTTTGGTTTCTACTGCCGCTACACCAAAGGAAATGGTAAATATTTCATACAGCCATGCAAATGGCAGACTGCTCAAACATGATTCCAAAAGGCGTCGCAGTGAAAATAAAAGGGCATCACGATGAGAAATGGATTAAAGGTGATTATCGCGCTTGGGAACAAAAGGACCCCCACTGGGTGCGGTGACCAAACTTGAGGGTTGTTGGAGGGTCATAAGAGGTATACTATATAGAAGCGCGGACCGCGGACTTCTTCATATTACAAGAAATATGGAAAAAAATACGATTGACAAACATCACCATACTGGTTTTGAACGTAGGGCCGTATGTATGAGATTCCGAAATTTTTTATAAGCTATTTAACCGATTTTTCACCATATAGCGTATGGCACTGTTTGTGACGTAAGCAATCCGACGTCACACTTCATTCAAAATGGCTGCTTTATATGTCACTTTCAAATGTCATTTTAATAATGCATTCATTACAACAAACGTTTGCTTGAGGCCCTCGTTCATTTTGTAGACTCTGTAAAACATTTGAAAACTTTAAAAACAGTTCCTAGCCGTGCTGTTTATTAATTTCATTCATTCATTTATTCTTATTCCGTTTTGACATCTCATAATAGAAGTGATTGAAGTGAAGTTAGCCATTATATAACTGTATGTATTGCCACCAAATGGAAATGTTTACTGGGAATACTTTATCCTTTCGTACAGTAGAATTATAAAATATATGTGATAAAATAACTGATAAATTATTTAAAGTTCATAATAATTATTCATTTATATTTATTAAATTTATATGGTAACATTCGCACACTTTCAGACACATTTACAATTTCAAAATTTTAAATTAATGATCGGGGAATGAAATCATATGGACGCCATGACACATTATGCCGTCATATCGTGACGTCGCTAACCAACGGATTACATTTGCACTCATGCATACAAATGAGCAGTATTAGCCTATAAAGTATTTGGGAATCTCATGCATACGACCCGTAGACATTATGAAATAACATGTGATTTTCAACACATTAGATTACGGTCAGAACAAAGGCACACGGCGCTGCAAGTTGCAAGTTTAGATCGGTTCGGTTATGCTCGATGTGTATTGCATTGTCTACCAAACATCCCTAGTAATAAGCGTTAACAATTAAAAGTTAAACTTACAGAGCCGTATATGTTCACCCGTAAGTGTTACTTTAAAGTGCTATTTTAATACATTTAAGTAACTAATTTCCAGGAACACAGAATTAATGGGAACTGAAATACTAGTAACAACAGCAAATAATTAGTAACAGCCATGATGTCTGCTGGATCAGAACTGTTACCTCGTGTCCAGCTTATCAGGCACCATTAGCGAGGGGTGCGACACTAATAAATTTGCTCCCTAGAGACATTGACATTTCCAGGGATGCACTGTGTATTTTGTTTTTATATTTTTAAATAAATAAGTATAGGTAATATGTTATAACATAACGGACTGAATATTCTGAAAAATGGAAATCATAGCCAGAAACAGTAATGTTATAAATAATTACAAGATAAAAAGAACTTTTTGTATAACGTTTTTAAATATTCTGTTGAATCATATAAACTTGAAAATTCTATGTAATAATACAAACTTTTTATTGTACTTGATAGAAATACTGAATAAATATAGAATACTGAAATGTCATTTTGACATTTCATATTGATTTCCATAGTAACGCACGTATATATTAATAATTTAGTTGCTAGGACCCCCTTAGCAACGAACAATAATAACTTTCCATACAAAACAGAATTAACTGAACATGAATTCAATTCTGCTTAAAAATGGTTAAACGTAATAAAAGAATGCATTGTCGTCGTATTCTGGTATATTCTAAAAGTTTCAAATGTCTAACTACCCGGGAAGTTAGTTAACAATCTTCAATCGTCCAATACAAATCTTGGACAAACAAGAAAAAAAATGTACTGGACACACAAGAAAAAATTAGTACTGGACAACCAAGAATACGAGCTAATAAAAACGTGGTAAAATTCGTATTAAAATTAACGAAAAGTTTGTTTCTTGCCATTTTAATTGAGTTCTATCACATACATAAAAATAATTAGCAAATAATAATATACTAGAATATCAAGCGGGTAGATTTCTGTAATAAAAAGGCAATTATCATTCAAATTAATTATTTAATTCGAACACAAAAACATAATATTAGCTCACAGATGGCAGTACACAAAAACCGATATAATCTCGACACAAAATGACCACAGTAATGGTAAATAATCATTAAAATTAAATATTTAGTATGGGATATGAAAGCAATTAATTCGCGACCCCTGTTTACTAAAAAGAGAGGGTGCCGAGAGAAGTGGACAGCGGTCGAATAATTCACCCCCCGACATAAAAAAACCGCCCGTGGGCGGTAACGGTTGTGAAAAATATTCACGAAATTTACGTATAGTAAGCGAAATTTAAATTTGACACAAGTATAAGGGCGATTTTCGGACGATCCCTACGCAAGGTACACGGTAAATTGACCGCAGACGATTTTTTTTAAATCACCTATTTGTTTACTTTATGGTTACTGCACTATCTAATTATTCAAAATTATAAAGTTGGCACTATATTGTTGTTTTTATTTAATAAAACGCATTTTTTTTATAGTAGGTACTTATTCCACTTTTAATTAATATATTAGGACCGGTTTCGTCCGCCTCGGTGGGACATTTTCATCTCAGAGTTGAAAATGTCCCACTGAGGCGGACGAAACCGGTCCTAATATATTAATTAAAAGTGGAATAAGTACTATTAAAAAATTGCGTTTTATTAAATAAAAACAACAATACAATGCAGTTCCACCATGAATTGACAGTTAACAAAATAAAAGTTGGCACTCTAATCCAGTCGACCGTGTTGAGGAAAAAGGACGTAACCCTCACCGAACAAATTTTACAGGAGGGGCAAAAAACGTTTTTTTGAATGATTTTAGTTTATTATTTTTTTTAAATAGGAACATACAATGGGTGCATGATGATTGATGATTTGGTGAAATCTATTTTAGATCTAATAATAATTAAAGAAGTTGTTACAGAAAAATCATTAAAATTGAGGATAAATGCTTTTTTCCTTAAATTAAAACATAATTAATCTCAATTAAAACCTGAATTTAGATAATAATTCGGCATTTGCAGCTTACTTCCTTTTTATATAACGTGTATTTAGTTGTATACATTGTTAATATCTAATAAAAGCACCTTTCGAAAAATCGAGGGTTACGCCGTTTTTCCTAAACACAGTCGCAGTGATACACAGCCTTTGTCATAATGTCATTGGGAGCATGTGAGGTAATGTGCGTTTGCCAACAGGCAATGTCGACTTGTTGCAGTCATGACACCCACGTAACAAATGAATAGGATATAAATGCAACACCCAATCGCTATGAATCAAGGTTTTGAATTCGAGTTATATTTATTACTTTATTACGCTTAGGCTCCAAAACGCAAGAAACGCAATGCGAGCCGAGTTTCCTCAAGTATTATAAATTTTGAAAGTGTGTTTCGTTTACGTGACAAACTTTAATGCATAATATTATGTTACAGACATATTTTTTTCTTGGTTGACTGTCAATTATTCATGATCGAAATGCATTGTATTATTAAATATTAACTAGCGCATCTATTCTATACATAATACTGCTATCAGCCGCTATCGAGGGTAGTTTTTCATATGTGTGTATCGAAATATTATAATTGTTACAATACGTTAGCCGTTTAAACAGTCAAAACTATCTATCTCGCTCTAAAATTTAGCACAGCAAAAAAAGAGGTGCTGTTAAAAATAGCACATATTGTAACGATTACAACTAAGTTATTGTAATTGTTACAATAAATGCTAATAGGTACTTCGATGCAAAACTACCCTCGATGGCTGCCAATAGCGGCCGATAGCAGTATTGTGTATAGAATAGATGCGCTGAACCGATTTCATCCACCTCAGAGGGACATTGTAACATACTGACGTAACTATTGAATGTAACAATGTGAACACGTGTTTAAGTTTATCACACATTTCTTGACACTCGAGATTTAAAACTTGTTAAAGCCTTACTCAGAATGCAACCCTCTTCTCATTATGTTTGTGTTATCCCTTGGTGCAACCCATTGTACCTATGCATTGTATACTACTTACAATATTAGTAAATAAATATATAATATAGGTAGGTATTGTTACGATATACCTACGCTTATGTCTTTCAATCAGACTGATGTGCGAGTTGTCGTATTTGCCAACAAAAGAGACGACTGATAGTTGACATTAACGCGATTATAATAACGCCACTGTGACAAATCGTATTCATACGTGCAATTCAACTTTCAACACGCTATTCAACTGCTTATTCCAATGGCGCCCTAATATTTAAGTTAAGATGTTTAAAAAAAAGAGAGGAATAAAAGAACACATAATAACCGCTATAAAAGTACTTAATAGCTATGTCTACATTTGTTCACTTCATCTTCCATTCCACTTCAACTTTTTAATTTCTGATTTTAACACTAGGTAAGTCACGCATGCTTTCGATTGAATGTGTGGAACGTACTCCGTCAACACTGTCTACACTTGGTCCTACGTCAAATAGTTTACAGTTTTTCACGGGAAGCAGCAATTTCAACGAAAAACAGCCATTTTGAAACCGGTTTGAGACTGGCAATGCGCATGCTACGCATACACTACGTTGACAAAATACACAAATTGTAGAGTGCTTCTAGGAGCGAGCCTGACCACTAGGTAGAATTGCGGAAACGGAAAATTCATTGCGTCTCCACTAGGGATTCCAATCCCGTGATCCCAGGTATTTTCGATACCTATGAATCCCGGGATTGATAAACATAATCCCGAAACTTTCGGGATTGATTTTTTATCAATTTTTATGGAAAATAAAATAAAAACGAAAATATAACAGAAAAAACCCTTTTAATAACAAATAACTACATTAGAAATAAACTGAGTTTGAATGAAGTTTGATTTTTATACACATGTGTAAGTTGCCGATTCATAATTCATTTTCACATAAATTAGTAAAAATGAGGAAATGATTGGAAAAAAACAATGCTTCGCACTTTTAACAAAGTAATTCCACCATGATCTCATACGTTTTATATTTGGCTGACTAATTAGATTTATGAAGCGGAAATGCCATAAGTACACATGATTTGCTTTACTATTTTAAATCTCGCTAACCCATTCAGTATTTACTATCAGAAACATCAATCTCATATAAAATTCACACTATTATTTATATTACAATATTATTTACTACATTAAACTTATGTATTTCCAAGTTTGAACGTATACAATATAAACAATAAATGTCTTAAATAATGTTATTTGTAAATATAAAAATTTTATTTCACAATGGAAAAAAATTGCAATCCCGGGATCACAATTTTGGCTCGGGATTGGATTCCCTAGTCTCCAATGATTCCTGTAACACAATTATTAGGCTCTAGAGGCAGCAACACGTTTTTTAATTTTCTGTAAATTTACATATTTTCCAGTCACCTAACCTTACGTATCTTAGTTTTAGTTGTTTAGTAGGGTTTTGTAGGTTGTCAGTTTTTATTATTGAATGGTCTGATGGTTACTAGAATAGCTTACTAGAATATGTGGTCACGTGACGTGATAACAATCTGTCTATGGCCTTGCGCTTAGTCATACTTAATTGCCGCTGAATTAGACGGTACCTATGGTTAATAACGATGCCACCAAATATATTGGCAGCATTGACAAACACCGAACATTCCGTTCAATGCCATATAGATCTAATACTTTATATTGAGTTTTAAAGGATAATTAAACTTAAGAAATACTAGTAAGAACGTGTAATTATTTATGTATGTATGTCTATTCAAAACTGTGTTAATTTCGATACACCAGTTCAATAGGGGAACAACTCATAAAACCTTGTTCCGAGATAATGGCGTTTGAATTTTTTGCAGTAATTTTAATTTTAATTTTAAAGCCTTGATTTCGATGAAAGTGTATATTTTTTGTATTTGATTTAGTGGAATTCATCAATGCACAATGAAATTGTACATTTTAATAACGAATTAACAAATAAATTTGATTATATAATGGAATTACTGATTAATCTTAGAAAGGATTTTTCGATTTTATGACACATTGAAGAAATTTAATTATAATTAATTTTTTTGCTGAATTATAAAGAGAAGACCTTTCTACATCAAATGGCATTCTTAACTCAAAATCTTTAAATTTTGAGTTGTTCCCCTATTGAACTGGTGTATCGATTTGTCGAGTGGACCTCTATGAGTGGACCTAACTGTGACCGATTGTCGATAGAGTCGCGAACGAAAAATATGAATCGTTCTAATTTGACCACTACTCCAAAAACGATTCCAAATGACATTTCACGATCGGGGCAGTTGATCGGCTTGAGAGTCTGCCAGTGTTATTTGAACTTAATGAAAATATCCATGTTTTAGTACATACCGAATTGATTTAAAAAAAATACTAAATAATTACAAGATAAAAAGAACCTTTTATATATAAACGTTTTTAAATTTTCTGTTGAATCATATAAACTTGACTTGACTAGCTTAAACGATCAAAAAAAATTGTACTTGATAGAAATACTGAATAAATATATAATACTGAAATGTCATTTTGACATTGCATTAATAACGCACGTAGGTATATATTAATAATTTAGTTGCTAGGACCCCAGACCCCTCCCTAGCAACCAATAATAGTGTTTTACTTTTTACGGATTTCTTCCGAAATAACTTTTCATACAAAACAGAATTAACAGAAAATGAATTCAATTCTACTTAAAGATGGCTAAAAGTATTAAAAGAGTGCATTGGCATCGTGTTCTGATATATTCTAAAAGTTTCAAATGTCTAACTAGTCGAGAAGATAGTTAAAAATCGATTGCAAGATTTGTACTGGATAAACAACCACCGGACAAACAAGAATACGAGCTAAGAAAAACGTGGTAAAATACTAAAAATACAGGTACTTATGTATGTGTCTGGTGTTTTCTTCAAAAGTAAATGTTACTTTTACGGGATGACTTACTGTCACCGATCCATGTCATGTCCAAAAATTAGAAATCATATTAATTTTTCCACTCCAGGGGCCTTATGTTAGAACTTGCGAGTCCCAGTCGCCCGGTCGACATGACGTCATATGACATCATTGTGACGTACTACCGGAGTGATAATAGCATTCGAGAAATTAACGCTGCTCAAACACTGGCGTTATCCATTGTCCCCATACACAAATAGGTGTTTCAGCATGTTTGAGCCGTGTGCGTTGGGCGGTTTGCCTCGAGCGTGTATTGGCTTACGTCACAATTACGTCATTTCGTTTGGTGACTTAATGTCACAAGTTAGAACATAAGGCCCCAGGGAACAATCCAACATGACACTTCACGATCGGCTTGCCAATGAAATTTGGGTTTTTATTTTGGAACCTAACATCAATTATAATTAATTGGTATACCTTCTGCCAATTTTACAACACATATCATATTGACCAAGGCCTTAATACCAATATTTATATTTTTGATATCTGCTTATAGCTACCCTTGGGTTTGATACCCACCCCCTGGGCCAATAGTTTTACGCGCGTCACTGAGGGATGGCACGGAATTTCGCAGGCTGCGACAGCTTTTTAATTTATGGTTAGCGATTATTGTAAAGTCCTGCTTACGAGCGAAGCAAAGAAGCGCACCAGGCATTTTATCAAAATGTTTATTCACGCATTAAATAAGATTTATTGCAAACCAATGTTGTTAAGGATGGCTATTCAAATGCCATAAAAGTATGTTGTACACATAAAAATCTCAGGTTCAAAGGGTGCAGCGATTATATCGAAAATTACTTTATACTGACATGTTGACAAATCACATTCAATGATTTACCATTAGCCACCTAGGTATTTACTAAAACATTTGGAAGGAGTGAACGATTTCATATACCTTGGCTCAAGTCTCGATTACTCATTCCTCCATTTCCATACTCGAATAATTGTGATGTCCAAGAAAGCTATGAGTCGTCTCACGAAGATAATATGGAGAAATCGCAACATCAAAAAAAACACTGACCATGTTTTGTGCTTTTATTATCCTTTTTATAAATGGTATGTTTCATGAAAATAGTCGAAACGCCGATCAAAAGGCAAATATTTCGAAATCACAGATATACACTTCAATTTCATTATTAGTATGTATCAGTGGCAAAGGGTGGAGGTAGGCTGTTAAGATCTGACATTAATAATGCACACTAAACTTTGTCGGTTAAACGTATTTTTTTTTTGATTGAACCAAGCTACAATGTGTGCTGTAGATAGTGTCTGTTAATTTTTAAAATTCAATTAAACCCTGCCTAATCCAAGCCATGGTAGATAATAGTGAAAAAATATTCTTTTATCTATAAAATATCTAAAAGTATGCCTTTTATTTTGTTAACTGTCAATTCATGGTGGAACTACATTCTATTGTTGTTTAATTTAATAAAACGCATTTTTTGTAGTACTTATTCCACTTTTAATCAATAAATTAGGACCGGTTTCGTCCGCCTCAGAGGGACATTTTCAACATTTCAACAACAGTTGAATTTTTTGAATTTGAACAACAGAACAGGTGAACAGTTTCATTTCATCAGTTGAAAATGTCCCTCTGAGGCGGACGAAACCGGTCCTAATTTATTGATTAAAAGTGGAATAAGTACTACAACAAAATTGCGTTTTATTAAATTAAACAACAATAAAAGTATGCCATTAAATATTTGAAGAATATTTAATGGCATACTTTGGTTTGGCTTAGGCAAGGCTTAATGAATTTTAAAAAACTGATCAACACCATATGTATTCTTACTATTATTTTACATCTTATTCTATACTGTATTCTTAGTTCAATGGAAACAAATAAGTATGGCTGACAAAATTTAGTATGCACCATTTATGTAAAATCTTAACAGCCTACTTCAAATCTTTGCCACTGGTTTGTACAAGAGATTGCAACGATTAAAAAACCAACACAGTTTATCGATTCAATATTAAAATTTGTAAAATTTGATTCAGTGTAATTATCAAAATATTGAGTACTTTTAAGTTATTACGGTATCTAACTGTAACAGTGCAATGATAGTTCTGCCAAAACGTATAATATATGGTACGATAAAAATGTACAGGCAGACTGCAATAAAATACAAATTTATCTTTATTGTACCAATAACTTTATCTCATAATAAAAATTACAGTAAAATAATTAGTATAGTTAGTTTATGAATATAATTTCAATAATAGGAAATACCTATATTATGCTATAAAGTAGTATTATAGAAATTGCATTACATTACGAACACAGTTTTGTTTTACGGCACAATAATTAATTGCAGAACAATCATTGTGTAGCTGACAGTTTAATGCAGATGTTTTACGATTAATTTAAGATTTAAGAACAACCTATTCTATGGTGACAGTATGGTGATTAGTAGGCAGGACTTACGTGGCATAAACAGCCGCGAGTGTTCCAAATCTAACTATTGTATCCGCGATAAATACGTGATATCTTTTCATCTTGAACGGCGGAAGTTTCTCGCGAAATCATTTGCGGTATCTTTATTGTTCCTGTCACTTTTTGACGGGACATGGTGGATTCGCTGCCAAACTCAAGCTTGGACTTGTTACCCGGCCAACATGTCCATGTGACGGATAACAACATTATGCAAACCACATCATCTGGGAATGTCCGAGCGTGCTCCAATAGGGAAGAGATACTTAAGTCGATCCAACTAGATGTTGGGCCCATCGGGTCGTCCAAGGCGGTTGCCACAAAGGGCAATTATATTGAATTTAAAAAATGGCGGCGTCTTATTGCGGACGTGAAAATCTCTTCGCATAGTTTTGTTTGTCCGTATTGTTTTAGCTTGGTTTTTTGTATTTTATATATCATGAAATTCATTTATTTCTGTTAAGTCTCTTTCTCTGCCTTTTTCTCCCATGGCACTTTTTATTAAATTACTTCTTTCAGTAAACTCACAAAGCTCACTACGTAGACGTACAATAATACTCCACGATGAAAATGTTTAACAAACAACTCGTCATTTGATTAAATGCGGTACGAACACATGTTTCAAGGACATCGGTTCACGAAGAATAGGTGTTCTACGGCCAAATGCATACGTACAAGTTACATATTGTAGCCACTTAGAATAACCACGGTAACAACCACATAACAGATAATAAATAGAATACCGTTAGGCAATATTCAATACGCCGCATGGTGAAGCAGGCTTTTGAATGTGTGAGTGTCCTTCGAAAATGAAGCACGCATTATGCACGTGCAATAGTGTGTGTAATACACCAACATTAAATGGGCGTAAATGCATAAACAGAGAGCAGTTTTTAGTATTCGACGTAAAACGTATTCTTAACACGTGTGTAAGTTTTACCCGGATTCTTCCTTACTCGAGTCGGTTACCTGCTATCGCCTTACCCGTTATGTATTTCAGTTCCCATTATTTCTGAGTTCCCTGGTAGGTAACAACTTTGAGTAGATCACATCGCGATATATTGAATATGGATACACGGAATAAAGCTGCATCAGCTGATACTTCTGCAAAGGGGTTGTGAACCGATTTAACATTCGGGGTACAAAGACTTCATTGATTGTATTGCTTTGTCAACGTACAACACTTCACCAAAGCAGAATTTCTTATATCTATTTACGGTTTTTGTGTTCAAGTACGTAATAATGTTATCAAATTTAACACGACACCCCGTGGCTATATATAAATTGGGGTATGCGAACCCCGTCAGGCGGCGCACGCGCCTGGGTAAGTTATTTCTGTAAAAAAGCTGTGGGTATAGAAACGGCTTTACGGCGCTCTCCCCTAGGGTTCGGGTCCGGACGGAAAACCCGAAACAAATAAAAGGACTTCCCCGCTCTCCTATACACGTACAGGATAAGGGTTGACAGATCGGAGAATAATCATGAATTATTATATTACCTATTTACGTCTGTAATTTTCATTTTGTATGTGACAGTCGCGTAGTTAAAATCGTGAATTGAATGAAAACTGACAAGCGTTTCAGAATTTTCGGAACGATGAAAAATTACGACTTTCTATTTAGTTTGACTTGAAATCGGGATAATTATATTTTATTCATTTATACGGCAGAATAAACGGGAGACATGAAGATGTATGGAAAAAAAACTTTGCCGAGCCGAGCCAAAATTCTGATCCTGGGATTTCGGGATTACAATTTGACAATCCCGGGATTGGCATTTTTTTCGATTGTTAATATAAAATTTTTATATTCACAAATAACATTGATAAAATCAGTCAAAAATAAATCTAGTATAATTTATACTATTTAAGACATTTATTGTAGGTACATACGTTCAATCTTGGAAATACATAAGTTTAATGGAGTAAATAATATTGTAATATAAATAATAATGTGAATTTAATATGAGATTGATGTTTCTGATAATAAAGACTAATCAAATGGATTAGCGAGATTTAAAATAGTAAAGCAAATAATCATGGCGTACTTATGGCCTTTCCGCTTCATAAATCTAATTAGTCAGCCAAATATGAAACAACCGTAAAACGTATGAGATCATGGTGGAATTACTTTGTTAAAAGTGCGAAGCATTGTTTTTTTTCAATCTTACTCATTTTTAATAATTTATGTGAAAAAATAAAATAAATCGGCAACTTACACATGGGTATAAATCAAACTTCACTCAAACCCAGTTTATTTCTAATGTAGCTATTTTTTATTATAAGTATTTTTTCTGTTATATTTTTGCTTTTATTTTATGTTCCATAAAAATTGATAAAAAAATCAATCCCGAAATTATGTTTATCAATCCCGGGATTCATAGGTATCGAAAATAGCTCGGAATCCCGGTATCCCGGGATTGGAATGCCTACTAACGTACCATGTCAATCGAATGGACAATTCCAGGCTGCCGATCATTAGGAGAACGGCCGGATGCCGAGAGCAAACGTCCAATGTACACAAATCTCCGATTAGGTAACGCCAAGGCCTGAACGAACCGTAAGTGCGAGTGAGAAAGCATTCGGCACGCTTATATCTCCGCAATATGCATTAGAGTAAGACAGAATTTCTACGGTTGAATTAAATATTTTTTGCAAACGTTGCCGGTAAAATATCGATTTGAATGATTACATTAATTTAAAAACTGCGAGCACGTGTTGCTAAAATGTATTGTTTTTGTGTTAAATATAAAGTTAGTTAGTGGTAATTATTTTTAGTTAATTTAGTAGAATATATATATAACTATGTTATGTTTAAATTTGGTAGCCGTACTGAGCCGAAGCAACGTGATGGTATAATGTTTCATAGTTAAGTTAATAATAATAAAATACGCGAGAAACAAGGCATCGTTTTGCCGAACAATAGTCACTGTCATTATATTATTAGTATTACTCTGAGGGTAGCGCCAATTCTGGACATCTGAATCAATAGACTTGCCAGCTGAGTGAAATAAATAAATAAGCATTTAAAAAATAACAATACACCTAAATAAATTCGCGTTTATACCTTAAAAAACACCGGCGGTCATAAGATTCACCCTTGAAGAACACCAGTAATGTGTCAACGTGTGAAATATTATTTATCATGGATCAAAGTCCTAAACTAACCATTGCGAGCACAGTATTCGCAAATACGTAATACATTTACATCGCAAACCCAACCCTCGGTGAGTTTACGTTTATATAATACCAAATGCACAGAAACTTCTGAAAAGAGAGCTCACAATAGGTTGAGTGGGGGAGGCGAAATGGTAAATGAATAATCCCTCAGTTCGTTTTAGCATGCAGCGTATGCAGCATACGTTTGCCATAAATTATGTTTGTTATTTGGCATTTATTTTCCTACAGTAAGAGAACACTCAAATGGTGAAATTACTTTACTATCACAGGTGATTCACAACTACTGATTGGGGAAAAGTTAGGAAAAGGGGATTTGTTAAATAGTTTGATATCTTTTTGACACTCATTCTTTACTAGGCGATAACATTGTATCGTAAAAGGTTTTTCAATATGATTATTTAGTAAGCAATTAGATGCCCAGTCACTGAAGTTGGAAACTGCAATCAATTTGGAAGACAAAACGACTAAAATGCGTCTAGTAAAATCTCTTGTCTTCCCCATTTGTATATGTATATGCCTCTGTGACTTGGACGGGAAAGGTTAGAGAAAGGCTGAGGCTAGAAATATGATGCTGGAGGCAGGTGCTGAGAGTCTCGTGAATGGCTAAAAGCATCAACGACTTCATAATCAGCAAACTGCATATTTGAGATAGACTGAACGAGAAAGAGCTCCAAACAGACCAAATCAATGTTTTCACAATGCCGGGAAGGATGGGGCCGTGCTTGGACGATCGAGCGCTGATACTCTCTAGTTGCTTTGGTGGGCGAGCATTCTTAAATCTCCAGTGGCGCAGTCTAGCTATTCAAAATTTTGGTTCAGGTCTTCTCTAGTCCTCGGAGGTTGCGTATATAGAAGTTATATCCTCCGGCATTCTATGCACGTGGCCGATCCAGCGCAGTCCTTACATTTATTTATTTAAAAAAAGACACGTTGACCACATAACAAATTATTAATTCAAGACGTTCACAACATGAAATTTGGAATAAAAAGTACAAGTAAATCAACTAGAGAAAAAACAAGGTAGAGAAAAAAACAAAGCAAAAAATAATACGTATAGAAAAGAAATAAAATAAAAAAACAATAATTCAAAAAAATAAATACAATTCAAACAATAAAATAGAATTTAAAAACAGAATACATAATGCATTGCTAAAAATGTCTATATCTCTAGAGGGAATGCATTGACCAGCCGCACAGCCGTCGCTATTGGTGCCTGGTGAGCCTGACATGAGGAAACAGCTTTCACCCACAGCACCTCATTATACATTTCCTAAAAATGCCACTCTCTTGAACGTCCCCAAAGATTATTCTCAAAACTCTCCTCTCAAAAATATCCAAAATACATTATGAACACGAAAACATGTCGGAGAATAAACAAAAAGGAAATTACTGTTATCAACAATAAAAAATACGATCCGTCTCATAAATAAGTGTCAGCACCATAACGCCATGCTCTGCGCACACAATGGGGTGATAAATTATAAGTGAGGGAAATTCGGGAAATTTTGATTTATAGCGGGCAACATTATTTATAAATGGCGCGGCTTCGATTAACAAATGAGGCGGACGTCGAGAGAATTTTATGGAGAGCATGATTAATTCTTCACATCTACGATTCTCACTGTTTTTCATAATTAACTTTTGGTAATGGAGGCCACATAATGCTCAAATATAGAGTGATAGATTTGTCTAAATTAACATTTTTCCTTTGCCAATAAATTTTAGTACTCACAAAAGATAATGGAATGATCGACCAAATAAATTCTATACTGTCATTTTGCGATAACGAATATTTTCAGTCGTTTCTGCATGGTGTAAATGTACATGATGGACATACAAAGACATAATATAATTATACACAGGCGAAGGGTGGAGATAGGCCGTTAAGATCCGAGATAAATAGTGCTCATTATGATTGTATAGACAGTATTTGTTATTTTTTTAAATTCAATTAAACACTGCCTAATCCAAGCCATAATAGATAATAGTAAAAAAACATTCGTTTATCAACAAAATATCTAAAATTATGACATTAAACCATAAATAAGTTCAGATATTTTATAGATATAAGAATATTGTTATCGATTATGGTTTTGTTTAGGCAGGGCTTAATAAATTTAAAAAAAAATTATCAACACCATCTGTAATATATTGTATTCTTAATTCAACGAAAACAAATGAGTATTACTGAAAAAATGAGAACTATTTTTGTCGGATCGCCCATAGCATACCTAAACTATTATGGTTTGGTTGAGGCAAAGTTTAATTGTATTTTAATAACTAACAAGCACAATCTGTATATTGTATTTTTAGTTAAATGAAAACAAATAAGACGTATGGCTGACTATGTATGTCGAATCTTAACAGACTACATCCACCCTTCGCCACTGATATACACACAAGATGAAATAACCAAATAGTTCACCAGATTTGTTTGTGCATTACATAGATTAAAAGAGTATCGAGATTGAAATCTCATATATGCATATTATGTAAACAAACTGAACAGGTTTATTTTGAAGACTCGCTGTATTTTCAATCGGTGCATACCCACATAAAAATGCTGAAGGGAAGTTTTCATTATAGGAATGTTGTACTTATAAATTTCCACCCTCTTGGTTCGACGATGACTGAAAGTGGATTGAAGGGGCGAAGGTAAGAGTGCAATGGCGTACTAGGAATGAAATGTATTACATTTAGAGATTTGTTTCCCTTCAAAATGTGACCTATTCTTAGGGGTGCAAAGGACATAGGTCAAATAACGTTATATCAACTTCCGTAATACCTATCGTACATCAGTTTAGATAGAATAAATATAGTTTCACTTATCAATATAATGTGTTAGGTACCTACAGGACCGAGTAGGTACCTACCACCGAGGAACTAAATTAGGATAGATATTATGCAGGGAACTCAGAAATAATGGGAGCTGAAATACCTAACGGGTAAGGAGAAGCAGGCAACCAATTTCGAGTAAGGAAGAATACGGGATAAATGTAACACGTGTCAAGAATAAGTCATACGTCGAATACTGACAACTGCTCGCGGTTTATGCATTGACGCTAATTTAATATTGGTGTATTACACACAGTATTGCACGTCTATAATGCGTGGTTCATTTTCGTAGGACACTCGCACATTCAAAATCCTATCGGAAATTTTTAAATTTTTTTTTCGACCATGTCCGATCCTAATAGGATCATATGGGCCTCCACAGAGTGAAGGTTTGTATTAACAGATTTTATTTTTACGAGAAATGGATGTCAGCCACTTGCTCAACCTATTAGGTCCATACTCTGACTTATACACAAATTGAAAAACAATTTGTGTATTTGCCAGACCCAGGATTCGTACCCGAGACCCTCGACACTATAGACCGTCGCTTAAGCCAGCGATTTAAAAAAAATGGGAAATTTTCAAAAAATCGTAGGTTTGTGAATTTTATAATAAAGACTTACTCAAGATCCAATTCGTCGTGAAAATGATAGTTTTGGTCTTATTTTAGGCACTCATTGTCAGACTATTCTCGTACTACGCGACAAATCTTCTCTTTCTCTCACTTCTGCGGCGATTGATGCAAAATGAATTTAGTGATACGACGAGGTCACACTGGCTTCCTAGTGGTTAATTAAAAAAAAAAAAAAAACAACTCTCTCGTAAGCCAGCTAAGGAAATAAAAATAGGATTGGTTAATTATTACTTTTAAAATCTCAATGTAATCATATTATCAAAAAGCATCCCGCGATCGATCGGTCAACGCGTTGGACATGCCTGACCTAAAGATATATACATATTTTCAGTAGATATCATTTTATCCGTGTATATTTTATTGCGGAGTGATTCCACGGGGTATTTTAACTACCGCATCTGACAAATTTAGCCCCCAACCAGAATAATCATTCATCCCTCACGGAAAAAAGCCTTGACTGTGCCACTCCAAACGCGGCGAACACGAACAGCCCAGCCAGACAGGGGGCTAGGGCTATTGGTAGGGGATAAATTTTGGGGACGCGCCCGTGGGGGACCTTCGATAACCTTGGCAGGGAAATAATGCGTTTGAAATGTTTGACATGTCAGGTTGTGGTCTGTTTGCTTTGCGTGAGGAGATTTATTGTTTGTGAAGGTAATTCTGTATACGGAAAGCAAGAAACACCTTTCTTACTATGAATTACGACAGCTTTGTGAATCGTGCCGTATATAAATAGCCAACTTGATTAATTCTAGCATAATTAGCATAGGAACATATTATTTTGTACTCAAGAGTGATACGAATGTTAACTTTTGAGAGCAGTGGTCGTTTTAATAAAAATAATTGAAGCATTCAAAAATCTAGTAACCTATTCTATTAATCCTATGTTTGTATTGTAAACAATGACATTATTAATGGACGACGCACTCAGTACAGTAGCTAGCAAGTAAATTCAAACGTAAAATTTACACGTGCATAGGTAGACGTCACGCAATATCCATTATGCGATATCAGGCATCGGGAATTTATAGCAATATCACCTTTATTGTAATGGCGTTAGAACAGTGTTTCTAGTATCAATGTTCGTTTAAGCGAACCCGTTCGAACCAAACCATTCTGCAGACCCGACAAGAAGCATCGAGAATTTATAGCAATATCACCTTTATTGTAATGGCATTAGAGCAGATTATGCCATTCGGCAGACCCGCCAAAAAAGTGAGTGACATTTTTTTTCCAAATGCTTCGTCCATATTAATGTCATTGATTGTAAATACCCAATGACGGTTTGTCGCACAGGAAAAATATTCACAGGGGAGTCTCCAAACCTGTCACGGCCTCCACGCACCTATAGATAGAATAATAATTTAAGCAGGGTTTTATCTAATTTTAAAAAGCATCCGCAATTTGGGTTTTTAGTTCAATGCAAACAAATAAATATGACTGAAAAGGTATGTCTTATTTTTGTTGGACATCCACAACCCACCTCTACTATTATAGTTTGGTCTAGGCAGGGGTTAATTGAATTTTAAAAAAAAACTACTCAGTTCCATCAGCAATTTGTATTATTAGTTGGATGAAAACAAATAATTATGAATTATGACTGATAAAGTGTAGTGTGCTCAATTTACGCCGATTCACCACAGCCTACCTCCACGCGTCGCCACTGGTATATACACTGTTGGTATTGCCAGAAATTAAAGAAATACCCCGATAATAATGTATACCCCCCCATAAAGCCCACCAAAAAAGCGTTCGGTGCGCTCACTACTCGACTATCTCGAGGAGTGAATAGTGGACATGTCCAGTTTTGAAAAATAACCACTGACTTATCGACTGCTAAAGTGATAAATAGTATCTAACTAGGGTAGGTTTGTATCAAAAAATTAGCACTTATTGTAACAATTACAATAAATTCGTTGTAATTGTTGCAATAAGTACTATATTTTAACAGCACCTTTCTTGGGTGTGATAAAATTCAGAGCGACAATTGTAATATATCAATAGAAATAATATATTATGTGATAAATATTATCACTTTATCACTATAGCGGTCGATAGTCGCCTTGTGTATAGAATAGATCAGCTGCTATCGAAGCGGTAATGTCGTTTGTGGAGCTGCGACAAGATTATTTTCTTACCCTATCTAGCATATTTTTGTCAATGATAGTTGGCAACACTATTCCAGTCGAGCGTGACACTAAGGCATAAAGCCCACCAAAATAGCGTTCGGTGCGCTCACTCCTGAGTAGGCCCCCTCCCACCCGCGCATTACCCTTCACCTATGTAATAAGGGGCTCAAGGAGCACAAAATAATTATTATTATCAGCGTCTCTCATAACAAAGCAATAAAAATATTATTAAATTTCTCGGGGCTTGTAATTAATATCGGACACGCAATAACTAAACAAAGAGTTCACTGTTCTTAAATAATGGCTTCTCGCCCGTCTATCGACGACGCTTCGAGAAGCGTGATTTTGCTTGCCGTGTTCAATGAATGGACTACGTTGTATTTTCGTTAATTCGTATCGCTGTTCGCCAAAAAACGGTGACTCATGGGGCAGGCGGGCACAATGCATCGTCAAATCCAGTGTGCGCTGGCGTATTTGATTACGTTGTATTTTCGATGATTCACATAGAAAATGCGCGAGCGCCCCGCAAGCCTGCTTTAGTGGACTTTATGCCTTATAACACAGCGCATATATACCATGTAGCAACACTCGAGTTGTTATTACCGAGCGGAAATAAGTACTCGGCGCGGCCGAACGAGATTCAAAAAAGTCTGGTATTCCAAAATCTAAATCGAATCAGGGTGAAAATAGTTCCAACACGAGGGGTGATATGCGCGAGGGGGAGTGCATGGTAAAATCGTGGGGGAGGAGGGCGCAGTTACACTAAAGTTCAAGGACAAGCCGTAAGAGCCCCTCGGGGAATACCGATGACGCGGGATAAATGTCATTTACGCCAAATAAATTAGATTTACTGCGCTAGCGAGCCGAGTTACTCACGACTTGATTTTTGTATAGATATACATATATTAGAACATCGTTGCTATTTAGCTAGTGAGGACAAACTTCCAATCCAACAATCAATAGTGACAGAAGAACAGGAATGAGACCGAAACATTAGCGGTTACATGTAACTTGTACGTAAAACATTTCACCGTGGCACAATTCGCCGTAAGCTTTCTTAACGGAAAGAGAAGACCGTATACTATACTGTCTCCAATTTTATTAGATTCAATATGAACATTAATTCAATTTTCATAGCTGATTTTGACCAAATTCATGAATTCAAGAATGAAAACCTAACCTAACAAATAATCCTGTATATCGGCTATTTTCAAAATTTGTTTGCTGCTGGCTCCTTGTAAAGAGTAGACCGACAAGAACCGTATTTTATTTAGGCATACAATTTATGTCACTACTGTACGCATGGGCCCCACATCGTGAAGCGGGCCCCCAGGCTAGGAGCTTTGGCACCCCCCCTACCTATCGTTAAGGATTAAGGCAGTGTGCCGCTCTACAGTAGCGTTTTCCAAATGGTGTACGCGGAAAAAATAATGTGTACATTTAGTGTTTTATTGTATATTTTAATACATCCATTTGAATTATGGAGATGTCGAGTATTGATACACAATTGAAAATTGTATCGTACAACCACATAATTTTAAATAATAATATTGTTGAAGGAAAATAGCGCCTTTTTTAATATTGAATCAAATTTGTGATGTGTGTTTATCTCACTTATCTGGTCGACTCGCCTCGCCGGGCCCCCAGGATAGAGCCCTGCCAGCCCCCCCCCCCCACCCCCTTGTGGAGGCCATGACTATACGACCCAAAGAGGTTGGACGGTCTTTAATATACGGCCATATATTTCCGATACTACATTTCACGGTGAAGTAAGATACGACGAACTGCATACGTACAAGTTTCCGGACACGAACATTAGCAGGATTAACATTTTTTACATTTAACCAGATATTTTGTCAGTTATATCAAAGTTCTGCTGTATATGCATCGTTGTCATGGAAGGCAAATGATGATTTGCCTAGACGGGGTGTGATAATCTTTTACGCATACCTATTGGAGATCAAGTCGGTTCTTGAGACAGCTTGATTTAACGACGCAGTTTTGAAATAAATTATCTCTTGATAGCTGATAAAGAGAGCTCTTGTCTACGTGTACGTATGGAGTAGGAAACATAGTGGTGAAAAATACGGCCAAACATACCTGATCTGGAATTTGCTGCCGGGGTCTTTTTCTTCGCTCTCGCATGTGACGTTGCCAAATGAGTCCACGGCCAGGTATTTATCCAGGTGAGATCGGAGGTAAATGATACCTGCGAAGAAAGCACAATAAATAAGTCCAGTGATTTTTTATATTAAAAATACAATTGAAACCAACGAATCACAGCGAAAGAAAAGCAGATAAATAAGCAAGAAATAAGAAAAGACAATTAAATAAAAATAAATACACAGTCACGGTCATAAGCAAGTACACATCCAACAATTAATTTATTCGTTATAATACAATATCTGTATGGAGATCCAGGGCCGGGTTAATAATAAGGCTAAAGGGGTTATACCCCAGAGCACCAGAATTCATCAGGGCTCCGGAGTCCGACAAATAAATTGAAATAGTACTGCTAACATAGTCCGAAATTAGAGCTCGAGATGGAAAATTCGATGAACCGTGAGGGTTCGATAATTTTTCTGAAAATATTCAAGTGTGCTCGACTTCCGTGTTACATAACCTACCTACTTTAGATGGACAATTCACGAACCGGAACGCTATTTTTTTCCACAAGACGGAGCGGCTAAGCCTGCGCGCCCATTAGACGGCCGGCCGGTGGGCTAACGCCTTGGGTAGAATGGACCTTATATTACTGCCAAGTAATATAATATCTGCCATTCGTTCCAATGATTTAATAAACTACATGATTGCGAATAGTGATAGGTATATAATGGTAGTGAATAGATCCTATAATTCTGGACAGTGACTCCCGTTCCGGGACAGTCCCGGCCAATCCGAGACGGTTTGTGATCCTAATAATTAAACTACTAGCGCATCTATTCTATAGACTGCTATCGGCCGCTATAGGCGGTTATCGAGGCTAGTTTTTCATAATATGTTTGTATTGAGGTATTATAATTTTTACAATAAGTTAACCGTCTAAACCTCTAAACAAACAGTCAAAACTGTCTATCTCGCTCTATAATTTAGCACAGCAAACATAGCACTCATCGCAACAATACAACTAACTTATTGCAAAAATTATACAATTTGAATATAAAAATATGAAAAACTACCCTCGATAGCCGTCGATTGCAGTCTTTTGTATATCAGAATAGATAAAGCCGCGTTGACACGGTCCAAGTACGATCCAAGTAGACTTGGATAGGAATAATTAGTATGAAGATGTCTCATCCAAGTGACAGCTTCATACTATTTATTCCTATCCAAGTGAAAGCTCCATACTATTTATTCCTATCCAAGTTAATTTGGATGAGTAGGACGCGGTGGTCCAAGTAGCTTGGATAGGAATAATTAGTATGAAGATGTCACATACGAGTGCACTTGGATAGGAATAAATAGTATGAAGCTGTCACTTGGATGAGACATCTTCATACTAATTATTCCTATCCAAGTCTACTTGGATCGTACTTGGACCGTGTCAACGCGGCTTAAGCAAGGCCGCCCGTGATGAACTTGTCGTTATCATTTAATAAAAAAAAGCGATTAGTATTTAACCCCTTGTGCGCGTGGTGACACTATGCGCGAGAAGACAATGCACGCCAACCATGCGACTACCGGCATGTCGCGTTACGAAATGAAAGACGCCTTCTGTTTTACAACGCGTGCCTTAAATTAATAAGAGCGAGTACGCAATTAAGTGAGTGTATACTTACTAAATAATTACTGCAGTGAATGCGGCTCTCTGTGACAGCTACATTACAAATGGCGTGAATCAAAGCGGTGTGTGTAATTTCATGCAATTACTGTTCTCAACAATGAACCCATTCTGAGTGTAACGTTTTGATATAACAAGAGATGCGATTCTATTAGTTGACGGTCGCGAAAATTAGCGCGGCGTAATCAGTTAACAACAACTAAATGGCAGATAAACTCATCTTGTATGTTATGTTATACAAAGAAGAACACGTCGCAGTTTGATTATTAAACTGCATTTAACTAGCAAGCGGTAATATCCGTTCTTAGTACGTTTTTCCCGGGAGTTCTCGAATAACCCTCTTAAAAGTTTGGTTCCTCGCAACACAACACCCAAGGCCTTTGTCAGTAGAAGACCCGTGTCACTCGTGAATTGGTGCAAAAATCTAAGGCATTCAATGTTTGCTTTAAATAAAGTACAAGAACTGCGCAGACGACATAAACAGACACTAAAGATCCTAAAAATATGACTGTTAGGCCATGCATATTCGACAACCACCTGCATATGCGAACGATTGCAACAACTTTTTTAACACGATTTTGCTCAAAATAAACAATACTAGTTTTTTTGCTCAGAAGCTATACGCTTTATGCAATAATCAACATCAAATATGCGTCATGTTATGTGTTTTTAAGTGGGCAACCCTTCTGCCTTTATATGAACGAACATCTCATTTAAGTGGCTTTACGCCAACATGCGTCATTTTATGTTTTGTGTGGTACGCGTAGATAAGAAAAAAATATTCTAAGTAGGTAGTTTTAAGTGTAATTTTTGGCTGACCTTATAATGGGTAAGTACTGATGAAATCTATGCTGTAAAACAAAACGGTAGACCGAAAAAATGGGAAACTCTCCATCTACACACGGCAGGGAGCCACGAAGCGAGATTTTAATTATTCAAGAAGGTAAAGTAAGTTTTAAATTATTTAATAAAAAATAACTTAGGTACTTACCTATACATTTACTACTACTGAAGGCATATTACAAATTATATCACTGTCTAATTATAATAATTGTTATAATCGATTAAATTCACACAACAGGCAGTACTCATTCAATATGTGAAGCTGTTTTATACAACGCGTCATGTCGTTTGTACACGTAAATTTATAGCGATATTATGATAAGTAGTTTTAACGAATTGTCTTACATACAAAATGATGCCCTCCACCTACTTACATTAAAGACTTAGGCCCGTTTCAGACGGTTTTCCGGTGTCGCGGAATAATATAGGAGGCCTTTGTATTATGTTTACGAACGACCCAGAGCTAATGAGTAAACGCATAATTTCGCGTTATAAATTAGAAGATAAAACTGGCTGCGGTAATAAAAAAAAGTGTATCGGCGGCTTGAGAATGTAGCGGCCGACGGAAAAGTGTACCGGACACGCGTTGACTCATTAACTCTGGGGCGTTCATAAACATAATGCAAAGGCTCCTTTATTCGAATTCAAAGGCCTTCTATATTATATCGAGCGCGACACCGGTATCCCGTCTGAAACGGGCCTTACGGACAGATTTTTAAAAAAAGTACCTAAGCAGTAAGCACCTACCTAGCCAGACTTCCCTTCCCACAGCTGGTTTCTAAGCCGTTCCTCGTCTGAGTAATAACATAATTAATTATTTTGCATCTCGTATGTTTGGATAAAATTCAATTTGGCAGCATCTGGCCGGCACACCACAAGTCGCCGTATTCTTTTCTTGCAAAAACTATCAAATGTCAACTCTGTCTCATGACGAACAAAATTAAATTAATATTAACACATGTAGACACTTTACGACGAAGTTACGATTAAGTTAGTACTGCCGTTTACCTTAATTGATCATAATGCAGATTGGCTTCTGATTGGTAGAATTTGAAGCACCCCAGGTTAAACATAAATGAAATAAATAATTTGCATGAATCATAGATAGGTCGATAGCTTAAAGGCGAAAGCACTTGGATCCAGTGGCGCACCCAGGATTTAATATGGGGGGGGGGCAAGGAGGAGAATGTTAATTAGTCCCATAGGCTCTTTTTCTTCTTCACAGCCTAATTTCTCGTTTATCGGTCTTTTGTCTATTGCACTCGGTGTACCTACAACATGGTCCCCACATCCTGAAAAAGGACCTCAGGCTAGGATATTTGCCGGGCCCCATACCTACATCTAAGATTAAAGGCAGTGTGAAGCACAACATTAACATTTTTCAAAATGTGTTTTAATTCAAATTAAGGGTACTTATACAGTGAATTATTGACGATTTTTAATACATCTACTTTAATAACGGAGCTGTCGAGTATCGAAACATAATAGTCAAAAAATATATTGCACAATTATAAAATTAATTGAAAATTTTCATGGCCATGAAGTATAATAGCTTTTTTTACTATTAAAGCTAATTTATGATGTGTGTTTATCTCACTTATCTGGTCAACCCGACACGCTGACATAAGTGTTTCAAAATTTTTGTTAGAAATTAAAATTTAAGAAATTTTTCTAAAAAGGGTGCTGGAGAATTACAAATCATTTTTTGCTGTGTTTTTATTTGTCTAAGCCCAAGGGTATAGTTTATTGGCTTTCAATTTCAATGTTTAAAATCATTCTGATAATTTTCATGTTTGGGGGGTGTCAGGGCCCCTTGCCCCCCCACCCTGGATGCGCCACCGCTTGGATCCCATATCGGGTTATATCATTATTAGTATAGGTATTCATGGTTAGTTGGTCATGGCAACTGATAACTTTAATGGTTAAAATTAACACGATTAGGTATACAAAAACTACGATGAGTTATAATATATACATACTATCTACTCATATAACGACATGCGACAGTATTGCATAGAGATGTAGTGTCGCGCTCGACTGGAACAGTGTTGCCAACTATCATTGACAAAAATATGCTAGATAGGGCAAGGAAATAATCTTGTCGCAGCTCCACAAACGACATTACCGCTTCGATAGCAGCGGGTCTATCCTATACACAAGGCGACTATCGACCGCTAAGCCGGCTCGCACATCACAACTCGCCTTGTGTGCCTGATGGCCATAAATCAAAACTTCCGAGACCGCCGCCGAATGTTGCATGCTACAACCTCGCACATCTGCCTAGCGGCAAACGTCAAACACGAAAAAGGAGAAGTCTCTCGTCTGCCATTTTTATTGTGTTGATTGTATGAACAAACGTCAAACGCGGTGACCAGCGATGAGCGAGCAATGACAGTGTAGACAGAGACAGGGACAGAAATGGCCGATTGTGCGGCTGTGCGCATGCGCGGAGTCGACGTTTTTCGAAATCGACATGCAGGCTCTAGCAAATGCAATTCGTCGCATGCAGGAGCGTCGCAGCGTCGCAGTTGCATCGGCCAATCTGCGAAGCTCCATTTGATAACGTTTATTTCTTGGTTTACGATGACGTCACATCGACGAATTCATCGTCAGACGCATGCGGCGAGTTCTGATGTGCGAGCCCTCTAAAGTGATAAAGTGATAGTAATTATCACATATTATATTATTTCTATTAATATATTATAATTTTCGCTCTGAATTTTATCATACCCAAGAGAGGTGCTGTTAAAATATAGCACTTATTGCAACAATTACAACCAATTTATTGTAATTGTTACAATAAGTGCTACCCTAGTTAGATAATATTTATCACTTTAGCAGTCAATAAGTCAGTGGTTATTTTTCAAAACTGGACATGTCCACTATTCACTCCTCAGAGATAAATGAACTTTTCAAATAAAAACACAGAGCGAAAACACGCACGCGACAAAAGCCAAACTGTCAGATTGTATGACAACATACTTGGTCACGTGACTCAATACAGTCCCGCCATTAGCTGAAAGTGACATGTCTCATTTCGAATGTCAACAACGTTGGACGTGTTCCTATTTGAATGTCAAACTACTTTTTGAAACCTCTTTACAATATGAAATTGGTGTGTTGTGGCTATTTTTGAAAGTCAACAAAGTGTGTATGAGGTTATAGAATGGTATTCCGATAATAACTCATTTTCGGGATATATGGGACAAGTCCAGTTTTGAAAGTTAACCACTGAAGTATAGAATACACCCACAGTAAAGTTGTAGTTCCGTTCTGTCACTGTCTTCAATCTTGGTTACGATTAACTCTATCGTAAAATAAGCCAGTTACCTTCTGAAGTATTTTCAATGGACGATACGACAGTTAATACAACTGCCTACTGTAAATATGCGTTTGAATTTAGAATCAAGGGTATCCTTTCACCAGTGGCGAATGGTGGAGGTAGGCTGCTAAGATCCGCCATTAATAATGCACACTAAACTTTGTCAGTCAAACGTATTTGTTTTCATTGAAATACGACTACAATTTACAGATGGTGTTGATTAGTTTATAAAATTTAATTAAACCCTGCGAAACCAAGCCATAATAAATAATTAGTAAAAAATACTCGTCTATCTATCATCATAGTCAGCCGGGCTCAATCCACTGCTGGATGAAGGCCTTCCCAAGCTTCTTCCAACTCTCTCGGTCCTGTGTCGTTCGCTGCCACGTATTTTCACCGAACTTTATCAGTTCGTCAATCCAGCGGCTTTTATGGCGACTCTGTGGCCGTTTCGTGCCCCTTGGGTACCATTGGATGACGGCATTTGTCCAGCGGCCGTCCTTTCGGCGAGGAATGTGCCCCACCCATCTCCATTTTAGCTGTTTGGCTATTTATTGGTCTATTACATCGCGTACTCCTGTCTGCTTCCTAACCCATTCGTTTCTCTTACGCTCCTTTCGCGTGATGCCCAACATACATCTCTCCATGCCTCGCTGTGCGACTCTTAGCCTTTGGACATCTCTCGTGTTGAGGGTCCACGTCTCGCAGCCATACGTGAGCACGGGCAGCACACATTGGTTGAACACCCTACGCTTAATACATAATGGTAGGTCATTTTTGAACATACTATTCAGACGTCCAAAAGCACTCCATCCCAGCTTTGTTCTGCGAGCAATTTCATCGTGCATGCTTCCGTCTATGGGTACCTGCTGTCCGAGATAGACGTAGCTGCTGACTTGCTCGAATTGGGTGCCATTAATACAGATAATCGCAGGGTCCGAAAATCAGTCTATAAAATATCTAAAATTATGCAATTAAATCGTGCATAACTAGATATTTTATAGATAAAATAATATTTTTTTTATCTATTATAGTTTGGTTACATAGGCAAGGTTTAATGAATTTAAAGAAATGAACCAACAATATGTGATATGTTATAGGTATGCATTCTTAATCCAACGAAAACAAATAAGTATGAATGAAAAAGTGTGCACAGTTTTGTGATACCGCCCAAAGTATACCAAAACTATTATAGTTTGGCTTAGGCAGGGTTTAATTGGTTTTTAAAGACTAATCGACACCATATGTAAATTGTAGTCTTAGTTCAAGAAAAACAAATACCCTTGACTAACTAAGTTTAATGTGCGCTATTTATGGCGGATCTTAACACCCTACCTCAGGGCTCGAAATGGACCGGAGCGCCGTTCCGGTTCGTGACATCGGTAAAATTATCGCTCCGTCTCGTTGAAAAAAATATTTTGACCGTCTGAGCTAGGTAGGCCATATTATAATAGAAAATCTAACATATTTATTTTTATAAAATATATAAAAATTATATATGTAAATATCTTCAGCATATTGTCGAGCGCTCCGGTTCCTAAACTTTTCCATTTCGAGCGCTGCCCTAACTCCACCCTTCGCCACTGCCTTTCACGGCTGGATCGATTAAATAGAATAAATAACTTATGTTGAACAATTGGAGATAATCAGCGAAGAAGATTTGGGTAGGCGTTATTATATTAGTGACATTTCAATCCATACGACCTGTGTCCAAGCTTTGTTAAGGGGAGATCACCAACCCGCAAGCATCTCAGCAGAACAAGACAAAATAAAAACATTAATCTACCGATGGACGAGGACTCACTGTCGCCCGCGTTGGACGCCGGTTCCAGCGTCCAGATCTGCTTCTTCTTCAGCGAGGTGCCGTTGGCGTTGATCTTGAATCCGAAGGTCTCCGCTGTGAGGTAGCGGTACCTGGCGTTGATCAGGCCGATTGTCCACCAGCCGCGCTGCTGGTTCTGGGTGATGATGTCGCCGGTAGACGCGCCGCCGTTGGACGAGCCGTTCAGGTGGTGACCATTATGACCGTTGGTAGCCATGGTGACTAGGGAATCGGCACTGCCTGCAATGAAGAGAAAATTCAATTATTATCTCCAGTTAATACGATCATCTAAAATTGCACCATTATTTTCCTTTTGACATGTTGTATGCCTAGATACTTTAATATTCCGACCATTTTCAATCCTAATAAGATCATATGGGCCTCCACAGAGTGGAGGTTTGTATTGACAGATTTTGCTTTTACGAGAAATTAATGTCAGCCACTTGCTCAACCTATTAGGTCCATAACCTGACTCAAACACAAATTGAAAAACAATATGTGTATTTGACAGACCCAGGATTCGAACCTAGGATCCACAACGCTATAGACCCGCGCTTCACCCGCGCGGCCATCGTGGGTAATATACCTACTTTAATATTGAAGAATGCAATTATTGTCTACTTATTTTTTTTTACTTTACTTATTAATTACAACTTATTAAATACAAATTAACTTTTTAGTTAAGGAAGATAAATGTATATCGATCAATTAGGCAACCACGTGCGAAGCCAGGTATTTAAGCTAGTAATATTATAACACAGTGCTGAAGGGTGGAGGTAGGTTGTTAAAATCTGACATAAATAGTGCATACTTACTAAACTTTGTTAGTCAAACGTATCAATTGTTTTCATTGAACTAAGACTATAGGTAGATACCTATTCGTTAGTTTTTAAAATTCAAGTAAATCCTGCCTAATCCAAAAGCCATAGTAGATAATAATAAAACAATATTCGCTTATCTATAAAATATCTAAAATTATGCCATTATACCATAGGTACATCATTTTATATATTTTATAGATAGAAGATTATGTTTTATCGATTGTGGTTTGGTTTAGTCAGGGCTTAATGAATTTAACAAAAACTGACCAACACCATCTGTAATATTTTTAATTCAACGAAAACAAATAAAAGTGACTGAAAAAGTGTGCACTATTTTATCGGAACGCCCATAGCATACCTAAACTATTATTGTTTGGTTTATGCTGGATTCAATTATTATTGAATTTTAAAAACTAACCAGCACCATCTGCATATTATATTCTTTTTTCGACCTTGTCCGATCCTAATAGGATCATATGGGCCTCCACAGAGTGGAGGTTTGTATTAACAGATTTTGTTTTTACGAGAAATGGATGTCAGCCACTTGCCCAACCTATTAGGTCCATACTCTGACTCATACACTAATTGAAAAACAATATATTGTGTATTTGCCATACACAAATTGAGTTTAAGGGGGGACATGCTCAGCGTACGTCAAAATGGAGCTTTTATGCTATTTTAAAAGCATAATCCTGGACATTCCTTAAACGTTGTAGATAATCTATTTACATAATTTTGAAGCCTTAGTATCCTATATATTTATTTTAAACATTTGATGACTGCATAAAGTATTTTTATTACATAAAATAGTATTCTTTTAAACCTTTCGCTCTAATGTTTTAGGATATAGTCATATTTCAGTACGTCCATGTGAAGTGGTGTTAAGATTTTTTATATTCATTAATTTTTAAAAGCATTTATAAAACCATTAGTAAAATTTATGTCGACATTATTTTAGTGAAATATTTACAATAAAAAATTATATTGATAATCTCTGTGATCCCAAATTTGACAAGAATTAGGCATATTATTATTCAAAAAATGGGCAAGATTTACACACTTAAAGATACTTTTAAAGATACTGATTATAAGCTATGTCTTTGACCATTCAAATTTGATAAACATTCTACGAATAATGTTTGCTTTATAATAATTATTGACCTAAGAATAAGGTAATATTTTTTTGAAATACGCCATTTCTATTGGCATTTCCCAGTGCCTAAGCTACAACATACGACCATAGCTATAAATTGACAAACGATAAACGAAGTAGGGAGTAAGATCATGGTAACGCGCGTGTTTGAACATGTACCGTTCAAAAAAAATCGGTTAGGTACACGTGTGACGTACGCTGAGCATGTGGGCCGTTAATGAAAACAAAATAAATAAGTATAACTGACAAAGTTTATTGTGCACTATTTATGTCGAATCTTAACAGTCTACTTCCACCCCTCGCAGCTGAATTATAACATTATAATGCAGTTACTCATTTAATTATTAATTGGCAATATAATTAGTTTATTAAAATTCTTTATAATTGCATTGCAATAATAATTAACACGCCAATAAGAATAAGTCCTCGAGCACTAACGGGATGAAAAAAAAAGAACGGTATCCAAATTGAAAATACCGCTACCGATTATAACTTTCCTCGTGTTCGCAAAATTACCGATATAAAAAATTATCAAAAATTGCAGGCAGTGCCAGACAGGCGGGCACTTCGTGATTTTCATTACGAGCCACGTAGCCTACAATTAAGTAATACAAGATAATTGATTATCGAGCACATGTCGGTCGAGTCGAGTGGGCAAGATGGTCGAACGGGTTTCAGTCGCGGAACGGCATCGACCCCGTTGGACTTGAAATACATAGTAAATCGCTTATGTTATTTTGTGCAGTTGGCTTTAAATTTAGTGTAAACTGGGTATTTTTAATCACGCGATTTCTCCCCGTGGTTGTTTTAACTGTTTAAGACGATACATCAGTGAAACGGCAAAGAATTTTCAACTATAGGCGCGACGAAATTTTGGACTCGCTGGCACTCGGAGAACGAACGTCGAGGTGTGAATACGTCAATTTGTTTCGTGATGGCGACGGGGGTATTAATTCTTAAATCGTGTAAAGATGACTGAAAACGATACCCATTTACTTTAAAAAGAAAACATGTCAATGAATATGTTATTATTGTTACTAATATAACAATAAACAGAACATTAAATGGACGCATGTTGGATTTATATGACAAATTATATTTAGTTCGGCATGCGTCATTTGCACCCGCGACCCGCAATCCGCGCATCGCCTAGCCACGATCTTTTTAGAGCATGCCTCAACTGAGGTATTATGGCCTTAACCATAAACCAGGAATCCGTGGCTAAGGGCGGAGGTAGACTGTGAAGATGAGACATACATAGAGCACGATACTCTTACTCTTTGTTATGCATTTTCATTGAACCATGGCCCCTGACGCGGGCCCCAAGGCTAGGATCTTTGACGGCCCCCCTACCTATCGCTAATGTCAAAGGCAGTGTGACGCTCTACAGTAGCGTTTTCCAAATGGTGTTCACATAGCATTTAGATGTGCGGATTGTGCAAATGACGCATGCCAAACGAAATATAATTTGTCATATAAATCCAACATGCGTCCATTTAATGTTCTGTTTATTGTTCTATTAGTAACAATAATAATATATTCATTGACATGTTTTCTTTTTCAAGTAAATGGGTAACGTTTTTAGTCATCTTTACACGATTTAAGAATTAATACCCCCGTCGCCATCACGAAATAAATTGACGTGTTCCCGGCTCGACGTTCTCTCTCCGAATGGCAGCGAGTCCAAAATTTCGTCGCGCCTATAGTTGAAGATTATTTGCCGTTTCACTGATGTATCGCCTTAAGTATTTTACATTACAACGTTTTTATTAGGTCGTATTCTTATTTGTCCGGCGGTTGTTTATCCAGTACAAATCTTGCAATCGATTTTTAACTAACTTCCTGACTAGCTGGACATTTGAAACTTTTACAATATATCAGAACACGATGCCAATGCATTCTTTTAATACTTTTAGCCATCTTTAAGCAGAATTGAATTCATTTTCAGTTAATTCTGTTTTGTACGAAAAGTTATTTCGGAAGAAATCCGTAATCCAATACACTATTATTGGTTGTTAAGTGGGTGGTCCTAGCAACTAAATTATTAATATATACGTGCGTTACTATGGAAATCAAAATGACATTTCAGTATTATATATTTTTTGTTTGTTTGTTTTTTATTTACTTCATATCAAGTACAAGTTTGAGTATGTATATTGTATAGAAAAAGTTCTTTTTATCTTGTAATTATTTAATACTTACATCCACTTCAATTATGGAGTTATCAAGTAACGGCACACAATTAAAAATTGCATCGCATGGTCATATATATATATTTTTTTTTTTTTTAATATAACCATTATTGACGGAAAATAGACTTTTTTACTATTAGAGCAAATTTGTGATGTGTGTTTATCTCACTCATCTGGTCGAATCGCCACGCCGGACCCCCCATGAGCCAGGGTCCCTAGCCTAGAGCCCTGTCAACCTCCCCCTTGTGGGGGCCATGGATTGAACCAAGAATACAAATTGCAGATTAAATTTGATAAATTCAATTAAACTCTGCCTAGACTAAACCGTAGTAGAAGTAGGCTGTGGAGATCCGACAAAAATAATACACACTCTTTCAGTTATAATTATTTGTTTTCATTAAACTAGGAATACAAATTGTAGATGGTTTTTAAAATTTGATTTAACTCTATATATAAAAAAAAATCTATTTATGGAATATTTAAAGTTATGTATGATTTAATAGAATAGATGGAAGCATATTTTTATGGTTTGCTTTGGGCAGAGTTTAAATAAATTTTAAAAACTAACTGACATCATTTGTAATTTGTATTTATAGTTGATAAAGTTTAGTGTTTACTGATTATGTCAGATCTTCATAGCCTGCTTCCACCTTCCACCCTAACCATATTGCGACAGCACGATAAAAAGGGTGAGAATCAATGGCACCTCCCGTAAGTCAAAATTCACAACAACAAAAATATTCAAACATTCACATTACCTTATATTACTTATATGTATTATATCTCTATGAAATTATCTGTAACGCATGAGAGAAAAACATATGAAAATGTTTATGAAAGAACGAGACAGAGAGATGACGTATTAAACATACACGTATAAACGCAAATTCTAAATTTGAAAAATAAGAGGAATCGTATTTTTAATCGGGTCGTACAGGAAAACAAATGAAACAATTAAGGTGATTCCAAAATCCACTAAACCCTACAAGACCCTCCTCACCCCTCCATCTTCATAAAGTATGTCACTTTACTGAAATTCGTCAGCCTGCGACACCGTTTTCACTAATGATGTTTAAACGAAAAATCAACATTTCTGGTTCAGTGGTCTTACGCGTTAGTTAATGTATTTTTCGATTCCAGAAGATGTGCAAACTGACGTTCATCGACATAGACCATTTTCCTCAAGTGTCAAGATTGACACAATTCTTTTCAGCTGAATTGTCAATAATGAAAAGCATAATTCTAACGACTTGAGCAATTTCATTGTATATATTAATTTAAGAGCGTACTTCAGTAAAACGGCAAATAATTTTCAACAGTAGGTGCGACGAAATTTCTCACTATTCGCCAATCGGAGACAGACCGTCGAGGTGTCCGCACGTCGATTTGTTTTGTCATGGCGTCGGATGAAAATATTCTTAAATCGTGTAAAGATTTAAAGACTAAAAAACTTGACGTATGTACTTAAAAAAGAAAACATGTCAATGAATATGCTATTATTATTAGTAATATAACAATAAACATAACATTAAATGGACGCATGTTGGATTTTTATGACAAATTATATTTCGTTCGGCACGCGTCATTTGCACAATCCGCACATCGCCTAGCCAAGATTTTTTTAGACCATGCCTCAACTGAAGTATAGCCTTAAGGCCATGCATTAGTTGAGGCACGGTCTAAAAAGATCGTTGCTAGGCGATGTGCGGATTGCGGGTCGCGGGTGAAATTGACGCCTGTCAAACGAAATATTATTTCTCATATAAATCCAACATACGTCCATTTTATGTTCTGTTTATTATTCTATTAGTATCAATAATAATATATTCATTGACATGTTTGCTTTTTAAAGTAAATGGGTAAAGTTTTTAGTCATCTTTACACGATTTTAGAATTAATTGGCCCGTCGCCATCACGCAGCAAAGTGACGTGCGTCCGACTCCACGTTCTCTCAATGAATGTGAAGCAAGTACAAATTTTCGTCGCCCGTACAGTTGAACATTATTTGGCGTTTCACTGATGCGTCACCTTAATAATTGGATTATAATTCCTTATGCGAGTGAAAGAATTGCCAATTCTTAGAAACGCGTAATACAAACAGCATTACGGAGGAAATATTTTTCTCTCGAGACCCGTAGTTATAATTGAATAAAAGTTTTTGGAATCATTCTACAGCGCCACCATGAACACGGCAAAGGCGATTCCCTCTTCTATTGGAATTATTGTAAAAGGCATCGTAGAATTTCCGTCCAAAGTAGATGTTGCCAATAGGGAATGGTTATTTTTTAAATTTCACGATTTCTGCAGTGTACATAGAAAGAAGTCGGTGTACACTGTACAGTGTGATTTCATAAATACAATGAATGAAATTTAAGTGTTAATATATTATATTTGTCTTATAAAAAAAGATACGTTTTGTAGAATAGATCAAAGATATCTGCAGAAAATTTGTAAAAGACACACTTATCGGAATGAAAGTAGAGTTATTTTTACTATAGTATATTAGACGTATTTTAACATTGAATATATGCATCAGTATCTGTGATTTCTCGGTTGTTTTAATTCGAGATTTTCAGCGGAAAATGATTTTCGTAAAAATTCCGTTTCAGATCAAATTCGAGACTTTTTCTATTTAGCTTTTCTTGCCTAACACCGGCGAAATTTTGCTGATAACAATTTCCCGAATTTTTAAATTTCCGGGAATTTATTTATCGTGATTCGAGAATAATATTTTCTCATGATTTATCGAGACGATAAAATCTTGATCACAACCTCTAATCACTGCCTACAGATGTAGCGGAATGTTAACGGAATAGGTCAATGATGATACTAGGTAATAGAATTGAACATACATTTAGAAATTGACTATTATTACAATGTAGATATAATTATATTTTTTCAATCAAAGTTTACAACTTTTCTCGGCGTATTCTGACATGCGAAAGGAAAACGGAGATAAGCCACAAAAATGAGTCGAAAATTAATATATTTATAATAATGCATTCGCACATAAATGAGAAAAAAATATGAAGTTCCCATACAATGTTGTCCAATACTCCATCATCTTTTGGCTTTCCCGTAAAGTTTTGTACTTATATAGAATTATCAGTTTACCGACTAGAGCAGAGAAAATTTATATTGGCATGCTCGTTTATGAGAGCGCTTTTATTTATCACACACTGCCCCATTTAATACGTCAATAAATTTTGCTTGTTACATTATCTTAAAATACAAACATTTGAAGATAAGTTGTGCGTGTATTTAATCAGTAAAGTAATTATCATAATATATTCCACGCAAGCCGGCTCTCAGGAGTCAAGAATAGTGTAGCACATGGGTCGGCAAACCCCGGCTCGCGAGCCACATGCGGCTCTTTGGGTATTGGCGTGCGGCTCTTTGCCAAATTTCCAATTCACATTTTTTACAAAAACTTTTGCAAAAATTCACAATTTTTATTTTTTATCTTTGATTTCTACACATATTTTATTATATATAATGACATTATGGCGAAACTAATTTTTCTTCCGTGATGGTTGATGCAAAAAGGTATGAGTGTTGTTGATTTAAATCCGCCCATTGCAAAAGTCGACAAATAAATTTTTTCTCCATTGGATATTTCAACAATATATATTTACGTTAGTTTTATTCGGGAAATCTTCTTCTTCTCTTAATAAATAAACAATTATAAAATGTAATTAATTCACTTAAATAAATCATATTTATAAAAATATAACCTCCCATTTATAAATAAATCATGTTTTTAACCGTTGTGCCACTCATATTTGGCTCCTTTGGTCCAAAAGTTTGCCAACCCCTGGTGTAGCAGAAGACAAGTACAAATGAGGTGGTATTACTACCTAACGAGAGAACTAATCTGAATTTCAAGATCAAGCAATACTGTGTTCCAGTAAAAAAGCATTTGCCTCACTTTCCCACTCGTTACTTTTCTAATGCAAAACACAGCGGCGAGTTACTGGCGGGTATACATACATACCTACATACTTATGAGAATTATGGAAAAAAATGCGAATGAGAAATAAACGCATGCGGTGCTCAGTAGAAATCTTCGCGTAAATAATTCCGACCGCACTTAAGAAGTTAAATCACGTATCTCGCAACAAATATTACACATTCCACTATTTTTATAAAAAAACGAATTTATTACCACGGATGTGTAAATTTAACCAATTGATATGCTATAGCTTTTTGTAAAATGTTTCAATATTATAAATATTAAATACATTCCGATTCGATATAGATAATATTCCTTGTATTAATACTAGGTATCTAGAGAGAAAGCTCTGGACACTCGATTAAGGGCGATCAGGTGTTACATCGGGTTACATGTAAATTTTACGTAAAATATTTCACCGTGGCACAGTTCGCTCTGAGCTTTCTATCGGAAAGAGATGACCGTATACTATACGGTCACCAATTTTATTAGATTCAATACGAACATTAATTTAATTTTCATAGCTGATTTTGGTAAAATTCATGAATTTAAGAATGAAAAAATAATCTAACCTAACAAATAATCCAGTATATATAGGTTATTTTCAAAATTTGTTTGCTGCTGGCTTGCTGTAAAGTGTAAACCGACAAGAATCGTGTTTTATTTAGACATGAATTTTATGTCAGTACTATACGACCCAAAGAGGTTGGACGGTCTATAATGTACGGTATTTTCTACACAACATTTTACGGTGAAGTGTGTTACGGCTAACTGCAAACGTACAAGTTTCCAGACACTGTTACATGATACACTAGTCTAAGGAGTTGACTCCTGGACGGCTGATCACATTACCACTAAGGAGGTTTTAAGACGAGCCAATTAGAAAAGAGAACTAAACTACCAATCACAGACAAGCTGCATACTTCAGGCACATTTTCCGCAATGAGAGATTCTCTTGGCGATAGAACTTCCGAAGGTGGCTGAAATCCAAAACGTTGGCGATATGATACGACTGGCAATGCGTACTGCAAGTTGGTCGCCAACCTTCTATAAACGACGACATCAAAAGAAGAATAGGTATCCTTAAATGAACTTCAATTGGATATACCTACATACATTAAACTAATTGTTTATAGGTACGGTAACTAAGTTTTCAAAATTGTGTTACGAGGTAAAAGTAAGGGCTTTCAGTTAAGAGTTTTAATACATCTACTTGAATTATGCAGTTATCGAATGGTGTACAAAATAATCAAAAATTGCATTTTACAACCTCGTTTTTTAAATGTTAACAACCCCTATCCGTAGGCCGTATCACAGTTAACCGTGCGATGTTGTATGGGAAATAAATGACCGTATAGTATTGAGATCAAATTCGTGTATAAATAAAAGCACTTAAAAAACCTTATAAAACCACCGGAATACAAGGGAAAGACAGAAGAACAGAGGTAGGTAAGTAAATTAAAAATACAATGAAATCATATAAATTTAAGGCGAGTTAGGGTAAGTGCGCCTATGGGGGAAGAGCATCTAGGTTAAATAACTTTTTACTACAATGAATGCAATTACTGCCGTCGATAGGAATCTATTACAAATACATAAATGTATGCCAACACCCAAAGATGGCATCATAATAATGTTTAACGTGTCCAGTATGACAACTAAGAGTTTGACGTTCGTTTGAAGTAAAAAATCAAGTTGGACATGTTTTATAGAAATGTGTTATAGAAAATTCTGAAGTCGTACCTATCAAATATCTGATAATAATGACAGCGCCATTATCAGATATCAGAGATCATAATAAAAAATAATGTTATTGTTAAATTTAATAAAATCGGAACTCTTCTATCTGCTATTTGTGTATCCAAATGCTATACGGTCATCTCTTTCCGGTAATACAGCTCACGGTGAATAGCGCTGGACGAAATTATATAGTACGGTGGTTGTAAGTGGCAGCAAATAACTAGGGACCGAGAAGAGCGAGAGCTAGGAGAGGCCGTCATCCAGCAGTGGATCGACCCAGGCTGATGACGATGAAACAATTATATTAGGCAACGACAATAAATCTGTATAATTTATATAACTTATATGATATTGGAGGATTGTTACTGTTGTGTAGTATGTTATGGTATCACAAGATGGCCAGTGGCGGATCAGGGACGCGGCGGGTGAGCGAATTAACCGGTTTCTTATATTAATCACCGATGCATCTTCGCGCAAGACGCATACTCCCAGGGATCCATAAACCATCGATTGACAGGCTGAGAATTAATTAATATCACACATTTTGAAGTTCCCACCAATGTCACTCGAGACTAGGGAATCCAATCCCGAGCCAAAATTCTGATCCCGGGATTTCGGGATTACAATTTGACAATCCCGGGATTGGGATTTTTTTCCATTGTTAATATAAAATTTTTATATTTACAAATAACATCGATAAAATCGGTCAAAAATAAATCTAGTATAATTTATACTATTTAAGACATTTATTGTTAATATTGTATACGTTAAATCTTGGAAATACACAAGTTTAATGGAGTAAATAATATTGTAATATAAATAATAATGTGAATTTAATATGAGATTGCTATTTCTGATAGTAAAGACATAATGAATAGATCAGCGAGATTTAAAATAGTAAAGCAAATAATCATGGCGTACTTATGGCCTTTCCGCTTCATAAATCTAATTAGTCAGCCAAATATGAAACTGCCGTAAAACGTATGATATCATGGTGGAATTACTTTGTTAAAAGTGCGAAGCATTGTTTTTTTTACCAATCTTTCTCATTTTTAATAATCTATGTGAAAAAATAAAATGAATCGGCAACCTACACATCAAACTTCATTCAAACTCAGTTTATTTCTAATGTAGTTATTTTGTATTAAAAGTATTTTTTCTGTTATATTTTCCATAAAAATTGATAAAAAAAATCAATCCCGAAATCCCGGGATTATGTTTATCAATCCCGGGATTCATAGGTATCGAAAATAGCTCGGGATCCCGGGATTGGATTCCCTACTCGAGACCCTGCGCCGTTCATACTACCCCGCCACAGGATGGATGTGATATTTCACGATGCAGTAAGTCGTGCGGTTAACCTATTTTATAGTAGTAGTGCTCATACATTTACTGTATCTGTATTATATCTACGTCCTGGATCAAGACTGTAGTTGTAGTATGTGAAAAATCATAATTTGGTGATAATTTTATCTAAATATTTTAGCTGTTTATTTTAACAATGAATATAGTATTTAGTAAAGATAGAGATAATTTTGTAAAATAAGAAGAAAGCCCAAAAACCACACTGGTAAATATTACGTCTATCTATAATAATTATGTACTAACCTAATCGCCCATGTAAATAGCGAATGGGAAAATAACATCCATTTTCCCGCATTTGATGATTTGTGTAGTTTAAAAAATATGTATACTTACCTTAGATTATAGAAAGATGTATACATACAATGATACCAAATATTACAATGCCTAAATCTCCCGTCAAAAATCTTGTAATCGACAGAGTTGTGATGATAATAATATTATATTTTTGTAACTGTAAATGAGTCATGGCCAGGCAAGGGTGCACAGCCAGCGGACGAAGGACCGAGAGTAGGTACGGTCAGTCGGTAACCTACCCCCGAGCCTTGAGCGTCGCGTATAAATACAACTTGTCACCTTTTCGCGCCAGAGCGTGCATTTACAAATGTTGCTAATCTAATATATAAAAATTAATATTTGTGTGTTTGTTTGTTCGTATTTAATGCGCAGCCATACCGTTCATCCGATTGCGATAAAACTTTGTAAACTTATTGCTTGCACTTGCGGGAAGAGTATAGGCTATATTAATATATAAAAATGAATGTCTGTCTGTCTGTATGTCTGTCTGTGTGTCTGTCCCGTATGCGTTCCTATACTATTCATCCGATTGCAATGGAATTTTGGTAAGTGGTTGTATGCATACCCATAAAGGTTTCTGAATTAGAAAAATCATCATCTTCTTCTTCTTCTTCATTCTATTTTCTTTTATTCGTATGGTTCCTATACCATTCATCCGATTGCAATGAAATTTTGGTAAGTGGTTGTATGCACACCCATAAAGGTTTCTGAATTAGAAAAATCATCATTTTCTTCTTCTTCTTCATTCTATCTTCTTTTATTCGTATGGTTCCTATACCATTCATCCGATTGCAATGAAATTTTGGCAAGTGGTTGTATGCACACCCATGAAGGTTTCTAAATTAGAAAAATCATCATCTTCTTCTTCTTCTTCATTCTATCTTCTTTTATTCGTATGGTCCCTATACCATTCATCCGATTGCGATGAAACCTTCATCAGTTGTTGTGGTAACACCCGCAATGGTTTTTGAATTAGTACAACCATCTTCTTCTTCTTCTTCTTCTTCTTCTATTCTATATTCTTCTATTCGTATGCGTTCCTATTCCATTCATCCGATTGCAATAAAATTTTCGTCAGTAATTGTGCCAACACCCGCAAAGGTTTCTGAATTAGTACAACTATCTTCTTCTTCTTCTCCTTCTTCTTCATTCTATCTTCTTTTATTCGTATGGTCCCTATACCATTCATCCGATTGCAATGAAACCTTCATCAGTTGTTGTGGTAACACCCGCAATGGTTTTTTAATTAGTACAACCATCTTCTTCTTTTTCTTCTTCTTTTTCTATTCTATATTCTTCTATTCGTATGCGTTCCTATTCCATTCATCCGATTGCAATAAAATTTTCGTTAGTAATTGTGCCTACACCCGCGAAGGTTTCTGAATTAGTACAACCATCTTCTTCTTCTTCTTCATTCTATCTTCTTTTATTCGTATGGTCCCTATACCATTTATCCGATTGCGATGAAACCTTCGTCAGTTGTTGTGGTAACACCCGCAATGGTTTTTGAATTTGTACAACTATCTTCTTCTTCTTCTTCTTCTTCTTCTTCTTCTTCTTCTATTCTATATTCTTCTATTCGTATGCGTTTCTATTCCATTCATCCGATTGCAACAAATTTTTCGTCAGTAATTGTGCCAACACCCGCGAAGGTTTCTGAATTGGTACAACCATCTTCTTCTTCTATTCTATCTTCTATTCGTATGCGTTCCTATACCATTCATCCGATTGCAATGAAATTTTGATCAACTGTTGTGCTCACGCCGCAAAGGTCTCTGAATTGTTACAACTATTTTCTTTTTCTTCTATTCTATCTTCTTCTATTTGTATGCGTTCTTATACCATTCATCCGATTGCGATGAAATTTTCACCAGTTGTTGTGAGCACGCCCGCGAAGAGTTCTGAATTAGTACAACCATCTTCTTCTTCTTCTATTCGTATGCGTTCCTATACCATTCATCCGATTGCAATGAAACTTTGGTGAGTTGTTGTGCCCTTGCCCGCAAAGGTTTCTGAATTACTACAATCATCTTTTTCTTCTTCTATTTGTATGCGTTCTTATGCCATTCATCCGATTGTGATGAAATTTTGACCAGTTGTTGTGCGCAAGCCCGCGAAGGTTTTTGAATTAGTACAACCATCTTCTTCTTCTTCTATTCGTATGCGTTCCTATACCATTAATCCGATTGCAATGAAACTTTGGTGAGTTGTCATGCGCATGCCCACGAAGGTTTCTGAATTAGAAAATCATCTTCTTCTACTATTCGTATGCGTTCCTATACCATTCATCCGATTGCGATGGAACTTTTGTCAGTTGTGTGCGGTTTCTAAATTATTATTATATAACATACAAAGTTTGTTGTTTGTTTGTTCCATCCAATTTTGATTTTTTTTTTACTACATATTTATAACATTAATAACGTTTTCATATTTTGGATTCGATTTTAATTTAGTGTTCTTATGTTTGACCTTTACTCCTATTATAATTATTTTCATATTGCCATATTGTATTACACAGATATTTTAATATTAAAGAAATAATTACCTCTTATTATTTTTCAAATATCTAAGATAAATATAACCACGAAGCGACCCCGTGCGAAACCGGGTACTTCAGCTAGTAATTAATAAATTGTTACTTGTCCTAAAAGCGAAATATACTTACGTAATACTTAATGTCCCTGAATCCGTGTTTTTAATAAGTGTAAAAGTATAAATCAACACCCTACATAAACCCATACCTATCAACAATTAACGTTTGACTTCACATAAAACGTAATTTTATAAGTCGAACATCAATTCACATCGAAACTTAACATGACGTTAATAGTCCCACAAAGTCGGCTATAGACTTATCTGCATACTTGTGCATTTTTGTGAAGAAGCATTTTTGTGCGTGTGAATGATAATATTGCTCAGGTATTTTGACGTACAAATGACATGAAAATGTTCGAATTTTTACACTGCATACCAGAGTAAACCTACTTACACATGCATAATTTGTGCAGCAGTGATGAAGGGTGGAGGAAGGCTGTTAATATCCAACATAAATAGTGTACACTAAACTTTGTCAGCCAAACGTAAGTGTTTCCATTCAATTAATAATACAAATCGCAGATGATGCCGGTTGGTTTTTTAAATTCAATTAAACCCTGCCTACACCAACGATCATAGTGGAGGTAGGCTGTGGAAATCCGACAAAAATAGTGTAATTATGGCTGACAAAGACAAAGTTAAATTCATGTTACTCCTGCCGAAACCAAGCCATAATAGGTAAAAATGTCGTTCTATCTATAAAACTTGTTTGACTATTATGTATTGGTTTGTGCACAGTTAAATTGAATTTCAAAAACTAACCAACACTATTTGCAATTTGTAGTCTTAGTTCAATGAAAACAAAATAGGTAAGTACCTACATGTGATTGACAAAGTTTAGTGTGCATTATTCATGTCGGATCATAACAGCCTACCTCAACATTTAGTCAATGTTATGCAGTTACAACTGAACATATTGAGTAACAGAGACTTGCACAGGTCTGAACCACGTTGCATTTTTCGACGAGTTCAACCGTAAATTGTCACCGTCCAAATAACCGTCACGTATATAAATTGCGCAAGTATATAAGTTCAAGTAACGTCTGTATACAGCTTTATGTTTAAATTTTTAAATGTCAAGTATAAGAATTTACCTATCAAAATAAGAGAACGTGAATCATTATTTTTAAGCATTTGATATAATTACCTACAAACAAGTTATTAAATCATACGTGATATTGTGATATTTGTACACTTATTAACACTTAATTAGATAAGAATATACCTATTGACAACACCTGACGGGCATGTTATGGATAAAACCAGAGTGTACGTCAGTGAAAATATACATAACTATGCATGACTTCTACTTACTAATTGACGATTCATAGCACACCACGATACGAGTACCTACATGGAAATGATGTGTTGTGTAGCAGTTTCTTCTTAGCATAATCAAAATAATCTGCTGCAAAAATGTTGAATCTTTTTCCAGGTGGAGCATTATATTATGATATCCATTATGCGGACGACGTGTGTGACAAATAAAAAATTACAACAAAATTTGATACAAGTCTGTTTACTGGAAGCCAGGCGGGAACATCGGCAATTTTCATAGTCGATTTCGACAAAATTCATGAATTCAAGAATGATAACCTAACCCTATCCTAACCTAACAAATAATCCAGTATTACCGGCTAGTTTCAAAAATTGTTTGCCGCTGGCTTCCACTAAACAGGCAAGAACCAACAATTTTAGTCTGCCAGAATCACCCATATTCTTTTTCATTCGTAATGTGGATAGAGATGTAAGTGACGGAAAAATTAACTCTACCTGCGCATCTATTCTATAAAAAAGACTGCTTTCGGTCGCTATCTAGGGTAGGAAAGTATCCAAGTATTAGCACTTATCATAACAATAAAATTACAATAAGCTAGTTGTAATTGTTACAATAAATGCTACGTTTAACAGCACCTCTCTGGGCTGTGATAAATTTAAGTTTTGACAGTTCAGACGGCTAACTTATTGTAATTGTTACAATAAGTGCTAATATTTCGATAATTTCCCACCCTAGATAGCTGCCGCAGAGGCCGAAAGCAGACTTGTGTATACTTATGATGCACTGCATTGTAATAAAAGTCAATGTCCAAACTGCATTGATTTTAATACGTCATTTTCTCACCTATGAGTCTGTATCCGATACGTGAGATACGTCATAATATTTACAACTGAACTTTGCCTACATTACAGTAAGGTTGATTCTTACAGAATCGTCTATAACCTTTTTTGAAACTAAATAGTACGCCCTACGAATGGTGTGCCCTATAGAATTATAGATATATAAATGGCTAAAGCGCTAAAGGCAATTATTTAAGTTTCAGTTTCAGCACTAGTTTCCGGAGTTCCCATGTCCACCCTGCCCATCCGAACAACCCACGCCAAATATTACAGTCCACTTAAATTATCATCACTAAGAAAGATCAAATTGAAATATGGAAATACGCATTCGGCAACATGTCTGAAAAATGCTTTCATGCTTTACACATTATGTACCTACATTTTAGCCAACCAAACGAATAGTTTTCATTAATTTATAAAATAATGTGCATACATAATTAAAGTTTCTTGAAAGCGACCTTTTTTCATTACAGATGGATGCTTTCTTCAAACATGAAAAAGTATCTACCCCACCCCTGGTTTAGTCACAGTTGGCAACACTGTACGAATAATAATTGTCTATGGGCCATGCATGTTAGCGTTATCTCTAGTTACCCTCGCGTAAACCTTTCAATCTGGCAGTTTCCAAATTATATTCGATCAATAATGCAACAGTCAGTGCCATAATATTAATAACATTTAATATCCACTGCTATCAGAGTTGACAGAATGTCACCGCACAAAATTGATAACGTTCGAGTAACCAGTATACAACAATAGAACAAAATATGAAATATTTAATGTAAACTGTCCATGATTAGTAATTTTTCTTATCAGTTGTTTATACCAAAGGTCATCGAGTAAAACAGAATGAAATTCAAAGTGTATTAATAATTTATATGTCGGGGTCAATGCATTCTATATCGAGACAAATCTGGAACCGAGAAAATTTGATTCCAGACTTGCTTTTCCCTCCACCACCCGCCACGTCCCCACACCCGTTATGCAAGCGTATACCGTGGCGTAACGAACATTGGGGGCTCTTCAAAATTGTCCTTTGAGCAACTTCCCAAGACCTTGATTGGCGTGCACTGGAGTGTGCGTGATCCCTACTTCGATATAATGTATTACGGTCAATTCGCGATGAGAAAAGACCTTCTCGCTCGCCGTAAAATGGCGCAAACTTTTTAAAAACTGAGAAATATTTTTTTCTCGTAGATACCAAGTCGCAATGGCCGACCGGTCCAACTGAGGGTCGGGCCGACTTGAGAAGCTCTTCCCTTTCAACCGACATATGGGGACACTCCCAGAGGATGTGATCGGCATCCTGCAATTCGACACATAAGCAAGTCGGAGATTCTATTAGGCCAAGCTGACAGAGCTTAGAGGCAAAACCACCGTGTCCGGTTAAGAACTGAGAAGTCCAATGGTCTCTGGAGTCAATCTGGTTATCTCCATGCGCCACTTTATATTAGGAAAAAACAATTGGGTTTGTCTGCCCTTGGAAGAAGTGGTCCATCGCTCCTGGCACGCACGCAGCGCGGTGTCATACGCCAGGTCGCGTACAATAAGTTTTCGAGCGCACCGGCTCATGGATCCAAGACCTGAATGCGGCGATATAAAGATACCGCCAATATCCACCCCCACAACTCCGAGCAAGGACATATTTACAAGAATCCAGACTAGTAAATATCGCAGATTTTCGAAATACAAAAAATGACTCCACATGATGATGAATAATTCCGATACGCTATCGATTATACTAATACAGTAAATTTTGACGCAGGGTTTTGAGTGTCCTACGACAATGAACCACGCATTATAGACGTGCAATATTGTGTGTAAAACAATACACCAATATTAAATGAGCGTCAATGCATAAACCGAGAGCAGTTGTCAGTATTCCACGTATAACGTATATTCTTGACACGTGTTTAAACTTATCCCGCATTCTTCCTTACTCGAGATCGGTTGCCTGCTTCTCCTTACCCGTTAGGTATTTCAGTTCCCATTATTTCTGAGTGCCCTGTTTACAAGCTTTTAAAAATGCAAGATCTGGCAAGAAAAACACCAAGTTGGCAACGCTGCCACTGGGGAAGGCAATGCCCTTTTAGACAGTGTCGATAATATGATAATACAAAGCAGTAGAATATCTTACGAGGTATATTATAAATTATAATATTGCATAGATTTTTACGTAGACAATAATTCTATGCTCGTCCAGGCGTAAAGCATTCTGAGACGTCGTTTCTCATGCCTGCTCCACGACTATCGCGCCACAGATCAGCAGTTGTTTCGATGGGATCAACAGGTTTAGTAAGAAGATAATAATGCGATGGGAAAGATCAATCATTTAAAATATAGAAGAGAGTCTACGATATTTATATCTGACATTTTATATCGGAAATATGTGTAGGTATACCTACATCACATGTCAGATATTGCAGTGAATAGTTCGGTTACATGTAAATTGTACGTAACACATTTCGTCGTAGCACAGATCACCGTGATCTGTCTTATCGGGAAGAGTTGGCAGTATAGCATTGAGACTAAAAAATACGCATTTGCGTATTATCGGCTATAATTTAATAGGTCTCGGGTTGGAATCCCGGGTCTGGTAAATTCACATATTCTTTTTCAGTGTGTTTGGACGAGAGTATACACACAATAGGTTGAGCAAATGGCTAACATCCATTTATCATTCTAAAAACAAAAATTTGTTAATACAACCTCCACCCTGTGACATGTTAAAAAATATTAAAGATAAGATTAAAATCTAATATCTGATAATAATCATGATTATTATCAGATATTTGACAGATGCGACTTAATATTTATGAGCACTTTTATATACATTATCCAACCGTACTTTCCATTGAATTACGTTTTTTTAAGTGTTTTATTTTGACATGAATTTGATCTCAATACTATAATTACGGCCATCTACTTCCGATACAACATCTCACGGTGAACTGTGCTACGGCGAAATTTAACACGTATAATTTTCACGTAACCATATGCAGGGTGTTAGATACAACATGGAATCTTCGCTGCCTATAACTTACAAAAATAACTGTACTTAGATAAATGGAATGTATTTGAAATATACGTAATATTTAACAAAAAGGGACAATAATTGTAATAACACCCTTGTCTGCCTGCTTATAATATATCGGTTTATTTTATGGTCTTTTAGTGGTATGCCGAATGGCAAAATTATACTGGCATATTCTCACACTGATCGTCCCCCCGATCGTCTACCCCGATCACCCCAGTATGTCTAGTATATACACAAGGCGGCTATCGACGGCTAAAGTGATTAATACTATTACTTTATCATATTTATGCATTGAGGCGGTTAATTGTTACAATAAGTATCAAAAACTGTCTATCTCGCTCTAAAAGTTAACACAGCCAAGAGAGTGGCTGTTAAAACATAGCCTTTTAGACAGTTTAAACGGTTAACTTATTGTAAAAATTAGCCGCCTCAATACATAAATATGTTAAACTACCGTCGATAGCCGCCTTGTGTGCATAATAGCTTCGTTGATCAAGATAAATCACTTTAGATCGTCTAATCGAGTCATGGCCAAAATAGAGTCGACCATCATGTGTCCTCTATAATTAAGCGGGAAAAAATAGGAATTATTCTAATTTGGCCACGACTCCAGGGAACGACCCCGAATGACATTTCACGATCGGCTTGAGAATCTGCCAGTGTGATTTGGCCTTTAGATACCAGTTAAAATGACTATAATAATAATAATATGCAAATGTAAACAGAAGTATCAGATGCAAATGTCAGATAGACGTGTCAAATGTACAGAAAATCATCGTGTTTGAGATCCAACCGAGTATGACCGGGCATTGTCGGATGTGACCCAAGAACGGAACGACAGAAAGCGTGACCTCACGAATCACGATGTCGAAGTGCCGTGGAATAAAATTGTTATTGAATTTTTAATAGATAACCACTTACCTACCTAAATGAAATTGTAGATACCTGTCTTGTACCCGCATTGAAATGACATTTAGAATGAACATTGAAATCAATACGTATTTCTTACTCGTGTTTCTGATGTACCTACACTAATTTTAGGAATATACGATATTACACTGATAATAGGTTCGTCATGCAAAATAGTTATTATTTATTATGAAACGAAATACTCAAAACAATCACCTTTTACATATTGTATTTTCGGTATTGACTGTCAAAATCAATGCTATGATTTGAATTTTACTTAGAATAACTATCAAGAAATTTATTCACTACCTAACTACCAAACTAACGCCTTGCGGGAATGGGACACCTGGGCGCCAGGACAATTTGGCGCAACAGTGTCGAATGAAATAAATAGACGTTCGTCACGATTTTATACATAAAGTAGATGAGGAATTTTAATCAGTTTCTATCTACTACTTAGTAGTTTTAATTCAATTTGTTCTTAACATGTTTTTTTTTATTGCGGATTGAGAATTATCATGCCTGAGGCTTTATATAAAAATAAAAAAACTCTTTTTTCGTTGGAACTTAAACATAACACGCACAATGAAATCATTATTTCCGTGTGCATGTTTAAATTATCACCAAGTATTAAATAATAATATACCTAATAGTTTAAATATAAATAATAATATTAAATACACATTTTAAAAGTATCTATAATTCACGAAAGTATATTATTTATTTTCGAATTTCATTCGATTGCGTCGCGCCTAGTTGTCCCGGCGCCGAATCGTCCTAGCCTTGCGGAGCCCTAAGAAATGCCCAGGGTGCCGTAGGCTGTTCGAAAAAAATAATAATTCCAGTCACAATGAACTGATGCATGGTCAAATTACTTACATTGAAAGATTCGTATGTTTCGGTGGTCGGTTTTTTTTAATCTATATTCTATACCAGGGGTAATCAACCTTTTTATACCTACCACCCACTATTGTATCTCTGTTAGTAGTAAAATTTTCTAACCGCCCACCGGCTCCACAGTATAGGTATGTGATTTATAAAGTCGGGAAGTAACTTTTAAAGTAGTTTTAAGTAGTTTTTAAAACCCCTAACGCCTACCATGAAAGCTGGAACGCCCACCAGTGGGCGGTAGGGACCAGGTTGACTACCCCTGTATCTATACTATAACAAAGTGTACGAGTTGGCTGCTCAGATGCTGCTTTAAGGCGTCGTGAGATGAAAAAAGTGAAAGATTTTTTCTATTGGTTTTCATATATTTTCTCAGAAGTGTTTTCAAAATTATGTATGTTCAATAATTAGAATGTTACATTCTTTAATCTTGTGTATTGTTCGTTGAATAAAAAAATAGTTAATTAAAGATTATAATAATGAACTGAGAGACTTGATTCGAGTGGAATGATGTTGACTATGTCTCTAGGACTAGGACTCGGGACAATAGTAGTGCGTCTCATGACGGACTCAATGAGTTGAGTGAGGATTCCTGTATTGTCCTTCCAATTTATACAAATGCAGTACAAATATTACAAAAGATATTGTCGCAATTATCAATCATAACAGACCCTACTGATCTAGTAATGATTGAGGAAATACTGACGATATTATCGCTCTATTGTTTTGTTTTGACAACAGAACCAAGGAACCAAAGATCCGATTAATGGCAGTAGAAAAACTACGACAGGAGCCAAGGCTTGATTTAAACATCGGCTACATCCAAGAGGAGGAAACGGATGGTCACGACAGTCACAGTGCCTACTAATTATAACTACGATACAGTGATAGAAAACACTTTTATAAAAGGAAAACAATTAAATATATTTTTTAAATGACAATATAATAATAGGATGATGAAAATTAATCTCTCTGACACAGACATGTCAAAATATAATGAACGACAATACAATATTGTTGTTGTTTTATAACCAATTATTATTTTATTTTTAGAAAGGATGTTCGTTTTGTTTATATCTCGTGTTATCACGACAGGATGTGCAGTCAGTCACAACACAAAATCCCGTGATGATAGCGCATTGTTACGCGATGACGTTAAAGCAATATGTATTATTAGATAGTACATACATAATATTATATATTTGTTGTAACTTATAAAACTCTCCCGGAGTATGCCTGAGAACAATGGTTAAAGATGGCCATTAAAAACGAAATTACCACATATAAATATTAAGACATGGTATACATCTCCATCCTTCTCCGGTGGAGTAACCATTACTATCTGTAAACATCAGTGGCGGAACTATATTATGGTGATGAAAGAGCCCGCAGTGTGTGGGGCCATTTTAAAATGTAAATAATTATTATGTAAGTACGTCAAAGATTTAAAAAAAAAAAACTTTATTCTATGGAGATGGAGCCTAAATGTATGAAATTGAAGCAAAAAATTAACTCTGGTTTACTACTAGCTACAAGAGACTTCGCATTTTACATTCTGCTATACTATGACATTAGATACACCCAATTAATTAATTGCATGCATGATTATATGTAGAGATATTGCCAAAATAAGCTTTGGATACTTAAATTCATTGGGTTGTATATAATTAAATTCGACTTCAATTCGGCATTTCACGTAGGTGCCTCACATATTGCCATTTCAAAACAGACATTTGAATTTTATGTAGGCACGCAAAAGTAATCCATTGACCAGTATTTTTAAGATGAATAATCACGTAAAATACCGATAAATGAGTACGTAGCAGTGATGCCAACCGTACTATAATTATAGTACAATACTATAATTTTAATTCTGTGAAAAATGTAAAATACTATAATTTTAAAGGATTCAAGACGAAAAATGTTCCTGTACTATACATTTATCAGAAATACTATAATTTTTACGCCTTGGTATTACAATCAGCATAGAAAAAGATGGTAACACTGGTACGTAGGTAATGTAAACATAGAACCAGAACGAGAGCCGCCATTTTATTTTCCGGACTGCCAATAGAAGCAGCGAAATAATTAACTTGTTACCAATACAACCACGCAAAAAATCGTTTCGATTCGAAAATCGAACTGCCTTTATTCTTTAATGTAGGTAAATTGGTACCTACCTACATATTTTTATTGTAAACTGTATATTGTATTTAAAAAAAGGTTTTTAATCATGCATCTGCCGTAATAAATGGTGTCAAATCCGTGTAAAAGGGATTTCGACAGGGATGCAATCTCTCCCCAGATGGCGAACAAATTATGAGAGGAACACTTGAGAATTTGTAAAACGGCGTTGCTGTTGGAGGTAAAAACTTAAAAAAGCTTTCGAATTTGAGATATTATGCAGACGGTACAATGCTCCTTGCAAAATCAGCCGAAGACCTCCCCGAACTTTCGGTCTATTCATCAGTCACCCCGCTTCATCATATTCATATTCATTCATTCACAGAGCGAAAACTGTAGCTTATCAACAAAGCGAATTTTTCAGTTTATTCCTTGGAATATGTCTCGAACAATAATTACTCAAGCCCTGTTTGCTTAGAATATCGGATATCCAACAGTCTTTCTTACAATATCCAGTTTCCAAGAGTTTAATAGCCCATTAATGGGCTTTAATAATAATCAGTAGACAGCCGATGCGAGAGTAATCGCTAATGGCGGGTGCCTGCTATATTCCCCTCCATCTATAATTATTAGTAAGTATGATTTGCAAGTAGTCTACTTTCTGAAAGAAATCGAAGGAAATTCTTCATGGCATCGTTTTATAACATTGTTAAAAGTGATCCAGACCAAGAACATAATTATGTACGTAAAGTTCACGAACAGTTGCATCTCGGTCTGGACTAGGCACAAAAAATGTAGGTACAGTCAAATTAATAAACATGCATAATTAAAATGTACCTAATGTAAGTATAATTATTTAATTTAAAAGACAAAAAATGATGTTTTCACTATCTATTTCAGTGCTTAATGCATGGCTTAAGTGTTGGCCTCTATAGATAGGGTCGTGGGTCCCAGGTTCGAATCCTGGGTCTGGCAAGTACACATATTGTTTTTCAATTCAGATATGATTCATAGGACCTAATAGGTTGACCAAGTGGTTGCTATCCATTTCTCGCAAAAACAAAATCTGTTAATACAAACCTCCACTCTGTGGAGGCCCATATGATCTTATTAGGATCGGACATGGTCGAAAGAAAAAGAAGATCCAATACTGTACGCGCTGCAGGTCTGGAATGGGGGGAGGGGCAAGAGTTGGCGATAGATCGAGGGAAGTGGCGCGAGCTTGTGCCAGCCCTATTGCCCCAACGCTGCGTCGTGACAGGGTGAAAGAAGAAGAACAATATAACACACACTATTGCACGTCTATAATACGTGGTTCATTTTCGTAGGACACTCACATTCAAAACCCTGGGTCAAAATGCAGTGTATTCGAATTCTATTTATTAATCTGTTCTGTGTTTCACCTACAATTACATGGTTTATGTTATTTTTCGGTCGTTTTAAAATTTACAATGATTTATTAATGTCTCATGTCAAAGGGTTCAAGCATGTTCTTTGATTTTAGAGATAATATTAGTATCACTGTAGTAAATCATCTGTCATCTGCAAAGCCATTAGCAAATAGTTCTCAATTATTCTCTAATGCGAATTGCACGTTTCAAAAAGACGTAAATAATTAGTTATGAAATAGGCATGCGCAAGAGAAATTGCGCGATGGTTGGATTGGTTGGATCTTCCCGCAGAATGGATTCGAGTCGCATAGAGTAACCATGATGATAACTGCTCGCAAAATCACACAGCTCAACAGACGATTCGAGTCGCATAGAGTAGCCAAAGTGATAACAACTCGCAAATCACACAGCTCAATACTCTCACGGCGGGTATATTGAAATAAAGGCGCTGGAGTCCTATTTCCTTGGCAATTCTTTCCAGTGCGATAAACGCCTCTTTTCGGGCCAGTTCAGATCATTCCGTTTTGAGAAGTGATGTGTGATCCCAGATACTTTAATTCGTCGCGAATCTAGTTAAGTTAATCTTACAAATAAATTGTGTGGAGCAAGTATCCGCCTACAAACAATTCTACTGCACGAACAGACCGAATACTTCACTGCGGTTTGTTTCCTCGCATTCATTCCGTATCTAACGAGTTCATCGCAGTTTACCAATTATTTATTAAACTCGACGTTAAAATCGCAAAACCGGGGCAAAATTATCGTAAATCCCAAACCAAGAGATAATATATTGGATACAAGATAATATCGTTAGAATTAATGTATATTTTCTACTTACTTTAAATTTAATTCGAATTAAAACCTACGATCGGGGAATTCCTTTTCTTAATCTATCCACTGTAGTCCTCTGCAAATTGATTCCGTTTTTTGGATCATACCTATGCGGGCATTACCACGAACTTCCAAATAACTTAACTGAACTATTTCGTCAATTCAGCGGCCTCTGGGTCTACCTTGCTAACATTTTATATTTATTATCTTGGGTATCACTGGATGAGTGGGTTTATTCTTTCTTCTGCTGCTTATGTATCCAGCAGGGCGAAGACTCCATACTAGGCTATTATTTAAAGCCTACCTTAAGAAAAATATTTTTTAATTGCATATGTACATATTTAAATAAAAACTTGATTATTTTATATTCTACAAAAATGATTTAATTTGCCAACGACATCAGACAATTTTGTCGTATACGAATATGTAGGAATGTATTATAAATATATACAAAACCATCTGTCAAAGTTAAAAAATGAAACAGTGCCATTTTTTCCAACTATTGTATGTATCGGATTATTGTGCGATGAATGTCAGATTTTCTTTGTATGGACTTTACTTCACGGACCTGAACCTCGTCTTCCGTAATGTATGCAACATCAAAAAGATTAATTATAAGGTACAAAGGACAATCAAGCTAATTTTCAAAAAACTGGTTTTTATACCTACCTATAAGTACCTATATATTTTACCACGTTTTTATTAGCTCGTATTCTTGTTTGTCCAAGATTTGTATTGGACGATTGAAGATTTTTAACTAACTTCCCGGCTAGCTAGACATTTGAAACTTTTAGAATAATCAGAATCATATCAGAACACGACGACAATGCATTCTTTTAATACTTTTAGCCATCTTAAGCAGAATTGAATTCATTTTCAGTTAATTCTGTTCTGTATGTTTCGGAAAAATAATCGTAAAAAGTAAAACACTATTATTGGTTGCTAAGGGGGTCCTAGCAACTAAATTATTAATATATACGTGCGTTACTATGGAAATCAATATGAAATGTCAAAATGACATTTCAGTATTCTATATTTAATCAGTATTTCTATCAAGTACAAAAAAAAGTATTTATTAATACATAGAATTGTCAAGTTTATATGAAAAACGTAAAAAGTTTATATTTCAACAGAAAATTTAAAAACGTGGTGTACAAAAAGTTCTTTTTATCTTGTAATTATTTATATTTTAAGTTTAATGTTATTTTCGATGTCGAAAAACGCTAGATTTGACTCCACTCGTCAGATGTAAATATCGTAAAGCTATTCAAAAATCCTAGATCAGGAAAAAACGCTAATTTGCCGACGCTGGCTTCCTGCCTATTCTTCGAACATCTTCATTGAGGTAACACTCCAAACCAATAATAATAATCAAACAACGCTTGAAATACTATTTTTTTCTCTCTTATAATACCTGTATTTTGTACGTACCAAGTGTGGTAAAAACAATTCATGCTTGTTGAATGCCATTAATTTTGTCTAGTGCGTGGGATTTGTCGGTATCCCATGGTTTTTTTTAAACTGCGTCTATTTGAGATAACACTTTTTGACATGTTAATAGTACTGCAGCACAGTTCTACTCTGACATATTGTTATTTTTCTTTTTTTTCAATGCTAATTTATACGCAAATGCAGAAAAATTAGAGGTCTGAAACAGTGTTATCATTAATAATGGAATTCAGTGGGGAAGGGTGGAGGTAGGCTGTTAATATCCGCCATAAATGGTGCACACTAAACTTTGTCAATCATACGTATACGTTTTCATTGAAATAATACTACAATTTACAGAAGACGTTGGCTATTTTTTTAAATTCAACCAAACCCGGCGAAACCAAGCCATAAGAGATAATAGTAAAAAATGTAATATGCAATTAAGTCATACATAACTTTCAAAATTTTATATATATAATAATATTTTTGTTTATTATAGTTTGGTTTAGGCAGGGCTTAATGAATTAAAAAAAAATTAACCAACAGTATGTGTGATATTATGTATTCTTAATCCAACGAAAACAAATAAATATGAATAAAAAAGTGTGTACAATTTTGTCCTATCGCCCAAAGTATACGAAAACTATTATGCTTTGGTTTAGGCAGGGTTTAATTGATTTTGAATAACTAACCAATACCATCTGTAAATTATAGTCTTAGTTCAATAAAACAAATACGTATGACTAGCAAAGTTTAATGTGCACTATTTATGGCGAATCTTAACAGCCGACCTTCACTCTTCGCCGCCGATGGAATTATATAAACGGATCTAACGAAACTAATCATAATTGCATCAAGATAGTAGTAAAGTAGTTTTCTTCATCCAAATGAAGGATATATGTAGCTTAAAACTCAACTATTCAGTGGTGAGGGTCTTTGTAGAAAGGACTCCGCGGTCGTTTAGCATTGGAGTTTATTGACATATAATTAAAGAGTTGTCTTTTGCAAAATGATTTACCGAAATGACACCTATAACCTTAGAATCTTAGATTATAGAAAAATATAGATGGAGCTATTGCATGTGTTTGTCCTTCAAAACATGACGAACTTTTTCATGCACTTGCCTCGCCCCCTTCACGCTTCCTCCGCGACCCTTTCTTGGGTTATTCGAAAATATGTGTGACAGTGTGCGCGTCGTAGTGTTGCCAGGGCGGGTATGTTAGAACTTGCGAGTCGTATGGTCGAAAACCGTGTGGTATGACAAGTTAGTATCGCCCGTTTCATACCGTATACGATAACACCTATTTTTGAAGCCACTCGCTACGGACTATTTTAATTCGCGAGTGACTAGTTGGCAACATCGCCAAAACCGAGAAAATCGGTGTCTATGGTACAAGATGAAACGTCAAAAATGTCAAACGAAATCATCATTTTTGTTGGTTATGTTTGTGTATAATTCCTACAATATTCGATTGATTTAGTATAATATGATATAGATATATGTACGTAGAATATAACCTTACATAAATGCGAAACCATATAATATTATTACACTGTAAAACAAGATTTAACAAAATAAACACAGTGTCTTCAATAACATTTATTTTTATGTAGGTATTTATTCATTACAAACCATTATAAAACATTAACATAATTAATTGAACTCAAGATAACAGAGTATTAAGTAACATTGTGAATAGGTAATATAATAATTCGGCATCTTTATTGTTTATAAATTGGTAATGCCGTGTTCTTTCCGTCAGCGAACTCATTCATTTTGACGTTTTGATTTTCAAGGTCACTGTCACATACGAAACGAAATATCAAAATAAACATGGAAATCGGGTAATAGGTACATGAATTCACGTCCTTCGTCGTGCAAAAGTAGCAAAAGAATGGAGAGGTTTCAATTAAGTGATCTTAATTGAAATGAGGTAGGTGAGGTTATGTCCGTCTCAACATTATACCTACCTACGACTTTTTAATTCTCCATGGATATAATATTATAAACGTAATAATTTGTCAAAATATAACATACATCTTCTATGTCTTTGATTAATTTTAATCTATACAACCATATTCATTTTTTCGCATTGTAAACTCTTCACGCTTGTAGGTAGGTAGTAACATTAAACTTAAGATACCTAATAAACCTATATGGCGTGAGAATTTGTAAAATATATCTCACAAGCTCTTTGTTTAATCGAAAATTACGTATAAATAGTGCATCACTGAGTGAAAAAGCATTTTGACATAAGTTAACATAATTATTTGATCTGTTTCGCGGATGATTACGTGATCCTAAAAGTGCCGCAAAAGTAACTATTTATGGGATTGACATATTTTACAATAATTGGGTGAACGATACAAATCTATAGCAATGCTTTGGCGAAATATAAAATAATAATATGTAGGTAATTATTCTCGCGAGCCCAATAATAAAATACGACACAGATTATGACTAATTCAGGTAGTGATATGTTTCGACATGCCTTATTTCGATAACCTACGTCACTTTCGCGAATGACTACGATGTTTCACACGACTCGCAAGTTCTAACATAAGGCCCCTGATATCGAATATTTATTCCAATGTTATAATTTTACAAGCGATGTTTTTTATAAATTACTAGCTGAAGTACCCGGCTTCGCACAGGGTCACTTCGTGGTTATATTTATCTTAGATATTTGAAAAATAATAAGAGTTAATTATTTTTTTAATATTAAAATATCTGTGTAATACAATATGGCAATATGAAAATAATTCCAATAGGAGTAAAGGTCAAACATAAGAACACTAAATTAAAATCGAATCCAAAATATGAAAACGTTATTAATGTTATTAATATGTAGTAAAAAAAAATCAAAATTGGATGGAACAAACAAACAACAAACTTTGTATTTTATATAATAATAATTTAGAAACCTTCGCAAGTGTGCGCACAACAACTGACAAAAGTTTCATCGCAATCGGATGAATGGTATAGGAACGCATACGAATATTAGAAGAAGATGATTTTCTAAATCAGAAATCTTCGTGGGCATGCGCATGACAACTCACCAAAGTTTCATTGCAATCGGATTAATGGTATAGGAACGCATACGAATAGAAGAAGAAGAAGATGGTTGTACTAATTCAAAAACCTTCGCGGGCGTGCGCACAACAACTGGTCAAAATTTCATCACAATCGGATGAATGGCATAAGAACGCATACAAATAGAAGAAGAAAAAGATGATTGTACTAATTCAGAAACCTTTGCGGGCAAGGGCACAACACTTGATCAAAATGTCATTGCAATCGGATGAATGGTATAGGAACGCATAAGAATAGAAGTAGAAGATGATTTTCTAATTCAGAAATCTTCGTGGGCATGCGCACGACAACTCACCAAAGTTTCATTGCAATCGGATGAATGTGTGTAGGTACGCATTCGAATAAAAGAAGAAGATGATGGTTTTACTAATTCAGAAACCTTCGCAGGCGTACGCACGACAACTCACCAAAGTTTCATTGCAATCGGATGAATGGTATAGGAACGCATACGAATAGAAGAAGATGGTTGTACTAATTCAGAAACCTTCGCGGGCTTGCGCACAACAACTGGTCAAATTTTCATCGCAATTGGATGAATGGTATAAGAACGCATACGAATAGAAGAAGATAGAATGAAGAAGAGGAAGAAGATGATGATTTTTCTAATTCAGACACCTCATGGATGTGCATACAACCACTTACCAAAATTTCATTGCAATCGGATGAATGGTATAGGAACCAAAGAAGAAGAAGAAGATAGTTGTACTAATTCAAAAACCATTGCGGGTGTTACCACAATAACTGACGAAGGTTTCATCGCAATTGGATGAATGGTATAGGGACCATACGAATAAAAGAAGATAGAATGAAGAAGAAGAAGAAGAAGAAGAAGAAGATGGTTGTACTAATTCAGAAATCTTCGCGGGTGTTGGCACAATTATTGACGAAAATTTTATTGCAATCGGATGAATGGAATAGGAACGCATACGAATAGAAGAATATAGAATAGAAGAAAAAGAAGAAGAAGAAGATGGTTGTACTAATTCAAAAACCATTGCGGGTGTTACCACAACAACTGACGAAAGTTTTATTGCAATCGGATGAATGGTATAGGGACCATACAAATAAAAGAAGATAAAATGAAGAAGAAGAAGAAGAAGAAGATAGTTGTACTATTTCAGAAACCTTTGCGGGTGTTAACACAACAACTGACGAAGGTTTCATCGCAATCGGATGAATGGTATAGGAACCATAAGAATAAAAGAAGATAGAATGAAGAAGAAGAAGAAGATGATAATTTTTCTAATTCAAAAACCTTTATGGATGTGCATACAACCACTTACCAAAATTTCATTGCAATCGGATGAATGGTATAGGAACCATACGAATAAAAGAAGATAGAATGAAGAAGAAGAAGAGGATTTTTCTAATTCAGAAACCTTCATGGGTGTGCATACAACCACTTACCAAAATTTCATTGCAATCGGATGAATGATATTGGAACGCATACGGGACAGACACACAGACAGACAGACATACAGACAGACAGACATTCATTTTTATATATTAGTATAGCCTATACTCTTCCCGCAAGTGCAAGCAATAAGTTTACAAAGTTTTATCGCAATCGAATGAACGGTATGGCTGCGCGTTAAATACGAACAAACAAACACACAAATATTAATTTTTATATATTAGATATTATGGCAACACTGGCGGGTTGGCTATGCACTTGGTAAAACATTACTCACTAAAATCGACTAATGCGGAGGGCTTGCCTATAACCAAGACTTCGAACCGTTATTTTTTTTTCGGTTTTCGTTCCGAAAAAAATAACGGTTTTTCCGGTTTAACTCCGGGTGATTATTTTTTAGATGTTTCCAAGACCCAAAGCATAAAAGTGGGGCCACACCGAAAACAAGTAGCGCGACAACTCGTTAAATTTTACGATAAGCATGATAATTATCGTAAAATTTCTTAAGCAATTATGATAATTATCGTAAAATTTAACGAGTTGTCGCGCGACTTGTTGCCGGTGTGGCCCCACTTTAAGACGTGTTTGGCGTACGATAACAGAAGTGGGTAGTACCAAGTAAGATCATGTCAACGCGCGTGTTTGAACATGTGCATATCGAACTGAAAAACAACATGTGAATTTACCTGACCCGGAAGTCGAACACGAGGGGGGGGGGAGAACCGCTCGGCTATTGTGGCTATTATTGCCGTTATTTAAATTACTAAATTGTTAGCCGTTTCTTGACAAAATTTGACACGCCAGAGAGAGCGTAGTGGCACGAGTAACAGAAGGATCGACAGATCGGATAAGAGCACTCAACCACACGGTGACAGGTGTGAGTTTGAATCCCACACAGCACAATCTTTTCTCTTGGATATTTCTGACGTTCTTCAAAATTATATATTTGTGTATAGTGTGTGAGTCAGGGTATGGACCTAATAGGTTGAGCAAGTGGCTGACATTCATTTCTCGTAAAACACAAAATCTGTTAAGGTGATTCATCAGTGAAACGGCAAATAATTTTCAACCATAGGCGCGACGAAATTTTGCACTCGCTCTCATTCGGAGAGAGAATGTAGAGCTGGAAACACGTCATTTTGCTTCGTGATGGCGACGGCCGTAATAATTCTTAAATCGTGTAAAGATGACTTAAAACGTTACCCATTTACTTTAAAAAGAAAACATGTCAATGAATATAATATTATTGTTACTGATAAAACAATACACAGAACATTAAATGGACACATGTTGGATTTATAAGACAAATTATATTTGGTTTGACATGCCTCATTTGCACCCGCGACCCGCAATCCGCGCATCGCCTAGCGACGATCTTTTTAGACAGTGTCTCAACTAAGGTATGGCCTTAATACAAACCTCTACTCTGTGGAGGCCCGTATGATCCTATTAGGATCGGACATGGTCGGAAAAAATATATTTTGAATAATAAAATAATAATAAATCGCTATAGGGAATTTCAATTTGACGTAAGTTCCTCTTTTGCATACAAACGCACTGTTCTTATCTCTGACTTTGGATGAAAATTACATTTTTGTCGTCAAGTTCATACGTTTATGCTTCAATCTCTATATAAGGTTTGGATATACATTTTATATATTTTCATTAATGAATAAATAATATTTAATTCATAAATTTAGTACCTACAGATCGATGTCTGATAGGAGGGGTTAGTAATAATTTAATTATTCTATTCATTCGCCGATCGACGCGACGACGCACAGAGTGCTTTACGAGGCAGGTAAACACCTCTTCGCGAAGAATGCATAGGTACAGCGGATGAACAAGGAAAGGAAGTGGCGGTAGGTAGTACCTACTAGTCTGTTACAATGCTTCTTAAACCACGGGCGGCCTAAATAATAATATGAGACCGCATTACATTGAATCGCTGAACAGCTGCGGAAACCGCAATACAAAATTGTAGTAATACAAGTACAAGAATAAATAAATTGTGTATTACTGATGACTGTATATCGAACGACGATTAACCTATGATCTTTTTGGAAAAGCGTGCTATAAAGATACCATCTATTATCTTCAGCCGTTGTCATTATCATCATGTGTGAATCCATTGCAGAATGGAGACTTCTCCAAGCTGATCGATCCAATGTACACTGCAATGCCACAGAAGTAAACAATTTCCGTGAGCTTGACAGCTTAGAGGCGAAAGCACTCACAGTAAAAGAAGTACAATGACAGATGCGACAGTTAATAGTGCCAGGAAATACGCGGTGAGATATGTCCAGTCCGGGGCGCGATGATAGAGAGTGCATTTCCACCAATTGTGATTAGCTATTCATTGAAGTACTCGCAATTGAATAATGTTGAAAATTAACGCAGTATTATTGATGTATGTCACAATAATTGGGTAATGCGCTGACTGCCGCGTTACTATAAGCTGGCAGCGTTCGCTGACAAGACTTGGAGTTGTTGAACCTCAAAGACGTAGAGCCCGTAAGATCGTAGATGAAGTGATATGCGAAAATCGGGTAATTCGCTGACTATCGCTTTGCTGCAATCTCGTAGCGTTTGCTGACACGGACCTGGACATGGACCCCCACAGCTCTAATACAAAATTATTTACTCTATTTTGTAAAATTAAATATTGAAAAAAAAACCAAATTCTTAGGTTATCGATAGAGATGCCGGTTATCAAAATGTTGAAAAAAAAGTCCCATATCTGACCGCCCTAGAAATACCTACAGAACTAGAAAAATGTAACCGACGTACATGAGCACCGCCGAAATGTGTGTAAATGATGAAATACGATATGTATGTAGTCACGAGAATAACAAATAAAAAAACTATAACATTTGAATAAAAATAATGTAAAGTATTATTGAAACAATATATTATTATAGACCATGGGTAATAATAACATACCGCAGAATCAAAGTATAAGAACCATCGCCACAGACAGACATATAAGCCGATGTGGTTTGTCGCAGAGTTCAATCACTCTTCGATACATCCACCTATCTATAGACTGCAAGAAGAGAGTTCATACGATAATAATCAAAGCCAGCAGAGTAAAGTAATGAGTACTTATTTATCGATAAGTACACTAGACTTCGTTACTAAGATACTGAAGAAAGAATATTGAGATTGAAAACGTTTAGAACGGTATAGACAAAAGAAGAATAACGAGGTATTGATATATTTAGAAAGATATTGGAAGAAGTTTTCGTTTATAGAATGATTAGCCTAGTCATATTAGAATTCTACCTGTATATTATTCCTCCTACTAAAGAGAAGACTCTGGATCAGAGCGTTGGAGCGGAGCTCGGAGCAATGATGTATTACCTGGAGCGGGAGTGGAGCTGGAGCACCGAAAATGTGTAGTGCTCCACTGCTCCGTTCAATTTATTCAATTTTCGTCCTAAAATCCAATGAAAATAATATTATATTTGACATTTTGCAACACTGGATTTATTTGAAATACGGCAACACTGGCCGGAGCTCGGAGCAGGAGCACGGAGCAATGGAGCAATGAGGTATTACCCGGTGCGGGAGTGGAGCTGGAGCACCGAAAATGTGTAGTGCTCCACTGCTCCGTTCAATTTACTCAATTTTCGTCCTAAAATCCAATGAAAATAATATTATATTTGACATTTTACAACACTGGAATTATTTGAAATACGGCAACACTGGCGAGTGATAAAAAACCTCACTTTTTTGACAGAAGAGGTAATGGAAGACGATTTGCTGCCGACAGTTTTATTTAATTGAATTAATAATGAAAAGGACGAATAATAAACCTTATTTCAAAACTACTTATTTTTTAACATTTGTAGGGCGGAGCGGAGCAGACCCTGGAGCGGAGCTGGAGCAAGTATTAGGTCCCGGAGCGGAGCAACTCAAAAATTGGTCCTCTCCAACCTTCTGCTTTGGATGACTTTTGCTAGTGCCCAGTAGCCAGCGTTGCCAGACGTCCCCCTTTTAAAGCAAAAATAGATTATCCCGCGCGGGAAAGCTAAATTCACGGTTATTCAACAAATACAAATAAGACGTTTAGGTTAAGAATTATTCACATTATTCCCTGAAAAAGAAGCCAAAAACATTTTCAAGCCAATTTCATTAATTATTTTAAGCATACTAACATCTAATTGCTATACCGAACGGGTATTTTCTCAGATGAATTTAAAATGGCAAGAAAGCGATGTTCTATTGAGTTGATAATATTGGAATTAGGTTCTTGTTCTTAGTGGTAACAGTGGTTTGGAATTATAGGAAAAAAAATTTTTTTGACAAGGCGGCGGAAAGCGTTTAGTAGGCGTAATTGTATTTTCGGCTATGCATATTTTATTATATATTATTAGGTTACTCTAAAATATATGTATCTAGGGAGAGCAATCAAAATAATGACAAGAATTCGCTATTTGTACCCATTTATATAATCTATAAACCGCATAACAGTTCAAACAAACTAACAACATGAACCGACGGTTCTTTGACATTGAAATTCTTTCTAAATTTCTTTACAACTTTCAAGTGCATCGTCTCAGCGTCAACGGTGCAATAAATGCACATGTATTTTCAGTTTAATAATCGGTCACGGCTAAATAAAGGTCAAGTAAAATTGCATTCAGTTCAATAACACGAACGGAAATAACAGTTAAGAATATCTTCGCATCGCTAAAGTCTTGCAATATTGTGAAGAATTATATATATTTTTACATTTTCCATCATTGGTATTTAATTTAGTTAGAAAGTGTAAGAATTTTTGTTTTTATTATATAAATCATTTTTGTGTTAGTAAACAATCCGTTATCATTATCTGCAAGGCTATTCTAACAATTCATCTATCATCAAAAAAGAGTTAAATGTGATAAATATTATATCACATTTATCACTTTACGTATTCAGGCAGTTAAATATATAAGTTAATCGTCTGAACTGTCAAAAACCTCTTTCTTGGCTGTGTTAACTTTTAGAGCGAGATAAATTATGTCAAATACATATTGAGAATAGAGATGCAAGATGCAACTGTTTTGAAAAATAATTAAATAGATCCCCGCGAGCTGTCAAATATCGCGTGACTAGTAGTAACATAATATTTGTTTTAGAACATGCTTCTATTGCAATGACATGACTGATAAAATATGTACAATTACGTTGATATGTTTCACGTGAAATACAAAATTCTGGGGTTTTAGGACACGAACATACCAGAATTTAAGCGACATGTCCATGACACTTAAATTTTCGCCGTATTTCGAATTTACCAACTATTGGAGGTATCCGCCTTGTGTATGGAACGGCTTCAGTGTTAATTTGGACCAATGAAAATAACGGAAACGTGCTAAAATGCTAACTGTTAAGAATAGTTGGACGGGGGGGGGGGGTACTTTTATCCCAATTATTCCAAATAAGTGAGGTTCAACCGAGATCGTCACGTTCGTATTAAAACGTATGGACAGTAGCTTTGTCCTGAATAGACTCGTCAGTGCAAAGAACGCTGGAATTCCCCTCTTCAATAATATGAAAGTCAAGAAGACAAAATTCCGGGTATACAACATGACCGTGAAACCGGTCAAAGTCGAGCAGAGAAACGAGAGAGGCTATCCAAGCATTATCCGCATAATATATGGACCAGGGATATTTTCTGTGATATGGACCGAACGCTGAGCTCTTCGAACAATGTAAGCCCGATATAGAATATTATATACTGGACGCGAAGACTTAGAAACTAGAAAAAATACCAGGTAGCCATTGCTAACTGTCAGAATTTTCGTACAATAATACATTACAATAAAATTATAGGGTAACAATATTCATAACTTTAGAATGGGTTGATTTTAATACCAATATGGATTGGTAAGTATCTATTTCGATAATAAAGCCGGTGTATTTTACGTAAATTTTATCCAGAGTAACAGTCGCATGAGAGAGCTACCACACGGGCCCAATTACACCATCATTATTACTATGCAGTGCAATGCGACTGTTCTAGTGCAGCAGAGACTGTGCCTGTATGTGTATGTATGTGTGTTGTGCACTACGTTCGTGTCCGGAAACTTATACGTATGCAGTTCGCCGTATCACACTTCACCGTGAAATGTTGTATAGTAAATATATGGACGAATATTAAAGACCGTCCATCTTCTTTGGGTCGTAGTATAGTACTGACATTAAATTCATGTCTAAATAAAACACGATTCTTGTCGGTTTACACTTTACAGGAATTCGGCAGCAAACAGATTTTGAAAATAGCCGATATACCTACTGGATTATTTGTTAGGTTAAGTTAGGTTTTCATTCTTGAATTCATGAATTTTGTCAAAATCGGCTATGAAATTAAAATTGATTTAATGTTCAAATCGAATCTAATAAAATTGGAAACTGTATAGTATACGGTCATCTATTTCCGATAGAAAGTTCACGGCGAACTGTGCCACGGTGAATGTTTTACGTACAATTTACATGTAACCCGCTACGTTACGTTACAGACTGACAGACAGATAAATCAAAGACAAATATATAATGTAACATGCCAAGTATTGCGGACACTAAATAATTTGATATAAGATATAACTGCTGCGACCTGGTACATTCACGCATTGATGTGTTCAAATTGTTTCGATTTAAAAACGAAAACGGTTCTTTTTAAAGAGTGGCAATTTAGAAATCGTAATATATAATTATTGTGATTAAAAAAAAACACAAAAACGGCGCCATAACGCATGCCGTACGAAAATTACACGGTCGGTATTACAGGTCGCCGCAAAAGTAAACCGTTTAAAATACTTAATTGTATACCGTTTCCCCACCTACTGTTAAAGATGTTTTTATTATTAAATTGGAAACCACAATTAAATCAGATCTAATATGATTGTAACAGTGGACAATTGGCAGTTTAAAAAATAAATTGTGTACATCTACATAATAATATTTTAAATTCAAATGAGAAAGATTGCTCGGTTGTTGATGGGAGGTAAACGATTCATAACTGAAAAGAATAGCAGGCACAATAACTGGATAGTAAAGTTAAATGACTTATAGCTATTAGTTAGTTATATCCGCCAGTACAATTTGTTATATTGTGTTAACTGTCAATTCATGGTAGAAATGCATTGTATTAAAGCTATACCTACCTCAGTTGAGGCACGGTCTAAAAAGATCGTGCTAGGCGATGCGCGGATTGCGGGTGCAAATGACGCATGCCAAACGAAATGTAATTTGTCATATAAATCCAACATGCGTCCATTTAATGTTCTGTTTATTGTTCTATTAGTAACAATAATAATATATTCATTGACATGTTTTCTTTTTCAAGTAAATGGGTAACGTTTTTAGTCATCTTTACACGATTTAAGAATTAATACCCCCGTCGCCATCACGAAACAAATTGACGTGTTCCCGGCTCGACGTTCTCTCTCCGAATGGCAGCGAGCCCAAAATTCCGTCGCGCCTATAGTTGAAGATTATTTGCCGTTTCACTGATGTATCGCCTTAAGTATTTTACATTACATCGTTTTTATTAGGTCGTATTCTTATTTGTCCGGTGGTTGTTTATCCAGTACAAATCTTGCAATCGATTTTAACTAACTTCCCCCCGACTAGCTAGACATTTGAAACTTTTATAATATATCAGAACACGATGCCAATGCATTCTTTTAATACTTTTAGCCATCTTTAAGTAGAATTGAATTAATTTTCAGTTAATTCTGTTTTGTGTGAAAAGTTATTTCGGAAGAAATCCGTAATCCAATCCACTATTATTGGTTGCTAAGTGGGTGGTCCTAGCAACTAAATTATTAATATATACGTGCGTTACTATGGAAATCAAAATGACATTTCAGTATTCTATATTTGTCTGTTTGTTTGTTTTTTATTTACTTCATATCAAGTACAAGTTTGAGCATATTGAGCGTAATAATTCAACCGAAAATTTAAAAACGTATATAAAAAGGTATTTTTATCTTGTAATTAATTATATTTAATTTAATAAAAATGATAATTGTATCGTACAACCACATAATTTTAAATAATAATATTATTGAAGGAAAATAGCGCCACGGGTGACTTTTTTTTACTAGTGAGACAAATGTGTGATGTGTGTGTATCTCTCTTATCTGGCGACACGTCTCGCCGGGCCCCCGGGCTAGAGCCTTGTCAACCCCGCCACTTATGGGGGCCATGGTTCAGTGGATGTATGAATCAGCGAAAAAGTATTGACTGATAAGAGTGGAACTAGCTAGGGGCGGTATTCGTCCAGCAGTGGATCCACCCCAGCTAATGATAGTGACCAATCGTAATGATAGTTTTTTCGCCTAAGTGGTGTCGAAATACTTCAAAATAAATGCACTGTGCCCTTAGACTATAGATTAACACAAAAAATATCAATTTTAGCAACACTCGCTCGCAGGTTATCGACGCTTAGCTATGCAACAAACTAAGATTTGGCGGCGACACCACAGCAAATCATCTCACACATCTGTAAACCTTTTATCTTACTCTAGCAGAGATTATAAGGGTGCCGAATACTTTCTCACTCGCACTTATGCATCGTTTTTGTTCAGGCCTTGAGTGGAACTAGCTAGGGGTGGTATTCGTCCAGCAGTCGATCCACCCCATCTAATGATAGTGACCGAATGGTGTTGAAGATAAGTGGTGGAGAAATACTCTGACAAAAAATAAATGCACTGTGCCCCTACGATTGTAAAACAATAACGCGAAGTCTGACGAAACCATAGGTTACAGAGTCCATAGAGCAACGTTGTCGCAAAAACAGAACGTACTTATTAGTTCCATTATCTTTGCAAATACCCAAGTTATTCTTGTATGTTGATATTGACATTGATGTCCATGTGCAAACAATAGACAACGGAACGAATATAATAAGAATAAGTCAAACATCCGCCAATTGCATTCTGGTCTGTGTATAGCTCGTGTTTTGGTGTACGGGCACCTGAGCACACAATGAAAAAGTAATAATATAAAGCAGGCAAGTCCAACTTCAAGTAGGCCGTGATCTGCTGCCAGTATCATAACTCTCCAAGTCATTCTTCAACTTTAACAGACGTATAATATTAGGCTGAAGACACATGTATGACAAATTAAACATTAATGAACTATTTTTTTTATTCAACGAATAATTCACAAGATTTAAGAATGTAACATTCTTTTTATTGAACATACATAATGTTTGAAAACACTACATTATACACTACACTACACTACACTAAATTATTACATAACCAATAGAAAAAATCTTTTTTGAAACTCAATTTAGAAAGCGCTTCAGAGAAAAAGTAAGAGCTATTAGTTAAGGCTATAAGTACCCCAGTTGAGGCATGGTCTAAAAAGATCATGGCTAGGCGATGCGCGGATTGTGCAAATGATGCGTGCCGAACGAAATATGATTTGTCATATAAATCCAACATGCGTCCATTTAATGTTCTGTTTATTGTTCTATTACTAAGAATAATAATATATTCATTGTGTCAAACGTGTTTTCTTTTTAAAGTAAATGGGTAACGTTTTTTAGTCATATTTACACGATTTAAGAATTAATACCCCCGTCGCCATCACAAAACAAATTGACGTGCTCACAAGTTGACTATCGCTCTCCGAATGGCAACGCGGCCGAAATTACGTCCCACATAGTGTTGAAAATTATTTGCCGTTTCATTTATGTACGCTCTTAAGATTTATTGTGAACTAACTATATTCCCACAATATTTTAGAAGTCATAAAATACATAGTTTGTGATGTTTTTTGTGGAAAATCTGCTGTATCTCCTACACAGATTATTATATCCCTAGATATTCTTCCCTTGATTGACCCTTGTCCGTGTAAACATATCGCAAGTACAATAAATCTCTATCCAGTATTCAAGCTTTATATTAAGGCTATACCTCAGTTGAGGCATGGTCTAAAAAGATCGTGGCTAGGCGATGCGCGGATTGTGCAAATGACGCGTATCGAACGAAATATAATTTGTCATATAAATCTATTTTATGTTCTGTTTATTGTTCTATTAGTAACGATAATAATATATTCATTGATATGTTTTCTTTTTCAAGTAAATCGGTAACGTTTTTAGTCATCTTTACACGATTTAAGAATTAATACCCCCGTCGCCATCACAGCTCGACATTCGCTCTCCAAATGCCAACGAGTCCGAAATTTCGTCGCGCCTATAGTTGAAAATTATTTGCCGTTTCACTGAAGTATCGTCTTAAGCATCTAGATTCTAGTGAATGTAAAGAGAACTCTTGTTTCAGATGCCATACCGATAAGTTATGTTAAACACCTGATATTAAAATTAATTATTGTCAATTAATTGAATCCAATAAAGTATTTTAATACGATAATATCGTTAATTACCAATTTTAGATAATTATAGCAGCCTGGTTAAACCGTGCTGTAACAGGCCATGATCGAAACCAAGTGACTGTATCGATAGATGAAAATAAATTGATGAAATAAAATAACACGACAAATAACCACGATCGATTGAATATCAAAAGGTTTAAAATACCGAGGGTCGTATGCATGAGATTCCCAAAAACCGTATAGGCTATATACTGCACGTTTGTATGCATGAGTACACACGTAATTCGTTGTTTAGTGACGTCACGAATGTGACGTCATCATGTGTCATGGTGTCTGTATAATGGCAATCTTATAAAATTTAATTCCCCGATAAATAATTTACAATTTTGAAATTGTAAATGTGTCTGAAAGTGTGCGAACGGTACCATATAAATTTAATAATTATAAATGAATAATTATTATGAACTTTAAATAATTTATCAGTTTTTTTATCACATTTATTTTATAATTCTACTGTACGAAAGGATAAAGTATTGCCAGTAAACATTTCCATTTGGTGGCAATACTGAATACATATTACATACATATTATTATGACTAAATTCACTTCAATTAAGAGATGTCAAAACACAATAAGAATAAATGACAGAAATGCAAATGGATTTAGATAATAATATGTAATGATCTCTGTATAATATTATCATTTATACCAATCACCGTATGACACTAATGATGTATCCAGTGTATTTGAGAGTTGTGCCTTATTTATTACAGTTATCTAACAATAATTAACCGTATAAATTAATATTAAAGGTAGGTAGGTACCATAATATTTTTAAGAATGCATAATGCTTCCAATTGCATATTTTAATGCCAGATACAGCAGTAGGTACCTATTTTTGCGGTCGTTTAACGGAGATATTTTATCGTAATCTTACGTAAATCCATCTTATCTCTCCATGAGAAATATTGCGATTTGACATTTGAAAGTGACAGGTGAAGCAGCCATTTTGAATGGCGTGTGACGTCAGATTGCTTACGTCACAAACAGTGCTATACGCTATATGATGGAAAATCGGTTAAATAGCTTATAAAGAATTTGGGAATCTCATACATACGGCCCCGAGTATATTGTGGTTAAATTAACTGGGAAGTTCGTATACCCCGCAGGGATAGCCGGATTTCAATGTCAGAAAGGCGCACGAGTGACAACGAAAATAAACACGACATGAAGTCAGTATCTTAAATTCCGATGAAAGCCAGCTGTTAAAATCAAGTTCAAAATGCGTACAGAAATAGAGGGCGCATTCACGATGGTCGGAGGCGTATGTCATTACTTTTCGATGCACTTAAACCGACTGCCAGTACAAATAATATTATGTTTATAACCCTCCTATAGCGTAGCGTGTTCATACAATAATATAATCTCACGAGATAAACTATTTTTGTAGAAAGCAACCAACGCACAATTTCGATTTTTTTAATCATCAAGATTGTACACATTCTAAAATATCCACGAAAAATATTTGATGGTAGTACAGCGAAGTAGTGTTGAAATGTTTTAATTATCTTGACGAATAGTTTGAAAAATAGTATTTGTATTAAAATGTCGTAAGCGTCTTCAATATGATTTTTTGACAGATGTGTAAAATGTCGAGGAAGAGTAGATAAAGAGAGTTTTTACATGCGATATCTTTGTGTTTATTTCTTTATAAAGAGTACTTAGTAGATGCTCTATTTGAGGCTTATTCAAGTTCAAATAGGCTGTGATCTACCACCTTGCCAAATTATTCTTCCACTGTCCAAAAAGCCTACTGCGCGACGGTATAGCGAACTACGCCTCAGTTTAAAGCGCGGGGATTCACATCTACCTTTTCTTTCACTCCTACGGCAGTAAGTTTAATTTTGAAATGATTTTCAAATAAACTGGCTGAGGAAATAATAAAAGAAACGGTGAAAATTATGAAAATTTCAAAGTTAAAACATGAAACTGTTTAGAAAAATTGGAAATGCCTACTTACTTTCTTCTAATTTGATTAGATGAGCAATTATTCTTCATCAACATCTGCTTGGCATATCGGATTTTGGAATAAAAAAAAACCAAATGAATAATGGTTGAGTTTGACAGGAAATAGGTACTACATCAAAAAACTTACATGAAAATCAATTGGCATGTATTGTGATCGGGTGTGATAGACCTTACCTGGAAAAAATAGAAAAATACACCGTTAGTAACAATGAAAATAAGTAAGTTATTGATATCTTCTTATTAGTATCATAATTAAGATCAAATAAATGGCTGAAATCTTATCTAATTGTCCAGAAGTAGAAGACATTCATCCATCCAGGTCACAGAACAGACAATAAATAGAATACCGATAGGCTATATTCAATACGCCGCATCTTGATGCAGGGTTTTAAATGTGTGAGTGTCCTACGAAAATGAAGCACGCATTATGCACGTGCAATAGTGTGTGTAATATAACAACATTAAATGAGCGTAAATGCATAAACCGAGAGCAGTTTTCAGTATTCGACGTAAAACGTATTCTTGCCACGTGTGTAAGTTTAACCCGGATTCTTCCTTACTCGAGTCGGTTACCTGCTATCGCCTATATTCAGTTCCCATTATTTCTGAGTTCCCTGATCCAGGTCTTATGAGACTTTCAGAGACAGTACGAATTAGTGAAACCTATTGGCTGTTTTCGAGGGCTGCTTTGCGATAAATCTGTGGTCAAACTCAGGTTTATAGAGTATGAGATTGAGCATTCGGTGCAATCATGAGGTGTGTACATTATCATCACACGCGTTATCTCAATCAGACGTGGACATCGTCGTGCAGGATGTATTAATTATTGTATTGTACCTGGGATTAGGCAGCAGAGTCTACTACTTCTGCCCTGGGCTATGACAGTACTCTATCTTACAGTATCTATTATCTTATAGTATCTATTATCGTACAGTATCTATTTTAATCGTTGGACATTGGTTCATCATTGTCTTGTACGAGGTTATTATATATAAGTATTTCTTAAAGGAAACTTGAATGGAACACAAAAAATCGCATTAACATCTTATGAACGAAACCAAATATGATTGTTTTAAAATATAATAAGTACATATTATTTTTGTGAACATTAAGTAAATATTTTTTTAATATTATCTTTATTAATCCAATCTTCTTGATGTTAGCAACAAAATATTTCACAAGTTACGAGGAAACATCGAAGAAATAAAAGCGATAATCGTCTATTTTTTTATACCTACTATTCATAATAATATTTAATTATAAACAAAATGTCGATTCGGTATAATGAAGATGTTACGTTCCATGGCATTGGACTGACACTTGAAATACATATTGCACAAGACAATAATAAGACCAGCTGTCATGTATGACTCGGAGATCTGGTGCATGACCAAAAGAATGGAAAGAGTATTGGGCTCATTTGAGGGAAGTGTGCTTCATGGTATCTTCGGACCCATCAATGACAAACTGTAAGCTTTGTACGGGAACTAGTAGGAGTCTAACAAATTGTGCCGCCGTATAGGTATAACTGGGTCATGTATACAAGATAAATGAGTCTTGCATGACAAAGAATCTGATATTCGAGAAGCCGGAAGGCAAAAGAAGACCCGGTTGACCTCGTACAAAATTGAGGGATAGTGTCGAAATGGATTTTAAGACCTAAGACCCACATAGGGTTGTAGTACCATGAAGAAGAAGAATTTAACTATTGATATAGCTATTTTGAAATATTCTAGGTATATTTAATCCGGAGAGAAATTCTACCATCTTAGTAATTTAAAATAATGCAATATTACTAAGTTCATTTATAGACGTCATCAGGAGTACCTAAAACAATTTTTACTTATTTATGACGTTCTTGCATTTGATAACTGGAAACGTCATAATAACCTAGTTGCCCTAGTTGTTATTTGCAAGAACCAAAATGATGCATTTTCAATAATTTGTACTGATAGAGAAATAAATATAATCCAGTTACGTACTAAACGTCAATAATGAAGTATTTGTGAAATATGTAACCAAATAAAGGGCCCGACGTTTTATTTGACGTGCCCAAAGAAAATTGATCGATTTATAATTGAACGAACGGATTTTCAGAGCGTATCAAGCGATGTAAAGAAAATACATATACCATTTGAAATGTTCATCGCACAACTTACAGTCAATCAATGAGATGACTGATTGAATTCAATTCAATGAATTATCAAGTAGAAATAATTGCATAAGGAAATTAGCTATCAGTCCAACGTTAGTATTAAATGAAAAGTTTGGACTAGATATACACACCTAAATGGGATTCTTATGAACTTCTTGTGGTACAACACTTCGTAGAGATACAAAAAAAGTTGTGAATATTGTATGCATTGTCTCATTAAGACGATACACCAGTGAAACGGCAAATAATTTTCAACTATAGGCGCGACGAAATTTTGGACTCGCTGGCATTCGGAGAGCGAACGTCGAGCCGGGAACACGTAAATTTGTTTCGTGTATATAGATAGAGCTATTGCAAGTGTTTGTCCCTCAAAACATGACGAACTTTTTCACGCACTTGCCTCGCCCCCTTCACGCTTCATCCGCGATCCTTTCCAGGGTTATTCGAAAATATGTGTGACTGTGTGCGTGTCGTAGTGTTGCCAGATATCGAATATGTATTCCAATTTTATAATTTTACAAGCGATGTTTTTATAAATTATATTATGGCAACACTGGCATGTTGGCTATGCACTTGGTAAAACATCACTCACTAAAATTGATTTGTGCTATTGTTATCTACCGTCCAAATAACATAATATTTTAATTAATAGAGATGGCATGTTGAATTTACAACATTAACACTAACGAGGCATATTTTATTTCAGACGTGCAGCTCTGAAAAATAAATCTCAAAGCATAAGCTTGAACTTTATACTACCAAAGCTAAATAAATCTGCAGTGCGAAATGACTACTCACTAATTTAGCCATTGGCCTTATTAACCTTTTTTACATCGTAATTTTCACATATCAGGATCGCCGGTTTGGAAGCACTTTGTTGCACGTGTCTTCGGTCTTAATAAGTGAAGTACCAACTGACCCGTTTAGTACTTGAGTGCATATTGAATAAAATAACAATAACAAAAAACCAACTAAGCGACCAAAACCGCAGCCAATCTACGACCAAAGCCACAATTTCCTACGTCGGAATGGTTAGTACCTAAGTATGTTTGGTTTCTAATGATAACAACTTGACCATAGCAACGTAAAGGGCCACAGCCATTATTTCATGGTCACATCATATTTCTCTACATCTCTACTAAACTAAAGTAAATTTAATAATATAATCCACACCATTAGGTATGCTAAGTATAATATTGTAATTTTATTATGGTTAAAGTATATAGTACAGACGTGGGCAAATGCGGCTCTTCGTTGGGTTAAGTGCGGCTCCCAATATCTCTTGATAAAAATATAGGTATTTTCTTTCCCCATTATACTGTATTTTAAATTTTAGAGATTTAGCTAAAATTATAAATAAACTTTTTATCATATTTTTTGGAGAGAAAAAAATGTCGTCTCCATTCTGGTCTATCTTCCGCAAACTTCCGTCCAACATTTATTTACCAGACGTATTTCGTTCACTTGGTAAACATTATCAAGTACGCACTGAACATCTTTAAAATGGTAATATTTAATTACCTGATGCAGTGATAATTTTCCACGACAAAAATAACACACTAAAGAAATCAGTGACGTGGAAAAATAAATTGCGATAAGTGAAGTATGTATGTAATGGCACGGTTATAAAATGAAGGGCGTATGAAACAGAAAATGTAATATATTTTCCATATACATAAATATATACAATAAACGATTGGCGATCGATACTCAGCTTTAGTCACCCCCGGAAGTAAACGCATGGGGAACAGAAAAACATCTGATATTTCGATAACGTCATGTACCTACATTCTGTTTCACCCCGACATTGATCGAGGCAATTCGGTTGGCCTATGTTAATTGAATCGCTTGACATGCAGTGCTATGTTTTCTCAATGGGTATATACGCTACTATGAATAAGTAACTTAAGTCTCTGCACAGAATCTTTATTTAACACTTATAATGACTTGAAAAAATACAAATTATTTAGGTAAATGGGATATTAGTTCTTCGTATTCTTCGCCAGGATATAACCTATGGATGGGTTGGCCTTACTCCTCTTCCTCTCCGCCATCTACAACACGCGTGAACATGGCCCCCACATCCTGAAGCGGGCCGCCAGGCTAGGATATTTGGTGGGCCCTCCTACCTAGTGCTAAAGATAAAAGCAGTGTGACACAATAGCGTTTTCCAAATGGTGTTCGCGGTAAAATTAATGTCTATTTATATTTAGTGTTTTTTTGGATATTGTAATACCTACATCCATGTGAATCATGGAGTTGGCGAGTATCGATACGCAATTAAAATTTGTATCGTACAACCACATATTTTTTTTAATATTAGATAGAATTCGTGATAAGTGTTTATATCACTTGTCTGGTCGAATCGCCACGCCGGGCCCTTTCTGAGCTCAGGCCCGAAGGCTAGAGCCCTGTCAGCCCCCCCTTTGTGGGGGCCATGCGCGTGAACTATGGCCAATGGAAGACCCGTGGCAATCATAAATTGGCATCCAATGTTTGTTTTAATACTCCGATGCGGCATATCTAAAAGGCAAGACAGTGCAGTATTGACGTGTGTATCCCTGATAACTATCTCAGAAATCGGGAGCATCAGTTGTTTGTTCTCTCAATGTGCAGAACTAACCTACATTGGTAATGCCAATTGGGAGGGCAATAACTCTATTCAATCAAATCGCTTCGGATATTAACATATTCCAAGTACCTACGTGACGTGAGGATGAGGTGGACATTGTTTTATAAATCCTTAAAATAGGGTCTACTTAGTTAATTCGGTGTACTTCCTTGTACCTATCTAACTTACAATTTTTGTCTTTACCCTGTCTATTCTTGACACGAATGATCCAAAGAATTATTGACTATTTATACCAGCAGGCCAGGTGTTTATCGTTAGAGTGTCTGGGTATTGGGGATGTATCTGGAGATGTCCCGAAGTTATACCTACTTAAGTAGTAGGCGAGGTAAATATCAGTGGCACCTTCTAGATTTTGTTAACGCTGCCCCTTAAAAATCAGAAAAATATTACGGATATTTTTTTTTTTAAATTGACCCCTCCAACCATTTTTCTGCGTGTGTGCCTGGATTGTTGCCATTCGAATTTTTTATGGTCAGCGATTCCTGAGCTTCCTCAATCCGTTCAATATACAGGAAAACTGGGCTCATTAATCTGTTGCACCTACATGGTGACTTTACATGAATCACACGTGTTAAATATCTCCGTATTTCAATAAATGAACGAAAATCTGGAATGATTCATCGAAAAACAGTCACAAGAAAGTCCCAACCCTCGTCAAAAATAAGATAAATCGTATATACGCATGATACTCATTGGCGTGGAAGCGTGATACGCATTAAATTCGGGAAAAGGCATTAGTCATCGAGTTTAATTTCACTGGCAATAAGCCCTGTCTACATTCAGACATTTTTACGTTCGCTAGATGAACGCATCGCAGTGCATGCGTAGTGTGCGCATTGCCCTGCCTCAAACCGGTTTAAAAATTACAGTTTTCCGTGATAGAAGAGCTAGCGCACCAGATACGTCTTAAGACAAAATAATATTCTGGCACTTAATATTATTATAAATACCTACTTAGTTGTTACAAAGTTATTACGAGAAGCTCCGTCGAATAATTCCACTGGTTAGAAAAGATATGTTGGCTTGAAAGGTAATAATTTAAAAAAAAATCTTTTTCCTGCGACGCCATTAATTCTTTATTCCCCCCCCCCCCCCCCCATGCTCTAAGATTAGATCCAGCAGGTCTATTCTTAACGGTTATCAATTTAGCACGTTTCCGTTATTTTCATTGGAGCAAATTAACACGGAAGGTATTCTATAAATAAAACAGTTATCGGCGGCTATCTCTAATTTACAATACAACGAAAATTTAGGTTCGTAGACATGTCGGTCAAATTCGAATATGTTCGTGCTGTCGAACCCAAGCGGATAAGACCAAACACAAGCGGATAAAGCCTAACCAGCGCGCCCGCCATCTAGTCGGTAACAGTCGAATCCATCTCAATTCACAATATGTAAAATTGACGAACTCTGTCGCGTTCTCAAAGTCAGCACGGCCAAGAGAGGGGCTGATAAAAGATATCACCTTTTGACAGTTCAGACGGTTAACTTTTTTACATAATTAACCGCCAGAATACGTAAAGTGATAAATGTGATATAGATATTCATCACAATTAGCTATTTTTGGATGTTAAGTGATATGTTAAGTGATATGTTAAGTGATATGTTAGAATATGCCTACTAATCTACTATTTGCAACTAATTTGAAATAGTAATTTCGGTTTTTGGATTCTCATTGGTGAAGATATCCTAATAGTTCCCTCCGTGCGAAGACCAAGACTTTACTGGGGAGACAATGTGGGGGATGGTCGCTTGGCAGCTGTTGCTAATGGGCGAGGCATATAATTAGGCTGTATCGCCATCGAAGAACTATCATTTTCGTGATGGTGTTTGTTATCAAAAATAAATGGCAGGTGTCAAAAGTGTGACTGAACCCTAAATTAAAACATGACACCGGTACGCGTCTCATCACCTAGCAACGTCCGTACCTCAGTCTAGGCACCTTGCGAGCCATTATTGCCGAGGCAAAACATCCCTACGAAGCCACAGTAAAGGGGTCAAAGTGGAAATTCAAGAGGGGGCTGCGCGGGCAATTTGAACGGTTCAGGCCTTGTTCAAGCAGTTTATTCACAAAGGGGGAGCAGCGAAAATTCGCAATATAACCTTGAATATTTCAACCCACCCCCGGTGTAATTTAACAGTCTGGGGCAATCATTATACGGCGCGAAACAGCAGCCGTTTCGAATGAATACCGAATTTCAAGACCATAAAGTTAAACGAAATTTTAAAGCTGCGAAAACACAGTAAAAACACTTAAACGCCCGAGTGAGGGATGCAGTTGGTTTTTCTTCGACTATATGCTTCTTTTTCATGGTGCCGGTTTTCAATGGTTAGGCACAGGACGCAGTGACGTCCCGTGGGGATAAGCAGGTCATGCGTTGCATAGGGGCGACACATTATAAAGGGCGACGTATGAAGTAGTGAAAACAAATATTACAACTTTTTATACATAATTTGAAAACATCTCATGCATATACCACTAGAAATAAATCATTTCTAGTATAAGTACGTTATAAAAACTATATACATGTTGCTCCTGTCAAAATATAGTACATACATATATAGGGTTTTTAAGAAAATATTGTATTGTATTTCGTATACAAGATAAAATTAATCTAAAATTCGATTTAAACTTCCGAATTCCATAAGGACATGCGTTTCTCATTATTCTGTCAATATTTAGTAATATCACCACTTACTATCGTTGAGGCAGTTAAGTGACACTAAGCATTTGGGCCTTTGACTTTTGACGAAAATAAACGAATGTAAAGGTGCATGCTCGGCATCGCGCAAACATGCACTAAGTAAGTACATCATGCAAGTCTTGTACACACAAATTGCGTTGCCCGACAGGTCATGAAAATGATTGCACTGGTTATTCATTAACTGGTTTTGAAGTCAGAGGTAAGGTTAATTAAATAGGTCAACGTCGGAAGGTGTGACAAGGAATACTTTATCATTATTATGACCATCATAAATAGCCGCGAAGAGTTTTGCGATAAACTCATTGTCAACACACTGGATGGCAATTAATTAGCTGTGTCAAAAGTTGACAGTGAAGAGAAGAACTAGTAAAGTATGGAATGTAGTTTTAAACCATTTTTAATGTGCATTATTTTATCATGGACAACAAAGTACCCGATCAAAAATATAAATCCTAATTACGATTGGTCAATTATTATTTTATGAAGGAGGATTCGCAGTCGAACATTTATTATGATTTGAATTGATTCGAGTCTACTTGTCTTTGCTCTGTGAATGAGCTTTGTGTACTTTTTGTAAATATGTACAGGAAATGGTCACCGACCCTCAAATATAAGAATAATATCGAAAATTAACCCAATTGACGACTTTAAACCCGTTGCATTGACGAACTCACCAAGTTCGGCGGATTCTATGACAACAAAAAACTAGGGATCGATAAGAGTGGAAAGAACTAGGGAATGCCTTCATTCGGCAGTATAACGACCTCGGCTAATGATGATGATGATCAGTGTATGGTGCCAGGGGTAATAAACAGACATAGTATGTCGATATTTTCCATTTCAGAAAGATGAGTTTTTTTAGACAATTTTTTATAAATTCTTAAAATGGGTCAATGAAGGCCTCTCCTAGCTCCTTTGACTCTTCTTAGTTCTTCGCTGCCACATACATCCATCGAATTTTATGAGTTCATATATCCAGCAGGTTTTACGGCGTCCATGTGGCCGTTAGTGCCCTTGGGGTACCACTGTACTGTCCACTCGCCGAGTGACATGTCACACATTTCCAATTTTTATTTATTTGGAAAATAAATTCAATTGCTATTTTTTATAGTAGGGGACCTCTACAGTAAACGCGCCACTGGAGTAGTACTTTCTTACAACCACACCAAAACGCAACGCTCTTTGCATTATTGTTGTGTTCCCTACTGTTCCTTAACTATGAGATTATGAGATATGAGATTAACTGACAAAGTTCACTCATGTAAATCGATGAATTTCAATCTACCTGCGTACAAACTATTATCCTTGTAAAATATAAAGGCTCGAACCAACGACATGGCAATCCGATAAAAACACTGACCAAGGCGCCGCGTCATCCTATGTATGCATGTATGTAGGTACGAACATAATAAAACGCGCCTTTGAAATCTCTGAATACACTTATCTTCCAACTTAGGAATGTTAAAGTAACACCGGAGAGAAAAAGTACATCGCTTGCGGCAATCATTTATATCTATGTGACGCGTAACATTAAATTTAACTGCGGCAACTTTGTCCCTCGACAAATCGTGCACTTTTCTTGAGACTGCGACTAATTCTAATGAATCGCGGCTGCAATAAAGAAGGAGAGTGAAAAAATAGACATAATCAGGACAAATTAATCTAAAAGTACACTCATTATTTTGTTAACGCGGCGAGATTAAGAATGTTTTTGTTGTTAATTAAATTAAAGTGACTTAAGACTACATACTAATATCTCGCAGCCCCAGTATATTTTAAGAAGACAGCATATTTTAGATTCCACATCGCCACCCGTCATGTATGTACAGCCGTAGATTTGCAGGGCCGCCTTCCATGACGCTTAAAATGTTTCTGTTAGAAAAGATTTTATGTTTTCAATCTCCTATCCCGATACGGAGCCGCACGGGACTGATGTAACAACTATGCACCGTGGTACTTAATAAAGAAATAATTTAGAGAGAAACGAAAGGGGTTGGCCTGGCTCAGCTAGTCTCGGTGACATTAAGTATCGTCAGTATCCGCATACTGAATATCAAGATTTGAATTCAGTCACCTGACGCAATAAAGGTACCTACACAAATTGTAGACCATGACAAATTATTAAATAATGATGTGGGCGAACTCCGAACCACGGAGCAAGGGATGCCCGAATGTTAAGACAGTCAGTGCAGTATAATACTACTCATAAAGATTCTCAGCTTCCTGGAGGGATATCGATGGAGAATTATGATGAAGAGAGAAATCACGTCACTAGGTACACGCATTTTTGTAAAATATACGTTACTGTAAGCACGTTAAAACATTTAGAAAATGTGACTACACCCTGATGCCATCATATGGTGATAAATACATAGAGATCTGCGCAGTTTGGAGACAAGTGTGATCACAGGTGGCGTCGAGGGCGTGCGCCTTCCAATGACTGAATGCAGTAATATCAACATAGGATCGCTTCAGATGTTAAGGATATTCTTGGCAACGCCTGTAAATTCAGTGATTCTTAATTACCGATATTTACATATTTTTCCGTTTTCTTCAGAGATTAACTTTGCTTTATATTTATATTTAATTTGCCACATGTTGTGAATGTCATGAATTTTTAATTTGTTATGTGAGTACACATTTTTTTTATAAATAAATACTTACTTGAATCTACAACAAGTGGATACTGTGCATTAAAGACGGAATTCAATACATTTCCTGTTGATCGTGATACTAAAATAACTTCACAGCAAATTACTCTTAAATCTACAAACGATATAAGTAATAGACCAGAGTTCCTAGATGCCGCAAAAATCGATTCTAGTCTATAATAATAAAACCAGTTTTTTTAGTATGCTTTCGGCCAAACTGTTCTTCCGTAGACAGATGGTAATGCGATTAAAAATCAAGCTCTGTGTATTTATCGGGACGTAGACACCGGGTGACTCACTCCTTTATTATACAGTCTATGGACAAAGAACGTAGGCAGAATTTTTAAGAGAACTTATTTCTGTGCTTTTCGAATTATAAAACTTCAGTTGAGAGACAACATTGCAAGACTCCAGCAGCAGTGTTGCCAAGAACCATGAAAAACAAAATATATTGCTGTTATCGTGTTTCGTTGAGACATAATTACTTTGCGGGGGGGGGGGCAAAATCGATAATACTAAAAATCATGATATTAAGATCGAGGTCGGGACATTTTTGATGAAATTTTGACTGATATTGGCGTGAAAATGCATGGTCGGTGATTTGAATTATCAAAATATATCCTCACATAAATCATGCTGTCCTAATCCAGTAGCTAATGGTGGAGGTATGCTGTAGAGATCTGAAATATATAGTGGGCACTAAACTTTGTCAGTCATGCTTCATTGTTTTCATTGAAATAAGAATACAAATTGCAGACGATGTGGTAAAAATTTAATTAAACCATAATAGATAAAAAATATTCCTATTAAACCATACATCATTTTAGATAGAACAATAATTTTTATCTACTATGGTTTGGTCTAGGCAGGGTTGAATTTTAAAAAAATGTACTGTTCGGTTAAAGCGGATACAGCGTAAAACGCAATTTGAAAATAGCCGATAAACTGGATTATTTGTTAGTTTGGGTGAGGTTAGGTTGGGTTAGGTTAGGTTTGGTTAGGTTAACCTAACAAATAATCCAGTTTATCGGTTATTTTCAAAATGCGTTTTCCGATGTATCCGCTTTAACCGAACAGTACCAAAAAAAATGCAATTTGTATTCTGAGTCCAATGAAAAGAAATAAGTATGACTGAAAAAGTGTGTATTATTGTTTATTAAGTACCTATATATGTCGGAACCCCAGAGCCTTTCCGTACTATTATGGTTTGGTCTATGAAGTGTTTAGTTGAATTTTAAAAACTAACCAATTCCATCTACAATTTTTATTCTTAGTTCGATGAAAACAAATAATTATGACTGACAAATTGTAGTTTGCTCTATTTGCGTCTAATCTCCACAGCCTACTTCCACCCTAAGCCACGGCATGATATTATATATGTCTTGATCAGTTTTTTGACTCGTAATCCTACCTCTATGGCAAATTTTCGCTAGCCCGACTAAAGAAGTTTTACAGACCTACAAACTTATCTGAAGAATGGGACGAGGGAGCCACTGTCGACAACTACCCAATCAAGACTCATAAGTGGACAAAATCTGACATTCGAATGAAATTTAAAAAATGGCGTCCTATGGTAGTTCGTAGTTTTATTTTTGGCCATTCTACAGATAAGTTTGTAGATCTGTACTACGATAAGTAAACAAACGTTGCCATGACAACGTCCGACTTTACTGTTTGTATATCGCAGAAGCAAGAATGCTACTGCAGTCCGGGAAAACTGGATAGGAACAAGATCACCGAGGTATGTTTGTTAAATACCCGATCTTAGCAGTTAACCGGTCAGTTAAGTTGTACACTGCTAAGATGCAACCAACGTGCAATTCAGACTCTATAGCTAAAACAAAATGATAAAAACATTTCAAAATTACCCTAGGCATGTGTTACGATCATGGACCGAGAAATAAGTACATTTTAGTGACGAAAACTGGATATGAATCGATTACATTGAAGATATATTTTTTAAGATGGCGTCAGTTCAATGCAGAACTATTCTGACCCACGCAGAGCCGAGTTTACACATGAAGGGGCCATGGTTATTACTTATTAAGGACCCCAACGGGTCTATTCTATACACAAGCCTGCTTTCGGTCTGCTACGGCAGCTAAATAGGGTAGGAAAGTATAGAACTATTAATACTTATTGTAACAATTATAATAAGTTAACCGTCTGCGGGTCTATTCAATACGCAAGGCCGCTAAAGTGATAAAGTGATAGTATTTACGGCTAACTAGGCAGCGCTCGAAATGGAAAAGTTTACGAACCGGAGCGCCTGACAGTTTTCTGAAGATATTTACATAGTTATCAAATTTTATCTGTATTTCATAAGAATAAGTGTTAAATTTTCTATTATATGGCCTATCTAGCTCAGGCGGTCAAATTATTGTTTCCACCAGACGGAGCGATAATTTTACCGATTTCACGAACAGGAACGGCGCTCCGGTCCATTTCGAGCCCTGTAACTGGGGTAGGTTTGTATGGAGTTCTTAGCACTTATTGTAACAATTACAATAAATTGGTTGGTATTGTTGCAATAAGTGCTTTATTTTAACAGTGCGTCTCTTGGCTGAGATAAAATTTAGAGCGAGAGAGAGACAGTTTTGACTGATGAGACGGCTTACTTATTGTAACAATTATAATACCTCAATACATAATGTATGTAATAAATACTATCACTTTATCACTTTAGCAGCCTTGTGTATAGAATAGACCCGCTGAACTGTCAAAACTGTCTATCTCGGTCTAAAATTTATCACAGAGAAGAGAGGTGCTGTTAAAACATAGCACTTATTGTAACGATTATAACTAAATTATTGTAATTGTTACAATAAGTGTTAATAATTCGATACTTTCCTACCCTATTCAGCTGCCGTAGCAGACCGAAAGCAGCCTTGTGCAGTGGCGAAGGGTGGAGGTAGGCTGTTAAGATTCGCTATAAATAGTGCACACTAAACTTTTTTAGTCATATATATTTGTTTTTATTGAACTAAGACTACAATTTACAGATGGTGTAAGTTAGTTTTTAAAAATCAATTAAACCCTGCCTAAACGAAACCATAATAGTTTTGGTCCTAATTTGGGCAATACGACAAAATTGTGCACACTTTTTCATTCATAGTTATTTGTTTTCGTTGGATTAAAAATACATATTGTTGGTTATTTTTTTTAATTCATTAAGCCCTGCCTAAACCAAACTATAATAAATAAAAAATATTATTCTATTTATAACATATTCAAAGTTATGTATGATTTAATTGCATAATTTTAGATATTTTATAGATACACATGTATTTTTTGACTATTATCTATTATGGCTTGGTTCTCAGGGTTTAATTGAATTTTAAAAACTAACCAACACTATCTGTAAATAATTGTAGTCTTATTTCAATGAAAACAAAAATGTATGTCTGAAAAAGTTTAATGTGCTCTGTTTATGGCGGATCTTAACAGCCTACCTCCACCCTTCGCCACTGCCTTGTGTATATAATAGACCCGCAAGAACCCCAACAAATGTAATTAAAAATTAAATATTATACTTATATCTACATATTTGCTTACTTAACCCACAATGGCCGAGCAGCTATCGTGTCGGCTTATAATGTCGTCGGTCCCAGGTTCGAATTCTGGGTCTGGCAAATACACATACTTATTGTTTTTTTCAATGTCTGTTTTGAGTCTGAGTATTTCTCATCCTTACGTAAACTAATCAGTAATCACGATACAGTATTCCGTACATCACCTTCGAGGCGACATTGCCAGATTGAATAATAAATAATATTATTGTATTCAATTATTTTGTAGTTTTCGCGCGGCAATTTGATTCAGACAATTCTGTTTCCGGTTTTGCTCGGGGAATTTCAAGTCATCGGGCGGATACAGACTGCTGACTTTGAATGCCTGAATTAACACTGACACCGTGCGAATTATTTATTATTGTACATACGTCTAACAGCAGTAGTGTGGAACCTGCGGAACACATCCTAATCAGCAATGACAACTTCGCAATTTTAATTATAGATAACACTTTGTGCATCTGGCCAAGGCCGACTATTTTCAAGCCGTGCACAGAATTACGAAGTGCGATGGTAGTGCTAGGTTATAGAGTAGATATTTTTATTCAACCAATTTCAATATTCTGTACATTTTTATTTATTTACTTACAAATGCGAATTTTCGCGTACATACGAATTCGTCAACTGTCAAAGCAGAAATGCAAAGACTATAATGCAGAAATGCTTTATTTCTTGAAATGTCCACACAAAATCGGTATAGTAGGATTTTTATGGTAAAACAGTTTTCTAGGCATCGAAAAAGGATATTATTTAATAATTTACACAGATGACATTGGCTATATCGAAATAGTTTGAAATGTCGCAAATTTGCAACACTATGCAGTAAAGGGTTAAGGTGTTCATGACATAACAATATGTACTTAAGTAAGAATACCTACATGGTAACACGAGTAAAACAAAGTACATGGAAGCACACCGAGTGAACTAAGTATAGGTACCTAACCTACCCTATGTCATATTCCTTCAATTAACTCACTCTCGCGTATATAATTATACGAAACGATTAACAAAGTTATTGTCTTTTCAATTGGCATTAGTAATGACAGGTTAGTTCTGCACCTCGGGAGAATAAACAGCAGTTGCTTCCGATTTCTAAGATAGTTATCAGAGACACACAAGTCTGTACTACTAAGAATTGCAGAGTTTCCATTTATAATTAATAAATAATGATAAATGGATAATTAGTACATTTCTATCATGAATATAAGTTGTAAGTGGGATCGCGGTTGACAATCACTGCGCTAATGTTTCCTATTCGTGACTATTGTGCTAAGCAGGTAAGCCAACCGATTAAAAATTACAGAATCGTCATGCAGATCGTAGAAGCAATGACTGTTTAATGTATGCTTTAATTGGTTGCTTATTTTTATGCCTAGTTATAATAACTTACACCCATAAATAATAAAATTATGATATATTGTTATTCAAGTGCTGTTTCATAGCGATTCATTTAATTAATATAATATATAAGGTATGAACAATCCGGCGAAGCGCATTGTAGATTTTCTAATCAGTCAATTTCATTCACATTATTAAAGCAAGTATCTTTTCAAAAACAGTTAAGTCCACAATTCAATAATATGAGGCGTCTAATTCCAAGAGTAAGGCATAAAGTCCACTAAAGCAGGCTTACGGGTCGCTCGCGCATTTTCTATGTGAATCATCAAAAATACAACGTAATCAAATACGCCAGCGCACACTGGATTTGACGACGCTTTGTGCCCGCCTGCCCCATGAGTCACCGTTTTTGGCTTCTCAGCGATACGAATTAACGAAAATACAACGTAGTCCATTCATTGAACACGGCAAGCAAAATCACGCTCCTCGAAGCGTCGTCGACAGACGGGCGAGAAGCCATTATTTAAGAACAGTGAACTCTTTGTTTAGTTATTGCGTGTCCGATATTAATTACAAGCCCCGAGAAATTTAATAATATTTTTATTGCTTTGTTATGAGAGACGCTGATAATAATAATTATTTTGTGCTCAATTTTGTGTCATTAGATTATTGTAGCATTGTATCATGCCCCCCACATGTAACAAGCGAGCCCCCGGTCAGGATCTTTGGCAGGATTCTCTACTTATTGCTAAGTTTAATGACATGACGTGTAACGCACAACAGAAGCGTTTTCAAAATTGTGTTAGAGGTAAAAGTAAGGGCCTTCAGTTTATTTTTAACGATTTTTTGTGGTTTCAATACATCTAATTGAATTATGGAGTTGTCGAATATCAACATAAATCAATCAAAAATTGCATCTTACAGGTACAACGTAATTTTTTAAATGTTAATATCCCCTTAGTGAAATAGCACGATTTTTTTTTTACTATTAGAGCAAATTTTTGATGCGTGTTTATCTCGTACCTATATCTGATCGACCCGCCACCCCGGGCCCCTAGGCTAAAGCCCTGTCAGCCTAGTCAAGTCTATATCAAGTTAAAGAATATCATGTTATTGTTAAAACGACAATTTCTACAGTAATATCATACTTAATTTGACAGATCTGAAATATTATGACGTCTCGCGCAATGACGTGACCATAGCCGACCATTACTATCTTAGTGAACTATAGTTGCGCTTTGTGAATTTCCTCCCTTTTCTATGTGACTACTTGTCAAAACTATATTACTTTGTAATATTTAGTTTATGTGTCTAAATGTTTGAATATGTTTTGTTGACGTGAATTTTGACTAAAGAGATGTGTGATTAATTCCCACCATTTTAAAATTAAAACAATCTGCTGATTTTTATTAGCCGTACCTTAATCATTTCAATATAAATAAAATATATTTGCGTTATTCAATATTTTCTTCGTATGCCTTGACGGATTTTGGATGTTATGAATCATTACATAGTATGTGAAATTCTTTTCATTACATGTTTTTGGTCATGTACGGCCGTCATATCCGGAATAAAAGTATCTAAATTTCTTAATATTGTTAATTACAACAATAATATACAAAATAATATTCATTTTTAGTGGATAAAAAATACGTAAATACACATCGCCATACAGAGTGTATACGCGGAGCTATGGGATGCTGGTTTGACATGGAACGATGCAAGAAGACTGGCGAGTGGCGAGGAATTCTTGGAGGCGCCTCGTGGTGTCCATATGCTCCAACTAAGGGGCGGATATGGCCGAAGAAGAAGAAGATACATCGCCATTTTTCCCAACTGAGACTGAACGGATAACTGGACCGATCGTCTAAATACACCGGCGTTTCAAAACTGAACGGACCAAAACGGAAACCTCGACTGAAAGGCCAATAGGACCTTTTATAACCAATACTCTTCCTACAGTAGGTACCGCATACTAAACAACTACGTATGTATTAAAACGCATAGGCGTAACGTGGCGGATTAAAAAGATCGCCTAATTAATTTACTAATAACATTTATTATTGGAGTGTACAGCATTCGTGTATCGCTAAATGCGGACAATAAAGCAATAATAATTAATTAGTATTCTTGAAATTGTTAAAAACAAACTGTTTATTGAAATTTGAAGCAATCAGAACGTCTCGGCGACGTGCTAAGAAATAAAAATGCTTTATTTTAATTATTAATTAACACACAAGCAAGTGGCACGCAAGACGCTAATTAAAGACTAGCGTCGAAACGACTCGTGTTATTAACGATCATTTAATAAAATATAATGAATATTTAAGTGGACTTAACCCCCTGTTATCGAGGTGTTGAGATTTCTGGGACACCACACTTTCATACATGTTTTTTTGTGAGAATCTGAAAATTGATAAACTACAATTGAAATGATGGAAGAGGGAATATATTTTTGGTGACAATTAATAATGATTTGAAACCGCGAATATATAATATTGTATGGCATGGCCCTCGCAAGGGGGTCTGGCTCTAACCTAGATAAACACACATCACAAATGTCCTCTAATAATAAAAAAGTCGCCTGCGGCGTTATTTTACTTCAATAATAATAAAATTTTAAAACAGAGAAATAATGAGTTAATAATTATGTGTAGAGTCTGTCTTCTATAAGCTGGCGTGCGGTTCATGCAATCAGCACTGCATTCCTTCTCGTTCCCTCCCTTGCAACAGTCGAACGCGATGGCACAATGTTTTCCATCCGCGAACGACGTTAGCTTATAGAATACAGACTCTAGTAAATTGTGCATGATTATCAAAATCAAGCAGATAAATTGAGGTTTTTAATTATATTATACCCATATTAAATATATAGATATATATTATATTTCTGTTATAAACTTAAGTTTTATAAGTATTTAATTATTAAATATTTAAATACTGCAAAATGAAGCGCCTAGTTTCAAAAGCCCCTAAAACGACTTTATGTAGTTCTGAGAAAAACGATTTTAGGTAGTTTTGAGAAAAATGAGAAAAAATCATTTCTATTAAATTTGTGAATTTTATGTATTTATTTTGTAATATTTTGTAATAAGTATTTTGGCTTCCCATTTTAGGGGTATTTGAAAAGCACACCCAACCATTTTAGCGGGTTTTGAAATGTACCCTAATTTTTGATCATACGTATTAAGATACGGTTTTTGGCGTTTTTTCAAGCTCAATCTTTGGCCATAATATAGGTAATAAAAATATCTATCTAAATACATATCTAACTCAAAAATTTTCAAAAACCGTTTTAGGGGCTTTTGAAACTAGGCGCTTCAAATGAATGTTTTATTTTTCCCCTGGCTGTTCTGTTTTCTCACCGTTCTGTTTTGTCCAGTTACCGATTGTAAAACAACTTGGTTTTGAGATTAGGTACAATGTAAATTGTGAAAATATTACTTGAAATATGTTTTTAAAAATGGAACATCCGCATTATAATGAACGTCAGCACCTGTTAGGTTCTTATTTATAATTAAGTGTAGGTACTTAAATACAAAGCGCACTCAAATTGGAAAAATCAATGACACCGTTATAATGCAGAGGTACAAAAAATAATTACTGTCCGTTCTCAGTCAGATCGTTAAAATCCGTGATATCGCCATTCTCGATCGCTGTGAAAATCGTACGAGTGTAATTTTTTCGTTTGACTTTATTTTAAGAAAAAAAATATCAGGATTCCATGACGTTTGAAGTCTTCCAGTGAAAATAGGTAGATATCCATTTTACCAGACATCTTAAATTAATATGTCTGCACATGCAATTCTGGATTTTATTTTTGGCACGTCCGCCTGCGAGACCAATCGAAAAAGTCTGTGAAAAATGCAGCTGAGTAATATTATTTCTCCAACCCTTTATCCATTAAAAATAATAAAAAAACACATAAGAAATTTAGAAAGTCGGTATGTACCTACACAAATGCGTAGGTAAGTGCAATGTCCTTGTTTTAAAAGTAAAGCCCTAGGTATCATAAAATAAAGTAATCCGATCATTGATACATGAAAATATCTCAAGAATTCATGCATTCGTTCCTATGATGCAGCGGCGATTTTTTTTGATACATATTAACGCAATCGATACGTCAGAATATTTAAAAGGGGGCTTTGAAACATTTCAAAACAGTCAATAATACAATTATTAAATTAAAATTAAATCCTAAAAAACTGCTAATATTATTATGTATCATCACTCATTCTAGAAGAAAGATATATATATTATTGCTAGGTACGACGGTAGTTGGAATGTATGGTGTTTATTTTACTTTTTATCGTGCGGTGTCTCAAAATCAGTCAGTGTCTCGGACATCCACGTATCTAAACTAGCCACTGGTATAACGGCACGTTTAAAGAGAATGAAGAAATATTGCTAATTTAAATAAAAAATGTCTTACTTCCAGATCAAGTTATCTGACAAACAAGCAGCGTGACCGTCTTTAGAGGATTTTTTACGTAGAAGTAGCGACACGTGGTCGTGTGAAATATTGTTTTGATTAAATAAAAAAAATATACGATATGGACTTTCCAAACTACATTCAATTTGTTAGCAATGTTCCCAGTGTGTACGTGCGTTGATTTTCGAAATTCTCAAACAAATGACTACACACGTACGTTTGTGTAGGGGCAAAAGTTCAAAAACCATTGTATAGTTTGTTTGCGGACATAATAATATTGTGTGTCATGGTCTTGACTAGGCATGATTACATTATTACAAAATGGCGAACAACTCACAGCTGTTAAGGTGTAAAATCAATTAATATTGTTCGAAATTCAAATTCTGCATATTGTTAACAAAACAATTTTTTGTTTGTAAATTTTTGCTTATGTTATTGCGACGGGAAAGTGCACTCACTGGTAGATAACATAACAGTCAAAATTACAACTCACCCAACAGTCATATAATTAGTAATAATCGCTGTGTAATAAATATAACGTAAAATCATTATTATTACGTAAAAAGAAATCAAATCTCTTTCTCTGGGATTAAGTTTTTATTGACTGATTTTTGATGATTTTGGTATTGTAAAGAAGAGATTGTATTGAAAATGTAATTAGTTTAAGTGAAAGTGCTTATTTCATGCATGGATGACCACTATCACCCAATATGTGTAAAATTTATTACCTATAGAAAATCTGCATACAAATAATGAAAGTTTTTACAACACGGAAAGAAAACCAAGACCATTAATATTAATTAATTGTTTTATCACTCTTTCTTGCGAAAATATTTATTAATACAAATCGAAATAATCTCTCTATTTAGGGACATGAAAGCATTTTATGCATGTCTAGATTTCTCAATTGCCAAAACGGAAGAGTAGTTGGACGTAAGAAGTTTTAATGGGCTTTTAATGATGACACTGGCGAATACTCCATACTAGGCATTTAGTAGATTTTAATCGCGTAAACAAATTTCAAAATTAAAAAATAACAACACAGCCACATGTTTCTAAGTATTATAACATAATTGAATTTAGGATTTACCTATACATAGATAGACTGTACTGAGTCTATCGAATATTCTACTGAAAGAAAATATGGCTGTATATTTGAATTATGTTTTAAAGACACCTGGAAATTCCACTAAGGTTATATTAATATAACCATATGAATATTCCCGACAGTAGATTTGCAGTGACGTCCTGTGGGTGTAGGCTGATTGAGCGTCGCTTGGGGGCGGCGCTTTTTATATCTAAATTTAATTTTGTATGTTTAGTGGTGTTATTTTGTTAGTAATGTATATGTTACACCGACTGTGCGAAATTGACTATTACATGAAATGGGCAAAATTTTGGCTAATTCATGTAATAGTCAAGCCTGTTGCCTTATTCATGAATTAGGTAATTTTTCTGCTGAGTACATGAATTCGCCACGGTATGGAATTCTTGAACTGTCAACATGACAGAAGAAAAAGTAAATTTAATACGGATGGTTTTATTAGTTATAATTGGACATAATATAATATTATTATTATTAGGTTAGGTTTTGTAATTCTGAATTAAATTATTCAACTGAATGTCCATTTTGAGGTTAGCTATCAAGTGTCAACAAACTATCACAAACATTCAATCGACCATCGCACAATTGATACCCAAGCACGAATCAAATCGCGAAAATACTTTTCAAGAAAATTCTTCCGTTATCATATTATAGTTCTAGATTTTTTTTGCGCATAGTAAATGGATATGAACGTCATTCAAATCAATGACATTTGACACATTTGTTTAGTTGCAAAAAACACCACGGAGCGCGATCATCTATTTTGACCATAGATAATATAAATGTACATTTTGACCAATCCATGAGCATTTGATACATTTAGTTTAGTTGCAAAAAAAAAACCGTAGCGCTACTATCTAATTTGTCCAAGACATGAAGTAGGCAGAAAAATTACTGCCGATTTCACGCACTCTCCAGATATTTTGTCTAATTCATGAATAAGGCAACGGGCTTGCATTTTTCATGATTTAGACAAAATTTTGCCCATTTCATGTAATATTCAATTTCGCACATTCGGCGTAACATATATATACAACACATTTTTTAGATATTGGAGTCATGACAGTATGGTAAAAAATACTGCATAAAAAATGGGGCGGAATTTTGGCGCTGCCTATAGGCGGCATTTTGTATAGGGACGTCACTGTAGATGTGTGCAAGTCACAATGCGAAACATTCACAATGGTTATTATGAAGTTATTAAGGCCTAAAAATACTCTGGTAAATGCATGCCTAAGTACTTGCATTTCTATATTATGGCAAAAATAAATCTTGGCAGAAACATGTGAACTATGGCACTGTTAGTAAAATACTAACGTAGACATTGCACGTGACTTTAATAAATATAATGGAATTAACATATTATTTTTATGACGCATACTTAGCAAGTTGAACATTACATTTTATGATGCATCTCGCGTGATAGTCTTACAAAGTCCATCGAGATGAGAGGATATTTTGGAGGTGGTGACGACGAATGGCGCGCCTCCTCGTGACCCGACGCCGTATCTTCAGCATAAATAAAAAGCACCAAATTAATAATAATGCTAACAGAAAGCTCAAATAAAATAAGTATAACCAGATGCCCAGAACAAATTTTGTAGAAATCGAATGCAGTAAATATTACATGCATTTTTTAAGGCTTACACCTCAGTTGACGCATGGTCTAAAAAAATCGTGGCTAGGCGATGCGCGGATTGTGCAAATGAATAATTTGTCATATAAATCCAACATGCGTCCATTTAATGTTCTATTAGTAACAATAATAATATATTCATTGACATGTATTCTTTTTCAAGTAAATGGGAAACGTTTTTTAGTCATCTTTACACGATTTAAGAATTAATACCCCCGTCGCCATCACGAAACAAATTGACGTGTTCACAGCTCGACTTTCGCTCTCCGATCGCCAGCGAGTCCAAAATTTCGTCGCACCTATAGTTGAAAATTATTTGCCGTTTCACTAAATTATGCTCTTAAAGCTGGTTATCAGCTTTTCAATTAATTTCTTTGACAGTATCTGTATGAGTACAAGTTTTACATCACTGACGAAACCCTCGTTCCTTCAGTGGGCACTAGATTTTAATGGGTATATTCTGCCATAAATTGCATTCAAGTTTCAGAGTCATTCGTACGCATATAGAAAATACCAATGGACCAGCTGGACATTTTAATCGCATTATACGTTGATGTATTTGATGAAGGTTTCATAAAAGACCATGGACATACAGAGTCTGCCCGAGTTTGTACAGATGAAAACTATTGAGAAATGAATTCTAGCTACACCGTAAGACCAGTGACGTCCTGTGACGGTAGGCAGATTGAGCGTCGCTTGGGGGCGGCAGTTACTCGAAGGGCGGCAAATCGAGGAGAATCATTTGTAATGTATATAAATAGCTACCTAAACTTAGTAATAACGAAAGTATCTTTCAATTAAAAAATCCAGCTCACTGGTTTTGTCGGGTTCGCGGTATCTAGTTTACTTCCGTTGCCTTTCGACGTTCTTGGTGACCCGAAACGACACGTGCAGATTTGCGAATAATTAGTCTGATATTTTATTAGTAATGTATCCATACAACACTTTTATTAGATATTGGACTGGAAGGATGATAAAAATACTGTATACAAAATGAGGCGGTATTCTGGCGCTGCCTAGGGGCGGCATTTTATCTAGGGACGTCACTGCGTGAGACGGAAGAATTAAAAAATATGCATTCATTTCTATACATCAGCATAATTGCCATATTCTGCTAATGCGTCTACGGTTGTTCTATAACAACCAAAAGTACATAGAAGTATGCAATTAAAAATTAATTAACTCTTGCATAAATTGCAATAGGGGTAATTTTTACAGATTTCGCCAAACGTTCAGGTTCTACTGACTGTATATCGTCTCTGTTCTGGCAGAACACACTAACTGGAGAATACTAGTTTTGAGTAATTTGACTTCTAAGTTGTTAAAATGTTTGAAATGGTCTATCATGTGAGTTTATTAAGTAATCGTAAAAAGGATAACTTTAAAATAAAGACTGTTTACTTATTAAGAAGGTTTCCAGACAGTAAATTAAGGAACATTTTGGTATAACTAACTCAATATGTCATTTTTTTCGAATTAGTGTCTTCTGCCAGAACAGTGACGATATATGTACGCTAAATAAGCCAGAAATACCATATGTACTTTTTATCGATTTAATACAAAAACTAACCGTGTAGTTTTTACAGAAATTCATCATTACTACACAAAGAGATTAAAGACTTTTTTTACACCCGTTTAAAATTGTGTATTTGTGTATTATCAACATAAAAAGTCGGCAACACTGGTTCGGATGTGACATTTTTTTCAAATATAAATAACATTGAATCGCGGATATTAATTTCAGAAAATTACACGACGAAAACATTCCGACCAATAAGTGAAACGGCAAATAATTTTCAACAGTAGGTGGAACGAAATTTCGCAGTCGTCGCCATTCGGAGACTGACAGTAGAGGTGTGAGCACGTCAATTTGTTTTGTGATGGCGTCGGAGAAATATATTCTTAAATCGTGTAAAGATGACTAAAAAACGTTCCGCATGCACTTGAAAAAGAAAACATGAATATATCTACTATTATTATTACGAATATAATAATAAACATAACATTAAAAGGACGCATGTTGAATTTTTATGACAAATTGTATTTCGTTCGGCTCGCGTCATTTGCACAATCCGCGCATCGCCTAGTCACGATCTTTTTAGACCATGCCTCAGCTGAAGTATAGCCTTAATATTTCCTTCTCCTCCCAAATGCCTACAATCTACAATCACGGTATCCAAGAATCATTCCTGTAGAATTATAAGATCATACCTACAATGAAATGAGAAAAGGGTCACGTGGGAGGTCGCCCGCGAGGGGCAGTGGTGGAGAACAAAGGGCGGATGTGGGCAGACAAAATGTCATCCTGCCAAGGCTAAGGTAGAACCTGGACACGACTTCAATAGGTGCATAAAAATGGTATTGTGAAAAGCATGCGATAGAAATCAGCGACCGGCGAGTAGGCTTCGCAACAAAATTAAGTAGGTATTCGATTGTCCTATGAGACGGAGTTAACCAGAAGAGTCCATCATACACCGCGGTGTTGTTTTCTTGGCCATTTGCTTAACACATTGTTATAATATAAATTATCAAAAAAAACGTATATTTCATTAACACAGCGGGTTTAGAATTGGAATTGTTACTACTTAATTCGTGCAGTCTAGGACGGTGTGACATATAAATTGTACGTAAAACATTTCACCGTGGCACAGTTCGCCGTGAGTTTTCTTATCGGGAAGAGATGACCGTATACTATAGGCATGGCTTCCACAAAAGGGGGGCTGACAGGGCTCTAGCCTGGAGGCCCGGGCTCAGGAAGGGCCCGCCGAGGCAAGTCAACCAGATAAGTCATATAAACACACATCAGAAATTCTCTCTCATAGTACAAAAAGTCGCCTGCGGTGCTATTTTTCTCCAATAATGTTATTATTTAATAGTATGTGGTTGTACGATACATTTTTTTATTGTGTATCCATACTCGACAACTCCATAATTCAAATGGATGTATTAAAATATACAAAAAAAAAAACACTAAATACACACATTAATTTTACCGCGTACACTATTTGGAAAACGCTACTGTAGAGCGTCACACTGCCTTTATCTTTAAAGATAGGTAGGGGTACCCGCCAAAAATGCTAGCCTGGGGGCCCGCTTCAGAATGTGGGGGCCATGACTATAGGTACCTATATGAAAATGCTTGGAGTGTGAGGTACGTTTTCTTCAATATGTAGGAATTCATAAACATAACTTTATGCACATACAAACAGAGGTGGCACTTATCTGAAATATCGAGAAGTGTGCTAGTAGGGGTTGCTATCTGAGTTTTAATTTTTTTTTTGGTTACATGTTCAATCCTAAGAAGATCATATGGGCCACTACAGAGTGGAGGTTATATAAAAAGTTTTTTTACGAGAAATGTACCTACATAAGCCACTCCCTCCACCTATCAAGGTCCATACTCTGGGTCCAAACACACGTTGAAAAACAACATGGTAATTTTTTTCTAGGCCCGGATTCGAACTTACGGATAGGATCTTACTTAGTGAGTATGTACCTAATAATATAATAAAGGAACAAAATATGTAATAAAAACTATATGGTTATATAAGATAGACATATTATGCTATTATCAACGTATGTCGTGGTGCAATGAGTAAGGCTCTGATTTTTCATCTGGGAGCTGCAGGTTCGATTCTCGATGTGGTCACAATATGTATATGTATGTGATTTTCTCAAAGCATGGGTGTCTATTTCACTCCTATTACTAAATACACTACTTACTCTTAAGCTACACTACTGTCATTGGGGCGTCTAGGCCTGTTGTAGAGTTAAAAAAGAATTTATTATGTATATATTATCTTAGAACTTGTGCCGTCTCCTGAAGCCTGCCACCCGGGTGTTTTGCACCCCTAACACCTCCGCTTGGCGCGCCTCTGTTTGCCGACCCCGGTTTTAACAGATATTACTTAGTTAATATACTTACCAATTTATTTATTATTAGTTCATTCCCTGTCTTCATAAAAATTTGGAAAATTAGGTATAATAGGCAATGACATTAATATGTCATTGATAATAGGTATTTAGTTTAAAAAAATATCGTAAAAATATAGAATTGCGTGTATTTTTTGGGATTGCAAGAAAAAAACATATCCATACTTGACTAATGTACCTACCTATGGTAAATCTTATAATAAAAAAATGTCATTTATCGTGAAACAAATTGTTCATTGGCAAAAAACCATTTTCATATTACAAAAACTGAAGATAAAATTCCAGCAAATTATCTTTTTTGTTTTGGGAGTTTTGGGACTTCCATGACTTTGTACTAATCCCATAATTTCGATGTTCCAATCCCTAGTCGTATGTGGATGTCTGTCCATCTACACATTTAAAAATCATCTGGATTATTGCAAAGAAATTCATTCACTTTATAATTTTAAAAGTGGCTTTGGTTACATTATCAGTGGCTTATAACTATGCTAGAATATTTTTTAATTTAAATCTAAGACGTGCCTGAAAAAAATTCAGTAGGTAACAGAGAGAAAATAATAATTAGGTAGGCATCTTTTCATCTCAAATCCGTACGTCATTAAGTACTTGGGAGTTATCAATGGATAGGTAATATTTGTATAGAAATGGTTACAATTCAAAATGATGATTTGCAAATTTAATTTAGCAATGTGTCACAGACAGTGAATAATGGAAAATAGCTTGGCTGTCTGAGAGGGTGTGTTCAATAAGCCCGGTCCACCCCCCGTCGTGCGGGGTATACCGTCGCAAATCGATCTGCATTCGAGCTATAGTATTTATTTTCCAACAATACTGCATAAAATCATCACAACATCAGACAGGACATACAATATAATCAATGTCACGCCACAAGTCGCCGTTCTTCCGATCTCGATTCTCACAATAACGGCAAAAATCGTGCAAAAACAATAATTTATTTACACCTACCTTCAATGTGGAGAAATCGAACAAGACAATCGGTAACAGAATACAATCACAAATTCACAATATCCTCCGAGAAACCTATGAAAAACTGATGGAGCACACAATCGACAATCAGACTAGACTTCAAAGTACCGGTTGTTATGTCAAAAAACACGACTTTGCAAAAAAAATGGTTGATACACAAACAGACAAAATATCGCGGAATCAAATACAAGCAGTATTTTTATTCGGTTAAAATGGAAGTTTAACTAAACGTATACAAGCGCCACCACACTGAGAGCGGGATATGTCAAAATGGCACGGGTAATTTGGAACGTATTGTATTTATTTTACGATTTGTTTTTCATTTATTTATCGTGTAGGGGTTGATACGAACGCTGCGCTATCTACTCACGACGCTCTGAGACTGACTGACAGATGAATACGCGGGACGGAACTGGCTGAAGTTAGCGGCGGGATACAGGTAACTGCTGTCGACCAATCAGACGCGGAAGTTGCAGGCCAATGAATGCAATTCGTGCGGCCAGGGATGTGATGCTTCGAAAAGTATTTAGGCCTTCACGATGGCGGGGTTCAAAAAATTCTCGCAAGATGATGATTAATTATTAAATTTAATACGTTTATAAAATACGTAAGATAACACTTGACATTTTTATGTCGTTATTCGCATTTGAATAAGCTTTCCACATTATAATCCCCTTTTATGAACATTAGTAGATTTGCACAACTTTGTGCCCAATACCCAATTCAGTGTTGCCAACTTTACTGTCGACCACAAAAATATGTCACATGGAGTAAACAAAAATCGATTGACTTTTTATCTCTCGTAAGGAAAATTAAACATAGGTAATGCATAATATGTAATGTATACCTGGAAAAGTTGCTAGATCCGCGGTTGAAGCGACGATGCACGGTAAGTAGTTGGCGCTGATTTATACGAATTTACAGAGCTCCGGATTTTACAAGATAAAAAGAACTTTTTATATACAACGTTTTTAAATTTTCTGTTGAATTATTATGCTCTATATGCTCAAACTTGTACTTGATATGAAGTAAATAAAGAACAAACAAACAACTATAGAATAGGTACTGAAATGTCATTTTGACATTTCATTTTGATTTCCATAGTAACGCACGTATATATTAATAATTTAGTTGCTAGGACCACCCACTTAGCAACCAATAATAGTCTTCTACTTTTTCGGATTTTACGGATTTTTCTGAAACAACTTTCCATACAAAACAGAATTAACTGAAAATGAATTCAATTCTGCTTAAAGATGGCTAAAAGTATTAAAAGAACGCATTGACATCGTGTTCTGATATATTCTAAAAGTTTCAAATGTCTAGCTAGTCAAGAAGTTAGTTAATAATCGATTCCAAGATTTGTACTGGACAAACAAGAATACGAGCTAATAAAAACGTTGTAAAAAATATTTAAGTTATTTATTTTATGTAATATGATAGTAAAGTTGCTTAGGTACTAAAACCTCTTACATAGGTAGTTGCTTAATCGTAATTTTTATTATCCATGTTCAAGTTAAAAGAATAACAACTGAAATTCAATACGAGACTTTCTCAATAGTACCTACCTATACATCATATGTTGGTTCGTTCACAAATAGGTACATAGTATAATATTGTCCAGTCGCGAAGGGTAGAGGCAGCCTGGATCCTACATAAATAGTGCACACTAAATTTTATCAGTCATACGTATTTGTTTTCATTGGACAAACACTACAAGTCGCAAATAGTGTTTAAAAAATTTTTTTTTTTAATTCAATTAAACCCTGCCTAAACCAAACCACGATAGTTTAGGTCTGCTATGGGTGATCCGACAACTTCACTCATATTTATTAAATTTGTTTTCGTTGAGTTAAGAATAAATATTACACATGGTTTTAATTAGATTTTTTAAATTCATTAAGCCCTGCACAACCAAACCATAATCGTTAAAAAATATTCTTATATTTATAAAATATGTTTTGGCTATTATTTCGACGACAAATTTTAACTAATGGCTCTTATAGTACTCTCTTTGAGCTACTATTGGCTATCGGCTTTTGTATTTAAAATCAAAGTAGGTAAGTAGTAAAATTTGTCGTAATTGAGTATGGTGCCTTTAGTATAATGGTCTATGTGCGTGGGCTATAATATATTTTGTCAGAAGTGTTTTCAAAATTATATGTTCAATAATTGGGAACGTTACATTCTTAAATCTTGTGAATTATTCGTTGAATAAAAAAAGTAATTAATAACTGTTGTTGTAAAATACTAATTGTCATTATAATATAATATATTATAATGCCGGCTTATCGTATAGGGAAAATTTTCAGAGAGATGTCTCTAAACCTGTCGTGTAGATTTCGTGGACATTGCAGTAGAATGTAGATTATTTGTGTATGTCAATTAAAAGATGTTTTGTGTTTCGTCTATCCTAAAATACGTAATAAAATAGGTACTTCACGAATTTTCAAACAATTTGATACTAAATAATTACAAGACAAAAGGAACTTTTTATATACTTACCACGTTTTTAAATTTTCTGTTGAATCATATAAACTTGACAATTCTATGTATTAATAATATAGGACAAATAAGGCAATAATTGTCAACAAATCATTTTTTTGCTATTTTGCAACAAACAAACAAACAAGTAGAGAATACTGAAATGTCATTTTGATTTCCATAGTAACGCACGTATATATTAATAATTTAGTTGCTAGGACCACCCCCTTAGCAACCAATAATAGTGGATTGGATTACGGATTTCTTCCGAAATAACTTTTCATACAAAACAGAATTAACTTAAAATGAATTCAATTCTACTTAAAGACGGTTAAAAGTATTAAAAGAATCCATTGGCATCGTGTTCTGATATATTCTAAAAGTTTCAAATGTCTAGCTAGTCGGGAAGTTAGTTAAAAATCGATTGCAAGATTTGTACTGGATAAACAACCACCGGACAAACAAGAATACGAGCTAAGAAAAACGTGGTAAAATGAAAAGGGGCGACATTCTACATAGTATATAGGTGTGCTTAGTGTGCTTGGTGTCACTGGCTCCATCTCTACATTGAAGTATATAACTAGGTTTTCGTCAACATCTTTGACAATATCATTCTTTCCCGCGTGAAAGAAAATCATGTCCAGTTACTCTATCAAAGTGACGTAAAACAATGTAACATAATAATATGAGTAGATGCATAATATGAAGAAACAAAAGCCATTGAACTATCTCGTGGTATATTGATATTGATGTGTGATGGACGGAATACCTTGGGCGAGAAGCGAGACTAACGGTGGCATGTCGACTTTTCTCCGGAAGAATGTCGATATTACGACGTTTTAATCGATCTCTGATGCCATCAAAAGTGTAAAGTGTGTAAAACAAAAAACCATTCGTGACCAATGTGTTCTTATGATCACTGCCTGCATGAACACCCAGTGCTAATGACATTTTTGGCTTGGTACTAAAAACACACAAAGTAATAATATGTAATATGAATCTTTTGAAAGATATGAGGATTATTTAATAAATAGTCAAAGGATTTTAAATTCACAAAAAGCAGCACCCGGAATTGAAAGTTTTACGAACCGGAGCGCTCGTTAATTTTCTGAAAATATTAAATTTTATCTATTCGATTTTTTGTCATAGTATGCATATAATATACCTAATATACGAATCTTGGACGAACAACGTAATAAGGTAATAATAGTTTATAAACTTCTTACCTGATTATCTATTGAATATTGAGGCAGGCAAAGGTTGGCGATACGTCAGGAAAAGAAATTCGCATTTCTTTGAAATATCCTGTCAAAAAATGTATTATAGATTATATATATCAGTGGCGAAGACTCCATACTAGGCGATTATTTAATGTCTACCTTATTAAGAAAAATATTTTTTTATTGCATATTGACGTAGGTACCTACTTATTTATATAATCACTTTATTTTATAAAAATAATTTAATCTGTCGTATATATTTCTACTTTGTCATCTGTCTTTAACAAATTTATCTAATTATTATTTGTCGTGTATAGTGATAATTTTTTATGAACTTTATGTCACGTGATTTCAGGATGTCCGGAGCAGTCTATACAAAACGATAGGCTCTAATACGTAAGCCTATAATTTGTGTGTATTATATATTATAACAATAATTAATAATTAGATAATTTAAAAAAATAATTCTATGGCATTCAATGACATGTAAATACATTTACATTGTTTTTAAAAATTAAAAATAATTTTGATTATTCTAATGATTTTTTAATACTTAATATAAACTAATCGTTCAATTTTAAGTCGTCAGTGTGTTATTGAAAACAGCTGAGCTGATAAAGAGTGGTGGCCCAACACTGGAAGCAAATATCCACAAGATACGAGGGTGGGTCAATAATTCCTTAGAAAAAAGCATTAAAACAGGTTTTATTTTTGTATTTTTTTTTATTTCTCAACATAATTTCCTTGGAGCTCAATACACTTGGTTAGACGTTTCTCAATTTTTTTTAAACCGTCAGAAAAATAAGTTTTCGGAAGGTCCTCAAAATAAGCATTTGTCCGATCGATGACTTCTTCATTTGAAAAAAAACGTTGTCCACTTAGCCATTTTTTTAAGTTTGGGAAAAGGAAAAAGTCACTGGAGGCTAAATCTGGCGAATACGGTGGGTGGTCGACCAATTCGAACTTCAATTCTTCAATTTTAGCCATTGATCGTAAACATGTGTGAACACGGGCATTGTCCTGATGAAAGAGGATTTTTTTCCTGTTTAAATGAGGCCGTTTTTCTTCAATTTTGTTTTTTAGCTGGTCCAATAAAGATGCATAATAATCCCCTGTTATTGTTTTTCCTTTTTCCAAATAGTCAACGAAAATAATTTCACGTGCATCCCAAAATACAGTAGCCATAACCTTACCAGCTGATTTTACGGTTTTCGCCTTCTTTGGACATGGTTTGCCTTCGCAATCTACTGCTTTGACTGTTCTTTCGTCTCGGGAGTATTTATAGTGGTGTATCCATGTTTCATCTACAGTCACAAAGCGACGAAAAAATTCATCCGGATTGCGTTGCATGAGCGACAACAGGGCTTTAGAGGCCACCACCCTACTGCGTTTATTGTCGACTGTGAGCAAACGCGGCACCCATCTTGCAGAAATATTTTTCATGCCCAATTTGTCATGTAAAATAGAAATGACGCTACCTTTTGAGATCCCTGTAACCTCAATTATCTCACTCAACTTTAATCTTCGGTCACTTAACACCATATCGTGGATTTTATTGATCATTTCTGGTGTAGTCACCTCTACAGGACGTCCTGAGCGTGGTTCATCCTTTGTTGATGTACGACCACGTTTAAATTCATTTAACCAGTTATAAATAGTTGCAAGTGAAGGAGCAGATATGCCGTGAACTAAATCCAACTCATTTTTTATATGTCCTTTGCTGTTAACCCTTTTATATTAAAATGTTTAATAACAACTCTAAACTCAATTTTCTCCATTTTCCATTTTTCCATTTTCCACAAGCAATTTTTTTTTAAATGTACGAGAAACACACAACAACCCGACCAATCTGATTGAAACTTCGCAGCATACTGAATCGGTAGTGCCGCTGCATGAAAACAAACCGCTTGCAGTACTAGTCGCGCCACCTGTCGGCTTTTCTAAGGACTTATTGACCCACCCTCGTAATTCTCAATATTTGGGAAAAAGAAATTCTACCTAAGGAATGAAAGATGGGTATAATCGTGCCTATTCTGAAAAAGGGAGACAAAATAACGTGCGATAACTACAGAGGGATCACAATTCTAAACACAGCTTATAAAGTTTTCGCATCTGTACTGTATAGCAGGTTAATGATCTATGGTGAGGAAATCCTAGGAGAATACCAATGCGGCTTCCGACCAAATAGATCCACCATAGATCACATCCATCTCATGAGGCAAACTATGGAGAAAGCGCACGAATACAACCTTACACTCCACCACCTGTTTATTGATTTTAAACAAGCTTTCGACAGCGTGAATAGGGATAAGATGCTGCAAAGCCTAAAAATACTGGGAATTCCCTTAAAACTAGTAAGGCTAATAAAGACCACACTGACGGATACTCAAGCAGTTGTCACGGTGCAAAATGAGTAAACTGGACAAGGACAAGGGGATGCGCTATCCACTATGGTTTTAACCTTGTGGTGGAATCCATAGCTCGTGAAACCAACATAAGAGGATGGGTAGATAACAATACAACACAGATGTGCGCTCAGAGGATGATCGACCATGGTGGCACTATGAAAATAAAAGCAGAAAACGCGGGGCTGCAAATAAACCAGTCAAAAACTAAATATATGGTCAGCACACGCGATCAGGTACCGCTGCAGAATATAGACATAGGACAGCATGCATATGAAGGAGTGGACAAGTTCACGTATCTCGGATCCAGCCTAAATACCCAAAATAAGACAGCAGAGGAGATAAAAATCCGCCTTACTCCGGGAATAAATGCTGGCATGCCTGCAAGCGACTGGTGGGGTCGAAAATTCTAGGCCGAAGAAGTAAACTTCTAATTTATAAAACAATTATAAGGCCAGTGGTCACTTTTGGCTGTGAGACTTGGTGCTTAACTCAAAACGAGGAAAACAAATTAGCTGTCTTCGAGCGCAAAATACTCCGCAAAATCTTTGGACCCACGTTGGAAAATGGGAACTACAGAATAAAAATTAACCACGAGTTGGAAGAGCTGATTGAACAGCAAACAATCATAAGATACTGTAAGTCCCAAAGACTACGATGGGCGGGACATGTGGAGAGAATGCCTGAAGTTAGAGCGCCAAAGATCATGACGAAGTGGCTACCCCAACGGAAGAGACCCAGAGGCCGTCCAAGAAGGAGATGGGCTGACGCCGTAGAAGTGGACTGGCTTCATATAGGAAGACCCGGTAACTGGAGAAGTGTGGCGAGAGTAAAAATCACAAAAGAAACCAATGTATAAGGAAGCAGACAAGATATAGGTCAATAAGCTGATGAACTAATGGAAATGGGCTGGAATGTCGCTCGGCAAGTGAACAAACATTGTACAAATGCCGTCATTTACAATGGTATCCAAGGGACACTAAATGCCCACAGAGACGCCCACAGAGACGCCCTAAAACCCCCTGGATTGACAAACTTATAAAGCTTGGTGGATGTACGTGGCATCAATAATATATAAGCAGTGTATGATCTGCTTATCCCTGTGGAGTTGTATTCTTTTTCCATTGTTGTTATTAATGTATTACAATATGAACATTGAATTAGTGAATTATTTAGTAATATCTAATAAAATAACACGCCAAATTTCCATGAACATCATAAAATACAAAACTGCTTTATTATTTATTCAATATTAAAGACTATTCCTCTCTTTTAAATTAATTAACAAAAAGAATAGCCAAATATACATGAATGATATTAGCCAATGACCAGGCGCACACACAAAGAGTTTCAGGTTCGGAACCCCCCCCCCCCACCCCATCCCAGAAACAGAAAAAATATTATTTTGGTAAAAGAACAATTACTTCTTCTCCTTCTTTGTCAAAATCGAAGTGAATAGTCATCTCAGCGCGTTGACCACACTCCTCTCGCCATTATACTGAGTTGACATGACTAATAAAATTGTAGGTTATGTTGACATGTTTGAAGTTTCGAATACAAAATTTTGGGGTTTGCCTGGATACGCCAGCACGAACATACCCGAATTTGACCGACATATCTACCAAACTAATTTTCGCCGTATTACAAATTCACCAATTATTGTAGATAACCGCCAAGAGCCGTCAATAACCGCCTTGTGTATAGCAGTGGCGAAGACTCCATACTAGGCAATTATTTAAAGCCTACCTTCTTAAGAAAAATATTTTTTAATTTTATATTGACATATTTAATAATATAATCACATAATAATATATTCAATATGCCTAACGACATCTGTCGTCATAATAATTTTACGATTTTTTCCACTATTTCAATAAGCACCATTTATGGCATGTCTCAAAGGTTTAAAAAAATAAGCGACATCTCGTTTCGCTTCACATGTTGTATGGATTATGTTCGCGTGAATCGAAAACTTTTTTTATGTTTCTCATAATTTCAAGACGTCTGCGGCGGCCCATATAAATTGATAAGCTATTTGCGGAGCGCTTACGTTTTAAGTAAGTGCACATTTATTCAAAATAATTTATAAGATAATTTAAAAAAATAATTTCTATGGGATTCGATCACATATAAATATTAATTGTTGTTAAAAATGACAAATAATTTATCTCGTGATTTTTATTTGTCAGTTAGTTTATTCATAGACTAAGACAATTTATTCAGCCAGTTATGTCAGTTGAAATCTGATATTGTATCTAAGTCTGTGTTTTAAATATAGAACTATTTTAAAATGTCTAGTTTACGGGTTAAATTATAAATTCTTATGGACAAGATTCACAACAACGGATATTTTCAATATATTTTGAGCGTATCTTGCGTTTATATTTAGGAAAATACATATTTCAAATTAATTGCTTAATTTTATACCATCAGTGAGCTTTTGAAATTTCATCGGTTTTTGTGTATCTACCTATTCATCAGTAGTTATGTCGGAATATCTTCTTATTTCCCGTAAATACATCTAACAAGTGTGCTTTCTCCACAGCCTACCTGTTTCCAAAGCTCACCCTTCGCCACTGGTGTATAGAATGCCTTTCGTGTTAATAGTGACCAATGAAAATAACGGAAATGTAACCGTTATTATTGTACATATCAATACATCAATATAATATCTAACTATCCATATGTTACTTCCTGAAAAATAATATTATGGTGTAGGTATTCAATTTTATTTACAATCAATATCTTCCTAGATTGTTATTACTAATATTCTCTTGATAACATACCCATAGATTTTATGCGTGGTTAATTTATTGTGAAGTAGTTGTACATACAGCAAATAATATATTTAATAACAGTATAATATATGGGAGTGTGATTTATATCGAATAGAAATCATGTTTTTTTTCATTACCATGCAAGAAAGGCGGAACGCTACACGCGTAATTGATATATATCCGCTCTTGGAAAATGTACAAACTCAGAAATACATAATTTTATGCAGATTTTAATGATTCCCAGCATTGCATTTTCCTTTCGGAACACTTGATTAGTATTTTCTTTGGGAAGGTCTCAGACTACTGGTTTCCATCGCTTGTATTCAATTGTTAAGCCTAGTTCAGATTATGCCAGTATTTTATTTGCCTTACCGTCGTATAACTTGAACCTCGTCCCAACTCATTGAGTCCTTGTTCTGGATAAAATACTCGTTAAAAAAACAACATATTGTGGTTAATTTATGCCAGATAACTCGCGGAATCAGAGACAAGTACTACTGCACTTCCCCACCATGTTAACCATTCTTTGGTATTTCATTAAGGGCGGACGTGCTCAGCGTGGGTCAAAATGGAGCTTTTTTTCTATTTTCAAAGCATGATCCTGGACATACCTTAAACGTTGTAGATAATCTATTTATATTATTTTGAAGCCTTATTATCCTTTATATTTATATATGTAAGTACCTAATATATAAATAAATAGATATTATTATATTATGTAAAAAATATATTAAGTTGATAATTTTCATCCTAAAGCCAGAGTGCAAAGTTCTATATATATTTCATGTTAAGGGGGGACATGCTCGTCGTAGGTCAAAATTGAGTTTTTTTTGAATCCTTATTATCCCTCATATTTATTTTAAACATTTGATGACTGCATAAAGTATTTTTGTTACATAAAATAGTATTCTTTTAAACCTCTCGCTCTATTGTTTTAGAATATAGTCATATTTCAGTACATAAATGTGCAGTGGTGTTAAGATTTTTTACATTTATTCATTTTTAAACGCATTTATAAAACCATCAGTATAATTTATATCGACATTATTATAGTGAAATATTTACGATAAAAAATTATATTGATAATCTCTGTGATCCCAAATTTGACAAGAATTAGGCATTTTATTATTCAAAAAATGGGCAAGATTAACACATTTGAAGATAATTCTAAAGACACTAATTATAAGCTATGTCAATAATTAATTATAACCATAACTAATTATAACCACTCAAGTGTGATAAACATCCTACGAATAATGATTGCGTTATAATAATTATTGACCTAAGAATAAGGTAGTGTTTTATTGAAATACGCCATTTCTTTTGACATTCCCCAGTGGTTAAGCTACAACATACGGCCGTAGCCATAAATTGACAAATTATAATTGTAGTATGGAGTAAAATGATGTTAACGCGCGTGTTTGAACATCTACCTAACCGATTTTTTTTTTGAAAATAGAACAAAAACTCCATTTTGACCTACGCTGAGCATGTCCCCCGTTAAGGAAAATACATTTATTCGTCAGAGGTTGCCAACGTTTTTGTTCTGTTCGATTATATTAATTGTATACAATAAGTTGTTATTTTTATTCATAACGAAAATTAAAAATCTCTGTAACGTGCACGAAACGCCGAGATAAAAGGGGCCTCGAAACAGTTTGAACCGAAAACAGTCATACAAGTATTATATTATACCAAAATCTTAAAAAGGTGCTTATTTCTCACAAAATTTGTAAAAAATATTACCCCAGGCATACCTTAACCCTGCAGTTAACGGCCCACATGCTCGTCGTAGGTCAAAATTGAGTTTTTATTGTATTTTCAAACCATGATCCTGGACACTCCTTAAACGTTGTAGATAATCTATTTATATAATTTTGAAGCCTTATTATCCTTTATAGATCACAGAGATTATAAATATAATTTTTTATCGTGAATATTTTACAAAAAATATCTCGTCATAAATTATACTAATGGTTTTATAAATGCGTTTAAAAATTAATAAATGTAAAAAATCGTAACACCACTGCACAGTTATGTACCGAAATATGACTATATTCTAAAACATTAGAGCGAGAGGTTTAAAAGAATACTATTTTATGTAACAAAAATACTTTATGCAGTCATCAAATGTTTAAAATAAATATGAGGGATAATAAGGATTCAAAAAAAACTCAATTTTGACCTACGACGAGCATGTCCCCCCTTAACATGAAATATATATAGAACTTTGCACTCTGGCTTTAGGATGAAAATTATCAACTTAATATATTTTTTACATAATATAATAATATCTATTTATTTATATATTAGGTACTTACATATATTAATACAAGTGAATGTCGTTTGATCCAAAAGATGCCATCCAAACAAAGAGTGCATAAAAGTTATAATCCGTATACATATTCTTCTTGTAAGTAGGTACTTAAAAAATGAGCCACTAAAATTATTATGTGACACCTCCATTTTCAATAATTATTATTTTATTAAGTTCTAGGATGTGATCTATGAATTTTTTTTTTATCTTGGAGGTGCTCAAAATCAGTCGCTACGTCGGGCCTCCACGTCCCTAAACTTGCCATTGGTGAATGTGAATGGACAAATTATTTGCCTCTGATCTTTATTACATAACCGGGATTGCGTACTTAAAAATCTATTACAATATTTCATTCAACAGAATGTCTTTTAACCGAGAATTGACAGTGTAAAAAATATTGATTGTCAGTTATTTCTTTGGTACTTATCTATGTTCAATATTATTTATCAAGTGCCCATCCAGTTGTGTATTTCATTATAGACAGTTGGTGTTTTCACCCCACCTTCAGAATCCGCTAATGATGGCTTCGCTTGTAAGTTGTAAATTATCCATTTGCACTCCACTGGTTCTGATAATTGCAAGCAGGTAGACTCATTGCCACACTTTGTCGCCCGCGTTAAATGTTGTTATCGCACTGCGCAGAGCAGCGTTTCTCAAACTGTCATCAAACTGTAAAAAAAATCGGTGGTCCGCTTTGTAACGAATAAATTGTTTTGGTCAAAGATTTTTCCATATTGTGACTCATTGTGTTGACCGTAATCTTACTTAATTTTTGCTGTTAATTTTATGTAATCCCAACAACCAACCGAACCACAAAAAAAGTTGTGCTGCATCGTATTTGTATTGAATTCTAGTTGGAAATAGTGAACGAAGTTAATTTTCGTTTATCAAGTGTTTTTAGATTAGAGATTCTCATTTCTCGACAAGTCATCATGACAGTGTTGCCAAAAAAAAAGAAAATAGAATTCCATTTGACTGGCGAAAATTAAAAATTCGCGGGTGATTATTTTTTTATGAGGTGCAGGAATGAAAAGCTCTTGGCTTTATGGCTCTTGAATTTAGGGATAAATATTTTTGCTCTAACAAAATTCCGAGCAAGTAACAACGTAAATTGCCATGGTCGCTCCAAAGCGGAGCATATGGGCCTCCACAGAGTGGTCAGTGAAGATAATTTTATACAGATTTTTTACATGAATGGACCCACGACCCATTCGATGGGTGCTTATTTACTTTCTTTAATTTAAATAGTTACAAAAACTAATCAAAATGTTCTTCTCTGGTGAAATAAATAATTCTATATCCGCTAGACTGTATTTGCGGTCTTTTCTGCGAAATGCCCAACATGCATCATTCCATGATACGTTCCATTAGTGTTAAACTAGACGTTGAAACGCGATGACCAAGATAGGCAACAGCGACAGGCATCATAATACCATCGAATCTGTAGACAATATACCTAGTACATTCTGTAACGTAGCATACTACTGGCATAGGGGTGACCATGGCCCCCACAAAGGGGGGCTGACAGGGCTCTAGCCTGGGGTCCCGGGCTCAGGAAGGGCCCGGCGTGGCGAGTCAACCAGATAAGTGATATAAAATACACATCACAAATTCTCTCTAATAGTAAAAAAAGTTACCTGCGGCGCTATTTTCCTTCACTAATGTTATTTTTTTTAAATTATGTGTTTATACGATACAATTTTTATTTGTGTATCGATACTCGACAACTCCATAATTCAAATGGATTTATTAAAATATTAAAAAAAAACACTAAAAATATACACATTAGTTCTACGGCGTATACCATTTGGAAAACGCTACCGTGTAGCACCACACTGCCTTTATCCTTAGCGATAGATAGGGGGGCCGCCAAAGTTCCTAGCCTGGGGGGCCGCTTCAGGATATGGGGCCCATGGGGGTGACGTTTCGCGATGAACTGATGTGTCGCACGAGACATGGGACATTACTGCTTGTGTACCAGTAGTGTCGCCGCACTCCAAAAGACTAGCCAAATTATACGATTTGAATGTAAGTGAATCTCACATGCATAGAAATTATGCGAAGAATAATTGCGATGGCCAAGAATGCTACGAATCGTCTTCCTATACGAAAACCAGGACTTTCAAAGAATTCGATAGGAAGAGAATAATTGACACGTTCGAGATGTGGTGCTGGCGAAGGATGCTCCGCGTTCCATGGACGGCCTGGCCTACTACCTGGAGAGCTTGGAAGCTTTGAGAGAAGAGTGATCTCTGGTGGCGTCGAAGAGAGGAATTTTCGAGGTCGTTCGCATTCAAGAAAGCGACTGAATCAACAATATAAGCTCATAACGCTATAGAATAATTATAGATGGAAAAAGATTCTTGGCAAGGATTTAATTTCAATGACCACAACCTTCATTAATGAGTCAACGGATATGAAGATAAGGGTATACTTTTGTAGTATTATATTTCACAAAAATCTTTTCGTTATAGGCCATTACTTATACCATTTTGTTTTTTAAATGAAAACTATTTTATATTAATTACCAATATTCTGAAAGTATAAATTGAATAGAATAGAAAGATAGATGAACTGTTATAATATACATAAGTATAGTAATATACATAGTAGGTAGTAGTATATAATTTAATTATTCATTATTCTTCCTCATTTTTCTCATGTAATTTTCTTATGTAATTTCTTTATATTTATGTTATTCCTCTCTATCTTGTTAGGCTTAAATATATTATAATGTATAGATGGAAACTTTGCTGGTTGCAATAACTTTTCATTATTATATTTTAATTTTTTGTAATCAATATGTAACTGTTTGTTTCATTAATAAATAAATAAAAAAAGTACAATATTTTATTTTGTGCACCAGAAAAATATTTTATTATGAATATAATAATATAATATCTATAATACCCTCATACGTGTGCATGTTTCAATTGCCAGGTATTGTAATTTATTATTTAATAACCACCTACGTGTATTTTTTGCTGTTGGTAATGTTTACTTTTGCTACTTCTGGTTTTCATTTCCGCAATAATTTTTAATACTCAAGCCAAATGAATTATTTATATCCGTTATATTCACAATTAAAACAATAATTTTTGGTCCATCTATCGAAAATAATGAGATTAATATATACGGCCTCCTATGCAAATTGTGCATATATACTTACTCCAGTTATTTTCAATTTTTGGAGTCGTCCAAGCACAAATTAATTACTGATTACTAATTAGTAACAAAATTAGATACTGGATACATATTAAATTTGTCGGACGCCATGTCTGGTTAGTAGAAGTAGAGTATAGTTGGATTAAAATTGATGAGAGTTTTGTATTAATTTATAATAGTTCTCGCATTTCATCCTTTGCCAGCTTCAGGATATAATGTATAATTGTATACATAGGTAGGCATACCATAATTATTATTTTCCATGTCGGGATAAAATAAACCACCCCAGTGCATCTATTCTATACACAAGACTGCTATCAGCCGTTATCGGTGGCTATCGAGGGTAGTTTATAATATTTATGTATCGAGGTTTTATAATTGTTACAATAAGTTCGTTGTAATTGTTACAATAAGTGCTATGTTTTAACAGCACCTCTCTTGGCTGTGTTAAATTTAAGAGAAGATAGACAGTTTTGACAGTTTATACGGCTAACTTATTGTAACAATTATAATACCTCCATATATAATTATGATAAACTACCGTCGATCTTGTGTGTAGAATAGATGCGCTGACCCATTAGCGAAAACGAATGAAACTTTCGAAAAAAAAAGTAATTCGAAAAGTATAAATTGATTTCCCCAGATAATTATGAATATCATCATAATCATCATCAGCCGGGGTCGATCCAGTGTTGTATGAAGGCCTCCCCTAGCTCCATCCACTCTTTTCGGTCCCTAGTTCTTTGCTGCCATGTACATCCACTGAACTTTATGTGTTCGTCTATCCACCGCGTTTTATGACGACATTTGTCCAGCCCATTGGTATTTCATCTGCTTAGCGACCTCTATCACATCGCGTACTCTTCTTGTCTGCTTCCTTATCCATTAGCATATTTTGTGATCTTGATACCTTGTGCCCAACATGCACCTTTCCATGCTACGTTGCGCTAATCACATTTTTTTAATTTCTCTTACATTAAGAGTTCATGTTTCACAAGCATACGTGAGCGTTGGTAGAACACATTCGTTGAACACTTATGAATATATTATATGTAAAATTTCCCAATGCCAATAATATTTATAATGAATCCCACTGTCAACTATTCTTGCAACCTGAACATGGGTTCGGAATAAGCATTGAAATTTTAAATATCTGGCCACAGGGAGCACAAAATTAATGAGAAGTAGTTAGCCTTCTGGGTGTGGCCGTAAAAATGTATAGTTCTCGAGTGTGGATAAATATATTATGATAAACTTAAACACGTCGAAAGAAAAGAAAAGAAGATTTAAATTGAAATTAAAAGAATAAACAACAGTTAGCACTGCGATCGAAATTCACAGCGTCGTGCCCTGTTCTGAAAATAGTCACAGGCCACGGGAATAATCCAGCATTGGTGAAGTTTCAAAGCAGCAGTCATGCCATTCATATAAACGCGGGCGAAGATAGTCTTTTAATTAATTATCATTGCAGACGTTATTCGGTCTACCTAACAAGATGTGTAAAGTGAGCGAATGTTCGCTTCTAAGGCTGCGCGCACACGGCAAAGCGACTGCGCGCAGACGGCAAAGCGAAGTTTCGGATTCATCCGCCAAACGTCGTTTGCGTTTTGTTTCCGGGCCGATTGCGATTCAAATGCGTCAATATCTCGACGATGCTGTCCAAGAGAAAACACAGATTTCAAGGGGATTCATAAACGCCTTTTTTTTGAAACTGCACCCTGCTGCGAGAGTATTTATCTTTCATTACAGTGGCGTACAAGGGTAAATAAATAAATATAAAAATATCAGTACCTACCTACATACATATTGTATTGTACCTACCAGTGGCGAAGGGTGGAGATAGGCTGTTGAGATCCGCCATAAATATTGCACACTAAACTTTGTTAGTTATACATACTTGTTTTCATTGAAATAAGACTACATTTTACAGATGGTGATGGTAAGTTTTTAAAATTCAATTAAACCCAGCGAAAACCAAGCCATAATAGGTAACAGTCAAAAAATACTCGTATATCTATAAAATATCTAAAATTATGCAATTAAATCATACATAAAATTGGATATTTTATAGATAGAATAATATTTTTTATCTATTATAGTTTGGTTTAGGCATAGCTTGATGAATTAAAAAAATGAACCAACAATATGTGTAATACGTACTTATTCTTAATCTAACGAAAACAAATAAGTAAGAATGAAAAAATGTGCATAATTTTGTCATATCGCCTAAAATATACCAATACTATTATGGTTTGGTAAGACAGGGTTTAATTGATTTTTAAAATCCAACCAATACCATTTGTAAATTATATTATTTCAATAAAAACATAAGTATACATTTCACTGAAAAAGGTTATTGTGCACTATTTATGGCGGATCTTAACAGCCTACTTCCACCCTTCGCCACTGGTACCTTTATTTATTTTCCCACTATTGCTTCTTTTGGAACTGGACTGTTTTATATCGAAAGCGTTTTGAAAATTACCTATTATTGAGCCTTTTATGTATCATCATCAACTTTGTCTGATTAATAATAATTAATAATAATAAGTACTTGATGGAGTTTGAATTTAAATTCTAATTAATTTGAGTTTTGTACTATTCCATTTGGGTATTTTTTGCGACCAGGCTTTTGCCTTTCAGCATCTTGCGCACTCGCCAATGGCAAATACACATTGACATCAAATTCTTGCTTATTAATAGGTACAATAAAAAAAGATTATAACTTAATACACGAAGAAAGGGTAAAAACCTTATTACCTACATACCTACTAAGTAAAGGATTACGTATAAAAACATAATATTTTGAATAATTTGATTATTTGCAGTGTTTCTAAAAAACCTGTTGTAAATACTATTAATACATTCGGTAGGTAAGCGTATTAAAATGTCATTTCTCGTAAACAATTCTCTTCCAAATCAAGCAATAATGGAAAAATTAAATTTACGTAAAATGGTAAAAAAGAAATACTTAATAATATGTAGGTGTTGTTTACATGTTATATTTTTTTATATTTTATTTATCTTAGTTCGCCACTGGACTCTTGAGACAAAAAAAAAGGTTTTTTTTATTCTTCGGATAGTGCAATAAATAAATTCTTTAGGGGTCACAAGGGGCCGAACACAATAAGGCACATATTGTACGACATAATTTATTACTTTAGTCCGAAAAATTTGAAAAAATCCTCCTTCTTTCTTAATTAGTGTCATCAAGAATTTCACAGTGGCGTTTATGCAATGGGGAAAAACAAATATAATTTAATTAAAATATTTTATAGATTTTTTTGTATATAATTTGTTAGAACAATGTAATATATTATTATACCTATTGTATCTTTTATCAAATAAACATTTAAAACATATTATAAATAAACATTTGAAATATCTCCCCTTAAAATCTGTTCATATTTCCAATAGAATACTATTGCTTAGAATTCAATAGCTACATTTTAATATTATTAAAAAGATAGCTATTTTAATGAGACTATATCAGGTAATTTTGTGTTAGTGTAACTACTAAAATTTCAATCTATTTTTTATGAGGTGTTTTGAATTTATAACTGCCAACTTTTTTTAAATATGTAATTTAATATGGTACTGTAGCGGCTGAATAGATAAATTATCTAAATTTTATTGTCAGTAATCGCAACTAATATATTATAACAAAAAAACAATAATTAATATAAATATACATATACCTATATAAGTACACAGGCACATACCTATCAATAATAGTAGGTAGGTATTCATTATTCTCACTTCAATATATTATTATTAGTACCCGTTTCCATTTTATTGTATCTATAGAAGATAAAAGTGTCAACTAATAAAAAAATTAATTAAATAAGTACATACTACAAAATAAATAATAATGGTTATGGCGAGCCTTTCTTCTGGTGATATACTTCTTCTCATAGCTGTGCTGTGTCACAACTTTTTATTTTATTTTGTAAAACTGCTTACCTACCGAATGTATTAATAGTATTTACAACATGTTTTTAGAAACACTGCAAATATTCAAATTATTCAAAATATTATGTTTTTATACCTACTTAATCCTTTACTTAGTAGGTATCTAGGTAATAAGGTTTTTACCCTTTCTTCGTGTATTAACTTATAATTGTATTAATAAATAATATAGTACAAAACTTAAATCAATTAGAATTTAAATTCAAACTCCATCAAGTACCCTCGGTCGATAGTATTGATCAGACAAAACTTATAATGATACATAAAAGGCTCAATAATAGGTAATTTTCAAAACGCTTTCGATATAAAACAGTCCAGTTCCAAAAGAAGCAATAGTGGGAAAATAAATAAAGGTACCAGTGGCGAAGGGTGGAAGTAGGCTGTTAAGATCCGCCATAAATAGTGCACAATAACCTTTTTCAGTGAAATGTATACTTATGTTTTTATTGAAATAATATAATTTACAAATGGTATTGGTTGGATTTTAAAAATCAATTAAACCCTGTCTTACCAAACCATAATAGTATTGGTATATTTTAGGCGATATGACAAAATTATGCACATTTTTTCATTCTTACTTATTTGTTTTCGTTAGATTAAGAATAAGTACGTATTACACATATTGTTGGTTCATTTTTTTAATTCATCAAGCTATGCCTAAACCAAACTATAATAGATAAAAAATATTATTCTATCTATAAAATATCCAATTTTATGTATGATTTAATTGCATAATTTTAGATATTTTATAGATATACGAGTATTTTTTGACTGTTACCTATTATGGCTTGGTTTTCGCTGGGTTTAATTGAATTTTAAAAACTTACCATCACCATCTGTAAAATGTAGTCTTATTTCAATGAAAACAAGTATGTATAACTGACAAAGTTTAGTGTGCAATATTTATGGCGGATCTCAACAGCCTACCTCCACCCTTCGCCACTGGTAGGTACAATACAATATGTATGTAGGTAGGTACTGATATTTTTATATTTGTTTATTTACCCTTGTACGCCACTGTAATGAAAGATAAATACTCTCGCAGCAGGGTGCAGTTTCAAAAAAAAGGCGTTTATGAATCTCCTTGAAATCTGTGTTTTCTCTTGGACAGCATCGTCGAGATATTGACGCATTTGAATCGCAATCGGCCCGGAAACAAAACGCAAACGACGTTTGGCGGATGAATCCGAAACTTCGCTTTGCCGTCTGCGCGCAGCCTTAACAGCAAGACAGCAGTAACTCCATATTTCACGCCGGTGGGAGCATTGTGCCAACCAATGTCATACTTTCCGCACTCCTTCGCAATACTGCGAACTCAGAGACGGAATCGACATGATTAACCAATTTTCATTTTTTTTACAAGTACCTGGTATTGTATAGATCAGTGTCTGCACAACTTTTTTACTTCATGGCACACTGGTGAATAGCAATAGAAATTCATCATACTTCATTATCAAATTAAAGCTTTAAACATATTTTAATCGATCAATACCTATCTAAATACAATGGGAAAAATAAAATATATTATTTTATTTCAAAGACAAAGCGATGGAGACTAAACTAAAACATAATTGGTACTGATTCGTGTCGTGGCACCAGCGGTACAGGTGGGGGGTATTGGAATGTGGCCCTTTCTACCACTCCCACTACCCCTCACCCCACCCCCACGCACCATCTGGAACATTGGGCCCATTGACTATAAAGTCTAGTTTGTAACCCCAAACTGTTTATTTGTAAGAACTTAAGTTTAAAATGGTATTTCTTCTCATTAAAGTTTGATTTTTACTAAAATGCGTGTTTTCGAATACATATATACTGTTTTCAACAGCAAATGTTTCATAAACGGTCAGAGATAGAAAAAAAACGTATGACATAAAAATTTTAGGAAATTTAATAAGCTTTAAAATTATATATAATAATATTTTTGTTACGACCGACCGTTTTTGAGATATAAGTGAAAAACCAAAAAAAATCCCAAAATTTTGCGGTTTTTTGCCCGCCAAAAGTGGTGCCAAAGTCATCCGAATTGGCAAAATATTTTTTTCGTACTCATTATCATTATATACAAGTAGAAAAAAAAATCTTCTACCCGACCTTTTGCAACCAAAAAGTACAGATTAACTGGACTATATGTACCTATACGTAATAAATATAAAGAATTCTGTCAAAACGCGGCTCTAAATTAGATAAACAAATACGTAACTCCACATCTATCATTTGTACCCGCTCTCGTATTTTACCATATTTTTATTAGCTCGTATTCTTGTTTGTCCCATACAGATTTTTTGTTGTTTGTCCAAGATTTTTAACTAACTTCCCGACTAGCTAGACATTTGAAACTTTTAGGATATATCAGAACACGACAGGAATGCATTTTTTAATACTTTTGGCCATCTTTAAGCAGAATTGAATTCATTTTCAGTTAATTCTGTTTTGTATGTTTCGGAAAAAAATCGTTAAAAGTAATATTTACTACTCACTATTATTGGTAGCTAAGTGGGTCCTAGCAACTAAATTATTAATATATACGTGCGTTACTATGGAAATCAACATGAAATATCAAAATGATATTTCAGTATTCTATATTTATCAATACAGAATTGTCAAGTTTATACGATTCAACAGAAAATTTAACTTAAAAACGTGGTATATAAAAAGTTCTTTTTATCTTGTAATTATTTGATTCCATTTTGCCACGAGCGCTGAAAAACCAAATTCGCAAAGATACAACGATCCAAACGGCAACAGATATGTAATTGCTGTTGCAGCCAATCGAGGATATTTACTCCAAAGCGATATCTGAAACACAACTCTAGCTCAGAAAGTGAGGCTTTGTGCACAGGGTAGTTTTTTAGATCTATTCAAATTTCCTCATCTGTTAGTGTCAGATGTGTACCGTCGAATCTTGCGAATGGATTGGTGACCCACTGGTATATTTGATAATCTAGTGATGGAAAATACTTGGAAAATGATGCAAAAAGGGGTTCTAATGTCCTCTGGACTTCTAGCAAAATTATAAATTTGTTTGAGGAAGCGTCTACACCTGAGAAGCAAAGACGAACATTTAAATGAATAGGCATTATTTAAAATTAATAGTTTTGAGGCTTCTTCCTTCGTGGCACACCCTGAGACTTCTTGCGGCACACAAGTGTGTATATCATTGGTATGTAAACCATAAATTATCCGGTGTTCGAATTTAGAACTAACTTCATCACAGTATAAAAAGTGTTGAATTATATATGTCAAATGCTAGCATGTGGCGCCCTCACTCAGTGAACAACTTATGCTGGTGAATCTATATTTCCCAGTCCTGTTTATCACACATTCTCAATGAAATGCCGAGAGCGGGTCTAGGGCGATTCGGCGCCGGGACAACTGGGCGCTACGCAATCGAATGAAATTCGAAAATAAATAGACGTTCGTTAATTAAGCACTTTTAAAATATATATTTAATACTTTTAGAATTTAAATATGCACATGTAAATAAATAATGATTTAATTGTGCATATGTTTAAGTTCCAACGAGAAGAGAGTTATTTTATTTATATATAACGGGTCGGACATAATAATTCTCAATCCGCAATAAAAAAACATTATGTCAAGAAAAAAATTAGTTGATATAAACTTATTAAACTTCCTCGAAACCCTCGAATTTCTGTATCAAATTGTAACTAACGTATATTTATTTCATTCGACAGTGCGGCGCCCACTTATCCTGGCGTCCAGTTGTCCCAGTGCCAAGAGAGCTACTATAGAACAACTTAACCTAGAAATTGCGCAGATTGCGATTTCTTCTACTGCACACAAATAATTGCGTAGGGTAAATTTATTTTTGTTACCTTTATTATTTCCTACTGCTCTTACATGAAGCCTATTGCATCGTTATCTGTAGCTCTGCGTCGCTCTAAATTGGGTAAACACTCCTGATAGCAGAGATGTTGAAAAAACATTATTTTATAAAAATGAAGCTTAAATGAATGAAATTGAAGCAAAAAGGACCACTAGTCCACTGATTAAGTTACCTGCAAGTGGCATTGTAGGTTCATTTGCAGACAATTTCACACTACTATAGATATACTCGTACCATAATACATAATCCGGTGTACAAATTTATAACTAAGCTCATCGCAGTATAAAAAGTATTAAATGCTATGTCAAATGTTAGCATGTGGCACCCTTACTCAATAGAAAAATTATAATAACAATTATTTGTCAATTTTCATTGCGTATAAAAAGAAAATCCGTCACAATGAGTTGATAAGCAGCCAATAGTATTTAACTGAAACTGTGTGTCAAGTTAAAATCAGGTCGATCTGTTAGAGGGCTCGCACATCAGAACTCGCCGCATGCATCTTACGACGAATTCGTCGATGTGACGTCATCGTAAACCAAGAAACAAACGTTATCAAATGGAGCTTCGCAAATTAGCCGATGCAACTGCGACGCTGCGACGCTGCTGTATGCGTCGAGTTGCGTTGGCCAGAGCCTGCATGTCGACATCGGCCAATATCGACTCCGCGCATGCGCACAGCCGCACAATCGGCCATTTTTCTCCAGACTGTCGCCGCGTTCGGAGCAGCCGCGATGCGGCGAATTTCGATATCGCTAGGCAGATGTGCGAGATTGTATCATGGAACACCGGCTGCCCGTTCTCGAAAGTTTTGATTTATGGCGGTCAGGCACACGAGGCGAGTTGTGATGTGCGAGCCGGCTCATGCCCTCAGAGAGGAAGGCAAAGGAAACAGGTAGCTTGGGTTGACAGGAACCTGATGTGGTTTGATGGTGCTATCCTTTATTTGTCTCCTTACCAAAGACAGGTCTTCTGTGCAACTCCTGAGTAGTATTCACAGCTGTTACGCTTAAAGGCCATCGTCTTGTAGGTAATTTGTCAGGTGATTTACCTTCAAGGATGTATGTAGACTAGATGACGAGGAGATGATCGGGAAACAATAGGTAAGCTTTAAAGCTTTTAAACATTAAAGTTTATTCACCGGAAATGTGATTACATATACAGCAGACAAGATATTATACGCGTTACAAAGATTCTTAAATAATAGACGAGAGCGCGAGGTACGTGTCCCTTTTTATACATTTTGGTGATTTTAATTAGTTTATTGACATCTTGTGTGTGATATCCGGGGATGCTCCATAATCCAATGACCGTCTCTAAGGTTGTGTTTATTAAGTAAGATTATTCTGTTACATGGCTATTGTTTATTAGCCCTTATAATTTTGCAAATTTTGGTAGGTATATCCTACTCTGAAAATTGGGATGTTGTATAACAGATCGAATAAAAATTCAGGGTAATGATACATAATAAAAATGGTTCAACCGGGATCCAAACCGGGAACTTGTTTTCCGGGATGATCTGATTATGTACAATTATTTTGGGTGTCAAGAAGAATAACTTTTGGCTGGCGCAATATTTAGATATTTTTTTTTCGATCGTGTCCGATCCTTATAGAATCATAATATCGTCGTTTCCATTGCAAAATTGTATATCTGCAAAATATGCATTTTTGTATAATTAAAACCGCAAAAATCACCTTTACACACATGCAAAATAACACAATTTACAAAAATTGCATTTTCGTTTAAATTATGAAAACCTTTTTTGAATTGATTCAAGTTCCATAAATTGTTAAAACTGTTTTTATGCTCCCCTGAAAACTTGAGATTTTGCATATATACAATTTTGCAATGGAAATGACGATATAGACCTCCACAGAGTAGAGGTTTGTATTAACAGATTTTGTTGTTTACGAGAAATGGATGTCAGCCACTTGCTCAACCTAATAGGTCCATACCCTGACTCACACACAAATTGAAAAACAATATGCGTACTTGCCAGACCCAGGATTCGAACCTGGAACCCTCGGCGTGATAGTCCAACACTTAAGCCGCGCGGCCACCGTGGGTGTTAATATTATGATGATAATATTATTGTCTAATTCTGCTCTGTTCACTGCAAATGAATGTGATCGCGCTCGTGGCAAATTTTATTGTTTGACGGTCTGTGCGCACGCGTTCGCTCACGGTCGCTTTACGAGCCTTATCAAGACTTTTCCATCTCCGCAATCCATCCACCTGCGCCGGTGCACTATCGTCTTCATCAGCATCAACCACGTTTGACGGAGAAATGTAATTAAGAGTCCTAAACACAGGCGTAAGTGGCGTTTGATCGCTGACTAATACGTTCTTTAAACGAGAAGTATATATTACCACGGAATGTGCCGAATGTGGTAGGCATGTAATTTGATCCATGCTACTAATCTATATGTAATCTGATTCACGTAATCCTAATATAATTCGAATTGGCAGCGCTTACCAATCAGGCAACTTACCCCTGTTTCAGACGGGACGCCGGTGTCGCGCTCGTATATAATATAGTGGGCCTTTGTATTCGAATAAAGGGGCCTTTGTATTATGTTTATGAACGCCCAGAGCTAATGAGTCAACGCATAATTTCGCGATATAAATTAGAACATAAAACTGCCTGCGATCATAAAAACAGGTGTACCGGCGGCTTGAGAATGTAGCGGCCGACGGAAAAGTGTACCATACACGCTTTGACTCATTAGCTCGGGGCGTTCATAAACATAATACAAATACCCTTTTGTTCGAATACAAAGACCTCCTTATTATATACGAGCGCGACACCGGTGTCCCGTCTGAAACGGGGGTTAGGCCCGTTTCAAAGCAGCCCGCAGCCAGTTTTATGTTCTAATTTATAACGCGAAATTACGCGTTGACTGATTAGCTCTGGGGCATTCATAAACATAATACAAAGGCCCGTTTATTCGAATACAAAGGCCTCCTATATTACATCGAGCGCGACACCGGTGTCCCATCTGAAACGGGCCTTAAAATCGTGTCCAATTAATTGTATGACACTTGAAAGAGTAAAATAAGGCCGAAAATATATTATGTATTCATTTCAGGCGAGTGAAAACTATAATTGAGAATGAATGGGAATTTTCATCGTATGTAATTCAATTTGGCGAGGAGTAATTTATACATATTTTTAATTATTACTTATTAGATTGAATCGGAAAATTTTGACATCGATTCGTACCATTTGTTTCCAATATGCATAACCAAAACAAATTATAAATTGATTGAAAACTTTTGCCGCTACATACATAATTCGTTTATTTTTTTCTGAAATTAAATGTAAGACAGTTCGCATCGTATAAATTTACGCGATTTAGTCAAAAAAATACGCTACATAATCACATGTTTAATCGAGCTTTCTTTCAGTTTTCAAAAAGCTTGCTGTATCCTACGGTCACTCAAGTCACTTCTTATCTAGGCTTGAGCTTTAGTATATTAAATCAGGGTATGAATCAAGCAGATACTAGTGCACTCTAACCATGGTCTTAGGGGGTTGCTTCTGGGACACTTTCAGCACAACTCTGAAGGGAGATTAACAATCATTACATAACACTATACGTGGACGTACACTATATGTTTTAATTTAAAAGATGGAGAATATAATATATTATAATAATAAATTGCCAATGGAGAGTTTAGGAACGTGAAGGTCCGAGGCACTTTTAAGCCACGGGCGTCTTATCTAATTACATCGAAATTAACTAGTAATTTTACATCTTGAAATTCTTATCAAATTGCGTTAATTTTTGGCTATCGGCTTTTGTATTTTTAAATCAAGGTATCAATTACATTAATTATTGCTTAATTTACTAACCGACGTCAGGATCTCTCTAAATTTTAGTTAAAGCGTTGGTAGGTACTCACTTGCATTTGGTAAATGTTACATTCTCTAATCTTGTGGATAAAATTATTGGTTGAATAAAAAAATAGTCCTATATTTTATTTAAACCAGGGTTCAAAATCGACCGGAGTACACCAGAGCGTATTTCTGGTTCATGAAATCTCCAGAATTATCGCTCCTTCTCGTGGAAAAAATAATTTGATCATCTGAGCTAGATACGCCATATAATAATAAAAATATACATAAAATTAGATAACTATGTTAATATTTTCGGACAATTATTTAGCGCTCCGTGTCATAAAATTTTCCATTTCGAGCGCTGATTTAAACTTCAGATAACTTCATCTGCGAATTAAATTATTTTAGAGCTTATTTTAGAACGTGTCCAGAAGAAATTTCTTCGATGCCATTATTTTAAGACATTTAACTATTTTCTTTTCGATAATTTGTCAAATGAATATTTTCCGACTGCCTTTCTACAAGGCATGCTTACTTTTCACTCTTTTGAATCTCGTCGGTCTCTTCTGCTCTTCAAACACTTTTTCTTGTTAGCGCGAGGGATGGTTTCCAATCCTGGTGTCCTAATGAATTTGAATTTACATGCGCCTGTCAATTACCTACGTGGTCGCAGCCATGCTTTATTCTGGATCGGAACTGTTTCCTCGTGTCAAGCCTATCAGGCACCATTAGCGAGGAGTGCTAGATTAGTGAATGCGCTCCCTAAAGACATAGACATTTTCAGTGATGTACCGATGTGATGATGTAATGTATGTATTAAACTGTATAAAATTGTATGTTTTTTGTTTAATATAATCGTTAAAGTATGTTTTGATTAAATTTTTTCTGTTATTATTATATTCTATATTCTCTGACTGATTGACCGGGTGACAAATGTTGAAGTTCTCAATCGAATGGGGAAGGACCGAGAAGTTCTACATAGTATCAAAACCAGGAAACTACAGTACCTCGGCCACATTATGAGAGGACAAAAATACAGCATTCCCCAACTTGTCATTCAAGGAAAGATCAATGGGAAGCGTAGCAGAGGACGGCGCCGCATTTCGTGGCTTAAGAACCTCCGTGATTGGTATGAGTGCAGCTCCACTGAACTGTTCCGGGTAGCAGACGACAAAGATAAGATTTCCTTGATGGTAGCTGACAACCGCTAGGGGATGGCACAATAAGAAAAATATTCTCTTCTTCTCTCTTGTGAGGGTAATATTTGTTATAATGTAAATCTCATATTGTGTACGTCTTGAATTTAGATTTGTTATGTCTACAATGTTTTGTATTCTTAAATAAATAAATAAATTATATACTATCGAGCTAACTGTCGAATCATAATCATATTCATTTGAATCATGTTTCTACAAAAATTAAAATGCAAATGCAACCTTTTCCAATTATCAATTTTAATCTCATCCGATTTTAAGCTTCTATTAATTATTATTTTACAAAAAAAATATCAAAGTTAAGCGAAGCACAGCGTGGCCGAAAACAGTTTTATTTATAATTTCTGTATTTTTCATTATGCTAACGACATGTAATTGGACCGTGAGCTTTTCATTTTTTGCAATTTGTAAAAATGTAAATTAAACAATAAATCTCTGCAGTGTTTCGCGTGAATCTGTGAATATGAATATGAAACTTTAAATCTTTTTTAATTGGTAATTAAATATGTTCTTATTAAATAATGTGTAGCCACCTAGATACATTTAATATTCACCCCCGATTCCATATCGATGCAAAAATTCACAAGTGGCTCATGCGACAGGTTGTCGCTACCTACCCTATTGACGCAAGCATCGCTTTCCACCGGGTCTAGGACGATTCGACGCTAGGTAACTGGACGACCGACATCTCAGCGCTGCATAGATTAATGATATGCGCGAAGTTAAATACAATATTGGAATGTAGGTACCATAAACCCGCTTTATTATAAGATGCTCTGAACCATTGCACACTGAAGAAGGAAGCCGATACATTACACGACTGGTCCTACTTTTCGCCTCTCCCGTTGTTTATGGATGACCTGTCATTGCCTGTCATTGTCTATAGAGTGCTCATACTGACGCGTCTGTCGTGTTCACTTGTCGGAGTATTCTTAGTTTCAGATTTCTTTCAGATTATTTTAACGTATCTTGGAGACCTTGGAGTTCATCTGATTTAGTGGTTATGTGTTATTAATAATAATTGGAAGTGACGATCAAAGTAAGTAACCTTCTTCTGTGTACAATAATATCATAATACACTAGGACGTTTGTCAACGTGACAGTCGATTCTAAACGACAATAACTAATAACTTATTTATTTTATACTCTTCAGTCATTATAGAATACCAAACTCTGTTTGTAAGTAGATACGTTATCAATAAATAGTATGGCAGTCAAAGAGATTGGACTCCTCCTTCTTGGAGTCTTCAATCTCTTTGATGCCAGTGGACCACTCGTTGCTTGTGCAAAAAGTTATGCTCAGGCGTTATTAATCTAAAGATGGCGGTGTCTGAACACAACTTTGTAGGATACATACTTGTCATTCGTTGCGTCACGTTATTTGGCTGAAAAGACTGGGTGTGCCACCCTTATTTCAGAATCTTTATAACCCTTTTTATGCCACTGCATGGACTCCTCTGTTTTAACTCAGGGTCATAATGATGAACGGACGTTTCATCTGCCATAACAATTTTGTTGAGAAGTTCCTCTTGATTTAAGCCAGACAGCTTTAAAAACTGCTTAGAACATTCCACATGGTAACTTTATTGATGTGGCATAAGCATTCGTGGCAGCCATCTTGCGCTTACCTTTGGCATTCCAAGATTTCCGTGTATAATTCTGAAAATTGTTGTTTTGGGTAGATTGAACCTTTCTGCGATTTCAATCAGTTTTAGTTGACCATTCTCCATAAGGGCATCTTCGATTTTTAATGCCATTTCATGTGTAGTGATTTCACTTGGCCTTCCATAACGGTCATCATCTTCTAATGATTCTCTACCTTGTTTAAATAAACATGACCATTTGTAAATCATGGTTTTACCACCACAAAGAGTGCCATAAACTAAATTCATTAAATTTTGAATGGTTTCTACACTTTTCCCCTGTTTTGTGAGGAATTTGATTATTGCATGGAGCTCAATGTTTGACATTTTTTAAATTATTGTCAAAGACTTTCATTTGTTTTTTTTTTTTTAATATTAGAAGCGATTTAACGAAACAATCAATCTAACCTAACAATACAAAAAATATTTTAATCACAATACTTTTGCTGCTTTCGCCACCATTCAGAATCAGAATCGGATTCCGTTTTTCACAAAACACATTCTGTTTTTCCATCGAAGCTGAATCTAAAAATTGGGATTGAAACAGGTCTGGTGAAGATGTGAGTAGTGACCAATGTTCCCTGTAAGGTGTGCGCGTGTGCGCACGCACACCTACCAAAATGTGTCCACACACATGTTTTCATCCCCCGCAGAACCAAAAAGTCTAAAAACGGTTTTTCGGTAATTTCATATTTAAAAAAAACCTCTATCAATGAGTTCGAGAACGCGATATAACGAACTCCTACTTTTGCCACAAGATGGCAGTAGTGGTATCAAATTCAGCTAAAATATAACTTCACTTAAGCCTCAATTACATTGAGCTTCTTTACGAGCTGTTTATTGGCGAATTTAAAAGCGGGCGAATCAGCTACTGCGATTTGATGATTGACTTTCCATTCGCTGAGAAGCCACAAGCCAGCGACTATTTTGACAGAACGTAGTTTGTTTTTTTTACCGGGAGGTTGGTACTACGCTCTACTGCGCAGACGCAGTAGGCCCACACGCCGGCGTGTAGCGTGTAAAGTTGACCGGCTTTCAACTTTTCTCGGTAGAGTGTTTACAACCTGATTATTAGCTTATTCGATGATTACACTGGGCGACTTTACAGGCAGATTGTAAATTCGCCAATAAACAGCTCTTAAAGAAGCTCAATGTAATTGAGGCTTTAGAATGAGAAAGATATATTAACCATTTATATCTCGGTTTCATTCTAATTTGAACGTCATTGATATTTTTGTAAGCTGTCAATTCAAAAGTGTCTTCTTAATATGTCCAGTGAAAGTGAAGATTTGTTCAAGAATATGGAAGATAGTGAGTCTGAGCACATCTTAGAAAGTGAGAAAGAAGAAATTAGTACTCCTCGTCGTCCTAGGAAGACTAAAAAACAACCGGCGAAAATGAAGATGTTGATCCCCAAAATGAATTAAAAATATTTTTGATAGTCATATTTTGTAACATTTTTACTTAAGTATAACTAATAAAAAAACATTTATGAAAATAAATAAGCCAAAAAACGGAATTAATACTCATTTATGTAGTACTTATTATTTAAAAATACAATAATAAAATTGATATTGAAAACAGGATAAAGACCAATAATAATTTAATTGATAAATAATATGTATCTGCAAATATTAAATTATTTTTATTATAAAATGTTCAAAACCACTTTAACTATCATGTTGCATTCGCTTTTTGAATGATAGGAGCACACATATTTTTTAAATCAGTTTATAGGCTCTCCTGTAAAATTCACTATTTGGTCTTTGTATAGTTTTCATTCTCATGTCTTCAATTCTTCGACTCATTTCTCGGAAGGCGAAGGTCTAGTGCGACTAATGCGACCACGCAAGTGAAATTTTACGTCGAACGGGATCACTATATCCGTCCCGTTCTATCGCGTGCCAAAGTATACGAAAAGAATATACGTATTTTAGTGTTTATCAATGACAATGCTCTGCAAGTTTAGTATTTAATATATTTTATCATCGAAGACTTTTTTTCTTTATTTTATATTTTTTTAATTTATTTACTTCAAAAATTATCGTTGTCCAGCGGCATGCACAATCTAAGATTTCGATCCTAAGGATAAGTCGCCGAAAAGCATGACTTAACTATAAATAGACAATCCTGGGTATAGTGTTAAGGAATCCTTAACAGTGTTATTATTATATAAAATCACTGAAATTAATAAATACCTTAAATACGAGTGGATAACGCAGTCAATACAGTAGCTAGGAAGTAAATTCGCACATGTATAGATAGACGTCACGCAATTTCCATTATGCGATATCACGCATCGGGAATTTATAGCAATATGACCTTTATTGTAATGGCATTAGAACAGTGTTTCTAGTATAAATGTCCATTTGAGCGAACCCGTTCGAACCGAACCATTCGGCAGACCGACAAAAAGCATCGGGAATTTATAGCAATATCACCTTTATTGTAATGGCGTTAGAACAGATTATGCCATTCGGCAGACCCGACAAAAAAGTGAGTGTCATTTTTTTTCCAGATTCTTCGTCCATATTAATGTCCATTGATGCGTTGATGATCCGCACACACAATAGAAAAATTAGAGGGATCGTTGGCAGTAGCGCACCCAGGGGGGGGGCAGGGGGCCCTGGCACCCACCAAAATAAAAATTATCAGAATGTAATTCACCAGCACCTTTATAGAAAAATTTCTTAGATTTTAATTTCTAACACAAAAATTTCGAAAATGTCGGGTTTTTTTAGAAACTCAATCCCTAATGGAAGTGTCAAAAAATTCTCGGTGTCCACTCGAATTCCGGAGTGGTGTACACCGAGTGCAATAGACAAAAGACCGATAAACGAGAAATTAGGATGTGTTGTGTTGAAGAGGTTTGTGCATAAGTTAAATGCAATAATACTTTTTTTTGTCCATTGTCAATTAATATTTTGGAAACTCAATATTAAAAAATCGACAATAACAATTCGGCGTAAAGAACGACTACAACCACCACAGTCGGCGGTGGTGTAAATCAAAATAACATTTTTTTTCGATGGAATTTGCCATAAATATTGTAGCTCTTGAGTCTAGACCAGTGCTTCTCAAACTTTTTCATACCACGGGCCCCCGAAACCAGAAAATAAAAATTCAAGGCTCACTTCCCCAAAAATTTTAGTCTTTAGTGACCAACAGTACTTTATTTACCATTAATTATTATTAAACCTATTATGTATATTTTTATTTAAAATAATAAAACATTTTCATTTACTTGCTTGTAAAGCAAAAACAAAAAAAATAACTTAAAATGTATTACAGCTCAGCCTACAAACACAAATTAATGAGAGGGGAATGATCGCATATTTTTACATAAAAGATCAAAATCCGGTACAATGTTTGAAATGATATTTCGCAGGGTTGTTCCCATTGAAAGACATGTACTGTGTTTATTTTGTATTACCAGTAATAATAAAAATGCTGTTTCGCATAGGTATGACTTGTCGCAATTAGGTCAATATAAATATTGTATAAGTAATATTTTGTTTATCTAAATAATCTAAATAATTTAGAAATATTAGCAGATTATTTATCCATATCGGATAGTGTTTTCGAAAAATTCGATCCGAGATTTTAACTGGTTTGTATCAGGTATCACATTTTTATGATTTTTATTCAAATACTTACTGAAATATTTCGCGGCTCCCTAGTAGGAGCTACAGGGTCCCCTAGGGGGCCGCGCCCCCCAGTTTGAGAAGTACTGGTCTAGACCAAGTGGGTAGCATAGCCGATATTATTTGAGTAATGGTTTAGCATGCCCCGTTATATAAGCCGTATAACTTAACTAAAACATAATATTAGTCTTACGACAAGTCGTTTTTTATTTCCTGGAATATTTTTAAGTATTTACAAAATAATTCGTATTGCATTTTTGAGATTACGTCATATAAATAGCACTTGGTAAAATTCGGTAATTCGGGGAATAATTTCAGCAACACCGATGTAAATTATTGATACGCTGTACCAAATTGGTGACGTGCTCTACTTATTTGAGTTGTATTAATTAGTCTAGACTCTTAGACGCTACATAACAATGCATGCTAATCACCTCGCCAAACCTAAAATTGGCGTTAGTATTGAAGTCACAGGCCCATATTGCACTCTTGGTTTAAGATTAACAAAGTTTTTATTTAGCATTTGTAAATTTGTTTCTATCATTAATTTAGTGAAGTGAATTTGTGTAAAAGATTAAGTGAATTTTGTGCTTTCAAATATGGCTGAAAAACGTAGGACAAGTGATATATCGACCTATTTCTTAAAAAAGCCGAAAAAAGATACTTCAAATCCAAATGGGAACACCAATGTCAACGATATTGAAGACAATTTGATTTCGGTTACAACAGTCGCAGGTCAAAATCATCAGGATCATCCCAAAGAAATTCCTTCTTCAGTCGTAATTATAAATAATTCTCACGATATCGCAATTTTCAAAAATCAAACTTTAAATAATGATGATAACTTAGATATCGTGAAAAAATTATGGAAACCTGATCCAAATTATAATTTCCCCGCAACCTGTACAGGAAATCATAACAGAAGGTTCCAATATATATGGTTTGAAAAAATTACATGGCTTGTGTACTCTCAAGATGAAAATAATGCGTACTGTAAATATTGTGTGTTTTTTGCACCTACTAATGTTGGAAAATCTAAATCAGAAGATCCCGGACAGTTAGTTACGCTAGGATATATATAATAACTGGAAAAAAGCCATTGAAAAATTCAATAATCACCAAAAAACAAACTATCATATAACGTCTATTATGGCTTACGAGAGGCTCCGTAACATTCGAGACGGAAAATGTCTTTCAATCGATCGGCAAATTGATTTGGGAAGTGCATCACAAGCAGAAATTAATCGAAAGCGATTAGAACCGATTATAAAAACCGTGATTTTTTGTGGTCGGCAAAATATACCGTTGAGAGGACATCGCGATTATGGAGAATTCTCATTTGAACTGGAACCAACCGTCAATGAAGGTAACTTTCGAGCATTGTTAAGAGCTCGAATAGATGCGGGCGATGAACACCTCATGAACACCGAACATTTTAAACATGCCGGAAAAAACGCTACCTACGTTAGCTGGAATATACAAAATCAAATTATAAGTGCATGTAACAATATTATTTTGAACCGTTTGACAGAAAAAATTAATAAGGCGAAATGTTTTTCAATCCTTGCCGACGAAACTTGTGACATTTCGACAACGGAACAATTTTCTTTGTGTGTTAGATACATCGACGATGAAAATAACAACAAAATTTGTGAACAATTCATCCAATTTGTTCCTGTAACAAGCACCACAGGAAAAAGCTTATCTGACAAAATATTGGAAAGTTTCCATAATTTTGGTATCGATTTGTCATATTTACGTGGACAAGGTTACGACGGTGCCGCATCAATGAGCGGGAAGTTTAATGGTGTCCAATCTCATATATATCCGCCATATATCCACAAGCTTTATATGTTCATTGTGCATCACACAGTTTGAATTTGGCAATTGGAAATGCTGTAGCTGTGACTGAAATAAGAAATTGTATTGGCATTATTGAAAAAGTATATAATTTCTTTAATACCCCTAAGAGACAGGCAGTCCTTGTTGAAAATATTGATAAATATTCACCGGAAACTAAAAGACAGAAACTACGTCAAGTATGCCCAACTAGGTGGATGGAACGGCATGAAGCCATCATGACCATGGTAGAACTATTTGATGCAGTGATTCATAGTTTAGAAACAATTACTTGTTGGGAAGATAGAGATTCGTCTTCTAACGCAAAACTTTTGAATAATTCGTTATGTGATTTTGGTTTTATATTATCATTACTGTGCTTGCAAACTATATTTGCGTACACCTTGCCATTGTCTAAAATATTGCAAAAATCAGACAGTGACCTTTTAACTGCCCTAACTTTTGTTGATGATGTTGTGTGTGAACTAAATATCGTTCGCAAAACAACAGAATCTTCATTTAAAGTTATTTATGATGAAGCGTGTGCAAAAGCCAATACCTTTAATGTTGATATAAAAAAGCCGCGAACTACATCGAAACAAACATTGAGGTGTAATGTTCCAGCTGATTCAGTAGAAGAGTATTTTAGAAGAACTATATTTGTTCCATTTATTGACCAAATATTAAATCAGCTCAATGAACGTTTTATACGACATCGCACAGTAATGAAGCAGTTTTTAACTCTTCTTCCAAACGGAAAAGATGCTCTAACAGAAAGTGCATTGGAAGAATTTCGTGAGCTGTGTGAATTTTATGACCATGATATGCCTTCGACAAATATTGCAATTTTGAACGCCGAATTGAAATTGTGGTACAAAAAGTTCGATAAATCAAATGCAGTCACTCCATGCAGAAATGTTGTTGACGCCATTTCAAAATGCGATAAAACGATTTACCCCAACATCTTTAATTTACTTAAAATATTTGGAACACTTCCCGTCACAACATGCGTCAGTGAACGATCATTTTCTACCTTACGCCTTTTAAAAACATACTTAAGGTCTACCATGACGCAGTCAAGATTAAATGGACTGGCCTTACTTTATATACACAGAGACATTAAAGTAACCACGGCCGAAGTAATTCAAGAGCTTTGCAAAAAGAAAAGAAAACTTGATTTTGTTCTGTAAAGTGTCTAAATTGTAAATCTGGTTGTTGTTCAAATTCTAGGTATGTACTTTTTTTTTTTTAATTGCATGAAAAATATATTTAACCCTCTTACTTGGCCCCCCCCAATATTAAATCCTGGGTGCGCCACTGATCGTTGGTAGTGACAGGTAATAAAGGGAAAGATATGTGTTAATTTCTTACCTACAACTTTACAAGATACGGTTGGTATTAATTACTTTTACTTGACCTAAATTCTGAATTTACTAGCCGGTAGTAAGATAATTAAATTTTCATAGTATGCAACTAATAAAGTCGAAAGCCGCTAGTTCAAAACAGTCATCGCTTCAAATTATTTATTTCATCTGCAGCAAATTAACGGCCCAATGAAATAGTTGTATTTATGTGTATTATAAGTTTAGTGAAATACGTTAGTTTGGTATCTGGGTAACCAATGGTAAGTCATTGGGTAAGTCATGTAGTTTTAATGTTGTATAGGTATAAACCTGTCCGCGAGTGTCAAGACGTTCATACTCTCATTGGACAGGTAAACGCAGTGACGTCCTCGTGGGGGTAGGCAGATTGAGCATCGCTTGGGGGCGTCAGTTACTTGAAGGGCGGCAAATCGAGGAGAATCATTAAGTATATATAGAAATAGGTAGGCACCCAAACTAATTATAAAATAGTAAATAACGAAAATATCTTTTCATAAAAAAATCAGCTCACTGGTTGGAAATAAAATGTTTTAATTAACATAGAAGGTTAAACTTAACAGGACTGTAATTTTTTTGTCGGGTTCGCGATGTCTAGTTTACTTCCGTTGTCCTTGGACGCCACGTCCTCGATGACCTGCAATGACACGTGCAGATTTGCGAATTATATTTGAATTATAGGTAGGTACATACTTACCTAATTAATTTATCCAAATATTTTTGCCGGTCACTCGCGAGTTTTGAAAGTTGTCAGGTGTATTTTTAAATGTATCTGAAACCGTGGACTCGCAATACTGTCTATTGAAGTAATGATGGCATTTAAATTAGATTTAGTGGTACATATTATATTTTGTTAGTAATGAATCGGTACAACACACTTCTAAGATATTGGAGTATGAAAGGATGATAAAAAATACTGTTTAAAAAATGGGGCAGGATTTTGGCGCTGCCTAGGGGCGGCATTTTGTCCAGGGACGTCACTGGGTGAACGTTTTCATTTTGAGCGAAATTACTGCACTAAATAAACAATATTGGCCTTCTTTGCGAAATGCGAACTTTCATGCGATGTAAATTAACCGCAAAAACGAGATATGCGATGAAAATTGATTACTGGAACAGTGCCGTGCATGCTAAAAATCATTATCAAGACTTGGCTAGAATTTATATTATCATTTTGTTAAATTGAATCGACTTCCAAGTAGACCTTGTGATTTCGCAATTATTATAGTATTTCTTTTCAATTCTTAAGATTCGAGAATTATCGAAATTAAGAATATTTGTTTTCACAAGAATTCGAGTCGTTTTTATTTCTCAAGAAATTTAACAAATTCCGTTCACAATGAAAGCCAAAATCTTTAGCTGTTCTGGCCAAAAGTCAAGCGCTTTTTTTATCTCTTTTGGCGGGATATTTCATAATAATCATAATATCCGATCAGAATCAGAAGAAGGCTTTTTTAGCTATTTCGACAATGCAAATTTAACTAGGAAATTTAACGAATTCCGTCAGAATCAATCAAGGATTTTTTTTATCAAGAAATCGACGTGTTGGACATGCCTGTTATACAGCAAGTAGAGTAAGTAGGTAAAAATTACGTTTTATTTCCTTGTTTGTTATGTTTTAGCCCAGACCCTTTCAAACGTAAATCTGATCATGGGTCCAGAACAATATGTGACAGCTGAAGAATGAATGTCCACAGACAATGGCCCCCACAAAGAGGGGCTTGGGCATAGGAGGGGCCCCGCGTGGCAGGTCAACCAGCTAAGTGAGATTAACACACATCACAAATTTACTCTAATAGTAAACTTTACTTCTCAAAGCTACTGAATATTTTAAATACTTATAGGTATGTGGTTTTGCGTTGTAATTCCATGTGCTATGATGATTGATTACTTAAATGATAATTACCGTGTAGAGTATAGGAAACACTACTGTAGACCAGTGGTTTCCAAACTTTATGTTACTACGCCTCCCTTTAAAAAAAATGTAATCTTGGCGCCTCCCCCCTTTATTTCATTGAATAATACAGACACCTTTATAAATTGTCAACAATGTAGGGTAAGGTTGCTATGATTGGACCACTTAACTTTGTGATGGTGTAACTCATCAAATATTATTGATAAAATAAAACTAATTGTTCATTTCAATGTATTATTTACTTAATTCTGTATACACTTAGCATCAGTCCAATAAAATTAACCATTTTCGAGATTTAACAGGAAAACCAAATTTTGGTTTGTTGCCGTCTTTGGACCTCATGCTCCTTGATTGGACCACTGGGTTTCCATCATTGGACTTTGAAAAAATAATAATAATTTACATACGTGGTCCAATCAAGGTGCTTTCTAATAATATTTTATAAAAATGAAACAAAAACACATTTTAATAATAGTAGGTATCGTATATTATAATAGCATTAATAATACATGTAGATAATTATTATTTATGTTTTGCATAAAGGACAAATATATTTTTTTACACCTTTACTAACGCAAGCGCAGAGTTCGTGGATCCAGGCTTGACACATTAGGCATTGTATGATATCTTCTACGGAACACTGGAGGCAGATTTTGCAAAACCATTTCTCAATATCTTCATTGCATTTTTGATTTGAAGTCTTTTTTGACTTTTTCGCCTTTTGTTTCGGCGTCTTGACACTTGCTTGCTCCAAAGTCCTTTTATACGGAGACGATGTCAATTCCGTTGTGCGTTGTGTTTTACGACTTATTTCTCGTAATTTTTGCACAATTTTTTTAGCGCCTGGAGATATATCAGTTATGTGAAACTCAACACTGGTGCCTGGAGTTGGTTCTGGTGAACATCTATTAGTTGGATCTTTACTAGACACCACAACTGGCTCCAACATAGTAACTATTTCTGTTGAATTAATATTATTGTGTACTGGCAGAATATGTGCCGTTTCTTCAACTGCCGATAGTTTTGAATTCGTAGATAAGGGATCTTCTTCATTCTGCGTTGCTGGTGCAGGCAATATTGCAGGAACATTCTCCGACTCTTCATGGGCTGTCACAAATTCATAGTCAGCAAATACATCTTTATTCAGAGGATGAATGCCTGTCTTCAGAAAGCCATTTGCAGCCGTACCGACAGAAGCAGCCCTAGAATAGGCTTTTCCAAAGAGCATAGATACTTGAAATGTCGTCACACATCTCCCAGGGTATTGACGAAGCCATTTTTCGGTTTCATCTATGTAATAACTACTCAGCGGCTTAAAAAATGACACATCAAGTGGCTGTAGTTTGTGAGATGTATGTGCTGGAAGTGAAAGCATTACTACACCATGTCTCTTTGCATAACGTCACCGTTTTAGCAAAACCATCTATGTGTCACTTTTATCAAAAATGACTTTTAAATACCAAGTCATTCCTTATTTTTTTCTCTATAGGCCAGTAAAATGATCTATGTGTTGGGTAAACTCGCTCCGAAGTTATTTCAAAAAATAAAAAACAGCTATGTGTAAGGTTCAAAAACCACGGTTCACAAAAACAACTATGTGTATATTATAGTAACATATAGATAGTATTTTGATATCGAGAGTGTAATGTTTTTTTACAGTTTGGCTACACATAGTTTGTTTCTATGTTATATGCTATGCATTATGGTCTTGCACAACGGTTTGAAAGATGCTTTCTCAAAAAGAGAGACAGGAAATATTCAATAATTTCTCGTCTCGACGTATAACGAATAACGTCTCGATGACAGTGGCCAATTGAAAGCAACAATGACAGGTAATAAGAATCTGACTGAAGATAAATAATTGGTAGTGCAACCAAAAATCAAAACGCAGAGATTTGTGGAAAAATGTTACATTATGGTTACTAATTCCATCAAATAATGCATGATGAATATAAAAAATGGTCTCTGGAAAATGGTCATAAAGCAGCAGAATATACTCCAGTATATTTACCACCAACAAATCAGTATCCACCAACCACGTAAAGATCAGTGTGCCATCACTGCCATCTGCTGTAGTTATAAAATGAAGAATGTTTCAGAAATGAAATACAATAGCCACATTATTAATTACAATAGCCACATATAAATATTAGTAGTAACACAGATGCTAGAAGACCAAAAATGAAATGAAGGAGAGTACCAGAAGTATTACTGGACGGTTAGTAATCACAATGGATCTCCAAAGTGTGCTGCTATGTCCAAAACACAGGCACAAATGTATTATAAACAAAAGCTGCAACTACACAATTTCACCATATACATTCTTCATAATGTATCTTCTAATGAATTTGTCTCATCTCATCGAAAGCAGGACAATACAATGAAATAATTCTAATATCGGATGGGTGTGGATATCAAAACCGAAATAAATTATTCGCTACTGCTCTAAGTTATATCTTTAGAGAGAAAAAACATCGAGATTCAACAGCTTTTTCTGGAAAAAGGCCACACCATGATAGAGGCCGATAGTGCACATGCCACCTAAGAAAAGTATTTTAAGCCTCCAATATATTCACCATCTGATTATATAGCACGTATGCGGCTAGCAAGACCAAAACAACCTTATAAAATTAATGTCATTGATTTTAAATTTTTAAGAATTATGGATAAGATTAAATCTGGATTAAGTTCAATCAGACCAGGAAAACGAATCGGAGATCCTGTTGTATATGATATTAAAATGTTACAGTATCTACCAGATGGAACAATCTTTTACAAACTCAACTTTATCAGTGCAACCGTTTGACTGCCTTTGTAATATATATAATGAATCATTGCCAATATCGCAGTCGAAATACATACATCTTCAGGAATTAAAAAGTGTAATAGAGAAAGATCACCACTATTTCTACGATAACCTAACATTTAAACCTGCTAATAGAAAGTAAACGAACTTATAAATATAATATCATCTCACTATTGCATTAATAATTAATAAAATGATATTGCAATTTATCACTAACGCACTATGTATATTTCAACTATTATTTATGTAACAGTTTTTCATGAATTTATTATTATTCACATTTTGATGAATAAATTAAACTATGTGTATTTACAAAACGGTCAAAACAACTTATGTGACATCACAAACTGTATTTTTATTGTTTTTGTATTAAAAATAAAAGATTTTTGTAAACAAAATAATAATCTTAGACCATTTTCTGATTATAATAAAGCATTCTTCATAATTTTAATGTTTAAATGTAACATTAATTTTTTATTCAGTTTTATCCTTCTCCTGCACAATTTGAGAAAGTGCACATAGATGGTTTTGCTAAAACGGTGACGAATATACTATTGCATCCAAGTTTTTGGTGTGGGTTGTGTGACCGTCCAGTATAAGCAAAACTTTTTTTTCAGGAGATGGCTTTACATTCTCCACAAAATGTTGCATCCATAGAAAAAATATTTCTTTATTAATATAGCCACTGTCTGGGTTGAAAGCAAATATTGAGCCAGGTGGTGCTCCATCTTTCAATTCATCTTTTGCTCTCTTCCGTTTAAATATGATAAGCGGGGGAACAAATAGGCCAGCAGCATTGGCACAACATACAGCTGTGGTCGTTGTGTCACGTTCTCCACTAGTGATTGCTCCAACTTGGTGCTTACCCTTCAATACCAAAAATTTTCTAGGTTTTCTTTGCACGTTGGAGAGACCCGTTTCATCAATGTTGAATACACGCCGAGCATCGTTAATGTCATGCATATCCATAGATGTCTGAAGTTTATCAAAAAAATCTTTAACTGTAGCTTGATTAAATCCGGTAGCTCTGTTGAATGAAGTAGCTCTCGGTTGTCGTAGGCTCAAGTTCGGACGCCGCTTCATAAACCCGTAATACCATTTCTTTCCTGCAATCCGCTTTTCTTTATTGAATCTATTCTTTATATTATTTTGCTCAGCTAATTGAAATGCCAATCGCCTGACATCTACTGGAGTGATACCATACAAACAACTTTCAAGCTCGAGAATGTGTTCGCAAAGCTCTGCCTCTAATTCTAATGGTAGATCACCTTCGGAACCAACTATCTGAATTTCTTCTTTGGCTTTTTGATTGCTTCCATCTAGTCTTCGTTTCAGTGTCGCTTTAGGAACTCCAAACATTCGACTTGCCTCGTTCAAACCTACTTCTTTTTTCCTTAATGCCTGTAATGCCAATGACATGCTGGGCTCATTCCAGGTATAGTAATTCCCTCTCTTCGCCATTCTGGAATGCAAAAAGAATATAATGTAAAAAATGTTATAAAATTGTTCCCATGATTGGACCGGTCCAATGGTAGAGGTTACCCATGGTCCAATGATAGCAACTACGGGTTCTGTCACAAAAACAAGTTTCACAAAAAAACCAAAGTATTAGCGTAACAACTATTATCATAGTTGCAACTAGTAATAAATTACCTAATATAATTGATGTAAGTACAACCAAATATAGTTAATAGAATCATACTTACATTCGTTTTAGTTTTACTGGATTGTTATATTTTAAGCACGATGAACACACCAACGAACGTGATTCATTTAGCAGGTCCAAGACGAGACTGAAACAAGAGAGGCACGGAAGGGGCATGGAAAGCTTGCTTTATGAGGTCACTCAGGGTTTCTAACGTCTTTTATTTCCGATATACCTACGTGGTCCAATGAAAGCACTGGTCCAATGATCGCAACCTTCCCCTACCTACTAATACAAAAATGAAAAAAATATATAAAAGTAAACAAGGTTTTACTACTTACATTATATTCATTTTTAAATTAATTTGTTTGCGAAGCGATGAATGTGCTTGTTTATTAGCACAATCAATTTCAATATTAGTCAATCCAAATTCATCATCGTTCATTGACAAATGGATTCTATCATGGGCCCCACATCCTGAAGCGGGTCCCCAGGCCAGGATCTTTGGCGGGCCCACCTACCTATCACTGAGGTTAAGGGCAGTGTGGTGCTCTAATGTAGTGTTTCCTAATTATACACGGGAGTTAATCATCATATGGTTACCACGTCAAATTGCAACGCACAACCACATTTTTTTTTACTATTAATGAAATAATGTGAAAAGTGCATTAGCAAACTAACCAAGAACTCAGTAAATAGATTTTTGATTGCTTCAATATTATATCTGGCGCAGATATCATTTAAAAGAGAACTTATTTTTTCCAAAGCTACATTTTTTTATGAATGCCTTCACTTTGTCTTTTTAAATCAGTGAATGCATTAGTGGTCCTTGCATTGATTTATTCACTCATTTTTTTTAAAGACAAGTTTAACAACAAAATTATCGTTCCCAAACAAATTTTCCTCAAATTTCAACATTATGATTTGACCCTTTAATTTGATTTGTTCACGAGATAGCCAGCGCGCTTCACAATAATTTTGAAGTGAGGTATTATAAAATTAGTCTCCATATTTTCAGACAGGTTTGCAAACAACCTTTTATAGGACTGTTTTTTTATGTAGTTTATAACTAGCGGCCGTTTTATAAACTATGCATTTACAATCTGCAAACCTGTGCCTGTGGCTACATTAATTGTGTTAAACTTTTCGCGCCTCCCTTCGCAACCCTCCGCGCCTCTCAATTTGGAAATCGCGATAGATAGGTAGTCCCGCCAAAGATCCTGGTCTGGGGGCCCGCTTCAAGATGTGGGGGCCATCCGCCCAGACCATTCATAACTACCTCTGCTAACACAATAACTCATCAACTCTATAACTTTATTAGGTGGTCAAATCTGACATACCTACCAGGTGGAGATTACTAAGCAGGTATTCTATTACGGCAAAGATCCAGACATTCATTCGCGGGGCAATTAAGAATCGCGGCGATTTAATCAGAATTGTAAATTATTGGAAAATGTGCAGTCGGCGTGGACAATGCCCGCTATCTGGGCGCACTTATCTACATTTCATTGTCAGTGGCAGAACTATTCAGAAACCCAGAAACGTCAGCAAAAGTGGGGGGGTCCGTTTCGAAAAAATATCCACAATAATTTATTTATAATTTTTAATGTGACGGGAAGGGGCGGGGTAACAAAATCTAACATGTATCACTGACTTCCGTATTTACCACGTCTATTAAGCACTTTTCCTGATACATTCCCCCATGCCCAAACACTCCACACTTTGAATCTATCGATAAACGCCTGCAGCTATAACTACGCAGATACTGGGACAACTGGTCGCCAGGACAAGTGGGCGCCGCACTGTCGAATGAAATAACATTCATTCATGAAATAAATAGACGATCGTTACGATTTGATACATGAGGAAGTTTAATAAGTGTATATCTACTACTTAGTAGTTTTAATTCATTATATCTAATATGTTTTATTGCAGATTGAGAATTATTATGCTTGACGCTTTATATAAAAATAAATTACAAGATAAAAAGAACTTTTAATAAGTATACGTTTTTAAATTTTCTGTTGAATCATATAAACTTGACTCGACTAGCTTAAACGATCAAAGAAATTTCTACTTGATAGAAATATTACTGAAATGTCATTTTGACATTTCATATTGATTTCCATAGTAACGCACGTATATATTAATAAATTAGTTGCTAGGACCCCAGACCCCTAGCAACCAATAATAGTGGATTTGATTACGGATTTCTTCCGAAATAACTTTTCATACAAAACAGAATTTACTGAAAATTAATTCAATTCTACTTAAAGATGGCTAAAAGTATTAAAAGAATGCATTGGCATCGTGTTCTGGTATATTCTAAAAGATTAAAATGTCTAGCTACTCGGGCAGTTAGTTAAAGTTAAAAATCGATTGCAAGATTTGTACTGGATAAACAATCACCGGACAAATAAGAATACGACCTAATAAAAATGTTGTGAATAAAAGAACTCTTTTCTCGTTGGAACATACTGTGCACAAATGCACAATTAAATCCTTATTTACATGTGCACACTTATTTGAATTATCACCAAGTATTAAAATAATATATATGTATTATATACCTATATACATTTAAAAGTACCCGTGATTCACGAAAGTCTATTTATTTTCGAATTTCATTCGATTAAGTAGCCCCCAGTTGTCCCGGAGCCAGATCATCCTAGCTACAAATGCATGCGTTCATTTACAAATTATTACGACATGTCGTATCCACGTGTCGTGTGGTTATCGAATGCGCGTGGCATAACGGTCATAACTCATAACTATTAAAGATGACTAGTGTCCGTTTGTCTTTTAGACATGATGCGCCAGAATATTAAAGCAAACATTGGATGCCTCAGATGATTGCATCAATTCATAAGTTCTAAACTAAATTGTGTGCGTGCCTTAGATTATAGAAAAATAGTGCGTGCCTAAAAGCTTAGACAATCTCTATATATATAAAAATCTCGTGTCACGATGTTTGTGGTCGAACTCCTCCGAAATGGCTTGACCGATTTTTATGAATTTTTTTATGTATATTTGTTAGGTATGAGAATAGGTCAACAAGTATATTTCATACCGCTAGGTGATTAGGGTATCTCTATCCAGAAAATTTTTCTTTTATTTTTTTGACAATTTTTTTTTTGTATTTTTTTTTTATTTGGCATAAAAAAATACTCATAACTACAAATTTTCACCCTCCTACCCCTACCCTCCCATTTTTTAATCGCCATTATATTATTTTTGTATGAACAAATTTAACCGTCGTTCGTATTTCAAACAGAACGAAATTATTTATGTTGTTGAATGACAGATGGCGCTACGTCCGAGAAGAATTCAAGAGAAGCGTCGCGTCATTTTGACATTTCATTCGGCATATCACAACGCAGTGCGTGCAAAATTTTGTACAATTTATTTTAATTTATCTATTTTTATGTGCGTGTATCAAAGTCACAATGCCAGCAAGACGCAAGGGGGGCCGTTTGGGCCGTCGAACGAATAAAGCAACAAACATGCGAAATAGTAGAGCAGAAAGAACAGACGAACAAATCCAACAAGATAACAAAAACGTGCGTGTAAGCATGTTGCAATTGCGTACCTCTCAATCACAAGAGGCACGAGCTGAACGAAATCAACAACGACAATTGGAACGGAGCCAAGCGCGCCGGTTCGTAGTTAACACACGCAGAGCAAATGACCGACAACGCCAACAAGTACATCGAACATTTATATCCGCTTTGTTCCTTCGTCTCGCATTCGAGTACGAGCCAGATATTGAATATTCCGCTCATCCGAAAGTGCTGATTGGTGCTATGGACAAAGAATGTCCCCATTGTCATGCGCTCAAATTCAAACATGAGTCAGCCGGGATGTGTTGCGCATTAGGAAAAGTGCAACTACCAGAAATTGAGATACCACCAGAACCATTGAACGGCTTGCTCATCGGCACGGTTCCAGATTCAAACCTGTTCCTGAAGTCCATTCGCACATTCAATTCATGCTTCCAAATGACTTCGTTCGGAGCAACAGAAATAGTTCACAATACTGCGGCAAATGGTCAACAATTCCATTATACGTTCAAAATCAAAGGCCAAGTATACCACAAAGTAGGCTCATTGCTGCCAATGCCAAACGAACCACATATTTTTTTACAAATCTACTTCATGGGCGGTGAGGACATCAATCATGTGGATGCACGTTGAGGCTACAATAGCCTCAATTCGCCTAATGCCAGGCGCATCGTCGGCGAACTGGACGCCCTGTTGAATGAGCACAATGAATTATTGAAATTCTTCAAAGCACACATGCACGAATTGCAAAGTGACAATCACGCTATTGTCATCAATACTGATAAAACACCAGCTGGAGAGCACGTGCGTCGATTCAATGTGCCTGTTGTTGACGACATTGCTGGAATCATGGTTGGCGACCGCACATCGACGCGAGAAATCGTGATTCGAAGAAGAAACAATAATCTGGAGTTCATCGCTGACACACACCGTTCATACGACGCTCTCCAATATCCGCTAATTTTCTGGAAGGGACAAGACGGATATTGCATAAACATTAAATAACGAGATCCTGTCACAGGTAATTCATTCATTATGAACATCATTACTCATTTTGAATTGATAAAATGAATGGTTGATGTTTTTTTGTTTTTATCGGCGGTCATCGTCTACAGCGCTCTATTCCTCTTTCTGTCATAGATCCCATCCCCACACACTTACGATACATTCGTTATTTTTTATTTAACAACAAAAAAATTCACTAGAAATAATTTATATGGCAGAACAACGTTTGCCGAGTCAGCTAGTAATATTATATTATCCTAAAAGCAACCACTATAGCTACACCAACAACTCACAAGATGGAGCCTTCTAGATCTGACATGTCCAACGCAATGAATGAATATGGGTCGATCGCGTAATAAGTCCAAATGTAGGCCATTGTGTAGGTACCAAAATCTTAAAAAGATGCATATTTCTCACAAATGGAGTATAAATATTAGATTGTAATTATTTATATGTATGTTGGTAGATGGAATTTATGGTTTTTATTGTTTTTATTGTCGTGGGCCTGAAAACGAGTTAGTATTTCAGGTTTTCATGTCCCTAAGCCCGTCACTGATTTTACCTACCATTTAAGATATTATAATATTAAAATTTATTGAGCTATTCCTATTAAAACAAGAATGTTTCAAAGAGAATCAAAACTATTCCTTCAATTCAAAGCTCTACACAAAATATTTGGAATCACAATATACAATAATTAGTCAGGCCTTTTAATTAGTCATCTGATATACCTATTCGTATTATTATCCGATTAAAATATTTCAATACAATCATCTCGGTTTTATGAATCAAGGTTATTTGACCAGCATCCAGTAAATTATAAACATGTGAATTTGTCTAGAGATAAACAATTATTGTAACGTCATTATAATATTACATTTAATTGGGCTTAACAATGCGTATCTGAAAATCGCATCGCCTCTCTGACTCCCGTTCAAACTGAAGTTAATAATAATAAATTAATTAATTGTTTGCACCACAGTTGTTACCGACCAAGACTGAGTGCATTGCCCGATGGTTATTGCACAAAATATTGCATAGGTAAGTAGGTACGTTTGCACACCACAAGATGGTGCCCAAGAGAAAACAATACATATATATTCTAGCTAAATTAATAATTAACACGTAGTAATTTCACTATCCTAGCTTTTAAGTAGGCAATTCATAATATTTAAATTGTATAACAGAATTAGCTAGGTTGTGATTTTTTTGGCATCTTTCCAGTGGCGTATTTAAGACGGTACTTCAGTGATACGGCAAATAATTTTCAACTATAGGTGCGACGAAATTTCGAACTGGCTGGCAATCGGAGAGCGAAAGTCGAGCTGTGAACACGTAAATTTGTTTTGTGATGGCGACGGGGGAATTAATTCTTAAATCGTGTAAAGATGACTAAAAAACGTAACCCATTTACTTGAAAAAGAAAACATGTCAATGAATATATCATTATTATTAGTAATAGATCAATAAACATAACATTAAATGGAAGCATGTTGACTTTTTATGACAAATTATGTTTTGTTCTGCACGCGTCATTTGCACAATCTTCGCGTCGCGTAGTCACGATCGTTTTAGACCGTCCCCAGATGAAGTATAGCCTTAAGGACACGGGGCCTGCCTGATTTTAAGGTTTCCTAGATAAAAAAAATCATTAAATTACTACTTAATAAAAATGTCATATCGATATCATCTTAGAATGATATCGAATAACTAAAAATATTTATTATTGAAGGTGGCATTGATAACTGCTAACACATATATAGTCAGTGACAGTGCGAAGGGTGGAGGTAGGCTGTTAAGATCCGATATAATTAGTGCATACTAAACAATGTCAATTAAACGTATTGAAGTGAAGTGAAGGAAAATCAATTAAACCCTAATTAATCCAAGTGATAGTAGATAATAGTCAAAAAATATTTGTTCATCTATAAAATATCTAAAATTATGCCATTAAACCATTTTAAACATTTTATAGATAGAAGAATATTATTTTATCGATTATGGTTTGATATAGGCAGGGCTTAATGAATTAAAAAAAAATAACCAACCCTAGAGAACAAGAAAACAAATAGGTAAGTATGACCGAAAAAGTGTGGATAGGTATTATAGTTTGATTTAGGCAGGGCTTAATTGAATTTTGAAAACTAACCAACACCATCTATCTGCAAATTGTATTCTTATTATTAAATGAAAACAAATAGGTATGACTGATATCTTAACATCCCCTTAACTTAACCACCTCTCACCACTGATAATATACTTTTAATCCTTTCTATGCCGCAATTAGTTAATTGATAGTAATTAACATAATAATTGGTGTAATTAGGGCGTCCAAAGACGCTTTGGGCACTTAACCGGTTAATATCAATGGTTTATATTTTTGTGTAAGAGTACCAATAACATTAATATGGACGAAGCATCTGGAAAAAAAATAACACTCATTTTTTGTCGAGTCTGCCGAATGACGTAATATGTTCTAACGCCATTACAATAAAGGTGATATAGCTATAAATTCCCGATGCTTTTTGTCGGGTCTGCCGAATGGTTCGGTTCGAATGGGTTCGCTCAAATGAACATTGACACTAGAAACACCAGGCCATATTGCTATAAATTCCCGATGCGTGATATCGCATAATGGAAATTGCGTGACGTCTACCTATACATGTGCGAATGTCGCTATGCGCGAATTTACTTGCTAGCTACTGTATTGAGTCCGTTGTCCATTAATAATGTCATTGAAGAGTACGTATCTGTTTGGTTGGATGTATCGTAGGTCCCTTTGATGTTTGTTGCAGAGATTTTGCTAGGCTTTTGGTATTATTTTATGGTACACAATTTATGAGAAATACGCTTCTAAATCTTTTTAAGATTTTGATATAATTTAATAACTGTATGACTGGTTTGAACTGTTTTGGTTTCTCGAGAAAACTTTCTCTCAGAAAATTTAGAAATGTGATTCTCATATCTTCATGTGGCAATAATTTGAAGTTAAATGAACGAACTTCAACAGGTTCCAATTTAATGTATTTTGGAAAACGACAAGATGTCCCCTATGGAGAATTAATTTATTTCATAAATTTTATGTGAAATTATCAGCCGTGTTTATTTATTATCAATATTAAAATATCATTAATTTGATAATTCACACCATCCTGCCAATCCAACATGACGTGGACTTGGGGGGGGGGGGGGCATACATAGGTACTTCGGCACTGTGTTATAATTTTTTTGTAGCCAAACTTACTTTTAAATAAATATTCATACGAATAAATAAATGAACCCTCAAGGCTTAATGTAACAGAAATTTCGAAAATTACGAGTACCTAGCGCAAAGTGGCATATCAAGTACATAACACGTACAGGTATGTTGGACATAGCGCAGAAGGGCCACAAAATTGAGCACAATCCTTAGGAAGCAGTCAAGCAGACTCCACTTGACTGCTTCCTTTACACATTACTTAATTTTGTGGTACTTCTGTGTTATGTCCCAACATATTACCTGTAAGTAGAGTAAGTACCTATACGTTTTATAACTTTTTTGCACACTTTACTGTAGGTAATGATACGCTTCTTTGCCTGATTACCTCTCATAAAATTAGATCAAAAAATGCTATTTACATGTATTAATATATGTACTTAGTTATAAATAAATAGACAGATAACAATATATTATGCAAAGAGATTGGACCCCTCTATGTAAAAACAATATTTTTAGAATATATTTATTTCATCATTTTCATTCTAAAGACGGAGTGAAATGCTATCGTCAGGTTTAGTATTCATTCCGCAGACATATTGGAGATACTGATGAGGCTTATTTACTAGGGTGGGTACCTACCCAATATTCAATTTTCATTTTTTTTTTTGCATTATCCCTTTATAGGGCAAAGCATTTTTTTATTCATTTCTAACCGATCTCTATCATTTTGCATCAGATATTTAATATCTTAAAACAATTTCAATATAAAAATAAAAAATATCTATCAGAAATTTGGAAAAACTATAATTTATGATGGTTTTTTTATCAACCAGTGCCCATTCAGGTGTTTTTTTTTTGATTTTTTGATATATTTTTTTCAAATAAAACAAATAAATAATGGTTGTACATATTATTTATTTAATCATAAGAAAAGTTACAATTCATTTTTTATTTTTTTTACACCCATTTACGTAATACTTTTCAAAACATAGTATGCAAAGCGGTACGTTACATGCTTACAAAAATAAGATATGCGTTTTGGCTCTCTAGCCGTACTACAATAAGCACATCGACAGCTTTTTTTCTTAGATTTACTCATGAACTGAAAATAAATAAAACATATTATCGTAACAGTACCTGCCGACCTACAACAATACCATATTACGAAATGACCGACAAAATGGAGTATGATGGGGGAGGACTTCATCCATCAGTGTATAGACCACAGCTGATGATGATGTTACTTCTACAGTCAAATATAATACAATACAAACCCATGAAAGTTGCGATATTGATAGTAATTTAGTACTTTAGCATTCAATTGATGTCACAACTAACAAAAAAACACCATTTCTTCGCGGATATTTTGAAAACTTTTCCGATCCCAAATATTTTGAGTAAAACTAAAATATATTTATGATAGTATACTATATTCACAATAAAATATAACTATACACAGCTGCCTAAGCCGCTTTTTTATTTTTAAAATAATTCTAGAAGTCAGCCGTGCGAATTGCAAATTTGAGGTTATGTACTTCCCGCTTGGCAATAGAATGATGAAACAAGTACTCAATCACAAAATATTTGTAAAAAATATAAAGTAAATCGATAAATAAATGCATATTAAATACTTATGTACATACCTTTTTTCACAACACATAATATAAATGGGAACAAAATGACTTGCAAAGTCAAGTGTCACTCGCGAATTCGTCGAGTCGCGACCGCAAACGCGCAATGGCTGATACATCGACCAATCGTTGAAATAGTGTTTTGCGAGCGATTGAAGTACACTTCATATTAGATGGTTTATTTCATAACCAGAGAACGTTCTCGACAACGTCTTGACGCACTGAGGTTGATATTTCCATATTTAGTGTATGACTTATAGCTCATAAATGAGGTGGTCGATAAATAAACCGTTTTCGACCTTTGCCCTATAAAGGGTTATCACAGACAGATAGAGTATACACTATAGTCTATAGCATAATCTCAGCTGTATATTTTTTATTGTCTATGATTTCAGATATTGTTGTTTATGGTTACTACTCCGATTTGACGTTTACAATTTGTGAATTTGGCCGCATTGTAAATGCTCAATGTGGAATTGAATTGATTGAAGATTCAATACACATTTTGGATGCGGTGACGTATTTTACACAAGCGTTGACAATTTATTCTCAGCAAAATGGGAATTTTAGAGAAAATATCCGAAATTGAAAAAGAAATCGCTAGGACTCAGAAAAATAAAGGTAAGATTGCATACTGACAACAGGTTATGTCGAGTATTATTTTTCTTCACTGGTTTTTTGTAAATCTCGTAAATTAATGATTAATGACTTTTTTAAATGATTGATGACTTATATAAATGTATTATTAATTTGTTTTTAGCGACTGAGTATCATTTAGGCCTCCTCAAAGCAAAACTAGCGAAGTACCGGTCTCAGCTTTTAGAGCCGTCTAAAAAAAGCGAAAAGGGCGAAGGGTTCGACGTTTTAAAATCGGGAGACGCGAGGGTTGCTCTCATCGGATTTCCATCTGTCGGAAAGGTTGGTATACGGATGGATTTTTTTTTAAATGGTTCGAAAAAAATGAATTGCCTTGTCTTCTAAAGAAACAAATACAATGTCCAGAAATTCGAGCATTTCGAGACTTGACCGATTATATGCTCCGAATCTTTCGAAGCTTAACAGTAAACAAAATTGAATTCTGATTAAATTATTTTATATTCTGTACTGAATAATTATGCAAAAATCAAGCATGTAACATTTTTTTTTTGTTGAAAATACATCATTTTGGAAACCTTTGACAAAATGAGGTTCAAATTAAATAACCATCTTTTACTTGTCAGTTGAATGCTCTTAACCAATTGAGTACCTTGGTATCAAAGTGGGACATAAGCCATTTATAAAAAAAGTTTGCAGGAGACTCACGAACATGTGTGAAAAGTGTCCGTTTTTCAAATAACATACCAACTTTAAACTCTGAAAACTACCGGTCTTTATACTTTTAGTGGATTTTTTGAAAAAAGCATCACTTGCACTACCATAATCAATTAAAACATGAATTTAGTGGGAGATGGTGTTTGTCCCACTTTGATACCAAGGTACTCAATTACATCTGTGCCATCCACAAATCAAGTTAGCAACGTTGCACCTTGAAAAAGAGCATTTGGGTCAGTAGATTATTTGGTTAACAGCACTTACCCAACAAGTGTATTCAAATCTCACTGTTCAAAAATTTTTTTTTAATTTTTCTAATCCAAAAAATTAATTTCATTTTCGTCTTCAAATACGTACCTATCTAATGATACACGTCATTATTATATACAAGAAAAAAACATGATGGCACATACAGTAGGCGCTCGGTAATCCTGCATCCATATTTTTTCACCTATGCCGGATTATCGGATTTCTATAGGAAATAATTATCTGTCAAGGTCGGGCACCAAACTGCCGAGCGACTCCGCCCTGTAATCCGGCAGTTTAATGTGAAACCTGCCGGATTATAGATCAGGAGAGCTGAGTTGCAAAATGCCGGACTATTGGACGTGCCGTATTACCGAGCGCCTACTGTATATCGTCCAGAATCATAATAATATAAAGTTAGCTGCACAATATCGAATCATATCAATGGGTGGACTCCGATAGCTTTACGGGAAATGCCAAAATCATTCTTGAATCTCAAAAACACGTTGAACCTATGTGAAATTAGCTAAAATCGTCTCTTATATAATATCACAATGAAAAAATTGTATTTTCAGTCTACATTACTGTCAACGTTGACACATACCGAATCTGAGGCGGCCAGCTATGAATTCACAACGCTGACGTGTATTCCTGGCGTTATTGAGTATAAGGGGGCCAATATCCAGCTATTAGATTTACCTGGAATCATTGAAGGTGCCTCTCAAGGCAAAGGTAGAGGTCGGCAGGTAATTATAACAAAGAAAATAACCTTTCATCTTATCACTCATCCCAGGTATCCTGTTCGTTTATACAAAAAGGTTAAGAATTACTGATCTACTATATAATAATATATTAAATAAAGGCCATGCTAGGTTGCAGCTCAATTTGGCATCATTTGCATCTTTACCACACCTTATTGCAACTAACAAATCATGGGATGTCTCTAAGATACTCCTGACCATGGGGGGGGGGGGTGGCTGACAGGTCTTTAACCTTGAGCCGTGTCTGCGGACGCCATTTGACGAATAGAATTTTATTTTATAATTATTTTTAGTGTGTTTCCCGACTAATAAAAATTACTATTTATCCAATATGGCGAAGGATCGCATGTTACTTGGGCATCACAAAATGGGGTGGCGATCAGTGCTTCATAATACTATGATGCTGAGCGCCGACAATTCAAGTGGATTTATTTAAAGATACCAAAAACGCTAAAAAACACACAGAATACCCATTATTTTACACGGAACCCTGAAGTTCCGCGGGATACCATTTAGGGAACACTACTATAGAACATTATATTGCCCTTAACTTTAGCAACATGTAGGAGGGCCTGCCAAACATCGTAGCCTGGCGGCCTGCTTCAGGATGTGGGAACCATGCTCCTGACAACCAACTGGAATACAGCGAACCTTGTTATGTCTATAATACTCCTAAGTCAACACGACCGGACCTTGCTAAACACTACTGTGTTTGTTATAATCATACAATATGTTTTAAAAATCACATGAATCAATGCCTTCTGTGATTGTTCAAAATAAAAGTACAGTCGAGCTCGGTTATTACGATCACGGATATAATGAGGAAACATTCGTTGACATTTTAGTTTATGATTTTCTCCATACATATATTCACTTTTATAACGAGCTACTTATCGGTTATACCGAGCTAAAATATGGTCAAAAATTTTCTTAAAACTGTTAATGTGTTGATTGTTTAAAAACATGTCGACCCTAAGCAATAAAATCCGACCGAACAGGATGCCCCCGGAAACGGATTACGTTTATGACACTAGTTAAGTGTCTTAAGTACCTACCTAATTGGTGTTTTCGCCGACAATATTGAAAAGTATACTTACTACGCATATGGTTGAAATTGCATGTAAAAAATCCAAGGTTTGTGAAGTCACTAGGTACCTACTACCAGCGTTCATTACAATAAACAACTTCTTTTGTGGTTTATGAATGCCATGCTTGTTTTGGAGAAAAATTCTAATTGTGTATTTTTGTTTGAATTGCGACTTTTTGTGTTATGTGACCGCTCATTTAAAAATACCTATTCTCTGATATAACGAGTAACACTTATAACGAGCAAATTCAGTCAGTCCCATCTTCCTCATAATAACCAAGTTCGACTGTAGTTGAAAAATTTTATTTTTATTACAACATCAGCTTATTAATATTGGCCTTTGAATCTGCTAACACTGATAAATTTTAGAAGTAAGAAATTTTTATGTGGCTGACCTCTAATTTAGTCGAATAGTGTTGATATACTTCCTCCTTATGGAGGACATCTGACAGTAGTTTTGAGTGTTGGTGAAATTAATTTCGTAATCTTTAGTTGTGAATCTGGTTTGGATCCAATTTCGTAATATTAATTATTGTCTTCTTTCAGGTAATAGCTGTGGCTCGCACCGCTGATCTGGTACTCATGATGTTGGACGCCACGAAACCTTACGTTCACCGTCAGCTTTTGGAAAGAGAATTGGAGAGTGTTGGAATAAGATTAAATAAACGCAAACCAAACATATATTTTAAGGTACAGCATTTGGATAGTTTATTATATATCATCTGTTACAAACTAGTCAATTCACATTACATATTGTGTTGATATAAACTCACTATAACTCATTTTAGTCATAGAATTCAGTTGTCATCCATATACTGCCGTCCCTACAAAGAAAGTGGCCTTATCAAAAAGTGAAATATTAGAAAAACTAAGAAAAGAAAAAATGGATGTTGCCACTTTTTATTGACCCATTTAAATATTGGACCCATCGGGCCGTCCGACTTATTGCTACAAAGGTCACAAGGTACAATTATCTTGCATTTTAAAAATTTGCGGCCGTGAAGATCTCTTCACATAAATTTTTACTGTCCGTTTGATTAGCTTCGTTTTCTTTGTTATACATACTAATTTCCACGTGCTTCTCTCTCTCTGCCACCTTGCATCAGAGTAAATTCTTTAAATTCAGTCAGAGCTCACTTTGAGAGTAGCAACCTCAGTCTTGGATATTTTCTCCCAGATCATTCATTCCTAGGCAAAATTGAAATAGACACTTCACATCGCCACTGTAGGGTCCCGTGATACGCTCGATTAAGACCGAGTATGGTGCGGGGCGGGTTTTGGTTTGGAGGGAATAACTTCAATGATCCAATTAGATAGAAATACAGTAAGTCCTCGACTTACGTGATTAATTCGTTCCGAGATTTTCGTGTAGGTTGAAAAATCGCGTAAATCGAATAAAACTTAAAATCATGGTTTTTTTTTAAATAATGTGTTTCAATGCTGACGGCACACCTGTTGTGCCCTCTTTATTTGGCCATTTGATATAATTAGCATGTTATTTAAATGTGGTAATTGAATGCTTCCGCAGTCAACAAGTTAGTTTCAAAGGATAGGTGAAAATAAAATGGACCTACATAAGTACATACATGAAAACAATCCTCCTCTAATTCTCATTATTTATGATTTCTGCTAGATTCTTGATAAAATTCATAGCTTCCTCCGTATCTGCACTGGCAGCCTCACATTGTTAGTTTCATATTATGTATGTAGTTTATTTAGCCTTTAAATTTTTGAAACCATCCGTGGCTTGCAGTGAATGCAAGTGAATAAAACAAGCACAATAGATTGTTGGTATACAGAGAAGTAAGGATATTATGTTCTTATCGTGAAAAATGATTCTTCAAATCTCAGGCATCATTTTGTACACGCTCAGAATGTTAGAAAGAACCAATGACATTTATATGGACGAAGCATCTAGAAAATAAAATGACACTCACTTTGTGTCGGGTCTGCCGGATGGCGAAATTCATATTTTAATATCGGTATCCTACGCTCAAATGAACATTCTGCTTGCACGCGGTCTGGCGACACCGCTGGGTCTGCCCATACAAAATTTCTGACTGTCAGGTTTCGACTTCACCGTTATTATTGTGTTACAAAATGCCAATGTGCCTAGTTAAAAATTGTAAAAAAAATCTACTAAACACTCCAAGAAAGATGGGATATCACTTTTCATGTGTTAGTATTATTTATTATTTATAAAATGCCATTTTAAGATATCGATGAATGTTTATTCAATGCAATTGAATGACAGGAACCATTGGACAGTCAGTCGCCTGTGATTCGCTGAGCTCACTTGCGTCTAATCTCCGAGAAGTCGTAAGTAACCGAGAATCTGTTTCTAACGCAATGAGTCATGACACTAATACGCTATTAAAATAAAGGTTATATTACTATAAATTCTCGAAGCTTGTATCGCATCATGGAAACGGATACGTCATATGGTCACGTGACATCTACCTATACATCTGTGAATGACTTTCATGCACAATTTCTCGTGCGCGCCGGGTATGAAGTGAGTTGTCCATTTAATACGTCATTGGAAAGAACGCAAAGACAGATTAGTAGGTAACCCGAACATGTGATAAAACTTAAATTGTTTAGAGGCGGCATCTTCGCATAATAATCCATCTGGTGACAGTAGTAATAAGATAATGAAATGGTTGGTATTATGTTTTTTCAGGTGAAGAAAGGTGGTGGTCTGTCATTTAATTCCACTTGTCCGCTCACAAAGATCGATGAGAAATTGGTGCAGATGATTCTTCACGAGTACAAAATCTTCAATGCTGAGGTAAATACGTACTTGCAAGTCTTACACTCTTATATTACAACTGCCGTAGCTGCGTTGTATGTCGTGCGGTGGCTGACAATTCTGATAATACGGCATATCTACAAAATTTATATTTGAATCTTTTCAATGAGATAAGACAACAGTTGGATCTAGGCGCACACCCCTCTACCCGCATCCGTCACCTCACCACTACTATCTGATCACTTCATCTACTTCTCGTGAACTGTTGCAATTGCATTATTTTCGAGAAGTTTAATCTTAACTTCGAAATCTTTTGATATAATATCAAGATGAAACTCTACTATGAAATTGGTACCAACAATGTAGTCTATAAGCTGTGCAGGTTTCATTAAGGCGATACTTCAGTGAAACGGCAAATAATTTTCAACTATAGGCGCGACGAAATTTTGGACTCGTTGGGACTCGGAGACCGAACGTCGAGGTGTGAATACGTCAATTTGTTTCGTGATGGCGACGAGGGAATTAATTCTTAAATCGTGTAAAAATGACTAAAAACATTACCCATTTACTTTAAAAAGAAAACATGTCAATGAATATATTATTATTGTTACTAATAGAACAATAAACAGAACATTAAATGGACGCATGTTGGATTTATACGACAGATTATATTTCGTTCGGCATGCGTCATTTGCACAATCCGCGCATCGCCTAGCCACGATCTTTTTAGACCATGCCTCAACTGAGGTATAGCCTGAATATGATTCCAGTTCAGCGTTGCCAGATAATTATTTTACCAAATCAGGATTTTTACCATGTGAAATAAAAAAAAATCGGATTAGGAGCAAAAAGCGGGACAACCTAAAAACGCAACAATATTTCTAATGTTTATTTCTATAATATCAATCATAAATGGAACAACACAAACTAGAAAACTCTCAAAAAAAATTATATTAAACAATACTTTTTCCTGACACTCGCCTATTTGTACTTGGCTGAAGATTTTTCTTCCTGAAGAGCTTCTTTCTGCTGCTTAATGTATTGGTTAAATTAAACACTTGAGTATATCATGTTGAATTGAAGAAGTAATTCCGATTTTATCAACTTAATAGAACATCTGTTTCTTGCATCTGACCATTTTAAATTCATCTGAGAGTATTTGTTGAATAATAGTGAATTTATTTTTCTCTTTTTTAGGAGAAAAAATCGGGATATCTGGCAACGCTGTTCTAGTTCCTAATATTTACATTTTTATAGTTAGAAAAATTCTAATGATTATAATTTCATTTGATTTTTAATATAGGTTCTCTTCCGAGAAGACTGCACAGCTGATGAGCTAATTGATGTAATATCAGCCAATCGGGTATATTTACCGTGTATGTATGTGTACAACAAAATCGATCAGATATCCATCGAAGAAGTTGACCGAATCGCCAGGCAAGAAAATAGTGTAGTTGTAAGGTATGACCCATTGTATTTTTACTAATGCAATCGATAAAATTAGAATATGCATGCGTAATTAAAATCGCATAAATAATGGTGTGAGTACAGTAAAACTTCGTTAATACGAATTCCATGGGACCGAAAATCGAAAAAAAATTCGAATTACGAATTACGAAATGTATGGGGGAAAAATATTAAAATTTAAAAAAAAAAATTTTTGATTTTCATTAATTTCGTTTCCGATCGTGCCTACCGAAATGGGTCATAAAATTTCAGGATTATTTTTATTAACTCTTGATGTTTTAAGATTTATATGCCAGGACTCTGAAATCATTTTGAATTACGAAATTTGAATTAAATGTATGGTTTTTATATGAAAATAATGTTCAAGGGACTTTTTTTCGGGAAAATTTCGAATTACGGCAAATTTCGAATTATCAGTGTTCTTACTAACGCGGTTTTACTGTATCACAATATAAATTAAGCTTTACAGGAGTGATATTAAAGGTTCCCGTGGACGCAGTCTGTTTGACAAAAATAACAATTTCAGACAATCTCAAATTAATATGTTGGTGCATGATCAAAGTGATAGATTCGTAGGCTACGGTGGTTGTTTTCTTCAAGCGATATCACAATTTAAACCGCTGTAAGCTTAAAATAGAAGAGTGTTTTTGGAGGAAAGTGGGACAATATTTTTCAGGGAACTTAGTTGGACAGGAGAAAAAAAAATTACATATGTGTCAATTTTGTTTATTTTTAATCCTGTACTTTTCTTTTTACACTGACAAAACTGTGTGATTTATTGAACTTCGCTCCCGTTATTTGACGGCATTTATTTAGATGACCTATTTGGTAGCTGCTATTAAATCCATTCAACACGCAGCCATATTTAGGGCAATACTCAAGAGTATAATAAGTTTAGACAAATTAACCATCATGGATCATATAGCATAATATGTATGTATGTCTATACCAGGCAGCAGCAGGTCTAAACTCTGATAATAACTTGATAGATAATTTTACTCGCAATTCAGCTACATATTTTGATATTTTTTATAATATATTATTAATTATAAATTGTAACCTGTAGTAAACAGATTAGTTTGTACAAAGTAAAATAAATAATTACCTGATTTGTATCAAAAAGTATCTTCCGACTTCTTCATTCATCGTCATCTTTTTAAAATTTCAGTTGTAATATGAAGCTGAACCTTGACTTCCTCCTGGAAACACTGTGGGAATATCTGTCTCTCATTAGGGTATACACCAAGAAACCTGGCCAGCCGCCAGATTTCGATGACGGCCTTATTTTGAGAAAGGTAATCCAGATTTCATTTAATCATATTCATAATTTCATAGTAATCAATTAATCTGTGTCTCGAAAAGCTTATTGTATGGATGTAACATGTATATAATCTTGGTTACGCAGTTTTGCTATACTTATTCTATTATTATTTTACAGGGAGTCAGTGTGGAGCATGTGTGCCATGGAATTCACCGAACCCTGGCAGACGCCTTCAAATATGCTCTTGTGTGGGGAACCTCCACTAAGTACTCACCGCAGAGGGTCGGCACGGGCCATGTCATGCAAGACGAGGACGTTATACAGATCATCAAGAAATAATCGATCAAATAAATTATTATTTCAATGAATATTATATTGATATGCTGTGAAGAGACACATTTAGTATGGTCATGTATTTTGTCGAACGGCAGTTTCGGCCATTTTGTTTGAATTCTGTTTGTCGGAATTTAGTGGTAAATGTTGTTGTATATACCAAAAAGTCCGATTTTTAGTATCCCAAAGCCTAGTTCAGACCTACATACATCTTCCAGCAAACAATATGTACAATTATTATTGTATACTTTTGCCCCTAAAATAATAAAATTCATGTTTGAAATTCAACACATGTCTAGAAACAACATAGCTATCAAATTAAATGGAATGTTGACAGTGTAAACATTTTCTCGCAAACATGGCCACATTTCCATGTTTGTCGGTGCTTTCGCACATGTTTTCCATCTGCAACGGAATACAAAAAACATGATTGTAAACAGTTATTATTTGATGGCAGGCAGGTGTATGTAGGTCTACTCGGTTTCATTAGTATGTGTAAACATTGCCCGTATGTGTGTGTGTGTTATGATCATCTAAGTAATGTTGTCATAGTCAAGTTATAGCTTATAGTTATATACGGCTCACTTGGTATTCAAAAGTGTTATCAGTAATGAAAAATTACTCGTGAGAATAGCTCATAACCTTGTGTGCTGTCATTAATTAGCATAACAAAATGTGAAGACGCCATATGTAGTGACAGCATGAAAAGGCGCTTTTACTCGAGCATACATATGCCATTCGGTATTTTGGCACTGTTTCCACGCAATTAGTACAATTTTATTAAATGGAGATAATATTTTTTTGTCTCATCTTTAACACATTCGCAGACACGTGTTAGCTAATACAGTCGAACTCGGTTATTACGATCATGGAAATAGCGAGATCTCGGATGTAATGAGGAAACATTCGTTGACATTTTAGTTTATGATTTTCTCCATACATTTATTCACTTTTATAACGAGCTACTTATCGGGTATACCGAGCAAAAATATCATCAAAAATTTTCTTAAAACTGTTAATGTGTCAATCGTTTAAAAACATTTTCGACCCTAAGCAATAAAATCCGACCGGACAGGATGCCGCCGGAATTGGATTATGTTTATGACACTAGTTAAGTGTCTAAGTACCTAATTGGTGTTTTCGCCGACAACATTGTAAAAGTATCCACGCATATGGTTGAAATTGCATGTAAAAGTCAGTAGGTACCTACCAGCGCCAGCAGTTCATACAATACACAAGTTATTTTGTAGTTTATGAATACCATGCTTGTTTCGGGGATTTTTATGATGGTTTTCAGATTTTTTATGTTCTATGCTTAAATAGAATGTGGCGTGAAAAATGTTATATAACGAGTAATGCTTATAGCGAGCAAATTCAGTCGGTCCCATCTTCCTCGTAATAACCAAGTTCGACTGTACATATTGACTACATACTGTACACATTGAAATGACTGATGAACCTGATCCGTGCCACGGACGAATTAACTCGCCAAAGCCTGTATGTCACGTCAGGCCACGGACGAATATATTCGCGGGTTCTTGTAAACGTCATAACTTCTGAATAAACATTCTGTGTATATTTTCTAAACAATATTTATCATTTTAGTGTGAATATATTCACGATAATCTTGATAAACATGTTGTGTTGCTAAGTTTTCACAAATATTTAACATTCCATTCCTATTTCATATTTTTTAAAGGATTTATTTTATTCCGAAAATAGCTGGCCTACAAGTGTCCACCTAGTAAAAATTGGCTGGCAGTGATAAGGTTAAGAATGTTTTACCTATATTTTTTAACTTTTCGATTTAGATACATATATATAGAAATAAAGTCTTAAGATACGGCATTATCTAATGGAAATATGTTCGCACTGTGACGCAAGTAGACAGGGAACATATTGTTTTAATCCAAAATACAACTTCTGTAAACGTCGTGTAATATTTCGTTCTACAGTAGAGGACGTCAATGGATGTCCTGTCATATCACAACTCGCAGAATAGGTACGATGTTTAAAGATGTTGTGTCTGCGAACGTGTTAATTGTACTAATTTAATTTATAAACTGACCAAATCACCGTAACATTTTGATAGTTTTGCCAGGAAACAAGAATGAGGGGAACGCGACAGAGCGATGCAACATGCAAACAGAGATAACAACTATAAACAGCAATTACATTAGCCCTGCCTACTTCTGGCGCATGGAAATAAATCGCGTCTGCGAATATCCTTGGTTAATAACATGAATTTCTCGAGATTACCACCGAAAAGAACAAAGTTATAGAACCACCAAGTATTGGAAAAAAAGTTTTTGATAAATTCATCTGAACGGCTGTGTTTTAGAATACCTACATGGCCATACTAAACGTAACCTAATAACATGTAATATACTTTTAATTTACTTATGTATGCTTTATTACGGATGATTATTGCCGAATAGTTTGAAATATATGGATTGAAATCTGAAAACGTTTTGTTTATTTTGTGTCAAAACCATCATAATCCTTTCCTTCAGCTTCCAACAAAGATTGTTGCATTTCTATCAGCTAAAACCTCTTAATCTGCCGAATGGTAAGAAGCATTGGGTCCATAGACTTATATACCTACTAATAATTGGGTCTTTTTACTGGTTCTCCGCCACCGCTCGCTGTCATCTGTCAGTGAGCGCAGTGTTGCCAACCGAACTATAATTATAGTACATTTTGGTTTGCGTACTATTAAAAAAATAACATTTTCGTCAGATTTTCCCAGTTACGACTCGTGATTGCGTAGTTTTCGACAGTGGCACCCCATCTCATTCTCCAGATAAGTTTGTAGGTCTGTACCATTAATTTGTACATCTATGGTGATCATGGCCCCCACAAGGGGGGGGGGGGGGGTGACAGGGCTCTAGCCTGGAGGCCCAGGCTCATGAAGAGCCCGGCGTGACGAGTTGACCAGATAAGCGAGATAAACACATTACAAATTTGCTGTGATAGTAGAAAAAAGTCACCTGCGGCGAGGTGCTATTTGACATCAATGATATTAATAATTAAAAATTTTGGTTGTACGATGCAATTTTAACTGTGCGCTGATACTCAACAACTAAATAATTAAAAATCGCTAAAAATACACCTAATTTTACTGCGTACACCATTTGGAAAACGCTACTGCAGTGCACCACACTGCCTTTACCCTTAGCGATAAGTAGGGGGGCCCGCTTCAGGATGTGGGGCCCATGATGGTGATAGTATATTAGTCTATGGTGAGAGCCATAGACTCATACACTACACGCTGCCAACTGTGTTATAATAATTAATTATAGTACAACAATATAATTTTGATTCCGCAAAACAATATAAAATGGTAAATCATAGAAAGTATTTGTATTCTAAATCTGCCAAAGATTTTGAAAAATGTTCGGTGTACAGTCCTACCAGAGTCCTAGGTGCAAACTTATCTGAAGAATGGGATGGGGGAGCTACTGTCGAAAACTAGGTACCCAATCAAGACTCGTGTAACTGGACAAAATCTGACATTCGAATGAAATTTTCAAAATGGCGTTCTATGGTAGTTCGTAGATCCATTTTTGGCCATTCTACTGATAAGTTTGTAGGTTTTTACCTGCGTATACCTACTATAGTTTTTTTTTTAAATAATATTTGTTTACTCCAATATTAACATCGATAAAGATGGTAGGGTGAAGTAAGGTTATTTGGTGATAATTTTTAAAGAAGCGCCATTTACAATCTTATTTTTTATTATAGAAAAATAAAAGACATCGAAATATCAGGACAATATAAAATTAAAACCTTATAAGAAATAAATATTACACAAAAGCCAGGAAAATACACGATTTTTTATAGTTTAGTTAAGGGGGGACATGCTCGTCGAAGGTCAAAATTGAGTTTTTATTGTATTTTCAAACCATGATTCTGGACACTCCTTAAACGTTGTAGATAATCTATTTATATAATTTTGAAGCCTTATTATCCTTTATAGTTATTTTGAACATTTGATGACTGCATAAAGTATTTTTGTTACATAAAATAGTATTCTTTTAAACCTCTCGCTCTAATGTTTTAGAATATAGTCATATTTCGGTACATAACTGTGCAGCGGTGTTAAAATTTTTTACATTTATTAATTTTTAAACGCATTTATAAAACCATTAGTATAATTTATTACGAGATAATTTTTGTAAAATATCCACGATAAAAAATTATATTTATAATCTCTGTGATCCCAAATTTGACAAGAATTAGGCATTTTATTATTCAAAAAATCGGCAAGATTAACACATTTGAAGATAATTTTAAAGATACTTATTATAAGCTATGTCTTTGACCATTCAAGTGTGATAAACGTCTTATGAATAATGATTGCTTTATAATAATTATTGACCTAAGAATAAGGGAGTGTTTTTTTGAAATACGCCATTTCTTTTGTCATTCCCCAGTGATTAAGCTACAACATACGGCCGTAGCCATAAATTGACAAACTATAATTGAAGTAGGGAGTAAAATGATATTGACGCGCGTGTTTGAACATATACCGTTTAAAAAAAAATAAAAAAAAATTCAGTTAGGTACATGTTCAAACACGCGCGTTAACATAATTTTACTCTTTACTTTAATTATAGTTTGTCAATTTATGGCTACGGCCGTATGTTGTAGCTTAACTACTGGGGAATGACAAAAGAAATGGCGTATTTCAAAAAAACACTACCTTATTCTTAGGTCAATAATTATTATAAAGCAATCATTATTCATAAGATGTTTATCACACTTGAATGATCAAAGACATAGCTTATAATAAATATCTTTAAAATCATCTTCAAATGTGTTAATCTTGCCGATTTTTTGAATAATAAAATGCCTAATTCTTGTCAAATTTGGGATCACAGAGATTATCAATATAATTTTTTATCGTGAATATTTTACAAAAATTATCTCGTAATAAATTATACTAATGGTTTCATAAATGCGTTTAAAAATTAATAAATGTAAAAAATCTTAACACCGCTGCACAGATATGTACCGAAATATTACTATATTCTAAAACATTAGAGCGAGAGGTTTAAAAGAATACTATTTTATGTAACAAAAATACTTTATGCAGTCATCAAATGTTCAAAATAACTATAAAGGATAATAAGGCTTCAAAATTGTATAAATAGATTATCTACAACGTTTAAGGAGTGTCCAGAATCATGGTTTGAAAATACAATAAAAACTCAATTTTGACCTTCGACGAGCATGTCCCCCCTTAAGAACAGTATAGGTAATTTGGTGGTGGTGGGTATTTAATTTGGTGATATTGAGTTTTTTTGAAGATTTGACTACCTATTTACAATGCAGCATCATAATTTACACAGAAATCGCACATGAATACGTTGTCAATGGCACCCGTTTGACATGTTTCATGATATTTTCCCATACAGATACAACATTCAATCCATTTCGCGTCGTAAGAATATGTTTTTTAACACACTCTACAAATCCATTCGTCATCATTTTGTTGTGATTGTTTTTTTGAGTCGCTAGCGGAGGAAGTGAAGCAACTCGAGAGCATCCAGGTTGTTGCACCACAACTACTGGTTCTTCTTCAGCTACTTCTGGTTGTTCTTCTTCAACCGGAGTTAGGCATTTTGCCGAAGAATCTCTTTTATTTTTCACAGGTTCTTTACACCTGGCAGTTGGATATACCTCTTCAATAATAACGCTAGTCTGAGTTCTACATGTCTCCGGTCGTTCTGTTAACCGTGATGGAGTCAAGGCCTCCGGATAAATCGAATTTGGATTAAAGGGTATGATGCATGCCTTTTCAAATCCACTTGTGATGTTTCTCATTGTAAAACTCGCCACAAATGCTGGATTAAAAATTGTATAAATTAAATCTGCTTGGTTTGTCATTTGGAAATGATTTCATATAAATATTGAGTTGTTTCGTCCAAGCAGCTTTTAATGGTCTGTAAACGGAAACGTCCAAGGGCTGTAAGAGATGAGTTGCGTGGGCTGGGAACGTAAACAAAAATATTGCATGGTCAGTTGCCAATTTTATCACATCTGGATTAATATGCGACGCATGAGAATCCATTAGAAGGAGAACAGGTCTAGTAGGCGGAATAGCTCCGAATTAATCCATCCTTTTGGAGATATTCTCACCATCGAATTCGGAAAACAATCTTTGTTGAGTAAATCGTTCCACCTTTTCTCTTTAAATATTAGGAAAGGGGGAATCCATGTGCCATCAGCACACACACAACCAACAAAAGTATGAGTATCTCCTCTTTCAGCATAATATGTTCTTTTATAAACAAATCGTTTGCCAATTTTTGCTACAACACGACTTGCTTTAACGACATAATTCATCCCATTCTCATTGACATTCCAAATCTGTGACGGCTTATTTTGCAGATTCAGTTTAGTCAACAGTGCTCCCAATTTTTCATAAAAATCTTAGAGAATTTGCGGATTGGCCATTGATGCACGATATGCTGAGAGATTTTCAGGCACACGCACTGACAAACCATATCTTGCTTTATACTGACTCCACTACCACTTACTGGCTGAATCACTTTTCGGGTTTAACAAACTATCGCGACCTACAGACTTGGCGATTTTATGAGCCAACTCCCTTATCTGGAAAAGGGTCAATCTGAAACCCAACTCCTGCATATTATTAATATATGTGAGCAATCTCTGTTCATGTTCTACTATCAATGCAAAAGGCCTTCCTAATTTTGAAAAATGCGTCGCTGAATGGCTGTCTTCTCCCTCGTTCTTCGAAATAAATCGTTTTAAAGATGACCGTGGAATACCCACGGCTTTTGCCGCTCTATATAATGTAAATTTTTGATCCCTCACCAGGTCTGCCGCTCTTTGTACGTCAAAAAATGAATACGTCCTGTAACATTTGTAGCCAACTTCCCTTCTCTCTCTTCTTTTAGGTGCCATCAAAAAGGTGGTAGGTAATTTGGTGATAGTCTGTATAACCTGGAATTATTTTTTATAACAAAATTAAACACCCGTAAGACAATATAAAATAGTTTTTTGTAATTTTTTTCACTGGTTAATTCATTTTTTTTAAATAAGTCTCTAATAGTGGCCTAAAAATGTAGGTACTGTCGAAAAATGACAAATCTCTTAAAATTTCTATGATATTTGTAAGCCTATAATGTTTAAATTCACTAAATAATGACAAAACCGTATTAATGGAAACATATAATAGGCCATGAAACATGGAAAACAATTATAAAAACACAAATAATGTGAATATTACCTTGATACAGCTTAAATGTTGGAAAACGAAAGATTTTAGTTGAAAAATGTGTCAATTCTCCGAAAGGCGTTTAATGCAAACACGTGTGCGTCAACCGATAGCTAATAATAGCACTTTGAAAATAATTATGCGAAGTCAAAGAATTTCAAGGTGTCAATAATTGTCAAGGCATTTCCATGTAGGTATCAAGTTATAGCTAACTTTGTAGATCAATGACCGCGACAATAATCTTTGTATATCTGTTCTCACTTAGTTAGTTAATATAATAGCCTAATTATTACATAATTATAAGTGCTCGTCCGTAGTCATCTGGCGGGCGCGGCGCGGCGGCGTCTTGCGAAACTCAAACGTAAAACCGTGTGTATTATCCTCCAAAAAAGACACTGTCTACAAACATTTTAAACACGGTTATACGTTTGAGTTTTGCAAGACGCCGCCGCGCCGCCCCCGCGCGATCACTACGTTCTTGCACTAAGTTGATAAAATAATAATCAGTACGTCATGATGGATAAAAAGAGAATTATTTGATTGTAAGTTTTTGACCGAAGCACATCGCTCTGTGCTGTGATTCGCATTATTTTAACAATTGTACATATGTACTTACGCAATTTAAATAAACTCACACCCTTCATAATCACGACAACGACTTCTCATCAGCTCTCCTCATCACCACACCATTGGCCCTCACATCGACGACCCCTACAGTGGTGAACCCGACGTTCCACGCAACCGCAAATTCAACATATTCAAGACAATGCCGAGAGGATACGACGACACCCACAGCCCCGCCGCAACCAGTAACAGCGAACTTTCAAAGGCCGTCGGAGAAGTCAATAGGGTCGCTGTACGAATCCCACTCTTCTGCCCAGAGGATCCAGAGATGTGGTTCTGCATGGCAGAAAAGAGTTTTACAGCATCAGGAGTCGTAACAGAGGAGACCAGGTTCGGGTACATCCTGGGAGCATTGGACCCACGGTATGCGTCCGAAGTGCGAGACATCATATTATGCCCACCAGACGAGGGAACATACCAGCTCTTGAAAAAGGAATTGATTCGTTGCCTCAGCTCCACTCAAGAGCAAAAAACAAGACGGTCTTCTAGAACACGAAGAGATGGGGGATCGGAAACCGTCACAGTTCCTACGTCATTTAAGGACTCTTGCCGGTACCGCCATCTCCGACGAAGTTCTGAGAACCTTGTGGATAGGTAGGTTGCCACACACCATGCAGGTAGTGCTCGCCACCCAAAAGGACACAGATCTGGACAAAGTTGCGGACCTTGCTGATGCCATGGTGGAAGCCACAGCCAGACCGTCAATCTCGGAGGCAACTATGGAAGCGCTGATTGAGACCAGGATGCGGAAACTCACGTTGTCATTGCAGGAGCAAATGACAAGCATCCGAGATGAAATCGCCGGCTTCCACAGCCGCGACTCACGTCCACGGGTAAAGAACCACGGCCGGCGATTCAACAGCCGCTCACGAAGCCGTAAAAGTGGACGTTCATCCAGTCGCAACAGAGAAGATACCAAAGGCAAATGCTGGTACCACCATATGTTCGGAGCAGCCGCACAGAAGTGCAGACAACCCTGCAGCCATCAAGAGGGAAACGCTCCGGGCAATCACTGATAGCGGCCAGCAAATACAGCCCAACGCCAATCCGCCTATTTTTCACCGACCACAACACGAAAATACAGTTTCTAGTCGACACAGGTGCTGATCTCTGTGTGTACCCACGTTCTAAAGTTCCGGGACGTCTAACAAAAACGACATACGAGCTGTCAGCGGCGAACGCTACGGTATTCGCTGCATACGGGAACCTTCCGTTGACATTAAACTTGGGCCTACGACGAGACTTCACATGGAGGTTCGTCATTGCCGATGTTAGTAAGGCCATCATTGGAATTGATTTTTTAATCCATTTTGGATTGTTAGTCGACGCCAAGAATAGACGTATGTTAGACCAAACCACTCATCTCACCACTTCCGGAAACCGCAGTACGGGAGAGGTCCTGTCGATCAAAACCGTTTCAGGCAGGTCTGCGTATCATGACCTGTTGCAACAGTTTCCAGATATCACACGTCCCGATGGCACAGTCAAAAGGCCGCATAACACAACGAAACATCATATCAATCAAACACCGGGACCACCAGTGGCTGCGCACCCAAGGCGACTCGCTCCGGACAAACTACAGATTGCGAAGAAGAAGTTTCAAGATATGATGATACTTGGGATTGCTCGACCATCAGGTAGCAGTTGGGCATCGCCGTTACACCTGGTCGCCAAATCGAACGAACAATGGCGTCCGTGTGGTGACTACCGAGGTCTGAACGCCAGATCCATACCAGATCGGTATCCGGTACGTCACATCCAAGATTTTGCCCAAGCTCTCCGCGGGAGGAAGGTATTCTCCACCATCGACCTGGTCCGAGCATACAATAATCCCAGTCGCCGAAGAAGACATACCGAAGACTGCCATTACGACACCTTTGGCCTATTCGAGTTTCCATATATGTCGCTTGGTCTCCGTAACGTGGCGCAAACCTTCCAAAGATTCATCGACGAAGTACTACAAGGCATGGACTTCTGCTATGCCTACATCGATGACATCTTGATCGTTTCAAGCTCAGCCAATAGTGACGCCTATCAGTGACGCCTCAGACACCGCTGTTGGCGCAGCACTCCACCAATTGGTCGACGATCAATGGGAACCACTTGCGTTTTTCTCCAAGAAACTCAATCCAGCCGAGCAGAAATATGGAGCTTACGACTGTGAACTTCTAGCGATCTACATGGCAGTCAAGTATTTCTGACACATGGTAGAAGCCCGATCATTCGTCATATACACGGACCACAAGCCCATCACTTTTGCTTTCAGGCAGAAAGCCGAGAAGTGTTCTCCACGACAGTTTCGGCATTTAGACTTCATCGGACAATTTTCCATCGACATCCGTCACATCTCTGGCAAGGACAACGTTGTTGCTGACGCTCTTTCTAGAGTGAAAGCGATTGCCGAAAATCCACTCGATTACGCAAGCCTGGCAGCTGATCAACAAAAAGATGAAGAGCTGAAGATATTCCTACGCGACGGATCCTCCTTACAACTGAAACAGGTGCAGATTCCGGAAGTTAACGTAGCTATCTTTTGTGACCTGTCTACTGCATACGCAAGACCCTTCATCACCAAGCCGTTCCGTGAAGCTGCATTCAACGCAATATACCGACTTTGACATCCTGGCATTACCGCGACCACAAAACTCGCAACACAGCGTTTCGTGTGGCCTTCTATCGAAAAGGACTGCAAGCGATGGGCTCGCAGTTGCATTCAATGTCAGAAAAATAAAGTTACACGCCATGTCTCAGCACCATTAGGCGCGTTTGTGCCACCGTCAATTCGATTTGAGCACGTCCACATCGACATTGTCAGCCTACCACCGTCGGAGGGATATCGATGCTGTTTAACATGTGTAGACCGCTTTACTAGATGGCCAGAAGCCTTCCCGTTGAAAGACCAAGAAGCAGAGACTGTGGCACGAGCATTTTACTCCGGATGGATTACGTGGTTTGGAACTCCAGTCCGAATCACTACGGACCAAGGAAGACAGTTTGAGTCACAGCTAATCGAACAACTAAATCGTCTGGCAGGTACAACTCACATTCACACCACCGCGTACCATCCCGCAGCAAATGGCATGGTCGAGAGGTTACATCGTCAAATGAAAGCAGCCATCAAATGCCATCAAAAAAAGCGTTGGACAGAGACACTACCCACATTCTTGATGGGAATCAGTGCAGCTTGGCGAGAAGATCTCAAAACTACCTCAGCCGAGCTGGTCTATGGCAAACCTCTACGGTTACCGGGCGAATTCTTAGGGTCAAAGCAACCCAACGACTGCGAACCAGCCAATTTCGTCAAATATCTCCGACAACATTTTTATGAGTTGCAACGCGCCGAAACAACGCACCACGACGGGAAGCACTCATTCATGTTCAAAGATTTGGATAAGACCTTGCATGTGCTACTCCGAGATGACATGGTCAAAGTACCTTTGCAGTCGCCATACACTGGCCCACACAAAGTTATCAGCCAGAATACCCGGACCTACGTCATTCAAGTTCGAGGTAAGGACACCACAGTCACTGTAGACCGCCTCAAACCTGCATACATAATGGTAGAGGAGGATGACAACTCATCAAAGGAGAAACCGGCACTGAATGATCCAGCACCAGAAAACATCAGCCAGCATGATTACGTCACACGTACAGGCAGACGTGTACACTTTCCTGACCGTCTAGACCAGTGCTCCGCAACCGGTGTGCCGCGAGACGATGCTAGGTGTGCGGAATTTTGTTGAATTGAGGAACGACGTGACGCTAAAAATGAATTTCGCCGATGTTCCATTGAGTATTTTCTGGATTTCGGTTAATAATATATGTAAGGCCGAAATCCCGAATGCTGAAATCCCGAATGGCCGAAATCCCGAATGGCCGAAATCCCGAAAGCCGAAATCTCGTAGCCGAAACCCCGAATACCGAAATCCCGAATGCTGAAATCCCGAATGGCCGGAATCCCGAAGGCCGAAATCCCGAAAAATAAAAAAATACAAACGTCAATAATTGCGCAATCTTGAATTACGCAATTTTTACCAGAGAGACAGAAGCTCATTTTTTTGCGGAAAATGGGTTTTGCAGATTGTGCATTTTTTTGCAGGAGAGACAATTTTGTAGAACAAATGAATTTTGTCTCTCTTGCAAAAATTGCACAATTCGAGATTGCCCAATTATTGGTGTTTGTATTTTTCGGGATTTCAGCCTTCAGGATTCCGGCCATTCGGGATTTCAGCGTTCGGGATTTCGGTATTCGGGATTTCAGCTTTCGGGATTTCGGCCATTTGGGATTTCGGCCTTCGGGATTTCGTCCGGCACCCGTCGTCACCATACCATTGGCCCTCACATCGACGACCCCTACACATATAATATATTATGCCTTATTCTTGAAATTTTTCTGACGGCGGGTTATTTGAATACACTTTATACAAACTATCACCAAATTATCTGTATCACCACATTACCTTACCATACCCTACCTAGCACTGAAGTATGATTTACGACAACAGTACTATAATGCCAGCGCTCCATTGGCGAGCCAAAAGTCCGACGACAATAAGTCTTCAGATTTTTCTACGTTCTGCTACTGGCCAACAGACGTTCAACGAAACGAGTATATAATTAATTTGACGAGTAAAACAGTCGACTTTGACAGCATAGATAATATACGTATATCTGACAGTTAAATCGTGATGGCGTTAAATGATACCGACGTTTTATGTTTTTTGGGTTATTGGGTGGCAGATAATGTAATAACGAAGCAAAGGGTACACAAATACTGGGTGAAACATTGGATAAGGAAACGAACGACATTATCCCACACAAATTTAATACGAGAATTGCGTTTGCAACCGAGCGATTTCCGCAATTATTTGCGAATGTCGGAGGATGTATACACAGAACTGTATAATTTGGTCTCCCCATTTATTAAGAAAAAAATACTATGATGAGGGAAGCTATTTCTCCTCATGATAGATTATGTGCAACCCTGCGATTTTTGGTTGCCGGCGGAACATTCACTGACTTGCATTATAGAACTGCGATTGGAAGACAAACTCTGGGCAAGATAATTCCCGAAACTTGCCAAGTCATCATTGACGTTTTGAAAGGAGAATATTTCAAGGTGTGTATTATATTATACGTCATCTAATAAAGTTGGGTAAATTTACAAATATATCATTAACAAGTAGACATTGGTTGGTCTTATAAAGTGAACGTTTAGTGGATTGTTTTACCTATATAAATCATAGACGGCAACATCATAAGAATGGCAGACAAGATGCATTTGAGATAGGTATATATATAGTCACAAATAAGGCCATCGTTGACATGCTAAATATTCAATAGACCATTAGAATGCTGTACCTAGCCAGGACTCTCCATATAGGCTGTAAGCAAGCTGCTTAATTATTCCTGTTGAATGTATTGTAATACTAGTCATATTCTTCGAAAAGCAAGCATGGAATTTGATTTCTAAATGAGGCCACATAATAATATAGGTTTGCTAACATAGCTCAAATACTTACCATTTGTTGTATCGCTTAAGCTAAGGTTTATAGGCATAAAAACAAACAAAAAAACAAATATTTTTACAAGATATTTATTCATACAAAAAACATTAATTTATTATACCGGCTTTTGTACATTTTTGCTTAATATACGATAAACTGGTTGAGTATGAACAGTAGTTGCTGGCATTATTTTGTCACTTTGTCCCATAAAGGCAACTTCATGCATCAGCTTCTCGGCCAGCAATCTTTGTCCCTGTGACATCGATCGTAGTTTCATGGCCATCATTTTGCCAAAAACATCAAATTCATCTTCAGTCTTGCTTAGTTTGTCGGTGATTAATTCTAACACTTTCTTGGCGCTATCATTCGATTTTTTTCGTTTGAACGATGGGGGTTCTGGTGCTCTATTGAGATTCGACCTTGGAGTAGTCGACAACGTGGATGTTGAAGGCGAATATTCTATCTGTAAATAAAATGTTGATTATTTTTTGTTGCAGTTCCCTGATACGCACGAAGAAATGGAGACGATTGCAGAAGAATTTAATAGTAAATGGCAATTTCCAAATTGCCTGGGTGCAGTTGATGGGAAACACATTGCAATCGTGCCACCTGCAGGCGCCGGCTCCCACTTTTATAATTACAAACATTTCCACAGCATTGTTTTGATGGCGATTGCAAATGCTAATTATGAATTTATTTATGTTGATGTTGGAACAAATGGACGTATTTCAGATGGAGGCGTACTGAGAAAATCTGATTTTTTCAAACGTTTAGACGAAGGCAGATTAAAAATACCTGCACCAAAAAAATATTTTAATACTACCGGAGCTGTCACATGGCAAGAAAGTATGATAAGCAATAGATAAATTAAACCAATGTAACAATTTAGTTAAAATGTTTTACCTCAATACAATCTTCGTTGTTTAACGAGTTGGAGTAACTCTCATCAGGAGACATGTATTCCAAATCGTCCACCATGCTGGATATTGAGCTCGATTCTGTAAAACAAAATGTAAATTGTTAAAATACAACATAATACTCAAACTTGTTTTTTATTATCTCTCCCCTAAGTACCCATTCCTTCATACGGTTAATATTGATATTGGTATAATTGGTGTAATCCAGTATATCGGGTATTTTCAAAATGTGTTTTCCGCTGTATTCCTCATAACCAAACTGTACCATTAATTTTGATTGATGATTGACGATTTATTGATTGTCTCTGAAGGAACCTAACTCGAGCGATTTTTGATTTTATGATCATTTCTTTTCTTCTTCTTTCGACCATGTCCGATCATAATATGGACCTCCACGGAGTGGAGGTTTGTATTGACAGATTTTGTTTTTACGAGAAATGGATGTCAGCCACTTGCTCAACATATTAGGTCCATACTCTGACTCATACACAAATTGAAATTCAATGTGTACTTGTCAGACCCAGGATTTGAACCTGGGACCCGACCACGACTCAATAAGCCGCGCTTCCACCGCCATGATCGTACCTATATATTATTATTTCTTACCTACCTCAGCAAAGAATAAGTAATTTTATTGTGACTAGAAATGATTCATAGCTGTATGTTTTAATTGCTTAATAGTTGCTAATCTAATGCGATGTCACTTTCAGAGCTACGACAATGTCATAGTCTGCACGTGTATAATAAATAGCTTTAAAGCATTCCCTCGTACCTATATATTATTATTATTTATTACCTACCTCAGCAAAGAATAAGTAATTTTATTGTGACTAGAAATGATTCATAGCTGTATGTTTTAATTGCTTAATAGTAGCTAATCTAATGCGATGTCACTTTCAGAGCTAGGTACGACAATTTCATAATCTGCACGTGTATAATAAATAGCTTTAAAGCATTCCTACGTACTTCCATTTGGTCGTTCAAGAACTCCAAATTTTTATAGTACCACAGTTTGGGTAGATAAACTGCGTCTGTGCCGGCTCCGCTTCGATATGATGTCCTTACTTTATTTCTCTCCTTTCTGTAACCCGACCTCAATGTCTGTATTTTCTTTTTGACATCGTTGACCGTTGCCTGCGGCTCCACTTTGATTAATATTTCCAAAAGTTCCGCATACGCCAAGGACTTGGCATCACGATTCTTGTATAGTGGGCTGGTCGTCTTCCACAACGACGGGTTGTCTTTAAAACAACTAATAAAATCTTCCAAGAAACTTTTCGAATGCACTCGTAGATCTACCATTGTTGTTTTCGATGTCCGAACACTTTGAATGACAGTAAAATAATGATGGCGCTCATAGACTAATATATGGCGCTGTCGTCCGTCGGCATAGATATAAATAATGTGACGGTAAAGCGTGGTGAACGTACGAATTTCAGCGGCTCGGCGAGTAAAATATCAAACATGTTTGAAATCCAACGAGCCTGGTCTGCGGATTAAAAAGTCCGCAGACCTGGGGTGCTCCACGCGAAAAAAAAGTCCGAAGACTGTAAATCGTCTGACTTGCGTGCCAATGGAGCGCCGGCATAAAAATAATTAGGTAGGTACCTACGTATACTATTATGTACGTTACTACGCTCAAAATAGGTACTATAATTTAGAATATCAAAAAAAGATTTAATTTCAAAGAGATTGGACAATCTTCATTCTTCAATTCTGAATTCTTTAATTTCTTTGTTTAATTTCTACGTTAAAAATAGTTCTTTAATTTCGGTGTGAAAATAATAAATTATTTCGTGTGAGGAAAATTAGTGAGCTGAGAAAAAATCTGGCGACATTAATAATATACCTCGTTTCGTTGAACGTCTGTTAGCCAGTAGCAGAACGTAGAAAAATCTGAAGACTTATTGTCCTCGGACTTTTGGCTCGCCAATGGAGCGCTGGCATTACCTTAAAAGTAGTCTATGCTCTTTCTATGGTTTATGGTACTTTGCATAGATAATAGGTAAATTGCATGTACTTTGTTTTCTGTTGATTGTCGATTGTCATTCTTCCATTTGGGCATTTCGGATTTACGGAAATGTCTTCATCAGAAGATGAATACTGCAGTAATACTGTGAAGAAATTTCAATGTAATGTATCTAACAATTTTACAGTGTAATATTAATCTTATCTGCCAATTTTCATGTCGAAATTTTTAGAACTGTCACTTCAGAGCATGAAGTTAAAAATAACAAAAGTTGTTGTTTATCTCTGGAAGAGTTGAAATAAATACTAATAATTAAGATTTTGGTAATTTTATAGTACTTGTACTGTAACCCAAAAATGAGTAGGTTGTATTAGGTTTTGGTTTGGTTTTTTTTGTTAAAACACCTCAACCAAAATGACGATATGGAGTACTAGTTATAATATTACCAAGATTTTAAACCAAGAGTTTATAAGTTAATTTGATTCATTTCTTTGTATAATAAATACAAAATTTGCAAAAGGATGATTTGAACCTATTTTATTTATATACTTGGCCCAGTCGTTCCTGTCAAAAAAAGGTGTTTACCTAGAATGTTTCGCGTGAATTTTTATACTTATGTATTTTGTGTTCTCTTTTTGAATTTTCACTTTGCCACCTCAAGTTATTGGCGGTAACGTCGGAAAATGAATACTTATAAACAGGTTTCTGATCATAAATCTATGCTAAAATAAGTTAACCAGTAAAATAAAGTAGAGAACATTTACTATAATTTATATCCTAATATATTTTTACGTTAGATGAGTGGTTTGGACGCAGGAGAATGACATATATTCGACTCTATTGTGGCCCATGTACGGAAATTTGTACATATGCAGTTTGCCGCACTTTTATCACGTTTATCACACTTCACTGTGAAATGTTGTATCGGAAATATATGGTCGTATATTAAAGACCGTCCAACCTCTTTGGCTCGTATAGTACTGAGATAAAATTCATGTCTAAATAAAACAGTTCTTGTCGGTGTGTTTACAGGAAGCCAGTGGCAAACAAATTTTGAAAATAGCGGATATACTGGATTATTAATTGTTAGGTTAGGATGGGTTAGGATCTAATAAAATTGGAACATTATTGTCTGCAATGCTCCACGAACAACATGCATTTTTTTCATCTCGATAAGAAAGCTCACGGAGAACTGTGCTACGGTGAAATGTAATATGTACAATTTTAATTTACATGTAAGCCATTGTGGTCTAGTGGTGAAAACAGTTTTACAATATATGAATACATTGTAAAATAAGAGCATTCTCAATCAGTGATACTTTAGAACAGCGATTCACAAAGTGTGTCCCGCGGGCTAATTATGTCCCGTGAGATTTATGTTGAATCTATATTATTTTTTATTCTTCATATTAAATATAAAAAAATACATTTAGAATTAAATATCTTCTGGCAAGAATGAATGGTCAGACACTTTGATATTTGTGTATGCGGATGTGCGAACTGAGGGGGTTCAGTGCAGGTGCAGTTACGGGCCACAGTTGTTGTGTTGTCAGCTGTCAAATTTTACCGGTTATGTTGAAAAATATAGTTAAACATGCTCATCAAATGGCTTTTTTATTTGGAAGTACCTATATTTGTGAAAAAACGTTTATAAACAAGTATATTAATTAGATAAAAATGTATATTTAGTTAAAAATATAAGTTTACACTAGCTGAGCCAGCTGGCTCTCGCCAGTCTGTCTCGCTAGGTCTTGGAGACGGCTTGGCGGTGTTGGATTTTAATATAATTGTGAAGTATGCATAGATGGCGCCATAGTTTTCTCTTCGGGATGGGTTTTTTATTCACGTCAGACAGTTTGACATTTCGCTGATAGTAGTAGAATGAGGTTGCGGAATCCTTCATCTAGCAGTGGATTGATCCTAGTTGATGATGATGATGATAACGATATGAATATGTAGATAAATATAATTTCACCGATTTTGATAAATACAGCAATTCAAATGACAGAAAGGAGTAGAATATGGCTAGGGAGGCCTTTATCCAGCAGTGGATTGGATCAGGTCGATGGTGATGATGACAATATTAATATGTAGATAAATATAATATCACCGATTTTGATAAATACAGCAATTCAAATGACAGAAAGGAATAGAATCAGGCTAGGGAACCCTTCATCCAGCAGTGGATTGATCCTAGTTGATGATGATGATGATGATGATAACGATATGAATATGTAGATAAATATAATTTCACCGATTTTGATAAATACAGCAATTCAAAAGACAGAAAGGAGTAGAATCAGGCTAGAGAGGCCTTTATCCAGCAGTGGATTGCTTCAGGTCGATGATGATAATGACAATATGAATATGTAGGTAAATATAATATCACCGATTTTGATAAATACAGCAATTAAAATGCAGAAAGGAATAGAATCAGGCTAGGGAGGCCTTAATCCAGCAGTGGATTGGTTCAGGTCGATGTTGATAAGGATGATATAAATAGGTATAGTATCACAAATTCGTTTAACTGCTAGTAGTAGAATCAGGTTGCGGAACCCTTCATCCAGCAGTGGATTGATCCTAGTTGATGATGATGATGATGACGATACGAATATGTAGATAAATATAATATCACCGATTTTGATATATACAGCAATTCAAATGACAGAAAGGAGTAGAATCAGGGTAGGGAGGCCTTTGTCCAGCAGTGGATTGGTTCAGGTCGATGATTATAATGACGATATGAATATGAGGATTTATATAATATCACCGATTTTGATAAATACAGGAATTCAAATGACAGAAAGGAATAGAATCAGGCTAGGGAGGCCTTTATCCAGCAGTGGATTGATCCTGGTTGATAATGATTTAAATAATATGTATAACACCAATTATTGTTGAATACCTTTTAAATATTTTTGGGTTAAATGAGCTAATTGAATGTATATAAGTTTCATTGGTTTAAAAAATTATCATTTAACAGCCATAAAAAAAATGTTACGTTATCAAACTTTGAAATAATATTCAATGGTTGATCCAGTGTTGCCATGTCTACTGAAATTTCAGTAGATCAACTGATATTTTTCGCCAATATACTGAATTTTTGATTTTTTTTCGAAATTCAAGAAATCTACTGATATTTGTGTTTCCCCATAATTGTAAATTAACTGATGATTCTTTTAATAATAAACTTGAAATGATTTACGCATGACCTTTTTTGATGTTATACACTTCTAAATTGACATAAAAAGCATTGTAACTCTACCCAAGAGCGCCATTTTACCCATTAATATCATCATTGTTTACAATAAATTAATATTATTAGTTATTGTTATTCTTATTAGTTTTAAATTATATCTAATAAACCACATTTTTCAAAATCTACTGATATTTTATGAAATCTACTGAATTTTTTGTCAAAATCTACTGAAATTTTAAATTTTGACTTGGCAACACTGGGTTGATCGCATAGTCAGTGTTGCCATGTCTATCTACTGAATTTTAAAATTTTGACTTGGCAACACTGGGTTGATCGCATAGGTTGATACCTTTTCAATATTTTTGGGTTATAATGAGCTAATTAAATGTATATAAGTTTCATTGGTTCAAAAAAAATTTCATTCGACAGCCTTACAAAAAAAAAACAAAAGTGACATCAAATTTTAAAATATTATTCTTTGCGTTGAAATGACGTACGCGCGCACCCGCAGTGAAATGAAATAAATATTTTTAATGTGAATTCGTATAAATGTTATTGTTTATTTGAATAATTATAGTTATCTATAGGTACTTGCTATAAATGTGAGTTATTATATAGTGATGTGCATCTTTAAAATCATTATAAGACGTAAATAATCTCAGCTACAACTTCGTAATGATGTCGGAATGTAGTTTTTAAAGTGATTTTTTTGTGACTGTGTTGAGTTTTATAAAATTGTGCTCACTTCGAATTACAGCCACTCGAATGCATCCGATAAGTAAATATGTGGTGAGTAAATTGGGATAATGTATGTAAGTACACATAGCGTGATAAATTCGTAGTGTCAAAAGACTTCCTTTCCGTCAGAGGTGTAGAAACTTAACTAAAAACAAAGAACTTAATTCATAAAAATTTAAATAAATCAGTTCTAATATGTTTATCGGTTTATCTTATTATGATTAGTTTGTGAAAATCGATTGTATATATCGGTTAAAACGCATTTTATATTTAAAGCAGCCATCTTTGGTTAGTCGGTTTGAGTGTTGCAAACATTGTGAAAAAATAAATTTCCGACATAATCAGTTGTCAATAAAGTGGCGTGTCGCTGGAAAATGTATCGGGAAATGAATAAAAATCACCGATTTTGGGTGGAATTTCGTCAAACGGCTGTCAACTATGAAAAACCCATTTTTAACGATCCGAAAACTGATTTTTTTTTTAACCCATCGGACGTGACGAATAAGGCACACAATCGTTCGCCAAATATCGGGAAAGCTGTAGGATAATAATATATAGGAGATAATGAAATATTTTTTTGCCTTATGTTTGTATATGTTGTATTAAGTGCCGGGAGGTTTTATATGGCGGCAAGTGAGAGGCTGCATATTTTTATCAAAAATAAAACTTATCATTTTTTATTTATTTTTTTTAAATATATTGAAGTTTGGGTGAAATAGAAATAAGAAGTGATTAAAAAGAAAGGGTGGCCCGCCAAATGTTCTTGATTTCAAAATTGTCCCTCAGACGAAAAAGTTTGTGAACCCCTGCTTTAGATTAAACAAATACCTATTTAAATACTTTCTAATTGACAATGGTCATGTGTATATTTGTGTAAAGTATACCGCTCAATTTATGTAGTTACGTTTGTAGGTGGCTTAAGTGCACCAGTATTTTTAACTATACCAGTGTTGCTATCACAATATGATACAATTTTACCCTATGCACACTCCCATATAGCCGGGATCGCAGACGGGAAAAACAAAAAAAAATTATAATTAGAATCTTTCATTTTGCAGGCATGAAAGACAAATGGGTTCCCGATATAAAACCTCAACCTGTTTCAAATGACTTAGATCACACTTTCGATGATTCTGCAGTCACAATTGTAGAACCAAAATCGGAAGAAAAACCAAAAGAGAAGATGAAGAAAGGAAAGAGGGTATCCAAAGCTACCGCAAAGAGTGTTGCGAAAATCACTGATCGATGCGTCACATCCAAAGCTACCGCAAAGAGTGTTGAGAAAATCACGGATCCAAGCGTCACATCGAATACAGGTAAATAACTCCACATACCTAACACACAACAGTGGCGAAGGGTGACTTTTGGAAAGAGGTAGGCTGTGGAGATCTGGAAGAAGGCATATCTTTTATTCTTTGATTATTTATTTCCTTGTTTTCAAAATTTTCAAAGAGATCGTGGGAGCATTTTAAAAATGCTTCTTTCATATATTTCCCATAACTGAACTGTTTCTTATTTGGTACAGCCATTTTTGTGGGTAGCAATGAAATTGTTTGTTACTGTATTACTAAGCTTGAGTATTTACGTACAAATTGATACCAAAATTGCTCCGATCAGATGAGGCATTCTCTCGCTACAGTGGTATCAAGCATTGTAAATTGATCAAAATCAGAGGTTCATGGTGCGGTTTCCTTCGCCACCTGATGAGGTCAGTGCGATAATATTATGTGTGATGCATAAATCCTAAAGACTGACCTATGCAATTATACACTTATATTAAAACGTTATTCTTGAAGTGTATTTGCCTGCAATTTTTTATATAGTGCGATATGTCATTTAGGCATGAACTTCATTGTTTCCGTTTCTGCATCGATTGGTAAATATTACTGGTTAGTTATATATTATTTTTAAATAATTTCAAAAACCGAAGAAAATACGCATGTCGTCATTATTTTTTAATATTAAGTATACATTATATACTTATACATACTTATATTTATTGGTAAAACATTTTTTTTCGTCAAAATAAATTCACGTGCCATGCAAAATCATCTGCCTACTGGTGGCACGCGTGCCATAGGTTTGCCATCCCTGCTATAGACTGACAGGTTACGTAACGTTAAGTCCATACGAAAAAATAACACAATTCCTAGAGAAATAATCCGACACTTATTTATGTGAAGACAGATCGCGAGCCTAATACTACAAGGTTCTAAGTGTTCGTCCTTGAAAAAACAAACTCAACAATGAAGTAGTATTCTAAGCTGCCACATTGTTACTTTTATTTCGTCAAGGACAAACACTTAGAACCTTGTAGTTCTCCACTCGCGAGATGGGTATATTTTTTTAAACCTTTGCAGATTGCAACATTTATTATATGACATCTGTTTGTCATTGGTAAATTAAATTATTTTTATAGAATATAAAATAATCAAGTGATTATAAAAGATTAAGTAGGTAGGCTTTAAATAATCGCATACTATGGAATCTTCGCCACTGATACACAACACTAATATGATGCTTGATCAAAACCATAGAGTGGCTGGGCTCATTCTCATCAATGACCCACAGTCAGGGTGGAGACAGAGATACAAAAACTAGTTGTACGCTTCATACAGGACAGGAAACTTGACATTCTAGAAGCCGGAAGGCAAACGAAAATCTTGTCAATCTCATACGAAACGGAGGGATGGTGTCGACTTGGATTAAAGACCTTGGACATTCAAAACAAGAGGAAGCGGCTTTGGACAGACCTGGATGGCGATAGATGCTAGTGGGGGCTTAGTTTTGTAGCGCCAGAATAAAGAATCAGAAGAAATAGCTCCACCTCTATGATACCTAATACCTCTATGAGCTCCACATAAACCAATGTTATTTAAAATTAGAATGAATGTATTCAATTATTTTACTGTAGTAGACATAGACATATCGCGAACCTAATACTACAAGGTTCTAAGTGTTTCTTTGTAACAGAAAAAACAACAATAAAGTAGTACAGGTGGCTTACGACTTTCGAACGTTCTACTTTCACACAATTCGCTATTTCGTACATTTCTTAAAATTTAGATTTTTGTTGATAAAACAAAAACTGTGTACTTCCATGCAGTCACTCCTCTCTCCTCCGCTCCCCGTCACCTTCTCAAATACGTAAAAGGGTGGTAATGAACTATCTCTTAACAAATTTATCAAGAATACACCTGATTGCTAATACGCCTCGTTAGCTTCATTATACCCATTGATAAATAAATATTTTAAAGTTGTACACTTTTTGATGTTGTTTTTTTACATCCCCCTACTTTCGAACATCCAACATTCGAACACATCAGGAACCAAATACGTGCGAATGTCGAGGGCCGCCTGCATTCTAAACTGCCTCACTTTTATTTTTGTTTTACCAAAAATAAACACTTCGAACCTTGTAGTTCTGCATTCACGATATATTATGTTAAATACAGGGGTGTCGCAATATGGCCTTTATGTTATCTTTCCATTGGTGTAGATTTTGTAGGGGGTTGAAAAATATCGGTTTTCCCGGTCCTCGAAATTTCTCTAAAAGACCCTATGTGTCATTATGATGCCATATCTCTTCTCATTATGCAAATCTACATTTAATGATCCGATTAAAATATTTTTAATTAGTTTTATATCAAATGTCTTTTTGTTTAACGTGCGTGTAAGTTTAATTTAATTTCCAATAATTAACTTTAGGTATATAGTAAATTATATTCAGTAAAGTTTTTATTGGAGTTTGCAATTTGCATACTTTTTCAGATCAAGAAAACGTGCAACGCATGACACGGAGCACCTCCCGGGTACCGTCGATTCCAGAGTATTTGACTGAGTTAATCACAACGTATTTCTCGGGTGCCGCCGCCGTGCCACAGATAACGCCTAGAAACTTAAGGGGCAGAGGAGCGCGGAGAAGGACGTCCACTGGTGGCAGACGCCGGACTCCCAACCGCGGCAGGCGGTCGCGTGGTCGGGCCAGCTATGCCAACAATTATATCAATTTGGGTAATAATTCTTTTATAACCATCGAGGAACACTCAACTCTGCATGATATCGACCCTTAATCGGCAGAACAACGTAAGCGACAATTCATAAATTTTAGAGAAGGTTTTTTTTAAATTATTCCCGTAATTAGTTCCAAAAATGAATTCTGTTAATGTGGTTAATAATAATTGGTTACTGCCTATACGGAAATTATAAAACAATTGTATTAGTGCTTTTAGTTTTCGAGATAGTGGCGGTAACGCTGTTTTGCTTATGTCTATGATGCAATATTTTTTCCAGGCCTGTCGCTTACGCTATTTGGCGTAGTCGTTTTTATTTATAAATTTCATGCTAATTATCATGACAGGGCATTACTAATTAGGTATTAAAATAAATAACATAAGTACCCATTTATTTTACGAAAGGGGGCGTTGTTAAATAAATTAAAAATACTTTGACTTTTTAAATTAATATTTTTGCTTGTAGATACTTAATCACATATAGGTAAAATAAAAATAAATGATTGGTATTTTTAAGGTTTCGCTTATATTATTAATATTATCAAGTATTGTTATTTTTCAAAATGAAATAGGTACGTATCTATTCGTACATAATTAAATATGGGGACCTACTAATTATGATAAAATAAAATTCAACTATTCAGTTTTACAAAAAAAATATTGTCCCACATTTTTTAAGCAGTAATCGCTGTATTATCCTCATTCACATCTTCCTGATCGGATTCCGGTAAAGTATCTTCCACTGATAATCCATGTGGCAGTTTCATAAACTCATCCGTCATCTCTGAGGGATATTACATTTAACACAGAGACTTTTAAGATCGTTATACTCGATCTCCGATATTGGTGATTTAGCACTATACAGCAAGGGTGGCTGCGCTTAAAGCATCACAGCACTTGATCGGGATCTGATGACATTTTCTAGGTCTAACAGTTTAGTCCTACTGTCACCAGAGTAGGTACAATATTTGGTAAGTTTTTTAAATTATGCCTTTCGTAATTCACCAAATTTAATTTTGAAGTTTGAAGGAATGCAAGTAGCAGCGAAAGATTTCCAGTCACGGAATTCTGCATATGACATGATGACCTAGCGTTGAAAATGATAGTGGGTCATTCTGATAGTGCCCAAACTACTCTGAATATAAATGACTCAATTGTCGCATGAATCGAATCAACCGGCATCGTAGTACGACCAGTGGGTCTATTCTATACTTATCGACCGCTAAAGTGATAGATATTATCAAACTTAGGGTAGGTTTATATAAAAGTGTTAGTACTTATTGCAACAATTACAATCAACGTATTGTAATTGTTACAATACGTGCTAATTCTATAATACAAACCTACCCTAAGTTTGATAATATTTATCACTTTATCACTTTAGCGGTCGATAAATTACAGAATAGACCCACTGGTAATAGAAAATGTATTTCTATCAATTCAATGAAAGTTGAATTTTTCATAAAATAAGATAGCATACCCAGTGTTGCCCGGTTCTTATTCTGACCAATCACAGTATAATAATTCCTTGATTTTTTCCCGCTTTGTCAGTCCTGTCCAAAGATTTGTGCATGATTGCGGAGATCTCATTACTGCCACGTTTACCATCAGTTTCACCCCATAAAAAGCAGTATCCATTATTTGTTCCACTTTCGTAGATACTTTCATTATAGTATGCGTATTTCGACTAGGGAGTGTTTAGCACCTTCTCGAGGTCAAAACTTGCGCACAAAACGTCATTGTGATTTTTACTTTTGGCCAGATCATTAAAGAACATCTCCTTGCATTTATCCTTTACGGTAAGGGGACATTTGTAAGTATCCGTTTCAATTAGCCGAAGTCTCTCGTCACCAGACATATTTGTTACTTTCTCGCAAAAAGAACACTATTATCGTTTTTGGTAGATGAAAACCCAAGTTGAACTTACTGTCTATTAAATACGTTTCTGAAAACATTCCGAATCACGACATTAGTGGATTCATTCAAATAATCCAAATTTTCAGTATAAATTTTATATACATTTTTAACATTTCAAAAATCTACAGGAAGATACTATTCTTCGTAGATTATTCCGACAGTAGTGACATGGAACGGCGGGTAATTATTGTTTAATAAACTCTATTACCAGGTTTATTTTATCTCAGCCAGTTTAACTGGACGGCGCGAGCTTTGCTCCCAAATCGGTTTTCGAACAACTCACTACCAGACGGACCACCGAATAAACCGTACCGTAGCTTACACTATCAAATAACGTCGGTTACGTTGTTTTGCTCTACTTTATAATGCTATACAAGTTGAAACGCTAAAAGGCACAGACCCTAAAAAAATGTCACGCGATTGAGATCGGGCTCTAATATTTTTGTTACTTACGCGCTAGGTGATATTGAACAGTTCTCAATTTAAAACGCAATTTACCAAAAAGTGTCGCTTACGTTGTTCTGCCGATTAAGGGTCGATATATTAAAACACATTTGGTGCAAATATGTTTTATTTTAAATGGTTGATCAACTCGCACCGTAACCAAGGCATCTGCATCTATTTATGAATGGGAAGTCCATGTAGGTACCTTCTTTCGACCATGTCCGATCCTAAACCTAAGCCTTCACAAAGTGAAGGTTTGTATTACAAGATTTTGTTCTTATAAGAATCATCTGTCCAATTCAAGCTTAACTGGATGGTTTTAACAATAATTTTTTTTTCTATCATTTTAATTACAAACTAGAACAATATGCTTATTTCTATTAGCTGATTAACCTCTTTTTGCAATAAATTCATGATAAATGAAATTAGACATGTCAACATTTTTTTATATTAGTACATAATTAATCAGTTTTTAATAATTATCCCTTTGGATGCTATGATGCTTTTCAAAATCCTAGCGAGAAATACAACCATTTATAATTTTATTATTGTTGATAAAAAAAATTTGGTATTATTTTTAAATGCCTTATCTTTCTTATTGATTGTGCGAGAACGGGTTAATATTTTAACACTGAGCGTGCGAAAGACTAATAGCAACAACTTGTGGTAGGTTGAATTAAGTAGGTGTTGGATTGAATAAAGGATTAAATGAAAACTTGCCGATTGATGATAGATGAATCCACATTCCCTGCTCACACATGCGGTTTTTATAATTTGTCACACCCGTTTTTACTTTGCTCGACTTTGAAAGTTTCTTCGAACGTCGTTCTAATAGTTTTGTCAGCGGAACCTACCGCCATGATGGAGACAGGACCGCACAAAGCCAAAAGTGACAGTTGTTGGTTTCATATAAAATATATATTTCCACTCATTATAGGTTGCGATTCTGATGATGGTGACAATAGGCAGCCGCTTTTTTCTTCACCTCACTCTGCCAAACCAGTTATGTTAAATGTAAGCTATAGTTTATTACTTATTTAATTATATTTCTTCATTGAAAATACATAACTAGATGCCATTATGTAGTTTCAAAGTCACTAACCTCCGTTTTTACTTTTTTTTGATATTTTTCTTAATTTTAATTCTGTAAATCGGCTTCTTAAGGATAAGCCACACACAAAGGAGCATGGCGGGGCGCGCGCACAAATTTCACAAGTGGCGCAATGAATCATCGAAAATAATATGTAATCAAATACGGCAGAGCACACTGGCACTGTCGAGGCGCTGCGCCCGCCCGTCTCGTAATTCAACGCACACAGGTGGGGTGCATGCATCTTTTTGCTTCTCAGCGCGACGTTTTACTATGTATTCACAGGCGAAAGGGTTACTGGGGTCTCTAATTTAGCCGCCTGCTGGAGCGTCGTCAACAAGCGCGCACTAATAAAATTTTCAAAGTCTTCGTAAATTAGTAATAATATTAAAATAATTATTATGTGAGTATGTAATTATGTGCCGCCAAAGAAATAATTCAGATAGATAATAAAATATTGTATTATTCCATTATGAATCGCGAGTGAGTGAATAAGAGCCGACAAAGGACTAAAATTATAATAATGCTTCTTCGGCCACCTGAACCTATGCCAATAAACAATATTATAGGCAAAGAGGTGTTGCGCGGGACGCGGTGTATGATTTCTGGCGAGAATGCGTCGCTTAACTCACTTTGGCCACGAGCACTCTGATCCGCTTGTTTTGGTGGGCTTTGTCGCTTAGGGTCAAAAAATGATTTCTCAATTTTCTCTACTTCGAGCCAAAACACAGTTAAATTTAAATTCCATACCACAGAATACCAACCTTATAAAGAGCTGCCTGCCCTGAGAATTTATGTATTTAGACTTATCAATATATTCACGCCATACACGGATATTATGTACTAATGAATTACTTTAAGTCATTTTTTGATACTTTTATTTGTCACTTAACGTGATAATAATATGTAACATTCAATTACGTATATATGTACATAAATGTACAGCAGTGGTGAAGGGTGGAGATAGTCGGTGGAGATCCGACATAAATGGTGCACACTAAACTTTGTCAGTCACACTTATTTATTTTTTACAAATTTCTGATGGTGTTGGCAGTCAGTACAACTGACAAAGTTTAGTGTGGACTATTATATATTATACCTCCACCCTTCCCCACCCTTCGTCAGACATTATAATCCTGTTATTTAATTGTAGCAATAGTGCATTGTTAACCGATGTTATAATTTTTAGGATTCGGTGGCGGATTTGGAACACGGAGGTTCGTTCTCCGAAACTCTGGACAGCACCCTCGAAATGGACAATGAAGAATTGTCTGTCAAAGTACACTGGAGAAGCAAAGACTATCTCAAATTTAAAATTAGAAAGGTAACAATTAATATTTGATTTTTCACATCCCATTTTTGTGTCTTTCCTTTCAATGATGCCAATAATGTGTAGCGTCCCACTCTACTCAGTCATGATTCAGTCCATTGCACGCCTCAGTAGAAGGCACACGCGCATTACACACTTTTTTTTTATGGTTGCTTTAATTTTTCTTGTGTGTGTGAGTGTGTAATGCGCATGTGGTTTCTACCGAGGCCTGCAATAGACTGAATCATGTCTACAACTGTATTCATACATGTATCGGCGGTGACTTGCCGATATTGCAAATCTCTGTCTATGTTTTGAACAAACAACATTAATGAGGAGCTGAGGATTGAATGAATACAAATGCACTGGTGTTAATCGGAACTTAGAAATGCCAACAATATTGTATTCACTCCCACGCACGCTTCCCAGTTGGAGACGCTATGTATAGTATTTAGTGGCCTTTCAGGTTCCAGAATCTGGTTGGCTTGAAGATCAGAAACTGAACCATGTCTGACTTCACTTCTTCATTCTCAATATGATAAGAGGTTGCGCGATCTGTTTTTTTTATCTTCTCGTTACTCATAAAGTTATACCTAGCATCTGCTGCAAGTATCTGTCCTCAGAGCTCAGTATACAGTTGCTCTGAGCCTTGGTAACATTTTCATAACTCTCCACTGTAAAGCAGCATCGTTAGAATGTAAGCATTGAACTGACAGCATTTGGTTTTAACAGAGTACACCCGTGGGTCCCAGACATTCCTCGTTGTTGATAGCTGAGTATTTCTACAACCATTTTCCTTGGAAAGCGAGCTCTCTTTATGTGTACACAGATGCGATTTAATCCATAGAGTCGGAACATCAAAAAACCAAACTGTTGAAATACTCAAGCCATAACGAGTGAAATAAAATGAATTGTGCATAGAGGGCAGTTACTTAAAATTCCTTCATTAATGCTGCTACAAAAATTCTCTTTCCAAGATATAAGTACCGCTTCCGCAATAATATTTATGACACAATATTATTTAACTAAGACATATTGTCAAAATGATTTAGTGTTCAAAAGTACTTAGCACTTAGATTGAAGTTTTGAGATTTCTCGCAGTAGGTTCCTACCGACTTCACAAAGCTTGGTTTTTGTACATGCGATTTCAACCATATGCGTGGATACTTTTTCAATGTTGTTGGCGAAAACACCAATTAGGTACTTAGACACTTAACTAATGTCATAAACGTAATCCAATCCCGGCGGTATCGGTCTAGTTAACTGCCCGGTAGGATTTTATTGCTTGGGTCGAAAATGTTTTTAAACGATCGACACATTAATAGTTTTGCTCGATATACCCGAGAAGTAACTCGTTATAAAAGTGAATAAATGTATGGAGAAAATCATAAACTAAAATGTCAACGAATGTTTCCTCATTACATCCGAGATCTCCCTATTTCCGTGATCGTAATAAGCAAGTTCGACTGTATATGAATTGTATTTCTCATTTGACAGCACCAGAAATTGACAACGGTTTTCGAGCATCTCGCTGAGTTGGTATGCGAACCGATAGATCATATCCTGTTGACCCTTGGAGATCGACTGCTGAGGCCTCAGGATACACCTGCACTAATTCAATATAACATCTGCCAATTTATCGGTATGTCATCAATTATAATATACATCGAACTTAATGTCTTATCTGTCTGTAGACCAGCAAGTATTGATGGGTGAATACCGGGTCGCAAATCACAATATATTATGTATCATATCCAAGGTCCATTTAATCAATTAACCTCTGATAAAGCAACTATTACATTGTTAAACTTTTATGTTAAATACTTTAATAATAATTTAAATTTATTTAGTTTACATAAATGTTTTGTACTATAAACATTGTAGTATCGTCATCAGCTATGGTCGATCCACTGTTGGATGCCCTAGTTTTTTGCTGCCACGTACATCAACAAATTTTTTTGACCTCGTCAATCCAGCGAGTTTTAGGGTATGGTTGTTTAGTGTCCCATGTGTACCTACTACTGTATGACGGCATTTGTCTAGTGATTGTCCAGTCGCCGAGCGACATGTCCAGCCCATTACTATTTCGTCTGTTGTGCAAGCGCACTCTTGTTTACCTCTTATCCATTGGTTACTTCCATTGTAATTTGGAGACACGGTTGAGGTCACCACTGTGGATGTATGTGAAGGTGGATGAGCGATAGAGGAGTGAAGAAGTGAAGTCTGAGGATGATGTAGATTGTGTGTTTATTTGCGAGATGGACAGAAGTACAGTTTACATAGGTACATAACAATATTACACGATATAAGATACAATGAGGATATATCGGAGTGAGTTTACGAAGTGAATATTACGAGTGAGTGATTTGTTCCATCATGATAGCCTTTTATTGAACCCGTCATGATGGAAAATGCTTACACTCAGTATCTCAGCCATTTGGTGAGAAAATACATTTTTAGTATCATCATCATCATCAGGGGCGCGACAACCCGGTGTGGGTCCTGGCCTCCTCCAACAGCTCCCTCCACCTGTCCCAACCCAGTGTGGCCGCTTTCCAATTTGGTACCCCCAGAATACGGCAGTCACTGGCAGCTCCATCTAACCAGCGAATCTTTGGCCTCCCTCTTCTTCTACGTCCTATTGGATTGCTGGACATCACCCTCTTTGCCGGTTCATTGTCATTCATACGGTGCACATGACCTAGCCATCGCAGTCTCCCAATCTTAATTGATTGAACTGCGCTGCAATCTTCGTACAGCCCGTAGAGCTCAGCATTATATCTTCTCCACCAATTGGTGCCATCCCTGATCGGTTCATATATACGGCGGAGAATTTTTCTTTCAAAGATGTTCAGGGCTCGTTTATTTCGCAAAGTTAATGTCCAGGTTTCCGATGCGTAGGTGAGCACTGGCTTTACAAGTGTCTTGTAAAGAGTGCTTTTAGTTCGGCGAGATAGTAAGCGGGACTTAAAATGTCTTAACAGACCAAAGTAGCATTTATTTGCACACATGATTCTCTTGTTGATTTCTTCTGTAATATCATTGTGTCAAGTTACAAGAGATCCAAGGTATATGAAACTGTCGACCGTATCAAACTTGTATGCACCAATATCTAACTTTGGTGCGACTTCTCGTGGTGTGACATAGATAGGCATGAATTTAGTTTTTGCCTCGTTTATTTGTAAACCCATTCTTTTGGCAGAGGCTTCTAGTGCTGTGAATGCCTTTTTCAGCACCAATTCTGATATGGCAATGATGTCGATATCATCGGCATACGCCAGCAGCTGCACAGGCTTAGTAAATATCGTGCCGCTGCCACAGGCATCAATCTTTGCATCCCGTATCGCCTTTTCTAGCGCAATATTGAAAAAAAGGCATGCCAGAGCGTCACCTTGCCTTAGGCCATTCAGTGATATAAATGGCTCGGATATTTCCGTTTGAAGCTTTACCCGGCATTGTACTGGTGTCATTGTCATCTCTACAAGTTTAATTATTTTCGTCGGAATTTCAAATTCTCGCATTGCTTCGTATAACCGGTATCGATTAATGCTGTCATAAGCTGCATTAAAATCAACGAACAGGTGATACGTGTTAATATTGAATTCAGTGGTCTTTTCTAGAATCTGCCTTAGAGTGAATATTTGAGTAATTTATAATATTTTATGATATTTGTAATATTTTTAATATAATAAACATTAATAAATATCGCCGAGGTAAACAAAGTGCTTGCTAAGTAGTAATTTGATTGTGTGAAAAATGTATACAAAGAAATTGCGTGTATTACCCATTAATTAAATAGATAATTGAATGAATTTTGAAAGCGATCCGTATGTCATAGATTCTGCTGACACTGCTTGGTTCTCATGGAACCATCGATAGCCACAGTGATATAATATATAATTATAAAGGAGTTTAGCCATGTAAACGCCAGTTCAATTAATGTTTAAAAAACCTCATTGACATTTTCAGAAGGAGGCGTGGTACCTCACAGTGTCACAAACATCGCCCAGGAGTCGGCACTGAAGTACGGGGTCACCGACATTGCGACCACCGTTGACCCCAATCAATTGAAAATCAAAATTCAGACAAAGACCATGAAGTCACCCATAGAAGTGGCGATAGGAAAAGATCAAGTAAGCACATTAACATCCGTGCAATTGCTCAGTAAGACAATTGAAAAGCAACGGATTTTTCACTACAGATGTTGTTTTGTCTTCTTCGTTTGTGTGTCTCTCACTGATGAGGATTGTGACTCTTATTAATAATGTTCTAGTTATGTTTTTAACAATAATACTTGTCTATTAACGTATTTAAATAACTTCATTATTTTATATTCTACACAAATCATATAATTTGCTAACGACATGTTCGTATTATAGACTGACATATAGCCATTGGCACTAATGCGTAAGCAGCTATTAGACCATTGACACCAACACAATCAACCAAAGGCTTCAAATAATTTGGTGAATTTCATGCATACAACACATACATACAACTTCCCACATGTTACAAAAAATATACCTACACAATGTCATAACCCATTGTCTTTATTAATATTGTCAGGATGCCTTCGATGTATGCCGATAACCTCCTTTACACAACTGTGAAAAATATCCCTTATTTTGACCGTTCAAATTTGTGGCCTGTATCTATCGAGTCAAGGCTCATGTTATTATTTTTTTCTTCCAGAAAATGTCAGTTGCGATGGTGAAATTCTCGGAGGAGATGGAAATTCCGCTGGCAAAGTTGAAATTTTACTTTGACGGCGATATAGTCGACGAGAATTCCACGCCTGAAAGTCTGGACATGGAGGGCGGAGAGTGTATAGATGTCATTGTTCATACCTGATTCTTTTTAATAATTAATGGTTTTTTACATAAATATCTCAAAATTTTCCATACATCGACTGTTTAATCTGCAAACCGGCTAAATCCATTTAGGCAAATTGTTCAGGAAGGAGAAAAAACTTAATTTAGTGAGCGGGATTTAACAATTCTAAAATTCATTGGAAATTTTTTTTTTACAAATAAGCTACACTACTGTCCGACAAGAAGATCTAGCCAATAACTGGAAGTCGGCGGAGTCGAAGTGCGATTAACTAAATAGGAGGGGCTTGTTAGTTCACAGTTTTAACACGAGGACAACTCGTCGATAACCAGAAGTCGATGCAATCGAAGTGCGGTTAAAATAGGAGGGGTTATTAAAAGGGTCACAGTTTTAACACGTTGACAAGAAGACTTTGTTCGACAGTATGAATTATTGCACTGTCTTAGCATCCTTTTTATATATAAAGAAAATTTATATTATGAGTGGAGTTGTTCCATTTATGATATTGGAAATTTGGCACCTGCAGTTGGCTGTTTTGTGTGAAGAACGATAACGCATTTATTTATAGGTTTAGGAAATTGAAATTTCGTGTGTGCATAGAAAACGTGCTTTATAACAAAATTCCATCAAAATCTCATTTTTGGTCAAAAGTGCGGTTAGCTGGTTTGCAGATTAAGCAGTCGACGTGTGTGTATGCATTGGTATCCATACAGGATCTGGATCCGTTCAATAATGCCATTGTAGTTATCAGTTTACAGAAAGTTGAAAACATTTTAAATTAATAGATGCCAACTGACCAAAATTGGTTCGTTTTGTGTAAATACCATCTACTTGCATGAAACCGGCAAAAAGTCAAAGTACAAAATATTTAACAGATACCCTCCATGTGTAGATAAATACTTAAAAATAAATTGTTATTATGTTTATTACGCCTCTCTTAAAAGCCTTCTAGGCATTTTGATTTTACTAACAGTTATCGTCAATTTGGTTATAGGACATCTGTAGACGTGTTAGGTGACATTTTTCTGTCAGAAAATGTAGGATGATATTGGGTGGTCAAGTCATCCAACTGTCGAATTGACCCCATAGGCCTTGTCCAAATAGCGCGTGTCTCACGTCCTATACACTCAAGTACCAAATTTGTGCTGCGTTCTTATAACGCGTTTTAGTTGGCAGTGTGTGACATACTACATTTTTAAATAGGCATAAAAAACGAGCGCCACTCACAAAGCTCCTGAGATTTAACGTCAGCTAACAAGATGTATTCTCAGCATTGTACAACGTAGGTGACGTAATTTATTTTGAAATGGCCATAAAACTATCGTTTCAACTTCAAAGCGGTCGTAATTTATTTTGAAATGGCCATAAAACTATCGTTTCAACTTCAAAGCGGTCGTAATTTATTTTGAAATGGCCATAAAACTATCGTTTTGACCTCAAAGCGTTCGTAATTTATTTTGGAATGGCAATAAAAATGTGGCATTGTCGAGAATCTAGTGAGTGCTTGCGCTTGTCATGTGACAGATGACATGCCGCTAGTCAAATCGTGCCATCTGGACAAGACTTTAGGGTCAAAGAAGCGTATCTTATTTTTCTATTCTTTACAGGTGAACCCAAAAACAAGTAAATTTACATTCCACTGATATTACCAAGACAGTATTCACAGGTGTAACATATTGAACTATCTTTTATACTCTCTTGATAGACTCTTTCACTTATGCTAGAAACACATTATCATCGCGTCATGTGAGCTCACATGCTAGAACTTTTTTTTTTATTGGGTCTCAACAGGGTGGATGTTAGCCTTTTTGTCTTTTTCGAATTAAAAATTAATTAACAAAAGCCAATCAAGTCAAAATAGCCAAAAACGTAGTTCGGACCTTTTACGTAGGAGGTGTCGAAATGTTACCTTTAGCATACATAGCATATTTAAAATCTAATTTTATAAATTGCAATGAGACTAGGGATTGCAATACCGAATGAATATTTCAATACCGGTATTTCTTATTAAATATCGGTATAATACCGGTATTCATCAAAACACATTTTCGACAAAAAAAAGTAGGTACCTATCAATAAATATAGCTGTTGAAATCTATTAGAAACATTATTTTATAGCAACCTAAAGTACATACTTACATTTTTTATTATGTTGACCTTTATGCATATGTATAGATCATAATATTTTAGAACTGCTAGAATTTTTACAAATAATATAAGTTCAGGTATGTACAGGAAAATCTCTCTCAAATTCATATCAATGATGGATCAATAGTCATAGAATAATTGGAAATATCTGCCATGGATGTTTTCTTTTTCGAAATATGTTAATTCCTCGCGACAATTCTATAAGTATCTTTGAAGGATTTTGTCCTATTGTTATTTAACTTTGTTGGTTTTAATCGATATATTTGCATTTATTCAGCATTAATCTTATACACTAAATTTAATATGCAATATAGTTGTAAGTAGTGAACAAAATAACATGTAATTCATTTTCGAAAAACATAAACGTGTATGCTTTCTTAATACCGAAAATACCGGTATTTTGGATTTGTGAAACCGGTATTTTGGTGTCAATAAATAATTGAATACCGGTTTTAAAATACCGGTATTGCAATCCCTAAATGAGACAATAATATAATGTGAAATCTCTGCATACACTAATGAAGGATTTATTGGACATTGGGATATCCATATTATATGCAATAATTTATGATTCAATTTAATTATACATGTTAATATATCTCTTATTCATTGTGAATAAACTACTAAAATCTGTGCTTTGGTTAGAAGCAGATAGAGATTTCTATGAATTTATTAGTAAACAAAATGCTCTCTAAAAAATTTTTTTGATTACATTAAAACGTAAAAAATATGATTCTTTTTTAATTTACCGTACTGTACTAACTAACCAATTCACCGAAAAATGGTAAAGCATGTTCTAATTTCAACTGCTCAAAATTGAAATATGTGGTTGGAACATTAGATTTCATTGTGATGACCATAGACCAGTGGCGGAGGGTGGAGGTAGCCTGTTAATATCTGACTTAAATAGTGCACATTAAACTTTGTTAGTCATGTGTATTTGTTTTTATTGAACCAAGACTACAATTTACAGATGGTGTTGGTTATTTTTAAAAAAATCAATTAACCCTGCCCAACCAAACCATAATAGTTTTGGTATATTTTGGGCGATCCCACAAAATTTTGCACACTTATTCATTTTTACTTATTTGTTTTCATTGAATTAGAAACACATATTACACAAGCTGTTGATTAATTTTTTTTAAATCATTAAGCCCTGCCTAAACCAAACTGCTGCCAAAAAAAAAAAATATTATTCTATCTATGAAATATCCAAAATTAGGTGTGTATGATTTAATGGCCTAATTTTAGATAGTTTGTAGATAGATAAGTATTTTTTGACTATTATTTATTATGGTTTGGTTTCGCAGGGTTTAATTGAATTTTAAAAAATAACTAACACCATCTGTAAATTGTAGTCTTAGTTCAATGAAAATAAAGACGTATGACTCGCAAAGTTTAGTGTGCACTATTTATGGCGTATCTTGTCGGCCTACTTCCACCCTTCGCAACTGCCATAGACAAATATCACCCAAAATAATTGTAATGTCTAAAGGGGTTTTTCTTTACCTGATTATGCTCCAGCATCAGAATATAAAGCGAGCACAATGTTGCGCCAATTCCAACAATCCATTGCCACGTCTCCCACCTTCTAAGATAGTGTGTAGACCACTTTTATCGCATCGCTGCATGGTGAGGAAAGGTCGACCACAACGACTGAATCCGTGCAGCTGTGCTTCAAGAGTGTGTGTCGCCCTCTTGGGTTTTACTGTGTATGACAGGAAAAAACAATTAGAAATACTTAACGACTGTTTATGAAAAAGGGTGCAACCCTAGATTTTTTGTGTTTTTGTAAGTGCTTTTATTAGATATTAACAATGTATACAACTAAATACACGTTCTGTAAAAAGGAAGTAAGCCGCAAAAGCTGAATTATTATCTAAATTCAGGTTTTAATTGAGCTCTAATTAAGTTTTAATTTAAGGAAAAAAACATTTACCCTCAATTTTAATGATTTTTCTTTAATAACTTATTTAATTATTATTAGATCGCACAGATATTACACCAAATCATCAATCATCATGCATGCGATGTCTGTGCCTATTTTTTTTTTTTTTCTTAATATTGAACCAAAATCATTCAGAAAATGTTTTTTACCCCTCCTGTAAAATTTGTTTTGTGAGGGTTACACCCTTTTTTCTAAACACTGTCGTTAATCTTTGGTTTTACTTCGAATTGAATGAAGTTGACATAAATAATATTATATAGATATGTTTTTCGACTCAAACACGTTATTATTATGTATAGTTGTTTTATTAAATATTTGTTGAGATGTCGCAGATGCCGGTACTTTAAAAGTGAGTGACATCAGTCATGTCACTGGTCTGCCAAGTGCCCAATTTTATACGTTCCATAATCAACCCCAATTCTACGGTTTTCAAAGGACCCTAAAAAACGATAAATACGAGTTATATAGACAGTTTCCAGGTTTCAGTTTTCTTCATGGGTGGCATTTTAGTTGCTACTTATTATTATAAAATTATTATATTATAAAAATTTGTGATACTAGATGTGAGACAAGCTCGAGCGCCGACGGACCTATACAAACAAAGCGACATCACTGAAAGATCTGTATGTATCATAAACAATTCTACGAAAACGAAATGAAAAATATTCAACAAAAACGGTCAATCGGGATAATATTTAGACGATAGATCGAGGAAAACGATAAATCAGGGAACGGTTAATGCGGGATTATTTAACATTATTCTTATGGGTGTTTGGCGGGACTTTTAAAAATGAACCATCCGTGCGGGAAAACAATTTATGCGAGAACGGTAGATTGGGGTTCCACTGTAGTAGTTTTTAAGAGAGTTTCACTAGAAACAGAAAAATATAATTTTGCATTGAATAATTTCAAACAAAACATCTGGATTAGTGTACATAATCGTGTATGTCCAGATTTTTATGTTTTGAGAAAATTGAAGGTGAAATGAACATACATTTTTTAATGAGAATCTTATTTAGAAATGTGATATTCTATTCAATTGTTACTTGTGTGGTAAACTGTTACATTGCAATAAATGATTTGTGTCATAACTTGTGTTTTAATGAAATGACTTTCTTTCTTTTTATTTCCTGATTTTAAATGGTTATCATACATACCAATGGCGAAGGGTGTAACGTGAACGTATTTGTTGTGTGAACTAAGACCACAAATTGCAGATATTGTTGGTTAGTTATTACAAATCAATTAAACCATGCCTCAAACAAACCATAATAGTTTAGGTATGCTATGGGTGATCCGACAAAAATAGTGCACACTTTTTCATTCATACTTATTTGTTTTCGTTGAATTAAGAATTGGTACATATTACAGATGTTGGTTAGTTTATTAAATTCATTAAGCCCTGCCTAATCTAAACCATAATAGATAAAATATATTTATCTATAATATATCTAAAATTATGTATGTTTTAATGGCAAGACAAATATTTTTTGACTATTATCTATTATGGACTTGGTTTATGCAGGGTTTAATTGAATTTTAAAAACTAACAAACACCATCTGCAATTTGTAGTCTCATTTTAATGAAAACAAATACAAATTACTGAAAAGTTTAGTGTGCAGTATTTATGTTGCGCATCTTAACAGCCTACCTCCACCCTTCGCCACTGGTACTTACAAATCATATCATAATAAATAATTAAAAACAAATACCACAGACAAACGATCATCCATGAATTTTGTTTGTTGTCTGGCCTAATAATTTTAATTCAAAACTAAATAGAACATTCATAATTTTCTTAGAAAAACAAATGACAATGATTAACTATCAAAAGAGGACCAAAATGAACATTATCAATAGAATTTGGTTTAAAACATTTCTTTACCATGGAAACTGATAATGTTTTTGTTGCTATGGGATACATGATGTGTTTGTACATTGTTTACATGACTTAACCTCAAATAAAAACGCTAGTTATGAAAAGATAACACAAAATTTATTTAATATTTTCACCATGAAACCGTACAGCAAATATAATGTGAGAAGAAGTGGAGCGACTACCGTTTCGCGGTTTCCGGAAACAATCAAGAATGTCAACGAATGCACAAAGGTTATCAACACCATCAAAGACGAAGAGCAGAGTCATTTTCATTTTCCACCTTTGATGGAAGCCAAAAATATGAAAAGCGTCCCAATTAAAGAAACATTTGGTTCTCCGGCACCTACTGATGGTATGAATCTTTTTTTTTGACTTATTGAAGCACAAGGTCAGTCGGACTTATAACAATCCTTATCATGTCGTCGCTATAGTACTTGTTTTCCGAATAGACCAAATGTCGATTGTTCAGGAAACGAAAAACAAAGTTCCCTGTCTTATATTTCAATATCAGTTTATATATCAAGCACTCTGTCTCCTTTTTATGATTGCCACATTATCCAAGAAGAGATTTGATGAATAATATATTAGTATAATTCATTAAACTAAGAGAAAATACGTTTTATTTACAAGTAAACAATGTGGATATACGGATCATTCTCAGCGCTGGCTCCGAAAAGTGGATATTCGGAACAAAACAAGGACATTCGGAATGTAAGACCGTAGCTTATCGTTGCATGGACCACGGTATACCGTGTGGTCAAAAAGTACAAACTTAAAAACCTAATATTTATTTACGTAATTTTTAATAAATTCACTGATAGGTACATGATTTTTTGTAAATAGGTGATCAAGTTGTATCAATGATCGTTTTTACCTAATTTCATAGGTAATTATAAAATATGCCATTCACCATTTTCTGTTTACAAAATTGGGAATCAACATAAAATTATATACCTAATTATAGTTATAAAAAATCTGTATCCATAGATTTACGTAATAATAATGTAGGTAGTAAAATTTTCCTAATTTCTATATTAAAACGGTGGCAATGATATTTTTATTGGTCACAAATAATGCTTCATTATGGATTTTAATCGAACTTGATACAATTAAACTTATTACAAACCATATATTGCATATTATATACTATATGTTTTATGTGCATGGAACAAAAAATAGGGGCATGTGTTATTTAATAACCATTGATTGCGAATATATTATCCTGAGTATAATATTATTATATAAAATATTCACTCACGAAACCAGAATTAATCTTAATAGATCGTACATTTACTAAAATATCTATTGGATAGCCAATAGTATTATAATTATACTTAATGAAAATACAATCAAATGTACTATTCAATGGAAATCCACCAAAAAAAAAATAGGTATAAACATACATCTTATTAATAAATGAGATTAAATATTTGCGTACATTTTAACATGAATAGCTATAAAGTAAATTTAAAACAGAAAAAGTTTTGATTATAGACATTAATAATAATTATTTTTTAAGACAGTAGTTACCGAGTCACACTGTACAATTCGTATGACCGTTGGGATATTATCTCTGTTTCTCAGTACAAAATACAGTAATTTAGGTTAAAATACTTACTTCCATAACTCTGCTGTAAGTTCAGAGCAAACTGGTGATGTACCAGACAAGATTGATAACTTTAAATTTGATAAATTCACTATTTAAACGATAGAAACTTAAAATAACACAATAGTAGTCAAAATCGCGCGCTTTGAAAGACGAAAAACAGACATCAGTCACATATGAAGTGAGCGACATTAGAAGTACACAGCGCTATATGAAAGCGATATGCGAGAGTGAGACCGAGCTATTCTATTTGACATTCGGAAAATAAGCACAAAGCAATCGTTGCGAAACATGGCGTATTCGGAGTTTTTAAAAAAATATCTCTGTTTCTACATGAAAATATACAATTTTTATAAATGATTTCGATGTAGTTAGACAAAAGAAATATAACTGCATTAAAATGTCGATTTTGACAAAAATGGATATTCGGAAAACAAGTACTATAGCGACGATGTGCCAATCTACTTGCTTCTACATAGGTAATGTCAGGTCTGCTGAAATCTTCTGTTAGTAATTTTTATCGGTATTCTAGGACTCGAAGAATCCTGTTGGTTTGAAAAAGAGAGGCAATGTATATGTCACCTCAAAAGGAGGTTTCTTATTAGATTTATGAGAAACGGTTGTCAACCATTCATTTTATTCATTAATATTATATAACATTACGAAGTACATTTTGAAAACATTCACATAATACAGAAAAGCAGTGTATATGTTACGCCGAATCTGCGAAATTGACTATTACATGAAATGGGCAAAATTTTACCTAAATCATGAAAAATGCAAGCCCGTTGCCTTATTCATGAATTAGGCAAAATATCTGCCAAGTGCGTGAATTCGGCAGTAATTTTTCTGCCTAGTTCATGCATTGGACAAATTAGATAGTAGCGCTACGGTGGTGTTTTTTGCAACTAAACCAAATGTGTCAAAATGCTCATGCATTGGTCAAAATAGATGGTCGCGCTCCGGTGGTGTTTTTTGCAACTAATTAAACTAACCAAATGTGTCAAATGTCATTGATTTTATAAAAATATACCAATCAATAACTACAATGACGTTCATATCCATTTACTATGCCCAAAAAAAATCTAGAACTATAATATATGATAACGGAAGAATTTTATTAAAAGGTATTTTCGCGATTTGATTCGTGCTTGGGTATCAATCGTGCAACGGTCGATTGTTTGTTTGTGATAGTATGATCTGTTAGTTTGTTGACACTTGTTAGCTAACCTCAAAGTGGACATTCAGTTGAATTCAGAATTACAAAACCTAACCTAACCTAACCTAACCTAACCTAATAATAATAATATTATAATATGTCCAATTATAACTCATAAAACCATCCGTATTAAAATTACTTTTTCTACTGTCATGTTGACAGCTTAAGAATTCCATACCCTGGTGAATTCACGCACTCGGCAGATAATTTACCTAATTCATGAATAAGGCAACGGGCTTGACTATTACATGAATTAGGCAAAATTTTGCCCATTTCATGTAATAGTCAATTTCGCACATTCGGCGTAACATATACATAATTTGAATACACCTACTAGATTTATTTTTTTAAATACGATGCCCTACTGGACTAACCACTGCATTTGCGCCAATGTGCTTTACCAATTACGCTACGGACACCCTACTTAATTACGACAAATTTAACTTGTACCTAGTTCTTACATGAAATGCTTATATGTAAATTATTCATTGAATATGTAATAGAAATGGTTTATTATATTATAGGATTTGGATATACGGAAGTACACCGTGTGAGACATATTTAAAGAATTTATAAAATATTCACTTATGAGGTAGAAGTGGAATATGTCGAAAACTGAAGCACTTTGAACAAATTTATTGCCCTCCCAATTGGTGTCACCAATGGTACGTCATTACTGCAGCGTAGGAGAACAAACACTTGCTAACTTCTTACATAGTTATTAGGGATACACAGATCGCAAGCGTTCTAAGTGTCGATTTTTAATCAAAACGTATAACCATTAGTTCTATGCCAGCAAGATGAAAGAATGTATTAGTTCAAAAGTTCTCAATTTATTATGACAATGTTCTGGACTCGAACATATTGAAATGTAAATTTGCCAAATGCGGGATTTGAACTTGCAACCCATGGTAACAGAACCTTGATTATGAAGTGGTGAGCTTGAAGGCGTCTCATTTTTATCTTTTAATGGGTTTAACCTGGAGTTAATTTCCAAACCTTTTCCTTGGTGATTCTTCCCAGTGTGATAAATGTCTCATTGAATCAAGCATTAGCATATCCAAGGAGTAATATTTAACTACCGCACATATATAGGGAATTAATTTTAATACATATTATATGGTCACTATCAATATGCCATGCCACATCCACATTCGCCGAGACTACACAAACAAGGCCGAGCACCTGAATGTAGCAGTCGCGCTCGACCCTCCTTGTGTACCAAATAGTATCAGAAACGTCTTGACGAGAGTATGGATACTGCATTACTCATTACGTTTTTCGTTATTATTTGCTTGTTTCAGGATATGATGAACCAGAATCGAGGATGCTTCGATTAGCATATTTGCCGCCGAAAAGGAAAGCGAAAGAGAAATTTTATGGACCGGTAGACGAGCACGGACAGTTACGCTTTCCGAGGCAAAAGACCCTCGCGGAAATTGAAAAACATAAACTTTTACAACAGCAGAGAGACAAAAAATTAAAACCTTTAATGACAGGTGATTAAAAAAGCCACTTTAGTTAGAGAAACTAATGTCGTAAGTCATGAATTTGATTTTTGGATAATTTGTAAATATGTTAATATTGTGTACTTGAGAATCATTAGTCTATAGCGGGCATATTCAATGTGACAATCACACCATAGATAGGCCATAGGAATTCAGTTGTGAAAATGTAAAAAACCCATTCATTGAGTTGTAATATAATATAAGAAGTATTCGTATTAGAAGTATAACGATTCCCATTTTTTTTTCTTTAACCAGTTTATGTGAAAGTTGTCTTCAAATAAACGACAAGAATGACCAAATATCACTCATAGATAACCGCAGGAGTGAGAGAAAGAGAAGATATGAATTATTACACTTTAAACTGAGACGTAGTTTCGCCTCGTGTGTTAGGCTCTTTGCAGCTCAGAAATCAGTCAGTCTTAGCAATCAGCCAATATCAGGATATATCCATTGCGGCCTAAACCTAAGTCGACTTGTTTTCAAGTGTTCAACAATAATTTTACTAGAGCGATATAGTTCAATAATCGCCGCTAATCCTTATGGATTGTTTTTTGCGCAATGAAATGAACTCGAGATACTATCCAATTGTTTCACCAATCCTCCATAATATGACATTGCAGATATGCAATATAATTATGTCACTGTCCCCTAAAAGTTTTTATAATCCCTCGAATATCTGATTCAATCCTTCTCATTTATTTATTTTAAGGAATCGGTGGCATATGTACATAATTTGGGTCCTGAGAATATTTAGCTCTAATTTATTAAGAATGATATCAGAATTTTCTTAGTTACAAAGAAGAAAGTCAATAGTGGGCAAAAAAGACAGATAACTTATCATTTTCATGACCGATACGAATTTAAGTATTTCTTTATGATAGTGAAAATAAGTCTTGTTTAATTTGTAACGCTTCAGTGTCCTTTACCGAATTTCCTTATTATTGGCGCGTTTTGTCGATGCTGCCTTAATTTCTCAACTTAGCGAGGTCACTTCTGATATATGAAACATTGTGTTTATTAATTATTTCTATCAAAAAATGTTGAAACAGACACTGTTGACACACTCACTCAAAGGTTCGTAAACAACCGACGGCCATGTTGTTATAATCGTTGTCAGTGATTGGCCTAAATGGACATGGCTGAGTGTGATATAATTAGTTTGGTGGATGTGGGTGAATTTGAAAAAACTGTCCAACTAAAGTACCGAAGTTGAAGAATGACAATGAGAGTGTGTGGTGGATCGCTGCCAGTTTTGGATACCGAATAGTAGATAACAACCTACAGCTGCTCAATATGATAAGTATAAAATAATAATAGTTTTGTGTTGTAGGATTCGTTCCGCTTATGGACCTGATCAACGGTGAGTATTATAGAAGGAAGGCGCAGGAAAGAGAAATGAAAGCCCAAAGAATAGCCGTAATGAAATTGCGCAAACAGCAATTGAAAATCATTGCCAGGGACAATGAAATAAAGTATATAACATTAAATATTCATATTTAGTATTTTTGTTAATTTTTTTTATGTAAACCCAACGAAAACACGCGAAAATTTTGATACCATTTTTAGTTCATCAAATTCCGGCATATTACCGGCGATTACCGGCGTGGCGTACTGATGCTGTGTTATTGTTATGATTGTTCTTACACAATTTGATAACGCCTTATGCCGGGTCCACACTGGCAACATGTCGCCGGCAACCTCACTAAATTTTACGATAATTATCATAATTGCTTAAGAAATTTTACGATAATTATTATATTTATCGTAAAATTTAACGAGGTTGCCGGCGACATGTTGCCAGTGTGGACCCGGCATTAGATACACTTCCGGCGGGATTCGAACTCTGCATCCATTAGGTGTGCCTTACCAATTGAGCCACCTGCGTCCTACCTAATTACAACGAAATTGACTAGCATTTATACAGCCGAAACGCTTCATGAATTACGTTAATATTGGCAATCGAATTTTGTGGTTTGACTCAAGTTACCAATAGTAGTTACTTACTTCGATTCCTAGCCGATGTCGGGATCTATCCAAATTTTGGTCTTAGCACACTTGCACAATTCACAAAAATTGAAAATGCAACATTCTTAATTTTAAATTCTCAAAACTTATGAATTACTTATTATGAGTGTTCCGTTTGATTGTGGATCGGCATTGGGACTTCGTATCGCGCTTCTAGCTGATGAAAATGCACTGTAATGGATTGAGACTCTAACGGTGTCTCTCTAGTGATAATTTCTTCTCGACAATGGGATTTTGTATTTGTATTTTTGTGAATATCTCAATACTGTCACCTACAGCATGCCACCGTTCGAGGGAATTAATGAATGGAACATTAAATATTACACTAATGAGCATAACTTTTAAAACACTAATAACATACATTTAGTTTTTTTTTTAATACTTCTTTAATATGATTGCAGATTTTTGGCTCAACTTCAGGCCACTTTACCGAGTACTCCTGAAGAGCAGTTAGGAATACTGTTAAAGCAAACGGTTTCTGAATGCATGGTTTCCATCAATTGCGATGACGCTGAGAGGATTCAGCATTATATCATAACTGTAAGTCAAAACGAGAAGAATTAATGACAGCTCAATATTATTGATTTATGGGGCATTGTCAATTTTACTCAACGGTAAAGTTGAAATGAGGACGTTAAAGTAACAATCGTATGGTTTACCTGTAGAATTTAATATTAATTATATTTTCATTTCTTGTAAAATGGAATTCTACCAAGTAAATGCTAACTCAATTAATAAATCGTATGGTTATTCATAATACAGCCGATATACACAACACATTGAACCGTCCGGTTTCATTGTTTATATTTTTTTCGAAAATTATGTTATGAAATATACATATATTTATGGTCAGAAAAATCAATTATTCAACAGTCTATTTCATTCATTGATATACTACTGGATGAGGAGTTCCCATACAAGTGTCATTTTAAAAATGTACCACAAAAGATATTACGAATATCGTCTTATAATATTTCCTTGTAGGTATAATGCGTTAAGACACTTAACATGGATTCCCGAATTTCACCCGTATTGCCCTGGCTGTAAAACTAAATTTGCCTTCTTGGAATAGTGAATAGTTTTCGAAACAAATATTAAGTGAGCTTATATCGAGTTAAGTCTGTTGATATTAAAACAGTAAGTTTTAACACTGGCCGAGTCGCTGAAAATCGGGCGTCATTTTAAGAAGCATATGATTCATCCAGTAGTATATCAATGATTTCATTACTAAAACAATTATTTATTCTAATGGATTTAAGTTTTGTACTATTCCATTTGAATTTTTTGCGACCCGGGTTTTGCCTTTCGGCATCTTCAGGCACTATGTACACTCACCAAAAGGCAACGCTGACAATGAATACAATTAACTCTAACTTATATAACAGATCAATACAATAAAGTAGGTAAAAACTTTATCACCTACCTAGTAAATCAGTAAAAAAATACTGATATCATAGATATATCTTATTAGTTAACTCCATGAATTCCCAATACGTAACCATTGTTCCCAGAATGGACAATTTTACACCTCTTGCGTGTAGTATTTTTATTCTTTATAATTACTAATGATCTATTATTAGGTTTTGGTGATTTATATATTATGCTTATCGAGTGTATTATTATTGATAAGGTAGGGGGGTTTTTACAACTATTTTTAATTTGTTTGTTATATATCTTTTTGTTATATATCAGCCTTGGTAACTTATTTTTAGCTGCACTTTCATTATATAAAGGCTTCATACAAAGAGGTTTTCTTTAACATTTTCGAGTTATCTGATTATTTTTTTCAGCCATATACGGACAGATTCACGTCACATTATCCACCAACATGGCTGCGTAGAGCGAAAGCGAAGCTATCACCGGAGCACAGTAGATTGGCTAAATCTACGATACACTCGGTTCTCTTTGAAGCCCTCGATTCAGAAATAGTCAGGTCGTACAAGCTGGCGATGAAAGAGAGCATCTTGCGTTACATCTTGAAGGACCCACGTGAGAGGCTACGGTTGAGCATATCAAAGTTTCCGGCATTGTGGCCGGCACTGACAATTCGCGCACCCATGCCGTGGCATGCTCCCGCCGTCATCGCTAAACAGAGACTCTTCTACGCGTACTTCCAAGGGAATACAATTTTGTTGGAATTGAGACGGCTATGGGATGAAAGGTGACTGATCTGTCTTATTCTCGTCTGCCCAACGCTTATAAAACTTAGTATAATCTCAATAAGCAGGTACACTAATTATACTTGATTATACGGCTTTTTGCTGTAACCACCTGTTGTTGGTTATAGCGCAATTTTGATTTGGAGCTAAACTTACATATTTTATAACATGCATAATTTAATGAATAATATTGGTGATGGAAATATTTCGACTGGGTGCAGAACGATAACAACACATGAGTTAATTCTAAAGCCCAACGCAACGTTTGATTTTTCAATCCGCCCAAGGAGATTGCACATATTCTTTTCGCTAGTTGGATTAGCGTAGTTGTATATCGGATTGAAGATTTTATTGCCTCCAATCGCGAAGTATCCTTCCAAGCCACAGGACTTTATGGATCTATTCAGGATTTTCAGCCGTTCACATTTTGGATACCTTTAAAACTCAAAATGGAGTTTGTTATGGGTGTATTTGCACTTTTCTATTAAAAAAATAACAAACACTTATTTTTTTAGTTAGGTATAATTATAGTAATTCACCAATTTTTTTAAAATATCACTCAAAAATCTGGTTTCTTCTTTACGACATCTTTTACTTATTTTTTTAATGTCATATCTACGGAATAATGAAACATCAAAACATGATGGTGGCTCTCAATAATGGTTTTTCTTTAAATCATTCTACACGCCAAAGTATAGAATATTGTAAAGGGAGGGGCTCTTTTCCTTCCTTACAATCTATTTTGGTGGAAGTGTGTATGGTATATTTTATCTTTTAACTCTTTACAGTACAATAATTCATACAACGCGAGAATAATAAGTTTCGGGTTTAAAAACTAGAACTACAGCATAGTCAGACCATGTACCTAGGTCAATCGAATAGCTCACTTGACTCTGATAAGGCTTACGGCTAACCGTATTTATCCGTTTTCAGAGTGCAAGCAAGGCTACTGTAGTGAACTAGGTGAATTAGATCTCTTGATGCAGCCAAGCTCGACTTAATTCTAATTGATAACTGAATGTCAAACAATGCTTTTTATAGTTAACAAGTGACCCCTTCTCTGCCATTTGTGATAACGTTTGCTGAGCGCTGTGGTGGGAGTGCCTGGTAGTAGAAGCGCGCGGTAGTGGGGCGGGGCGCCCGGATGGTGCTATATGCGACGTCCGAATGAGTGAAAGAGAAAGTATTTGAAAGCCTCTGCTCAGCGCTATAATATAAAATTCTCTATGGCTATCAATTCAACCACACTAAAAAGTTAAAGAATCGAGAGTTGTTGAATCTATAATGCAAATCATCGTTGCGCCTTCAAAATCGGCTATGTGCATAAATTTCACAAAATAGGTTTTTTGCACCAAAAATTGAATAATTCTTTCTATACCAAGGAAAAAATATAATGATTTTGATAACAGGTATTCTGGAATTGCTATAAAAAATATTTCATTGTTGTAGGCGACAGGCATTGTAATTCGCATTGTTTTTAGTCTCTCCTGTAAAGTTTTGAAAAATACACAGCCGATTTTGAAGGTGCAACAACGAAATGCATTGTATTTTTGTCAATATAAATTACAAAAGTGAATGACATTTTAGATATCATACGATGCTCATCTGCGATATGAAGAGAATGCAAGACAAATCGCCATTTCCGCTGTACTGCGATGTGTTTGAGGAAAGACTGACAGAGTTGTGCACCGAATCGCATTCCAAACTGGTAAACGAGTGGATTTGCGACGTCGCCGACACCATGGTGAAGTACCGTGATGAGTGGGGCTGTTACGCTCCCATCCGCAGGGAAGACACCTCCGCCAGGGTGGAAGGATTCTTCAGAACCGTGAGCGGTCTCATGTCGCTACAGCTGCGAGGCCTCGTGATCAGGAGCTTGGAACACTTTGCTGAAGAATTCGCTATGTACAAGGTAATTGAAGTTATAAAAAATAACACAATATTTGTGATTACTCTTCTTAGATATTTTTGTTTTTATTTAAAGCTTAATTTATTAAAATTTCTACATTTGTAATATACCAGCTATATAGACCAATCGCTCTGTATGGGTGTGAAATCTGGAGCCTAATGGAGAAATAAGAGAAGGCTGTCCAACACAGAACAGATAATAAATAGAATTCTGATAGGCTATATACCAATACAGTAAATTTTGAAGCAGAGTTTTTAATGTGTGAGTGTCCTACGAAAATGAACCACGCATTATAGACGTGCAATAGTATGTGTAATACACCAACATTAAATGAGCGTCAATGCATAAACCGAGAGCAGTTGTCAGGATTCGACGTATGACATATTCTTGCTGCTGTAAAAAAGGCATTGGCAGTACCTAACAGGCCAAATATAATTTGCGAAAAAAAAAACAAAAAACTACAACATCTCTAAAATGTCAGTTGTAACGCTTGACAAAATTCAAGGTAAATCAATGGTAAAATCATTAACTAATATTGTAAAATGTTTTAGGAACATTTCGATAGATGGCAGTATGTGTCCTATTTTGAAATTATTTGTTTTGACCGAATTATTAGTACTATGTACCGAGATATCTCGTATCTGGCATGGATTGGATTAAATTTATCCTGTATTCTTCCTTACTCGAGATCGGTTGCCTCCTTCTCCTTAACCGTTAGGTATTTCAGTTCCCATTATTTCTGAGTTCCCTGCTATCCAAGTATTTGAAAACAGCATTCTCCAAAGAATACTTGGACCGGTTAAAAAAAACCAAATGTGGTGGATCCGTACGAATGCTGAGCTCAGCAAATAATTTAAGGCCAATATAGTCAATGTCTTGAGGGTGTGAAGACTCAGATGGTCCGGCTATGTTGTTTGATGCGATGGATCTAGAGCTCTCCATACAGTTTATGATGGAACCCCTGTGGGTACTCGGGCCACGCCTGAAGATGGGCGAATAACGTTAAGAGAGATGCAGAGAGGCTGAGTGTGACCAACTGAGGAGAGATATAGCTTGGAATAGAGATTCGATTGCTCAAAGACATAAGACCAAAGTCTTCTCTACCAGATGAAGCTTATATGACGAAAGTAATGTTGAAAAAAGGTTAGGTACCTACTAGAGCTGACAATTTAATTAAGTTGTTTATTAACTAATGGCGGTACCGGGCAGGCCATGATATTTTTCCTGCAGTAAGAACACAATATGTTAATCGTAAAATGACGCTTTTAGTGAAATCAATGTAATGTCAATAATTATCATAATCTGTCATGACAGAGGTATTTAAATCATTATTCTAATAGATGTCTCTGTGTGGTCAATATTTTATTTCATTTAAAACACTCGACCTTGGCTAGTACACTGAGTTTAAGGTCAAACGCGTACACATGCTTATTTTGTATGGTCGGCCTTGCGGTCATGGTCATATAGAATCAAACCAAGAGCTCCCGGATGGAAGGCCAGCGCCTATGCACTGCACTACAAGCGCCGTCTAGTTAGAAGGGTTTGTGGTTGGATAAACTGGAACTTGCTTCAGCGATTTTGATGGGGTAACCACAGAAGGCGAAGGGCGTCTTCAACATCTTTGGGTTTTAGCCGAGAAAGACAAAAATAAGTAAAGTTACCTTCTGGCTGTGGCTGTCAGAAGATACAATTCTAGATTTTGGAGAAATATGTGATAGGTATACTTAAACATGTATAATAATATGTTATCTTCAATAGTTATGTATGTGTCATAATATGCATTAAAGTTTTTTCATGTAAACGAAACACGAATTTAATACTGGTAATATTTGAAGACACTCAGCGGGCTTTATATATTTTTGGCGTTCATTGTCATAATTCTTGGTCTAAGGTGACTGACTTTCGAATTCCTATCTTATGTGGTTATACCCAATTTAATTTAATTAAACTAGTGACCACTAAGTAAGTATGTAATTTCTTTTTGAACTTTAATTTTCAGGAAGGAAATGACTTTGGCGACGTTTACGAAGACTACACGCTGAACCAGCGACCTTTGTTATTACTGAAAGTGGTTCCAACAGAGACCACCGACGGTGAATTGCTTTGCTTTTCGCCATCTCTTGATAAGGTCGCTAAATATATACGTTCGTGGTGTACGAAGATCATCGAAGTCAACAATAATATACCGAAAATAGAATGCATTTTATTTCCAGGTATTAATTAATTCTGTACCTAAATATTTTTAAACATAAAGGAGATTTTTATATGATTTGCTATCATCTAGGCACCTACATTATTGCATCTATACACCCAAGTCAGTGGACAAGGCGGTGTGATTTAGTGTACAGTAGAACCTCGATATAACGGATTAATGCGAGATGAGGGGGTGTCCGGTATATAAAAACACACAAAGCTATGTTTATTCATCTTCTGATGATATATCCAGACATACTCGTTGTGGAGTGATGTTAATGTTCGATGTCGACACGCTTGCTTTCGGTAATCTTGCTTTAAAAAAAGAATCAAGTTTTGTTTGCACTTTTGAAGTCTGCTGTTTTTCTTATAATCAACTCTCTACAATTGCAAAAATTTGTGTAATATGCTTGAATTTCGTTATCTGACGAATAGAGCAGGACTGCATTACGACTGGTATTAAAATGCGAGAGCTATGATGTTATTATCACGCGCAGAACATGGTTTACAAGCGGTTACACTTGGATTTATAACAACTTTAACACTAACTTTAAAAGGATGTTTTTCACAATCTTCACATTTGACCGAATATTTTGTGTGTTATATCCAAAGTCTATTATATCGAGGTTCTACCCCGTTAAATGTGCATGGATTTACTCTTGACAGTAAGTGTTATGGCGGCCATAACAAGAAAATGTATGGGTAAACGTGTATTATCATGCAGTTGGCAAGATTTCATCCATGAAAGTTTGGAAGCTTCTGAATTTTCATGCGATAGTAAAATTTTTTCAATCTGCGCCTGCTCAGTAGAATGACAGTGGCGAACCTGCAGGCAAAAAAACCAACTACGAACGAATTTTCATGTTGACCGATTTTCACTACCTGTCAAGAGACAGTCAGCACTTTTACGTGTATACAGTCATTGTCACGATAGTTTAAAATACTCACTATTGCTACCAGTAAATCCATGCACGTGTACAGGCGCTATTTTAGTATTTGTATTTTCATATTTCAGAATTTTTTAACAAGCATTTATGCCTCTTTGCTGTACAAGAGAAAGAGCAGTACGTGACGCATCTGATCAATAAAACGCTCAGTCACTTCACAGCAAACCGAATTGGCCCCACCACCTATCTGAACCTCTATGACCAGTATAAGTTTGTCCTCAATGGAGAAGCACAAGAGGAGCTCATGAATATGTATGAAATCGATCCGTTTCCACTGCTGAGGGTATTTATATTTTATAAACATACTATGAATATGAATGGAGCAATATAGTTACCATTTTAAGAAAACTGATCAGAGACAGGGATTCTTACGACGCATTTAGACCAAGCGAGTGAATGTTTGTTCTACCTCTACTCCAGCGAAATTCTCTTGACGTAAATGCTTTTTGTTGAGCGAGCATAAGAATTTCGCTGGAGTGGGGGAAGAACAAACATTCACTCGCTTGGTCGAAATGCAGCTTTAGATGCTCCAATTAAGGCTAAAAATATTGACTAAAAAGTTTCTATTTGCAAGAATGCTCTGTAGATGACAGTGGCGAAGGTTGGAGGTAGCCTGTTAAAATCCAACATAAATAATGCACACTAAACTTTGTCAGTCATACTTATTCTTTTTCATTGAACTAAGAGTACAAATTGCAGATGGTGTTGATTACATTTTAAAATTTAATCAAGCCTTAATAGATAATAGTTAAAAAAAATATTCGTCTTTATAAAATATGTCATTAAATCAAGCATTATTTAAAATAGAAGAATATTTTTTATCTATCATGGTTCAGTTCAGGGGTAACATGAATTTTATAAAAGACGTCACCAACACAAAACAAATAAATAATGTTATGGTATGATCCATCGGTGGCGAAGGGTGGATGTAGGCATTAAGATACAACATAAATAGTGCACGCTAAACTTTGTCAATTCAACAAAAACAAATAAGTATGTCTGACAACTGTGTTTTTGTTGGATCTCCCCACTCTACCTACGATGGATTGGTTAGGCAGGGCTTATTTGAATTTTAAAAACTAACCATCACCATACGCAATTTGTACTCTTAATTGAATGAAAACAAATAAGTATGATGAACATAATGTGCACTATTTTTGTCCGATCTCCACAGCCTACCTCAACCCTAGGCAGATGGTGGGCTTTCCCTCCCATACTTCCCAGGTCTTAAGATCTCATCGTAAAGCGTAGAACACTGAATTATTTTTGAATACGTGATGCTTTGTGAAAAATACCAACTCCTAAACCTTATCGTTCGTAAAGGGGTCCAAATAGAAGAATTTAAAGATATGTGGCCAAATGCAGAGATGTCGACGTCAATTAAGACATTCTTATAATAATGCCGATTGTTTTTCTCACTTTCACTAAATTGCGGAAGGTTAAGCGTTGCTTAATGATACTTAAGAATTACTAAGCATTCGGACCATGGGTCAAAAGAGCAGAACCTCATTGTTCCGGTCACCGGTCAAAGATGGAGATCATTTTGATGATTATCAACCTTCTTATAGGAGACGGTACTTAAAGGAGAAGATAATATTATTAAACTTATTTATAATTCAGCATGAAAGTGTGTCGATTTTTTTGGCCCCGTTTTTGTAGGAGCACGGTTTTATGGGGAGTGGCTTTATTCAATTGATTTTCTGTTGGGCATGCTAACATACTGTAGCTGTTTGTCAGCTGAAGAAATCTTTATTCCGCAATGTATTTTTTTGGGATAGGTATAAGAATTCAAACGCAGCTCAAAGAAATGTGTATCGAAAAATGTTACTTGGGAATTGAAACATTGTGCTAAAGGAGTCTTGTAAATCTTGACATTTTCAATTAGCTCCTCGTCCCTACTAATTCTGGGTTTCGAACCTGTAATCTTCGCATGCTAAATTGCTGGTGTGTGCACTCAGCTCAGTGGCAAAGTGTATTATTTTCAATTGTGGAGTAGAGAAAGAAATTATTCAATCTGTAATGTGATTTTATTTTTATATTATCGCTAGGATTTCGGTAGAAAAATTCGCAGCTTTGAGGCGCTGCGTGACGAGATTGGGTTCCTGAGGCGTCACGTGCCGCTAAACATGATCATGCTGGACTGCTGCACGCTGAACGATCACATGTGGGACGCCGTGTCCGAACTCAGGCTACACATTGTTGATTACTTCACAACCATCAATAGAAAACACAATAGAGGGTTAGTTCATCAATTCAAAGAACCTTTTTTTATGTTACCTACATATAATTTTCCAAAAATTAAGCCTGAAATGCGGAGTTCCAATTTAAAAAAAAATTTTGAAGTCGATGTCAGATGAACAAAACAAATGAAAATAGGGTTGCTGTCATTCATATTACGCATAGAAAAAATGGTTGTTGATTATTTATTTTTTTACCTTGTTTGATTCTACGAATATGATACTTTTGGGAAGTTATATTAATAGATTTTTGTTTTTACGAAAAATGGATCTTAGACACTTGTTCAACCAACTGGCTTTCATAGTCCAGTATGTAAAGCGCAGGCTTTTCACCCGGGTAACCGGGTTTGATCTCGGTGAGGTCACAATATATTTATGTGATTTTCTGAAAGGTTGGGTTAGGGGAGGTAGGTGTTTGTGATTGTTTCTCTTCTATTACTAATTAAACAACTATTTCACTACACTATCTGTCATGGTCTGTTTTAGTGTTAAAAAGAATAAATATAAATAATATTATATCCATACTCTGGGAACATTTTTGCCAGAACCGGGATTTGAACACAGGACCCACAATATTATAATCCAACATGTTACCGCTTGGTCATTGTAGCCGTGAATATAATAGATATTTAAACAAAAATAGTCCCTCGTTTAGAAGATAAAGACGATCTCAAGTTCAACCCTTTTTAAGGCATGTTTATAATGGTTTCAGAATCTGTGATGTTTACCAATCAATGTCTCAGAGGGCTTCGGAAATGCCCGAGACGACGGCACAGTTGGTAGAGCTTCTCAATTTTATTTGCGATTGTCGAGACCTCACCATGTACGAGCTGAAAGAGAAATCCAGAATAACTGCTGATAATGTTATTTTTCTGATGGAGCACGCTGACTTGATCCGTAAGTGTTGTTATGCTGAAATACCTACTTGTTTATATATTTTTTTTTTCTTACGTGTTCGATTACTGAATAATCGAAAAGCTGATGATTGAACAAAAAATTGCACTGGTAATCAAGTTGAGTAAACCGACTTCCGAGTTATAATTCTATTTTGAATTCTATATTATTTTTCTTATATGCTTTCAGCCGAAGATATCATTTTAAACAGTCGTGTCTTTGTGTGGCCCTACGATATGGATACGGTGATTGAATTATCGCTAAAGACTCTGAACACGAAGCGAAACATGGCAGAAGAGGCTCTCAAAGGACGGCGGTTCATCTTTGACGAGAAACTACGAAGGCACGAGAGGTTGCTGGATGCATTCAGGAAATTGGATCCGCCACTAATCAATATGGAGCTTATGAAAGACTATGTTACGAGAATCGATGAGATACATAGTAAATTGATGGTACTTATATAATCAACCTATTCCATTGATTTATTTGATTTTGAAGAGAGAAAACATACCGTCGCTGTTCAGGCATATGTTGAAAAATACATTACGTACCAGTTATTATTTTGTATTTTTAGGAGGATAAACACGAAGCGACAAACATAAATGAAGAAGAAAAACTGTTGGACCAAGAGATTTCAGTTTTCTTTATTCTCACTCAAATGCTGACATCTGTTGATCCATTTTATAAGCTATGGCACACATCGCTGGACTTCCATGTTGGATATGACAAATGGTAAAGAGGTTGTATTTAATTTAAAGGCTTATCTTGATGCGATGATGCAGTCTGACCTAGATGCTATCTCGCAATGGTCTATATTGAATAAACTTGAATTCGCTACCTCTAAATGTAATATTATTTCATTCAGTCGTTCAAGGCACACCTTATTGTTCCCATACACATTGTCTGGTATAATATTGAGTAGGGTAACGGAGATAAAAGATTTGGGTGTATTGTATGATGCAAAGTTCACTTTCAATCAGCATATTCTTGACATCAGTACTAGATCTAGCAAAATGCTTGGTTTTGTAATGAGAGTTTCAAAATCATTCGAAAACGTCCGAGTGCTACGTACATTATACGTATCATTTGTGTTGAGTATTCTTGAATATGCCAGCATTATTTGGAGTCCTAATAGGTCCATCCACACAATTAAGTTGGATCGAGTCCACAATAGATTTCTTAGATTTCTCTACTTAAGAACATACGGGTTCTTTCCTTATGATAATGACAATAAAATGAATTTCCCGACTCGTTTTCTTCTGGGTATGCTGTCAATGCAATCCCTGTCTACCCGAAGAGTGATTGTTCTTTTAAAGCATTTCTTTTTACTTCTTCGTGGGTTCATTTACAACCCGTATATACTGGCAAATATTAATTTTCATGTTCCCACCAATATCACTCGTAGCTCCACGGTCTTCAAGATACCTCGTCGCAGGACAGATGTTATGTTTCATGATGCTGTGTATCGTGCAATTAGCTTATTTGATGGCACCATAAAGGTTGATTTGTTTTTTATTAACTATATAATGTTTGTGGACGTATTAAATAGGCTAAATTTATAATTGTATAAATTATCATATTTCATTAATATTTACACATGCTGTCTTTTTATTGTTATTTGTAATTAAGATATTTTTATACATTTATATTTATTATGTATTATGGCGCATTGGCCAATAGCTGTAATGCCATAATACTCTTTTTATAAATTAATAAATAAATAAATAAATCTTATGTCCTATGTTCATTGTATGCAGCTCTCTTGTGATTGACAATAACTACTGATTCTCTAGTTTACCCTGCTTGGCCTGCCTGTGACGTATCGGTTTACTTTCGTTTCACTCGTTCTCGTAACTTAATTACATGGGAGTAATACGCGCGTGATTCCTGGTATATAGCACATGTCAAAACAAGTGCGGGACAAAAAAAATAATTGCCTTTTGGCATCTTCAAGTGCTATACGCACTCACCAATGGTAAATGCACACTGTAATTAATATTCATTTAAGTATATAACAAACCAATACATTAAAATAATGTGAAAACCTTATTCCTGAATAAAGAAGCATAAAAACTAGCATTGGGAAAAACTTTTAGTAGATACATTAGATTAGACACCCACTATTAATACATTCTATAAGTGGATTATAGCGCCTGTACCTACACGTGCTTGGATTTACTGTCAGCAATAGTGTTTATTTTAAAATATCGTGACAATAACTGTTTACACGTAAAAGTGCTGATTGTCCCTCCAATTTCACGCTTCATGAGTAAGCGAGATGCGATGTTGTCATTTTATAGTACTATTTTGACAGGATGTATTGAAAATCGGTTAACCTCATAATGAGTAGTTCGTTTTTTTACTTGTTCTACTGCGCATGTGCAGATCTTACTTGCGCATAAAAAATCAGAACAATTCAGAAGCTTCCAAACTTGTTTGATTCATGCACGCAATCTTGCCAACTGCAGGATAATACATGTTTCCCCATACATTTTCTTACTGTGCACAGTAAATCCATGCACATGTAAACGGGGTATTGACATTTCATCACTCATAAACAATGGTATGTACAAGGTAAAATGTTGGGAATTTAACACTAATTACATTGCAATAAGGGTGATTATCAGATGTCTATACCTCTTTTGTAAAAGTACCCTCTTTGTGTGGAATGGTGTATCCTGGAGGTACCTATATAAATGATGTTTGTGATTGCCTATAAACTACATCTTTCGGTGTTTTTTGACCCAAATTTGTCACAAAATAATATATTTGTTCAAAATGAGTGAAATCAAATATTTTGTCAAATTATATTAGTCCCTTTCGGTCTTTTGGATTTTGCCTTTGATATCCAATCGATTCGATTTTCCCAAGCCATGCAAAGCTGGACATACAACATCTGTACACTAACCCATCGATATATCAAAATCAAATTGACATCTATATCTTCCGTTCTTTCAATGTTAGAATTTATATGAAAACAAATATATGACATCTTTACAGGTACTACGGGCCGTTCACCCAGCTCAATGCGGAAGAGATAAAGGAGGAAGTGGAAGGTCAGTGGAAGCTCTTGTACAAGCTGAGCAAGGTGCTTTTCGAGTATCCGGGAGCTAAGCGGGTGGCAGACATGGTCCGGGCGCGGGTCGATAAGTTCAAACTGATGATACCGGTGCTGCAGGCCATTTGCAATGAGGTGATAATCGTATCTATTATTATTGTGTGCGGCTTGCCCAATAGAATAAATTTCGATCGTAGTGATAGTTATTGGGTTTTTGGTAAATTTTGACCATGTAGACATTTTATTATTCTTAAATGTTATTGACTGTCAATTATTGGTAGTGTAGTATTAGTATCTACTGTGTAAATTGTGTTTTATTAATAATTCAGTGGAACTACATTTTTTTTTTATACCACGTTCGATTCTAACATCATGTGGGCTTCCATGACGTGGAGGTTTGTATTAACAGATTTTTGTTTTTACGAGAAATGGACGTTAGTCACTTGCTCAACCTATTAGGTCCATACTCTGACCAAACACAAATTGAAAAACAATAATATGTTTATTTGCAAGACCTACGATTTGAACCTGGGATCCACGACGTTATAGGCCGACGCTTAAGGCGCTCGGCCATCGCGGGCTGATTTTACATGCCTGGAATTCACGTAATTCATGTAGTTTCCGCAGTCCCGTTTCATTATTTAATATTCGGTTTAATGTTTTATTTCCTGCAATTTATGTCTGAGATATTTAAATTTCAATTAAAATTGCATATTGAAATTAAAAATTCTATTTATTTTAGCACATTCAAATTAATGCATGGCAATCGTTGAAATGAATTGCAGACGCTTGTGTGCGTTTCTATTTATAGACATGTCTACAGTGCCGGGGCCAATGTTGTATAATGTGATTAATGAACCATCTTTTATTTTAGCCAATTAGGGGTGAGCATGATATGGCATACACCCACGGTGGCCGCGCGGCTTAAGCGTTGGACTATCACGCCGTGGGTCTCAGGTTCGAATCCTGGGTCTGGCAAGTACACATATTGTTTTTCAATTTGTGTGCGAGTCAGGGTATGGACCTAATAGGTTGAGCAAGTGGCTGACATCCATTTCTCGTAAAAAAACAAAATCTGTTAATACAAACCTCTACTCTGTGGAGGCCCATATGATCCTATTAGGATCGGACATGGTCGGAAAAAAAAAATGATATGGTATTGTTTGTCATTCTGCGTGAATGTTATGATCGCATGTTGCCGACGTTTTTCATTCCTTTTGTTTACATAATTTTTACATTTCGTTTTTTTTGTTCAAATAATGTCTCAGGAAAGAAAAATATTATCAGTTCATTGAAAAAACTTGTTGAGATAATATGCACCAAACCAATTTGTATGATTTTTAATATGATATTTTCCTTCTATGTATTTACATTTTTTTTGTCAGACCCTTCTGATATGAAAAATCTGGGTTTCACTGTTTTTGGAAGGACACCTCTTATATTTTATAATGATTTTTTAATTCAAAGTATTCCATAATAATTTATATTGTACATCTCTAATCAATCTAAACTTTCAAAATTCTATACTGGGCCTTTGGTGACAAATCAACTGAAATCAGCTCTCTCAATAAACACTTTTCACCAGGGTCTTCGTGAGCGCCACTGGGAGAAAATATCAGAGCTGATCGGTGTGCCGATACAACTGAAACCGGACTCTTCCCTGTCAGACATGGTTGAGATTGGCATACACATACATGTTGAGAAGCTGGGTGACATAAGTTCTGCCGCATCCAAGGAGTATGCCCTGGAGAAGGCTCTATTGAAGATGAAGGAAGAGTGGCAGGGCGTACAATTTGAATGCATTTTGTACAGGTCAGTCAGAGATTAATGTTCTAACAACCATATGTATTATAGTTACTTAGTTATGTAGGGGTTCACATGAACCTATTTGGTGTCGATTGCAGATTATATTATTCAATGATGTTGAATTGGTTGGTAGATATAGAAAATTTTTATAATCTATATGTTCGTCACATTTAAAGATGGCAGCTTGTTTTAACTTTTTTTAGAATGTTCATATTATAACATACCGATGTTTGTATTTTTGTGATTGTTCATCTAAATCAGTGCTACTCGAATACTGGGGACAGTTAAATGTTGGTGTGCGCTTCCTCGATTCGTTGGAATCTGTCCGCCTCCTAGCTATTATGGATTCCAATTCTCTCACCAAACATCAGTGCAGTATTCCCGGATCATTTATAATTTTCCTCTTCATTGTGAAAAAGAGAAATTTTGTACTCAAAATCATTCAAAAAATTAACCTTCCTAACATGTCACTCTTTTCTCCTTATAAATTTTGTAAATTATACTATACTATATTATTATACTTATATATATTATCGTGTACTAAGAAGAAATTTTCAAACTTCATTCAACCATCTCAAAATACACACATTAATAATACATATTTGTTTTTTATCTGCGAAATTTCAAATATACCTTTATGGAATGAATTATGTTGGCAGAGAGACAGGCGTCACGGTCCTAACCAGCGTTGACGACATACAGCTCATGCTAGATGATCACATACTGAAGTCGCAGACCATGCGAGGCTCACCATTCGTCAAACCCTTTGAGGCTGAAATGCAGGCCTGGGAGGAGAAACTTATTTCCATGCAGGACATACTAGATCAATGGCTACAGGTTGGCGTCTCTTCATTTATTTTTTATTTACTGTTATTTCGTAATATTCCCATTTCATTAGTGCAATTGAGGTACGGAGGATTAAAGGAATATATGTGCATCAGTGACAATTTTGAGTAAACCGACTTCAAAGTTAAATATGCAATTTTAAATTTTACATAACATATTTACCGGTGGCGAGGGGTGGAGGTAGGCTGTTAAGATTCAACATAAATAGTACACACTCAACTTTGTCAGTCATGCTTATTTGTTTTCATTGAACTAAGAATACAATTTATAGATAGTGCTGATTAGTTTTTAAAATTCAATTAAACTGTGCCTAAACCAAACCATAATAATTTAGGTATCCTATGGGCGATCCGACAAATATAGTGCATACTTTTTCATTATTGATATTTCGAATTAAGAATACATATTACAGATGGTGTTGGTCAGTTTAAAAAAAAAAAGCCCTGCCTAAACCAAACCATAATCGATAAAAAATATTCTAAAATTATGTATATTTTGATGGCATAATTTTAGATTGTAGATAAACGAATATTTTTTGACTATTATCTACTATGGCTCGGATTAGGCAAGGTTTAATCGAATTTTATAAACTAACAAACATTATCCACACGTCATTGTAGTCTTAATTCAATGAAAACAAATATGTTTGACTGATAAAGTTTAGCGTATACTATTTATATCAGATATCAACTCCACGCTTCGCCACGAATGTTTACATATTTACGAAACAAATGAAAATAGTTTTGCATTAGGCACTAAAAATTTCTTCTTAATTAAATTATCCATGTACAAGATGTCGCATGATTTTCAGTATTTTTTGACCCCTCCAATTCCTATCGTCACACTTTGAACTTCCCACTGTATGTTAAAAATGGTTGATTTCAATATATTCTCATTAAATATTCACATTCTAATTATTCACAGTAAAAATGTTTATAATTTGTTGGTTTTGTGATGTCACATTTCTAGGTGCAAAGCGTGTGGATGTACTTGGAGCCCATCTTCTCGTCGGAAGACATCATGAGGCAGATGCCGACGGAAGCTCGCAACTTCAAAGATGTGGACAAAAAGTGGCGAGCGATCATGGCCGCCACCCTGAGGCATCCGGAGGTGCTCGTGGCCACAGACTATCCCGGGCTTCTCTCCTCGCTGAAGACTTCCAATACCTGCCTATCCGATATACAGCGAGGGCTGAATGACTATTTGGAGAAAAAGAGATTGTTCTTCCCAAGGTTTATATAATTTATAAATTGGACGATGTTGTGCAGCAATATTATGTATATGAGGTGTCTAACTACAAAAAGCGACAACTTCAATTATTTGTTTTAACGTGAGATTATTTTTTCCGATGTATTCTATGTCGAAATTAGAACCAAATGGCAATTTGTTTCAGCCGATAAACTCTTAAATGTAATAAATATAGGCAAAATAAAATTGGACGTAGCGCTATTTGTACCTCACTTTTTAATTTACTCCGCATAAGGCACATATTTCCGTGGCACTGCCACGAGTTTACCAGATGCTACAGCATGGGAGACGCCCTTTTCAATATTGAACGTTCCCTTATTGGTTGACTTAAACATGCGCGAAATCAACCAAGCTTTAAATAATATGAAACACGGACTTGGCGCTTTTTGTAATAAATCGAGACTTAAAATATTTTTTTTCGTAGGGTTATGTCGCGTTTTGGAATTTATAGATCAATTCATATTGTGTAAAATTATACAAAGAATACTTGCGTATTTTTTTCTCGATTTTGACCAAATGTGGACATCGCTTTTTGGAATTAGATGCCTCATATGATATAAATTTAGGTGTCAATTTTCACAATTAAATATTTGTGATATATGACGTTTTTGTGTTTAAAACTAAAGTGATTGGTTTTAATGTTAGTTTATATCATGTTGTATTTCTAAATTAGAATGATAATTGTTTATTGATTTTTGTTTGATGATGTTTATTAAATACCTCCTATTTGATGATTTTAACAAAAAAGAGTTATTGATACCACGTGATGTTCATTTTTCTTCTCTACCATCTGCATTATATTACTTGTGGAAAGACTTCACTGTCTCCAAATAAAATCGATATTAAATTAATACTATGTGAAAGAATCCAAAATCATTCCAAGAATTTGATACTTGAACATACGTTTTGTATTCTGAAAGTAAATTTATGCTGAGTATATGGGCCTCCACAAAGTGAATGAAAAAAAACCTTTTTCGGTTTCAAAGATGGATGTATCAATTACACTACCATAGGGCCTAAAAAGTAGTCTATATTGAAAACCGACTAAATATATTGTGATAAAATCAATAGCCACATACTGACTGAGCGAGGCGAGCAGGCATTTGCTTTGCAAAAATCGCAGCGGTTCGCAACAAAATTAACGTTACGCGAGGCAGCCGCGCGCAGCACCTTTGAGCATAGATAAACCGACAAGGATTGGATCGATTGCGGCAAAGCTCGGGCGAGGCCGTGCGTGCGTTTGTCTCGTGTACTGACTGACTGAGCATTTTTCCTTGTAAGGTTTTTACGTTTATATTATCTATGCCGAAGCTGCCTCTCGACTGCTCACTCAGTCAGTACGCGCCTATTGAGATGTTATTCTGTCAAAAATCAAATACCCCATGTTTATAGGTTCTTTTTCTTGTCGAATGACGAGCTTCTGGAGATTCTGTCAGAGACTAAAGACCCGATGCGGGTGCAGCCTCACCTCAAGAAGTGCTTCGAAGGCATCTACACACTCGAGTTCAACAACGACGACGAGATCACGGGGATGGTATCCGCAGAAGAGGAAATTGTTTCGCTCGCCAACCCCATCAACCCGGAGGAAGCGAAGGTAAGCAGCTGTCTTTTTTATGAATTATACCCCTCCAGATTATTTATATGCTGCCTGTCGGAGGGAAGTAAACAATGCCAATATTTACAAAGAATGCAGATGCCAACGCAGAGAATATTAATTTTTATACTACATAGCATATCAATGGCGAAGGTGGAGGCTGTGGAGATCCAATTTACATAGTGTACATTAAAAATTGTCAAACAGACATATTTGTTTTTATTAAAAATACCACCTACTAGATAAAAGTGGGACTCGAACTATTATCCTTCAGTGTCTATGTGAGTACTATTATTAATTAAGTTATCGATCCATTTATCCTTATTGTGAATCATTACTTGAGTAATGACTATGCTGTCTAAGGTTTTTATATTCTGCCAATAAATGGCTGTCAACTTTGTTCAAATTCCATTTGGTTTTTAGGATTTTTGGAGATATAAAAATCATGTTGTGTTGTAATTTTTCTAGGGAATGGTAGAACGTTGGTTGTCCCAACTGGAAGAGCAGATGTCGCTCAGTTTGAGGGATATTTGTCTTGAAGCTATTTCTGCATACCACACTGCTGTCAGATCTGAATGGGTACTTCAATGGCCGGGACAAATTGTGCAAGTCGGAAACTGTATTCACTTCACTACAGAGGTAAGCGGCAGACGCTTTAATAATGGGTATATTCCTAGTTATCAATCAAACGTTCATATTTGGTCATAAATTGAATGTCTGATATAAATTATTAAGTGTCAAAAAGTCACACTATAAAATGTAGAAATTTTCTATGTCCATTGCCAATACCCATTAAGATTAGAAAATCAAATGGGCCTCAAAAGAAATAAGGCTAAGAAAAATAAAATATAACCGGATGAAAGATAAATCCAAAGAGTGTCTGTTTTATATTAGAGGCATTATTATGTTGATACTGACCTGATCATGTTAAAAATCATTTAAATCTCGTGAATTATTTTACAAAGATTTTTTGTAGTAGTTACATAATATATCTATGCAACTATTCTATACACAAAGCATCGGCGGCTATCGATGGTAGTTTATCGTATTTATGTATTGAGACTGTTAATTTTTACAATAAGTTGACCGCCTGAACTGTCAAAAAGTGCTATGTTTTAACAGCACCTCTCTTGGGTGTGTTAACTTTTGGAGCGAGATAGACAGTTTTGACAGTTACGGCTAACTTATTGTAACAATAATTATAGTACTTCAATACATAAATATGGTAAACTGCCCTCAATAACCGCCGATAGCGGCCAATAGGAGCCTTGTGTATAGAATAGATGCGCTGAGTTATTTTCAAATTATGTGTAATGATACATTCTCAAATCTTGTGAATTATTCGTTGAATTAAAGAAATGGTTTATTAAATAATTATTAGCAAGTGCAAGTACGTTATAACTAAAATTTGGAGTGATCCTGACGTCGGTTGCTAATTAGAGCACTTAACTAATACCTTAATTAAAAACACAAAACCATTAGTCAAAATTAATGCAATTTGATAAGCATTACAATATGTAAAAACTACTAGTTAATTTCATCACAATTGGATACGACGCCCGTGGTTTAATTGGTAAAACGCATTGGCACGAATTCATGGATACGGGTCCCGTTGGGCGTCGTATTTTTTTCAAACATTTTTTATAGTAAGAGGTGTTTTCAAATTATGTATGTTAGTTCTATTGCTTTTATGTCTTAGGTAACGGAGGCCATAGAAAATAACACACTTGAAGCGTATTATGAGAAATGCAATCAGCAAATAGAAGACATCGTTCACCTGGTGCAGGGCAGCCTGGAACTTGGCAAGAGAGTTACCATCGAAGCTCTCATTGTCATAGATGTCCACGGTAAATTTATTTGACGCTACATTTTCTCTTATCTGCATTTCTTTACTGTACAATTTCACATGACTAGTGGTTTGTCAGTACAATAGACCCAATCTACAGGACTCTGGCGCTCTCTTGGCCTTGAAAATCTTTGGTCTAATGAAGGTGCTATGTTCGAAGTCATTGAACTGACAATGCATTTTGTACAAAACAGTAATAAGACCAGTTCTCATGTATGCTTCATTTATGATCAAAAGCATGGAACATGGTTGGGCTCATTTGAGTGGAGCGTGCTGCGTGGTATCTTTGGACTCATTGTACAGTCCATCAAATTGACAATACAGAATAATAATTGATACTTTTTTTTCGACTTATACGAGGTATAAATGAGAACTCTGCCATTCTGGGCAGTGTTGACCTGTGTGTCCCTGATAACTATCTTAGAAATAGAGACCATCAGTTGTTTATTCTCCCAAGGTGCAGAACCAACCTGCCACTGATAATGCCAATTGGGAGGGCGATAACTATGTTCAACGAAATTGCTTCGGGTTTTGATATATTCCACCTACGTGAGAATGAGTTTAGGTGGACGTTGTTTTATAAATTCTTAAAATAGGGTCTGCTTAACTCATCCGGTGTACTTCCTTGTACCTATCTAATTTATCTATCTCTTTTTTTATGTAATACTGTTTTATATTTCTTTGTTTCTAAATGTCATGTTGTGAACGTCTTAAACTTATAATTTGTAATGTCCACAATATGTTAAAAAATAAATAAATTGGATTGAATTGAATTGAAATTTTATAGATAAGGGTGTGATAAGGCGGGCTTCTCCCGGTGTAAAATAATCATTTAGTAATCATAAGTCGAAATGTAACCCTGACCTCTAGAAACGGCTTCATAAAACATCTAATCTGATTCCTTGCTCAACTACGTAATTTTTTTATTCATAAGTAAAGGCCTTCGTCCGGAGGTGTAATTAAGATAAATATAATTTGACTTAAAAAAGTATAAATGATGATGGATGAGAGAGATAATTTTAAGACTAAATATAAGTATTCATATATAATAAATTTTGCCGCGCTTGCCGGCAACGTTCAAATTTCCACGCGCCTGCGCCGGGGTGGTCCTCGTGATTCGTCAAATCAAAAGCATCACGCGATAAAATTTGGCCAATCACGAGAGTCCTTTTTGCTGGACGGCGTGGGTACGCGAAATTTGAAAAAGAGAAAGAAAGTAGTGAGCGTCTGGTTTTCAAATCGTACGGACCTGACGACTACAACTGTAAAAATCCCAAATATAATTTGTAAAACTAAAAATTAAGAAAATATAAGAAGACCTGTTACGAGCACGAAAGGCCGTGTTTTATTTACACTCCAATCGTTTAACTCATTTTTTTTTTGTGAATCCGGGGTTCGATGGACACCTGAGCTAGCCGCTGGAAACCCGGGTATCTCAGGTGGCAATAATTTTGTTCAATCAAACCACCAATAATATTCACATATTGTGATTTTTTTATTATGACCTATACCTACCTACCTACATAATAATATTGTTGGCTTTACAGGTCGCGACATTGTCAACCAACTGTGCGAGAAGAAGGTGTCGAACATCACAGACTTCCTGTGGCTGTCGCAGCTGCGTTATTATTGGCGGGATAATGCCATCACCGTTTCCATGATCACAACCGATGTGGCTTACGGGTTTGAATACCTTGGAAATACCGGCAGATTGGTTGCCACACCTTTGACAGACCGTTGCTTTAGGTAAATTTCACATACCTACATTATACTTTTTACCTTTCTGACTTTGATTGGCTACAGTCACTAGCGTCTTCTGGTAATGGTAATTAATGGTATTGAATGAATACAATAATTTTAATTTAAAAAAAAGATATCCCTCTGGTATTTTTCTTTTTTAATCATTGTGTGAAATGTTAAACATTATGAGCCAACGGTTGAGGATATTCTGGGCACAAAGAATTACTGCCTCCATACTGTAGGAGTTATCGGTGTGAGATTCTCCTGAGTGTGCCTCAATTGTTTTATGCAATTCTTCCAATACATTTTTTTTTGGGCAGTATGTTAAGTAAAAAGGGTGAATGTGACGAAGGGCTTTGTCAGTTATACATACTTAAATGCCATAATGCCCATAATACATAAATGGTTTGGTTAGGCAGGGTTTAATTGAATTTTAAAAACTAAAAAACACCATCTGCAACATGTATTCTTTGTTCAATGAAAACAAATAAGTATGTATGACTGACAAAATTTACTGTGCACTATTAACTATCAGATTTCCATAGCCTATCTCCACTCTTCGCCAATGCTATCAATCACCATTTATGGCACTACAACCTTCGGCGGGTCTTGGCCTCCTTCAAAAATTTTCTCCATCCTTGACGATCCATAGCCGACCCTCTCCAGTTGCTTTGACCGAGCATTTTTAAATCTCCCATGGCGCAGTCCAGCGATCTCATTTTCGGCCGTCCAGGTTTTCTCTTGATATCGGGGGTTGCGTACATAGCCTGCCTCGGTGGTATATCCTCCGGCATTCTATACACGTGGCTGATCCAGCGGAATCTCTGCATTTTCATATGCCACGTGATCTTTTCGCCTCCATAAAGTGTGTACAGCTCTTCATTATACCTTGACCTCCAAATGCCACTTTCTTAAACAGCCCCAAAGATTCTTCTCAAAACTCTCATCTCAAAGATGCCAAAGAACTATTATCAATAGAGCCCCTGAAATACAAGTATTATTAATTCAGTTCGATAAAAATGGGACTTTTAATCTTGAATTTCCTATTTGGTGCACATGGTCTCTAGCGTTCTCTATATGTGACTCGCTGTCATAGCGTAACCTCTCTTCTGAGTGAGGATCCGTTGTTCAGGCAGTCCTTCCGATTCTCTTGAGGAACTTTACAATTCTACTAAGTTTTTCTGTACCTATATTTATTTATTTTTACTTTACTGTTATTTTTAATGTAATAGGACTCTAATGGGTGCTTTCAAGTTGAACCTCGGCGGAGCACCAGAGGGTCCGGCCGGCACGGGTAAAACAGAAACCTGTAAAGATCTGGCTAAAGCTGTCGCCAAGAAGTGTGTCGTTTTCAATTGCTCCGATGGCCTCGACTACAAGGCGCTTGGCAAGTTTTTCAAGGTAAATATTGTACCATATTTTATCTGTAGACAGATACCACATGTCACGATATAGACACATTTTTTTTATGGGGGTTGTTTATTGATCATTCGTACAGCCCTCATTCATATGGTATAAAGATACTGTTAGATGGGGATGCTATCATAAAGAAATGAATCTAAAAACATCTGAGGTGTATATATCTACAATTTGAATGATATGTATATGACCTCTGTATACTAGGACGGCTGAGGAAAACTACCACTTTTTACTCTTTTTTCCATTTAATCAAGAATCAATTATTGTAAATTTTTGTTGGATGTATTGGTTGATCTATCAATACATTTCTTACTTAGTCCATATCCACTCCATGGCTGGAGCATGTGAATACCACGCAGTGTCTCAGACGATCTCTGTCGTTCGCCAATCTTCTTGTGTTTTACCGGGTCATGCCAGCATGCCGTAACTTTGCCGTAACTTGTGGATCAGGTGTGGGCAAACTTTTTGGACGATGGGCCAAATTAGGAATATTAAATGAACGGCGGACCGCAAGTAAAATACTACTTTTAGACATACATTATTATTATTATCATGAGAAAGGAATTTCAATATAAAAAAAATAATTATTCTCTATTAGCAATTTAATGAGAAGAATGAAACTGTTTTATATTTTTCAATATTTTTTAAATTTCAGGTGTTAATTTTGTAGTTGACATTCTTAAAACTGCTTGTAAATAAACGTTCATGGGTGATACTTGTTCGTAAAGAGTTTTTATTGATATTCATAATTGAAAATGTTTGTTCACATAAGGTTGATCCAAAAATAACCAAGATTTTTCATGCAGAATCCTTAAGTTGTCCGAATTAAGAATGTTGTCATTAGTGTATATTCAATTTTTTTTTTAAAAAGGCGTTAAAATGTAGAAAAAAAGTACTTTTTTCAGAAATATGATAAAGCTCGCGGGCCATACAGAAATACTTGGCAGGCCGTAGTTTGCCCGGGCCTACTGTGGATGGTATAAAGCAGCCTTAAAGAACAGGCAGGCCAGTTGTAAGCCCTCTTGAGACATCTGTAACTTTTTCACTTTCAATGTTACGAGAGGGTACACAATCCGCCTTCTTATCTCTCCGTCTTTCTTAAAGTCATAAAACCTAACACTTAAGTTTTTGTAATGCGTCGATGACGAGCTACTTTACAAGCTACAATCCAGCGAATTTACAATCTGATTTTAAACTCGCCCAGTGTCATCATCGAACCAGCTAACAAGCTGATTGTAAACAATCTACCAAGAAAAGTTGAAAGCCGGGCTACTTTAGACGCTACACGCTGGCGTATGGGCCGATCTGCGTCTGCGCAGTAGAGCGATAGTGGCGACCTCCCGGTAAAAAAACCAACTACTCAATACGTCCTGTCAAAATAGTACCAAAAATAACGGTTTCAACTTGCTAGCTTGTTGGTTTTTGAGCGAGTGGAAAGTTTTGTGTGTCATAATCACAGTTGCACTAGCTGACTCGCCCCCTTTTAAACTCGCAAGCAGCTTGTAAAGTAGCCCGATGTCACCGATGCATAATATAGTTCAATGCATAATTCAGTTTATTATGAAAATTGCAGGGCTTAGCGCAGTCGGGCGCGTGGGCTTGCTTTGACGAGTTCAACCGCATCGAGTTGGAGGTGCTGTCCGTGGTGGCGCAGCAGATTCTCAGCATCCAGATAGCCATCATGAAGAAGGTCAAGAGATTTACCTTCGAAGGCACCGACATATCCCTCAACCCCACTTGCTCAGTATTCATCACCATGAACCCGGGGTAAATATATAATTCATCACCATATTATTTGCTTGTAGCTTTTTACAGACTCAAGATTGTTTTATCTAATAAACACAATACAGTCATGATTGAGTGGTTCACAAGCATAGTGAACCAAGTCCATTCTGCTTTTTTTGAGTAAGCTGGGTTCAAACATAATATTTGAGTATTTCTAATTCTGTAAGGGTATGATTACAATTCTAAAGTGCTATTTTGAATACATTTAAGTTATTATGTAATGGAGATCATACCCTTACAGAATAAGAAATACTCAAATGTTATGTTTGAACCTAGCTTACTCAAAAATAACCAGAATGGACTTGGTTCACTTTGCTTGTGAACCACTCATATATGATTCACGAATCTTGTGTAATTGATACTGTGTAGAAACATATGTCATTATTTCCACTATTCATAAATGGTGCTTAGATACGAGTGGCGAAGGGTGGAAGTCGGCTGTTAAGTTAGTTTTTTAAAATTCAATATTATTTGAATATTTTCTACTATGGCTTGGATTAGGCAGGGTTTAATTGAATTTTAAAATTAACAAACACTACACATTGTAGTCTTGGTTCAATGAAAACAAATTAGTATGACTGACAAAGCTTAGTGTGCACTATTTATGTCGAATCTTAACAGCCTACCTCCACCCCTCGTCACTGATAGATACCTCCATAGTAACAATGTATCCTAACACGCTTTTTACGAGGATTGGTTCCTAGGACCAATCCCCTTGGGCCAATGCCTTGAAACCACATTAGCATATCGTCGCCGTAGATGTCAAGGGAGCCAAACCACAAATTTGGCAAAAATAAGTTAAGTACACAAAAGCATTTTAAAATCATCAAAGCAGTAGTCAGTGGATTTAAGCCACAAAACTCTTTTGACTACATTTTTTGTACATTTCAATATTCAGTGGTCAAGGGATATAACACACATAACTTCTAAGATACTATTTTTTTTTAGTTATTTGTACAAAATAATAAAAAGATAACACCACAAAGTATATTCTACGTTCAAAGTTTCACCGTTATATCTTTAAAAACAAAAAAGTTCAATAAAAAAATGTTTCTTTTTAGTCACATAAAATCTTTGCGCGCCTGTTTCTCGGGATTATGATTTTGTGGACTGGCTCCCTTGACATCTACAGCGACGATATTCTCATTAGTTTTCTTATATTTCAAAGCAATGTTGATGATATTGGTGTTTTTGTATGTAGGTATCTAATTATGGTTATTTTACATTATTCTTTTTCAGATATGCCGGCCGCCAGGAATTGCCTGATAATTTGAAGGTTCTGTTCAGGACTGTAGCGATGATGGTGCCCGACTATGCCATGATTGGTGAAATCACCTTGTACTCCAATGGATTTGTCAACGCCGGAGTGTGAGTGTTTTTAATAAAAAAAAAAATGGAGTCATATTTTGGTGTCATTACTTTCGCAGGCAATGTATTTTCTCTTTACGTTTTTTACTTTGAATTTTATAGAGTCAAATCCTTTGTCTTCAATTACACAAAATTCATTTGCATCTTCTATAACAAATCATCATCAGCCTGAATCTATCCACTGCTGGATGAAGACCTCTCCAAGCTGATTCCACTTATCTCGTTCTTGTGCATTGCGTTGCTACGTACTAACGCAGAACTTAACCATTTCATCGATCCAGCGGCCTCTAAGTATACCTAGCGGACATTTTGTACCTCTTGGGTACCATTGGATAACTAGATTTGTCCAGTGATTGTTCCTTCTTCGAGCTATGTGTCGAGCCCATTTCCATGTGAGGTTTTCAGCGAACTCTATTACATCACAAACCTTTGTCTGTTTACTTATCTAATCATTCCGCTTTTTGTCCTTTCGCATTGTGCCCGGCATGCACCTCTCCTTACCATGCTATGCTACTCTAAGTTTCTGGATTTCTCTTTTACTTAAGGTCCATGTTTCACACGCATATGTGATTACGGGAAGCACATACTGGTTGAACATTTTGCGCTTGAGGCACAGTGGGAGGTTATCTTGCGGCCAAAAGCACTCCAGCCCAGCTTTACTCTGCAAAAAATTTCATCAAAAATATACACCCATCTATTGTCACTTGTTGTCCCAGATAGATGTAGTTTTTCACTTGTTCGAGCTGAGTGCCATTAATGAGGATCTCTTTTTGGCCCGCAAAGCAGTTGAATATGACTTTCGTCTTTGTTACATTTATTTTCAAGCCTACTTTGTTGCTTACTTCAGCGAGTTTCTGCATTCTGCTTTGGAGGTCTTCTGAGTTTTGCGAGAAAATTACTATGTCATCGGCAAAGCACAGATGACTCAGGTATTTTATCCATTTACGGGGATCCCTTTGTCATTCCAGTCAAGTTGCATGAATAAGTACTGTACAGCTACCCCTGTATATAATATAATTTAGAAATTATTCTTGTTATTTTAATTAATTAGTCAGAAAACTTTTTGTATATCGTGGGTTAGTTTGTAACATAGTAATATTATGTTGGGGCTTTGCCCTCCCTTCGCAACACGCGCATGACGACGATGTGTAGAGTCCTGAAGTAAATAAGTAAGATTGAAAACTAAATTATATATATATAAAATAAGATTGAGAACTAAAAATAATTGAATTGTAGGTGCTTAATACTGTGCTAGATGAAGTGGTCTCGATTGATTTTTATTCAAATTCAACCATTACCATAATAGTAAATAAAAAAATATATTATGTGTAAAAATATGAGTAATAGTCACTCTGTTCTGTTTATGCAATGAAAGTTTACAGTTCAATAAGGCATCAACCCAGACATTCCCGTATAGAATTAAAATAATGATTAATCCAAGAGAGGGTTATTCGATTTTATGATACATTTTTGGGAACGATAATGGGTGCGGAGATATAAAGTCGTAGTCGCTTGGATGTTTCGAGGAGTGGGTTTATTTATCGATACAAGAATAAATAAATTCTACGATAAAGATGGCAGAGTGATGTTATAATCGCGGATACGGATGTACTGATGATATTGGTGTTATCGAGAGATTAATCGGACCGCGAAACTCGACTCGAGTGAAGTGACGGTTGACTGTGTCGAGTGACTGGACTTGTGATGAGTAGTGCACTTGCTGTTTATACAAATGCATTTCACATATTACAAGAGACACTGTCGCAATTAAGCAAATCATAATAGACCCTTCCCTACTGATCTAGTTATGATTGAGGAAATGCGGACTATCACTTCTGCTCCATTGTTTTGTTTTGTGGTATGATTGCTACACATTATAGAAGTTTTTATCTTGTTACTTTACTGATTTTCATGGAAAAAATCTATCTACATCGAATGGCATCATTAACCCAAAACCATGAAAAATAGATGATATTTGATAGATGATGTCAATGGTGTCCATACGCCCAACTCTTTCCTGACCTCAAAGTTGTTCACTCTGTGCTCTATCAATTTCTCCCAGGCTGCCGTAATTATTATACTGTATCTTTTTTAGACTGGCTGAAAAAATAGTGCAGACATACAAGCTATGTTCGGAACAGTTGTCGTCGCAGAACCACTATGACTATGGCATGCGCGCCGTTAAATCTGTACTGCTGGCTTCCGGGACCCTCAAGAAGAAGTATCCTGAGAGGAACGAGGCCCAGCTAGTGCTCAGGGCTATTGTTGATATCAATTTGCCCAAGTTTTTATCGCAGGTATTGATTTTGTTATCTCTTTAGGATGATATTTTATAATAATCTTTTGTATACAAATATTTTATGTGACCATTAAATGTTGATTCGCACGGTAAAAAAAGATATGGTATAAGGTATATGTTACACCCCCGAATGGTCCCCATTTGGGAATGTCTCTGTGAATCTAGAGAGGCCCGAACCATTATCGAGCCGACACATAGTAAGGGTTGATTGCGAAAATAAATAATAATATATAATACGAGGGTGGGTCAATAATTCCTTAGAAAAAAGCATTAAAACAGTTTTGATTTTTGTATTTTTTTTTTATTTCTCAACATAATCTCCTTGGAGCTCAATACACTTGGTTAGACGTTTCTCAATTTTTTTTAAACCGTCAGAAAAATAAGTTTTCGGAAGGTCCTCAAAATAAGCATTTGTCCGATCGATGACTTCTTCATTTGAAAAAAAACGTTGTCCACTTAGCCATTTTTTTAAGTTTGGGAAAAGGAAAAAGTCACTGGGGGCTAAATCTGGCGAATACGGTGGGTGGTCGACCAATTCGAACTTCAATTCTTCAATTTTAGCCATTGATCGTAAACATGTGTGAACACGGGCATTGTCCTGATGAAAGAGGATTTTTTTCCTGTTTAAATGAGGCCGTTTTTCTTCAATTTTGTTTTTTAGCTGGTCCAATAAAGATGCATAATAATCCCGTGTTATTGTTTTTCCTTTTTCCAAATAGTCAACGAAAATAATTTCACGTGCATCCCAAAATACAGTAGCCATAACCTTACCAGCTGATTTTACGGTTTTCGCCTTCTTTGGACATGGTTTGCCTTCGCAATCCACTGCTTTGACTGTTCTTTCGTCTCGGGAGTATAGTGGTGTATCCATGTTTCATCTACAGTCACAAAGCGACGAAAAAATTTATCCGGATTGCGTTGCATGATCGACAACAGGGTTTTAGAGGCCACCACCCTATTGCGTTTATTGTCGACTGTGAGCAAACGCGGCACCCATCTTGCAGAAATATTTTTCATGCCCAATTTGTCATGTAAAATAGAAATGACGCTACCTTTTGAGATCCCTGTAACCTCAATTATCTCACTCAACTTTAATCTTCGGTCACTTAACACCATATCGTGGATTTTATTGATCATTTCTGGTGTAGTCACCTCTACAGGACGTCCTGAGCGTGGTTCATCCTTTGTTGATGTACGACCACGTTTAAATTCATTTAACCGGTTATAAATAGTTGCAAGTGAAGGAGCAGATATGCCATGAACTAAATCCAACTCATTTTTTATTTCCTTTGCTGTTAACCCTTTTATATTAAAATGTTTAATAACAGCTCTAAACTCAATTTTCTCCATTTTCCATTTTTCCATTTTCCACAAGCAAAATTTTTTTTAAAATGAACGAGAAACACACAACAACCCGACCAATCTGATTGAAACTTCGCAGCATACTGAATCGGTAGTGCCGCTGCATGAAAACAAACCGCTTACAGTACTAGTCGCGCCACCTGTCGGCTTTTCTAAGGACTTATTGACCCACCCTCGTAACAAAACCGGCAATGCTGTTTGAGCGCCAAAATTTAATAAAACAGCAATGTCGCAATCTTGTCCATTACTTCGAGCGTAAAATTATCGCTTAAAGCGGTGGGAGACTGCAGGCAGCGCTAAATTATTACAGCGGAGAGATCGAAAAGAAAAGATCTTGGCGTGCATACGCAGAAGAGGAGGAGGTTCAGCAGCGATTTTGGGAAAACACGAGAGAAGGATTCTGTCATCGTAACAGAAAAGAGTGTAATTTTGACGCGCTCCAAAAACAAATTTATTAAAATGTAGTAATCCTAGCTGTAATTTTTAAAATAAAATCGCCGTTTCCGACCATAATTCCGGTGTAATTTGTTCATCCCTGAAGTCCATACACAGACGAAAACACCAACATACTGAGCGAGGAGATGAATGCCTCTTCTCGCTCTCGACTTGGACGGAGATGTCATATATAATGACATAAATAGTTTTACTAAAAATTTCACTGATTGTCCCGGTTTAGATGATGCTTGAAATATCTCATTTTGACCATTTCAAATGTGTAAATTGAACAGTCAATGAGATAGTAATTAAAAAAATAATCATCATCATCATTTATGGCCTCCTTCAAGAACTTTCTCTATTCTGGACAATTCAGCGCTGACACTCTCCAGTAGTTTTGACCAAGCATTCTTAAATTTCCAATGGCGTAGTCCAGCCATCCTGGTCTTCTCTTGCCCTCGGTGGTTTTTTACATAGCTCATCTTGCTGGTATATCCTCCGGCATTCTATGCATGTGGCCGATCCAGCGCAGTCTCTGCATTTTCATATGCCACATCCTGATATTTTCGCCTCTATAAAGTGTGTACAGCTAGAAGATAAAACAATGATATTGAATTGAATTTCCTGTGTTTCTAGGACGTTCCATTGTTTATTGGAATATACCAGGACCTCTTTCCCGATATTGATGTGCCGATGCCCGACAGAAACGAACTAACTAAACACATAACCGATGAACTGGTGAAGAGAAATTTGCAAGGTACCCCTTGGTTTATGGGGAAGATTATTCAGGTGAATTGAATTTTGTTCAGTATACATCGCATTTCGTTTGCGTATGACAATACATTAAATACAAAACAAATAAATCATGTTATGGTATGAACTATAAGTACCATTAGTGAGTGTGCATGGTGCCTGAAGATGCTGAAAGGTGAAACCCGGGTCACAGAAAAATGCCTCAAATGGAATAGTATAAAACTTTTAGAATTTAAATATTACATGATTAATTTGAAAACACTTCAGATCTAGAACTAGAAATGATCTTTATTGAAAAAATACTACTCCCGATGAAACCGTCGGTTATTAAATACCTTGATTTAAAACACAATAACTGATACCCAACATTTTACACAATTTGATAAGCATTTCATGTAAAAACTACTATGTGGTTAATTTCATCGTAATTAGAAAGGATGCATGTATAATTGGTAAAGCACATTGGCGCAAATCCGGTAAATACAGGTTCATGACCCTTTGGATGTTGAATTTTTTGAAAAATTATATTTTCTAGTAGGTAGGTATATATATATCTGAGCTGTTTTAAAATTGTGTATGGTCAATACATAAAGAATCTCACATTCTCAAATCTTGCGAATTATTTGTCCTATAAAAGAAACAGTTTATTACAATGTGACAACATGTCATGTTTGTTTAATTTTAGATTTACGAAATGATCTTGGTGCGGCACGGCTTGATGATTGTCGGTGATCCAATGGCGGGGAAGACGTGCGCTTACCAGGTAAATAGCGTGCACCTTTGTTCTATTAATTCTTCTTCATCTGATTTCTCTCGTAATGAATGATCGATCGGTGCAAAACTACTACTGTTTAAAAGTATTTTTTGAACCCATGAAATGCATGTAACTGATACATTTTTTTTTTTAATTCAATCCGTATTTTAATGGAATAATAAATTTTAATGAATTTTACTGTGGGGTGTTGACAGAGGAGACCTACAACAAATTGTATTTGTAAAAAAATATGTAAATTTAGTAAAATACAAATATGACCAGTACAAATACATCTAATCCGTTTGCATTTAAATTGTATGTATTACATTTCACCGTATCACAGTTCACAGTGAGCTGTCGTAGCGGAAAGAGATGCCGATGTAGTATTGAGATCAATAAAATTTGTGTAGCATTGCAGACAGTAATGTTCCAATTCTATTATATTCAATAACAACATTAATTTCATATTGATTGGTATCAAATATCTTATACTAACGCTGTCAATATTGTCAGACATTTGATAGATATCATTTGATACTTACGAGCACCTACTATATTATGATTGTATTTCTCTCCCTTGTATTCAGGTGGTTTTTATTATGTATTTTTTAAGTATTTATTTAGACATACATTTTATCTCAGTACTATACAGCCATGGCCCCCGCATCCAAAAGAGGGCCCCCAGGCTAGGATCTATGGCGGGCCCCCTTACCTATCGCTAAGGTTAAGGGCAGTGTGATTTTTTACAGCAGTGTTCCTCGAATGGTCTCCATGGAACCCTAGGGTTAAGGGTATTCCGTGTATTTTTACCGATTTTTAAATAAATCCAGTTGATTTATTGAGTTGTCGGCACTCATAAATTATGAAGCCCTGATCGCGACCTCATTTTGTGGTAGGTACCCAAGTAATATGGAACCCTTCGCCAGAAAACACACAAAATAATTATATAACAAAATTCTACACGTGAATTATCATTTAATTATATCAATCAAAATATCACATCAAATTATATTGCACAGACACATATTTTTAAATGTTAATAATTATTGACTTAGTAGTGACTTTTTTTACTATTAGAGCAAATTTGTGGTGTGTTTTTCTCATTTAACTGGTCGGCTTGCCACGCCGGGCCCCCTCTAAGCCCGGGCCCCCAGGCTAGAGCCCTGTCAGCTCCCACCTTGTGGGGGCCATGTATACAGCCATCTATTTCCGATACAACAGCTCACTGTGAACTATGGTACAACGAAATGCATATACACAAATTTCAAGACACGCATCTAACCACCCCTAAAAATCACTCCTGCTAGACTCTATGTTACCCTTACGAAGATTACCTATAGTCATATTGGTTACAGTATACAATATTGCACAGAGTAATAAGTAGGCCTTGTTTGATTGGACAGACGTTAGCTGAGGCGCTACGATGTCTCCAGACGCAAAGACCGCCGGCGCGCCACAAAGAACGTGCTGCCATCTACAAGATTATCAACCCCAAAGCTATCACAATGGCTCAGCTTTACGGTTGTTTCGATTCTGCCTCGCATGAATGGTTTGTGACATGTGTTTTATATTACTATTTTGATGGTGTTATGGTGTTGTGGTGTCGAAATCATGCAATGGAGTATCTCCCTCGGTACCTCAATACAGTGACGTCCCAATACAAAATGCTGCCCCTAGGTAGCGCCAAAATGCCGCCCAATTTTTTTATATCGTATTTTTATCATCCTTTCATGACATCAATATCTAAGAAATGTTTTGTATCTAAATCTAATTTAAATGCCATATCTGCTTCAATAGACATTATTGCCAGTCTACGGTTTCAGATACATTTAAAAATACACCTAACAACTTCCAAAACTCGCGAGTGACTGGCAAACATATTTGGATAAATTTAAATTAGGTAAGTATGTAGGTAAAATTAAAATTAATTGTAGGTTTAATTCAAAGGTAATTCGCAAATCTGCACATGTCATTGCTGGTCACCAAGGACGCGACGTTCAAGGACAACAGAAGTAAACTAGACATCGTGAACCTGACAAAAAACTACAGTCCTGTTAAACCTTTTATAGTAACTAATACATTTTGTCTCCAACCAGTGAGCTGATGTTTGTAATGGAAAGATATTTCCGTTATTACTAAAATAAGGTAGCTATTTCCATATATAAGTAGGTACCTAATTATTCTCCTCGATTTGCCGCCCTTCGGGTAACTGCCGCCCCCAAGCGACGCTCAATCTGCCTATCCCCACGGGACGTCACTGTCTCAATATTGTCCACCCATCCTTGTATCGACACAAAGTTTTATGTAATGTGTACACAATGCCGAAATGTCAATACAGATTCTAAAGATGGTGGCTATCTACAACAGTTTATAGCTGTCATGTTTCAATACACCAACAGAATATTAATAAAATTATTAATCACTTGATTGAATTTAAATCTAGATTCTAATTGATTTGAGCTTTGTACTATTTATTCCATTTGAGTCGTTTTATGTAACTCAGGTTTCATCTTTCAGCATCTTCAGGTATTATGGTAAAATGCACATTGACAACAAAGACAGTTAATTCTCGTTTATATAATAATTAATTAATACAATAATAGAAGGTACAATTTAAAGGATCAATTATTATAAAAACAAATTTTGAGTGAGTTTGAAAGTGTTTGTAAAAATCAGTAGTAGATACCTACATTCAATGAGGTTTGATTTTTTTGCTGCGCTAATGGAGATGTTCTTAAAAATGATAATTGTACATTGCCCATCTGCAGTTTGGGAAAACTCGATACAAAATCTCATTGAATCAAACCACTCCATACTAAACAATCGATACCTCATTGGCTGCATACTATTTAATCCTAATCCGTTGACCAATAAATGACTCTGAATGCTTTACGAACTGCCTGAAAATGTATATGCATCAAATATAATATGTGAATTTAGCTAAAGGCCTGCCCAATATAGTAAATCAATGCCTACATTAGATTTTTATCACTAATAGAAGTGCATTAAATTGTCATTACTCGTAAATAATGGAACTAGTTACGTGTTGGGAATTTGATAAAATCATCTTCATCAGCTGGGGTCGTTCTGGATGATGGCCTCCCATACCCTCCATCCACTCTTCTCAGTCCCTAGTTCTTTGCTGTTACGTACATCTACCGAACTTTATGAGTTCGTCTATCCAGCGAGTTTGTCCCTGTGAGAGTTTGGTGCTCTTGTGTGCTGACATTAATTGTCCATATGGCCTCTATCATATCGCGTATTCTTGTCTGCTTTCTTATCTATTGGGTTCTTTTGTGATCTTTACGCATTATGCCCAACATGCACTTTTCCACGCCACGTTGCGCTACTCATTATGTTTATAATTTCTCTTACATAAAGAGTCCATGTTTCACATGCATACGTGAGCGTTGGTAGCACACATTGGTTGAACACTTTACACTTAGACACAATGGACGGTCACTTTTGAAGTTTCAAGTTTTGATTATTCAGGCACCAAAATGCACTAAATACACCTACTATGACTACTAAACGATTATTTTACACCGGGAGAAGCCCGCCTGTAACAGGGGTGTATCAGTATGTTCTTTCAGTTACTTCACTTTTACATTATCAAGTTCACGACTTTTGCTGTTGTTTTGCATTCAACCTCGAAATCGAAAAATTTGCAGATGCCTTGGTTTTACACTCACGGTGTGATATGGATCCTTCTAGTTATATTGCAAATTATTTGACTGTTTCTGTTTCTCAACATTTGTTATCTAGGTCGGATGGAGTTCTGGCGGTGACATTCAGAGAGTTTGCATCGTCGACTACGAAAGAACGCAAGTGGATAATGTTTGATGGGCCAGTCGACGCGGTTTGGATAGAAAACATGAATACGGTACTAGACGACAATAAGAAACTCTGTCTCATGACTGGTGAAATAATACAGGTAACAACTAGTCTTCATCTATTTAATCTAATCTAATTATGTATAAAGATGTTGAATCTTCTTCTGTGAATTCCCTACAAAGATCTCTGATCACTTTTGTATGCAAAAAACAATAAGATTGGTGGACCATGTTCGGAGTATGTATGAAAACTAATGACCAGTACGTATTACCGCGGCCGTAACAAGAAAATGCACGTTTAAACACGTATTATCGTGCAAGTTGCAAGATTGCTTGCATGGATCAAAAGAGTTCAGAAGCTTCTACTTTTTCACGTGATAGTTGGAACTTGCATGACGTATGCGCATGGGCAGTAGAACGATAGTGGGGGACCTGCCGAAAAAAAACGCATGGATTTACTGGCAGTAAGTACAGCAATAGTGTGTATTTTAAACTATCATGATAGCCTCTCTAATCTCATTCTTTGAGAGTAAGCGAGATACGATGTTGTCATTTTATGGTACTGTTTGACAGGTCGTAAAAATCGGTTAACCTCTCTGCGTTAAAAGTTCTCAAGTCTTTCCGCGGTGTAGTTCGTTTTTTTCCGGCAGGTTCGCCACTATCGTTCTACTGTGCAGGTACAGTTCTAAAAAATCCCAACTGTCTGCTCCCCAGCTTCCGAACTTTTTTGATTCATGCATGCAATGTTGCGACTGCTGGATAATACATGTTTACACGTACATTTTCTTGTTATGGCCGCGATAATATGTACTGTCTGCAGTAAATCCATGCACATATAAACAGGGTATAATACTGTCTTTCTTTAACATCTTTAGTCTATTAAAACGTTTTAAGTCAATGTTATATATTTTATTTACTCCAAGACCGGTGTCTTATTATTAAGACATTTTTAAGACGTTATCTTGCCAAACTGAAAGCACACATGTAAAGTCCATGCTTATCGATGCCTTGGAAACATGGGCATTAACTCTGAGAAATCAACGAGCTCTGAATATTTTTGAAAAAATCTTCACTTTATTTATGGACCATTCAGGTATAGGAATGCTGAGTTCTACAGTCTCTGACAATTTGCAATTTATGATTGAACTGACTAGATCATGTCGTCGGCCCTCGTAGTCCAGTACGAAAGCCGCTAGTCTTTCATCCATGGACTGGAGGTTCGATTCCTGGTGAGGTAAGAATATATTTATGAAATTTTTTCAAAGTCTGGGTGTTTTTGATTGTTTCACTTCTATTACTAACTACACTACTATCATTGGGCCTCATGCCCTGTTGTAGTGTTAAAAAGAATATATATATATACTTACTTTATATCATATCATATTTATATCATGTGCACCGTAATAACAATAAACTGGCAAAGAGTGTGGTGTGGAGCAACCGAATAAGACACAGAAGAAGAGACAGGCTGAAAATTTATCGTTTAGTTGGAACTATCAATAAATCGTCGCTTAAGAAACAACACCGCGGAAGTCGTTTAATTAAAATTTTCAGGGTAAACAAAAAACGTCTCAAAAAATTGAAAATTGATACCTTTTAACTTATTTTTTTTGTGTTTAGTTAAAAAAAAAATCATTTTTTCACCCAAAAAGAATTTTTTCATAGAAGGAACACGGTGTAGGATTTTTTTACCTACCGAATGTTATTCAAAACTCAAAACCGCGCCAAATGGGGACTTACGCGGTGTTGTTTCTTAAAAGACGAAATGCCGGCTACTTGGGGTACCAAAATGGAAAACGGCCACTATGGATTAGGTAAATGGAGAGAGTTGTTAAAGGACGCATCCAGGGCTGTTGCGTTTCTGATAATGAAGATGAATAAACGGTGTAAAATTACATATTAACTTCAATTCTTTTATGTTTTAATAATTATTATAAATTAGTTATTTTCCTTGTTGACAGATGTCTAACACGATGAATCTCATATTCGAACCTGCCAACTTGGATCAGGCGTCGCCCGCCACCGTCTCACGTTGCGGAATGATTTACTTTGAGTCGAAGGAACTAGGTAAATTACTTTTTGAGGACTACGTATTAAATCTTTTAATTGTGCCATATCCTAAGAGAGGCAGGCCACCGTCGCGATCTTCGCATTATCATCTGCTGTCCAGAACAATTTTACTATATATATAATAATTTAACAATGCTACGTTTACGATTGATGTTTCCTTGGATGACAAGTTGGGGATGCTGTTATTTTGTCCTCTCGCAGAACTTCTTAGTTCTTCCCCATTCGATTGACAACATCAACATTTGGTCATTCTAAGGAATTTTGACGATGCATCTATACAGCCACATCTCAAAGTCTCAACTCTCCGTGACATTTCCCGGTTTAGTGTATTAAATAAACAATCGTTTATGTAAGAGAAAATGTGTGATAAATACGGTGGAAATTCTTGTCCTGGCTGCGTAATATAAGAAAGACACTGGAATTATTGTATTTTTGTTTGGTTTACAGGATGGCATCCGTTGATGCGATCTTACAACAACATCCTGTCAAGCAGACTACTGCCTGAGCAAATGGAGCTGCTTCAAGATTTGATTGATTGGATCATGCCGGCAATATTCTCATTCCTTGAAGAGCAATGCAGATTCTTCGTCAAGACCAGCGAACTTCATCTGTTTCATGTAAATATATTTCTTTTCTTAAAAATAATGTCTCCGAGATAACTACAATGTGACAGAGTTAAAATCGTATGACAAAGAATCCGCCTAATTGGTACTTACGGATCAATCAACATTTCTCCAACCGGGATTTCAGTCCAAGACTGCAGTTTGTTAATTCTACAATATAATATAATATGCATGTATGATTTAATTATTAACTATAACACCCACGATGGCCGCCGGCTTCAGTGTTGAGCAGTTGCAAAGGGTGGAGGTAGGCTGTTAAGATCTGCCATAAATAGTGCACATTACACTTTGTTAGTCATACGTATTTGTTTTAATTGAACTAAGCTACAATAATTTACATATGGTTTTGGTCAGTTTTTAAAAATCAATTAACCCCTGCCTAAACCAAACCATAATAATTTTGGTATATTTTGGGTGATAAGACAAAATTGTGCACACTTTTTTATTCATACTTATTTGTTTTTATTGCATTAAGAATACATATTTCACCCATATTGTTGGTTTATTTTTATGAAATTCATTAAGCCCTGCCTAACCAAAATATAATACATAAAAATATTATTCTATTTATAAAATATTCAAAGTTATGTAGTATTTAATTGTATAATTTTAGATACTTTATAGATAGATGAGTACTTTTTGCTTGTTTATAGCTTGATTTCGCAGGGTTTAATTGAACTTTAAAAACTAATTAACACTATTTGTGAATTGTAGTCTTATTTCAATGAAAACAAATAATACGTATGACTGACAAAGTTTAGTGTGCACCATTTATGGCGGATCCTAACAGCCTACCTCCACCCTTCACCACTGGTGTCATGGGTCCCACGTTCAAATCCTGGGTCTGGCAAGTAGGTACACATGCTGTTTTTTAATTTGTGTATTAGTCAGAGTGTGGGGTAATAGGTTGAGCAAGTGGCTGACATCCATTTCTCATAAAAATAAAATCTGTTAATACAAACCTCCACTCTGTGGAGGCCCATATGATCTTATTAGAATCGGACATGGTCGGAAATATATAATTATTGCTAGTGAATGATGAGAATGACGATAATACTGTTTTAATTTGTTTTGTTCATCTGTCATCGTGCGCATTTCAAACTTTATTTTTTGGAAAATCTATAATTATATGTTAATGTTTCATCAAATTACGAATTACATTTCTACCTAATTTGAGGAATTATATTTCTATAAAATTATGAATTATATGTACAGTACTCTCTGAGTAATCCGCCACCCTAAAAAAAGTGTCCAATTAGGCCCTCCTCCCACGGCGCAACTGGTTAGTGATGGAACTCATAAACTGACCAATGTGACGCTTCGCACACGGCGCTACTGAAATCCACTTGAAATAATAATCACATAACCTCAAACTGTCAAACTGGAACATCAGCTGTTTTGTACAAAATCTGATGACACGCTCGCTGCTGCGTTTACTTGAATACAATTAGGTTATTTTAATTTTGCTTATCTTGTACTTTTGAGGTCTTTGGTTATTATGGTTTTTATAGCATGACACTTGTTACGCAGTGCTACCAATTTTCATCGAATCTACTGATATTGGTACCACTGTTTTACGTTGACTGGAAACTTGAGCGCGTGACTAGCATGTCGTGCCTTAGTGAATGCGGCGGATTATAGTGCATACATACAAAATATGGTAAAATTAAAACAGGTATTTCGTAAAAATAGTTTTTTTGAGAAATTTGTACTAGTAAACTACGGTTTTATTTATATTTAAAATCAAGTATTTACTAAATTATACATATTTATAAACTAAGTTTATTAACTAAATATTAAACAGGAAATCACTTGACACAACCAGTTGTTCGGTGAGGCAGATATTCTTGAATGGTTTAGGATTCCTGGGTTTCCCTATGACCAAAAGCTTCATTTTGTGTGTCCCGGTTGTATTGGAGCACGGCATAATTGTGATGCAGTCCTTGGGCACTTTCCTCCTTTGTAAATTACTTTCTTTGCGATGAACTTACGTTTTACGAAGGAAAGGTTTCCAAAATAAACCCGTCTCATCTGCGTTCGGCGGACTACTGAATTTTACAATCGAATACTGGCAAATTATAAAGCTTGATTTTGTGTTTTCAACTAGTAAAAATAACGGCGGATTATAGTAGTTGTTGGATAATCAAGCAGCGGATGACTGAGAGTGTACTGTATTTGTATTGGAATTTAATAGTATTATTTTTTGTATACTTTTAGTCATTTTCAAGACTTTTTACAACTATGCTCGAAGGAGAAAATCAAGTCAGCACTCTATGGCTCCTCTACACGTTTGTGTTCGCTGTCCTATGGGGAATGTGTGCAACTATTACAGGTAATTTTATTCTTTTAACAATTTAAATGCCATACTAATCAAATCTTTCAAACAATTGTAGCATACATTTCTGTAATGGACAAATAATTACAAACTCAAACTGAATCATGTGATTGGTATAAATAATTTGCAGAGAGTAAAGGGTTGAAGTCATACAGTTCATTCTTTGCTCTAATTTCGGAGCATAGGGTTTTAAATAGATGGTATTCCTGAAGTGTGTAGATCCCTATTCAACTGCGTATGCGTGAGAGGGATAGACAGTGATGTTAAAAAAGTGTTGATATTTCTTATTTTTCTGATTTAGATGTTGGCTTAATTTGCAGGAGACAGTCGCAAAAAATTTGACGTTTACTTCCGCAAGCTGATGGATGGAGCCGTGGAAGAGTTTCCGAAGCCGAAGATGGTGAAGATCGCCAAGAATCAGATGATCCCCGAGCGGGGCTCCGTTTTCGACTTTGTCTACGATAAGAAGAACGGAGGCACCTGGATCAACTGGGTGGAGACTGAAAAAGAAATCCCACTCTCTCCAACGCCAAAGTAATCTATCATTATCTCAAACACAGAAACTTTCAATATATAATACATGCTTGGTTTTACATATTTTTATTTTAGCACCAGACATCACTATTCATAATTTAATACCTAGTGTGAGTTGAAATTGAATAGATATCACTGTGTTTAATTTAAATACGCACTACATAGCACTGTGGCGATCAAAGAGTTCCGTGAGAACCAAGCAGGGTCAGCAAAATCCTGACATAGAAATAACTCTCAAATTAATATTATTTATTCAATAACTGTTTATACATTATTCACAGGCCGTCGGCAGTTTTGAATAATGCCGAAAATAACATTGTTTATCACATATATTTTACTTGCATACAGATTGCACACAATTGAATTACTACTTGCAAATAAGCACTTTTCACCTTAGCTTATATGAAAAATGCATTTTCTCACCGAAGGCCTGGGATAGTCAGTGTAAGCATTTTCAATCATGATGGGTTTCAATAAAAAGCCCATCACGATTGAACGAATATTACACTCTGCATTTTATCTTGGTAGAAAACCGTCACTAAGTATCATCGTGCCTCGGGCAAAAATACCTACCTCGCTGTTATCTTTTATTATTGAACCTATGTAAACTCTACATGACTTGACATTAACTCGCCAGCACCTGCAAATCTTCATTCTTCACTCATCTCCTCATCTATCATACACACTCCATGCCAAAGCACTAATTTATTGCATGTTGTGGTGAATAAATTCTCGTAATTAAATAATTTCTTTGCTAGCCAAGGTGAATGTAAAATGTCAAATAATCCATTTAAACTGGTATGTAATATGGTAATGGTAGTGATATTTTGTCCACCTATGAAGTTGTGGATCTTAGGCGCAGTGAGTAATGCGCTTGTCTTTCATCCGGGAGCTCCGGGCTCGATCTCGGTGAAGCCACAATATATTTATGTGATTTTCTCAAAGCCTGGGTGTATCTGATTGTTTCACATCTATTACTAAATACACTACTGTTTCACTAGACTACTGTAATTAGGCTTCTTGGCCTGTTGTAGTGTTATAAAGATTTATGATATATATACTTATATATCTATATATTAAAAAAAAATCAGGTCTGACAAATTCACATGTTGTTTTACAATGTGTGTTTGGAACATGAACCCGATAGGTTGTGGATAGATCCACCATACCTCTTCGTGAGGTAGCCAAGATCAATATAGAATTGCAGAGCTGATGAAAGAAAAGCACTGAATAATTGCGTATACTCATTTAGTGCTAACACCGCGACTGGCGCGTTTGGATTACTTGGCCATTAGATATAATTTTAACGTGTTATTTAAATGTGGTAATTAAAAGGTAATTAAAAGTTCAGCAGTGATTGTTCACCACTGCCTTATACAGCATACAGAAATATAAAGCCTCTTGTCTGATTATTTTCAGGTGAACGAAATCATCATTCAGACTAATGAGAATGCCTGCATGCGTTTCTTCCTGCATCGGCTGATATCGCAGCAGATCCCCGTCTTGCTGGTGGGCCCCACCGGCACCGGCAAGTCATGCGTCGTGCAGGGACACTTCATGGATTTGCCCAGAGATAAATACATCACCAACACCATCAATTTCTCCGCAAGGACTACTGCAAATCAGGTTGCAATTGATTAGTTTACTCGCATTCAATGTGGAAATTTACGAATATTATGAAAATTTTAAAGCTAACCGATTTTTATATTTCAGACTCAAGATATAATCATGTCCAAGTTGGATAGACGGCGAAAGGGTGTGTTTGGACCGTCCATGGGCAAACAGGTAAAAATCATCCATATTTATTGAGGAGTCATTAATATGATAAGCTTTGAAATATCTTTGTATTTATAATATTAATACTATCGACCGAAGGTACTTGATGGTATTTGAATTTAAATTCTAATGGATTTAAGTTTTGTACTATTCCATTATTCTGAAGGTGCTGAAAGGCGAAACCCAGGTCGCAAAAAGTGACTCAAATGGAATAGTATAAAACTTAAATCCATTATAATCTTTGTATTTATTTAATATGCATTTGATATCGACATGTGTTTCATTCATCCTATTAAAAATGCTTTTTTGTGCAAATCTGTGCAGAGGGTCATGGGTGACTCGCCTTTTATATCGAATGTAGAAAGGAAAAAGGACGTATTCCACACAAATCAAATTTTACAATAGGCACAGAAACGTTTTTGTTTTGGTTTTCGGTCAAAGTTAAAATGAAAAATAGACGTGATAATAATAAATTAATAATGGTTTACATTATTCCTAATCTGTAATTAGTTATTGCAGGGCTAAATTTAGATAATAAATCGGAATTTGCAGTTTACATCCTTTGGACACAATATGTATTTAGTCGTGTATAACGTTATTATCCAATAAAACAGGACAGGGAACCTGTGTATTAAAGCTTTCTATAAGTCTTCATGTTGACCTTTTCACTCTATATGACAAAACTTTTGATCGTGGGTTTTGGATACGGTCGCGATAAACAAAATTCCGCAATTAACTTGGGGGATATGAGAAATAAATCAATTGAAAATATAAAATCATTTTATCAATAAACTAAAAAAAAATAATAAAATAATAAACGTTGTATATAAAATAAAAGTATTATAACTGTTAAATAATCTGATTATGACAATTCCTGTCACGTGGCACATGTCAAAATAAGTGTGGAACACAAAAAATAATTTAAAAAATCGATCGTGATATACCTGTATCGCGATGAACGAAGGTTACCTGTATTAATCAATTTCAGGTGTGGTAATTGTGCAGGCATTCCATTTAACATATATTTATCTGTACTGTCATAGTTATTTAAGTATTCTGTTATTTCAAGTGTGTCCTCTTTGTGGATGACTTGAGCATGCCTCAGAAGGAAGTATACGGGGCACAGCCTCCTTTGGAGCTACTGAGGCAATGGATTGATCACGGGCACTGGTACGATTTTAAAGACTGTTCCAAGCAGGAATTGGTTGATGTGGTGAGAAAATGTTCATTTTATGTTTCGATCCATCAGTATAAGTTGTCCACTGAGTTAGGGCGCCACATGCTAACATTTGACATATCAATTAATACTTTTTATACTGTGATGAGCTTAGGTCTAAATTCAAAAAATTTTTTTTTAAAGTTTTTAAGAATTCTATTAAAAAGTTTAAAAATTACAATCCAGTTATTGATATTCTATCTTTCACCGTATTTCTAGCCGAAGGCATATCTTTTATTCTTTGAATATATTTTCCTTGTTTTCAAATTACTCACAGAGATCGTGGCGTGGAAGCATTTAAACCACTCTTCTTTCATGGTTTTTCATTTTTAGAGATTATGTTTGAGGAAAATATCAAACAGTTGTTATATTTGAAGGATTGCCGATAATTAATTTCATAACATTTGTTGATTGAATATTTTTATTTTTAATTCCCCAATCCTAAGGACCGACCTATGCAATTGTATATTTACATTAAACGTAATGATTATTCTTCAAAATGATTTGCCTGCAATTTTTTATACAGTGCGATTTGTCATTATTTATGCATGAATTTCGTCGTTTCCGTTTGCGCATCGATTGGTACCTAAACAGAATATGAAAAACCGAAGAAAATACGCATGGCTATGTCATTATTTTTTAATATTATATTTATATATGTAAGTAGGTACTAAAACTTTTTCATAAAATAACATTTTGACGAAAAGCCATCTTGGCGATTATTTATTTAACTAAGTCAAGCCTAACTAGTGACTGCATCGCGCTCATAGTAAATAATACATGAGAGTAAAATTTGATGATTTATGGTAATGAGTCATGGCAGCTTATGAAGGTTCAGAGCAACTGAATGCTGAGTTTCGAAAACAGGTACTAGCGATGGATATTGGCTGTGCATTGTGGTGTAACTTAGCCAGAAACGGGGTAATACGAAAGCGGAATATGCAGCTTCTTGTCTCATCTATGCTGAAGATGGGACATTGGTCGCAAATAAACTATATAACAGCTCTACGTCTCTACTCTCTCTACTCTACTCAGCCTGTCAATTACCTACGTGGTCGCAGCCATGATTTATTCTGGATCGGAACCGTTCCCTCGTGTCAAGCCTATCAGGCACCATTAGCGAGGGGTGCAAGACTAGTCAATGCGCTCCCCAAAGATGTAGACATTTTCGGTGACGTGCTATGTATTTTGTATTTGAAATTTTATTTTTCTGTATTAAATTGAACTTATGCTTTTTTTTATTAATTATTATTATATATTCACTTCTTCTCTCTTGTGAGGGTAATATTTGTTATAATGTAAATCTCATGTTGTGAATGTCTTGAATTTAGATTTGTTATGTCCACAATGCTTTGTTTTCTTAAATAAATAAATATCATATAAATGCCTTAAGAAAGTTTTAACAAGTCTTACCATTTCTTGAAATTAACTTTTAATAACTTTTAAAGAAATTTCGATGAGTAAGCAAAATGTAATATTGATAATATTGTTTTCAGCAATTCATAGGGGCCATGTTGCCCCCTGGGGGTGGGTCGAATGCAATTACCAGCCGCCTCACTCGCCACATGCACATCATCTCGGTGGACTCCTTCGAAGATGCCACGTTGTATAAGATCTTTACATCCATTATCGACTGGCATTTCGAGAAAGGATTCCCTGACAACCTAACACGGCTAAATAAGGTATGTTGACCTAATAAGTTCTGTGAGAGGGTCAAGGAATACAAAGACAAGTGAGGCGTCTAATTACAAAAAGCGACAAGTCCGCAATTCAATATTTTTGGGAAACAACGTTTTTATGTTTCAAGCTTCAATTATTTGTTTTAACGTGAAATTATTTTTTCCGTTGTATTCTATGTCAAAATTAGATCCAAATGGCAATTTGTTTCAGCCGATAAACTCTTAAATGTAATAAATATAGGCAAAATAAAATTGGACATAGCGCTATTTGTAACTCATTTTTTAATTTACTCCGCATAAGGCACATATTTCCGTGGCACTGTCATGAGTTTGCCAGACGCTGCAGCATGGGAGACGCCCTTTTCAATATTGGATTCTCTTATTGGTTGACTTAAACACGCGCGAAATTAACCAAGCTTTAAATAATATGAAACACGGACTTGGCGCTTTTTGTAATAAATCAATACATAAAATATTTTTTTTCGTAGGGTTATGTCGCATTTTGGAAATTATAGATGAATACATATTGTGTAAAATTATACAAAGAATACGTGCGTATTTTTTTCTCGTTTTTGACCAAATGTACTTTTCGCTTTTTGAAATTAGACGCCTCAAGTCTAAAATATGAAATCGAGACGAATGTCAACAGTTTTTTTGCACCACAAGTGCGGTGTTAACATTGTCCAGTGTTGAGTTTCTGCAGAGTAGATAAAAACTAACTACTGTGTTGGTTGTGGGAGATCATGGTTTCCCGAAGCACTGGAGGGACCTAAGGGGAGGCATTGCTGGCACCAGAAGTAGTAGAGGAGCAAGTGGGCAATAAAGAAATATTAAAAAAATATTGGTTACACTTATCTCCTTGACTATACCAGTGGCAAGGGTGGATGTAGGCTGTGAAGATCCGACATAAATAGTGCACACTAAACTTTGTCAGTCATACATACATAATTGTTTTATTGAACTAACAATACAAATTGCAGATGGTGTTGGTTAGTTTTTAGAATTCAATTAAAACTTGCCAACTAATCTAGCTTGCCCAATTAGCAAGTGCAAGTACGTTCTAATAAAAATTTGGAGTGATCCTCACATCGGTTACTAATAATTAAGGTAATATAATACTTTGATTTAAACTAACTGGAGCAATCGAGTGAAGGAGCTGACTGGGTGCAGCGTTCACTCTGCCCTGAGAGAAGCACAGGATCAAGGTGGGTGGAAAGTCTTGGTCGCTCAAAAGACGCCCAAGGAGAGAGAGAATGCAAGAACCGATTGCCAATAATTAACACAATTAGAAAGCACTTAGATAGGACATGTATGCCTTAGTGGTCAGAGCACATGGGCATGAATCAGGGGGACGATGGTTCTAACGTGCTGGGTGTCGTATTTTTTTTTTTAAAGATATTTTCTAGTGATTGTACATTTCTCAGAAGTGTTTTCAAATTATGTATTGTAGTATTTGATTATTGTATTTTTGGTTGGGGGTTCACGTGTTCATGTGCTCCAATGGACTAACTGCCACTGGCTATAACTTAAAGTTAGACAGATTGTCAATCAATGTACCAGCAGTAGTAAAACTATGATGTTTTACAGGCAATTGTTGCAGCCACGATGGAAGTTTACAAGGCAACAATAAAACTGTTTCTGCCGACCCCTGCTAAATCCCACTACCTGTTCAATTTGAGAGACTTTGCAAGAGTTATAAGGGGAATTTTGCTGGTGCCTTCCACCCATTTGAAGGATATCGATAAACTTGTCTTGCTTTGGGTCCACGAAACGTACAGAGTATTTTACGATAGACTAGTCAACGACGAGGACAGGTAAATTATTTTTTAATCAATTTGTAACACCGTTTTAAAATTGTATCATTGTGTTAAATTTTTATAAAACAATGATTGAATGAATGAAATTTTCATAACGGTTTGGTTGGGCCGATTATGATCCCAATCCAATTCTTAATCCTGAACAAATATCTCATACCTACTATCCTCATTTATTGTTGTCATCCAGGTGCTTAACTATTTAATGAGTCATCAGTCACTCATGATTGATACAAAGGCAGTTATTCGTAGACCACGACCGTGTCAACTGTCGTCCAAGCAATAATTCAATTCGAGTCTCCTTACGAACTCAGTCAATTAGACCACCTATCAAGCTGTGTTACCAGCACAGGGTGTCTCATACATAACACATATGTTCGACCTACGACGCGCTAAATCTGATATGGTTTAAGTGAACATTGCGTCTCATCATTCATACAAACTTGTCATCATCATTCATACTCATAAATGTAATAGTGAGAGTGAGACTCAGAACAATCCACCTACTAGGACGAGAGTGCATAAAACTGGGACCTGCTCCAGACAGACAGCCAAACAATATCATGGTTAGTGCCTGGATTGACTCCCGTTTAAACCGCCCTCCCCCAGCCTCCACATCCACAATCATCCCAAATTACAGTCCACTAAAAGTGCTGCCACGGTTAATCAGTAGTCGGACACCGGTAATATAATAGTCAACTTTCTATTGAAATGATTCTGTTCTTTCTTGTTCATCGTCACACCCATGGCTCATTCTGGAATAGGTACTCCGGAATTCTTGATTAGCTTTTTCCAACTTTCCATATCCTCTAAAAGCCTTGTGGTGAATACTATTGGTTATTCAGTGAATTCCTTTACTTGGTCACTAAGTGACCAAGTAATGAACAGTAACAACTCAAAAAATGTAGTTTTGAGATACGAGGGTGGGTCAATAAGTCCTTAGAAAAGCCGACAGGTGGCGCGACTAGTACTGTAAGCGGTTTGTTTTCATGCAGCGGCACTACCGATTCAGTATGCTGCGAAGTTTCAATCAGATTGGTCGGGTTGTTGTGTGTTTCTCGTACATTTAAAAAAAAAATTTGCTTGTGGAAAATGGAAAAATGGAAAATGGAGAAAATTGAGTTTAGAGCTGTTATTAAACATTTTAATATAAAAGGGTTAACAGCAAAGGAAATAAAAAATGAGTTGGATTTAGTTCACGGCATATCTGCTCCTTCACTTGCAACTATTTATAACTGGTTAAATGAATTTAAACGTGGTCGTACATCAACAAAGGATGAACCACGCTCAGGACGTCCTGTAGAGGTGACTACACCAGAAATGATCAATAAAATCCACGATATGGTGTTAAGTGACCGAAGATTAAAGTTGAGTGAGATAATTGAGGTTACAGGGATCTCAAAAGGTAGCGTCATTTCTATTTTACATGACAAATTGGGCATGAAAAATATTTCTGCAAGATGGGTGCCGCGTTTGCTCACAGTCGACAATAAACGCAATAGGTTGGTGGCCTCTAAAGCCCTGTTGTCGCTCATGCAACGCAATCCGGATGAATTTTTTCGTCGCTTTGTGACTGTAGATGAAACATGGATACACCACTATACTCCCGAGACGAAAGAACAGTCAAAGCAGTGGATTGCGAAGGCAAACCATGTCCAAAGAAGGCGAAAACCGTAAAATCAGCTGGTAAGGTTATGGCTACTGTATTTTGGGATGCACGTGAAATTATTTTCGTTGACTATTTGGAAAAAGGAAAAACAATAACAGGGGATTATTATGCATCTTTATTGGACCAGCTAAAAAACAAAATTGATGAAAAACGGCCTCATTTAAACAGGAAAAAAATCCTCTTTCATCAGGACAATGCCCGTGTTCACACATGTTTACGATCAATGGCTAAAATTGAAGAATTGAAGTTCGAATTGGTCGACCACCCACCGTATTCGCCAGATTTAGCCCCCAGTGACTTTTTCCTTTTCCCAAACTTAAAAAAATAGCTAAGTGGACAACGTTTTTTTTCAAATGAAGAAGTCATCGATCGGACAAATGCTTATTTTGAGGACCTTCCGAAAACTTATTTTTCTGACGGTTTAAAAAAAATTGAGAAACGTCTTACCAAGTGTATTGAGCTCCAAGAAGATTATGTTGAGAAATAAAAAAAAAAATACAAAAATAAAAACTGTTTTAATGCTTTTTTCTAAGGAATTATTGACCCACCCTCGTAATTATGTTTTAATATTTGAATATTTTACAATACACATAGATTTGACAAGTTTTAAAAGGAAACATGTCAGAATGTATCTATTTAAAATTGAAACGTATGGGCAATCGCCAGTTTTAAATGGAAACAGTTCGAAATGGTTCTGTACAAAACTGGTTTTGTTTGAAAGTTTGTAAAGTTTCATATGGGTTTTTCGCTCTCAAGGTATCTAAATTATTTTTTTCGAATTGTTTTTGTACAAAACTGTCAAGAGCTCATTTTTACAAATTTTGATACCAATATCGCGAAATGTCGAATTTTTGACTTGTTACCGTTCAATACTGGGCCATCGATTTTATCATCACCTTTCTGCCTGGCTTGTCATCCAAAACAATTCTTTTCTATTCTGTTAATGAATGATTTCATTAGTTTTGTCATCTTGTAGGCAAAGGCTCTTCAACATCGTGAAGCCAGCGGCTTACAATAATTTCCGCGTCAACTTGGATAAAGTCGCATCCGAATACGTCGGTGAAGGTGAAAAATTAAACACTAATCATTTGAAGAATCTCTTCTTTGGAAACTATATGGAACCTGACGCAGATCCCAAAATATACGATCAGGTAAAGAACAATATTATTTAGTGTGGAACATTGCATCAAGTGAATAATAAAAGATAGTGCTGGTGTCTTTTTTATACGTGTTTCAGGCCATCTTCAGCATGTCACCGCTTGTATAGTGCATACGCAAAATAACTTTGTAACCAATTTTAAGACTGGGAACACTGAATATGTGAATGTGAAACTAATCTCTCATTTATTGGAATTTTTCATTCCTAAACACTTGCCTATAAATCGAAATTCAGGATATCAAAATGTACATATGTAATATGATTCGGTGTTGCCTAATTTACATCTTAAAAAACGTTGCAAATCGAATATTTAGATTCATTTTTTAATTCCATTTATGCAATAAGAAACAAGAAATATTCATACACAGCAATAAAAGAAAAAAAAAATGCAACAGGTAACTGAAAATGAATGAGAAAAAATGATTCATTTTCTTACAAACAAATATACAGAAACTCCAGAAATTCTCCAAAAAACTCCATATAGTTCATTCTATTCGTTTTTATGCCTACGTTAACCTCTAAATTGGTGAATCGTGGGTTGAAATCCTGCGCCTGGATAATTTTTCAATCAATGTGCAGATATTGTAATCGGTTGACTTTCTTGTAGGTGAATGATCTTGATCTGATGGTGGAGAAGATGGATTATTATTTAGAAGAATACAATCTGCTGTCACCGATACCGATGCAGATGGTCATGTTCAGATATGCGCTTGAACATATATCCAGAGCCTGCCGAGTTCTCTTGCAAGATAACGGTTTGTGAAGATTATAAATTATTTTAATAATGTTTATCCAACTGTATTAAAAATACATTTTTTTTAATAAACTAGTGAAAATTCGAATTACATACAACATAATTCGAATTAGGAATTATGGAATAAGTGATGTTTTGAGAAGATGTTAGTATAATTTCCACAATATATTTATTATTATCATCTTTTGCTACACACCCCAGGGAAGGACCCAGGCTCTTCAAATAGTAGATTTTAATCTCGACGTAACCATAGACAATGCCGAATTTACTCGTGAATATTATCATAATTATTTGTTGTGGCTTTCACAGTTCATTTTGTATTGAACCAAAAGAATGTGAAGACAAGTAGAAAGAGGTAATTTGTAATCGTCATACACTGATTGCCTATGAAACGATTACAGAAAGCATTATTTCCATGTCGTCTTTTCATACTTAAATTACTTAAAAACCCTGTTTTTCTGATATTGCATAATTTTGTTTGTAACACACATCATTATTGAGAAGATAAAATGTAAATATATTCAAACTTCATTCAGACATGTAGCATTTGGCAAGTATTTTAGTTTATGTCTTGAGGGGTCGATGTAGGAGAGGGATGATGAGGTAGATAAAGGCAGCAGCGGTGTAGATGATTGTGGGTGTTTATTGTCTTGATGCGGAGTACAGAGAGTTACAATGGTCGGTGTTAAGATTAACAGTGTAGAGCAATGGTTTCCAAACTTTATGTTACTACGCCTCACTTTAAAAAAAATCTAATCTTGGCGCCCCCCCCCCTTTATTTCATTAAATAATACACACCTTTTTAAATACCATAATATATCAGAAATTATCATTTAAGTATATCAATCATCATATAGGTATCACATCAAATTGCTACGCATAACCACATATTTAAAATATTTAATAGCCTTGAAACAAAGCAGCACCTGCGCCAGCGACTTTTTTTACTATTAATAAAATAATGTGAAAAGTGCATTAGCAAACTAACCAAGAACTCAGTAAATAGATTTTTGTTTGCTTCAATGTATCTGGCGCACAAATCATTTAAAAGTGGAAACATGGCAAACTTATTTTTTTTGTAATTTTAATTTCCAAAGCTCCAATATTTTATGAATGCCTTCACTTCGTCTTTTTAAATCAGTGAATGCATTAGTGGTCCGTGCATTGTTTAACAACAAAATTATCGTACCTAAACAAATTTGTCTCAAATTTCAACATTATGATTTGACCCTTTTATTTCATTTTTTCACGAGATAGCCAGCGCGCTTCACAATATACTATAAAAGTGAGGTATTATAAAATTAGTCTCCATATTTTCAGACAGGTTTGCAAACAATCTTTTATAGGACTGTTTTATGTAGTTTATATCTAGCGGCCGTTTTATAAAATAAGCATTTGCAAACTGCAAACCTGTGGTTATATTAATTGTGTGAAACATTTCGCGCCTCCCTTCGCAACACTCCGCGCCTCCCGGCTTGGAAATCGCTGGTGTAGAGTAATCGCGGAGACCGAGCCACGGTCCGGTAGTGACAACTACCGATTTACTGTGAGCAGGTGACTGTGTCGAGTGCAGTAGTGAGTCGAGTGATGGACTTAAGATGAGTGGTGGCGAGTTATGGATTGTCCTCGCTATTTATACAAATGAAATCATTACATTACAAGAGTCATTGTCGTAATTAAATAAATCATAATAGACTCTGTTGATCTAGGTTATGATTAAGGAAATGCTGACAATCGCTTTCGCTGCTCTGATTTGTTTTGACAACAAAACATGAATATTGAAGTGTGTCACCCTTGTAATGCTGAGTTGATATGATTGCTACATGTCTGAGTGCAGACTGTCGAGAGGATAATTGTGAGATTGACATCTTTATAGAAGGAGATTTTCTTCCTCATCTTTGGTTGGACCACTATGGGCCATCAATTAATGCTTTATTCAATTAACAACAACATTAATTTTCTGTAATAATGGTTTTGTTTACATTTATTTTTAGGTCATTTATTGCTGGTAGGAGTGGGCGGAAGTGGGCGAGGCAGTGCTGTGAAGTTAGCTGCAAGTATTTTGGAGATGAACTGTTTTCAGGTAGATCGCAGTTCAAGTAATCCTATACACCCAAGTTAAATAATACAATTTATCTTAATAAAATACAGTAAGATAATGAAATAAAAATGCCTTTTTTCATAGAGTTTTTTTATGAAATTTTTTTTTTTTTTTTGACCATGTCCGATCCTAATAGGATCATATGGGCCTCCACAGAGTAGAGGTTTGTATTAACAGATTTTGTTTTTTACGAGAAATGGGTGTCAGCCACTTGCTCAACCTATTAGGTCCATACCCTGACTCACACACAAACTGAAAAACAATATGTGTACTTGCCAGACCCAGGATTCGAACCTGAGACCCACAGCGTGATAGTCCAACGCTTATGCCGCGCGGCCACCGTGGGATCAGGGATAAACTTCTAATATGCATTTGCCAATGGATGAATTGAGCATATCATTAAACATTTGATATATAAGTAAAAAATGGTTTAGGAGTTTTCACATCACCACAAACATATTTTTGTGAATAGAATTCAAACATGTAACTTTTTGTATGAAAATTTTATTCCTAACATTAATTACAATCCATAGACTAAAAACATTAATAAAAATAAAAAATATTATTTATCTTTCATGAAATAGTAATAATGGATCATTTCAGAACATGTTCTCATTTACAGAATGTTGAAAACAGTTATGTAGAATTTACAATCGCATATTTAACTTTGAAGTCCACTAAACTCGGTCACAGATACAGTTGTATTTGTACAATTCTCATTACCTCAATTGTCTAATAAAAAGATTACAAATTCTCCCATTGGTTGTATTGCAGATACAAATATCGAAGTTGTATGGACCACCGGAATGGAGGGAAGACATCAAGCGTCTCCTGATGAAAGCGGGGCTCTCCGGGAAGCCCATCGTGTTCCTCATCGCCGATAATCAGATCCAGTATGAGGGCATGGTGGAAGACATCAACATGATAATGAACACGGGGGATATACCTAACCTTTATCCGTCTGAAGATAAAGCGGAAATTATTGACAAGATGCTGAACAGTGCCAGGGATTCTGTAAATAAATTTAATAACTTTTCTTTCATGTGACATTCTATCGAATGAATGTCTCTATTATTTGACAGGGCTTGTGTACGGATTTGTTTAAAATGGGTATCTAATAAAAATACATTATATTCTCTGATTAGTGACGCATGCGAAGACAGACTGTGCGATTTGGAGTACGCAGATGACAGTCATATTTGATTAGATCAAACGGAGTTGAATAAGTCACGAATAGATGCTTCATGTCAATGGGACATGTGTTCTGGATGCCGCCGGATAGTGCAACACTCCGTAGCCTTGTAGCACCGCCTTAAGGATTCTGTCAACCCTCCCTCATCCTGCAGTGGTGCTACAAAAGCGATCTACACGCTGCAGGCCTCATATGACGGGAGGCGCGAGACATGGCATGGCCTCGTGCTTGCCCTATTCCCCAATTCTGGGTGAAGTAAGTAATTCAGTTATCACCAGTAAGTGATGTGCGCAGATTTATAAGCTGATAAGGTAGGCACTATGAATACTTCAAAATCAGTGGTATTAGAAAACTATCGAACCTGACACTAATGTGGTGTGTTTATAAGCTTGTATTAATTGCAGGGTCAATCTGAAACTACGCCATTTGCGCTGTTCGGATTGTACGTTGAGAGAGTGAAGGCGAACCTGCACATCGCTTTTGCCATGTCTCCCATCGGAGACACCTTCAGGAACAGACTCCGGATGTTTCCCTCCCTCATCAACTGCTGCACCATCGACTGGTAAACTATCAATATGTACATATCGCACCGTGAGTGCTTGGTTTTCTGCAGTATCTGCAAAAGACATATTTTGGATATATTAGGGTTTGAAGTCTTCGTTTTGTTAGGAGAAATAGAGTTTCTAAAAAATCCATAATATTTGGTTTATATATATATTATATTGCATGTTCTTTCAGTTACTTAACTTTTACATTATCAAGTTCACGACTTTTGCAGTTGTTTTGCATTTAATCTCGAAACTGAAAAATTTGCAGATGCCTTGGTTTTACACTCAAGGTGCGATATATGCAATACTGCTAAAACATACCGGAATACTAGATAATTTCAGATTCGTCATATCGCTGTAGCAATTCTTAAAATTATAACACACACACACATAGAATTGGCAAAGAATTGTATATAAATTGGCCATCTATAATGAGATCTTTGATGTGGTTCGATGTAATGAGTCAGTTTTATATTAACTATTCTGCCCTAATAAATGAATACACTGAACTTCCTTTTTACATGGTTTTTTTTTACACGATTTCGAAATAACACGGTGCAAAACTATCAAATCTGAATGCATGTTGGAGACCAATTTGGCCAGAATGTGTTAAAACATAGTGAATAATTGTTCTTACCTTTAATTTTTTTAAGTGTTTTAGTGTATACTTTTTTTACACGTTTTTTTTAACACAGTATCGCGTGGAATGTATCTACCGTGTAAATGGGGAGTTCAGTGTATGTAGCTTTAACCCGCATTTCCACCAAAATGAACTTGAGGTTGTGACATTGTTTGTTTTCTATAATGGTTGGGCCGATTATGATCCCAATTCAATCCTTACACTCGCACAAATATCTCATACCTACTATCCTCATTTATTGTTGTCATCCAGGTGCTTAACTATTTAACGAGTCATCAGTCTACTGTGATTATACACAGACAGTTATTAGTAGTCCGTGACCATATCAACTTGTTACCGTGTGACCGTCGTCCAAGCAATAATTCAATTCAAGTCTCACGAGCTCAGTCAATTAGACCACCGATCAAGCCGTGTTACCCGCACAGGGTGTGTCATACAAACTTGACATCATCATTCATATTTATAAGTGTATACCTTGCGAGTGATAACCAGAACCATTTGCCTACTAGTGCGTGAGTGCATGACCCAGGACCTGCTCCAGCTATAAAGCCGAACAAGGTTTCAGCCCAATAGTTTTTCTTCTCCTTGGTGCCGTCTTCTATGGATAGTTGGCTAGAAAATTCCAGTACACATAGCTATCTTCCACACATCATTTCTAAACATTAGATATGTGTAGGTCAAGTCAATTTGTTAGGAGATTCATTGAATAAAAACGGTCATGTTGTTAAATTGGCTATATGAGTCTGGGGCTGCACTTGTGTCCTCTCATAATGGTCCCGAAGTATTGTAGTTTTCTGGTTTTGAAACTATGCAAAAATTCCCAGTCCTTTCCCATTTGATTAAGAACTTTTATTACATTTACCACCCGGTCAGTCACGGGAATTTTGAGGATGCGTCTATATGCCGTACGCGTAATGATAATCTGGGCCCGTTTCGTCTGTTTTATGAAAAATAAATATGGAATAAGTACATATTATGTTTTATTTTACATAATACAATGTCTTTCATGAAATTAATGAAAATCTCTTTAGGTATACAGCGTGGCCTGAGGAAGCTTTGGAGAAGGTGGCCAACATGTTCTTGAAGCAGATGTCTAACGTATCAGATGACACTCGGGAGGCTTGCGTCAAAATCTGCAAACTCTTTCATACCAGTGTCACGGAATCTAGTGCCAGGTGAGATTAACCGATTTTCACGACCTGTCAAATAGTACCATAAATGACAACATCACGTCTCTCTTACTCTTGAAGAATAAGGTTAGAGAGACAGTCAGCACTTTTAAGTGTAAACAGTTATTATCGCGATAGTTTCAAATTCACACTATTGGTGTAAGTAAGTAAATCCATGCACATGTACAGACGTTATTATAACCCGTTTGCATATGCGTAGATTTACTGCTAGCTGTACATATTGTCGCGTTCATAACAATAAAATGAAAATGTAAACACTTATTGCAGTGCAAATTGTAGCACTGCATCCATGGATCACACAAGTTTAACGGCTTCTGAAGTGCACAAAACATGCACGCAACAATAATAAACACGTCTTTTTGATACTTGACAATGTTTTATGTATAGTTATGAATAGACTGAAATGTAAATCGGATCTGAATGATACAACTTTACTGTACTTAACATATTTTTGGCAAAATATCGATATATAACAAAATGTTTATATTTTAGATTCTATGAGGATCAAAAGCGTAAAATATATGTAACACCAACGTCATACTTGGAACTTATCAAAGCGTTCCAAGCATTGTATAAACTCAAAGTGGAGCAGATAAACCTGGCAAGAAACAGGTAAATTTATAAGTATATATTTGGCCAAACTTCAAACAAAACGTATGTGTAATTCACAAGATTTGAGAACATAATATTCTTTCTAATGGATTCAAACTCTGTACTATTCCATGTAAGTCGTTTTTTGCGACCCGGGTTTCGCCTTTCGGCATCTTCAGGCGTCGTGTACACTCACCAAAGGCAAACACACACTGACAACGAACACCCTTAACTCTACCTTATATAGTAAATCAATACAATAAAGTAGGTAAAAACTCCATTACCTACCTATTTAGTCAGAGGTTACAACAAAAAATACAATAAACAAAATATGAATAGCTGAAGTGTCAGTAAAAAACCTAATTAGTAAAAACCCTATCTTATTAATAACAATACACTGGACAGCATATTATTATAATAAATCGTCAAACCTAATAATAGGTCAAAATTCTTTATAACAATAAAAATACTACACTCAAGAGGTGTAAATCGTCAATTCTAAGAAAAATAATTAATCGAGTCAACTAATGAGATATTAGTCTTAAATAATACTCTTACAAGGTACCTACTTTTATATAACTCACCTCACAAGGTACCTACAAAAAAAATCATTTGAGAAAATACGACACTCGGCGAGCCTTGAACCCGCATCCATTGGATTCGCGCCAATGTAGGATGCACATTGGTGCTAATTAGGATGAAGTTAACTAATACTTTTTACATTTCTGAAGAGATTCACAAATTGCACTAATTTTGGCAGTCGGCTTTTGTATTTGTAAATCAAAGTATCAATTACTTTGATAACTACCGTTGTTAGGATCTTTCCAAAATTTGAGTAGGTGCCTACACAAAAAAAGTCATTTACTGTGGAGGTATTGAACATGTCAATATAATTACTATTCGAATAAGAATGAATCCTTGGTGTTGAAGAATGACTATAGAAGTTGGCCAACTTATGGTCGACAAACAAAATACTTTGTAAAATAAGTAAAGGATGTGTTGACTTTCAGGTACATATCAGGTCTGGAGCAGCTTGATTTTGCAGCTGGGCAAGTGGCCGTGATGCAGGAGAAGCTGACGGCGCTCCACCCACAATTGGTGGACACCTCCGATAAGACAGAGAAGCTCATGATCAAGATTGAACAGGACACCGTTGTTGTTGAGGCACAGAAAGAGGTAATTGTCATCAATGAATGAATGTCACACCCGAGCATAGGGTGGGCGTTTAATATAACACAATGATTTATGACAAAGAAGTTTGGGGGGGGCAATCATTTTTTATAAAAAATATGATGTCACAAGACCAACAAAATAGAAACCAATTAGGTTCTAAATATAAAATCTGCGTGTGAAAGAATTTTAATTATTACTTCTCAAGAGAGCCAAAAGATTGAGTTATGAACAATTTTGTATGTTAACAACTGTTTCTGTGTCAAATTTACTAATTCAAAGGCTTGTTTGTTTGACTTGTTCTTTCTCTCATGTATGCATATACATATTATGAAGTATGGCTAATTTGATATATTCAAATCATTTAAAAAATACACTCCCTTTACTTTCGCACATAGAAATTTTCCGTGAATATATTGTACTGATATTGGACATTTGAGTTGTATAAAAGCAAAAGAGCCACTGTCCAGAAAAATTCTAAAATTCTAATACTAAATTTACAATTAATATTCTCCATATTCTTGTGTATGTGTACAACGTAACAGGTGAAATTCAATATCCCCAGAAAACCGTGAAAAATGAATTTATAAATTCGGTTTACATGCAGTCACCACTGTCTACACGTAGTGACGCTATTGTTTAAACCAGCCAATTAGGAGACAGCATAAGAAATTAGCAAAATGGCCACCCTATATTACTTGCAAATGTTGAAATGCAAACTCACCACTGTCCATCACCATATCATTAAATTTAGTGACTTGTATTATATTATTAAGTTTAAAAATAATTGTTTCTGTATCTAATATCTATAACAGTTCACTTAAAACTCACATGTTCGTATAAAGTATTAGAATTACCCCAGCATCAGTTTTATTTGATTTATCACGAAATGACTTTGAAGGACAGTGGCGTTATTTGCTTTTATACAATTCATTTAATGTGAATTTGGCTTACGCGTAAAGAAAAGCCGGCACAGCTGATTCGAAAATACGCTGTGACAATTACGAAAATAGATAACAAAATCAAAATTTCACTAGTCGCGTGTGCTCGCCTTACACACTCATTTTAGTCACATGTCGCTCCAATGCCACAGTTTGCTGACTCCTGGTCTAGACGGCTGACTATACTAGTCATTACTGCGGCATCACTTTTATTGTATTTATACTGAAATATGTGACTTTGAGTTATATAGCAAACTAGTTAATATGTTAATTTATAGTTATTATGATCGTAAACAGATAGTCGGGGCTGACGAGGCTCTGGCCAACGAGGCGGCAGCCGCAGCGCAGGCAATCAAGGACGACTGCGAGAGCGATCTGGCAGAGGCTGTGCCCGCCCTGAATGCGGCAGTCAACGCCCTCGACACCCTTAGGCCCGCCGACATCACCCTCGTCAAGTCCATGAAGAATCCTCCATCCGGAGTGAAACTCGTCATGGAGGCCGTCTGCGTCATGAAGGGGGTTAAGAGCGATCGAAAACCCAATGCCCTGGGTAAATACTTTTATTATAAACTAGCGAGTAACCGGCATGCGTTTCAATGCATACGAATAGAAGAAGATAGATTAGAAGAAGAAGAAGAAGAAGATGGTTGTATTAATTCAGAAACCTCCGTTGATGTGCACACAACAACTCGCCAATGTTTCATCGCAATCGGATGAATAGTATAGAAACCATACGAATAAAAGAAGATAGAATGAAGAAGAAGATGGTTTTTCTAATTCAGAAACCTCCGCGGGTGTGCGCACAACAACTGACGAAAGTTTCATTGCAATTGGATGAATGGTATAGAAACACATACGGGACAGACAAACAAACATTCATTTTTATATACATAGATTTAGACTTTACTAACTTTACTACCAACCACAGCTGGAAAAATGTAACAGGAACTTCCTTTTCGGAGAACGATATTGTTAGGTAGATGCTTGGAAGTAGTGCTGGATTTGCAGGGTTGATATTTTATTCGTGGGGTTACTGCCAAACGTTGGCAAGTCTCAAAATCATGTTACGGAGTAATTGCAATTTGAAGTTTGACACGTCCTATAAAATCAGGCAAAATACTAATTTCTATGTGCTTTTTGTGCATGTTCTATTTATCGGATGACCTTGATTTTTTTTTTAGCATACATATTAATATAATATAAACCAGAGCGTTGGAGCGGACCCTTTTTTGAGTTGCTCCGCTCCAGGAACTAATACTTACTCCGGCTCCGCTCCGGGTGAAAAGTGTTAATAAGTAGGTATGTATAAATGTTAAAAAAATAAAAAAATAAGTAGTTTTAAAATAATCGTCATTTTCATTATTAATATTAAACAAAACCCGACAGCAAATCGTCTCTCATTATTTGCCTCTTCTGTCAAAAAGTGAGGTTATTTATCACTCGGCAGTGTTACCGTATTTCAAATAATTCCAGTGTTGCAAACTGTCAAAATATAGTATTTTCATTAGATTTTAATAATAAAAAAAAACATCCGGAGCAGAGGAGCACTCCAAATTTTCGGTGCTCCGGGTAAAATCACATTCCTCCAGTGCTCCGTGCTCCTGCTCCGAGCTCCGCTCCAACGCTCTGATATAAACACATAATCCATTTAAAATCCTAAATTATCGACTTACCAACTTTTGACAGCAACCCCACATTATATTATGTGAAAATAAAATAATTGAATGAAGGCTATAAATTTGTTGTCCACGCCCACGATGATGGAGTGGTAATGTATCAGCTTCTAATGTCGTGAGTCCTGGTTTTGAGTTCTGGGTCTGGGTCACATGTTTTTCAAGGTGTGTTTGGACCCAAAATGTGGACCTAATATGTTAAGCTAGTGGCCAACATCCATTTCTTGTAAAAATAAAAATCTGTTAATACAACCTTCACTCTGTGGAGGTTCATATGATCCTCTTAGGATCGATCATGGTGATGTAATGTAATAAGTTTGTTACTAGATAAAAACAAATTTCTTTCTCATTTTGATTGTAGGTGTAATGACAGAAGATTTCTGGGGTCCATCGTTAAAACTCTTGGGCGATTTGAAATTTTTCGAAAACTTGAAGTCATATGATAAAGACAACATTAATCCGGCCATTATGAAGAGAATCAGGGAGAGGTACAGTTTTATTAATTTATTCACTAATAACATTCACCAAATCGACTTCAAAATAATGTTTTTACAGATCTGCACAAAATACCCGTGCTCATTTCATTCTTCATTTCTTTATTGAAAATGTAAAATTATATGTATATAGAATAATAATAATGTCTGATTATATAGGACATTTAGGTATACTATATAGTGTCGTGGGTCCCAGGTTCGAATCCTGGGTGTGGCAAGTGCACATATTGTTTTTCAATTTATGTATGAGTCAGAGTATGAACCTAATAGGCTGAGCAAGTGGCTAACATCCATTTCTCGTAATAACAAAAATCTGTTAATACAAACCTCCACCCTGTGGAGGCCCATATGATCTTATAAGAAACGGACATGGTCGGAAATAAGAACATTTTTCAACGTTTTTATTAAGTCGTATTCTTATTTGTCCGGTGGTTGTTTGTCTGGTACAAATCTTGCAATCGATTTTCAACTAACTTCCCGACTAGCTAGACATTTGAAACTTTTAGAATATATCAAAACACGATGCCAATGCATTTTTTTAATACTTTTAGCCATTTTAAGTAGAATTAAATTCATTTTCAGTTAATTCTGTTTTGTATGAAAAGTTATTTCGGAAGAAATCCGTAATCCAATCCACTGTTATTGGTTGCTAGGGTCCTAACAACTAAATCTAATATATAAAAATTAATATTTGTGTGCTTGTTTGTTCGTATTTAATGCGCAGCCATACCGTTCATCCGATTGCGATAAAACTTTGTCAACTTATTGCTTGCACTTGCGCGAAGAGTATAGGCTATACAAATATATAAAAATGAATGTCTGTCTGTCTGTCCCGTATGCGTTCCTATACCATTCATCCGATTGCGATGAAATTTTGGTAAGTGGTTGTATGCACACCCATGAAGGTTTCTGAATTAGAAAAATCATCAGCTTCTTCTTCTTCTTCATTCTATTTTCTTTTATTCGTATGGTTCCTATACCATTCATCATATTATTGCAATGAAATTTTGGTAACTGGTTGTATGCACACCCATAAAGATTTCTGAATTAGAAAAATCATCATTTTCTTCTTCTTCTTCATTCTATCTTCTTTTATTCGTATGGTCCTTATACCATTCATCCGATTGCGATGAAACCTTCGTCAGTTGTTGTGGTAACACCCGCAAAGGTTTTTGAATTAGTACAACCATTTTCTTCTTCTTCTTCTTCTTCTTCTATTCTATATTCTTCTATTCGTATGCGTTCCTATTCCATTCATCCGATTGCAATAAAATTTTCGTCAGTAATTGTGCCAACACCCGCGAAGGTTTCTGAATTTGTACAACCATCTTCTTCTTCTATTCAATCTTCTTCTATTTCTATGCGTTCCTATACCATTCATCCGATTGCAATGAAATTTTGATCAAGTGTTGTGGTCACGCCGCAAAGGTTTCTGAATTAGTACAACCATCTTCTTCTCCTTCTATTCGTATGCGTTCCTATACCATTTATCCGATTGCAATGAAAATTTGATCAAATGTTGTGTTCACGCCTGCAAAGGTTTCTGAATTGATACAACCATTTCCTTCTTCTTTTTTCATCTATTCTATCTTCTTCTATTCGTATGCGTTCTTATACCATTCATCCAATTGCGATGAAATTCTGACCAGTTGTTGTGCGCAAACCCGCGAAGGTTTCTGAATTAGTACAACCATCTTTTTCTTCTTCTATTCGTATGCGTTCCTATACCATTCATCCGATTGCAATGAAACTATGGTGAGTTGTCATGCGCACGCCTGCAAAGGTTTCTGAATTAGTACAACCATCATCTTCTTCGTCTATTCGAATGCGTACCTACACCATTCATCCGATTGCAATGAAACTTTAGTGAGTTGTCGTGCGCATGCCCACAAAGATTTCTGAATTAGAAAATCATCTTCTTCTTCTTTTTCTATTTTCTTTTTCTTCTATTCTATCTTCTTCTATTTGTATGCGTTCTTATACCATTCATCCGATTGCGATGAAATTTTGACCAGTTGTTGTGAGCACGCCCGCAAAGGGTTCTGAATTAGTACAACCATCTTCTTCTCCTTCTATTCGTATGCGTTCCTATACCATTTATCCGATTGCAATGAAAATTTGATCAAGTGTTGTGTTCACGCCCGCAAAGGTTTCTGAATTGATACAACCATTTCCTTCTTCTTTTTTCTTCTATTCTATCTTCTTCTATTCGTATGCGTTCTTATACCATTCATCCAATTGCGATGAAATTTTGACCAGTTGTTGTGCGCAAACCCGCGAAGGTTTCTGAATTAGTACAACCATCTTTTTCTTCTTCTATTCGTATGCGTTCCTATACCATTCATCCGATTGCAATGAAACTATGGTGAGTTGTCGTGCGCACGCCTGCAAAGGTTTTTGAATTAGTACAACCATCATCTTCTTCTTCTATTCGAATGCGTACCTACACCATTCATCCGATTGCAATGAAACTTTAGTGAGTTGTCGTGCGCATGCCCACAAAGATTTCTGAATTAGAAAATCATCTTCTTCTTCTATTCGTATGCGTTCCTATACCATTCATCCGATTGCAATGAAATTTTGATCAAGTGTTGTGCCCTTGCCCGCAAAGGTTTCTGAATTAGTACAATCATCTTTTTCTTCTTCTATTTGTAAGCGTTCTTATGCCATTCATCCGATTGTGATGACATTTTGATCAGTTGTTGTGCGCACGCCCGCGAAGGTTTTTGAATTAGTACAACCATCTTTTTCTTCTTCTATTTGTATGCGTTCTTATACCATTCATCCGATTGCGATGAAATTTTGACCAGTTGTGCGCACGCCCGCAAAGGTTTCTAAAATTAGTATTATATAAAATACAACGTTTATTGTTTGTTTGTTCAATGCAATTTTGATTTTTTTACTACATATTAATAACGTCAATAACGTTTGCATATTTTGGATTCGATTTTAATTTAGTGGTCTTTTGTTTGACATTTACTCCTATTAGAATTATTTTCATATTGCCATATTATATAACACAGATATTTTAATATCAAAAAAACAATTACCTCTTATTATTTTTTTAAATATCTAAGATAAATATACCCACGAAGCGACCCTGTGCGAAGCCGGGTACTTCAGCTAGTTATTAATATATACGTGCGTTACTATGGAATTCAATATGAGTGTCAAAATGACATTTCAGTATTATTTCTATCAAATACAATTTTTTTTGATCGTATAAGCTAGTCAAGTCAAGTTTATATGATTCAACAGAAGGATCGGACATGGTCAAAAAAAAAATGTATCATTCCAAATGTAAACAGCATCTTGATACTTGTTTCAATGTAGTCGAGATGACAGCTCGAGATATATTATAATATAATATTATATAATATATATAATATTATTATTGCTAGGTATATTCCGGACCGGGACTTCAATCCGGAAGTCATCACAAAGGTTTCGACGGCTTGCGAGGGCCTGTGCAAGTGGGTGCGGGCCATGGAGGTGTACGACCGAGTCATCAAGGTGGTGGCGCCGAAGAAGTTTGCCCTAGCCGAGGCTGAAGGAGAACTGCAGGCTCAGATGTCCACTTTGAACCAGAAAAGAGCGCAGCTTCAAGGGGTAAATTATCACTTTTATAAATGTCACCTTGTTAAATGTTTCCATGTGTCGAAAGATCATTGCCAATTAATGAATTGAGAGGTACAATTACAATTAAGATTAAACAATGATAATGACTGCACATGGGTACCTGAACTGAGGTATTGACCATGTTGATTGACAAACTATTAGAAAGAGAATTAATTGCAAAATGCACTAGTGATCACTATTTTTGTTTCACTATGTTCAGTCATCATCATCATTAACCACGGTCAATTCACTGCTGGATGAAGGCATCCTTTAGGTCCTTCCACTCTTCTCAATTACTAATTCTTTACTGCCGTTTATATCCACTGAACTTTTGAGTTTGTATGTCCATCGGGCTTTAGGGCATCCCTGTAGTCGTTTAGTGCTCCTTGGGTAGGTACAACTGTATGACGGTATTTGTCCATTGGTCATCGAGTGATATGTCCATCATATCATGTACTCTTATCTGCCTCCTTATGTCTTCGAGACATTTATTTTTAAACCCACTCTCCAGCTTTTATTTGCAAGCTCCTTTATCCTATTTTGAAGTTGGTATGTTGAGTAGGGACACAAAACTGAATCATACGCACTAGCTTGAAACAGGGAAGGACTGAACCATCATTTTTATTTTATTATGGTTGTTCAGTTTGTTTACTTATTTCCACAAATCTGTCAGGTTCTGGACAAACTGCAAGCGCTGAATGATGAATTCGCCGAGTATACCCGCAAAAAGAAGAGCCTAGAAGATGATATAAGCGTCTGCACGCAGAAGCTGGAAAGAGCCGAGAAGTTGATTGGTGGACTGGGAGGCGAGAAGTCTAGGTGGTCGCATCTCGCACATATACTACACGAGTCGCTCTCCAATATGATTGGTGAGACATTCACTCGTTTGTTTCCTAACCTTATTTAAGATTACTTGCTTAAGGGGGAGAGGCACGCCAGCAGAGAACCTAGCGGAAAAATTCGAAGCTTGCAATTTGAGATTTTTTTTGATAATTTAAAATTTCAACTGTATTAATTAATTAATATGTATCTGAAAACATTAAAAAGATTTTATTTTTTTAATTCAAAGATAAACTTACAATTATTGTAAAAATATGTAATAAAATTTGAATTCATTGCAGGGTCACATCTTATTATTACATTATAATTTATGGTCATATTTGTTATTAAAATTTAGTTTATTAAGTTTTCAATTTTTCGTCGTTTAGATTTTTGACTAATTCATCGTTTTAATATTTTTTATATTTATCTTAAAAAACATCGATTTTTATAAAAATATATAACTTGAAATCCTTTTTATTTATATCAAATCGAGCTTCAATATTGGGACCATACCTAAAATAAAATTCGTGTATGTTCGTGCTGGCGGATCCACCCAAGTCCCAAAATTTTGTGTTGAACATATCAATATAACCTACAATTTTATTAGCCATTGCGATAGCAGCATGTAGTAAAACAAATATTGTGTTACTGTTAGTCACTCGATATTTGACAGCTCGCGGGGCTCTGTAAATTAAGGCGAGCGGCGGCCGTGACGTAATTATTTTTCAAAACAGTTGCACCTTGCATCTCTATTCTCAATATGTAATTGACGTACTCTGTCTTGCTCTAAAAGTTAACACAGCCAAGAGAGGAGCCGTTAAAATATAGCACTTTTTGACAGTTCAGACGGTTAACTTATTGTGATAATTAACTGCCTGAATACGTAAAGTGATAAGTGTGATATATTTATTACATTTAAATCTTTTTGGATGTTAACTGATATGTTAGAATAGCCTCGCATGGGTGTCTTATTTGAAATGAGAGTACAAAAGATTTTAAAAAAATCAAATTACAAATGACAAAGTCATGTTGAAAACCTGATTTAGTTTTTATAAACCCAGAATGTCAGACTAATCGTCGCTATATGATTGGTTTGTCGAATATCCATTTTTGTCGAAATCAACATTTTAATACAGAATGATTTTTTGTATCTAAATGGACTAGAATCATCCTTTTCTTTAAATTACTTTGTAATGAATACAGCATTCATATGGTGTAAAAACAACAATTTGAATACCTCCATGTATTTAAATAAAGGATAATGAAATTTGTTTTTCGTCTCCTGAACATTTGACATTTGGTCTATTCGACAAACCAGTCTTACAGCGACGTAATGGTATCACTAGGTCTTAAATTTAAATTTCACATTACGAATGTATTTATAATTTTGTACGGCAATCATATTTTGAGAAATTTCGAATTATCAGAATTCGATTTATTGCTTTACTACAGATGAGTTGTTATATTTTAGGTGATGTTCTTCTGTCAGCTGGATTTATTGCTTATTTGGGTGCATTCACTGTCAATTACAGAAATGAACTCGTCGCTCTGTGGAATCAAAAATGTCAGGAATACGGTGAGCTTTTCATATATTCGTATGTCTAACACCCTAGATCGTTGATTACATTATAATTGCCAAATGCATGTTGTGAATCTATTGCAGATGTACCGTGCACAGGCGAATTTTCTCTGATCACCATTCTGGGAGAGCCTGTTACGATTCGTGACTGGAACATTGCCGGGCTGCCCGTCGATAACTTCTCAATTGAAAATGGAATCATCGTCAACAAATCCAGACGGTGGCCTCTCATGATTGATCCTCAAGGTAGAAATCTTTTATCGAATTACGTAAAATCATATTATGTGGCGAACCTATCTTATTCATCAAACAGATAAAATAAAGATAGCTATATAACGCATAAGCCCATTCAAGTATAACTATGCATATGGCCTGAGATAAAAGTCATAAGAGATCTGTATTTAGCTCAGTGTTTCCCAATGTATAACATTAATAAGAGGTTTTTAACAATTGTCACATTTGACCGGATATTTTGTCTGTTATATCGAGGTTATACAGCATGAACAATTTGAGTAGGCAAATTTTTAATGGAATACTAGTGTACCGACTGCATATATTAATTAAAATATAAAATTTGAAGCCCAATTATTACAGTTTTATAAAATGCCTAATGTTCGATAAATAATTGTTTACATATTATTACAGAGCAAGCCAATAAATGGATCAAAAACATGGAGCGAAACAACAATCTGAAGGTCATAAAGCTCTCTGACTCGAACTATATACGAGTTCTGGAATTTGCCATTCGCGCCGGCACGCCCGTCATCCTTGAGAACATCATGGAGACTCTGGACGCTATCCTGGAGCCCGTCCTGGAGATGAACATCATAAAGAGCGGTGGCCTGGAAAGCATCTGCCTTGCAGACAATATGATCGAGTACAACAGGAACTTCCGCCTCTACATCACCACTCGCCTGAGGAACCCACACTATCTTCCCGAGATTGCTGTGAAGGTTAGTGGCCTTGCAGTCATTCCACATGTTCAGTTACATGACTATTAATTATTGCGTAAGGCACTACCCTTTCATCCAAGGGCTCGTGATTCGATTCCCGGTGAGGTCACAAATACCTTTATGTGATTTTCTCAAAGTCTAGATGTTTATATAATTATTTCATTTCTACTACTATACTACTGTTTCACTAGACTATTATGATTAGGCCGGATAGCCTGTTGTAGTATGTTTAAGGAATTTGAACTAGGTATATAATAGTTGGACATTATTTTCAATTTAATATTTATAATAATACGCATTTGCCAAACAAATGAAGCTTAGTTGAGTTGGTAAACTACATAGAAATTAACATTGCTATGTTGGCATTTTCGATTTCCTAACTCATGCAATGACTGTTTACTAAGTTTACTAGCTCACATGCATGTACGATTTTACTGAATTTTTAGCTAAATAATAATGTCAAAGCGTTGTTTATCTATCCATCATGACGGATTGTCTTTTTATACGCCCTGCAAATTGGCAAATAAATGTCATAGTAGAAATTTAATGTGAAATTCTTTTCAAATAAACCATAGGTCCTTTTTTTTGTTTCACTTTTATATATTTTGACTGCATCTATAGGTATAGAAGAAGATTTCAATATATTAATTAGTTTAATACCTTTTTGTGTATGAGCATTTGAATAATTAATGAAATGAGGTTATATTGTTACAGGTGACCCTATTAAATTTCATGATTACACCTCAAGGATTACAAGATCAACTGCTTGGTATCGTGGTCGCGAAAGATCGACCGGAGCTTGAGGAAAAGAAGAATGAGCTTATTATAGAAGGCGCTAATAATAAGAGAACTCTTAAAGCGATCGAAGACCAGATTCTAGAGGTATTGTGCAATGGACCACAAACAATCTGTGGACTACAGTTATCCAGAATATATCTCTAATTTGTTTTGTTTTATGTTTTCCACCTGTGCCTTCATATTTGTCAAACGTGGATCTTTCATCATTATTGGTATCACAGCCAACTACAGATATCGGCCACCTCCATAAAATGATTGCATTTCCCCTTGTCTATTGCATACTCATCCTATTTTCTCAGCACCCTAATGCTGTACAAGTTGGTACATTAGTGATCTTAATTAGACTTCCGCAACTCACGTCACGTATTCCGCTAGAAATTAACAAAATTTACAAAACTATTACAACATCGCAATAAAGTGAAAAAAAGTTTTTATTAAATAATTTTACTGAGGTTTTCACTACGATCCGTTGTCATAATAATGTGGCGTCTCCTCCTCCGAGTGAAAAACCGTTCTTTTATACAACTTTACGATGTTACCGATCTCTTCTGTCCTCATCAATGTCAGGCCTCATTTCGGTTTGTCGACGTTCACATAGCCATCTGAAAGTTGCAGCGTTACTCTGTGTCGTTAAAATTTGAGTCAAATCAACAAAATCACATTCATCGCAGAGCTGTGAATCAAATGAAGACATCAAACCTTTTACCCATTATGTGGCCTGAATATCAGCTTGAGCGACTTGATGAACTAGGGCAACGGGTGTGGCGAAGATAGTATGTACTTACTTCATTATTTCTCCTTGTTTAGGGATGCCCTAGGTGAGAATCTTTTTCATTATGAACTCGTTCCAGTCCAAGAATTTTTTCATCTACTAATATGGCATTCCCAATTGGCCAGCTTGTTTTGCTACATCATCTCATTTTATTGCCATCTGAGAAAATGTTTATTGTCACATATTTTTAAATAAGAGGTCATCCATAAATAATTTTACACGCTCAGAGTGATAATATAAAAAGAGTGGGTATTGTTCGGCAAAATGAAGCCGTGTTTCTTGCATATTATTATAACGCACAGTAGAACCTCAATTTTATTATTATTAACTTAACTATGAATTTATTTTATATACCACCATGTTGCTTCTCAGTACGGCTACCAAATTTAAACAAAACATAGTTAACCATATTGTCTACTAAATTAACTAAAAATAATTACCACTAACTTTATATTTAACATAAAAACAATAAATTTCAGCAACACGTACTCGCAGTTTTTAAATTACTGTAGTCATCCAAATCAATATTTAATTCTATCTCACTCTAATGCATATTGCGGAGATATAAGTGTGCCAAATGCTTTCGCACTTGCACTTATGGTTCGTTTTTGTTTAGGCCTGGGTCACACAATTTTTTGGAATTTCAAACTTAGATAATATTATTACTTAATAGGTACAAGAGAGAAGTCATGTATTATTGAGTTACTGCTTAAAATACTAAATTAACAAATGAAAACTGTCAACTCAGGTCCTTTCCTCGGAGGGTAACATCCTTGAAGACGAGTCAGCAAACAGAATCCTATCGTCCAGCAAAGTTCTGTCGGAGGAAATACAAGAGAAGCAAAAGATTGCAGCTATCACCGAGATAGAAATAGATGAGGCACGCGCGCAATATATTCCAGTTTCCAAGCACGGCTCCATCTTATTCTTCTGCATATCTGATTTGGCTGCCATAGACCCAATGTATCAATACTCGTTGGCATGGTAAGTGAAGATATCGCACTGTGAGTGTAAAACCAAGGCATCTACAAAAGACATATTTTGGATATATTAGGGTTTGAAGTCTTCGTTTTGTTAGGAAAAATAGGGTTTCTTAAAAAAAACCATAATATTTGGTTTATATCTACATTATATTGTAAGTTCTTTTAGTTACTTCACATTTACATTATCAAGTTCACGACTTTTGCAGTTGTTTTGCATTTAATCTTGAAATTGAAAAATTTGCAGATGCCTTGGTTTTACACTCACGGTGCGATAATATATCTTCAAACAGTTTTCGTTTCTTGATTCCCCTTTCCTTCAATACATCTGCTCTGTACAACCAAACTATTCTCAGAGCCTGATAGGCAGTAACAGAAATTAGTTTACCTATCTCACCATGTAACTTATGTAATTTTATATCTGACCCTATTTGCTCCTCAGTTGGATTACCGGCAAGATCACAATATATTTATGTGATTTTCTCACAGCTTGAGTGTTTGTGATTGTTTTACTTATGTCAGTGGGCCTTATGACCTGTTATAGTGTAAAAAGGGGTCAAGTCATAAAATGCAGTCTTGCATCATGCTAGGTCATGCCAGCATTCCATAGCTCCGCCATATACACTATGTGGATGGTATTGAGTGGCCTTGCAGGATGCCAGAATTCGGCTGACTTGAAGAACATGCAACCCAGATTGAAATTCTCTTGAGGCATGTGGCCGTGCCGGTTTCAATGTCGCCTCTTCACTATCAGCATGATGAGAGGCTGCTTGGTCTGCTCTAGTAACTCCTCATCACCTAACGTTATACTGGTAGTGTGTTGTTACAGTTTCTATTTCTGACTTACAACAAAAATATTCCATCACTTTCTCTCGCTCTGGTCAAGCCGACAAGCACATTGTCTATTCTTGTCTGTTTGCTTATTCATTAGTGTCATTTGTGATCTCTCCACGTTATACCCAATATTCACCTATTTTGTTTCATCACTCTATTATTCACCTAACTGTTTAAAAACAAAATCTAACATAGCGTCTCTGCTGAAAAGACCGTGTCCTGTTATTGTGTAGTGCAAAACACAGGTGCATATTTCTAAACATAATTTTTTTTGTATTTGAACATAACTTTATATAGGTATTATATTATAAACACTTCTTCATGTACTATTATAATATTATCTCTCTCAATATTTATTTCTTTTGTTTGTGAATTGTTTCATTATAATATGATGTTATTTGTCTAGGTTCATTAATCTGTACAATCAATCCATCGTCAACTCTCCGCCCACGGACGTTTTGGAGCAGCGCTTGACCAGCCTGAATGACAACTTCACCAAGAGCATTTACAGAAACGTCTGCCGCAGTCTGTTCGAGAAAGATAAATTGATTTTCTCATTCGTTTTGACTTTGGGAATTTTGAGATCGCATGTAAGAAAAATGATAATATCTGAAGTCTTTTAAAATTATATATTTTCATTAATACGAATTTAACATTCTTAAATCTTGTATTGAATATTATGTAAGCGTAGTTTTTATCACAGGCTCCCAGGTCTGGTACAATTCACATATTTTCGATGTGTATTTGGATCCAGAGTATTGCCCAGACCTAATAGGTTAGCGAGTGGCTCGCATCCATTTCTTGTAAAAACAAATAATTGTTAATACAGTGGAGTGTAAATGCAATTTGTAATTTTATTGTAAAATAATGAGATGTCCGGGGTTCCGGCGGCTAGCTCAGGCGTCATAGAACCCCGGGTTCACAAAAAAAAAAGATATTTTAAATTGAGGAGAAATTAAATGAAACCACGTCTGTCTTGTGCGTAACTTGGTATTGTCTTATATTTAAAAAATTTTTTTTACAGGTTTATACATTTAGTTTTTACAATAAGTTTCGCAGGTCCGTACACAGTTTACAAGGGACGCTTACTGACTTTTTTTCTTTTCAAATTCCTCGGACCCACGCCGACCAATAAGAAGGACTCTCGTGATTGGCCAAATCTGATCGCATGATCTTTGGATTCGGCAAATCACGAGCCTGACCCTGGCGCCGGCGTGCGAGGATTTCACCTTTGCGCAATGCACGGCAAAATTTACTGTATTTGAATACTTATATTTTATATATTATATTTAGTCTTAAAATTATCTCTTTCATCCATCATCATTTATACTTTTTAAATTAAATTAAATTTATCTTAATTACACCTCCGCCCAGTATGTGATTTTCACACACCGGACGAAGGCCTTTACTTATGAATAAAAATATTTACGTAGTTGAGCAAGGAATCAGATTAGATGTTTTATGAAGCCGTTTCTAGAGGTCAGGGTTACGTTTCGACTTATAACTACTAAATGATTTTTTACCCCGGGAGAAGCCCGCCTGTAATAGGGATGTATCAATAATTTAATTTCAACGCGTATCAAGATGTCTTCCAAATTTCTTTGTCATAGATTTAAAATAACTAACTTGATTATTTGTGTTCGTTTTAGGGGGAGGTTTTAGAAGACATGCTGACATTTTTACTCACCGGTGGAGTTGCGTTGGAGAATCCTTACCCAAATCCCGCTCTTGAATGGCTCTCCGATAAGTCCTGGGCCGAGATTGTCAGAGCCTCATCTATCAGCGGGTATTGACCATATCGACTGCTTAATCTGTAAACCAACCAACTGCACCAAAAATGAGATTTTGATGGCATTTTGTTATAAAGCATGTTTTCTATGCTAACACGAAATTTCAAACTCCTTAATCTATAAATAAATGCGTTATCGTTCTCCACACAAAACAGCCAACTGCAGGTGCCAAATTTCTAATATCGTAAATGGAACAACTCCGCTTTTTATATAAAATTTCTTTATATAAAAGGGAAGCTAAAATAGTGTTTTTTAATTTTGGAATTATTAAATTTCGCTCGATGGTTAAATTATCTTTTTTCTCCTTCCTGAACAATTTTCCCAAATGGAGTTAGCCGGTTTGCAGACCTTATCACTGTCAGCCAATTTTTACTAGGTGGACACTTGTAGGCCTGCTATTTTTGGAAGAGTTTATCGTGAATATTTTCATACTAGAATGATAAATATTGTTTAGAAAATATACACAAACAGTTCATTCAGAAGTTATGACGTTTACAAGAACCCGCGAGTTAACTCGTCCATGGCCTGATGTGATATACATGCTTTGGCGAGTTAACTCACCCGTGGCACTAATCACGTGCAGTCGATATGTTTAAAATATGTCATATTTAGATCTGCTGCACATTTATGAATTTTGCAGTCAATTCACGGTCAGCATATTGATATCTTAATGCTGACATTGAATTGTGTTAATACCTTTTATTATTTTGCATACTGTTTATGCAGGGTTTAATGGAATTTTAAAAACTAACCTACACCATCTGTAATGTTAGTTAGTTCAATGAAAACAATAATGAGTAACAAAGTGTGCAATATTTTTGTCGAATCTTCACAGCCTACCTTCACTCTTCGCTGCTGACTCACCGTAATATATCGCCATTTGTAATTGCCACCATAGGTACTTCAAATTTGTGATGTCCTACCTATAATTTGATTCTTATTGCATGCAAGCATTAAACATGCAGCTTTGTTTTGACTATGGTGAATTGACTGCAAAATTTAGTCTCTGAGGGGCAGGAGTATTATAGTAAACATCTTGATTATCTCTGGTTATGGTCTGCATGAGATAATAAAGTCATATCACTTATGTATATTTTCAGTCTTGAAGATTTTCGTGTCACATTTGTGGAAAACATCGAAGCGTGGAAAGCGTTTTATGACAATTCCAATCCACACACCATACAGTTTCCATCACCGTATGAAAATGTCACGGGCTTGACTAGGCTTGCTTTACTTAGGTAAGAAAATGTAAAAATATTTAGTTTTATTTATAGTAACAGGTCATAACATTACGATACCTTAGTTCTATAGTGAAACAAGTCAAAATACCTTTTTCTGAGATAATGGTGTTTGACAATTTTGCACAAATTTTCATTTCAATGTTATTTGCCTTGATTTTTGAAGTAAATGTGTTTATTTTTTATTTAGTTCAAAATGAACTTCGAAATTCTACATTGAAATTTTACAGACATTCCTGTTTATAATTGAATTAAGTAATGATTAATCCCTGAAAAGGTGATTCGATTTTATGACCCGTTGAAGACATTTTTGATTATTTTTTTTTATTGAATTATAAAGAGAAAACCTTTTACATCGGATGGCATTATTAACTCAAAAATTTTGAGTTATTTCAGTATAAAACTAGGTTATATGTAAATTCTACATATTACATTTCACCGTAGCACAGTTCGCCATGAACTTTTTCTTATCCGAAAGGGATGAAAAAATTACACGTTCTGTATTTCTAATTTAATTACATACCAATTTTCTAGTGTCTTTCCCTTGTATTTCGGTAGTGTTTTAGGTACAAGTTAGTTTATTGGAAGCCAGGCGGGAACCGCACCAATTTCATAACCGATTTTGGCGAAATTCATGAATTCATGAATGAAAACCCAACCTAACCTAACCTAACAATTCGGCTATTTTCAAAATTTGTTTGCCCCTGGCTTCCTGTAAACCGACAAGAACTGTATTATTTAGACATGAATTTTATGCCGGTACTATACGACCCAAAGAGGTTGGACGGTCTTTCATATACGACCATATATTATTTCCAATACAACATTACACGGTGAAGTGAGATACGGCAAACTGCATACGTACAAATTTCCGGACACGATAAAACTAGGGTATCGATTCGTATGTTGAATTTGTGTTTTTATAATAACATAAAATATGATAATATAATATGGCATTTGACAAAAGCGAAATGTTTCTTTTTTATGATTACTTTTATATAGAGCAAAAATTTCTATATTTTTCTACCAATACAAAAGATGTTGAAGAAAACCATACTCGATGGAGACGGAGCCTTAACGTAGGAAAGTGATGGCAAAAAAGAATAATTAGAACAAATTAGGCTGTTGGTTGGACAAAATTGGTAACCTTCATATCCTGCTATCTTGTGATAATCACAAAACTGAATAACCACAATTTTGCTGATTGGGCTTTAGAGCAATTTGAACAGACCCATTATTTCACGAAAAAGTTATCTTCAGCGATGAAGCTCATTTTTGGTTAAATGGTTTTGTAAATAAGCGCAATTGTCACATTTGATTCTTTTACTTCGACAAACAAAATATTAATATAACAGCTTTAAAGTGATTAGTATCACGTGTGATGACACTTAATATGTTATAATAATGACCCCGACATTCAAATTAATCTGTTTTCCCATCACCAGGTGTATACGTCCTGACAAGATGACCCCGATGGTCCAGCATTACGTCGTGTCCAAGCTGGGGCAGAGTTACATAGAGCCACCGCCTTTCAACCTGCTAGAGTCGTACGATGACAGCACCTGCTGCACTCCCCTCATATTCATCCTGTCAGCCGGCTCCGACCCTATGGCGGGTCTCCTCAAGTTTGCCTCCGAGAAACAGGTCGTCAGCCTAGAGACCATCTCTCTAGGACAGGGACAGGTAGAGACATGTTCTCGACTATTTCTTTAGGACCAGATACTTAGTCATACTTAACATCAAGCAGCCAAGATCGGCTGTTTAGTGACTAAAGACTACTCTCGTGGGACATTATGTAAAGGACTGGGCTCTCACCCGGAGGTACGGGCATGATTATGTGATTTTCTCATAGTCTGGATGTTACACTGCACTAAACTGTTAAAAACAAAATCTGTAAATACAAACCTCCACTCTGTGGCAGCCCATATGATCTTATTAGGATCGGACATGGCCGAAGAAGAAACTGTTTCACTTCAGTACTGTCACTTGTACACCCACGATGACTGAGCGGCTTCAGCGTCAGTCTATAACGTGATGGGTCCCAGGTTCGAATCCTAGGTCTGACAAATACACATATTGTTTTACAATTTCTGTTAGTCAGTCAGAGTATGAACCCAACAGGTTGAGCAAACAAAGCAAGCAAACAAAGCTCGTAAAAACAAAAATCTGTTAATACAAACCTCCACCCTGTGGAGGCCCATATGATCTTATTAAGATCGGACATGGTATAAAAAAAAACTGTCGCTTTAAATCTGTGTATTTTTTGATATATTTGACTATTTTGATAGTATTTTATTATAAAACACCAAATGCTCCCCCCTTGTTCGACGCTTGCATTCTGATGGTGCTGCTTTACAATAACGAATCATTGCAACTTACGAAAGCTGAGAGCAAAATGTTTACTGAGCGTTGGGAACAGATGCTTACGCCAGATACTGGATCTATGACTTTAGAAGCACTTAGGAGATAAGAAGGCGGATCATACAGCCTTTTGTCACTTTGAAAGTGAAGATGTGAAATTTCACCAACATAATATTGTATTGACGTCAAGCGATGTGCGATCACAATGCGTATGTCTATTCTCATTAATTTTCACAATGCCAATGAACAAACAATTGCCCATTTGAAGTACACATAAAAATATGCGCGTGTAAGAGCAATAAAGACTTAATTTTTGCAGTAATGTAGATTTGATATACGTCTGATATTCAATTTTGAAATTACTTGTATACCAGGGACCGATAGCTACCGCGATGATTAACAACGCTATAGAGACGGGTGGCTGGGTGGTTCTTCAGAATTGCCACCTTGTCAGCAGCTGGATGGGGGAACTCGATCGGCTCTGCTCTGAAGTTATTGATCCTCAATCGACCCACGAGAACTTCAGATGTTGGCTCACCAGCTATCCTAGCAAATCATTTCCCGTATCAATTTTGCAAAATGGTAATTATGATCTGTGTGACTCATTTTACCGTCTTTTTCAGTAGATCATGGTTTCGAATATGTCAGTTTGGTCGAATTCACATGGTATTTTATTCAATCAAAGTGAATTAACCCACTCGGGCAGACAAAAAAGTATTTATGGACGAGACCTAAATGGATTCAAATTTTTTTCACCTATGACGTAACTCGATGGGTGTTTCCAAAATGTTTTCAGAGTAGTTAAATTGCTGGTCATAGAAAAATTGATATTCTATATTATTAAAGATGGCGGTCTGTTTTGATACCTTGTTATAATGCATGTCTGGCATACTGTTGTTTGTATTTTTGCGTGATTGTTCATCTAAATAATAATAAAATAAACTGTTATTTTTTATTCATCAAATAATTTCAAAAATTTAAGAACTTAATATTCTTTATTGAACTATTGATTGTAATTTGGAAACACCTCAGAAACATACATATTAGAAAAAATCTTGAATAAAGTATGGCGCCGGACAGGACTTAATCCTGCATCCATCGGATTCTGGCCAATGTGGTTTACCAATTTAGCCACAGTTGTATAACTATTAGGGCTCAGATATACGACACTGCAGTGGGTATGCGTCGACGTAAGTCGTACTTGTTTCCAAATGCATCCAATTAGAATATCCAATTGAATAAAAAAAATACAATTGGGCATTCTAATCAGATGTATTTGGAATCGAGTAAGACCTGCGTCAACACACGCTAACTGAAATGTCGTGTGTCTGAGCTCTTAATTAATTTCGTCGTAATTAGGAATGGCACAGGTGTCTAAATTGCTAAAGCACATTGGCCGAAAACCGATGGATGCAGGTTCGAGTCCTGTCCGGTGCCATATTTTTTCTAATAAGTGTATTTCTGTGAAGTATATAAAAAATATTTATAAATATTTCTTTCCGGAACGTTTACATACATTCAATTTATGTTCTGATACAAATGTCCATATATTTTTTTTTTCAATGTTGTAAAAACATTGTTTTTTAATATATAGCAATTTGTTTAATCGTTAAAAGTTCATTTTGAAAATTTGATTCATTTAAGGGCACAGTTACAAGTATTCTGCATAATATAAACTAGCCCCATTTCATTCAGATATACATAGATATGGTACCGAGTGGTAAATTATAATATTATGTAATAATGGGGGTGTTTGGATTATTAATTAATACATGGTGAAATGAGTAGGTATATGTTAATATAAATTGCCTATGTTTTCTCTTCAGGTGTAAAAATGACCAACGAAGCACCAAAAGGTCTCAAAAACAACCTGTTCCGATCGTACACCTCCGACCCCATTTCGGACGGGGAGTTTTACAGCAGCTGCTCCCGCACCGTGGTGTGGCGCCGGCTGCTCTACTCGCTGTGCTTCTTCCACGCCCTCGTCCAAGAGCGCCGGAAGTTCGGCCCTCTCGGCTGGAACATTCCCTACGAGTTCAACGAATCCGATCTGAGAATCAGCGTCATGCAACTGCAGGTCAAATATTTTTTTTCGTTAATAATTTGAATGACACCTCTCTACGGATTACTGAAACACAAATTAAATCGTGTCCGGAAAATTGTACATATGCAGTTCGCCGTATCAAAGTTCACCGTAAGCTGTTGTATCATAAACAGATGGCCATATAGCACTGAGATCAAATTCATGTCTAAATATAACACTTAAAAAATATGTAATAAAAACCACCAGAATACAAGGGAAAGACAAGAAAATAGGTAATTAAAATAGTATAATTAATTAGAAATCATCAGCCTGAATCTATCCACTGCTGGATGAAGGCCTCTCCAAGATAATTCCACTTCTCTCGGTCCTGTGCGTTGCGTTGCCACGTACTTCCGCAGAACTTAACCATTGCATCGATCCTTGCAGACATTTCGTACTTCCATGTTGCATGTTGTACCTCCATGAACAACGCATCATTTTTCAATCTCAATGCTATACGCCACCTGATACAGCTATCTGTTTCCAGTTTGACAGCTCACGGTGAGCTTTATATGGCGAACGTGCAATTTACATGTAACCAAATTAATTATGTGTGTTGGATGTGTTTTCAGATGTTTTTAACTGACTACGATGATATACAATTCGAAGCTCTCACCTATCTGGCGGGAGAATGCAATTACGGAGGAAGAGTTACCGACGATAAGGACAGAAGACTGCTCCTCTCTCTTCTCTCTCTGTTTTACACCGATGAAGCTGTCGAGAACCCTAAGTAATATTGGATTTTCACAAGTTTTAATGGATGCAAACTTTCTTTACTAATTCCATAGTTCTGATAGTTCCATAGTTCTATAAATTGAGACTGCTGACAAGAGTTTCATTTGACATCAGAAAGATAAACCATTAACTAGAAACTAACCCAGAATTAATTAAATTAGTGTACTATTCATCATTTTAACGAAATTCTATTATCATAATAATACCTTGGCTGAAATTTAATTATGTGTATTCAAACGATTTCACATTTTTTTAGCTATTCTTTTTCGCCAAGCGGTATTTACAAAATCCCCACTGACGCCGACCATGAATCTGTCATTGAATACATCAAGAATCTACCACCAATCCAGATGCCGGAAGTTTTTGGACTGCATGAGAATGCCGACATCACTAAAGATAATCACGAAACATCGGCTGTGAGACTATTTTCATATTCAATAAATCATTGTAATGCCTAGTCCAGACCAAGATGCATCTGCACGTAAACAAACGAGGCTATCAGCTTCAAAGTAAAGTTGGTAACTTCGATTTTCGCTGTCGTATAAATGCACGGATACAAACATTTGTTTGCAACTCAATTGATACACATCGACACCTGCAAGTTTTGACATTAAATTAAATGTGGTTTGGATAGTCCATATCGTGGGGTTACTGTCAAAAGTTGGTAAGTCTCGATATCATATTATCGAGTAATTGCAATATGAGAGTTTGACAAGCCCTCTAAAATCAGGCATAGTATTAGTTTCTTTGTGCTTTATGTACATGTTCTATATATCGGATGACCTTGAATTTTTTTCTAGCATACATATTTATATATAGTACACATAATCCGTTGTTAACTAACTCTAAATACCTGAATTATCGACTTCTATATCGAGACATACACGTCACCGCGGTCGTTTCTGGAATACCGCCAGCATGCAAAAAGCGCGTGGCGTAATATTGCGAACGCATACAGCGCCATGACGTAGATGTCAATATATAGAATGCGCATAGTACCACCTTTTGGCAGCAACCCAAATCATACAAATTTGTGCACTTTGATCAAGACAACATTTTACAAAATCATGCATCCCTACTTACTACGAAACAGTAAATATTCCTAAATATAGATCAACTTGTTTGCTTGTCAGCTCATTTGCGTAAATTGTCTTCCACCCACGGTGGAGTAAAAAAACTTGATTATTGATTATAAACAGTTTTTATACAATGTTTATTTATATATGGACAGATATTGTATGTTGCTCTGGTGTAGACATGAGATTCTTTTTATATTTCTTTTATTCCCAAAATGTCCCACTGAGGCGGACGAAACCGGTCCTAATATATTAATTAAAGTGGAATAAGTACTATAAAAAAAAAAATTGCGTTTTATTAAATAAAAACAACAATTCTTTTTATAGAAAATAGATTATTTTAAAAACCTCAGAAAACTGAAATAGCTTATTTGTATAGCAATCTATTTAATTGTATTATTTTTCAGTTACTATACGGTACTCTTCTGACGCAATGCCATATAGCTTCAGGGGTGGTGGCTGGTGAGAGCACGGACGGAGGAATTGTGGATTTAGTGAAAGACATCATGGGACGGATACCGATGGAGTTTGATGTCGCAGAAGTCTCAGGAAAATACCCCGTCTTGTACATGAACAGCATGCATACTGTTCTTAGACAAGTTAGTGGTTACATTTTTTTGAATTTCATTTATTCTTGTTCTTATAATATATCTTTTGACTTTATGGATTAGATTAGACCAGGGATGGCGAACCTTTTTACGTATGCGTGTCAAAGTTTCCCCAATATTATTTTTTGACTGTCTGACGTGGCGAGCAGTTTTTCGAGTAGATCAAGCAGGGAAAAAAATAAAAAAATTGTTATAAGAATTCTATTAAAAATGTTTAAAATTATAAGCAATTGAGTTGTTGAATTTTATTAATATAATATCTACTTAGTTTGGTTGTTTACAAACAAATTGACACCAAAATTTCTCCGATCAGATGAAGCATCCTCTCGCTACAGTGGTCTCAAGCATTATAAAATGATTGTAAATCGATAAAAATCAGAGGTTCGCGACACGGCTTACTCCGCCGCCTGATGAGGTCAGTGCTATATTATTATTATGTGCGACGCATAAAATATAAGGACCCACCCATCTATGCAATTTAAATTAATTATAATGCTTATTCTTCAATAGTATCAGCTGCCTGTTATTTTTTATACAATGCGATCTGTCATTATGCATGAATTTCTTCGTTTCCGTTTACGCATCGATTGATTATTGGTAAAAATTTACCGAAGAAAATACACATTTTTAATATTATATAGTATATATTTAGACATTTGTAAAAAAATATTTTTTAAATTACATATCTATTTTTTTTCTCTTCAACGCAAAACATTTGCGTGCCATGCAAAATCATCTCGCGTGCCATAGGTTCGCCATCCCTGGATTAGACCATAGTTTCCCAAACACTCAAATGAAACACTGTTTTTGTTTCTTTTATATTGATTTATTAAGATGCTTGCTGTTTTCCGTCTCCGTCATCTTTCGATGAAACAGAAACAGACTGTTATCACGTCATGACAGTTCACAGTAAGCTCGTGCCACAGGTAAAAAGTGTGCAATGTCATTTCAACTGCAGGCGTGATAGAAGATTTTTTTATTGTATTTAAATTTACACATATTCGAATCACGAGATCTCGCGTATCTTTATTTTAGTCGTAAAATGTGAAGTGATAGATTTAATTTGATGAGATCCATATATGAGAAATAGAATAAATGATAAGAGTTAGTCCTCTTACGCTTTGTTGACTGATCTCCGGCAACCATGGTTGCCAGCAACAAATAACTGTCGCTGGTTACTGCAACCATGTATGTAAAGGCTGATTTCTTGAAAAACTGGCCATTATCTATAGATCACAAAATCAGTTATTTCAAATGAAAATTGCCTATATAAAAAGTCAATCCCAATATTCCTGGATTTAAGAATTTTAGAACCCAGTATTCTAAAAACAACAAATTCTGAAATTGCACACTTTATTCTTTATTCTAACATCAAAATGTCATTGCTAAAATTTTACACCACTGTGTGTGCAATAGTGGGAAGATTCAAAGATAGGACAGATCATCGCGAAGATATTATAATGGTAGCTTTATAGTCTCCGTATCTATAGTGGCTGTGACAAATGGTAATGTTTCTGTTGAAGGAACTGATCAGGTACAACAGACTGGTGAGCGTCGTGAAGAGAACATTGCACGGAGTGCACCTCGCCGCCCAGGGCCTAGCTATCATGAGCTCCGACCTGGAGAGCTGCTACGACGCCATTGCCAAGGGTCTCATACCGCAGGAGTGGGCGAACAAGTCGTATCCTTCATTGAAACCTCTGGGGTCTTATGTAGTGGATTTGCTGGCAAGGTACAGTGGTTTTTATCTCGTAAAAAATCACCATTAATTCATTTAAGCAGAGAAATAAAAGAAAACCTAGGTTATCAATCCGGAATGGTGTAAAGACAGCATGTTATGGCTGTGTCGAATCCCTTCAAAACCACGCTTAATAGTGACACCAAATATTCTTTAATGAGATTTACAAATCACTTGGACTATAATTAGAGGAATTCATATTATGATTTTTGTTGTATTAAAACACTTGAAACTCCACAACATTTGTAGTATGATTGATTTAATAGCCATAGAAAAATGAATATTCTGTAAATTAAAGATGGCGGCCTATTGTGACATTTTGATATCATATACATTTAACTTTACTGTAGTATTCATGATTTTTTGTGATTGTTAAGTAAATATTCTAAAGAATGATGGCAAATTTATTAAAATCTTGTTTTACACTTGTAACAGTGTTGCATTAGTGGTGTCTTTATCTCTTTGCAGCCATAATAAACCTTAGAGCGCAGAAGGGTGATGTTTGCTACTATTGAATCAGCAGTGAGTCTAAAAACGGCTCCACATAGTGCAAGATAAAGACGCCTTAATCAAAGTAATCATTAATGTCAGGGGAACCTGATATGGTGTACAAATGAGAAAAATCTGCAATGTGAAATGACTCTAGTATTAGCTTTCTCTCCTTCCTATTTACCGTTTATGGTGTGAATCATAGCCAGTCTCTCCAAGCTGTCAACCCTCTCTCCCCATTCTATGACTCTTGAAAGAAATCATTGTGCCAGTCAGATTTGGCTCTTTTGTGTCAAAATTTTTTCGACACATGCTTGATCCGTGGAATATTGTCCCTATTCACACGTCATATGAGAACAGTTTGTAATTGTACTTTTAATCTTTTTTTTGTTTGCAGGTTGAAATTCTTACAAGATTGGATTGACAATGGCCCTCCGAGTGTGTATTGGCTGTCAGGGTTTTATTTCACGCAGTCGTTTTTGACAGGCGTCTTGCAAAATTACTCGCGGAAAAATAAAATACCCATCGATCAGATGCACTTTGAATTCGAGATCACCAAATTCGAGTCTGATGTACCAAAGGAACCACAGTTTGGTGTCTACAGCAAGGTACCTAATAATTAATGGGTTTTTATAATAATTTGTGAATTGTGGTAAGCAACGAATGTCGCTTCGATATAACGAAGGTGCTACGTTCCATGGTGTGGATCAAATCTTGTACAAAATACTGCTGTTTTGTCTCGGAAACCTGATGCATGATCAGAAACATGGAAAGAGTGTTTAACTTTTTCGAGTGAAGCGTGCTACGCAGTATGTTCTGATCCATCAATGACACACAGTCGGAGCGGAGATGGGGTTACAATTAAGAGCTGTACGCTTTATAGGCATATCAAATTGGGTCCATCTTAAATGGTCGGGTCATGAACATTGGATGGACTAGTCACGCATGATAAAGAAACTGACATTCGGGAAGCTGAAAGGAAAAATGAATGATCAATCTCGTACAAGGCGGAGGGATAGTGTCGATTTGGACTTAACTACCTTGGATATTCAAAACTTAGGGTAAGCGACTTTGGACAGACCCAGAGGCAGACAGAGGTCTCGACTCATATAGAGTTGTAGTGGCATGACGAAAACCAATAATTGTATGCGACTATCGTTAAGTTTGGTGAGTCGCTTTAATTATTCAACATACCAAAAATTGAACCAATTTTTGGGTTGCATATTCAAGATAATATCCTTCTTCCTATGTCTATGGTAATATAGTCTTAATATAAAGTCCTCTAGACTATTATGGAAGAGATAATAATACAGTAATGGTAATGAATAGAATATTCTCAGAATCTTTCTATTTCTCAGAATTATTCTGAGAGATATTTTTTTTACATTGATAATTTATTGTGATGCTGGGGGGTGACATCTGAGACATTGGACTTGTATTAGCTGTTCCAAGAGGTCTGCAACAGAGTACACTTCCAGGAAATATTTTGTCAGAGTTGGAAGTTTTAAACATTTTTTTTTCTATGATGGGTTCCTGGAGATCATATTTTTCAGAACAGAAAATTCTTCTGAAGTATGCAGCTATTGTGCGGTTCTGTAAACTTATTTTATTACCTACTAAGCACCTCTTCGTCTCGTGAGATTTGTACAAGGTCTTGGACGAAGTCATATCTGCATTATCGAGACCACTTCTAAGAGCTCTAATCCGCTTGAGACTATTACTAGAACCATCATATCTTGGTTACAATTTTTATAGTGCTGTATTCAGTGTTATGGACTACAGCGGGGGTAGGGGTGTAGATTTATACATGAAAATGCGGGGAGTGCTGTAGTTCCCCAGATCACCGTTATGACATCCGTAGCTATGATATAATGGTAGGGCTATTGTAGTCATAGTTGTCAGTCGTATGCATCTTGTATTTCGATTTCAAATGTTTTTTTATAATTTCGCATTGGAAGTCGAGAATCATTTGATGTGAGTTTCAGCAGTTCTGTTTCATTGTAGTACATTTAATTTCTGTCTTACGTTTTTTACTTCCTTACTTTACTTAAAATTGGGGTTTCACTGTACTCATATAAATGGTAAAAGATTAATTAACTGTTGCACGACTAAATGCAAGTAAAATATTATAGATCTAAGAGTTTGCATGTATTGCTAGCTCGAAATTTATTTGTATAAATATGCTATAATAATTTTTTTTTCTCAATGGCAATATTATATCATTACATGCAGCAAATAAAGGAATCCTTCGATGAGAGTGTATTTATTGAGGTAAGAATAATCATATTACAAGCATCTTTCAGATGCCATCTTTATATTAATTATGTCAACATATAAAGGAAACAATTAATGCGAAATCTGCCACACACAACAATCTGAAACATAGTGAAAATAATAATAGTGAAAAATTTCACTTGTGTCGCATCTGCTCCGCTAGACACATTTTTATTAAATAGTGGATATTTAGGTTGTTTCACCATTGTCAAAAGATTTCAAAATTAAAAATTTGTCCTCGCCAAAGTATTCTACGTAGGTACCTACAGATATTTAGAAAAACAGACAGAGAATTGTTTAATTAAAAACGTCTTGTTTACCGATGTTTAAATAAATAATAACATACGACAATGTGAAATTTGGAATTAGGTATAATAATGAAACGAATATTGATGATGAATTTATCGTCTGTTAATATTACGTTTCATATTGTTATCAGGGTCTCTTTCTGGAAGGAGCGAGGTGGAATCGAGATCGACAGCTACTGGATGAATCGTTCCCCAAGATTCTCTTCGATCCTGTGCCGATCGTCTGGCTGAAGCCCGCAAGAAAGGACAAGTTCAACCCGCCGCCATCGTACATCTGCCCCATATACAAGACCAGCGCGAGACGGGGAGTTCTGGCCACGACGGGACATTCCAGTAACTTTGTCACCAATCTGACATTCAAGTCTGACAAACCGGAGAGGCACTGGATCAACAGGGGTGTCGCTTGCTTGACGCAACTCGACGACTGAGAATTTTGAAACTGATAATAATATTTTAAATGTTGAAGTAGAGATTGAAACTTAACGACTTCAGTACTCTGTTTTTTTTGTTCATTACACAGTACTAATTTATTTATAATTAGACATTAACATTTTAATGATGTAAAGAAAAATATTACATGGTTATGATGTCACTTGTTTTTTTTTTTTAGAATTATTAGTAATCATGTCCTTGCTTTTTCGTACAAGGTGATTGTTAGTAATTTTGAACAATCACAAAACACCCAGGTTTTGATAAAAACACATAAATATTGTGTCCTGACCGGGATCGAACCTAGAACTCTAATAAAATAAAAAACTACTTACTCTTACAAACTCTTAAAAATACTGAAATAAAAAACCATATTATCAAAATCTGAATCGTCGTGCGATTACCTATATATTTATTTATATATTTATCCAAAGCCAATAGAAAGAGTGATTGAATGAAAATACGACAGGAGTCGTATTATATCAAATTTTTTTCTAGTGTCTATATTATCTGAGGTATTTTCAAATTATGTATGTTTAATTTGATAACAATTTACATAATTTAGTAAATTTGAATCGGTAACTACAGAATAGTATATTATTTTCTGTGTTGGCGACTCTTTTTAAATATAATCAAAATGGTGGTTTGCTGTTTTACTTTGATTACACACGTGTATAAGTATTATTTGTTATATAATATGATTGTTGTTAACACTAATGCTAGGCATTTTTAAGTCTTGTTGCTGCCATTTGAATTGGCATTGCGAAAGGCACTTAAATTAATCATTAGCCTCAGTAACCTTTTGAAAATAAACCAATTCCCTTCAAATTCAATTAATTTACTGAAGGATTTTCATTTATTAAGTATATGAAGGAGTGGGTTTGAATTTTAATCGTATAGTTTTGATCACTACGTCGGCAAATATATTTTGATATTTATTATAAAATCATATCGTGCTAGTCATATTTTTGTAATGTCATTAATTGTAATTTAATTTATTATATTTTTGAATTTGTGTGAAAAATAAAAATAATATTTTGGTACCTAATGCTTTGTGTGTGTTTGTAATAAAAATGATTTTGTCAAAATATTAGTTTTGTATTATTCTCTGTTTGGAGACAAACCTGCTAAATTAAAATAATTAATATAATTTGATACCTAACCTACAATTTGATTAGTCATGTCATTGCGATTGCAACATGTGTAAAACAAATATTATGTTACTACTAGTCACTTAATATTTGACAGCTCGCGGGGATCTATAAATTGAGGCGGCAGCTGTGACGTAATTATTCTTCAAAACAGTTGCACCTTGCATCTCTATTCTCAATATGTAATTGGCATACTCTATCTCGCTCTAAAAGTTAACACAGTCAAGAGAGAGGCTGTTAAAAGATAGTACCTCAAAAAGAAATGAAAGTTGTTGCACAGCACCGTGAGATCATAACCTGAAGTATGTCCATTCATGGGATGACGATGCATGCCATGCAACAGTGTTGCCTCTTAAACAGTTGAGCACATATCAGACTATCAGATGACTGAAATGGGCGCTCAATAGTAGATGTGGACAAATCATTATTGAGATATCCCACAACCCTTTTACCCAACCCAACCAAATACATATTCGGGATTCAGGAGTTGAAGGTGAAACTCTGGTAATTGTTGTTTGAGTGGTTTGGACTTTGCGACTTTATTAGGTACTGAATAAATTGTGATTTGCTATTTATTGACATAAGCACTACTGAATAATACGTTAAAATGAATATTCAATAAATTGCGAATCAACATATTTTATTAAGTATGCAATAATAGGATACTGGCTAACTGTAGGTGAAAATGGATATTCAACAAACTATTTCTTTTATTCAATGAATAATTGACAAGATTTAAGAATGTACCATTCTAATTATTGAACATACATAATTTTGAAAAACACTTTGAGAAAATATATTATAACCTATAAAAAAATCTTTTTGAAAAAAGTAAGACACCCGGCAGGATCGAACCTGCATCTCTTGGGTTTACGCCCCGTGCGCATCGTCCATTATGCTACAAGGTAACATACTAATTATGACAAATTTTAACTATTGGCCCTTAATACCTGCTCATCAGCGCTCTTCCAAATCAAGCTACTATTGGCAATCGGTTTTTGTTTCTTCATCAACAGTCAGCTGTGGATTAATTAGGCAAGATTAATTACTAAATTGAGGTCAGCTCCTTTATCGCAGACCTATATGCTGACAAAGCTTGGGTTGTTGGTTGCCACACATAAAAAATGATAAATGCGTTATAAAATTCTTATTCATATTGAAAAATGATCTTTATCGCTACACTCTTTTTAATGAAATATTCTGGATCTAGCTTTATTATCCGAGAAGAAAATTACAATTGAAGACCTGAGAATGAAAACTGGACAAAGACCAAATAGTGAATTTTACAGGAGAGCTTATAAACTGATTTAAAAAATATGTGTGATCCTATCATTCAAAAAGTGAATGTAACATGATAGTTAAATTGGTTTTAAACATGTTATAATCAAAATAATTAAATATTTGCAGATAAATATTTTTTTATCAATTAAATTGTGTTTGGTCTTTATCTTGTTTTCAATATCAATTTTATTATTTTATTTTTAAATACTAATTAAATGAATATTAATTCCGTTTTTTGGCTTATTTATTTTTATAAATGTTTTTTTATTACTCATAAGTAAAAATGTTACAAAATATGAGAGTATCAACAATATTTTTCATTCATTTTGGGGATCAATATCTCAACATCGTATATCTCGTTCTGAAACTCTGAAAACTTTAGACTTTTTGGTTTTTATCCTGTTTTCACTCTCAGGTCTTCAATTGGTTGACAATAGTTCAAGGGCAAATGATTCAGAAACAACCTCAGACATATATTTATATTCTCCCAAGGTTTTGCAAAACCTTTGAAACATTGATATTAGAAAAACTTCTAGAAAAAAAAATTGGACAAAGTGGGACTCGAACTCATGTCTTTCACTTTTCGGGTGAGTGCTTTGTCTTCTAAGGTATCATTAAGCTATCTAAGACCTTAATTGAACATAAAGCAGATTGCCTCCTGATTGGTGTAATTTTAAGTAGATACCTCAGATTAAAAGTAAATATAAGAAATAATCACATGAATCATAGACGATGCGTCCAACACATTCAATCTAAGGCAGTGGTTTCCAAACTTTATGTTACCATGCCTCCCCCCCTTTACTTCATTAAATAAACAAGGTTTTACTACTTATATTATATTCATTTTTTAATTAATTTGTTTTTCATGCGATGAATGTGCTTGTTACACATTCAACACTATCAACACAGCTTCGAAACAAAGATTCTTCTGGATAAGAAGTCACACAGGGATAGCCGGAAACGAGGAAGCTGATAAATACGCTAAACAAGCCACAACAGATAAAAGACCTTTAACCTACACACACTTCCCTCTAAGTTACGCAAAACAAAAACTAAACGAAGACACAATAGAGCTATGGAACCACAGATACACAACATCCGCCACAGGATCAATAACGCAGAAATTTATTCCAAACATAAACTGTGCCATCACTCTTGCCAGGAACTTAAAAATATCACACGAACTCACACAGATACTAACAGGCCACGGAGCGGTGCGAGCTTATCTAAAAAGATTTAAATTGAGGGATGATGACTGTTGGCCATGTGACGGCAACACATCTCAAACTGTGTGGCATATCATCAACGACTGCTCTATACTAGAAAGGGAGCGATGGACTCTCAGTACTCGATGTAGATAGCATAATTATGAAATTTACCTCCAAAAGCCTCACGAAGTACTAAGCAATAGAACAACTCAAGAACACTACACAAAATATTTAATCCTGGCCAGAAAGAAAATTAAAGACATAAATGGAGGAACCTAATTAGCTCCACATCAACGCAACTAACCCACCCAACCACCTTGTACGAAATGGTTATTAATATTAAAAAAAAAAAATGTGCTTGTTTATTAGCACAATCAATTTAAATAGTAGTCAATTCAAATTCATCATAGTTCATTGACAAATGGATTCTATCATGGGCCCCACATCCTGAAGCGGGCCCCCAGGCCAGGATCTTTGGCGGGCCCACCCACATATCGTTGAGGTTAAGGGCAGTGTGGTGCTCTAATGTAGGGTTTCCTAAATTATCATTTTGGTATCACATCAAATTTTAACGCATAACCACATATTTAAAATATTTAATAGCCCTGAAACAAAGCAGCGCCGCGCCGCAGGTGACTTATTTTCACTATTAATAAAATAATGTGAAAAGTGCATTAGCAAACTAACCAAGAACTCAGTAAATAAATTTTTGTTTGCTTTAATGTATCTGCCGCAGAAATCATTTTAATGTGGAAACATGGCGTACTTATTTATTTTTTTGTAATTTGGATTTCCAAAGCTCCAATTTTTTATGAATGCCTTCACTTAGTCTTTTTAAATCAGTGAATGCATTAGTAGTTCGAAAATTCGTTAAAATTTCAACCAAATAGACAAGTTTAACAACAAAATTATCGTTTCTTAACAAGTTTGCCTCAAATTTCAACATTATGATTTGACCATTTTATTTCATTTTTTCACGAGATAGCCAGCATGCTTCACAATAATATAGAAGTGATGTATTATAAAATTAGTCTCCATATTTTCAGACAGGTTTGCAAACAACCTTTTATAGGACTGTTTTTTATGTAGTTTATAACTAGCGGCCGTTTTATAAACTATGCATTTGCAAACTGCAAACCTGTGGCTACATTAATTGTGTTAAACTTTTCAGGCCTCCCAGTTTGGAAATCTCTGATCTAAGGTGTGCGAAAAAATCAGAATTAAAAAGTTGAAGCGAACTGGAAGATGAAGTGAACTAGTATAAATACACCTAACTAGTGGGTATTACAATACAGTGCGCGTTGATTGAAAACGTATCAAGTTTTAGTATGACAATTGCACTGACTGGCATAGTAGTGTGACGAATCGACAGTTGTGAAAAAAGATCACGATGACGTGTTCCGATGTTCTCAGCATTAGGAATAAATAATTACAAGATAAAAAGAACTTTTTAAATTTTCTGTTGAATCATATAAACTTGACTTGACTAGCTTAAACGATCAAAAAAAATTGTATTTGATAGAAATAATACTGAAATGTCATTTTGACACTCATATTGATTTCCATAGTAACGCACGTATATATTAATAATTTAGTTGTTACGACCCTAGCAACCAATAACAGTGGATTGGATTACGGATTTCTTCCGAAATAACTTTTCATACAAAACAGAATTAACTATAAATGAATTTAATTCTACATAAAATGGCTAAAAGTATTAAAAAAATGCATTGGCATCGTGTTCTGATATATTCTAAAAGTTTCAAATGTCTAGCTAGTCTGAAGTTAGTTAAAAATCGATTGCAAGATTTGTACCAGACAAACAACCACTGGACAAATAAGAATACGACTTAATAAAAACGTTGAAAAATGTTCTTATTTCCGACCATGTCCGATTCTAATAAGATTGTATGGGCCTCCAGAGAGTAGAGGTTTGTATTAACAGATTTTGTTTTTACGAGAAATGGATATCAGCCACTTGCTCAACCTATTAGGTCCATACTCCAACTTGTACACAAAATGAAAAACAGTAATATGTGTATTTGCCAGACCCGGGATTCGAACCTGGGACCCACGGCGCTATGCCGACGCTTAAGCCGCACGGTTTCTTATGGTGGAACAATTTAACTTTGGACATGCACAGATGCGCTTTCTTCTACTGCACATGATTTACGCAGGGTGAATGTGATTATTGTTAGGTACGATTTTTACTCTGGACTGCACTTACACCAAGCTTATTGTATTGGTTTCTCTTGCTGAGCGTCGTTCCAACTATGTCTTGTTTTCTGTCAAAAATATCGAACTTCAGGCTAATATGGTAGGTACCTATGTTTATAACTCATTTTTTTTTACTTATGTTTTATATATTGGTATTGTATCGAAAGAAAAAATCGAAGTAGGTAAGTACCTACGTATTGAGTCGATGACATTGAGCCACTTTACAAACCACAAGCCAGCGAATTTACAATCTGCTTGTAAACTCGCCCAGTGTCATCATCGAATAAGCTAACAAGCAGATTGTAAACAATATACTGAGAAAAGTTGAAAGCCAGGCTACTTTACACGCTACGGCGATCTGTGGCTGCGCAGTAGAGCGATAGTGGCGACATCCCGGTAAAAAAGCGAACTACTCAATACGTCCTGTCAAAATAGTAGGTACCAAAAATGACGGTTTCAACTCGCTAGCTTGTTGGCTTCTGAGCGAGTGGAAATTTTTGTGTCATCATCATAATCGTAGTAGCTCACTTGCCCGCTTTTAAACTCGCTGACTGGCAGCTTGTAAAGTAGCTCAGTGTCATTGATGCATAGATGTCAAAAAGTATCTTTACTTTACATGTATGATGGGCGATGGCCCCTACTTAATATTATGCTACCTAGCCAGTAGCTGTAAACATGTTTTATGCATATTTTAATCGTCTGTTCCTCAACTAATATTTTCCACATTGAAACAGAAAGGTATTCAGACCCAGGGCATAGATATTTGTGATGTTCTTTTTTATTAGCCTCAGAATAACGGTTACTGCCCACATAATGATTTGGGTTTTAGTTTTAAAAGTAACGGTAAATTATAAGGATCGAATATCGTATCCGGTATGGAATATATACGAATGAATTATCATACTACAGTTTTTATTGATAATATTAACACAAATCCATGCCAAACTTTCATTATAAATGAATTTATTTTGGTCATATTATACCTACCTAAGCTTTAATATTGTCAATTGATTCTTAATACATTTCAAACATTAATGTGCCAATTAACTTAAACATTATGGTGGTGATAAAAATAATTTGAACGGTGCAAAAATAGAATTCATAATTACAGTATGAAGAGTGGACAAAGAAAATTAGTTTTATCGAATATCAAAGAATAATTCAAACGGAACAAAGTTTGACAGTTGAATCAGTTACAAAATCCCGCCTGTTCGATCATTGGTTCAACTCGTCATTGGCGTGCGCCAATCATTGCGCGACTTCTTCTGGGAACGTACATTCATTGGAGGTATTTTCATCCAATACGACGTCGTCTTCTTACGTCCAATAATATGTACGGAAGCCAGTGACGTTGCACCAATCAACGCAGCCGAAAGTAGCGTCCATGATACATCTCCCCCCTATCCAGCGCCATCTTGAGCATATGATCAGTTTAGTTTCGCGCCTTGATATATTTGATTAAAGAAATTAAAGGTAAATTTCAGGATTCAGTGAATAAATATTGTATAAATAGCTAAAGTAATACTGGTTTTCAACTTATATATAAAAGTTTTCACCCAAACATTGTTATTTAGCTCGTTATTCATTAGTTGTGAAAGTCACTCGTTCTACGGAGAGCATTGTTTTGGTGATTTCGTCATAGCATTGTGATCGAGGAAACCATGCGTAATCTATGAGTAAACTTACGCTAATAGTTCGTAATTGTCGATTTGTGTTTTAGTTGATTCGATATGGCCCGTACGAAGCAGACAGCCCGTAAATCCACCGGAGGCAAAGCGCCCCGTAAACAGCTCGCCACCAAAGCGGCGAGGAAGTCCGCCCCCAGCACCGGAGGAGTCAAGAAACCCCATCGTTACCGCCCCGGTACCGTCGCCCTTCGTGAGATCAGACGTTACCAGAAGTCCACCGAGTTGCTGATCCGCAAATTGCCGTTCCAGCGCCTCGTAAGAGAAATCGCCCAGGACTTCAAGACTGATCTTCGTTTCCAGTCCGCAGCCATCGGGGCTCTCCAGGTTAGTTTCAGAGTGTATTATTTATTATATTACTCCCCTAGATTGTTCTAGAACTTCTTTGTAAATATTACACTAGGTACTTAAACTGCTAAAACGAATTTGAAAATTTATATCCTTATAGCATGCATCATTCTTCCATTTAATAAAATAGTAATTGGCAAAAAAAAATCTATTAACGACTTCATCATATTAGAAATGACATTGAAGGAATTTACCACAGGTTTGGCTCCTTTTTTTGATTGTAGTGAATTCTATTCGTAGGATTGTAATATTATTGAGGAAAGGTCAGCGTAATCGTTTTGTAGGCAGTGAATTGTGGGTTTCAATCCGGATGTAAAGTCAAATTTTGTTATTCAGTGTGTGCTTACGATTCAGGACATGGATCCAATACACAACGTACCGACCCTTATGAAAAACGTATCGTAGATATAGGTACTTAAAGGTCTATTTGATATCATGGAGCAGGAATCATGATTTTCTTTTTAAATATAGTCAGTTCTTTTGTTAATGGATGTGACTATCTGTTCTGCTGATTTGACTGTATTTCGAAATGACAAAGCAAATTTACTTGTGTTTATTTATAACCAATGTTTTTTTGCTGCCTTAGCTTAATACCCCGTTTACACTTGCATGGATTACTGCTCACAGTATGTTTTATGGCGGCCATAACAAAAAAATGCTCATGTAAACATGTATTATCGTGCAGATTGCAAGATTGCATGCATGTATCAAAAAAGTTCAGAAGCTTCTGAATTTACACGCAACAATTGGACCGTGCAATATTACGCCTGCGCAGTAGAACAATAGTAGCAAACCTGCCGGTAATACTACATACAACACTATTGGTGCATGGATTTATAGAGATAATATCTGTTTACATGTAATAGTGCTGACTACCTCGCCAACGCTGCCTCCGGCTGGTTCACCACTCTCGTTGTACTGCTCATGCAAGTTCCTACTATCAGAACCTGAAATTTTTTACCCAATGTGTTGGCATTTTCTTGTTATGTCTGTGATAATACGTACCTATATTGTCAGCAGTAAATCCATGCAAGTGTAAACGGGGTAGGTATAAGTTTCTGTTGTGAAATTGTGAATCCCAATCCAGTTGCATTAATATGCTGATAAGCATTACCTTATCTGCTTATCTAGAAGTTTCCATCAAGATTATAACAGATTTCACTTACTACCCATAATAATTGATGATTCATACACAAATAATAATAATCTTGTTATTGTTGAATATCCAAATAATAAACATGCAGCCATAGTCAATACAATGCATTTATATTACATTTTTTTCAATCACTTCAATTTGATGTTTTGGAACTATAAGAGATTCTTCTTTCAAGATAAATCAAACTATTATAAGGTGGGCTGTGTCCAAATACACACATGTGAATCTGCCTGGTCCAGGGTGCAAACTTCCCGCATCTCAAAGTTTCAGTGAGGACACTGCCTCGCAGATACTGGCTTGGGACATTAACGCTTTTGTATTTCATGTACATCCTTACATGAAAGCCTGTGTTCCACGGGCGACTCGACAGTGGACACACTGCTGATAATTGTTATGTGTATGGATACATATCCACTTGTGTTATTGCAATGATACTAATTGCATTGCGTTTGTTTAGTTTCCTCAATTTGCTTCTTAAAACTAATTCTCCTCAGTTGTATGTAGATTGGAGCTCAAGGGAGGGGGCAATGGCTTTTTTATTGTTATTGTACATTTTACCAAGTTACTGTATTAATTATCAAACAAGAAATTCTAAAATAAGATATTTTAATTATTCAGTAAATCCTTGGTGGGAGGGAGCACTGACTCTAATATAACTTTATAAACAGTTATAATTTCTCTGCCAGTGAATTTTTAACAATTTCATTAGACTCAGTCTGTATTCCACAAATAGTATTTCTTTCTCTCTTCTCATGTATGTGAAAAAAGGAGATGGAGAATAAAAGTATGTCTTTCATTCCTATATCAATAGTCCATACAACATGTGCCAACCATTTCTAGTATGTATCCTTAATCTTGTGTTTATAAAACTCTTTTAAAATGCAATCACCCTGTCCTAATTAACGGTTGGTATAAGTCAGTATAAGACATGTCGAAACCAAAAACATATAGGTATAGGTAGGTATTTATGAATTTTTATTTTGTACAGAACTCTTATCGAATGTGTGATCATAAATTTTAATTCATTTCTTGAAATAGCTTTAAACCATTTTATCTGAAACACCAAAGTTGACTTTTTTATGTTTTTGTGTCACTATCGACTTAAATAGAGAATTATTAATACACTTTTCTACCCCATATTGTTTCATATTCCAAATATTTTATTTACTTTGTACTAGTAGATCTAAAACTGCCTATCTGAATATCAAACGTAATTCAATCATTGTTTATAAGAATGTAAGTTAAGTATTTCAGAGGAGTAGGTAAGATTAAACGGATTGATATGAATTCTATGCAGAGATTATACAATTTGCCCTCATAATTAAAATGATTATAAAACAATTAATGTGCTAATGATGCTTTGTTGTACATTTCAGGAAGCCAGCGAGGCCTACCTGGTCGGTCTGTTTGAAGACACAAATCTGTGCGCCATCCACGCCAAGCGGGTCACCATCATGCCCAAGGATATTCAGCTGGCCCGGCGAATCCGCGGAGAGCGCGCTTAAGCGTCTTAAATCCATAGTTCATAATTTGACGAGTTGCTTGAATGTAATAGCAGGTCACGCGGTAATTTTTCAGGAATACGAAAACCACTGCACCAAATTCCTCGGCCAACGGAACACACCCGTTACACTTCCAGCCGCAGCGCATTCGATAGCGCTACCGTCGGCTAAATTTGAAAGTTTCCATCCAAAATCGTGTGAGATGCGTTCTGTGAGTCGATTTCCATTTCTGACTCGTTCGGTCGAAGCTGTGACCCGGCTTTGCTCATGTACACTCTTCGTTTACTAAATTATTGTTAACATGACTTCATGAATAAGTAAATGTATTCCATTGTATCACCTCGAACCGTGTCCGTAGCTCTGGTCCGTATTTCGTAAGCGGGAACTGAAATTCTTGTATAATTTTTTTTAACATTTGTTTTTAAGGAAATAGATTTATTGCGGCCGTCCGAGCGGCTCTCCCCATTCACCCCCCGTCCATCGCAGGAGTGGGGTGCAAAATCGGAGAGGGGGAGTCGCGAGGCGGTCGTACCTTTTAGGCTAATTTAAGGTAGTCAAAAGTGGGAGCATTTTTACTCTAATTTTATTTTTTTTGTCATGGCGATTAAATGTATGAATGTGAGTTGTTTTTCATATTCGGCTCGGTTAGTTAACACGATAGATTCAGTACACACCGGGGTTTTTTCAATTCAATTTTAGTGTGATTGTGAAGTAATCTTATTTGTCTCATAGTAATGTTTATGTGTATTCAATGATACATTCTATTGTCTTTAATACTTGGTGTCAATAAAATAGATTATTGTAATACAAAACAATATTTTTTATTTAACCTGTCTTTCCCCAATCCCTCATTCCCGTGACATGTAGAAAGAAGTTTGGCTCTTGTCCGACACTTATCGAAGTACATAGTACCAATTATATAGAAAGATTTGGATTTATTTCCACAGATTAGGAAATTGAAATTTGAAAACTGTGTGATAAGAAAGGAATTTCCAGAATTGCAACTGGAGGTTTTTTTTTTTGTTTTTAACTTGTTTTATGCATGTAGTAAATCATAGTATCAAACGAAACTAAAAACCATGTCCATTTCCCATGAAAAGACAAAAAACATTGAGCCAAATTATCATGAATGAGTTTAATTTTACAATGGAATCCTCGAGAATAATGGTCATCGTGTTCTCTCCGTTTTTAGCAGTTTCTGCAGCTGGCTTTGTAAATAATATACTTAGGTAAGGATATTATGCAGGTCGCTTCTTGAAAATGGGTAAGTATGTACTTATGAGAGTTGAGTTGATATTATAATTATAATAATGCAATCGACCTCAGTTATTACGATCACACATATAGCGAGATCTCGGATGTAACGAGGAAACATTCGTTCACATTTTAGTTTATGATTTTCTTCATACATTTATTCACTTTTATAATTCTAATCTATTTATAATTTATTCCTTATCGGATATACCGAGCTAAAATATCAAAAACATTTCGACCCTGCAATAAAATCCGACCAGGCAGGATGCCGCCGGGTTCGGATTACGTTTATGACACTAGTTAAGTACCTACCTAATTGGTGTTTTCGCCGACAAGATAGAAAAAGTATCCAAGCATATGGGTTGAAAAAAAAATCCATGGTTTGTGAAGTATGTAAGTAGATACCTACCAGTGTTTATTACAATAAACAACTTCTTTTGTAGTTTATGAATCCTATGCTTGTTTCGGGGAAAAATTCTAAATGTGTATTTTTGTTTGAATTGCGACTTTTTGTGTTATGTGACCACTCATTTAAAAATACCTCTTTGATCAGTGATGCCACTGTACTATAATTATAGTACAATACTATAATTTAAATTCGCGAAAAATGTAAAATACTATAGTTTTACGACAAATATGCCAAAATACTATTATTTTAAAGGATTCAAGACGTAAAATGTTCCTGTACTATATATTTTTCAAAAATACTATTAATTTTTACACCTTTGTACTATAATCAGAATAGAAAAAGATGGCAGCACTGTCTCTGATAATATAAGAGTAACGCTTATACGAGCAAATTCAGTCAGTCCCATCTTCTTCGTAATAACCAAGTTTGACTGTATAACATTACAGTTAAATCGATCTTGATATTTTCAACAGGAAGCATTTTCATTCCTCGAGTTAATTTTTTTTATTACATCAAGGCAAGTTACTTGACTTCCTGGATCACCAAAAATGAATTTACAATGATATCTAGGTAGGTATGTATCTAGGAGCTGCTTGGCATGAATTATCGATAACATAGTCACTCGACCTAATATCAGATCTAGGTATGTATCTTTTTTATTAATTACTAATAAAAGCCTACTCCAGACCAAGAACATCAGCTGTACGTGAACAAATCACATTTGTATCGAGATGTTTTAAAATATGTTCTGCCTAGATAGATGAAAAACATTCAATGTTTTCCATCCGAGACAGAATACAAAAAACACCTGTATCAGAACATTTTAAGAGTTTTTATACAATGTTCATGAACAGATATGGTTTTCAATAATCATTGTAGGAAAAAAAATCGACAATCAAAGAAGGGTATCGACAAAAATTCAAATTGAAAATTCTATAGTTATACCGAAGTAATGAAGAAGATGCCCACAATGGCCGAGCGGCTTAAAATGTCGTGGGTCCCAGGTTCGAATACTGGGTTTGGCAAATACACATTGTTTTTCAAAGTGGGACAATAATTATTAGTAGTTAACATCAATTTCTCGCAAAAATAATATTCTAACTAACTAACTAACTAACTTCTAACTCTAGGTAAGCATGTGTGCCCTTAATACAAACCTCTACTGTGTGGAAGCCCATATTATGATTAAGGATCTGACTTGTTTTTAGATGATATTTTTTATTAGAAACGCCCTTGCATGTTTTTCGTATAATATGGGCCCAATAGTTTTAGCTCCGCCACTGGTGGTAACTACCAAAAATATAATTCCTATTCCATGTAGGTAGGTATAATAGGATTGTGGTGTTTCAGGGAACGAACTCGTTTTCAGAACAGGTTACATTTTTTAAATCAAAGACAACTTTCGTTGAAATTTTTTTGAAGAAAAGAGCACTCTACTATTTTTGTTTGTCGAATCTATGAAAAAACCTTTTTTTAATGTTTTTCAATTTTTTTCTCTTTTTTTGGGAAATTATTTGATTTGATGTAAAGAATTTTTTAACCCTGGCATCTCCGAATGTTTGTAAATTATAAGATGGCGATCCACGGTAATGTTAGAATTGGGAAGTGTTGACTAATAACATCTTTACAGAATGTCTAGTGTCCCATCGACCCGTAAATACGGGGCCCAAAAAATTAGAATAACAAGTGAGTTTTTGTGTGACGTGCTATCGGTGTCTCTACGTTAAATTTATTTGTCAAAAAATTCAAAAAGTTTTTGGCATTCGTCATATGAAACCAATATGGCCTATGAATCTTCATTCGGGCTCAACTGTTAAATGTCACGTCAATTAATTATAATTTATTTTTTCAGTACTCTGCGCGCGTAACTTGGCCAGGAAAGATTTATTCCGTAAGTGTTTCAATTGAATACATTTTACGATTCATCTCGACTTTTCGTCCGCAAGATTATGCGAGATTTCAACTTCCGATTATTGTTTTACATTTAATTATACCCGCTTATGCATGCGGTGCACGCTTTATCTGTCATCGGATTAATTGTGTCGGGTGTTGTTTGCAGGATTACCGGATCCTTTCGCCAAAATATCAGTGGACGGCAGCGGACAGGTTCATTCAACCGAAACTGTCAAAGCTTCCCTGGACCCGAAATGGAATTCACATTACGATTTGTATCTGGGAAAAGGCGATGGCATATTAATAACGTAAGTTTTTAAAATATCACCTGTTGTTATTGTTTGTACTAAGTATATTTTGTCAGCCGACGATCAGGAATACTTCAAATAAAATCGTGTGTAAATGTCACCTGTATTAGCTATGACTTTATAGGTGCTTATTGTAGATAAATTCTTTAATACCTAGTTATTATTAGTATTTTTGTGTAAACTCCTCTGGTATCATCGACACCATAATCAGTATGTAGGGTAGGTAGGTATACCTAACTAATAATCCTTGGAATTTGTATAGGCAGGTACAGTATAGGCTATCTTCTACTTTCGTACATAATTGGTTCCTGAAACTATGTACGAAAGTAGAGCAATGTAAAAAAAACATTAAAAAATGTACCTTATAATATTTTGTACACTGAGGAAATAAATCATTATGCGTCAATTACATTGAGCTGCTTGTTGGCAAATTTACAATCTGCCTGTAAAGTCGCCCAGTGTCATTGAACAAGCTAACAAGCAGATTGTAAACAATCTACCGAGAAAAGTTGAAAGCCGGTCAACTTTATACGCTACATGCCGGCGTGTGGGCCTACTGCGTCTGCGCAGTAGCAACCTCCCGGTAAAAAAACGAACTACGTTCTGTCAAAATAGTCGCTGGCTTGTAGCTTCTCAGCGAATGGAAAGTTTTGTGTGCCATCATCACAATTGCAGTAGCTGAATCGCCCGCTTTTAAATTCGCCAACAAACAGCTCGTAAAGTAGCTCAATGTAATTGACGCATTACTGGCATCTTTATCTGCACGAGCAGCTTTTCCAGTGAAGTTAATTGTGTCGCTGAGTTTCAAGACCCACTATAACACTTTTTCATTATGTTGAGAAAATCAACAAAAACTTTTTGAACTAAAAAGGTTTTTGAATGTTTCAGTAGTGATACAGCGGGATTTGATAGACACATTGATTTTGTTTCATAAATGACAGTTAAGGGCTTGCGCAGACAGAGCGCGGTCAGGCGGTCTGCGTTCCGCGTTCGGAGTTCGGCGTTCTTTGTACTGTATGGACTTCATACTGTATGGGTACACAGCCGGCGGTCAGACCGCGCCGGTCAATTGGAACGCTAGAGCTCTAGAGTTCTATGCCCGGAATTACAAAGAACGCCGTACCTCCCGTCCAGTCCTGTCATAGGAATTTGAGCTGTCACACAACATAGAGCGAAACCACACGGGGGAGTGAGTACGCAACAGCGGTGCTTTCTCACTTCCACTCGCAGTCGGAATATAGCGGTCTCGCATTATGCAGCGCTTGTGTCAGTACAACGTTTGTAAACAAATGGAACGCTTATTGTTGACCGCCACCTGTCTGCTGTCCCTGAACGCTAGCGGTCAACGGTCGGTTGAACGCAGAACTCCGACCGCTCTCTCTCTGCGCAAGCCCTAATCGTAGCGGATTTTGAAAGAAGCGATAAAATTTTCATGTAGAGATTTTAATAACGAATTCAACGATATATACATCTTAATTATTTCAAAAAAGTGTTATAGCGGGTCTTGAAACTCAGCGACATAATTAATATTTTGTGAAGAATTCCTCAGTTTAAATTTGTCTAACCAGCCTTTACTTGCTTAAAATTTCATATTAGAATCTTCTTTTAATTGAGTCTTCTAATCTTCATACAAACTGAGACCCTTAACTTGAACAATTCGAAGGGACACCTTTTTGATTGTACGAAAGGCCGATTGAATATCATTAATCAATAATCCTTAAGAGGACGTTCTACAGAATTGGCCTTGAGAATTGAAAATATGATTTTTTAACATGTGGTCCATAATATCTGGTCTACTAGTTAATATAAAAAGGTTGTGTCAAAGTTGTTTGTGTTAATAAATTTGCTCTGTGACTGATCCGACTCATATTTCACATTTATTTCATCAGGGCTGTCGAAGACATAAATCATAATATATATTTATAATTTTAAATTTTTATTTATAATATATATTATTTAAGTTTTGTGCATCTAATGCCGGGTCCACACTGGCAACAAGTTAATTTGCTGGCAACCTCGTTAGATTTTACGATAATTATTGTAAAATTTCTTAAGCAATTATGGTAAGTATCGTAAAATTTAATGAGGTTGCCAGCAACTTGTTGCCAGTGTGGAAATGGCTTAATATCCACTGTGGTTCACGTAGTGGCATGGACCTGGGGTTAGCTAATTCAGGAAGTCAACACCCATGATAGAATTTTTTCCAGTTTTGGTTGCATTATATTCCAAAACTCTTCTGTAAAAATCGTTTCCGAGTTTATAAATGGAAATTTCTCGGTGTACATAGTAAACAAACCTACGAATAAAAAAAGACAAAAAGGAACATACTGATTCATCGCAGTAAAATCTGGTAATCAAATTCGCCATTTTGAAAAGCGACGATTTTGCGTAAACAAATATCACGTGGTCTGTACGTGTGCGGCAAACTTCGAATGTGTTTGTAATTTTGTGCAAAGTGCGAATGTAATGTTTTCAAATAATTGATATGGATTAATTATACCATCGTATTATTTTCTCGAAATCATAAACATACTATAATAGTATTTGAGTATCAACCTATGTTCAATTTGAATTGGGTTATAATAATAATATACCCGTATATATATCAATAGTATGTTTGCTACAAAATCCACCCAAGTTATCAGTACGTACTTGCACAGGTTTGATTAAAAACCATGATGAAATTAACATTTAAAAAATATGAATGCTTAATATTATTTTGACAGCCCTGTTTTCTGATCAGCTTCATCTTGCAGGTGTTCATAAAATAATAATAATTCTCAGCGCAGAAATTATCAGTAATAATAATAATATTTCTTGAAATAAAATCTCTTATCAGTAATAATAATAATATTTCTTGAAATAAAATCTCCGATGATTAGTGATTTTTGCGAAAAGATCGATTTAAATTGCTGCCATTTCTCTGTTTCTTGTTTAGAAATTTATAAGGCATAAAGCCCGTTGACGCAGCGAGTGCGGCGCTCGCGCAAAATTTCTACAAGTGGCGCGTAAATCATCGAAAATACAACGTAATCAAATACGCCAGCGCCCACTGGATTTGGCGACGCATTATACGCGCCCGCCGCATGAATCATCGTTTTTTCGCGAATCACCGCTTCTCGGCGATACGAATGAAAGAAAATACAATGGAGTCCATTCATGGAACACAGCGAGCAAAATCACGCTCTGGACGACGTCGTCGATCGACGGGCGAAAAGTCATTATTTAATAACAGAGAACGCATTGTTTAATTTTATTGCATGTCCTTTATTTCGCTAGTTGAATAATGTCGTCGTAAATATTTATTACAAGCCCCGAAATAATATAATATTTTTATTGCTTTGTTATGAGAGACGCTGTAAAAATAATTGTTTTGTGCTGCTTGGGCCGCTTATTACATAGGTGAAGGGTAATGCGCGGCGAGAGACGTGTGATTATGGTTATGAATAAACACTTAATACGCCGACTTCGCCCGCTCGACGCGTTCTGTGGGCACCATCGCTAAGGTGAAATATTTATGCATACATAAACAAATAAACTGCATGGAAGCGTACAGTTTTCCTATTATTGACATAAATCTAAGTGTTGAGAAATGTACGAAATAGTGAATTGTACGAAAGTCAAAGACCATCTATATAACATTAAAACACGCATAAGTATATATTATTAACACCAGTGTTAAAAAAAACCTTGTGTAAAAGAATGTTTTTGTAGTTAAGAGTGTACATAAGTGAAACGGCAAATAATTTTCAACACTATTCAGAGAGCGATATTCGACTTGTGAGCACGTCAATATGTTTTGTAATGGCGTCTGAGGAATATATTCTTAAATCGTGTAAAGATGACTAAAACACGTTCCGCATGTAGTTGAAAAAGAAAACATGTCAACGAATATACTATTATTATTAGTAATATCACAATAAACAAAAATTATATTTTGTTCGGCTCGCGTCATTTGCACAATCCGCGCATCGCCTAGTCACGATCTTTTTAGACCATGCCTCAGCTGAGGAATAGCCTTAATTATTTACTGCTCAAATATCATCCGATTGTGCAAATTGTAATCGGTATTGCCGTAATTGAAGTGCGTTGTGCATTGACAAGTATTCTAGACATATATAAAGACGCGTAACTGCTTCATTGCAAGATTGTGCAAAGAATTAAGGTTAGGAGATAAGTATTTGTTTTTATCAAGATGAAAAACAAAATACAAACCTCACTTTCAGTTTTGACCACAGAACAGGTTAATAAGATAGAAATGCGAAAGCCAGTTGTCATAGTCACCAAGGCTTTCATGATAACAGTTTTGGTTTATGATAATATAAGAAGCAAGCTAGCCCATTAAACACAAGTTTCCTGAATGTCCTCAAATATTACCAATATTGAATGTGCACTGCTCATCAATGTTGTGTGTTGATGTACATTAAGTTACATGTGTTTTGTGAATGCCTAAAATCACTTTGGCAAAGTTAACGTGTTGCAGTTGTGTCGAGTTCGTATGCGCGACCCACCATTGTAGTATTTTTGTCCGTTTCGTTTTCATATAGTTAGACCCCGTGTAGAGAAAGGATAAAGAATAGAAGTCTTTAAAAAAAAATATTTAAAAGAAATATGAAACTGTTATATTATTGTGCTACATGTGAAATAACTTGAAGCCGATAATGAATTACATCATGCATTCTTGTCTGCTAATGTTGAAGTTAGTCATAAGATATTGCATCGCTTGGCGTATGAATGAATTCATTATTTAATTTATCTCTTTATTTCAAATAAACAATCACATTGAAACTATTTGGTTACAGATTGATAACGTATTATACTCAGAAACAAGATAAATAAAAATGTTACAGTTTAACACAAAACAAAGATTCGATCAAGCTAAAAATCAGTGATCTAATTAAAATCTATTTCCTCTCATAACAGATATGTTGAATAATTTATTATGTGTGTATTTATATAAACACCAATCTAATCTGAAAATTACGGCATCCCATATTTAAAAACATGGTGGGGGGACTTTCGTATGATTTTTGCGTGAGACCAATAATTAATATTATTTTTATCACAGCAGGAATAGTAAATATTTTGGAAGAATATATAAACGTATCTCACTATCTTAAAGTTTCATAGTTTGAGCGGGAAACAAAAAAGAGTGGGTGGGGCATCGAGCGAGACAGTGGCGGTACAGCAGGCGCGATCTAACTTTCGTATGATTTTTGCGTGAGACCAATAATTAATATTATTTTTATCACAGCAGGAATAGTAAATATTTTGGAAGAATATATAAACGTATCTCACTATCTTAAAGTTTCATAGTTTGAGCGGGAAACAAAAAAGAGTGGGTGGGGCATCGAGCGAGACAGTGGCGGTACAGCAGGCGCGATCTAAACGTAATCGACAATAGAAATAGATAATACTTAACTCACATTAGCTGCAACTACTTGGCTACGCATGGGAAGAAATCGTATCAAGAGTTCCACTATACTTAATATTGATTATTCTGTTAATAGACGTGGGGGATACAGTTGTTTAGAAAGGTGTTGATGTTGAAAAAACTTTTTATGGAGATGTATGAAATTGAAGCAAAAAAAGACATCGGGTCTACTGATTAAGTTAGCTACAATTGACTCCTCATTGCAGGTTCATTTGAAGAGAACTTCACACTTATACCATGACAGTCCTCTATAATTTCAGATTTACCCATTTAGTTCATTACATACATGATTCTATGTGCAGATGTTGCCGAAATAATCTTTGAATAATTAAATTAAATTCGTAGTATTGGATACTCTGTAATTCAATTAGACTTCAATTTGACATTTCACACATCTCACGTATATGGCTGTATCAAAGCGAACATTTGAATACACAATTCAGCCATGGAAAAATATTTCCTTGTCAATTTTACGTAAGCTAAAAGCCATGCATTAAGATGAATAATCGCTTAAAACATCAAGATACGCGTAGGTGGGTTACGTAAACAAGACAACAGATTTAAACCAGAACTAAATTCAAGACATTCACAAAATGGCAGGAAAAACAAAGAAACAGTACAGACAATTTGTCATATGACTGCCAGTTTTCAATCAATCTATGCTCCCTACTTGCTATTTTAACCATTTGGTCTTTTACTTAATATTTGAATATGAAAATATATATACACACATCTATATTCTTATTCATACTGCAACAGGCCATGAGACCCAATGACAGTAGTGTAGTAGTAGAAGTGAAACGGTCACATAAACACCTGGGCTTGACCTCACCGGGAATCGGAACTCGGAGCCCCCGGATAAGAGGCCAGTGCATTACACACTGGACTACGAGAGCCAGACAGTATGTCAGGAAAACCACGTAACTGATTAATAACATTGGAAGTATTCTGAAAACCGTGGTGGAAGTGAAGAAGGGATGGATTCCGTGCTTAGTAATGGAGAGCAAATTAAAAAGTTTCATTTCTGTCGTATCTGTTCACCACACATGCAATGTTTTTTATTAATACGATTATTTATCACCATTAATTATTATATTATTTGTGTTTTCTAGGATTTGGAATCATCGTAAAATCCATAAAAGGCAAGGATCTGGATTTCTAGGATGTGTACGTATTGGGGAATTAACAGTTCAACGACTCAAAGACACCGGATGTAAGTTTTCCTTGTATTGTATATTTTTATTTATCGCCATACAAAATTGTAAAGTATTACTCATTATCAACAGACCATATCCTGGCGGAATTTTCATTGATAATCAGAATCATATGCTTTTTATAGACATGACACGCTTACTGTTTTGTATATATTCGTCATCGTTACAGTCAATAAATGAACTTGATCTGCTTAGCATATATATATAATGGTTAATTGTTTACCTACTATTATACTAATTATCCTTGAATATTTTTATATAATGCAGGCTAGTGAGGAGTAATGAATTTATTAGCCATATAAAAAATAAAATAGTTTGAATGTTAATACTTGATGGAATTATAGAATTATATTTGAACTTATAGAATTGCACGTCGGTATTCATATGAGAAACATTACCGGAGAACACAATACCATATAACGGATCATTTATTTAAATAGAATTTCGTTGCAGTTGAATTACGCTTTCAATTACGTTACAATGAATTATACCCTGTGTACCATGTGTACGTGCATGGATTTGCTACTGACAGTATGTATTATCGCCGTAACAAAAAATGCACGTATAAACACTTACTATTGTGCAAATTGCAAGATTGCATGCATGGATTTAAAAAGTTCAGAAGCTTCTGAATGGTCATGCGATAATTGGACTGTGTGATACTTGTTCCTGCGCAGTAGAACGATAGTGGCGAACCTGCCGGTAAAATAACGAACTACACCGCGCACTCATTTTGAGGTTAACCGATTTTCACGACCTGTTAAATAGTACTATAAAATGACAACATCGCGTCTCGCTTACTCTTGAAGAATGAGATTGGCGAGACAGTCAGCACTTTTATGTGTAAACAGTATTATCGTGATAGTTTAAAATACACACTATTGGAGCAAGTAAATCCATGCACGTGTACAGGCGCTACAAGGCCAGTATTAGACTATTAGATTATAGCAAATCTAGAGGATCATTCTTTTATAAAAGTTAAAATGGACGATAATAATTAATTTATGTTGGCTTGTTCATTAATCTGGCTACAATATATTGGCATGTCTTTATGTGTTTAATATTGAATGAAAGGTCAAATTTTTTATAAAGGTACTTGTGAGCTTATATGCATTGAATGTCACCAATCCAATTTTCATCAATTAAAGTCGTTGATTTTTATATATTTTTGTCAACCTACTGAATTTAGGAAATGTCATCTCTCTATCTATATTGCAATTTAATCTACATTATCTTTGAGCTATTCTGCGAAATGTATCTACTTTAATATTTATATTTTGCATAGGATACAGCCTTATTACTATATCAATTCAGATAACATACCCAAAAGTAATATTGGTGCTGAAGTGGCATTGCTATGTACAATATTAAATAACAAATTGTCCAAAATTGGTTTTTGATTCATCCAACTTAATTTTTCTCCAGTTGCTTATATCTTGTTCAATAGTCATCCAATCTCACTCAATGATAATTATTATGCTTGCAGATCAATGCCTCGATCTATGCAAGTGGATGGCGGGTGACGCGGAGGCGATCCGGGGGAAGATAATCGTGTCTCTGCTCTCGAGGGACGGGGGAGGGGCGGGGGGCCGATCACCCTTGGCCGTGGTGGGCCCCGCCGGCGATGTCTCCTCTCCGCACCTCACCTCCTCTCCCAATCCGCCCCTACCGCTACCACACGGTTGGGAGGAAAGGACCACTGCTAATGGGAGGTCGGTAGCCTAATGGCATACTCCATATCTTACAAATACATCATTATTATACATTATATACGTTTCAACAATTATGTTTATTTCAGACTACAAAATGTCAATCGACGGAGGATGTATGACAAGATTATTCGTAGAACCAAACTGGCATAAAGCGCATTTGGATGTCTGAATTATACAGTGAAATTCCATTGTGTCTTAAGCAATGTGTGCTATCAGTGCTCCATAACTCTTTCTTCATAAAGTTGAGCAATTCCATTTTAATGGTGCTCGTGTTAATATCAGATAGATAATAATTTAATTGGTTGGCATTGAGAGGATTCGTAATAAAAGCTAGAATCGGTTCACTATTCATGATTTCCATGAAGCCTTCATGGGAAAGATTTCTTCGGACTTAAAACAGCTGTCCTGAAATTAGTGGCAAAGAGCATCTGTTGATGGGAGGTACTCTGTGGGTAACTGAAATCACAGAATATTTTTGTGTGCCATGTTGGAAGCGTGAGAAGGCTGCGATAATTGACAATTCACTACATACCTAATTTCATTCAAATATTATTTAGTGTCTAATTAATCCTCGTAGTTAAATAATTTCTTTCAGTCATGTCAAGGTAAATATTGAATATTTGAGGAGTCTGTCATTTTACGGTAATAATTTAGATTTATTTTCTTTCACTGCTAAAGACGCGCCAGGTGCGTGGCCATTAGATATTTATACTTTCACTGCTGACTAATTATCACATTTAATTATCATGCTAATTGCTACACGCCAGGCGTGTCTTTAGCAGTGACCGAGTTGTGGTAATTAACTGGCCAGCGGTGAATGTGTTAAGGTTTATATTTTTGTAGATATCGCCTAGTTAGGAGTCTTCGTCACTGTCTGAACATGACCAATAATGAACACTTCATTTCTTAATAGAGAGAAAATTGCATGACCCACACATTAATTATAATATAAGATTGAATTAGTTTTTATATAATTTCAGAATGTATTACGTGAACCACGTAACCCGAACGTCACAATGGAACAGGCCTACACGACCCGCGGAGGGCAGTGACCCATCGTCCCCCTCCCAGCAGGCGCAACCTCAGCCCCAGCACACCAGGAGCAGCTCCCAGAGTGCCGCTTTGCACGACATCGTCTCCGGTCCCGCCCACGCCCACCGGAGGAGTCTTAGCAACGCCAATCCCTCCTGCGACAACAGCCTCTCTTTAGTTTCCTCCCCCAACCAAACAGACCTCAACATATCCCTGCCGTCGGAAGTCGCCAGCAACGGCCCCAGAACCGAAACATCTCAGCCGTCAGCTGAAACTTTAAATCTTTTAAATTCCATCGAAAAACGTCTCGATGAGATCAATTCCAAAGATCCCAGTCAAGAACACAACAGAGCACCGACCGCCGCTGTGGATGTGATAAATTTAGTGAATTCTCGGCAGAAATCGTCCGAGAGGACAAATATTACCGCCGAAATCAAACGTGACAAGATTAAGACTGACGCCGGTGCCAGGTTGGAGAACAACAACTCGGACGAGATCGTCACACCGGTTGATGTGCAGAGTCCGTGCAGCTCGGCCACCGTCAGCCCCACCAGTCCCAAGAGTTCCATGCACACGGAGATCAAGAACATTACTCCGAAACCTGCCGCCGCTGCCAAATCTCCGCGCACCTCTCTGCTTATTCAGAACGGGAGTGCGGAAGCTGCCCTGGCCACTGCGGGGCAGACCCCCGCTCTGCCTGCTGCTGCTGCCGCTGCACAGGAGCGGACACCGCCTTCCGAAGACGTCTGGAAGTTGAACAAAGTGAACAGCGGCCCCGTCTCACTGCCCGTACGGCAGAGGCCCGAGAGTATAGTGGAGACACACGCTAATAAGCTCATTCAATCTGTCAGGTGAGGATCATTTTGATCAATGACTCAAAAAATTGAACTGATAGTTTCTCTCTTGTGACTTTTGTAATTGACTAAATTTCTCATCATTTCTAGAATATGGAACTATTCTTCAGTTAATTATTTTATAAGTACTTACATTTTGCACCATTTTTACTATTAACCAATATTCAATGTGATCAAAATATTTACAAACAAAAATTAATAATAATAATGAAGCCGCTCTCCGGCAAAATAACATTATCTTAAAGTGTTTGTTTTAAGGTAATATTGATTAAATACGATGCAACTGTTCACAAATAATGACATGCTGCTTGCCACTTCTCTGGGACTTCTAATACTATCTGTTGTTAAAATGAAATAATGATTTTTTGACTGGTATGCAGAACCTGTCATTTAGACTGATTTGCTGATAACTACACAATTTTTTTTTCCGGAGAAGGCGTCAATCATTGTTATTAAAGACATTGAGTCTGAACACAGACAACTGCTTATGGTTGTGCTTGACCACTATAATATGTCTATCTAGTTGTTTTTCACCAACGCGATGATTAGCCAGATGGATCGCAGTAACCAGTGGGAATGTTTGCATGTGGAGGTTGATGCTCGATTGCAGCAACATGCTGGATACCCAACCACTACTGTAGCGAGTTACACATGTTTGACTCTGTAGCACTGTGTGTGTGAAAAAATCCCATGCAAACATTATAAAAAATCTCAATATGGCCACCACAGGTGGCTGTGTTTAGTAGTTGTATGTGTGTGTGCTCTAAAAGACTGGTATTAATAATTTGTTCATAAATTTTTGTAAATACTCCACATATTATATGCATGATCGATTGATTTTCATATTTTACATTGTCCTTTTTAGGCCGCCTCCTCTTGTGGTATCCAGACGAAGAAATGAAACGCCGTCCGGTGCTCATAATCCGTCGCGGTCACACCATTTGAATCAGTCATCGGTCACCCCCGAAGACCTTCCCCCAGGATATGGTAAACAACCGACTCAATAATGCTTTATTTTTGTAGTCGTGAATATAAGTCTAGATATAAGTTCACATAGAGTTTGGTAAATCAGGTCTCAATATCTAGGTAACCAAACTAACATTTGACGAATTAATGTATTGCGGTACTCATATTACAACACTTGTACCATAAAAACGTTGCATTTCAGAAAGTATTGTACTTCTGTCAGTTTCTGCAAAATTTCTGAGACACAAAGTATAAATTAATTTAAACTATCATTTTACATTTACTTTATGTTATTTAATTGCAGAGGTGCGAACTACTCAGCAAGGGCAAGTGTACTTCTACCATATAAAGTCCGGTGTATCAACGTGGCATGATCCTCGAATTCCTCGGGACTTCAGCCCTACGGCGGCCGCAAATGACACTCTCGGACCCCTTCCCTCCGGCTGGGAGATGAGGCAGACAGCTTCCGGAAGGGTAATTTCATTATATTATCTTTTCAGAACATTTGCAGTTGTTTAGGTCTGGGAATGTCTCATGAGCAACTACCCAAAACTTAGGTTACCATACACTGGTGTTTAATAAATTTCTTTTTAAAACGGCTCACAGAAGAAGAGCAAAGTATTGTGTAAAATGGAAATAAAAACAGTCAAGCAAACGAAGAGATGTGATCCTTTCAATCGAGATGCAGATAAATCAGCTCTTTTCGTAACTAGGTCAGATTCTCATCAGTTTTAAGCTCGAAATATGTTCATATCTTATTCAGGACTGTCCATTTGTTTTGTATGTAGTTGGAGGACATTTGATATTGATCGATAATCAAATATAAATTGATTTCTTGCTTTCTGATAATACTAGTGCTTTGTTTTCCAGGTGTACTTTGTGGACCACAACAATCGCACAACGCAGTTTACCGACCCTCGCATCAATTCTCAAATCCTGAACACCCTCATTCACAACAATAGATCTAGAGATGCCGCTCCTGCCGCATCTTCTGCTGCATCTTCTGCTGCACCCTCCACCCCCGTTGCGGCCACGACCAGTGCTTGTGCCGCCACACCCAGCAGAACGCCAGCCACGCCTGCGTCCACCTCCAATGCTGACTCTGACACCCCTAACAGTAGTTCATCCTCGAATAGACCGAGTGCGAGTAATGTGTCTCACCCGTCAGGAACGCCGCTTACATTTACAAACTCTGGTCCGAGCGGCAGCCGTGATTACAAACTGCTGTTTCCTGTCAGTCGGGGGGCACGCCCTCCTGAAACGGCTGTCGCGAGTGCCTTTTCCAGAACGCCTCACCGAGTACCGAACACTACGTCAGCCACGCCTTCGCAACCTAACACCACTGCTACCAGTAACGGGGTGAGCTCTACTGCTTCGGGAGGCATTGGCAGTGAAGCGGCACTGGCGGACTTGCCTCCCAATCTGCAAGAGTGCAGTGAGCTCCTGCCGCAATATCGGAGAGACCTGGCCAGCAAGATCAAAGCGCTCAGGGCAGAGCTGCTTCATATGCAACCGCAGAGTGGTCACTGCCGTCTCGAGGTGATTATTCCATTTTATCATGTCGTCTTGTTCATACACACATAGCGGATTTTTTGTTTCATTATTATTTGTACATTTGTGTGGAAATTCTTTTATGCCACTTAAAGTTAGTGCAGAGTGCTTGTAAATAACTCTAGTAGCTAAAGAATCCCCAAACCCAATGCTTTTCAAACAATCTCAGAAACATACCTATTTGAAAAAATCTTTAAAAAAAATATGGCGCCTGACAAGGCTTAAAGTGGTACATCAGTGAAACGGCAAATAATTTTCAACTATAGGCGCAACGAAATTTTGGACTCGCTCGCATTCTGAGAGAGAACGTCGAGCTGGAAACACGTCACTTTGTTTCGTGATGGCGATGGGCGTATGAATTCTTAAATCGTGTAAAGATGACTAAAAACGTTACCCATTTACTTTAAAAAGGAAACATGTCAATGAATATATTATTATTGTTACTAATAGAACAATAAACAGAACATAAAATGGACGTATGTTGGATTTATATGACAAATTATATTTCGTTAGGCATGCGTGATTTGCACCCGCGACCTGCAATCCGCGCATCGCCTAGCCACGATCTTTTTAGACCGTGCCTCAACTGAGGTACAACCTTGAACCTACAGTCACCGAATTCTGACCAACTTCGCAAGCAGGTTGCAATAGAGCAATACATTTTATAACTATCATAAACATGTTAATTTGGTATTAATATTTGAACTCATGTTGTAGGTATCGAGGGAGGAGATATTCGAAGAATCATACCGACTAGTCATGAAGATGCGCACGAAAGAACTGAGAAAGCGGCTGATGGTCAAGTTCCGGGGGGAGGAGGGGCTGGACTACGGCGGAGTGGCTCGGGAGTGGCTTCATCTCCTCTCCCGGGAGATGCTCAACCCTCACTATGGACTCTTTCAGTATAGCAGTGGCAGCCATTACACTCTCCAGATCAACGCTGATTCAGGTACGACATTTTATATAGACAACTCTTCTATCTACAATCAGATGTATACAAGTAAATGGACTAATGGAGTAACGATTAAATGCCTGTCATTTTGTGTTGCGATTTCACGCCGTCGCCTGTATCTGTCAAAAGCCATTTCAACACAGTTTTAGAATAAGACATTCAATTTCATACATTATTACATAATAAGCATCTATTGCCAAGATGATCCCTGGAAGTTACCTGCGAATGTATGTTAATAATGTAATCCGCCGTTCGATTATCCGACAATGACTATAATCCGCCGTTATTTTTACTAGTTGAAAGCACAAAATCAAGCTCTAGAATTTGCCTGTATTTGATTGTCAAATTCAGTAGTCCGCCGCGTAGAAGTATAATACAACGCAGATGAGACGGGTTTATTTTGGTTTATCACAATTATTATGCCGTCCAAAATGTTACTTATGCCCTTTTGGTGTGGAGCAGTCGATATACTTATAGAATAACAACCAAACGCACCTAACCATTATTTAAAATATTTCAATGATAACCACAAAAATCATGTAAATTTTTCTGTGGTTTCCAATGTCCAAATTCCAGTACAGTGGAACCCCGATCTACCGTTCTCGCATAAATCGTTTTTCCGCACGGATCTTTCATTTTTGAAAGTCCCGCCAACGGTGTTTACCCATAATAACAATGTTAAATAATCCCGCATTAACCGTTCCCCAATCTATCATCTAAGTATTATGGTCCCATCACAAATATTATCCCGATTGATCATTTTTGTTGAATATTTTTCATTTCGCATTCGTAGAATTATTTATGATACATACTATTACAGACCTTTCAGTCGCGTCGCTTTGTTTGCACAGGTCGGTCGACGCTCAGGCTTGCCTCGCATCTCGTATCACGAATTTTTATAAGTCGCAACTAAAATTCCCCCCATGAAGAAAACTAGAACTCTAGCTGAGAAACGAAAAAAAAGTGTATATTCCGCGTTTATAGTTTTTTTTCTACTGTCCCTTGAAAATCATAGAATCGGGGTTTCACTGTAATTCCGTCAAATAATGATGGGCATTATAGTAAAAGTTAATAAAGCTCCTTCTAGATATAATCGACGATCTTTACTATTCTACGATAGATTATTAGTACCAATCATGAACATAAGTCAGTCATGTTGTGTAATCTATTTACTCTCATTACAGGCGTAAATCCTGAGCATCTTTCTTACTTCCACTTTGCGGGACGGGTGCTGGGTATTGCAACGTTCCACGGCCACCATTTGGAAGGCGGTTTTACCACACCCTTCTATCGACAGCTCCTGGGGAAGCCTGTCACGCTCGGCGACATCGAAGGTGTAGATCCTGAATTGCATCGGAGTCTCACGTGGATGCTGTAAGATTCATTTATTTACTTACATCACGAAACACGTCACTTTGTTTCGTGATGGCGACGGTCAATTAATTCTTAAATCGTGTAAAAATGACTAAAAACGTTACCCATTTACTTTAAAAAGAAAACATGACAATGAATATATTATTATTGTTACTAATAGAACAATAAAAATAACGTAAAATGGACGTATGTTGGATTTATATGACAAATTATATTTCATTTGACAGGCATCATTTGCACCCGCGACCCGCAATCCGCGCATCGCCTAGCCACGATCTTTTTAGACCGTGCCTCAACTGATGTACAGCCTTAAACAAATGTAATTGAATAATATTTGCCAATCTATTATAGTGACATATATATTATGTAACCATGTATACCCAAATGTAACTTGTTTTAAAATTTAAATAATTAAATTGTTACAACGTGGTAAATCCAGTTTTTCAATACATCAAACACACCTCTAAGAAATCTTGCTCGATCGTCTGCTGTGTTTTAATAAGTTGACCCTAAGTCGTTGGTTTGCAAAACATACCACATTGGTTTGAAGCTCGATAGTTTTGACAGAAAATAAGACACAGTCCAAGCAACGATGAGCGAAAGAATGCAGCGCAATAGGCTTGATGAAACCCGCTATAACATTTTTTTGAAATAATTAAGATATATATATCGTTGGATTCGTTATAAAAATCTCCACATGAAAATTTTATCGCCTACGGCCTAAAGCCGCTACGATTAACTGTCATTTATGAAACAAAATCAATGTGTCTATCAAATCCCGCTATAACACTACTGAAACGTTCAAAAACGTTTTTAGTTCAAAAAGTTTTATAGCGGGTTTTGAAACTCAGCGACACATTTAATCATTGTGGTGACAATTACAATCGTTGAACATCGTTTTAAATAAATAGACACTTCAATAAAATATAAACTTTATTGAACCGAATTCTGTAATGTAGATATGTCTTTAAAGGACAATGTGCAGATGGCGTACATTTCTAAATTTGTGGGTGGAGAGCATTGATATATTAACGTAGATGTGTAATGTTAAAGAAATTGTAATGTAAAAGTACACCTATGACAGAGAAGTTAAGTTAAGTTAACTAGGTTAAGTGAACCTAGTACTCTTACCTTTGGCTTGTGCACAATGTTTCCATGCCATACATGACGGGTCTTATCAGTGTTTTATACAAGGTGCATTTATGATTAGATTATCTGTGTTAAAATATCATCACACACATTTGTTGAACTAATCTATTAACTTCGTTTGTTTCAGTGAGAACAAAATAGCTGGCGTGATAGACACCACCTTCCAAGTAGAGTTCAACAGCTTTGGCGTGTTGAAGGTTCACGAACTGAAGCCCGGTGGCGCAAATGTCGCCGTCACGGAAGAAAACAAAAAGGAATATGTCCGCCTCTATGTCAACTACCGGTTCATGCGAGGGATTGAACAGCAATTTTTGGCATTACAAAAAGGTATCATTTTTACATTCATTCTACCATAACATCTGAAATGCAAAAGATCGGAGGATCGCAAGACACTACATAATATATAAGTAAACGAAAATAGTATGAAGAAACATATTTTGTCTACTTTATATTGTAATTACAGTAAAACCTCGTTAGTAAGAACACTGATAATTCGAAATTTTCCCGAAAAAAATTCCCTTGAACATTATTTTCATATAAAACCATACCTTTAATTCGAATTTCGTAATTCGAAATGATTTCAGAGTCCCTGGCATATAAAAATATTCAATAAATCGTAATAAAGTACACTATTTCATGGACCAGTCATTGAAAATTGTGACAGACTTTCCTTAACACTTTACGGTCCGGTCACGCCACATTGGCGTCCTTTGCAAGCCGAACGTTACGATCCGGTGACGCCTACGTGGCGTCCTCACATAGGCATATCTTTACTGTGAAAAATAAATATGAAATTTAATATTTGGTTGCAAGATCTATCGACAGATGGTTGAATGACATGTGCAAGAAGTAAAAGCATGATGGAAAAAAAATATTTCGGGGTTTTTACAGAGATGGCGGACGTAATACCATTCAGTATTTTTTTTGTACCTATACCATTTTTTTTATTAGTTACAAGCCCATTTCTAGACGGCTGAATCATGAGACGTAAACAAAAACGGTAATAAACACTCAATGTTATATTCCAGTGTCATCACTTCAACTTCGAAATTTAATTGTCGACCCTTTTCAGTGGTAGTCACCCATTTATGAACCTGCATTCTTTTTTTTTTAAATGAACGCGATTTTTCGCTATGAAATTGCATCCTATTTGATAATTTGTCATTAATGGTTTATTACCCATGAAACATCCACCCACCATGCTTCATCATCCATGATAGAAATCTTAACTTGAAAATGAGAATAGTTATAAATGTGAACTTGTATCGCGTTGTCATTTTCGTTCGCTTTTTTCGGGAGATTATTGCTTGTGTAACTGCATAAATAATAGCTATTATTATTTATATTGCACTAATTTCATTGAAAAAATAATTAATCTAAGTATATTTCAGCTAGGATATATATTTTTTATTAGTTTTATCTCCAAAAAAACTTTTTAAAATGGAGGACCATTCGTTTTTAAACAGAGGAAAACTATGCGGATTGTATGTCAGATATTCCCAGTGACTGAAGATATCGGAGATTTTAGTGTAATTTTCAATCACAATCAAATATTTCCGGGGATTTCCGCAACTAATAAACGTTTAAGAAGAAAGTGTAAAGTGTGTTCCTCACATAAACTTCGAAAAGAAACTATTTACATGTCCAAAGAGTGTAAAGTACCTCTACATCTACATATTGGTAATTGGTTTTCTTCGTATAATTTTAAAAAAAGTGTATTAGTTGTTAGTTCATTTTACATTCATAGTTTTATAAACTATTTCAAATAATTTCAGCTTTAGTGTGATAATAATTATTTCGTGCCTAGCCAGTTATCTAAAGGTATTATCCATAAGATTGAGTGTTGATTCAAATATTTTTGTGGAATGTAGATGTTTGTTTTACAATTCTATTGCTCATAGATTTTGTTATATGAATTTTTTACGCACGCCTCTGCACTGTTATTGGATTGTCTCGATTCCTACAATAATACCAAATTGTAATAAACGGTGGGAATGTATATGCGTGCATTTTATTTATTTGAATTTACTCGAAAATATGCACGCCACTGCACTGCCTCAGCCATAAAACCCATAAAACCAATAAATCAGATTAGTGTTTCGGGAATGAATGTGCATTTATTTTTAAACACTTCACAGTTTGTGTGAAGTGTTTGTTATTTTATTATATTTGATAATCAGAGATATGAGTAGTAGCGCTAAAAATGAATTGATACGTATTCTATAGCGGTGTAAAACATTTTGTATTTGAATATTTTATTACATTTTTAAATTAAAAAATAATATATTGTGATTGCTTTATATCAATAGGCTGTTTCCTTTACATTATATTTAACAAATTGAACTAATCTAATAACATATAATAAACAATTTACGAAAATTTACAAATTATATACTTTACCTTTATGGAACGCGGGCCAGAGGTTGACAAGTGTTAAATAAATGACACAATTTGATGCATTGATATATTTTAAGTATTTTCTGAAAATTTTATTGAAATATATCAATAGGTTCAAAAGTTATATCATTTTTAACTTCGCGATCGAAATTTGTTGATTTCCATTAAAAAATACCGGATATTGGCGTAGGTTCTTCGCGAAAATTCGCGGACTGTATAGTGTTAACATCAAAAATTACTTATTTTATGATGGTAATAAAAATAATCCTGACATTTTATGACCCAATTCGGTAGGTACATCTATGATCAGAAACGAAATTAATGAAAATCAAAAAAAAAATTATATTTTCCCCCCATACTTTTTGTAATTCGTAATTTGAATTTTTTTTCGATTTTCGGTCCCATGGAATTCGTATTAACGAGGTTTTACTGTATTATAAACTATATAGGTATTTCATTTATTGATTCATTTAAACCAGGACTGAGGAGATTGGAAGGAACTTAATAGAACGAGGGAGATTAATTCATCCATCAGTGGATCAACCCTGGCTGATGATGATATTAGCTGTACTGTTTATTGATTCACTGAAAATGTCAATACATACTGTCCACCAAGAAGATTTATGCACAAGCCGGAAGTCGCTGTCGTCGACTAAATAGGAGGAGCTTCTTAGTTCACAGTTTTAACACGTGGACAACTCGTCGCTAACCGGAAGGCGCTATAATCGAAGTGCAGTTAAAAATGGGAGGAGCTTCTTAGTTCACAGTTTTAACATGTAGCTTCTCTTTGTTTATTGAAATTTGCTGGGATTATTTACATATAAATTATTTTTTATTTTATCATTTTCATCAGGTGCGCTACACCCCGCACAGAGCAGAACCAACTCTGTATCATTTTTTTTCACCAGTTCGATTGTACATGACTGTAACCGTTGATCGTAGGGATACGTATTGGACACTGTTGTGATAAGTGAAATTTTGCAATCAATAGGGGATTTGAAAAACAAAACGTGATAAAATAAAACAAATACAACTTTGCAATAAGCTCGAAATATAACATTAAATTTGTACCGCGTTGTAAAACAAATGTATATGGTTTACCCTACTTGGCCTGTCTGCACTTATATGAAAATTGTCGATAACTCAAATAATCTGATCATACGCGCGTGATTCCTCTCATTATGACGATTTCTAGCACATGGTACATGTCAAAATAACTGCAGGACAAAAAAATATTAAAAATCGATTGCGATATAACGAATTTGCATTTACCGGGGTCGCAATGATTGAGGCCTATACCTGCACTCAAAAAAGGAATTGTTCCTTGAATATTTGTCCCAGTATGAAATAATGATAAATTAACAGTGAATACTTTGAATTTAGTAGATGGAAAACAAGATTTATGAAACTGTGATTTTGTGCATTTCAGTCATACGTTTCTGTCGCCGGTAGATTATGAATCATTTCTCAATTAGTGGATGGATAGCTCTAATCAAATATAATTCCAATACAGAATTTCATGTGAATGCAACAAATGTAACATAACTTAATTGAAGCTATACCTTTGTAATATTAATGTCCTTGGTCTATTTATTTCTGTAGAAACATCAAAAAAATAAATGAATCCAAGTAGAGTGCACGTGTAGAAAAATATACAATTTTTCTTTATCTGTTGCAGGTTTCTCAGAACTAATCCCTCCTAATCTCCTGAAGCACTTGGACGAGAGAGAACTGGAATTGATAATCGGTGGAATATCACCCATTGACGTCAACGACTGGAAGCAGCACACCCGACTGAAGCATTGTACTCCTGAGACACAAGTCGTTCAGTGGTTTTGGCAGGTACTAACACCTATTCTATCAATTCAATCTTCTATTTTTCATCTCCAACATACTGGGTGGCTGGACGGTATGATATTGATCATTACGACATGAGCCATTCTTAAAGGTTGTCCAGTATAAGAGTCCTACTGCTATCTTCATTTTGCCCTATGTTTGTTTTAATGATATCATGAAATACAGTCAAACCTTGGATTGCTAGCACAATTCGTTCCGGTTATGTGTTTTCTGGCTTCCTGTAAAGTGTAGACCGACAAAAACCGTGTTTTATTTAGACATGAATTTTATATCAGTAGATAATATACGTCCCAAAGACGTTGAATGGTCTTTAATATACGGTCATATATTTCCGATACAACATTTCACGGTGAAGTGTGATACGGCGAACTGCATACGTACAAATTTCTGGACACGATACCTAAGCATAAAATCCGTTTTTTTCTGTCTGTCATTTTGTTTCATTATGACTCAAAAAACTACTCGACCAATACTGATAAAACTTGCAAAGCTTATAATATGCTACATTTCTGGTATCAGTTCATAGAGCTTCATTTCAATACCTTAACCCTTAATTACACGGTGTTGCCATTCAGCAACAAACTGTGTTATTCTTTATACTGTGTGAATGAAATTTTATTTAAAAACGTATAGTTCTCTGCAGTGGAATAAGTGTGCTGACAAAAAAGTTATAGTTTTAATACAGAGGTGACACTGTTAATTTATAATAATATTAAACGATCGATTAGAAAATTAATATGTACATTAAAGCGGCCATCTAGGGTAGTATATCATATTTATGTATTGATGTATTATAATTGTTACAATAAGTTAGCCGTCTAAGCTGTCAAAACTGTCTATCTCGCTCTAAAAGTTAACACAACCAAGAGATTTTCAAGAATTTCCTCATAAGAAATAACGGAAACTCGGATGATTCGTTTCAAACCTCCAAAAATATTCATTCACAATATGTACGTTTTTATATTTTTATTATTTTAATTGAATATAAACCAATTGGATTTATTAATTATTGTGTAGTATGGACTTTCGCTGTCACTAATGGAATCACTGCTAATTAATTATTGGTTCACTGGAATCTTTTTCTTTTTGTGCGACTTTGACAAGGAAACTATCTACTGTCACTCGCTTTTGTCTCCTTTTGAGGATTACTCAGAGGGAGAGAGAGAGAGAAGAGCCATTCGTCGCTCGTTTATCAAGTTAAAATTTATTAAAAAGTTTTACTCGTCTTGCCAAACATTTGCAGATCAAGTTTCCAGTAATAAAGGTTTTACTGTAATAAACTTATTTCTCGAACCCCCTGCCAATTATATGGTGTAGGCAGATGCGAGGGGATTGCACTAACCCTCTGTTACTCGCACCTGTAGAAGTTAACAAGTGATATCATGTCAAGATGCATCTATTTCCAATTGATTTCCTAAATATTGGCTTTAACATTAGTACCAACAAAATGTATGTATTTTTTGTTAGATTTTATCTATATGTGAACACATTCGATTTTGAAAATAGACACTTCATTAGATCAACGATAAACGAATATCGACTGCACTTCAACAACTGAAAGTAGAAACTCTAGTTGATTCTATCTAATATTTTGCAGGCACTGGATAGTTACTCGGGTGAGATGCGATCGCGACTGTTGCAGTTTGTGACAGGCTCAAGTCGGGTGCCGCTGCAGGGCTTCGGCGCTCTGCAGGGCTCCACTGGTGCGGCCGGCCCCCGCCTCTTCACGATCCACTGCGTAGAGGTGCCGCCGCACAACCTGCCCAAAGCGCACACCTGCTTCAATAGGATCGACATGCCCCCTTACCCTACTTACAAGATTCTCTATGACAAGCTGACGCAGGCCGTGGAAGAGACCTGTGGCTTTGCCGTCGAGTGAATGTCGTACAGATGCTATTGTCTCTAATAATAAGTGAACTCCACTGAAACGAGATATTGTTTAATCGGAAAGGATATCTTACTCCTATCTATCGCAAAACTGACTGATTCCCAATGAACCATTTTGAAACACTAATATAATGCAAAATTTATCTCAACGGAGGGTTACGGTATGGGGGTGTATTATGACAAGTTGACAACAGAGTCTAGGCAAGTGACATTTTCCAATAATGGTATTACTTAGGGAAGTTATCAAAGAGGCACCATTTTGTGTAATTTAAAAATAGCATTATTTCATTTTTTTATTTTCTTGAAAACCAGGCTCTGTATATCAGCGGCGAAGGGTGGAGGCAGGCTGTTAAGATCCAACTTAAATAGTGCACACTAAACTTTGTCAGTTATACATATTATGTGTTTTCATTGAACTAAGACTACAAATTACAGATGGTGTTGATCAGTTTTTAAAATTTAATTAAAACCTGCGTAAAACAAGCCATAATAGATAATATATAAAAATATTCATCTATCTATAAAATATCTAAAACTGCCATTAAATTATAAATAATTTTAGATATTTTATAGTTGGAAGAATATTTTGTATATTTTGGTTTGAATTCTAATTGATTTAAGTTTTGTACTCTATTAAAATAAATTTAAATTCGATAGTATTAATTTTTTTATGTTTTGATTTAGGCAGGGCTTAATGAATTTAAAAAAATAAACTAATCAACACCATCTGTAATATCGTGGGTATTCTGCGAAAAAGCACTAAGTCAAAATTTTGCTGTTTTGACTTAATGATGAGGTAATCTTATTAAGATTACGCTCTATAGTCTACAAAAACACACACAGTCATATCTATAAAACTGGCGAAGATAATTTATGTTATAAGTCAAAAAGACATACATCAATTCAGAGAAAAGGCACTAAAGGGACTTAGTGCATTTGCTTCTCTCATTCTCAGGCTATATTCACAAAATTCTGCGTGCGAAACTGCACTAAGTCATACTCAAAGCAATATCGCAGAAAGGAATTTGCCTTTTATATATATAAAACAAGTTAAGGCCGTCCAAACTTTCAAACTCGATTATCTCAAAACTAGTATTTTTGACTTAATGCTTATTCGCAGAATACCCACGATATGTACTTTTGATTCAACGAGAACAAATAAGAAAGTGTGACTGAAAAAGTGTACACTATTTTTGTCGGATCTTCCATTGCATACCTAACCATTATGAATTGGGTTCTGCAATTTGTATTATTAGTTCAATGAAAACAAATAAGTATGACTGACAAAGATTATTGTGCAATATTTATGTCAGATGTTAACAGCTTACCTCCACTCCTCGCCACTGCCATATTTATGTATCATGTGAAATCAGACATTTTTTTAATTAATTGGACTTGCCTTTTCTGCTCTCAGCTAATCATATTATTTTATTTCAACTGTTTTTAGATATTGCAGAGATTTCTTGCTTCGAATGTACATTATTATAGTGATTTCTGAAGCATATTAAACCTATTGGATTGTCTGTGCGCAACAGACCAGTATGTTGGGTGGTTCGCACACAGAATCAGTGCAACGTTAATTCGAGATTTCGATAAAATCTACCTGTCACATTTCCATAAGTATAAACATACTGTCATCGCAAGCTACGTGTACATTCTCATTATTTATATATTTAAATATTGTTATATTTAAAATACACGCACATATTTGTTTTCCTTTAGACAACTTTTTAATACAATAAAAGTAGGTGATGATTTAACCCTTTCCCGGCGACCGTATTCCAGTAGGATACGACTAGTACGTAACACATGGGCGACCGTATAGCAGTCAGATACGCAAACCTTGACCTGTGGATAACGCAAGAAATATTTTTCATGCGGCATTGAGAATTTTATTAAAAAATAGCCCGATCCATCCGCCTACTTCCACCTATATAACTTTGTCAAAAATATGTTGTTTTAATTTCATAATCATCGATCTTTCGAACCCTCTCGATATATTGAGATTTGCCGGTACGATTGCATCAGTTCAAATCTACGCGGTATTTTACAGCGCCTGCGCACTAGGCATACAAAATATTTTCATTCGAGTTGAGTGTGCGCCGAGTGATTTATCGTGTCAAGTTGAATATTCACCGCGATCTTTACAACACCATGTTTGCGGGAAAAAAAGACAACCAAAAAACCGAACCGAAAACAATAAATAATGTGTGTCGAAATATTTCTAAATATGTACTTGAACTTGTGTTCTGGATTATGTCATTTATTTTTATTACTCATGGTCATGTCATCATGTGTCACCCCAATTGTTTGAAAGTCATAAATCGAGCTCATTATTGAAAGTCGTAAATATTTGTAAAGATGCGTCCACACGGAATGAAAAAATATAATATATTATTTAGTTAGGACGATTGCGAGTTTTACCAATAAATTACGAATTTCTATGAAGGAATATATAAAACATATAAATAAACGTAAGTATAAAAAAAACACACGGGTATACAACATAATATAAAATATAAATCATGGAATATTGACTTTTCAACTATATTACATATTATCTTTGCATGCAATTTAATGTTTATAAAATTTTAAAACCTCACGCAAAAAATGTTTTTATAGCACTTAGAAAAAATTACGCAGATTTTACAAAATAAATATTGTTTTTTTTATAAAACATAAAACAACAATCACTAACATAACACAATGCTCAATAAAACTGAAAAGTTTAATCTAGTAAAAATCCAAATTTCACTCAAAAAATAACAAAAGAAATTATTATAATATTTCAACCAGTGTGGACTCAACTTTACGCGAACCATAAAACATGTAATAATATGCGACACACACATAAAAGCTATTATTTTAAATATTTTTAATGGCATTTTTAAGTGTTTCTAACATGAGTAAAATATTATAGTGAGTGATTTATTAATTTTTATGGGCGCACAAGCGTGTCTACGTCATCAAACATGGCTCCGTGATTTTTCAATACAAGGGACTATCAATGATTTTATTGAAGTATACACAGCTAAATTCAACAATCGATTCTATTTTTTAGTGTGGCACTTCGAACCTTATGTATCTAGGCATGATAACAGTTATACCAGCTATTTTTAATTGCCGTATTTATCATAATACAGCGAAGCACAGCATTTACAAAAACCTTACCGCAGAGCGGGCTTCTTTCATATTGAAACTAACGCGGCGGCCGGGTTAATCATGCGCAACAAACATCATGGTCCCCACAAGGGGGAGGGCTGACAGGACTCTAACCTGGGGGCCCGGCGTGGTACAAATGGTACAAGCGTAGCTCTAATAGTAAAGAAGTCACATACGACACTATTTTACTTCAAGGATATAAAAATTTTAAAATATGTGATGCAATTTAATGCGATACGATGATTGATATAAGTTCTACTGTAGAGCATCACACTGCCCCTTAACCTTTGCGAGAGATTGGGGGGCCCGCCAAAGATTTGGCCTTAGCCATGATCTACGTGGTAAATTTTATTGGCAGCGCGTTATTTTCCCATACCCTGATGTATGTATGCATCAGTGTGTTAGATAGCATGCGTCTCGTGGATTGACACTAACTATCATCGGTAAAACTGATTCATTGCTGGACTAATTCACTGATAGTTATCCCAAACTAACAATGTTGTATGGCGGTTGGGTTAGATTAGATGCTAAAGCCGTCGACAGGTTTGAAAGACTGTCGAGTTACAAATTTAATACAACAAGTTGCCAGATTTTTTTCGGTGAATTTATGGTTTAATATTTTAAGACAACACTGGCATCTGTGCACATACAATGCAATAGGTTTGTGCGTCCGCTAACTGCCGTATTGGATATTGTCTCCACCATAATTATTAATAGTACCTATTATTTAATGAAAATATAATAGATATATTTAGAATAATTAGCTAAGTATGTAATACATGATATGATATTTTTGTACAGGTCTATTTTTTGTAAATGCTGCATTGTTATTTTTACGAATTATTAATTATAATATAATCACTGTATATATTCGCACGGTATGATTTTTGTTTTTTGAGTGTCTTTTTGTAATGATCTTATACGACTTTTTAGTATAGGTTATGAATTATTATGCTATATAGAAAGTCTGGCTACTGTCAGAATATTTATAAAAATGCTATAATTAATATGTGATTATAAGTGAACATTGGGTAGTGATGAATTTGCAATCTATCTGTACCACATTTTTTGTATAAGAAGCAATATATTAAAAAAAAATATATGAAAGATATCTGCTAGCAAACTTGTTAAATATTTTTTTTTTTAACTGAATATACTTGGTTCAATGCGTCTTTGAAGAGTTTTAAAAGGATCGCAATTGTACACAAATTTAAGAGAAGACTAAACCATTAATATAAAGCCAATTAACTCACCAATTTGCCATTAAGGAAGGGCACAGTCATTATCATGACATTCATTCATTCATCGTATACCCGTATATGGATACCCTAGTTCAATAGGGAAACAACTTATAAAACCTTGTTCTACGATTACCGTCGCTATAGGATTGGTTTGTCGAATATCCGTTTTTGTCGAAATCGACCTTTTCATGCAAAATGTTTTTTTTGTATCTAAATGGACCAGAACCATCATTTTCTTTAAATTACTTTGTAATGGTAATGAGTATGCTGTAAAAATAACAATTTAATTATAGGATTATGAAATTTGTTTTTCGTCTCCTGAACATTTGGTCTATTCGACAAACCAATCCTACAGCGACGTTATGGCATTTGAAATTTTTGCACAAATTCTCATTTCAATTTTAAAGCATTAGGTTAGGTTTATTTTTCATCAAGTCTTAATGAATTTAGTAATATGCAATGAAATTTTACAGTTTAACAAATAATCAACCTTGGCATTCCTGTTTATAATGGTCCTGTCTATAAAGTCTGTCACAATTTTCAATGACTGGCACATGAAATAGTGTACTTTAATACTTATTGAATATGAAAATAATGTTCAAGGGACTTTTTTTTGTGAAAATATCGAATTACAGCGAATTTCGAATTATCAGTTTTCTTACTAACGAGGTTTTACTGTAATGATTAATCTCATAAAGGGTTATTCGATTTTATGAATTTTTGACTAGTTTTTTTGTTGAATTATAAAGAAAAGATCTTGATATTTTGAGTTCTTTTCCTATAGAACTAGGGTATCGATATGTATAAAAACAAAACTACAGGCATTAACACAGAATCATATTCGTCAGAAATATTTTTCAATACAGAGGCGGAACTGATGGAATGCCAGCATGTTTTCATCAGCGAAGACATGTCACAGAATGCTCAATGGTTTAGATTTCCGCAGTGCAATAAAATACATCTGGGTCCACGATGCAATTGCTAGAGAGCTCAACTATTGATTCTATTACTAAATGGAAAATGCTCACCACAGATGACTGCCATTTACGGCACCATACTTTTTCAAGCTCAATGCCGTCGAGTCAAAACCGTAATTTTAAAGTAGTTGAAGTTAAGTCGCTGACGTAAACGATACCGAGCAGCAGACCTGATGCACTAAAACTGCCATAATTCAGACTTTAATAGAGAAATTTTATTTCTCTACTTTTGCTTCTATCAGCACTATCATACAGATGGTTTTCGGCTAATATTAATTATTACTAAAGGAAAATAATTCGAACATACAAATGTTTTGTGTCGTTAATTTATAATTATTATTGTATAGTTTCACAGTCGGGGATCTAATGGTGGATTGACGTTGTAAATACAGTATGCTTTTGACTGTAAGGTCCCGCAATGTGTGTAGTGATTAGTTATGTATAATGAAAACACCTATAGATGAAAAAATTAAATAAATTTAACGCTATGTTTCATGTAGTTAGTAGGATAATACAATATTATGGTATTTACCTGATTTGATAATTTTCCAAGCGATTGGGAAGGGTGATACATTTGCCTTGTAAAACTACTCAGCTCATTGAATGGTTGGTGCTTCAAGGCACAGGCGCTGCGAGGAATAGTTTATCTTAAAAAGTGTTACGTGAAATACTCTTATGAGAAATATATCATTCTATATAGGGAGAATTGTAAGTGATTAACGCTGACTGCTTTTAATGTAATTTAAACGACTGCACTGATTGGTCAGTGCACTCAAATGTATGAATGCTACAATATCTGTGGATGGTGTGAATATGTTGATAACTCGAAACTTTTGGTTTACCATTATACATCTGTGTGTCCCGAGTGTAAATTGCTTTATTAGTACAATATAATTATATATATATACCGTATTTCCTCGATTATAAGACGCACTGTTATTTTTATATACCAATAAATATTAAAAATAAACTTTATTATAACAGACAAAGTCATACAATCATAAAAAGGATTAAGTTGTGACAAGCAATTCCTTTGCGCATCCTTATGCAATGAAATGTAACATTCATCTATGCGTAACTCAATACGAAGCGTCATTTACTGGTGGATATTTTCCTTTCTTAGGCCCCATAAGCCCAGTCGCACATTGAAAATCGTCTCGACTGGGATAATAGTCATAAAATCAAAATTGAGCGCAACATGCAACTTTCTTACGTGCATGTAGGAAGGCCATGTGAGGACGATGACGTAACTCGGCAAGCCAAAATGAAAGACGAAGTGCGACATTTTGGGATTATACATGTGCTGTATGTCGGGTGAAAATAGTTGCATGTGCCTCTAAATGCTTTTTTCAAACTAAAATGTTTTCTTGCAGCAGTTTGCGAAGGTCCATAAGATAACGTGTGTTTTGTGAATAACGATGATGTCATATCGACGTATTCGACACGTTGCGGTCGAGACAAGTTTAGATGTGAGAGCCGGCTAAAACATTTATTCGTTGCTTTGCAAGAAAACATAGGAATACCATCAATTCTCCAACGATGAATATTCGCTTCACTTATAACAAATCCATCCTGCGCTCTGTTTCCATGCTCTTCTATATACATGATAACTTTTCTTTTCAATGCAGCATCATAATGTAGCCTTCTTGGCGACATTTTATTAGGGACAAATCTTTTTATTCAAACTCAAACAGCAGTGGCGTACTGTAATTTGACTATCTACTCCGCCACGCAGGACCAACTGACCCTCCCACTACTAGTAATCAGTGATGATTCATCACAACCGCGGAATTTTGGAAAAAGCGGAACCAGCGATTGTAAGACGCATCTCGAATTCAGAATCTCCAAAATATGAAAATATATGTGTCTTATAATCAATGAAATACGGTAATTATATTTTGAATGGGACAATACGATTAGAGTACTAGTGTACAATTTAATTTCAATTAAAGGCATAATAGACAATATTGTGTATTTGAATGAGATATTATCTTATCAAATACCCTATTTGGACTTGCAGGTATGATGCAGCGGGCGTTTTGTGTGTAATAACTCAATTTCAGTAAAAACTATATTATTATACATCTGTGCCAATGTTGCGTGAATTTTTTTATCTGCGCTCGTTTGCCCTTACGAATGAAAATTGTTGAGTTCACATTCAGTTTGAGCTCACCTGCATGCCTAATACCAATACGCCGATTGTCTTACGTACGTCAGATATTATGTATGCATCAAATTTATGCAAATTTAGTTAAAAGCCATTCTATATAGTAAATCAATGATCTGTACCCATTGATATAATATAGTTTAGCAAATGATAAATTTGGCTTGAGCTGTCTTAAAATGTGAATATTTCGAGTTATCAACGTATTACTACTAACTGTACACTAATAAATTAATTAACTGTTTTATTAAGACATTGCAACGCACAGATTTTATTGTAATTGTCAACAAAAGCTTTAGTAAATCCCAATAAAAGTAAGAAAAGTTCCAATTTCAATAGTACAAGGTTCTATTCTGTACCTTTTTAGCGACGTAAAAATTCGCCATGTTTAAATTAATAAAATAAATACAGTCGAACTTGGTTATTACGAGAAAGATGGGACATACTGAATTTGCTCGTTATATAACATTTTTCGCGCCATGTTCTATTTAAGCATAGAACATAAAAAATCTGAAATCCATCGTAAAAATTGCCGAAACAAGCATGGCATTCGTAAACTACAAAATAAGTTATTTATTGTAATGAAGTGCTGAGCCGCCGGCGCTAGTAGGTACCTACTGACTTAACAAAGTTTGGGTTTTTTACATACAATTTCAACCATATGTGTGGATACTTTTTCAATGTTGTTGGCGAAAACACCAATTAGTTACTTGGACACTTAACTAGTGTCATAAACGTAATCCGATCCCGGCGGCATCCGTCTAGTTAACTGCCCAGTCGGGTTTTATTACTTACGGTCGAAAATATTGTTTTTAAACGATCGACACATTAACAGTTTTGCTCGGCATACCCGAGAAGTAGCACGTTATAAAAATGAATAAATGTATGGAGAAAATCATAAACTAAAATGACAATGAATGTTTCCTCATTACATCCGAGATCTCGCTTTTTCCGTGATCGTAATAACCAAGTTCGACTGTATAACATTTTAATAGTGCAGACTTAGGGCCAAATGCGGATATGTCGCCGCTAAGTTATCGTAACTAAGATATTCTTATTATAAAAATGTCGCTTGTGGTTTTCACTGCCACTAAATCGCTGATTCAAGAAATTCATTGTAAGATTAAACCTTAATACCACTTAAGTATGACTATGCATTTGGCCCTTAGGTGTCCAAATTTGCCAGTGTTATTTTATCTGTTGTACTACGGAAGTCATTGGTAATCAGATGTTAAAAATCAATGTGAAATACTGCAAAAGTAAAATATAAGTATTTTTATGTTGAGCGGGAACTTGATGTTCTTTCTACCTATTCCAGTTCAAAGTTGGGAATAGTGTTGTACCGTAGTACTGATGTAATTAATATTATAATATATGTAAATTTTATTTATGTACAATTCCATCCAACAGGAACATTTAAAATTAGTTAGAAGCTAAATAAATACACATAATAAATACTTCATAATCAGATGACTTTTGAATTTACCCAGCATACATATTTATATATAGACACATAATCCGTTGTTAATTCTAAATACCTAAATTATTGACTTACCAACTTTTGGCAGCAACCCGACAATTATTTGAATGAGTTTGGAATTAAGTTTCATTGCTAAGAAGACAAAACTTTAAAGCTTATTTATTATCTCCAATTTGCTAAAATGTTGCGTAATGTACAAACTGGTCTGTTTCTTTGATCATGTATTCAAATGACACTGTTGATTTTCTCTTGCATATTATGTACGACAAAATTATACTTATATTATTAATTACTACTCTTATGTGTTGCAAAAGTTTACGGATCTTTATTAGTAAGGCTAAGGCCACATAGGTAGGTGCCTTGCTTGGTGGCTACGTGCTAGGTGACATATCCTAGCGAACAAACGCACACTATTCTATCACAATGTCCACACTGCACGCTTCGCGCCTCGCTACGTGATTATGAGTCACCTCGTGAGTCTCCCGGCAAACAAATGTGTTGGTTATTTTTATTGTGTCACTTAGTGATTTTGCCATTGTCTATAGATTTTGCAAGATGGCGGATGTTTCTTCAGTATGACAAACGTCCAACACCGTATATTTTGAGGTTATGAATAATGACGCATGGGATGAATTGACATTATGCACCCAACAAGTTCGAATTTGCGACTTTCGAATTTTTAAACTTAAATTCTCTGTGAGAAGTAGCTTTCTGGTTAGTTTTGAGAGTGACATATCGTTGTTGACTTGGGCGCTCCCAAATGTCAAATGAGTTTGTACCTAAGCACGTAGCGTGCAATGTGGCAGTAATGTTTTTAGTAGACAAGCATAGCATCTAGCTCAGTACTAGCGAAGCACCTATCTAGCTCAGTACTAGCGAAGCACCTGCCTATGTGGCCGAAGCCTAAGTAAACAATATGGGACACATGTATTGTAATAATATCTATTACGTAGTTGTTATAGCTTTCGCTCAAAAGTACAGTACTGAAGGTAAAATTTCAATGTAATATTACGACTAGAAATTAATACGTCATTAAGTAGGATGATTTTTGGTCAATAACAATATAATCCACATGTGCCTTTTTAGTACCGATTACCGAATGTTGTATAATGTGTACAGTTTGTTGTTTAGAAGTGTTCACGATAGGAGGCTGGGTTCGGAGTGAAGTGAATGAAAGAGATTCTTCTCCCATACTCTTCGATGATCACGAATGAATAGTCATTTCTGGTCTTTACCGTGACAAGTAAATAAACATTTTTAATCGGAGACATTGACTAGAAATTCTCTCTCTTTCGCCCAATCCAAGACCCATTATAATCAGGCCGTGACATGAAACTGTTAACTTCGATGGTAGTGCTAGTTATTGCTCATAAAATATTTTTCGGCTTATAATATTCGAGTTCTGGGTCTAGAGCAAATACACATTGTTTTTCAATTTATTTGGAGTCAGAGTATGGACCTAAGAGGTTGAGCAAGTAGTTAGTAAGACCCATTTCTCGTAAAAACAAAAATCTCCACATGATCTTATTAGGATCGGACATGGTCGAAAAAAAAAATGATATTGCATATTATTGAAATGGTAGTAATTTATAGATAATCAATCTCGCACTAACATTGTAATTTGCAATTCAGTGCCATGGCCTGAATATTCTCAGCCTTGGCCCAACTCTTATATACTACTTTAAATTACATGGTCGGTCACTTTACCGTAGAACTGAGTGGAAATATTATATTTAAAACTGTTGGTAGGTATAAATATGGAAGAATTTTATTGTACATAGTCGTAGATTCATTGTATGCTTTGGATATTTAGATAATGTTAAATTATTTAATAGTCTTAGGTATAAAGGCCCAGGTATAAATAAATATATGATTGTCTTTGGTTAAATTTCCATTTTTTTGAAAGAGCCCTTGTGATAATCTTCAATAAACTTATGTTATCGCAGTTATTTATCAAATCGCACAAAAATATAATCACAAGGTCGAATATTAATTATGCAGAATGTCTCAAAAGCCGCAAGAATTACCATTATAATGTAATTTATTTGTATCTATACGTTTTATTATTTTTTAACGCAACTAAATGCACCAGTGTTCATTGATACCAGCAGAACTATGTATTATGCATGATTTATTTTATAAATTTAACAGTTTTCTGTAATTTTCATTATTTGCACATATTTATCGTATTTATAAGTATTAATATTGAATCTCGCTTGGCTCCGTAAAATTGTTTGAATTTGAAATCATCATGCAAATTCGTAAATGAATTTGATGTCGTTACCTGGAGGAAGTAACAACATTAATTATTAGTTTAATCATGGATATTACCCCGTTTACACGTGCATGAATTTACTGCTGACGGTACGTATTATCGCGGCCATAACAAAGTAAGTGTAAACACATAATATTGTGTAAATTGCAAGATTGCATGCATGAATCAAAAAAGTTCAGAAGCTTCTGATTTTTCACGCGACAATCACCATAGTTTGCAATATCTGCCTAGTAGTAGTAGAACGATAGTAGCGAACTTGCTGGTAAAAAAAATGAACTACATCGCGCAGATTCATTTTGAAGTTAACCGATTTTCATGACCTGTCAAATAGTACTATAAAATAACAACATCGCGTCTCGCCTACTCTTTGAAGAATGAGATTGGCGAGACAGTCTGCACTTTTGCGTATAAACATTTATTCACACTATTGTTGCAAGTAAATCCATGCTAATTTAATTGATTTCATAAAATTTTAATGTCACCCGTCTTCTTTCCTTTGAACATGTTATTTCCAAAGTCAGTTTACCTTACTTTTAATTTTTTTGGAAATTTCTTAAAGAATTTTGCTCTTTATCTACTTTTCTAACATGTGTCGGTTCATTCACCATCAAATCGAGATTTTTCCGAGAGTAAAATTGGGTTAAAATGAGAAGATATTTAGTTTATTTCGTTATAATGCGCCGACCTGCTTCTACTTTGCTTACTGCAGAAGAATTGACAACCGAGTGAGAGGTCAAACGTTGCATTTGGGATTTCATGTGTGCAGGTGCAGGTTTAACCGGTTCTATACCTTCAGCGAGTTTTCTCACTCTACGAGGCCGTGATCGACAGGCCGCACATACAAATTTCGCAAGTTACCTCATCCGATTTTAAACTCAAATTATTAGCCACTGTCTATTGATTTGCCTAATCTAAAAAATTAAACACTCATTGGTAATCTGTTTAAATAATTATGAAATACCATGCCACAAATTATCGGTATTACATCGATTTTAGTAACGCTCGCTCTACATTCAACGTATGGCGTTAAATATCTGCGACCTGTCAGATACTGCCATAGTAATATTGTGAGGCATAGAAAAGGTTAGCAATACATTTCGACAGTCATATTTCATTTTAAAAGTATCGAAGTAACTGAACTGACTTGGCAAATAATACCGTCATGTTATTATGGTTGGTTGAAATTAAACAACCTGTCAATTTAATGTTTATATAATTTCTTCATTGGAAACGCAAGTACATTTTCTTATAGTATTGAGTATTATTTATGGAAAGGTTTGGTGAGCGGCAGACAGGCATTAAACTCTCGTACCTTTATTTCGATTGCATTCCACACGTCGCCATTTTACTTATTTGTATGAATCACTAAACGACAGCTGAGTAAATTGTAACAGATTATTATTCATAAAACATAATACGACAAATATGTAATAAAGTCTTAAGATAAATATTTGGTTGTGTAATATTGGAGCCACTTGAGTATAAATTACATCAAATTTAATGAAATAAATTGTTAATAAAAAAAATTGTGACCTGGAAATTTAATACAATTATGTTGTAGGTACTTTGCTTTTAAATTTATACATAATAACTTAGATGCAGTTAATATAGAAATATATTTTATTGTAATCCTTCTTGTAGTGAAACTTTTTTACAACTGCGTTACAATAGTGAATCTCGCTGATCTGTGATGAAAGCCGTATGGATTTATAAAAGAAATCTATTGTAGATTTTTTTAACAAGTCCTAACTTGTGTTAGTATTAACAGATGTCAATATACATCAAACAGGGAGCGTGATCGAATTCAAGACTTTTCGTTTAGCAAGCATGCACGGTTTTGATAGCACAATTACAGTCATCTGAAGAGTGACAATCTTTAATAATACATTTTTAACAGTGGCGAATGGAGGTAGGCTATGGAGATCCGACATAAATGGTGCACACTAAAGTCTGTCAGACATGCTTATTTGTTTTCATTGAGCTAATACGAATTGCAGATGGTGTTGGTTAGTTTTTAAAATTCATTTTAACTCATTCACCACTGACGGCACAGCTGTTGTGCCCTTATTAGGGGGCCATTAGATATAATTAGCATGTTATAAATGTGGTAATTAAATAGTAATTAAATGCTCCGCAGGGAAGCGGTTAACTGCCTAACCGACCATAATGGATAAAAAACATTCTTCTGTCTATTTGGTTAGACAGGGTTTAATAATTGAATTTAAAGCGTCAATTACATTGAGCTTCTTTACGAGCTGTTTGTTGGCGAATTTATAATCTGCATGTAAAGTCGCCCAGTGTAATCATCGAACAAGCTAACATTTCGATGATTACACTGGGCGACTTTACAGGCAGATTATAAATTCGCCAACAAACAGCTCGTAAAGAAGCTCAATGTAATTGACGCATTAAACACTAATCAACATCATCTGACTGACAAAGTGTGCATTTTTTATTTCGGATCTCCACAGCCTACTTCCACTCTTCGCCAATGATATTTATATATTATATAGACGGAAAATATTATAGATATGTACAAACATTTAATTTATTTTTAAATGTATTAATAATTAGTCTTTATATTAACAGACGGAAATATAAAATTGTTATGCAATTTACTGTGTGTGGTACTTCTAAACTACGTGCTTGAGAAAGGTGAGCAAAACAAAAAGTTTCACTTCTGTCCGTTATTTTTAATGTTCGATAACCAAATTTGTAAAAATTGTGTATTTCTGACAATCTATAGTGATTTTTATTAATGTTAATCGGACACTTTAAACGGTTTTTTGAATTCTCTGTTGTTTAATAATGTAAATTATAATTTTGATCTCTTCTGTCTTTTGCTGTTCAAACGATAACATATATCGATACGCCAATACTTGAGTGCCAAAAGGCAGCTTCAATTAGAGCACGTTATGCATTTACTGATCGAATAACAAAACAAAAATAAATGTTATGAATGACGACTTGTTTGTAAATTAGTCTAATGAAGTAGGAATAATTTAAACAGCAAAAAATAAATTAAATGTCTTTTGATTAATAAATGCATAAAATCCCTCTAACTTATATTATCTTTTTTGTATTGAATTGGAATTTTCTATAATATAATAATATTATGAGTATTCTCTCTTAGGGGTGTTTCATCGACCAAATTTTCAAGACTTACTAATAACCCTCTTTGTGTGATGTGTTTGTGGTTTAATTTTTCTTTTTGTGAGAAGCGTGATGCTCCTAGAACCAACGCAATAAAGATTTATCATTATATTATTTAACTCGCATAAATGATTGTTATATTTTTTATATAATATTACGAATTTATTTGTGTTCTTTTGGGGGATTGTTGCCGGGTAAAATTTGATGTTTGCAACACTGAATTGAATATAATTAAGAGGCATTTACATATCTCAGTAAATTTTCTTTGTGTATAGATTTACTGTCTATAAAACGCTAACATTGCCAAACATTCAATCTGTACAATAATTACGAAATAAAAGCTGAATACTTAATATATTGAAAAGGACACTTAGAGGGCGACGGATTAGCTTATTTATTTGTCCGTCCTTTACCTTTGTGAACAGGTTTAATTGAAGTTTTACAATGATTGATAAGATCAGCACTACGGCTTAGTCTGATCATGTACCGGTTAAATCAAATAGCTCACTCGACTCTGACAGGCTTACTGAATACAGTGTATCCGTTGTCAGATCAACCAAGGTTTTTTCTACTGAACTAGACGAGCAACATCTTTAGACCGAGCCAAACTCAATTTAAGTCTGATAACTGAAGATCGAACAGCACCTACTATAACTTACCGTGCGACCCCTTTTCTGCCGTCGATATAATAACATTAGATGTGTGCTGTGGTGGCAGACACCTGGGCGGTCGGAGAAATTATTTACTTACTATACAGTTTAAATAAGAAGCAGATACTGAGATATGTAAATAGATTTTAATTGTGCTCTAATAAAATTGTTACATTGACTATATATTATTTGTTTCTAAAGATTATAAGTATATACAGTACCGGATCAGTTCAAAAGTATTATTGTGTAAAAGTAAATTTTATTGATGACAATTTAAGGTGATAACTCTGCTGCCCATTAGCGTTTACACGCACATACAAATAAGGCGCAATACAACCAAAATAACGTACATATTGTTTTATTAGTACAATATCGTCAGTCCATCTTGTACAAGTCATAAATCCAAAGATGTTGATAACCTCCTATAGAGATGTAGTGTAAAATGTATGTGAAATTTAAGTAAAAGAAAAGACCAGTGGTCCACTGATTTAGTTAGCTATGATGCATTGCAGGTTCATTTGCAGAGAACTTTACACTACTGCTATGACATCTATTTGCCAATTTGCAGGCGTATAAAAATACAATCTGTCACGATGAGTAGATATGCAAGCAGCCAGTAAAACTACACTTAAGCGTTATTATTTAGTTCAAAAAAAATTGTAAAACCGTTTATAACTGCACTCGAATAAGTGATCACAATGAACATAAAAATAGCCGCCATATTGTGTGAATAAGAAAATCAGAATAGCAACTTAGTTCATATTTGTGGAGTTTACCTACTTAAACCTGCTTCACAAGCTTGTTAAACGATTTCAAATGTAATTTCAGAAATAATGTATAAGGCTTCTTCTATGATAGTCCAAATTTTTGTATAACTCCTATTTTGGTCAAAAATGAGGTTTCAATAATACGTATTATATAATTATTACAAATATTATTGAATATTTATCTATGTTAATTCTTGCACTCGTAACATGTCTAATTATTTAAAAAATCAATCACGCAAACCTATCAAATTGTGTCCATACAATGGAAAAATTTGCAAACCTAAATATATGTACTAGGAATCGTCATTTTGTATGGAGAGTTTTAATTTCGACCTTTTTTGTCTGTTTTAGTGCTCTTGAATAAAATTTTGTTTTGGTTTTATGAGGTTTACAAGAAGATACAACCACGATATCAATAATATTATTTCCGTAAAATGGTTTCCTTGCCAATCAAAAATTCAAATTTGACAATTAACTATATTGTAGATGTTAAAAAAACTGTATGGGGTCACCATTTTTATTTCTTACAAATATAGCCGAGAATGTACATTTTTTTTTGTTTAAAACTCCAGTAATCTGAAAGGATAATACAATTTTGCTATATAAACAATGATATTTTATGAACATACCCGGTACATAATATATAAACAAATGTTAAAAATACCTGTAAAAAGCGGTAACACATTCCCCAAGCACCAATGACATTAATTTTAAGGTTGTATCATTTTGTATGTTAATCATTTTGTGATTTCTGTATCTTTTTCATTATTTGTATAAAGCGTATATTACTATAATTGTGTATGTGTGATGTGATATATTATTATATTTTTTATTAAAATTGTAATTTTTAAAAGACATAAATACAGACTGTCTGACAAGGCATTAAATACTCTATTGCTTTTACAATTGTTTTGTAATTAATTACTCTATATAGTAACTGTTAACGGTATTATCAAATTATAGTTATAAGTAAATTAAAATGAAATTATACTTTGAATAAGTATTTTATTTCTTTATCCCCATTATGTGCATACAGGACTGGATTTAATATAAGGGCTAAAGGATCCCAGTGCCTTTATTCCATTGTATTCACCGCAAGTGCAATGTGTCTGTGTCACGCCAGGATTATTAAATTGTTATTACCTTGGTTTTACTCTTAATACTATAATACCTCAATTATCTCGTCACAATATATTCCACTCGCAGTGGTAACAATAGAATAAAAACGCAAAGGCTAATGACATTAAAAAAATCCATGAAACTACCTTCAGGCAGGGGAAGCGGCTGACTCACCGCCGATGAATGTGGGAGTCTAAAAGTTTGACTAAGTATTTTCAATAAAATATTCCAAATTTGCTCTTGAATGTATGGACCTCCACAGACTGGATTTTATATTAACAGACTTTATGAAGAAATGTAAGCCATCTACCCAATCCATCGGTTCGTTGCACTAGATCAAATACACACATTGAAACAACAACATGATTTAAGTTGTGCATAGCTCCCTCAGGTATGCCTGTCACCTGACCCTCACATCTTGCAGCGGGCCCCCAGGCCAGGATCTTTGAAAGCTCCCCTACCTATCGCAGGGCTAGAGGCAGTGTGACACTCTTGAAAAGCGTTCTCCAAATGGTGTTCCAGGTAAAATTAAGGGTAGTCAGTGTATTTTTAGCGATTTTTTGTATTCTCGAATACACCCATTTAATTTATGGAGTTGTCGAATATCGACACACGATAATTAAAAATTGTATCACACAACTATATATTTTAAAATCTTAATATTCTCGAAGGAAAATGGCGTCGCGCCGCAAGTGACTTTTTTACAATTTGAGGAAATTTATGATGTGTGTTTATCTTACTTATAAGGTAGACACACCAAGCAAGGCCCCCAGGCTAGAGCCATGTCAGTCTCCTTTTTGTGGGGGCCATGGCCTGTCACATCGCAAGAAAAGGAATCAATATCCTATTGAAAGAAAAGTATTGATAAATTTGACGGCCCTAGCCGCGGTATCGAACCTGCGACCATGGATGTCAGAGATATTCGCTCTACAAACTAGGCCACTGAATATCTGGGAAATCTTTACAGCTTGTACAGTTGTAGGCACATTAGCAGAATAGGATAATAATGACATAAATATCACGGGAGATGACACTCTGCAAAAAAAGCTCGCTTTTCGAATGGGAATGGCTGTAGCAACATTCAACTAAATGCAGAATGTCTGGGAATCATGACTGTACTTGGTTAAAAACCTATTTGACGCTTGCATTCAGACGGTACTGCTATATGGTAGCGAGTCATGGCACCTTACGAAGGTTCAGAGCAACCGTATACCTACAGATGTTTGCGGCGGATACTATGATATAAGTTTAGGAGTAAGGAAGAGATGAGAGAGAGCGCACCTTGAAGCCTGAGAGTGAAGTAGTGATATTACACCTGGTTCGGGCATCTGCTGCGGATGCCTCAAGAGGATCTTATTACGGCGTCAAGGAAGGCCGCTAAATACCGTACACAAAGTGTATACAGTTGACCTACAGGATCAATCAAATTTTAGTTATTTTATTATAGTGAAATTTACAAAATATTAATTTAAGACGTTCACAACATGACATTTAAAAACAAAGAAATATTATTAAAACAGTATATATAAAAAAGATATAGATGCAGTATTAAGTTATTAAACAGTAGGTAGTTAGTAAAATACAAAAATTATAATTTAGATCCAAGAAAGTACATCGAATGAGCTAAGTAGACCGCATTTTAAAAATTATAAATCAATGCCCACCTATACTCAACTCACATAAGTGGAATATGTCAACATCCAAAGCGATTTAGTTTAATAGAGTTATTGCCCTCCCAATTGGCATCACCAATGGTAGGTTAGGTTACCGCAAAAGACTCTGCAAAAGCACTAATGGAAAAATTCTTCCCGTACGATGGATCCAACAACAGATACACCGATAAACAACACATCAGATACACATCGGACAACCATATTCCGGGCGGAGAGGGTGATATCCAATTCATACTCACTGAGATTCTATCCGTTTTACAGAACATGACTCCAAAAAGGGCATCCGGACACGACAACCTCACATTAGATATCTGCCAAAATTTCTCAAAAAACTTCCCAGAAGAAATTCTACTACTATACAATAAATGTCTGACACTCGTTCACTTCCCGAAATCCTGGAAAATAGCGACCATTAAGGCGTTCCTAAACCTGGAAAAGATGCTATGGACACAAAATCATACAGGCCTATCAGCCTCCTCCCCGTTTTCGGAAAAGTGCTAGAAAAACAAGCAATTCAGAGAGTGCACTGGCATCTTACAAAAAACAACAAATTGAACACTAAACAGTTTGGCTTTACCCCTCAGACATCAACAGAGCACGCACTTAACAAAGCCGTACATATTATAATCTCAACACATCTCGAATTGAAAGAATCACTTATAGCAATTTCCTTAGATATCCAAGGTGCAACACATAAAAAACGCCCTTGCAATCAAATCAACACTACCTAACTTGTACAAACTGTTCAGCAGTTATCTACAAGATAGGGAAGTAAAACTAAAGTATGCAGGCGAAGAAATAAAACAAGACCAAACCCAAGGTTGCATCCAAGGCTCAACTTGTGGCCCAACACTATGGAATATCGCTTTAGACAGTCTATTAACAATACTCTTACCCCACAATACACACATACAAGCCTTTGCTGACGATGTGTTAATACTGATAGCAGCAAAAGACACCGACGAACTGCAATTAAAAACCAATAGCGTGCTTCAAACAGTAAACTCGTGAGGAGAAGACGCAAAAATAAGAAGATAGAATGAAGAAGGAAAAGATGGTTTTTATAATTCAGAAACATTTGCGGGTGTGCACACAACAACTCACTAGTTTCATCGCAATCGCTTGAATGGCATAGGAATAAAAGAAGATAGAATGAAGAAGAAGAAGAACGTGGTCAACGGCTGGTCGGCCCCAAGTGGACACATTGACGCCAGTAGATGTGTTCATAACAAAAGTTGGGAAATGCCAAACTGCCAGCAAGTCCCATCTGCTGGGCTCCCCGCGGCGACCTCCGGGAAATGCATCATAAGCTGTAGCTAACAGCAGGGGGCGAAGGGCGAGTGACCGGTGCCATAAAACTGGCCTTCTGGCTAAGGGAAGGAAATACCAGACAAAAAAACCCGGTCGAGCTGATCCTCAGGGCCCTCGTGGCTCAGGCCTCGGGAGCGCTGGGCTAATCACCTTGCCTCCTTAAATGAAACAGATTAACACAACACCTTCACAGCAGCCTCGGACGACAACCGGCTCTGTAAAACAACGACCTTGCATGGAAATGGACAATGAAACAGGTAGAGTAATCCACTCTAATAACTCGAATATGCGCATTGGGACATAATGTTCGCACCCTGCGTACCCCCGGAAAGGACCTGCACGCCACACGCATCATGCACACCTGCGGTGTGGACATCCTAGGGCTGAGCGAAGTGCGCTGGAAAGGAGCCGGGAGAAAGTTGATTGAGGGTTACTCTATTGTCTACTCAGGTCAGGAGCAATATCATCGCCAGGGAGTGGCAGTATTGATGTCAAAGAGAGCGGCCCGTTGCCTCGTGAAAGGGGAACAAATCTCGGAGAGACTGATACGTGCCTCCTTCAAGACTGATAGCTCCTTGACCGTCTTTCAGTGCTACGCCCCCACCGAGGATGCCGACGCGCAGATAAAGGATGCCTTCTACGATTCTCTCCACGCAGCAGTCTCCGCCATCCCCCGAAGAAACCGCGTGATTGTAATGGTGGATTACAATGCGAGAGTAGGAGCAGACCCGGTGCTTGGCCCCACGGTGATGGGACGACACGGCCTTGGTGACCCCAACAATAATGGTGAGCGGCTCGTAGAATTCGCCACTCTGAACGAGCTCGCCATCGGAGGCACTATTTTTCCCCACAAAGACATTCACAAATATACGTGGACGTCTCCTGATGTACGCACTAGGACGCAGATTGACCACTTCTTATACAGCTGGAAGCACCGAAAGGAACTTCTCGACGTGCGTAGTTACAGAGGTGCCGATATCCATAGCGATCATGAATTACTCATTGGAAACATCCGAGTAAAACTTAGTCGCCAGGCGAGACCTCCAAAGCGCGAACAAATTGAAAACTTCGAAACTGCTGTACGAGATAGTGTAGATCGTATCTACGAGTGGCACACATCTGAATCCGACCTCATTGAGGCGGACTGGAGCCTCATAAAGAGTGCGATTGTGTCGTCGGCCCGTACCGTCCTTGGTACCGGAAGGAGTGAGCAGCCAAGGTGGATGTCTGACGAAACGTGGGTTGAAATTGGAAAACGAGCCAGGCTGAAAGCCCTGAGAGACTAGGAGACAGACCCCGACCGAACCGAGGACCACCGGACTGACTACCAGATCCAAGACAGGGTAGTCAAACGATCCGTGCGGTTGGACAAGCGCAATTTTATGAACCGGCAAATTGAAGCGGCAGAGGAGGCAGCAAGCAGAAATGACACCAGGAAAGTATTCCGAATCACCCGTGAAGTCTGCGGCAGGCGACCACCGACTCCCGGAGCCATTCGTGGTCCCAGTGGAGCAATAGAGTCTGACGCAGACTGCGTCAAGAAGATTTGGAAGAATCATTTCTGCGGAGTGCTGAACCGCCCACCCCCTTTGGATCTCTTTGACATATCTGCGGAAGCTTTATTTTTGGACATTCCCCGAGCGACCGACACTTCCGATTGCCCGCCCACGCACACCGAGATAAAATCGGCTGTGAAAAGGCTCAAGAACGGAACGGCACCGGGGGGAGACGGGATACATCCTGAATTCCTCAAGTACAGCCTGAGCGGAATCCTGCACCCTATGTTTCATCTGATGACAAAGGTGTGGGAAGAAGAGCGCTGTCCAAAGGACTGGGTGAACGGTGGAATCATCACACTTCACAAAAAAGGTGACCCTCTAAGCTGCGACAATTACCGAGGCATTACGCTACTCAGTGATCCGGGAAAGATTTTGGCAAACATCCTCTTGATAAGAATAAGGGACCCAATAATGCACGTCCTCAGGAAAAACCAAGCCGGGTTTCTACCTGGTCGAGCGTGTGCAGACCAAATCCACAACCTTCGATGTCTTCTCCAGCAGAGCCATGAGCCGAACAGTCCGATGGCTTGCTGCTTTTTGGATTATAAGAAGGCTTCGACAGTCCGCACCGCCCCTCCCTCTGGATGATACTGGGAGCATACGGGATCCCTCCCAAGATCATTGCCATAATCAAAAGCCTACACGAGAATAGCGAATACTGTGTCAGAATTGGAGACACTGTCACGGAATGGTTCGGGGTCACGACCGGAGTCAGACAGGGTTGTGTCCTTGCACCGTTTCTCTTCATCATTCTCTTTGACTTCATACTACGGAAGTCAATACCACCCGACCGAGGCATACCTGTTACCCCCATGGTGAAGCTATGCGACCTGGAATACGCTGATGACGCTGTCCTATTCGACAACTCAATCGAGGGCATTCATGAGACAATCGACAGGTTGCATAACAACTCCTCTCGCGTTGGTTTGAAAATCAACGCGAAGAAAACTAACGTCTTGTGTAATAGTACCTCTCCTGATCCAGATTTCCCTCTGATTAGCGACGGACAAAACATCCAGAGCGTCGACAGCTTCGTGTACCTGGGGGTACACATCTCGGTAGATGGCATTTTGCAGAAAGAGCTCGCTATCCGAATGGGAATGGCTGGAGCAACATTCAACTCGATGCGGAATGTCTGGGACTCACGATTGTACTCGGTCAAAACCAAATGCCGCCTATTCGACGCTTGCATTCTGACGGTGCTGCTTTACGGTAGCGAATCATGGCACCTTACGAAGGCTCAGAGCAACCGTATACTGAGATTCGAAAACAGATGTTTGCGACGAATACTGGGTGTGCGGTATGATTTTAAGAGCAACGAGGAGATAAGAGAACGCACCAAGCAGCCTCTCATCACGCTGAAAGTGAAGAGGCGACGTTGGACCTGGCTCGGCCACGTGCTGCGGATGCCAGAAGAGAACTTCAACCTGGCTTGCCTGTTCTTAGAGCCGACCGGATTCCGGCGTCCTGGAAGGCCGCTAAATACAATCTACAGAGTGTATACGGCGGAGCTACGGGATGCTGGTTTGACCTGGAACGAAGCAAGAAGACTGGCGAGCGACAGGGATTCTTGGAGGCGCCGCGTGGTGTCCATATGCTCCAGCTAAGGGGCGGATATGGCAAAAGAAAGAAAGAAGAAGTTCTTATCTCTTCTCTTACATATCATTGTCAAGAAATACACTCATGCGAAGAACACAAGTGATGAGAACTTGGAAGAACTTGGAAAACATTAATAAAATAAATGTAAATTCCTATCCTTTCAATTTGACGAGTCGGTAGATTACACGGATATTGCACAACTATGCGTTTTTATTCGATTGGTTTTTAAAGACATGTTTGCTTCAGAAGAAATATTAACAGTTTTACAAATGGAGGAACGATCCAAAAGAGAAGATATATTTAATGCATTTAAGTCGAATATTAATCGTACTCGATTTCCTATTCATAAACTAGTATCGGTACCGACTGATGGAGTTCCTGCTATGGTTGGGAATCATGTTGGGTTTATTACTTTATGTAAAAATGAGGCAACAGTACCCACTTTTATCAGTTATCATTGCATTACACACCAGCAGGCATAGCTCCCACAAGGGGGGGGATCTGACAGGGCTCTAGCCTGAGGGGAGCCCGGCGTAGCGGGTCGACCAGTTAAGTAAGAAAAACACAACCAACAAATTTGCAAGAATAGTAAAAAAGTCGCCTGTGGTGCTATTTTCCTCAAAGAATATTTAAATTTTAAAATACATGGTTGTGCGATGCAATTGATGTGATATGATATTGATGATGTAATTAAATGATAATTCATATTGTATAGAATTTATTTTAAATGTGTTTCCTGGCGAAGGGTTGCATCTTGGCTACTACAAAATTTCTAATATTTGATATACAGGTAAATTGTGCAACTATGTCGAAATTACAGTCAATGTTTACCTACTTATTTTTTTTAGAAGTGAAAGACATAATAATATTACTTAAGTACCTATGTTATTGTGTTAATTCGATGTTTCTGTATCGTTATTTTTTTTTTAAATAAAATATCTGTTTTCAAAATACATAGGTATTTGAATTATAAAAATGGGGTTTTATTGTTCTCGCATGATATAATTACAAGTGATATCAGTCGATCGCCATAAATATTTTTTTGAATTACTCGATCCTAGAAAACAAAAGTGTGGTATAGATCAGTGCTCCGCAACCTTTTCCCACCCCGGCACACCAAAGGTCTTCCCAGAAGTCCGCGGCACACCACACGTAAAACAATTTATACACCAAAACATGGACCCTACATCCTGAAGGGGGACCCCAAGCCAAGATCTTTGGCGGGTCCCCTCTACCTATCCCTATGGTTAACGACAGTGTGATACTCTAAAATAGTGTTTTTCAAATAGTTTTCGAGGTAAAATTAATGGTTTTGTTTAGCGATTTTTTGTATGGTTATAAATTATATTAATATAATTATGGTTAGTTGTCGGGTTAGGAATAATTATTTGTCGAGTATTGACACAAAAATAATAAAATTGTATCCTACAATCTTATGTATTAAACTAATAATACCAGCGCAGTAAGCAGGCGACTTTTTTTGACTCGAACATAGGAGCTGAACTGCGATAGCTTTGTCGGAAATCCGAGGATATTTTTTATTAACTGAAATCCAGAAAATAGCCAATGTAACATTGGCGAAGTTCAGTTTTAGCGTCCCATCGTTAATCAATTCAGCAAATTCCTCTCGAATCTATAGGAAAAGCGCTTCTATAGAATTTTTGGCATTGGTTGCAAAAGGGTTTCGTCTCCAGTTGCATTGATTGTATGAAAGTACTGATGAAATTTCTTTTGCAGCAAAGTTAAAAGTTTTTGAGACGGATCCAAAATTAATTGCTTGTTTTCAATAGTGGCCTGGTAGTTCCTTTGGAATATTTGTAGAAATCCTTGTCTTAACTCCTGCCAAAGTTCGAGTATTTTTGAATTCTTCTAATTTATCAGAGCACGTCAATATATTTTCACTCTGACCTTGCATTGTTTTATTAAGTTCATGCAGGTTCTCAAATATATTACCAGCAAATTTGGGTATTGCACCGCGGCACACCTAGCATCGTCTCGCGGCGCACCGGTTGCGGAGCACTGGTATAGATCATAATGTAATCACTTTTAAAATATTCACTACATTCTTGTCGATGCACTGGGAAATTTATTAGGCACTCATAAACTCATGTAGGTATATTGCTTTATAATCAATTATTAAAGAAAATTGTTTTTGATTATTTTTTAATAGTACCTACATGGTAATCGCAATTTCTTTTAAAATTTTCGCATTATTAAGTTTAAATAATGAATAAATGATATTTTCATACTAGGCGAATGTATTAGGTTCTCATAAAATCCCTGTGGAGTGTAGGTAGTAGATGGTTTATGAAATACAAAAGTAGGTATCATGATACTATTTACTTTTAGAATATTCTCTACATTCTTATAAAGGCACTAAAAATGTCGTTTTTCAAATTCAAATTTCAATTCAATTTCAAATTTATTTATTTTACATATAATGAACATAACAAATTATAAATTCAAACCGTTCACGACATGACATAAAACAAGTGTTAACATTTTTTTAAATAAAAATACAGAGAAATGTGAGTTAATAATACAATAAGTAATAAATAAGAAATAAAATAAAATAACAAAAATAAAAGTAAAAGAAAATGGAAGCACACAGAGTGAACATTGATAGACCCTATCTTAAAAACTTATAAAACAACTTCCACATACATTCACCCTCACGTAAGTGGAATATATCGATTTCATTAAACATGGTTATTGCTCTTCCAATTGGCATCACTAATGGCAGGTTAGTTCTGCACCTTGGGAAAACAAACAACGGATGCACTCGATTCCTAAGGTAATTATCAGAGACACAGAGGCCAACACTACCAAGAATAGAGTTCACATTTACGCCGCGTATAAGTCGGAAAAATATGTAGCTATATAAAGATCCCTTCTAAATTTTATGCTACAGTATGTAAGCATACCTATAAGAAAGGCAGTCGGATAGAGCCACGGATAATATCCATACAGCCGAAAGTAAAGGAGTCTCTCTCCACCATAAAAGCGCGTTGACACGATCCAAGTACGATCCATGTACACTTGAACCGAGTGCCATCTAAGTGCACTCGTATGAGACATCTTCATACTAATTATTCCTATCCAAGCTATTGGACCGCGTCCTACTCATCCAAGTTCGCTTGGATAGGAACAATTAGTATGAAGCTGTCACTTGGGTGGCACTCGGTCCAAATGTACTTGGATCGTGTCAACGAGGCTTAAGGCCGTACTTCAACCGATTATTATATGAACATAATAGTATATACACAATAATAAATCAATAATTTCAACATCAGAAACATATTAGAATAAATTATCCCACATGCCCACATGTTGAAAATATTTATATTTTTTTTTCTAATATTTATAAGTCTGAGGTTTTTTAAAAGTATGCATATTTAATAAAGAATGCTACATTCGTAAAACTTGTGTATTAATTAAATACCTAATTTTATTAAATTAATTTATTATGAACATGCTCTTGCTTTTTCGTACTTATTTAAGTTGAATTTTGATTTAATTAAAAAATAGTTTAATCAAAATATTTCCAATTTACTAAAAATCAGACCTTTGAATAAAGTAGCATGTCTTGGTTTTACCAAGGTATCTTCTGTTTGAGACTTTCACGGTTGTTTGTCATCTTAATTGATTTTTGGGTTTTCACCGCGTGTGCTTCTTCCTTCTTTGCTCGACGTTTCGGGCTAGTTGCAGAGGCCATTATCAAGAGATATCATAATCAAACATAATAATTATATTATAACATGTCGAGGAAAGAAGGAAGAAGTACACGTGGTAAAAACCCAAAAATCAATTGCGACAAGGTATCTTCACTCATGTTTCCATCTACACTCAGTTTTACATGTATAATGTATTCAAACTACTGACGAAACCAATGGGAAATTGTATTGGTTTGTCCATTATTTCATGTATTTTTATGTTTCCTACTCCAATTAGATTCATATAGGTACATTTAGATATTTTATATATGTATATTAATGTTATGATTTTGTAAACGATTTCGTAAACTTATATTATTAATATATATTTTGATGTCACAAACAACTGATTCGGGCGAATGTGGTGATGAAAATGTTTTATAAAGTACATTATGTAAAACTGAAATATTTTTTGAAAAAATATTGAGCGTTCCGGTTCGTAAAATTTTCTATTTCGAGCACTGGGCTACTGTCAAAAGGAAAGTCTCGAAATCACGTTATGGAATAATTGCAATTTGAAGTTTGACATGCCGTCTAGAATCAGGCATAATGGTACTTTTTTGTGCTTTATGTGCATGTTCTATCGGATGACCTTGATTTTTTTTCTAGCATGCATTTATTTACCAGGGATGGGCATACATGAGCTCAACGAGAGCCACATTCTGGATTTTAGCCACGTAATAAATACACAAATTCAAATTTAATTACATTTCTACACAAATTTTATTTGATATAATTATAAAGTAAAAATACATATTATAAGAAAAAAAAATAATGGGGAAAGAAAATACCTAGTTATATTATTTGTCAAAAGATATTGGGAGCCGCACTTAAGGGGGAGAGGCATGCCAGCAGAGAGCCTAGCGGAAAAATACATAAAATATAATATAAATAAAAGCTCGATATGATATAAATAAAAAAGATTTCAAGTTATACACATTTATATTTTTATAAAAATCATTTTTTTTAAATAAATATAAAAAATATTAAAACGATGAATTAGTCAAAAATCTACACGACGAAAAATTGAAAACTTAATAAACTAAATTTCAATAATAAATACGATCATAAAATATAATGTAATAATAAGATGTGGCCCTACAACGAATTGACATTTTTTTTTTTTTACAATTGTAAGTTTATCTTTGAATTAAAAAAAAAATAAAAAAGCTTTTAAATGTTTTCAGATACATATTTATTAAATACCTAATACAGTTGAAATTGTAAATTATCAAAAAAAAATCTCAAATTGCAAGCTTCGTATTTTTCCGCTAGGTTCTCTGCTGGCATGCCTCTCCCCCATAAATAAATTACGACTTGCCAACTTTTGGCAGCATCCCCATGATATGTTCTGAGGAGTGGTCAAAGAAAAAAAGATAAATATGAACCAAGATTTGCAGTGCCACGGCCTGTGGAGGAGACTCTCTATGTTGCGTAATTATTAGGTAGGTACCCACATAAGTTTACCGGCGGTCGTTTTAAAATATTGTTAGGTTCGCTAAAAATGGTGATACCATTGTTCTATGACCTTCGTGGTTGGTTCTGTATCACAGCGCATCTAGGTCCAAAATTTATAACAAATAATTTATTCATATTTTACTGAACAGTGTGACACAAAAGCCGACACTTACAGTTAATAAACGCGATATCTAGCCAATACTATGTTTGTTGTCAGAGACGTCCCGTGGGTGTAGGCGGGTTATACCTACAATATAATATACAGTAACACAAATATCACAACGTTTGAAAGCACAGACTTTCAATGAAGTAGACGGTGCGTTCGCTTCACTAAAGGTTTTGTTATTTTCTAAACTCTTTCTTTAAGGGCCCACATTTTATGGTATTTTCAGAGCATAATCCGGGACATTCCTTAAGGCTATACTTCAGCTGAGGCATGGTCTCTAAAACGATCGTGACTACGCGACGCGCAGATTGTGCAAACGACGCGTGACGAACAAAACATAATTTGTCATAAAAATTCAACATGCGTACATTTAATGTTATGTTTATTGTTATTTAAGTAATAAAAATAATATATTCATTGACATGTTTTGTTTTTTGAGTACATACGTAACGTTTTTTAGTCATCTTTACAGATTTAGGAATTAATTCCTCAAACAAATTGATGTGCTCACAGGTCGACTATCGCTCTCCGACTGGCAACGCAATCAAAATTACGTCCCACCTATTGCTGAAAATTATTAGCCGTTTCACTGAAGTATGCTCTTAAGCGTTGTAGATAATCTATTTATATAATTTTGAAGCCTTATTATCCTTTATATCTATTTTAAAAATTTTATTACTGCATAAAGTATTTTTATTACATAAAATAGTACTTATTCTTTTAAACCTCTCGATCTAATGTTTTAAAATATAGTATATTTCAGTACATCCATGTGCAGTGGTGTTAAGATTTTTTAGTTTTATTAATTTTTAAACGCATTTGTAAAACCATTAGTAAAATTTATGTTAACATTATATTATAGTGAAATATTTCCGATTAAAAATATATTTATTTTTATAATCTCTGTGATCCAAATTTGACAAGAATTAGGCATTTTATTATTCAAAAAATGGGCACGATTAACACATTTGAAGATAATTCTATAGATACTGATTATAAGCTAATACTAATACTAGTTATGTAAAATACGTACCTATATTATTATGTTAGTTCAGTGTTCATATAAACAAACAATGTATGCCAATTACCATTGCACATTCCGTACCCATAATGATCGATTATTCTAATAATTTCATCCTAATTTGAAATCTACTGCCGTATGATTAAATCAGCGGAAGTTCCCAACCGCTAAAAATCGGCTATTCGCTTTGTCCAGCAGTCGGCAAACTTTTTACATTTACATGGAAAGAGACAGCCGATAGTTAGATTCATTCATTGATCAATTAATATAATGTAATGTAATGCAATGCAATTCAATTTCAATTTCAATTTATTTATTTTTAACATATTTTGGACATTACAAATTATTAGTTTAAGACGTTCACAACATGACATTTAGAAACAAAGAAATATAAAACAGTACATAAAAAAAAGATAGATCAGTATAGAGATAGATAGTATGTTAAAACAGTAGAAATATGTACATACAAAAAATATAAATTAGATAGGTACAAGGAAGTACACCGGATGAGTTAAGCTGACCCTATTTTAAGAATTTAACCTCGCGTAGGTGGAACATATCAACACCCGAAGCAATTTCGTTGAACATAGTTATCGCCCTCCCAATTGGCATTACCAGTGGCAGGTTGGTTTTGCACCTTGGGAGAATAAACAACTGATGTCCTCTATTTCTAAGATAGTTATCAGGGACACACAGGTGAACACTGCCTAGAATGGCAGAGTTCTCATTTATACCTCGTATAAGTCGAAAAAAATACGTAGCTAAATAAAGATTTCTTCTAAATTGCAGACTGCAGTATGTAAGCATGCCTAAGAGAAAGTCGGTTGGATAAAGCCACGGATAGCATCCATACAACCTCAAGTAAAGGAGTCTCAAGAATTTATTCTGAACCCTCTCCACCATAAGGCCATACTTCAACTGATGCGGTGCCCAAACAATAGACCCACTCTCAAGTCTGCTTCGAACTAAAGAATTAAATAAAAGTTTTAATACCGTAACATCCGAAAAGACCCGGGAAGTACGCATGACGAAGCCCAACATTTTAAGCGCCTTGTTACAAATGGTAACTATATGGCTAATAAATGTCAGTCTACTCTCAAACGTAATGCCAAGATCATTTCTCAAGTTAATTTATTATAAATCTTAGAAATAAATAAATATTGAGAAATCATGTTGTGCATGATCATCTCAAGAATTTTTGCTGGTGCAGAGAGAACAGCTACCGACCTGTAATTCTCCACTGATGACTCTGTACCACTCATGGATTGGAGTAACCTTCGACATCTTCCACGTTTCCGGAAAGATACCTGTCTCCATTGTAAGATTATATATATATATGCAAGTGGGCCTTTGACAAAATCAACACACCCCTTAAAAAAAATGTAGGGACGTTATCAGGTCCCAAAGAGCGAGTATTTTTTAGTTTTTTAATAAATTAAAAAAAAAAAAAACACATCATTCTCATCAACTGGAAAAATATCAATGGCCCCGCATGATGGCTGTCTCGACGTGGAGGCAACATCCAAATAAGGAAGTCTACTTGCGTAGACAGACCTGAAGTGACCAGCAAATGCTTCTGCCACTCCATGTCCGGTCACCTCTTTGCCTTTCCAACTCATCGAATCGGCTTACCCGCCATCCCTTCTTAATGATTTAATATAATCCCAAAACGATTTGGGATTTTCACGAATGCAATCTTCTACCGATTCCATATAATATGTTCGATAGGCCATTCGAACAGCTTGCCTCACTCTCAAGCGATAAAAGCTAACATTTCACAGTCGCGTTGACTATGCTCAGCCTTCCAAGCTTTGTGATAGCAATGCTTGATCTGAATGTCCCCAATAATCTCCCGAGAATCTCCCGAGCAATGCAATGCAATGCAATGCAATATAATATAATATAATATAATATAATATAATATAATATAATATAATATAATATAATATAATATAATATAATATAATATAATATAATATAATATAATATAATATAATATAATATAATATAATATAATATAATATAATATAATATAATATAATATAATATAATATAATATAATATAATATAATATAATATAATATAATATAATATAATATAATATAATATAATATAATATAATATAATATAATATAATATAATATAATATAATATAATATAATATAATATAATATAATATAATATAATATAATATAATATAATATAATATAATATAATATAATATAATATAATATAATATAATATAATATAATACAATAAAATACAATACAATACAATATAATACAATACAATACAATACAATATAATACAATACAATACAATACAATACAATACAATACAATACAATACAATACAATAGATTATGATTATGACGCTTTTAGAGCGATTTGAAAATAGATTCCAGCAATTTTCCATTATCGAACCGATCGATGGCTACATTTTTTAAAAATCCTTTCAATACAGAGAAATTACTGAAATTGCTAATTCCATAGCGCAAATTCTTCAAGAAGAAAAAATTGAAGAAGAAATTTCTTTGGAGTCAATATCCTCGATTAGCTAGAGCAGCATTTAAATTTTTGTTTCCGTTTGGATCGTCGTATCTCTGCGAATTTGGTTTTTCAGCGCTCGTGGAAATGAAATAAAAAAAAACGAGAGTGGTTGCAGATTGTAGATGAGGAGTTAGGTATGCGTTTGCTTATCTAATTTAAAGACGCGTTCTCACTTATAAAATTATTACCAGGGCTCGAAATGGAACGGAACGCACCGGAGCGCCGTTCCGGCTCGTGAAATTTGTAAAACTATCGTTCCGTCTCGTGGAAAAAATATGTTGACCGTCTAAGCTAGATAGGCCATAGAATAGAAAATCTGACACACTTATTTTTATAAAATACACATACGATTTGATGACTATGTAAATATCTTCAGAAAATTTGTCGAGCGCTCCGGTTCGTAAACTTTTCCATTTCGAGCGCTGATTATTACCTACCACCTATGTACTTACCATGCCCCCCACAAGGGGGAGGCTGACAGGGCCTTAGCCTGGGTGCCCGGCGGGCTCAGAAGGGGTCCGGCTAGGCGAGTCGACCAGATAAGTGAGATAAACACTAGAAAAAAAAGTCGCCTGTATTATTGTTTATGTGGTGTACGATACAATTATCAATTGTGTATCAATACTCGACTACTCCATAATTCAAATGGATGTATTAAAAAATACAAAAACACACTAAATATACTGCCTTTATCCTTAGTTATAGGTAGGGGGGCCCGCCAAAAAAATTATCCTGGGGGCCCGCTTCAGGATGTGGGGGGCATGGTACTTACATATTATAATATATTGATAAATATTAAAATATTGAACAATTTCATTACCTACACTATGATTTCCTTTATTCATATTAATAAGGTACATTTCCTTTTTTAAGACATTTTTATTTGGTGTGCCGCGGAACAAATCCCATTCCAGTGTGCCGTTAAAAAAAGTTTGGCAGACACTGGACTATAAGGGAACAGACAAGAGTTTGCGATATAATAGAGTTTGCTAAAAACCTCAAATGGAAATGGGCTGGACACGTAGCTTGAAGAAAGGACAATAGTTGGACGACAAATTTAATTATCCAGTGGCATCCAAGAGGTACAAAACGTCCGCAAGGTAGACCTAGAGGCCGCTGGATCGATGTAATAATAAAGTTCAACGCACCGGACCGAGAGAAGTGGAATCAGCTTGGAGAGGCCTTCATCCAGCAGTGAATAGATTCAAGCTTACGATGATGATAATGATGATAATGATGACATTATAATTCAGAATGTTATAATATGTATTATTTAATAAATGTAAAATGTGGCATTAGTTTAGTTATACATTTTAATGACGATAAAATAATTGTTTCAGCATTTATTTGATTTCTGTCATATTTCAACTAGAAATATATATTTTATTTGGGGTGGGTGGCACCCGGGCAGCAACCACCCTTGGCGTATCCATGGGTTAATGTTGTAAGTGTTGAAAATCATTGTCTGCATTCTGTGTATATTCTATATCAGCGCACAACTTGTGAAACAGACCGAATTTGGAGCTTCATAACCAGGGAACCTGTTCTGTTTTCAGGCTATACCTCGGCTAGGCGATGCGCGGATTGCGGGTCGCGGGTGCAAATGACGCATGCCGAACGAAATATGATTTGTCATATAAATCCAACATGCGTCCATTTAATGTTTTGTTTATTGTTCTATTAGTAACAAAGGTTGCATACGGCGCAATTTTCATGGGAATTGCCGGTTACGCCTCCAGCATTTGGCATTCCCGAGTAAACTTCTTAACTCTCGTGAGACGCGCACTACTAAGCGGGCAGCAACTTGCGCTGATCTCGCTTACCGAAGCCTACCGCACAACTTCTACTGACGCGCTTGCCGTACTCGCGGGGGTGCTACCCCTCGATCTGCACGTCCAAGTCAGAGGATCGATCACCCTCCTCTTGAGGGTGATCAGCACAACACTCGCCGGTGTCCATCTGACACCACCGCAGAGATCCGAGGACGTTCCTTACAGGAAGACTACAAGTGACATTGTGTACAAGACCGCATTTGCGGCATGGCAGGCGAGGTGGACCGCCTCCCCCAAGGGTCGGCACACTTACAGTTTTTTTCCAGACGTATTCTGCAGGCACCAAAACAGGAGACTCCAACCTTCCCACTGGATTAGCCAGTTCCTCACCGGCCATGGCAACTTCGCCGCCAGACTCCACGAGTTTGGCTTGATAGTAGATGGGCCGGATTGTACCTGCGGGCATGACCACCAAGATGTTGAACACATCCTCTGGGATTGCCCGATTGTGGAACTCGAACGAGCGGAGCTGTTTGCCAGGGTCCGTCCTCACACGGGCCCAATTGGTCATGGAGATCTGATAGCAACCGAGGCCAACTTTGCGGCATTCGAGAAATTTGCAACGTCGTATGGGGAGCGGGATAGTCCCGACTCTTCTGTAGACTCATCCATTTCAATTCGTGACACTCAGTATGCGGGTACACAAAGCGCTTAACGTCAGCGGTCAGCAGAGCCAGTCCAAAAAACAAAAAAAAATCTTTATTAACTTTCTTCTTTAAGCACTACGGTGCATGGTTGCAGCATCAGTCCCGTGCGGCTCCGTCTCGGGACGGAATGAGCACTTAAAATCACTTCTTTCAGACACGTTTAAAGCGTCATAGAAAGCGGCCGCGCATATCCACGGCTGTGCATATATGACGGATGGTGGTGGGCACTTTAACGTATGTTCTATTAGTAACAATAATAATATATATCCAGTGACATGTTTTCTTTTTCAAGTAAATGGGTAACGTTTTTAGTCATCTTTACACGATTTAAGAATTAATACCCTCGTCGCCATCACGAAACAAATTGACGTATTGACACCTCGACGTTCGCTCTCCGAATGCCAGCGAGTCTAGTTGAAAGCTAGTTGAAAATTATTTGAAGTTTCACTGATGTATTAAGTCAAAAAAAAAGTTAATGGATAATATTTATCACTTGTTTTCATTGATTTTGGAATTACAAAATGCTGTGTTGAAATAGCCTTGTTGAGATAATAAACGTTAATGAAGGCATTGTTTTTTATACGCTATGGAAATACAGTACCTACTAGGTAATCCAATCCCGAGCCAAAATTCTGATCCCGGGATTTCTGGATTACAATTTGACAATCCCGGGATCCCAGGACTGGTCCCGGGATTGGCATTTTTTTCCATTGTTAATATAAAATTTTTATATTTACAAATAACATTGATAAAATCGGTCAAAAATAAATCAAGTATAATTTATGCTATTTAAGACATTTATTGTTAATATTGTATACGTTCAATCTTGGAAATACATAAGTTTAATGGAGTAAATAATATTGTAATATAAATAATAATGTGAATTTAATATGAGATTGCTGTTTCTGATAGTAAATACATAATGAATGGATTAGCGAGATTTAAAATAGTAAAGCAAATAATCATGGCGTACTTAAGGCCTTTCCGCTTCATAAATCTAATTAGTCAGCCAAATATGAAACTGCCGTAAAACGTATGATATCATGGTGGAATTACTTTGTTAAAAGTGCGAAGCATTGTTTTTTTCCAATCTTTCTCATTTTTAATAATTTATGTGAAAAAATCAAATGAATCGGCAACCTACACATGGGTATAAATCAAACTTCATTCAAACTCAGTTTATTTCTAATGTAGTTATTTTTTATTAAAAGTATTTTTTCTGTTATATTTTCGCTTTTATTTTATTTTCCATAAAAATTGATAAAAAAATCAATCCCGAAATCCCGGGATTATGTTTATCAATCCCGGGATTCAAAGGTATCGAAAATAGCTCGGGATCCCTAGTACCTACCTAGTTTTATTTTCACGTTCTTATTTACGTCAAAAGCGACACGTGGCTTGTGAACCGCAGTTTGTGTACCACTGCCATTGTATGATTGTCTATTATTGGTTTACCCGCTCATTTAAATAATCCTTGAAAACAGCGTCAAGTAATCATTGTAGTTAGCAATAATTTATTCGTGATGCGTTCTGTGAAAATAAAATAGTGCTCTGAGCTATGGGAAAGCAAATTTGATACAATATTAATATTATAAATCAACATGCTACCAGTTCTTTTCTAGTTAGTGTTAGGTTAGATCAGTGGGGGGCAAACTGCGGCCCGCCGGGTATTTTTTGCGGCCCGCCATCATTAATTGTACTTCTGATTACGAATAACTTTTTTATAATTTTTAAAAAAATATTGACAATAGATTAAAATTTGAAGAATTTGTTGTTTCGTAAATGTATTATCTAAGTAAGTCTTCCTTGCGTCTCGTCTCACACTATGTAACCACTGTTTTCTACGTTGAACAACGATTTCAATAGATATTGATAGTGTGCCGACAGAGCTACAACTTGAGATTATTGATCTGCAGTGTGACACTGATTTAAGAGAATTGCATCGTCGTGAAGAAATCTCCAAATTTTACAATGCCCTTAATTCAGACAAATTCGACCAACTTAAAGATTATGCAAGAAAAATGTTCGTTATTTTTTGATCAACCTATATTAGGTGAACAAACATTTTCGATCATGAACCTCAATAAAAATTCTTTACGATCAAATATCTCCGATGCTCATTTACAAGCAGTTTTGAGAATATCAACTACAAAATTGACACCTGAATTTAAAAAAATGTACAACAGCTTCATTCTTCTCATTATTTTTTTTGTAATGTTTATTTTTCGTGATAATAAATAGTGTAAATCTAAAAATGGTATTTTACTTGCGGCCCGCCGCTCATTTTGAATTCTTGAATTTGGCCCTCCATCCAAAAAGTTTGCCCTCCCCTGGGTTAGATATTATGATCAGTGGATCAGTAAAAGTGGAAACTGGTACCATCTGATGCGGAGCACCGTAACTCAGAAGGATGGCGATTTTATTTGATATATATGCCGTAATATATTATTCAACGGACCATTTAAAAGGGTCTCGAAACAGCTCAAATCAGTACTGCAATCATGGCCTCCACAAGGGGGGAGGGGGGGGGCTGACAGGGCTCTAGCCTGGGGGCCCGGGCTTAAAGGGGGCCCGGCGTGGTGATTCGACTAGTTAAGTGAGATAACCACACACCAGAAATTTGCTGTAATATTGTAAAAAAGTCGCCTGTGGCGCTAAAAGAATATTAACATTAAAAAATATGTTACTGTGCGATGCAGTTAAATGTAATATGATGATTATAATTAAATGACAATTTAAGTGTAAAATTTTATTTTATAATATTGTTTTTAGTGTATGTCCTGACTAACAATGGCTATGTATCCAATATGACTGAGGTTTGCATTTGCAGTTACTTGACTACCGCAAAAGGGGTCGTGATCAGTGTTTCCTAATATTATGATGCCAAGTGCCGACAATTCAATAATTTATTCAAGATTTATTTAAGAATACAAAGTATCGCTAAAAATAAACAAACTATCCTTAATTTTACCTCGCGGAACCTTCGGGTTCCACGGAATACCAACACTACTGTAAATCGTCACGCGATACATAAAAAAATACCAAACATTTGGCCTAGGGGCCCGCTTCAGAATGTGGGGGCCACGACTGCAATTATAAATTATACTGACATCTTATAAATATGCATATTTTTCTTACAAATTGAGTATGTAGGTATATAATATAATATTGCTAAAAGCACAACAAATTCCCTGCAACCACTCAAACAATACCTACGTAATTAATTATTAATATTCCTCTAATACTAAAAAAGTCGCCTGCGGGTTTATCTTATAATTATTTTTAGTGTGTTTCCTGACTAATAAATAATTACAAGATAAAAAGAACTTTTTATATACAACGTTTTTAAAATGTCTGTTGAATTATATAAACTTGACTTGACTAGCTTAAACGATCAAAAAAAATTGTACTTGATAGAAATACTGAATAACTATATAATACTGAAATGTCATTTTGACATTTCATATTGATTTCCATAGTAACGCACGTATATATTAATAATTTAGTTGCTAGGATCCCAGACCCCTTGCAACCAATAATAATGTTTTACTTTTAACGGATGTCTTCCGAAATAACTTTTCATACAAAACAGAATTAACTGAAAATGAATTCAATTGTACTTAAAGATGGCTAAAAGTATTAAAAGAATGCATTAGAATCGTGTTATGATATATTCTAAAAGTTTCAAATGTCTAGCTAGTCGGGAAGTTAGTTAAAAATCGATTGCAAGATTTGTACTGGATAAACAACCACCGGACAAATAAGAATACGACCTAATAAAAACGTTGTAAAATGTCCATTTATTCAATATTACAAAGGATACGACCCTTTGTTGTGGATTTATATAAAAATACCAAAATCGATAAAAATACGTGAAATAGTCTTTATTTTACACGGAACCCTGGAGTTCTGCGGAGTAACATTTGGGGAAAACTACTGTAGAACACACTGCCCTTAACCTTAGTGATAGGTTGGGGGGGGGGGTGTCCAAACATGGCCTGGGAGCCCGGTTCAGGATGTGGGTGCCATGCTAAATCCAGTAGGGTAAGGCAGTTTCCATTACTTTGTGTTTCCGGAATGAAATAATGACAAGGAAAAACTGGGGAATCCCAAACGCATTTTTTCTGTGGAGGTTATTTTCGCATAATTATGACGATTGCCAGAAATCACTGATTTATTATACTGTGACTAACTAAAATTGAAAGCAACATTTATTTATATTGCTAAGTATAGAGTAAATTTAATATTAAATCATTTATCAATTTAGAGAGTCGCGAGTGGGCTTAAACTGATGTCTTAGAATATCTGAATGACCTTTCAGTGACCGAGTTACCATTATTTTAATGCCACCGCCACACCTTTTGTAATATTCTGAAAGCAAAATCCTTTCTATTATGGGTATGTATTATTATTTTAAAAATCATTGATCTTTAAATTATAATCTGGCCATAACTATTTTGCAATTGTCAATGTAAATATGCAAAGATTTACATAACTGCAACTGAATAAGGTAACTAATTAGTAATTATTAATACGATCCTAGGGTGGCTCTCGTGGTGCAGTGGTTAAGGCGCTGGCCTTCCACTCGAGAGTTCTGGGTTCGATTCCCGGTCATGACAAAAACATTTATGTGTTGCCTGGGTGTTTGTGATTGTTCAAAATTACTATCAACCACCTTGTACGAAAAAGCAAGGACATGTTTATTAAAAATTCTAAAAATAAATAAAAATACGATCCCAGTGTCAATCTGCCCAAATCTTCAGTAATAGTTCACATCAGATGTTTAAAGACTCATTGCATTTGTCCGTTTAAGGGAGGTAGGTACCTTTATAACAAAACGTCACCATTATAATATTGTTGGAAAATTATTAAGCGCTTCGGTTCGGGTAGGCAGATCATGCGTTGCTTAGATGAGACATTCGTCGCTGTAAGTTTGGTTTGTCGAATAGACCAAATGTCAAATTTTCAAATATTTAAATACATGGACGTATTTAAAATGTTGTTTTTACAGCATATGAATGATGTATTCATTTCAACGTGATTTAAAGAAAATGATGGTTCTGGTCCATTTAGATACAAAAAAATCATTATGCATTAAAAGGTCGATTTGGACAAAAACGGATATTCGACAAACCAATCTATAGCGACAATATTATAAAGGGTGAAAAACGAAGGAGCGAATACGAATATTACAACCGTTGAGAGCAGTGGCGATTTTCCATGAAGCAGACGTTGCAGCCGATTCGTTAAAAAGAGAGTTTAAAAAATAATAGAAGCATTAAAAATAAAAGTTTCGTTATTTTTATATATATATAAAAAAAATATTTTACAACAGTACCTACCAACAAAACTCACTACTACAGCTATGAATATTGTTACCATATATTGCTTTGCTTATCTATGATATTTAAAAAAATAGCATTTTCGTTATCTATACAGTGTCATTGAGCTCAACGACAAGAAGTTTGACAGGTGGCACTGCCACCTGGTGTTTTTTCTAGTATATATTAATTAAGTATTGTATTAAGTATATGGAATTGTAATACCCAGTATGTTCACTATATTTTATTTTAACGCCCCCGCCTGCAAAACGCAATAGCCTCAGACATTTTAAATCAGTGTTCTTCAACCTATTATCACCCGCGGCCCGGTAAACACAGGAGAAATATTTCGCCGACCGGTATTAGCCAGAAATAATAACCATTGTAGATAGAATTTTATTTATTAAATCTTTGTTTTAAAATTACAACTTTTGGTTAGTGCCGCTGCTGCTGCTTTTTTGTAAGCGAATTTGCAGCATTGTTTCTGAGAGACGAAGTGGTGCATTATCATCCATTCGATTTCTCTGTTTGGTTTAATAATAATTGGTTAATAATCTGATCTTTATAATTCAGAGATGGATATTCTTTATCAAGGGATATCCAAAATTGAGACAATGGTCGCATTTTATGTCTGGATACCAGAGTGACATCAGAAGATAGCTCGATCAGATTTCTTTCTCACGAGGATCAAGTGCGCATTATTTAATATCTTCCAAATAGTGATTATTAATCTAGAGCTTAGAGGTCCGCCTTTGCATAGTTCTTAATTTTCAGAGAAATATTTATTAAAGTTTTCAGCTAACTCCTTTAAATGTTGGCTTATGATTCAATTTCAATTTCAATTTATTTTTAACATATTGTGGACATTGTAAATTATAAGTTTAAGACGTTCACAACATGACATATAGAAACAAAGAAGTATACTTAAAACAGAAAGTGTTACATAAAAAAAGAGATAGATAGTATGTTATGAAACAGTAGAAATATGTACATACAAAAATATTAATTAGATAGGTACAAGGAAGTACACCGGTGTTCAATATGACTTTCTGGTTAATATCAGCAGCATTCAAAAATTCCCAGCATTCCATCTAGCGCGAATTCCCCGAATCGTGTAGCTATATAGTCGGTTGATAGCCGTATCCGGGAATTTGTACGTAAACAGTTCACCGCAGACACTTATTCGTGCGCCGCAGTACGTGAAACACGAGTTCGTGTAACATTTAATCAAATGACGAGTTCTTCGTTGAACATTTCACCGTGGAGTATATTTATACGTATGCTACGATTTTATGAGATGTCTTTATTAGGTTAGGTTAGGTTAAAGTTAATATAATTGGAGCAGTACTATTTGCAAACTATCGCCGCATTTTGTAAGATACGTACAAATGTATTCCACGGTGAAATGTTCAACGACGAATGTTATACGAACTCATGTTTCAACTCATGTTGTACTGCGGCACACGAATAAGTGTCCCACGATGAACTGCATACGTACAACTTACCTACATGTTAATAGCATGGTGAAAGCATTCGTGGACCGGTAATAAATTCTTGCAGACCGGCGCCGGTCCGCGGGCCACCGGTTGAAGAACACCGTTTTAAATAATAAACGATAACAATCGAAGCAGATCGTTGTCGAAAGTTTGTCGACCCACGACAAGAAATCGTGAGTCGTGACCGACTAAACGTAATGAATCTCTGTTTTGTGTATTCTAGAAATAAAATATTTGGCCAAAACTATAGATAGGTACTGTTACTCACTGCATTAGCACAGAACCGTTGGTTGCCCTCAATTTGCTATAGATAAGAGACACTTTTTTCCATTAGTGTCATGCTCTGTGTACCCACACTGTACACGACTAAATTCCAAAGTTGCATCGTTTAAATAGGTATATAATATATATTGTAATTCAGTTACTTACCTGTAATTAAATATAATATTTTTTTTAGCAATGCAAATCTCCGTAGTTGCAGAGAACTGTTTACAGAGATCAGAGACACAGATAAGAACAGAAACAAGAACAGAGATCGTTAGCCATGCGGTAATACCATTTAAAAACAATATCTATAAGATTTTTATTGATTTCTAATACGGCAAGTCTAGCAGTTCTCACTGAATTCCACAGTAAAGTAAGTTATAGTCTGACTTTTTAAGAGCATACTTCAGTGAAACGGCAAATAATTTTCAGCAATAGGTGGGACGTAATTTTGCATGCGTTGCCAGTCGGAGAGCGATAGTCGACCTGTTCGCACGTCAATTTATTTTTTGATGGCGTCGGAGGAATTAATTCTTAAATCGTGTAAAGATGACTAAAAACTGTTACGTATTTACTCGAAAAACAAAACATGTCAATGAATATATTATTATTATTACTTAAATAACAATAAATATAACATTAAATGGACGCATGTTGAATTTTTATGACTAATTATGTTTTGTTCGTCACGCGTCGTTTGCACAATTTGCGTAGTCACGAATGTTTTAGAGTTATAGCCTTAACCAGTGGGCCCTGAAGTTGCGTAGACCGTTTATATTAAAGATTAAAGAAAGACAATTTTATTGTTTTGAATGTTTTGATTTTTGAGTATAAGAGAGTTCTAAATTTTCAAACTATTGCAATCTTTTTTTCGTGTTATTGTATTCAAACAGAAAATACACACAACGTCTTGTACCGGGCGCATAAGTAAAGCGGTCGGACCTCACCGGCGGAATACCGCATTTTTTCAGCTACTTTCCCCATACACAGACACCCTTCACTATAATTCTAGAATACTCGCCTGCAGGTATAATTACGGGTGTTCACATACGAGTTATTGCGCGCTGTCGTAAAACTATCAAATTTTATATTAACAGGTGGCAGTATTGTCAACATTATCACACGGGTTCTTTTTTCTCCCTGTCTCCCCCTCTCTCATACGTTTGTATGTTCTGTCTTATTGTCTTGTTCTGATGTTTCAAACTCAATTATTTGTCTGTGAGGTGTTGCGTCAGTTTGTAGAATCTCCTGACTTTGCCGAGTACGCCATGGCCGAAATCATTCATTTGTCAAACGGCGACGCTTAACGGATGGTTCTTCCTTATCCATATTGCTTATATTTTTGATCGAATGTGTATATTGATCATGGCCCCCACATCTTGAAACGGGCCCCCAGGCTACAATCTTCCGCGGGCCACCCTACCTATCGCTAAGGTTTAAATCAGTGTGACGATCTACAGTTGTGTTATACAAATAGTGTAATTTAGGGTATTTTATAGCGATTTTTTGTATTTTAATGCACCCACTTGAATTGTGTCGTTGTCGACTATCAACAAACAAAAATCAATGTTAGTATACTCGTGAAATAGCACCGCAGGCGACATTTGTTACTATTAGTGCAATTTTGTAATGTGTGGTCGGTCCGCCACGCCGGGCCCCCAGGTTAGAGCCCTGTCAGCCCCCCCCCCCCCCCCTTGTGGGAGCCATGATGTTGATTGTTGCCTTAGAATCCTTCGATAGTTACAGCACCCTCTCCCTATTATAATTACCTACCCTTAAATCTCTTGGATAACACACTAATTTCTAGATACTCTAATCACTCGGTATGCTATAACCGCATTTAAGCATCTGTCAAAATATTCTGATATAATTTATCATGTACTTATCATTTTGTTTTCTTTCGTTACCGATAAAAATAAATAAACACTCAGATTTTTTTAAATTTATAATTTGTGTTTATACGTGTAATACTTGTAACAAATAATATGTACAAATCACTTTTTTAAATTACTTAATACAAATTCTACATTGCAAAAAATATTAATCAAAATCGCAAGAATTAAAACATAACCTTCGATTTCTAAAAAAATATTTGTTTACAGCTAATTTGAAAACTCAAGGATGAATAAAAACGTAGGTATGACCAATTTGTTGTATTGGATAACCAAAAAATAAAAATAATATAATTAAATAGACTACCAATGACATTAATTTATACAAAGTATTTTTAGGGTTCAAAAACCTGTCATAATCTTTATATTATTGACTTTATTCAGCGCTCGAAATGGAAAAGTTTACGAACCGGAGCGCTCGAAAATTTTCTGGGGATATTAACAAGGTTATCAAATTTTATGTGTATTTTATAAACATAAGTGTGCTAGATTTTTTGTTATATTTATGGCATATCTAGCTCAGACGGTCAAATTATTTTGTCCATGAGACGGAGCGATAGCTTTACATATATCACGAACCGGAACGGCGATCCGTTGCGTTCCGGTCTATTTCGAGCCCTGACTTTATTATATATATATACTTCGCTGTTAACGGCCCACATGCTCGGCGTAGGTCAAAATGGAGCTTTTATGGAATTTTCAGAGCATAATCTATTTATATAATTTTGAAGCCTTATTATCCTTTATATTTATTTTAAACATTTGATGACTGCATAAAGTATTTTTATTACACAAAATAGTATTTATTCTTTTAAACCTCTCGCTCTAATGTTTTAGAATATAGTCATATTTCAGTACGTGGTCATATTTCAGTGGTGTTAAGATTTTTTAGATTTATTAATTTTTAAACTCATTTACAAAACCATTAGTAAAATTAATGTTAACATTATATAGTGACATATTTACGATAAAAAATATGTATTTTATAATCTTTTTGATCCCAAATTTGACAAGAATTAGGCATTTTATTATTCAAAAATGGGCACGATTAACACATTTGAAGATAATTCTAAAGATACTGATTATAAGCTATGTCTTTGACCGTTCAAATGTGATAAAAATCCTACGAATAATGTTTGCTTTATAATAATTATTGACCTAAGAATATGGTTGAAATACGCCATTTCTATTGGCATTTCCCAGTGGCTAAGCTACAACATACGGCCGTAGCTATAAATTGATAAACGATAAATGAAGTATCGATGAAGTATATATAGAAAGATCCTTTGAAATCAGACATCTCGTGGGAGTAGGCTGGTTATGCGTTGCTAAGGGATAATAAAGTTAGGCAGAAATTGCGAACATTATATTATTATATACCTACACCTTTGATTGTAGATTAGATGGACGTGAAATTGTTTCGTCCGCAACGCTAGCGTCTCGTCCTGTCTTAGGAGATGTATATATACCTACCTAATATAATTAGAGATTTTAATTAAAGGTGTTAACCAGTCAATGAGTAGGGCTTCTATGGCACTAAACACGCCATTGCATGATATAGGTACCTACTTTTGTACAGTGGCGCACCCATGGGGGGGGGGGGGGCAAGGGGCCCTGGCACAGGTACACCGAGTGCAATAGACAAAAGACCGATAAACGAGAAATTAGGCTTTGTTGTGTTGAGTAGGTTTGTGTATAAGTAAAATGCACTAATACTTTTTTTGTCCATTTTCAATTAATATTTTGGAACCACGGTGGCCGCTCGGCTAAAGCTTTGGACTATTATAACGCCGTGGGTCCCAGGTTCGAATCCTGGGTCTGGCAAGTACACATATTGTTTTCCAATTTGTGGGTGTCAGTGTATGGACCTAATAGGTTGAGCAAGTGGCTGACATCCATTTCTCGTAAAAAACAAAATCTGTCAATACAAACCTCTACTCTGTGGAGGCCCATGTGATCCTATTAGGATCGGACATGGTCGAAATATTAAAAAACCAAAAATCGACGATAAACATTCGGCGAAAAGAACGACTACACCCACTAGTCGGTGGTAGTGTAAGTCAAAAGAACATTTTTTTTCAGTGGAATTCGGCATAAATATTGTAGCTCTCTAGACCAAGCAGGTGGCACAGCCGATAATATTTGAGTAATATTTTAGCATACTAGGCGCACATGTCCATCATGGTCGCTGTTAGTCACTTCCAATCCGGCAGTCGCTGATGACACGCTCAACGGTTACCGCCGTTATGCCTCCAATTTAATAAAAACTAGGAGAAACTGTACAAATATACCGCCGTGTATTGTGAAAATATGTAAAAATAATTATATGAAGAAGAAAAAGAGCCTATGGGACTAATTTACATTCTCCTCCTTGCCCCCTCCCCCCAATATTAGATCTTGAGTGCGCCACTGCTTTTATAATATATATGCTCATAATGTGCCACTTATAAGTTTAAAAACTACGAATAACTTTTAGGTCCTGTCCCATGTTTCAACCAGGGAACTCAGTTTATGTGGTTTCAACATTCATCATACTGTCAGTCCGATGGATTATCAGTATATTATGTAATTTGGTTTTGATAATTTTATTATGTAAATTACATGACTCTTCAAGTTTTATAACTATCGTAGAACGCACGGCTCCCTCTAAAAGCGTTGAAGTGGAAAGCGGTTCATCATCACTGATTTACGGCGAAACATTTTGTTACGAAAGTATGTTTTCCTTGGATTGTGAAACTATAGATAGCCGAGTTTTGCTTCATATCCGAAAACACTGATAAATTAATGGCCCTGTTATAAATACCCAGCGCTCGAAATATGCAATTTTCACCAACCGGAGCGCTCAAGCTAATTTTCCGAAAATATTTAAGTGAGTGTTATTGTTTTTTACAACGTTTTTATTAGGTCGTATTCTTATTTGTCCGGTGGTTGTTTATCCAGTACAAATCTTGCAATCGATTTTTAACTAACTACCCGACTAGCTAGACATTTGAAACTTTTAGAATATATCAGAACACGATGCCAATGCATTCTTGTAATACTTTTAGCCGTCTTTAAGTAGAATTGAATTCATTTTCAGTTAATTCTGTTTTGTATGAAAAGTTATTTCGGAAAAAATCCGTAATCCAATCCACTATTATTGGTTGCTAGGGTCCTACCAACTAAATTATTAATATATACGTGCATTACTATGGAAATCAATATGAAATGTCAAAATGACATTTCAGTATTATTTCTATGAAATACAAATTTTTTTGATCGCTTAAGCTAGTCAAGTCAAGTTTATATGATTCAACAGAAAATTTAAAAACGTTGTATATAAAAAGTTATTTTTATCTTGTAATTATTGTTACATACAACATACATGCATATCTGGTAGATACTGAAGATTATGGCAAGAAAAGTTTATCAGTGCCGCAGAAGGATCATTTCATTTCTACTAAATATACCTTCAATATTTCTTTTATCTACCGCCCATAAAGAGTATGTTATGCGCATCTATTCTATACACAAGACTTTCGGCCGCTACGGCAGCTATCTAGGGTAGGTTTGTATCGGAGTATTAGCACTTATTGTAACAATTACAATAAGTTAGTTGTGATTGTTACAATGAGTAGTATGTTTTAACAGCACCTCTTTTGGCTGTGGTAAATTTTAGAGTGAGATAGACAGTTTAAACTGTTTGCACGGCTAAATTATTGTAATTGTTACAAAATACGTGTTAATACTTCGATACAAACCTACCCTAGATAGCTGCCGTAGCGGCCGTAAGCAGTCTTGTGTATAGAATAGATGCGCATAGTATACTCTTTATGGGCGGTAGATATGATAGATATATATGCCTACACCATAGCCTTCACAATGTGGGGGGCTGACAGTACTCTATCCTGGGGGACCGGAGTAGTGGGTGGACCAGTTAAGTGAGATAAACACACTCCACAAATTTGCTCTAATAGTAAAAAAGTCGAGTGGATTTTGATTTTATAATACTTTTTAGTCCGACTATTATGCCATATATAAATATGGCGAAGGGTCGCATGTTACTTGACTATCAAAAAGGGGGTCACGATCAGTTCTTCATGATATGAGTGCCGATAATTTAAATGGATTTATTAAAAAATACCAAAAATCGTTAAAAAACACGGAATACCCTTTATTTTAGACGGAACCCTAGAGCAGGGGGGGGCAAACTTTTTGGATGGAGGGCCAAATTCAAGAATTCAAAATGAGCGGCGGGCCGCAAGCAAAATACCATTTTTAGATATACACTCTTTATTATCACGAAAAATAAACATTACAAAAAAATTAATGAGAATAATGAAACTGTTGTACATTTTTGAACATTTTTTTAAATTCAGGTGTTAATTTTGTAGTTGATATTCTCAAAACTGCTTCTAAATGGGCATCGGAGATATTTGATCGTAAAGAATTTTTATTGAGGTTCATGATCGGACATGTTTGTTCACATAATACCTATATAGGTTGATCCAAAAATAACGAACATTTTTCTTGCATAATCTTTAAGTTGGTCGAATTTGTTGGAATTAAGGGCATTGTAAAATTTGGAGACTTCTTCACGACGATGCAATTCTCTTAAATCAGTGTCACACTGCAGATCAATAATCTCAAGTTGTAGCTCTGTCGGTACACTATCAATATCCATTGATCTACATACAATACATCCAGAGCGAGATTACAATCCGAAATTTCTTTCCATTCATTCCCAATCGATGTTCAACGTAGAAATTAGTGGTTATATAGTGTGAGACGAGACGCAAGGAAGACGTACTGAGATAACAGATTTACGAAACAACAAATTCTTTAAAGTTTAATCTATTATTAATATTTTTTAAAAAATTATAAACAAGTTATTCGTAATCAGAAGTACAATTAATAATGGCGGGCCGCAAAAAAATACCCGGCGGGCCACATGCGGCCCGCGGGCCGCAGTTTGCCCCCCCCCCTGCCCTAGAGTTTCATGGATTTACATTTGGGGAATACTACTATAGAACATTACACTGTGATGAACCTATACGATAGGTTGGCGGGGGCCGCCAAACATTGTGGCCTGTGGTCCCTCTTCAGGATGTGGGGGCCATTTATCTAATTTAGAGCCGCGTTTTGACATAATTCTTTCTCAAAATCAAATGCATCCTTCTCACTAAAAAATTCTTATCTATATTACCCATACATATATTATTTATTTGCTGTGTCACAAAATAAAAACCAGTGTGCCGCCAGGTCAGGTAAAAAGGTTTGGCAGCTACTGTGTGAGACGGAATGATTGTCTCGAGACTCCGGTCATTTCGAGCCCTGAAAATAAACTCTTTCGTGGACTCTTCTCTCATTGGGCCGAATGGTCTGATTTAGTGTAAAAATAAAAAGAAAAATATAATTTTCTTTTAAATAAAATAAATATTAGCTGCAATAACTTAATATAATAATAATTACAAGAAAAAAAAACTTTTTATATACAACGTTTTTAAATTTTCTGTTGAATTATTTATTACCTATGCTCAATATGATCAAACTAGTACTTGATATGAAGTAAATAAAAAAACAAACAAATATAGAATACTGAAATTTCATTTTGATTTCCATAGTAACGTACGTATATATTAATAATTTAGTTGCTAGGACCACCTCCTTAGCAACTAATAATAGTCTTTTACTTTATACGGATTTTTCTGAAATAACTTTCCATACAAAACAGAATTAACTGAAAATGAATTCAATTCTTCTTAAAGATGGCTAAAAGTATTAAAAGAATGCATTGGCACCGTGTACTGATATAATATGCTAACAGTTTCAAATGTCTAGCTAGTTGGGAATTTAGTTAAAAATCGATTGCAAGATTTGTACTGGACAAACAACCACCGGACAAACAAGAATACGAGCTAATAAAAACGTTGTAATAATACAACCGATTAACTTCAAACTTTTTATTTACAATATTCACAACATTTTAACGGTTTTTCTTCTGCGTTGTTACGAATTAATGGCCATGATGTCATTGCAAAATGCATTTAATTTTGCTGCATAACTATTATCTATAATGAAGAACATCCTTAATAAAAAAATCGCATAAAATACTTCAGACAATATTAATTCATATGTTGACATTTATATTCTGTTCGCGTTTTTATGATAGCCATCGAAGACTTTGTTAGGTTACTGTCATAAAAACGTGAACTTTTTATTTTATTAAATTTTAATCTTTGCTTGTTTTTATTTGTCAATAATGTGTTGCAGTGGTGATTAGGAATTCCAATCCCGGGATCCCGAGCTATTTTCGATACCTATGAATCCCGGGATCGATAAACATAATCCCGAAACTTTCGGGATTGATTTTTTTATCAATTTTTATGGAAAATAAAATAAAAACGAAAATATAACAGAAAAAATACTTTTATAACAAATAACTACATTAGAAATAAACTGAGTTTGAATGAAATTTGATTTGTACCCATGTGTAAGTTGCCGATTCATTTTAGTTTTTCACATAAATTAACAAAAATGAGAAAGATTGGAAAAACAATGCTTCGCACTATTAACCAAGTAATTCCACCATGATCTCATACGTTTTACGGCAGTTTCATATTTGGCTAATTAGATTTATGAAGCGGAAAGGCCATAAGTACACCATGATTTGCTTTACTATTTTAAATCTCGCTAGCCCATTCATTAAGTCCTTACTATCAGAAACAGCAATCTTATATTAAGTTCACATTATTATTTATATTACAATATTATTTTTACTCCATTAAACTTATGTGTTTCCAAGATTGAACGTATACAATATTAACAATAAATGTCTTAAATAGTATAAATTATACTAGATTTATTTTTAACCGATTTTATCAATGTTATTTGTAAATATATTTTTTTTATATTAACAATGGAAAAAAATGTGAATCCCGGGATTGTCAAATTGTAATCCCGAAATTCCGGGATCAGAATTTTGGCTCGGGATTGGATTCCCTAGTGGCGATGGATGATGCGGGGATTCCACATAAATATAGCACACTAAACTTTGTCAGTAAAGTTATACTTATTTGTTTTCATTGAACTAAGAATACAAATTAATTGCAGGTGGAATTGATTAGTTTTATAAATTCAATTAAAATTAATCCTTGGCTGGAGCGAATCATAATAGTAGAGCTGATAGGCTGTGAAGATTCGACAAAAATAATACACACTTTTTCAGTCAAACTTATTTGTTTTCATTGGACTAAGAATACAGATTTCAGATTGTTGTTAAAATTCTCCTAAGCAAACCATAATAAATGTAATAATTACAAGATAAAAATAACTTTTTATATACAACGTTTTTAAATTTTCTGTTGAATCAATAAACTTGACTTGACTAGCTTAAACGATCAAAAAAATTTGTATTTGATAGAAATAATACTGAAATGTCATTTTGACATTTCATATTGATTTCCATAGTAACGCACGTATATATTAATAATTTAGTTGCTAGAACCCCAAACCCCTAGCAACCAATAATAGTGGATTGGATTACGGATTTCTTCCGAAATAATTTTTCATACAAAACAGAATTAACTGAAAATGAATTCAATTCTACTTAAAGATGGCTAAAAGTATTAAAAAAATGCATTGGCATCGTGTTCTGATATATTCTATAGGTTTTAAATGTCTAGCTAGTCGGGAAGTTAATTAAAAATTCATTGCAAGATTTGTACCGGACAAATAAGAATACAAGCTAAGAAAAACGTTGTAATGTAATAAAATATTCTTCTATCTATAAATTATCTAAAGTTATGTAGGTATGATTTAATGGCGTAATTTTAGATATTTTATAGATAGACTAATGAGTTATCTAATATCTATTATGGTATTAAAAATTAATGAATACCATCAGCAATTTCTATTCTTAGTTCAATGAAAACAAATAATTAGTATGTCTAACACAGTTTATTGGGAACTATTTATATTGGATCTAAAGAGCTCGCCTCCACCTGTCGCCACTGGTACCTATGTTGTGTCTACTGCAGAGCTCCCCAACAGTGTTTTATAATTTAGTGTTTTTCTTGTCAGATCTGGCATTTTTCAGATGTCATCTTGCCTGAAAAAAACAATGTATAATTATTATAGAGTCAATGTTTGGAGTACCGGACCTCCCCCAAAATTAAAGAATTCATCGTGACTGCATTGTTTGGTGCTAATTTCAAATTTCTTGAACGTTTGCGAAATTTGAGCGTGACAGAAAACTTAACAGAAAAATAAAAATACAGTCGAACTTAGTTATTACGAGGAAGATGGGACCAACCATTTCCCACTGAAGAAGAAAGCCGATACATTACACGACTGGTCCTACTCTTCGCCCCTCTCGTCTATGGCTGACCTGTCATTGTCTATAGAGTGCGCATACTGACGCGTCTATCGTGTTCACTTGTTGGAGTATTCTTTCAGATTGTTTTAACTTATCTTGGAGACCTTGGAGACCCTGGAATTCATCTGATTTAGTAGTTCTGTGTTATTAATAATTGGAAGTAACGATCAAAGTAAGCCTTGACACAGGGAATGGTTTGATTTGGATAGATGAGTTAAATGATAAATAATACACTAGCATTAATACACTTTCTACAAATGTAATGCATAGATCAATGCTACATATTTTTTGGAAATCGATATTATCACCGGTTTTTGTGTGAAGGACTAGTATGACTTTGACAGCTGATGAATAACAGGAATGTATATTATTTATAAATAATACTGATAGTCAATATATTTAATTTGAGAATTTTCCATAATTCAATTTGAAACGAGAAAGCGCGCGAATCAATATGTCAAGCAATGTGGGATCTGATTTTGACAGCTGAAAAGTGGACCACTCATTGCTTGTGCCAAAAGTTATGCTCAGGCTTTATTAATCTAAAGATGGCGGTGTACTGACTGAATTTGCTCGTTATAAGCACTACTCGTTATATCAGAGAATGGACATTTTTTAATGAGCGGTCACATAACACAAAAAGTCGTAATTCAAACAAGAATGGAAGTAGAATATGGAACATCTGAAAACCATCGTAAAAATCTCGAAACAAGCATGGCATTTATAAACTACAAAATAAGTTATTTATTGTAATGAACGTTGGTAGGTACATACTGACTTAAAGCTTGAATTTTTTACATGAAATTTCAACCATATGCGTGGATACTTTTTAAATGTTGTCGGCGAAAACACCAATTAGGTACTACTTAGACACTTAACTAGTGTCAGAAACGTAATCCGATCCCGGCGGCATCGGTCTACGGTCGGATTTTATTGCTTAGGGTCGAAAATGTTTTTAAAGGATCGACACGTTAACAGTTTTAAGAAAGTTTTTGACGATATTTTTGCTCAGTATATCCGATAAGTAGCTCGTTATAAAAGTATGTAAGTATGTATGGAGAAAATCATAAACTAAAATGTCAACGAATGATTCCTCATTACATCTGAAATCTCGCTATGTCCGTGATCGTAATAACCGAGTTCGACAATTTAAATTATTAAAAAGGTGCATAAGTATTTGTCAGTTTGCTGCGAAAATGTTATATTGTGATGCAAAAAAGTGTGAGGAGCACTGCTCTACTCGAACGACCAATGATAACGCCCCATATATAGCCAAAAAATGAGGCTTCACTGGGTGTATAATTTATCGGTAAATTTGCCGTTTTCAAATAAAATCAGTTTAATGTAAATTTTTCATTTATCGTGGGTAAGTAATTTCATTTGCATTTTTATTTGACTCACAAACTCCTAAAATGATATAAATTTACTTAGCGGCTGTCAGATAATGAATTAATAAAGTAGTAAAATAAACAGGTTTGTTTCTGAAATCTCTGGGATATACTGGTAGTGAAATACTTTTCGGTTTCGATATTAATTTTATGTCATTAATTTATTTTATGGTGTTAACTGTCAATTTATGGTGGAAATGCATTGTATTAATAATTAAATAAGAAGCAATATTTTGAAGCTGACGAAACCGGTCCAGAATAATATTAAAAGACTGGAGTTAACCAGTGGCGAAGGCTGACTATTGGAAAGAGGTAGGCTGTGGAAATCTGATAAAAAGATATTATTTTTTTCTTTTTTTTCTATTTATGGTATTTTCAGAGCATAACTCTGGACATTCCTTAAACGTTGTAGATAATGTATTTATATAATTTTGGATGTTTAAGGATGATTAAGGATGTTTATCACATTTCAATGGTTAAAGACATAGCTTATAATCAGTATCTTTAGAATTATCTTCAAATGTCTTAATCGTGCCGTGTAATTGTTGCCAAATTTGGGATCACAGAGATTATAAAATATATTTTTTTATCGTAAATATTTCACTATATTACGTTAACATTAATTTTACTAATGGTTTTATAAATGCGTTTAAAAATTAATAAACCTAAAAAATCTCAACACCACTGCACATGGACGTACTGAAATATGACTATATTCTAAAACATTAGAGCGAGAGGTTTAAAAGAATAAGTACTATTTTATGTAATAAAAATTCTTTATGCAGTCATCAAATGTTTAAAATAAATATAAGGGATAATAAGGCTTCAAAATTATATAAATAGATTATCTACAACGTTTAAGGAATGGCCAGAGTTATGCTCTGAAAATACCATAAAAGCTCCATTTTGACCTATGCTGAGCATGTGGGCCGTTATTGTAAAATTGGTAATGTTCTCCTGTATAACAATATTTTTTTACTAATTTTAGCAAAGAGTTTGGACTCGATAGAGAGGTTTTATACACATTCCGCAGTTCGATTTTCGAATCGAACAATAATTAGGTATTTATATTATGTGGTTGTATTGATGTTTATTATCTTTGTCTTTTGTTGGCAGTCCCGAAAAAAAATGGAGGCTCGCGCTAAGTTGCTTTGTTCACATTTTCAGTGTTTTACGTGATAATTCATCTTAAAAATAATGGTCAATGTTTTGATTGACTGGCTACATAAAAATGTCAAGTAAGTAAGTATTATTCAACGAAGCGCTTTTGTGCTTGAGGGCAGCCCTCAAAATAGGCAAACAAATAATTCACTCATTGCAGTAGTGTGAAATTCTCTGGAAATGAAACTGCAATGCGATGTAACTTGTAGCTAACTTAATCAGTGGACAAGAGATCCTTTTTTGCTTCAATTTCATAAATTTAGGCTCCGTGTCTATAGTACGAGGTTTCGTTCAACACTTTCGTATGTGAATGTGTGATCATTTTCGTTCAGTCATTCCAAACTATTGAAACAATGTAGTATGTAATTATTAAAACTGTCTAAGTCAGCGATTTCCAAACTGGGAGGCACGGAGTGTTGCAAAGGGAGGCGCGAAAAGTTTAACACAATTAATGTAGTAACAGGTTTGCAGTTTGCAAATGCTTTGTTGTAAACTACATAAAACACAGTCATACAAAAGGTTGTTCGCAAACCTGTCCGAAAATATGGACTCATTTTATAATACCTTACTTCTATACTATTGTGAAGCGCGCTGGCCAGGGAACTCAGAAATATTTACAAATGTATTATCTGTTCTGTGGCGCTGGCTATCTCGTGAAAAAATGAAATAAAAGGGTCAAATCATAATGTTGAAATTTGAAGCAAATTTGTTTAGGAACGAAAATTTTGTTGTTAAACTTGTTTATTTCGTTGAAATTTAAAAAAAATACTGAATAAATCAATGCAAAGACCACTAATGCATTCACTGATTTAAAAAGACAAAATGAAGGCATTCATAAAAAATTGGAGCTTTGGAAATCAAAATTACAAAAAAGAAATAAGTTCGCCATGTTTCCACTTTTAAATGATTTCTGCGGCAGATATATTGAAGCAAATAAAAATCTATTTACTGAGTTTTGGTTAGTTTGCTAATGCACTTTTCACATTATTTTATTAATAGTGAAAAAAGTCACATGCGTTGCAATTTGATGTGATACCTAAATGATGATTGATATACTTAAATGCTAACTCCCGCGTATAATTTAGGAAACCCTACATTAGAGCATTACACTGCCCTTAACCTCATCGATAGGTAGGTGGGCCCTCCAAAGATCCTGGCCTGGGGGCTCGCTTCAGGATGTGGGGGTGGGGCCCATGATTAATTTAATTAATTTAATAATGAATATAATATAAATAGTAAAACCTTGTTTATTTAATGAAATAAAGGGGGGGAGGCTCCAAAATTAGATTTTTTAAAAAGAGAGACATGGTAACATAAAGTTTGGAAACCACTGGTCTAAGTAGTTAATGTTATAAAATAATGACACATATTATTGGTTTTGCATAATTAATGACAGAGTCTAGTGCAGGGGGGGGGGCAAACTTTTTGGATGGAGGGCCAAATTCAAGAATTAAAAATGAGCGGCGGGCCGCAAGTAAAATACCATTTTTAGATATACACTATTTATTATCACGAAAAATAAACATTACAAAAAAATTAATGAGAAGAATGAAACTGATGTACATTTTTTAACATTTTTTTAAATTCAGGTGTTAATTTTGTAGTTGATATTCTCAAAGCTGCTTCTAAATGGGCATCGGAGATATTTGATCGTAATAAATTTTTATTGAGGTTCATGATCGAAAATGTTTGTTCACATATATAGGTTGATCCAAAAATAACGAACATTTTTCTTTCATAATCTTTAAGTTGGTCGAAATTGTCTGAATTAAGGGCATTGTAAAATTTGGAAATTTCTTCACGACGATGCAATTCTCTTAAATCAGTGTCACACTGCAGATCAATAATCTCAAGTTGTAGCTCTGTCGGCACACTATCAATATCTATTGAAATCGATGTTCAACGTAGAAAATAGTGGTTACATAGTGCGAGACGAGACGCAAGGAAGACGTACTGAAATAATACATTTACGAAACAAGAAATTCTTCAAAGTTTAATCTATTGTCAATATTTTTTAAAAAATATATAAAAAAAGTTATTCGTAATCAGAAGTACAATTAATGATGGCGGGTATCACTCCCCTCCATTTTGGTAGAGAATATTCTCAACTGTCACTTTGTGTTTTGTTTTCTTTTTTATCGTCTGTATTTGGGATGAAGGTGGATAATTAAGGCACCGGAATTGTGATGGAAGCGGCGAGTTTATTTACGTTTATTATACTATATGGTTACATTTTTTAATAATTTAATTCTACGGAGGGCGAAATGTACGCGTTCGCGATTTTGCTGCTTGTCGCGATCTGCGCGCCATTTTGTGATTTTTTCCAACGAAACCGTCGTCGAAAAGAAAGCGACGTTGCAAATCTCCAACGGTTAACAAAATTTACGGCATTGCCGGCTGGGCTCATTTATTATTATTTATTTTCGTAATCAGCGCTTTATTATTTGTTGGCTTTGATACCGATTCGGGCGTCTCCAGATACATAAAGACATCCCCAAATGGGGACCATACGGGGGTGTCACACGGGCCGCAAAAAAATACCCGGCGGGCCACATGCGGCCCGCGGGCCGCAGTTTGCCCCCCCCGGTCTAGTGTGTACTAATTATGTCGGATTTCCACACCCTACTTCCACCCTTCCCCATTGGTGTACGCCGATGCAGCCATGTCACGAAAATCTTCTTACTGTTAGTACCTTTGAAGTCCAGGTTTGAATCTGTAGACCAGCCCGGGTATGCTGTAGCACCTGATCGCCCTCCATCGAGTGCCCGGATCTATGTCTCGATTCATTCCTTCTCAATCTCATGGTCTGGACTCCAGTCTTCATGTAAACGGAAACCGAGGATTTTTACATGTTCCATCCTCTTTACAAGTCTCCTCTCAACGGGCAGATGAACATCTCCCACTCTTTATTTACTGATAACTATAAAAACGGTTTTCATGCATTTTTTTTAAATAATGTATATTATTTAGTAATTCAACCATATGTTATTTTATTTGTAATACAAACAGCTCATATTTCTTTGTATTTTTCCTCCCCCAGCCAAATTTATTCAGTGTGTCATTAGGTAAACCTACCCTAATCGCAATTCGCAAACAAGACCATAATTTTATTTAAAGCGCTATTTCACCTATATAAATGTTTAGTTATGCAAACTAAAATAGTATGTGTTTTGACCCCATTTTACGAAACTTTAAAAGGAAAGGGTCGTGAGTTGCACGGGAATATCAAACTGTTGTGTGCAATGAGGTTTGAAATTATATCGTTAGCATTATTTATAGACATGCTAATATTCGCAAAAAGTCCTCTGTCAGTTTTGTCAACTGAGTGAACTCAGTCAAAGCTCACCAGTGACGTCCCTAGACAAAATGCCGCCCCTAGGCAGCGTCAAAATGCCACCCCATTATACAGTATTTTTTATTATCCTTTCATGACTTCAATATCTAAGAAATACATTATTAACAAAATATATGAGTACCACAAAATTTAATTTAAATGTCATCTCTACTTCAATAGACAATATTGCGAGTCCACGGTTTCAGATACATTTAAAAATACACCTGACAACTTTCAAAACTCGCGAATGTCTGGCAAAAATATTTGGATAAATTAATTAGGTACCTAAGTATCTACCTACAATAGACCTACCTATAATTTAAATATAATTCGCAAATCTGCACGTGTCATTGCTGGCCATCAAGGAGTGATGTCCAAAGACAACGGAAGTAAACTAGACATCGCGAACCCGACGAAAAAAATACAGTCCTGTTAAACCGTTTATGCTAATTAATAGGTACATTTTGTTTCCAACCAGTGAGCTGATTTTTGTAATGGAAAGATATTTCCGTTATTACTATGTTTATGTACCTATTCCTATGTATATTTATTGATTCTCCTCGATTTGCCGCCCTTCGAGTAACTGCCGTCCCCAAGCGACGCTCAATCTGCCTACCCCCACGGGACGTCACTGAAGCTCACTAACGTAAAAAACTGCTGATGCTTCACAACAAAAGTATGGCCTTGTGAATCTTGTGATACGCTCGATTAAGACCGAGTGTGGTTGCTGTGGAGAGGTCTTTTTTGTCTCATACTTTAGGTAATTTCCTTGGTGATACATAATAATATTCAATGAGACATTGTAGTGTTAAAAGAATGCCAAGATTGGTACCAGAGTCCACAACCTGCATTTTGAGCTTGTTACGCGAATGTATTATATTATTAAGTAGGTACCCAGTGACGTCCCTAGACAAAATGTCGCCCCTAGGCAGCGCCAAAATGCCGCCCCGTTTTTATACAGTATTTTTTATCATCCTTGCATGACTCCAATATCTAATAAATGTGTTGTATAGATTAATACATTACTAACAAAATATATAAAATTAAGCGAGTCCATGGTTTCAGATACATTTAAAAATACTCCTGACAACTTTCGAAACTCGCAAGTGACTGGTAAAAATATTTGTATGTAAAAATGTTAGTATGCACCAACCTATAATTAAAATATAATTCGCAAATCTTCACGAGTCATTGCTGGTCATCAATGACGTGACGTCCAAGTACAACGGAAGTAAACTAGACATCGCAACCCCGATAAAAATACAGTCATGTTAAACCTTTTATGTTAATTAATAGGTACATTTTGTTTCCAACCAGTGAGCTGATTTTTGTAATGGAAAGATATTTCCGTTATTACTATGTTTATGTACCTATTCCTATGTATATTTATTGATTCTCCTCGATTTGCCGCCCTTCGAGTAACTGCCGTCCCCAAGCGACGCTCAATCTGCCTACCCCCACGGGACGTCACTGAAGCTCACTAACGTAAAAAACTGCTGATGCTTCACAACAAAAGTATGGCCTTGTGAATCTTGTGATACGCTCGATTAAGACCGAGTGTGGTTGCTGTGGAGAGGTCTTTTTTGTCTCATACTTTAGGTAATTTCCTTGGTGATACATAATAATATTCAATGAGACATTGTAGTGTTAAAAGAATGCCAAGATTGGTACCAGAGTCCACAACCTGCATTTTGAGTTTGTTACGCGAATGTATTATATTATTAAGTAGGTACCCAGTGACGTCCCTAGACAAAATGTCGCCCCTAGGCAGCGCCAAAATGCCGCCCCGTTTTTATACAGTATTTTTTATCATCCTTGCATGACTCCAATATCTAATAAATGTGTTGTATAGATTAATACATTACTAACAAAATATATAAAATTAAGCGAGTCCATGGTTTCAGATACATTTAAAAATACTCCTGACAACTTTCGAAACTCGCAAGTGACTGGTAAAAATATTTGTATGTAAAAATGTTAGTATGCACCAACCTATAATTAAAATATAATTCGCAAATCTTCACGAGTCATTGCTGGTCATCAATGACGTGACGTCCAAGTACAACGGAAGTAAACTAGACATCGCAACCCCGATAAAAATACAGTCATGTTAAACCTTTTATGTTAATTAATACATTTTGTTTCCAACCAGTGAGCTGAACTTTTTAATTGAAAGATATAACTTTAGGTACCTATTTCTATATACTTATACCTAATGATTCTTCTCGATTTGCCACCCTTCGAGTATCTGCCGCCCCCAAGCGACGCTCAATCTGCCTACCCCCACGGGACGTCACTGTAAGGTAGCTACCTATATGTTATTTTTAAACATTATTTATTGAATAAAAATGTTATTTAACAAAATAAAATTTAAAAATAATTAAAACAACGGAGACATTTAGTTTTTATCCGATAGTAGGATTGAACTTTCTTTCTTTCGACCATGTCCGATCCTAATAGGATCATATGGGCCTCCACAGAGTGGAGGTTTGTATTAACAGATTTTGTTTTTACGAGAAATGGATGTCAGTCACTTGCTCAACCTATTAGGTCCATACTCTGACTCATACACAAATTGAAAAACAATATGTGTACTTGCCAGACCCAGGATTCGAACCTGGGACACACGACGCTATATTCCGACGCTTAAGCCGCGCAGCCATCGTGGGAGTCAAGGATTGAACGCACATCGCATTTTATCTTTATCGAATTAAAACGATAACTAAATCTTTCCTCCAGTATTCCTAACAGGTAAACAAATAGTACTTTCTAGTCGTTTTAATCGCAACGTTAACGAATGAAGGTGTATTTTCATAAATATAGGACTTAAAATAACGTTGAGATGCGTGGCACGTGGCACGTGGCACTACGGTACGTTTGAAAAACAGCTGTTTGCAAAATTCCGCTAAATCGTATGCCACAGTCAAAATGAATCAGTTATAAATATAGACATGTGATTTAATTATTATAGAACAGAGATTATAGATTTCAGCCCACGGTACACGTAACCTAAACGCACCTCCAACGAAGAACACGGCTTTCAATACGAAACCTAAAAAACGCTTGTAATTAGTTTACCTATTGCTTCATATATTAATATGCCTTCTTTTACTTTTCGTCGACTCCTTCCGGTTTCGTATTGCCAAGCCGTAATTTATCATTGAAGTCAATGACGCCATCAAACCATACCGCCCCGCACCACACCCGGCCTTAATCAGGCATATTTTTTATGACTGGGAATGTCTCAGAAGCAGTTACCCGACAATGAGGACGCCATACACACAAATGTGCTTTGACTAAATTTACATGACGTTAAGTAAAGAGTGCCCATGGAAGAGATGAGCACGTAGAGGCAATATTAAAAAATGTAGTAAGTAACACAAGTTAATACAAAGCTAACGAACATTCTATGTGAAGAGATCTTCACGTTGGCAGTATGACGCCACAAATTTTCTGAATGAAACAAAATTGGCCTTTGTGGTGACCAGGTTGGACGGTCTGATGGCCCCCACGGCTGGTTGAACCGACTTAAGCAGTTCTTCCCTTTTCGTACACATTTTAGAACATTTCCAGATGTGATTTGCATCATGTATTTCTCCGCCACATGGACATGTTGAACGGGTAACAAGATCAAGTTCAAAGAGCCTACCAGTGAAGCCAACATGTCCAGACAAGAATTGACTGGTCTAATGATCTGGAGTCAAAGCGGTTATCTCCATTCGCCATTTTATAATTAAAAAAAAAAAAAAAATATGTGTGCCTTCCTTTGGTGGAGGCATCCCTTTGCCTGATCTTTATCGCTGCATCCCATACTATATCAGAAAGTTAAGCAGTGGCAATTTCCGCGTCTACATCGGTGTAGCTTTTTGGCGACCACATTTGAATGTTACCAATACAGACTACAGCGCCAAATTCTGCTTATCGGTACATCGTAGTAGCCTTTGGCACGAACAATAATCGACAATTTTCCAGGCATATAACCGGGAGACCTATTATTGCCAAACCCTACATATCAGATTGTTGAGAGATATTTCCAAACCCTCAGATAATGCATAATACGTATATGATATCTATTATTTAGAAATAAATAATTAATAACAAATCCATTTTTTAAGACGCAAATACCGTTACGGTAAATGATAGTTTTTTTTTTAGAATTATTAATAACCATGTCATTGCTTTTTCGTACAAGGTGGTTGTTAGTAATATTAAACAATCACAAACACCCAGGCTTTGAGAAAAACACATACATATTGTGTGTCCTGACCGGGAATCGAACCCAGGAACTCTCGGGTGGAGGGCAAGCGCCTTACGCACTGCAACACGAGAGCCGAGATTAATAAAACAGTAGATTACTGCTATGGAAAAGACTCAACTATTGAAAGACTAATTATTATGCTCCAGGCGCGCACACATGGGAGGAGCGATTTCGAGTCCGGACCCCCCCCCAGAAACGGAAAAAACACAAATTATTTGGGTAAAACGATTGTTACTTCGTTAGGACTTTATGACTGAGGATCGTAGCCAGGATGATGTGGTATGTCTAATAAACAAGACAACACTAACGATTCTAATAATTATGACTTTAAAAGTCATTCGATCACCACTTGTGGATGAGATAGCTCACAATAAATCGTAGGTTATAAGTTATACCTGCAGCCCGTGTGTTTATAGCTAGATTTAAAGTGCAGAGTGTCTGGGTATGGGGAATGTATCTGGAAAGTGTGGTATTCCGCGATTGAAGCGACGAGAAGCTAAGTAGTAGGCTAAGTAAATGTGGAAGTCAGTGGCACCCGCTAGATTTTCTTAAGAGCATACTTCAGTGAAACAGCAAATAATTTTCAGCAAAAGGTGGGACATAATTTCGCACGCGTTGCCAATCGGAGAGCGATAGTCGACCTGTGAGCACGTCAATTCGTTTTTTGATGGCGTCGAGTAATTAATTCTTAAATCGTGTAAAGATGACTAAAAAAACGTTACGTATTCTCTCGAAAAACAAAACATGTCATTGAATATATTAGATAGTATTATTACTTAAATAACAATAAACATAACATTAAATTGACGCATGTTGAATTTTTATGACAAATTATGTTTTGTTCGTCATGCGTCGTTTGCATAATCTGCGCGTCGCGTAGTCACGATCGTTTTAGACCATGCCTCAGCTGAAGTATAGCCTTAACACCGCCCCCTTGAAAATAAATTAAAAAATATTATAAGTAGATATTTTTTTCAAAATGGACCCCCCCCCCCCAAAGCGCCTAGTAATAAAATGAGAGGGGTGGAACTTTGTCACTTTGCCTAGGGAAGTCACTGAGTATGTCGTATGACGTATATTATATTAATATGTATTTATTAAAAGTCGGTAATAAAAGAATCAAATGAGCATTTGAATTACAAAACTTTGACTATCGCCAGTGAATGAAGTGTGGACTCTTCCAGGGTGCCAAGTAGTTTTAATATACCTAACGTTAATATGCCCCATCAACCACTGTACAGCGAAATAATATATTGCGTTGCTAGGCAACCGGGCGTTGTAACAAACTATTCACTACACGATTTCGCCGTAACGTGTGAATTGTAGTCGAAAGAATACAACTGTGCCTACCTATACCTATACATACAAGAAATTTAATTATCTACATACAAGTGTATTCATTAAATTATATATAGTACTTAACTTATTCAAAAATAGCAAACGCAGAAACTTTTAGAATTGTAAATTATGTAGGCAGCTAAATTGTGTTTGTATGCCAATCCATGTGCTCACACAAGGGGGGAGATGGTTCGGTTCCGGAGTCCCCCAGAAACGGAAAAGATACAAATTATTTAGGAAATGGAATATTAATTACTTCTTCTTAGTCTTCGTGATGTCCTCATGACTGAGGATCGTGACCGGAATAATTTGGTTGTTGAACAGCTTTCTAAATGGGTTGACCCCACTCCTCTAGGTATTATACAACATGCAAGGCCTGTGGTACTCATAAATTTGTGTAACTATCTGATCATCTATTCTGCTATCGGCCGCTATCGGCGGCTGTCGAGGGTAGTTTATCATATTTTTGTATAGAGCTATGTATTATAATTGTTACAGTAAGTTAGCCGTCTAAACATTTTAAACAGTGAAAACTGACTATTTCAGTCAAGAGAGGTGATGTTAAAATATAGCACTTATTGCAACAATTAACTAACTTATTGTGAAATAATTACAAGATAAAAAGTACTTTTTATACACAACGTTTTTAAATTTTCTGTTGAATCATATAAACTTCACTTTACTAGCTTAAACGATCAAAAAAAATGTATTTGATAGAAATACTGAATAATGAAATGTCATTCCATATATATTTCCATAGTAACGCACGTATATATTATTTATAATACTTTAGTTGATAGGACCCCGTAGCAACCAATAATGGTATCGAAATAACTTTTCATACAAAACAGAATTAACTAAAAATGAATTCAATTCTACTTACGATGGCATTGGCATCGTGTTCTGATATATTCTAAAAGTTTCAAATGTCGAGCTAGTCGGGAAGTTAATTAAAAATCAACTGCAAGATTTGTACCGGACAAATAAGAATACGACCTAAGAAAAACGTTGTAAATTATAGGTAAGTAATAAATACTTCAATACAAAAATATGAAAAACTACCCTCGATAGTCGCCCATGGCAGTCTTGTGTATAGAATAGATGCGCAGAAATATATAATGTTTGTTTTAATATTCCGATGCGGTGTGTTTAAATGGTTACTAACGATCATAATAATTATTATGATTGTTAAGCTACGCGCACTCGATAACCACTTGTGGATAAGACAGCTCGCAGTATCTCGTAGGTGAAATCATTACCTAATTATACCTGCAGGTCAGGTGTTATTGTTAGACTCAAAGTGTGGAGTTTGGGTATGGAGAATGTACCTGCAGAAGTGCGGTATTTCGCGGTTGAAGCGAAGACCCCCACCATCTTCCGCTCTGTTAGGCATAAAGCCCACCAAAGCGGCGCTCGGTGCGCTCTCTACGAAGTAAGCCCTCTCCCACCCGCGCATTACCATTCACCTATGTAATAAGGGGCACAAGAAGCACAAAATAATTATTATTATCAGCGTCTCTCATAACAAAGCAATAAAAATATTATTATTAAATTTCTCGGGGCTTGTAATTAATATTCACGATGACATCATTCTACCAGCGAAATATCGGACACGCAATAACTAAGCAATGAGTTCACTGTTATTAAATAATACCTTCTCGCCCGTCTATCGACGACGCTTCCAGAAGCGTGATTTTGCTTGCCGTGTTCAATGAATGGACTACGTTGTATTTTAGTTAATTCGTGCCGCTGAGAAGCCACACAACGGTGAATCATGGGGCGGGCGGGCACAATGCGTCGTCAAATCCAGTGTGCGCTGACGTATTTGATTACGTTGTATTTTCGATGATTTACGCGCCACTTGTGAAATTTTGCGCGAGTGCCCCACTCGCTGCGTTAAGTGGGTTTTATGCCTTAAAATTATCAAAAAAAATATTATGGAAAATATTTTCGAAATGGACCCCACCCAAACTATTGCGCGCCTGTGCTAATCTCATTAAGAAATAATAAGTCACAACCATATCAGGAAATAAAAAAAATTGGATCATACGTAGAACAACATCTGGGTAAATACATCGTAGCAAGTGAAAGTCTTGAGTATTATAAATAATTATACATTTACTTTTTAATGTCAATCTTTCGGTTTAATATTTTTAGTTCCGTCAGTCGCTCCGCTAGTCGACGGCTACGATGGTTAGATAGGGCGCGTCCTTAATATCGAGCCCTGTACTTTCGTTTTCGTTCAGCTGCTGACATTATTGTGTAGCTTTATCTGAATTATTACATTCTCTGACAGCCCTGTCAGCGAATTGCTATTTTGCTCCGAATTCCCAGGACTTGTATGAAATTTTCACTGTTACTGGATCTCGTAGGCGCGATAATTCTCGTAGGTAACTAATTTCATTCGCACACAATATTACCTGCCCAGCAACTACAGTCATTTGTATCAATGGTTGTGTCCGGAAACTTGTACGTATGCAGTTCGCCGTGTCACGCTTCACCGTGAAATGTTGTATCGGAAATATATAGCCGTATATTAAAGACCTTCCAACCTCTCTGGATCGTATAGTACTGACATACTTCAATCTTCATGTCTAAATAAAACACGGTTCTTGTCGGTTTACACTTTACAGGAAGACAGTAGCAAACAAATTTTGAAAATACCCGATATACTGGATTATTTGTTAGGTTAGATTAGGTTTTCATTCTTGAATTCATGAATTTTGCTAAAATCAGTTATGAAAATTGAATTAATGTTCATATTGAATCTAATAAAATTGGAGACCGTATAGTAATATGGTTATCTCTTTCCGATAAGAAAGCTCACGCCGATCTCTGCCACGGTGAAATGTTTTACGTACAATTTACATAATATTGTAACCATAGAGCGGCATGCACAATCTAAGATTTCGGTCCTAAGGATAAGTCGCCGAAAAGGATGACTAGACTATACTGAGTATTGAGTTAAGGAATCCTTAACCATAGACAACTTTTGTTATGAACACGTCTCTTTCCGTATTACCATTTTACTACTGACAGCTGCTGTCAAAATAAATTCGCGTGCATACACTCATATTCATTTAACGATTTATCTCAATATGGATATTGATAGTGTTAATTCGTTTGGCATGTACTTGCAGAATATTATTTTACTTGTATACGCCAGCCCGCAGAAATACAAGATGCCAGATGATAAATTGACACTTGACGCTAGAGTTACCATGTTAAAAAAATATCTTGCGGTGCCTGTGGAATCACGTATAATGAATGACTTATAACGGAAACATAAGAGTATTGTAATTAAATATTAATATGTATTTATAGTTATTGCATTTATAAAATGCAGTTGTCATATTTTTGTCATCGTTTAACAATTATAAAATAATTTACCTAAACTATAGGAAAGAGAATTTTTAAATATGGTATTATTTTCAATAGAAATGATCTTAACTAAGGACAATGTTTCTGCATAGTGTTTTCTGCTAAGGAAATTTTAGTTATGACAAATGTTTCTGCATTCCGCTCATAGAAAATATGAAAAGCTCCGTCTATCTCTTATTCAACATCTTTGATCGCCACATACTGAAAAACTATAAATCATTATTCAATTTTAAGTATGGCATTTTGATTACGTGCTGTAACATTCGTACGAAGTTAATATTTTTTGGCTGGAATCCAATTATGTTAGAAGATATTCAAAGTGCGATCGATAATTTCATACGAGTGTAAAAGCTATAAATACATTAATGTCGATTAGGTCATGTTTGTTTAGAATAATTCTTCAGCTGAAATGATACATTGGTATTTAAAGAATTTCATATTTTCAATGAAATAATTATGTTGTCAACATGGGTACACACGTGAGTTGTATTTATATGGTGGCTGATAGTAATTTGATTTTAATGAATGCGCCAGTTGACCAGGGCTTGAAATGGACCGGAGCGCACCGGAGCGCCATTCCTGTTCGTGAAATCGGAAAATTATCGCTCCGTCTCGTGGATAAATTAATTTAACTGTCTGAGCTAGATAGATAGGCCATAATAGAAAATCTAACACACTTAATACAACGTTTTTCTTAGATCGTATTCTTATTTGTCCGGTGGTTCTTGCAATCGATTTTTAACTAACTAACTAACGAAACTTTCAGAATATATCAGAACACGATGCCAATGCATTTTTTTAATACTTTTAGCCATCTTTAAGTAGAATTGAATTCATTTTCAGTTAATTCTGTTTTGTATAAAAAGTTATTTCGATACCATTATTGGTTGCTAGGGGTCTGGGGTCCTAGCAACTAAATTATTAATATATACGTGCGTTACTATGGAAATCAATATTAAATTTCAGTATTATTTCAAAACTTCGAAACAAAATGTATTAATTAACATAAAAGGTTTAACAGGCCTGATTTTTTGTCGGGTTCGCGATGTCTAGCTTACTTCCATTGTCATTAGACGTGACATCCTTGAGGACTAGCAATGACACGTGCATATTTGCGAATTAGAGGTAGTTACACACTGACCTAATTAATTTATCAAAATATTTTTGCCAGTCATTCGCGAGTTTTGAAAGTTGTCAGGTGTATATTTAAATGTATCTAAAACCGTGGACACGCAATATTGTCTATTGAAGTATAGCATTTAAATTAGATTTAGTGGTAAGTATATATTTTCTTAGTAATGTATCCATACAACACATTTCTTAGATATTGGAGTCATGAAACGCGCGTGTTTGAACATGTATATATACCGTTAACATAATTTTACTCCTTACTTCAATTATGGTTGGTCAATTTATGGCTACGGCCGTATGTTGTAGCTTAACCACTGGGGAATGACAAAAGAAATGGCGTATTTCAAAAAAACACTACCATATTCTTAGGTCAATAATTATTATAAAGCAATCATTATTCATAAGATGTTTATCACACGTGAATGGTCAAAGACATAGCTTATAATAAGTATCTTTAGAATCATCTTCAAATGTGTTAATCTTGCCGATTTTTTGAATAATAAAATGCTTAATTCTTGTCAAATTTGGGATCACAGAGATTATCAATATAATTTTTTTATCGTGAATATTTTACAAAAATTATCTCGTAATAAATTATACTAATGGTTTCATAAATGCGTTTAAAAATTAATAAACGTAAAAAATCTTAACACCACTACACATTTATGTACTGAAATATGACTATTATATTCTAAAACATTAGAGCGAGAGGTTTAAAAGAATACTATTTTATGTAATAAAAATACTTTATGCAGTCATCAAATGTTTAAAATAAATATAAAGGATAAAAAGGCTTCAAAATTATATAAATAGATTATCTACAACGTTTAAGGAATGTACATAATTATGCTTTGAAAATCCAATAAAAGTTCCATTTTGACCTACGCTGAGCATGTCCACCCTTCAGTTAAAAAGGAACGACAGTCAGTTTATTTAATTTACAATATTATTTTCATATAAATAATCTGGAGTTTTCTTATATTTTCCCGTTGTACAGCGATAGTAGTTTCCACATATTTTTTGGTAATTGAACGAATAATATCATATAATCAATAATAATAGTTACAAGTTACAATTGCAATTAAACGTAGCTTTTTGACTATAAATGCTACTATATTTGTGCTGATTCTCTTCTTCTTCTCAGAAGTGATCTTCGCTCTATTGTCTGGTGCCGGAACAGTTCGTTTGGGCTGCACTCGTACCGGGGAATACTGTACTTTTATCCTGTCATAATGTGCCGAGGTACTATAGTTTTCTGATTTGATACTATGCAGAACGTATCTGTCTTTTCCTGTTCATTTCACGATGCCAACATTTGTATCAATTGTTTTGACTGAGTTTAAAAAAAAAATATTACTTATAAGTAAAAGTTCAATAATTAATCCTTCGCCATTGAGTAGGTGTGGGTTATTATAATATACCGTATGTTCATATTTATGTTTTCGTGGAATAAAAAAAAATCTTTATACATATAAACTCATTTGCTTTGTATGGAAAATATAAGGCACCGACATTTTATTTTCATTTAAGAAGGCATGCAATTTCATGCATGACTTCTGGTACCTACCTATTCTAATATGAAAATACCTGCGATTAAAAAAACTTGGGCTATGTACGAACAAAATGTAGTGTAATTCCAAACAGAAGAGTAAGTCATATCTGTCTAAATGGCAGTATATCGAACAGGTGTGAGACGTAGTTAAAAGTTAGTATCAGTTAACTACAAAGGGAGTCGTAAAATTAAAAGTAATTTTGATTTTACGATACTACTATTTCACGGTGGCCGCGCGGCTTAAGCGTTGGACTATAACGCTGTGGGTTTCAGGTTCGAATCCTGGGTCGTGCGAGTACACATATTGTTTTTCAGTTTTTGGGTGTCAGCGTATTGACCTTATAGGTAGAGCAAGTGGCTGAGATCCATTTCTCGTAAAAAACAAAATCTGTCAATACAAACCTCTACTCTGTGGAGGCCCATATTATCCTATTATGATCGGATATGGTCGAAAGAAGAATTATTTCATGACTTCCTATCCATTAGTTTGTCTCATTATTGAGAATTATAGGTGTTGCCAGCAATCTCCTTCCATTTTGATTCTTGAGCGATCCTACGATGATCTGGTTCTTCTAACATTGTTATTCCAGTCTCTTTCTTGGTTATGTTGCGCCATCTGGAAGGCGCACGCCCACAAAACTTCATACCTTCAACGAAACCAGTAAAGCACATCCAACATGGAAACAACATCAGCCACAGGATCAATTACACGGAAATTTATTTCTAACATAATCACCGTCACCACTTTTTTCAGAACTATAAAAACATCATACGAACTTACACATAAACTAATAGACCATCTTTTACGAAAATATTAACATAATTACCTAATGTTATGTATTTTATAAAAAAACTGTGTTCAGACGGTCAAATATTTTTTTCCACGAGAAGGAGCGATAATTTTGGAGATTTTATGAACCGGAACGGTGCTCCGGTTCTCTTCGGTTCATCTCGAGCCATACAGACCACGGAGCAATGAGAGCATATTATGTAAGCGTGTGACTGCAAAACCTTTCAAATAAATAGTGTGTCATGTCATTAACTACAGCCCGATACTAGAAAAAGATCGATGGACTCTCGGAACACTGTGCAGATAACATAAATACGAAATTTATCTCTAAAATCTAAAACATCTGAAACAATAAAATAACACATAAACACTACCTACATAACATATCGAATACTGGTCATAAAATAAAATAAAGAAATACATGAGGAAACATTAACTCGCAAATTCATGACATACCTATACGAGGCGTCTTATTACAAAAAGCGACAAGTCCACAATTCAATATTTTCGGGAAACAACATTTTTATGTTTCAAGCTTCAATTATTTGTTTTAACGTGAGATATATTTTTCCGTTGTATTATATGTCCAACCAAATGGCAATTTGTTTCAGCCGATAAACTCTTAAATGTAATAAATATAGGCAACATAAAATTGGACGGAACGCTACTTGTACCTCACTTTTTAATTTATTCCGCACAAGGCACATATTTCCTTGACACTGTCATGAGTTTACCAGATGCTATAGGATGGGAGACGCCCTTTTCAATATTGAACGTTCCCTTATTGGTTGACTTAAACACGCGCGAAATCAACCAAGCTTTAAATAATATGAAACACGGACTTGGTGCTTTTTTTTTTAACAAATCGAGACTTAAAATATTTTTTTTCGAAGGGTTATGTCGCGTTTTGGAATTTATAGATCAATACATAATGTGTAAAATTATACAAAGAATACCTACGTGCGTATTTTTTTCTCGATGTTGGCCAAATGTGGACTTATCGCTTTTTGGAATTAGACGCTTCATATATATTAATCTAGCAATTTGTAATTATAACTATTTTAATGAATTATGTCTTAAAAATGAAAAATGAACTTAATATTAGAAAAACAGTATAAAGAGTACAAAATACAAATATTATAAAGTACATACATACATGGAAGTACACTGAATGAACTAGGTATACCCTATTTTAAGAATTTATAAAACAACGCCCACCTATACTCATCCTCAAGAGTAAGAGGAATATAATATCAACATCCGAAGCAATTTGGTTGAACAGTGAGTTATCACCATCCCAATTGGCATCTCCACTATATCGGAGCATAAATTATGGTCTCATAAATGTAGGACGTTGTTTAACAGATGTCCACGACGACACGCACGTCGTAGATACAACGGTTTTTCTGCGTTCCCTATTTTCCCTCCTATTCGTCTGTTGTTTTCCTATGAGTCATAATACACCCCACGTTGGAAGAACTTAGTACGCACGCACACTTCCGTGGCATATATGAGAAGCACGATCGCATTATTACTATTTTAAATGTCTGCTAAGTAAGTAGGTCCCCACTACGCCACTCGATCAATATCGTGAAAATTGTATTGTCAAAACTGTGAACTATATTTAGCTCGTGAATAGAATAATGTTATACCTAAACCATTTATATTCAACAGTATTTATTTACTTGTTGATGTTACTATTATATACCTAGTTGGAGCGAGTTATTTATTGGACTATTTTCTTTAGAAAAACCTTCAAATTATATAACAGCTATTAAGAGTCCAAACATGAAGATATGCCCCGCGCAGTGACGTCCCGTTGGGGTAGGCAGATTGAGCGTCGCTTGGGGGCGGCAGTTACCCAAAGGGCGGCAAATTGGGGAGAATCACTAGGTATATAATAAATAGAAAAATTCATTAAAAAATTCAGCTCACTGGTTGCATACAAAATGTATTAATTAGGTACTATACAAGTTATAGCAGGATTTTTGTCGGGTTCGCGATGTCTAGTTTTCTTCCGTTCTCCTTGGACATCCGTTCTTGGTGAACACCATTGACAAGTGCATCCCTAATTTAAAATGTATCCAAATATGTTTGCCAGTCACTCACGAGTTTTGGAAGTTGTCAAGTATATTTTTAAATGTACCTATCTGAAACCGTAGACACGCGATATTGTCTATTGAAGGAGATATGGCATTTAAATTAGATTTAGTGAAAGACATATTGTTAGTAATGTATCCATACAATACATTTCTTAGATATTGGAATCATGAATGGATGATAAAGTACCATCTCTATAAAAAAAATGTGGCGGCATTTTGGCACTGCCTAGGGGCGGCATTTTGACTAGGGACGTCACTGGCCCCGGGTGACACCAACCCTAGTTATGATGCGTTGATGATCCGCACCATGGCCCCCACAAGGGGGGGGGGGGGCTGACAGGGCTTTAGCCTGGGGGCCCGGGTTCAGAAGGGGCCCGGCGAGGCGAGACGACCAGTAAAAAAAGTCGCCTTAAATAATATTATTATTTAAAGTTATGTGATTGTACGATACAATAATTTATAATTGTGTATCAATACTCGACATCTCCATAATTCAAATGGATGTATTAAATTATACAATAAAACAGTAAACATACAGATTAATTTTACTGCTTACACAATTTGGAAAACGCTACTGTAGAGCGTCACACTGCCTTTATCCTTAGCGATAGGTAGGGGGGCCCACCAAAGATCCTAGCCTGGGGGCCCGCTTCACGATGCGGGGCCCATGATCCGCACACACAATAGAAAAATTAGAGGGAACGTTGGTTACGACATGAAAAACCCAATCGATTTTGCACGCATCAGCGAAACATTCATCGTTGAAATACGTACAATATCATAAAGTAAGAAGATAATTGAATGCTTTTCTAGGCTGTCAAATATGTATTAGCCCAGGGCCCCTTCAAGCGTAAATACGACCCTTCTTGGATTAGTCAACTAGAGATCTCCACTGGATATGTTTTGTTTTGTTGTAGACACTAGTTCCTTGAAATTTTGGCGATACTGTTCATCCAGGAAAGTCAGATGTTTTGATGATCCATCATCAGTCATCCTCATTACATATCCAGCCCTCAGCTTCGCCATGCGTCTACATCTGAATTAGCGGCGATTTTCTTTGACGCAGATGACGCATCGATTCGTCAGAAGATAGAAGTGTTGGTCAGTGAGATAATCCAACCGTTTCTACCTAGACCACATGTAGTTTCAATCACAATAGGTAGGTAGCAGAAATGTTTAAGACAATTGATAAAATAGTCCCAACTGTCCCTCCGCGCAGAGGTAACAAATTACAAGTTCCGTATTTTCTTCGCAAATATTAAAAAACACTGTGTTCCAAGTGTCTCTGCAAACCCCCTATGTTTTAACCCATGGGTAGTCAACCTTTTTATACCTACCACCCACTTTTGTATCTCTGTTAGTAGTAAAATTTTCTAACCGCTCACCGGTTCCACAGTAATGGCGATTTATAAAGTAGGGAAGTAATTTTACTTCATAAAATTTATAAAGCAGAGTTACAGCAAGTTAAAGCATATAATAATAATTACTTACCAAATATTTTATGTCAGACTTTCGGTAACTTTGGTAGAATAAATCTTTATAAAACAACTTAGGTACTGTAGTTAACTCTATCTTTTTATTTATACTTTGCATACATATAAGCATGAAGTCTAATGAAATTTCTGAGGCTGACGCTGCGAAACTAAATACTGGATATCTGGCTCAATTTTTTGTGAGGAACAAACGAAGGTCACATCTTTGGGAAATATAATGATGTATGATAACATAATGGAAATGTGTTTAATGTAATGTGAACAATCACAAACACCCAGGCTTTGAGAAAAACACATAAATGTTTTTGTCATAACCGGGAATCGAACCCAGAACTCTCGGGTGGAAGGCCAGCGCCTTACCCACTGCACCACGAGAGCCGCCTACTGGTTTATTATTGACACAATATAAGTTATAAGATAGGTAAGTATAATATATATTATGTTTGATTACACAACGCGTGTGCGAGGATAAGTATTTAGGGAGGTTGGAACTGAATTCAAAAACATTATCTATTATTATGAATCTGAATTTAGCGTCAACCGAAATACTTAATTACTTAGGATATGTGCAACTTCTGGGGCGCCTCGGCGAGCTTAGGCCTACGTCCCCTTTATATGTAGTTACTGTCTGGAGGGTTGGATGATTTTTGAGTGAAAAGTGGCCTCGGTGGCTTCGCGACCGACCGATGCCAGTTTGGAGGTCTGAGTGAATTTATCTCTAGTAAGTTTAACAAGTTTTTTCTTGCGTCCAAAACAAGGGCTCCGTCGGTTCAGGTCACGTCGTGTTCTTGTGCTTCTTGTTTGCTTCCGGCACTGCAGTTTTCGTCCGCTTTCTCGTCCAGGTCATCGTCTTCTTAGGTTTTCTTTTCCCAGCGGTAGTCACCAGGATTGATGATGTTTTACTTCTGAGTCGTAGGATGTCTGTTTGAGGGCTTGTGCAGCGTGGGTTGTCTTCATGTGGTTTTTAGGATCTCGGCGCTTGGATGATTGATGCAGTTCCCTCGAGTATCAAATCGTCTTTTTTTGCTAAACCCTTGATCTAAGTGGTTTGGTATTTATTATTTTTTAATACCTAGGGTGGGTGGGTTCTGATAATTGTACTTAGGTCAAGTGACAGACTGGCCACCATCTTTTGTTATTTAGTTTATACTTGAGGGAAATTTGATCTCCGTGTGACGCAATAGGGTCCCGATTGCGGTCGCTGAAAAAGAAGGATTGGAAGTCTGAAGGGACCTGAAGGTCAACCGAAATTCACGATGAATCGGTTTTATTACAGCTACCGTGCGGGGAGCGTCCAGATGGTTGCCATCATAAAAAGAGGGTGTTAGTACCTATTGACGTTGATAGTTGGAATTTATGGTTTTTGTATTGAGGAGGCCACACAATCAATCCAGTGCCCTTGTACTTCCACGTCCCTAAATCCGCCACTGATCCGAATTATGACAATGCAATGTGATGTCAGATGTGTAATGCATAGAGGCCATATAGCAAAGTGTAAATGTGTATATACCTACCTACTAAATATACCAAACTGGCCTAAAGCCATACAAAACATACAATGTTTGCAAAGATTCTCGTTAATTGTTATTTTGGGACGTTATAAGTAGGTACTAAATCATAATATTAAAATAATATACTTACAATATAGGTACATAATTTATCGAAGTTTAACATACAGCAGGCAACGATAAAATTAACAGTGTGGAAATATTCAAATCGTAAAGATAGTGTTTAATCTATTTTAGTGCATGTGTCGTAAAATATCCACCTATTATAAAAAGGTAAAATATTATAGAAAAAATTGTTCAGTAAAATATTGATGACGAACAATTCAAATTTAAGTAGGTACCTACTGTAAATATGGCTATTTTTGGACTTTTTTTCAGTTATCTACCATCTTAGACTATATCAGCGATTTCAAAACTGGGAGGCGCGGGGTGTTGCAAAGGGAGGCGCGAACGGTTTAGCACAATTAATTAATGTAGCCACAGGTTAGCAGTTTGCAAATATATAGTTTATAAAACGGCCGCTAGTTATAAACATAAATTCCATAAAAAACAGTCCTATAAAAGGTTGTTTGCAAACCTATCTGAAAATATGGAGACTAATTTTATAATACCCCACTTCTATACTATTGTGAAGCGCGCTAGCTATCTCGTGAAAAAATGAAATAAAGGGTCAACTCTTAATTTTAAAATTTAAGGCAAATTTGTTGAGGAATGATAATTTTAATTTTGCTGTTAAACTTGTCTATTTGGTTGAAATTAAAAAAAAATGAGTGAATACATCAATGCAACGACCAGCATTCGCTGATTTAAAAAGACAAATTGAAGGCATTCATAAAAAAATTGAGCTTTGGAAATCAAAATTACAAGTTCGCCATGTTTCCACTTTTAAATGATTTCTGCACTTTTCACATTATTTTATTAATAGTAAAAAAGTCGTCTGCGGTACTGTTTTGTTTCGGGACTATTGAATATTTTAAATAAGTGGTTGTGCGTTGCAATTTGATGTGATACCTATATGATGATTGATATAATTAAATGATAACTCCCGTGTATAATTTAAGAAACTGGAAAGGATTGACTACTATTCAAATTGATTATGCTAAGAAACAAGCACATTCATCGCATGAAAAATAAATTAATTTAAAAATGAATAAAAAATATGTAGTAAAACCTTGTTTATTTTTATATTTTTTTTTTCATTTTTATATTTGTACATTGTTGACTATTTAAAAAGGTGTCTGTATTATTTAATGAAATACAGGGGGGGGGAGGCGCCAAGATTAGATTTTTTTTAAAAAGGAGGCGTTTGGAAACCACTGTACTATACTATTGTCTACCATAGCCTGCCTATATTCAGAAGACACCCTTCGCCACTGGGACAGATAGATGAGAGAAAGTCTGCCGTCTGAGGTTGGACAATATTGTTACCTAGGTACCTATCTATTATTGTTTTATCGATATTTTATACTTCCATTCAATATTTCTGAAGAGTAGAGCGCGTGTACCTAAGTATGTAGGACGTAGGTACTTCACTAATTTAATTGACATATTTGGAAATATCACTGTTTCAAGTAGGTAGGTATGTTTAAATATTGAATATAAAAAATATATTTTTTCGACCCACTAAAGACTGACTGCATGAAGTCAATAACAATGCATACAAACTCTTGCAATTTTTTGTTTTTGTTTTGTTCACAATGCGAAATAGGTGGCCGAGTTTTTTTTTAAATTTTCATTTAGAGGTCACAATGCCAGACGACCCAGACGTACCAAATGCATACAGATGTATTTTAGGCTTGTTATGCAGTCACCGATATGTGCAATAATATCATCATTACAATAAACCACACTCTTGCCAACAAATAAATTAAAATATTTAAAAAAAAAAATACGATAATCGTAAAAAATTCAAGGACAATTAATTAGTATTGGAATATAGCATATTATGCAACAGTGGCGAAGGGTGGAGGTAGACTGTTAAGATTCGACATAAATAGTTCACACTAAACTTTGTCAGTCATACTAATTTGTTTTCATAGAGCTAAGAATACAATTTGCAGATGGCGCTGGTTAGTTTTTGAAATGAAATTAAACCTTGCTTAAACCAAACCATACTAGTTTAGGTTTAGTTTTTTAAAATTCGTTAATCCTTGCCGCCAGCAATCTACAATCGATAAAAAATATTCTCGCATCTATAAAATATCTGAAATTATGTATGGTTTAATGGCATAATTTTGGATATTTTATAGATAAATGAATATTTTTTGACTATTATCTACTATGGCCTGGAAAAAGCAAGGTTTAATTGAATTTTAAATTCTATCTACACACGGAGTCGTCCAGATGCAAAACCTGGTTTGGACAGATTTTTGGCAAAATAATAAAAACTGTTTTTGACACTTCTAGGCAAGATATCATTACGCTTTTATTTAGAAAATTTAAAAAATATATATATTTCGTTGGTACACAAAAGCATTTTGTAATCAGGCTTTAAAATAAATAGGTATTATGGTTTAAAATCTGAATATGACAGGTTTTGCACCTTAATTGCAACCGAGATCATCAGAAATATAGCAGGTTTTGAAACCGACTGAATTTTTCAAACCTAATTGTAGGTATAAGGTTTATGCAGTGGTTTGCAGCTCGTTTCATAGTTGTGTAGCCTGTAGCCCATATACTATTATGTTTAGCCTGAGACGAGTAGAATCCAGGGCTACCAAAACCTCAGAATCGAAAGAATATGGGGATAGCAGGTTTTGCACCTGGACAACTCTAAATGTAGTCTTATTCAATGAAAACATATACGTTTGACTGACAAAGTTTAATGTGCATTAATAATGTCGGATCTTCACAGCCTACCTCCACTCATCACCACTGTTATGCAAAGAATAAAATACACTTATACTTACAAATAAGTGTGTTGAAAATTTAAACAGGTAAAAATAATAATGCGGAACCATGGGGAAGGTGTTTGTTGTAGGAAAAAAGGCTGTGATACTTACCTACTGTTACCATTATGATACGAGTATTACGGCCTATATTGCAGCGTGTAGCTGTAGTTTTGTAGCACTACTGTAGGCCGTAGGGTGAGGAAGATTCGGCCACGGTGACGGAATTATTTACTACATTCTTTATGTAAGGCCTTCCACTCACGAAAATACTAAAAAAGACGAGACTGAAACTTAAATTCCAGCCAGTATCTAGCTAATGTATTCCAATGGGGGCTCGCCCACAGCAAGAATGGAATCTCTCAGTTTTAAAACGTTCATTACTAAACTGAAGAGACGCGACATGCTAGTCACCCAGTCTCTCAGTTTCCAGTCTCAGTGGTGCCAATATCAGTAGATTCTATGAAAAATCATATTTTCTTACGAAAATTGGTAGCACTGAACTGAATTGAACAAGCAATAACAAGTCAAGACGTTAAAGTTAAAGATGGGCGAACTGATTTTTAATTAAAAAATTGTGGCAAAAGATGAGAAAATACTCCTGCCTGTACAAACAATTACACGCTGTCAGAATATTACCGTAAAGATATTACGGAAAAGGCTTAGAATGAAGCAGGAAAGACAATGGGTTTGAGGTTATGCGACTATTATTGCAAGTGGGTTTCAGTGGCGCCGTGTGCGAAGCATGAGTCATTGGCCAGTTCATGAGTTCCATCAGCAACCAGTTATTCAGATTTTAGTTTCTCCATGAGCGAAAGGCCTAATACTAAAAAAAAATTGTCAACCGCTGTTTTAGACTATCTCTTCGGATCCAGATATTTCACGTGTGTAGTCCCTATATCAACCAGTCAATAGATTCCAACCCGTTTTGGACCCTCGCTGAATTATTAGGCACGGTGTAGGGTTCAAGGTGACCTTGGCGTCGCAAAATATGTGCAGAAAATACCCGTGCGGAAGGGGCATAGTTAATTCAAAGGGTGCCCAACCAACCCGGCAAGTCTAGACGGGCCACCCTCCGGAATGAAAATCATATTGCTTCATCCCCTTTGCTTCAACGCTACAAGAGACAATAATAGACCTACGAGCTACGACTGCGATTGTAGCCGCTCCTTATTCTATTATCGAAGATAAACTTTACTTATGCAGTTGACATTTCACATTATCACAGTTCACCGTGCGATGTTGTATCGGAAATAGAAGGTGGTATAGTATTGAGATAAAATGTATGTACCTATAAGAAGTAAAATACCTACCTAATAAAAAATCACCGGTATACAGGGGAAAGACACAAGAAAATAGATAGGTGAGTAAATTAAAAATAATTTCAATCATATTATCATATAATTTAAGTAAGTACCTACCTACATAAAATTCTTCGTACTTATCTTAAGGCTATAATTTAGCTGGGGCACGGTCTAAAACGATCGTGACTACGCGACGCGAAGATTGTGCAAATGACGCGTGCAGAACAAAAGATAATTTGTCATAAAAAGTCAACATGCGTCCATTTAATGTTATGTTTATTGTTCTATCACTAATAATGATCGTAATATATTCATTGACATGTTTTGTTTTTCAAGTAAATGGGTAACGTTTTTTAGTCATCTTTACACGATTTAAGAATCAATTCTCCCGTCGCCATCACGAAACAAATTGACGCGTGACAGCTCGACTTTCGCTCTCCGATTGCCAGCCAGTCCGAAATTTCGTCGCACCTATGGTTGAAAACTATTTGCCGTTTCACTGAAGTACCGTCTTAAATATCTTATAGGAATAGTGACATCCTATTATGTTATAGTTAGGTGATACCAACCAATATCAAATTAATGTTTTTTATTGAATCTAATAAAACAACGCGTATTTTTTTGGTCTCAATGCTATACGGCCATCTCATTCCGGTAAGACAGCTCAAGGTGAACTATAAGTCACGTGTTACTTTCATCACGAAATATTATAAATTTTCAAGGGCATCATGATGTGCGAAGAGGTATTCGAATCTGGTCGATTCAAATTTTAAACAATATGGAACATTCGAAACAAGTGAATTAAAATTTACTAAAATTATTTACTTACATATTATTTTTAATTTATCAATGAATTGATTGAAACACAAATTCGTATTAATAAAAACCCAAATCATATGTGTCCAACCTTTTCGCCTCCGTGTGCCAGACTGAGTGAAGACGAATTGTCTTGAGCGCACATAAAATAAATAATGTAAAGATTATGTAGCTCATGGCTTCCCACCCCATTTCGAGTCGCAATTTCCTTATGTAATATCCTAGTAACTTGCAACCATAGAACAGATTAATAAATAGAATTTCGATAGGCTATACCCAAATACACTACATTTTGAAGCAAAGTTTACAATGTGTGAGTGTCCTACGAAAATGAAACACACATTATATACGTGCAATAGTGTGTGTTGCAACCTTCAAATATAGTATACACCAATACTGAATGAGCGTCAGTGTATAAACCGAGAGCAGTTCTTAGAACGAAGAACAAGCTTGACACGTGTTTAAGTTTATCCCATATTCTTCCACACTTCAGAACGGTTGCCGGTTACTTCACACCCGTTAAATATTTTAATTCCCATTAATTCTGTGTTCCCTGCTTGCAATATTAGCCAATTAGCATTCTATATTTATATGTGTAAAGTTGTAACCATGTCCGATCATAAGAAGATCATAACTTACATATATCAGAAAAGAGACTTAACTCAAAAATTGCAATTATTCAGGAGGGACATTTTAATTTTTATTCGATCTTTGATTCTCCGTATTTTCAAAACATTGAGACAAAAATAAAATAAAAATTCACGTTTCGAAGATATTTCTCACATATGCGTACTGGAAAAGCGACGCAACTAAAAAATGTCACTGTTCAAATTCACACAACGTCAAATATGGCCCAGTGGAAAAGTAACACTTGTGAAATCTAGGGATAAAAAAATAAAAAAAATTACTTTCGCATATACGCACATGTAGATGGCGCTAGCGAGGTTCTAGTGGTGATGATAACAGAAAATCGACATATTTGAGTTAGGTCTCTTTTCTAATACATGTGCGATAATATGAACCTCCACATAGTGGAGATTTATATTAACTGATTTTTGTTTTTACGAGAAATATATGTCATCCACTGCTTAACCTATTAGGTCCATACTCTAACTCTTACACACATTGGAAAAATAATAAATATGTTTATTTGCCAGACCCAGACGATATTAACCGTCTAACTAACGTCTAACTAACGATATTAATCTAAGACGATATTGCCGTCATCGGCATATCTAAACTAGCCTCGTCTGCTACACAGCCACAAATCAAGCCTTGTATGGATGTCGCACTAATATTAATCACATAGCCACCGCGCACACAATTATGAACCAGGCAACAGTGACGATTGTAACCTCTCGAAACGTCAAAGCCGTCAACAATATTAAACGCCAAACAAAAATGCCACCAGACGTCAAAACAGCGATTATTGAGTGCAGAAATCTTCTGAAGTGGTCTCTCTATTGCAGGGGTTGCAAACCTTTTGCATACCACGCGCCAATTTTTTTCACAGACGAGTTCAGATGCGCCACACAAGTCGAGCACCTTTTCTACCTTCTTACGTTCACGGTTGGGGATGGAAAATAGGGATAGGGGTAGGATCTGCTTCGCTTAGGGGAGGAAAAGGAATAACTCAATCACGAAATTAAATTGAAGACACAAGTGGATGAAGGAGTTATGTTACAAAATCAAAGTTTTGAGTAAATTGAGGTCAATGTTTTTTGATGTATTTTTTTCAGTTGAGGATAATTTAACTAGTGATGTATTCAAGTGGTAACTAAGGATCGCACAATTTTACCAACGTCAGAAATAGTTTGTTAAAATCTTCAAATAATGTGTAATTTATTTAAAAAACGTGTACATGACACCTTCATCCGCTAAAAATAATAACAAAATAAAACTAAAACTAAAAAAAATAAAGTAACCTAGTCCCTTCATCCCTTGCCGTAATGCCAGACCAATGAACATTTTAAGATGTTTGATAGATCCATGTGAAAGATGGATACATAACACCTTCATCCGCGCAATAAAAAAACTTTGTCATAAAATGTAACATAACACCTTCATCCACTTGTGTCTTCAATTAATTAATTTATGCCAGTTCAAAAAACACACGTTTATTGGAGCACCGATCTACAATAGTCAGAAATGATCTCTTGGACGAGAGGGTGATCGCTATCGTGGACCAGCTGCTATCATCATACCAAAACCTCAGTTCTCTAGACTAGTATGCTGTCTATCTATCGACAAATTTAAAAAATCTCGTATTTCACAACCAGTGTTCTCAGATTCATTGATAAGAGAAGTTGTTTAAAATATTGTTTTTATTACTTTTTTCCTTTTCCTCAACATTATTCTCAAACAGACTTACGAGGTTTTAGTAGTACGGTGACGATATGCATGGTTAGTAAAAACAACATCATTTTTCTGATTATACAATCAACTCAGTTTAATTTTTCTATATAGTTAGTTACTCACGCTATCGCTTCGTACTGTTTAATAAATTACAATGGGGAGTGTTTTAGCACACATGGGTATTGTAAACATAAAGGTCAGAAAATAAACCAGATTATTTATCATACAACGTGTTCACTAGGGTTTGTAATACCGTGATAATCCCGGATATATTGAAATAGTACCGATCTTTTGGGATTAGTTTTAATATGTCTTATCACTATTAGATTAAATTACAGTAACACAGTTAAAAATACTGTGTTACTTAAATCTAAAGATTAAGTTATAACTAGAAAATAAAATATTTTAATATAAATACTAGCTAAGTACAAGGTCTAAGCTTCTAAGTGTTCATCCGTGAGAAAACAAACCCAACTTCTTCTTCTTCGATGGCGATACAGCTCAAGTCGAGCCCTGGCCTCCTCCACCGCCGTCCTCCAGTCGGAACGGTCCTCCGCACGTCTTTTCCAGTTCCTGATTTTTAGCAGCTGGTTGGCATCTTTTGTAATGTTATCACCCCATCGTGTGCGTGGCTTTCCCACTGGCCTTTTCCCCCCTGGGTTTCCTTCGAGGATCTTCTTCGGTATCCGTGACTCAGGCATGCGCTGGACATCGCCTGCCCTGTTTAGCCTCTGGAGTTTTATGAAGGTGGAGAGTTTTGAATCTTGGTATAAGCGGTATAGTTCCGTGTTGTACCTAATTCTTCACTCCCTACCATCATTCATGGGTCCGTATATCCGCCTCAGGATCATTCTCTCAAAGCAGTCCACCATTTCAGCTGCTTTCATATTTAGCGTCCATAACTCTATAACGTCTCCATCTCGTCCATAACCAGTCTCTATCTCGTCCATAACCAGTCGCACCCATATGCAACGACTGTGCGTATGACGGTTTTATAGAGCCGTATCTTAGTTTTTCTGTGGACAAAAAACCCAACAAATGAGGTAATATTCTAAGTTGCCTCATTGTTACTTTTGTTTCGTCAAGGATAAACATTTAGAACAGCGGTTCTCACGAGAAATTTAACTGTGGCCGCACAATTAACATTGAGAGTGCTATGAAAACGTCTGGTGGCCGCACCAAATTTTATTTTTGTTGTGATTGGAAAAATTAAAGCTAAATTTGATTTACATACTAAGAAAATGGATCAATTTATTTATAGACAAGTCCGTTTAAGGCTATACCTCAGCTGAGGCAATGGTCTAAAAAGATCGTGACTAGGCGATGCGCGGATTGCGGGTCGCGGGTGCAAATGACACAAACCGAACGAAATATAATTTGTCATATAAATTCAACATGCGTCCTTTTTATGTTATGTTTATTATTATATTCGTAATAATAATAGTATATTCATTGACATGTTTTTTTTTTCAAGTACATGCGGAACGTGTTTAAGTCATCTTTACACGATTTAAGAATAGGTATATTCATCCGACTCCATCACAAAAGAAATTGACGTGCGAACAGGTCGACTAAATCTCTCCGAATGGCAACGCGCCTCACCGCGGCCGAAATTTCGTTCCACATAGTGTTGAAAATTATTTTCCGTTTCACTTATGTACACTCTTAATAAAAGACATTTGAACATTTTAGTACATATCTATTTATTTAAAAATAATGAAAATGGAAATTCCTCGGTTCTCCTTTTTTCCAATGCGAGCCGATGGCTGCTTCAAAGTTTACATCTGTCAACTGGCTTCGATATTTGTTTTTTTATGAAGTGCATTATACTGAATGATTTTTCACAGTATACAGTACTAGGAAAAATCGACAATATTAATAAAAAAAATATTGTTGCTTATTCTTTGAATTGACTTTATTTTCAGAAACGGACTATTTCACGCATAATCTCATGAGCGTGGAAAGAAATTTAAGACAAGTCATGTGTATTTATTTATTCAACCAATTTCATAATTTTATAAATAAATTTTTGAAAATATTATTCTGTAAAGCGCTGGTGGCTGCTGAAAAACCCCCTGGTAGCCGCATTCTATAACCTTGAAGTTCTTCAATCACGAAATGTGTTTGTATACTTTAATATATGTACATATAATATGTAAAATTGTGTCGACGGTTATATTCGAGTCAGTTTATACGCTGTGAAAGAATTTTTATACACTAATGACTAAAGGCACCGTGAAACAGACAAAACTTTTTTTTAAACATGTCATTAATTTCTTTCTTATCTACTCAATTATAATAATACAACGCTTCTTAAAAATATTCTAGGAATTTTACCTATTACCTAATAATGTGTATGTGGGACGAAGTTTTCAGCCGCTGTCTGTTTATTGTTAAGACGGTACTTCAATGAAACGGCAAATAATTTTCAACTATAGGTGCGACGAAATTTCGGACTTGCTGGCAATCGGAGAGCGAAAGTTGAGCCGTGAACAACACGTCAATTTGTTTTGTGATGGCGACGGGGGAATTAATTCTTAAATCGTGTAAAGATGACTAAAAAACGTTACCCATTTACTTGAAAAAGAAAACATGTCAATGAATATATTATTATTATTAGTAATAGAACAATAAAGATTACATTAAATGAGCGTCACGCGTCATTTACACAATCTTCGCGTCGCGTAGTCACGATCGTTTTAGACAATGCCCCAGCTGAAAATTATTATGATGCACGCGGTGTAGGATGTGTTCAGGAATCATACAACATCTGGCGGAGAACGATATTTATTTTATTAAAGGTTTGCACGATATAGCGTAAATACAGTTTATTTCTATATTATGAATGTAAATGTTCGAGAGTTGAAGATACGACTGACAAGAAGTGTTCGCCGTTCCCAGCGCGTCGTTGGAATACACGGCTATGTTTGTCTTGCCTTCTCGGAATTTGTTATAATAATATCTAAAGCCAGTTTGTACTGAAAATAAAAATTGAGCTTCTGATTATGAGACTGCCAGAAGCCAGTCCCGGCCCGATCTCCGAATGGAGGTCAATTGAATGGATATCATTACCTACATGTATACTATCGGTACAAATACTGGAGAAATAAATTGTTACGATGGCCGCGCGGCTTAAGCGTCGGCCTATAGTGTCGTGGGTCCCAGGTTCGAATCCTGTGTCTGGCAAGTACACATATTGTTTTTCAATTTGTGCATGAGTCAGAGTATGGACGTAATAGGTTGAGCAAGTGGCTGACATCCATTTCTCGTAAAAAAAAAAACAAAATCTGTTAATACAAACCTCCAACTCTGTGGAGATATAATATCGTCTCTGTTCTGGCAGAACACACTAACTGAAGGATACTAGTTTTGAGTAATTTGACTTTGAAGTTGTTAACATGTTTGAAATGGTCTATCATGTGAGTTTATTAAGTAATCGTAAAAAGGATGACTTTAAAATAAAGAATTTATTTATTAAGAAGGTTTCCAGACGGCAAAGTTTGAAATAAGGTTTTTTTAACAACATATTTAATAACATTTTGGTATAACTAACTCAATATGTCATTTTTTCGAATTAGTGTCATCTGCCAGAACAGTGACGATAATGATCCTATTAGGATCGGATATGGTCGGAATGAACGAATGAATACAATCCCGGTACCTGGAGGTTGAGGCCGGGATAGAGAATATTCATAATGAAATATCCAGATGGAACGTTCTGTCCGGTATTTCAATCCCTGGTGGATATCGTGATTCGTGACCGAGAAAAATTAATGAATTTTGAAAATGAGTCCTTCTTTAATTATATGACGTATTCTGTTACTTGAAAAAAGTGTTGTTTGCGTGATCTAATTAACTAATTGATTATTTTGGCTGGGTTAAACAAGTATCTATTATTATTAATTATATGTTTGTACCTACCTATGTAGGATGAACCCATTTCTATACAGACGGGCCAAAAGAAGAGACTAGACAGGGTCGCGCCAAGGGTGTGTGCTGGTCAGGTGCCAGCTTAAAATTGCTACCCCCATCCCCAAATAAAAAAAAATGGTTTTAAGTAGTGGAAATATGAAAGATATCAAAGCAAGGTTGAAATAATTATTTTATTTTCATCAAAATATGACATAAACCAGCGATTTCCAAAGTGGGAGGCGCGCTTCCCCAGGGAGTGTTGCAAAGGGAGACGCTAAAAGTTTAACACAATAATTAATGTAGCCACAGGTTTACAGTTTGCAAATGCATAGTTTATAAAACGGCCACTAGTTATAAACTACATAAAAAAACAGTCGTATAAAAGGTTCTTTGCAAACCTGCCTGAAAATATGGAGACTAATTTTATAATATCGTGAAAAAAATAAATAAAAGGGTCAAATATTAATGTTGAAATTTGAGGCAAATTTGTTTAGGAACGATAATTTTGTTGTTAAAATTGTCTATTTGGTTGAAAATTAAAAAAAATGAGTGAATAAATCAATGCAAGGACTACTAATGCATTCACTGATTTAAAAAAAACAAAGTGAAGGCATTCATAAAAAATTGGAGCTTTGGAAACCAAAATTACAAAAAAAAATAAGTTCGCCATGTTTCCACTTTTAAATGATTTCTGCGGCAGATGTATTGAAGCAAACAAAAATCTATTTACTGAGTCCTTGGTCAGTTTGCTAATGCACTTTTCACATTTATTTATTAATAGTAAACAAATGAAATAAAAGGGGGTAGGCGCCAAGATTAGATTTTTTTAAAAGGGAGGCGTGGTAACATAAAGTTTGGAAACCACTGACATAAACTATGCCTTTGTGATTTATAAAGTGAAGCTACTAGAATTTATCGATAGACTAACGAAGTACAATTTATGAAACATCGAATAAAAATGTCCCGCAGGCGACTTTTTTACTATCCGTAAAATAAGCTAATGAGAAAAATTATTTTTCTTTTATCTTTCTTTATGACTCTCATTTTCTGGTGCTCTTTGTTGTAAGTACAGAGAATTATATTTTTCAGAAACGTTATATTAGAATTAGACCATCAAACTGACCCACACATTAAATCTTTGAAAGAATACTTTTCTATATTTTCATTTTTTTGCCGTTCTGTGGTAAATGTAAGGTAATAGTCAACGTGCCTAGGTACTTCATACCTAATATATATCATAACATAAGATTCAGTTTATGTAATTAAATAACATATTTATTTTTCAAACAATCATTCAAAATATTTATTTTCGGACCTTTGCCGCCCGGGTGTTTCGCGCCCCTAACACCCCCGCTAGGCGCATCGCTGAGACTAGAGCAGGAGCAGCTTTTGTGATACAAAGGTATGGACAAGAGTCGGAAACTTGAACCAAAAATACTGATAATGAAAGCTGAATAAGATGGGCGATCTGCTTATGCGTCGGTTTGTAATGTCGTGGGTCTCAGGTACACATCATGGGTCTCGCAAATACAAGCACACCGTCCACCTACCAAAATGTGTCCGCACACATGTTTTTAAGCCCCGCACATTCCTCACACAAAAATATTGTAAAAGAAAGTTTCACAAGGGGGGGGGGGGTGACAGGGCTCTAGCCTGGGGGCCCGGAATCAAGGAGGGCCCAGCGTGGCGGGTAGACCAGATAACTGAGATAAACATATATCACAAATTTGCTCTAATAGTAAAAAAAAGTCGCCTGCGCGCTACTTTACTTCTTGACCAATAAATTTTTCAAAATAATTACGTGACGGTGCGGTATAATTTTTGATTATTTTGTGTTGATGCTCGACAACTCCACAATTCAAGATAATGCATTAAAATACAAAAATCGCTAATAATACACTAAATACTCTTATTTTATTTTAACTTAAACACCATTTACAAAAAACCACTATAGAGCGTCACACTGCCTTTAACCATAGTGATAGGTAGGGGGACCCGCTAAAAAACCTAGCCTAAGGGCCCGCATCAGGATGTGGGGCCCATGCTTGTGTTAATATATGTAGTGATAAATAAATAAATAGATAATAGGTATATGTGAAAAAATATGAATATAGATATTAAGTACACCATTTTCATCCTAGAGCTGGAGTGCAAAGTTATGAAGTGGCAACTCTAAAATTATAGTGGTTTTATAAACGAGATCAAACGCAGTAACTGGGTCGTGATTGTTGATTTGATAGGATACGATAGACATCTCTAGTTATAACTTTAAACGATTGAGTAATAAATTCGATTTGTGTTATGAATTTTCTATACACACATTTGGGAACGTTCGTGTCAGGATTGCGTTTGAGAATATGTTCCCATTATGTGACCTTTCAGCCTTGTGAGGTTAAAATACTACTGGGCCTATCCTAAAAATGATGTCAACTGTTTTACATAGATATACAGTTAGTAGGTGCACACCTTCAATTAGTGTGGTGAACTTTGTGTTATGAATTAACTAGATAAATTACCTACATGCGAAAATTGTTTACAAATTGTACACAAAAGGTGTTCTGTAAATACATAATAATATGGAAGCGTTTAATTTTTATAAAATAAAAAAAAATATTAACACTTATTCTTTCAGAGATATGCATGAATTAATCCACTGTTGAATGAAGGCCTAATCAAGACGACTGCATCATTCTCTGTCCTGGCTTTGAACTTTCGCTGAACTCAGCCGCGCACACAGAACCAATGGTAAAATGCTAACGGGCAGTAGCGGCTCGACGACTTTCTAAGTGGTGGGGTTAAGTCATTAATTATCAAATATTATGTTAAAGTATGTACCTACCTACATACTCATATTATTATAGATACATTATGTACAAGCTACTTAGAATAATATGATTTTATTAATGAGGAAATGAGTCATTTTTCAGAATAAATAATATGATTATCTGAGTCGTTACTTAATCACATCTAAAAATTGTGCTTAAAATATAAACTTAATTAATAATAATAATTATTATAGATTTACCATCATTAGTTTTGAACAACAACATACAAAGAGCGTATTTACTCACATATGGCGTCATTCTATTCGGTCCATAGTATGCGTATAATAACGCTAATGCATTCACATACTTTGTAGAAAGAGATTTGTACCGCAGCAACGTGATGGGACGGAGTGACCCTGATCAGCGAAAAATAGACACCATAGCTTTCTTAATTTTGTAGGTACATAGGTGTCACCGCGAAATAGGGCGTATTTAATTTAATAAGTTATTAATGCCGCGTAATCATTATTATGTTATTACATAATTTACAATTATTGCTTTATTTACTTGTATAATAATAAATATCTATCTAAAATGGCAACGGGTTAAGATAGATTTTTTTTTTTTGACCATGTCCGATCCTGATAGGATCATATGGGCCTCAGTGGAGGTTTGTATTGACAGATTTTGTTTTTTACGAGAAATGGATGTCAGCCACTTGCTCAACCTATTAAGTCCATACCCTGACACACACAAATTGAAAAACAATATGTGTACTTGCCAGACCCAGGATTCGAACCTGGGACCTACGGCTTTATAGTCCAACGCTTATGCCGCGAAATAAATTAAATAATTCATTTAATTAAGTAGGTATATTATGACAATGATAAAAATATCGGACGTTTTTTACGCATTCTCCGCATGATAACGATGTGGGGATGGTCCCTATGAGCCCTTACGGCAGAGCCGCCCCTGCTAACGGGGCTCATTTCGAAAAATATTCGTAGGTAATATAAACAATATTATCGTATTTTACATGTTATTGTGATGATATTAATAAACTAAAGTGATTTTTAATTTCAATAACGGTCATCGTGTGGGCGTGACCTGATGATCTTAATTATTAGGACCGTTAATATCCGTTCGTGTCATCCACACATCGCTGTCCAATTAATTTCGACAAGCCAAAATATAATATGCCAAATGTGGTTAAAATAGGCTAGTTGGGCGTAAGCTTTTATTGGACACGAAGTTGAAAAATTCTGTCCAGAATTTGACAGCTTTTATTAAGTTCCCTACCATTTTTTACCAAGTAATTTAATAAATTCACAGACAACACATTCTTTAGGTCGTCTGTCAAAAAATTGTAAATTACGAAAATTTTCTAAAACATTTTTTTTAGCTTTTCTCTTTATTTTATGTCTAAAATGCTAACTTTAACACTATAAGGCCTTGTCCACATTTTGCGTTTTGACTCCTGTGCATTCCAGGGACATGTGACCTCATTGAGTCGTCCACTAGAACTCGCGCCGTGACGACTGTAGCGCGCGGTCGAGGTACAGGTCCACATTCATTCGCGGCGAATCGCGATGAGACACGCACCATATGGCAGGTAATATAAAAATTAAATGTTGTGATCGAGAATTCTTCAACATTAAATTTTCCGAATTTTCGAGAATTCTCATTTCTCTAGATATCATCAATGAGATTATTATGAAATGTTAATGATTAATATCATTTTAATATCCATAATCCCGGAGGTATATTTTTAAACATTGTAAAATGATAATAATATAATAAAACTATTGCGAAAATGTTCTTATGTGGTGCGTAGACCTTCCAACTCGTGCGTAGACCAACAGTGTAGGCCGTAGAGGTCATAATAATTAGGTTGAGTGGTTGACAACACATTAAAAATATTGATCTACGAACTACCCTCTCGCTGTGACGGATCCCTAAACGTTTCTTTACTCAAGAAATCTTTACCAGAATTCTTGTTCTCAAGTGTAGACACTAAAACATGGCATAGGCCATAGAGGAAGGGTATAATAAAAAATATCCATGCTAATATATTATTGATTTTGTAATTCTGCAGGCAGTGGCCATGGGTGGAGGTAGGTTGTTAAGATTCGACATAAATAGTGCACACAAAACTTTATCAGTCATACTTATTTGATTTCATTAAACATTAAGCTAAGAATACAATTTGCAGATGGCTTAAAATTAAATTAAGCCCTTCCTAAGCCAAATCATAATAGTTTAGGTATGATATGGGTGATCCGACAAAAATAGTGCACACTTTTCAGTCATACTTATTTGTTTTGATTGAATTAAGAATACAAACATATTAAAGATGGTGTCATATTAGGTATCTATATTACAGATGGCGTTGGTTAGTTTTTAAAAATCATTATGCCTCTATCTATACCAAACCATAATCGATAAAAATATTATTCTATCTAAAATATCTAAAATTATGCACTTGCAACCAGCGGCGGCTCCTCTAATACCATGCAAGTGCTACGCACTGCCTGCATTTTTGAAGACATCGCTCAACTTTTCATTGTTATTCATACGTGTATCACTCACTTCGCCAAGTAGAATATGTAGCAGTATTATGAACAATACTCCGTTCATGAGCGCAAAGCGATTGCGATCCAAATAGATTTTCAGTTTGCACAGGATTACAATGAGGTCATTGTATACTACTTAAACGGTGGTCAAATGTTCCGGTAATGACATTTTGTGTAGAATCTTTTACACACTTTTAGATCGGCGCACGAAACGAAAGACTCTAGAAACAAAAACGCCAGTTTCTGTTTTATAACAATGTTGGCGAGTTAATATTTAACAATTTTAATGAATCGCCAACATTTTACGAAAGTACAAACTGCCGCGTTTATTTCTAAACCACTCAAATACATTCAAAATAATAAAAAAACACATCAGCGGTTATTTATTTGGCTGACGCATTGTTCGCTCAGAGCGTAAAACCATAAACTGTGACATTTATATTTCTTTATTGATTTTAAATCATTCTAGGTGTTCAAAAACTTTTTTGAGAAATAGTATAAATAAACAAAGACATATTGAATTTACCTTCTGAGAAGTCAGTAAGAGAACACGGCAGCCTTCGGTGATTGAGGTAATCATGAAAAGACGCTTTACAGCCTTACGTGACTAGGACACGTGTTCCGGATGCCGCCAAAGAGTGTGACACTTCGTACCCTTATGGCACAGCCTCAAGGGTTCCGTCGCCATGGCCGGCCCTCCCTCACCCTGCAGCGGTGACACAAAAGCGACCTACGTGCTGGAGGTCTGACATGGCGGGAGGCGCAGGTGTTGGCGATGGACCGAGGGAAGTGGCGCGAACTTGTGCTTGCCATATGCCCCAATGCTGGGTCGTGACAGGGTGAAAGAAGAAGATTTTCTCTTTATAGAAGGTAAACCATTGCGCACTACCAGAAAATGCTATTCTGAAGATCACCGGCTGCCACTGCTTACAACATACATTATTTTGGATATTTTATAGATAAACGAATATTTTTCGACTATTATCTATCTACTATGGCTTGGATTGGGAAGAGTTTAATTGTATTTTAAAAACTAACAAACATTATGTACACATTATGTACATCGTTGCCAATTTGTCAGATCTAGAATTTTTTGATAGGCATCCAGCTTGCAAAAAACGCATCTGGCTTGTGGCGTTTTTACTAGCATTTTAATGCAGCTGCTTTAAATGTGCTGAAAATACGCTAGATATTTATTAGACTATCAGATACCTACTTAATGTAGGTAGGTCGGTACTTAATTTTAGTAGCGTGATAAATAAAACAACACAATTCAACACGTTGGGATAATAGGAGCTTTCTTGGCCTTATAGTGAAATGGAATCATATAATTTAATTTGGCTTAGGTATGTGACATCAGTTTGACGATTATCTGAATGACATGAAATTTGAACGCCGTTGACAGAATTTATTTGTTGTCAATTTTTAAATAGTATTACTGTTCAAATGTGTGGTTTTTACGCATATAGACATTTTTCGATTTTTTTCACTTTTTTAGATACGCGAAAGGAAATGTATTGACTTAGTTCTTGATAGAATAAGTAAATTTACTTGCCATTTTATTTTCTAAAAATCTAGCGTTTTTCCTGCTAAATAGCTTGTTTTCTTACTCTGTCTGGCATGTTTTTCTCAACGATAGTTGGCAACACTTACAGATTATATAAAAAAAAAACAATCCTTACGTTGCAATATTAATGCAATGATATATGATTTTTTTCGACCATGTCCGATCCTAATATGATCATTTATGGGCCTCCACAGAGTAGAGGTTTTGTTTTAACAGATTTTGTGTTTTACGAGAAATGGATGTCAGCCACTTGCTCAACCTATTAGGTCCATGCCCTGACTCTCACACAAATTGAAAAACAATATGTGTACTTTCCAGACCCAGGATTCGAACCTGAGACCCACGGCGTGATAGTCCAGCGCTTAAGCCGCGCGGCCACCGTGGGTGTCATATATATGAATACTCCACATAAAGTTTGCCACATCAAAATCGGACGCTGTCTCTAGCTAGACCACTGGCGTATTTAAGTAGGTACTGCGTAAAAATAAATATTTATATAGACGCAGACGTAAGCCAAATATTTATAATAATTAAACTAAGCACGTAATCTACGTTTGAAATTGTCGTGAAAATTAAATATTTTTTTAAAATTTTAATTATCAGACATTGTTTCCTTATTTATATTAATTTAATAATGTTAATTAACCACACGCCCACACCTAAGCGCGGCCCTTAGTTTAAGATTTGTGGACATAGATAAATGCTGCGACCTACATAGTACGCAGTAAACGCAGAAATTGTTGGCGAGAAAGGGTGAAAATCGTCACCCCATTTTTTTTTTACAAAAGGAGGAGAAATGCCTATTCGCTTCGGTCGATATTTTACGACATTATTCAACAGGTTTGCTTCCGATGCTATTGTGAATAGTTTGGCGGAGAATATGTCTACCGATATTTTATTTAGTTTCTACGAAAAACTAAAGTGGTGATTTTACTTATGCAATGATCGCATTCTGGTGTCACTTTTTTACATTTATTGTCAGAAACATGACTATATTATTCAAATTTTTGAAAAAAAAACTTAAAATTCATTTACCTATAAAGTTGTGATTATATTATGTCGCACGTCGCGTACTATCACGTGACGTCACAGTAAGCTACCGCTACGGGAAAAAAGTCTGTAATGTCGTTTTCTTGATGTTTAAAATGTTATCAGACTGCTGCTCCCATCCCGTAGCATATTTTGAAGCTTTGAACGAACATTGTCAGCAAAATCTGTCGAAATCACCAGAGCAACAATGAGGACACCTGCATGACGAACGTTTTTTATCATTTTCAACTTGCTTACACATTTTCGACTCACGTCAAAATCGTATTTTTTTTTTAATTTTTAGTCGTTGGCACGATGTATTTTCTGAATGTTGTCTATTAGCCATTATGGTCTGCAGGTTGGGTTCTGTTCAAAATATTATCTATGGAGTAATTTTAACGTACGCACACGTAGAAACTGTTAAAATTAATTGACATTAGCATGAATAATAATTCAAAATACTAATAATATATTAGAATTGGCACTCTCCATAATAGAATTTACAGAGATGATGATCGTTCAAAATATTCTGTAAAATGACGAAACCATAGACTAAATTTGTCGCCGCATCACAATATAATCACAATTTTATGAACTAATTAAAATGTCATATATTTTTAATACAGTAATTTCCAATTGAGGTGGGAAAACCCCCATGAAGTGGTGTTGGAAGCAAGGGGTGAAGGGGCGAAGGGGTCAAAGAAAACAAGGCGATGCCTAGGTGTTATGAATCAGTTTTGAAGTCATGCTTTATGCATATGAAAGAACACACATCACATTTAAATAGTTTCCGACCAGTATCTATCATTTTATGTGTTTTATGTCTAGAACTATACAAATTATGTAAGATATGAGCGAAAATTGTATTTTAAGAAATTGATTCTCATCATATTGAACATTCCCCGACCATGTCCGATCCTAATAGGATCATATGGGCCTCGACAGAGTAGAGGTCTGTAATAACAGATTTTGTTTTTATGAGAAATGGATGTCAACCACTTGTTCAATCTATTAGGTCCATACTCTGACTCATACACAAATTGAAAAACAATATGTATATTTGCCAGGTCCAGGATTCGAACCTGAAACTCACGGCATTATAAGCCGACGCGTAAGCCGCTCGGTCATCGTGGGCGACCAGTGATATCTAAATCGATATTGTCTAAGAAAAAAAAAGAATTGAAGAGAAATACTTAATATAGTTCTTAGTTCTTACATTCATGACTGGTCTGAACTGTTTAGAAGCCTATTTTAAATTGGGGCTAATTAAGCCTATGGGCTGACGCTTAAGCCGCACAGCCATCGTGGGTGTGCATTGAAAATTCATAATTTGAAAACACACATGTATATTAATTACATAGAAAAAAAAAATTTTAAAAGAAAAACGACACCTGACGGGATTCCACCTAGACGGGATTCAACCTAGCCACCGGATTCACGCCAATGAAGCTACTGGCATCCTATCTAATTACGACGAATTTAACTACTACTTTTTACACGAAATGCTTATCAAGTTGCGTTATGTTTGGTTGTCGATTTTTGTGTTTTACATAAAGTGCCCTAATTACTAACCGACGCCCAGATCACCCCAAATTTTATCAATTTACCAAGTTTATCCGTTGAATAAAAGAAACAATTTTTCATTTTATTATTTTTCACCCACTTTGGGGGGCCAGCGCTATGCATGGAATTTAGTCCCGCAACTTGATGAATATTATAGAGATACCCAGGCTAAGATCTTTAGCGGTCCCCCCTACCTATTGCTAAGGATAAAGGTAGTGTGACGCTCTACAGTAGCAGTTTCCAAAATGATGTACGCGGTAAAATTAATGTGTATATTTAGTGTTTTTTGCATATTTTAATACATCCATTTGAATCATGGAGGTGTCGAGTATGGATACACTATTTAAAATTTTATATTATTTATTTATCGTACAACCACATAATTTTAAATAATAACATTATTGAAGGAAGCAGGCGACTTTTTTTTTTACTATTAAAGCATATTTTTGTGATGTGAGTTTATCTCACTTATCTGGTGGACTCGCCTCGCCGGGCCCCGAGGCTAGAGCCCTGTGAGATCCCCCCTTGTGGGGGCCATGGGTAGATACATCAGAAGTATGTAGTGGATTTACACCAAAAGTACGTTAATGATCAAGAAAGGAGTTGTAAGTTGTAGCCATATTTTTTTGGAATGATTCTTCCATAATTTTAGATAGAAAAACAATATACTTACCTGTGATTTTTCAAAGTATATTAATTAAGTATGTTGATTTTTCATACACATTTTTTTGTTTATCAAACAAATATTGTTCAATGTATTGAAAATAAAATGTAATTATTTTATCTAATCTTATAGATAGATAAAATAGTGTTTTTGCTACTTGCTACTAAAATTGTTGAAACTTAGACACCATTTTAGCTTCCTCGTACGCAGTTTTTCGCCATCAAGCCTTTGAGAAGAATCGCGGATACGCCGCGTACCTACACATATCGATGGGAGGACACAAGACCTCAACAATACAAGGAACGCGTCCGTTGATGCCCGCTATTGGGACCCCCTGATAAAAATATTAATTATTACCTACTTGTAAAATGTAATCACATTCCATAGAGGGCAAAATGGGTTATCGCTGTCTACAAAGTAATTAATTTAAGCGGTCACAACACAATAATAATTAATCTAAACTAAAACACTTATAAAAATATTACTTATGTTTCTGTATGTCGATTTATTTATTTCTCTCTTTCTCCGTCTCTTTTCCCCGCGGAGAAATGCGGATATGATAAAAAACATATTATGTGTAGTTAGCTGATGAAATGTAAAAAATGTGGCACGTAAAAAAGGTAAATTTAATATAAGCCACTGGTGATTTCTACCAGTGGTATAGTGCCATACTCGCGGTCCTCACTGATTATTATTTTTATATGTAGGTACTCGGAAACAGTCCGTACTTATTGATAAGAACGCCACAAACTGTTATGGAAAAGTGATGACATTAATTATTATGAAATCCGGATTCTGAGTCGATAGCTATTTAAGATTTTTCAATGGTAAATTATTGTTAACCAATTTCTCAATATATTAAATTAGGTACTAGATGGGTTTTAGGTACAAACACACTCTCATGAAAACAATACAAGAAAATCCTACACGCGAGATTCGAACCCACGAACCACGGCTTCATAACAGATCAGTTTGATCAGTCACTCGACCAGCATGAAAATAAAAATATAATCAAAATTAAATTACGATAAAATATTTAGTGTGTGTGTAGTGTGAAGGCCACTGTAGTTAGGCCGTGTCACGAAATTGTAAAATTCGATGGTAGTGGTAGTTATCGCCCATACCATACAGCAAATGCAATATGATAAACTGTATGCAGAAAATGAAACTTGTTGCATATTGAAATAAATTGTAATAGTTTGAAAGATCTCTGAAATTGAAAATCTGTATTAATTGAAACAAGTTGCCGCATTGCATTAAGATAATCTTATCTATAACTAGCACTAACATCGTAATTCCCAATCAGTATCATGGCCTGTTACAATAGTATAGTATATACCTACGTGTGACCCCTTGTACTTGTATAATATGGTAATTTAAAAAAAATAATGTTAAAGGTATATTCATTTAAATATAAATAGTAAATAAAAACAACAATATCGAGAATAAAGCTGACATTTATTATTTTGTTTCCCAAGGTGGGATTTTTCAATACATTTTTTATAATATAAAAAAACATTTTTACAAAATACATGGATATTTTAGCTAGCACATTTTAAGTACACTTTTAAATGGGAATAGAATGCACACCAACCATAATCATGAAGATTTTTGTTTAATAATAATTAGTCACATCATATTTTTTTTATTTAGTATAATTATACGCGTACTTTTGTCTAAACTACGAGCGAATTTGGAAAATAAATAAATATGGTTGGCGACTCCCTACCCGATACACACGTACAAAGCATTGACATAATCCAATATTTTGTTTGGAGCTCTAGCAGTGGCGAAGACTCAATACTAAAAGGTTAATTATTAGACTGAATAAATAATTTAATGACTTACAAGAACTTGTAATCAATCTGTGCCATAAACCATAGAGATTTATTTATTTCCTCGTATTTAAATTACGCACATCGCAAGTCAACGAATATTATATTATTTCAATGGAACAATGTTTTCTATCACATTTTAAAGTAAACAAAAATTTACCATGTTCAGTTCTAAGCGGAGAATACGGACCTCCATAGAGCGGAAGTTATATTAATAGGTTCTTACGAAATAGTTGTTAGCAATTCGCTCAACCCATCGGTTCCTTGCACTGCATCAAAAACTACATATTATATTTTTGTCCAGCTGCGGATTCATATTTTTACAAAGATAGCAACTCTACCAACTAGATGTGGATTACAACTTGGTCACTTTAAAACAGGGCTTCGAACCGGAAATGAACCGAAAACCGTTATTTTTGTCGGAACGAAAACCGGAACCGAACCGGAAAAAAAATTCGGTTTGGTACATGTTCAAACATCCAAGTTAACATGATATTACTACCCACTTCAGTTATCGTAGTATTTGAACAAAATTATAGCTTCGGCCGTGCTGTGCAGCATAAAGCAGTAGGTACCATAAAATGCTCTAAAAATAAAATATTTAAAAATTAATCACTAGGAGCTCACCAGAAAACCGGAAAACCTTATTTTTTTCGGAATGAAAACCGGTACCGAACTGATATACAAAAAAATAACGGTTCGAAGCCCTGCTTTAAAATGATCAAATACTTTGACAAGTTTAAGTATGCACTGTTATTTTCGGTTACAATTCGTTTACATCCCATCAACGTGCAGTCTTCGCCATTGATCTCCAGTAACTATTTACTACACGACATACTTTGACACAGCGACATTATATTAAATTTAGAAAACCTAATGAGTTATTTATATAATTAATATGTATTAGGAACCTGAAATAATAACCTTTAAATTATTCAGTAATATCAAGATTTGGTTCAGCATAATATACAGTTAATATCAAAAGAGGCGGTTTAAAAAAATTGGGCGGATTCATATAATTTAAATTATATTTTTGTATCACTTACATATTTCATATATTATATATTATAAGTATGACAGTGGGGGTTTTAAATGAGGCCTAACCTAAGATGTTGAGAGGTTATGTTTCCCCTCGCAAAAATGTTGCTTGGTTGTTTAACATTGCTAGTTAATAATGATGTGTTTTGACAGCCTCGTTTAAAACCACCACTAAATCGGTAGAACCTCGATTATCTTCAATAATTGAGTAAGAAGATAGCCTGGAATCTGGATAATGGTGAAAAAGCCAAAAGACTTTAAGAGAATATAAACAATTCGTTTGAAAATGTGTGTTCATAATGAAATCCAGATAATTAGGGTTCCACTGTAAGGCACGACATAGCGCAGCAGGCGTTTTTATGGGAGGATATTTTATTATTATATTTATTATAAAAAAACTTTTCTGGAATATTTTTCGTTTTACTGTCTTACATAATATACTATATTATACTTAATTAAATTTCGATGATATCGGTCAGAGTATGCTAGCAGATTGTTACGTATATTGTAATAAAATGACACTTTACATTATAGTAACTTTTATCATTTAAACGAATAAAAAAGATTTATGATTAATCTGTTTTTTTTCAATGTAGTAAGTATATAAAAGTCGAAGATACACTTCACGTGGTTGGGAGTGTTGTGACATGTGTTCCGAATGCCACCAACGTGCGACATTCAAGTGTTGGCACAACCTATATATTTTGTAACACTACACACAGGCCTAGCGCATCTATTCTATACACAAGAGTGCTATCGGCCGCTATCTAGAGTAGTTATGTATCGAAGTATTAGAACTTATTGTAACAATTACAACAAGTTAGTTATAATTGTTACGATAAGTGCTATGTTTTAACAGCACCTCTCTTGTGTGTGCTGAGTTTTAGAGCGAGATAGACAGTTTTAGACTGTTTAAACGGCTAACTTAATCTAACAATTATAATACTTCGATACAAACATATGAAAAACTATCTTCGAGAGCTGCCGATAGCAGTCTGTGTATAGAATAGATGCGCTGAAGCCCAATGACAGTAGTGTATTTAGTAATATAAGTGAAACATGCCCAAACACCGAGGCGTGACAGGGTGAAGCGAGTGTTATAAAAATCTACATACACAGATATTTAATATTATCAAAAATATATCCTAATTTAGTATGAAAAAACATACATCGTACATGAAAGGGTTTGCAATTTCTTTGTCGCGAAATCTGGGGATTAAACATGTTGGAATTTCGGGATTTCGAGATTAGTCTCTTAATATTATTATTTTTGAGAAAAAAAATGTGATTATTTTTATACACACAACATATTAAAATCTTAGGAAAATATCATCGCATAACTTCTATGGGATTATGGGTCGAATTTAAAAAATGTTGAATGACGCACCTACTTATTACTTTATATCAGGGGGGGGGGGGGCACACTTTTTGGATGGAGGGCCAAATTCAAGAATTCAAAATGAGCAGCGGGCCCCGCAAGTAAAATACCATTTTTAGATATACACTATTTATTATCACGAAAAATAAACACTACAAAAAAATAATGAGAAGAATGAAACTGTTGTACATTTTTGAACATCTTTTTAAATCCAGGTGTTAATTTTGCAGTTGATATTCTCAAAACTGCTTGTAAATGGGCATCGGAGATATTTGATCGTAAAGAATTTTTATTGAGGTTCATGATCGAAAATGTTTGTTCACATAATATATAGGTTGCATAATCTTTAAGTTGGTCGAATTTGTCTGAATTAAGGGCATTGTAAAATTTAGAGATTTCTTCACGACGATGCGATTCTCTTAAACCAGTGTCACACTGCAGATCAATAATCTCCAGTTGTAGCTCTGTCGGCACAATATCAATATCTATTGAAATCGATGTTCAACGTAGAAAATAGTGGTTACATGGTGTAAGACGAGACGAAGACGTACTGAGATAATACATTTACACAACAACAAATACTTCAAATTTTAATCTATTGTCAATATTTTTAAAAAATTACAAAAAAGCTATTCGTAATCAGAAGTACAATTAATGATGGCGGGCCGCAAAAAAATACCCGGCGGGCCACATGCAGCTCGCGGGCCGCAGTTTGCCTCCCCCTGCTTTATATGAAATTTCTTGAATGTTTTGAATTCATAATACACACGTCTGTATAAATATGACTAATCTCTGATAATCCCTTAAATCGAATCCCGTAATATCGGGATTGCAAGCCCTAGTAAATATCAATGATACAACATTAAAGAAGCACAGTATTACATAGAAAGCACTATTACTAAATAGGAAATATAAAACAAAGCAATTTAAACACCAATAGCAATCATAACTCTGTAGGTAGCAAGGAGTTGTTACTATAACAAAGCAATTTAAACACCAATAGCAATCATAACTCTGTAACCTCTCAAAAAATGTGTTTGATTGTCATTAATTAATTTAACACCTGTTTTTAACTAATTTTTTGTAACATCACATCGGACTTGAGACGCACTGGCCTCTGAGTAAAGATATAATATGTAGGTATATTTTTTAACACGATGGAAAAAATACAATAACATCAAGTAACAAATAGGTACACTCTTACTTAGGTGAGTGATGTAAATTATCAACATGCTATACAAATTAATACACTTTTACACATTATACGTTCAATCTGGTTTGCGATCCAGATTAAAATTACTTCACATTTTTACGCTACATTTAAAACAAATTCGTTGAAAAATGATCGATTTCAATGTTGTGAATGAGTTTATAATTTGATGATTTTGTGCCGTTACATTGTCTACAACCCTCATATCGCATTCATCATAAATCAACACAATATTTATTATCAGACCCCTAGGGCGTGATTTCACTAAATGGATCGCGCGATGGCATCAGTTGATATCAGGATCCAAGAATATCGTCAGTGTTTTGTAAAAAGGGCGAATAAACCATTTTGGCGAAATCGAGATTTTAATGAAAATACAATATGTACCTCACTAACTTTGTTGTGTAAAAACGGCGAATTTGTATCTCCACAGGAAAGTATTTAAAAACGATAATCGTAAGGCGTAAAACCCACTTAACGCAGCAAGTGGGGCTCTCGCGCAAAATTTCACAAGTGGCGCGTAAATCATCGAAAATACAACGTAATCAAATACGCCAGCGCACACTGGATTTGACGACGCATTGTGCCCGCCTGCCCCATGAGTCATCGTTTTTTGGCTTCTCAGCGATACGAATTAACGAAAATACAACGTAGTCCATTCATTGAACACGGCTAGCAAAATCACGCTTCTGGCAGCGTCGTCGATAGACGGGCGAGAAGCCATTATTTAATAACAGTGAACTCTTTGTTTAGCTATTGCGTGTCCGATATTTCGCTGGTATAATAATGTCATTGTGAATATTAATTACAAGCCCCGAGAAATTTAATAATATTTTTATTGCTTTGTTATGAGAGACGCTGATAATAATAATTATTTTGTGCTCCTTGAGCCCCTTATTACATAGGTGAAGGGTAATGCGCGGGTGGGAGGGGGCCTACTTCGTAGTGAGCGCACCGAGCGCCGCGTTGGTGGGCTTTATGCCTAAGGGCGAATATCCATTTAGTATTACGAATAAAAAGCGAATGTGACATATTAGGCCTTTTAAAATATTATATAATAATGCCTATTATAATGAGAGTATTCTTTCTAAGTTTTATTATAAACTTGTTAGATATTTATAATCATCCACAGGTAATAAACAAATAAATGTCAAGTTTAAAATCTTCCTGTAAAATAGCATTTTGGTTAATTCGCCCTTTTTACAAAACACACGACGATATTTTATAACACGTATTTTAATAATAGGCTAATTATATTATATCCTATAATTAGGACATTTCGTGAGGGTGTTTTTACGAGGATCGGTGGTTAGTAATTCAACTAGACACTTCAATGTTGTTGGAAACACAGTAGAAAATTGTATACTACTTTACGATTTTGATTTCGTTGTAAGAGCTAAAAAAGGTTAAAAAATATATTCATATGTACATCTTATACATACACATTATAATAAGTAATTATATGAGAGTAAAAAAATCTATCGTGTATAAGATACACTGTAAAATATATTATAATTATAAGGATTTTAATTCCCCCTGTTTAAATATATACTACGTATATATTCGGGTAACTTTGGCTCACTGGTTCAATTTTGCTTCTGCATATTATTATAACATTTGCAATAAGGTACAAAAGTAAAAACAAATAATTGCTCTACATATTAAGTGATATTATAATTTTGGCCTAGTTAGGGTTATGCATCGCAGATGCCAGAGATTATAACAGCTGTTGAATAATACATAAATTATGTTTACTTATAGTGTTATTTATGCCAGGGAACACAACATTAATGTGAACTGACTTGCCCTACTGAGCATGGTATAACAGGATCCAGTGGCGAAGGGTGGAGGTAGGCTGCTAAGATCCGTCATAAATAGTGCACACTAAAGTTTATCAGTCATACGTCTTTATTTTCATTGAAATAAGACTACGACTTACAGACGGTGTTGGTTAGTTTTTAAAATTCAATTAAACCCTGCGATAACCAAGCCGTAATAGACAATAGTCAAAAAATATTCGTCTATCTATAAAATATCTAAAATTATGCAATTAAATCATACGTAACTTTAAATATTTTATAGATAGAATAATAATTTTTATCTATTAGTTTGGTTTAAACAGGGCTTAATTAATTTAAAAAAATGAACCAATAATATGTGTAATATGTATGTGTTCCTAATCCAACGAAAACAAATAAGTATTAATGAAAAAGTGTGCACAATTTTGTCGTATCGCCCAAAATATTGTACACTATCATGATTTGTAATTAACTATTTCTTTTATTCAACGAATAATTCACAAGATTTAAGAATGTACCATTCTGATTATTGATGATTTGGTTTAGGCAGCGTTTAAATAATTTTTAAAAACTAACCAATACCGTCTGCAAATTATTGTAGTCTTAGTTCAATAAAAACAAATAGGTACGTATGACTAACAAAGTTGAGTGTGCACTATTTATGTCGAATCTTAACAGCCTACATCCACCCTTCGCTACTGTAGGATACAGATTTTAAGTGTGGAAAATTTTGATAATATGAGATAAACTTAAACACGTGTTACCCCCGTTTCAGACGGGACACCGGTGTCGCGCTTGTATATAATAAGGAGGCCTTTGTATTCGAATAAAAGGGCTTTTGTATTATGTTTATGAACGCCCCAGAGCTAATGAGTCAACGCGTGTCCGGTACACTTTTCCGTCGGACGCTACATTCTCAAGCCGCCGATACACTTGTTTTTATTACCGCTGCCCAGTTTTATGTTCTAATTTATAACGCGACATTATGCGATGACTCTTAGCTCTGGGGCGTTCATAAACATAATACAAAGGCCCCTTTATTCGAATACAAAGGCCTCCTATATTATATCGAGCGCGACACCGGTGTACCATCTGAAACGGGCTTTAAAGAACATGTTGGTTTCAATAGTTACGTCTGTCTCATAATATGTATTAAACTTTATCATGTAAACGTAACGTGAATTCAATATTTGAGGGCAGTCGGCACGTTTTGAGTCTCTTGGTTTTATGTCTTAAAATAACAAAGCTAACCCTGTTTCAAAACTGTTATGTTACTACACCCGGCGGGATAAGCCAGTTCACATTAGTGTTATATTTTGTGTAGAAAAATACTTAGTATAAATGTTGGGTCGGTGGGTCAAATATATTCGAAAATATGGCAACTATTTAATATTAATTAAATCACATTATTCTTTCTAGAAAGTACACAAGAAATTAATTCATCACATACTAGAACTAGATAACTTTAGTTATGCTGTTTTTGTAAATATAGTAAAATTAGCAGATGGCATAAAAAATAACTCTATCGGAATCATTAATATGACGTGACCAATTTGAAACATCATTGGTTCAGGTTCAGATAATTTCAATAAATTTTAATCATAACCCTCATTCCCTAAATAGGTACCTACTACAATTGACTGACACTTTTGAAAAGTTTGAGATACCTACTAGTTGTTGCTTACTTCTGGATATTGAGAATTGTCCGATGAAGTGACAGAAAATTAGGTAAGTTAATTCAGTGACATCGGGTCTTGTCGACCAGCGTTGCCAATTTGACATTTTCTTGCATCTTTGCAACGTTAAATCTAGCGTTTTTCGAGACTGCAAACGACAATTTTTCATAAAATAAGGCCCGTTTCAGACGGGACACCGGTGTCGCGCCCGATATACAACTATACTAATTAAATTATATGCTAAAATTTCACTATAAGGCCATGAATTCTCATATTATTTCAATGTTATTATATTGTTTTATTTCGTACGCTACTGGAATACATACCGACATATGTGCATTAAGTAGGTATTTGATAAGTAGTCAGAAATTTGATGCGCATAAAAATAAATAAACTAAATACCTATCTAACGTATTTTCATCACATTTTAATCTGTTGGAGGCATCAAAAATGCTAGTAAAAACGCCACGAGCTAGATGCTTATCGAAAAATGCTAGATTTGGCAAGATAACCGCTAAATTGGCAACGCTGGTTATATTGGCAGATTGGATATACCTATTATGTGGTGCAAATATGGCACATTTAGTGGGTAGGTATGTCCTTCGAACAATATAATCGTGTTTTTTCCCAACACGAATAAGAAATATTAAAGCATTTATTATAAGAGCACTTATAACAATGATACATATTATAATAATATAAAGTATGACTTCTTAATATCAAAAATAGCTTCATAGTTTAGATAAAAATATTTATACTAACATAATATGTAAAAACAATATTTCATTCAAAATGACACAACACAAGTACATTAGTAAATACAGAATTCCTTTTTTAAAAATGGGCGACTTATAATATAATGAAAATGTGGTTATAGTGAAATAGACAATTATTATATAATTATTTAGGCGGTGTCACAATGATTTTTCTAATGGATGTGAGGATTTTGGAATTACATTTGATTGCATTGCAAAATGACGGTAGGTTAAATTGAAATCTTCCGATATATGGAAAGTACTAAATTCAGAAAAATACTAACATTTAAAGGACGAGTTACACATATTAAAAACTGCACGGAGATTTTTTTTATTCCTCCATATATCTATAAAAATACGAAATTATTAAAATTATTTGGTTTAACAATATTTTGCCTTTTAAAATGAATATTTTTAACTTTGAAGAACTAAAAAAAACAACAAAAATTCTTATAAGATTCTTATTAGAAGTCGATGGCCATGAAAATTAATATGAAAAGTAGCCCCCAACCTCGAAAAGGTTGGGTACCCTTGATTTACTATTTAATATTATTTTATTTTATGTCTGCTGCAAAATAACACAATTGATATTTTTTTATTCAGTCTACCAATCAAAAAGATAAAGAATACACTATAGAAGTTGGTTGGTACAGTCGTAAAACGTGTTTAGATTATGGAAAAACAACATTAATGGCATAGCCAAACAGACTTTGAAGTTCGTGTTATTATTTCGGATGCCATTGAGCATTTTTTTTATTCCGTTGAAAAATATTGCATAATAGATAACTAGAAAAAAAATCATCATGACTGCAGTATATTTGAGGTATAGATATAAATACTACTATTGTTGTATCATTCATAATAGTTTCTGTAGGCGTGTAGACTATAGCTATACTATAGGCCAGGGGTCGGTAAAATGTAGCTCACGAGCCATATTGAAACAAGACAATGATTTGAACACTTGAAATAAGTTCGGAGCTTTCGGTTTCATTATGATCCACCGCTCGAAATGGACTGGAAACTGGGGTGCGCGATAATTTTCCGAAATTAATTTTGACATACTTACCTGATTATTTAATTTTTACGATCATTTGAAAAATATTATATTTTACTTATTGTTTTCAGTTCTACTATGTATGTCAGCAACCATTTTCAAGGTTAAAGCATATTAAGAGAAACAGAATAACATACGAGAACTTGTTTACAATTAAACAAAAACTTCAAGCCGCATCCCTGTAATTTATAACAGCGATGGAAGCATTATTTGTAATTGCAAACGATTTTTTGCATACAAACTAAACTATAGTCGTGAGTTACCTCGAGTGGGCGTGCATTTAATCTAATTTTCATTCGAGTGTTTAATTTTGTGTTTAGATAATAATAATATATGACAGTCGCAAGCATTTACACATCACATTCATATTATGACATTTCAAGGATTGTGTTTCAGATTGATTTCTGGTTTATTAAAATTGAATCGTTTGTAGACACTGAATAAATTATTCGATTTTTAAAAAATCTGACAGAAGTTTTAAATTTTTACATCGTATTTTTAAAAGATAACATTAAAATTGGACTGTTATTATAAATCTATCTAGGTATGTATTATTGTTTAGAAAGTGTTTAAGGTTGTTTTGTTGTAGATCTTTTAATTAACATGGGTACTTATTGTCTTATTTATTCGTTGTTTTATATTAAAAAAGCCTAATTTACACAAAATGTATTAACGTAGGTACCTAGATCAGACCCCGTAAAAAACTCGATATTGTAAAATTAAAAATATCGCCGCGATAGTCCAAAAATTGCTTTTCGACTGACCTTTTGGCCATACCTACTACCTATTAGATGCAAAAAAAAACATATTTTTTAAATATTAATTTATCCATGGTAGGTAGGTATGTATTTTTATTGTGCATGTTGTCAGTTCATTTTAAATCAACCGTACTTGTAAAAATATATTGATGGCTTTCGATAATATGAAGCGCCTAGTTTCAAAAGCCCCTAAAACGATTTTAGGTAATTCTAAGAAAAATGAGAAAAACGATTTTAGGTAGTTTTGAGAAAATGAGAAAAAATCATATCTATTAAATCTGTGAACTTTATGTATTTATTTTTTAATTTGTTACATTCGAAATAGTATTTTGGCTTTCCATTTTAGCGGTATTTGAAAAGCACACCCAACCATTTTAGCGGGTTTTGAAATTTACCCTAATTTTTGATTATACGTATTGACGAATTTTGGCGTTTCTTAAAATTCAATCTTAGGCCAACATATAGGTCACAAAAATATCCATCTAACTACATATCTAACTCAAAAATTTTCAAAAAACGTTTTAGGGGCTTTTGAAACTAGGCGCTTCATATTCTAAATCGTTATGCGACTAATATAATATGTTTCGAAAGTTTGTCAACCCCTGTACTATACCTACAGAAAACATGATTAATGTGACAATACCAATGCACGCTGTTGCGTTGTATCCAAACGGTACAGGGATGGAAATATTGTTGATGTATTAAAAAAATGGAATTAAATTTTTCACCTTATGTGGGTAAATCACATTTTTTACCTTCATACGAACCATATGGGCTGTTTGCTACACTTTGTTGTTGGCAATTCACTTAATAAAGTGTTTAGGCTCAAATATATTATTTTCACACATGCGCTCGATAGAAAAAGAAAATTATTGTGAATTTCACACAGTTAGTGGGATTCGAATTACGATCACTATAATCACTAGCGCAATGCATTAGGTAACACTGAAATAACTTTGCCATACATATTCTAATGATATTAACATAACTATAATAAGTAGTAACACATATTATATTTTTTTTTGTAAACGTCATTTGCATACTATTTTATAATAGCATAGGAGTTTTACCTATTTTATTTTGTATCATTGTCTATGGTGAAGATTGTTATTTGTTGTCAATGGGTTATTGATTGAATGATCGTTTTTTGGCGGGAAGATTGAATGGTATCAGTTAGGTGAGCATGTTTCTTTGAATTGTACCGCACTTATTATAAAAAAAGTGGTAGTAGTAGGTAGATGAGTCCACTCTTTCAAGTTTTTCACATTTTTGTAAGTGTTCACAGAACAGGCAAACAACCTTTAATCATGATTCAATTATTATTCTCCATCTACTGTTAATAAGCCGCATTTCGTGGCTTAAGAACCTCCGTGATTGGTACGAGTGCAGCTCCACCGAACTGTTCCGGGTTGCAGACGACAAAGATAAGATCGCCTTAATGGTGGCCGACCTCCGCTAGGGGATGGCACAACAAGAAGATCTACTGTAAGTACGACTTTTTGCAAATATGAACAAAAACAGAAAAAAATGGTTTCATTACCAACTGTCCGTAACAAAGTTCGTCTGCCCACTTTTTAAATCATTTTTTTTTCAATATTAAAAATGCTTGATATGTTTGAAAACTGAAAAAAAGCTAATTTGAATCATTGTTATGAAGGAATTCGGTCGTTGTCTTATTTCAAAGATTAAGGTTTTTAATAGGAAAACAATACAAATAAGACAGCTGCCAGAATTGAAAAGAAACTCGAAATGGATTGAGAAGAGGCGCTTGTACTGGTGGCAGTCTTTTTGTCTTCACGTCTTTTATTGTTGAGTTCAAGTATTTCCTCACTCGTGGGACCATGGAGGTAGCTCTTGTTACCGATGTTACTCTTCAAAATTCTGAGATTTACTTTCTTAGTATCGAAAGAGCTATTCGCGAATTTTTGACGCCTGTTGATAACTACGTAAATATTTCCATTATCATCAATGGAAAAGCGATCTGGCCACTGGATGAATTTTGGATCTTCGGCGAGGATATGTTGCTGTGTCGCGAAAGGCAATAGACTATTCCATTGAACAATTGAACAGTTTGCAATGAGACCGTAGTATAAGAAACCTTCTTCGTCCATTATCATCCCAGCCGTCTGAGAAGGTTTAAATCCGAGAGTTTTGACAATGGATTTAGTTTTCTCGGCGTCTGGATTTGCCTGCAGAACCGAAGCCTGTATGTAATGCATTCTAAAACTGGAAAGCGGTGAATAGTAGACATTTCGATCTACACCACCAGTTGAGTTCATGTACCTAGGTCCTAAAGCGATTCCGTCGATGTTGACCTCCAGATTGACACGTGTGCCATTAACGGAGAAATGTTGAGCACCTTCTTCAGCTTGCATGGTCGACGGGTCTTTAACTTTCCACGCGTGGTTTTCTTTTTTGCTGTAGACAATGATTCCAGGATCTGATCCGCTATCAGTAATATAAGCAAATCCTTCACCAGAATCATCCAACACGATGTCACTCAGATAACTATTTTCATTAGCAACTGATTTATGAAAGGTGTATCGACTCAGTGGCTTTTTCTCGTCAACAAGATCGACAAGGGTAAGTGACGGTGGGCATGTCTGCGTTTGGTTATCAGGATGCACTGTCGAAGTCCTTCCGGTATCAATCACCCACATGGTTCCGACGAGGTCAATTTCAAAGCTCTGCACGGATTGAAATGACTCACAGTTTCCGACTTTGTTCATAGACAAACTTGGATATGGAGTAACATGAGGGCTTGTGTCATTTCCGAGAGGTGTAAGAGGAATATACCCCAGCGTGGCAGGTACGGCGTTTTTCAAACGAGGCATCGCTAAAAATAGTCTATTTCCATGCTGCTTAATTCCTGTAATAATAACGTGGTCCTCAATATAGTTTCCTGTGGCCACGGCCTTCTCGAGTACTTCTGAACTAGGCCACGTGAAGTTAATGTAATTCCATTCGTAGATAACTTCGAACTGGTCTCGTTTGTGCGACACCAGAGATTGCTGAGCTGTCACAATGCCGGCAAGCGTAAACAATAACACGTATGACGTAAACGCCATTATTTTGACGGTTGAAAGCACAAAACTGGGGATCGATTCGCGAACCGCGAGATTTTAGTTTTACCACGATGTCTATGTATGGTTGACGCCAAACTGGGCTGCCCGGCGGGTACTCCACGTTTTTATGCGTTGCCGAAATGTTTACACCTCTGCCTCACTTTTCCGCCCCGCGCGAAACACCGACGCCGGCCGGTCGAATAGGAAATATCAACGAATTTTAGCGCGAATCCTCCAATAACTTACAGCTTTTTGTATTAGGGTGAGCGCATACACAAACTGGCGAGCGCCTCTCAATCTGTTCGAAAGCCTACTAGCATTTATACTTATTCAGTGTTGCCATATTTTCAAAGTGGAATTATAGTACAGAGTAGAGGTGGGAAAACTGGTCGATTTCGAAGACTAAGTACACTTAATACCAGTATAAAATAATACTTAGTATCAAAACTTGTTCCAAAATACTTACTATTATTTGGAATACTATATAGAGCGGTTGGCGTGCGTATACGACGTAAGTCTCATACTTAACTGGAACTAAAACTTAACTCCATATTAGTATTTGAAATATCGGCTTCAATAGAATCGCTAAAAATACACAAAGCTGGGGTTTTCGAAATGACCCATTTATTATAAAGTTTTAAACACATTTTAAATTTATGAGTTGTTTTTATGCTATGTTATAATATTCTTGTTAACATAAAATGAATAACAATAAACTGCGTCACCTCAGTCACTCACCACATTTCCGAGGGAATAATATGCTGCTACAGAAAATTAATGACCTACTTGTTCATACATAAGATGATGTCATTCGCATGCATAGACTAATAAATTAAAATGTAATTGTATTCAAGTGATACGTCGCTCGCGCGCATTTAATGTCAATAGTATTGAAAGTCTACCAACTAGCCAGTGACTCGCGATGATATCATCACAAGTTTTTTGGAACAAGTTTATTGGGGAACACGTACTGAGTATGGGTAGTTTCATCCGATACTTGAGTACACAAACTGGTGACAGTATTTCCAACTCACCTCTAGTGCAGAGCCTCCAAAATTATAGTTTTTCTGCAAAAAATATAGTACGCATTGAATGACCAATACTTTTCAGCATTTTCGTACATTTATCGTACGTAGTACACAGACGAAAATTATAGTACGGTTGGCAACACAGCCTATTGCAGAAAGCATGCAGCATTACAGTGTTCCCATATTTTTGTCACCAAATTATAGTACCTAGGTCAGTGGTGGCGAATTTATGGCACGCGAATATTTTATTTTGAAGAGAATAAAAAAAACTTATAATAATAATAAATGACAAATCGCATTGTATAAAAAATAGCAGGCAAATAGTCTTCACGAATAAGCATTACGTTGAATGTAAATATACAATGGCATAGGTCATTCAGGTGAGATGACGCACAGGCTTAAGTTTGTTATATGACCGCTCAAAACATGTTTAAAATTTAAAAAAAATCACTGTTATTCATTTTTGTCAACAAGAATATTAACCTGACAGAAAAACAACTCATAAATTTAAAATGTGTTTAAAATTTTATAATAAATGGGACTATTCGACAAGCGGAACTCAGCGTATTTTTAGCGATTTTATTAAAGCCACAGATATAAGCCATAAGATACACAGTCTGAGTTCCCTGAGCCGATACGTATTTCAAATACTAATATGGAGTTGGTTTTAGTTTCAGTTGAGTATGAAACTTTTACGCACGCCAAACGCTCTATATAGTATTCCAAATACTAGTAAGTATTTTGGAACAAGTTTCTATACTAATTTTTTTATACTGGTAGTCAGTATACTAGTCCTAAAATCGACCAGTTTTCCCATCTCTAGTACTATTTACTTACGTATACCCTTTTTATATCGTACATAGTACGCGGACCAAAATTATAGTGCAAAAATACCATAATTATTATAGTACGGTCTACTTACTTTGATATTCAGAAAAGGGCTCCCGTGAAGCGAAAAATTTGGTAAACCAGTGCAGGGGTGGCAAGCGGTTTATACTTAGGTGCCAAAAAGTAAAAGTCAATATTTGTGATAATGGTGTAGGGATTTTTTTAATATAATGTTTTAGACCGGGGGTGGTCAACTTTTTTATACCTACCGCCCACTTTTGTATCTCTGTTAGTAGTAAAATTTTCTAACCGCCCACCGGTTCCACAGTAATGGTCATTTATAAAGTAAGGTGTTTCGCTAAGTTTGGCAGAATAAATCTTTATAAAACAACTTACTGTAGTTAAATCTATCTTTTTATTTATACTTTGCATACATAGAAGCATGAAGTCTGGTGAAATTACATTTAATTAATTTAACTATTAATGAGATCCCTGAGGCTGATGCTGCGAATCTAAATACTGTATATCTAATTGTCACGGGGAATTTTAAGAACACGTAATGAAAATGTTTTTAAAACCCCTACCGCCCACAATGAAAGCTGGAACGCCCACTAGTGGGCGGTAGGGACAGGTTGACTACCCCTGTTTTAGACTTTCACAGTTGTTTTTTTATCGTAATAGATTTTTGAGTTTTCACCGCGTTTACTTCTTATTAAAACAAAATCAACCCACTTAATCATTAGGAATGTACAAAATTCATACGCCAGGCTTATCAGCCTTTTATTGAAAATACTACCGATACTACATCCAGGATACTGAGGAAAACGAGATCGAAACGGTATTCTCAACATCAACGAAGGTCCGGAATATTTTAAGACCAGTAAAGGACTCGTAGCCTTTGGACTAGGCAGGTGTGTACCAGATAAGCTGTCGCGGATGCCCGAAGAAGTATATAGTCCGTCCAAACTTCACGAACGGTAAAAACGCGTGTGAGTGAACACGAGAGGGCATACAACACTACACGATGTCAGCAATCGCCGAGCACTCGATGGACACAGACCCAAATTTAACTTTGAAATCAAGATACTGGGTCGGAATTACAGATATTTCTCGCGATTATCAAAGGACCGAGACGGATGGAGACTCTTGGTGGCTTAAAAGATTACTGAATTTCAAGATGGTCACAATCATCAGCCAAAAATATAGATGCGATCGTGCCATTGAACGGTAACGAAATCAGATCGTTCGGAGACCGTTTATGCTTTATTTCAGACACAGGAGGGAAATGTCAGAGTTATTTACAGTTCAACAATGCCCTAACGCCTCACATTTTAAATACCAAAGAATTCATAAACATAACAAAACATAAACAGGTAAGCGGCGTCGAATGTCGAATTTTATCGATGATAATTTTTCGAGGTATTTTCATGAACCTTGAAATGAAGTGAGGAATATTATCTGTTGTCTGACAACTTGTCACTGTGCAGTGAAGTAATAAAATAATACACACTGTTACATATCAGTGATTCTCAAACTGAAGAGCCTCTGAAGTTCCTTCCAGGACACCGATTTCTGAAATTAGAGGAAAACCATGTAATTCTTCTTCTTCTTCAGCCATATCCGCCCCTTCGTCGGAGCATATGGACACCACGCGGCGCCTCCAAGAAATAGAACATTTTTTATAGCGTTATTTTCAATGTTGTTTTACACAGGTATGGGAAGATAAAAATTACTACAGTAGAATAACGATTTAACAAATTCCGTCTTCGGATGATATAAATACAAACAGACCTGTATTATTGCTTTGAAAAATAATCAAGTTTTGTTTGTACTTTTGACGTCTACTGTTTTTTATAATCTCTCTAAAATTAGGAAAATGTGTGTAATATAGTTGAATTTCGTTCAATAAATATTATTAGATTATCGTGCGCTGAATATTTTTTTCAAGTGGTGATACTTTGATTTAAACATGTATAACATAAACATGTTTTTAATAATCTTCCCATCTACCGGATATTTTGTCTGTTATATCGAGATTCTACTGTGATGATAATAATAAATTATTATAGGAAATTAAAAATGATGTAGGTATATGCTTAATCAGTCAAGAAATTTAATTAACATATTTTGCAGAACCGACTTTTTATTGCCTAATTCAGGGGTCGGCAAACCGTGGCTCGCGAGCCGCATGTGGCTCTTTGGGTTTTGGCGTGCGGCTCTTTGCCAAATTACCAATTTTTACAAAAACTTTTGCAAAATTCACATTTTTTTGTCATTGATTTGTACACTTATTATATTATATAATGACATTATCGCGATCCTAATTTTTCCTCCGTGATGGTTGATACAAAAAGGTATAATTAATGTTGTTTTAAATCCGCCCATTGTATGTAAAAATTGTATGTAATTCATGTTCTGTAAACATTATATTTGTAATGTCAACAATAAAACATATAATAAATATTAAGTACTTACGTAAGTTTTATTCGGGAAATCTTCTTCACTTAATAAATAAACAATTATAAAATGTAATTAATTCATTTAAATAAATCATATTTTTTTAAATATACGTAGGTATGGCTCGCGAATTTTTTTTTAACCGTTGTGCCACTCATATTTGGCTCCTTTGGTTCAAGAGTTTGCCGAACCCTGGCCTAATTGAATCGAATCAATTCTGAAGATCTATATTTATTTATGTAAAATTGAACAAAACGGAATACATTCGCAAACCAGTCGAGGCTTCTAGATTTATCTTCAAACGTTGTTGATCGCGGTCTAACCTGAGCGGTCCCCTCAATAATACATAATAATTACTCATAGTGATTCTAGTAAGTTAAAAACAAGTAAGTATTAAGTTCTTAGAATATTGAACGCCAATTCAATACAAATCAGCGCTCTATGATTGAATATTGAATGAATGAATGTTTGAACTTGAGAAGAGAGACGTCATTCGATTTTAGGAAAGCTTTTGTAACTATCTCCTATACCAGGGGTGGCCACACTTTTTTTTCTAGGATCGACTAGTTGATACAATTATTTATGGCGATCGACTGATATCACTTGTAATTAGAAATTTTGTTGTAACCATGTAATATGCAAGCCTTCGCCAGGAAACATACTTAAAATAAATTCTATATATGAATTATCATTTAATTACGAGTAAGTACATAAATAATCATATCACATCTAATTGCACCGCACAGCCATTTATTTTAAAATGTAAACATCGGCGACTTTTTTAGTATTAGAGCAAATTTGTGGTTTGTGTTTTTCTCACTTAACTGGTCGACACGCCACGCCGGGCCAGATAGACCCTTTTGTGGGAGCCATGCCTGCTGGTGTAGGTATAATGCAATGATAACTGGATAAAAGTGAGTATTGCTTCCTCATTTTTACATAAAGTAATAAACCCAACATCATTCCCAACCATAGCAGGAGCTCCATCAGTCGTTACCGATAATAGTTTATGAATAGGAAATCGAGTACGATTAATATACGACTTAAATGCATTAAATATAATATCTTCTCTTCTGGATCGTTCCTTCAGTGGTAAAACTGTTGATAATTCTTCTGAAGCAGACATGTCTTTAAAAACAAATCGAATAAAAACGCATAGTTGTGCAATATCCATGTAATCTACCGACGGTCAAATTGCAAGGATAGGAATTTACATTTATTTTATTAAAGTTTTCCTGTAGAATTTCTTCCAAGTTTAAGCTCATTACTTCTGTTCTTCGCATGAGTGTATTTCTTGATAATGATGTGTAAGAGAAGAGATAAGAACTAGTGGATTTTAAGAGCTGGAACGTCGAGTAGTTTTGATTCGTTTGAACAAGAAATAGTACAATATTTTATTATGATGTCCGCGATCGACGCACTGGTCATCCCTGTCCTATACTGTAAAGACCGGGCAAACGTTTCAATCTCAGAGTAATTAGAGCAGTGGTTCACATGTGCGGCCACCAGAGGATTTTGCTGCGGCCACCAACATCATTTTCAGTATTTAATATAATTAACTGGGCTAACGTTAAATATGCCTTATTGGAAATGAGTCACGACTAGGGAATCCAATCCCGAGCCAAAATATTGATCCCGGGATTTCGGGATTACAATTTGACAATCCCGGGACTGGTCCCGGGATTGGCATTTTTTCCATAGTTAATATAATTTTTTTATATTTACAAATAACATTGATAAAATCAATCAAAATAAATCTAGTATAATTTATACTATTTAAGACATTTTTATTAATATTGTGTACGTTCAATCTTGAAAATACATAAGTTTAATGGAGTAAATAATATTGTAATATAAATAATAATGTGAATTTAATATGAGATTGCTATTTCTGATAGTAAAGACTTAATGAATGGGTTAGCGAGATTTAAAATAGTAAAGCAAATCGTGGTGTATGGCCTTTCCGCTTCATAAATCTAATTAGTCAGCAAATATGAAACTGCCGTAAAACGTATGAGATCATGATGGAATTACTTTGTTAAAAGTGCGAAGCATTGTTTTTTTCCAATCTTCCTCATTTTTATTAATTTATGTGAAAAAATTAAATGAATCGGCAACTTACATATGGGTATAAATCAAACTTCATTCAAACTCAGTTTATTTCTAATTTAGTTATTTGTTATTAAAAGTAGTTTTTCTGTTATATTTTCGTTTTTATTTTATTTTCCATAAAAATTGAGAAAAAATTCAATCCCAAAATCTTCGGGATTTTCGGGTTTACCAATCCCGGGATTCATAGGTATCGAAAATAGCTCGGGATCCCGGGATTGGAATTCCTAGTCACGACCAAGTACTTAAAAACCATTTTAATAATACAACGGTTGAAAAATTTTGGTCGAAGTTATACGTTGACCAAGAATCAAGTCAATTGAAAGAGTTGGCAACAATTTGCTTTATTAATATTGTCGATTTTTCCTACTACTGTATACTGTGAAAGATCATTCAGTGTAATGCACTTCATAAAAAACACATATCGAAGCCAGTTGACAGACTAATGTAAACTTAGAAGCAGCCATGCGGCTCGCATTGGAAAAAAGAAGTATTGATGAATTTCCATTTGCATTAATTTTAAATAAATAGATATGTACTAAAATGTTCAAATGTCTTTTATTAAATGAACGTGTCTATAAATAAATTGATCCATTTTTTTACTTAATTAAATTTAGCTTTAATTTTTTCAATCACAACAAAAGTGAAATTTGGTGCGGCCACCAGACGTTTCCATAGAACTGTCAATGTCAATTGTGTGGCCACAATTAAATTTCACGTGAGAACCACTGATATAGAGTGAGTGTTGTATTGTTCAACTATAGGAAGCCGTGTTTCTTGCGTATAACGCACAGTAGAGCCTCAATTCTATAGTATACATAAGTGAAACGGCAAATAATTTTCAACAGTAGGTGGAACGAAATTTCGCAGTCGTCGCCAATCGGAGACCGACTGTCGAGGCGTGAGCACGTCAATTTTTTTTGTGATGGCGTCGGAGGAATATATTCTTAAATCGTGTAAAGATGTAGGTACCTACTTGAAAAAGAAAACATGTCAATGAATATACCTACTATTATTAATACGAATATAATAATAAACATAACATTAAAAGGACGCTGTTGAATTTTTATGACAAATTATATTTCGTTCGGCTCGCGTCATTTGCACAATCCGCGCATCGCCTAGTCACGATCTTTTTAGACCATGACTAAGCTGAAGTATAGCCTCAATTAATTAACTATGAAACGGTAGGTAAACCATCATGTTACTTCTCAGTATGGCTACCAAATTTAAAAACAACATATTTAACCATATTAGGTTATATTAAATTAACTAAAAATATTTTACACTAACTTTATATTTAACTCAAAAACAATAAATTTCCGCAACACGTGCTCGCAGTTTTTGAATGAATGGAGTCATTCAAACTAATATTTACTGGCGAGGTGTACAAAAAATATTTAATTCAGCCGTAGAAAATCTATCTTACTCTAACTCATATTGCGGATAATGCTTTCTCACTCGCACTTATGGTTCGTTTTTGTTCAGGCCTTGGTTTCAATAGTATTTAAAATGTATCATTGGACATCTATGCTAAAGTAACATATTTTCAAACAATTCTTCTCGCACGGATTTTATACTATTACTTGTTTACTTAATAATAGTGTACCTATTCACGATATTTTAATGTATTAATATGGATTATAAACGAGAATTATTACGTACCTATACGTATATTCTGTGTCAGTTGCAGTGACGTCCCTAGACAAAATGCCGCCCCTAGGCAGCGTCAAAATGCCGCCACATTTTTTATATACTTATAGTATCTTTATCATCCTTTCATGACTCCAATATCTAAGAAACGTGTCATATGGATACATTACTGACAAAATATATACCACTAAAACATTCAAAATTAAATTTAGATAAGTATAAAAAGCTAATAAATATAATATATGTACTTAATTAAGTTAGACACCCAAATCACCTAAGTTAGATGTTTTATTTCGTTGATATTTCTGACACATTTGATTTGTACCATTTAGCATACACAGAGCTATTATTTTCATATCATTTTTACTATGCTATTATTGTACAACATGAAAACAAAATAATTTTAGCTATTTATATAATGTAAGTATCATATTTCTATATAATCCAAATGATTCTCCTCGATTTGCCGCCTTTCGAGTAACTGCCGCCCCCAAGCGACGCTCAATCTGCCTACCCCCACGGGACGTCACTGGTCAGTTGGTGAGTATGCATAGTGCCTGAAGTTACCGATAGTGGTGAAACACGGGTCGCAAAAGAATACTCAAATGGAAGAATACAAAATTTAAATCAATTAGAATTTAAATTCAAATTCCATCATGTACCCTCAGGTATTGTTATGGATATTGCAAATACTGAATACCATATCAAACGAGAATCACACCTTATCCACACCATCGACTCTCCAGACAGGAAGCAATTAACAATACAAAGTCTCTTACCGCTTCTTACCATAATAAAATAATATAATATGTACCTATAATCAATCGCAAAGGTGACCAAATCAGCGTCATTCTTGTCTCAGTGTTCCCTGACTAAATATTACAGTGGCGAAGGCTCCATAGTAGGCGAGTATTTAAAGCCTACCTTCTAAAATAGATCTTAAAGTAACTAATTTTATTTTAAAAATAAGTAAATACACTGAAAAATCCATTCAATTGAGAGTGTATCGTCAGAATTTAGAAGTTTTATTTTATTTAATAAGATTTATAAACATATACCCATACTAGCGCCGCCTGGATTCAACTATATTATGAATTAATTTGACCCCTTTTCCAGATCTGTTTTGTATGACTCTCATGGCGCCATTCACTGTCTGGCTTTTTATTCCGAAATCACAAGTTGTTTAGTTTGCGCTTACATCGCTAGGGCACATTTCTTCAAAATAATTATTAATAAGATAATTTAAAAAATAATTTCTATGAGATTCAATCACATATAAATATTGATTGTTAAAAATATAAAATAATTTATCTCGCGATTTTTATTTATCAGTTATTTATACCAAAGTCTGTTTTAAAATGTTTAGTCTAGTTTTACGGGTTAAATCATAAATTGTTATGGAACATATTATTATTATACACAAAAACGGATATTTTCAAAGATGATAGGTAATATAGTTTGAGCGTAGGTATGTTACGTTTATAAATGTTTAGGAAAATACATAATTCAAACTAATTGCTCATTTATAAACTAATCAATATATCAAACTAATCGAGCTTTTGAAATTTCATCGATTTAGTGTACCTATTCATCAGTAGTAATATTGGGTTATCTTCTTATTTCCCGTAAATATATCTGACAAGCGTGGTTACTCCACAGCATACCTCTTTCCAAAAGTCACCCTTCGCCACTGAAATATTATATAGGTAGTTTACTTATAATTTTCAATTAATGTGTGATTATATTATGTTATTAACGGCCCACATGCTCGTTGTAGGTCAAAATTGAGTTTTTATTGTATTTTCAAACCATGATCCTGGACACTCCTTAAACATTGTAGATAATCTATTTATATAATTTTGAAGCCTTATTATCCTTCATATTTATTTTAAACATTTGATGACTGCATAAAGTATTTTTGTTACATAAAATAGTATTCTTTTAAACCTCTCGCTCTAATGTTTTAGAATATAGTAATATTTTGGTACACAACTGTGCAGTGGTGTTAAGATTTTTTACATTTATTACTTTTTAAACGCATTTATAAAACCATTAGTATAATTTATGAGGAGATAATTTTTGTAAAATATTCACGATAAAAAATTATATTGATAATCTCTGTGATCCCAAATTTGACAAGAATTAGGCATTTTATTATTCAAAAATCGGCAATATTAACAAATTTGAAGATATTTCAAAAGATACTCATTATAAGCTATGTCTTTGACCATTCAAGTGTGATAAACATCCTACGAATAATGATTGCTTTATAATAATTATTGACCTAAGAATAAGGTAGTGTTTTTTTGAAATACGCCATTTCTTTTGGCATTCCCCAGTGGTTAAGCTACAACATACAGCCGTAGTCATAAATTGACAAACTATAATTAAAGTAGGGAGTAAAATTATGTTAACGCGCGTGTTTGAACATGTACCTAACCGATTTATTTTTTATTTTTTTTAAACGGTACATGTTCAAACACGCGCGTCAATATCATTTTACTCCTTACTTCAATTATAGTTTGTCAATTTATGGCTACGGCCGTATGTTGTAGCTTAACCACTGGGGAATGACAAAAGAAATGGCGTATTTCAAAAAAACACTACCTTATTCTTAGGTCAATAATTATGCATGTACCGCCTTAACCGGTAGATTAAAATATTATAGACTTTATTGTTTTTAAATATCCGCAAATCCACAACAGCTTTTTTTATATTGTTACATTATTAGAGTGATACAAGATATATCACATTATTCCAAAGCAATTTTAGGATAGCGGCGATAATAAATTAATCATTCGTAAAAATATTATAATACTAGTGGGTCACTTAGCACTTCTATCACAAACACCAAATGTATTTTTAAGAAGTATTTTACCAACCACATATCCAGTGTAATTTAACTTCAATTAGTACATACAATGGTAAATTATAATAATATATTCAATAACCTTTTTATAACGGCACCCTTATGGATTCATCCCCGGCCTGTTCTTAGACCCGTTTCACACGGGACACCTGTGATGCGCCACCGGCGTGGCGAGATTCCGCATTTACACGTAACTGAATGGGCGCGTTCAGACGGGACACACGAATGTCGCGTTCATTTATAAATCGCACCGTGAGCGTAAAACCAAGGCATCTGCAATTTTTTTCAATTTCGAGATTAAATGCAAAATTCGTGAACTTGATAATGTAAAAGTGAAGTAACTGAAAGAACATGCAATATAATGTAGATATAAACCAAATATTATGGTTTTTTTAGAAACTCTATTTCTCCTAACAAAACGAAGACTTCAAACCCTAATATATCCAAAATACGTCTTTTGAAAATGCCTTGGTTTTAGGCATAAAGCCCATTGACGCAGCGAGTGGGGCGCTCGTTCAAAATTTCTACAAGTGGCGCGTAAATCGTCGAAAATACAACGTAATCAAATACGCCAGCGCACACTGGATTTGACGACGCCTTGTGCCCCACCTGCCGCATGAGTCACCGTTTTTCGCTTCTCAGCGATACGATTTAACGAAAATACAACGGAATCCATTCATTGAACACAGCAAGCAAAATCACGCTCCTCGAAGCCTCGTCGATAAGACGGGCGAGAAGCCATTATTAAGAACAGTGTACGCTTTGTTTAGTTATTGCGTGTCCGATATTTAATTACAAGCCCCGTGAAATAATATAATATTTTTATTGCTTTGTTATGAGAGACGCTGTAATAATAATTATTTTGTGCTTCTTGGGCCCCTTATTACATAGGTGAAGGGTAATGCGCGGCAAGAGGCGTGTGATTATGGTTATGAATATACGCTTCTTACGCCGACTGCGCCCGCTCGTCCGTCTTGATGGGCTTTATGCCTTAGTGTGTGGCCTCAGTGACGAGCGTTGTGCAGAGCGCAGCGCGCAGCGTGGAGGACAAACACGTGTTACGCAATGCAGGTGGCCTTACTGGCTATGAAAAACAGCAGGGGTGTTTGTGTTTTTTACAGCGCGCAGACGAGCGCGCGCGCCCATGACAAACCAGTTTGAAATTTAACAGCGTTTAGTTCGGCGCGCAAATTATTTTCGTTATTCGGTGGAGGGAATTAGCAGTAAAAGTCGGAATTGAAGGAAAATAATGTTTTTATTTATTAGTATAAAGTTCGTTGTATTATTAAGTATTTCATTACAAATTTATTCAGGCCGGAGTTATTCTGTTTTCCAAAAAATAGTTGAAAATTGGTTTCTTACATCTCGCGCTGTGACGGAAGAACTGTTGTTTCGTCTATTACCTGAGAATTTATTCGTAGTTGATTCTGTATGAATATTATTTATAATGTAATGATTTTATTTATTTATTTAATTATTTATTTTATTTATTTAGAAAAAGAGTATTACGGCATTACAGCGATTAGCCAATGCGCCATAATACATAATAAATACAAAATTATAAAAATGTCTTAATTACAAATAACAACTAATATAACAAGAAAGCAGAAAAAACAGCATGTGTTTATGTAAATATTAAAAAAACATGATATATACAATTATAAATTTAACATATTTAACACGTTTACTAACATTATATAGTTGATAAAAAATAAATCAACCTTTATGGTGCCATCAAATAAGTTAATCGCATGATACACAGCATCATGAAACATAACATCTGTCCTGCGACGAGGTATCATGAAAACCGTAGAGTTACGGGTAATATTGGTGGGAACATGAAAATTAATATTTGCCAGTATTACGGATTGTAAATGAACCCACGAAGAAGTAAAAAGAAATGCTTTAAAAGAGCAATCACTCTTCTAGTGGACAGGGATTGCATTGAAAGCATACCCAGAATAAAACGAGTCGGGAAATTCATTTTATTATCATTATCACAAGGAAAGAACCCGTATATTCTTAAGTAGAGAAATCTAAGAAATCTATTGTGGATGATGATCAAAATTGCCTTCGAGATCTCTTATAACATTGTGTAAAATGCATGTAGCTATTATTATTAGACAAGCATGTTCCACGTTCGTTTCTATCGCTTTACTTAATATACACCTATTTGCATATAAACTCCCAAGAACACATTCAATACACTTCCGTACGCGAGAGAGCCAGAGTTATTAAAATTTTCACTTTGGCTAAACGCTCCAAACGCTCACTGTGCACTAAGGACAGATCAGAGAACGCCGCACGCTGCGCTGCGCGCCGCGCTGCACGCAACGCTTACTGAGGCCGTACACTTACACTCACGGTGCGAAATGTAAATGCGGAATCTTTCCACGTCGGTGGCACCACACAGGTGTCCAGTTTGAAACGGGTCTTACTCGTAAAGTCAATTCGCGATGTATTTCAATTTACAAGGCACCACGGACGTACTCGCGTAGTTCACTCCCCCGTTTGAACAGTGTTATACAGATTAAGTATTTAACTTACTGGCGCGAGTACAATATTCTTAACCCAATACTCTTAGACTATAGATACATATACTAATACTCCTCTCCTGTACACGTGTTGTACAAGGAGAGAAATACTCTAAACTCTAAACTCTTCCCCCGCACACAAATTGTAATAAACATTACATACCAATTTTTTAATTTCGATTCTCTCAATAAATCGACTTACACAAACAGTTTTTATCCTGAAGCAACCCCTCTTGATATTTCTTCCATGGATACCTACTACTACCAGGAAACTCTAACGGGTAAGGAGAAGCAGGCAACCGATTTCGAGTAAGGAAGAATTCGGGATAAATTTAAACGCGTGTATGCATTGACTCTTGGTGTATGCATTGACGCTCAGTTAATATTGGTGGATTATACACACTATTGCACATCTATAATGCGTGGTTTATTTTAGTAGTGATGACACACATTCAAAACTCTGCGTCAAAATTTACTGTATTGGTATATAGCAGTGGCGCACCCAGGATTTAATATTGGGGGGGGGGCAAGGAGGAGAATGTAAATTAGTCCCATAGGCTCTTTTTCTTCTTCACAGCCTAATCTCTCGTTTATCGGTCTTTTGTCTATTGCACTCAGTGCACCTAAACCATGGTCCCCACATCCTGAAACGGGCCCTCAGGCTAGGATATTTGGCGGCCCCCCTACCTACCGCTAAGATTAAAAGCAGTGTGAAACACTAAATTAACGTTTTCCAAATTGTGTTTTAGTTCAAATTAAGAGTAGGTACTTATACAGTGAAGTATTGGCGATTTTTAATACATATACTTTAATAATAGAGCTATCCAGTATCGACATATAATAATCAAAAAATGTATTGCACAATTATACAAGCAATTGAAAATGTTCATGGCTATGAAGTGTAATAGCGCCGCAGGCGACTTTTTTTTACTATTAAAGCTAATTTATGATGTGTGTTTATCTCACTTATCTGGTCAACCCGACACGCCGGGCCCCCCATAACCCGGGCCCCCAGGCTAGAGCCCCGTCAGCCCTCCCAAGCTATGACCTACACCACTCCGGAATTCGGGTGGACACGGAAAATTTTTTGACAGTTCCATTAGGGATTGTGTTTCTAAAAAAACCCGACATTAGTATTTCGAAATTTTTGTGTTAGAAATTAAGATCTAAGAGTTTTTTCTATAAATGTGCTGGTGAATTACATTCTGATAATTTTTATTTTGGGGGGTGCCAGGGCCCCCTGCCCCCCCCCCCCCCTGGGTACGCCACTGGTATATAGCCTATCGAAATTCTATTTATTATCTGTTCTGCGATTTACAGCTTAAGTATAATACAATAGAAAGGCTTAAATATTGGTAAAAAATATAAATACATTTGTACGATAATTTCTTGGCGATGTTACTTACACTAATACAACATTTTTGATTGTATACAATTGGTATATTATTTCATAGCATTACATTACACACTATTATCTTGTATATTTTGTAAAGCCTTGTAAGTAGGTACATACTTCTGCAATGTTATAGTTTTTTTATAGTAGGTAACCATACATATTTCAAATCGAAAAAAACATGACATTTATTAATATTATGTAGAAGTATCAATATATTTTGATAAGGCAGGGAATAATATATCCTTCCCAAAATATGAAAACATAATATTTATATAATTATATAATAAGTAGGTATGTATTTTTAGTAAAAGATTCAAAACATTTTTTTACTTTTAAGGGTTCATGTAAATTGTACGTATTCCATTTCATTATTACACTTCCTTCATAGTTAATTACATGTAAATTTTATCTATTACAATTCGCCGTAGCACAGTTCAGCGTGAGCTGTCTTACCGAAAATATATGGCCGCACGGTATTGACATAAAATCCCCTACTAGGAATTGCAATACAGCAGCCCTATGTTCTAACTGGTGATATAAAGTCACCCGACGACATGACGTAATTGTGACGTCAGCCAATACACGCTCGAGGCAAGCCGCCCAACACACACTGCTCACCATAGATATTATTATGCTGAAACACCTATTTGTGTATGGGGACAATGGATAACGCCAGTGTTTGACTAGCGTTATTTTCTCGAATGCTATTATCACTCCGGTAGTACGTCACAATGATGTCATATGACGTCATGTCGACCGGGCGACTAGAACTCCCCAGGCCCCGTATTCAATTATGTATCGATACCGAAATACCGGTTTCAAAATTCTAAAATACAGGTATTTTCAGTATTAACAAAGCATACACGTTTATGTTTTTCATAATTTAGTATTTTACAACTAATAAAATGAATTATAAAATTAATTCAGGTAAGATATTAATGCGTCAATTACATTGAGCTACTTTACGAGCTGTTTGCTGGCGAATTTAAAAGCGGGCGATTCAGCTACTGCGATTGTGATGATGACACACAAAACTTTCCATTCGCTGAGAAACCTACAAGCTAGCGACTATTTTGACAGAATGTAGTTCGTTTTTTACCGGGAGGTCGCTACTACGCTCTACTGCGCAGACGCAGTAGGCCCACACGCTGGCGTGTAGCGTGTAAAGTTGACTGGCTTTCAACTTTTCTTGGTAGATTGTTTACAATCTGCTTGTTAGCTTGGGCGACTTTACAGGCAGATTGTAAATTCGCCAACAAGCAGCTCGTAAAGTAGCTCAATATCATTGACGTATTAGTCATCATTTGGTATGTAACATTAATTTTATTTTATTTAGTACAAAAAAAAGAACGTTGATTTTCAAGCAAATCTGGTATAATAATGTAGCTTTATTATGGAAAGTTTTAAGCTGTTTGTATTGAAAAAAAAAAACTAGATTTAATGCCATACGCCAGATGCGAATTTTGCAAGTAAATTGGCTATTCAAAAATGTTAGATCTGGCAGAAAAACGCCAAGTTGGCTACGCTGCTCACGATGAATTACTAACTACTGTGATACGACCAACTGCATACGTATACATTTTGATACGTCTTTTTAGAAGGTATTCCTTATCTTTTCCAACTCTTCGCCCTTCTCTAAGGGCTGCGATCTCGTTTTGAGATAGCTGGTCTAGGTACCGACAGAGACACACACGTGAAAATCGTTCACAACGATTTAGATGTTGATTTAATTCTACAATTTAATAATATTAAACTAATCCAACCAGTCGATCAATAATATTAATTATTACGATTTGGCCATTCTATTAATGTGTACAGACCATGAGCAAATACAGTCGTGAGATAAAAGAGAATTTCTTTCCCTCCTCATTCTTAATTATAGACACTATCATTCGTCTTTCGTTTCTCTATGCTTCTTCCATCAGTTAGAGGGAGGAACCACCCCACATTAAATCTCATTCTACACAACGCATACATATATTTTACGTGTCGATTGTTTTTTCCCCTTCAGATCTACGATCAAGGGCCATGAGCTCTTGGTCAATAAAATAAAGAGGATATACGGTCTTTAAGACCGTTTAGCCTAAATCCTCCTCACGATGTCAACATATAATAATATAATGACATACGAATGCTATGTATGTAAAGTATACAGTATGCACTGTACATACCTATAATCAATGACATTATTAAGGGACAGCGCACTCAATACAGTAGCTAGCAAGTAAATTTGCGCATAGCGACATTCGCACATGTATAGGTAGACGTCACGCAATTTCCATTATGCGATATCACGCATCGGGTATTTATAGCAAAATCAGTATATCAGTAATATCACCTTTATTGTAAGGGCGTTAGAACAGTGTTTCTAGTGTCAATGTTCATTTGAGCGAACCCGTTCGAACCGAACCATTTGGCAGACCCGACAAAAAGCATCGGGAATTTATAACAATATCACCTTTATTGTAATGGTGGTAGAACAGATTATGCCATTCGGCAGACCCGACAAAAAATTGAGTGTCATTTTTCTTTCCAGATGTTTCGTCCATATTAATGTCATTGCCCATAATATAACTGTGAAAGTTGGTTAGATACAGTGTTGCCATCTTTTCTATGCTGATTATAGTACAAAGGCGTAAAAATTATAGTATTTCTCTAAAAAATATAGTACAGGAATATTTTTTGGCTTAAATCCTTTAAAATTATAGTATTTTGGCATATTTGGCGTAAAATTATAGTATTTTACATTTTTTGCAGAATCAAAATTATAGTATTGTACTATAATTATAGTACGATTGGCAACACTGGTTAGATACAATATTTTAACTGTCATATTTAAATTATAATTGTACATAGAGCGTTTTTTGTTATTCCATAAGAACCGGTTTTAGCGACCTGGGTTTCGTTTTTGGGTATATTCTCACTTGATTTATATCAACGTACAGTGGATCAGCGTTTCCCAATAAGTTTTAGTCAAGGAACCATTTTTTATGATTTCGCACAACTTAAGAGCATAAATAAGTGAAACGGCGACGGTAAATAATCAGCACACTAAACAGGTGCGATGAAATTTTGGACTCGCTGGCAATCGGAGAGCGAAAGTCGAGCTGTGGACACGTCAATTTGTTTTGTGATGGCGACGGGGGTATTAATTCTTAAATCGTGTAAAGATGACTAAAAAACGTTACCCATTTACTTGAAAAAGAAAACATGTCAATGAATATATTATTATTGTTACTAATAGAACAATAAACAGAACATTAAATGGACGCATGTTGAATTTTTATGACAAATTATGTTTTGTTCTGCAGGCGTCGTTTGCACAATCTTCACGTCGCGTAGTCACGGTCGTTTTAGACCGTGCCCCAGCTGAAGTATAACCTTAACACAATCCCTTGATTATTTTAGCGGAGTGAATGAAAGAATAGACTCATTTTTTCGGTCAAATATTCGATGACTTTACCTAGTTTTCCAGAGAATTTACTTATGCGCTTTAAATGGAAAATTACGAATCGGAGCACTAGATATTTTTTTGAAAATATGAATATTTTATTTATCTAATTTTATGTATATTATAATGTACAAAATGCGTGGTTTAGATTTTTTTAAAGTATGTGCATACCGCAAATAGTCAAATGGAATAGCTGTCTCTAAAATTGTGATGTGAAATATTGTTACCGCCGCAAGCAAAAAACGCGGCTTAAACTTTAGATACGTCATGTCATAAATATCATTGTTACCATGTTACCAATCAGTTTCGTTGTGAAGCTCGGATTTCACGAACCGGAGGTGCGTTTCGGTGTTCTTCGGTCAATTATGAGCGCTGTTTGAATGCAAAAACCAGGAGTTAGGCCCGTTTCAGACGAGACACCGGTGTCACGCTCGATATAATATAGGAGGCCTTTGTATTCGAATAAAGGTCCCTTTGTATTATGTTTATAAACGCCCCAGAGTTAATGAGTCAACCCGTCTCCGGTGCACTTTTCCGTCGGCCGCTACATTCTCAAGCCGCCGATACACTTTGTTTTTATTACCGCAGCCAGTTTTATGTTCTAATTTGTAACGCGAAATTATGCGTTGACTCATTAGCTCTGGGGCGTTCATAAACATAATGCAAAGACCCGTTTATTCGAATACAAATGCCTCCTATATTATATCGAGCGCTACACCGGTGTCCCGTCTGAAACGGGCCTTACTGGTAAATTAGCCACACCTTCACATATAATTTTAAAATGTCTGACCGTATTGATTGATTTTTGAAAACAAAACTTTTATCTAGCACAGTTTTAAGTACCTATGCCCAATTGAAATATTTTTAGTTACATAGTCCTTTTTAACCCTCGCGGAACTTTATTTAGGAAACGTTGCGCTGGGAAAACGCATCACCAAGGTCGATAAAACCGATGCCTATGAAATAGTATAAAACTCACATAATTTCGAATTTAAATATAAAATACCTACCTTCAGTCGATATTATTAATTAGGTAACGTCATTTTGTTTTACATTGTTAATATCTTTACAATACTTTAAAGATGTAGGTAATACAATCAATTATTCACTTCATAAGATTTACTTAAGAGCACTTATTTCAACAAAAAACTGTATCCTGGTGTAAAAATATCATTATGTACACAATATTAGGCACAACGCGAAGTAGTTTCAGAAATAGCTGAATGATATCTTTTCAACTTATGTTTATTTTAATGTTTACACTACGGCACCAGAATAGCTTCACTCAGAAATTAAATCACCACTACCTATAACAGATTTCGTTCACTATTAAAATTGTATACTCCCATTAGCGTGGAATACCGAACGACCATACAAGAAAATCACAATACAAATAGAACGTATACAATCAACGCAATTGCCTTCAGCAAGAAGCTGTCAACGAGTCGACTTGCAAAACTGATTCGAGAACTTTCAATTTTTTTCATATCCGCCACTCGTTTTTTATTCTGCTCACAGACTTCATCTTTAGTCGGTCCATACATGTAACTACTACTCCCAACATTACTTTTTAAGATCCTAATGTTTATTTCATTTAATTTCGTTGTATTCGTCTCGAATTTTTGTCGCCTGTTAACAATTGCATATAAATTACCATCGTCATCAAATGTAAACCTCTCAGGCCACTGTATGTAAACAGAATCTTTCGCGACAATCCTCTGCTGTGTTGAAAATGGCAACAGACTGTTCCACTGTGCTATTGAATAATTTCCGATTAGACCGTAGTATAAAAACCCCTCCTCATCCATTATCATACCAGCTGTTTGAGATGGCTTTACGCCAAGAGTTCGCACGAGTTTGGTGTAATGTAAATTTTTAAACACCGCTGGATTCTTTCTCAATTCAGTCGCTTGAATGTAATGCATCATGAAGCTTGACAGAGGCGAAAAGTATACGTTTCTATCTATGATTCCTTCCATATTCATATATCTCGGTCCAATTGCGATGCCGTCAACATTGACAGCTAGATCAAAGCGTGTGCCATTTAAAAAGAAATGATCAGCTCCGTAGTCGGATATCATAGTAATCGCGTCTCTCGCTTTCCACGATTGATTGGTTCTTTTGCTGTAGACTATAATACCAGGATCTGGTCCACTGTCAGTTATATATGCATAACCATCGGCTGAGTCATCCAGAACTATATCACTCAGATAACTGTTCTTGTTAGCGACAGAATCTGGGAAAATATATCTATCAATGCTGTTCACGTCGTCAAGATCCATCCAAATAAGACTCGGTGGACAGAAAGTATCTTCAATGATTTCTTCTACTGTATTTGCTGATCTTCCTGTATCGATGATCCACATAGTTCCTCCGAGGTCAATTTCAAAGCTGTGGACAGATTGAAAATTGTTGCAGTCTCCGACAGTATTCATTTCTAGATTTGGATACGGAATCAGTGGAGGATTGGTGATATTTTTTTCAGATTTTACCGGTATATATGCCAAAGTGACAGGAACACCTTCTTTTAATCTCGGTAGAGCAAGATATAGTTTGCCTTTGTGGTGTTTAATTCCAGTTACGAGAATATTTCTGCTGTCATAGCCGGTTGAGTTGGCAAACTGTTCGCCGGTGAAGTTGTCAGGCCATGCGAACTCTAAGGACTTCCATTGGTAAATCACTCGGAATTGGTCTGGCTTGCGAGGCACGAGACCGTGCTGACCGACGACGAAGACAGACAACGTGAAGAAGATGAGGTAATATGACGCTGTTGTCATATTTTTTGGTGGTTATGTTATGATGTCTTATAGGCCAAGCGATATTTTACTGGCTCAAAATCTTTCCGTTGAATTCTGCTATATCCGGAGAGGACTAGGCCGCGTGCGCATGATCTAGTGTTGCCAGATTCGACGTTATAAACGTATAATATGAATAATTTAAAAAAAATAATAAGCACGAAGTATAAAACTTTGTTCTTAGATTATAATATAACATTTTCCAAAATTTTGATAAATCCGAAATGAGTCCCAATTTAAAAATTAAATAAAATGATGACATGACCGATGAACAAAACAAATGAAATTAGCATTAATGTTATTCGCATAACGCACTGAAAAATAGTTATGCGTGAATATTACATATTGTGGAAGTTCCTTTAAATAATTGGAAACATTTCGTTGCTATAGGATAGGACTTACTGTAAGGTAAGGTCTGACCATTTCTGTCAATTTTGGATGACTTCACTAATTATGAATTGTGGATATGATACGCAAAACATTTACCAATCTTGATAGTGGTAAAATGATGCTGGGATTAGGTACCTACAAACCTTAGATGGCAGTGGCGCACCCATGGGGAGGGGGGGGGGGGGCGAAAGGGGCCCTGGCACCCCCCAAACATGAAAATTATCAGAATGATTTTAAGCATTGAAATTGAAAGCTAATAAACTATACCTTTGGGCTTAGACAAATAAAAAGCACCCTTTTTGGAACAATTTCTTAGATTTTAATTTCTAACACAAAAATTTCGTAACACTAATGTCAGGTTTTTTTAGAAACCCAATCCCTAATGGAACTGTCAAAAAATTCTCGGTGTCCACCCGAATTCCGGAGTGGTGTAGGTCATGGCTGGGGAGGGCTGACAGGGCTTTAGCCTGGGGGCCCGGGCTGTGGGGGGCCCGGCGTGTCGGGTTGACCAGATAAGTGATATAAACACACATCATAAATTAGCTTCAATAGTAAAAAAAGTCGCCTGCGGCGCTATTATACTTCATGGCCATGAACATTTTCAATTATATAATTGTGCAATATATTTTTTGATTATTATGACGTGTCAATACTCGACAGCTCCATTATAAGTAGATGTATTAAAAATCGCACAATAATTCACTGTGTAAGTACCCTTAATTTGAACTAAAATACAATTTGATAAACATTAATGTACTGTTTCACAATGCCTTTAATCTTAGCGGTGGGTGGGGGGCCCTCCAAATATCCTATCCTGAGGACCTGTTTCAGGATGTGGAGACCATGGTGTAGGTACACCGAGTGCAATAGACAAAAGACCAATAAGCGAGAAATTAGGCTGTGAAGAAGAAAAAGAGCCTATGGGACTAATTTACATTCTCCTCCTTGCCCCCCCCCCCAATATTAAATCCTGGGTGTACCACTGTTAGACGGCGTGAGTCAATGGCGATGGTGCGATAACTAAACTTGAGAACACAAAGTGAATGGGAATTGGCTGAGCTTACCAGGTATGGCATAATGGGATACGGATCTCGGGTGTGTTACGGAATATATTATTTTAACTGTATCTTAATCATGGCCCCGACGAAGGGGGGCTGACAGGGCTCTAGCCTGGGGGCCCGGGCTCAGGACGGGGCCATCGACTAGATAAGTAAGATAAACACACATCACAAATTTGCTCTAATAGTAAAAAAAGTCGCCTGCAGTCCTATTTCAATAAAAAATGTCCTTCAATAATGTTATTTAAAATTATGTGGTTTTACGATACAGTTTTTAATTGTGTATCGATAATCGACAACCCCATAATTCAAATGGATGTATTAAAATATATAAATATACAAAAAAACACTAAATAAACTCATTAATTTTACCACGTACACCATGAAAACGCTACTGTAGAGCGTCACACTGCCTTTATCCATAACGGTGGGTAAGGAGGCCGCCAAAGATCCTAGCATGGGGACCTTCTTCAGGATGTGGGGGCTATGATCATAATAAGCATTTAAGTTTATCACGTAAAAGAAACGCGCATTCAATATTTGGGTCAGCGTGCTTTATGTTGCTTGCAATTTATGGCCTGACCGTTATGCCGGGTCCACACTGGCGACATGTCGAGTGACAACATCATTAAATTTTACGATAATTAGCATAATTGCTTAAGAAATTTTACGATAATTATCATACTTATCGTAAAATTTAACGAGGTTGTCGCGCGACATGTTGCCAGTGTGGACCCGGCATTATGAAGTAGCCGGCTTCAAAACTCTGGTAAAAAGAAATGTTTACAAACCGGCTCGCTCGACAGATATTTACATAGTTATCAAATTGTATGTGTATCTCATAAAAATTAGTGTGTCAGATTTTCTATTATATGCTCAATGGCCAAATTATGTTTTCCATGAATTTTACTGATTTCACGAACAGGAACGGCGCTCCGGTGCGCTCCGGTCATTTCGAGCCCTGGGTAGGTAGATGGCGATGGCTTTCACATTTATATCTTATTGATGATAGATGTGATTAGAATGAAGTAATTGCAATATACATAATACTGCACCGCTATAGCTAAGTTATCAAAAATATAAAGTATGTAACAATCAAACCAAGTAAAATAATGTACTAGAGATGGGAAAACTGGTCAATTTTTAAGACTAAGTATACTTACTACCAGTATAAAAAAATACTTAGTACAGAAACTTGTTCCAAAATACTTACTAGTATTTGGAATACTATATAGACTGTTTGGCGTGCGTATGCGACAAAAGTTTCGTACTCAAATGAAACTAAAACCAACTCCATATTTTAGTATTTGAATTACGTATCGGCTCAGGGAACTCAGACTGTGTATGAATTCTTCAATAGAATCGCTAAAAATACGCTGAGCTCCGCTTCTCGAAAAGTCCCATTAATTATAAAATTTTAAACACAATTTTAAATTTATGAGTTATTTTTCTGTTAGGTTACAATATTCTTGTTAACAAAAATGAATAACAATGATTTTTTTTATTGTAAACTGCGTCACCTCAGTCACCTCGCCACATTTCCAAGGGAATAATATGCCGATACAGAAAATTTATGACCTATTTGTTCACACATAAGATGATGTCATTTGCATGCATAGGCTAATAAATTAAAATATAGTTGTATTTGAGAGCTACCTCGCTCGCGCGCATCTAATGTCAATAGTATTGAAAGTTTACCAACTAGCCAGCGACTCGCGATGATATCATCACAAGTTTTTTGGAATAAGTTTATTGGGCCACACATACTGAGTATGGGTAGTTTCATCCGAAACTTGAGTACACAAACTGGTGACAGTATTTCCAACTCACCTCTATAATGTACAGTACATCTGACAACACCGGAAACAACGGCGCCAAGTTTCTAAGTGAGCATCGGCACAACGCAAGAGTAGGTAGGTATATATTATTATTCTGCTGTGGGTATATTTTTATGTCTGTTCTGAATTCCCTCCCCCCTGCTTTAAGAGTCTAGCTCTAGTGAGATAAAAATATATTATACAGTTTTGTAGGCATACAAAATTTGTAGTAGGTAAGTTTTCTTTGGGATGAAAGGTTCCACGAAGAATAATCGACCGCCGCGAAGAATTGACCGAAGACTAAATACAAAGTACCTACCTACATTTTTATTGCAAGCTTATATTTTAATTCCAGGTTTTTTTTACAATTTATATGTTTAATCTAGTGGTTTCAAACTTTTCCGTTTATCGGTGTCCTCTATGACTGAGTATGAAAATGATTTTTCCAAAATATAATTAAATATTTATTTATTTAATTTAAATAAAGACACGTTGAGCTCATAACAAATTATTATTATTCAAGACGTTCACAACATGACATTGAGAATAAAAAGTACAAGTAGGTAAATCAACTAGAGCAGCGATACTCAACCTGCGGCCATTTAAGCTTTTATGTGCGGCCCGAAACACATTTATTATCAGGAATTTCGTATATCTTGAGATTCGTTTCGACTTTGACGCACAGATAGTGACACCCGAAGATGATTTTCATTATGGTCCACATCAGATCTGGTATAAGAGTGTTGCTATTGCACACGATTAATTTAAAAAACACGCATATTTTTTAAAATCTGAAAAAATTTTCCTTAAAAGGGGGGGTTTAATGATTTTTTTCGACACACTATTAGTGATGCGGCCCGCGTTACTTTACAAATATATGTATTTGGCCCGAAGAAAAAAAAGGTTGAGTATAATTGAACTAGAGAATAAACAAAGTAGAGAAAAAAAACAAAGCCAAAAATAATTTTATAGAAAATAAATAAAATAAAAAACAACAATACATATTATGTTATTCAAAAAAAATACAAATTAAACAATAAAATAGAATTTTGAAAACAGAATACATATTAATGCATCGCTAAAAATGTCTATATCTCCAGACACAGCCCTCGCGATTGGTGCCTGGTGAGTCTGACATGAGGAAACAGCTGAGCAGTGACGTCCCTAGACAAAATGCCGCCCCTGGGCAGGGCCATAATGCCGCCCCATTTTTTTATACAATATTTATTATCATCCGTGCTCATGTCGTTTCTGGTCACCAAGGCCGTCGAAGGAAACGGAAGTTAACCAGACATCGCGAACCCGACAAAAAATACAGTCCTGTTAAACCTTTTATGTTAATTAATACATTTGGTTCCAACCAGTGAGCTGAATTTTTTAAAGGAAAGATATCTTCGTTGTTAGGTAGCTAGGTACTCAGTTTAGGTCGCTATTTCTATATATACCAAATGATTCTCCTCGATTTTCCGCCCTTCGAGTAACTGCCGCCCCCAAGCGACGCTCAATCTGCCTACCCCCACGGGACGTTACTGCAGCTGAGAGCATGGGGAAATGCTTTAAGAGCAGAAGTGACCTACGAGCTTCAAGAGAATGAAAGGCGAGCATGCCTTGAAGAAAGTTAGCCGGAAAATACTCGATTGAGAAGCTGTTAAAAGCAAAATAATTATATACATTAACCCTGGTGATCTCAAATCTTGGAATCAAACTAGTTACAGTTAACGAGTGACACTGGATACGCCCATAATCAGGGAAAGTGCGTATACCTACTCAAAATGTCACCTCATATTATTTTTAGTGTCAAATTTTAATCATTACCTACTTATACTACATTATTTTGCTACTTTAAGGGGAGAGGCACAGAACAGATAATAAATAGAATACCGATTGGCTATATTCAATACGCCGCACGCTGAAGCAGGGTTTTTGAATGTGTGAGTGTCCTACGATAACGAAGCACGCATTATGCACGTGCAATAGTGTGTGTAATACACCAACATTAAATGAGCGTAAATGCATAAACCGAGAGCAGTTTTCAGTGTTAGACGTACAACGTATTCTTGACACGTGTGTAAGTTTAATCCGGATTCTTCCTTACTCGAGACGGTTACCTGCTATCGCCTTACCCGTTGGGCATTTCAGTTCCCATTATTTCTGAGTTCCCTGGGGAGAGGCATGCCAGCAGAGAACCTAGCGGAAAAATACGAAGCTTGCAAGTTGCAAATCCTTTTTATTTACTTATATGAAATTTTATTTTAGGTATGGTCCTAATATTGAAGCTCGATTTGATATAAATAAAAAGGATTTCAAGTTATACACATTTACATTTTTATATAAATCGATGTTTTATAAAATAAATATAAAAAAAATATTAAAACGATGAATTCGTCAAAAATATACACGGCGAAAAATTGAAAACTTAATAAACTAAATTTTAACAATAAATATGACCATAAAATATACTTAATGTAATAATTAGATGTGACCCTGCAACAATTCACATTTTATTACATTTTTTACAATTGTAAGTTTCTTTGAATTAAAAAAAATATATTTTTAATGTTTTCAGATACATACCTATTTATTAATCAATACAGTTGTAAATTATCAAAAAAAAAAATCTCAAATTGCAAGCTTCGTATTTTTCCGCTAGGTTCTCTGCTAGCATGCCTCTCCCCCTTAAACGGAAACATGAAATAAAATCTAAGAGCGGAATGCAGAAACATTTGTCATAACTAAAATTTCCTTAGCAGAAAACACTATGCAGAAACACTGTCCTTAGTTAAGATCATTTTTATTGAAAATAATACCATATTTAAAAATTCTCGTTAGGTAAATTAGATAAATTATTTTATAATCGTTAAACGATGACAAAAATATGACAACTGCATTTTATAAATGCAATAACTATAAATACATATTAATATTTAATTATAATACTCTTATGTTTCCGTTATAAGTCATTATACGTGATTCCACAGGCACCACAAGTTTTTTTTAACATGGTAACACTAGCATCAAGTGTCACATTCTTCATCTGGTATTTTGTATTTCTGCGGGCTGGCGTATAAAAATAAAATAATATTCTGCAAGTACATGCCAAACGAATTAACACTATCAATATCCATATTGAGATACATTGTCAAATGAATTTGAGTGTATGGACTGTGTTATAGACATGCGAATTTATTTTGACAGCAGCTGTCAGTGGTAAATGGTAATACAGAAGGGGGCGTGTTCATAACAAAAGTAGTCTATGGTTAAGGATTCCTTAACTCTATACTCAGGATTGTCTATAGTTAAGTCATCCTTTTCGGCGACTTATCCTTAGGAACGAAATCTTAGATTGTACATTCCGCTCTAAGATGGGTAAAAATTAATATATTGTCGATTCCATTGAATTATTCGTACTATTTTCTGAATTTGTCGCCTAGAAGCAACGCATGACACAGGGGATGTCACTGCATCTGTCCTCATCATTTCTCTTGAATATTGAAGCCACGTGATCTTCTCCATATTATTATCTTCTTGAATGTATTTTTGAAATCAGTTGGTTGCTGGTTTTATTAACAATTTTATATCGTAAGAGAAAAAGTTAGAGGTCACAGACTGGTGTAATAATGGAATATATAATCACATATATTAAATTTGTAAGGGGCTATTTTCCGATATATCCATTCCAAATTCAAACGCATCATTTTGATATCCACTCATTGTATATACGAGGGTGGGTCAATAAGTCCTTAGAAAAGCCGACAGGTGGCGCGACTAGTACTGCAAGCGGTTTGTTTTCATGCAGCGGCACTACCGATTCAGTATGCTGCGAAGTTTCAATCAGATTGGTCGGGTTGTTGTGTGTTTCTCGTACATTTAAAAAAAAATTTTGCTTGTTTACAAAAATGGAGAAAATTGAGTTTAGAGCTGTTATTAAACATTTTAATATAAAAGGGTTAACAGCAAAGGAAATAAAAAATGAGTTGGATTTAGTTCACGGCATATCTGCTCCTTCACTTGCAACTATTTATAACTGGTTAAATGAATTTAAACGTGGTCGTACATCAACAAAGGATGAACCACGCTCAGGACGTTCTGTAGAGGTGACTACACCAGAAATGATCAATAAAATCCACGATATGGTGTTAAGTGACTGAAGATTAAAGTTGAGTGAGATAATTGAGGTTACAGGGATCTCAAAAGGTAGCGTCATTTCTATTTTACATGACTAATTGGGCATGAAAAAAATGTCTGCAAGATGGGTGCCGCGTTTGCTCACAGTCGACAATAAACGCAATAGGGTGGTGGCCTCTAAAGCCCTGTTGTCGCTCATGCAACGCAATCCGGATGAATTTTTTCGTCGCTTTGTGACTGTAGATGAAACATGGATACACCACTATACTCCCGAGACGAAAGAACAGTCAAAGCAGTGGATTGCGAAAGGCGAACCATGTCCAAAGAAGGCGAAAACCGTAAAATCAGCTGGTAAGGTTATGGCTACTGTATTTTGGGATGCACGTGGAATTATTTTCGTTGACTATTTGGAAAAAGGAAAAACAATAACAGGGGATTATTATGCATCTTTATTGGACCAGCTAAAAAACAAAATTGAAGAAAAACGGCCTCATTTAAACAGGAAAAAAATCCTCTTTCATCAGGACAATGCCCGTGTTCACACATGTTTACGATCAATGGCTAAAATTGAAGAATTGAAGTTCGAATTGGTCGACCACCCACCGTATTCGCCAGATTTAGCCCCCAGTGACTTTTTCCTTTTCCCAAACTTAAAAAAATGGCTAAGTGGATAACGTTTTTTTTTCAAATGAAGAAGTCATCGATCGGACAAATGCTTATTTTGAGGACCTTCCGAAAACTTATTTTTCTGACGGTTTAAAAAAAATTGAGAAACGTCTAACCAAGTGTATTGAGCTCCAAGGAAATTATGTTGAGAAATAAAAATAAAATACAAAAATAAAACCTGTTTTAATGCTTTTTTCTAAGGAATTATTGACCCACCCTCGTACCTACACACGATTTTAAAAAAAAGACAAAAGAAGCTCGCAAATACTGTCAATTGTAGATATACTATCCACTCATTGTATAGAAAAAAATGAATAACTATTCCATCTTCTGTCGTTTGCATACAAACTATGTTTATATGACAATTTATTCTTTAATGCCAGAAAACGTTATTTTTCAAAACAAGTTGGTTGCACTGAGAATTAAAAAAAAATGTATTTTCTCTGTCTACTTAATATGATAACTTTTCATTCAGTTTTTTTCAGACCTTAGTTAGATCTATAAATTATAGCTTATCTAACAAAATTGCAAATTTGGAGTGGGCAAGGTAAGCAAGCTGATTCAAATAAATTCAAATGCACTATAGCACTGCAATTATATCGACGTGATTTGACCTTCCTGCGGACATGTGATGGTATTATTGGTCCAGCAGAATAACTTGGGTCCCGTCAGAATTTTTATAATGTATGTATTTTTCTATTGATTTATGATACATTTTTTCAATTTTTAGCCAGTATAGATCTAAGAATTGCCATCTAATAAACATGCGAATGGAGTGGGCAAGCGAACCGTTATTAACTTTCTTTGTTATTTTTTAACATACTACTACATACAGTGACGTCCCTAGACAAAATGCCGCCCCTAAGCAGCGCCAAAATGCCACCCCATTTTTTCAATACAATATTTTTCATTATCCTTCTGACAAGAATATCTAAGAAATGTATGGTAGGTATAGCTACATTACCGACAAAATGACGTATACTACTAAATCTAATTGCTCTGCTTCAATAGAAATATTTCCACGGTTTCAGATACATTTAAAAATACACCTGGTAACTTCCTAAACTCGCGAACGACTGGCAAAAATATTTGGATAAATTTTAAATTAGGCAAGTATGTACATACATATAATTCAAAAATCTGCACGTGTCATTGCTGGTCATCAAGGACGTGACCTCCAACGACGACAGAAGTAAACTAGACATCGCGAACCCAACAAAAAATATAGTCCTATTAAATCTTGTATGTTAGTTAATTATTACATTTTGTTTCCAACCAGTGAACTGATTTTTTAATGGAAAGATATTTCCGTTATTACTACGTTCAGGTAGCTATTTCTATATATACCTAATGATTCTCATCGATTTCCCGCCCTTCGAGTAACTGCCGCCCCCAAGCGAAGCTCAATCTGCCTACCCCCATGGGACGTCGCTGACTACATATTATTCCACTTTATGTAATATGAAAGTAAAAGCTTGAATTTTCCAACATACCAATTGATAATTTTCATTTGCAAATAGCAAATCTTACACCACACGACATTAATCTCTGCGCAGGGAGAGAATTAAATTATACTATTTGTCGTGAAGAGATCATCTTGAGGCGGCCAAAAATGGTTTTTCGGTAATATTTCATCAACCGTTATCCCCGCAGAAAATTTATTGTAAAATAAAATAAAGATTTTAATAAACTATTTCTTTTATTCAACGAATAAGACAAGATTTCAGAATGTAACATTCTATATACTGAATATACATAATTTGAAAACATCTTATGCATATACGTCGGTTAGTAATTAAGGAATTAATTGATACCTACCTTAATTTAATATAAAAAAACCGATAGCCAACATTACAACGCAATTCGATAAGCATTTCATGTAACAAACAACTACTAGTTAAAATTGTCGCGATTCAATAAGAATCCCGTAGCTAAATTGGTAAAGCATACTGGCGCGAATCCAGCAGATACAAGTTCAAGTCCCGTCGGGTGTCGTATTTTTTTCTACAAAATGAATTTTTCTAGTGTGTATAATATATATGCATGAGATGTTTTCAAATTATGTATATAAGATCTTTAAATTGTACACAAAAAGGTATTTGGCATATTTTTAATAAGTTAAACGGTTTTATCACAATTTGAGAATTGGCGTTTAGCCGTCTTCTCTTTTTTCGACTCGTATATTGCTAAAATAAAGCAAACATCCCTTCTTGTACCATTATGGCATCATTAGCCTGTTTCAATACACTGCTAGATGGATATCTTCTCAAGCGCAATCGAATCCTCTCGGCTCCTTGTACTTCACTGCCACGTAATTCGATCGAACATTAATATGTCGTCAATCCTGCGTACAAGACGGCCTTTCGGTCATCTTAAGCCCTCGAGTACCACTGGATCATCTAATAATTATTATTCTAACTAAAGCATAATCGTGACGTACGATGTGCGTAATTTTGTCAATGTGTCCAAGAGATCACTCCATAATATTATTTATATATATATTCACTTAATTAAACTCTATTTTTACAGGTTACATGTAAATAATTTATGAAGTGAGTGAATATAATCCATGAAGGTAGCATTTTAAGTATGCTAGGGCAGCACTTTACTTAGGGACTTCACTATTTGTAATATATGAATATAGGTGATAAAATAGTTAATAAAAAAACGTTGGTGGTTTGAAAAAAGAGTTTTACTTAAGTACTTCATTTTAATGTTTTACATAAATTAGGTACAAATACAAAATATTTATCTAGATATAATACATAAATTCGACACTTAGCAGATTGTTTTATGTAAGTACACATTTGAAGAATATCGTAAAGCTTTAATCTTTATAAAAAAAAATATTGGTAACAGTATAGTAATAAAATGGTAATATTTATTGGTTACGATTACATGATCATAGTGAGGAAAATTTTAATGGTGCCAAAAGTTTTAGAATCATTGTCATTCTTAATTTAAAATGTATTAACATTCTATTTTCAAATTTTAATATGAATACAGGGGCGGATCGTCATTGGGGAAGCTTAATAACGGTTGCAATATAACGCATCCAAAAGGCTACGTCATAACTTTGACATCATGAAAGGTATTTGGTTTAGATACATTGTAGAAAAGAAAATTTCGTTCTTTTTTTGAATTTTTGAACACGTTATACATAAACTGTATAATAATCTGTCGTTAATATAAATAAGATATTGTAATTAAATGTATATAATATGTAGATAGATACTTAATTTTAAACTAATTTGATGCAATGAGCGGACGTATAAGTCATTTTGGCATAAAATTGTCTGTACAAAAATGTGTCGCTTAGTCAATTTTCCCTGAGGACAGTTTATAAAACAATAATTAATTAGTTTATGTCAGTGATGCACAACCTTCTAACCAGTGGGGGGGGGGCATGTTATCCATTTTATAATTATGTGGCTCTTTGGAAAAAAACTAATTGTCCCCTTTTAGATTTTGATCTATGATGTCAATATTTACTGCTTCAGAATGTATGTCTTCAGTATATAGTTAAAAATTAGCGGTTCCACAGAAAATAATATATTGTACTTACCATCTTCGGTAAGTAAAAATTCTAAAGTTACGCATCAGTTTTTGTCAAATGGCCACATAATTATTCGCTGGTCACACGCAGGGTAATGTACGAATCCGAAAAATTCACTGCAATATCTATGAAATCGCGTTGTACGGTTATCCAATGAACACTTACTGCATCTACTATCTATAAACGCGATATTGTTTATTTTTTAAACTCATAACAATTTGATTAATGTTTATCGTTATATGTGCTGTGTATCTAATACTATAGCATTTACAATTGAGTTCTTGATATTCTATCTTTCACCGTATTTCTAGCCGAAGGCATATCTTAGAAATATTATATCTTAGATATATTATATATCTAAGAACTGTTGAAAATGTCCCTCTGAGGCGGACGAAACCGGTCCTAATTTATTGATTAAAAGTGGAATAAGTACTACAAAAAAATGCGTTTTATTAAATTAAAACAACAATACAATGCAGTTCCACCATGGAGTTAACAAAATAAAAGAAAATATCTTTTATTCTTTCAATATTTTTGTCTTGTTTTTAAAATTCCCAAAGAGATCGTGGAACCATTTGCACCACTCTTCTTTCATATTATATTCTCTATCGCTGAACGGTTTTCCATTTTTAGATATTATGTTTGAGTCAAAATAACAATCAGTTATTATATTTGAATGATTGCCGATAATTAATTTCATAAGGTTTGTTGATTGAATATTTTTATTTTAATTGCCCGATCCTTAGGACCGACTTATGCGATTGTAGTGATTGTCTTGAAAAAGATTAGCCTGCTATTTTTTATGCAATGCGATTTGTCATTTATGCATGAATTTTGTCGTTTCCGTTGGCGCATCCATTGGTAAACATAATATGAAAAACCGAAGAAAATCCGCATGGCTATGTCGTCATTATTTTTTAATATTATATATAAGTAAGTATATATTTATTTGTAAAAAGTTTTTTTTATAAAAAAACATTTTTTACAGGTATAATATATAAAATAGTAATTTATTTTCTTTTCAAAATGAAACATTCGCGTGCTATGCAAAATCATCTCGCGTGCCACAGTGGCACGCGTTCCATGGGTTCGCCATCCCTGCTATAGGTTGTAAAAAATATAACTCGACACTTGGACACAGTGGCGAAGTATGGAGGTAAACTGTAAAGATTCAACATAAATAGTACACACTAAAGTTTATTAGTCATACGTATTTGTTTTCATTGAACTAATATTACAAATTGGGGATGGTGTTGATTAGTTTTTAAAATCCAATTTAACCCTGCATAAACCAAGCCACAACAGATAATACTTGTCAAAAAATATTCGTCAATCTATAAAATATCTAAAATTATGCTATTAAACCGTACAGAATTATATTAGTATAGAATATTTTTTATCTATTATCGTATGATTTAGGAAGGGCTTAATTAATTAAAAAAAAAACTGACCAACGCCATAATATTCTTAGTTCAATGACAGATAAGTACCTACGATGTTTGAGGCTTTCACGGTTGTTTTTTATCGTAGTATATTCTTGGGTTTTCACCGTGTCTCCTTCTTCCTTCTTACTCGACGTTTCTTAATAGGGATGATGGATTACGGTTAAAAACGTCATGGCTTCCAGGACTATCAGCAAAATCTAATATTCGAGCCGGTATCCCCGGTCGTAATGATTGACAGATTACTCTGAGCAACTTTTGCTCTTAGATAATCGGATTCCTTTTGACATTCTTAGAGCAACGTTTACATTCACACACCTACACTACATTTCATCATAAAACATATCTCTTGATAATGGCCTCTGCAACGAGCCCGAAACGTCGAGTAAAGAAGGAAGAAGGAGACACGGTGAAAACCCACGAATATACTACGATAAGTACCTACGAGTATGACTGACAACATTTTGTGTACACTATATAATATGTCGGATCTTAACAGCCTACCTCCACCCTTCGCCACTGCTACGGCATAATACACTATCAATGATATTATCTATTGCAGTACAAGAAAATTTGCAAGTTATAAATGTAATTAATTGCTGAATTTTTACCGCAATAAATGGCATGGAACATTGAGAGTTGTGCACCACTGGTTTCGGCTCTTTTTATTATCTTAATGAATATCTGCAGAAAAAAAACATGGTAAGTGACGAGCGAAGTGAACTAATGTACAATATTAAATTTATTAATCTTATACTAATATGTACCTATTAATATTGAAAAAATGTGTAAAATCATTTAAATTTGATTGCATATTAAAATAGTATTTTTTAAGATAGTGGATTGTCCAACAATTATTATCAAATAAATGCAATGTTATTCTGCATCAATCATTTAGTATAATTATGATCATGGCCCCCACAAGGGAGAGGCTGACAGGGCTCTAGCTTGGGGGCCCGGCGTGGCGGACCGACCACATATCACAAAATTGCACTAATAGTAAAAAATGTCGCCTGCGACGCTATTTCACGAGTATACTAACATTGATTATTGTTTGTCAATATTCGACAACGCCACAATTCAAGTGGTGCATTAAATTAAATATATATATATATATATAAAATACCCTAAATTACACTATTTGTATTACATTACTTTAGATCGCCACACTGATTTTAACCTTAGCGATAGGTAGGGGGGCCCGCTTCAAGATGTAGGCATACAGTCCACTAAAGCAGGCTTACGGGGCGCTCGCGCATTTTCTATGTGAATCATCGAAAATACAACGTAATCAAATACGCCAGCGCACACTGGATTTGACGACGCATTGTGCCCGCCTGCCCCATGAGTCACCGTTTTTGGCTTCTCAGCGATACGAATTAACGAAAATACAACGTAGTCCATTCATTGAACACGGCAAGCAAAATCACGCTCCTCGAAGCGTCATCGATAGACGGGCGAGAAGCCATTATTTAAGAACAGTGAACTCTTTGTTTAGTTATTGCGTGTCCGATATTAATTACAAGCCCCGAGAAATTTAATAATATTTTTATTGCTTTGTTATGAGAGACGCTGATAATAATAATTATTTTGTGCTCCTTGAGCCCCTTATTCTCGTACATAGGTGAAGGGTAATGCGCGGGTGGGAGGGGGCCTACTCAGTAGTGAGCGCACCGAACGCTTTTTTGGTGGGCTTTATGCCGTAGGGGCCATGATTATGATCCTATCGCAGGCCTCCAAATCCCTAAACCCGCCACTGAACACGGCATAATTTTATAAACTCTATTTTTCTTGTCCAAATGAAATCTTCAAGTCCTAATATTATCATATCTCCGAATAATTTGCACTTACAATGTTTTTACACTCGCTGAGCGATAATCATGTCAGAAAAAAAATGTTTATATTTTGTCTGTTTTGTGACGTACATTTTTTATAACCCTCCCTCGCCCGTAACCCAGTCGTAACGAATCGTATCAAGACTCCTTCCCCCATGAGTAAGTGATGTCATAATAATATAATATTATCATCAGTCGGCGAACTGAGGTAGATTACCATAAGCGGGGTAAAAATTAAAATCTTTGGGATAATGAAAACTCAATAAAAGTATTACATTAAGGAGGAAACTTGTACGTATGCAGTTCGCCGTATCACACTTTACCGTGAAATGTTGTATCGGAAATATATGGCCGTATATTAAAGACCATCCAACCTCTGGGTCGTATTTGTAGTACTTAGAGATTGCAATACCGAATGAAAATATCAATACCGGTTTTTCGGTATTTCTTATTGAATACCGGTATTCGTTAAAACTAGGGAATCCAATCCCGAGCCAAAATTCTGATCCCGGGATTTCAATTTGACAATCTCGGGATTGGCAATTGTTTCCATTGTTAATATAAAAATTTTAAATTTACAAAAAATAACATTGATAAAATCGGTCAAAAATAAATCTAGTATAATTTATACTATTTAAGTTAATATTGTATACGTTCAATCTTGGAAATACATAAGTTTAATGGAGTAAAAAATAATGTGAATTTAATATGAGATTGCTATTTCTGATAGTAAAGACTTAATGAATGGGTTAGCGAGATTTAAAATAGTAAAGCAAATCATGGTGTACTCGTGGCCTTTCCACTTCATAAATCTAATTAGTCAGCCAAATATGAAACTGCCGTAAAACGTATGAGATCATGGTGGAATTACTTTGCTAATAGTGCGAAGAATTGTTTTTTCCAATCTTTCTCATTTTTATTAATTTATGTGAAAAAATAAAATGAATCGGCAACTTACACATGGGTATAAATCAAACTTCATTTAAACTCAGTTTATTTCTAATGTAGTTATTTGTTATTAAAAGTATTTTTTCTGTTATATTTTCGTTTTTATTTTCCATAAAAATTGATAAAAAAAACCAATCCCGAAAGTTTCGGGATTATGTTTATCAATCCCGGGATTCATAGGTATCGAAAATAGCTCGGAATCCCGGGATTGGAATCCCCAGTTAAAACATACGTAGTAGGTAAGTACCTACTTATCAGTAAATATAGCTATTACAATCTGTTTAAAAACAATATTTCATAGAACAAAACCTACCTACCTACATTTATTATGGTGACATTTAAAAGTATGACCTATTAATCACAATATTGTGGAATTGGTGATTTTTACAAATAATTAGAATACATTGATAATTTCAACTAAAACCTTCAAAAAGGCTGGTTCATTAATAATTATAAATAAGCGCGCTGCCAGCAGCCTTTCCAGAAAAGCTTATTCATTTCAACACTTGTACAATCATCAATAATGTAATTATAGAATAATTAACATTTGTCGCGGATGTTTTTTTATTTCGAAATAATATCAGTAGATATGTTAATTTATCGGGACAATTTTATAAATGGGTATATTTAATGAATTGTGTTTTATTGTTTTTTCGCTTATCTTGGATTCAGTCAATATTTTGCATTTTATCAGCCACATAACTGATACATTCAATTGAATAGGAAATACAGTACAAACTAATGAAGAAATAACATTAAATTCATCGTCAAAAACGTAAACGAGTGTGGTTTCTTAATACAGAAAATTTCAGTATTTTGGAATTTTAAAACCGGTATTGATAAATACTGTAATACCAGTTTTAAAATACCGGTATTGCAATCCCTAACTGACATAAAAATCATGTCTAAATAAAACACGGTTCTTGTCGGTTTACACTTTACAGGAAGCTAGCAGTAAACAAATTTTGAAAATGGCCGATATACTGGCTTATTTGTTAGGTTCTTGAATTTTGCCAAAATCAGCTATAAAAATTGAATTAATATTCATATTGAATCTGATAAAATTGGAGACCGTATGGTATACGGTCATCTCTTTCGGCGAAATGTTCTACGTACAATTTACATGTAACCGTTAATTTATGCGGATCTGTTTTGAATATGAGGAGCACGAAGAAATCATGATTTGAATACTTACCCAACTTGACTTTTTTTTAGAAATTGTAGACTGGTTCCTTTGGTCTTATTGTCGCGACAATAAATCTACGCATGTGAATATGCCTTATTATACAATATATTCGAATATAAAAAAAAAATATTTAGTACATTATGAGACGTCAGACGACCACCCATGTTTTTAATTTCCAAATTTGTCCTTATTACCACAAGAAATTAGGCAGTATGATTTAATGACATTTGGGAATATTATTGTTCCAATGTTTCGATACTAATAATTGTCAGTTTTCATTTAGATTTTTTAATACTTACTTACAGTGACAGATTATCCGACAATTTAAAATCGTAACTTAGAACCGTTTCACACGGGACACATGTGTCCAGCCACCGGTGTGTCGAGGGGCTGCATTTACACATAAATGAATGAGCGCGGTCAGACGGAGACACACGAGTGTCGCGTTCATTTATATGTAAATTTCTCGACACACCTGTGGCTGGACACAGGTGTCCCTTGGGAAACGGGCCTTACACTCTATTCAATAATGCTTCATAATCATAGAATATAAAAGAATTCAAATCTAAACTGTTTGGTGTGGTTGAAGCTATCTGACAAGAATTAGTGGGTGGTAATCGGCCTACGAATTTTAATAATATATTAATTACATTATTCCCGTCACACTTCCACAGAAAATTTAATAGGCACAATATTCATAAACATATATTGACCCGAAACGTTCTGCACGTTACCACCACAAGAATGGGTATACCTACAATTATTAGTGCGTTCCCACCACACGATTGAAAATGTAAGTTCATATGGCTATCCATTCTTTTTTTTATTTATATAGGATTTATACATGATTGTCTAACCCACACCTCATCCGAAATGTGCTAGAGCCCGTCTCCGGAAAAGTGTACGTATGCAGTTCGACGTATCACAGTTCACCGTGAATTGTTGTATCGGAAATAGGTGGCCGTATAGCATATATCTTACATAATAAAAACCACTGGAATTGAAGGTAAAAATAAAAGAAAATAAGTTTGTAAGTAAATTATAAATAATACAATCATAACGTTTAAGTATTATTTACTTATACAGAATTTTGAATTATTCAAAAGTATGTTTTCTGTCTGTTTCCGGTACAGCAGCTCGAGGTGAACTATGATACGGCAAACTGTATACGTACTATTGAAGCCTACCCGTCAATAATGATCTATATTAAATTAGGGCATTTTGAGATAATCAAATAAAACTATTTTGTTGAGAAGAAATTATTTATAATTAAAAGGTCTCTCCTAAATTCCTTGATCACTAATTTTTATTCCTCTTCCAATTTTCCAAAAAGTCGTGTGTCCTCCATTTTGACAGATGCATAGATCATTATTGTAGAGGCAAACGCATCAAAACGACGTGACTTGACTAATGTTGCTAGATCAAAAAAAAATATATGCCAAAACAGAGACAATGTGATGTAGAATGTAGATCATTGTTGCATATTTAGTTAAAAACTGCCAAAATGTAACATATATCTATTGAGAGAGGCTTCAATTTGCGTGTAATCGCTAGAGCCACTAAATTGGACGAATAAAAATAAAAAAAAATTGAAACACAACGAAAGAAAAATTGGTAACATTGTTGATTTAATGGTGGTAAATGCAACATATATGATACATTTTATTATTAATTTTGCATAAAATTGTAAAATAATAAACAAAAAATTAATTCTAACCATTATAAAAGAGTTATAATTGTTTAAGCAGTGTAAGGCCGCACGCAGACACAATAAATACATTAGTGGTTGCCGCTCACTTTTGCTGTACGGCAACCAGCGGTGGTTGTGTGTGCGCATGGCCTAAGCCGAGGGCTGAAAGTCAAACAACGTTATGTACACGTGAAAAATCGTAATACAAAACACTAGATAAAAATAATCAACATTAATTAAGTCAATAATATGTACATGAATAATTATTGGTCTTATGACCATATGCACAGACGTCGACGATTACTGAAAACTTAATACAAATAATAATAATAAACACGTCTTTTGTTTTTCTCACATCCACTAACTAATGCTGTTATTTGGACTGTGTACGCAATGATTATGCATTTGGTCGTTAACAAACGTTGTTTGACAATAATCACCCTGCATACGTTATTTTCAACAGTATCAAATAGGTTTATGTCAGTGGCGAGGGGTGGAGGTAGGCTGTTAAGTTTTGACATAAATAGTGCACACTAAACTGTATCAGTTATACTTATTTGGTTTGCTATGGGCGATTGAACTCAAATAGTGGACAGTTTTGCAGTCATACTTTTTGCTTTCGTTGAATTAAGAATACACATTACAGATGGTGTTGGATAGTTTTTTTTTATTCATTAAGCCCTGCCTAAACCAAACCATTATCGATAAAAATATTTTATAGGTAAACGCATATTTTTTGACTATTATCTATTATGGCTTGGATTAGGCAGGGTGTAATTGAATTTTGAAAACTAACTAATACTATCTTCACATTGTAGTCTTAGTTCAATAAAACCAAACACGTTTGACTGACAAAGTTTGGTGTGCACTTCTTACATGTCGGATTTTAACAGCCTACCTCCACCCTTCGCCACTTGTTTATGTACACATCTTTAAGTCGTCAAAATATGATAGGTTGTTTAAACAAAAATAATTCATCTTCAATTGTGAAAGTACAGTTTAAAAAAGTCATATTATATAATATTAAGACATAATTGTAGTGGTTTTTGATTGTAATACAAGGCAGTTTGTTGAATAAATAAGATAATTTTACCGTAACAGAATTAGTACAATTAAGTACTTACTTAATTAATTATTATTGAAGTCACTCATTCAAAATTTTTAAGAAAGGATAATAAAAACGATATTAAATTTAATAAAAGTAAATTGGTACTTAGTCATTTCGTAAAATATAATATTGCAGCTACAACTAGGGATTGCAATACCGGTATTCCAGTATTTGTCGATTCTGAAATACCGGTTTTAAAAATCAGACAATACCGTTATACCTACTATTCGGTATTGAAAGTGGAAACGAACTGTACCTACTAATTAACATGAAAGGTTTAAGAGAACTTCATTTTTTTTTGCCGGGTTACGTTGTTCGTTTGTATATACATCAGCAACCTCAGTCCTAGTGGCAAATATTTCATGATAGAATAATAATTATACCCTATAATGGACTTGCCTCTGCCTAGTTTTTTGATGTTTATCTATTAAACAAAGACTAGCCTTAAACAATAATGAAGAAATATAATTTTGTTGAGACAGTAAACAACATTGTATTTGGTTTTAGGTACTTCTTACGGGATAAAGTTAAAGAAATTGCTTATTATAAAAAGTGAAATAAAATAATAAAAAATGGTGGAACACTTCATAATATAAATTTATTAAAAGATCATTCGAAGAAGAAAGTAACAATAGTTCAACTATGTATTTGTAAACGTCAGTATCTCTACCTTTTTTTTACCTTTGCATGTTTTTAAATGTTTACATATTATTTAGATATTTTTGCCATAAAATAAAAACATTTTAAAGAGATTTACTTATATATATATATTCCGCCGAGTGATTTACATGTTGCTCTATGTCACTTTCAGTAAAATTCTCAGGAGAGCAATTTGTAAGTTCATATTCAAATAATTGCACAACCAATACATTATATATATTAAAAACTGTGTTCTGCATATAAAAGAATAACTTATTGTCGATATTATCGACAAATCCGTTAATAATTTTTGTATTCCGAATATATATAGTTAAGGAAATAGAACAAACTGACATTAATAAGTCATTTTGCTTAAACATATTGTGATATAGAACAACCTGGAAATCAGGCAGAGATTTATTGGTAGACATTATTACTTGATAGTTTTTTTTCATTGTAATTCACAAATACCGGTATTCAATAAGAAATATCGGTAGTGGTATTTTCATTCGGTTTTGCAATCCCTAGCCACAACGCTACATTTTGACATTGGTTATTGAAACAATATGTATACCTCAAAATATTTAACATCGATGAAACTGTTTATAATAATAATATATAATTTTACATAATTATTTATTTATATTTGGGATGGTATTGATTATTATAATTAAGTATTTATTAAATCTAGTGTTATATAACAATATTTAAAACTCATCTTCTTTTACATAATACTATATTACTAGATAGGCTTTTAAAATGGTTTTAAATCACACTGAAATAAAATTGAATGCAGACAACGTTTGCATTGGATTATATCCAGCTATTTCGGAATGAATATTGTAAGTATTAAATATATTATTGAGCTGAGTATGAAACCCAAATATGAACGCATTAATGTTAGGTATATAGAAAACGTGAAATCTGAAAATTTGTGTTTTAATTTTTATAAATGTCGTATTAAAAAATGGATTTTCTAGCTTTTAGCAAAATCAGTCGACGGCTTGGTGTCCTTATAAATTAAGTATCAATATTTTATGAAAATAGCATATTATAATATCAGTAAGATTTGAAGCCACACAATTTTATTATTGGTTTCACCAATATACTATATTATATATATTTATTTATCAAAACAAAGTAGGTATGTACCTCCCATTTTACTGAGCATTATTTACAATATTTTATGTTGGTCGAAAAATACACCACGATTTGGTAATGATCTTAATTCTACAGTATTATTTTATATATTCATTATAAAACATAATAAGTATTTTATATTAAGATTTTTTTTAACAATCTGACACAAGCTCGTATCTGCATAAAGTAGTGTACTAGTGGGGAACGAATACAAAATATGTATTTTTTAAGTTAGTTAGTACATACTATTTTTAAGTGCATCTAATTGTACTTTTTTTGAATATCGACCATTGGGTTACAGCTAGTTTCCCCACCTATAGATCCACCAGTATAAGTTGTCCAATGAGTGAGGGCGCTATACTAACATTTGACATATAGTTCAATACTTTTTATACCGTGATGAGCTTAGTTCTAAATTCGAGCACCTGACAATGTATGATGGTATATCAGCTAAATAGCTGCCATTACAATTAACGAAATTGATACAAATAAGTACTTATTTGGTTTTACTTGACAATAGGCTAGAGCATTTTTACTACTACTGAAGCATGTGGTTTTACTGATTGAAAAGTAAAGTAAAAACTGTGTACATTTAAGAGATATTTAAATTAATTTACATAATCGTTGTGTGTCATAAATTAAATTATTCAAAAAAATTAAATAAAACAAGTAGGTACTTATTAATTATCAACTCGGACAATTGATCACCGCAAAAAATGTGCCTATTTACTCACTGACAATAATAAAATACATAATTAATGAGATTACTAACCAATATAATATGTGGAAACGTCACCACCTTTGTGTTCAGTGAAATCTTAACAAACAATCTTTGCTAATAATGCGTGACGTCTGCTTTAGAATTTTACATAATCAGATGTGCGCATCAATGGTGACATTTTCCGGTGGATTTTTAAAACTAGATTTTGAGATTTTGAAACCTATTATTGTTAGATAGATAAGGAGCTTGTGTCAAAATGTCTTTTCGTTATTCATCACTTCAAAAACGTACAATTATTTATATGAAACTAGACAAGGATTTGAGGAATTTACAAGGAAAACTGTTATAAATGTCACCTCGTCAGCTTGAACTATTTCATAATAGGTGTTTGGTGGGCCAATGACTATTTAAATGAGAGTAGACTGTTTAAATGAGAGTAGACTGAAAAACTACTCGGCGTTAAAAAGCAGAATTAAAACATGAAGCAAACTGGAAGATTCATGTGAACAAGAGATGACATAGCTTAATATAATCTTCTAAATTCAAAATCCTTAAATTCCTTGCCAGGTTGCGAAAAATAAACAATAAGAATTAAATTGATACATGCACATGGTAGGTATTTACTTTAACTATACAAAATGTATGCTGTTACAGATATCGGTATAATATTATGTATGCAGGTATACCGATATCAATTAGTTGTGTGTAGTGCAAAGTTAAAATAGAATACAACTGGAATTGAAACATGTACATAATATAAAGTCATTTTACAGTAACTATGTAATCCATACAACGTATTTTAAAGACTAGATAGTTGGGTACTAAAGTACTTTAAACATATCTACCAAGTTTCCCATCTCAACGTTAGTCCCGAACTTATCAATTGATCCTTTTAAGCTGGTTCAATTAGGAAGTTTCAGTTGGATACCCTTATGCATACAGAAGAGGTGTTAAGCAGAAGCTTATACATATTAAACTTATTCCTTACATTGACCTAATACATTGTATTTCGGCTCAAGCACTTCACACCCAATGACATAGGTATAATTATTATTAAAAGTTACAAATAATATTATACTTAATTACAACACGTACCTACGTGTTTACTTATTGAGATTATTAAATTTTAAGCCAGTAAATTTACAAAAAAAAACATAAGGACGATAGTGATGAACCTAACTACTTAGTTGTTGATTTGCTCATAATAATAATAAGATACATAATAAATAATTAGGCGCCAATGAACTTTGTCCTAACACCGCTAGAGTGCTCTACGCTCCCAGGTAAAGTACAAACCGAGCGATGGATAGCCATTTTAAAAATAAAAATATATCATACCGGCTTTTGAAATTACAACTCTTGTTAATTAAATGACCAGTGTATCACAAGGTTAGTGAATATCGTGAAACGTTATGATCACATCATTACAATATCATTATTAAATACTGCGTCGACACTCTTTTCTACAAACCGGATTCACTTCTGACAAAATACTTTTTGTCGAAACGTAAATGTATGTACCGATGATGTTATCATGTTGTAAATATGTAAATGTAAACAATCACTGTGATACTTTAATTAAAATAGCAATTACCAGTGTTTATCACGGATTATTTTCATCAAACACTATGGTCAGCCTTCTCGATATGAGAACAGTAGTCATACTCATAAATGCTAACTCTCGTATTAATTATCACTGCCTGTATAACTATAACGCTTATATTTTTGTGACAGTCACTATAGTTAAACTGAAAAGCAAATAATGAAGGCTACGAAGGTTGTCATCATGTGACCGATCAGCCGAGAGGAACTGTTTGGGTCTGCTGCGGGCCTGCGGTTGATGTGCACCTGCACGGGGCGGTTCGGCTTCGGGGGGGTCACCGGAGGCGCTTGGTTTATTTTGAATATCTCAAGCACCTGCTCTTCGGTCGGTCCGTACATGTAACTCCTGACGCCGACGTTCGATTTCAAGATTCTGTAGTTAGTCTGATTGACGTTGACATTTCCGGCGACGAAGTTGTTCAGTCTGTTGATGACGACGAACATATTGCCCATGTTGTCGAATGCGAACCTGTCCGGCCACTGGATGTAGTTCGCGTCCTGGGCGATTATCACCTGTTCCGTGGCGAAGTTTGTCATGCTGTTCCATTGGGCGATCGAATAATTACCGATCAGGCCGTAGAAGAGGTAGCCGTCTTCGTCCATGATCATGCCGTCCGTCTGCGAGAGCTTGATGCCGAGTTCTCTGATCAGCTGCATCGTCATGGAGGCCGGGCTCGATACCATGCTTTCGTTCCTCAAGACTGACGCGCTGACGGCGAACAGTTTGAAACTTGCCAAAGGAGAGAAGTAAACGTTTCGGTCGACTTTCCCATCCATACCGACGTATCTAGGTCCCAGAGCGATTCCGTCCACGTTCACCTGGGAGTCGCTTTGAGTTCCGTTCACATTGAAGTGGAGGGCTTGAACGTCGGCGCGCATTGAGTTCGCTTCTCTCAATTTCCAGGAGCGGCCGTCTTTTCTGCTGAACACGATTATGCCGGGGTCCAAACCGCCATTGTCGGTGATGTAGGCGTAACCACCATCGGTGTCATCCAAAACGATGTCATTCAAATAGCTGGCGGATGATGCTACACTATCGGGGAAGGTGAAGCGCGTCGACGCCCCCATAGTATCTTTCAGGTCGACCAGGGTGAGGGTAGGGCGGCAAGCGGGCACGCTGGAGTCTGGGGCGAGCGTCGAAACCTTTCCGTTGTCGAGAACCCACATTATTCCGTTGCGGTCGATCTCCATGCTTTGGACGGATTGGAAAGCGGTGCAGACTCCGATAGCGTTCTGGGACCAGCTGGGAAAGGGAGTCAAGACGGGGCTCGTATCATTTTTAACGGGGCTGATCGGAATAGTCGCGAGAGTCGCCGGGACGCCGGGTTTCATGCGCGGCAGCGTCACGTACAGCTTGCCGCCGTACTGCTTGATTCCAGAAACGAGCACATTTTCAGGAATGTAATTGCGAGCTGCTATGGAATTTTCGCGAGCTGTGCCATTCGGCCAGTCGAAGTCTAGGGTTTTCCACTCGTACAATACTCTAAACTGATCCCTTTTGCGCTGGGGATAGAACGCATCCTGTGAGGCCACAAGGCTTACCAAGGCAAGCAACACCACTAGACGTGACGTCATCGCCATGTCGATTATTTTGGCACCACTTAGCACTGAGAAAAATACAATTCTATGAGCGAATCTACGATCGACACCGACTTCACGAAATATCTAGGTAGAATGACGGCAAACTGAGCGGGGCGCCGACGGAACGCGATTATATGTCTTTTCCCCCTCTATTGGCCAAACAGCGACAGAAGCGTTCCCTCTACCGCACCTCGCTCTTCCCTGCCCAAATAAAATGTTTTATTATTTAGATTTTAGATTCAGAGTCAAAACAACATTGGTAGAATAGGTATATATTATTTATTATTGTACTTTACATAATATTATTCACGAATCACATAGCTGCACGTTTCATTGGATTAGTAGACCATCATTCCAAATTCAAATTTCGTTAGATTATTTATTATTGTCATTGAAAATTGATGCCTACTAACTAATGTTGCTATTAATAATATTATTGTTGTTAAATCAATTTTACCAGCTGGTCACATTATATTATTATGTTTATGTTATTAATATTATTATGGCTGCTAAGGTCACAAAAACAATAATGCAATTCATTGCAATAATAGGTAGGTATATTGTTATCTTTTACAATATCACTGTAACATCATTATCCACCTACCAAGTTTATCTATATTCTATATATTACCTAGGTACATACCTATAATAATAATGTAAGTACCTAATAATGGGTTACATTTTCATTTGACAATGTGCTATTTTTACATCATTCTGTTTATCTATCAAACACGTATATCAGTTGTTGGCAACATACTACCCGCGGGCAATTAAATTACCCACTACAACATTTTTGAGCTACCCACCAAGAAAATAATATCGCTGGTTTAAAGGTAAAACTCATTATGTTACATTTTGATGTTCTGAGATAATGAGGTTTGAACATATTTTTTGCAATTAAAAATCCAATTTCAAATTAACATTTTTTCTTCTTTTTGTATAAAATGTATAAAAAATCAGAGAATACATTGAAGGTAATCAGATTCTATAAAAAATTAGGAACATTTAAAAAAATGAGTTTTTGTACATAATGAGTTTTTCCACACACATGTTTGTTAGTAAAGTGATAGTATGTCAATACTTTGGCAAGGGTTTCGCAATGTTTTTTATTGTTTTGGATTCTTTTTTAGTAGGTACTTAAGACTACTACTAAGTACTAAAGAATAAAAAATATTTATTTTAACCAAAATAGGAATTAGTAACAATTCAAATTGAAAACAATTAAACATACACTGAGATTAATAATAATTATTTCACAATAATAATACACTGGTGATGGTAATAAGGATAAACCAATAATTATAATAAATTGAGGTAAGATAAACAGCAATAAAAAATATTCTTTATTCCTCAACAATGTCTTCCAAAACGTCTGGCTCTGGTAATGTGTCTAATGTGTTGCGATCTATATAGATGGTAAATTTTCAAATTAGATATTGGTAATATGGATTGATATGCACCTACTAATTGTGGAATAACATTACTCCGTCTCCCTTTTCCCGCTGCATAAATTTTTCTGTAAGGTCCTGTATGGTTATACCGATATTGGATAATTCCAGGTGATTTTTTCTCATAACGTAGACATTTAATTTGGAGCCACATTACTAGCTCTACATTTACATCTATGTTCCTATTGCTTATTAATTTTAAATTTCTTCGTCATATTGGGTCTTCAATACCTACAATGTGCTACAACTCCAGAAGTTAGCGAAGGTAATACCATTTTCCTCGGCTTGTAAGATCAAGTCGAAATTGAAGCTTACTAGACAAGCCTTGCATGAAAATAGGTGCTCCATGCTTTGCATTTCACCACACTCGCAGGTTTGGTCCTCAGAGAACCCCCACTTCACCATGTTATCTCGGGTGCGCCCTGCCATGGTTTTCAGTCTGTTTAGAGCTTTCCATGTTCAGTACCCAAGACTGGCTCCATGCGGGAGGTGCTCTGCTGGCTTTACCCAATCTTTGAAACCCTCAGAGGCTAGGTTGGCCACCCATGCGGATATTCTATCTTATTCGGGTGAGACGGTCAGACGTATTATAGTTGTCGCCATAAAGCCTTTTCTGTATTTTAGCCTTGTTTTGCACATTTGATACCCATGCATGACTTGTCGCGGACTCTCTCTTGGGCTGCCTTTTCAACTAGGGCTGCAGTTTGGAGTCGGATTAGAGGGAGGCTATTCCTGAAAGCACGTGAACTTTAATGACAGGCGTGGATTTCAAGCACCCTGTCACGATCCGGCAGGTTTCGTTGAGCGCAGTCCACATGTCTCGTGTGCGCAGACATGTGCCACACCGGACAGGCATATTCGGCCACCGAGGTGCATAGTGCAAGGGCTGAGTGTATGTAGTTGAGCTCCCTACGTATTACTGCTTAGCTTTCTCAAGATACTGTTCTTTGCTGGTGTCTTCATTTTAGTATTAAGCGTCCGATCTAAGGTGATTCCCAGGTATTTGTTGGCTGTTTGTGGGTTCTAAATGCACCCCATCCCAAACAACATCAAGCAATTTCCCTGCGTCCATGTTTTGGAGATGGAACGCTCCTACCCGTGATTTACCTAGATTTGGCTTAAGTTGATTGAGGTCGTAGTATGTCTTTAACTCGCTTAATGTATCTTTAAGCTGTTTCTCAATCACTTCGAAGCTAATGCTTTGATATAACACGGCTAGATCATCTGCATAGAGGAAATGTTTTGTGTTTACTCCGATTGGCTGATCATTAGTATAAACGTTGAACAGTATGAGTGCGAAGACGGTACCTTGTGAAAGGCCGTTCCGTTGTTGTCTCCAATGGCTGCGTTTTCCGTGCAGTGTTACAAAGAATCTTCGGTTGGCCAGGAGCTTTTCAATCTCTCCTGTTATTTTGAAATCATTCAGGAGGTTGTAAATGTAAAGTTTACTCAGCAGAATTCTATGGTTAATTGTATCGTACGCGGCTGTTAAGTCTACGAAGGGAAACTCTTAATGTGATCGATAACCAGTTTCATGTTTGCCTCACTAGCTTTATTGGCTGGACTTTTTTCCCCTCTTCGGTCATTGTTTCTGAATGATCCAGTTTTGGCTTAATCCAGCTAAAGCTGTATTAATTGGTCCATTTGAAATGCATCACATTTTTAACGTTCAGGCAGTATTTTACATTAAACTTATTAACACCATCATTCTGATTATTTAGTATAAGTATCATTTATTCTCATCTTATACAAAAAATCATCCAGTAATATACAGTTGGCACAATATGATAGTTATAAACAATGCAAACCACAGATAATACACTCACTAACTTACTTATATACATGTTTACAGTTCAGGAAAAAATCATTATGTGCGGGAATGACTTTTTCCTGAACATAAATCTGAAATAGGTACTGATAATGATTTCTTCTCCAGTTTTTTTCCGTTAATAAGATAGCTATCGTCACAGTGACCTTTTCCAGCAATAGATATCGTAAAAATTAGTGGATATAATGAAAAAACTCATTTTGGCCAAAAGTGCACATAATGAGTTTTACCTCCAAACCAGCGATATGATAATATATTACTTATGTTGGAAAGGTTTTTGTTTGAAATTATCTGTATTTGAAAATGTTATCAAAAGTTAAATATATCTAGGTGTTTAAATATTTTCCATCAATAAAACACACACGAAGGCATTGAATGTGTAGATATGAATATAATTGTGAAAATCAGCGCTGTACGCGAGATTTAAAGACGTATGGTACAATGACTTTATTATGAAACCGGATGAGATAGTGATTTAAACGAACCTGAGTTTAATTATTTTGAATACATTGGATAAATAATCTAGAAATATACATTGAATTCAAATGTTACATTATATGGACAGATAAATTTAAAGATCTTCGCCAGCATCTTAAAAACACAGAACATGATCACATGAATGCAATACCATCATGCCGGGAGTCATTGCCACAATTTTTTTTATGCTTAAAAATAATAATAATTTGTTCAACATTTTCTTGTGAGCAAACATTTTCTCAGATGAAATGTGTTCAGAATACTCTGCGAAGTCGATTAACACCAGAGAATCTTAATTCCTGTGTTCGACTTAAGACAACTACGTATTTGCCAAAATTAATGTTGAAAAACTTGCAAAAAAAATCAAAACCTGGGAAGCCACTATTAAAATAATTATATTATAGGTATATCTATGTTTTTATACAATAAATTTGTATTTACACATACATATTATGCAAATATACGTACTTATTATATTTTATATACTTACCTATATATTATATAGATGTATATTTTTTTTATAAAAATAAAATAAAAAATAAAATTGTTTTTTTTTTAATATTAAAAATTTGGTTCGAACTTTTACCACTACTTCACCAAATAAATTTTTCAAAATTGAATTTTTTTACCCAGTCTCTCAAAAGGCTGCCGTCCACTGAGTCGTGTATTATGGCCGTCATATCGAGAGAAAAAGTTTCGAGTAGGTATCGGTCAAAATCTATTGATACTCGCCAGTACGGTACCTATTAATAATGCTGTTTGACCGCGAGGTATTTCTTTAAAAACATTGCAAAACCGGTATTGCCATCGAAAGAAAATATCGGTAGTTTTTTGACGGCCCTGAACACGTTCAACTCGTAAATAATTATTAAGTATGTATGTTTGCCGAATGTGCGAAATTGACTATTTCATGAAATGGGCAAAATTTTGCCTAATTCATGAAAAATGCAAGCCCGTTGCCTTATTCATGAATTAGGCAAAATATCTGCCAAGTGAGTGAATTTGGTAGTAATTTTTCTGCCTAGTTCATTTACCCAGTGGGGCAAATTAGATAGTAGCTTTACGGTGGTGTTTTTTGCAACTTTACCAAATGTGTCAAATGCTCATGCATTGGTCAAAATAGATGGTCGGGCTCCGGTGGTGTTTTTTGCAACTAATCAAACTAACCAAATGTGTCAAATGTCATTGATTATATAAAAATATACCAATCAATAACTACAATGACGTTCATATCCATTTACTATGCCCAACAAAATTTAAAACTATAATATGATAACGGAAGAATTTTATTAAAAGGTATTTTCGCGATTTGATTCATGCTTGGGTATCAATCGTGTAATGGTCGATTGTTTGTTTGTGATACCTAGTATGATTTGATAGTTTGTTGAAAATTGTTAGCTAACATCAAAATGTACATTCAGTTGAATTCAGAATTACAAAACATAACCTAACCTAATAATAATAATAATAATAATATTATATTACGTCCAATTATAACTAATAAAACCATCCGTATTAAATTTACTTTTTCTACTGTCATGTTTACAGTTTAAGAATTCAATACCCTGGCGAATTCACGCACTCAGCAGATAATTTACCTAATTCATGAATAAAGCAACGGGCTTGACTATCACATGAATTAGGCAAAACTTTGCACATTTCATGTAATAGTCAATTTCGCACATTCGGCGTAACATGTACATTAATTTAGTCACTTCGACTTCACTTCGTCTTCACTTCAATTTTTTAATTCTGGTTTTACACCGAATACCTAGTTTTGTGCATGCTTATGTGGAAAGCGTGTTTCGCACCGTGTCAACTAACTGTCTACGCTTATATTATATTATTTTGAAAAAAACTATAGTATCTACAAACGTACCTATAACATTTCTCATTTGAATCCTTCAAACTTGTGGTGTTTTTGGATTAATTGGCGTAAAATTATATTGTAATACACCCATAGCCCCCACAAGGGGGGGGGGGGTAACAGGGCTTTAGCCTGGGGGCACTGGCTCAGGAGGAACCGAACGTGATGGGTCAACCAGATAAGTGAGATAAACATACATCACAAATTAACCCTAATAGTACAAATGTCACATGAGGTGCTAATTCACTTCGAATGTTAATGTTGATTATGCTTTTAAAATAATTGTAGTTTTGCGATGCAATTTTTGATGTGTGTCGATACTCGACAATTCAATAATTCGAGTGGATGTATTAAAAGATACTAAAAATCGCTAAAAATATAGATACTAAATACTCTTAATTTTACCTCGAACACCATTTGGAAACGTTACTGTAGGGCATAGGCTTACCAAAGATCCTGGCCTGGGGGACGCTTCAGGGTATGGGGGCCATGAATATACCATTACAATATTATATTTTCACGGAATCATTTATTTGGTTGGCAACAGTGGCGTGATGTTGAAAATATGTCCATCGGTGATGGAGTTACATGCGCAAACACTTTCGTCACCAAAAACGGCCATTTTGAACCGGTTTGAGGTAGGCAATGCGCAGGCATGTACGTTTATGTCTGGTTTAAGTACGTGGATGTCTGTGATGCTGGAAGATTTGGAGGCACCCTTGTGAACATTTTATACGTGCGATAAACCACCATTACAATATTAAGTACTACAATGAATTTTACAATACAATAATAGTTACACATGTTTTCAGGATATTTTATCCTTGGATTTTCAAAAATAGTAGAATATCGATGATTTATAATAAAGTCACTGTATTGTTTGCTTCACAGAAAATCGTCACTGCTGCTGTCAAAAGTTGTAATATTTGTATTCGTTCCTTCATTTCCCACCATTTATAATTGACCACCTCTACGCAACGCATGACGTTCCTACGCCCACAAGACGTCACTGCAGGAACACACAGATCAATACTCGTATGGATGACTTTTCGAAAAACCACGCATAAACGCATTTGGCACCCAGGATGGTAGGCTGCAGAGTGCAGGTAGAGCGAGTGTCATTACAACTAACTTATTGTAATTGTTACAATAAGTGCGAATACTTCGATACGAAACTACTTTCTATAGCTGCCAATAACGGCCGATGGTAGTCTTGTGTATGGAATAGATGCGCAGTACAAACTTATATTCACCGATTTCGCAGTTTTATAGTGAATGAAAGGCTTGGGTCTGTGTTGGGTGTGGGTTATGGGTTTGAACCTAGGGGCGGCAGGTTATATGAACGTATGGTGAAGCAGGCAAGTATGGGGGAAAAGTATGGTGAGGCAGGCTGGTAATCAATTTGCGGCAATATTTCCACGTTAACATTATATTATATGGGTACGTTATAATGACCAAAGTAAATCCTCCGTGATGCCCTGCATTTTTTTTATCGCGTAGCTATGTTTCGTAAGTTGTCGGCTATTGTTGGCCGGCTTCATTCAGTTGTACGAGAAAGCCGATTCTTTGCCCCTCTTTTTATTTAATACCTCTATGGTTTGAACCCACTGCTAGTAAAAAATGGGTGTTGTTATTTCAACATGTATTTGATCCAGTGAAAGGACCGGAATGGGTTGGGTCAATAACTAACAATTTGTACATTAAAAATTGGTGTGAACATGGGATTTTTTTTTAAACCGTGAAAATTACAATATGTTAATAACAATTCTACGGCACTGGAATGTTTCTAGTTTTATGTTAAGTGACACTAATTATTAAAATTTCACAAACGTTTTGACGCTAATTTAAAACGATACGTTTTCGGACGAAACAAATTGTTATTAGTCAACCGAAACTCAATAGTAACAACATATTTTAGCTCGTAACAGAATGACGTCAAACAAAGCCAATTTAGATTCACGTATAATAAGTTTTCCTTGACGTCAGTAATCGGTTTCAACCCTTGCTCTATGAGCAATAATGTAGACATACTGACGTACTTCTTCTGTCAACACAACAATCATTTCAAAAACCTTCATTAACTTTACTTTAATTGGGTACGATACCCATGGCCCCCACATCCGGACCCCTACCTATCGCTAAGGGTAAAGGCAGTGTGACGCACTGCATTAGCGTTTTCCAAATAGTGTACGCGGTAAAATTAGGTGTATTTTTATCGATTTTTTGTATTTTTAATATGTACCTACCTACATCCATTTCAATTATGGAGTTGTTGAGTATCAGCACCATGGCCCCCACATCCTGAAGCGGGCCCCAGGCTAGGATCTTTGGTGGGTCTCCATACCTATCGCTAAAGATCAATGCAGTGTGATACTCTACAGTAGGTGTACGCGATAAAATTAATGTGTATATTTAGTGTTTTTCTATATATTTTAATATGTCCATTTGAATTTTGGAGTTACCACACTATCAATAGCGCCGCAGGCGACTTTTTTAATATTAGAGAGAATTTGTGATGTGTGTTTATATCAATTATCTGGTCGACTCGCCACGCCGTGCCCTTTCTGAGCCCGGGCCCACAGGCTAGAGCCCTGCCAGCCCCCCCTTTGTGGGGGCCATGACGGTACCTATATATCAGTGGAGAAGGGTGGAGGTAGGCTGTTAAGGTCCACCATAAATAGTGCAAAATAAACTTTGTCAGTCATACGATACGTAGGTATTTGTTTTCATTTGAATAAGACTACAATTGCAGATGGTGTTGGTTAGTTTTTAAAATTTAACTAAGCCCTGCGAAAACCAAGCCATCATAGATAACAGTGAAAAAATACTCATCTATATATAAAATATCTAATAGTTTTGAGACTTTGTAGATAGAATAATATTTTTTATCTATTATAGTTTGGTTTAGGCAGGGCTTAATGAATTAAAAAAAAAGTGAACCAACAAAATGTCTAATATGTATTCTTAATACAACGAAAACAAATAGGTAAGTATGAATGAAAAAGTGTGCACAATCTTGTCGTATCGCCCAAAGTATACCAAAACTATTATGGTTAGGTTTAAGCAGGGTTTTATTGATTTTTAAAGACTAACCAACATCACCTGTAAATTGCAGTCTTCGTGCAATAAAAACAAATACGTTGGACTAATAAAGTTTTATGTGCACTATTTATGGCAGATCTTAACAGCCTACCTCCACCCTTCGTTACTGCTACATATTGTGATATTTAGTTTGCAATAATATTGAAAACAAATTTTTAAATATTGTTAATTTATTGCTGCATAATATTTCAATTTCTTATCCAATAAAACTATGTACAGTAAAAACGAAACAATAATGCGGTCGGTCGATAGTGTGCGTACGTATGGGAGCCGTGATAAATGCCTGGCAGCCGATGACCACGTATTCGTGCGTATACGTACATATCGCACCCCCAGTAAAATACTGTAGTAAGTCAAAAATTGGCATTTTGCAGGACAGCCATTTGAAGTTTCAAATATTCTTTGTAAATACAGGAAAAGTCTGAATGTAAAAATTATTACTCATTTTTATGGAAAAACATGATCTATTTTCAACTGTATTCATCATTTTTCTCTAAAACATATACAAACGGAGATATTTGAGTATTTCTGAGTTACGACTGTATTTTATTAGGATATTTGACAATTTCATGGTAAAATTTGAATCAACTCAATACTTTCTATGTAAATTTCCCTACCATCACTCTAATAATTTCAACTAATTTGTTGGGCACTGTAAAGGAAGGTTTTCAAAATATTAAGTTATGGTACAATCTTTAAAGATTTATTGAAAAAAAAAGAAAAATATAATTATTAGTTCAAAACAACAAAAAAATACTTAATTATTTAATTTAATGGGAAAATAAATTTTTTACATACGATTTTTAATTTTTAAACATCACTTGGAAGAGAAGCAAAAAATCATAATAAAATTCACGATGTTTAGCGGTGCAGAGGAAAGCAAATCCTTCTTTTTAATTGTCGTTATTTTTGGCCACTCTTGATATGCTTTGGATATATTGAGACCATCCATTGGTAACGGTTTGCCTATTTGCTGTTGTCGAACATTCAATTTCCTACATTCTTCATGATAACTGGTTTTAAAAAAAATAATGTATGGATGGTCTCTGTCTACTTTTATAACTTTAATCTTCTGCCACAAAACTTTTTCTCCATTTTCATCCGTGTTGTAATTTTTACCGATTTCATCTGCTAGTTTTTTCATGTTGAGAAAATTATTTGTCGTCATGGGTTTAACTATGTATGGTTGTCCTGTTTTCTTACTTGTTTGTACAATGGTAATCATTTGGCTGGGCACAAATATTGGTCCACTTTTTAGAGCCCTGGTCTTCTGCTGCTCAATTGTAGAATGGACGATATCGCCTTCATTTTGTTTATGCCCGGTGACCAAAAACTTATGAGAGATCGTTGTATTTTTTTGTGAATTCCCGGTGGCATATAAATACATTGCAGCAATGTATTTATTTTTATTCTGCCCGGCACAATTGTCACTGTAAAAAATAAAATGCTCATTGTGGTGATATTTTTTACATGCATTGTAATCGAGTACACAGCTACCAATTTTATTGGATCCTCATGCAGCTTGACTCTCGTCCCACATGTATCAGTTTGCAATATTTTCAGTGATATTATAGACTGTACGATTGTACATTGCCAAACTTTCGTTTATAATAGAAAGTTGACACATTTCCGCAAGGAAGCGGTAAAACAGCCTGCAAATCATATACAGCTACATTAATGACGCTATTTTGGCCATTAGTTCGGAACTCTGCTACGTCTTTGATCTTTTCATCCCTTGCCTCTTTTTTCCAGGTTGATGTGTCTCATATTTTTCTTGAAGTTGTTTTTTTTCATCTGGTGGTGAAGAATTATTGTATAGGTCGCATTCAACGCACAAATCTTTTTTTAGGCTTAAAGAAGCCAATATTAAATTCATCATTAAATATAGATGCGTATAATAGTGTTCTTTTCCAAATGGCATATTGCTGTCAGTTTGTTGTTTTTTGTATAACCGATACATTTCAGCAATTGTTAATTTACCATCTAAATACAATTTGGACGTCTGTGCACGCAAATAATGTTACTCGATCACTGGGAAAGACTTAATGTGAGCTCTTATATAATTTTTTTAAACATCACTATTTTTTTGTGATTTTTGTGATCTCTTTGTTCTGGAATTGGCGTTCCGGAAAGAAGATCTCTTGTTTTCCATGCAGTGGAGCAGTACCTTTCACTCACCCCAAATGTGTTGATAAAGTATTTTTTGCATACTTCTTGTATTTTACTTCCATTTAATTGTTGATAACAAAAATTGTTGCCTCTGCTGCTTCCAGTTTTTTTTTGTTTGAATACTTTGGAACAATAATATCCATGCAATTAGTGAGAAAATTACACTGTATCTCAAGAGTTTCCTGTAGTAACAGAGTTACAACAGTATTTTTTTGAAAAGTATTGTTTTAGTTTTTTAGAAAGCTTCTTGTAAAATACTGTCGTAACTTAGTTACAACACTATTTTATTATCTATTCAACAGTTTTCGGAAAGTAATGTACTGTATTAAGTGCTTTCTCTCCGACACTATTTGAGTTTGAGATACGATAGTATTTTATTAAAATAGCAAAAAAAAATACGAATCCAACCACATCCATAACTCGAAAACGCCCATTTCAGACTTACGACAGTATTTTACTGGGGGTGCGATATACAATCGACGAACCGCATTATTTTTTTGTTTTGACTGTACTTATATCAAAAATGGGGAAAGAATGCTCACTTTACGGTTATTAACAGTGTTGCCAACCGTACTATAATTATAGTACAATACTATTATTTTGAATCCGCCAAAAATGTAAAATACTACAATTTACGCAAATATGCCAAAAATACTATAATTTTGAAGGATTCGCCACGAAAAATGTTCCTGTACTATAATTTTTACCCTTTTGTACTATAATCAACATAGAAAAGATGGCAACACTGGTTATAATAGGTATTGAAAACACAAGTTGATGAAGGAGTTATGTAACAAAATCAAAGTTTTCAGTAAATAAGGGTCAAAGTTGTTTTGGTGTATTTTCTTTTTCAGTTGATAATTATTAATAATTTATTATGGATAGATATATCATCATAAACCATCCGGTGTTCGAATTTAGAACTAATTTCATTACAGTATAAAAAAAGTATTGAATGCTACGTCAAATGTATGTATGCAAATAGCATGTGACGCCCTCACTCAGCGGACAACTTATACTGGTGGATCTATAGCGATGAGTTTAAGTTGAAGTGGTAACCAAGATCATGCCATTTTACTAGAGGTCGAATGAATAGTGTTAGGACATTGGTGATTATCGGGCATTCGACAATCTTCGGCATTCCCTGGTGAGCCGAAAGTGTTTGAGACGAACTTTATGATAAAAAGTAGGTACTTAATATTATCGAACATACATACGTACTTAATTTAAAAACATTTCATGCATTATAGAAAAAATATGACACCCGGCGGGACTTGAATCTGTAACCTCTGGATTCGCGCCAGTGTGCTTTTTCGATTAAACTACGTATATCCTACTTAATTACGACATTTTAACTAGAGTAGTTCTTACATGAAATGCTTATCAAATTGCGTTACAATGTTGACTAATGGTTTTCGTATAGACGTATAGGTATGTATTAAATTAAGATAGGTAGGTTTTTTCTTAGATGGATTTTTTTCAGCGGATGCATGAGATCTTTTTAAATTATGTATGTTCAAAACATAATTTAGAATGTTACATACTCAAATCTTGTCTTATTCGTTGATTAAAAAAAATAGTTCATAGTAAAAAATTCGTCAAAAAAATGTTGTATATTATTATGTAAGTAATACGAAAAATTACGTAATCGATTGTTTGGTCTTTCGTCTGGATGTAATGTTAGAAATTCACTGTTTTCCATCATAATTAAATATATTATAAAGAATTCAATCATTTTTATACTAAAAGAAATTTTGATTTACTCAGGTTTAATCGACCTTAGTATTATTAAATTTTATAGGTTGGTAGTAAGTGTGCATGAACCTATAAGCTTTGTATAACGTAAGGGGCGCATTCACCTATTGTGCACTATACTTTTCAATGTACATAATATGAAATTCATTCATTAAAATAAATACAAAATATTAGACTGAATTTAAAGGCTATTGCGTAGGGCAGTGATTCAAAAAATTAGGTTCTGTGATATCTATCAGGCATGGTCCCCACAAGGGGGGGGCTGACAGGGCTTTAGCCCAGGGGGCCTGGCGTCGCGGGTCGACCAGATAAATGAGATAAACACACTTCTTAAATTTGCTTCAATATTAAAAATGTCGCCTGCGGCGCTATTTTCCTTTGAGGTTATTATCATTTTAAAATATATGGTTGTGCGATGCAATTTGGTTGTTTTTTATTGATACTCGACAACTCCATAACTATTCGATGTTCTACAAAATATCGCTACAAATACACTGAATTATATTTGACCTAGAACACCATTTGAAAAATGCCACCGTAGAGCGACAGACTCAGGGCTCGAAATGGACCGGAGCGCACCGGAGCGCCGTTCCGGTTGGTGAAATCGGTAAAGTTATCGCTCCATCTCGTGGAAAAAATAATTTGACCGTCTAAGCTAAATATGCCATATAACAAAAAATCTAGCGCACTTATTTTTATAAAATACAAAGATAATTTCGTCTCTGTTCTGGCAGAACACATTAACTGGAGAATACTAGTTTTGAGTAATTTGACTTTGAAGTTGTTAAAAAGTTTGAAATAATGGTCTATCATGTGAGTTTATTTAAGTAATCGTAAAAAGGATGATTTTAAAATAAAGACTGTTTATTTTATTAAGAAGGTTTCCACACGGTAAAGTTTGAAATAAGGAACATTTTGGTACTAACTCAGTATGTCATTTTTTCGAATTAGTGTCTTCTGCCAGAACAGTGACGATTTGATAACTATGTTATATCTTCAGAAAATTGTCGAGCGCTCCGGTTCGTAAACTTTTTCATTTCGAGCGCTGGACAGACTGCCTTTAATCTTAGAGATAGGTAGGGGCCCCCCCAAAGACACTGGCCTGCGGCCATGCTATCAGGGATTCGCCTAAAAGGTAAGTACCTGTATTCCATTTTGGTAGAGTAATAATACTTGTATTTAACCAATGAAGTGGAAAGTCGAATACTTGTTTAGGTTCAAAAATATCGCTTCATAGTTAATTTCCAACTAGAGCGATTTTTACTCGCAATAATATACCTATATTTTTAACACTTAGGTAGGTACGTACTAATTATTGTTTACTAACCATACTGGCAGTGACACATCGTGCCGGTAGGCAGGTTGTGCATTGCTTGGGCAAGACATTATAAGAAAGCGGCAGATTAAGGAATAACTACGAATAATACCACTTTAAGATAAAATAAATTCTTCTTCTTGCTCTTCGCTAATATCATTTCGAGAAGGCATGCGTGATTCCAGATATATGAATAAATTCCTCGACTTTTTTTTCCAATTCATCGTTCATACAAGAGACGATATGATAGGAATTCCCGACAAAAAAAATACCCATTGTCCGGCACCCTAGGAAATAGGTTCTATATATTAAGGTGAGATATATCGCGCTCTTACAAGGTGCGTCAACTGACCTACCTACAAGCCAGCTGTTGCTCGAGCAACACCTTGGCTTATTTTTGGGGCCATGCAATAACGCTATACGACAGGGTTGGTGAACCTTTATACGTTCGCATGCCAGAACTCGACGTGCCAAGCAGTTTTTCATGACAAAAAAAAAAGTTTTCTAAAAAAATATTTTTTAAGAACTCTATTAAAAAAGTTAAAAAATTACAATTGAATTCTCGATATTATATCTTTCATCGTCTTTCTAGCCGAAGGAATATCTTTTATTCTTTGAATATTCCTTGTTTTCAAAATTCTCAGAGATCGTGGAAGCATTTAAACCACTCTTTTTTCATATTATATTCTCCATCACTGAGCTGTTTTCCACTTTTAAAGATTATGTTTGGGGCAAAATAACAAGCAGTTATTATTTGAATGACTGCCGATAAATAATTTCATAAGGTTTGTTGATTGAATATTTTTGTTTGGATCCCTATCCTGAGGACCGACCTTTGCAATTGACGAAACTTTTTAAATATTTATATAAACTAGTAAGTAATTTCTTTCCTGTTCAAAATGAAACATTCGCTTGCCATGCAAAATCATCTCGCGTGCCATAGGTTCGCTACCCCTGCTATACGAGGAAGGTCACACATTATTGACTGGTTTGTTATATAGCGTAAGATCAATTTATTATAGGTTACGTCGAGGTTTCTCAAACTTTCTCCAGTGGCACATAGTTCTGGAACATAATTATTATTGTACTTTATAATATGTTTTTTATTTATTTATTACATAGAAACACTTTGGGCCCAGGTTCGTCGCCAGTTTTTAGTTATAAAATAGAAACACTTCCTGTTTTAGTATTTATTCAGAGTTCACAGAAGTTAATCAACAATAACAGAGAATCCTTCAAACGGTACACGGAAACAAATTAATAAGATAAGATGACTAGCTTAACCAAATAACCAGATGAACTTGCCAAAGAATTAGTTCAGTTCTGGTAGGTATAACATTATCACTGGAAACGTGATAAACTTGATAAACGTGACAAACTTGATAGTGTAAGGTGGTTAGTCTCAAAATATAGGACCTGTATGATCAAAAGGGTCAGAGCTGATCAGACTAAGCTGACTGGCTGTAAGACTGTGAGAAATCTGTGAGAGATGTCAACATAGAGTTAAATCCTAATCCGTCCACATAGCGCTTGCGGCGTCCAGTCAATGGACCGCGCCATCTATCGGTCTCTTTTCGAAGTCATGCCGCTATAAATTTGATAATATAGTCCATGGGATTTTGAATGAAAACATTGAATGGGCACTTAAATACTTACATCCATTATCTCTATAATCATGGCTTTTATCAGGTGTTTTGCCTGAAACCGTGACAGATGGCTATGACGTCTTGAATCCAAAATGGCGGCCGGTCCAGGCATTGTTATGAAAAATCAATCATAACTCCTTTTACAGTCGTTGCATATGTTATGTATCCGTAACTCCCCTCTCTATGATATCTCCCCAATGACAATAAATAATTGTCTTTTGTACCTAAATAATGTACCTACCCATTTACAAAATTGTCTCGATAAATTAACATACTGGTATTATCTCGAAATAAAAAACATCCGTGACAAATGTTCAATTATTCTATAATAACATTATTGATGATTGTACAAGTGTTCAATTCAAAAAGCTTTTCCTGCAGTCGTGCTTATTTACACTTAATGAACTCGCCTTTTTGAGGGCTTTAGTTGAAATTGTCAATATATTAAAATTATTTGTTAAAATCGCCAATAATTCTTCAATATTGTGATTAATACATATTTTTAAATGCCACAATAATAAATGTAGGTAGGCAGGTTTTTTCTATAAAATGATGTTTTAAAGAGATCGTAATAGCTATATGTACCGATAAGTACTTATGTTTTAACGAATACCGGTATAAAATCGCTATTAAATAAGAAATAGGTACCGAAAAACCGGTATTGATATTTTCATTCGGCATTGCAATCCATAGTAAAAACACTGCATTAAACAACAAAACCTTCAATATAACAATAAAAATGCTCTTTATGTTTTCAAATGTACAAACAATAAAAATCTTAATTCTTATCAAAACAGCGTACCTACCTAAATTAGCAACAAACACTCATTCGATTATAAAATAATATATCAAATATAAAATGATGTATTAGGTACATTCCTTATTTAAAAGGAAACATCTTTTTTCACTTGTTGATCTCTTTTTTTAATAGGTAGGTATATTTTATTTGTCAACACTAAATATAATATGATTTTGATATTTTGACGCCATGAGAGCTAAATAAACGCAAGCGCAATCCATAATTCGAGAAACATATTGTAAAATTAAATGGCGTTTGTAACAAATTTATCCTCGATAGACAATTTTAGTTTCAAATTCGACCGGCTGCCAATTTACGATGGTAGATCTATAACAAGCAGATTGTAAATAATCTACCGAAAAAAGTTGAAAGCCGGTCAACTTTACACGCTACGTGTGCGTGTTTGCCTACTGCTTCTGCGCAGTATAGAGTAGAGTAGCGACCTCCCGGTAAAAAACGAACTACGTTCTGTCAAAATAGTCGCTAGCTTGTTGGCTTCTCAGCGAATGGAAAGTTTTGTGTGTCATCATCATAATCGCAGTAGCTGAATCGCCCGCTTTTAAATTCGCCAACAAATAGCTCGTAAAGTAGCTCAATGTAACTGACGCATTAGGAAACACCTTGCAACTTTGATTGATACACCCAGTGTGTCGCGACACCACAGTTGAGAATTCGTGGCGTTAGGTTTCAACGTTTATTGGAAAACAGTGTGGTGATTTGGCGTTTCTATTAATAATAAAGATGTCGGAAAGACGTTTCCTGTGGAAATTGAGGTGTGGATTAATGGATGTATTATTTTCTCGTAATAAATCCACACTTCCAATAAAGTCATTTCATGCTTCACTCCTCTAAATCGATCAATATGTTTTTGTTTTTTTATTCTATATGCATTAATCAATACCCCTAATTTACTATCAAGGTTCCTTTAAGGCGATACTTCAGTGAAACGGCAAATAATTTTCAACTATAGGCGCGACGAAATTTTGGACTCGCTGGCTGTCTGAGAGCGAACGTCAAGGTGTCACTGCGTCATTTTGTTTCGTGATGGCCACGGGGGTATTAATTCTTAAATCGTGTAAAGATGACTAAAAATGTTACCCATTTACTTTAAAAAGAAAACATGTCAATGAATATATTATCATTGTTACTAATATAACAATAAACAGAACATTAAATGGACACATGTTGGATTTATATGACAAATTATATTTCGGTCGGCATGCGTCATTTGCACCCGCAATCCGCGCATCGCCTAGCCACGATCTTTTTAGACCATGCATCAACTGAGGTATAGCCTTAAGGCTGAGGCAGCTGAGGCATGGTCTTAAAAGATCGTGACTAAGCGACACGCAGATTGTGCTAATGACGTGTGCCGAACGGAACTTAATTTGTGATAAAAATTCAACATGCGTCCATTTAGCGTTATGTTTATTGTTATATTAGTAATAATAATATATTCATTGACATGTTTTCTTTTTCGAGTACAGTCATAACATAACGTTTTTTAGTCATCTTTCCACGATATAAGAATATATTCTGACGACGCCATCACAAAAAAATCGACGTGCTCTCACGTCGAATGCCGCTCGGCGATTGCTGACGAATACGAAATTTCTTTGAAAATTATTTGTCGTTTCACTTATGTATGTTTTTAAGGACTTTGGCACGCAAACTACTCTACTTGATGCTAATTCAAATAAAAATTGTGCAGGCTGATGGAAATGCCTAATAGAAAATAACTCGTATATCCGCATCGGGTATTGCTGATTTCGATTCACCCAGGGTCTATGAAACCACCTTGAAAAACTCTGGAAAACACTAAAAAACCATGGAGTATGCATCGGTTTTGTTTTAAGTAGGTACTAAACATGATCGTAGCTGCGGTTTTTTTTGCCTATAGTGCCAATAGCTGTGACCTTTTCCACCCAGGAAGAATATTCAACTCACAATCCAGCTTCTGATTGAATTCCCCAGTACCATAACCTAACATAATGACATGAGCATTGGCGAAGGGTGGAGGTAGGCTGTTAATTTGTTGGACGCGGAGCATTTAATTATTATTTAATTACCGCATTTAAATGCTAATTATATCGAATGGCCAATTAATTATGTACAACTTGTGTACCGTCCGTAATAAATAGTGCATACTAATTTTTACCAGGCAAATATGTATTTGTTTTTGGCTTCAAATTATTGGGTAAGTATATCTATATATGCATTAACAGCAAGTATTTTAATAAAAAATCGAGCAAGTATTTTATTAAAAAGGTGGGAACTATTTAATATGAACAGCAAGTAAAAAATGATTATTGGTAAGTATTATAATATAACAATGGAAGTATTTAAATTATGATAAAGAATTATTTAAATAATTTCCGGGAATTATTTAAATAATAAATGGTAAGTATAAATATCAATTTGTCAGTATAAAATCTATTTTGGACAGATTTTTTCTTTTACAGAAATAACTTATTTAGTAGCTTCCTTATTATGTTAAATTTAGTAGGACAGTATTGTTCTTTCTATCTGGCTCTCCAGAACAGATTGTACTATTAGAATGGTATTTCTCTATTATTTCATCCCTCACGCCTATTTAGTGTAGCAGCATTTGTGTATCTATAAAATGGCTCAATGATGTAATGCGAGTCTCCTGAGCAAGATTCTAGTGCCTTTAAGATACTATTTCATTTTAACTATCAGCTGTAACTTAACTTAACTGCACCTTCCGAACCATCAGTTGTAGGTAGCTGTTAGGCATAAACTCTTGATCTAAGCGCACTTCAAAGATATAATATGTAACCTTACCTTATGAGATTCGAACCCTTAATCTCTACTTCATCGCGGAGTTAAATAAATTATAGTGTCTATTATATACATTTTCAACTTTGCAATATTAACAAGACATACTTCAGACTTGTATAGTGCTTATTACATATTATTTTCAGTATCAGAATTAAATAATAAGACAGACTTCAGTTGTTTACAATAAATGTATTTCTTGTGTTCAAAAATTCACAATAATAATCAATGGTAACAAACATATGACAGAATAAGACGTTTCCTTCAATGATATATCAATTACATACAACCTATTACTAAAGACGACCGATGTCGATCAATGTGAATGATTGAAAATGATAATCTAGAATACACACCCAGTCAAACGATAACATAAAAATCTTTTCCTTCAATTACGTACAACCTATTACTAAAAACGTTCATGAAATTCATAAAAGAAAACATAAAATTTGTGTTGTTTTTACTGTTATATTATTTTATGCAAGTCTACATATAAATAACACAACATTTTAGGATATCGGAAAACATTCCGATAATCGCAACTTTTGACAGCTCGATTTTTTTATTCGTTCGTTGATCAGTATCAGAGCATAGACAAATCGGACGGCTTATTAATTGTCCTCGGACTTTTGGCTCGCCAATGGCAATACGTTCCACGGTCTTGTTTACATTACATACTGTAATAAATTAACAATATTAAATTATTATCTGATTCGGCATTTACACTAATAGTAAAAATAATAATATACATATTATATAAATAATTAAGATACTTACTTAAATTAGTAATTTTAAAAGACGTTGAAAAAAACCTTTTTTGTAGTGATGAGTAAAAAACATGTAAAATATAAAAAATCCACGAACCCTAACTAATTAATTTAGCATACAATTTTAATTGAGATAAATTTAATATCATACTATTAATTATTGTTGTACCCATACTGAGATTCATTTTTTTTATAAAATTAGACAATAATAGGTAATAAAAATGTACTTAGTTTAAAAAAATGATTTCTGTAATATTTGTAGTACCTACCTAGAGAACCTATATTTTTGATCAATTATTAATTTAATCTTTGAGGTTATTCGGATTTATTTTGTGAAATGTCCATCTAGCTCTTTTTTCTGCACCTCTGCGACTTCTTATTTGATCTTCTTTTAATAATAATATAATCATAAATAGTTTGTTCTTACCGATATTCATGAATGCATAGACTAATATACTTTATATGCGATAATGGTAACCCTAAAATGCCGTGCGCCCCATTGAATGTTTTTTACTTTTCATACTATCAAAATAATAATGGATATTGATTTTATCTACTGGCCCATGTCATTTAAATAATGATTATTTATTTTTACTACTGATTTTTGAATATTATTTCTTGTTGTACCAATATTTTACATTCAACATTAAAACTGGCGGGCTTATACCGATACTTTGAAATAAATACTTACCATTCATTTAAAATTCTGACAGTTGTTATTTAAAAACTTTTCAAAATTGTCTATTAATACTTGCTTCAAAAATGCACGCCTTTGTTTTTATTGAAATAAGACTACAATTTATAGATGTTGTTTGTTAGTTTTTAAAATTTAATTAAACCCTGCGAAAACCAAGACATAATAGTCAAAAAATACTCTATATCTATAAAAAAAACTATGCAATTAAATCATACATAACTTTGAATATTTTATAGATAGAATAATATGTTTTATCTATTATATATGTGTAATATGTATTCTTAATCTAACGAAAACAAATAAGTATGAACAAAGTGTGCACAATTATGTTTTATCGCCCAAAATATTCCAAAAGGACTTTGGTTTGGTTGGGCAGGGTTTAATTGATTTTTGAAAACTAACCAATACCATCTGTAAATTGTAGTCTTCGTTCAATAAAAACAAATACGTTTGACTAACAAAGTTTAGTGTGCACTTTTTATGGCGGATCTGAACAATATACCTTCACCCTTCGCTACTGACATGACGTCATGTTGGTTTTTTTTTCACGTACAGATTAATTGTCTTACTTTTCACATTTTGCCAGGTCCTACGTTTCATTAAAATTCTCGGACAATTCCGCCGTAGCCTTCTTTTCCAGGACGATACCCGCCAAATTAGGACGGTTGACAACGCTAGCCTTGTAACCTTAGCACTCTTCGAAATTCCTTTTTTTCAGAGCGTTGGAGCGGAGCTTGGAGCAGAAGCACGGAGCACTGGAGCAATGGGATTTTACCCGGAGCAGGAGCGTTGCCGACGTGTCATGTGTTCTACACCACTGCTCTTGCAGGTATGTACTATTTTTTTTTGTTTCATGAAGTACATCTGCAAATTTTAACACTGTGATCGGTATAAAGGTTTTTCAACGTTATATACCTACTTAGTAAAAGTTAAATATTCAGTTTCACTGACTGATGGCGACATCAGACGCACAACGATCGAAAAAGTATCGCAAATAACATGCCAATTCTTTTAGTAAGAATAATTAGGTAGGTACTAGATTAATTCTTATTATTTATATAATAATAATATTTGTTGTGTATTTGTCTGTTTAAAATAGCAGAAATTAAATTATATATTAGGTAAGTAGTCGACTACAGACCTACAAACTTATCTAAAAAATGGATGGAGGAGCCATTGTCGAAAACTACCCAATCAAGACTCCGGTCAACAGGACAGAATCTGACATTCGAATGACGTTTTCTAAATGGCGTCCATAATGATAGTTCGTAGTTCCATTTCTTGACCGTTCTTTAGATAAGTTTGTAGAACTGTAACGGATTTACAGAAAATTTAAAATTAAACAATAAAATGGGACGATATTCAAGTTCACATATGGACGACACTTTGTCTAGGGACGTCATACTCACGGTTGTTTCTCAAGCATTGCTAAAAAAACACAAATACATAATATAATTTAAAAACACATGTTTTATCTTTGAGAAACCGGAATGTAATATTAAAAGCAGACATAAAATAATATAAGAGAGGTTATCGTTTTTATTTAAGCGATAAGGAAAATCAGTACTTACCTAACATTAGCAATTTGTAAAAATGTTGACCATTTTACTAGCAATAGTCATTAACACATTAAGTCATTAATCATTACTTATTATTATTATTATTAATTTATTATTGTAATAAATTAGTAATAACTAATAATAAGTGAGATTGCACAATCAATTAACATGGTATAAATACTTATGTATTCGTATGTTCAACGAATTTTAATTATTTATAAAAACCCATGACTAACAATAATTGTCATTCATAAAGTTGTTGTAGAAAAACTGTACCTATACCTTCTTATATGAAAATGAAGCTGAAAAAAGTTAATCCATTGATTCACTCGTATGGCAGCAGCATGGTCCCCACAAAGGGGGGGGGCTGACAGGGCTCTAGCCTGGGGGCCTGGGCTTAGAAGGGGTCCGGCGTGGCATGTCGACCAGTTAAGTGAAAAAAACACACACCACAAATTTGCTCTAATAGTAAAAAAGTCGCCTGCGTCGCTATTTTCTTAAATGATTATTAACATTTCAAAATATATGACTGTGCGGTGTGGTATAATGATTTATGTACTTAATTAAATGCTAATTTACGCGTAAAATTTTATTTTACTTATAATTATTTTAAGTGTTTGTCCGACTTACAAAATGGCTTTTTTCCAATATGGCGAAGGGTTGCACGTTACTCGGGTACCATAAAAGGAAGTCGCGATCAGTGCTTCATAATATGCTGAGTGCCGACAACTCAATAAATCAACTGGATTTATTTAATAAATCTTTAAAATACACGGAATACCCTTAACCCTGGGGTTCCGTGGAAACCAATTGGGGAATACTAATGTAGAAAATCACACTGCCCTTAACTTTAGTGATGGGTAGGGGGTCCCGCCATATATCCTGGCCTCAGGGCCCGCTTCAGGATGTGGGGGCCATGGGCAGCAGGGTGTGTAGGTGACAGTACCTATAGTATAGATATATTCAAATAAACCCTCAGTTACACTTATCTATGGTTATGAATTATGATAGACACGAACACCAGTGGAGAGGGGTGGAGGTAGGCTGTCGAGATCCGATATAAATAGTTCAATCTAAACTTTGTCAGTTATACTTATTTGTTCACGGTTTTCGTGAGAAAATAGAATGAAATTTCATCTTTTCTACATAATATTAGGTACTTTTAGAATTTCTCAGGATTTTTTCCCAAAATTTTCCGCGATCTGAAAAATACCGCGCGTATCTGATAAAATTGGTCCAAGGTCTCACGATTCAAGCTGTTAAATCCGCCTATAATTATAGTAGTTTTGATTCTTCATAACTTCGCACTACGGCTCTAGGAATAAAATGATATTTAATATTATATTCTAAAAATATTTGTTATAAATATATTATCAATTTGTTTATTTATAACTACATAATATATATATTTAATAGTGATTATCATTTGACCTAATTTTATGTGAGGTAATCAGGGAAACAGACGTATCAGTTTAGTAAAAACTGCAAAAAAGTTATTGAACGTATACCTACTTCTACCATCATGTTTAGATTTAGTTGCATGGTGTTTTTACCTACTGAAATTTATTGATTCACTAAAGCGAGGTCTGAAATAAGACAACTAACGAATTTCAATTAAAAAAAAAACACTTTAAAACGAAGCACCGAAGTGGCCTTGCAAAACAATTTTATTAGCTCGATTCAAGCAGTTATCACTTGATTCAGAAGCAATGTAGATTCATTTACGAAATGTTGTATTTTTTAACACTTGGAAATAATTTTCACGTGATGTGTACCTACACATCGTTTTTATGTTCATTTTTCTATACTAACATACGTACCTACCTAGACAGTGACGTCCCTGGGCAAAGTGCTACCCGCAGGCAGACCAGTCGTTGCTATAGGATTGGTTTCCCGAATATCCGTTTTTGTCGAAATCGACCTTTAATGCAGAATGTTTTTTTGTATCTAATTGGACTAGAACCATCCCTTTCTTTAAATTATTTTTTAATGGTAATGAATACATCATTCATACGCTGTAAAAATAACAATTTAAATATCTCCATGTATTTAAATATAGGATTATGAAATTTGTTTTTCGTCTCCTGAACATTTGGTCTATTCGGGAAATCAATCCTACAGCGACGCAGTGTTGGCATCTTTTGGTCTCCGAATTATAGTACGCGGTCCAAGACATTATAGTAGTATCTCACAAAAAATAATGGAGAATTTGAAAAATTTATGTAAATACCTCATCCGACCAAAAATGATTACCATCTCCTTTACTTGAGGTTGTATAGATACTATCCGTGGCTTTATCCAACTGACTTTCTCTTAGGTATGCTTACATACTGCAGTCTACAATTTAGATAAGATCTTTATTTATTTACGTATTTTTTTCGACTTATAGGTATAGGTAGGTATACATCAGAACTCTGCTATTCTGGGCAGTATTGACCTGTATCCCCCTGATAACTATCTTAGAAATAGAGAGTATCAGTTGTTCATTCTCCCAAGTTGCAGAACCAACCTGCCATTGGTAATGCCAGTTGGGAGGGCGATAACTATGTTTAACCAAATTGCTTCGGGTGTTGATATATTCCACTTGCGTGAGGATAAGTTTAGGTAGACGCTATTTTATAAATTCTTAAAATAGGGTCTCCTTAGCAAACTCGGTGTACTTCTTTGAACTTATAATGTTATGTATAATTGTATTTTCACTGCTTTTCTATGTTTATAATATTATGATCTCTTTTTATATTTTCATTTGTATCCCTTTTATTACTTTTGTTTTTCTTTCTTCTTTATAATGTTTTATGTCATGTTGTGAACGTCTTAAACTTATAATTTCTAATGTCCACATTAGGTATGTAAAAAAAATTGAATTCAATTGAAGTCAAAGGCTTTTGTACCTCTTTCGAGCAACTTTTTTTCTCGGCTCGCTTGCTAAACAAGTACTTTGCACCAATTTATAGTACATAATTATTTATGGAAATATCGAAATTATAGTACTTTTGGCGGATTATAGTACTTATTTTGAAATATATTATATACTGTATTTTGGGCATACTATACCTTTTTCATATCATACACAGTACGCGGATCAAGTACCTACAAATAGGTACTATAATTAATTATAGTATGGTATATAATGGTTGGTAACTTTGGGGCAAACTTAGAATGCCATAGCCATAGATTTAATGCCATAGCCTTTCAGTTTTTGTCTCAAATTGTATGTAAATCTGTTACGTATTTAATTTCGACTATCTGAAGCAGACAATTAGCAACAAAAATCTGTAAAAAAAAAAGTGAAACACACTTCATCTAGATTCTAGCTAGACCTGCTAGAGCATTCGACTAAACCTGCGCTTGACCTTGTTTGATGAACTGACAGATGTGAAGGTCTCCTTGTAAAAATGTTGCCTGTACAATAAACCGCTATTGCCTGTTACACAACAAACAACAAAGATAGCATAGCTCGCGAAGATTATATTTATGCTTCCGTTATTTTTAAACTAAGATATCGGGACTTTTCATCGAAGCGATGACATCGTATGCTTCGTGTAAACCCACCGCTGCTCAATGTTGTAGTATTCGTATTCGTTCATTTATTTACCGCCCCTAAGCAACGCACGACCTGTGTACTTTCACGGGACGTCACTGTAACTAGTAGGTATATTATCTTACTTAGACACCAAACTTCGTAAATAGATAGTAAAACTCTGATAGCTTTATTATAGTTACATATTAACTGAATACATAGTTAGATAAGATATGTAGTGGGTATTAGTGAGCGTCAGCTAGCAAGAGCGCCTGTTGGAGGGATACAAAGATAATATAATATTTTTTTTTTTTGACCATGTCCTATCCCAATAAGATATATTATGGGCCTCCACAGAGTGGATGTTTTGTGTTACAAAAATTCATTCCTTCTTTTAATACCTTTCTACAATGTAATATGTTCAAATTAATGTAGATTTGTGTCGTTCAACTGTATGTCGAACAGCAGTCAATTGATAAGCGGGAGCTATATTATTGAATAAAGTTAAAGTACCTATGTTCTACTTTTCTAGTCGTTTAACAATGAATCATCATTCGAGTCAACGGGTTGCGTAGCACGTTGCTAGAGCAGTGTTTCCCAAACTTTCGACATATGTGTACCCTTTCAATAATTTCCGTAACACTGAGTACCCCTCGTCAAAAAAAAATGCGTATACTTTAATAACAATCAAAATATATTTATTTTTTACAATGTTTTTCTTAGCTCGTATTCTTATTTGTCCGGAGGTTCTTTGTCCGGTATAAATCTTGCAATAGATTTTTAACTAACTTCCCGACTAGCTAGACATTTGAAACTTTTGGAATATATCAGAACACAATGCCAATGCATTTTTTTAAATACTTTTAGTCATCTTTAAGTAGAATGGAATTCATTTTCAGTTAATTCTGTTTTGTATGAAAAGTTATTTCGACACCATTATTGGTTGCTAGGGGTCTAAGGTCCTAGCAACTAAATTATTAATATATACGTGAGTTACTATGGAAATCAATATGACATGTCAAGTACAATTTTTTTTGATCGTTTAAGCTGGTCAAGTTAAGTTTATATGGTTCAACAGAATTTAAAAACGTTGTATATAAAAAGTTCTTTTTATCTTGTAATTATTCCTTTTTTAGTACCTACGTAAACAAAATAATAATAAACGAAAAAAAAATCATTCATAATAAAATACAAATAAAATAAATAAAAGTTGTACTTATTATAAATAACATTCATTAAAATCAATGAGAAGGATGAAATTGTTTATCTTGAGACAGATCATCATAATTTGTTTCCCTGGTTGTTCATTTTAATCTGAGATGCGGCTCCACATCTAAAAACCTGTTTTTTCTACTTAAGGGGGGACATGCTCGTCGAAGGTCAAAATTGAGTTTTTATTGTATTTTCAAACCATGATCCTGGACACTCCTTAAACGTTGTAGATAATCTATTTATATAATTTTGAAGCCTTATTATCCTTTATAGTTATTTTAAACATTTGATGACTGCATGAAGTATTTTTGTTACATAAAATAGTATTCTTTTAAACCTCTCGCTCTAATGTTTTAGAATATAGTCATATTTCGGTACAGAACTGTGCAGTGGTGTTAAAATTCTTTACATTTATTAATTTTTAAACGCATTTATAAAACCATAAGTATAATTTATTACGAGATAATTTTTGTAAAATATTCACGATAAAAAATTATTTTGATAATCTCTGTGATCCCAAATTTGACAAGAATTAGGCATTTTATTATTCAAAAAATCGGCAAGATTAACACATTTGAAGATGATTCTAAAGATATTTATTATAAGCTATGTCTTTGAGCATTCAAGTGTGATAAAAATTATATGAATAATGATTGCTTTATAAGAATTATTGACCTAAGAATAAGGTAGTGTTTTTTTGAAATACGCCATTTCTTTTGTCATTCCCTAGTGGTTAAGCTACAACATACGGCCGTAGCCATAAAATGACAAACTATAATTAAAGTAGGGAATAAAATTATGTTAACGCGCGTGTTTGAACATGTACCTAACCGAATTTTTTTTTATTTTTTTTTAAACGGTACATGTTCAAACACGCGCGTCAATATCATTTTTCTCCCTACTTCAATTATAGTTTGTCAATTTATGGCTACGGCCGTATGTTGTAGCTTAACTACTAGGGAATGACAAAAGAAATGGCGTATTTCAAAAAAATACTACCTTATTCTTAGGTCAATAATTATTATAAAGCAATCATTATTCATAAGATGTTTATCACACTTGAATGGTCAAAGACATAGTTTATAATAATTATCTTTAGAATCATCTTGAAATGTGTTAATCTTGCCGATTTTTTGAATAATAAAATGCCTAATTCTTGTCAAATTTGGGATCACAGAGATTATCAATATAATTTTTTATCGTGAATATTTTACAAAAAATATCTCGTAATAAATTATGCTAATAGTTTTATAAATGCGTTTAAAAATTAATAAATGTAAAAAATCTTAACACCACTGCACAGTTATGTACCGAAATATGACTATATTCTAAAACATTAGAGCGAGAGGTTTAAAAGAATACTATTTTATGTAACAAAAATACTTCATGCAGTCATCAAATGTTTAAAATAACTATAAAGGATAATAAGGCTTCAAAATTATATAAATAGATTATCTACAACGTTTAAGGAGTGTCCAGGATCATGGTTTGAATATACAATAAAAACTCAATTTTGACCTTCGACGAGCATGTCCCCCCTTAATGTCTACAACTGCCGAAAAAGCTACTTCATATAGATACGAAGTTGGAAAAGGCAAGATATATTTCAGGACTTTCCCTGTTAAAACTGGATACACATGTTGCATTTGCAACCAGCTCCTTATATGTATTTTTCAAGAATCCGTCTGAAGCTAATTCCAACAATTGCTCTTCCTTCAAACCTTCTAGCAATGGATGTTGTAATGATGTCGTATTAATCCTTGTTGCGCCAGGTGCAGCCAAAGCCCGGTGCAGCGCGTACCCCCACCAAACTCTTCCCGTACCCCAGGGGGTACGCGTACCACACTTTGGGAAACACTGTAGCTATAGTAACCAAAGTGGTAGATACTGATTAGTAAATTTAAAACTCAAAGTGATAACTTATAACAACTTGCATCAGCACGGCAAACTTATTTGTTTCACTTGATGCCATCTTGATTACGGCATTCGTTTCAAGTTAAATCAATACGTGGAAACATTCGTTTTAATTTCTTGTTCAACATTCAACAACACAAACTTATTATACCCCTCCAAATCAACCGCCCCGCACCACACTCAGTCTTAATAATCGAGCATATCAAGAGTCCCTACGTTTGTTGTGAAACATCAGTAGTTTTTTCACGCCTGGGAATGTCTCGGGAGCAGACACCCAAGACTGGGGTTGCCACGCACACAAGTATGCTTTGACTTAGTTTACAGAGACTTTTTAATAATATAATATGACAATAAATGATTCGAATTAATAAATATAAATAGTATAAAAAACAAAGCTAATAATACTATAAAACCATATCTTCACGTTCGCAATAAGACACCGGATTTTTTTAAACGCTACAAAATTGGTTTTTGTGGGCGACCAGCAGGTTGGACCGACTTGAGCACCTCTTACCTTTCGGAACACATCCTCGCACATTCCCAGGGGATGGTCCCAATTTGAGGATCAGACAATGTTCCCAAGACATCCCCACAGCGCTCGAAATGGAAAAGTTTATGAACCGGAGCGCTCGAAATATTCTGAAAATGGAACATAGTTATCAAATTTTATGTGTATTTTATAAAAAATAAGTGAGTTAGATTTTTTTTTGTTTTATGGCCTATCTAGCTCAGACGGCTAAATTATTTTTTCTATGAGAAAGAGCAATAATTATACCGATTTCACTAGCCGGAACGGCGCTCCGGTCCATTTCGAGCCCTGCATCCCCATCATTCAACATACATATAAATAAATTGAACGTGGTATAAATCGGTTTTTCAATTATTTTGTTTATATCTGGAACATTCTAAGGGCCGGGCTGACCTATTTCATCGTAACGACAGAGGGAGAAATAGTAAATAAATATACATATAGATTAACCAAATCTATTTTCGCCCAGGCTTTTAATGACTCCTATGTCGTGTCCGTGGCGGGCGTATTAATTCCCCATTAATTATTTCCACCATCTAGTGACGCATGTTTGTACGCAACGCCTTAAAACTAGACTAATATTGACACAGGGTACCAGTCTTGCCAACTGTCATTGAGAAAAATATGCCAGACAATGTCTATACTTAGGGAGGCTTACCATAATTATGAAACTCTAAACCGGGACAGGAACGGGATATATGGCAAAGAAACAAATAAATTTAATATTAATACTACCGACTGATGGTACTTGATGGAATTTGAATTAAAATTCTAATGGATTCAAGCTCTGTGGTTTTTCCAGTTACGTCCCTAGATAAAATGCCGCCCCTAGGCAGCGTCAAAATGCCACCCCATTATACAGTATTTTTTATTATCCTTCATGACTTCAATATTATCTAAGAAATACATTATTATCAAAATATATACCACAAAATTTAATTTAAATGTCATCTCTACTTCAATAGACAATATTGCGAGTCCACGGTTTCAGATATATTTAAAAATACACCAGACAACTTTCAAAACTCGCGAATGACTGGCAAAAATATTTAGATAAATTAATTAGGTACCTAAGTATGTACCTACCCATAATTCAAATATAATTCGCAAATCTGCACGTGTCATTGTCATCAAGGAGTGATGTCCAAAGACAACGGAAGTAAACTAGACATCGCGAACCCGACGAAAAAATACAGTCTTCTTAAACCTTTTACACTAATTAATACACTTTGTTTCCAACCAGTGAGCTGAATTTTTTAATGGAAAAATATTTCCGTTATTACTAAGTTTAGGTATCTATTCCTAAATAAATTTAATGATTCTCCTCGATTTGCCGCCCTTCGAGTAACTGCCGCCCCCAAGCGACGCTCAGTCTGCCTACCCCACGGGACGTCACTGGGTTTTTCCTATATGATGTTTTACATATGAGACTATATTATTATGGTCAATGTTATTGACACAAAATTTATATATGTATGTATGAGAATGTATCGATGAGGATTTAGGTATGCATAGGTGTGTATATACATAATACATATTATATTAGGCGAGTCTATAGTATAGTTTTTTTTTAAATAATGTTATAAAAAAGTAGGTACCATTTAAGAGTATTATTATTATTACAGACTAATATCTCATTAATTATTTTTCTTTGTAAGTACTTTTCTTTTCTAATTATTTCCACCTCTTGAGTGTAGTATTTTTATTGTTTATAAAGAATAATGATCTATTATTAGGTTTTGACGATTTATTATAATATGCTATCGAGTATATTGTTATTAATAACAATAAGATAGGGTTTTTACTAATTAGGTTTTTTACTGACACTTCAACTATTCATAATTTGTTTATTGTAGTTTTGTGAACTTTGACTTGATAGGTAGGTAATGGAGTTTTTACCTACTTTATTGTATTGATTTATTGTATAAGCTAGAGTTAAGAGTGTTCGTTGTCAGTGTGTGTTTACCTTTGGCAAGTGTACACGGCGCCTGAAGATGCCTAAAGGCGAAACCGAAGGTCGCAATAAACGACTTAAATGGAATAGTACACAGGGGCCTTATGTTATAACTTGTGACATGAAGTCACCCGACGACATAATGTAATTGTAACGTAACCTCAATACACGCATCGAGGCGAGCCGCCCAAGCACACGGCTCACCATAGATATTATTATGCTGAAACACCTATTTGTGCATGGGGACAATAAATAACGCCAGTATTTGAGTAGCGTTAATTTCTCGAATGCTATTATCACTCCGGTAGTACGTCACAATGATGTCATATGACGTCATGTTGACCGGGCGACTTCAACTCGCAAGTTACAACATAAGGCCCCAGAGGTTGAACCCATTAGAATTTAAATAAACTTAACCACCAATATTATTAGTATATTTTACAAAAGAAGAATGCAGAAGGTCTGCTGCAGAAGAAATTTAAATTATTTTATTTATTTATTGTACTAGTCGTACTTCTCGCTGGAATGAATTTTTCGCACCCTTCCCCGCCTTCGCATCACATATACGCTACTACGGTCAATCATGGAAATTTATTATTGACAATCAGAATGCTAAGCCTGACGGGACACCGGGACCAATGTGTGAAACCGGGACAATCCCTGTCAAACCGGGACGTATGGTAAGCCTATCCATAGATAGGGTAAGAAAATACGGCAGTTGGCAGAGAAAAATGCTAGATTAGAAATGCAGTACAAAACACGAAACAATGTGTTATAATTATAAATATTATTTTCATGAGGGAGAATACAATAATTTGTCTCGCCACTAATAAAAATAATCACTTAGATATCGTAATATGGGGTTAACGTTACGTTAATTGTGTTTGAGGTCAATAAAAATTCAGTGTATTTTTAGCAATTTTTAACACATCTTATTATGGAGTAGTCGAGTATCAACACACAATAACCAAAAGTTGCATCGCACAACCATATATTTTAAAACGGTAACAACCCCGAACTTTTTTACTATTAGAGCATATTATTTAAGACGTGTGTTTATCTCAATTATTTTGGTCGACCCGCCACGCCGGGCCCCCCTGAACCCGGACCATATTCTAGAGCCCTGTCAGTCCCCCCCTGGTCAGACCTCATGCATGTATCTAACTGAGATTAATGAAAAATGCAATTAATATTTATGTCTGTGTCACGCTCGTATATAATATAGTAGGCCTTTGTATTCGAATAAAGGGGCCTTTGTATTATGTTTATGAACGCCCCAGAGCTAATGAGTCAACGCATAATTTCGCGTTATAAAAAGAACATAAAACTGGCTACGATAATAAAAAAAAGTGTATCGGCGGCCTGAGAATGTAGCGGCAGACGGAAAAGTGTACCGGACACGCGTTGACTTATTATCTCTAGGGCGTTCATAAACATAATACAAAGGCCCCTTTATTCTAATGCAAAGGCCTCCTTATTATATACGAGCGCGACACCGGTGTCCCGTCTGAAACGGGCCTTAGGCATAAAGCCCACCAAAAAAGCGCTCGACGCGCTCACTACTGAGTAGGCCCCCTCCCACCCGCGCATTACCCTTCACCTATGTAATAAGGGGCCCAAGAAGCACAAAATAATTATTATTATCAGCGTCTCTCATAACAAAGCAATAAACATATTATATTATTTCGGGACTTGTAATTAATATTCACGATGACATTATTCTACCAGCGAAATATCGGACACGCAATAAAATTAAACAATGAGTTCTCTGTTATTAAATAATGGCTTCTTGCCCGTCGATCGACGACGCTTCCAGAGCGTGATTTTGCTCGCCGCGTTCAATGAATGGACTGCATTGTATTTTCGTTTATTCGTATCGCCGAGAAGCCAAAAAACGATGACTCATGGGGCGGGCGCTCATAATGCGTCGTCAAATCCAGTGTGCGCTGGCGTATTTGATTACGTTGTATTTTCGATGATTTACGCGCCACTTGTGAAATTTTGCGCGAGAGCCCCACTTGCTGCGTTAAGTGGGTTTTACGCCTTAGACTCCGCAACAGCCTTTTCCTCCCAATGTTAAAACATGTCGTATTATAATATTCACTTTGATATACTTGATGCTTTTAAAAACCCGTCGCAAATAGCACCGAAGATAACAAAGGTGAAACCTGTAATACAGTATAAACGTAAACAATTCGGCGAACTACGAGCGACTTATCAACGTCATACAATTTATTTAGCAGCATCCTTTTCCTTGTATGATACAGAAGTCGATTTCGCAACACTGTAGTCTCGCTATTCGACCAAGTCGGGCTGAGTCATAATATATCGTCTGACGTCATAGCGAAGATAGCCTGAGTTACAATAAAATTACACACAATTTACATAAATCTACTGTTCTGTACGACGAGGTTCCCGCTTAAAATGCAACCAGGGTCTGAGATTTATTTCATTATACATGTGCTGAGTGGAGTTTAGCATTAATAATATGAGGAATGCATTTCTTTTGTGATTTGTCTACCAGCGCATCTATTATAAATACACAAGTCAGCTATAGGCGGCTATCGAGAGTAGTTTATCATATGTATTTATTGAGGCCGCTTATTGTTACAATAAGTTAACCGTGTGAACTGTCAAAAAGTGTTTTAACAGCTACTCTTTCGGCTGTGTTAAGACGATACATCAGTGAAACGGCAAATAATTATCAACTATAGGCGCTACGAAATTTTGGACTCGCTGGCCAGTGTTCCCATGTCTACTGAAATTTCAGTAGATCTAATGAAATTTTGGTCAGGAAAAGATGAGATTATGATATTTGTGATGAATAAAAGTCACTTTTTACATGATTTTTTAAAAGATATTTGTGAGATTATGTCAATATGCACGCTTTCACCAAACACAATCATTGAATTTCATACATTTTTGTCAATCTACTGATATTTTGAAGAAAAAATCAAAAAATCTACTGAATTTTGAAAATTTTTGTTGGCAACACTGTCGCGTCGCTGGCATTCGAAGAGAGAACGTCGAGCTGGTAACACGTCAATTTGTTTCGTGATGGCGACGGGGGTATTAATTATTAAATCGTATAAAGATGACTAAAAACATTACCCATTTACTTGAAAAAGAAAACATGTCAATGAATATATTATTATTGTTACCAATAGAACATTACATGGACGCATGTTGGATTTATATGACAAATTATATTTCGTTCGGCATGCGTCATTTGCACCCGCAACCCGTAATCCGCGCATCGCCTAGCCACGATCTTTTTAGACCATGCCTCAACTGAGGTATAGCCTTAATTTTTAGAGCGAGATAGACAGTTTTTACAGTTTAGACGGCTAATTTATTGTAACAATTATTATATCTCAATACATCGATATGATGAACTACCATAGCCGCTTATAGCCGCCTTGTGTGTAGAATAGATGAGCTGGGACGATAGTATGCACCAGCAATGGCTATTCCAATATAACATAACTCCAAAATTAATTTAAAAAGGTGATAAATATGCTATGTCGCATTTCAAGAGCTAATTATCTCGAGGTATGAACTGTCAGGCGCAACGTTTTTAACACCGGCCCCAACTGTCGCACTAATTGGATAGAGCAAGATAGAGGAGAACAATTTTATATCTATCGTATCGCACGCCCGGAAGCGGTCAAATGTCATTGATTACGAGAAATATTTTCAACAAATTTCAAAAGCAACGTAGAGTAATATACAATAATATAAAATATAATATATATTATAAACGCGATATATTATAATAGAACAATGAATATTTACCGAGATACAGCTCATGCATGATTCTAGTTCTTTTTTAGGCAAACTAAACGTTAATAATAACAATAAGTAATAAAAAAAAGTCAGCGGCAATATACATGCACAGCAGTGGGTCTATTCTGTACTTATCGACCGCTAAACTGATAAAGTGATAGATATTAATATATTATCAAACCTAGGGTAGGTTTGTATCAAAGTAGGTATTAGCACTTATTGCAACAATTACAATACGTTGGTTGTAATTGTTGCAATAAGCGCTACATTTTAACAGCACCTTTATTGCTGCTGTTAAAATATAGCAGTTATTGCAACACTTACAAGTATTACAACCAACTTATTGTTATTGTTACAATAAGTGCTAATACTTTAATACAAACCTACCCTAAGTTTGATAATATCTATCACTTTATCACGTTAGCGGTCGATAAGTATAGAATAGACCCACAGGACATGTTAAGTGTTAACTTTCAATTTAGATTACCGCATTGTATACATACAGAATTCATCCGAAAAATATTCTTATTATTTCGGAACAATAAACATGATGGAAAGGTGTCATCGTGCTAACTAATTGGAATAGATCTCACTCCTCAAATCCGTGACGTAGTTAACCTAACTGATAAGACTAGTTAGACGCGTTGTAAATACATATTCCGAAACTCTTTTCCCATATTATACGCGTTGTGTAAAAGATTTTATACTGTTCGTCGCAATAAACCAGTTTTTCAAAAGCAGTGTTCATTCTCACATAATGCCCCGTTTCACCAAAAACATTTCACTCTCACGATTCCCCACCACACTCGTCTGGACCTAGATGGCGGTTTACAACTATGTACCTACATATCTACTTATTCGAATAAATATAATTTAATAATGTTTGTAACGATAGTATAACAAATGCTACATTCTTAAGTCGTGTTTATTATTCATTGAATATAAGAATTAATAACAAGTTCAAGTAGGTTACAACAAAAAATCTTCGAGTGATCCGTGACGTCGGTCAGCAATTAAAGTAATTCCAAATTTTATTTAAAAAACAAAAGCCGATCGCCAATAGTAGCTCAGTTTGGAAAGCGCTTCAGTGAGTGTTAAAAGCCAGTTATTAGTTAAAATTTGTCACAATTAAGTATGACGCCTTTAGCATAGTGGCAGTGACGTCCCTAGACAAAATGCCGCCCCTAAGCAGCGCCAAAATGCCGCCCCATTTTTTCAATACAATATTTTTCATTATCCTTCTAACAAGAATATCTAAGAAATGTGTGGTATAGCTACATTACCGACAAAATTTACTAATTCAAATTTAAATGCTATCTCTGCGTCAATATAAATATTTCCACGGTTTCAGATACATTTAAAAATACACCTGGCAACTTCCTAAACTCGCGAGCGACTGGCAAAAATATTTGGATAAATTTTAAATTAGGCAAGTATGTACCTACATATAATTCAAAAATCTGTACGTGCCATTGCTGGTCATCAAGGACGTGACCTCCAAGAAAAACGGAAGTAAACTAGACATCACGAACCCTACAAAAAATATAGTTCTATTAAACCTTGTATGTTAGTTAATTAATACACTTTGTTTCCAACTAGGGAGCTGATTTTTTAATGGAAAGATATTTCCGTTATTACTACGTTTAGGTAGCTAATGCTATATATACACCTAATGATTCTCTTCGATTTGCCACCCTTTGAGTAACTGACGCCCCAAGCGACGCTCAATCTGCCTACCCCCACGGGACGTCACTGCATAGTGGTCTCTGTGCATTGGCGCGATACCCGAGAGATGCAGGTTCGATCCTGGGTCCTACTTTTTTCAAAAAGATTTTTTCTACTGGTTATAATATATTTTCTCATAAGTGTTTTCAAAATTATGTATGTTCAATATAAGAATAGTTTACTTTAACACTAGGTAAGTACTTATTTGAATATTGAGTGATACAGTATTGATTATATTATTATTTTATATTGAGTAGGTATTATATTTGCTATGTACATAATGGTTCTTCCAAAAGTCAATATCTACCTCCAGCTCATAGAGGCAATGTTGCCATCCATGCACATAACCGTGAATTCATTATCATTGCTAAAGACGTATGTATAGTACAGTGTGAGTAATTATTTATTACACGAAGCCAAATTGGATATCTTTTTAATTCAAAACACACTCTCGAGTACAATGTTGCGCCTTGACTAATGGACAAGAGTCAATTAATAATATCCGCACTGTTTTTGACCGACTATGTAATGCAGGCCTCGACTTTATAATACCCTTGAATTAAACTGGCCTCGCGGCATCTACAACACTTCTACAATCTACCTACAGCCTCTTGAATACAAAACAAACATACTCAAAACAACTCGATAATGTCTTAAAATATCAATCGGGTACTATAATGAAGTGATCCTTTTTGCGCACGGCTGTAGGCAGTGACGTCTCGTAGGGGTAGACAGATTGAGCGACGCTTGGGGGCGGCAAATCGAGGAGAATCATTTGGTATATATAGAAATAGCTACCATAACGAAAATATCTTTCCATAAAAAAATCAGCTCACTGCTTGGAAACAAAATGTATTAATTGACATAAAAGATTTAACTGGGCTGTATTTTTTTGTCGGGTTCGCGATGTCTAGTGTACTTCCGTTGCCCTTCGACGTCCATGGTGACCAGAAATGACACGTGCACGGGTGATAAAAATACTGTATAAAAAATGGGGCGTTATTTTTTCTAGAGACGTCACTGGCTGCAGGGCCACCTTTTTATGTTGAGGTCATTTTAAACGATAAATTTGGTTGTCCGTTCAGTATCAGTTTCCGTCGAGCTGTCAGTTGAGCTGGCCGACTGAAACTGAAACGGAGAGCCATGAGTTATCGTATCAGTTTTTAGAGTTGTCAGTTAAACGTGTAAACGACTTAATTGAAATTTGCTAAATAATATTAAAAAAAAATCAATAATCGGTACTTAATCTAAAACGTATCCGTTATTTATTGATAGAATTCGGTCAGTTATTCACTTTCTTCCTAGATGCCTATATGGATACCTCGCATTTACTATCGAGGTTTCTTTAAGGACTTTGGCATGCAAACTACTCTACTCGATGATAGTCAAATGAAAATTGTACTGGCTGAGAAATATGCCTTATTGAAAACCATTCGTCTACCCGCATCGGGTATTGCTTATTTGAATTCGGCCAGGGCCTATGAAACCGCCTTGCAAAAACCCTGGACAATTCTTTGTAATGCAAGGCGGTGGTGATTCTGATGAATATGTTGTCGTATTCATTGTGAACAGAGAACTTCGATTTATAGCCGAGTTTTTCCCGACCGTGGTAAAAGAAATGTCGCATAGGACTGATATTCTGAGCATATACTTATCCTATCTTATATGACTGCAATCCCTGAATCTGAAAAGCACGAATCACAGAACAGACTGAGTTCCCTGTTACTACCAATGCGAGAGCGAACAAGAGAAACAACAATTTTTAATATCATTCTTTAAAAATTACGCGATATTACGCGAATTAATATGCCTCTACAAATAAAAGGTATCAGCAATAATTAAAATAAATACTTAATACTTGACTTAATAAATGTAACACGCCATAATACTTAAATCTTATTTTCTATAAATCCAATGTGCGCCCGCCACCATTATCCCAAATCTCAAATGCGCCCGCTACCGAAAAAAGGTTAAGAACCCCTGGTCTAAACTAAATACACCGCCGTTTTAAAACTGAACTGATGAAAACGGAAACCTACACTGAACTGACGTTTAAAAGGACAAGGAAAGGAAAAAATGGTTTTATTGCTCGAGACTTTCACAGATGGTTGTTCGTGTTCGCGTTCTATATTATGAATAACCTGTTCCCTGGCATGAATCATCATTATATGTCACCATTTATTATTTTGATTATTGTTATTACATCAATACATTGAGTCATATTATTATATTGATTCACATCTTATACCTACATAATAATATTTTCTAATATGGTGGCCGACCTCTGCTGGGGGATGGCACGAGAAGAAGAAGAAGAAGAAGGATTCCTTCAAAATATTTGGTAACCCACTACACCATGAGCAGGTATCAAAAAGTCGTCGAACTTACGAGCACCTACCTATCGTATTATTTACAAATCTTTTGCTCACCTTCAAATTGAACACCTTGAACCAATGAATACAAATTAATGCCGTGAACTGTCGGTTCTCGGTGTACGAGTAATGACAATATTCTTATCACATGGTTTTACTTCCATTTTAATAATGCACTTCTGCTTTTGACGGTCGTCTACGATCATAGATCAACAGATTAATAAATAGAATTTCTATATGAATAGCTATATACCAATAAGCTACATTTTGACGAATGGTGTCCTGACACGAGCAGAAACGCCGACCTTCAGTTAGTGTTTGTGGCAGAGTATGGTTTAACGACATAACTATACAAATCTAGCCTTGTAGTCAATTCTACTTCTCAATAGCCTTGCGACAACCTCACGACACGGTTCAGACAGGATATATAAGTCCAATGGTTCTAAATTATGGAAGAAGCAGAGAAGAAATGGTCGAAAGAGACCTTGAACAGGTAACCAGTAACGTAATCGTTTAGTAATAGGAAGTAAAATGTATGTTGTTAACCTTTTCTTTGTAAATGTAATAAAATTTTACGTAAAAAATTTTCGCCTCCGAAAATCAAGAGTGCTCCAGTGTAATTGGAACACTGTGACCACAGACCTCGAAATGTCACGTCGTGAAATATCAGCGCGATGTATTTTTTAATATAAATTTCCGGGAAATCTCCATTAAACTTAGAAAATAAGTTATGGAAGAGATTGTTTACGTAAAATTTAGCAAGTACATGCTTCAATAACTTTTATAGCAATAATGGAAATGTATGAAAATTGAAAAAGAAAATTGAATATTTATAAATTTATATACGGTATAATTATGAATAAAGAATTTTAATACTAATTTTATCAATACAAGATAGAAGCTAACTACTGTTATAAAAATACTGTAAACGCGTACCTATATTTATAGACGCGTAATTATAATTATAGATTTTGTTAATGCTATAACTTACTGACTATAACGAATATTGTAAAAGTAACAATTGGAAAAACTTAAGATTCTGGCATAGATGGGTTTCTACCCATAAATAATAATAAATCTTAATCGCATCTTGGGTAAATAAAAGAATTAAATACTGCAACTAAAAATACAAATTGACGTGTGACCTTGAACTTTAACTGAATTCTGTCCGACTAGAATTTACGGCCCAGCTGTGCTGGCTCGCGAGGTAAAAATAGATTCAAGGTTACATCCATATTACTACATAAAAGTCACTATGCAAGATTAAATAAGTTAGTAACTGCTCGTGTATAACATCTTGTTAGGATTAAGCATTTATATATTTAAGTTGAAATGTTAAGTATAATATTATAGTATTTTCTCGTAATAATATTTGTCCGAAAAGTAAATATCGAATGAGAAAGTTTCTGCGGCTCCAAACAGTTTTATTAAAACTTAGTAAAATTCTATTGGCCTAAAAAGGCCAAGAGTGGTGGAAAGGACTAGTACGTGGGTGTCAACCTTTCATTTTGACATTTTAAATTTAAAGACTGCCATTCCCTTATTTAGTACCCGAATACCTATTCCGATACCTCGTTGGAAAGCTAGAAATTTTCCCCTTCGTTTGAACACGAAAAATCATATAAAATCAACTATTTTGCTTACGTCATCCTAACTGCGCATTTAAGGGACATGTTCTAGAGGGTGCTTGAAACACCCCTATTAAGTCTTAATTTTGCGAAAATAAAGTAGAGTAAATTTAACCCGACTAAATTAGAAGATATCTCTATTAGAAAGTTGCCAGGAACGGGAGATATACGTAAATTTATCCCGTGAGAGAAAGATATACATCTGCTATCCCTTACGGACTGTTTCCTGTTAAACCTCTATCCGAAGGGTATAAAAGGCGACCACTTTTCCCGTAAAATCATTAGTTTCTACACTCTTCACCAGCGATCTTCAGCAAGCAGCAGTCCTCACTGCAAAGTTGTGAGACATGGTTCTCAGTACATTCGCGATTCATACGTACCAGTAAGTCCCCTTCGGCGGGCAAAACGTAGCGCGAATATCTCGTATCTGTCGGTAGTGACGTCGGCCGCTAAAACGTAGCACGAATACCACGTATCTGTCGATAGTGACGCGCTCGCGGAGTAATTTTATTTTTCATTACTCATCATACGAGGTGACGTAATCGGGATAAATTACGCGATCGGATTTGTTTTATAAAAACAAATTAATAAACTCAGTCTGTAATAATAAATTTTACAAATCTTTTCGGGATTATAAAATAAATTTTTGAAACTTTATTAAGTAAACATAATTATAAAACAAGTTTTGGTAAATAAATTTGTAAACATAAAAACAAATTTTAGTAAATAAATTTGTAAACATTAAGCAAACCTTTTGTAAACAAGTTTGTAAACACAAATAAATATTTGTAAACATGCTGTGAACATAAATAAACTTTATAAACAACAATAAAATAAATTCTATTCTTTTTATAAACCTAATACTGTGTGACCAAAGAATAAATTATATTTTCTTTCTTATGGGAAAATATTTCATGAATTAAAAATATCCAAAGAATATCTGCGTATACATTCTCTGAATTAGGTGTGACTTTTTGGGAATTTGTGAAAGATTTCACAGAGATCCTATAGTGAACAAATAAATAGTTTACTGATACTTTAATGAGATTTAATTACGGGAACAATGACAGTTAACCTTATTGTGTGACCGTGAACTCTGGTACCTGGATAAATTCGGCACCACACCAGCTGAGAGTTTTATTTGGGAATTCAAAAGTTGTGATACTACAAAGGGGATCCACCTCTCCTAGTTCATCACTAGTCTCCTCAGTGACGGCCCGGTAGCATTATTGAGCTAGCCGTGAGCCGTGTCATGTCATTATGGCGCCCAAATGCGTGCGGCATCTTCAGGTTGCGAAAACCTGAACGATCCTACAACTAAGATCTACTAAAAGATTTTAAAAACAATATATTGTGAAGTGTATCAATCAATTGTGGTTACCTGAGAGGTTTTAAGAACCTTATACCGGAGCTACAAGAGCGATCTACCTCAACTTTATAAATGTGAGTACGATGAAATAAAGTGTAACTCGCATTAACGAGGAACCAGTGATGAATACTTTTGAAAAATATAATTTGGAGAAGAATATATACGTAAAGGCAACTATATATAGAATACTTTTCTTGATATACTTGGAAAAGGAAAGAATAAATAAAATAAATACTTTTGGTAATTTATTAGAGTCAGATACCGACATTAAGCAAAAGTATGTCGATGAGACTATCCAAAGGATCTCTCTGACCCTTTTAAACCATAAAGAAAGTATAAAAATAAATTGTGTTACTCACCGTAACAGAAACAATAGAATTAAGAATAAAATGCACAATAAAAATTTCGTGTGAATTTTTAAGCTTTTTTCTAAATTAAAGTTGAATACCATACAAGTATAGGTACAAGAACCCAGACAAAGAAAAAAAAATTTGAAAAAAATAAATTTATACTACTTTGTACATTAAAATCTCGATAATTATCATAATTACCGTGACGTCATGGGTATAGGTACATGAAGGCCTGTACCTATTACAATATAAGATTTTAAACGGAGAAGATTGGACGCTTGTAACAGGAGTTGCAAGCCTTCAGGGTTATCAGCGACAAGCAGCGCATGCCCTCTAAAAACTTTAAACGTCGATTGCGGACGGACGGGTGGTCGTAGGAAGCTGAAAATTGGCGCAATCGATAGCTGAATTTTTATATGAATTTACGGTCGAAGGTCCGCTTCTTCCAACTCCAGGGGACGGAGGAATTCGAAGAAATTATGCCGAACCCTGTTCCGGGTCCGAGTGTAGAAGAAGACTTTATATTGGAAGAAGACTTGCAAAACGCGCAAGTATTCCCCGAAGAGGATTCATTTTTGCAAGTAAGCTCGTCGGCTCCCAAACAAAAAATGGCACCACCAGAACCAGCCGTATGTACCCCGTGCCATGTTAAGCCGGAACTCCATTCCACCTATGAGGGTAGCCCAAAGCAGAGCGTTGAGCTTTTTCTCCGACGCTGCAAAGAATATTGCGAAGCTGTGAAGTACCCAGCTGAGAATTGGACAGAGTTGGCTATACGTCAGCTCAGAGGAGAGGCCAAGGCTTGGGCCAAAAATATTGACACATCGGACAGTTGGCGGTCGTTTAGTAACGACCTGAAAGAGCACTTCGAATCGCCTTCAAGACGTCGTGCTCAACGAACGGAGCTCGAACATAAAGAGCAAGGACCTCAAGAGGGAGCTTATGGTTTCCTCCTGAAGAAGATGGAATTAGCCGAGGTACTCCTTCCGGAGATGAAGTCGGAAACCCTGGCTTCAACCTTTTATGACCTACTCACCGTGAGCGATCAGATAAGGGTTAATCAAGAGAAATGGAAGACGATGGACGAGCTGCTTGAAGTAGCTCATACACTTCGTCCATTAAAGTCAGCGCTGGCATCCGTGCCACCTACAACAAATGCCACCAAGGCGAACAATGAAAGGAGACCCGTACCACAAAATACTTGGCGCGAGAAGCCGCGTTCGGTACAAGAGACTAACGCGAAATCTGATAAGACCACGGAGGCTGTTGATAAAAGGCCTCCACGGCAATCAGACCGGCAAAACGATTCAGAAAGACCTGCGTACCGCCCACGTCCTCGCATTGAAGAGCGAGGCGGTGCCAGACAAAGGCGCTGTCAACATTGTCCTGGCTTCCATGAAAACAAGGATTGCCCAGACAGGCAAGCAGCTCAGCAGACCAGAAAGGAGCCATGAAGACGGCTCGCGGACCGGGTTGATCGTCGATGGCTCCAAGACGACGGACACTGGCGGACCGCCGAAGAGAAGACTCAAGAAGGTGACACGAACGTTCCTCGAACGCCGTTCAGCCGAGTTCTAGCTAGTGACATAGACGCTCTTCTGGCGAATAGGGTTAACTGTGAAAGTGAACTGAAGGACACCCTTCCGGTGAAATCATTTAACCCTAAGGTTCACTGTGAGGTCGAAGCTGGCCCCAGTAACCAAGTTAATCTTTGTACAGGTCCTCTTGTAAAGGATAATAGCGTAAGACCGGAGAAATATCGCAAACACGATATTAAGAATTCTGCTAGTAAAATAGTAGAAAATTTTAATCCTTTTACCGGCGGCGAAATAGAATATAAAAAGTTTTTAGATAAATTAGAATTAGGAAGTTATGAAATAAATGTTGGCGGCAAGGAAGAAGGTTATCAAGATAAGCAGTTAAAGACAGCTAGCAGTGGATGCGGCGAAGGTGTAAGCAGTGGCGCTCTTGGTGTGCTGAGAACATCGGCAAACGTAAGTAACTGTAGCTTCGTCGATACTGACGACAGATCTCTTGTAACAAATAATTTAACGAATTATTGTGCTTCCGCTAACCATTTGTGTAAAAATATTAATAGTACTAATTATACTAAAGCCGAAGCTGGCAGTTTACTTGATATTAATAGCGATGTATGTAGTTTAGATAGTCGAACGTCGTTGCAATCGAGCAACGAAGCTTTAGGAAGGGACTTACCTTTTAAATTAGCGAACAGACCCCGCGAGGCTGACGTTAAGAATATTATTAGGAAAAGTCGAACTAATCGTCGACTACAAAACATTAATACCTTCGGTAAATTAAGGCGAAATAAACTTAATGAAGAAGAGCTCATAGCATTAGATGACTATAATCGTTATCTTAAACAAAAATCAAGTAAATGTAAGTCCTTTAGTATTAAGAATGTTAAAAATAAGTTATGTAAGCTTAATAAGATTAATTTTGATAGTGTTAAGTTTGAATTAAGAAATATGAACTTAATGTATATAGATAAAGCTAGATATAGTGACGAAAGAGTTGTTGTGTATGATCATCGTCTCAAGGGCGGTGATATACTCAATAACGGAGAACAAGAGTTATGGGACTCAGCTACGGCTGCCCATAACCAACAAAGCAAAATTTCTACGGATTTTCTCGGTTCTGTAAATATTTTAGATCCTAGGGACAGGTGTAGTCGGGGACAGAATTTTGCGGCGTGTCAAAAGACACTACCATCTGTAACGACTGCAGACCGTCCAAATAGTGTAGTCAGAAGTACGTGGACAATTGTAGGTAGTACGTTGGATGCGCCGGGTGAAGAGAAATTGCCAACTACTGCAATTGCACGTAATAAAAATAGTTTACCTCATAAAGATTTAAATATTAAACTTGATAAAAATGTTAATGATAAGAGCGCTTTAAATGCTAGTGATAAGTTTGAAATATTTAATAGTGATAAGTGTAATATATTTGAAATTAATAGTGGGTCGAACGCCGCCGTGTTGAATGGTATGCCCTCTGCGGGAGTATACAGTGCATGGGGTAGGGGCGCACCGAAATTGATCGGAGGTCACCTCCTCACACTGCCCTTCCGTATCTTCGGAATAGAAACAGACTATGAGGCTGTCATCGATACAGGTGCGACGCACTCCTTGGTGCGTAGTGACCTACTTCGCCCTCCAATTGAGCCGTGCGGGAGGCTTCTGACTTTGACCACGGCCGGGGGTGGATCACTGTGCACTGAAGGAGTCGTCAATGTGAAAGGTTTTCTTCGAGACACACCGATAGAAATACCGGCTTATGTTTCGAAAGACCTTCATATAGACCTGTTAATAGGTCTGGATTGGCTAGAAAAGCAAGAAGCAGTCGTCGATATGAAGCGTCGCTGTTTACATTACGGCGACGGCATAAGGCAGACATTGTACTGTAAAACAACGCGGGAACCACTGCCATGTGGTCCTGTAAAATTAGCAGAGCTTGCGCCCGGAATTCCAGAATCGGCACGGATCGCGTTGACTGAAGTCATGGAAGACTTTAGCGACCGTTTTGCTGAAACTGGACCTCCGTGCCGCACAACTGAGTTTCGCATCTTCTTGAATAAGGAGACTCCATTCCGTCTGGGCCCTTATCGCCAGTCGGAACAGAAACGAAGACAGATTCAGGAAGATGTCGAACAAATGATGGTCGATGGAATAATCGAGCCGAGTTCGAGTCCCTACTCCTCACCCATCGTTTTGGTGCCGAAGAAAGATGGGACCTCGAGGTTCTGCGTCGATTATCGAAAGCTTAATACTTTGACAGTAGATGAAGCAACTACCTTACCTCTGATCTTGGAAACATTGAAAGATCTGGGAACGGCAAAAATCTTTAGTTCATTGGACCTTAAAAATGGATACTGGCAGGTGAAATTACACCCTAGCACTAAACCCTTAACTGCGTTTACGACTGCTGATGGTGGTTGTTACCAGTTTCGCGTGTTCGGTTTGAAGGGCGCGGTGGGGTCGTTTCAAAGACTCATGTCTCAAGAGGTTCTCATTGGACTCGTCAACAAGATTTGCCTCGTCTACCTCGATGATATTATCATTTATAGCGATACATGGGAAGAACACGCGCAGCACTTGCGAATCGTGTTTGAGAGGCTGCAGTATCATGAACTTCGCGTCGCGCCAAAAAAATGCCAGATAGGGAGACAAGAAGTAGACTATCTGGGACATCATATTACGGCCACGGGAAATGAACCGCAGACTCATAATCTAGCAGAAGTAGAAGCTGCGGCGGTGCCAAAGACTCGAAGGGAGGTGCGTGCCTTCCTCGGCCTTTGCAATTGGCTGAGGGAGTATGTAACTCGTTTCGCTGAGATGGCGGCGCCATTGACGAGATTACTCCGAACCACTGTACGATTTCAGTGGAACGATGAAGCTGAGGACGCCTTTCGTAAAATAAAGCGTGCCCTATCACAGCCTTTGAGATTAGCCCGACCCGACTTTACTAGATCCTTTTGCCTTCAAACGGATGCTAGCGGACATGGCATTGCGGCCGTTTTATTCCAGCCAAAGGAAGACGGTGGTCGTGATGTCGTTTCCTTTGCAAGCAAGCGCGTTAATGAGGTGGAAGCTCGTTATCATATTAATGAATTAGAAACGATGGCTGCCGTCTGGGGAATCACTAAGTACCGTGATTACCTGGAGGACAGAAAGTTTAAATTAATAACTGACAACCAAGCCTTAACGTGGTTAAATACTGCGAAGAATCAGAAGGGGAAGTTGGCCAGATGGGCAATGCTGTTATCGGAGTTCGATTTCGAGACAGAACATTGCCCGGGAAAGGAGAATCACCTCGCTGATCATCTGTCAAGATTCCCCCAGAACCCTGCGGGTGCAACTTTAAGCCCAGAAGTAGAGTGTGCTCGTATGGCAGCTCCGACGAGACGACCGGAAGTAGCAGTACTGTTACTAGAGGCAGTAAACATTCGGGAAGAAATAATTACGAAGCAAAGGACGGATCCACAGTTTATTGAACTGAGGGCGTCTCTCGATTCTCCCGCTCATGTGAGGAGAAGGCCTACCGGACTGACTGTACGCGACGGGATTTTAGTACACGTTGACAGCGAATTAAACCCTCGATTAGTAGTACCGGAAAATTTAAGAAGAACAGTAATAGAAATATATCACGATCAGTGTGGACATCCGGGTGCCACTGAAACTGACCGATCGATAAGAGAATGGTATTTTTGGAATAAGCGACGATGCGATGTCCAGAAATATGTGCGTGCCTGTAAGATCTGCGCGACACGCAAGCGAGGAGCGTTGCAGCCTCCTGCCCCGCAGACCTCGCATATCGAGGCTGTGAGACCTTGGGAGATACTCACGCTAGATCTAATGGGTCCGTATCCCGTTACGAAGAAGCGTAACAAATACGTACTTGTCATGTCCGATATGTTCTCGCGATGGGTGGAAGCATTTGCCATGCGTTCTGCAATGGTTACCGCGATTTTACCGCTTGTGGAAGAACAGATCCTCAAAAGGTACGGTTACCCTCGAGCGATCCTTACGGATAACGGTACGCAATTCGATCATCCGAAATGGCTAGCAGCGATGGAGTCGTGGGGGATTAAACACTGGACGACGGGTATTTATCACCCTCGGGCAAATCCTACCGAACGCCGGAATCAGGAGATCAAGAAAGGACTCCGTGTTCGTCTGGAGAGCGATTCTCACGACGAATGGGACATACACTTGAACGACATTATGTACGACCTACGTTGCAGGAAGAACGCCGCGTCTGGCTTCTCTCCTGCGGAAGTATTGTGGGGATATCCTATTTGCCGACCGGGGCATTTTAATAATCCCCTACGGCCAGAGAGCGACGATCGAGTTAGGCTTGATCGCGACGAAATGAATATAGCGGTCTCGGCCCATCAGAAAGAGTATTTCCGAAAAATGGGTACCAACTCTGGCGCTGAGCCGCTGGCTTATGAAGTAGGGTGTAAAGTTTACACTAAAGAACACCCGAAGAAGAGGCCCGGAGCCTGCGCCGGCCTCGACGCCCGGTGGTCAGGGCCTCATACCATAATCATGAAAGTGGGAAAGACCCAATATTTTGTTAATCGTCGCGGAAGACCTTATAAATTCCACGTCGATCAGATTAGACCTTACATTCCGTCAGCCCCGGCTGAAGGGAATGTAACTAGTGAAAGCGCGGACGACCCGGTGGTATCACCTGCGCCGCTTTCCGAAGCTACCAACGACAGAGACGAGGGAGTGCACGCCCTGTCAGAACGTTGTATGGATGCGCAGGAATGTGCGCGGGAAGAACTACTGGCGAGTTCAGGAACAGATTCCGAACTTAGCGATGGAGAAGCTGAAGTGGGAAGAATTGTTGACTCGACAATATCTAATGAAGAGAGGATCCTTGGCGAGAGGCCGGATGCGTTGGACGCAGTCCTACGGGACGCCCCCATCAAGATAGCGCCCCCCAAGAGAGAATTTAGGAGGATGGGACGATCGGGAGGGCGGCGCCCTGCGAGGACCGACTTCCCGACGCCCGGGAGCAAAGATCAAGGTACTACCTTTGGCGAGTGGCGGGATGCGTTGGACGCAGTCTTACGAGACGCCCCCATCCGGAATGCGCCCCCCAAACGTCAGTATCAGCGTATAGGCCGATCAGGTAAGCGTCGCTCAAAGCGATCGCTACCGCCATCGCCTGTAAGCCAAGTCTCTAGTTAGAGCGACCAATAAGTCTCTGACTAAAGCGAGCTATAAGTCTTCGAGAGGAGCGATACAGAAATAAGTCTATTATCGAAGCAAGCGATAAGTCTTCGAGAGGAGCGATAAAGAAATAAGTCTATTATCGAAGCAAACAACAAGTCTTCGAGAGGAGCGATAAAGAAATAAGTCTATTATCGAAGCAAACAACAAGTCTTCGAGAGGAGCGATAAAGAAATAAGTCTATTATCGAAGCAAACAACAAGTCTTCGAGAGGAGCGATAAAGAAATAAGTCTATTATCGAAGCAAACAACAAGTCTTCGAGAGGAGCGATAAAGAAATAAGTCTATTATCGGAGCAAACAACAAGTCTTCGAGAGGAGCGATAAAGAAATAAGTCTATTATCGAAGCAAACAAGTCTTTTCTCGAAGCGAGAAAGAAATAAGTCTTCGGGGAGAGCGAAACGAAGAAAGTGTTGCTAATTAGGGCATGGGGAAGTCCTTGACTTCCACGCTAAGCCCCTAATAGTATTCGGAGCTGCGAAATGAAGACGTGTTGCTAATTAAGGCGTGGGGAAGTCTGTGACTTTCACGCTAAGTCCTTATTAGTATTCGGAGCTGCGAAACGAAGAAAGTGTTGCTAATCTAGGCGTGGGGAAGTTCGTAACTTTCACGCTAAGTCCTTATTGGTATTCGGAGCTGCGAAAAATAAGTCTCTTGATTGGGATTGATTTCAAATTCTGTAGAATGTAATATATAGCTAGGAGTATTGGGCGTTAGATTAAATAGGTTTAAATGACCCTATGTAATTTAATATTAAAGGTATTGTCAGGGGAGTCTCCCTGGCATATCATGGTACTATGCCGTATTTTCTAGTAAGCGGGAACGTGATTCGCGACGGGAAGTCGAACTCTACTTCTGTCCATGGGTCGTAAAGGGAGCGTCTCCGTGAGCCCTCTTCCTTGCGGTTGTCCCTCAGCAGGAAAAGCAGTAGCCGTCCCATACAGCACTCACCGTCCTCAAAATAAAATTTTTAACTTCAGAATTATTACAATGTATAATTTTCTTTTATTAATTAGAATTTTAAGACCTGAATCTGGGCGAATATTAATTACAAAAAGTAAAAGAAAAACTTTGTGTGCATGCGCAGATTTTGTGTATTTTATTTTGAATATGCTTTACTGTTGCTTTATCGCTTTGCATTTTTACGGTGTCCTGAGGTGTTGCAATGGTGAATTGAGACTAGACATATACAGTTATGTCTTTATTAAGGGTGGGCATTTGACACGAGCAGAAACGCCGACCTTCAGTTAGTGTTTGTGGCAGAGTATGGTTTAACGACATAACTATACAAATCTAACCTTGTAGTCAATTCTACTTCTCAATAGCCTTGCGACAACCTCACGACACGGTTCAGACAGGATATATAAGTCCCATGGTTCTAAATTATGGAAGAAGCAGAGAAGAAATGGTCGAAAGAGACCTTGAACAGGTAACCAGTAACGTAATCGTTTAGTAATAGGAAGTAAAATGTATGTTGTTAACCTTTTCTTTGTAAATGTAATAAAATTTTACGTAAAAAATTTTCGCCTCCGAAAATCAAGAGTGCTCCAGTGTAATTGGAACACTGTGACCACAGACCTCGAAATGTCACGTCGTGAAATATCAGCGCGATGTATTTTTTAATATAAATTTCCGGGAAATCTCCATTAAACTTAGAAAATAAGTTATGGAAGAGATTGTTTACGTAAAATTTAGCAAGTACATGCTTCAATAACTTTTATAGCAATAATGGAAATGTATGAAAATTGAAAAAGAAAATTGAATATTTATAAATTTATATACGGTATAATTATGAATAAAGAATTTTAATACTAATTTTATCAATACAAGATAGAAGCTAACTACTGTTATAAAAATACTGTAAACGCGTACCTATATTTATAGACGCGTAATTATAATTATAGATTTTGTTAATGCTATAACTTACTGACTATAACGAATATTGTAAAAGTAACAATTGGAAAAACTTAAGATTCTGGCATAGATGGGTTTCTACCCATAAATAATAATAAATCTTAATCGCATCTTGGGTAAATAAAAGAATTAAATACTGCAACTAAAAATACAAATTGACGTGTGACCTTGAACTTTAACTGAATTCTGTCCGACTAGAATTTACGGCCCAGCTGTGCTGGCTCGCGAGGTAAAAATAGATTCAAGGTTACATCCATATTACTACATAAAAGTCACTATGCAAGATTAAATAAGTTAGTAACTGCTCGTGTATAACATCTTGTTAGGATTAAGCATTTATATATTTAAGTTGAAATGTTAAGTATAATATTATAGTATTTTCTCGTAATAATATTTGTCCGAAAAGTAAATATCGAATGAGAAAGTTTCTGCGGCTCCAAACAGTTTTATTAAAACTTAGTAAAATTCTATTGGCCTAAAAAGGCCAAGAGTGGTGGAAAGGACTAGTACGTGGGTGTCAACCTTTCATTTTGACATTTTAAATTTAAAGACTGCCATTCCCTTATTTAGTACCCGAATACCTATTCCGATACCTCGTTGGAAAGCTAGAAATTTTCCCCTTCGTTTGAACACGAAAAATCATATAAAATCAACTATTTTGCTTACGTCATCCTAACTGCGCATTTAAGGGACATGTTCTAGAGGGTGCTTGAAACACCCCTATTAAGTCTTAATTTTGCGAAAATAAAGTAGAGTAAATTTAACCCGACTAAATTAGAAGATATCTCTATTAGAAAGTTGCCAGGAACGGGAGATATACGTAAATTTATCCCGTGAGAGAAAGATATACATCTGCTATCCCTTACGGACTGTTTCCTGTTAAACCTCTATCCGAAGGGTATAAAAGGCGACCACTTTTCCCGTAAAATCATTAGTTTCTACACTCTTCACCAGCGATCTTCAGCAAGCAGCAGTCCTCACTGCAAAGTTGTGAGACATGGTTCTCAGTACATTCGCGATTCATACGTACCAGTAAGTCCCCTTCGGCGGGCAAAACGTAGCGCGAATATCTCGTATCTGTCGGTAGTGACGTCGGCCGCTAAAACGTAGCACGAATACCACGTATCTGTCGATAGTGACGCGCTCGCGGAGTAATTTTATTTTTCATTACTCATCATACGAGGTGACGTAATCGGGATAAATTACGCGATCGGATTTGTTTTATAAAAACAAATTAATAAACTCAGTCTGTAATAATAAATTTTACAAATCTTTTCGGGATTATAAAATAAATTTTTGAAACTTTATTAAGTAAACATAATTATAAAACAAGTTTTGGTAAATAAATTTGTAAACATAAAAACAAATTTTAGTAAATAAATTTGTAAACATTAAGCAAACCTTTTGTAAACAAGTTTGTAAACACAAATAAATATTTGTAAACATGCTGTGAACATAAATAAACTTTATAAACAACAATAAAATAAATTCTATTCTTTTTATAAACCTAATACTGTGTGACCAAAGAATAAATTATATTTTCTTTCTTATGGGAAAATATTTCATGAATTAAAAATATCCAAAGAATATCTGCGTATACATTCTCTGAATTAGGTGTGACTTTTTGGGAATTTGTGAAAGATTTCACAGAGATCCTATAGTGAACAAATAAATAGTTTACTGATACTTTAATGAGATTTAATTACGGGAACAATGACAGTTAACCTTATTGTGTGACCGTGAACTCTGGTACCTGGATAAATTCGGCACCACACCAGCTGAGAGTTTTATTTGGGAATTCAAAAGTTGTGATACTACAAAGGGGATCCACCTCTCCTAGTTCATCACTAGTCTCCTCAGTGACGGCCCGGTAGCATTATTGAGCTAGCCGTGAGCCGGGTCATGTCAGTCCTACAAAAATGAACCACGCATTATGGACGTGCAGTAGTGTGTGTTGCAACCATCTTGAAGCCGGCCCCCAGGCTAGGATGTTAGGGCGCCCCCCCCCCTATCTATCGCTAAGGATAAAGGCAGCAACGCTCTACAGTCAATTTTCAATTTCAATTTCAATTTTCAATTTATTTATTTTTACATATTGTGGACATTACAAATTATAAGTTTAAGACGTTCACAACATGACATAAAAAAGAGATAGATAATATGTTATTAAACAAATATGTACATACAAAAATATTAATTATATAGGTACATGGAAATACACCGGATGAGTTAAGCAGACCCTATTTTAAAAAATTATGAAATAACGTCCACCTATACTCATCCTCACGTAGGTGGAATATATCAACACCCGAAGCAATTTCGTTGAACATAGTTATCGCCCTCCCAATTGGCATTACCAGTGGCAGGTTGGTTCTGCACCTTGGGAGAATAAACAACTGATGTTCTCTATTTCTAAGATAGTTATCAGGGACACACAGGTCAACACTGCCCAGAATGGCAGAGTTCTCATTTATACCTCGTATAAGTCGAAAAAAATACATAGCTAAATAAAGATTTCTTCTAAATTGCAAACTGCAGTATGTAAGCATGCCTAAGAGAAAGTCAGTTGGATAAAGCCACGGATAGTATCCGTACAACCTCAAATAAAGGAGTCTCAAGAATTTCTTCTGAACCCTCTCCACCATAAGGCCATACTTCAACTGATGCGGTGCCCAAACGATAGACCCACTCTCAAGTCTGCTTCGAACTAAAGAATTAAATAAAAGTTTTAATACCGTAACATCCGAAAAGACCCGGGAAGTACGCATGACGAAGCCCAACATTTTAAGCGCCTTGTTACAAATGGTAACTATATGGCTAATAAATGTCAGTTTACTCAAACGTAATGCCAAGATCCCTTACAGATGATATTCGTGACAGAACTCTGCCATGCATCGAGTATTGGAAAAACAACACTTTTGAGGCTCTGGTAAACGACAAAAGTCCATAGTACAGCCAACATGATGATGGCCGATGTACGCGGTAAAATTAATGTGTATATTTAATGTATTTTTTGTATACTTATTTGGATACATAATATACCTACCTATCCAAATGAATTATGGAGTTGTTGAGAATCGATACACAATTAAAAAGTGTATCGTACAACCATATAATTTAAAATAATAACATTATTGAAGGACATTAGCGCCAATTAAAGCAAATTTGTGATATATGTTAATCTCACGTATCAGGTCGACTCGCCCCTCCTGACACCGGGGCCCCAGGCTACAGCCCTGTCAGCCCCCCTTGGTGGGGCATGGTTGCAACCTTTAAATACAGTATACATCAATCTTTAATGAGCGTCATTGCATAAACTGAGAGCAGTTGTCAGTATTCGACGTATGACGTATTCTTGACACGTGTTTAAATTTATCCCGTATTATTCCACACTCGAGATCGGTTGCCTGCTTCTCCATACCCGTTAGGTATTTCAGTTCCCATTAATTCTTGAGTTCCCTGCTGAATATAGTATCTATTCATAAAGATTTAAAATGCGACATGGCATATCTCTCCAAGACAGCGGCTGAATTCCCATGCTTATCTAGTGCCGCATAACTAGATACTGTAACTTGAGGCGCGACGACTATGACACTAGTATCGCGAGGATCAGTTTTGCCGATGTATTGCGAAATATCAGTTTTCCAAACGGCCGTACATCAAGTTATAGTTGGCGGTTGCTGACGTCCACAGTTCGGTAATTAGCGATCTCTTTCATATGTTAAATAATAATAATGTGGCAAGTTAGGCCCGTTTCAGACGGGAGACCGGTGTCGCGCTCATATATAATAAAGAGGCCTTTGTATTAGAATAAAGGGGCCTTTGTATTATGTTTCCGAACGCCCCAGAGCTAATGAGTCAACGCGTGTCCGGTACACTTTTCCGTCGGCCGCTACATTCTCAAGCCGCCGATACACATTTTTTTATTACCGCAGCCAGTTTTATGTTCTTATTTATAACGCAAAATTATGCGTTGACTCATTACCTCTGGGGCGTTCATAAACATAATACAAAGGCCCATTTATTCGAATACAAAGGCCTCCTATATTATATCAAGCGCGACACCGGTGTACCGTCTGAAACGGGCCTTAGGGAAGAATAGCTGATCATATGTGGGGACTCCCAAATCACTGGCAATCAACGCGCGCGTCACGCGACGACCGCATCTAGACACTTTTTGAATACAGTTTGCCTTGTCAGATAATTTACGGAGAAAGAATATACCTACTCGTAGGGAAATAAACATTGTAAACGTCAAGTTGTGTTTGCTCTCCAAAGCTTGATCGTGATAGGATGACGTTAGAATCAAGTAAATCCCCACAGCGACTAGTCTCTGAAGTGTAGAATCGAATCCTATGTCTGGCAAAAAATACGTGTTGTTTTTTTCACCCAGAGCAAGTAACTAGTGGGTAGGGCAAATTGATAACAACCATTCCTAATAAATCGTATCTGATTAGTTAATTTCATTTTTTGTATATACCTACACTGCCGTACTAAGCACAGAGGCCGTAACTGACGTATTTAGGTATTTTCATGTTTTTAGATATTTGGATTCTGCAGAGTTTTTGTATAAGATCGGTGAATAAATCCAAGCCGTAACTGCTATAGTTACGGAGAAATCAAGGGTTTTAATAGCCGTATCTACGGAGTTTGAGAAATAAACTCGATAAATACTAAGCGATTTGGTTGTAACTATCATTTACTAAGGCATATTAGCCGTATCTGACATATAATAATGATAATAATAAAATCAATCAAATTTTCAAGGTATGTAAACAAATCTTAAACCAAAATTAACTAATATAGGCAAATAAAATAAATAAAAAGTTCCCCAGTATTAGCAGGAAAAGTAAAATAATATGAAAGCTCAGATCTCCCACTTGCCTAAAATGCAGATACGGCCTCTGTGCTTAGTACGGCAGTACATACAATTTTTTGAATCGAAAAACGATAACAGCAGGGAACTCAGAAATAATGGGAACTGAAATACCTAACGGATAAGGAGAAGCAGGCAACCGATTTCGAGTAAGGAAAAATACGGGATAAATTTAAACACGTGTCAAGAATACGTCATACGTCGAATACAGACAACTGCTCGCGGTTTATGCATTGACGCTAATTTAATATTGGTGTATTACACACAGTATTGCACGTCTATAATATGTGGTTCATTTTCGTAGGACACTCACACATTCAAAATCCTGCGTCAAAATTTACTGTACTGGTGTACCTATAGCCTATCGGAATTCTATTTATCATCTGTTCTGTGAATAACAGTAAATCATATAAATTCGGTACATGGCATTAATTATTAAATAGAGATATTACCTTTAGGCTATAACTGGCTAGAATACAAAGCAGAACATAGCCTTCGTTTTTTTTAATAGATAAACACAAGAAAGGTTCCGATCGGGAAACTGACTTTGAATAAAATGATAGTAATATCTACGCTTTGAATAGTAAGTTTGACATTGAGAACCGAACACAGTCAAGAAAATAAATACTGACATACTGACACATTGACGACCGGTATTTTAATTTTTTTCGAGCTAAATGACTTCCTACAGAGAAGAATCATGAATCATGATTCATGACGAATAAAAATTATTATGTCAGTATAGGGAAATATTACCACAAATTGTAATAAGATGTATCATAAAAAGGTATCCATTATGGTTACATAGTCTCATAGCTATTGCAATCGTCCATAGCAACGATCAGAATCCATAAATTTGGACTAATTTAGATCAGCGATTCCCAACTTTCTTTCTTTTCTCAACAAAATCTTGAATCCCGCGGACCACTATAATATCACGAATTTTTCCCACACTTGTTAAAAATTCAATGTCAATAAAAAAAGAAAACAAAGGAATTATATAAATTAACTTATTAATTCTATGTAGCAATATAATGATAAATAAAATAATTATAATAAATAAACTTTATTCATTTCGAAAAATGCAAAAAAAAAAACATTTTAAATTTCATTTTATTAAAAAAAGAATCAATACAATTTTTAAATTAATATGAATTCTACGTCGACATAGAGGTGCATAAAAGAATAATTACAGGTAACCGAAAGATAACAAGTGTGACCTTTGTTGCTGCTTGTTTGAAACAAGCTGTTGGATTCTTGGTTCCAATGACTTTTTAATAAATACTAAAATTGCAAATTACTCTGCGGACCACCAAAATTCTCTCACAGACCACCGGTTGGGTACCGCATGCCTTAGATAGCTGGGTCATGTATATAGGATGGATGTATGAGGAAGAAACTGACATTCGGGAAGACGGAAGGAACACAACTCTGTCGACTTCATACAAGATAGTGGAATAGTGTTGAGTTGGATGCAAAGACCTTAGGCTTCAGAAGCTGAAGGAGGGCAAGACTCACATAGGTTTTTAGTAGTGGCGAAGGGTGGAGGTAGGCTTTGTAGATTCTATAATATATAAATAGAGCACACTACACTTTGTCAATCATACTTATTTGTTGCCAATGTGGACACGGCGTATGAATACAAATTGTATATACCTACTTAGGGTGCAAATTGTATATACCTACTTAGGGGCATGTGGGTTTTTTTTACGTGTGTTTGATCCAATCCGAAGACCCGCTGAGTTGAGTGAATGACAACGATTCTTTTTAAAAAAAATGTTAATAATCACACCTCCAGACCTACACTGACGTAAGTCTGAAATTTGCTGTTTTGAGTTATGAATGCAGTTCAATTACGTACATTTATTTTTCTCTAGCTAAGGAGAACTAAAAAATATTTAACGAGATATACCCCTAACTGTACTGTTATTTTAAATAAATTGAGTCAAATATCGAGAACTCTGATACTCTCAAATGAATGCCACTAGAAAGATATATGTTTTCCAATTCTACAAGAAAAAATGGACATTGTAAAGCCATTAGAGTCATTAGACATCAAATCAAGTACCATAAACATGGATCAAAAAGTTTGTTTCGGCTCTTCTGGAAAATGGCTAATTTGACTTACGTCAGTGTAGGTCTGAGGGTGCGTAAATAATAATATAATATAACCGCAATCAGCGGATGTCCATATGCTTCGCTTAGAAGTAAATATAATGCTGTTTGTACTTGTTAATAATATCACCGCAAACAGTCTTCTAATAATTATAATAAAAGGTCTTCTACAAGGTGACAAATTCTCTCCCTATTCGTTACCTTCCGGTTGTGAAAGTGGGATAAATCAGAATTGATAATGATGGAAAATTGTTTAAATAATTTATGAATACACTTTACCTTGGTATGTCTCTACCCAGTGCGTTATACTTTATAATAAATATACTTCAATATTTTTGATTTAGCCCTCTGAGTTTAATATTGGTCAGGCAAGTAGGGGTTTTCTGAGACTTTCCAAACTGTTGAATGGTTACGCCGACCAAAATATTATGGGATTCTCCGATTATCTTTACAATATAACTATCAGTGGCGCACCCAGGTTTTAATATTGGGGGGGGGGCAAGGAGGAGAATGAAAATTAGTCCCATAGGCTCTTTTTCTTCTTCACAGCCTAATTTCTCGTTTATCGCCCTTTTGTCTATGGCACTCGGTGTACCTACACCATGGTCCCCACATCCTGAAACGGGCCCTCAGGCTAGGATATTTGGCGGGACCCCTACCTACCGCTAAGATTAAAGGCAGTGTGAAATACTACATTAACGTTTTTCAAATTGTGTTTTAGTTCAAATTAAGGGTACTTATACTGTGAATTATTGGCGATTTTACTTCTAGCGCCGCAGGCGACTTTTTTTACTATTAAAGCTAATTTATGATGTGTGTTTATCTCACTTATTTGGTCAACCCGACACACCGGGCCCCCCACAGCCCGGGCCCCCAGGCTAGAGCCCTGTCAGCCCTCCCCAGCCATGACCTACACCACTCCGGAATTCGGGTGGACACCGAGAATTTTTTGACAGTTCCATTAGGGATTGGGTTTCTAAAAAAACCTGACATTAGTGTTTCGAAATTTTTGTGTTAGAAATTAAAATCTAAGAAATTTTTCTAGAGGGTGCTGGAGAATTTGAAATCATTTTTTTGCCGTGTTTTTATTTGTCTAATTTATTGGCTTTCAATTTCAATGTTTTTGGGGGGGGGCAAGGCCCCTTGCCCCCCCCCCCTGGGCACGCCACTGATAACTATCATGCGTGGGTAATTGCAGCATTTGGCCTAACTGTAAAAGTATTTGTTCTGGTGTGTTGTATTTTGATTGCAGGTCACGAGGTTGCTGCCGAATATTGAATTTTAATGGCATCACCTTTTTTTAGCAAATTATACGAACAATATAAATGACAAACGGGATATGACGCGCTTACTGTCATATTTTTTTGTTAAATTACATGAAATTAGTGTCGGTGACGTTTTTGGGTGTTACCTACCGAAAATCTATTTGTGGTAAACGATAATTATTATTCCTTGACTTCCCGATAAATAATAAAAATAATAAAAATAAAATAAATCATTCTAAACATCACATAATACGGATTGAAGAAGTGATCATTTAATTTAAATTATCTTCACATTAGGGAAAATACTAGTGTGACCTATTTAATTTTTTATGAATACCACACATGAATATCGGGGCTTTTTGATTGATTTCTGTTATCAGTTTTCAAGTTCATAGGCGTAGAGATTTGTTATTTAATTTCAAACGTAGGTTATTTTTACAACGTTTTTATTAGGTCGTATTCTTGTTTGTCCGGTGGTTGTTTATCCAGTTGAGGCGCAGAATTAGACTCATGTCGCTCGATGCGGCCTTTAAGACCTGGCAGCGAAAGTGGAACGAATCGACCAAGGGCCGGCACACATATACGTTTTTTCCAGATATACAGTGGCGAATGGAGATAACCAAATACCTGACTCCAGACCATTACACCAGTCAATTTGTGACTGGTCATGGTGGATTCGCTGGCAAGCTCTTCGAGCTTGGACTTGCAAACCGTCCGACATGTCCATGCGGAGGGGAAATACAGGATGCCAACCACATCCTATGGGAGTGTCTGAGTATGTGCTCCGAACGGGAGGAAATGCTCAGGTCGGTCCAACCAGCTGTTGGACCCATCGGCCCGTCCGACCTGGTTGCTACTAAGGCCAACTATCTTGCTTTCAAAAAATTTGCGGCGTCTTACTACGGGCGTGAAGATCTCTTCACATAAATTTTGCTGCCTGTATGATTAGCTTCGTTCTTTAATTTAATAAACAAGTAGCTTCTTTTTCTTTTTAGTAATTTCCATGTGCTTTTTCTCTCCCTGGCACTTTGCATTAGAGTAAACTCAGTAAACTCAGTCAGAGCTCACTTTGAGCGTAGCAATCTAAGTCTTGGGCATCTTCTCCCAGGACACTCCCAGGCCAATTCTTAGATGCTTCACATCACCAATTGATGGGTCCCGTGATATTCTCGATTAAGACCGAGGGTGGTACGGGGCGGGTTTGGTGGAGGGACTTTAACTTCAATATCCAGTAAAAATCTTGCAATCGATTTTTAACTAACTTCCCGACTAGCTAAACATTTGAAACTTTTAGAATATATCAGAACACGATGCCAATGCATTCTTTTAATACTTTTAGCCATCTTTAAGTAGAATTGAATTCATTTTCAGTTAATTCTGTTTTGTATGAAAAGTTATTTCGACACCATTATTAGTTGCTAGGGGGTCTGGGGTCCTAGCAACTAAATTATTAATATATACGTGGAAATCAATATGACATGTCAAAATGACGTTTCAGTATTCTATATTTATTCAGTATTTCTATCAAGTAGGTACATTTTTTTTTGATCGTTTAAGCTAGTCAAGTCAAGTTTATATGATTCAACAGAAAATTTAAAAACGTGGTATATAAAAAGTTCTTTTTATCTTGTAAGTATTGGATATTCAAAAAGATGGTAGATCTGCTTTGTTCTGAAGTTCAATGTGTGTTGGAATGATGTTGCCATAATACGGTGAGCCTCCATTTTACGTTCCCGAAATTCACGTTTTCCCGCCATTTACGTGTAGTTTTTGCAGTCCCGTTATATTTTAGTACGTGTACATTTATTTATTAACATAAAAAAAACATTATTGATATAATAAAATCAGAATGCGTTCAAATAAAGTAAAAAAAATCAAACCTTCAAATCAATTTATAGCTTATTAGGTATGGAATCTTTTTTATATAAACAATCCAAAGAAATGCAACAAACCAATTTGAATGGTTTTTAATAAAACATAATATTTACGTTGTTTTATTCACTGAATGCATAGAAAGTGTCATCATAGTGAATTTTGTATTATTAATAATAGTACCTATAGACACTACGATTTATATATTTGTACAGCCTTATTAATCCTAACATTTGCATGTTTTCCCCCATTCGGGGTTCCTTTTACCCAGAGAACACAAATTAAAATGTGAACTGGCTTACCTTACCGGGTGTGGCATAGCATGCTTCGGATCTTAAGCGTGGAGAAATATGGAATAAAATTAAACAAACGTGTTAAAGAATATGTTATTTTTAATTGTTACGTCCGTACCATAATATGCATTGAAGTTTGGCACGTAAACCGAACGCGCATTCAATATTTAAGGACAGTCGGTGCGCTTTGAGTCCCTTAAAATATTAAAAATAGCCCGGTATCAAAACCAAGATCCAAGGCAACTGACTTTACATTTCTATCTTATTAGTCTGTTCTTTGCTGTTAGGGTTAGACAATGGTGTTATTATTTAATTATAAATAAATCATTATAAACGCCTAAAGAAAGCCTGCTAGATAGACGAGCTCATAAGTTTCGGTGGATGTATGTGGCAGCAATGAATTAGTGACCGAGAAGAATGGAGAGAGCTAGGGTAGGCCTTCATCGAGCAGTGAATCTACCCTGGATGATGGTGATGAAACAATTACAATACATATGTGTACGTATGATACATTTTAACTGTCTTCACCTAGTTCTTGTAATAATGAATCGTTCATCTGAGTTATCTGTGTAGATTAAAAACAAAAAAGTGTATAAAAGTAGCTCACGCTTATCAAAGTAAGTCAACTTTCATGGGCAGATACTTTCGTATTCATATATCCATGAATCTACATCATACTTTCATTCTCGCACCGACAAATAACATAGTGACGGTAAACCAGCGTTAGCTATGTATATTTATCACGAAATGTCTTCATACTGGAAGAAATAAAAGATTAAGATTGTAGGAAGTGTCTCTGCTGAGGGTTGAAGCGGAAAACGTAGGTCATTTTATTCGATGGTCCTATCAAGTGGATGACATTGCAGGCCTCTCAATTATGGATTGCAATACCGAATGAAAATTTCAATACCGGTTTTTCAGTATTTCTTAATGAATACCGGTATTAATACCGGTATTTCTTAAACATTAAAAAACAGAAGTAGGTGCTTATCAACAATGTAGCTATTAAAATCTTTTAAAATATTATTTAATAGGAAAAACCTACATGCCCACATTTATTATGTTGACATTTAAAAATATGTATTGATCATAATTGTAGAACTAGCGATTTTTTACAAAAAATTTGAATATATTGATAATTTAAACTAAAGCCCTCAAAAGTTCATCAAATGCAAATAAGTCCGGCCGTTCTTAAATTCAACGCTTGTACGGTCATCAATAATTATAGAATAATTAAACATTTTTTTGAGGGATGTTTTCTATTTCGAAATAATATTATGATAACTTATCGCGACAATCATTTACATAAGTAAATATATTTAATGAAATTTGTTTTATTATTTTTTCACCTCTGTTGGATTCACTTAATATATTTGCATTTTAGCAGCACATAACTTATAATTCATTTTCAAAAACGTAAACGAGTGTGCTTTCTTAATACCGAAAATTCCGGTATTTTGGATTTAAAAAACCGGTATTGCAATCCTTACTCTCAATACATTCAGCTTGCGTCACAATCCCAACGGTGGGAAATACGGAAACGAGTACGTATATTATCAATAAAATTTCAAACAATAACATACTAGTGTGACTGTAGGTAGATGATGTCATATTTGTTGAGCAAATGGATCGTGTTTTTGTAATTGGTAATCAAGAGAAATATAGACTATTAATGTGCAAATTAATCATTTGAAACATGTCAGAATACTAAGACAATTACCAGTTAATAGTACCAATAAAGTATATTGATTAAAAAAAATAGAAAAAATACTTTGTGTATTCCCATACCGACGACAGTTTTTAATCAGTGACATTAATAAATTGTGTTATAATAAAATATTTTTTCTGACAGGAAATTTCATTTCATTTGTTTTAAATGCAATGTTCTATATTTTAAAAATTGTCTCTTTTTTTCAGGTAAATTTTCTTTCAAACAATCATGTTGCCCTGATACTTAAATGGTATTTCGTGATCAATTTTGGTCCCACATTCCTTTCCGTCAGGGGATTTTACACTACCGCGTCTAAAGAAATTTTACTTTTAAATAAATTATTACTATGAAGAAACCATATAATAATTACAAGATAAAAAGAAATTTTTATATAGGTACAACGTTATTAAATTTTCTGTTGAATTATTATGCTCAATATGCTCAAACTTGTACTTGATATGAAGTAAATAAAAAACAAACAAAAATATAGAATACTGAAATGTCATTTTGACATTTCATTTTGATTTCCATAGTAACGCACGTATATATTAATAATTTAGTTGCTAGGACCACCCCCTTAGCAACAGTCTTTTACTTTTTATGGATTTTTCTGAAATAACTTTCCATACAAAACAGATTTAACTGAAAATGAATTAAATTCTGCATAAAGATGGCTAAAAGTATTAAAAGAATGCATGGGCATCGTGTTCTGATATATTCTAAAAGTTTCAAATATCTAGCTAGTCGGGAAGTTAGTTAAAAATCGATTGCAAGATTTGTACTGGACAAATAACCACCGGACAAACAAGAATACGAGCTAATAAAAACGTTGTAATAATAAAAATGTGTAAGAGAGAGCGAGGCAGAGAAAAGACGTATACATAATTATTCACATACATATTAAATATTTATACTTAAGTTTTATAAGTATTTAATTATGAAATATTTAGATAATGCAAGAATGAATGTTTTATTTTCTCCTCTGTTCTGTTCTGTTTTGTCACTGCTCTGTTTTTTCATGTTCTGTTTAACTAAACGTATGATAGTGAGAGAATTTGACAAATCGTTCTGTCACCTAGTAATATTTTCTAGTTAATGATAACTTTACTGTCAATAGCTTAGTCGATTAATAGTAAACCAGCTTTGAAAACATCAAAATTTAGAACAGACCTACCTTGAAATGGATTTTATAGTTATACCCCGTTTACACGTACATAGATTTACTGTGCACAGTAAGAAAATGTATGGGGAAACATGTATTATCCTGCAGTTGGCAAGATTGCGTGCATGAATCAAACAATTTTGAAAGGTTCCGAATTTCAACGCGCAAGTAAGATTAATTTTGATCTGCGTCTGCGCAGTAGAACGATAGTGGCGAACATACCGGTAAAAAAACGAACTACTCATTTTGAACTTAACCGATTTTCAATACGACCTGTCAGATAGTAATAATGACAATATCGCGCCTCGCTTACTCTTGAAGAATGAGTTTGGAGAGACAGTCAGCACTTTTACGTGTAAACAGTTATTGTCATGACAGTTTAAAATAAGCACGATTGCCGACAGTAACTTCATGCACGTGTACAGGCGCTTCAGTGGACACTAATTTTTACCAAGGAATTCCTGCCAAATTACAACATTCTGGAACCACAGAAAACAGTCAATCTAACCTCGACTAGACTAATATCATAATTAGGGCCAATAAAACGATCTTGAAAGAATGGGAATCCAGGTTCACGGTGTTTCGAAACTGATACGAGTACTATCCAGCCGGTCATCTTAATTAATCGTTTGTTATTTTTATTCATAATTAACCGGACGGTTTTACGGATCTCCACACATGAAACCAAGGACATTAGAAAACGATTAAAATCAAAAGTTTAATCTAGGATAAGTGATATCGTCATATACCTATATGAGATAAAATTTACCATTCGAGGAAATGAGACGTATCTATTCTTCAAAAATAAAACGTTTACCTTCACTGTAGTAAATTCATGACGTGCAAAGAGCAGAGAAATATCCACATAGCGTTTGTAAGATAAGTGTTATATATGTTATTTGTTTTTCATATAAGAAGAATTTCCTATTGACTCTTTCAATGTTGGCAGACAAGACAAACATTACACATAATATTATTGCTAGCACATTAAGGAATATGACGTATAGGTAAATCATTCTACAGTGGCACCATAGGCGATTCGCGCGTGTATTGAATTGCTTGCGACAATGCCTGTTTCAATGCTAGCAAACAATACTACTACAACTGCAAGACGCATTTGCCGTACCCATGGTGCCACTGTAAAACGATTTACCTATACCTATGGGAAAGGTGTACTAAATGACATAGCAGAGTAAATTTAATTGTTGCACTACGAACTGTCAAAATGCTGTAGTTGATCATGTTTGCACACAAAATTGTCATTATGCTCCATTAAAAATCATTAAAAAATATTATTCATATTACTAGTTTTCTGTGCGCGCGCCTGATGCAAGCACATTACCCAATTTACTCAGAGCTCTCCACAATAATAGTGGCATTAACATATAATAATTGTTCACATATTTTCAGATCCAATCCACCAGTCTGGTAGCTCTCCAAGTCAGTTCACTAGTAAGAAACATATTACAGCTTCGAGTGATAACAACAAACTCTAGATAAGAAATCATATAGATATAGCCGGAAACGAGGAAGCTGTTAAATACGCAAAACAATCCACAACAGATAAAAGACCTGCAACTTACACACACTTCCCCCTAAGTTAAGCAAAAAAAAAAACTAAACGAAGACACAATAGACATATGGAACAACAGCTACACGACATCCGCCACAGGATCAATAATACGGAAATTTATTCAAAACATAATCCCTACCATCACTCTTCTCAGGAACATAAAAACATCACATGAACTCACAGAGATACTAACAGACCACGGAGCGCTGAGAGCCTATCTAAAAATATTTAAATTCAGGGACGATGACTGCTGTCTAATGGACGGCTACACATCTCAAACTGTGCGGCATGTCATCAACGACTGCTCAATGCTAGAAAAGAAGTGATTTACCTCTCGGAACTCTGTGTAGACAACATAATCACGAAATTAACCTCCGGACACCCCACGAAATACTAAACAACAAAACAACGCAAGAGCACTACACACAATATTAATTAATTCAGGCCATAATGAAAATTAGAGACATAAATTTAATGGAAGAATATAATTAACTGCACACTTCACTTAAAAACTGTAATCTATGTAATTAACTCTCTCAACTACCTTGTACGAAAAAGCAAGGGCATGGTTATTAAAAAAAATGCATACTAGGTACATAAATTAAATTACAATATGCATTTCTCCACCGTTGATCCTTTCAATAATTCACCTGTTTCGTTGAAAAGTTTTGTATAATGGACATTAATCGAATTTTAAATGTATTTTTTTTCCTTTCATATTAAATCTCTTTTTCTGTTCTATCTTAGATCACTCATATTATGTATAAATTTCAATAATTCTTAACACACATATTATAATATATTCATATACATATATTTAAAAAAAAAAAGTTACTTTTTTGTCTATAGTTATTCAATATTCTTCCTCATTTTTCGTATGTAATTTCTTTATACTTATGTTCTTCTTGCTTTCTTACTTTCTTTCTTGTTAGGCTTAACTATATTATAATTTATATACTTATGGAAATTTTGCTGGTTGCAATAACTTTTTTTAATACTCTTAGCCATCTTTAAGTAAAATTGAATTCATTTTCAGTTAATTCTGTTTTGTATGAAAAGCTATTTCGACACCATTATTAGTTGCTTATTAATATATACGTGCGTTACTATGGAAATCAATATGATATGTCAAAATGACATTTCAGTATTCTATATTTATTCTGTATTTCTATCAAGTACAAATTTTTTTGATCGTTTATGCTAGTCAAGTCAAGTTTATATGATTCAACAGAAAATTTAAAAACGTTGATATAAAAAGTTATTTTTATCTTGTAATTATTTAAACATATTTTTGTAATAAAAATGTAACTGTTTTTTCCTTAAGAAATAAAAAAAAATAATAATATAATATGTTACATTACGGAAATACCTATTCTTTGTAATAGCGGGTATATTTCCACGAAAGGGGATTGAAATAAAGATTTTCTCTCGCCGTGTCTAGCCTTCAGGGCGCCGTTTGTATAGATTTTTTTCGCAACATAATATATTTACTAACTGTGTCACTGTCAATAGGTATATAAGTACACACCCTGAGTATTTCATTAATAAATAACATCTTTTGAAGTTGTGACACGAATCATGACTACACTGGTAAAACAGTTTAAGGACCGAAGTGCTGTGTGAAGGTTGAAAATTAAGAATTTGGGATATCTTTACGAGCTTTATTAGATAATCTGTAGACTTTGTAGGAAAAACGTATCTGTCATTATGATAAATTGTCTTTTGTCATCTTGGAAATTAAAATTTAATGAACACATAACATTTAATACCTACCATAAAAGAATATAGAAAATAATTACAAGATAAAAATAACTTTTTATATACTTACCACGTTTTTAAATTTTCTGTTGAATCATATAAACTTGACAATTCTTTGTATTTCTATTCTATGTAATAAGGCAATTGTCAACAAATCATTTTTTTGCTATTTTGCAACAAACAAACAAATATAGAATACTGAAATGTCATTTTGATTTCCATAGTAACGCACGTATATATTAATAATTTAGTTGCTAGGACCACCCCCTAAGCAACCAATAATAGTGTTTTACTTTTTACGGATTTCTTCCGAAATAACTTTTCATACAAAATAGAATTAACTGAAAATGAAATCAATTCTACTTAAAGATGGCTAAAAGTATTTAAAGAATGCATTGGCATCGTGTTCTGATATATTCTAAAAGTTTAAAATGTCTAGCTAGTCGGAAAGTTGGTTAAAAATCGATTGTAAGATTTGTACTGGATAAACAACCACCGGACAAACAAGAATACGAGCTAAGAAAAACGTTGTAAAAAGTAGCCTATTTACGAGAAATCAATGTAAATGTAAAATAAAAAATAATTGGAATTTATGGTTGTTATTTTAATTTTTATCGTGGGTGCCTCAAAATCAGTCAGATTGTCAGGCCTCCAATACCAAAAATGCGCCACTGTACTGTAGTAATTAATGCTAGGTACATATATATACTTTTTCGAAACAATTATTAAGGCCGTACATCAGTTGAGGCACGGTCTAAAAAGATCGTTGCTAGGCGATGCGCGGATTGCGGGTCGCGGGTGCAAATGACGCCTGTCAAACAAAATATTATTTGTCATAATAAATCCAACATACGTCCATTTTATGTTCTGTTTATTGTTCTATTAGTAACAATAATAATATATTCATTGACATGTTTTCTTTTTAAAGTAAATGGGTAACGTTTTTAGTCATCTTTACACGATTTAAGAATTCATTGGCCCCTCGCCATCACGAAGCAAAGTGACGTGTTTCTAGCTCGACGTTCTCTCACTGAATGCGAGCGATTCCACAATTTCGTCGCGCCTACAGTTGAAAATTATTTGCCGTTTCACTGATGCGTCACCTTAAGAATAATAGGACATTAATTATTTTTAGCACGAGCAAACATTGAGAATTATTACCTATTTTAAGATGTCCAAAACTTGATAGATACGTAATATGAAAACATATTACAATAACATTTACCATCTACTACACAAGATAAGAGTGCTGTCAAACAAAATAATATCGAATACGTGGGTGGTGCCAGTATTGATTCGATATGACAATGAGCAACGGCCCTGAATTCGGATTTTGATGGAAATCAATGAAATTCGTTTGGCAAACTGCTCGCTCTGCAAAAACAACGCACTTGTCTTTATGCTAATTGATAATGACTATAATGAGATTAGAACAGTGGCGAAGACTCCATACTAGGCGATTATTTAAGAGCGTGCATAAGAGAAACGGCAAATAATTTTCAACTGTATGAATAATTTTCGGATTTAAGTCAAGTGTGGCCGCGCGGCTTAAACGTTGGGCTATCAAGCTGTGGGTCCCAGGTTCGAATCCTGGGTATGGCAAGTACACATATTGTTTTTCAATTTGTGTGTGAGTTAGGGTATGGACCTAATAGGTTGAGCAAGTGGCTGACATCCATTTCTCGTAAAAAACAAAATCTGTTAATACAAACCTCTACTCTGTGGAGGCCCATATGATCCTATTAGGATCGGACATGGTCGGAAAAAAAAATATGATTCAACAGAAAATTTAAAAACGTTGTAAGTATATAAAAAGTCCTTTTTATCTTGTAATTATTTACAAATTATGTTACATTAAATTGCCAAACTACATAGGTATCTAATCTTTTTATAAAAAATATTTTCTTCATTCATTCACATTTGTATGTGTAGAATAAATAAATAACTCTTCACTATTTATCATCCACCCACGATGGCCGCGTGGCTTAAGCGCCGGTCTATAGTGTCGAGGGTCCCAGGTTCGAATCCTGGGTCTGGCAAGTACACATATTGTTTTTCAATTTGTGTATGAGTCCGGGTATGGACCTAAGGCCGGTTTCAGACGGGACACCGGTGTCGCCCACGTATATAATAAGGAGGCCTTTGTATTCGAATAAAAGGGTATTTGTATTATGTTTATGAACGCCCCGAGCTAATGAGTCAAAACGTGTATGGTACACTTTTCCGTCGGCCGCTACATTCTCAAGCCGCCGATACACATGTTTTTATGACCTCAGCCAGTTTTATGTTCTAATTTATATCGCGAAATTATGCGTTGACACATTAGCTCTGGGCGTTCATAAACATAATACAATGGCTCCTTTATTCGAATACAAAGGACTCCTTATTATATACGAGCGCGACACCGGTGTCCCGTCTGAAACGGGGGTTATAGGTTGAGAAAGTGGCTGACATCCATTTCTCGTAAAAATAAAATCTGTTAATTCAAACCTCCATTATGTGGAGGCCCATATGATCCTATTAGGATCGGACATGGTCGAAAGAAAAATTTATCATAGAGGTATTAAATAAACAGAGGGGCAAGAAATTGGCTTTCTCTTATAACTGAATGAAGCAGGCCAACAATAGACCACAACTTACGAGAAATAGCGACGCGATAAAAAAAAATGCAGCTCATCACGGATTTACTTTGGTCATTATAAAGTACCCATATAATATAATGTTAACGTGGAAATTTTGCCGCAAATTGATTGCCAGCCGGCCTCGCCATACTTTTTCACCATACTTTCATATAACCTGCCGCCCCATAGCTATTTATATTTCAATGTATAATAATTGTTACACAAAATCTACTACCTATATAGTTGATAATATATTTTTATTTAACTATATAAGGTAAACACATTCAAAATTTTGGTATACATTCATAATTTATTCTGTGTTAGAGGCCCCCTTTTAAAACATATGATGAATTAATTGCGTCATTTGCGTTAAATAAAACCCGCCACTATTAGGTACCTATGTAATTCATTAATTAATGTCTGCTCCTTAGTTGGAGTAGGCGCGCACATAAAGCGGAGGTGTTTGTGTCCTGACCTCTCCATCGTCGCTTCTTCACTTTCAAAGTCATGGCTGCACGGCTTAAGTTTTTTTTTATCATGTCCGAAGACGTCCACAATGGCAGAGCGGCTTACGCGTCGGTTTATAATGTCGTGTGCATAGTCCCCACAAGAGGCAGGGGGGGGCTGACAGGGCTCTAGCCTGGGGGCTCGGCGTGGAGTCGACCACATAAGAGAGATAAACACACATCACAAATTTGCTCTAAAAGTAAAATAAAAAAGGCTATTTTCTTCAATAATGTTATTATTTAAAATTATATATTTAATTGTGAATCGAAACTCAACAACTCCACAATTCAAATGGATGTATTAAAATATACAAAAAACACTAAATTTACACATTAATTTTACCGCGTACACCATTTGAAAAATCCTACTGTAGAGCATCACAGTTCCTTTATCCTTAGCGATAGGTAGGGAGGGGGCGCCAAAGATCCTAGCCTGGGGGGCCGCTTCAGGATGTGGGGGCTATGATTGTGAATCCCAGGTTCAAATCCTGGGCTTGTCGTCTGGATGTAGTGTTGTGAGACTCAAAATGGGGTGGATGGATGTCGGGGCACAGGATACGCGAGCGATTGAAATTTCAGATTGTATGTGAAATGTGGAGGACAAATAAATCGGATAAGGAACAACAATTTGAGGAGGTCAAAGATGAGTAAATTGTACAAAAATCGGATATTACTAAATATTCAATTTGTATGGAGCAATAATACACAAACATAATAATACAATTAAATAATTACAAGATAAAAAGAAGTTTTTATATAGGTACAACGTTTTTAATTTTCTATTGCATTATTATGCTCAATATGCTCAAACTTGTACTTGATATGAAGTAAATAAAAAACAAACAAACAAATATAGAATACTGAAATGTTATTTTGACATTTCATTTTGATTTCCATAGTAACGCACGTATATATTAATAATTTAGTTGCTAGGACCACCCCCTTAGCAGCCTTTTACTTTTTACGGATTTTTCTGAAATAACTTTCCATACAAAACAGAATTAACTGAACATGAATTCAATTCTGCTTAAAGATGCCTAAAAGTATTAAAATAATGAATTGGCATCGTGTTCTGATAATACTCTAAAAGTTTCAAATGTCTAGCTAGTCGGGAAGTTAGTTAAAAATCGATTGCAAGATTTGTACTGGACAAACAACCACCGGACGAACAAGAATACGAGCTAATAAAAACGTTGTAAAATAAATTACAGCAAACAAAATTAATTAAAATCACATTATGGAACTATAGAATTTAATAAAAAAACATTTGAATTTCAAGTTTTGAATATATGATTAGGAATTGCGATAACTACCAAATGAAAATACTTCGGTATTTCCTATTGAATACGAAAAAAATAATACCGGTATTCGTGAAATATATGTTAAAAAATATCTACCAATCAAATCTCAGCGCTCCATTGGCAAGCCAAAAGTCCGAGGACAATGAATCGTCCGATTTGTCTATGCTCTGCTACTGATCAACGAACGAATAAAAAAGTCGAGCTGTCAAAAGTCAAAAGTTGCGATTATCGTAAGTCTTCCTATAATCCTATAATTTTGTGTTATTTATATGTAGACTTGTATAAAATAATATAGCAGTGAAAACAACACAAGTTTTACGTTTTATTTTATGAATTCCGTAAATTCAAATTTAAAAAATTGATAAATCTCTCATTTTCTAATGTGTAAATTAACAAATTAATCAATGAAAATGTTTAAAACAATTACAGATTTTTTTCGGTCCGAATGATCGCGTATTAATGTCGGGTATTATGAATTTGCATAGTGATCGACGGACGAAGTCTGGCAACTCGGAGAGTAAAATATCAAACATGTTTGAAATTCAACGAGCCTGGTCTGCGGATTAAAAAGTCCGCAGACCTGGGGTGCTCTACGCGAAAAAAAAGTCCGAAGATTGTAAATCGTCTGACTTGCGTGCCAATGGAGCGCCGGCTTAAATATGTACTTACATAATATTATGTAAACCTTTAAAATTAGGTGAAGAGATGCTGATGTTTACAAATATCTAGTAGTTGAACTATTGGCACTTTCTTCTTCGAATGACCTTTCAATAAATTTATATTATGAAGTGTTCTTAGATGTATATTATGTGCCCCACTGGTAATCCCACGTAACGTTTTATTCATTTATTGCACTTTTTACACTTAATAATTTCTTTTCTTTTATCCCGTAAGAAGTAAGAAGTAAACAACCAAACACAATATTGCCCATTGCTTTGTTCAAAAAATATATATTTCTCCATTATTGTATAAGCTACTTCTTCAGTAGAAAACATCAAAAAATTAGATACTTACTTGAGTCCATTATATTATAGTGTATAATTATTATTGCATATTGAAATCTCTCGATTTTCAATACCGAATATATCGGTATTGTCTGATTTTTAAAACCGGTGTTTCGGTATCGAAAAATACTGGAATACCGGTATTGCCATCCCTAGATGATGATGATGTTGTTTTTTCATTTTTTGAATGCCATTCAAATTAAGGCTCTTTGACGACAGAGAAATTCGAATAGCTACTGTTTTCGGTGTTCAACTGATTTCTGTAGGTAGATACTTAATTGCTAAGTTCATGAGAGTGGAAAATGTTTCTTCGCAAAGATATTTTGTTGCCTATTTCAAAAAGCGTTTTCAGTTATTGACATCAAAAATGTCAGTTCCTCTTTGTTCTGGAATTCAATGCGCCCTTTAGACCGTGAAAGCTTTAAGCAAGCAAAGATCAAGAAGTGCCTCTGCAAATCAGTAATTTCACTGTTGAATATATTCACAACCCAACTGACAGTATTTGAATAATTATGTGAATTTATATTTTATTGATAATTAATTATTATGTCACCCTGAAGATTTTAATTTTTACCTCACGTGACAGAAATGGCCACGGACGCCTGCATTCAACGAAGACAATATATTTATTAATGTAATATGATATTATTATGTTAATTATTGTTTAAACAGGTTAGCTACCTTCTTCATTTATTACGAATTATTCATAATTTTCTGCGTATTTTCTGTTTGCAATAATATTAATTCTGTAATGTTTAGAGCAGAGGTTCACAAAGTGTGTCCCGCGTGCATTTTTGATGTGTCCTTTGAGATTTATGTTAAATCTGTATTATGTTTTATTCTTCATATCGAATATTAAAAGTAACATTTAAAATTAAATATCCTTTGGCAAGAATGAATGGTCAGACACTTTGATATTTTTGTATGCGGATGTGCGAAGTGAGGGGGTTCGGTGCAGGCGCACTTACGTAAACAAACATTGCATAAATCACGCGGTGAAAAAATTTAAATATTATTTTTTAGTAAATAATTAGTAATTACTTATTAATAAGAGTAATAAAAATGTGTAGTTAGTGAAAATAATGAAATATTTTTTTTATTTGTTTGCCTTATGTTTCTTAAAGAAATAGACAATATTTACAAAAGAAAGGTCGGCCCGCCAAATATATTTGATTTCAAAATTATCCCTTTGACGAAAAAGTTTGTGAACCCTTGGTTTAGAGCAGTGTTTCAGTGTTTTGGGGGCAATGTGTAAATCGTTAATATTTGTTACATTTTTTTATTATTGAAAAACGCATTTTCGAAATAATTTTTTTGATACTTATCGCAACCCTTTTTTATTATTTTTTTCTTTATTATTTTTACTGAAAAATGGCAGGAATATGAAGAAGAAATTTGAAAAAAAGATCAACAATACATTCATTATTCTCTTGTTAGGTAACAATGAAATTTTGATCGGGGGAGTATGGAGATTTTTGAAGCGCAGAAGTGGGGCATGGCACAAATAATGTTTTAAAACACTCGTTTAGAGTATCATAATAATACACCTTCTCTAGACGTTATCTTATACAATCATACTATGCCAAGCTGCAATGATGAATATTGAATGCATAATCTTTGATTAATGTACAATGTATGACGATATAATTGCAGTGATTATACAAAATATTATATTGATAGGTATATTGTATTAATAAAGACTGCGCCAAAGCATATATCAGTTGCGTGTCAATCCATTCGCACATTAAACACTATTAATCAAAGATGTTGCATATAGACAGAGAGGATGCCTTTAATGGTTTCCCCATGCCCCCCACAACGGAAGGGGGGCTGTCAGGATTCTAGCCTGGGGGCCCGGCATGGCAGGTCTACCAGCCAGATGAATGAGATAAACACATATCACAAATAATGTGCTCTAATCGTAAAAAAAAATTGCCTGCAGCGCCATTTTACTTCAAGGATGTTAACATTTAAAATACCTTATATTATATTATATAGTTATGTATGCGATGCAATTTTTGATTATTTTGTATTGTATAAAAAATACAAAAAACTGAATAGGTATTTATACTGTAACTGGTGTATAGTAAATCTTGGTGGTGGCTCTCGTATTGCCATCGAAGTATTGTAATAGTATTGCCAGGATTGGAAGATATTATTCTCTACTTGATAAAAACAGAAATACATAACTATTTATGGGAGGAATGATGTTTTTCTTCTCTGCAGTACGACTAATAATCTTCCCACCATTTCTTTTCCATTATTAACACAGCTAAATGACTTATATTCATGGTCCCCACATCTTGAAACGAGCCCCCAGGCCAGGACCTTTGGCAGACTCCCTACCAATCGTTAACGTAAATAGCAGTATGTCGCTATACGATGGCGTTTTTCAAATAGTGTTCAAGCGCCCCCCTCCCCTACGGGCCCCTACGCATAGCAGTCTGTTGCTGTACAGTGGCCTTTTTCAAATAGTGTTCGAGGTCAAATAGCATTCAGTGTAATTTTAGCATTTTTTTAACACATCGAAATATGGAGTTGTCGAGTATACACAATTAAAAATTGCATTGAAAAACTATATATTTTAAGACTTTTTTTACTGTTAGAGCGAATTTAAGACGTGTGTTTATCTCATTTATCTGGTCGACCCGCCTTGACCCCGGGCTCCTAGGCTAGAGCCCTGACAGCCCCCCTGTGGGGACCATGCTTTATTACAACAACACAAATAATAAGAAACGTTAATGCTGTCAAGGTGAAGGGAAGTGAGAGAGGGATTTAAGTACACCAAACTGTCACACATCAAGATAAACTTTTGGCATTATAATAATGATTGATTATTAATAGTTCCCATTACTATCTACTGGTGTATTTGGGAAATATTCATAATTAAAGCCTGCTATTGTTAGCCGCCATTTGACATTTACCAGCAACCTGCGGGGAAATATTTGTATTATTACACCGGTCGTAGATTTCTGCATTATAGAAGATTTGCTATTAATAGACATGTTATTGGTAATTTTCCGTTGATGAAAAACCAGTTGTCACTAGTACAGGTGTTATGTATTATTTATTAGGTACATTCATCTACAGGCAAGGTAAAATTGCACAAATTTATTAGTTTATCCCTACCATCGATCAAGACCAAGTCACGAGTAAGCAGTAGTGATAGTGAATGACCAATACCAAATAAATAATAGTAGTTAGGTACAATATCTCATAAAATATTGCACAATACGCATTCTGTATTGTTATCAGGGGACAATCCAGATAAAAAACGTACATATTATGCTCTTAACGGTTTCGATAATTACCTTTTATCAAGCTTCAATTTGTTACTGTTATTGATACTTTGTATGAAGGGACATAATACATAATAAATTATCCTGTACTGTATGTTATCTTATCACTTATCACTGTTATCACTGTTGCAAACAGAGCATTGGACTGGATTTCGGAGCAGGAGCACGGAGCAGTGGAGCAATGGGGTTTTACCTGGAGCACTGGAATTATTGGAACCCTCTGGTTGCAAACAATTGAACCAGGGTATGACCGAATGATGTGATCGACTAGCGGCAAATCCTCTCAAATGTCTGTTAAAAACAGGGAACACAAATAGTGGATTGTCTTCTGGATGAGGCTAAAAATAAGTATAAAATCTTGAGTGTGGAGAAATATGGTAGGTACCTACTGGTGGCGCAAAAAGAACTGCAATTTTAAATTTACCGCCATTTTTCACATGTCAAACGTATAATATTTGTAATCGATATGCATCATCTTCATCTTCATCTCCATAACCTATAAATTAATTATTCAGCGGTTCACGATTGCAGAACGCTTAGAAATTATAAAAAAATGTTTTAAAAATGGTGAAAACATCAGGAATTCGTAAAATTCGTGGTGTTTTCCTGCGAAACCATGTGCCAACGTTCAATCCAGGGAAGAATAATTAAATCAAGAAAATCGAAAATATTGGTACCTATCTGTCCACAACAACCAAACAGCCATTCGTCGTCATCCAGTTCGTCCAAGGCTTGTTCAAAGGATCATTATCGTTTGTCAATTTATGGCTACGGCCGTATGTTGTAGCTTAGCCACTGGGAAATGCCAATAGAAATGGCGTATTTCAAAAAAATACTACCTTATCTTAGGTCAATAATTATTATAAAACAATCATTATTCGTAGAATTTGTTATAACATTTGAATGGCCAAAGACATAGCTATATAATCAGTATCTTTAGAATTATCTTCAAATGTGTTAATCGTGCCAATTTTTTGAATAATAAAATGCCTAATTCTTGTCAAATTTGGGATCACAGAGATTATCAATATAATTTTTATCGTAAATATTTTACTATAATAATGTCAACATAAATTTTACTAATGGTTTTATAAATGCGTTCAAAAATTAATAAATCTAAAAAATCCTAACACCACTGCACATGGATGTACTGAAATATGACTATATTCTAAAACATTAGATCGAGAGGTTTAAAAGAATACTATTTTATGTAATAAAAATACTTTATGCAGTCATCAAATGTTTAGAATAAATATAAAGGATAATAAGGCTTAAAATTATATAAATAGATTATCTACAACGTTTGAGGAATGTCCAGGCTTATGCTCTGAATATACCATACAATTTCCATTTTGACCTACGTTGGGCTTTTTTTAAACATTTGTTTTTGTTTTGACAAATTTTTGATATTGGTAAATACCTTTGTTCAAAATGGTTTGGTCTTAAAGTGGTAGATATATTGACATTTATTTAATTTGTTATTTATAATTTAAAATATCAATACAAACATATCGAATCTCAGGTTATTAGCCATGTAATTGTTAACGTATAGTTTGACATTGACGCTAACATTGCTGAAAAATATAATTTAATTTAAATATAGTGCGACCAATTGGTTGTCGGTTGTTGGCACGGTGTGATTTTTTTTTCTATTTTCAGTTGTCATTTATTTTAAATGCCTACATACAACATACATACTATTATTACATAGCTATTCGTGTTTAAGTGCCGCTCATAATATGACGTTAACGTGAGATATTTTTTGAATTTGAAAAGACAGTCTAATACTTACAGTGTTTATTTTTGTTTCAAAAAATATTTTTCAGGCATCAAACGATAAGAAAGTCAAAGTAAAAGTCATTGTTAATATGTTCGAATAATCGTTTACGACAGCGATTTCCAAACTGGGAGGCGCGGAGTGTTGCAAAGGGATGCGCGAAAAGTTTAACACAATTAATGTAGCCACTGGTTCGCAGTTTGCAAATGCATAGTTTATAAAACGGCCGCTAGTTATAAACTACATAAAAAACAGTCCTATAAAAGATTGTTTTCAAAACGTTCTGAAAATATGGAGACTAATTTTATAATACCTCACTTCAATACTACTATGAAGCGCGCTGGCTATCTCGTGAAAAAATCATAATGTTGAAATTTGAGGCAAATTTTGTTAAGGAACGATAATTTTGTTATTAAACTTGTCTATTTGGTTAAAATTTAGAAAAAAATGAGTGAATAAATCAATGCATTCACCACTAATGCATTCACTAATTTTAAAAAGACAAAGTGAATGCATTCACAAAAAATTGGAGCTTTAGAAATCAAAATTACAAAAAAATAAGCCATGTTTCCACTTTTAAATGATTTCTGCGCCATATATATTGAAGCAAACAAAAATCTATTTACTGAGTTCTTGGTTAGTTTGCTAATGCACTATTCACATTATACGAGGGTGGGTCAATAATTCCTTAGAAAAAAGCATTAAAACAGTTTTTTTTTTTTTTTTTTTTTTTATTTCTCAACATAATCTCCTTGGAGCTCAATACACTTGGTTAGACGTTTCTCAATTTTTTTTAAACCGTCAGAAAAATAAGTTTTCGGAAGGTCCTCAAAATAAGCATTTGTCCGATCGATGACTTCTTCATTTGAAAAAAAACGTTGTCCACTTAGCCATTTTTTTAAGTTTGGGAAAAGGAAAAAGTCACTGGGGGCTAAATCTGGCGAATACGGTGGGTGGTCGACCAATTCGAACTTCAATTCTTCAATTTTAGCCATTGATCGTAAACATGTGTGAACACGGGCATTGTCCTGATGAAAGAGGATTTTTTTCCTGTTTAAATGAGGCCGTTTTTCTTCAATTTTGTTTTTTAGCTGGTCCAATAAAGATGCATAATAATCCCCTGTTATTGTTTTTCCTTTTTCCAAATAGTCAACGAAAATAATTCCACGTGCATCCCAAAATACAGTAGCCATAACCTTACCAGCTGGTTTTACGGTTTTCGCCTTCTTTGGACATGGTTCGCCTTTCGCAATCCACTGCTTTGACTGTTCTTTCGTCTCGGGAGTATAGTGGTGTATCCATGTTTCATCTACAGTCACAAAGCGACGAAAAAATTCATCCGGATTGCGTTGCATGAGCGACAACAGGGCTTTAGAGGCCACCACCCTATTGCGTTTATTGTCGACTGTGAGCAAACGCGGCACCCATCTTGCAGAAATTTTTTTCATGCCCAATTTGTCATGTAAAATAGAAATGACGCTACCTTTTGAGATCCCTGTAACCTCAATTATCTCACTCAACTTTAATCTTCGGTCACTTAACACCATATCGTGGATTTTATTGATCATTTCTGGTGTAGTCACCTCTACAGGACGTCCTGAGCGTGGTTCATCCTTTGTTGATGTACGACCACGTTTAAATTCATTTAACCAGTTATAAATAGTTGCAAGTGAAGGAGCAGATATGCCGTGAACTAAATCCAACTCATTTTTTATTTCCTTTGCTGTTAACCCTTTTATATTAAAATGTTTAATAACAGCTCTAAACTCAATTTTCTCCATTTTTGTAAACAAGCAATTTTTTTTTTAAATGTACGAGAAACACACAACAACCCGACCAATCTGATTGAAACTTCGCAGCATACTGAATCGGTAGTGCCGCTGCATGAAAACAAACCGCTTACAGTACTAGTCGCGCCACCTGTCGGCTTTTCTAAGGACTTATTGACCCACCCTCGTATTATTAGTAGTAAAAAAAGTCGCGTGCGGCGCTGGTTTGTTTCAGAGCTATTAAATATTTTAAATATATGGTTGTGCGTTGTAATTTGGCGTGTATAATTTAGGAAACACTACATTAGTGCACCACATTGCCCTTAACCTCAGTGATAGGTAGGTGGGTCCACCAATGATCCTGGCCTGGGGGCCCGCTTCAGGATGTGGGGCCCATGATAGAATCCATTTGTCAATGAACGATGATGAATTTGGATTGACTACTATTGAAAATGATTGTGCTGAAAGGGGGGAGGGGGAGGTGCCGAGATTAGTTTTTTTAAAGGGAGGCATAGTAACATAAAGTTTGGAAACCACTGGTCTACGATGTGAAGCTTACCAATTATATTTTTTTGATTGTATTTTGAATAATTGACCCATGTTATTGGTTTATGCATTTGGTCTCTGTTTCAAGTACAACTTGGGAACCAACATCTCCAAAAAGAAGTTGACGAACATTGAACCTGTCAGCAAACTGAAGAATGGAAATGCAGTGTTCTTCGCACAGAAGAGTCTATTCTGGTACAGTTTGCTGTTGAATATGATGACATTCCGGGTTTCGGTAAGTAAACTTTAAATGTGACTATAAACCAATAGTAGTTCTGCATAAGCGTGCAATCTGAAACCTAATTACCAAGTGAGTATTATAAAATATACGATGTGAATCAATATAAATATATACTTACTTACTTAATAATTGATTGAATGTAAGTTAATAACTGACCAAATTCCCGAAATGACGATTATAAATTAGATTTATTGTGTATTTTTAAAGAGTAGCTATGGCCCATTTCAGACGGGACACCGGTGTCGCGCTCGATATAATATTGGAGACCTTTGTATTCGAATAAAAGGGCATATGTATTATGTTTATGAACGCCCCAGAGATAATGAGTCAACGTATAATTTCGCGTTTTAAATTAGAAGATAAAACTGGCTACGGTAATAAAAACAAGTGTGTCGGCGGCTTGAGAATGTAGCGGCCGACGGAATAGTGTACCGGACACGCGTTGACCCCTATATTATATCGAGCGCGACATCGGTGTTCCATCTGAAACGGGCCTATGTTCCACAATGTTGTAGGAAGTAATAATATAAATTGTAATGTTAAGCATCATGGGGTCAATAGTTATGATGCTTTTGTGCAACATCTGTCGATTAGGCGCAATGTTTCTTAACCTTTTTACATCCCCGGACCACAAAAAATCAAAAAATGTTTTGTGGACCATCAACATTGGAATAAAATAATAAATATTTATATTTAAACTATTTTTTGAAACAATTGTCGAAATATAATACAACCCCTCTTCAAATTTTGGGTTTCTAAGTCACTTTTGAACTGCAGAAAATTTTTGCGGCCTACCCCAAAAATCTTCGCGGACCACCGGTTGAGAAACGATGGATTAGGGGGACTCTCCCCTAATCCTTGTACGTGTGAATATATTGCAAGTACAACAAATTTCTATTTAGTATCCAACATATAGGTATATTGAGCATCTAGGCCAGGGATGGCGAACCTTTTTACGTACGCGTGCCAAAATTTCCCAAATATTATTATTCGACTGTCTGACGCGCCGAGCAGTTTTTCATAGGGAAAACATGAAATTGGTTCTTGAGATTCTATCTTACGACGTGTTTCTAGCCTTTTTATATATTTTATTCTTTGAATAATTTTTTCCATGTTCAAAGAGATCGCGGAAGCATTTTAACCGCGTTTCCTTCATATATTCTTCCACTTTTAGCGATAATGTTTGAGGCAAAATAAAAAATCAGCTGTTTGTATTTGAACGAATGTCGATAAATTTCATCAGGTTTGTTGATTGAATACTTTCATTTTTAATTGCCTGATTGGTGTCAAGCATTGTAAATCGATCAAAGTCAGAGGTTCACGAGACGGCTTCTCCCGCCGCCTGATGAGGTCAGTGGGATAATATTATGTGTGACACATAAAGCGTAAGAATTGAAATTTGTTGTACCTATTTGCATGCTATTTTTTATACAATGCGATCTGTCATTTACTCATTTCGTTGTTTCCGTTTGGCATCGATAGGTAAAATATATTATTTGTAAAAAAAATATAAAAAAAACCGAATAAAATAGGCATGTCTTCATTATTTTTAAATTTATTTGTAAAACTCTTATATCAACTTAAACTTTAAACTCGTATATTTTTTAATACTTATGTAATTTTTTTCTCTTCAAAATAAAACATTGGCGTGCCATGCAAAATCATCTCGCGTGCCATAGGTTCACCACCCCTGATCTAGCCAATATAACGAGACTCTTGTTTCAGATCTCATACTGTTAAGTTATGTATGTTAAATACCTGTTTATACAATCATTGTCTAATAAATGAATTCAATATGTAAAGTATTTTAATAAGATCAAAACGTTAATTACTAATTTGGGACTAATTATTATAGCAGCCTGGTCAAACCGTGCTATAACAACCACCAGAGCAATCTTAGGGCTTATCATCTACTACCCGGAACAGTTCAGTGGAGCTAAGAAAAGGAGACAAGTTTGAAAACCACTGCTTTACATAATCAATTTTGAGCAGTGTCTTTTGGTCAACATTTACCATGATTAGGTCACTTACATTGTGTTGTTTTCGTTAAAGTAATTTTCTCAGTAATGTCTACTGCGATTCAGATAAACAACGTTTTAACTAAATCCGGTTCCGTGCCATTGAAAGATAATATAGGTACTTATGTTTTTCTATACAAATATAATTAATATGTAGGTACATACTTATATTAATGAAGTAACAAGAATCTGATATTTCGTATTTATGATTTTTCTCTTCTATACGATCCAATATAATATTATTATAAATTGATTATAGACTATACTATTATGATTATGATACAGTAACATAATAATTATTATACACTACACCTATCTACATTAGATTATTTTGATCTCTTCATCTTTCACTTCATTTCATCTTTTTAATTATGGGTTTAAAAGTGCGGAGTTTTGCGTATGCCTTAACGGCCCACGTCAAGGTCAAAATGGAGATTTTATGGTAGGTATTTTCAGAGCACAATCCTGGTTTCCTCCATAAACCAATTTTGAAGCCTTATTATCCTTTATATTTATTTTAAACCATTTATGACTGCATAAAGTATTTTTATTACATAAAATAGTACTCTTTTAAACCTCTCGATCTAATGTTTTAGAATATAGTCATATTTCAGTACATCCATGTGCAGTGGTGTTAGGATTTTTTAGATTTATTAATTTTTAAACGCATTTATAAAACCATTAGTAAAATTAATGTTAACATTATATTATAGTGAAATATTTACGATAAAAATTATATATTATTATAATCTCTGTGATCCCCAATTTGACAAGAATTAGGCATTCTATTATTCAAAAAAATGGGCACAATTCACACATTTGAAGATAATTCTAAAGATATTGATTATAAGCTATGTCTTTGACCATTCAAATGTGATAAGAATTCTACGAATAATGATTGTTTTATAACAATTATTGTCCTAAGAATAAGGTAGTATTTTTTTGAAATACGCCATTTCTATTGGCATTTCCCAGTGGTTAAGCTACAACATACGGCCATAACCATAAGTTGACGAATGATGTTTATCACATTTGAATGGTAAAATATTATTATTAATTATAAATATTATTAGGTATAAGTTGTGAACTAATATAATAAAATTATTTAATATGATACAATGTAAGTCAATAACTGACCAGATCCCCACAGTAATGTTATATTGTCAATATCACAAGGAATGTTCTTCAATCAATAAATAAGGGGTACCTTTTAGAATAAGTACTTACCGATGTTAGTTTTTTTAATTTAATTTATATATTTATATATATATTCCCAATAGTTTTGTTGTAAGAAGTAAGTAATAATACATTGTGATGTATATCATGGAGTCGATATTTATGATGCATTGTGTAAAACTATTGATAAGGAAACCCATTGAAGCAGACCGTGTGAATAGGTATATCGCAGGTACACAATAAAATATGTCTATTGTGAAACTTACTATATAATATGGTGCGCCGAGCCAATAGGACGGACTTTTGGTACAGATCTCATACTGATAACTTACGTAATATATTAAATACCTGTTTATACATTGTCAAATAAATGAATCAAATAAAGTATTTTAATAAGATAAAGTCGTTAAAAACTTATTTTGAACTAATTATAGCACCCTTTATAATGTGTCGCTCCTATGCAACGCATGGCATGTCTACCCCGACGGGCTTTATAAAATAAGGTTTTCTTAGATATTATTATTTAGTCTTGACGGTAACATAATCAAAACAAATAAACTGCACAATAATAATATTATAATGTAGAGCCGGTATATCAAATTGTTTTTTTCCTGTAGAGTTAGTATTCTGTGACTTCAAACACAGATTCGCAAACCAGTTGGAACCGGTTTTCGCCACGTGTTTAGCCTTGCGTGATTGTATAGAACTATAGAATATGGTGAAGAAGACAAGAGTGATGTCCAACTGTAATGGCAATCATCCGATTCGCACCAGTTGTTAGAATATTAATTGTTTATTTGCAAACTTGTTGTTAACAAGTTTTTATAAAGGCTTTAAGTTTGCAAAAAATGCCATGTCGAATCTGCGACCAATTTGGACAATTTGAAAGAGCAAAGACATTACCAAATGGATCTATGCTAAATCAACTCATAAGTACGTCTGGTAAGATCACAATAATATAATATACTCCCAAATTGTATTAAATTTATCGTCGTTCTATGTTGTAAAACCTCGTAAATCCAAAACACGTTTTTGTTCAGCAAACAATAAGAATGTCAAATTTTCGATTTCAATGAAATTTATAAATTAAAAAATATATTTGGTAAATAGGTAGGTACTTGTCAAGAATTCAATCTATGTAGGTTTCATTATAATAATTATTAAAAATACGATATTTTGGATATACGAGTTTTTTTCACAGATCCTGAGCCAAAGATCCTGGCCAGGGGGGCCGCTTCAAGATGTGAGGTGCATGCCTATGACTGTCATGAAGTCAGAGTTCATGAAAGAGTTCAAGAAAATTCTTCGAAGTTCATATAAATAAAAAGGATTTCAAGTTATACACATTTATATTTTTTTTATAAAAATCGATGTTTTTTAAAATAGATATAAAAACTATTAAAACGACGAATTAGTCAAAAATCTTAACGACAAAAAATCTAAAACTTAATAAACTAAATTTTAATAATAAATATGACCAAAAAATATAATGTAATAATAAGATGTGACCCTTCAACGAATTCACATGTTATTACATTTTTTACAATTGTAAGTTTATCTTTAAATTTAAAAAAAAACAAAAAATCTTTTTAATGTTTTCAGATACATATTTATTAATTAATACAGTTGAAATTGTAAATTATCAAAAAAAAATCTCAAATTGCAAGCTTCGTATTTTTCCGCTAGGTTCTCTGCTGGTATGCCTCTCCCCCTTAAGTAGGGACTAGGGAATCCAATCCCAAGCCAAATCGGGATTTTTCGATAGTTGATATAAAATTTTTATATATACTTACATAAAACATTGATAAACTCGGTCAAAAATAAATCTAGTATAATTAAATTTATACCATTTAAGACATCTATTGTTAATATTTTGGACGTTCAATCTTATAAATACATAGGTTTAATGGAGTAAATAATAATGTAATATAAATAAGGCAGCAAAAATGGTTATTTACTATCCGGTGATTCCCCCTGTGACTAGTGGGTCTCCAGAATAGCATTTTCTGGTAGAAACGTCTAACTAAATGTTTCTTGATTTATTTATTCTATTTCTCAAATTCATATAACGGATTTTACCAGAATCGTACATGTCGTTATGTGAAATTTTTAATTTATGTTTAACTATTTACAAATCTAAACGATTTTCATTTATAAAATTTCGTAGAATCAATATTGTGTTTAGTGTTTACATCTATTATATGAGATTGCTGATTCTGATAGTAAAGACTTAATGAATTATTGATTATTGATTGAATGAAGATTAAAAATAGTAAAATAAATCATGTTTTATGCTTTCCGCTTCATAAATCTAATTAGTCACTCTGTTAAAAGTGCGAAGGATTGTTTTTTTCAATCTTTCTCATTTTATTAATTTATGTGAAAAAATAAAATGAATTGGCAACACATGGGTGTCAATAAAACTTCATTCAAACTCAGTTTATTTCTAATGTTATTAAAAGTATTTTGTCAGTTATATTTTTGTTTTTATTTTTTTTTCCATAAAAATTGATAAAAAAAATCAATCCCGAAAGTTTCGGGATTATGTTTACCAATCCCGGGATCATAGGTATCGAAAATAGTTCGGGATCCCGGAATTGGAATGCCTAGTAGGGACGTAAAGATCACAATTTAACAAAGAATTTAGAACGACGTGATCCATAGTCTGCGGTATTTTTTCTCTTTTGTTCGCATTACAAATGGCCATAGTAAATAAGTTTTATGACTCATTACGATTCCAGACACATAAGGAAAAAACGAAAGCATTATTTATGGTGCTAAAATAGAGGCAGATAACACTGAGGAACGGAAGATGCAGACAAATGGTGAGATCATTGAGTATTGTGTCCTGAAACTTGTACATAATAATATGCATTTCGCCGTATCACACGTCACCGTGAAATGTTGCATCGGAAATATATGGCCGTATATAAAGACCATCCAACTTCTTTAGGTAATAATATAGCCCTACTGACATAAAATTCATGCCTAAATAAAACACGGTTCTTGTTGATTTACTTTACACTTTACAGGAAGCCTGCAGCTAAAATTTGAAAATAGCCGATATGATACTGGATTATTTGTTAGGTTAGGTTAGATTTTCATTCTTGAATTCATTAATTATGCTGAAATCAGCTAAGTATGAAAATTTAATTAATGTTCATATTGAATCTAATACAATTGGAGACCGTACAGTATACTTACGGTCATCTCTTTCCGATAAGAAAGCTCACGGCGAACTGTGCCACGGTGAAATGTTTTACGTACAATTTACAACATGTAACCGTAACCCAATATACCTAATATAATATATGAACGTATTCATGAAAAAAGTGTGGACATATTACAATAACGCATCTTTAAAACAATCGATTTTCTGTTACATAATAATAACATTCAGACCAATGTGATATACCTATACGACACAATTATTTTCACAAACGAATTCCCGTGCACTAGCTAGAATTGGGGTTCCAAGTGACGTAAGTGCGCAGTAAATGTCAAAAAATTATCTCTGAGTATCCTACCATATACCTACCTACATTCCATATAAATCATTGTGTAAACAGTACTAACTTAATTGTACGTAGGTGCTAGGTTCTTTATTATATATTGCTTGAGTTGCCAATAGAAGAAAAACAACGCCAAAATAATCCGTGAGAAGCAAAAAAAAAATCCCCATGTCTAAAAAAAGGTGACGTTAATTACTTAACACAGCGATTTCCAAACTGGGAGGCGCGGAGTGTTGCAAAGGGAGGCGCGAAAAGTTTAACACAATTAATGTAGCCACAGGTTTACAGTTTGCAACTGTTTGCGTAGTTACATAGTTTATAAAACGGCCCCTAATTATAAACTACACAAAAAAACAGTCCTATAAAAGAATGCTTGCAAACAGTTCTGCAAATATGGAGACTAATTTTATAATCCCTCACTTCTATACTATTGTGAAGGGCAATGGCTATAAATGAAATAAAAGGGTCAAATTAATCATAATGTTGAAATTTGAGGCAAATTAGTTTAGGAACGTTAATTTTTCTGTTAAACTTGTCTATTTGGTTGAAATTAAAAAAAAAAATGAGTGAATAAATCAATCTAAGGACCACTAATGCATTCACTGATTCAAAACGACAAAGTGAATGCATTCATATAAAATTGGAGCTTAGGAAATCAAAACGACAAAAAAAAAATTCGCCATGTCTCCACTTTTAAATGATTTCTACGCCAGATATATTGAAGCAAACAAAAATCTATTTACTGAGTTCTTGGTTAGTTTGCTTGCTAATACACTTCTCACATTATTTTATTAATAGCAAAAAGCTGGGTTGTTTCGGAACTATTAAATATTTTAAACATGTGGATGAAAAATCCTGACCCGGATGTGGGGTCCATGATAGAATCCATTTGTCAATGAACGAAGATGAATTTGGATTGACTACTATTGAAATTGATTGTGCTAGTAAACAAGCACATTCGTCAAAAATTAATGTAATATAAGTAGTAAAACCTTGTTTATTTTTTTTTCATTTTTGTATTCGCAAGTAGGTACATTGTTGACTATTTAAAAAAGGTGTCCGTGTTATTTAATTAAATAAGGGGGGTGGCACCTAGATTAGATTTTTTAAAGGGAGGCGTAGTAACATAAAGTTTGGAAACAACTGACTTAACATTTGAATTTTGTCTAAAAAAACAAGACGTTAATTATCCTTACGTTTATTTTTTTGAAAATGCAAAAAATTATTGGTCACTCAACGCGTACCATATTTTTTGCCGAATACTATAATTTTGAAGGCACTGTACTATAATTCCACTTTCAAAATATGGCAAAACTGTCGCTCAGCCAGTACGCGGCTATTCGTTCCAATCCAACGACCACTTTGAAATTACAACATAACTGAAGAATTCATTTTCGATGGAAAATGTCCAACCAGTTCAGTTTAAAAAAAATGAGGATTGGGTATCTAATCAGTTTGCTGTAGATGCTGGAAGCATAATATTATGCATACTTAAATAATATGTGAACAAGCATTTACTGGTAAGAGTTTTAGAATGAACAGGTACATTCTCCTCTTGACTGTTTTTTCCTATTTACTCAATAACGGTTTCATTTTCATACAAAATACCTAGTGCGTTATATTAAAAAATAAGATTTTTTCACAATTATTTTAAAAATAAATGTGAAAAGGTCTCTGACCCATGGCGCATGACGTATGTTATATAAAAATGCAGTGTTATTTATAGAACAATACAGACGTATGGAATACACGACAAAAAAATTGTCGATTTTCGTAACCTTGGCCATTCGTTTTTCGATCATTCATTCAACAATGTTAGGTTGGATAATAATTTGTAGACGATCAGTGTAGTTCTGGTTAGTACGTTTGAATACATAAATATTTAATGTATGTAAATATTTAAAATCTAACTAAAATTTGCGAATAAGATTGTCAAATTGATGAGATGAAAACAATAAAAGAAATTACCATCAAATTTTTTTTGTATTTAGTGCGCAAAACTATCACCTAGTCATCTATGCAATGTTTAGAAAAGTTAAACAGTTTATTAAAAAAAATCGTTAACATAATTTAATATATTTATCATAGATGTCTCTGCTGTGCAATATTTAAAAATAATTTAAAAACAGTGAAACAGATGTCACTATTTTAAAAATTATCCGGAAAAGTCTGTAAGGAAAAGCTATGTATCATTCAGATTTTTTATTATTTATTGTTACAGCTATGTATTTGGCGGGTAGTAACTAACTTTTATGTGTATTACATTTTTTTTAAAGTAGTATATACCTAGTTAGGTAGGTACTTTATGTAGATAAGTAGGTACACATACCTTATGAACATAAATAAATACGTATGCACTCTTGAATAATGGGTGCATCCATATAGGGCAAAGGAAGGGGCAAAAGGGGGCAAAGACGTCAAAGGGACAATTTTGAAATCAAAAATAATTGGCGGGCCGCCATTTTCTAAATATTTTCTGTTTTTAAAAAACATAAGGCAAAAATATAAGAAATTTATTTCGTTGTGCTTATATTTTTAACTAGGTACTTATTTATATTCATTGTTATCAGGATCGGACATGGTCGGAATTATGTGATGTCATCTAACTTTACACAAGTTTCACACCCACGGTGGCCGCGCGGCTTAAGCGTTGGACTATCACGCCGTGGGTCTCAGGTTCGAATCCTGGGTCTGGCAAAGTATACATATTGTTTTTCAATTTGTGTGTGAGTCAGGGTATGGACCTAATAGGTTGAGCAAGTGGCTGACATCCATTTCTCGTAAAAAACAAAATCTGTTAATGCAAACCTCAACTCTGTGGAGGCCCATATGATCCTATTAGTATCGGACATGGTCGAAATTCTGTTATTAGGTACTCTTATTAATATACTTACTAAAACAATGACATTAATAAAATAATAATGTGTTTTCCGCTGTATTCCTGATAACCGAACAGTACCATTATTTCTTCACCATGTGATTTATGCAATTGTAATAGTTTGTTGAAACTAAATCCTGCAATCTAGGCTCAAATTTTGTGGTGTGAATACGCAAAACAGATGCGATATGGTTGTATGAAGGGGGATCCTATATGCCAGGGGTTGCCATACTTTTTTTTAGGATCAACTACTTCATAAAATTATTTACGGCGATCGACTGATATCACTTGTTATTATATCATGCGAGAACAATAAAAACCCATTTTTTATAATTCAAATAGGTATGTATTTATATATTTTATACATATAAAAAATAACGGTACGAAAAAATCGAATCAGCGACAATAATAATATAATATTATTATATCTTTCACTTCTAAAAAATTTAAGTAGGTACACATTAACTGTAATTTCGACATAGTTACACAATATACCTGTATATCGAATATTAGAAATTTTGTAGTAGCCAAGTAACATGCAAGCCTTCGCCAGGAAACATACTTAAAATAAATTCTGTACATGAATTATCGTTTAATTACATCAATAATCATATCACATCAAATTGCATCGCACAGCCATGTATTTTAAAATGTAAATATTCCTCGAGGAAAATAGCGCAGCAGGCAACTTTTTATACTATTCGAGCAAAATTGTGGTTTGTGTTTTTCTCACTTAACTGCTCGACCCACCACGCCGGGCCCCCAGGCTAGAGCCCTGTCAGACCTCCCTTGTGGGAGCTATGAATGCTGGTGTACAATGCAATGATAACTGATAAAAGTGGGTATTGCTTCCTCATTTTTACATAAAGTAATAAATCCAGCATGATTCCCAACCATAGCATGAGTTCCATCAGTCGTTACCGACACTAGTTTATGAATAGTAAATCGAGTACGATTAATATACGACTTAAATGCATTAAATATAATATCTTCTCTTCTGGATCGTTCCTTCAGTGGTAAAACTGTTGATAATTCTTCTGAAGCAGACATGTCTTTAAAAATAAATCGAATAAAAACGCATAGTAGTGCAATATCCGTGTAATCTACCGACTCGTCAAATTGCAAGGATAGGGATTTACATTTTTTATTTTATTAATCTTTTCCTGTAGTTTTCCAAGTTTAAGCTCATCACTTGTGTTCTTCGCATGACTGTACTTCTTGATAATGATATGTAAGAGAAGAGATAAGAATTAGCGGATTTTAAGAGCTGGGACGTCGAGTAGTTTTGATTCTTTTGAACAAGAAATAGTACAATATATAATTATGTCCGCGATCGACGCACTGGACATCCCTGATATATGCCAACAGAAAACCTAGCGGAAAAATACGAAGCTTGCAATTTGACATTTTTTTTTGATAATTTAATTTTTTAAGTCAAAGATAAACAATATTGTAAAAAAAATGTGAATTTGTCACATATTTGGTACATATGTTACGTTATTATTTCATTATTTTTATGATTGTATTTATTACTAAAATTTAGTGAAACACTGACGAAATGACTTCGGTAGGTACAATATCAGATAATTTATCCACATTCAGAAAACACAATAATACGCTGAATTTAGACCAAAAATCAAAATAACGTTCATGAATATCATCAACTGACATAACTGACTGAATAAATTACGCAAGTGAACTAACTGATAAATAAGAATCACGAGATACAATTATTTTTGAAGTTATAATCGTATTGGCGCGTTTGGGAAAACAGATCAGAGTGTATTTTTGGCGTGTGACGAAGTTGCACGCGCCGATGTAACACATAATTTATTATTATGATTATATTCATCTCTGTCTCAAGGGTACATGCGCATGCGCTTAGTGTCATTTAGTTAGTCGTTCAATACATCGAAGTAAAGAGCATGTGGTGAAAACCTAAGCAATATTGTGTCATAATAAATATATATATTTATGAACAAATTTCTGGAGACTAAAATTCTACACTGATAATTTATATTCATAAAACTTTATGTATATTGGAGTGTATATTTATTTTTCATTGTAAAGATTGTGTATTAAGATTTGAGGCTATATTTATGTAAGTATTATTTAAGAGTAAAATTATATATCAATAAATAAATAAATTTTGTGAATGTTGAGTTGGTAAATAATTCAAAAAATATATTAAAATTTGTTTTTTTATTAATTCATCATGGGCACTTCTGAATCTATTATAACCGCTGTATGGCAATTGTGTGCATTGTGTGAGCAATTTTTAAACAAGAGTTACGTGCCGAGGAATCATTCAGCAAATCCAAGAATTCATCTCGTAATTCATCGGGAATGCTGGCTACATCAAGGGAAGCAGAGAATGGATTTCGTGTCAATGTAGTTTCTTCTTCTTTCAGGTCAGGGAAATAACGCTGAAGCTCGTTTTCAATGGATTCGAGATGCCCAGTAATCTTCTCCTTCAAATTTTCATTTATTTCACCTTCAGATTCATCTACCACACTGCAGAGTTTATCAAACATGGCAATGTTTCCAAGATTTATTTTTCTTCACCAGTTTTGCAGCTTGTATAAAAATGCCCCGAGATTATCGTCAGGGAAAAAGTTTCAGTTTAAGGGGGGACATGCCAGCGTACATCAAAATGGAGCTTTTATTCTATTTTCAAAGCATGATCCTGGACATTCCTTAAATGTTATAGATAATCTAGTTATATAATTTTTAAGCCTTATTATCCTTTATATATAAAGTATTTTTATTACATAAAATAGTATTCTTTTAAACCTCTCGCTCTAATGTTTTAGAATATAGTCATATTTCAGTACATAAATGTGCAGTGGTGTTAAGATTTTTTACATCTATTAATTTTTAAACGTATTTATATAACCATCAGTATAATTTATGTCGACATTATTATAGTGAAATATTTACGATAAAAATTATATTGATAATCACTGCGATCCCAAATTTGACAAGAATTAGGCATTTTATTATTCAAAAAATGGGCAAGATTAACACATTTGAAGATAATTATAAAGATACTGATTATAAGCTATGTCTTTGACCATTCAAGTGTGATAAACATCCTACCAATAATGATTGCTTTATAATAATTATTGACCTAAGAATAAGGTAGTGTTTTTTTGAAATACGCCATTTCTTTTGGCATTCCCCAGTGGTTAAGCTATGACATACGGCCGTAGCCATAAATTGACAAACTATATTTGAAGTAGGGAGTAGAATGATGTTAACACGCGTGTTTGAACATGTACCGTTAAAAAAATCGGTTAGGTTAGGTTAGGCCGCCCTTAAGCCTATTTTGCTGTTCTAATATATCTGCTGGATATGCTACTTTTTTCAACCAAGCTTTGCCGTTAAAGTATACCAAAAGGTCATGTTTTCCTTACATTTCCAGGAACAATTTGATTTCATCTTTCAATTATTCAAAGAGACGATACACAGCATTTCCTTTCGACAACCAGCGTACTGCAGTGTAGAAGAGAAGAACCTCATGATCAGAACCCATATCTTTGCACAGTTCTTTAAACAGATGTTTGTTAATTTTGAATCGAATTTGAGCGAATCAAGTACCTCTTGCAGAGGAATTGGAAGAGTCTTACTGGCAAGGGCATACCGGTGAACAATAGAGGCATTTCACCATTACTCCCAAACTCTCAACACATGTTTCAACCAACTGTGACAGAATAGTGTACATTACACTTATTTTAATTAAAAAATATATAAATGAAATAATTCAAACTTCAAGACACCATTAAAAATAAAAATTGCATTATAGTGAATATTTTTTTTAGTTGACTGTATAAGTTGGCGACCCCCTTCGGGGTCGCGACCCATAGGTTGGGAACCCGTGTGCTAGATTATCTTACGCTAACCTTCAAGACGTGTTTGGTCGATAAACGTGATTTAATAAATGAAAACCTATTGATTTCAACGACTACCTGCATAATATCAGTGTCACAATTCACAGAACATGACTTGACAGATGAACCGTTCACCACAATATTGTTACTTCTGGTATAGGGGTAGGTATGTATGTTTATTGCCATCATGAAAAATGGCAATCTGTATTAATTATTGAGGGCCGGAGTGTTGTGTGAAGGTAGAAAATGAAGAGTTTGTAGTACTCTGGTTCGGCGGAGGATAGGTATTGCAGATGTAGTAGCTGTTCGTGGTGATGGAGGAGGCGAGAAATTATTTACTGTTTCAAATTACTATAAGGCAATATAATAAATGTAAAATAGCGGTAATTCGGTGCGATGTGTCTTTAACGGAAACTTATAATCGAGTGAGATATCCAAACGATTCTGAACCGCTATTTATTGACCGGCAACTATGAAATAATATGTTGAAAATATTATGAAATAATATTAATTCGTAATATTATTATGAAATTGTAGATATAACATTACGAAATCATATTATATATAGGTACTGACTGATTGTACGTGAAAAATAATTATTTAATAAATAATATTAAAATTGAGATCTGGGTTACAGGAATCCGATGACAGCCACAAGTTCTTTCAGAGCTTAGCCTAGGCCCTAGATGATCTGTAGTCTTTGTTGGAACAATGTATATATAATTATAACAGTATGATATTATTCTATTCTAGTCTATTCTCATCTTAGAAATTAACTTTTAATGGACACATAAAATATATTAATACCAAGATTGTTTTAGAAGGCAAAATGTTGCAATTTCTCTAAAATTACGAGTCAATTATAAGCTCGATTGAATAATTTACCGAATATGTTTTGACAATGTTATCTGTTAAATTTGATGAAAATTGAAAACACAAATTTGTGTGACATTGTGTCATTTTGAAATACTTACCTGCCTTTTGATCAGCATTTTTTTTACTATTTCCACCTAATATAATATGTACGTAAGGCCCTGGGAGGATGCAAGAAAACTGGCGAGCAACAGGGATTCCTAGAGGCGTCGTATGGTGTCCATATGCTGTCACCAGTGTTTTAATGTGTATTACAATGGGTATTATGGCTCAAATAGACTCTATGACGATCGGTCATATTATAAATGCCGAAAAACCCGTTTCTTATGTTGGCGTCCTGTGTCACAGGGTGTCACAGAGTGTAAATACGATGTCATAGCTATCGTACAATATGTATGTATAATATGTCGGAATGGCATATATATGATCATAATATACACTAAAACGCTCTTAGCATATATGTGCCCGATCGTCATATGAGTCGTATAGTATCAAAAGTAGATCTGTGCGTTATTCATCATTTCGAGAAAATGACGAAAAACGTTTTGTTGGGTTTTTTAGTGTTATAATAGCATGCAATATGTTTCTAAACTTAGAAATTAGAAATTCAATTCAAATTCAACAGTTCTACTTTTGTTTCCAAAGTATTGAACAGTTCTAGTTCTGATACCAAGCCCTATTTTCCATCACAATTTTATACCACACAGATATAATTTTGATTCGAATATTATATTGCTAGTCGTACATTATGGTCAGAAGAATAATTTTGCATAAGTACTTAGTTAAATTTCGATATATTTGCGATAGTTCTACTTTTGATACTATACGACTCATATAGTCTATTTCAACCCTTAGAATAAAATACTATTTTTTTGAAAATCTATAATATCCAGCAAAAATAATTTATTTTTGTAATGGTTTGGCAAATCTCATAATGATATCCCTGCTGCAGGATTCCATCCATGTGTTTCAGCTTCGTGTAAATAATATCAAACCTGACCGACAGGTGGTTTGCCATTTCCACTGTGATACGTGTCACGACATTTTTTATACAATGTATTGTTTGAAGACCACAAAGTAATTGATATCTCACTCACTGTGCATGCATATTTACAGCCTTGATTAGCTGCATATAGAGGTTGTGATTCGTCGAGTTTTTGCGATGATTGAAACTCGAGAAGTCCATTTTATCCGAAGACTTGAATCTGGAGAATATTCTAGATTGATTCTTTAAATTAACTAAGTTTAGTATTGTAAATATATATTAGGTCTGGGGAAAATGCTCTATCGAATACAAAATAATTACAAGATAAAAAGAACTTTTTATATACTTACAACGTTTTTAAATTTTCTGTCGAATCATATAAACTTGACTTGACTAGCTTAAACGATCGAAAAAAAAATGTACTTGATAGAAATACAGAATAAATATAGAATACTGAAATGTAATTTTGACATTTCATATTGATTTCCATAGTAACGCACGTATATATTAATAATTTAATTGCTAGGATCCCAGACACCTAGCAACCAATAATAGTGTTTTACTTTTTACGGATTTCTTCCGAAATAACTTTTCATACAAAACAGAATTAACTGAAAATGAATTCAATTCTACTTAAACATGGCTAAAAGTATTAAAAGAATGCATTGGTACCGTGTTCTGGTATATTCTAAAAGTTTCAAATGTCTATCTAGTCGGGAAGTTAGTTAAAAATCCATTGCAAGATTTGTACTAGATTAACAACCACCGGACAAACACGACCATGAAAACGTAGTAATGTAAAGTAAAATATCACACTTAAACCAATATAGTTTACATTAGATAGTTTCTGCCATTTTTTTTTACTTGACAGCATACTGAGAGAAGGGAATTTGTTTCATGGCACACCGAATAAAAAATCTCCTTACTTACTTACTTAACCTAGCGTTAGTGACCATTCAGGTTCATGGACGACTGCACAACTTACTGTCCCACATGAATCTATATCCCAGGCTCTTTTTCCTTTCGGTCAGATACAGCCTCTCTGCGTCCCTTTTGACGTTATGCGCCCATGTCCTTCGGACCTCACGGAGTTCATTCATAAGCTGTATGGAGAGTTTTAGATCTATCGCATCTAACAACGTGACCGGGCTCATCTGAGTCTTCACGCCCTCAAGATATTGACTATTATAGGACTTAAATTGTTTGCGGAGCTCAGCATTCATACAGATACGCCACCCCTGGTTTTCTTTTGACGGTCCAAGCATTCTTCTCATAATTTTGTTTTCCATTGTTTTATATTTTCTCAATAGAATTTTCCAGTTATAGCATGCTAGTCGTAAAATGTTTCTGGAAAGCCATAATTGTGTACAGCAGGGGTTCCCAACCCCGTGCCCGCGGGCACCATGGCGCCCGCGGAACGATTCGTATGTGCCCGCCACTATTCGACAGAGACAGAATTTTCCCGCTAGCCTGACACACGCAGAAAACCCGAAGTACGTGACAGTAGTCACGTGCTCGTACCGTCCCGATTGCTTCGGCAATCATTGGTTTAGTTCGGGTTTTTGGCGTGTACAAGGAGTGATGTGCAAATAGCATTCCCCGCCTGGAACCACGTTGTTGTCATTGTGATTGCGATTGCTGCCCCGTTCGGGTCGCGACAGTTAGCTAGGAGACATCTTCGTCTGACGAAACACGAATTAGGAGTTTTGATATTCCTTCTATATGCCCCTTGCCCCTATGCCCCTTGGCATCACCAACGACAGGTTAGTTCTGCTCCTCGGGAGAACAAACAACTGATGCTCCCGATTTCTAAGATAGTTATCAGGAACACATAAGTCACAAGTCAAACATAATATCAATACGTTAGACTGTACAGCAATGGGGACAGGAAATGGACCGATAAATTTGATAGGACGACATTTAACATGTTTTGAAAAATAATATAAAAATCGATGCGGAGTATCTGGTACTCACGACTATACTCGGTTAAAACGAAATGCCACCTATTAGATGCTTGTATTCTGACAGTGCTGCTTTACGGTAACGCTTCATAGCACCTTACGAAGGCTCAGAGCAACCGTATACTGAGCGAGAACAGATATTTGCGACGGATACTGAGTGTTCGTATGACTTTATGAGTGATGCGGACAGCGCTCGAAATGGAAAAGTTTACGAACCGGAGCGCTTCGACAATTTTCTGAAGATATTTAGAGAGTTATCTAAATGTATGTGTATTTTATAAAAATAAGTGTGTTAAAAAGCATATCTAGTTCAGACGATCAACATATTTTTTCCACGAGACAGAGCCATAATTTTACCGATTTCACGAAACGGAACAGCGCTCCGGTGCGTTCCGGTCCATTTCGAGCCCTGGATGCGGAGATAAAAGAACGAGCCAAGCCGCCTCTCAGGTGAAGAGGCAACGTTGGATCCGGCTCGGCGACGTGCTGCGGATGCCAGAAGATAATTTCAACCTGGCTTTCCTGTTCTTTAACCCAACCGGATTCCGGCGTCCTGGAAGATTGCTAAATACTATCTATATATCGTATGAGTGTTCTGGAATGATGCAAGAAGACTGGCAAGCAACAAGAATTATTGGATGCGCCGTGTGGTGTCCTTATGCCCCAGCTAAAGGGTGGACATGGCCAAAGTAGAACAATGTTTATGGAAACTGATTTATTTACGCACAGTGGAAATTAAAAGTACATACATATATAATAATACGTTCTTTACACAAAGCGTGTGCATTGAAATAGTTTCAGAGTCGGTAATATTCTCAAAAACACTGTTTAAATGTGGGAGGGGGGGGGGGGGGGGTGAAGTTCAAATCTGTCGCGAATCGGCTTTATTAGCAAATGCGAAGGTAGCTTGAGACGTCCAGATTGTTAACTGTCATAAAAGGGGTGTACTGACATAGGTATCTACATCGAATTTAGTAATATGAGGATGGGTAACGGATTTCAAAAGCGTGCGTGAACACTTTAGAATTTTGATAGTATCCCGTGATGCGTAAAAGGTTGCAAAGCACTGCATTGGAATAAATAAAGCTATTTTTATTTATTTAAATATGCCTAAAGAATTTTATACTTTAATATCTCTTCGATACTATAGACATTTTGCGGCTGAGTTTATTGGTAGATTATTTATCACTGTGATGCAATCATTAAAAAATGTCTCCGTCTATTTTTATAAAATGATGGCTGTTGAAGAGTGTTTTAATTTAATATTCACGCTTACTGGTATATATAGTATGTATTTTTAATGATATATGATAATTCGACATGTTATACTTGTATTTAACATTTGCAATGTATTTATTATCTGCAATTGTCAATCACCACAACTTTGCACATTGCAAAATAAGCGAAAAGTGATATCATAGAAATGCATAGGTACATGCTATTTTATGAGATACTCGTAACATTAATTCGAATTATTATTAAATCAATAAAATTCCATTACATACGAGGGGTGTATTTTTAAAGTGAACTTATTCCACTACTTGACGAAAATGAGATATGAATGCCAGAATTAAAAGGATGGGTACAATTTTGAGCAAGTATTTTTTGTATAGAAGAACCTAATAGCAATTAATACGGTAGAAAGATCAACTTCAAAATCGGTGTTAGTTACAAAAGTAACTTATGGCTTTTGTCAAAAATTTGTTGAAGTGGAATAAGTTCGCTTTGAAAATACACGTCTCAACAGTGTTTCGCCCCATACTAAAAACTGAATGAACATACTGGTTGATATTCCAATTGAAATTGTATGTGCAGGAATATAATATAGGTACCTACGTCTTATAAAAAAAAATGCAATACTTACACGTAATTTTGTAAAAAGTTATAGTGTTTACAATGTTTACATATTTGGGGGAGATGTGTTGTCTATGCCAGAGATTCCTAACCGGTGTGCCGCAATTATTGTGAATTTTGATAAAAAGTAGACGACACAATTTCATTATTGAAGATTATTTATTAATTATTATGATTGCCTGGTCAAAAAAAAAGTTTTGGAATTGTCGAAATTGTACTCGGATATAATGAATTTTCCATGTCGTCATGTCGAGCAGGGTTCAGTAAGCCTTTCAGATTTATGAGCCACATTCAACTTTGTATTTATTGTATTTGATATGTTCAGAACGCAAAATATGTTATTTAAAAAATATACTTAGTATATGAATATTAATCGATGTGCCGTGAAAAAAAAAAATTTTAATAGAGTGCCGTGGCGCGGATGCAATTAGGGACCGTTAATATAAGACTTAAGTTAGGAGGAGAAGCGGTCAGATTTATTGTGACCCCCTCGTTTGGGGGGTTTTGGAAAATATGACGTCGTATATCCAACAAAAGATAAATGATTTTTTTTCCAAGAATAGAATATTTCGTGAGAGCATTGTCCCTATTGATATTGAAAATTTTCAATGACGTGTGACGTAAGTACCTAATTTAAACAGGAGGGTAAAAGATTTTGTGACAATGGGTGACGGAGTTTCAAAAGACGAAAATCATGTAATTTCATTTATGGACAATCCGTTATCTAGGTCATCGTATGATACCATTTCGTCCCAGGCACTACATGGCAAATTCCAATGGTAGTGCTGGTTATTGCGTAACTTCGAAAGCAATGTGGTAACCTGATCGCAGTCAATAATTATTTGGAGTCCACACAACGAAGTTGGATCGAGTCCACAATACATTTCTTAGATGTCTCTACTTAAGGGTATATGGATTCCTTTCTTATTATATGTAATAAAAAGAATTTTCCGACTCGTTTTCATCTGGCCAATCAATGGATCAATGCAATCCATGTCCAGCCGAAGAATGATTGTTCTTTTAAAGCATTTTATTTTTACTTCGTCGTGGGTTCATTTACAATCCATCTGTACCTACTGGCAAATATTAATTTTCATGTTCCCACCATTATCACTTGTGCGGTCTTCATGAACATGCTACCCCGACGCAGGACGGATGTGATGTTTCATGATGCTGTGTATCGTGCGGTTAACCTGTTCGGTAGCACCTTAAAGGTTTTTTTTTACACTAGGTACATAATATTCGTTAATGTATTAAATAGGTTAAATTTGTATTTGTTTTTATCATTTTACTTGAATATTTACAAAATAATCCTACTTTCTCTTCTACTTTATTGTTATGTTGTTTGTAATTAAATCAATTTTGTATTTATAATATGTAAAAAGATAAATTAATTTTAATGAACTTGGAGGTAATTTAAGAACAGTCAGGAATTAATATTAAGTACCTATTGTAAGTATTTCTTTATTATAATATTATAAACTTAATTGTAGAATTATTTTTCCCAGCCCTAGTGATATTACGAGTTCAATAATTAAGTACATAATTCTTTGTTAGGCCCTTTTTAATATAATGATGTCAATAATAGTCAAAAACTAAATCAACTTTACTTCACTGACACTTAGGCCGTTTCTTCTCAACATATTAAGTTTAATATTATTTTATGGTAGTATATAGTGCTCTTTAGTTAACTTGGGTACTTATATGGTATTTTTTTAAAGCTGAAATTAATAAAAAAATATATACTTATTAAGTATGTTACTGCATTGGAAATATGTGTATTTTTTTAAACACGTTTTCCCAGAGAAAATGAAGTTGGCGCTTGTGGCTTTATTTATTGCGCATATTATGGCGCATTGGCCAATCTCTGTAATGCCATAATACTATTTTTTCTAAATATATAAATAAATGAAGTTTTACAATTGCATATTATTTTGTTTCAATATGAAAATATCATCATTATCTACAAACAATTTATTATCTAAATTCACAGTTTCATACCACTATCTTAATATAGTGTATATGTGTATCAAACTAAAAATGTTTTGAATCGTGTCATCTACGCACACTAATTTTCAAGAATGGCGTAATAATATAACGTCGATGCGTTTTTTTACAATAAATACGTCTACGACAAAAAAGAAAAACCATATTATCCTCTCACTTCACCCGTTGGCTATTAAAATAAAACAAAACTCCCCGTAGCGTCGTCGGCCGGCAGAAAAGTCAAAGTATTTTAGTTTTAGTATACGCGCGATCTCTGTATAGTGCGGAATGACGCTTGTGCTCTCTAAAAAAATAATAATGAAAACATCGTAAATAATAAATAAGACATTAATTTTCTTATCGTGTATCCCTAATGAATTTAATAAAATTTATAATACAGCAACACTGATAAATAAGTAAATACTGTTCGTTTTAAATACTTATTTTAATATTCGATTTTAGAATTTTTATTTGAGGGTTCTTTGTGTGTGTTTTAAATCTATTCAGCATTATTGTGGTATTAAAAAAGTTGTGTGATATTCAACGGTTTTCAGTTATAAATTATTGTGTAAAATTAATTTGTTAAATTTAATTAAAACATGACTTATCAGGAGCGGATGTCAATATTGTGTAAAAAATATTCGATACAACTAGACATAGTGTATAATTAAAATGTATCATTCGGAAAGTGATACATGTTTTCTCTGATAGTAAAATAAAAATAAAGCAAATCCATCAGTTTGATAGGAGTGTGGTCAATTAGTTATTATCAAATTATGTTTTATATACTTAGTCATAAGATAATAATGTCTTTTTATTATAAATATATTTGCGTAGGTAACTTCGTGTTTGTGTTTGTTAATTAGTAGCAAATATTCGATATTAAACTATTGTTGTACTTATAGGTATTTTAAATACGAGAACTGATTAATATTCTCCAGTGGCGCACCCAGGGGGGGGGGGGGGGGCAAGGGGCCCTGGCACCCCCCAAAAATGAAAATTATCAGAATGTCTTAAACATTGAAATTGAAAGCCAATAAACTATACCTTTGGGCTTATATAAATATAATAAAAACACGCCAAAAAATGATTTGTAATAATTCTCCAGCACCCTTTTTAGAAAAATTTCTTAGATTTTAATTTTTAATACAAAAATTTCGAAACACTAATGTCAGGTTTTTTTAGAAACCCAATCCCTAATGGAACTGTCAAAAAATTCTCGGTGTCCACCCGAATTCCGGAGTGGTGTAGGTCATGGCTGGGGAGGGCTGACAGGGCTCTAGCTTGGGGGCCCAGGCTGTGGAGGGCCCGGCGTGTCGGGTTGACCAGATAAGTGAGATAAGCACACATCATAAATTAGCTTTAATAGTAAAAAAAGTCGCCTAATACTTCATGGCCATGAACATTTTCAATTAGTTATAATATAATTATACAATATATTTTTTGATTATTATGTGTCGATACTCGACAGCTCCATTATTAAAGTGGATGTATTAAAAATCGCCAATAATTCACTGTATAAGTACACTTAATTTAAACTAAAACACAATTTGAAAAACGTTAATGTAGTGTTTCACACTGCCTTTAATCTTGGCGGTAGGTAGGGGGACCGCCAAATATCCTAGACTGAGGGCCCGTTTCAGGATGTGGGGACCATGGTGTAGTTACACCGAGTGCAATAGACAACATACCGATAAACGAGAAATTAGGCTGTGAAGAAGAAAAAGAGCCTATAGGACTAATTTACATTTTCCTCCTTGCCCCCCCCCATATTAAATCCTGGGTGCGCCACTGATATTCTCATATACCTACTCGTATATATATATATATATATATATATACATATTCTTGATATAGCATTGTTGTTTTAATTTATTAAAACGCAATTATTTTGGAGTACTTATTCCACTTTTAATCAATAGATTGGGACCGGTTTCGTCCTAGTTGAAAATGTCCCTCTGAGGCGGACGAAACCGGTCCTAATCTATTGTTTAAAAGTGGAATAAGTACTACAAAACAAAAACAAAAAATGCGTTTTATTAAATTAAAACAACAATACAATGCAGTTCCACCATGAATTGACAGTTAACAAAATAAAAGAAATTTTATGGTACTCCATGTCGTTATTGTTATCGAGGTATTTTGAGACAAAAAACCAAACCAAAACGTAACAACCTACTGGAACCCAACAATAAGTAGGTTGTGTTAGGTTTTGTTTCGGTTTTTGGTCTTAGAACACCTTAACCAAAATGACGAATTATGAAGTAGGTACTATAAAATTACCATATTCTTTTTAGCACTACCACTACAACAGGTGATGAGGCCCAATGACACTCGTGCAGTGAAACGGTAGAGTAGTCTTCTTCGTCGTGTCGGGTCATCAATAGCTATAATGTGTCGCCCCAGAAGTTAGCGAAGGCAACACCATTTTCCTCGGCTTGTAGGATCTCGTCGAAGTTGCAGCTTACTGGGCAAGCCCTGCATGCAAATAGGTGCTCCGTGCTTTGCATTACACCGCACTCGCAGGTTTGGTCATCACAGAACCCCCCCACTTCACCATGTTGTCTACCCTAGCATGGTTCTCAGTCTGTTTAGGGCTTTACATGTACGGTATCCAAGACTGGCTCCGGGTGGGAGATGCTGTGCTGGTTTTACCCAATCTTCGAGACCCTCGGAGGCAAGGTTCGCCTCCCATGCGGATAGTCTATCTTCTTCGGGTGGGACGGTCAGAGGTATAGTTGTCGCCATAAAGCTTTTTCTGAAACAGTCACAAAAACTCAGGCTTTGAGAGAAAATCACATATAATAATATATATTGTGAAGCCGGAGCCCTTGGATGACAGGTCAACGCCTTATGCATGAGGGCTTCTGTTAAACATAGTATAACGTAATTGACATAAATATCAAGTTAACATTTATTTAAATTTTAGTTTATGAAAACAATTATCGCCACACTGTGGTCAAATAAGAAATATTCTAAAGTTTCTTTACAAAATATAGTTTTTTAAAAGTATTGAAAATATTTTGTCTTTTCTGAAATTTTTAGTTTAAAACGAACGGGATCAAACATGCCGCGTATTACGTCTTGTGTACTTTATTGTAAATTATTATAAAACAGTGATCATTGTCAAAGTGTATGATACTGTTATTCTGTTGGTTTATTAATCGTTTACCTCTGCCGAACAGGCAGTATTCGCCACTGGCATTTAGCCACTTGCAGGGGATTATATTGACGATTTATGAATATCCTCTATTAATTGTTTCGTTATCTATCTAAAACACCCGATCTACCTACATCATATTGTGTTTATTTGGTGGTTTTTATAGTATTTTAGTGTATAGACCACACACATCGCTACCAACCAAATTCCGGTTACATATTGTAATTTTTACAACGTTTTTCTTAGGTCGTATTCTTATTTGCCCGGTGGTTGTTTGTCCGGTGGTTGTTTGTCCAGTGGTTGTTTGTCCGGTACAAATCTTGCAATCGATTTTCAACTAACTTTCCTACTAGCTAGACATTTGAAACTTTTAGAATATATCAGAACACGATGCCAATAGATTTTTTAAATAGTTTTAGCCATCTTTAAGTAGAATTGGATTCATTTTTAGTTAATTCTGTTTTGTATGAAAAGTTATTTCGATACCATTATTGTTTGCTAGGGGTCCTAGCAACTAAATTATTAATAATATATACGTGCGTTACTATGAAAATCAATATGGAATGACATTTCATTATTCAGTATTTCTCTGAAGTAAATTTTTTTGATCGTTTAAGCTAGTCAAGTCCAGTTTGTATGATTCAACAGAAAATTTAAAAACGTTGTATATGAAAAGTTCTTTTTATCTTGTAATTATTATTACATACTAAATTTCACGTTATCACAGTTCACCGTAAATTTTCGTACCGGAAAGAGAGGCCGTATAGCATCGAGATCAATATAGACACGTTGTTCCTGGAGCATTGTAGACAGTAATGTTTCAATTTAAGCAGATTTAATAGGAAAATTAATTTGATATTGATTTGTATCAAATATCTACTTTTGAATCTTTTTGAATTGTATATAAATATGATCTGATTGTATTTCTAATTTATTTACCTAGATACGTATTTTCTTCTGTCTTTCCCTTGTATTCCGGTAGTTTTTATTACGTATTTTATTTAGACATGATTTGATCTTAATGCAATCATCGGTTTCAAAATCAGACGTAGGTGCCTCTCGGTGTATACATGTTCATATGCGATTTATAAAAATGCCATACCTACCTACTTTGGAAAGTTTATATGTGTGAAAGATGATAATAAATTCACCCAAAATCGGTGTTCCATACGCGCGTGGGTTAATTAATTTTTCCAAAAAGTGAAGAATACAATATCATAATATTATAATGTAACATGCACCCGAGACGACGGTGTCTTTTTGTAAGGAATCGTAACCACTACATGTGGGCCTCGACTATAAGTCACTACAGAATTCTGGAGATTTTTCTTCACTTCACTGTCGTCTGCCAAACTTGAGGCGGTTACCAGCGGTTTTCGGATACCTCCTTTCAACCGCTCGTCCTGCATCATTTAGCGTATTTAAAGATTTATTGGTTCTCATTTAAAAGTCTTTCCAAAGACCAGTCGTGGCGTTGCTGTCAAAAGTTTGTAAGTCGATAATTTAGGTATATAGAGTTAACAACGGATTACGTGTATATAAATATACATATGTGTTCTAGAAAAAATCATGGTCATCCGATATTATATGGAACATGCATGTAAAGCACAAGCAAATTAACATTATGCCTGATTTTGGAGGGCATGACAGACTTTCAATTATTCCATAACATGATTTAGAGACTTACCAGCCAACTTTTGGTTAAACTCCACGTAGTGTATAATAAATACTTTACAAATTCAGATAAAATACAATTTTTCCTTGTGCAGACAGAGTTTTCCTGCAGAGTCGATGCATTAACTATGTGGTCCACTCATGAAATATCGTCGCAAGTTTTTTTCATTATCATCTTCTTCCTAGTCTATGTCCGCTCCTCAATTGAAGTCTATGGACACCACGCGCAGCGTCCAAGAATTCCTGTCGCACATTATTTGAATTAGGGAGGGGTTATCAGCGTGGGGCTATCCTCCTGTGTGTGCGCACTGCAATACTGAATATATTATAGAGGTTTAAGAATATTGGATTATTTATTATAGAAAAAACACAATTTTGAAAAATCTTATAAGTATACATACATAAAGAAAAAAAATGAACCGAGTGGGACTCCAACTCACGTCTTTTACTTTCCAGGTGAGAGATTTCGCGTCTAAGCTATCGATCCGTCTATGATTTATGAGAATTATTTCTTACACTTACGTTTCTACGTTTAACCTGAGGTACTTTCAGTACTCAATTCTAATTATTATTTTAGGGAAATATATTTTAGTATTTTATTCCACCTGTAACTACTATTATTATAATATCTTTATATACAATTAACATTTATCGTCATATCCGAACTGGCGTATCGGTATTTTAGGTTCCCCATCTCCACCCGTAATGTATGTAGTCGTGGATATGCAAGGCCGCCTTCCATAACGCTTAAAACGTGTCTGAAAGAAAATATTATACATGCTCACTCTTCTATCCCGATACGGAGCCGCACAGTACATGCACCGTGATGCGTAAATAAATAATTTAGAGAGAAAAGAAAAGGGTTGGACTGGCTCAGCTAATCTCGGTGATATTAAGGGTCTTCTATATCCACTTACTGAATATCAAGATTTGAATTCGAGGAAACGGGATCATATGCTTTCCATACGACGCTGCAAATTTCCCAAATGCCTTTAAAGTGGGCCTCGGTCGTGTGTGGACGGACCCTCGCTAAGAATTCATAAGCGGGCAATCCTCTATAACGTAGCGTATCGGCAGTATACGCAACTGGTAATCATTATGACTACAGTTCTACATAAAATATCTTTTTTAAAATAGACTTGTAAAAAAAACGTGATACGCATTACGATGTTTCGAGGTCGGTCGAACCAAAAAACTTTAATATTATGCTTTTATGGAAAAATTTTCATTAATTTAATTACTTTTCTATGATTTGTTCCTGCAACTGATAACATTTGAACAGAATTGATAACAGTATTAATTATTATATCCAGTCGAATGCAATACTTTATTATCAGCACCTGGCATTAGTTATTTTTATGCAGTTATTATTTTGATTAAATTATAAACATTATCAACGAATACTTTCCGCGATAAAGCCATGTATACACTAGGAAACAAATGGAGAAACATATCAAGGGGCATGACGTTCAACATCTACGTCGATACACTGAATTATTTATAGCTGTCTATCTTAAATGGATAGATACATACAAAAATACATTAAATAAACTAGGTAAGTATTTCTTTTATTTAACGAATAATTCACAAGATTTGATAATGTTAAATTTTAAATGTTGAACTAAAATCGTCGAAATAAAGTAGGATGCCCGTAGCTTAATTGGAAATGCACACTAGCGTGAATCCAGCGGTTACAGGTTCAAGCCCCGTCGGGTGTTTTTCTAGTGGGAGTATTGTATGAGATTTTTTTAAATTATGTGTGTTCAAATGCATTAAAACCAATGATATTATTAATGGACAACGCAGTCAGTACAGTAGCTTGCAAGTAAATTCGCGCATAGCGACATTCGCACATGCACACGCAATTTCCATTATGCGATATCCCCCCGTCGGGAATTTATAGCAATATCACCTTTATTGTAATGGCGTTAGAACAGTGTTTCTAGAGTCAATGGTCATTTGAGCGAACCCGTTCGAACCGAACCATTCGGCAGACCCGACAAAAAGCATCGGGAATGTATAGCAATATCACCTTTATTGTAATGGCGTTAGAACAGAGTATGCCATTCGGCAGACCCGACAAAAAAGTGAGTGTCATTTTTTTCCAGATGCTTCGTCCATATTAATGTCATTGATTAAAACACATCCACAAATGTCTAAAGACATAGAATGATCATCTCCACTCTCAAAAGGCGTATTAATCGCGTTTCTCCCTTAATTTGCCGCCTCCTCGTATCATGTTGCCCATGAATAAGCGATGTTAATCCTTTCTTTACTCTATTACCAAACACTTTATGTAAATTCACGCGGAACCCCTGGCACAACTCGCGGAGGTCCATGTATTGAGAAATTAGGACATTATTACAACCTTCTATGCATAAATATGCTCTGTTTGGAGAAAAAAATGATACATTACTTACAATATTATAATGTATCTATTTCTACCTAACATGGTTCAACTGAATATTATCTTGCGATAATATTCAATTGAAAATAGAATAAACTTTTTACTAGCAAACAGACATTCAACATGTTTAGTGTTGATTATTTTAGCTCTATGCAAAATAATTCACACTGTTGTGTCAAATCTATTTTTTTTTGCACAGGGATGTATTAGCAGGAACAGTATTGTTTAAATTAAAACAAATTATGTATTTAAAAATCGACATACATAGATGGTATAATCAGCGCTTGAAATAGAAAAGTTTATGAACCGGCTCGATAATATTCCGGAAAGATTAAAATGTTGTTTTCATGTTATATACCTTATATACCTACCTAACTACCTCAAACCGACAAATGCAACGAGTCTGTAAATATCTGATACGCACTACTATATTTGGGTATGAAAGGTTTTATAGCGCCGCAGGCGACATTTTTTTTTTTACGAAATATGCTGTCAAATATGGTTTTATATTACAACGTTTTTAATAGGTCGTATTCTTATTTGTCCGGTGGTTGTTTATCCGGTAAAAATCTTGCAATCGATTTTTAACTAACTTCCCGACTAGCTAGACATTTGAAACTTTTAGAATATATCAGAACACGATGCCAATGCATTTTTTAAAATACTTTTAGCCATCTTGAAGTAGAATTGAATTCATTTTTAGTCAATGCTGTTTTGTATGAAAAATTATTTCGGAAGAAATCCGTAATCCAATTCACTATTATTGATTGTTACGGGTTTGGGGTCCTAGAAACTAAATTATTAATATATACGTGCGTTACTATGGAAATCAATATGACATGTCAAAATGACATTTCAGTATTATTTCTATCAAGTACTTACATTTTTTTTATCGTTTAAGCTAGTCAAGTCAAGTTTATATAATTCAACAGAAAATTTAAAAACGTTGTATACCTATAAAAAATTCTTTTTATCTTGTAATTATTTTTCCTTACTTTATAAGCCGAATATAAGCAGTAGTACATGATTTTTCTACTTCGCGTGACGTCATTGCTTTTTACTTATAAATAATGTATTAGTTACGATCGTTTAATATGTTAAATTAGTAATATCATACAATATCTACATACATTGAAGATATGGAAGGTGAATCCTGGAATACTAAACCCAAATCCTATATTATAATGAACACTCATTAATAAGAATTTACGTCATATTCAGATCTCATAAAAACATTGTATTAAAACAACACAAAATTGAAATATTGTTTGTTGAAATTGTCGTGTACGACATGTCATGATTCTTATTAAAATTTATTTAAAAAAAATGATAATAATGACGTAACGACTATCATACTAATTTCTGAACCGGATGGCCATTTCATTTCTATTTTTACCGCGAAACGGAATGGCAGTCTCGAGAATTTCACGAACCGAAGATGGGCTCCGTTACGTTCCGGTCCATTTCGAGGGCAGGGTATAATATATTTTTGTAGGATATAGGTAAAAATGAATCAGTTATGTTTACTGGTAAAATCACGAAAACTACCACGTGTGTGCGAGAATTTTTACCAATGTAAAAATGAATCAGAATATATTGTACACGTGCTATTAAGAGCGTACATAAGTGAAACGGCAAATAATATTCAACTGTATGTGGAACGAAATGTCGGCCGCGTTGCCATTCGGAGAGGGATAGTCGAGGTGTCCGCACGTCGATTTGTTTTGTTATGGCGTCGGTTGAAAATATTCTTAAATCGTGTAAAGATGACTAAAAAACTTTACGTATGTACCTACTTAAAAAAGAAAACTTTCAATGAATATACTATTATTATTACGAATATAATAATAAACATAACGTAAAAAGGACGCATGTTGAATTTTTATGACAAATTATATTTCGTTCGGCTCGCGTCATTTGCACAATCCGCGCATCGCCTAGTCACGATCTTTTAGACCATGCCTCAGCTGAGGTATAGCCTTAACAGTAAACACATGATAGATTATAATAATGTATGCTTTCATAGATTGCCAATACATTGCCCAGCCCAATCAACCGAATAATATGGACCCATGTGAAGCCAGTCATAGAATACGTACCTACAAAGATAACACACGAGCCTCGTGGATCGAATATAAATCTATGACTAAGCGATAGTGCCCATAGAACGCGTCGAGCGGGCGAAATCGGCGTATGAAGCGTTTATTCATAACCATAATCACACGTCTCTTGCCGCGCATTACCCTTCACCTATGTTATAAGCGGCCCAAGCAGCACAAAATAATTATTATTACAGCGTCTCTCATAAGAAAGCAATAAAAATATTATATTATTTCGGGGCTTGTAATTAATATTTACGACGATATTATTCAACCAGCGAAATATAGGACACGGAATAAAATTAAACAATGACTTATTTGTTATTAAATAATGACTTCTCGCCCGTCGAACGACGACGCTTCGAGCAGCGTGATTTTGGTAGCCGTGTTCAATGAATGGAATTCTTTGTATTTTCATTAAATCGTATCGCCGAGAAGCGAAAAACGGTGACTCATGCGGCAGGCGGGGCACAAGGAATCGTTAAGTCCAGTGTGCGCTGGCGTATTTGATTACGTTGTATTTTCGATGATTTACGCGCCACTTGTAGAAATTTTGCGCGAGCGCCGCACTCGCTGCGTCAATGGGCTTTATGCCTAAGACTGCCTCTAAATAAACAATTAAAGCAGACCAAAAGAATTATAATACATATTTAGACACTGATCAATTTGTTAATAGTATGCCTACATAATGTACAAGCAATTTGTTCTGGCATAATAAAGCAGCGAATTATAATAATATTATAATTCCATCCATTTGGTGACATATTCACTCATTTAAATTATTATATTGATTGAAAATTGGTATGGTATTTTGTTTTTAGTCTAGACTCTCAAAAGATAACGTGGTATTATGAATTATGATGAGCGAGCGTTGCTCTATATGTGTTGAAAAATGTTAGGTTAGGTTTGATGGAGAACGTCACTCGGAGTAAACATCTTCACGATCACTTGAGACAAAAGATGTAAGATCAGACGTTGGATTTTGCTAGAATAACCGGTAGCCATGACGTCCCTATTTAAATACTGTCGTCCCTAGTCAAAATGCCGCCCGTAGGCAGTGCCAAAATGCCGCAATTTTTATTATTATTATACAGTAGGTACTTTATCATCCATTCATGACTCCAATATCTAAGAAATTTATTGTATGGATACATTACTAACAATATATCTTGCACTAAATCTAATTTAAACGCCATATCTGCTTCAATAGACAATATCGCGTGTCTACGGTTTCAGATACATTTAAAAATACACTTGACAACTTCCAAAACTCCCGAGTGACTTGCAAACATATTTGGATACATTTTAAATTAGGTATGCACTTGTCATTGCTTTTCACCAAGAACGTGATGTTCAAGGACAACGGAAGTAAACTAGACATCGCAAACCCGACAAAAAATCCTGTTAAGACTTTTATAGTACCTAATTAGTACATTTTGTTTCCAATCAGTGAGATGCATTTTTTAATGAATTTTTCTATTTAATATATATCTAGTGATTCTCCTCGATTTGCCGTCCTTTGGGTAACTGCCACCCCCAAGCGATGCTCAATCTGCCTACCCCCGCGGGACATCACTGGTCAGAGATATTGTCCGGCAACTTCATCTTGGCTACGTGGCAAATCTGTGAACTACGTACAGCTAATCGAACTTCCGGTTTCAAATTAGGAACGCCCCCAAATTTTTCATGACATTTTTGACACTTCGTATTGGACGCATCTATCAATTTACGTAATTTGAAGCTTTTTATATTCAAAAGATGTCTAAAACAATACGAAATGATGTTCGAATTATTATCAGTAAACTTTTGATTTATTGCGAAGAAGAAACAGAGTCGTATTTAAAAGGCAACAGGCATACAATACTTTCAACAAGCCCATTTGACGGGTTCCTGTCATGTCAGGTATGTCAAAATTCAGTGTTGTAATACTAGAAATATTTCCCCAAATACTGGAAATTATGTTTTTATATTATAAAGTTATGTGTATCGTAATCTATTTTATTAATATTTTTAGACGTATAATAATTAAGTATAAATGATCATTAGTTAGATAATGAATTGTCCTATTTTTTCCTAATTATTTTCCTAATTTTTAAACCGATAAGTAGGTACATATTGTTTTAAAATTTATGTAAGGTGGATATAATTTAATTTATAGAAAATTATTTTCACAGTATGTGTTTCTACAACAATTTTACTAAAAATACGATATAAAGACATCATTTGTAAATTATAAAACATGTGATTGGGTCATCAATATAATATTGAATATGTTATATCTTTTTACTTCTTGTTTTTAGTCATAATTTGTGTTCTAGTTATTTAATTAATAAATACCTGCAGCAATATTATCAGTTAATGTGGGTTCAATGATACATTTCCTTCCAAATTCAATAATTACGCTGTATTAATTAACCTAATATAATAGTAATAATTAAGAGGTGAAATTATTTGAAAAAAAAATTCTATTGATATTTATTGAACAATAATTAGACTTATAAATTAATGTACTTATAAACTTACTGAGAATAGAATTGATATAAACTAAAAACCTAATTTCGCGGGATATGTTTTCTCAAAAAATGACAACACTGTGAAATATTCTATACGCGATAAGAGCGACTTCCTGTTGTTGCCTAAATAATGTTGTCGTACAGTAGTATGCCGCGTGTGAAATTTACTCTTTGTTCTGGTCCAGGATCTTAGTGTTGAAGTCAAATGTTTGCCCTGTAACCATGGCGCCCATAACGTCTAGGAAGAAAGAAACATACTACTATGGCAGCGCAAAATCAAAATATTATTAATTTATTTACTTACAATTAGACAATATTTAAAGTAGTGAGTTGTGAATCCGCTCCTGGAATTGTTTATCAAAAAGGTCAAATGCGGTGAATAATATGTAAATTACCGATAACAACACATGTGACATATTATTTTTCATTCAATAGCATTCTTGCAGCTCTAGTTTTACGGCCATTATTAACAATATTTTCTAACGACATAAGCAAAAAATGTACATTAAATTTACATACCCCGTTTTCAAATAATGTCCGTAACCTTCACCGTTTATTATGAAGGGCAGGATATGTGGGAAAATATCATCCTTCTGAATTGCACAAGAATAATATTATTTGAAAACATTCTGGATATATATATTTTTAAAGAGTGACTATATGGTGACTATTTTCATTATAGTACCTAGCATTTGTTTTACATGAAATTTTATTTGTCATTGCTGTTTCGTGTACCAACGTTCTTATTTTGAAATGATCTTTAAAAAAATGATGCCTGTATACGTGAATGGAATTACTGTCGGAAATTGTGATTATTTTTAACTGTCATGACAATAACTCTTTACACGTAAAAGTGCCGAATGTCTATCCAATTTTATTATTCAAGAGTAAGCGAGGCGCAATGTTGTCATTTTACATATACTTTTTTACATATACTACTATCTGACAGGTCGTATTGAAAATCGTAGCTCAAAATGAGTAGGTCGTAGTTCGTTTTTTTGTCGACGGGTTCGCTACGATCGCTCTACTGCGCAGATCGAAAATAATGTTACTGTCGCATTGGAAATTCGGAATCTTCCAATCTTGTTTGATTTATGCACGCAATCTTGCCAACTGCAGGATAATATATGTTTCCCCATACATTTTTTTACTGTGCACAGTACAACCATGCACGTGTAAACGGGGTATAAGTACATAAATACTGGATAATATTGAGTTTGGATGCTTAATTTTGTATCGCTATGATCCTGATCATAGATGTTCTAAATATAGAGATAGGCAACGAAGCGGGTTACTCATGCAACCGAATGAAGCATGTCGACGACAGCCGACAACTTACGAGAAAAAGCGACGCGATAAAAAAATGCAGGGCATCACTGAGGATTTACGTTGGCCCTTAGACCGTAGTACCTTACGTAGTTACTACGTACTCATTTAATATAATAATGTTCAGCGAAGGAAGGTTTAAAATAACAACACTGTTAGGATTTTAGTATAATTATATTTGAATGTTGGGAATTTATGAAAAGATAGGTAGGTTATTTAGGTACTTACTCTATAGGTAGGTTATTTAGGTACTTACTCTATAGGTAGGTTATTTAGGTACTTACTCTATATGTCTTTCAAAAGTAATACAAGTAATAAAGTAATCATAATAATAGCAATAAAGTAATTAAAGTAAATAAAATTATAAAAGGTTATAATATATATTATGTCATATTATATTAATCAAAAATAAAGTTTACATAAAGATATAGAAAACACATTATTAAATTCTTGCAAATATCCCATCACTGTAATTAATTCAGCCTTAATTAAGTTTAACTTACAAATTTGTAATTAGTTCGGGTTTAATTAAGTTATACTACAATATAATATATATACCTACAATATATATAATATATAAACAACTTTCCTTTCCTAACCTATATAATATATAGTACGTACATATCTATAGGTAGGTATATGGATTATAAATATCTGAACACAAACACGTCTCATAATCAATTAATATTGTAAACAAAATAAATAAATAAATATATATCACGTTATTCACAATTTTTAAAAATCTTGTGTACTGGTATTCCACGAAGAATTAACAGTGAATAATATCAAAGTATCAACGCATACAATGATATAACAATGCTCAAATATACGATACAATCAAAATGTGTTACTTATATTCAATTATAATATTAATAATCAATGCGTTCACTTAAATGCGGTCCTGAGCAATACAAACACGACTGCTGTGTAATGGTATGTAAAAAGAGTAATTCGGAACGAATTTAAGCACGCGTTATGCAGCCGAGATTATTTTAGATTATTATTTTAACATGTATACAATTAATTAAATATATTCATTTGTGATACGTCACGGCTCCTAAGCGTTTATTCTTTTCATTACTGTCGTTTTTACAATTTAACACACTACACACAACCATTTGTACTGAATATTACCTAGCTCAGGTGAACCTTCCACGTTGATTTACCAATGCAAACTGAACGTCAATGTGACGCACGTTGAAGTGCTACCATAACTTGATTACCAGCCTGCCTCACCATACTTTCATATAAGTTGCTGTCCCTAGATCCTGATACTGTGCACCGGTCCGCACAAAGAGAATCTATGTAATTGAAAATACACAATCGATTTATTAATAGTCAAAAAATTAAAATCGCCACGACTTGTAAGTAAACAATAGGTACATTACAATGTAATTCTCACACATAAGTCGAGGATAATAAATGATAATATGTAAGCTTCCAAAGAGCGGAGTTTATTTGATTTGAATACTATTTATTAACGGGCGATACGTTCGCCAAATGGATTTACACCATGTCATAAATACCCATTGAAATAACCACATAAAACTCATGGTTTTAGATGCAAGTGTTTTACCTAATATGCGACCATGGGCATAACTATAAAATACCACTCAAACAAGTTGTACGTCACTGAGCAAAATGTCCTCAATTATAGATAATATTATGAATGTAAATTGTATATTATAATATAATATTATTCTAGGGATATTTGATAATTTCAAGAAAACTATGTTTTTTACAATCATTCGAAACTGTCGTGTTATACGATTGATGGAATACATTATGATGATGATATAGGGACAACACCCACGGTGGCCGCGCGGCTTAAGCGTTGGAATATAACGCCGTGGGTCCCAGGTTCGAATCCTGGGTCTGGCAAGTACACAAATTGTTTTTCAATTTGTGTCTGTCAGGGTCATGGCCCCCACAACCTGACTCGGCCCCCCAGGCTAGGATCTTTAGCGGGCCCCCCTACCTATCGCTAAGGATAAAGGCAATGTGATGCTCTACAGTAGCGTTTTCCAAGTGGTGTACGCGGTAAAATTAATGTGTAGGTACTTGCCTATATTTAGTGTTTTTTTTTTATATTTTAACTCATTACGTGCGCCCATTTGAATTAAAAATTGTATCGTATAACCACATAATTTTAAATGATAACATTTTTGAAAAAAAAATAGCGCCGCAGGTGACTTTTTTAACTATTAGAACAAATTTGTGATGTGTGTTTATCTCACTTATCTGGTCGACTCGCCTCGCTGGGCCCCTCCTGGCCATGGTCAAGGTATGGACCTAATTGGTTGAGCAAGTGGCTGACATCCATTTCTCGTAAAAAAAAACGAAAAACCTGTTGATACAAACCTCTACTCTGTGGGGTTATTAGATAGGACGTACATGGTTTAGTTAGCAAATTCGAGTCCCGCTGGGTGTCGTATTTGTTTCTAAAACATCTTTTCTCGTGGTTGTACATTTTTTTAAGTATGTTAAATAAATTATCGCTATAGAAGAGCCATGTTAAAATTGAGAATAAAGCCATATATCTGTGGTTATAGATTAAAATATAATATATCAAATGTATATAACATTATACAAATGGAAAAATATATTCAGTAAACTTTTAATTGGGGTTTGAAATTTATTTGAAAATTTTCAATGACACATCTTTTCTGCAAAGTCTAGAAAAATACAAATTTTCGACCATCACACGGCATCTGGGCCCTTAAACTGTTATTGAAACTGATATATTTGGTAATTACATACGTGTACATTCAATGTACAATTATATTATAATAGTTACCGCACAGTAGATTGATTGACAAAATAACCACCCCTAATTGCGTAGGTTTGTGTGTTCTAGTCAGGGGTTCGAATCGGAACTGAACTGAAAACCCGAAAAACCGTTATTTTTGTCGGAACGAAAACCGGAACCGAACCGAAAAAAGCGATATTTTGAAATATTAATTTTAAGTTATTAAAAAAATATCGCTTTTTTCGGTTCGATACATGTTCAAACGCGCACGTTAACACAACTTACTCCTTCAGTAGTTGTCGTTCAGTTTTCAATCACCAATTCGATGAGCATAATAATTATATATTATATGACACATATATAAATAAATGCTGTTGTTTTTTATTTGAAATGTGTGTGTCAAATTCAAGGTGCAAATAAATCATCTCGACATAATTCTTGTAATTTATAATACTATATTATGTTAAACATTTATGTGTAAGATCGTGTGGTGCAGTATAACTATTGGTTTAGGAGCGTGACATACAATTTTATAAATTATGGTAGAAAATAAATTGTTAATACTTACAAATAAAAACATTTAAAAATTAATCATTCGGAGCTGAACTGAAAACCGAAAATCGGAACTGAACCGATATAATATGGGTGGTTCACAATAATTATGGATCAAGTCTATCAAAATGGATCCTGTTATATTTGGAGCTAAAGTTAAAACTTCTATTGTTTAATTCAGGAATGTTTTCACTGTATATACTTACCATATTTTGATTGTACCTACATGGATCAATTTAACTAAATAGTCGAAACATAGAGTATATTCAGGCTTTATTAATATTAAAAAAAATAATGTTAGCAAATACCTCTTTATACTAATGAAGAAACTTGGTCAAAATGGACAATGTTCACATTCAATTTGATGTCTTATCGATACCAGTTTTGCCATTTATGTTGAAAATAGAGCTAAGCTACGATTGTGATATTAACACACAATATAGAAATTTCTTTTATCTAGCCAATTTTTTGTAAATTGGACTTGATCCATAATTGTTATGAACAACCCATATATATTACAACGTTTTATTTATTATTATGTCGTATTCTTATTTGTCCGGTACAAATATTGCAATCGATTTTAACTAACTTCCCGACTAGCTAGACATTTGAAACTTTTTGAATATATCAGAACACGATGCCAATGCATTTTTTAATATTTTAGCCATTTTTAAGTAGAATTAAATTCATTTTCAGTTAATTCTGTTTTGTATGAAAAGTTATTTCGGAAGAAATCCGTAATCCAATCCACTATTATTGGTTGCTAGGTTCCTAACAACTAAATTATTAATATATACGTGCGTTACAATGGAAATCAATATGAGTGTCAAAATGACATTTCAGTATTATTTCTATCAAATACAATTTTTTTGATCGTTTAAGCTAGTTAAGTCAAGTGTATATGATTCAACAGAAAATTTAAAAACGTTGTATATAAAAAGTTCTTTTTATCTTGTAATTATTTTTATTTGAATTGCAACGAAAACTGAAACGAAAAAAAATAACTTTTCGAAGCCCTGGTTCTACTGATTTAAATTCACATGTTTTTTTTCAGTACCTATGTGTTTTGTTGGTAATTCAGAACAGTAGGTAATAAAGAATCTCTCAATACATGTGGCTAAGATCCACACTGGCTTATAAAAGGCGATTAAAAACGGAGGCTGCGACACTGGTTAAGTAATAAAAAATGCCATAACATATTAATTGAATCCATAAGGAAAATTCTTAAGAACAGTTAAAAGCATTTTTTGTATTAATATAATATTTTATTGTTGTTGGTTTTGATTATAGAAATAGTTGATTATTATCATTTTACGATTATGCAGACTCAACAATAATAATATATTACTTGTTTATATATCATTAATGATGACCATGGTATTATAAACAAGATTTGAATTTAAAATTTTAAGAATAGTTTTTTTTTATTTATAGCTATATTGCACGTTTGATGCGTATAGGAATTTTTTAGAGTACCTAAGTTGGTCGAACCGCAAAATTTGTTTATTCAGCTGATTTACAGTAATTACGAATAAAATGCTTACGTTAAATTATTTGTTAAAATAACATCGCTAATATTGTTATAATTAAAAAAAGACCTATTAATATTATTTATCTTACAAACAAATCATTCTGACTCGCTGGGATCATGACTTTTTTTAATAAAGGTTTACAGAAAATCTACATCACATGAAAAATAATGTTATAATATTTTAATTTCAGGATTTTTTGATCATGTCTTCGTTTACCTCATTATTCAGGAATGTATAAAAATATAAATCTACATTAGTATTTTTATAGCGTGTCACTTGTCAAAATGAATGTTAAATTACCTAGGTATCTCTCATTCACTTAAATTAACAGCCTCAAATAACACAATATTATAGAGGGATTCCTAAGCCCCAGCGCCATGGCCCCCGCCGACCGATGTGTGTGCACCTGCCACTATTCGACGCTACAGAATTTTTATGAGTTCAATTTTATTTTGACGAATTATTTACGAAATTATTATTTTTGTATTATTTAATATTTATTACCTGTATCAAAATATAAATTTGCTTTGAAAACATAGGTGGTGCTCGCCGCCCTACCAATATTTTAAAATGTGCTCTAAGGTACAAAAAGGTTGGGAACTATAGGTGCTTTCAAACATAGTATCCTACATTTTTAAGTCCATCAATAATGTTAAGTCAAACAATCGGTGGAGGGAAAGTGACAATGATATTCGTGTTCGCGAAGTGACAATATATGCTGTGGGGACTATAATTATCTACTATTACTCATGAAATCATCATTATCTTAGTCATTATAGATCCACTGCTGGGTGAAGGTCTCTCTTTGCTGTCTCCGCTCTTATCTGTTACGTACTTCCGCTAAAGTCGATTTTCTTATTTATCCAGCGAGTTTTTGGTCACCTTTAGATATTTTAATATAATTATCTTGGGTAACGGCTAGATGATAAGATTTGTCCAGTGATGATTTGATTTTCGAGTGATCTATTTAAGGGCGGACGTACTCAGCGTGGGTCAAAATGGAGCTTTTTTTCTATTTTAAAAGCATGATCCTGGACATACCTTAAACGTTGTAGATAATCTATTTATATAATTTTGAAGCCTTATTATCTTTTATATTTATTTTAAACATTTGATGACTGCATAAAGTATTTTTATTACATAAAATAGTATTCTTTTAAACCTCTCGCTCTAATGTTTTAGAATATAGTCATATTTCAGTACATAAATGTGCAGTGGTGTTAATATTTTTACATTTATTAATTTTTAAACGCATTTATAAAACTATCAGTATAAATTATGTCGACATTATTATAGTGAAATATTTACGATAAAAAATGATATTGATAATCTCTGTGATCCCAAATTTGACAAGAATTAGGCATTTTATTATTCAAAAAATGGGCAAGATTAACACATTTGAAGATAATTCTAAAGATACTAATTATAAGCTATGTCTTTGACGATTCAAGTGTGATAAACATCCTACGAATAATGATTACTTTATATAAATTATTGACCTAAGAATAAGGTAGTGTTTTTTTGAAATACGCCATTTCTTTTGGCATTCCCCAGTGGTTAAGCTACAACATACAGCCGTAACCATAAATTGACAAACTATAATTGAAGTAGGGAGTAAAATGATGTTAACGCGTACCTAACATGTACCTAACCGTATTTTTTTAACGGTACATGTTCAAGGATCCAGGATCATGCTTTGGAAATAGAACAAAAGCTCCATTTTGACCTACGCTGAGCATGTCCCCCCTTAATAACTCATTTAGTTTACTGTAAACTCGAGTAATTTAAAATTTTAAAGGTAACATTCCAATCCGTGTTTTACATGCCCCCCAAAAGGGGGTCTGACAGAGCTCTAGGCTTCTGGCCCGGGGTCTGGGTGGGGAGGGGGCGTCGTAGCGGGTCGACCTAGCAAGTGAGATAAACACATACCACAATTTTTCTCAAATGGTAGGAAAGACGCCAGCGGCGCTATTTTACTTTAAAAATGTTAACATTAAAAAATATGTGGTTATGTGAAGAAAAATTTCATTATTGTATGTCGATATTATTGTATGTCGAAACTCCATGATTATGAAGTGGATTTATTCAAATAATTACAAGATAAAAAGAACTTTTTATATACAACGTTTTTAAATTTTATGTTGAATATGTTCAATATGCTCAAACTTGTACATGATATGAAGTAAATAAAAAACAAACAAATATAGAATACTGAAATGTCATTTTCACATTTCATTTTGATTTCCATAGTAACGCACGTATATATTAATAATTTAGTTGCTAGGACCACCCCCTTAGCAACCAATAATAGTCTTATACTTTTTACGGATTTTTCTGAAATAACTTTCGATACAAAACAGAATTAACTGAAAATGAATTCAATTCTGCTATTAAAAGAATGCATTGGCATCGTGTTCCGATGTATTCTAAAAGTTTCAAATGTCTAGCTAGTCGGAAAGTTAGTTAAAAATCGATTGCAAGATTTGTACAGGACAAACAACCACCGGACAAACAAGAATACGAGCTAATAAAAACGTTATAAATTTAAAAAAAAAACGCTAAAAAAATACACTGAATATCCTTAATTTTACCTGGAGCACCATTTGGGAAACGCTTCTGTAGAGCGTCACACTGCTTTTAACCCTAGTGATAGGTAGGGGACCCTGCCAAAGATCCTGTCCTGGAGGCCCGTTTTAGGATGTGGGGGTCATGGTGTTATACAAACATAAATATTTTTTTGTAATGTAATTATTAATTTTCTTCAATAGTATGTAATATATTTTTTGAATAAACTTGTAATCTTTCCGCACGTGCAATTAATTATACACTGTGATCATATATCAATCTACACAGTGTTATGATTGTATTTGCTTATATACTAATTGTACGTGTATATATTAATTGTTTATAGAAGATATATACAAAAAATTGTAATATTATCTGTGAGATTTTAAAGTAGCATCTATTCCGTATGTCAGAGTATTCTTCATGAATGACGCAAATACTTTAACTGTATTACATGCTTCTTCAGGGCTTGGGTTAACCCTTCTCGGCTTCCAGCAGAACGTAGAGTGTGAATATGAACCGCTTGTACTTTTTATTTAATCCGATAATTTAGTTTGTGCTCTTTCTCGTCCTGTCCAACCTTCCACCTGATCAAATACCACGAGAGGTTGTTGTCTTATCCGTGGGCTATATTAACAAAAATAATTACAAGATAAAAAGAACTTTTTATGTACAACGTTTTTAAATTTTCTGTTGAATCATATAAACTTGACTTGACTAGCTTAAACGAACAAAAAAATTTGTACTTGATAGAAATAATACTGAAATGTCGTTTTGACATGTCATATTGATTTCCATAGCATCGCACATATAATATATTAATAATTTAGTTGCTAGGACTCCAGATCCCTAGCAACCAATAATGGTGTCGAAATAACTTTTCATACAAAACAGAATTAATTTAAAATGAATTCAATTCTTCTTAAATATGACTAAAAATATTAAAAATGCATTGTCATCGTGTTCTGATATATTCTAAAAGTTTCAGATGTCTAGCTAGTCGGGAAGTTAGTTAAAGATCGATTGCAAGATTTGTACCGGACAAAGAACCACCGGAAAAATAAGAATACGAGCTAAGAAAAACGTTGTAATAATGGAGAGTTCGACGCAGGCAAATCGGTAAAATTATCTCTCCGTCCATGGCAAATTAATTTGACCGTCTGGGGTAGATAAGCCATATAAAAACACACTTATGTCTTATATTTCTTTTATAAAAGATCCATAAAATTAGATAACTATGTTAATATTTTCGGAAAATTATCGAGCTCTCCGGTTCGTATAATTTTCTATTTCGAGCGCTGCCGAGGAGACCACAAGTCTCGAATATGGAGTTCGCCTACATAACGACATTTCAAATAAGTACGTCTAGCCGTTGTCATACTGGCAAGTCTAGACTTATTTTGGTCTTCCAAATTGATTCCAGTTTGGATTTTTTGCAAATGCTATTCTCCTTTCGATATCAGCTTTACATGACTTCATCCAATGACATTATTAATGGACAACGCACTCAATACAGTAGCTAGCAATTAAATTCACGCACAGCGACATTCGCACATGTATAGGTAGAAGTCACGCAATTTCCATTATGCGATATCACGCATCGGGAATTTATAGCAATATCACCTTTATTGTAATGGCGTTAGAATAGTGTTTCTAGTGTCAATGTTCATTTGAGCGAACCCGTTTGAACCGAACCGTTCGGCAGACCTGACAAAAAGCGTCGGAAATTTATAGCAATATCACCTTTATTGTAATGGCGTTAGAACAGATTATGCCATTCGGCAGACCCGACAAAAAAGTGAGTGTCATTTTTATTCCCAGATGATTCGTCCATATTAATGTCATTGACTTCATCAGAGATGGTTTACCCAACATAAACATATTCGCTTACCAGTGGCGTGCGGTGCGTAGATGCTGTGGATGCATCGCATGCCTTAATTATTCCGATATATAGTATAAGTATCCACATGATCAGTAAATCCATTTAATGACATCGTAGTTGGCGGTACTGCTCCGTACTCCAGCAAATGTGGTGTAGCTAGTATATTTTCTATTGTTCCACATTATTTAAAGACAGCATCGTCAATGGCATTATTTATTTGTTTTGACATTCTGGTATGGAGTATTCAGTAAAAATCATTGATATACTACTGGATGAATCATATGCTTCTTAAAATGACGCCCGTTTTTCAGCGACTCGGCCAATGTTAAAACTTACTGTTTATTATGGGTAAGCCCGATCTAGCTTGCATCTTACTCTAACTAATAGTCAGCGCATGACGACTTGCTCTGTCTGCTTTGCGTTGCAGCCACCCTTAGGTTCACTATTCCAAGAACGCAAATTTAGTTTTACAGCCAGGGCAATACGGGTGAAATTCGGGAATCCATGTCAACGGTCTTAACGCATTATACCTACAAGGAAACATTATAAGACGATATTCGTAATATCTTTTGTGGTACATTTTTAGAATGACACTTGTATGGGAACTCCTCATCTAGTAGTATATCAATGGTAAAAATAATGTATCTCAAAAGAATCATAAAATACGATTTTATAAGAATATGCTTTCAAGACAAGACAAATCTCAAAAGACATCGCATACCATTACTTATTCCATATATTGTATGTCATAATATTGTTTCCAATATATACTCACTTTGCTTTACCGCCGTAATGTGTACTGTTACTATCCAACAACAAGAAATCGGCGATAACAAGAAGTCGCTGTAGTCGCATATAGAAGACTTCTCAGTGACGTACCTGCCTAGACGCGTCTTTAAATAATGTATAGGCTTTCCTTTTAGATTGCGAGTCTTTTTCTTCTTCGCAATAAACCAAACATTTACTAATAATAATTCTAACATCACTCATGATCGTTTTAGACATATTTTTATTATAAAAAGCTTCAAATTACGTAAATTGATAGATCCGTACAACACGGGAGCATAAATTAAATGATAAATTTCGGGGCGTTCCTCATTTGGAAACGGAATTGCGATTAGCTGTACTGGAGGGGTTGTTAGTTAGTTAGTTTTAACACGTGGACAAGAAGTTATTGTTCAACAATATCTTAAGGCTACGAATTGTTTATCTCCCTCAAACGTGCTGTCTTCACTAACTGACAAATACATTATCATATAACTTTAAAACTTTCCACTATCTTACTTTTCCTACAGGTAGAATTCATACATTAAAAAACCAATTAAGTATTTTACTTTTAAATTATTTAATCTACCGAGTTCTTTCTGATTTTTTTTTATCGTTTAAACAAATATACACTTAGAAATATGAATTGGATTCGCTCTGTGAAGAATTGATAATTCACGGTTGCTTCTAATTATTAAAATTATTCATACAAGACTTAATGTTATACGCCAGGGATGGCGAACCTATGGCACGCGAGATGATTTTTCATAGCACGCGAATGAAGAGAAAAGAAATTACTATTTCATTTATTCCTATTTACAAAATATTTTTTTTTATAAAAAAGTTTTACAAATATATAAGAATGTTCTTAATTACTTATTTATAATATTACAAAATAAAGACGACATAGCCATAGCCATAGCCATAGCCATAGCCATAGCCATAGCCATTGGGTATTTTCTTCGGTTTTTTCATATTATTATGTGTACGACGAAATTCATGCATAAATGACAAATCGTATTGTTAAAAAAATAGCAAATCCTTTTCAAGAATAATCATTTCGTTTAACGGCCCACGTGCTCGTCGTAGGTCAAAATTGAGTTTTTATTGTATTTTCAAACCATGATCCTGGACACTCCTTAAACGTTTTAGATAATCTATTTATATAATTTTGAAGCCTTATTATCCTTTATAGTTATTTTAAACATTTGATGACTGCATAAAGTATTTTTGTTACATAAAATAGTATTCTTTTAAACCTCTCGCTCTAATGTTTTAGAATATAGTCATATTTCGGTACATAACTGTGCAGTGGTGTTAAGATTTTTTACATTTATTAATTTTTAAACGCATTTATAAAACCATTAGTATAATTTATTACGAGATAATTTTTGTAAAATATTCACGATAAAAAATTATATTGATAATCTCTGTGATCCCAAATTTGACAAGAATTAGGCATTTTATTATTCAAAAAATCGGCAAGATTAACACATTTGAAGATGATTCTAAAGATACTTATTATAAGCCATGTTTTAGACCATTCAAGTGTGATAAAGATCTTATGAATAATGATTGCCTTATAATAATTATTGACCTAAGAATAAGGTAGTGTTTTTTTGAAATACGCAATTTCTTTTGGCATTCCCCAGTGGTTAAGCTACAACATACGGCCGTAGCCATAAATTGACAAATTATAATTGAAGTAGAGAGTAAAATGATATTGACGCGCGTGTTTGAACATTTTTAACAATTTTGACCTTCGACGAGCATGTCCCCCCTTATAAGTCGGTCCTTAGGATCGGGCAATTAAAAATAAAAATATTCAATCAACGAACTTTATGGAATTATTTATCGGCAGTCATTCAAATAAAATAACTGCTTGTTATTTTGCCTCAAACAAAGTCTCTAAACATGGAAAACCGTTCAGTGATGGAGAATATAATATGAAAGAAGAGCTGTTTAAATGCTTCCACGATCTCTTTGAGACTTTTGAAAACAAGGAAATAAATATTCAAAAAATAAAAGATGCATGCCTTTGGGTAGAATTACGGTGAAAGATAGAATATCAAGACCTCAATTGTAATTTTTAAACTTTTGGAATTCTTAAAAAACTTTTTTTTCGCTATGAAAAAGTAAGTGCTTGGCACTTCAGACAGTCGAAAAATATTATTTGGGAAATTTTGGCACGCGTACGTAAAAAGGTTCGCCATACCTGTTATACGCTTTAGCATAATATTAAGCATAGATTAGAGATTATGAATGTGTATACATATAATATAATATGCATGTACATATATAAGTAATAGGCTCCACACAAGTCGTTAATCTGTTAAGTGGACATAGCGGTATATTTTTCGTACCTTCTCGGACACGCGTGGACAGAATCACAAGATTGTCAAGAAAACTATTAAGTGGGTACATACTTATAGCAATATTAGCAATATTGCATGAAAAATCATAATTTTGTTTACACTTTGTTTCACTACAAAGAATGAGTTAATATGGTTTGGAGTCAGGGCCGCGTTAAGGGTGGTTGCCGCCCGGGTGCATGCTCAAAATTGCCGACCTACCCCCAGAGAGTATCTATTATAAGACTCGTTAGCCAAAATTTGTCTTAATTAAGTATGGTACCTTTAGCATAGTGGTCTATGTGCGTGGACGCGAAACCCGAGAGATGCAGGTTCGATTCGTCTTACTTTTTTCAAAAAGATTTTTTCTATTGGTTTTAATATATTTCTCAGAAGTGTTTTCAAAAATGATGTATGTTCAATAATTAGAATGTTGCATTCTTAAATGTTGTGAATTATTCGTTGAATAAAAAAAGTAATCAATCAAAAAGTAGAAATAATTATTTTATTCTCATCAAAATAGGTAAGTAATTATACCTATTATAACAAAACCCCCACACACCCACGTTTTGACACATTTGACACCCACGGTGGCCGCGCGGCTTAAGCGTTGGACTATCACGCCGTGGGTCTCAGGTTCGAATCCTGGGTCTGGCAAGTACACATATTGTTTTTCTATTTGCGTGGAGTCAGGGTATGTACCTATTAGGTTGGGCAAGTGGCTGACATCCATTTCTCGTAAAAAACAAAATCTGTTAATACAAACCTCTACCTTGTGGAGGTCCATATGATCCTATCAGGATCGGACATGGTCGGAAAAAAACAAATAACAAAAATGATGACTTATTAAATATTATAGGGATAACACTCCGTATAATAATATGAAACGATTTTTGAAACGTCATATGGGCACAATTTATAAAAAAATATATATATTTAATGAGATATAAGACAATTGTGTCGCAGGCGACTTTTATAGTGCACATAAAACAATTTTTTTCTTGATATGTTACACCTTTATGATACTCATTTTCTTAATTATAATTCGCCCAGAATCTTAGATTTGCCGCCCTATTAGTAGTAAGTAAACTATTAGACAGTAAGTAACATACCTAGGTACTTCATATATTTAGTCATAAAATTCAGTTTATATATTTCAGTAAAATTTTATATTTTTCAATAAAATCCTCAAATAATATTTATTTATTAGTTTTATCGTCCCCTGAATTCTGCCATGTATACAATTGAAACAATAAAAAGATCCACTGATTAAATTAGCTATAGGTGACTTTGCATTGCAGGTTAATTTGCAAAGAACTTCACACTATTGCTATGATATTTATTTTTCAATTTGCTAATTGATAAGCAGCTACTAACAATTAATACACTTACGGCATTGTTATTTAGTTGAAAAATCATATAAAATTTGTGTAAAACCGTTCATAACTAATCACAATGAATATAAAAAATTACCGCCATATTGCGTGGATTGAAAATCGGAATTGAAACTTAGCGATATTTATATTTGTGGAGTTTACCAACATAATCATGCTTCATGCTTTTACTAAATAATATTTCAAATGTCATAACAGAAATAACGTATACGGCTCTTTCTATTTATAGATTAAATTCTTTACATTTAACCAAGTAATTCGTAATTATTTCTATACTTAAAATTAAATACGATTAGAACGACAGAATTAAATATTTAATTTTTTGTTTTAAATGGACCAGTGACGTCCCGTTGGGGTAGGCAGATTGAGCGTCGCTTGGGGGAGGCAGTTACCCAAAGGGCGGCAAATCGAGGAGAATCATTAGGTATACATAGAAAGCTACCTAAACTTAGTAATGACGGCAATATCTTTTCATTAAAAAATTCGGTACTGTTCGGTTAAAGCGGATACAGCGGAAAACGCATTTTAAAAATAGCCGATAAACTGGATTATTTGTTAGTTTGGGTTAGTTTAGGTTAGGTTAGGTTGGGTTAGGTTAAGTTAGGTTAGGTTAGGTTAGGTTTGGTTAGGTTAACCTAACAAATAATCCAGTTTATCGGCTATTTTCAAAATGCGTTTTCCGCTGTATCCGCTTTAACCGAACAGTACCAAAAATTCAGCTCACTGGTTGGAAACAAAATATATTAATTAGGTACTATAAAAGTTTTAACAGGACTTTATTTTTTTGCCGTATTCGCGATGTCTAGTTTACTTCCGTTGTCCTTAGACGTCACGTTTTTGGTGAACAGCAGTGACACGTGCATACCTAATTTAAAATTTATATAAAGTTGTCAGGTGCATTTTTAAATGTACCTTTCAGAAACCGTAGACTCGCAATATTGTCTATTGAAGCAGAGACGGTATTTAAATTTGATTTAGTTGTACACCTATATCTTGTTAGTAATGTATCCATAAAACAGATTTCTTAGATATTGGAGACATGAAATTATGATAAAAAGTAGATACTGTATAAAAAATGTTCCGGAATTTTGGCACTGCCTATGGGCGGCATTTTGGCACTGCCTAGGGGCGGCATTTTGTCTAGGGACGTCACTGAAATGGACCACCGCGAAGTAAACTAAAACATGTATTTGTAATTATTATATAATGTGGTTTGTATGTATTTTGAGTGATACTTTAATTACATTCGTGTACTTATATTTTTTATAGTGGTGAAAAAATTTAAAAAGAGACGGTGACATTTTAAATTTCTTAATATAAACTGAAAAGATGAATTATTATATGAATTACACATTCTGTGATCCTTCAAGAGAAGTAAAAGACTTTAAATATATATCGAGAAAAAACTTCTTAAAATAAAAAGTGTTATCAATAATCTTGCATAAAATATTAGAGATAAAAGAATGAAACTTTATAACAATGTTTATTGATATTTAATACACACGATAAAAACATTAAAATTATAAAGCGTTTTACGTATCGGTTAAAAGTTGAATAAAAATAGCTGAATGTTCACCATAATAATAAATAAATTAACAATGTCGGAGCCAGAAGAACTGACTCTCGACTCCATCAAAGATTCCCCCGGCGACGATTGCATGTCCCAGCCGTGGGATAAACTCCTGGGAGACACTCCGCCAGAGAGAAGCATCCCCAGGATAATGAGGACGCGTCCATCGTTCTGCGACCTTCCTCCAAACGACAACACGATCGCTTTGAATCCAGATCCCAATAGTTTGAGTACTAACAGGCCTCCGCCGCCAGGAATGGGCAGGCTTACTAGGACTCAGAGCTTGGGTGTGAGGAAGACTGGAAATGGATTTCTGGGAAACTTTCACAGGCAGTTGAGATTCTCTCTCAGAAATGAGAGAGGCAGTGGAAAGGAGAGTACTGGAGGACCATTCTTCAGGTAAGAACCAAAAATCATTTTATCTTTTAGTCCGTCAATAAATATTGTTTAATATTATATGGGTAAATTGTTTGGCAAACCTTGGCATACAAGGTGGAAAACCCACTTATGGACGTATAGAAATACCTAAATTCATTATTAATTTTATTTAATAAAATGCAAATTTTAAGTGCATTTTCCAAATGGAATTTTCACTATTGGCATTTTGATCGGTCCATCGTAATATATTTTTTTTGCTTAAACCCAGCAAATCTTGGCATAAAATAAACTATGGATTTATATTACAATATACATACACTCTGGACTCTGGAGTAAGTAAGCTGGTTAAAAATCTCAAGTAACGAGACTCAAAAATATCTTAGAAATACGGAGTTCAAAAGAGATACTGATTCTTCTATACCAGTGATTCTAAACCTGTTTTTATCAATTAATCAATGTTATTTTCAAAAGTTGTATCTCATTAATGTTTTAATCTTTAAATTTCAAATGGCCATCTTGCGAGATCGCGAGGAGGCTCCATGTCATTTTTCTGTATGCGCGACTGCCGTGATTTAACTGATATGGTGTTCTATCGACACACCAACAAGCTTGCTTCTACCTAATGATAATATCCTTCGTTTTAATAAATATTGACTGTCCGAAATTGGCACAGCGTCCTTGCTGCAAGCTGCGAGCTCATTAATCTAAGGCGTGGGCAGATGTAAACGATGCGTTGTTGACAAAAAGCAGCAAAATAAAATACAGTGATTTCAGATCTGATTTCTACAAAATGTCGTATAAATTTACATTATTAGCAAACACTACTCGTTTTTACATACCGACCCAAATGACAGATGAAATTGTTTGAATGAATTGTTGTATTTTAATGGTAGAAGCATCCAATTTTCTTCATAGTGATAATAACACCATGGAAAAACATACACATTATAACAATGATCGTCATAGACAGAGGTTTTCAATTGTTTTTTGTTTGTCAACGAATACATTAATTAATAATTATGACCAAGATGGAAGTCACAGTCCATAATTTTGTGTGATCGAAATTTAGTATAGTTATGCAGATAGTCAATGCAAAATCAGTTATCGTGTTTAAGATGATATAACGTGTCTTTTCAACGTTATGCGTAAAGCACACAGGCTCTTAAATATTTCAATTTGTAGAAAACAGTCACACTACACTAAAATAACATAAATACTTCAAATTATGTTCTTAAACGTCATTCTCATGCATAGTACCCGTGGCGAAGGATGGAGGTAGACTGTTAAGATTCGACATAAAACATTGTCAGTCAAACAATGACATATTATTAATTATTAATGTCATTGCAGTCAAACGTCTTTGTTTTCATTGAACTAATACTACAACGTGTAGATAGTGTTTGTTAGATTTAAAAATTCAATTTTTGAGTGGAGACTTCAAGAGATTTTATCATATAACTTTTGATTAGGTTTGATCCTAAAAATCAAACAAAAATAGAAATTCCCCACGATCAACCACCAATCGTCGTCAGCTGGAGTCAATCTACTGCTAAATGAAAGCCTACCTTAGCTCTAATGACCCTTCGGCTCCTAGTTCCTCGCTACCACGGATATCCGTCGAAATTTTACAAGTTCATCGAAACAACGGTGGCGAAATTTCGGTGGTTTTAGTGTCAGCTTAGCGACCTTTGTTACAACCCGTACACTTCTCTGCCTCAGTCATTTAAAATTAAATATTGATACTAAAATGTCTTTTTAACCTGCATCGTCATGCAAAAAAATGGACGCTGGACACCAATGGTAAAGCTGAACATACCGATTATAGAACATACATAATTTTGAAAACATCTGATAAAATATATTATAACCAATAGAAAAAAATCTTTTTTGAAAAAAGTAAGACACCAACAAGGATCGAACCTGCGTTTCTCGGGTTTCGCGCACATGCACATAGAGCTATAAGCGTTATACTTAATTGCGACAAATTTTAAATAATGGCTCTTAATACTCTCTGACTTTAATTACTAACCGACGCCACGAATCACTCAAAGACTTTTTGTTGTAACTTAATGAACTTGCTAATAATTTTTAATTAGCTATTTTTAAGTATGCCGCTTATAGCATAGTGGTTTACGTGCATGGGTGCGAAACCCGAGAGATGCAGGTTCGATATCTGCCAGATGTCTTACTTTTTCCAAAAAAAATCTATTGGTTATAATATATTTTCTCAGAAGTCTTTTCAAAATTATGTCTGTTCAATAATTAGAATGTAACATTCTTAAATCTTGTGAATTATTAGTTGAATAAAAAAATAGTTAATAATTGCCGATTACACATTACAATATTATAATAATTACAGAAATTTACTATCTATTTTTCAACAGATTAGATAAATTAATAGTATTTCGAAATTTCCGTGATTTTGCAGTTGAAAATGTTGAAGATTACCTCGCGCAAGGTACATATCAATTTTCAAAAACCGTTTTTTTTTAATTTTACTTTAAATTTACATATTGTCAAAATCTAATAAAAAATACGTAAGTACATCTTAATATGACTGTAATCTTCTCTAAACGCGCCAGCATTGCGAGAGAAAAATATTTAAATAAAATACGAGTACTTATAATAAATAATGGTTTATTGATCAATAAAATTGTCATAGAGTTCTAATCAAAAATATAATATAAGCTAACGTTAAAATCAACCATTGACGCCTAAAAGACAAGAACGTTGTTTACCACATATATTTTATTTATCAACTTGATGGTATTTGAAAATAGAATTATTAATTGTAAATAGAATAAAAAAATATTATTAAACCACCATTCGTCAATGGAATAAATTGTAGATAAATCTCACGCGCATTGACTAAACCCTTTAAAATGTTTGGCGAAATATTATCTTGAGACACGTGTAAAAATCGACAAAGGGATTCCAAGGTTTCATCATAATACTCGTAACATCACATACTGAATAGTAAATTATACAACATAAAAAAACGAGTTTTCTTTGAAGAAAAATACAGCTGGTCTTTTGAATACTGCGCAGAATAAAAACAAACATGGAGGGAAGTGAATAATTGCGTGTCTTCACACTTAATTTGCTCCAAGAATATTTAAAAAATGACAAGTATTACTTTGCGACAAGATCATTCTAAAATTTTAGTTTATACAGGTATTTCAAGCCAAAAATGCGTCGATTTGGGTTAAGAGCGGAATGCAGAAACATTTGTCATAACTAAAATTTCCTTAGCAGAAAACACTATGCAAAGTGACGTCCCGTGGGGGTAGGCAGATTGAGCGTCGCTTGGGGGCGGCAGTTACTCGAAGGCGGCAAATCGAGGAGAATCATTTAGTATAGAAAAAGCTACGTAAACTTAGTAATAACGAAAATATCTTTCCATTAAAAAAATCAGCTTACTGGTTGGAGTTGTTTCCAACCAACTTATTAATTAACATAAAAGGTTTAACAGGAATGTAATTTTTTGTCATATTCGCGATGTCTAGTTTACTTCCGTTGCGCTTCGACGTCCATGCTGACGAGAAACAATACGTGCACTGATGATACAAAATTCTGTATAAAAAATGGGGCGACATTTTGGCGGTGCCCAGGGGCGGCATTTATCTAGGGACGTCACTGACTATGCAGAAACATTGTCTTTAGTTAACCCATAGCTTACGGGCCGCACAAAATTGTGTTTTTGCTAATTACTTTTCAAATGCAAATTAAAACAAAATAATACCATATTTAAAAATTCTCTTTCCTATAGTTTAGGTAAATTATTTTATAATTGTTAAACGATGACAAAAATATGACAACTGCATTTTATAAATGCAATAACTATAAATACATATTAATATTTAATTATAATACTCTTATGTTTCCGTTATAAGTCATTATACAGGTTTAACATGGTAACACTAGCGTCAATTGTCATTCTATCACCCGGCATCTTATATTTCTGCGGGCTGGCATATAAAAGTAAAATAATATTCTGCAAGTACATGCCAAACGAATTAACACTCTCAATATTGAGATACATTGTTAAATGAATTTTAGTGTGTGGACTGTTTTATAGACATGCGAATTTATTTTGACAGCAGCTGTCAGTAGTAAATGGTAGTACAGAAGGGGGCGTGTTCATAACAAAAGTAGTCTATGGTTAAGGATTCCTTAACTCTATACTCAGGATTGTCTATAGTTAAGTCATGCTTTTCGGCGACTTATGTGAAAGAAAAATATTTTGCAGCGAAATACACTGAGCCATCATTATGACTATAATATTTAAATAATCAATCATAAATATCAGTCACCATACATCGTGGTGTAAAATTAATTGTTCATATGGCTCCCCTTAGTCTAGTCTGGTCCGGTTTGGTACGTGTGGGTAATATTTTTTGGAATTCTCACAGTCAAAACCAGTTTCAGTTAAGTACTTGATTTGATTTAAAGTAATCACATGTTGATGATTATATGCGATATTGGAGATGTTAATTTTAATTTAACAAGCAAAAAATAGCAAATATTTACATACATTTATCAAGTAGGTACACAGGTTTACCCACGCTAAGTACACCTGCAGATATTTTGTTAACTGTTCACCGCTTTTTGCTCAATTGCATGTTTGGTTTGATATGAAGTATCCTTTTAAATTGTACACGTCCAGGGATCGAAATGGACCCGAGCAGACTGGAGCGCAGGTGCAGCTCCGGTTTGTCAAACATTCGAGACTAACGCTCCGTTTATTATTGTTAACTAATTTAGTGCTAACACCGCGACTGGCGCGTTTGGTGTCGTTGGCTATTATGTATAATTAACGTGTTATTTAAATGTGATAATTAAAAGGTTAGCAGTGATTGTAAATTAATTTAATTTACGTGTATTTTTTTAAGGTTTAATACAAAACTTCGGACACATAGTAAAAACAGTATATTTATGATATGTCGTAAAATTCTATTTCTACAAACAATAATGAATTACTATTTTATTATCCATTAAATTTTGGCTTTGAGCTTTTTGTTGTAGCTTGTATCTTAAAATTAATAAAGAGTAGATAATAAAAATAATGGAGTTTTCGGTTTGTCTTTTTGTACAATTGTTAAAAAAAAAGAAAAGCCGATGTCCCAACCTCACCTTACCAAAATTTACGATTGTCATTATTACTCAGTAATTCTGACACTATCTAGTGGTGGCGTCACTTATCTACAATAAGCATTTGGACCTTGGTTATGTTAATTTAATGGAGATATCTCTGCATCTGACTCTAATGCGATGCATAAAGGCGACATAATTATTATTCTTTGTAGGCGGCAATCACGAGACATTTACTAATACTTTGATACAATATAATATTACATAGAATCGGATCCCCTTTCGTAGAAATTTATTTCCTGCGGCGTCATAGTATTTTTGTTTTAATCAATCAGTCTCCATTTTAGTAATGATATACTCGCGCTGTTTATGTATCCCGAAAATTTTCTTCAATGAATTGCCGCTCAATGAATGCCATATAGGTACTTACCACATAGCTTTTAGGTAGAGGGGTGTAGTATGAGATTCGTTATTTGATAATGAAACATAAAATTGGTATAATGTAAATTTCAGATGTCAGCGCTTCCTAACGAAGCGACCGCATCATCTGCTTCTCGGAAAACCAATCAATATTGCTCTAAAAGGTTGTAATATTCATTGATGTTTCTTCATTTACCACCCTTTATAATGTGCTGCTCCTAAGCAACTCATAACCTGCCTACCCCATGGGACGTCATAAAGTACAATGCCTTAACACATTAGAGTTGCGCTTAGCAGATGCTCCTAAAAACGTCGAGGAGCTCAAATGCGCCTTGGCATTGGAGAGGACAAAGGAGCTCGGTAAAATTGTAATTTAATATTGACACTGGGACAACTGGACGCCAGGACAAGTGGGTCTTACACTGCCGAACGATATAACGTTCATTCATGAAATAAATAGACGTTCGTTACGATTTGATACATAAAGTAGATGAGGAAGTTTAATAAGTTTATATCTACTACTTAGTAGTTTTAATTCATTTTGCTCTTAACAAAATGTTTTCTATTGCGGATTGAGAATTATTATGACACTTCATATAAAAATAATATAACTCTCTTCTCGTTGGAACTTAAATATAATATGCACAATTAAATCATTATTTACGTGTGCATATTTAAATACTCACCAAGTGTTAAATATATATTTTAAAGTTACTATAATTCATGCGCGTTTATTTATTTTTGAATTTCATTCGATTGCTTAGCGCCCATTTGTCCCGGCGCTGAATTATCCTAGACCCGTTTTTTATATATATAAATATAATTAGAGAACTTGGACAACGGATCCTCGCTCTGCAAACAAAGCCTCAAAAAATTATAAAAAATATATTCTTGTCTACTATTTATATATATACCGTTTTTTTCCGTTGATTATCCAGGGTGTAATTATAATATTTAAATATATGCAAATTTTTTAAATTGCTCTTGCTGTTACACTAGACATGACCGAATTGCCTATATCAAAATTAGCATGTGTATATTTGCATTCATTATCTACCCACTGACAATGTTTTAATAGTACCTACTCTAATTAAAATTACCTATAGCTAACAATTATTTATTCATACTATAATCAATTAATTACATACATGCTTTTAAAACATAAAATAAAATATAGTCTATTTTCAAAATTAATTGGAACATCGTATAACCATTAAATTAAAAAAAAAAAATAACCCTCATACCCAGTGATTTCCAACCGATTTTTCATTATACACTAGTGTGCCGTGAGCGAATGGGGGAAGTGGTTCGAAAAATTTAATTCCATTTCCTACATAACTCATGTGAATTCCGACAAAAAGTAATATGTTTGTATTTTATGCTATACAGTGTAATATTGTTAACCGGTAGCTTAGTAGTTTTTGTTTGGTATATTTTATGTCAAAAATTAATGTGTTATCGTCCAATGCGTAAGACATTGAACTGGGCACTCATCTGCGCACTCCGGGATAAATAATTCCCGGTGAGGTCACAATATAATATTTATATGGTATTCTCAAAACCTGGGTGTTATGTGATCGTTTCACTTCTACTACTGCACTTCTGTTGAACTACGGTACTGTCATTGTTCATTTGTAGTGTAAAAAAAGAATATAATAAAGTACTATATTATATATTTATATTATAATTTAAAATAAATATGATGTGGAATATTACATAATGTATTTGTCTTGATTTATGTGTCTGTAACGCAGCGTAATGCAACACACGACACACACACACACACACAATCCCTCTTTGTCTGACGCATTGAACACGTTGAACTCATAGTTAAAAATGTTGACAGATGACACTGTCATTTGGTATTTTTTTCAATTTATTCTATAAACGTATTTGTCAACACCGGCTATCCCGTCACTGTTAAGTGTTTATTATGTTGATTGGACAATATAAAAAAATGTAATAAACAGTATTTAATTCACAGATAATAACATAACGTTAAACTAAGTAAAATAAGCCAGATGACGACTATATAAACAGTTTCTTGTTACCATCTTTGTATGTGCCAACATACAGAAAAATCATTAATTTTTCGATGTCTACCAATTCACCCACATTATAAATCCCCTCTAGTTTTAATCACTTTTTGATATGGTCAATTTGTCAAGTTGAATTCGCAAAATATATGATAATTATTTAGAATCAGAAAAGGGTACCGCGAAAATTTTAAAATTTAAAAAGTGTGCCGTGAAATCAAACATGTTGGGAAACACTGCACTAATCATTGAATTAACTACTGAGTTAGGTGAGCATTTTGATTTGTCGATGCTTGATTATTGGTAACGGTTACTTCAAACATTGATTTGACGTACGTAGTGTGTTTGAACTTTCTGTATTTAGAAATTTCTGTTTATTATTTATTCTTCAAAACGTTCATAACTTTGTATAAACATTTTTTTAAATTAAGCTTGTTTGTTTGTAATTTCATTTTATACAGATTGCAGACTCAATCTTCTAAATATTTACAAAATGTGAAGCTTTTTAAACCAATTATTGCCGTACAATTTATTATATTATCCCTGAGCGACAGCTACGACTGCATTTTGTGGTCAACGTAACCGTAGAATGCAGTTTGCATGGAGCAGGCCTTACAGTTTATCTTATACTTAACGGCCCACATGCTCAGCGTAGGTCAAAATGGAGCTTTTATAGTATTTTCCGAGCATAACCCTGGACATTCCTTAAACGTTGTAGATAATCTATTTATATAATTTTGAAGCCTTATTGTTCTTTATATTTATTTTTAACATTTGATGACTGCATAAAGTATTTTTATTACATAAAATAGTATTCTTTTAAACCTCTCGATCTAATGTTTTAGAATATAGTAATATTTCAGTACTTCCATATGCAGTAGTGTTAATTTTTTTTAGGTTTATTAATTTTTAAACGCATTTACAAAACCATCAGTAAAATTAATGTTAACATTATATAGTGACATATTTACGATAAAAAAAAATATTTTATAATCATTGTTGTGTTGTTGTGGTATGTTTGGCATGTAGGGCACCGGGGCAAGCCCCATATCCCTTTCGTCTGTATGATGGCGTGTGATGGAAGTCTCCTCCCTTGCGGGTTTTTCTGTGTTGTCTGCATCTTGGCTTGTTGGTTAGAATTGAATTATGTTTCGTTTTCTTCTTTCTTCTTTCTTCTTTCTTCACTCTTGTCGGCGCTCGTTCGTTCCTATCTATACTTTGGTGTGGATCTAGATCCTTTTGCTGGTTAATCTTTTCATGAGTTCGTTGGCGATATCGATGGTGTTCTTGAGCGCCATCAGCGCTTCATTGATTTGGTCTGGCTCCGAGGTTCTGGTGGTGGTATTCATCCAAGCTGGTCTGAATGTGTTTTGCGGTTCTTCGCGTTGTCTGGGCTGTTGTTGGAATTGCTTGTCGGCGTTTGTAAACGCATATCTGGCGTGTTTGGGGTGCCTTGGGCAACCTCTGTAGTTGGCCGGGTGTGGGCCACCACAGTTGGCGCATTTGGCTGTCTGTCTGTTTTTTTGTTATTTGTTGGTTCTGCCGTTTTGAGGATTGGCATGTCTGGCTTTTTCGGTGTCAGTTTAGCTGGTCTTTTTGCAATTTTGAGGTCGGGGCTTTCAGTAGCTAGGCGTTTGCTAGCTCTTCTGATCTTTCTTTTTCTTCGTCTTCTTCTCGTTCGAAGCGATCGTTGACGGCTTTGAGTTTTTGATAGTAGTATTCGTCCTCGCTCATCTTGGTCTTGGCTGCAGCTGCGTCTGTTTTGGCTGCAGCTGCGTATGTTTTTGGTGTATCTTTTCTGAGGCTGGGAGTTGATGGCCCCACTGGAGTGGTGTCCATCTTTTCGGAGCTGGTCGTGGTTTTGGCGGTGCTGGTCGTAGTTATGGCGGTGGATGTTGAAGGTACGGCTGGGGCCGGGGCTTTGGCGGTAGCCTCAGCGGGGGCCTGGGCGGATATATCAGCTTCCGTAGTCTGGGATTCGTCATTAAAGTAGTCGGAGTCATCGATGTCCAGGTCTTCGTAATCAGCGTCGTCCTCCGTGTCGGCGTGATCAGAGGCCACCAGCTTGATGGCTTCGATTTCCTCCAAGACTCTCTGCATGTTGGATTTTTTCTTCTTTGTTCTCTCCGGCTTATCTTTCTGCTTTTGGAGATCTGGCAGTGACTCGTGTGGCGGAATCCCATAAGCGATGGTGAGAAAGCCGTAGATATAGGCAAAATCTGCCGCTCTCAGCTTCCTCTTCAGCGCATGGATCTGCGTCAGATCGGTTTTGAAGTTGTCATCGATCTGTGCATGTGAGTCCGGATTCAGCAAACCGTCGAGCGATGGTATCTTGCTCATCTTGGTTTGCTTTGTCCAACTTCGGCGCAAGTATCGGTAACAATATCTGTATGTGTTGCTCTGCTCGCCGCTATGAAGGCTTCAGAGAAGTTCCAATTCACTCGGCCGTCGATAATTATCTCAAGAAAGACAATCAGAGGCGGCAGAAATTCATTGGATGCCCTCCAGATGGGCGATGATAACGGCGCTGCAGCATCCAAAGGTGGCGGACTGGATCGGCGATAGTGGCGGGATTATTTCAACGAAGGTAGCAGCTTCGTATTGAAATCAATCGGCGAAGGTGGCGGAGCAAGATGGCGGAGTTATTCTAATCGAGAAAGGTGGCGGAATTCGTATCGAATTTTCTTTGTGTCGAAATTCGGATCGGAATTATTTGTAATCGATATGTCTTGAAAGCGTTAATAAAATCGAATCTGTATCGATATTATTACTCGTATCGGAGCTTGAGGTGTGCGATCGCGGTGAGTGCCAGTCTGCGAATGACTGTTATAATCATTGTGCTCCCAAAGGCATTTTATTATTCTAAAAATGGGCACGATTAAAACATTTGAAGATAATTGTAAAGATACTGATTATAAGCTATGCCTTTGACCATTCAAATGTGATAAACATCCTACGAATAATGATTGTTTTATTATAATTATTTACCTAAGAATAAGGTAGTATTTTTTTTGAAATACGCCATTTTTATTGGCATTTCCCAGTCGTTAAGCTACATCATACGGCCGTAGCCATAAATTGACAAACGATAAATGAAGTAGGGAGTAAGATCATGGTAACGCGCGTGTTTGAGAGTGTTTGGGAAATACGCCATAGAAATCCGTAGATTTTTTATACTTGAATAAATGTATATCGTTATGATGCTCTATTTTCTTATCGCGAGAATCGATATTTCATAATCAAATATGTAACATTATATCAATATAATAAAAAAAAAGTATTATTTTAAGCGTCATCGTTATTCAATTGAGAATATATATACCTATGATATTCGTGGATATACCTAGTCACTTTTTCAAATTCTTTTTTTGTCTTCTTGTTGTGGACATTACTAAAGATAATAACACATTGAACTCTCATGACAAAAATATACACCATGCCATATACAGATCCCAAAATAATGCAATTCCTTCAAAATTACGTGTAAATAGCAGACTCCAATATAAATTATACCGAATGCATTGGACTATATCAGTATATTAATATAATATTATAGTAATATCTTGAGCTTTTGAGAAAAGAAAAAAAAGTCACATACTTATATGTATCTCAATTGTATTTCAGATGACGACGATTATACTAATAAGCTTGTATGATATTAATATTATATTATGTAATATGTTGATGGCATGTTAATTTCTAGAATGAGAAGAAACATGACTTTATAATAGCATAGTATATAGCTTTCCTACAGAGTCTATTGTTCAGACTCCGAAAGATGCCCCAAATTCTAAATTTTCGACCGCAATACAGTACATGGGCCCTTAACGCGCGTAACTGGTTAAAAATGTATAATATGTCCCAATGTAGTACACATTTTAAAACGTTATGATGTTCCCAATGAAAACACGTTTGTCCTTTCAAAGAAAATAAATTTAATGTTCCCTCTTCTCTCAAAACCGGAAATCTTTTCATGTAGGTATATTATATTTAACATGCTTTGATGCGAGTTTTTTAACTACCCAGCTAAAAATAATACGAAGTATTTACAGAAATAGGTAGATATTTTATATGGTGAATTATAATTTTGATGTGTCTTCATTTATTCAACTCACACCTTGGCCACATCCAGCGGGAGTTTTCTTTAACGCAAATAACGCAACCGACTCTTCATAAAATTTAAATGTGGGCCTCCAAATAGTTCAAACCTATACAAAAATGCGTTTACTACCTAAAAAATAATGTTTCTTTTTTTAATAAAATCGATTCAGATTACACGGAATAAACACATAAGAATGTTAAAATCAACGACGACCCGTGAGAATACCTAGGCAGATCATGACGTGTGCTAAAATACGGCAAATTAAGACAGAAAATATGAATATTTTATACTTACCTACACAGTGAAAATAAATTGTTTTATTGTAGTGTGCCTCAAAATCAGTTTGTGCATCGGATCTCTACGTCACTAAACGCGCCATTGGCCACCTCGAATTTTTTGTTTATAAACATCATAGAACTCTTCATTTACTTAATGAAGGAAAGATAGCTAATTTTCAACATTAATTATATAATAATTATCCTGACGATAGACTAAACATGGTTTCCCAAACTATGTTCCGCCGAACCTGAATAGGTGTTCCGCGACCATTTGGAAAGGTTTTATACACTGCAACACATTCCAAGATCTTCTACTAGGTAGAAGTAAAATAAGTAAAACTAAAATAATTAAAGAATCTACTTCATATTGAAAAGCGAGTGATGATCAATCTCCACTAATGTTTATGACGTCAAGTATCTAGATAGGTCATGCTTCCCACAAGGGGGGGGGGGCTGACAGACCTTTAGCATAGGGGCCTGGGCTTGGGCCCTGCGTGAGAGATCGATCAGCCAAGTGAGATAAACACACATCACAAACATGCACTAATAGTAAAAAAATGTCGCCGGCGCTGTTTCACTTCAAACATACTAACATTTAATAATATGTGGTTTTGCCATACTTACAATTTTTGATTATTGTCGATATTTGACATGTCCATAATTGTGCATGTCAACATAAAAGTGGGTGTATTAAAAATACAAAAAATCGCTTAAAATACCTTTAATTTTACCGCGAACACCATTTGGAATATGCAACTTTAGATCGTCACATTGCCTTTAACCTTAGCGATTGTTTAGTCCAGGGTTTCCCAAACTATTTCTGCAATGGAACACTTCGCAAACCCGGCAATTTTAACGGAACACTTAGTTTATTTTGTAGGTTATTTATTTGCGCAGCTAACCGGTCTGCCAATTTTGGCAACTGTCGTTAAACTGATAAGACTTGTCAGCCGGTCAGTAAAAACAATATACCCCATCTTTCATCTTTCATCAAAAGATGGTTCTCCGTCTGTACAACCCGAAGCGGGCCCCCAGACTAGGATCTTTGGCGGGCCCCCCTACCTATCGCTAAGGACAAAGACAGTGTGAAGCTCTACAATAGTGTTTTCCAAACGGTGTACGCGGTAAAATTTATGTGTATACTTAGTGATTTTATCGTATATTTTAATACATCCATTTGAATTATGGAGATGTCGAGTATTGATACACAATTAAAAATTGTATCGTACAACCACATAACTTTAAATAATAATATTACCGAATATTTTTACTATTCAAGCAAATTTTTTTTATGTGTGTTTATCTCACTTATCTGGTCGTCTCGCCTCGCCGGGCCCCTCCTGAACCCGGGCCCTCAGGCTAAAGCCCTGTCAGCCCCCCCCCTTGTGGGGGCCATGGCCACTGTACGCAACTATCCTGACCATCCACCACTCTTTAAGCACCTATTATCATCAAATAATAATAGTCTACAATAGTCGCAATCATATAGGCTCCATGTCATATTGTTTAATAATAATACTTAATACGAAATAATCTGATTTAAGTGTTTATGTTCTATCAAAATAAGGTACATTTTGTTTTTGACAGCTGTGAAATCGTATCCGGAAAATTGTACGTAAACAGTTCACCGCAGGATACTTTTATCGTGCGCCGCAGTACGTATAACATTTTATCAAATGACAAGTTCTTCGTTGAATATTTCACCGTGGAGTATATTTGTACGTAAGCTACAACATGTGGCGAATTTTATGAGATGTCTTTACTAGGTTAGAGTTAATTTAATTGGAACAGCACTATTTGCAAACTATCACCGCATTTTGTAAGATACGTACAAATGTATTCCATGGTGAAATCTTCAACGAAGAACTCGTCATTTGATAAAATGTTATACGAACTCATGTTTCACGTACTGCGGCGCACGAATAAGTGTCCCACTATGAACTGCATACGTACAACTTACATGTAACCCTGTGAAATAGGACCACGAAGTTTTGGCGCCTCTTTTTTCTTTTCATTTGTGTTTTACTTGTGTATTTATGTTGTGAATTTAGATATATTCAAAGAGAATAGATAACTATATTTTTCGTTATTGTCATAAGATTCGAACGTTTAAATGAGCTCTGACACCTAAGTAGTCGAATCAACATAACGTGAAAACTGTGTTTTTATCTCAGAGTAATGATGTATAGAGAGCGCCTATCGTTCGGCAAAATGAAGCCGTGTTTCTTGCGTGTAACGTACGGTAGAACCTCAATTTTATTATTATCAACTTAACTATGAAACGTTATACCATCATGTTGCTTCTTAATACGGCTACCAAATTGAAACACAACATAGTTAACTAGTTCTAATAAAATAACAACTTCACTAACTTTATATTTAACACAAAAACAATAAATTTCAGCAACACGTGCTCGCAGTTTTTAAATGAATGTAATCAGTCAAATCCATATTTACCGGCGACGTTTCCAAAAAATATTTAATTCAGCCGTAGAAATTCTATCTTACTCTAACGCATAGTGAGGATAGGATATAAGTGTGCCAAATGCTTACTCACTCGCACTTATGGTTCGTTTTTGTTCATGCCTTGGTTTTTATAAATAAGTTAAAATAAACAGGGCACAGTCATTTTTCGCAACGATATCAAATTATAGTACTCTTTATAAAGAGACTATCAACAATATGTGTGCAAGTTTATTGATAACGGAAATAATATTGTTTGTGTAACATTTTTTTATGATTCCTGGTAAAGCATAAGTGTTATGAGTTTAATTTTATGTGCATAATGATTTTTTATTGCACTAGCATTTTTAATAGTTACTCTAAGGCCCGTTTCAGACAGGACACCGGTATCGCGATCGATATAATATAGGAGACCTTTGTATTCGAGTAAAGGGGCCTTTGTGTTATGTTTATGAACGCTCAGAGCTAATGAGTCAACGCATAATTTCGCTTTATAAATTAGAACATAAAACCGGCTGCGGTAATAAAAACAAGTGTATCGGCGGCTTGAGAATGTAGCGGCCGACGGAAAAGTGTACCGGGCACGCTTTGACTCGTTAGCTCAGGGACGTTCATAAACATAATACAAAGGCCCCTTCATTCGAATACAAAGTCGTCCTTATATTATATCGAGCGCGACACCGGTGTCCCGTCTGAAACGGGCCTAAGTTCAATAATAACACAAACCAATGTATTATGAGTTTTCAAATCACGTTTACGTTTGTTTTTTAATTAGTCAATTAAAATTGCTAATTACTTGTATTAAATTCACGATTTGTATTACATGTCTGAGTGTAAAAAGTAAGGTGTATTAATCGAATAATGGATTTTTTTAACCAATGCCGAGACTTGTTTAAAATGCATGTGATTTTAATTGAAATGGTTATCGTACTACGCTGTCATGAATGATGCAGGTACCCACTAATGGCAGAAATTTTATTTATGACTCAACTGGAAAATTTTTGCGTTGTTAGATTAACTATTCTTATCTCTCGGCCATGGCCCTCACACGGGGGTGTCAGGACTTTTTGTTTTGTTGCCAGGTTTGGTTGCCAGGACAGTTTTGAGGACAGGAGCGTGACGAATCTGCCATATATACCTACTAGAAAAACTATTTTTGGAAATAAATACGATCCCCGACGGGAGTTGAACCTATAAAACTACAATTACGCTACGAGCATCCTACATAATTATGACGAATTTAACTAATAGTTCTTACAGTCATGAAATGCTTAACAAATTGCGTTAATGTTGACTGTCGGTTTTGTGTGTTTAAATTAAGGGGGGACATGTTCGGCGTAGGTCAAAATTGAGTTTTTATTTTATTTTCAAACCATGATCCTGGACACTCCTTAAACGTTGTAGATAATCTATTTATATAATTTTGAAGCCTTATTATCCTTTATATTTATTTTAAACATTTGATGACTGCATAAAGTATTTTGGTTACATAAAATAGTATTCTTTTAAACCTCTCGCTCTAATGTTTTAGAATATAGTCATATTTCGGTACATGAATGTGCAGTGTAAAAACCATTAGTATAATTTATGACAAGATAATTTTAATAAAATATTTACGATAAAAAATTATATTGATAATCTCTGTGATCCCAAATTTGACAAGAATTAGGCATTTTATTTTTCAAAAATTCGGCATAAATTCATATATTGCAATGTCATTAAATTTATATTTATTAGCCGAATTGTTTAAAAAAAATAATATTCATTTTAAGAAACACTGATGACCACATCACACCATCGTTTCAGTGATAAATTTGAATATTTTGAAGTGATTTAAGTGTCGATTTGATAAAAATATGTTATCATGCAGGTATCAGATTTCTTATTTATTTGCGGTCTGTTATTTTTGCGAACTGGCACTGAATATTTTTTTAACAATTTTGATGTCAACTGCAACAAAAAAATATTTATTTTATTTGCTTCTCAAAATAAAATTACATGTTAAAACGTTATATTGGCTAAGTAGCTGTATTGCTAGGGTTACCAACCATTAAATTTATTCAAGAACTTCTTTTATTCTCTAGCTATAATTATGAAAATGAGACAAAAGAGATCCTCTAGAACGTTTTATTTTCATACAAATTCTGAAATCTGAGAATGCTTTTACATTATTTATATACAATAATCAACTAATGCGTAATTTCAAAACACCTCAGATACTTACTTGAAAAAATCTTTTTTGAAAAAAATACGATGCCCGAAGGGTCTTGAACCTAGGTCTTAGATGGATTCGCACCGACCAATTTACCAATCTAAAGTGCATCCCATCTAACTACAGCGAAATTGACTAGCAGTTTTTTTTATATGAAGTGCTTATCAACTTGCATTAATTTTGTCTATCGGTTTTCGTTTTTTAAATAAATGTATCATTAATTGTCTTAATTACTAACAGGCGCCCAGATCACAACAAATTTTAGTTATTACGTACTTGCACTTGCTAATAATTTAATAAGCTATTTATTTTATTCAACGAAGGCGTCATATTTTTTTCAAAGATTTTTTATAGTAGGTACATATCTGAGGTGTTTTCAAATCATGTATGTTTAATATACAGAATGTTATATTCTCAAATCTTGTGAATTTTTATTAAATATTAAACTGGACCGGTTTTGTCAGTCTCATAGGGACATTGTCAACTAGTCGATAGCTATTTCGGTTATAACATCATTGTCAAGACTGAGTTTTATTTAAATTAATATAAAAACTTTTAAAATATACGTGGTGGGCAACTGGTTTTATTGGTTTTGATTTAATTAGCGGTGTTAACACATAAACGTAAATATAAACAGGTCAATTATGTATATCATCAAGATATTAAAATATAAAAAAAAAAATAATTACCTTCCCTATGATTTCCTTTATTCATATTAATAAGGTTACTTTTTTAAAACATTTTGATTTGGTGTGCAGCGAAACAAATCCCATTCACCAGTGTCCCGTGATGTAAAAAAGTTTGGCAGACACTGCTCTAGACTCTCGATCTGTGTTAGTGATGTTATAGGTACAAACTTCTGGATATATTAATTATCATAGTCGGTCGGCAGTTATAATTTTTTTTTTTGATTCTATTTTTTCTGTTTTTCTTAATCAATAAATAAATAAATAGTTAGCACGGGTCAGAAGGAACTATTAAATCTACATATCATTATGTCAGTGTTTCCAAACCTTTTTCTGTTTGACGTAACACTTGAAGGATTTTGTAAAGTCTATGGGAAACCTAACTGGTGCATATCGAGGGTATACTGACAGAACGCATTATTTCAGTTTTTGCTGTTTTTCTGTTTTAAATGCCAAAATGTATACAATTTTACGTTCTACGTCCTGGTAAAACGCATAAAGGCATAGGATATAATGGTGAGAAAATATAAACATTATTAAATCATATTGTTATATTTTTATTATGATAGAAAGCATGATAATGACCTAATGCGTTCTGCGTATACAAAATACAGGACTTGTAACATGTCGTATATTGTGTTTTCCATAAAGGTTAGTCTTTATAATGTAGAAAAAATGTTTTTAAATCATAAAAAAATCTACGTGGGAGAATGCTTTGAAAAAAATTTAAAGTCCTTTTTGCGATTATCTCAGAACTTGTTTTAATGAGTTAATGCTTTCTGTCTGTATACCTTCGATATTAAGGTAGATGCTGGTATACTAAAAATAAGCATGCACCACAATATACAGTGATACACACACACTGGCAACTTACCATCCCAAAATGCCACAATATACTATTTTTAGTCCCACTAAATGCTATCATATAAATTACTGCATCACACAAAGACTGTCTATCCCTTTGCGTTACAACGTGAAAATTATATATCTCCACGAAATCTACTGTATTATTCACATACTTTCCTTAATTTACTGCCCCATTAGAATGTGCCACCACCAGGCTACAAATGGTGGTTAACCTTTTCTTTACGATTCTAATAAATTCCATCCGTTCCGGTGGTATCACCTTGGGTTACCGTACGAGATTAACAATATTATAGCAAGTAAAAGGGAAATACATATTTTATAACAGCATAAGCACCTAAGTCTGATACGGTTTCATTATTATTATTATTATTTGTTATTTATTTTATCTATAAAACGATCAAAAAGGAATCAGAACTTATAGCCTATAAGTCATAATAATATCTTGATCTCACCTCTTACTGTTAAATCTCTTTCTCAGAATTGAGTACGTCTCACTTGTCGCATATGAGGCATCTAATTCAAAAAGCGATAAGTCCACATTTGGTAAAAATCGAGAAAAAAATATGCACGTATTCTTTGTATAATTTTACACAATATGTATTGATCTATAAATTCCAAAACGCGACATAACCCTACGAAAAACGTTTCATATTATTTAAAGCTTGGTTGATTTCGCACGTGTTTAAGTCAACCAATAAGGGAACGTTCAATATTGAAAAGCGCGTCTCCCATGATGTAGCATCTGGTAAACTCATGACAGTGCCACAGAAATATGTGCCTTATGTGGAATAAATTAAAAAGTGAGGTACAAGTAGCGCTACGTCAAATTTTATTTTGCCTTTATTTATTACATTTAAGAGTTTATCGGCTGAAATAAATTGCTATTATGTTCTAATTTCGACATAGAATACAACGGAAAAAATAATATCACGTAAAACAAATAATTGAAGCTTGAAACATAAAAACGTTGTTTTCCGAAAATATTGAATTGTGGACTTGTCGCTTTTTGTAATTAGACGCCTCATATACTTTTATATCTATCTCTTTTGTTCGTTGTGGAAGGCGAGGCTCTGTTTGCAATGTACATTTATAATTTATGATGGGTAAATTAAATCTGCCGGAAATCTATCTATCAATTATTATGTTTACTGGATAATGCTGTCGATTTTGATAATAATAACATTTTAATTATATGAAATATTGACGATTCTAGGAATAGCCGAAATACCAAGTTGACGAAGTGTATATTAACTGAAATATTTGTAGTTTAATGAGCTGGGTAACCTAAAATGACATTATAGTAACAGAAGTGTTAATAAAATTAAGTATTCACTTCGGGTACATGTTTTGATGATGTCTTATAATTTTTTTCCCTCAATTAATAAAGCAATCCTTAGCAATCGAGACCTTAACCTAGGTTATGGTATGCGTATGGTACGTTGTTATGAGTTATCTCAATTCTTTTCTATGGTATGGATGTATGGACGTTAAACCAAGAGATGTCACGGAGACTTGAAGCTTTCGAGATGTGGCTGTATAGACGCATCTTCAAAATTCCTTGGACTGACCGGGTGACAAATGTTGAAGTTTTCAATCGAATGGGGAAGGACCGATAAGTTCTACGTAGTATCAAAACTAGGAAACTACAGTACCTCGGCCACATTATGAGAGGACAAAAGTACAGCATTCCCCAACTTGTCATTCAAGGAAAGATCAACGGTAAGCGTAGAGAGGACGGCGCCGCATTTCGTGGCTTAAGAACCTCTGTGATTGGTACGAGTGCAGCTCCACTGAACTGTTCCGGTAGCAGACGACAAAGATAAGATCGCCTTGATGGTGGCCGACCTCCGCTAGGGGATGGCACAATAAGAAGAAGAACCTAAAGTGACATTATAGTAACGGGAGCTTTAATTTATTTATTTATTTGAAAAAGACACGTTGAGTACATAACAAATTATTAATTCAGGACGTTCACAACATGACATTTAGTAAATTATATACATTTATAAAATGAAGTATTCACTTTGGGTACATGTTTTGATGATGTCATAAAATTTTGTTCCCTCAATTAATAAAAGGTTTCAAGTAGTTATTTTAGCAATCTTTCGAGAATTCTCACGAAACCCTGGTCGAGAAGCACTGCATTATATGAATAAATCGACACTGTAAAAATAAATAAATACATAATAACATATGATTACAACAGTTGATGATATTAGCATATTATTATATGTGAAAATAATTGATTATTTGAGTTCTAAGTATCATTTTATGGAAAATTTTAATTGATAGTGTACGATTATTATAATTTAATTGGTTTTCGGACTATTAATTCCGCTGTAAATACTATTTTTTGATCTTTACGATGATCTCTGATAATAATGTATGTATATTATTTTTATCTTCCAAAGGATCATAATCACGATTCACGATAATACGTACAGGTGCAAAGTTTTGCGCCAAAACTCTATAATCCTATACCGTAGCTGTCAAAATTATAGTATTTGAAAAGTTTTTACAAAAATACTCATGTTTCGTTTTATACTTATAATATAATAATTGTAAATAATAAAATGAAAAAGCCTTTTTAATTCTTACAATCAAAAGTAAATGACGGTTAATTGACTATATCTAATGAATATATATATTATGTATATATATATCCTATCTACTTATTTTCTAGTTTATATAATATTAAATATTATTATTTTTAATATTTTTGTATAATATATAATATATATATTAAGATTTTTTATTTTGTATATATAGGGTGTTTTCTCTAGAGGTATAAAACTTTGAAATGGAATAAAACAAAGATGACTTTTTATATTGACATGAAATTTACTTTATTCGAAAGATGCTCTTCTGGCATTATAATTTAAATATGATTTCTGGCATATGACCGCCACGGCTGGCTCGGACGTGGTCTAATCTGGAGGTCCAATTTTCGATGACTTTTTCCAACATTTGTGGCCGTATATCGGCAATAACGCGGCGAATGTTGTCCTCCAAGTGGTCAATCGTTTCGGGCTTATCGGCGTAGACTAGCGACTTCACATATCCCCACAGAAAATAGTCAAGCGGCGTTAAATCGCACGATCTTGGAGGCCAATTCACGGGTCCGAAACGTGAAACTATGCGGTTACCAAACGTTTCCTTCAATAAATCAATTGTGGCACGAGCTGTGTGACATGTTGCGCCTTCTTGTTAAAACCACAGCTCCTGCATATTATGGTTGTTCAATTGATGAACGAAAAAGTCAGTAATCATGGCTCTATAGCGGTCACCATTGACTGTAACGTTCTGGCCAGCATCGTTTTTAAAGAAGTACGGACCAATTATTGCACCAGCGCATAAAGCACACCAAACAGTCAATTTTTCTGGATGTAACGGTGTCTCAACATACACTTGAGGATTATCATCACTCCAAATACGGCAGTTTTGTTTATTGGCGTATCCATTCAACCAAAAGTGAGCTTCATCGCTAAACAAAATTCGCTTATGAAAATCGGGATCAACGGCAATGTTGTTTTAGAATAAATTTTCACAATTTGGAAGCGTTGTTCAGGCGTCAGTCTATTCATGTAGAAATGCCAAACCAAACTAAACATAAATCACTTAACAGCTGACAAAATGGCCGCCAATTAAAAAAGTGCTGCCAGCTTAAAGTTCTATATCTCTAAAAAAAACACACTTAGTAGTAGTAGTACTATTAGATAATGTTTATAAAGTAAACAATGATATGTAATTAGTTTGTTTGGTTTGTAAGAACCCCTCTTCGGGTGAAGGCCTCCTCCAAAGAGTCCCACTGGACACTGTTTTCGGCTATTTGTAGCCAATTTGGGCCCGCTGTCTTTATGATATCGTCTTGCCATCTCACATGGGGTCTTCTTCTATAGCATTTTCCTTTTGGGCCATTCCATGAAGTAATTATTTTTGTCCATCTCTCATCTTGTAGTCGCGCTACATGACCCGCCCATTTCCATTTAAGTCTTTGAGCATGGATTAGAGCGTCTGTGGCTTTTGAAATATTTGATATAATTGTATATAACCTGGATGAAATGTAAGATGATACATTATTTACGTTATTTCCATTTTGAGCAACCATTCCTGTAAAGTGTTTATTTATTATAGTCTCAATTTTTGCTAAATACTACGTGATTTAATATTAACATACAAAATCTGATTACATTAGGTAGTTAGTAGGTGGGTCCCGGGTTCGCTTCACGGGTATGACAAATTTACAGTGGTTAATATTCATTTCTGGTAAGAAAATATTTGTCAATTATTCAACATCCACTCTGCGGAGACCCATATTTATGATCTTTTCGGATTGAACATGGTTAATATTGTATATTTTCAGTTAAAACTGTGAAGGTACACTTTTATTTAAAAAATGAAAAAAGTATCAGGGCACTATGCATTGTGAAAGGGTTTTCGATTCGATTCGAATGCAATGAGTCTGGTGGCGCTAATGTAAAATGCAGTTTGTTTCGAATGATATACATTATAAGGTTAAAATATGTTTTTATTTTTTTCAAGTTTAATTATCCGGTTACATTTAAATTCTACGTAAAATATTTCACCGTGGCACAGTTCACCGTGAGCTTTCTATCGGAAAAATACGGTCTCCAATTTTATTAGATTCAATATGAACATTAATTCAATTCTCATAGCTGATTTTGGCAAAATTCATTAATTCAAGTATGAAAACCTAACCTAACCTAACAAATAATCCAGGATATCGGCTATTTTCAAAATTTTTTGCTGCTGGCTTCTGTAAAGTATAAACCGACAAGAACCGTGTTTTATTTAGACATGAATTTTATGTCAGTACACGACCCAAAGAGGTTGGACGGTCTTTAATATACGGCCATATATTTTCGATACAACATTTCACAGTGAAGTGTGATACGGCGAACTGCATACGTACAAGTTTCCGGACGCGCAATTATCCACTTTGATATCTCTGTGCGGCGGATACATTGCAACTCTTACAGAATATAAAAATTAACAAATTAATGGAAATTTTAGAATAAAAATTGACGTTTTTTATAATTACGTTTTATGTATTTTACGTATTAACAAAAACAATAAAAAAGTTTATTCACCATATTATTATAATATGTTTTTGAATGACATTTCTTTAGAAAACGACTAGCTCATTTTCACTATTTGAAAGAATTGGTCGGATGGGTTTCATGAAGGTTTTGTTTTTTTTAAAGCAAACAAAATATGCCTGGATAATAAATATACTTGTGGTGTGTCAGAGATAACCGAAATTACCTCTATCCTAACATATTTTTACCCAAGTCACAGCAAAAGGAATAAGACGCGTCCGCACTATTGGAAATATTAAAATCTTCAGTGTTGTTGAATTGGTGGAAGTGTAAAATCACGACGTCCATCTGCTAGGGTCAACGATTGCAGCATCCGCTGACATCATTTTCCTCCTGCAACATTACTGCAACTGAATTATTATTATAGGCACCTACTATTGCCACTGTGAACCGTGCGCTGTGACGAAATATTGCCGGAAATTTTAACTTTCATTCACTCGAGGGAGAGTGTAATATTACGTATTACAGACATTTCGCCATGGAATTATTATAAGACATACAATTAAATACGATTTATTGAAAAATATGTTTAAATAAATAATTACAAGATACAAAGAACTTTTTATATACAACGTTTTTAAATTTTCTGTTGAATTTATTATGCTCAATATGCTCAAACTTGTACTTGATATGAAGTAAATAAAAAACAAACAAACAAACAAATATAGAATACTGAAATGTCATTTTGATTTCCATACTAACACACGTATATATTAATAATTTAGTTGCTAGGACCACCCACTTAGCAACCAATAATAGTGGATTGGATTGCGGATTTCTTCCGAAATAACTTTTCATACAAAACATAATTAACTGAAAATGAATTCAATTCTACTTAAAGATGGCTAAAAGTATTAAAAGAATGCATTGGCATCGTGTTCTGATATATTCTAAAAGTTTCAAATGTCTAGCTAGTCGGAAAGTTAGTTAAAAATCGATTGCAAGATTTGTACTGGATAAACCACCACCGGACAAATAAGAATACGAGCTAATAAAAACGTAAAATGTTAATTCACACCAATCTAAAATGAACAGATTTTTTAAAATATGATTCACCAGCAAAGTAAACTGAAGAGTTTATAGACATAAGGCTACGTTTTCAGTGAAGGTGGTTCTGGTCTCAATTACCAAATATAACCTTTTTAAAATTATTGAATGGTTAACAAAGTAAAGGGTCAATATCTGGATACAAATCGGTTGAGATGTCACGGAGTTATTTGTATACAATGGCTGTCGGGTTACAGTTATTGATTACTATGTCTTCTCTGTTGATCTATCCGATTTAACTTCTATTCTACACAGTGGAATAATTTTTGTTTCGCTTTGTTTATTTCTTCAAAAGTTATAAGAACTTCTAATGTTTTTTTGGACATCATTACAGAGCAGTTGGCGACCTACCTTGCCGAAGGAATAAAATAAACGTGTGAACACTAAACAGAACATAACATATAATAGATATTTTACTAAAAAATACATGCACTAAATAATAGATATTTACATAATGTTTTGTGCTAAAAATATCCACTGCTTTATTAGTTGACCCCTTAGTCCAGTAGGCTACTGTGTGTAAAACAACACAATCATTATACAATATGCGCAAACGTTGATAAGAATTGTCTTTACATGTCCATGCGGAGGGGAAATACAGGATGCCAACCACATCATATGGGAGTGTTTGAGTATGTGCTCCGAACGGGAGGAATTGCTCAGATCGGTCCAACCAGCTGTTGGACCCATCGGCCCGTCCGACCTGGTTGCTACTAAGGCCAATTATCTTACTTTCAAAAAATTTGCGGCGTCTTACTGCGGGCGTGAAGATCTCTTCACATAAATTTTGCTGTCCGTATGATTAGCTTCGTTCTTTTGATTTAATAAACAAGTAACTTCATTTTCTTTTTAGTAATTTCCATGTGTTTTTTCTCTCCTCGGCACTTTTCATTAGAGTAAACTCAGTCAGAGCTCACTCTGAGCGTAGCAACCTAAGTCTTGGGTATTTTCTCCCAGGACACTCCCAGGCCAATTTTTAGATGCTTCACATCACCAATTGAAGGGTCCCGTGATACTCTCGATTAAGACCGAGGGTGGTACGGGGCGGGTTTGGTGGAGGGCTTATAACTTCAATGTCTTTAAAAACATGAGTCGTTTCACATAATTAAGCAGACAGTGCTGAGATTTCAAGGACAAATAGTATCAAACTATATTTAAAAAAAAAACCTTTTGATTATCTCGTTTATTTGAAGATTGTGTCAGTAGAAGATTCGATACAGTATGTGTATGTGAATACTAAATTCAATACTTAGAAACAGATGGCCCTGTTGGTACTTTTTTTTACCATTAAAATGTATTTAGATTATTTTTCTCAATGTGGGCTTTTCATAGCTAGTGGACTAGTATGAAGTCTTCGCCACTGTGGCATACAATCCATTTTCTCGTGTATACTTGGCTGGTGCTGTTACATTGATACGCAATTACTTATGGAAATCGCAGTGTGAGCGCGTAACTAAAGAGATTATATTTTGCGATGCACTCAGGACATCCGCTAATATTAAATTGCGTTAAAACAACATCGGAAAAAATACTTTTTAAGACTTGATATTGCATGTTAGGAAGTGTCTGTTTGCATAACATTAGAAACTTAGTGATGAAATCGGGTTAAGGAAAAATAATGTTAAAATCGCTTTGAAAATCTATACTAAACATTCGACTCGATTAAATGCACATGCTCAGTAAATTGGATCTTTATTTCAACATGACAGTTAACTCCAAAGTATCGATAAAAATGTTATGATGAATTCCAAGAGTTAAATATCTCGATGTGTTAAAAATAATTTTTCTTAACGATAGCTGCGCTAACTAGAAGAAATAAGGCACCAATTGTTATATCTTGAGTTATCATGATTTAAAATTAAATACAACATCATTTGTTTACCATGATATACCGTAAAGCGACAAAATACGATATGTCAGCACTGCAACGTTCCCTCTAATTTTTCTATTGTGTGTGCAGATCATCAACGCATCTGAGCAGTGTGTGTTTCTTCTTTTGGTGCCACCATAATATATTGAATATAAAATACGTATAATGCTGACGTGTCCATGAGACATTGTACCGGGAACCGATTGTAGTATAGCATTGAGATCAAATTCGTGTCCTAAATAAACACTGTATATTAAAATTATGAATGATTTAAAAGTAGGTGCTTATAACTATCAAATTGTGCCTATCAATTTAACGTTCTTAATGAATCTAATAAAATTGGAACATACAATACTCTACGAACAACGTGCCATTTTTTATCTTAATTCTATACAGTCGTCTCTTTTCAGTTCGATAGCTCACGGTGAAGTGTGATATGGTGAAATGTAATACGTACAATTTAGATGTAATCGAATGCTGGTAAGTAGTGCACGATGTGCATAGATGTGACGAGAGGCTGCATGATTGGATCATTATCTCATTGCCTTTGTCCCAAGTGATACCATCACAATTTATTACAAGATACCAAGCTAGTTATTCTGTAACTAAAAATATGCAAAAATAATATTGTATAGATAGGTATTCTTGATGTTTTATTATTTATTTCAACGCGTGGTTGTGACATGGTAGGATGTTTTATAGTTGCATTTTCGAGCTATGATTGCTTCTGATATAAGCAGTAATTTGTATTCCAGCAAAAGAGCAAGGCATTCTTTGCTTCCAAGGTCTTTTAGATTATGAGGTGATTTGTGGCAATTCATAAAATAGCGAAGTTTTTGAAATCTAAGCACCGCACATTTTCACCGCACGATTTTGACAGATTCTAAATTTTTTTTTTCTGTATTGATCTCCATAGCAACTGATTTGTTTTTTTGTTATTTTACGGCACCTGAATTCAATCATCAAGAGTCCGACCTACCCTCGAACATAAAATAAATAATAAAAGATGGCAGCCAGTCTCCTGTTCGATGTAAATGCGAGAAAGATTTACTTATTCACCCCACGGTATAAAAAATATATTGCCAAAATCCAGACATAATCATCAGTGGGTAAATAATTATATTACAATATATTAAAAACACACTAATTTTAAATTTCAACAACTTTTATTACTGCTTCAGAGATGAAGGAGATAAGGACCTGGTTAGAGTTTGTGATTTCGTGACTTTTTCATTTCTCGAGATCAAGAATAATGTTTTTCTCGAGAATTCAAGATTGGTTTTTTGATTTCTCAAAATTTCTCGAGATTCTTGAGAAATCTGCATTAAGTATTATTAAAATACCTCTTGCTAAGCATTTTTTTCAGAAATTCCATTGATTCAAAAATTTAAAAATCCTCTTCGAAATATGAGTGGAGTTTTTTTTGCTTTTAATGTTTTTATGAAAAATTCTCGAGAAATGAAAAATTTTCGAAATTTCGGCAAACGTATTTCTCCAGAATTTTCGAGAACTCTACTTTGGCTTGCAAAATTCCCGGAATTGGCGGATCTCGATTATTTTTTATATGGTAAATATATGCTAAGATCCAGAACCATTCAGCATTCTTGAAGAAATCGCGACAGAAATGCGTTGAAAGGAGCAGAAAGTTACATAGGCTATAGGTGCGCATATTTAGCCGATACAAAATTAAAAAAAATATATATATATATTACTTTTATACACAGTTATTAGCAATCAAAATTTTAACTTGACACTTGGCCCAGTCTTTATTATATTATGTATTTAAATGTTTATATTGTTTATAATATATCTATTATTATCATTGGTATTGGTGTTGGAGAAACTGTGGAATTTTTAAATTGCACACATTATGTAGGTAGGTATGCAATGTGTTAAATTGGTAATTGACTAAGTTGCTCCACACTCATTATCATAATATAGCATTACACTTTAGTATAAGATAAGTATTATCCGCTTTATTGTGTAATAAAATTAATATACGGCTACTTATTTATAAAGTAAATCACCTACGTACAAAATAAACTCACGTATTAGCGATAAAAATATTAAATTCACTCTTTGGTAACCAAAAGCCATAATTTAGTAATTCCAAAACTCCACATTCCAATTCAGTATCCCGTTTTTAACAGTAATTACATTTTTAATGAAATTATAAATTATTCAAGACGATAATAAGTACGCGATGTGACATTATTAATTGAATGTCTTTCTTATATATAAGTAATTTTACATGTTATAATTTTACAACGTTTTTCTTAGCTTGTACCTATTCTTATTTTTCCGGTGGTTCTTTGTCCGGTACAAATCTTGCAATCGATTTTTAACTAACATCCCGACTAGCTAAACATTTGAAACTTTTAGAATATATCAGAACACGATGCCAATGCATTTTTTTTAAATACTTTTAGTCATCTTTAAGTAGAATTGAATTCATTTTCAGTTAATTCTGTTATGTATGAAAAGTTATTTCGACACCATTATTGGTTGCCTGGTTGACTCTCACGATGGCCGCGCGGATTAAGCGTCAGCCTATAATAGCATCGTGGGTCCCAGGTTCGAATCCTGGGTCTGGCAAGTACACATATTGTTTTTCAATTTGTTTATGAGTCAGAGTATGGACCTAGTAGGTTGAGCAAGTGGCTGACATCCATTTCTCGTAAAAACAAAAATCTGTTAATACAAAGCTCCACATTTTAGAGGCCCATATGATTCTATTAGGATCGGACTTGGTCGAAAGAAAAAGAAAGAATTGGTTGCTAGGGGTCTGGGGTCCTAGCAACAAAATTATTAATATATACGTGCGTTACTATGGAAATCAATATGACATTTCACTATTATTTCTATCTAGTACAATTTTTTTTGATCGTTTAAGCTAGTCAAGTCAAGTTTATATGATTCAACAGAAAATTTAAAAATGTTGTATATAAAAAGTTCCTTTTATCTTGTAATTATTCTAAGCCTAAAATGCGCACGGGTCTTCTACGAAGTCTAAAGCGGATGAACAATACAAATGAAAATAGCGTAATTTTACTGCCATTCGTATGACGCAATGAAAAAATAGTTATTAATTAAATTATACGTGCATATAACTTAGAGTAATGGTTCCTTAAAAAGAAAAGCATGAATCAGATTTATTAGAAAGTTTTAAAAGACATTTAGATGACTTAATTATATTATTAATTGTGGAAATAATTACTTTACATAATATACACATTCAATTTATATATATATATAACGTCGATTAAATTGCAAAATTGTATATCTGCAAAATATGCGTTTTTTTATATGATATTTTTGTATAATTTAAAATGCAAAAATCGCCTTCACACACATGTAAAATAACACAATTTACAGAAATTGCATTTTCGTTTAAATTATGAAAACTTTTTTTGAATTGATTCAACTGGCATACATTTTTACCACGTTTTTCTTAGCTCGATTTCTTGTTTGTCCGGTGGTTGTTTATCCAGTACAAATCTTGCAATCGATTTTAACTAACTTCCTGACTAGCTAGACATTTGAAACTTTTAGAATATATTAGAACACGATGCCAATGTTTTCTCTTAATACTTTTAGCCATCTTTAATATAATTGAATTCATTTTCAGTTAATTCTGTTTTTTATGAAAAGTTCTTTTGGAAGAAATCCGTAATCCAATCCACTATTATTGGTTGCTAAGGGGGTGGTCCTAGCAACTAAATTATTAATATATACGTGCGTTACTATGGAAATCAATATGAATGTCAAAATGATATTTTAGTATTATTTCTATCAAGTACAAATTTTTTTGATCGTTTAAGTTAGTCAAGTCAAGTTTTTATGATTCAACAGAAAATTTGAAAACATTGTATATAAAAAGTTCTTTTTATATTGTAATTATTATTATTTATGTTCGACTATCTTAAACATACACATTTTTTTTAAATTGTCATAAGTACACACCATCTACCGAGAATTAGAGAATTTCCTCGAAACGTACTCTCAAACAGTGATGGTTTTAGGTACCTACGTGAATGTCTGTGGCGCGCCATTATATGTATTACAATGAGTATTAAATAAGATACAATAATGGGGGTGGTGCCAAAATTTTTTATGCTTCGATTCATTTTACTAAGATGTCGATTATTAATTATAATGATGTGACAGCATCGATTGCTTCATGAAAAATCGCCACTGCTCTCAATTATATGTATTCGTTCCTTCATTCGCCGCCCTTTATAATAATGCCGTCTATATGCAACGCATGATCTGCCCACCGCCACGGGGCATAGTTGAATAAGCGTAATGTATTTGAGGCCATATATATGCAACCGAGTGAGTATGGTAATATTCGCCACTATCAAAACTGAATTAGGACAAAATAACATTATGTTGATAAGTTAGTTCAAGACCCTACGCGGGAAAATGTTGCGTCGCTTGCCAAGATCGTTCCAAATTTAAATCTTTCCCGCGCCCCGATCACAAAGAGAGTGCAGTGTGTCTTTAAAATAGAGGACAACGCACATTATTTATAACTAACTATAGAGTATGACTACTCTTATGTTCGTATCGACAACATCAGAGAGAAACTTGGACGAAGTTATGCAGAAAAGACCAAACCACAAAAGTAAATGAGATTTTTATTTATGCAAGCTGTTGCATACATCAACCGGTTAAACCTATGTACAGTTCGTTTCTTTTAAAAATATATTCACTGTTTCAAAGGTAAACTCACTATGCGATATTCTGGAAAATCTGAATGCTTTACGTTTCATCCATCAATATAATGTTATTAACTGTAAATTCTTGGTGGGAAAACTATGTACCGGTAGTCCCAGAAGTACCCGAACTGACGTATAGATAGCAGTTGTTGTTTGGAAATAATGACCATGATAGAAAGTACCAAGCTTATAAAGCCTAAGTGCGATGCTATATTGTTTAGTAATTATTTGTCAGCCATCAACAGTGAACGCTCTCAGTGAATTTGTAAACATGGAAAAAATTGGTTATAGTTATGTGATACAATACTTTCATTTGAAAGGCTTCAGTCCAACCAATATCAAAGCGGCGCTAGATTCTACTCTGGGGGTGTCTGCTCCTTTGTTTACAATAGTAACATATTAGGTGGCTGAGTTTAAACGAGCTCGGACGAGCTGCCAAGATGAACATCGCAGTGGTCGGCCAAATGAGGTGACTACGCCAGAAATGGTGACGAAAATCCACAAAATGGTATTGGATGAACGTTGACTGAAATTGCGCGAGCTAGCAGACATGGTATGCATTTCAAAAAGTGCTGTACATCACACATTGACTGAAAATTTGGACATGAGAAAGCTGTGCGCACGGTGGGTGCCGCGATTACTCACAATGGAACAAAAAGCATCGTGAGGATGTTTCAATCGAGTGTTTGGCGAAGTTTCACAGCAATAAAGCAGAGTTTTTACGTCTATTCATAACCATGGATGAAACATGGGTCCATCACTTCACAACTGAGACGAAAGAACAGTCAAAAAAATTGACTGAAAGGGGAGAATCGGCTCCAAAGAAGGCGAAGACAGTTACATCTGCAGGCAAGGTCATGGCGTCAGTTTTTTAGGATGTGCGTCTGGTAATTTTCATTGATTATCTTCAGAAAGGGAAATCAATCAACGGCGTGTATTATGCAAACTTATTGCAGCGTTTGAGTGATGAAATCAAGAAAAAGCAACCGCATTTGGCGAAAAAGAAAGTTTCGTTTCATCAGGACAATTCATCAGTTCACACATCCGTTATCGCGATGGCCAAAATCAATGAATTAAAGTTCGAATTGCTTCCTCACGCACCTTATTCACCAGATTTAGCCCCCTCTGATTATTTTCTATTTCCGAACTTGAAAAAATGGCTTGGTGGTAAAAGATTTGCCAACAATGAAGAGGTGGAGTCTGCGGTTGATGTCTATTTTGAGGAGCTCAACGATTCTCACTATAAACAGGGTATCGAAGCTATTGAACATCGCTGAGAAAAGTGTATCGACCTAAAAGGAAACTACGTAGAGAAAAAAAATATTTTTTCCCAAATTTTTTGTGTTTTCTTTGTTAGGTCGGCTACTTCTGGGACTACCCTCGTATTACGCAATCCACATCAAGTAATAAATAGCAGAACTGGTTTTATCAGTTGACATACGCCGACGACACCTGCCATAATCTTTTTTAAGTTATACATCTTTTGGGGCGTTTGATAGAGAGTGAAATTGAGAGCTGCGCGCGCACACCGTTACGAAAGTAATCGACAGTATGAAGTTAGCTGCGAATCAGTCAGCTGTAAACAAACGTAAGTTTATAAGTTCCAACGAATTTATTATTTTCGGAGATTTGCAATTCCTTACGTAAACGAACGATTATACGTCAGAGTGACAGTTGTTACTTTAAAAATAAAAACAACGAAAAATAATTACCTATATAATTTAGTGATATAAGTTAAAGTGTATAGAAATATACCAACGGCGCTCCAATAAGCGGCCCCTTTTCTTGAGTGTGCAATTTAACAAGATAATTAAGAGCTAGTCGAAGAATCTAGGTTATCACAAGTTTTGTTTTTGTTTTCTTACGCCAAAGAAGTAAAACTTCTAACACGCGTACATAAGTACACGCACCATTTTTTTTAATGTGCGAATTACTGTCACTATCATGATAATGCTTTTAGACTAGTATATCGATGTATTATAATTATTGGAATGATAATTTGATCAACAAATGGACGGTTATTTGTATTGTAAATTCACGCAGTCGCACCAAGAATTCAAAAGTGGACAAGACATTTTTGATCCGACAACAGTGGCGAAGGCTCCATAGTAGGCGATTATTTTAAGCTTACCTACTAAGAAAAATAGATCTTCAAGAATTTAAATTTAAAAAAATACGCTGTAAAATCCAAGATAATTGATAGTCATCTATCGTCAGAATTAGAAGTACACGGTTTTATTTTATAATTTAGTAAGGTTTATAACCATAACTAGCGCCGTCTGGATTCAACTATATTATGAAATATTCGATGGGAATTTAAGATGTGGTTTGTATGCGTTTTTAGTCACGTGACGCCACTGACGCCAGTCGCTGTCTGGCTTTTTATTCCGAAATCATATGTTGTTTGTTGTTTAGTTAGCGCTTACATCTGCACACTTATTCAAAATAACTAAGAAGATAATTTAAAAACTAATTTCTATGGGATTCAATCACATATAAATATTGATTGTTGTTAAAAATATAAAATAATTTATCTCGCGATTTTTATTTATCAGTTATTTATACCTAAGTCTGTGTTTTAAATAAAAAAGTATTTTAAAATGTCTAATTTTACGTGTTAAATTATAAATTGTTATGGAACATATTATACACAACAACGGATATTTTCAAAGATGATAGATAATATATTATAAAATAATAAAGGAAAATACATAATTCAATCTAATTGCTTATTTATAAACTAATTATATGAAACTAATTGAGCTTTTGAAATTTCATCAATTTAGTGTACCTATTCATCAGTAGTAATATAGGGTTATCTTCTTATTTCCCGTAAATATGTCTGACAAGCGTGGTTACTCCACAGCCTACCTCTTTCCAAAAGTCACCCTCACCACTGTCCGACAATAATATTATTGAACCTTCACTACGTAATAACTAATAATGGTTGTAAAGATTGTAACCCTATTATGCTATTTTGTTTCTCATCATATTGAGGGATTGTACCGTCTTGCACAACTCCGCCAAATTATATGTTTAGATTGGGCACTATGCCTACATAACAGTATGATGTACCTATTACATTACGAAAGCAATGCTCGAAGTAAAATAGAAAGGGCCGTAACTATAACAGTTAAATCTTCTTCTTCTGATATTCCCTATCGAAGGTCAGATACGCACAAGGATGATCTTCGCCTGTATCTTTATGGATAATGAACTGGGAAATGCTGCACCCTAATATGATTTGGCCCGTGTATTTCTCTTTTTTTCCCATTCTTTTGAGCACATCAACATTTATTAAATACACTGAGATACGCCTGATTAAGAGCATACTTCAGTGAAACGGAAAATCATTTTCAACTATAGGTGCGACAAAATTTTGGACTCGCTGGCAAACGGAGAGCGAAAGTCGAACTGTGAACACGTCAATTTGTTTCGTGATGGCTATGGGGGTATTAATTCTTAAATCGTGTAAAGATGACTAAAAAACGTTACCCATTTACTTGAAAAAGAAAACTTGTCAATGAATATATTATTGTTATTACTAATAGAACAATAAACAGAACATTAAATGGACGCACGTTGAATTTTTATGACAAATTATGTTTTGTTCTGCAGGCTTCGTTTGCACAATCTTCGCGTCATGTAGTCACGATCCGTTGGTGGTGATTTATGGATGCGTCCATGCAACCCCATCTCGGTAGGAACAGTTATTGTGGTAATTAATTCTTTAGCATTCATACCAATAATTTTGTATTGGCAACAATGTAGTAATAATTAATATAAACTTACATTAAATAATAATTATGAACTTACCTAATGCAACCGCCATACTTTAATAATTTAGTGTCAAGATGCAAGATGCAAGAGTGCAGTTCTTATGACAACACTATCAATCAATGATTTAGCCAGCGATAGCATAATTTAACAGAAGTTGAGTGTCGTCAATGGAGCCAAAGCCATGTTATAACCAGACGTCGCGACGGAAATAGTCATTCTATCCCTGACGTCGCCTGAAATAAAGCTCGACGCTATCTAATAAAAAGCTCCCGATAAAAGCTCGCGACAATAGACTGTGTGTTGACTAAATCATGCTTCAACTCAAACACTAGGTATTGTCTTTCTATTACTAGTCTAAGAGATTAAATAATACAGAATTACTATTAGTCTAGGTATATCAAAAGTCCACGTGCCATATCTTTAATATTAATGATGTCGTACTTAATTTTTGGACTCCTTGATTAGAATACACTAATACTTCAATTTATGACCGAGATGCGTTACTGTAAATTGAAATGTGCTATAAGAAATCATTTCGTCACCATCATCAGACGGGGTCAATTCATTGCTGGATGAAGGCTACGATGAAACTAACCTAACTCTATCGGCTCTTCTCGCACCAGGTGGGGTTTAGATCATCCCTGTGGTCGTTTAGCGTCACTTGCAACGACTGTATGGCGGCATTTGTTTAACGGGTTTTCACTCACCGAGTGACACTTGCGTCCCATTTCCATTTCATCTGCTTGGCAACCTCTATATGTCGCGTACTCTTGTCTGCTTCTTTATTCATTGCTTTCTTTTGTAATCTTTTCGTGTTATGCCCAACATGCACGTTTCTATGCCATGTTGCGCTACTCGTATTTTTTGTATTTATTCAAGCTTCAATATTGGGACCAAACCTAAATAAGATTTCATATAAATTAAAAGGATTTCAAGTTATACACATTTATATTTTTATAAAAATCGATGTTTTTTAAAATAACTATGAAACATATTAAAACTATGAATTAGTCAAAAATCTTATAGGTACACTATAGAAAACTTAATAAAATGAATTTTAATAATAAATATGACCATAAAATATATGTAATAATACGACAGGGTCCTTTGAAAAATTCACATTTTATTACATTTTTTTTACAATTATAAGTTTATCTTTGACTAAAATAAAACATATTTTTCTTTTTAATGTTTTCAAATGCATATTTATTAATTAATACAGTTGAAATTGTAAATTAACAAAGCTATGTCTCAAATTTCAAGCTAAAGCAAAATAATAAAAGCACTGTATTGTAAGGACCTTTCTGTAGCCATAACTGTAATTGGTCGAAGTGGGTTCCATGACAAAACAAAACAGTGACAAAACAGGAAACGATAAATATAACTATGACCTTTCTGGAAAAATATAAATTTAACATTGAAATCGTCCTATCTCTATTATGTTGATAGATTTTTAATATCACAGATTTTCAATACGCTATAATAAATCAAATTATACACCTAATTTCTGCATTCCTAATCGCTAGAAAGCCTGAAATAAATGGGACTTTCATCTCATCTTAATCAATATAATATGTTCAAAATGATTGGGTGACTAGGTACAACGAAATAATGACCTAACCTAACCTAACCAAATAGATTCCGCAAAAAATTATGTTTCATTTTTCCCCTGGCTGTTCTGTTTTGTCATGTTCTGTTTGGTCCGGTTACCGGTCGAAATGTGACTTACGATATTAGTCAACGAGACGCACCAAATCCTGGCATCATTTCATTTTATTTTGCGGATGTTTCAGTTTGCAAGTCAATGCAATTCGAGATTATAATCGACTGTTTCGAAGACGCGCCAAATTTAATGCCATTGAAATTTGACAATTATCTTCCTCGATTTTGACTATTCGTATTGTGACTTTGATACGGATATAATCGAATCTTAACTTACAGTGAAAGATTATATTTACCCAAACAGCTATTAAAGACGTGATCTTAATTTATTATAATTACAACCATCGTATAGATATGCAGTGTATATTTTTAAACCCGGTGTAAGCCCGGTTTTTAGGAAGTGATGTATTTGTGAATTTATTAAATTTGTATCAGTTGTATGGTTTATCACTATGCCCAATTATTAAACATTAAAATTATTAAGAGTTTAACAAACACTCAATTTTATTTGTCTTTAATTGTAGTAAATCTTAATGTGTTGTGTTTTAAAATCTGTTTCGTTGTTTGATGTATTAATAATGGCTAAAAATTCAACGCAGAAATTACTAATGAAGCAGGAAAAGTTCTGTAAATAATTGTTTAAACACGGTGTTGGGTATTAAACGAGTGACAAATAATTAAAAAATAAGTGAATCAGGAACAGTTGTATGTATGAAACATGGTTCAAACATACATGATAATATAAAACGCATTTTATTACAAAAACAAATGCGAAATTCAATATCAGTGGTAAATTACTGACGTTTTCGTGTGTCAAACATAAATGGTTTATTTTTATTTTCAAACTAGCTGAAATAGGTACCCGGTTTTGCAGGAGGTCGCTTTATCATAATTACGTTCTTTAATATTAAAATATCTGTATCTAGGCATACAACATGACAAAATGAAAATAATTCTGAAAGCTAAGTCAAACAAAAGAACATCAAATTAGAATCGAATCCAAACATTATCTTGATCTGTTAATTCAATGTATGAAAATTCAAAATTGGTTTTGACGGGAAAGGTGAATTAATTGTATGTTTATAACATGTAGATATCAGGAAAAGGAAATCAAACAAACCCAATAATTTATAATTAACTATTTCTTTTATTCAAACGAATAATTCACAAGATTTAAGAATATATCATTCTGATTATTGAACATATATAATTTAGAAAAAACACTCTCTGAGAGAGTATATTATAACCAATAGAAAAGATTTTTTCTATTTGTTATAATATGCTCTCTAAAAATTATATATGTTCATGTTCATGTTAAATTATATATGTTCAAACACAATAATGTTTCGAATCTCTATTAGAATGTCTTTTAACAATAAATTTGGGCATTTGTTTATATCACTTAAAATTATACGTTTCAGTAATTCGTTTTTCGTATATTTTAAAAGTTATAGACAATTACATATTGTATGAAATTAAATATAAAATAATATGTTCATTTTCTTTGTTAGGTTTTGACCACATTATGACTTATTGGTTTTAGTTATTAGACGCCTCATATTATTAGAAGCCCTTTATTCCCATATCACCCCCAAGGACACTGTGTATAAAATGTCATTATTATTTTCATAGCAACTGAATATTATCAATTTGAAATTTGAGACTTGATCTGTCCTACTTTAAATGTAAACAAAACATTAATAAACACAGAGAAATATCATTTTTTTTTCATATATCAATAATAATAATAACAAGACCTCATTTTATAGAATTTTTAAAACAGTTGTGTAGAATAATAATTTACAATCGAATATTTACGTTCCATGTTTGGTCCCAATTACGTATATTATATCACTTAAGAACTGAATAATTATGTAGTCAAAACGGATCGCTCTATAAATATTCCTCCAACTCATTTGTAATTATTAGGTATTATCACTGGTCGCCATCTCCAGCCCGATACCACCAAGACACCTTTTATTAGGGTCATATATTACTTATTATCTCCCCATCAATCTAGAAAAAAAATATACATTGTTACATGTATCTATAGTCTATGATTGTTACTTTTCTGATGCATACGCATTTCATGCCTCAAAGAGTCTACATTATCTATGAAGTTGACAGGAATTAAATATAAAATGTATACTTAATGCATATACCTAGTATGTAAAAAGTTATAAAACACAGGAAAAAACTTTGAATATAATTACTAAAAGTAAAATGTGAAATATATACTGAATAAAATCGTGACGAAAATGTGAGAGTGTTTGGAAAAGATATTATTTAAAGTGTTTTATAATCACAATAAGAAGATGGAAAGAATGAGCGGCTTCAAAAGATGCATCAGTCAAGTTTCTCTGATGATAGCCAAAGCTACTTCATCAGGAGAAGCCGCGTGGAGAGAAGAGTTTGCTAAGTAAATATGTGTATTATCTTAACACGTCAATAATCACTCAACCATCAACTATCACGTAGCAAATAATACTATTTTTTCCCATAAATGTAAATATTACTTGACAGTTACGTCCTATGGGAGTAGGAAAGGCATGCGTTGCATCAGGGCGGCACATAATAAGGGCGGCGAATGAAGGAACGAATAAAGAATATTACAACTTTGAGAGTAGTCGCAGTTTTCCACGAAGAAGACGATGCAGTCGTTTCATTTATCGACACCTTAGTTTAAAATTAATCTAATACCTCGTTTACACGTGCATGGATTTATTGCTGACAATACGTATTATCGGGGTCATAACAAGAAAATACACTTGTAAACAGTGGCGTCCCTAGACAAAATGCTGCCCCATTTTTTATTCAGTATTTTTTATCATCCTTTCATGACTCCAATATCTAAGAAATGTGTTGTATGGATACATTACTAACAAAATATATACCACTAAATCCATTTTAAATGCCATCTCTACTTCAATAGACAATATTGTGAGCCCACGATTTTAGATACATTGAAAAATACACCTGACAACTTTCAAAACTCGCGAGTGACTGGCAAAAATATTTGGATAAATTAATTAGGTATGTACCTACCTATAATTAAAATATAATTCCCAAATCTGCACGTGTCATTGTTGGACACCAAGGACGTGACGTCCAAGGCCAACGAAAGTAAACTAGACATCGCAAGCCTGACAAAAAATACAGTCCTGTTAAGCCGTTTATGTTACCTAATTAATACATTTTGTTTCCAACCAGTGGGCTGGATTATTTATCGGGAAGATATTTGCATTATTACGAAGTTATTTCTATATATACCTAATGATGATTCTTGATTTACCGCCCTTCGAGTAACTGCCGCCCCCAAGCGACGCTCAATTTGCCAACCACCACGGGATGTCACTGCTTGTAAATACGTTTTATCGTGCAATTTGCAAGATTGCATGCATAGATTGAATACATAGATTAATATCTTACCATGTATCAAAAAAGTTTAGAAGCTTCTGAATTTTCACGCAATAATAATTGGTACTTGCATGGCGGTGCGGATGCGCAGTAGAACGATAGTGGCAAACCTGCCGGAAGAAATACGAACTACACCACACAGACTATTATGACGTCTACCGATTATCTAAGAACTTGTCCGAACCTTTCCGAACCCGTCTGAATCTGTCAAATAGTACCAATACGATGACAACATCGCATTTGAAGAATGAGATCGGCGAGACAGTAAGCACTTTTACGTGTAAACAGTTATTATCACGATAGTTATTAGTGCACGTAAATCCATGCACGTGTACTGGCACTATAAGCATAAAAAATCCTTACAATACCAATTGTAATATAATATATAGTTACAGATACCTAAAACTGCCATCATTTGAGAGTACTAGTAGGTTTCGTCGAAATGTTCTAGTTCTCTGTATATGTCAATTTAAAAATTTCGGTGTATTTATCTGTTTAAGATAGCCGAAATAAATACTTAATAAAATTGGTAAGTTGGTACCTGACAATTTTAAACTAAAAATAAAAAAGGTCGGTATTTTAACTCAGCTTAAGGGCGTCGCTTTGCACACACGACGACTTTTGCAAAGAAAATTACTCATAACAAGCGTCGTTAGCAATCTTGAAACGCAATAATTCGGTTACCAATTCGATCATCTCGACGCGTGTTTTGATTACTGGATAACATATGTTGTTGTTAGTGCTAACAATTATTGTAAATAAATCAAAATATCGCTACCTGAATTCAACAGTGAGATAAAGTGAACATGTCAATTTTGGGATAAATATGCCAATAGATTACTGAAAGCCATATCTACATAGTGTATGAGTGAATGTAATTAATGCCACTGTTGTATTTTTTTTAAATTGTTCTGTGACTTGAAAACAACAGTAGGATAACTGAAATATCTCACTGTTAATAATGTTATAAAAAACAATCTTACCACTATTATCTGTTATAAACCGCAGAAAAACAAAATAAGCACATGTTTAATTATTTTATTTATATGACACAAACATTAAAGACTAATGAAACTAGTATTTTTGACTTATCGCATTGTTGCTTTCATGTAACGATATCTTTATTTAGGATACGTTAATCTTCTGTATGAAACCACTCTACTAGTTTGAAGCAGTCTTTCATCCTAGACCAGTGGAGGCGAACCTATGGCACGCGAATGTTTTATTTTGAATATAAAAAATATACCTAAAATAATAACAAAGATACAGATCCCATTGTATAAAAAATAGCAGGTAAATAGTCTTCAAGAATAAACATTACGTTTAATGTAAATATAATATAATTGTATGTGTCCTTATGCTTTATGCGTTACACATAATATTATCGCAGTAACTTCATCAGGCGGCGGGAGAAGCCGCTCTTCGAACCTCTGATTTTGATCGATTTACAATGCTAGAGACCACTGAGACTACAGCAAGAGAATGCCTCACCTGATGATGATCTGGATCAATTCTGTCAATTTGTGCGTAAAGTAACACTGTTACAAAATAATTTCATTTATATCCACAAAAATCGCTGTACCAAATAAGGAACAAAAACTAGGTGGAGCTTGTAGTAGTAATTCTGGAAATCAGTTTCAAAATTGGTGGACCGAAATGTATGGCGTAATTTAAAAAAAGTAATAAAGCTATATGTATGCTGTGTTCTGTAAGTGATATTAAGAACATCATCATTTTTAATGGACTTCTTAAAAAACATTTTTTTCTCCATGCAAGACTGCTCGGCACGTCAGATAGTCGAAAAATAATATTTGCGAAATTTTGGCAGGCGCACGTAAAAAGGTTCGCCAACCCTGTCCTAGACTGTAATATGCTCGTATAATTCAGTTATTAGCATTGCAGAGTAATAAGGTTTTGTTATGAAAATATTAAGTAGACGGATATAATACTTTAATGGTTTCCTCGTTCTACTAACAGCTTACCACTTTCGAGACTCTAAGTCGAGTTATCTTTGACATTTGCAATAACCGAAGCGAATAAAATTAGCACAAATTACTTCTCTTCGGCCAAATAATTAATTGCTCGCAGGTCTTTGTGAAAACTTCGAGCTGTCATGCAGATAATGTTATCCGCAGACAGCTGTTAGTTTTGAAGTCATTCCGAACAAGTCTAGGCAATTTTCCAAGTGCGATTCTCAGAAAAGTGTACATACTTAAATCTAAAACAATGTCGGATTGTCGTACTTGTCTTCCTAGACGTAGCGATCGAAAACCAATTATTATCATATCTTATAATCGGTTACATGTAAATTGTACGTAAAACGTTTCACCGTGGCACAGTTCACTGTGAGCTTTCTTATCGGAAAGAGATTTTATTTTAAATTTATTTTATTTATTAAGGAAACAAACAGTTACATTTTGATTACAAAAATATGTTTAAATAATTACAAGATAAAAAGAACTTTTTATATACTTACAACGTTTTTTAAATTCTGTTGAACCATATAAACTTGACTTGACTAGCTTAAACGATCAAAAAAATTTGTACTTGATATGTCATATTGATTTTCATTGTACGTATATATTAACAATTTAGTTGCTAGGACCCCAGACCCTAGCAACCGATAATGGCGTTGAAATAACTTTTCATACAAAACAGAATTAACTGAAAATGAATGGAGATGGCTAAAAGTATTAAAAAATGCATTGGCATCGTGTTCTGATATATTATAAAAGTTTCAAATGTCTAGCTAGTCGGGAAGTTAGTTCAACATCGATTGCAAGATTTGTACCGGACAAAGAACCAGCAGACAAATAAGAATACGAACTAAGAAAAACGTTGTAAAACAGGATTATGAAAAGTTATCGCAACCAGCAAAGTTTCCTAAATTAAATTATAATATAGTTAAGCCTAACAAGATAGAAAGTAAGAAGAATATAAGAATATATTTCCGATACAATATTTAACGGTTAAATGTAATACGGCGAACTGCATACGTACAAGTTTCCGGACACGCTGATAATACGGTGTTCTGTTCCCACTGTGCAAACAAGGCTTTGGGATACATTCATATTTATAACGTTTCTAGTGCAGAACCAAACTGGCAAAAATTGCATTTGGGTGCCTGAATACTATCTTTAAAAATGACCTCCCATTGTGTCTGAAGCGTAAAGTGTGTACTGCGTACAATAGATATTTGCTACCAACGCTTACGTATGCATGTAAAACATGAACTCTTAATGTAAAATAAATCCAATAATTACGAGTAGCGTAACGTCGCACAGAAACGTGCATGTTGTGCATAACGCGTATAGATCACAAAATCACCAATGGATAAAGAATCAGAAGTACGCGATGTGATAGAGCGGATGAATTAGCAATGTGCTAGATAAATGCCGTTATACAGTGGTACCCAAGGCATTAAGCGCTGAAACTGTTGTATAGACGAACTCATAAAGTTCGGTGGATGTACGTAGCAGCAAAAAAACTATTGACTGCGAAGAGTGAGAGAGAGAGAGAGAGAGAGAGAGATCTAGGAGAGGCTTTCATCGTTAAGCCCTAGTTATCGTTAAAAAATGAACAAATAAAATTATAAAATATACAAAAGACTGTTGCATTTACTGCAATACTTGAGTGCCTGTACGGAGGTATTGAACATTTAATCATACAAACTATTAATTCTAATGATAATGAATCTCTGTTATGAAAGAATACATGTTTATGAGTGTTCTTTGTTATGTATTTTTACAATTATGTCAATTGTTTACATAATATAAATGTCGGATAGTAGGTTTGTCTTATGCCGCTTTCTCATGTGGCGATTTTTGTCGTTCAACTATCTGTCGAATGTTGAACAATAAAGCAAAAAGAATATTCAAATGTCGTACTTAACCCATAGCTTACGGGCCGCACAAAATTGTGTTTTTGCTAATTACTTTTCAAATGCAAATTAACACGTTAATTACAAAATTAATTAAAAGGGCCCGTAAGCATTGTGTTATTAAGATGGGGTAAAGTTAAGCAAACACGTCGCTATCGCCTTGGTTACTTGCATGGGCAAACAGTTGAATCGAATGTTGAACGACTAAAGTTGAAAGGACAATATCAACGTCATTCGATTCAACTTATATTTTGGTTAACTTGTGACTTTATCAATAATTGGCATCCAATTGTCATTTAAACACACTGTTGAATGACAAAAATCGCCACGTGAAAATGCAATATTGGTGGGGAAAAGTTTTCCGATCTCTTTCAAAGAAAGATAAATATTTTATCGCAACAAGTAATTTTAAAAAGTAAATAAAGTGGACACTGTTTTTAACAAGACGAAACATTACGCCTACAAAAATTTCTTTGCAAAATTTTTGTCAAGAATGCAGCACAGCTTTGAAACATGAGGTGTTCATCAATTAATATTGTATATTTAAACAAAATAATGCGAATAATCTTATTATTTTGTAAATAATTATTTTTATTCATTGCCATTTTTTATACGCTGCGTGTCACGTTATAATATATCGTAGGTGGCTGACATTTTCACGAAGGACAAATTCTCTAGCTCCAGTAGCTTAAAATCACCTGATAGAAAAGAATATTTCAGACCAGAACTTGTCATGAAATATCATAATGATTACAAGATAAAAATATTTTTTTATATACAACGTTTTTAAATTTTCTGTTGAATAATATAAACTTGGCTTGACTAGCTTAAACGATCAAAAAATGTATAAATACTTGATAGAAATACTGAATAAATATAGAATACTGAAATGTCATTTTGACATTTCATATTGATTTCCATAGCAACGCACGTATGTATTAATAATTTAGTTGCTAGGACCCCAGACCCCTAGGAACCAATAATAGTGTTTTACTTTTTACGGATTTCTTCCGAAATAACTTTTCATACAAAACAAAATTAACTGAAAATGAATTCAATTCTACTTAAAGATTGCTAAAAGTATTAAAAAAAAGCATTGGCACCGTGTTCTGATATATTCTAAAATTGTTAAATGTCTAGCTAGTCGGGAAGTTAATTAAAAATCGATTGAAAGATTTGTACTAGATAAACAACCACCGGACAAACAAGAATACGACCTAATAAAAACGTTGTAAAATATCAGGCCAGCATGATAAAAAACCATTTTTAAATATATAATATTATTTGAAACAAATGAAATGATTTTTCCTGTCAGATCAATGATTCAGTTACGACACAAATTATCATAATATTTCGTATGTAAATCTTTCTTCAATGTAAGAAGAAAGTCTCTTATTCCTAAAAGAGGTTTGGAAAATTCACATGTTGATTTTAAATGTGTGTTTAGGCCCAGAGTATAGAAATAATGGGTTGAGCTTTAGTCTAACATGAATTTGTCGAGAAAACAAAAATCTGTTAATACAAACATCCACTCTGTGGAAGCCCATATGATCTTATTAGGATCGAACATGGTAAAACGCCACAGAGGGTAGTGAAAAACTAGGTACCGAGACGAGTGGTAGAACCTAGAGAGTACATTGTTATTAAAAAAATATATTATTAGGAAGGAGTGGCGATTTAAATGTGTTGGCATAAACCACTGGTTTGGAGCCCCTTCCCGATTTTTATGAAATTAAAAAAAAATATGCTACAATCTATTAAAAAACATAAATTCAATTAGGTTTAGGCTAAGACTGATTTTATAGAAGGTGTCAAACTTTAAAATGGCCTTAATTCTATAACAGATTTTAACTTACAAACTTTCTGTATTAACCCATGATATTTACATATTCAAACAATACATCCAAATACTTTCCTCTTGCCAAGATAGAGAGTTTTATTGATTAACTGAACCACAGAGTGTTAGCAGCTGAATGCAGATTGAAAACAGTTAAATTGTTTTTAATTGCCGATTTCAATAAAACAACAATGAAGTCGATAGTCATCGGTAAATTAAATTGATATTTGGTATCCACCGAAAAATGATTTACATGGGTTTATCAACATAATTATGCTAGGTAATGAAAAGGTATAATATAATTATTTTTTATTGAAATAGCATGCAAGTACATGGACTTTTACCGTGTAATTACTGCTTGTAATGGCTGATGTTGATTACATTTTTAAAAATACGTTAGAAGGGTTCTTGTTTCCCCCCTTTTGACTTAAAACTTCTGATGTGAATGTTGTCAAAATGGTCTATAATACTATCTATTCGTTTTAATATTATAAAGACCATCGTAATAATATATCGATAATAACAATGAATATATATATTAATGTAATTTTAAGCGATTGACCAAAGCAGAACCTGTTTGATTTTATTTGAAATTAGCGCGTTTTTAACTAGATGCGCTTTCTCCCTACGAAAGCTCTAACATACGCATTTTGATTCTAGACAAGTAGATGAAAAAAGTTTAGTCACGATCCGCCTGTATTAACAAATAGCCGAGCAAAAATTGTAACTTCCCGAGGCTTGTATTTTTTTTTGGCCGAGAGAACTTGTGATCTGGCCAATAAGTCAACAAAATCCACAACATGTGTCATTACCATATTAACATGCTTATATACAAAAGTTTGTTTGAAAATTAAGTGCCCATTATCAATTACCTACCAAAACAAAACAATAAAGTGATAATAAGCGTCAGCATTTCCTGGATCATAACTAGATCAGTAGGGTCTGTTATGATTTGTTAATTGCGACAATATCTCTTGTAATATATACGGCATTTGTATAAATTGGAATAATAATCCACGAATCCTCATTCACTCATCGAGTCCGTTACATGACGCACTACTATTGTCACGAGTCCTTCACTCGACATAGTCAAACGTTATTTCACTCGAATCAAGTCTCTGAGTTCATTAATATAATCAATCTCTTGATCACATCGATCTCACCAGTACATCATTACTTGCGATTATAATCTCACGCTTTACATTTGTATTCATTGTATTCTTTTATCAATAAATAAACTTTTCCTTCAAAACCTACAAGCAAAAACGACCTTCTCTGACCTCCAACTTCTCCACCTTCACCTACTGCAAAAAAAAATATATATGACCACGTTCGACCTAATAAGATCATAATATGGGTCTGTCTTTACGAGAAATGTATGTCAACCACTTTCTCAACCTATTAAGTCGAAATCTGACTCCAAACGAAAATTGAAAAACAATGTATTGTGTATTTGACAGACCCAGGACTCGAAACTGGGAGCTACGACGACCGATGGCCTCTCGGCTTACGCGTGAGCTATAATGTATAAAATATTCTGATGCTAAAATAATTCAAAGAAATTTTGCAGAAAGAAAGTTTAATAGTTTAATGATATTTATATCTGACAATCTAATCTTATGTTAGTGGGTTAATTGACCACGTTTCTGACATCACAATAATATAAATTTGTAAAGAAAATTGGGTACTAAATAACTGCGTATTAAATCCTTTGATATAGCACACCACATACTAACCGACTTGGCAATCGAAAGATATTGAAATTAAATACCTATGACAAACAATAATGGTGTGTTTTCATTATTTTCAAATAAATATTAATTTGATTGGAAAATACTTGGCACTGCGCAGTGGGTAAACAGTCCTTCTCCAAGGCAACGTGGTGTCGAAGACCTTTCGCAAATCCTTGAGATTGAATCTGCTGACCGACAAAAAATAGAATGGTGATGTTAAATTACAACAAAACACTGTGGCGTTCATAATCACAACATCCCAGTAGTGAAGAATTCTTGCTATTAAACGATTATAACCAGTGAAATGAATAACATGATACACTTTGACTACTTAAATGCGATAACAATTTGTGTGTGCAACTTTACTGGCTTCTGTGAACGTAACGCGTGCATTTTCCCACATTAATTCATAATGTACATTGTACACTCCCTGCAATCAACACCTGGCCTGCGACGTATCGCACCCATAATAATTATTTATAATGTGAGAGCAATCTAAGACAGTGATCATTGATCTGTTGTTAAAGACTGTACACACGAAAGTCGACAATATCATAAGAACGACCACTCAACTAGTAAGTGTTGCCCATTAAATACGTACAGTATATTCGGTTTATCAGGAAAAAATAGTATAAATTTAATTAAATACGTTGAATTTATTATAAACATTATTTTTGTATTTGTACACCTCTGATTTTTTTCTTAGTTCTTCAAAGAGAGATGCTAGATGTTTCATATATTATATATTTATATACTTACGCGATAATATAGACAAATAATTTCATTTTAATTATAGAAGTCACTAGTTGGTCAGTTTCTAATTTTACAACGTTTTTCTTAGCTCGCATTCTTCCGGTTGTTCTTTGTCCGGTACAAATCTTGCAATTGATTTTTAACTTACTTCCCGACTAGCTAGACATTTGAAACTTTTAGAATATATCAGAACATTATGCCGATGCATCTTTAAGTAGAATTGAATTCATTTTCAGTTAATTCTGTTTTGTATGAAAATTTATTTCGACACCATTATTGGTTGCTAGGGGTCTGGGGTCTTAGCAAATAAATTATTAATATATACGTGCGTTACTATGGAAATCAATGTCATTTCAGTATTATTTCTATCAAGTACATTTTTTTTGATCGTTTAAGCTAGTCAAGTCAAGTTTATATGATTCAACAGAAAATTTAAAAACGTTGTATATAAAAAGTTCTTTTTATCTTGTAATTATTATTATTACTAACAATAATTATTGAAATGATAAATCAATTCGTACTGTCGCACCGTATTATATTTAAGCGAATTATTGCATTAAAATTACTAGCTCCAATGAAAAATTCTCATTTTTCATTTTTTTTCAGGACTTCGAACCTTTATTTTTTTCTTTTCGGTTCCAGTAAAAGAAAATATCGGTTCGGTTCCGGTTTTTGCTCCGAAATAAATAATGATTTTTTCGGTTTTCGGTTCAAAACCGAGTAGTGAGTAGGTAATTCCAGAGTTTAAGAGTCCAAGAGTCAACACCCAAGACGTAAGACGTATTGCACCCACGACAACTGAAGACCATCTTGTTTATATACAGTATTTAATACAAAAAAAATAATTTATAATAATATGCATTTGAATTAATTTTCATGTCTGCGGTAGCCCTAATAAGAAGTGCTAAGCGATTCAATGTTATGTTTGATGTTTTTTTTTTACGGAACTCATTTCCTGTCGGCACGATTATGATCTGTAAACGTTCAATACGAGCAGAAAATTTGGATAAGAATATTACGATAATGTCAAAGTATTGGTATCGTACACCACCCTATCCTGAACATGTCGCATCAGATCACCATCACCCTGGTCATGAACACTTTACAGAGGTTGCGTAGCCAATAAAATCTTTTTCTGACACTGGCGCCCTATATATTTCACTGAATTTTGATAGTTCAAGTAAATCATACTTATAATTAACTATTTCTTTAATTCCTACCTTTTATACCTATTTTGATTTAAGAAACAAAAATCGATTGCCAAAGTAGCTTGATTTGGAAGAGCACTGATGAGTAGGTATTAAAATTGACCAATAGTTAAAATGTGTCGCAATTAGTATGTCACCTCGTAGCATAGTAGTAATGAACGGATAGGGTGTAAACCTGGGATATACGGGGTTCGATTCCCCGTCGGGCTGGCTTACTTTTTTTCAAAAAAGATTTTTTCTATTGGTTATAATATATTCTCTCAGAAAGTGTTTTTCAAAATTATATATGTTAAATCATACTTGTTATTGCCTACAAATATGGCCCAAGTATGCAACATTTTTGAACTTGAATTTCAAAAGATGATCGCACAAATTAACAGAATTAAATAAAAATACCTTATATGCATAGGATCACCTCAACAAGCTCACCTTTTGAGATAAACATACATTATTTTGAAAAAAACTTCTGAGAAAATATATTATAACCAATAGAAAAAATCTTTTTGAAAAAAGTAAGCCACCCGGCTGGAATCGACCCTGCATCTCTTGGGTTTACGCCCCGCCCGCGCATTATCCTCTATGCTACAAAGCGACCTACTAATTGCGACAAATTTGGATGTGGACAATAGGCGATGAATGTGGGTCCTGTTCTCATTCGGTAATTTTCTTTTTACGATTTTACCTAACTGAAAAAAAAGTCTTTTTATTAAACGGTACATGTTCAAACGCGCGCGTTAACATCATTTTACTCCCTACTTCAATTATAGTTTGTCAATTTATGGCTACGGCCGTATGTTGTAGCTTAACCACTGGGGAATGCCAAAAGAAATGGCGTATTTCAAAAAAACACTACCTTATTATTAGGTCAATAATTATTACAAAGCAATCATTATTCGTAGGATGTTTATCACATTTGAATAGTCAAATAGATAGCTTATAATCAGTATCTTTAGAAGTATCTTAAAATGTGTTAATCTTGCCCATTTTTTGAATAATAAAATGCCTAATTCTTGTCAAATTTGGGATCACAGGGATTATCAATATAATTTTTTATCGTAAATATTTCACTATAATAATGTCGACATAAATTATACAGATGGTTTTATAAATGCGTTTAAAAATTAATAAATGTAAAAAATCTTAACACCACTGCACATTTATGTACTGAAATATGACTATATTCTAAAACATTAGAGCGAGAGGTTTAAAAGAATACTATTTTATGTAATAAAAATACTTTATGCAGTCATCAAATGTTTAAAATAAATATAAAGGATAATAAGGCTTCAAAATTATATAAATAGATTATCTACAACGTTTAAGGAATCTCCAGGATCATGCTTTGAAAATAGAATAAAAGCTTCATTTTGACCCACGCTGAGCACGTCCGCTCTTAAGGTTTTCACCTTCTTCCATTGCATGAAACTACTATATAAACAACAATTTTATTTAACTGTATTTGTTATCAATGTAGATTTTCCATTGGAGAGTGCGCATAGTGCCCGAAGATGCCGAAAGGCGAAACCCGGGTCGAAAAAAATAGTACAAATCTTAAATGAATAATATATAAATATTTCATAATAACGTCATTAATATCAGATATTTTTGATAAGCGCGTTTTGATATTTGCTAACCTATTTTTGAATCCTTTAGAATTTTATATATATATTATACGAAATGATACTCGTAGTAAATACTTATAATTTACTTAGCTACATAATATTGTCTTCTGTCTTTTCTTTGCATTCCGGTGGTTTTAATCACATATTTTTTATGACATGAATATAAACTCAATAATTTACGGTTATCGGTTTCCAATACAACAGCTCACAGTCAGCAGTGATACCGCATACGTAAAATTTTACCCGATACGCTCAATATTAAGTTTTCGTTTGGTATTTAGGTACCTAGTGAAGTGAGCCAATAGAGAGGGAAGACCACCTCAGGCGATAGACCACTTGTCAACAATATCATTAGGTATCTAAAACAATTCGTTTACATGTGATGGCATTTTCGTCTAGACGTGTGCCAGTTCGGTTTCTTAGAATGCCAACCGACAATCAGAATAGTTTTTTTATTCAAATTTCGAATCAAGTGACGTCTTGACTTTGACCACAGCTGAACAGCTGTTGAAGGTTTTCCCGCCAAAAATATTGTATTTTATAACAAACGCAATTTGCCCAGTCAGGATCGTACTACGTTTTGATAGTTGCAGAAGGCACTAAGGTTAAACATACATATTATATATATTCTTTTCAATACTATAACAGACCATAAGGCCTAATGACAGTAATGTAGTGAAACGTAGTATAATTAGTAATATAAGTGAAACAATCACAAACACCAAGACTTTGAGAAAATCACATACTTACATATATTGTGACCTTGCCGGGATCGAATCAGCGCATATATTGTATATACAAGACTGCTTTCCGCAGCTATCGAGGGTTGTTTTTCATATGTTTGTATCGAAGTATTATAATTGTTACAATAAGCTAGCCGTATAAACAGTCAAAACTGTTTATCTCGCTCTTAAATTTAGCACACCCAAGAGAAGTGCTGTTAAAACATAGCACTTATTGTAACAATTACAACTAACTTGTTGTAATTGTTACAATAAATGCTAATACTTCGGTACAAAACTACCTGTGATAGCAGCCTTGTGTATAGAATAGATGCGCACACTTTACGAATTGGACCACGAGGGTCATGATTCGTGTGGTGGCGATACTTCAGTGAAACCGCAAATAATTTTCAACTATGGGTGCGACGAAATTTTGAACTCGCTGGCAGTCTGAGAGCGAACGTCGAGGTGTCAATAATACGTCATTTTGTTTCGTGATGGCGACGGGGGTATTAATTCTTAAATCGTGTAAAGATGACTAAAAACGTTACCCATTTACTTTAAAAAGAAAACATTTCAATGAATATATTATTATTATTACTAATAGAACAATAAACAGAACATTAAATGGACGCATGTTGGATTTATATGACAAATTATATTTCGGTCGGCATGCGTCATTCGCACCCGCGACCCGCAATCCTCGTGTCGCCTAGCCACGATCTGTTTAGACCATGCCTCAACTTAAAATTTGTTCGCTATTAGTATGTCACGCCGTAGCATAATGGTAATGCGACGGATGAGGCGTATACTCGGGAGATACAGGGTTCGATTCCCCGTCGGGGTGACTTACTTTTTTCAAAAAAAGATTTTTTTCTATTGGTTATTATATACTCTGTCAGAAAGTGTTTTTTTCAAAATAATATATGTTCAATAATCAGAATGATATATTCTTAAATCTTGTGAATTATTTGTTGAATAAAAGAAATAGTTAATTATATATTATGGTTTGGTTTAGGTAAGATTTAATTGAATTATAAAAAATAACCAGTACCATCTGCAAATTGTATGTTTAGTTAATACAATGAAAAAAAATATGACTGACAAAGCTTAGTGTCCACTATTTTTGTCGGATTCGAACAGCCTACCTCCACCCTTCGCCACTTCACCACTCGCCTCTTAGGTGCTAATGTGTTTTACGTGCTCCAGAATAATGTTGCGCCTTGTGCTTCAAATTTCCTCAGTACATTACTGTTGAAACAGAAATAGCTTAGGCGACCACAGAAATTTGCTTCTCTTACGTTGTCCACGTGTTCGACTTCATTTTATAACAGCGGTTATTAAAGTCAAATCATTTCCGGTCAGTTTTCAGTTTTCATCATCTCTCTAAAATGCATTTATTGTTGACAGAAGTATAACATTAAACATCTTTAGTAATAATAATACAGTTTTGTTCAATTACTTAATATAATACAATTATTACTTTAACTTGAACCAGCCTTACGTAATTCGTTAAATCATAATTATTAGGATAACAGTTTAGGCTAAGCAGACTTCGCTACAACCCTACGTGGCTCTTGACTTATCTGGCATTTGCATTTATCTAGGTCTTTCTTCAGTTTGAATCCCCAAGGTATTCAAATTAATAAACACTATCCTTTCAAAACAAAACAGAACATGCTATAACTATAACAGAACATGAAGAAACAGAACAGCCAGTGGAAAAATAAAACATTCATTTTTGTCGGATCTATTTATTAATTAAATATTTATAAAACTTAAGTTTGTAAAAGAAATATAGTTAATATAATATAATATAATAATAAAATCACTGCATGTTGGCCACTCGGCGTAAAAACCTCAATTTATCTGCTTGATTTTGATAATCATGCACAACTCCACAGAATTATTAAACTCATTGTTCCGTTGTACATAGTCACCCAAGCATTTTGAACATAATATTAGATTGATTAAGACGAGATATACCTACATAGCTTGCCGGCAGCACCAAGTTCACTCCCATTTAATTGAGGCTTTCCAGCGACTAGGAATGCAGAAATTATATAATTTGATTTTTTACGGCGTATTGAAAACATGTGCTATTAAAAATCTATTGAACATAATATGGAGATACGACAATTTCAATATTAAATGTTATATTTTTCCTGAAACGTTATAGCTCTGTTTTCGGTGTTCTGTTTTGTTACCGTTCTATTTCTACATGTTCTGTTAAGTCACCATTCTGTTTATTCATGGAACCCCTTCCGTCTTGCACAAGGTCGACAACCTCTTCGTTTTTCTTCAGGTGTCAGAATGTAAATTTTTTATCATATGTGACTCGTTCATTCTACGTACATGGCTCAGCTATCTAAAGTGGTTCAATTTGATGGCTTCTAATATTGTGATGTGTAGGCTCTCGTACAAAGCATATAGCTCGATGATGTGTCTCTGTCTCCATCCGATCTTGTCATTGAAGAATCCACGTAGAACCTTCCACTCGAATGTTCCACGTACCAGATTTCCGAGGCGTAATGATTGTTATAAGTACTTTATTTATATCTAATTATTGATTAATTTAATATTAACTTATGTTAATACTCTAGAATATTTTATTTAGTGTCAATGGTGTAGTATGAAATATTAATATCCAATTTCATTAATTTAAATTTAATTGTTATTGACAAAGTATTATTGGAAGGATAATTCAATATATTGGTAGATTATTAATTGTGTCGCCTTTTGAATTTGTTTTGGTAAATCCCTGTTTTATAAATATTGTTCAGTTGAAAATGTCCATCTGAGGCGGATGAAACCAGTCCAGTTTTATTTATTCAAAGGGGAATAAGTAATAGAGAATGCGTTTTATTAAATTAATCAATAATACAATGCAGTTTCACCATGAATTAACAGATAACACAATAAAAGGAATATCTATATAGGTCAATTTTGACTATTTCAAGATGTGCCACAAGCGTTGCAAATCTGCCACTTTTTAGCGGCGGCAGGTTATTTTCGCGGTGACATTTATGAATGCATGTCTATGGTATTCATATATTTTTAAAAAACATGATTTTCGTCTGAACGATTAGAAACGATTCCCATAAGGACTTTAATTTTATTAATGCGTATTGAAATTGTTATCTTTTCCAGATATCGTCAAGCGCGATACGCTTCTAGACGAGTCCGCAAACGCGTGGTCTTCAAGCACGGCGACTGCAACGTCGTCCAGGGCAACGTCGCCAAGCGTCGGAAGCGTTACCTCCAAGACCTCTTCACGACGCTTGTAGACGCGCAGTGGCGATGGACCCTACTCGTTTTCGCCATGAGCTTCATCCTCTCCTGGATGGGCTTCGCTCTCGTCTGGTGGCTGATCGCATACGCCCACGGCGATTTGGACGCCCCTGAAGACTGGACCTCGTGCGTCAGCGGTGTGGATAGTTTTACCTCCAGTTTTCTGTTCAGCGTGGAGACGCAGCATACTATTGGCTATGGCGGGAGGATGCCCACGGAGGAATGCCCTGAGGCTATTTTCGTGTTGTGTTTTCAAAGCATTGTCGGAGTTTTTATACAGGCGTTCATGGTAAGAATGTGGTTCATGAAAATTAATACATAATTTACAATAATAAATACCTACAGATATTTTGGATATTTAAAGCCGGTATTTCGGTATCGTTAAAAAAATACTGGAATTCCGATATTACAATCCCTAGAATTAGAAAAATTAAGATTTTTTTAAAATTAACATTGCAATATGTTTTTGGGACGTCAATATATTATATTAGCCCGATGCCTTTTAATATAATAAATTCAGACCTGAATATGTGCTTGTAGCACGCTAATAAAACATAATTGGAAATCCGCCATTTTCTGTTCGAATTTTGAATCTTTGTGTACATAGGTGGGCATAGTGTTCGCCAAAATGTCCAGGCCGAAGAAAAGGGCAGGCACCCTGCTATTTTCCACGACAGCGGCCGTTTGCCAGAGGGATGGCGAGCTCGTTTTGATGTTTCGCGTTGGCGACATGCGCAGGTCACACATTATCGAGGCGCACGTGCGCGCGCAGCTAATACAGAAAAAGGTAGACGAATGAATGATGCGCGCGGGAAACGGACGCCGCCATCTTGGGAAATTTGACCTTTCTATTTGAAGAGGTTTAAAATGATAATACCACGCGCTCACTTATGATATATACTTGTGGGCGCGATAGATTTAATGTACTGACCGAATAGAGATGAGGAATCAATACGGAGAAATGCAGGAAAATGAAGCAACGAGGCGCGGTAAAATATTAGTCGGAGGGACAGTAAATAGTATGCGGCGTGAATGGTGTTCCGCACCACACCCGGTATTAATCGGGTGTATCACGAGACCCTACGTTTGATGGTCTTATTTTACCTACCTACATACTCTCGATTAAGACCGAGGGTGGTACGGGGCGGGTTTTGGTGGAGGGAATTTAACTTCAATGTCTGAGGAGCAGGTACTCCAATATGGGGGGTGTGTGGTTTGCGTCATCACACATTTACCATATAATTCTTTTTCCCGGAGTAACGACGCGCGTTTGAGACTCCCACATTTCCCCGCATTGATTCTTAATGTCCAGACACTTCGTATAATGCACATCTGGCCTCAGACTTACAAGTGGCAATCGTGTACGGACATAATAAACTGTTAATTGATTGTTTATTGGTCGTAGAAGTGTAGCATTCCAGTCAAATCCACGAAAATAAAATTGAATGAGATTAAATGTGAACGGTCAAAATTTAAATCATAATAAGCAATCTGGCAACTCCAAATTAAACCAATATATCCGCTTCCGGTTCCCGCCGAAAATTTACTCTTCACGGAGATTGAGAGCTTGTTGTTTTTGTCCATAGGTGGGTCTAATATTTGCGAAGCTGGCGCGCGCGAAAAAGCGAACGACCACGCTACTTTTCTCGCGGTCGGCCGTCGTCTGTTTGCGAGACGGGGAGTTCTGCCTTTTGTTCCGAGTTGGCGACATTCGAAAATCTCATATCCTAGAAGCGCACGTGCGCGCGCAGATCATTCGGAAAAAGGTACATACACCCAATACTTTCAAACATTCTTAATTTGAATTTGACAGCTGACATAGGCGACTTTCACGGAAAATGTAACAACAATTAGCGCCAATGACGTCTTTTCGGTGAAACTGCATAATGTTTTACGATAACAAGTGTGGTTTGTTGATTGTTTTTTGCTTTTTAATAACGACAAAAAGACCGTCGTTATTTTATCACTGGCTTCACAATGCTACGCTGAAACATAACTACATAAAAATCTACGCGATTAACATATAAATATGAAAGAAACTTGTATAATAGAATCATTGAAGATATAGCATAGCATTTAGTTTTAAATTGAAATAATAACGAAGTCGGAAAATTAGATTGCTTTTTTAGTTTACAATGTACATTTTTTATTTTATTAACCCTCTCAGAAGATATTTAAATCTCTGCAGACATTAATAAAGAAAACAAAAAACACATAATATGCTTTATATTATTATGTACATGTGTATATACGAGCCGAATTTCATGGTCCGAAACAAATCCTATTATCGTATTTTTTTCAGTATTTTCTCACGTTAGAGGCAACGTCTGGCCTTTAAAAAGAGCTCTATAATCCGGTGTCTATCTTGACCGCCTTCTAAATATATTTTGCATTATATAGGTCAGCGCTCGAAATGGAAAATTTTACGAATCGGAGCGCTCGATAATTTTACGAAAATATTAACATTGTTATCTAATTTATTTATAAAAATACGTGTTAGATTTTTATTATATGACATATCTAGCTCAGGAGGTCAAATTAATATTTTCACGAGAAGGAGCGATAATTTTGGGAATTTTATGAACCCGAACGACGCTCCGGTGCGTTCCGGTCCATTTCGAGCCCTGATATAGGTGTTACCTATCAATATGTGAATTTGTTAGTCACTGTATTCAAATCCCTGACCCACGGTTTCAGAAGTAAACATTCTGCCAATCATCCATCGCGCTCGTTAATTAAGTTTGTACCTCGGAAGTTTAGTAGTCAATTTGACTCAGCTCGCGAATTTCGGCTCGTGTATCTTTAGGAACCTTTATGAAAGCAAATCCAAGAAAATGTCCCAGTTAAAATCAATCAATATGCCACTGTTTTGTTGCGTAGACTTTGTTTACGGCTGTGAATATAGCAAATATGCAGTTATTAACCCAAAAGACGTTGTTTGCGATAAAAAATATATTTGTATTCGTTGATTTTAGTGATTTAAAATCGTTTTATGGTTGATATTTTTTTTGCTTCGTAGAATATTAGACCCACACTGTTTAAATATTGATAAACGTACTTTAACACAATCAATATACTCTATGAATTTATTCTAATGAGTTAATAAATATTTACTATGCTTATAAATAATCGCAATTGTAAATAAATGTACCTATTTGTGTTTTGATTTTATGTTTTCATTAATGTGTTTGTATTGTTTTGTTAAAGCGAGGCATAGCGCAATAGGGATTGGATAACTGTTCAAATAACCCCAAATATTATTATATTATGACATTAAGAGTACCATATCAATAATATTTATGGTAGGTATTTAGTAAAATTATGATAGATAATGTAAATGCAAAGATGGTTATATCGAGATAGTTTTCTGATATATTTCACTTCTATCCAGCTATTAAATTGAATTATAGTAATGTATAGTTGGTTTGTTGGTTATATATAATAATTTCTATATTTCACTGTCAGATTTTTGTACATATGTCCGATTTTTCAGTATATAACCAATTAATCTTGTGAGTGTATTCATAGCAGAAATCTGACATTTAAAAAACAAAAGAGTCAAAATTCCATAGACATCAAACAGTATTTAAAAATCGTTAATTTCATTTTTCCGAACGTATTCTTTTTGGTCATGCAATAAACTGGCTCTTTTGTGCATATTTACAATAATTGCAGCTTATTTTCTCAATGTTTATACTTCTTCACTAAAATGCAAAATATTAGCATTCTCTACGGACTGATTTTAATGTAATATTGTATCATCGATGTTAAAAATTAAATACTTACGGATGCCACTATTATTTTTCTTTAAAAGACAACATTAAATTTACGAGTATAATAATATATTGTAATACAAGCAATATGCCAAACTTTAGAATATAATACGATTTTTTTATTGCCCACAATATATGAAAATATGCTATGTGAATAATATGAAAACTTACTCTTATGGTCTATCATTTTCGTTGTTTTTTCTTTAAAAATTCGTGTCTAACTTCGCTTCAATGTATAATAATATTTCTATTTTTAACAAACAACACAAACACAATATAGATAACAATCTAATTTAATGATTACTTATCCGCCTAGTCCAATATTTTTCATCCCTGGCGTAATTTAAAAAAAATCACTATACGTTCAAAGTTTGAATATAATGTTTATTTTGAAAATACATAATTTGAAAACACCTCAGATATAAGATATACCACCTACTATGAAAAAACTTGTTTGAAAAAATATGACGCCCAACGGGACATCGCGCAAATATGCTTTACCAAATAAACTACGGGTGTCTTATCTAACTACGACGAAATTAATTTACATGGCATGCTTATCAAATTGCCACAAATATCATGATGCCAGTCGCTTGATTGGTAAAGCACATTGGCGGGAATCCTGTGAGTAGTCACAGAGTCACGTCGGCTGTCGTATTTTTTCAAAAAACATTTTTTCTAATGAGTATATAACTGAGGTGTTTTAAAATTATGTATGTTCAATATAAAGAATGTAACATTCTTAAATCTTCACGTATTCTTGTAGGTATCTTGGTTTGGAATAGGCATTAGTGTGAAGGGTTATGTTGTTTGATTCTAATATTAGTGTGTCTATAGGTAACCCGCGAAGGAGAATTGTTGCCATTTTACCAGGAAGAGTTGAAGGTAGGCGCCGATGGCGAAGAAGACAGACTGATGTTTATATGGCCAACTACAATAGTCCACAAAATCAACGAGAATTCTCCACTATATGGATTATCTGCATCAGACATGCTGAGAGAACGATTTGAAATCGTCGTGATGCTGGGTAAGGCATTCTAATTGCTTCTTTTAATTTTTCTTCCCTTGCAAGACTCATAAATAGGGCATCCAATTAACCGGGGAAAATACTTCCCGATTAGCGGTTAAACCGGTTAACCGATTAAAACTGTAACATTAAAACTGTTGGATGTTTAAACATTCAAACTTTCAATTATATTTTGATACATAGTAGGTACCTATATTAGTAAAAATAACACCAGCTATCAGATTATATATATATATATATCAACTTTATCCGAAGGTAAATAATAATTAGGTAGTTCTCAACCCTCAATACAATCCTATTATTAGTAGTGTTATTATGTATTATGTTTTATTCTAGAGGGTGTAATTGAGTCGACAGGTATGACAACCCAAGCCCGGAGTAGTTACTTACCTTCGGAGATATTCTGGGGACATCGCTTTGAGACCATTGTTACATTCAAGAAGGAAACTGGAGAATATGAAGTAAGATAATCCATTCGTTCATCACCGGTACTCTAGGCTAATGAGGGGCTTTGCCTAAAGTAAACATCCACTCTCATCTATCTTCTACAATTTGCTTACACTGACTTAGCCACAGAGATGTTATTTTTCTTTCTATACAGTCCAGCCACCGCAGATTACGTTTTCCGACCTTATTTCCTTCCGGTTTATTGATTATGAGCCTCTTGGGTTCTTCTTATGTGCTGTATTTTGGAGACATGGTCTGTCTAACGGAGTCGCCCAACATTCACATGCAAGATGACGGGGTGTTAATGTATAACAAAAAAATAAATGTTTTATATAATGTCTCCCGACTTGCATTTCAATGTTATATTATGTGAGACGTTTTTTATGTCTTTCATACTGGCAATCAAAAATATTCTTTCAGGCGCTCTTATTTGAATTACAATATGTATTTATCCACCGTTGATTTTTTCAATAATTCACCTGTTTCGTTTAAACGCGCTATCTCCAAAATGTTGTATAATGGACATTAATCTAATTTTAAATGTGTGTTTTTTTCCCTTTCTTATTATTTATTCTCTTTTTCTATTCTATCTTAGATCACTCATAGTATGTATAAATTTCAATAATTCTTAACACACATTTATAATATAATATATAGGTATATACTTATGTAGTTAAAAATGTTACTTTTTTTACTATAATTATTCAATATTCTTCCTCATTTTTCTTGTGTAATTTCTTTATATTTATGCTCTTACTTATTTACTTTCCATCTTGTTAGGCTTAACTATATTATAATTAATATATGGAAACTTTTCTGGTTGCAATAATTTTTCACTATTCTGTTTTACCACGTTTTTATTAGCTCGTATTCTTGTTTGTCCAGTACAAATTTTTTCTTGTGTGTCCAAGATTTGTATTGAACGATTGAAGATTTTTAACTAAGTTCCCGACTAGCTAGGCATTTGAAACTTTTAGAATATATCAGAACACGACGTCAATGTATTATTTTTAAACTTTTAGCCATCTTTATGTAGAATTGAATTCATTTTTAGGTAATTCTCTTTTGTATGGAAAGTTATTTCAGAAACAATTCGTAAACAGTTTGGTTGCTAAGGGGGTCCTAGCAACTAAATTATTAATATATACGTGCGTTACTATGGAAATCAATATGCAATGTCAAAATGACATTTCAGTATTCTTGTTCAGTATTTCTATCAAGTAAAAAAAAAGTATTTATTAATACATATGATTGTCAAGTTTATATGTACAAACATAAAATTTAAAAACGTGGTAAGTACGAGTATATAAAAAGTTTTTTTTATCATTTAAAGATATTTTTGTAATCAAAATGTAACTGTGCGTTTCCTTAATAAATAAATAAAAATAAAAAAGTCAACTTTGTCAACGATTTTTACATGGTTCAAAGTGACTTTTGATCGCCATTTTTTTTCTTTATATAGAGAATCACTTGGTATATTTAACAAATTCCTAGACGTCGGTTAGTAATCATTTGTAATAGTAAAATAGCTACCTACTTTGATTTAATAAACAAAAATCGATTGCCGAAGTAACATGATTTCGAAGAGCGCTGAGTGGTAGGTATTTAATAGCCAATAGCTTAAATATTGTCGTCATTAGTATGTCTTCCGTAGCATAATGGTTGAATGCGACGAGTTTGGGGCGTTTACCCGTTGGAGATGCCGGGTTCGATTCCCGACCGGTTGGCTTACTTTTTTCAAAAAAGTTTTTTCTATTGGTTGTGATATACTCTCTCAGTTAGTGTTTTTCTAAAATTATATAATGTTCAAAAATGACAAAATTGCAAAATGTGAGTTATGACTCTCGGCGACTCATATACACAATATATCTACCTATTCAATTTTTCTTGATATAACTTTCGTAAATATTTATTTACAAAGTTGTGAAAGAAAGTGTAAATAATTAGGTACTTTAAAAATTACAAGTAAAAGTAAACACTTGTTTTTATTCACTTGGCCCAATGTGTATATCGGTATTATTATTGCATTCACTCGAGCTTAAATATTGAGTTGTAAGAAATTCTTGGCACGAGTATGTGTCTGCCTATGCATACAATATATGTATATAAATTATATATTCTATCCATCCACAAAATATCCTACATCTCTTGGCACTTTCATTCTAAAATTTATTCGTTCTGTATATCAATGAGAATTAATAACAATTAACGATAATACGTAGACTGATTTACATTCAACAGGTGATTAAAATGTTATTATTTTGTAGTTAGCTTGAGATTTTTATAATATGAATACAAAATTGTGACTTTTAAATTTATTACTTGCATTAAATGGTTCCTTACTGTTAGAGTGTTGACTATTAGAGTTGATTAGCATCTTCTTCGTCGTGTCGTTTCTTAATTTTATTATAATATATACAGGATTTCATTCCAGAAGTTAGCAAAATCAACATCATTTTCAAGCTAGTAGTATCTCGTTGAAATTGCATTTTGTAGGCATCAGTGGCGAAGGGTGGAGGTAGGCTGTTAAAATCCGACATAAATAGTGCACAATAACTTTATCAGTTAAACGCATTTGTTTTCATTGAACTAAGATTATAATGTGTAGATAGTGTTTGTTAGTTTTTAAAATTCAATTAAACTCTACCTAATTCAAGTCATAGTAGATAATAATAAAAAAATATTCGTTTATCTATAAAATATATAAAATTATGCCATTAAACCATACATAATTTAAGATATTTTATAGATATAAGAATATTTTTTATCGATTATGGTTTGGTTTAGGATGGGCTTAATGAATTAAAAAAACCATCTGTATTATGCATTCTTAACTCAACGAAAACAGGTATGACTGAAAAAGTGTGCACCTTTTTAGTCGGATTTCCCATAAGATACCTAAACTATTATAGTTTGGTTTAGTCGGGACTTGATTCAGCTTTAAAAACTAACCAGCACCATATGTAAATTGTAAACTTAGTTCAATGAAAACAAATACGTATGACTGACAAAATTTAGTGTGCACTAAATATGTCGAATCTTTAACAGCCTACCTCCACCATTTGCCACTGGTAGGCATGCCTTATCTGCTTAACACTCCCGTAATTGTAATGTCACCTAACCTAACCGAGTAAGTTGTAAATATTTCAGTTATACTGCTCTTCATATTTCATCTATTCTTAGTATCATAAAACTTACATCTAATTAAAATTTTATTATTTAAAGAATCGATAGCATTATCCCGTAAATACAAACAATCGATAGATATCCGTCAGATGTCATTTACCTATCGTAAATTATAAATATACATTGCAAAGAGAACGTCGCATTCTATTAAGAATAAAAGATATAGATCTAAAAATACATAAGCGACGAAGGGAGACATGTTTAGTTATGAGAGAGAGAGATATAAAAGTAAGAGGTGAGATCGAGATGGTATTATAACTTGTAAATACTTACAAGTTATTCCTTTTTGATAATTTTATAGGTAACACAAATAGCAAATAATAATGGTAAAATTATTAGACTTATCTAGTATGTTACTTTTTTTATTTATTTAGAAAAAGAGTATTATAGCATTAGAGCGATTGGCCAATGCGCCATAATACAAAATAAATACAAAATTATAAAAATATCTTAATTACAAATAACAACTAATAATAACAAGAAAGTAGAAAAGACAGCATGTGTATATGTAAATATTAAAGAAACATGATAATATATACAATTATAAATTTAACCTATTTAAGACGTCCACAAACATTATATAGTTAATAAAAAATAAATCAACCTTTATGGTGCCATCAAATAAGTTAATTGCACGATACACAGCATCATGAAACATAACATCTGTCCTGCGACGAGGTATCTTGAAGACCGTAGAGTTACGAGTGATATTGGTGGGAACATGAAAATTAATATTTGCCAGTATATACGGATTGTAAATGAACCCACGAAGAAGTATAAAGAAATGGTTTAAAAGAACAATCACTCTTCGGGTGGACAGGGATTGCATGGATAGCATACTCAGAAGAAAACGAGTCGGGAAATTCATTTTATTATCATTATCATAAGGAGAGAACCCGTATGTTCTTAAGTAGAGAAATCTAAGAAATCTATTGTGGACTCGATCCAACTTAATTGTGTGACCTATTAGAACTCCAAATAATGCTGGCATATTAATTAAATTACCATATATATATATATTGTCAATCTCATATTATGGTAACCAAAGGTTACATCACCGGAATGGATAGAATTTATTAGCATAGTAAAGGGAAGGTTAAAAAAGGTTTTTCGTCAACAATTATTTTGAGTTTTTTACAATTCCGGGATCTTGCGATTAAGCAATCAATTGAGAGCGCATATTCTAAGTGTAGTAGTTAGATGTTCAAAACGTCTACAGGCGCCGGCTCTCTCTCGAATGTCATGCCAAGTGTTTGGACGCAACGCAATGGTGATTTCACGAAAATTATATACAGGATAATGATGCTGACTTGTTTATTGAAATGTAATAACCATTGACGACTGACAGGTGGACTACACGCTGTTCAACAAGACGTACGAGGTGGACACGCCACTGTGCAGCGCGAGACAACTCGATGAATTGAGGGCATCGGTCAGCGCGCCAAATCGTATGGGTGAGTGGACAAAACATTTCACGTCTATTAATATGAAAAAATACAGATGCTAGTCTTAATTTTTTGTTTAGAAATTACCCATGCTTGTATCTGAATATGTTAATAATGCTTTTAAAATGTTTTCCAAGAAATAATGTAGATCAGTGTTTCTCAGCTGTTAGTGTGCGGCGCCTGATGTGCGTAATTATCAGAACAAAGAAAACCACCTAACAAGCTTTCTCTGGCAACTGATCAAGCTTTTGTTTGAACTTAAACCAGTTCCAAATCTTTAGAGCTTTTTTATTCACTGTTTTACTCACAAAAAAAATCACATGTTTTCCCTACATCTTCCACCACAAAAAGTTGTAGAGGTAGCGTTTCAGAACTTCCCAAGACTACAGTAGGTAAAGTGATTTCCCATGAAGGAAATGCATGTCATATGTTGCTTAGGGGTGGCAAATTAATTAATGAATACTATCATTACAACTTATTAACTAACGGTCGCTTCGTTAGAAAGTATTGACATCTTAAAGAAATCACAAATCGCCCTCCAAACTTGTCAGTGGCTCAGATCTGCACGCACCTTCAACCATCGCTGTTTGATAGTAGGTTTATTAGAAATGCTTCAATCCTCAGTAAATGATATGTAGGTAGGTACGTCATTTTGTTGATGAACCTAACCTAACCGAACCATTCTGCATACAATTTGAGATTAAAAATGAAACAAAAAGCGCGAAAAGTCTTCCTAAGGATGATAATATATTATGATCGTACATTAAAGACTGTCCAACCTCTTTAGTATATATATATATATAGTACTGACATAAAATTCATGTCTAAATAAAACAGGGTTCTCACTGGTTTACACTTTACATGAAGCCAGCACGTGACCCGAGAACTACAAGGTTCTAAGTGTCGTTTTTTGGCCAAACTAAAGTAATAATGAGGCAATCTTCCAAGTCACATTATCTACATAATATATAAATATGACGTCAATATTTCTTATATTTTTTCATTAAACCCCAATACTACCGAGTTCTATGTGCACTTTAGAAAATATCTGTGGTACTAGAGAGTTCTATCATAATCTAAAAAGATCCGTCGTTCTACAAAGTTCTATGTGCTTTGAGATTTCGTGGTTGTGAATACATTTAAAGTTATTAAAATGGTTAAAATTGCAATATGAAGAGTAAAATCTTGTTGTTTTGTATTTTAAATTTATTATTTAGACTTCATGTCGTGTATCAATAAACCACGAGTATTTACATAAATTACTATAGCTTCGAGATACATAACCTCAAAAAAAATTTTCGTGATATTTGATATCAACAGTAAATTGTGAACTCACTAATAGATGAATAATAATATTATGAAACGTAAGTAAGATTTAATTATATTATCGTTATTTTTTTAAATTTCGTTACAAACGACGTTACAGTTACATATTCACAAACCGTTAATTTCAATACCTACATAATTGATTATTTTAACAATGTGAATGTCGAGCGAACATTGTACACTTATTCTTTAACCTTTTTTTAATAATAATGTCTAAATATTGAGAGTATTTTAAGGCTATTTCATTCATTGATTTAATGCTTTTGGTTTCCTGAAAGTGATATAAATGTTTGAGATGTTTCAAATCTCAGTAGATGAGGTGAAGAAATGGTTATGTTGTATTCTAAAATCCCTCTTCCTGAGAATTCCCACACTATAGAGATTTAGTATATTAATTATACAATATAATTATGATGTTACGATGGATCTGAAAGATATGTCTCTTGCTGGCTTGAAGTTTATTCTAAAACTGAAGCGAATAATATAATAGAAGAATTTTTACACAATATTCCCTCAGCCATTAGTAACAACAATCTTGTATACACAATTACAACACATGTATCTGATGTAGTTGAAGACAACAAGCCAGTTGAAATTGAACAATAAACATTGGGCTAGTTGCATCAACATTAGTTTTGTATTTTTATTAATTATATTTTCAACATAATTTTCATTTTAAAATGGTATTAAACAAAAATTAGAAAAAAATATTTAAGTTTTTCCGAATTTCCCATTTTTCCAACAATTTCCATACATTTTCTCCGGAAAAAATATTATATTAAATAACTTTCAAGAATTTTATTTATTTTAACATGAAAAGTGAAACTATGTGTCCTGAATCACCAGGATTTCCATACAAATTTCAGTTAGAACCTTGTAGTAAAGGTGAATGGTTTGAGTTTCAGGTGGACAAAGTTCTAACTGAATTTATGATATATAAAATTAACCATTAAAAACTAGTTTTAACTTAGTTTTATTGATAGTTACAACTTACAACATAGTAGTACCATCATTGATATATTCAATCAAAAAAATAATTGAAAACATTTACAATTAACAAAATACAAGCGTTCAAAACTTCAACAGCCCATAACTTTTTTGCTGCACTTGTTCACTTAGAACCATGTAGTTCTCGGGTCGCGAGCAGCAAACAGATTTTGAAAATAGCCGATATACCTACTGGATTATTTGTTAAGTTAGGTTAGGTTTTCATTCTTGAATTCATGAATTTTGCGAACATCGGCTATGAAAATTGAATTAATGTTCATATTGAATCTAATAAAGTTGGAGACCATATATAGCATACGGTCTGTATTTCCGATAAGAAATCTTACGGCGAACTGTGCTACGGTGAACTGTAATACGTACAATTTACATGTAACCTCATCAGCTCCGTCTGTTAAGGAGTGCCGGGACTGAGAGGTATCAGAATGTGCTAATCATTGCGAACGGTCGTAAATCTTTATTGTTCTAAAAAGATGATGATTATTTATTAAGAAATAAATAACTCTTTGATTTGTTGCAGATCACCTCGCAATCAGTACAACCATTCCAATAAGTCTCGGACAATCGCCGTCCAACGACACACTGGACTCTGTCTCCGTGGACTCTGTATCTTTAGACGACCACATAGAAATCAAAATACCAGACTCAAGAATCCAAGAGAACAGGCTAATGGTACAGACTCTCAATGAAAGGCCAGCGCGCATTCAGAACGGAATGATTAACCACCACGCTCATCATCCGCTCATGGAGAGGCCGCCGCCTGAGCACAACGGAGTCATGGTGACCCAAATCAACGGCGACAGCCGCTTTCATAACGGGCATCATCACCGCGGCGGGCATCTTGGACACCATTTTGGAAGTCACCAAGTTCTTAGTTCGAATTTGAATTCTTCCGACGGAAGTTTTCCAATTTCGAACGGAAATGGAAACGGACCACCGTACCAGACGAATTCGTTGAAGTTTAAAAGGTTAGTTACATTATAAAAAGTCTCTAACATATATATTCATAATTCTGCGGATTTTTCTTTACTAAATATTATTATTATTTAAAGTTCTTATAAATTCCAGTACTTAAAACATAATGCTCTTAAAAAACTATATAACTATTTTGTTAATAACGCTATCCATATGAAACTCTTCTCCACTTCACGTACAGACAGAAATCTCAAACAAAAACATGGATGTCATCGATATGCTTTTCGAGATATTGGAACTTAATGATTGCATTAGTGCTCGTCGTAGTCTTGCATGTACAAGGCGGCCAGCTAGTCAAGCTGCTTGTATAAATATAATGTAAGAATATCTTTTGTGTTCCATATTTAGGACCCAGAGTGGTTTGCTGGACAAGCGACCCTTACCAGCACTCTCTACAGACGCTTTCAAGATCCCAATCATAATAAAAGAGCCTGAAGACCTCCCCCCACATGACCTTGTCTAGAACCAGCTGATGAGATGGCCATTAGACACTAGAACGTAAGTGAAAATATTTATTTTCCATTATAGGATGTAAACCAGTTTTTCGCTGTCTATAAGTAGAAGTTGACTGCAATTTATTAATAGATTAATTTAATTTTATATTTAATGTTTCTGTATAAATTTAAATATTCTTAAACATTGTAAATTATAACCAAATAAATGCCTGCTCAGTTGAATGTTAGCATACCAAAATTATAAAAAGGTCATACGAACCTCAGTCACGGCATCAGGTTTAATAGAAACCCATCGATGATTTTTAAATATATATGTAACCTAAATTTCTTGATTATTGTATTTGCCACCCCTTTCATTAACAGTGGGTATATAATATTAACAGAATCAATACAAATACTTATAGATAACAGAGAGTAGGGGACGATTGTCTGAAAATAATTTTATATAAGACAGTAGCTAGCTACTAATATTTATAACTACACTGGCTTGTTTATATTTATATATCGACTATCGAGTCCCTTGTTTCCATATTATAATATTGTAAATAGCTAATTCAGTTCAAGAATCACTGTCATAAGGTGGCAAAGTAAATGCCTACTGGCCACTGGATACTTGGCCTTGGCAATTATTCCTAAGTCCTAAAAATATTAGATTGTGATCCTCGCAATCCACCTTATTTTATTTTTAATTCTGACCATCGTTAGGGTTGGCGGAAGTCTACAAGAAAAGAAGCAGACAACGTTATTAAAGATTAATTTTATTGCTTAATAAATGAGAATAATGAGTTCGCTTACTTTTAACTAGAAGCAAAAATGTGAGAAATCCTGGAAGACAAGCTGTTATTTTCAAATATTCAAAGAATTACAAAAAAATGTGTAATATTTTTTTGTTCATACGACATCTCTTGATATTTTCACAAACATATTATACCTTATAATGTATTACAAACATTCCATTATAATTTTCCTCTTATAGCGACATCTGTTGGCATTTTCATCAATCAGTTTAATACTATTTCAGTGTTTTCTTTGAATAACCGTACGAAAGATTTAAAAGGATTATAATTTTCCGATTAACATTCAATTATTGTTTAATTTAGAAACAAAACAACGCGTTAATTTTATTTTAGGTGATGGGTATTTGAAATTTTTCATTTAAGAATCATTTTCAATATTGTCTGTTTGCCTATATCACAAATAACTATTTTTTATTGAATATCAGATATATTATATTACATAATCATAGTAAAACAACACAATAATTAGGCGCTGAGGGTTGAAGTAATACAAATGCACCAGTAACCAAGCTGAGTAAATAGATTTCAAAGTTAAATATGTGATTGTAAATTCTACATAACCGTTTTCAATATTTAGTAAACAAGGTTTTATTTTCAGATAATTCATTATTATTAATATAAAAAAAATATTGTCATTTTTCTTTGTGTTTATTAATGTTTTTAGTTTTTTTTATGAGGACAAGCTTGGCCAATACAATTGCTACAAACATAATACTTATAACTTTTTCATCTCAATAGGGATGTAATAGGAAATAAATAATTACAAGATAAAAAGAACTTTTTATACACCACGTTTTTAAATTTTATGTTGTATCATATTATAAACTTGACAATTCTATGTATTAATAAAAACTTTCTATTGTACTTGATAGAAATACTGAATAAATATAGAATACTGAAATGTCATTTTAACATTTCATATTGATTTCCATAGTAACGCACGTATATATTAATAATTTAGTTGCTAGGGCCCCCTTAGCAACCAACAATAATAACTTTCCATATAAAACAGAATTAACTGAAAATGAATTCAATTCTGCTTAAAAATGGCTAAGAGTATTAAAAGAATGCATTGTCGTCGGGTCCTGATATATTCTAAAAGCTAAATTTCAAATGTCTAGCTAGTCGGGAAGTTAATTAAAAATCTTGGACAAACAAGAAAAAAATTATACTGGACACTGAACATGGTGTATGCTCCTCGTGTTCATTTTTGTACATATGCGTATCACATTTCATTGTGAGATGTTGTATTGGTAGCCGTATATAATTGAGATCAAAGTCTCATTGAAATGAAAAACTTACTAAATACATAATAAAAACCCCAGGAATATACGGGAAAGTCAAAAGAAAATAGATAGGTTAGCAAATTTAATATACAATTATATCGTAAATAATATATGAAATTCCGAATGATTCAAAAGCAGGTTAGCAAGTTGATGCTTGTAAGTATTACGTTGAACTTACCTTTTAAATATCTGATAATAATGACAGCGTCTAGGGTCTGCTTAACTCATCCGGTGTATTTCCATGTACCTATATAATTAATATTTTTGTATGTACATATTTGTTTAATAACATATTATCTATCTCTATTTTATGTCATGTTGTGAACGTCTTAAACTTATAATTTGTAATGTCCACAATATGTAAAAATAAATAAATTGAAATCAGAAATTTGATACCAATCAATATCAAATTATTGTTCTTATTAAATCTAATACATTTTTTTAATCTCACTGCTATAATTTACATGTAACCGATGCTATTTTTAATGTGAAGCCTTTACTGAGCCCTTTTTAAAGAGGCACCTAGCGGAAAAATACGAAGCTTACAATTTGAGACATTTTTTTGATAATTTACAATTTCAACTGTATTAATTAATAAATATGTATCTGAAAATATTAAAAAGATTTTTTTAATTTTAAGTCGTAATTGTAAACATACAATTTAAGAAAAATGTTATAAAATGTGAATTTTGTTTACGTCCCCATCTTATAATAACATATATTTTATGGTCATATTTATAATTAAAGTTTAGTTTATTGAGTTTTCAATTTTTCTTCGTAAAGATTTTTGACTAATTCATAGTTATAATATTTTTTTATATTAATTTTAAAAAACATTGATTTTTATAAAAACATAAATGTGTATGTATAACTTGAAATTCTTTTTATTTATATCAAATCTTATTTAGGTATGGTCACAATATTGAAGCTCGATAAAAATAAAAATAAAATCTTTTTAATGTTTTCAGATAAGTACATATTTATTAATTTTATGGTCTATGGTCAATCCGGTCATTTTTGAAGTTCATAAAAATGCCATACTATGTATGTCCTATGTACGGAATCCAATCCCGAGCCAAAATTCTGATCCCGGGATTTCGGAATTACAATTTGACAATCCCGGGATTGGCATTTTTTTCCATTGTTAATATAAAAATTTTATATTTACAAATAACATTGATAAAACCGGTCAAAAATAAATCTAGTATAATTTATACTATTTAAGACATTTATTGTTAATATTGTTGATGTTCAATCTTGGAAATACACAAGTTTAATAGAGTAAATAATATTGTAATATAAATAATAATGTGAAATTAATATAAGATTGCTGTTTCTGATAGTAAAGGGTATGCGAAATGCTGAATGGGTAAGCGAGATTTAAAATAGTAAAGCAAATAATCATGGTGTACTTATGGCCTTTCCGTTTCATAAATCTGATTAGTCAGCCAAATATGAAACTGCCGTAAAACGTATGAGATCATGGTGGAATTACTTTCTTAATGCTAAGCATTGTTTTTTCCCCAATCTTTCTCATTTTTATTAATTTATGTGAAAAAATAAAATGAATCGGCAACTTACACATGGGTATAAATCAAATTTCATTCAAACTCAGTTTATTTCTAATGTAGTTATTTGTTATTAAAATTTTTCTGTTATATCTTCGTTTTTATTTTATTTTCCATAAAAATTGACAAAAAAATCAATCCCGAAGGTTTCGGGATTATGTTTATCAATCCTGGGATTCATAGGTATCGAAAATAGCTCCTAGTTCTATGTCACATGAATTATAGTATGTCCCGTTTTAGTCCCAGGGAAACATGTTTCCCCTAACTATAATACGCCAATCCAATATGACGTATTAAAGGGGAGGTGACGACGCCTATCATTGTTTAATGTATAATATGTTTATTGTAATATATTAGCTTGTATTAAGTATATAAGCACTTACTTTACTTGTTGTAACGGTTAGTTACTTCTTTATTAGATAATAAGGTAACATTCGAACCGGTAACTGATATACGTGGCCAGGGCCGCCGCGAGAGGTGCAGTTACCTGTGTGCGAATAACAAAAATTAAAATTAAAATTTCATAGGCATACAAAAAACATAGTTAAAAAAGTCGACCACGAATCAATACCGATTTCAGAGTAATAATATAAAGAAAGTGGCTATTGTTCGGCAAAATGAAGCGGTGTTTCTTGCGTATAACGCACAGTACAACCTCATTTTTATTATTATTAACTTAACTATGAAACGTTATGCCATACGGTACGGCTAACAAATTAAACATAGTTAACCAAATTGTCTACTAAATAATTAACTAATAATTACAAGATAAAAAGAACTTTTTATATACAACGTTTTTTAAATTTTCCGTTGAACCATTTATTATAAACTTCACTTGACTCGCTTAAACGATCAAAAAATTTGTACTTGACATTTCATATTGATTTCCATAGTAACGCACGTCTAGCAACCAATAATGGTGTCGAAATAACTTTTCATACAGAACAGAATTAACTGAAAATGAATTCAATTCTACTTGAAGATGGCTAAAAGTATTAAAAAAATGCATTGGCATCGTGTTCTGACATATTCTAAAAGTTTCAAATGTCTAGCTAGTCTGGAAGTTAGTTAAAAATCGATTGCAAGATTTGTACCGGACAAAGAACCAACGGACAAATAATAATACGAGCTAGCTAACTTTATATTTAACAAAAAAAAACAATACATTTCAGCAACATGTGGTCTCAGTTTTTAAATAAATGTAGCCATTCAAATCAATATTTACCGGCGACGTTTACAAAAAATATTTAATACATCCATAGAAATTTTATCTCACTCTAACGCATATTGCGAACATACCTATAAGCGTGCTGGATACTTTCTCACCTCGCACTTATATTACGTTTTTGTTCAGACCTTGATACCGACTAATCAAAATGATACTATTAATTAATGTCCAATATTATTTTGGTTATATAAAGTTGTCGACTAATACACGTAGGCATATTATTTTAATATTAAACTACAATGGGATGAAAAGAGAAACTAACATTAAAACCAATCGGTTACGCTTGACACACAAAATCGTCGTTTACCACGATGATAGAATGTATTGTGGACTTATCGGCATTTAGTAGCTAAAATATAGGCCTCGTTTGAATATTAACTTATTTTAACTTTTAAAGTGATATAGTATCTAAATAACTCTAACTAATGAAGAGTATTGTGCCATTTGATAAGAATCGGTTTTTAAGTCACGGGTTACGCCTTTATTTGTATTATTGAGAATAAAATAATCGTTAAAATCAAATGTAAATTATCGTATGCGATTATCGGATAGTATTTATATTCTAATTATAGAATAAAGATAATTTACATCGTATCTTGATAATTATATATGTAACTGATTAGAATGCCCTTCCCCAATATAATATGCTCAATGAAAATAATCGCTATCAAGATACAGGGTATATTACGTAAAGGGCGCATTTTTTTGCTGTCTCCGGGCGTTAAAATATTTAGTTTTGCTTCTGCTAACTAGGATGATTCATTACCGTAAAAAATGAAATTCTTTCATGCAATCCATCCTCTTCAATATCTCAATTTAATCATATTATAATATTACAGTTGAATTTCCACGATTTTTATATTTTCTCGGCTCAATTCTTATAGGCTTATCTATGATACGATTAGGGCATCTAATTAACTAACTTTTTCATATCAAGGACACTAAAATCTAAAAAAGCAAATCATCGTAAAGTTATAAAAAAAGCTATTAACATTTTTTTATCAAGTTGCAGTTATAGTAAGACTAAAATACAAGAGATTTATATGATAGAGGATGTAATAATTAATATCCTGACTACAATCATTCAGCACTGTAAGCGAAGCTCCTTCATGCAATTACCATTAGAAATAATTTTAGCACTTACAACGGTTTACCTCTAGGGAACGTAGAGATGTTTAGTGGTAAAATAGTAGGGTTAGCCTAAATAAGCGATATTTGTATGACAAAGGATGTAATTATTTTGCATATTAGTCGGAAACAGGATGCCTAAATGCAATATTATCATATCACCGTCTCTCGCGCTGCACAAATGGATAATGGAGCATGAAACAACGCCTGACCCATCAACACTTTGTTGGTGTGAAAATTATTTACTAACTGATACAAAGTGACAGCTATGGTGGCCATAATATTGTTGGTTGCGAATAATTATTGGATCTATTTAATCGGGATTGCAACTATATATCTTCGAGGCTTGTTATGCAGTCTTGAGGCCAGCGTCTGCCAAACTTTTTTAGTAGGCGGTACGCTGGGGAAAGGGAATTTGTTTCGTGCAGCGGCGCACCCAGGATTAATATTGGGGGGGGGGGCAAGGAGGAGAATGTAAATTAGTCCCATATGCTCTTTTTATTCTTCATATAATTATTTTTACATATTTTCACAATACACGGCGATATATTTGTACAGTTTCTCCTAGTTTTTATTAAATTGGAGGCATAATGGCGGTAACCGTTGAGTGTGTCATCAGCGACTGGCGGATTGGAAGTGACTAACAGCGACCATGCTGGACATGTGCACCTAGTATGCTAAAACATTACTCAAATAATATCGGCTGTGCTACCCGCTTGGTCTAGAGCAGAGTTTCCCAAAGCGAGGTACGCGTACCCCCTGGGGTACGGGAAGTTTGGTGAGGGTACGCGCTGCACCGGGCTATGGTTGCTCCTGGTGCAACAAGCGTTTATACAACATCCATGCTAGAAGGTTTATCGCATGCGGAAGAAGAGTAATTGTTGGAATTAGCTTCAGACGGATTCTTGCAAAATAAATACAAGGAGTGTACTTTAACATCATTCAGGTTGCAAATGCAACATGTGTATCCAGTTTTAGCAGAGAAATTCCTGAAATACATCTTGCCTTTTCCAACTTCATATCTATGTGAAGTTGCTTTTTCAGCATTTGTAGACATTAAGCAAAAAAAAGGAACAGACTTTTGGGTGTGGAACCGCATCTCAGATTTAAATTAATAACCAGGGAACCAAATTACGATGATCTGTCGTTTCAACATAAACAATTTCATCCTTCGCTTATAATATAACTTTTTTTTTTTTAAATGAATGAATTTTATTTTTCGTTTATTATTATTTTGTTTATGTACTACAAAAGGAAAATATAAATACATTTTGATTATTATTAAAGTACTTATATGCTTTTATTTTGACGTGGGGTACTCAGTGTTACGAAAATTATAGAAGGGGTACACAGATGTCGAAAGTTTGGAAACCACTGGTCTAGAGAGCTACAATATTTATGCCGAATTCCACCGAAAAAAAATGTTCTTTTGATTTACACCACCACCGACTGTAGTGGGTATAGTCGTTCTTTTCGCGGAATGTTTATCGTAGATTTTTGGTTTTTTAATATTGAGGTTCCAAAATATTAATTGAAAATGGACAAAAAAAGTATTATTGCATTTGACTAATACACAAACCTACTCAACACAACACAGCCTAATATCTTGTTTATCGGCTTTTTGTCTATTGCACTCGGTGTACCTACACCATAGCCCCCACATCCTGAAACGGGCCCTCAGGCTGGGGTATTTGGCGGGCACCTTATATACCGCTTAGATTAAAGGCAGTGTGAAACACTACATAAAATTTTTTCAAATTGTGTATTAGTTCAAATTGAGGGTACTTATACAGTGAATTATTGGCGATTTTCAATACATCTACTTCAATAATGGAGCTGTCGAGTATGGACACATAATAATCAGAAACTATATTGCACAATTATATAATTTAAAATGTTCATGGTCATGAAGTATAATAGCGACTTTTATTACTATTAAAGCTAATTTATGATGTGTGTTTATCTCACTTATCTGGTCAACCCGACACGCCTGGCCTCCCACTGCCCGGGCCCCCAGGCTAGAGCCCTGTCAGCCCTCCCAGCCATGACCAACACCACTCCGGAATTCGGGTGGACACCGAGAACTTTTTGACAGTTCATTAGGGAACGGGTTTCTGAAATTAAAATCTAAGAAATTTTTCTAAAAAGGGTGCTGTAGAATTACAAATAATTTTTTTGCCGTGTTATTTGTCTAAGCCCAAGGTATAGTTTATTGGCTTTCTGATAATTTTCATGTTTGGGGGGTGCCAGGGCCCCTTGCCCCCCCCCCCCCCGGGTGCGTTACTGGTTTCGTGGCACACCATTTTATAAATATCCCCCCAAAAATTTAATTATTAAAATGTTATAACTAAAAAAATATTGAGATCCGGACGCCTACGCGGAAAAAACTATGAATTGAAATTAAGTTAAATTTGTAAAACTATATTAATTTCAATTCATCAGCCAATTTAAATCCACTGCGCCTCCTCAAGCTCTCGCTAACTTTTTTCGGTTAATTACTATTCCACTTAGATACCAAAAGATTCGACGGTGTCAACGGAGATTCTAGAGCGGCTAGCGAAGACACCTGGACTAGGGATCCCGAGCTATTTTCGATACCTATGAATCCCGGGATTGATAAACATAATCGCGAATCTTTCGGGATTGATTTTGTTATCAATTTTTATGGAAATTTAAATAAAAACGAAGATATAACAGAAAAGATACTTTTAATAACAAATAACTACATTAGAAATAAACTGAGTTTGAATGAAGATTGATTTATCTTATACCCATGTGTAAGTTGCCGATTCATTTTATTTTTTCACATAAATTAATACAAATGAGAAAGATTGGAAAAAAACAATGCTTCGCACTATTAACAAGTAATTCCACCGTGGTCTCATACGTTTTACGGCAGGTTCATATTTGGCTGACTAATTAGATTTATGAAGCGGAAAGGCCATAAGTACATCATGATTTGCTTTAATATTTTAAATCTCGCTAACCCATTCATTAAGTCTTTACTATCAGAAACAGCAATCTCATATTAAATTCACATTATTATTTATATTACAATATTATTTACTCCATTAAACTTGTGTATTTCCAAGATTTAACGTATACAATATTAACAATAAATGTCTTAAATAGTATAAATTATACTAGATTTATTTTTGACTGATTTTATCAATTTTATTTGTAAATATAAAATTTTTACATTAACAATGGAAAAATGCCAATCCCGGGATTGTCAAATTGTAATCCCGAAATCCCGGGATCAGAATTTTGGCTCGGCATTGGATTTCCTAACCTGGACGATACTAGTCCAGGTTAGTAGGATTGTAATATTACAGTGGCGAAGGGTGACTTTTGGAAAGAGATAGGCTGTGGAGATCAGAGAAAAAGAGCACACTTGTCATGTAACTTACGGGAAATAAGAAGATAATACTTACGATATTACTACTGATGAATAGGTGCACACTAATGACAACGACCCACTGGTCATATGTTTCACCGCTGAATTTATCAAATTATTTAAATCACTTATACCAGTAGAATTCCATGCAAACTTTTCTTTAGAAAACAATACACATGGCAAACAAAAAAGTTTGTTTAATGTATAACTGCCAGTTAAAAACGAATATTTATCATATAAATTGTTGTGAAAATGTCTAATGTAAGTTTTCTTGCTGTATTCAAATCTAAATGAACCCTTGGAAGGTGAAGCTTTGATATTTTTTGATTTTTGAAGAAACGTCGAACTCGGGAATGATCGCACAACAATTTTGAACTTCAATCGGAACACTGGACAATTTAATCAATACTTATATATTTAAAGCACTGACGAATGATTTCGGTACAATATGAGATAAAAACACAGTAATACACTGAATTTTGTAGTATAAAATAAAACTTTTGTAAAATAAAATGTTTGTCTATGACTGAAGTAACCTAAATAATAATCACGAAATACAATATTTATTTTTAATAACAATTTATAAATTATATGTGATCGAACACAATAGTTTTTTTTTTGAATCAACCTTATTATTTGCTTAAAAAGATAGTCATCGACAATAAACAAATCAACATAGAGTGTAAGCTTGTATTGTAGCGCTTATAAGTCTGGAACAAATATGCAGACATATATGAAGTTGGCGACGGAATCGCGGTAGAAATAACGGCGATGATTATGTTCGACATAATTCTAAAAATAGGAATCACGTCTGCGACCTTCCGTCATTTATTTTTGATTCGAAACTTGACTAAATTAAACGCTCTACTTCTAAATTCTGACAATAGATGACACTCAATATTTATATTATATATTATTACCTAGGCCTAGACAATATAGATATTTATTTATTTAAATTAAATACTTGAAAATAAAAGAAGGTAAGCTTTAAATAATCTCTTAGTATGGAGCCTTCGCCACTGTAATATTATGATGATGATTATGTTTAGAAAATTCTCAGATTTAAATTACTTTTCGTTACCTTTCGTAAACGGATTGACATACACATCTGTTTCAAATTTTATTTGTTCATATTTTATGACAGATTTAGAGGCAGCGTTGTCATACTTAGCCCGTATGATAATCCACACAATAAAACGTGTTAATAACATGGTTATATTTAGATACAAAATTTTTTGACATATACAAATGTCATATTGTGAAAAATATGGCTATTCTACGTTTCAAAAAAAACCCACAATTATTATATTAAAACAATTCAGTTTTCATATCGTAAAATATATAGATATATATCAGTAAAACCACAGTTCATATTGTAGGTATTTTAGCAAAGTACAAATGTGATACCATTTCATGACTTTTGATATTCTGTTTCGGGAAATTATCATACCCCCTACTCCCATTGATCTGCCTACGGTAAGTTGAAAACCCCCAAGCGAACCCGGGTACAAACGCTAGTTAGATGTAAATATGAAATGTGTACTAAAAATATTAATATATTATATAAAACCACAACATAATAAAACTTGTGTTGTTAGTAATGTGTCGTAAATATTTATTGTGCCCACCATGGCTCCCACATCATGAAGCGGGCCCCCCTACCTATCGCTAAGGGTAAAGGCAGTGTGACGCGCTACAGTAGCGTTTTCCATTGTGTACGTGGCAAAATTAAGGTGTATTTTTAGGGATTTTTTATATTTTTAATATGTACATCTATTTGAATTATGGAGTCGTCGAGTATCGGCACATATTTAAAAATTGCATCGTGCAAATTTGTCGTCTGTGTTTATCTCACTTATCGGTCGACTCGTCACGCCGGGCCTTTCCTGAGCCCGGGCCCCTAGGCTAGAGCCCTGTCAGCCCCCCTCCCTCCTTGTGTCACTATCACTATCATGTTCTCTAATAATATCCTCATTGCTGAGGGCCACGTTTCAAACTGTCTTTAAGCCGGTTTGTGCGAAGAGTTCCGATTGATAATTTAGTGCTAGAGCTCCGTGTCTTAGTCTGTTCTCTTTATCATATCTGGACAGCATCAGTCTTTGTCTGTCTAAAACACTCATGAATGTATGTCGACTTCAGTCTTAGGTAACTGCTCCTAAGACATTCTCAGGCATAAAAATACTGCTGCTTCACAACAATTGCAGGGTCCCGTGATATGCTCGATTAAGACCGACTGTGGTGCGGGGTGTGGTGTGGCTTAGTGGGGCAATTAACTTCAATATCACAAGTGACTTTTGTGTGTGTTACATAATCGGATACCATTTTGTTTAACACATCAATGAGAATGACGTGCTGTCAATATTGTAGAATTTGTCCTACCTGTATATTATAATAATATAACCATGTAATAACAAAAGTGTAGAATAGCAATTCTTCAACTTTCAGTTTCTTATGGTCTATTTGTTGTCTAAACACGTATTTTAGCATGAGTTTTTAATAGTACATCTCAAATAAATCGATTATGGTTTCTTCCTCGGCTTCTCGACACTCACATTCTGTCATAATATGTTGTAAATTTGTTGTCTGTTAAACCAATCAAAATATTAGCGTAGCATTGATACAGAATCATTTATTAGTAAGTACCTAGATTTCTTGTATTATACATAATGCCCAGCTCACTTAAATACTTCGTGTTCCTATATTCACTATATTGCAACATATTGCTTAGAGTACCTACTTGTTCATTCATTATAATATGAACATACATATATTGAACACGACCTGATTATGATAACGTTTTGTGTCATGATCAGGGCTCGAAATGGACCGGAGAGCACCGGAGCGCTGTTCCGATTCATAGATGTTATAGTAGTATAATAGGCTATACAACATATATTTTCATAAAATATACACAAAATAAGATAAATTTGTTAATATTTTCAGAAAATTATCTAGCGTTCCGGTTCGTAAAATTTTCCATTTTGAGCGCTGGTTGTGATTAAAATCATCACAATATAACTAATAACCGGTCTACGGATAGTTCATACAGAACAATCATTAGGAATAATCAACGCAAAACATATTCAAATAGACAGGTCGCTAAAATTGTTTGAGACATAATCTGATACAAATAATTAAATTTCATTCATGAAAAGTTATGTCATGCTAATTTACCCAAGCCACAAATCGTTAATTAATGTAATGATGAGACGTGACATTTCGATTTCAAATTTTTATGCACAGAGATGTACTACAATAGAAAATGATTTATTTATTCAAATATAAATAATATTGCGAATGGTTTACAATACACTGCATTAAAGAATATTCCATTTTTTTTAATAAAAATACCTACCTACCTACCTAACCGTGTAATTATTGTTGATGAACTAATCCCTAGTATTCTCTATGGACTCGGAATATTGTCTACTCCTCCACTGTTGCCGGAAACGCGCCGAAAAGCCGTGAAAACTGCTCAATTTAAAAACGTTGGAATTAATTGATCGCATCTTTATTCGGTGACGAAGCGTTTTACATAATTAGAATTATCATGCAATATGCATGTAAAGATCAACAATTTATTATTATTTGCGATACAATCAATATTTTGTCATAAAGATCCGAACCTGTCAATTATTGTAAAATAATATATTGTTTTTGTATTTGGAACGTCAACTTATTTCATTTTACAGTCTATGAACTGTCAAAAAATATTCTGATTTTGAATTTAATTGGGATCATAACGTGACTCTTTTTTGCAATGTGTACCTATGTTGTAAAAATAGGACTCATTTAAAAGTAGGTAATAGATAGGATTATAATACAAGCTAACTGCAGAAGTTGCGACCCGTGACGAGATTATCATACTAGGATTTTTTCATTTTACATAATCATCATTGCTATGTCCATTTAGTCCATTGTGCGGGAAGGTTACCCTACTTCCTGTGATTTTGACGATGCAGTCTGAATCACGTTTAGTGAGCTCTTTTTTGTGATTTTACCGATGCTTTGACTGCGACTCGCTGTCAAATCGCCTCTTTTCTTCTAGAAGGGGATCCGCCGATCAGGTCCTCACTCCTATTCTGTTAAATAACAATTTTGCCTAGCTCTTCCGTCTTACCCACCGCCAGGACACCCTTCAATTCGTCGAGATTCTCATAGATATCCGCAATTCGCAGCTGTACTCTGTGAAATTCATATCTAGGGCATTGTAGTGCTATGTACAATGTCCTCCAAAACATGACATTCATCGCAGAGTTGCGATTCGCTTCTTCCCATGAGAACATCAAATCTTTTGCCCATTGTATGCCCTGTTCTTAGCCTCAGTATTAACTTAAGCTCATTCCTCGTCAAAGGAGACTCTACAGACCAGGGCACCTCTCGTGGTGATGGTAGAATAGACTTACTCCATTTCCCCTTTTCTAATGATACCTTATGGTGAAAATCTATCCACATATTTTGGCCCATTTTCTTTATAGCCTCATTCCAGTCCAGGTTTTCTGGTATCCACTGATATGGTACCCCTGAATTAGTGAGCTCTTAGAGAATATCATTTTTGTAATAACCTTAAAATGCATATTTCCTTATTTTCACTTATCACACTCAAAACTAAAGAGGCTAAGGCAACACTATTTATCTTGGTGGTAAAGTATTCATGCAGCGGTTAGATTTCCCTTGTAGTATCGTTGCAGAATTACGAATAGTTTGTCACTACAACAGATCCTGTAGGAAGGCTTCGTTAAAATCTTATCTAAAATATAAATATTCAGATAAAATACATAAAAATACTTTATTTTATTTACTTGGTCTAATTTCCATGAAATATAATCATTGTACAATTTAAAACAGCTTTTTTTTCAATAAACCGTTTACCTGACATAATACTTTCAATATTGTACATAATGTAAATATTGATTTACACATTCGTTAGGTATTTAGTATAAAAGTTATTTCATTAAAATTAAGAGGTTAAGAAAGCCATGCAGGTACACATTATATTCAACCAGAACGTGATGATTTTTTCGCATATAAACCATTAAAATTGCCCCCGTGCCATCGTGCCAGAATCCTTCCGATAGACATACGAGTCTTCTAGAAAATAACACAAATTTATTGTTTTTTTCGTAAACAAATGAAGATTGATCAATGGAATTGAAAAGGGAAAATCAGCGTTGATGTGTTTACAGTATTTTTATCATATATTGCTTACGTGTATGTTATGTAGTTAAAAATTAGCTAGGTAAGGTACATATTACATTGCCATAAGGATGATTATAACTGATTTTTAAAAGCCTCTATTTTAATATTGACATTATTATGGGTTGGTGTGGTTTGAGTATATTGTGGGTCTATTCTATACTTATCGACCGCTAAAGTAATAAATATTATTAAACTTAGGATAGGTTTTATTAAAGTATTACCACTTATTGTAACAATTACATTAAGTTGGTTGTAATTGTTACAATAAGTGCTAATGTTTTGATACAAACCTACCCTAAGTTTGATAATATTTTTATCACTTTATCACTTTAGCGGTCGATAAGTATAGAATAGACCCGCTGGTATAGAATTCAATCACCCTTTAATCGTCCGCAATAGATGTACATAGAATCACCGATCATTGTTTGTGGAAAAAACTATGATCTTCCGAATGGATAATAATTTTCCTGTACACGCGCTTAGGTACCGTGTATGAAAAGAATAACATTCTTTTTTTAAATCTTGATATACCTGCATAGAATACATTGTGGACAATAATTAATAGTGTCCTAATTTTGGACATACTAATTATGATATTATTTTCAAAGGACAAGATTTATTTTACAACGCTTTCATTTTAATATATTTTGGATTACGCCTAGTCCAGACCAAAATACATCTATCCGTAAATAAATTAAGATTTTACAACTATTCATATTATATTTTTATTGTATTTCGCCAGGATATGGAAAGCATGCCCAAATTACTTACAAACAAGCAAATGTAGCTATGTTTGATTCAGTAAATTATTAGAGTTTAATCGGAAGTAGCGACAAATTATCTCATGAAATGTTGTTTTCACTAATGTCAGCAGATTTTTACAATATCAAAACTACATAATTCATTTTTACAGGTATGGCCGTGCGTTGCATTTCAAATAAATGATTGTGCATGTACAGTTATGTAGCATTAAAAGTTAAAATATCATTGAATATATTTTATTTGCGGATAGATGTATCTAGCCCTGAATAATAAAGAATAAAAAAAATAATTCAGAACTTATCTGGAGTTTTTGTTAGGAATTCAGGTGGTGTGAAGATCCAATAGAAAAGAAAGGGATGTCGCTGTGTACGTGCATTAGTTTCAAACAAATGATCGTAGAAACTTGGTCTTGGAACAGATGTTTCTGAAGAACAAAAATAATATTGATAACTTGAAAGAAGTCTAAAAAAAACTCCTGTCCTGTAGTATCATGTTTATGTTTCTAGATCCGTACATTGTGTTGCTAAAATGTTTGCCTCTAACTATCTGGGCATTAAAAAGTCATTAACCTCACTTCTTGTGTAAAAAAAACAAAAAATAAAACTGCATTTTGACGTAACGTGATTATTTTCAACTACCTGATACTTATATAATGAGTCATAAAAATATGCCACAAGCTACTTTTACACGCTTTAATTCATACTTATTCTTCATTGTTATTATCAGTGGTAATTTTAGGTACCTTGGCCCTGACAGGTTTGGAGGCTACCGCGTGAAAATGTTGCTAATGTAAGCAACTGCAATTGAATGTTAAATACAGCAATTATTGTTATGTTGCCTGAATATTTTACAAATTTGTATTATTGTTTCCACTCACTACACTCGGATTGTAAAAAATACGCATTTTTTAAAGGTTGTCATATTTTATGGCAAAGCAATCGCTCGTCTGTTTCATAAAGAAACCGCGACTGGTCCTTCTCCTGAATAGAGAGACAGATACACGTCACGGTAATCATTTCGGAGATAGCATCCGTGGGCAATAACTCATTGCTTCATTGAAAGTATAAAATCCTCCCAGGTTCTTCATCCAGAAAATCCGTAGTCTTCCTAAGCTTTCCATTATATTTTTTCTTGGAGGATACTGCTGATAATCTGTAGTGCCTGCGCTATTCTTAACAGTTAGCGCATCAGCATATTTTCGTTGTTTTCATTGGTCCAAATTAACACGGAAGGCATTCCATAGACAAGGCTATCGACATATATCTCCAATAATTGGTAAATACAGCAAAAATTTAGGTTGATAGACATGTCGGTCAAATTCAGGTATATTCGTGCTGGCATATCAACCGGAACTCCACAATTTTATATTGAAACGTCAAACATATCAACATAACCTACAATTTTATTAGTCATGTCATTGATATTGCAGCATGTAGTAAAATAAATATTCTGTTACTATTAACCATTCAATGTTTTGGCAGCTTGCGAGGAACAATAAAATAAGGCAGCGGCCATTACGTAATTATTTATTAAAACAGTCGTATCTTGCATCTCAATCCTCAATATGTAAACTTCACGTACTCTATCTCGCTCTAAAAGTTTGCATAGCCAAGAGAAGGGCTGTTAAAATATGGCACTTTTTGAAAGTTCAGATCGCAGAGTAATGTTCAGACGGTTAATTTACTGTAAATAATTAACTGCCTAAATAAATAAAGTGATAAATGAAGTATCTACTATAATTTTCTTCTTGTTTAGTCTGAAATACGTATGATATTTTTTATTTTCTTTACTTTGGATGGCATTCTCATTTCGCATCATGTCCCAAAATATTTTTAGCATTCTGCGTAACACCAGATTTCAAATGTCAATTAAATTTTAATCATCAATGTTATGTGAGAAATTCAAATATTTCAAATCGCTACTACTGTTAGGACGAAAACAAGAATGTTATTTATATGTGACAATATAATAATATGCTAGTTGCCTAGTACAGGGGTCGGCAAACCGCGGCTCGCGAGCCACATGCGGCTCTTTGGGTATTGGCATGCGGCTCTTTGCCAAATTCCCAATTCACATTTTTTACAAAAAAGGTATGACTGTTAACGTTTTAAATCCGCCCATTGCAAATGTCGACAAATTAAATTGAGGATTTTGAGAGAGAAAAATGCAATTTAATTTCACAACACAGCGAAGCGCTCTAAAAGATCTACATAATAAGGTAGATACTACGATGAACAATATAAATAGCATTTAGAGAAGCCAAATAACCGATGAGAATTTGGAGTCACGCATAAAATTGAAAACTACAACTTACATACCAAACATACAGACATAAAGACATCCAAGGAAGGTCATTGTTCACATTAGTTTTAAGGAATGCGTGAAAATTGTATCTCATTTTCTGTAAAAATTATATTTATAATGTCAACAAAAAAAACTTATATTTGCTTTAGTTTTTTATTCGCGAAATTTTCTTCACTTGATAAATAAACAATAACATTCACTGAAATAAATCATATTTATAAAAATATATGCATGGCTCTCGAAATTTTTTTTAACCGTTGTGATACTCATATTTGACTCTTTTGGTCCAAAAGTTTGCCAATCCCTGGCCTAGTACCATTCCTGGGGAACCGCGAGGAATTTCTTGGATCGCCGTATGATGTTCGTAAACATCCAGATAATCTTAATTCAATGTGCTGGTGTGCATGATCGCTATAGTATATTATATTCGTTCAGTTTTGTGGTTACATTCTTTATGCTTTGGATAACAATTATCATCCCGTATCACTATGGTGATCACTCGTCCAACATTTTTTTAGATGTCTAGATTCATTTATCTTTCAAAAAGCCACATATTTGCCGTTTTTCCGAAAAACGGTATCCAGTAAAAAAAAAAATACTGGCGTATATTGAAACGGAATACCTACATACCTTTTATTCTGATTCTGCTAGGGATACTTTATCTGTTTTTTCTCTTTCAAAAAAAGTCTCAAATCCATATTCTGAAGTGCACATTTTCAATTGGAAACTCAGAATAAATATATTTTATGACGCCCTGAAAGAATCTTTGTAATCTAAGGGCAACACAAATTTGTTTGAAAACCACTGTGCTAATATTATGAATTTTAATAAACATTGTGAATTTGTTTATTGTAAGTATTTAAGGGTCATATGCATAGTCATTACTTATATAAAAATAAGTGAGCTTATGCGTTATTTATGTACCCACATAAAATGGGAATTATTATGTAACGGAATGATATTTAGACGCATTCATATTCCAAATATAATACATAATGCTTATTCACTATGCATACCGCCACTCGCAAAGGAGTGTATATCGAAGATTTATTTTACGTTTTACTTTTCTATATATAAAAATATATATTTATAAGAGTAGTTGAATCCCTAGTCAGGTAATGAGCAAAACGAGAGCATAGTTAAGCATTGTTTTCCGTCGAACAGTTGCCCCAGTCCTGCCTGTCATTGCATAATTTCGTTTGCAGTGAAGTGCCCAGAATTTTTTGACATTATTGTACTTACTTTATTTAGCTGCAATAGCTTAAAATCGCCTGAAGGAATGGAATATCTGACCAAAAATAGTCACGAAATATTATAAAGTATCCAGGCGGTATAACAGGCGAAGAGGTATTATTCGAATAATATGTAGTTAATAAACCTAAAAAAATAAACACAAAAATTTAAATATAGAACACTCAAAACAAGTGAAATCATCTTTTACTGTCAAATCAATGAATCGAATTGTCATATTATTTCATATGTAAATCTTTCTTCGATGTTAGAAGAAGATGATTTCCTTGCCTTAAAAATACTCAAAAGGATTTGTTATATAATTTTCCTATAACTTAATAGGTTTCATCAGTACATTCAACTTGTGGTTAATATAATTATAAAACATTTTTATTTAGAACATTAATAGATGATCAATAATTTAAAAAAAAATGCAAATCATAGCCGGCCATAATAATATTAATTGCCTACAGTTTAAGAAAACGTCAAAATATTTTGCCAACTAATGCCAGCCTGTTTCAATCTTGTCCGGAAATTTGTACGTACGCAGTTCGCCGTATAACACTCCACCGTGAAATATTATATCGGAAATATTATATATGGTCGTATATTAAATACCGTCCAACCTCTTTGGGTAGTATAGTACTGACATAAATTCATGTCTAAATGAAATACGGTTCTTATCGGTTTACATGAAGCTAGCGGCAAACAAATTTTGTAAAATGCCGATATACTGGATTATTTGTTAGGTTACGGTAGGTTAAGTTAGGTTTTCATTCTTGAATTCATGAATTTTTTCCTAAATCGGCTATGAAAATTGAATTAATGTTCATATCGAATCTAATAAAACTGGAGACTGTATAGTATACGGTCATCTCTTTCCGATAGAAAACTCACGGCGAACTGTGCTACGATGAAATGTTTTATGTACGATTTACATGTAACCGTTTCAATACTCTCAATGCATGCAACAATTCAACCACACCCGTCATGAAAACGTTCATATTAAATAGGTTATTTATTTGATTGTATTTATATTTGCACATTATTTTTGAAACCAGCGATCTCTCCATGATCTGGCACGCCACTTGATGAACTCACTGCCCACCTCTGCCCAGCGGTAGAAATTACTCCGGCTGCTAAAATAATCATCCAATTTCTGAATGGGACCTCGCGTGGATTAGTCAGGTCCTGTCCCGTCCGACGGTTGAAGCCAATCTCCAACCGGGGCATGGCCGTGTGATGATTTACTTGATGGCCGGCTACAACTCGTAACTCGGCACAGTTGCTTGTGCCTTTACGATGTCAGTGGCATGTCGATTCTCGGCCGAGTTAATAGCAAGTTTAAACTAACAATAAAAAATACAAAATTAAATAATAAAAAAAATCATGATTGAATAATAACAATGTGTTTCGGTGATTTTAAATCGTTCGTCAGAGATTGTATAACTAATTTGTGCCAATTAATCATTGTGTGTTTTTTGTGAAATAAAAAATAAGCGAACGCCGAATTCTGGGGAATAATATTTTCTAATGGCTATTAGTAGGTACCTACCTATTTGTATTTCAGGATAATCGTTTTAAAATCCTGGCAATTATATACAATAAAATCACGCATGTATAGGTACTGTTTGAGATATATGTAATAGTATATAATATTTATGTCACATACATATTATATTCCAATATTTAAACAGGTACATTATTTCTACTGAATATGTACTCAATGGATAATTCAAAAAAATGATTGTAGTATTGGTGTCTTTGCTTGAATGTGGAGTGGGCAAACCAATTTTTTATGATATGACGTCACATGGTTTTGACTATTTTTAATATTTTATATTTAGGCCGCGGCACGAAGCTGTGAATTTTCATAGTAGTGCAAGTCATTGTTTATACTTAAAATGCAATATGATAAAATAGAAAATCAGAAAAATATGTATATTTCATACTGAGAAAAATTGGTAGTAAGTTAAAATATGAACGAAATATGCATCATGAAAATTTTCATTTCCTGTGAACATGTTACCGTATTGCATTCGAAGTTAATTAATAACTAGCACTACCATCTGAAATCGCAATTTAGTGCCGAGGCTTGTCTATAGATGGTTATGAACTGTCATTGAGACTCACAACTGCTGCAGTGTTAATCTTCTAACAGAATAAATACGTGCCATCAGATTTGAAATAATGAACCTTATTTTGATGTAGGGTTAGAGTTTTTCAACAGAATCCTTTTTCGATTGTAAATGAGCATAATGCATCAACGGTTTTTTAATTAAATGTTTTATGGGTTAACAATAATAATTAAAATTCAATGTTCTAACTATTCTAGCATATCGCCCAGCATCTATGGCGACTGCACCGTATTGATAACTTATCAATTTATTGTCTTTAACTAATCATCATCAGCCGGGGTCAATCCACTGCTGGATGAAGGCCTCCCCAAGCTTTCTCCAACTCTCTCGGTCCTGTGTCGTTCGCTGCCACGTATTTCCGCCGAACTTTACCAGTTCGTCAATCCAGCGGCTTTTAGGGCGACCCTGTGGCCGTTTCGTACCCCTTGGGTACCACTGGATGACAGCATTTGTCCAGCGGCTGTCCTTTCGGCGAGCAATGTGCCCCGCCCATCTCCATTTCAGCTGTTTGGCAACGTCTATTACATCGCGTACTCTTGTCTGCTTCCTAACCCATTCGTTCCTCTTACGGTCCTTTCGCGTGATGCCCAACATGCACCTATCCATGCCTCGCTGTGTGACTCTTAGCCTTTGGACATCTCTCGTGTTGAGGGTCCACGTCTCGCAGCCATACATGAGCACGGGTAGCACACATTGGTTGAACACCCTACGCTTAAGACATAATGGTAGGTCACTCTTGAAGATAATATTCAGACGTCCGAAAGCACTCCATCCCAGCTTTGTTCTTCGAGCAATTTCATCGTGCATGCTTCCGTCTATGGACACCTGCTGTCCGAGATATACGTAGCTGCTCACTTGCTCGAGTTGGGTGCCAGAAATACAGATAATCGCAGGGTCCGAAAAACAGTTCCTCATCACTTTTGTCTTTGAGACATTTATCTTTAGACCGACCGTTTGACTGACATCCGCGAGTTCTTGCATTCTACCTTGGAGGTCTTTCGGGTCTTGTGAGAGTATAACAATATCATCTGCAAAGCGCAGGTGACTGAGGTGCTCCCCATTAATTGGAACACCTTTTTCCTCCCAATCAAGTTTCCTAAATAAGTCCTCAAGAGTAGCGGTGAATAGTTTAGGTGAAATGGTATCACCTTGCCGGACACCTTTGTTAATGGGGAATTTACACGACCGTTTGTGGAGTTTCACGCATGCTGTGGCATCACTGTATATACTGTTAAATATGTTTATATAGCGTCTGGAAATTCCTTGGTTGTTAAGGGCGTCTATAATTGAAATTTTTTTGATGGAATCAAACGCCTTTTCATAGTCTATAAAACCAAGATATAATGGCAGTTTGTATTCCTGGTAGCGCTCTATGATTTCCCTGACAACCTGTATATGATCCATAGTAGTGTAGCCTCTTCTGAATCCGGCTTGCTCTCTTGGTTGTTCTCGTCTAGAACTGTTTGGAGACGGTTTGAGAGTATTTTCGTGAAAACCTTATACAGAATTGGCAGTAGACCAATTGGTCGATAGTTTTTCAGATCTTCAGTGTCTCTTTTCTTATGAAGAATAATAATGGAGGCATTTTTCCATGACTCTGGGATGTTCTCTTCGTGCAGACAAGACGTGAACAGACGTGCGAGCACATCGCTCACCGTCCTCCCGGCCCGTTTGAGAACATCGATAGTCAGCCCATCTTCTCCCGGGGCTTTCCCACTCTTCATGCACATTATAGCATATTCCATCTCTGTGGTAGTAACCTCGGGAAGAGGATCTCCATATTCTCCGTTCACCGGAAGATCTGAGTTGATGTCAGTGTCATCTTTGTATAGAGCGCTGTAAAACTCTACAACAGTGTCCAGTAGATGATCCCAGTTACGCACGATACTTCCATCTTGCGCTTTTAGTGTCATGATCTGCCGTCTCCCTATTGACAGATGCTGCTTGTTCTTATGTAAGCTCCTTCCTGATGCAACAATTGATTCTACAAGGTTCATATTGAACTTACGAAGATCTTCTCGTATGTTTTTACGTAGAGTTTTGCACAGCGTGGAGTATTCGAGATCATTTGCAACTTGTTGCTCGCTTTTTGTACTCCTACGCAGCTTCATAAGATCCAACGTTTCCTTTGAAAGTTTGCTTACTCGTTCAACCACAGCAGCAACTGTCTCTTCCGAAGATTCTATAATGATGTTTGTTACTGCCTCGGTGTTTTGTAGGGAGATGGGGTCATTTTCAGCTTGGAAAGCCGCTAGCCTGTTCTCCAGCTCTTGTTGGAATTCGACTCTGCTTCTCAAGCCTCTGCGGACTCTGGGCTTCTGCGTCAGTTTGGATCTCTCACGTTTGATGTTAAATCGTACTTTACACCTTACCATTCGGTGGTCGCTGCCAGTATTAAATTTGTTAATGACTGTGCAGTCTAGAAAAATATCCTTCTTGTCGGTGAGGATGTAGTCGATTTCGCTGGTTCGTTTTGCTGGGCTTCGCCATGTCCATTTTCGAGAAGGCTTCTTTTTGAAGAATGAGTTCATGATGTAGAGATTGTGGTTTTCCGCAAACTCCACTAACATGTCTCCTCGGCCATCCCTGGTGCCATGTCCGAAGTGCCCGACCGCTACAACTTTACCGCTTTACTCGACCGCTTTAACTAATAATAGTTATTAAAAGTCTTGGTGCAATGAGGAATAATTTTTCTTGGCAGAATTTCAAATGATTTTTAATAAAATAAGAACGCATTTTCCATGCATATGTTGAACATCAGACAAGAAGAAAGTTGCGATAGTGTATAAGATTTCATTGCGCGTGTCCCGTGGGCGATAAATAACTCACGCGATAACGTGTAAGCAATTTTAATCCGTAGCTACACTTTCGACGCTCATCTCAGGCGATTATTGGCTCTGAGAAACAATAATGTCTTACTGACACCAAGTTAATGTGGGTGACTGACTGGTAAAATAGGTAGCTATACTAGACCAGCGGTACTCAACATTTTCGTTCTGATATTACTTTAATTAAAGTAGTGATTTAGAAGAGATTACATCGCGTCTTTTATATACAAGGCTGCTATCAGCGGCTATCAAGAATAGTTTATCAAATTATTTATGTGTTTAGGTATTATTATTGTTACAATAATTTATCCGTCTAAACTGTCAAAACTGTATATCTCGTTTTAAAAGTTAACACAGCCAATAGAGGTGCTGTTAAATATAGCATTTTTTGACAGTTCAATTGACCACTTCAATACATAAATATGATAAACTACCCTCGATAGCCGCCGATAGCAGCCTTGTGTATATAATAGATGCACATGACAGTCTTGCCAATCCTAAGACTCACTATAGTCAGGCCTTTGAACGAAGCTGTAAAAGTTTGACGGTAGTGCTAATTATTACTCATACTTGCAATGAAATATGGTAAACTGTTTGTTGAATATGATGATTGTTGCCTATTGAAATAAATAGTAACAATTTGAACAAAATATTCAATCAACAGGTTACTAATATTATTCCCAATTCAATGCCACGGGCTAAAGATAATCGGCATTGAGCAGCTTCTGAAATCTTTCGTAAACGACCCGACCCGGCTTATAAACATTTGGCTTTACACAAAAAAATAACACTCTTTCGTTTACTTATGAATCTCATTGAGAAATGAACTTTAACTGTAATGGTGCATATTGCAAATTTATGTGCACGGCTTAGATATATTTTGTTAACGTATTGATATAATAAGTACCCTGGGTAGAATATCAATAGGTACAGCTTGACTGTCAGATGTTCTAAATATGGACATAGCTAATTTATAAAAAAAAACTATAGACAATAAGACAAAACTATAAATAATCATCCAGCCATAATGATCATCTCACACGTCAGAACGTCAGAATAAATTTAAAACATATCTAGGTATATATATATATATATATATATATATATATATATATATAATATATTACCTAACTTCAGTAATGTCCTTAGGAAAAGTGCCGCCCTTGAGCAGACTTGGACATAGTGACAGTTTTTTGTGTACGTGGAAGTCTTGTGGAACTGACAGGTTTGGAGGCAGCATTGCAAAATTTTGGCCTGTGTCCTCGACCGCCATAACAATATTATCTATTGTATTGTATAATAGTGGTTATGTAGTCAGGATTTGTTATTTTTCGATTATTTTTTTAAACTAAGTTGACGATACTTTCTATTGAATATACCGCATCGTCTAATCTAATTTATGGAAAACCGCCACTGCTCTCAAAAGTTGTAATATTTGCATTCATTCCTCCATGCTCCTATGCGATGTATGGCTTGCCTACCCCCAATGGACGTCACTGCCTAACTTAACTAGCATTTACCCAAAAAATGAAAACTTATATTTTCCTGAATTGTTCAATGTCCGTTTAATAGCACAAAAACTCGGTGAATGACCATGACACAATACTCTTAAAAATAATATTAAGATGCTTCTACACGGTGGTGGTATATACCTATATTATATGCTCTTATTTGGCATATTAGTCTTTCAAAACAAATAATCTTTATTTTTTATTTATTATTTATCGAAATCTCGGCCGTCTTATTTAGGTATTGTATTTTTTAAAACTCAATGCAAACGAATTAAATTAAAACATCTATTGTCTATACATAATGTAATCTAATGCTTCAAATACACTTTATGACGATCGGTCATATATATGTCGAAAAACCCGTTTCTTATGTTGGCGTCCTGTGTCACAGGGTGTCACAGAGTGTAAATACGATGTCATAGCTGTCATACAATATGTATTTATAATATGTCGGAATGGCATAGATTTGATCATAGACACTAAATTGCTCTTAGCATATATGTGCCCGATCGTCATATAGTATATTTGAACCTTACGAAAATTCAGCTGTCCTTCTATGCACGTGATCATCTAGAGTCGTATTTTTCTACGGTAATACAAAAACTCCCCCTTACTTTTAGATTTTAAAATGTACATTTTTATCTTTTAGAATTTTATCTTTCTTACGTGTTTTCGTATGTTTAGATTCCGCCACATTTTTTTTAAATGTCCAACTGAATGTTTCGCGGGGTACACGTACCGCATATTAAGTATCACTGCGCAAGATATACCAGAAGCAATGTCACGATCTCTCGTTCATTAACAATACACACCGCGGGTCAAAATGTCTTTTCTAAGTGAACAGAGTGTATTCCCGGTTTTATCTTTTAAAGTATCCCGAAAAGAGTTGGAGTTAAAACTGTCGGTTTTCCGGTTATTTACCTACGGACGCATGGAAACGTTAGCTTTACTATTTAGTGCCTAATACTAATTGTTTCCTATAATGTAAAGTGAGTTTTGTTGTATCTTAATCGTGTTGTTTTAAAGTAAATGTGTTAATTATACGTGTTAAGTGTATTTTAAAACAAATAATTAGTTTGTTATATTTGACACTGTTTCAATAATACTTGCCCAGCATTAAAAACAAACTATTATATTATTATCTGTTTGTTGATTTTACAACTGGTTATTATATTCTCATCAAAATATACACTTCGTAATTTGTCAACAGTTCGTACCATTGGATACTTCTTTTGGGATACGCATGAAGATTTATTTTTTGTGTATTATTGTAATATGTAATATGCGTATAATTGGCGGAATGTGGATAATGATTGCGTTTTTGGTTATTTACACGATGTACATGAATTGTTTTCAACCTAGGATGTTGAAAAAACATTTTTCTATACGGATAGATGCAGTCTAACTATATGAAAGTCAAGAAAATAAAAAAAACTTCCAGTGTAAAACATAATTTTTTGTAGCATATTATCAAATATAAATTTTGATAAACTGGATATTTGATATGGAAATCACAGAAGTTTCCATATTTTACAACGTTTTTCTTAGCTCGTATTTTTATTTATCCGGTGGTTGTTTGTCCCGTACAAATCTTGCAATCGATTTTTAACTAACTTCCCGACTAGCTAGACATTTGAAACTTTTATAATATATTAGAACACGATGCCAATGCATTCTTTTAATACTTTTAGCTATCTTTAAGTAGAATTGATTTCATTCTCAGTTAATTCTGTTTTGTGTGAAAAGTTATTTCAACACCATTATCGGTTGCTAGGGTCTGGGGTCTTAGCAACTAAATTGTTAATATATACGTACGTTACTATGGAAATCAATATGACATGTCAAGTACAAATTTTTCTCAAAAAGTCAAATTTATATGGTTCAACAGAATTTAAAAAAACGTTGTATATAAAAAGTTCTTTTTATCTTGTAATTATTACATGCTACATTTGTATTCCGTTTAGTTTAATGCTTTGAGAATTATCTCTGTAATGGTTTCGTAATGTAGGAGCTCTGTAGTTGGAGGTGTGAGTGAATGACATACAAGCAAACCATAAAAAACGTAGGTATATAAGAAACTTCTCGTATTATTCGAGGTATAGGTATAGTATGTCTCACGAGGACTGGAAATCGTGAAAATGCATTTTTTATATAGTTTCTTTTGATCAAGGTAAATTAAAATATTTAAATATATATTTTTTACACTAATCCTACCAGATTTTATGGCTATGATGAATTCATTGAGTGTAAAAGTCATAAGACCTCTTGTATTATGCTTGTTGTAGGTATAATAATATGTCCCACGAAGACTGACAATAGCGAGAGAGAAAAAATATATTTAAAGTTTCTTTTAATCAAAGTAAATTAACATATTGAAATATAAACACGTCTTTTTTACATTATGTGAGTATCCTAGCAGATTGTATGGCTAAACAACCACTTGCTAATTCATTAAAGTTATGACCTGGATCCAAAAGATACATATTATTAATAATAACAAATAATGCGGGATCGAACGTTCTTTATATTCCGTGTAGATCCATTGAAAAGATAATGGATATTTATTTTCAATGTAAAACAGGGCCCATATTTGTTACCTAACCGCATTCGGGTACCAAGTTCTGTTTCCTAGGCAACGTATATGGTAATAAAATAATCGGCGTTCAAGATGCCGGATTTGTTACCAGTTAACAATCATAGGAAGACCTGGTAACCGAGCGAACTGCTGGCTGTAACATTTATGTCAACCTGGCTAAGGATGTTAAAGAGGGACTTTAATATAATGTGATGATTTGCGACGTTACAAAAATCAACAAAATAATATACAGTCTTTTTTGCAGAGAACATTATACTGAAATCGATAATTATTATTTTTTATTGTTTGATTATTTTTTTTATATTGAGATTGTGATAAATGGGTGTCTTTTTAAAGTGTTGGCATCTCTTGACGAAGTGACCACCTTATCTGTTTCATGTAAATGTAAAATATCTACTGCTCTTGGCTAACTGATTAAAAAAAACTGAGTTTTTGTTCGTCTCTAACAGGCATGTAGAACGCGTCGATCACAATAGGTTGAATCATTTACATTCAGTTGTATATATGTATTTGTTGTGTCTTAAGAATAAGTATTAACCATTCCTTTTTTATTTCATTAATCAGTTTATGTCAAGTCGTTTTCAAAATTACACGTGAGAAAGCCCGCGTAATCTTGTTGTATCATTTAATCCGCATTGAATCACTCACAGTCTGCCACAAGAGTGACAGAAAGAGAAAATGTAAACCGTCGCGCAGTAGACACACTGGCAGATTAGATTGACGGATAAGTGCCCAAAAGATGACAAAGAGAGTATTTCTTTGTGTATATGTTACGCCGAATGTGCGAAATTGAATATTACATGAAATGGGCAAAATTTTGCCTAAACCATGAAAAATGCAAGCCCGTTGCCTTATTCATGAATTAGATAAAATATCTGGAGAGTGAGTGAAATCGGCAGTAATTTTTCTGCCTACTTCATGTCTTGGACAAATTAGATAGTAGCGCTACGGTGGTATTTTTTGCAACTAAACTAAATGTATCAATTCTCATGCATTGGTCAAAATATACATTTATATTATCTATGGTCAAAATAGATGATCGCGCTCCGTGGTGTTTTTTGCAACTAAACAAATGTGTCAAATGAGATTGATTATAATAAAAACATATACCAATAAATAATATGATAACGGAAGAATTTTATTGAAAAGTATTTTCGCGATTTGATTCGTGCTTGGGTATCAATTGTGCAATGGTCGATTGAATGTTTGTGATAGTTTGTTGACACTTGATAGCTAACCTCAAAATGGACATTCAGTTGAATAATTTAATTCAGAATTACAAAACCTAACCTAACCTAACCTAACCTAATAATAATAATATTATATTATGTCCAATTATAACTAATAAAACCATCCGTATTAAATTTCCTTTTTCTTCTGTCATGTTGACAGTTCAAGAATTCCATACCGTGGCGAATTCATGTACTCAGCAGAAAAATTACCTAATTCATGAATAAGGCAGCAGCCTTGACTATTACATGAATTAGCCAAAATTTTGCCCATTTCATGTAATAGTCAATTTCGCACATTCGGTGTAGCATATATATATATATATATATATATATATATATATAATTTTACTGGCGTTTGCGTGAAGGAACTCCGTTATAATGGTTTTGAAACAAAAATAGATGGACCGTTCTGAAGATGGATGTATAGCTCGAAACAGCTGACAATGTAAATGAGTCAATTAAAGTAGAATTAACAAAAATAACTGCTTCAGAATCGTTATTACTCAATATGACTTAGTGTTGTTTTTTAATTTATAACACTTCGGTGTGTTTTTATTCAAATATAATACTTACGTTTGTTTAAGAGTAAATAATAACAAAGATCACTGCCATTTGATACTGAATAGAAGATCATAGCCTCTTTGAAATTGAAATTGGACGAAATGCCTGTTCTATAAAATAGTGTTCCAGTCGGATAGAACCATTTTCTCCTACACACAAAATACTTTCGTTGCCAGCATTCAAAACTGGTCTAACATACTTGTATGTTTTTTTTTAATTACATCGAGTTGACACGATGTAAGCAGACGTATTCTGTATTGTTTGGCACGAGTTTGACCTGTAACAGGTAGTGGGCGTGTATTACTTACCCTGCGACTGTGTACTGTTGATTGTAGATGAGACAGCTAATTTTATAACCGAAAATTAACATGTGGCTGGAGCCGCTTATCAAAAATTTATCCCCCTTCACGGAAGAGTAAAAGTTAATGCAATTAACCTCAATAATAATGACAACTGTGATGCAAGACGTGTTGTACATGCGTGCTATGTCATCTTGACTCACTGGCAGTGGCAAAACTATTAAATTTATACTATCATCCAATCCCAACAAAAACTAATATATACAAAGTTAGATGTAAACATGGATTCCTTGCATTGTTCTTCAGGAATTTAATTCAATCCAGCTAACGAGATAACTAAACGTATATTTAATATAGAAATGCAGATTAAGTCATATTATAAGGAATGTTAAAATGTTTTGTATTTATCTGTGCATATGTATATATCAAACGTATGCCGTTAATTACCACATTTAAATAACATGCTAATTATATCGAATGGTCACCTTAATCGTTCGGGCTGGGCGCGTCTTTAGCGTCCAGTGTATTAAGCCGGGCACTCATTAGCATTAATATCGACCCCAAATAATTAGTTCGTGTGCAGTTACCGTTACAGTACCTATTAGTGGGTCTATTCTATACTTATCGACTGCTAAAGTGATAAAGTGATAAATATTATCACAGTTAGGGTAGGTTTGTATCAAAGTATTAGCACTTATGTAACAATTACAATAAGAAGTTTGTAATTGTTGCAATGAATGCTATATTTTAACAGCACCTCTCTTGCTGCTAATGCTTAAGAATATTTTCATCCGACACCATAACAAAACGAATCGACGTGCAGTCACCTCGACTATCGCTCTCCGAATGGCAACGCGACCGTAATTTCGTTCCACATGCAGTTGAAAATTATTTGCCGTTTCACTTATGTACGCTCTTAAGCTATGTCATCATATTTGTTGGTTTATTAGTCGATAGCTATTTTGGTTGTTATGCCATTATCAAGTTTACAAAAATAACGTATTTTCTGTGATTGTAAGTTTTTAACTCACAGAACAAAACGAGATTTGTCCTATTTCCACTCTAGCAACTCAGGAATAAATACCTTACTATTTTGCATTTTTGAAAACCGAATTAAATTAATTAGATTTACTTTAAAAGAGGCTAATACATTTTTGAGATTCAAGCTGCAGATTTTTTTACTTGCAATGACGTAACGTATTCGTATGCAGGTCGTGTATTGCTTAGAAATGGCTCATTTTAAGCGGTGGAAAATAAAGGAAAGAATGAATAATACAACTTTTGCGAGTCTGAAAAAAAGATATTCTCACAATATGTCCTTACTCTAAACGTCATCAACATGGGTGTGATAAGTTCAAATTGCTTTTGACCATTTATGATTCGTCAAAAATAATTAATAATTTGATAATGAATTGATCTGGAAGGGTGGCATTTAAATTCCGATTAAGAATGGCGGATCGTCAATAAATTCATGCGAACATTTACACTAAAATGTCGCTTAACTATGTTATTATTTTTAATCCGTCGAGAATATGAGAGCAATTTTCTTCTGTCATAATAATATTATTATCAGTATATCACGAAACTTATTCCATTTTCAAAAAAGCTCGGTGTCAATACTTATACTTATAATGAACTGTCAAAGATAGATGAGAGGCGAGTTTCTTTTTTTAGAATATCGTAGATTTTTTATCAATTATTTGTTCATAACCTTTTACCTAAAAGATAATTTTATTTATTTAGCGGTACTCTGGTATTTCAAAGCTCATTAATTCGTAGGTACACTTATAATAAAGCAAAATATACTGACAGAGTTTGATAACTACTCAAAGTTAAACGAGCGACTATTGAGTTTTGGTTAGTCAGCGCTCAATCAAGTTACCTTGAACTTGATACAACATTTTTATTTTAGTATGTATCTGTTACTAATAATTACAAGAGATCATTTTTAGATTTTTTTTTTGTTGAAAAAATGACCTTTTTGGTGTGGTTATCAACGGGGCGCTGTATTCGCCATTGTGATGTTTTTATGACATCACATTGAGTGGTCGAGATACAATTATATTCCTGTCAGAAGCGTTCTAAAATATTTCATTATATATGTAGTTAGAGATAATCAAGACATTAAGACACATTCATTAATTATTGACGATTCTATTTTCAATAATTATGCAGCACTACCAGTCCAATTAATTAATTAATTATGTACGATATCTGCTGATTATCTTTCTTTCATTCTTGAAGATATTTTTGACATTGAACTACATCTTTGTATTCGGAAACGTATATCAACAACTTCTCTTTGCCAATTATTACCACTCAGACAAAAACCCTTTGAATAGACCTCCCTGAATAAAAACTTTTAAAATAAAATATCATTGGAATAATGGATACAAAAGTTTATTTGACACAGAAAACTATACATACAAATTTAAAATTATACAAACATCTAATATGGGTATTGTAGAGATAAAAAGGGAGAAAAAATAATGACTTACTAAAATGATATCGAAATCTTCATGAGAAAATGCTTCAAACTAAACCTAGCTAGAAAAAATATTTATGAATCAAGACACAAAAATTTACCTGTGCTACATAAACGTGTAGCAGAATTTAATAAGTAATATTTTCTTATTTAATTTAATCATGTTTAATTTAATCTAGGTACTGATAATTCAAATGTAAGAAGATGGCGTCCGGGCAGATTTTTTAAACTAGGAATTTTTATCGAGGGGTACTTGCTCTGTTACCGTTTAGACTGACCACTTAATGAAAGACTTCATAAAACTGTTTACCTATCACGAAATGATCAAATTTTCACTTATAATTTGAGTAAAGACTATACATAAAACATACATAATACATGATCATGTCTATATACTCGTAATACATATCACATATTATTTTAAACTGTAGAATACGTTGTATTTTTTTTGGTTAGTGTGCTATTTTGGATTCGTACATGCGAACCTTAAAGGACAAATCAAAGATCAATTTGTAATTTTTAGCAGTAAAACATTATTTTGAGTATTTATTATTCTGGTAATTTTCGACACACTTTTATATTTAGAAGTCCAGGCCTACAATTTTTGTCAGGCTGTAATTGACGTGCTTATTATTTATTTTACTCCCCCCATCCTGAACGGCAATACAATGGCAATACACCAAAATATTATGTGGTCTGCCTTCATACAATATTACCTACTGTACAGTTAATGAGCTGCGAGGGTCATAGACCTGTAATATCTTGAAGTTCTTAATACATCTTTCAAATTTAAACTATTGCCATGCAAAAACAATACAATTATTAAATTTTGATTTTGATTTTGGAATAGTGCATCTGAATTCATTTAAAATTGTAAAAAAAACGTCAATTACTTCTTATTAACAAAACAAACGAACACTGTTTTATCACGGAAAATTATAAATTACACAACAATTTCCATTATACTTCAATGATAAGAATATTGATTTATGATTTTGCTATTGGAAATCGTGTATTTGAGTAGGTATCGTTTTGTTTTACTATTTACTTAAAATAAACTAAGTATGTTATAATATATGGCCTTGCATTGAAAATATTATGTCGCCATGTTGATTATTGAAACTATGCAATATTTATTTTAAACTGTAGTATAAATATACAAATGAATCCTGTTACCTATCATATCCTAATAAGATTATATATGGGCCTCCACGGAGTGGAGGTTTGTATTAACAGATTTTTGTTTTTACAAGAAATGGATGTCAGCCACTTGCTCAACCTATTAGGTCCATACTTGGACTCCAAACACAATTTGAAAAACAATATGTGTATTTGCCAGATCCACGATTAGAACCTGGGACCCAGGATATTATAAGCTGACGCTTAAGCCACTCGGCCATCGTGGGCATCAACATTACAATAGGTATTATAATATTACGCCCACGGTGGCCGCGCGGCATAAGCGTTGGACTATAAAGCCGTGGGTCCCAGGTTCGAATCCTGGGTCTGGCAAGTACACATATTGTTTTTCAATTTAAGTGTGTCAGGGTATGGACCTAATAGGTTGAGCAAGTGGCTGACATCCATTTCTCGTAAAAAAACAAAATCTGTCAATACAAACCTCCACTCTGTGGAGGACCATATGATCCTGTCAGAATCGGACATGGTCGAAAAATAAATATAATATTAATCAGATTTCTTTTCTTTTACTCTCATTAGACTAGTGATTTCCAGCCAGAGTTCGCAAAGTGTAACAAGGGTTCTGTGAGAATTCGCAAGAGCTTGCATAAAAGTAGAACTTAACTCGATTTTACTACTTCCTTATAAATGTTTAACTTTACCTATTTTTAACCGTTAAGTATTTTTTAAATATAGCATGATTAGATATTGTGTAATAAACATTATTGAAGTTATAAGAATTATACTTGTGTCAGAATTGTTGTAGTAACTTGGAATGAATTCAATTTTGAATAAAGAAAATCGCCACCTACTACGCACTGTTTATTTTATTTCTGTTAATGTGCTTAAAATAAAATTATTAAACTAACGTTAAAGTGATCACGAAAATATATCGTTAATACGATATTGATTTATTATTATCATAATTTAAAAGATTATCTTTGAATTACTGCATTAAATAGCTACATGGAAATAATATAATATAAGTTCCCAGTAAGTAATGTATTTACATACAATTTGAGACTAAACATAGAAAGATTAAAGTTCCACAGATACAACTATGTTAACATATTATTCTCAGATAGCCAATACAGTGTGGTAGCTCTCCAAACCCCATCATCCACACACCCACTAGTAAGGGAGATTTTAACACTATCAACACAGCTTCGAATGATAGGAACAAACCCTAGATTCATCTGGATAAGAAGTCACACAGGGATAGCCAGAAACGAGAAAGCTGATAAATACGCTAAACAAGCCACAACAGATTAAAGACCATCAACCTACACTCACTTCCCTCGCTTAGTTACGCAAAACCAAAACTAAACGAAGACACAATAGAGCTATGGAACCACAGTTACACAACATCCGCCACAGGATCAATAACGCAGAAATTTATTCCAAACATAAACTCTGCCATCACTCTTGCCAGGAACATAAAAATATCACACGAACTCACACAGATACTACCATGCCACGGAGCGGTGCGAGCTTATCTAAAAAGATTTAATGTCACATCAATGCAACTAACGCACCCAACCACCTTGTACGAAAAAGCAAGGGCGTGGTTATTAATAATTTAAAAAAAAACATAGAAAGGGGTGGAATTTTTGAGTGTGTTTATGGTGAATATTTCGTATTCATACGATACTGCCTACTGTTTTACATGATTACTTTATCATTTACACTTTATTGTGTGACAGCCAGATAGGGGTTCCCCGAGATTTTACAAAATGTCTCACAAGTTACCAAAGACAAAAAAACGTTGGGACTTCACTGTACTAAGCCGTGAGGTCTGTTTTTCTAAGGTTTCCAGTTTTTATCTCTAACATCGTTAATAGTTCGATAACCTTATATATTTAATTAGAGATTATATACAAAGAGATTAAGCGGCTGCTATAAAGTTTACAATGCATCAGTGTAATGTAATATAGCGTACAATTTTCCCGGTTGCAATTTTTGATTTGGGTGCATATAAATTTTAATAGTATCAGAGCTAAACACTATTCAGATAATAATTAAAATAATAGTATAATTAATGTATATATATATATATATATATATATATATATATATATATTATACTTACTAATTTATCTATATTCATTATTTTTAGGTAGGTACCTACTTGATTGATTTTCTATGTTTAAATAATTTTAAGTGTGTACTCAAATGGTAATAAAAAATACCAGTGTTGCTACCTACATAGTTTCTACAGATGAATAAATTACGTTCGCGAAAAACACATTATGACAGCCATAAAGAAATGACTGTTCCAAATTTAAAAACTAATAATCAATCAGTGACATAAAAAAATAATCAAAGTGAACACAGCGACGGATAGTGTATCCCCGATATGGCGTCGTCGAAAACGAAGACGCCGCCATCTTCCGACGACGAGCAAAATGTGAAAGTGTCCTCGCCGCTGCAGCAGCGATTGTTCTTCCGGCCCGGGACAATCGAAGAAGAGGAGGCGAACGCCGGAGACGGACACGACAGCGCGAGGCCAGAGTCCCCGTTCCTTCCGCCCGGAGCGGGGCTGGGCATCGGTCTGCGGGAGTCCAGGCTGAGGATGAGCGCGCACAGCTTACACCGCAGTGCCACGGCAGGGAGTTCAGTTGGACACGGACTGTCGAGGCAGGATAGTTATAACAGGTGGATAGAGTATACCTAATCACGCTACTTGACTGTTTTTTACAGGTTGTCATTGATATGGTAATCTTGCACTTTTATTAGGCGCCAATAATAATTGAAAATTTTAAATAAATAAATAAGGCCCAAAGCGCAACGCTTATTATTTGGAAGAAAACGTGTTTACAAAAATATTACAAGCATTTATTATTAAGTACCTATCTACATAAAATGTAACATCGAAATAATATTTAATTAACCATTTTTTTATTCAATGAATAATTCACAAGATTTAAGAATGTAACATTCTAATTATTGAGCATACATAATTTTGAAAACACTTCTGAGAAAATAATAAAGTAAGAGACCCCGCAGGAATCGAACCTGCATATATCGGGTATCGCGCCTACGCATATAGACAACTATGCTAAAGGGGTCATACATAATTACACTAATGGTTTTTAATACTCAATGAACATTGGTTATAATATATTTTCTCAGTGTTTTAAAAATGATGTATGATATTGATTGGTATAAAATATTTGACAATGCCACTCTCATTATTATCTGTTATTTGATAGTTACAACTTCATACTAGTGACCACCTACTTGCCAACCTACTGTGAAATCATTCACAAGTTTATATACATATTACATACGATATGAATGTATTTATAATTTTTTACTTACCTACCCATTTTATTCTGTCTTTCCTTTGTACTCCGGTGGTTTTGATTAGGTATTTTTAAGTATTTTATTTAGATATGATCTGAACGCTATACGGCCATCAATTACCGTTACAACATCTTACGGCGAACTGCACACGTAAAAATTTCCGGACACGGTTGTGAGGATCCATGTTTATTATCATGCGTATGCATATTCGATTACCTACGCCAAGTGCACACTAGTTGAACACAATAATATCATGTTTCACACACAATATGAGGTTACTTTTGAAAACACTGTTCAGATATCGGTTTTATAATATAACTTGGTTTATATTTTTCAAAATGTATGATATTTGATTAACTATGATCTTTTCCAATAAAGTCTATATTTTTAACAGTCACATGCCGTACGTAATTCAAGAATACTTCCAGTACCTATCAAAACAAATGCAAATGCCATCAGCTGACTTGAAACAATAATATTAAAACGTGCATAACGAATCATATGTGAGTGGATTCACACGTAAGAATTTTGCTATAAGTATCACTTATGTATACTTTGTTCATTTTAACAGAGAAACATAATATACTTACTAGAATCTTTTTAAGCTACGCCGAAATGTTGGTCGATATTAGTACACTATTGATATATTATCGATATTGAATATTTATAATGAAATAGTTTTATTATTATTTAATTATTTTTCTTATTAATTCTTTATGGTATGACATGTTGATGTTATTATATTATATTATAACAAAAGTAAACTAAATTTAAACATTAGATTATATATTTCAGAGTTAACAAGATATGTTTAAGTTCTTAAAACCTTACGGAATGATGTTGTATTTCGTGGTTTAGGGATCCCCGTTATTGGTACGAGTACGAGAGCTACAGCGAAAGATCGCCCTGATTGAGGCCGAACTTTGTTAAGGGTTGACATGATAATAAGAATGATGATGCTATTCACGTGGATTGTTAATATTTCCGTTTAGAAATGGGCATCTTCAGATTTTTATCAGTAGATCTTTGTATTCAAGTCAATCTGAATTTTCTGAACTGTGTATACTTCCATAATGAATAAATAAGATGGTTCTTGTAGTCCGGTGATTAATGCGATGGCATTACAATCTGGGGCTCCGAGTTTGATTATCAGTGAAGTCACAAGATATGTATGTGATTTCTTAAGGTCTATATTGTGTTTGGTTTCACTTATATTACTAACTACGTCTTTGTATTCAAGACTGTCTCAAGCGTGTACACTTCCATAATGAATAAATAAGGGCCCCCTCATAGTTCAGTGCGTAAAGCAGTGGCCTTTCATCCGGGGACTCCGGGTTCGATCCCGGTGAGGTCACAGGATACTTATATGATTTCCTAAAGTTTGGATGTTTGTGAATGTTACACTTCTATTACTAACTACACTACTCTATTTCACTATAATAGTACCTAACAATAATTGTTGTTAAGCGTTATGACCTGTTGGAGTGTTAAAAAAATGATGATTATTTTTTGCAACCCGGGATTCGCCCTTCAAAATATTTATGCATTATTTATAATATGATGTTAGAAGAAAACATCGTAACACTAAAGTAACATATTATTATGCAATATTATATAATGAACATTTATGATGTAAATAATATGTAGTTATCGTTTTCATTTATTCGAAAATGAATCCCATTTTTTACATGTAGTGTGATAAACCTTTTGTAAAACCTCTGAAAATTTGATAACCAAACCAAAAGCGTGAACAATAAACGCTTGTAATCAGAATATGTCAATATTATTTTGACTGTATTATGATATTTGCATTCAGTACACATGATTATTGTGTTTTACGCTAGTGCTTCTCAACCATTTTCTGGTCACGAAACTCAATTTAAATTATAAATTTTTGCAACAAACCTAACGTCCGAACAATATTTACATAAGTGATATGCTTTTTCAAACTCATATTTTATTACGTAGTTCATAAAAAATAGCCACATACAATAAAATAAATGCAATAAAAACCCTTTATTTACAAACTTCACATGTCAACAGGCATTCTTTCATAATAGTCAATAATGCTATGTTGCCAATTTATGCTTTTGTCATTATTCATATGTTTTCTTTGAATGTGTATTTGGGTTCACGTCACTTACGTCTTAATATTATATTGAATATGTAGTTAAGCCATTTTTTGCAAAATAAGTCAGTTAAGAAACAAATACAATGAGCCAATCAAGAGCCAATGAATATAATATATTGCTGTAATTACAATGAGTCCATACATAACGTTTATTAATATAATGTTAATTCACTCTTCCTTTCCCCACACATACTGCATCACTTCAAAATATAGTTCATCACTTATAAGATTCGATATTTAAATTGCATAAAGTTTTTGCGGGGTATCTTCAAATTGATTATAAACAGTAAAATATGAACCGACTATGATTATTATTTAACACACATGTGTTAAACTGAACCCGCGTTTCAAATGTAAATCTGTGTGGCCGTTATGGTTCATAAATAAAAACGATTAATATATTTTATGCTCGTTTGTGTAAAATCACCGGTGCATTGAAAATAAATTAATACACGTCCATGTGGATATCTGAAACATGGTGATTTTTCTGAAATATCTATGGTTAGCCTTTCACTGATTTCTTTGTTACAAAATGAAAGTTGTAAACGAGTAACATGTGAATTTTTACCACGTTTTTCTTAGCTCGTATTCTTGTTTGTCCGGTGGTTGTTTATCCAGTACAAATCTTGCAATCGATTTTTAACTAACTTCCCGACTAGCTAGACATTTGAAACTTTTAGCATATATCAGAACACGATGCCAATGCATTCTTTTAAAACTTTTAGCCATCTTTAAGTAGAATTGAATTCATTTTCAGTTAATTCTGTTTTGTTTTAAAAGTTATTTTGGAAGAAATCCGTAATCCAATCCACTATTATTGGTTGCTAAGGAGTGGTCCTAGCAACAAAATTATTAATATATACGTGCGTTACTATGGAAATCAAAATGACATTTCAGAATTCTAAATTTGTTTGTTTGTTGCAAAATAGCAAAAAATGATTTGTTGACAAATGCCTTATTTGTCCTAAATTATTAATACATAGAATTGTCAAGTTTATATGATTCAACAGAAAATTTAAAAACGTGGTATATAAAAAGTTATTTTTATCTTGTAATTATTAATATTTGAATTAAGATTTTTTGAACCTTTTAAAGGTGTGTGTGTGTGTATTAAAACTAAAATAAATATAATATTATGTTTCGTATAGCTATACTAAAATATGTCTATATATTTCAATGACAATATCAACGGATTCTAATTATCAATACAAATAATTCAGTGGTTATTTTTCAAAACTGGATATGTCCACTATTCACTCCTCAGAGATAAATGAACTTTTCAAATAAAAACACAGAGCGAAAACACGCACGCGGCAAAAACCAAACTGTCAGATTGTATGACAACATACTTGGTCACGTAACTCAATACAATCTCGCCATTAGCTGAAAGTGACATATTGTCTCATTTCGGATGTCAACAACGTTGGACGTGTCCCTATTTGAATGTCAACCTACTTTTTGAAACCTCTTTTCAATGCGAAATTGGTGTTTGGTGGCTATTTTTGAAAGTCAACAAAGTGTGTATGAGGTTATAGAGTGATATTCCGATAATAACTCATTTTCGGCATATATGGGACATGTCCAGTTTTGAAAGTTAACCACTGAATTGTAAGCTGTTATGTTAAAACTGAATATAATATGTTTTCATCTAAAATCGTCTTTTTCGATTATTCAAAATCGATATTTTGATCACCGTGTTCAAACGATTAGCTCTACATAACATGTATGTATATATTATAATCATATACCTATATGACTTTAATATACGCACTCGAATACCTGTTATCAGGGTGTTACGATTCATGAACTACAAGAGTAATAGGCATTAACATAATAATATATTATGTATTATGGTCGCTATCAATTGGCCGCGTGGGACCAAGGATCCTAGTACACCGGCTGCTTATAGAGATGATGATTGAAATCATCGAAGAATATACACAAGTGATTGGCATAGAGACATGCTTTGCACCTAGATCACCCTAAGCAGTCAAATTCTTTGTAATATACCTACAGTGATTGCTTTGTTTTCCCAAAATACATAATAAGCCTAAACCCCCAACACTGCAAACTTACCCGATATTCGTATAACATACATAAGTAGAGATTAAATCCTTCTCATTTATGCTAATGCGAAGAAATTCAAACCACTGCTACCTGCGCTCTATGTGCCTTACCTTTGGCCCCACACTCTGAGCCGGCCCCCTAGGCCAGGATCTTATCACTAAGATTAAAGGCAGTATGGCGATCTGCAGTAACGATTTCAAAATGGTGTTCGATTAAGAGTATTTAGTAAATTTTTTTAGTGATTTTTGGTATTTTTTAATACATCCATTTGAATTATTGAATTGTCAAGTATCGACACACTTCAAAAATTGCATCGCATAACTACATGTTTTAAAACCATAACCAACATTAACATTTGAAACAAATTAGCGTCGCAGGTGACTTTTTTACTATTATGATCATTTTTTGTGATCTGTAACTTATCTGGCTGACCCACCACGCCGGGCCCCTTCTGAGCCCGGCCCACCAGGCTAGAGCCCTATCAGACACCCCCCCACAAGAGGGGGCCACGGGGAACTATCTGTCCATTGTGTCCTAAGTGCGCTGTGCATTGATTGCGGCTTTACTGGTGCCTGTATAGTGCTAATGTCTTGACTATGTTATTTTGTATTATCATGACTGTGCGTTTGTTTGAATAGCTCTATGCTGTCATTAACACCCTGCCGCTATACGAGTGAACGAATTGCGTACACGATTAATAATATTAATAGCATACTACTGCGTTTTGGGTATGCACCATTTCAAATACATAATATTATAGCACATTGTGAAAACGTGATACGTATTGTAATAAAAAAAATATATATACCTCCCTACCACAATGCTTTTTTAACAAATGAATTTAAAAAATAAGATTAAGTGTCAGATAAAGTGTTTTAAAGATAGTGTGTATAAAAAATCACTGTCAATATCCCAATAATTTTTGAGTTAGTCTTTGCAAAGTCTTACCTAATCTAACTAAATAACACTTGATTATTTTATAGGCGTCGTTATCACATTATTCGTTTTTTAACTATTTCTTTATAAACTCTCTTATCAATATTGTAAAAATATGCTTACTGATAAGCGGTATTGTAAGGCCACACATTTACATTTTTACTTTAAAAAAAACTATGACGAACCTATTAGAAGCAAATCCAACAAAAATTCTAAAAACAATCGAAATTAGTAATTAGTTCTATACTATAAATTAAAATTTTGAAGAAACTATAATTTTGACCATATGGGAACATAATTTAAAAATAGGTTGCGTTGCAAATGTCACTGACTCCTGGAATATTGGTTACAAAGTGAATAAGTTGAACGCAAAGCCAGCAATCTGAACTATCTATTAAAATAGTCATTTAAAAAATGGTCAAATCAATGAATAAACAAGTTTGATATTTCCATCCAAGAAGCTTAGTTAGTAAACACATTATTGATAAAAGTTTTTGTCTCGTTTCCCGAAAAAAATAATGAAGTGGAGCTTTGTTAACGTTGCTTCTAATAGTTTCAAATATCATCACCCGGAATTGATCCATTCTTGTCGGTCTATTCTATACCAAGAGCGGGTTAATTGTTGCAATAAGTTAACCGCCTAAACTGTCAAAAAGTGCTATGTTTTAACAGCCCCCCTCTTGGCTGTGGTAACTTTTAGAGCGAGATAGACTATTTTGACAGTTAAGACGGCTAACTTATTATAACAATTATTCAATACATAAATATAATAAACTGCCATCGATAGCTGCCTTGTGTATAGAATAGACACATTGGTTGTATTTATGCGTATCTTGTTTCCTTGCTCTCTAGGCTTATCATTAATCAATTCCTCTAACCAGCGGCAGCAGGTGACTTTTGGGTACCACTATAATATGACAGTTTTTATCCAGAGATTAAACATTCCCTGTATCCTGATCAGACCTGCTGCTTAGAGGTTAATCGATATAAGCTTTAAGGGATTTGTAAAAAACCTACGTCATGCAAGGAATGGGAGAATTTCGATTGCTTTTTGGGTCCACTGTCTTTGACTCTTGGTAACTCTAATGATATAATAGACAATAGACGCTTAATCTAACAAAGAATTACGGATTCTACATAGAATGAGTCCACGCATTCTGTTTTAGGAATTTTGAAATTGTTCGATTTTCGAATCAAACGATTGTATGTGTGATTATATTAGATATTTTTTTATTATTTGATTCTTCTATTGGTAGCTCCAAAATCAAAATGGTGGCTCATGTTCTGCTTGAAATTTTGTTCCAATGTGTACATTCGTACGAATTTCTCGGTGTTTTTCGTGAATTATAAAAATAATAGTTGCTTTAGGATGCCTACATAAAATGTCGAGGAAGTATCAGCAGATGCTAAAATTTATATTCAAATGTATGTTTTGATACGGCAATATGTGATATGCATGAAATGTTAAATTAAAGTTGAATTTAAATACACGATCCAATCCTATGAATTTAAAAACTTTTTCAAGGTTACTTTAATTTTTTGTTTACACCTTATTTTTGGAAATATCTGCACAGTGCGCATATAATTATGTACCTATGTAATTAATTAATTGGACGAATCTGAAATTATAGTACCTAAAATATAGTATAAGCCATGTGAAGTCATCTTCAAATTAACCAAATCATTTATAGCTATCATAATCAATAGACCAAAGATCTCTTTTTTGCTTAAATTTCATACAATTAGACTCCATATCTATAAAAGAAGATTTATTTCAACGACTCTTAATCTAACCTTAAGTTCATTCCACTCGGTCTGCAATAGAGAGCACTTTCATGAAATACTCTGATAAAGCCAAGAACCTAAGTTATAACCTAATGTTAAATAATTAATATAAATAATTACAAGATAAAAAGAACTTTTTATATACAACGTTTTTAAATTTTCTGTTGAACCATATAAACTTGACTTCATGTCTTATTGATTTCTATAGTAACGCACGTTTTTATTAATAATTTAGTTGCTACGACCCCAGGCCCCTAGCAACCGATAATGGTGTCGAAACAACTTTTCATACAAAACAGAATTAACTGAAAATGAATTTAATTCTACTTAAATATGTCTAAAAGTATTAAAAAATTGCATTGGCATCGTGTTCTGATATATTCTAAAAGTTTCAAATGTCTAGCTAGTCAGTAAGTTAGTTAAAAATCGATTGCAAGATTTGTACCGGACAAATAACCACCGAACAAATAAGAATATTAGCTAAGAAAAACGTTGTAAAATATTGCTGAGGTAATTTAAAGGATTTTTTCCTTCCAAATTATGTATTTACAATCCATTTTTGCACTAAAGTGCGGCACAAGATTTACTACGTTTGTAGTGTAATTGATTGGTCCAGTAGGGCTACGTCTCAGGGCACGTGGGGATACCTTAAATATTTGTCCATTTCAGGAGTTTGCCTACACAACGCGTTTGTTTAAAAACCGTATGAATTTCTCACTAGATTCTATCTCGTAACTTGCCGATCATAATGACAACGCGCTAGTCTTCTCCGCTATGGTCAGTTTAATGGATTGTCCGGAAATATTCAATTTCCGTTGAGTTATTTCAGATACTAATTACATCATTTTCAGGGTGAAACAGTTTAGTAAAATAAATTCCAATTAACATTGAGTGCATTTTACACACTTATGTCTAAATTATTTGTTTTGATTTATGATACATATATACAATGTTTATCAGTATGTAGGTATATTTCTTATCATATCACGTCTTATATGCATAGGTGTCTATTTATAGGTATACGTGCGAGTTAAAAAATGTTTCAAAATAAATTTCTTATCAATGCTGACATTTCCACTCCATCTTCAGTCAGTATAAAACATTCAGCACGGATGTCGGATGTTTTCTCCACTCGACGCGACTCAACTAGATCAATTTGAGCGTTTCAAAATCAGTCCGCTGTGGTTATATCATGGCAAAAATAATTGAAAAGTACACAGTGTCGTGATTGCGCTGCGCGGTGAATAATAATAATTTATTTTAATGGCAACCCCATGGCCGTTCTCGCGACGCGTGACATTTTTGTTTTTCGGGAAAAACATTTCGCTGTTTGTGCAGTGAATTAGTGCCGTCCATTCTAATTGGCGATTGATTTCTTGTGAACACAATGTGACCGTGTTGACAGCAATGTTGCCATATTTTCAAAGTGGGATTATAGTACAGAGCCTCCAAAAATATAGTATTTCGGGGGAAAAATATAGTACTCGTTGAATGACCAATACTTATCTTCCTTTATCAAAAAATTCCGTTTTTCATCTCGTTTTTTTTCAAAATTCAAATGACAGGTAATTAACGTCCCGATTTTTCAAAATTATAGTATTTTGGGCGTACTATACCTGTTTTATATCGTACATAGTACGCAGACGACAATTATAGTACAAATACTATAATTATAGTACGGTTGGCAGCACTGGTTGACAGCGCCACGCGTCACGTGATCGGCGATTATTTTTACTACTCCTCCGCGAGATGACAATAATATCTCGTTATAATAATATTGTCTCTGACCCTTTCAAATCGCGAACAAATAATAAACAAACCTTATGTGAATTTGTTAGTCATACATACATTATTACACGTCTACCTTTGGATATTATCAGCAACTGCAAGAATAAATAAACTTATTTACACGACATTCAACGGCTCACTTGAACTATTTTAGTGATTTAAGTATCATTCCGTTAACTAATTAATAATGATATTGCCTTGACAAAGGCTAAATTGTTTATAAAGTTGTGAATATTATTCTAGCTGTTTCAAAAATATAGTCTCGGATATCGGATGAACCATATTTATCCCATAATAGGTAATATAATCGTTGGATATAGCGAAATAGGAAAACTAAAAAAGTTTTAAATTAAGAAGGATCGAACATATAGTAATTTTATTATTTTGTCTATGAATATCACTAATATTAATAAAATTAACACTGAAATGTGTGATGAAATTAGTGATTAGAGGTTTATTGGGAATAAAATAATATCGGTTACGCTCTTCTAATAATATAACTCACCTAATTATTGTGTACTTAGAGTACACTACTTAAAAAAATGTTATTAAATTTATTTCGCTTGCTTCAAATTTTAACTTGAAAATAAAACACATTTAAATTATTTTTCACAAACCTTTTCACATTAATGTTTGCAATCTGTATAGACTAAATTATCTATAAAATAAACTATTTTTTTTATATAAAATATATTTAAAACTACTTTACCATGTTCGATCCTTAAATGATCATATGGGCCTCCACAGAGTGGAGGTTGTATTCACAGATTTGTTTTTCGAGAAATTGATGTTAGCCACTTGGTTAACCTATTAGACCCATACTCTAAACACAAATTAAAAAACAATATTTATATTTACCAGACTCAGAATTTGAACCTGGGACCCACAACATTATAAGCCGACGCTTAAGCAATACCAAATAGGTTGAACGAATGGCTAACTACCATTTCTTGTAACTAGTATGTTAACATAACTCTAATACGTAGGGGTTTATATGCTCTTATGGTAATTACATACATTTTTTAATATCTTATTGATTGATTAATGGTACCTACCTATATTATATCACAATAGAAGGGAATAAGGTAAAATTATTTTTGCGTTTTCTTCTCCTAAACTTTTTTATATCGCAATAGAAGGGAACAAGGTAAAATTATTTTTGCGTTTGCTTCTGCTAAACTTTTTTACCTGGCGGCTGATTGAGGAAAGAGAATTTGATTTGTGGCACATCAAATAAAAATCTACCAAGAATTGAATACATTTATAAAAAAATCTTAGTATAGATAACAATAAAATAATATTGTTTTATTAACATATGTATAGCCGGTATAGATAATTATTATTATTTTATAAGTGGAAAGGATGCAACTGAATTTGAGAAAGAATTGTGCCAAACTTCTCTCAATATTAAAAAAATGGCTTACACCCGGGAAGATGACTTATGATTTTGCCCAGCTTTGATGATACGCAGATACGCGAGGATGACAATCATAAATAAATAGAATACTACTGAAAGTTTCACAAGCTTCTTTCGCGACACGCATTTTGGCAGACACTGGTTTAGTCAGTTAGTATGTAGGTATGGTTCGTAAAATACCATACTGCAAATAATTTGATTCAATCGGACATTGTAATACAATATACTGTAAATGCTGTGGATATTGCACGTGCTACGCCGTAGCCATGTCCTCTACGGAATTGTAGTTCGATTTATAAATAAATTAACAAACGTCGAATACAAACTTTTGAAATTGACAATACTATTATTAATATATAAAATGTTTTACTCATGATCTCCGACGCAAAATATACGTAGAATAACTATAGACGCGCAGCCCGCGCAGCCCGCGCAGCCCGCGCCCCTCCCCAATTACTTACGCGCGCCGATTATTTTAATTTTACGTCCAGTAGCCTACATTCTGTGCGGCGTATTGTTCGTCTGTTATTTAGGCCCAGCGGCCCGTCCGACTTGGTTGCTACTAAGGCCAATTATCTTGCTTTAAAAAAAATTTGCGGCGTCTTATTGCGGGCGTGAAGATCTCTTCACATAATTTTTGCTGTCCGTATGATTAGCTTCGTTTTCCTTGCTGTATACACAACGTAACTTCATTTTCTTTGCGTAATTTCCATGTGCTTTTCTCTTTCTAGCACTTTGGATTAAAATAAACTCATTAAACTCAGTCAGAGCTCACTTTGAGCGTAGCAACCTAAGTCTTGGGCATCTTCTCCTAGGACACTCCCAATCCAATTGTTTCAGATGCTTCATATCACCAATTGTATGGTCCCGCGATATGCTCGATTAAGACCAAGTGTGGTGCGGGAAGGGTTTCGGTGGAGGGCGCTTAACTTCAATGTTCGTCTGTTATTATTACTTCTTTAGTTTTATTATTGTAATTACATAATTTTCAGAAAAGTAAAACTGTTTGAATTTCTTGGATTCGGTTACTTTGACAAATAAAATTTTGTTCGAATTTGGACAACCAGCATTCAGAGAATCAGAAGACAAAGCATGTTCCACGTTTAATCAATTTAGCCATTATGGTTTATGTAACAACTATCTGAGGGGGCCAGGGGGGCAGAGCCCCCCCGTGAGGCGCGAAGCGTCGAATTTTTTTTTCATACACTTTACATTCTGTCACGCTCCAGCATCGGAGTATTATAGTTAGCATTGAAAACCTAGTTTTAGACAAAAAGTAGTGTATGAGGATAAACAACTCAATACGTGTCAGCATATTGATCGGCGATATTAAATAACTCACCGCAATTACAAATTCCTTAATATCCATTTCCCGTAATGTCCAATTATGGCAAACTTAGTAAATAGCTTACTGCAATTATTATAATTTCCGCAATATCCGTTTTTCCACAAAGTCAGCCATATCAAATGACGTAAACTCCATATAGAGTAGCTGACTCAATTATAATAATTATTTCCTAAATATTCTTTTCAAGATATTATTTTGATTGTGAGTACGTCAATAAATAGCGGATCATAGTTCATTGGACAGGTCACTCGAATATAAATTCCCGGTCTGTTAATATCTCAGTCTCTGTATTGCTCTCGAGACTCGGACCTCGGAACAGTATCATAAGTATTGTAACATAACTACTGTAACATACTCTTGTACCTACTGTTTACGCTGCAAATAAAACTCGCTCAACAATCCATCGGAGCAACCACCAAATCTCGACTTCTTCATCCACAATACCATCACACCCACAAGTGTAATCATATCAGATTTTGACTCCGTGCATACTGGCTACTGAGCTACGATAAAGAAAGACCAGTACTTTTATAATACTTTCTTGACATTTTGTTGAGATTGCACAGAATTAATCGTATCCTTCGCTGCCCCCAAGAATCGATCATCTGATTGAATTGGATAAAGTAGTTCTTTAACTTATACAGTGCTGACGACACGGCTGCCGTGTCGGCATTAGAAGGCCATTCGATATAACATGTTATTTAAATGTGGTAATTAAATATTAATTAAAAGGTCCGCAGTCAATGAGTTTTAACAAGAATACTATTGCTAGACTGCGAAATCTTAAAAGTGAGACCTGGCGGCGGCGCTCGTCTTGTATCTTGTCTATGGTTTTCGATTTCGAAGTATTGTAAGTGCTGAAACGCGAGAGGAAGGGATAGGAGCGGAATGCAGAAACATTTGTCATAACTAAAATTTCCTTAGCAGAAAACACTATGCACAAACATTGTCCTTAGTTAAGATCATTTCTATTGAAAATAATACCATATTTAAAAATTCCCTTTCTTATAGTTTAGGTAAATTATTTTATAATTGTTAAACGATGACAAAAATATGACAACTGCATTTTATAAATGCAATAACTATAAATACATATTAATATTTAATTATAATACTCTTATGTTTCCGTTATAAGTCATTATACGTGATTCCACAGGCACCACAAGATATTTTTTTAACATGGTAAAACTAGCGTCAAGTGTCATTCTATCATCTGGCATCTTGTATTTCTGCGGGCTGGCGTATAAAAGTAAAATAATATTCTGCAAGTACATGCCAAACGAATCAACACTATCAATATCCATATTGAGACACATTGTTAAATTAATTTGATTGTATGGACTGTTTTATAGACATGCGAATTTATTTTGACAGCAGCTGTCATTGGTAAATGGTAATACAGAAGGGGGCGTGTTCATAACAAAAGTAGTTTATGGTTAAGGATTCCTTAACTCTATACTCAGTATAGTCTATAGTTAAGTCATGGTTTTCGGCAACTTATCCTTAGGATCGAAATATTGGATTCTGCATAGGGCTCCTTCTCCAAGCCGCCACCTAACACCGTAAAGATTTCGCACTATATCATCATCATTTTTATCAATTAATTATATTCTGAAATCTCACATCTACATTAATTTGCGGATGTTGGACAATTATTATCTTTCGCCACTGGAAAGGATGAAAAGAAAACATGAATTATATTTTCTTGCAGTAAATAGTAGGTGGGTAAAACGTCAAGCTATCAACTATTTGTTCAAACAATTATTAATTTATTTATATCTCTGTATAAGAATGTATTTTACCTGTGTTGCCATATATGTTGATGTTTAAACTTTTGGTTATATCCAGTGACGCGTAGGCAAATATTTTTAGCGCATTATCGCTTATGAGTTGTTGCCAAAATTTACGTGATAAATTATTTAAAAGTGTTTATCATATTATTAACACATCGTTATTGACGCCATCTAATTATTGGATTGGGTACTGGGGTGGATTAGAAAGCTATTTAAAACGTGCATCATCATCAGCTTGGATCGACCCAGTGCTTTAAGAAGGCTTCGCCATATTCCCTCCATCTAGTTCACAGGTTCTCAAACTTATTTCGACCACCGCCCACTTTGAAATTTAAAAAAAAATCTCGTGCTCCCCATATTTTTTAACTTACCTTTTGACCTTTTGACAGATCAAAACGCCATTTTGGTCAACTTTCGGAGATGCCAGATTCATGAAATAAAAAGCGGGAACGAGACTAGCGCATGCGCAAGCGACTCTAGTTTTTTGTCTATACGAGTCTCCAAGACACAGACAATCACAGTCAATTTTATTTAGTTAACTTAATCATGGACTACGTACATGAAAAATAAAGCTGCATCCACATTATTACATGCGTTTACCGTCTATAGGAGTCCCTATATGGAGTCCCTCCAAGCATTCGAGTAGTAAATCGCATCTCAAGTGGTGTCGTGTTTAGATTCCGTCGAATTTTTATAGATAGAATTTGTCTGCTGTCGCCCTCTAGATTTCCTTAACGCCCCCTGAAAGCCTCCAGTATCCACAAGGGGGCGTTATCGCCCACTTTGAGAAAGACTGGTCTAGTTATTCGCTGCCATGTACATCAACCGAACTTTATCCTCTATCCAGCAGGTTTAGTGCCTCTTAGGTACACTGTATGACGGCATTTTTGTCCAGCGGTTGTCCACTCACCGAGCGATATGTCCAGCCCATTTAATCTGCTTAGCGACCTCAATGACATCGCGTACTCTTGCCTGCTTCATTATCTGTTGGTTTTTTGTGATCTTTACACGTTATGTCCAACATGCACTTTTCCATGCCACGTTGCGCTATTTGCAATGTTTGGATTTCTCTTACATTAAGAGTCCATGTTTCACATGAATACGTGTATATTTACATATATATATATCCGAGATAATCCGAGACTTAGTCTACGTGAAATATGGAAATAAAACGTAGAAAACTATACAGAATAAATAAATACGAGTATACTGATCCGATTTGACCTTTTCAAATCAATGATGAAGCCTTTCAATTTCTATGGAAATCTAATAAGTGCCTTTAGACACGTCTGTCAGTATCACACTCAGTTGAACGCACGATCGAAAACGGTTGGATGTAGGCGTGCCTGTTTTATTTTGTGCTTCCAGTTGTCATGGAAATAATTTTAAACGCAGATATACACTTCCGTTAATATAGATTCTAGACCGATAGAGAAAAAATAAGAAAACTATTTGTTCATTTACAAGTTTCACTTCTACTGTACCACAATTTCCATACGTAAACATACAAGTTCGCATGCAAAGTTGCAAGTTTTTTGGCTTTACCGAAAATTACAGATTTTCCTTTCGCGCACAGAATTATCAGTTTTAAATCCACCCCTGCATTGAAAAGTATGGCTCCAACTAAATATAATATCAATATAAATAATAATTATGATTTGCTTTACAAATTTACGCCTACGTTGCTTTTCTTTGCTTCCATATAAACAAGTTGTAAGTGTTTATTGATTACCAGTGACACATTATAATACATTCTCTAATTGATCACACAAATTAGCGAAATCTAAAAATATTCACAACAGAAGTAATTTATTTTCATACTGTTGGTATGCTAGGAAAAATAATTTACCTCTTACCTGTAGTAACATCTAAATTAATATATCGAACATGATATTAATACTGTCGGGTGAGAGTACTTGATGGAATTGTTATGTATTTAAGTTTTGTACTATTCCATTTGAGTCGTTTTTTGCGACCCGGGTTTCTTAACTTTTAACTTTGAAATACTGATATTATTGATATATCTCATTAGTTAATTCCATTCAATTCCCAATACGTTTTTCATGGCCCCCACATCCTAAAACGGCCCCCCCGACCAGGATCATTGGCGGCCCCCCCTACCTATCGCTAAGTTTAATGGCATGTGTGACGCACAACAGAAGCGTTTTCAAAATTGTGTTAGAGGTAAAAGTAAGGGCCTTCGGTTTATTTTTAGGGATTTTTGTAGTTTTAATACATCTACGTGAATTATGTAGTTGTCAAGTATCAACACAAAACAATCAAAATGTATCTTACGACCTTATTTTTTAAATGTAAAATTCTCTGATTTTTTTACCTACTATTAGAGCAAATTTGTGATGTGTGTTTATCTTAAATATCTGATTAACCCGCCACGCCGGGCCCTAGGCTAGAGCCGTGTCAGCCCGCCCCTTGTGGGGGCCATGATGTTGCCATTGCTTTTCCCAGTATTGACGATTTTACATCTCTTGAATGTAGTGATAATATAATGTAGTGTATTTGATTATTATCTAATGATCTATTATCAGGATTTTGACGATATTGTATACTCCTATTGATTGTATTATTAGTGATAGGAATTTTTCACAAACACTTCAACTATTCATAATTTGTTTGTTATATTTTTTATTGTGATCCTTGACTTAATAGGTATGTGATAAAGTTTTTACCTACTTTATTGTATTAATTTCTTATATAAGTAAGAATTAATTGTATACGTTGTCAGTGTGTAGTGAGGTTACTTTTGGTGAGTGCAAAGATGCCAAGATGCGAAGATGCCAAAAGGTGAAACCCGGGTCGCAAAAAACGACTCAAATGGAATAGTATAAAACTTTAATCCAGTATAATTTAATACATTGACGTTGAACTGTGAAAACCCCCGATGTAACCATTTTTTTGTAATTTTTTGTTTTTAGGAGAAATGGTTGTCAGCCATTTGCATAACCTATTAGTTCCATACTCTGGATCCTAAAACACATTGAAAATAAAAACAAGTGAATTGTTTTTTGCTAGATCCGTGATTTTACCCCGGTTAATGTATTCAGTCGGCTATTTTGAGCGTTCTGCATACATGTAGTTTCTTCTTATTGTGCCATCCCCTCGCGGAAGTTGGCCGCCATCAAAGCGATCTTAGCTTTGTCATCTGCTACTCGGAACAGTTCAGTGTAGCTGCACTCGTACCGATCACGGAAGTTCTTAATTCACGAAATGCGGCGTCGTCTACTGCTACGCTAACCATTGATATTTCCTTGAATAACAATTTGGGGAATGCTGTACTTTTGTCTTCTCATAATGTGACCGAGGTACTGTAGTTTTCTGGTTTTGATACTACGCAGAACTTCTCGGTCTTTTCCCATTCGATTGAGAACTTTAAGAACCTGAAGTTAATTTTATTAAATCGTTGAAACCCAGTAACGTCCCTAGACAAAATGCCGCCCCTATGCAGCGCTAAAATGCCGCCCCATTTTTATACAGTATTTTTTATCATCCTTACATGATATTACCTTACCTTACCCCAATATTTATGAAATGTGTTGTACGGATACATTACTAACAAAATATATACCACTAAATCCAATTTAAATGCCACCTCTACTTCAATAAACAATATTGCGAGTCCACGGTGTCAGATACATTTAAAAATACACCTGACAACTTTCAAAACACGGGAGCTAGGTAAGTAGATACCTATGTAGGTGCCTACCTATAATTCAAAATATAATTCGCAAATCTGCACGTGTCATTGCTGGTCATCAAGGACATGACGTCCAAGGACAACAGAAGTAAACTAGACATCGCGAAACCGACAAAAACAGTACATTCCTGTTAAACCTTTTATGTTAATTCTTAATTTCCAACAAGTGAGCTGATTTTTTGAATCGAAGAATATTTTCGTTATTAGTTACTAAGTTTAGACACCTATTTCTATATAATATACCTAATGATTCTTCTCGATTTGCCGCCCTTCAAGTGACTGCCGCCCCCAAGCGACGCTCAATCTGCCTACCCCCACGGGACGTCACTGTTGAAACCTCCGTTATAACTTTCTCCGACCTTATTTATGTAAATAACAAATAGTAAAGGGCTCATTCAATCGAATGTTTGTTGGTGAATGTGATTACTACGTAAATTAGGGTTATATATTTTAAATTGTACGTATTAAATTTCGTAGTACAGTTCACCGTCAGCTGTCTTACTGAAAATAGATGGTTGTATAGGATTGATATAAAATATAACGTGTTGTTTGTGAAGCATTGCAGAGAGTAATATTCTAAACTTATTACATTCAACAAGAACATTAATTTGACATTGATTGGTATCAAATATCTTATAATAACGTTGTCATATTATCAGATATTTCATAGATACTTACGATTACGAGTACCTACCAAAATTTTATATAAATTCTACGATATGATTTCTTATTATTTACCTACATATTTTCTTATTGTTGTTTTAATTTAATAAAACGCAATTTTTTTGTAGTACTAAAAATTGCGTTTTATTAAATTAAAACAACAATACAATGCAGTTCCACCATGAATTGATAGTTAACAAAATAAAAAAAAAATACATATTTTCTTCAATCTTTTCTTTGTATTCCGGTGGTTTTATTGTATTGTATTTTGTAAGTGTTTTATTTAGAAATGAATTTGTTCTCAATACTATACTGCTATATATTTCCGATACAAAATCTCACGGTGAACTATGATACGGTCAACTGCACGCGTACAACTTTCAGGAAACGGTAAATTGGAAGTATTCCTGTCTTATTAAAATGACACATTAAATCAGATATTTTTGTGAATATACACCATTGAAAGTTTTAATAAACTATATGGCGTAATATCAGTGACGTCCCGTGGGGGTAGGCAGATTGAGCGTCGCTTGGGGGCAGCAGTTACTCGAAGGGCGGCAAATCGAGGAGAATCATTTTAGATATATAGAAATAGCTACCTAAACTTAGTAATACTAAAAATATCTTTCTATTAAAAAAAATCAGCTTACAGGTGTCGTCGGGTTCGCGATATCTAGCTTACTTCCGTCACGTCACCCTTTGACGTCATTGGTGACCAGAAACGACACGTGGAGATTTACGAATAATTACAGCCTGATAGTTTGTTAGTAATGTAGGCATCAATACAACACATTTCTTAAATATTGGACTCATGAAAGGATGATAAAAATACTGTACAAAACATGGGGCAACATTTTGGCGTTGCCTAGGGGTGGCATTTTATCTAGGGACGTCACTGCGTAATATAGATAAATAATATTACTTCACTATGTCCGATCCTAAGAAAATCATGGGAGCCTCGATAGAGTGGAGGCTCACATGATCAAATCTCTGTTTTTATGAGAAATGGATGTTAGCCACATACTGATTCCAAAACCACATTGTAAAACAATATGTGTATTTTCCAGACCCAGGATTCGAACCCGGGACCAACGACATTATAAACCAACGCGTTAGCTGCTCAGCCATTGTGGACGTGTTAGATAGAAAAATAGAAAATATAAAATAAACGTTTTGACAAAATTGTCACATTCGATGTTTTAACAGCTCGACGATGATTTGGTGAATACCATTTTCGCTCTGAACAGATTTTTCACGAATACCTGTCGTTATCTATTCGCTCAAACCATATTCAGTGATAGGAAAGTGGGAAGAGTTATATAAGAACGATAAAAACACCCAAATATATAGTATCGTTTAAAAAAAATCAATGTTTATTTAATTTCAACACACACAGACGTGATTCGAACCTGTGACACACAAATCGCAAGTCCAAATTAACTTTGCGGTAGGCTGCGCAATGGGTTGGCTGAAGCTCAAATTCAGGTTTGTTATAGTTGTTAATCCATTTAATCTAATAACTAACAAGACCAAAGAGTTTGACTATAATACCAGGTAGCGTTGTGCAATTTTATTATAAAAACACTCGATAGTACGAGTATTTATGGAACGTTTTTAGCATGGTTGATTTGGTAGCCAGAGAAAAAATAATATTTTGTAAGTTTTCGTTTTGGAAATTAAAAATGGCGGCTGTTTACATAGACACAATATTTGTTTTCTATACGGGTTTGACGTAATATTTGAAATTGTTTATTTAAATATCTTTATAATATCTGCACATGATTTGTATAATTCATGAACTTGCCTAATAAGTGAATAATTACGATTCAATTCCATATTAAGACGAAATTCGTAGTTTCATCCATTACCTAATGTTTTCCGTTTATCTTATGATTGCCGTGTACCGTCATAATATTATGCCATGATTGCCATGTGCAGGTTTGTATATTGATAATTTATAAAATTGTCTGTTTCAGTTAAAAGATTTTGACTATACATACATAATATAAGGAACGTTGTACGTTATTTCCGTTATGTTATTTTAAATTATTTAATCGTCACCGTTCAGGCAAAAGTCACCAACCCTAAAAACATAGTTTTGAGATATCGCAATTTGAAAGTTTGAAAATGCAGGAAAAATCAGATTTTAATGTTTTTAAGGTTTTATCTACCTTATAATTATTTTCTCATGTCTTCTTAATAATTTCTTTAAGGTAATTTTACTTTTTGATGCTAATTAAAACATCTGGAAGGTTTTGAAGGAGGCAAGGTAGCTCAATTATGGTTTGGTGACTTTTGCTTGTTAATAATCTGAACAATTTTAGCCAAAAGAAGGATCAATAAAACTCACCATCCATAGTATAGTGACTTTTGCTTGTATATTTATAACGAAGGATTTATTTTTTTTATAGGGTCAATAATGTCTATTCACCTATAATGACTTTTGCTTGTTAAGATTTTTTCGAAAGTCATTTAGTGAAAAACAAATAATTCGGATTTTAGCAAAATTTTACTAACTAGTGTACCGTGGTGAGTTTTGCATCTTAAAGAACATAATTTTACGCTTCGGGTGACATACTCAACTCAAAACTGCCATTTTCAGGGTTGGTGACTTTTGCCTGAACGGTGACGTAATAAACGCGTGAAACATGGTAATATTGGTAACACTACAAATAATATGGCGGCCATTTTTTATATTCATTGTGTATACTATTACTCGAGTGGAGTTATAATGGTTTAGCACAAATTCTATAGGATATTTTAACTAAACAATAATGCCAAAGTGTAGTAAATGTCATAGTAGTAGTGTGAAGTTCTTTTTTTTGCTTCAATTTAATACAATTAGACTCCATCTTTATATAAGAAGGTTTACAAACATCTTTGGTAAGCTAGTTTGCTAGCAAAACAATGTTAAACCTTTAGACAGTAATACAATAAACCACGGAAACCATTAAGATGGAGTCTTTAAAGATAATTTTAAAACCTAACAATGGTGGAACAATTTAACCTCGAACACGCCAAGATACGATTTCTTCTAGTACTCATAACTTACTCAGTGGAAATTTGATTATTGTTATGGTATATTATAATAAGCCCACGATGACCGAGAAGCTTAAAGTGTCGGCTTATAAGGCCCGTTTCAGACGAAACACTGGTGTCGCGCTCGTATATAATAAGGAGGCCCTTGTATTATGTTTATGAACGCCCCAGAGCTAATGAGTCAACGCGTGTCCAGTACACTTTTCTGTCGGCCACTACATTCTCAAGTCGCCGATACACTTGTTTTTATTACCGCAGTTTTATGTTCTAATTTATAACACAAAATTATGCGTTGACGCATTAGCTCTGGGACGTTCATAAACATAATACAAAGGCCTCCTATATTATATCGAGCGCGACACCGGTGTCCCGTCTGAAACGGGCCTAATTGTGGGTCCCAGGATTGAATATTGGGTCGGGCAAATACGCATATTGTTTTTCAATTTGTGTATGGGGCAGAGTATGGACCTAATAGGTTGAGCAAATGGCTGACATCCATTTCTCACAAAAACTAAATTTGTTAATACAACCTCCATTCTATGGAGGCTCATATGATCCTCTAAGGATCGAACATGGTGGAGTAAGTAAATAATATTAAAATAATGTAGGTATACTTCATTTGCCTATTGCATCGCTTTCTCTCGCTCGGCACCGACTATGACTTATTTACTGTCAAAACTATCGAACTTCTCGCAAATATAGTATTTTTATAAAGCAAACGATTAAATTTGTATTACAGATTTGCCAAGGCTGCACTTATAGCATAATTATTTTATTCATTATTATTTTTAATATGTATAATGTATGTAGATAAATAGTCACAAAAATTGCACAAAACAATATAAATCATAGGTACCTTGTTTATCATAGTCAAAACTCTTTGAAACAAACTAATATACAATTAATATTATTTAATCATTCGATATAATGATATATGTTAACGATTTTATGATTATTTATAATTAATTTAAGAAAAATAATCAGCGTTATAAATGGGAAATTTCACAAACTTCGATAATTTTACGAAAATATTAACATAGTTATCCAATTTTATGTCTGTTTTATAAAAGTAAGTGTGTTTGCTATATAACCTATTTAGCGCAGACGGTCAAATTATTGTTTCCACGAAACGGAGTGATACTTTTGGGAATCTTATGAACCGGAACGGCGTTCCAGTGGGCTCTGGTTCATTTCGACTCCTGAAAACAATTTATTCTGGTGTTGTTAAAATGTATATAATATAGGTTCTTTTACGATTTGTTTTTTGAAAAGACTTTTTGTCAATATATTGTTGTACGAGGGTTGTCCAAGAATTAAAGACCTTTATTCATTTTTGGCGACGCGGGTGTTATTTCTCAAAATATGGCAGCAATGGCGTGTAGCGTAGACTTCACTCTATATAACGAGTGGTAAGCCGGCTCGGTAGCTGTTTCAGTATGACCTTTGGGTTCGTTTGAGATGGACGCTCCGCTGTCAAATCCCGCCGCCTGCGAGGTGCGTTCAATCATTCGGTTTCTCAACCAGGAGGGAGATCCACCCTGTTGAAATCCATCGTCGTTTCACATCCAATTATGATAATGTGATGAACCAACGGAATGTCAGGAAGTGGTTTATTGAGTTTTCCAGTAGTAGAACGAGTATTCATGATGAGGAGGGAAGAGAAAGGAGGTTCTCAATTGGTGACGTTTTGTTGAAGAAAATCAATGATAAAGTTCGTGAAGATCACCATCTGACAGTCTGTGAACTCGCAATTTTGATCCCAGACGCCAGAAAGTTTACCATACAAACGATTTTGAGGGAAAAATTGGAGTTTGCAAAGGGGTGTTCGTTGGGTGCCCAAAATGCTGGCGGAAGCTCACAAACAAAATCGTGTGAAAAGCGCTTATGTCTTTTTGAAGCTTTTGGACTCATTCAAATCGGATGTCCTTCGTCATCCTGCTCATAACCCCGACCTGGCGCCAAGTTATTTTCTTCTTTTTATTTACACGAAGCAACATTTGGCCGGAAAACGACCGACGAGGACGTGGAGGAAGAGATGAGAACGTTTTTGAGGTCGGCGGGGCCGGAGTTCCACTAGGGAATCGAGAACCTAGTTCCACGGCTCACCAAGTGCATCGATCGTAATGAAGGCTACGTCAGAAAATAGTGGGGATATGTACCTAGAATTTCGTTTGCTTTTTTTGGAAAAATAAAATTTTCCTGATTTTTAAAATAATAAAGGTCTTTAATTTTTCGACAACCCCGTAAGTAAATATATGAGCATTAATTATTCTAAGTATATATTCCCTTTGTATGTGCCATGTCATTCTACGTATGTATGATTCGCAATGTTCGTTTTTAATATTGCGTAGAAACTATATTCCCTGAAATATCGATGACACCAATAAGATAGCGAATTTTTTGTAATCGACGTTGATGAAGACAGTGATAATTTTAGTTTTGAAATAGTTTACTATCTACGCCATATTTATGTTTACGCAATGATAATAATATCGATTTACATCAACTTTGAAGTATTTAACATTACTATAATAATATCAAGATAGCATTCACAACATATTAATTATATTATAAATTCTATGTTAGTTATGTTGGTCGAATAAAGTAAAAGGTAAACTGGTTATTAAACCATAACAATAAATAATAATAAAAAATAATGGACGGTATTTGGTTTCTGATAGCGGGAATAAGAGACTCTGGGCACTCACCTGATGTCGTTGGTGGCTCACAAGCTTACCATACACGGACTATATCAGACTGTAGCTGTAGATATTATTATGTATTGCGTATGTACCTAATACCCAGCGGACTGATTTCAGTTATATACTAGTGGCATCGGAGTTGTACGTCACTGATTGATTTTAAGGAAGGAATTTTAAGTGGGAGTTAAAGGTGATAATTGCCGCAAAAATATACTATAAAATGTATTTTTCTCGAGTCAAATAATCCAGTGAACTTTATCGCGCAACAAAGACGCAAAAACTCTTTCACATTCAAATGTACGTGCATTAGAGATAGAGATAGCTTATGCGTTACAGACAGAGTGACAGATAGACAATATATCATCATTATCATCAGCCTGAATCTATGCTCCTGCTGGATGAAGGCCTCTTTAAGCTGCTTCCACCTCTCTCGGTCCTGTGCATTGAGTTGCCACGCACTTCCGCAGAACTTTATCATTTTATCGATCCAATACAATATATAATGCAATAAATAAATTTAAGCATTGAATGTATGTTTTTTGTTGTTGTAATATCACTAGAATCGGATATTGGCTGTTGTCAGCAACAGTTTTTAAGAGGTTCGGTAGAGTAATAGGATAAATAACTTAACGTAGATCTGTGAAATTTATAGATCCAAGTGTGCAACGTCAGTAAAATTCAAATAAAGTGACATACCTGCTTAATGTTATTGTGAATTTTGGTACCGTGCTAAGAATTGAACCTTAGGCAATTAATGTATGCTCAATATATGGAATGTTACATTCTCAAAATCTTGTGAATTATTCGTTGAACAAAAGAAATGGTTTATCATAGACAATATTATGTTATTTAGCTTGCAAATTGTTGATATGCTTTATCCAGGCCAGTGGCCAATGGCTGATTTTTATTCATGGTGTCATGATAATGTTGGACTGGCGGCCTAAGATGAGTTAATAAATTCTTTGGCGGAAATCTTCAATTGTGTGTTGTTAACATATTAAAGTCTAACCGACAGATTTCTTGCAACTCATAATATCTTCATATTACTGAGTCGGTTAATATTTTTAATGTCAGTAGAGAGGTATAATAGTCTTTCCAACAAATATTTGTAATTTAAAATATGAGGAGCGTTAATTAATTTATCTACTTCCACATAAAAAATTATGTCAGATAAAAATGATTTTTATTTTTTTTCAGTATTGTTTCTCTTGCCAGTACAATACATTTTGGTGACTTCATCTACAACAACGTTAACTATTAAAAAAAAAAAACCTTTGTTTTGTTCTCGTTATTGTTTGCGGCTCTCGTAGTGCAGTGCGTAAAGCGCTGGCCTTCCGTCTGGAAGCTCCGGGTTCGACCCGGTGAGGTCAAAATATATTTACATAATCTGATATGTGAATTCCTCAAGCCTGGGAGTTTTCCCACTGTAATTGGGCTTCACAAACTGTTATGGTGTTTAAGACAATCACTGCTGACCAGTTAATTACCATAACTCGGTCAGTGCTCAAGACACGCCTAGCGTGTAGCAATTGGCATGATAATTAAATGTGGTAATTAACTGGTCAGCAGTCAATGTATATGTATCTAATGGCCATATGCCTGGCGCATCTTTAGCAGTGAAAGACTTTGAGCACTAACTGTGTTAACAAAGAGTCAAATAAATAAAAACAGACTGCCACCAACACATTATTAAGAACAGTGTCTTGTGAGAAATATTAAGAGCGTACATAAGTGAAACGGAAAATAATTTTCAATGCTATGTGGAACGAAATTTCGGCCGCGTTGAGGCGCGTTACCATTCGGAGAGGGATAGTCGACCTGTTCGCACGTCAATTTCTTTTGTGATGGAGTCGGATGAATATATTCTTAAATCGTGTAAAGATGACTTAAAAACATTCCGCATGTACTTGAAAAAGAAAACATGTCAAACAATTCGGTTTGCGTAATTTGAACCCGCGACCCGCATTCCACGCATCGCCTAGTCACGATCTTTTTAGACCATGCCTCCGCTGAGGTATAGCCTTAATTTCAAAACTCTGAAAACCTAAATTTTATTAACTTACGAGTATTCGCAGTATCGTTAAATAGGTATACATTATTAATTAGTATTGGCTTGTTTGCAAATTAGATATTAAGATTGTTTAGCCTAGCACAGACATCTAGCGGAAAAATACAAAACACTGTATTACATACAATTTATTGATATTTGACATTTTGAAGTTTGAGTTGAATATGTCATAAATATGTTAGGATGGCATTTCACTACGAGAGGGGTCCTGTAGCGTCTTTGATTCAACCTGTCCGTGACAGACATCCGAGCTGTCAATACAACAATCACAAGTTGTCCCGCGATGCAACGTACGTACCTACTACTCAAAATTAAAACCTTTATAAATATAATCAACTCCAATAATCAGATATCAAAAAGTGTTCACGCATGTTTCACTTACAACCGATCCAAAAAAAAATTCAAAGATATACTTTATACATAGTTTCGACACCCACGGTGGCCGCGCGGCTTTAGCGTTGGACTATAACGCCGTGGGTCCCAGGTTCGAATCCTGGGTCTGGCAAGTACACATATTGTTTTTCAATCTGTGTCTGTCAGGGTATGTACCTAATAGGTTGAGCAAGTGGCTGATATCCATTTCTCGTAAAAAACAAAATCTGTTAATACAAACCTTTACTCTGTGGAGGCCCATATGATCCTATTAGGATCGGAAATGGTTGAAACAAAAAAATACTTTATAAGCTATTATTTTTGACTTTCTGAATTTATCATTATTCCTTTCATCCCGATTATTCTTGAGAATTAATTGAGGTTCTACTGAGCGTCATTTCTGCAATGGTTTAACTGTATTAATAGACACTAAAATCGGCCGCATATAGCCGAACAATGTCCTCTGTCTATTATTAGTTCTTACTTTGAACAGGCTGCAACTAAAATAAATCTGTATTATAATATGGCGTAGACCGTAGAGGATCTACGCCATATGGTATACATTCCGTAGCTCCTCTACGTTAAATTTTATTAAATAGCTGAATGCAATTCCTTCTCAGGGTGACTATCTGAAATCGAATTTGCTTGTTTAGTGCTAATTGTGTACCTAAATTATCAGATATATTATTATCAATTCACCTTTTGAGTAGGTATATTCAAACCTGAAATTACTAAAACCATATAACACATTATCGATGAAAGCCAAGAGATCTCAAGTAAATAATATATAAAACTTATGTACATATTAATTTTATATCTACATATCGTGATGAGACATTATTATATATGGCGAATGTTTTTATCGCAGTATCTTTTATATAATTAAAAAATAAAGTGATTTGTAGACAGTAATTAATTATAATAAAATCAAATTATCAGTATTACGTTTAATGATGTGATTATTGATAATTAATTGTAAATAATTTCTAATTTTGGCTTGTTGACATAATTAATTAGTTTAGGCTGTTAGTTTTGAAGTCGGTGACCTTCATATTCCGCCATTTTGACATAATCGCAAAAAAAAACATCAAGCATATTTAAGACTGCAAATAGATTATTTAATTTCTCCAATCCTGAACATATTATTAAATAATTAGAATGAGCAAATAGCGAAATAATATGATGCTAACTCATTAAAAATAAACAAAAATTATATTTAAAGTTTGTCGTGAAATATAGAAAATGGTGGCTGATGAATATAAATGACTTTGCAATCGACATCCGGTTAATTTATATTTAACTGATAAACAGAGCAGATTTGATATTTTATAAATAAACATATGATGGAAAAGTACTTGCAGAATCATAATTAAGAAAAATAGAGGTTTCCGACTTTGAAAAAATATTTCGACTTTGAAAGTAATAGCCTTGTTTGTTAGGGTTGCGTAGTCCGTAGAGCATCTACGTTGAAATAGAAAGAAAGATCTAAATTGGTAAAGAAATTGTAGAAATATTTATATATTACAGTTATTTTCTATAATATTCAAGAGGGTACGATGAATTGTGACATTAAACATACTATTATAGTGACATTTATATCAGTGACATGCGATTCTCACTTCACAGATACCGTAGATGAGGGGCATCTTCAGAAATTGTCGTTTAATTGCTATACTCTTTTTTATAAATAAATAAATAAATAAATTATACTCGTATTAATATTTATGTGTCAATCTTAATGTTCATTCGACCAGACTATATTCCAATGGTTTTATATTATATATTACTTGAGACTTTCATTGCTAGTTAGTTGTTAGTGTTCGCGTTCTATATTATGAATAACACCTAAATATGTTTAGAATATCACCATGCAATCACCATGCACCAGACTACTTCATCAGCAGCTTGCCATAAATCATTTATAAGGTTACAAACTAACAAATAGTAAGTAATAGAAACTAATAAATAGTAGATAAATGTATATTTTTCCGACATATCCTTACAAGCGAGAGTCACCGCACGCCACTAGTAGTTATATCAATATATTATGCTCTTAATAATTATTGAATAACTGTTAATAACTGTTAATAACTGTTTCGTGGAACATAGGCTTAATAAACACTATTACAAATGAAATATATCGTAGAAATTGAGTAGCTGTATTCATTTTAACGTAAACTATACGTAGCATATCATTTTTAGATATAAATCATGTATGATTGTTGATATAGACGTAAACTGCAACATTATATACAATTAATACATGACAGTTCCAACCGTAAACAATTATTACGATTACGTGACGTCGTGTTGCGCGTGGGATATACCTGCTGATATGTATTTTCAGCGGATAAGAAAAAACTCCCATCATTTTCTCTCCGGACATGTGATCGGACAAAACGGACATACCTACCTATACATAATATTGGTTTAAGGTGATTCGTTATAATTACACTCGTTTAATCCTGGAATCATGATCACGTTGATGTTGCATATAAGAAAAACAGCATGTGAAATAAATTTAAATCTAACTAATTTAGGTTTAAATCCGTCATTTCCACAGATACGATGCAATGCCTGCATTTTATTATTTAACAGATATAATGACTTTTCTAAATAATAAATTTCAATCAATTAAAGTTAATATTGTAATTGTTATTATTCGTATTGTAACACTAAACCTTAAATAGCGTTTAAAAAGGCCAATATTAGACTCTTAGAAGGTGTTTTATCAAATATTTTTATCGTATTTCTTTTAAAAGCATTCATTTGTAAAATACGATAGACGTATTAAACTGTGTTAAATATTTTATAAACGTAAATTTTCAAACATGGACAACGAATGTATGTTAACTTGCACGATTACATTTATATGTTGTCAGTCTTTTATTTATATTTTACAACGTTTTTCTTAGCTCGTATTCTTATCCTTCTTGTCCGGTGGTTCTTTGTCCGGTACAAATCTTGCAATCGGCTTTAACTAACTTTCCGACTAGCTAGACATTTGACACTTTTAGAATATATCAGAACACGATGCCAATGCATTTTTTTGCATGCATGCATAATGCATGCTTTTAGCCATCTTTAAGTAGAATTGAATTAATTTTCAGTTAATTCTGTTTGTATGAAAAGTTATTTCGTCACCATTATTGGTTGCTAGACGTGCGTTACTATGGAAATCAATATGACATGTCAAGTACAATTTTTTTTTGATCGTTTAAGCTAGTCCAGTCAAGTTTATATGGTTCAACAGAATTTAAAAACGTTGTATATAAAAAGTTATTTTTAACTTGTAATTATTTTTGTAATCAGGGTGGCGAGTAATACAATACTTATTAATATATCATATTGTACAATCAATAATTTTATTGGTTAATTTCTTGCTGTCTTCCATTTTTGAAACGAGCTGTCAAATAGTTGCTATGGTTACAAAAATTTTACTAGATCTACTGATATAGAATATTGGATTAAAAGTCACATTTACGTGATTATTAAAACACTTTTTAGGTTATGTTAATACCACGCTTTGTAAACGAAATTGTTACTAGAAATAAATTATCCACTACATTACGTATCCATGCTTGAAACTAGATTTAAACATTGTGACTGAATTATATTCGTAACATTGGAATATTATATCCCACGGACATGGTGTATAAAATTTTGGTATTATGTTAAAAGCAATTTATATAATTTGAATGTTTTGACGCACCTTCAAACACTAAAAACTTTAATAAACATAAAAAAATATGTTTTATTATATCTTGGTTTATTAATAATGGATCAATTAAAAACAAGACCTCATTTACAATATTATGTTGAAAACAGTTAGGTATGTAGAATTTACAATCGTATATTTAACTTTGAAATCGATTTACTCAGCTAGGCCAGATGTCTAGATTCTAGAAGGACTAATTTTAAGTAAAATCGTTGATTTACTTTTAAAAATTTTGTTACTCTACTGAATTTTGAAAATGTCATCTCGCGACACTGCAATATAATCCATATCATAGATTAATCTTTGATAAAATATAATGTCGTGCTATTTCGTTTTATGAAATACATATTTTATAAAATATACATCATAAAAGATATTTGACAAAGATCTTGGCCTAATCATTGTGGAGCCTGAACCAGCGCACGAAATGGAAAATTTTACGAACCGTAACGCTTGATAATTTTCTGAGAATATCAACATATTTATTTATTTTCTCATGGTGCAGTGCATAAGGCGCTGGCCTTGCAACCGGGAACTCTGGGTTCGATTCCCGGGGAGGACACAATATATTTATGTGGTTTTCTCAAAGCTTGGGTGTTTGTGTATGCTCAAAATTACTAACAACCACCTTGTACGAAAAAGCAAGGACATGATTATTATTATTAATAATAATAATAATAAACATACTTATATATAAGTATCTAATTTTATGTACATTTTATAAATATAAGTGTGTTAATTTTTTTTTGTTATCTACCTAACTCAGATGGTAAAATATTTTTCCCATTATACAGCGATAATATTGGATATTTCATGAACCTGAACTGTACTCCGGTGCATTCCGAGCCCTGGTCTGAACCTTTCATTTTCGTGAGCGGATATGATGCAAAATAGTATTATTCAGATCGATTACACGTATTCAAAATCAATTTTAAATTTATTATGCACAGCGATCTTCAAGGATTGCGGATTAACATCATTTAGCATATTATTATAATATTCGCATGCACGTGACACTTCACACGAATATTAATTGCATGCTGAATAATATGTTTATGAGCGCCTCTCATGTGTTTATGCATTCTGTCATTTTCATTGATAATTTAATATAAAGCGAATACATTTGAATCCTATAAACCCAGAGTCACAATTTTAATTAATTCATCAACATAATATTATTAATACAGTTAAATTTTGTATGATTGTTTGTATAACTCTAGCTCATAAGCTGTCATAAGCTATGCGCACGCGAGCGAAAATCAGTCACACAGATTTCGCTTTATCTTTTAAAGTCCCTTTAGATTCTAAATAGATAGACGTAATAATAATACAATGGATGAATCTGAAATAGATATCAATTTTAAAAAAGAGTTTATTGGGCATCTATAATCCCTTGAAAACGAACATCAACGTTACTTCTTTGAGCTAATAGACGAAGATACTGGTATAAAATCCCTTGATGTAGCAAGCATTTCCGATGAATTCTTGGTTCTGCAAAACGATTTCTCGGCATGTAACTTATTTCATAAAAAAACAATCTGAATCAATTCTGGTGTGTTATGTATCAGTCATATCCAAATGTTACCATGATTGCCTTTCAAGTTTTACTACCATTAATTACTTCTATGACATAGATAAATTGTATCTTCGCGAGGCTTTTTTAGTGACGTCCGATATGGCTAATTTACATACATAGGACGTTTATGATGCAATATGAGTGTTTTATTCCAAAATAACATAGTTTTCCTTTGCGTAAAAAATATGTGTTTAATTTTAATTGGAAAGTGGCTTTTATAATATGTCTACGAGTATATGTATGTATATTGATCTGGACAAGCTGAGAAATGCATTTGCTTTTGAGCCACTCATTAATCAACACTCATTAATTGTTTATTAATTCTGAAATCATTCGAAGTTAAGTAACAATAAATTAATTGAAAATCCTTAGCACACGTCGACATAATCGTAACTTTAATAGTGCCCCTTCAGATGTTCGATGCAGAATAATTCAAGATTTATCGCGCATTATGTATGCTGATTGTTTTACCGGTGTTTAAATGCAAATTAATAAGTCGTTAACAATAGTGTTATGGGAAATATTAATTATTTTATGGTCTCATACTCTCAATAAATCAAATAAAAATCGTAAACTAAAGAATATGTCTTTATTGCAGCAATTTTATATATTTTATGTAGGAAGACTTAATTATGCTGTTATATGATTTTATAATGCACTGAATTATGGCGGTAAATAATATTTGAATCTCGATTTAATTCTATTATGATTGTTGATTGGATTATTGCATTGTTTATGTAGTTGGTAAAGACAATAGCAATACTCTGCTTGTAGTATTTTGTTTATAACAACAATTTTTATCTTGGCTAAATTATTCAAAATGCGAAAGGGAACGTTTTGGGAATAATGAAGGCTCAAAAATATAAATAAAAAATGGACGTTTGTACCCCTAAACCCCTGATATGAAAAATGAATCACCATCTGTTTAAAACAAAATACTGCTTATTTTCTGACGCTGTATTCCGTGATGAAACTGTCAACTCAAGCAGACTCCTCAACAGTAGCGCAGTTAGTGACATAGACGCCTGACGCACTGACTGATTTAGAAGCCCCTTACGATAAAAAATGACATTGTATTTTTAATTTTCCAAATAATAAATGTAGGACGTTTGTTCTATTTTTGGTAATATTTTACACTCAGTTTGTGAGAAATGCACATCTTTTTAAAAATTGAATGACTTTATGACTGGTTTTAACTCTTCGGAATCCCCCTTTTAAATTTTCCAACGAATCGGTTGCGTCCTCAACGTTGCTCAACCCTTCTTACGTTCCCTTTCTTCGGTTGATTACACTCAGCAAGTCTTTTCATATGCAATTAATACTCTGAAGATTGATATGCATTCACACAGATCTTACTTAGAATTATAGCATCTCCACGAAACCTAGTCTCAAACAGTGATGGTTTAGGCACGCGGAGGAATACAACAATAGTTATGTGTTCAGGATTCTTTTACGCTTCAATGTTTTTTAAACTAACAATTCGATATTTTCTAATAAAGCAACCGCGTTGTCTTTTACGTGGAAAACAGCCACTGCTCTCAAAAGTTGTAGTATTTACATTGATTACTACTGGATGAATCATATGCTTCTTAAAATGATCCATGTTATCGGTCTTAACGCATTATACCTACAAGGAAATATTATAAGACGATATTCATAATATCTTTTGTGGTACATTTTTAAAATGACACTTGTATGGGAACTGCTCATCTAGTAGTATATCAATGAGTATTTATATTCGTTCCTTCTATTGCCACCCTTTATTATGTGCCGCCCATGTCCAATGCACGATCTTTATACTCTCGCGAGACGTCACTGGACTCGTCAAAGAGCTTATAGGGCGCATGATTGTAGATACGTTGCCAGATACTATCCTCGAAGATCTTTCTCAAGACTCTCCGCTTAAATATCTGTAACTTCTGAGAATCATCGACAGTTGATGTCCACCTCTAAGAACTGTAGCACAATACTGGTCTAAATAAGTTCAACAATATTTCATATAAACGGACTTTTGCGCATTTGTAGGTACATACATTTATTTATGTATTTAAAACGGCGCATGCACATATAGAAAATATATAAAATATAGCAGTAAAACAAAGCATACAGAACAATAATAACATATTATGAAAAACAAGTTGACAGGTACATTACAAAAAAAGATCATTCAGTCCATTGCTTAAGTGCCCGAGTGGAGGTATTAAACATGGCAATAGAGTAACTATTCGATAGAGAATGAATCATTCCTTGGCAGTGGCGCACCCACGATTTAAGATTGGGGGGGCAAGGAGGAGAATGTTAATTTTAGTCCCATAGGATCTTTTTCTTCTTCACAGCCAAATTTTTCGTTTAAAATTCGCCAAATTTCGGTCTTTTGTCTATTGCCCTTGGTGTACCATGTTCCCCACATCCTGAAACGAGCCCTCAGGCTAGGGTATTTGGCGGGCCCCCTACCTACCGCTTAGACTATTGGCAGTGTGAAACACTACATTAACGTTTTTCAAATTGTGTTTTAGTTCAAATTAAGGGTACTTATACAGTGAATTATTGGCGATTTTTAATACATCTACTTTAATAATGAAGCTGTCGAGTATCGACACATAATAACCAAAAAATATATTGCATAAATATATAAGTAATTGAAAATGTTCATGGGAAAGAAGTATGACTATTTTTACTATTAAAGCTAATTTATGATGTGTGTTTATCTCACTTATCTGGTCAACCCGATACGCCGGGCCCCCCACAGCCCGGGCCCACAGGCTAGAGCCCTGTCAGCCCTCCCCAGCCATGACCCACACCACTCCGGAATTCGGGTGGACACCGAGAATTTTTTGACAGTTCCATTAGGGATTGGGTTTCTAAAAAAACCTGACATTAGTATTTCGAAATTTTTGTGTTAGAAATTAAAATCTAAGAAAATTTTCTAAAAAGGGTGCTGGAGAATAACAAATCATTTTTTTGCCGTGTTTTTATTTGTCTAAGCCCAAAGGTATAGTTTATTGGCTTTCAATTTCAATGTAATCATTCTGATAATTTTCATGTTTGCGGGGTGCCAGGGCCCCTTGCCCCCCCCCCCCCCCCCTGGGTGCGCCACTGTTCCTTGGTATTGAAGAATGCATAGAGAAGTTGTTTTTCACAATTTTTGTATGCCTAATAGTTAAGGCCATTCGAAAATTGAATTTACAGCTTTGCACATAACTACAGATTTGTAGGTTTGATTTTAACGTGGATTGTTTATCTCTGACAAATTACTCTAGACTAGATAATATATACAACTGGTTACGTACATAATTAAACATAGAAATTGATTTTGATATCTTACAACGGTTTGTACAATATGAACTTTAAGGACCAATTAGGACCATATTGTAGAAATGTCTACCGAATATATATTTTTAATTAGCTCTACAATCCGTTTCGCGATGAGGTTAGCATAACAAAAGTTATTATTTGCATTGTATTTTTTTTACTTGCTATGAATTGAGTAAGGACTCACCTAATATTGGCAGTCGCTTTTCTTATCTTAATTAAATATAAATGTTTTGTCATTTACGGGAATTTATAGCATCAATATGTTTACAGCAAACAAAATTAACTGTAAGATATTTGAGGATGTATTTTAGTAACAATGTTGTCAAGTGTAAATTTAATCATCTTTCAATAGTGTCTTGTCTACCTTTACTAATTTATTTACACAAACAATTTTAACCTAGGTATGCTGTTTACAATCTTTATTATTCACGGAAATCAACAACTACAAAACAGCAAAGTTGTAAATAATTAGGTAATGCATACGTAATTGTCACACCTTTAAATGATTTCTAAAAATCATCTGATCGGTTTCTAATGAGTGAGAATTTATAAATCATTGCCCTCGGATGGTACGGTAGAAAATAAATACACAGAGCCGAATCTATCGTAAGATGAATAAGTGAATAAAAAAATCTTATTTATATAGTAGTGTCTTGTCTAGATTTGCCATTATGTATTGTCATAGCTAACAAAGAAAAAATAAATTTAAATGTAAAATCTATGCGAGCTTTCTCGCATGTTTCTAAATATGTTATTATTCCGTACTTGATTGGAACCATTTGTTCTATATATTTTCTTTTTTAATCGATTCGATCTCATATTAATGCAACAATAAATCTAAAGCAACACATCGATTGTTTATTTAATTTAGTTATATAAATCATTTCTCATGCAAAATCAGTTCATATACCTACTTTCATTACAAAAACTCCTGTTAATTTTGAATCTAAATCAATATATCTGTTTAAAACAACAGTAATAAACAATTTTCCAGTCGATTTCCAGTCCAAGAAAATCGATAAAATTGTTATATAAAGAAAATCGACTAAACTGAAACGATACGGTATCACGGTATCAATACTGAAACTATGAACTAACCTTGTTAATTTATGAATACAATTAGATAAGTACGTATCTATTAATAACCAGATTGAGAGCATTTTTTCTAGGTAGCTTCTTTAAGTTCTTCCCAAATATTAGATTTGTATTATTTTTTCGTTTCATCTCTGGATATAGGTAGTTACTTCCACTTATTTGTATCCAATATAGGTATTTGGGATATTGGTATTGTGTATACCTACCCGTCATATTAGGTAAATGTTGCATCACTCGGCTGAAAAAATCCCTACTCCTGACATTAATAATTTAACTTGCTCATTGTGGGCTCAATTCATAAAACGTGTCAATACATAATTAAATTATTATTACGAGTCGATTTTCCGAGCGTCGATGATAATATGTTTATTTGATTTTGACGTTTTTGTGAACTCGATTATTGGTCTTTAACGATATCGGCAAACACGACTCGCCGGCCGACGTTGTCTCGCCAAAAGCGGCCGTAACATATTCACACAGATGCGATATGATAAAAGGAGATATTTCAGACGGTAGCCTTAGTACACATTTAGATCAAGCGGCATATGGTTCCGCTTTTCCACAACCGATGACACCTTTCAGTCTGTCGGCCGCCATTGAACCGTTTATCCTGTTGACAGTTCGCGGGCGCGGTGTTGCCATATTTTTAAATTAGTATTCCTCATTTGAAATTCGAACAATATGGAGTCGCCCGAATCGCCCGGGGCTAAGGACGAGGCGCAGTTGATCCCGACCGGCTGGAACACGGCCAAAATTGTCGGGAATGGATCACTAATACCCGGAACATATTATCCTAATGCAAAAAGGTAACATATCTATTTAAAAAATAATTTTTAACGTATTTTTCTTTTACCAATATGTATCATTATTATCAACACTCATCTACAAATTAAAATACATTACATATTATTTATTTAAGTATCGATTATTTGAAGTATTGACGTGCTTTCATAAAACTGTCATTATAATAAGTTAAGTAGGTCTTTATTTTTATGAATATAGTATATAATATATTCTAATATTTACAAAATGTATGTAGTATTCAATATACGTCTAATGCAGCGACCTTCTCTAACAAACTTCTACCCTAAAGCAAACAAAAAAAAAACACATCCCACATAGGTACTACTTTTGAACTGCACTCTTCACTGCTTCAAATTGCACAATAAAATAATATTTATCCAACAAAACGGTCATTTCAAATATTTTTATATAAATATATCTAAACGGTGATACAAGTAAATGAATATAACCAACGGGGTAGTAATTACTTTATAATACCGTTGAGGATTTTTTTTTAAATGTATCCTGCTTTGTGAATAAAATCGTTAATTATTCTAACTGAGTAAATTAATTACAAATCATTATATTCGCACTCTTAGGGTAACCACCCTTAAATTTGTTTGTACCTCAACCGCTCCCTTATTCTAATGTATTTACAGGATGTGACTGCCTACATGCAAATACGATAAAATATTATCGGGACTTCATATTGTATTATATTAAGACATTTATTGTCAGTTCATAAAATGATTCTAGTTACATATAGGTAGTAGGTTTATTCATTCACAAAGAAGAATCACAGTCGTATTTATATTTCAATACAAAAGTTTTATGTGGTAGCAGGGAATATGAAAAAATAGTAATCTTTTGTTTCGGTAGGGTTTGAAAAGAGGTCATGCTAATTTTATCTATTGCAAACACATTCTTTCGATACCTCTCAAAACTATACCAATACATAATATAATAATATATAGGTATGTTTTTCTGCGATGTTACATCTCCAACTTTGACTATGCAATAATCAAAATGAAAACCAATATTAACCAGAAAAACCGATTTGGTCGCAATGGCGGGTTTAAGGACATGAATACCCGGGGAATCGGACTACTGAGCGCCAGGACAATTGGACGAGATAAGATAGACGAGACATTTTATCTACTACTTAGTAGTATTGATTCATTTTACTCTCAACATAGTATTTTTTATTGCGGATTGAGAATTATCATGCCTACGGTTTTATATAAAAATAAAAGAAATAGAAATATTTTCTCGTTGAAACTTAAACATATGCACAATTAAATCATTATTTACGTATGCATATTTAAATTCTCACCAAGTAAATTAAAATATAAATAATAATATTAAATATTAAATATATATTTTTATAATTCGTGAACGTATATTTATTTTCGAATTTAATTCGATTGCGTGGCGCCCAGTTGTCCCGGCGCCGAATCGCCCTAGACCCAAGACCCGATACCCTGAATGATTTTGAGGCCACCCATGAAGAAAAAAAAAATAATAATATAGCATGTACGAATATCAATGTATTTCATTCATAGAATCACAAGCTATTAACTAAAAAATATTATTAGTAAAGATAACAGTTATAGAATGAGTGGTTTATTTTTAGTGTACAATTATTATCGACGTATCTTTTTGAGTAATTATGTTATTATGGGTTTCTTTTAGTTGTGTTGCAGGGATTTTGTATGATTTAGGTAATATGTTGTCCTGGGAACTAATGGGAACTGAAATACCTATCGGGTGTGGAGAAACAGGCAACCGAACTCCAGTATGGAAGAATATGGGATAAACATAAACACGAGTCCTTCGTTCTGACAACTGCTCTCATTGTATGGATTGACGGTCATTCAATATTGGTGTATTTCTAGGTTGAAATACACACTATTGCACGTCTATAATGTGTGGTTCATTTTCGTAGGACATTCATACATTCAAAAACCTGCGTCAAAATGTAGTGTATTGTATAACCTATCGGAATTTTATTTATTAATCTGTTCTGTGTATGTCACATTATTTTTGATTTCTTTGTCCCCACAGAAGATGTGATCCCCATCACTGAATATGTGATCCTACTCGATTTGTGACAAATACGCGTGATTATGGCGTGTTTTAACTTCTTCGAAGCCCCCTTTTGAATATTCTCATCATCTGCGTCGTGGAGAGTTTCCACTGGTAAAAATCACATCAAAAAACACCATGTTCCTAATGCGGCACCAAGTTTAGGTCAGTTGACATCTTTACAAACAGCTGAGAACGTACAAAGGGACCATCATTAATTAGGTTACAATACAAGTCGATGTGTAGATTAATCAATGAATAGATAAACAAGTCGTTACATATATATATATATATATGTACAGGCATCATTCTCCTAGATGAAAATAGTCGTCAATTGAATGAAATAGTAGCTAATAGCAGGTATATCGCAGTGGCGTAACTAGCCGCCATGCCAATCGTTCAGCAATCGATGTAAACTGACACAACGTGGGGTCCTAACCACTAGACGTAATGTCGATGTAAACTGTAAAACTTGCTTAAAGTAAAAACAATATAATATTAATATAAAAAATATCACGTGGCAGTACCACCTATGTACATTCTTCTCGGCGCGCTCATTAATAAAATTCTCAGGGCAGCTATTTTTAAGGTCGGTATTTGTGGTAAACGAAGTATACGAAACGCGGATTCAATATTGGTAATATTTGAGGATTCTCGGCGTGCTTTGTATTTCTCGTATTTTATGGCCTGAAAGTGGGTTCTGGACGGATGTTGTTATCACCAGGGCAAGTGGTCAATAATATATGTAAATGAATTGTTATACATATACTGTATATAATTTGGTTTTTAGTTTATTATTATTTTAAATTTTACTGATTTGCTTAAGTACTAATAATAGTTAGTAATCTAGCGTGTTTAATTTATGTGCAATATCATATTTGTTTTTATAATTTTAGTCAAATATGGTTTTATAATCTCAGATCTAGGATGGTTTTTTTCTAAAATTCAAAAATCACACACACAGTTAGGTACATGAATGTTTTGGATTATAAATAATTACAAGATAAAAAGAATTTTTTATATACTTACCACGTTTTCAAAATTTCTGTTGAATCATATAAACTTGACAATTCTATGTATTAATTATTTAGGACAAATAAGGCAATTGTCAACTAATCATTTTTTTGCTATTTTGCAACAAACAAACAAATATAGAATACTGAAATGTCATTTTGATTTCCATAGTAACGCACGTATATATTAATAATTTAGTTGCTAGGACCACCTCCTTAGCAACCAATAATAGTGGATTGGATTACGGATTTCTTCCGAAATAACTTTTCATATAAAACAGAATTAACTGAAAATGAATTCAACTCTACTTAAAAATGGCTAAAAGTATTAAAAGAATGCATTGACATCGTGTTCTGATATATTCTAAAAGTTTCAAATGTCTAGCTAGTCGCGAAGTTAGTTAAAAATCGATTGCAAGATTTGTACTGGATAAACAACCACCGTACAAACAAGAATATGAGCTAAGACAAACGTGGTAAAAAATACACTTCTTATTCATTGAATAGATAGAATTTTCCCGGGGGAGGGGGGGAGCTGAAGAATCTTATTTTTTTAAAGACAGTGTGCGATGATGAACGAAAAAACTTTGGGAAATGATACTATATAGATTGCCGACTTTTTGTTCAAATTCATTAGTTTGACATATGACTCGTATTTATGAGTGACGAAGTTACAATGAAAACATATACAAATAATCTTACCAAACACATTTTCAATACACGTCATATTCTTCTAAAACACCCTATTTGACTGACCGATAGCTCATACTAAATCTCAAAATGCTTCGAATAAAATAATGCTTTGACTCCAACTTGACTTTTGATAATCTATTATAGAGATACAAATAATAAACACTCTACATAAAATATAATAAATAATATAAATTTATTTGAAATAATTTAACCTTTTGAGTTCTAAGTGCCACTTGAGTTTTGATTTGATGTTTAATGTACGAGTAGTTTAATTATTATAAACAATAAAAATATTATTTATACAAATATAATTAAGCAATCGATATCTTTATCAATCATCTGTAAGGTCAAAAGTTCAGTATGCTGTGAATTGGCGGTGATTTCAGTTTTCATTTGAAATGAAATATAAGAAAATTTATATCAATATATATTTTTCGTTTGGTTTACCGTCCACTCATCAGACGATATCGATCAGGTTGTTTATTATTATTATTACAACGTTTTTCTTAGCTCGTATTCTTAATTGTCCGGTGGTTGTTTATCCGGTACAAATCTTGCAATCGATTTTCAACTAACTTCCCGACTAGCTAGACATTTGAAACTTTTAGAATATATCAGAACACGATGCCAATGCATTTTTTTAATAATTTTAGCCATCTTTACGTAGAATTGAACTCATTTTCAGTTAATTCTGTTTTGTATGAAAAGTTATTTCGACACCATTATTGGTTGCTAGGGCTCTGGGGTCCTAGCAACTAAATTATTAATATATACGTGCGTTACTATGGAAATCAATATGACATGTCAAGTACAAATTTTTTTGGTCGCTTAAGCTACTCAAGTCAAGTTTATATGGTTCAACAGAAAATTTAAAAACGTTATATATAAAAATTTCTTTTTATCTTGTAATTATTTTTCAAATTTACTTACTGTAAATTATATTTGATTTCTTATCAGTGGGTCTATTCTATACACAAGGCGGATATCGACGGTAGTTTATCATATCTATGTATTGTGATGGTTAATTGTTACAATCAATTAACCGTTTAAACTGTCAAAAAGTGCTATGTTTTAACAGCATCTCTCTTGGCTGTGTTAACTTTATGAGCGAGATAGACAATTTTGACAGTTAACTTATTGTAACAATTATTATAATACGTCAATACATAAATATGATAATCTACCGTCGATAGCCGCCTTGTGTATAGAATAGACCAACTGTAATACCATACTGTAATTATGATTTCATATTAAGGTCAAAACAAAAAAGGACTCGCTGTCAAATGAATAATACTGACCAGGAATTTATTGTATTTTAGTAAAGCTCTGGTTCCATTGAATAGTTGGTATATATATTATACCAAGAGGCATGTATAAGGGGTCGTCCATATACGATATCTTTTCATAAGGTATAATAATATAATGTGATGATGGTGGTGGGGGTTGTAGAATATGTGACATCGCAAAATTAGCAAAAATACTCTCAGGATTTACCGATAATAAGTACGGAATTTTATTCATGAGATCATTATGCTGAAATCGATAATTTTCAGTGAATTTATTTTTTAACGAATGGAGAGAAAGAGTTTAAAAATGTGACGTAATTTTAAGTTGTGCTGTTGGGGGTTAAAAAATAACGAAAATCGTTTGACCTCATCAATGGATTCATCCCTAAGCGGGCACTAAACATTTGTTGCAAGATTCTTTATTTTAATTAATTTTTTTTTTTTGTAATTTTCAGAAGCCGAACCTACCGCTATGGAGGCACGCGCAAAGTGCGACGACGAGCCGTCCTCAAGAACGGCGAGTGCAACGTCCTCCAATCCAAGATCTCCCAAAGACGCCTCCGCTTCCTGCAAGACATCTTCACAACCTTCGTAGACACCCAATGGCGATGGACCCTTATAGTATTCACCCTCAGTTTTATCCTATCGTGGCTCTCCTTCGCGGTCATCTGGTGGCTCATCTCATTCACCCACGGAGACCTGGAGCCTGCTCATCTTCCTGCCAACCAAGAAGAATCCAACTGGAAACCATGCATCACCAACATCAATGCGTTTGCTTCTTGCTTCTTGTTTAGTATAGAAACCCAACACACTATAGGTTACGGTTCACGCCTCACGACTGAAGAATGCCCGGAAGCCATATTCGTGATGTGCATTCAGAGCATCTTCGGTGTTTTAATCCAAGCTTTTATGGTAGGAATTGTATTTGCCAAAATGACACGACCGAAACATAGAACACAGACACTGCTTTTCTCGAAATATGCAGTAATCTGTCAGAGAGATGGAGAATTATGTTTCATGTTCAGAGTAGGAGATATGAGGAAATCTCACATTATAGGCGCCAGCATACGAGCACAGCTCATCAGGACAAAAATGACTAAAGAAGGAGAAAGTCTCTCGCAATACCAGACGGAATTAGAGGTGAACGCTGATGGATGCGATGCAGATCTATTCTTCATCTGGCCCTTGACGGTTGTGCACAAAATAAACATCAACAGTCCGCTGTTCAATTACTCGGCCAGCGACATGTTGCAGGACCGCTTCGAGATTGTTGTGATCCTCGAAGGAACCATCGAATCGACGGGGCAGTCGACGCAGGCGCGCTCCAGCTACATTGCCTCGGAGATTCTGTGGGGGCATCGATTCGACCCCCTCGTCTCCTACAATAAAGACCGACAAGGATACGAGGTGGATTATTCAAAATTCGACGAAACGACACAAGTTGACACGCCTCTCTGCTCCGGCAAGGAGTTGTCAGAGTTTTATAAAATCCAGGAAGACTACAGAAATACTGGTCAGTACCTCAAACAAAAATCCTAATAATAAATTTTATATCACATCGACTCATTTAACTTGCACGTGCTGCATCAAAAATACCTAATGAAGATAACGCTTTTCTCGAATACATCGAATGCAGAAGAAACTTATACCACCGACATGCAAAAAAAATCTACATTTAACTGTGCAAAAACAGTAATTTAAGTCTGCAAATTACTGGAACTATTCCTTTAAAATGTTCAGCACAAAACTAGATACAAGTGAGATTACTAATTTAAATTCATCCATCCAATTTCAGTGGTTTCTAATCGAAAGCTGCCACTAATTATTGTGAAGTTTTCAACATATTGGCTTACTTTCATTGCCTCGTTAAATATAAAATACAGAACAGTAAACTGTGTTTGTGTACCATTCTCATTAAGCATAAATGTCATATTAATCAAGTATCTTGAAAATTAAAAAATCTAGGAGTAAATAAATCTACATAATCATTCTAATCGGCCTGGCAAATACCTATTTGGTAGACTTAAGAAATATACCTATTTTGTTCTTTAGTCCCGACTGCATTTACTATTCAATTAGTAGTTTTGCTAATGCTTTCACCATTATACCTGGATAATTTTATGGTATCCGCAATGTGCAGGTCTGGTCCACAAAATAAACGGAAAAAATGACACATTAAAGTCGGTTTTAAATTGCTATCAATTATTTTTAATAAACTTCAGAAGTGCGAGGCCCATCCACAGTAGAATCATTGATTTCTAGGGAATAATGGAATATGATTTTTTGTAATATAGCTATTTAGTTCCCAAATAGCTGTACATGTTAAAATTTTCTATATGTATTTGAAAAAGGAATTTTAATTTCGAATACATATGACTAATTTGCGGATAAATAGGAAATAAAAATATCACCTCAATGATTTAGGCGGCAACTGTTTTTGGAGTGGAAAATATAAACTGTGGTCCATACTTAGGGGCCTCGCACACGTGCTTTAATGTGCGTAGCACTTGCTAGGACCTGCGGGTCTATTCTATACACAAGCCTGCTTTCGGTCCGTTACGGCAGCTAAATAGGGTAGGAAAGTATCGAATAATTAACACGTATTGTAACAATTACAATAAGTTAACCGTCTAAACCAGGGGAAGTCAACCTTTTTATACCTACCGCCCACTTTTGTATCTCTGTTAATAGTAAATTTTTCTAACTGCTCACTGGTTCCACAGTAATGGTGTAATATAATAATAATTACTTACCAAATACTTTATGTCAGACTTTTGCTAAGTTTGGCAGAATAAACATCTAACTGTAGTTAAATCTATCTTTTTATTTATACTTTGCATACATAAAAGCATGAAGTCTGATGAAATTACATTTAATTAATTACATAACGTGAACTAAAGGGCTATACAAATAGTATATTTTCTGAAATTTAAATTGTCTCGAGGAATTTTATGAAAACATAATGAAAATGTTAAACCCCTTACCGCCCACCATGAAAGCTGGAACGCCCACTAGTGGGCGGTAAAGACCAGGTTGACTACCCCTGCTAAACTGTCAAAACTGGCTATCTCGGTCTAAAATTTATCACAGCCAAGAGAGGTGCTGTTAAACATAGAATTTATTGTAACAATTATAACAAAATTATTGTAATTGTCACAATAAGTGTTAATAATTCGATACTTTTTTACCCTATTTAGCTGCTGTAGCGGACCGAAAGTAGCCTTATGTATAGAATTGGCTAATATTGTGAATGCATCTTAATGGATTCATTTTACGTGAGTTATTTATAAATCATTCGTTCAACTTCAAAATGCTATGATAGGAAAGTAACGGATGTCCTGAATTTAAATGCACTCGTTTAGATCGTCAGTTCATGTCATACAGATCTTCTATTATATTTGCCAGGTTGTCTTTCGTGTGATGAATATTGTTTTTAATAAATTTAGATACTTTTAAACTAAACATAGCATAACTCTTCAAGTGTGACAGTCCCTTATACGTGTATGGTAATGCTTTCGTTATTGTTTTGCTTAGTAATCGTCTGTCTTCGTGTTTATTGTGTACATATTATAGATCACGGAGACGCGGCGTCTCTAAAGCGCGAACCCGCGGCAGAGATGCCTCCGCCGCCGCCTCTCGAAACCGCCATCGACATGTGAAGCACTTTGTCGATGCGGCTGGAACATGTTCGGTACAATGCGAAGAACTGAAAACAAACACAAAAGGTTGACTTGAAAGCGACTGCTTCAAATTCGAATATCTTGCTAAAACTTTCAAAGACTTCGCTTCACCACAATCACCGCTTTCCATCTATGTATTTACAGTTGTTATCACTGCTCACCATGGATATATAACATTAAACTATCAATCCACATAATGGTTTACTTTTAAGTTGCTTAAATTTCCCTAAGGTCAACCTAAAGTTGTAAAGCCATAAGTTAAAGCTGTTTGTACATGTTGTCTATCAAACCAAAACATAAATTTTTATATTTATTGTAAGTGTTACGTGTACAACAATCAACGTAAAATAAAGTCGGTGCTTAAATTTCAATAACTTGCTATCATTTAATATACTTACCTACGATAAATTAAAACAACAAAATGTTGTGTCATTTACACTTACCTAATTTTGCTGTCTTATAGTTTTGAATCTTCAATAATGTTCCATCACATAATATAAGATACACTTTGCTACGGTGCACTAGGTACAGTTGCCAATCTATATCAGTGGGTTTAATCTATATACAAGGCGGCTATCGACGGTTGTTTATCATATTTATGTATTGAGGTGATATAATTGCCACAATAAGTTAGCCGTCTAAGCTGTCAAAACTGTCTATTTCGCTGCTAAAATATGACACTTTTTGACAGTTTCGAAGTCAGGGTTAGTCAACCTTTTTAATCCTACCGCCCACTTTTGTATCTCAGTTAGTAGTAAAATTTTCAAACCACCCACCGGTTCCACAGTATCACCGGCCTTCTGCGCGCTCTGAAGCGGAGATGGCAGGCCGTGATAACGTCAAGGTCAAAGCGGGGGTGGGGGACAGAAACGCACGGGGTATTTGGTCAAGGCTGGTTTATTTCATCGTATTGCAGGGTAGTCGTTATAGATACGATACAGGTTATTGTCGTCGTTGGCGGTCGGTTGGTAATTGGCGGGCTGCAACGTGGTGTCGCGGCTGGGCTGCTGATTGATTGCTTGGCATCCGAGGCGAGTCAGTGCTTGCGGCGTGGCGATCTGCCGATGTCAGATGTGGTCTTTTTGGCGGGCTGTCCGGAATGCTGGCTTGGCTTCGCGTCCGAGGCGAGCGAAGGCGAGAAGAGATTTTTCGGTCGATGCTGTTGGTTCGGCGGTTGAGGTAAGAGAGCTTTTTGCGCGCGTTCAACTGACAGGCGGCGTCATGTTCATCCGTCGGTCGGGAACCTCTCTCTTTTACCGACGGATTGACTAGTGGCGGCGCGAGCGGCCGTTTTTGATAGACCGCGTCTGTTTTGGCGGGAGTTTGACGAATTTGAATTTCAAGGAGACGGGTTCCGCTCGGCCGAGGGTTGCGATCACCGCGAAGAGTGGACGTAGGCTGTGGTATTTTGGGAAATATGATGGTTCGGTCCGCCCTTTGAGGTAGTCTCCTGTGGGAGATTTCCATCTGGTATCAAACGACCTCTCCGGGAAACGACCGAACCGTCGTCTTTTCCATCAGCCTACCGTCGCTTGTCCTTGAGGGCCGGTTCACCTCTGTGCAGCTTTGACGCGTCCGATGGTCTTGGCGTGCTTGAGGCTCTTTCGTGTCAAAACTGCTGAGGTTTCCACTTCCACATGGTGGTTCCCTCGAATCGACCAGCTCATCGCATCCTTGGGCCGTCGAAGAGTGAGGTGGGACCTGTTGCGCCTGCTAGTCGCCGCCATTGTGTGACTAGAGACCAGGGCACCAATCTCAGCTTCCTCGTGAGGTTTTCGCGGAGGTGTCAGACATGTCAGTCAGGGACACTCCGTGATAGCGCCGGTTCCAAGAATAGACGTCTGGTGATGGGGTCTGGTGTTGGAAGTGGGACCTTGAGTTCTTGAGCGTCGTCTTCTCGCACGTCCAAGGCGTCGAAGCGGTTTGGCCATAGGTGTCGTAGTTTTAAGGCGGGCGTGACATCCTCTCTGGCGTCGGATGTTTGTCTTGTTGGTCGATTAATGCTGGGGGTCTTGCTGCGTCCCTGGAATCTTGGCTTCCGCTTCAGTCTTCTTGGTCCCTCAGGTTGCAGATCCGATGTAGCCTTGGGCCGTCGGCGATTGAGGCGGTGTCTGATGTATCTGCTGGTCACCGCCGGTTGGGCAACCAGAGACCAGGCGACCAACCTCGGTCTGCCGTAAGGTATATCATGAAGGTGCCGGGCGTCGCGCCGGGGCACTCCGTGATAACGCCGGTGCCAAATGGTAAGCGGCTGGTTATGGGGTTTGGTACTGAAGCTTGACCTTGGGTCTTTGCGAGGAGTGTCGTCTTCCAGTGCGTTAAGACTCGCTAGGCTTGATAAGGCTAGTGGTTATGCTAGGCGAGACATCCGCGCTGGTGGCAGATGTTTCGCCTGGGTTTTGAGGTACGAGCGCCGTTGGCTGGCACCTCGCTGTGCTGGGTGACGTCGGTCACGAAGAGCGTCGGCGTCGGTAGCCGGGGCATCTCCGTGTAGCGTCGCGACGCCGTTGGCCATGACATCTTACGTATTCCTCCGTGGGCCAGGGTCGACGGATGATACCGCTGGTCGGAGGAACATAACGATGCTGCTGTCACGTCTTGCGATGGAGCCGATGTCCATGATGCTGTTGTCGGGCGCCACTGGAGTGCTGATGTCCAGGTTTCGGGACCACGCGGTTTTTTGCGCGGCCCCCCAGCAGTGTCTGGCTATGCTTTCCACATCGAATGAACTTGCGGGAGTACGTTCCGCGCGATCTCGTGTGTCATTTCCGCTGCGAGGAACGTATCGCCGCGTGTCTCGATGTTGCGATTGCACGCGCGAAACAAGGTCAATTTGACATTGTAAATACCGGCCGTGTGTTTCTCCCCCGGTAGAGTGAGTACTCGCAAATGTCACTGCTTGAGGAAGTTCACAGTTGTACTCACTCTGCTGGCGTATCTCAGGGTCGATGCTGGCTCCGGTGGACACAATCCTGCCCACAAGCCCCACGTTGACGGCGATCAACTTATCACCGGCCTTCTGCGCGCTCTGAAGCGGAGATGGCAGGCCGTGATAACGTCAAGGTCAAAGCGGGGGTGGGGGACAGAAACGCACGGGGTATTTGGTCAAGGCTGGTTTATTTCATCGTATTGCAGGGTAGTCGTTATAGATACGATACAGGTTATTGTCGTCGTTGGCGGTCGGTTGGTAATTGGCGGGCTGCAACGTGGTGTCGCGGCTGGGCTGCTGATTGATTGCTTGGCATCCGAGGCGAGTCAGTGCTTGCGGCGTGGCGATCTGCCGATGTCAGATGTGGTCTTTTTGGCGGGCTGTCCGGAATGCTGGCTTGGCTTCGCGTCCGAGGCGAGCGAAGGCGAGAAGAGATTTTTCGGTCGATGCTGTTGGTTCGGCGGTTGAGGTAAGAGAGCTTTTTGCGCGCGTTCAACTGACAGGCGGCGTCATGTTCATCCGTCGGTCGGGAACCTCTCTCTTTTACCGACGGATTGACTAGTGGCGGCGCGAGCGGCCGTTTTTGATAGACCGCGTCTGTTTTGGCGGGAGTTTGACGAATTTGAATTTCAAGGAGACGGGTTCCGCTCGGCCGAGGGTTGCGATCACCGCGAAGAGTGGACGTAGGCTGTGGTATTTTGGGAAATATGATGGTTCGGTCCGCCCTTTGAGGTAGTCTCCTGTGGGAGATTTCCATCTGGTATCAACAGTAATGGTGATTTATAAAGTAGGGAAGTAAATTTATTTAAATCTAACTGCGTACTGAACAGTGCGACCGCAAACAAATGAGCCTGGTAGGCTCTTTTGTTTGCGGTCGCACTATAGCTCCATTTAGTTTCACTTACCTAACGAGAACTTAAGTTATAGGAGGGCGATACAAAAAGTATATTATTTTCTGAAATTTACAATGATTTTAAAACCCTTACCGCCTACCATGAAAGCTGAAACGCCTACTAGTGGTAGGTAGCGGCCAGTTGACTACCCCTGGTTTAGATGGTTAACTTATTGAAACAATTAACCGCCCCAATACATAAAATATGATTATATGTGCCTTGTGTATAGATTAAACATTAAACCCACAGAGCGTTCAAAGTAAAACAATATGGCACCGGACTAAGCTACTATGCTACTAGTCAGTAGGTATACATTAATAATTCTTTGTACCTATCTCTCTTACAAATATTACCTAACACAAAATGTTATTAAATATTCTGGATTAAAACAATGTCGACTGTACTCGTTCGAGATAATATCCACAATTGCAATCGTGTTGTTTCGTGATACTACCTTCATTTCCGTATATTAAAATGTGTTATATTTTCATGGTAGTCATAATGAAAAATACCTACACGCTTATTGAATGGAATATGTGTTGATTTTTTGCTTGATTTAAAATGCAGTATAAAAGTAAAATAATCAAATAAATAATGAAAATCTGAAATATTTCCGTTAGGTTTTCACGCGCCACGCTCCCCGGCGATAAGCGACCGAAATAATATTGCTATGGCGCGCGATTTGGTTGAGCCGACAGACAGGCAACTTTACGAGCGACGCATGGAGGCGTTCGAAGGCACGCACGAAACGCTGGCTGGGGAAAATGGCGACGAAAATGTTGACATGGACAAGAGTTATGTGCGCGTCGTTGTCAATGATGGCGACGATTCTGACTCAAGTGTTTAAAAGTATTACTCGTGATATGAAAGAAAAACAATCCAGTTTTTTTAAAACTAAGACATATTAATTAGACAATAAGCTTTAACGTTGAGAGTTTTATTGATGCAGAATCTTGAAATGAAGGGCCTGGGATAAAACAGTGTCAAATCTCATATTCTTAGTTTCGAGAATCATATTTCAAATTGCTTTATAAATAAATCAAAATTTGTTTAATTTACAACGAGTTTTAGTAACCACGTTTACAGGCCGCAAGCAATTTTTTTAGCCGTCTTAGGCCGTCCACATAATATGACGTCACACGATTTTGGCTATTTTAACCCCCTCCCCTCCCACCACATAGTCACATTTTGTCACAAATAACCTTTTAACCTATGTTTTGTCACATTTTGACACCCGCCCCCTGAATGCTAAAAACAGAAGAAGAAAAATTTCTTTATTATCCTTGAATCTCGATCCCCAATACTGTGTTTTCAGATCATTTTTATATTTTGTATTTACTTTGTGACGTCACATTTTCTTTGACACCCCCTCCCTCCTTCGTCAAAATCATCACATTATATAGGACCTCCTCCCCCCTTAAGTCCGTGACGTCATAATAATATATGGACAGCCCCTTATGCTCACCTTCACATTGGGCCAAACAAAGGTGAATGTACGCTATCACCATTGTGTAAGAGCGACATACACGTTGCGTACCCATGTCCGGAAAATGTTTTTCTAAACTTATCAAAAGACGTCAACATTCGCGATGCTTGGCCCAGTGTGAACAGGACTTTAGATGGCGTACTCAAGTAAATTTAAACCAAAATCATGATTGACACTATTTTATCCCAGTCACACCATTTTTATTGATATTTTAAGAGTGATATCATTGTTGAATGATAAATTGAATGAAATGTCTATTATGCTGCCATTATTTTGCGAAGTGGGACTGCTATAATATTATTTTATTCAACAGACATTTTGTAAGTTTTAAAATATCTTAGATCCCCATTTCCTATTATGTATTAAACTGGTAAAATTATATAATATATTTTTCGAATGCTATCCTATAATAATACTTACACTTTTCGATCCATGTATAAACACTTAACAATAAATTAAAAGTTATTGAAAAATAAAATTAATTGTTAAGAAATATGTACAGATCAAAAGTGTAATATTAAATAATAGATAACTGTCTTCCAATCTTCTGATGATTGTCTAAAGTGTCATGTTTTTAAAATTATTTATTTCATTGAAATATATATTATTTTATATTAATTTATTTATACATAGAGGTAGTCAAATAAATTTTATAATAAATACACGCAATATAAGAATATAAGAACATGATTTTAATAAAATGTACAATGTTCAGAAACAATTTTTATCGAATTTATACATTGATTTAAAAAGCTCAAAGCACATTTTTATTGATTGTAAATTTTGTGATACCTGTTATTATTATTCATTGTACCGTCAATAGTTATTTATTCTAAGTGTTATTGGGACCAATTTCTTTCTACGTAAATATAGAATTTAATGAAAATACTCTCAAGAAACATATTATATTTTTAGAATGTTTGTGGTGATAATATTATACCTAGGTACTTGATAATAAATAAAAAGAGATTTTACTTTTATGTAGTAATGTCGACTAGTTGATTGAATGCTTTAAAAATATGTGCCTATAAAAACAAACTCAATTAAAATATTTGTAAATGTTATGAGGTATTTACTATGTTGTGCATTATTTAATTATATTATACCTACCTGCCTATAATGATACTACATTTAAGTAGTATTGCCATGTATAATACCTAGTGTCAATGTTTATGGCAACATTTTTACTGGACTTCAGAGTATTATTAAAGCCAGATGAGCAATCGATTAGTTATTAAAAGTATTAGCTCAAAGCTAGTGTAACTATTTTAAGATGTAAATAGAAGAAAAAAAACATTATTAAGTATTTAAGTAAGAAACCAGTAGAGATGTAAATATGTGAAATAATGCTATAAGACGAACGAAATAAAAACCGTTTATTGATATGATAACGTGAATTTATTATGAGTTTTATCATCCCATAAAACTGTATTCCTTCCCTTGTTTTTAAAACAAATTAGTTCAAAGCTGTAAAATAAGGGCGGTCGCACACGAAAACTCGTTTCGACTGCAACATGTCGAATTCGTCGATGTGATTTTTTTTTGTGATTCACAAAACACATGTAAATTAATATACTGCCGCACAAAAATAAAACATCTGCTTGTCGCGTGTTAGCCGGCTCTCACATCAAAATCGTCTCGCCTGCAACGTGTCGAATACATCGATGTGACGTCATCGTTATTCACAAAAGACACGTTGCCAAATGGAGCTCCGTAGATTGGTTGAATGCGACTATTTAGTTTGAAAAAAACATCTGATGTTGCAATCCACAAGTAGCATGCTTCTAGAGCTGCGAGTCGAAGACGCCAGGATGCATACAAACACTTATGAATTGGTCATTCATATACCGGCTCGCTGATCACCGCTTCCAAATATCTATACGTTTCGAAGGTTACGTGCGACGGTCACTAGGTAAATCTGCGAGGTCTTCATATGCAACACTGGATTGACGTTCTTGAAGGTTTGATGTATGGCTGTGCGGCAGAAAAGGCCAGTTTAGATGTGAGTGCCGGCTAAAGAATTTCAATCGACATGGGGCGCAGGTAGAATAGCAAAATACATTGGCGCATGTGCAGAAGCGGCTAGGTGCGTGAGGTCACTGTCCCGGCATGGTATTGCATGTGCGCGTGGAAGAGATCTGCAACTTTGCCTCCGGTTTTGATGTGGGATCGTATCTTAGTCGAGACGATTAATTGCTAATTGCAACCTGGATTTTAAAATATGATGTACGATTCTGTATGAGGATTTTCCGCCAACCAGTGACACCTATAGAATCTAGAGCAGGGGTGATGAACCTTTTCCTGTCGGTAGGCCGCATTCATTTATCATAAATCAAATAAGGCCGCATTTAAGAAAAATAAGTAAGTACATAAAAATCTATGTACAGTCATCCCTCAATGGACGCAGTAGATGGTTTCAAAATATTTTTTAAGAAAAAAAAAAACAATCAAAAAATTGCGTTTTTTTGTTTTTTCTCGACCGTGTAAATTGGGGGATGAGTGTACACGGGTTTACCCTTTAAAGTGTATACTACGTACATTATAAATATAAGTACTCACATATATTTACACGGATATAGTAAATATTTAAAATTAATGAAAACCATTTATTAATTTGACAGCTTTTAATGACTGGGTCGTGTCTGCTTTTTCTTGGAAAGCATAGGAATATTTGGTTGCAGCGGAGATGTCTGCAGTTTCAGTTGATCCTCTAAATGTGTATCTGTTAATTGTGACCTTAATCGTGTCTTGATTAGGGTTAGACAAGGAAAATCGCGAGTGGAGAACTACAAGGTTCTAAGTGTTTGTCCTTGGAGAAACAAAAGTAACAATGAGGCAGCTTAGAATACTACTTCTTTGTTGGGTTTGTTTTTTCAAGGACGAACACTTAGAACCTTGTAGTATTAGGCTCACGAAATGTAGATTCACAACAATAATATGTGGTTCAAAAGCATGAAAGCATTTTACGAACATGTTGCCGGGGGCGTGGGTAAAAGATAGGTTTTTACGAAATGCCTGATTTTTTTTCCACAGCATAATTATATAGACTTAGTTTTACCATGCAAGGAAATATTCAAGTCATTTTGATTTAACATGATACCTATCACACAAAAATGCAACATTCATAATATGGAAATTTACTTTCAATAACTCACATTGTAGATTCCGTTCTTCATAAAATTCAACTATCTGTTTTCGCAGACATTTTTTTTGGCTAACACGTGTCCTTGCGATAGCCAACGCATTTTAGAATACTATAATATACAGCAAATCCGCACTGAATATTTCATCGTTCAAATTCAGCATGTTACGAAAATGCCGATGCCGTGTTGCATTTGCACGAATATAGGAGAATTTATTTTGTAAAATTTGGATTCAGTCAAAAGGCCGCACTCGAGACCCTAAAAGGCCGCAGGTTCATCACCCCTGATTTAGAGTCTAGACAACAGATGGAAAATGCCACCGTTTCCCTTTTCCCCTGTAAATTCATTACCTACTACGTCTGATATTATATTGTATTCTATGCTTCTAATATTGATATCCGCAGACGTTCGAGTATTCATTATGTTACATGTGTTTTATGGCACAGGTTAACAGTTCCACGGTCGACAAACCCAAAAAACGGAGCGATAATTTTAGGAATTTTATCAATCGGAACGGCGCACCGATGTGCTCCGGTATACTTCGAACCCTGACCTCGCAGAACCATGGGGAACTCTAACGTAGAACACCAAACTACCCTTAATCTTGCGATAGGTAAGGGGCCCGCCAAACATCCTGGCCTGGGGGACCGCTTCAGGTTGTGGGGGCCATGGATTCTACCGGTAGTCCCAGAAGTACCCGACCTGACGTATAGATAGCAGTTGTTGTTTAAAAATAATGACCATGATAGAAAGTACCAACCTTATAAAGCCTAAGTTTGAAGTTTGACGACGCTACGTTGTTCAGTAATTATTTGTCAGCCATCAACAGTGAACGCTCTCAGTGAATTTGTAAACATGGAAAAAATTGGTCATAGTTATGTGATACAATACTTTCATTTGAAAGGCTTCAGTCCAACCAATATCAAAGCGGCGCTAGATTCTACTCTGGGGGTGTCTGCTCCTTTGTTTACTACAATAACATATTGGGTAGCTGAGTTTAAACGAGGCTGTACGAGCTGCCAAGACGAACACCGCAGTGGTCGACCAAATGAGGTGACCACGCCAGAAATGGTGACGAAAATCCACAAAATGGTATTGGATGAACGTCGACTGAAATTGCGCAAGCTAGTAGACATGGTAGGCATTTCAAAAAGTGCTGTACATCACAAATTGACTGAAAAATTTGACATGAGAAAGCTGTGCGCAAGGTGGGTGCCGCGATTACTCACAATGGAATAAAAACAGCATCGTGAGGATGTTTCAATCGGGTGTTTGGCGAAGTTTCACAGCAATAAAGCAGAGTTTTTGGATCTATTCATAACCATGGATGAAACATGGATCCATCACTTCACACCTGAGACGAAAGAAAAGTCAAAACAATCGACTGAAAGGGGAGAATCGGCTCCAAAGAAGGCGAAGACAGTTCCATCTGCAGGCAAGATCATGGTGTCAGTTTTTTGGGATGCGCGTGGGATAATTTTCATTGATTATCTTCAGAAAGGAAAATCAATCAACGGCGTGCATTATGCAAACTTATTACAGCGTTTGAGTGATAAAATGAAGAAAAAACAACCGCATTTGGCGAAAAAGAAAGTTTCGTTTCATCAGGACAATTCGTCAGTTCACACATCCGTTATCGCGATGGCCAAAATCAATGAGTTAAAGTTCGAATTGCTTCCTCACGCACCTTATTCATCTGATTTAGCCCCCTCTGATTATTTTCTATTTCCAAACTTGAAAAAATGGCTCGGTGGTAAAAGATTTGCCAACAATGAAGAGGTGGAGTCTGCGGTTGATGACTATTTTGAGGAGCTCGGCGATTCTCACTATAAACAGAGTATCGAAGCTATTGAACATCGCTGGGAAAAGTGTATCGACCTAAAAGGAGACTACGTAGAGAAATAAAAATATTTTTCCCAATTTTTTTGTGTTTTCTATGTTAGGTCGGGTACTTCTGGGACTACCCTCGTACTATAATATAGTATCTACTCTTTGTTGTAATACATATTTTAAATTCATTTTCTTTTTGTCATTTCCCTGTGCATTTTCTCTCACCGGCACTTTGCATTAGAGTAAAATCAGTAAACACAGTCAGAGCTCACTTAGAGCGTGCGACTTCAGTCTTGGGTATTTGCTCCTGAGACATTACCAGGCGTAAACAACGGATGCTTCACATCAAAACGTAGTGCCTCGTGACACGTTCGATTAAGACCGAGTGTGGTGCGGGGTGGGTTTGGTTTGGAGGGCGTGTTTGTGTTGTAGTCAATACTGTACTATTATTGTTTGTTGCTTCTCAGATATAAATAAAAATACAGTAAATTGGATATAAATAGTAGGTATGGCTATATTTTCATTTAAAAAATAATGGTTTCCGTGTAATGTTTAAAACATATTATATTATTGCTTTATGTTATTACAGTATTACACTACTTCCCTACACAGGCGCGCAAAGAGAAAATGGGGGGAGGAGTCAACAGAACCTAACGGGTAACGGGTGCCATTGACCTCCACATGTACCCTGCCGCGGACACTTTTCCTGGTACATTCCCGTACAACAGTATATTTTTTATGGAATTACAAATTAGAGCTGGTGACTCTCGCTTAGGTATTTCCAAATAAATTTTGGCCTAATGAGTAATTTTATAGTTACAATTAAACAGTTAAAAATTCAATGTAGTATACTACATAATATTTAATAATATTCAAGAGTAAAAGATTTAAAAAAAAAAAAACTTCTTTCCTGCTTGCAGTACTTTCGTGAAGTCATGGATGGGTGTTATTGTAAGTGAACGCAGCCCTGTCAGAAAATGCGAAATTGGCTTGCAGTTATCTTAAATTTTCATATGTTTAAGATCCATTTTATAATTATGGAATAAGGTTTTTTCAGAGGTTGTTATATACCTATATTGTAAGAATCAGTGACGTCCCGAGTGAGGGTCGGTAGGTCATGCGTTGCTTGGGGACGGTAAATGAAGAAGCGAACACGAATATTACAACTTGTGATAATAGTAGCGGTTTTATATGAAAAATACGATGCGGTCGATTCGTTAAAAGTTCCGACATACCTATTCGTTTAGAAAAAATAATGGATCTAAAATAATCCTTGTAACCCATATCTAATAGTATTCCAATATTGTGTTTTAATACCCAATGGCGGTTTATTACATAAGGGAAAAATTCACGAGGGGGCTACAAACCTGTCAAATCCCCGCTGTTTGATACTATGTTTCGTAGAAATGCTCTAATCTTCTGTAAATGATGACTACTAAAATAGGTAGGTAGGTACATTACCAATTTGAGACTAAAAATGAAAGGGGGTGACATTTTAAGCCTGTCTAAGGACGTCACTGTATAGAGTTATAGCCTAAACGCCCTAAACCAGAATGAAAGAGATAGTAAAACCCACTAGGACCACTAATAATTTTCATTCTAACACACGTCATAAGATACGTCTTTTTTCTTACTATTTTTGCATACAACAATAGCACTTAAGTCGAACTGGAACCTTGCTTCAGTGATTTTTTAAGGAAATCTCAGAAGGCTCAATCTGGAATCTGGATTTTAACATGATTGAACATTCGAATCTAACAAATAGCGCCTAATTTACGATACGGTAGCAAGTGCTGCCAGTAAACTAAATACAATTAATATATTGCCTGACCCAAATTATCTTGTGTTAAATCAACATCAGTTTAAATACTAACAAAAATTGTCGTACTATTTTATAGCGCCCAAACAACTAAAACTAAACTTACAACAACAAGTAAAATTACAACAAAAATTGATACTAAATTTTATGTAAATTATGTTAATTAATTATTCTATCTTACAAAATTGAAGAAAATTTGTTTATTTTGTATTATAATGAACAGAGTTGAGGCTCTTTTGGCTTTGATGTTCGTGTATTTTTTTCTGCACTCGTATGCAGTCGAACTGTTTTGCTCAGGCATAATAATTGCTTTATTTTTTTAAAGTAAAACAAAATAAAAATGTACTATTATTTAATCAGTAATAAATATTAAAGAAATAGTTATAATGTAGTATTTTTTTTAATAAATCTTTCCTCTGTGTATGTTATCTAAAATATATTTTTTAGCAGCTAGCAACATCTGGTACCTGCTGTTCGTCGTATTTCGACTGTCAGTTTTCCGTCAGGCGAAATAATAATAAAATGTTTCGAACATCAACAAACTTCGACAAGCTACTGGGTAAGAATTTACATAAAATTTCCGCAGTGTTCAATGCCTTACATTTAATACCCAAGAAGAATATCGTTCTAAAAATATGTCCCATTGTCTTTTCACTTCCAGACAAGGCGACGAGCAATTTGCGACTTGATCCGGACTGGCCTGCTATTTTACAGATATGTGATTTAATTAGACAAAATGATTGCACGTGAGTTAAAAAACACCCCACAATATACTATTAAAAATCTCCTAGTCATCATTCCATGTGCTTTATTTTGATATTTCACCTTATTAATTATGATTGATGAATCATCAAAGTCATACTTGCGCATTCTTATCGTTCAACTAATACCTATCGTCATACCGCGGTTTTGTTGGCCGTTGAACCTTTATCCAGATAATAGTAAAATTAAATATTATATCGATAATCATTTAAATTTTTCCTGAGCTTTTATTTACTTGAATTTGAATTGTCTGTAGGTTGTTGTCCTTTTTATTGTTGTCCATTTTTAATTGGCAAATCTGTTTGCAATGTAAAATCATTATGTCATCAATGTTTGTATTCTAATGCATAATGTTACCTGCTATAGGTGAAATATATCGTCCCCTCACTTCAAAACTCTCCAAATGTAGTTAGCTAGGCTATACAATTAAATTTACTCGAACATAAATGACTCTTTTATACATAAAAGCACTAACTAAAAAGACCCTTGTTGTTCAGTTGAGTTCAGTGCTACCAATTTTGGCAAGAAAATATGATTTTTCATCAAATCTACTGATATTGGCACCACTGTTTTATGGGGGACTGGAAACTGAGAGACTGTGAGACTAGCGTGTCGCATCACTTCAGTTTAGTCGCGAACATTTTGAAACTGTGAGATTCCAGCCTTGCCGTGATCAAGCCGCCATTGTAGTTTCTGTATCGTTTTTTTTTGAGTATTCTCATGAGCGGAAGGTCTAATACGATCAAATTTGGATGCAAGTAATTTCGCATTTCTAATATAATTATTTAGAATATATAATGAACACTCACAATAAATCGCAAATAATAGAACATTATATTATCAAAACAGGCCATCTTGCCAGTATTCTAATGGTGTCATAGCATAAAAAATTATTGATTTTTCTATGTCTACCAATTTGCACCGCACTAAAAACTTTCTGAAATCGTCATCAAAAAGTCTGTTTACTAAAAGCCAAGTGGGAAAAGTGGCAATTTTCATAGTTCCTCTGGTTATAGTCCAACATTAATTGAAACTAATTTTTAAAACCACAAATAAAAAAATATTGCCAACATGGAAAATAAAACATTAAAATAAATGAATCAGATAATAAGATAAACATCACTATTTTTTCAAAACATCTTACAAGATTTGAGAATATTAGATTCTTATTATTATGTAAAATACACTCATACTGATTGTAGATAAGATAGCTTATATATATAGCCTATAGATAGCGATAGATTTTTATCATTGCCTACACATTATTCTAAATATATTTTTCTTATAATCCTACGAAACTGATGACCATAAATAAATCCGGATAATCGAGGTTCTACTGTAATTACATAACTTTGAAAACCTCAGAAACATATCTGTTAAGAGCATACTTCAGTGAAACGGCAAATAATTTTCAGTAATAGGTGGGACGTAATTTTGCATGCGTTACCAGTCGGAGAGCGATAGTCGACCTGTGAGCACGTCAATTTGTTTTGTGATGGCGTCGGAGGAATTAATTCTTAAATCGTGTAAAGATGACAAAAAAGTGTTACGTATTTACTCGAAAAACATAACATGTCAATGAATATATTATTATTATTACTTAAATAACAATAAACATAACATTAAATGGACGTATGTTGAATTTTTATGACAAATTATGTTTTGTTCGTCACGCGTCGTTTGCACAATCTGCGCATCGCGTAGTCACGATCGTTTTAGACCGTGCCCCAGCTGAAGTACAGGCTTAAGGCGTTAAGCCTAGTCAGACCGAAATTCATCGGTTCGGTGAACGAAACAACATTATTTTCGAAATTTTGTATCAAAATTGTTTCCGAACATTTAATAGTATGTTCTCATACAAATGTCCATGTATTTGTTTCACTTTTATGACGTGGATGGATAGAAAATATTGTTCTTGCTCTTGTAGAAAATTCTACAAAAAAATTGAACAAAGTGAGATGAGATTCGAACACACCTTTTACTGCCCGGGTGAGTGCTTTTATCCTTTAAGCCAGTGCTCCATAACCTTTTCTCACCTACGGCACACCAAAGGTCTTCCCAGAATTCCACGGCACACAAGTAAAAAAATATACACCAAAATTACATTAATTTAGGTATGTTTTTTTATCTGATAAATAATTGAATACCTATACATAACATATGAGAAAGAACTAAATGTACATATTTCTATGTATTTGTATTATCAATAATATAATGTATTTAATTATTGAATCAATATAGGTATATAATAACTAATTAATGTGATACCTGAGCTTGTTTCAATGAACATAAAAGTTTTATATTTGACTTGATATTTAAAAGAGCAACCCAAAGTTCTTGGTCAATACTCTTCAAACACGACTGTTTATCATTTTTAATTAGAACTTGAGCTGAAAAACTTCGCTCACAATGATATGTCATAGAAAACAGGAGCAGAACTGCGATAGCCTTGTCAGACATCCGAGCATATTCTTTATTCAGAGAAAACATCCAATGGAACATCAGCAAAATTCAGTTTAGTGTCCCGTCGTTCCTTAAGTCAACAAATTCCTCTCAAATATGTAGGGAAAGCGCTTCTATAGAGTTTTCAGCATTCGTTGCAAAAGGATTTTGAATCCAGTCGTATTGATTGAATGACAGTAATGATGAAATTTGTTTTGCAGCAAAGTAAAATGTTTTTTAGCCAGATCCAAAATTAATACCTTTTTCAATCATGGTCTGGTAGGTCCTTTGGTATATTTGTAGAGAACCTTGTCTTAACTCCGTCTGCCAAAGAAGTTCGAGTTTATTTTTGAATCCTTCTAATTTAATGGAGCATGTCAATATATTTTCATTCCGACCTTTTTTTATTAAGTTTCATTCAGGTGCTCAAATATAATGTTAACAGCCATGTACGCAACTTCGGCTATTGAGTAAGTATTGTATAATATACGAAAAAAAATTTAAGCAATGCACCGCGGCACCGGTTGCGGAGCACTGCTTTAAGCTACCGATCTGTCTTTTCTATTTTTGAGGTTTTTCAAAATCATTCAATAATAAGAATCCAACTTTTATTCAGTAACTAGGGTGAATAAATCTCATCCCATTTTGAAAGTCGAATACAAATACAAACACGGACAAAATGTTTATTCTTTCGTAGTAATATGGTTACTATATAACAGTGATGCACAATCCGCGGCCCATAATAACACGTACTTCATCACCAAATTTTTCATTGAATATGGCAAAATTCTAATTTCCTATATACTAAGTTCTATTATGCAAATACATAATGTACATAATCCAGAGTGGAGAGTGATTGGAGTACCTGATATGTAATTTTTTATTTTAAAATCATAAAATGTATGTCTCATATAGTATTATAATACATACACTGCGAACCGTGAAAAATTATAAAATCGATAAATTTGCCCTTCTTTTAAATCGGTTGTGCACCACTACTATATAATAATTAATTTCGTAATCGTATTACTGTAATATTTGGGTAGAAAACGAATTTGTGGATTTTAATATAATTGATATTATTTTTTAATTAAATTATATTTTTATTCAAATAAATAATATACTTGATTTGAGAATGCAGCATTCTTTATTGAATGTACATAATGTTCACTAACACCTTAGAAACACACGAATTAGAATAAATCTAATAGTATGTTTCTGAGGTGTTATAAACTTTTAAGTTTAAAGCAGGCATGTCCAACTTAAAGTAGGCTGTGGTCAAGTTTCAAAACTGGCAGTGATCATCACACTCTCGCGTTGTCATTTTTCAACTAGAACAAATGTACTATATTTGGCCGAGGACACTGAGGCATTACAAATTAAATAACAACAGTCATCTTTCACTGTCACAAAGAAATACTCAGTTTCCCATTCCTCGTGAAAATTATGAGTTTTAATCTTCTTTTGGGCACTCATTGCACTCATCTTCAAACTATTCTCCTACTGTGCAAAGAGTCTACTGTGCGACGGTAAGGGGAAACTACTCCTCAGTTTAAAGTACGGGGATTCACATCTTCTCTTTCTCTTACTTCCGAGGCAGGCCGTAAGTGAAGTAATATGAATCAAGTGATACAACGATGTTATGTGGGCTTCCTCATGGGAAATTTAAATACGACTTTCATGTAATCTGGTTAAGGAAATGAAAAGTGGGAATGGTTAATGTGTCCCTTTCAAAACAACAATGAAATCATATTATATTACAATAAATGTACACACTTTTTACATATTTTCGACTCGACAACCCAACCAAAATCCATCCCGCAATCGACGCGTTGGACATGCCTATTTCAAAGGAATCATGGCTTTGCTTGTTTATCCTCTGTATTTAATTCTGTTTTATTCTAGTCCAAAGTATGCTGTTATGGCCATCAAGAAGAAGCTCTTCTCCCAAAATCCTCACCAGGCCATGTTCGCACTCCTCGTTATGGAAAGCATCGTCAAAAACTGTGGTTTGTGCCTAAATTAATCAAAATAAAAAAACTTTTTCATATATACTGCTTCCCTTCAGAATTCACTAAAATTTTTACAAAGTAAAATATAAAAAGTACTTTATTATAGGAATAATGATGAAGTTACTTTGTGTAAGATTTGTGTCATCTTGTTGGTAACTCTTCATTAATTCGATTTATCATTACGTCTAATAAAAGTTATTGTTAGTTTCATTTGGTGTTTGCTTTATCGCTTCCCAGGGTCTGTGGTCCACGACGAGATAACACTGAAGGCCAACTGTGATATGTTCCGCGACCTAGTGAAGGCCACACAGCATGAAAACGTGCGTACAAAAACACTGGAACTGATTCAGGCGTGGGCGTTCGCTTTCAGGAACAGCCCAAAATACAGATCTGTTCAGGTAAATACAATTATTTTCTGTTCTACGATTCTATCAATTGCGACGACCGGTGATACCAGATTAAGTATTGGATTTTGCTGAAAGTGCCACAAGCCATAATGTTTTTAATCGTCACTATTAATATCGTCATGGTTACTGAGAATTTCGATGGCCTTCTTTACTAAGTGCGAAAAATATACCTGATTCCGGTCCAATTATCCTGGTCTGAAAAGTCAAATTTTTGTCCTGTGTCCATCGAGTGTTTTGGCAATCGCTGAATCGTGTAGTGTTTTAATTAATTGATATGCCCTCTCGTGTTTGGCCAATGTATTTCTTTTGGACATCCGCAACAACTTATGTGATACACACCATTACGATAAATACAGTCATGTAAATAATATGTAGGTACTTATGTACAATATTAACACTTAACCTACCGCTCACGCTTGTGTGGTATGATATAGTAGCCAAGAGATACGGATACACCACAGTATTGGTGTGTTGAGACATGTGGAACTTCACCATAATAAACAAATTCTATATTTAATTTTAATTAACCCATCGCGCCCTATCGGCGCCAATTTGGCGCCGGTGGTACAGGATGCAGGACATGATGAAAATCAAAAAAAAATTATCATATTTTGATTTTTTTAAAAGTTGAAATTGCTTAATAATATATGTAGCTATCATTTAACGATGTTAGTTGTATACAGTCCAATATATTTTTTTAGAAATATTTGATTTATAAAATCTATTTTTATTTAAATCTGTCAAAATAATGATCAGTTCGCTAGGTATGAGGTGTTTGAGACAGTAAAAAACATAAAATGGCCCTCCATCTTCTAAATATCTTGAAGAGTATTATATTTAGCTCCAGTTTTACTATATCTTCCTTTTATTTACTTCTATCATGGACTTTTTATCTATGTCATTTTGTATAAAAAAAGGCTAAAAAAACCCAAAAAACTATATTTGACATGTTTTTTTCATTCCACTTATACACAGAGTTTACTTAAAATGTAAATACTTAATAGAAAAATTCAAAACCTATAAATATTTAAAAGATTTATTAGAATTGAATGAATAATACATGAGTTATATCAATTTTAGTAATCAGTGTGCCTTTTTAAGTGATCCTGAAAAATTAATTCTGTCTGGAATGGGTTAAGCAAGCACCGCATTGATATAATCAATTTGTTAATCAGTTCTATACCTTCAGTGAGTTATCTCGCTCTATGTGGCCGTGATCGACAGGCTGCACATACAAATGTCGCGAGTTATCTCGTCCGAATTCAAACTCAAATTACTAGCCACTGTCGATTGATTTGCATATTTTAAAAAATTAAACACACACTGACATCTGTTTGAATAATAATGAAATACTCAGCCACAAATTATCGGTATTATATCGATTTTAGTAAGAGCTTCGCGCCACATTCAACGTCTGTCGTTAAAAATCTGCGGCCTGTCAGATGTAATATCAAAAGGTTAAATTTTAAGTTGCGGTCGTACATAACGGTGGATCATAAAATACCCATTAAATGAAATGTTTTTTTTTTATTTTACAGTCGATAAAAACCTTTTTAATTATTTAAATAAACCGTTTTAGATCACAAAATTCATTCAATAGACTTCAACGCTAAAATGATAAACATTTGAATACCTGCTGTTATATTTGACGCAGTGATGTATTTTAAATATTTTCTTAAATTTTTATTAAATTTATAGGTAGATTTAAAAGTTATAAAATTTTTAATTTAGTGATAGTTCTAACTTTTTCAAACATTGGTTTGCATAATTTTTCCGGTAGGTAAAGTGTTAAATTTTCTTCAGTGAGTTATTGATTTTCAGTTTTTAATCCAATTACTTACTGCTGTCACACATTCAATTATATATGAGTATGTCTTTCTGAGATATCCAGTGCATTTAGTGTTGTAGCATGAATGCTTGTATATCTCGATAAACGGTTTTCAAGATGTCAGGACCATTTATAAGGGTAAAAACAGTTTTTATTTTAGTGTTATTTTGTATAATAAGTATCATAATTTGCCTTTATTTCAAAGCAACAGAAAAATCTGTAGAAAACTTTCGTTAATGATCTTCATGTTTTAACATATTATATGCCAAGTTCGTTCTTTGGTTGAGTTCAATATTATAATTTTACAATTCAAAAACTCAATTTCTTTACGCATCCGTTATGTATTACTCAGTTTATAAAATCCCGATAGATTATAAACCGTCGAAAAGGTAAAACAATCAAGGTAACACGGGGCTCTTCACGTTGCTCCTGAGAAAGTAACAGTTGTGTCTAAATATCCACTTCTGTTAAAAATTATCGAATTTACTATGTAACCATGTTATTTTTTTCTGGGCCAAGGAGGAACATGCCTTACTCCGAATCCACTTTTGTATTTGAATAATAATGTAATACTAGTTTAGCCAGCTGTCTTGCTAGACATTAGATCCAGCTCGGCGTCCTAACCACATTGTGGTCGATTTTAATAATATAATAATGAAATAAATCTAATAATAATGTTACGTTTCGACTACTTGATTACTTACTGTACTTTGGGGTGGACTTTCGACTTCAATGTCAGTTTGACATGAATTTTTTGTTGATTTTTCGCTATGTGAGAATAGTTTTATCTTTTGAACATTCAGATTGTTGCAGTAAAAATTATGTATTTTGTTTTTTAATTAAGTATTTCTCATAATAATATATATCGTTTCATTTTCTGTTCAATGGTAAAATCTCTGTGTATAGACCAACTTCTATATGTATCAAGTCTTCTACGTCACAGCGCTGCATGTCTTGACTTTGCATAACAGATACTCTATCTCTGGCACTAATTAGAGTAGTTAAAGGATTTCTTCTCTGTTCCTCCTCCTCACAATACTAGTAAATTCGAAATAATGCTCTCTGTCTGCTTCTACAAAGGTTTAAACATTTTAATGTTAATAAAATTCCACGCTATATCGAACACATACTGAATTATGGGCATGAGGTATGTAGTAGCAGGAAAGTAAATGCGGCGGAGGGTTTATATTTAACCGTGATGACGTAGAAGACTTGATATAGAAGTCACACTGTAAATTAATACGTTCGTCAGGTTGCTGACCACATAATAACTTCTTGTTGTTTTTAAACACACTAATCCTCAAAGTAGAATTTTGTTTCGTGATCCTCTTTCTAGTAAAAGGTAGCCTGTAGTCATAAGGTTACAATAGATGAATATAATTCGAAAATAGAAAGCACCAAGACAGCTTATTGTCGAAGAAAAGACAGTTCTCTGAAGCATGTCGTATTAATTATCATGTGTTTTATTTTATACAGGATACCGTCAATATAATGAAAGTGGAAGGCTACAAGTTTCCCACTTTGAAGGAATCTGACGCTATGTTTTCTGCCGATAGTGCTCCAGAGTGGTCAGATGGTGACGTCTGTCATAGGTAAACTATCAAATAAATTTATTTATAAACAAATAAAATACATTATTTCATTGCAAATATATTTTTGATGAGAGATGTAATGGTCAAAGTGAAATTCACACTATTTCTATTATTATAATAAGAGTCATAACCTCACAGTAATAATATAAAGACAGTGTGTATTGTTCAGCTATATGAAGCCGTGTTTCTTGCATATAACGCATAGTAGAACCTCAATTTTATTATTATTAACTTAACTTTGAAACATTATACCATCATGTTGCTACTCAGTACGGCTACCAAATTTAAACACAACATAGTTAATATCACTTCCTTCCATTTTCGAAAGTGAATAGCAAGCTGTCACTTTTATTTTTAGTATGGTTTTTCGTCTGGATTTTAGGACTTGAAGGTGGATAATTAACAAACCGGAATTATGATGGAAACGACGAGTTTTATTTAAGTTAATATTGTATAATAGTTACATTTTGAATAATTTATTTTACGGAGGACGAAATGTGCGTGTTCACTGTTTGACTGTTTACAGCGTATTATCCGCCATCTTGTGTTTCGCTTTCAACGAGAGCGTTGTCGAAAAACGGCGACGTTGCAAATATTTTTCAACGGTCATAATCTACGGCATTGCCGGCTCTATTATTATTATTTATTTTCGTAATCAGTGCTTACTATTTGTTGGATTTGATACCGACTCGGGCCTCTCCAGATACACAGAAACATCCCCAAATGGGGACCATACGGGGGTGTAACATTAGCCATATTTTCTACAAAATAATTAAAAATAATTACCACTAACTTTATATTTAACACAAAAACAATACATTTCAGCAATACGTGCTAGCAGTTTTTGAATGACTGTAGTCATTCAAACTAATATTTACTGGCGACGTATACATAAAATATTTAATTGAACCGTAGAAATGCTATCTTACTCTAACGCATATTGCGGAGAATATAAGCTTGCCGAATGCTTTCTCACTCCCACTTATAGTTCGTTTTTGTTCAGGCCTTGGTCATAACAGTAGGCTCCAAAATTGATGTGCTCTAGAAATCTATTTTGTACCCCCTTCGAGGCGGTTTATCTATTATAAAACGTACTGTAATTCCACACGATGAAAGCGAACTCAACCACTGAATGAATGTATGAACAATATTGTACGTACTTTCAAAACTTCTGGTTGAAAATAATTAATCGCCGGTGTCATTAGATAAAATATGAATTTTCGTTTTCAGATGCCGGGTGCCTTTCTCAATCATGTTGCGCAAACATCACTGTCGTGCGTGCGGACAAGTCTTCTGTCAACAATGTAGTGGCAAGACGACCACGCTTCCCAAATTTGGAATTGAAAAAGAGGTTTGTTTTTCATGTTTACCACCACATTTGATTTCTTACCATACTAAAATATTGGAGGGTTCTAATGTCTTTTACTATAACTTGACATAACACTTAGTGTCGAGCCACACCGGGCGACTCTGGTCTCGAGACCAGTCGCGCAACTGGTCTCTTCGGGCGATTTACTCGGGCGACTTGCCGGCGACCAGAGAGGCAGCCAATAATAATAATAATAATGAATGTACACGCAAGTATGCAAAAATACGTTCTATCCGCGGCGTGGCTGCCGGCGACTGGTCGCCCAGTGTGGCAGCGATCAATACATAGTTATATGTTTTCATACATCGCTACCGATCGCCCGACCAGAGAGACCAGAGAGACCGGGAGACCAGACCGAGCGCACGGACGAGATTTTACTGGTCGCCCGACTTTATTGCTTGCGCGACTACTGGGCGACCAGGTGTGGCATGCTCCATATAACTGCATCCATCGGTCTGGTCTCGGCGACTGGTCTCGAGACCAGAGTCGCCCGGTGTGGCTCGGCTCTTAATTGTCAATAGGCCGTCTAAGCGTGGATCGGGCTATAGTATAGGATTATGTAACCATGAGGGCTAACAAATCCAAAGACCAAGACACACGGTGCTGCAAATCGACGCACACTGTAGTGCTTATACTTGATTCCAAATGTATCCAATTGGAATCAAGCAAGAACCACCACAGTTCGCTTAGCAAATCGTAGCGCCATGTGTCTTGGCCGTTAGTTGGGTTATTTCTATCAATTGTCTAAAATTATACAGATGCTCCAGTTCTGCTTAAGGTGACGGATCAGTGAAACGCCAAATAATTTTCAACTGTAGGCGCGACGAAATTTTGGACTCGCTCGCATTCAGTGAGAGAACGTCGAGCCAGAAACACGTCACTTTGCTGCGTGATGGCAACGGGCCAATTAATTCTAAAATCGTGTAAAGATGACTAAAAACGTTACCCATTTACTTTATAAAGAAAACATGTCAATGAATATATTATTATTGTTACTAATAGAACAATAAACAGAACATAAAATGGACGTATGTTGGATTTATATGACAAATAATATTTCGTTTGACAGGCGTCATTTGCACCCGCGACCCGCAATCCGCGCATCGCCTAGCAACGATCTTTTTAGACCGTGCCTCAACTAATGCATGGCCTTAATAGAGCATATGTCAAAATTTTATTATTTTGTAATGATTATCATCAGGTGAGGGTGTGCGACTCGTGCTTCGACCAAGGAACAAGACCTCCGGGACCCGGGACTCCCGCCAAGGCTGACGCAGCTGATTCGCCTTCCGACTATCCTGTCACCGCCACCCAACAGGCACAGGTAACTAATTCATTGCTACGGCTATTTCTTCATCAATTGAGGTCACTCGACACAAGAAAATGTTATGGGCCGGATCATATTTCTTATGTCGCTATAAAAATATATTGAGAACCTCTTAGAGTATGGATCATTAGTCATCAGAAGCCTGTTCTTAAATCTGGAGACGAGATCAGCGTTAAAAACTACAGGTCTATAATATGAGGAAAACCATTTAAACAATTTGTAATGTCTCGGACACCCTTACTTACCTGACATTGAACTGACTTAGAACACGTAATTAAATGACAAACAATTTTAAAAAAATTACTATGGTATCTTGATCCAAAGCTTGATTTAATATAAACGAAAAGGATTTCAAGTTTAATATGTTTAAATTAAATAGATTATACATTAAAACTATGAAATTTTGAAAAATATTATTAAATTACATTCAAATTATAATAATATGTACCTAGTAATAAGATGGGATGAGAGGGTCCCAGGTTCGAATCCTGGATCTGGCAAGTAAACATATTGTTTTTCAATTTGTGTATGAGTCAGAGTATGGACCTAATAGGTTGAGCAAGTGGCTGACATCCATTTCTCGTAAAAACAAAAATCTGTCAATACAAACCTCCACTCTGTGGAGGCCCATATGATCCTATTAGGATCGGACATGGTCGAAAGAAAGAAGTAATAAGATGAAAGTCTTCAATGAATGCTCATTTTATAACACAAAGGTTTTTAGGTGTTAGTATTAATTAATTAAAACACTTTGAAATCTAGATTTTCATTAAATTGTATTTAATTACTTGTTTTATCACTAGATAGATGTCCATAGTAACATTACAGTAGCATTTCACTTTGCCTTAACCTTTTTTATGCCTCACTATATTACTATAGCAGTATCTGACACGTTTAATATAGAGCAAAGCTTTTACTACAATCGCTGTAATACTGATAATTTGTGACTTAGTATTTCATAATTATTCAAACAGATGTCACTGTATGTTTAATTTTTTAGATTTTGTAAATCAATCGACAGCGGCTAGTAATTAGAGTTTAAAGTCAGACAAGATAACTCGCGAAATTTGAATGTGCGGCCTGTCGATCACGGCCACATAGAGCAAGAAAACTCACTGAAGGCATAGAACTGGTTAAGGTAAAATGGTTGGTACATTACACATGTGCTATGCTTACCCCTCGATCGAATGTCCAGGTATTATAGTCCTGTGTAGATTTGTGTGTTAAACTTTCATATTTTATATGAATCTCATTTATTTGTCATTGTGTGGAAGGTTGTATGTGTCTATAATATTTCCAGCCAGCGAGAAAGACCGCCGAAGAACTTCAAGAGGAGGAAGAGCTCCAATTGGCTCTGGCTCTCAGCCAATCGGAGGCCGAGCAAAAGGAAAAGGAAAAGGACAAACACCGTGCCGCTCCTCAATCGCACACTGCCCCTGTACCCGTTCAGCATAACCAGACGCCAGGTAAATATCTACATAATGTATAGGTACTGATACCTCCTTTTGTTTGCATCTACAAATTGCCCACTTCACAACCCTTGTCTTGCGTTAGCAAATTACTGGTAGAGATGAAATATGGTGTGGGTATGGTGAACACAAACACGAGATATCTTCAAATGTTTATAATTTGAGACATCAGCAAGAATAGTTTCACAGTAACAAGTAACAGTAAAGTTCGCAGTGAAATTGGGTCCATAATATAAACTGTAAGGGCTGGATTTATTCTTCAAGGGGTGTCACGTTGCAGATTTCACGTGTATAACTAATTTCTAGACTGCTAAAGGTTAAACAATATATATTTTCTATATCCTTTAAGATTTGGGATTAGCCGTTATCATCAAAACTAATTAAATGGAGGATTCTTGGATTTTGTACATCTCTCATCGACTGTCAGTTAAGGCGATGTCTTTGGCCTAAATTACACATATAATGTGACTTTCACGCCATCTATTTATATTTACAGGCATCTACCATGAATTTCTAAAAATCTGTTACTAAAAACTTTGGTCGATTCCAACCAGATGGCAGTAAGTTACCATAATAAGTTGCAAGTATTGCCAGATGAAAAAAATCGCTAGACAAAAATTCATTTACATATTATAAGAATATAATATATTCTACTTACTATAATATTATTATATATATATACTTATTCAAATAATTATTAATTTTTTTAAATAAGTACAATATTTTATTATATCGTATTGACATTTTTATGATAGTATATTATAATATATTGTAGGTATATAATTTGATCAAATTCAATTACACAAAAAACGTTGTTTATGGAATTACCTTCACTTATTATAATATAAAAAAGTTCTACTAGTTATTTTGTAATATGTGACAATCTAATTCACTGTGAATTGACACATATAATTTTAAATCGTCTGCCAAGAGTAAAAACTGGATTCCATTGATAACATTGACAATGTCACAAGATTTGATATAATACACGTGATATGATATAAGAAAATAAAATCGCTAAGACACTTCGCTTTCTTCCATTTTTTGTGATGCAAGTGCTTTAAACGTATGTCCAATCACGAGAGTCATTTTTGCTGGACGGCGTGGGTACGGGGAATTTGAAAAAGAAAGTTAGTAAGCGTCCTTTGTAAACCGTGTACGGACCTGTGTAACTAATTGTAAAAACAAAATATGTAATGGACTATAAAGTAACGTTGTCCAACCAAATATTAAAATATATAACGCTAAGACCGCACGAGAAAGACTTAGTGTTTTATTTAATTTTACCAACATATATAAATCCTTTTTTTATCTTTTTTTTGTGAATCCGGGGTTCGATGGACACCTGGGCTAGCCGCTGGAACCCCGGGTATCTCAATTTCTTATCTCTGAAAACTGCTTGAGATTCATACAGGATAAGAAATGAGATGAATACAAATTGAAATCACCAATGATGGTTATACAATTATCAACTGGCAAGTTTTCAAAGTATGAAAAGAACGAATTATATGCATCGCGAGACGATCGCGGTGGAAAATACACGTAACAGTGAAAAATGACCCATTTCACCGTAATCGAATAATAACGACGTCAATAGCTGCAGCAAAGTGACAGTCAACAACAGATATACTGTCTGGTCGGTCGGAGCGTACAGCAATGAGAACGCCACCACCTCTCTGCCCAAAATAAAAATTGCATTATAGTGAATTTTTTTTAGCTTTATAAGCTGGCGACCCCACAGAAAACCCGTCGCGTTCCGAGGTTGGGAACCCTTGGTCTAAACAGTCATCTCGCTCGAAAGTTTAGCTTTGCCAAGAAAAGTGCTGTTAAAACATAGCACTTATTGTAACAATTACAACAATTGGATACAAACCTTCCTTAGATAGCAGCGGGAAGCGTCTTGCGTACATAGTCTAAGGAATAGACACGCTGGATCCAAACACATGTTTGTGAAAAATTGTTTAGGTTTAGGAATCAGGTTATAGAAAGTATTGAGAATACTAGACGTGTTGAAAATAAATCTTGGTGAATATCTTCACCTTGGAAGTGAATAGAGGTAATCCACACAAAATTCAAAAACGTTTTTATTTGACCAAACAATTTTTGAAATACTTATTGGTTATAATTATTATTATGGTGAAGAAAAATAACTGATTTTTTTACAGGAACATGATTTCCATCAAATTTGCTAAACAATCTAATACACAAATGACATCCGTGAAGCTCTATTCACTTCCAAGGCGACGATATCAGGAAAACATGTATAATAAATAGTAAAACGCATGCGTAGATTAGAAATGCGTTTTATTATCGCTCAAGTCCGACAATTCTAGGAATATATTCTGGAAGAATTGCCAAAGAAACCAAAATAACCACTAAATAAACTAACTATATATGGTATATAATTATATAAAAAAGTTCCACTAGTTATTTTCATTAAAACATTTTAGAATATAATAAATCATTGGTTACATTGTATAGCATTGTAAATTAATAATAATTATGAGATATCGTTATAAGCATAGAACACGAAAAATCTGAAAACCATCGTGAAAATCCACGAAACAAGCATGGCATGCATAAACAGCTACAAAAGAAGTTGTTTATTCTAATGAAGTATATATAATAAGCAATATTATTGAAGTTAACCCACGAGCCATCACGTGGCCCTACATTGGTTGATGTGAAGCATCTAGTTCAGTTTTAGGCTGGGAATGCCCTAGGAAAAGATACCCAGGACTAAGGTTGCTACGCTCAAAGTGAGCTCTGACTGAGTTTAAAGAAGTTACTTTCTAATGCAAAGTTCCGGGGAGAGAAGAGCGCAAGGAAATTATTAAAATAAAAATAATTCTATTGTATATATGAAAAAATAATGAAGCTAATCATACGAACAGCAAAAATTACGTGTAGAGATCTTCACGCCCGCAGTAAGACGCCGCAAATTTTTTAAATGCAGGATAATTGGCCTTAGTAGCAACCAAGTCGGACGGCCCGATGGGCCCAACAGCTGGTTGGACCGACCTGAGCATCTCCTCCCGTTCGGGAGCACATTCTAAGACATTCCCAGAGGATGTGGTTGGCATCCTGAATTACCCCTCCGCATGGACATGTCGGACGGCTTACAAGTCCAAGCTCAAAGAGCTTGCCAGCTAACCCACCGTGTCCAATCACAAATTGATCGGTGTGATGGTCAGGAGTCAGATATTTGGTTATCTCCAATCGCCATTTAATGTCTGGAAAAAATTAAAATGTGTGCCGGCCCTTGGTTGATTCATTCCACCGTCGCTGCCAGGTCTTCTATGCCGCGTCAAGCGTCAATAGACGTATAGTCAGGTTACTTTTTCAGCAACATGCCGAGGAGGCGGGGCAAGGTGAAAGTCACCAACAACGGCCTCCTCACCTTTGAGGAGCTTCGTTGACGGACCGCTGACCTGTATGTGCAGGTCAAGTGGAAGAATGCGGCCAGGACCGGAAGCGCGTCCGTTGAAGTTGCTCGGTAGGCCTTTGTGATTTCTAAGAGCGCACTACGTAGTCTATCAGTTTTATGGATACGCGAAATTCCATGTCCAAATGTCAAGGAAAACTATGACATATTTATTGCGAGAATTATATCAGAAGTCAACATAAATTACTTTTTTATTTTCTTCGCTTTAGTTTGCAAATTATTTAATATAAACTCAGGTTCGCGAATTCTCATACCCCGTTGGATACGGCTATCAGCTAATTCTGGAAGAAGGCAATCATTATAAAAACTTATCAAACGCGGTAGAACACGTGTCTCAAACTGTGGATCTGGCAAAAGTCGTATGATTTCGATTCCACTGTCGGCATATACAATTAAATCACAGTATTCCTTCTTCGCAATGTACAACTGTCCCTGTATTTGAAACCAATAATTATGTGATTCTTTTAAGTGAAGTACGGAGTTCACAATAGTTAAACATAATATATTGTTTTGTAATGCTGCCTCTAAAATTGGTTTGGAACCGATGGACGGAAGACATTTAACTTCTATCAACCCATTTTCCCCAATTAAACCGTCGGGGCTTGCTCCTAAAAATGGGAATTCCGTTCTTACAAAAAGACCACAAGGCATAACAGTGACTTTGTTTTTTGCTTCATATAAGGCAATAGCAGTGCGTTCATTCTTCCTGCCATACATTATATCCTTTGTCACAATATCACTTGGGAAAAGTATATTTTTAACAGTATTATGCCGTGGTGTCGTATTTCTCATTTTGAAAATATTCCCAAACTTAGATGCTGTCAAACGTTTATGCCTGGCATCAATCCACAAATAATTTTCACTTTGCCCTACTGTCGCCAACTGCAATTGCTTACAATCTGTATCGCAAGAAACCCCAGCCTGTAAAGATTCCATAATTTCTTTCATTTTCTCCTGTAAGTCCAACTGTGGAATATCTGAATCGGTAGCATGCGGGCCATATTCACAGTCAGCTTGGTTGCTTACAGGGACAGTTGGTTTTTTATACCTGGAAGTGAAATCTAAACGTCTCGCCTTAAGACGATTTTGACGATTTAGCCGACTAATAACAACACTTTTAATTATTTGAAGTAATCTGCACGGCACTCAGAGTGTTCGCCAAATACATGATTGGGTCCATTTTTCAAATCCAACTTTAACTGAGTGATATTGCCTTCGCATCGTTTTATAGCGTATCGTGCAGCACTTTTGAGACGTTTAATCTCCTTCCGCAATAAGCTTCGGCTTTTCGTATCGTATTTTACGTTATTAACCATCGTATAAAGTTTGCTAGTGTAGCATTTGACCATGTGATTCGCGCATTCCATTTTTTTAATTTTATACCCAAACGGTGCTCTCTCACGCACCCTAGCAAATACACTTGAATCACCATCCCCTATTAAAAATTTTACCCATACTTGATGTTTGTCAAAAATATAATTTAGTCCCTCAACTACAATGGTTTGCTCCATGCCTGTCGATGGTCCAGAAAAAGATATATTACACTCATGTTTCTTAGCTGGTTTTTTTTCATTGGCTGCGATGGTACAAATGTGGCAATATTTGTTCTTAACACCTAGGTAAAGAAGTTTTCCTGTTCGTTTTCCGATGATGCATGCCACTCCGGATTTGGCAGAAAAACTATGGCCATAACTCCTTCTTGACCAACCTCCGTCAACAATGACCGTTATATAGGGGTGTTTTTCATCAATTTCATTATTTTCTATAGCCAACTGTTTCTCGATCTCTATATCCTTCGACATTTGATCACACAAATGAGTTTTCCATGACTGGCTAACTTTTTTTTCATGCCTTTGGAACGTTCCCGAAGACATGAATGGAATTCCCACAATACCGCATAATTCCTGTGCCTGACTGTAACCAATCCCGATATTTAAAGATCCCCAAACAAATGATGTATTAATCGTAGACGTTTGGGGTTCAGTTAATACTGACGCTGTTTTCTCACAACACCTGCATTCAAAATGCAATGTTGACTTAATACCGTATACGATATACCGTATACCGAATACGTTTTCAATTTTTTCGGCCAACAGCTCTGAATGTCTTCACAACTATCAAGTCTCACACAATAATTGTGCTCATCTGTCAATACTGGAAGATTGTCTGGGTCATCCGAGATGGATACATCACTATTTATCACCGGAATTGGTTCACAAGCAACGGCTGTGTTGGATGATACTAACTTCCGTTTCCTAAAGTATTCATCACGACTTTCCATCAATATTTTGGTAGTTTAAGATAGTTTTGTATTTTTTCTAGTGTAGGACTTATATTTTTTAACACTTACACATGGCACATCCATAATTATTAATAAAATATAGGTACTAGATCAATATGTAACAAAGATTTATATTCACTTATCACACACCTCTGGTATTCACTATTTAATTAAACTACACTGAATATGTGATGTAATTTAAACACTCACAATATAATTTATCACAACAATATCACGTAATTTGCACTGAGTAACATAAATTATATAAAAATGCATAAAACATAAAGAATAACAACACGCCAAACGTCAGTAGCTACAACATAACCTAATAAAATAATTTTGGTTGCAGAAAATCATACAATGTGTGATTTCTTCACCAAAAATCAATCAATAATCACACGACCTACTTAGTAACGAAAATGTTACTGATTAGTTAATTAATTATAATTATTACAATTAATTAATAAAAAGATAAAATTGATTGGCGGTTGCCTAAGCGCGCGGTGATTATTGATGGTGCTGCCATAATATGTCAAAATGCGAGATTTGTTTATTTTTATCATAAATAATGGTAAAAAACAGTTGTAATTTAAGCAAATACTAATTGAAAATAATTTTCAGTATCAAATTTTGAATATAGGCAGGTTCCTACGTATATTAAGTAAATATTGTAATTTTAATTTGTTAAGTTATTTTTATTCATATGGCAATTTCGCATAGAAGTTTAACACAAACTGATTTTTGCCAAGATTCAGAGAAAAATAATGTTATTTTGTCTTGTCTATGTGTGAGTTTCATTTTCAACGTCATGTTATGGTTGTGTGTGTATTTTGTATGAAGAAATTTTGTTTCCAAATAATTCCACGACGGCAGCACTATACGGCCAAGCGTCGGCTAAGTGTTGTCAGCATGTTGCCAATTCGAGCAATTATTATGGTTTCGATTTCTATCGATTCGTTAATATACAAAAATACAAGATTAAATTTAAATAACTGCCGTAAAAATTAATAAATAATATTTTTAATAGAAACGCTAAGCGTTATTCGCGATAAATTGCGTGTAAGCCGAGATTTTTCGATTTTAATTGCGTGCTTTCTAACCTCTAAATCGATGTTTTTTAAATTTGAAAAAAAAGATATAAGGATATAATAAATTCCAATTTACGTTTAGCGTTTCGCTAGGTAATAGATTTAGGTATATTTTTATCGTAATTTTGATAATAAATCTTATGTCATTCATTCTTACCACCCGATAGAAATGTACCGAATTTGACACGTATTTTTGGTATATAGAACTCCACGATACATCTTAATTTTTTATTTTATTTTTCTCATTACTTTTGAATATATATCTACCGATTAATAAACTTTTCTAGCTATTTTTCGATAACAACTTTACCTAGAGACATCACCTTAAGCAGTAAACATTTCAACTTGTTCACATCACATCTTTTAAAAGAATATTCATCTTATTGTTCTAAACACGGCAGAGGCTCAGGGCCGATATATATATATATATATATATATATATATCCTATGCGGATCTGGGCCGCCTCACGAAAAGGTTTCTGAACAGATTTTATGTAATACGAGAAATAGATGTTAGTCACTTGCTCAGCCGATTAGGTCCACACTCTGAGTCTTAATATACATTGAAAAACAACATGTGAATTTTTGCCAGATCCCGGATTCGAACGCATACCGATATCGAACTATAAACCTGACGAGTAGTCGCTCAACTATCGTGGGCTTGAGCCGATATATTTCTAGGGCCCTAAAAACAACTTAAAAAATGTATCGGTACGTCTTATGTAATTTCAATAATAATTGTTCACTTTTTTAATAATATTTTTTGCTTTTATTTTAGACTCGAAAAATGTGTTTGGTTCCTTCCAATATATATTATTGTGATGTCTCCTCTTCCCTCATCCCGCACCCGGCTTGCCACTTTCTTAACTGAGAGGAAAACATTGCTAGTGCCCATCCCATGTATGTCACCGGACTTTTTGTGTTTTGTAGATTTTGCCTTGACCGGAAGCCCGCCCGGGTCTGCCCCTCCGGCAGAGCTGTCCCGTTATCTGGACCGTAACTATTGGGAACAGCGCGTCCAGCCGACTGCCGCGCAGCTCGAGCCGCCATCAGCGCCGACACCTTCGCCTAGTCTCCAACCTTCAACTGTAATTATTACATTTTTATATTATAATAACTCTCTTTGGAAATGGCCAATTCAAATTGGGCTTAAACCACTCGTACATTTAGATAATATTATTGTCAGCATCTTTACATAATATGTGTGCAATCAAACTGACGATAATGGCTAGTGTAATTCTATCAGAGTTGTAAACCAGATATCTCATTTGAATTGATATTCATGAATTACCAGGGAATCCCCGAGGCCTTGGCGAACAAAATCGCTGCAATTAAAATGGAGAATGGTGCGTCGACCGATCCGGAAATGGAAGAATTCATAACTGCCCTCAAGTTGCAGGTGGAAATATTCGTCAACAGAATGAAGAGCAATTCGTCCAGGTTTGTAATATACATATTATTACATTAATATTTTGTAAAACTTCCTATTGGTTTTTGTAATTGACGTGCAATCTATATTGGCCACAATATCCATATTCTACAATCATTTTGTATATTATTTTCACAAGGTTTATCTATTCTTTATGATTAAATAAACACTAAAATTGTATAATCACATAAAATTATTTTATATCTTACTTATGGACTTACCTAAGTTGGTGCTACAGACCATTCAGGTCCATAGCTGACTGCACAACAGTACTCCTGATACTCCTGATACCCTCGAGCTCTCTCATCGAGGTCACACTCGGCCTCTTTGTGTCCCTTTGACATTATCTTCCTATCTCCTCCGAGAGTGGCTTAGTGCCTGCGGGTTCCTTCATAAACTTTATGGAGAGCTCTAAATCCATGGCATCTAACAACGTAACCGGTCTATCTAAGTCTTGCGCCCTCAACACGTTGACTATATTGGGCTCAAATTGATCACAGAGTTCAGCATTCATACGGATGCGCCACATTTTGTTTTCTTTAACTGGTTCAAGTATTCTTCGGGGAATACCTGGATAACCTTCTCTTGTTTCTTCATTAGGCTCCAGTTTTCACACCCATACAAAACGATTGGTTTCACGGCCACGATGTATACCAGGAATTTTGGCTTTTTGGACAAAAGCAATAGAAGAACACTGCATTTCCGCTCTTTAATCTGCTATTTTTCAGTCTAATTTATATCATATGATTGAATTACATAATGATTCATGACTGACTCAAATATCTTTCCTACACAGTTTACGAATTTTTCAAGTTTAAACGAGAAACTTGTCCTACTGCTCACTTTTTTCCCTTAAAACGGTATGTATTAATGCCATTTTGTAGCTCTTGTGCCACAATCATAATATGAAGGTATGCGGATGATAGTGTGATCATGAGGAGATGAGTGAAAAACTGAAGTATGATTGTTGAGAGCGGTTGCGTGTTTATTTGCGGATTGACATAAGTACAGTGATACAACGATACAATGATAAAAGATAACAGCGAGGTAGATATTTTTCGCTTGAAGCACGATGTTACGAGTGACAGTTCTCTACCAAGATAAAATGCGGAGTGAGATCTTTATTCAATCATGATAGACTATTTATTTAACTCCTCACCATTGAATAATGCTTACACTGAGTATCCCATGCCTTCGGTGAGAAATACATTTTAAAATAATAAATATTAATATTACTGAGGTAAAGTTCTTATTTGCCATTTGTAATTAGATTCGTATGAAATCCATGTGATCTTATTTTTCGCCGTCAACGTTTCTTGCTGAGTAAACATTAACCGATAGCTGATGACCTGTGGAAAAAATGTACCTATATAATTAAACGATATTTTCGCAATCGAATCGTATGTCACAGATTTTGCTGACAATGTTTGTTCTCACAGGACTCGTTGATCGCCACACATGGATAATAATTATTCAATTGTGAAAACATGAATCCTTGTCAATGATTACGTTTTATTAATTTCAGAGGTCGCTCTATAGCTAACGACAGCTCTGTGCAGACACTCTTCATGAATATCACCACAATGCATTCTCGACTGCTACGATATATTCAACAGCAAGACGACAGCAGAGTTCACTACGAAGGCCTTCAGGTAAAAAATAACTCTACTCTACTTAATTTTGTATGAAACAATGCATATTGGGTACTCAGATTTGTGATTGCTGGCAAAATATATTTAGTACTCAGATGTGATAGAAGTTCAAAGAGCTGATCTTGAAGATTGGCGCAACGATGCAAGAGTCTGGATCAGGATCAAGCAGCCGTTGGAAGAATTAACTGACAATAGCCATAAGGCATATAACCAACTCTGTCACTCCCCTTACCCACTTTGCTTCACGATGGCCAAGCAATAACGTGTTGACTTATAATGCTGGGTCTTCTGGCAAATTCACGTGTTGTTTTTTCAATATGTGTAATGGACCTAATAGGTTGAGCAAGTGGCTAACACCCATTTCTTGTAAGAAGAATAACCTATTAATACAACCTCCACTCTGTAGAGACCCCTATGATCCTCTTTGGATCAAACACGGTGATATAAAAGTAATGTAATTCTTAGCCTAATATATGTTGCAGGTTTATTGGTGTGTAAAAATATTTAGTTTTTATTGCATTTCTGAAGCTATGGGTTTTGCATTATGTGTTTGATCCAGTGCAAGGATCTAGTGGGTTGCGCTAATGCCAGATAACTATTCCTCATGAAAAAGTCTTAATATAACCTCCATTCTCTCAGGAGTGAACACTGTTAGAAAATACAATATGACAAAATACTCACGCTAAGATATCGAACCCTCTCTCTTCCGATTAAATTACATAAATGATCACAGCGACAAAGATTTATGTCGACCATCATGAGCGATTGTCAATCGTAAATAACTATTAGACATAAAGATTCAGATAATAATTGTGACAATCGTCTGATTCGTGTATAGCGATTGGTCATAACATAACATACGTTTGTGTTGCTATTGTTTAAAAAGTATTATAGATATTCCCAAAAAATATCATTTGGTTAGTATGGTAACTACTAACACTAAGCATTCTTTCTTCATGTTTTCTTATTTCTATTGTCACCGCAAACAATTTGATAAGTTACTGATTATTATTGTTTGTTAAAATAATGAATAGTGTCTTAGCGACAATTATGAAGTCAATTGTTTTGTAATTAAGTCCAGTCATTGAGCCCGTCTTCGGTTAACGCATGTTTAATTTTCAGGATAAACTTACGCAAGTGAAAGATTCACGGGCGGCGCTGGACGTATTGCGAGAAGAGCACGCGGATCGTCTTCAGAGGGCTGCTGAGCAAGCCGAAAGACAGAGACAGCTGCAGATGGCTCACAAACTGGACATCATGCGCAAGAAAAAGCAGGAATACCTGCAGTACCAAAGACAGCTCGCTTTACAGCGTGTGCAGGTTAGCAATCAGTATATATATATATTTTTCAATTTAAATTTATTTATTTTTTTAACATATTGTGGACATTACAAATTATAAGTTTAAGACGTTCACAACATGACATTTAGAAACAAAGATATATAAATATAACAGTATTACATAAAAAAAGAGATATATCAGTAGATGAATTAGATAGGTACAAGGAAGTACACAGGATGAGTTAAGCAGACCCTATTTTAAGAATTTATAAAACAACATCCACCTAAACTCATTCTCACGTAGGTGGAATATATCAACACCCGAAGCAATTGGCATAATATAAGAAATTGAGTTGTTATCAGTGCCATCAACATGCTAGTACATTGATTCAAAAAAGGCATACTAATTTATTCTGTATTCTTTAATTTGTAGGAACAAGAAAGAGAAATGCAGATGCGGCAAGAGCAACAGAAGCATCAGTATATGCTGGGAGGGCCGGCCCCCTATTACCTGCAAGGCAGTCCCGTTCACCAGTTCCACAACCCTCAGCAGCCATATCAGCAACCCGCTCCGTATGCGCAGCCTTACCCCAATATGATGCCCCCGGGAATGCTTCAGCAACACCAACCGGGACAGATGGTCTCCGACGGCCAGGGGGGGATGATCCGGCAGGTCAACCCGCAAGGTGCGCCCATGGGCCAGCAGATGGGCCACATGCCCCCCCTCGGGATGCCTCAAGGCCCCCAGATGAATCAACAAGGCCAGCCCACAAACCAACTCCCGCCCGGAATGGGCCCCATGATCAGGCAGGCCGCCCCCGCTATGGGCCAGATCCCTCAGATGGGACCGCCCATGGGCCAGATGCCGCCCCAAGGTCAGATGAACCAGCAATCCGTCCAGATGGGAATGCCCGGCCAGCAGGGCCCCCGTCCCGGACAGCAGATGGGGCCCATGCAACACAACCCCCAAATGAATCAGCAGCAGCAGATGGGGCAGCAGGGCCCTCCCATGGGGATGCAAGGACCCCATCTGAACCAGCAAGGCCTCCCGATGGGGCCGCCCAACCCTCAGGCGAACCAGATGGGTCAGATGCAACAGCAGATGGGACAAACCCGACAGCACGTCCCGCAGATGGTTCCGCAATCTCAACAGCAGCACATGGCGCACGCCCCGCCGCAGATGAACAATCAGATGGGCCCGCCCGCCAACCAAGCTCTTCCTCCGCCTCAAAACATGCAGCAGAATATTCCGAATCAAATCCCCGGACACGTTCCCGGGCAGCAGCACATGGGCCAGATGCCCCCGAATATAAATCAGGGGCAGGGAGCGGCCCTCCCGGTCAATTCTCAGTCCGGACCGGAAGCTCCCGCGACCGGAAACCAAATGGGAAATCTATCTCCCACGGGTACGGCTCCCGGAGTGCCGGCTCCAGCTCTTCAGAACTCTCAGTCCTCGCCTAAGCATCAGATGAGCCCGGTCCCCCTCAATTCCACCGCAGAGTTGATCAGCTTTGATTAGTCGCTTTGTAGATTTGATTTAACGCAAACATATTATGAGTGCATACCATTAATCTTTTTATAATAGTAGCATACTAATTCTTTAGACCGCTAGTAATCAATTAAAATATAAGTGTTTGTAATTTTATCTACCAATTATCTCAAAAAAATATATTATCGGAACATTTAATAACATGTCATAGAACACACAAAGTATCTTATTAATATTATTATTATATATAAAATAATAGTTAGTAGAAAATGTATATGCAAATTTTAATAAAGACAGTTTTTTGAATTTTGTGTTCAATATTTTTTTACTAATCGTGCGTAACTTATGATTCTTTTGCTACAAATTATTATGTAGCAAAAGAATTACTATGAGTTGCATGCGACTAATTGTAAGAAGAAGGAAGTATACAAAAATAATAATCAAGGAAAAAGTAGACTCCATAATATATATTAGATTGAATATAAAAAATATTTTTAACATACATGACGATATGAAGATATACATCAACACCTTGTTATTAGATTATTGAATAATTACTGCACATGGAAAAGGTGTTATGTACATTGATTCCTGTCAAAATCTACAGAACGCACTGATATCCAATACTCATTGGAGACTTTTGATTTAGCTGTTTTCAACAATTTAACTCATTTTTTTAATTATTGACTACGGTAATGATGATTAGTCTAACTGGCTTTTTTCCAAATTCATTGGCTATAATGAATACTACACCTGGTACTGATTAAATTCGGTGTAGGCACTCTTGCCGTCATTAATTTAATGAATTTATTTCATAATAACTTGAATATTCACGCTAACGACTGCCTAAATCTTAAAATATATTATTTCTAATGTAGAATACATTTATTGGGAGAACCTACACCAAAAAATTTTCACATGAAGGTGTCACATTTTTTGTTACCATCTACTTTACACACAATGTAAGTATTTTATTTTTTTGGTAATCGTGAAGTTTTGAAATCATGCTCACAGAAAGCTTGCCGTGCCGAAATAGAATCCTAGACCACAGAGAAGATGGGAAACGCGAAAAAAAATATTCCAACCCGAACCCAAATTCAAATATTAAATTAATACCGTCCAACCTTTTTGACTAAACACGTAGGTATTGTACGTAGGACGACTATAATATATTTTTTTATACTAAAGAGTAAAGAGTTTGAACACCCACGGTGGCCGCGCGGCTTAAGCGTTTAACTATAAAGCCGTGGGTCCCAGGTTCGAATCCTGGGTCTGGCAAGTACACATTGTTTTTCAATTTGTGTGTATCAGGGTATGGACCTAATAGGTTGAGCAAGTGGCTGACATCCATTTCTCGTAAAAAACAAAATCTGTCAATACAAACCTCTACTCTGTGGAGGCGCATATGATCCTATCAGGATCGGACATGGTCGAAAAAAAGAGCAAAAAAAACCTACTATTAGGTTTTATTTCTGAGTAAGCTACGATAGGCTGTGCTAATCCGTCAATTACATTGAGCTACTTTACGAGCTGATGGCGAATTTAAAAGCGGGCGATTCAGCTACTGCGATTATGATGATGACACACAAAACTTTCCATTCGCTATGAAGTTCGTTTTTTACTGGGAGGTCGCTACTACGCTCTACAGCGCAGACGCAGTAGGCCCACACGCCGGCATGTAGCGTGTAAAGTTGACCGGCTTTCAACTTTTCTCGGTAGATTGTTTACAATCTGCTTGCTAGCTTGTTCGACAATGATACTGGGCGACTTTACAGGCAGATTGTAAATTCGCCAACAAGCAGCTCGTAAAGTAGCTCAATGTCATTGATGCATTAGTATCGGTTTATTTGACGATCAATACCTAGTATTTTTAGGGTGGGAATTAGTCGCACATTGCAATAATCAAAATTCACAAAAAAAAAATTACTTTAACATTTGGAAAGTAGTTTTCTCATATATTAAATGATTTCACAAATAAATAGATGAAATCACATAAAATAGTTTGTTTCACAAAACAAAAATCATGCATCACTCATTGTAAATACCTATAAGTTCACTCAATTTTGACAACTACACACATTGGTAAAATTGTTTTCACCGATAAATAATATATCGCACAAAGAAAAGGTAGAAATTCACAAATGTCAAAATAATAATTGTACGATTTATTAGAAGGCAATCGCAAAAATGATGCTTAGGTGTCAATATAAGTAATGTTTAACGCAGTAATAGTCGAGTCTAGTATGATAGGATAGAAGAAATTTTTGGTCAATCAGCTTCTTCACCGACGTATTTTTTATAATGCATAAGTAAACATACATGCCACATTAATATTTATGTTGTCCATCTGCAGCATCTGAGTATGTGACAACGTGTTTGATTTCAGGTGAAAGATTCATGATTTTCTTAAATACCTACACATGATGCAATGTCATTAGAACCTCTCCACCGGTTGATTCGTACCACATTATAACCTTCGGAGAATTCTTGAGAAGAACATTCTCTAAAAGTTAAATTGTACACAAACAATAATCTTGTATAGTATACAATATTTGTGGATAATAGCAGACATGGTAGCTAGTTGGTTTGATCTTTCCTTACCTGTAGTTTAATCTCCTGATTTACTGTAATAACCTTTATGTGCATAAATGAAATGTGCATTGTGTTTGGAGATTTCATTCCTTGCCTCTTTGATAGATATAATAAATAACGTTTACATGTAATATATTCATTGCCTTAATATGTATCTAAATAAGGTTTATTGAATTTGAAACCTGTTTTGTTAAATACATTGATACCAGATGAAGGTCTCCCACAGGAGATCACCTCAAAGGGCGGACCGAACCATCATCTTTCCCAAAACACCACAGCCTACCTCCACTCTTCGCGGTTCTCGCAACCCTCGGCCGAGCGGAGCCCGCCTCCTCAAAAATCCGAAATTCGAATTCGTCCACGCTCCCGCCAAAACACAGACGCGGTCTGCCGAAAACGGCCGTTCGCGCCGCCACTAGAATCCGTCGGTAAAACAGAGAGCGCGAGGACACCGGCAATCTGACATTGAAGTTAATGTCCCTCACCAAACCCGCCCCGCACCACCCTCGGTCTTAATCGAGAGAATCTTAATCGGGCCAAGGGGCCTTGCCCCCCCCCCAAAAACATTGAAATTGAAAGCCAATAGATTAGACAAATAAAAACACGGCAAAAAATGATTTGAAATTCTCCAGCACCCTCTAGAAAAATTTCTTAGATTTTAATTTCTAGCACAAAAATTTCGAAACACTAATGTCGGGTTTTTTTAAAGAATCACAAACTCTAATGGAAATGTCAAAAAATTCTCGGTGTCCACCCGAATTCCGGAGTGGTGTACACCGAGTGCAATAGACAAAGGTCCGATAAACGAGAAATTAGGCTGTGTTCTGTTGGGTAGGTTTGTGTACCTATAAGTTAAATGCAATAATACTTTTTTTCCATTTTCAATTAATATTTTGGAACTTCACTATTAAAAAACCCAAAATCGACGATAAAAATTCGGCGAAAAGTACGATTACACCCACCACCATGGGCTGACAGGGCTACAGCCTGGGGGCCCGGGCTTAAGAGGGCTCGGCGTGGCGGCTAGTCTAATTGTGAGATAAACATAAGTATACCAGAAATTTGTTATATTATAAAAAAAATCGCATGTGGCGCTATACTAACATAAAAAATATGAAGTATAATGAAAATATGATATACGTAACTACATGATAATAATTTACGTGTATCATTTTATATTACAATTATTTTTAGTGTTTCTAGAAAAATAAAAATGGTTATTTATCCAATATCAAAGGGTCGAATGCTACTTGGCTACCACAAGAGGGGGTCGCGACCAGTGGTTCATAGTATGATAACGATCGATAATATGATATGAGGTCCGACAAATCAAGAATTCAAGGGAATTATTTAACAATATAGAGAAATCCACGGAATACCATTTGGGAACACTACTGTAGAACATCACATTCCCCTTAACCCTGGTGATAAGTAAGGTTCCCCACCAAACATTCATGATGTGGGGGCCATGCCCACCACAGTCGATGGTGGTGTAAATTAAAAAAAAAAACATTTTTTTCGGTGGAATTCAGCATAAATATTGTGGATCTAGACCAGTGGTTCTTAACCGGTGCACCGCTGGCTTGTTGCAAGTGCACCGCGAAAATAATGATAAAAGCAGAAAGATCCGCGAAATAGCGAAAACCGAAAAAGTCCTTCGTGAAATTATGAAAGCCCATGAAAGATCTAATGTGATTTCGATGTTGCTGAATCGATCGCACGCGTCTACCGTTGGCCTCACAGGTTTTCGTTTCATAAATGAAAACAAAATAGTGGATCAATATCTATGCTGCAAAGAACTCACCGAGCGTACGATATGACAAGATGTTTTTGATTATATTTCTTCATATTTAGAACGATCTAAAATATCATGGAGGAATTTGTATGGATGGTGCTCCGTCAATGTTAGGCTCATTTAAAGGATTTGTTACCCTCGCAAAGACAAGAAACCCTAACATTATATCTACGCACTGTTTTATTTACACAGGGAATCTATAGTTTCGAAAACATTACCGCAGTGCTAAAACCTGTACTAGACCAATATGGTAAATTTCATCAAATCCAGACCTTTAAAAATAGGCATTTTTAAAAAAAAAATTGCATTTCTATGGAAGCTAAGTACGAATGTTTGCTTTTTCACACTGAAGTGAGGTGGTTACAGCGGCGCACCCGGGGGGGGGGGGGGCAAGGGGCCCTGACACCCCCCAAATATGAAAATTATCAGAATGATTTTAACCATTGAAATTGAAAGCCAATAAACCTTTGGGCTTAGACAAATAAAAACACTGGCAAAAAAATGATTTGTAATACTCCAGCACCCGTTTTAGAACAATTTCTTAGATTTTAATAGATAAGATTTAAAACACAAAAATTTCGAAACACTAATGTCAGGTTTTTTTAGAAACCCAATCCCTAATGGAACTGTCAAAAAATTCTCGGTGTCCACCCGAATTCCGGAGTGGTGTAGGTCATGGCTGGGGAGGGCTGACAGGGCTCTAGCTTGGGGGCCCGGCGTGTCGGGTTGACCAGATAAGTGAGATAAACACACATCATAAATTAGCTTTAGCATAAATAGTAAAAAAAGTCGCCTGCGGCGCTATTATACTTCATGGCCATGAACATTTTCAATTACTTATATAATTGTGCAATATATTTTTTGATTATTATGTCTCGATACTCGACAGCTCCATTATTAAAGTGGATGTATTGAAAATCGCCAATAATTCACTGTATAAGTACCCTTAATTTGAACTAAAACACAATTTGAAAAACGTTAATGTAGTGTTTCACACTGCCTTTAATCTTAGCGGTAGGTGGGGGGCCCGCCAAATATCCTAGCCTGAGGGCCCGTTTCAGGATGTGGGGACCATGGTGTCTCCTCGTCATGTGTCTCACCGAGACATCTGGAAAGCATAGAAAAGTCTGGCGGCCCTTAGGCGAGGCCACCCATCTCGCCTGCCATGCCGCATATGCGATCTTGTAGACCAGCTCAGATACAGTGTTTCTGTAGCTCACGCCCTCCACTCTCGATGGCGGTGTCAGAGGGACACCGGCGAGAGTTGTATTGATCCTCCTCATAAGGAGAGTGATCGATCCTCTAATTTGAACGTGTCGAGGGGAAAGACCCCCGCAAGGACCGCCAGGGCATCCGAAGATGTGGTCCTATAGGCCTTAGTAAGGCCAATCAGAGCAGCCCTCTGTCCGCTAAGCAGAGCCCTCTTCACAATTGTCAGCGAGGCTTTGGTGTGCCACACGCTGGAGGCATGGCCAGCGATGCCCATGAATACAGCCTCGTAGGCGATTCTCAGGGCCCGAGGCTTTAGGCCCCAATTGTTGCCCGCCAGGCGAGCAACCTTCTGATAGGCTGAGTTGGCCTTAGCCACAATTACTTTAGCATGCTTCAAAAAGGTCTGCTTCTCGTCCAGAACGACCCCCAAGTAGGTCACCTCTCGAGAAAACCTTATAGCAGAGTCGCCGAAACGCACTGCGGGTGATCGCTTATTTATGTTTATCTTTGAGCTGCCCTTGAGGAGGATAGCTTCCGTTTTTCCAGGTGCAAATGCAAGCTTATTAAGCTTACCCCAGTTTAGGATTCTCGATAATGCGTCCTTAGCTACGCGCTCGAGTGTCGGACGGCTCGACGAGCCAACTAGTAAAAGAAGGTCGTCAGCGTAGGCGATGAGCGCGCAGCCCGGTGGCAGAGGTAACGTCAAAACATCGTCAAAAAGTATATTCCATAGCAAGGGGCCAAGCACGGAACCCTGCGGACACCCCATGGTGGTCTCCCTGTAAATCAATTCAATGCTAGAGTCGTATATAACTTCCCTTTTATTAAAATAGCTTTGACTAGGGCAACGAGGTCCCCCGGGATCTGTCGGAGCCGAAAGACAGAATTAATGGCCACCATGCGGTGTCAAAGGCACCGGCTATGTCCAAAAAGAAGCCTGCCACAATGACTCCTTCTGAGTCCTCAACAAATTTCTGTGCAAATCTGATGGCGTCCTCAGTAGACTTGCCGGGTCTGAAGCCAAATTGCCTATCCGAGATAGGGTAAATTCTCTCAAGGTGGTCCTCCAGCCTTCTGCTGATTAACCGCTCCAATATCTTACCCAGCACTGGCAGAAGAGTGATTGGACGGTACGCTTTTGGATCATGCGGTGGTCGTGTGCTCATCTTAGGTATAATCCTAAGGAGACCATTCTTCCGACAGTCCGGAAAGATGCCCCTGATCATGCAGTCAGCATACAGCCCGAATATCTCATGAGGTGCTCGAAGCCACGCCCTTCTGGCAATCGCATTGCTGATCCCATCAGGTCCGGGGGCTTTGCCCGCCTTGAGGCCATCAAAAATTAATCCCACCTCCGACTGGGTAAGCTCAGGAGAATGCTGAGTCTCCAACGGCAAGATTGCAGATAGTCTTAGTTGACAGGTTCTGTCATCCTCATGTGCCGTAGGTATGTCCTGTGGAATTAGAGCTTCCAGCAGTATGGATGCAGACTCTGCGCTATCGGGGCGCCGCATAGCCGCCATGACTTTACCAAGCCTTGAGTCCAGCTTTATCACGCGGAAAGGCGGTCCCCACGGATTATAGCCCCCCATTTCAGAGACAAAATCCCGCCAGTGCTTTTTCTTGGCTTTATTTAACTCTTTTTTGAATTTTGCCCTTGCGGATTTATAAGCAATCTCCGTAGGTTCGTCATTTCTGGGTAAGTCGTTCTGAGATCTTCTAGCTCTTTGCAATTTTCTTTGGGCAAGTCTCACGGTCCTTCTCAAAGACGTCAATTTTGGTATCCACCATGGCGCAAGGTTGGGTGGCCTCAGAGAGGTTCTACCCAGCGTGGACTCCGCAGTTTGAGTAATGAACGCAGTCAAGCCATTGGCTCTTTGGTGGAGATCGTCAGCCGTCATGGCAGAGGCCAGGGGCTCTATGTTAGAACTTGCGAGTGCAAGCTTCCCGGTCGAGATGACGTCATATGACATCATTATGACGTACTACCGGAGTGATAATAGCATTCGAGAAAATAGCGAGTGGTCAGACAGCGGCGCTATTCATTGTCACCATACACATAGGTGTATCATAATAAAATTTTCTATGGTTATTCTGTGCGCGGTCGGCATGCCTCGAGCGTGACGTCACAATTACGTCATCTCGTCTGGTGCCACACGAGACGAGAGTTAGGAAATCGCGGTCCAGTCCACCAATTTTGACGTCAAAAGCATCTCAATTGACACCGCTCGTCCGAAAGCGCCTGGGAAGCAGTACGCTTTCGGTTTGGCTCAATGGGGCCGCATCTCCCGCAACTCTGAACAAAAATGTGATCAGACGGTAATCGCTAGCCACCGCGGCCGTGTGGACCTGCCAGTCCACGGCGCGTCTGGCAACGCCACTGGATGTCAGAGTGACATCAATTGTATGTGACTCACCATTTCTGGTGGAGAAAGTGGCCGGCCCGTCAGGGTCATTTAGCATCGTCAAATCAAAGGCGGCCAAGAGCTCCTCGAGTGACTCAGGACTGTCCATGTTACGTCTGGGCCCAGAGCAAGGACTGGACGTTAACGTCCGCCCCAACAATTATCTGCTTGCCTCTGCAAGCATATAAGATTTTCTCCAGTTGTTTTGTGGAATACAGGGTAGAAGAACTGTACTGAAAATACGCAGATATAACTACAATGGAGAGCCCCCTGTTATTAGCAATCTCCGCCACCGCGAAGAGCTCATTGGATAGATGCGAGAGATGCAACACAGTCAGTGCGGTGTCAATTACAAATATGCAAGCTAGAGATTTCGGGGTAGCTTGTATGATACGGCCACCGCTTAGGCCCCGATTGGTACCAAAGGCGTATGGCTCTTGTATCATAATTATGTCCGTATTCTGATCCCGAGCAACCTCTAGCAGCTCGGCAGATATGGCTCGACCTCTGCCCATGTTGAGCTTGGGAATCCACGTTGAAGGAGATCATTGTGGACAGTAATCAGTGCGGCTTCTTTCCTCCTCAATAGCGTGTAGGCGCGCGGGACAGTCGGGATCGGTGGCCAAGTGGCCGTTCGGCTTCTTGTAGCGCGTGCACGCAGGGCACTTGCCCAGTTCGTCTGCGGTGGGGCAGTCTGCTCTGTCATGCTCTTCTCTAGTGCAATGGCCGCACGTTGTAACCTTAGCGTTGCAACCCTTCGCCATGTGTCCGTATAAGTGGCACTTTGCACACTTGACAACTCCGCAAAAGTCACGCACAGGGAACGAATTCCACCCCATGAAAAGTCTGCCATCATTAAGCAGCGCCTCTCGAGCCTTTCTCGGGATCGACATTATCATATGCAAACGTTCGGTCTTCGGTCCCGCCTTGTGGCTCACTTTGGTTCCAGCGTAACCCTCAGATGCAAGGCCAGACGCCTCCTGGGTATTGTTTATGATTGCCTCCTTGAGCTGCTCTTCTGTCGTCTCAATGGGTACATTACAAATTATGACGCGGGGAAGCTTTCTCCCCGCGACTTGGGCCTTTAAGCCGGCCTCAGTCAGCCCAGGGACAGCCATGAGCCGCTTAGCCTCGTCGTCACTTTTGGGATGATGCGCACTCCCAAAGTTTCAGGCACTATAGTTTTCATGACCGCTTCCTTTGTGGCAGTCGATTCTTGACCGTCCTTAGTTGGATAAAACATCACCCCCGGCCTGGCGACAGTTTTCGGAGGAACTGGTGGCCATTCGGAGGCTCTAGTTGGTTGAGCCTCTCTACGGGTTACGTCACTCCAAAGAGCCCTGGGAGGAGCATTAGAAGGAGCCAAAAGACGGCATCGGCCAGCCGCAAGCCCTGACTCTCTTGCCTCGGACCCCAAGCATAAGCATCTTCAGCCTTCAGCCGAGAAAATCAGCCTTCAGCAGTGAAGCCAATAGCCAGCAAAAAACCGCGTCTACAACCGCTAACGACAATACCCTGCAAATAACTAACTGCGACAATATAATAAACACCAGCCTCAACAGCCTACATGTGCGTTTCTCTCATTCCACCCCGCTTCTGGCCTGCTAGTGATACGGCCTTCACCATTCTCTTCGACGGAGAAAGGCCGGTATCAACATCATAATATGCAGTTTTCACACTTCCATTTTCCAACTTCTTTGTTTTATATTCACCATTACATAATTTTAATATTTAAATTACTAATTGGTAAGCATATTTAAATAGGAACATCTTTACATGAGTAATGGCTCTCGCGTTTTGGACGCTTTCTTATAAATGCCTCGATCTGGACTCGTTCATCAACCAATTTGTTTTTTGTGGATGTCTTTCTCTTAAATCTTGTCCATGAAAGCCAGCTGGCGATGAATTTGTCGGAATGAATTATTGTTGTAGTATCTGTTAATTCAGCACCACTAACTGACGTTTGAGGATCAGATTCGACGGATTTTTCTGGACAATTAATTCTTACACCGACTTCCGGATCATTATTTGCACCTGATGGTATATATACCTATATAGAGAGAGAGAGGTAATTTTAAAACTACGTTACTTATGAGAGTATTCCTCTAGTAGATTCATTAGGGTTTTCTTTATCTTGCTGGTTCTTCGTTCTTCGTTAATTCCAACCATCTTAGTCATCTTATGATACCTACCATGATGTTAGCAAACAAAATATCGGATGGCAAAATTACAGTATTGGCATATATTATATGTTTTGTCATAATATTAATATTATACATTTCACGCAAACCTTGGAAACGAAAGATGGCAAAATGAGATATTTTGCTTTATAAGCTTCTGTCAACTTTCGAAAATCAACATTTTGATGATATAACAAAATGCCAACGCTCATAACTCCTATAGGTACTAGTGGGTCTACGATATATTGGGTTTTGCCATCTTATAGATCTCAACGAGAGGAGTCTGAATATAGTGATAACTCAATTTCGTCAAAGTCGAGTTATCAGGTTTTGTCATCAGCTGAAAACTGATGTATTCACCGTATTTTGATATCCCAGTATACAGAATATGACAAAGTATTAATAGATAATGATTATAAAATTGCCAGTCAAAAAAAGTTATACTGGCAACTTAGTCAGTGCCAAATGGCGGGACAAAAATTTCAAGTGTCAAACTGTCATAACAAATTATTATTGTGCTACGGGATAAGTTTTTGCGTAATGCAGCTCCACTATATTTTCTAGGAAAACCATAGCTTTATATAATATTATAGCAATGGAAATGGTAGAAGATGATAGTCAAGAAGGTCATCTTTCTATATGGCAAATGTTCCATTCGACTGCCGATACATTGTTCCAAAATCTAGAACAAGCTTCTGCTACTGATGGCTTGGAAAAACTATTGACATCGCTGCTCAACCACAAAAAGTATGATGTTTTTTTAAAATCTAATTTCACTTTATCTTACAAAAGTTTTAGGAAATGTCATTGGTTTTGCAAACAATATAATAAATTGTGTTTATAGAGGAGACGTCATAACCTCTCATCGGATAATTTTTACCTAGATAAACCTAATTATTTTGTGACATATTGATAACTTAGATCTTCCCTTTTTCATAGGAGTATATTTTATTGTTAGCTTAGTAGTATAATATCCGGCTCGCATGAACTGCAAGTTACCACATAAAAACTACATGAGTGTTTGCTGTGGATACTCGGCAGCAGCAGTGTTTTTGACGTTTTTGTGATCAATTGCAGTCAGTATCTGCCGGCCCAAGTCCTACCTTACATCCAGTACATTTTGTAGTGAATACAGACCACAAATAGCATCTGAAACGACAAAATGCAGTTTGTGTGGAGCTAAAACCCACTGAAACCTATCGGCCCCTACTCGGTAATGAATTTAAGCTTGAATGGACCCTGGGGTATTACATATCGGGAGGCTCATAACCGCTCGGCCGTCGTGGGTGTTGATCAGCGTTGCCAGATGTCCTGATTTATGCGGGGGGTCCTGTGTTTTAAGCAAAAATAGATGGTCCAGCGTGGGACAGCTAAATTCTCGATTAATCAACAAATGCAAATAAGACGTTTAGGTACAGTATATATTATAGTCTAAGCGTTTAGATTAAAATAAAAGAACTCGATGGATACATGATACACACCATAGCTTACTTGTTCAATTCAACATGATAAACCCATGTACAGGAGGACCTCGACTTTCGCACATAATTGGTTCCTGAAAATGTGTGCGAATATTGAATGTTCGAAAGTAGAGGGAAGTAAATTTTTTTTTAAATTGTCTGTATTTTAAAATATGTATTTATCAAGTAAATATAACATGTTTAAAAGGCGTTTAAGAGACATGTTTAAGTGGGGTTTGCGGGTGTTTCCCTTAAAAAGTTATCAAGAGTTAACTGTTTGCCACTCTTCTTTTTCTTTTCTTCGTATAGTATTTTATAACATGCTACGTCTTTATTGATCGCCCTACGCACTTGAGATATGCGTTCTCCATTGGGATCACAATTTTCCATAATATTTAAAAAATTGTCAAGATGCATGAAGGCTTCATTCATATTTTTCATTGTTAGAGTCTTGATGATTTTATCAGCTTCTTCTTCCTCACTTTCATTATATATTTCATTTTCGTCAGCCAATTCTCCAGTGAATTTAATATTATGAAAAGAATACCTCATTTTAAACTTGTTAAACCAACCGTTACTTGCTTGAAAAATCATGTTAGAATCTTCTTTTAATCTAGCCTTCCAATCTTTGTGCAAACTAAGAGCCTTCGCTTGAATAAATCTTTGTGCAAACTAAGAGCCTTCGCTTGAATAATTGAAATACTCAGAGAGACATCTTTTTGATGTTGGTCATCTATCCATGATGACAAAGATTTTTCCATTTCATCCATAGCTATGCCGTGTCTTGGAAACGATCTTTAAAGATATATTTCCACAGTTTTGAACGTATTCCTTAATTTTATTTTTATTTTTCAAAATTGAACATATCGCAGACCTGTTAGTATCATACGAACGTCCGATTGAAGCAAAAAATTCGCCGCTATCAGAACGTCTAATAATTTCCATCTTTGCCTCGATCGTGAGAAGTTTATGAGTCCTTGATTTCTTTTTGTTCGTTTCAACACTGCAGTTTTTCCATTTCTCACTCATGTTTATAAATTTTTAGGGTGAAATATTTCAAATGAATAAAATTAGCAAAACGCACAACATGACACGCCCGCACGCGCTCCTGCGCAAGACCATAGACTACGCAAGACTAAGCCTATCCTAGCTAGCTCACAAGCAAAGTGACGGGTGCGAGCAGGATGCAAGTGACGCAAGAAATGCACTTGCTTGTGAGCGAACGAGAAGGGGATATCTTAACCCCACGGCCCACAGCGCGACGTTTTAAAAAAACGATTTTTTTGATATGTGCGAAATAGCGAATTGTGCGAAAGTCGAACGTTCGTAAGTCGAGGTCCGCCTGTACTAAATTTTACCAATACACTAAACAGCAGAAAGAGACTCTTTAGTAAGTAAAATCTTCAGCCAAGCACAAATAGGCCAGTGTCAGGAAAAACTATTGTTTACTATTGTTATTTTGATAGCTAAAAAGTTTTGTAGTTTATGTTGTGCCATTTATGATAGATATTATAGAAATAAACATTAGAAATATGGAACTATGCGTTTTTTAGGTTGTCCCGCTTTTTGCTCCTAAATCGCGTTTTTTAATTTCACGTGGTAAAAATTTCAATTTAGTAAATTAATTAGCTAGCGTTGATTCTGGCAAAAAATCTCAAGGCAATTCAAACGTTTGGAGCTGCAATCGAAATTCTATCTTACAGAAGTTCGCACATTTGCGAATTCATATGCCTTGGAAGTGTTTTCATGGATCTTTTCAAACCATCTTTCAGACCCCAGGGTACTTACCAATTTGGAGGGGCTTTGGCTATAACTCCTTCAATCTGACAATGAATCTAACCCTGTTTGTACATATAATAAAATAGATTTATTAATTCATATTTTTCAATTTATATTTTTCAGAGAATTCTCAGATGTCCTCATTCCACGGTCAACTTCGCCACCAGATATAAAAAATGGTTACATTGCATTTTGTAAATGGCTATTGGGAAGACTATTCTACTTATTATCAATACCAAAATTTTCAAGGTGGTTTAAAAATCCCTTTTATATTTATCTATATATTCTGTATATATCTGTCAGTGGCGAGGGGTGGAGGTAGGCTTTTAAGATTCGACATGTTAAATAGTTCACACTAAACTTTGTCAGTCATACTTATACATTATTAGACAAAGTTTAGTGTGCACTATTTATGTCGGATCTTAACAGCCTACCTCCACCCTTCGATACTGGACTATCAAAGAAAACCAAAACAACCCTATATAAAACTCCCCGGTGCCCAGTATTAATGTATGTATCTAAAAACTGGGCACTCAGCATACAGCTGAGAGAAATATGGATATCTTTCAGAGGAGACATTAACCTCAGTGACGACGAGGAAGAGAGATGGAGTTAGATTATTTAGGAAGTAATCTTCAGCATTTCGAAAGTGCATCAGCAAGAATTATTCTATCGATGAAGATGTAAATATTGTTTAACAGGGCAGAAAAAAATAATATGAAACCAATAAAATATTTTTTTTTTAAATTTACTCTTGTAAAGTAACAAATTGAACACACCTTTTGGTATTGTTCTGACGGTAGAATGTAGAATGAATATGGAGTAATACCCCGCTTACACATGCATGGATTTACTGCTGACAGTACGTATTATTGCGGCCATAACCAAAAAATGCACGTGCAGACACATGTTATCGTGCAAATTGCAAAATTGTATGCATGGATTAAAAAAGTTCAGAATCTTCAGAATTTTTACGCGACAATTGGAATGTGCAATATCTGCGCCTGCGCAGTAGAACGATAGTGGCGAACCTACCGGTAAAACACTACCCCGCGCAGAAACTCATCTTGTGGTTAACCGATTTTCACGACCTGTCAAATAGTAGATACTATAAAATGACAACATCACGTCTCTCTTACTCTTGAAGAATGATATTGGCGTGATAGTCAGCACTTTTACGTGTTAACAGTTATTATCACGATAATTTTTACACACTATTACTGCATTTAAATCCATGCACGTGGACAGATGCTATAAATATGAATGAAGAAATACATTTTATGACTATTCAATAATAATAAAATTTGTTTTCTTTTTTAGATTACACTCAAGTACAGTATCTGCGCAGTTGCAGATCCTAAGTCTTCTGTACGCGAACGGTGCTGAATTTTTTAATGAAATCATCGTGGAATATTTTTCGAGCCTTCACACAATAATTGAACATTACAACGGAAAATCTGAATCGAAGAAATTGGTTCTGCGACAGTTCATACCGGGGAATACAGCTATTAATCCGGAATATATAAAATTCAATGCGATCGATATAGAAATCACCGATAATATCGTCTGCAAAAATTTTATAATATATCTAGTACAAATAATATGTCAGATCACTCTATCGACAAACGATTTTAACGTGTCGCACAAAAATAATAGCACTCTAGAAGATGTCTTATACGTATTGGAAAATTTTGATATTGACCTGAAATGTGCAGCCATTGAATTCTTTTCGATGATGATCGACCGCTTCGGTTTAATGTGTGATTCCGAATATATATACAAATTTTTAATACACACAGAATCGTTGGTTAAAAGTTTACCGATGATAATATTAACATTGCAGACTAAACAGCTGGAGGATTTAAACTCCCAGCTGTGTCAACTGCTGGCTATGATCACTTTGCTGGGTCCGAGCGAGAGTAATCGTTTGAACGGTGTCATTTTTAATATATCTAAACAAATATTAAATATAAATTTTGATTCTGAACACGTCACACAAAATGCAAACGAAAACGATAGCTCCGATGATATATTCGCTGCACGTTCAGAATCGGAATCGTATCAAAGTAACGATACCAATAATAATTATTATACATTCGAATTAAAAGATGTATGTAAACATTTAATGAATAAATTTTACGTTAATGATAGTAGAAATTTGAATTCGTTTGAATTTGATTGCTGTATTGAAACTATTCCGATAGTTTTGTATTCAAAACTAGTGACCGAAATAAAGGCGCAACCTGCGATTGGTTATATTGACTCGGAACCTATTATCCCTTTCAATGAAATAAGTGTAACGTATGCTAAACTATTATCGACGTTTACTTTAGCTATTGATGCTGCATGCGACAATACAAACTTATCCGCTGTGAACGGCCATTTAAAACGAGTCTACAGCATCCAAAATATATTCTACAAAGTCAATTTGTATTTACGCAATTTAGATCAAAGAAAAAGAAATCTGTTTAAAAATATATTCCAATTATCAAATGATAGTAATAACCCGCCGGAATCCGTCATAGACAGTCCGGAATTGCAATTCTTCTCCGACAAATACATTCCTACACTGATAAACGGAATGATAAAATTATTAAAAATCCAACTTCAACTGATCAGACAGCCTTTTGTTGAGATGTCTCTGATGAACGATTTCTTTTCAAAGTTAGTAAACATGGTGACAAAGATAAATTATCACGATTTGGAGACAATGTCGCAAATAAATTGGTTGTCTGTGTCGGGGAAATGTTCACTGTTGGAAAGTGTTCCTCGGACGACGCAGGAATATTTGTGCTCTGACGCAATTAAAGTGGAATCTTTGAATGTCTTGTTGACTCATTTGTTATTCGTAAAAGCGAACAATGTTGCCGACAAGTGGCGGAATGCGGTGATGCATCTTTTAAAGAATTCTCTCGATATGAACAATAAGAGATTAATGGTCGGGGTTCGTACGCATTATTATATTAATTTGATTTATACAAAACCAGTAACTTTGAAAGTCCAATCGTGGGATTCAGCCAGTGTCCAGTTAATCCTCCCAGACTACCCAGTCAGGCAAAAAGAGCGTTTTCTTCAATGAGTATTGTATATTCCAAAGATGTTAAAAAAATCTTTTATAGAGATAGATCCTAAGGGCCCATACGCACTAGCGGCAGACTGCCTTGCGGCGGTTATCCGCAAGGTGGCTGACGCTAGTGCGTATGGGTTCTAAATGTATTAAATTGAAGCAAAAAAGGACCTCAGCGAGGCTATTCTAACATATCACTAAACACCCAAAAAGTGATAAATGTGATACTTAAATATCATATAATATTATGAAATATCAAAAATTGAGGAATTCAATTGTATTAATAACTGTTATATTATTATATTTTTTAATACGTAGATAAGTTGCCTATTAATTATTGTTTACTAAACCTACTGGCATGTAGGCAGGTCCTGCATTGCTTAAGGCAAGACATTCTAAGAGGGCGACAGATTAGGGAAGGAATCAGTGTTGCCATATTTTCAAAGTGGAATTATAGTACCGAGCCTCCAAAATTATAGTATTTCGGCAAAAAGTATAGTACGCCTTGAATGACGAATACTTTTCTGCATTTGCCAAAAATTACGCGTAAAATAATTATTAACGTCACTTTTTTTTAGACAAAAATTCAAATGTAAAGTAATTAACGTCTAGTTTTTTTAGGCAAAAATTCAACTGTACTGTGATTAACGTCTCGTTTTTTAGACAAAAATTGAAAATGTAAGGTGATTAGCATCTCGTTTTTTTTTTGCAAAATATTCAGATGTAAAGTGATTAACGTCTCCTTCTTTTTAGACAAAAATTCAAATAAAAGGTGATTAACGTCTCGTTTTTTAGACAAAGGTTAAAAAGTTAGGTATTTTAGTTCTCCCGAACAGTTTTAGCGCTATTTTTTATCTATTTTTCCGAATTTTTTAAATTATAGTATTTTGGGCGTACTATACCTGTTTTATATCGTACATAGTACGCGGGCCAACATTATAGTACAAATACTATAATTATAGTACGGTTGGCATCACTGGAAGGAATATAAATAATACTACTTTTGATGATAAATTAGTTGAAGATTACAAAATTTTGCCTATGGCACTAGTTTGTAATTTACCACCCCGAACCTTAACACTCCCGTTACTGTAATGTCACCTTAGGTTACCCAGCCCATTAAACTGTAAATATTTCAGTAAATATGCACTTCACCATCTTCATATTTCGACTATTCCTAGAATCATCAATATTGCATCTCATTAAAATGTTATTATTTTCAAAATCGATAGCATTATCCTGTAAATATATTTAATAGATAGATATCCATCAGATTTCGTTAACCTGACAGGTAGATATGATAGAATGATAGATAGATAGAATGATAGATTGATAGATCTAAAAGTATACGAGACAAATATAGGCATACACAATTGTGAGAAAGAGATATGAAAGAAATGGGAGAGATCAAGATAGTATTATGATTTGTAGGCTGTAAGAATGTATAGAAATACTTGCATGATTATACTGTCGAAGTTGGTTATTACGATCACGGAAATAGCAAGATCTCAGATGTAATGAGACAACATTTTGACACTTTAGTTTATGATTTTCTCCATACATTTATTCACTTTTATAACGAACCGTAAAGAGAAGATTAATGTGTGACTTCCATGTAGGGGTTCCGTGAGATTTAAAAAAATGTCTCAAAGGTTCCGCCAAACAAAAAAGGTTGGGAATCATCGATCCAAACCATCAAAATCTCCTGATACTGTACTGGTCATGGCCAATGGATGCCCTGTCCGGAAAGTTGATGCAAAGCTGTCTGGTCGTAGGAGTGTTGATGTCAATTTATGTAAAGTTTTTCATAGGTTTTTTTGAATGAACTGAATGAAATGGCTCTAAACTGTCTATCTCACTCTAAAAGTTAACACAGCCAAGAGGGGGGGGGCTGTTAAAACATAGCAGTTTTTTTGCAGTTTAGCCTGTTAACTTATTGTAACAATTAACCTCCTCAATCGTCGATAGCCACCGATAGTCGCATTGTGTATAGAATAGACCCGCTGAAGCCTTTTGCGACGCTTTCTATCGGTCAGCGTCGCTCTAACTACGTTATATTTTCTAGACTTATGTGGTATGTTTATAACTATTGTGCGGATAAGTGTAATATATAATTTTACTCATCATTTTTTAGGTTCTAAACAACGCACCACTACTTTTACTGACGAAAGTATTACCAGAAAATGAACTGATCACGAATTATCTTCACCCTGCATTAATTTCAAAAGATGAAGACATCCTCAAAGCGCTCGTCGTAACACTTCCGATTATAGTCTGCATTTTATCGGGTCACTTTGCTCTCGTGCAATCAACAGAAGGAGTCTGCAGCGGCGATTTCGTGTATGCCCTCATAAAGAAACAAGGCATGGCCGTTGATCTCATCTGCTTGCAATGTTACAATTCCACAACGTGCAATGACGCCATAGAGTCACTGCTGCATTCGAGCAAAATTGTGATAATGGCCGAAAGGAGCTCTCTAATTAGATGCGATGGCAATAATTTATTGATTAAATTTACAAGGGTGTTCAAGAGATTTCTAAATATAAGCGAATACGGGTGCGTTGATGAGGACCATGTTGGAAATTTGATTCATTCTTTCGCCAAGCACTCCATTCTTGAGCCAGCGGCTATCGATCAGATTTTAAAAGAAGAATCGTTGAAGAATATTGCTAAGATAATTCGGAGTATAATTACAAGTATTTTGGTAAATATATTCTCTTTTTCTTATTATTATTTTCCTATCCTTACCAAATACCGCCTGTCAACGATTGCATTTTTGACTTTACAGTAGCTTGTTATGATATCTAACAAAGATTTACTAGTATTTTGAGCTTTGAAAACAGATGCTCTTGGTTAATAATGCTGGCCATGCAGCCTCTCGTCACTTCTAGGGTGAAGATGCGAGATCGCACATTGCTTAGTCATGCATTATATATGCCTCAAGAGAGTTTCAATTTGATCTGGCTTTTCCGGCATTCTGTAAGAGCTTAAAAGGTATCTAAGGAACTGATATGCATCAAGAAAACGTAGAAGTAATCCAAAGTGGTACCGATTAGCAAATAAAAGATTAATAAAAGATTAAAGTGTGCAGATCCAATTTTTTTCCCGTGTACAGAACTGTGTTTATTGTATATGGTCATCTCGTTCGGTGTCCCTTCCACTCATTCTTTCGGGCAAAACTATCGAACTTTACTTATAATATGGTACATTTGTAGTACATATCGTTGAGTTGATAAAATCTCTGATGTGACAAAATTTAAATTTTATAGGAGAAACAAAAATTGCTTCATGCTTTAGGTGGACTCCATACAAAATTTATATTGATTAAAATATTTACCTACATGGCATTGACCATGTAATCCACACATGTGCCTAATGCGGCGATTACATTATGATCACGTCACATGCTGGCACGGTGACAAATTTAGTCTTAAGGTTTCGTCATTCCACAGAATATTTTGAATGATCACTCTCTCTATAAATTCAATGATGGAGAGTGCCAACACTAATGTATTAGTATTTTGAATTATTATTCAATATTCATGTTAATTTTAATTAATTTTAACAGTTTCTACATGTGCGTACGTTAAAATTACTTGTGATATTGCATCCATAGATAATATTTTAAACAAAACTCAACCGGCAGGCCATAGATAATAGACGTAAACACCATACATAGATAATAATTTAATACATAATCCACAGAGAAAACTATTAAAAACAAAGAACACGCGATTTTGACATGAGTCGAAAATGTGTAGGCCTGCACTGACTAATGCGGTACATGATGTTACGCTTGAGGTGATCTCATTGTTGTCTGGCGGTTTTGGCAGATTTTGCTAACTGACAATGTTCGTTTAAAGGTTCAAAATGTGCTACGGGATGGGAGCATCAGTCTGATAACATTTGAATTACCAAGATAAACCACTTTACGTTACATTTTTTTCGGTAGCGGCAGCTTACTGTGACAGCATGTAACGTGATGATAATGTATTTGAAGCATAACTGTATTGATTCAATAGCAAAGACTTCAGATATGTATCTTATTTTAAGACATAAATCTGTTGTTTATGAGGGTTGATTTTTATGATATTATTTTCAGACCGATGACAAATTAGACGACAGCCTCAAATCTAATATAGTTGAGTCCACAATAAATTTTCTGCTAAAATGCACAAAGAAGAGCTTAGAGACCAAAGACAAAACTCTTCAAGAAGATTGCATGGAGGCCATCCGCCAATTCGGACTAGCTCCCTCCCAAAAGGTGATCCTGCCGAGCGTGAAAATGCTCACTTACTACATCATGTGCGGGACTTGTCCGTATGGCTCCAAGGCGGCCGTCTTTATCAGAGATATATGCGAGGGTCACCAGAGTTCGCCCAATCAGATTTATCATCGATATAAAAAGGATTTTTGCCGAATCATGATGGAGATGGTTGCCCACAATTATCTCCTCGGACAAGGCTTTGTGCCAACTATAATCAAAGTAAGTATATTTGGATTCAACCCATAGGTGTTTGTGACATCTGAGTTCTTCAGTTAGAGCAAGAAGTATCCACTAATACTTCTCTTTTGAAATTTATTAGAGTTAAAAAAAATTCTTATATGAGCCTAAGTATATGAATGCGAAACTGAAAAAAAAATGTGTATGTACCCCACTTTGTAGACCATTGATATTAGTGGCGAAGGGTGGAGGTAGTGTTATGTACATTTTTAACATAACTAACTTTGATACTGCTGGCAACCCCGATTATTATCGATGGTCACGTTGACACATTGTATGCGATTAGACAGATGTTGCTAATGTAATTTCCGGCCGCTTTTTGATTTTGTCTGCCGCCCAGTACAGTCGTGCTCCGTTTGAGTTTACCCAATATTAATCATGGACGTCACCTAACGGAGCACGATGCAGCCGTCGTGTCAGGAGTCTCTGATCGTTCCAATTTGGGTATTTTAAAACTATTATTTGATTCACCATTCTTCCTGTTTCTTTTCAAACTTAGCTGCTTGTATTTAAAGTTAGTATTTCAAATTTCAGTATCGAGCTGCTTAATTACTTTTTAATGTATTTCTAAATTCTTGCTTTTGCGATAATATAGTTTCTGTCAAGTATAAATTGCTCTTTTATTTATTGTTCCCAATTCTATATTCCACACTGTTAAATATTTATTATCTTTCACGGTCGTAAGATCGTGTGGCGTCCAGAAATTTATTATGTACATCCTAAACCCTGGATTGCACGAGCCTTCAGCCATGTAATCCCTTTTTTTAAATTAAAATTACAGTTATCAGTAGTCAGAGATTTCTGAAGGAATGCAGAGTTCGGCTTGAAAAAGATCAGGTAACTTCACGCCCCCGTGTCTCTTGCTCATACTATTAACTATCTTACTTTACTCCACTTTATTTTATTCTAGAAATCCCTTTATTTTGTAATTGTAACGTCAAAGATCACAATTACAAAATTTTTATATAACAGTAGGTTGTGGAGTTACTACATAGATAGTGCAAACTAACCTTTATCAGTCATACTTATTTGTTTTCATTAAACTAACAATACAATGTTACATCCCTGATTATCGGGCCACTCCCAATAGTCCAAATTACTTTATTATTAGGCGTAAGCATGCCCCTGATTTCATTATATACGATGGCTAACCGGACACGTATCTTAAATTCTTTAATTATCAGTCAAAATTTTTATATTTTAGGTACCTAATTAAAAGAATTAATGGCGATGGAAGAATTTGAAAAATAATATAATTAGTATTAAATAAATAAATAACTATGTACCTAGTTTGTGAAATTAAATAACATATACATAGCACGTAAGCATTATAAATAATAAGTTTCATATTGAGTAAGTAAAATTGTTTAAGGGCGAACGTGCTCAGCCTAGGTCAAAATAGAGCTTTTATTGCATTTTCAAACCATGATCCTGGACATTCCTTAAACGTTGTAGATAATCTATTTATATAATTTTGAAGCCTTGTTATCCTTCATATTTATTTTAAACATTTGATGACTGCAAAAAGTATTTTTATTACATAAAATAGTGTTCTCTTAAACCTCTCGCTCTAATGATTTAGAATATAGTCATATTTCAGTACATGAATGTGCAGCGGTGTTCAGATTGTTTACATTTATTAATTTTTAAACGCATTTATAAAACCATTAGTATAATTTATGACGAGATAATTTTAGTAAAATATTTACGTTAAAAAATTATATTTATAATCTCTGTGATCCCAAATTTGACAAGAATTAGGCATTTTATTATTCAAAAAATGGGCAAAATTAATTAATTAAGAATAAGGTTGTGTTTTTTTGAAATACGCCATTTCTTTTGTCATTCCCCAGTGGTTAAGCTACAACATACGGCCGTAGCCATAAATTGACACACTAAAAAAACTATGCTGAGCATGTCGCCCCTTCATAATGTAATTATGCGGACACGCAAATACGCTTTATAGAATGTGTCGTTTCAAATAGCTGACTAATGTCTAATCTATTTTTGTCGCGATCAGCTTTAGTGACCGCTTTCAGAGAACAAGAGGGTATTGTTTTAGGGGCTCCTTGTGGGTACGAAGTTTGCTTCAATTACATTGGTAATTGGAATCGGTTAAGAAAAAAAATTCAGTCTGGAATATCCCGTCAACCTGAAAGTACGTTCGCCAGAGTCGGGGTTTGAACTTAGGGGTCGTCCATGAGGTGAAACCTCCCTGGATGGCCTCTCAACACAGTTAATTTATATAAGTGAATGATGTCAAAAATAATAAATAACAAGTAACATTATTTTAAATTATAATTGTAAAAAAAAAAATAGTGAAAACACATAAATATAATACACAATCAATATAAGTGTTTTGATTTAATTTACTGTTCATCTGTGTGCTCGTACTCACCTAAATAAAGAATTACAGACTTTTCAATTTACAAATAAATCCATTTATTAAGTACCTACAATATACAAATAAAATTTCAAACAAATAAATAAATAATTTTAATTTTGATATTACACCCAATAACCACGGAGCTAATCTATTACTTTATTGGGGTGTATTAATAAGTTGCAGATGGCTTTGGTTTGTTTTTAAAATTCAATTAAACCCTGCGTAAACCAAGCCATAATAGATAAAAAATATTTTGTATTTATTATGGTTTGGATTAGGCATAGCTTATTTGGATTTTAAAAACTAACCAACATCATCTGCTATTTATATAGTTAGTTCAATGAAAACAAATAAGTATAACTGATAAAGTATACTGTGCACTGTTTAAGTTGGATCTCCACAGCCATCCGTCACTGACTGATGTGCATATTGAAGAGATATACTTTTCCGACTGATTCATCAGTCCTGATTTACGATTTGATTTCATTTCAGATCGGCAAAGCGTTTGGCTTCATCGGCTACCGAGAATTCATCACGAAAGACATATACCACGCGTTACCGTATCTCATTCCCATCATAATGACCACTGATAAACTGAAACCCATAATACAGGAGATATCTTCCCTGGTTTACTGCACCCCGGAAAAATTTCTACGTGACAGGTTCGCCCATCTGTACAGTCACATTTACATTTACGAAAATGAAATAATGGCGGAGAAATGTTTTAAGTATATATTGGAAGTGATCCGCATTCCAAGAGACGCTCTGATCAAACAGCATTTTAGAATAATATTGACTGAATTGTTGCTGCAGTATTGTTGCGGGCCTGAAAAGGTTTTAAAGGCATGTCGATACCTTGCAACTAAAGATCCTGAATATCCTCCGAAGCCTTCCGGTGAGCACTTGCCCCTGACGGATGTGGCTGACTTTATTCAGCCTAGGTTCTTAGGAGTACTCGCTTATTTCGATAGCAAACTTGTAAATTCTAAAGTCGCCACATCTGTAAAAAGAAAAGCTCTCCAAAGCTTTCCCGATATATTAAATCTCATGGGGCCCAGACACATGACTGCGCTTCGATTTAAAATACTTGCAACACTGCGGACGGCCATGACTATGATGAATGAATTCCCGCTGTTGAACGCTAAAGCTTGGAATGCGTTTGTACATAACGTGGATGCGATCGCTCTCGGACCGATGCTTTCTACAATCTTCGTCTCTTTACTTCCACTTTTGCCACTCACTCCGAAGGAAACCAATGAGATATTTGAGTACCTGATAGTGAATAATGAAAACCTTCTCGGTAATCACATACCTGATCTTTTCTTCTTGGAAGATACGAGTATAAGTGAAAAAGTGAAAGCCATTGTCAAGAAGCACGTTGTTAGAATTCAACCGACGTCATTCATCGACAAGCTAAATTGGTATTTGAAGTCTTTGAAGCAGGACACTTCTGAGATTAAAGTTCACACGCTGAAATTTCTATCAAGGCTGATTAAGACGCACCAGACCGACATAGACAAGGCCATCTTCGGGGGCAAAGATATACATCATTCAATCGTTGAATTGTTTGATACCTTGATCGCAGGTAAGGATATTTTGAACCTTGTGAATCCAAAACATTTTCTTTTCAGAAGGCAGTAAAAAGTCAATAAATTTGATAAAAGTGGAATCTATAAATTAACGTGTAGGACATGCATTGTTTTATGACCTCTACTAATTAACAATATGGTATACAATAAAAACAAGCATTAATGGATTCCCAAATTGAAAACAGTATGTACACATATTTGATTTGAAGCCTTGACTGAAATGTCTTATTCTAAGATCATATAGGCCTCCATAGAATGGAGGTTGTACAACAGAATTTTGTTTTTACGAGTTATGGATGTCAGCCACTTGCTCAACCTATTAGATCCACACTCTGGTTCAAACACACATTGTATTGCCAGGCGGACAAATTCAAAAGGTCTCAATTCAAAAATGGATTCACATTTTTCTCGATATAGTGGAGTATCTTTTAAGTTTTTAGGTATCTAATACGGATGTCAGATTAGTTATCTTTTGATTTGCAGGCTGCCGAGACAAAAACAGCAGCCTGAGCAAATGGAGTGCAATATGTTTGGGCGAGCTGGGAGCTCTGCAGCCTTCTCTGTTGCCTCGCCGCCCTGCCGCACTCAAAGGCGGTGACTCATTTGCATTCAGCATTCGCGACGCCAGCTTTGTGAAGGCGGCCCTCAACCAACTATGCAAGGCTTCGCATAATGAAAGATATACTAAGGTATATTTTCTTTCTTATGGCCGAGATCAGGAGTCAGAAATGCTGCATTTGACATAACATTTTTGTATTTAACGTAATGGATGTTGATCTGATGGTGATTGATTTGGCACTGATTCTAAATGTGCCTGGGAGATATATAAATTTAGAAGGTAGGGTGGATATAGGGACATAGCTGACACAAACAGTTTTCTCACCTATATTATAAGTGGTATTTTTTTCTTTTCTAGAATATGGACTGCTATTCTTTAGCGATTCAAGAGATATTGAAGGCTTTCAACATAACACCAAAGGGGGCTAATAAAGGTATATGGGACAGTTTCCCAGAAAATGTGCAGCAAATCATGGCACCATTAGTCAATTCTAGGTAAGATTACAGTAAGACCTCGTTAATACGAATTCCACGGGACCGAAAATCGAAAAAAAATTACGAATTATAAAATGTGTGGGGGGGGTAATATTAGAATAAAATTTTTTTTTATTTTTTTTTTTATTTTCATCAATATCATTTTATGATCATAGATGTGCCTACCAAATTTCCGGTGCCGTGTGTGTTAATGGGTCATAAAATGTCAGGATTATTTTTATTACCTTAAAATAAGTAATTTATGATGTTTTACGAAAAGTCTGTCACAATTTTCAATGACTTGCTCATGAAATAGTGTACTTTATTACGATTTATTGAATATTTTTATATGCCAGGACTCTTGAAATAATTTCGAATTACGAAATTTGAATTAAAGGTATGGTTTTATATGAAAATAATGTTCAAGGGACTTTTTTTGCGAAAATTTCGAATTATCTGTGTTCTTATTAACGAGGTTCTACTGTATTAGTTTTTATAAGAGGTGCAGGGTAGAGATTTATTTGTCTGTCCCTTATTTATATCGAGAAGTCGTGGATTGTGATTGAAGTTTGTATGTTTTATTAAAGTTTGCAATGACAATTAATACAATGCGGCATGGCCCCCACATCTTGAAGCGGGCCCCCAGGCCAGGATCTTGGGCGGCCCCCCCTATCTATCGCTATGGTTAAAGGCAGTCTGATGCTCTCCAGTATTGTTTTTCAAATGGTGTTCGAGGTCAAATAAAATTCAGTGTAAGTTAGCAATTTTTTAACACATTGAATTATGGAGTTGTCGAGTATTATTCGACACGTCCCAACAACCATATATTTTAAAATGGTAATAACTCCGAAGCAAACTAGCGTTGCAGGCGACTTTTTTTGCTATTAGAGCAAATTTAAGATGTGTATTTATCTCATTTATCTGGTCGACCCGTCTCGCCGGCCCCTAGGCTAGAGCCCTGTCAGCCCCCCTCCTTGTTGGGGCCATGCAATGCAGGTATAGTATAATTTGTACAGTGAGTCTAATCATGTACTCAGTTCAATTGACTACCACGCTGAAAAGTTAATGTACTGAACTAGACGAGCTAGATAAAAGACTGAGCTGAACTCATTGATAAATGAAAATGCTTTATATAATTGAACAGGCCACCCCTTCTCTATCTTCTCTATGATAACGATGTTGTGCTCTGTGATCAGGGCCGCCTGGACGGTGCCGTGTGCGTTAGTGGGTTTACATTTATTTGAAAGAGCTGCGTTAAGATAAAAATGCCTTGCATTAGTGTATCAACCGTAAAGTTCTTTATACCAATGTTTCTTAACCTTTTTACATTTGCGGACCACAAAAAAATCAAAAAATGTTTTGCAGACCATCAACATTGGAATAAAATAATAAATATTTAAGTATATTTACACTATTTTTGAAACAATTGTCGAAATATAATACAACCCCACTTCAAATGTTGGGTTTCTAGGTAGGTAACTATTTTTGAACGGTAGAGAATTTTTGCGGCCCACCCAAAAATCTTCGCGGATCACCGGTTAAGAAACTATGCTTTATACAATAAACCATAATTATTTAGACAAACAGTCACATGAAATCATAAATTACAATATGTATGTTAGTAAAGAAAATAAGACACCAACAGCAGGCTGCTATTTTCTTTTCTATTTACAAACAATGCTTTGCATTTGCAGCAGCGCAGGGAATATTAACATCGAGAATCGTTATAACGGTTTTTATATATTATGATAATTATTTAACTCTCTACAATAATATATTGTTTGAATTCTTTGGTGTGTATTTACACATTTTAAATTGTTTGTAGGTATACGTTGGCGTTCCCGATGAATCCCAAAAATGTGCACCCTGTTTATGGATCTAATTTGGCGGCGACGTTCAACGAATGGACGTTTAAGTGAGTATTGTATTTCCAATAATAGCGAATGGTATTTTACGTATGCTACACGGTCATCCAAAAAATTACAGCATCGAAGACCCGTTTCTGTATAGCAAATCTAGTGAATAAAAGGTTTGATAGGTTAGATGACTTGATACTTACCAAGCACCTACCACAATTTTATATAAATTATACAAAATGATTGTATTTCTAATGACATGGCAACCACTACAACAGGCAATTTTCTCCAATTGATTCTTCATAGTCGGTTTCTAAATAATGTAAAAAAAAACCATTTTCCGAGATAATTAAAGGCAAATATTTTAGAAAATAACTCATTTAAGCGTCAATTACATTGAGCTACTTTACGAACTGTTTGTTGGCGAATTTAATAGCGGGTGATTCAGCTACTGCGATTATGATGATGACACACTAAACTTTCCATTCGCTGAGAAGCCACAAGCCAGCGTCTATTTTGACAGAACGTAGTTCGTTTTTTTACCGGGAGGTTGCTACTGCGCTCTACTGCGCAGAAGCAGTAGGCCCACACGCCGGCGTGTAGCGTGTAAAGTTGATCGGCTTTAAACTTTTCTCGGTAGAGTGTTTACAATCTGCTTGTTAGCTTGTTCGATGACTACACTGGGCGACTTTACAGGCAGATTGTAAATTCGCCAACAAACAGCTCGTAAAGTACGAGGGTGGGTCAATAAGTCCTTAGAAAAGCCAACAGGTGGCGCGACTAGTACTGTAAGCGGTTTGTTTTCATGCAGCGGCACTACCGATTCAGTATGCTGCGAAGTTTCAATCAGATTGGTCGGGTTGTTGTTTTTTATTTTCGTACATTTAAAAAAAAAATTTGCTTGTTTACAAAAATGGAGAAAATTGAGTTTAGAGCTGTTATTAAACATTTTAATATAAAAGGGTTAACAGCAAAGGAAATAAAAAATGAGTTGGATTTAGTTCACGGCATATCTGCTCCTTCACTTGCAACTATTTATAACTGGTTAAATGAATTTAAACGTGGTCGTACATCAACAAAGGATGAACCACGCTCAGGACGTCCTGTAGAGGTGACTACACCAGAAATGATCAATAAAATCCACGATATGGTGTTAAGTGACCGAAGATTAAAGTTGAGTGAGATAATTGAGGTTACAGGGATCTCAAAAGGTAGCGTCATTTCTATTTTACATGACAAATTGGGCATGAAAAAAATTTCTGCAAGATGGGTGCCGCGTTTGCTCACAGTCGACAATAAACGCAATAGGGTGGTGGCCTCTAAAGCCCTGTTGTCGCTCATGCAACGCAATCCGGATGAATTTTTTCGTCGCTTTGTGACTGTAGATGAAACATGGATACACCACTATACTCCCGAGACGAAAGAACAGTCAAAGCAGTGGATTGCGAAAGGCGAACCATGTCCAAAGAAGGCGAAAACCGTAAAATCAGCTGGTAAGGTTATGGCTACTGTATTTTGGGATGCACGTGGAATTATTTTCGTTGACTATTTGGAAAAAGGAAAAACAATAACAGGGGATTATTATGCATCTTTATTGGACCAGCTAAAAAACAAAATTGAAGAAAAACGGCCTCATTTAAACAGGAAAAAAATCCTCTTTCATCAGGACAATGCCCGTGTTCACACATGTTTACGATCAATGGCTAAAATTGAAGAATTGAAGTTCGAATTGGTCCACCACCCACCTTATTCGCCAGATTTAGCCCCCAGTGACTTTTTCCTTTTCCCAAACTTAAAAAAATGGCTAAGTGGACAACGTTTTTTTTCAAATGAAGAAGTCATCGATCGGACAAATGCTTATTTTGAGGACCTTCCGAAAACTTATTTTTCTGACGGTTTAAAAAAAATTGAGAAACGTCTAACCAAGTGTATTGAGCTCCAAGGAGATTATGTTGAGAAATAAAAAAAAAATACAAAAATAAAAACTGTTTTAATGCTTTTTTCTAAGGAATTATTGACCCACCCTCGTAGCTCAATGTAATTGACGCTTTAATGTCAATGTGCGTCTTCTGTAGTGTGAACCTTTCGCTGGAGTCAGACAAATTCCATTTTCTAACCACACCACTTAATGTGGGCTCTCTGCGTGAGCCTCAGGATTTTGAAAATTATAAACTGATACATAATATATTTCATGCGTGATTATCATTATTTCATGAAAACGTCACTCTATCAACAAATGCGTAATGGGGTTGAATTTCATACACAATGTTTGTTCATAGTTGGTCATATCAGCTCATCCCACTTATTGACATGGAGTCCATACAAGAAGTGCTTAGAATGGTGCGACCCAGCTTCAAACGGGATTTGCAGACTTCTCTGCTGTTCCTGCCGTACATTGTCCTGCATGCCGTCGTGTCCAATGACAACGACACGCACAAAATAATTCAAGAAGAAATCTTGGCTGTTATTGGTAAATCATAGTACATAATATTACATTCAAAGAGAAAGGTTAGAGCTAGGGATTCCTTTTTCGATACCTATGAATTCCGGGATTGGCAAACATAATCCCGAAACTTTCGGGATTGATTTATTTATCATTTTTTATGGAAAATAAATTAAAAACGAAAATATAACAGAATTTTTTTTTAATAACAAATAACTACATTAGAAATAAACTGAGTTTGAATGAAGTTTGATTAATTTATTACTTATATGTAAGTTGATAACTCATTTTATTTTTTCACATAAATTAATAAAAATGAGAAATATTGGGAAAAAAACAATGCTTCGCACTTTTAACAAAGTAATTCCACCATGATCTCATACGTTTTACGGCAGTTTCATATTTGGCTGACTAATTAGATTTATGAAGCGGACAGGCCATACACCATGATTAGCTTTACTATTTTAAATCTCGCTATTCTGGAGATTACTTCGGGCATATTCAGAATAATGATTTAATTAAGTACCTACTTAAATCTTTAATTTTTTGCAACACAATATGTTATTTATTATTTTATTTATATTACAATATTAATGTATTTCCAAGATGAACGTACACAATATTAACAATAAAAATGTCTTCAATAGTATAAATTATACTAGATATATTTATTTTTGACGGTTTTTATCAATGTTATTTGTATATATAAAAAAAATTATATTAAGGGGGAGAGGCACGCCAGCAGAGAACCTAGCGGAAAAATACGAAGCTTGCAATTTGAGATTTTTTTTGATAATTTACAATTTCAACTGTATTAATTAATAAATATGTATCTGAAAACATTAAAAAGATTTTTTTTTTTTTTTTTAATTTAAAGATAAACTTGCAATTGTAAAAAAATGTAATAAAATGTGAATTTGCTGCAGGGTCACATCTTATTATTATATTATATTTTATGGTCATATTTATTATTAAAATTTAGTTTATCGAGTTTTAGATTTTTTGTCATTTAGATTTTTGACTAATTCATCGTTTTAATATTTTTTATATTTATTTTAAAAAACATCGATTTTTATAAAAATATAAATGTGTATAACTTGAAATCCTTTATATTGCCGGGATTGGATATTGTATATTTTTTTTTATACAGAGCTGTTCGAACCCCCAATTTTTAAGAGTCAGTTCCTCAAATTAAAAGTCAGAATCCGGTTCTTAGAATAAATCAATTTACTTATTTTTTTTTATTACAATCATTTGTGGATTCATAACAGATTTTTGTGTTATGAGAAATAGATGTTTCGTCACTTGCTCAACCTATTAGGTATATGCTCTGCGTCCAAACACACATGTGAAATTTTCCAGACCTGGAATTTGAACCGGGGACCTACGAGATTATAGGCTGACGTTTTTTCTGTTTATTGTTTATAGCTATGGGTTTTTTATTCTCAGGCCTGGACTCCTTTGGAAGTGCAACAAAATCAAAAGTGGAAATACCAAAATATAGAGTATTAAGAAGTATGAACCTCACACCTGTTATGACTCCATTGGTTCTGGAAGAAGGCACCCAGGTATATTTCTATTATTACCAATTGAGAAGTTGAGTATTAAAGAGATCCATGATCATAGATGACCAAATGAGGCTGATTGTTTCAAAGTCGGTAACCTCCATATCCCCCCATCTATATATTATTATCTGTCGAGGGGTGGAGGTAGGCTGTTAAGATTCAACATAAAAAGTGCATACTAAACTTTGTCAGTCATACTAATTTGTTTTCATTGAACTAAGAATACAATTTGCAGATGGTGCTGGTTAGTTTTTAAAAATTAATTACTTAAACCCTGTCTAAACCAAACCAAAATAATTTAGGTATGCTATGGGCGATTCAAGAAAAATAGTGCACGCTGTTTTTTAGTCATACTTATTTGTGTTTCTTGAATTAAGAATACATATTACCATCTTTGTTGGTTAGTTTTGTAAAATTCATTAAGCCCTACCTATACTAAACCATATTCAATAAAAAATATTCTTCTATCTATAAATATCTAAAATGTATGGTTTTTGACTATTATCTACTATGGTTGGAAATAGGCAGGGTTTAATTGAATTTTAAAAACTAACAAACACTATCTACATATTGTTGTCTTAGTTCAATGAAAACAAATACGTTTGACAGACAACTTTTAGTGTGCACTATTTATGTCGGATCTTAACAGCCTACCTCCACCCTTCACCACTGTTAGGTAGTATATGTGCCAGTTTTTATAAACTAAGTCTCGGCTTCTGCATCCATCCTAATGTTCCTCCGCCCATCTCCTCCAGGGGCCTCCAGGGGTCTAGTGTCTATTGGGTTTACTTTATGAACTGCAAAAAATTCTTTGCCACAGACTAATCATTGATAAAAAGTAATTACATTTTATAAAAGATTTAACTAAGACTTATTTTATAAAATATTCTTTATAAAAGATCTTTGATAGTCTAACACGGGCTCAACATGTAATTATTAATGATTGCTTCATTGGTTCAGGTGGAATGTAGTAAAATGGTGTACATCATATTGGACTTTTTGAATCGCTGGTTGCTGGAGTGGCAGAATTCAAAATCAAAACCTGCAATTCAAGACAGAAATTATCTGTAAGTAACAACCAAACATTCTTTTAGTATGTATCTATTCCTAATCACTGCCAGCCAATTTTTACTAGGTGAACTTTTATAGGCCAGCTATTTTTGGAATAAAATAAATCCCTTAAAAAATATGATATATGAACAGAATGATATATATTTGTGAAAAGTTACCAAGTCAACATGTCTCTCTCGAGTTTATCGTGAATATTTTCACATTAAAATAATAAATATTGTTTAGAAAATATACACAAATAGTTTATTCAGAAATGTTTACTAGAACCCACGAGTTAACTTGTCCGTGGCACTGATTATAGGGTTGATGAATACCTTGGCTGATAGATGTCACTAATTATGAGAGAAACTCAAGCAACTTTCATTTGTTGCGATCTCTTCAATGATTTAGTTCGACTGTCATTTCCTCTGACCATTTAAAAATCGACAAGACGAACAAACGATAATTTTACATATTTCAACCATTTAAATCTGACAGCAGATATTATTATGTTTAAATATACCTACCTTTAATTTGACTGAATACCATCTTCTGCTATGTACTAAGTTGCTGGCTAGGTGATGTCTAAAACTGAATGATTTCGCAGGCGAATAAGTGGTTTCCTTGACGGCTTCTGTAAGCTGACGATAGCGGAAGGTAACTTCTTGTGCGGGCAGTTCGAGAGGGCTTTGCAGTATCTGGAAAGGTACATGAGCGAGGCGCCCCACCGCCTGCAGGAGCAGCTTGGCTTCCTGGCAGAAATATACGCCGTTCTCAACGATCCCGATGCTGTTGCAGGTCATAATCTCGACTACTTCTCTGGTCGTCACAACTGACACAGTACACTATCACTCCTTTTTTACTCTGAAAAACGTTTGCTCTTATCTAAACAAAAAACAAACCCCTTTTCGACACACTTAGAGAGACATTAACATTTTTACACCAAATAGTATATCGTCACTGTTCTGGCAGAAAACACTAATTCGAAAAAATTACATATTTAGTTAGTTATACCAAAATGTTCCTTATTTCAAACTTTACCGTCTGTAAACCTTCTTAATAAATAAACAGTCTTTATTTTAAAGTCATCCTTTTTACGATTACTTAATAAACTCACATGATAGACCATTTCAAACATTTTAACAACTTCAAAGTCAAATTACTCAAAACTAGTATTCTCCAGTTAGTGTGTTCTGCCAGAACGGAGACGATATACTTCAATACATTATCTCTTGAGAATGGCCTCTACAACGAGCATGTAACGTCGAAAAAAGAAAGAGAACACGCACTGACAACAATAATAAACAATCTTGAAATTAGTATTAAACATTATATATTTCAAATGTTTATCAATTATAGCAATACAAATTCACATGTTACCAAATCGTATTTACTCTCAGAAAGCCCATGTAGATAACTCATGGAAAAATTTAGACTTGCTCCGCACAAACCACATTTCGCGTTTGATTCAGTGCAAAAACTGCAGTTACATTTGGGTGAATTACAGTCGCCATACAGAGTAAAGCTGTGGACTTTTTTTCTACAGCAGCAGTCTAGTATGAAAATGGAAGTTATGACCACAAGTAACTATAAAGTATGGTCCATGTGGGGAAGGCATTTTCAATGTTGTTGAAACAAATTTATCTAACTAATATACTCATATTAACAGGCATAATGCGAATGAAACAAGGCGAGCCGTCTCTTTCCGAGCTGATATTGGCACACGAAGTGACGGGACAGTTGCAAGACGCTGCCACATGTTACGAAAAGTGCGCCCAACAGGGTGACATTGATGAAGACAGGTTACAAGTGAGTTTTTTTTGATTTTTACTATATTATTTTCTCTGGTTTGTCGATGTCAATAGGCTAACAACGAGTAAAAAAATTATTTCATGATTATCAGGGTATGCTGGACGTGTATCTGGGGCTTGACCAGCCATATACAGCTCTGAGACTCCTGCAAGGAACAGACGTGGAAGATCCCCAAGAGAAAGCGTTGGCTGCCGAACCCTTCTGGAGACTTGCCATGTTCGATGACCTTGAAAAGCTTTTGGAAGAACCAAGCGTAAGATGTCTTATTTTAATACAGCGAAACCCCGATTTTACGTTTTTGAAGGGAAAGAAAGTTAAATAAATAAAAATAAATTATTTTTTTATTAAAAAATCATACAAATTGGTTTAGAACATATTATGTCAATGTGTTCTTTCACCCTTTCGAGAATTGTTTATAAATAGAAATGCACTTTCAATGCAATTCATTTCAATGATTGCTATGCATTAAATTGAATGTGTCCAAATAAATTGGATTTAAATTCAATTTTGAATATTTCAGCGCATCCATGCTATACACAAGACTGCTATCGGTAACTATCGAGGGTAGTTTTTCATATGTTACACGAATTATTATAATTGTTACAATAAGTTAGCCGTTTAAACAGTCAAAACTGTCTATCTCACTATAAAATTTAGCACAGCCAAGAGAGGTGCTATTAAAACAGCACTTATTGTAATTGTTACAATAAGTGCTAATACTTCGACACAAAAATATGAAAAACTACACTCGATAGCTGCCGATAGCAGTCTTGTGTATGGAATAGATGCGCAGATGTAAATTGCAGGAGATAAAAATGTAAAACTGAGAATTAAGTGTACTAAAATGAAACGGGAGTACAGGAACTACACGCAAACGTGAATTGCAGGGACGTAGACTCAGTGTTTCCACTGTATAACTAAATCTAAAGTAATCTAAAATTCGTATACTCCTTTCAAATGTCTATGTCAAATTAAATATTCACTTAGGTGTCATCAAGCGACCGATGGGGTGTAAGCGTCGGTCACTGCCTATTGTCTCTGCGGTCTGGTTTTCGCAGTGACCTTCCTCTTCGCCTGAGTGATGCGAGGAGTTCTCTCATTGGTCGATTGGCCGGGGCCAGCGGTGGAGGATGCTCCAGTGAGGGTGTGTGGGACTACACGCACGCTTATAATTCTGTCCTGTGTCTGCACATGCTGAGCGAGATCGAACACGCCGAAGACACCGTTTACAAGTATACTAGCTCATATAAACTGTCCTCGTTACTGTAAATTTTAATTTATTGACAAGTCTTGGTGTTAAGGCATTTTGACAAATATTAGTTAATTATAAGGCTAATTGTAAAGATGTCAACGTTATCTTAACCCTTTTACTCCCACGGGGCCGATATTTCGGCCCACCATACCTATGCGAAAACTCCATCTGGGCTGATCCATCGGCCGAAAGTTTGGAACCAAATTTACGATTTATTCCAAATTTTTTCCCGTCATATTTCGTCTCATGTAGACACAGCATTATATTCACTCTGTGTTGGGCATGACTAATATTTATTTTAGTGCCGCACTTGTTTATAATTTGGCATACCCTAATAACTCACAAGTCATAATTGCTCTTGCTGTCGAACTCGAGACCAAAGAGGGTCATAAAAATAATAAAACATTATTTTTATGACACATTTTAAATTCTGATATTTCTTTTAGTTGTTTTATGATTCATATATCAGATTACAAAATGAGTTTTGTAATTTTTGAACTAACAATGGATGCTACTGTACTTTCGGTAAGATGGTGAAAAAATTCACAAATATAAATATGATTATAAATGATTTAGTGCTTTGAGACTTATTTTTTGAAATTACTTCATTCCCTTATCAGTTAGTCCTCGATACTGTATCGAATTCTCTTGCGATTTCGTGAATTGAATAATACTAGCTGAGCCAGCTGGCTCTCGCCAGTCTGTCTCGCTAGGTCTTGCAGACAGCTTTTCGTCATAGTGACTTGGTGTTGGATTTTAATATAAAAATTGTAAAGCGTGTATAGACGGCGCCATAGTTTTCCCTTCGGGATGGATTTTCATTCACGTCAGATAATTGAAAATTTAGCTGATTTGTCAGTTTTACGATCTGCATGTCGTCACTGCCAATACAAATTTGGAGTCATGTGCGTAGTCTATTCTGGAGTCTGGCCTTCTCAATATCGTCTGACACCATTTCAGGCTGCTAGGCCTAGCAGAACAGACAGAAAGGAGTAGAATCAGGCTTGGGAGGCCATTATCCAGCAGAATATGGGTTCAAGTCAATGATGATAAGGACGATAGAAATATGTATAATATAGTAGTAGAATCAGGTTGCGGAACCTTTCATCCAGCAGTAGATTGATCCTGGTTGATGATGATGACGATATGAATATGTAGATAAATGTAATATCACCGATTTTGATAAATACAGAAATTCATATCACAGAAAGGAGTAGAATCAGGCTAAGGAGGTCTTTATTAAGCAGTGGATTGATTCAGGTCGATGATGATGATGATGACGATATGAATATGTAAATAAATATAATATCACCGATTTTAATAAATACAGAAATTCATATGACAGAAAGGAGTAGAATCAGGCTAGCGAGGTCTTTATTAAGCAGTGGATTGGTTCAGGTCGATGATGATGATGATGACGATATGAATATGTAGATAAATATAATATCACCGATTTTGATAAATACAGCAATTCATATGACAGAAAGGAGTAGAATCAGGCTAGAGAGGTAATAAGCAGTGGATTGGTTCAGGTCGATGATGATGATGATGATAATGACGATATGAATATGTAGATAAATATAATATCACCGATTTTGATAAATACAGAAATTCATATGACAGAAAGGAGTAGAATCAGGCTAGGGAGGTCTTTATTAAGCAGTGGATTGGTTCAGGTCGATGATGATAAGGACGATAGAAATAGGTATAATATCACAAATTCGTTAAACCTATAGTAGTAGAATCAGGTAGCGGAACCTTTCATCCAGCAGTGGATTGATCCTGGTTGATGATGATGACGATATGAATATGTAGATAAATGTAATATCACCGATTTTGATAAATACAGAAATTCATATCACAGAAAGGAGTAGAATCAGGCTAAGGAGGTCTTTATTAAGCAGTGGATTGATTCAGGTCGATGATGATGATGATGACGATATGAATATGTAAATAAATATAATATCACCGATTTTGATAAATACAGAAATTCATATGACAGAAAGGAGTAGAATCAGGCTAGCGAGGTCTTTATTAAGCAGTGGATTGGTTCAGGTCGATGATGATGATGATGACGATATGAATATGTAGATAAATATAATATCACCGATTTTGATAAATACAGCAATTCATATGACAGAAAGGAGTAGAATCAGGCTAGGGAGGTCTTTAATAAGCAGTGGATTGGTTCAGGTCGATGATGATGATGATGATAATGACGATATGAATATGTAGATAAATATAATATTACCGATTTTGATAAATACAGCAATTCATATGACAGAAAGGAGTAGAATCAGGCTAGGGAGGTCTTTATTAAGCAGTGGATTGGTTCAGGTCGATGATGATGATGATGATAATGACGATATGAATATGTAGATAAATATAATATTACCGATTTGATAAATACAGAAATTCATATGACAGAAAGGAGTAGAATCAGGCTAGTGAGGTCTTTATTAAGCAGTGGATTGGTTCAGGTCGATGATGATGATGGTGAAGATATGAATATGTAGATAAATATAATATCACTGATTTTGATAAATACAGAAATTCATATGACAGAAAGGAGTAGAATCAGGCTAGCGAGATCTTTATTAAGCAGTGGATTGGTTCAGGTCGATGATGATGATGATGACGATATGAATATGTAGATAAATATAATATCACCAATTTTGATAAATACAGCAATTCATATGACAGAAAGGAGTAGAATCAGGCTAGGGAGGTCTTTAATAAGCAGTGGATTGGTTCAGGTCGATGATGATGATGATGATAATGACGATATGAATATGTAGATAAATATAATATCATCGATTTTTATAAATACAGGAATTCATATGACATTACGGAGTAAAATCAGGCTAGGGAGGTCTTTATTAAGCAGTGTATTGGTTCAGGTCGATGTGATGATGATGATGACGATATGAATATGTGGATAAATATAATATAACCGATTTTGATATATACAGAAATTCATATGACAAAAAGGAGTAGAATCAGTCTATGGAGGTCTTTATTAAGCAGAGAATTGATCCTGGTTGATGATGATGATGATGACAATATGAATATGTAGATAAATATAGTATCACCGATTTTGATAAATACAGCAATTCATATGACAGAAAGGAGTAGATTCGGGCTAGGGAGGCCATTATCCAGCAGTGGATTGGTTCAAGTCGATGATGATAAGATGGATAGAAATAGGTATACTATCATAAATTCGTTCAACCGATAGTAGTAGGATCACGTTGCGGAACCCTTCATCCAGCAGTGGATTGATGATGATCATGACGATATGAATATGTAGATAAATAACATTAGCATTTTTAATAAATATAAAAATTCAATACTGTCATGAATACAATCAACGTAGAGAGGCCTTCATCCAGCAGTGGATTTATTGAGGCTCGTCATAATAATGGCATTATATATAGATAGGTAGATACTAATATAATATCACTGATTTTGATAAATATAACAATTCATGTGTAAGTAAGGAGTAGAATAAGGCTGAGGAGGCCTTCATCCAGCAGTGGATAGGTCAAGATTGATGATGATAGGGACGATAAAAATAGGTAGATATTATACAATATCACACATTTTGATGACTATAACAATTCGTATTAATTTCTTTCATTGTTTGCAATGGCAACTTTGTTAGTTTAATATGACTATCTGATCTATGGAAATTAGTAGCCTAGGTAATTATTCAATAAAAAAAGATTGAGTGAATAGCCACAAAGTATTTTAAAAAAATCAAATTTGGAATATCACGTTATCTATGAAATGGCCGTCAGTGACGTACCCCGCTGTCAAAAGATATTATACGTAGTAAATTGTACCAAGATTATGGTTTTTTCACCGGAAAAAAGTGCGCCAATGCCTGCATTACGATATTTGAATAAAAATAATCGAATCCGTTTGTCAAATAAAGGATTAGAAGGTCTTAAGCGACGAAGACGTCATTCTGCTGTATGTTAAAAGAAGTATGGCGAATTGTATACGCTGTATGAGAAAATATCAGTTATAAACATCACGTACCTGTAAAATCATTGAAAATTTGTGAAATGTGGTCAATTCAAACGGTAGATGAATCGGTAGCGCACATTTTGAAGTGAAGATGTAAAAATCACAATAAAATGTCGCTTAAATGAGCTGTTAGTGAATTTTCCAAAATCTCTTAGGATAATAATATATAGGAGATTCTTGAATACCTTGACACTATACGTTTTTTTTTGATTACTTTATAAAAATTCTATTTCATAGAGAAATAATAATATGTTTATTTTTTTTTCTGTTACTACATAAGGATAGATTATATTATAAAATTTGATATGTCAATTATAAATAAAAAAATGTTGTCACACTTGTTTTGTTGTTCAAACATAGTTTTATCCGTTCATTTCTAAATAAATATTGATACATTATTTTTTTCTTTTGTTTTATTGATGTAAACTATCAATATTATTACTTATTATTGCTTTATACACCATTGAGAACACACAAAAAAAGTTTCAAATTTTTAAAACATGTGTAGAATTAGTTATTTAAAAAAAACTAAATCGACGATTTTTTGTCAAAAAACGCTTGGGAGTTTTCGCATATGCTAGGCTAAATCAGCTGGGAGTAAAAGAGTTAAACAAACTAATTATTAACTCGTTTACACTTTGAGAGTTTATCAAAATTATAAATTGATACCCACGGTGGCCGCACGGCTTAAGCGTTGGACTATAAAGCCGTGGGTCCCAGGTTCGAATCCTGGGTCTGGCAAGTACACATATTTTTTTTCAATTTGTGTGTCAGGGTATGGACTAGGTAATAGGTTGAGCAAGTGGCTGACATCCATTTCTCGTAAAAAACAAAATCTGTCAATACAAACCTCCACTCCGTGGAGGCCCATATGACCCTATCAGGATCGGACATGGCCGAAAAAAAAAATAACATGGTCACTTTTGACATTTTTAAAATCTAAAAAATGTCAATAAATAATAATAAAATAGTCTTTTTTAGTTGTTGTTTGTCCAAAATGAGCAAACTACATTTTATATTCACTTCTTTACTATCGAAACCGGGGGATTTTAAGATTTTCAGCTCCGTTATTCGGCGGCATTTATGGAATTGATGATTATCTCCGACTGACTTCAATTAATTACTAACCTCAGTCTAATATTATAACAATAAATGTTGGCGCATGGATTGATGCCACTCCCACTGTAACTTGTTGTATGACTAGTTCTGTGATTTTATTTTTGTGGTATCACGCTTCAATCGTCGTATTTCAGAATCAAAGAATTGAATGATGGAGATGATAGATGCATTGAAATCATCGAGGATCTGATGCGCGAGTGGAATTTACGGTTACGGCTCGTTAAGTCTTCTGCACGCACGGTGGAACCTGTTTTACGTTTACGAAGAATACTACTAGAGCAGTCCAAGGTAAGGATTGGGACACGGATCCGTATTTTGTACATTTTAATGATTGCTAGTAATCTCTGAACAATGAAATTCTGTTAAATAGATTTCAATTCAATCTTTTATATATTTTTTCAGCAATTGTTAACTGAATCCCATCCTGAAGCGGCAGATTTGTTTGACATTCACATCGGAAAAACTTGGCTACAGAGTTCAAAGTTTGCTAGAAAGGCCTCTATATTCCAGCAGGTAAGATGAATAAATGAACTTAATAAATGTTAAAATATGATGTTTATAGAAGGAGATGCCTGAAGATCACTGATGTAACAACCATCACCTTGTGATTACTGAAAAAACCCTATTAAAACCTGAGCGCCAAATTTTTGTAAATAAGTGACGTTATATAACTTATTGGTGAAAGAACTTAGTGTTTAACGTATGCGTGTGAAACATGAACACTTACTTTAACGGATAAGCTACACATAAAGAAGCGTGGCGGGGCGCGCGCAAATTTTGAAAATGGCTTCAAATTGTATATTATTTATATGTCAATAAATTCTGAATCCCGATTTATTTAAATAGTTTACAAACGGTTATTTTATTTGCATGTTGAGCATAACCTGAAAAGGCTACAAAAGAAACCAATGGATAAAAAACATAGACAATACTGGTCTAAACAATGTTTTATAATACAGGTGTACTTTTGTAGTTTGTTGTTTCGACCTTTTAAATTGGCTGCTTCAAGTAGAATCCAATATGCTACTTTTAATATGTTTACAAAATTGTCATCAGAATGATTTATTGTTAATAATATGCTTTTTTAGGCCTACATATACATTTTAAACGGCGAAAAATGCAGTCCCAAGGAATTGTTTATTGAAAAGGCGAAACTGCATTGGGTGAGAGGGCAACAGGAATCGGCTTTCTACACTCTCAAGAGAGGATTGGAAGAACATTTTCCGGATATCGCAGACCTTTCTCAGAGTGACAAGTTAGTTTTATCATCACATCGCTTTTATTTTATTTTCAATTCTTCTGTACCTACCTTGAACAATCGTTACTGTAATCGCGCACTTTCATAATTTAGCTTTACAACATGTTTGTAAATAATCATTACTTAATGTTTATTCAGATCCGGCTAATTGAGTTTCTACTGCAATTCAATAGTTGTTATTTTGTTTTATTACAGAAAATTATGTGCGAAAGCCAAACTATTGACTGCAGTTTACAATGAGGAGACGGTAAACGTGGATATGGATGTCAACATTCTTCATTACAAAGAAGCCGTAGAAACATATCGCGAGTGGGAAAAGAGTTTGGTATGAAATCTAATGCACCCTTTTCACAATAGCTTTAAGCAAGGCAAATGTTGGCACCTTTTCATCCAAGTAAGAACACCGACAGTGTTTGAAATACGGCAAAAATTTGCCGGCCGTTGACCACATGACGGGAATGTCGCCCTATTCATAATGGTGACCACGTACATTCGCCTTGAGCCAATTGATAATCAGGTCAAGATGTTTTTATAAGAATCCTGTTTGTATAATTTTAGGTGTGTCTGGCATCTTACTATGAGAAAGTTTATGCTGCGCTCTCAGGCGAAGAGAAAAGCAGTCAGGCGGGGGGCAACGCTCGGGCCAGAGCTGTCGATTGCTATGGCAGGGCCATGCAGTATGGACAGAAGCTGCTCTACCAGAGTATGCCCAGAATGTTATCCATATGGTTAGTATAACATTGTCCAGAACTGTGGAGTCATCATGACTTGACAGAATATATTAGCTAGAATCACATTACTATCACACCATGTAAACTCACAGCAAGCTCACATCACGGACAATGTCGTTTTACTTAGTATAAATATATCAGTACCACACTGAAGTCACTTCATGCGTATCACGGGACACCACCAACCTGACGTATGATAGAATTTTTTTTTATTTTCTACAAATTGACACATTTTCAAGTCATGTGATCTCTCATACATATTTTTGATGTTAGTGGTTTGGAAGGGATCTACAAATGACAGTTAATAATTATTGGCAATATTTTTGTAGGTTGTAAGTTTTTATATTGAACTTTTTGAAGGTTCTAGCATATGAGCTCACTTGACCCCATGATAATGTGTTTCTTAAAGAAATTTGTAGATCCTGTAGCGGAACGATAGGCTGGTTGTAATCGTCTGCAATTATAATCGTTTCCAGCCACGCTGTCTGTTAATTATATTATATGTAAAACTAATCCACATGGAAAGATGCTCACCTCTAAACGCCTTCCATAATGGGTAAGGCCACCAGAGCGTCTCCATCTGGAGCCCTTAATAGACTGCGAGCCAAGGTATGGCGCTTACTTGAGACAATATGATGAAATGGAGTATTTCTATTGACAAAATCTGTATGCATGGCGACATGCAAAGCCAGATGAAAACCCGTTTTCATACAAAGCTTTCCCATTAAGGTGATGTCTCTAGGTGAAGTTGTTATCGCAAAATAGCTAGAAAAGTTTATTAATCGGTAATCGGCAAATCGAGCGATCGGAGATGGAACCTAACGCCTATGAGACAATCTGTCACCTCAACCGTCCAATTGGATCCAGGCTATTATTTCTCCATTGGGTTGATAGGAGTCAAATGTGTCGCTGGATTTCAAAATCAGCCAACACCTTTAGGTATTTTTGACTTTTTTGTGAATTGTTGAAGAACTACTGCTCTCTAACATTTCTGCATTATCGAAATGTGTAACTTATTAATTTTAAATATTCTATAATCGAAATAATATAAACTTTCAACCTTGTGACTCCTATTCATCCATTATGGACTTGGCTGATTTTGAAATCTAGCGACACAAATAGTCTTGTAATTTGGATACATTTATAAGATTAATTTCATACTAGTACCTATCTTGAAATAATGTCGCACCGTGAGTGTAAAACCAAGGCATCTGCAAAAGACATATTTTGGATATATTAGGGTTTGAAGTCTTCGTTTTGTTAGGAGAAATAGAGTTTCTAAAAAAAAACTATAATATTTGGTTTATATCTACATCAGTGGTCTCCAACCTTTATGTTACTACGCCTCCCTTTAAAAAAAATCTAATCTTGGCGCCTCCCCCCCTTTATTTCATTAAATAATACAGACACTTTTTTAACACACAAGTTTTTACTACTTACTTATATTAAATTCATTTTTTAATTATTTTTTTTTCATGCGACGAATGAGCTTGTTTATTACCACAATCAATTTTAATAGAAGTCAACCAAATTCATCATCGTTCATTGACAAAAATTAATGGATTCTATCATGGGCTCCACATACTGAATAGGGCCCACAGGCCAGGATCTTTCACCCATATATTTAAAATATTTAATAGTCCTGAAACAAAGCAGCGCCGCAGGCGACTTTTTTACTATTAATAAAATAATATGAAAAATGCATTAGCAAACTAACCAAGAACTCAGGAAATAGATTTTTGTTTGCTTCAATATATCTGGCGTAGAAATCATTTAAAAGTGAAGACATGTATTATTGTTATATTATATTAAAGAAATCACGTCAAAAACAATTAAAAAAAACAATATCACACCCTGCCTACACGCTTCAGTTGACACTTTAGCTACGAGTGACATTTAAATTTGAGGTTATTGTTTTCATGCAACCAGCGGTCGTTTTGTGCATTACCGAAACAGAGCGTTTGCAAAAGCGCCATTTTTAAATTTCTCCGCTCCAAATATTTTATTTGTAGATATTATGGTATAAAAATTACTTTATTAAAAAATTTTGGCGCCTCCCCTGGCAATAGATCGCGCCTCCAGGTTGGAAACCGCTGATCTACATTATATTGCATGTTCTTTCAGTTACTTTACTTTTACATTATCAAGTTCACGACTTCAGCAGTTGTTTTGCATTTAATCTCGAAATTGAAAAATTTGCAGATGTCTTGGTTTTACACTCACGGTGCGATGTGTTCTCTGTAGGTACTTCTACCCAGGGCTTTTTTTTGAAAAATAAAGGTGCCGGAACTCACTTATTGCCAAACTTCTTAACTACTAAAGATAATTATGTTCAAATATCATTTAAAGTAACTTTTCCTATGCCACGAAGCACACGAAAAATTAAACAAACAAACATTAATACACATAAACAACTAAAGTTGTAAAAACATCATATTATATTTGAATAAAAGTATATAGTGATTTCCGTGGCCCCCACATCCTGAAACAGTCCCGAAGTCCAGGATCTTTGGCGGGCCCCCTACCTATCACTATGGTTAAAGGCAGTGTGACGCTATATAGTAGCATTTTTTAAATGGTGTTCGAGGTAAAATTAAGGTTATTCAGTGTATTAACAATCATTAACCAAAAAATGCAATTACACAACCACATATTTTAAAATGTTAATACGCCTGAAGGAAATTAGCGCCGCAGACGATTTTTTTAAAATTGGAGCAAATTTGTGATGTGCGTTTATCTCACTTATCTAGTCGATCCCCCAGACTAGAGCCTTGTCAGCCCCTTTGTGGTGGCAATGGTGATTTCCAAAGTTCAGTCCAATTCTCGTCTGGCAAATTGTCTTGATTTCTTTTATTAGTGTTATGTCTTGGTCTTTAGTTAGTCTATGGCCGAATGTCGTCCACTGAGTAACCACCGATCAAAGTATTTTGATAGGATCGAAAAGTGTCAAAGGTGGTCCGACGAGTTTGATGAATAAAAGTACCGAAACTGTTTTGGTCTTCAACAAAGCTCTTAATGGGGTAATAATTAGATTCATTTGCGAAAATTCACATTCACTTGAAGAAATGGTAATAGAATTCAATGCATATATCAAACGATATGGTTTTTCAGATGTTTTTTCATATGAGATGATTCAGGAAAATTAACTTGCACTATGTAAGCGCGAACATTGTTTCGTCTAATTGCTTTTGAAACATTAAAAATACCGTAAAAAAAAGGTGCCGGAATGCCGTTCCACCGCGTTACGTTACAAAAAAAGCCCTGCTTCCACCTATAAGTTTCTACTGTGACTCTCGTATTGTGGTTTTATTATTTCAGGCTCGATTTTGAGTTGCAGCCTACAGAAGCGAAGAGTTCTACAATATCTTCGCTGATTGACATATGTTCGATCATCGACCAATACAGTCAGAAGCTTCCACTCTACTTGTTCTTGACCGCATTTTCGCAAATCATCTCAAGAATATGTCACCCCGTGAAAGAAGTGAGTGACTATTTGATCAGTATGCTGTCCGTTGTCTAATTGACATATTATGGTTCTACCACCGTATTGAGATTGCCAAACAAAATAAATGTAACTGACAATATGCAACATTACAAGGAGAGCAATTTTAAAAAAGAATTTCGCTGGATTCATCATATATTTTAGACAACTGGCTACAACCTTAACTACAACTTTAACTTGAATATAAACATTGCAAAATCACCATCGAATGCAGTACCTAAGTTCATAATATGGCTCTCTCTTATTGTACAAACTCTGACTATTAATGAGATAAAATTATTTGTTTCAGGTATACGTCCAACTCAAGTCAATAATAATCAAGCTGATAGTGGAGTTCCCGCAGCATTGTTTGTGGATGATGATGTCGGTGATCAAGTCCAGCTACAACCACCGGATCAAACGGTGTCGGGAGATCATGTGCGATCCTCGACTCAAGGAGCCCGCCATGCTTCACCTCATTCATGACTTCGACCAGTTGGGAGAGAAACTTATCGAACTCTGTAACAAGCCCATCGCCAAAACCGTACTGGTAATCAGCCGAGATCGATCAACTGTCAGATGATGGCCTACCCAAGCTCCTTTTACCATTCTTGGTCCCTAGTTCTTTGTTGCTACATTGTTATTTCAGCTGAATTTGACAATATCCATCCTCGCGTTTAACAGCTGGTTGTTTAGTCGTCTTGGGTATCACTGAATGACTGCATTTGTCCAGCAGTTGTTAGTAACATGCTCAGTCCATTGCTATTTTATAAACTTGGTGATTTAAATCAAATCACATATGTATTGATTGATTGATGAGGTTTTTTCAGCTTTACTTTTAAATATCTCCATAACTCCAAAAAAACTCCATCCAGTAGAAAAGGTTTTCTTCAACGTTTTTCGGAACTGATATTCTAGTGGAGCAAAAACTGTAGGCTCGTTGCATAGGGCTCAAGTCATAATGGATTTGTTTATAACTTATTAACATTTTGTTTCTGTTTCAGACGACACATATCACGTCTTTGGTCAGAACTCTTCCAAGACTCCTGACTTCAGAGAATTTCAGTCAAATAATGATGCCGACCGAGCAGTATGTCAAAATAATGCTTCCGTATGATTCTGTGAAAAAGGTAAATACATAAATGCAACACATAATTTTTTTTATTGAATTAGTATTTTTCAATTTCATGTTGGAAAAGCAAGTATCAGTCTACTCAGAACAAAAAAATAATTTAAAGTACGTTGTCTTCTGAGTATGTATCTCGAGTGTGGATAAATATGTGATTATAAGTATTAAATTAATTTTTAATTAATTAATTATTAAATACGTGTTAAAGAACACATTATATTCAATATTTACATATTATAATGTGCACTAAAGTTTGTGACGTAAACACAATATTAATTCAATATTAGTAATATTTTATGACACGCATGAGGCTCTGTATTTATTGTGTTAAATGGCTTGCCCCTCATTACGACATTAACCAAAATTCCCGTCAAAGTCTTTGTCTATGGCGACTGGCTGTTTCTTTCTTTTTAATGTGTTCTGTGACTACTAAATAACAAAGATTATCGGAGTCTCTGCATGGTGCCTATATTCTCCTCTTATGGAATTAATTTATGATATTTATATTTATGAATAAATGAATTTTTTAACTGTAATTTGTCTGAATGGGGTTCAGTAGTTGGGGATGGTTCCACCGATATGACGAGCGTCATAGCCGCCTGGAGATGATGGAGTTGATTTATATTGTCTGGTTATTTAATATTACACTGTTAAGGTGACGCATCAGTGAAACGGCAAATAATTTTCAACTGTAGGCGCGATGAAATTTTGGACTCGCTCGCATTCAGTGAGAGAACGTCGAGCTAGAAACACATCACTTTGCTTCGTGATGGCGACGGGCCAATTAATTCTTAAATCGTGTAAAGATGACTAAAAACGTTACCCATTTACTTTAAAAAGAAAACATGTCAATGAATATATTATTATTGTTACTAATAGAACAATAAACAGAACATAAAATGGACGTATGTTGGATTTATATGACAAATAATATTTCGTTTGACAGGCGTCATTTGCACCCGCGACGCGCAATCCGCGCATCGCCTAGCAACGATCTTTTTAGACCGTGCCTCAACTGATGTACGGCCTTAAAGACTGTTGTATCACGCTGTTGTTAATACTTCATAAAGAAATTATTTTATTATTTAAATGTTGCCTCTGCCGGTCAGCTCCCAAAGCTCATTGATGATAGCATTGTAATGAATGTTTCGTTATTTCACCTAAAGATGTATTCAAAGATATTGTCCAAAGATGTCAAAGATGAAAATTTATTAGACGACAACTATAAGTTGAAGGCCGCCGATTTGGAGAACCAATTGCTTGGAATATTCTCATTGCGACACTAGCACCACCGCCGCGCTTCTTGTTAAAGTTGTCACAGTTTAATTCATAAGAAATTATTGTATTTCAGAATATACGTTATTCATTGTGTTTGGACCTGTCTATTAATCATATTATTTAAATTATATTTGATTATGAATATTATTTTGTTCCAGGAACGGGACCCTAATTTTAGTCCGATCCCTCCTTTGGTTTATATAATCGGCATCGAAGACAAGGTCTCGGTTTTCCCCTCTCAGCAGGCTCCCAGGAGAATTACCCTCAAAGGTGAGTGCGCCCTGCAATTCAATGTCTTCTTAGCATAGACATTCACATAGATTTACAGGCACTCATTTAGTGCAGATATTGTAAAAAAATACATATCTTTGAGCAGTACTTCGCAACAATAAGTGGTTGAAAAGCAAGAAAGCATTTTTCATGCATCAAAATGGATTTTTTTGTAAGGCCGCAGGTTTCACATTCATCCAACACCAACACATCTCTTGAGAATAGCCTCTTCAACATGCTCAATACAACAAAAAAGAAAGAATAAAGAACAACACACGGTGACAGCTCAAACAATGCATGAATGGCTTTATACATTTGTAAATTTCAACATTCATTATCAGTTGTTTTTACATTAAAAATATATACATATATGTATATTAAAGTCCAGTGAAAATGCATGAAAAAGCCGTATAGCTATTATATATATCAACTGTCTTTAGGAAAAAGGGCGTAACCCTCGATTTTTCGTAAAGTACTTTTATTAGATATTAATAATCTATATAACTAAATACACATTCTGTAAAAATGAAGTATGCCGTAAATGCCGAATTATTATCTAAATTCAGGTTTTAATTGAGCTTTAATCAACTTTTATTTTAAGGAAAAAACCATTTACCCTCAATGTTAATGATTTTTCTGTAATAATTTCTTTAATTATTATTATATCGAAAAGATATTACACCAAATCATCAATCATCATGCACCCAATGTCTGTGCCATTTTTTTTTTAAATATTGAACCAAAATCATTCAAAAAGCGTTTTTTGCCCCTCCTGTAAAATTTGTTCTGTGAGGGTTACGCCCTTTTTCCCAAACACAGTCGATATGTATTTTTTAAACTATCGCGATGATTAGGCTTACCATAATTACGAAACTCCAAACTGGGGAAAGAAACAAATTTAACCACCAAAAATTGTTTTATTACCTATTAAAAGTATGTACAAAAGTAGAATGCAGAAGGTCTGCTGCAGAAAAGATTTAAATTATTTAATTTATTTATTGTACCAGTCGTGCTTCCTGCTGAAATGAACTTCGCACTTTTCGCACCCTTCCCCGGCTATCTCATCACATATTATACGCTACTACGGTCAATCATGACAATTTATTATTGACAAACACGTAGAACAACAGTCGGGACAAAATGCCAAACCGGCCGGGACCAATGTGTGAAACCGGAACGTATGGTAAGCGTAGCGATAATAACTATTTACACGTAAAAGTGACTGTCTCGCCAATTTCATTCTTCAAAAGTAAGCGAGATGCATTGTTGTCATTTTATGGTACAATTTGACAGTCGTGGAAATTGGTTAACCTCAAAATGAGTCCGCACGGTGCAGTTTGTTTTTTTTCGGCAGGTTCGCCACTATCATTCTACTGCGCAGGCGCGGATATCGAACAAATCCCAACTGTTGCGTGAAAATTCAGAAGCTTCCGAAATTTTTTCATTCATGCAATCAATCTTACAACTTGCAGGATAATACGTGTTTACACATGCATTTTATTGTTATAGCCGGGATAATACGTACTTTCACAGTAAATCCATGCACGTGCAGGGTATATCCAGAACTTTGAAATACTGTTAAAATTATATTTCTTTGTTGACATTCCAGGTTCTGACGGCAAAGGTTACATGATAATGCTGAAGCCAAAAGATGATCTCCGCAAAGACTTTCGGTTGATGGAGTTCAATGCGGTGGTGAATCGCTACCTGCAGGAGAGTCCGGAGGCAAGGGATCGCAGGCTGTACATCAGGACCTACACGGTGCTGCCTCTCAATGAGGAATGCGGTCTCATTCAGTGGATTCCCAACCTAGTCGGGCTGAGACCCATATTGACTCGCCTCTATAAACAGAATGGTCAGACCAAAAAATTTTCATTTAGACATCTATCCATATTTTGCACTTTGTTTTTCCAACGTTACACATTGTTTTTTCAATTTGTCTTTAGACCCAGAGTATGGTCCTATTAGGTTGAACAGTGACTAGCATCCATTTCTTGTTAAACAAAAATCTAAATAACTTTTTTATTCAATATTGAATATACGCAAGGTTTTAAGAATGTTGATTCTTTATTGTATAAATAACATGATTTTGAAAACCTCAGAAACATACATACTGAAAAAAAGTTGGATGAACTTAAAACTGACGAATTTTAAGTTACTTTGTTTAACCATCAATATCGATAACTTGGAGGCCAAAGCACTCACCTAGAAAGTGAAAGACATGAGTTTGAATCACACTTTTTTTCTAGAATTTTTTCTAATACATATGTATGTTGCTGAGATTTTTCAAAATGATAGATACCTCCGATGTAACTTGTATCATTTTAATAGAATCGTGATAATGTACATGTGTAAGGCGCTAACCTTTCATCCGGGGGGCTCCAGTTTTGTTTCTCGGTGAAGTCATAATATCGAGGGCTTAGTGTCAAACAACACTATCTACAAAAGCGCAACTTTACAGGAGAGCCAAAAATCGTTATTTTAGATTCTTGTAACTCAACAAGGGAAATGTTTATTTAAAACCTAATGTTAATATTTTCTAATTTATTGTGTATTGTACATTTATCTTGCTTATGATGATGTTAAAATTTATAGGGATAGTTTTAAAAAAATATGAAAACAAGGGTAACTTATGTAGTTAGCGTTAAACTTTACTGACGATTTAATAAAAAATTAGAAAAGATTGACATAACGTTGTTTGACTATCATGTAGCCGTAAATGTAAAATAACGTTATCTCAAAAAAAAAAAAAAAACACTTTTTTGTAGATAACGTTGTCTGACTTTAAGCACTCGATATATTCATGTGGTATTCTTAAAGTCAGAGTCACTTCTATTACTAACTACACTACTGTCATTGCATCTCATGACCTGTTGAAGTGTTATATAATAATATGTACTTGTATATTTTTTACTTATCAAAACAAAAAGAATTACATCGGAGCTATTAAAAATATTCAAAGAACCCCCTAATATCCGTTATTTAGAAAAATCGAGTTATTTACAGTCTCAAAAAAATTGAATGTTTCTTATACAATTCAATTTTGCCACATCGGACATTTTAACAGCTGTTAATAATACGATATATCAAAATATCATTTGTTATTACTAATCCTGGGATCAAAATCAGGATTAGAAATACTCATTCAAAAATTCCAGAATTGAAAATTCTGTCCAGGATTGCAATCCGTAGTGGCGACCAAATTTATGAAGGAGATTTTTTCCTATGAGATAGTCAATGAAATTGAGATTTTACCAGCCAATCTTATACACTATTTTGTAACACAGAAGCTAATACTACTTTATAATGAATATCTAATCGGTCTTGTTTCAGGATTGCACACCACCAACGAGCAATTGAAAACAATGATGTGCAACAGCAAAGACTCATTGACCAAAAAGCGACAGATTTTCCTAGAGCAGCTGCTACCCAAGCATCCGCCCATCTTCGGCACCTGGTTCCGTTTCACCTTCCCTGACCCCCATGGATGGTAAACCGAGTAGCATCACCATTATTTAATTAATTCACTCCGTTGCAGTGTTTAGAGCACAAGTACCAGACCTTATTTGAGTTGCGACCCCCTTTCGTAATAATCAAGTAACCTTCATTACGTTTTCTCTCATTTTGTCTACATGTATGTAAATTCGCAATCATCATATTCTTTTTCACTGTCAGATCATTTTTTTGCTCATATTTTCAGGTATCAGGCACGATCAGCTTACATTAGAACGACTGCAGTAATGTCAATGGTCGGCTACATACTCGGTGAGTAATTTGGTTTTCTTGTTGTCTGTTAAATCAGTGTATATACAAAGACGTAGTATATAGAAGTAAAAATTAGCTGCAAGTCATGAGTCACAGATTCGTCTTCAGCAAATGTTACAATATCTTTGCCCACATGTATCAAAAACCGTAAGCATTTCTTTGCAATTTAAAATTTTGGTATTTAGATGACAGAAGGGCCCAATCTGCATTTTTTCTATTTTCAAGTTTTCTTCTACAAACGTTGTTAAATACATTAATCTTCAGTGTAGCGAAAAGACACATCTGTCGGTGTATTATAAAGCAAATGCCACAAGTTTTTTGAGCCAGGCACATTGGCTGTGATTCACACCATGCACGAAGGCAAAGTCAAAAGATAATTATACCGAGAGACTGGTACAATTTTGTAAAATCTATATCTTAAAAGATGTCTCTATTTAAATATTCATTCTCATAATAATGGTAACATTAATATTTTTACTACCAATCGGGATAAGAAACAATGAGGCATTTGTAACACAATTGCAAAAACATTTTGATGGCAAAAGGGCCCATTTGCCTTATATGTAATATCGAATATCTCAGTTCAAACGATTATGCATATTTTTTATCAAAATAAACAAACAACAGCCAAACAGGTTAAATAATACTAATCTTGTGTATATCACTCAAATATTTTGTTCATTAGACTGAATTGAAATCTTATTATTGCTCTCCTCGACATTCTCGAAATTTACAGATGGGCCCGTCTGCCATCTGACCACCGATTTACTTGATCAGTCAGTTTCATAGATTGTTAAACATGAAACTTAAATTTATTATAAAAGGATTGTATTTTATTATTTATCACATACATTGATCATTTTGAATGTACTGACTTGTACCACAACTAAAACATTCACATTATTATGTATCTTATAACTGCCTGGGAAAAGATAGTCCGTGTCTATTGTGCCTATGTAGGCAGCCAAATACACTGAACCATCATGATTTAGAATATTTAAATTAATATTTTATAAATAATCACATATTATATGTTTAATAACAAAATATCAAAGGCCACCTCTCTCGTAAATGAAACCACACAGTTACCTCAAACTACTTGCATTGGTTTAAATATCAACCAAGGAATCTTTATTACATTTTTATGATTCAATTATTCATACGCGGTGCAATCACTGGAGCGTTGGACATGTTGGGTATTGGTTATCGAACTAAAATGATAGAATATATTCACTATTGTGGTGGGGGTTAGTTAAGGGGTTTATTTTAATGAGCCCCAGCTCTAAACAGCTATTACGCAATTATTTCGAGAGCAGCATGTAAGCTATATGGAGTGAGGATTGTCATTGCAAACACCTTGACATGATGACATCCTAGGATTCCTGGCACACGGCCGCTGTACATCTTCATGGTCAGTACTAGCCCATTATGGTCTATCATTATTCCACACACCTCACAACAAACACCTCCTCCCCAATTTCCATGTGTTTGAAATAACAACCCCACTCCATACAGTCCACATGTTACTCTTGAAATAATTATTAACCAATTAATTATGTTATGGGTTGGAGTTATTAAAAGATATTATTAATTAAAATTAATATTGTCCTTTATTTTCCACTTTATAACATAATATTATAATCACATAACGTTTGAATATTCAATATGAGATGTTACTGCTTAGGAGTCCAATGAAAGAGTGTGTAATGAAAGGTATAGATATTATTGTAAGAGTGCGTAATTTTTACATGTCAGGACTTGCTTGGTATGATGAAACAAACCCAAAATGAAACATGATTGAACATGTAAGACAATGAACTTATTGTTTCCAGCCAGAGTCGAACCTACTGAAGGTTGACTCACTAATAGTTACGCAATTCAAATGGCACATAACAATTATATTAAAGATAGCCCACCGCTTTAGATTATTTAATACTTGCGCTGGTTATACAGTTTCATTGTTAATAATCACACTGCACTAGTTGAATTTAGCTGCCATGTCTCTTTGGTATTTTATGAAAAACAATGCTCGAACACTAGTTAAACTAATGAGAGAAGCCCTATTATACTTAAATATTTACAGGTCTAGGAGACCGGCACGGTGAAAATATCTTGTTTGATTCTACGAATGGTGACACGGTCCACGTGGACTTCAATTGCCTTTTCAACAAAGGGGAGAGCTTCGAATGGCCAGAGAGGGTGCCCTTCCGCCTCACTCACAACATGCTCTCCGCCATGGGGCCACTCGGCTGTGAAGGCGTATACAGGTTTTTATATTACACTTTTGGACCACCAGATTTATTACTTCGAGACATATTTGCACAAAAAATATTACTAATAACATGTTTTTGAAGCAAAACTTTCTTTCATTGCTGTACCGTAAAATTACCTTAAGGAGAGGCCTCTAGAACATAATTCGCCTTGAAATAATAATGTCATACATAATATATGTCATGAAATACTATTAAAATGCGATGATTGTTTTTATACAAGTAGGATGTATCACTGCTTAAAACATATACTGGAATAAAACCGTTTAAATGTTGATGTTTGTTCTTATCATTTACGTACTTCGCATGACAATTCTTGATGACTCCAAAACACATAAAATGATTCATAGAGGTGAGGATGAGAGATGATAATTATTCTTTGTCCTTTTAGGGGATCACTGGTAATGGATGGTATAGGATGTACAATTGCATAAAAATAAGTTATCAAAACATAGCGTCAACAGCAAGCAACAAACAATGCATTAAATGTGGCAAAAGCTGAGATTTTTTTAGGTTATGAATTCAACCATATAAGAAAATCTGTAAGTGGTTATATACTTCAAGTTCATATTATTCCATCTATTAATGGTCCAACCAGTGCTTTCACAGTCCATTTATAATGATTACAGAAAATGCTGTGAGATAACTCTTCGAGTTCTCCGATCGCAGACGCCTACGCTGATGTCAGTGATTAAACCATTTGTCTACGACCCACTGGTGGAGTGGCTGAAAACATCCAGCCGGGTGATGGATGCAGCCAGCCCCGAGAGAACCAACCCCTCCGCCAAGGAGCACCTCAACTATATTCAGCAGAGACTGCAGGGAATGGTAACAATAATTACTAGTAATTAATTGAATTAAATTAATTAGTTGATTAATTACTTAATTAATTGATGGATTCAAGTAAAGAAGGCTTAAGAATTTATTCTGAACTCTCGCTATCGGTAATAAGGCAATCATTGTCCGAAAAAGAGCGTCAAACAGGTGGAGTTTGATTCTGACAGAGTACAACTTGGAGTCCAGACATTCCGTATTGAGTTGAATGCTGCTCCAATTGTTACCATTCAGATAGCAAGCTCTCTTCAGCGTGACTTGGCAACTTTGAACACTATACAGACGACAAAGAAACCTTAATTATGTAATAGTTTGATCGTTCATTTTATTTTATTCTCTATTCCAGGTACGAACTAAGGATAAACACTACTCATTATCTCTTTCCCCCGAGGGACAAGCGAATAATCTGATACTGGAAGCTACGAGCATCGAAAACCTTTGTCAAATGTATATGGGATGGGGACCTTTCTTGTGAAGAAGCTATATTTTATTTATTTAACTACAGTATTTTTGTACATTTTTATATAAAATATCAATTATTGTTAATTTTTATGATTAAAATTAACCAAAAAAATACAACTTGTTTCATATCACCCAAATATCTGCCTAATTTAATGGACTAGCCTGGCTGCGAGCAGGGCAACCACCCGTGATGGGGCACAGATGTGGAGAAAAAAAAATGACAATTTTCATAATAGCTGATCACTGAAACATTTTCAGGAGAATATTAATTAGAAAATAAATGTGTATGAAACAATAATAATCAAGTGTCATTGCATGCGTTAGACCAATGCTTGTCAAACTGGAGGGTGTAGACCACTATAAAGATTTTTCCACGGATCCGCAAATATTTCAGTACTAAAAATATCGGTACTGTTCGGTTAACTACTGGTAAAAAATGGTTCAAAATCGGTACTGTTCGGTTACTAACAAATAATCCAGTTTATCGGCTATTTTCAAAATGCGTTTTCCGCTGTATTCCGTATAACCGAACAGTACCAAAAAATCTACTAGTAATTAACTGCAAATGGTTTTATTTATTTCACACATTTAAATAACACTAACTTACCATGTGACACGGCCACAAAATACTGGCCTTCAGCCGGCATTTTTGTAACGGTTTTATGACAATCACAACTATTTTGGTCTGATCTTTGAAGTCAATTCCTACACTGAAATGTGAACGTCTACCTCATGACAAAGCTAAAAGAAACATGTAATGAGTCCCATAGTTCGATCTGATTAGTTTACAGCTACTCAGAGTGAACTGTGGATGATTTTTCAGGTTGACCAAATAGTCATTATAAGTAAAATGTAAGTACAAAAGGTCTAGAGCAGTGATCCCCAACCTTTTTATCGCCGCGGACCGGTCAACGTTTGATAATTTTACCGCAGCCCGCTGAGTGGGGGACGTTGATTGTTTATATTTTAGATTGTTTTGATTTAATAATTTTAATTTTGTATGAGAACCCTGAGCTTGTTTCTTTGCAACGAGACGGTTCCATCTGGGGGTAATAGGAGACAATGACACCCGAATTGTGTTGTGATCTTTTTCTGCACAGACATGCTAGATTTTCCTGGTTCATGGAAAGTCGCACAAACCAGAGAGAAATACACCACATTAAATAAAATGGAAAAAATTTAATGTTCCTCGGGCGGCCCAGTGGGGTACCATTTGATCAACGAACCGGTACCGGGCCGCGGACCGGGGGTTGGGGACCACTGGTCTAGAGTATAAGGTCAAATAAGTAATTGTATGTAAACAATTTATATGTTATCATTATTATCTAAATGTTGTAAATCATAGTAAATTCATAACTATCTCGTAAACATTGTATAAACATTGTATAAAAATGTTCGCTAATGCGCAATGTTTTGAAAACAAACGTAAATACACGGGCGTGAGACGCCGTGAGTAGGAGGGAGAAACTTCCTCAGTAAATAAGTTCATATGAGTAAGCGAGATACTCATTGATCGAAACATTACTATGAAAATTTATATCCCGCTCGTATGAAAATAATTCCTTGTACAAATAATGATTTCATATACTATTGTAATAAGACGTCCGAAAGCACTCCATCCCAGCTTTGTTCTACGAGCAATTTCATCGTGCATGCTTCTATGGACACCTGCTGTCCGAGATAGACGTAGCTGCTGACTTGCTCGAGTTGGGTGCCAGAAATACAGATAATCCGCAGGGTTCGAAAAACAGTTCCTCATCACTTTTGTCTTTGAGACATTTATCTTTAGACCGACCGTTTGACTGACATCCGCGAATTCTTGCATTCTACCTTGGAGGTCTTTTGGGTCTTGTGAGAGTATAACAATATCATCTGCAAACGGACTTCGGACTTCGGACGTCTGAATAGTATCTTCAAGAGTGACCTACCATTATGTCTTAAGCGTAGGGTGTTCAACCTATGTGTGCTACCCGTGCTCACGTATGGCTGCGAGACGTGGACCCTCAACACGAGAGATGTCCAAAGGCTGAGTCACACAGCGAGGCATGGAGAGGTGCATGTTGGGCATCACGCGAAAGGACCGTAAGAGAAACGAATGGGTTAGGAAGCAGACAAGAGTACGCGATGTAGTAGACGTTGCCAAACAGCTGAAATGGAGATGGGCGGGGCACATTGCTCGCCGAAAGGACGGCCGCTGGACAAATGCCGTCATCCAATGGTACCCAAGGGGTACGAAACGGCCACAGGGTCGCCCTAAAAGCCGCTGGATTGACGAACTGGTAAAGTTCGGCGGAAATACGTGGCAGCGAACGACACAGGACCGAGAGAGTTGGAGAAAGCTTGAGGAGGCCTTCATCCAGCAGTGGATTGACCCCGGCTGATGATGATGATTGTAATAAGGCTAAATGATCAAACATTGTAAGTAACGGCTGCGTGATTTCAGTACGTAATAGAAGTACATACATATTTGGTACGTACTCGACTGTCAAACAAATAGAATAAATGTAAAAATTGTAATTATGAGAATGTACGAGGGTGGGTCAATAATTCCTTAGAAAAAAGCATTAAAACAGTTTTTATTTTTGTATTTTTTTTTTATTTCTCAACATAATCTCCTTGGAGCTCAATACACTTGGTAAGACGTTTCTCAATTTTTTTTAAACCGTCAGAAAAATAAGTTTTCGGAAGGTCCTCAAAATAAGCATTTGTCCGATCGATGACTTCTTCATTTGAAAAAAAACGTTGTCCACTTAGCCATTTTTTTAAGTTTGGGAAAAGGAAAAAGTCACTGGGGGCTAAATCTGGCGAATACGGTGGCTGGTCGACCAATTCGAACTTCAATTCTTCAATTTTAGCCATTGATCGTAAACATGTGTGAACACGGGCATTGTCCTGATGAAAGAGGATTTTTTTCCTGTTTAAATGAGGCCGTTTTTCTTCAATTTTGTTTTTTAGCTGGTCCAAAAAAGATGCATAATAATCCCCTGTTATTGTTTTTCCTTTTTCCAAATAGTCAACGAAAATAATTTCACGTGCATCCCAAAATACAGTAGCCATAACCTTACCAGCTGATTTTACGGTTTTCGCCTTCTTTGGACATGGTTTGCCTTCGCAATCCACTGCTTTGACTGTTCTTTCGTCTCGGGAGTATAGTGGTGTATCCATGTTTCATCCACAGTCACAAAGCGACGAAAAAATTCATCCGGATTGCGTTGCATGAGCGACAACAGGGCTTTAGAGGCCACCACCCTATTGCGTTTATTGTCGACTGTGAGAAAACGCGGCACCCATCTTGCAGAAATATTTTTCATGCCCAATTTGTCATGTAAAATAGAAATGACGCTACCTTTTGAGATCCCTGTAACCTCAATTATCTCACTCAACTTTAATCTTCGGTCACTTAACACCATATTGTGGATTTTATTGATCATTTCTGGTGTAGTCACCTCTACAGGACGTCCTGAGCGTGGTTCATCCTTTGTTGATGTACGACCACGTTTAAATTCATTTAACCAGTTATAAATAGTTGCAAGTGAAGGAGCAGATATGCCGTGAACTAAATCCAACTCATTTTTTATTTCCTTTGCTGTTAACCCTTTTATATTAAAATGTTTAATAACAGCTCTAAACTCAATTTTCTCCATTTTCCACAAGCAAATTTTTTTTTTAAATGTACGAGAAACACACAACAACCCGACCAATCTGATTGAAACTTCGCAGCATACTGAATCGGTAGTGCCGCTGCATGAAAACAAACCGCTTACAGTACTAGTCGCGCCACCTGTCGGCTTTTCTAAGGACTTATTGACCCACCCTCGTAGATAGTGAGGATAGTGTAGATGGAAAAGAGAGTTAAAACAGGTGAACTTTGGAGCTCATAATTTCATACTTGTATGAATATCTTTCAGGTGTTGATTCTTGTCAATGCCTTATATCGTCTTTTAAATATAATAATCTAAATTAGGTGTGCGCTTTTCCTCTGAACAAGGAAAAATCGAGGGGAAATATTTGGTATAAAATAACGCGTAATTTTAAATTTCAAATCGTTCTCACCCCGACCATAGACCCGAGCGGTCATATAAGGTATAGTACTTCCGTACATATCAACGATATGCATTTTTCCATCTTTTTCCTTACCTTACCTTTTTCTTAGACTTTTCTTTTATATCGACACCTCCTACGTATAGTATTGTAACTAACAAAATGACGTTTTTCACTTTTCGTATCCATAGTACGTATTACTTATGATGTCATTTACAGAATTGCAAAATTCGTATTATAAGTGCGATTTTCAAGCATTGCATATCATTGTATCTCAAATTTCTTGAAATTTTTCCAACATACAGTATGGTAACGTATTTAGCAACACTATACGCGGGAAGCGCATGGAGATCTTGCCGCGCGGGTGTATTGTAACTGTTAATTATGATACTTCACTTCGGACGGGAGGTGGCACACCGCTACCACTGTGAACTTTCGGTTATATTGTATTTTTTGTATGGTTTGGTAAATATTAAATACCATAATGAATAGATCTAGACGATGTCAACAAATATTGCGCAATATGCCCGCCCCTACAGGACTTTAGTGTCAAGAAATTGATAGAAAATCTATGCGTGTACAAAAAATGTGTGATTAGGCCAGATAGGACAATTAATAGTACAGCGCATAATATTATGGAAACGGATAATAATAGTTAAACAACAATGTACGAAATAAATTCTACCCAGGGAAACTGTGACTTTAGGATTCAAGGTAAGTTAATATTTTTAATCTTTTTCTCGTACGACAACAAAAAGTATCGTAAGTTATACTTACCATAGTCTACGTCGTTTTTTGCTTGCAACTATTATTGTATGTAATATTTACCATATTTTACATCGGAAAAAACTGAAAAAAATATTGTATCTATCACTTATGGTAATTTACGACGTGCTTATTTTAGTAAAATAAATTGTATGTAGTACTTACGGTACTATACGGCAACAGCCGATTTTATTTACAACATTATACGCTTGATAACTTTAATAAATTCATGTTTATTTAGTTGTTTTGCTTTTTACAGAGTCACCACTGCCTCCAGGTGCTGATTAGAATATGATAATGGAACTTTTTGACATTATTTGTGACGATGATGAGACTAGAGTGCCAGCGTTGCTGATACAAATAGACTACATTCTCTCGAAAAGATTAATAGTACAAGTAATTAGATAGATTATAATTATTACATAGAGCTATTTGTGTGAATAATCACGTCAAGAGGTACTGTTACCATAAACTATGAGATTTATAATGCTTTATAAAAAATTTGTTTTAAAAAAACTTAAATTTTAATGGTTAAGGTTTTGGGTGATCGAAATAAAAATGGGAATATGTTGCTAAATTAGCGATAAATGAAAAGCAACGCAGAGTTTTTACTCAAACTCAGTCATGGCGAAGTTTTACCATTAAATATCATCTGACGAAATATCAAAATGAAAATGACATGGAGCTGGTTAAAGTCTGCAAAAAAAGTTTCTAGCTACATTCTCTATTTGTGACCAATTCGTATTCACAGCTTTGGACAAAGTGGATAATGAAACTGGCGTTTGATCAACGAAGTTGACACAAAAATTACAATGTTGTATTAACTGACATATGAAAACCAGTGTTTCCGACCATGTTAAGTCCATCCAATGGGACGAATCAGATTATGTTCGACAGCGATCAAGCAAACTTTACTTAGATGGTGACCTGGATTTTACCCCTTTGTTTAAACTATATAATGAATGGTATGAACCCACAATATACACACATATAGCTCAAACAGAAAGGCAGTATCAATTATTCATAATCAATGAAAATTTTTAATTGTGTTGTGTCACTATGTCCCTAAAAAGGACCAGTGTGACCAATGTCACATTGTCGCAAAACTTACAAGTACGAGTAGCATCCACGGAGCAACTCCCAGTTTATGGCAAGAACCTTGCTCGTCAGTTAAAATTATTTGATAAACATGATGTTCAATCATCACAGTAAAATTGTATCTGCGAATTTTGACTTCCAAAAAATTTTGAATGCCCTTCACGGAAATTTGAGTATATTTTATTATAAACATAAATTATCAGTTTTCAATTCACACAAAAGGTGGCTACATGGTACATGTGGCAGGAGGCTGAAGGCAAACGAGGTGCAAATGAGGACTCAAGTTGCTTACTTAATTTTGTAACCTAATATATATGCTTAAAATAATTCAGGTTTGATCTAACACTATAGGCCAGAACCGAAATCGCACTGTTTATGACTTTAACAGTAACAGTAACTTATGATAGTATATTGTTCATAAATACAATGTTAATGTAAAGCATACATTTTCGGAAAGGGGACATACGCAAAATGAAGAGGACTGCGTTCAAGCCCTGATTGAAAGATGATCGAAAAACAAACAAATTTTTGCACCTCCAGAACGGTACTATCTAGTTAGATGGGCTAAACAAGAGGGAAAACCTGAGGATGTGGTAGAGATCAATCACGTAGACATGTTTGATTTCAGAGCTCTATTAAAATATCATATATTATGGACTAATACAAATTAATATAAATCACAATGATCCGTTTAAGATTAATTACGAGTGCGACTTGTCTAGCACTGTCTACTCGACCATGATCGTGAAAAGTAACAGCTAGCACACACAACGAGAAACTTCATTTTCGGTAAAGGTTTTTTATTCACAAATATTGCCAATTCCAAAAGCTAAGACAGATGATTTACTGAATATGTGCAACAGTGGAATCATTCCTGAGCGTTATCTTGAGTTTTTCAGTAAATTTATACCTGTCCACCTACCACTGAAATTCCACCAGCAGATTCTGAGGAAGATTGATTTTATTATTTGTGAATACGAACACCTATAGCAAATTGTGTTTTTGTAGGATGAAAATAAAATCAGCTTAATAATTAATGTCAGTGTAAACAATCTCTTTTCGGTTGTATGTTTTAAATTTTGCATGCTTCTTTTTTTGCATCATATAATTGAAAATTAATTCCAAATTAAAAATATAGTTGCAGAATGATTTTTTTTTCAGTTTCACGTATATTTTAACATGAAGTGCACCCTTCCACCTAATCACCCATTGTTATTCCCTTGTCTGATTTTACGATATTTGATATATTATTTAACCAAGAATTCGTAAGAACGTTGGTTTGAAGTGATTGTAATTTTTCTTTTTTGCTTCTAATTTTATTTCAATATTTACACACTTTCTTGGATTGGATTTTTGATTGAAATTGTTTCTTCTCTATTTTTTTTATGTATTTTTAATTTTTATCATGTCATGAAAGTCTTAAATTTATTTTATATTTTATGAAATGACAATAAAAGCAATTTTATATAGAGTATTTTTTCGGCGTGCATTTTTGAAGCAAGTATTAATAGACAAATTTGAAAAGTTTTTAAATAACAAATGTCAGAATTTTAAATGAATGGTAAGTATTTATTTCAAAGTATCGGTATAAGCCCGCCAGTTTTAATGTTGAATGTAAAATAATGGTACAGCAAGAAATACTATTCAAAAATCAGTAGTAAAAATAAATAATCATTATTTAAATGACATGGGGCAATAGATAAAATAAATATCCATTATTATTTTGATAGTATGAAAAGTAAAAAACATTCAATGGGCCGCACGGCATTTTAGGGTTACCATTATCGCATATAAAGTATATTAGTCTATGCATTCATGAATATCGGTAAGAACAAACTATTTATGATTATATTATTATTAAAAGAAGATCAAATAAGAAGTCGCAGATGTGCAGAAAAAAGAGCTAGATGGACATTTCACAGAATAAATGCGAATAACCTCAAAGATTAAATTAATAATTGATCAAAAATATAGGTTCTCTAGGTAGGTACTACAAATATTACAGAAATCATTTTTTTAAACTAAGTACATTTTTATTACCTATTATTGTCTAATTTTATAAAAAAATGAATCTCAGTTTGGGTACAACAATAATTAATAGTAATAGTATGATATTAAATTTGTCTCAATTAAAATTGTATGCTAAATTAATTAGTTAGGGTTCGTGGATTTTTTATATTTTACATGTTTTTTACTCATCACTACAAAAAAGGTTTTTTTCAACATCTTTTAAAATTACTAATTTAAGTAAGTATCTTAATTATTTATATAATATGTATATTATTATTTTTACTATTAGTGTAAATGACGAATCAGATAATAATTTAATATTGTTAATTTATTACAGTATGTAATGTAAACAAGACCGTGAAACATATTGCCATTGGCGAGCCAAAAGTCCGAGGACAATTAATAAGTCGTCCGATTTGTCTATGCTCTGATACTGATCAACGAACGAATAAAAAAATCGAGCTGTCAAAAGTTGCGATTATCGGAATGTTTTCCGATAATCCTAAAATGTTGTGTTATTTATATATAGACTTGCATAAAATAATATAACAGTAAAAACAACACACATTTTATGTTTTCTTTGATGAATTTCATAAACGTTTTTAGTAATAGGTTGTACGTAATTGAAGGAAAAGATTTTTATGTTATCGTTTGACTGGGTGTGTATTCTAGATTATCATTTTCAATCATTCACATTGATCGACATCGGTCGTCTTTAGTAATAGGTTGTATGTAATTGATATATCATTGAAGGAAACGTCTTATTCTGTCATATGTTTGTTACCATTGATTATTATTTATTAACTAATTGATTATTATTAATTTATAACACAAGAAATACATTTATTGTAAACAACTGAAGTCTGTCTTATTATTTAATTCTGATACTGAAAATAATATGTAATAAGCACTATACAAGTCTGAAGTATGTCTTGTTATTATTGAAAAGTTGAAAATGTATATAATAGACACTACAATTTATTTAACTCCGCAATGAAGTAGAGATTAAGGGTTTGAATCTCATAAGGTAAGGTTACATATTATATCTTTGAAGTGCGCTTAGATCAAGAGTGTATGCCTAACAGCTACCTACAACTGATGGTTCGGAAGGTGCAGTTAAGTTAAGCTACAGCTGATAGTTAAAATGAAATAGTATCTTAAAGGCACTAGAAGCTTGCTCAGGAGACTCGCATTGCATCATTGAGCCATTTTATAGATACACAAATGCTGCTACACTAAATGGGCGTAAGGGATGAAATAATAGAGAAATACCATTCTAATAGTACAATCTGTTCTGGAGAGCCAGATAGAAAGAACAATACTATTCTACTAAATTTAACATAATAAGGAAGCTACTAAATAAGTTATTTCTGTAAAAGAAAAAATCTGTCCAAAATAGATTTTATACTGACAAATTGACATTTATACTTACCATTATTTATTTAAATAATTCCCACAAATTGTTTAAATAATTCCCACAAATTGTTTAAATAATTCCCTATCATAATTTAAATACTTCCATTGTTATATTATAATACTTACCAATAATCATTTTTTACTTGCTGTTCATATTAAATAGTTCCCACCTTTTTATTAAAATACTTGCTAATAATGCATATATATACTTACCCAATAATTTGAAGCCTATTTTTTCCAACCTACCTATCTCACGACCCATACCAAAACTTAGAATTATTGTTATTACCGAATTATGATTTTAAATACGCAAAAAATCCTAGGTGAAGAATTGTATTGAGCATTTACAATATATTTCACCAAAACCATGACGACGTCAATTATAATAAGTATCACATACAACTTAATGCATGTAAGAAGTTCCGCCGTAAACTATTGTATGTGCTTTATACAATATTTCGAACAAATTCTTTTCCGCAGTATAATGTTGTATCTGCATTTTCTGATAAACCACAAAAAATATTAGATATCCTTTAATGCAAAACTATTTATAATTGACAATGGACATCCCAAATTTGGTGCAAAACATTCAAAAGGTCGACTTACACCAAGCTTTTGTATCTTTAAACCGCTCTCCTGTAATTTTGAAGTTACAATACTCTATGTAGGAGGTGTCGATATCTTCATAACGCCGACACTCGAGATGGAAAATAATTATCTAAATTATGTAAAAACTCATAGTAATACTTTTGCGTTGACCTTGAAAATCGCACCACCTGTAGATAACTAAAGAACGGTTATTTTCAACTTAGTTAGATGTTCCTAATTTTCCGGAAACGTGGAAAATGAACCGCTTTTCCGCGATTGGTCCAAAGATTTTGCCACTTGTCTGGTAAAAGGGTAATAAAACAATCCCATTGGTCCGTCGTCCGAGTGCTAAAATGTCATGTAAAGTCTTGTACGCATATTTTCCCATGTTTTAAACTCTCGTAATATATTTCAAGTTAGAGGTAATCATAATCCTCATCTGCCTATAGTATTTCGTAATTAGATTCATTAACGTTTTAAGAGATAATTAGTAAAATCTTAAAAGAAGGGAAATGGCTTCAGTTCCCCTGACATCATCTTTCTCGGGGAAGAACCGCCCCAATTCATTATATAAACTAGACTTTTGCCATACAAATGAGTAGTAGATTTCTTCGATTCGAGCCATATGCTCCTACTCCGCGATTGTCTCTGCAAAGTTCTGCAAACTTTCCGTATGGAAATTCTTCCGAAAGATTTCCCGCGAGTAGTACGTACTGAGTACATCTCCGTGTAAGTGCATCATCATTACATGACGTCACCAGAATTACTCATCAAGTAGATGAGTCATTGATAAGTACGTAGTTATCAAGTACCTCAGGGTACATTTAGGAAAGTGTCAGCGGCTTCCAACCTTTATAAAAAGTGCCTCATAAGTGCAATATTTACGTAGCCGTACAAATAAAATAAATATAGGGATAATATTAAGTGAATAAAATAAGTTTTATGTAAATAAATATTTCTCGAATTTTAATTATAAATAAAAATTTCTGTGGAGAAAGGTGTGTGGAGAAATCATACGAATAAATTTCTCTAGAAAAAAATTAATTGTAACAATTACTATAATTATAAAGTTTAAATAAATAAATAAATTAAAATTTAATATGAACTTTTAATTTAATACAGTTTCATAAATCCTAAATAATTAGTGCCACAACATAATACGTGTGCACTGCGACCTTGAATAATAAAATTGTCCCGAGTGACATTGAACTTGAATCCTCAGCTGATTCTGACATTTCACGCAGTGACCGTGAAATTTTAAAATAAATAATAATGTCTACTAAATTCTGACGAAATCCTAATACTAGTTGGCGTCTACAAACTATTATAGTGGAGTGCTACTATAGTGTTCCCAGATGTCATTAAGAACTCTTACTTTGACCTCCCACTCCACCCCTTCGCTGAGCTAGCCGAGAGCAGGGGTTCTCAACCAGGTTTGAACAGGGCCGGTTAAGAATTATAGCGCCCCTGCGCAATACCAGGACCGGGGTGTCGTCACATGCTTATAGCTTTATATTGGCGCGCTCTATGATTTCACCCTCCATGCTGTTATAGAGCCGAAGTTTTTCACCAAACATCAGTGCAGTATTCCCATATCGTTGAGAGCAAGTATTTATTTAGAAAATGTAAAATTTCATCCTGAAATGACCAAATTAGAGAGAGGACTAATCTTCCTATGATTACAATACAAATTAATGTTTTATTGAAAAAACCACTTGCAGCGCAAAAAGTACACTGAAGTTTGTAAAAATCCATGATTTTGTTTGTTGCAGTGAATGTTGCTAAATTATGTGCAACGTGTGGGGTTGCTGCCAAAAGTTGGTAAGTCGATAATTTACAGGTATTGAGAGTTAATATAGTGTCTATAATAAATATGTATGCTAGAAAAAAAAATCAAGGTCATCCGATATAGAACATGCACATAAAGCACAAAGAAATTAGCTAATTATGCCTGATTTTATAGGGAATGTCAAACTTTCCAAATTGCAATTCTACTCATAACATGATTTTGAGACTTACCAATTTTTGGCAGTTACGATGTTGGTCTACATTTTGTATTCACACATATTTTTTGTTCATTGGTAGAAAAAAATAGGAAAATTGGAAAGAGTGGCAAGGATTAATAATAGAAATACAAAAATTGATAGAATTCTAGTATTTTTATTCAGTGTATTTATTGTACACAGTACCATCGATTAATTAATAAATTTAGCATGGAATAATTAACTACCTATACGTTAAGAATATCTTTTTCCAATTCATTTAAGTTCAACTGAATTATTAATTAATGTTGTATATTGTTACAAAAATGTAAAAATTATAAAAAAAAACAAATAATGATAATTGTAAAATCCGAGAAGTTTACTGAAAAATCCTACAGATTTTCCGCAAAGATTATGGTAAGGATATTACCGATATTTTACACAAATGTGCTGTATTTTTGTAACGTTTATAAAGAATGTTATGTGTCCATTACACAAGATTTGATAACATTATCTTTGGCAAAATATTGGCTGAAGAATACTTAATGTAATTTCAGTAACCGCATATCTATCATTTTTTTTCTCCATTATCGTTAATATTAAAAAAGAACAAATATTACAATATCATCACAATGGAATCATAGAAAAATGTCTTAAAATTTGAGCCAATCAGAAGATGATAAAAGATTACTGCCAATTCGACGAGTGATGAGAATCGTCTATTTTGACGATGTGAATTGTTATAGAAAAGAACAATTATGTTACAGAAAACAATCGTTACTTCCCTGGTATCCTAAACTAAAATAAAACATAATCCCAACATTTTAAATTACTTAAAGAGGTTTGGCAGATGTGAAATGTTTACATTTTAGTATTTATGAAGAAAAAACAATCACCCTCGACAATGCCCTCAATTGCATCAGTCATTAGTTTATTTATTTTTAACACTACAATAAACCACGAGTCCACCAATTACAGTAATGAAACACATTACGACAATGGAACCTCGATATTACATGCCTGGAATTACAAGTTTTGACGCTAATTGAGTGTAGTTTCTGCGGTCCCGTTTTATTTACATTTAATTCTTACGTTTTTATTTCCCGCAATTTATGTCTGATATTCCAAACCAATTGTGTGAAACCAGTGACATGTGCAGGGCAGCCAAACTTCCTTAACATTATGTTGAACTGTTAATACGAAATTTTAACACCTGCGACTTGAATGTGTATTGCTCACTATTTGTCATCATGTGCATGTGATAAAATTCAGATTAACAGTACTTCAGGCTGCCAGAATAGGGTTATAACACAGGTAATGTCATGTTTTAAGGTATATATCTTGGCACTGCACACATTTAATAAATTATAAAATTGACATTAGAGAATCTAAAATTGTGGAGATATGTTTGCTGTTTTTGATAGATGCCACAACAATAGTGTGAAATTTATTACAAAATTTGCATTTAATGCATCCACAATTTGAAATGATATGCTGTTAATTTATGCATTAATCAATTAGTTCTTTTTTCTGCTTCATTTTAATTTATGCGATCTAGTAGAGAAGGTTTTCTTAATGGGGTAATTCATACAGTGGTACACGGTAATTATTTTTTCTTCATAACACCAACACCATAAACAATTCCAGGATTTATTAGTGCCTAAAATCACCATGTCAGCCTTATTTCATAAATTGTCTTATTAAAAATTGTTTCTTGAAAAAATTGTTATAAATAATTTTATTTGACAATTTTCATTGAGTTAATATTGTGAAATATTACTATTAATTAGAGGCAGTGACCGTACACTAAATTTAACTGCAGCCATACATATATAATATATATTATAATATATACACATATAATTAAATCATTTAAAAATAATTCAGTAGTCTATAAAAAAAAAATGCTTTATTACGGCACCAAGAAACAATAATCATTATAAATTAATATAATCAGCTACAGTTTACCATTAAACATAATTATTCCACGTAAAGGATTGACTAGTTTGTACAATCTTAGTTTTCATATCCACACAATATTATTAAATAAATGGCTTTGAATATTATCATAAAAATATTGATAAAGGAACCTAAAACGTCAACAAAAAATGATAAATTCTCATTTTCACAACATAACAAAAACGGCACAATTCTGCTAAAATTCCAATGATACCCGATAATTTATCAAATCTTTTTTTTATAATAAAAGATTGCGATTTCTTGCATGTTTATTACACAGGGCGAATTTAATATTTCCGATTGGTCTTACATGAAACGTGTTGCGTTGTTTTCTCTCGCACAGAGTCACTCCAACTATGTCATATTTTCTGTCAAAACTATCGAACTTCATATTTATATTATATAAATGAAAGTTTAATGAATTACGAATACCCAAAATGTTTGAGATTTACGTGTTTTTTAATAGGAGTTTAGGATTCAACTATGTGTAAATCACTGTTTTCGTTCCAGGCAATATTAACAAATTTTATTGGTTGTTAACCGTTTTTCAAGGGATGATAAATTAACATGAATCAATACACGAGGTTAATAGTTAGAACATTATAAACAGCAAAGCCCCCTGGATTTAGATTCACGGTATTTTAAAACATGAATTTGACTCACCAATCGAATTCAAACCTGAACTGCCCGTTGCATACTAACCAATGTGTAACGGGCAAAGAACAACCTGTGATATTTTACACAGAAAAAAAAATTGCATCCCGGTTCTATTTTATTTAACACTACACCATTGTGTGTGGTTAGCAGGTTAGCACTACAGGTGGGTGGCGATCATGTAAACGCTTGAACGTAAAAGATTTGTCTATTTTGATACAAATTAGTATTTTTTGAATTGGATGTCACACATGTGTCCAAAACAGCAAGAATTACCACTACCAGCAAAGCGAGATATGTACCCATTCTCTGAGGACGAGACAAAACTTGGACGGCCGAAACCGATATGGCTGGAATGCGCCACGGGGAATAAGGCGAAGGAAGCGTCAACAGATAATGGATGGAAAAAGTTAGCAGAATCGCACCGATTATGTTATCCGCAAAAAACTTATTGCAATTTAAATAAATATAATATATATATATATATGGCTTTATTGGAATTTAAACGAACATCTTACAATATAACAATAATGTATTTTATATTATATCAAATATCAATGCATACTTTTATTATTCAATAATTCAATTTGTGGAGCGGTTGGATCCAATAATTGTCATTACTATGCCTACTTAAGGGGTATGAAGTTGTTTGAGCATTTGCCTATGAAATTTTTATTACAATTATTAACCATTATAATATTGTATATGTATTGTAAGTGTTTATAAAGAACCTACAGCTTACATATTTAAAAGTCTATCTACATCAGTTAATAATTAACACAGATATTAAAATTGGAGATATTTCACATATTTATTTTGTTTCGTAACTATGTATTCACGTATCAAATCAATGACTAAAGAATGAAAGATAATTTTGACACGAACGCAACCGATCAAGGAGATAATATCGATAAAATGTATTCTGTACCAGACAGGTTCAAAAATGTTTTTTCACCTCCGATAAAATATCATCACTTCAGCGGAGAACGTTTTAATGAAATAGGTACAATTATATACGCTCCTTGATTAAAAAATATACATCAACGTATCTGACAACAGGAATGTACACCATTTCATTCTTTAATCATTGATTTTATTAATTAATCAAAAAATCAGTTAACAAGCGGTTATGATCAAATATTTATTGACATATAATTGAGAGGATCTATGCAAAATAAAACCGAGTATGTATGTATATAATATTCTGATTTCTACAATATCCAATGACATTCATCTATACCACATTATTTGTTATATTTACATTTGAAATTACATTTGGTATGGTTATTAGTTTGTCATTTCCAAAATTGCTACTCGATTTTCATCTGCATAAGTCTATCAATTCTTAGATATCGTCACCTCCATACTTCAACTATAATAAAACAATTAAACCTTGAAAACGTGCAGATGCGATTTCTTCTAGTGTAGAAAATGTTATGGCTGCTATCGTGAACTTCACTTTCTTTCACTTGGCCACCTCTGTGACGTTTAGTTTTCTGTTACTGTCAACATTGTTGAATTGATTTTTTAACTTAGTGCAATGAATAGATCTCAGGTTTCTTAACCTTTTTGAGTCGTGACTCAAATTCTTCTTTCTTTTGATCATCTCAACAGATTTTTGTTTTACGAGAAATGGATGTTAGCCACTTGCTCAACCTATAAGGTCCATACTCTGACTCCATATACAAAAAAATCAAAAACAATATGTGTATTTGCTAGACCCAGGATTCAAGCCTGGGACCCAGGACATTATAACTTGACACGTAAACCGCTCGACCATCGTATTAGGGTAATAGTTTTTGCTTCGAGACCGATTTTGGTGCCAACATAGAAATCGTGTTATTAGTGGGTAATTAATTACTTAAGGTTTGACTTGATCAGTAAATGAATCAAATATTCCAAATTGTTATTATATTAGTGCATATTTAAGCACAGTGACATCTATATATTTTAAATAAAATCTATGGAATATTGTAGTTTCGAGGTGACGATATATATATTAAAAAAAAACATTCCGACAGCTAACTAGTCTAATCTCGCAAATGATAATTTTACATTAAAACAATTACTATATTATAATAGATACAAATTACAATGTTACCACCTAAGAGACCAGCATTCACCGCTTCATAATTATTCTAGTGTAATCCATAAACAGCACAAAAAAAATAATCATATAATAAAGTCAAACTGCTCCGGTGGAATATACGAGCGAGATGCATAACTTTGCACTTCATCATAATTATGATGCGAATTCAACCGCAGATCACTTATACTTGATAAAAATTCTTCAAGATTCTGTACACAAATATTACAAAATACACAAAAACATTACGATGATATCTTTACAAATCAGTAATCAGTAGTCGTAGTTACATTTAGAACCTTAATTTAAAAATGTTTTTTTTTTATACCTTCAGTAAAATTAGTAACAATGTAATTATTAATTTGCCGTATTAAATAAAAGATACCGCACCATTACATAGCTTCGAAAGCCTGTATAAGTTGACGTGTTGAATGAGATTACGACTGAGGATTAAACTGGGTACAAGTGACATGTAAGTAAAAAATTAGTTAGGTGCAGAAAAGATTCACTGCTTTGTATGAAAAGTTATTAGCACATATAAAAACTGCGTCTGAAAAATGCTAACTTTGAAATCGCTACACTTGGCGCTTGGTCATCTATGTACATGGATCCTTTTAACCCTCAGGTAGTCAATAATAATTATTAGGTTACCTTTTGTTTCTTTCACAAAACAAAAATTACAAAGGGGAATCAGATCCCTTTCTAAGCTTAATATTTAATTTGTGATTCATTGAATCGAGTTTTTTTCACAATTTTTCGTTGTTTTTATTAGCCAAGACTACATTTTTTTTTAATAATTATTAGAGTAATTGTCGACGATCTGAGAAATATCATACGATTAATTCAAAATCATAAGCAGAAGGTTTATTAGAATCGAAAACCTACTTAATAATATTTACACACATTATTAACAATAAAAAAAAAATGATACATGAAGATTGTCAAAAGGGTTTAGCTACTATCAAGTGTCCAGTAAAAAAAAATATTCGGAGCACAAAATTAATTAAAAACTTAATCAGTATACGCATCATGTCACAGAGTAAGGCTAAGGGCACATGAGCGCACGGTTCATTAAAGAGCAGATCAACAATTGGAAAGTCGATTAGTTCGAAGCTGTCTTTTAGTAGATATACCCTTCTGACGTTGAGCTTTAGAACTGAAAGACGTGGCCAAAAATTTTAATTAGTACATTACTAATTTATTATAACAATATATAGCTATAAACATATATATATATATATTATTAAAGTACACCACAGTACCTTTCATGTTTTATGTACATCTTTGTGCTCGGTTACTTTTCATTTCCAAAGGGTGTAATTTACACACAACTAGTTTTACAGAAGAAAAAAAAGAAGCGTCTTTCCGTATAAAAAGTGTAAATGCGGCGAGGAAAAGGGGATACTGTCTCTCTCTCACTCTAGAAGCGGTATCGAAAGGAAAATTGTTCCCGTACATCGTTTTAAATCTGTTTTTTTGACCAAGTATTATCTAATAAATCGACCTAGACATTATTATAAATAAATATTAAAATTTTGAGTCTTAATTATTATGAATCTGTCACATTCAGATTTAAATTTATCTTATTAAAGTTTCGAATTATGAAAGTCTTCCGTCTCCGGCGGAATGATGCAGTTCTATACTCTTCATCACTGAAACTTCTTTAAAATACGCACAGATATTAGATATTGTCGAGTGCTGACACAAAAAAATGTTACATTTGTTACAAATTCAAGATAGCACTGGATAATTAGGTGCGCCGTCTCCATCCATAAAGCTTTGTGCGAGGTGTCCACGTTGAGTAGGTTGAGAAGGGCAGGCAGATGTAGTTCAGGCTTCATCCTTGCCGAGCGTGGTGTCGCAGGAGAGGGACTTGGATCGAGCGCGGCCTCGTCGGCCGGCGTAGTTGCAGCGATACTGGATGAAGAACTTGTCTTTGTCGGTGAGGACAAGTGAAACTATGCAGCGGCCGCTGCGTGTTCCACTCGAAAGTTATCATTACAACTCGGTAACGGCATAGAGGTCTCGCCCGCCCTCTTCGTTGCTCTGGCGGCACTCCTGTGACTGGAGGAGGGGCGTACGCGAGTTGCTCTGGCGGCTGCGCCGGTCCAGCGTCTGGCTACCAGCACGCTGCCCCTGCGACCCGCCCTGCTGCTGCTGCTGGGCATGCTGAGAGGAGTGCGCGTGCCGACGGTCCAGAGTGTGGGAGTGCGAAGGGCGCGAAGCAGAGGGCGCGGGGCGTGCGGGCTGTCCGGGTTGCTGTCCACTGCTTGAGAAGAATCTCTCAGGGGTGCGCGCGGAGCGCGCCTGTGAGCGGTGAGTCTGGTTGGCCTGGGGGCAGCAGGGCGGAGCGGGAGGAGCAGGGGACCGGTACTGGGTGAAGTTGGCAGCGCTGAGGGGCTGCGGAGCAAGGGAGGGGGGCTCCGGAAGGGGCTGGCGGACGATGGCTGGTGCGTCGGCGGCGACGGTGCGCTGTGGCCGAGTGGCCTGCCGGCGGTCAAGGGTTGCAGGAACAGGAGGGGGCAGAGCGGCGCTCTCCTCTCTCTCCATCTGCCGGGCATATTTGTGGCTCTTGTCGTACTTGCCTCCGGTGCGAATGGTGGCGTATTTGTCAGGCGGGGGACGAGCGAAGGTGGACAATGGCGCCGGCGCGAGACGGGGCGGTGCCTCGTCGATGCCGCCAAGTGGCCGCACCCGGATAGGGCCGGCGGCCACCTTGAGGTGCTTGGGGCCAAAAGAGGCATACTTGGGGTCGAAGCGGTTGATCTGGTTGGTGGGCGTGACGTCTCGGGGGTCAGGGGGGGGCGCCAGGCCGCGCGGGTCGAGGGGCTGCGGGCCGGCGCCGCCCGCGCGTCCTCAGTAGAAATCGGAACTTTCGAGCGTCTTGCACTGCTTGCTCAGAGTCGCGTACTTGCCATTGTTCGGTCCGAGCATGGGGTGGTTGGCGTGCGAGGGCAGGCGGCCGAGCGTGTGGCAGGCGCCCCCGCCGCCTCCCCCCGCGCCTCCGCCTCCCGCCCCCTGCCCAGCCGGATGACCGCCACGCCCTCCCCCTCCCCCGAGCCCTCCTCGCCCCGACCCGTACTGACTGACGATACCCTCATTTCTGTAAACGAAAAGAGACCCAGTTGCAAATACCTTCACTTAAATAAATGATACTGAAGAGACATGATATCCCAAATAAATTTTACTAAATATGTAAAAAATTATCACTACATTAAATTATATATATATTTTTAAATATCTCTGTTAATTTTAGACATAGTGTCTAAAAATGTCTGACATTCTTCTACTTTCAATTCTCTATCTTTAAACATTTATGAAATTTCCAAAAAGTCACTTGAATTTGATGACAAATAAGTCTACACGACAATGTACAGTAAACCTTAAAGTTAAATGAATTGGATTTACAGGAATTTGGAGGCCCATCAATGAAATTAAGAGACAAAAATCTAGAACAGAAATATTCATAGGGTAGGTCGGTACCTCATTCAAAAACCATCAAAGAATGATAGTATTAAATTAAAACCATAAAAAAAACTATTTCAACATGCTACTTTAAGAGGGATGAAAAGATACAAATTATAAATTGTAAGACATTGGATATTGATTTGTAGAATAACATAATATTACTGTACAAATAAATTATCTATAGTTAAACAACAATATTCAATGTCTATGTTGGCTAACAATATGTAGTTATGATACAACTAAATCAAAATATTTATGTATCTATTTTCTAGAAATTATTAAAATGTAAGAATGGAATGCAACTCATAGACTGTCATTTGGCAGACAAATAATATTGACAAATTGCAGAAAACGCTCAAAAACTAAACTCATAAATAAACATAGAACAAAGATGGTTTCTAATAAAATGTAGAAATGTTTGATTTTTAAATTTATATCGACAACCAAACTTATAAACTGTATTGAACCTGTTGTAGAAAAATGAATTCATTTATATTGACTATAGGGAGAGGATACTGGGACCACTTTGATCATATCTTTGGCTTAACTTTAAGAAAAGTTTCAATTTATTGATGATATTATTATCAAAATTAATTAAGGTGTAATAGAGGTTTGCGTTAGGCTGTCGATATATATTATGGAAGACACGAATTTAATGAATATGTAGCAAATGAAATTGAAATAAAACAAAGAGTTGTTATTCCACAGTAAATAGACACCATTGGATATAACATGGAAAATAATTTTATAAACAACATTACAGGGGCCAACAGTGCTATTCTTAAAAGTTGACATGGAAATATGTTTCCGTTATTTTTATTGGCAAATTAACACGGAAGCAAATCCATACACAAGGCGGTATCTACAATAATTGGTAAGACTGATAATTTGTAACATTTAAATTGGTATTTAACACACATGTCGTGTGAAATACAAATCTTTTTTGTGGTGCTCGGTCAAGTTTGTGTGTGCCCGTTTATGCTTTCCTACCTGAAGTGAAATTTTGTGTACAAACATCAAACAATAATAGGAACTTAACCTACAAAATTTGACAGCTCATGGGTAACTATAAGTTGAGGCGGCGGCCGTGATGTAGGTAGATTTATTTTCAAAATACTCGCATCTCAATATGTAATTGACATACTCTATCTCACTCTAAAACAGTTGGCACCGTCATAAGAGGTTGTGTTAAAACCGTAAAACCCCCTAACTTCGCCAAGTGTCCCTAACTTCACCTAAATCAATAAAACAATAGAAACTCATGTTTTTACTATCGCACCACTTTAAGCCACTAAGGCGATTTTAAAGATAATATTCGTCCTGTCACCACAAAATTTTCAAACCGCCATTATTTTAGCCGTGTTTGTGTTAGTACCATTTTTTCGAGTCCGGTTTGAAGAGATTTTTTCGGAATACCTCTGAACTTTTGCTGATTTCAACGAATCTTGTAGAGGTAGGTTCTTCATATTTTTAATATAATATAGTGATATAGTCTGCTTGCCAAATGTAGAGTGGGATTTCCGATATTTATAATAAAACATCAATTATTTCAGTATGCAATGTCAGGCTATGTTTTGTGAACTACTTGTTCCTACACTTCCCCTGGCTTTAGGGTTGTCACAAAAAAATGCTTTTCTTGAAATAGATGTGGTTTTTTGATTTTTATGGATTTTAGACTAAAAACTATTCATCACTTTGAATCACCAGTTAACAATTTTTCTCATATTTCCTTTATTAAAAATTTACTATCTAAATCAGTACATAAAAATGATACTATAATGCTTTGGGTTTTGGCACCCCTAGCATAAATTGGTAGGTTGTATGAAACAGTCATTGAAGTGATTCCTATCTTCGCCAACGTAGATATTTCTTTAAAATATTTCAAATTGTCTCTAGCATAAGACCTAAATTTGCTTAATGTCATTTTTTAATAGATTTCGTGAATGTACATAGACAATAATTTTGTACTGGACCTCCTAAAACACATTAGGCGAAGTTAGGAAATCGTGCCGTAACTTCGTCTATATAAAAAATTGTGATTTATTGTAGTATTTAATGAAATAATGAAAAGAGTGTTACTTCAATATAAATAAAAATAAACACTGTCATTGTACATTACATAAGGTCTATAAGACTTCATATTGGTAGATATTTTGGTGGCAAAACGACTTTCTGTTAAAAAACCGGGCGAAGTTAGGGGGTTTGACGGTATGTTAGAAGTTCCCGTGATAATCAACTGCCTGAATACACAAAGTGATAAATCTGATGTTTTTGATTTTGGAGTTAACATATCACGTTAGAATATCCTCGCTGATTAAATAACCAGAAGATTATCCGTGCCATTGCACAACAAAATGCATATACTGTAGACATAGCTCGACAACCTCTAACTACGAAGAGGGTGTACATTACAAAACTTCGTAACTGATTACGCCCCCATAGATAATCAAAAAAATTGTAACAGAAAGTGGGCCAAAAGAAAACCTTGTAAAAATTACTTTAAAATTAAATCTGGCTGTCCGTAAAATTCGTCTTCAGTGGTTTATTAAACATTAGGTGTCAATTTACTGTAGGAAATAAAAATAAATAGACAATAAAACTCCATCCTAAGTAATATACTTTGAAGCTAGATCATGAATTTTAGATACTTTTAGATTACTGATGTAAAAACGAATCATCTATCAATCAACAAAATTCTGATGAAGGAATTGAAATGGTCATCAAACAAAATCAGTTTACTGATTGTCGCTAACTTCAAAGTATTGCAATAAGACAAAAAGTAGAAATATATGGTAATACGTATTACATATATTATTGAAGGGTACACGTGAAGAACATGTTATGTCACATTTTTTATTTTTAAAACTGGCAATGCAGTCTCGTAAATCGAACCGAGTACTACAAGATGGTGTTTTAATTTGGGCAATAACAGTAATGGCCAAAGCATTATAAAGCATTTAAAATTATTATACAGGTTAAAAACAAGAAATGCCCATTTCATTCAGGGTAAAAACATGTATTGTCTATGGTCTACATTCACGTCAGACTTGACACTCTTGATAGGAACTATAAACCAAAAGTCTCCTCGTGTGAAACGCCGATGAACAGATGAGCGCTATAAAGCAACGACAGAAAAAAACTGATGCCCTTTAGAGTCATTGACGTCTTTAATCAACGATATCTCAGTTTGATATTTATGTGACATAATACATTCTTCCCCTGCACCCTTCATTTTATATCCACAAACAAATCAAATATATTAATTACATTCATAATCATTTATTTGTACTTTTTGCAATATTTATATCTATTAGTGTAGTAACAAAATTTATTCATTCATCAATCAATTCATTGATAAACATGCTTTCCTTGACAGAAGGCCACTAAAATTAATTAAAAACATTTTTTTTTTGACTGGATTCAATTGCCAAATCAGACAATATAAAGAAAAACGGACATTTAAAACTATGAATATTATCCTATTGTTTTAATGATAGAAAGACTCTAAAAGGAAAGAAGAAAAGAAATAGATATTGTCATACACATGTAAAGATTAGGATGGAATCATAAAATAGCCTGCGGAGATCGGTTACAAGAGAACTACATACATAATATACAATTTTGTTTAGTGAGACAAAAATGTCATACTGAACGGGCACCTCACAGGTGATTTAAGTCATTAAACGTATGTTTTATAAAAATAGTAGGCACCTCAGATATTTTTACCTCTATCATAATATTATAAGTATTATCATCTCACGATATAGGTACCTATATGATTGAAGATGAAATAATATCGTTTTATATCTTACAAACTTCAATAATACTTTTTTTGACCAAAATGGGTTATGAACCCCGTTCACAGTGGTTAATTTCAGTATCATTACGTAATATATTGAACCTACCATCGGTGCGATGCATACGACAGGTATTAATTTAATAAAAAAACAACTGACATGAAATGTCTACACTAAATGAGAATGTTAGTTTCAAAGTCGGTAACCTCAATATTCCGCTATTTTGAAATGATCACAAAAAACTGTCAACATTTAGGAATGCAAAAAGGATATTTCCTTTTCGCAAACAAATTAGTAAACTATTAGAGAAAGGGAATAGTGAAATAAGATGTCCTAAACGTTATTAAAATTAATGATAACTCATGTCTAAAGTTAGTAAAATATAAAAATGGCGACTGATAAATATAAACGAAAAGGAACTGTATTTGATATTTCATGAATTTATAAAATAGAAAAAGTACTTAATCAAAAAAAGAAAAAATGGAGGTTACTCTAATTAATAGCATTGTATAATCTTTTCAAAAACAATTATTGTATGATAATTGACTAGCATGATATGGTCTCTGTGGCCGATCACCGCAGGCGTCTTAAAAAATAATAAAGTAAAAGTAAATATAAAAAGAGGCTATGATGTTATAGACCCCTGCGCAGCATGCCTTTGCGTGGGGGCGAGTTGCGTCATGGCGATGGCTGAGCCGTAGGAGGGGGGCGGCGGTCGGGCAGGGGAGAGGGTGGAGGGGGGGTAGTACGACCCTTGGCCGCTCCGGGGCAGCGTGCGGAAGGCGGCGGGGGGCGGGCCCGCACTGCTGCCGTTGCCATTGCCCGCCATGCCGCCTGAACCCGCCGACAGCGTGCCGCTAGCACCGCCACTCGAAGGCGGCAGGAACGGGGCATGCTCATCTCCTGCGTAGTCACGTCTACAACAAAAGACAAACAAGTATTTTCACATAACCTTATTCATATTTTATCAGCAGTGAAATACTGAAGTTATACACTATTGCTAGTTTTCTACGGATGCACCTGGTATGTACAACTGTAAAAAAATTGTTGTTTCGTGGTTTTTGAATGTTTAAACTCTTCTAGTAAAATAATATATTTCTTCAAAACTCATAACATTTAAATGATATTTGTGTTGTGCGCAGTATACTTTGCATTCATGTTCATCCCTGGATCAAGGAATGGGACTATTTGGTGCCATCGTCTGGATTTCAGAATATCTACAGGATAAGTCAGGTGTTGGCAAATGGCTGTTCATGAGCCACATATAGCTTTTTGGAAATATTTCCTAGCAGAGATAAAGCTATTTTAAAATCATTATAATATGAATATTTCTTCACATGTGTCATTCATCTTATAGGCACTGAGTTGGCAATCATTAAGATGGTATCGCGAAGTCAGCGGCGCAAAATCATCCTACACCACCCTGGTGATGAGTAGGTATATTAAATGGTATAGCAGAAAGCAAAAAACTGGCATTCCTTGCGAATAACGAATATTGTTGCCTATAGCTTATCATTTGTTGCACCTATACTATAGAATTCTGGAAATGCATTTAAGTTAAAGTGACTTACTTCTTCCTGATGTAAATCCAAGTATGGCTGTCGACCCAGACGAGAATGGTGAAGAGCAGTCCAGCGAGAGCGGAAGCCAAAAGAAGAAGAGACAAGCCGAAGAGTCCTGCATCGCAAAGGGCCCGCACCCCGGTGAGATAGTGCGCCCGAACCGCTCGGCAGTCCACCAGGGACGTCAGGCTGATGAGCACGCGCTCCGCAGCCACCGTTTCAGCGGTCAGAGAGCCAAGGGTCGGTTGGAGACCTGAAAATGGAAATACTTGTAATATTGTAATAATAATGCTGTCGACTGAGTCAGGTACCTATAGGTAATTTATTATGATTCGTATAATGGATTATTAATTAACTGTAAAAAAATATATAATATCTCATTAATAAGGGAGACATCTACCTTTAATTAACTTTTGATATAAGTACATGATTCCATTTCCCAATGACACATAAAATATTTCCTATGATACATAATAATTATAAGCTTGAAATTCGGTAGTTTTGAAAGAATACTTTAACATAGTTGGAGGTGTTGGGAGTGACGCCGAACGAGAGAAAAAGATCCAATAGGCTTCATGTACGAGCAGTCGGAAAAGGTATAACAATGATTAAATTTACCTTATGTATTGTCGTGCACACTAAAAGCAATCGTAATCTGCGCAATTGCAAGGTTAAATTGTTCTATGTATTATAAGTTCCCACCTATTATTGGTAACTTTATACAAATGATAGAAGGTGGTCACCAATATTAATGAAATTTGATAAACGCTCACATAGCCATTAGTTAATTTAGTCGTTAGGTATGGTGCACAGGGCTAAATTAGTAAAGCACATGGGCCGGAATCCAATGGACGCTAGTTTGAGACCGACCCAGATTTTTTTTTAATAGGTGTGTTTCTGAATCGTGTAATTAATAAATTCAGTAATTATATCAATGACGGACTCGATACTAACCGATAATTTAATGTTACAGTAGTGAAACTGTACCATGCAATCATCAGACATAAGTGAAAAGAAACAAAGTGAGACGTACTGGGGTTGTTAAAGATGCTGGTGGCGATCCGAGCGAGAGAATTGAGTCCCTGTCGCACTGCCAGCACTGCTCGCTGAGACTCCCGCAAGCGCTGCGTGAATGGGTTGGCGCGGGACACTTCACATACCAGGTAATACCTCACCACCTGAGAAAACATACAACAACAATCAGTTGACAAGTTAATAATTAAAATATTACACGGGAGTAATCTAGTACTGATGCAAAAAAGGTTCATAAAAAATTTCATTTAATATAATGCCGGTACATATAGTTTTTTGCCTTCTTCGTTAGATAGGTAGTGTTACCAACACACTGTGTTTTGGAGTCTTTGATCAATACAGCAGCCCTGTGGTTTGTTTATTTTGTGCAGTTTTGTAACAAGTAAGGTTTGAATAATAATCAATCAATCGATCCCCCTGATTGCAGAGGATCGGCTTGGTAGGCAACGTGAACTTTTTTTAACCCACTCTCTTAAATTTCGCCCATATGACCGATAATACTAATTAAAATGTAGACTGTACCACGCCATTTTGTTTTTTGGGACTAGGAGACATACTCCTAATCTCTACCATTATATAATTAAGTTAAATAACGTGTATAGTGTAAAAATTAGGGGATACATAATTCGTCGGTGTTTTGTAAAAAGGGCGAATCAACCATTTTGACGAAATCGAGATTTTAATGAAAAAACAATATGTACCTATATCACTAGCTTTGTTGTGTATAAACGGCAAATTTGTATCTCTACAGGAAAGTACTTAAAAACGATAATCGTAAGGGCAAATATCCACTTACTACTACGAATAAAAAGCGAATGTAATATTAGGCCTTATAAGGACGGTATTCTCTATAAGCTTTATTATAAACTTGTTAGACATGTATAATCAATCATTCACAGGTAATTAACAAATAAATGTCAAAAGTTAAAAATCCTCCTCCTGTAAAATAATATTTTGGTTAATTCACCCTTTTTACAAAATACTATATAATATGTGTATTGTGTAGTTCTGCAGATCACCGCTAAGACCTTTACAATTATGATATAATATGTATGTCTTTTATTTCTGTCTGACGTACGAGACACTGTAAAAATAAATACACTTGACGGGATCTCGACTGTGAATGAAATGGTTATTGCAATTTAATTTAACACAAAATGAAATCAGGGCCTGTGTCTTTCTGCCGCCAATTGAGAGTTATACAGTAGAAAAAAGGGCCGTGATCATGCATCTTTATGCTTGAATCACAACATTTTGTAATCATATTTTGTGATCATAATTAAAGTGTCACCTCAGGGGGCAGATCGGGCGGAGCCCTCTGAGCAATGGCGCTGGCGGGATCCTGACAGGCGTCGGCTAGCGCGACAGCAGCAGCGAGGGCAGCTCCTGCGGCCAGCCAGCATGCAACCAAAGCAGCCAGGGCGCACACGCTGAAAGCGATGAGCGCGCGGCGTGAGTGACGCGCCACTCCCACCACCAAGACAGCGCACGCCACCACCAGTGCTGACCACGCCCCCATCGCGCCAACCCACCGAGCCCACTCCCAGCGCCGACAACGCTGCAATCAAAAATTATATTACTAATTTAATTACATTTTTAATATTAAAATTTATATTTAGTCAGGCAAGGACAGCTAGATAAATAATCATTGTAATACTTAGGAATGGATAAAAAAGAAAAATACACTGGGGTGTAACTTATTTAATTAGTTAGTAGGTCTATATAATATTATGTTTATTGTGTTGTCAAGTCCCAAAACCACAACCATTATTTACGACACTAGAATTTTCTTCAATTGGTTGTTCCATTTTGCTGAATGCATAACTGTGGAATTAAAGAAACAAATAAGTAACCTCCAAGGAGTGGCCCATATTGATGCCGGTGAGGGGGCGCTTGATATCAGCCACGGCGGTTGTAGCCATGGTGGTGTTATTCCGCACGGCAGAGAGCGTGTTGAGGAGCAGGCCCAACGCCGTCTGGTTGGAGACGGGCGAGTCGAAGATGTCCGCAAGGTCGATTAGCTGCGGCTTCACCTTCTGCGTGAGCGCCAGTTCGATCGAATTCGTCTGCAAAAATATCAAACCATAAATGCAGTGATTGACAAATGTGTGCGCCACAGAACTATTTCTTTTATTACATTTTAGTGAAGCAGGGGTGAAATGTCCAAATCTAAATCCGTAAGTCACAGGATCGAATTCAAATATTCAACGTGTGTTTGGACACAAGCAATTACCCAATAAGTTGGGTGAATGGCTATGTTATTTACCTTAGATCAGTGATAAAATAGTACTAAGATTACCTTTAATCCCTAGGGGGCCATATATGCTTAAAAACATCAACAAGCTCCTGTCAACAGAGTTATTTTGAGATGAAGTTACAATTTTTTGGTTAAGCATTATTAAAAATATACCTCACAAAACCATTGATTTACCATTATAGAATTGGCTTGTATCTAAATTTACATAGATTTGATGCATACACAATTCCTGGCAGTTCGTAAAGCATGCGGAGCCATTCATTAGTCGGCGTATTGGTATTAAACGATATGCAGCCAATGAGACTTTGACTGATTTGCGTGGAGGAGTTTTCAGGCAATGAGATTTTATATCACTATGCTGACGTGAGCCCAAGCTGAATGTACGATTTTTGTTTGTAAGGGCATCTCCATGAAAACATGTACAAATCCAATGTAATTATGATTTCAATTTACATTACCGTAATGTTGCAAATTATTCTCTATGTCATTTTGGCTTAACTACGTTGATATGGACAGCATAATCTGAAGGTGAATCTAGCTGATCATCTGTAGTAACTTTTTATTAGGGTAGGTTGTTATCCAATCATCCAATATCTCAATTAAACTGAAAGGTGTTTGAAGGAACATTGCAAACATTCATTCTCTGGATTCAAATATATTATATTAATTATTTAAGAAAAAAATTGTTTGGCAACTCAATAAAGCCATCAGGAAGATAGAATGGAGGTGGCAGAGGGCAGAGGTAAGTAGAGAGAAATGGGAAATTATTACTATTAGACAAAGAAATAAATAAGACACAAAATGCAAATACCTGGTTTCGTATGGAGCCGACAATGTTATCGATAGACTGAGCTGCACTGAGCACCTGAAGAAGCGCGTTGTGGAGATCATCGTTCCCATAAAGACCGACGCCTATTGCTCCACAGCACAGTACCGCCACAATGCACAGCGTCACCTGGAATACAGTTCAATTATATTACGTAACATTTTACGAATTAGTCATGTGGTAATAATTATTCAATGCTGAATTCAAAATTGAAGTCCTACTGGATTAAATGACCAACAAAATTACTATTCCTCGTAAAACAATTGTCACTAGTCATGGCACCTTAAAATGACCAACAATGGTTACCTACTGAGAGTGTCATGAATTCTAATAGAAATGAAGAGATAAGAATGCGGATCATCCAGCATCTCGTTATATATCGGTGAGGATGTGATGTTGGACATGACTCATCCACATGTATACTTCTCCAGGATATATATAGTAGAGCTATATGATGCTAGGATGAGCTGGAAAGAAGCTCGAGGACTGGCGAGCAACAAGGATTCTTGAATGGATCACAACATTACCGTTCTCTTTCCTATATTAATAATCCTTAGACCACTTTTGATTTAAAGCAATGTTTAGTTGACTGCGCCGAATACGCTGAAAGTGGTCTTAAAGATAAATTTGATAATGTTTTTTTACTAGCAACATCGAATAATCCTTCTAATAACAATACCGGAAAGTTTCTCTCACCTTCAGGGCTGATATACTCTTGGCGGGTCTCGGTTTCCTATCGCAGCACCTCGTCAGCAAATAGATGAGAAGAACCAGAAGGGTCAAAATCAACCACGCTGCCGGAACTGACCCCAAAATTCCGAGACTCTGAAAAAATCAAACACATTATTAGCAAACCGGAAGACATGATAGAGATTAAAAAGGAATCTAATAATTTCTCTCTCACGCAGTTCCTCGAAACGAGTTGACGTCCTTGTCACTAGCAAGATTCTGTTTTAATAAATCACAATCAATCAAAAGATCTAATTCTAAATTCCTTTTCAATCAACACATCAATATTATCAATAAGTATCATACATCAGTAAGGCGTGTAAACCGATGCACTATTACGAAGGCAATGATTTGACCTTAACAAGAATAGTACATTTTTATAAATTTCAAATTGCGCGCCATTTGCAAACAGTAGACAAAGTAGATAAGTGAGGTAGATAATATAATATCGCTAAAGGTCCTAGATCTAGGAATCAAAATTAGTATTGTAAGTAACTTAATTTAAATTTATAAAAAAATGGTCATCAATATTGACAGAATTTGAAATTACACTTTACATACATTTCTGGGTGGATCTGGATTAATTGTATATAGATAAAGCACACTGCCCAGGCTGCAATTGGTATCGGTTGAAATCGGATTCGTGTCTTGTCGTTAAACATACCTCAAGGTAGAGATCAGAATGCGGGGCAAAGGTGGAGTTGACGGTGTGCAGGGTGACGTTGAGATGCGGCAGCGCGTGGAGAAGGCGCGCCAGCATCGTCGGATGGTACTCGAAAGATTCCGGCGGGGGGGCCATGGCTGGGCCTAAGCCCCCTACTCCGCCTACCTAAAAACAAAACAAAAATTAAGGAAATCATTATATACCTATTAACGATAACATTTACTGAGTGGTAAAATTCAATTTTATAATAGCATATCTGTACCTGAGAGCCAGACTGTCTGATCTCCAAGAAGCTTCATGCCTTTAATGTTACTGTAATTACGGGTTTGTTGTTTTAAAAAATTCGAATTTCTGTTATGAATTGGGCCTGATAGCAGTGGCGAAGGCTCCATACTAAGCGATTATTTAAAGCTTACCTTCTATTTTCAAGTATTTAATTTATATAAATAAATATCTACATTGTAGGACATTGTAGGTTATAATAAAAATATTGATTGCCATCTATCGTCGTTATTTATAAGTAGAGCTTTTAATTTAGTCATGTTTCGAATCAAAAATAAATGACGGAACGTCCAACGTGAGTGCTATTTTTAGAATTATTTCAACGATAATCCAAGCCGAATTTTCTACCGAAATTCAGTTGCCAACTTCATGCATGTCTGGGTTTTTGTTCGAGACTCAGAAGCGTTAACAGACAAGCTTATTCGAAATTTTGATTTGTTTATTGTCTTTGCTTATCTTTAAAAGCAAATAATAAATAATAAGGATGATTAAAAAAAATAATAACTATTGTGTTCGATCACATATAATTTATAAATTGTTATTAAAAATAAATATTGTATTAATTCGCGATTATTATTTAGGTTACTTCAGTCATAGACAAACATAACATGCTATTCACAGTTTATGTCATTTTGACATTTCAAAGCAGTGGTAAAGGTTTATTTTATAATACAAAATTCATTGTGTTACTGTGAATGTGGATAAATTATCTCATATTGTACCGAAATCATTCGCCAGTGCTTTAAATATATAAGTATTTATTAAATTGTGTAGTGTCCCAGTAGAAAATGTGCGAACGATTGCATTTAAAAATTATCAAAGCTTGACCTTCCAAGGGTTCATTTAGATTTGAATACAGCAAAAAAACTTATATTAGACATTTTCACAACAATTTATAAATGATAAATATTTGTTTTTAACTGGCAGTTATACATTAAACAAACTTTTTTGTTGGCGATGCGTATTGTTTGGTAAAGAAAGTATGCGTGGAATTCTACTGCCATAAGTGATTTAAATAATTTGACAAATTCAGCGGTGAAACCTATGACCAGTGTGTCGTTGTCATTAGTGTGCACCTATTCATCAGTAGTAATATCGTAAGTATTATCTTCTTATTTCCCGTAAGTTACCTGACAAGTGTGCTCTTTTTCTCTGATCTCCACAGCTTACCTCGTTCCAAAAGTCACCCTTCGCCACTGCCTGATAGAATGATAATATCTAATTTTTTCATGGTGGAAATGCATTGTAGGTATTAGTTTTAAAAAAGGTAAAATCTGTACCTACTTAACTCATTTCGGGAAAATCACTTGAATATAAAATATATTGTAACTCAACTGGGAATTAAACCCAGAGCCGTCGGACGAAAAGCCTTATGCGCCTTATGCACTGGAATCGAACCAATGAAAAACTATGAGTTCTAACCACAGAATAGATTAATAAGATAGAAATGGGAAAGCCAGTCGCCATAAATACAAAGCCTGCCTGAATATTCTCAAATCTTACGAATGTTGAATGTCTGTTTCGTTTATGTGACAAATTTTAATGCTTAATATTATCATGCAGACATAAGTATTGAAAATGATATAGAATACTTTAACACGTGTTTAAGTTTATCCTGATTACTCCACGCTCGAGAATTAAACCTTGTTACAGTCTCACCCAGATGGCAACCAACTTCCCATAATTTTTGTGTTCCATGGTTCTGACAAGTCTAGTTACAAATCATATAAAAAGAGCGAGGAATCAATACTTTATGACAATACAATATTTATATTTTGTGATCTAGTATTGAATTGCGCCAGAATACCTGCTACTATATCGGTGTAAATCCTGCTTCGTCTTGTTGGGCTTCAAGCCGTACTCTTCATGCGAAGAGATCTGGTGAGCTGCCGCGGAGTCGAAGAGCGAATGTTCGGTTCGAGGAAGGCGGTCGGCAGTTATCTTCTCAGAGCATGATGCTGAAAGTCTTCTGAAGAATCCTCTCAGTCAGCTCGGCTGTAAATAAGAAGAGAAAAACAGATTAATTTTATTATAACACTAAGAGTAGTATAAACTCGTTGAAAATTCACAAGTTACAACTAAGAATAAAAATTTCAGGATTAATATTTCATATCCTGGGATTGAAAGCATAACATTTTGACAGATAAATTATAATTTTCATTTATTTGTATAACCAAGAAACTATAAATGGAACCATTAGACTGATCAAACCGTAAATTGAGATGCGTTTTCTTCTAGTGCGCAGCAATTTGGCAGGGCGAATGTGATTATTGTTACAGTTACTATTGTTGACTTCACTAATATCAAGTTTTGTCGCTTGTGTGATGTGATATGTTTATAGCAATATTCATTACGTTTTACTTCTACAGTTGATAATATATGAAAGATATAACGCTATTTTGTTAATGAATTTCATGTGAAAAATCGCTGGATTCCAGGTGCGATTTTCTCTGATATAGATGAGGCAATCGATTTTTCAGAAAATTTAAAAGGGGGCCTCGGAACAGTACAAACCAGTCATACAGACATACCAGCTTCGGGCATCCACGTCCCTATGTGACAATAACTATTTAGAAATGCGGGCTGCTTACCCTATTTAACAAATTTTGTTTGTAGAAAGGAAACAGTAAAAGTGTATACAATTTAGAAATACTTTACTTAGGTGGCTTGGGGGACTCTTACCAGGGCTTCAAACTGTTATTTTTTTGCGTTTCGGTTTTCGTTCCGGTTCAAATAACAATATATACTTATATCGGTTTAATTCCGGTTTTCGTTCAGAAAAAATATCAGTTTTTCCGGTTTTCGGTTCAGCTCCGAGTCATTAATTTTTACGCCTACAACAACTGAAGTGGGAAGTAAGATCATGTTAACGTGCGTGTTTGAACATGTATTCGTACATTTGTTTGAACAAATGTATTTGAACATTCGATTCCGGTTTTTTGTTCGGATAAAAATAACGGTTTTTCCGGTTCGAAGCCCCGATTTTTACTTCCATTATAATATAGAAAAGGCTTATAATATTATTGGGTCAAACTGAAATGACCTAGGTACAAATTTGAAGAGAAATAGATAACGTTAAATAAATAACATTCAATCTCGTATCTGTCAATCAATGTCCCAGTAGTCCAAAAATATTTATGTCAGACGTAAACATGTCGAAATCGTGCTTCACAAAAATAAATCTTCGTGAGTACAAACTGAAACACAGCTTTTCGATGCAACGTGGTATTATTTTAGTCCAGTTCCTCTGATATAATAATAATATGACAACAAAACTATCTGTCAAATAGTATTGCACAAATTGACGCAGGTATCTATATTGTTTTTTTTGTCGTTTGTTTATAAACGGTCCATTTACGTTAGAACAGAATTTAGTTTCACATTTAAAAAAGGAACACGTCTTATATGCCAGACACATGGGTACAGTCCTACCAACGATCTAAACTAAACCTAAAGAACGATCAAAAATGGAACTACGAACTACCATAGGAACGCCATTTTGAAAACGTCATTCGAATGTCAGATTCTGTTCAGTTGCGAGTTTTGGGTTGTTTTCGACAGTGGCTCCCCCGTCCATTCTTTAAGCCGCGTTGACACGGTCCAAGTACGATCCAAGTACACTTGGATCGAGTGCCAACCAAGTGACAGCTTCATACTATTTATTCCTATCCAAGTTAACTTGGATGACTAGGATGCGGTCCAAGTAGCTTGGATAGGAATAATTAGTATGAAGATGTCTCATACGAGTGCACTTGGATGGCACTCGGTCCAAGTGTACTTGGATCGTACTTGGACGTGTCAACGCGGCTTTAGATAAGTTTAGTTTGTAGGTCTGTAAACAATTAGGTCTATAGAAAGATGTATATTCGATGAAATTGTTGTAACAATGCCACACCGGATTAATACGATAATAACAGTGCCTACGGGTAGTCAACGCACTATAAATAGAAACCGAATTATTATCTATTGTTTTGTGATGTCATAGTGATTATTATTAGTTTAATGCATAAGTTCTTGCCATTTTAAAGTTACCTACTTATTTGTAACCTGTGTAAACGGTTGTCTTTTTTTTTTTTTTTGTTTTCCCTTAAAAGGTATATCCTCTACCTAATTTGGCCAGTTTCCTGTCAACAGTCGATAGCATAGACTAATATATAAAAAAATAGCAATGGCCGAGAATAAAATAAATAAAAGTCACCGAAGAATTTGCTCGACAGGTTGACCATCTGCGGATCACTCCTCGCCAGACAAAATCAGAATCCATTCTTGGATCGAATTATATCGGGTGAAGAAAAGTGGATTCTACAACAATGGTACGCGAAAATGACAATGGTCAAATCCTAGAGCAGAATCCCTCTCTACATCTAAAGCCGAAATGCACAAAAAAAGTAATATTGTGTCGTTGTGTGTGATGGGATATTCGGGCCATAGTGAATTATGAGCTTTTAAAATCGAATGAGACAGTAAATGCTGTGAATGTCAACAATTCGATGATTTAAACAACGTATTAATTAAAAAAAAAAACGACGGCATTTGATAAACAGAAAAGGCGTTATTTTCATATTATGTTGCATCGATCACCTAAAGGAAATAAATTGACCTGAAATGGGAAATTTTACAGCATCCCCCATACTCCCCAGACTTGGCACCTTGTGATGACTCAATTTATTCCGATCTCTGCAAAATGTTCTTAATGGTAAAAAAAAAAATAGTTCAACAGAGCAGGTCAAAACAGACCTTAATGAGTTTTTTTGCCCTAAAATCCGATTATAGAGATAGTCATATCTAACAATGGTCATTATATATTGGATCGATTAAAAGTTGCTTCTTTAAAAAAAGTGTTTTATTGTTAAAAATGGCAAGAACTTAGGTAATATATGCATCAACCTAATAATTTTCTTAAACACGGCAAATACTAATTAGCAGTAGGTAATATATTCAAAAAAAATACTGTTAATCTTGCAATTTATCGGATTATGTACTTAGCGTTAAATTATAATATTGCTAAGTAGTAAATGATCGTAGATAAATGGTAGAGAATCGTAATTTTAGCTATTACAAACAGTGTAAAAATCAGTGTAAAAAATCGTCCTAAAGATAAATGAACACAACATGCAGAATGCAATAACAGAAATAGATTTCCATGCCGCAAATAACTGCATGGATTATTTTCTTGGCGGGAGAAAATACAGCGAATGAATAATTAAGTATATTACTGTCAGCTCAAAATTAACAAAGTCCAGAGTAGGGAATCCAATCCCGAGCCAAAATTCTGATCCCGGGATTTCGGGATTACAATTTGACAATCCCGGGATTGGCATTTGTTTCCATTGTTAATATAAAAAAAATTATATTTACAAATAACATTGATAAAATCGGTCAAAAATAAATCTAGTATAATTTAAGACATTTATTGTTAATAATGTATACGTTCAATCTTGGAAATACATAAGTTTAATGGAGTAAATAATATTGTAATATAAATAATAATGTGAATTTAATATGAGATTGCTGTTTCTGATAGTAAAGACTTAATGAATGGGTTAGCGAGATTTAAAATAGTAAAGCAAATCATGGTGTACTTATGGCCTTTCCGCTTCATAAATCAAATTATCAGCCAAATATGAAACTGCCGTAAAACGTATGAGATCATGGTGGAATTACTCTGTTAATAGTGCTAAGTATTGTTTTTTTTCCAATCTTTCTCTTTTTTATTAATTTATGTGAAAAAATAAAATGAATCGGCAACTTATACATTGGTATAAATCAAACTTCATTCAAACTCAGTTTATTTCTAATGTAGTTATTTGTTATTAAAAGTATTTTTTCTGTTATATTTTTGTTTTCCATAAAAATTGATAAAAAAAATCAATCCCGAAAGTTTCGGGACTATGTTTATCAATCCCGGGATACATAAGTATCGAAAATAGCTCGGGATCCCGACATACGTGACATACGTGCTGCAGGTCTGACATGGAGGGAGGCGCAGGAGTTGGCGGTGGACCGAGGGAAGTGGCGCCAACTTGTGCTTGCCCTATGCCCAAATGTTGGGACGTGACAGGGTGGAAGAAGAATGCATAATCAATGGTCATGACTAGGGAATCCAATCCCGAACCAAAATTTTGATCCCGGGATTTCGGGATTACAATTTGACAATCCCGGGATTGGCATTTTTTTCCATAGTTGATATTATTTTTTTATATATCGTCGGTATTTTGTAAAAAGGGCGAATCAACCATTTTGGCGAAATTGAGATTTTAATGAATATACAATATATACCCCACTAGCTTTGTTGTGTAAAAACGGCGAATTTGTATCCCACAGGAAAGTACTTAAAAACGATAATCGTAAGGGCGAATATCCATTTAGTATTACGAATAAAAAGCGAATGTGACATATTAGGCCTTTTAAAATATTATATAATAATGCCTATTATAATGACAGTATTCTTTCTAAGCCTTATTATAAACTTGTTAGATATTTATAATCATCAACAGTTAATAAACAAATAAATGTCAAAAGTAAAAAATCCTCCTACTGTAAAATATAATTTTGGTTAATTCGCCCTTTTTGCAAAACAACGACGATATACAAAAAACATTGATAAAATCGGTCAAAAATAAATCTAGTATAATTAATACTATTAAAGACATTAATTGTTAATATTGTGTTAGTGGGCGTCTCTCGTGGTGCAGTGGTTAAGGCGCATTAAAGTATAAAAAATCGAAAAATGAATATTGTGTTTACGTTTAAAGTTTACATAATATAGTATATGAGGTTTCTGTTTCTGATAGTAAAGACTGAATGAATGGGTTAGCGGAATTGGAACTAGTACCTAACATGGTGTATGGCCTTTCCACTTCATAAATCTAATTAGTCAGCCAAATATGAAACTGCCGTAAAACGTATGAGATCATGGTGGAATTACTTTGTTAATAGTACGAAGCATTGTTTTTTTTCCAATCTTTCTCATTTTTATAAATTTATGTGAAAAAATAAAATGAATCGGCAACTTACACATGGGTATAAATCAAACTCAGTTTGACAACTTCATTCATTCTCATTCAAACTTCATTCAAACTCAGTTTATTTCCAATGTAGTTATTTGTAATTAAAAGTATTTTTTCTGTTATATTTTTGTTTTCATTTTATTTTCCATAAAAAATGATAAAAAAAAATCAATCCAGAAAGTTTCGGGACTATGTTTATCAATCCCGGGATTCATAGGTATCCAAAATAACTCTGGATCCCGGGATTGGAATCCCTAGTCATAAAAAAAATCAATCCAGAAAGTTTCGGGACTATGTTTATCAATCCCGGGATTCATAGGTATCCAAAATAACTCTGGATCCCGGGATTGGAATCCCTAGTCATAAAAAAAATCAATCCAGAAAGTTTCGGGACTATGTTTATCAATCCCGGGATTCATAGGTATCCAAAATAACTCTGGATCCCGGGATTGCAATCCCTAGTCATGACTAGATAGTAAAGTAAACAACGTGAAGCGATGCCTACCACTTGGCTATGGCGGTCGAAAAAGTCTGCGAGCCATAAAAAATATTATACACCTTAATATCTCGTTTTTTGTAATAAAAAAATATCTCCGATCTACCAAAACAAGGTTCATTAAAAAGCTACTTAAAAAATTAATGCTATGGAATTTTGCGAGAGTTGTCGCACAAGGCCGAAATTCCTTTTACATTTTCGCTTAATTTGGGCGAAGGAATGAAATGAAACGATTATGCCGGGACAATAAGAAAAATTAAAAGTACCCGGGGAATCGTAAACACAAAAGTCCACCGCGGACACACTTATTTCAGGGAGATTTCCCGCGTTTTAATTGAAAAAGTACGCTTCGAGAGGTTTAATTGTTTGCGACACAGTTTCCCAACATTACCTTGTCATGGAAATAGACCAGGAAACACAGTGAAACTGACATACACAGGCCGCGCAAAAAACTTTCTCGGCCGACTATTAAATTAGTTTATATTGTAAGTGTGTCCATTATGTCTCACTCTGAACACTATCCGCTCAATATGTACAATGCAGCCAGTAACGCGACTGATCTTAACAACTCAAAACACACGTTAGAAAAATCACGATGCTGACACAGTAAAAAGACGTAGATACCTATAGGGATTGCAATACCGAATGAAAATACCAATACCGGTATTACCTACTGAATACCGGTTTTCGTAAAATAATTGTAGTAACTATCAATAAATATAATACATGTAAAAACTCTTTAAAATATTAGCATGTGTCATTGATGGTCACCAAGAACGATGAAGGGCCACGGAAGTTAACCGGACATCGCGTAACCCGACAAAAAATACAGTCCTGTTAAGTCTTTTATATTAATTAATACATTTTGTTTCCACTTTCAATACCGAATATTTCGATATTGTCTGATTTTTAAAACCGCTATTTCGGTATCGAAAAATATTGGGAAACCGATATTGCAATCCCTAGATACCGATATTAGTATCGATTCGACATGGGGTGCTGACAAATAAATAATTACAAGATAAAAAGAACTTTTTATATCAAACATTTCTGTTGAATCATTATAAACTTGACTAGCTTAAACGATCAAAAAAAATTGTACTTGATAGAAATACTGAATAAATATACTGAAATGTCATTTTGACACTTCATATTGATTTTCCATAGTAACGCACGTATATATTAATATTAATAATTTAGTTGCTAGGACCCACTTAGCAACCAATAATAGTTTAACTTTTTACGGATTTCTTCCGAAATAACTTTTCATACAAAACAGAATTAACTGAACATGAAATCAATTCTACTTAAAGATGGCTAAAAGTATTAAAAAATGCATTGGCATCGTGTTCTGATATATTCTAAAAGTTTCAAATGTCTAGCTAGTCGGGAAGTTAATTAAAAATAGATTGCAAGATTTGTACCGGACAAACAACCACCGGACAAAAAAGAATACGAGCTAAGAAAAGCGTTGTAAAATGCATTCTACTTTGATTTCATAAGAATATATTTTGGTGGACCAGAAAGCATAAACGGTGAATAATTTTAAAACTAAAACTATGGTTTCAAAATAATACTAGCCTGTGTTATTTGGACAGACTGTTCTCCTCGTAAGGCTAACTGTTTTCGGGAGTGTGCCAGATAAAAGGAGTATAGAGCGAGTTCATATTAGGTAAGATAAATACATTCACTGTAAAACTCATAATATCCGCCACAAGGCAAGCATGGGATAGGGAAAGATAGGGAAGGATGATACAGAATTTGGCAGTATTACAGAGTGATCATGATCCTCAGTCAAGGACTCTATCATAAAATAATAGAAGGAAGAGCAAAGGTACAATGTACAAATAAGGATATTATTTTCTTTCGATACGATAGTGATCGATATATACATACCTATTCAGTCAACCTTAGACGTATTGCATTTGGTCAGCACCGCAAGGAGAAGAAAACAATTTAATGTTGATTTACTTTACTGCATTAAAATTAAGACGTGGTGTAAATTTGCTAGAAAAACACTAGATGACATCGAAACACCCACATGGGGCCAGGCGAGATATGGAATTCAAGGCCGGTTTACGAGGCATTACTCAAACCACGTACGAATCAGACGCTTCCGTACTACCCTTGCTACTTAGTATCGATAGTGAAGTCATCTTGAAAACTAAATCGACGACATATTTATTTTACTTTTTAACCTGGAAACCGACCATGAAGAATTAATTTTAACATTCGGCGTAAAATTAACGACCCGTCTACGACCATTTGAACACATTTATTTTTCTTTGGGTGGTCGAACCGATCCTAAAATTGACACGCGTGCCATCGCCGTGCAATAATTATTAATCCCCTATCGGAAAAGCGTCATATTCCACGAAACACTGTTTGAGGAGGCTGACGCGAAAATCTTTCGTACCCACGCGAAAGGAAGAAGTAGGCAAGAATTCAGGAGCTGCGGGTAGAGGGATGATGGGGGGTAATAAACGGCAAGTGGGAGGGGCCGGAGGAGATGTGGTATCTGAGAAAGCTTGGTGGCAATAATAATGGCACGGCAAAGAGGAAAAAGCGGCAATAAAAAACCGGCCCTGCGAGATAACAGCTTCAAAGTTATTTATGGTAATATAACACTGCTATAAACACGGTACATCTCTCTCTCTCACTGACGCAAAAAGTTCTTTAATTCATACTTATTATGGCTAATCCAGAGATTATATTGAATACTTTACAATATTTTATTTAGCGAAAAAAACGGGACAGCAGATATACACAATAATAGGTACGTTATATTTATGTTTACTTCCTAAAGTTTACTAATAAATAGCACAATATGCCACTCCATCTTTATCCATTTTTAATCTCTTAGGTCGATATGCGTATTTATACTATTCATGTAAATTAGTGGGCTTATGCGCAACTTGGAATGAAAACACGCTCTAAGCCAGAATCAGAATGTTTTCACGTCACGTGAGCATGCACGAGTTAAGTTGTGATTATATTGAAATGCATGTCACGTAGTGTCACGGCGTCAAATTTAGTCTACGGATTCGACATTTTGTAGAATATTTTGAACGAACACGATCGCTGTAAATTTAATGATGGAGAACGAGTATCTGTAAATTCAATAATATTTTGAACGGAACCCAACCCGCAGACCATATACAATAGACAACATTATTATAGAAAATACATAGTGCCAACCGCTAAAAACAAAAAACACGCTATTTTGACGTGATTCGAAAATGTGTAGGCATGTAGAAAATGATAAAAAAAACGTTCATTGAGTCATGTGTCGATGCCGTGCAGTACAACGTGATGTGACCTCATTATTGTTCTGGTGATTTCGGCAGATTTTGCCAACTGACAATGTTCGTTTAATTAAAGGTTGAAAATGTGTTACGGGATGGTACGAGGGAGGGTCAATAATTCCTTAGAAAAAAGCATTAAAACAGTTTTTATTTTTGTATTTTTTTTTTATTTCTCAACATAATCTCCTTGGAGCTCAATACACTTGGTTAGACGTTTCTCAATTTTTTTTAAACCGTCAGAAAAATAAGTTTTCGGAAGGTCCTCAAAATAAGCATTTGTCCGATCGACGACTTCTTCATTTGAAAAAAAACGTTGTCCACTTAGCCATTTTTTTAAGTTTGGGAAAAGGAAAAAGTCACTGGGGGCTAAATCTGGCGAATACGGTGGGTGGTCGACCAATTCGAACTTCAATTCTTCAATTTTAGCCATTGATCGTAAACATGTGTGAACACGGGCATTGTCCTGATGAAAGAGGATTTTTTTCCTGTTTAAATGAGGCCGTTTTTCTTCAATTTTGTTTTTTAGCTGGTCCAATAAAGATGCATAATAATCCCCTGTTATTGTTTTTCCTTTTTCCAAATAGTCAACGAAAATAATTTCACGTGCATCCCAAAATACAGTAGCCATAACCTTACCAGCTGATTTCACGGTTTTCGCCTTCTTTGGACATGGTTTGCCTTCGCAATCCACTGCTTTGACTGTTCTTTCGTCTCGGGAGTATAGTGGTGTATCCATGTTTCATCTACAGTCACAAAGCGACGAAAAAATTCATCCGGATTGCGTTGCATGAGCGACAACAGGGCTTTAGAGGCCACCACCCTATTGCGTTTATTGTCGACTGTGAGCAAACGCGGCACCCATCTTGCAGAAATATTTTTCATGCCCAATTTGTCATGTAAAATAGAAATGACGCTACCTTTTGAGATCCCTGTAACCTCAATTATCTCACTCAACTTTAATCTTCGGTCACTTAACACCATATCGTGGATTTTATTGATCATTTCTGGTGTAGTCACCTCTACAGGACGTCCTGAGCGTGGTTCATCCTTTGTTGATGTACGACCACGTTTAAATTCATTTAACCAGTTATAAATAGTTGCAAGTGAAGGAGCAGATATGCCGTGAACTAAATCCAACTCATTTTTTATTTCCTTTGCTGTTAACCCTTTTATATTAAAATGTTTAATAACAGCTCTAAACTCAATTTTCTCCATTTTCCATTTTTCCATTTTCCACAAGCAAATTTTTTTTTTAAATGTACGAGAAACACACAACAACCCGACCAATCTGATTGAAACTTCGCAGCATACTGAATCGGTAGTGCCGCTGCATGAAAACAAACCGCTTACAGTACTAGTCGCGCCACCTGTCGGCTTTTCTAAGGACTTATTGACCCACCCTCGTAACATCAGTTTGATATCATTTTAAACACCAAGAAAAACGACATTACACATTTGTTTTCCGTAGCGGCAGCTTACTGTGACGTCACGTGATAGTACGCGACGTGCACCATAATATATTTCGCGCTTTAACGAAATACCGCGTTCTCACGTGGCGATTTTTGTCGTTCAACTGTCTGTTTGTTGAATGTTGAAAGATAAATCGAAAGAAATGTTCTCAAGTACCGAATGAAGTTGAATCAATAGAAGTAATAAAGTCACGCAATGATTACCTTCGCCCAGTTCATCGTTAACCCGAGCGGCGCCGGTATAGCGGAGCTGGTTGCACTTTGCAGGCCGCCGACATGACTCTGGCGCTGGTGCAGGGAACCACAACACCGGGACGCTAAAAAAGTTCCCCGGATTCTGGGATGCGGCCCTCGTAATCAGCGCCAGATGTGCAGAGCCAAAGAGCTGCACATTTGTTTCTCACCCCCGTCTTGTTGTGCTGTCGCTCTGTCGTGAGGCAGTGCGGTGGTTATCTCCGCATACTTCAGGTTTATGAGCACGGAGGAGCACGTCGTCCGACCAGGGGTATCATCATCTGCGAGGATGCCAAAGCGCAGTCTCCACTGTGGGCGCCTGTGGACCATCCTATGTACGACAAGGACGTCACCGAGGAGATGGTGCATTGGTTTTTGTATAAAGTCTGATGCAGTTGACTTGCCTTAAGATAGAAATTTCTACTTCGTTATAATTATGAAACGATTAATGCTTCCAACGACAACCCTGTCCACTTTTACGCATATTGTGTAATGGTTATATTATTTTGCGCACATTATACAAAATACGGGTGGCCTACCGACAAGAAGCTCAACTAACGAAGCCGTAGATTTTAGTGCAAGTTTGATTCGCGGTTGGTTATCACTTTTTTGTAAAATATCTATTTTAGTACATACTGTTTTTTTAACGAAATAATTACCCATAGACTAATTAGAATTCAAATCCCGTAAATATGACTTCCCTAGGACTTTTTTCATTTACCCACCGCAGCCTACCTACTTTCCTTCAACATGCACACTTCGCCACTGATAACTTATGAACTTTGATAACTTATTTATAAAATACAGGATCAGTGCTGCGATTTTCGCAGAATATTATCAACTCAAAAGTCACAAGTCACAACACATGACCTTTATAAGGAACCTCAACTTCAGTGAGAAAATAGCCATTAACACAGAGACACACAGGTTAAAGGTTAAAAAGTCAACAAAACTTTATAAGAGTGATCAGTATCCGTCAAAAACAAGAGGCTTCAAAATTATACAAAAATGTCGGCAGAAAACAAATAGTTTTGACGACGGGCGCATATAAATATCTGAAATTATCATCCCATTACTGAACCACCAAAGAAAGCTGAATTCCAAACTGGAATGCAAATTATGTTCTAATTGAATATTGTAGATTTAATCCGAATATTCCATATTTTAAAAACATACTGGATAAAATATATTTACATTAATTAAAATACACGTGTATTAAGGGTAATGTGCACTTAAGCAGAATAGTATATAACTAATAATAATAATAATTATATACCATAATCTGCTTTGAATAGTGATATCTAGCAAGAAGTTCTTAACTCACTCCGGGGGTATTTGAATCGCTCCCCAGAATCCGTATAGGTACCAACGGTAATGCATTTGAATCATTTATTTTGTAGAACGAGATTTGTACGTCATCCCGTCAGCGAGAAATAAACGTCATACCTTTTATGGTACAGAGGGTCCCCATTATCCGAGTAGGTATTCGTTATCAGAGTCGGAGCAGTTAAAATTATAAAAACACAAGCGCAATAGCGCACAGTCGTCAACTGTCACTTAAGCTTTTACTTAAAAAGCATTAAATTTATACGAAGACATTCGCGACGAAATAGAAAATGTAAATGCGAAAGATTTTACTCTTTCCAAAGGATGATTTCACCGATTTCAGAAGAGATATGGGTTTAAAAATATAAGGTGAAGCGACGCGGCTAGCGCACATACAAGTGAAGCATTTCCCATGAAATTTTAAAAGCTCGTTGAAGAGGTGGATATAGTCCTAAGGAAAATTTTAATGTTGATGAAACCGCCTTGCAATGGAAGCGAATGCTATCAAAAACCTAAAAATAAAAGAGTACACCATGATTCAAGTCATCAAAAGATTGATGACTTGAAAAATTGATGCTGCTCTTGAATATTTCGAGAAAAACGATCCCACATATTGTGATCGTTCTGCGAAGGTCAAGAGGGAAGCTAAGGATGTGGTGTCATGTTATAAGTCAATTGTAACGCAAAAACAACGTCAAAAAACTAATATATTTATCACTTCTAATGGATTTAAGTTTTGTATTATTCCATTTAGCACCAAATTCCAAAAGCACTCTTTACAAGACACGTGTAAAGCCAGTGCTCACCTACGCATCGGACATTAACTCTGCGAAATCCTGCACGAGCCCTGAACATCTTTGAAAGAAAAATTCTCCGCCGTATATATGGCCCGATCAGGGATGGCACCAATTGGAGGAGAAGATATAATGCTAAGCTACAGCTTCGTACAGCTCTACGGGCTGTACGAAGATTGCAGCGCAGTTCAATCAATCAAAATTGGGAGACTGCGATGGCTAGGTCATGTGCACCGTATGAATGACAATGAACCGGCAAAAAGACTGATGTCCAGCAATCCAATTGGACGTAGTAGAAGAGGGAGGCCAAAGATTCGCTGGTTGGATGGAGCTGCCAATGACTGCCGTATTCTGGGGGTACCGGATTGGAAAGCGGCCACACTGGATAGAGACAGGTGGAGGGAGCTGTTGGAGGAGGCCAGGACCCACACCGGGTTGTCGCGCCCCTGATGATGATGATGACTATTCCATTTAGGTCGTTTTTTGCGACCCGGGTTTCGCCTTTCGGCATCTTCAGGCGCTGGGCGCGACACCCGGGTCGCAAAAAACGACGTTAACGGAATAGTACATAACTTAAATCCATTAGAATTTAAATTCAAATTCCACCAAGTACCTTGGGTCGATAGTATTAATATTTATCACTGTTTGGGTTTTAAGAATAGCCTCGCAGATCCCGTTGAAAAATCAAGTATCATTATAAAATGATATTTACGATTATAATAAATAACATAAACACTCCGTACAACAACAAAAAACACCAATATCATGTGTTCAGGTTATCACTGTCATCTTCAATAATAATTACTTTTCGCTACAGAGTATAGGAAAGACATAAATGTACTTTGGTATTTTTGCTAATGGTTTGAAGTTTAGAAATAATGCTTAAACTAATATGGAGTCTTTGCCACTGTCCCCATCAGTGGTGACTTTTGAATATATCAGGCGCCCAAATGCACTTCGAGCCAGTTGGTTGTATGAGCAATCTCATCATACGTACAATACATACAAATACAATTGACATCTGTTGTAGTCTTACATAATAAAGGAGGAATATAATGAAATTAAAAAGAAAATCTTAATATCAAATTTCGCATCGACGAACAAAGAGTAAAGAGTTTGAGAGAAGTAATTACGCAAAGAATCAGATTATGTTTGACATCAATAAAACGCTCGAATATTATTACTTTGTTCTTGTCTAGAATAACGTGAAAATTACAACAGCATTATCCGAGACGACATTATTATTATCAGCAAAGTGTTCTCGCAAAGTTTTCAAAAGCTCCTTCACAGTATTTCATTAATCAAATTTCCTCATCTTGCAGAAGAAGAGGAGAAAAGAGTGGAGAAGAGAGAAGCACGGGCACCGTTAAAACCGGTAACGGGAGCCACTGTTAAAACTTTGGTTGTGACAATTCGTCAACAGCCATTAGGTCAACTAGCCCTGTTGTAATAATTATTATTAACAAACCCAGAATTTCGAGATTATGTTTCTAAATATTACTTTATATTATAACTAGCGATAATCCGCGACCACAGAACAGATAATAAATAGAATATCGATAGGCTATATTCAATACGCCGCATGTTGATGCAGTGTTTTGAATGTGTGAGTGTCCTACGAAAAATGAATCACGCATTATGCACATGCAATAGTGTGTGTAATACACCAACATTAAATGAGCGTAAATGCATAAACCGAGAGCAGTATTCGAGGTAAAATACTTTAGCCCGCATTCTTCCTTACTCGAGTCGGTTACCTGCTTCGCCTTACCCGTTATGTATTTCAGTTCCCATTATTTCTGACCCTGTCCGCGACAATGGAGTGAAGAAATTGACTAATCGATTTGAATTATTTAAAATGAATGAGATGGACCCGCACCACACTTCACCACCCCGACGTTGCTATCTGATAACATTACCTACTCGTGACGATTTGTTGTAATAATGCTTTTTCAATAACGGTTAAATGTAAGCACTGTGGCAGTAATATTAGTTGAAGAAAACATTAGAGCCTAACTGCCGTATTCATACACTTTTGAACCGCATTTAACGCAGTAAGCGGTTTATCGGCCAAATAAGAAAACTATAAAAAATGCATACGTCACGAAGATGCGTACAGGAATGCGCACCAAACTTAAAATGGCGGCGATCTGCGCGAGCTGTCAGTGTCACTTTAATATACGTCTAAAATGAGTTCATCACAACAAGCGTTTAGTAGAAGACTTGAAACGTGACGTTGTGCTATAATCGGATTCATGATGATGCTAAATGCTTGTCAAAATGTATACACATCGTGAATCGATGGAGATGTATGTAATATTGTCAATGAATCCGCGAAGCTGTATTGCAATATTATGGAAATATTTACTGGGTATACTTTGACGGACGTATGACCGCGTATTACGTCAGCGACGTAACGTCACTATTCGACAGATTCAAATTAGGTGTATGCATGCAAATTTGCAGTAAAGAGCTTGAATGCAGTTTGCTGTTATATGCATACGCCAGTAAATATATGAGATTGGAGCAATAAAGAGGACCATTTTCCGACTGATTAAGTCAGCTATAAGTGATTTCGTAGTGCAGGTTCATTTGCAGAGAACTTCACATTATTGATATGCAATTTATTTGTCAATTTGAAGGGCGTATAAAAAGACAATCCGTCCCGATGAGTAGATAAACAGCCAATATACACTTTGACATTATCGTTTAGTTGAAAACATCTGTAAAATTTGTTTAAGCACTTATGTAGGTAATCACTAATCACTAAGAACACAAAAATTGCCGCCATGGCGTGAGTAATACAATCGGGATGACAACCGAGCGATATTAATATTTGTGGAGTTTACGACTTTCATGCTTCATACAATAATTGTTGTTAATAATTTTAAAATGTTATACCAGAAATAACGCACCTCTTTCTATTCATAGTCCAAAATTTTTGATAGGACATGAAATAATTAATGGGGGGAGCAAGGGTAATGATTACAAGATAAAAAGAACTTTTTATATACAACGTTTTTAAATTTTCTGTTGAATCATATAAACTAAACTTGACTTGACTAGCTTAAACGATCAAAAAAAATTGTACTTGATAGAAATAATACTGAATGTCATTGATTTCCATAGTAACGCACGTATATATTAATATTAATAATTTAGTTGCTAGGACCCACTTAGCAACCAATAATAGTTTTACTTTTTACGGATTTCTTCCGAAATAACTTTTCATACAAAACAGAATTAACTGAAAATGAAATCAATTCTACTTAAAGATGGTTAAAAGTATTAAAAAAATGCATTGGCATCGTGTTCTGATATATTCTAGAAGTTTCAAATGTCTAGCTAGTCGGGAAGTTTGTTAAAAATCGATTGCAAGACTTGTACTGGATAAACAACCACCGGACAAACAAGAATACGAGCTAAGAAAAACGTGGTAAAAAATAGAAAAAATCGTGCCATTCAACTTTGACCGGTGTACTTGATTATTATTCTTATGATCACAACGACGTCCAAGCGTGTGGGTCCAGTTGAAATCGACCTGCAATGGCTACGTTGAGTGTTTGCCGGCGAACTGTCCGGCTCAATATGTACGTGTATGTGACGTCATGACAGCCGAAGCGTCGGCGGAAGGAAGTCTCGAGGAAGAAAGGCGTCGACAGATTCACTTTAAAGTTTCACAGCCTCCGTGCTACGTTGTGCTACGGGGCGCTACGCCATTGGCTGAAACGTGTCGATTATAGATAGCGCATGATATTCTTTCATTGCCCGTGTACGGATTAAAGGAAATGTGTATTAGTGCATTTACCACCACAGTACGACCATCGACAATTACGATATGTTATGCCATAACGACAATTCAATAAATATCACATCGTCGTTGAGCTGTTAAAACCTCCGATGCAGTGGCGAAATGCAAAGAGGCAAATAATATGATTTATCTAAATAATAAGCAGTGGGGGCAGGGCTCGTTATTATCAAGTGTTTGTAATAGCTCAGCTGCGTTGAATAGATACCAGTAGCGAAGGGTGGAGGTAGGCTGTTACGATCCGCCATAAATTGTGCACATTAAACTTTGTTAGTCATACGTATCTGTTTTTATTACAGATTATACAGATGGTGTGGGCTAGTTTTTAAAAATCTATTAAATCCTGCCTAAACCAAACAATAATAGTTTTGGTATACTTTAGCTAGGCGATACGACAAAATTGTGCAATCTTTTTCATTCATACTTGTTTCTTTTCATTGGATTAAGAATAGGTACATATTACACATATTGTTGGTTCATTTTTTTAATTCATTAAACCCTACCTAACAAACCTACAATAAGAGATAAAAAAATATTATTATATCTATAAAATACCAAAAGTTATGTATGATTTAATTGCATAATATTAGATATTTTATAGATAGACTAGTATTTTTTGACTATTATGTATTTTCGCAGGATTTAATTGAATTTTAAAAACTAACCAACACCATCTGTAAATTATTGTAGTCTTATTTCAATGAAAACAACTACGTATGACTGACTAAGTTCAGTGTGCACTATTTATGGCCGATCCAGCCTACCTCCACCTTTCGTCACTGCTAGGTAGATTGGAGGAGAAAATACAACAAAATCCACTTCACCAGAATTGTCACATCGGAAGTTTGAACGGTTCAACGACGACATGCTTTAAATGTTATTTTTTATTATGCATGATAATACTTACTCAAAATTGAGCGCAAAAAGGCTGCCATATCTAGACCATATTTCCCGCAATGAGAAGTACATACTTACTAAAAATGCAGGAATAGCTAGACGAGAATAGAAATAGACGTCAGCAGAAAGATCAACCTCCGAAGGTTCCATTAGCAGCTGAAGTAAATAAATCATACTCTTCATTGCGAAAAATATTGAAGATATATTTTGTAGTATGTGTTGTTCATTAGGGTAAACATTTTATTACCTGGCTACGATTATATTGATAATATGGTTATCATCTTTGGCTTTAGGGTGAGATGTGATCACACAACAGACAAAATATAAGACCCGAACCCCGAATAAAGCGTCAATTACATTGAGCTACTTTACGAGCTGTTTGTTGGCGAATTTAATAGCGGGCGATTCAGCTACTGCGATTATGATGATGACACACAAAACATTCCATTAGCTGAGAAGCCACGCGACTATTTTGACAGAACGTAGTTCGTTTTTTTACCGGGAGGTTGCTACTGCGCTCTACTGCGCAGACGCAGTAGACCCACACGCCGGCGTGTAGCGTGTAAAGTTGGCCGGCTTTCAACTTTTCTCGGTAGAGTGTTTACAATTTGCTTGTTAGCTTATTCGATGATTACACTGGGCGTTACAGGCAGATTGTAAATTCGGCAACAAACAGCTCGTAAAGTAGCTCAATGTAATTGACGCTTAACGAGTGCGGGGTAGACAATTTTTCGAGGTTAATGAGAGATCAGCGAGAAAGATCCTCTACATACAGTTACTGCATCCACAATACTGATTCCGTTAGGAGATTAGAATGGAACCCACTTCGGGTGATCTTATAACTGGGAAAGCTTAACCCTTAATTGCATGGTGTTGCCTTTAAGCAACAAACTATATTATTCTTCAAATATTTTTGTATGATGGAAATTTTATTTAAAGACTTGCAGTTCTCTGTAGTTGATAAAATATGCTGACAAAACAGTTATAGTTATTATTAACAGGTGCCCCTGTTAATTTATAATGATATTAATCAGTAAATGTGATCGATTAAAAACTGATACCCATGTAAATTAAAGGGTTGCCATCATTTATTTAAGGGTTACATTTAAATTGTACGTATTACATTTCACCGTAGCATAGTTCGCCGTGAGCTTTCTTATCGGAAAGAGTATACCGTCTACTATACGGTCAACTCTATAGCACCGAGATGAAAAAATACGCGTTGTTCTGTATCTGCAATTTAATTACATACTTAATATAATAAAATTACATAATTTCTACTGTGTTTCCCTTGTATTTCGGTAGTTTTATTATAGTATTGTAAGTCGGTTTACAGGAAGCCAGGCGGGAACTGAGCCAATTTTGGCAAAGTTCACGAATCAACAATGAAAACCTAACCTAACCTAACAAATAATCCAGTATATCGGCTATTTTCAAAATTTGTTTGCCGCTGGCTTCCTCTGTAAGTAAACCGACAAGAACCGTGATTTGTTTAGACATGCATTTTATGTCAGTACTATACGACCAAAGAGGTTGGACGATCTTTAATATACGATCATATATTTCCGATACATTTCACGGTGAAGTGTGATACGGCGAACTGCATATGTACAAATTTCCTGACACGGTATTTAAGGGTTAAATGTATCTAAGATGAATATTACGTTGTATTACATTAATTATATGTGTTAAACTAGATTTAAAAATCGTAAATTATAACCAAATGCCTGCTTAATCGAATATTACCCAAAATTATAAGAAGGGCACACGGCAAGTCAGCCAGCGACGACATTCAGCTAAAGAGAATGCCAACGATTAGTGAGAGGGGATGATTACTTTTGTCATGTCGTCTTGCCGCTTATTTGAGGTCGCGCTGGGAAAAGGTCACGTCTTGTCCCCTGTCCCTTAAAGACAAGCCGGCAACTTATGCCGGCTGGAATTATAAATTTATAATTATTGTAATACGCTGTAATCGTCATTTTCGGAAAATAAATAACTCTACGCCGTCAAGTAATGATTGATTATTGGCTCGCCACCAGTGTTGCCAACTATCATCGACAAAAATATGCCAGATAGGGTACGAACCATAGAGGTATTAAATTAAAAGAGGGGCAACAAATCGGCTTTCTCATACAGCTGAATGAAGCAGGCCAACAATAGCCGATAACTTACGAAAAATAGCGACGCGATAAAAAAAATTCAGGGCATCACAGAGGATTTACTTTTGTACCCATATAATATAATGTTAACATTAAAATTTTGCCACAAATTGATTACCAGCCCGCCCCACCATACTTTTTCGCCATACTAGCCGGCTTCACCATACTTTCATATAACCTGCCGCCCCTAGGTACGAACATATAAACTAGATGGCAGAAAAAAATATGTCATAAATTATTAACACTGTTTTTACAAGAACTATAATATATAAATAGATCGAAGAAGAAATTCGTGTTTTACAACAAATAAAATAAAATGCATGTAGCAAGTTTAGTCATATATAAGAAGGGTTCAAAAGATCATCTTATTCATTTTAAAGGAAATCTTGTAAAATATTCTAGCTTTATTATGACAGGTTTTAAGCTGTTTGCGGTGCCGAAGAGCACTAGATTTAACGCCATACGCCAGATACTAATTTTGCAAGCTATGCTAATGTTAAAAGCTGTTTCCTATATTTAAATGGAGACAAATGCGAGTCTGTACACGTCTTTATAATGTTGTGATTTCACGTTCATTTTATGTAGACAAGTGTGAAAATCCGCCATTTATTTATTGGCTGTCAATAACATGGCAAAAACAAAAAGGGCGCACAATAAAAGCCACTTTATGAAAAAGAATCTGCAGCGGCGATAAAATAAAATTTATATGTAAATTTGCTTCCTTACTTATACTTTACACACAAACAAAATGTATGTTATTTTTTTGCAAGATGTACACGACCAACAAGAAATCTGACATCCTGAAAATATGAAATGTCTTTTTTAATTTTATAAACTTTTAGTTCAAGCATACGATATCGACGTTACGTAAATTCAACCAACAACGAAAGTTTGCGTATATGAAAATGCAGTGACATATACGTAAAATAAGTAATGCCGCGTTCTCACGTGGCAATTTTTGCCGTTCAACTTCAACTGCATGTTGAATGACAATTGAAGGGCAATTAATGAGTGGGAACCAAATTTCAACTAAGTTGAATTGAAGTTGAGGTACTTTCTACGTTTGTTAATTAAATATTGAATCATCATGCAAGCCAGGTTAGGAGTGACCAGGGTGATAACAACTGCGCGTCAAACTTGTTTGTTTCATTTGACGCCATCTTGATTACGACTATGAGTTCAACTTAAATCAATAGACGGGAACATTAATTTCGATTTATTGTTCAACATTCAACATACAGTTGAACTACAACTTCTCATGATCAAATTAGTTTCCATATTTAAAATTTCGGTTTTCTGAAATTGATGAAAATATTTTTTAATTGACACAATGGTAGTAATATAATATAATATAAATTAAATAGTTATAAATTATTATTCGATGTAAACTTTAAATAATTTAATTATTACTTTATCAGTCTTTTCAATTGTACCTAAATACAGAGACACCGCGTTTACAATATTCTAAACATAATGTTGTGTTCACTCTTTAATCGATAAATTACTTTTCAAAAACCACCGACCACCGACGACTATAATGCAAATGTTTGCAAATTAATAATTGATGATGAAGGTAATCGGTAATCAATAATTTAATGCTTTGACCAAAACTATATTCAGTAGTTATGTTTACAAAACGTAATTATTTGACAGGTGTTAGTTGTGTTTCGTGTTGTGCCTGCTGGAGTCGGCACGCGACCTGTTGGTTATTAGTCACTGGTAATTAGTTATACAAATATAGGCCGACCTGTGTCGGTATGGGATGGGTTCAATTAGTGGTCTGTTAATTTTTCGTACAAACCACAGAACGAATTAATACGATAGAAATGTAATAGCCAGTCGCCATTTTTAAGGTCTTGAAGCCGGGTTTGGTTTACTCAGACAATAAATCCTGTACCAATATTAAATGCGCGTTTCGTTTATGTGATAATTAATGATACATATTAATTATGTAACAAACAACATACTATTCTTTAACACGTGTTAGAGTTTATTCCATATTTCTACACAAACGAGATTTAAAATTGTACTACCACACCCATATTCTGTGTTCCCTTAAAAATGATATCATTGTGGAATATTCGGCGTAAAATTATGATAATTTAAAGTAAATTTTACCCAAAGAATTTGGGCTACAATATAGATATACGATAGTTCTCTTATGACATTTGAAATTTTGCAAGCGTGTGAAGCACGGTTAACTTTGGTCGGTAAACTCCACAAATATTAAGATCGCTCAGTTGCCATTCCGATTTTTAGTTTCTACTCAATTCTACTCAAGCAATAGCAGCCATTTTTATGTTCGTTGTGATTTCTTACTTCAGTGCAATTATTATGAACAGTTTTACATACATTATACAGGATTTTAAAATAAATAGGGTAGTGTTATTAGCTGCTTATCTACTCGTGGTGGTAGATTGTCTTTTTATATGCCCTGCGACTTGGCAAATAAATATCATAGCGGTAGTGTGAAGTTCTCAACAAATTAACCTCCAATGAGAAGTCACTTGTAGCTAACTAACCAACTAACAGTAAACCTCTTTTTGCTTAAATTTCATATTACATTCTTTGATTTTACCTAAGATTATTTTATGGAATTACACTAGTATTTATTATAGTATGGATGGCAATACTAATGGCCGTTCATCGTATAGGCAAAATTGTCTCCGTATCCGGAAACTTGTACGTATGCAGATCGCCGTATCACACTTCACCGTGGAATGTTGTATCGGAAATATATGGCCGTATATTAAAGACCGTCAAACTTCTTTGCGTCGTATAGTACTGACATAAAAATCATGTATAAATAAAACACGGTTCTTGTCGGTTTATACTTTACAGGAAGCCAGCAGCAAAAAAAAATTGAAAATAGCCGAAATACTGGATTATTTGTTAGGTTAATATTGAAACTTTTTACCTATGCAATTTCATATAATGAGCTTAGTAAATTGATGGATGAAACTCTTATAATAATACTGTATACATATTTGACCGTATCCGGAGGCTTGGACGTATGAAGTTCACCGTATCACACTTCACCGTGAAATGTTGTATCGGAAATATATGGCCGTATATTAAAGACCGTCCAACCTCTTTGGATCGTATAGTAGGTACTGACATAAAATGTCCTGTCTGTCATGTCTAAATAAAACACGGTTCTTGTCGGTTTACACTTTACAGGAAGCCAGCAGCAAACAAATTATGAAAATAGCCGAATTACTGGATTATTTGTTAAGTTAAATTAGGTTAGGTTTTCATTCTTGAATTTTGCCAAAATCAGCCATGAAAATTGAATTAATGTTAAATTGTAGACCGTATAGTATATGGTCATCTCTTTCCGATAAGAAAGCACACGGCGAACTGTGCCACGGTGAAATGTTATACGTACAATTTACATGTAACTTAACCAATTGTCTCGGGCCTATACGTACCTAAAACCGCAACTGGAGTTTTCAATTGAATACCTCGTGGCCGTGTTATATTCACCTTTCAATAAAGCAAGCATTACTTCCGGTTCACCTCGTACTATGACCGAATTGTAGGTACATTTTTCGCCTCAGTGGAGTCGATAAATTATAAAATACGTCACTTTCAGGGGCCAGAGTCTGAGAAAAGGGGGCGGTCGGGGGGTAATCTTATAATGGCGCTGGTTTTTCGCAACAAGATTTATGGGGCGTAACGACGCTCTGAGACTTTCCGATATTATTGTATGCGAAGTTCGCCACCGCCTTGCCGGAATCGACGGCTCCTCGGTCATACTTCGTCTAGGGATGTCAAAAATGTATCGATGTTTTTTAACCGATACGATATTAGAATCGATACTTTTTTGTTAAGGCTATACCTCAGTTGAGGAATGGTCTAAAAAGATCGTGGCTGGGCGATGCGCGGATTGCGGGTCGCGGGTGCAAATGACGCATGCCGAACGAAATATAATTTGTCATATAAATCCAACATGCGTCCATTTAATATTCGGTTTATTGTTATATTAGTAACAATAATAATATATTCATTGACATAAGTAAATGGGTAACGTTTTTAGTCATCTTTACACGATTTAAGAATTAATACCCCCGTCGCCATCACGAAACAAATTGACGTATTGACACCTCGACGTTCGCTCTCCGAATGCCAGCGAGTCCAAAATTTCGTCGCGCCTATAGTTGAAAATTATTTGCCGTTTCACTGATGTATCGACTTAATATCGAATTGGTATTATGATATTTTGTCCCTGTTAGAATTTTTAAACGGTACATATTTCAATTCATTTTTTTTAAACATATTGTGGACATTACAAATTATAAGTTTAAGACGTTCACAACATGACATGAAACATTATTACAAAGAAGAAAGAAAAAAAAGTAATAAAAGGGATAAAAAAATGAAAATATTATAAAAGAACATAATATCAACACCCGAATCAATTTGGTTGAACATAGTTATCCCCCTCCCAATTGGCATTACTATTGATAGGTTGGTTCTGCACCTTGGGAGAATAAACAACTGATGGTCTCTATTTCTAAGATAGTTATGTAATATAAGACAGTTACAACTGATGAGTGCTAAATTTTAACAGCAGCAACAGAGGTGTTGCAGGATGTTGCAATAAGTGCTAATACTTTGATACAAACCTACCCTAATATTGATATTATTTATCACTATATCACTTTAGCGGTCGATAAGTATAGAATAGACCCACAGACGGTTAACTTATTGTAATTGTTACAATAAGTGTTAATTATTCGATACTTTCCAACCCTGTTTAGCTGCCGTATGGGACCGAAAGCAGGCTTGTGTATAGAATAGACCCGCAGATGACTATATAAAATTTAGTATTAATTATTATAATTGTTTTCATGTAGATATTTTGATATCGATGCGATACCGACATTATTTTTTTTTCGATGTGATATCCCTAATTCCGTCCCATTCCCGCCCGGCCATAAACAATGCGGAAAATTCCATTCATACGATGTTTACTTTATGGTTACGAGATAGACTACGTGCCTTACAATAGGGCGAAAAAGTAAATAAAAATATGTTTTTAAAGAACACACCGTACACAAGCACATCATCATCATCATCAGACGGGGTCGATTCGCTTCTGGGTGAAGGCATCTCCTAGCTCCTTACACCATTCTCGATCGCTAGTTATTCGCCTTCATATAAATGCGACGAACTTGGTGAGTTTGTCGATCCAGTGGGTTTGGAAGCGGCTGGTTGTTTGTATGACTGTGTTTCTCCCTACCGCAAAATTAGAATACCGCCCTCTTTCATTTTAGTTTCAAATTGTCTGAAAATTCGGCAGGCACCTACTTGCCTTATGTTATTATTAATTTTCGACTATCTTGAACAGACAAATGAACCAAAAATCTTTAAATTGATATAGACACCATATACTGAGAATTAAGAGCATTTTCAGTGGTTTCACGCAGGTTGAGAGGCACCTTTGTGAAAGTTTTGTCTATGAGATAAACCACGATAACTTTGTATTACAATACAACAGTAGTTATGTTGTCAGGATTTTTTATGCTTCGATTATTTTTTAAACTAACATGTCGATATTTTGATTAAGCATCGTTGGCATCGTGGTAAATCACCATTGCTCTAAAGATTGATTAAATATTATTTGTATTCATTCCTTTATTCGCCGCCTTTTATAACGTGCCGCCCCTATGTAACGCATGACCTGCTGACTTTCACGGGACGTCACTGTATCACTAAGCCAAGCATAGTCATTTCATCAGCTTGGTTTCCATTATGGTATTTCCGCGTTATGCCCAACATGCATATGTACATTTCAATGCCACGTTGCGCTACTTGTCGTTTTGACAATTCTATTACAATACGAGTTCATATTTCACATGCATACGAGAGCAAACATTTATTGAACACTTTACGCTTTAAGCAAGTGTAATATCACTTATGAGACTATCCAAACGCCTAAATCCACTCCACAGACGTTTCGTTCCTTGACCAATTTTGTGATACAAAAGTACCGTCAACAGACATTGGTCTGGCATATACACATTTGTTGACCCACTCAATTTGCTCATGCTCTTGATGAAGAAGGTAATTTATCATTACCTTTGTCTTCGAGACATTTAACTTTAAACCAACTCTCCGGCAAGCTTCTGCACATTGTAACATACGTATACATATATTAAATTGTATTCCAAACAAAATGGACAAATTATAACTTGCCACGAAAAGTCTTCACAAATGCATCAATTAATTCGCTTAATTAAAACGATTGCGCCAACAATTAATTAATAATCCTCGTAAATGGAGGCAACTTCTTCACTTATCCGATCGCTAACTGCTTCGATCCGAGGAATATAGTTAGCTTGAGGAAACTTTCATCGCGCAGTAGATTGATTCAGGGCAGCGCTCGAAATGGACAGGAACGCACCGGAGCGCCGTTCCTGTTCGTGAAATTGGTAAAATTATCGCTCCGTCTCGTGGAATAAATAATTTGACCATCTGAGCTGGATAGGCCACTTAATATATAATCTAATACACTTATTTTTATGAAAAAAAAAGCACATAAACTAACTTTACTATGTAAAAATCTTCAAAAAACTGTGGAGCGCTCCGGTTTGCAAATTTTTCCATTTCGAGCGCTGATTCAGGGTGATGATTGTTCATACTTCAATTAAATTCACCCCCTAAAACGAAATCCAAGCATTTTCTCCCGGCGTAGTTCACTTTCCAGTAAATAACAGGTTGGTACCTAGCACGAAATCTCGGATTATTTAAGATTATACTTACTGTTTTTTTTTTTAGATGATTTCATCGTCTTTTGTCGTGACAGTTTTTTTTTTTACAAATGGCACACAGAATAATCTGGCAAACGAAAGGAAGCCTTTTACGTATTTAACATGGTGCTGTAATATTTTCAAAATTTTAGCGGCTTGGAAAAAATAGGTAAAAAGGGTAGAAGGGATACTTTATTTTGATTGTCAGTCAGATTAGGATTAAAAATGAGGACATGGCGACATTACGAAGTTAGTAACTGCCGGTACACTAAAATTTCTATACCTAGAATACATATAATCACTCCTCATGTTTGTTATGTTTATTCAATACTGGATATATTTGCACAAGGTTTAAGAATATTAGATTCTTTATTATAGAAAAAACACAATTCTGAAAAACCTTAGAAACACACATATCAGAAAAAGGGTTGGACAGAAAGGGACTTGAACTCATGTCTTTCACTTTCCAGGTGAGCGCTTTCGCTCTAAGCTATCGATCCGTCTATGATCCATACGAACTGCAGACTGTAGTGTCATATCGCAGATATTATTTGATTTAAAATAAATCCAATTCGAATCAAGCAAGAACCACCTCACAGCTTGCGTCAATTTGTTGAAAATTGCAAAGATGTGTCTAGGCCCTAAAACAGTGTCTTTAAAATCATTCATGCTCGTACCCTTTAACGAGGTAGATTTTATCTACGTGCATTTGAGGGCTCTAGAAACAAAAACGATAGTTACTATTTTGATAAAATGTTGGCAGGTCAACAAAAATAAATTTCTTACTTATAGGTAGGTATAACTTCCAAAAATAAATATACTAAAATGTTATTTTTTATTAGTATACTTACATACTTTTAGAATACTTTCTTTAGAAATTATACTTATAAAAAAACATATGTTTTCGTAGACTTTGGAACGAAGATGGAAAATCTCGTTTTTGTTTCTAGAGCCCCCAATTTGTATTTCTTGACAAAAAGGATCAACTGCGCATTGGCAGCAGTAACGCATCACAGCAGTAGTTGTATTTCCAGCTGGACATTCAAATTCTGACTCTAGACAGGATTGGGTGGTAGGGCTGCTAGATAATTCTATTTACACTAGCAATCAGTAATGTAACAGCCTAACACATGAGTCATGCTATCTCAACAGTAAATAAAATTAAGCTAAGATCACAGGATGTGAAATGTACCCAGGGGAGATGTCTGTCTGGCCTTAACTTAGTTTGGGGATAATTTAATCCACTCGTCCGGATAACTTTGCCGACTGCAGACAGATATGCGCTTCCTAATTGACTGGACCGCCTATTGGCTATCCCTATCCGCTGACTATTTGTAGATTGTAAAATGTAGAAGGAGATTGTAGATATTAAAATCTATTATCATCTCCGACCGTCTATATCGGCTCATAGACATTAGGGGTTATTAGCAAAGTAGGACAAAACCAATTATGTCTCGTGTCAAAATTAAATTGAATATTGCTGAGATTTGATACACTACCGAGATAAATGTAGCATGTGGAAATTGATGTAAATTATATTTTCGTAAAATCACGCAATATTGATTACAGGTAAGTATGTATATTATCAGAATAGGTAATTCAAATTGTTAAGTTTTAAAAAAATCTAGAAATAACATGATTTTTAAACAAGTGCATATTGTTGTACATATAATAATATCGGTTTCCGATATAACATCTCACGTTGTACATATTGCGATGTGGCCAACTGCATACGTACAATAATTATCCGGGCATGGCAAGTGTGGGTGTGCGGGACGCAATTTCTATGATACAAAACGCAATCACTATTATACTATTCTACACTTAATCATCATAATTATTTAGATGAATAATCGCGTAAAATCGCAACCATACTATAAACATAATCGTACTGTAATTATTGTAGTCAGAAGTGCGTAATAGTCCAAACTTCAACCTCTTCCGAGTGTCATTGAGTTTTTCCCATCCCATCCTCGCCATCCCATTATCCCATCCTCGCCATCAAAAACAATCCACTCCTTCTCTTTGGCTTCCTCCCCGTATTTGTCCGGAGCCAAAGGGCGGTTTGTTAGTACCTACATTTAAAAAATATGATCCTAAAATAAAGATAAAAACGAGGCCTTGGCAATTTGCGCCCTCCACGGGTAAAAGGTTGCTGACATCTGATTAATATGAAAGCATTTTTGTTGCTTTTATATATTTTCGATAATTATTACCAAGAACGACGTTAAAATTCTAATGGATTCAAGCTCTGTACTATTCCATTTAAGTCGTTTCTCGCGACCCGGGTTTCGCCTTTCGGCATCTTCAGGCGTCGTGTACACTCACCAAAGGCAAACACACACTGACAACGAACACTCTTAACTCTACCTTATATAGTAAATCAATACAATAGAGTAGGTAAAAACTCCATTACCTACCTATCTAGTCAGAGGTTACAAAAAAAAAAGAAAAAATACAACAAACAAATTATGAATAGTTGAAGTGTCAGTAAAAAACTTAATTAGTAAAAACCCTATCTTATTAATAACAATACACTGGATAGCATATTATTATAATAAATCGTCATACCTAATAATAGGTCATTATTCTTTATAAACAATAAAAATACTACACTCAAGAGGTGTAAATCGTCAATTCTAAGAAGAAAAATTAATGGAGTTAACTAATGAGATATTAGTCATTAATAATACTCTTACATGGTACCTACTTTTATAACATTATTTTTCAGAAAACATACATACAAACTCCCTTAATATAATATATATAACTCACCTAATATAATATATATGTATATAATACACACCTATACATACCTAAGTCCTCATCCATACAATCTCATACAAACATATATAAATTTTGTGTCAATGACATTGACCATAATATAGTCTCATATGTAAAACATCATATTATAGGATATAAGGATAAAAGATTTCCTCTTATTACCGATCAATCAAAAAAGGTGATTTGTGATATACGTGATAGATACAGTTAATTAAAAAATAAATATTGTTATTAGTAAAATAGGGATTGATATTGTCCGTCTCCATAAAGAGGATATGATTAGTTACTTTGGATTTCTACCGTTCTACCGTAGTATCACTGCATCGTGAATGAAGTTCTATTTCGAGAAAATAAAACATAAAAATAGTAGTCGAATGTTTCTTCCGACGTGTTTAGCATATTTAGTGGCAACTCTAAACGATCTGTTAATGTCTTTTTCAATATTTATGTAAGTAGATTATTCAAAATGCAATAATTTATTGAGGACACTCGTGTGGTTTGAAAAACATAGACTGGAATATAAAATACTATCTGATTTGACTAAAATATGGATAATATTAAATGAACTAGCTAGAACTCACTATCATTGGCGAAGGGTGACTTTTGGAAAGAGGTAGGCTGTGGAGATCAGAGAAAATAAGCACATTTATCAAATAGACATACGGGAAATAATACGACAATCCGATATTAGGTACTACTGATGAATAGGTACACACTAATTCGATGAAATTTCAATCTCACTGACGATATAAAATTGAGCGATGAGTTTAAAAATCATTAGATACAATTATTTTTATCTATATTTATATGATCGCCATATAAATTATTTTTATTAAATTATCGTATTATTATTAGTTATTTTGCAAAAAGCTGCAGTCATACAATAATGTTATGCGCAAAGGTTTTAGGCTTCGCCATCGGAGCCTACTGTATTGTATATATTATATTCCATACAATGAAATATCAGCAGTCTTCGCGGAATAATTCGATAAACACGTTAATCACTGTGGCATATTTTTTTTAAACATTTGACAGCTAATGTTTCTGGAATCTGTATATATTTATAATACACTCAACATATACGACAGATATCGTTGGCAAATTAAATTATTTTTATAGAATATACAATAATCAAGTTATTATTTAAATACGTCAATATGCAATTTAAAAAATATTTTTATTAAGAAGGTAGGCTTTGATAAATCGCATAGTATGGAGTCTTCGCCACTGCCCACAATAATCGCTATAAGAACCATTTGTTTGGATGCTTCATAATATAAAGTTCTCAATATCAGTATAAAGTTTATACTGATATTGACATATACAAACCTTAATATATAAAAAAAACACTACCACCGTTCAAAAATACGTTCTACACGTAGGTACATAACAAATTAATAATTAATTATAAATGTGAACCCAGTCGCCATAGACCAAGAATTTGAAGCGGGGTTTTCTTTTGTTTCGCTTTAAGTTTATCCCGAATTTCTCCACACTCCACAACTTAACGTTGTTTCAGCTCACCCAGAATGCAACCCAATTTCTAGGATTTTTGCGTTCCATCTCCACACGTTCTCCGTGTATAATCAACATGGGTGAGAATTAATCGCACATCGCGTTAGTCAAAATTCACATCAACAAAAAATATTCAAACATTTAGAAAATGGTTTTCACATAACAACTAAATATACCAAACAAGAGTGGCGTAGACTCAGTACAAATTTATAAGACGGTTTTGTGTAGCTTTTTGTTCTCAAAAATAATAGTTTAAACTATAAGATTATATACAATAAAATTTAATTAAAATAACTGGTAATACTGACTATTTATATCGGCCAATGGGTAGCTATATAAAGCAAATTCTATCGGATAACAAATATTATGTTGGTGTTATTGACCGTCTTAAATATTAAATCTACCTATCACATTTTAAAAATATCAGTGAACTTAGTTGTGACAACTAATCACATAGAAAAGGGGGGAAATTCACAACAATATTTCACAAAATTAATAATGGTCGGCTATGGTCACGTCATTGCGCGAGAGGTCATAATATTTCAGATCTATTAAAGTATGATTTTACTGTAGAAATTGTCGTTTTACCAATACTAAGTATAGTCATGTTAAAATATTATTTTAATTAATTTAACCGCAAAGAAGAGCAGGGTATATTTTCTGTCGATCCTATTCATTTTTGAGTGTAGAATCTATTGACAAGATGTGAGAAGCATTTCCTCTACTACCATTAATTCCAAAATCTACCATTAATTGATAGACCACCTATTTCGTATGTGAATTTCATCTTTTTTTAATGTCGGAACTTTGTGAAAATTGTGCGAATATATTTTATTCCTCTTACAAAATGCACATCGTGCGTTGTCGTCAACCTGAATAATCTGAACAAATGAGAGTCGAACACGGTCCTAAAATATCAACTTATTTGATTTTTTAAGCTACCGCCGACTTGATTTCGGCTAATGATATTTATCGATGTGTTATCCATCGTTGATAATATCGGAAAATTATTTTCGTGCGTGCGTACGTACGTACGACAGTACTGTCCAAAATGTGTAGTTATTTTCGATATGTATGTAGGATGTCGCATTGGCCATTTTACTTAACTACTCGACTAAATTTGTCTGTTCAGACACGTTTATTTACCAAATCACTCGCTACTCGATTAAATCATTGGAACAGTCCGAACAAAGCTTTATGTCAAGTATTTGTGTAATACAAATAATAATAAATACATAATCATGAGTGAGGCACATAATATGTAGGTAGGTACTACCAGATAATTGTCATCGTAAATAAATGTTGCAAGGAACAATAATTAATTATATTAATACACATTTGACATTACTGTAATGTTTTATAATTTATAATAATTATTATTATTACCAATACCAGATATCCACACAATAATGAAATAATATTTCCAGTGACCTATAAAGCAATAAATCACACAACACGAACAGAAATAACTTTTATTATAAATTAACTTTTGAAAGGTTGCGTAATTTTATTTATTATTAAAGGCAATAGTATGTAAACATTCAGTTATTATGAATATTATGATTTAATTTAAACGGTCAGATACGACTAAAAACTTATAAACAAACGTCAATCATTCGTTGTATAATATTTATGTATCTACAACACGAATGCGTTTGTTGAATGAACGAAACTCGTTCTCGAGAATAAATGAATATTTTATTATCAAAAATTCTTGTTTGGTTTATTGATTTCTTCTGGGTTTGAGAAATTTTCATTTAAGGTCTTATATGAGAGATATATTATATATGTTATGAACGAATTATTCTAAATCTTCGTTAGATTTTTTCCTACCGGATGTCGAGAGCACGTTCCATCATGCAGTTTCTCTAATTCCCGAAAATAGAAATTACACTATCATCCCCAATATTAGCCTGGGTCAATCCACTGCTGAATGAAAACCTCCCCTAACTCACTCCACTCTTCTCGGTCCTTAGTATTTCGCTTCCACGTACATTTCCCGAAGTTTATATAAATTCCAGGGTTTTAGGACGTCCATTCGTCGTTTAAATACTCCGTGATTAACATTAGCGGTTTTGTCCAGCACATTACCACAGTGTCTTCTGCTTATCCAACTACTCTTGAAACAAGGATTTGCGATCAGAAGCTCTATTTACCACAAACCAACGCTTTATTTACCAACACAGTTCTTTACTGTACCTACTGGTTTTTTAATCACAATTAGGTATTTATGAAATAAAATTAGATATTTATCTTCGAAATCCACTGCTCATAGAATAGTTCGGTATCATAATATTATCATGTATTGTTTTCATTATAAATACCCATAGACAAACAGATTGTGTGTCTATTCACTGTTATGTTACAGTAGCATTTAATTAAAAAGCTTTCTAGCTTTACATATGTCATTTTCTGATAGTGTTTCTCTTGTTTCAACCAAGCGATGCTTACAATCCGATAAGATAAGAAACATCTGACGCATATACTTGTATGCGCATATATGTAGTACCGTCAAAAAAGTAATGCTATTTTCTACGGAAAGTACTTGTGACAAAACATTGATTAAAGCACGGATATTGTCTTTTACGAAATGATGATTTTTAATATTGCCTTCAACATAGCAATGGATACTCTGGGCGATCGCGAGTTTTTCCATCCCCATTGCTGGCAATATGATAAAAAAATATTTTAGGCCATCCACGATACACAGCATTCACATCAAGCTTTTTTAACTGGATCGGTTCACACTGATAAATAATCCCATCAAACCCAGTGTTGCCAACTGTCGTTGACAAAAACATGCCAGACGGGATATGAAAACAAGCTATTTTGTGAAAATAAAATTGCAAGTAAAGAACATACATTTTAGATTAATAATTATTGTCAAATTATTATTTTATATACGCGGAGATTCTGAATAATATACAAAAACATTAATTAAGCAGTGAATTGTTTCATCGTGTTTTATTTTTCACTAAAATAGGTACCTACCGACCTACCTGCATTAAGTAGAATCTGATGATCAGATATTTGATGCGCATGAACATAAATAAGCTAAATATCTAGCGTTTTTTCAACACATTTAAAGCTGTTGGAGGCATCAAAAAGCGCTAGTAAAAATGCCACAAGCCAGATGTGTTTCTTGCAAGCTATATGCTTATAGAAAAATGCTAGATCTGACAAGAAAAACGCTAAATTGGCAACGTTGATCAAACTTGACTGATGATTTTGTGTAATACATAATTATGCAAGGTGGCTCGATAAAATGAAAAATGCACCGGTAAGATAATATCAATAATAATAATTGTACAAAAACAAAATGTGTGTAAAAGTTACTATGTATTATTGATTTTGGTCTATATAAAGTAAACAAGTTATTACAACTTAATCGGGTGTCCAATTGGATCGTTGAAGCTATTGATAACGACCAAGTGGTGAGAGTAGAGATTAGGCTAGGATAGGGAGACGAGGATCGGGCAATAAGCGATCACATCCCACGCCGCTTCTTCGCGGGTCCAGACTTCCCAGTGGCAACGGTTCACAGTCGAATGTGGGCCACACAAACAGGAAAGCGCTGATTGCCGATTGCTCATGCAGCAGCGACACTTGACCTTTTTCCTGCAATAATTCTGCCAAGGGCCTAGTGAATCGTAATATCGTTTATAAGTATTGCCATTGCTTGGTGGAAATTCACAATATTAAAAAAATAACAACACGATTTAATAAATGTTATCTTAAAAGTTACAATAGTAGAATAATTTAACCTTGATGTTTGAACATGCGCAGGCATTAGACGTTGCTAACCTCAATAACAAATTGTAGCTTTTTCTCTAGTTCGGCGCCTCTCTGAATATGTTTAATGTCATACCAAAACTATCGAACCTCACGTTAATGAAGTATGGTTAAGTTCTAAGTTAAGGAATAAGTTCTTACAACTTAACTTAACTTATACCTATTCAGCCAATCGAAAGGCGATCGGTATTGCAATGAATTAAGTTAAATGAAGTGAATAATTGTAAACGACATCTGCCGCTAGGTAATTTTTATTATTGACATTCTTAGTACTTATTCAATACTGAATAATATATTGAAGTATCTCAGATAAACGTAGTTAAAGCACGAATCATAGAGGAATCGATAGGTTGAAGAATAGAGCACACAGTGAGTAGTCCCACCATTTAATCATTATTTTTCCTAATAGGTATGCTTTTGAGGTTTTTCAAAATGTATTTTCGAAATAAATAATTTGTTCTTTAACCAAGGATAACATATAAATATCTTAATTCTTAATTTTATTGCGAAAACGTTAAAAATAATACTACTAAGATAGTTTAAAGCATTATGTGAGGAAAGATAGGGCAGAATAATGACACAAATATCTCTCCTATAAAGTTTACCGGGTTTTGGGTAACCTCCGAAGAACGCGAAGCAGAGGAAGAGCGTCGGCGCGCTGAAGCGACTAAGTGAAGGAGCTGACAGGGAGCATCCTTCACTCTGCCCTGAGGAGGTGGAAAGTCTTGGTAGCCTAAAGCTAAAAGCCATGAAAGAACGACCAAGAAGAAGAAAGTTTGCCGACTGTTCGAGCTTATATCCTTGGCATTTGGAGTTGATTGGAAGTTGAGAAGAAAATTGCCCCGTTACGATATATGGTAACTTTACTTACCTTAATAACACCTACTATGGGAATGGTAACAGTTCCCATTCTCGTTGCAGGTTCACCGTGAGGGTTGAGTTAGTTTCCATAACGCTCACAAAAATGCTAAAATTCAGGCAGAAGTCGAATAAATCTACAAAAAATGTTGGTATAAAAGTACACTTTGAGCGTAGTACGCAATACAATAACAATATCTGCGTATACAATTCGCGAGTTTTTTCCTCTTTCAAGTGGCCATAAGTGAACTTCAGTTAGTATAATAAACACATTACCTGCAGATAAAACGTTGCCCACCCCTGAGATGCGAACACAGTAAAGTTTATATTACGAATCAACCTACCTATACATAGGTAGATAATAATATGTAAGAGAGAGTGGATACATCTCAATACTATAACTAGCAGTAGCGTGCAGTGAATTTTGAGAAATAATGGAATCTCTTCAAAGTAGGTAAGTATTCTAAATATGACGTATTATATTACTGATTTAATTTAATAGAACGCAATTTTTAGAACATTTTCCACTTTAATAAATAAATCTGGACCGGTTTCGTCCGCCTCAAAGGGACATTTTCAACTGAATTATCTTTACAAAACAGACATCTACCAAAACAAATTCAAAAGGCGACACAATTAATCTACCAATACATTGAATTATCCTTCCAATAATACTTTGTCAATAACAAAAAAATATATATTAATGAAATTGGATATTAAAATTGCGTTTTATTAAATTAAATCAATAATACAATGCATTTCCACCATGAATTGACAGTTAACGTTAACATAATAAAATAAATATTATGTATTGTATTACTTACTTGCTAGCTATGCGGGATTTATGGAAATATTTAAAAAAAAATATATTATAATAGTGATTTCGACAAAATATGGATAATATTTTTGTTATAATAAATATTTCAATAACTTGAAATATGTCAGGGGTGCGCTGCGTCTACACCATCTAAGTACGGCACGGCACAGATAATTATGTGACTTGGTTGATTTACTTGAGGTAGGTGTATTTGAGAATATTACTGAATCTGATACATCATCACTGAGGTACTAAGAATTGAATTAATACAAAGCTAAGTTACATATTTAATTCTGAATAATTATTCATTAGTGTTTTCAACATTCTATCGAATGAGGTTTTGTTTACAAGTGATCATATATTACTTTCCATCTTATGTGAATAGTGTTCGTTGTCAGTGTGCATTTGCCATTGGTGAGTGTGCTTATATCTCACCTCACAAAATATCACGAGATTTTCCATCCCCAATGCAGGCAATATGACCAAATTTTTTTTTGGCTATCCACGATACTCTCAGCATTCGCCTGCAGCACTGATAAATTATATCGACATATCAATCAATATCATGTAGTAATAATATAATGGAACTCTATCGAAGGCAACCTGCCAATGCATTTACTGCTTTAGTATATCTACAGTACCTATGCTGACTGACGAATTTCGATTAGCGAATCCAATAAGTCGGAAAATTAAATTTACGCGAAAATAAATTTTAAATCCCCTTAATTCAATTTGAAATAAAAATAATTTTTGATTGAAAGCATTATATATCTCGTTAAAAATATATTCATTTAATATTTAATATGATTTTATTTTAAATGAAAAGAAACAACATAACATAAAAAATAAGTGGTTATTCAAAAATAAAAAGATTTTATCAGCAAGGAAGATGTTTAAACGATATAATATAATATATTATACTTCGACTTCCCTAATTGAGGGATTTGAGTAAAAATCCTCATTTTAGGACACAACAAACAAAATAATGCATATATTACCATGTCATTAAATATATTATGTTAGAATTTATTTATATGTAACTGAAAGTATAGAATAGACCCACTGGTTTATCGTGTCAATAACTGCACATTTAATAATAATAACAATGACTGTTTGAGTGGGTTTAAATGATTTTTTTTCAGATTCACTTTCATATAGTATTTAGGCTTCAATCCAGTAAAAAAGATTTTTGGGGGTGAGATCAATGTGATCAAGAGATTATTTGTATTAATGAACTGAGAGGCTTAATTCGAGTTTAATGACGGTTGACCATGTCGAGTGATAGACACGTGACAAATAACAGTGAGTCTCGTGACGTACTCGATGAGGAGTGAGTGAGGATTCGTGCATTGTCCTTCCAATTTATACAAATGCAGTACATAATATATTACAACAGATATTGTCGCAATTAACAAATCATAACAGACCCTACTGATCTACTAATGATTGAGGAAATGCTGACATATATTATCGCTCTACTGTTTTGTTTTGACAACAAAACACACATATTACAGTGTGTCACTCATTTAATGCTGAGTGGTATGATTGCTACAGATTTTCTTCAGTGTCACTGAGTAATTTTAAGAGACCTTTTTTAAAATTCATTTTCTCAACATTGCAAAGTTTTTAGCATAGGGCTTTGTATAATAGCGGCGATTTATTAATACGAAGATCTCCATAAGCACTTCATCCGGCTATAACTTATATTCCAAACGGGAAATGGCTTCGACTCGTATGGCTAGTTTCGTGCGATTCAAAAATAACAGCCCTTCTGGGCGCGCATTTCCCGGCCCAATATAAAATAATCCCGCCGTCCGGTCCTGGGAGATTCCTCGTTATTTCCGGTCGGGCCGTTTCGAATGGGTTAAATGCCTTGCCTCGGCGAAGAGCGCCATTGATGTTTGAATAGGGCGAATCCCAAATGGGCAACTGAAAAGAAATTCTATAAAAAAGATTAGAATATAATATGAAAAAAAAATACCCTCAAAGCAAGATAGCTACTGTAAAAGGAAGACTTCATGTGTACAAATAGATTACGAACGACATGTGATACTGGAACCTGAAGGATTCTGTGTTATTTTTTGTTAGTAGCTACGTAGATAAACGTGGATATTTACAAAACGATAATAATATACTACCAGTGGCGAGGGGTGGAGGTAGGCTGTGAAGATTCGTCATAAATAGAGCACACTAAACTTTGTCAGTAATATTTATTTGTTTTTGAACTAGGAATACAATTTGCAGATGGTGCCGGTTAAATTCAGAGATTCAATCCGCCCGCGCCGTTCTTTGTAACTTATATCGTCAAAATGTTTTGTGAAACCATCATGTAGGTATTTTGTTGCACGGGGCGAAGGGAACTAAAATATGTTAAACTCCGAAGCACTACTCTTCTGCAACATCTTCTTGGCTACGCTGCTAGGCGCTGTTGTCTACTAGATGGGAGGAGCTTGTTAGTTTATAATGGAAGTGCGGTTAAAAATGGGCGGAGCATGTTAGTTCACAGTTTTAACACGTAGCCAAGAAGATGTTGCTGATGAGTAGTCAGTAATTTGATTTGATTTGTTTTTTGGTTTTTTTTTTGAAATTGTTAAAATACTTACAGCATTTCTTTTCTCTCAATAGATGTTATCAATTATTATAAATACCACAAAGTAAAAGTAGATTTTTATCTCTCCTTCTAATTAATATGTATTCAGTGCATTCCCCAATCTTATCTCTAACTACACTGTAACGTGTTTGTCAAGATTAAGTTAATAAGATAACTCGACAATTCCTACGAAATACTAAAGGCACTTTCAAATTTCAACCCATTTTTTAGTCCCGACGATTGTGCAAGTAACTATTAGAAAATTAACATCAATATAAGAGAGCCCATGGTATCAGTCATATTTGATCTGACAAATGCGTGCCATTTGCATGAATGCATTACATCTGCGAAATGGGATGGTGATTCACACGAGAACGATGAATAGGACTAAGCACTGGGTCAAGTCTCAAGTTCTATTTCACCTCACGATAGAAGCTATTACCTATATAGATCAGAATTAAGATATTTTCAATAGTATCTAAACTTTAGTAAGAAATAATGTAGGCAGTATGGTTGCATGTAAGTTGTACGTATGCAGTTCATCGTGGGACACTTATTCGTGTGCTGCAGTACGTGAAACATGATTTCGTATAACATTTTATCAAATGACGAGTTTTTCGTTGAACATTTCACCGTGGAATACATTTGTACGTATCTTACAAAATGCGGAGATAGTTTGCAAATAGTACTGTTCCAATTAGATTAACCCTAACCTAAAGCGTCAATTACATTGAGCTTCTTTACGAGCTGTCTGTTGGCGAATTTATAATCTGCCTGTAAAGTCGCCCAGTGTAAACATCGAGCAAGCTAACAAGCAGGTTGTAAACACTCTACCGAGAAAAGTTGAAAGCCGGTCAACTTTCCACGCTACACGCCGGCGTGTGGGCCTACTGCGTCTGCGCAGTAGAGCGCAGTAGTAACCTCCAGATAAAAAAACGAACTACGTTCTGTCAAAAGAATCGCTGGCGTGTGGCTTCTCAGCGAATGGAAAGTTTTGTGTGTAATCATCAAATCGCAGTAGCTGAATCGCCCGCTTTTAAATTCGCCAACAAACAGCTCGTAAAGAAGCTCAATGTAATTGACGCTTAACCTAGTAAAGACATCTCATAAAATTCGCCACATGTTGTAGCATACGTACAAATATCATTTAATAAAACGTCATTTGATTAAATGTTACACGAACTCATGTTTCACGTTCTGCGGCGCACGAATAAGTGTCCTGCGGTGAACTGTTTACGTACAAATTTCCGGATACGAGGATACAGTATAGCGTTGATTATTTGAAGTTCATCCCTGTCGGACAAACATCTGCCCATGTGCCTTTTGTGCAACAGAGTTTTAAGCAATGACTCTATGAAACCACCCAAGCTGGAGGATCAGCTGGAAAAGAGTCATCCTGATTAAAACAAGTAAAAATTTGACATACTTTGAAATACTGAAAGAAAAACTTCAGAAGAGAACAACGGTGGGTAATAATATGTTCACTTTAAAGTTAAAAAGAGACAATGATGGTTTGCTTATATTTTCAATAAAAGTATCTATGAATAAAAATTTATACTTATATATTTTTCTTATTTACAATAATTGTCCACTCTACAAAAATAAATCTATCACAATGAGCAGAATTGTGTCCACATTTGAAGTTAAAAAGTTTAGAAAAAATCAATATTAGGCAGGCTAAGGGGGTCCACAGGAAAAATAAAAGGACGGTAAGGGGTCCACGGGGGGGGGGGAACCTTAGGTCTAGAGGCTGATTTTTTTTCACGAATATAGGTACCTACTTGTTTGTTTTTTATAATTCACAAACGAATGTGAAGAGAATACCCTAATGTTTGATGACAGCGTTTTGCGCTTACCGGATTTGCGGTCGAAATGTGTAGGATTAATGCATAAACATAATTATTAGAAGCGCGAGTACCTACCTATGCATTTATAATTGACCGAGACAAATAAAATAATGCTAAAATATTTTTTACACGTCATGGATTATCATTATAAATCTTCTCTTACTCTGAATAATATGTTTGCATTTATGAATTAGTAATCATTCCCTTTGCTGTTAAACTATGGCTTATCAATGGTCGGGAAACAGGGGCCCACGCAAGGGGGAAGGTTCGGGCCCAGACCCTCCCCAAAAATGGAAAAAACACAAATTATTTTGGTAAATTGAATATTACTCACATGACCTCATGACGGAGGATCGTGACGCGGATGATTTTACTGTCAAGCAGCCTATTAACGGGATGGACCTAGATACTGCTCTCGACGCCCTACGGCACTCAAGACCTGTGGCTACGCGGTGCAACTATAAATGTGGTATCCACTGTTTGCTTTAAGAGCATACATCAGTGAAACGGCAAATAATTTTCAACAATAAGTGTAACGAAATGTCGCACTCGTTGCCAATCGGAGAGAGGTAGCGAGATGTGAGCACGTCAATTTGTTCTGTGATGGCGTCGGAGTAATATATTCTTAAATCGTGTAAAGATGACTAAAAAACGTCACGCATGTACTCGAAAAAGAAAACATGTCAATGAATATATTGTTATTATTACTAAAATAACAATAAGCATAACATTAAATGGACGCATGTTGAATTTTTATGACAAATTATGTTTTGTTTCGCACGCGTCGTTTGCACAATCTGCGCGTCGCGTAGTCACGATCTTATTAGACCATGCCTCAGCTGAAGTATAGCCTTAATATTCCGATGCGGCATGTGTAAAAGACTAAACAGCGCGGATAACACAAACGGACACTAACGATCCTAATAATTACGACAAATTAAGCCACACACATTCGTAGCCACTTGCAGATGTAACACCTCGCAGTAACTCGTAGGTGAACGACCTTAGTTATACATGCAGGCCAGGGAATGTCTGGGTATGGGGAATGAATCTGGAAAGTGCGATATTATATTAACGCGTCGAGAATAGTAGGGGAATAAATGTCGAAGTCAGTGGCAAGCTACACTTTCTTAACCCCGACCACCCCCGCCCCCGCCGCCTTAATAAATGAAAAAATATTATAGATACTCCTCCCCCCAAAACTATTTTCCATGTGCGCAGCCTACCACGAAATAAAGATTTTGTTAATATTACAATTAATATTATAATAATCAAGCTTCAATATTGGGACCATACCTAAAATAAAATTTGATATAAATAAAAAGGATTTCAAGTTACACACATTTATATTAAAACGATGGATTAGTCAAAAATCTACACGGTAAAAAATTGAAAACTTAATAAACTAAATTTTAATAATAAATATGACTATAAATATAATGTAATAATAACGTTATTCGTGATATAAATATGTAACAAATTCACATTCGTAAGTTTATCTTTGACTTAAAAAAATATCTTTTTAATGTTTTCAGATACATATTTATTAATTAATACCTATCTATGGTTGAACTTGTTAATTATCAAAAAAATGTCTCAAATTGCCAAGCTTCGTATTTTTCGCTAGGTGCCTCTGCTGGTATTCTGCTGGTATAAACATCGCCCTTAAATCAAAATTATCATTTTTTTTAAATACGGAGTAGGTACCTATCGTGCAACGGCATACGTATAATTCACTGAACAAATTTGCAAGAAAAGTGTACGAAAATGTTAACATTCATCAGAATTTACGACTATAAAAATCTGGGTTGGGAGTCAGTGCTGTAAACCATTACACTCATAGTAATGATAAATTTTAATTCTCTGGCTGTTATCAACTCTTGTAACATCTATCGACAGAAAATATAACTATCTTAGTCGATATCAAACCATTCAATCAAGCAGTTCACAAATAATCTGTCAATTGAATAATCGTTGCATGCATACTATGTTTGTCCGCAAAATACATAAAACTACCAAAATAATAAAGCCATGTAATATTAAAATAGGCATGAAGCAATAAACAACTAAATTAATAGATATAATTGGAATAACTAACAACTACACAACTCATTTTAATATTCAATAACAGAACAGATAATCAAACAGTTACTTATATTTCCGGTGGGTATGACAAGCCTAAATCGTGAAAACTATCAGGAAACTTTAAGTTTGTGAGTAGCACAAACAGCGTAGTTATTTTAATTTAATCAGGACCCCCAGTCCGTAGGGTGGGATGCAATTAAAACTTTATTTCCGTGACTCGTAAATGTATGGTAGTGAGACAGAAACAAAAAGACGTCGTTGTGGGACTACAATTTAAGGGTGCACAATGTCGGCTGATGACAGCATTATCTTAATACAAATTATGAGATCACATAAGCCTATTAACAACGCCGACATTATATGGATTAAGTTTCATAATTATCATAACAATCATAATGGACACAGATAAATGATCAACCCTGCCAAAACCGGGACTACTATTTTAAGATAACTTTTGGCGGCAACTTGAATATCACTGGACGATTATATTAATTCAGACGTCGATCTACAAATCCTTCCGAGACACCGCCGCGCCGTACAACAATATTTTTAACACGTCGCGTAATTACAACTGCGTACTGCAGTATTGCGTAATTACAACTGAATCGGATACTCAGATAATCGGATGATCTCTCCGTCCATTATTTCAACTAAAATTTAGAGCACCTGGTGAGAGAAGTGCAGCTGGTTTAAAGATTCGGTAAGCTGGGAGAAGTCTGGTGACGTTCGTTAATTGCAGGCATCTGGGGAAGGAACTCCCATTTGGTGATAGACCTAAAGATAACTTCCCTACACAACGTAGGCTTATACCGCATAGGCTGCAGACATATCCTGTGTGCGTCTAACATGCATACTATGTGGGGATTAAATCCCTCTCCTTTATGTGAGTGCGGAGAAAACTTAACTGCTGAGTTTGTTCAAATTCTAATTAAAATATTTACATATTATAAGTGTACTTTACAAATTACAATTTCAAGTCGTTCACACCATTGCATGGAAAAACTTGGAAATAGAAGCAATATTATAAAAACAGTAAAAACGGATATAAAGAGTAAATAGGTACACAAAGTACCTACACCCTATTTTGTTGAGACTGAGAGAGAGAAATGCGCAGTCACGAATTGGGGATCTACCGGTGCTTCTCTAGTGATGGTTTGTCAACTTGATTTTGTATTTGTGATTGTGCTTTTGTTAACATATCTCTATGCTATCTGCCATATATGCCCTATACTCTGCCGCCATACGAGTGAATAAATGAAAGTGGATAAAAGACGGGTGGTGTTAGGTTTAAAATACATGGTTTTAAAAATGAAACATGAGTCATAGAGTGGGTAAGTTTAATAAAAATGTCACATTTTTCAATAAAAATCGTACGAAACAATTTTCAAAACATAAATAATACAATACCAAATGTCATCAATAAAAAGTTTCGGATCATTCATTCGGTTTGGGTTTCTGCCACAACATAAAGAGGTCACAATTCACAAAACATACTTTTGACAGGTCATTTTTGTATCCGATTGCGGGTCAAGTCAAACCGATCTGGAATACTCGAAAATAAAATGTTTTCCAAAATCGCAGGGCGCGTGAAATATTGACGAGATTTCTTAACTGTCAACCGGCCGAACTTGATCTAAATTGCTGCCTGAGGCGTGCATACGTCAGGGCTTCAAAGTTGGATGAACTTGCGATCTTCACGCGTAGTCCTGTGAATATTCAATAATATTTTGGTATAAATGCACACCGAAAGCAGCTGCACAAGATAACGTGCGCACCATAAGCGAGGTTATAGTTGTGAATATATTATGCTGCACGACGCGTATTATTACGTGACGTCACAGTAAGCTGCCGCTACGGGGAAAAGTGTGTAATGTCGTTTTCCATGGTGCTTAAAATGTTATCAGACTGATGCTCCCATCCCGTAGCACATTTTGAACCTTTAAATGAATATTGTCAGTTAGCAATATCTGTCGAAATCACCAGAACAATGAGGTCCCCTCAGGCTGTACCGCACTGCATCGACACCTGCATGACTCAATGAACGTTTTTTTCATTTTCTACATGCCTACAGATTTTCGACTCACGTCAAAATTATTTTTAGTGGTTGGCACTATGTATTTTCTATAAGAAATTTGTCTATTATTTATGCTCTGCAGGTTGGGTTCTGTTCAAAATATTATCTATCTAATAACGCAAGTAATTTTAACGTACGCACACGTAGAAACTGTTAAAATAAAATTGAAATGAGCATACATAATGAATAATAATTCAAAATACTAATACATTAGAGTTGGCACTATCCATCATAGACTTTACAGAGATGGCGATATTCTGCAAAATGACGAAACCATAGTCTAAGTTTGTCGCCGTGACAGCATGATAGTACGCGACGTGCATCTCAATATAATCATCAATTAATAGATAACAGCTACATGGTTCCAAGTTATAAATTCTGTAGGTATAGGTAAAAGCGGTAAGCTTTTATCATTTACTTACTCAATGGGCACTGACTGGCGTATGCATATAACAGCAAACTGCATTCAAGCTATTTAATGCAAATTTGCATGCATAAACCTAAATAGAGTCCGTTGAATAGTGACGTAATACTGCCGTGTCTGATGTTACCAACTTTTAAATTATGATCCCCCGATAATTAATTTAAAATTTTGAAATTATAATTATAAAAATAGGTGTAAAAATGTGCAAACGGTACCATATAAATGTAATAATTATAAATGAATAATGATCATGAAATTTAAATAATCTATTTGTTATAATATCATATTTATTTTATACTTCTAAATGCACATAAGGATAAAGTATACCCAGTAAACATTTCCATAATATGGCAATACAGCTTCGCGGGCTCATTGACAATATTGACATTTCCATCGAATCTCGATATATGTATACATTTTTACAATTTTAGCATTTTTACCATCATGAATACATCTATAGCCCAACAACGACGGGCAGTTAAATTCAATCAATGCTAACTAAACCTACTAAACGCTTGTTGTGATGAACTCATTTTAGACGTATATTAAAAAGTGACACTGACAGATCGCGCAGATCGCCGCCATTTTAAGTTTGGTGCGCATTCCTGTACGCATCTTCGTGACGTATGCATTTTTTATAGTTTTCTTATTCGGCCGATAAACCACTAACTGCGTTGAGTGCGGTTCGTGACTGTATGAATACCGCTGTAAGAGACTATTAGTACGTCCTAAAACCCGCTTGGTAGACGAAATCATAAAGTTCAATTGATCTACGTGGCAGCGAGCAGTTAGGGACCAAGAAGAGTAGAGGGAGCTAGTGGAGGCCTTCATCCAGCAATGAATCGGCCCCGGCTGATGATTATCATACAGGAAATCCTATTACATTAATTACAAATCCAATATAAAGCGAATATGGCAAAGGTAAACATTATTTCGTCTACTTCGAAATAATGAGTTTCTACCGACTGTAACATCCGAATAGTCTCCATAATATGTTCAACTGATACGTTATTTTCTTCTTACATATACCACTGGCATCGCCCCTCGGAAGGGAGGAAGCTATCCGTCGGAGAATCAATAACACTGAATGTTGGTTGTACGGCGAGTCCCGGGTGCGGAATCATTTTCGACGTTCGGCATATTAGATTTGCAATACATAGGGCGATATAGTATTACACATACCATTACGCACCATAATGTACCTACTTTTAACATTGAGATGTGAGCCGTATATTTAATAAAAAAAAGCGATAAATCCACATAATATCGTCTCTGTTCTGACAGAACACACTAACTGGAGAATACTAGTTTTGAGTAATTTGACTTTGAAGTTGTTAAAATGTTTGAAATGGTCTATCATGTGAGTTTATCAAGTAATCGTAAAAAGGATGACTTTAAAATAAAGACTGTTTATTTATTAAGAAGATTTCCAGACGGTAAAGTTTGAAATAAGAAACATTTTGGTATAGCTAACTCAATATGTCATTTTTTCGAATTAGTGTCTTCTGCCAGAACAGTGACGATATTATGGTCAAAATCTAACAACATGTATAAACTCTATCGTCACCTTACTATTAAGACATCGTAAGTCCGATAATATGAAATAATTACACGATAAAAAGAACTTTTTATATACAACGTTTTTAAATTCTGTTGAACCATATAAACATGACTTGACTAGCTTAAACGAACAAAAAAATTTGTACTTGACATGTCATATTGATTTCCATAAATAAAGCACGTATATATTAATAATTTAGTTGCTAGGACCCCAGACCCCTAGCAACCAATAATGGTGTCGAAATAACTTTTCATACAAAACAGAATTAACTGAAAATGAATTCATTTCTACTTAAAGATGGCTAAAAGTATTAAAAAAATGCATTGGCATCGTGTTCTGATATATTCTAAAAGTTTCAAATGTCTAGCTAGTCGGGAAGTTAGTTAAAAATCGGTTGCAAGATTTGTACCGGACAAAGTCACCACCGGACAAATAAGAATACGAGCAAAGAAAAACGTTGTAAAATGAAGTTTGTTCAACAAAATTTAATCAAAAAAACATTTTAACTCATCATGAAAACCTCGGTTCTCTAAACTAGTATGCTGTCCGTATATCGACAAATTTTAAAAACTCGTAGTGGTTTCAAACATGGAATTAAAACCTCGTATTTCACAACCAGTGTTAGAAGATTCATCGATCAGAGAGGTGTTTAAAATATTGTTTTTATTACATTTTTTCCTTCTCCTCAACATTCTTCTCAAACAGACATACGAAGTTTTAATAGTAAGGTGACGCTATGTGTAATTTCTCACAAAATTAACTTCCAAAAACTCATCATAAGCATGAGAAAAAAACGTTTAAAAATTCGATGTGACAAGGTTTATCTTAGCATAGGGCTTCTCATTCGAGGGCTCTGGGTTCGATTCCCGATCCCCGTGAGGTCACAATATACAATATGTGTGTAATTTTTTTCAAAGCTTGGTTAGTTGTGATTGTTTCACTTATATTACAGCACTGCTGTCATTGGGCTTCGTGGCGTTGTACTGCTAAAAGGAATATATACGTATATATACTTATAATAAGCGTTCAAAAAATGCGTGCTACGAACGCTTGCACGTATGCATGGAAAGGTGCATGTTGAACATACGCGAACGCGTAAAGATCACTTAAGTAACCAGAGTACGCAATGTGATAGAGGTCGCTAAGCAGATGGAATGGCAATGGGCTGGGCAAATGCCGTCATACAGTGGTACCCAAGTGGCACTAAACGCCCACAGGGACACCATAAAAGCCGCTGAATAGACGAGCTCATAAAGTTCGGCGGATGTACGTGGCAGCAAAGAACTAGGGACCGAGAAGAGTGGAGAGAGTTAGACGAGGCCTTCATCTAGCAGTGGAGCAGATGATGATAATGATGACATAATAAATATATATGCTTTACAACAATTAATTTACATAATAATGTACTAAAACTTGACGTTGAAGTATGTATAGGACACTCAAACATGTTGCCAAAATGGATGCCAAATTAATATCGATCAAAATAAAGGCAATGCCATAAAATCAATTTATCGGCTACCTTACGATATTAATCCTTTTTTTACGGACCGTTTATTGTTTTGACCGCGGTTCTATTATAGTCCAATTAACTACAAACTATATATTATTAATACATCCATCAGATTTCGGCCATTAGTTTGATTTATCGACATTGGTTTTATGTCTTACTCGTTTATCGAGGAAGCAGGGTGTTTAGAGTTTTGGCACCGAGCCCAGAAGGCGGTTTTTTCCGGACTCTCCATTCGCTGACGGCGGCGCATTTGATTGAGCATATTTTATTCTTTATCTATCTCGGATCAGTAAACTTCACTCTCAGATGCGCGTTTATGTTTTTTTTTCTTGTGTGCGTGTGCATTTTATTTTGAGTGGCAATTAAATGCACACTGAAAAGACTATTTCGAACATCCAAATGGTCCATTCCTACATAGTATGTCACGGACTGGACGTAAGTATGCAGAAAGTAGCCAGTCCACACAAGGCACAAACAGCGAAATAGGCATCTGTTGTGTGATTATGTTAAGGTGATTCATCAGTGAAACGGCAAATAATTTTCAACCATAGGCGCGACGAAATTTTGCACTCTCTCCCATTCTGAGAGAGAATGTAGAGCTGGAAACACGTCATTTTGCTTCGTGATGGCAACGGCCGTAATAATTCTTAAATCGTGTAAAGATGACTTAAAACGTTACCCATTTACTTTAAAAAGAAAACATGTCAATGAATATATTACTATTGTTACTGATAAAACAATAACCATAACATTAAAGGGACACATTATAAGACAAATTATATTTGGTTTGACATGCCTCATTTGCACCCGCGACCCGCAATCCGCGCATCGCCTAGCGAAGATCTTTTTAGACCGTGTCTAGGCTTATACTTCAGCTGAGGCATGGTCCAAAAAGATCGTGACTAGGCGACGCGCGGATTGTGCAAATGACGCGTGCCGAACGAAATATAATTTGTCATAAAAATTCAACATGCCTCCATTTAATGTTATGTTTATTGTTATATCAATAATAATAATAGAATATTCATTGAAATGTTTTCTTTTTCAAGTACATGCGTAACGTTTTTTAGTCATCTTTACATGATTTAAGAATATATTCCTCCGACGCCATTACAAAACAAATTGACGTGCTCACACCTCAGCTATCGGTCTCCGATTAGCGACGGCCGACGAGTGCGAAATTTCGCTTCACCTACTGTTATAAATCATTTGCCGTTTCACTTATGTATGCTCTTAAATGACACACCCATATACCTACAGAATATTAGGACAAATACTTAATCTGGCGCTAAAGACCATTCCGGTCCATGACCGACTGCACAACCGTTCTCCAGGATCTCTATCCAGAGCTCTCTTTTCAGTCGGTCACACTGGACCCCCCAAATGGAAGGTAAGCGCCCTACGCACTAGCCTACGTGGGCCGTTTATTCAGTATTTGTATTTAATAATAAGTGATTCCCAACCTTTTTGGTTTGGCGTGAATCTTGTGATATTTTGTAGAATCTCGAAGAACTCCTACCTGGCTGGCACACATTGAGGTCCATTATAAGAAAATTATGAAATATATGTGTAAAGCAGTAGGCAGTGACATCGGTACCGAAGCAAAGTTCGGCTCAGCATGATTTAGATGTAAATTATGATCCAATAAAATATGAAGCTACATAATATTATTACGAAATACTATTTTTTTAAATTCTCGTGATTATTCATCTAAATATTAAAAGATAATGATGTTTTATTGTAAAACGAGTCTATTAACTCCATATTGTCCCATCTACCCAATATACCATTCAGTGACGACCCTTGAGGGTAATCAGGTCATGCGTTGCACAGTGGCGACACATTATAAAGGGCGGCGAATGAAAAAACGAAATGAAGTGTTCTTTTAAGATCAATGCGGATTTTCTACGAAGTAAACGATACTGTCGCTTAAAATAATCGAAGCATAAAGAAATCCTGACAGCATAACAATTATTTACTTTTGCAATATAATTGTACCACAGACAAAATGATAACAAGGGTGCCTCCAAACGTGACAACCCCGCAGACCTCCACGTACTGTACCACTGTTTAAGAGACGTCGACAGCTTTCAAATACCTGGGGGTACACATCACGGGAGATGGCATTTTGCAGAGAGAGCTCGCTATCCGAATGGGAATGGCTAAAGCAACATTCAACTCGATGCGGAGTGTCTGGGACCTAAAACCAAATGCTGCTTTACGGTAGCGAATCATGGCACCTTACGAAGGCTCGGAGCAACCGTAACTGAGCTTCGAAAACAGATGTTTGCCGGATACTGGGTGTGCAGTGGTATGACTTTAGGAGTAATGAGGAGATAAGGGAACACACCAAGCAGCCTCTCATTACGCTGAAAGTGAAGAGGCGACGTTGGACCTGGCTTGGCCACGTGCTGCAGATTCCAGAAGAGAACCTGAACCTGGCTTGCCTGTTCTTTAAACCGACCGGATTCCGGCGTCGTGGAAGGCCGCTAAATACTATCTATAGAGTGTATACGGCGGAGCTACATGATGCTGGTTTGACCTGGAACGAAGCAAGAAGACTGGCGAGGGACAGGGATTATTGGAAGCGCCGCGTGGTGTCCATAGGCTCCGATTAAGTGGCGAATATGGCAGAAGAAGAAGAAGTTTGAGAGTAATTTCGTGGAAACGATCTAATTTTCAGTAGATGGCGTGTGCGTCACCCAACGAATTTACAGACAATTTTAAACTAAAAATGAAAGGGGACAGCATTACGTCTGCTTAAGGGCGCACTGATACGAGTCCTGGCATAGGGACGCGGCGTCCCTGTATCTTTTACTCTCATTGGCTCATTTATCTTCTAGCTGGGTCCATGTAGAACAGCGGCGATAAATAATGTTCCTCTCATTCCGTGTGACATGTCCTAAATGCGCGTAACTTTGACGCGTGTCCGGTGTAAAATGATTGTAAGTAGGGATGTCTACAACAGTATGCCTTCCATACGATACTTGTTTTCGCCTAATCTATTTTAACATGGTATTGATACATTACAAAATATATCATACGTATAACGAAAAATGGAAGTGTTTCAATGTGGGTAGTAAATAATAACTAATATACGTAACATTATTATAACATTATTATAACAAAGCTAACTATAACAACTTAACCCTGAAATAGGACAGATTGGGATTTCTTCTACTACGCACGAAATACACAAGGGTAAAATTTAATTATTGTTATCGTTATTATTGCCGACTGTTCTTACATGAAGCCTATTGCATCGTTTTCTCTCACTCGGTGTCGCTCTAACTATGTACGTCCAATGTTCTGTCAAAACTATCTAACTTCACGTTTATGTAGTAGCACTATAACTGCTTTGTGTGAATAAGTTTTGCTTCCTACACCAAAATTATATAGAAAAGTTTCCCAATTATTGTTTCTTAGTATTCACAGTATACAGAATTTTTTAAAAAGGTTTCCCATGCCTTGTTGCGATACTTTAAAATGTTTAATTTTTCTTACATTAAGGGCAGGGCATAAGTTAGCACCAATAGTAACTACACATTGGTTAAAAACTCGATTATGGTAGAATTGGAGGTCATTTTTTAATATATTTACTATTTACGTACCCGTAATGTTTATAACATTATAATTTAACACGTGTTTCTCCTTGCAAACTGTCATTTCTGAGTAGTATTATTAATTAGCTATAGATAGTTCCCTCAATAGATTTATTAAAATAAGTTACAGTAATCTTTTCTCAAGTTCTACGAATTTATATCCTGCTATTAAAAACACATTAGAAAATGTTCAATTTAATCTTCTTGTAAAATAAATTTCAAATATATAGATATTCACAAAATTATCCAAAGAAATAATACTTACTTCAAAAACACTTCTAAGGTCAACTGAAATATGATAAATATATTATGTTTAATCTGACGATTTTCAGTTAAGTAATTAGGTATTTATTTATTCGCAAAAAAACTGAAAACCAGGTAGAATTTCCCCCAGGTTGATTGGAAGCCTTCCGAGCTAAGACACATGGCTCTGCATTTTGACGTCAACTGTGGTTGCTTTTACTTGATTTCAATTGGATTTGCGTAGTGGCGCCGCAGTCTGCTTCGATTTGCAGGGCGGTATGTTTTGGTCATTAGTGAGACCAGCATGCAGGGCTGGTCGCAGAATACTGGATAACGCTAAACGTCGAGGAGGCAAGCGTAGATTTTGGCTGTAGCGCCATTGAAAAATAAAAATCAGTTATCACGTCATAATATTATAATCATTTTATTATTGACGACTATTATTTTATTGAAGTATGTTTTAGTGTTCAGACTAATTAATTTCGAGTTATAATATTGTGTATGTTACTATATTAAGTACACAAGTAAGACAACAAAGAGGTTTGTGCAATTATAAATAACTGGGCTTTTTATTTTGATCCTGTGTCGCTTCGCTGGCATATTGAGTTGGTCGAGAAACATTTATTAACAATAATAAAATGTTTGAGATAATGAATAGCATGCGATACATTACAAAATTGTTTTAAAAACTTTTAAAAGTGGACAAATATATCATATTGACATTTTCTGACAGGAAGAGCTAAATCAAATCTATTATCATACTTTAGACGCCGCTTAAAAGGATCAATAAACCGTGACTTATAATTACATAGAACAAACAATATTTACATTATACATAATTATGTATAATCACAAAATTGATCTCTGTCAAAAGCAAACGCCATTAACTATATTTAGGCACAGTTTAGAAGGCGCACGTTTGACTGACCATTGCATGGGGTGGTGTACATGTTTGTACAGCGGGAAAGCCATCGCAGTCACCCCAGTAATGGGGTTTAACAGTGACTCACTCTTAATCAACGGCGACCTCGCGGGCATTGTCAAACTTTGGCGCGCGTGGTCCCGAACAACGTCCGGCGAATTAATTTTATTCATCATTAGGGAATCGAGCGAGATGGCTAAATTGAATTATTAAGCGGTATACCGCGACAGTTTAAAATATTTTATTCACGAAGCGGCATTATGATGTTAGCCAAGCTAACAATACAAAGTTATTTTTAACTTTTACCTGTACCTCCATAATATATTTAATATGTTATCGCCGTAAACACCACCGGTTGCCTTTTTAAAAAAGTAGTTTACATTATTAACCATAAGCTCCACCATGTTGAACATTACAATTCTAATCGATTTAAGTTTTCTACTAGTGGTATGTATGTTTTCCACTTATATGGAATAGTACAAAACGTAAACCAATTTTGAATCAAATTTTAATAACTTCAGCCGCTTAAAAATACACTAATTGAGTTAGAATTTACACGCTAGAATAATATTTAACTATAAATTATATAAAATTCTACTTATTATTTTATCATTCGATAGTTACTCGTATTGCGGTTGCGACACCATTATCCAACCTAGACTGCGTATAGTTTTGATAATGGTGTGATAAGTGAAATAGCTATCGACTAATCGCATTAAACGGTGGCAAATCAAGAACTCAAGCTCCCAGGCGCTATATTATAACGATCGAAGCTTACGAATTTGAGGTATTTTCGGAATTCAAGTCTGGGCGATTTATAAACTTAGCAGAACTAGTGTAAAACATCATGGCGCCCTATATTTTATCATCATAGAAATCAAAATTGTATGATTATTAATACCCCACATAAAAGAGTATTATTAATTGTAAATCTCATCGTTTTAAATTTGTCAATAGAACCATATTTTGGTATGCGTTTGGAAATTAGTCTTTTATCTCACATGCGCGGTATACCTACATTTATTTTAATCGTTACCAAACTTAGAAAAATATATCCGATACTTTTTTTCATTTGATTGTATAATTGAATTAATATATTTTTATTTCCATCTTTATATCCATTCTTTACCTTCAATAATGGAATCAGATTAGATGGTTGTATATTATGAGGGCCCATTTAATTTAAACACACTGTGTCGATTTAATAGAAATAATGGATTAAAATAAGAAAAAGCATGAAAATATCGCAAATATATATCGATCGATTTGCGCCACACGTGTTGAGAACAACTGAAACGAGGGTTGTAGGTTACTTTACATCGAGATAGGAAGGAAACGGTCGAAGCCCTGTCAGTGCTGCTTCGCATTTTAATTTCACTGCACTCACTTAGCATTTCAAACTCCGGAATAGTCGACACTTAATTAGTTTTGTTTGTTCAATTTCGCATAGTAAATGATTTCATTCGAAAACAAACGGACGATACTATGAGAAATACTTGCAGTAGAATAGGGAGAATCTTACGAGAGAATACGTAACAATCACCCAACGCTACCTTTTTGTGTAGGAATATACCCATACCTATTACAATGGGTAGTAATTTGTTTTTAATGGTTTTGTCATTGGGGATATACTAAGTAGATTAGTAGATAAGTATGGTATAGATATAGAACAAGAAAAAGTGTATTGGCACCTAGGAATAAAAAATCAATGAAAGGCATAGAGACAAGAGACGTCTTGATAATACACAATATTATCATAACTACCTTGCTTACCATTAGTGTTTTTATCACAAAGTAAATTACCAATTTCGTTTCTGAGAGAAGCAAGAAATAGAGTTGAGTTAATATCAATAATCATTTATTCAATGGATGGATAAAATAAATAAAAAATAAAAAAGCCTTTTTATTTCTTACAAACAAAAGTAAATGACAGTTAATTGACTATATCTAATGAATATATATATATAACCTATGAATATATATATTATGTATATATATCTATCTATGATTGTATTATCTACTTATTTTCTGGTTTATCTAATATTAATTATTATTATTTTTTTATATATTTGTGTAATACATATATATATTAAGATGTTTTATTTTGTATATAATACTATCAGATAATATTTATAAATTAAACAGTGATATGTAATTACTTTGTTTGGTTTGTAAGAACCCCTCTTCGGGTGAAGGCCTCCTCCAAAGAGTCCAACTGGACTCTGTTTTTGGCTATTTGTAGCCAAAAACAATGGATGGATATTCACCAATGATTATTAAACTTATTAGGCCATTATTGGGCGCGATGGTACATCGGTAACGTTTTGGGTTCAAGTGATGATTTTCAATGTGTGTTTGGATCCAGAGTATGGACCTAATTTGTTGAGCAAATGGCTAACGTCTATTTCTCGTAAAAACAAAATTCTCGTAATAAAACTCCAACTTTGTATAGGGATCAAGGCCGGGGTAGTGAATTGCGAGTTACGATGTTGCATAGTGCTAGTAATTATTAATTTAATTTAATAAAACGCAAATTTTTATCGCTCTAATTCCACTTTTATTAATTATATCTGTGGGTCTATTCTATACTTATCGAGCGCTAAAGTGATAAAGTGATAAATATAATCAAACTTAGGGTAGGTTTGTATCAAAGTGTTAGCATTTATTGTAACAATTACAAGAAGATGTTTGTAATTGTTGCAATAAGTGCTAACTTTTAACAGCAGCAAGAGAGGTGCTATTAAAATATAGCATTTATTGCAACAATTAAAAACATCTTATTGTAATTGTTACAATAAGTGCTAATACTTTGATACAAACCTACCCTAAGTTTGATAATATGTACCACTTTAGCGGTCGATAAGTATAGAATAGACCCACGTGACCGCTTTCGTCCGCTCAGAGGGACATTTTCAACGAGTAAGTCAAAGTCCATGAACAGGTCAACGCCACATTGGATATAAGAATTCAACTTTCTAATATTGCGCCTGATATCAAGAAGATTTCCAATTCAAGGACCCAAAATCATCTAAGTCATTAAGAACTTCATTCGCTTATATTTTTATGTATTTTGTTTAAAAATTAATTAAATAAGTAGGTACTAAATAAATAATTATTGTTTTTTTCTCATTTTTTTAAATTTATTGATTATGTACTATTTACCTACCATGCAAAATAAACAGGGCGTTTCGATAGAAATTTAGGATTTGCGAAGTGTTCCATCGCAGGAAAAGTCTGTGAAACCCTGACGTATAAAAAAACATTTTGATTTTTGTTAGTTCCTAAATTAAAATGACGATAAAGTTCACTACATAAATACGCATTATTATAGTTCGTAATTTAAAGATGTAAATTATAATTTAAATAACATTTTTCCATAATAATAGACACTATTTTTGCTACACATGTCGCACACTGAGATCTATTGGGTCATAACTGCAAAAAAAAATGACCTATGAATGCAGTTCGATAGAAGAAAAAAAAAACTATTTTTTAATGCTATATGGCATTAACTGCTACTTGGAAGCAGTGGGCTCCTACACAATTGTGTCGATTATTATTTTATATTTAAAACTTTAATTTAGAGCTATATAGAGGCATTATCTTACATGTGGCCCTTTTGTCAAAAAAATATTTCATCTTTGGAACAATAATTATTGTGCTAGACTGCCGTATTTTTCAGCAGTCTACTGCAATTAATTAAATTGTAGTTAATTATTTAGCATTCAAACTCAAATTACTAAAGATCATATTATTTGCTGGTATGACCCTATAGATCTCAGTGTGCGATGTATTTCGTGGTTTTTTTGCTCTTCTCAATTGTTCAGATTTTCAAATTAGTGTATTATACGATTAGGTGGCCGATATACAAAAATACATAATACAATACCATAGATTGATTGATTTTTGTTATAATATAAGCGATATGATAATGCTAACTGTTCGCAATCATAAAAATAATATAATATTAGTATTCACCTGAAATCTGGTCGTTATACTAGTGATGCAACATCACTCTCCAGGCATTGTGCCGAATCTGCATTCTGAAAACAAAAAAAAAAACACAATGAACACGTATTATTATGTCATTACTCGTAGTTGCCAAATTGTCAATGTACAAATAAGAGGGCATTGATTACGAGGCTAGTTTTATATCATCAATTATAGTGAGTTATAACTCTGCGCACATTACTCCGGTTATACGTTACCACATATAGCAGGAAGTCGCAGATTTGATGTTCAGTGCGAGGACAGTTTGGGCACGAATAGAGTTGTGAATTTCCCGAGAAAATCTCAATCTCGAGATTCGGGATTTCCCGAAATTATGAAATTTTGAATTCTCGAGATTCGGGATTTCCAGAATAGAATTCACGAGAATTTACGGGAAATTAAAAAAAAAAATACTAAAATCAGTGTGAAAACAGACAAATTCAAAAAAAAACATATTTTATTTATGTGAGAAAACAAACAAAATAGAAGTAGGAAAACAAAAATAATTCAAATCTTTACTTATTAAAATAGAATTTCAAAGAACACAGGCTGTCAATCGCTGCGTCTGACAATCGCGTACCTACGCTTTTGAGACACAAATTCCCTGATGTTGCAAAAATTGCGCTCATTTTGAGTCGACGTTGGCTTAATTGTGTTAAATGCACCGATCAATCTTTGAACGTTTTGTGTTTCCTGACCACTTTTTTCATATAGAAAATCGTTCTTTCAATTAATATTCGATAATAAAGAAATCCCGAATCCCGAGAAAAGATTCTCGGGTACTGTTCGGTTAAAGCGGATACAGCGGAAAACGCATTTTGAAAATAGCCGATAAACTGGATTATTTGTTAGTTTGGGTTAGTTTAGGTTAGGTTAGGTTGGGTTAGGTTATGTTAGGTTAGGTTAGGTTAGGTTAGGTTTGGTGAGTTTAACCTAACAAATAATCCAGTTTATCGGCTATTTTCAAAATGCGTTTTCCGCTGTATCCGCTTTAATCGAACAGTACCGATTCTCGAGATCAGGGATTTCCCGAAATGTTAAAAATTTCATTTCTCGAGATTCGGGATGGAAAATCTCGAAAATTTCTCGAGAATTCCCGTCGGGAAATTCCCGAAACCCAACTCTAGGCATGAAGATCTCATGCGGGATATTGCGCGGCTAACGCATGGCCGTTTATCAGGTATGGGATGGACGCACGAGGGACGTGTGGCCAAACACAGGTCGCAACAACACCCATGTTCTAGATCTGAACACACATCGTCACACAATATTATGTAGAATATATTATTATAATCTTTTTTTATAACACAACGGCAAAATATGGCGCTAAACTACTTATACGTACTGGGTAGTGTGGCACCCCCCCCCGTATGGACCCCATTTGGGGATGTCTCTGTGTATCTGGAGAGGCCCGAATCGGTATCAAATCCAACAAATAGTAAAGCGCTGATTACGAAAATAAATAATAATAATAGAGCCGAGCCGGCAATGCCGTAGATTATGACCGTTGAAATATTGTAACGTCGCCGTTTTTCGACAACGGCTTTCGTTGAAAGCAAAGCACAAGATGGCGGGCAGAACGCTGCAAGCAGCTAAATCGCAAACGCGTACATTTCGTCCTCCGTAAAATAAATTATTAAAAATGTAACTATTATATAATATTAACTTAAATATACCTTGCCGTTTCCAAAACAATTCCGGTGTGTTATTTGTTCACCTCCAAATCCTAAAATCCAGACGAAAAACCATACTAAAAATAAAAGTGACAGTTTGCTACTCATTTTCGAAAATGGAGGGAAATGATAGTAGGTAGGTAACACATAGTCGTACCGTGACGACAATAATAGTTGATTTGAAATCGATTACGCAAGAAATTGTAAACCAAAATTTATAGCACTCTTTCTAAGAATATAAGAAAAAAATACCTTGCGATGTAGGCAGTAGGTATTTCATCATATTTATGATTCTATATTATGATAATATTAGAGTAAGTATATTATTTTTAAGACTACAACAGGCCATGATGCCCAATTAGAATGTGTAATTAGTAATATGACTTAGAAGTGATACAATCACAAACACAGACTGAGAAAATCACATAAATATACTTATTGTAAGCTCACTGGGAAACGAACCCGGAGTACCCGGATGAAAGGCCAGCGTTTATCTTATCTCACGCTGTATTATTGATTAATTAAAATAAACGCATAATTTCTTGGTACTTATTCCACTTTTAATAAATAAATTTGGGTTCAACTGAGTTCAGTTGAAAATGTTCCTTTGATGCGGGCGAAACCGGTCCAGATTTATATATTAAAAGTGGAATAAGTAGCGAAAAACTTTGCGTTTTATTAAATTAATCAATAATACAGTGCAGTTCCACCATGAATTGACAAAAAGAAAATAATTTATATTTCAGTTTAAATCCAGACAAGATGGTGGCGAATGCGGCACAATATAAATTAGGAGACTTTATCCGGTAGTATAAAATATAACTGTATTATCTATCGTAAGGGGCCATAATTATACAGCACTTTAAAAAGTCGAAGTCGAACGAGTTAAAGGCATATTGTATCAAAACATAACATTTGGATCTGACCGTTGGATCTCGCTAAACATCATCGAATCCCAGATCGTCAACGGTCTTTGTACTACTGGAGTTCGACCACCAATACAGTCATCTAATATTAATGCAATTTGACTGATACATAATAAATTAACTGCAAAGCTTTGACGAGTATGTAAATAAATACATGCCTCATTCATTACTCATTAATGTCTACCACGTTACAGTCAAGTATTTTTTATTAACATTGATTCAATTTACTGTGATGCTAATTCACTTGCGGCAAGTCAAACTAGTATGTAACCGCTAATAAATTATTAAATGCAGTATAAACCAGTGGCGTACTACGTTAGGGTTTGCATCGGGTAATCATAAGTTTTGGTGGTAAGTTTGATTGCATCAGAAGGGCAAACAAAAAAGGGGCGTGTGTTTGCCGCAAGTCAAGCAACAATTTGATAATGTTCTCATAATGATAATAATACACAGTATCAGCGTTGTTGAGAAAGCTTTTTATAGCCGATGGTCAAAATGTATCTACCTAAATACTAACTTTTTAGGTGACACAATATTAGATATAGTGCATTCTAAAGCAGTGATTGGCAACACCTAAATAGGTCAACAATATATCTATGTAATCCATGAATATTTTTAAATTTTGTATTGCGCCCTCGATGGAGAAAACGTTTCCGACCTTTGTACTAACGAATTATGGTGTAGAGTCGCTGTTGGAAGTAAGTAACGATGAGCAACCAAAAGTAGACTGCACATAGATAACAATCATGCACATAACGTGAGGAACGAATTATAATTAAGAGTAAAAGCAGAATAAAAACTGTGGTATCAAAATAATCGTGTTAGCTGTAAAATTCTTGATGTGACGACATTATATTAATCTATTTCTTTTATTCGATGAACAATTCACCAGACTTGAGAATGCTACATGACGTAATATTGAACATACATAGTTTGAAAATACATCAGATATTGTATACGTACTAGAAAAAATCTTACGAAAATACGAAGCCTAGTGGATCTCGCTTCAGCGCAGCTATGGTTGTCAGTTAGCACGTTTCCGTTATTTTCATTGCAAATTCATTCAAATTAGCACGGAAGGCATTCCATACAAAAAGCGGTTATCGGCGGCTATCGGTGGTTATTTACAATAATTGTTAAATTCGTAATACGGCGAAAATTAAGGTTAGTAGACATGTTGGACAAATTCGGGTATGTTCGTGCAGGTGTATCCACCCGAACTTTGCATTGAAATGTAAAACATATATACATAACCTACAAATTTATTAGTCGTGTCATTGCGACTGTAGCGTGTAGTAAAACAAAAATTTTAATATTATGTTATTACTAGCCACTCGATATTTGACAGCTCGCGGGGAACTATAAAAAGGCGGCGGCCGTGACGTAATTATTTTACAGAACAGTCGTATCGTCGCTATAGGATTTGTTTCCCGAATAGACCAAATGTCAATTTTACAGGAGACGAAAAACAAATTTCATCGTCGTATATTTTAATATCAGTAGATGTATCAATCATTCTTTCTATACTGTATGATTGCAACATTGTCTAAGAATAGATTCCAAGAATAATATACTGGTATAAATCATTAAATGCACAGAAAATGCGTTTTATTTACAAGTACTCACTGTGGATATTCGGGAAATTTTTAGCGCTCTCTCAGAATAATGGATATTCGGGACAAAACATGGACGTTCGGGATTTAAGACCGTAGCGTATTGCTGCACGGCCCACAGATTACTGACTGGTCAAAAAGTACGCGCCTCAAATGTTATATTTATTTACACGATAATTGTTAATAATTACCTCTACTATTTAAATACTTAATGATCGTAATTACCCAAGTTCGTATGTAATAATAACATGCGGCAATCGCTTTTTCGATTTTTTTTCGGATTAAGTAATAAAATAGTTTTTAAGTAATTAACTATTTTTTTATTGAACGAATAATTCACAAGATTTAAGAATGTACCATTCTAATAATTGAACATACTTACATAATTTTTTTAAATCACTTCTGAGAAAATATATTATAAGGTATCTACTACTTCAATTACTAACCAACGTCACGGTCATTTCTCCAATATTTTATGATGGTACTTACTCGTACTTGCTAACAATTTTATATTAATACTTTTTCAAAAAAAAAAAAATCTATTTATATATATCTGTATATTATTATATCTATATATTTCTATAATTGACAATTAAACTTATTACAAACCACCAAATAAATATTATATATTTACTATTGTAAGGAATAACAACACAAAATAATAGCATGTATAAATTAATTACCATTGGCTGCTAATATTAGGTAGGTATCAATATTCTAAGTATATAATATCCACCAAATAAATAGTTACTAACATACATATTAAATTAAATTAACTATCAGCGCATTCAAAAATAAATAATAGCATCGCCTTTATTTTCATAGAAATACCTAGATTAAAAGTAAAATAAAGACAAACAGTGTTTGATTAATAATAATTTGAAATAATAATTATTTTTTACGTCATAGTAGTTGCCGGGTCATACTGTAGAATTCATATAACCGTTGGGATTTTGTGTCATTTATCAAAACAAAATGCAGTTATTTAGGTTAAAATACCCACTTCCACAACTCTACTGTAAGTTCAGGGCGAACTGGTGATGTATCAGCTATGAATGATCTCTTCAAATTTGATGAATTCAATATTAAAACAATAGTAACGTTAAAAACAATATCAATAAGACGAAATTTGAAAGAAGTCTCCGGACGGCCGAAAAATATGAAAGTGGGCGTGATTGTTTTAGAGCTAGACAGCGTGAATGTGGGAGCGAGATGCACGGCGTGAGCGCGGTTTGATTGGCTAAAGTCATATTCGGGAAATAAACACTCAGCCAGAGATATATTTCGACCGAAATTAACTTGGATATTCAGGTACGAATAGTTGGACATTCGGGAGAACACCACGGAGTAATTGTAACTTAACATGGCGTATTCGGGTTTTTTAAAAAAATATCTCTGGTCCTAGATAAAAATATATTGTTTTTATAAATGATTTCGGTAGAGTTCGATAAAAGAAATTGAACTGCATTAAAATGTCGATTTCGACGAAAATGGATATTCGGGAAACAAATTCTATAGCGACGGTATCTTGCACCTCAATTCTCAACGTGTAATATTGACGCACTCTATCTCGCTCTAAAAGTTAACACAGTCAAGAGAGGCTGTTAAAAATAGCACTTTTTGAGAATTCAGACGGTTAACTTATTGTAATAATTAGCAGAGTGAATACATAGTGATAAATGTGATATTTTTATCACATGTAGCTCTTTTTTGGCAGATGTACTATTAGTATTTCATGGCGCAGTAATTAGATAGAACGACGTGGCTCAATTGGATTTAATTTTTTTAGATTTTTTTTATATCTGAAGTGTCTTATTATTTATGAACATTATATTAATTTAAAATAATTATGTAGTATGTATCTTAGTAATAGCAACTTTAATTATTATATTTACGACGCGGACAAGAATCATTTTATACCGATACTGCGATATTTTGGTATCGCAACGGATTTTTTCTTTCGATATATTGGCGCTACTTATGCCGTATAGATGCACCGCCGTAAAAGTAAATACAGCAATTTTTAATATAAGGACGAAATTAAAAAAATAATAATAATCGAGTAGTAGTCCGCCACTGCGTCTTTCAAACCGTGGCCCGCGATCGCTGTCCGGCCAATCAGTATAAATTTGAGCAATTGCACCAATTAGTAGCGAGTGGTCGGTAAAATATAACTCACTTAATTATTGCGTAAATTCATTACCAGCTTTCATTAAAGGGGTATTAAGCATAATGATTAAGTAGTAGGTACCTACGCATTTTCTCCAAGTTCCAAGATAATATTCTCACTAAACAGATAGATAGGTAGGTACGTAAAAATAAAAGTCTTAAAACAGGTCAAATCGATTCAGAATTCGCCAGTCACCCTAAAGAAATTAGGCATATTGTAGATCCAACTCACGGTCCAATATCTGTGGACGTGTGTGACGAGGGTCATAGAGAAACATATATAATATATAAATAATACCTTGCCAAACATGTCCAGAGACGACTTAATTAATTGAGGTACCAAACTGTTTCACAGTCCTCTTTTAACGTAACTGTCATTTTAAGTAGGTATTGTAAATAATCAAATCTCTCTCTAAGAACACCCCTTCCCACTCTAACACGACATTCGAACCGATAATAATTATTGTAATTAACCTTATCTGTTTTGATACTTAACATAAGTAATCGTTAGATTGTTCCGAAAAGGTAGGTTTATTTATAGTTCAAAGAAGCAGTTTGTTGTCAATATAAAATTCTTAAATTGTAAAATTATAAATAAAAATGCATATATGTGTCGCTACATTTCAAAATCAGCTTTAGGTATTTTTGACTTTTTTGTGAATTGCTGAAGAACTACTGCTTTCTAACATTTCTGCATTATCAAAATGTGGAATTTATTAATTTTAAATATTCTATACTCGAAATAATATAAACTTTCACCCTTGTGACTGTGTATTCGAGAAAACAAAAAGCTGTTTTTCTCCTATTCATATATTATGGACTTGGCTGATTTTGAAATCTAACGACACATATATATATGTTACGCCGAATGTGCGAAATTGACTATTACATGAAATGGGCAAAATTTTGACTAATTCATGTAATAGTCAAGCCTATTGCCTTATTCATGAATTAGGTAAATTATCTGCCGAGTGCGTGAATTTGCCAGAGTATGGAATACTTAAACTGTCAACATGACAGTAGAACAGGTAAATTTAATACGAATGGTTTTATTAGTTATAACTGGACATAATATAATATTATTATTATTAGGTTAGGTTTTGTAATTCTGAATTCAAACTGAATGTCCATTTTGAGGTTAGCTAACAAATGTCAACAAACTATCACAAACAAACAATCTACCATTGCACGATTGATACCCAAGCACGAATCAAATCGCGAAAATACCTTTTAATAAAATTCTTCCGTTATCATATTATAGTTCTAGATTTTTTTTGGGCATAGTAAATGGATATGAACGTCATTGTAGTTATTGATTGGTATATTTTTATATAATCAATGACATTTGACACATTTGGTTAGTTTGATTAGTTGCAAAAAACACCACCGGAGCGCGACCATCTATTTTGACCAATGCATGAGCATTTGACACATTTGGTTTAGTTGCAAAAAAACACCACCGTAGCGCTACTATCTAATTTGCCCAATGCATGAACTAGGCAGAAAAATTACTACCGAATTCACGCACTTGGCAGATATTTTGCCTAATTCAAGAATAAGGCAACGGGCTTGCATTTTTCATGATTTAGGCAAAATTTTGCCCATTTCATGTAATAGTCAATTTCGCACATTCGGCGTAACATATACACCAGGTAAACGATAATTCAATCATTACTTATTAGTCTTATTACATACCTACTGGGAAGTAAGAAGTAAGTATTATAATTAATTTCACATCGTCTTAGAAAAGATGTCACCTATTAATTCTTTTTATTGTACACTAGCTGAAGTACCCGGCTTCGCACAGGGTCGCTTCGTGGTTATATTTATCTTAGATATTTGAAAAATAATAAGAGGTAATTATTTTTTCAATATTAAAATATCTGTGTAATACAATATGGCAATATGAAAATAATTCTAATAGGAGTAAAGGTCAAACATAAGAACACTAAATTAAAATCGAATCCAAAATATGAAAACGTTATTAATACTTTGGACGCTGAAGACGCACATGCGCGTAATGACCAGGCGGCCGATCGATGAAATTAACGTGCATTTTAAAGGTGCTAATTAAAATCTCATTATCTACTCAGCAGCGAATGCGTTAATGTTATTAATAGGTATGTAGTAAAAAAAATCTAAATTGGATGGAACAAACAAACAACAAACTTTGTATTTTATATAATAATAATTTAGAAACCTTCGCAGGTGTGCGCACAGCAACTGACAAAAGTTTCATCGCAATCGGATGAATGGTATAGGAACGCATACGAATAGTAGAAGATGATTTTCTAAATCAGAAATCTTTGTGGGCATGCGTATGACAACTCACCAAAGTTTCATTGCAATCGGATTAATGGTATAGGAACGCATACGAATAGAAGAAGAAGAAGATGGCTGTACTAATTCAAAAACCTTCGCGGGCGTGCGCACAACAACTGGTCAAAATTTCATCACAATCGGATGAATGGCATAAGAACGCATACAAATAGAAGAAGAAAAAGATGATTGTACTAATTCAGAAACCTTTGCGGGCAAGGGCACAACACTTGATCAAAATGTCATTGCAATCGGATGAATGGTATAGGAACGCATAAGAATAGAAGTAGAAGATGATTTTCTAATTCAGAAATCTTCGTGGGCATGCGCACGACAACTCACCAAAGTTTCATTGCAATCGGATGAATGGTGTAGGTACGCATTCGAATAGAAGAAGAAGATGATGGTTTTACTAATTCAGAAACCTTTGCAGGCGTGCGCACGACAACTCACCAAAGTTTCATTGCAATCGGATGAATGGTATAGGAACGCATACGAATAGAAGAAGATGGTTGTACTAATTCAGAAACCTTCGCGGGCTTGCGCACAACAACTGGTCAAATTTTCATCGCAATTGGATGAATGGTATAAGAACGCATACGAATAGAAGAAGATAGAATGAAGAAGAAGAAGAAGATGATGATTTTTCTAATTCAGAAACCTTCATGGATGTGCATACAACCACTTACCAAAATTTCATTGCAATCGGATGAATGGTATAGGAACCAAGGAAGAAGAAGAAGATACTTGTACTAATTCAAAAACCATTGCGGGTGTTACCACAATAACTGACGAAGGTTTCATCGCAATCGGATGAATGGTATAGGGACCATACAAATAAAAGAAGATAGAATGAAGAAGAAGAAGAAGAAGAAGAAGAAGATGATGATTGTACTAATTCAGAAACTTTCGCGGGTGTTGGCACAATTATTGACGAACATTTTATTGCAATCGGATGAATGGAATAGGAACGCATACGAATAGAAGAATATAGAATAGAAGAAAAAGAAGAAGAAGAAGAAGAAGAAGAAGAAGAAGAAGAAGAAGAAGAAGAAGAAGAAGAAGATGGTTGTACTAATTCAAAAACCATTGCGGGTGTTACCACAACAACTGACGAAGGTTTTATTGCAATCGGATGAATGGTATAGGGACCATACGAATAAAAGAAGATAAAATGAAGAAGAAGAAGAAGATGGTTGTACTATTTCAGAAACCTTTGCGGGTGTTAACACAACAACTGACGAAGGTTTTATTGCAATCGGATGAATGGTATAGGGACCATACGAATAAAAGAAGATAAAATGAAGAAGAAGAAGAAGATGGTTGTACTATTTCAGAAACCTTTGCGGGTGTTAACACAACAACTGACGAAGGTTTCATCGCAATCGGATGAACGGTATAGGAACCATACGAATAAAAGAAGATAGAATGAAGAAGAAGAAGATGATAATTTTTCTAATTTAGAAACCTTTATGGATGTGCATACAACCACTTACCAAAATTTCATTGCAATCGGATGAATGGTATAGGAACCATACGAATAAAAGAAAATAGAATGAAGAAGAAGAAGAAGATGATGATTTTTCTAATTCAGAAACCTTCATGGGTGTGCATACAACCACTTACCAAAATTTCATCGCAATCGGATGAATGGTATAGGAACGCATACGGGACAGACACACAGACAGACAGACATACAGACAGACAGACATTCATTCTTATATATTAGTATAGCCTATACTCTTCCCGCAAGTGCAAGCAATAAGTTTACAAAGTTTTATCGCAATCGGATGAACGGTATGGCTGCGCATTAAATACGAATAAACAAACACACAAACACACAAATATTATTTTTTATATATTAGATTGTTGTCAATGAATTGTCTAAAATATAAAGTGTTAATATTTTTCTTCTAAATTTAATATATCTAATAAAATATCATATATTATAATTTTATAATAATGTATAACATAGTTAAATTGTGTATGATTTTAGAAACATAAAAAAAACAATAATAATTTATCATTATCAATTGGTTATCAATGTTATTATTCTTATCAAAAATACATACGTATGGACAAAATGATATGATTTATCATATTGTTGTGGCTTTATAGCTCTTTATGGAAAGAATGTTTTTTTATCGACAGGCTTGGGTAAATTGATGATACTCCGAAATGATGAGTAGTCGTATTATAAAAGCATGAATATGCCGATAGCAAAAAATTAAAATAAAATCGTATTTTTTGAGTATGTAATTGTCTTCAGGGAACACAAACTGAAAGTTAACTGGCTTAACTTAACTGGATAAACTTAAACACGTATTAAATAATATTATGTCTCATAATATCCATGAAAGTGTTCAGGGCTTCGAACCGGAAGAGAACCGAAAACCCGTTATTTTTGTCGAAACGAAAACCGGAACCGAACTGAAAAAAATATCGGTTTTTTTCCGTTGTCAAACACCAATTCGACAAGCATAATACATATGTTTACAAAATAAATATGCTGTTGTTTTTCATTTGAAATGTGTATGTCAAATTAAAGGCATAAAGAAATTATTCACGATCATGCGTCACACGATCGTGAATAATTTCTTTATGCCTTTAAGTGCCGAGCCACACCGGGCGACTCTGGTCGGCAGACCAGTCGCCGAGACCAGACCGATGCATGCAGTTATATGGAGCATGCCACACCTGGTCGCCCAGTAATCGCGCAAGCAATAAAGTCGCGCGATCAGTAAAATCTCGTTCGTGCGCTCGGTCTGGTCTCCCGGTCTCTCTGGTGTCTCTGGTCGGGCGATCAGTAGCGATGTATGAAAACATATAAGTAGCTATGTATTAAGCGCTGCCTTACGAGTCGCGCGACTGGTCTCTTCGGGCGATTTACTCGGGCGACCAGAGAGGCAGCCAATAATAATAATAATAATGAATGTATACGCAATTATGCATGCGCGGTGTAGCTGCCGGCGACTGGTCGCCTAGTGTGGCAGCGCTCAATACATAGCTATATTATGTTTTCATACATCGCTACTGATCGCACGACCAGAGACACCAGAGAGACCGGGAGACCAGACCGAGCGCACGAACGAGATTTTACTGATCGCGCGACTTTATTGCTTGCGCGATTACTGGGCGACCAGGTGTGGCATGCTCCATATAACTGCATGCATCGGTCTGGTCTCGGCGATTGGTCTGCCGACCAGAGTCGCCCGGTGTGGCTCGGCACTAATTTAATCGACATAATTCCCATAATTTATAATATGTACTTACAATATTTAAAAAAAATATTCCTCCAGCCGTGTGGTGCAGCATAACCATTGGTTACAAAGCGTGGCGCCGGGCTATTATAAAAGTACCATAAAATATTCTAAAGAACGGTATAGTATTTTTCTAGGCAGTGGTCTCCAAACTCAATAAAGACGTGAGCTACTTTCGGAAATTCAAATTGTCTGATGAGCTACTTATACATAACGCTTCTTTATATATTTTATTATCGTCCTTTATCATACCATACATAATATTATTATATTACTTAAAATAAATAAGGACATCAATCAGACTTCCAACAAAACATAAAATGCGTACTTTAATTATTTATTTATAAACAAAATAATAGGAATTGAAAAATATCTTGAAATAAGTGGGAGTAAAAATAAAAATAATTAGTGAAAGGAATGGCATTCACTTTCCTCCACATTTTTTTAATTCTCGGTGAGTACCTTGTCACTCCCATCCGAATGCAATTATCAAGATGTACATCTGTTAGTCTGTTTTTATATTTAATTTTAACTACCTTCATAGTGGAAAACGTGGATTCACATGACAAAACATTGTCACATGAGCAATAAAATTTGAGAGGCAAATTTATAAATATGTATGATAAAATTAATATTCTCTGCGAGCTACCGGTAGCTCGCGAGCGACCGTTTGGCGATCACTGATCTAAGGTATGGTATAAAATGATTTTTAATACAAATAAAAACATCACTCGGAGCTGAACCGAAAACCGGAAAAACCGTCATAATTTCGGAACGAAAACCGGAACCGAACCGATATATTTTTTTACTTGAACCGGACGAAAACCGAAACGAAAAAAATAATGGTTCGATGCCCTGAAAGTTTCTCATGTACCTTAACATAATGCGCATTCAATTTTTGCGGACAGTCGGCTCGCTTTGTGTACCTTGGTTTTATTGCCTGAAATAATAAAGCGGACTCTTCCCTAAAACTGCTGCCTACCACTCTCCGTATGGAAAGCCAGTTAATTTTGCGTTCAGTGAATGTCATAGTTATAACACCAAGTTATGGTTTATCCCACAGAAAAAAAAATGTCATAGTACACCTCTAAACTAAACCTCTCAGTGCCTCGGTTCTCCGGGTACCTAAAACCACCGATGTCCACATGGAACAATACAAAACTACCATCAATTAGAATTCAAATCTGTCTTGTTCGTGAAAGCTATAATATTCAGAGAAATGAACGAATGTGCCTCGACCAATTTTGGGCATACACAGATGTATGTAACTCACACCGTTTAAATTCATATTCCAACACCGCGCTATATTAATGCAGAACGGCCGTAATTCAGCAGCCAAGAGTAAATAACCAAAATCCCGCAATCTTCACAGCCGACCCTCGCACCCCTAACTTTGTTCCGAAAACTTAAATTGTGTTAGAACGAGCTTAAATTGAAATAAAGTATGTATCGCTCCGGTTTGAGTTTGCGCTTAGTTTGAATTTTGAACTATATAATATTATCTAAGTTGTTTTATATGACCATAGGAAGGAAATGGGGTAGAATTTAGAATGGTTAGATTGTTTGCAAATCAGATAGGTTTCAATCTGTGCGTAACTAATACAAATTAAACATAGTAAATATGGAATTAGCCAGTAGTGGTTACATCAGTAAAACAAGCGCACTAGCATGATACAGACCAGGGATCAGCAATCTTTTCGCCACGGAGAGCGCAATACAAAATTATAAAATCGTCCCAAGTAGGTACACACAAGATAGATTTATTTTTTGGCGATTAAAGGCTCAAAAACTTATAAATAGTTATTTATTTATTTAACTCGGTCAAAACCAAATGCCGCCTATTCGACGCTTGCATTCTGATGGTGCTGCTTTACGGTAGCGAATCATGGCACCACAGAGCAACGGTATACTGAGCTTCGAAAACAGATGTTTGCGACGGATACTGGGTGTGCGGTGGTATAACTTTATGAGCAACGAGGAGATAAGGAAACGCACCAAGCAGCCTGTCATTACGCTGAGAGTGAAGAGGCGACGTTGGACCTGGCTTGGCCACGTGCTACAGATGCCAGAAGAGAACCTCATCCTGGCTTGCCTGTTTTTCAAGCCGACCGGATTTCGGCTTCCTGGAAGGCCGCTAAATACTATCTATAGAGTGTATATGGCGGATGCTGATTTGACCTGGATCGAAGCAATATGACTTGCGAGGGACAGGGATTCTTGGAGGCGCCGCGTGGTGTCCATATGCTCCGACTATGAGGCGGACATGGAAGAAGAAGAAAGAAAGAAGAAGAAAAATAACGTAGAGTGTACGAATGACATTTGGATTCTTGAATGGTTTGGCTTGTCGCATGATGAATCCTAGAAGCTTACTCGCACGTAGAGCTGTATAAAAGTCAAAAATTATCCCAAGATCGTTCACATCCGATTGACGCTTTATGTACTTTTTGACATTATATAATTATATTTAATCGGGGTTCTTGACCTAGAAAAAGTAATACATAAACTACAACGACTACTTCACCATATTCGATCCTTAAATGATCGTATGAGTGGAGATTGTATTCACAATTAACAGATTTGTTTTTACGAGAAATGGATATTAGCCACTTGCTCAACCTATTAGGTAAACCGATAAATTAATTGCGTTTGTAACTACCAATGTTTTATTCTATGTTTCGATACCAAGATAGCATCAAAAGACAGGTCGATAAGGTTTCCCTATTTTCGAGTATTAATTACGCATGGATTGGAGACATCTATCGAGGGATTAAATGGGGGATAACTACTTGGGGACCGGCTGTTGGGAAGACTTGGGGAGAGTCTGGATTATAGAAGATCCTATATTGAATTATCGATCGTCACAAGAGGATTTATTAATTTGGCGTCGGACAATATTGTCCGGAATATTTTCTAAACACTTTCTCTCATTCACTGCTGACTATATAATGACTTATTAATTACCACGTTTAAAATGCACGTTAATTACATTGATCGGCCGCCTGGTCATTACGCGCCAGGGCGTCTTCAGCGTCCAAAGTATTAAGACGATACATCAGTGAAACGGCAAATAATTTTCAACTATAGGCGCGACGAAATTTTGGACTCGCTGGCATTCGGAGAGCGAACGTCGAGGTGTCAATACGTCAATTTGTTTCGTGATGGCGACGGGGGTATTAATTCTTAAATCGTGTAAAGATGACTAAAAACGTTACCCATTTACTTGAAAAAGAAAACATGTCAATGAATATATTATTATTGTTACTAATAACTAATAATAAATAAACAGAACATTAAATGGACGCATGTTGGACATATGGCATATGACAAATCATATTTCGTTCGGCATGTGTCATTTGCACCCGCGACCTGCAATCCGCGCATCGCCTAGCCACGATCTTTTTAGTTAGACCATGCCTCAACTGAGGTATAGCTTTAAGCATCAAGTTTGCTATACTAGTCCCGTTCGGCTTCACCCACGCACTATATACGTACGTATAAAACTGAGAGAAAAAATAGTATCATTTAACATCAGACAGTGGATTCGAACCAGGAACCGTCGTATCGTTAACGTAATATATTACGCAGAAATAAATGTCTCATCAACACAGTAATCAGTAATCACCAATCAGTCACCACTAAAGCTGATAATAAAATATGACAAAGTGTTTATTATTAAAAAAAAAAAAAAAATATCAGAGTAAACATTGTTATCTATCTTTTCGTGAATGCACAATGTGATACATTGATAACAAATGTAAAATAAAATAAAACGTTTAACTATGCCAAAATGATAAAATAATAATGCTGACTTAGTGCAGTGAAGATTGGACAAGTTGTCGTCGTACTCGTCGGTTCTCTCAACAGTGTTGCCAACTGTGGTTGGTTGACAAAAACATGCAAGACGCAAGGGTATGAAAACACGCTATTGGCATGAAAAAACGCTAGATTTTGTGAAAATAAAATTACAAGAAAATTTACTTATTCTACCAAGAACGAAGTCAATACATTTGCTTTAGCGTATCGAAAAAAAGTGCAAAATTCGAAAAAATGTCGATACCTACGTGTAAAACCACACATTTTAACAGAAATATATTTCAAAATTAACAACAGATACCTATATATTATATAGTGTCAATGGCATTAAAATGTCGTTAATGTTTGAAGACGAGAGCTGTATGACAGACATAGAGAATTAAAGAACATACCTACCTGTTAGATGAATACTTGTTAAATAATTATTACTTTATAATTTATATGTACGCGGAAATTCGGAGTAATATACAAAAACATTAAATAATGCATGAATTTGTTTCATCGTGTTTTATTTCACACTAAAATAGGTACCGAACTACCTGCATTAAATATCTGATAGTCAGAAATTTGATGCGCATGAAAATAAATAAACTAAATATCTAGCGTTTTTAACACATTTAAAACTGTTGGGAGGCATCACAAACGATAGTAAAAACGCCACAAGCCAGATGCGTTTTTTGCAAGCTTGATTAGGTGCCCATAGAGAGACGCGAAACCTTTCAGGTGGTTCTAGATTTAGGACAATAACCCCCCCGGACATTAAACCCCTAAGCGTCGGCCAATAGTGTCGTGGGTTCCCAGGTTCGAATCCTGGGTCTGGCAAAAGTACACATAATTGTTTTTCAATATGTGTACCTAGAGTGGACCTAATAGGTTGAGCAAGTGGCTGACATCCATTTCTCATTAAAAAAATCTGTTAATACAAACCTCCACTCTGTGGAGGCCCATATGATCCTATTAGGATCGGATATGGTCGTAATAAATGAATGAAAATTAAAAAAAAATGTTTAAATAAAATTTCACTGACGCAAACAAATGCATAAAAAATTAATTTATTTGTCATTAGAAATATTTTAATAAGTATCATTTGAAGTTTTTGTTTGTATGCAGAGGGTAATGTCAGGGTGTATTTTATCCTATTTTCTAGTTAGATGCAATTCATTATGTATTTATTTCCCTGGTGATACAATCTTGTCTAGCTCGGAGTTGTCATTATTCCACAAGTCTCATACAAATGTTATTTTTTTGTAATTTTAATTGATCCAGACCCTGCTCGTACTACTATGAGTCCGCCCGAAAATGGTTCCGGCCTCTATATGGATCTAGAGGAGACCTCCCCCAAATGGTTAAATTGGGGGGGGGGGGGGGGTGACACTATCAGTCTTTAAAAAAGCTTTAGTTTTTTAGGCCTTTAGTTCCTGAAGGTGCCGAAACGCGAAACCCGGGTCGCAAAAACGACACAAATGGAATAGTACAACACTTAAATCCATTAGAATTTAAATAATTTAAATTCAAATTCCCTCAAGTACCTTCGGTCGATAGTATTAATGTCATTTGTACCTATACATAAAAATAATATTAACTAGGTATCTAAAAAAAATCCAGTCTCAGTATCCTGGGATCGTCAAATTGTAATACCGTGACCACTAAGTACTGTAGAATAGATAAATATATTGTTTATAATTAGCTAGATATGTTATTTTCCCCCAACCTGGATTTGAGTCCGAGGCTTTGTTTTGCTATTTCGCAAACTACCAGTTAGTTATGGCGAACGGCCAATGCCACGTCTTCCGACAACTTTTTCATACCATAACCATACAATGCGCGACGCGGATTACTTCCCGGCACTGAACAAGAATAACCGATTTCAAGAGTCATCAAAAACAATCCAAGTGTATTAGTCTGGCAAAGATAAGAAGGCAATAGCAGTTCAGATAACGAACGAACACTTTCGCGTTATTGGCATCCTTACAGGTCGATAGCTGACAATGCTGATATCAATGACATTAAAATGGACGAAGCATCTAGAAAATAAAATGACACTCACTTTGTGTCGGGTCTGCCGGATGGCGAAATTCATATTTTAATATCGGTATCCTACGCTCAAATGAAAATTCTACTTGCAAGCGGTCTGGCGACACCGCTGGGTCTGCCCATACAAAATTTCTGACTGTCAGGTTTCGACTCCACCGTTATTATTGTGTTACAAAATGCCAATGTGCCTAGTTAAAAATTGTAAAAAAATCTACTAAACACTCCAAGAAAGATGGGATATCACTTTGCATGTGTTAGTATTATTTATTATTTATAAAATGCCATTTTAAGATATTGATGAATGTTTATTCAATGCAATTGAATGACAGGAACCATTGGACAGTCAGTCGCCTGTGATTCGCTGGGCTCACTTGCGTCTAATCTCCGAGAAGTCGTAAGTAACCGAAAATCTGTTTCTAACGCAATAAGTCATGACACTAATACGCCATTACAATAAAGGTTATATTACTATAAATTCTCGAAGCTTGTATCGCATAATGGAAACGGATACGGCAATGGTCACGTGACATCTACCTATACATCTGTGAATGACTTTCATGCACAATTTCTCGTGCGCGCCGGGTATTAAGTGAGTCGTCCATTTAATATGTCATTGGCTGATATCGAAAATAGATACCCTGAAGATATAGCACGGTATAAGTATAGTACTAATAATAAATTGTAGCTGATTCTTAACTGTTATCATCAGTCGAGGTTGTTACACCGCTGGACGAAGGCATACTGAGCATTCTTCCCTGAGAGACCTTAGATTGACATTGCCACTATCGAAGATATTTATGCATAGGTGTAAAAAAATGTTTGTATAGATATAAATATTTGCGAAGATTAAAAAAATAGGAATAGCATTTTTAACTTCGACGAACCGCTTTTCTTCGAAATGAAATTTTCTGTCACAAACAGCAAAGTTTGCACTCAACTAATCGAATCCTTGTGACATATGTACTTAGAGCGGCGTTCGCATTCATACACCTACAGTACACTTCATTAACACACTATGTTTTGAGAATGGCCTCTGCAACGAGACCGAGTCGTCAAGGAAAGTAGGAGGAAGAACACGCCGTGAAACCCCAAAAATCTAATTCTAATACAATGAGAAACAACAACGACCATTGAAAAATATGTATATGAATGTGCTTCAGTGGCGAAATGTGGAGATTCGACATAAACATTACACACTAACTTTGTCAGCCATATTTATATCTTGTCAATAAACTAACAATACAAATTGCAGATGGTGTTTAGTTTGGTTAGTTTTTAAAATTAAATTAAACCCTGGCTAGAGCAAATCATAATAGATATTAGATTGAAAAAATATTCTTTTATCTATTACGGTTAGGTAAGACAGGCTTTAATCGAATTTTGAAAAAACCGTCTGCAATTATTTAATTATACAGTATGACTAATGTGACCAGACGTCCCGTTTTCAGGCGGCGTGTCCCGGTGTCCCCGAACATAGCTTCGGGGCGCCAAAATGTCCCGTTTTCGAAAAGAAAGAAACTTGTGACCAATATTCAGAAATATTTGATGAGTATTCACTTTTTTCTAATTACATTACATCACAAAAAGTGTCTGAATGGAAGACTGGGAAAGTTTCAACCGAAAGTCGTTGGGTGAAGTTGTTCAAACACTTTCGCGCCAATAATTTGGATCACAAAAATTTTCGTATAATTATTGAATATATTTTATGTCGGCCCGGCAGGAATGTACCTACCAGTAGAAAGGGTCTTCTCTCTTATGAATAAATTGTATACGAGTGAAAAAACACAGTCGAAAGTAGATGACCTTAAAGCAATGCTAATTATTATAAAAGTAAATTCGAAAAAATCTTACCAAGAATTTCAATGGTTTCTGAAATGAACACAACTACTAAATTTGTTATTCGGAAAAATATAACATCAGATAATTTTTCATGTATTCATGAACCTGCGTGTACTTTTCATTAATAAATAAAATAATATGTACTATTAAAAATATGTAGGAAATCGAGCGTTGTATGCGCCTACTCAAACATACGTACCGATAATCTTCAAATCAATAAATAAAATAGGTAACCTGATATGACATGAAAAAACTTACTATCTTGTCAATTGTATTGTATGAAAGTGTGATGCGCCTAAAATGGATAAGTACCTACCTTTTTTAGGTGTCCCGGTTTGGGGGAAAAAATAAATGGTCACGTTAAGTATGACTGACAAACTTTAGTGCAAACTATTTATGTCGGATCTTCAGAGCTTACCTATATAAATACCCTTCGGCACTGACGAGCCTGTACAAAATGTAAATAAATGCGCAATGAAATGAATAAATTATATCCATACTGATAAAAAGGTTGTGAATCACTGGTATACACATATTGACAATGATAATACTATCAGAGGAAGTTTGCAAAAAAAAATCCGTTTCCCATTACAATTTTTTATCAATTTAATGACGACCATAGAGAGAGAAAATACCTAGTAGATATGCATGTACCAAGTAGGTACCTATGCAATGTATATGCAATTCAAAATGTAAATAAATGCATACTGATACAGCAATCAAATAGAAACAGTTAAGTGAACTGATAACAGAATCCATATTGTTATCTTTTACAACAGCTGCGTACTATTTATGCTTTTTATTCAACCTTCTTTTTAACGCAGCGCACTGAAATTTATTGTTACATGTTTTATATTAATTTCACTTGAGTTCTATGTTATGATTATATTATTATTTTGTAGTTAACAAAGAATAATGTGGACTATAAATTAATATTAATTGAGTTAGCATTTACTTGGTAGAATTCCATTTTACAAGAAATGAAAATATAATTAATATTAAATTCTACAGGTTTTTAAAAAAGGTTTGTCGATAGCTATTTCGGTTGTAACACCATTATCAAGACTTGTTACAAACGAAATAGCTATCGACAAACCTTTTTTAAAAACCTATAGAATTTAATATTAATTATATTTTCATTTCTTATAAATTAATAGGTATCTTACGCCGGGTACTCATTAGCGGGCCGTAAATGTGACCGTTGCAGATTCGTGAGCCTACCGCGAGATATTTTTAGTTACAGGCTGTGACTCTACCAAGGTACTTTATAAGATTTTTGAATATTTTCCGGGATGTCGATATTGATTTACACGACGCACAGGATTGGTAGAGACCACGAAGAAGTATAATATGTCCTGCAATGGGATGAATGAAGATAGACATAGGCTTACTACATAATTTGATGTTTTATGCGTTCGTATAGTTTTGAACGGAATTCATCTAATGACAAATACAATGCCTCTCGATCATGAACCAAATTAATAAATACACGAGACAAATTCGGTGCAAAAGGTATTTTTCAACTATTTGAGGTCCAAATTACGATAGAAATTAAGCGTAGGATCAACGCGGCTGCTTTGAATTGTTTACGAAATTTACGTATTTCAACGATAAAGCCTCAATTACATTGAGCTTCTTTACGAGCTGTTTGTTGGCAAATTTATAATCTGCCTGTAAAGTCGCCCAGTGTAATCATCGAACATGTTAGCTTGTTCGATGATTACACTGGGCGACTTTACAGGCAGATTATAAATTTGCCAACACACAGCTCGTAAATAAGCTCAATGTAATTGAGGCTTAAGTAAAATATTATAATTTCACGAGTGAAGATGCCAGGGCCGTCGCGAAAGTTACAGCAATGTAAACACGTGTGAACCGATCTATTATAATTATAGTAATGGTGATAACTTAAATAAAGCTGAACCAGTATGATCATTTTTTCTCTAAATTCCGGCTTTTCAGCAATGCACGCTGCACTAAAGAAAAAGAGTCACACATAATAAGGCACTTTCGCATTCTTATACCTGCTAATGGACCAGCTTTTCTTTCAACCGCGCTTGCAAGCAATCGATTCAAAATGTAACTTCTTCAGGATTGATTATTTTGTAATCTCGGGCCCCTTTCAATAAGTATGAAAATTATTCCCCGTGTATGAACTATCATATTATTCTAAACGTTGAATGTGTAAATTTGTATTGAAATAAATGTGTTTGATGGGATCCGACCGTCAACGAAGTACCTACCTATTATCAATTACCTGCCAACTCCTCGAATCGAAATCATGTCGAGTTTTCTGCTGTTTACCATAATATTATACTATAAGACCTCATGTGATAAAGATACGCTTATTACGCCTTCCTGTAGGTTCTCTATACACAAGGCGGCTATCGACGGCTAAAGTGATAAATATTATCACTTTATCATATTTATGTATTGACGGGGGTTAATTGTTACAATAAGTTAGTCGTCAAAACGGTCTATATCTCTCTGAAAGTTAACACAGCCAAGAGAATGGCTGTTAAAACATAGCAATTTTTGACAGTTTAGACGGTTAACTTATTGAACAATTACCCGCTTTATTACATAAATGCGAAAACGACCGTCGATAGCCGTATTATGACAATATTGGCTTCACCCCTTAATAAAATAAATTGGTCCTGCGAATGGTCAAGAATTATTATGGTCGGTCAAAAATACCACCAGTTACCCAACCTATTATAAAAGAACATCCAGTTCGCGTGTAAGCTACTGTATTATGAAGTAACCTCTCTGGTAAGGTGATGTGATGACTGATGAAATATAGAGCGAGTGGCACAATGCCGAGAGGACGCGGTGAAATAAATTGCTCGAGATCGTGCAGACACCGTCTGAGAGGCTAATGCGACACGTGACGGTCGAAATGTAATTATTTTCAACAAAGATATTTTTATGTTAGACTTTTGAACAAAGCAAATTGAATTGAAGCATTATTGAATTTTATTTGTGAAAATCAGCACAGTGAGGTAGACCAGGCTCCCATAGACTTTTCGTATACATAATATGCGGAACGCATTCTGACAATTGATATAGGTTCTAGGGGTCACAAAGATATTATATAATATCGATGCTGCCAGGAAATATTAGTGGTCATTATTTTTATTGAGGTAATAAAAACCGACCGAAAATTGTTCTGAGTTCTTCAATAGAAGTAAGACCGAAGCACGGATTGATTGGAAATGCGATAATTTTTACCATACAAAAAAAAGAGAAAAAAATACAACAAACAAATTATGAATAGTTGAATAATTGTCAGTTGACAATTTATTATAATAATATGCTATCCAGTGTATTGTTATTAATAAGATAGGGTTTTTACTAATTAGGTTTTTACTGACAATTCATAATTTGTTTGTTGTATTTTTTCTCTTTTTTTGTAACCTCTGACTAGATAGGTAGGTAATGGAGTTTTTACCTACTCTATTGTATTGATTTACTATATAAAGTAGAGTTAAGAGTTTTCGTTGTCAGTGTGTGTTTGCCTTTGGTGAGTGTACACGACGCCTGAAGATGCCGAAAGGCGAAACCCGGGTCGCGAGAAACGACTTAAATGGAATAGTACAGAGCTTGAATCCATTAGAATTTAAATTCAAATTCCATCAAGTACCTTCGGTCGAAAGTATTAATATGTTAGTATTAAACAAAACCAATTTAATGGAATCTATAAAAAGTGTATTTTATGCATTTAGCATTGTCCTAATGATATATTGCGTCGTCCTTAATGGTGGAAAAGTTGCCGAGCACAGATCTGGTGGATACATCGTTAGATATTATTATAAAGATGAAATAAATACAGAAAATTCTCCGAGAAAAGCTGAGGGCAAAATTGTGCGACTTATAACTTTGTCTCATTCAATGTAATAACTTACAAGACATGAATAATGTATATAGCCGGGAGCAGATCTCGACATCCGGAGTCTCTATTCAGTAACAATAAATTTGATAGAAGTGTGTGGGACGTCAAAAGATGTATCAAAAGTTTCATCTACTCTTTGTATTACTTATTGTTAGATCAACAAAGTGTTTGAGTCAATTACTGCTCACTGGTCGAATGAACGAGCTGTGTCAAAATAAATGTTTAAGAGAAGAAAAGGCCGATTCAAAGCAGGGATTAGTGTATGTATAAAAAAGTATTTCAACATGAATCAAAATGATACAACTTTTCTCAATGACTACGCAATAAACGGAAATGATAAAAACATAACGGTGCATTATTGAAAAACAATATTATGACACCTAGTATGTATTTGTATGGCAAAACAAAAATAAATAACTGCAGTTATTAGTGATCAATCAAAGTGAAGATAGCGTTGAATGAGAGGAATGGTTGAGAATGATAAGTAGCAATATAATATGGGAAGCTCAACCACACACACTCAAGGTCTCAGCTCTTGCATTCTGCGACTCAGCAGACGAATACGCCTGCAGAGTACGGTACAAATCAACGCATGTAAAACAAGTGACAAGTTGCAAAAATAAGGCTCAAATCCAGAAGCATTATGGTAGCATTGAAGTTAATGACCTCACCAACCACATCCGGTTTCAATCGGGGTAATCACAGGACCCTACATTTGGCGTGAAACATATTTTTGTATGTATGGGAGCAGCTACCCAATTCTGAGGTCGCCATTCACTCAAATGAGCATTGGCTGAATATACATGACTTTAATTTAAGAGTATCCATGGGAGAGGAGGAGCACATAGAGGCAAAATTAAAAATTGCAGTAAGTAACAAAGGCTAATACAATCTGTACAAACTGCCGAACAATCTAAATGAAGAGATCTTGACATTGGCAATATGACACTGTCAATTTTCTAAATGCAACAATACTTTATAGCAACAACGTCACCTTTGACCGTCACACCTGAAGAGGATCTACTGTCCGCATGGTAGTTTTTTCTTCTTAGCTTCCTTCTTTACGCACTGCGGTGCATGCTTGCAGCATCAGTCCCGTGCGGCTCCATCTCAGGACGGAATGAGCACTTAAAATCACTTCTTTTAGACACGTTTATAGCGTCATGGAAGGCGGCCGTGCATAAATGACGGATTGCGGTGGGAACCCAGGCAGTTGTCCGCATGGTAAATCGCGTGTCAGGAAAATTATACATATACATTTGGCCGTATCACATTTCACCGTGAGCTGTTGTACTGTAAATAGATGACTGTATAGTATTGAGATCTAATTCATTTCTAAATAAAACACTTAAAAATACGTAATAGAAACTACTGGTATACGAGGGAAAGGGAATGGGACAACTGGACGCCAGGACAATTGGACGCCGCGCTGTCGTGGACACGTAAACAGAACGTAGACGATGAATTTTAATCATTTTCTATCTACTACTTAGTAGTTTTAATTCATTTTACTCTTAACATAATGTTTTTTTATTGCGGATTGAAAATTACCAAGCCTAAAGCTTCATATAAAAATAAAAAACTTTTTTTCGTTGGAACTTAAACATATGCACGATTAAATCATTATTAACGTGTTCATATTTAAATTCTGACTAACTATTAAATCATAATATGATAATTTATATATAAATAATATTTAATATATTTTTTAAAACTACGTATAAGTACCAAACGTCTATTGATTTTCGAATTGTTTGGCGTCCAGTTGTCCCGGCGCCAAATCGTCCTAGGCCCGAGGTAAAGACAGAAGAGATCGCTGTAGAATTGATGTAATCGTACAAACGTCCAAAAGTCCGAGAGGAATATACACAGATTTGAAAAATGGCTTTACCTGGCAGTGGATTTATTCAGGCAAATCCAAGCGGAGGAAACGATTTCCAAGAAAAAAAGATCAAAGTAACAATACGAAGTTTTGCACTGTTCTTGGGAAAGCAATAATACTTATACAAATAACGTAATTTATAAAAACACACTCCCGAGATTCCTCCGCAATGTTGTTACATTCAATCAGCTTACGCGAGAGTGTTTGCCAACTAAACATTCGACGAAATAGGATTTACAGAAAGGAGCGGGGGTAGTTTGCCACTTGCAACCCTGAGCAACGAGTTTATTCTCCCCACAGCAACGCAAACACCATGGAGGGAATTATGACATGCATCAATATAAAAATATAATGTTAACGTAATAATATAAATAAATTATAGCAGATATGGGATACAGATTAACCTACGAGTATTACGAACGGCAGTCGCTTGCATTATTATGTATAACTACTAAAAAAAACTTTTAAAAAAAAACGACGCCCAGCGGGACTCGAATCTGCATCCACTGAATTCGCGTTAACTTGCTTTCTATGCCACGTGCGTTCAATCTAATAACGACGAAATTAACTAGTAGTTTTTACATTTCTGAAGAGCTTCATAAATAATTGCGCTAATTTGACAGTCAGCTTTTACGTTACGTTACGTTATATTACATTCTCGGGTTAAGGACGATTCAGCACCGGGACAACTGGGCGCTACGCAATCGAATGAAATTAGAAAATAAATAAGTGTTCGTGAATTATAGATATTTTTAAAATATATATTTAATATAATTATTTATATTCTAATGGACTTAAGTTTTGTACTAGGTATTCAAATGAAAATTTTGTACAACTCAAATGGAATAGTACAAAACTTAAATCCATTAGAATTTAAATTCAAATTCCATCAAGTACCTTAGGTCGATAGTATTAATATTATAATTATTATATGATTATTTAATACTTGGTGAGAATTTAAATATGCACATGTAAATAATGATATACCTAATTATTGTACATATTATGTTTAAGTTCCATCGAGAAGAGAGTTCTTTTATTTTTATATAAAGCCTCAGGCATGATAATTCTCAATCCGCAATAAAAATCATTATGTCAAGAGCAAAATTAATTAAAACTACGAAGTAGTAGATATAAACTGATTAAAATTCCATGTCTACTTAAAATCATAACGGACGTCTATTTATTTCATTCGACAGTGCGGCGCCCAATTGTCCTGGCGCCCAGTTGCCCCATTCCCACATTCTGAAATCTTGTGATTTATTCGATGAATAAAAAAAAATAGTTTATTAAAGAATGTTGCATTCTGAAATTCTGTGTATTATTCATTGAGTGAAAGATAATTTCTTTAAACATTGTCTTACTCATTGATAGTGATTTTTTTATGCAATACAACATAAGGTTTAAAAATGTTAGATTCTTTATTTTAGAAAAATAATAATTTTGAAAGACCTCAGAAATATACATAGTGTAAGACAATAAGCTATAAAAAAGTTAGAGCGGGTGGGATTTGTGTAATTTAAGAAGTAGGTTCCTCAGTTAAACCGCAGTGAAGTTGTAAGAAATAGTTCACATGAATAATAGACGGATCGATAGCTAAGAGGTGAAATCACTCACCAGAAAGGTGAAAGACGTCAATGCGAGTCCCATTTTTTTCTAGAATTTATTCTAATATGTAAGTATGTTTCTGAGGTTATCAAAATTATGTTTTTTTCAATAGGTAGTGTACATATTATAAATCATAAAAAATACACTAAACGAGAAAGTACAGGTAAGTATATTTTTACAACGTTTTTATTAGGTCGTATTCTTATTTGTCCGGTGGTTGTTTATCCGGTACAAATCTTGCATTCGATTTTTAACTAACTTCCTTACTAGCTAGACATTTGAAACTTTTAGAATAGATCAGAACACGATGCCAATGCATTTTTTTAAAAACTTTTAGCCATCTTTAAGTAGAATTGAATTTATTTTCAGTTAATTCTGTTTTGCGTGAAAAGTTATTTCGGAAGAATTCCGTAATCCAATCCACTATTATTGGTTGCTATGTGGGTGGTCCTAGCAACTAAATTATTAATATATACGTGTGTTACTATGTTAATCAAAATGACATTGCAGTATTATTTCTATCAAGTACAAATTTTTTTGATCGTTTAAGCTAGTCAAGTCAAGTTTATATGTTTCGACAGAAAATTAAAAAATGTAGTATATAAAAAGTTCTTTTTATCTTGTAATTTTTGTTGTTTACATGTTTTCATAAATCACGGAATCCAGGGCCCAAGAGATCGAGATTACAAAACCCGAAATATTGGATTTTAAAATATTGTCCGGGATGGTAGTCCCTAACGCGCATCACTGGCAGGGATGAAGCTGCGCAAATAATACTATTATTATGTAAATTAGTCATGGGCCGTCGCGGAATCATCCGCAGAGGGATGCGATGCGACTCGTGGATTGGGGGCGCAGATGTCTGTCGGTCGGACGAGCTCGATAATAATACGCCATATTACACCGTAAGACCTCTCAGCTTCTAGTCCAGATGAAGCAAAAACTCCTATCATTGAAACTATCACACGGCAACGATAAATTAGCTTCAATTTATATCACACCATGGGATCTCATACCTACTAACACGAAATTTACAATAAACTTAAAATCTCGTTATTGATTAATTTATATATTAAAATTAAATGAAAGATGCGATAAAAAGATACGATCTTAATTTCAAAACTCATGCCAAATACGTCATGCGAAGAATTCGCTATAATCCAAGGCCGGGTCACTGAATTGCGTTACAATGGTAGTGCTAGTTATTGATTATTTTCTAATGCAATGCCATAACCATAACCAGTTCGCAAAAAATTAAGACTGTATCTTACGTTCAAACGAATTAATATACTACCATTTATTTCAATATGAAGCTATCATCATTTTCTACAAACGAGAGTCTAGAGTCATAACTCATATTTTGCCATTATGTCGTTTTTTAGTTAAAGGCATTACTATATTATATTATAAGGAAATAATTACAAGATAAAAAGAACTTTTTACATACAACGTTTTTAAATCTTCTGTTGAATCATATAAACTTGACTTGACTAGCTTAAACGATAAAAAAAAATTGTACTTGATAGAAATAATACTGAAATGTCATATTGATTTCCATATTAACGCACGTATATATTAATAATTTACTTGCTAGGACCCCAGACCCTAGCAACCAATAATGGTGTCGAAATAAATTTCCATATAAAACAGAATTAACTGAAAATGAATTCAATTCTACTTAAAGATGGCAAAAAGTATTTAAAAAAATGCATTGGCATCGTGTTCTGATATATTCTGAAAGTTTCAAATATCTAGCTAGTCGGGAAGTTAGTTAAAAATCGATCGCAAAATGTGTACCGGACAAATAAGAATACGAGCTAAGAAAAACGTTGTAAAATAGCTAAATAAGTCACATTAACCCATGTGAAAATCGTTGACAAAGTTGACTGTTGGTGTCATAACTCACATTTCTTCAATGAATAATGTGAGATCTGTCATCAAGGCCTTTCTTACCAATCATGGAGCTATATTCCCCATATTGTACTGGGTGTCTGCAGCCTTAGGAGCCTTATATATATATATATATATATATATATTAATAACGTAAACCGACTCGCTCATTAATATTCAAAAGTTCAATACTTTCAAACAGTGCTCTGGTTGCGATTATCTCAAAACTCCATTTTTGGAATATGTGAGTTATGACTCTAGGGGACTCAAATAGTACGACACAAACATACGCGCAAAAACTAGCACTTCGATCGAAATTAGTTTAGTGCCACGGCCTGGATATATTTTAACATCCATGTTTTTTACTAACCTTGTCTTTGTCAATGGAACCGGATATTGGCGAATTAAAAATATACACGAAATTCACAAGAGGCGACTGATTTCGAGACCCACCACGATAGAAATTAAGTCCTATTAACTTACAGCAAAAAAATAATATATTACATAATTTAAAATGTCGAACCGATATTATACTCATCAACCCTTGGGTATCGTTTCATTATGCTATTGCCTTATGGTACGTTTACATCTGACACTTATATTGTCATATTTATGTATGACACCATATTCACCAAGTGTAAACAGTAATTATATTTGTACCAGCCACTTATTTTGCGTGTGTCGACACTCACCTGTCACTTATTCAATCTACTTATATACGCAAATGTAAACATCGCGTATTCGACAATTCCGAACTTGCCGCGATATATCAGCGAAGTTGGACCACCGTCTACTTTTATATCAAATACCTGACACATTATTCGTAGTTTGACCATTATTCGTAGTTTGACAGGTACCTAGTGAATTGCATAGGTATATTTCTAAAACAACGGACAATCAATTATCATAGGTACACCATGAATGTATGCCCAACGTTTACGTTAATAAATGTACTGTAGCGATCTGTCAAAAATCATAGACAGTGAGAAATAAATCGGATGTGCCGTGTTCTATGGTTTTTGTTCGAAAATAAAATATCGCTTGTTCTCGGCACATACGATTAATTCTGATGCACTCTGTGAAGAAAAAATGCGCTTCAAATGGTATTACCTAATTCATTTTGGCCCACACCTGCACTCGTAATACGATAATATTATATTGAATATGCAATGACGATCAAGTGCTAGATATCGCAATGTTACTGTTAATCGTTCTTCTACACTTATGGCATTTCTAAATTGTGTGTCTTATTTTTTGGCAAAAGGTCCAATCTTGCAAACTAAAGTTCACAAATTGAGTTAGATCTTCGATTTTAAACTCTGACATTAAACGGAAGGCACCTAGTTCTACTCGTCGCTGAATCCATTCCCGCACCCATCTAGACCATTTTTTCTTCCTTTTTGTTGCCAAAAGACTTAAAATAATAACACTCGCTGCTTTCTTTTTTAACATTCCCATATTGACAACCGACATAACGTTTTTGAGAAGTATACAAAATAAGTGTCCGAATAAATTACAATATCATGTGTAAACACCGCATATATTTATTCAAATGTTGCCATTGAATAAAGGGTCGAGACTTTATTTCAACGAGAAGTATACCAGAATTTTATGTCAGATCCATGCAGGTGTAAACAGTAAGTGAAATTTTATGTCAGACACATAAAATAAGTATAACGGTATAAGTGTCAGATGTAAACGTACCATTACACAGTAAACCATGCAAGCATAGACCAATATACTATATTCTCATGCAATGATTATGGTATATATCAGTGGTATTCCGAGTCGTGGCCCTCTTTTATAACAGCTAAGTAACACAATATAAACATAACAATTAAGACGGTGAAAAAAACACTATTTTTAAAAACATGGATAATTATAACATTTTTATTCACTTCTACAATAATTATTGTACATATATAATTTTGAAAAACACTTTCTGAGAGAATATATTATAACCAATATAAAAAATATTTTTTTGAAAAAAAGTAAGCCAACCCGACAGGGAATCGAACCCCGTATCTCCCAGGTTTACGCCTTATCCGTTGCATCGCCACTATGCTACGAGGTGACATACGAATTGCGACAAATTTTAACTATTGGTCAATTTTAATACCTACTCATCAGTGCTCTTCCAAATCATCTAATCAAATCAAATCTAATCATATAATATATTCTTAAAAAAAATGGTTTTTCAAAATTATATATGTTCAATAATCAGAATGATATATTCTTAAATCTTGTGAATTATTCGTTGAATAAAAAGAAATAGTTAATTATAAATAATTATTGTGTTTTAGTTTACTATCAAACACATGTTTTTTTGCATTGCATTTCGTTCTACCTTTAAATTAGCAGGCAGAGATTTGACTTTGTGTTCACTGTCAATAAATATTATAATTATTCTAGCTATCATTAAAATTACTATGTATATTGTTTATCTTTTTCATCGGTAGCAGACTGTTTGTGTGTGTTACATATGTTTTATTACATATTTACACTGCAACTTTACACAAAATAAATATTAAATGTAAATATGCAAGAAGGTATTTTTGTGATTAAAAAAAAAAAATTTAATGTTAAATTTTGTATGGTAGTCAATATCTGTACCTCATAGGCAGACGGATGCAACTCCATTTTTGGGGAAAATGATTTTTTTTAAGAATCGTCATGCTAAAGGCTTTATTTATTAGAGGCAGAGAGATGGAAGTCTTAGTCCAAGATATGTATAGAATAAAGATGCAAGTGCCATACCTACTTTAGAGGCAGAAGGATGCAAATCCAATAATCCACTAAGATAAAATTCTCTCAAATCGTCTGCAATATGTACTAGACGAGAACCAGCCAGGAGAACTAGTTTTAGAGGAGGATACAGCACTATGGACCATATCCAAGTCATCAGAGAAATCAGAGCGGTAACAGGAATATAAGCTGCCGCTATCCATGGGTTTTATAGACTATGAGAAAGGGTTCGATTCCATAAAGAAATTTTCAATACTCGATGCACTCAGAAATCAAGGAATCCCCGGGCGCTATATAAATATTTCAATAATATATACAGTAGCGCAACAACATCTCCATGAACCATCGCGCATTTCCTATCAGCAAAGGAGTCCGACAAGGTGATACAATCTCACCTAAACTATTTACAGCTACACTTGAAGACCTATTAAGAGAACTTGACTGGAATGACGCGGGCCCCCATAAATGGAGAATACGTGAGTCATCTGCGCTTTCCCGATGGCAATAAATAGTAGTTTGCAAGACTCAGAAGACCTCCAAAGCAGAATGCAGGAACTCGCTGGAGTAAGCAACAAAGTAGGCTTGAAAATAAATGTGTCAAAGAAGAAAGTCATGTTCAACTGCTTTGCGGGCCAAAAAGAGATCTTCATCAATGGCATTCAGCTCGAACAGGTGAAAAACAACATCTATCTGGTATAACAAGTGTCTATAGATGGATGTATATTTGATGAAATTGTTCGCAGAGTAAAGCTAGGCTGGAGTGCTTTTGGCTGCCTGAATAATTTCTTCAAAAATGACCTCCCACTGTGCCTAAAGTGCAAAGTGTTCAACCAGTGTGTACTTACCGTAATCACATGCGTGTGAAACATGGACCCTAAGTAAAAGAGAGATCCAGAAACTTAGAGTAGCACAACGTGGAATGGAAAGGTGCATGCTGGGCATAACGCAAACGGACAAAAAGGAGAATGAGTGGATAAGGGAACAGACAAGAAATAATGATGTGATAGAGTTTGCTAAAAACCTCAAATGGAAATGGGCTGGACACATAGGTCGAAGAAAGAACAATCGTTGGACAAATTTATTCATCCAGTGGTATCCAAGAGGTACAAAACATCCGCAAGGTTGATCTAGAGGCCGCTGGATCGATGAAATGATAAAGTTCTGCGGAAAAACTTAGCAACGCAACGCACAGGGACGAGAGAAGTGGAATCAACTTGGAGATTAGCGAGGCCTTCATCCAGCAGTGAATAGATTCAGGCTGGTGATGATGATGAATACATAATAAAATTTAAAAAAAAATGTGTTTTGCTTTGTTATATTTATACCTATAAATTTTTTAAACTTATAATTTGTTTTATTTTGGCTAGGTAAACAAGATACAAATCCACATTTAACAAAATATCTTTAGAGGCAGAAGGTTGCAAATCCACACTACGTTTTTTATTTTATTTTTTTTAGATATAAAATTGTATTATATTTATTCCTTTCTTACATATTCCAGAAGTACTTTAATTGAATTAGAATGAAAAAATAATGATCATTATATGTATATTTTCTTAGAAGTTATGAATATTCGTTTAAAATAAAAATTGTTTTTTGGCTCTCCTGAACAATTGGGTATTTGGCACTTGCATCCGTCTGCCTCTGATGTACAGATATTATTTATATCAATTAATCGTCTTATTCGTATTACACATCTTGTGGGTCACTGGCGGTCGCGACCTCGGGTTGGGAACCCCTGCAGAAACAGGCTAGAATAATACTATGTATATAATAATATATATGGTAGTCCTTTACATTTTACAAGACCAAAAGTAATAACTGTATTTATATACCACCACCATGTCGGAATAAAACATTCGTATGATTTAAAATTGCCATATGAGATATTGTTATAAGAACGAATACAAGTGGATGTCCTTATGAAATTCTTGTTTCATATAATATGGGTGCATGTTTCCATGTGTACTGCCATATAAGCAAACTAGCGAGGCTAATACATAAATGATAACATACTCATACACTTAAGTTCATGGATAAACGTGCACTTATATATTGTATAGCTTGCAAGAGCCAATTTGAAGCTATGAATTGAATATTATGTAATCCACTGCATATTATAATATCAACAGCCAGGGTCGATCTACTGCTGGATGAAGGACTCCAATAATTCCATTCTGCGCTCATCTGATCGTTAAGTGCTTCTGGGAACACAAAAATAATGGGAAGTGGATTGCCTTCTTGGTTAGGCTGTAAGCTGATTTTAATTGTCGAGTGTGAAGAAATATAGTATAAACTTAAACACATGTTAAAGAATACGTTATTTGCAATAGTTACGTATGTATCATAATATGTATTAAAGTTTGTCACGTGAACGAAACGCGCATTCAATATTGGTAATATTTGCTAACATTCGGGCGGGCATTGTATTTCTTGCGTGTTATGGCCTGACCTGGTCGTCATTATTTATCATTATTTACGTGTGCATATTAAAATTCTCACCAAGTATTAAATTAAATATTTATTTTATTCAACGAATAATTCACAAGATTTAAGAATATATCATTCTGATTATTGAACATATATAAGTTTGAAAAACACTTTCTGAGAGAGTATATTATAACAAATAGAAATCTTTTTTTGAAAAAAGTAAGTCACCCCGACGGGGAATCGGACCCCGTATCTCCCGGGTTGGAAGAACGCTGATGAGTAGGTATTAAAATTGACCAATAGTTAAAATTTGTCGCAATTAGTATGCCACGCCGTAAGCATATTGGTTAAAAGCGACGAATAAACCCGGGAGATACGGGGTTCGATTCCCCGTCGGGGTGACTTACTTTTTTCAAAAAAAGATTTTTTTCTATTGGTTATAATATACTCTCTCAGAAAGTGTTTTTCAAAAGTATTAAATAATTATATAAATAATGATATTTTAAAAGTACCCATAATTCACAAATTTATTTTCAAATTTCATTCGATTGCGTGGCGCCCAGTTATCCCGGCGCCGAATCGTCCTAGACTCTAGCTAGAGTTGGCCCTTATAATAATAATACCGTGTTATAACATTAATATAACAGTTGGTAGATCATAAAGTATACGAATATCTAGGTATGTACATCACATCACAATGTAATGGTTTCCTTGCTCCCACACAAAAATGAAATCTCGCCTGCTGACCCTACAATACGAGGCGAGTTCATAAATTCAAGATATCGATGTTCCCCAACATGAGAAACACGTACAATAAATCAGTGCTGTGAAACCAAACGCGAACCTAAATAAATACAAACCCCATATTTTCTTTAGAACCACAAACGAAGTCCTAATTTTATATCGCTAGTTTATAATATTCTTTCTATTTTCAAAATGCGAGTCAAAAACTAAAATACTAATCAGTCGCCTTCTATAACAATGGACAGCTTAACATATCTGGAATCCAACATCACCGAGGATGAGGAAGGAGGAACTGACTGCAATAGACAACGTTTGACAGCAACAACCCGAAGATGCTTATCATTAACATCTGTGTTTAAGAGTTTTAAGATCAAGAATATAGACTGAAATACCACCACTAGTACAAAACGATAATGTTAACAGCAGGTAATTTGTGTATGGACAATTTCTGTGAGAACGGTGGAATTATTGGATTGCTTGGAGGGAAGTTCTGAGGAAGATTGTGGTCACAGTCAGAAAACTATACTACTATATATTATAATGTGCGCACTCCACACATACTGATCAGCTGCGGATGACGTGGTAGACGTGACTAGAGAAGGGTTTCGGGAATTTCACGACGAGAATTCTCGAGATTTTTCATCCCGAATCTCGAGAATTGAAAATTTTAACATTTCGGGAAATCCCGGGTCTCGGGAATCTTTTCTCGGGATTTGGGATTTCTTTATTATCAAATATTAATTGAAACAACGATTTTCTATAAAGTGGACAGGAAACACAAAACGTTCAAAGACTGATCGGGGCATTTGACACAATTATGACAACGTCGACTCAAAATGAGCGCAATTTTCGCAACATCAGGGAATTTTGTGTCTCCACAGCGTACGTGATTGACAGTCAGTGTTTTTGGAATTCTATTTTATTTGTCTTCTCACATAAATAAAAAAAAACATATTTTTTTTGGAATTTGTCTGTTTTTACACTGATTTTAGGATTTTTACAGGTTTTTTTCTTAAATTTCCCGATATCTCGAGAATTCTTTTCTGGAAATCCCAATGCTCAAGAGTTAAAAATTTCATCATTTCGGGAAATCCCGATTGAGATTTTCTCGGGAAATATCCAACTCTAGACGTGACACACGGATTTAGAAGATAAATCCTCACCGAATACACAGGTGGAACGACGGGGAACGCATTAGGCTGCAAATGCAGAACTGGCCAGAAACTGACAAGAAAGGAGGTGACCACAACTCGATTTGTAGCGTGATTGGAAGAAGTTATTCAATTTCAATTAAATTTGCACTAGCGTCAAAGCGTGTTGAAAAATATTCATTCATTCAACTATCGCGATGAGAACGTTGCTAATGATTATTTATTTTCCAGAGATTCATTGTTTACTAGGTCTTACGTCTATCAATTGGTAGGGGTTCACCTTTGAATAGAAATGCGGCTGACACAGCTCGTGGACAGGAAAGCCACTGGAGGGATGCGATAATCCAGCGGTACCTTAGGTATAAAAGACGTCCAAAAGACCGCTCCTAGTCACGTGAAGAACAAGGAAACGAGAAAAGTGGAGAGGTGTGAATGAGAGTGGAGAGGAGTGGAGAAAGTGGAGAGGTTGAGAAAGCCTTCATCAAGCAGTGGATTGATTTACAACACATTCACTTAGTGATAATTTTAAATGTATAAATTATATTTTTGCGGATGCAGTTGGCTGTAACACATCTCAGAACAAAACACAAAACAGTTTAGTATTAAAAACTAATTCATGTCTAAATAAAACATTTAAAATACGTACTTAATAAAAACAACCATAATAAAAGTAAAATACAGAAAAAAATATGTAGGTAAGAAAATTAGAAATATAATATCGTATAATTTATATAAAATTATGGTTGGTGCTCGTATCAAGTCGTATCTACCAAATATGTGATTATTGTTATTATTGAATCTAATAAAATTGGAACATTACTGTCTGCCATGCCTCACGAACGCGCCTTGTTTAAAATCAATGCTATACTTACAACTATTTCTTTCAGAAAAAACAGCCCACGGCGAACTGGGCTACGGCTAAATGTAATACGTACAATTGACATGTAACAATAAAAATGATGACTATGTACATCGGCAAACAACTGCATTATTATTATTATAAAACCTTTGATGATTATATTTTATCCAGCATTATTTGGAGTCCTAATGGGGTCCATTCACACAATTAAGTTGGATCGAGTCCACAATAGATTTCTTAGATTTCTCTACTTAAGAACATACGGGTTCTTTCCTTAATTATGATAATGACAATAAAATGAATTTCCCGACTCGTTTTCTTCTGGGTATGCTATCAATGCAATCCCTGTCTACCCGAAGAGTGATTGTTCTTTTAAAGCATTTCTTTTTACTTCTTCGTGGGTTCATTTACAATCCGTATATTATACTGGCAAATATTAATTTTCATGTTCCCACCAATATCACTCGTAGCTCCACGGTCTTCAAGATACCTCGTCGCAGGACAGATGTTATGTTTCATGATGCTGTGTATCGTGCAATTAGCTTATTTGATGGCACCATAAAGGTTGATTTGTTTTTTATTAACTATATAATATTTGTGGACGTAATAGGTTAAATTTATAATTGTATAAATTATCATATTTCATTAATAGTTACACATGCTGTCTTTTTATTGCTATTTGTAATTAAGATATTTTTATACATTTATATTTATTATGTATTATGGCGCATTGGCCAATAGCTGTAATGCCGTAATAATTTTTTATAAATAAATAAGTAAATATTTAAAAGTATACTAGAACCTAGCATAGTACTGAACCGCCGAGAATATTAACCTAAATAGGATCCACAGCTCTGGATATGAATTACACAGATTCTCGATGTGATAAAAGTGTAAGAAATAAAATACGAATGCGGTTACGAAGCAAAGTTTACAATGAAAAGTTTACACTATCTTGAAAGTTACAAGAGTAGAGAAACAAACTTCGTCGGCAATATTGAGTATTCAGTGCATATGCGACGTGAACAAATAATATAAAATCAGGAATTGGAAACTTTTAAATCCATCTACCCACTGCCAATGACCTTTTTATACATGTCCAACGCATCGATCGCACCATTTGGTATTGAATCGTGAAAATATAAAAATCGTATAAGTACATTCAGTTATAATAAAATAATATATTGATTTTGGAGGGGACGCAAATGGTCTACTTTTAGGCATTCAATGAACTCATCGTCTAAGTTCGGAGAAACTATGCCTGAGTAAAGCGTGGGGTTTCACATGTTCTCTTTCTCTCACTCTTGCGGCACGCCGTGAGTGATGCAATACGAATCAAGTCGAGTGTGGAAAGGAAAAATGGCGTAATCCACACAAATCAAATTTTACAGGAGGTAAAAAAAATTGTTTATGGTTTTCGGTTAAAATTAAAATACTAAATAGACATTATTGATAATTTGGTTTTTATATCCCTAACCTGACATTAATTTAAAAAAAAAAAGATAAGTACCTAGTTAAGTCGTATTTCCCACGTCACTTGCTTCTTTTTTTAATTGCTAGCTAAATTTAAATAATAATACAACGGCATTTGCAGCATATATCCTTTGGATTGGACACATCCTATATTTAGTCGTGTACAACGTTATTATGCAATAAACCTTATTTTGAAAAAAACTGAGAGTTATGCCCTTTTTCCTTTCTATGGTCAAAGTGATACGACCGACGAGGTAACGCGGGCTCCCAAGGCTCCCGGGCTGAAAATTTGAAAACAAAGAAAAGAAAAAAAATATGGGAATGGTTAATGATCCCCCTCGAAATATTATATTAAAAATAAATGATTTCTACATTTTCATGACTCATAATTATTCTATTGACCAAAATCCACCATTGACGCGCTGCACATATTGTGTACTATAAATGAAGTGATCACTGATTAGAATACTATCGAAAGATGTACGAGATATAAAGCAACACATGCTAGTCTAATGCATGTAATGTTATTGTTATTATAATCTACATATTAAGCAAGCCTCGTTTTAATCTAAGCAAGTGTACACGCATAATAATTATAAAATCTAACATATTTTATATACATCGTTACACATGCCATCCATAAATATTACTAAAACAGATGGCAATTTATTAGTTCGTAACAGAGAAGGGACTAGAACATCGATGGGGAACCTTTTAACGTGGTTGAGTCAACTAATTTGAGTACCTACCTACTTAATTGAAAAGAAAAAAAAAATTATTCCAAAACCCTTACTTACATACAAACTTGTAATTAAATATATTTAGAAAACCAGTACCTAATACACTCCATATAACATAAAAATTTTTATTCTCTTTATGAGTAGGCTGTTTTTTTTCTCAATACTGTTACAGTGTCAATAATATTTGAATTCTATTTATTTGTTGTTTCATGTTATGTTGTGAATGTCTTGAATTTGCAAGATTCACAATAAGTAAATAAATATATTTTAATTTAAATAATTTTGATCTAAACATTGTTAAAATCGTGGTATTGGAAGGGAGTAATTTTTGTTGCTTTTACTCCACTTCAGCATCAAAATACTTGCTACAGATACCAGCTCCGTACTATAATTTTAGTAAAACGATCGAATTCGAAAAATTACCAATGTTCAAACCAAGAACTTTTTATATACCACGTTTTTTAAATTTTCTGTTGGATCATATAAACTTGACAATTCTATGTATTAATAAATACTTTTTTTGTACTTGATAGAAATAGGTGCTGAATAAATATTATAGAATACTGAAATGTCATTTTGACATTTCATATTGATTTCCATAGTAACGCACGTATATATTAATAATTTAGTTGCTAGGACCATCCCCTTAGCAACCGATAATAGTATTTCACTTTTTACGGATTTCTTCCGAGATAACTTTTCATACAAAACAGAATTAACTGAAAATGAATTTAATTCTACTTAAAGATAGATGGCTAAAAGTATTAAAAGAATGCATTGGCATCGTGTTCTGATATATTCTAAAAGTTTCAAACGTCTAGCTAGTCGGGAAGTTAGTTAAAAATCGATTGCAAGATTGGTACTGGATAAACAACCACCGGACAAACAAGAATACGAGATAAGAAAAACGTGGTAATAAGCTTTGTGTATTTGAAAGAAGGTTTAATATATCAATTTTCATCATTATAAGTGATTATATAGAATAAATGCCAACAGTAAATCATCATTGTTCATCACTGTTTGCCTTTTATCATTTCAAAAATTTACAGCAGAAAATAGTCAATTAGGAACATTGAAATTAGGTACCCCATATCCACCCGTCATGACGTGTGCATAGCCGTGGATATAATACATGCAGGGCCGCCTTCCATTCGCGACTGAAAGAAAAGATTTTACGTGCTCATTCTGTTATACCGATACGGAGCCGCACGGGACTGATGTAACAACGCACCGTGGTGCTTAAAGAAATAATTTAGAGAGAAAATAAAAGGGTCAAACTGACTCAGCTATTGTCGGTGACATTAAGTGACCTTTGTATCTGTATAATGAAAATATATCAGTATACATTTCTCGTTAACACCCATTGCTCCACTACTTCGCGTTCCAGGCTCCGAGCTCCTCTCTATACCTCCAGTTAAAAGTGCATTTGATATCCAAAATAACATAATTAAAATTAAATTCAATAATCAATAATTTCTAGTAACTTAACTAACTTAAAAAAACCAATACTTTCTAAACATTGATGCGTGTACTTACTTCAATTCACACGAACACCTTGTACCGGGCGGGTCGTGGGTTCTCCATCGCTAAACTATACCCGACTATGGGTTCATGGCAATACTTCTGTTTTATCTATCATATAATCTCGGTACTAATAATAGGTACACGCTGAGATAATATTAATTCTCAGTAATTGATAAGTAGTGCTCATCGCACAGTAGAGACACATACATAATATATCTAATATCAAGATTAATTTACTTCTCCTTATCGTAATGATTTTTCTATATATATATATAGTTACTTTTACTTAGGAAGTTGAATAGTTTGGCTTCTTTGCGTGGAACCGTCCTCCGCAGCACTTAAGAAAGAAATTACAGCATAATTTAGCCGTTTGAATCCCCAAGTTTAGACGACCCACTTTGGAAAATGGTACTCACAGGATTAATAGGCCCGAGAATCTGGAACATTTTACCGAACAGAGAACCATCGTAAGATTTTACAAGCCGTAAAGACACCGATGGGCGTGTTCACGTAGAAAGAATGCCAGATGGATAAGGCATCTGAAATAAAGAGAAGTGAATAAATCAGATAGCGAATGAAGGGCGGGCCAACGAAAGGGTAAACTGAATGCGGAGAAGAGAATCAAACCCTCGCGAGAATTAGTGGGGAGCTGCTGTAGAGGAAGGAAGATTTAAAAATAAAGAAATTGAGTGGAATTTCAAATCTCATTCGATACACCACAACTAGGGTTTGCAATACCATGATCCCGGGATTCAACTCGTAAACATAGAGTTTTTTTGGGAATTACCTTGAAATTTAATATAATTAGGTAAATTAATGACTTCATGTCAACGTAATAAAATACAGCAGACGATCGAGCGAAATTTCTTCGAAGGGGTTGGATGTATTAAAATTATTATTTAAAATAAGGAAATTGCATTGTGTGTACAATCTTGAACACGGTTACATAACACATCACTGTGGCTGAGTAAGACGAAGGGGGCTCGCCACCCGGTTGCAAAAAATAGTTGATTATGACATGTGAATCCAAGCACTACTCTCGACTCTCTGAAAAAAAATTCTTTCGACTAAGGAGTTTTGTGAGGGTTTCTCAGGCGACTACTAACAACAAATAATTCACATGATTTTAAGAAGGTACCATTCTAATTATTGAACATACATAAGTCTGAAAACACTCATGAGAAAACATAGCTAATAGAAAAAATCTTTTTTGAAAAAAGTAAATAAGTACTAATTATTCCGGGAGCGGTATTGAGAATACAAATCCCGAAATCCTGGACTCCCTAATTACGGCGTGCCTTTTCTCTTGTTAACCACGTATTCTTGACGAAGTCAAACCAAAGTTTTCGTAATATTTACGACTACTAATTAGGTGTTTGAGGTTTGACACAGAAACGTGCCACGATGGCTTGCTAGTAACAAATTCCACGTGACGCGTTCAATCAACGCTGCATTCCGGCGACGGGTTATTAACGTTCACCTTTGAGCGTGTCAGCCGCTATCACATACTGATAAGACGCGACGTAAGACACACTCTTCGCTACTGCATGCCGGATTAAGATACATTTTACATTTAGGTAGGTATGTCGGTAATTATATTAAGTAATTAATTACTATGTCAATTCGTTGTCGCCGAAGAGTGAGGTGACCATTATGAAAATTTGATTTAACAGTTTTACGGCCTCGTGTCAGGCAGCTCTGACAGCGAAGGCCGTCAAGTATCAATACCTTTTGACCGATACTTCGAGACATTTCTTTGCCGATACCAAATATCAATTCGGCTCTACTTACACACCTGTGGGTAGAGTTGGATATTTCCCGAGAAAATCTCAATCTCGAGATTCGGGTTTCCCGAAATGTTGCAATTTTTAATTCTCGAGATTCGGGATTTTCAGAAAAGAATTCTCGAGATATCGGGAAATTAAAAAAAAACATGTAAAAAATCCTAAAATCAGTAGAAAAACAAAAATAATTCAAAACATTACCTACTTATTAAAATAGAATTTCAAAAAACACGGACTGTCAATCTCTTCGTCTGACAATCGCGTACGCTTTTGAGACACAAAATTCCCTGATGTTGAAAAATTGCGCTCATTTTGAGTCGACGTTGGCTTAATTGTGTTGCTTAATAATGCCCCGATCAGTCTTTGAACGTTTTGTGTTTCCTGTCCACTTTTTTCATATAGAAAAATCCTTTTTTCAATTAATATTTGATATTAAAGAAATGTTAAAGATTTCAATTCTCGAGATTCGGGATGGAAAATCTCGAAAATTTCTCGAGAATCCCGTCGGGAAATTCCCTAAACCCAACTCTACCTGTGGGTCTAATTTATATACACAAGGCGATAATCGACGGTAGTTTATCATATCGACTGTATAAAGGAAATAGGCAAGGGCGTGGCGTATCCCTCAATTTTTCAAATAGGTTTTAATGCATAATGCCGTTGTACACGACTAAAAATACACGTTGAATCCAAAGGATGTAAGCTGCAAATGTCATTTTATTAAGGCCATGCATTAGTTGAGGCACGGTCTAAAAAGATCGTTGCTAGGTGATGTGCGGATTGCGGGTCGCGGGTGAAAATGACGCCTGTCAAACGAAATATTATTTCTCATATAAATCCAACATACGTCCATTTTATGTTCTGTTTATTATTCTATTAGTATCAATAATAATATATTCATTGACATGTTTGCTTTTTAAAGTAAATGGGTAAAGTTTTTAGTCATCTTTACACGATTTTAGAATTAATTGGCCCGTCGCCATCACGCAGCAAAGTGACGTGCGTCCGACTCCACGTTCTCTCAATGAATGCGAAGCAAGTACAAATTTTCGTCGCGCGTACAGTTGAACATTATTTGGCGTTTCACTGATGCGTCACCTTAAGTATCTATATTTAGCTAGAAATTAAAAAAAGAACGACGTGACATTGGAAAAACGACTTAAACATCATTTTTGTTGTTTTTTTTTTAATTAACTCAATAATTAATATCAGATAAATAAAAACCAAATTATTAATTATCATGCACATCAAGCTTGTCTATTTTGTATTTTAACTTTGACCGAAAACCATAAGCAAAACGTTTTTGTGCCTCTTGTAAATTTGATTTGTGTGTGATAACTGATAACATCCTTTGAACAAATCGACTCAACTCGCACATTTAACATCGGGAAAGGTAATAAAAATGGAGATGTGGAACACCCAATAAAACAACCTATAGTAAAATAAATTATGATATTGATAATAAATATTCAATGAGGTGGTTATCGACTTTTTATATGAACGAACACGGTATAAGCAAGCAAGAATATAATATGTATAATAGTCAATAAATATTACAAAATGCATATTATGCATTTTGCAATAACTTATCAATTCATTTGTATTTGGTCAGTTTCAAAAGTTTGTTCAATGTTACTACGAGGGTGGGTCAATAAGTCCTTAGAAAAGCCGCCAGGTGGCGCGACTAGTACTGTAAGCGGTTTGTTTTCATGCAGCGGCACTATCGATTCAGTATGCTGCGAAGTTTCAATCAGATTGGTCGGGTTGTTGTGTGTTTCTCGTACATTTAAAAAAAAAAATGCTTGTGGAAAATGGAAAAATGGAAAATTGAGTTTACAGCTGTTATTAAACATTTTAATAAAAAAGGGTTAACCGCAAAGGAAATAAAAAATGAGTTGGATTTAGTTCACGGCATATCTGCTCCTTCACTTGCAACTATTTATAACTGGTTAAATGAATTTAAAAGTGGTCGTACATCAACAAAGGATGAACCACGCTCAGGACGTCCTGTAGAGGTGACTACACCAGAAATGATCAATAAAATCCACGATATGGTGTTAAGTGACCGAAGATTTAAGTTGAGTGAGATAATTGAGGTTACAGGGATCTCAAAAGGAAGCGTCATTTCTATTTTACATGACAAATTGGGCATGAAAAATATTTCTGCAAGATGGGTGCCGCGTTTGCTCACAGTCGACAATAAACGCAATAGGGTGGTGGCCTCTAAAGCCCTGTTGTCGCTCATGCAACGCAATCCGCATGAATTTTTCGTCGCTTTGTGACTGTAGATGAAACATGGATACACCACTATACTCCCGAGACGAAAGAACAGTCAAAGCAGTGGATTGCGAAGGCAAACCATGTCCAAAGAAGGCGAAAACCGTAAAATCAGCTGGTAAGGTTATGGCTACTGTATTTTGGGATGCACGTGAAATTATTTTCGTTGACTATTTCTGTACATGGGAGGTAAACTACACTATGTCAAAAAAGACACTTTTTCACAATGGCTGTTCAAAGTTTTTTCGTGAAGTTTTTGTTAGAATACTACCGGTTTTCTCATACTATTTGTTATGATCTTTGGTTTAATGATACTTGAGGTGTTTCTCTACAATATTCAAGGAAAATTTAAAAGAAAATGCATTTGATTCTTAAAATAAATGATGTTTAATGTACATAGTGCTGTTTACCTCTAAAAAGTTTTACACATTCAAATTACATGGTGCAGAATTCTCTAAAAAACTTTTACTGCAATCAAAATACCTACCTTTAAGAACGTGAAAGAACCATTCGATTTGCGTAATATTAATAATTTTCAGTATTAAAAGATAACAAGATATTAATTTTCAAATTTTATTAGGATTATAGTGATAGTAAGTATCTAAGTATGAAAAATTAGACAGCAAATTATTATACACAAAAAATATGATAGGTACATAAAAATATTGATAATAAATTCAATCATCCTCGGGGAAATCTGGAGTCTGGTCTTCTTTTTGTAGCGTCTTATAAAATTCGTGACACTCACTGGATATAAATGGTAGAAGTGCCATCAAATCGTTGTATTTTACCAAGGAAATAGGCTTTAAAGTATTCCTACGTGGCCCCAAAGAAGCTGGAAATCTCCCAGACCTTCTTTTTAACGAAATTAAATAATTCTTCTTCATTAAAAGAAGTTTTATAATGGAGATCTCTTATATTTTCCTGACGAATTTGGAGATGAGTGCACTGAGATAGTAAAAATGCTTCCTTATCATTATTCACTTTCCTGTTAACAAAAGGTGAGTGTGTACCATCAAAGAGAACTTTAAAATTTTTAAAATCACTAAATTCTAAATTATGTACACGGAATTTATTAGAACAGCTCCTTATGAATTGCTGCCAATCCCATGGTGTCATTATGGAGAGATTGTTATTTTTTTCTTTTTCGTTCGATTACGGCATGAACTGTATCAGCCTCCATATGAGTGTGACCTTTTAATAAAAACTTATGGTTGATTCTCTTTATCTGCGGCCATTTATGCATGATCCAGAAGAAACATGATATTAAAATAATGTTTTTGTTTTGCCCATAACAATTATCTGACCATATTGTGATATTATCAATGGCAGATGTTGGTACTACTTGTTCTGCCCATCTCAATAACGCCGAAGCCATCTCTTCACCACCTCGACCTGCCTTTGTTTCATCCCACATCATACAGTGGGCCGGGCCTGTTGTATCGTATATAGTGAAATTGAATGTTCACTGCTTCCTCTTGTAGAAACTTGTTCCACATGTGAGAAGAGGTGTGGGCAGACATTTTTGCAGATCCATCATTATAACAATACTTTTATTGTCACCTTTTGCTATTATAGAGTCTGTATTTTTTAATTCATATCTTAATTGCGCATCATTGAGATGTGCAGAGTGAATGTGCTCAATGTTTTCTTTAATCAATGTTATCTCCTAATTGAGAGTCCTTCTTTTGAGCCAAATACATGTCGCATGTGTCGCATGTATCATTTTGTGGAGGCTTAAACGAAAGCTTGAAATATCTGTTGAAAATATCGCCATAAACCCACTTCTTTACTCTGTGTTATACATCAATGTTTTCTGTTTCACAATAGGCCAAATAAAGTTGGTGCATCTTTTCAATAGACAGTTCAGAAGACAAAAATTTCCTTGCAGATCTCTCCCTGTAGTAATGGCTCTCGTATGCCGGAAAGCTGGAAATGTGGGTTTGTACGTTTTCCATAACATCTTGGGGAGTTTTATTAGAAGGTACTATCTTCTTTCTCCTTTTATCCTCCTCTACCAAACCGCCAACTTGGCGCTTTTTCATTACTGTTATTGCAGTAGAATTAAATGATAAAGAAAGAAAATTAAAAATCTCTCCATAATGACACCATGGGATTGGCAGCAATTCATAAGGAGCTGTTCTAATAAATTCCGTGTACATAATTTAGAATTTAGTGATTTTAAAATTTTTAAAGTTCTCTTTGATGGTACACACTCACCTTTTGTTAACAGGAAAGTGAATAATGATATGAAAGCATTTTTACTATCTCAGTGCACTCATCTCCAAATTCGTCAGGAAAATATAGGAGATCTCCATTATAAAACTTCTTTTAATGAAGAAGAATTATTTAATTTCGTTAAAAAGAAGGTCTGGGAGATTTCCAGCTTCTTTGGGGCCACGTAGAAATACTTTAAAGCCTATTTCCTCGGCAAAATACAACGATTTGATGGCACTTCTACCATTTATACCCAGTGAGTGTCACGAATTTTATAAGACGCTGCAAAAAGAAGACCGGACTCCAGATTTCCCCGAGGATGATTGAATTTATTATCAATATTTTTATGTACCTATCATATTTTTTGTGTATAATAATTTTCTGTCTAATTTTTCATACTTAGATACTTACTATCACTATAATCCTAATAAAATTTGAAAATTAATATCTTGTTATCTTTTAATACTGAAAATTATTAATATCACGCAAATCGAATGGTTCTTTCACTTTCAGGTAGGTATTTTGATTGCAGTAAAAGTTTTTTTAGAGAATTCTGCACCATGTAATTTGAATGTGTAAAACTTTTTAGAGGTAAACAGCACTATGTACATTAAACATCATTTATTTTAAGAATCAAATGCATTTTCTTTTAAATTTTCCTTGAATATTGTAGAGAAACACCTCAAGTATCATTAAACCAAAGATCATAAAAAATAGTATGAGAAAACCGGTAGTATTCTAACAAAAGCTTCACGAAAAAACTTTGATGGCCAGTGGTCAACTGCACCAAGTCGTTTCGGTGTTGTTTCCCTCTAACCACTTATCACTTAGCACAATGGGGTAATGAACACCATATCTTCTTGGTGTTCTATCCCTCGGATATAATACATAACATAGTGTAATATGCCTTTCATTATATTCGTTTCTGGCAGGGTTACGACATAGTTGAGTATATCACTGGAAAGAGCGTCGCGAGCTATGTAAAAATATGTAAAAATCTCAATTTTGCCAAAAATCGACATGGTGTAGTTTACCTCCCATGTACAGATTTGGAAAAAGGAAAAACAATAACAGGGGATTATTATGCATCTTTATTGGACCAGCTAAAAAACAAAATTGAAGAAAAACGGCCTCATTTAAACAGGAAAAAAATCCTCTTTCATCAGGACAATGACCGTGTTCACACATGTTTACGATTAATGGCTAAAATTGAAGAATTGAAGTTCGAATTGGTCGACCACCCACCGTATTCGCCAGATTTAGCCCCCAGTGACTTTTTCCTTTTCCCAAACTTAAAAAAATGGCTAAGTGGACAACGTTTTTTTTCAAATGAAGAAGTCATCGATCGGACAAATGCTTATTTTGAGGACCTTCCGAAAACTTATTTTTCTGACGGTTTAAAAAAAATTGAGAAACGTCTAACCAAGTGTATTGAGCTCCAAGGAGATTATGTTGAGAAATAAAAAAAAAATACAAAAATAAAAACTGTTTTAATGCTTTTTTCTAAGGAATTATTGACCCACCCTCGTATTTTAATCATTTGCCTGCTGCTTGTGTTTTCAGTTGACAATGTCCACCCGAGTGGTACAAGCCGACTTTGATTATTAGCATGTGCATTGAGTCGACGCCCATGGTTGCCGAGCGGTAACGTATTCACCTATAATGTAACTGGTCTGACAAATTCGCACGTTGGTTTCAACGCAGTGTTCGCACCCAGAGTATGGACCTAATTTAAATACGGTGAGTAAGTGGGTAACATCAGCTATTTATATATCTACAAAATATAATCTCTTTCCAAAAAGAATTGATTGTTCAAACCATGCAATTAGGGATTGCAATACCGGATGAATATACCGGTATTTCGGTATTTCATATTGAATACCGGTATTTGTCAAAACATATTATAGAAAAAAGAAGTAGGTACCAATCAATAAATATAACTTTTAAAATCTATTTAAACCACTATTGTACAGCAACCTAAAATGCCTACCCACATTTTATTATGCTGACCCTTATAAATATGTATAGATCATACCTAATATTAATATATAAATCCGGGCACAGAAAAATCCCTTTCAAATTCAATGTTTGTTGGATGTACGAGGGTGGGTCAATAATTCCTTAGAAAAAAGCATTAAAAAGTTTTTATTTTTGTATTTTTTTTTTATTTCTCAACATAATCTCCTTGGAGCTCAATACACTTGGTTAGACGTTTCTCAATTTTTTTTAAACCGTCAGAAAAATAAGTTTTCGGAAGGTCCTCAAAATAAGCATTTGTCCGATCGATGACTTCTTCATTTGAAAAAAAACGTTGTCCACTTAGCCATTTTTTTAAGTTTGGGAAAAGGAAAAAGTCACTGGGGGGGCTAAATCTGGCGAATACGGTGGGTGGTCGACCAATTCGAACTTCAATTCTTCAATTTTAGCCATTGATCGTAAACATGTGTGAACACGGGCATTGTCCTGATGAAAGAGGATTTTTTCCTGTTTAAATGAGGCCGTTTTTCTTCAATTTTGTTTTTTAGCTGGTCCAATAAAGATGCATAATAATCCCCTGTTATTGTTTTTCCTTTTTCCAAATAGTCAACGAAAATAATTCCACGTGCATCCCAAAATACAGTAGCCATAACCTTACCAGCTGATTTTACGGTTTTCGCCTTCTTTGGACATGGTTCGCCTTTCGCAATCCACTGCTTTGACTGTTCTTTCGTCTCGGGAGTATAGTGGTGTATCCATGTTTCATCTACAGTCACAAAGCGACGAAAAAATTCATCCGGATTGCGTTGCATGAGCGACAACAGGGCTTTAGAGGCCACCACCCTATTGCGTTTATTGTCGACTGTGAGCAAACGCGGCACCCATCTTGCAGAAATTTTTTTCATGCCCAATTTGTCATGTAAAATAGAAATGACGCTACCTTTTGAGATCCCTGTAACCTCAATTATCTCACTCAACTTTAATCTTCGGTCACTTAACACCATATCGTGGATTTTATTGATCATTTCTGGTGTAGTCACCTCTACAGGACGTCCTGAGCGTGGTTCATCCTTTGTTGATGTACGACCACGTTTAAATTCATTTAACCAGTTATAAATAGTTGCAAGTGAAGGAGAAGATATGCCGTGAACTAAATCCAACTCATTTTTTATTTCCTTTGCTGTTAACCCTTTTATATTAAAATGTTTAATAACAGCTCTAAGCTCAATTTTCTCCATTTTCCATTTTTCCATTTTCTACAAGCAAATTTTTTTTTTAAATGTACGAGAAACACACAACAACCCGACCAATCTGATTGAAACTTCGCAGCATACTGAATCGGTAGTGCCGCTGCATGAAAACAAACCGCTTACAGTACTAGTCGCGCCACCTGTCGGCTTTTCTAAGGACTTATTGACCCACCCTCGTACTATAAAAAAAAAACAATTATTATCGAATGATTGCAAAAATATTTGCCAAGATTGTTTTCTTTTTCGAATAATATGTTAATTCATCGCGACAATTCTATAAGTAGGTATATTGTAAATTTGAGGGATTTTGTTATAACTCATTTAGTGCCAACACCGCGACTGGCGCGTTTAGAGTCGTTGGCCATTAGATATAATTAACGTCTTATTTAAATGTGGTAATTAAAAGGTTAGCAGTGATTGTGTTGATATTATTTAACTTTTATTGGTTTCAGTCAATATATTTGCGTTTTGGAAGCATAAAACTAACACACTAAAATTAATATAGAACATAGTAGTAAGACTAGTAAGTAATAAAAACATAACATTAAATTCATTTTCGAAAAACATAAACGTGTATGATTTCTTAATATCGAAAATTTTGATTTTTGAAACCGGTATTTCGGTATCGATTGATGATTGAATACCGGTTTTGAAATACCGGTATTGCAATCCCTGCATGCAATGGACTCTCGACCTAAGCAGGCTGCTGTTGAATAAATCTTAATTAAATACTTCTACGACATAAATAAGTATTAATTAGGCTTCAATACATATTAAAATAGGCAGTCTGCAAGCGAAAATGTCTACAAAGTGAGGGCTGAAAATAGCCTCTTTGTGATCGGAGCCTCGTTAGCATTAGAAAGAGAAGTTTAATATGGGTACCACAGCGAAAAACAACCAGACTAGCTACACAGCATGCCTAATACGAGAGTTAAGTAACTTCATCTAAATGAGAAGCAATGAACGGAAGCCGACCTCGAGTAAAGCTGGGCCAAAGATCAGAGTTGAGCAGCGGCTTCCAACTGATGGCTCAATGACATTTAAATTCAATTTCTGAAAGACGATAAAAATACGCCACGTATCGTATCCGAGAGCACGGAAAATTATACAAGGCGATTGCAGACAGAATCACAAGCTTCTTCAAAAACTATGATCTACTCTCAGCAGTTACGAAGGGTGCTGTGCGAATTTATGCTGTGGAGATCAACATAAATAGTGCACACTAAATTTTCGCAGACATACTTATTTGTTTTCATTGCATTAATAATAGGTACAAATTGCAGACGGTTTTTAAAATTCGATTAAACCTTGCCTAAAACAAATCATAATAGGTATAAAAATAATTGCAAGATAAAAAGAACTTTTTATATAACAACGTTTTTAAATTTTCTGTTGAATTATTATGCTCAATATTATGCTCAAACTTGTACTTGATATGAAGTAAATAAAAAAACAAACAAATATAGAATACTGAAATGTCATTTTGATTTCCATAATAACCCACGTATATATTAATAATTTAGTTGCTAGGACCACCCCCTTAGCAACCAATAATAGTTTTTTACTTTTTACGGATTTTTCTGAAATAATTTACCATACAAAACAGAATTCACTGAAAATGAATTCAATTCTGCTTAAAGATGGCTAAAAGTATTAAAAGTGTGCATTGGCATCGTGTTCTGATATATTCTAAAGGTTTCAAATGTCTAGCTAGTCGGGAAGTTAGTTAAAAATCGATTGCAAGATTTGTACTGGACAAACAACCACAGGACAAACAAGAATACGAGCTAATAAAAACGTTGTAAAATTATGGTTTGGTTTATGCGGGCTTTAATCGAATTTTAAAAACCATCTTCAATATACAATCTTAAGCGTCAATTACATTTTGCTTCTTTACGAGCTGTTTGTTGGCGAATTTAAAAGCGGGCGATTCAGCTACTGCGATTTGATGATTACACACAAAACTTTCCATGCGCTGAGAAGCCACAAGCCAGCGACTATTTTGACAGAACGTAGTTCGTTTTTTTACCGGGAGGTTGCTACTGCGCTCTACTGCGCAGACGCAGTAGGCCCACACGCCGGCGTGTAGCGTGTAAAGTTGACCGGCTTTCAACTTTTCTCGGTAGAGTGTTTACAACCTGCTTGTTAGCTTGTTTGATGATTACACTGGGCGACTTTACAGGCAGATTGTAAATTCGCCAACAAACAGCCCGTAAAGAAGCTCAATGTAATTGACGCTTCGATCAATAAAAACAAAGAAGTATGACTGACAATGTTCAGCGTCCACTATTTCTATAATGTTTGAGACTTTCGCGGTTGTTTTTTAACGTAGTAGATTCTTGGGTTTCCACTGTGTGTACTTCTTCTTCGAAATCCATAGAAACTTTGAAAATATTACTAGGGATGATGGAATACGGTTAAAACGTCATGTCTTCCGGCACTGTCAGCAAAATCGAATATTCGATCCGGTATCTCTGGTCGTAACGATTGACACATTATTCTGAGAAACGTTTGCATTCAAAGACCTAGGGCCGTATGTATGAGATTTCCAAATTCTTTATAAGCTATTTAACCGATTTTCCACCATATAGCGTATAGCACTGTTTGTGACGTAAGCAATCTGACGTCACACGTCATTTAAAATGGCTGCTTCATCTGTCACTTTCAAATGTCATTTTAATAATGAATTCATTACAACAAACGTTTGCTTGAGGCCCTCGTTCATTTTGTAGACTCTGTAAAACATTTGCGAACTTTCAAAACAGTTCCTAGTCGTGCTGTATACAAAATACGTATAATTTTGATCCATATTCTATTATCTAGATAGTAGGATAAGATGGATTTACGTAAAATACCTCCGCTAAACGACCGCAAAGATAGGTACCTACTGCTGTATCTGTATAATATTATACAGAGATCATTACATTACATTCTAAACTAAATCCATTTTCATTTCTGTCATTTCTTATTCCGTTTTGACATCTCATAATAATATAAGTGATTGAAGTGAAGTTAGTCATAATATAACTGTATGTATTGCCATCAAATGGAAATGTTTATCGGGAATACGTTATCCATCCGTACAGTAGAATTATAAAATAAATGTGATAAAATAACTGGTAAATTATTTAAAGTTAATAATAATTATTCATTTATGATTATTAAATTTATATGGTACCGTTCACACACTTTCACACATTTACAATTTCAAAAATTTTAATTAATGATGCGGGAATGACATTTTATAAGTTTACCATTATACGGACGCCATGACACATTATGACGTCACAACGGATTACATTTGCACTCATGCATACAAATGAGCAGTATTTAACCTGTAAAGTGTTTGGGAATCTCATGCATACGACCCCTACACGACAGAAGTACACGCTGTGGAAACCAAAGAATCTATTATGCACTATTTATGTCGGATCTAAACAGTCTACATTCGCCACTTCTTCTCAGCATGATTTGAAAGAATATTAATAAATTAATCACTATGGTTAAGATGGGTGGAAAGTGACAAATATATATTATATATATATTTAAACGTATGTTGGCTAACTAACCCTAGTAATCAACGTACATACGCACGAAACGCCATTGAGACTAGTTACTAGGACATTTATTAAAAGGAGTCACGATCCTGGAACAAGGAGTGACAATCCGTCCATGAATGATTTGACAAAGGAACGGTAGGTACAAAAATATTGGAGTAAAAATAAAGTCAAGTAAATTGTCCAATTTAAGAATAATTATTGAACGAATGGCTAATCGCCAGTACCTATTGAAAATATCAAATCATTACTCACCACAAAAATTATGTCCCTAACGCTCTGTCAACCATTGTACTATGAGGGGTTTTCCTGTAACAATAAGAAAACATAAATTGTTAGTAATCATTTTGAATAGATTCGTCATTTTCAAATTCAATTTTTTTTTTTTTTTACATAATATAGTGAATTTTACGAAACGGAGCGCTCCACAATTTTGTGAAAATATTAAACATATTTTTGTGATTTTACAATATTATATAAAAAAAAAGGTGTGATGTTTTTATGAGATACCTGCCTAGCTCAGACGGTCAATTATAAATTATAATAGTAGTCTTTAAACTTGTAGCATGCAAAATATTTTATCAGAGCCGCAGGCGAAAATGGTGTTTACGATGAGTCATAAACAATGATTTTTTTTACCACGAGTCTGACAAGTTTCATATTATATACTTAAATTAAATGAATTTAATTCGTTGTTAATAATTCACGTAAGTACCGGAACACAGTATTTAATTTTCCTAAGAGACGGTGCGATCTATGCTCCAGTGTCCATTTCGGGTCCTGAGTAGGTTAGGTATGGCCAAATTGATTGTTGGCAATATTCACTTTGTATTGTTTGTGTTGGTAGTTTTGTTTGTAAAACAAAATACTGGTCGGTTATTTTCGATTTTACTTTTATGTTACACCTAAATCTTCTAATATATAAAAATTAATATTTGTGTGTTTGTTTGTTCGTATTTAATGCGCAGCCATACCGTTCATCCGATTGCGATAAAACTTTGTAAACTTATTGCTTGAACTTGCGGGAAGAGTATAGGCTATACTAATATATAAAAATGAATGTCTGTTTGTCTGTCCCGTACGCGTTCCTATACCATTCATCCGATTGCAATGAAATTTTGGTAAGTGGTTGTATGCATACCCATAAAGGTTTCTGAATTAGAAAAATCATCATCTTCTTCTTCTTCTTCATTATATTTTCTTTTATTCGTATGGTTCCTATACCATTCATCCGATTGCAATGAAATTTTGGTAAGTGGTTGTATGCACACCCATAAAGGTTTCTGAATTAGAAAAATCATCATTTTCTTCTTCTTCTTCATTCTATCTTCTTTTATTCGTATGGTTCCTATACCATTCATCCGATTGCAATGAAATTTTGGCAAGTGGTTTTATGCACACCCATGAAGGTTTCTAAATTAGAAAAATCATCATCTTCTTCTTCTTCTTCATTCTATCTTCTTTTATTCGTATGGTCCCTATACCATTCATCCGATTGCGATGAAACCTTCATAAGTTGTTGTGGTAACACCCGCAATGGTTTTTGAATTAGTACAACCATCTTCTTCTTCTTCTTCTTCTATTCTATATTCTTCTATTCGTATGCGTTCCTATTCCATTCATCCGATTGCAATAAAATTTTCGTCAGTAATTGTGCCAACACCTGCAAAGGTTTCTGAATTAGTACAACTATCTTCTTCTTCTTCTTCTTCTTCATTCTATCTTCTTTTATTCGTATGGTCCCTATACCATTCATCCGATTGCAATTAAACCTTCATCAGTTGTTGTGGTAACACCCGCAATGGTTTTTTAATTAGTACAACCATCTTCTTCTTCTTCTTCTTCTATTCTATATTCTTCTATTCGTATGCGTTCCTATTCCATTCATCAGATTGCAATAAAAATTTCGTTAGTAATTGTGCCTACACCCGCGAAGGTTTCTGAATTAGTACAACCATCTTTTTCTTCTTCTTCTTCATTCTATCTTCTTTTATTCGTATGGTCCCTATACCATTCATCCGATTGCGATGAAACCTTCATCAGTTGTTGTGGTAACACCCGCAATGGTTTTTGAATTAGTACAACCATCTTCTTCTTCTTCTATTCTATATTCTTCTATTCGTATGCGTTCCTATTCCATTCATCCGATTGCAATAAAATTTTCGTCAGTCAACACCCGCAAAGGTTTCTGAATTAGTACAACTATCTTCTTCTTCTTCTTCATTCTATCTTCTTTTATTCGTATGGTCCCTATACCATTCATCCGATTGCAATGAAACCTTCATCAGTTGTTGTGGTAACACCCGCAATGGTTTTTTTAATTAGTACAACCATCTTCTTCTTCTTCTTCTTCTTCTTCTATTCTATATTCTTCTATTCTATATTCTTCTATTCGTATGCGTTCCTATTCCATTCATCCGATTGCAATAAAATTTTCGTTAGTAATTGTGCCTACACCCGCGAAGGTTTCTGAATTAGTACAACCATCTTCTTCTTCTTCATCTTCATTCTATCTTCTTTTATTCGTATGGTCCCTATACCATTTATCCGATTGCGATGAAACCTTCGTCAGTTGTTGTGGTAACACCCGCAATGGTTTTTGAATTAGTACAACTATCTTCTTCTTCTTCTTCTTCTATTCTATATTCTTCTATTCGTATGCGTTTCTATTCCATTCATCCGATTGCAACAAATTTTTCGTCAGTAATTGTGCCAACACCCGCGAAGGTTTCTGAATTGGTACAACCATCTTCTTCTTCTATTCTATCTTCTATTCGTATGCGTTCCTATACCATTCATCCGATTGCAATGAAATTTTGATCAACTGTTGTGCTCACGCCGCAAAGGTCTCTGAATTGTTACAACTATTTTCTTTTTCTTCTATTCTATCTTCTTCTATTTGTATGCGTTCTTATACCATTCATCCGATTGCGATGAAATTTTGACCAGTTGTTGTGAGCACGCCCGCGAAGAGTTCTGAATTAGTATAACCATCTTCTTCTTCTTCTATTCGTATGCGTTCCTATACCATTCATCCGATTGCAATGAAACTTTGGTGAGTTGTTGTGCCCTTGCCCGCAAAGGTTTCTGAATTACTACAATCATCTTTTTCTTCTTCTATTTGTATGCGTTCTTATGCCATTCATCCGATTGTGATGAAATTTTGACCAGTTGTTGTGCGCAAGCCCGCGAAGGTTTTTGAATTAGTACAACCATCTTCTTCTTCTTCTATTCGTATGCGTTCCTATACCATTAATCCGATTGCAATGAAACTTTGGTGAGTTGTCATGCGCATGCCCACGAAGGTTTCTGAATTAGAAAATCATCTTCTTCTACTATTCGTATGCGTTCCTATACCATTCATCCGATTGCAATGAAACTTTGGTGAGTTGTTGTGCCCTTGCCCGCAAAGGTTTCTGAATTACTACAATCATCTTTTTCTTCTTCTATTTGTATGCGTTCTTATGCCATTCATCCGATTGTGATGAAATTTTGACCAGTTGTTGTGCGCAAGCCCGCGAAGGTTTTTGAATTAGTACAACCATCTTCTTCTTCTTCTATTCGTATGCGTTCCTATACCATTAATCCGATTGCAATGAAACTTTGGTGAGTTGTCATGCGCATGCCCACGAAGGTTTCTGAATTAGAAAATCATCTTCTTCTACTATTCGTATGCGTTCCTATACCATTCATCCGATTGCGATGAAACTTTTGTCAGTTGTGTGCGGTTTCTAAATTATTATTATATAACATACAAAGTTTGTTGTTTGTTTGTTCCATCCAATTTTGATTTTTTTTTTACTACATATTTATAACATTAATAACGTTTTCATATTTTGGATTCGATTTTAATTTAGTGTTCTTATGTTTGACCTTTACTCCTATTATAATTATTTTCATATTGCCATATTGTATTACACAGATATTTTAATATTAAAGAAATAATTACCTCTTATTATTTTTCAAATATCTAAGATAAATATAACCACGAAGCGACCCCGTGCGAAGCCGGGAACTTCAGCTAGTATTGTATAAAAACCTTTTTTTGTAACAATAATGCACTGCTTTTTTATCTTCGCAGTTAAATCCCAGATACTGCGAACTGCAAAATTACTCTGCAAGACGTGATAAATGAGTCGCGTGTAAGCCTTAATATCCTTTTTTCATCTTCATTTATATATAAGTAATTAGGTTAGTCATCTTCATAATAGACGGTTTCCTTCGACATCTTTGCTATAACTTCATTTCCGTAAACGCGTAATTCGCCTGAATTTTTATTTTATCATATCATTTCAATATCACATCATATTATGTATATTAGATTTAAAAACATGAGGCACTCTTGGGAAATATGATATCATAAAAGTGATCTAATATTAAAAAGTTGTATAATGCCTACACCGCTGTAGAAATAATAGGTACCTACTACCTAGGTATTTATTATTCGACGATCATAAAAATAGGTACCCAGTCATTAATATAAAAAAAATATTTCGAACCGCAGACAAGAATATTAAAATACCATACATTTTTTTTTGATATTGACGTATCATGCAAATGAAATTGAATATCTATAGCAAAATATTTCAACATGCCTAAATAACTCGGTGGGTGACAGAAAGATCGAAGCGTGTGAAAACAGAGATAGATGAGGCTTCGATTCAATTTTTTTTTTCCGACCATGTCCGATCCTGATAGGATCATATGGGCCTCCACAGAGTGGAGGTTTGTATTGACAGATTTTGTTTTTTACAAGAAATGGATGTCAGCCACTTGCTCAACCTATTAGGTCCATACCCTGACACACACAAATTGAAAAACAATATGTGTACTTGCCAGACCCAGGATTCGAACCTGGGACCCACGGCTTTGTAGTCCAACGCTTATGCCGCGCGGCCACCGTGGGCGTCAATTCAATAGCGGATAGAAATCAGCTCTTAATAATGGTATCAAGTACAAGTACATAATATGTTTCCAAAGACTTCTCAGGTTTTAATAGTAATCAAAAGAACCAACTAAATTTTAATTGTAAAATGGTGAGCAGTTGGGTGTGTGGGTCATGGCCCCCACAAGGGGGGCTGACAGGGCTCTAGCCCAGGGGCCCGGCGTGATGAGTTGACTATATAAGTGAGATAAACATACATCACAATTTTGCACTAATAGTAAAAAAAAGACACTTCGACAGTAGTGGTTGTGCAATGCAATGTTGATTATTCTGTCGATACTACTCCATAATAATTCCTGTGGATGTATATTATGTAAACATAAAAAATCGTAGAAATAATTGAATATCCTTAATTTAACCTCAAACACAATTTGGAAAACGCTACTATAGAACGTTACACTGGCGTAGATATGGGTAGGGGGCCGGCCAACGATTCTAGTCTAAGGGCCCGCTTCAGGATGTGGGGGCCATGGTGTGGGTAACCATTCATTATGGTTTCAAATGTTGATAATTAATGAGTTATTGCCAAAGATGTTCACTACAACGTTTATATAATATATAGAGATGTGGCATAAACGTATGAGAGTGAGGGCAAAAAGGAACAATATTTTTCATTAAAACCTTCATAAAAACACTAATAATGTAGCTTACAACAGTGGGGTAAACGTCAATCTTAATTTTCCCTCAGCGATTTTTATCATCTTTGATAAGTACAAATCATACCCTATCAATTTTTTTCATCATGTTCGCTCCTAAGAAGATCATATGGGCCTCCATAAAATGGAAAAGATTTCACGAGAAATGGACGTTAGCCACTCGCTCAAAACATTAGGTCCATACTCAGACTCCTTACATACATTGAAAAACAATAATATGTATGTGCATTTGCCAGACCCAGGATTCGTACCTGGAACTATATAACAATCAGGTATTTGATAAACTATCCCCTTTCCCACATTATATTTGCTCTTTTTATATCCCACCACACAGCGATGGCGAAGATTCGGTTCGGCAATTATTAAGAGCCTACATTAATAAAAATATAACTTTTGCATTGCATTACATTGTCAGTAACAAACCAACGGAGGAATCGTAAAGTACCATAAAAAGTCATATTTCTACCAACAGAATATGCGCAGCGACGTATATTTCCACCAATACGCATGCGTTCAAAGGCTGTAATAATCAGTACGTAAATGTATCATGTGTTTGTATAGAATATCGTGACATATATCGGAGAATTAATTATTGTAACAAATCGGGAAAATGCAATGGAGTTTTAACCTTTTAACGCTTTTCATTATCAGCCTTCAAAAAAATAATTATTTCGTTATGCGTTCAAATTATTTTATTTTTTATGTCAATTTCTTTTGTAGGTAATCTATATAATTAAAATTTTAAAACACTAACCACCATCTTTTTTAATTCTTCGATATTATTCTAAGTATCATTAGTGTATACCTATTCATCGGTAGAGTTGTCACTTCATAACTCTGCACTCCACCTCTAGGATGACAATGATGTAATATACCTACTAAAAAATATATTTTTTAAATATTTTATTTATTTATTACTACATATTATAATACAAGTGAATATCATTATTTTATCTAATTTTATGCGAGGTAATCAGCAAGATGCGTATCAGTGTAGTAAAAAGTGCAAAGTTGTAATGTATTACAAAGCGTATACTCTAGTAATATTATAACATTATTATTGTCTTCTGAAATCAAGAAAGTATGACTGACAAGTACCTACATATTATTGCAGTGTGATACCCATAGCCTACCTATTTCCAAAACTCGCTTTTCGCCACTGCCACAGTATTGACAATAATTATAACATTACATCAATCCAAGCGTAAATTTCTGCAATCCTACTTGATAAAATTAACCATGCAGCGTGTCGTAATACATTTTTATGTGGACAAACACAATATCTAAATTACCACTAATAACTATAAACACTGAAACTCTTAAAATCAGGAGTAATGAATATTTCCAATAGATTCCTTCAATCCAATCGAAGAATTTAATACCAAGGGAATTGCGTAATTGATAGTATTAGTTCAGCGTACCAAACAATTATTAGGAACGATAAATACTTACCTGATAATGGGAAATAGTTAACGAAAGAGATGGTACCTACCGGTTGAAATTTCAGGTAGGGTTTCGAAGCAACACTGACAGTAATATAATATTATATCATTGAACACCGACATTTAGATAGGTACTTAGTTATAATAATAACTAGAGAACAATTCTAATATAAATTCTTTTATTTTAAGTAATGAAGACACCTCTCTTTTAGCTATATCACAAAATCCAAATTAACCAATTCTAGATCTAGTATGACAATGAGAAAATTTTAATCATTGTTATTAGCTACATTGCTGATTGCATATTATAGGTAATTTAGGTTAGACAACCTTTTTTACAGTTTTCCATTATTATTGTTATTAGCTACATTGCTGATTACATATTTTCTCTCACAGTGAAACAACTGTCATTTAATTTGTGAATATATCGTCAAAATATACAGTTTTGGATAATTACGAAATATTTATTAATCGAAATTTATGATCCAGAACAACTTTTGCCGCAGCACATCGATTTAATCTTAATTTTACCTTTTATGAATTACGTAGATTCCATTTGGAATACGCTGGTTTAGAAGAAACAAAGACCATGGTTCGATTTGAATAACTGCAGACGAAGTAATAACAAATTGCTCACTTAAAAATAAACAGCGGCGCTTAGTTAAAAGTGTATATTGGTTCGGAAGTTATAGGATTACGCGGCTTGTATGCTGAAAGCGTATAAACACATAGGATAAACTCAATTTGCCGTCGCGAACTTGTCAATATTTAAACGGGAAACACTGACAGTTCACAGTTTTCCGTCGTCAACACGACCTCGAGGCATACAATGGGCAAAACTTACAGGGAACATCTTACACGTTACATTAACTTGACTTGGGCGCTACACGGAAAAGTACACATAGAACTGCAAAATGGTCTTTTTAGATAGTTTCCGCATTCATAGTGCCATGAAAGATACGTGTGTTCTAATGTTCTTCCCGAAAAGTAACTTTTGATTAATGATAGTATTGATTCGAAAAGTTCATCTAACAATATTGCGTGTGAGACCGCACTCATTTACAAGGGTTTAATACAGTGGTTCTTAACCTTTTCAAAGTCACGGTGCACTTTTGATCATAAGAAAAAATTGCGGTGCACCAAAATCAAACGGTCAGAAAACAAAGAAAAATATGCGGACATAACTTTTATTACAAATTAAACAGGTTACATAACAGTCGAAGAAAAAAATTATTAACGAAAATAATTATATATACCTACATATATGGAAAACCTGTAACTAAAATTACCATTAACAAAATGAAATTTATTTAATGTGAAAAAATTGGACGGTTAGATTTTGCAGATTTCAGAAATATTAGGTTGGATATTTGATATAGCTACCATCAAATTCGTAAGTCTTTCTCGTTTTTTTTAGTTTTTATATTAGTTATGGTTGAAAAACCGAGCTTACACAAATATGATGTTGAAAACTGTAACAAGACATTCAGTGCCCTCATGGAGAGAGCTGGATATTCGTCTTGGACATCAAAATCCTACATAATTATTTCAGAAAATTTAATTTTTAGAGTACGATCCGTTGACAAGGTGACCAATTAATTCTTCTTCATCATGGTACGAAAATTCATAACTCGATGTATCAATCGTAGCAAATGGATTTCGTATCCAGTCATATTTTTAAATATTTAAGGAAGGGAAGTAATATGCAATCTTTTGTTCCAATAAAGTTAAATGGTCTGTTATAGCGAAAATAATTCCCTTTGCAATGTTTTCGTTAGGTGAAGGAAACATATCTTTTGTCGACTTTCATAATTTCGCGAAGTACTTTTTCGGTTTTCACCATTTCGCGGATTTTTCTGCTTTCATCACTTTTTTCGCGGTGCATTTGCAACAAGCTAGCGGTGCACCGGTTAAGAACCACTGGTTTAATACATAATCGGCTTTAGCGATGGGGGTTTAATCTGTCGACATTTTCAAGTGACAAAATTTTGTACTGAAAATTAATATTTCTCTGGTTTTGATTGGTCAATTTTATTTAAGTTTAGTTGCTGTTGCTAATAACAAGAACAAAAAATCTATACGACACTATCAGGTAGGTACATAAATATGGTTGAATACTTTTTTCAAATATTCAATGCTACCTACGAACCTAATACCATCAAGCGACTTTACACTATCATACACCTATAATCACTACAGTCATGACGAGTCCTCTGAATTAATAATATAATTATTGTCACCTGCAACGGGTCGCCTACATGCAATGACATTATTAATGGACAACGCACTCAATACAGTAGCTAGCAAGTAAATTCGCGCATATTGACATTCGCACATGGATAGGTAGACGTCACACAATTTCCATTATGCGATATCACGCATCGGGAATTTATAGCAATATCACCTTTATTGTAATGGCGTTAGAACAGTGTTTCTAGTGTCAATGTTCATTTGAGCGGACTCGTTCGAAACGAACCATTCGGCAGACCCGACAAAAAGCATCGAGAATTTATAGCAATATCACATTTATTGTAATGACGTTAGAACAGATTATACCATTCGGCAGACCCGACAAAAAAGTGAGACCCGACAAAAAGCATCGAGAATTTATAGCAATATCACCTTTATTGTAATGACGTTAGAACAGATTATGCCATTCGGCAGACCCGACAAAAAAGTGAGTGTCATTTTTTTAGTACGGATATAGCAAACAAATGCGAGAGATAGATACAATGAAATGAGTAGTTTTTCCATGCTCAGCCGCTAATGCCAAAACTAAAGCCTAAATATATTATGGTCTATTAGGGGGCGTAACAGATTGTTGGGAAATCGTACAAAACCTAATTTTAGTTTAGAATTACATGCACATTAACGACATAAACCACACTGCAAACGGTATCTTATTAATGAGCGAAAACCTCACTGACTTCCTAATACTAAAAGGTCAACCATAGCCCCCAGGGTCTAGGACGATTTGGCACCGGACAACTGGACGCCACGGAATTCGAAAATAAATAGACGTTAGGTACTTATACGTACTTTAAAAAAATATATTCAATATTATTATTTATATTTCAATGATTATATTATGAATTAAAAGTTAGTGAGAATGTAAATATGCAGACGTAAACAATGATTTAATCGTGCATATGTTTAAGTTCCAACGAAAAAAGAGTTTTTTATTTTATATAAAGCCTTAGGCATGGTAATTCTCAATCCGAGATAAAGAATACATTATGTTGAGAGTAAAATGAATTCAAACTACTAAGTAGTAGATAGAAACTGATTAAAATACCTCGTCTACACGTGTCTACGACAGTGCGGCGTCCAATTGTCCGGAGGCCAGTCGTCCCATTCCCTAGCCCCCAACACCCTGAAGCGGGCCCCCAGGCCAGGATCTTTGGTAGCCCCCCCTACCTATCACTAAGATTAAAGGCAGTATGGCGCTCTACACTCCACAGTAACGTTTTCCAAATAGTGTTCGAGGTAAAATTAAGAGTATTTAGTATATTTTTTAACGATTTTTAGTATTTTTTAATTCATTCACTTGAATTATTGAATTGTCGAGTATCAACACACGTCAAAAACTACATCATATAAGTACATGTTTTAAAACCTTAATCAACATTAACATTTTGGCGACTTTTTTACTATTAGGCTCAATTTGTGTGTGTTTATCTCACTTATCTGGTTGACCCACCACGCCGGGGCCCTCCTGAGCCCATTACGATTGCATTACGAAATTTCAAACACTATGTACACGTCGAAACTATACGAATTTAACTAAAAGCTTATCATATAATTATGGTAAATCAATGGAAGAAACAATAATAATATGATGTTAAACAGATTTCAGGATAATCCGCCCGTGTGTGCCGCCGAGCCGATCTTCTGTCTCGGGCGTTGCCGGAATAATTGAATTTGTGTGTCCCGGGCCGGCCTCTCCTCAGGGCCCCCGCGATGTGGCCGGATTCACCAGCCACCTGCTCCGGCGCGCCGATTTAGCCGAAATCTTATTAAAACCGAGACCTGGAACGGCCCGAATTCGATTTCCCCCAAGGGTATTTCACAATTTGTAAAAGCCGACGCCGTCAAGACGGTCATGCTGAGGCTACAGCGAAGGAGAAGATTTTACATTTTTGTCTCGGGAAATTTATAAGCGTCGTATTTTCCGCATGATCCTAAAAACGGCAAAAAGATGGGTAATTGGAAAACTCTATTGTTTGCCGAAATTGCATTAAGGCGTTTTTCTACCTACACGTTTAATTAATATATTATATTATAGGCACAGCTGTTTTGTGTGAACAACCCCAATATTTTTAATGGTTGAGTTCCATTGAAAAAATCGAATGGGGTTTGATTCCGGTTTAAAAAAACAATGTTACGTGGTTATATGTATATTTTTAATGTTTTATTTTAATTGTCAATTTAGTGTAGGTATAAAACTTGTCACTCGAACCTATCATATTATATTGTATTAGATATAATGAGTACCTAGTCGATATCGAACCTTTCAATCAAGAAATTCACAAATAATCTCTCAATCGAATAATCGTTCCTTGCTTTACTATTTTATGATATCCTTACCAGGTGGAGCACACCAGCGCCACACTTTGTAGGTATTCAACATTAATTTAAAAAAAATGTAAAACATTAGGCACCGTTTAAACCCATTAAAATCGTATCGACTGGGATATAGTCATATATCAAAACTGGGCTCAACATGCAACTGTCTTCCATACGCATATGCGAGGCCGAAAGTGACGTCACACGACAAGCCAAAATGAATGAGGAGGTGCGACATTTCGGGGTTATAACTAGGCTACAATGTCGGGTAAAAATTGTTTCATGCGACCCAAGCTATTTATTAAAAAAAAAAAAAAGTGCGCAGATACACGGCATTGCAGTCGATGCACGTCTACGCACGTTCACTACAATGCCGTGTGTCTTAGGCATAAAGTCCACTAAAGCGGACTTGCGGGGCGCTCGCGCATATTCCATGTAAATCATCGAAAATACAACGTAATCAAATCAGCGCACACTGGATTTGACGACGCATTGTGCCCGCGTGCCCCATGATTCATCGTTTTTTGGCTTCTCAGCGATACGAATTAACGAAAATACAACGTAGTCCATTCATTGAACACGGCAAGCAAAATCACGCTCCTCGAAGCGTCGTCGATAGACGGGCGAGAAGCCATTATTTAATAACAGTGAACCCATTGTTTAGTTTGCTGCGTGTCCAATATTTCGCTGGTAGAATGATGTCATCGTGAATATTAATTACAAACCCCGAGAAATAATATAATATTTTTATTGCTTTGTTATGAGAGACGCTGATAATAATAATTATTTTGTGCTTCTTGGGCCCCTTATTACATAGGTGAAGGGTAATGCGCGGGTGGGAGGGGGCCTACTCAGTAGTGAGAGCACCGAGCGCTGTTTTGGTGGGCTTTATGCCTTAAAGGTTGCAATCACGCGGTGTGCGGCGGTACATTTAGTTACATGTGTTTTGTGAATACCAAAAAAATTACATCGACTAAGAAGTAAGTACCTAATATTATTTTGGAATATTCAGAATTATTGAAAAATTACCAAAAATAATAGAATATAAAATTACAATTAAAATTAACAAACATGTCATTCATTTTTAAGGTGTGCCAGTTTGGGTTTCTCAAGGTGTATTATCGAATTTAAAAGTTACAATAATAATAATGGAGATAGGTTTTTACGTAGGCATGAATGTACTGAATTGTATTTTATTTGTCTATAATTGCATCCAACAGGAAAATTGAAATGTTACTTATTTATAAAAAGTGCTCTCATAAGTAGTTGATATTTTAGTTTAGATAATATGTACCTAAGTTTAGTAACAATTCAATACGTATATAATGCCTCCGTGTTGTTCGTTTATCCACTTTAAAGTATTTATCTCACCTAAGTTGGTTATGTTTTGTAATCCTAGTTTTTCTGTCATTCCATGTGGATTTTTATGATTTAAAAATATGAAGAAAATAAAGTTTTAAAGACACTCAAATAGTGGAAGAAGATCAAATATCCAGTTGAAAATCATTAGATTTAACAATGAAATCAAGAATTAAATTTCGACCTAGAACATTCGTCAGGAAAAAGACCACAACCTCAGAGTAATAATATAAAGAGAGTGGGCATTGGTCGGCAAAATGGAGCCGTGTTTCTAAACTATGAAACGTTATACCATCATGCTGTTTCTCAGTGCGACTACCAAATTTAAATAAAACATAGTTAACCATATTTTCTACTAAATTAACTACCACTAACTAACTAATAATTACCACTAACTTTTATATTTAACACAAAAATAATAAATTTCAGCAACACGTACTCACAGTTTTTAAATGAATAGTCATCCAAATCAATATTAACCGGCGATGTGTACAAACAATATTTAATTCAGCCATAGAAATTCTATTTTCTATCTAACGCATGCGGAGATATAAGCGTGCCGAATACTTTCACTCGCAATTATGGTTCACTTTTGTTCAGGCCTTGTCCACCACAATATATTCAACTCTGGGAACACACAATTAATGGGAATTGAAATATCTAACGGGTGTGGAGTAACAGGCAACTGATCTCGAGTGTGGAAGAATATAGGATAAACTTAATCACGTGTCCAGAAAACGTCATTCTAAAGTGTCCTTCTTTTTGCCAACTCCTCTTGGTTGATGCACTGACGCACATTCAATATTGGTGTATTTTAAGGTTGCAATACACATTATTGCACGTCTATAATGCGTGTTTCATTTTCGTAGGTCACTCACACATTCAAAACTCAGCGTCAAAATGTAGCCTATCTGAATTATATTTATTAATCTTTTCTGTGATTCAACTTTGAATTGACAGGTTGTTTGTTAATCACAACGGTTACTTGATCAACATTGTTGTTACGTGACATCAAAATATCTAAATAGTCTAGTTAAGACTTAACACAACTTAAGTGTTTGTAATCAAAACACTCCCATCAGTTCCTCTCATATAAATAATTTCAGGAAGTGATCGGGGAAATACCTAACCCAGCGGTGAAAACTTTGAGATGTTTAAGTGGCATAGATCTACCTATGTTAGATAATATTATGTGAGAGGAGCAATGTTGATTTTCACTAGCAGCAGCAAGACCACGGCACGGTAATTACTGAGGTAGGCAGCTAACTACGTGTTGATTAGTAAACTGAGAACTTGATAACTGGCTGAAACACTGTTAGCTCTTTGTAGGTGGAAACTATTATTAACCAAAGAGATTGTACTACATAGTAGGGTAGTTTGATCAGTAATGAAAATCAGATACTAATGACAAGACTATCGAAAAATTCTTAACACGCTTTTGCTCAATGTTACTAAATAACACTCACATTGTTTTAGTTAAGACAAGCGATTCTAAATCATAGAAAATACAAGAAAAATAGTTGAATATCAAAAGGCACTATAAACTTTAAACCATATACAAATTATTTTCAAATATGTATCACCATTGGTTGAATTCTGTTCTGGCACTAATGCCTATCTAACCAATGAGGAATCCGTATTTCACACAAAGTCATGGCGAATTTCGTACTATCTAAGGAAGAAGAAATAATGAGTTGTATATAAATGCGTTACGACGTGTGTCTCGCTCACATAATTAGCTTTATGAAAGCATTTTTTTGTATGTGGTGAATACATTACAAATTCCTAGGTACATCACCGTGTTCAATCCCAAGAGTATCATATGGGCATCCACACAATGGAATTTATGTTAGTCACATGCTCAATCGTTAGGTTCATAGCCTGGGTACCATAACCAGAGAGAGCCATAACCACACATTGAAAAAATAACACATCAATTTGCCAAACCCGGAAACGACGACATTATGAGCCGAGAAGTTACCAAAGTACATTTTATAAATTCCCGAAACATTTTTTAAAGTAATTAGTATATTCAATGATTTCATCAGAGATTTGAAAATGCAACATTCTTTATTGCGCATACATAATTTGGGAACAGCTGAGATATTATATAAGTACCTATAAACTGAAAAAAATCTTTGAAAAAAATACAACGCCCAGAGGAACACGCATATGGAATACTGGATTCGTGCAAATGTGTTTTACAAATTGACACACGTGCATTCTGTCTAATTACGACAACATTAACTAGTAGTAGGTATACTAATTATACATCCTGATGCGCCCAATAAAATGCGATAATTTTCGCAATCAGCTTTCTGTGGCTTAAATCAATGTATCGATTAGTATATTAATAATAACTAATAACTAACCGACGCGACTTCAGGATGTCTCCAAATTTTAGTTATAACGTACTTGCACTTGCTATTTTTTTTTATTCAACGAATAATTTGAAAGTACGGCATATTATATTATATAATTAGAGGCGGCATTCGACTCTACTTTCGTACAATTCACTATTTCGTATATTTCTTAAAATTTAGATTTTTGTTGATAATGCAAAAACTGTGCGCTTCCATACTGTAGGTCCTTTTTCATTCGCTCCCCGTCACCTTCTCAAATACGTATAAGGGTGGGATTCAACTATTTCTTGACAAGTTTATAAATAAAACACCTGATTGCTAATACGTCTTGTTAACTTTATTATATCCCATTGATAAATAAATATTTTAAAGTACACATTTGATTTTTTTTACATAGCTCTGCTTTCGTATACTCTCAGCAACCAATTACGTACGAAAGTCGAGGCCCGCCTATACTAGAAGATATCTTTGAAACTGGGCGCAGTATTTTTTTTTCGAAGACTCTCTAGTTCTAGTAGGAATATAAGAGGGGTGTTTTCAGATTTTGTTTGTACGAAGTTTAAAATAAATTCATGAGACGAATCAGAGTATGTAGCGTATCTATGATAGTGTGGAATTGTTTGAATCTACACGATAAAGCGTGTCGAAAAATAAAACTGACAATAGCGATCTACCCCTTAAACATAAATAAAAGATTTTTTTATTTAATGCGCATACACATTTTACCGGGGGTCGCTTCCTGAGACACCTTCTCGGGTGTTTCATGAATAAATATTCCCGAAAACGGGTTAGCAACTGCTTTTGGGCCGTATAGGTTGTCTTATAAGCACGGCACGCGTGTAAAAAAAATGGTGAACACACAAACAATATCAACAAAGAATATGATAAAAAGGTCTTTATTGTAGTATAATATGTCCAACGATAGCTAGCTATGTGTAGGTAAGCTTCCAGTAAAATACAATAAATAAGACGTACTGGGATCTTCCATCTTCTTTTTTTCATACATGACGTATGGAAGAGCTTTTAACAATACTTTTTCATAACAACATGTAGTTACTTAGTGTATATATTATATATAATAACATAGCATAGCACTCAACTCATACGATTATCACCTCAATGAAGGAAGGGATAATAATAATAAATGTAAACTCAATCAATATATGATGAAATTCTTACTAGCCACTGGAAAATTCACAGTTTATATATTTTTTTTAAATACTTAATATATATTTTTTTAAATATACAAATACAAACAATATTATTTCAAACGACATAAACAAATAAATGTGTACCACCAAAATCTATTTACTAAAATAATAAATCTATAACATAAATAATATACCTATATTATATATTACAACATGTTAGTTACCGGGTAAGAAGGGCGAGTGGCTTGGTGAATATTTTCCTAGAAAAAACACCTAAAACCTAGACGCCCGGTTAAGCTCAGTCAGATGTCAATTATCATTTTCACACATGTATGCCATACGATACGCCTACTGCATTTTGCTTTAAAGTAAAATGTTGCTTGGAACAAATTTTATAATGCTATGTATGGAGTTGACTCGCTTTTCCTGAACACAAATTTGACAGATCCTACATTTTTCAAAATTAAAAGCCGAATTGAGATAATAAAACCAACCTTGATTTCAATTACAAATTTTATTTATTTTTACATAATTATAATGAACATAACAAATTGTTAATTAAAAACGTTCACAACATGACATTTAGAAAAAAAGAAATATTAATAAAACATTAGTAGGTACGAGGGTGGGTCAATAATTCCTTAGAAAAAAGCATTAAAACAGTTTTTATTTTTGTATTTTTTTTTTATTTCTCAACATAATCTCCTTGGAGCTCCAATACACTTGGTTAGACGTTTCTTAAACCGTCAGAAAAATAAGTTTTCGGAAGGTCCTCAAAATAAGCATTTGTCCGATCGATGACTTCTTCATTTGAAAAAAAACGTTGTCCACTTAGCCATTTTTTTAAGTTTGGGAAAAGGAAAAAGTCACTGGGGGCTAAATCTGGCGAATACGGTGGGTGGTCGACCAATTCGAACTTCAATTCTTCAATTTTAGCCATTGATCGTAAACATGTGTGAACACGGGCATTGTCCTGATGAAAGAGGATTTTTTTCCTGTTTAAATGAGGCCGTTTTTCTTCAATTTTGTTTTTTAGCTGGTCCAATAAAGATGCATAATAATCCCCTGTTATTGTTTTTCCTTTTTCCAAATAGTCAACGAAAATAATTTCACGTGCATCCCAAAATACAGTAGCCATAACCTTACCAGCTGATTTTACGGTTTTCGCCTTCTTTGGACATGGTTTGTCTTCGCAATCCACTGCTTTGACTGTTCTTTCGTCTCGGGAGTATAGTGGTGTATCCATGTTTCATCTACAGTCACAAAGCGACGAAAAAATTCATCCCGATTGCGTTGCATGAGCGACAACAGGGCTTTAGAGGCCACCACCCTATTGCGTTTATTGTCGACTGTGAGCAAACGCGGCACCCATCTTGCAGAAATTTTTTTCATGCCCAATTTGTCATGTAAAATAGAAATTACGCTACCTTTTGAGATCCCTGTAACCTCAATTATCTCACTCAACTTTAATCTTTGGTCACTTAACACCATATCGTGGATTTTATTGATCATTTCTGGTGTAGTCACCTCTACAGGACGTCCTGAGCGTGGTTCATCCTTTGTTGATGTACGACCACGTTTAAATTCATTTAACCAGTTATAAATAGTTGCAAGTGAAGGAACAGATATGCCGTGAACTAAATCCAACTCATTTTTTATTTCCTTTGCTGTTAACCCTTTTATATTAAAATGTTTAATAACAGCTCTAAACTCAATTTTCTCCATTTTTTGTAAACAAGCAAATTTTTTTTTTAAATGTACGAGAAACACACAACAACCCGACCAATCTGATTGAAACTTCGCAGCATACTGAATCGGTAGTGCCGCTGCATGAAAACAAACCGCTTACAGTACTAGTCGCGCCACCTGTCGGCTTTTCTAAGGACTTATTGACCCACCCTCGTATATAACAAAAATAGATCAGCGTTAAACAGTAGAAAAGTATAAATACAAAAAATATATATTAGATACAAGGAATATGTCAAATGATTTGGTTGAACAGAGTTATTGACCCAATGAAATTGGCATTACCAAAGCAGGTTAGTTCTGCACCTTGAGAGAACAAACAACGGATGCCCTCTATTCCTAAGATAATTATCAGAGGGCACACAAGCCAATACCACCAAGAATGGCAGAGTTTCCATTTGCAGGCGTATCCAACCCTTGGACCACGAGACACCCAGTGTCGTCATTTATTTTGAAAAACGTACATTATCGTAGAAATTATGAACGGAATTTTTGATGTTGGGGTTGGAAGAAAAAAAATGTAAGGAAGGGTATAAAAAATTGCTCACTTTAAAAATTTTAAGCAGGAATTACAAGACGAGAAGAGCTTAAACTTTGTCTATGTGCGGTCCAAGAGATTATTTCTCTTCACGCAATGTAACCCAGCAAAGTCAAAATATTGGAAAACACAAACATAAACATGGTCCCAACAAACCAACCCGGCATCGCACTCGGTCTTAATCGAGCATATCATGAGTAGAATACTCATCGTATTTAATCCGGTTGAAGACCTGAGAAACAACACCCAGATGGGTATTATACCATATTAAGAATGGAACAGTCCCTGCGTGTCGTTGCATATCGATCGAGGTGAACCTGAATCGTAGACAAGGTTAATCGACCGCCAAAGATCCGGGTAGCGATCCTCAGTCATGACGAGGTCCTACCAAAGACGAAGAAGTGTTCACATAAATAACATGCATGGCCTATGTTATTTTTCATATTGGTACCAACACTATAAGTACTTCGTTGCATTGAAAGGCAGTCGGCTGGAAGCGTTAGGTAGATACTCACCTTAAACTCATCAATCAAAATAAAACATACTTTTGAATGACTTACCATTAATTTTGAGCGAATGAGAAATAGTTACCTATGGATATGTATATTGAACGGAAATACCAAATGTTTTATTTCTATTTTAAAAATGAAATGACTAAACAGTTATGAAAGTAGGATGTTCGCAATATTACTTGTATCTTTATTGAATATAATAATTATGTATTCGGAATCTTAGAAACATGTACATTAGAAAGAAAATACTTGCTTTGAACCCAGAACCATTGCAATGCGGCCGGGCACTATGTTTTACCAATTAAGGGCTCTACAATCCGATGTACCCATGTCTTGGCCGCCTCACGAAGAAGTTTCTTAATACATTGAAGTAAATGGCCCCACCAAACCACAACCACCCCGCACCACACCCGGTCTTAATCGGGCGTATCACGGGACCATACGTTTTGATGTGAAGCATCATTTTTTTTTATGACTGGGAATGTCCCAGGAGCAGTTACCCAAGACTAAGGTCGCCATGTACTCTAATGTGGTTTGACTGAATTTACATGACTTCAAGTTAAGGTATCCATGGGAGAGATGAACACGTAGAGGCAATATTAAAAATTGTAGTAAGTAATAAAATAATGCTAATACAAAACTGCCGAACATTCCGAGTGACGAGATCTTCACGTTGGTAATATGACGCCGCTAGTTTTCTAAATGCAAAAAAATACAGTAAAACCTTGGATTGCGAGTAACTTGGTCTGCGAGTGTTTTGCAAAACGAGCAAAATTTTGTAGCAAAGCACCACCCGACTAGTGCGAGGGTTGAAAATTTGATATACGAGAGCTTTGGATTACAGACACGTATCCGTAACGAAATAAGCTGGCAATCCGGTGTATTTTCACTGTATGTATAATATTATTTACATGAAATAAATGTTGACCACTTCCTCAACTTATTAGGTCCATAATATGTTCTGGATCCAAACAATAACTCTGAATTTGCTAAGCGTGGGATTCTAATTCGCTACATACCCTTCATAACTTAAAATAAATATTATTAATATTACATATTTAATTGCGTTTATTTTTGCTACGACACCTTGTGAATGTCTTGAATTTATAATCTGTAAAGTTTACCAGGTAATATGAAAATTAAATTAAGACGGTACTTCAGTGAAACGGCAAATAATTTTCAACTATAGTTGCGACGAAATTTCGGACTGGCTGGCAATCGGAGAGCGAAAGTAGAGCTGTGAACACGTCAATTTGTTTTGTGATGGCGACGAGGGAATTAATTCTTAAATCGTGTAAAGATGGCTACAAAACGTTACCCATTTACTTGAAAAAGAAAACATGTCAATGAATATATTATTATTATTAGTAATAGAACAATAAACAGATCATTAAATGGACGCATGTTGACTTTTCATTAATATTTTTATTAAACAACTTATGTTTTGTTCTGCACGCGTCATTTGCACAATCTTCGCGTCGCATAGTTACGCGCCCCAGCTGTAGTATAGCCTTAATTTTAAATAAACGGAGACGTAACCACTCGTCCATAGCGGGCTTGTAAAATGCTTATAAAAGTTTAAAATAATCTGAATGGGTATTTTGAATTCATAGAACAAAATACCGTTATAAATTCTGGAACACCCGACAACTTCTAGTTAACTTCCGCAGTGAATGTTGCCGTTTGAGAAAATTGTGAATTTTTCATACAAAGTGCTTGGGGCGGTTTCCACAGTATGGCTAGAGGAGTCAAAGTTTGGCTTTATATTGCACACGCGGTGAAAATATAAAGGGAGAATAGGTCTCTCTGAAAACTATCCAAAAACTGGTCATGAAAGGAGGTTTAAATAATATACAATGTGAACCGACGATGAATATAATATTGTATTTGGAATTTTCAATCGCTGTAGTCACGTTCAGTGTTATATATTTATATTATAAACTTTATTTTATCACTTGTTTTATATCAGGGCTTCGAACCGGAACTGAACCGAAAACCGGTAAAAGCGTTATTTTTTGTCGGAACGAAAACCGGAACCGAACCAGAAAAAAATATCGATTTTTCGATTCGGTACATGTTCAAACACGCGCGTTGACAATATGATCGTACTCCCCACTTCAGTTGTCGCAAAGCAAGGCGCAAGGCGCAAAGAAATCATCCACGATCATGTGATGCATTCTCGACAAAATTCTCATAATTTGTAATATATTATTTAAAAAAAAAATGGCTACGGCCGTGCGATGGAGCATTACCATTGGATTCGGAGCACGACGTCGGCCTAGCATACAAGTAGGTACATACCATAAAATGTTCTTCAAATTGAAAAACAATGTGTTTTGCCAGACCCAGGATTCTAACCTGGGACCCACGATATTATAAGCCGACGCGTAAGACGCTTGGCCATCGTAGGCAAAATTTAGAGCACCTTATTAATAAAACACCCTTTCTATGAAGGTGTTATTTCGTCAAACTTAAATCATTTCATATTATGATGAATAATATATATTAATATAAATATGCATTATTTATATTCTTTTTAACACTATAACTGGCCATGAGGCCTAATGACAGTAGTGTAGTGAAACAGCAGTATTATAGTTAGTAATAGATGTGAAATAATCACAAACACCCAGACTTCACAAATCACATAAATATACAGTGACCGTCATCCTTTTGATTACATTCATAATGTATACATATTACTATGACGTCTGTCTTTACCACAGAAAAGAAAGATAAATTTATTTCTGAGTTCCCTGGTCTTTACGATGATGTGTTGGTTGAAATGGATTTGACGCTGTTTGAACATAAGCTGCTGAATTTTTCCACTATTAAAAATTAGTCCCGTATTTAGTAAATTTTGGTTATTTGATGTTGAATCTGGTGAGTTTTGTAAATCACATAATGTCAAGCATTTTGAGAGTGATCCAGCATTGTCAGTAAAAAAATATTTTTGAAGTTGAAAAATTACTTCCTGATATAATATGCCACTGCTACAGCGTCAATCAACTTGCATTATCTGTAGCACTGTTTGCAAACCGTGGTTAACGATTGGTTTTCTTATAAGTCAATGTAAACTGTAAACATTAAATGATTGTTTACACATACTATTACATACTATGTTTCCACTGCTCACCATCATCATCAGGATCTCGACAAGTCGGGGTGTGTCCTTGTTTCCTCCAAAAGACTCTCTCCACGTGCCCCTATCGACAGTGGTCGTTTTCCAGTTTGGTACCCCGAGAATACGGCGGTCATTGATAATATCATCTCCATTGAGTCTTCCAAACAATAGATACAATTTATAAAATTACCTCTCAATAATCGTTCAAAGCAACACGTCATGTTCGGACACAGAGCTCCGAATTAACACGTCGTTTGGAGCGCCGTCCCAATGGTCGCCATTAACATTCTTCCATCAACTTCGCCCAAAAATATCTACGGCCCGCATACTTCTTCCGACCACCCAATGATTACACATTTTTCCCAGCACTTATTATTACGCCAGATCATATTATTATTACCGTGGACATGCGATGGGTATTAAACCTTTTATCTGCCCCTAAGGATAACCGCGTTATTCGTTCACATAACTAGTATGTGGGTCACAGTCATACGCCCTCCTGCATTGTAATTAGAAGACAGATAATATTTAATTGACGACTTCAAAACTACCACGCTAATAAAGTATGTTAGCAAATCCTTAGGCGACAATAAAACTGCAATAGCTCAGTCATAATATTATTAATAATATCATAATTAGCTACCGTGTTATGCGGGTCTATTCTATACAAAAGGCTGCTTTCGTCCGCTAAAACCGCTAACTAGGGTATGTTTGTATCAAATTATTAACACGTATTGTAACAATTATAATTAGCCAGTATTAATTGTTGCAATAAATGATATATTATTTTATAGGCATGCCCCCTGCCTGTGCTAAAATTTAGAGCATGAGCGATAGAGAGAGAGCGAGAGAGAGACAGTTTCGACTGATTAAATGATTACAATACAATTATAATATTTCAATATAAAATGTATGTAACAAATACTAACACATTATCACGTTAGCACGTTAGCGGTCGATAGTCGCCTTTTGTATATAATAGACCCGATGATAGGTGTGTTCTTCAGTGTGGCTTCTATATCGAGGAAACTATCTAAACTAACAGGGTGAAACAAACGTTTCGTCGATAAGCAGCTACTTGTTTGGTTAAATTAGTGTATCTCAAAGAGGCGATACCGCAAAATGCCAGTTATACCAATTTGCGATCTTGTTCACCGGCTTACTAAGCAAGTATTGAAAGGCGAGCATGTCGGTAGGAATATGTGCATGTTTTGCTTGTTTACAATACGATCTATCTTTCTTTGAGTTTTGTGACTAAATTAAAATTAGTGCAAGTGCAATATATATTAATATATTTTTTACAGATTATGAATAAAGGCATCTTATTTACAACAACACCTTTCTTTACTATGTTCCGTATATAGACTTTTTTCTGTTTGTTCGTTTAATGAAGGTAGATTTCCAGAAGGGAGGTGTATTCTTATTTTGTAAAAAAGAGGCAATGGGAAAAATAAGTTTGGAAATCTCTGGGTTTGATCGTTAAAAATGTAATTTTGCCCCAATTTAAAGTTGCAAATTATCCCTTGTCATGTTGGCTTGTTGAGCTTGCTGCAGGCGATAAGAAAAAAATGTCATACTGCTTTTTCCTTGTCGCGACTTGGAATAAATATTTCCTGAGCGTCAATCAACATTTTGCCAATTCAACACGGAAACAACGCTATTTTTTTAAAGTACAAAAGCGTATCACTTAAGGGTGAGAGGCATGCCAGCAGAGAACCTAAATACAGTATCTTTGGAAAGGGGTTATGCAAGTAAAGCACGTGGCATTATAATCCGATGTACTTCCCGAAAAAGTTTCAGGAGAAAAAGGTTTCACAAGCGGACGAACGCTCTGATAATTCGACCCTTAATCGGCAGAACAACGTAAGCGACACTTTTTGGTAAATTGCGTTTTAAATGGAGAACTGTTCAATATCACCTAGCGCATAAGTGACAAAAATATTAGAGCCCGATCTCAATCGCGTGACATTTTTTTAGGGTCTGTGCCTTTTAGCGTTTTAACTTGTATCGCATTATAAAGTAGAGCAAAACAACGTAACCGACGTTATTTGATAGTGTAAGCTACGATACGGTTTATTCGGTGGTCCATCTGGTAGTGAGTTGTGCGAAAACCGATTTGGGAGCAAAGCTCGCGTCGTCCAGTAAAACTGGCTGAGATAAAATAAACCTGGTAATAGAGTTTATTAAACAATAATTACCCGCCGTTACATCTCACTACTGTCGGAATAATCTACGAAGAATAGTATCTTCCTGTAGATTTTTGAAATGTTAAAAATGTATAAGTATAAAATTTATACTGAAAATTTGGATTCTTTGAATGAATCCACTAATGTCGTGATTCGGAATGTTTTCAGAAACGTATTTAATAGACAGTAAGTTCAACTTGGGTTTTCATCTACCAAAAAAGATAATAGTGTTCTTTTTGCGAGAAAGTAACAAATATGTCTGGTGACGAGAGACTTCGGCTAATTGAAACGGATACTTACAAATGTCCCCTTACCGTAAAGGATAAATGCAAGGAGATGTTCTTTAATGATCTGGCCAAAAGTAAAAATCACAATGACATTTTGTGCGCAAGTTTTGACCTCGAGAAGGTGCTAAACACTCCCTAGTCGAAATACGCATACTATAATGAAAGTATCTACGAAAGTGGAACAAATAATGGATACTGCTTTTTATGGGGTGAAATTGATGGTAAACGTGGCAGTAATGAGATCTCAGCAATCATGCACAAATCTTTGGACAGGACTGACAATGCGGGAAAAAATCAAAGAATTATTATACTGTGATTGGTCAGAATAAGAACCGGGCAACACTGGGTATGCTATCTTATTTTATGAAAAATTCAACTTTCATTGAATTGATAGAAATACATTTTCTATTACCAGTGGGTCTATTCTGTATTTATCGACCGCTAAAGTGATAAAGTGATAAATATTATCAAACTTTGTATTATAGAATACAAAGTTTGTATTATAGAATTAGCACTTATTGTAACAATTACAATACGTTGATTATAATTGTTGCAATAAGTACTAACACTTTTATATAAACCTACCCTAAGTTTGATAATATCTATCACTTTAGCGGTCGATAAGTATACTGCCCCCATAAGGAAAAACACAGCTAATGGGAAAAAATTAAAAATTAAAGTAAGTATGAGGTGACATACTAGATAAAATTCTGAACATAATTTCATTACAAAATAAACAGAAAATCATTTATTTTAATATACAAATCATCATAATGTGTTTGTTACTTTTGCAAAAATGTTAGGCTTTTCGATGCAACAAAACAGTAAATAATGATTCATAAGCAAAAACACAGCACATCTATCGGTTTGCTGCGTTTTTTGCTTAAAAACGCTGGCTTACTGTTTTTTTGTTTATGATTCTAGAATTGTTACACAAACGTAATACCGCATGTAACTGGTAATAGTGAGATAACCTCAAATTATTCATTCACTTATTTCATATCGGCCTACATTTTTAACGATTTTTTAAGATTCAAAGGTGATTAGGTTCGAAATTGGACTAAGAATCGTGAAAAAAAGATTCTCAACCTTGTTTTGGAGAGTATGCAATTGGATAAACTTGATCAAAATGCTGCAAAATCCAATGAAATTATAATGGCAAGTAAAATGTTAATGACTAGTTAATTACTTTTTAATTACCACATTTAAATATCATGTTAATTATATCTAATGGCCATCTACTGAAAACGCGCCAGTCCCGTTGTTAGCACTAAATTAGTTTTTTAATCTTAATCCATCATAAAACACATTTCTAACTATCTGGTCTTATTAAATTAATGATATTTGTACTTATGTCTCTGAACATTTGATATTTAAAAATAATGCAAACGGAAATTCCTCAATATTCCTTTTTTCCAATGTGAGCCGCATGGCTGCTTCTAAGTTTACATCTGTCAACTGGCTTTGATATTGGTTTTTTATGAAGTGCATTACACTGAATAATCTTTCACAGTATACAGTAGTAGGAAAAAATGACAATATTAACTCATTTAGTGCTGACACTGCGACTGGCCATTACATATAATTAACATGATATTTAAATGTGATAATTAAATATTAATTATCAGGTGAGCAGTGATTGTGTTAATAAAGCAATTATTGCCAACTCTTTAAATTGACTTTATTCTCAGAAACGGACTATTTCACATATTATGATCTCATCAGAAAAACACATTATGGATCATTTTTGAGGGTGGAAAGAAATTTAAGACAAGTCATGTGTATTCAACCAATTTTATAAATACCAAAAAACCACTGGTGTAGACCCTACGTGAAGGACAAGTATTGTCATTTCAATATTATTTAATAAATAAATACCATTACATTAAAAATAAGTATTTCATTTTTCAAAAATATCCATTACAATTTAAATTATAAGCAAAAAAACATATTTACTGTTTTTTTCCTTACGAAACTGACATTATTCCATTCAAAATCATAAATAAAAAGACAATAGTGAAGTTTTATAATCAATATTTTTGTAATTTTGCAATTTTTATGTAATCAAAATATCAATTTTTAAATAATCTATTATAAACCGAAACATTTATTAAAATTGATTAATTTTTAATGAAGCAGCAATGAAAAACATGTTATGCGCTCTTTTCTCAAAATTGACTTTTTCCCATTAGCTGTGTTTTTGCTTATGGGGGCAGTATAGAATAGACCCACTGGTCGTACTACGATGCCGGTCGATTCCATTCATGCGACAATTGAGTCATTTATATAGTAGTTTGGGCACTATCAAAATGACCCACCATCATTTCCAACGCTAGGTCATCATGTCATATGCAGAATTCCGTGACTGGAAATCTTTCGCTGCTACTTGCATTCCTTCAAAGTTCAAAATTAAATTTGGTGAATTATGAAAGGCATAATTTAAAAAACTTACCAAATATTGTACCTACTCTGGTGACAGTAGGACTAAACTGTTAGACCTAGAAAATGTCATCAGATCCCGATCAAGTGCTGTGAAGCTTTAAGGCCATGCATTAGTTGAAGCACGGTCTAAAAAGATCGTTGCTAGGCGATGTGCGGATTGCGGGTCGCGGGTGAAAATGACGCCTGTCAAACGAAATATCATTTCTCATATAAATCCAACATACGTCCATTTTATGTTCTGTTTATTATTCTATTAGTATCAATAATAATATATTCATTGACATGTTTGCTTTTTAAAGTAAATGGGTAAAGTTTTTAGTCATCTTTACACGATTTTAGAATTAATTGGCCCGTCGCCATCACGCAGCAAAGTGACGTGCGTCCGACTCCACGTTCTCTCAATGAATGCGAAGCAAGTACAAATTTTCGTCGCGCGTACAGTTGAACATTATTTGGCGTTTCACTGATGCGTCACCTTAAGCGCAGCCACCCTTGCTGTATAGTGCTAAATCACCAATATCGGAAATCCAGTATAACGAGTAACAGTATAAAAGTCTCTGTGTTAAATGTAATATCCCTCAGAGATGACGGATGAGTTTATAAAACTGCCACATGGATTATCAGTGGAAGATACTTTACCGGAATCCGATCAGGAAGATGTGAATGAGGATAATACAGCGATTACTGCTTAAAAAATGTGGGACAATAATTTTTTTGTAAAACTGAATAGTTGATTACAATTTTATTTTATCATAATTAGTAGGTCCCCATATTTAATTATGTACGAGTAGATACGTACCTATTTCATTTTGAAAAATAATATTGATAATATAAGCGAAACCTTAAAAATACCAATCATTTATTTTTATTTTACCTATATGTGATTAAGTATCTACAAGCAAAAATATTAATTTAAAAAGTCAAAGTATTTTTAATTTATTTAACAACGTCCCCTTTCGTAAAATAAATGGGTGCTTTTGTTATTTATTTTAATACTTAATTAGTAATGCCCTGTGATGATAATTAGCATGAAATTTATAAATAAAAACGACTACGCCAAATAGCGTAAGCGACATGCCTGGAAAAAATATCGTGTCATAGACATAAGCAAAACAGCGTTACCGCCACTATCTCGAAAACTAAAAGCACTAATGCAATTGTTTTATAATTTCCGTATAGGCAGTAACCAATTATTATTAACCACATTAACAGAATTCATTTTTGGAACTAATTACGGAAATAATTTAAAAAAAACCTTCTCCTGTAAAATTTATGAATTGTCGCTTACGTTGTTCTGCCGATTAAGGGTCGATATACTCTAACGGTCTAACGAGTATGATAATTTAATATCACAATATATTATATTAATGCGTATTACACTACATATTATGTGAAACATGGGATGCTCTATTTGAGTGTATTGACAAGTATGGAGTCTAAAATACCATTTTTATTAGTACGAATGTTACTTTACGTTACAGTTTCTATTCGGTAAATGTCTAAATCCCCCAATATAATCAACAAACAACAATGGAGCTGAATGAAAGTTCGCCGAGACAAAGGATTGCGCAAGTACCAACTTGTATTGTGTAATTAGCGGTAATTAACGAATTAAACTTTTGTTTTGTGAAGTTCCCGCCGATGGTATCGGTGCAAATTTGCCGGAACGACCCTTCTACCGCTTCATTAAACGCTATCGTTTAAAATTAATAATTCGCCTGGAAAATGAGGGTCTTCATCAAAAACAAAAATAAGCGACTATATAAATGGGAAGACAGTAACGACCTAAAATGTCTAAGAAATAGGGAACTCAGAAATATTGTATCATATTCAACGTAAAAGACAATGCAAGAGACGTAGTGCCAAAAATTATGATAAGACCAAAGTCATTTAGTCGTTTTCGAATGACTCTAGAATTGTTACCATTTTCAATCAGCTGTTTTCATTTTTCTCTGCCTTGATATGTATAATACCTACTAGTTGAATAAGTAGGGGGAAAGTCATTAAATGTCCACCTTCATATTGAGAGTAAACTGACACACAATGACATTTTCCTGGACAGACCATGACGTCACTAATTTGGAAGTCTTAAAACGAGCCAATACGCCAAGACAATCACCATATTATGAAGAAATTCTGTATACTTCTACTTCGCCCATATTTATAGAAATTAGAAATACAATTAGTAATTTCAACTGATAATGCAGGGAAAGCAGCAATTATTTTTTTAAATGCCTGCAGTTATTCACAGATGCGCGGGATAGCAGCGCGAAATGAAGGTCTACACATTAATCTGAAATACGAAACCAATTTTCCCTTTTACAGCCTTAATACGAGTATGTGTATGCTCCGTCTATATAGAGATTTTCTTAGCTAGGTATTCTTACACGAGGAGAATCGTTTTTATTATATACGACTGAAATAACAATTAGATGAACGACCAGGAATTGTGAGTGAAGCAAGGTATATTCTAACAAAATAAACGTATTCTAAAAAAAACGCTAAATCATCCCATGCCAATTTCGGCTTCAAACGTATAACAAACTGGGCTAATTAGGGCGAATCACATGTCATATGCGCACATTTCTTTCATTTGATTTCTAGCTGAAAGAAAAACTCAAAAATTGGATAAACAGGTATAACAATGTCATTTCTAAAAATAAGGCCTCGTTATCGTGAGCTTTCTGTTGGCGTGGAGTCGAAGCTTTACGAGATAACAGCCAATTATAACTCGGTTTTGTTTACTGCGATCGCTTTCACGGTACGGATTTCTTTGACACTGAATACGTCGTCTTCGTTTCTCCAAAATCAATCCATCACGCATCAGCCGCGTGTATTTTCCCACTTCCACAAAGGTTTTCTAATGAGAATAATATAATATCGTCACTGTACAGGCCAATTGTCGTAACCCTCACTTTTCACCGAAGTGACATTTTTATGGCAATGGACTTATTGCATACTCTTACACGAACTGCAAAAGTATCATAAATCCCAAAAAATATATTTCATATCAAAATAATTCAAAACTATTTTTAAGCCATTTGTAACTTGACAAAAAATATTCCAGCCAAATGCTGTAACCCTCTAAATCATGGGTGGCCAACCTTTTCAGCAGCCGGGCCAGATTCTAAAAATGAGATTTCCTACCGGGCCGCACAACCGATTTTTTTTATTATACAAAACAAAAAATAATTATATATTAATAAAATAAAACATAAATGAGAATCAAACATATTTATAAGATTAGTTTTTATTTAAATAATAAAAAATAAACAAAATAATAAATTTTAGTGAGAAGTTTGATTTTGTGTGGCAGAGTTGAATTGTGTGGCATCAATATCGATATCGAGTAAGGTTGTTCCTACGTGCAAACAGTTTTCCAAATGGAAATCAGTGATTCGTGTTCTCACTCGGGATTTGATATGCTTCATCCGACTAAAAACCTGTCCACATGTATAAGTGTTTCCAAATAGCGAAGTCATCATTAGAGCATGTTTGTAAAATGCAGGATATTTCTCCTTGTCCAAATATGTTTTGTAAAACTCAGCCAAACCAACCTGATGGAATTTCTCCTTTAACTGTTCATCGCAACATATGTCACAATGTTCCATGTGTAAATTTCCCGGTAATAAATTCACGTCTATGGAGAATGGCGTTGCAAATGCAGCAAAAAGCACAGGGTGGTTTTTAAAATCATGAGCCAATATCGAATCCCAATTTGCGAAATTAGCACATTTAGTGGTAGCATTTGATTTTATTTTTATTTTCTCACTGCGCCACGGGCCACAAGTTGACACCCAGTGGGCCGCATGCGGCCCGCGGGCCGGGGGTTGGCCACCCATGCTCTAAATGCAAGCCACTGTTATGTCAAAAAAAGAAAATTCTCAATTTGTATGAAATGAAATAATATATATAGGTATAAAAAAAAAAAATAGTATATAAAATAAAAGGTAAATGCAACGCCCACAGTTTTTTTCACTTCCTGAACAATTTGATATTTGAGGGTAACGATAATTGGCCTGTACAATGACGATATGTTTTCTCACTCACACTGGGTCGCCGATTTCGACATCGTAATTAAGACGTATATCTTCGGTTCTGAATTACGTGTTTAATTCTACTAACCCTGTTTTAAGTAGATAGGATTTGTTTACGTTTTATCTTTATATTAACGGCTTATAAACGTAAGCAAACATTTCTACAACTCAGACACGATAATGACTACTATGACTACGAAATATGTATCGAGTTGAAATAGATTTATAAATTTTCAAATACCTACCAAGCGATAATGAAAATATTGATAGATGAATACATTATCACTATTGTCAGAGAAGCACCAGTAAAATGTGCATTCACCCTAAGGTTTCCCTCCATTTGACAGATATCTACAGACGAGACTTTAGCATAGGATGCGTTTAATAACAACAAAAAATACGAAGTAGTTGGGCGACCCTGATTTTTTTGGATTGGGCAATTAAATAAACAACACATACGATTATAAAGCTAAAAACTAGATTAATAAACGTTATTAAAAACTGGCGTGGGAGATAAAGAATCCATGTCTAGCCTCAAAAAACAATGACAGGATAAATTTACATCCTAAATGTGTTATTTATTTATACACACACGTTGGTAGAGACTGACCTGTCTATCTTTTCCAGATCTACCGGCATCCATGATAATTAAATGAAACTTGTTTACGGATGCTGCTACCTCATGAAAATATGTTTTAATGGGTGCAGAAATAACCTGCCATTAGTGATGCCAATTGAGAGGGCAATAACCATGTTTAATGACATCGCTTTGAATATTGATATATTCCACTTACGTGAAGGTGAATTTAGGTGGACGTTTTTAAGATAGGGTCTATCAATAGTTCACTCTGTGCGCTTCCATCTACTTTTATTGTATTTCTTTTCTTATTTTATTTCTTATTTTATTACTTATAGTATTTACTCACATTTCTCTGTATTTTATTTTTAAAATTTTTAACACTTATTTTATGTCATGTCGTGAACGCTTTGAATTTATAATTTGTTATGTTCATTATATGTAAAATAAATAAATTTGAATTCGATTTGATTTGAAATAATGTCACACCTAAATAGTATCTAATTCACTCTAATATTATAATGTGACGATTTGTGATGGTGGGAGATTTTGTAGAAATTGTATTTTTTTCTGAGAATACAATATTCAATGGAAACATTATATTGAAATCAATGATAACTAATGGGGGGGGTTAAAATGGGACATAATTTAGAATAAAATATTTTGTGACTTCACTTATGGATGACCTTGTGTAGAAAAAGCCAAGCATAATTAATAATACATTAATTTAGTTATATAGGATCCTTCCAGTCATTATTATGTTAACAGTGCCTATGAATCTTATCTAATATAGTTTGATTTTAATTATAATATCAAGCCATAGGCCATAGACAGTGGCAAGAGAGACAATAAATATGACCAATAGACAATCGATAATAATGTCCAAATTGGCAACAGTTGCTGAACTTTCAGGAGCCGTGGGCGCGGCCAAAGGCACCGGATGCCCATCAATCATCCGGTGAGAAAAACAAACGAAGAGAGAGAACGATGCTTAATTTGGCCGAAATTGTGCCTCAGCCCTGTCACATAATAACATAATAATATTGAGATGTTTACGCGGAGCGAATAGATGGCCGAGGCCTGATGGATTATCGTGCCATGTTCCCTTCTGCCGCCCCCAAAGTCGAGCGTAAAATTTCCATCACATTAATAATACAAGAAAATGTTTTTTTTTTCAATTTTATTAATACGCGCTGGAATAAATTATTAATCCGAATTTCTCGTGTTTCGCGATGTAATGTTTAGATATTGACTTTGACGGCGTGAGATACGGAAATAAAAAAGCAGAGATGTACATAATTATGAAATCGACTGGTGCTATTTTATTTCAAATCATTGAATCTGTTGACACAGCAATTATTGAAATAAACTTATCCTATATTAAGAAAAAAGCAAAGGAAATCACCTTGCTTTATAGCCCCACCATGGAATAAGCCAAACCGAATCGTTTATTACCCTCAAAACTTACGCTGTTTCCGTTTACAACCATGTACTAACTAGTCGAGTGTTCATGGAGGTGCTTGCGAAACTGTATACAGAAATCGCTTCGTGTTCCATAATGATCCATTCAAATAACGGTGTTTGTACATGCACGTCTATTTCAAACAAGTATTCCTTATACATAAACAGAAAAATATTTTCCTCTATGGCCACTTGTTGATGTCTATGGGCGCTTAACTTTCAAATAAACGATAAATTTTCGCATTTTGCCGCTAGATATCCCTAGTAGTCTCTATATGTTGAACTCGCTATTACATACTTTCATATTTCTTTTATTTTTAGATGTAATACTACATTATGTTACGTTATTGAATAAATATATAATCATTCTCTCTCAATTACTTAACGTGGAGGGTAAACAAATAAAAGTAAATGGTTATCGTGATAGTATAGGTACCTACCATATAATTATTATGCATAAATCGATTTCAGCACAATCATGTGAATTGAGTTGTTAAAAATATAATATTATATTTATTAGATTTTCATGAATCTGCGTCTGATGTGTATTTACTAACGAAACTCTTGAATTCGAAAGCGTCGCCGCTTTTACGAAATTTGCGGCATTGTAGATTAGCTTCATCTACGAAAGCAAAGTTTAGTATACCTAAATAAAGCAGTCATGACTGAATAAAATGAGGCACCAATTATAGGATCAATAAAATTGTAAAATAGATAATACCATTAGACAATAATCAAAATAATTCACAGAATCATAATTTAATACGGAAGAAAACAAGTACCTATGACAATTATCAACAAACACGGGCTGTCAGTTGCAATCTGTCAAACATCGACTCTGGCAAATTTTGCAATCGGTTCGCTAAACTTATGGTAGAGGGGCATTCTGTGTACGGATTCGGCGAGATGCTTATATACAAAATCTGGATGAACGCAATTATACGTTTTGCACGCCATCTGGCGTAAAATCGCATTCGAAAATATTGGATGAACAGGGTATTAGTCAAACTCCAACTAAAAGCAACGGAGGTTATTAAAATCGACAACTTAACTGCTAGTTCGTTGCCGGACCGGCAATCTTACTTTTTTGACAGGTAGCCGAATATCGATGTGTCAGGCCGCCGAATATCGAAAAGCTCCGATATTAATTTTAAATTTTAATTTGTTTTTTTCTCTTTTAAATTTGATCGTTGCAAAGAGTTATTTTGTATTTAAACCCTTATTGAAGTATTTATTGTGATTTTATAATATAGGCACATCTTTCATTTTTTTCATAGTAAGTTTGTATAATTATAATACATTGAGAGTTATGTTTAAATTCTCATTGTAATATCATTATTGTTATTTACACAGTTGACGTAAGTAGTTTCTTAAAGGATTAATTAGTTACCATCGTTTTAATAACGCTACCTACAATAATAGGTACAGATAAAATAATATGTTTACCATATTTTAGGTTGTTTTTTTGTTTAAATGTTAGCTTCAGCTATCATGGAATCCATAGATGAAAATATAATACAAAACTCCTATGCGATCAGAAATGGACGCCCCAAATTTGCAAGACATTATCGAACAAAGTACTACAATACTTTTTTTAAAGCTTTTAAGCTGCCTCTCGATTTTAAACAACACTGCATTCGTAGGTATATTTCTAACTGATAACGAATCCCACGATGGCCGAGCGGTAACGTTTCGGCCTGTAATGACGGGTACAAATCCCGGAACCGGCAAAAAAAATATTTTTTTGACAATGTGTATTTGAACCTAATAAATTGAGCAAGTGGCTAACATCCATTTCTCGTAACATCAAAAATCTGTTAATACAATCTCCACTCTGTGAGCTTCCATATTATGATCTTCATATGATCGTACCTACATATAAAAATATATCTAGCTGTATCAGATTAAATTTGAAAACGGCCATATTGTTCGTGCTTTTACAAAAACATCGTTCATCAAAGAGATAAGCAGAAAGAAATTCCCTTTTCTTCGCCTCACCAATACTCTTCCTAAGTACTCAGATTTCCGCGATTATCAATAAAAAGGGGAATCGCACAAAGTGTGATATTGCGTGTTTTAGGTGTAAAATATAGTATTATTTATTAATGATATACTATTACCAGTTCGTAATATGATCAAGTAGGTACGTAATGATAGTGATACACAAAGAATTTTTTTCTCCAACACCTCTCGCGTCAAATGAAATATTCTCACAATGTAGGAAGCTGATGCCACCCTTCTCTACAAATATCACAATATCGTCTGTAAGAAGATAGAATACTATGTAGGTACCTAGGTATACTACGGATTCTGTATATCACGATTTTTTATACATAATTTGAAAACATCCACATCCCATGTACCTATATATAATATTATATACCAACTAGAGAAAATCTTTTTTGAAAAAAAAAAACACGACACCTGACGGGACTTGAACCTGTAACCACAGCAAATTATGTATACCTATTCAATATATTACATTCTCATATCGTTGAATAAAAGAAACAGTTTATTTTTTATTGCCATTACATGAGATTAAGCATTTACTAGGTGGAATTTCATGAATCATAATTTGATTCGCCGTATAAATTGAAACAGCGATCAACGAATTTAAATGCTGTACACTGCTTCACCGTGAGTGCACTGACTATACCATATTCTTCAAATTGTTCTACGTTTACATTAAACAATTAATACAAATCTAAAGATGGTACCACCAAAAATTGTTAGCGACAAAGCACACTGAGAGTGACCGTGCGCGCATCGCACGGCCTCTTGCAGTGTGCTCCGCCACTTAGATCACGAGAAATATAAATTGAAGAAGGCTTCAAGTTTATTACAACGTTTTTCTTAGGTCGTATTCTTATTTGTCCGGTACAAATCTTGCAATCAATTTTTAATTAACTTCCCGACTAGCTAGACATTTGAAACTTTTAGAATATATCATAACACGATGCCAATGCATTTTTTAAATACTTTTAGCCATCTTTAAGTAGAATTGAATTCATTTTTAGTTAATTCTGTTTTGTATGAAAAGTTATTTCGATACCATTATTGGTTGCCAGTGGGTCCTAGCAACTAAATTATTAAATAATATATACGTGCGTTACTATGGAAATCAATATGAAATGACAAGTATAAATACAAAAAAAAAGTACAAATATTTTAAGTTAGTCAAGTCTAGTTTATATGATTCAACAGAAAATTTGAAAACGTTGTAAGTATATAAAAAGTTCTTTTTATCTTGTAATTATTTTTACTTCTATTTTTGATAAACCTATACTTTAGTTATAGCTAAATGATTGATTACTGTATGTAGGACTAAACCTTGCTAGTAGCGGCAGTTTAACTGGACACACAAATAAATAAAGCAGGTCTTTATAAAGTAAGTTATAAATTCGTCTTGTCTGTTAGTTGGGTTATAAAAGTACTTACTACAAACGAAATCAAATGAATAAGTAAAGAAACACGGCCGTAAAACGCTTCAATGACTTTCGAGTTTTATTAACGCGGCAAACGGGTATCTTTCTATAACATTTTTAATTCGAAGAAATGAGAGTGAAGAGGCGTTGTTTATTTCACGAATAACTGATATCTTAGCGATGTCAATAGCAGGTAAGGGATATTTTAAGTTGTGTAAGCTCTGAAGCCAGTTCGTAAGGGATGATACAAATTTTAACTGAAACAGAGCCAAGTAAACTTAAGTTAAGTAATTCTCGATAAACGGTATGTACCTACCGCTCAGCATCATGGCTTCGTCTAGTTGTCTAGTAAACGTTTCTACTACTTTTCAAACTAAATCCGGCATCTGACATATGGCGTTAAATCTAGCGTTTTTCGATACCTCCCAACCGCTGTAAACTTCTCATAATAAAGCCCGACTATTATTATAGCGGATTTGCATTAAAATCAACATGTTGGCCTTTTGTACCTTATGCCGTGTCCACATTGGCTATAAGTTACTGGCAACCTCATTAAATTTCACGACAAATATAATTTATATGACCATAAATTATTTTAATCGAAATTTAATGAGGTTGCCAGCATTTGTTGCCAATGTGGACACCGCTTTATATAATATTATGAATGTGACATACAAAATGATGACTAAATTTCTTACCTGCATTCATTTTGAATTCTATTTTAATAGTTGCCCAATCCGAAATTAAATTTCGATCTCTGTTTTGTTAAAAGAAGGTTAATAATTATGAGAAAATTTTTAAATGATAGTTTCTAGAACCGTTTTGAGAAAATCTAACATTTTTTTCTGCCATCTGGCTTAAGCCGCGTTGACACGGTCCAAGTACGGATCCAAGTACACTTGGATCGACTGCCATCCAAGTGACAGCTTCATAATATTTATTCCTATCCAAGTTAACTTGGATGAGTAGGACGCGGTCCAAGTAGCTTGGATAGGAATAATTAGTATGAATATGTCTACTTGGATGGCACTCGGTCTTAGTGTACTTGGATCGTACTTGGACCGTGTCAACGCGGCTTAATATTCTTACGCTATCTGGCATATTATGTTTGTGAACAATTTCTTCATCCAGTCATCAACTTCTCGTATGGCGGCAGGGTACATAACAAAATCGACTGTATTATATGTATTATAACATTATTTAGACGTAAAAGTAAAATCGAACATAAAACACGTATGTATGAGCCTTCTCACGTGGGCGATTTACGGGTGACTATACGGATACGGCCATCTATTTCCTGTAGGTACTACAGCTTACGGTGAACTGTTATATGTAACAGTTACAATTTACATGTAATCCCATCAAACTTTACGTTAATATACGAAGACAGTCTAACCGAGCTGTCTTGCGATAATACATAAAAAACAAAATTTGTAAAAATTTAAATTTTTGGCGATACACCGAGTAGGGTTAATTTGGACACAATATACCGTCGGTATTTTGAAAAAAGGGCGAAGTAACCAAAATGCTATTTTAAAGGAGGAGGATTTTTAACTGCTGACATTTATTCATTAATTACCTGTGGATGATTATAAATGTCTAACAAGTTTACAATAAAGCTTAGAAAGAATACTGTCTTTATAATATAATATTTTAAAAGACGTAATATGTCACATTCGCCTTTCATCCGTAACACTGTGGATATTCGCCCTTACAATTATCGTTTTTAAGTACTTGCCTGTGAATATACAAATTCGCCGTTTTTACACAACAAAGCTAGTAAGGTACATATTATATTTTTCATTAAAATCTCAATTACGACAAAATGGTTGATTTACCAGTGTCACAAAACACCGACGATATTATATTGCTTGCTGGGCGAGTGTTTCTCAATGAAAGTGTCCTTGCGGATAATTGCATCCCATCGTAATTTACTAAACGTACTTAATACATAGTAATCTTTAATGTGTATTTTTATCTTTATTCAAGACCGAATAAAAAATGCATTGGAATTCAACAACAAATTATTGACCAATGTCTTTCACAACATTAACACAAAGCGTACGGAGTCGGCGTATTACCTTATCCTAATTACAAAGACGCGAGCCATATCAACACCGTTTAATGCATTTCGTTAACAGGAATGGTTTCTGACATGTTCTGATGCCGGCCGTAAACTCTTGCGCTTTATTAACCCATTACTGACGCACCGAACGCACGTCCATCACTCCACTTGTGGATGACTCGACAAGAATCGTCTGATTCATAAAATAAAATAATTATAAACACAACGAATCATGTTAAATAATTGTACCCCTTTTCGGATGAATAGCGTTATCCTGTAATATTCGTTTTGAGATAAAACTTAAACATTCTGACATCACTTCACTGAATGAATTCTACTAACATTTGAAGGTTTTACGATGTAAATACTAAAATTTGTAACATTTACTATCTCGATACTATACCAACTCAACCCCTCGCAGTCCAGTGCGTAAGGCGCAGGTCTTCCACCCGGGGGTACTGAGTTCGATCCCCGTGAAGTCATAATATATATATGTGATTTTCTCAAAACCGTGGTGTTTCTGATTGTTTCACTTCTATTACAATACTACTGTCATTGGGCCTCATGGGCTGTTAACGTTAAAAATAATATTAAATTTGTAAATATATTATTGCATAGGTTTTTGCGATTATTAATTGTGACTGCAATACACATTAAAAAGAGAAATGTTATTTATAAATTATTCTGCATCAACATGGACTAAGATTTTGAAGCAGGGTACTTTATGACGTTCATGCCATAAAACCCAAGTAAAACAAAACGCACCGACTGCCCACAAAAATTTAATGCGCATTACATTCACAAGACAAACTTTAATGCATAATACCTATTCTTTGACATGTGTCTAAGTTTATCCGATATTTTTCCACACGAGATCCGTAGCTTGTTATACCACAGGCGGTGTAGGTAAGTCAGTTCTCATTGATTTTGTGTTCTCCAATTGACTATCGATAGTTTCTTGGTTTCGCCGCCAGAGGCGTCAGTGATGTGATCTTACTCATTTCACAAATGATAGCTGTCGCACACGATCTATTATTCTAATGTCTGTCACATGTTGTAAGTTCAGAAATATACAATAAAACTCAAAATTGTTGTGTTCGTGTTCTGTAATGCACGCCAGAAATTTCAAGGCATAATCAGACACCTTTCAAAATAGCATGCTAATTTTCTTAACTATCTCACGTAAATTAGCCTAGCCACCGTGTTAATTTTAGAAATCAGAGTCTAGTTGTCAATTTTAAACTATGTATTTTTATTGGTATGTAGGCAAATGTAAATTGTTACCACGATAACGCTCTTCTTCCGGGAAAGGGCTCAATTTCCCTTGCTTATGTATTTAACTTGTTCACGCAACGGTCGAACCGGCTCGAAGAATAATCTTCACCTTCAGTATTCAGAGTCGAATAATAAATGAGGTATTTAATTATTATTAGAGGAACGGCCATACAGTCTCAATCACAAGTTAGTCAGTATTGTCACACTTAACATACGACGTTGGACCTAGTTTGGCCACGTGTTAAGTATCCTTCGAAAGAATCGGACATTTATTCAGGACAATCGGATATTCCGGAAAATACCACACTGTTCTTAATAATATGGTACCTAGTGTGGCCAGAATAATACGACATTCTTATTATAACTTAAGGTAAAATAACGAAGTTTGGGAATTTTATCCCGAATCGTGACATCGGAAAGAACACCGGGAAAAGTGGCAAAATTTTGGGGAAGCCTTCACCCAGTGGTAGACCGTGTCCGGAAACTTGTACGTATGCAGTTCGCGGTATCACACTTCACCGTAAAATGTTGTATTGGAAATATATGGCCAGCACTCCAGCAAACAACTTCATTTTTTGCGAATAAATTATGGTTATGGCATTGCATTTGAAAATAATCAATAACTAACAAAACTATTGTAACGCAATTCAGTGATCCGGTCTTGGAATACAGTGTACTCTTCGCATGACGTATTTTGTGTCCAGAAACTTGTACGTATGCAGTTCGCCGTATCACACTTCACTGTAAAATGTTGTATCGGAAATATATGGCCGTACATTAAAGACCGTCCAACCTCTTTGAGTCGAATAGTACTGACATAAAATGCATGTCTAAATAAAACACGGTTCTTGTCGGTTTACACTTTACAGTTTACAGAAAGCCAGCAGCAAACACATTTTGAATTATTTGTTAGGTTCGGTTAGGTTTTCATTCTTGAATTCATGGATTTTTCCAAAACCCGCTATGAAAATTGAATTATTGTTCATATTGAATCTAATAAAATTAGAGACCGTATAGTATATGGTCATCTCTTTCCGATAAGAAAGCTCACGGCGAACTGTGCCACGGTGAAATGCTATACGTACACTTCATGTCACCGTGGTAGACGATAGTGCACTATAAAAGTATCCACTGACTAGTAAGAGGTTAACATCAAAAAAATCTACGCTGGTTACGAAATTCCATCCCATCTCAACAAAAAAAAACTTGTCAGATTAACATTATAAAAATGATCGTCCTTAAAATGCGAGATAAAGTGTAAAATGTCGCTTATCTGCTCGCGTACAGCTAATGGCTAATGTATCTGGAGAACGACCGCTTTAATGGCTTAATTACCATGGCACTGAGAACTTTTTACGAGACGAACCCTCTAAATATTATCTCCCCCATCGCGACGAATAATAATATAAGCCATGATGATGAAAAATATTTGTCACTTAGATTCTATCTGAAAAGCGCTTATAGAAAATCCGAAGAATCGCTATAGTTTACACCGATATCCAAGGAGTGGTACCTCGATGAGCACGCGCGATTATCCTCTGCATATCTTCACACGACAAACCATAGAGTCTGTGCGAAAGAGTGCTGTAAACCTAACTCTTCAACAACCGGTATTATTAGTTGATCGATTTTCAAATTTTAATTGTCAATTTATTAATTTGTCACACATCACCACGCTGTTACAAATTATACATAAGTACGAGTAGTATTTATGTTACGCCGAATGTACGAAATTGACTATTACATGAAATGGGAAAAATTTTGGCTACTTCATTTGATAGTCAAGCCCGTTGCCTTATTCATGAATTAGACAAAATATCTGGCGAGTGCGTGAATTCGGCAGTAATTTTTCTGCCTAGTTCATGCATTGGACAAATTAGATAGTAGCGCTACGGTGGTATTTTTTGCAACTTACTAAATGTGTCAAATTCTCATGCATTGGCCAAAATTTACGTATATTATCTATGGTCAAAATAGATGGTCGCGTTCCAGTGGTGTTTTTTGCAACTAATCAAACTAACCAAATGTGTCAAATGTCATTGATTATTATATAAAAATATACCAATCAATAACTACAATAACGTTCATATCCATTTACTATGCGCAAAAAAAATCTAGAACTATAATATGATAACGGAAGAATTTTATTAAAAGGTATTTTCGCGATTTGATTCATGCTTGGGTATCAATCGTGCAATGGTCGATTGTTTGTTTGTGATAGTTTGTTGACACTTGTTAGCTAACCTCAAAATGGACATTCAGTTGAATTCAGAATTACAAAACCTAACCTAATAATAATAATAGTATATTATGTCCAATTGTAACTAATAAAACCATCCGTATTAAATTTACTTTTTCTACTGTCATGTTGACAGTTTAAGAATTCCATACCCTGGCGAATTCACGTACTCGGCAGATAATGTGCTTGACATAACGGGCTTGACTATTACATGAATTAGCCAAAATTTTGGCCATTTCATGTAATAGTCAATTTCGCACATTCGGCGTAACATTTATACTACGTTCACACGATTCCAATTACAAAATAATAGAAACGACATAAATGTACATACAGAAAGAATAGTGAGTAATCAATGAGTATATATATATTATATAAAAATCGCATCTGCGAATTTCAAAACTGATAATACATTGTATTGACCATTTTACATAATCAACACTTATCGAACTAAAAACATGAAAAAGATCTGACTAACACTAAACTTAATAAATTAAATTATTAATATTCAATATTTTTATCATTAAAATGTAATTTGATAAGTTCAAGATGACAAAACGATTTTTGAAAAATTAATAGTTTTTACACATGTTTCTAGTTTAAAAACATTGATTTTTCTAAAAAAAAATAATAATAATAATAATAGGTATAACTCGAAATCCATTTCAATATCAATTCGTGACCGCATCAAATCAAAGCTGTGATATAAAATGAAGGTTAATATATATTATTATGTAAATCATACTAAACCATTGAAGGAAAAACATAGGGAAAAATTAATTCATTTCAGATTCTCTTTCTTCAAAAATTTTATTTGTCAAATAAATTTGTTGTTATCGCAAAGGAAAATTTTGTTCGTAGGTTTTTTATTTTCATACGGGAGGTTTTATCCAAGGGGTATTTTTCCTGTTACCATTACCCACCCCTGGTATATAATATAGATAAAGCATACGTCTCGACAAATGTATGTTAGAATACGATACTTACGAATAAATATTAATGTATTTTGTACCTGCTTGGTACCTACCATTAATATTTAAAGTAACTTGTAGTTAACGATTCAATTAACGCAAATGTATGGAAAGCGTGTTACAGTATAATATTAGAGAAGTACCTGGGTAGATTACCCACATTAATTCTTGAAATTTATGTTCATAGAGGAAAATTAGCACAGAATGTGCGCGAACGGTAACATTTGATTCGCGTTCAATTAATTTTACATAACATATAGCACGTGATATTTTAAATCATTGGTACACATCCAGTGAACTGCGAGCCATATTATGCTGCCGTCTATTTAAAGTATTGCAGGCAACAGCTGTCTAATACCAAATCACTGAGATCAAGTGCCTAGCAAAAAAGATTAATTGCTAACTCGAGGGAACTGGATCGAACATCCAAGCGCCGAGACCCTGACGAGAAGACGGAAGGAAGGAAGAATTCTGCAACGCCGGAAGCCGAGAAGAGGAACAACTGCACGGAAGAACTGCGCGGTGGCCTGTGTCGACGGCAATGACATTATTAATGGACGACGCACTCAATACAGTAGCTAGCAAGTAAATTCGCGCATTCGCATGTATAGGTAGACGTCACGCAATTTCCATTACGCGATATCACGCATCGGGAATTTATAGCAATATGACCTTTATTGTAATGGCGTTAGAGCAGTGTTTCTAATGTCAATGGTCATTTGAGCGAACCCGTTCGAACCGAACCATTCGGCAAACCCAACAAAAAGCATCAGGAATTTATAGCAATATCACCTTTATTGTAATGGCGTTAGAACAGATTATGCCATTCGGCAAACCCGACAATAAAGTGAGTGGCATTTTCTTTTCCAGATGATTCGTCCATATTAATGTCATTGGTCGACGGACGTCCTCGTTTTGTTTGTTCTATTAAGTACTTTTTTAAACTTACTAGAGATCCATTAATCCAGACCTCCGACCTGGCGTCGGTCGGTCGCGAGGCCGCCGAAGCCAGGTTCATCCATTAACAAAATCATGCTCACACTTCAGATAGTAACTAGATATAAAGGGGATAGGCCATAAATATCGCCTAGGTGGCCCAATTATAAAGCACAATATCCTAAGTAAGTTAGCTGTCTAAAGACAATATGCCAAACATTTTCTTGGCATATGAAAACAATACTACGAACTAAGTTTTCAGTGAATAACTGTAATATTTGTTTACACATGCTTAACTTTAATAGTGTATGTTCAGCCCCATTATGGTACGGCAAATCCAAGACAAAATTCCTAGCCTACCCCCACAATGATTGTAGTGGCTGATTGCAGGCATGTTATAAGCAATTCAGTTATTTTCATCGTCATCAAAGAAGTAATTCAATTACGAATTGGTCCACCCAACACCGCCTTAACCACCGTAATTCATGAACAACCAGAAACTCATTACCCAACCATCTATGGTGTGTGAGCACCAGACCGCGAAGCCAGCTCAGCGCGCCCGCCTCATTATCATTAAAGGTCAGTTCCTAGGATCCTTGGTAAAACCCCCCTCCCCCAAAAATATCCCCGTCCTATTACAGACCACTGAAAAGCGCCGCCAGTGTATTTTAAAAACTCCCGTCATGGTGGAGTGGCAGTATCTGCTTATTATCGCATCTGGTAAATTCTTATTTGTTTTTTATCTGTGGTCGTATCCAGATCATGGACTTAATACGTTGAGCAAATATCTAACAAAACAATCTCATAAAAAAGAGAACTGCTAATCTCTTCGTTTGGCGGCCGAGGTCTATACCACATTGTTGAACCAATCAAAAAAACAAACAAAACAAAAACAAAACTTGTGATAACCTAGATTCTTCGACTAGCTCTTAATTATTATGTTAAATTACACACTCAAGAAAAGGAGCTTATTGGAGCGCCGTTGGTTTATTTCTATACACTTTTACTTATATTACTAAATTATATAATTATTTCTCGTTGTTTTCATTTTTAAAGTAACAACTGTCACTCTGACGTTTAATCGTTTGTTTACGTAAGGAATTGCAAATGGCCGACAATAATACATTCGTTGCCTAGACAACGGAACAATTCTACTATCAAACTTGCTATTGTATACAGCTGACTGATTTGCAGCTAACTTCATACTGTCCGCACTTTTGTAACGGTATGCGCGCGCAGCTCTCAATTTCACTCTCTACCAAACGCCCCAAAAGAAAAAGTTTATCATACTGCAACAGATGTCATTGCAATGATCTCTCGTCGTCAAAATATCAATGTCGATCGAGCCAGCATAAAGTGTCCGCAATCTCACTAGCGTCAAGTGCAGGGTGTTCAGAGTATCTAGTATATTATACACTGTACATATTTTATTTAAAATACTATCTATATAATTGTTATAGAATATTATCCATTATGTATCCGTGACACGTCTGTGCGGGCCAGAAATATTATTGAAATTAAAAAATACCATACTGATAAAAATGTTGTGCATCACCGTTTTAAATGAACATGCGTATGCAAATAATGAATAAATAATTCGGCAACTACTTTGGATGATGCTGTACGGAAAAACCAGCATTGTAAAGCTACTGTAGCATCATTGTAGATATTATTATAAATATGTAGGTATAGGTATCTACTTAGTCAACCTTATGACAGCCGCAGTTGGTCCTTGGAAATTATTATGAGATTATTATAACAAATTGTGGAATTCGCACCATCTCTGGCTGGAAAAGGGAAGACAGCGTTGGGTTTAGGGCGGCTCTACCTTAAGGGTTCATAGGGATCATCCCCACATCCGTATCATGTAAAAAATTTAATACACGTCCGATAACAATTTAATTTATTTTATCCACCTAAACCCGTCGCTATTTTATAGAGATATTATTATTATTATACAAATAAATAAAATAATGATTAAGAGATAATAATATAATTATTTTAATTAAATATCTACTATTCCGCGTTGGCACCTATGTACAAATTAAGAAAGCTATGGCGTCTATTTTTCGCTGAGCGTGATGACTCGGTTCCATCCCGTCGTCGCGGTACAAATCCCGTTCTACAAAGGATGCTACGCACACCGGAGAGCGCTTCAAATAAGCCCGAGGGGGGTAAAAAATCTATAATAATAATTAATATCGTGTTAATATTTTAAGCACGCTTTTTAGATGTGATTAAGTCACGACTCAGATAAACATATTATTTATTCTGAAAATTACTCATTTTCCATTAATAAAATGATATTATTATAAGTGGCTTGGTAGGTACATAATGTATAATAATTATGAGGAAGTAGGTAGGTGTGTATATTTAATAATTAATGGTTAAACCCCACCACCTAGAAAGTCCTCGAGCCGCCACCGGTTGGAATGATGTACATTCCCCACACACATACATGCATTAGGGTCGAAATACGCATAATAAGCCCTACATAGATAAATTAATAATATTTTATTACGTATACATGATTTGGAACAGTTAAGAAAGATACATATAAGCCAGAAGATATCTTCGACCGAATGGAGTTAACTTAACTATTAAATTGTTAATATCGAGGTAGATTTTTGCAAGAACCTTTCTAATATAATCATAATGTATCTATACATCTAAGACCAAAAAAAAAACACTGAATGACGAATTCAACAAATTTAAATAATTGTGTGTGTGTGTTTATTCAGACTTGAATAAAAAATATTTTATAAAATTTGTATAAATTGGCATTCACTAATTGACTAATACGTAAAAACATGTTTTAATCACGCGTTTCGTTCACAGAATTATATGTTGTAATTAAAACTGAAATAAATCACAAATCGCTCCATGTTCGTTTCTTACAATGTCGAGCTGTAATTTTGTAGGTATCTTTGTAATAATTAATAATGTTCCACTGATTTGTTAAAATTGCGAGAAGGAATCTTAAACACTGAAAATATTATCATCACCAGCCGGGGTCGATACACTGCTGGATGGCAGCCCCTCTATTGTCCGACAGCAAGAAATTGACGATTACAGGAATTCGCTGTAATCGCATGTAGAAGACTTCTAGTGACGTAACTGTCATGGCGGCAACGCGTGTTTAAATAATGAAAGGGCTATACCTACTACTTTTCTTCTTTGCAATAAACCAAAACTTTACTAATAATAATTATAGTATCACTTCTGATCGTTTTAGACATATTTGTATTATAACAAGCTTAAAAATACGTAAACTGACAGATCCGTACGCTACGGTGGCGTAAATTGAAATGATAAATTTGGGGGCGCTCCTCATTTGAAAACGGAAATGTGATTTGATTAGCTACACTGGAGGGAATTGTTAGTTCACAGATTTAACACGTGGACAAAAAGTTCTTGGTTCAACAGTAGCTCCTAGCACTGTTCACGGGTCCCATACCTGCATCCTTCACTTCATACACGGACAATTAACCACTCATCCACCGCGTCAGCTAAATACGTAGGTATTGATTAATCCACTTCTAAAGTAAATTGTATTTAATTACACATTTTCTAAATACGTCACTAGATGTCCCTGGTAGCACCACATTCCACCTTAACCGCCAATTCTTGATGGAAAGGCATTATATTAATTAAAATAAAATGCAATAGTATTTTAAAATTATAATTAATGAATAATACAGTAGTTGTAAGAATGTAGCATCCTTTATTGATTATACACGATACGGAACAAGCAGACACACAAATTTGAAAAAAAAATATACCGAACGGCACATTAACCCATATTCATCACAGCGTGCTCAATTCCGTACAAACATTCTTTAGTAATATGTAGGTATGCTTCTGAGGTTATTTCAAATGATGTACTTATATAAATATAGTACCGACTTAATTCGCATAATTTAATCAAAATCAGGCCCCATTACGAGTCTCTCCCATACATTGAAAATTACAGTTACGGGGTGCGAATATTCATCAAATTAAATTCACAAAGGTCATTGGCGTAGAAAAATACTTTGTAAAACATAATATACCGAAATATAACTGCCGTGGCAGGTTTTTACTACGTAGAAATAAGTGCTAAATCGTAAACAGAAGGGGCATTAACTTCGCATCGCATCGGGAGCAAATGGCCTAAGAAAACCTATAAACTCTACTGGAAACAGGGGGAAATTTTTATATTTCGTTCAACGTGAGATATGAGGCTTCCGCGTGGGTGATATTGCCCTATTAAAATATCGTTCAGCGTGGACTCGATACAATATTAAATATCATTTTATATTCAATATCCAATATGTTTTATAAAATACAACGGAATTGATAAGTGCATCGTACAACAGTTAGAACATACAAAGTAAATATTAATTACAGTGAAACTGTTTTAGACGTGAATCGAAATGTTACGAAAATTGGCGCCTCCATTGCGGATCAATGACTCACCGGGTGTTTGCTACGGTTCGAATGAAGTGGACGCATTGTTTGAACATGTCGATATTTCAGTTCAAACGTATAACAAGTCAAAAATTTGCAGTTTGTAGTTGAGTATGAGGAATTGCTTAGAATACCAAAATCTACGAGAGATTATTTTAGAATGACAGCGATTATTATTTAGAATTAAGAAGGTATACGTTAATCCTGTCGAAACTTTTGAAAACTTCTACTATTAATATTAGAAAAATAAATTTATGTTTATAATAATATTATAAATATATTATTTAGATAATCTAAGAATTTCATTAAATACTAGGTGCAAAAAGAATAGATATAGGTACAGTTAGAGTTGGGTTTCGGGAATTTCCCGACGGGAATTCTAGAGAAATTTTCTAGATTTTCCATCCCGAATCTGGAGAATTGAAATTTTTAACATTTCGAAAAATCCCGGATCTTGAGAATCTTTTCTCGGGATTCGGGATTTCTTGACTTGAAAAAAGTGGACAGAAACACTAAACGTTCAAAGACTGATTACTGAATTTAGCACAATTAAGCCAACGTCGACTCAAAATGAGCGCAATTTTTGCATCAGGGAATTTTGTGTCTCAAAAGCGTACGCGATTGACAGTCTGTGTTTTTTAAAATTCTATATTAATAAGTAATGTTTTGAATTATTTTTGTTTCCCTACTTCTATGTCGTTTGTCTTAGATAAATAAAAAAAATCACATTTTTTTGGAATTTGTTTTTACACTGATTTTCGGATTTTTACATGTTTTTTTAAATTTCCCGATATCTCGAGAATTCTCGAGAATTCTTTTCTGGAAATCCAGAAACTCGAGAATTCAAAATTTCATCATTTCGGGAAATCCGGAATCTCGAGATTGAGATTTTCTCTGGAAATACCCAACTCTAGGTACAGTAGTAATATTAAACATATACAAATTCTTATTTTCTAATTATCTCAGGACTATGCTTTTTGAGTTGTTACACTTTGTTTCTTATATTATTTGACACAAAATCTGGTCAATCCGACAAAAAGTAATCAATTATATGCATAAACGTGGTCAATAATGTTTTGGACTCAATCTCTTTCGGATTTAATCGAATGGCAAAAGAGGGGTCTTTCAAAAGCTAACATTTTGATTTGGTTATTAGAACGATTGCATCTAAATCAAATTGGTGAGATAATATCACCCGAAATACTAAACGGTCAAAATTAAGTACATTCTAAAATATTTTAATAAAGGCTTCGATCAGCCATACAAACGAAACTATTGGACAAAATAACAAGCACCACCACATGCATTAAATTTATATTATAATTATAATCAAATAACAACTTAAAAAAATTAATATCAAATTTAAGAAATATGAAACAGTAGAAATCCGGAGAGAAAATTCCACGGTACAAAGGCTCGTCGATACATTTAGAAAGTATTGAATTAGTGGACGAATGAAAGTGCCCTCGAAAACGACCCAAATCATACACATATTATAATACTTTCGTAAACAGATCAATGAACAATTTTAAATAAATTATCTCTACTGAAAACTCGATGACAGAAGATTTTAAAAACAAATGAACGTAGCATATGCTGTCACTGTGTGCGTGTGAAGTGGGCAAGCTAAATTTTATTATCTTATTTATCGATTAGTCCCACACAGGGAACTCAGAAATAATGGGAACTGAAATACACAACGGGTAAGGCGATAGCAGGTAACCGACTCGAGTAAGGATGAATCCGGGTTAAACTTACACACGTGTCTAGAATACGTTTTACTTCGAATACTAAAAACTGCTCTGGGTTTATGCATTTACGCTCATTTAATTACACACACTATTGCACGTGCATAATGCGTGCTTCATTTTCGTAGGACACTCACACATTCAAAAGCCTACTTCACCATGCGGCGTATTGAATATAGCATAATCGGTATTCTATTTATTATCTGTTCTGTGGTCCCACACCACACCACATTTTTTTCACAGAAAGCAATACCGGGCCGCTAGTATATAATTTATTTAACCAATGCGACACTACATTATGCAAAAAGAAAAACGTTCAAAGGACAGAATGAAATATGCAAAATATCAAATGTTTCTTCTGAGACAGACAAAAAAACTCTGAGCAATCCACAAGAGGATAATGTTTTGCCGTACGCTTAGTAATTTTCCAAGAATAAGGGAGAGAACACATTAGGTATAAATTCTCTTCTCAAGCGGTTTCTTATTCTTTACGGAATTTAATTCTCTCCTGTCTGCGGATGAATCATGATGATGATGATTCATGTCTTGCGTTTCGATGGGCGTAACGAAATTTGATTGTCTCGCGATCGCTGAGGTATCCAGAGAGCGTCGGCTATGGAAAGGTCGATAAAGAATCAGCCTGGCATGAGGAAAATATCACAAGATTCAATTCCCAGCTGGCCCACTTTCTATACTCTATTGATTTTCATATATCACGACATTCCATAAGTTTATACAGTACCTAAACAATGTTCGGAAAACTTTAGACAGCGACAAAATTACAAATAATTACAAGATAAAAGGAACTTTTTATATAGGACATTTTTAAATTTACTGTTGAATTATATAAACTTGACTTAACTAGCTTAAACGATCAAAAAAAATTGTACTTGATAGAAATACTGAATAATGAAATGTCATTTCATATTGATTTCCATAGTAACGCACGTATATATTAATAATTTAGTTGCTAGGACACCCTAGCAACCAATATTAGTATCTAAATATCTTTTCATACAAAACAGAATTAACTGAACATGAATTAAAGATGGCTAAAAGTATTAAAAAATGCATTGGCATCGTGTTCTGATATATTCTAAAAGTTTCAAATGTCTAGCTAGTCGGTAAATTAGTTAAAAATCGATTGCAAGATTTGTACCGGACACACAACCACCGGACAAACAACCACCCAACAAATAAGAATACGAGCTAAGAAAAACGTTGTAAAATAAACAAATATGAAGTGTCATAAAAATTCCCATTGTAAAAATAAAAATATAGTTTTCTGAAGTGGTGATTTTACTTATGCGATGATTGCATGTAATCATCAAGCAAGTCAGCTGTCAAATGTTGGTATAAGTGTAGATAGCAATTATTAAAACTTGCAATACCACACTAATATGTTAATGGCCTTGGCTTTACTGTATAAAATAAAGCTCGAGCTTTTTGCCCGCGCAAATAAGCTTTCGCGTGAAAAGTGCAGCGAGAGCTTTATTGTTCAGAGTGTGGTAAGTATACAAATACTAAAGTATAATAAGCACGCGATATTAATCAGCTGTCTGTGTTTCACACAGCCCACATTTAGTCAGCAAGCTAGTTGTAACTTTGTCGTACGTTTAATTTTAGTAGATGAAAAAGTTTAACATTAATTGTCGGCTACAGAAGAGAAACCCCAGAGTATTTATTGTTGAACCATCGAATGGTCATCGCCTTAGCCTAATCGAGTCACAATATACTAATTCCATGACTGCCTTATTAAAATCAATATTTTTTTTTCTAAAATTTTAACATAGTTTTTATAGTTCATGTTTCTTTGAATACAATATATGAGTAATAAATCGATTTAATAAGATAGATTGACATTTGGATTTTTAAAAAAATCGGTTAAATAAAGGTAATTTCTTATATTCGAATTACTTATTTAATTCATACACGAGTTGTGTTCAGGTGAATACATAATTTTGGAATCGGTTACATGTCAATTTTCGTCGATCACAGTTCATCGTCTGCTGTAATACCGGAAAGAGATAGCCGTATAGCATTAAGATCAAAAGATTACACATTGTTTGTGGAGCAGTGCATACAGTATTGTTCCGATTTTATTAGAGAAAATCCATTAATTTGATAGTTGATATTTACGAGAACTTGAAGTATACACGACACTTTGTCCCCTTGTATTCCGTTGGTTTTAAGGTTTAATTTAGACACAAATTTGATCTTATATCTCGTACAATGGCCATCTACTCTACATACAACAGTTCACGATGCCTACCATTTTGGATAAAGTTGTGGTTTGCCCGCTTTCTGTCTTCAATACATCCGTATATTAATTCAGTGCGATATACATAATAATATGTATTGGTTACACTCACTGATTCATATATTCCCCACATACAATGTAAGTACATATTGCATAAACACACATTTTTGAGAAAATTGAGTTATGATTGGAATTACCTTACATACCTTTATAATAAATACTATTTACCGACAAAAATTAATATTAGGCACGTTTTCACTTTTAATATAACCGATTTATATAAATAGCAATTGACAATTGCCCCTCGAATAAGACGAAAACGTTCGTAATCATTATTGTATTACAGTAGCGAAGGGTGGAGGTAGATTGTTAAGGTGCAACATAAATAGTGCACACTAAACTTTGACAGTCAAGCGTATTGTTTCCATTGAAGTAATACTACAATGTGCAGATAGTGTTTGTTAGTGTTCAAAATTCAATTAAAGCCTGTCTAATCCAAGCCATAGTAGATAATAGTGAAAAAATAATCGTTTATCTCTAAAATATCTAAACTTATGCCATTAAACCATACATAATTTTAAAAATAGAAAAATATTTTTTATCGATTATGGTTTGGTTGAGCAGGGCTTAATGTATTTTAAAAAAACTAACCAACCCCATAATATGTAGATAATATGATGTATTTTTAATTCAACAAAAACAAATAAGTATGCCTGAAAAAGTGTGCACTATTATGGTACGGTTTATGCAGGATTTAATTGAATTTTAAAAACTAACCAGCACCGTCTGAAAATTGTATTATCGATGAAAACAAATAAGTACCTACCTATGACTGACAAAGTTTTGTGTGCACAATTTATGTCAAATCTTAACAAACCTACCTCTACCCCTCGCCGCGGTTGTATTATGACACGAGCTCCCATTTACAAAATATTGAAAACGGTAATGTCGATTTACTCAATTTTGTCACCTGTGCACGTTTATTCATGAAATTTTTGATTTATTTTATTGTAAGGCAGTGAATTATTTATAGTTTGTCGATAGTAGAAATGTTATCTATAAACCTACATCTTTATTTTATATTAATGAAAGATTCGATCTCGTCCTCTTAGCGTCGACCGTCAAATGCATTTCGTCAGCTGACAAAAAAAAGTAACGTCGTATCCGCCATGAAACTACGATAGTAAAGCAACGTCATGTCATAGTAATCTGAAGTTAGCGCACGAAATGAAGCGGGATGCTGCTCGTAGAATGACGGGGAAACTTAGCGGGGTAGGGGGACTACACCGCTGGATAGGGTTACCAGTGCAAATAAATGTTTTTCCTCAAATGAAAAAAATTATTTGTAAACAATGTAAAAAATTAGACAAACCTAACTGCGAGATACGAGTGATTATACTTAATAATAACTATGTATTGAATCGACGAAATCGGTGTAGAATACGGAAACGGAAATCAGAGAACAGAATCGGTGGCCCAAACGGGCATAACCTGATAACTGCTTTTTTTGTCATTTTATGTTAAGAGTAAAAATTGGGTCGCTATAGTACTATCTTCCATTTGGTAATAACCCGATATCTATATTTCACTTAAAATGCTCAAAACGCTATTGTAATAATATGATGATATGTGAACAAACACAGTGGTTAGTTTGGTCAAAACATGACCAATGACCTTATCACAGTTTGATCACTGATGAGTGACGTTATTTTCCTAATTAGTGAAATAATTGACAATCTAAGTATTGTTATATTCTTCTTCAGTTATTTATTTTAAAATGTTTTTTTTTCAATTTTAAACAAAAAAATGAACTGAAATTTATGTGGGCAATTCAAAGCTTAAAATGGCTCTCTTGTAAATTCAACATTTTGCAGTTAACAGGTTATGCCCAAACGACACCGAGATTTAATATAGATTGCCAACAATGATGTTTCTTTAAGAGTCCAAATTACAAAGAATTTTGGATCACAAGTAACAAATCTGAAAACGGTTTGCTGATATTTGAAAGAAAGGCTTTGAGAGAATGTTTAAATCCAACATTGAATATAGAGTGTAGGTGTAGAGTATACGAAGTTTACTAATCATCATTCTTTGTGAGTGACCCCATATATCGGTTGAAAGGAGAGAGCTTGTCATGTCGGTCCAACCCTCAGTATATTTCTGAACTTTCAAAAAAAAATGCGGCGCTTATATCAGAATAGGAATCACGTACACTCGTAGAGCACGGCCAATGTTCATTAAGCCACGGTATACGCCCGCATAATTAGCGTGGAGACGTGGCTGGTGATGGAAGGAAAAACAAGTTTAAGAGGAACACCATGGCTATCCCGACCGAATCAAAAGGATAGAATTAGATCGACAGTCCTGGATAAAGTGGACCAGGATAGCGACGATAGCGCACTCTTTCGCACGCAACGTGTGTTTAGAAAGAAACAGCATATGCGTTACAGACAGACAGACAAATATGTAATGTAATTTTGCCTGACACTTCATCACCCCAACGGCAAATATTAATCTATAACCTGTTCTGTAAAAAGTATTGAGTTCATCTATATTCTATGTGTATCCGATATATTATATCAATGACTGGCAGACTAAAATTCTATGGGCGAACCCGTTTATGAGGGACCTTTTATTTTTCAGATCGTTTATTAAATCAACGGTTACAAATGAATTACACGTATTCGGCGTGACAGGAAACGATACACAGGCAGTCTCCCTAAACGGGAGAAGGACGGTCGCCAACCCTAACAGGAACACGGAGCCGGCAAAGGGGAAAAGCCAGGCAGAGCTCGGGAAACGCGGCGCGCGAGGGGCGCTGCGGGGGCTCCGGTATCGATCCCGCCACGCCCTGCCGTGCCCGGGACCGGCGTGCCGCCCCTCGCCGTCGGGCGGCGGCACTGCACACCGACGCCGGCCGCCTACCTCCAGCCCTGTGCTGCACGGATTTCGGGAAATGTTTTGCGAACTCGATTTTTTTCGCTGCACACAAGGAAGGAAGAAACATCGCCAGATCGGCATCGCGAAACGTAGTATGATACGAAAGTTTATAATATGGATAATAAATACATATTTTATTATTATAATACTAGCTGACCCGGCAAACGTTGTTCTGCCAAATAAATTATTTCTAGTGAATATTTTGGTTGGTAAATAAAAAATAACGAATTTATCGTAAGTGTGTGGGGATGGGATCTATGACAGAAAGAGGAATAGAGCGCTGTAGACGATGACCGCCGATAAAAACAAAAAAACATCAACCATTCATTTTCTCAATTCAAAATGAGTAATGATGTTCATAATGAATGAATTAACTGTGACAGGATCTCAGTGACTGTCACTTTGCAATTCGTGCATGTGTGCTAAGAAGAATTTCAATAATTCATTGTGCTCATTCAATAAGGCGTCCAGTTTGCCGACGATGCGCCTGGCATTATGCGAAATGAGGCTATTGTAGCCGCAACGTGCATCCACATGATTGATGTCCTCACCGCCGCGCCGCGCCCATGAAGTAGATTTGTAAAAATGTATGTGGTTCGTTTGGCATTGGCAGCAATGAGCCTACTTTGTGGTATACTTGGCCTTTGATTTTGAACGTAGAATGGAATTGTTGACCATTTGCCGCAGTATTGTGAACTATTTCTGTTGCTCCGTACGAAGTCATTTGGAAGCATGAATTGAATGTGCGAATGGACTTCAGGAACAGGTTTGAATCTGGAACCGTGCCGATGAGCAAGCCGTTCAATGGTTCTGGTGGTATCTCAATTTCTGGTAGTTCCACTTTTACTGATGCGCAACACATCCCGGCTGACTCATGTTTGAATTTGAGCGCATGACAATGGGGACATTCTTTGTCCATAGCACCAATCAGCACTTTCGGATGAGCGGAATATTTAATATCTGGCTCGTACTCGAATGCGAGACGAAGGAACGAAGCAGATGTAAATGTTCGATGTACTTGTTGGCGTTGTCGGTCATTTGCTCTGCGTGTGTTAACTACGAACCGGCGCGCTTGGCTCCGTTCCAATTGTCGTTGTTGATTTCGTTCAGCTCGTGCCTCTTGTGATTGAGATGCACGCAATTGCAACATGCTTACACGCACGTTTTTGTTATCTTGTTGGATTTGTTCGTCTGTTTTTTATGCTCTACTATTTCGCATGTTTGTTGCTTTATTCGTTCGATGGTCTAAATGGCCCCCCTTGCGTCTTGCTGGCATTGTGCACTGTAATACACGCACATAAAAATAGATAAATTAAAATAAATCGTACAAAATTTTGCACGCACTGCGTTGTGATATGCCGAATGAAATGTCAAAATGACGCGACGCTTCTCTTGAATTCTTCTCGGACGTAGCGCCACCTGTCATTCAACAACATAAATAATTTCGTTCTGTTTGAAATACGAACGACGGTTAAATTTGTTCATACAAAAATAATAAAATCGCGATTAAAAAATGGGAAGGTGGGGGTAGGAGGGTTAAAATTTGGGGTTATAGGTATTTTTTTATGCCAAATAATAAAAAAAATACAAAAAAAAAATTGTCAAAAAAATAAAAGAAAATTTTTCTGGATAGAGATACCCTAATCACCTAGCGGTATGAAATATACTTGTTGACCTATTCTCATACCTAACAAATATACATTAAAAAAATCATAAAAATCGGTCGAGCCATTTCGGAGGAGTTCGACCACAAACATCGTGACACGAGATTTTTATATATATAGAGATAATACGGACCTACATAAACAAAATTATAATAGATTAAAAAAATATTAATTACATCATTTTGAAACATACTTATTAGAAAAAGCTGGACCAACAGACTTGGGTATTGACTTAGGAATCGGGGGCATCCGTTGTTTGTTCTCCCAAGGTGCAGAACTAACCTGCCATTAGTAATGCCAAGCAGGCAATAACTATGTTTAGTCAAATCGCTTCTGATATTGATATATTCCACTTACGTGAGGTGAATTTAGATGGACGTTGTTTGAGTTTTTAAGATAGGGTCTTCTATCAACCAAGTTCACTATGTGTGCTTCCATGCACTTTTAGTTTATTTTATTATCATATTATTTGCTCACATTATCCTGCATATTTATTTGAAAATTGTGAACACTTGTCGTACCTATATAAAATTTATAATGTGTCATGTTCATTATATGTAAAATAAATTAATTTGAATTTGGACACAATTCTTTCACTTACCGTGAGAGTGCTCTCAAACCTATTTAACTACCGAACCAACTGTTCTTGCAAATAATTCTTAATAACTAGATTTTCTAATGTGTTTTAATTTCGTCAAGAAATGGCCACTATCAAGTTATCGTTATACTAACAAATTTAAATATTATGTAGTTATGATTAATATAACTTTTATTTATTTTAACGTCATTGCACAAACTTGCTAATATTATTTTTTAAGACCGAATATAATATGTAAGTGCAAAGCCCACATGAAGCGGCGTGGTGAGATGTGAAGGTCGTGAGGGGTTTTATAAGACGCAAGCTGAGAAGAAAATTGCCTTGTAAAATCGAAGCCTCGCCACGCCGCTTCTTTTAAGCTTTGCACCTAACAGAGTTTCGAGTGTTTAGAAATCAGAAACGTGTTCGAACCCTCACTCTTTTCAAATTCTTTTATAGTATGTTTTAATTGATATTTATCTATGCTTTTGCAAAACTTGTGTACTTTCAATAAAAATAATGAATTTAAATAATATCATTATTGTATATCTTTTAAAACACAAAACTCGAAAACCTCTTTGCTTCTTTTCCATTAGAGGAGCTTTGTTGTTTACATGCAATAAAAAGGGTGTGTAATATTTTATATTTTGTCCTATTTTTGGGGATAAATTAAATCACAAAAAACCTTTTCAGAACGAATGAACGTAACACAAGCCAACACTGTTTATTCTAGCAAAATAACATATGTACAATTATAGTACTGGCGATTACTCGATACTAAGCGATAATATATCCTTTAACTCGTAACAACTAATTAACAATAAAGCAATTGTCACGAACAGAACGAAATGATTTATTAGTGAGTATTAAAATAACAACATTATAAACTAGCGACACCTTTAAATACAATGAAATTATTGGATATAAGCATAATAATTATGTTTACAGTGATGCAATTTGGACAAATAAGAATGATTAGTTTTATTTCTATAGGAAAATAACAATTTAAATGAACTGAACACATTTAGTTTGTTACACTCTATTATCGACTGCAATAATTAGTATGACAAAATATGGAAAACAATACACTAGGTAAAAAATACCAGATTGTTAAGAATTCTAGATCACTATTAAATTAATTCATTGTAAAGCTTCCTCAGATCTAATTTTATATTACGAAAATGTGAGGAACAAAATAAACACCTGTATTATAAATAATAAAATTGTATCTTACGAAATCACAATAAAGATAAACCATGGCAATTCCTAATGTGTGTATTTCGTAATATTAAACCTTCTTAGGACTTCACCGAGATCATACAGATTCTGTTACCAGTGGATACGCCTGATGTAAAAATAGCACACGTCAGTCTATCTTATCACGTCAAAAGCACGACATAGCGGAACGTGTATTCTCATTCAAATTTCTGCCTAATTAGTTCTGGTGTTACCCCAAAGAAGAGTACATACAGTAAACAGAGAGAGAGATACATTGTTTTAATTAAATAAATCAATCAACCCCGAAAATAACATTATCACAGTAATATAGCCTAAGTAGATTATATTATAACAACTCAACTGTTTTTGAGTGATGAAATGTATCATGAATGAGTCTCAAAAGAGTCGTTATATTTTATACTAATAGTTTCTAGTTATTAGTCATTGGGTCCTACAACTTACTGGAGCAGCATCAGAGACACTCCGCTAACAACTCCACAGTGACCGTAACGATACACATACCCATAACAGGGCTCTAGCCTTGGGGCCCGGTGTGGCGGATCGGCCAGCCAAGTGAGATAAACACATGTCACAAAATCGCTTATATACATAATGAAAATATATGTCCATGAACAGAAAACATAAAGTTAAGTATGGTATACGGTACAAAACCACATACGGTTTCAGTCTATGGATGACTTTTAGCTACACTACTGGTTGTCTCATTGGGCAACAGACAGGAAAAGTACCTAAACCTACCAATTACCCAAGTACGAAACACCTTATTTAAAAAAAATCTGACTTGTAAAATATGAAAATGTGGGTCTCATATCTCCATAATTAATGAGAAACAAATGAATATGGAGTTAAGTCACGGCCTCGCTGCGGAGTAGTTAGTAGATGACCAGAAACCAGATTTGTTTCAATATAGTTGGTGCCAATGGCTAACAACCATTCCTCATAAAAAAGTTAAATCACCGTCTGGCGGTCCACATTATGCTACTCTTCACTGCGAAAATGTTAATTTACTGAAATCGATATTTTCGAAAGTGTATTAATTGGTAAGTAATAATTAATTGAGAGATCAGCTATTTTCTTTATAGTTATCCTTAGTTCGTTCATAAAAATAGGAAGACAGAAGACAATAATTTAATATGAGGTTGTTAAGGCTATTATACTTCACTTGAAGCATTGTCTAAAAAGATCATGACTAGGCGATGCGCGGATTGTGCAAATGACGCGAGCCGAACGAAATATAATTTGTCATAAAAATTCAACATGCGTTCTTTTAATGTTATGTTATTGTTATATTAATAATAATAATAGTATACTCATTGACATGTTTCCTTTTTCAAGTAAATGGGTAACGTTTTTTAGTCATATTTACACGATTTAAGAATATATTCTTCCGGCGCCATCACAAAACAAATTGACGTGCTTACACCTCGACTATCGGTATCCGATTGGCGACGAGTGAAACATTTCGTCCCACCTACTGTTGAAAATTGTTTGCCGTTTCACTTATGTATGCTCTTAACGCAATCCAGAGGATTCAGCATTTTTAATCCCGAGTTTCAGGATCAATAAATCTACCGGGATCCCGGGATCGCAACCCCTAAAACTTAACCTACAATTTTATACATATTAGTCAGACAATAAAGCATATTATTAAAAAAAGGATATGCACGTTTAATTTAAAAAAATATATATTCTTTTTTAACACTACAACACGCCATGAAGCTTAATGACAGTAGAGTAATAATTAGAAATAGAAGTGATAAAATATATTATATTGTAACGTCACAGGGATCGAACCCGGAGTCATCGGATGAAAGGCCAGCACCTTACACAGGACTACGATAAATAGAAACAAACCCACCGTTTTTCGAGAAACCTTGTCCATAAAAATGCTCCTAATACAGCCAAACAATTACCTGAAAAGAAAAAGAAAAACAAAATTAGTTATGTATTTATGTAAAAAAAAAACATGTTTCAAAATATGTTAATGTCAAAAAAAGCTTTCAGATGAATTCTTTTCGCCGAGCGATCGTCGAGGAGACTGCGTTGATACGGGCAATCGGGTAAGCGCAGATAAAAGCTTCGCTAAATGAAAATATATGGCCGGAGCAGCTCAATTGAAATTCCGGCTCAGAGACAGATTGAATGTTTCACTTCGAGATTTGAAACAAATCTCCGAGAACAAAGGTCTTCAGAGAATTAGGTCGGTTTATCGAGTTCGCGATATATATTATTCAAATGGGCACCAACGCCAACCAATTGAAAATCAACCGAGCGAATTTAAAAGGATACGACAGTATAATAAAAAGGAAAAAGTAATACGTGGGTGGAGTGTGATTGTAGTAATTCTGCTATATAGAATTGAATACTTAAGAAAGATTCTGTATTCTCCATGGCCGAGATCGTTAATCCCGATTCGCGAGTACCCAAGAGATCACGCAGCTGTGGATGCATTGCAAGAATTTGCGGAAATTAAAGTACATATAAGTATCGATTAAATACGCAAATACGAAAAACTATCAATATTAAATTCGTCTAATTATATTATCAACAACGTTGACATTTACGGGACGACATCTATTTATGCCTGTACGCAATGCGTCAATTGATTCAGTTAACCAATGATAAAAGTGAATATTAAATAATTTAAAGTTTATATTGACTATTATGTTTTAATTGTTATATTTATATTAAGTTTTCAAACCATTGCACGATAACTAAAAAAATATCTTTTACATTTGTTTTGATTTATCTATAACGCATGAGAGAAAACATATTACGTAAATGTGTAGGAGACAGCGAGACCATAAGACGTATTAAAATGTGTAAGGTGTGAGAAAACATACACGTAAACGCAAATTTTAAATTTGAAAAATCATCTCGCATGCAATTAAAGGGACCGTTTATTTGAATCGGGTCGTGAAAGTGACAAATTATGTGATACTCTTAATAATAGTTTGGTTTAGATGCTTACAGTGCATTACTAGCATATCGAGTATTATATTATAGGAAGTATTATACGACATTACGATTAATTTGTGATATATTGACGGAAAAGTATACATAAGTTTGGTGTTTGTTGATGATGGTGGTAAATCGAAATAATTTATGTTGCAGAACTAAGCCACAGTATATAATGTTGACAGGTGGCACTGCCAGTTTTTCTAGTAGGTACTTATTATAATAATTATTGGGAAATCGAAAACTAAGAAATGCCAACAAAGATAATTGCGGACGCGATGTGACGTCACTAATTAAGAGTTTTGTACGTGTCATTTTATTTAACGTAAATCAACATTCTCTGCATCTTGGGCTAAGACATTGCTATTTGTTTTTTTTTTAAATAAGATTAACTAGTCACAATGTCAGCCCGATTGCGGTCAAGATGTTTTTTATACGGAGCATTTATTATGTCTCCACATAATGAAAATTAAATCGCTCGCGTCACACTGGTTTGGGAAGCTCTGTCAACTAGGATGCGCACTAACACAGTTTCCCGAACACACATTGAGATAATGCAAGAACGCCTGTGCGTTAATTATACAGATATTTATTATAGATGTTGATGTGATAAACCAGTCCCTGATGAAATGATAAATATATATGAAATAATACGTAGTTGACACCGTCGACAGCAGATACCTACATACTTCTTTCGATCTCGAGAGAAGAAAGCGGGTCCTCTGACAATATAATATTGTTGATCGTGCATTTTCATCGGCGTTGGCATGACAACGGAAAGTTCAACGATACCCGATGAATGGAAGTCGTGACGCGGCAAAATCTTACACAACTGGCGACAGCGTTGTCCACTTTCAATGTAAAATTAAATTCTACAATCCGTCTTCCTCTTCGGGTGCCTTTCTTCTACCAAATGCTGTCTATAATAGTAATTATTACTGTACCACTGATACACTCCCAGGCAGTGACGAACACTGTATATTGGTAAACGATTGAAACAATCGATAAAATTAGCAATATACACTTATATACCGTTTACACGTGCATGGATTTACTGCTGGCAGTACGCATTGACGCGTTAATTTAAATGCACGTGTAAACACGTGTTATCGTATAAGTTGCAAGACCACATGCATGCATTAAAAGAGTTTAGCGGTGTCTGAATTTTCACAGGATATCTGAACAAGTGCGAACTATATACCTAGTAAGCACAGAAAACATGCATGCGTCAACAACCGATACGTGTCGCTGACACTTGAAAAATGAAATTGTCGCAACAATCAGCATTTTTGTGTGTAAACAGTTATTATCGCAATAGTTTAATCAACATTATTGCTGGCAGTAAATCCACGCACGTGTGCAGGTGCTATTAGGCAGTGATCAATATTATTTTACACGCTCACACAGAAAAATCGACAACCCCATAAAATATGTAAGTATTATAATTAACTTATTATAAATGTTTTAATGAGTTGTTTTACACAAATTTATTTATGTTGTATTATTCCAAAATTTAATGAGCAAGTCGAGGCGAGTTGCCGTTTAATGATGTTCCCTACATCCGCATTATGTTATACTAATGCCGGGTCCACACTGGCAACATGTCGCGCGACAACATCGTTAAATTTTACGATAATTATCATAATTGCTTAAGAAATTTTACGTTAATTATCATACTTATCGTAAAATTTAACGAGGTTGTCGCGCGACATGTTGCCAGTGTGGACCCGGCATAACAACGCAAAGTAACGTGAAGCAATTTGGTCAATTATATTCAGGTTGTCCTGAAGTATATATTAAATATTATTATTGCATGTTATATTAATAATTACTTTTTATACAAAAGTGGCGGTTAGACGCAGGTTAGGCCCGTTTCAGACGGGACACCGGTGTCGCGCTCGATATACTATATATAAGGCCTTTGTATTCGAATAAAGGAGCCTTTGTATTATGTTTATGAACGCTCAGAGCTAATGAGTCAACGCATAATTTCGCGTTATAAATTAGAACATCAAACTGGCTGCGGTAATAAAAACAAGTTTATCGGCGGCTTGAGAATGTAGCGGCCGACGGAAAAGTGTACCGGACACGCTTTGACTCATCAGCTCTGGGGCGCTCATAAACATAATACAAAGGCCCCTTTATTCGAATACAAAGGCCTTCTATATTATATCGAGCGCGACATCAGTGTCCCATCTGAAACGGGCTGTACTATCTAAACAAGGAGTACGCAATTCCATGATCCGGTGTTACGGTGATCTAGGCCTACTAAATCGTGGCTATGAACACCTTAACGGATATCTACGGAACTACAAACAACCCGCTCCTCTTCACGTAGATATTTGTAACCCAGTCACCGCTTCCATCTTTTACACTACATACAGCGCTATGAAATCGCAGCCATAACGTGTTAGTTGCAGAATATTTTGAGTTGCTTCGCAATGTCTCTACGATTGTCAGAAACAACCCTCTTTCTCCATACATCACCCCAGTAATATTAATTTTGTTAGCATGATAGAAACGGAGTAACAATAATTTCAACTCATGAAGAAGATATCCGTGCGTTTTAATTATGTTGGGGTTGGATGATCACGTCGACTTTGTTTACTCACGTCGGGGTCACCTCTTTGGGGTTTGATGAGGGAGAGGTGATAAAGGCAGCAGTAGTGGAGGAGATGGATGTAGATGTTTATTGTCTTGATACAGAGGGTTACAATGGTCGGAGTAAGATTAACGGTGTAAAGTGATCGCGATGAGCTAGGTGCTCAAACCGAGCCGCGATCTGGTGGCGACGACTACCGATCTACTGCTAAGCAGGTGACTGTGTAGACTGTAGAGTGACGAGTCAGGAGGGACGAACTCGAGATAAATGGTGAGTTATGAATCGTTACTGCTATCCATACAAATGCAGTCCATACAGTATAAGAGACATTGTCGCAATTAATTAAATCATAATAGACACTGTTGATCTAAGTTATGATTGAGGATACGCTGACAATCGCTTCCCCCACTTCTGATTTTGTTTTGACAACAAAACATAAATATCGAAATGTGTCACCCTTGTAATGTTGAGTGGTATTATTGCTATATGAATGATTGTGAAATATACGTAGGTAGTTTCAACCTAATAGTAGTAATAATATAAGAACATAGGCGATTACGAGTGGTAGTGCATATTTGCAATCGATATACACAATATAAATCTTATATTTAAAATATTATATAAGGGATTGCACATTTTCCTACGAAATGACTTCATTAAAATATATTATGATTCACATTTGATTCATTCATTTCTACAGTAGGTAGTATCATTGCAATGTTTCGTTCCGGATGATCTCTATAAGGTTAAAAGTGGCACGGTCGGTACCTAGTCACCAAATTTTATATTTAAAATACAATAAAAATAAAAACGATTTTTGGCCATCTGAATACAAGCCACAATTCGCACGTATATACAAGGCGGACATGTCCCGAAAAACTTCTGTTTTTTTTAATAGTAAATGCTGGCAACACCGATCAATGCGAAAGACGGATTCGTTCGACATTTTTTGTCACGACAACACGGCACTTTTAGCAGAATTTATAATCGACAAGCACGTAAAAGAACAATACAAGAAATAGCCGTGGTAATACTCGTATTTAAATACCGTAAAATAAAATATCACTCGCCGGAGTCGTTTAATAGCTCTATGTGCACGAGCATAGTTAGCATGCATTATTAGATCCAAAGAGAAACCCGTCTTCTGAGACTGGAGCCTATATACACGAGAGTGAACCTAAGAAATGATACTATTGCTAAAAACACACCGACATCACGTCACGTGAGCGCACGTGGTACAACAATCAGAACATTCAATAATAGGAAACTTACAATCTACAAAAGCATTGAGTTAATCACCTGTCATGTCTGTAGCCCCCTAAAATCAAAGATAGTGTTTAGGTACTGAAATAGTAAGTTTTCGGAGAAATCACGCGTGAGGTGACCTTAATATAGTTCTGATACATTTCGACAGGCTGTGATAACAGACACTATTGTTACATAGATGGGAGCATCTTGAAATAGCAAGTAAAACAACATTGCACTTATTGCCCGTGGTGCGAACTCACGTACCTACTCTCACTGCCGTGATCGTAGTGTGTTTCTAGCAAAAGAGTAATGATTAACAATTCACCGCAGGTCATTTCGCATTGCAAAATTCTATGTGATTTATTTTTCATGACTACACTCTCGTAAGAACCACCGCCTTGGTGAAGTGGTGTTTTGGCCTATTTTAGCGATGATCGCATAGCAGTTAGGTATAAGGCAGTACAGTGGTATTCAATATGTACCAAAGAGCAACTATGTGGTACGTCTTCAACCTAAATACCATTTTTTTAAATGCGGTATTATACGCGAGAGGGAGGATACTTACTCAGATCAACCATGCTGTGCACCCTATATTTTATTTTTCTTGTTCTAGTTTTTCTACCAATCTCTTTGCTCCTTACTCCTATCGTATCCTGTCGATCTATGATGAAAAGCTATCGTGATTTAATTAACAGACGAAATACAAATCAAGGATAATGACAGGGATCGATCCATAAACCTTTATATTAGCAAGTGCACACGCTATCGATTGCGCCATCTCGGGCATCGAGTGAGTGACTATGTTTAACATGGAACATGTTTTACTCATGATCTCCGACGCAAAAGCGTTACGAAAAATAGACGTAGAATAACTATAGACGCGTAGCCCGTCCGCGCAGCCCGCACCCCGCTCCGATTATTTTCATTTTACGTTCAGTAGCATACATTCTGTGCGACGTATTGTCCGTCTGTTATTATTACTTCTTTAATTTCATTATTGCAATTACACCATTATCATAAAAGTAAAATTGTTTGAATCTTTTGGATTCGGTTACTTTGACAAATAAATTCTCATTCGAATTTGTACAACCAGCATTCAGAGAATCAGTAGGCAAAGCATGTTCCATGTTTAATAATTTTAGCCGTCAGGGTTTAAGTATTTTACGTATACTTACATAGAAGAAAACTATTATCGCAGACGCGAACAGTGTTGCCAACCGTACTATAATTATAGTACAATACTGTAATTTTGATTCTGCAAAAAATGTAAAATACTGTAATTTTTCGCCGAATATGCCAAAATACTATAATTTTAAAGGATTCGAGCCGAAAAATGTTCTGTACTATATTTTTTTACAGAAATACGCCTTTGTACAATAATCAGCATAGAAAAATATGGCAACACTGGACGCGAACCAATAAATAACCGAGTTTTATTAAAAATATTAGTTCGTGTTAGTATTAACAGATGCAAGATAATTTTCAGTCGTTTTTTTACAAAGATTAAATAAAAAACACCAATTAAATTGAAAAAAATACTTAAAAACAGTAATAAATTATGCAATCATGGCTCGTATTTGTAATCCGTGTCAGAGAATGATATAAAAACAAAAACAAATAACACTTTTGTCGTGAGTGCTGAACACGGATACATGTATATTTTTTATTAGGTTGACGATGAAGACGGTGACGATGATGTTTACGAGATGTGAGCTTTAAAAAATGCTTTACATTTCATGGAGATAAGATTTCTGTCAGGAAGAAAAGATGAGTTCACCTACAATATTGAACGAACCGATTTAACCCCATCGCCGCGTAACGACGGCCGTTTTTCCCGTTCACCTCAGCGGCGATGGGATTAAGCGCTAAGTATTTGCCGAAAGCAAAATACGATGAGAGCAAACATCGTGCCCCTGTTTGACAGGCTGTCATAAATATAAAAGGTCGCCGTGGATTTGCCGGGGGTTTTCCAGGCGGAGTTTCCGTGCGACAGAAAAGAAAAAGGGGGACGCGGTGAAATGTCGCCGCCGATTTCCGAGTCTGCCAGAAAGTACACAGGTACCACCCATCCACACTGCCTGAAGGGGGATTTTTTTTAGTCGAAGGCAATTATCTACGTACCTTCCAACTAGGGTTCCCAATTACGTCCGATGTCTTGATCCCTAAATTCCGGGATTGAAAATGTCGAAAGGCCGGGATTAGTTTTTTTTAAGGCTATACTTCAGTTGTGGCATCTTCTAAAAAGATCGTGGCTAGGCGATGCGCGGATTGTACAAATGACGCGTGCCGAACGAAATATAATTTGTCATAAAAATCCAACATGCGTCCATTTAATGTTATGTTTATTGTTATATTAATAATAATAATAGTATATTCATTGACATGTTTTCTTTTTTAAGTACATACGTAAGGTTTTTTAGTCATCTTTACACGATTTAAGAATATTTTCATCCGACGACATGACAAAAACAAATCGACGTGCGCACACTTCTACTGTCGGTCTCCGATTGGCGAGTCCAGGCGACGAGTGAGAAATTTCGTCGCACCTACTGTTGAAAATTATTTTCCGTTTCACTGAAGTAGGTACGGTACGCTCATAATATTAAATTTGAGACTATTGACGTCAAATGCAACAAAGACCCGTATGGTACCTTGACTTCCAAAATCCAACATTTAAAAACAATACATGCTATCGTCAATCATACGGGTTGAAAAAGAGTTTTTTGATAATTCTACGATATAGCAAACAATATAACTACAAAAGAATAAAGACAACAGGTAGGTATTTCGTTAATAAATTGCATGCTTGTAGTGGTGCAGTGCGTAAGACGCTGGCCTTTCATCCGATAGCTCTAGGTTCGATCGGTGAGGAGAGAATATTGTTATGTGATTTTCTCAAAGCCTGGGTGTTTTTGACTGTTTCACTTCCATTAATTATTAAATACACTACTATCATTGGGCCTCTATGCCTGTCGTATTGCTAAAAAATACGTCGGTATATAGGCTGTATATTAAATGAATTATGTAAGTAATAATTGAATTAAATAAAAATGAAATCACATGATTTAATAAAAATGCAAAATATTATTGGGTACTGAACATACATAATTTGGAAAAACATCGAAATAAACATCAATTACTTATGTATTTGGAAAAGCTCCAAAAAAACTTGATCCATGCAATCCGGGGGGGGGGGGTAAGTTTTACCGATTAAGCTATCGCGACGGTATCTTACTCGATAATCTTAAAGTGGGGCCACACCGAAAACAAGTCGCGCGACAACTCGTTAAATTTTACGATAAGCATGATAATTATCGTAAAATTTCTTAAGCAACTATGATAATTATCGTAAAATTTAACGAGTTGTCGCGCGACTTGTTGCCGGTGTGGCCCCACTTTTACGGATGATGCTTCAAGTCACATTCAATACTATATATAAGCTTATGTGTTTGTTATTCCAAATCATGAATAATTGATTAGAATAACCATTAATTTCTTAACATCGGAAGAAATATGCAAAATTATTAAACATTGTATAATATCGTCGCCCCAAAAGCAAAAGGGCACATGTGCAATTTTGACGGTTTTGAGTTATGAATGCAGTTTTCTTCGTATTTTTTTTCTCTACATTATGGGCAAAACAGTCTTTGTGAAGTAAAGCCCATGAATTCACAATTGAGCAAAGAAAATAAAGGTTACTTGTGTATTTTTAAACTGATCTTCATTTAATGTATAGGGAAAAGGTAACATGTACACGATTTTAGGAACTATGTGCAATGTTTACAAAAATAATATAGGAAACAGGTAACAAGTGTAATTATTTAAAAGTGAGTAAGGGCCTTTGTACAAAAAAAATATTTCGTTGCAGCAAAAGGGCACTTGTGAAATTTGTGAAAAATTTAAAAACATGTTGGCAGCGGACAAAGAGGGCCAAATAAATATTTTGGAAAATCATAATAAGCGTAAAGTAGACGCTCGCAAATCAAAAGATGAAGATAAAGGTATTCATAAATGCATATAGGAAAAAGGTAACATGTGACTTAAAACCTCTTAAAAATAAAAAAAATTGACAAATTATAAAAAAATATCTTGATATCTATCAATCTTGAGTAATTAGGTCACATGTGTTCCAAATTTAATTTCAAAATATTAAGTAATAACCTTCTCCACTATTTTTTTTCACTCCAAAAACACTAAAAATGAGTTTTTCTCAAAACTCAATTTATGCACAAGTGCCCTTTTGCTTTTGGGGCGAAGATATGACATAGGTACATATATTATTTAGTTTTTAAACGGAAAAGAAAAAAATAAATTGACATCTCAGAAAAGCTAAAGAAATATAAAGTTCTAAAATCTGGAATTTTTCAATCGGGCGAACGTCAGACACGGAAATAATCCTTAAGTAGTCGAACAGGAAAATAATCTAATTATTATATCCATTACTTTTAACAAGACAGTAACTGTAACATAAGTAGGTGTGTCCTAAATTATCAACAAAGAAGATACTACGAAATGTAAATTGTAATGTAATGTAATGTAAATTTAATATTATAATTCGGTATCAGAGACTGGGTTGAATAAAGGGTAATCCCGGAATTTAAATTTATGTCCAGGATTACAATCCCTACTACAAACATTATTATATTAAGTTACGCGCATAGTACGATTGCTCTAGTAATTCGGGTTTATGGGAGTAAGAAAATATGAAACCTTGCTATGGTTGACACGATGCCATCCCTTTTGGTTTTGGTGATTTGTTTGAATGGACTTTTCCATTATTTCCCGAACTTTCCGTTGTTTTGTTGCTTTATCTCCATGGTTACAAAGTCCACAGGAGTTCACGTGACATTTGAAATTTAAAAAATCCCCTTTAAAATTCTGTATAATAGTGGGAGCGAGTAAATTCATGAAATTTTCAAATTTTTATTGAAATATTAAAAATTGCGAAATTGAATGCCAGTTCTTTTTTAGTGAAATATTTATTATAAAAAAGTAAAATAATTATAATATTCGATGTTCAGTAAATTGTATCAGTAAAAGACTGAAGATGAAACAAAGGTCCCGTAAATATGGCGGACTTTTATCAGTTACTTACTACCAATGACATTAATATGGACGAATCATGTGGAAAAGAAAATGAAACTAACTTTATTGTCGGGTCTGCCGAATGGCATAATCTGTTCTAACGCCATTACAATAAAGGTGATATTGCTATAAATTCCTGATGCTTTTTGTTGGGTCTGCCAAATGGTTCGGTTCGAACGGGTTCGCTCAAATGAGCATTGACATTAGAAACACTGCTCTAACGCCATTACAATAAATGTCATATCGCTATAAATTCCCGATGCGTGATATCGCATAATGGAAATTGCGTGACGCCTACCTATACATGCGAATGCGCGAATTTATTTGCTAGCTACTGTATTGAGTGCGTCGTCCATTAATAATGTCATTGCTTACTACGGTCAAACTCTACCTACATACAGTAAGCACCTTTGCCACCGATCTAAAAAAGAATGTGGTTTTTGTCGACGTTACTGGTAGGAAGTAGATACCCCGATGCCGATTATATAAAGGCCGTGACACTGAATTACGAATTACGATGGTAGTGTTAGTTATTGATTATCTTCAAATGCAATGCGATTTCGTTCGAATTATTAACATTTATTACAATTTTCAATAATATGCAACAATTCGAAGTTTGCAGTTTCGCGTTACGGCCTGACTATAGTGGGCCCTGCTCTTCCATTATATTTGGATGTTTTTTCTACAATTCATTGAATTAGATGGCAATACGTTTACGAAGAAATTGTCACTGAGAACCAACCAATCAACAAAATTAAAACCACACGATTGCCGATATGAAATGTTAGTGTTTTATTTAGATAACGATGTTAGGGATGGGAATAGCACGAATAAAATATTACGGGAAATTATGCAGTCAGCTCTAGTGAGGTTTAATTAAATGTCTGACATTTACATGAATAAACCTTTTTGTTGGCATACATACTCTGTTCACCGCAGTCCCATTTTGCGGGTAGTTGGCGAGTAACAGTGGATAAAAATCAGTATTATAAAAGGTCTGCTATTTGTTTTGGTGTTGTACACTTAGACTATAGATACACTTACCTATGAAACATAATACCATCTTCTTGCTTATCAGTACGGCTACCATATTTTAATACAACACACAGAACCATCTTTTCTACTTAATTAACTAAAAATATTTACCACTGACTTTATGTTTAACACAAAAAATAGCAATTTTAGCAACACGGTTATCGACGCTTAGTTAAGCAATAAGCTAAAATTTGCCGGCTACACCGTAGCAAACCATCTCCCACATCTGTAAACCTTTTATCTTACTCTAGCGCGTGTCGCAGAGATTATAAGGGTGCCGAATACTTTCTCACTCGCACTTATGCATCGTTTATGTTCAAGCCTTGGTTGTACACCTTTATTGGTAATAATAAAACATTTTTTCTTCGTTAGATAATATCTACAAAAGATTTAATAATGCAATATCATTTTTTACCGCATGGAGTACGATGGTTGTTAGTCCCATTCGGTACCTACATATATATATATATATTTTTTTTTTTTAATATTATAATATATATAGGTAGGTGTGCTACCTGGCTCTTTTTCTACCCCTGTCACACAACAGAATTATAACATGACATAAACCAAAGTCAACTCAAGTATTTTGAAGGCGCTGCATAAAGTCAAACGCAAATTTCGGTACTGACACTAATTGCCAATGTTCAGTTTGTGAGTAAACTACTTTAAATGTGATAAACTCATTTTTTTGGGGTTGTGGCAAATTATGTATATAATACTGTAGGTATATGACCATGGTCCCCACAAGCGGGGGCGCTGACAGAGCTCTAATTGTTTTAAATACATACCACAATTTTTAAATATGTATCGGTAGCAAACTAGTTATTTTCCAATTAGTACGATATTATTGTTAATGGTAATATGAAGGGGAGAGAACAAAGGCTACATAACGAGTGTATTAATAATTTTTTATACGTTTACTGCATAGTGTCGCAAATTTGCGACATTTCAAACTATATCGATATAGCCAATCACATCTGTGTAAATTATCAAATAATATCCTTTTTCGACAATGACATTAATATGGACGAAGCATCTAGAAAATAAAATGACACTCACTTTGTGTCGGGTCTGCCGGATGGCGAAATTCATATTTTAATATCGGTATCCTACGCTCAAATGAACATTCTGCTTGCAAGCGGTCTGGCGACACCGCTGGGTCTGCCCATACAAAATTTCTGACTGTCAGGTTTCGACTCCACCGTTATTATTGTGTTACAAAATGCCAATGTGCCTAGTAAAAAATTGTAAAAAAAATCTACTAAACACTCCAAGAAAGATGGGATATCACTTTTCATGTGTTAGTATTATTTATTATTTATAAAATGCCATTTTAAGATATTGATGAATGTTTATTCAATGCAATTGAATGACAGAAACCATTGGACAGTCGCCTGTGATGCGCTGGGCTCACTTACGTCTAATCTCCGAGAAGTCGTAAGTAACCGAGAATCTGTTTCTAACGCAATGAGTCATGACACTAATACGCCATTACAATAAAGGTTATATTACTATAAATTCTCGAAGCTTGTATCGCATAATGGAAACGGAACGTCATATGGTCACGTGACATCTACATATACATCTGTGAATGACTTTCATGCACAATTTCTCGTGCGCGCCGGTATGAAGTGAGTTGTCCATTTAATATGTCATTGTTTTTCGATGCCTAGAAAACTGTTTTACCATAAACATCCTACTTTACCGATTTTGTTTGGACATTTCAAGAAATAAAGCATTTCTGCATTATAGTCTATGCATTTCTGCTTTGACAGTTGACGAATTCGTATGTACGCGAAAATCCGCATTTGTAAATAAGGTTTTGTATTTTGTCATTCTGAAATGTAGGATTTCATAATGTCGTAAATCTGCGACAACACGCAGTAACATACAAAATTTTATGGAATTTTCGAAAAAAAAAATCATGCAGTGGGTTTATTTTCAATTGATCCCCACTCAAGATCTTTGCGTTAAAAATTATCATCCCTTCCAATCAACCACACATTGTAAGTTTAGCAGCTACCCATTTCCTATCCGAGAGACTTATTTGAATACTGTTTACTAAGACTTTCACGGTTGTTTATCGTAATGGATTTTTGGGTTCTCATCGCGTATTCTTCCTCCTTTCCTCGACGTTTCGGGCTCGAGTCATTCTCTTGAGAATGGACTCTGTCAATTTTTGATGGAAAGAGATTGTATTAATTAAAATAAAACGCAATATGTAATACTTCGTAATTACACATAGTTTAATTTTCATCAGGACCGAATCCGTCCGCTTCAAATGGGACATTGTAAACTGATACAAAATACACAACTTTAAAGGCACCTACCTATTCTTAAAAAAATAAAGAGAAAAATATTTATTCAAGATAATATGGACAATAAACAGTGCAGAATAAATGGTTTGATGATAATTAAGTGAGCTAAATGCTTACCTACTACATACTGTGTTTTATTTTGTTTAATGAACATATTATTTGAAATATAGAAAAACAATTATGCATTTTCTATAATATATTGATCTTGAGCTATTATCTTATCGCATTCTTCAAGTACATGGAGGTAAGGTTGATTGAGAAACTTATTCACGGGACTCGTTCGGACCGCGCATCTCGAATCGAAAACACCCGTTTCAAGTACCTACTCCGGTGCAGAGAGAAAGGGTTGTTGTTATAAGACAATGTGGCGTTGTTAAGGTTTTCCCTTTGTTCCTCCTCTCTTTACAATATCATCTGAGCGTCACAGAGAGAAATACCCGAGGAAAAGCCCGCAACATTCCTTCATTCATAATCTCGCCTGCCGCGCTGGAACTGTAAAATAATATTATTCATAGGTACTTACTATAAAACGGAGTTTGAATGGCAGCATTATAAATATTATAATACTTTACTTAATGGGCACATCAAAATAATAAAGTAGGTTTTATTACTCTGCTAGTATGCGCATCGTTTTGTTTTTGGGGTCTATCAAAAATAGGGTACTTACCCAAAAATAATGTGAAGTTTGTTATACTATGGGTGTGGTTGAAAGAAGCTACGATTCTCGACTATGGAGAAATGTGTAATAAACTTAAATACATGTTAAGTGGTGATTATAATAATTATGCGATTATCGCACAATTTAAATTTATGTTTCCAACATTTTCTGCTTTGTTATTTGTTCAATGCGACTGCTGAATTAAAATAAATGTATATGAATAAAAAATCAGTGTGTGTACTTTTATACGCGCGTTAGAAGTTATAATTCTTTGGGATAACAAAACAAAATAGGTATTATTGCGGAATGAACCTACTTTGGAAGAAAAAAAATCTCAAAACCTGTGTTTGAAAAATTTAGCAAACCGCTATTTCGACCATCTTTGCTTAAACAGATAACTGTACAACTATTTTCGTTAACAATAATAATTTATTACAAATCAAAAGTAAAACATAGCCTATTTAATGCTTTAACTGAAACGTGATATTGGCTTTTGTGATGAAACATAATAATTATTATTGTCTTCAATTATTATAAACCGCTAATACATTATCGTAGTATATTCTTGGGTTTCCACCGTGTCTCCTTCTTCCTTCTTTAATCGACGTTTCGGGCTCGTTGCAGAGGCCATTATCAATATCATCTCTTGATAATGGCCTCTGCTACGAGCCCGAAACGTCGAGTAAAGAAGGAAGAAGGAGACACGGTTGAAACCCAAGAATATACTACGATAAAAAAACAACCGTGAAAGCCTCAAACATTATATACGCTAATACATTGACATGGGATATACGACAAATATTATTCTAAACTGTAAAAATATGTATTTTTGTGTATGAAGTGTCTAAATATTGTAAATTTACAACATACCATTGTTTGAATTATTTAGCAACTCAACATTCACAAAATTTATTTATTTATTGATATATAATTTTACTCATAAATAAAAGTTGCAACATTCAGTCTTTACCCAACCGGCCCAAGCCACAGCCCTCAATATCACAGCTGAAAAATACAAACCTCCGGCATTTAGAACACCCGAACGTCGCCGCGCAAAATAAATTATGTTGCATCGGCGGGAAAAACTTCCGTCTCACACCAAATTAATGCGTTACATTTGCACGCGCAACTTCGTCCCACGACAAAATTACACTCTGATCTGTTTTCCCAAACGCGTCTAAAGAAGTATAACTTAAATAATTGTAACTATATCAAAACGATCTATGAATGGTTACATTTATTACATAAAATCGCATAAGTAAAACCACTGTCATTCTGAATGTAGGTACCTACACAATCAATTCGGTTAAATGCGGTCATCGCAGAGACCATAACATATCGAATGTGGTCATCGTATGCGAAGATTTGCTGACAAATTGAATGCGTACAATCGCATAAACAAGTAAAATCACTGCCATTTCATAAAATTGATTCAATTTTGATAATCGCGTGGAAAATTTTAAATTCTAAGCGATCATCGCACAAGTAATAGTGTCGCTACCATTTCAATGTATGCATTCAATTCGATTGTGATCAACGCATAAGTAAAATCACCACTTTTTCATTGTTTTTGTGTTCCCTGATTCTGTGATTATAATTAATTTCGTGGCGAGAAACAAAACCTCCAGCCAAAATTTAACCAAACTCGTTGAGACGGGGGCGTCATTAAAAGTTTAAAAAATAGTAAACAATGCAAAACATTTTTAATTATGTTGATTAAACGGATCGCTGCTAAGAAACCGCAGGAGCGTGGAATTTGTTAACGAAAGCACAAAGTTATAATGAGGATCTGTTGATAAAAATAGAAAGGTGGGGAGTTATTTTATAAAACGTAAGCATTACGATCGAAAGACCGCACGATGTATCCACAGATATCGGATAAACGAGTTTGTTATCGATATGAGTAAGAAATTACGACATATTGAACATAATAATGTATTATGCAGAATAACGTCATTAAAATCTCCGATGTGATAATGTTGTAAAACTGTTTTTTTTTTTATATAATGGTTCTCTCTGTCCATTTATTTTTATTAGGAATGTCCAACATGCTGATCAGGATCGGTTGGTCGATCACGGGATAGATTTTAGTCAAACATAAGAATTGAAAAGCGTGTGAAACAGAGAGGTATTCAGAATTCGTAGAGACTTGATAACTTCTAAAAAAAATACCAAATGTACAGTGGGTACATTAAAATTTCAGTCACTATCAGTGAAAATTATTCCTATACCTATACCTAACCGATTTTTTTATACGGTACATGCGCGTTAACATCATTTTACTCCCTACTTCAATTATAGTTTGTCAATTTATGGCTACGGCAGTATGTTGTAGCTTAACCACTGGGGAATGCCAAAAGAAATGGCGTATTTCAAAAAAACACTACTTTATTCTTAGGTCAATAATTATTATAAAGCCATCATTATTCGTAGGATGTTTATCACACTTGAATGGTCAAAGACATAGCTTATAATTATTAGTATCTTTAGAATTATCTTCAAATGTGTTAATCTTGCCAATTTTTTGAATAATAAAATGCCTAATTCTTGTCAAATTTGGGATCACATAGATTATCAATATAATTTTTTATCGTAAATATTTCACTATAATAATGTCGATATAAATTATACTGATGGTTTTATAAATGCGTTTAAAAATTAATAAATCTAAAAAATCTTAACACCACTGCACATTTATGTACTGAAATATGACTATATTCTAAAACATTAGAGCGAGAGGTTTAAATAGAATACTATTTTTTGTAATAAAAATACTTTATGCAGTCATCAAATGTTTAAAATAAATATAAAGGATAATAAGGCTTCAAAATTATAGAAATAGATTATCTACAACGTTTAATGTATGTCCAGGAACATGCTTTGAAAATAGAACAAAGGCTCCATTTTGACCTACGCTGAGGATGCCCCCCTTAACTCTGAAAAAAATACATTTTTGCAGGAGTAGAATGATTTTGGAAGTTGGTGAATAGACAAAAAAATGCAATTTGAAAATCTACATTCATATTTCGGTTCAACTCAATTTCTGAGTGTATCATAATATCTACATCTAAAAATGTTGAAGAGTAAGTAGTGTTCACCATTAGAATTCCCGAAGCTGGCCTTTACCTAGGGTTTAATTAAATTTTAAAAACTAACTAACACTATCTGCAATTTGTAGTCTCAGTTCAATGAAAACAAATAAATATGACTGACAAAGTTTAGTGTGCACTATGCAATGACATTAATATGGACGAAGCATCTAGAAAATAAAATGACACTCACTTTGTGTCGGGTCTGCCGGATGGCGAAATTCATATTTTAATATCGGTATCCTACGCTCAAATGAACATTCTGCTTGCAAGCGGTCTGGCAACACCGCTGGGTCTGCCCATACAAAATTTATGACTGTCAGGTTTCTACTCCACCGTTATTATTGTGTTACAAAATAGTTAAAAATTGTAAAAAAAATCTACTAAACACTCCAAGAAAGATGGGATATCACTTTTCATGTGTTAGTATTATTTATTATTTATAAAATGCCATTTTAAGATATTGATGAATGTTTATTCAATGCAATTGAATGACAGAAACCATTGGACAGTCGCCTGTGATGCGCTGGGCTCACTTACGTCTAATCTCCGAGAAGTCGTAAGTAACCGAGAATCTGTTTCTAACGCAATGAGTCATGACACTAATACGCCATTACAATAAAGGTTATATTACTATAAATTCTCGAAGATTGTATCGCATAATGGAAACGGAACGTCATATGGTCACGTGACATCTACATATACATCTGTGAATGACTTTCATGCACAATTTCTCGTGCGCGCCGGTATGAAGTGAGTTGTCCATTTAATATGTCATTGGCACTATGTATGTCGGAACCCAACAGTCTACCATCCCACCCTTCGCCACTAGTGGATAGTATTGCCATTTTTTTCTATGCTGAGTATTTATAGTGCAAAAGTGTAAAAAATATAGTTTTTTCTAAAAAAAAAAAAGGTATAGCACCCACCAGTGGCGAAGGTTGGAGGTAGGCTGTTAAGATTCGAGATATATAGTGCACTTTAAACTTTGTCAGTCATACTTGAGTATTTGTTTTCATCGAATTATGAATACAATTTGAAGATGGTGCCGATTAGTTTTTAAAATTCAATTAAACCCTGCCTAAACCAAAACAAAATAGTTTAGGTATGCTATGGGCGATCAGACAAAAATGTGCACATTTTTTCAGTCATACTTACTTGTTTTCGTTGAATTAAGAATACATATTTCAGATGGTGTTCGTTAAAAAGATAAAAATATTCTTCTATCTGTAAAATAACTAAAATTATGTATGGTCTAATGGCATAATTTTAGATATTTTATAGATAAACGAATATTTTTTGACTATTATCTAAGTACTATGACTTGGATTAGGTAGGGTTTAGTTGAATTTTAAAAACTGACAAACATTATCTACACATTGTAGTCTTAGGTCAATGAAAACAAATTCGATCGATTGACAAAGTTTACTGTGCACTATTTATGTCAAATCACTGGTACGGTACCTACCTATACGAACATTATTCATCTTCACTCCATCAAAATTATAGTATTTTTGACTTAATAGTATTTTACATTTCTCACGGAATCAAAATTATTGTATTGCACTATAATAATTATTGTACGGTTGGCAACACTGATACTATATTATTTGTATAATATAAAATATAATATTACGCACAACTTATATCAGCAAGCAATATAACAATGACATAAGTGTATTGATGGCGTAGACGAGGTGATCTAATTTGCGATATTTATATATTATATTTATATAGGTACGACAAACAAAAACAAGACATACACGATGAGGTAATTCAATTACTTTAGGTACTTGATTTGAAATCGCCCGTGACCCCGTAAAGCGATAAGGTCAGAACGATAAATTATGATTTGATTAGCGTTACATGGCATGCTATACGATGCACTTATACTTGAGACAATGTCGTAGCTACTTATTTAAATGATGTAACCATGACCACGCACGGCACTGATACGAGAGTGAAATTTGAAAATTGGTCACGACATGTAGGTTACCTAACATATATGTTATAATAAGAAATAAGGTGCAAAATGTTTAGTTTAATATTATAGCTTTTGTATGAGAAGTTTTACGCTGTTTGCCGTGTCGATACTCGCTAGATTTATCGCCATGCTATAATTCGAACAATACAACTGCTACTTTGTCAAAAGGATAATATAGACGAGTCCTTATATTAGATTATTATTATAGAATAGAAGGATATATTATTATAGAATGACATCGCATTTACCTAAACAATGAAGTATGGTTCAGTTGGTCAACTGCACAGATATTAACATCAATACGTTGGCATTTCCGATTTCTTTATTCAAACAACGGCTGTCATTTTTTATATTCATTTTTTTCGCTATTTGTTTACTAACGTGTAATTGTAAACTATTTTAGATTATTTTTGAACTAAATAATAATACCGAACTGTTGTTTCATTGACTACTCATCGTGGTGGATTGGCAAATATAATTTTGTAAAGGTGTGAAATTCTCTTCAAATTAACCTACGATGCCAATTCAATCGTAGCTAACCTCATCAGTAGACCAGAAGACATATTTGTTTGCTTCACTTTCATAAGTTTTGGCTCAATCTACATAGAAAATTGTCTTCACGATTATGTGATATCTACTATTTGGCCAATTTTCGGACACATTTTTGGGACATTTTTAGGACATTTTTGGGCCCTATTACAAGTAAAAAACAGACCAAGTTATGCAAATATCGAAGAACTTAATAAGTAATTTTATTATCTATAAGTAAGTATACCTTTTTTACCGTTAGTATTTAGGCAACTACTGACATTCTATGCCAAGTTAAAAATCAAATGCATAATACAAATAACAGCTTACCTACATACAAAAGAAACACTGATATCATTATAAATATATTTGAAAGGAGTGGCCCTAATGGTGAAATAATAAGATGGTCAGATAGCAAGTAACTGTAAGCTAGTAAGTTCGTAAGCTCAAAATTATATCTATGAACCTACTTAGGTACAATATTATATTACAAACAATCTTGTGGTAAATAATAGAATACTAATATAGGCTGACCAACCAACCACGCGCAAGACATGAAAACACCTAGGGTTCTAGAGTAAATGTTAAATTTAATTTATTTTCCTATACTCGAGATTATAAAAGGTAGCAATTATGCCTTAATCTATTTTTATACAAATAATTTTATTTCTAGGGTGCATATACGTATTATAGTATGTTACTATAATAATAATAATTAATAATATGTGTTCATGTTTGCTGCCAGACCTAAACTAAATTTTTATTATAAATTGTGATGCAACAATAATTAAAGAGGCACATGTTCTCTTCATTACTGTGAGGCTATTCTAACATAATATCAGTCCAAAAGCAGTAAAAAAGGCGATAAATGTGATAAACATAAATCATGTGTATTTTTTTTTTTTTTTATTATTTTATTTATTTTATTTATTTATAAAAAAGAGTATTACGGCATTACAGCTTTTGGCCAATGCGCCATAATACATAATACATACAAATATATAAAAATATCTTAATTACAAATAACAACTAATATGACAAGAAAGTGGAAAAGACAGCATGCGTAAATATTAAAGAAATATGATAATATATACAATTATAAATTTATCCTATTTAAAACGTCTGCAAACATTATATAATTAATAAAAAACAAATCAACCTTTATGGTGCCATCAAATAAGCTAATTGCACGATACACAGCATCATGAAACATAACATCTGTCCTGCGACGAGGTATCTTGAAGACCGTGGAGCTGCGAGTGATATTGGTGGGAACATGAAAATTAATATTTGCCAGTATATGCGGATTGTAAATGAACCCACGAAGAAGTAAAAAGAAATGCTTTAAAAGAACAATCACTCTTCGGGTAGACAGGGATTGCATTGATAGCATACCCAGAAGAAAACGAGTCGGGAAATTCATTTTATTGTCATTATCATAAGGAAAGAACCCGTATGTTCTTAAGTAGAGAAATCTAAGAAATCTATTGTGGACTCGATCCAGCTTAATTGTGTGCATGAACCTATTAGGACTCCAAATAATGCTGGCATATTCAAGAATACTCAACACAAATGATACGTATAATGTACGTAGCACTCGGACGTTTTCGAATGATTTTGAAACCCTCATAACAAAACCAAGCATTTTGCTAGATCTAGTACTGATGTTAAGAATATGCTGATTGAAAGTGAACTTTGCATCATACAATACTCCCAAAACTTTTATCTCCGTTACCCTACTCAATATTATACCAGACAATGTGTATGGGAACAATAAGGTGTGCCTTGAACGATTGAATGAAATAATATTACATTTGGAGGTAGCGAATTCAAGTTTATTTAAGATAGACCATTGCGAGATAGCATCTAGGTCAGACTGCAACATCGCACAGCATAATGGGGTTTCAATAGTTCGAAAAAGTTTAAGATCATCTGCGAATAGCAAACAAGAAGAATTGGTTATAACTTTGACAATATCATCAAAAAATATTAAAAACAAAATTGGGCCAAGATTTGAACCTTGAGGAACACCAGAGTTTGTTCTAAAAATCCGCGATTCATTCCCATGGTAATCAACAAATTGACGGCGATTTTTCAAATAAGAAGCAAAAAAACATATTATACTATATGACGCGCCAAATGTACAAAGCTTTTGTAATAAAATATCGTGATCAACACGATCAAATGCCTTGGAAATATCTGTGTACACAGAATCAACTTGAATTGACTTATCCATAGAATTTGAAATTAAATTATTATACACTATAAGATTTGTTACTGTGGACCGCCTAAGTCGAAAACCATGCTGCGAATCGGAGAGGCGAGAGTCTATTTGACGGTTGATGTTTATATGTAATATCGATTCAAATAATTTACATGGAGCCGAAAGAACTGCTATTGGCCTATAGTTAGAGATCTCTGATCTAGATCCCTTTTTATGAAGCGGCCTTAGGCGGGTTATTTTCCATGCATCAGGAAAAGTGCTGGATGCTATGATTAAATTAAATATATGTTTAAGCGGAAAGGATATATGTTCGTAACAGCCCTTAACCACATAAGGTGGCAAGCCATCTGGACCAAATGAACTTTTGGGAGACAAATTTGAAAACCCATATTCCATATCTTTCTCGTCAAAAGCTGAGATTTGAATATCTTGCGTTGCAGACGAAGGACCAGCAGAATCGGGGTCAAGTAGCGGTTCTATTGAGCTATAAAGTGATTCAAAATGCTTAGCAAATGCATCAGATATAACATGGTTCTCTATAGGATCATTATTCAACGTCATCATGGCATTGTCTTTTGTAGTACTACTGGAACTAAGCGAATGAATATATTTCCAAAAACAATTAGGATCTGAGACAATATTTCGACCAATCGACGTTAGATATGATTTGTGAGCCGAAGAGATGTCACACTTCAATGAGTTTCTAAGACAGGAAAATTTACTATAATCTGCAGTCCGTCTATGTTTTTTCCACAGTGCATGATAATATGCCTTTGACCTTAGATTATAAATAATTTCTGGCGTAAACCACTTAGGATATGAGTACTTCGGTAGATGAACGAGCCGGCGAGGGAAACAGGAGTCCAGACTATTATAAAATTTATTATAAAAAATAGCTAATGCCGTGTTTACATCAATTTGTTCATATAAAGAGGTCCAATCTGTAGTACTCAAAGAATTATACAGCGCTAAAAAATTTCCATTTGAAAAATTCCATTGCGGATTATGCCTATTCAGTGGAGGAATCGACGAATCATTTCTGTGCGATTCATGCTTAAAAGATAAAATTGTGCAAGTAGAGGGATGATAGACATCTTCAGGAACGAGAGGCTCATCACACGCGCTGACCACCGTGCAACCAACGTTAGATAGCACCAAATCAAGCGTGCGACCGAGACTATTTTTCACAGAAGAAAATTGTTTTAAATTAAATAAATTATTAAAGCTGGTATAATCAGATTCAATTATACCAGCGGAATACAAATTAAAATCTCCCAAAATAATTAGTTTTTTGTTGGGCAGTACCAAATTTTCTATTATGTGAAAAAAATCACTGTATGTAGTCGCTGAGCTGCCGGGAGGGAAGTATACAGCGGCCAAGTACAGTGAACAAAAGTTAAAATTAACTTTACACAAATTAAAATCAAAATCATATTCAGTTAAATTTGATCTGGTTGGATATAAAGTTTGTGTGGATAATGCTACCCCATTTCTAATTGCCAGCAAAACGCCCCCACCTCGTCTACCATTTCGACGGTCTGTTCTATGCACAGAATATTCACTTCCGAACAGCTCATTGGCCGATATGGTGTCGTCGAGCCATGTTTCGCTTAGAGCAATTATCGATGGTCGGGCACACAATATACCCTCTTTAAATGTATTTACTTTAGTTTTTAGGCCTCTTACATTTTGATAATAAATCTCGCATGACCGAGGTGCGGAAGTTGTTGAATGATGCTTATTATAAGCGAGTCATGCTGAGGATGGGTGAGGGATTTCAATTGAGTAGTCCGTCATTGATCGCTCCCTCTGCTCCGCATACAGGCGAGCCGGACATGTTGCACTATGGGTCGGGTGGTCATATGGCCGCTTGTGACGGCGGCAGGCAACGCATTTTGGTGAAGCTTCCTTCACGGGGCAGTCCGCACGGTCGTGGCCTGGTTCGGCACAGTAAGAACAGGTGACGTCTTTTGCCGAGCATGATTTGGCCATGTGCCCATATAAGTGGCATTTATTGCACTTGGTTACCCCTATATAGTTCTGGAGTGGGAAAGAGTCCCACCCCATGTACAGTCTGTCATCTGCAATGAGAGCAGACCACACCGCGGCAGGTACATATGTGATATAATGGCATCTGCCAGTCCTGGGACCCGCCTTGTGGCTGAGGCGTACGGCCTGGTAGGCCTCCTCAGATAGACCCGTTTGCTCTCTTGTAGAGTTGTAAATTGCCTCCCGAAGCTGGGGTTCTGTAGTGGAAGCCGGCATATTAAAAATAATAATGCGAGGCTGCTTTTTTCCTGCAAGTTTAACACTCAGAGCAGTCTCTGAGGTCTCCAGAGCGCTGACGAGACGCTTGGCCTCGTCCTCAGAGCGGGGGTGTACGATAACACCTCCGTTTCTGACGTTTCTAATTTCCGTTATTTGTACCCCAATATCCCTGGGGTTAAGGGACTTCTTGATGAGCTCTCTTGTCGTTTCCGATCGTTTTTCTCCTTCTCCCGTAGGGAAAAAGAGGACTCCAGGCCTTGGTGCTAGCGGCAACAGCGAAGGAAATGCTGACCCGGTGACAGCAGGTGCCGTGAATGGCGCCGCTGCCGGACGCTGCCGCCTTCCTAACGCAGTAGCCCAGGTGGTATCAATAGGGGGGGCAGTGATGGTAGGCTCCTTGTTGATTTGTAATGTGGCAGTTTTGAGAGTTTTCGTCTGCTCTCTTAAATCAGCAATGGCCAGGTTTTGATTTTCAATGCTTAATTGCTTATCACGAAGTTGAATCTGCAGGCCCTTAATCTCGCATTCCTGCGCTACGACTTTTATCTCCAGCTTGGCCATGCATAGACAAGACGGCTATCGGCGGCTATTGGCGGTAGTTTATCATATTTATGAATTGGGGCGATTAATTGTTACAATAAGTTAACCGTCTAAACTGTCAAAAAGTGCTATGTTTTAACATCACCTCTTTCTGGTTGTGTTAGCTTTTACAGCGAGATAGACAGTTTTGACAGTTTATCCGGCTAATTTATTGTAACAATTATAAACTACCCTCGATAGCCTCCGATAGCAGTCTTGTGTATAGAATAGATGAGCCGTCAGTTAATTATTACGGGAAGTTACCGTCAAACGCGCTATCTTTTAACACGGCCTCTCATGACCGTGTTAACTGTTTTGGAGCAAGATAGAGTGCGCCAATTACATATTGAGAATTGAGTTGCGACCATTTTGAAAATTAATACTAACTGCGTCTCACCCGCTGCCGGCGCCGCCTCAAGTTATAGTTATCCGCGAACTGTCAAATGTTGTATGTTCGTTTATCGTTTATCGTTTGACGTTTGTAGGTTTGTAGACAAAAATTTACTTCGGGTAGGAAAGCCATACACGAGCATACACGAACTTCACCGAGCTCATGCCACCAACATGCTTACAAACTTAATTTTTCGCTGTGTTATGAATAATCACTGTGTTATAAATAGAAATAGCGGAAATGTGTTACCGTGCTAACTATTAAGAATAAGTAGGTATGCAGGTTAAATGCATATCCTGCCAGATAGGTTAGCCGGTTAGCGCATAGACAATAAACTATATAGTACATACTATATATTAGGTTAACGCTGCAGTAAAATAGAAGTAACCCGAAAGCACGACAAAATGTAAAACCTTAGGAGGAAACTGTTATTCACTCTACTTTAGTATATAGACTATAGAGGTTTGTGAGAGTTTTCGATAAATATTGTGAAAAATCGATACATACTTTTTTTTACGAGATTTTTTTATCAGAAATAAGTACTAATAATAACTAAGAGTGTTTCAGAGTAATTTGACAGTGAAAACTTTTTGCTAGAACAGCAAAATAAAACATAAACAGCTGTCGAATTTGGATGTTTCCTCGAAGTCTTAAAAAGTGTCGATTCAACAAAAATTAATAAACCAATGTCGAATAATAAAAAATTCAATATTATTGAGTTCTCAAATTTCGAAAATAGTCGATAAATCACAAGCTCTACATTAGTGTGCACGTGATGTGATATAACGGTCAACAGCAATTCTCAAAGTCTTCGTCAAGCAATATTGTACTACAGAATGTAGAATGTCTGGTCATCCTATGTATTGTGTCGCTCGATTGAGACGGTCGTGTATGTCAAGTATGAAATATTATTCACTGTCAGCATTTCCTAGACAACCGTTTGTTTTTAATGACCTATAAAATTTAATACAATATAACGTCTTATAAATTGAATAACACTTACATTATTTTCATATTATGATTCGATGATTTAATTGTATTTGGATCTGTAAGTAAAATATTCAACAATGATAAAGCGACATTATAACAAAGTTACACGACGATGACATGCTAGAAACACATTACCACATGTCACGTGCGCTCCTGTTCTATAACCAATAGAACATCCAATAATAAAAACTGACAACCTACAAAACATTGCGGCAATTACTTGTCATTTGCGACTTCCTTCCAAACCAATAAAATAAAAGATACGAGATCACGTGACTCGAAATACGTGGAAAATAAAATGCAGAAAAAAACGTTGTCTCACGTGTGAGGTTGGTGGTGTAGCGTAATACGCGTGGGGAGAACTTAGTGTGGTTCTGATACAATTTGGAAGACTACTGAGACTATTTTTTTTTGGCTCAAAATGTGCTACAGGATACAAGCATCACAGAGCACATTTACCAAGTAAAACGACATTTACAACTCTTTGCGCGTGGCACTAGCTTACCGTGAGGTCGCGTGAGTAAAGTTGATCGTAATGTGTTACTAGCATTACAAGCAGCGACTGCTGTGAGCTATGATAGTCTTGAGACAGCTGACAATAATGAGAGGGAAAATGGATAGGTATAGATACCAATGAGTGGGAAATGTGTGCAGATTGCCTGCCCTAGTTCAAACATTCAGGGAGGTCTGTATTTCTTGCGTGAATTCTATTGCTGAGAATCTGAAGACATTTGTGGTATTGGGTGTAATTCAGGGAAGAACGGCGTCAGTACCCTGGAGTTACAAAGTAGATAATCTTACAGGTAAAAACCTTTACTCCACCCAGCGATGTAGAAGTGTGAAGAGATTTGAACGCTCAACCGTTGACAATGGTGACGATCGAAATAGCCGTGAAGACAATTTCATATGGTATTTATGAGTAAACTAATGCAGCCGGCTATCCGTTTCAACTTTGAATCTTTACAATGAATTTGACACTTACTTTAGGGCACCTAAGTATTTATTAATGATCCTTCCTAGCTTCCTTCCGTTTAACTCTACATTAGAAAAATGTCTCATATTGTATCGCTTCTCTTTCTATTTCTTCACCCTTAAGAATGTTTGGAAACTAAATGAAACACATGTCGTCTAGTTAAACAATTGTTCCACATGTCATAAATAACGAATTTAATATAATCCGTTCGAACTTCCTTCTCAAAGTAACCTATGTACGATTAGAAATTAAGTGAGTACCTATTCTAACTTCTATTTATCTTAAGTTTGTCTTACGTACGCCGAGCTGCTGGCCGTTGGCATTTGAGATAACGGCGGTGTGCTTGTATTCCACATAAGCCAGATAAATTATTACAGATTAAAATGATGTAACATACCCGTACCAAATAAATTGGAATTCATCTGAGATAATCAGTATACAGAAGTCAAGTATGGCATTGACATCGGATAAACACTCACTCCTAATGATGCATGCGTTCTAATTCCAACCGTGTTCGTTGGTTGAATTAAATGGATACCTTTTAGGTTTAATGTCAGTTTTAATTAGGTGTCATCTTGAATGTTTCAAAGGTATGCACATAAATACGTGTCACGATAATGTTTCATAAGTTAAAAAGAAATATCTCGTGAAAGTAAGAAGTAAAGCAAGAAATTGTACATGAAAAGTTTTTGACTGAGATAAAAATAATATATTAATCTGGAATTTAATACACGCAGTGAGATTACGAAGCGATAAATTGAATATCTCTCATAAGAATACTGCTATTTAAACGCGGGACTAAAATACATTTGAAATAAGCATGACACGGGACAATCAAATACACATTGTAGTCATGCAGTGGCTATTTGAAGATTCAAATGGATTATTCGAACATAATTAAATGCACACTGAAAAAAATAGATTGAACATTCCAACATAATAATATTATCATCAAGAACTTATATTTGAATGTTTTCAGATTGAAAAAGATTATTTCAACAATCTAACGTATCGACTATGTTCGGTTCTAACTAATTGAGTTAGATTTTACATAGGTACTTGGGATAATATAAATGATATAACATTAAGTGGTATTATAATATTATTATATCAGTTTATTAGATATAGATATTGAGGTACCGACACAATTATAAGACTAACTACTACAAGCACAAGCTACTAGTTCTTAATTATCTTGTTAAATTATACACTCAAGAAAAAGGACCGCTTATTGGAACGCTGTTGGTTTAGTTCTATACACTTTAACTCAGGGGGGGGCAAACTGCGGCCCGCCGGGTATTTTTTTGCGGCCCGCCATCATTAATTGTACTTCTGATTACGAATAACTTTTTTATAATTTTTTAAAAAATATTGACAATAGATTAAAATTTGAAGAATTTGTTGTTTCGTAAATGTATTATCTCAGTACGTCTTCCTTGCGTCTCGTCTCACATTATGTAACCATTATTTTCTGCGTTGAACATCGATTGGGAATGAATGGAAAGAAATTTCGGATTGTAATCTCGCTCTGGATGTAGATATTGTATGTAGATCAATAGATATTGATAGTGTACCAACAGAGCTACAACTTGAGATTATTGATCTGCAGTGTGACACTGATTTAAGAGAATTGCATCGTCGCGACGCGTCGTGAAGAAATCTCCAAATTTTACAATGCCCTTAATTCAGACAAATTCGACCAACTTAAAGATTATGCAAGAAAAATGTTCGTTATTTTTGGACCAACCTATAATATATGTGAACAAACATTTTCGATCATGAACCTCAATAAAAACTCTTTACGATCAAATATCTCCGATGCCCATTTAGAAGCAGTTTTGAGAATATCAACTACAAAATTAACACCTGAATTTAAAAAAATGTACAACAGTTTCATTCTTCTCATTAATTTTTTTGTAATGTTTATTTTTCGTGATAATAAATAGTATAGGTATATCTAAAAATGGTATTTTACTTGCGGCCCGCCGCTCATTTTGAATTCTTGAATCTGGCCCTCCATCCAAAAAGTTTGCCCCCCCCCCCCCGCTTAACTTATAGATATTACTAATTTGTATAATTATTTATAGTTGTTTTTATTTATAAAGTAACAGCTGCCACTATGACGTTTATTAGTTTGTTTACGTCAAGAATTGCAAATGGCCGACAATAATAAATTCGCTGTCTAGGCAACGGAACAATTCTAAACTATAATATTATACTGTACAATCATCACGATTGGAGTATTATACTGTGGCGTAATGGTAGTGCGTTCGGCTGATAACCGAACAATCGGTAGTTGGAATCCAATCGAGTGCGTTTATTTTTGTGTGAAAAAATAAATTATGTGTTACATGTGAAACGCCAAAAATACACTCTGATCTGAAATTCGCTAAAAGACCCTTTTAATTTTTAATTTTAGCGTTTGGAATACGCAACTATAGATCGTCACACTGCCTCCTTAGCGATAGCTAGGGGGGGGGGGCACCAAAGATCCGAGTCTGGGGGCCCGCTTCCGGATGTGAGGGCCATGACTACAAGACCAGTCTTGATAATTTTATGACAATCGAAATGAGTATTGACTAATAAATCAATCTGTAGAATTTTGTGAATAAGAAAGTTTTGGTCCATATTATTTTAACGGACTTTTCTCACTGTATATTATTCTGACAGTTCACGAGATTTTCGTAGCCGTGAAAATCGTTTTTCAGGTAATAGAAAAGTATTTAATGGAAGAATTGCCAATGTATGACCTTTAAATTCGTTTACGAAACTGGCATGCCGGTGTGATGCAAGGCCGACTATATACAGGACGTGGCACTGAATTGCGAATTACGATGGTAATGCTAGATATTGATTATCTTCGAATGCAATGCGGTAACCTGTTCGCAATAAATGAAGATTTTAGATTGCGTATCTCGTTCAAAGTATTATACCATTATACACAGACCATTATGACAATTATATCGATATGCATTACATTTGGATATAATTTTTTAGTTACAAACAGTTAACCATATCGTATTCGAAATATGAGCAATAATTAGCACAACCATCGAAGTTTACAGTTTAGTGTCACTGCCTGACTATAAATAGTACGCCTTGGGTGTGAAGGTTACATGAGAAATTTGCTATGCGTAGTTTTCGTGCGAGTGATAGTGATCCTTAATTCCAGTTTTCCATATGAAATAGATAAAGATTATATCTTTTCTGACTAGGTGGGTATATTACTTATAAATTGTATTGCGTCAGTTGACGGGTAAATACGTAAAATTGATAATAATAGTGTTAAGGTGGTCCGTTTCGTAATGTCAATGACATTAACCTCCGGCCATTTCCGGCAACTGGGAAGCCGCAAAGCTTTCAAAGCAACGTCAAATCTTCCGGAAACAGTCGCGGCGATGAATACTAATCGCGTATTTGGAGAACTGCATTCATACGCCTGCTAGCGGTGCAAGCGTGCATGTTAATGCATTTTACACACCCCCTCGCACGAAGGCTTGAATGATAACGCGTCCATGAGAAGTATGCCAGTAGCGAGTAGGTATTATCCGACATATCAGAGTCCTGCATACCAATCAAGGAATTTGGCAATGACAAGAGGGAACCTTATGAAATATTATTCCCTCTAATTTTCTAATTATGTGTGTGGATGGGAAACCAGACAAAACACAACATGATATATCTAACAGAATATGAAGAAACAGAATGGTGACAAAACAAAACAGCGGTAAATATAACTATGACCTTTCAGGTAAATATAACATTTAATAATGAAATCAGGGAACTCGGATTCTGTGATTGAAATGATCGTATCTCTATATTATGTTGTATAGATTTTTAATTAATCAGGTTTTCAATACGCCGTAAAAAATCAAATTACATATATAAATTGGACAGTTTACCATAACCAGTGTTGAGCCTAAAGCAACCCCTCCCTCCCTCAACAAAAACATTCAACTCCCTCTCTTCCGCGATCCCACATTATATTTGTTCGGAACCCAGAGTGCGGTTAATGAAGTAGTATGTATCAGTGGCGAAGGGTGGAGGTAGGCTGTTAAGATTCGACATAAACAACTCACATTAAACTTTGTCAGTCATACTTACTTGTTTTCGTTGAACTAAGAATACAATTTGCAGATAGTGCTTGCTAGTTTTATTTAATTCAATTTAACCCTGCTTAAACCAAACGATAATAGTTTAGGTTTGCTATGGGCGGTCCGACAAAATAGTGCTTACTTTTTCAGTTATACTTATTTCTTTCGTTGATTTAAGAATACATAATATTACAGATGATGTCAGTTAGTTTAATAAAATTCATTAAGCCCTGCCTAAACAAAACCATAATCGATAAAAAAGTATTATTTAAAATGTACTTCTATCTACAAAATATCTAAATTATGAATGGCTTAATTGTATGTTAATTTTAGATATTTTATTGATACATGACTATTGTTTGACTGTTATGGCCACATAAATATTGGATACTTATGGATACATGAATATTTTTTGACTGGTATGGCTTGGTTTCGCAGGGTTTAATTGATTTTTAAAAACTATCCAACACCATCTTTAAATCGTAGTCTTATTTAAATGAAAACAAATAGGTACGTATGACAGAAAGTTTAGTGTGCACTATTTATGGCGAATCTTAACAGCCTACATCCACCCTTCGCCACTGTTAGGTGTAGTACTCATGTAGTTTCGAAATAAATTTTCAATTAAAACTGTGGCTATCAATAAAATAAAAAGTGAAAGTTTTGTAAGTGCCTACCTACTGTAATAAAGTAGCAAAACGTAGCCCGGAGCAAAATACTGCATTTACCCATAGTACGCTCAAGGAACAAAAGTTGTCAGTATTCGGGTGAAAGCAGCAAATTCCACCGACAGTGGCCGAAAGGTAAATATATCCATCATGCGACGGAGGCGATACAGTATTTCACGGAACGCGAATAAAAGGTTAAGTACCACGATAAACAAACACACAGCATACACGGTTAAGTACCCAGAGCCGGCGACCGCACGGAATAAATCAATTACCGTTCGCCCACAAATAAATAAACCTGGACGCATTAACCCTTTCGATAAATACTTGATTATACCTACTCCTACAAGCAGCTTAGTAGTAACACATAGCCCTACACTCCACAGTGAGGGTCGGCAAACTTTTGAGACTGAGGAGCCAAATATAAGTACATAACTAACACGATGATTTACACACTATTCCGAGAGGTATAATTAATATATTCGTGAGAAAGCAGACAGGAGACGGCAGGCGAGGTGTAAAATTCGCAGGGGGTTAAGGAGACATGCACGCACTGCCCGTGTTTGCCCTTTGTTATCTCAAAAAGTATATCGACAGAATCGATTGGCGTAAAAATCCGATTGACACCCCCGTTTCAGACGGGACACCGGTGTCGCGCTCGTATGTAATAAGGAGGCCTTTGTATTCGAATAAATGGCCCTTTGAATTATGTTTATGAACGCCCCGAGCTAACGAGTCAAAGCGTGTCCGGTACACTTTTCCGTCGGCCGCTACATTCTCAAGCCGCCGATAAACATGTTTTTATGGCGGCAGCCAGTTTTATGTTCTAATTTATATCGCGAAATTATGCGTTGACTTATTAGCTCTGGGCGTTCATAAACATAATACAAAGGCCCCTTTATTCGAATACAAAGGCCTCCTTATTATAATAAGAGCGCGACACCGGTGTCCCGTCTGAAACGGGGGATAGGATCGATAGGACTAACAACAGCGACGTAGTCTTCAGTTTCTCATTTTAAAGTTCACGAAAGAGACATTATTATAAAACAATGGTATGGGGGGAGGAGGTATATTTCGAAAAAATATCCATATTAATTTATTATTGCTTTTAAATGCGGCTAACAAAACTGACTCCCGTATACTACTTCTTATGTGTACCTACCTATATAGCTTCTCGTCGCTTCTACGTTTCCCATATCCTGACACTATACATACGAATTTAACCTGGCCTGCAGCTATAACTCGTGCTCACCAACATGATATTGCAACCTGATCATAATAATTAGGATCGTTAGTGATTGTTTTTGTAGTCTGCATTGTCTTGTCCTTCAGACATGCATCATTAGAATATTAAAACAAACATTCGATGCCACAGTTACTTGCAACTATTCATAAGTACCACGGATCTTCCACTGACATAAATACCTTACGTGTCGTAGAATGCCGAGAGAAGTGGGACCAACCCGATTAGGCCAAATCATCATGAGGTCCTGACAAAAAAGTAGTAACATTCCATTCGTTCTCCCCTCCTTATGTGCGCGCCTGAAATAGCCAATAAGTACATGGCATTGCATTTTAATGGAAATTTAATCATTCTCTGGTAATATTATAATATGTTAAAAACATGCATTCTTCTTCCGATGGTGTTACAGTTCAACTCAAGTCTTGGCTCCCTCCAGCTGGTCTGGTTCTCTGCGTCCCTTACCGATAACGTTACAAATGCACACAATTGTTGGAACTCGTTCACTACACAACCATTGCAGGTCAAATAATTTAAGTACCTAATTTATGTAGTTTATTTTGTGTTGAAAATAATTCTACACCCGTGCTAGAGGGCATTACTGACGGACAGAGCTTTACAACGCTTTGGGGTTCAAAAAGAATAATTACCCCGCTTACCAAACTTTCACGTAAGTTGTAAGGGTGCGGGATATTTAGCGATGTGTTCTAGCTACTCTAATAGTGTAAACCAGGCAACACATCGCTGTTTAAGTCGGATTAGTTCATTTTACCACGACACGTGTTGGGGCTGAGAACACATAAAGCATAATACAAGAAAAACATACAGTCAACTCAGTCTGTTTGTGAGCTTTACGCGGTACAACTTACTATTTCCGATAAAAGACAACAGTTTTTGGGAACTATCACCGTACAGCAGTAGCGAATGGTAGAGGTAGGCTGTTAAAATCCACCATAAATAGTGCACATTAAACTTTTTAGTCATACGTATTTGTTATTATTGAACTAAGACTAAAATTTATTTACAGACGGTATTGGTCAGCTTTTAAAAATCAATTCAACTCTGCCTAAACCAAACCATAATAGTTTTGGTAGATTTTGGGCGACACGACAAAACTTTGCACACTTTTTCATTCATGCATTATATTTGTTTTCGTTGGAATATCATACATATTTTGGGTCAATTTTTTTAAATTCAATAAGCCTTGCCTAACCAAACTATAATAGATAAAAATATAATTCTATCTATAAAACATCCAAAGTTATGTATGATTTAATTGCATAATTTAAAATATTTTATAGATTGACGAGTATTTTCTGACTATTATCTATAATGGCATGGTTTTCGCATGGTTTAATTGAATTTTTAAAAACGAATTGAATTTTATTTCAATAAAAACAAATACGTATGACTGACAAAGTTCAGTGTGCGCTATTTATGGCGGATTTGAATAGCCTACCTCTACCCTTCGCCACTGCCTTACAGATGACAGCTTAGATAGTGCATGGGCAGGGTGCGTTGAGAATAAACTAAGTGATATCTGTATCAAATCCATACTCGTGTGCTAAAGTAGCTAAAGAGTCATAATTACAATTATTACTAGAATAATTAAGAGTAAGAGTTCTGCTTGTAAAAGTAGATACGTACTCTGGAAAGTTATTGTCGATTTTAGATCTGAGATTCATTTTCTAAGTAGTTCTATTTTACCACGTTTTTCTTAGCTCGTATTCTTGTTTGGTTGTTTATCCAGTACAAATCTTGCAATCGATTTTTAACTAACTTCCCGACTAGCTAGACATTTGAAACTTTTAGAATATATCAGATGCCAATGCATTCTTTAAGTAGAATTGAATTCATTTTCAGTTCTGTTTTGTATTAAAAGTTATTTCGGAAGAAATTCGTAATCCAACCCACTATTATTAGTTGCTAAGGGGGTGGTTCTAGCAACTAAATTATTAATATATACGTGCGTTACTATGGAAATCACAATGACATTTCAGTATTCTATATTTGTTTGTTTGTTGCAAAATACCAAAAAAATGATTTGTTGACAATTGACTTATTTGTCCTAAATTATTAATACATAGAATTGTTTATATAATTCAACAGAAAATTTAAAAACGTGGTATATAAAAAGTTCTTTTTATCTTGTAAATATTTATAATTTAACTGATTTAATTACTAATAATAGTGAGTATATTATGCTCAGATGTAATTTAATTTTTGTTACTTCAAAACTAGTTTTTAAATTCAAAATTAGTAGCAACTTAAAAATTTGGAGGAGGGAGCCGAAAAAACCTTTGAAACAACGATCTGGACGAAGCATATTATGATAACCGTATGATTTGTGTACCTACCTCCAATAAAAAATCTTTTCACCACTATGTCAAAAACCAGCATTGGTCTGAAGAGAGTAAGCAGTGTGTAAAACAAATTTTGGGCTGCACACATAGGTCCCTAATGTAACCTCATTTCACTCGGTTACCTTCCACCGGGCAAAGAGTCGTGAAGCGTGATTTTAATTTGAAGGGTTGATTTACTTGATAACAACAAAAAAAATCCGCATGGTTAGCAACCAGCCGACGCATTTATTCGCAAAGAGATTTGCTTATTAAAAAAAATAATACACATTAATTCAATTTTATTCACATCTTAAATTATTTTTTGTAACACAGATTACCACTGTTTTTGTCGACCCGAAAGTCTTAGTAAGAGTTAGTTGAATTGAAATTGACTATTATTTTCCTAAGCGATAGCGCCCATAGAACGCGTCGAGCGAGCGAAGTCGGCGTATGAAGCGTTTATTCATAACCATAATCACACGTCTCTTGCCGCTCATTACCCTTCACCTATGTAATAAGCGGCCCAAGCAGCACAAAATAATTATTATTACAGCGTCTCTCATAACAAAGCAATAAAAATATTATATTATTTCGAGACGACATTATTCAACTAACGAAATATAGGACATGCAATAAAATTAAACACTGAGATCTCTGTTATTAAATAATGACTTCTCGCCCGTCGATCGACGACGCCGTCCAGAGCGTGATTTTGCTCGCTGTGTTCAATGAATGGACTCCATTGTATTTTCTTTCATTCGTATCGCCGAGAAGCGGTGATTCGCGAAAAAACGATGATTCATGCGGCGGGCGCGTACAATGCGTCGTCAAATCCAGTGGGCGCTGGCGTATTTGATTACGTTGTATTTTCGTTGATTTACGCGCCACTTGTGAAATTTTGCGCGAGAGCCACACTTGCTGCGTTAAGTGGGTTTTACGCCTAATAGTAACTAATAGTAACTTGGAAATACTATCTATCAGCTGCTCATTTCTCACATATTATATAGCACTTTTTCAAACAACAAAATATATTCCCATATTTCAATATTTGAAAAGCCGAAAATTGAAGGATCATAATAAATTAAGTAACCCAAGTTGAGTAAATAGACTTATAAATTCTACATAACTATTTTCATCATTCTATAAATTAGGTATTTTTCTTAAGGCATGGTTTAAAAAGATCGTGACTACGCGACGCGCAGATTGTGCAAACGACGCGTGACGAACAAGACATAATCTGTCATAAAAATTCAACATGCGTCCATTAATGTTATGTTTATTGTTATTTAAGTAATAATAATAAAATATTCATTGACATGTTTTGTTTTTCGAGTAAATAAGTAACGTTTATAGTAATCTTTACACGATTTAAGAATTAATTCCTCCGACGATATCACAAAACAAATTGACGTGCTCACAGGTCGACTATCGCTCTCCGATTGGCAACGCGTGCGAAATTACGTCCCACCTATTGCTGAAAATTATTTGCCGTTTCACTGAAGTATGCTCTTAAATGATCTATCTCTAACTCAAACGTAATATATAGGTATATATATCGATATTTATAGTTAATGGTTAGGTACATGTCAGAAGATAACATTTAAATACATTACTATTAAATAATGACAACATAATATACCTATACATGAATTCACGAACTATCTATATTCTATACCTATATACGAATGGCGTGCGGCTCATAGATGCTGTAAGTGCAGAGCATGCCCAGAAATTATCGATTAAATCCAATAATACTAATTATATCAGAGCCAGCAACGCTGTAATAGTAGGTACACAACACATCATACTATTTAATCGGCCGGCCGCCAAAAGTATATTCGTTGCAAAAAAAAAACATGAGCAGATGATAGGTACTATACCTATAGCAAATAAACGGATTTTTTTAAAACAGAGTCACCAAAATCAAAAGTCACCGCACGCAACTGATAGGTAATATGGTGTCAAATTCTTCTGAGAGTGCTGGCGACTCATTTAGGTGTTGGTATCGTTACTTTCAAATGACACTAACACAGATGCAAAGTGATTTCGTCGTAGCAGCAAACAAAAAAGAATTTGTCCTGCATATATATGCAATTCGATGTGGGGAACAAAATCGTTTGAATTGTTTACCACGCGTACATAATATGGATGTTAGCGATGTAGAGTATAATTTTTAAAAACACTTTTGGTATGTACTATTACTAATTAATAAAGCTTTGTCGTAAAAATTTTTTTTTATATGTGTTGGCTGTTGAATACCAAGTGATGGATAAAATTTAAAAATAATTTTATCGAGTTGGTGTTTGCCAGGACAGAGACGTTTAAAATGCATAGGCGGCAACCCTGTGTGACTAACCGAGCCATCAGGACTTGTCTCCTCGCATACTAAGTAAGTAATGCCATAATCGGCATAATCAAAAAGAACAATAGATCCGCCTACGCTTCCCGGTCATCCCAGCTACTCATCACTATGGGCCCATGCAGCCGCTCCGAGCCGCCAGAGAGTCACACGAGGTCAATCAAATCGACCATATCGGTGATCAAGAAGACATACATATTTAGTATGTGACAACATTGACATACCTATGTATATTTGGCAGTATTTTAACACGGTTTACGATTAAACGAACACACGTCATAATAAAAAAGTGAAAAGCAAAGATGTTGACAAAAACTGAGCAATAAATGTATAAAATTTAAGCAAAAAACGTATACCGATTAGTTAACCACAAATTACTTCCCATTGCAGTTTCATTTTAAGACAACTTCACACGTTTAATACGCCCTCGTCGATTTTTCTGTAGGCAGCCAAAACCAATACATTAACAATTACTTTTAAGATGAATAATACCGAAAAATGTAAACAAAGCAACAAACCGCGCGAAGACGAGCCACCATTTTGTTTTGGGGCTACCAATAGAAGAAGAAAATAATGAACGTGTTACTAATACAACCACACATACAATCATTCGATTCGAAAATCGAACTGCATTCAAAACTCTTAATGCGGAATGCGTAGGTATAAAGACGACTCATTCCATCTAGAATTTAGAGTCAAAATTATTTTGTTAAGTACAGTTTATTTCTGCCAAGTAATTAATTAATATGCATGAATCAGAATTTTAACATATAACTTCATTATATGAAAATATATAACCATATTATTCCCAATATTGTCGTATCAATCCATGGACATGATGTATAAAATATGGTTATTATCTTCATAGCAACCGTATGCAATTTGAATGTTTTGGCTAGAGTCACCCTCCTTCAAACACTAAAACATAAAGAAACATAATTATTTTTTGTGGAATAGTAATAAATAGGAACATAAAAATAATGGGGAGTGAGTTGTTTTTTGAGTAAGGCTGTAATAAGGTTTAAATCTAGGATGTAGAGAAATATGCGATAAATATAAACCAAGTTAAAGAATATGGTATTTTCAATAGTTATTCATATATTATAATATGCATTAAAGTTTTTCACGTAAACGAAACGCGCGTTCAATATTCGTAACTAATATTTGAGGACACACGCGGAGTATGGTGTCATTATTTAATAGTCCTCAAAATACGTGGGTATGTAAAATAGATTAATTAATATTTTTTTGAAATAATCAGTTTCAGAATGAATGAACAATGACCAAAAATATTAGAAAATTCATCATTAGGAAACAATGAAACCTCCGGAACCCTAACATTTTGAAATGTTTTCGGTTCAGGGTCATCAAGATTGTTAAGGATAGTGTTAAGGGTTTCCGTCCTGGTTCCAAAAGAAATAAGGGATTTTCGAGGATCCAACGTTCGGTTCCGTTTGCACATTCCAGCTCTGCTTAATTCGTAGATAAGTTAAGTAAGTGGGTATAAGTAAATAAGTATATAATGGCACTATGGGTACGGCTAAAGCAATTCGTAGTTGTATTGGTAATGTTTGCTAGCATTGAAACAGGCATTACAGTAAATGATACCAATACACATGCGAATCACGCATGGTGTCACTGTAGAATAATTTACCTTTACAACGATTAGAGAAAATAACATGATAAGGAATAACATTGAGAGATGGCATTGGATAGATGCTTAGTATGTCTGTCTATCACCTTGTTATAACCAGTCAGACTTTATATAACTCGTAGTGTTGTCTTTTTAATCATGCTAAATCTAAATTGTGGTGGGCAATTAATTACACTGATAATAAACTAGAGACTACATAATTTTATTATAAACGGCCATATATTTGGATAACAATTTGACATAAGTTTTTCTTATACTTATAGATAATCTTATATGAATATGTAGGTAATTCTTAATTACTTCATATACAATTTATTTTATTCAATCTCTAACTAAATAATTACAAGATAAAAAGAGCTTTTTATATACAACGTTTTTTAATTTTCTGTTGAATCATATAAACTTGACTTGACTAGCTTAAACGATCAAAAAAATTTGTAATTGATAGAAATAATACTGAAATGTCATTTTGACATGTCATATTGATTTCCATAGTAACGCACGTTAATAATTTAGTTTCTAGGACCCCAGACCCCTAGCAACCAATAATGCTGTCGAAATAACTTTTCATACAAAACAGAATTAACTTAAAATGAATTCAATTCTACTTAAAGATGGCTAAAAGTATTAAAAAAATTCATTCGCATCGTGTTCTGATATATTCTAAAAGTTTAAAATATCTAGCTAGTCGGGAAGTTAGTTAATAATCGATTGTAAGATTTGTACCGGACAAATAATAATACGAGCTAAGAAAAACGTTGTAAATAAAAATAACTATATTTCGTCTCTCAACACGGTCAGGCATAATACATCGACATTGCTCAAATAAACAGACGAAGAGTGAAAGACTAGTGTATTAAAATTTATTATAACGCTGAACAAGTCCGGGTAGCTAATACGAAAGTTCGCTTAATAATTTTTAAATTGACAGAAAATTATTGATTAAATAATTGAACGACATTTCCCCGTAAAATGATGATTTATGATAAATAAGTATATTATAATGTGTACCTATGTCGGGTACATGTTTTACTTATAACCTCAACAACATACTTATTTTACTACAAAAAAACTGTACGCGTGTGCTATAAATAGATATTCGTCGGATAACCTGCAGATACAATTACTGGGACTGGTGGTTTTGGGTAGCCTACAGGTAAGGCGTAGCAGAGAAAAAGCGTCGGCGCGCTGGAGTGACCCAAGTGAACGTGCTTACTTGTAACAATCTTCACTCTGGCCTGAGAGAGGTGGAAAACAATTTGAACACAATCCTCAGCCATGAGGGAATTTCCAAGAAGATACAATTACCGATATATTATCAAGATGTTATTTCAAATTCCGTTAATAATGGCGACTACATTTTGTAATGTGAGTGTTAACAATACATACTAACTTAACTTTGATTCTTTAGGATATTTTAGGATGTTTTCTAATAAGTACTTACTTTATTTCTTAGGTGATTCCAAATTATGTAGGTGTGCTCTATAAGGAATACTGCATTATTAAAGGTTGTGTATCATTCAATTTTTTTTATTTTTCTTCCACCCTGTCACGACCCAACATTGGGGCGTAGGGCAAGCACAAATTCGAGCCACTTCCCTTGGTCCATCGCCAGCTCTTGCGCCTCCCGCCATGTCAGACCTGCAGCACGTAGGTCGTAGCACCGCTGCAGGGTGAGGGATGGCCAGCTACGACGAAACCCATGATGCTGTGCCACAAGGGTACGAAGTGTCGCACTCTTTTGCGGCATCCGGAATACGTATCCCAGCCACGTAAAGCGTCTCTTTGTGATAACCTCAATCACCGAAGGCTGCTGTGTCTGCTCACGAACTCGGGTGTTTGTAACGCGGTCGTACCAATGTAGCCCTAAGATTCGCCGGAGACATCGATTCTCAAAGCTCAAAAGCCGAGACTCTTGAAGCTTAGTAAGATGCCATGTCACACAGCCATACAGGAGCACAGGTAGCGCGCACGCGTTAAACAAATGACATTTGGTTCTATTAATTAAACAAAAAATATTAATTCTTTCACAATTACTGGTACCTACGTCAAAAATAAAATTTAAAGAATTCTGAACGCAGTGCCATCTAGGTAAATTATAAATAGTAGGTATGTCAAATAAATAAAGTTGATTTCATTTTCCGTATCATTACATTACATAGACAAATAAATAATTTAATTACAATAAACACCAATATCCTTCATTCTTATATTCGAACAGACAAATCGGCGGGAAGTGGTTATGTGGTCGGTTATTTTGCGATTGTTTTATTTATCGCACGAGGAATACCGACCGCCGACCTCTATCGCAGAGATGTGCATTGTGCGGTTTATGGATGTCACGTCCAATACGTCCCACTCCATATGCAACGCGCATAGAATATGATAAGATTGATAAGATAATACAATATAATAATAATTGGTATTCTGACAACATGGACACACATACAATATCACCAACCTCACAAGAGAGATAAAAACTTGTTAAAACGTTTATTTTAATTGTAGATTAATTAATACAATGCCTTTTACATGACTTTCAAGAATCTATGGCCGCTAAATACATTATGTCTTTGTACCTACTGTATAAAGATTATTTTTTTGTACAAGCACTTTACAATTTATTTATACAACATTCAGGTGATAGCTACGGTAATCAGGCCAGCAGCTCGTACGTCACAGGTGTGATTATTTACTTGATAATTACTGATTAGTGATTACATCGGGTATTCTCAATGACCGTGTCATTGGGTACTCGGTACTAGGGAATCCAATCCCGAGCCAAAATTCTGATCCCGGGATTTCAATTTGACAATCCCGGGATTGGCATTTTTTCCATTGTTAATATAAAAATTTTATATTTACAAATAACATTGATAAAATCGGTCAAAAATAAATCAAGTATAATTGATACTATTTAAGACATTTATTGTTAATATTGTATACGTTCAATCTTGGAAATACATAAGTTTAATGGAGTAAATAATATTATAATATAAATAATAATGTGAATTTAATATGAGATTGCTGTATCTGATAGTAAAGACATAATGAATGGATTAGCGAGATTTAAAATAGTAAAGCAAATAATCATGGCGTACTTATGGCCTTTCCGCTTTATAAATCTAATTAGTCAGCCAAATATGAAACTGCCGTAAAACGTATGAGATCATGGTGTAATTACTTTATTAATAGTGCGAAGCATTGTTTTTATCCAATCTTTCTCATTTTTATTAATTTATGTGAAAAAATAAAATGAATCGGCAACTTACACATGGGTATAAATCAAACTTCATTCAAATTCAGTTTATTTCTAATGTAGTTATTTGTTATTAAAAGTTTTTTTAATTTTATTTTCCATAAAAATTGATAAAAAAAATCAATCCCGAAAGTTTCGGGATTATGTTTATTAATCTCGGGATTCATATGTATCGAAAATAGGATTCCAATCCCGGGATCGGAATCCCTACTCGGTACTACTTTCATGCTTTTTACGGCCGTATGTATGAGTTGCAAAAGACATAAAGTATGATACTTAATAATAATAATAATACAATATGTGTATTACGATATCGTGTGAAAAGGACAAAAAGGAAATATCGAGGGTACTTACTCAAGTATATGCTTCATAACTTTGCACTCCGGCTCTTGGATGAAAATGATGTAATAATATTCTAAACATATATATTGTTTATATATATTATTATCTATTCATTCATTTATTACTACATATTAATACACGTGAATGTTGATCTAATTTGATGCGAGGTAATCAGGCAAAGAGGCGCATCAGTGTAGTAAAAAGTGCAAAGTTATAAAACGTATAGGTACCTACTCTACAAAAATTTGCAAGTCTGGACACTAGTTTTTTTAACAAACGCCATGCTTATGAATAAACCAAACATGTGATTCTTTCGAAAGATATATATTATGTTTATGCAAATATTGAGTATTTTTTAAATATGTATATAGACATTCACTTATCCAATTTTCATGCTATTTTATAACCCAACGCAAACAAAATATCAGTACAATGTGTCGAAATATCGAATAAACACCTAGGTGCCTACTACATCGTAAAAGTTTTAAAATAAGCGATTTCCTTTTTTTTAATTTAGTTTTAAATTCGCTGACTAAAACATACATAATTATCATTGCACATGCCGGGACTTTTTCGGCTTAAAATAATATTACTTCGCGAGACGTCTGTCCAATCGTGCGTCAGCTTTATCAGACGCGCGAGACCTTTCCAAGTCGTATACCGTTGATTCCGCGGTAGAATTTTCCACGCGCCGGACAATAATAAAATTATATATAGGTATATAATAATAAAACACAATATTACAAAATTATGGCTTAGAAACTATATTCTTACCAAAATTAAGACAATCAAACTATCAGAAAACGAAGATAGTATCAGAAAACCAAACCACCCCATATATTCTATACACAAGGCTATCGGCGGCTATCGAATGTAGTTTATCATATTTACGTATTGAGGCGGTTAATTGTTACAATAAGTTAACCGTCTGAACTATAAATATGCTGTTTTAACAGCACCTCTCTTGGCTATATTAACTTTTAGAGTGAGATAGACAGCTTTGACAGTTTAAACGACTAACGTATTGTAACAATTATAATACCTCAATACATAAATATGATAAACTACCCTCGATAGCCGCCGATAGCAGCCTCGTGTATAAAATATATAAGCACGAATTCGATGAAAATCAATATTAGAGAAATCAAATAATATCGTGTCTTTTTGCATGCCGTACACTTGCATTACCAGAGGACTTAGTGATTTAATGTACTATGCAGTGACTTCCTGTGGGGGTAGGCAGATTGAGCGTCGCTTGGGGCGGCAGGTACTCGAAGGGCGGCAAAAAGAGGAGAATCATTTTGTATATATATAAATACGAGTAACTACCTAAACTTAGTATTAACGAAAATATCTTTCCATTTAAAAAATCAGCTCACCGGTTGGAAACAAAATGTATTAATGAATATAAAAGGTTTAACAGGACTGTAATTTTTTTGTCGGGTACGCAATGTATAAGAAGCCACTGTATTACCAACGTCAAAAAATCCCACTTTTGGGGGGAAAATATTTATAAATTTAATTTTGTATTTTTAGTGGTAGGTACGTATATATTTTGTTAGTACCTACCTAATGTATCCAAACAACACATTTATTAGATATTGGAGTTATGCAAGGATCATAGAAAATACTGTATAAAAAATGCAGCGGCATTTTGTCTAGCGACGTCACTGAATGTATGTATAGCCTTAAATAATATATTGGTAATTGGTATCGATTCGGTTTCAAGAGAAAAGTATGAATATTGAAAGAAAGTATTACATACCTACTTTGTAAGTATTGGATCGACATATGACAGAAATATTCAATCAAAGGCCTTTTTCTAAATTTACGTCGACCCAAATCAAAAAAACGGAAGTCTCACAAATGAAACTACCCATACCGAAGTATTATTAAAAGGCATGTGTTGTGAGTGTTGAGACATTGGATACAAGTCGAGTTGTCATATCGAAAGAAAAAAGAATTGATACTTGCAAGTATTGATACTTTATTGACGGCCTAGTCAGTGGTAGTCAACCTGGTCCCTACCACCCACTAGTGGGCGTTCCAGCTTTCATGGTGGGCGGTAGGGGTTTTAAAAACATTTTCATTATGCTAGATTCCGTTTATTGATACCTTTCCTTACCTCATATATTGTGGAATCAGGCTTTAGTGCATTATGACCAAAGAAAGAAACCGCCTGAATACTTCCGAAAGAGGAGACCTTCGTTCGTTCCTCACAAAAATTGAGCCAGATATCAAGTATTTAGTTTCGCAGCATCGGCCTCAGGGATCTCATTAATAATTTAATCAATTAAATGTAATTTCATCAGACGTCATGCTTATATGTATGCAAAGTATAAATAAAAAGATAGATTTAACTACATTTAGTTGTTTTATACAAAAAATATTCTGCCAAACTTAGCGAAAGTCTGACAAAGTATTTGGTAAGTAATTATTATTATATGCTTCAACTTACTGTAACTCTGCTTTATAAATTTTATAAAGTAAAGTTACTTCCCTACTTTATAAATCACCATTACTGTGGAACCGATGGGCGGTTAGAAAATTTTACTACTAACAGAGATACAAAAGTTGGCGGTAGGTATAAAAAGGTTGACTACCCCTGGCCTAGATACAAATGCGAACGGAATCCACGATCACTTAAATGACCAGTGAGGGTACCTACTTTGATATGATTTGAACCGATGGAATCATAACATGCATGTAGGAAGAAATCCTGTAATCGAATTTCCAACAGGGTTTTTGAAAACGTCAGTGCATTTCCATTTACATTAGAAAATTACTGTGAAAAATTATAATGGTTTTTTTTTTAAATTTGAAATGTTTACTATTAATTCTTCGTTGGAGGCTTTTTAATATGAGGATATAATTTGGTATTTTATTAACATGTACTTATTCGAAATCACATGTGATATGAATCACAGCTCGATATTTTCCTGTTGAGTGGGCGTACCATAACATAAATACAACAATCAAACACTAATACACAAAATAATTATTACTAAGTTGTTTATTAATTACTGTTTAATTTTCACAAGTTATCGTAGACAATCAAATATGTGGAATATTGATTAATGATTGTAGAAGGTGGTACGTAGGTATCATTCATTTATTGACGTAGGTGGCTTTGAAGTTTAAATAGGTGTCTACATCGAATAAGTGAGTAATTCAATTTAAAAATCAAAGTGGTTCGTGAGTTACCATATTAAAGTGTCAGGACACGTGTCCGGTAATTTGTACATATAGGTATTATGCATTTGGCTGCATCACAGTCGATCGTTAGCGATTGTGGGTCTCAGAAATAATGTACAGATTGTAGGTGCTTTCAAGCAGGTTAAAGCATATAATAGTAATTACTTACCATGTATTTTATGTCATAATTTCGCTAAGTTTGGCAGAATAAATCTTTATAAAACAACTTACTGTAGTTAAATATATGTTTTTATTTATACCGTGCATACATAGAAGCATAAAGTATGATGAAATTACATTTAATTAATTAAATTATGATTGAGATCCCTGAGCGCTGATGCTGCGAAACTAAATACTGGATAATATCTGGCCCAATTTTTGTGAGGAACAAACAAAGGTCTCCTCCTTATATTGTGTATATTTTCTGAAATTTAAATTGTCACGGGGAATTTTATGAAAACATAATGAAAATCTTTTTAAAACCCCTACCACCCACCATGAAAGCTGGAACGCCTACTCGTGGGCGGTAGGGACAGGTTGACTACCCCTGGGTTAGACGGACATGTATCTACTCCTACTGGGCCAATATTATTGGTACTAATACGTAGCAGAAACCAACACAAGCATACAAAGTCTAAGACACATACCTACAAACAATGGCACACGTATTGTCGCGTCCCGTAGTTCCGAGGTCTAACCGTCCGACTCTCGTGCTAACACAATTTTCTAGATCATGTTCGAATTGCGGTTAATCCGGTTGGGCATTACTTTTTTAAATATCTATTTTAGTATCTGTCTTATTTTTTCGTGTAATAACTATTATAGAAATTTTATATTTGTTGTTCAGTAAAATATTGAAGACCAAAATTCAAATTCAAGTAGGTACCTAATAAAAATGTGGCTGTCCTAGGACTTGTTTTCAGTTATGTACAATAGTTTACCTAACTTCCGCAGGCACCCTTCGCCACTGCCTGGTGGTGTACGAAGTCATCGATTACCAGCGAAATATACCAGTGCCCACAAACAATAACGATAAATCGAATGTGTGTATAGATAAATAATATTGGTATTGTACGAGTACAATAAACACTGGTTTCGTGAAAATGCCGAGTGAATGAAAACCATTTAAATACGAATTAACCGCATCGGTAAATTATTATCATTCGTAAATCTTGACGGCTTTAGAACAAATTTGGTTAAACCCTACTACTATAATTGGTATTGGACGCAATGAATCTACATTATTAAATAAAACCATACTGGGGCACAACAGCGGTTTTTACAGCGCGAAACTGTTTATGTATTCCTGCCTTACAAGCGAACCCAAACAATGACAAATGTTCAACCGATCGAAGGACAACAATTTGTATTCATTAATAAAACCCTCTAATGATTGGTTTGTTAATAGTTAATACCATAGAGAAGATAATACATCAAGCCATAAGCATCAGCCTGGTTCAATGAATGAAGACATCTCTAAGGAAGAACTTTTTACTATCTCATCTAAGTGGTATCTATGTTTACTTTTCGGATTTTTGCACGCAGATAATTTTACTGGTTGACTATAATTTCAGTTCGATAGCATCTATTTCGCTATAACTTTGGGTAAAAATACATACCTAAGTACCTACGGTTAAATCAGTATACAGTGACACCACAGGTGATTCGCTGGTATGATGTATTTAGGGCTATACCTCAGCTGAGGCATGGTCTAAAAAATCGTGACTAGGCGATGCGCGGATTGCGGGTCGCGGGTGAAAATGAAATATAATTTTGTCATAAAAGTTGAACATGCGTCCTTTTTATGTTATGTTTATTATTATATTCGTAATAATAATAGTACATTCATTGACATATTTTCTTTTTCAAATACATGCGAAACGTTTTTTAGTCATCTTTACACGATTTAAGAATATATTCATCCGACTCCATCACAAAAGAAATTGGCGTGCGAACAGGTCGACTATCCATCTCCGAATGGCAACGCGGGCAAAATTTCGAATTATTTGCCGTTTCACTTATGTCCGCTCTTAATATATTCTAAAAATATTTTTTTTACATATATTATCTATTTATATTCTTATTACTACATATATTAATAGAAGTGAATATCATCTGATTTAATTTTATGCGAGGTAATCAGACAAAGAGACGTACCAGTGCAGCAAAAAGTGCAAAGTTATAAGACGTATACTCTACGATGCAAGAAAACAATACCACTACGACTGCAAGCTCCTTTTACTTTTGTTTCAATATGAAATAATCATCAATAACTAACTAGCACAGCGATCGAAATTCACAGATGTGGCCTGAATATAGAGAGCCTTGCTAAGTTATATAATATACAACGAGTGAATACAAGAAAATTATGATTTTCTAAACATGTGTGAATTGTTGACAAGTTTTCTCTGTCTTTAGACAATCTCAACGTTGTACCTACCATTGACAACGATGTCTCAAATATTGGTTAAGTCGCAAGCTTAAAAAATACACCTAACCCTGCATTAAAATAAGTTACCAGTCTAGTTATTATCTTCTCCGTTAGTTTATTGGCTTTTGCTATATTTACATTAATATATATTGAAGAATAGATACGGATTTATGAGGTTTATAGAAGAGTTAGGCTGCTATAATATTATTAGGTTATTTATTGTTCTATAACGTGCTACTTTTATGCTAAACATGCTGTTTTTTCCCCTTGTTATATTAGTTGTTATTTGTAATTAAGATATTTTTATATATTTGTATTTATTATGTATTATGGCGCATTGGCCAATAACTGTAATGCCGTAATACTCTTTTTTATAAATAAATAAAAAAAAAATATGTAGATTGTAGAATGTAGACATAGGTGCACGAACTCATGGCATCGTGATCCATCGCACACCCAGTAAAACACGGTTACACAAAGTAAAATTCTATTTACGTGTATTTGTAGGTAGGTAGGTACATATTAATACGTTAACTTAACATGAGAATAGCCCTTCACAGAGTATAGGTTATACCTACTACCAGACTATTTTTCTAACGAAGAATGGTTGTCAACCATTAGGCATGCCCGTTGGGTACATGCTAAAACCATGGCCTTCACATCCTGAAGCGGGCCCCTAGGCTATGATGTTTGGCGCCCCCCCCCTACCTATCGCTAAGAGTAAGGGACGCGCTGCAGTTTCATTTTCCAAATGGTGTACGCGGTAAAATTAAGGTGTATTTGTAGCTTTTTTGTATTTTTAATATGTAGGTACATCCAGTTGAATTACCTATGGAGTTGTCGAGTATCGGCACACAGTTAAAAATGGTATCATGCCTAGAACTAAATATTTTTAATTATTATTATCATTGAAGTGAAATCCATGCGACTTTTTTTTACCATTTGAGCAAATTTGTAATCTGTGTTTATCTCACTTATCTGGTCGATTCACCACGCCGGGCCTTTCCTGAGCCCGGGCCCCCAGGCTAGAGCCCTGTCAGCCCCCCTTGTGGGGGCCATGGCTATAACACTAATCATTAAAGGCCGGATCTTTCAAGTTTTTAACCGTCAACCCATAAAAAAACACATTAAAATGGTGGACGAATCCAATATCCTAAGGAGACTTTTGCCCAAATGATTCTTAGTATGGATTTCTACAATTTGTCAGTTGTTTTTTCTGGCAGCTCAGGTGCGATGGTAATTATTGTAATTAAGATAATCGTCTTGCCAATATTATAACGCGACTTGCGGCTACGACAAACGAATTCAAATTCGCAAAATGCAATTAAAAAGATCGCATTACAAAATTGATGGTTTGTTTTATTGCAGGTAAGTAATGGTAAACCATTTTTATAAAATGCGTGTAGAATATGTTTTTTCATAATTAAATATCGAATAGCTTTTGCGTACCTACCACTAATATAAATACAAATATTGGAAGATTTTGTCCGCTGACCCGTTTTATGTTCTAAATGTATCATATTGATACCTATTAGTATTACAAGCAACAATACCGTACCTACATATCGATAAAAAAGTCACATACCTACTTGTTTATTTCTTTAGATATTTAAGTATTTTGAGGATGCTCTGCCCAAACTGGTCTATTTGATTATAAACTATTGACATTGAAGAATTTCATCAAATCGATCGTAAGAAATTTCATCTTCAAAATACCAGTGGCGTACATCTGAAGATGCGAGACATCCCTGAAAATATTCGTTTGAACCTACTATTATAATATTATGTATTGCGTAAGCCGTAATTGCATTCTTCTAAAGGTTTTGCAATATAATATTGCTTCAGATTTTCACTTAGTCATTGTATTACGTTAATATTTATTGTTGTTTAATTTAATAAAACGCATTTTTTTGTAGTACTTATTCCACTTTTAATCAATAAATTAGGACCAGTTTCGTTCGCATCAGAGGGACATTTTCAACTGAACAAGGGAAGATTCAGTTGAAAATGTCCCTCTGAGGCGGACGAAACCGGTCCTAATTTATAGATTAAAAGTGGAATAAGTACTACAAAAAAAATGGAGCCATTGTCGAAAACTACCCAATCAAGACTCGTAACTGGACAAAATCTGACATTCGAATGAAATTTTCAAAATGGCGTCCTATGGTAGTTCGTAGTTCCATTTTTGGCCATTCTACAGGTAAGTTTGTAGGTGTGTAACGTTAAAAAAAAGTCCCGCCGTCCCATGTAATACTTCAGATTTTCACTTAGTGATTGTATTACGTTAATATTTATTGTTGTTTAATTAAAAAAACGCATTTTTTTGTAGTACTTATTCCACTTTTAATCAATAAATTAGGACCGGTTTCGTTCGCATCAGAGGGACATTTTCAACCGAACAAGGGAAGATTCAGTTGAAAATGTCCCTCTGAGGCGGATGAAACCGGTCCTAATTTATTGATTAAAAGTGGAATAAGTACTACAAAAAAAATGGAGCCATTGTCGAAAACTACCCAATCAAGACTAGTAACTGGACAAAATCTGACATTCGAATGAAATTTTCAAAATGGCGTCCTATGGTAATTCGTAGTTCCATTTTTGGCCATTCTACAGGTAAGTTTGTAGGTGTGTAACATTAAAAAAAGTCCCGCCGTCCCATTTAATACATTGTACGCTAAAGGCGCGCCGATTAGGTGGCCATTCGACATAATTAGCATTATATTTAAATGTTGTTATTAAAAAGAAATTATCTGATATATGATTATATTATGTATTTGATTTAAATACTTACATATTATAAAGTGTAAAGAACTATTCATCACATAAAACGACTGGTACCTAGATACATATTTCATTAAAACACTTTATAATATGTACTTTCGTACTTTTTCCACATTTATTCCATAATGTTGATATTCAACCGATTTTATCCTAATGGACATTTTCAATTGAATAACAGTACAAAATATAGGTAGGTACATATTATTGCATAAAAAGTCAATTAAGTATAGAGGACGTGGGAGTCGATTGTTTACTTGAACTAACTTGTTGGTGATATTTGTCCTTATTTATTAAATGACTGGTTTATATACATTAAGAAATAGCGTAACTTCAAAACTGTGAAAAATTTGCTGTGTTTAAAATTCACCTGCCGTAGGTGTATGTATCAAAAAAGGTTCCCGACCAATGACAAAAACTTGAAGACGATTTTATTGCTTTTGTCGCATGATACGTACAAGAAACCCACAACTTAAAAATGAATTATTTTCCATACGATAGTATGTATCATCATCAGCTGTAGTATATACCAATATTGCATATAAATTTATGTTTACATTTTAGATATAATAGTGCAACCATCTATAATACCGTGGATTTACAAGAATAAAATTACAAAGCGGCAGGTTTACATAGGTCGTAAGTGCATTTGCTAGTCACGCAGCCTTCGCTATCGAGGCTTGATAATTATATATTATATACTTACACAATATTATATATGTGACATATTATAATATTTAGGAATATTATATTTCATCCATTGTTGTTATTTTTAAGTTAATAAGTCAAAAGAATAATATCAACTAAGATTTAATAACAATAAACAAAAATGCAAAATGTACAAAGTACCTTATACACCTTCTAGAGGAAAGTGGTATAATGGTCCCTATATCTAACGGGTACGAGTGGCAAAAATATTAATCAATAAATTCTAATTGATTTATGTTTTGTACTAGGTATTCTATTAGTCATTATTTACGACCCGGCTTATGCCTTCTGGCTTATGGCCTTCTGGCTTCTTCGTGCACTATGCGCACTCACCGATCGTAAATGCACATTGACATAATAAAAGATTGTTAAAACCTTCTTACCTATTAGTAAAGGATCAAGTAAAAAACAAATTTTGATTATCTGAAGTGTTTGTGAAAAATCCGTAATGAATATATTACATACTATTAATACATTCAATAGGTAAGCCCGTTAAATCGTCATTTCCCGTAAACAATGGAACCAGCTAATGTGAAATATCACAAAATATACCTACTCACTAAATAAAAACAAATAAACAATTTTAAGCTATAATCCATAATCGTTAAAACTGAAGTGATCTCGGATTTTAAGAAAATACGTAGATCAGTTAACAAACGCGCAGGTTAAGGGGGGACATGCTCGTCGAAGGTCAAAATTGAGTTTTTATTGTATTTTCAAACCATGATCCTGGACACTCCTTAAACGTTGTAGATAATCTATTTATATAATTTTGAAGCCTTATTATCCTTTATAGTTATTTTAAACATTTGATGACTGCATGAAGTATTTTTGTTACATAAAATAGTATTCTTTTAAACCTCTCGCTCTAATGTTTTAGAATATAGTCATATTTCGGTACAGAACTGTGCAGTGGTGTTAAGATTTTTTACATTTATTAATTTTTAAACGCATTTATAAAACCATTAGTATAATTTATTACGAGATAATTTTTGTAAAATATTCACGATAAAAATTATTTTGATAATCTCTGTGATCCCAAATTTGACAAGAATTAGGCATTTTATTATTCAAAAAATCGGCAAGATTAACACATTTGAAGATGATTCTAAAGATACTTATTATAAGCTATGTTTTTGACCATTCAAGTGTGATAAACATCTTATGAATAATGATTGCTTTATAATAATTATTGACCTAAGAAGAAGGTAGTGTTTTTTTGAAATACGCCATTTCTTTTGTCATTCCCTAGTGGTTAAGCTACAACATACGGCCGTAGCCATAAAATGACAAACTATAATTAAAGTAGGGAGTAAAATTATGTTAACGCGCGTGTTTGAACATGTACCTAACCTAATTTTTTTTTATTTTTTTTTAAACGGTACATGTTCAAACACGCGCGTCAATATCATTTTACTCCCTACTTCAATTATAGTTTGTCAATTTATGGCTACGGCCGTATGTTGTAGCTTAACCACTAGGGAATGACAAAAGTAATGGCGTATTTCAAAAAAACACTACCTTATTCTTAGGTCAATAATTATTATAAAGCAATCATTATTCATAAGATGTTTATCACACTTGAATGGTCAAAGACATAGCTTATAATGAGTATCTTTAGAATCGTCTTGAAATGTGTTAATCTTGCCGATTTTTTGAATAATAAAATGCCTAATTCTTGTCAAATTTGGGATCACAGAGATTATCAATATAATTTTTTATCGTGAATATTTTACAAAAATTATCTCGTAATAAATTATGCTAATGGTTTTATAAATGCGTTTAAAAATTAATAAATGTAAAAAATCTTAACACCACTGCACAGTTATGTACCGAAATATGACTATATTCTAAAACATTAGAGCGAGAGGTTTAAAAGAATACTATTTTATGTAACAAAAATACTTCATGCAGTCATCAAATGTTTAAAATAACTATAAAGGATAATAAGGCTTCAAAATTATATAAATAGATCATCTACAACGTTTAAGGAGTGTCCAGGATCATGGTTTGAATATACAATAAAAACTCAATTTTGACCTTCGACGAGCATGTCCCCCCTTAAGTTTTTTTTGTTTTTTCTACCATATTACTATAACATCAAATTATAGTTTCATGTGTGAACTCCCAGATTGGATAAATCAATGAACTATAGAACCAAGGTCAACTTGTTAAGGCAAATGGTAGGCACTGCAACTGTGTTATACCTATTTATATCTAATATTTTCTTGATAAAATAATTTATTATCAATGGTATTAGGTACTATATATACACAATGTATCAATGTCGACTAATTATGATTGTATCATTTTGATAACTTCCGAAATAAATAATTATATCGGGTTTATATATTTCATTGAAATAATACTATGATATATAATTTATAGTATTAGGGAGTAGAAAATAACAGAAAACGCATGTACTTACATATTTTGCATGATGAATATAAATTTTTTGAAAATGGCCTATAAAATGTCAAAAAAAACATTACAACATCAGTACCTATATATTAAAATTGAATATCTCAATATGTCCAACCACTTGCTTGAAACACAAAAGTACGATTTGAAGTATCTTTCGTACGAAACTTTTTCTAAAGGGTTTCATTAACCACATAGGTCCGATATTCCCCATTTTACCCATCCATAAATCCATATAATATAATAATATGTTTTCATATTATATATTTTCGTAGTATCAACATAATATACGAAATCATTCAGATTTGGTACGATTTTAATAATACACTAGCTGTCAGGTCCTTCTCATTATGGGAGCAAGTGTGATTTGTTATTTGATAGTGAAAATAAAAGTAGTTTAGTAGAAATTTTAAACTTTGATTACAATAATAGGTATGTATATAAAAAGTGGAATATTATTAAATATTATAGATATTACTATTAACAACTAATTTTTCCACTCTATACGAAAGCGCTTCATTAATTTCTCTAAATAGTATAGTATATCTACCTACTAATAGCAGCGTTTCTATATAATTAAGTATCGATAAAGTCTCTTGCACATATTATCAATATCATTTATTTCATATTTCATTGTACCTACTACATCGTACAACTTATTTTTCTGAAAAACATAGGTTCCATAAATTATTAACGCATTTTTTAATTAAAAAATGTTGTAATATTCGAGTCCGTCCCAAAAAAAAAAGGACTCCAGATATCCGGTGTCTACAATCATAATATAATGTGTGAATTTTGACAAACGCGGTGATGGAAACAGTCCCCACGGCTTCAGAGACAGTCACTCTGAAATAATTATTTGTTAATCAAGATAAAAAGAACGTCCCCGCATCACTAAGTCAGCATGGCCAACATGTACCTACTTACAATTCAGGGTTTAACCAACTTAGGAAGATCTCAACAATATAAACATTTTTTTTAAATCCATTGTTTACTAAGTTTACTTGTATCATTATTGGTCTGAGGTTTACACAGTGTGGTGTATAAAGGTGCATGCCGGACGTAACGCGCTGTTAGGATATAATACGAAACACTTAGATATTGACACAAACAAAGGTAGGTATTCGATGTAATGCAGTTCGATAAAAACATCAAATCGAAATAGAGACGCAGAACCCGAAGGAGAGACAATTATTGGAAAAATATTATATCGCATCAAACTGCTCCACGATATGCAAAATTTAAAGGTCACATGTACGTATTACATTTCGACGTGACACAGTTCACCGCGAGCTGTCATTACCGGAAAAAAAGATGGCCGTATGTATAGCATTGAGATAAAAAAAATAACGCGTTGTTCGTGGAACAATGCCGACAGTAACGTTCCAATTTTATTAGATTCGATAAAAACATCAATAGACTCTATTTCATAATAACGCTGTCATTATTATCAGATATTTAATAGGTACTACTTGATACTTACCAAGCACATACCAGAATTTTAAATATTACCTAGGTACATATTTTATTCTGTCTTTCTTTTATATTCCAGTGGTTTTTATTACGTTTTTTCAAGTGTTTTATTTAGACATTAATTTCACATCAATACTATACGGCCATCTGTTTCCGATACAACAGCTCACGGTGAACTTTGATACGGCCAACAAATTTCCTGACACTAAATTAAAATGGTTGTTTGATTGCATGACACGCGCATATTTATATGCTGCGAGATACGGCTTGTGTGAAGTATGTGAATCCATAGTGGGAAGATAACTACTGATAAAACGTCGAATATCTTTCAGAAACATCGAAATTCGGTAAAATATTCGAGTGTCTACTCACTTCTACGTGGGAGAGAGGCAGTAAATTATATGTTAAAGATAAATATATGAGGATGAAATATATAGGCATATTATACATACGTATAACTTAGTAGCAAGACATTTTACATGGCCACATTACATCAAATAAAATAAGAAACCGACGAGACTCTTATCCTGTTAAATCGCAACGAGAAAAGCTGTTTACAACATGTGCTGTCAGCCAACTGTTTGTTGTTCTACTATGCTTCCCAAACACAATGTACACACATAAACGTTATTTGATTACGGTGGGATAATTCTCTTGTATATATTTTTTTATCGATTACTCGTTGAATAACATTAAACGAATGCCTGATTCATGGTATGTTAGACCGGGTTAGGGAATCCAATCCCGAGCCAAAATTCTGATGCCGGGATTTCGGGATTACAATTTGACAATCCCGGGATCCCGGGACTGGACCCGGGATTGGCATTTTGTTCCATTGTTTATATAAAAATTTTATATTTACAAATAACATTGATAAAATCGATCAAAAATAAATCTAGTATAATTTATTCTATTTAAGACATTTATTGTTAATATTGCATATGTCCAGTCTTGGAAATACACAACTTTAATGGAGTAAATAATATTGAATTATAAATAATAATGTGAATTTCATATGAGATAGCTGTTTCTGATAGTAAAGACATAATGAATGGATTAGCGAGATTTAAAATAGTAAAGCAAATAATCATGGCGTACTTATGGCCTTTCCGCTTCATAAATCTAATTAGTCAGCCAAATATGAAACTGCCGTAAAACGTATGATATCATGGTGGAATTACTTTGTTAAAAGTGCGAAGCATTGTTTTTTTCCAATCTTTCTCATTTTTAATAATCTATGTGAAAAAATAAAATGAATCGGCTACCTACACATGGGTATAAATCAAACTTCATTCAAACTCAATTTATTTCAAATGTAGTTATTTTTTATTAAAAGTATTTTTTCTGTTAGATTTTCGCTTTTATTTTATTTTCCATAAAAATTGATAAAAAAATCAATCCCGAAATCCCGGGATTATGTTTATCAATCCCGGGATTCATAGGTATCGAAAATAGCTCGGGATCCCGGGATTGGAATCCCTAGACCGGGTGATAGGAACGTTTTGTATATACATAATGTAAGAGACACGGTTTATTTTAGAGACGATAATATACTATCATCAAATTAAAAGGCAAAGAGTGAGATTCACGACCACTTCTGTCCTGCCACCATGTCTTTTAGTGTATACTATCGTCTCAGGTAGACGAATTACGAAATCAACTGCGTCTATCATATTAGGCCGACGAATCCCCACTGTGAGAGACGCGGTTTATTTTGGAGATGATAATATTGCATTACATCAATCAAGTGTATTCTGTATTCCGGGCCTGGCACCACGACTTCCATGTATACTGTGTGTGACAAATCACAAAAGTAACTGTATCTCTCATATTATATATACAACAACACCTGTGGGTCTATTCTATGCTTATCGACCGCTAAAGTGATAAAGTGATAAATATTATCAAACTTAGGGTAGGTTTGTATCAAAATATTAGCACTTATTGTAACAATTACACGAAGTTGGTTTTTATTGTTGCAATAAGTGCTATATTATAACAGCACCTATCTTGCTGCTGTTAAAATATCGCACTTATTGTAACAATAAAAACCAGCTTCGTGTAATTGTTACAATAAGTGCTAATATTTTGATACAAACCTACCCTAAGTTTGATACTATTTATCAATTTAGTGTTCGATAAGTATAGAATAGACCCACTGGACTAGTTTTTAATCGAACCGAATCCAACAAAGTTAATAATTGTTAAGCTTATCAATAAAATCATAATATAAAAATACGTTGTTTTAAAATCTACTTAAATATTTTTATTTATAATTTTTCTGTGATGGGAGAAAATTTATCAAAAAATAATTCATATAATATAGTGGTCGAAAATATTATTGCTTGTATAAATAGGAATCACAATTGTGTGTAGGTACATGCTGGAAAAAAAACAAAAATAGCAAGTATTTCATGAAAATCATAAAAATTAAATATATTTTTCATCGATTGTTCTTATGAGAATAAATTACCATCACTATAGTTTCGATGTTTTTAGTAGGTATTATTTTGTTTACTTTTTTGTTAAACCCCATACAAATCCCCCGTCAGGCAGTTGTGGCCATAGGGACCATACTACTATGGGTAACCTCATTTCACTGAGTATGATAAATATACTATTTTCATAACTCTTTTGCTAAACCTATTCGAAACTTTGTTCTTAGCTGTGTCAATGACATATTTCCTAAAGCGTCAATTACATTGAGCTACTTTACGAGCTGTTTATTGGCGAATTTACAATCTCCCTGTAAAGTCGCCCAGTGTAATCATCGAACAAGCTAACAAGCATATTGTAAACACTCTACCGAGAAAAGTTGAAAGCCGGTCAACTTTACACGCTAAACGCCGGCGTGTGGGACTACTGCGTCTGCGCAGTAGAGCGCAGTAGCAACCTCCCGGTAAAAAAACGAACTACGTTCTGTCGAAATAGTCGCTGGCTTGTGGTTTCTCAGCGAATGGAAAGTTTTGTGTGTCATCATCATAATCGCAGTAGCTGAATCGCCCGCTATTAAATTCGCCAACAGCTCGTAAAGTAGCTCAATGTAATTGACGCTTTAACATCAAGATAACAATCTCAATCAAAGAAGAACCAAAAAGTAACATTGTTTCTATTAAAAAACCCTAAAAACCTTAGTATCAAGGAACAAGCTCACCCTACCCGATTATTGCAAATAGTCAAATGAAATTTTATTTGAATTCCTATAGAATGGTAGAAAACAATGATCAATTGTAATTAAATTATTAAAGAGTAAATTTCTTTTTGATTTCCGCTGTGAAGAGACCATAGAGAAAAAATATTTTTCTGTTTTAATATAAGGAATACTTGTTTCAAATAGGCGCGCATGTACAAACACCATTATTTGCATAGAGCATAATGGAACACGGCGGCGAGCGTATATACAAATCCGAAGCTAAGTGGGTGAACACTCGACAAGTTTTATTACGGCAATAAACGGTTTCGGCGTAAGGTGAGACCGTCATAAACCATTCGGTTCGGCTTATTTCCATGGAAACCCTATTACTTAGTTTTATTATTGTAATTACATACATAATTTTCAGAAAAAGTAAAATTGTTTGAATCCTTTGGATTCGGTTACTTTGACAAATAAATTTTCTTTCGAATTTGGACAACCGGCATTCAGAGAATCAGTAGGCAAAGCATGTTCCATGTTTAATAATTTTAGCCGTCAGGGTTTAAGGCTATACCTCAGTTGAGGCATGGTCTAAAAATATCGTGGCTAGGCGATGCGCGGATTGCGGGTTGCGGGTGTAAATGACGAATGCCGAACGAAATATAATTTGTCATATAAATCCAACATGCATCCATTTAATGTTCTGTTTATTGTTCTATTAGTAACAATAATAATATATTCATTGACATGTTTTCTTTTTCAAATAAATGGGTAACGTTTTTAGTCATCTTTACACGATTTAAGAATAAATACCCCCGTCGCCATCACGAAACAAATTGACGTATTCACACCTCGACGTTCGCTCTCCGATTGCCAGTGAGTCAAAAATTTCGTCGCGCCTATAGTTGAAAATTATTTGCCGTTTCACTGAAGTATCGTCTTAAGCCTCTTAAGTAACCATCGTCTGAGAGGCCCAGGGGTCGAAGCCCCTCCCCCGCGAGGCACAAAGCGCCGAGTTTTATGTAGAAATATTTTTTCACTTTTTCTATATCACTTTCTTAATTTGTTTAGTTTATGTAAAAGTTACAACTATACTAACAACACACGAGTTAGATACATTTTTCTTCCCAATTCTGTCGATTACAGAATTATTGACAGGTGGTTTTGGCATTTAATGCGTTATTTGGTAACAGAAGGTACGTCCTTATTATTTTACACTCATGGAATTTTACCTTGATCATCTAAATCTAAATATTATCATCTTACTTCAAAAACAAACCAGTTAAACAGGTCACCATCAAATTGATTTCACTAAAGATGATTTCAAAGTGATACTAGCGCCATTTTACATAATATAATATATACGACGTTATCAATGAAATATTTTGAATATGTTGGTTACTTATTCGATACATACTTACATAATCATTTAGTCATCACTTTTTTAAAACAAATAATAAAAGAAGTTTCAATCATTATTAAAATAAATTCTCACTGGCCCTGAAACCAAGGTTCAATTTGAAATACTTATGTAAAATTAGTGCCCAATGGGAAAATAGTAATCAATAATTAATGTACCTATTGATTTAAATTTTAATATAATTATATACTTACTAAAGTATATGTTTTGTACGTGAAATATTTAGGTGTTTGCGATGTTACGTTTTTAAAACTAAGTATGTCTGTCTATCAGCTCTTTTTAAATGTGAATAAAATTAATGTAATTAAAAACTTAGTACATATATGAACAACGAAATTAGGGGCATCATAGGGTGGCGATTCCGATAGCGCGTTTCGTTATACAAACCGTGAGTCCCGGAGGGGTTAGGCAGGCCATGCACTACAAAGAGGCGGAAAGTGAAGGAACAAATATGATCCTAACAACTTTTAAAAGCAGTGATTGTTTTCCATGAAGCAGACGATACGGTCGCTTCGTTAGAAAGTACTTATTATACAAAATATACGAATATAAATGTAATAATTACAAGATAAAAAGAACTTTTTATATACAACGTTTTTAAATTTTCTGTTGAATCATATAAACTTGACTTGACTAGCTTAAACGATCAAAATTTGTACTTGATAGAAATAATACTGAAATGTCATATTGATTTCCATAGTAACGCACGTATATATTAATATTAATAATTTAGTTGCTAGGACCCACTTAGCAAGCAATAATAGTTTTACTTTTTACGGATTTCTTCCGAAATAACTTTTCATACAAAACATAATTAACTGAAAATGAAATCAATTCTACTTAAAAATGGCTAAAAGTTTCAAATGTCTAGCTAGTCGGGAAGTTAGTTAAAAATCGATTGCAAGATTTGTACCGGACAAACAACCATCGGACAAATAAGAATACGAGCTAAGAAAAACGTTGTAATAAAAAGGGGGCTACCGTTTTCATTTCATAAGAATCTCCCCAACCCTAAATTATATTTTGTAATTTCGTTTCATAGATCAGCTGTTTAATTCCGAAAATGTTAAAACAATAATGGACATAATTATTTTCTTTCGCACAAATGCGGCGCCCTGACTGTACCTACTTACGTAGGTTTAATTTAAAGTTTAAAATTTACTAGGTAGGTAATGAGACTGGATGCTACGATATGAGAAGGTAGGTATGTACGAGGGTGGGTCAATAAGTCCTTAGAAAAGCCGACAGGTGGCGCGACTAGTACTGTAAGCGGTTTGTTTTCATGCAGCGGCACTACCGATTCAGTATGCTGCGAAGTTTCAATCAGATTGGTCGAGTTGTTGTGTGTTTCTCGTACATTTAAAAAAAAAATTTGCTTGTGGAAAATGGAAAAATGGAAAATTGAGTTTAGAGCTGTTATTAAACATTTTAATATAAAAGGGTTAACAGCAAAGGAAATAAAAAATGAGTTGGATTTAGTTCACGGCATATCTGCTCCTTCACTTGCAACTATTTATAACTGGTTAAATGAATTTAAACGTGGTCGTACATCAACAAAGGATGAACCACGCTCAGGACGTCCTGTAGAGGTGACTACACCAGAAATGATCAATAAAATCCACGATATGGTGTTAAGTGACCGAAGATTAAAGTTGAGTGAGATAATTGAGGTTACAGGGATCTCAAAAGGTAGCGTCATTTCTATTTTACATGACAAATTGGGCATGAAAAAAGTTTCTGCAAGATGGGTGCCGCGTTTGCTCACAGTCGACAATAAACGCAATAGGGTGGTGGCCTCTAAAGCCCTGCTGTCGCTCATGCAACGCAATCCGGATGATTTTTTCGTCGCTTTGTGACTGTAGATGAAACATGGATACACCACTATACTCCCGAGACGAAAGAACAGTCAAAGCAGTGGATTGCGAAAGGCGAACCATGTCCAAAGAAGGCGAAAACCGTAAAATCAGCTGGTAAGGTTATGGCTACTGTATTTTGGGATGCACGTGGAATTATTTTCGTTGACTATTATTTGGAAAAAGGAAAAACAATAACAGAGGATTATTATGCATCTTTATTGGACCAGCTAAAAAACGAAATTGAAGAAAAACGGCCTCATTTAAACAGGAAAAAATCCTCTTTCATCAGGACAATGCCCGTGTTCACACATGTTTACGATCAATGGCTAAAATTGAAGAATTGAAGTTCGAATTGGTCGACCACCCACCGTATTCGCCAGATTTAGCCCTCAGTGACTTTTTCCTTTTCCCAAACTTAAAAAAATGGCTAAGTGGACAACGTTTTTTTTCAAATGAAGAAGTCATCGATCGGACAAATGCTTATTTTGAGTACCTTCCGAAAACTTATTTTTCTGACGGTTTAAAAAAAATTGAGAAACGTCTAACCAAGTGTATTGAGCTCCAAGGAGATTATGTTGAGAAATAAAAAAAAAATACAAAAATAAAAACTGTTTTAATGCTTTTTTCTAAGGAATTATTGACCCACCCTCGTACATAAAAAAATATTCACATTGAAGCTTATCGACCTTTCTCACAATGCCACAAATGTTTTCATCAAAACCAGATTCGAATTTGCTCGCAGATAGTCTGTATTATACGAAACTACACGGTGGCGCAGAAGGATCATACTATATAATATACGTAATATGTATTTCAAGTGAATATACTTTGAAGATAAGTGTCTATACAATTTTGACAAACCTCAAAAGCAAACATATTCGAAAAAATCATATAGGTTTTTTAAAAAGTATACATAGGAGAGCATGTCAGGAGATTTGTTTTGATTTTAATTAAAACCAGATTCGGGGATATATTATATTTTCCTAGTATATCTTCTAGTATATTTTCCTTTTCACACAAGATAATAATAAGGCATAAACGTTTATGGAAGTAACAAAAACAAAGTGAATGTTTATCGAATAATTGTCAAGATGTCACGGGAAGATTGTCATTAAGGATAAAACACTACTAAGCATTTACTTCACTTTAGTTGCATACGAATTATTCTTAAACTATCGGCAGGCACTTGGCTGAGGGAATGGGACAACTGGGCGCCAGGACAATTGAGCGCAGCACTGTCGAATGAAATAAATAGACGTTCGTTACGATTTTATACAGAATGTAGGCGAGGAATTTTAATCAGTTTCTATATACTACTTACTTAGTAGTTTTAATTTATTTTGTTCTTAACATAATGTTTTTTTATTGCGGATTGAGAATTATCATGCCCGAGGCTTTATATAAAAACAAAATATCTCTCTTCTCGTTGGAACTTAAACATAATATGCACAATTAAATCATTATTTACATGTGCATATTTAAATTCTCACCAAGATAATAATAATATAATACTTAATTTAAATATAAATAAGTAAGTAATAATATTAAATATATATTTTTAAAAAATAGCTAAAATTCACGAACGGATATTTATTTTCGAATTTCATTCGATTTCGTGGCGCCCAGTTGTCCCGGCGCCGAATCGTCCTACACCCCGTAGCTGAAATGTGGTGTGTAGGCGGTAGTAGGTTTGGGACGCGCCCTGGCGGCAAATCAAGGGTTCCTTGGCGACTACGGACTGGACATTATCTTTCTCTTCAATCCGCATGGGGTGGGAATAGCGGTATTTTCCCCGCTATGCCAATATTCATATATGTATTTATTTGTTGTGTTGTATTGGAAAACGATGTACCTACTACCTAATCTTCTCCGATAGTCTTATTTGAAATATACAAAAATATTACGAGTTAAATATGTTTTATCAGAAAAAAGGGGATTAGGGCATTTATTACGTTATTTGGTATCACTATGTATCGTCACTAAAATCTTGTATAGGAAACATTCAGTAATGAATAAAAATATTTAATCAACAAATATACTAAACCAAGTATTTATGTTTGCTTGTAGATACTTCAGTAATTGCTCGTCCGTGAAAATGAATTGACACGTGAAACAAGTATTGATTTAAAAGTACATATTATATATAGGTACCTAGCAGGTACTAAATCTATGTTATGTTATTAATTATTTGATGGACTCCACCATAGTCCCGCTATGTACTAGGGATGTTTGTTTTAAAATAGTTGGTTGTTTATTAACTAAACAAAAGTTAAAAGCGAAATAAGTATATCAAAAATAGATTGTTGTTGGTAGACCGTTTTGACACTTGAACCCTGACATTCAAATTAGTATTGTGTCAAGATAGCGGGATATCTTATTTGTTAGAGCAATTAAATATTTATTTAAAACACATTAAGTACTAAGTTTAGTGTTTATGATAACACAAATATGTATTTTCATTATCACCTGAACCGAATATAATGAGAACGCCATCGGCTTTACTTATGTATTAAGTATGTACATAAAAACATTAAAGTCATTACACAGATTGTCTAAATATAGTTCAAGTTTCTCGCCGATTATTCTCTATAAACGGTTCTAATGGCCTTAAAAATTAGTTCAACACAGGGGCACAGAATTATGGGAACTGAAATAACTAACGGATGAGGAGTAGCAGGCAACCGATCTCGAGTGTGGAAGAATATGGGATAAACTTAAACACGTGTCAATAATACGTCATTCTAAGCTTTTCGTTCGTTCTGACAACTGCTCTCCGTTTATGCACTGACGCTCATTCAATATTCGTGTATTTGAAGGCTGCAACACACATTATTACACACCTATAATGTGTTTCATTTTCGTAGGTCACTCACACATTCAAAACCCTGCTTAAAAATGTAGTGTATTGGAGTATAGCCTACCTGAATTCTATGTATTAATTTGTTATGTGGTTCAACATCAATATATATAATATAATATAAGTTAATTGATACAACTGTCACGACAAACAAAAAAGCGCCCCCCGCACTGCGGTAGTTGGTAGCGAGGTAGTGAAATGTATGCCTTTAATTACATATTTCGGAAAGTAGATCAACAGTATATTTTTTTACATTTTTAACTGGAAACCCAACATGAATAATGACATGATTGGTGAAAATTTCATACATATTTGACCAATGAAACAAGATAGGCGAGTGACAAACTTGCATCCCATATTGCCGGACTACTCCTAGAGCGTGATGCAGAACTATCAGTGGCAGTTCTAAATACGCGTCTATCTTTAAGAGGCTAATATCGGCAACTTAGATTATGTCGCCCACAGTACTCCTACATTCATGTCAGATAGTAAATCTACGGGAAAGGGCAGAATAAAGCCATTTAAAATACGGTCAAGACACGCCGAAATCGAGCTAAATTAGCAACTCTGGATGGTGTTTATTATCAGATTAATACAGATAATTCTGCATCGCGCTTCTAGTATGCTCCATAGTAACAGTGTGCATTATATTTTGGTTGAGTGATCTCCCCGCTCCACGCCGTCCTTCTGAGGGTTTTTCGCCCGAGAGAGCACAGACGTGGAATGAGTGGCTACTTACTGCGCCCTCTAAACTCCACCAATCAAATGTATTAATCTTTTCATTTTCGATCTCATAAAAATGCTTCACAATATAACGTAGGCGTATTGGCCTCTGGAGTCGGTTACGAATTCCTACCTGCCACTCTTCTGGTAGACACCCACACAGTGCCATCGCGCATTCAACAACCACCCTGTACACGTGTCACAAATAAATGTGTGGTGTGTTTCGCGTCAGTGAATAATGACCGCCAAGGTAGAGCTTTCCAAATTGGCAGACTGTAGGTACTTTATAATAATATCCTCAGGTATCAAAAAACAAGTTGAACTGAAGTTCTCTGGACTGGAAGGATGATTCTGGAGATAAGGTAATGCAATTTTGCGTACACATTTTTTTCTGTTGGAATTACTATTTCGTAAATGACATAAATAAGTAGGCATTAAAAAAAGTTGACATTTCAATATAAATAATATACAGATAGATACCACATAACAATTTGAGTTCCCTACCTACATATCAATAAATATTGATATGAATCCATATCACAGTTACAAATGTAAATTTTACGTATTATATTTCATCGTAGCACAGTTCATTGTGAACTGTCTTACCGGAAAGAGATGGCAGTGTAGCTTGACATTTAAAAAAAATAGCCTGGTATTCGTCAAGCATTTCAGACAGCAATATCCTAATTCAATTCAATAAAAACATTAATTTGATAATAACGCTGTCATTAATATCAAATATTTGATAGCTACGATTTGATACATAATATGACCACCAAGTATATAAATTATGTAGGTACGGTATGTTTATGCACTTTCCTTACAAAAATGACAGCTCACAGTGAACTAATGTTATGGGTTCCACGTCTCCACCTGTCATATATGTACAGTCGTGGATATACAGGGCCACCCTGCACGACGCTTACAACGTATCTGAAAGAAAATATTTTACGTGCTCACTCTGCTATCCCGATACGGAGCCGCTCGGGACTGATGTAACAACCATGCACCACGGTACTTAAAGAAAAGGACAGGGTTAGATTGGCTCAGCTAGTCTCGGTAACGCCATTAATAAGTGTTCTCTGTATCAGCATACTAAATATCAATAATTGAATGCGATTCTACGAAGGAATCGGGATCACACCGGTTAACCTGCCTTCATACGACGCTGAAAATTTATCAAATGCCTTCGAGTGGACCTCAGTTGATATCATGACCAATTGGGCCCGTTTGTGGACGGGCCCTGACAAAACAACTCATCTCGCTCATAATTCATAATCGGATGAACTGTGCTACGGCGAAATGTGATAGATATAACCGTGCCTAAACACTATTATCTCGAAACGAAGATTTCAGGATAGCGCAAATTTTTCGGTGTGTTTTGATCCCATTTAGCAGGTCGATCCGCCACGGCAGGCCCCCAGGCTAGAACCCTGTCAGCCCCACCCATGCGGGGGGCATGATTCAGATTATGTAGGTATGCAGGGTGAAAAGACTTATCTACATACATACTTCCCTACTTAAAATTTCAGAACGTACCAAGGCACACATGCCTACTTAAAATGTCAGCTCTACAAATGTACATGCAACCAAATGCAAAGTCTTTTGATAAATATATCAAATTAGGAATTAGGCACCTTTCATCTTCGAAATGAACAAACTCAGCATATTTCAACCATAGTACTTAATTACCAAGTATAAAGAGCACCGCGCTGGAAAATGTAGCGAACTCTAATAATCAACATTAATAATATTTAACTCGTCATTATTTCACTATTATACTGAGTTAACTTTGGTGTTAAATTAGTAAAAACAAGCATTAACTAGTTGGATGCAAAGATTAAATAAAAACTAATAGTTAATTTGATCATATATTATGATAACCTCATAGCCAAAAATATTATCAAGGTGAAAAGGTTAACCAAACAAACAAACAACAACTTACTTTACTTTAAAACAGATTTCAAAATTATGTACCTACTTATTATTGAGATATTATATCCAGTCATTTTTCGTAAATAAAATACCTACTTGAACGAAGACAAAAATAGTTTATCGTTGTCGTCATGATAATGGTATGATAACCGAAATAGCTATCGACTGATAAAACGATCTATTTTGTGAAATGGAATTCTACAAAGTACCTACCTAAATGGTAAATCAGTGAATTAGTGTCTTTATCGCCTCCCACAATTGGTAACATACATCGATAATTTAGTAATTTACAGGGGCAGATTTACCCGATACTCTTTCCCACGGCCCCCACAAGGTGGGGGGGGCTAACAGGGGGTGACGGGTCGACCAGATAAGTGAGATAAACATACATCACAAATTTGCACGAATAGTAAATAAAATCGCCTGTGGCGCTATTTTACTTTGAGAGTTGGTTGTGCGATACAACTTTTGATTATTGTGTGTCGGTACTCGATAACTCCACAATGTATTCATAAACACAACAATCACTAAAATACACTGAATAGGCAGGTACCTTTATTTTTTTGAGCTATTGAGCGTCACACTTAACACGCCTTTTACGTTAGTGATAGGTAGGGGGCCGCCAACGATCCCATTCTGGGGGACCGCTTCAGGATGTGGGGGCCATGATCTAGCCTCTGGGTACGCACGGGAGTAGGGCAATAACATGTCATTAATAATTTTGGAGTGTACATTTATTATCATTTCTCAACACCATGTAGAGTCTACGTTTTATAACTTTTCACTATTTTGCAATTTTTACTACACTGATACGGCTCGACTATCTCGCATAAAATTAGATCAAATGATATTTAATTGTATTAATATACTTATGTAGTAATAAATAAATAAATATATAATATATGTAAAAGAATATATTACATTATTATATTAGAGCCGGAGTGCAAAGTTATGAAGTTGCAACTCTACGTCGAAATACGGAAAGATTTTTTTAATTATCTTTAATTATTTAATTTTTTTATGTGATGGGAGAGGGGTCAATATTGTTGACACTGCGAATAGGGCCCCTGAATGGTCATACCACGTGTCAATACATGTAGAAGGTCCTCAGACGCCGTTGTTAAACCTAACTACGTATAATCAAATCATATTAGATTCTAATATTATGTAAATAAATACCCACCTTTTTAATTAGTTATCAATCAAAGTGAATGCAGTGTGGTAAAAACTTGTATCAATAAATTCGAGCTAGTCGTTCGACAGAAGTGTCAACTTGACATTCTCATCGACATGGTTTAGTAAAAACCCGACCTGGGTGGTCAATAGCTTTTAAAACACCCACATTGAGTAATACGTGGACCTCCACATAGATGCACATATTGTAGGTTCAATGCAAGTACTTACATACGAATTAAATGTTTTAACGTTTTAATTGCGTCAATGAACAGCAGAAAGAAATTGAAAAAGTATCTCAACGTTTTTAAACCATTGCTGCTGCTATGAATGTTACCAAAATCACAACGAGGGTTATTACCGTTTAAAGATTATGTTATGTACCTAGTTGATAAAATAGTATACTTACGTATATACTGTTTTGCAGTATATTACGCTCTTTTCACACTATACGTTTATGCACGGGGTTTCCCGTCACAAGCTCAGTTTGTGGTTGAGTAATGTGCTGACCGTACGATTTAAAACCGTCTAATGTGAAAGCGTGCATTAGGTCACGTACACTACTGAGTCATCGGTGGCCGTCCGGGCGCCGTGTATACAGTGAAAATGGACAGCTGTTATAGAGCGCCGTTTCGGATTTTAACCGTCGCTGTCTAATGTGAAAAGGGCCTAAAACATTCTTCTATTTAAGTCTTACCACAAGTCGTCCGCGTCCTAACTTACCGAACCACCCAGCCAATCGGAATCTCCCGAAATTATTCGGTGAATTTTCTAATCATAATATTTAAAACATCCATTAAGTAATAATTTTATATGTCAACAAAACAATATTAAAAGATGCTAAATATTTGTAAAATATTTTTGGATGATTTAGTATAAATCTAACGTTCCTGAATGGCTTGATAAAGTGATCCTCGGTCGAAAAATTGTGAGCACCACTGCCTTATAAGTAACTTAACTACTTTAGACTATTTACTACAGTGCAACATAAATCATCTAAATTTTGACATTACCATTACTATGCAGTATGTACGTACATAATATATGCAATAATAAATCATGCATTCTTGAAAGACAATAGAAATTGCATCATCAGCATTCATCATCAACAAGGAGTGGATGAGGATAGGTAAGGAAAATACAATAAATTATATTTATAGTTATGTACTCATTTGATTAATAATAATTAATAAATATTCGTGTCATCACATTATTTATCACCTATTCATTATTTAGCTCGAATACACCTGTTGCCTTCGTAATGCGTTGAGCAAAGATCGCACAAGGTATGAAACAATAAAATATTAATGCTGGCCCTTCAAAGAGCGCACTTGCGTATACAAGAGACACGATGAAGTAACAGAAATGCAGCCGATATTACTAAGTAATTAAACTACTTATTGAAAAAATATCAATATACTTAATTTATAAATTATATTAATACTAATATTAATATATAATATAAACATTGAATATCAAACCATGTATAAATGCGCCTGTATTATGAATAGATAGAAGATACCTGCATACAGTTTCATATAATAATAAATAAGTAATGTGAAGGTCACATTACGGCTTACCTTACCTGTTTCAGCCGGTTCGCAAAAACCGGTGCCAAAAATTTCCTATGTTCACCAAAGCAGTCCGTAATCCTTTCAGACCTGTATAATATTTTGATAAATATGTTAAATATTTCTCTTCTCATCACAAAATACATAATAACAACTAAGTACTTGGAAAATGCACTGATAAAACTGTATGATCACGTGATTCCAAGAACTGTCCAAAGGCTAAAAATATACTAAATGTATTCTGCAATATTTTTTTTTCAGATAAAGAAGTCGCCATACTGTTAAGACGTGATAATATGGAAATATGGAAGAATGATCCTAGTCAGGGGGCTAGATTTACGTTAGGACCAAAAGAGTGTTCATGGCCACTGAATTAGTGAAGGCCCGGGACTTTTTAATCGTTCAAATCGCCTTAACAATTTGACAGAGGTGGCGGCGCTGTGGGTCTATTCTATACTTATCGACCGCTAAAGTGATAAATATTATCAAACTTAGGATAGATTTGTATCAAAGTATTATTATTGTAACAATTACAACCAACTTATTGTAATTGTTACAATAAGTGCTATTATTTTGATACAAACCTACCCTAAGTTTGATCATATTATATCTATCATTTTATCACTTTAGCGGTCGATAAGTATAGAATAGACGGTCATTTTATAATATATTATCGCGAATTAAAATAATAGATTTTTGTGAAATAATAAGAACTTAGTGACATTGTCAAAAAAGGCCAGGATCTTACTGATCAGACCTCAGTATAAAAAACGGAAAATAGATGTAAGTATATTATGGTAACCTTGAGGCAATTACTGGAAATATTTTAATAAAAGTTTATTAATGGGGGGGTACAGTGGCGCACCCAAAAACATTGAAATTGAAAGCCAATAGATTAGACAAATAAAAACACGGCAAAAAAATGATTTGAAATTCTCCAGCACCCTCTCGAAAAATTTCTTAGATTTTAATTTCTAATACAAAAATTTCGAAACACTAATGTCAGGTTTTTTTAGAAACCCAATCCCTAATGGAACTGTCAAAAAATTCTCGGTATCCACCCGAATTCTGGAGTGGTGTAGGTCATGGCTGGGGAGGGCTGACAGGGCTCTAGCCTGGGGGCCCGGCGTGTCGGGTTGACCAGATAAGTGAGATAAACACACATCATAAATTAGCTTTAATAGTAAAAAAAGTCGCCTGCGGCGCTATCATACTTCATGGCCATGAACATTTTCAATAATTGTGCAATATATTTTTTGATTATTATGTATCGATACTCGACAGCTCCATTATTAAACTGGATGTATTGAAAATCGCCAATAATTCAGTGTATAAGTACCCTTAATTTAAACTAAAACACAATTTGAAAAACGTTAATGTAGTGTTTCACACTGCCTTTAATCTTAGCGGTAGGTAGGGGGCCCGCCAAATATCCTAGCCTGAGGGCCCGTTTCAGGATGCGGGGACCATGGTGTAGGTACACCGAGTGCAATAGACAAAAGACCGATAAACGATAAATTAGGCTGTGAAGAAGAAAAAGAGCCTTTGGGACTAATTTATATTCTCCTCCTTGGGCCCCCCCAATATTAAATCCTGGGTGCGCCACTGGGGGGGTATAATAACAAATAACGTTTATATCGATGTGTATTAATATAAGAAGATACCTACCTACGTATATTTCGTCCATAAACATACGGAATTTAATCAGGCATGCATACTTTTATACGTAGCTAAGTATTCGTTTAAAATTAAATTAACTCGTTGATTTGCATGGTTTCAATAAGGAAAAGGTTCGAATACCCATGATTGGGATATGTATATACTATGTTTTTGCTTTTATGTCCAGGTCACTGCCTTCTAGAGATTCAGAAAGCAGTGGTTCAGATAGTATTTTCCGGTAGGTAGTGCAAACAGTAAAAATGTGAACACAACACAAAGATCTTCGTTTTTCAGCCACTTTTCAATAGCTAGACTCAAGCTGCTAAAGGATAATCTCTCTTTATCTATTCTTGCTAAAGAAAGAGAATCGGGATACCTATAAAGGGCTTTAGATACAGGAGAGAGCCCTTTTCAAATACCTATTGTGATTAATATGGATAAAGGTAGTAGGGAGAAGCAAGATGGGGGTTGTGGACAAAGCCGTCATTAATAGTGAATAATATATATACCTACATTATTTTTAACACTGCAACAGGCATTGAGGTCCAATGAGAGTAGCGTAGTTTAATAGTAATTAGTGTATTTAGCAATGGAAGTGAAACAATCACAAATACCCAGGTTTTGAGAAAATCATATAAATGTATTGTTTCTTCACCGGGTCGAACCCGGAGCTCCCGGATGAAAGGCCAGTGTCTTGCGCACTGTACCAAAAGAGCATAGTACATAATATAGTCAGGCCGCGGCACCAAATGGCGATCTACGATAGTAGTGCTAGTTATTGTTTAATTGCGAATGCAAAGTTTTTCAGTTGTATATTTCGTTTATATTACCTAATGTACAGTAGAACCTCGATATAACGGACTAATGAGTGTGAGGGGGTGTCCGTTAAAACCGAAAGTCAGTTATATAAAAACACAGATAAATTATAATTAACTATTTCTTTTATTCAACGAATAATTCACAAGATTTAAGAATGTACCATTCTAATTATTGAACATACATAATTTTGAAAACACTTTCTGAGAAAATATATTATAACCAATAGAAAAAATCTTTTTGAAAAAAGTAAGCCACCCCCGGCAGGGAATCGAACCCTGTATCTCCTGAGTTTCCGTCCGTTGCATTACCTCTATGCTACAAGGCGACGTACTAATTGCGACAAATTTTAACTATTGGCTTTTTTAATACCCACTCATCAGTGTTCTTCTAAATCAAGCTACTTTGGCAATCGGTTTTTGTTTTATTAAATCGAAGTAGATACCTATTACTTCAATTACTAGCCGACGTCGTGGATTTCTCCAATATTTTTTATGATGTAACTTACGTATGTTCAACACATAAATTTTGTTTATTTGTCTTCGGATGATATATCCAGACACACCTGTTGTGGAGTGACGTTAATGTTCGATGACGACGTGCTTGCTTTCGGTAACCCTGATTTGAAAAAAGAATAAAGTTTTGTTTGCACTTTTGGAAGTCTCCTGTTTTTTTTATAATCAACTCTCTAAAATTAGGAAAATTAGTGTAATATCTATGGTTGAACTTAGTAATCTGACGAATAGTCAATACATGTTATTAGATTATCATGCGCAGAACATTGTTTACAAGCTGTGACACTTAGATTTAAACATATAAGTATGATATTAACAGGATATATTTAACAATTTTCACATTTGATCTAATATTTTGTCTGTTATATCGAGGTTATAGATACTGTATTACCTTTTTTCAATACTTATGAAATAATCATCATTTGGGTAGGTACAATACTTACTGCATTCGAAATATAAGCAATACGCAAATAGCTATCACCGACACTACGATCTAAAATTCCAAAATTCACAGTTTCGTACCGCGGCCTGAATATAGTGGGGCATTGAGAACGACGTGAAAAGTTGAAACAAAAAGACTCCATGTTCATGAGTTCCGGCTTAAAATTTCCCACAGAGCGCGAAACACAAAAAATATTAGACCGCGCACACTAGGAACACTTTATCACCGGATAAGTGTGGCCATGCCTACTATATTTATTTATGAGAAAGGGTTACTTTGCCATAGCTTTATATAATTATAATATGTATATTATTTAAGAATTTACAATATATCCAACCCTTAAAGGCTACTTATCAAATTTACAATCAAATAAAGCAGGCGTGTACAACCTTAAGTAAATAGGAGTATCAAAACTGGCAGTGATCTACCACACTCTCCCTTTGTCATTCTTCAACTCAATCAAATGTATTATATTTGACTAGGTCACTCGGTCGTTACAAATTAAATAACTTCATGTTCTTTAAATCTTCCGTCATCACACTTAATTTCCCAATACTCATTGTTGATATTCTTTTGGGCACTCATTGTTAAACTATTCCCCAACTGTGCAAAGAGCCTACTGCGCGAAGGTAAGTGAACTACGCCTCAGTTTAAAGTGCGGGGGTTCACTTTTTCGTTTTTGCTCACTCCTGCGGCAGGCTGCGAGTGATGCAAGACTCAAGTGATACGGCGAGGTCACGCAGGCTTCTATTTGATTAATTTGAAAACGACTTACACGTAAGCAGGTTATGAAAATAAAAATAGGAATGGTTAATGATTCCCCTTCAACATCACAATGAGAACACAATATTATAGCACAACTAAATGTATGTAAGTACTTGTATAGGTAGTACATGCTTTTTACATTTTCACGACTCAATTATTATGGGCCAATTGGTTCGATCAAACAAAATCATGCAGAACATGCATCAAAAATTTTGATGAATTTTAAAAATATGACTTAAAAAAACATACAAACTGAAAAACAGCGATTGCGCTTCATATTGAATTGGAGTACCTAGTCAGTATTAAATTTTTGCTGATGCGCGGGGTGTCGACAACACATTATGCTATGTCGGGAGCAAAATTACGTCCGACACTAAAATACACCTAGTGTGCATGTATCCTTATAATATATTATAATACAGGTGCCATAACTACTTTATGCCAAAAGTCCGAGATGAATATCGCGAGATATGTGACAGCAAATATTTATTGACCACATTAAGCCATCTTTATAGTAGTCTGGACCGCCCTAAAATATTCTGGATTGATGAATTAATAAAAAGGCAGTAAGTAATGAGGTTATTTAGAAAATATGTCGTCGTCCAGAAATAATTGACGTTGCACCATAATACGCGAAATTTACATATTGTATACGTTCATATTTATATACCTACCTTATAATATAATAATAATATAGGTTATTTTGATTATTATTTTCGCGTGTTCATTAGTTCCACTGATTCTGTTCCACGTTGGTCATAAACATCAAATAAACCGGTTATCAAAAAGTAGTTGTTATTTTCATTGATTTTTGAATTAATCAAATAAATAGGTAGGCAAAGAAAAAACAAATTTTCACGTCCATTCCGAATATATTAAATAATAATAAAAACAGTTTTACAGTAGGTAGTAGATGACCTGTCATTATTAACCTAAAGAAGCATGTTTATTTGGATATCTACCTACCTACTTACATAGGTAAAGATTATTTTTAAATATCACTTACGTCATACATAATAAGCAAATCAAATTCCATTATAGCAAAAAGGAGGAAATAAAAATAAACTTATATTTTAAGGAAGAAGGATTTTCCAGGATGGGGTGTGGCTTAAAATTCAGGGTGGTTTGCGTTTTTCGCCGGGAAAACATTTTCAAGTATGTTTATATGCAGATATATCTATAACATGCCATTAAATTAAATCAGTCAACTATAAAACACATGATTAAGAAATCTGTCAATTTAATTTTGCCCGGCAAATGAATTCGAATTATAAATAAATGAAAGCGGCGATCAACACTAATAATTAATAGCCGGCTGCGCTTTTGATTCCCATTCCCATTTTTTTTTTAATAAATACTTAAATTCCATGGAGAATATTTTGTGAAAATACAACAAAATGAATGATTTGATAATATTATTGATGCGGGGGTGTGCACAGACCCCAGGTGAATTCGCATGGCGGGGTAAATTTCAATGGCGCTCTTGAACCCGCGGTGAACTCGGAAGGTCGGGGAAGCGGGTATCAGTTTTTAGACAAACCCCTAAACCTAAACACCATATCACAGATGTATATAAAAAGAATATTATGACAATGACTATCGATTAACAAATATAAATTCAGAGCGTAGTCTGAAAATATACAAAGTATTTTATAACAGGGTTCAATGGATCAATGAATACATACTCAGATTCATCTCGTACAATTTTGACATTTCATGCGATAGTAGATTAAATTTAGTGCACACATCTACATCCGAATAATCTATAATATTGAAAAAACATGCGATAATGAAATAGTACCTATCATTAACGTATATTTACCGTTATAAATGGGGATTGTAAAAGCCGCTTACCTGTTTATTTCGAAACAAATAAATCCGATCCAAACTGCGAGGTACACAGAATTCACTTAACTTTATGATTCATCCCTCATATACACGAAAGCCTGTTGTTATTTCGTAGTATCGACTAACAAATATATAGCACTAGGCCTTCTCAACATAACTTCGTTAAAACTCATAAGATGTCATTCACAATTTATTAATTTGTTGGTCAATTCGAAGCACAATATAATAACAACAAATAATAATGTAACACAATGCCGCAACACAAACACACCCGCCCACAGATACTATCCGTCTTTGACTAAAAATTATTTTACTAAAGTTGCCACATTGGAATATTAAATTTCCGTAATAATTTAACTCATGGCAATAATCGGTAACTATTTTGAACATTTTTAACTAGTTGAGAATTTTATAATTTCTTTTAAATTATAAATTTTCAAGTACCTACATATGAATATTGATTTTATATAAGAAATTTATAATAATTGATAATACACACGATACGATTCAATAAGTAGATGGATGATTTATAATTTTTAAAGGCATTTCTGAAAAATGTAGGTATAGCCACTAGAATTATTTTTTTGAAAAACCTACACCCCCCCCCCCCCCCGGATTCGCACCTAGTTGCTCAACCACTAAACGTAAAGTATTTCTCAGAAGGGTTTTCAAAAATGATGTTTGTTCAATAAAAGAATATTACATTCGTAAATCATGTGAATAAGTCGTTGAATAAAAAAAAATATTTTTATTAAGTAGACGATTGTTGATTTTACCTCTACGGCATTTATTTCAACTAAACACATTGCCGGCAGATGGGTACCTACTTCAAATACTAAGATTAATTTAAATAAAGAGATGGAGTGTTTCTATACAAAAATAGTTAGGCAAGAAATTTAAGCTAATTCTAAGAATTGTAAAATTGAATGTCATGGTGACCTACTCTATTTTATTTTTTCATTATGGACTCCACCAGTCGCTGCAAATGACTTATTTAAGGTTACCTCATTTCCTAGAAGAAGTAAACTATTTTTCCCATGAGGTATAATAGTCCCCAATTATTATTGTTCACTGTTGACTTTTTGTTATAGTTTATTTTGCAATAAAATGTCAAATTTAATTTATATGTAATATTACTTCTAGACAATATTTTATTTTCCTTTATAGTTGGTAATAATATTATTTTCATGATGAAAATGGTAACAGAATAAAATACCACGGTTACGTTATAAATCTAAGTTTGTTTATTTTCATAAGACATTTTCTCTACATATCGAATTCTTCCTGAATTCATTTTATGCAGTAGTTGAAATAGTATTGTTAATTTTCTGAATAATGGAGAATAATGGTATAATTAAGCTTCTAGAAATAAATTCTGTTATTGGATTTGATGGTAATGTGCATCAACGAAGTTATGTTATTTCAATATTTAATTTATTTTATAATGATTTTAAAATAAATGAACCTAATTAAAAAACAATGTAGGATGTAGGTACAATACCTACATCCCAATACTAAATATTACCTATACCTATTTTTTAAGAATTATGATAATCATAGTACATATCTACAATCTATTGGTGTATCTATTCTTCTCCTTTTCATTCTTTCTTTTTTACGGTGGGTAGATAAGCAGCCAATGATAAGTACTACACTTCGACATTATAGCGCCAGTACACGTGCGTGTATGGATTTTCTTGAACCAATAGTGTGTATTTTAGACTATCACTATAATAACTGTTTACACCTAAAGGTGCTGACTGTCTCCCCAATCTCATTCTTCAAGCATTAGCAAGACACAATGTTTTAATTTTACGGTGCTATTTCACAGGTTCGGACAGGTTCGCCACTATCGTTCTACTGTGTATGCACATCGCCATAAATGTACCAATTATTGGGTAAAACTTCAGAATCTTCTGAACTTTTTTGATCCATGCATGCAATCTTGCAACTTACACGATAATACGTGTTTACATGTGCATTGTCTTGTTATGGCACGTGTAAACGGGGTATTATGATATATTGAAAGATCCTGTAAAATTTTGTTTAAAAACGTTTATAACTGCGCTTGAGTAAATAATCGACAATCATTACGTGAATAAAAAAATCGGGATGGCAATTGGGCGATGTAGATATTTGTAGAGTTTATCAACTTAACCATGCTTCTTGCTAATGCTCTATGGTTGAGCAAGTGGCTGACATCCATTTCTCGTAAAAACAAACTGTTAATACAAAACCTCCACTCTGTGGAGGCCCATATGATCCTATTAGGATCGGACATGGTCGAAAGAAGAAGAAAAGAGGTGAATAAAAATGGAGAGAGAGCATTATAATATCGATCATATTTTAGGATTTAGGATGTCTGTTACCTTGAAGATTGAAGAGATTTTTGAAAATAAACACTTAATCTTTCCTAATGAATTTGATAAGTGACACAACATTTATTATACCTGACCAAAAAATCATAACTTCGTTATAATTATTATTCTATTTTTTACTACTGACAGGAAGTGCAATAAAAGGTCTAAACTGTCATCCCGATGGCATCCATATTGTTTTTCCCATGGGGAATAAACTCTGCATTCAAAACTGGAATACAAAAAAAACAGAATTCCTATCAGGCCATTCCAACACAATAACTGCAGTAGCAATATCTCCAAAAGGAACTTATTTGGCGTCAGGACAAGTAAACCATATTGGGTTCAATGCGGCTGTGATTATATGGGATTTCGAAAAGAAAACTATTAATGCTAAACATGAACTCCACAAGGTTTGTACTGCCATACAAAAATATTCATCGCATTCCAGTGGCTAAAGGTGGAGGCAGGGTGTTAAGTTCCAACATAAATATTGCACACTAAACATTGTCAGTCAAATACATTATTGTTTTCATTGAACTAAAACTACAATGTGTAGATAATGTTAAATTAATTAATTATTTTTTTTATATTCAATGAAACCCTGCCTAATCCAAGCCATAGTAGATAATAGTCAATAAATATTAATTTATCTATAAAATATCTAAAATGATGTATTTAAACCCACGATGACCGAGCGGTTATAAGCGTTGGCTTATAATGTCGTGGGTTCATCGTTCGAATCCTGGGTCTGGCAAATGCACATAATATTATGTATTGTTTTTCAATTGGTGTTTGGAGTCAGAGTATGGACCTAATAGGTTGAGCAAATGGCTGACATCCATTTATTGTAAAAACAATCATCTGCCAATACAAACTTCCACTCTGTGGAGGCCCATATGATCCTATTAGGATCGGACAAGTTCAAAAGAAAAAATAAATGTGGCCCTTCAACCAAAAAGTTTGCCCAGGCCTGCTCTAGATTTTACAGTTATTTTGATATGGAATTATTAATGTTTTGTTAAGTATGATAAAATATATATCGATCAACGATATGTGATGCCAGGTACTTCAACTAGTACATAATAAAAGACAAATAAGGCAGGTATATAATATTATAAACAGTAGCCATAAAATAGATAAAAAACCACTTAATTACTGATTATTGCATCTACAGCATATATATGGTAATTTTTTGTCATAAATTGTTGCTATCGTCCACACTTCTTTTAATATTTTTTCCGATGCAATAATTTATACGATATTAGCAGGCATAAAACATTACAATTCGATTGTCAATTTAGGTGCGAGTTGAATCGCTCTGTTTTTCCTGCGACGAGACATTATTGATATCCATTGGAGGACGAGACTGCGGACAGATCGTTGTGTGGGACAATGAAGCCGGTGCCGCATCTTTCACGGCCGCCGCTTGTAAAGTCACCACTGGACTCGCCATGACTGTCTCAGCACTGCGGATGCGAAAGAATTCATTCATAACTGGAGGAGACGGTAGTTCTACAATATTTTAAGTATAAGCGTGCGTTGGGCCACTACAGAAGCAATATTGTTGAATGACAAAATGGGTCTAGTTAAGGACAAATTACACATGCAAACTCGGAGACTCGTCGAGTCACAACAACGGTCTGGCCACATCGAGAAATGTCTTTTTGAATCTTTTTATCAAGTCATTGGTGAAATAGGAATAAAGTCGATTCTGCTTAATTGGGACACATCATCGGCAATGTTCTCTCTAAGGTGTGCACATGTGCGCGTGCACACCTACCAAAATGTGTCCGCACACATGTTTTCATCCCCCGCACAGTCCTCACACAAAAATATTGTAATAGAAAGTTTCCTTTGCCAGATTTTAGTTTTGCTCGAATGCACGAAATTAATGAAAAATTATATATGTGTGTTTGTGGAGGGGGGAGAGGGTGTAAATTTGCCGCACTGAGAGACGACCCGTCACTGACGGGTGACACCAACCCTAGTTACGCCACTGCTCAGATGCATTGATGATCCGCACACACAACGTCGCTATAGGATTGCTTTGTCGAATATCCGTTTTTGTCGAAATCGACCTTATAATGCATAATAATTTTTTGTATCTAAATGGACCAGAACCATCCTTTTCTTTAAATTGCTTTGTAACATTTTACAGCATTCGTATGCTGTAAAAACAACAATTTAAATACCTCCGTATTTAAATATAGGATAATGTAATTTGTTTTTCATCTCCTGAACATTTTACATTATTTGGTCTATTCGACTAACCAATCCTACAGCGACAACAATAAAAAAATTAGAGGGAACGTTGACCATCAGGACTAGGGCATATAAATCCAATTAAGCGGGGCTGTACTAATTTAGCAAATTCCACATAAAATTAAAAAAATACTTACTAATATTTTTTTATCAAAAAAAAATAATCTTGTTTCTGTACAGGAGTATAATAAATTCTAAAATAAAATAATAATTAGCTACATAGGTACCTACAATATTTAATTCAATAAAAATGCATCAAGTTTAGTGTATTCATATTGTCTTCATTTTCATTGTAACATGGTAAATTGTTATCTATTAACAATAGTAATTTGTAAACATATCCTCATTTTCCCCATTTCACGATAATAGAGTCCGGTTTCAATAGCATTGTAAATGTCATCTGTACAAAAATTCTCTGAAAACGTAGGAATTTTCGAATTTTTCCATAGTTCAGCGCATTTACTGGTCCAATTGAGCGATGTTAATTACTGTTGTTTTCTATTTCTCTTTGGCCTAAACTAGTGGCTGCGCCAATTACCCGGTGACTCAATTAAGCAGAATCGTCTGTATTTATATTTTACCCCGGTCAATGTCGACAATAGGGCTGACAGATTGTTCAAAGGCAATACGCTACATCGTAGCGGAATCTGGGCACTGTATTAAGTACTGAAAAAATTGAATTAACGATGACAAAAATTAATTTAATAAAAATGAAACATTACTTCCAGGGTATTCAGGGGTTAGTAGATTGGTTTCAGAGTACACACCATCTGACACAATATTCAGACGAAGATTCAATGTGCCTGTTTGGATGTTTCGCTTTAGTTATTATTGGATCTTGCTGCGATTGTAGCCTAAAACAGCTGTCACTTAATTTGTAGAATTTAAAAAATGCCACTTGAATTATTAAATATTACAAATGCTTAAAATTAAACAGAATGATTGAAATTATAAAGAAACAATATTGTTCTTCCTACACGATGTAGACTTATAATTTAATCAACATTTTCAGGAAATCTGCGTGTTTGGAATATAGACCTGAAAACAAAATCCCTTTCGGTTGTCGACGTAGCCATGGGAAAACTCAAAAGATGTATTATCTCCATTACAATAAGTGATGATGACACAATCGGATATTGCGGGACCACGTAATTATTCAAATAAAAGTTTTTGATTTAAGTCATGTAGTTGTTGGGCCGATCTATGATTGTAAAAGAAATATTATATATTTTTGTTATTCTAGGTCTGGAGATATTGTGAAAATTAGCATTGGGTATCAAGCTGACCACAATGAAGCCCCCTTTCGCAAACCTTCTATGACGGGTTGTTATGCAAAGTGCGGTGTGTGGAAGAAAGGTTCGGCAAGACCTGAGATAGACTGCTATTGCGCGGGTAATTAAAAGTCAATAATATTTAATAAATAAAAGTTTTTTTAGTGGTCTGTACTGTACGCTGACAATACAGTAACCGGGTTCATTACCACACTCATCCCTTTTCCCACCACCTCACATAAATGGTGGATAATGGGTTCTTGCAAATAGTATTTGTAGAAATACCTCCACATTATGTTAAAGGTAGTGTCAGCAGGTTGGCTAAGATTTAATTCTCAAAATTGATTTTTCAGTTTACTATCTTTTCCTTCTCTTCTTGGTGACGTCTTTTTTCTTAGGTTGGTGACTAAATTGTAATACCTACCATGGATAAATCATATCCAGAGGTGTTGCAACCTCCAGTTTTTTTGAAGGTTCAATTCCAGTAGAAAAATTTAACGGGTTCTATAAAAAATCAATATATTATGTACATTCCTAGTGATATATAATATGAATATTTGAGGCGTCTAATTACAAAAAGCGACAAGTCCACAATTCAATATTTTCGGGAAACAACATTTTTCTGTTTCTAGCTTCAATTATTTGTTTTAACGTGAGATTTTCTTTCCCGTTGTATTCTATGTCGAAATTAGAACCAAATGGCAATTTGTTTCAGCCGATAAACTCTTAAATGTAATAAATATAGTGCTTAGCGCTACTTGTACTTCACTTTTTAATTTATCCCGCATAAGGCACATATTTCCGTGGCACTATCATAAGCATACAGCATGGGAGACACCCTTTTCAATATTGAACGTTCCCTTATTGGTTGACATAAACACGCGCGAAATCAACCAAGCTTTAAATAATATGGAAAACGGACTTGGCGCTTTTTGTGATAAAACGAGACTTAAAATATTTTTTTTCGTAGGGTTATATCGCGTTTGGAATTTATAGATCAATACATATTGTTTAAAATTATACAAAGAATATGTGCGTATTTTTTTCTCGATTTTGACCAAATGTGGACTTATCGCTTTTTGAATTAGAAGCCTCATTTTATTTAAATTTCAAAACTCAAAAAGTAGATGTTTATATCATTATATTTTTTTCAAGATATTCATGCCAGGTAGAGTATCATTTATTATGGACACCACAGTTTGTAGGCATTTGATGACATTGGTAAAACATTACATTTTAATGGATAATTTATAACAATTAATATTTTTTTTCGAATAACAAACAAACTAATTATATATTAATTAAAAATACAAATAATAGATTAAATATTACAAAACAATGGAACCTCCGAAATTCTGGTATTATCCAATTCCGAATCGGGGTTCTCGCGGCTCATTATCAAGGGTTCCAGTTCTGGGATTAAAAGGGGGTTCTTGGGATTCCGACGTTCGGTTCCGGTTCTATTTTCAGTTTCAGTCATATCACATCACTGACACCTTTGATACTGAGCGACATACAAAGGTTGCTTAGCCAAGATAATATTCCAACCTATGTCAATACTATCTTTCGCTCCATTATGAGTTCTGAGAATCGTATTTCTCATTATGGAAAATAAGCATAAAGTAGGTATTATATAACCTTTTTGGGTTTTGATAATTAAATTTTCTTGGTTTATTAGCTCAACTTCAATCCTCCTTATTGGTGAAGTGGTCAACCATAAACTTGTAAAAAAGCCGCCATCTTGTTGTTATGTTTCAGGAGCTCAAAGTATTTTTATATTGGACAAGGAGTTGATTATAGTAGGTGGAGGGGACGGCACCGTTGACTGTCTGGAAGAAATCAAGAGGAAAACTGAACTACCCAGAGGCAAACTATGCTCGCCTGTTTCGCCAAATTTCACCGCTGTGAGATTTCAATTATTTATCATTTAATAATATTATAGTAACATACAATTTCAACAGGATACTGTGGAAAATGATTTCATTAGGCCAAGCTGGATGTAGGAAATCTCGATTTATTTTATACACAGTTGACTTTTAATACATATTTTAATAAAATGACAATTTTCAAACTAATTTTGTCAAAAAATAAAATATTCCTTGAGAACTTTATACTGAAAACAATTATTTTGAATAAATTTATTTTTAAATAAATGCGGAGGAACTATAAAATATGACGTACTTAATAGAGACATGGGGGTAAAATATTTTGTGATGAAATGTGATAATTAGGTGGGTGTTCAAATAATACCCAAAATCGTGACATCATTAATTATTATAAACAACCCCTGAGTGGAAAATTCAAAATATTCCTAGTTTTAGTCACTTTTGTAAGGATTGCAATGTTTATCAATCAATTGATATACGTTTAATAGAGTATGCAAATCTGCACATTATGGTATACTGCAAACCCCCAAAAGTCCACTGTTTACGTATGAAATCACGTTTCGAAAGATCAATATTTTTTCAAACCACCTTAAGTCCACAAGCTAAAGGTGAACGATGGCACCTATCATTTTCCTTAATTTCTACTACAATTATAACATAAAATGGATGTAGAAGTGGATTTTGTGGATCCAGACAAAGCCAGAAGAGGTCGAGCACCAAAGCTAAGAAGAAAAATCCTTGTAGCCATCGTGGGTATTAGATTCAATTATCTTACAATATGTCACATGTTACAACCATTTGTATTACAAGATATGATAAAACTGCATTTTTCTCAGTTTGACATTCAGTGGACTTTACGACGTTTGATATGTGTCAACACATATATGAACATTGTATATTAAATTTATGTATTTGGATCCAATCTTCAAACTCATTCTCAAAATCAAAACTAATAAATCGCTCCGGCAACAATTTCCATGATTTAGAAATGAATAATATTATTATTATGTAGTATTTATTATTATCAATTTTGAAAACTTTCAGATAAAAACGATAAAACTCAACGGCTCAATCACCTCAATCCAATCGATGGATTTAATCATTAAGGGCGGCAAAGAGAAATTGTTACTTGTCGGGACAAATTCAAGCGAAATATATTCTGTAAATGTAAAAACATTTCATGCAACGCTGATTGTCACGTGCCACAGTTCGCCTGTCAATGATATTGCATTCCCAAGGTGAGTAAAACAATGCTTGAATGTCTAGTTCGACAGGATTGACCTTTTCAGTAATAACAATGCTAATTACTGGCAGCAAATCTATGATCATCAAAATAGTATAATAGATATGCTATGTAAATGTGTTGTAGCAATTGAAGATTAAAGAACAATACTATATATTTATATGTGGAGCCTAAATTTAATATCACTGGTGAAGACTCCATACTAAGCGATTATTTAGAGCCTACCTAAATAAAGATAAATTTTATATTATCATTAATGCGTCAATGACATTGAGCTACTTTACAAGCTGCTTGTTGGCGAATTTACAATCTGCCTGTAAAGTCGCCCAGTGTCATCATCAAACAAGCTAACAAGCAGATTCGTCGCTGTAGGATTGGTTTGTCGAATAGACCAAATGTCAAATATTCAGGAGACGAAAAACAAAGTTCATTATCCTATATTTAAATACATGGAGGTATTTAAATTGTTGTTTTTACAGCACATTAATGCTGTATTCATTACAAAGCGATTTAAAGAAACCGATGGTTCTGGTCCATTTATATACAAAAAATCATTCTGCATTAAAAGATTGATTTCAACAAAAACGGATATTCGACAAACCAATTCTATAGCGACGGATTGTACACAATCAACCGAGAAAAGTTGAGAGCCGGTCAACTTTACACGCTACACGCCGGCGTGTGGGCCTACTGCGTCTGCGCGGTAGAGCGTAGTAGCGACCTCCCGGTAAAAAACGAACTACATTCTGTCAAAATAGTCATTAGCTTGTTGGCTTCTCAGCGTATGGAAAATTTTGTGTGTCATCATCACAATCGCAGTAGCTGAATCGCCCGCTTTTGAATTCGCCAACAAACAGCTCGTAAAGTAGCTCAATGTAATTGACGCATAACAGACTAACAGAGGCATTGATACGTAATATTACAGTCCCTGTACATATGCACGGATTTACGGCCAGAAATAGCATATTTTAGGATATTAAAATACAGATTGTATCGCCAATCTCATTTTTAAAGTATAAATGAGACCCGTTTGTTGTTCTTGTATGATGTTTTGAGTGCTGTCAAAATATTTTATATACATATACACAATTTGGAAGTATTATGGAATTTTGTTTATTATACCTGTTTATATTATCCAAATTTTTAATTATCTAATTCTAAAGCATTATTCAAAATAAAATAACTACAGTTATGTAAATAAAAATTTTCCATGTTCAACGCTTTATTTAATTTTCTTAGTAAGACTCTATTTTGGTTTAAAAATATATCTATTGTATACTATACTATAAATATATTATGTACTTAATTTATTTAAGTAGATAATTAATAAAGTAGATCTAGTAGATTTTTCTTCTCCAAAGTAGATCTTACGTAAAAATTAGTTGTCACCCCTGCCCTGTAGGTTATATATTTTGTATTGCTGTAATTCTATTTCGATTTAAGGGACATGTCCGATGTGTTTGCAACTGCAGGCAGTGGAGACATCCGAGTGTGGGCGCTCAAATCGTGTCAAGAATTGCTACGAATACAAGTTGCCAACTTTATATGTACAAGTGTTCTGTTTGCAGCTAACGGAAAGTCCATTGTCTCTGGTAAATTTTATTATATATTTCAAAACAGACAAAGTGGTGATTTTGAAAGTATGATTAAATTGGGTATATGAAACGTGTGTTGATAGAAGATATTAAAATTCACCGAGACCAGAAAGGAATAAGTATATGAAAGTGAAGCTGAAAAAAAAGGGACTCGTGGACTACTATTTAAATGAATTGTAATTAATTCCGCATTGTTGATTCATTTACAGACGCTCACACAGAAAGATGGTATGGGGGGTCTCCATTTTGAAAAAATATCCATAATATTTTTCATTGATTTTTAAGGTGGGGTTTGCAAAATCTAGCAGGTGCACTAGCATGACATCCACATTTATTCCGCCCACTACTTATACTTTCTCGTTGTTTACTTATCACTAATAGTTTTTAGGGTTTATTACTAATAGTTTTTAATTCAACTAATTTTTCCAAAAGCAATTTGCAATCTTTATTACAGTTGCAAAAAAAAATGTATAAAATGATTTGTTTCAGCCTGGAATGACGGATGCATCAGAGCTTTCACTCCACTCTCCGGCCAGCTAATGTATTGCATCTTAAATGCCCATAACAAGGGACCTTCGGCAATAGCAATGACTGACGATGGAAAGACTCTCATATCAGGTGGATGTGAAGGACAGGTACTACAAATTATTTTGTTAATGCACACAATAAGAAATGCTGTAATTATTTCATATTACTTTAAATACCTAACCTAGCACAATTCATCTTTTCAATTCGATTTCTAAACTACTTTCACTGTTAAAGGAGAACCCCAGGAACACAAAACTCCTGACCATCTCAAAAGCGCTATTGTACACCCTGAAAGTAGATAGATAGATAATAGATCGTGGGCGTACAGGCAGAAGTCGTTAACTCCAAATACACAGTTCTGAGATAATCAATGTTTTGTGTTTTTGGTGTTCTTAAAATGGTCGTAAAATCTTTATTTTTTGAGTTATTCATTACTTTTATTTTTTTACATGTTCAATAATCTTAAATCGTGACTATCAAGCAGCATTATTTTTTCTATATAATGACATTAAAATCTCAATTTCGTCAAAACTGGAGTTAGTGACTTCTGCCTGTACGCCCACAAAATATAAATAAAAAGAAGAAGAGTTTCTATAACATCTTTATTATAATTATGTATATATAAATTTAACCAACAGGTGCGACTGTGGTCCATAAGGCCTGAGAAGCAAACACTTAAATGCGTTCTAAAAGAGCACAAGTGTCCGGTGGCGGCTATCAAAATAAACAATATCAATACAGAAGCAGTTAGCGCTGGGACCGATGGTTCATGTATTATATGGGACATAATGTGAGTAAGAACAATTTTAGTCTATGGTCCAAATGCATAGTAATATTTGAGAACTTAAGCTGCGATTTATTGGAAGTCAGAAAAAACGGATGTGTTTATTATTATGCTTATTAGAACGGCTTAGTTAAGAGTAACTTATCGTCAGCAGTCACCTTTCTCGACTTCCAGACAAAGTGACCTTTGATTCAGACGCAAGCCCGCAATATTTTGTATCAAATCGCTTAATTCGCGAGTTCTTGTTACATTTACGGAACAAATCAAATTGCACATTTGTAAGCGAATTCTTTCGGAAGAAAGACGCAGGCAACGGCGAGACAAATGACCGCTACGCAAGCACGTTCAAGAAAACGCTGACCTCAGCCCTACCTTAATGCCCTTCCATTGTATTCAAACAATATAAAACGGAGGTATTTTTACCTACCAAAATACATTCAATTCAAATCTCTTGCAACGCAATAACATCCGTCGAGCCGACATTTATCTCAGCCACGATCTTCGTAATTATCAATTATTGTAATTTAGAATCAGTAACATTAAATACTAATCGTCCTGTAAAATTTGTAATCAATTTTAATAGTAGGGAGTAAATTAAGTGAGGGGATTGTAATTCACACACCAATCTGTTTATTCAGTGGAGTCAAGCAACCATACCTCTCCTAATACACTCCCAGATAATATCTATAGCTGGGAGTGTATTAGTTATAACTAGTGTACAGTACACCTTTGTTAATAAAAATTACATCGCTTTACGACTGAGATACGATTCTGGAAAGTTGGCCGTAAAGTGAAATGAAATTTGTTTATAATGATTTAGAAACTACTGTTAAATATTTAAATTAAAGAATTAACATTCACTGTATAGGTAGTTAGATCGTATTGAAAATGGGTTCATAATTATATTCATATATAACAAAAATTTTGTTTCCAAACCATTATACCTAATGCATTAATTTCTACCGTGTACATGTCAGTTCAATTAATATCTAGTTTGGAAAAGTATCACTGTTCTTAAATCTTCAATTTGAGATAATACCAATTAAATATGACACATGCCACTCTAATTCTTCTAATGCCTTGTTGTGGAGATGTCATGTTAATGAGTTATGGATGGTATGTCATTTGAAGTAATTTACTGAAAACTAGTGTATTCATGATAATGCTTGTTTCTGGATAGGGGCTCAATTAATGGTGTTATTTACTATCTATACGGTAGGTCCAGATTTGAATCTGTTGGGTAAAAAGAAATTGGTAGGAATATTCCCACATATCGATTTAAGTTGAACCAATAGTCGAAATCAAGATGGCATCAAGTGAATTTGTTAATGTCGTTCCATCTGACCACCTTTTTATCTCCAAAAACATTTTTAGATGAAGATTTTATAAGTAATTTAGAAACTAAAATAATAACAGTCTCAGATTTTCGACAATTAACTATATAATGGCTGCGAGTCGAAACAAGTTTGAGATGTCGATGCGAGTTGTTATCACCTCTGTTATATTTGGCAACCAGTTGACTACTGATGATTACAGTTGATTCACTGTTAAATCGACGAAAAGTAAAAAGGACCTCAACTTTATTTAATTCAACGTACAAGTCGATCGACTGTCATTCAACATGCAGTTCAACAACAAATAATTACAAGATAAAAAGAACTTTTTATATACAACGTTTTTAAATTCTGTTGAATCATATAAACTTGACTTGATTAGCTTGAACGATCAAAAAAATTTGTACTTGACATGTCATATTGATTTCCATAGTAATGCACGTATATATCAATAATTTAGTTGCTAGGACCCCAGACCCCAGCAACCAATAATGGTGTCGAAATAACTTTTCAAACAAAACAGAATTAACTGAAAATGAATTCAATTCTACTTAAAGATGGCTAAAAGTATTAAAAAAATGCATTGGCATCGTGTTCTGAAATATTCAAAAAGTTTCAAATGTCTAGCTAGTCGGGAAGTTAGTAAAAATCGATTGCAAGATTTGTATCGGACAAAGAACCACCGGACAAATAAGAATACGAGCTAAGAAAAACGTTGTAAAATAGCCATGTGAGAACGCTGCATATAATTGTAATAAAATTTCTATGTAAGTATATTGAATTCATATGAACAACTGCAAAAATAAAATATTTTTATTACAGAAATTTATGCAGAAGGCAGATAATGTTCGGCAACACTGTGTTCATGTGTGTCTGCTACGAGCCGACGGGGTGCCAGATTCTTACCGGGGGATCGGACAGACGGGTGGCCTACTGGGAAGCCGGAAGTGGTCGCCTCGCGCGAGTGGTAAAAAAACTAATATAAAATACCTTGTAACATCACACTAATTTGGTGATTCTTAACCAATGATTTTGACCAAGGGTTATTTACATATTATCACAAAAAAGGTGGAATTTCTAAAAATTGTCAGCGTCATGACAATATAATTATTTTTGTTAAAACTTTTCTTTTTTCAAGATTGAAGCGTCCAGAAATTTTGCCATAAATACCCTAGACATAAATGCTACCGGAGAATATTTTGTGACCGGTGACGATGAACAGATGGTCAAGGTGAGTTTTTCAAAATCTCTTAAAAGATCATGAATATAATATGAGATATAAAGATCATTTCTTGTTTTCATAAAGAAAAAGACTTGGATTTAGCGCATACACTATAGCTTGCGGCTGCAATTCGTGGCAGTTAACAACAGCTAAACTTAAACAACAGTTGTCCACTGCGATGACAAACTGGATATTTTTCTTTTGATACAATACCGGTGTCGATACCAGTAGTTTTTTTCGGAAATAAATTCCTCAGGGATAAGTATCATTTTATACAGATACCAGGTATCCATACTTTTTTTCTTTCGATATGACAGCCCTACTAACCATATGTATAGAAGTAGCCAATAGGGATGTGTTGTGTAGATGGAGATTGGTGGATGATAGCAGCAACTATCTGCTAACTAACGCTGTATACCGCTGAAGTTTGATTAACTTAAAAATGATGACGCATTATAACAAACAATTGTGTGCGTGAGCATCGCACTGTAGGTATTTTGATGTAATGTTTCCCCCATTGTTTTGTTCCCTTTAAATGCCGGGAAGTATTAGAATGGTGGTACCCGGCGGGCTACGAATTTCTATGAAAAAATAAAAACTTAGAAACATCATTATTTAGAAATATATTAAAAGTATATCATGTATGTCGTATATTGTATGTCGGTTAAGAATGTCACCATGATTACAAGAAATGGCCGTATATTGTGTACAATATATTCAGGAGCTAGTGTAGTGAGTGTAAAGTACAGCGTGTACACACGCTCATTTTTTATAGACGGCCTTGCATGCACGGATATGTAGAGCGCGTAGACGCACTTGTGGCATACACCATAAAAGGTCGTTCCAGCGATGCTGCGGAAAACTATATGAGTATATAATATTTGAGGCTTTCACGGTTGTTTTTTATCGTAATAGATTTATTGGTTTCGACGTTTCGAGGAAAGAATGAAGAAGTACACACAGTGGCAACCCAAAAATCTATTACGATATATGAGTATAATGCAAAGTATGTGTCATCGTACCTCTCATTTCAGATGTGGAAATATCAAGAGGGAATTTATAGGCACGTAGGATTGGGACAAACTGGCGTTATAACGGTAGCAAGATTTACGCCTGACAGTAAATACATTGTAACAGGCAGTGGTTCAGGTAGCATTTTCATTTGGAAGTTTCCCAAGGTAAGTCTAATATAACGTAATAAGGTAGTAACACTAAAGAAAGAAAGAAGTTTACAGTACTCTCTCAGTAATCTGCCACCCCAAAAACCAGTGTCCAATTAGTAAAAGCGGCGGATTATGGTGCATACATACAAAATATTGTAAAAATTAAAACAGTTATTAATTAAATAGTTTTTTTTTTGAGAAATTTGTACTAGCAAATTACGGTTTTATTTATAATCAAAATCAAGTATTTACTAAATTATACATATTTATAAACTAAATATTAAACAGTAAATCACTTGACACAACCAGTTGTTCAGTGAGGCAGATATTCTTGAATGGCGTAGGATTCCTGGGTTTCCCTATGACCAAAAGCTTCATTTTGTGTGACCCGGTGGCATTGGAGCATGGCATAATTATTGTGATTACTTTCATCGCAGTGAACGTACGTTTTTCCAAAATAAACCCGTCTCACCTGCGTTGTATAATACTTGTACGCGGCGGACTACTGAATTTGACAATCGAATACCGCGTGAATTATGGAGCTTGATTTTGTGCTTTCAACTAGTAAAAATTACGGCGGATTATAGTAGTTGTCGGATAATCGAGCGGCGGATTACTGAGAGTGTACTGTATGATTATTCTGTAAATTCCATTTTGGGAATGTCACAAGCAAAGTCACACCCTAAGGAGGGAGGGAGCTGTTATAATGACGTGAGTTGTAGTAAATGTGACATCACAAAATCATTTTTTTCTAAAAATGAAATATTTCATGCGAACATTAGACTGAAATCGATCATTTTCAGCAAATTGGTTTTTTACTACGGGGAGTTCTAAAATATAGCGTAATTTAGAGGGGGGTGAAAGATTATGTAAAGAAATGTGGCGATGGTAGGGGAGATAAAAATTCTGAAAATCGTTGTTTTGGATTTATGTGGTTTACAACTATGTTATCATTATTGATATTTTAAATTCAATGTGAAAATAATTAATTAATACGAATTTAATATTAGTAATGACAATGTGGAATTGTAAATTAACGGTAAATTATGTTTTTAGGAATGTTTGCAACCGCCATCGAAAGAGAGCTCTGCCAAATCAGTAAAAAGTTCTGGACGTATTAAATTAGGCGTGAACAAAGATGAAAATATATCTACTATGAACACCGCTAGAAATAGTGTCATATCATGTTGCCCATGCACGTGCACATGTCGAGACAAATCATCAACTGGGAGTAAACAAGGTAAGCCGTGCAATTCTCATTAATTGAAGCTGTTAGTTTCAAAGTCGGTAACCTTCATATTCTGCTATTTTGAGATAATCATAATAAACCGCCAAACACATTTAAGACAGCAAAATGAATAATTTCTTTTTTGCAAACATAAAAAAGTCGTAAAATTTAAAAAATGGCAGATTATGCAATCAACCTTTTATATATATATACAATGCAAAAATACTTAAAAATAAAATAATTAGGATAAAAAAAAGGAAAATGGAGGTTACCGACTTTGAAACAAATAGCCTCAAATATAACTTGTTTATTAAAATTATTTTCTATACAATGGCAAATGTATGATTGAGTGGGATTTGAACTTACATCTTTCGTTGTCCAACGCGCACTATAATAAATCGTATCTGTACATGTTCGAGGTTAAGAGCCTCTGCACATACAGCCACCGAAGGCGGCCACTAGTGGACGCATTCAGCTGCGGTCCAATTTGTCTATGGGTTTCAATGAACGCTCCACACACTAGGCGCTTGAGTGGACGCGTTCGGTAAACTAGCTGTGGCAGACGCCGGTGCTCGCTGCTAGTGGCCAACATTAGTGGTCGAGCATCTGCACACACTAGGCAGAAACGCCAGTGATTCTCAGTCTACCTATGATAATTGAAAGGCGAGTACGTGTGTTGTGGAAAATTTCGATACAGAAATTTTTATTGCTGATGTTCTAGATCGTCCGGCCATTTGGGATTTACAAACGCTAGTGCTAGCAACAGAGAAACCATTTTCATACACGTCCACATTTGTCAATTGTTTCTGAATGAACTCAGATAGTGGCTGTCATCGGTAGCTCAACCCAGGCATTTGTGGCCGCATTCGGTGACCGTGTGTGCGGGGGCCGCCTATTACTGCAACTCGACACAACAGCTGGTGGATGGGTTTATCAACAGACATTTTCGACGCACAGTGTTCCTCTCTTACCCACGTTCATTCTAATATGTGCCTTACCTCACCGTAGTACTTCTGCAGCAGTTACCCCATTTTCTCTCTCTTCATACCCAGACAGTACACAATCTGTGTGGGTTTCGTATAGTTATGTTCACCCACCAGCTGTAGCGTCGTGTTGCAGCGGCTGACCATCATAATGGGCGGAGGATCTAAATTGTATATACACAAAAGAATATTGTATATTATAGATTAAATATAAAAATATTTAATTATGAACACGTACAGGGGCTAAAAAATTTGACACCAGCTATAAATCTTGTTATCATGTAGAGTATATGAACCTCCACATGTTGGAGATTATATTAATAAACCTTTTTACGAGGAATAGTTAATAGTTAGCCATTCACCCAATCCATTGGGTCAATGCACTAGATCAAACACATATTGTAAAAACAACTTATGCCCAACCACAGAATCAAACCTACGATCTACGGTTTCAGAGACGGCTGGTCTAAGAACCTGTCCAGCATAAGTGCCAAATAAAATAAAAACTATAAAATTAAATGTGCCACATTTTCGACATTAATAAGTTCAACGCATCAGCCCTCCTAGGCAACTCATGCAAAAGATACGTATAAGCCGGCTCTCACATCTAAACTCGCCTCGTCTGCCGCACAGGCATAAATCAAACCTTCCGAGAACGGCGATTCAGTGTTGCATCTACTGGCAGATCTACCTAGCGACAGTCACACATAACCTTCGAAATGTATAGATATTTGGATGCGGCGATCGGCGAGCCGGTATAGGAATGACCAATTCGTAGGTGTTTGTATGCGTCCCGACGTTTTCGACTAGGAGTCCGAGAAGCATGCAATATGTCAATTGAAACAGCAGATGTTTTTTTCAAACTTAACAGTCGCATTCGACCAATCTGCGGAGCTCCATTTGGAAACGTGTGTTTTGTGAATAACTATAACGTCACGACACGTTGCACGCGAGACGAGTTTTGATGTGAGAGCCGGCTTAGTGCCTCCGAACACAGGAGATTCACATGTTTTTTAGCATAGGTCTTAGGAAATATGAACATAATTATCATATTATTATGGAAATAAATTTTTTTGTATTTATTTAACCAGGCTCTGGAGATGGATTCCATGACAGCTGTCACAGCTCATGTAGCAACAAAAAGGGCAACACAACTCCAGCAGACATGTGCACGCCTCCATTATCAATTAAAAATAAATAGAGGATTAGTTTTATAGTGTATTGAGATAATTCTGTCTACAGATGTTATCTTTGTGTATTCCTCTCGATAATATCGTCGAATGACTAGAGACTAAGAGAGATTTCTTAGGTTTATATGAAATATGATAATTAATGGTATTTTGTATGAAATAAAATGATTTGTTTTGGATATTGGTTTTATTTTAGATAAACTATCACTTATAATAGGTACATTGTAAAATTATTATCAAAATATCCCACACAGGATAATGTATTTTAATTGTTTTAAACAAAACGGTCGTCTATATGACATCACATCCCAATTGGGGAAGGGGGTTTGATATACCTAATGCGATAATTTCTGAGAGCAACTACGAATATATTTTTTTTCCGAGAATAAAAAATACTGACATGACACTACTTACTGAAATAATTGATCATTCCAAAATTTAATGAATAGTTCAAAAAAGTGAGATAATTTAGAAAGGGGATTTAATTTTTGTGGTGAAAATATGTGACATGTGGTCAAAAAGATACCCAAAAATGTGCAATGTCATATATGGACAATCTCAAATGGTAATATGTAATAATTGTATGTAGGTTATAGAACAATTACGCCCATGGACATTAATTAACCCTCCGTATAAAAATAAAATATCCCATACTCAGAAACATAAGAATAAGAGAAAATAATGAAAAATCGTACATAGAAACGCAGGAAGAAAAGTAAGTACTAAAAAAGCTCACAGAAACACAAGACAACAAGTAAATAAAAGAAATCGCACATAGTAATACAAGAATAAAAGTAAATTATGAAAAACCGCACAAAGAAACACAAGTTTATAATGTTTCGTGATATTCATTGAAGCACTCGACACAAGCCAGGCTTGTCTTTACAGTCAATACAATGGTGTCTTGTTAGCCTTTTTCCCTTTCCCATTTTCGAGCAAAATTGGCATCTTTTGCGGTTTATCCTTTGAGTGGAAGGTTTGTCGGCACACATCTCATTGATAAGTTGAATTCTATGACTTCTTGATGTCGAGGGTTGATGTGTGCGTGGTTGTGGTGATTGCGGAATTAACGTGTTTATTACAGAAAGTCTAAAGTCATAGAGGGACATTTTCTTTTGATTGGAGTATCTATTACATAATTTTTATGAATTTATCAATAACAGTTGGAGCGTGTGTATGAACAATTTCTTGTACCATCGAATTGTCTTTCTCTCACATGGATAAAATGATAATAACTGATCTTGGCGGTCCACTCCAGACATGTATTTATTATACTATATAATCGATAACGGTTTTTGGAACCCTTTTCCTCTTTTATTTTTAAAAACTGTCTGTTGAAATGTACATTACATCTCTCTTATCCTTCCATTTTGCAACGTGGACACTATGGTTGAATTTTGAAATATTCTCCCCTTTTCTCAATTTTTTTTGTCGAACCTCTTCCGTCCTGATCTCCCGTCTCAGATTAGATCGCAATGTTCCCGTTACATAATATGTTTTTTTTTCGAGGAGATTTAGTGCCAATGGATAACTGTTATAAAAATTAGCCATGTATAACCCATGGCCCGTATGTAATTTGTCTTCCATCAACTTCTAACACCACTTTTGTTGCATGGCCCGTCCCACTAAGATCGGCATCGTTTGCTCCGGTGTAAACAATGAATCTTAAAATTGTTCCATCTGATTCTGTCAGCATGTATAGCTTCACACCATATTTATGACATTTATTCTTGATGTAAATACGAAACACCAATCGTCCACGCCTTAACATCATGTTTTCGTCCAATGAAAGCTCTCTGTCCGGATAATAAATCGCTGTCATTTTAACATTATAATAATTGATGACAGGCCGTCTTTTTGACAGGACATTCTGTTTTCTTCATTATTATCCGAAAAATGAAAGCATTACCGCATTATCAACAAAAATCGATTCCTTGACATTATTTTTTGTCCAATGAATATTGGAATACTGAACAATCGGTGAGTTTTCCAATAATCCTGTAATCTGGTGAGTTGAAATGTGCCAGTAAGTAGAAGAAAGCCAACACTTTCAACTTCTCAATTGTTAATTCTTTCCAGGATGTTATTCTTGACTGTTCAGTGATTCCTTTAGAACAAAATATGTCGATGGCATATTTTCGACTATCAATTTGCACAAGTTATCATCGAATAATAAAAAAAAAATCTATTGCAAGTCTCCCGGTTACGACACTAAAAGTTTTCGTCATTTTGAAAATCTGATATCTGTTTTCATTGGGTCACAGGTGAGTTCGACCACTGTACAGGTGGCTGTCGGTCGGTCAGTGGAAAGTGCAGCAGGGCCAGGTTGTGTGGCAGGTTGGGCCAAAACTTCAGTATCTGAATCCGGACCTATTGGGCTTATATCCTCAAAATAAAGTGGAGAATGCTCTTCTTCTTCGTCAAAATCCTCACTAGACCATTCAGTCACTTGGCACAAAATCGAGTTCATCGTCACTGTATTGAATTTCGATATTGTCTTCAATGACTTCATCTGTTATTGCCTGGCGGTGTACAGTACACGGCCTTTTACGTTGTGACTGTCCAGCTTCATCACTCATAATGAATAAGAGGTATAGGAAATCAGGAGTAAAATAAAATGATGGAAAAAATATATGAAAACAGTACGTTTCACTAACACCTTATAAAACACACGTGCCGAAAAATGTCTATAAAAATCAAATTATGATGCAAAATAAAAACAGACTAGCGAAAAATATTGGTAACGTATTCAACTACGATGCCATCTAAGAAATAGACCACTCAAGGGTAGTGCCAGTGAAAGAATGACATCTTCGTGATTACTATACAGGCGGCTCTGATCGGATTCGGCGGCACCGACTATGAGTGGCCATGCGTCTCCGATCGGCTCCGCCGGCAGCGAACCTGTGATTAATAGTAATAATTAAAATTATACTCATGAAATATTTAGACATATTAACTCTTTCTTATCATATTTAATTTAATTTATTGATATTTCAAATGGGCGGTTTTGTCCAGGGGGTAATTATCCTGTTAACATAGTTCTATTTTTCACTCATTTTATTTTAAGAAGCATTTTGAAACAATACTATATTTTTAATAATAACAAAACAGAAATGCATTTTGATAATAGGAATGTCAAATAATTCAGTTGTGATCTTTAAACATTTTCAAAATATTAATAATACGTATTATAAAATATCAACAATAGCAATTACTGCTTTTGAGTATGCACAATCCATTTCACAATAGCTGACATTTAAATGACTATATATAAAAAGAAGGGACAATCGTTATCTAGTCATCCAGTGGTACCCGCGAGGTACAAAACGTTCTCAAGGGAGACCTAGAAAACGTTGGATCGATGAAATGATAAAATTCTGCGGAAAGTACGTGGCAACACAACGCACAGGACCAAGAGAACTGGAATCAGCTTGGAGAGGCCTTCATCCAGCAGTGGATAGATTCAGACTGACGATGATGATATAAGAAAAGCTTTATAGAAATTTTGACTGACATTGTAGCATCTTTATACATACAATTTATAGAAGGAAACAAAAATTATTACAGCTGTACATAATATTTAGACATACATATGACTTATAAAAAAAAAAATATGACTTTCATCCCCACGCTTGGCTTTTACAGTAATGCAGAATCAGTTTGCCGTCCGTTCCAAAACACTCGTATAGATTCTTCACCATCTGATCGGGAGACGGTGCAAAAGTTTGGTTGACATACAGGAACTGGAAAATAATAATTAAGTACTGTAAAAAGAGTAAGCCTCGGTTCCGACACGGCGGAGTCAATTTGTACTAGCTCCGCCGCGGACAAGTGTGAACGAATATATAGAAGACTTCGCGTGGAATCCGCCATGTCTGAACCGATGCTAAATCATGAATTTCAAGGGTTTCAAGAATTCAAAAAGAATTGGTTGATCATAACTCTACATTAATAAAAAATAATGTTAAATTGATTACTTCGTTGAGGGATTCGAGCCCATGATCCACCAATCGGAATCCAGCATGATAACTGGTTCTCCACAGTAGGTACTGTGCTGTACTTTAATATTAATCTGTTCAAATTGAAATTTACAAATTACCAATTCAGGACGTTCACAACATGACATGAAAAACAAAGAAATAGAAGAAATGTTAGTAAGAGTCGGGCGGGCCGCAAGTAAAATACCATTTTTAGATATACACTATTTATTATCACGAAAAATAAACATTACAAAAAAATTAATGAGAAGAATGAAACTGTTGTACATTTTTGAACATTTTTTTTAAATTCAGGTGTTAATTTTATAGTTGATATTCTCAAAACTGCTTCTAAATGGGCATCGGAGATATTTGATCGTAAAGAATTTTTATTGAGGTTCATGATCGAAAATGTTTGTTCACATATATAGGTTGATCCAAAAATAATGAACATTTTTGTTGCATAATCTTTAAGTTGGTCGAATTTGTCTGAATTAAGGGCATTGTAAAATTTGGAGATTTCTTCACGACAATGCAATTCTCTTAAATCAGTGTCACACTGCAGATCAATAATCTCAAGTTGTAGCTCTGTCGGTACACTATTAATATCTATTGATCTACATACAATATCTACATCCAGAGCGAGATTACAATCTGAAATTTCTTTCCATTCATTCCAATTGATGTTCAACGTAGAAAATAGTGGTTACATACTACACAGTGGATACTATTTTAAGAATTAATAAAATAACTATAATACAAAATAATCAGCTATATAAAATACAAAACACTATTTTTAGCTAAAATAATACAAGCAAAAATTTCCAATAAAATAAGGGATACCATTTCAAAAATGCTGCTGAGTATGGCCAAGCCAATATTGTAGCCCCATTATTTTCATCTTGTCACATACAAAACCATCGTATCTATAACAACTAAATAGTTTTATTGTTTTTTTCTAACATTTCCTTTTACTGATTAGAATCCTAACTTAATAAAAGTGGCTGTTTTTACCAGTTTCTCGTTGGCGTCTAGTTTGAGGTACTTCTTAACAAACTCCATGATCCATCCGATGGGTTTTTCTGCGTCAACAGACCATTTTTTCTTCTTCATAATAGGTGCATTTCCGGTAGCTTTCAATAGAATGTCGACTGAAACACAAGAGAGTTATGTTTTGAGTACAAACTACAATTAAATACATTTCACTGATATCCGTCATTTTAATAATCAATACACATCAAAGAATTTTCAAAAGATTTCTTTAGTTAAAAAATAAACTTGAGATTTAAAAAACACTACCTGCCAAAGATAATAATAATGAATAAAGCAACTGACTAGCTTTAGAATATTGTTGGTTTAGAATCATAGTTAATTTTAGATCTAAATAAACAACGATTAATAAATCATTACTAATCATACTTTTTTGTTTGTCCATCTTCGCCGCAGACGGTCCATTTGAATCGTCTTTCTGGGTGGATTCCTGATTGTTTGCCATCGACATGAGGCCGATCGCCATGGATAAATCAGACGGCAAACTTTCTTCTGGAAAAGCGTCTTCGCTCATTTTGAATAAATTTAAGTGATACGAATTATATTACTATTTCTAAAAAATATATTTGATGCGATCACACACCAACTCTGACGTCTCTTTTGTTTTGACAGTTAAACGGCAATAATTTTAATGTTGCTAGTATTATATTTTATATTTCGGTTTCTGAATAGCTTCACAAAACTATCACACTTTCGGAACTTTTTAAACGTAATTAATTAGTTATTTTGTAAAATTTTAAAACTACACAATTTCACGATAATCTATATAGATATTACCAACAAAATAACAAATAAACTACACAAGGGCGGCACCACTATGAATATTTTTTTGAATAGCCATAAAGTTATTTTTCCTTCATAATCAAGGTTGATTAATTTATTATTTTCCATGTTCGTAGACCAAGATTTTCACCAAAAGGAAAAAATATCTTCCGTATAAAATGTAGTCACATTAAAATTGCTGTAAGGTAAGAAATCAATATTTTATAACTACATCGGTACCTCCATATTTCCTTCTAAAAAGGTTTTATAAAAGAGAATATTTTATAAAATCTATTCCATACATTTTCATTAAATATGCAGCATTTTTTAAACGGCAGAGTCGCGGTCAACAATCAATTTAATCTTTGGTTATAAAATAATTGCCAAAAATAATTTTATGATAAAACTAAAATTTTGAGTAGGTACCTATGACCCAATCAATGGCTAACAACTGATCCTCGCAAAAAATGTAGGTACCCATTTTATTACAACTCAAATACTGGAGAGGCTTATATGTTCCAATTAGGAGCGTACATGGCAATTACCGCTTAACTTGTCTTTATGGTGGGTACTTTTAAATAAGAAATCTGGTGTTAATCACTATAGTAATAATGTATTCATCACATTCGCATCAGCCGGAATATTATATTATGATCCAGTGTGTAGTTAGTTTTTGTGGTACCTAGTTAAAACATTTTTTTTTGAGGATTGGTTGTTGACCATTTTCATTATGAGAAGTGGAGGGAAGGAAGGGCGAACATCACCAATAACCATGCCCTGGATCAAAATCTTATTTAAGAAAACATTATAGAGGCTTTAAACCAGACCAGCGGCTTTATTCCATTGTACCCACCCGTGAGTAGAATGTATCGCAACGAGATTAGTAAGTTATTACTTTGGTTACCTACTCTAGATAATTGCTTAGTGTAGGTAACCAAGATAATAACAACTCAATAATCCCGTCACGATAGTGTCACAGTGGGTACAATGGAATAAAGGCGCACATATGAACTTTTAAGTTTTATAGAGAATGATAGCATAAAACATGACCATGCTTCAAAATGATTGAAATTGTATAAGATAGGAAGGAATAAATTTATAAATAAAAATAAATGTCTATGCATAAGGCTTGATCACATCTGATATAATTTAATCAATAACTCAAACCAGTTATGTAATTAATACAATACATGGACATATTTTCCACATATACCAGTGCAGTAGGTATAAATGTATTGAATTAACTTATAGATGTGTATTTTGTAAATAGATCCACAATGGTTATGCAAGCTAGAGTAGTATTAGTAAAGGGTGCTTTTTACCTGTAGAGCAAAATCTATTATGTATTCAACATGAAAATGTTACCAGTTGATATTGGATACGCACCTTATTTCGGTGCTTAGTATCTCTGTAGAGTTGTTCTGTGTTGGTTGTCTCCCTTATCCTCTATTTACTGTAAGTTTAATTCAGTTTATTTATTTTTTATTTAAATGGTTTTGTTTATTAATTGTTAATTAAATGACTGAAAATTATAAATACCTTTACATTTAATTATATTAATATGCAATACTTTTTTGCTCATCGTTAAAAGAGTTACTAACACTAATAATTAAATTAGCTGCAACACATTAATTTGCATTGCAAGATTCATTTGTAGAAAATATCAAACCTTTGAGCCTGAGATGAATTTTATTAAAAGTTACAAATGGCTTGTATCGGTGTTACAAAAGTAAAGCAAGATTTTATCCAATGAAACATAATTATATAATATAGATGTCGTAACGAGTAATGCAAAGTTTAGCGTATCCATCCATGCCCTCACAACTCAGATAGCGTATTTATTAGAAATTGTTTGAAAGGAGGATATTTGGATCGGTAGCTTAATTATTTAATAACACTCATGAAGAAAGTAAAAGATATGTGTCCGAAACGCACTCAGTGCAAGATTTTTTCTAAGATTTTTGTAACAAGTAAGCATGTATCTTAGACCTTTTCTAATTGTGTTAAAATAGATCATAATACGGTATAGGCTTTCTATTGTTATATGGGTGCAGCATCTTAATGGCGGTCTGTACCATAAAGCTTCTCTCCCACTTTTTCGTGTATACATCTATTTGCCCGACCCCTGCTTCCACCCTTTACACTAGGTACATAAAGCAATAAACTCAACATGACAATATTCTGATTGCAGAATCATACAATATTATCATTAAGGTGATGTCTTTACCTACCAGAGGCACCTAGCGGAAAAATACGAAGCTTGCAATTTGAGACGTTTTTTTGATAATTTACAATTTCAACTGTTAATAAATATGTATCTGAAAACATGAAAATGAAAAATATTTTTTTATTTTAGGATTTATTATAAAAAGGATGTCAAATTATCTATATTTATATTTTTATAAAAATCGATGTTTTTTAAAATAGATAATAAAAATATTAAAACTGTGAAGTAGTCAAAAATCTCTTAGGCGATGCTTAGTAAACTTAATAAACTAAATTTTAATAATAAATATGAAAACAAAATTAAGTAATAATATGATGCGGTTCGATTCAACAAATTCACATTTTATTACATTTTATAATTTAAGTTTATATTAATAGTAGTTATTTTTAATATAATGTAATCAAAGATCTTGAAGAAATCTTCTCTACTAGACGGAAAATAATATATGAGAATGAAGCTGAAAAAGTGTTTGTTTTATGGATGTTATTGTTTTATTACATAGGTACTACATAATGTTGACTATAATATCAGTGGCGAAGAGTGGAGGTAAGCTGTGGAGATCCGACATAAATAGTGCACACTGAACTTTATCAGACAGACTTATTTGTTTTCATTGAACTAATAATACAAATTGCAGATGGTGCTGGTTAGTTTTGTTAGTAGAGGCCAATATGACCTTATTAGAATCAGACATGGTCTAATAAAAATATAAAACCTAACCATAATAGATAAAAAAATATTCTTCTATCTATAAAATATCTAAAAATGTAATACACATACAACATAATTTTAGATATGTTATAGATCAGTGCTTCTCAAACTGTTTCATACCACGGCCCCCTAAATCAGAAAAAATAAATCCAAGGCTTCCCCTCCACAAAAATTGTTGTCTTTAGTGACCAATAGTACTTTATTTAACATTAAGTATTATTATTGGTACATTTTTATTAAAAATAATAGAACAATTTATTAAATTGCAAAAAAATTTTAAAAAAAAACTTCAAATTTATTACAGCTACAGCCTACAACAACAATTTAATGAGAGGGGGGTGATAGCATATTTTTAAATAATAAATCAATATCCGGTACAATGTTTGAAATGCTAATTAGCAGGGTTTGCTCCAAAGTCTCCGATGAAAGACACAACCTGTGCTTATTTTTTATCACCAGTAATTAATGATGAAAATGCCGTTTCGCATATCTAGGTATGTTGTCGCAAAAGGAATTATCATTAACAATGCTGCTTTTGCGATTGACAAATATTCTTGATGTCACCTTATCCAAAATTGTGCGAGACTTTTTTCATTAAACTCGACTTCAAGGGAAGTATCTGATCTAATACCAACCAATTCTTCTTAAGCTGCCCACGTAATGTGATCATATTTTAAGGATTTAGCAAATGGTGTTCTTATGCAATTATTGTACTTTTGGTATTCATTTAAGTTTGAGAAATATATGTTGAAAAATCGTTGTGATTCGACAATGTGATCAAGTATAACACTTTTAATTGAAATCAAGAGTGATATTTCATTGGTGTTAAGACACTCTCATTCAAGCATCAAAACATATCAGTGTATCCTTGATGTACCTTTTGACCATGAAGAAAGTTTTTTTAGAAAGCTTGAAGTTTGATATTCAGAATTAAAATGTTGATATCTTTTCCCTGAAGAGAAAGATTCAATTCATTTACTAATCCGCCAAATATGAAGCAAAACACATCACTAAAATGGGAAGAAAGAGGCAAAGTTGTTTACTAAGTTCTACAATTCTTATCCATATCGGATAAAGTACTGTGATCGTGTAAAAATTTGACCTCGAGATTTTGACTGATTTGTATCATGTATCGTCCAGTGATCATGTTATAATTTTTGTTTTTTCAAATACTGAAATCTTTCGCGGCTCCATAGCAGGAGCTCCATGGCCCCCTGGGCCCCCCCAGTTTGAGAAGTACTATTATAGATAGAAGAACATTTTTTATCTGATATCTATTATGGTTTACTTTGGGCAGGGTATGAAAACAAATAAGTATGTCTGACTAAATTTAGTGTGTACTATTTATGTTGGATCTCCACAGTCTACCCCCACCCTTCGCCATTAATATATAATCGTCAACATAATGTTATAATTATTTAAAATATTTAGATGACCAATCACAAAAATCACATAAATGTATATTAACCAAGATGTTTTAATGCGGAAATTTACAAAATATTATTTTTCTATGCCTTCATTTCAACAACAATGCCATCAAGCACTGTAATACTAAAATATCATGAGGCTTTTTCTCGGTATAGTCCAAACACTCTGAAATAAATAAATTTTTAACACATTTACTTTACATTGTTTACGACTGAGCTAATTGTAATTACAATTCATCTTATTATTGCTATAAAAATGATATTATAGTTTTTATACATCACACCATCACAACTTCAAAATCTTTATCTATGAATACTGATTTTTCATTTAAACATTATTATTAATCTGTTCTGTGTTATATTATGTTCGCCAATGAGGCAGACACGATCAGTTAAATAAAATCATTTAAAAACCTATTTCTTTTTCTTAGCTTTAATATTTATTTAGCTATTCTAAAATGTATCACAAAATAATTAACAAAAAGTCAAACGTTTCATCAAAATTCCAACTTAACAGGTGGACTTATTTTATTAGCCGTGAAATGGTAAATCATTCATTTCTATTACACATATTGTTATAAAATTGTACATCACAAAGCTTTTAAGTTGTACATGGTGATTCAAAAGACATTTTACATAATAATGTTGTTTTTATCAATTATTTATCTTCATAAAATACGATTAGAATTTAAAGTGCTTATAACAATTATTGATTACATTAAGTTTTCTATCTTTGCTTTGAGAATGGTAAGACTGATGATTCTAAAACAGTGCATAATAAGATAGCCACATAATACAGTAATTATATTAGTTTAGCATACAAATAACGTAACGACGAATCTTATAATATTATCAGTGAATTACTATCTATCTAACTAACTCTGTTAATTTTCACGTAGTATATTAAAATACGACGTAAATGAACACTTCTAATAATTATTCTCTGCGTGTTTGGTAATTCGTACGAAAACACTTGTAGGTATGTGTAGAATTAGCCGAAACCAACAAACCGATTTACAAATTGCAGAAAGATTTAGAATGATTATTTTAATTTTTTTTGGTGATTTCATCTACAGATTATTTGTCGATTTTGGAATAGGCACCCCAGTATTATAGATTATTTACCTCAATGTAGGATTCTTGCACCCATAATGCAGGCATTTCAAAAATCAATCAGCAAAACTATTGTAGTTTGTGTCCATAGAACAGAATAAATAATACATAATCACAATATAACTACAACCAGTTATTCACCCGTGAATTTTTAAATTCAATTTAAATCAATCTTTCCTGTCTCCTGAAGAATATTTGTTTTGAATTTACGAAGTTTAAAAGATAGAGTGAATTGAGATTTTTCCGTTTCTGAATATCATTGCGTAAGACGTCTGAGGGGTGAGTGTTGTTGACAGGTCTACCCTTATTGTTCGCTTCGGTAAATTATGACATAATGAAAACATAATATTATGCCCTGAGCAATTTCATAGTAAATTAGATATTTCATAATACATCATAGTAAACATTAAACAAAATATTGCATAAGAGTATTGTTTACAATAATAAAAAGCAGATTATAAAAAAACAGTGGAGTATGTATGCAATGTTGAGATTCAAAAATTTTAACACCCTAAAAGTGTATGGGATTTTTTTTAATTCTTTCGGGATGGAGTATTATCACAATATACTTATTTAATTGAGGAGTTTTATACTCCATCTTTTAATGATAGATGGTTAAAGAGTACCCCCAAGGCCTGAACAAAAACGATGCATAAGTGCGAGTGAGAAAGTATTCGGCACCCTTATAATCTCTGCGACACGCGCTAGAGTAAGATAAAAGGTTTACAGATGTGTGAGAAGGATAAAGGCAGTGTGACGCTCTTCAGTAGTGTTTTCCAAATGGTGTATGCGATAAAATTAATGTGTATATTTAGTGTTTTTTGTATATTTTAATACATCCATTTGAACTATGGAGTTGTCGAGTATCGAAACACAATTAAAAATTATAACCACATAATTTGAAATAACAACATTATGGAAGGAAAATAGCCCCGCAGGCGACTTTTTTTTGCTATTAAAGCAAATTTGTGATGTGTGTTTATCTCACTTATCTGGTCGACTCGCCACGCTGGGCCCCTCATTAGCCCGGACCCCCAGGCTAGAGCTCTGTCAGCCCCCCCCCCTTGTGGGGGCCATGCCCCCTCCCGTACTCCCTGAAAACCTCTGTCTATATTCGTTTCCTAAAGACTATAAAAATTTAAATGACAATAATTACTAGGTATATCATAATTTTATAAAACGTTGGCATTCCTTCATCTTCACAATACATACATGAGAAAATAGTAGTATTTAATTTGGAAGAAATTGAAATTAAACAGTGTTAAGTTTTGCACATCTTTTCATAATTTATTCAAATTATTTGTTTATTTTTTAATTACTGGTAATAAATGCACACTTGTGGAAAAGGTTCACCCTCACTGACTCAGTGTGGGTTTGTCATAACAACTTTTTACTCGTAACATTTTAATTTATCAAAGAATAGATCTCTATGGCAACACTTCTTAAAGCTGTTCATTCTTTAAAATTTCACCCTTCTTGAAAGAAACCATAAAACAAAATACCTGCTAATTAATTTCTTTACAAAGTCAAATGAGGGTGTCTACTCAGTGAAGCAATGGAAAGCGACTCCGTGTATAAAAATGGGCACGCAGTTAGCAATAACATTTATGTAAGTATTGACCGGTGAGATTTATACCAAATAGTTAGAGACAACTAGGATCAGCGGGATAAATCCTGGTAGGCCTACGGATCCCAAATGTAACATTTTTATTACAAACAGAATTGTATAGATTCCAAATATGATATGAAATTATTAAACTAGATCAGGGTTGGCGTACCTTATTACATGCGTGTGTCAAAATTTCCCAAATATTATTTTTCGACTGTCTTGCATGCCGAGCAGTTTTTCATGGAGAAAAAAATGAAAAAAAAGTTTTTAAGAATTCTATAGAAAAATTTTAAAAATTACAATTGAGTTCTTGAGATTCTATCTATCACCGTGTTTTTAGCCAAAGGCATATCTTTTATTCTTTGAGTAGTTTTGTTCATGTTTTAAAACTTTTCAAAGAAATCATGGGAGCATTTTAATCACGCTTCTTTCATATTATTATTCCCTATCACTGAACGGTTTTCCATTTTCAGCGATTATTTTTGAGGCAAAATAACAATCAGCTATTATATTTAAATGACTACCGATAAATTTCATAAGGTTTGTTGATTGAATATTTTTATTTTTAATTGCCCGATCAAATTCTTTTTTGTCGTGGAGGATGATTTTAGGTTTGTCACATAATACCGTTTTACTGACGAGGTTCTGCACACAACTGTTCCAGAATACTAAATGCATACTGCCTCAGTCCACCAACTTTGAAAGTCTCTGCTGCTTGATTTTAATAATCCTAGTTTTCTTTACTTGCACTGTTGAATATAATTTATTAAACTAAATAAAATGCATGCACTGGTCTTCACAGACACTTGCTACGGCAAACAACAGCTGGATCTAATAATTATGGTAACCAATAATAAATATAACTCCGATGACAACAAAATTTGCTGCCATCGACATTTAATGTTAATAGCAGTGTTGCCAGCTTAAAAATATATGGGTGTATGGAAAGATGAAATATAAATGAATAGTCCGGAAATACTATGCATAAAAAAATTGAATTTGCTAATCGTTCACGTGCCAGTTAACTTTTTGTACGTACCATCTCTGGCACACGTGCCATTGGTTCGCCAACCCTGAACTAAATGATATGCAACTATTCATATTGTGTTGAATTTATTACATTTTTATCGTCTTCCGTACCGTTCAATATTCGAAAATAGGATTCATTATGTAATATTCAGTTAATATTTGTTTTGAATAAGAAACTTATACCAGTGATCTATCAATATCTGTATTATATATATACAATATCTATGATCCTAAAAAAATATATTATTCAGATATGCTTGAATAGTGGATCTGTCTCTTAAATCATTATGCATAGTTAAATGTATAATTTATAGTATTTTCTCATTCACTCCCATCCAGATTGTTAGATATTCAACATTTCTTAAAACCCTTTTCTATAGACACAGAACAAATTTTTGACAAGCAGTAATGATCCCAGGGCTAAGGGTACCACCTGTGTCCGAAAAAATAAATCCACCCTAAGGTAGAAATAGTACACTAATAAAAATCTTACTCTTATATCAGCAACACACGCGAGTTTAAAGCCGGTTTATACATTTAGACATTTTACTACGGTATGCCTGCCGTTTGGTGATGTTGTTAAGGTCACCACTTTGGCGACGTGTTTGAAGTCACCAGTATGGATGTAAGAGATGCTAGATGTTGACGATGGAGGAGTGAAGAACTGAAGTCTGAGGATGATATAGATTGCGTGTTTACTCCCCTTAGACTCAAATTAATTAGTGTTTTTATTTTTCCTGTAGATGAGATTTCCAGCTAAGAATAAATAATAATTACTGATTTACATATTATTATAACTAGTAAATGCTTTTTGCAGAAAATATTGTGTTATATTTTTAAGGCTAATACAGAATGTTTACCCTTTGAGAACCATTTCAAAAGGTCTATTCTTCACACGTGATGCAATCTAGAATCTTGTTAAAACTAGTTCACTGAATTTGGATGAATTGTTTGAAGGTTTAAATTAATACTAATGTGATTTAATGATCTGATTTCCGATGCGATAAATCTAATGATGTATACAAGAACCTAACTTTATTAATATATTAGTCTTTCCATTATACTTAATGCAATCTTTTTATGTCCAGTGGTTTGTTTGTCAACAAACAGTGGTGGTTTGTGGCAGAATATCATTAACTCTTACCACTGTATTTACAGTAAATTGTAGGGGTTGTTTCTAAATGATGTCACAGAGTTTCAGCCCCTTCTCCGAAGATTACATGTCATTAGAATATTTTATACCTCCCTGGAAAATAGATAATAGTTTTTAACTTCCTTCCCAATACGCGATGAAAATAATCTATTTCATTCACAAAATATCTTATCCTCATGAAAATAAATTGGTTTTCTGACGTCAAATTTTCAATGACCTCTTTCCGGTGTACATAATAATATAATTTTAAACAACTCCTTTTTACCTCCAAAATAGGTACACCCAAAGAAGTTGAAGAAAATCATTGTTTTCGGACCTACAATGGATCTGTTGCTTTCATCGGATTCCTGTAACCCAGATCTCAATTATAATATTATTTATTAAATATTAATTTTTCACGTACAATCAGTCAGTACCTATATATAATATGATTTCGTAATGTTATGAGATAGTGGATCTGCAATTTCATAATGTAACGAATTAATATGATTTCATAATGATTTCAACATATTATTTAATAGTGCGCCCACCGGTAAATAAACAGCGGGTCAGAATCGATTGGACATCTCACTCGATTACAAGTTTCCATCAAAGACACATCGCACCGAACTACCGTTATATTTATTATATTGCATCGATTGTAGTTATTTGAAACAGTAAATAAATTCTCACTACCGTCTTTCATCTGCAATACCTATCCTCCTCCAAACCACAAAATACAAGAGATCTAATAAAATACATAATACAGCATTAAAACAGCTACAAAATTAAAATTGGTGAATACATACAATTTGCAATTAAATATAAAATGTCCACCATTAATGATTCTCTCACTGTTATAATTAAGAGGTTCATCAAGTACCTGAAAATTTACAATAAAAAAAGGATTTAAAAGAACTCCATCTTATTTGCGGCTAAGTTTTTTTCATTTAAAGAAAATATAACTTGCCCATAAAAAGTTGATTATATAATATTATCCAGATTGTACAGGACCTATTATTATTACACTGTTATTTAATGATTTTTATGGTTTTACGTCTACGAGTAATGATATTGTAATGTGCTCACTTATTATGTATTAATACATAGTAATTAAGTTATTTACTACGGGTTTTTACAAGCACTTTAAATATTCAAAATATTAAAAAAAAAATTTTACACGTCCTTTACTACTTAGGTAATAAAGTTTTTATTTTCTTTTATTGTATTAAATTGCTATATAAACAATAATTAACTGTATTTGTTGTCAGTGTGTATTTGCCATTGGTGTGCCAGTGCTTGAAGATGTTGAAAGGTGAATCCCAGGTCCCAAAAAATAGCTCAAATGGAATAGTACAAAACTGAAATCAATTAGAATTTTAAGAATTTTGTAAATTATTCTAAGAAAATATTTTATTGGTAACATCGCCGATGAACACAAAAGCACTAGAGCAACTAACAGGTAGTGAGGGAGTGAGGGGCTTGTCGTCAGCGAGTGTTTGTAATATCTCCAATGTGATGACTTTATATTGGATGTTTTACAGTCTTCGGAGGTTTCTTTAACTAATTACATGACTATTTAGAATATTGTGGGTTTTGCTAAACTATAAATGGACAGGAAATTTTGGAAAACGTTTTAACAACTCAACAATGATTAATATATAAGTAATGCATGCATAATATTTCCATAATTTTGTGCTTTCTGAAGTTTTAAACAAATTAAATTCATCAGGCAATCTAAAAGTATAATTTATTTAGTTATTCTTATCTTGTTCACCAAATCTTGGCGTAACAAACCTACATAAATTATATTTATTTTGTGAGAGACAATGGGTTGCATTTCAATCTTCATCAATAAATAAATTTAAATACATCAAGTGGGCTTATGCAAAAGAAAGTATATTAGTATTTTGGGACCCCTATGCCATGCTTATGTTTTAAACAAAGAGTTTAGACGTTAACTTGAATCGGTCTTATGAAACTTTTTATTACAACACTACTTGATGATTACACAACTTTTATTGTGGTTGAATTGGTAGCCATAGAAAAATTGATGGTACTTCACATTGACACATTGAAAGATGCCAGTTATAATCTGTTTATAGCAGTGGTGAAGAGTGCCTGTTCATTTAAAGTTATTGTGGGTAACTAAAAAATGGGGAAGGACAGTCATATTTACGGGACTTATATTAGAATCTTGTTTCATCTTATAATTTTTTAATATCTTATAATAATTATTGTTATGTATAAAAAAATATGTATACATATTCTTGATCGTACACTCGTGAGGATCGTGACCACATTTGAATTTCGTCATCCTTTGAGCGACCAAGACTTTCCATTCGATCTTCCGCTTCTCTCAGGGCAGAATGGATGGTGCCCCCCCCAGTCAGCTCTTTCACTTGGTCGCTCCAGCGCGCAGACACTCTTCCTCTGATTCGCCTTCCCTGGAGACCACCTAAAACCACCAGTCTCTCCAGGTTGTCCCATCCGCGCCTAACAATATGTCCAAAAAACTGCAGAATTCGTCTCAGACATATTGTCGAGAGCCGTTCCTTTATATGCAGTCTCTGGATGATTGACTGGTTCGTCCTGTGCTCTGTCTAAGAAATTCGAAGCATTCAGCACCAACACCACATCTCAAAGGCATCAATTGCCTTCTGTTCCTTTGCCTTCAGGGTCCACGACTCGACTCCGTATAGAAATATCGAGAAGACTAATGTTTGCACAAGCATAAAAAATATATATTCTACAACAGGCCAAGAAGCCCAATGTAAAACAGTATTGTATTTTAGTAATAGAAATAAAACAATCACAAACACTCAGGCTTTGAGAAAATCACATTCAATATGTTGTGATGAACTGGGAATCGAAATTCATATAAAATTCAGAGTTTATTAATATTCAATAATTTTAATGAAATTGACTGAATCGTTGAAATTTTTGTGAATTTTGATAGACGCAGGAGTTTCTGCTACAAATGAATCTGCAGAGGAAAATGACTCGCTGGTTTTTTAATTATAAATCTTAGTAACTTTTATTTTGGTTTTTCATAATATATATTTAGGTTCCTTTAAAAAATTAGTTTAATAGGTATTTTACCTAAATATCTTTGAAATACAGTTTTCTTGCAATATTATATTTTTCCATTTCAGATTTATCCGTTTCTTCCTTGTCAGTTTATTGCAAGCTCTGACAATGCCAGGAGGAAGTGTTCTTTGGTTCCGGCACGGTCTCCGTCTCCATGACAACCCCGCTCTCCAGTATGCTCTGAAAGACCCCAACATTCCCTTTTATCCCATATTCGTATTTGACGGCGAAAGCGCAGGTATTTTGAATATATTATTTTTTTCTTTGAATTCACTTAGAAAATATATTTATTGTATAAAATATTGTACACACATAAGCTGACAACATCATAAACATAGCAACTCGACTATCTCATTATATGAATCTTGGAAAAAAGAAATAAAACTATGCAACCTCTTGAGGGTTAAATAAATTACAATGCAAACGATGGACAAGCGGTGACGTATTGTATAACGTTGTAGGTCCAGGATCTGACAAAAAAATTATATGTTGTTTTTTTCAATATGTCCCAGAATATTTACCTAAGTTGAGCAAGTAGCCAACACTCATTTCTCGTAAAAACAAAAATCTGTTAATACAACCTCCCATACTGGCACATAATGATCCTATTTTGATTGAATATGATAAAAAAAAATACTAAATATTTTATGAGGTTGTCAACATTTTAAGCTGTTTTAAGATAATATTTAATAAACTATTTGAAGTCATTGAACAAATTGAATTAAATCTGGGCCATCACTCTGTGCATTTAATGAGTTTTATTAGGTATATCGGTATGTCAAACATATTCTGTGATGTTCGATTTTATTTAAGGTACAAAGCTAATTGGTTACAATCGTATGCGCTTTCTGCTGGAATCTCTCAATGATATCGACAACCAACTGAAGCAATATGGTGGTAGACTTCATTTCTTCCGTGGAAAGCCAGATGTTGTTATTAGAAGACTTTGGGAAGAAGTCGGTAAGCCATATAAGCTAAAATGTTTAATAAAACAACCCGCAGTTGGCAGACAATTAATTTTAAAAAATCCGTTAACAATTCATTTGAAAATATAATACAATCTGTATATTCATATTGTTGTGGTACTACACACCTCTTATATTAATTATTCATGATTAATATTTATATATTTAGAGAAAATGAAATATTATTGTTTATCATATATTTTCAAATAGACAATTAAATATTTGATTTAATGCTAAGTACTCACGCACGTTCTTGCTCGATCGAACATGTTGACTTGGAAGCATGCTCGTCATTGCATGCACATGCAAGAGCAGCTCAACACAAGACGTTCAATCAAAGCGTCTCGAGCCATGGATGATGAGTTGTTGCTGTGTTTGCGGGTATCACGTGTTATATTTCTTTAAAGAAGTTTAAAAAACGATAACATAGAAGAATCTTTGTGAAACCATGGTTACGACAGAGAGCAATTTACAGCCATGTGAATTTTATAAATAATATGTTCGAAGCGTTGTCTACACGTTGAGACATGCTCGAGCGAATTTCTGTCGAACATCGAGCAAGAACGTGCGTGGGAACTTAGCATTAGTTTAAATGGTTGGTTTTAACATAAATTTCTTTTTTCCATCATGGATATTGTATTTTCAATTCAGAACAATATGCCCACATTTATTAACCGATAAATCCATAATTGCAATAAGAGTTAATATATTAAAATTGTACATATCTATTGGTATTTATTTGCACCCAATATTTTAATTAAACATTTTTTTGTATGCTTTTAGCAGGTTTTGAAAGTTATAGACCATTACATGATGTATATAGACATATTTTTTATTAGATTTTGACCGTATATAATTTTTTTTAAATATAAACCTCATAGATATATTTATAATAAGTGAGTCATACATTTCAGGCATTAGTCAACTATCGTTTGAGCAAGATTGTGAACCTGTCTGGATCCCCAGAGACAACGCCGTCAAATATACATGCAAAGAGATTGGAGTCACCTGCACTGAGCACGTGTCCCATACTTTGTGGAATCCTGAGAAGGTCATCAAAGCCAATGGAGGCATACCACCGCTAACATACCAGATGTTCCTGGTTAGTTTATTTTATTTTATGTTTCTTTGCAACATTGAGAATATGTACCTTTACCCTTATATTATGCATGATGGCAACCAGTGACGTCCCTAGACAAAAGGCCACCCAATTTTTTTATACAGTACTTTTTTATCATCCTTTCATGACTGCAATATCCAAGAAATGTGTTGTATGGATACATTACTAACAAAATATATACCATTAAATCTAATTTAAATGTCATCTCTACTTCAATAGACAGTACGAATCCACGGTTTCAGATACATTTAAAAATACACCTAACAAATTTGAAGACTCGCGAGTGACCGGCAAAAATATTTGGATAAATTAATTAGGTAAATATGTACCTACACATACCTATAATTAAAATATAATTCACAAGTCTAAACGTGTCATTGCTGGTCATCAAGAAAGTCAAGTGACATCCAAGGACAACAGAAGTTAACTAGACATCACGGACCCGACAAAAAAATTACAGTCATGTTAAACCTTCTATGTTAATTAATACATTTTATTTCCAGGCAGTGACCTGAATTTTTTAATGGAAAGATATTTCCGTTATTACTAAGTTTGGGTACCTACCTATTTCTATATATACCTAATGATTTTCCTCGATTTTCCGCCCTTCGAGTAACTGCCGCCCCCAAGCGACACTCAATCTACTGACCCCTACGGGACTTCACTGATGGCAACTTATCAATGTAATAAATTACCAGTGGCATCTGTGAATAAAAACTATAACTTTATCGTTAACACACTTTGTCCAGTGCAAAGAACTGCAAGTTTATAAATAACATTTCATTACCACAAAAAAATATAAAGAATACTACAGTTTGTTGCTGAAAGGCAATATTATGCAACTAAGGTCAATTTCCCTATTTTTTTATTATAAATATTAATTAAACCCATTGTTTAATTTTTTTGCAATTAAGTGTATAACATGGATATAAATACACAATATTATATTGAAAATTGTGAATTTGACCAAGCCAGTGGTTTTCAAACCCACAACTAACCAATCAGAATTAAAAAATGCTAACTTAGGTTTTACCAAAAGGAAGGGAAATACAAACACCCTCATTCAAGATTCAAAAACATGTTTTAATTGAAGCATGAAAGTCGATTATCTGTTATGTGATAACTTTGCTTATGAATCAATTTGATCTGGCAAATGCATAAACCGAAAATCACCGTTTGCTCGTGTGGAACATTATTGCTTCACTGCTGTGACCGATGATGTTATTTATTATTTCAGCATACCGTGGAGACTATTGGACTACCACCGAGACCTGTTGAGGATATTGATTTTAACGGAGTGGTGTTTGGCCATATTCCATCCTATCTCCATGAAGAATTTTGTATGTTCGATAAGGTAACATTATAACGCCATGCTTTACATGAAGAATATAATATTTTATGAACAACTTATTTTCTGCTTTCTAACCGAGTCAGCGTTCTTGAAAACTGCTGACGGCCTGTGAATCATTAATAAATAAAATGACAATTAAATAAATGATATTAATTCGAGAGCTCGATCACACGGATCCGTTAACAGCCACATGAATGTTCTATTTTTGTTGTAACAGCCAAATAACAAAATACAAGAACAAATACAGTCGGAAGCCAACAGCGGTGGAGTGAGGTTGTACAACTTCGCTTGCGTAATCGGGACGCTACTCGCCTGGTTACTCGCGAACGGTTATAAATACGGGATACAACAAAAATAATATTGTTTGTAAATGAATTTGACAATAAACTCAACATGTGTGGTCCCATGTGATTTTGACAATCAGTGCCAGTGCTGGAGAAAAAGTGAAAAATATTTATTGTTGCACGGATAGTGCACTTTGTGCGGGGAGTGCGTCAAACGCTGTGAAGCGAGGGGTTGTCCACACTGTTTTTTGTTCACACTGTTGCGCGAATTCCAAGACCGCGTGAACGGCAAAAGCAATAAAATGGAAAACACCACGATGGAAGCGAATGAAACCAAAAAAACGAAGAAGAAAAGAAACGATGATGAAGAGGAAGTGGTTGGAGAAAAAGAAGAAGAATGGCAGACAGTGACCTCTGGAAAAAAACCCAGAAGAGACTCTGGGGTCACTCCAAAGGGAAACCAAAACATCGTCATGATAGCGACGGGAAGTAAAATTCCATTAAAATTGAAAATAGCGCAGATGCTGCATAAGGCAGGAGTAAAAGTACAGAAAATTTACAATAAAAATTTAAAGACGTACATCCAAGTAGAAGACGAAAAAGAAGCAGATAAAGTGAAACAAGCTGGAGAACTCAAAGATCTCGGTTTTGTGACCAAAGAGAATGACTCCTGCTCTTATGGAGTAATAAGAAAAGTCGATATTGATATGGACCTCCAAGAACTGCAAATGGAAATCAAAAGTGATGCAAAAGTAATCAACCTTAAGAGGTTGACAAGAAAAGGTGATACAGGAGAGCTGACAAAGACCTCGTCAGTCAGTATTAAATTTGGGGAGAAAATATTGCCGAGAACAATTTACATATATGGAGTCTCTTTTGCTGTAGAACCGTATGTATTCAGGGTTATGCAATGCTACAAATGCTGGCGATATGGGCATATCGCGAAAAATTGCGGACGTACAGTAGAAACGTGCCCTAAGTGTGGTGAAAACCACAAAACCTGCGAAAAAAATGAGGAAATTACGTGCATCAATTGCAAAGGTAACCACGCGGCAAACAGCCAAAAATGCCCAAAGTGGCAAGAGGAAAAGAATTGCAAAGAAGCAATGAAAAAAATGAACATACCTTTCAAGGAAGCAAAAAAAAATATGTTAAATAATAGCTATGCTGACATATTAAAACAAAAAAAAATCGTAGGAAGAGATGAAAGCGAAATAATTCAAAAAACTAAGGAAAACAAAAAGAAAGAAGAAGCGGTGGTAGAAGCTTCAGGCTCAACAATAATATCTACAGGTAGTAGCGTAAAGCCTACAAAAAATAAGAAAAATTCAAAGGGGAAGACAGAGGTTAACGCGATGGGAGAAATTATGAAAGTCTTGCTGAAAGGGGGAGACTGGCAGCAGATCATTAAACAACTAATAATTAAAGCAGTGGACTGGGTATGCAAACAATTCAAAGAAGGACACTTAAAGGAAATTCTAGGGGAGGTTCTGGAGCAAAATGGATAATAAAAAACAAATTAGGATTTTACAATGGATTGCCAGAAGTATGAAGCAAAAAAAGGATGATATAGAACTCTACTAAATAAGACAAAAAATTTCAATAGCATTAATCTCAGAGACTTGGCTGAGGTCTGAATTAGACTATCTGAAATTCAATGATTACACGATGTATCGAAAATACAGAAGGGATGGATACGGAGGAGAGCGATTCTGGTGCATAAAACACTGGCGTCTAAAGAAGAAAGAAAGAAAGACGGAAGAGCTAGACAAAATAATTATAAAGCCATTTAACAGAATAGGAGTGAGGACCTGATCGAAGGATCCCCTTCTAGAAGAGAAGAGGCGATATGACAGCGAGTCGCAGTCAAAGCCTCGGTAAAATCACAAAAAAAAAAAAAAAAAAAGAACAAATAACCGTGGAAGTCTCAAGCAATCAACACATTAATCCTCGATAATTAAATTTTTATCTAATGGATGTCTTTTTGGAAGACCGAGTCTGGGTATATCCCGAATTAACAGAAATTGTGTGGTTGAATAGGTACCGCGACCTGAGGAGTTTGGTGTCTTCTCAGAGAATGAGCCCGACGAACTGCCCATGATCAGATGGAGCGGTGGAGAAACGATTGCTCTTCAGATGTTCAATAACAGACTGAGCGTGGAGAGAGATGCTTTTACTAAGTACGTACCTACTACATTTATAATTAATTGACTAAAATTACCATTTTTAGTTAGTTATTGGTTTGGTTAGCATACACAGTGGCGAATCTGACAAAAAACAAATGTACACTAAACTTTATCAGTTATACATATTTGTTTACATTGAACTAAGAACACAAATTGCAAATTGGGTTGGTTAATTTTTAAAATTCAATTAAACCGTGCCTAAACCAAATCATAATATAAAAAAATATTCTTCTATCTATATTATAATATCTAAAATTATGTATGAAAACAAATAATTATGTCTGACAAAGATTAATGTGTACAATTCATGTCGAATCTCTACAATATACCTCCATCCTTTGCCGCTGGCATACGCAATATCCGTGTATGGCATAAATATATTGATAAGTCTAAAAACATAAATTCTCAGGGCAGCTATTTGTAAGATAGGTAGGTATTCTGTGGTAAATCAGAAATGTTTTTAAATTTTATTTTGTTGAGAATTTACAAACATTTTACTAAAATTTAAAATCATCCAAAAACATATAATCTGATTTAGCACAGAAAGCCAAACGTAGAAGTAGCTGCCCTGAGAATTGATTGTTTTAGACTTATCAACATATTCACGCCATACATACATAATATAATATATAGATTGATGTAAATGCTTACATATTATTGTGAAATCTATTTCATTTCATCATCAGGGGTTCATATTTGCCAACGCACTCCAATCCGGATCTCTTGGGACCACCGTTAAGCTTAAGTCCTGCTCTCAGATACGGGTGCCTGTCTGTCAGAAGGTAAAATTATACACAATTTTTATATTACCGTAATTTTTAAAGTAGCAGCACAACCTAAACATATCAATATCATGGGCAAAGTGAATCAGGATAAGAATTAACTTTACTTAATACTTTTTTCAGGAATGCATACAAATCAGTAGTTACAGGTGTGCGTGCACAAAAAATATGATATGGGAGGTTCATTTCGAAAAAATGTCCATTATAATTTATTATTGATGGTTGCGATAATTAAAGCGGTGCCACTGATTTACACATTTACCCCTTCTACTAACTATAGCTTCTCATCGTCTTTCTGAGTGCATTCTCCATACTCAGACACTCACACACACACACATTGATTCTAATGATGAATATCTGCCATGCAGTTATAACTACTTGCACTCACCTACGAGTTACTGAAACCTATCATGTTCACAAGTGATTATCGATTGTGTGGCCTAACGGTTATAATTATTAATATTGCCGTTATTAATATTAATAGTGTCGTCTGTGTTGTCTTGTCTTTTAGACATGCTGCGTTAGAATATTAAATATGAATAAAATGTGATACTCCAGATCATGGCCCCCACATCCTGAAGCGGGCCCTCAGGCTAGGATCTTTGGCGGGCCCCCTTACCTATCGCTAAGCATAAAGGCAGTGTGACGCTATACTGTAGCGTTTTCCAAATGGTGTATGCTGTGAAATTAATGTGTAAATTTAGTGTTTTTTGTATATATATGTACATCCAACACAATTAAAAATTGTATTCTTAATAATAATATTATCGGAAGGAAAATAGCGCCGCAGGTGACTCTTTTACTATTAAAGCGAATTGGTGATATGTGTTTATCTCAGTTATCGGGTTGACTCGCCTCGCCGGGCCCCCAGGTTAGAGCCCTGTCAGCCCCACCCCTTATGGGGGCCATGCCCCAGATTATTGCATCAACTAACAAATGCTACCACAAGTATTTCACTGACAAAGACCTTGTGTCGTAGATTGCCGAAAGAATTGGGGACAACTTGTTGAGAAGGTTGTACGGCAATCAAATCATCTAGGTCATCAGGTCCTGACAAAGAAGAAGAAAATAATGTTCTATTGACCTGAATATTTTTTCGTTTCTGTGAGGTACGGGGTCAGGACCCGAAAACCCCTTCCCATGTGTGCCCACCTGAGTAGCTATATTTTAATATGATCACAAGTGAACACTTACTTTATTCACTTGGCCCATAGATTGTATCTTCAACTTACATTTTATTTAGCTAGTGAATTAATTTTAAAAGTTTTCTTAGAAACCCTGGGCTTTTACGCACTTCTTTAAATTAGTATTATCTTTCCATTATTAATATTTAACTTATTACATTATTTAAATCTTATAAAAATGGAGCATGTTTTATTTGACACTATTTTCAGCATTAGGTCGGTAATAGACTATAAAAGATCTTCGACAAAGATCTTTTATTATAATTCTTTTCTTCTGATTCTTTTATAAAACATGAGAGGGCATATTACACTTACATTACTTTATAAAATATTCAACATAAAAGATATTTCGACTTCTTAATCTGCAAACTGGCTAACTCCATTTGGAAAAATTGTTCAGGAAGGAGAAAAAAACTTAATAATTTAACTATCTAGCGGAACTTAACAATTCCAATTTTTTACAAATAAGCTGCACTATGAATTAATACAGTATTTTAGCTTCCCTTTTAAGAAAATTCATACAAAGAACGGAGTTGTTCCATTTAAGATATTGGAAATTTGGCATCTGCAGTTATGTGTTTTGAGTGAAGAACGATGACACATTTATTTATAGGTTTAGGAGCTTGAAATTTTGTGTGAGCATAGAAAACATGCTTTTTATAACAAAATCTTAATTTTGGTCAAAAGTGTAGTTGGCTGGTTTGTAGATTAAGCAGTCGATTTGTCAAAGATCTTTGACAACCTAATTCCGACCATACTTACAATATAAATAAGTAAAACTTACAACTCATTTATATAAATTATTACTTTTTGCATTATTATTTTTCCACTTCATAAAAAAAATAGTTAGTCGATAGGGTCATAGTAGTTTTTATAATATGCATTCCTTTTTTATTCAAGCACAAGTAAATCATAATATGTATTGTACATAAATGTGATACACGAATTGGTAAACAAGCACTGAGATGTCAATATGTATAACCTTACCATTAAATCAAGGTTGCAGATGTCTTAGCAGTGATTGGCGGAACTACAAACTCCCATACTGCTCTTACATGTACAGATCTATTTCCATGAACTCCTAGTATCATCCATTACACCACATAACAGTAGAATGAAATCGTAACAAATACACATAATATTATAAGTTCTTTACGATTCCTTAATTCAAAACAGGCTTGAGAGTGGGTCTATTATTTGGGCCCCGTATTAGTTGAATTATGGTGGGGAGGGTACAATTTGTTTTTGAGACTTCCTTACATACTTACATGTAATATGAACGTTAGAAAAGATCTTTGCTTTTGCTATTTACTTTTTCTGGCTTACACGCAACGTTCAATGAAATCACTTTGGATATTTTCCACTTGTGTGAGGATAAGTTTACGTAAAAATATCATCATCATTAGGGGCACGACAACCCGGTATGGGTCTTGGCCTCCTCCAACAGCTCCCTCCACCTGTCCCTATACAGTGTGGCCGCTTTCTAATTCAGGAATCCCAGAATACGGCAGTCACTGGCAGCTCCATCCAACCAGCGAATCGTTGGCCTGCCTCTTCTTCTATTGCTGGACATCACTCTCTTTGCAGGTTCATTGTCATTCATATAGTGCACATGACCTAGTCATCGCAGTCTCCCAATCATAATTAATTGCGCTGCAATCTTCGTACAGCCTGTAGAGCTCAGCATTATATCTTCTCCTCCAATTGGTGCTGTTCCTGATCGGTCCATATATACGGCGGAGAATTTTTCTTTCAAAAATATTCACGGCTCATTCATTTCGCAGAGTTAATGTCCAGGTTTTCGATGCGTAGGTGACAACTAGCTTTACAAGTGTCTTGTAATGAGCGCTTTTAGTTCGGCGAGATAGTATGCGGGACTTAAAATGTCTTAACAGGCCAAAGTAGCATTTATTCGCAGATATGATTCTCTTGTTGATTTCTTCTGTAATATCATTATGTCGATTTACAAGAGAACCAAGGTATATGAAACTGTCGACCGTATCAACCTTGTATGCACCAATATCTAACTTTGGTGCGCCTTCTCGTGGTGTGACATAGACAGGCATGTATTTAGTTTTTGCCTCGTTTATTTGTAAGCCCATTCTTTTGGGAGAGGCTTCTAGTGCTGTGAATGCCCTCTTCCTTCCAATTTCCTCTTGAAGCTTCACCCGGCATTGTACTGGTGTCATTGTCATCTCTACAAGTTTAATTATTTTCGTCGGAGGTAATAATATAGTTTTATAAATCATTTACACCCACGATGGCCGCGTGGCTAAAGCGCTGGCCTCTCGTGTCGAGGGTCCCAGGTTCGAATCCTGTATTCAATTCCTGTTCAAATTGTGTATGTCAGAGTATGGACCTAATAGGTTGAGCAAGTGGCTGACATCCATTTCTCGTAAAAATAAAAATCTGTTAATACAAACTTCCACACTGTGGAGGCCCGACCCATATGATCCTATTAGGATCGGACATGGTCGAAAGAAGAAATTATAGGGTCTCTCCTTAGGTCATTTGGTGTAGTTCTGTGTACTTTATAATGTTTGTATTGCCCTGCTGTGAACGTCTTGAATTTGTAATTTGTGATGTTCGCTATATTATGTAAAATAAATTAATTAATTTGACATTTGAATATTACCAATAATGATTTAATAGATTCAATAAATTGTGAGTAATTTAACAGGATTTGCTAATTGTAAATTCTTTAGTGTTAAATTGTAAGAATTCTAGGCATCAATGAAAGTACACTTGAGAAAAAATAATAATAATAAGATATAATAAAACACAAAATATCAGTGTGATTTCATAAATAAAAAAATAAACATTTCAAGAATATAAACAAATTATTTTGATAGAGCGTAGTGTTTGCTGAAAGGTCAAAGCTAAATTACAGTCGGCTCCCGATTATCCGAGCTAATGGTGGGAAGAGACCGCACGGATAATCCGAACTTTGGTTTTTCTTTTTAAAATACAGTGGAACCACTCATAACGAGCATAATTTTTTCCAGAATCTTACACATAATGTGAAACACTCGTTAAGCGAAACAATTTTTCCATTATAAATTAATGTAAAATACGATAATATGTTCCATGCCGAAAAAAATACTCATTTTTTTTTATTTATAACGTTTATTCAAAGAAAATTACTTATTATTATATATGAATTTATGAAAATAACTAATTCTTTTTTACTAGAAAACTGTCTAGAGACATTTGTTTTTGCCGACGCTTCAAAATTTGGTAAAAATGTGACAGCATTATCATTGAATAAATTTGTAGTGTGCCTAGCCACCGCCTTATTAGGGTGATGCTTCTCAATATACGACGCAACAGTTTCCCATGCTTTCAACATTTCTCTTATTGCACCAGAAGATTTTTGCTTTGCTACCTCTTCCTCCTCCACTGACAAACTCTTCTCCACAACTTCGTGTTGTGAAACACGATTCAACTCCATAAGCTCTTCGGTGGTCAGCTCTTGGCTGTGCTATTCCACAAGAGACTTGTTATGCGAAATGTCGCTTATTAAGGGTGCCATTTTTTTACAATTTGTTTTGCTCGTTATGTGAGGTTTCACTGTACTACATATTATACATTTCTAAAGCAGACAATTATTTAATTATTTTAACAGGTATAATACATTATTTATTAAGAAAATCAATGATTTTGGTTTGTTTGCAGGAATCTTTGTAATATCAGTTCAAATTTTACGAAAGCGAGCGATTTTTTAAATTAAATACATGCACGGATAATCCGCAAACCGGATAATCGGGAGTTTACTGTATAATGAAATTGATAACAATATGAAGCTATTAGATGCAAAGGCAACAATGTAGCACTTTTTTCACAATGTAGATATTATACATATTTTTAAAAATTAAAACTGGATTTAAGAGGTATGGTGTCAAAAACTACAATTGGTTTTATTTATTGGTCATACAACCTAGTAAGGCAATGAATATTTTGTAACATTAAATTTCACAATGTAATAGAGTGCGACGTACCACCTACAACTCTGTAGGTTTAGCAGTACATATACCACAAAAAGAATATAAACTGTTCTTTCATTTCATAATAATGTAATTATGTCTTTATTCAAACATTGACATTTATTTTAAAATATGTACTGTTTGTTAAGAATCAAAAATCATTTCTTTGGGTTATTGTAATGTTGAGTAAATTATCATGGAAATCTATTATTGATATTTTTACAGAATCTGAGAGATTAAGATTAAATTTAGTAAGTATCTAAGATTTAACATCATCATGAAAATATGTTTTGATCAATGGGAGTAACCTCTATTATATAGACACCATACCTCTTTAGTGCAGATAAGTAAAAGTTTTTCATTGTTCTTCGACAAACCGCTGATATTAAATTTGTAAATTGTGCATGAATAGATTTTCACCATTACGTATTTATATATTTAGTTTTCTTTTTAATTGCATACGCTTTTCAATTGTTGAGTGCATTTCCAGATTTTATTGGTGCATACATGACCTTTTCTCCCAAGTGCATGGAAATAATTTACCTGCTACCCCGAACATCACCGGTAAGTCATTGGTTGTTATATAACTAAAGGGTTGTATATACTGTGAAGCAAAGCATCAAAGGGATGATAAAGGAACTAGCAATTAAAATTGCACACGTAATAATATATAGTCAGGCGAAGAATAATTATTTATGAATTAAAAATTATGAATTAGAAATTATGAACAAGTGACATATCGACCGTGTTTAGGAAAAAGGGCGTAACCCACACAGATCAAATTTTACAGGAGAACCAAAAAACGTTTTTTGAATGATTTTCGTTCAATATTAATTTAAAAAAAATAGGCACAGACATTGGATGCATGATGATTGATGATTTGGTGTAATATCTTTTGATCTACTAATAATTAAAGAAGTTATTACAGAAAAATCATTAAAATTGAGGGTAAATGTTTTTTTCCTTATATTAAAACTTAATTAATGCTCAATTAAAACCAGAATTTAGATAATAAATCGGCAAGTAAGTAAGCAAATAAGTACTTTTAGAAAAATCGAGGGTTACGCCCTTTTTCCTAAACACATTTAATAACAATAATTATGTTATAATTAGTAAAAAATGAGTGTTGCATGTGTGGTAAAAAGATTCAAACATAATATAACTGCTTTGTGTGAAACATTATAAGCATTATATTTCTAAAATTTGAAAACCCTTGTGTGTATATCAAATTTGAATGTATTTGCCTGACTTGCAAACTATAAACACTAAAATTTTATAAAGAATAATATCAATATTTTCTATGGGCATGAGAATTATGTACCTATTATTTGAGAACTAGAATAATTACAGATTGTTGAAAATAGTTATGTAGAATTAATTAATAATAATTGTATATTTTACCACGTTTTTATTAGCTCGTATTCTTGTTTGTCTGGTACAATTTTTTTCTTGTGTGTCGGCAGTGCACAGGCGCTGACGTCCTGTTGTTTGTGTATGTTCTGGAAGACGTGTAACAGAACCATGCAGTTGAATGCATGTAATACTCAACTTCTTGTGTTGAAGCTTAAGACTCCTCAATGTATCAATTACTAGAGCGAATAGTCTGACATCCATAATTTCTGTTTACTGCACAATTTATAATATGTAATTCTGACATTGTTGTCTATATGACAACTAAACAGCTTCGGTTCTTGGTTAATGTAATCCAAATTGTTGCCAAAAAGTGCCAAAGACCACACAGCTATTTACTGGCCAAAGCAATAATTAAATGAAGACCTTCGTTTCCTAAAATATTACTAGGTTTTGACCAAAAATGTTGAAGAAACACTTTCTTCTATGACAATGGAGCTTTAATAGAATATGTAACTGAAACTGAAAACGTTTTGTAAGATTATTAATAAATTCAGCTACAAGTAATTTCACATTACAGTTTCATTTATTGCAAAATGTTTAAACGGGTCATTATTTTACAGAAAATATTAACTTTTTTATTGTTACCAAATCGACCATACTAAAAACATTTTCGAATCAGATAGACTTTGATAGGTTTCCTCTTTATTACTCCATATTCTTTTGGTAACCTACTAGGTACCTCTTTCAAATAGAAAAAAAAGGAAAAAAAACTAATTTTACACTATTTTATTAATAGTGGACACCGAAATGAAATAATTTCAATAACACAGGATAATCTGAAATTAGAAGACGAGGCACAATTTTCATTGTATAGTGTCTACTATTTGGGATAAGTAAATTTTCCATACATACATAATAATTATATTCTCCAATGATGGATGTCATATAGTTGTAGAACAACTTCGTCAACGGTTTATCTAACTTTCATTTCTTTTTGAAGGGCAATTGATTTGGCGTGAATACTTCTATACGATGAGTGTGAACAATCCAAACTATGGGCAGATGTGGAACAACCCGATTTGCCTGGACATCCCTTGGTACAATGCGGAAACTCATGTTTTAGAAAGGTGACAAATTTTAAATAGATCAACTATAAGCTAAGGTTCGCAAGGATTACTAATTAAAAATTAATATACCGTATTTCATCGATTATAACACGCACTCTTATATTCATATGCCAATAATAAAAAATAAATATATTATTTATACTTTATTATAACAGACAGTCATACGATGACAATAAAAAGGATTTAATAATATGCATTTTATTTTCTTTTATAGTTTTAACTGTCAATTCATGGTGGAACTGCATTGTATTATTTGATTAATTATTTGGAATTAAATAATAAAACACAATTTTTTTAGTACTTATTCCATTTTTTAATTAAATTTTTGTACCGGTTTCGTCCTCTTCAAGGAGATAAGTACTAAAAACATTGTGTTTTATTTAATTACAAATAATTAATCAAATAATAGGCATTTTATTTATATCAGATTCTGAAATTTCTTCAGATTCAGTGTCCAGTTCAGCGCAACTCTGTTTCCTTGCTCTTCTGCATACTCAATAACTTTTCTTTCCTATGCAGCATCATAATGTAGTTTTCTTGCCGACATTTTAAACAGTAATTAGGGACAAAATTTTTATTCCAACTCAAAGGTGTTTAGCCAGTGGCTACTTTAACTCGACTACCTACTCCACCGTGCTGGACCAACTCATGACAATCACGGAATTTTACAGCGATTGTAAGGCGCCATCGATTATAAGACGCACCCCGAATTCAAAGACACCAAAATAGAAAAATGCGCCTTATAATCGAGGAAATATGATATTTGAGAAAAAAGACAAAAAAAATCAAATCTCAGAAAAACACCATTATTACCACCAGATTACGAGATTCTAAAAATATGTATGCATAAGTTTGAAACTTCATACGTACACAGGTAGAGACTTTTAGTTCTCTCTTTGGCTTCAGTGGATGAGCATGACATGAAAAAATACTCAAATCAGTTTGTCTCAAGTACCCGCACTATAAGTGACTCTTAACACTTTACCTATTGCTCCCACCAACATTTCGTGATACAGTAGCCAAGCGTTATACATGTGTAAACAAACCGAGACAAAGCTGCAGGAATATTGATCGTTGGAGAATTGATTGTATTCCTATATTTTTTATTATCGGTATATAAAAATAAGGGCGCTTCTTATAATTGATGGCGTTTATAATGAGGAAATACGGTAATATAGAAATATTTATAGCATCATTGATGAAAAATAAATAATAAACAAAATATTATAGCTTATTTGAGAAGAATGATAATAATTTAGGACTTTTTGTCTGTTACTGCAGTTGGAACAAAGGACAGACAGGATTCCCGTTCATTGATGCTGCAATGCGTCAGCTGCGCCGTGAAGGCTGGCTGCACCATGCTGCCAGAAACGCCGTGGCCTCCTTTCTCACCCGTGGTGGCTTATGGTTTTCATGGGAGCACGGACTGCAAATGTTCCTCAAATATCTACTCGACGCCGATTGGTAATATTTTATGACAATATTCGTCCATAAGTAGAGAATACTATCAAATATTGCTGTTATATTCAATCATCAAAATAACCAAATTAAACTATTAACCTTATCACTGCCAGCCAATTTTTACTAGGTGGACACTTCTAGGCCAGCTATTTTCGGAATAAAATAAATCCGTTAAAAAATATGAAATAGGAACAAAATGCTAAATATTTGTGAAAATTTACCAAATCAACATGTTTCTCGAGTTTATCGTGAATATCACACTTAAATGATAAATATTGTTTAAAAATATGCACAAACAATTCATTCAGAAGTTATGACATTTACAAGAACCCGCGAGTTAACCCGTCCGTGGCCTGACGCGACATACATGCTTTGGCAAGTTAACTCGTCCGTGGCACTGATCACATTCATACCCACAAAAAACTCTATCCCATTTATTCTCAATATGAAATTTGCTTTATTTAACTTACTAATTCATATTATTTTTTAATGCGTTCTATAGCGTAGCATTAACTCATGACTTAGTTAGTTTTATTCAAAACGAGAGCAAAACAATGGTATCAAATTGACTATTTTTAGTTTTTAATATTATTATTTTTCATATTATCACCACAACAGGCAGTGGGGTCCAACTACAGTAGTGTATTAGTAGCAGTGAATCAATCACAGAAACATCCAGCCATTGAAAAAATCACATAAATATATTGTGACCTCACGAGGTATTAAAACCCAGTGCCCCCAGATGAGAGACCTGTGCCTTACACATTGGGCTATGAGGGCCGCTTTTTGTAGTTTTAACCGAACATCTCTGATATAATGTACAAAAATCTCTAACGCCACTCCATGAGAAGTAACAAGTGCAAAATATTTTAGCCTGCAGTCTGATCTAAAATTTGCATGATGAGGGAACCTTTTGGCTAAAATATTACTATCCAGATGCTGTATTTTGTCTCTGTAGCTTCGGAAATAAAGCACTCACCCCACAAGCAAAAGTTGTGTGTTCGAATCCTACTAGGCCCAAGATTTTTCTAATATAATATCGCACCCTCGCAACTAAACCGCCACAAGTCCAAATTTACATGTTTTGAGTTAATTACTACGTTTCATTGTCTATCGTTGTACTGAAAATTTCATATCTCTAAGTCATCAAATTCAAGTCAAAACTTCATTCAATATCTTAACATATTTCAAAAACACAGTACAAAAATGCGAAAGGTAAAAACTTCAAAGCTGATTTTCTCTGTTTGACATTTTTGGATTGTGGCAGTTTAGTTGCGATTGTGCGATATATCCTTCGGAAACTGTTATATTTTCAATAAAAAAACTGCTACATTCAATCTTACTTCAAGACTTCATTGCTACCTTCTGTAAGTGACCAGACTATATAATTATTTCAGGTCTGTTTGCGCCGGCAATTGGATGTGGGTGTCGAGTTCGGCATTTGAAACTCTACTAGACAGCTCGGCGTGCGCCTGCCCCGTGAAACTGGGCAGCCGACTCGATCCCAGTGGAGAGTATGTTCGCCGATACATCCCTGAACTTCGCAACATGCCGGCCAAATACATGTAAGACTAATTTGATTTTACTGATAAGTTTGCTGACAGATTATTCAAATTGGCAGGTAGCAGTGATACTTATTGAATAACTGGCTTTGAATTTTAATGGAGTAAGCTTTATTATTGATTGAACCGGTATTTATGCATTTATTTACTCAAATTCAAATTCAAATTTATTTATTTACATATAATTAACATAACGGATTAAAAATTTAAAGCGTTCACTACACGACATAAAATAAGTGTTAACAATTTTTCAAATAAAAATACAGAGAAATATAATAAGTAATAAAATAACAAAAGAAATAAAATAAAATAACAAAATGGAGTAAGCTTTATTATTGATTGAACCGGTATGTATGCATTTATTTACTCAAATTCAAATTCAAATTTATTTATTTACATATAATTAACATAACGGATTAAAAATTTAAAGCGTTCACTACACGACATAAAATAAGTGTTAACAATTTTTCAAATAAAAATACAGAGAAATATAATAAGTAATAAAATAACAAAAGAAATAAAATAAAATAACAAAATGGAGTAAGCTTTATTATTGATTGAACCGGTATGTATGCATTTATTTACTCAAATTCAAATTCAAATTTATTTATTTACATATAATTAACATAACGGATTAAAAATTTAAAGCGTTCACTACACGACATAAAATAAGTGTTAACAATTTTTCAAATAAAAATACAGAGAAATATAATAAGTAATAAAATAACAAAAGAAATAAAATAAAATAACAAAAATAAAAGTAGATGGAAGCACACAGAATGAACTATTGATTGACCCTATCTTCTTTTTTCTTTCGACCATGTCCGATCTTAATAGGATCAAATGGGCCTCCACGTAGTGGAGGTTTGTATTAACAGATTTTATTTTTACGAGAAATGGATGTCAGCCACTTGCTCAACCTATTAGGTCCATACTCTGACTCATACACAAATTGAAAAACAATATGTGTACTTGCCAGACCCAGGATTCGAACCTGGGACCTTCGACACTATAGACCGGCGCTTAAGCCATGCGGCCATCGTGGGACCCTATCTTAAAAAATTATAAAACAACGTCCACCTAAATTCACCCACGTAAGTGGAATATTTCAATATTCGAAGCAATTTCATTAAACATGTTATTGCCCTCCCAATTGGCATTACTAATGGGAGGTTAGTTCTGCACCTTAGGAGAACAAACAACGGATGCCCTCGATTCCTAAGATAATTATCAGAGACACACAGGCCAACACCACCAAGAATGGCAGAGTTCCACCCTGACCAGAGTGTCTGGGCCTCCATATAGTGATGGTTATATTGTACAGATGGGGTTCCTTTATATTAAGAATTGATCTACCTTAGATGACCATTATAGGACATTTACATTAAAAGTCAATAATTTCATCCATACAACTATTGACTTTCAATATTATAAGAATAGATTCCCGACGATATAACATCAAAGTCATTCATATAATTTGACAAGCCAATAAATTAAACATCATTGCTGCCATAAATTTAAATTTGCATCTTGTTGGTATACTTGGCATTGTGTTGTTTTATTTATTGGTCATACAACCTAGTAAGGCAATGAATATTTTGTAACATTAAATTTCACAATGTAATAGAGTGCGACGTACCACCCACAACTCTGTAGGTTTAGCAGTACATATACCACAAAAAGAATATAAACTGTTCTTTCATTTCATAATAATGTAATTATGTCTTTATTCAAACATTGACATTTATTTTAAAATACGTACTGTTTGTTAAGAATCAAAAATCATTCCTTTGGGTTATTGTAATGTTGAGTAAATTATCGTGAAAATCTATATTGATATTTTTAAAGAATCTGAGAGATTAAGATTAAATTTATTTAGAATCTAAGATTTAACATCATCATGAAAATATGTTTTGATCAATGGGAGTAACCTCTATTTTGTAGACACCATACCTCTTTAGTGCAGATAAGTAAAAGTTTTTCATTGTTCTTCGACAAACCTCTGATATTAAATTTGTAAATCGTGCATGAATAGATTTTCACCATTACGTATTTATATATTTAGTTTTCTTTTTAATTGCATACGCTTTTCAATTGTTGAGTGCATTTCCAGATTTTATTGGTGCATACATGACCTTTTCTCCCAAGTGCATGGAAATAATTTACCTGCTACCCCGAATATAACCGGTAAGTCATTGGTTGTTATATAACTAAAGGGTTGTATATACTGTGAAGCAAAGCATCAAAGGGATGATAAAGGAACTAGCAATTAAGAATAATTATTTATGAATTAAAAATTATGAATTAGAAATTATGAACAAGTGACATATAATTAGTAAAAAATGAGTGTTGTATGTGTGGTAAAAAGATTCAAACACAATATAACTGCATTGTGTGAAACGTTATTTGCATTAATATATTAGAATTGTTTTAAGAGGACAGACATCCAAGATAATACTTTGATAGTTTTAAATAGATTTATTATATCAATCCAATATAATCCAATATCAAGTACAGTACAGAACATACTATTATCCTTAGTATGCTCTGGTATGTGAACGGAAGTGAATAGACGCCCAATGACTTTGTGTACGGCGCTTATATAGTGCCCGTGACGTCATCATTGCGGTCTCCACTTTATTACAATAATATTAATAAAATAAGCGTACAAATATAATAAACACTTACATGGTATTATGTGGTCAGCCCAGCATAGGCGGCAGTGCCAAGGCGTTCACGTCCCGTTGTTTGTGCGTAGGCTGAAATGGTATGATAAGGAGAGTGTTCTGGAAGACATGTAACAGAACCATGCAGTTGAATGCATGTAATACTCAACTTCTTGTGTAGAGGCTTAAGACTCCTCAATGTATCAATTACTAGAACGAATAGTCAGACATCCATAATCTCTGTTTACTGCATAATCTATATATGAGGCGTAGAGTTACAAAACCCGCTCTAGAGACTTTTTTGAGTTTTGAGTAAATGACGAAAAACTGTTTTGGGCATATCATGATGATTTAAGTGTAATTTTAGATAATATATTTCTTCCGTTACATACGGAAAAGTATAATAAAATGTCAAATCCAATGTATAAGCTGTATTTATTCAAATAAATGCATTTTAATTATCCCAAGAGCGGTCTTTGTCAGTCTCTACCTGACAGAGCGGCGTTCGACGCGGAATTTTTTAAAAAGAGCGGAGTTTGTCGCACAATGGTACATTGTCGACAGGAGATGATAGTTTAGTAGCGGTCCGTATTTATTTTAATTATGTAATATATTTTCGAATTATATTTGTCTAGAAAATATTTTGTAGCCATTCTTACCTAATGGTAGCTGTATATTTTTCGCATTGTACCTACATATTTAGCTGTTATATTGGTATGTAATATTTTTTAAAAATAGTGGTAGGTATTTACTTTTCTTGAAAATATTTTTTTTAGATTTAAAAAAATAGTTATTTAGTTGAATATTGCCTACTTTTTATTATGTCAAATTGCCTTTGTGAAACTTTTTATTTTAATATGTTAATGTCATGTACTTACTTTTATTCTATAATAAACAAAAAAAACCATTATCAAAAAATGATACTTTTTCTGGAGACAATTAGTTATTACCTACATACCATGAAAATTATTTGTTTAATAGGTAACTAATATTTTATCATTATATAAGTGCCCTAATAATTCTTAATAATTTTAATATTAATGACCATATTTTGAATCAGAAAGATATTTTTAAACCCTTAAAAGGTAATTATAAGATAATTTGAATAATAATAACTATTTTTTTAATAATATCAATAGCATAAATAAAAAAACCCAGCGGACTTAAGTACCGGCCTTCACCTAGCTAATCCCTGTATTACCTGTGTCCCCAAATTCCATGTCTGTGGGAAACCCACCATTAACTACCAACCTATTTATTAAATTTAAAAATAAAATGATAATATTTTTAAGCTATATTATTCTTAATCTACTTAGGTATATTAGATATTTTATATCATTTAATTCAGAAACCAAATCCGATAAATAAAAGTCGCGAAGTATGAGCTTACTTATTTTCCCACATAAATATTTATTACCTATATTCTGTTGTTCCTGCTACTTTTTATATACAAATAATAGTAAACGTGGAATTTCTGAAATTTATTGCAAAAACGTATTATAAAAGTAACGGTATTTCTACAAGATAGCACAGCATTGTTAACTATGTGTCGTTATTACAACTAAGCTAATCTACAAATTAATAAACATATTTGAATTAAAATTCATTATCGTTCATATTAACGAATGATACAATTTTATGACGAAAAAAACTTGTCCGTGGAGATAATGATAAGGAATGTCATTTTTTATCAAGGGAGATGAAAAAACTAACCTAACGTAACATAACCTACTAAATCTATCATTTGTATAGTACAAATTATCAAACAAAAAGCATTTCTCCGACAGAAAATAGTTTTCCTTTAATTATATTTTTGACACAAACCAAATAATGATAAAAACGTGTAAGAACCTTATGATATTTTATTATATCACACAGAATATTAAATATAAATGACAACAAAAAATATACGTAAAACTAGAAAATAATATGAGCCACCACTGGGTTATTCATGACAATACAGCAAAATATAGTCAATTTTTAAATACGTTTCTTGGCGTAACAGGCTACATTTCCAAGCAGCTGAATTTTTCAAACGCTTCCTTGATTGTTCTTGTTGAGATTCCGTCACACTAACTATTGAAACATTCATTATTAAAAGTAAAAAATAGTAAAATAATTGAAGCAAAATTATGGCGCGCACGAGAAAACGGTTTGACGGTTTGTATGGAGATTAAAGGTTTCGTGAAGAGTCATTATTTAAATCGCGGCGTCTGATTGGCCGGTAACGCAGAGAGGGTTTTACCAGAACAAATTTATTTTAAGAGCGGGTTTAGTCAGTCTCCTCGATATTTATTTTGATTTTTTGAAGAAACAGAGAGGAATTTAAAACTCTCACCTAGAACAGAAGATAGGTCTTACGAAAGAGCTTCTGCGTACATTCATAACTATTTTTTTTGAAAAATCGCCCAGAGCGGGTTTTGTAACTCTACGCCTCATATAATATGTAATTTTGACATAGTTGTCTATATGACAACTTCGCAAAAACAGCTTCGCTTCATGGTGACGGTGACGCAACGTCCACCTAAATTCACCCACGTAAGTGGAATATTTCAATATTCGAAGCAATTTCATTAAACATGTTATTGCCCTCCCAATTGGCATTACTAATGGGAGGTTAGTTCTGCACCTTGGGAGAACAAACAACGGATGCCATCGATTCCTAAGATAATTATCAGAGACACACAGGCCAACACCACCAAGAATGGCAGAGTTCCACCCTGACCAGAGTGTTTGGGCCTCCACATAGTGATGGTTATATTGTACAGATGGGATTCCTTTATATTAAGAATTGATCTACCTTACATGACCATTATAGGACATTTACATTAAAAGTCAATAATTTCATCCATACAACTGACTTTCAATATTATAAGAATAGATTCCCGACGATATAACATCAAAGTCATTCATATAATTTGACAAGCCAATTAATTAAACATCAGTGCTGCCATAAATTTAAATTTGCATCTTGTTGGTATACTTGGCATTGTGCAAATACTTTTTACGAAACAAAGTTCCGATTAAATATGTATGTTGTTACATTGTTGTAGTTACGAACCATGGAAAGCTCCCATAGAAGTGCAAGAGAAAGCGAACTGTGTGATTGGACGAGATTATCCAAGCCGTTTGATTGACCATGAAGTTGCTGTTCAACGGAATCGCGCCGCTATGGAGGTAATAATTCGTGGGTAGAATATAATTATCAGCAGTGCTTCGGCCGAGGTCCACCCAGCCCTATCCAAAGTGGCTGTTTTCCAATTTGGTACATCAAGCCAGTTCATTATTCTTCATACAGTGCACATCTAAATTTCTGCTCAGTATTGTTTATATGATTCGTCTAATTACAAAAAGCGACAAGTCCACAATTCAATATTTTCGGGAAACGTTTTTATGTTTCAAGCATCAATTATTTGTTTTAACGTAAGATTATTTTTTCCGATGTATTCTATGTCGAAATTAGAACCAAATGGCAATTTTTTCAGCCAATAAACTCTTAAACGTAATAAATATAGGCAAAATATAATTGGACGTAGCGCTACTTGTACCTCACTTTTTAATTTATTCCGCATAAGGCACATATTTCCATGGCACTGTCATGAGTTTACCAGATGCTACAGCATGGGAGACGACCTTTTCAATATTGAACGTTCCCTTATTGGTTGACTTAAACACGGGCGAAATCAACCAAGCTTTAAATAATATGAAACACGGACTTGGCGCTTTTTGTAATAAATTGAGACTTAAAATATTTTTTTTCGTAGGGTTGTCGCGTTTTTGAATTTATAGATCAATACATATTGTGTAAAATTATTATAGTAAATATAAGTGTTAAATGGCTCCCAACGTGGGGCGCCAATTAACACCTCCGATGCACGAGGACTGGTTCGTAGCTTTTCTCGGTTGACAAACCTCGTCTTCTTCGGCTAGCTCAATTATGTGCATCCAGAGTGGTGTTAAAATTGTTAGTCTTCTCGGGATAAGGAGTATGTGGGCTTAATTGATATGTTAGAATTAAACCGACGAGTAGTGTAAATGATGAAAATGAATTGTGTTATTTTATTGACGTTTATCTGCATTTATAGTTTTTTTTCCAAAGTTACAATCGTTTTAAGTATTCTTTCGTAATAAATTTTTTTAAGTGAGTCGCTCAGAACCTTCCAGTTATCAAGTTCGACGCTAACTACCTCGCTACCTGGGGTTCCTTTTCAAAATTCTCTCGAACCCGAGCCGACTCATGAAAGAACTCCCGTGATAGGCCTAATCCGATCGGATGATCTTTTGATTTGGCGAATCACGAGTAGACTTCAGGCGCGCGACGAGTTCAGCATTGCGCAATGCGCAGCCGAATTATAATATTTGAATTCACAATTATACACTCTATAATAATAATTATACTCTTAATAATAATTTCTTTTCTACATACATCTCTATTACACAACACGATCCGTTCATCTCTTATATACTTCATTAGATACTAGGTACATGTTTATAATTAATTTCTTTAGTAAAACTTATACCTAAACATTATTTTTTATTACACTAATACCGATTTTATATAAAACAAATTTGTGATCTTCTTAAACTATCGATTACATACATCGTCTTTCATACTTTATTATTACCTTTAGAGGTTTTCTTGTTCATCTTCGCCCAGCATGTTACTTTCACATAGCGGACGAAGGACTTTACCTAAGAATAAAACATTAAGCAGTTGAGCAAGGAATCAGATTGGGTGTTTTATTGAGCCGTTTCTAGAGGTCAGGGTTATGTTTCGGCTTATAATTAATTACTAAATGACTATTTCACACCGGGAGAAGCCCGCCTGTAACAGGGATGTGTCACTTGAACATTATTTTCATATAAAACCATACCTTTAATTCGAAATGATTTCAGAGTCCTGACATACAAAAATATTCAATAAATCGTAATAAAGTACCTACACTATTTCATCAGGCAGTCATTGAAAATTGTGACAGATTTTTCTTAAAACATCATAAATTACTTATTTTAAGAAGGTAATATAAATAATCCAGACATTTTATGACCCATAACACACACGAAATCGAAATTAATGAAAATCAAAAAAAAAAAAATTTTAAATTTTTATATTTTCCCCCCATACATTTCATATTTCGTAATTCGAATTTTTTTTCGATTTCCGGTCCCATGGAATTCGTATTAACGAGGTTCTACTGTATATAATTTTCTCTTCTGAATCCTATTCGAGGGTAACACGTTCGTCATATCACAGTTCACCGTGAACTATCATACCGGAAAGACATTGTCGTTTAGCATTGACGCTCATTTAATATTGATGTATTACACACTATTGCATGTGCATAATGCGTGTTTTATTTTCGTAGGACACTCACAGATTCAAAACCCTGCATCAAAATATAGCGTATTGAATATAGCCTATCGGACTTCTATTTATTATGTGTTCTGTGCTGGAAATCCTGAATTGCAAACTCTAAGTTATAAACATGTTGTTTCAGAATCTACGAATTTCACTTCGAAACACCCCACCGCATTGCTGCCCATCCAGTGAAGATGAAATACGGCAATTCATGTGGCTGCCTGATGAAATCTCCGAAATGGAGGATTAAATAAATATATAATATCATTTTAATAATTCAAATAATATGATCTGTGTCCATAGTAATCTTCCATGTTTATCAATATAGGTACATAGATTGATTTTTATTAGTAATATTTTTTGCAGCTGTTGTATTATCTACAATATTAGTTAATACATATTATTATATGGTTATTTTATAATAACACATATTGCCACTACATATACTTATTCTTATTGCTATTCAGCACAAAACTGATACTTGTCACCCAATCTAAAACAGAATTTTTGACCTGTAACCCAGATTAGAAAAATAGTTTTGTTTCGCGACCAAATAAAATCAGACATACGATATATTATGACCATTTAAATTCTTATCATATTTTTACAAAGTACCGTATTTATAAGCAAATTATCATGTTTGCTCCCAAGCGGTTTTATTAACAGATCTTTTTTTAAAAAGAATATTTCGTCACTGTTCTGGCAGAAGACACTAATTCGCAAAAATGACATATTGAGTTAGTACCAAAATGCTCCTTATTTCAAACTTTACCGTCTGGAAACCTTCTTAATAAATAAACAGTCTTTATTTTAAAGTCATCCTTTTAACGATTACTTAATAAACTCACATGATAGATCATTATTTCACACATTTTAACAACTTCAAAGTCAAATTACTCAAAACTAGTATTCTCCAGTTAGTGTGTTCTGCCAGAACACAGACGATTTGTTAGTCATTTGCACAATTCATTGGGTCCTTGGACCAGATCAAATACACAACATGTATTTTCAACCAGTCATGAATTTGAATTTATATAAAAGCGACCTAAATTATTATTAATTCTTCTCATTCTCATTAAAGTTATAATAGAGATAGATCTTACACCTTACGCCACCGTTAGGCTGCAGTTTACGATGCAATTCGGAATTTGTTATAGTTATATAAATCCTGAATCACACTTATGTGTTGTTGCTAAGGGTGGTAGTACATATAATGCTTCGTTTATCAATGTTGTAACAAAAACTTAGTATAAGTGTTTAGTGAAACATGTTGTCATTTTGAATTTCAATATCAGATATTTCTATATGCAATTCATTTACTTTACAATTAATTGGCATTCATACACAATTTATATTTGAAGATATCTAATTCGGGAATATGCCAATCAAATTCTCCCAGATAATTATATTTTCTAAAGGTTTTTAAAGTGACTTTTTTACATTTTGTATTGTATTGTGTGTTATCTCAAAAATATCATTATTCTTAAGCATTTCGCGGCCCACTCAATATGCCAAAACACTTAATTTTGAGTAACAACCCATAAAACTTTTTTTATTCCATGATATGTGTCGCTAAATTTCCAAACCCGCTATAACACTTTTTTAAAATAATTAAGATATAATATATATCGTTGGATTCGTTATTAAAATCTCTACATGAAAATTGTATCGCCTCTTTCAAAAGCCGCTACGATTAACACGTCATTTATGAAACAAAATCAATGTGTCTATCAAATCCCACTATAACACTACTGAAACATTCAAAAACCTTTTTAGTTCAAAAAGTTTTTATTGGTTTTCTCAACATAATGAAAAAGTGTTATAGCGCGTTTTGGAACTCAGCAACAGGTATATTCGTTTGATGGAAGATTTTTTTATTAGGTTTATAATGTGAATATTCTTTTTAAGACTGTGCTACACTCATAAAAAGATACGTAATCCCCATGTGACAAAAATGCACGGTGCGTGACATTACTCTCGTCATATGACACGTTACATATGTTTGATGTACTAATCTAAACTAATTAGTTTCTTAAAATGTAATGAAAAGTCTCACATTTTGAACAATTTTTTTTTTTTTTAAAACATGGGGTGACAAATTTTTCCAGTCGAAAAATTGTAGGTGAAGAAAGTTCCCCTTCCCGGGGATCCCCTTATAAACTCCCTAAGTAAAATGGTTTATGAATGTCATATGCTGGCAAAACATTCGATGGAAATAAGAAATATAATACGAAAGGCAGTACATATTGATACATGTTTCTTGAAAGTTTTTAATAAGGTTACCCTAAGGCTATCAACGCTATTAGGAATTATATTTACATTGAAGACAAAACTTTAAAGCAAATTATCTGTTTGGAAAAAAACATTGTGTGATACAATAATACTGTCCAAGTAACACATCAAGGTTTTGAAACATTATATTATTATTAAAATTGATTTTATCTGTGTATGTATGTATTTATAAGATTAATAATAAATGTGTATTGTCAAGTAGAAAACATGTAATATTTTTTAAATTTCAATATTTTTAATGTCTTTCTTTATTAATAAAAAAATCCAATTGCATAATTATAAATAATCTATATTTAAGTCTTATTGATGATAGTATTCATAGATAATATACAAAAAAAAACTTTTAATACAAGGATTACATTATCAAAAAAAGTATTTTATTCACCATTCCACTTGTATAAAAATAGGAATATATTTTTTTCTCTGTTTTATGGTAAAACAGTAGTTTTATTTTGTTCCATAAATTGAATCTCCGCACCCATCAATTCGAAACAAAAACACAATAGAAACAAAAACCATGACCATGGTAAAGTCCATGGCAACAAAATAAAACTTTTGACATAATTATACAACAAAAGTGAAAGCGAATTATAAAAATAAAATACAAAACAAAGAATTTGAATTATAAAATAGAAAGAGACTGTAGGTTATTCCTGTTATCACAATTGAAATTATTTAGCAAACGCATGAAGCATGGTTTTGTAGGTAAACTCCACAAATATGAACATCCTTCCATTAGGATTAGGTACTATTCCGATATTCTTACCGACGCAAAATGGCTACCATTTTTTATGTTCATTGTGCTTACTTACTCGAGTGCTGTTGTAAATGGTTTTACACGAATTTTACAGAATTTTCAACTAAATAACAATGCCAAAGTGTAGTATTACTGGCTGCTTATCTACTCATTGTGATGGATTGTCTTTTTATACGTCCTGCAAATTGACAAATAAATGTCATAGCAGTAGTGTGAAGTTATCTGCAATGTGAAGTCATTTGTAGCTAACTATCAGTGGTCCTTTTTTTACTTTAATTTTTTACATTTAGGATCCATCTCTATAGAAGGTTTTTCGACACCTTTAAACATTCAGATTGAAAATTAAATTAAAACACCTCAGATAGCGTAGCTATAAGAAATTATTCGCAAGAAGGATACCTTGGATCGGTAGCTTAATTGTTGAGAGCACTGATCGAAGAGTGTTTGAATCCCACTCAAGCCAATTATTTTTCGAGTACATAGGATTTTTCTGAGGATTTCCAAAATTATGCATTTTCTCAATTAATAATTACATAAATATTTATGTATTTGTGTTATTAATATTTTACTTCCTAGAAACGGTTTGAAAATGACTATGTATAACACCAAAATGAAATAAATGATGCAAAAATAGTTTTATTCTATATTTTAATTTTAGGCCGCCGAATAGTGTCTTCATAAAGAATAAATCATAGGGAGACTTCAATAATTATACTCGAGCATTAGATAACTAGCTTTGCACGTCGGGCTGTGTAAGTTTCTTCACAATTTCAAGGAAAACTTTCGCCGTGGTGGAATCTGGCAATTCTGAAATGACACTCTTTCCCGTGCCGGCAAGTTTTCCCACTCTCGGGTCGATGGGAAGCGTTCCCAGCAACGGTATTTTGGCTATCTCGGCCAAAGATTTTCCTCCGCCACTCGAAAATATATTTGTGCACTCTTGACAGGTTGGACAAACGAAACTGTAAGAAAATTAAACAAGGCAGATTGTAATACATTAATTTAACTAGCGTTTATGTAGTACATAGAACTAAATTACAAAATAAAATTTTATTCTGTTATTTATATTGACAGCGGCAAAATCTACAGTCTGAAAACCAAGTCAAAAGACGGGTGTACTCTGATAAACCAATCTACTTTACCCGTTGCGCAGGACAGTGACATGATTAGACTTCATTTTTATTTCATTTATTATACTATAAAGATTTATTTCTACGGATTTAAAATATCTGTTAGTAGTGAGTATCAAAAAAGTTTTATTAGAAGACTATTAAAAGGGTAATTAGGAACACTGGTCAATGAGAAATGGGACCAGTCTCAGTAAATTAAAACTACAATTGATATCGCAAGGAGTGTTTTTCTTGTAATGAGACGCCTCCTTAACGTAGATCTGAGAATGCATATGATTCGTTTTTTTTGTTTTCTATTCTTTTCTAAGGTATAGAGGTATGAACGCTATACCAAGAGTTGAGGCTTTCGAGATGTGGCTGTATAGACACATCCTCAAAATTCCTTGGACTGACCAGATGACAAATGTTCGACATTCTCAATCGAACGGGAAAGGACCGCGACAGTACTTCGGCCACATGATGAAACAGCAAAAGTAGAGCATTCCCCAACTTGTCATCCAAGGAAATATTGACAGTAAGCATAGCTGAGGACAACATGGCTTAAGAACCTCCGTGATTAGTACGTGTGGAGCTCCACTGAACTGTTCCAGGTAGCAGCTGATACGGCAGATATCACCCTGATAGTAGCCAACTTTCGCTAGGGGATGGCACGATAAGAAGATAATACAAGTTCACGTCTACGTCAATTCGGTCATCCCCGGTGTTTGATGAATAATGAATGTGACTCACCTGTTTTCGATGAGCATATGTCCTCTGTATACCTGTTAATAAAGCTCTTACTAAACAAGTTCTACATTGTGGCAAATATACACGGCTTCTCAGAAGTGTTATGTTACAAAATACTTTATTTTAAATAAGATAATTACCCGCTCATGTTTTCAATAATTCCCAGAAGATTGATACCAGTTTTCCTGCAAAAGGTAAGTTCCTTTCTGACATCTTCAATGGCCACTTCCTGTGGTGTAGTCACTAACACGGCACCGTCGCATTTTATTGTCTTCAAATTCTCCATAACAGTTATGTGTTCATCTGACGTACCTGCATTATAAAAAAATATGTGACATTTTATTCAATATCTGTCAGGCTTCTTCTATCTTTGAAAACAATAAAATCATTAAAAACATTCATTTTGACTAATTTTAACGTGAAGATTGCGTCTATCTCAGTAACCACATAAGGTAAATGTACCAATTTCCGTCACTGCTCCAATTATCGGCAATTTTAGAATAAATTCCAAGAAATAAGAATGGCAGGACTTCTATGGCTATAAGAATGTGTTATCCGAAATCCACATTTCTTATGCGATAGAAATTTTGCTTCATGCTTGTAAGTACTTTCTGAAATTGGATTGTTTCCTGCCACACGTCGAGTGATTTAGATGTACTAGGATATTTGAGGCAAAAGTGTGACAAGTAAGTAAACATTTCGAATATCTAGTGTTAAGCATTTTCAAACGTTTTTCAAACTGAAGTATTAGATGTAAGGTTATATTTTAATATATAATTTGTTTTTTTGCCTAAAGTGTAAAATATTTTGCGTGTTTTTTGGTTAGTTTATCTAAAAATCAAGTAAATTTTGCTGCAGGTAATTGGCACCGATACGATTTGCACTTGTTCTTATTATCGGCAAAAAGCCGATAATAGGTACAAGCAAACAAACTTTTAAAAGCGCGTTATTGTTGGATAGAAATTAAATAATTTATTATTTTAAAATCTTTTTAAATTATTTAAATATTAATTAACCTCCTGGCTAATTTTCGGCACACCAAATTTATATCAGGAGAATCAGAAATAATCTTTTAAAATTGAATAATACCTTTAAAAATTCGGTGTGCCGATAATTAGCACATAATGGGCCGGTAATAAAAGATATCGATCATTATGCAAAAATATTAAATACTGTTATTAATGATTAATGATTTTAGGAAGAAATACTGTTCCTTCTTAATTTAAAACTTTTTAAAATAAGATATAAATTATAGTTTACTTTATAAAATACGATTACAATGTATGCCGATAATAAGCACGAAGGGTGCCGATAATTGAAACATTTTTATTTTAAGGATGAAGAAGGTGCGAAAATTATACAGCCGGCAGTCGCTTCAAGATGCAATTGAAGCTGTTAAAGGAGGAATGGCCACAATGGCAGCTACCAAAAAATTCGGAGTGCCCAGATCCACAATCCAGGATAAGGTTCTAGGCAAATCATCATTGGACAAAAAGAGTGGACCACCAACAATATTGACCGCAAAAGAGCCTGAATTGCAACTGATTGTTGAATGGATTCACCATATGGGAAAAATTGGCTTTCCAGTAACGAAATAACCCCAACTAATAGAGAGTGTAGCTTTATTACTGAAAGAGCTACAAAAGGCAAATTGCTTCACTGGTGGCATACCTGGAAGACATTGGTGCAAACTATTTTTGAAGAGGCATCCAACTATAACAACAAGGGTCTCCCAACATTTTTTCATCCCATTAAAAGCTTATGGAAAACTTCGATCCTCAATTGGAAAATACAAAATAACAATTCAAAACTGCTGCGAGAAGATTTTGCTCCATTACTCAAAACTTGTTTGGATCAAACAAAGAAGGAAACCATCAAAAACGGATTTAAAACAGGACTATACCCTACTAAGTATATATTATATTGTAGCAAAGTATGAATGAAGAAAAATATAAATGTTACTTACAAAGTAATTGTTGTACCTATATTTTTTAAGTTAAGTTTTTTTAACTTTATAGAAATTTCCTGTATAAGTTTAGTTGTGCCGATAATACGAACATAAGCTGCCGGAAATTAGTACCTAAATTTAATTCAGGTGCCGATAATAGGTCCAATTGGCCTTATGTTGTTAAAACATAAAAAAAATAATATTAAACTAAAAATATTGTTAATATTAAACTTTTTTATTGTTAACAATATTTGTAAATATAAATACAAAAAAAGAAATATACAAATATATTTAAGCTGAGCCTATTATTTTAATCCCATGACTACATTTTCCCACTGGTGCCGATAATTGGTACATTTACCTTAATGATTTATGCCTTAATTTTTTAGAAGTAGAGTCTGACTAAATAATTTTTTACAGGACAGTTTTCTGACTGTAAAAATACTTCCAGATTTATTAAATTTGGTACGCCTGTCATTATCTTGCAGGTAACCCTCATCCATCCCGACCTCAGCGTGTCAAAATTTGTTATATGTATCGCGATCAATTTTTAATAATATTTTTTTGTCCCACACTTATTTAGACATGTGCCACGTGCCAGGAATTGATATTAAGAGTGGAATCACGCGCAAATGATGACAAATTTGACTTAATAAGTACAGACAGCCAAGCAGGGTGAACCATGTATATTCTTTTATGCAATGCATAAGAAAATAAATGTTATTTTTTCAGTTTATCACTAAGTAATATTAATTTTATCTCACGTGTGACGTTTATTTTGTTATTTATTTAGTTTTTTTTATATTTTAAATTGTTTTTCAAATCCCACATTGATCGATCACTTGTTGTGATCATCGAATATAATATGAATATACAATGGCAATCAGAGTGAGGGTTATATTAAAAGACTTTTACGAGGAATGGTTGTTGAGCACAGATTAAAAGAAAAACATGTTAATTTTTGCCATATGTGTGATTCAACCTCGCCAACCATGGCTTTCGCTACGGTGCTCTGTTACTACTCCACTACAGGGTATTAATGTAAGTATGATTCTTTTGACCATGTCCGATCCTAATAGGATCATATGGGCCTCCACAGAGTGGAGGTTCATATTAACAGATTTTATTTTTACGAGAAATGGATGTCAGCCACTTGCTCAACCTATTAGGTCCATACTCTGACTCATACACAAATTGAAAAACAATATGTGTACTTGCCAGACCCAGGATTCGAACCTGGAACTCTCGACACTATAGACCTGCGCTTAAGCCACGCGGCCATCGTGGGTGTAAAGTATGATAGATGAAACTAATTGATTTGATAATATTACTTTGTGCCATAAACATTGTGCATGAGTGATGGGAATTTACCTCATAGTATGTACTTAGTTGAGGTAATATTTATATTTAATTCAAGGTAAATCTTCGGTGCTTTTTACTGGTTCTCCGTCATCGTAATCTGTCAGTCGCCATTTTGGATTTTAGCTATCTTTTTGTCATCGAATTATAGTACGCGGTCCAAGCCATTATAATATTTCGGCAAAAATTATAGGACGTGTACAAAATGAAAGTTTTTTGCTTGTCACATAAACATAACGGAGAATTCGAGAAATTCCGATGCCCTGCTATATTATAACACCTCTTACGACCGAAAAATGCTAACACCGGCCGCCGTCATTAACTGTCACGATAGTTTTTTAGAATAGGTATACAACGCAAAACCACGTCCATAGACTAATATCACACACTGAGATCTTATATTATTTATATTATACACCTAGATTATAGTTACTACGTCCCTCGCTTCACGTTATTACGATTTGCTGTGATTGAAGTACGAACATTTTACGGAACTTTAAACATCGCAACATATGAACCCCTAACCAAACCGGCTAATTCAATTAATAATTTTTTTCAAAATTGTGGTATTTTTGACGTACTATACTTTTTTAATAGTACGCGGACGAAAATGTAACTTTTCGAATAGTACGCGAACCAAAATATACTATAATTATAGTTCAGTTGGCAACACTGCGCTCACTGACAGATGACAGCGAGCGGTGGCGGAGAACCAGTAAAAAGACCCAAATCTTCTTACCGGGAGGGGTATCTATGATTAAGTAATCAATGTCCTGCCAGTAGACATCCTCCAGGAATTGTTTCACCATTGCCGTTTTCTTGGGCCCCCGCCAAACAACTGCGTCATTTCTATTCTGAAGTAGAAACCCTATCGACATGACCGCTAGCTGTTGATCCTTGTCAGTGTAGACGGGTACCCAGCCCTCCGGACACTGATGGACATCACTACCTTCCAAGTTCAAAATATAAGGAATGCTTGGTCCACATAGGTCAATATCCAATAATCCGACCTAAAATGTACAAATGAAAGTTGTTCAATTCAATCAATTTATCGTGAATATTTCAATCAATAATAAATGCTAACAGATACTGCTTGATATGAAAGGTAAAAAATATGCGACATAAGTGATTCTTAACCTTAAATCCTGATTCTTTGAGAGAGAGTGCTAATTGCGAACTAACTGTGGATTTTCCGACACCTCCTTTGCCGGATAGAACTAATATTATATGTTTTACGCTATCCAACATAATGGCAGATATATAACTATAACTTATTGATATTTAAAATGTAATTTGAATTAGTAAACACTAAGTATAAAGTCTAATCAATGACAAAATATTTTTAAAAACGTCAAAAACATGTCAAATTGTCCGAAGTTTTTGCCATAGACTAATAGGTGTTGCCATATCAGTGTTGCCATATTTTCAAAGTGGAATTATAGTACAGAGCCTCCAAAATTATAGTATTTGAGGAAAAAATATAGTACGCGTTGTCATCTGTTAAAAATGTATAGGTTTTTTGTTCCTCAGAAAAAAAATAACGGAGAATTTGATTAACTCCGAGACCCCTTTTATCGAGGTACCTCTTCCGACCAAAAATGCTTACCAAAGAATTCAAGAAATTTCTAACTTTTAAACCAAAATCACGCTTTTCGAGCATTTTTTTCAAGTTCTCCAAATCTTCTTATATTGCGAAATTATAGTGGTACTTTGCACCAATTTATCAAATGGAAATATCGAAATTTTAGTACTTTTTACATATATTTTCCGATATTCAAAATTATAGTATTTTGGGCGTACTATACCTGTTTTATATCGTACATAGTACGGGGACAAAAATTATAGTACAAATACTATAATTATAGTACGGTTGGCAACACTGTGCCATATATAACTTAAAGATAAAGAAAGCCTTGCAAAGATAACAATAATGTATCCAAAGAGATTGGACTCCTCCCACAGAGGTAGCACACAAAATGTCAGTGCGTACTCGTTTTGTGAGACAAAGTTTTATTTCTCTGAAATTAGGTACACTTTGCTGCAAATGGGCCATACTCGGACATAAAAACGCCCCACTGAGTATTTTTTTTATCAACACTTATGCTTACAACCAATTTATGATAAACGTATTTTCATTATAAAAAGTTCCCGCAATAAAAAAATTATTAGGATTCAGGGTAAGAAAGAATAATGCAAATGGAAGTAAGTATTTTATTTTTAATAACACAAAAAACACAATATTTTGAAAAATTAAACATAAATCAGGTAATAGCAAATGGTTAAATATTGGAATAAGAAATATGGTCTTGTTTTTACATATTGTTCTATATAAAATAACATAGCATTATTGTTTAGATAAAACGGTTAAATAAAAAACACAAATAATTACAGTTAATTACAAACAAAAAAAAAGTTTATTATATTACTTATATACCTATTTACACATGTGTATTTTGAAAATATTTTATGAAATAAAAATATAACATCGGTTCGTTTTTGACATATTGTGTATAAAGTTACTTGTTTATATAAACCTATTAGACACAAATACAGGTAGGTATATTGAAAATTTGATTATAAGGCTCTTTCAGTCGGATGTGTCCACCTTTGATGAAATCATTTTCCAAGAAATGCTTCCCACACAGTAATGAATATTGAGATGGCATCCAGCTCTCCCGCCCGACTGCATCAATCCACGAATTTCCGAAGAACTTCATTTTTCGGAAATCTGAAATAATTTAATTTATATAACATTATAAAATTGCTACATATACTCCATTACATACTTCATATAAATACAATTTTTTGTTTGGTATTCTTAAAAATATATTTAACTCTGAAATGAAATATAAGATCTATGTAAATAATGAATGTCATTAACTAGCACTAATGCCGGCGCTCCATTGGCACGCAAGTCAGACGATTTACTGTTGTCTTCGGACTTTTTTTCGCGTGGAGCACCCCAGCGTAACTTACGACTCGTGACTCGTGTGAAACATCGTAGTTATTCGCGAAAGTGACGTAGGTTATCGAAATAAGGCATGTCGAAACTTATCACTACCTGTGGGTCTATTCTATACTTATCGAACACTAAATTGATAAATAGTATCAAACTTAGGGTAGGTTTGTATCAAAATATTAGCACTTATTGTAACAATTACACGAAGCCGGTTTTTATTGTTGCAATAAGTGCGATATTTTAACAGCAGCAAGATAGGTGCTGTTAAAATATAGCACTTATTGCAACAATAAAAACCGGCTTCGTGTAATTGTTACAATAAGTGCTAATATTTTGATACAAACCTACCCTAAGTTTGATAATATTTTTCACTTTATCACTTTAGCGGTCGATAAGCATAGAATAGACCCACTGAATTAGTCATAATCTGTGTCGACATTATTGCCCATACCAAAGGGTACTCGTGACCAGAGACGGCCATACGACTTGAGTCTCTCTTTCTCTCTCTCGCATTGATGTTTCGCGCCGATACGCAGGTAGTTTAGTTTTGAACTGTCAAAGGTGAGGGACTAAACTGCGATCGGTTACTATTATCTTATCTTTACTCGCGAGAATAATTACATAAGTATTATTATTTTATATTTCGCCAAAGCATTGCTATATATTTGTATCGTTCACCCAATTATTTTAAAAGATGTCAATCCCATAAATAGTTACTTTTGCTGCACTTTTAGTATCACGTAATCATCCGCGAAACAGATCAAATAATTATGCTGTTGTGAATTGAATAAATAAACATAAAATAAATTATTAGTGTTTAATTATATTAAATCCATAACATAAAATTTGGATTTAATATAATTAAACACTAATAATTTATTTTATGTTTATTTATTCAATTCACAACACAAATCACACGTACAGTTATAATAATTTTCACTTACATTACTTACAAGTCAGAATACGGAGAAGTCTGGATAGACCTGGACAGTCGGAACTTAGGATTATTACTGGCCTCTGAGGTGTCGATACTTGTGAGTATCTAGCAATTTATAATGGAATGAGACAAAGGAAAGTTTTGGACGTTGCACTTATTATGCAGGGATGTATGTTTATGATAGTAAGTAATTTAGCTAGAAATTTAGTATTGTTTGTTTACATTACAATGGAAAGCACTTAGTTAGTTTAAATAATGTCGCGACGAGTAAATACGATAAGTATTGATAATTATACATCAGGGCTTCTCAATATTATACAGGGGTAACAAAGAATAATATAACAAGGAATAAAATATAGTATAAAAGGGCGTATACATAACAACTCCCTCCTAAAAGAATAAACTTATGGTTGACAATTTTGCCATGAGTTTATGTTAGATAATATTAATTAATTTTATTTATTAATCTTGCGCTTCTCCTAACAGTTGATGTGGATGGGTGAACATTTACTTCATTTGGTTGAGTTAGGTTTAAACTTGTTATTTCACTTAGTTCAACATCATCTGGAGGATTTTGATTATTGAAGCAGACATTGAATATATTATTGACAGGTCTATTGGTGTCATTGGCACCTTCTATAGATAGTATTTTAGAGCATTTCTTATTACATAAATTATACAGTTTATACAAGAGGTAAATAACAATACATATAGAGATAATATACATGAAATATTGGTATGTATTCATTTGTTGTTTGAATTTAGGTTGATCTAACAGATTGTCTATATCATCTGAGATAGAGTTTATTTTGTGTGAGATTAAGTGCAGATTTTCTAATCCTGCGTTAGCATAGTGTAATGGCTGTAAGGGAGGAAAAGGGATTGTTTTATTTATTTCTTCTTTACAACAATCATCATCTAGTATATTTATATTAGGAATAAAAGCATTATAATTAGAATATGTTTGTACAATTTCAGTGGTTAACATGACATTTTTTGTATAACCTTTACATCCAGGTTTCAACGATAGTATTCCTACATTATACAAAGTTACATCGGTTATTTTAGAGTTACAACTTAAAGTAATTGTAGATGGTTCTGAGAAGACATATACCCATTGGTTATTTGTTGATAGTTTATACCAAATGTCTAATTTTTCAAAAGTTTGTTGAACTATGCAAGATTTAGGTATTATATTGGAATTTATTAACTCTGTTTCGCAAATAGGTCTGGAATTGCTAGTATGTATTACATTCATTTGTTTACAAATAAAATTTTGATTAGATAATTCATAACAATTTTCTAGTGTTTGTAATAGAGTATATTGAATTTTTGTTGTGGAGTAAGCTAGGTATTTTTGAGATGGATGAACAGATATGAAACCATTTGGAGTGTAAACAGGTAAAGAAATTAAATGATATAAGTCATAGACATTGTTATTAGTGTATGGTATAGAAATTTTGTAGATTATGTTTTTATTGATATAATATAATTTTATATTAATAATGGTTAATAGATAGTGAATGTTTTCGATATCTAATGACACAGGGTAGCTAAAACCTTCTGGTAAAAGCGATTGAGTTTTACGTAGTTCTTCTAGTAATTGATTTGGGGAGATAATAGATGGATGGATTTGATTTGATCTAGCAAAAAGGATAGATGATATAATGGTATTCAATTCGATTTCCAATTCGTTAATAAAAAATGTTAATGAGGTATAGTGTGATAAAACTAATTCTATTGTTTTCATTTCATCTTGAGTTGATTGAATAGTACGTATGTGTTTGTTAAAATTTCGTATGTTAGCATTGAATATTTTTTCATTATCATTAAGATTAGAAATAGTTTGATTAAAATTATTGATAGTGGTTGTTATAACTTGAGTTTGATCTTTAAGCAAATGCAAGATTTCGATATCTTCTTTAGATATTTTTTTTATAGCTTCATCATAGTAACTGGCATCTTGAGAATCTAACGTTCCAAAGAGAGTTTTACTAATGCTACCAATGACGTTTATGAGTCCGCGTTTTGATCGCGTGTGGTTCTGAGAATGTCCTACCAATTGAGATATAGTATTTTCCAGTTTGATTAGAACAGGAATTTTATTTTTTAAGTATTCTAGTTTAGAAGAGCAAATATTATTTTCGGTTTTTCTAGATATGAAATGACAAATGTGAGACGTTTTGATATAGATCTGTTCAGCTAGGTTGATTTTATTATTTAAAAAGGTTATGTTGTAATGTGTGATGAGCTTCCAGCTGGAGTCGTAGAATGTAAGTTTTCCCAAATTATCGTAGAGAAGACCAGGAGATTTGTTGATATTTTGGTTGTCGTAATCTAATGCGTATGTGTTTACTGTGATGGATCTGAAACAGCATGTTTCACTCGGTTAGTATGTACCTTAATTAATTTATTATTTATCTTAATCGTAACATTTAGAGGACCATTGACCTTTATGATTTCGTAAGGTCCTTGGAAATTAGGGGACAGTTTTTTAGATTTATTTAATTTAGAAGCATTATTCGTAAGATATATTTTATCGCCAATTTCGAATGTTCGTAGGGTTTTGTCTTTATTATGCCTAATTTGTGTTTTTTCTTTTTCTCTTATTAAATTTTTTCTTGCTATTTCATGTGATTTTGTAAGTTTGAGTTTAAGATTGTCTAAAAATGAATCGTATGTGTACTTAAATTCGGATGTTTTAATAGCTGTTGGTAACTTAGGTTGATTTCCATAAACAAGTTCAAATGGTGTAAATTTTGTAGCAGTATGTGGAGTAGTGTTGTAACTGAACATAGCAAAGGGTAACCATTCATCCCAATCAGTCTGGCTAGGAGAGATATAGTGTTTTAGATAATCAGCTAAAGTAGCATGACTGCGCTCTAAAGAACCGTTGCTTTGAGGAGTATATGCGCTTGTTTGTATTTGTTCTATTTTAAAAAGTTTGGCTACTTCCTTAAGAATATTAGAGGTAAAATCCTTTCCTTGATCTGTAAGTATTTTTTCTGGAATTCCAAATTGACAAATAAACTTTGAAGTCAATTGAGTTGCAATAGTAACGGCTTCATGATTAGGAATAGGATAACATTGAGAATATTTGGTTAAGTCATCTTGAAGAGTTAATATGTACTTATTACCATTTTCTGTTAAAGGAAGGGGACCTACTATATCTAAAGCAATACGTTCGAAAGGTTTTTGGCTAGTTGTAGTTATTTCTATCGGTTGTTTAAGATTTTGACGAGATATTTTATTTTTCTGGCAAGATTCGCATTGTTTAATGTATGTTTTAATATCTTTTTGCATATTGGTCCATTTATATTTTAGTTTTACACGATTTAAAGTTCTATGATATCCTGAATGTCCGCTAAGAGGAGAGTCATGATATTCCTTTAATATTGAGGGTATTTCATCATGCTTAGGGTTAATTATTTTGTTATTACATATCGTGATATCTATATTTACATTATGGAAAATATACTGAATAATTTTTTTAATTTTTTCCCAATTAAGATTATCTAAACCGCACCCAAGTTGTGGAAAAGAGATACATGGTTCGTTATTATTTATTAGGATAGTTTTAAGATTAGAGATTGCTTGAAAAATAGAAATATAACTTGGTTTTTCCCAAAAATTTTGTTTCGTAATCAAATGGTAAATGTTGTTTTTAGATACTATTGATTTGAGTACATCACCTATTTGAGAGTGTGTATCTAACAATTCATCGTAATTATTGATCATGGTACTAATTTCGAGAGCAAGACCTTTGGACATAGACTTATCATTAGAGATACAGTGTGCGATGGATTGCTTTTGATTAAGAATTGATTCATCTATTTCAATTAAATTAGTATTAAAAGATTCATTTTGTTTTTCAAGAAAGTCATTGTATGATTGAATACTAGTGGAGGTAGAAGGGTTATTTATTAAGATTACACCTTGATTTTCGATTCGTGATAGAGCATCAGCATTAGAGTTCAGTTTACCTGGTTTATAAATAATTTCATAGTCATACTCTTCTAATTTTAATCTCCATCTTACGAGTCTAGAACCTGGGTCTTTTACGTTAAAAAGCCAAGAAAGGGGGCGATGATCAGTAAATATTTTAAATTTTCTACCGTATAGATAAGGTCTAAAGTGTTTACATGCCCATACGATCGCTAATAGTTCTCGTTCTGTCGTGGAGTAATTAGATTCAGCTCTATTCAATGTACGAGATGCATATGCAATTGGTAAATCTTTTGCTAATGATCCTTGAGATAATACAGCACCTATAGCAAAGTTAGAAGCATCCGTTGTGAGGTTAAACGGTTGCGTGAAATCGGGATATTGAAGTATAGGTTCTGTTGTTAATTTGGTTTTTAATGATTGGAAAGCATCTTCCTGCAGCTTAGTCCAATTGAAAACTACATCTTTTTTCAACAAACATGTGAGATTTTGAGAGATTTTAGAAAAATTAGGAATGAACTTCCTATAATATCCTACCATTCCGAGGAAAGATTTGATATCTTTGGGATTCTTAGGTCTAGGGAAATTGGTAACAGAATTGATTTTTGAGGGATTTGGTTTAACTCCTTCTTCGGAAATAATATGACCTAAGTATGCGACTTCGTGACGCATAAATTCGCATTTGTCTGGCTGTAGCTTTAGGTTGTGTTGATCGAGACGCTGAAATATCTCGCGCAGTTTTCGAGAATGAGATTCGATTGAATCTGCATATATAACTATATCGTCTAAATACACAAAGCATTTAATTCCTTGTAAACCGGATAAAACATTGTTCATTAGCATTTGGAAACAAGATGGTGCATTTTTTAAACCAAAACTCATTTTTGAAAATTGATAATGTCCTTGATTTGTGGAGAAAGCGGTTTTATCTGCGTCTTCAGGTGACATAGGGATTTGATGAAAACCGGAGGCTAAGTCAAGCGTTGTAAAATATTTTGAATGACCTAATTGATCTAAGATGTCTGAAATATTAGGTATTGGATAGCTATCATTGATAGTGACGTCATTGAGTTTTCTATAATCTATTACTACCCTCCATTTCTTTTTACCAGAGGCATCGTCCTTTTTAGGCACGACCCAAAGTGGTGAGGACCATGGTGAAGTAGAATGCTCTATTATATTTTGAGAAAGCATTTTATCTATTTGGTCTTGGACTTCAATTTTATGTACTTCTGGATACCTATATGATTTAGTGTATATTGGAACTTGAGATGTAACAGGTATCTTATGATGAGTTGAGTTGGTATGGGTTAATAGATCACCATCTAAATGAAATATATTATTATACTCGTGGCATAATGATATAATTGAATCAGCTTCCTCATTGTTCAGATGAGATAGCCGTAATTCTTTCTCAACCCGTTGATTGCGAGAGGAATCTTTACTAGATGTGTTTGTAAAAAATAGAAAACTTTCATGCTCGTCAAATGGTTCAAGAGTTATTTCGTTCGATAAAATATTAACTGACTTTTCACTATTATTAAGAATAGTTGCATAGACTTTATTTCCTGGACGTACTGTAGTAAGAGCTCGTGATAGATATACGTCTGGAAGGATTTGGACATCTGGTATTATACCATGTTTGATTTCTGGATTTTGGACAATTAATTCTATAAGGGTTTCGGATCTAGGATTAAGAGAAAAGATAGGATTAGTATTATTATTAAAAATAGGAATGATTTCGTTGTGGATGATCAACGTATTCGTTTCATAATCGATTTTCGCGTGGTTATTTAGGAAAAAATCATGACCTAATAGTCCGTCTAATGGAACATTGGTGACATCATTTGGAATCATATGGAAAGTATGCTCTAATTGCTTATATTTCAATGGAAATAACAAATTAACTATGCCAAGAGTTTTCACAGGATTTGGAGAGTTATCGATACCTTTAAGTGTGATTATTTCGGTTTCATTGACCAATTCTTCCTCATTAAGGGAATTCATCTTTACTAATGAAATATCTGCACCAGTATCAAGCAATAGCCTAAGGGATTTCCTTATTATACTATCATATGGTAATTCCACATATGCCGTAATAGGTTCTAGTGAGAATATTCTGCCTGAATGTTTCGCACGTTCCTGGAATTGGCAGGATTCCGGGAGTGCTGGGAGTTTAAATTATTTTGAGGATTATTCTGTGTATTGTGTGGAGATTGACGATTTTGAAACTGACTTCGCGGGGTTTGAGATGTTTGACCGTTATGACTGTTCTGAACGTTCGGAGAAAAGTTTCGCGAATTTTGATTTTTATTATTGAATTGGCGTTTTCTACACTCTTCTAATATGTGACCTGATTTTTTACAATATCTACAGAATTTTACATTATTTGCGTAATTACGAGGTGTGCTGTTGTCAGCTATAAATTGATTAATGTTATGTTCCCGTTTTATTTGAGAATTTCTAAAAGGATTTACGTTGGGCTGTCTAGAATGATAGTTATTGTTTCTAGAATTATTAATGTTCATTTCCTTAATGGCACTTAATACTTTTTCCTCTTCTATCGCTATATTTGTAGCTTCAACTAAAGTCTTTGGCTTAGAAAGTCTGACCGCCATTGATATTTGTGTATTTGCACCTAGAATAAATGTATTTAATGCGCTATCTTCTATTTGTTTAATTCGACCTTTCAACTCATTATCATCACTAGTTGAGAATCGCGTTGCGCCTATCAAATTATTAGTACATGCTTCTACTCGTTGAATGAAATTAATTATAGGTTCATTATAATTTTGTTTACAATTTCTTAACTCTAATTCTAATTGTGAGGTATGTTTGTTGTCACCGTATGTAGATATTAAAAATGATTTGAATTCTGAGTATGTTTCGAATGCAAAGTTAGCAATAGTATATTTGGCTTTACCTTCTATTCTATGAATCATGTATTTTAATAATGTATTTTTTAATGGTTCGGAACATAATTCAAATGCAGAGTCGCAATCTTTTAAAAATGGATAAAGATTTTTTCTTTCTCCGTCAAAAGTTGAAATGAATTTCATGAGAGTGTCAATGGTAAGTGTAGACATTTTATGTGTGTGTTTTCACTGTGTAACGAGAGTAAGATTATGACAAAAATAGTACTTATAATAATAACAGATATTATTACTTACAAACAGATTATAAGGAAAAGATTCATTGTAGATCTTGTTGAGTAGGTGATTCCAGACTTGGAGGTTTGAGCTTTCTTGGAGATTAGGAGACACAAGAGCTAGAGACACAGACACTTGGAGATTTGGAGACACGAGAGATTGAGACACAGACACTTGGAGATTTGGAGACACGAGAGATTGAGACACAGACACTTGGAGATTTGGAGACACGAGAGATTGAGACACAGACACTTGTAGATTTGGAGACTTGGAGACCTCTTGGAGATTTGCAGAGACTTGGAGACTTGAAGATTGAAGATGTAGAGATTTGGAGACTTGGAAGCTTCTTGGAGACTTGCAGTTTTATTTATAAATGAAGAAGACTTGAAAACTTGAGTAATGTGTAAGATTAATTTCCGTTCGATTCTAAATCGATGTACTTTTAAAATTTATTATTATGTATAGTTACGTGTTTTATTTTTATTTTTAATGGATTCTTGCTTGGTTTTAAAGAATAAAATTCACCGTTTAGTAATATTAATTAATACACTTCACGTTATTTAAGCTAAATCCCACGACTGACACCAAATTTTATGTTATGGATTTAATATAATTAAACACTAATAATTTATTTTATGTTTATTTATTCAATTCACAACACAAATCACACGTACAGTTATAATAATTTTCACTTACATTACTTACAAGTCAGAATACGGAGAAGTCTGGATAGACCTGGACAGTCGGAACTTAGGATTATTACTGGCCTCTGAGGTGTCGATACTTGTGAGTATCTAGCAATTTATAATGGAATGAGACAAAGGAAAGTTTTGGACGTTGCACTTATTATGCAGGGATGTATGTTTATGATAGTAAGTAATTTAGCTAGAAATTTAGTATTGTTTGTTTACATTACAATGGAAAGCACTTAGTTAGTTTAAATAATGTCGCGACGAGTAAATACGATAAGTATTGATAATTATACATCAGGGCTTCTCAATATTATACAGGGGTAACAAAGAATAATATAACAAGGAATAAAATATAGTATAAAAGGGCGTATACATAACAATGCTAACTTATGTCAAAATGCTTTTTCACTCAGTGATGCACTATTTATACGTAATTTCCGGTTAAACAAAGAGCTTGTGAGATATATTTTACAAATTCTCACGCCATATAGGTACATTATCGTAATTTTTAATGTTACTACTTACAAGCGTGAAGAGTTTACAATGCGAAAAAATGAATATGGTTGTATAGCTTAAAATTAATCAAAGACAAATAAGATGTATGTAATATTTTGACACATCATGACGTTTATAATATTATATCCATGGAGAATTAAAAAGTCGTAGGTACCGGTATAATGTTGAGACGGACATAACCTTACCTGATTTCAATTAAGATCACTTAATTGAAACCTCTCCTTTCTTTTGCCACTTTTGCACGACGAAGGACGTGAATTCATGTATCTACCTATTTCCCGATTTCCATATTTATTTTGATATTTCGTTTCGTATGTGACAGTGACCTTGAAAATCAAAACGTCAAAATGAATGAGTTCGCTCACGGAAAGAACAAGCCAATTGCGGCAATTACCAATTTATAAACAATAAAGATGCCAAATTATTATATTACTGTTAATACAATGTTACTTAATACTCTGTTATCTTGAGTTCAATTAATTATGTTAATGTTTTATAATGGTGTGTAATGAATAAATACCTACATACAAATAAATGTTATTGAAGACACTGTGTTTATTTTGTTAAATCTTGTTTTACAGTGTAATAATATTATATGGTTTCGCAATTATGTAAGGTTATATTCTACGTACATATATATATCTATATCATATTATACTAAATCAATCGAATATTATAGGAATTATACACAAACATAACCAACAAAAATAATGATTTCGTTTGACATTTCATTTTTGACGTTTCATCTCGTACCATAGACACCGATTTTCTCGGTTTTGGCGATGTTGCCAACTGGTCACTGGCGAATTAAAATAGTCCGTAGCGAGTGGCTTCAAAAATAGGTATTATCGTATACGGCATGAAACGGGCGATACTAACTTGTCATCCCACACGGTTGTCGACCACACGAGTCGATAGTTACGAATTCGGGCTGCTGCAGCCCGATTTTCTAACTATCGTCTGGTGCCACACGAGACGATAGTTAGGAAATCGCGGTGCAGGTCGTCCGGTCCGCGCCTGACAATATGTCCAAAAAAACTGCAGAATTCTTCTCAGACATATCGTTGAATATATATTTACAGCTAGGTATAACAAAAATGAAAATCCACTAATAGCGGCCTGCACACACACAATCTTGTCTGCGTGAAAACCTCGTGTGCGCGATGTCGCACTGGAATGATCGTGTGTCTAAAGTCGCGTAGCGAACAGCGGAAAGAGTGGGGTTGGTCGCGTCCAATCTTTCACGAAGTGCTGTACGTCAAGTCTTTTTTTAACACATTTTACCACGTTTGAACTTTCACGTATGCCGTACGTCAAATCGTTTTACTACGTTCGTCACAAATGGACGTTCGCAATTTCTCTCGCCAATTTATTACTGACCTTATGGACATGTATAAAATATTCCCATGTTTGTGGAGAATCAAATCAGCGGCATATGAAAATAAAAATTTACGCAATGTGGCGTACGCAAAAATAATTAATTACTTCAAAGAGAGAGGATTTCCCGAGGCTAATGGAGTCTTTGTATTAAAAAAAAAATCAAAGCCTTAGAGCGTTGTTTTCGGAAAGAGTTAAAAAAAAGTAGAGGAAAGTCGACGTAGCGGTTGCGGAAGAGATGAAGTAGGTATATGAGCCATCATTGTGGTATTACGATCTGCTGCTCTTCACGAAGCACCAATAGCTTCCAACGGCAAACATGTCAAATATGGATTAGGAGATTTGGGATATTGAGGATGAATCTGTAATCAAACGATGAACTATGTACTGTTCATTCTTAAATATTTTTTTAAATCATCGGGATAGTTTTGACGTAATTCACTAATAATTAAGAGTAGGTGATCAAAACACCGTTATAGTCTTTAATCCAGACTTTTCGTTTTTTGTTTTGACTTAAACTATACTTGCGCCTGCACAAGCTCAGCTAGTATAAAATTTCTTCTTTGTATATCTATTTATAATGTACAAATTAAGTGCCTTCTTGTATAAAAATAAAGCTAAACTTGTTCACGCGTTATATTTTGATCATGTTGTGTGCGGAAGGATTTGATTGAATTGTTTTATCTCAAGAATGGTTTGTTTAAGAAACTGTGTTTGAGCTAAATGTCAAAATGCAGTGTGACAAATAACACACTCACACACACTCTTACTAAAACCGTTGAATTGTTGTACGCTCCAACGATTTCCACGATCACGCCTTAATGAACGCGCGATATGCCTTTAGACGCTCAATCCCGGCGCGTGATCCTCAAAACTTGCGCAAAACGTTGCGCTATCGCGCAGGATATAATTGACATATAAATTGTAGCAGTAGACATCTGACACGTGTAATATTACGCACTCAATACCGGGTTCCGGCGCGTACGCTTCTGAGCATGCGGTAAAGAATGTCTGTGTAAAGGCTGCTATTGAAACATTGAAATATTTACCTACCTACCTATTCTTTTTAACAGTTTAAAAATACTCCACCATTGCAAAGAAAGTAAAAAATTATAATATATTATAAATAATTCTATAAATTAATTAAATTTCCATTATCAAAATAGAATTGAGATCAACATCCCATAGAGATGTTTGAATTTTTTGAACCGACTACGTGTGACTTGACAGCTGGAAGCATGATCTGGCAATACTTAGTACAACAAACTTGAAACGCCAGAAAACAGAGTGAAACCAAACCAATAAAGCGACGTGGACACCGGGCAGAGTTTCTATACCTGATTGGTTTCATGTATTACATTAATCTATATTTATTTTTCTAAATAATACATTGTATTTAAAATGATACAAAAAACCGTGATATTGACAATTTGTAAAATCCTAGTTTGTGTGATAATATTTTTAAGCTTAGTGTCAGCATGCTCTGGACATGGAGATTCGCACCACGGACATTCTCACGACGAACTCCCGCCGGCCTATAAATATTCGAAAGCCGCCAATGATCATCGCCACGGCCACGATCATCATGATCATGACCACGATCACCATGACCATGACCACGATCATGGTCACCATCATGATGAACCTAAAATAATTCCCGCGGTACCCACTGACATCACTCAGTTATGGATTAACGCCATGGGCTCCACACTACTAATCAGCATGGCGCCATATTTCATATTGTATTTCGTTCCTGTCGACGGTACCGCAGAGAAGCAGCCACTTTTAAAAGTATTACTGGCTTTTGCATCTGGCGGATTATTGGGAGATGCATTTTTGCATTTAATCCCCCACGCTACAGTGCCTCATAGTCACTCTCACCAGGAACATTCACACTCTCACGGAGGCGGCGGGGAGCAGGGTCATTCACATGATATGAGCGTTGGTCTCGCTGTACTAGCTGGAATTATCACGTTTTTAGTAGTTGAAAAATTCGTACGGATACTTAACAGCGGTCACGGTCATAGTCATGCTAAAAGTGGCAAAAAAGGCAAGAAAGTGGAAGAGATCAAAGTTGCAGGATATCTAAATTTAGCCGCCGACTTTACGCATAATTTCACCGACGGACTGGCGATTGGCGCATCGTACATCGCCGGCAATAACATCGGGATTATTACAACGATAACAATTCTACTCCACGAAGTGCCACACGAGATTGGTGACTTTGCGATTCTCTTGCAGTCCGGTTGTTCCAGGAAAAAAGCAATGTATCTGCAACTGTTGACGGCCGTGGGTGCCATCGCTGGAACTGCTCTCTCTCTGTTCCTTGAAAATACGGATGCTTTAACATCATCATGGATTTTACCATTCACAGCGGGAGGTTTTATTTATATTGCAACAGTATCAGTGATTCCGGAATTATTGGAAGATTCAACAACTAAATACAGTCAGTCGTTGAAGGAGATATTAGCATTATTATGTGGAGTGTTTATGATGGTCTTAATAGCACAATATGAATAATTTAATCATTTAAATATTATTTAAAATCTCATAATGTATGATATAGTAGACTAAGATCTGTCTGGTCTGTTGTTTTTTATACATGATATACTAATAGCGCCTGTACACATGCATGGAATTACTGTCGGCAATTGTGCTTATTTTAAACTGTCATGACAATAACTGTTTACATGTAAAAGTGCTGACTGCCTCCCCAATCTCATTCTTAAAGAGTAAGCGAGGCGCGATGTTGTCATTTTATACTACTATCTGACAGGTCGTATTGAAAATCGGAGCTCAAAATGAGTAGTTCGTTTTTTTCCGGCAGGTTAGCTACGATCGCTCCCCTGCACAGTACATCCATGCACGTGTAAACGGGGTATTAAGTTAACAGATTACTAAACAAAAAATCATTCAGTTTGTATGCAACCAATGAGGTTTGAAATTTTTCACTAAGCTTCAGAGACATCCTTAAGCCTCAATGACATTGAGCTACTTTACAAGCTGCTTGTTGGCGAATTTACAATCTGCTTGTAAACTCGCCCAGTGTCATCATCGAACAAGTTAACAAGCAGATTGTGAACAATCTACCGAGAAAAGTTTAAAGCCGGTCAACTTTACTCGTTGGCGTGTGGGCCTACTGCGTCTGCGCAGTAGAGCGATAGTAGCAACCTCCCGGTAAAAAAACGAACTACTCAATACGTCCTGTCAAAATAGCACCAAAAATTACGGTTTCAACTCGCTTGGCTTCTGAGTGAGTGGAAAGGAAAATTTTGTGTGTCATCATCACAATCGCAATAGCTGACTCGCCCGCTTTTAAATTCTCCAACAAGCAGCTTGTAAAGTAGCTCAATGTCATTGACGCTTTACAAATGAAAATCAAACAGAACCCGCTTTCAGTATGGACTCATCTGCATCTTTGCGATATAAAACAGTGGCTGCAAGTCCTTCCATACCAATTAGCCGGTACCTCATTGGCTGCATACTACCTAATACCAATAAGCCATAATAAGAACATACAATTGACTTATGAAATGTTAAAACCTATGTAAATTTGGCTAAAGACCATCATATTATAATATAGTAAATCCAATGTATGGAATACACTAACAATTTCAATTGCTATAGTGAAAAATATTAATTGACACTCTTTGTGAGAGTTGGGATTTTTCTTTTGTGTATCTGACATTATTTTATGAATCACAAAATTGAATACAAATAAATTATGCATTCATAGATGAAGTGTATCAAAAAAAACAAAATGTAATGTATGCCTGCCTACTGCCTCCGAATCCTTTAAGTTTAAAATAAAGAATTTTTAAATGGGAAACATTTAATACATAATATAAGTAAATTCAATTTTTAAGTCAACTATCAATTTCATTATCACAAAGACGTTTATACATAAATGCATAACACAGATGTAACATTGTCTTCATATTCTGAGAATGCTTGAGTTTTCAAGGACAATGAAACTCGACGTTTCGTGCTCGTTGCAGAGGCCATTATCAAGAGATGACATGTTTTATGATGATAACATATCATCTCTTGATAATGGCCCCTGCAACGAGCCCGGAACGTTGAGTAAAGAAGGAAGAAGGACACACGGTGGAAACCCAAAAATCTACTACGATAAAAAACAACTGTGAAAGCCTCAATATATGTCATATTTCTACACAAGTACAAGTATCTAATCTGTCAATCACTCAATCTAAGTGGTGATGAAAATCTTTATACAGATATTTTAATAAACATATCGAATAACATGGAACTTCTCTGCACCATCTTACTGAAGTTCTGTATATCTTTTTCTTCAGATTAAAAAGTTTAAATACCTTTAACTAGTTAGGCCTTGTCCAGATGGCGCGATTTGACTCGCACGCAAAAACTCGTGTGCATTCCAGGTACATGTGACCTCATTGAACCGTCCACATGCACTCGCGACAAGCGCAAACATTATTCTCACATACACGCTTGTTTTTTATATCCATTCAAAAATTAATTACATCGCCTAGCTTGTTCACTGCCAAATGGAACGAGTTATATGGACACGGCACACATTTGGTACTTGAGCGTAAAGCGCGGTGAGACGCGTAATTTGGGCAAGGCCTTATGAATTTAATTTACTACTTAATATCTTATTGGGGTCTTGAATCTTAAACAAGTCAACTTGAGTGATGTAAATTGTTTATGGATGTTTTTTTATAGATTAGTGTAATCAAAAAATGTTTTTAGTTCTCCCTCACCCAAATTACAATAAATATGACGTGTGTAGGTAAACCCTACTACTTTCGAACTCAGTTATTACGATCACGGATATAGCGAGATCTCAGATGTAATGAGGAAACACTCGTTTACATTTTAGTTTATGATTTTCTCCATACATTTATTCACTTTTATAACGAGCTCCTTATCGGATATCATCATCATCAGCCGGAGTCAATCCACTGCTGGATGAAGGCCTACCCAAGCTTCTTCCAACTCTCTCGATCCTGTGTCGTTCGCTGCCACATATTTCCGCTGAACTTTACCAGTTCGTCAATCCAGCGGCTTTTAGGGCGACCCTGTGGCCGTTTTGTGCCCCTTGGGTACCACTGGATGACGGCATTTGTCCTTTCGGCGAGCAATGTGCCCTGCCCATCTCCATTTCAGCTGTTTGGCAACGTTTATTACATCACGTACTCCTGTATGCTTCCTAACCCATTCGTTTCTCTTATCGGATATACCGAGCTAAAATATCGTCAACAATTTTCTTAAAACTGTCGATCGTTAAAACAATTCGACCCTAAGCAATAAATCGGATTACGTTTATGACACTAGTTAAATGTCTAAGTACCTACCTAATTGGTGTTTTCACCGACAAGATTGAAAAAGTATCCGCGCATATGGTTGAAAAAAAAATAGGTACCTACCAGCGTTCATTACAATAAACAACTTCTTTTGTAGTTTATGAATGCCATGCTTGTTTCGGGGAAAAATTCTAATTGTGTATTTTTGTGACCGCTCATTTAAAAATACCTATTCTCTGATATAACGAGCAAATTCTGTCAGTCCCATCTTCCTCGTAATAACCAAGTTCGACTGTAGCTACAAGTCAGTTTGCTTGCAAGTTCATTTGCAGAGAACTACACACTACTGTTCTGACATTTCTTAGCAAATTTTCAGGGCATATAAAAAGACAATCTGTCATCAAGAAGCAGTCAATAGTATTAGACTTCGGAATTATTATTTAGTTAAAAAATCATGTAAAGTTTGTGTAAAACTGTTTATAACTCACTGCACAGTAAGTAATCATAATGAACATAAAAAATCATCGCCGTGCATGTAAGAAAATCAGAATGGCAATTGAGCAACCTTAATATTTGTGTAGTTTACCAACTTAACCATACTTCATACGCTTGCAAAATAATTTCAAATATAACAAATAATGTATAATTATATTTATAGTGAAAATTCTTTGTCAATATCAGTAATGCCATCTCAGAAATATTTGTTGGTTTTGTGATGTCCCATTTTCTGAATAATTGTCACATAATATCAGACCCCCTCCCCCTATTAGAACGTGATGTCATATATGTGAATGACACATTGCCGGTGTGTATTATTTATTGAATTGAAGTTAGAAGGTGCCAATGAACTTTTACTTGCACTAATATTTATTGGGGTAATCTTACATACAAGTGATATTTTATTAAGATTTATACTGTGTTCATGATAAGTTGTGTTATGATTTTTTATTTTGATCATTGTATGGCAGAAGAATAATGGAAGTTTGTTTTCTAACAATAAAATATATAGAAATCTCATCATTGTTTTTACTGACACCATTCTCTTTTCCCCTTTTTAACACTACTAGCCATGAGACCCAATTAGAGTAGTATTGAAACATTCACACTAATACCCAGGACTTTGAGAAATTCACAAAGTTGTATTGTGCTGTCACTGGGAATTGAACTGAGAAGCCAGTGCCTTACGCATTTGACTACGGAAGTCGAAAAGTTCAAGCATGCAAACCTTCAGTGTGGAAGTATTTTTGAGTGCTTGCACCCATGACTGCCAGCCTCTACCACATTGAGCCTGTACAACCTCCTGCATACCATCGCTCATATTATTACTTCCACAGTGGTACCCTCACCATGAAAAAATGTTTATTCGTCATTATAAGTTTATTTTTGATTACTCCGACTAATTTTATTCCCCCCAATTAGTTCAGATAATTGAAATTCATTTGTAAAATTATTTAGTATTAATCTGTTAATGAGGCCTCTTACACACTGTCGACTGATCACCTGCAATCAGAAACTCTGGGTGGTTGCCGCAACCACATGCGTAAATGCTGACTTCCTTTCTTATGCTTGGTGGTTGACAGTGCGTAAGGGGCCTGACACATTTAGTTATTTTTACTACCGGTGACAAGGATCATTTTGATATCTAAGCGCATATATTGTCAGCTCAGGCCCATAGTGCTACATCTAGGAATTATGTAGTAGTTTTGAGTAATGGCTGATCAAAGTTTTGACTCGCCTATACTGACAAAAACATCGGCCCTACGAGGACAACTAGTAATTTTAGAATCATAAAAAGTAAATAATTGACAACAAGCTTTTGCAGTCTCTCTTCAAGGCAATATCTCTAGTATTAAAAAGACCATAAGTAGACATGTATAAAAATTATTTATTAGTTTAGAAACAAAAAGGTACTTATATTATAGTATATTTACATTATTAGCGTTGGAAGGTTACCATTGGAACATAATAAAAAAAATTTAATACTAAACAATCATATTACTATACACACTTGAACATTCCACATAATTTTAATCAAGCCTATTGGAAAATTACAGAAAACAAACATTCTATTAATACAACTGAACAAATTACAATACACATTAAAAACGATTGCTATCAAAGGAAAATTAATAATATGTAGAACATTTTCCTCTGTATGTTTACAAATAGTTAACCTATCAGTAGAAAAGACAACATCCTTATCGACTACTTAATCTGCAAGCCAGCCAACTGCACTTTTGACCAAAAATGAGATTTTGTTATAAAGCATGTTTTCTATGCTCACACAAAATTTCAAACTCCTAAACCTATAAATAAATGCGTTATCGTTCTTCACACAAAACACCCAACTGAAGGTGCCAAATTTCAAATATCATAAATGGACCATCTCCGCTCTTTATATAAATTTTCTTTATAAGTATATAAAAAGGAAGCTAAAATACTGGATTAATTCATAGTGCAGCTTATTCGTAAAAAAAATAGCTGTCTGTTGAAAGACATTTAAAGCTAAATTGATAAGTGAGAATGACGTTTCAACAAAATAATTGAACGAAGTTAAGGTCCTTTCTACTTTCAGTCAATTCAACTATGAATCATCCATTTGAGTCGATAATGCATCGGCGTGCGGAAACAATTTATTTCGAATTTTTTGCAATTACACAAGAGTGCCTTTGTTTTATTTCTGAGTTAACGTTTTCATATGAAAAAGTTTTGAAGTGATCGGATGAAATAATGTTAACTAACTAACTAACAAAATCACTTGATTACAACTATCGCTTGAACATAAACTGTGGGAACATTCTTTTTCAACATTTAACATTAAAAAATCAACATGACTTGGGAATGCAGGATTAGTTTGTATCGAAAAGAAATTTTATGTCGAGTACCAATGTATTAGATATACTATGTAATTATAATTTTAGGAATCTATCTACGCGCTGCAGGTCTGGCATGGCAGGAGGCGCGAGAGTTGGTGATGGACCGAAGTAAGTAGCGCTTACTTGTGCTTGACAGGGTGAAGTAGTAGTTTAGGACTAAGCATAAAAACAGGTAGGTAAATCACCATTTTCTTTTAAAATCAATTACCAATATAGGTCTGTAGACAGAGTGAACCGACTTGTTATAATATGAGGAATGGTTGTTATTGGAAAGTAGCCAGTTTGCACAGTCCAGTGGAGAGTTGAATGAATGTAGGATCCAACGCGTGGGCTATTGCAACCATGATGATGATTATAATAATTACTATATATTTGCTTAAGGCATCAGGTCTTTGTTCTGGATCAAACACATCGAAAATATAACATGTGAAACGAGTGACGGCTTCAGAAGTAATTGAACCAAAATAAAGTGTATGAATCACAATTTGAATGTTGCAAGCTGGCAGTCATTCTAAACAAACCGTCCATTCGCTTTATTCAACCATTAAACCTATGAATGATGATGCCAATAAAGATAATTTTTCACAATGCAAAAAATTGCAAGACACAGTAAACTAGATGTTTTTTTTTAATCTTATCAATATGCATATCGAGTTTTTTTATCTATCCTACAGGGACTTGAAGGCCACAGAACTTTTAATGAGATTACATAAAAAAATAATGTAAAAAATTAAAAAAAAGAATTTTATTCATAAAATAGTTAACTCTCGATTTACCGAGCAATAGATTAACTGTGATTTAAAAAAAAAACTATATATTCGAATGATTAAATTCGTAGTAGATATTTAAGCATTTGAATTAAATCTTGCATTCGCGGTAGGCCAATTGAGAAGTGCTATGTGATCCACTATTATAATTATATTTTTGCAGATAACTCATTTGTCATTAGTGAAATTGGGTAAGAATATTATGATAATCACATGATTTTTTCAACGATGTTTAGGATTAAAAAGATTTTCCGATAAATCGAGAGTCAACTGTAGTTCCAATAATAGTCTAAAATGTGTAACAGTTTCAAGAGTACAGCTGTTATTTGAAGGAACGAGACATGGCAGTTATTCTCATTTTAATTTTCTCTTGTCTTTTATGACCATTGTACATGACTAAAGCATATTTTATGGATGCCAACCCGTAGATTGATAAGTTACTGTAAATGAAGGCCACATTGCTATCAGTTGGGTTTTAAATACCAGGTGATAATATTCACATAAAATGCATTTAGCTTTTTATTGGACACAAAATATGTCTCCAATTTGAATTAAGGCTATACCTCAGCTGAGGCATGGTCTAAAAAGATCATGACTAGGCGATGCGCGGATTGTGCAAATGTCGCGAGCCGAATAAAATATAATTTGTCATAAAAATCCAACATGCGTCCATTTAATGTTATGTTTATTGTTATATTACTAATAATAATAGTATATTCATTGACATGTTTTCTTTTTCAAGTACATGCGGAACGTTTTTTAGTCAGTTTTACACGATTTAAGAATATATTCCTCCGACGCCATCACAAAACAAATTGACGTGCTCACAAGTCGACTATCGCTCTCCGAATAGCAACGCGGCCGAAATTACGTCCCACATAGTGTTGAGAATTATTTGCCGTTTCACTTATGTACGCTCTTAAGTATTGACCTACTCATGAAATTCATTTGATTATTTAGAAAACGGTATTAAAATTAATGAGTTTATCAAGGATTCACTTCACTTCAATTTGGAATAATTTTCATGAGTTTCATATTTTTTAAGCATGTCTTTAAAAATGAACGAAGGTTATAAAAGCCCAGACCACAAGATCAGAATTGAGAATTGAAAACAAAAAATATCTCTTCTGCCTGTATTGGCATGCAATGAGGATTTCCCGCAATGATCATATCAGTGTTGCCAAGTCAAAATTTTTAATTTCAGTAGAATGTGTAAAAAAAAATCAGTAGATTCGACAAAATATCAGTAGATTTCTGTTTTAAGAAAAAAATTTCGCCGCGGGCCGCAGGTTCCCAATTTTTCATAGTCGGCTTGTTTTTTTTAGGAAAAATATTTCGTCGCGGGCCGCAGGTTCCCAGATTTTCATAGTCGGCTTGTTTTTTTTAGGAAAAATATTTTGCTCGTAATGAATCAAAAATGATCATATCACCAATGAGAAGGCTTTAAGACGACTGAATAAGCCAAGAGGTAAAGGATAGCAGGGGTCTCACTAGAAAGAAAATCTCTTGGCTACACAACTTCCGTAACTGGCTCAACATTCAAGGCATCGATAATCCGAGTGTTTCAGTATATGGAGACATACCGCAACTTGATCCGTGCTCGGAAATTTGTACGTATGCAGTTCACCGTATCACACTTCACCGTGAAATGTTGTATCCGAAATATATGGTCGTATATTAAAGACCGTCCAACCTCTTTGGGTTGTATAGTACTGAGATAAAATTCAGGTCTAAATAAAACACGGTTCTTGTTGGTATACAGGAATTTAGCGTCAAACAAATTTTGAAAATAGTACAAGTCGTATTTTTTTCATCTCTTTCCGATAAGAAAGCTCACGACGAACTATGCTACCTACGAAATACGTACAATTTACATGTAACCAGCTTGATCAACTTCCTTTGATAGAAGACAGTTCATGAGTAGAATAAATTAACACAGACAAAATACCAGGTCAGGCTGGCAAGTAGCCAAATTTTTACAGTGCACATTTTGAATTATCTGCGCACATGCATCATAAAACTAAGGGGAATATTGCTCCGGTGATCCTCAGTGTGCTGTGTTCCACCAATTGTGAACCATTGTCAATGAGATTATATTAATTTTTCAATTTGGAGTACTTAATTTTCATATCTATCTCTTTCATGGCTTCGTTCAACATTTCTTTATCTTCCTCGAACTTCTGTGTGACTACGTTTATTAGAAGTTGCTGTGTAATATTTAAATACTCCAACACCTGTTAAAAATAAAACAAAAACAATTACTTTTTACCAAGATTAATTTTTAATATCGTAGGCCTAATATGCAAACCTTCTATGTCTATTTTATGTAAATGTTCAGGAAAGAGTTAAAACTTATTATTTATCACATTTCTTTGACGATATGTAAAATGGTTGATCTTGTGCACTAGTGAGCAAGTTAAGTAAATCAACTTAAAAGTTAAACACCGTGTGATTGTAAATTCTGCATAGTTGTTTTCAACATTCTGTAAATGAGGTCTCATTCTCAAATGATCATTGATTATAGGTAAATCAGTATACAGTGGTACCATGGGCACGGTAAAAACGGCTTGTAGTTGTATTGTTTGCTAGCATTGAAACAAGCATTGCAGAAAACAATTCCAATACATCTGCGAATCGTCTATGGTGCCAATGTATACTGATTACTCGACCGAGGGTACTTGATGGAAATGAATTTAAGCTTTGTACTATTCCATTTGAGTACTGTATACTATATTCCAATTGTATACTGATTTACCAATACAATTCTATGAAAAAAGCGGTTTGGAATTCATTCTTTATTCAATGCCCTGACCGCTACATCATAATGGTAGATTCGTATGTTTTGGTGGCTGTTTTTCTTCAGGCGATAAATTTAAACTGCTCTTCCCTTATCGCACTAATTACACAAATAGTTGAAATCAGATATGACAACTACCGAACGGCCAATCGCCAATCGATATCTTTTAGAAAATTTAAAAAAAAATGTTGTTGAACGGAAAATATTCAGTTGGCTGTTCAGAATATACATTTTTAGGGCCCATGAACGAATCTTTATAAACTAAGGCCAACGTGAAAGAATTTTTTTTTTTAATGACTGCAGTTTGTGATGATGAATTTGCTGTCAGGTTCTTGCAAGAACATAACATAACAATGTATAATACACCAGTGATTCCTAACAAGGGTGCTGCGAGTTGAATTTGCAAACATTAATAAAAAAATACAACTTGAATGATTTAGTAATACAGTATAAAAAAACTGTTTAACATTACATATTTTAATGTCAAATGTTAAATCATAGTTATCATTATCGTGGGTCCCAGGTTCGAATTCTGGGTCTGGCAAATAATAGCATGGGGCGGGGCTAACATCCATTTCTGATAAAAACAAAAAAAACTGTTAATACGAACCTCCACTCTGTGGAGGCCCATATGATCTTATTAGGATCGGATGTGATCAAAGAAGAAGTTATCATTGAAGTACCTAGTGCGAGTTATACTCGGGATGGAAATTTTTATAGCAACAAGTTAAAAAAGAATAAAAATTCAGCCAGCCCATTACACATTGTACTACAAGAGCTACTGTTAAGTCAGGTTGGGAATCACTACGTTAAAGACTTAAGTACCAAAAGATTATATCGTACTGTCATAAATCGTTCCGGCTTTCCAATTGTGGCGAACATGCAGTAGGAGGCGTGGCTTTTATGTTCCTGCCAAGGTTCATCATCCTCCTCCCAACCATTTAGTTCCTTCCCGCAGAGAAAACATTTCACAAGATCCACATCCCGCGTACTGCCGATCTTGTAGAATCCTGCCTCTGCCATTTTTTTTATGTTGCACTTCTTTGTGTCGTCAAAGGGCCAATTTTTAAACGTGGCTAGCCGATGGAACTCTGATTTTAGGAGACTCAAAGATGATTGAGTGTCGGCGTTATTCATCTGGGGACAAAATTATTAAATCAAGTAACATACTTAAGCCAGGTACTCATTAGCAAGCCGTAACTGTAACCGTTCCAGATCTGTAACCAACTCTAGGTGCGGAATCTTTATTTATTAGGCTCGCAAACTAATTATTTGGTGTCCATACTGGTTAATGTATCTGTAACGATCACAGTTACGGCTCGCTAATGAGTACCCCTGGTATAACATTTTTCGACTTAAGCAATGTGGTTAAATTACGAATACAGGTGGTGATACATTCTACTTTCGTACAATTCGTTATTTTAATGTAACGTTTGTTAAAATTTAGATTTTTATCGACAATGCAAAAATTGTACGTTTCCATGCAATCGCTCCCCTCTCCTTCGATAAATGAATATTTTAAAATACACTTTGTGATGTTTTTTATTACATTGCTCTATTTTCACACATTTTCAGGAACCAAGAATTTTATAGCTCCCTGCAACTACAATTTAAAAATAAGGTACCTATTGAGATATCCAGGGTTCAGTGACTAGCTCAGGTGTTGATAGAACCCTGGATTCACAAAAATTAAATAAAAAAAGTCTTTCTTATTCGTACGGTCTTATATTTTCATGGTTAGTTTTACAAAAGTTTAATTTCGGGTTTTTACAGAGTTACAGTGAGTCAGGTCTGTTCGCTTTGACCAAAGGAGGCTCACTGCTCGCCACGGGGTTCTTCTACCATGATCTTTTGATTTGGCGAATCACGAGGTGGACCTTAGCGCCGGCGCGTGACGAGTCAGCGTTGCGCAATGCGCGGCAAAATTATAATATTTGAATTTACTTCATTCCTTCATTTAAACCTTATAACTAAACATTTTATTTCTTATAGCTAGTACATATTTTTTTTTTTTTTATAAAGCAAATTTATTATATTTTTAAACTATTGATTGCATACATCATCTTTCATACTTTAATATTACCTTAACGTTTGCTTTTCATCTACGTCCGGCACATTACCTCCATATACCGGACGAAGGACTTTACCTAAGAATAAAACATTTACGTAGTTGAGCAGGGAATCAGATCACGTGTTTTATTCAATTGTTTATAGAGATCAGGGTAGCGGTTCAGCCCGATTTTATTTAATATTTATAAACACCAAGAAAAGCCTGTTGATAACAGGTACGTGTCACTATACAATGTACTATATTTTGTACAATACAATTTTGTGACAAAGCTTTTTACCATGGTCAATAATACGTCCACAAGAGCATGACATGACATTATATTGCCAATTAAATTTTTATTACATTATCCATTAAAAACAATGTCAGATTACGCATTAGTCTACACGGGTTATAGTTCCATCAATATAAGTTATCCGCTGAGTGAGGGCGCCACAATATGCTAACATTTGACATATCATTCAATACTTTTTACACTGTGATGAGCTTAGTTCTAAATTAGAACACCTGACGATTTATGATGGTACATATATCTATAGCTACAGTGAGTGTCTTATTTGTTTAAAATTCTGGTTTCTTTTCCTTCTAATAAGAGCCCTGTGGTGAACTCAACACTACACTCATAATTTTAGGCACGCACCTGAATTTAAACAAAGTCGAAGGCACTAATTAAACTTGCTGCGGCTGTTTATTACTGGCCATGTATGAGAAAGGGTATTATGATATAGATTATAAAATGTAAAGGTAAATTTACCTACTATATTACAGTTAGAAGAAGCTTGGATTTATTTGCACCAATAGTGTGAATTTTAAGCTATCGCAATCATAACTGTTTACATGTAAAAGTGCTGACTGTCTCGTCGAGTAAGTAACACATTGTATGGTGCTATTTGACAGGCCGCGAAAATCGGTTAATGTCAAAATGAGTCTCTGTGTGGTGCAGTTCGTTTTTTTCCGGTAGGTTCACCACTATCGTTCTACTGCGCAGACGCAGATATCACACAGTCCAATTGTCGCATGAAAATTCAGAAGCTTCTGAACTTTTTTGATTCATTTGCTACTTACATGATAATACGTGCTTACACCTACATTTTATTGTTATGGCTGCGATAATAGGTATTGTCCGCAGTAAATTCATGCAAGTGTAAACAGGGTATTATGTATTAAAGTTAAATTGGTGTGTGTTATTCAAGTTTGTTTGGTACTACTGCAGTTTATTTTGTTACTGAAATGGTGATGCTCACAAAAATGGAATGCGCCTTCCTTCATATTTACAAGTATAGTCGTAGGCAGAGGGTAAGTGGATACGTCCTATGTTTAAATATTTTCTTATATAATTATATAGAACTTTTCAACTGTCCTCCGAATCCTGGATCAATTTATGAGTCAATAAAACACGTAATTTTTCAAATTGGTCGGACGAACAATGCAGTAATAATCGTTCTAGATTTGCTCACCTTTTAGAGGAATGTGAAAACTGTCACCAGTTTAATTTTTATATCCGGAAAGTTTGGTATATTGGTGTAAAGTTAACAAAATGATTCAATAAGTATGACTCGAACCAGTCGGTTTTAAATGTCAAAACTCGAATTAAAATTAAATTTTCAAACTCAACGAACTGTCAATAATGTTACCAGTCACTTACTAGTCAATAATAGACATAAATTAAAATTTACCTCCATATTAAAATTATAGGTACCTAAATGTAAAAAAGGTAGATTATTTCTTATAATTAACTAGCTAAGGACGTATTAATTTATATTTATAATAATTAACGTTTGAATTCAGTTTAACGATTCTTTTATTTTCAAAAAGCGACTATTAATATTATTATAATAATGTCCCATCCCATTATGGTCATGCTCTATGGCCATGTATTCGTAATTTCTCTATGGATTTCGTCTAATATTGCGCCAATTTTGCTGTCATTTAAAATAATACAGGTTTTTTCTGTCTAAAGTAAAATTCTTTTTACTACTCGTACTACGTGTTAAAACTGACTCAATTATAATAAAATGGCAAGAACTAAAGCTTCGGTCGTAGGAAAAGGTATATAATACTATTAACTTCAATTTAAACTTGCGTGAAATTACTTGACAACCATTTGACAACGTTCTCAAATCATGCTCATAAAACTTGTCACAAAATTGCATTTTGTTGTAGGTATATTATGTTACGTTTGAAAATCGGTATCTACAGACGTTTTAATTGAATTTCAATTGCTCTCAAATGTTCAATATATAAAAAAAATCGATCAATATTACATGTGTGTTGTTTACTAATGTAAAAATGATTGTCTTTTTCAGTCTTCAGCGGAAAGAGCTCAGCAAAAGTAAGCAAATCTCAGCCATCTAAAGCGCCGTCTTCAAAGGCTGGTTCTTCAGGTTAGATAAACGTCGAATTAATTTATTAGTTGAAATGTCGTGCTTTTGGGTCTTATGCCGTGTCTACATTGGCAACCTCGTTAAATTTCGATTCGCAGATGTTGATAAATAGCCTTAAAGCTCTTTTTTCTCCCATCCCTTTCTAACTGTAGATATACCCAATCAACATTCAATCCGTATAAAACCTGGTTATACCATCGAGCAAGAGTAAAATAAAATCTTATTAGGTTATACACTTCCACTTTCAGAGTGTTATATTCACATGCTGCACAGCCGTAAAAGTTATAAAGCGTAATGCAGAACCAAAAGATAGACGTCTATGTCGAAATCGGTGACCTATAGACGTGTTGTTACGCATTGTTTGTCTTTTCTACCTACGCTTCTAAGTATAGTTCATTATGATCATAAACTACATGATGTTACAGTTTGAGTAAATGTGCCATATTACATCATACCGTACAGTTCTCTCAACTAAAGCTGGTGTTTCTATACTGGTATCTGTCCCCTTGTCCAAAGAAGTTCACAGGAATTAGAACAAGAGCGATTATTATGCATTATCGACAAAAATCTAAATTTACGAAATAGCGAATTCTACAAAAGTGTTGAACTGTCTCTATTGAAAGCTTTCGAAAACTTGAAGTCCTTCAAAGATTTTATTATTGATTTTCTAAAAATACTATTCAATGTGATATTAGTTTTGTAAGCAGTCTTATCATATCCTATTGGTAGAGTATTATGAGATTAAAGTAGTCTTTCTATTATGAGATATAATATAAAGCGTTATATTATTAAAGCTCATTGACGTTTCATTCATATTGGTCCACAGGTCCACGAGCCAAGTCATCTGGAAGCTAGCTTTAAATCTTTCTTGATGGATTGGGTTTTTGGATTTGTTTTTAGGTCCATGGTTTGGCACAGGCGGCAACCCATACTTCCCGCGAGAAACCCCCGGCTGGCAGAAGCCTATCACCAACTTCTTCGGCGGACTGCCAGTCAAACCGGATGCCGATGGACAGGTTCCGAGTATGTATAACGTCATTAATGGTGTTTGATGTCAATCTACCTCGCTTGCATTCCTATATGGTGGAGAACTATTGTTAGTTCCGTGTTTTATCATAACTATCTGGGCTGAGCTCTGTCAGATTTCCTGATACGTCACCATTCTTTTCAAAGTCTTTTAACCAATGAATCATTTGTGGATATTTTAAATTGTTTAAACCAGGGGTTAACAAACGTTTTCGTTAAAGGGACAATTTTGAAATCAAAAATATTTAGCGGGCCGCGCTTTCTTTTGTAAATATTTTCTGTTTTTAAAAAACGTAAGACAAACAAATAAAAAAACATAAATATGTAAACTTATATTTTTTACTTCGGCTTCACACTCATTGATTTGCGGTTATATTTTTCAACATAATATGTATAATATGATTAAACACAATTTTAATTTGACAGCTAACAACACAACAACTATGGCAACGGCGTGCCCGTAACTGGGCCTGCGCCAAACCCCCCTTACTTCGCACATCCGCATACACAAATATCAAAGTGTCTGACCATTCAGTCTTGCCAGAGGAAATTTTATTCTAAATGTAATTTTTAATATTCGATATGAAGTTTAAAATAAAAATACTTAATTACAAGATAAAAAGAACTTTTTATATACAACGTTTTTAAATTTTCTGTTGAACCATATAAACTTGACTTGACTAGCTTAAACGATCAAACAAATTTGTACTTGACATGTCATATTGATTTTGATAGTAACGCACATATATATTAATAATTTAGTTGCTAGGCCCCAGAGCCATAGCAACCAATAATGGTGTCGAAATAACTTTTCACACAAAACAAAATTAACTGAAAATGAATTCAATTCTACTTAAAGATGGCTAAAAGTATTAAAAAAATGCATTGGCATTGTGTTCTGATATATTCTAAAAGTTTCAAATGTCTAGCTAGTCGGGAAGTTAGTTAAAAATCGGTTGCAAGATTTGTACCGGACAAAGAACCACCGGACAAATAAGAATACGAGCTAAGAAAAATGTTGTAAAATAATACAGATTTAACATGAATCTCGCGGGACACACTTTGTGAACTCCTTGTTTAAACCAATTTTTTCGGTAAATAGATTTCTTACTTTCATCTCCTACCATTATCAACTTTGCTCCAATTATATTATATATATTTTATTCTTTCTTATTTGAGAAACAGATATACCCTTTAGATCTATCACAATAGTCCTAGTTATAGTTGACTGTTCATTGAAGTAGAATCAACAAAAATAACTGTTTCAAAACCATTATAATGGAGTTCAATTAATAATTCATCAGGATAACGCTGTTATTCCGGAAAAGGCGTCAATTGTTTCTCTGTTCTCTTTCAGCATCGAGTAAATCGGATGTTCCCAAACGAAAGCGGAAGACGATGGCGATATCTTCAGACACGGAGTCGGATTGCGAAGAAACTAAACCCGACCAAGCTGCAGATTTAAATGAGACAGACGCCAACGTCAACATTTCATTGAACGACACCAATGTTTCAGACAGACTCGATGATTCTGATGTTCACCTATTGCCGTTAACTGAAGACGGGAGTTCGCATAAAATCGCCGAGTATTTTAATGTTGACAACAGTGCTAGAAACATTGCTACCAAAAAAGACGAGCCGGACTCCAAAAATAATAATATTGACGTTGTAAACGATACTTCTTTTGATAAAATCGACGATTGTAATACAGAATCTGATGAAGTCATTAAAGTGAAACTGGGAATGTTTAAAAACAAAGGGAAAGGTAAAGGAAAGGGTAAAGGGAAAAAAAGTAGTAATTCCGCTGAAAGCAAGCTTGTTGAAAACGGGAAAACAGATTCCGAGAATATTGATGAATCTAATGGAAATAAGACTGCTGTTAACGGTAATATGAAGGCTACGGAAAAGGAAAACTTGAAACCGTCTAATGTGAATGAAAATACAAAGTCAATGAATGCTAATAAAGTAGATGTCGGTAAAAAACATGAGTTGGACGAAGTGGTCGGTGAGAATTTGCCAAAGAGAGTGAAAATAGACGCATAATATTATTGACAATGTACAATATTGCAAACCTAGATGAAATGAGCAGTACATATTAAGAATATTTTAACTATATTATATGTAATAAGTTTCGTTACAAAGTTATTCATATCATCGTTGGGATGTTCAAACTTCCGATGTGACAATTTTATTAAAATGCCTTTTTTATATTAACCCAATGTTTACGGGCTCTATTAATAATTTTTTTAATTAACGTGTTAATTTGCATTTGAAAAGCAATTAGCAAAAATGCAATTTTGTGCTGCCCGTAAGCATTGGGTTAATTAGACTACATTATCATTTATGACACTGTAACCCTTGGCGGGTATTGACCTCATTCAAAAAGTTCTCCCATCCTGGACAATTCAGCGCTGACATTCTCAAGTTGCTTTGAGTGAGCATTCTTCATTCATTCAAGTCTCCTGTGGCGCAGTCCAGGCATCTTATTTTTGGCTGTCCAGGTCATGTCCAGTGTTTTGAATGTGTGAGTGTCGTACGAAAATGAAACATGCATCATAGACACACAGTAGTGTGTGTTGCAACTTTCAAATACACCAGTATTGAATGAGCGTCCGTGCATAATCCGAGAGCAGTTGTCAGAACGAAGGACAAGCTTAGAATGATGTATTCTTGTCACGTGTTTAAGTTCATCCCAAATTCTTCCAAACTCAGGATCGGTTGCCAGTTACTCCACACCCCTTAGGTATATCAGTTCCCTGGTTGTGTCATTTTGGTTAGATGTTTTAAAATTATTAGTCTTTTTATTATCTCTACTATTATGTAGAATCGATATTAATGATTTTTATTAAAATACAATATAATTTATAGTTTTCAATAAAGATAATTTTTATATAATTTTTATTGGTGACAATGCCATTGTGAATTTATTAACAATATTGTCTGATAACAACGACTATGTGCTTTGTTATTTTTAATTAAATGAATATTTCTAATTTTATATGTTATATGAACTTGACTTATGCATAGTTACTCGAAAACTTTAAACAAGCTAGTAATTAAGTTTTATCGACAAGGCTCCATTTAATTATGTATATTAAGTAAATAATAACACCATCATAATAAATTTAAAATTTTTTTATAATAAATTCTTTTATTTTTTCCTGAGTTATCACTGGAATTTGATATTTACCAACCTAATCATCATACACAATAATGTTACAATGCCATTATGACTTTAACACTTAGAAATTATACAAGATAAGGTCGAGGAAGCCATATGAGTAAATTTAACATACATAATACAATTTAATTAAGGCTATACCTCAGTTGAGGCATGGTCTAAAAAGATCGCGGCTATGCGATGCGTGGATTGCGGGTCGCGGGTGCAAGCCTGGCACCCCCCAATACATGAAAATTATCAGAATGATTTTAAACATTGAAATTGAAAGCCAATAAACTATACCTTGGGCCTAGACAAATAAAAACACGGCAAAAAAATGATTTTAATTTCGAAACACTAATGTCAGGTTTTTTAGAAACCCAATCCTTAATGGAACTGTCAAAAAAATATCGGTGTCCACCCGAATTCCGGAGTGGTGTAGGTCATGGCTGGGGAGGGCTGACAGGGTATCTAGCCTGGGGGCCCGGCGTGTCGGGTTGACCAGATAAGTGAGATAAACACATAATAAATTAGCTTTAATTGTAAAAAAAAGTCGCCTGCGGCCCTGCGCTATTATGCTTCATGGCCATGAACATTTTTGATTATATAATTGTGCAATATATTTTCTCATTATTATGTGTCGATACTTGACAGTTCCATTATTAAAGTAGATGTATTAAATATCGCCAATAATTCACTATATAAGTACCCTCAATTTGAACTAAAACACAATTTGAAAAATGTTAATGTAGTATTTCACACTGCCTTTAATCTTAGCGGTAGGTAGGGGGCCCGCCAAATATCCTAGCCTGAGGGCCCATTTCAGGATGTGGGGGCCATGACTGTAGGTGCACCGAGTGCAATAGACAAAAGACCGACAAACGAGAAATTAGGCTGTGTTGTGTTGAGTAGGTTTGTGTATAAGTAAAATGCACTTATACTTTTTTTGTCCATTTTCAATTAATATTTTGGAACCTCAATATTAAAAAACCAAAAATCGATAAAGATTCGGCGAAAAGAATGGCTACACCCACTAGTCGGTGGTGGTGTAAGTCAAAAGAACATTTTTTTTCACTGGAATTCGCCATAAATATTGTAGCTCTCTAGACCAAGCGGGTATCATAGCCGATAATATTTGAGTAATGTTTTAGCATACTAGGCGCACATGTCTAGCGTGGTCGCTGTTAGTCACTTCCAATCCGCCAGTCGCTGATGACATGCTCAACGGTTACCGCCGTTATGCCTCCAATTTAATAAAAACTAGGAGAAACTACAAATATACCGCCGTGTATTATGAAAATATGTAAAAATAATTATATGCAGAAGTAAAATAGCCTATGGGACTAATTTACATTCTCCTCCTTGGGCCCCCCCCAATATTAAATCCTGGGTGCGCCACTGAAGGTGGTTGTTAGTAATTTTGAACAATCACAAGCACCTAGGCTTTGAGAAAAACACATAAATATTGTGTCCTCACCAGGATCGAACCCAGAACTCGGGTGAGAGGCCAGCGCCTTACGCACTGCACCATGAGAACTGCCTCAAGAAAGAGTTTGCTATCAAATTAAACAAAAGGTCTAGTCCAGCGCTCGAAATGGAAAAGTTTACGAACCGGAGCGCTCGACAAATTTTCTGAAGATATTTACATAGTCATCAAATCGTATGTGTATTTTATAAAAATAAGTGTGTCAGATTTTCTATTCTATGGCCTATCTAGCTCAGACGGTCAACATATTTTTTCCACGAGATGGAGCGATAATTTTACAAATTTCACGAGCCGGAACGGCGCTCCGGTGCGTTCCGTTCCATTTCGAGCCCTGAGTGCATCTAAGACCAGTGCTTATACTCATGGATCTGTGAAATGTTTCAGTAAAACTAAAAAGGTTTATGAATAGGTACTTTTTACAATTATGTTCACGTATATATTAAAATTTGTCAGATAAGAGCATAAAAAAACTATTAAAATATTTATGTTGACCAAAAATAATACTATCAAAACAAGAAATAAATGCACGGGAAACAATATTAAAAGTCATTACTTTTAATTAATCCCTGATTAAACATAAGAACTTCTTTACAAATCAGCTCGATGAATCTACGGATTTTAGAAATTGCACACAGTTAATAATTGTTTTGTAAGTTTTGCAATATCGCTAGCTTAGTATTGGTTTGTGACACAGACCAATTTTATCGAAAAAAACTTTTTTACGTAAAACGATCTTTTAGTATTGTTATGTTACATATCCAGTGACAAAACACCAAAAAAGATTGAAATAAACTACTTTTAAGTATATTTTTGTTCCAAATCCATAAAATTCAAACAAAAGATTGCATTGGTTTGTTCCATATCCGGATATGGAACAAACCAATAATAATAATTTGCTACGCTGTTTTATAATCACTATTGAATTGTTCCATATCCCTTTCGACCAATGGGATCGAGCATTTTACCTGGAAGCATGTGGACAAAGAACAAAACAATACGAAATAATTTTAGTCGTTTTATTTGTCAAGTTACTTTTAGTCACGTCTGCAGACTGGTAGAACGCTCATGCTTCATAATATTTGATTTTTGACACTTTAAAATATTATTTTTTTTTGTGATCGGATTATATTATTATAAAAATACGTTTTAAAGTAAAAATAATGGATCATCATACTTCTCCCCCTAGAATTTCTGAAGAAGACTGGATGTAAGTAGGAATATATTATATTTCATTAACATATCTAGTATATAATTATTGTTTAATTTAATAAAACGCATTTTTTTTAATATATAAATTTTACACTTTAATATATAAATTTGGACTGGTTTTATCTGCCTCAAAGACATTTTCAACTGGTCCCTCTGAGGCGGACGAACCAGATCCAAATTTATATACTTATATTAAAGTGTTTTTTTTTAATTAAACAATAATAAAACGCAGTTCCACCATGAATTGACAGTTAATACAATAAAGTAAATCTAGTAGGTATATACCTATATATTATATTTAAGATCTGTGTTTAACATGTATAAATAATTGGTGAAGATCTATTTTAGAGGTATTCCTGATTCATGTATGATATTTAATCAAGACGTAACAAATTTAAGATCTTTCTAAATAATTTTTATTTTTGTTACAGGTCATTTAAAGATATATTTGAATCTCCAGAAAAAACAGATATTATATTGACCGCTGTTCCACGTCCTGCCATCTGTAGTGAAAAATTAATTCTGAAAGATATTACAAATTCTTATCATTTGGACGATATAACAGGAGAATTAGTTCTCCAAACAGATAAGGTAATAATAGATGATTCACCAAAATCGAGCCTTGATGATGTCACCACAACTATTACTGTCGATCAAGAAGAAGAGATTGCAGATAAAAGTAATTGGATATTGGACGAAGTCACTGGTGAGTTTATACAACCATTACATAAAGAGAAAAATCTTACTCGAAAGAGGAAAGCTAATCCTTTAGCTTGGAAACAAAATATTCGTAAGCAAAAAAGACAAAGAGGGGATGAATATATTAATATTCACAATAAGCTCATGATAAAAAGAAGTGTTAAAGGGCGTTGTTCATTGAGCTGTAGTTTCAAATGTGCGGAAAATTTTTCTGTGTTCGTACAAGAACAAATTCACCGACAATATTGGAATTTAAATGATGACAAAAAGTCACATTTTATCAACAAATTTGTCATAAGCCAAAAACCAGCTCGAAAAAGGACCAATAACGAGAACAGTAAGAAATCACAAGTTTTCAAATATCACTTTGAGTATGAAAACTTATTAAAATGTGTGTGCAGAGATTTTTTTTTAAAAACGTTGGATATCAGTAAACAACGGGTATATTATTTTTTCAAGACAATAAAGAATCCTATTACAAATATTCCTCGGTCTCCTCTTAAAGGAAAGAACATAAAAAGACATACCGAATCGATTAAATTAGAAGAAGTGAGAAAACACATACTTTCATTCCCTGTCGTAAACTCACATTACTGTCGTGCGGGTACTAGAAAAGAATACCTGGAATCAGGTTTGAATTTATCTAAAATGTACGATCTTTATCGTTCCGATCATACTGACCCAGTGAAAAAGAACATATATGATAAGGTTTTTAATCATGAATTTAATTATGAATTTTACCGGCCAAAAAAGGATCGTTGCGATCGCTGTGAGGAGTACAAAATGCTTAAATCACCTTCTATAGAAGAAATCCAGAATCAGGAGATACATTTGAAGAAAAAAGAAAACGCTCGATTAGAAAAGAGCAACGACCGTGCTAGGAGTACTGATAAAATCGATGAAGTTTGTGCTGTGATAACATTTGATTTGGAAAATGTTTTTTCTCTTCCAAAGGCAAACGTATCTAATTTTTTTTATAAATCTAAACTTAATGTCTTTAATTTAACAGCTTATTGTAACATAAATAAAACTGTAAGTATATAATTGTATTTGGCACGAATTCTTAAATGGCAGATCTGGTAATGTGTTGGCAAGTGCATTGATCAAAATACTGTCGCAGATCATTCGTGACATTCCAGCCATTAAACATATAATTTTGTGGTCGGATAATTGTGTACCTCAAAATAAAAATTCTGTCATGTCAACTGCTCTCCTTAAATTGTTATCATCCGATATATGTTCAAATATTAATATAATTGAACAAAAGTTTTCTGAACCTGGGCATGGAACATTACAGGAGGTAGATACTGCTCATAGCGTAATCGAACGTTCCCTAAGAAATTTGGAGGTTTATTCTCCACTTTCATTAATTCGGTACTTGCTGAAAATTTCATCAAAAAAAATGATCTTTAAAGTTTTACAGATGACAGGGACAGATTTTTTTGATTACCAAGCCATTGCAGCCTCTTATGCTTTTACCGATATTCAATACACAAAACTAAAACATTTACAATACGAAAAAAAATCTCTTCTGTCCAATGTAAAATGGAGAAAGGATTTCAACGATGACTTTATTGAAATAAATTTGATTAGTCGTAATATAATTACCCCTCGCAGTAGCTCTAGGAAAAAAAAATTGGTTCCACTTCCTATAGAAAATAATAATTACAATATTTTACCTCAAATACCTGTTTTAAAAAAATGTGTTTCATCAGGAAACAAGAAAATTGTTGACATTAAGTCCATGATGAAATTCATGCCACAAAATGATAAGGATTTTTTCAACGCATTATTTGCACTGTAAGCAATAATTATTATCAATGACGGGTTTTTTCTGGAAACCATTGTATAATTTGTTTAATTGCCTTAGTTTAATTGCATTGTAAGCAATAAAATTACGGTTTTTTTACTAGAAACCATTGTATAATTCGTTTAATTGCCTTATTTCCCTTGAGATTTTTTTGGATGATATTGTATTATTATTAGAAATTTATTTTTATGTACTTTTCAATCTATACCTAGCATAAGATTTTTTTTAAATTCTCATTGTAACATTTTTTTTATCGTAATAGATAAATGATAAATGTAAATGACCTATCTATAATGTATTATTAAGTCCATGATCAAGTTCATGCCACAAGGATTTTTTCAAAACATTGTTTGCATTGTAAGCAATAAAATGACGGTTTTTCTTACTAGAAAGCATTGTATAATTTGTTTAATTGCCTTATTTCTCTTAATATTTTTTCGATGATATTGTATTATTATTAGAAATTTATTTTATGTACTTTTGAATCTATAGCTAACATAAGATATTTTAAATATTCTCATTGTAACAATTATTCTTATCGTAATAAATAAATGATAAATATAAAAGACTTATAATGTATTTATTAATGTTGACGAAAACACAGTAACAATGAAATATTACACGCGCTTTAACCCAAAAAGGAAAAAATATTATCTTGGTTTGTTCCATATCCATAATTTGTTCCATATCCACAAAAACGAAAAACATTGTGCGTTTTGTGGATATGGCACATAACAAAAACGTAAAATAAAGCATAACGGTATGTAAGTGCCATGAAAAATCACTATTTATAAGATATATAGCTGAATATAATAACATTCCAACAGAAAGTATGTTTCTAAACCAAACGCAATCGTAGTAGTAAATATGACTACATGTAACGCTCGTTTCCCGCGAATTATTGACGTTATTTCAATTGGTCTGTGTCACAAACCAATAGTAGGGTAGCGATATGTTAATACAAACGTCCACTCTGTGGAGGCCCATATGATCCTATTAGAATCGGACATAGTCGAAAGAAAGAAGCTTTTGGGATTTTTTCGGCGGAGGGGGGTTGCAGTTTACTTTTTCAGATTTTGGGGGCCGTGGTAAGAAAAAGTTTGAGAAGCAATGGACGGCCGCTCTATCAACTCGGCCACCGTGGTCGACATAATGAATTATGCATCTTTGAGAGATCTTCAAGTTTGTTGGCATTCTTCTAATAATTGCTTTTATACATAGGTAAGTAGATGGTTATCAATAGGTATAAATTCCAATGTTGAGCACTTTGGTAAGTATATACAGTGCTTGAAGATGCCGAAAGGCGAAACCCGGGTCGCAAAAAACGACTCAAATGGAATAGTACAAAACTTAAATCCATTAGAATTCAAATTCCATCAAGTACTTCTGTCGATAGTATTAATAATATAATATCATTATAATTAGGTATTGAAAGTGTCTGAAGAATTAAAAAAAATATTTTACGGGCAAAAATGTAATGGGATAGGTATGAACATTAATTTATAAATTAAAATTATAAAATCTGTATCCTGTTATTTCAAATTTTATTTCATGGATACTGGAAAAATATTTTTAGTTATGGCAGCCCTGACAATAATATTCCCGCCATATTTTATCATTCGTAAGCAGCTGTCAAAACAGATGTTGAATATTGTAGATCATAACAAATGCGTTCTTGACAGTAATTTTACTGGAATGGACGACATAAAGGAAAAAAGAAACGTCTATTATGTATTTGATTGTAATCTCATCACAGAATGTGACAGGATTCCCGTTGTTAAAGAACGGGTATGTTATTTTTCTAAGATACTGAAATTAAATTCAATAGTCTGTAAGTGCGAGTTGACTTATTTGAATTTCCTTATGTTTAGGCTTCGATGGTCCATTCTTTGATCGAGTCATATGAACTTTTAAAACACACTATTGTTTTATCGAGCACAAAAGCGACGGCAGATGACCTAAGACTGTTTCATTCTGAAGATTTTGTTGACTACATGAAGCGCGCTAATGACATTGATTTGGACGAAGAAAGCGAAGAGCAAGAAGAATATGGGTTATGTATGGAAATGATCACATCACTAAACTTTTAGTTTCATTCATTTATTGTTGTTTAATTTTTAGTCCAGACCAAAATACACCTCTACATGAACAAATAAACATTGTATGAACTGTTGACAAAAATTTCTATAAGAAAGTTTGGTAATGGTACCGCAGATGACCACATGACCTTTTATAACTTTCTGTTTAAACCAAACCCAACCTGACCTGACCTCTGATCTAACCTAACCCAACCTTAGTGTGTGATAATGATGCATCGAAATGTATGAAAATATCAAACTTTAAATTAACAATTATCGAATTGAAAAGCATCTGCGTCGACAGAAAAAGGTATTTAATATAATTGTCTACATGGGGTAAACTGTTTCCGCCAAAAAAAATGGCCATGCGGTCATCTGCGGCACTATATCCGAAAATTTACTTCCCATTTTAAAAGTTTGGTTCCATAAAGTAAAAATCGGAAGCCCGAATCTTTAAATGGTGATTTTACCTATGTAATCAATTGAATGCATACATTCAAATGGCAGTGATTTTACTTAGCACAGGAAATTCTATATTTTGTACATTTTACTATGGATTTTGGCTGAAATGTCTCAATGGACAATTGAGGCTCTAATTACAAAAAGCGACAAGTCCACAATTCAATATTTTCAGGAAACAACGTTTTTATGTTTCTAGCTTCAATTATTTGTTTTAACGTGAGATTTTTTTTCCCGTTGTATTCTATCTCGAAATTAGAACCAAATGGCAATTTGTTTCAGCCGATAAACTCTTAAATGTAATAAATATAGGCAAAATAAAATTGGACGTAGCGCTATTTGTACTTCACTTTTTAATTTATCCCGTATAAGGCACATATTTCCATGGCATTGTCATAAGTTTACCAGATGCTACAGCATGGGAGACGCCCTTTTCAATATTGAACGTTCCCTTATTGGTTGACATAAACACGCGCAAAATCAACCAAGCTTTAAATAATATGAAAAACGGACTTAGCGCTTTTTGTAATAAATCGAGACTTAAAATATTTTTTTTCGTAGGGTTATGTCACGTTTTGGAATTTATAGATCAATACATATTGTGTAAAATTATACAAAGAATACGTGCATATTTTTATCTCGATTTTGACCAAATGTGGACTTATCGCTTTTTGGAATTAGACGCCTCAATTTTACATTATGCGATAATCGCATTCGGTAGGTGAAACATCATACACCAGTACGCAATGACCGTATTCAACCAAATTGAATGTATACATTTGAATAGCAATGATTTTACTTGTGCAGTGTTTGCATATCAGTTACACGCATTGTAATGAAACTGTTCATCGAATCATTTTGTAACAATTTATGTACACATTTTAATTCAAGCAGTCTCATAGAACAAAACAAATCAAAAAAATATTGGAAACTGGTTAAAAACTTGTTGTAAAATGTGCAAAAATGTCTTATTTTTTATAGGTAGGAAGTTCTATAAAAAATTCTAAAATGTTATTTTTTATTACTATATATCAATTTCAAAATACTTTGTATATAAGATATATAAAAAAGGAATTAATTATACAAGGAATCGATGAAGATTTTACGGAAAATGAAATTGCCGTTTTTTGTTTCCATAGCCTTCAAATGCAGTGCGATGATTGCATGTGATCTTTAGCCGGCTCTCACATCTAACTCGGCTCGTCTGCCATACAGCCATATATCAAACCTCCCAAGAACGTCTATCCAGTGTTGCATATGAAGACCGCGCACGTCTACCTAGCGACAGTCACATGTAACCTTCGAAACGTATAGATATTTGGATGCAGCGATCGGCGAGCCGGTATAGGAATGACCAATTCGTAGGTGTTTGTATGCTTCCTGGCGTCTTCGACTCGCAGCCCGAGAAGCACGCAATTTGTGAATTGCAACAGTAGATGTTTTTTACAAACTAAAAAGTCACATTTGACCAATCTGCGTAGCTCCATTTGGCAATGTGTGTTTTGTGAATAACGATGATGTCACATCGACGTATTCGACATGTTGCAGGCGAGACGAATTTTGATGTGAGAGCCGGCTTACCAATCACCAAATTTATGTGTGATACAGGATTCAAACAAGTAACTATGTATGAAAAGTTATTAACATTTAATTTCTGATATTGAAGTATTATACTCCATGGAGTTCTGTGTATAAAATGTTATTATAATTTTCATATCAACACATTTAATTTTTTGATGAGTCGACTTGTCTTCCTTCAAACATGAATAAACATAAAGAAATATCAATATTTTTTTCTTACGATAGTAATAATGAATCGTTTGAAAACAAGACCTTATTTACAGGATGTCTAAAACTAAAACAATTGCAGATTATTTAAGTTTGAAGTCCCGATTTGCTTACTTGATCACACCTTAAAATGTTTTCTTAGAACCTCAGGTGCTTAATTTATTATATTTTGTGAAGGTTATGATTGTCCAGCTGTGGAGAACGTATTTGAGCTGATGGTGACAATCGCCGGAGGATCTATATCAGCCGCAAAAGCACTATTGACTGACAAAAGCGGAATAGCTATCAACTGGTGCGGGGGTTGGCATCACGCGCAAAGGTAGATTAAACAAGATTAAATCAGCCCCTCTTTTAATCAGTACGAGTGCGGAAAATTCAAACCACTGATGCTTTCCTTAGAGGACCTGTCATACAACTAGCCGATCTGAAGATTGAGGGTATATGAAAATAAAGTTAAAAAATTGTTTTATTACTATAAGCTTCACTCCCCTGCTTCTTAAGTTTTATTTTTGCAAAGTAGATATCATTGAAGTTCACTGTTATATTTAATAAAAGTATATTCTTTTTTTCAGTCTAACAAATATTATTTCTACTAACTCTTTACCTATTGAGATATGGAACTCTAAAAATAAATTAACTGATTAAGGTCCTGATGTCGGCTCACTTTTTAATTTGCCACATTATATGAAATGTGTGATCAAATTGTCTTGGTGTGAATCGCACTATGTTTATAGAGAACGTTATGTGTAACCAGTGGCGTGGAGGTAGGCTGTTAAGATCCAACATAAATAGTGCACACGAAACTTTGTCAATCATATATATTTGTTTTCATTCAACTAAAACTAAAATTTACAGATACTGTTAATTAGTTTTTAAAAATCAATGAAACCCTGCCTAAACCAAACCGTCATAGTTTATGTATGCTGTGGGTGATCTGATAAAACTAGTGCACACTTTTTCAGTCATATTAATTTGTTTTCGTTGAATTAAGAATACATTTTACAGATGGTGTTGGTTAGTTTCTTAAAATTCATTAAACCCTGCACCAAACCATAAAAGATAAAAAATATTCTTATCTATAAAATAACTTAAACTATGTATGATTTAATGGCATAATTTTAGATATTTCATATATACAACTATTTTTGAACTATTTATATTATGGCTTCATTTACGCAGGGTTTAATTAATTTTTAAAAACTAACCCGCACCATCTGCATATTGTAGTCTTAGTTCAATGAAAACATATATGTATGACTGACAAAGTTTAGTGTGCACTATTTATGTCAGATCTTAACAGCCAACCTCTGCCCTTCGCCAATGTCTCTAACTATCATTATGTTGGTGTTTGGTGTGTCATGGGAGTTGGCAGACGATCAAGTGTGCCACTTTAGTAAAAAGATTATAAAACACTTCTAAATTGCGAATGAATATTTTCAGAGATGAAGCTGAAGGATTTTGCTACGTCAATGATATAGTCATTGCTATCGAAGTACTGAGACAGAAGTATAAGCGGATACTCTACATCGATTTAGATATACATCACGGTATTCAAATTTTACTTGTTATTATAATTATTTTTGCCATTTTTTTCCTTCTCGGCTCCACATCTTAGCCCAGGATTTGGCCTACTAAATTGACCCCTGTTCCTTGCCAATCTTTTCCAGTCTTCTTCCGTACGGTCAATCCATTTGCTTTGTTTTCTGTACCTACGTCTTTTCCATTAGGATACCCTCCAGATTTAATCTTTGGTTTCCTGTGGTCTAGCATTCTTTCAATATCCGACCATCGAAGACCTTGGAACTTCTACCTGCCAGTGATTTTCAGTTCACCCAGGTTGTCCAACTGGTTCATTTTTATTCTATAAGCCAATAAAGGTTTTTTATTAAATGGATCATCATTCCTAGTTCAGATCAAAATATAACTGTGTGCGAACAAATGAATATTGTATAAAAACTATTTACAAACATTTGTATAAGAAACTTAAAAAAAAAATTATAGAAATCTTTGTGTTTTTTGTATCCATCAGATGTATTATACATCATATTATATTATACATTATCATCAGATGTATTATACAGACTAACAAATAAGCAAGTCCGCCTGTGTTTGGGAGTAAATTTTTATTGTTTTCATCTACACTGATCTTCCCCAAATCCGAACACCCAGACAAATTTGTATGTTTTAAACTGTCCAAACTGAACCAAACATTTAATTTGATACATAGCAATGTTTGCAGGTGTGCATTCAGTTTCAGAACTTTCAAACAGTGGACTGTTTACAGACATTTCTCTTGAGACAGATGTTTGCAGAATATTTCTATAATTTTTTCATGCACAGATGCATTTAGATATGAAATATCATGTAAGATAAATTAATTGACATTAACGGCAGTTCACCATTTTTATTTTTTATTTGCAAGCAATGCATTCAACATTAGAATCAAGGGTATTAATTTTTTTATAGTTCCATTCAATTCAACCATACTAAAATCAAATTGAAATTGCTATTAAGTCTTTTAATACAAAAAATTGTAATTACTCTCTCCATTATAGTTGTTCAATCTCTTTGTAATTTACATTCTGTTTGTCATATCATATAATACATTTTCTCCAGGCAACGGTGTGGAGAATGCCTTTGCATTCACAAAGAGAGTCTTCACGCTATCTTTTCATAAATTTGAAGCAGGCTTTTATCCGGGCAGCGGATGCTTGAGTGACGTTGGCATTGGGAATGGCCGAGGGTACACATGCAATGTGCCATTCAAAGAAGGCGTCTCCGATAACTCGTTATCATATCTTTTTAAGAAGTGAGTATCATACTGGTTTTTATGATATTAATATGAGGGGTCTTGAAACAAAATGACATTTTCCATTTTCGTGAAATGCAAGCTCAAAAATCATTAAAAATGTCTTATATCTCTTTTTAGGTATAATTTCAGAAAAAAGATTTTTTAAATTATGTATTTATACTAAAATTTCATAATACTTTTTTAAGAAATTATACCTTTGGGCCGACATGCTCACCGTAGTCAAAATGGAGCTTTTATGGTATTTTCAGAGCATAACCCTGGACATTCCTTAAACGTTGTAGATAATCTATTTATATAATTTTGAAGCCTTATTATCCTTTATATTTATTTTAAACATTTGATGACTACATAAAGTATTTTTATTACGTAAAATAGTATTCGTTTAAACCTCTCGATCTAATGTTTTAGAATATAGTCATATTTCAGTACGTCCATGTGCAGTGGTGTTAAGATTTTTTATATCTATTAATTTTTAAACACATTTACAAAACCATTAGTAAAATTAATGTTCACATTATATAGTGACATTTACGATAAAAAATTATATTTTATAATCTTTGTGATCCCAAATTTGACAAGAATTAAGCATTTTATTATTCAAAAATGGGCATGATTAACACATTTGAAGATAATTCTAAAGATACTGATTATAAGCTATGTCTTTGACCATTCAAATGTGATAAACATCCTACGAATAATGTTTGCTTTATAATAATTATTGACCTAAGAATAAGGTAGTATTTTTTTGAAATAACGCCATTTCTATTGGCATTTCCCAGTGGTTAAGCTACAACATACGGCCGTAGCCATAAATTGACAAACGATAAATGAAGTAGGGAGTAAGATCATGTTAACGCGCGTGTTTGAACATGTACCTAACCGAAAACAAAGTTTTTTTTTTTTTAAACGAGACCATTTAATGTAATAAAAATACTTTATGCAGTCATCAAATGTTTAAAATAAATATGAAGGATAATAAGGCCTTAAAATTATATAAATAGATTATCTACAACGTTTAAGGAATGTCCAGGGTTATGCTCTGAAAATACCATAAAAGCTCCATTCTGACCTACGTTGAGCATGTGGGCCGTTTGTTAACTTGCCAACATTTTTCATAAATGGAAATTGCCATTTTTGTTTCAAGAGCTCTCATATAAACTCTTTGCTAATTCGTATCATACAAATGATGTACTTAACTTGTAACAAATGGTGACTTTAAAATTTTGCTAGTCAATAATTAGTTAACAGAGTGTGTATGTGAAACTCAATTTAATTGTGTGCTGTTTGTAGTATGAATGGACGGAAGCAGGGGACGGGTATATAATGTACGTAGGAGAGGGGGTAGGGGTAGATACATATTTAATTTCCTAGCTGGACATGATAACGTGTCGCTCAGAATGTAAGATTTACACCGTCTTGTACATTACAAGACGACGGTTTATGTTATTTAATCTCAAAAGAATAGCTCGCTCATAGATCATGACTCGATGAATTCTCATTCTATATGAAGAATATTTAAAATATGTGCGAGGCTTGAAATGTAGTTTTGATGGCTCTTGGGGGCTTTGATTAAATTGGTGTTGCTTAGGAGTTTTCATACTGTATTTTTATGATTTTAGTATTTGTCCTCGTATATACGAATGCTATCAACCTGAAGCCATCGTAGTGCAATGCGGCAGTGACTGTTTACATGGAGACCCACTCGGGCAATGCAATATTACCCAAAAGTCTATAGCCGATTGTGTAACCCATGTATTGCAATGGGACAAACCTACTCTGTTCTTAGGCGGAGGTAAGTATTTAAAAATATCACATCTTCTTTCATGTTTTTTTATTTACTGACACGATTAATTTTTATGTCTTATTAAATAATAAACTCAAAAAAATATAAACAGAAATACTTCATGTAGGTACATTTTGGTTGACTTTTCTGTGGTGATTGTGTGCAAACTATGTCAAAATCACAAACAGTCTGCATCATGCATAAGCTCGATAGTAAAGGCGCCTTGACACGCTGTCGCTTGTTGCTACATGTGTAGACAACATCATTAATATATTATTGGCTGTACACAAGCTAATGAGGTATCCTAACAAATGTGAATATTCATAGAATATTAAGTAACATGTAGATTTCTTGACATTATCTACATAATCACAATATAATGTCTACATATAACTGTCATATTACTGGTTTCTTTCTACCATTGGACCATGTCCTAAGTATTATATTTTTAGTTTTATTTTAATCAATATATTGTCTTTTCATAGTTGTGAGATCTGGTACCGCTATCGGATTGACCCAATGTAACAGTCATTATCGATTTCTTTCAGGAGGATATAATCTCCCGAACACGGCTCGACTGTGGACATATTTGACAGCAGTTATATCAGGGCAGGCGGACAACCTCTCGCAAGACATACCGGATCATGAATACTTTCTCAAATACGGGCCGGACTATCTTTTAACATTGGATAAAGGATACCAGAAAGACAGAAACGATCAATTATATATGGACACTCTTATTTCTTCAGTGAAAGGTGAAATTGGAATGACACTTATGAAAATATTCATTTAACTACTATTTATTTTCTGTTCAGTAAATGTTACTTGTGAGATTTTTGTTGTTTATTTTACGGTTATTCACTAGTCTCGAAATGATCCGTAATCCATAGGAAACAATATGTACAGTCGTTAATGCACAATATAATAATATGTTTCCCTAAACCTCAATTTTCGTATACTGAATTTAGTGCTGGGTCAAATATCCATAGTTTTTAGTCATGATTTCGTAATTTTACTATTAATTTCTTTTATTTTGTTAACTGTCAATTCATGGTGGAACTGCATTGTATTGTTGTTTTATTAAGTTAAGTATTAATTAGTATTAATTTTACTATTGTTATAACAATCAAACGCGTGAAGAAATTTGATGCGTATTAAGATTCAGCGTCTGCTTCGCCAAGCGTCACTTGATGAAAATGGGACGAGCCTGGTGATTTGGAATTACTCACCCCTCTGTAAGACTATTATAGTCCCAGAATATTACAAAAATTTATGTATTATTTCGAAGTGAATCATAAAACAAAATAGCTAAATATATACTTGAATAGTTCTACATAATAATTATATTGTTCCAACTTTCATTTCTTCTGATAGTTTGATACAAATTTTTGTCATAATTTATAAAAAATATCTGAGGATCAGATAAATAGATAAAAAAAATATTGATCTAATATTCACAATACATCCATCTGTCTTTCGAAAAAATCATTTTGTGTTTATTCATATTAAGATGTTTGTTAGGAAAAACAGTCTTAAGTTTCCTCTTAAATCAAATTAATTTTTAGTGCATGGTTTTTAATATTAATATCCTAATTTAACAACTTCAATATCATTGTTGAAATATATCAAGGGTTGCCAGTTTGTCGATCAGTGACCAACGAAGCTATTTGTTGTCACCCGTGGGTAAAAATGTATTCAGTGACAAAAGGAGTAATATACTATTAACTTAACTTGATGACAAAAACCTTGTTTTTCTCTGTGACAGTACAGAGAAATGAAATGAATTAAACCTTCAACTTTAGCAGATCTATTCTAACGTAACACATAACTCCGAAATCATAAAAAAATGGATTTTGTATTATGCTATGATGTATTCCAAGTGTTAAAAGTATCTTGGGATTATAAAACATAAAAAATAACATTTTTTAACAGCGGCCATGTCGGTCGCGTTAATTAAATAAGCATAGCTTAGTCTGATCATTAAAATTTTATGTTTACATTTTATATGCAGATAGAAAAATTTAAATAAGACATTTTTGTTACCTAAAATAATTATTAATTCTTTCTGTTTCAGATAATTTGGAAAAATACAACGTCAGCTGTTTGTGATGGACTGCTTAATTAAGTTATACTAACATCTGTGATAATGTTGTAATTCAATTCAATAAAGCCAGTTGTTTTCAACCTTTTTTTACATAAATTACCTACCCAGCACTGCACGCAAGCATGTTGAATAAAGTGTTTTATTATACACAAATTTGTATCACTTCAAAAACATACCCACTAGATTTTTTTTCAGAAAGACTTTGTACCGAATAAAGTACACTAGCCTGATTGTAGGTTAATTTTTCAACACTGTTATGTTTTCGGCAACAGAAATCCCGATCCTTCACATGGTCCAGTGGAAGGTGTATGTCAGTAATAAGACTCGATGGATGTTAATCTTCAGTGAAGTTTTTTCGTCATGGTCTCAAAGTACAGTTACATGTTGTAAATAAAAGGTAAAGAATTCGGGAGAGGTCGATCCGCGGTGAAACAACTCGGTGAGCAGAGCTGAATGGTCTGAGTTGAATGATATTGGAATCAAGAAATGAAAATATAAATATTATTAAATTCTACAGGTTTTTTAAAAAAGATTTTGTCGATAGTTATTTCGGTTGTAACACCATTATCAAAACTATTCAGATAGCCCGTTTGCCTTTGCTTAAATACTATACATTTTCTTGTTCATTCCAACACTGGACTGACAGGGCTCCAGCTTGGGTCATCGACCAGATAAGTGAGATAAACACACATCATAAATTTGCACTAATATATAGCTATCAATGAGGCGAGAGTAATGGTCGAGCGATGCAATATTTGACTATTGTGTCGATACTCAACAACTCTATAATTCAAGTGGATGTATTTATAAACACAAAAAATTGCTAATATACACTGAATACCCTTAATTTTACCTCAAACTCTATTTAGAAAACGCAATTATAGAGCGTCACACTGCCTTTAATCTTAGTGATAGGTAGAGGGCCTGCTTAACAATCCTAGTCCGCTTCAGGATGTGGGAACCATGGTTACCAGTTCCACTTTCAACAATGCTCTTGAGCGAAATAATATTTTTATAATTCATACCATCCATCCCGTGGAGTTTGAATCACACATAGTATCCGCGTAAGCTCTGTTCACATGAAAATAATCCTTAGCGCACATTAATCTTAAAGTTTCATTTTGTTTAAATGGAACATTTTTCATGCTCTTTGTGACTTTATCACCCATAAATAAAACACAATAATCTTCCATAAAAAATGTATTAAAAAATTTCTACAATAAATCGATAAAACAGTTTATCATACGTGCCATATTCTTAATTGTCCGGAATCTGTTTTGCATGCAATACTGCCATTATTAATGTCAAATTGATTTTCCAGTGTCAATTGTTTATTTGCATCGGAAATGTTTTCAAACTCGTCAATTGTTGTGCTGTTGGTAAAATTTTGTTCTTCATCTTTTTTGGTAATCGATTGGATTGATTTAGAAGGCTTCTTACATTTAGTCCCAAGTGTGTGCTGCTTCTCATGACGAATCTATAATGAAAGAAAATGTAATGATTATACGTTAAATTTAATAAATATTTCATAGCTTTATAACCTGGCGATATTCTTTTTGATATTAACTTACTTACGAAAAGCTCGTATTTTTCAGGAAACTAAGACCCGTTTCATACGGGACACCTTGTGGCGCTACCGGCTTGGCGAGATTCTGCATTTACATATAAATGAACGCGACACTCATGTGTACCCGTCTGAACGCGCCCATTCAGTTATGTGTAAATGTGGAATCTCGTCACGCCGGTGGCGCCACACAGATGTCAAATGTAAAACGGGTCTAAGAATAGGAAGGGACGCTTGTACAACCATTGCGTGCTAACATGACATCATCCCCTGAATTGTTCAAAAATATTTTCAATCTATCTTGTAAACCTCGTAAATCCAAAACATTTTTTTCAAATAAATAAGTCAGTTGATATAAACTCTACGGAGGCTCATATTATTATGATCTACACAGAAATATAATTCAATATTAATTCCGGACAATTTTGTCATCGAAAGACCTTACCATAGATATCTTCTGAGCGAATCCTTTATTGCAGTGTTTGCATATGAAAGGTCTAGTGCCAGTATGTATTCTGATGTGGGTTGCCAGGTTGCTTGAATCACTGCAACAAAATAATAACATGTTATTAAATCTTTATTCCATAAACAATCATTCTACCTGCGACTGCTTTTGCTGCATAAGGGTCCTAGGTTCGAATCCTGGGTCTGGCAAGTACACATATTGTTTTTCAATTTGTGTGTGAGTCAGGGTATGGACCTAATAGGTTGAGCAAGTGGCTGACATCCATTTCTCGTAAAAAACCAAAATCTGATAATACAAACCTCTACTCTGTGGAGGCCCATAAATGATCCTATCAGGATCGGACATGGTTGGAAAAAAAAAAAGTGGCTCATATCACTCGCAACCAGAGGATGACACTTATCAAATTTTCTTGCACCACGGCAGATTGGGCAGCTAGACCATACAAATATGTATTAGACCTTATATTTAATTGTGAAATAAATTCATAACTGCATGGTCCATACATGTACGGCCACACTTTAAAACTACAAACAAAGTATAGCCGTACTAGTGCGGTGATGCATCATGTGGACGTATTTTTCATGCCACTCTTATAATTCTACAGTTACGATGGCCGCGCGGCCTAAGCGTCGGCCTATAGCGTCGTGGGTCCCAGGTTTGAATCCTGGGTCTGGCAAGTATACATATTGTTTTTCAATTTGTGTATGAGTCAAAGTATGGACCTAATAGGTTGAGCAAGTGCCTGACATCCATTTCTCGTAAAAACATAGTCTGTCAATACAAACCTCCACCCTGTGGAGGCCCAAATGACCCTATTAGGATCGGACACGGTCGAAAGAAAAAAAAAGAATCACTTATTCCCAACTTCCATTATGAAACTAACTGGTCAAAATATAAGCCTTGTCATTTTGAGCCTCCTGTGCTCATACTCTTATCGATATTACCATTGACAAGCTGCCGTAACATTTTCATTTATTTCACATTTCCACACTAGCAATTTACTGTATCGTCGTTTCCATTGCAAAATTTTTCAGGGGCGCATAAAAACAGTTTAAAAAATGTATGGCGCTTGAATCGATCCAAAAAAGGTTTTCATAATATCAACGAAAATGCAATTTTTGTAAATTGTGTTATTTTGCATAATATGCATACATATTATGTAAAGGTGATTTTTGCGGTTTTAATTATACAAAAATGTCAAAATGTATATTTTGCAGATATAAAATTTTGCAATGGGTAGTTTTTGGTAGGTTGACAGGTAGGTTTTGCAAACGGTATGTATTATAAAAGATTTACATGAAAAGTATGTCGTACTTAAAAAAGCGTCCACAGTGCTCACAGCTGAATGGTTTTTCCCCGGTGTGCGTGCGAAGGTGTGTCAACAAATGACTGCTCTTGTGGAAACCTACAACAAAAAAATTAATAAATGAGGAGCTGAAAATTTAACGAATACAAGTGAACTGGTGACTGAGTCCATTAAATTGACTTCAATGATCAATAAGTGAATCTACATAATAGTTTTCAACATTATGTAAATGAGGTTTCTTTCCCAAATGATTTTTTTTTTGTTATTCCACTAAAAAATAATGATATTTATTTATACTTATTAACATGGCCTGAACAGTAACGAACCATAAGTGCGAGTGAGAAAGCATTCGGCATGCTTATGTTCTCCGCAATATGCGTTAGAGTAAGATAGAATTTCTACAACTGATATAAATATTTTTTGTACACGTCCCCGGTAAATATTTGTTTGAATAACTCCATTCATTCAAAAACTGCAAGCATGTATTGCTGAAATTTATTGTTTTTGTGTTAAATATACAGTTAGTGGTAAATATTTTTAGTTAATTTAGTAGAAAATTTGGTTAATTATGTTGTGTTTAAATTTGGTAGCCTTACTGAGAAGCAACACGATGGTATAACGTTTCATAGTTATGTTAATAATAATAAAATTGAGGTTCTACTGTGCGTTATACGCAAGAAACACGGCTTCATATAGCTGAACAATACACACTCTCTTTATATTATTACTCTTGAGTTTATAAGCATTTTTTGTGTTTGAATGAGGATAAGTCGAGACAAAAAATTCAAAATATAAACAGTTATAAAAGTAATAATGACATTTTATAAACTATGTTCATGAAATATCCTACAATATTGGGAATAAAGTGCTTATATTAATATATTAAGGCTATACTTCAGTTGAGGCATGGTCTAAAAAGATCGTGGCTAGGCGATGCGCGGATTGTCCAAATGACGCATGCCGAACGAAATATAATTTGTCATAAAAATTCAACATCCGTCCATTTAATGTTATGTTTATCGTTATATTACTAATAATAATCGTACATTCATTGACATGTTTTCTTTCTCAAGTACATACGTAAAGTTTTTTAGTCATCTTTACACGATTTAAGAATATATTCATCCGACGCCATGACAAAACAAAATGACAATCGCAATCACACCTCGACTGTCGGTCTCCGATTGGCGACGAGTGCCAAATTTCGTCGCACCTACTGTTAAAAATTATTTGCTGTTTCACTGAAGTACGCTCTTAAGTGGTTATCAAACCAGTTATGTATGTACATGTTTGAATTATTATGTTTCACATTTAAATAGGTATGTTGTGATGTGAAAATTACTGATAACTCATTTTTTGATCGTATGTTGCTTGTACCCGATTAATTCTCAGCACCTCAATAATTATCTCACTTTAATGGTATCACATAACTATTAATTTCTGGTGGAAAGATATAGAGATTAAAAAAAAAACACTGCAATATTTATTATCTTATTCCACATTATTTAATAATGATCATAACTGGTTTCTCAAAATCCGGTTGTTTATGTGTTCTTTTCGCTTCTACTACTGCACTATTCTGTCCCTACATTACTATCATTGGGTCTCATGGCCTGTTAGTGTTGAAAAGAATAACTGATTATATAAGCTCATAAAATTCGGTGGTTGTACGTGTCAGCAAAAAACTAGAGACCAAGAAGAGTAGAGAGAGCTAAGGGAAGTCTTTATCCAGCATCCAGCAGATCGATCCCGGCTGATAATGATGATGGTGATAAGCTCTAAACGACATGTCTGTGTGTGTTATCTGGCATATCAAAAGAATGTTTACATATGTAATGAAGACCTTCATACCTTTGCCGCACGTCATGCACTGATGTTCCTTGACGCCTGAGTGAGTTTTCATATGCTCACCGAGATGCGACAGCAGTTTAAAATCCATCGGACAGAGCTCACATTTGAACTCTCGAAAATCCGCATGGACTCTTTTGTGGACGTACAAATTGCCTACCTGAAATATTTATATAAACACGATATTTTTTTTAAAAGCAATCGAGTATTTTAAAAGTTCATCTTGGTCAAATATCACGTCATAGATAATATCATTGAAGCAGCAAAACTTTTACTTTAGAGGAGAATTTTTGTAGCAACAAAGAGTGAACAGTGGAACTATTGAAAGTAAAACTAATTCGTAACTGCTTTAAGCTTTACATATCTATTCTGTAATTTACTCTTCTGAACTTTAAGTGGGGGGGGGGGGGGGGGTTCCCGGAGTTTTAATAAAATGTATCAAGGGTTCCGCCAAACAAAAAAGATTGGGAATCACTGGTTTAAAAGCATCATCAGTTCAAGAGAAAAGAAATATTCTTGAAAATGTGAAAGAACGCGTACACATAATATCAATGCTCCAAATCAATTTGTACGATTTAAAAAAAAAAATTCAATACTCTAATTTATGTTTTCCCTTTATTTAAAAATGTGAAGTCGAGGTTTCGTTTGTTTTAAATTTGACAGATCAATAGCTATTTCGGTTGTAAGCCAATGTGTGTTACCAGTGCTAATGTATGCATGTCAAACTTGGTCTCTTAGTAACAGGGAAGTTCATAAATTAAGAGTTGCATAACTCGGCAACAAAAGGTGTATGTTGGGCATCCAGCGTAGACAGAAAAAGGATTAAAAGCAGATCTGGTAATAACAGTATTTAATAATTTACCTGAGTAAACGCCTTAAAACAGATATCGCATTGAAATGGCCGTTCGCCAGTGTGAGATCGATGGTGAACCGCCAAGTTGCCAGCTTGTGTGAAACCTTTTCCACACACGCTAGAAAATGCAATATTACAATAATTTATTATTACCTGTTACACCAATACTGAATAAATTTAATCAATATAAGCATTCTTAAAAACACACCTGCAAGTAAATGGTCTGTAGTTATATTTTTGGCATCCCTCGGGTATCTGTAATCCCTCAATGGCTTCATTATTGATGTCTAAAGATTTGTCTGAAAATATACAGAGTTGATCAACAGATGTACGATTAAATTTGAATATTTGTATGCATGAAGATTGCGAATGACAAAACATAGGTTGTGATTGATCTATATCAGGCATGTCCAACTTCAAGTAGACTGACCTACTATCCAATATCAAAATTTGCAATGATCTATAGGGGCTTGTAAACGAACAACTTTTTACGGCACTACGATACGGCAATTGTGTTGCCGTTAATAGTTCCACAAAACACGAAAATAGTCTATGCTGCCGAATTTTTCCATCTATTATAGCCCATACTTTCTGGCAGCACGGTTTGTCGATATATCGAGCGCAATCGAAAATACGGCAATAAGTCCTAGACAAATCCATTTCTGTCTCACTGCTCCATATGTGCGTCACTGTTTGACCTGCCGCCAGTTTACCTCCCCCAACATCGTAGTGACAGACAATTCAACAATACATCATAATTTTTTGCCGTGTCGTTATTAATATTATTGTTATTACTAATCGTCAATTCACACTACATCCTACAATGAATAAATGAACAAACAACAGGGTATTGGACCTTATTAATGAGATTCATTTACATCCTAAGCCATGGAAAGTGGAAGCCAAACTATATAAAGATCCAAATATGAAATGGGCAAATGCCAAAGCTACACAAACTTCTGCATTTTGAACAATGTTAGTAACTGAAGAGTCGAACACCCTGAATAAATACATTTAACTCCTGTATGACTCTCATGTTGCCAAAAATCTAAGTGTGATTAGCAGTATTATACTAATTAGTGTTGCTTTCTTCATAACTGTATCTAATTTTATTTTCTTTGCTCTAATTATATTTAACAAAATATACCTACTCAAAGTTAATTTTTGACATTCTTGTAAAGTTTTTAAATAAATAATTATCATTAACTAATTCCTGGTATATATTACTTAATTGTTTCACGTTTGTTTAAGTAGGACCCGATCCAAATCCTTCTTTTATTTTGGATTTGTTTATGAGATTATTTAGGATGAGACTGCTTTATCTCAGGTCACGTGTACGCACAAAATACATCGGCCTCACTTGCCCGACACTCATGTCGGGTCATACATTGCCCAGCAACTGGGCAATAGTAGGGCAATTGTATCGGCAATCTGCAATTTTTGATGCTCGTTTAAGGGTCCCTTTAAGTCTATACTTCGGTTCCATATACACCCGATCCTCTTTTTGCACGGGAGATATGTACCAAAGACTACCGTGCAAAACAAAACCGTGTAAAAAAAGATAAGGTGCCCTTACAAAAATGGTAGATAGGTTCCATTACTTAAAATCAACTCAAAATACGAAATTCTTGAACTCAAAAATAATTAAACATAAAAATATTTATACATAAAAATACATAGTTTTTGATTTAAATTAAATTTAGCATAGAGAAATATATTAATTCAGTGTCGCTACTTGACAATAAACGTATCCGTTTACTGCTGTTTTTCGCTGGCGAAAAATCACTCTCATCGCTGGAAATATTTAACGACGCTGACGCTGAAGCACGCGGCGCGTCTCTCGTATCGAACCCGAAGTGACTGACTAGTGACGCCATGTACGTCTAGATGGCATACGGTGACAACATATGTATGCACCAGTGGTGTGCGGCCCATTGCAACACAATTTTTTGATAAATATGTACATACATACGTATTTTTATTCTTTTTAAACCGTGTTAAAGCAAAAAAATCAGTACTTAAACAGTAATAAAAAATAATCGGTACTTTTTTAAACTGTGTTATTTCGAAACCGAGCAAAAAAAACCGTGCAAAAAGAGGAGGAGATAAAGAGGAGAAAACGCTTGGTCATCGTGAGGGGGGCACTATGTCTTGTACCATTATTGTGAATCCTCATGTGGTGGGCCAAATAGCCTGCGGATTTGTACAGCTTCCCACACTCGCTGCATTGTTCCGTTTTATCCTTTGTTTTTCTTCTGGTGAAGCCTTTTGACTAGAAGATAACAGATTCACATTTTTAAAACAATCATTATCAAAGAAAGTTTACTAAACTATTTCCAAAAGATAATTTTTAATAATTACTATTGTCTTTTGGGCTGTCACCTTTTATTATTCCTTCCCCTTATTTCTACAACGTTTTTATTGAAGAGGCTATTCTCAAAAGATGTCGAGGACGGACGGAAGGAAGGTTACAACTAACCATGAAAGTTTAAGCAACAGATTACTATCAACTTATGATAAATTCAACCCCACCATCTAGTCTAGACTAAAAACTGATGTGAACAAAACTGATTATCGAATGGTTCAAAGATTCAATATACTCACAGATCTGCATTTCTTTTTGTCATCCAAATGGTCCACATGGTTATTGACGATATGATTCAAATTGTCAACATTATCCAAAATTTCTATCTCTTGCTTACAATCAATAACATCATCAAACATTTTCATCGGTTCGGTGGCATCCATTGAAACTGAACTATCTTTATCGCTTTCAATAAATTCATCTTCAGTTTTCGTAACAGCCTGAAAGCAATAAAATCTTCCATTTTGTATGATGTTATGTGCCAAAATTATTTTATGTTGTTTCCCAAAAATGTTTTGCAGATCGCTAACGCAGAAATATTTTTTTTTAATAGTAAGTATAATAACGTCTGATAGCAGTTGATTTCGTCACATAAAACCATTAATCTATTTTAAGAACAATTTTAATAACACATTGCACAAACACTTACAGGTGCACGGGTTTTGAAGATTTCATTAGATTTTTTAGTATACGCATTTGGACAAGAAAAATTCGCAGACCACCAGTTGAAAAACACTGATCTACACTATTGTGTGTTATATCATATATATTTTATGGAAAAGAATGGACCCTAATAAACTATCATAAAATACAATATATATCATGGCAAATAAATACAGTACGCAAAATGTTACATTATCTCAAAAATCAAAGTCAATTGCAAATTCCAATAGAAAGTTTGCCGAATATATTTCATCACATGTTATTTATTAATAAAATAAATTTAAATGTACTATAACCATGGACATCTGATATACCAAAATACGGCTTTATTCTCAATGTGAAATGATGACATTACTTAACAATAATACCATTTTATGATAATGTTTTATAATGTGATCATAAAATGCTAAGTTCTAGGATGCAAAAAGATATAATCATAATAATGACATATACATCGTTCCTACAAAATCGACAGGTTATTTCAGATTTAGCCCCCTATAGATAATCCATATACTTAATTTTCGACCTTTACACGGTATAAATAAAACAGCAACCAACCGATTCTATATTTTTTTCCTCGTGGACTCTTTTAATGCATTCATCATCGGAGTCAGACCAAGCATCACATTTTTCAGCAGCCGGACTCCCATCTAAAAAAATTGTCATCGTGAAACACTTTTCGAAAGAAAGATAACCTAGTCTGAAAACACCCTTATTGGCTGTAGTTTTAAATCAGTTTTTTCGGACAAATAAATAACTTAAAGGTGATTTTCATAGATGGTATAGTCAACTCAATTTAAATCATATCATCAAAGAGGGTTGACCAAAGATGTTGATAAGCCTTAAGTGTATAAAATTAAAGCAAAAAAAAAGGACCGGTTGTCCAGAAATAAAATTAGCTTACTTCTCATTGCATGTGCATTCGCAGAGAACTTCACACTACTACATATATTATGGTGAAATTTATTTGCGATTTGAAGGCCATAAAAAAGACAATTCGTTATAATGAGTAGATAAGCAGCCAATACTACTACACTTCAGCATTATTATTTAGTTGAAAAATCATGTAAAATTTGTGTAAAACCGTTCATAACTGCAATCGAGTAAGTAATTACAATGAACATAAAAAATCGTCGCTGTTCCATGTAAGAATATCGGAATGGCAACTGAGCAATTTTAACATTTGTGGAGTTTACTGACTTAACCATACGCTTGCAAAATAATTTTAAATGTCATTATGTGTAAGACTCCTTTTGTTTAGAGTCCAAACTCTTTGGGGTTGACAGTATTTTATACCGGGCAATTCAAACTACTGATATAGACATCGAGGCACTAGAATAATTATGTTTTGTCGTCAGCATAATCTTTGAAAAGTATTTAAAAAAAATAGTTTCCTTGGCAATAACCGAAAACTATTGTTTATCTTTGCATGCATCCTGGATAATATTGCCAACGAGCACTGATTATTGATTTGATCAATCAAAATATTGAAATATCATGGAAAATTGAGTAATAAATGAAATTAAGTATATTTTAGGATTTCTTTTACCATTTTTACTTTACGGTTGCTACATTATTCAGGAATGGCAAAAAAATAAAAGGCCACTGATGAACAGTAGTCTCTCAGTAATCCGCCACTCCAAAAACCAGACAAGTGTCCAATTAGTGAAAGCGGCGGATTATAGTGCATACATACAAAATATAGTCAAAATTAAAACAGGTATTTCGTAAAAATAGTTTTTTTGAGGAATTTGCACCAGCAAATTACAGTTTTGTTTATAATCAAAATCAAGTATTTACTAAATTATACATATTTGTAAACTAAGTTTATTAACTAAATATTAAACAGTAAATCACTCGACACAACCAGTTGTTCAGTGAGGCAGATATTCTTGAATGGCTTAGGATTCCTGGCTTTCCCTATGACCAAAAGCTTAATTTTGTGTGTCCCGGTTGCATTGGAGCACGGCATAATTAATTGTGATTCGGTCCTTGGTCACTTTCCTACCTGGTACATTAATTTCTTTGCGATGAACGTACATTTACGAAGGAGAAGTTTCCAAAATAAACCCGTCTCATTTGATTCTCTACTTGTACTCGGCGGACTATTGAATTTGACAATCGAATACCGGTGAATTATAGAGCTTGATTATGTGCTTTCAACTAGTAAAAATATTGGATTATAGTAGTTGTCGGATAATCGAGCGGCGGATTACTGAGAGTGTACTGTAACTCATTTAATTGGCTGTAAAGAACAATCGTATTAGCATTACAAGTACAAAATGACAATATAAATTATATTTTAATTTACTATACTTAGGTTGTTTTAGTAGTCGATAGCTATAGATTATCCCGTCTCTTTCTATGAGCTTTATACCTGACAATTCTTGATAATGGTGTTACAACTGAAATAGCTATTGACTAATAAAACAACCCAATAATTTATATTCCAAATGCTAACTAAATTAAAAGAAAGAAAGTGGCCAATATCCTACACAACAATCATTTAGTAATGATTACTATTTATCTTCCAGATCAATGAGCTGGTAATGGTTTATTGAATAAGCTTGTGACTTTGTCCGCACAATCAATCAGCTGGGCACGGGAGGCTTACTCGATGTGTGATAAAAACAAACGGTAAAGATTCAGTACTCTTATCATTATTGTGGTCGAGGCCTTTCGAAACCAAGCACAACCTAAGTATTATAACCCAAAAATAAGTAGGTACCTTGTGTTAGGTTAGGTTAGGTCTTTGGTCTCAAAACACCTTGACCGCAAAAACGGTAAAGAGTAATGCGTCTTTATCAAACAAACAAACTTATTATAAGTAAGTACCTAATAACATAATTATGATGTAGGTACTAAATTTGTTAAAATGAATAATATTGTGTTAGTATTAATTAAAATATCATTTTACCTATTTCTTGTAATTTAGTGCTTGATGGTAAAGTCATCAATAAAACGTGTGCTGACTGTTGACACTTTTTTCGAAATTTGTATGCATTGTTTAGTTTTTTGTAGCAGCCTGAACAAATCATAGTAGAATACCCATCTCCTAGTTCGATCTAAAAAGATTAAATGCACTGGTAAATTATTATATCTTGTGCCATGTATAATCAGCGAAATGCAATGTAATTTCAAATTTACTAACAATTACATCTGTGCACTGCCTGATTTTTTTAGCCATCCTTTGACATGACTTATTTTTAAATATGTCTTTAAGTTTAAATTCTTCTTTGAGGCACAGTCTGCACTTAACGCTATTTCCAATGTTCAATTTAGATTTGTTCATTTTATAAAATTATGTAGCATTATTTATTATTGTATTGCGAAAAAACAAAATAGTCGATATTATGTGCATGTAAATAAACAAAAAACAACTTTCAGTCAACTGTCAAAAGCACAATTTATACTTGCCATATTGATAAAATTTTGCTTTACGATTACTGGTACTTAAACATAGCACATACAATCGTAAATTCGCTCTTTATGTATGTACATAAAATATTATATATAAGTTTTACTACCAAAAATCTTCAAATTATTAAATTATTTAACTTATTACAAAGAATGTCGCAAAAATATGTTATTCGTACTTAAAAGGTTAATATAACAATATTTGGGAATTATAGAAGTCTTAGCATGCCACATTTACATTTAATTTTGAAGTTTCGAGTGACGTTTCTGAAATTATCGCAATAGGCTATTAAACACAACCGGACACCGGTTAAATAATTTTTGTTTATTTCAACTTATCAATGTGGGATTTCATCAGAAACTGATAATATTAGATAGATTCATCCAGTAAATTAACATAACTAATTTTATGTGCTATAATAGTTTCAGTAAATTGTGTTAAAATGTTTCTCAGTAAAGCCGTAAAAGTTTTTAATTTTCGTCAGATATCCAAACCATTTTCTGTCAGTGCCAGTAGGCACGATAGCCATGAGTAAGTATTATTTATACTGAATTTGCTTGACAAAAATGGTGCAAAAACTTAACGATACTTCTCAATAAAATTATTTTGATATCGAAATTTTTCCTTTCCATATTATATTAGTTGTGAGTCAGGAATTCTAAGATAGCAACATGATAGAAATCCATCTACATTTTTGAAAATTGAAAACGCCCAACAAATAATAAATTTTTTAGGTGTCAGCTTCTTTAATCTCGAGTCAAGAGAATCTCTGTCTTAAGTTTTACACCAATACAACACTACTGACTGTTGTAGCATTCTAGATTCTTTAGGCTAATGTGTCTTATTACTAGACTCCGGCCAGCCGGAGTTCTTTTTTTTTGGGGACGGACTCTAATATTACAACATTTTTTAATTAAAAAATGCGTTAATAATTTATGGAACCTATGTTTTTCAGAAAAATAAGGTGTACGATGTAGTAGGTACATTGAATTATTATGAAATAAATATTATTGTTATAGTATCTTTATGAATACCGAGGAATTTTCATTATGTAGAAGCGATGGTATTAGTATAGCTTAGTACCTACTTATTTAGACAAATTATTGAAGAATACAGTCACAGTAGTTCATTAACTATTTAATGTGATCTATGGCGGACAAAAAAATAACAAGTATGTGAGAACTTCCAGAGATCATCGCATCCGAACTGAATGTGTGAATTCAAATGACAGTGATTTTACTTGTGCATGCGATGCCATCATCGCACTCGATTCTACATTTTGTGCACTGTACTATGTATTTTGGCTGAAATATCACAATAGATTTTGATAAAACACTAAGTAATTTTGCAAACCAAATTACTATTATTTAATATGATGTTATTTGCATGGAGGATGTTTTGGCCCTTGGGTAAATCTACAATCTACCTCGAAAAACTCTGCATGTTTTACTCCAAGAATCAAAACTCTTCGTCATCATAATGCGTGGACAGTATGTCAAACTTGTATCTACCTACAGACTATTCATATGAATTTATTCAACAAAATTTCCCATTGCGGTAGCTAATAATATTTATAATAATATGTTAACATATTTAAAATAAATGTATCATATGAAAATATATAATAGCTGTGGAGAGATGTATCTCTTAAATTTCAGCTTAGGTGAATATATTTGTGATGAATGATTTACATCGCAATTGAATATAACGCAGGTAGCTTAGTTGGCAGAGCACATTGGCGCGAATCTAGTGGGCGCAGATTTGTATCCTGCTGGGCATCGTATTATTTTTTAATAAGATCTTTTCAGTTTTCTTTGATGTGCTTTCAAACCATGTAGCTATCTTCAATTAAAAATGTTACATTGTCAAATCTTGTGAATTATTCGTTGACTAAAAAAATAGTTAATTGGATGATTTATAATTTTCTAAAGCTCTTATTGTACATTTCGTATATTTATTTGTTGTATATTAAATATCTACTTACTTATACATAGGTGTGTAATATTATATCTTTGAATTCCTTACTTATTAACTTAAAAATAACAATAATGCATGAAATACTCATACTTATAATATATATTATATCACTTCAAGTACCTACCGATAACAAGGGCTGCGCGACTTATCAATACTCTGACTAGAGACGTATACATGTTGCTTTTTATTAGGCTTTTTATTATTTTATTATTGCTTCACTTACTCTTATTTAAATAACATATCATTTGTGAACGTCGTGGATTAATAATTCTATATGTACACAATATCCTTTAAATAAAAAGGGAGTTAAGTAAAACATTGTCTTTATGGAGCTTTCTATATTCTGTTACGCCACTGAATTGTCTTAAACAACTGATTTAAGAACAATACGCATACATAAAATAATGATAGTTAGATGGATACAATTTTCAGTCCTAATTTGAAAACATATACCTCTACGAAGTGCAAGTTATACCCACCTATTAACGTACCATTCTTTACGAGGAATAATTATTATTTAGTCATTCGCCCAACCCACTAACTTCATTCAGTAGATCGAGTAGGTACACGCTGAAAAAACAATATGCATTATTTTTCCCATCTGCCGGATTGAACCCGCAACCCACAGTTTCATAGATGGCTACGCTACATCAGCCGCCGTGTGTACAAAATCTTGTATTTCGATAAAAAATATATACTATATTTGTGTATACCACAGCTGATGATGATAAATAATATTGTATTGAAAATAATTCATTTTAAAGTTGTTCACTTCCTTTATTTATGAAGCGATCACAAGCAATTCAAAATTTGTCATTGATAGAGAACCTTTTTTGACACCTACAGTTGATGAATTTTAAACATAGCAAATTTTTCAGTGATAAAGTTACCCCATCTCATAACGTACTTATCTATATAAATCAGTCATTTAATAAATAAGTACAAATATCACCAACCAGTTAGTTTTTCATTAAAGTTAATTTTTATGTACGCAACAATATGCACATATATTTCGTTATTATTGTGTTATTCAATTGAAAATGTCTGTTACGATAAAATATGTTGTAAGTATATCAAAATTACAAAAGTTGAAAAAAAATTTAAACTTTCATATTAAGTGTTTATTAAAGTAATATGTGTCTAGGTACCTGTCGTTTTATATCATGAATAGTTTTTTTTACTCTTTATGTGCATTTAAATCAAATAATAATACCTAAATACATGAATAAATGGGCGTGTCTGGAAATCTGTAGGTACATACACAGTTCGCCGTATCCGAAATATTGTATGGGTAATAATATATGGTCGTATATTAAAGACTGTTCAACCTCTTTAGGTCGTATAGTACTGAGATAAAATTCATGTCCAAATAAAACACGGTTCTTGTCGGTTTACAGGAAGCCAGTGGCAAACAAATTTTGGAAATAGCCGATTACTGGCTAATTTTTTGTTAGGTTAGGTTTTCATTATTGAATTTATGAATTTTGCCACAATCGGCTATGATAATTGAATTAATATTCATATTGAATCTAATAAAATTGGATACCTTATCTTATAGTATACGGTCATCTCTTTCCGATAGAAAGCTCAGCGCAAACTGTGCCACGGTGAAATGCATTACGTACAATTTACATGTAACCTTAAATGGGACGGGCGGTGACTTTTTTTTAAATTAACGGTAACCTACATTTTATCTACTTAAGGTTTTATAACTAATTTAATCACGGTAAGTAGTAAAATGTGTGGCATTGCGGATTAGTAGCTCTGTAATATTCTAAATCTAAATGTATTAACGTAATATTTATAATGAACATAAGTGCAAAACCTTTAGAAGAATGCAATTACGGCTGACACAATACACAATATATAATAACATAATATATCGTCACCGTTCAGGCAAAAGTCACCAACCCTAAAAACATAGTTTTGAGATATCGCAATTTGAAAGTTTGAAAATGCAGGAAAAATCAGATTTTAATGTTTTTAAGGTTTTATCTACATTAAATTATTTTCTCATGTCTTCTTAATAATTGCTTTAATGTAATTTTACTTTTTGATGCTAATTAAAACATCTGGAAGGTTTTGAAGGAGGCAAGGTAGCTCAATTATGGTTTGGTGACTTTTGCTTGTTAATAATCTGAACAATGTTAGCCAAAAGAAGGATCAGTAAAACTCACCATCCATAGTATAGTGACTTTTGCTTGTATATTTATAACGAAGGATTTATTTTTTTTGTATAGTCAATAATGTCTATTCACCTATAATGACTTTTGCTTGTTAAGATTTTATCGAAAGTCATTTAGTGAAAAACAAATAATTCGGATTTAAGCAAAATTTTACTAACTAATGTACCGTGGTGAGTTTTGCATCTTAAAGAACATAATTTTACGCTTTGGGTGACATACTCAACTCAAAACTGCCATTTTCAGGGTTGGTGACTTTTGCCTGAACGGTGACGATATTATAATTACTTATATAATAATTATTCAAACGAATATTTCCAGAAAACCTATTGTTTTGATACTATACACATACTTGGTAATGGTATCAATATGATACTTTTAGAATATTTCAAGGTCCACGCACAAAAACTTTCAATATTTGTAGGTATCAATTAATTGGTATGTGTATGCATAGTAGTTGTACGTACCTACGAAAAAGTTCTTAGAAATATAATTATTAAAACATGTATTAATTGTTTGCAATACGCCGCTCAGCTAAAATTATTTTCGCAAGATAATTATAAGTACCTTCGCACCTGAGCTGGCAGAAAAAACAACTGACAAATTGTAGAAATCCATACTAAGAATCATTTGGGCAAAAGTCTCCTTAGGATATTGGATTCGTCCACCATTTTAATGTGTTTTTTTATGGGTTGACGGTTAAAAACGTGAGCTGGCCGGTGTTTACTTATTACACAACACAAAGATACAAGATTGAAGATATAAGCTTTTTTTCTACGAGTTTTTATCTCACAGCTTGTCTTTCTTTATTAATCGTGTGTGTATCTTATAATACCGGAGCCAGGATATAAAAACAATTAAGTAAATCAATTAAACCGTCACATTGTTGATGACAATTTTGACTTTCATGTTTCGGTGAATACTCATTTTAGGGAGGATTTTTATTTTATTACAGTACAAAATTTAGGTACCATCACATGAGTGATTCTCAGGTGCCAAAATAAAAATACTAATAAATGGCTTTCATTTGTTTGCAACAGCTGCAGGTTTTTGGTGGTTGGGGGTGGAACGGCAGGATGTGCCATGGCATCCAAAATCACTCACGATTTCCCTAACGATAAGATCATTATTCTCGAACCCAACGGTGTAAGTATTTGCTTCATTTATTTTAATGATATTGTCAATTTGATTTATTCAATGACAGGAATGCCGTATGAAGGTTGAAAATTGAGAATATGGATTTATGTAAGTAATTGATCTTTGATAAGATGTTTTTTGTTTCATTATGATGCGATATCTTTTCCCAACATGCGAATCAACATTTCCCCCCGACCATGTCCAATCCTAATAGGATTATATGGGATTGGAGGTTGTATTAACAAATTTTGTTTTTACGAGAAATGGATGTCAGCCACTTGCTTAACGTATTAGGTCCATACTCTGACTCATACACAAATTGAAAAACAATGTGTACTTGCCAGACCCAGGATTCGAACATGGGACCCACGACGCTATAGGCCGACGCTTAGCGCTTGGCCACAGTGACGGGTGGACAGCGGGACGGCAGCGGCTCGTAGAACTCAAACGTATAACCGTGTGTGATATGCCCCAAAAAGACACTGTCTACGAACATTTCACACACGGTTATATGTTTGAGTTGCGCAAGCCGCTGCCGCCCACCGACCACTACGTTCTTTCACTTAAAAGCATACATCAGTGGAACAGCAAATAATTTTCAACAATAGGTAGAAATAGATTGTTTTGTTGCCAATCGGAGAGAGGTAGTCGAGATGTGAGCACATCAATTTGTTTTGTGATGGAGGAACGTCGGAGGAATATATTTTTAAATCGTGTAAAGATAACTAAAAAACGCATGTACCCGAAAAACATGTCAATGAATAAATTGTTATTATTATTACTAATATAACAATAAACATAATATTAAATGGACGCATGTTGAATTTTTATGACAAATTATATTTTGTTCTGCACGCGTCGTTTGCACAATCTGCGTGTCACGTTGTCACAATCTTTTTAGACCATGCCTCAGCTGAAGTTATAGCCTTAAGCCGTCCGACCATAGTGAGTGGAATCAACATTTAATAATATAATATTTCTATACCTATAGTAAGTAGTATTATTTTTAATATCTTCATTCTAAAATTGAGGATAAAGCCATATTTTGCTTCATAAAAATGTGTAAAAAAAAGAATAGTTCTTCCAGCTTCACGCGTAATATTATGATCAAAGATTTTCTTTAAGTGAACCAAAAAAGATTCATGTCTACTAATTTTCATACAAACTGTGAACTGTGAAGAATTGAAAACAGGGCCCTTCAGAGAAAACACAAGCTTCCGAGAAACTGGTATTTTTAATGCCTTTCCTTCAAAATTCACTACGAGGAAGACAATATATAATGGCAGTTTTTGTTTATGATACCAGAGGCGCGTTTCTTTTCCAATCACACAATTATTGAATTATACCAAAATCTTAAAAAGATGCGTTATAAAAATTTCGTATAAAATAATACCTACTCAAAAACAAAACAAAATCCTTGCAACTGACTTAAAAACACCAATATTATTATATTGTGTCACCCTGTCACTACGGAAGAGATACATTGCTATTTTTACTAGATTGGTTGGTAGTTAGAATAAATTTTATTTAGATATGGTGTTCATTTTATTTTATCATAAGGGGCCTCAAAATCAATCAGTACCCTGGGTCTCCAAGTCTATAAACCCACCACTGCTGCTATAAAAGCTTTTGCGATTTTGCACCAGCAAATTTAGTTATTGTTAATAATTGAAGTGAGCCATGATGCATTTTCAAATCAAAAAAATTTCAATTGTACAATTCCATAAGATTTTGTCACTTTTTCAATGATTGAATATACTACTTTCCTTGCTATATCAAACACCGATTGTTAGACTGTTTTAGTGAATGGTGAACGCGTCCCCACCTTTCACTTCTATTCCTTTGGTCTTTGGCCTTAAATTATCAGAAAACGTTTATAAATATGTTATTTCATAGATGGTTATTATTTAATGGTGATATTGTGCTACATCAAAGATCTTGAAGCAAACCTTCTCTCGAAGATCTGAGATCTCTCAAATAATATCCTCATTCTAAGAGCGGAAATGATGATTTATCTGCCAGTATATTATATGATTTCATTTATTTTATTTTTACCAGTTGCATTACTATCAGCCGCTTTTTACGTTGATCGGAGCAGGAATCAAAAACTTGAACAGTAGTCACCGAACAATGAAGAGTGTGCTGCCCAAGAAGGCTCAATGGATCAAGGAGTCGGCTAAGAGTTTCAATCCTCAGGCGAACGAGGTGGTGACAGAACAAGGTCACAAAATAAATTACAATTATATGGTAATTTCGACGGGCCTGCAACTGAATTATAACACGGTGAGATTTCAATATTATCTCTTTGATATATTCCGAGGAGAGTAGGATCCGTTGGAGTATACAATTCTTTGTTATAGTTCAGAAACAATCCTTTTTCTATAAAATGGGTTTATAAAACATAAGGAAGTATATATTAAATTTAATTTTATTTGAAAATGTAAGTTGTCATACTGAGTTTAAACTTATGTTTCAACTTTATGTTTAAACTTATGTTTAACTTAACGTTCTTTACGTTAACCTATGTTTCAAGTTATGTTTCAAAATAAATTGTAGCGTATAACTGCCGTAAATAAACAATGCATTTTATCTGTGAATGAGATTATAATATTATGCATACATAGATTTATAATGTCTCATTTGAATAAATAATTTATGATAAAGTTGATTGATGATAATTGATAAATCATTGATACTGGCTAACATCAACGGTCGCGATGAGTGAAAATTCGTGATCAACAAGCAATTTAAAATAGTATAAATTTATTAATAAACTAAACACAAACTCCGTACATAAAATAAAAGTAATATGACTGAAATAAACGGAAAAAATAAGAGTCATTTTGTCCTGCATTGCAAAAAAAGATCCACACAGTCTACCCTGCTTGGCTTGTCTGCACTTATTATGTCAAATTTATTGATAACTGTCAAGTAATCTGATTGTACGTGCATGATTCCACTCATTATGACGATTCTTCGCACGTGGCACAAGTCAAAATGAGTGCAGGACAAAAATATATTATTAAAAATCGATTGCGATATAATGAATCCACGCTCGCCGGGGCCGCAATGAATGTGGGTTACCTGTTTAATATACATTATAATATATATTTATTGATGATTTAAGCCATTTAGGGCAAAGACATTGTATGTCCATGTTTTCGAAATAAATCGAAGATGAAATGGACATATTCTTACAGCATATAGAAATAATGTAAAAAGATGTTTTGTGTATTATTTTTGGTATAAACTTGATATACAACTAACCAATGATGTTAAAGAAAACCTTATAGAGATCTAGTCTAAACATGCAATTCAAAAAATTGGTCCCCACGTCTACTAATTTTCATACAAACTGAAAGGATTGTGTTCGGATGATGCATTCAAAAACGGCATTTACATCAAACAGTTCTTCACATTTCGATGGGCTCGCACAGAAGGCTCCATCAGCCATAAAAAGGATTTCTTCAACATCTTTAACTAATCTGACCCATTATTTTATATTATACTAATTATAATGGCACTTGATTCAAGAATTCATCTTGATGTGCATTGAAATTGTAGGTTCCGGGCTTAGAAGAAGCTCTGAAGAATGAAAACAGTGGCGTCTGCTCAATCTATTCGCCCAAGTACGTTGAAAAGACGTGGAGATGCATTCAGAATTTGAAAGGAGGCGACGTCATCTTTACTTTTCCCAACAGTCCTGTCAAGTGTCCCGGAGCACCACAGAAGATCATGTACTTGGCTGAAGACTTCTACAGAAATGTTTGTTGTTATTTCATGATATTATTTTCTTTCTAATAGATTGGGATTATGTATGATTTTCAATAAATTTCTTTATAAATTTTTGATTCGTCAAGCATTCTGAATAAGTATGTAAACTTTCAATAATTTAATGATTCCTTTGATAGTTTGCATTATGAGAATGATAATCTTAGCCGGCTTGCACATCTAAACTCGTCTCTCCTGGTACATGTCGATTACGTCAATGTGACGTCATCGTTATTCACAATACACACATTGCCAAATGGAGGTCCGCACATTAGTGGAGTGCGACATTTTAGTTTGAAATAAACATCTAGTGTTGCTAGCAACAAATCGCACGCGTCTCCAGCTGCGAGTCAAAGCCGAAAGTATTGCGGTTACACATATGTACACGCTACGAATTGATCATTCCTGTTTAGACGTCAAAGCTCGCCGGTCGCCGCACCCCATACATATCCACGTTTCAAGAGTTTATGCACGACTGTCGCTCGGTGCCCATGTGTGCCGTCTTCATATGCAACATCAGTACGACGTTCCTAGAAGGTTTTATTTATGGCTGTGCGGCAGACAAGATGAGTTTAGATGTGCGAGCCGGCTTAGTGACAATGCTACATTATCGTTATTTCATTCATAAATATTATAAACCAAGAACTGATATTTAGAAGTAGATAACAATGCATTTGCGTTAATAATAATTGATACTTGATGTCTTGTCGCATAGGAATAAATTAAATACCCTTCAACATCTATATACAAGGTTATTCAATATGTAAGATCGCGCACTATTGACAGCAAGGGTTTTCAACATCAAATATTGCACAATATTATTGATCGACATTAAGTTGGTATATTGAAGATGTGTATAATACATTGTCAGAATCAAAAGTTTGTTAACGCATTTTTAAAACCGTAATCCATTTGCGCAATACTGCTGATGTTCAGTGTAATATTGGAATGTAAAAGCACACCATCGACATGAGTACAACAATCATAAATCTTGCTTCATTATAGGTATATACTTAAATTAGATATGTTGGTTTACTTGCTGTTTGAAATTATTATATTATATGTGTATTTCTTCACGTATTTTATTCATTTGTGAGGCACCCATTGACAAAAATACGGTCTTGTGCACATTGTCGATATCAATAATTTAATATTTTGTTTTAAATGTATAGTCTTTCCACTGACAATTGATAGTTTAATATTAATTAGATTGATTAATTTAACAGCTTAATGTAGAGTTTCCCAAACTGTGGATATTAAGGCGTATGGGTTTATTCGCAAGAATCAAATTTGACGTAAGCGCCATGAAAAATAACAATGCTCGAAGCGTAATTTTGTAGTCGGTAGAATAAATTATAAGAATAAAAATAGTAGACCTCTAAATAAGAACCTCATATTATTGATATGCTGAATTTGTGAAGTGACACCTTTTCTTGAACCTATCATATTTAGGTTCAAATTCAGTGCAAATATTTTTCAAAAAAAAATCTAATACTAAAAAACACGAAAGTGTAAACAAATATAATTTTATTCATTTTCATAAGCTAACATTACAAATTATAAGTTTAAAACATTCACAAGATGGCATGAAAGATTTCTGTTATTATTGCGTTTTTATTAAATTATAAAAAAATGACTCATAAAAGAAAGCAATTCAATGAATATTTGTCGAGGAACGTTTTTTTTTTTTTAAATTTAGTACACAACAATTATGATTTAAGAAACAATTATTATAATAGCATGTATTTGACGGCAGTACGTTTTGGTCGCCGCGGAGGATTTCGGAACATTAGTGTATAGAAAATTAATAATTGGTTCCTTAATTAGTGTATTGGTTTAACGGTATGCAATGTATTAGAATAACTATTATAAATTGTTTTTTTTTATAATTTTATTTTTTTTTCTATTGATAGCTATTAATTGATAATTGATATTATTATATTGATAGATATTAATTGTTAACTTGATAATTATTATATTGAGGGTTTCTTATATCCATCGACCGTGTTAGTCTAGGATCAACGAGTTCAGGCAATACACAATTCATATAAATCTTGTCACTTGTGATGTGAAGAGTAATATTGTTTTTATTATTCAATGAAATAGGTTCTTACCTCAATATATGTTTTACTTGAGTTAAATAATTACTAATAAATGCCTAAGGTGATTCCATTCAATTCAACTCGGCATTAAATATATTAAATTCTAAAAGTTTTGTACTATTTCATTTGAGTCGTTTTATGCGATCCTGGTTTCGCCTTTCGACATCGTCAGGATGCGCACTCCTCAAATATACACTGACAACGAAAGCAGCTAATTCTCACTAACAATAAATTAATACAATAAAGTAAGGTAAAAACTTTATCACCTACCTATTAAGTCAAAGTGCACAATGAAAAATTTAACAAACAATTAATTATGAATAGTTGAATTGTGGCAGTATGAAAAAAAAATATTTTACCACAAACCATCTGAAAAATACATAAGTACATCATAAAACATATACGTGATTTTGTGCCCCAAAACACTTATTTTATTATTATTTTGACGATTAGGAAAATTATGACACATGTTTCAGTGGCCATTACTATGACAGCATTCGAAAACGTATTTTACTTTAAATTTTCTACAAATTTACTATTTGTGACATAAACCACTTAAGATCGATAATAAATAGACCTTGAAAAATAATATTATTTTGTTTCTATTGATAATGCCAATAAACATACTCCTGTATACGTCCCTTTGAAAATAACAAAACATGGCGACCCAGGTACATAAAAACTGTATTAAGTACATGCAAAGTTTTTCAAATCGTTTAAAGCCCAACCAAGTAGGTATTTATCAAAATAATTAAAGTCCACCTATATTTTATCTAAACTGCTCAAGTCCAAAATATTTTTTTTTATAAATGTTGCACCGAACGAATACCTTTAGGGCTTCTTTGTAGCCATCGTGGTTATAAGATTCAATTATCTTACAATATCTCACATGCTGCAACCATTTGTATTACAAGATAATAAATAATATAATATAACTACATTTTTCTCAGTTTGACATTCACTGGTATTTTATGATGTTTGATTTGTCAACACAAATTATAACACCTGGTCTACGTCATGTGGTCTTGCCAATTTGATTGTTACTGCAATGCGAGTAAAGGTCATTTTTCTATGAGTTAAAATACTGTTCGCGACGGATAAAATTTTGGAAAAAAAAGACGTCCTCACCCGTTGAAATTAAGAAGCCTACTAAGGTTAGAAATGAGAAATTAGAAAAACTATATGGATTAATCGATCAAATGGTCTCTTTTTGTTAATTTTGCAAAATAATTATATATCTAAATTGTCTGAAAATAGGATAAATACATGAAAACGTACGACGTGTTTTGGTAATATAGCGTCACTAATTGTACCGAATTTATAGGGTTTTATTTATTTTTTCATTGTTAATTATTATTTATAGTATTACGGAAATGTTATATTATAATAAAAAAATATTTTTATTGTGCAGTATATATTATTTTGTGAGAAAAAATCATTCAAAATTGGCTGATGTATACTCAAACTAAAATGGCTTTAAAATCTTTATTTTTCTGAAATTAAAAAAAGTACGTGAGTTAATCAATGAAATGTATTGTTTTACCCATTTCTTTCATACAATATATACCTGCAAAACTATTATTAAGTTCAAAAATTCACTGTGGCGTGACAGTCGTTTTGGCCAATTTCGAAAACAGGACCGACTATTTGTCATTTATTTTAAAAAGTAAAGCGAATCAGAAAATTTTAATGACACAAAAAGTGTTATTTGAATATTATTTATTAGGTTTTAAATAAATAAAGTGTTTATTATGTGTCAATTCGTGTTAAACGTCCTTGCCATTTCCACGATTCTGAGAAGACAGGAAAAAACGGGTCCAATGGCCTTAAGCGGAATTTTTCTTGATCTTAAAGCTGTAATATTTCCGCGGATCAAATGAATTTTAAAATTCTACTCTGTTTATGTTGACAAATTATTGATTCTTAGTTGGCTCTACAGTGATGTGCGGATCTTGGCCGCCTCCCAAAGAGGTTTGTTTACTGTTTATAGAAATTAACATGGAAAATGGTTATTGTAGTGGAATAACTTAATTTTGAAATTGCGCAAATTGCGATTTCTACTGAGCATGAATACATAGGGTAATTTTAATTATTTTTACCGTTATTATTTCCGACTGCTCTTACGTAAAGCCTATTGCATCATTTTCTCTCACTCTGCGTTGCTCTAACTACGTCAAAACAATCGAATTTCACACTTAAGTGGTATGTTTATAGACATTCAGGATCTCTGCTCTTAACTCCATATTCAAACATACATTGAAAAAGTGAGATGCGGGATTTGATCCCATGACCTGAAACAGAAATTCTGCTAATCGGTTACGGTGGGCAATTGATACACGGAAGCATTTCAATTAATATGCTATGTTTACTTTATGTAGACTTGTTTTAGTTCCAATTGACATAATTTTACCAGCGTTCTTACTTAATTTTTTAAAGTTATCAATCATTTTTCAGAATAACCGCCGTGACAAAGTCAACATCAGCTACAACTCTTCTCTGGGTGTAATATTCGGTGTGAAGAAATATGCAGATGCTCTTTGGAAGGTAGTCAAAGAGAGAGGAATCAATGTGAACCTGCGGCGGAACTTGATCGAAGTGAACTCAGCTAAACGAGAGGCCACCTTTCAAAACTTGGACAAACCTGATGAAACGTTTGTTGTCAAAGTTAGTATATTAAAAATCTACAATATTATAATATTTGAACTGACAGTTTACATTCCTGCAGCTCTATTCCAATTGGTTAATTCCATAACACCTTTTTGTTAATTTTCTTTATCCGAGATAACTTCAAAATGTGACAGATCAAATATATAAGGCGGTTATCAAAATTGCGAGCTACTTAACACCCATCAAACAAAAAATTTCAACTAATTCAGTAAATTTTCGCCAGAAAAATATTACTTTTGATAGTTAATACCTCGAGATAGTTAACTCTTGGAATGCGTCATAGCATTTTTATCACTATTTTTATTGATTATGGTGTTATGTTGGAATAGAGTTGCTAGTGGGACATTAAATAAAAATTCCCAATTTCTCTCACGTGAAAGGGAGCCGTATTCAATGTGTAGGTATAATTTATCCTGTCCGGAAGTCCAGACACAGTTAATCGTGAGATGTTGTATCAGAAATACATGGCTGTATAATATTGAAATCAATTCCTTGCCTAAATAAACAACTTAAAAAATACGTAATAAAAAGCACCGGAATACAAGGGAAAGACAGAAGAAAATAGATAGGTAAGTAAATTAGAAATATAATCATGCATTATAATTTATATAAAATTCTGATAGTTTCTCGAATCAATTAGTACAAAAATCAAATATATGATGATAATGACGGCGTTATTATCAAACATTTGGTACCAATAAATATTAAATTATTGCATCTAATAAAATTGTAACAGTAGTGTCTGCAATGTTCCACGAAAAATGCTTATTTTTTTTTATCTCATTGCTATACATATGGGAATCTCTTTCCGTTAAGACAACTCACGGTAAACTGTGCTACGGCAAGATGTAATACGTACAATTTAAATGTAACTATAATTTATTGATGAAGATCGCCTGTTGGAGGGTTGTAAATGATTAAATAGTAGCTTTGACGTGATGGGTGGTTTTTAGGATAATTTGACAAGAATCCGACATGCATAAATAGAATCTTTCGAATTTGTTTCCTCCAGTACGATGTGCTCCATGTGACTCCTCCGATGGGGCCCATGCCAGCTCTGAAAGGTGCCGCGTCTCTGGTGAACGAAGCAGGATTTGTCACAGTCAACAAGGCTACAATGCAGCACACCAAATTTGATAATATCTTCGCTCTCGGAGATTGCGCTGACAGTCCCAATTCTAAAACCGCAGCAGCCGTCGGTGAGCTTCCCTTCTGATTTCAAAATAACATCATCCTTGTTTTAAGGATGCCCACTAGTCATGATATAATTCGTAATCCATAAAAGCATGAATGTGAATAAGCATGACATATGGTTACATCTACTAAATCCAAACTAATTACAGTTAAAGATCATTATTTTCATGTTGGGACAAATTCATTCAAACGAATAGTTAGTGTTTCTCAACTTTTTATGGAGCTATTTTTTATTATGTATTTTTTAACCTCTAATATAAATATAATGACATCCGAAACTTATCGTTATTCAGTACCGATCGCGTGCGGTTCATAGGTGCCGTAGATACAAAGCATCCCCAGAAATAATAGATTAATTACTATATAATATTCTGTATTTATTATGCAATTGAATTTTTTATATTAAAAAATTAAATATACCTAAGGTCTAATTTGTATGCTCTAGCTGCCCAATCTGCCGTGGTGCAAGAAAACTTGAAAAGTGTCATCCTGAAGAAGCCTCTGGTTGCGAGTTACGGTGGCTATGCGTCGTGCCCCCTCGTCACATCTTACAACAAATGCATTCTGGCTGAATTTGATTATGATCTCAAGCCGTTTGAAACTTTCCCAATTAATCAGGTAAAAACAAAATTATCTTTAGTTTAATCTTTTTCTTCTTATCTCTCTTCTTGGCTTTGTATTATTTATGTATTTATTAAGGAAAAACGGTACACAATATAACAGTGGCGAAGGGTGGAGGTAGGTTGTTAAGATTCAACATAAATAGTTGAACTATGAATAAAATGTCCTGCCTAATCCAAGCTATAGTAGATAATAGCCATAGTAGAATATAAATATTCATTTATCTATAAAATATTTAAAATTTTACAATCAAACCATACATAATTTTAGATATCTTCTAGATAAAAGAATATTTTTTATCGATTATGGTTTGGTTTAGGCACGGCTTTTTTGTCGGATAGCCCATAGTATACCTAAACTATTATGGTTTGACTTAGGCAGGTTTCAATCCACTTTTAATAACTATCCGGCTCCACTGCAAATTGTATTTTTGGTTCAATGAAAACAAATAAATTCTAATGGATTCAAGCTCTGTACTATTCCATTTAAGTCGTTTTTTGCGACCCGGGTTTCGCCTTTCGGCATCTTCAGGCGCCGTGTTCACTCACCAAAGGTAAACACACACTGACAACGAACTCTCTTTACTCTAGCTTATATAATAAATCAATACAATAAAGTAGGTAAAAACTCCATTACCTACCTATCAAGTCAAAGGTTACAAAAAATACAATAAACAAATTATGATAGTTTTTGTAACCTTGAGTGTGTGTACACGGCGCCTGAAGATGCCGAAAAGCGAAACCCGGGTCGCAAAAAACGACTTAAATGGAATAGTACAGAGCTTGACTCCATTAGAATTTAAATTTAAATTCCATCAAGTACCTTCAGTCGATAGTATTAATAATATGAAAACAAATAAGTATGACTAACAAAGTTTAGTGTGCACTATTTATGTCGAATCTTACAGCCTATTTCCACCCCTTGCCACTGCAATATACATATGGTGACCATCCATCCTTTATTGAAGACTCCTTTTTCTTCCTCGCACTACAACCCTATGTGGGTCTTGGCCTCCTCCAGCCTGGTTTAGGATGCCCAATATCATTAAATCCAATTTGCCACTATCCGTCTATCTTGTACGAGGTCGACCAGTTCCGGCTTCCCAAATGTCAGTTTCTTTGTCATGCGTGACTTGGCCATCTTTTGTACATGGCCCAGTCATCTAAGATGATGTGAAGGTGGACATCTAATTTGATGGACTGCACAAAGCGTACAGCTCGTATTCGTATTTTCGTCTCTACCCCAACTGTGTCTCATTGATGGGTCCGAAGATACCACGCTCAAATGAGCCCAACACTCTTTTCATTTGCTCCTTTATTTAAGTGGACAGGTCTTTATTTGAGGAATCTAATACCAAAAACCGATTAGTCACACATATGGTCAAAATGTACCAAAAAATATGTGCATTTAGTAACTCCAAAAATGCTACTTTACAGGAGAGACAAAAACATTATGGTTTCCTATACAAATATATGGTTATGGAGTTAAATCATCCATGATTTAACAATGTTACATTTATTTTAGAATTACTTACATCATTTGCAAGGCGAGTAGATATTAACAATGGCCACTACATGGCATTCAAAGTCAATTTTCGATTAAAATAGAGTGTAGTTTCTATGTGCAATTTCACACAATATGTGATGATATACTTCTAAAAAATACCAACATAATACATAAACCAAAATTTGTCAGGAACGACACTACCTCTGATGTTCTGTGAGTGAATCGATTCAGCTATTACCCGTGGACTGCTAAAACTTATGAATTATTTGTGTGTTGTTCTGTTATCAGGCTAAAGAGCGCTACTCAATGTTTTACATGAAGAAGTACGCGATGCCTCTTCTGTATTGGCAGTTGATGACAAGAGGCTATTGGAACGGACCGCAGATCATGAGGAAGGTGTTCAACCCGTTCAAGTTCGATTAATGCCTGTCAATTTCATCATCATAATGGTACACCATTAATTTTTCACAACCTTACCAGTGAACAAATCAGTTATGTAAGTACTAAATTAAGGCCTATTTAATAATCTCGGTACCCTATCAATACCAGCTATGACCAAATATTCTTGTTGGTGATAACCGAAGAATTTGGACTATAAATAGAAGAAGTCGTATATGTTATTTCTATTATGACATTTGAAATTATTTTGCAAGCGCATGAAGCATGATTAATTTGATAAACTTCGCTCAGTTGCCATTCCGATTTTCTTACATACGCAACGGCGCCCATTTTTATAAAGCGCCTGTTATAAACGGTTTAATTTTTACAGGATTTTTCAACTATATAATTATACCGAAGTGTAGTATGAATTATTGGCTGCTTATCTACTCATTATAACAGATTATCTTCTTATACACCTTGCAAATTGGTAAATAAATGCCATAGCAGTAATGTGAAGTTCCCTGTAAATGAATGTGCAATGCAAAGTGACTTGTAGCAAATTTCATGTTTCCTTTTTTTCTCAATCACATCACAGGTGGCAAGTTTTATGTGTTTTCGCCAAATTTTGGGAATCACTGGTATTGATAGTGAACTGGTACTGAGATATAAAAATAGAGATTCCTGTAATGTAGCATGCAAGAGTGTTTTTTGGTTTAAGGGGTCTATGCATAGTCATATTTGTGTAAAAAAAGTAACTTTATGTGCTACTTGGAATGGGAAAAGTGAAGTTAGATAATAATAAAATGTGCTCCCATTTCAAGTGACACATAACGTATGTTTATTTACATAAGTATGACTATGCATAGTCCTCTTAGTACTATGTAGAAACAGTGCACTAAACAACTTAGTAAGAAGCTTCAATATTATATCGTCACCTCAATACCACAATGGTTTGGTCGTTGTTGGGAAAATGAAATTTAAACTTTACTTGATTAACATAAATCTAGGATATAATTATTATTTAAAATAAAAATGGAAAATTGTGCTCGTCTTATTGAGAACAAATAAATAATGCTTAATTGTATGAAAAAATACCTAATTTTATCATTTTGTAGAGAAGGAAATGTAGAATCATATTCAATAGTTATCTCAAAAACAGTGAAAATCAAGTTATCTAGTTGTAGTATTGAGGTGACAATATACTTCTTTGCGTTAGTTAACATGATCAATTGTGAAAATGGTAGAAGAGGGGTGCAAATGCTAATTTGTGGTTGTTAAAAATGCATTTAAATATTTTACTCAGTGCATGTGCCCATCAATCAGATCAAAATGAAGAAGCAGTCGATAATTCTGAAAACATCTCAATTTTACTTTGAATTTATTTTTCTATAGAGTTACTCAGTTTATAAATTATTATTTTGCTCAAACCCAGTGATAATATACGATTTTTTTAATGCCCTAATAATTATTTTATACACTAAATAAAATCTTAAAAGACTACATAGGTATAAAAATAAAGAAAAACCACCAATTTCCTTGGTGTCAGCTAAAATGTAAGGCTTAATACAAATATTCAAATAATGATTCACTATTCACAAATAATGATTCACATAACCAATTAAAAAAAATATAGTATTTATATAATATATAACTGCAATGAAATGATAAATATAATCGTTATCATATATTTTAAATGTGCAATCCACAAAATACCATTGATAGTCTATAATACACTTCCCTATTGGAGGTAAAAGCATATTATATCTCGTTAACGATGATCAAATCTATTGTAATTCATTTTTGGGTTTTCACCATGTGTTCGTCCACCTTCTTTCCTCGACGTTTCGGGCTCGTTGTAGAGGCCATTCTCTATCGTCATGTCGAGGCGGAAGAATACACGGTGATAACCCAAATTTTTTTAAAAATAACCATCTTAGTCTCAAATATTATAATGATCAAATCTTTTTATATACTAATATTTTACAACACATTGTTACTTAAAAACTAACGTTTGTAATATTAGTATTATGTGCCCGTCTTAATTTATTTTACTTAATGATTTAGCGGCGATTTTTCGACCATGTCATCGTTTCAATTATAAACATTTTTATATAATATAATCTAGAATAGTGTTTCCCAACAGACGGTCCGCAGAAACTACTATTAATAACAATTTATTTACTGATCGGTTTCTGATTATTTCAATTGACAATAGAACTTTCATGTTGACAGACTGTTACGTAAACATACTAAATGTATAATAAAGGAAATACTATAATAATAATATCTTTTTTCTGTGTTAACAGTCCCTGAAATATTTTATTCTATTTTTACCGGTCCGCAGGTGTAAAAAAGTTTAGAAACACTGCTAGAACACCTTAGTAACAACTGAGGTATTCTGAATTTTGTATATTCAATAACAAATCCTATATTTTTAAGGTCGGTACTAACTTGAGCAAATTTCCGCGCACAAATGGTTTACGCATACCTACGAAAGTTCATGTGAATTAAAATTTTTCTACGCAAAAGTGTACGCTCACGCAATTTTGACCTTGTACTGACATGAGCAAATTTTGCTCAAGTCAGTATCAATCTTTAAATCCCGTGTATCAAATTGTAAACATTTTCATTTGAAAATCATCTTCTTTCAATAAGAAGGAATTCTCGCAATTTTACCATTGTTTGGGCACCCCCTAGAGGTTGTGATGCACAGTTTGTAAAATGCTGTATTAATTTATATTGTGCATGGTCTATTATGTTATTTATTAAAACTATTAGGTTGTTGAGAAGGTTGTGCATTCATTTACGTTTTAATTTAAATAATTTGCATTATAATATTTTATTTTTAAGGACATCCCAGTGATAGTGTTTTTTTTATAAAGTGATAAAAATTCACTTAATTATGTGTTTTGTATATGTCACCTAGTGTGCTTTAGTCTATTCTTGACATAATCAATTTTCTTTTTGTTTAACAATAGATTTGTAGGTAATGTTATGTTATAAACAAAATTTATCAACGAACGATTGTTATACTAATTAATACCTTGCTTTACGGTCCATGATACGTTTCTGGAGATTTAGTGAAATTTATGTTAAGCTAAATGCAAATCATTTCCATTACAAAAATAAATGCGTTTTTCATTGGTTCAATTTGAAGTTGAATGTTCATTCTTTGTTTGAAATTTGAAAACCCTTATGTCAAATAACCTTTCTAGGGTAAGGTCAGAAACAGATTGACGTAAACTCATATGCTGGAATCATCAGAACATTCAGTAATGAAAACTGATAACCTAGAAAAACATTGTATCAATTACTTGTCATTTGTAACCCCCTTCTAAACCACTGAAATATAAAATATGTGGAATCACATGACTCGAATATATTTACAGAAATTAAATAGGAGTTCTATCATCTGTGAGATTAGTATTGCGATGTCATGTGAGTTAGGTGACTTTTTTTAAATACCAACTATAACAACATTGCACAATTATTGTCCCTGCCGTGAGCTTATCATGACTGTTTCTTGTCACGTGTCATTTGTCAAATTTTATGACACATGTTCATGATTTGTTACGTACCCAAAAATTTTATACGTGCGCAACTTTTTACTGATGTCGAAAATATATTGAAAAAATAGTAATGTGCCATATGTATTTCTAAATTGTGCCATTATTAAAAATGGCTGTATATAACGAGTGGACGTATAGTAAGGTATAAGTGTATAAATAATTGTTTGTTTTTTTTTGGTTTGCTTCACTAAGTTCGCCTCTGCCACGTATTACAATGTGTCACAAATTTGTTCATATATATTTTTAATAAACTAATTAAAACAACACAACTTTGTCTATTTTTACAAACCACGTATAAATTATCTACTTTACCAAATATTCAGTCGGTACAGTATGACACCAACAAAAAGTTTCTTACCCTAAGGAAACATCCTCTAAGGAATTCTAAAAAGACCAGAACAATTATCAGGCTGAGGCTGAGACATAAGGCGATGCGTGGGGAATATCGGTCAGTCGTTTGCTACCCGCGAATGGCTGCCATTTTAATCGCACTATACGTTGTACACTCAATTATTCTCCATATAAACGCTGTTTCCTATGTTTCCTGTGTTTCATGAAAATATAATATAATCATCGACTTTGAAAATCCCAGGTAGAATCGTTAAAAACAATTCTTTACAATTGTTAGCAATTATTACCATAGAATTTATTTTTAGTACTTTGTTAGTAGTCATGTATTGCAGAAGAAAAAAAACAACTTAAAACTTAAAAAAATGGTTTATTAACTTTTTGGCTTACAAGCTTTACAATATTGGTAACAATTTTTGACAAATTTGATCAAACAAAAAATACTTTATAAAATTAGAAAATTAGTCATTAAAAACTTATTTATAATATAATAATTTATATCAATACTAAACAAACATAATCTATTTCTCATATCAGAGTCAAAACTCATTAAGCTACTACAATTCATATTAAATTATTGGACATAATGAGATTTAACTCTGATATGACAATATTATAATACTTAATTATTGTTTTGTCACAACTGTATTTTAGGCACAAGATATGGTAACTATATTTTACTTTACTACCATAAATAAGTAGAGTGACTAGAAACATACATAGTAATGCCATCTAGGTTCGCAGTTCATAGTTTGCAGTGACTTGATCACAATGAAATAAGACAGCGAAGCAATACTATTTTTTGACATTTAGCACCATTTCTTTGAATTATGACATTTTTAACAGTGTTTTGGAACTCTACTCTAACTAATACTGTATTAGTCCTGGCAATGCTGTGACAACCGAAATAGTTATCGACTAAAAAAAACTTCTTTGTGGAATTTAATAGTAGTACAACTTCTACATTGTGGCTTAGAATATAAAAAATCCCCCCTCTCTTTCATTTACATCTCCGTGAAAACTCCCACCTCCTCAAACTACGACGCTTCTCTGCTTTCACATTGCATACAGCTATATGACATGGCGGAATTAATGTAATAAATGCAAAATATTCCCAGTTGCAGTTGCAGTGCTCCCGTGCTTTCTAAGTCCACATTCTGCACATCTTTATACTGTTATTGTTGTATTCTGTTAATAGGTCGTCCATATATGACATTGCGCTGCAATTGGAGTCAGTTATACTTAATGTAAACACATTTTTTTCTTGGAATATTATTTTCCGTATGAAACTTTATACCAGGGCTCGAAATGGACCGGAGCGCCGTTCCGGTTCGAGGAATCTGTAAAGTTATCGCTCCGTCTCGTGGTTAAAATATTTTGACCGTCTGAGCTAGATATGCCATATAACAAAAAATCTAGTACATTTATGTTTATAAAATACCCATAAAATTTGATAACCATGTTAATATCCTCAGAAAATTTTCGAGCGCTCTGGTTCGTAAACTTTTCCATTTCGAGCGCTGCTTTATACTGAATTCAATTATTTTAAAAAATTAACAAAAGGGAGGGGTTGAGAGATTTGACGTAATTTAGACAGGGGTGTAAAAGATTTTGTGACAAAATTGGATGAGGGGGGAGGAGAGTTAAAACCAAAGATATTCAAGAAAAACCTTCTATGGAGATAGACCCTTTATGTGTTGAAATAGTTGCTTGTAATTTTGCATTGAAGCTTCATTGGTAACAAGCTTCACATTTGTTTGCCAGGGCCGCGCTGAGATAAATACAATACACACTAGTGTTACAAACCTATAGAAGTCGCACTGTAGAATTGATTTCTGGAGGCATCCATTATTCATTTTGTTATGCAGTTATCAGGGCTTGATTCTGTTTTGTGTTACCGTTTTTATTCAACCTCTGTGCGTCAGACATGGATTGTCGCTTCTTCCTCATCAGCAGGCGAATCTTTGAATCATGCTTATACTTCCCCTTGATCAAATATATTGCTACTCCAACGACAACCGTCCCGAGGACAATTATACAGACCAAAAGGATAATCGTTTTGGTGGTCCAAAATTCAACTTCGTTTCCATTATGAATATCTGTTGATCCCATTTGCTGTAATCATAAAGATGCATAATGTAACAATAATGTAAAGTTATTCTTTGTGGAATAAAGTGTAATTTTTGTAAATTGACTTGACAATCCGATGTGGGATCTATAGGTAGGCCGTCTCACTATGAGGTTTCGTAGTTACCTAGAGCGTATGATTTTTTTCTCGCTGTGTTTGCACAACATGTGCTTGAATGTGTTGCATTTTGTTTGAATAAACATTATGATGTTCACATTCATGTTAAATTTCGCATAACTCACAAAATCCAGAGATGATGTTTAAAAAGGACATTATGGTATCTTCCAATAAGATGTTGACATAACTTAATTAACTAATTGTAAAAGAGTAATAAAACTGTACATATTTGCATTAATTTGTTTTATGTTAATTACATATTGTGTAAAATTGCACGTAGAATATTTAGGTACCCAATTTTGATTTAAACCACTTTTGATTTAAACAATTTTTGATAAAAAAAATAAACCAAAAATTTCTTGAATATCTCATAAAGTCGAATAACGCTTCTTAAGATTAATCATTAATTCAATACTAAGCGGAAATTTCTGGATCGATAACCTTGTTGAACTGTTAATTTCATTGAGTATTGCTAAATTCTATTAGAATAATATATCCGGTAAAAATCAAAGTTATTAAAATGAGAATTTTTTGAGTTGCCATATAGATCAAAGTTCTCGATTTTTGAAATTATACAATTGCACAACAATTGTCCTAAACAAAGAAATTGGGCTACTACACTAGAGGGGGTTTTTTGAACATTCTGTATGACGTTTACATGTAAATTATTATACATAAAACATTTCACCGTGGCACAGTTCGCCGTGAGCTTTCTTATCGGACAGAGATGACCGTTTACTATACGGTCTCCAATTTTATTAGATTCAATATGAACGTTAATTCAATTTTCATAGCTGATTTTGGCAAAATTTATGAATTCAAGAATGAAAACCTAACCTAACAAATAATCCAGTATATCGGCTATTTTCAAAATGTGTTTGCTGCTGGCTGGCTCCCTGTAAACTGTAAACCGATAAGGACCGTGTTTTATTTAGGCATGAATTTTATGTCAGTACTATACGACACAGAGAGGTTAGATGGTCTTTAATATAAGGCCATATATTTCCAATACAACATCTCCGGACACGTGTATGACAACACTTAAAGGGGATTCCAAAATTCTTTTTGGAACAGGTAAAACCGATTAAAACAAAAATTAAAGTATGTAAAAGCATAACTGAGAGTTTGTTTTATTATTTTATTTGTTATGAAACTCACCATGTACGGTGAGGATCTCTGAGCAAATAAATTTCCATTGCAAAATGCTTTCGTTTGCCATTTATACCAATGTACGAGTCGAATTCCTTTCACGGATCTTGGTGTGTAACATCTAAAACAAATAATACATATTTTATGTTCTATACGTCGTTGCTTTTCAGATGAAAGATTTCAGATTTATACTGCATTTGAAATTTATGTTTGTAACAACATAAATCGTCCGCTGGCTGAATTTGGAACATAAATTGTCATTGAAATGCTTTTGGCAGTTATAAATCATTACATATATATATGAAATCACATATGAAGGTTACATGTAAAGAACATGTTAAGTCACATTTTTGATTTTTTCAAACTGGCAAGCAGCCTCATACATCTAACCGAGTACTACAAAATAATATTTTAATTTCGGCATTAACAGTAATAGTCAAAGCATTATAGAGTATTGAAAATTAACATACAGGCTAAAAACAAAAAATTTCCATTTCGTTCACAGTAAAAACATGTATTGTCTATTGTCTACATTCACGTCTGACTTGACACTCTTGATAGTGCATAGTAATCATAAACCAAAAGTCTCCCCCTGTGAAACGCCGGACGAACGGAGTGCAATAAGCAACGCCAGACAAAAATTGACGCACTCTAGAATTGACTTGAAAGACTTTTAAGTCTTTAAGTTTGACATTTGTGTGACATATCATGTTCTTCTCCTGTAACCTTCATATAGAATAATATGTATATATTTTTATGTTAAATTTTCACATCATATTTTGGAAAAAGATACATCATTAATTATGGATTTATTCACATCAATATTTTCCATAGCTCTATGGTTTTCTATGTATCGTTTTTTTTTCTAAACAATCTAATGAATTCTTCAATTCTAACCTTAATTCGTGAAGAAGTAGAGGGTGATCATCAACTAGTTTTCCCAATAAGTTGTCGAGCAGCCATTGTAGATGGCAGTCACAGTCCCAAGGGTTCCCTTGCAAGTTGACACTTCTCGACATCTTTGTCCAATCCGCTACATCTTGGGACAGTGTCCTCAACTTGTTGCAACTGATGTCCAGCTATTGATGAGATTTAAATAATGTTTATATATATAGGAGGACTATGTACATATCGTCGCCGTAGATGTCAAGGGAGCCAGTCCACAAAATCATATTGCTGAGAAACAGGCACTCAAAGAATTTGTGTGACAAAGAAAAGTAACATTTTTATATTGAACTTTTTTGTTTTTAAAGATATAACGGTGAAAATTTCAACGTTGAATATACTTTGTGGTGTTATCTTTTTATTTTATACAAATAACTAAAAAAAATAGTATCTTAGAAGTTATGTGTGTTATATCTCTTGACCACTGAATATTGAAATGTACAAAAAATGTAGTCAAAAGAGTTTTGTGGCTTAAATCCATTGACCACTGCATCTTTGATGATTTTAAAATGCTTTTGTGTACTTTACTCATTTTCGCCAAATTTGTGGCTTGGCTCCCTTGACATCTACGGCGACGATATCTTAAATCTATATTATAAGGCGGAATGTTTGTCCCAGACACAAAGGCTCAGGCTCTAATGAACACAAGAAGAAAGAATCAAATAAAAATTTAAATTTTTTAATGTTCCTATTTTTTATATTATTTGTAAATCGGTAACCTTGGTGACTAAACAACTAAAATTATTGTATGATTTTTCCCAATTTTTCCATTGTCAAAACAAGGATTCATTTCAAAATATTGTAAAGGCGTTGTATTTTCATTTGATTACGTCTAGGACTATTTGGAGACTGCTGGAGAATGAGGGATACAATGGACGAGAATTGAGAAAGAATTAACTGCTTTCTGTTAATACTCACGTGGCATAATGGTATATTTTTAAATGTCTTATCGGCAATTGTTGTCAGATTGTTGCATTGCGAAACTGCGATATCAATGCAAACGGTGTCTTCGCGATTACCCGTTTGCAATCTTCCGTTGACATTTTTAAAACTCATCTCGTCCAGGCTTTCGATCATGTCGAGTTTTTTGGCGGACAGTTTGCGCAGAACGATTTCTTCCGTGAATATCAATTGTTTCATTGGATTGCCATCTATGTACAACTCGTTGAGGGATGGTAAAAGCTTTTTGTTGAAAGTCTGCGGCACCTTTTCCAATCGGTTGAATGAAAAATCCAACATTTTTACATTGACCAATGGATTCTTGATGTTGAAATCGCTCAAAAAATTACTGGATACATTCAGGGCCTGGAATAATTTGAAAATATTTTTAATGTAAATTAAAAAATAAGAAGTTAAATTGAAACTATTAATAAACTATTTTCACTTAAATGAATATTTGCACAGGGGCTGGTTGTGTGCAAACTGGTGAATTTTTTGCATATGACACAGTGCATGATGCAGCATTTGAAATAAAATACAGATGATATGTACTTATAGTAAATATTTTTTTCTGTTACTATATACAAAGAATTTGAAAGAAGATAGTTTGATTTTCGAATCGGATTGATTATGCATGTGGTTGCATTGGTAACTAGTTAATTTTGTTCTTCTTTTATTGGCAGTCCCGAAATAAAATGGCGTTGATTTATTTACATAACCTACGTTCGTATTTCTCAGTGTTTTATGTGATTATTCATTTAAAAAAAAATAATGTTCAATGTATTGATTTGGCTGTATACATTAAATTTACTAAAGATTATCTTTCATTTATAGCTAAATGACATACATGAAATAAATAATTGAAGTTACATTTAATTATACACTATCCGATTAAGTATTCAAAGCTTATTTTAGCAATATCTTTGTAATAATCATGTACGTATTTGTACTGCGAATTTGAAGTTTTAGTGGAATGTCATAATAGTGTGAAGTTCTCTACAAATGAAACTGCAGATGTGAAGTCACTTGTGGCTAACTTAATCAGTAGACCAGAGGCCCTTTATTTGCTTCAACTTCATACATTTCGAGGGCTTAGTGTCAAACAACACTATCTACAAAAGTGCAACTTTACAGGAGACCCAAAAATCGTTATTTTAGATTCTTGTAACTTAACAAGGGAAATGTTTATTTAAAACCTAATGTTAACATTTTATAATTTATTGTGTATTGTACATTTATCTTGCTTATGATGATGTTAAAATTTATAGGGATAGTTTTAAAAAAATATGAAAACAAGGGTAACTTATGTAATTAGCGTTAAACTTTACTGACATTTATTTATTTATATTATTTCATTATATACGAGGGTAGGTCAATAAGTCCTTAGAAAAGCCGACAGGTGGCGCGACTAGTACTGTAAGCGGTTTGTTTTCATGCAGCGGCACTACCGATTCAGTATGCTGCGAAGTTTCAATCAGATTGGTCGGGTTGTTGTTTTTTATTTTCGTACATTTAAAAAAAAAATTTGCTTGTTTACAAAAATGGAGAAAATTGAGTTTAGAGCTGTTATTAAACATTTTAATATAAAAGGGTTAACAGCAAAGGAAATAAAAAATGAGTTGGATTTAGTTCACGGCATATCTTCTCCTTCACTTGCAACTATTTATAACTGGTTAAATGAATTTAAACGTGGTCGTACATCAACAAAGGATGAACCACGCTCAGGACGTCCTGATGATCCAATGATCAATAAAATCCACGATATGGTGTTAAGTGACCGAAGATTAAAGTTGAGTGAGATAATTGAGGTTACAGGGATCTCAAAAGGTAGCGTCATTTCTATTTTACATGACAAATTGGGCATGAAAAAAGTTTCTGCAAGATGGGTGCCGCGTTTGCTCACAGTCGACAATAAACGCAATAGGGTGGTGGCCTCTAAAGCCCTGTTGTCGCTCATGCAACGCAATCCGGATGAATTTTTTCGTCGCTTTGTGACTGTAGATGAAACATGGATACACCACTATACTCCCGAGACGAAAGAACAGTCAAAGCAGTGGATTGCGAAAGGCGAACCATGTCCAAAGAAGGCGAAAACCGTAAAATCAGCTGGTAAGGTTATGGCTACTGTATTTTGGGATGCACGTGGAATTATTTTCGTTGACTATTTGAAAAAAGGAAAAACAATAACAGGGGATTATTATGCATCTTTATTGCACCAGCTAAAAAACGAAATTGAAGAAAAACGGCCTCATTTAAACAGGAAAAAAATCCTCTTTCATCAGGACAATGCCCGTGTTCACACATGTTTACGATCAATGGCTAAAATTGAAGAATTGAAGTTCGAATTGGTCGACCACCCACCGTATTCGCCAGATTTAGACCCCAGTGACTTTTTCCTTTTCCCAAACTTAAAAAAATGGCTAAGTGGACAACGTTTTTTTTCAAATGAAAAAGTCATCGATCGGACAAATGCTTATTTTGAGGACCTTCTGAAAACTTATTTTTCTGACGGTTTAAAAAAAATTGAGAAACGTCTAACCATGTGTATTGAGCTCCAAGGAGATTATGTTGAGAAATAAAAAAAAAATACAAAAATAAAAACTGTTTTAATGCTTTTTTCTAAGGAATTATTGACCCACCCTCGTACTTAATGTTAACAACAATTATTTTACTAATGGTTTTATAAATGCGTTAAAAAATTAATAGATCTAAAAAATCTTAACACCACTGCACATGGATGTACTGAAATATGACTATATTCTAAAACATTAGATCGAGAGGTTTAAAAGAATACTATTTTATGTAATAAAAATACTTTGTCATAAAATGTTTAAAATAAATATAAAGGATAATAAGGCTTCAAAATTATATAAATAGATTATCTACAACGTTTAAGGAATGTCCAGGCTTATGCTCTGAAAATACCATAAAACCTCCATTTTGACTTACGTGGCGCACGTCGGCCGTTAACGAGTATTTCACATTATGAGTAAGATTCTGGAACGAATTATGCTCGTTATGAGAGGTTCCACTGTATATGCATATAACGTCACTATTCAAATTTACACCTGCTGCTATTTCATACTTTCCTAAACCGTTACTAATCTTTTATCTCTCTCCAACAGATAGTCTTTTCCATTTGTGAATGACAATCCGTGAAACTAGGAAATAAATGATTACCTCCACAGACTCCAATATGGCAGCAGTCACATCATTTATCTCGTAAATTTCATTGCTAGATATATCAAGATGTCGAATCATGCTTGGTAAATTTGGCCATATGCTCAAATCATTGTTTTGCAAGTAAACAGCTTCAATGCTAGGAGGGAGACTCGGCAAGCTGATGATTTTGTTATTTCCCAGCGACAATACTGACATACTTTTACAGCTGTCAAATGAATTTGGTTCTATTATATTGATCATATTGTGTGAGAGGTCAATTGATTTCCTGAAAACAAAATATAATTATACATTTTCTTTCAAATCATGCTGAAGGAATACGAAAACTAAATAGTGTTGATTTAAAATGAGGTTATTTATCATAACAATGCACCGGTAGGAGTATTCCAACTAGTTAACACGATATAATATACAGTACACTCTCAGTAATCCGCTGTTAGATTAGCCGACAACTACTATAATCCACCGTTGTTTTTACTAGTTAAAAGCACAAAATCAAGCTCTATAACTCAAGTAATTCTCTCCCCAATGTTTGATGAAAAATTTGCTGTACAGCTCATGGGCCGCAAAATTTTTTTGTCGGGCCGCCAGTTGGACAGCGCTGATCTAGGTTATGATTGAGGAAATGCTGACTATCGCTTCCGCCACTCTGGTTTTGTTTCGACAACAAAACATGAATATCAAAGTGTGTCGTCACCCTTGTAATGTTGAGTGGTATGATTGCTCTAGAGCAGTGTTTCCCAATGTGGGGCAATTTGAATGTTTTGGGGGGGCAATGTGCAAATCGTTAATATTTGTTGCATTTTTTTTGTTGTTGAAAAACGCATTTTCGAAATATTTTTTTTGATATTGATTTGATAGCACTGTTATATTTCGTCTGCCAGAACAGTGACGATTTGTACTTTTCCTTATTATTTTTACTGAAAAATGGCAGGAATATGAAGGAGAAATTTGAAAAACATATCAACAATACATTCATTATTCTCTTTTTAAGTAACTATAAAATCTTGATAGGGAGGGGGGAGATTTTTGAAGCGTAGAAGTGGGGCATGGCACAAATAAGGTTGGGAAACACTGAGTCTAGAATCATAAAATCCTTGGAAAAATTCATCCACAGTATTCAAGAACATCTTTGGTGTGTTTCATTCAGGAAAACATATTGAAAATGAGCTCATTGACACCACGAGAGATGTTTTAGTGCTATTTTGCTGTCTTGCTATTTTCTGTTGTTAAAACATCAATGATATTTCCAATACAAAGGTAAGAAAATATTGTATAGATTGTTTTGTTATTTATATAGTATTGTCTAAATGTCCAGTAAAGCATTAAAATATATAATTTTTAAAGTAAACTGTTAGGACACGACCATTAATCAAAGGGGAATATAATATTAACCACAGCATTGGAGCGGAGCTCGGAGCAGTGGAGCAATGGGGTTTTACCCGGAGCAAGAGCGGAGCCAGAGCACCAAAAATTTTTTGTGCTCCACTGTTCCGGATTTTTTTTTTATTATTGAATCTTCGTCCTAAAATCCAATGAAAATATTATATTTGACACTTTGCAACATTGGAATTATTTAACACTGCCGAGTCATAAATAACTCAATTTTTTGACCGAAGAAGCAGATAATGAAAGAAGATTTGCTGTCAGAAATTTTGTTTAATAGAATTATAATGAAGAGAACGAATAAACTACTTATTTTTCAACATTTGTATATATACCTAACTTTTTACCTGGACCGGAGCATACCCTGAAGCGGAGCTGGAGCAAGTATTAGGTCCCGGAGCGGAGAAACTCAAAAAAGAGTCTGTTCCAACCCTCTGATATTAACACTCCAATTGGGCCTCCTACTTGCTATTATTGGCCCTGGTGGTATGCATCATAATGTTAGATTAGTTAATAATTATTATTGGTACTTACAGTAAAAATCCATTACTGAAATCCTTAGCAAAGATTGTAGTAATTTTATTGTGACTCAAATTCAACTCCTTGAGTCGAGCCATCACATTCCTACTGCTTGCGGAGGTAAGGGAATAGATTTCATTATAGCTGCAGTCTAATTTTTCCAGAGTGACAATATTATTCAGGGTTTCTATTGGCAACACTTTTAAGAAATTATCTTTCAACGATAGATTCGTGAGCGATATTAGCTCTTTGAAGTCCAGTGGGTTGAATTCCTCTAGACGGTTATTGGATAGATCCAACTCTTTCACATTCTTCAGTCCTTTGAACATATCTGGAGTTACTTCGAGCAGATTGTTCCTTCCTAATGACAGGGAGATGACGTTCGGCAAGTTCGCGAATGCGCCGGGATACGTAGTTGTTATAAGATTGTCGTAAAAGCTGATTAAGACAATTCGTTCATTCCTCGGTAGCCTGAAATGTGAAATAATAGGCAAAGTTATTATTTATGAGTACATACACTATGTTTACAGTTTCCTCTCGAAGGTCTTGTGACCACGACAATGTGGAGGTTAAAACACTCTGATTAAAGAACTACATATACCTATATAATATACAGTCAAACTTGGTTATTACGAGGAAGATGGGACCGACTGAATTTCCTCATTATAACCGCTACTCGTTATATCAGAGAATAGGTATTTTTAATTGAGCGGTCACATTACACAAAAAGTCGAAAATAAAAAATCTGAAAACCATCGTAAAAATCCCCGAAACAAACATGGCATTCATAAACTACAAAAGAAGTTGTTTATTGTAATGAACGCTGGTAGGTACATATGGACTTCACAAACCTTGGATTTTTCAACCATATGCGTAGATACTTTTTTATTATTGTCGGCGAAAACAACAATTAGGTAGGTACTTAGACACTTAACTAGTGTCATAAACGTAATCCGACCCTGGCGGCATCCTGTCCGATCAGATTTTATTGCTTAGGGTCAAAATGTTTTTAAACGATCGACACATTAACAGTATTTTAGGTCGGTATATCCGATAAGTTGCTCATTATAACAGTGAATAAATGTATGGAGAAAATCATAAACTCAAATGTCAACGAATGTTTCCTCATTACATCCGAGATTGTAATAACCGAGTTCGACTGTATATTAAACTACTGTTACTCAGGGGCGAGGGATGGATATAGGCTGTTAAGATTCGACATAAATAGTGCGCACTAAACTTTGTCAGTCATACTCAAGTCAAGCTATATTTCTTTCCTCGCTGTCGCGTGCGTGCTCACGTGCGAACGCAGAAACGGCGAAATACTGTCGGACCGGCAGTACCGATCAAGCTTCCAGCTGCGAGCCCTGTTCGCCACGCCTCTCCTTCGCCCACTCGAGCATATTTCATTCAAAACGGTACTGCATAAAATCATAAAGATGGTCACTTTCTGATATTAGTACCGCGGTGTACGATAATTATTGGATGTATCGGTGTGCGGGCATGCTTAATGCATGCTTAAATATTGATATTTTCATATAATATACATAAATTTATGTATATTATAATATTACATTTTTCTCAATTTGCTCGGGGGGTGCTGCAGTTCCGCAGTGCATATTGACGAGCCACCACTGCTTATAACTATTCCTCAAGCTCTGCTTAGGAGCAAAAGACATGAAAAATAAATTATGTGCTATGTTTAGTATTGGCTGTCATTCCACACTCATGGGCAGCTAAAATAATTCTTATTTATGCATTGCGGACAAGTTGTGTATGTAATAATCATTAACACGCTTTTGGGTACCCCTGGTATAGACCATGAGTAGCATGAGATACTGTCATTGAAGATAATGCAAGGCGAATCTGGAGTTTTAATTGAAGACAGATCATTTTCTCTGTTTTTCATTTTCTCACTAAGGTCTATGGTTTGATTTGTTTACATTTTGATAAAATCTCAGATTAGAACTGTCTGTGTCGGCGTGTCATTAACAGTGTCAATCACCACACCCTTCTTTACATAATATTATCAGTCATGACAACTCCTCTTCAAGAATAAGCATTATGTTTAATGTACATATATAATTGCATAGGTCGTCGGTTCATAGGTTTTATGTCTCACATATAATATTATCGCTCTATCCTCATCAGGAGGCGGCATAAGACGTGCCGCGAACCTTTGATTTTAATCGATTGAGAATGCTTGAGACCACTGTAGCGAGTGAATGCCTCATCTGGTCGGAACAATTCTGGTGTCAATTTGTGCGTAAAGAACTAAGTAATACAGTACCAAAAAATTTCATTTCTACCCACAAAAATAGCTGTACCAAATAAATAACAAATAAAAAACTTGGTGGAGCTTGTAGTAGTAATTTGGCTAGACAGTTTCAAAATTGGTGAACCGAAATGTATGGCATAATTTTTAAAAAAAAGCTACATGTATGCTATGTTCTGTGAGTGATATCTAGAACGTCATTTTTCAATAGAATTCTTATAAAATATTTTCTCTCCATGAAAAACTGCTCGGCACGTCAGACGGTCGAAAAATAATATTTGTGAAATTTTGGCACGCGTATGTAAAAAGGTTCGCCAACCCTGGCTTAGATTGACGAACTCATACAGTTTGGTGGATTTACGTGGAAGCGAAGAACTTGTGATCGAAAAATTTGTGAATGGAAGTAACATTCTTTATATTGAATATACATAATTTGAAAACACCTCAAATCTTTTTTGATAAAATATACGACGCCCGATGGGACTTGACCCTGTAACCACTATAAGTAAATTGTAAGCCTATCTAAAAAATTTCAAAAAAATATCTCAAATTGCAAGTTTGTTATTCTTCCGCTAGGTGCCTTCGGTAGGTGGAGTATTCGCCTTAAATCTTTTTAATATCCAGTATAGAATAAAAAAAAAAATAGTTTAATAACTCATTTAGTGCGGACGCCGCACCGGGTCTGGCCATTAGATATAATTATCATGTTATTTAAATGTGGTAATTAAATATTAATTAACAGGTCAGCAGTGATTGTGTTAATCTTGTTACAATACAGTCGAACTTGGTTATTACGAGGAAGATGGGACCGACTGAATTTGCTCGTTATAAGCGTTACTCGTTATATCAGAGAATAGGTATTTTTAAATGAAATCCCCGAAACAAGCATGGCATTCATAAACTACAAAAGAATTTGTTTATTGTAATGAACGCTGGTAGGTAACTATGGACTTCACAAACCTTGGATTTTTCAATCACACGCGTGGATACTTTTTCATTATTGTCGGCGAAAACACCAATTAGGTAGGTACTTAGACACTAAACTAGTGTCATAAATGTAATCTGACCCCGGCGGCATCCTGTCCGATTGGATTTTATTGCTTAGGGTCGAAATGTTTTTAAACGATCGACACATTAACAGTTTTAAGAAAATTTTTGATGATATTTTAGCTTGGTATATCTGATAAGTTGCTCGTTACAACAGTGAATAAATGTATGAAGAAAATCATAAACTAAAATGTCAATGAATGTTTCCTCATTACATCCGAGATCGTAATCACCGAGTTTGACTTTATTATAAATTATAAATTGTTAAAATAAACGTAAAATACATAATCAATCTCATTATTATCTTCAGAACAGTGAAAAAATCGAACGAACAGCCCTAATGACAATGCCGGGTGATATTTAGAAATATAAACATGCTTACGTTGGTACAGTGGTCAACCCGAGTTTTTGGAACGTGACCTCTGTATCCAATTTCTTCTCATTCGCAGGCCACAGAATTTTCTGCACATTCAGTTCTTTCTCTACATTGAGACACACTATTTCAAGATACGGATTATCCAAATACACTGATTCATTACAGCTGCACTGGTCACAAATCTCAACAATGTAGTCCTCATTTTCACCCTCCACCTTCTTCATTTCACCCTCTTCATTTATTCCGTGATCGGGTATGTTGTCATTGTTATTTCCATCGCCTGTTTTGTCATCATTGCTTCCTATGGCACTCCGTTGAATTGTCCAGTCAACGGCTTTTACATCCTTGATCAAAGTATTGTCAGTCTGGCAGCTGACATTATAAATTAATACAAAAAATACTAAGTCTAATATTAACAATTTATTCACAGTTTTCATTGTGAGAACTGATTTTTCAAGTATACACTGTATTGCAAACACAACACTTCAAATACACTAAAAGTTACTCCTTTAATTCACATTCATGTTGAACTGTGAATTTCTTATCTGATAAACATGTTATCTTGATATGATAGTTAATAATTTAGCTAGGGCTGGATTTTCTATTTAAAGAGCCCTTTCTTTTAAAAATTGTATCAAGAACCATGTCTGTCATGAAAACCATATTTAGTCCTTGAAAACCTGTAAAATATAGTAATATATATATTAATTAAATCTGAAAAATATGTATTCTGGAACTTTATTTTAGAATGTACTATATACTAATTTCAAGAAGCATTTAAAATTACCACTGTTTTAATTTACCAGTGCTTTTGTTCTGGGGGTACATGGTGATATGACATTCATCCTTTTGCCACCTGTGTTATTTCATTTTTACAAATTAAGATAAAGAAAGATTTGATTCGTGAGACATTCGTACATTGCACACCTTCAGTATGGGCAAACCCGATATAAAATTTCATTAGCTGAAAACCATTCCATACTAATCAGTCGATTTCTCATTCGATGCATACCATTTAATATAAATACACCGACCAATGAATGGGTCGAAATGCTTTACGAACCATCAGAAAATGTGTTTGCATCAAATCTATGTGAATTTAGCTAACGGTTTATCCTATATGATAAATGAATGGTTTTTACATATCAATAGCACTAGTCCAAGTGAGTGTTAGTGACAATTTGCAAATTTACACAGGAGGAATATAGTTAAATAATTTTATTAGTTTTATCAAATATTTTCACTAACAACCCTGTCAAAAAATAGTTATAGCTAATTTCGTCACGGAATATCTCTTGCTGACAAACTTTTGGGACAGAGAAAATGACATTCTAAATAAATAATCTAAACCCATATCTATATAATTATTTCGCCATAAAATCCATAATGCCCTTTTCAACAAAGATTGTCCGCATAAAGAAACGAGATATAATGGCAACTGTTCGTAAGTGTGTATGCATGCAAATCTGTTCGCCGTGATAAATGCACGATTCAAGAATGCCACGAGGATTTCACTGATTGTGTTGCTGAATGCTGAAACAGCCAAATCTACTCAGTCATGAGATTCCAAAGAAGTAGTCAATGATTTAGAAGCTAAAAAACAGCATTAAAATCCATGTCTCTTTCATTGAAAGAAACTTAATATACCTGTCTTTTTATTGCATTTACTAGTAATTTATAAAATGATGCAACAAAACTATAATGTTTTTAAATAAATTCCACGTGGCTAAATGTGAAATACTGGCTCTCCAAAATATGTGACCATAGAGTTCTGCAGTTCCTTGGGTAAAATGTCAGAAGGAATAACAGTAGTTTTGAAAGGCGATCAGCGGAAACATTGAAGGTGGTCTCCCACACAATAGTCCAATATTTACCGATATAATATACCGAGTTAAGGATACTTTGAACCTCTCAATACCTTCAGCTGTGAGGAAGGTAGAATGTAATTGAAATCAGAAACTGAAAACCATCAGAATTCAAGAGTACATAAGTAAATAAAATCATATCGTATATATTTATCTAAAATTCTGGTAGATCATCATAAATATCAACTCATACATTTCAAATGAATGTTCATATTGAATCTAACAAACTTGGAACAATGCTGTCTGCAAAGCTCCACAAACAACATTTTTTTATATAAATGTTATACGGACCTTGCTTTCCGGTACGACAGCTCATGGTGAACTGTGATACGGCAAATATAATACATCAAATTTACATGTAGCCCACTAGAGAGACATTTTAAGTCCCGCTTACTATCTCGCCGAACTAAAAGCACTCTTTACAAGACACTTGTAAAGCCAGTGCTCACCTACGCATCGCAAACCTGGACAGTAACTCTGCGAAATGAACGAGCCCATAACATCTTTGAAAGAAAAATTCTCCGCCGTATATATGGACCGATCAGGGATGGCACCAATTGGAGGAGAAGATATTATGCTGAGCTCTACGGGCTGTACGAAGATTGCAGCGCAGTTCAATCAACTAAGATTGGGAGACTGCGATGGCTAGGTCATGTGCACCGTATGAATGACAATGAACCGGCAAAGAGAGTGATGTCCAGCAATCCAATAGGACGTAGAAGGAGGCCAAAGATTCGCTGGTTAGATGGAGCTGCCAGTGACTGCCGTATTCTGGGGGTACCAAATTGGAAAGCGGCCACACTGGATAGGGACAGGTGGAGGGAGCTGTTGGAGGAGGCCAGGACCCACACCGGGTTGTCGCGCCCCTGATGATGATGATAGAGAGACATAACTAGGGCAATTGAAAGGTGTCTTGATCCTTAATATTGGGAAATATAAAACCAAAGACATGGCTAAAATCAATGACTAGAATGAAAAAAATCTATTTTATCTTACCAAGTGTGACAAGCAAATACCTTAGTTCAGTTCCTCTCATTATCAATGTACTGCTTTATACTATGAGAGATACAAAAGATAACAGCTATATCTGATGGTGATAAGAAAAATGAGTCAGTAAAATAAATTACCTACTTAAGTGTTAATATGTATTGATAATAAAGTAGATAAAGAGTCATTGCTCACAACTCCAAGAATTACACTTACACATTGATGGGTTGCAGATGTTGTATGTCCATCATAGATTTTAACCACTAAAGGGGAAGCTTTGCATATGCATGGGGGCATCATATCAAAAGAAGAAATATCGATACCTGCGCATCAATTCTATACACAAGGCTGCTATAGGGGGCTATCAGCAGCTATCGAGGGTAGTTTATCATATTTATGTATTGAGGTATTATAATTGTTACAATAAGTTAGCCGTCTAAACTGTCTTTCTCGCTCTAAAAGTTAACGCAGCCAAGAGAGGTGCTGTTAAAACATAGCACTTTTTGACAGTTCAGACGGTTAACTTATTGTAACAACTACCGCCTCAATACATAAAATATATATAATAAATATAAACAATACATAAACTACCCTCGATAGCCGCCTATTTATAGCAGCCTTGTGTATAGAATAGATGCACTGGTATCGATATTGAAAGAAGAGTATTGAAGTATCGGTCAAAATCTATCAATACTTTTTTGACGTCCCTACATATGCATGTAATTCTACATAAAAAAGAAAAAATCTCTAATCACGTACAAGAATCACATTATAAATTACTAATCTATCTCATCGTTACGTGCCCTAAAACTCGGCAACTGTTAAGCTAGGATTTCTTAAGAAAGCGGTGCCGTTATGTAGCGGCCGTAACAAGATGTGATTCGGCGGACGTAAGAAAACAGCTTTAAGAACGATAACCAGAGATGTGAACTTAAAAAAAGACGGACAAAGGTTACTGAGCGAATTGCAGTGGAGAATGTACGATCTAGACATAGCATTATTACTATATTTTTAAGATGAGGAGTCATCGAAAGACGAAAACTGTCATTTGGAGGAGAGCGATATATTTAGAAATCGTGCTACAGAGGGTGCATTTCAAATTTTGCAATGAGGAAAAATTCATTACTTTCGCTTAACACCTGTATTGTTTGATTATGTATTGAACAATGACATTAATATGGACGAATCATCTGGAAAAGAAAATGACACTCACTTTATTGTCGGGTCTGCCGAATGGGATAATCTGTTCTAACGCCATTACAATAAAGGTGATATTGCTATAAATTCCTGATGCTTTTTGTTGGGTCTGCCGAATGGTTAGGTTCGAACGGGTTCGCTCAAATGAACATTGACATTAGAAACACTGCTCTAACGCCATTACAATAAAGGTCATATTGCTATAAATTCCCGATGCAAAATTGCGTAACGTCTACCTATACATGCGAATTTACTTGCTAGTTACTGTATTGAGTGCGTCGTCCATTAATAATGTCATTGGTATTGAATCACATAAGAAATGGCTTTTTTATAGTCTTTGCTATTCAAATTATATATACGAATAGCTTAATAAATAATTTGTCATTTTCGCTGGTCCAAATTATGTTTAGAGAGTTTACTCTCATTTTTATTTTAAAATAGTCACTGCTGCACGAGAAAAAACGTTCCGTGACTGTTTGTTCCACTACGACAGCCGTCATGCAAATGGCGCCACCGTTATTTTACATTATCCTCACAACCAACGCTCTCTAGGAAACCAATGCCATCTGGTTTGCATAGACAACGTTTTATTGACATCAACCACCGCTACATAGCGGCACCGCTTTCTTAGGAAACCCTAGCTTTACAGGTACAACAAAAATTATTCTGATAAACGGATATATTTTAATGCTCTTCAACTTTCATTTGTAATATCTCTCGATATTTTGAGCAGTCAGTGAGATTTTGCTGAAAAACTAAAAATCGTCCACCATTTTACAAAATGGCAGCAGTAGCACAGCACGTATGAGAGATTATTTCTGTGTATGGCATGAATATGTTGTTAATTCTAAAAACATCAAGAGCAGCTATTTGTATGTTTGGCTTTCTGCGGTTAATCAGGAACGTCCTGAGAAGAATCTTTATGGTTTTTATAGAAGCTGGTATTTGGAGGTTGAGGTATAATGAGTGCACTCTTTATGGGGGCAAAAAGATCATGTAGCATTTGAAAAACAGAGACTGAGCTCGATGGGTCACGTTAGACTAGAGGAGTTGTCAGCAAGGTGGACTATGTATGCATCCCCTGACAGCAAGAGAAGACTTGTATAGCCGAAACTGAAATGCCTGGAATATGCCACAGAAGATTTAAGAATGCTCGACCAAAGCAACTGGAAAGGGTCACCGCTCATTTATGCAGGATGGAAAAAGTTTTTGGAAGAGGCCTCGACTCACCAAAGGTTGTAAAGGCATAAATGATGACAGTTTTAAATTAAATTGGCAAATAAATTTCAGACCATAAAATTATGTTTTTTGCTACAGTTCGCTATGCAAAATGATTTCCTGGTTATAGTATGTTTTTTTATTTATAACAATAAAAACACTTCCGGTTTTAGTATTTATTCAGAGTTCATAGAGATTAATCAACAATAACAGAGAATACTTCAAACGGTACACGAAAATAGATTAACAAGATAAGATGACTCGCTCGACCAAATAACCAGATGAACTTGCCAAAGGATTAGTTCAGTTCAGGTAGGTATCACATTTAACAACTAGAAACCACACTTATCACTAGAAAAGTGCTTAGTTTTAAAAATAGAGGACATGTATGATCGAAAGGGTCAGAGCTAATCAGACTTAGCTAACTGGCTGTAAAATTGTGAGAGATAAAAATTAAGGAATTAACATAGAGTTAAATCCTAATCTGTCCACATAGTGCTTGCAGTGTACAGTCAATGGGCCGCGCCATCTATGGGTCTCTTTTCGAAGTCACGCTGCTACATGGTCTAAATGCCCATATTTTACAGTTGAATTGTTGTCTGGTTAATTTCAAAATTTGTTATACAATTAATTAACTCTAGCAGAATATTACAGTAATAAATCCTCACTTTTGGTGATCATCATGATAATTTAAGTCTCATACTAATTACTTGGAAGAGATAATATTCTCACTATTGCCAAATAATTTCCAAGTAATATATCTTGATAAGATCAAAATAATTCTAAATGTCACACCTGCCTAATTTTTTTATCAACGAATTGTTATTGTTCAAGAATGATTTTTTCAAAATAAATCATTAATAATGTTGTACTTGTAAGGAAATTTTGTAAAAAAGCAATTTTTGATCACTTCAGAATTCAATAATTGCTACGATTTGCCATCTGCATAAGCAAGCAGTTGCAGAGAATGAATGGAATGGAAAAAAATGGGATACATGGAATGAATGGGTGAAATTGAATTTAATATTAAAGTTATTAATTTGATTATTTAATGTCAAGCCTTGGTAAAAGAGCCGCCGAGTGAGGTCTTCAACTCTGGCGGGGGGGGGGGGTTAGTGTATTTATTGAAAAGAACAACTTCCATATGGACAGTTTTTTTTAAATTTAGTTTATGATTTACATACAGTAAATATTATAAAAGAATATTTTTCTAAAAGCTTGGAGGCAAAAAATGCCAACATATATATGCCCCTGAAAAAAAATGACAGGGTTACAAGATAAATTAACAGGAGATCGGGTTTTTTTCTCAGTGTTAGCAGCTATAATAAAAAATTGTACGGGGGTGTTAACCGATATATTATTGTGCTGAGAAAATTGAGTTCATAAATTAAATACCGTATGTGAAATCATTATTAATAAGATGCATTTCCACGATGAATTGACAGTTAACACCATAAAAAAAAGTTCAATCATTCCTTGATTGAACCAAATGATTGATTTTTTCACTAGCTTTCAGCTTTTCGAGAACCCCTTAAAATGAAAATTGTACAGAGCCACGATCAGTTTGGGCTCACCTGCATCATAATAAAATCTTATTGGCTGAAAACCGCTGCATACTTATTAATCGATACCTCATTCGCCACACATTGCCTAATACCAATAGGCAGACCAATAATTGCCTTACGAACAATTATGTACACATAAAAATCAATGATTAAAACCATGAATTTTTGAAAGATGAAACTTATCATGACGAGATAAAAATAACAATTTAAATTATTAGTAGTTCAATATAGAGTTGTCCAGTACCTTTATGCCAAAGTACCCAGCACAAGTGGAACGTATCGCATGCAGATTATCAAATTGTTATTAAGCCTCAATTACATTGAGCTACTTTACGAGCTGTTTATTGGCGAATTTAAAAGCGGGCGATTCAGCTACTGCGATTTGATGATTACACACAAAACTTTCCATTCGCTGAGAAGCCACAAGCCAGCGACTATTTTGACGGAACGTAGTTCGTTTTTTTACTGGGAGGTTGGTACTGCGCTCTACTGTGCAGACGCAGTAGGCCCACACGCCGGCGTGTAGCGTGTAAAGTTGACCGGCTTTCAACTTTTCTCGGTAGAGTGTTTACAACCTGCTTATTAGCTTATTCGATGATTACACTGGGCGACTTTACAGGCAGATTGTAAATTCGCCAATAAACAGCTCATAAAGAAGCTCAATGTAATTGAGGCTTTACCTTGGTTACTCCGGGCATTTACTTATCAGTTAATAACACTTTTATAATCCTGATGCGATACATTCCACTCGCAGTGGGTGTATTAGTATAAAGGTGCAGGATGATATTAACGCAATCGTTCACATATCTGATGGATTCCTTATAACACTGATAATAGCAGAGTTTTACGTTTTACATGTTTCCATACCAAACCTGAATTATATAAGTATGAAGGGTCAGTTTGAAATTTGACTGAATGCCTTTTGGCAATAATTTTTTTGGAAACTCCCTCCAGTAAACTGCAAAGGAAAAACTTTCACAATCTCTAACGCAGCGATTTCCAAACTGGGAGGCGTGCCTCCCTGGGGAGCCGCAAACTAGTGCAAAAGGAGGCGCAAACAAGTAGATGAATTATTTGGATTGACTACTATTAAAACGCGGAAAAATTGATAGAATTATCATTCGATACTTCATTGAAACAAAAATTTTAGAGTGACACCCTAGTTTAATTTTGGGTGAATCAAATTAAAGAATATATGTAATATTTTGTCAAGCAAAAAAATGCAAGGACTGCTGCCATTCGGAACATCATATTTATGTGAAATGAGATTTTCCGCCTTAGTTGCAATGAAATCCAAATATCGAGCACGTTTAGTAGTAGAAACAGAGTAATATGAGTAGCACCCTCCTCAATGATACCTAAATTTGATAAACTTTGTGCTAATAAACAAGCACAATATATTGTTACCTCGTTATCAATCTGTCAATTAAGTTTTTTCATTTTTTGTATTACTTAATACATTTTTTACGTTTTTTGGCGCCAATATTTGTTTTTCTTAAGAGGGGCGTAGTAACATAAAGTTTGAAAACCACTGCTCTAATGTGTTTAAAATTGAATCTAGTTTATATAAAACACTTTTACACACACCTAGAATCTTAATAAAATAGATTATTAGAGATAACTTAAAGTCCATTTCAGCTAACTTTAACCCACACTATTTTATCTTCATGTCATATTATTTGATTTAGAATTATATCACATAAACTATTTGATAAATGATTTTATTGGTAAGTAAATAAAATAGAGCCAATATTGGTGAAAGTCACAAAAACAGATAGTGTTCATAATTTGCTCAAAGTTTCACTGTTAATTACATTTGCTTACTTTCTTCTTTGGCATTCACTAATGGACTGAAGTCATTTGTATTGTTATGATAACTGAAATAGCAAACAAATGTTTATGGTACATTTGCTATAACAAATTTGTCACGAATGCTATTGTTATTATCAGTTACTCACCTATAATACCTCACCACACCACGTATACAATATCAAGTTTACACAAAAACATAACAGGTATACTTGCAGCACATTATGATGGTTGTAATAATAATTAATGACTAGGTCAATAATTAGTACCTATAAGTTTCACATTTACAAACTAATACATTTAATTGGTACTTTACATATTGTATTATGGTTCAATTTTGTTATCTGGAATATATGCGAAAATATAAGCCCTACATAAACATTTAAATCTAACTATATAATTGGAGAATAACTATTAAATAGTTGTAACTTTCTTATTAGATCAAACCCAATGACACGGCCCCAAAATGTAGGCCATCAGCCGGCATTTCCCCTTAATAAATTAGTGACGTCACAACTTTTCGATCCAACCGTAAATGTCGATTTTACTTGAAAATACGCGGCCTATCTCTAAACAAAGCTATAGTAATTGTGTATTAAGTCCCATAGTACAATCTGAGCGACTTATAGCCCCTCAGAGTGAACTACGGATGAATTTTCTTTCAAGGAGACCAAATGGTCTTATAAGGTGAAATGTAAGTAATTGAAATGTATAGGACTAAGGTTAAAAATAGATAATAAATTGTAAACGACTTATGGGATATCATTTGCTAAACATTGTAAATAAATGTCCATTTGCATTTAATCTGATTTTGAATTATATAAAAATAAATTTTATTTTTTCAAATTTGGTCTCAATCTAATTGCCGATACCAAAGTAAAATAACCTAAATAAATAAATTATGATATCAAATATTGTCGTAATTAAAATCTAATGATTACGTTTTGTAAGTACTGATTACGCACACTCAATTTAAATAATAAATTAATATTTCGAACCGTAATAAAAAGGGTACCAATTTAAGTACCTACTTTTGTAAAAGTTAAATGAAGGAATTTCGAAAATGGAAATTCTGATAATGTAAGTCTGAGGACTCGGTTGCTTTCCTAATTTACAAATAAAAATTGTTCTTTAGATCTGTCAATTAACTCTGACAGATCAATATTAAACTACCCGAAATAGGTAATTTTCAAACTCAATAAATGAATACTTGTCATAGAAATTTAGACTGAAACTAATGTTATACCTTTAAATTGAAGTGTTCTATAAATGTAATTAAATAAATTTTAATTGTAATCCCTTCTGGCTGTCCGTAATTAGCCCGCAAAAGTTCTGCATAAAAGAAACGGACAAGTTTGATTTCTACCATTCTCTTTGCGAATACGTAGCCGATCGGTGGTTTTAATGATTCACGCTTCTGTTACGCTTTATTTTTAGCGAAAAAAATTTTCATTTTCTTTACCGCTAACCCGGTAAACGAATTAATAGATATTTGGACAATCTATGTCAAAAGTACTATAAAGACTTTTACGAATGTTACCAAACTTGTACCACCTATAGGTATTAACTAATTACTTATTTTTATTCTATTAAACGATCATAATTTTCCGGAAAAGCCGGGAAATGAACGGCTTTTCTGTGATTGGTCCATGACTTTGACTCTTGGCTCTGTAGTGGAGGTAGAAAGATCTCCCATTGGACCATTTTTCAAATGACGTCAAAATCTCGGGGAGTTCCCTTTCGAAGAGTATAAAGGAACGTGTTTTTTCTATACCGTCAGTCGTCGATTTTTCAATATTGCTGGGAGGTTGTGCCCGAAGGCGATCCGAATTCGCTTAGTTTTTGGATATTTCCCCGATATATTCGTTCGCGGGATATTTCTGTCGCGTCACAGTCTGACGTCACAGTGGATGACGTGTGTGATTCGGGTTGTCAGTTGATAACGTAAACAATATCGTGTCGCGTCATCGTCCGCGATCTTATTTCCGCGATATTATTTTTTTTGAAAGAGCATAGCTCCTTAAAGTTTACGGTCGGCGACTCATAGTTATAAGAGTGTAATCGTACATAAATTAAATATAAAATAATTATAATTAATTAACTTTATTTAATAATTAAGTTAAATAAGTTTTTTTATAAAATAATTATGCAATTATTTGAAATTAAACTAAAGTGTATAATTGTCAATAAATAATTAAATAAAAAGAAAATAAAATTACTTATCGAGAATAATTTAATAAATGATTTAAACTGAATTACCACAAGGAGTTTTTATTTTGAAATAATCAACGAAACATTTTGCGAAAAACATCTGATACTAAGGAAAGTGACAGATAGTCAGCTGTCTTTGACGTTTACGTAAATATTTACGAAAATAAATTCGATTTGAAAGTCAATCGGATAATTAATAACCTAGACACCAACCTATTGCTAGGTGATGGTTCTAAATAATATAAAGTTAAATAATATTGATTAAGTGTATTCCAAAAGTGTCAATCAAGAACTTTAGTTGATCACCCTCTCCCCGAATAGTATCGAGCTAGCCAAACAAAGGTTCTTAATCGGTCCGAGGGCAGGACCGGTTGAAGATAAAGTACCTTTGAGACTATTCCAGGACCGGGGTATCGTCACCAACCTAATCTAACTTAAGCTAACCAAATCTACCCTAACCAAGGCCTGAACAAAAACGATGCATGAGTGCGAGTGAGAAAGTATTCGGCACCCTTACAATCTCTGCGACACGCGCTAGAGTAAGATAAAAGGTCTACATATCTGTGAGCTAGTTTCCAAAAGTATCGCCATCAAATCGGGGCGAAACGCTTCACATAGCGTCGATAACCTGCGAGCTCGAGTTGCTAAAATTGATATTTTTTTGTGTTAAACATAAAGTCAATGGTAAATATTTTTAGTTAATTAAGTAGAAAAGATGGTTCTGTGTGTTGTCTTAAAATGTGGTAGCCGTACTGATAAGCAAGAAGATGGTATTACGTTTCATAGGTAAGTTGATACATGTTCGTGATAATTTATTTGTATTTTATTATATATTTTAATATCAGTGACCTAGTGTTTCTTTAAAATAACTTAAATTATGGATATCTTTACCTAATGGTTGCATTTTGACCGCTTAAAAATACTATATAACGTAAAAAAATAGAAAATTATATTTTAATTTTGAGCGTCTAGTGCGAGCACTTTGGGCGAGCACTAGCAAAATGGTCTATAGTTTCGAACATTTGTAGACGAATGCGTTCGCTCGCCCACAAACCAAACGCAAGGCACGCGGCTTCATTTAGAAATGCAACGGGTGGCGTCTAGATGTATCTATAGTCTAAGACCCTAACCTATTCTAACCTAACCGAATCAAATCTACCCCAACCTAATCTAACCTAACCTTAGTGTGTGATAATGACGCATCGAAATGTAAGAAATTAACAATTATTGGATCGAAAATCATCTCCGCTGACACAAAAAATTAATATAAATGTCTATATGGGATGAACTGTTTCCGCCAAAAAAAATGATAAATGTTCATCCGGCAATTTGCTGTACTACAACCGAGTCGAAGTGCGGCGCCTTTAATATACAATGAAATAAAGCTGAATTTTTTAAATATTGTTAACAACATATCAATAGATTAGTGGATGATATTGTATGTGCAGTTTTTACCATAATTTAGATATTATTAGGCTCAGAGCAACCGTATACTGAGCTTCGTGAACAGATGTTTGCAACGGATACTGAGTGTGCGATGGGATGGTATGACTTTAGGAGTAACGAGATAAGAGAGCGTACCAAGCAGCATCTCATCACACTGAGAGTGGCAAGACGACATTGGACCGTGCTGCAGTTGCCAGAAGAGAACTTCAACCTGGCTTGCCTGTTCTTTAAGAAAACCGAATTCCAGCATTCTGGAATGCCGCTAAATACTATCTATAGAGTGTATACGGCAGAACTTTGGGATGCTGGTTTGACTTGGGATGACGCAAGAAGACTAGCGAGTGACGGGGTGTCGTGTGGTATCCATATTGTCGCTAATTTTCTACAAACACGTATCTCAATTTTTAAAAAATTTAAAAAAACTGTAAAGTGCGATAAATTGAAAAAACATACTATACTGAATGGATATTTCATAGAAGAAAATCTATTTCTAAATTAAAATAGTGAGAGAATAAAGTTGTTATTTACCTCTCCTGAAAAGTTGTATTTTTTGAGATACGTGTTTGTAGAAAATTACGAACGATATGCTCCAGCTAAGGGGCAGACAAAGCCAAAATAGAAGATACAAAAAGTCTGTCTACACTACACCATATCTTACTGCTGTAAAAATACTTCTTTCATGTCTGTTTCTCAGTCAAAACACATGGATATCATCGCAGCTGCAGTTATTATGGAGAAATATTGCTTTGCAATTCAAATCTTAGGTAAAACTAATATTATTATCATATGGAGCATATTTTTCCACGATTTAATATTTGTAGTAAATAAGGATTTTGTGTTTCAAGCATATTTTAATGTCAGTTTCTTTTTTTTTCATCGTATAGTATTTACTATACTTATTTTTATCAGCTGATAAACTCTTTATTACAATAAAATAACACTGTACATCAGCATCTATTTGTATTATTTGAGGCTGTTAGTTTGGTAACCTCCATATTCTGCCATTTTGACATAATCACAAAAAACAGTCAAAGCAGTGTTGCCAACCGTACTATAATTATAGTACAATACTATAATTTTGATTTCGCGAAAAATGTAAAATACTATAATTTTACGCCAAATATACCAAAATACTATAATTTTAAAGGATTCAAGACAAAAAATGTTCTTGTACTATATATTTTTAAGAAATACTATAATTTTTACGCCTTTGTACTATAATCAGCATAGAAAAATATGGCAACACTGAGTCAAAGTACATTTAGGACTGCAGATAGAATCTTTTCTTTTTGCAAATATGTTAGTCAACAATTACAAAAAGCAAACAGTGAAATAAAAATATCCCCATGTCAATAAAATTAATAAAAAAATCATGTTTAAAGTTAGTCATAAAATATTAAAAAAGGCAACTGATGAATATAAACAACTTTGCAATCAACCTAATTAATGAATTTAATAATTTCTGAATATACATAAATGATGGGAAAGTACTTACAGAATCAGAATTAAGAAAAATATCAACAAAAAAGGACGTTACCGACTTTGAATCTAAAGCTTATAATTGATTATAATTGATTTCTGTGAATATTTTTGACAGGGTTAAATTAAACACATATATGTTGTTAGACTTTGACCATAATATGTGGACATCATATCGACCGTGTTTAGGAAAAAGGGCGTAACCCTCACAGAACAAATTTTACAGGAGAGGCAAAAACGTTTTTTGAATGATTTTGGTTCAATATTAAAAAAAAATAGGCACAGACATTGGGTGCAAGATGATTGATGATTTGGTGTAATATCTTTTCGATCTAATGATAATTAAAGAAATTATTACAGAAAAATCATTAAAAAAATGGTAAATGCTTTTTTCCTTAAATCAAAACTTAATTAAAGCTCAATTAAAACCTGAATTTAGATAATAATTTGGCATTTGCGGCTTACTTCCTTTTTACAGAATGTGTATTTAGTTGTATATATTGTTAATATCTAATAAAACCACTTTTCGAAAAATTGAGGGGACGCCCTTTTTCCTAAACACAGTCGAATGTAAATAATAATAAATATGTACCTACTTGCATAATTAGTATTTTGATATATATTGGTAAGTTGAAAATCATCAATGTTCAGTAAATCACTTCTGTGTTTTGGCGTCACATGGGAATCATGTTTTTAAATTTTGTATTATTCCATCTTTAATTCACTACATTGTATTTTAAAACTCAGCATATACATAATTTAATAAAATTAAGGTTGAGAGTTATCAACATAAATCTGTAATGCACAGCTATTATGCATATAAGTCACCCAAAAGTAAGTAAATGTGTTACCTACATACGATCTATTGTTGCCAAGTATAAGCAAATGTTTTGATGATTTTCAGAATAAAGGAAAACAATCAATATTTTGACAACTCAGCTGAAATTTTACTCTGACAATATTTACTACTGCACTTATTGTTCTCATTTTGTAAGAGTAAGGTGTATTTGCAGTCTGAAGTTCAGTGATAAGCAATCGGCTGAAAATCTACTTACACGATCATTATTTTTTTACTACCATAAAATGTTTCGAAGGCTGAGAGTAAATCGATGTACCTACATACACCAACTTTGTTACTACATTATATTATTACATAAACAGTTCAATTATTCATAATTTGTTTGTTATTTTTTTATTGTGATCTTTGACTTAATAGGTAGGTGATAATTTTTTTACCTACTTTAACATATTATTAATTTGTTATATAAGTTATTATATATTTGTTATATAAGTATAAATAAATTGGTGAGTGCAAGTGGTGCATGAAGATGCCGAAAGGCGAAACCCGGGTCACAAAAAACGACTCAACTGGAATAGTACAAAAATTAAATCCATTAGAATTTAAATTCAAATTCCATCAAGTACCCTCGGTCGATAGTAGTAGGTGTTTACTTTCAAAAACTGACATGGTTACATGGTTGAAATTTGACACAGGCCTCCGGGCGCACACACGCGCATTACACACAAGTTTAAATTAACATCATTATTTAATCAAAACAAATAAATGGGATATCAAAAGTGCCGTTACGTGTTTCCCCGGTCACCGATCACACAAATCCCGCATGTACATAATCTTTTTGTCCACAGAACAGATTAATAAATAGAATTCAGATAGGCTATCCACAATGCACTACACTTTGATGCAGGGTTTTGAATGTGTGAGTGTCTTAAGAAAATGAAACACACATTGTAGACATACAATAATGTGTGTTGCAACCTTCAAATATATCAATATAGAATGAGCGTCAGTGCATAAACCAAGAGTGTTTGTCAGAACGAAAGACAAGCTCAGAATGATATATTCGTGACACGTGTTTAAATTTATCCCAAATTCTTCCGCACTCGAGATTGGTTGGCTGTTACTCCACACCCGTTTCATTTTTTTATTCAGTTCGCATTAATTTTGTGTTCCCTGTTTTTGTCATTTCACAAAATATGTAAAGATTAAAAAAATTTAAAAACCCACCAAGAATGAGAAGAACATGCAAAAAAATATAATAAAAAAATAAATATACAAGCTAATTGGATTTAGGCATCCTGGAAGGCTGCTATTTACCATCCATTGGGTGTATACGAAGGAGCTACCGGATGCTACCATGCTTTTGGAAGACGCAAGAGGAATGTCGTGTGACAGGATTTTTTGGAAGCAGTGTATTCTGTCCATATTCTACAACTGAAAAGAGGACATAACCTCAAAAAAGAAGAATATTTATTAGGTATAAAAAATAATTTATTAGCTAGTAAAACTGGGCTGATTTGAAAATACAAAACGTTGAAAGAAAAAACTAACTAAAACCAATCAGTTATGGCTTGACACACAAAACTGTCATTTACCACAAAAAATATCAAATTACACTTGGGCTACATTTAAAAACTGATGGCTTCCGGCACTGTCAGTAAAATCCAATATCTGATTTGGTATCTCTGGTCATTGCAACTGACACACTACTGCTCTCAGCTAAACAGATCCCTTTTTGACACAGGACCACGGGTTACCAGTCACTGACCGCCTTTAAATTTTGCAAACTAAATGTGACCGTCAAAACGCGGCCAAAATGTACAAAGCACAAACACTGTGACACTGATCATACACAAAACAATGGCATGAAGTAACCGAAACAGCAGGCAACTGATTCAACACGTTCGGAATGCCTAGACAGGCTCATAAAACCATGGTTCTGTTTGATAATGCGGCTGGTAGCCGGTAATCCATGGCGTATCACCTGCTTGTGTAGAATGGTCCTTAGAGCGGCGTACGCATTCACCCACCAAACAGGACACTTCAATACATTATCTCTAGAGAATGGCTCAGCAACAAGGAACCTTGAGGAAAGAAAGAGAACAAACAACCGTGGTGGTCTCAAACGTTATGAAATAGAATCTGTATGATTTAAAAATGGTTGGTGTGAACTGCTTTGCGAAAGTAATTTGATTACTTGTGTCATCATGTTTACACCATTATGTATTATGACACCAATATTGCCTCTAGGCATATATTCAGTACCTAATACAATAAATAATAGGTTTCAAATAGATTTTCCAGTAATTTAAAGCTAGGTGTTTATTTTACACTGTTATCTTAGCATTATCAAAACTACTACGTTAGATAGTTCTTAGTAGTATTTGTACAAATTAATAAATAAATAATAATAATGACAAATTTCTGATGAATAATACAGTAATCTGTATTTATTAACAATAAACTATCATCATTAATGGGTATATATCGTCACTGTTCTGGCAGAAGACACTAATTCGAAAAAATGACATACTGAGTTAGTACCAAAATGTTCCTTATATCAAACATTACCGTCTGGAAACCTTCTTAATAAATAAACAGTCTTTATTTTAAAGTCATCCTTTTTACGATTACTTAATAAACTCACATGATAGACCATTATTTCAAACATTTTAACAACTTCAAAGTCAAATTACTCAAAACTAGTATTCTCCAGTTAGTGTGTTCTGCCAGAACAGAGACGATATGAGCCAAGGAGAAGTCGAGTGAGCCAACCGACATTTTTGAAAAAAATGAGTTAGGTGCGTTATGGTATTCTACATGTCATAAACTATCATAAAAGTGAAGTGAGCTAAGTAAATATATACTAAAATAGTGTTTTATTGTTAAAATAAAAATATTCATTGAGCTATCGTATTATATTGTCAAATGGTGAAGTGAGCCAAGTCATTAGCTCACTTCACCGTTCTCACCAACTGGTTAATGTGTTGTTTTATCCTATGGAAGTGAACACGGCTAACACACATGTTGCTATGGTAACATGCTTGTTAGCTGTGCTCACTTCTATGCATTCATGCAAGTTTCCCACGTAATGGTGAACATGACTAACTTATCTAAAAGTGAGTCAAGTACTATTCGTATGTAGAGGTGAACACGACTAACATAGGCTAAAGTGAGCCAAGTGACATTAATAAGTAAAGGTGAAGTAAACTCACCCCTTTTATTATCTTATTACAATCAATATTTTCCATAAATACTTTATTTCTTTTTGTTAATGTAATAAACTTCCATTTAATATAAAAAAATGAATACGGCTACATACAAAAAATTATGTAAAAAGTTCATTAAACTAAAACCTTCAATAAGAAAGTTTCACCATTTTGTCACTTGGCCTACTTCACTTCTTGAGGGCTTATATTATGTAACCTATATATTTTAAAATGTTGGGGATTTATCCATATGACAGCGAAAATTTGCCAGAAAGTGCACAAAGTACTACCCACAAATTAACCATCTGCTTGAAAATGGCATCCCAATGACTGGAGAAGTATAATATCATTGCTATTGACTTATGTGTAAGTAATATCACACCAAAAATTTTGAGTAACTCCAAACCAATTAAATTTAGTAATAAACTATTACCTTTATTCAATATAACGATGCAAGCCATCTGTTGACAGATTTATAACTTTCCTCGGTAATCGTGGGAATTAGAAAATATTCACAGGATGGTCTGTGACGTCCCTAAACAAAATTCCGCCCCTGGGCAGAGCCATAATGCCGCCCCATTTTTTATACAATATTTTTGATCATCCGTGCTCGTGTCGTTTTTGGTTACCAAAGACGTCGAAGGCCAACGGAAGTAAACTAGACATCATGAATCCGACAAAAAATACAGTCCTATTAAACCTTTTACGTTATTTAATACCATTTTGTTTCCAACCAGTGAGGTGATTTTTTTAAAGGAAAGATATCTTCGTTATTAAGTACTCAGCTTAGGTAGCTATTTTTATATAATATACCAAATGATTCTACTAGATTTGCCGCCCTTCGAGTAACTGCCGCCCCAAGCGACACTCAATCTGCCTACCCCCACGGGACGTCACTGAGGATGGTTAACTTTGTTGTCAGAACAGTCACATAACCTAGCAAGGTTTTTTTTTTTAATTTTTCTCATATAATATTTATTAGGTTTTTGACATTTTTCCTATTGTATTTACTAAAAATTTTGTGTATACGTAAGCATATACTCTTCGTATTTCTTTAATGGTGTTAACCAAGACCCACTATAATAGTCAGGCCGTGATGTAAAACTGTAATGTATTGCTCATAAGTTGAATTCATTATGACAAACAATTTGTAGAAAATGATGATTATTGCATATTGAAATAAATGCTAATAATTTAAATGAAATATGCAATTGAACAGGTTATTGCATTGGATTCGAAGATAATCACTAACTAGCACTACCATCATACTTTGCACGGCCTATATATAGTCAGCCTTGTATGTTAATTGCCAATTCTTGGTGGAAAAACATTGTATTAATTAAATAAACACTTTGAATTCCACCCTGTTTCGTCAAAATATCAAAATGAATATTAACTTGAGTCGCCAAATCCGCTCTAGGATAAATAACAGGTTACTAAATCCGCTTTACATAACCGACCAATTAGATGTCACGATTCAAACCATGATTTTTAGCGTACGTTTAAATCATTATACTTGTGGGTCTCTAGCATCAACATCATCGTAAATGCACAAAACAGTTTGTCGTGATTTACTCGAAACTCAAAAAAACCACCTGAGCGGATTTAGTGACTAAGCGACACATTTATTTTAATAATTAATATTCAGTTTAGAATAAAAACAATAAAAATCGAACATAGGTATACTATTGTAAAAAAATATATTTATTCCATCAAATTCACATAAGTTTCAACATAAAAATATAGTCTATAATTTTTTTTCGTATAATATAATTATTATAGGTACACTATATACATTAAGTATAAAATTAGACAATGATTGAAAGACATTTTTTATGGTTAGAATTGAATGGACACTAATGTAATAAATAAAAGCGTAATATTCATTTTATGTCAAGAATTAATCATGTTATTTTATTTAAATGCACATTTAATGGTGTTCTTAGTTTAACCTTACCATGTTTGAAAGACACAATTTCTCATGATACACAATATTAATCTACTCAAACATCAACTGTGAACTACCAATTTTATTATCGGTTAATTGACATTATTTTACTAAATAGTATTTTTAATGCCATCTTATATGTAGCTGTTGTTGGAATCAAATTATGTGTCAAAAATCTTAAATCTATCATTGTTCTAAATATTTTTAAAAAATGCCATGAAAATATCTCCGAAGCACTAAATATAAAGTAAAATTAGAAAGTATTTTCCCCGTTATGTAAAATTTACTTAAAGTTTGGAAACATTGGCAGTTCACTGTTGGTATGACTATCATAACCACACCGAAATTGCCTTGAATAATTGATTAATCATGTATTTCAGCCATACCAAATTTATAATAACTTACACTACATTACATGTAATTTTTGTGAGAAGAAAAAATCGGTGTGTGTACTTATGTACGCGCGTTAGAAGTTATACTTCTTTGGCGTAACAAAACAAAAACAAAACTTGTGATAAACTAGATTTTTCGACTAGCTCTTAATTATCTTGTTAAATTACACACTCAAGAAAAAGGACCGCTTATTGGAACGCCGTTGGTTTATTTCTATACACTTTAACTTATATTACTAAATTATATAATTATTTATCGTTGTTTTTATTTTTAAAGTAACAACTGCCACTATGACGTTTAATAGTTTGTTTACGTAAGGAATTGCAAATGGCCGACAATAGTAAATTCGCTGCCTAGCAACGGAACAATTCTAAACTATAATATTATACTGTATAATCGTCACGATTGCAGTATCATTCTGTGGCGTAATGGTTGTGCGTTCGGCTGATAACCGAACAATCGTTGGTTCGAATCCAATCGAGTGTGTTTTTTTGTGTGAAAAAATAAATTATGTGTTACATATGTGTCACACGCCAAAAATACACTGTGATCTGATTTTCCAAACACGCCTAAAGAAGTATAACTTCAAAAACCTTATATAAAAAATATTAAGACAGTTTCCCAATCATAATTTGTGGGTACAGTAAGTCCTCGACTTAGGTAATCAATTTGTTCCAAAGATTTTCGTGTCAGTCGAAAAATCACGTAAGTCAAATAAAACTTAAAATCATGCAATTTTTTAAATAATGTGTCTCAAAGGATAGGTGAAAATAAAATGGACCTACATACATACATTTAAAAAAACAATCTCTAATCCTCATTTTTTATGATTTCTGATAAACTCTTGATAAAATTTGTAGCACCTTTGTATCTACACTGGCAGCTTCACCTGTTACTTTGATGGTGCGTAGTTTATTACGGCCTTATAATTAAAAAATTTAAAAAAAATATTTTAAACCATCCATGGCTTGCAGTGAATGCATGAGTATCAACACTATCATCATTTTTACACTTCTTCAAAGAGTCTCAAGGCTTATTGGGATGATGTATGAGCATAAGGCTTATTGGGATTTGTTGTTGCTGCATATATTCTATCCATAAGACGAATAATTTTTCCATTTCTTTTATTAATATTCTTCTTTTCTTGGTAATTATCGTAGATTCCATTGGTACTGATTTTTTTACATGATCAATGATTCGAACTTTATTGATTATAATATTTTTTTTAATTCGCGTAAGTACGAATTCACATAAGTCGAATTCGCGTAAGTCAGGGACTTACTGTATCTCTAAAAAGACATTATTTTCATGGTTCAGACAACATGGGATAACAGTCTTACGCATAATTATAAATGGTGTTCTTAGACAATATTATTGCATTGCTGAAATGTAGAGTTAATTCTCATCATTATGATCAGAAGCGTTACAACCCACCAAGGGTCTGGCGAATATGACACAGTGGCGAAGGGTAAAGGTAGGCTGTTAGGATCCGACATAAATAGTGCATACTAATCTTTGTCAGTGATACTCATTTGTTTTCATTGAAGAAAGAATATAAATTGCAGATGGTACTGGTTAGTTTTTAATATCAATTAAACCCTGCCTAATCAAATTTAATTATAATAGATAAAAATATTTTTTCTATCTATAAAACATCTAAAATTATGTATGATTTAATGGCATGTTTGATATATTATCGATAGATGATTACCACTATTATCTATTACGGCTTGCTTTACGCAGGTTTAATTGAATTTTAAAAACTAACCAACACTATCTGCGAACGTAGTTATGCAGAATGTAGCCAGTCCACAATAATGTTGAGCTGAGATAATGGCACTTTAGTAACAACATGAATATGTAAATTGTAAATAGTATTTTATTTCAAGAATAATTTTTTTGTGGCTTGGCTTTTTTCAGCAGGAATGTAGAGAAAACCTTCTCGCATCTGATCTACATCAAATCTCATTTTTTTATTTTTTGTGGACTGGCTACTTTCTGCATAACTATGTCGAATTTGTCATAGTTCAATAAAAACAAATATGTACCGCTACATCTAGCTACATCTAAACCAATCATCTGGCATTAAACAAAAGAATAAAAGGAGACAATTCCTTTCATCACATTTTTTTTCTTTTCAATTAAATTATCTCTACAATCTGGCACGGACAATCAAATGGCCACCTCCTATAAAAGTTTCTTAACAGATTTTATCACAACATTTATATGAAATATAACAGTTACTTAATAGAATTATAAATTAGTTAACAATAATTTAATTACGACGTCAGTTGTACTCCTTGATCAGTTGTTGAGCTATCACCATTTTCTGGACATCTGTTACTCCGCCATAGATTTGTGTTACTCTTGCATCCCTACACAAGGAAAGAAATAAATTAGAACTCTTTTTATCACAATCAGAATTGGTTCCTGCGCAGCTATTCTATATACAAGGCAGCTATCAACAGTAGTTGGGCCTACACAGTCTAAACCAGTGGTTCTCATGTGTGGCCACCTGCGCTTTACAGAATATTTCAAAAATTTATTCATAAAATTATAAAATTGGTTGAATACACGTGACTTGTCTTAAATTTCTTTCCACGCTCAAATGATCCATAATCTGTATTTGTAATGAGATCATGTGAAATAGTCCGTTTCTGAGATTGACATGAACAATTGCTTTATTAATATTGTCAATTTTTCCTACTACTGTATACTGTGAAAGATCATTCAGTATAATGCACTTCATAAAAAACAAATATTGAAGCCAGTTGACAGATGTAAACTTAGAAGCATCTATGCGGCTCGCATTGGAAAAAAGAAGTACCTATTGGGGAATTTCCATTTGCATTATTTTAAATAAATAGATACATATGTTCGCCACTGCAACCGCTACATAAATCAATATTTTTTCATTGTGTAATTCTTTACGCATTTCAATAATCTTTACTGGCGCTATGTTGGCAATCGTTCAGTTGTCCTAGCATCCTTAAAATACAAACTTGATTATAAAATGATTAAAACAGGTGTTTCTAGCAATTTTCTTGCTAAATTAAGATAGTCAAAGTTCTACCACAAAATATCTTAATAACTAACCTGTAATGTCGTTCTGCAGCAAAATTTTTGGCGAACCCCATTCCCCCAAGTATTTGGACACAGTTGTCCGCGACAAAGTTGGCACAAGTGCTCGCCGCAACTTTGGCAATAGAGGCGTGTTTCGTGAAACGTTTCCCAGAGTCCATTTTCCACTGCAGCCTTCCATGTCAGCAGCCTGGCGCCGTCTAAGCGAATCGCCATTTCTGCAAGTCTATGCTGAAATCAAAGATGTTTACACTGTATTTTTACAATATCCTAGTTCTGTTTTATAGACAACATTACAGGAGAATAAAATATCTGCTTTGCTAAACACTGAAGTTATATGTCCGTAAATAAGTGAAATTCTGTAAGTACATATTATTAATTCTGGGCGTGTTTGAGTATTGACTTTTTTAGGCTGGGTTTGATTTTTAAAAACTAACCAACACCATCTATAAATTGTAGACTTAGTTGAATAAAAACTAATACATATGACTAAGAAAGTTTAATTTGTACTATTTACGGCAGATCTTAACAGCCTACCTCCACCCTACGCTATTGGTACTTCTCTAAAATCTTAGCAATATATATTATGCATTTCTTTTTATTGTTTTGCACGTATTAATTAATATACACCCACGATGGCCGCGTGGCTTAAGCGCCGGTCTATAGTGTCGTGGGTTCCAGGTTCGAATCCTGGGTCTGGCAAGTACACATATTGTTTTTCAATTTGTGTGAGTCAGAGTATGGACCTAATAGGTTGAGCAAGTGGCTAACATCCATTTCTCGTAAAAATAAAATCTGTTAATACAAACCTCATGACCCTATTAGGATCGGACATGGAATAATAATAATGAAATTAATATACAGTGAATACTGACAAATACTTCATGAGAAGATTGACAATTTTAAAAACGAACCTGGACAGCTGATAATTGTGAAAGTGGCTTTCCAAAAGCCATCCGTTGCTTGGAATACGTAACGGCACAATCCAAAGCTGCCTGGGCGATCCCTGCAGTAAAAAATTAATACACATTCTGCAATCAACATCATCATGGCTGCAATTTCTTAACAATGTACGTAGAGTAAACGACAGAAGCGCGGGTCATGGCATGAATATGAATATGAAAGAGTGGGGGGATTAGTAGTCTGCAGATCGCCGTTAAGACGGCTACAGTCGTGCATACATGTTAGAGAAATATTACAACAAGTCTAGGGCTATGTGAGATTCGAACATACAACTTTTACTTACCGGTAGAGTATTTTATCTATTAAGCTACCGAGCCAAATTAGCAACAATAAGTATTTCATATGCACTTGGCTGGCGAGCAAATATTGTGTGTTAAAGACAATTTATTGTGCACTAATACTTCACAAAAAGATATAAGTAAGCATAACCTGTTTACACGTGCATAGATTTACTGGTGGCAGTACATATTGTCGTGATCATAACAATAAAATGTAAATGTTGTAAGACTGCAATCATGGATCAAAAAAGTTTAGCAGCTTCTGAATTTTCACACAATAGTTGCAACTTGCATGTCTCACGCAATAGTGGTGACCCTGTCTGAAAAAATATGAGCTACACCGTGCAGAGCATTTTGAAGTTAATTGCTTACACTTGAAGAATGAGATTGGCAAGACTGTCTGCACTTTTGCGTGTAAACAGATATTGTTGCGATAGTTTAATTTATACAGTGAATTCATGCACGTGTACAAGTGCTATTATAATGTTGTACATTTTTCAAAAAACCTTAAAATGCATGCTGATTGATGCTAATTACCTAACTATGATTGACGGAGATAGAAGGTTACTGGTTGGAACTGTGTATATGGTTGACAACAGAGACTTGATTTGAACTTAAATCTTCCTTTGACTGTAAGAATTTCTTTGGGTGGATTTTGAAACTACGACTTCCCCTGTTAGATTGCCATTACACAAAACTACTGATCTGTTATGGCAGCCGATTTGGTTAGGTCTAAAGGTCGGTACTGACTTGAGAAAATTTGGTCATATCAGTACAAGGTCAAATTTGCATGCGTATACACTTTTGCATACAAAAATTTTAAACCGCACAAACATTTGTACGCGTAAACCATTCATGCTCGCAAATTTATTCAAGTCCGTACCGACCTTTACATGATAAAAGATAAAACTTTGCAGACTACAAACATACCAAGAGCTTGCGATGAGATACCGATTCTTGCACGGTCCAATTGTGCCATCGCTATTTTGAAGCCTTCTCCGATATTTCCAATAATATAATCCTGGTGTACCCTCACATCATCCAAGGTCACAGAGCAGCTGGACAAAGCCCTAAAATTATAATTATATATAGAATCAACATTATTATTATTACCATTGGCTCTACAATCCTATATGGATATGCGAAGTTATTCTATACACAAGGCGGCTATCAACAGTAGTTTATCATATTTATGTATTGAGGATGTTAATTGTCACAATAAGTTAACTGTCTAAACTGTCGCAAAGTGTTGTTTTAACAGCCCTTTTAATTTTTAGAGTGAGATAGACAGTTTTGACAGTTTAAACTTATTTTAACAATTAACCGCCTCAATCCATAAATGTGATAAAGCGATAATATTTATCACTGTAGCCCTCAATAACCGCCTTGTGTATAGAATATACCAATTGGGCCGCCTCACGAAGAGGTTTCTTAACAGATTTTTGTTTTACAAGAAATAGAGTTCGGTCACTTACTCAACCTATTAGGTCCTATTAGGTACCTATTAGGTACCTCTGGGTCCAAAGACACGTTCAAAAAAAACATGTGAATTTTTGCCAGACCCGAAACCTGATTCGAACCCGGGACCCCATGACATTATAAGCTCGACGCATAGCCGCTCAGCCATTGTGGGTAATCAACATTAAAAACTGTAAATATATTATTTGAAAACACCTCTTTCCATACTTCTTTAAGTTTCTTTATAATCTTTAAAAAAAAATTATACGACGCGCGACGGGACTTGAACCCGTATCCACTGGATTCATGCCAATCTGCTTTACCAAATAACCCACAGTCGTCCTATCTAATTATGACGAAATTAACTAGTAGTTTTTACATATTATTGAAATGCTTATCAAATTGTGGTAATTTTGGATATTGGCTTTTATGTTTTAAATCAAGGTATCAATTAAGAACCCTAATTACTAACCGACTACAACTCTTGATCACTAATAATTTAATAAACTATTTATTTAATTCAACGAATAAAAGTCATTGTCATTGGCAGGAATAATTTCAAAAATTGCTTCAGATGGTATTCGTCGTTAAAATGATAATCTATATTGCGGCGTCCATATTTTGTCCAACTAGCACTGCATGTAATGTAAAAGGAAGGGAGTAGGGGCCAGAAGAATAGTGATGCCGTGATAACTTGTCCGCTAGAATATAGTCACATCATAATATGGAAGTGTTTTGAAATTCAAAATCAACTTCCATCTAAGGGAAGAAGTTGTCTAAATTATATAACTCCACAACACTGAATATAAGGTACACAAATTCTACATCTTTACGTTGCGCGTAAAGTAGGTGGGACCGTTGCACATGAATAATGTAAACATCCAATACCTGACTCCCATCAAATCGTCTTTGGCACTCAATGTCAGTCCTGGAGTATTAATTTCTAAGAGGAACGCTGCAAACCAAAAAATTAACTAAGTCATTTTATTGAAAACATATCATATTGAAAAACCTCAAAAGTACACATGGTACTTAATTAATAAAACGATACTAAACCATTCATAACAAATGTTTCAGGGGTTATCTTGGCAACATTTGCCAATACTCAATAATTTTTGGAATTCACTGTTTAAGTGAACCAATACTGTGTTGAAATTCTTATGGTTTTTGACAGATCTGAGATTGTGTAACTCTTGCTACATATGAATCAGTGGCGAAGGGTCGAGGTAGGCTATTAAGATCCGACATAAATAGTGCGCACTAAACTTTGTCAGTCATACGTATTAGTTTTCATTGAACTAAGACTACAAATTGCAGATAGTAATGGTTAGTTTTTACAATTCAATTAAACCCTACACGTAAACCAAGCCATAATAGATAATACTCAAAAAATATTTATCTATCTATAGAATATCTAAAATTATGCCATTAAATCATACATAATTTTAGGTATTTTATATACCTAATATAGAAGAATATTTTTTACTTATTATGATTTGGTTAGGCAGGGTTTAATAAATTTTAAATAACTAACAACACCATCTGTAATAATATAATTATGTGTTCTTAATTCAACAAAAAGTGTTACTGAAAAATGTGCACTATTTTTGGTGGATCACCCATAGCATACCTAAACCATTATGGTTAGGTAGGCAGGGTTTAGTTGAATTTTAAAAACTAACCAACACCATCTGCAATTTATATTATCAGTTCAATGATAATAAATAAGTACAACTGACAAAGTTTATGTCGGATCAGCCTATCTTTGGTACCATGATTTAAAATATGTTGTAAATGTTTAAAAAAATGTTTTCGTAGTGCTTCACTTCAGCTCCACTTATATATATTTAGATGTAATCACTGGCGGCTCCCTGCTTAGGTCATTCGGTCATTGACCTGCCAAAATAAATACCTTACAATCGACATAATAATATTAATAATATGTGCAATGTCATATATAATAATATTAATAATAATCGGTGGATTTGAAATTATAGGGCGCGCGATATTGTGTCGACCCAGTCTATTGGGCTTTTTTTTTATTTGGGCGATAATTCCCCGAACAAAAATATTGTGTTCGCCGGCAGTCTGAAAATTGACCCAAATTGAATATTTTTATAAAATTTTCTCTCTCGTTTCTCATACATAAGACAGAGATCGATATAACACAAAATACGAGATCGAAGCTTGTAACGGTGCGTGAATTACTGTAATATCGGCAATGCCCGAGTGTGAGACAAAAGATTTTTTCACCTAATTAAATGAAACAGAATGATAACACTGACTAGATAATTGGTCTCAAGACGCAACTGTGTATGCGGTTCGGATTCGTTGACAGGTTTTGACGAATGCCTTTGGTTATTTTAATCATATGTAAGGAGTTTTTGGTGCAGTTATTGCATATACACACAACGTTTAGTTTTTAGTGATTTATAACATTTTTGTGAAGCAGTTAGTACGCACGCAGTAGCAATTGAAGTCTGTGATACAATTATAATGGAAATGGAAGCACGATTCGCATCCAACGATCATCTCATTATATCCGATTTGTTCAATAAAGAAAATTACACTGATTTTAAAAATAATTTTCCCACACGTCAAGTAAATTTGGTAAAACTGTTAGAAGAAATAAACATAATCAAGTTAAAAAATGAATTATTGGTGTTTTATCAACGAGATGATTTGCATGGCGCTAATAGTGCAGTTTCTCTTCTACATTTTTTACTCAGCAATAATTTCAACGAAACATTTTCCGAGTCGATCAAAGTTCTCCAATTTATTTGCGTCATACCAATGACAACAGTTGAAAGTGAAAGATGTTTTTCCACTCTCAAAAGAATAAAAACCTTTCTACGCAATACGATGGGCCAAGATAGACTGACCGCTCTTGCAATGCTCAGTATTGAAAAAAAATATGTGGGAAAAATAGACAATTTTTATAATCGTGTGATTGATGATTTTTCAAAAAGCAAAGAAAGAAAAGTGGACCTAATTTACAAAAAATTATAACGCGTTATGTGCAATTTCGGTTAACGATGGGTTGGCGTTATGAAAAACGGACATTTTTTGAAGGGTAAGTAGGTACCTACCTATAACAATTTCTAGCACTTATTCTATAATATATAAAAAGTCAATTTGCAATACGTCTTTTCAGTATACAACGAAAAGGCAAATTAAAATAATATATTCAAAATTGACCTGCTGGTTTTTTCCGGATTAAGCCGCCAATGGATGTAATATTATAAAATTAATGGTTTAACCTTGTCTGAAGATGTCAAATATATTACCAGTGATTCCTCGATGTTTCCTCGTTTTGTCTACGTTAGCAAACACTACAATTGCCTTTCCATCGAGGGCTGATGTTACCCATGATTTTGTGCCGTTCAGCACCCAATGTTCGCCATCTTTTTTCGCTGAAGTCTCTAGACCCGCTACGTCACTGCCGGCATCTAAAAATGTCACATAATTCTTTAAGTAATACAGTATAACATATCCATATTATTTATAGCAAGTACACCACAATAAAGATCCAAATTTGTCAGTATGCTTTTTAAAATAGTAGTTTGAAAGGTTTATTAAATTTCTATGAGATGGCGCCACAATTCATAAAGTAAAATCACTGCTAGCAAGTATCATTTTTCAAAGGACTTCTGTCAAAATATCAGTTAGTTCTGACACGTAGTTAATGTTTGACAGCCATCTCAATTGTACAATTACGCATTTGACGCGGCAATAGAAAAAAAAACAGTTTTATGCTGTCATAAAACATTTTTATTCAAAGTTGTTAGCGGTCGTGTAGATCTAAGGAGTTTTGGAAGATGATCACAAGAACTTTAAATATTGTTTATATTTGGTGAAATGAGTTTAAATGTGACCGTACCAGCATAGAAGATGAATTGCGCTTTGGACCCTTAATTGAGGTCACCATGGACGAAATCATTGAAAAAATTGAATTGAAAGATTGCCGAGTACAAGTGTGTGAGATTTACTGAGACTGGGAATCTAAATTCAACAGATGCACAATATCATTCATGGAAAATTAGGTATTATAAAAAAGTTGCCTGCACGATGGATGATTGTTGACTATCCACCAAAAATACACTTGACTGGACATTTCAGTGCAGTGTTTGGCAATGTGCCAATGTTGACGAAACTTGGATCCACAACAATAATATTTCAATCTTATTGAAGACCGTATTATAATGTATTACGAGAGTTCGATAAAAGATAACATGGGTAGCAATCATACCACTTAGCATTAAATGAATGAGAAACTTCAATAGTAGGTTTTGTTGTTAAAACAAAAGATTAGAGCAATAATAATTGTCAGTGTTTCCCCAATCATAACTAAGTCAGTAGTGTTTGTTTTGATTGGTAATTACGACAATATCTATTGGAATATATGTACTGCATTAATATAAAATTAGAAGGACAATCTATGATTTCTCACTCAACTCATCGATTCCGTCACGAGACGTACTACTGTTGTCATGAGTTCTTCACTCGACATAGTACGTTAATTAAGTTTCTCATTTCTAATCTCTTCTTGATCATATCGATCTCACCAGTACATCATTATCTGCGATTATAATCTCACGTCATCATCCTTATTATTGTATTCAGTGTATCCTTGTATCAACCAATAAACTCTCACCCCAACAACCTTCAACCAACAACAACGACCTTCGCTCACCTCCACCTCATCATACCTCCAAACATGTTACATACTAGGTTCGCTGAGAGCAAAGCATCCGATGATGCCCTTGGTGAACGGTATCAGAAATTCCTCCTTCTGCTTTTCTGTCCCTCGTCTATTCAGCAGGTCAGCGTACAGGATATTGTGGATGGAGACTATTCCACCGGTCGCGGCACATCCTCTCGACAGCTCTTCCACGGCAACTGCCGTTGACAGAGAGTCGCAACCCATGCCGGAATACTTCTCACTGACACCTATTGCCATCAGTCCAATTTCTCCCAATTTTTTTATCTGTTCAATGAAAAGAGACTGAATTACTTTAATAGAGGAAACAATAGAAACTTTTTGTTACTACAACATTTGATAGCGATTCAAGAATAGATAGAAATAAATAAACTAAATATCTAGCGTATTTTTAGCACATTTAAAGCTGTTGGAGGCATCAAAAATTGCCAGTAAAAACGCCACAAGCCAGATGCGTTTTGAAAGGCATCGAAAGGCATAGAAATCTGGCAAGAAAAACACTAAATTGGCAACGCTGAGTAGAACCTTGGTGATCTGGAGCTCCATTACTTAGACTTCATTAATTTCTTATGAGCATCCAGGAAAGGGTATGAATGTTCGAATTTTAAAGAATACTATGAGAATAATGTTTAATTCAGAAGTAAAAAAAAACCTGTTCAGCTGGAAATACTCCTTCTTTGTCGAGTTTAGCGGCGATAGGTGACAATTCGTTTTTAGCAAAATCCTTGCATGTCTTTTGAATCAAGAGATGCTCGGGTGAAAGTCTGTGATTGAAAGATCGATGAGGCACTGCATATTGACAGCCGATGCTACCACTTATTTTTGCTGTGGAAGAAAACATGTTTAGTGACTTGATGTAGAAATCTAGTAAATCTCAACTTTTTCGGAGAACAATCCAGAATGTGGTTAGACCCTCGTAGTTCAGTACATAAAACGCTGGCCTTACATCCGGGGACTGCGGGCTCAATTCCCGGTGAAGTCACAATATATTTATGTAGTTTTCTCAAGCCTGGGTGTTTGTGATTGTTTCACTTCTATTACTACACTACTGTTTCATTTACTATTGTAGTGCTAAGATAAAAAAAAGACATAAACAGTGTTATTTGAAGCGCCTAGTTTCAAAAGCCCCTAAGACGATTTTAGGTATTTCTGAGAAAAATGATTTTAGGTAGTTTTGAGAAAAATGAGAAAAAATCATACCTATTAAATCTGTGAACTTTATGTATTTATTTTTTAATTCATTGCATTCTAAAAAATATTTTGGCTTTCCATTTTAGCGTTATTTAAAAAGCATACCCAACCATTTTAGCGGGTTTTGAAATTTACTTACCTTAATTTTTGATCATACGTATTGACGAATTTTCGCGTTTTTTAAAGTTCAATCTTAGGCCATCATATAGGTCACAAAAATATCCATCTAACTACATATCTAACTCAAAAATTTTCAAAAACCGTTTTAGGGGCTTTTGAAACTAGGCGCTTCATTTATCAGTCAGAACCCCAAGGAACAGCTGTTCTGGACGGAATGACGTTTGTGAATAATAATGTACTTTTCTAATTTCAATGTTTCGACATTTTCTTATCTAGTGTTTGGTAATTTGGTAACTAATCCTGTTATTTTTTTTTTTAATATTATATTATTTTAATAATTTAACTCCTATGATGGCCTAGCGGTAACGTGTCAGTTTATAATGTCGTGGGTCCCGGATTCGAATCCCTGGTCTGGAAAAATTCAAATGTAGTTTTTCAAATGTGTGTTTGGACCCAGAGTATGGACCTAATATTCCTCGTAAAACAAAAATCTGTTAAGAAACTTCTCCGTGAGGCAGCCCAGATTCACATAGGATTGTATAACCAATAATAATAATAATGTCGATTCTATATGTTATAATTTTAGGGCTTTGTCCAGCTGCTCTGTTCCCTTGGATGATGTCCCAGGTCTGGCAGGTACACATATTGTTTTTCAATTTGTGTATGAGTCAGAGTATGGACCTAATAGGTTGAGAAAGTGGCTAATGTCCATTTCGGTAACAACAAAATTTGTTAAAACAACATACACTTCGTCAAGGTACATATTTTATGATCGTCTTAGGATCGAACATGGTGAAGTAGTAGAAATAGTATTTTAATAATAAGGGACCGTCCATATATGACATCACACTTTAGTGGGGGGGGGGTCTGATATAATGTGATGATTTGTGACGAAGATGGAGGGGGGTTCAGAGAAAATGTGACATCACAAAGTAAAAAAAAATATACATTACATTTCTCCTGTTTTTTAGCATTTAGGGGGGTGTGTCAAAAATGTGACGTAATATAGACAGGGGGGGGTAAAAGGTTTTGTGACGAAATGTGACGCGGGGGGGGGGGGGTTAAAAATAGTCAAAATTGTGTGACGTCATAATATGTGGACCTAAAGCAGGTAGGTATATTATTATTACAATTTACGGTACAAGTCGGTTATGGGGAAGCCAGGCGGGAACCGCGCTAATTGTAATTCATGAATTCCAAGAATGAAAATCTAACCTAATCTAACTTAACCTAACCTAAACTAACCCAACCTAACAAATAATCCAGTATATCGGCTATTTTCAAAATGTGTTTGCCGCCGGCTTCCCCATAACCGACTTGTACCTAATTTACTTTTTTTTATAAATATAACAGTATAGGTATAAGTAGTACCCTAGTACATAAGTAGTAGGTATGTATGTAATTAATTTTTTTAGCTGTTAAAAATAGTGAAAATATCACTAAACCTGTAATAGATGGTAGGCGGCGGTTCAGGGCTGGGTTCATTTTAATGGACGTCAAATTAAAAATATTGATGACAGGAATTAATCATGTATGCAAAAATTTCGCGAAAACGTAAACAATACCACTGCTTCAGAGCGATAAGATAACTGACCAGTCATTATATGGATAAAATGACACAAATACAATCAGCCGACCCGATTAGAATATTATTTATGTATATTGACAATAAATTGTTGCTATTAAAAAAAATACAATGTTGTATTATTTGTATGATATTGAGGTTAGATAGGTTTATTTTGACAACTCATTTGCACCCATCTGACATTGACAGGACAAGGCCGTTGAAACCATAGATAATATACGTTAAGTTGAAACGTCATTTTATTTCGTCGATTTTGTCAGTTGCTTTTCTGCTTAGTGTTGCCGTCCCCAAAATTAAAGTAGGTAGGTACGCTTTGTCTTCGGTTGAAAATAGGTTCTTGTTTGATACAAAAACAAAGTTGGTGACTTGGTAAATGGACTCCCTATAGTTCGTGTCATGCAAATCGTCCTTAATTTTCTACAAAAACGTATCTCAAAAACACAACTTTTCAGGAGAGGCTAATAACAACTTTATTCTCTCAGTTTTTAATTCGGAAATAAATTTTCTTCTATAAAATATCCATTTAGAATATTGAAAGGAGTTTTACCTACCAATAAAACTCTTATTATTCATGTTGACTTTGAAGTCCTTGAGATAGGGTTTGCTCTTTCTTCTTCGCGTGAGGTTATATTCTACTAATTTATTTTCCTTTTTCTTGTCGTTGGTCATTCCTCCGTTTTTATTTACTGGTCATACCCGCGCGTCTATTTTTTATGTATGGAGTTTGTCATCACTTTGTCTTCATTATGATATGACTCAAGGAACCAGGTAGAAGTTACCTGGACTTCAAAGTCAACACGAATAATAAGAGTTTTATTGGTAGATAAAACTCCTTTCATTATTCGAATTTGACTTTGAAGTCCTTGAGATATATGTTTGTTATCACCTGTCCTGTATGTGACGATGATTCATTGACGAGGTATACACCAGCGTGAATTTCCATGTATATGGTTGAATAGAGAAGTTAATGGGTTCTTTTCCCCTGCTGATGGTGGTGTATCCATCGTTCTCTGGTAGTTGTCGTGAAATGTCGACTCACTACGCCAGTTACCTCTCTTTAAGATATCATCTATTGGGTATATTTACAGTTTAAGGAAGCCACCACTGAGCGGACACTGCCTGGTGGTTCTTGTACCCCTGCTTCCAACAGTACTGACCTTATCCAATTCCCTATAACTGTCCTAGTAGTTGGTTTTGGTGATCCTCTTGAAGATATAAATAATTCCAAAATATCCCCACCTTCCCCTCTCCATGGGTTTGACATGCAGACGAGTTTCCGTAACCAGAATACTGGGTCGATGTTTTGACACGTGGAAGCGCTTAGCTTCCATTCCGATTGACGATGCTTGGCGGTATCTGTATTTGAGCCAAACATCGGCCATACAATTATGTGGTCACTTTTTTCCACTAATCCATTGTCTTCTATTACTGAGTAGTGTGAGGTCATGAACCCTTCGTCCCGATGCGAGAAGCAGCCGAGTAGGTAGCTGCCCTGCGAGAGGTTTCGAATAGGTTGTACTCCACCGGTGTTGTTTTCCTAAGATGATCTACCACTCGTCCTGGATCCCAAACCGGTGGTTTGACGGGTTTCGTTTTATGTACGGAGATTTCCTGTAACATATTGTGTTGTACTACCACGTTGATGCTGATATCTACAATGATAATCGGTTTGCAAAAAGTGGCTATGGCTGACTTATGCACCAGGATGGTGTTGTACGACAAACCCTGCATGTTGTGCATGTAGCCTAGGTATCTGGCCAATTCCATTGGTTGAGGGCTATTATGATCCATTAGGTTCATGTTACACCATGTCATTGTCTTCCATTTGTTCCAAACTGGTTTGTAAGTTGTTAGAGTCGAAGGCTGCCATCTGGAAGTAAGGAGTGCCCTTTCTTCCACCATTCAATTTGATGTTATTTCACCCCACCCGAAATTATCCATAATTAAACGGACAGGTCCTGGGTCCTTGGAGGTGGACGGTTGGTCTCTATACCTACTAGTGTCGTATGTAGGTGAGGCATTGTATAAGGAGGTACTATCGCTCTTTTTCGTAAGTCCACTCCCCAAAAGCATTGTTTCCAGCTCGGTGCCACTAGTAAGTACTTCCTTTATGCTGAGTTCAGGTGCGCTAGGACTCGTGAAAGTATGTTTGGTGGGGGAAATATCCACGCCAGTCTGAAGTCCTACACTCGGCTGAAGGCGTCGTGAAACAGCGCGCCAATGTCTGTAACGTCTCGTGACACATACGTTGCAATGACATGTGCTGTTTCGCTTGCGAATAAATCCACCTCGGGAACACCCCATCTTTGAAACAGGGGGGTGGTTGCGGTGTTGATGAGGTGCCATTCGGGAATGAGTTGTCTGCGGGAGAGATGATCTGCCACGCAGTTGTAATTTCTGCGGAAGTATTGTGCAGTAAACGTGGTGTTGGCTTGACTGGTAAATACTAGTATCTGTCGGCATAGGTTTAGGATGGTGACAGATTTTGTGCCGCCCTCGTTGTTGATATATGCAGGGCTCGAAATGGAACGGAACGCACCGGAGCGCCGTTCCGGCTCGTGAAATTTGTAAAATTATCGCTCCGTCTCGTGGAAAAAATATGTTGACCGTCTGAGCTAGATAGGCCATAGAATAGAAAATCTGACACATTTATTTTCATAAAATACACATACGATTTGATAATTATGTAAATATCTTAAAATTTGTCGAGCGCTCCGGTTCGTAAACTTTTCCATTTCGAGCGCTGGATATATGCCATCACTGTTTTGTTGTCTGTCTGCAGAAGCAGATCTGATCCTATGATTGCTTGTACCCGAGATTGAATTGCAAACATTTCCTTCCTGTTAGAATGCCATGCCATGCTAACTGGTCTTGTTTCCACGTACCTGATAGGTGGTGTTCATTTAGTTGGCTCCCCAGCCAGTGTCGGCTGCGTCTGTTGTCAGGAAGTGATTGAATGTCGTTCTGTGTGTCAACTCTGAGGATCCTATCACCTGGAGCCACCACATGATGTCCTGTTAGGCCTGTGGTGGGATTATTGTCTATTAGCGAGAATGGGACCTCGACAATATTGATGACTGGAGCTTTGTAGCCGTCGGCAATGTAACCTTCCTCGTGGAGGTAGGATGCGAAGTTAAGTGGACCCAGAAGGGATTGAACATGTGCCTGTTTGAGGGACCAACTACCTTTTTGTACCTGCGTTGTGTCAACTCTGAGGATCCTATCGCATAGAGCCACCACCTGATGTTCTGTTGGGCCTGTGGTGGGATTGTCATCAATTGGCGAGGATGGGACTTCGGCCATTTTGATGACTGGAGCGTTGTAGCCGACGGCAATGCAACCTTCCTCGCGGAGGTAGGATGTGAAGTTGAGTCGCCCCAGAAGGGATTGGATATGTGCCTGTCTGAGGGACCAACTGCCTTTTTGTACCTGCGTTGTGTCAACTCTGAGGATCCTATCGCCTAGAGCCACCACCTGATGTTCTGTTGGGTCTGTGGTGGGATTGTCATCAATTGGCGAGGATGGGACCTCGGCCATATTGATAACTGGAGCATTGTAGCCGTCTGCAATGCAGCCTTCCTGTTAGAGGTAGGATGTGAAGTTGAGTCGCCCCAGAAGGGATTGGATATGTGCCTGTCTGAGGGAACAACTGCCTTTTTGTACATGCGTTAGCAGATGGTGACGGAGTGCTACACACTTCTCCGGCGACAGAAACTCCGCATGTTGTGTGTGTCCCACGTGATGTCCAGGAACCCTCATTGTTGGCTTGGGATCAGACAGGATCTTTTTATATTTATTAACCACCCTAAAGACTGTAGGAAGGCTATCCTGTATTCCACCTGAACCGAGACTGTTTCTCGGATTGGTTGGCTACTAAGAAGTCGTCTAGGTAAGTGAATATTCTCAGCCATTCTTTCGTAGACGTTCGGCGACCCAATTGGTCAGGAATGCAAACATAATCGGAGCGGCTGACAGCACGAACGGGAAACACGTGAATTGTAGGAGCTTCCCTCGGTAGGCTAGTCGAACGAATCGACGATGTTGAGAAGCCATGGGTACCTGGAGGTACGCCTGTCTTAGATCTATTATTACTAGCCAGTCTTCTTTTTGTAAGATGGCTGGAACCTTGTAAGTGTGAATTAGTTTGAATGGCTTTGGCTGTAGGAACGCATTCAAACGCTTTCGGTTGAAAACATGGCATAGGGTCCCGTCCTGTTTCTTAATCAGAAACAGGGTTGAGAGAAAACTGGGGGTTAGACCCGCTTCTTCTAGAATTCCTAAGTTCTTTTACTCCTCGATCTCGAGAATGACCTCTGCTGATTGTTGCGTTTGAAATTATTTCCGTAATAATGTGGCCTTCCGGGACTCTGAGCTCAGATGAATCCTTGATAGTGCCTCCCGAGTGAAGGTATCCTTCACTGAGGACGAAATCACCTGGCGCCGAGCTTGCATAATCTGTAAGCGTCTGAGTCATGTCCTCGCAAATTTGATTATGCGTTGTCCCCAAAACTCTCTTCAATTTTTTGGTACAGGCCCATCGCTGTTATGATGTTTTGAGGATTGGTTGCCCAATCCACTAATCCTTGCATACCATTCTAGAAGCTGTCCCGTTTGGAAAACATCGCATTCTGGAGGGCGGCGATGGTCCTCTCCATCAGATGGTTAGCTGATGACGAGTGGTCGTACCGACGCAACTCGTCATTTAGACCTAACTCTACGAACGTATTGGAGGATTGTTTGGATTGTTTTTTTGGGCATTGTGCCACTCCTTGCCGGTCCCCCTGCTGAAATAAGGTACGTAACGAGGATACCTCAAACATCAGCATCTTAATCGACGCTCGTACGTTGAACTTTTCCTCCTGTAGCAGTTCTGCTTCGCCGACTGGTGTCCATTGCTTTTAGAATATCCTCCTCACGGTCATTCAGATGTTGCGCCATAATCACTGATCACTTAACGTTCACTTAACTATCACTTAACGGCAGGGCTCGAAATAGACCGGAGCGTACCGGAGCGCCCTTCTGGTTTGTGAAATCAGTAAAGTTATCTCTCCGACTTGTGGAAAAAATAAATTGACCGCCTGAGCTAGATAGGCCATATTTATAACAAAAAATCGAGCACAATTATAATAAAATTTGATAACTATGTTAATCTTCAGAAAATTGTCAAGCGTTCCGGTTCGTAAACTTTTCCATTTCGAGCACTGCTTAACGGTCGTCCAAGATATTTTTTTTTATAGTTAGAAATGAAATGTCAAACGCAACATCTAAACAGTAAGAATGCCAAATCCAGAATGAAGACAAAGGGGTCTTAAACTCCCTACATAAAAAATGGACGCGCGGGTATGACCAGTAAATAAAAAGGGAGGAATGACCAATGACAAGAAAAAGGATAATAAATTAGTAGAATATTACCTCACGCGAAGAAGAAAGAGCAAACCCTATCTCAAGGACTTCAGTCATAATCGAATAATAGTTAATTAAAAATAATTGGAAACTTCAAGTAAGTTACAACAACAAATTTTGGAGTGATCCGTGATGTCGGTTAGTAATTTTATTAAAGTAATATGTAAGTACCTACATTGATTTAAAATACAACAGCCGTTCGCTAGAAAGCGCTTCAGTGAGTATTAAAAGCCATTAGTTACAATTTATCGCAATTAATACATTCAATGCTGGCCAGTTAATTACTTTTTAATTACCAAATTTTAAATATCGTGTTAATTATATCTAATGGCCAACTACTGCAAACGCGCCAGTCGCGTTGTTTTAGCACTATATGAGTTAAGTATAACTCCTTTAGCATAGTGGTCTATGTACGTGGGAGTGATACCCGAGGGATGCGGATTCGATTCCTGCTTACTTTAATTTTTAAATATTTAAGTCTTACTTTTTACAAAATATTTTTTCTATTGGTTATAATATATTTTCTCAGAAGCGTTTTCAAAATTATGTAGGTATGTTCAACAATACCTACCAACTTAATGTAATAATTGGTAATTGATTTAGGTAGGTATTAGAATGGTCTTTTTTACCCATGTTACCCTATCTACGTTAAAAATCTGGAAATATCAGATATTGGGAAATATATATTTTTGATATCACCTTTAGTTGGGAATATCTACTCTATTCTCTGGCAAATCACGTGAAAACTTCATGTCAGTGGAGTGAAGTCAAAGTGGTATTTTCCTCAAAGATCGTTCTAGAAGTGCAGGTTTAGTGATCAGTGTGCATATTGAATAAAAATAGTGTGCTTATTATATTGAATAACCGTGTTATCATTATAAGTGATTAGAAATTTAAAACAATTCGCCAATTTATAATATGCCATTTAGGAGGACTGGATTTGTAAGTATTGTTTCATGCATGTTTGTAAAGTAGACTTGGCCCACATTCATAACTATTTTTATGCTTTATCAGTTTTTATACTAACCTCTTTCTGGTAACTGTTTGTATATTATACTATTATTGGTATAGGTACAATTTAACTGAACGCAGCTTATTGTTTAACATTGAATTTTCCATGTACATATATTTTTGTTTATTTTAACAATACGTTGGTTGTCAATTTTGTCTGTGCTGTGATTTATATTCTTTTGAATACCGTATTAAAGGTATTATTTTTTTTTAAGTTTTGTAATCCCCATTGATTGCAATGGAAATTCGCGTAATTAAACACGCAATTATGTGAAATTGTCACGGAGCTGTCATCAAGAAATGCAAATATAAAACTTTAACCTGGCACTTGTCCAATTTTACAAAAATCCACTTCATAATAAAAAAGACTGCAAAAAATTAATAAAATTTTGTAATGTGAGAATTTTAAATAGAATTTTGTGTAGTTCTTTTAAACTTGTAAGTATTATATCTTCGTCGTACTATCTTTCGCAGGAAAGACTGAAAATTCTTACTGGTGATTTTGTCTGACTATCGAAGTTTTTGAGTGTTGCCAACCTAACAGCCTGCCTGCAAGGTTAGTGTTATTATTTTGTTTTCAAAACTTGTGTTTTTTTTAAAATGTTTTTGGCACTAAACAATATATTACACTGCACAACACAATATTACATAATTCAGTACTGCAGAACAGACACTGGAATCTGTATTTTAGGACACTCACTCGATGTAAAATTACAGAAAAAAAAGCATAACATATTTTTTTCAGAATACATATTACCAATAGGTAAGTAGTTCACACATATTTTTCCATTTATAAGGTAGTAGATATACCTACTTGTCTATTATATTATTATGTACCTATAATGGTTTCAGGTAGTTACCTTATATACAAACCTAACTAATAATTTAAAAAAATTATAGAAGCATTCACTAGTATGCCTGTTGGGTAGACATTCTGGCAAACTGTCAATCGGTGATTGTTTGTGTTGGTAAACATGTCACAATTATTTCATCATTATCATTTATCAAGATTTTAAATACCTACACAAAAAAAAATAGTTCTCCAGTAACTCCATTTTTTTTTATTTTAATCACTCAAACATAAGAGAATTTGTAATTATTTGATTTATAATGTATATTTTTCAAATAAAAAAATATTTGATCAAATCAATACGCAGGTCATTTTATTTGATACTTACCATTAGAATAAACCGAGGCAAATAGAAGAGAAAAAAATAAAAAAATAAACTGCACACATCTTACTAAGTCGAGTCTAACTTAGCGACCCTGCATCGCACTCTTAATAGGTGTCACACAAATTAAATTAATTATGATAAGGTTTATCATAGATCTTGTTTGAAATAATGGGATTTAATAAACATTTGTGACAGCTAATATACGGTTTATTGACTTTTAGTATAGAAGTGCCAAAAACCCTCTTTTTCACAGTGATATTGTTATAGGTATTATATTTATATAGTGTTGTATTATTAATTGAACTCGCGTTTAGTTAGTAAATCTCTCTAGTTTTAAAATACAGTTTTGGTAATTCTACAATATTTGAGAAATTTATGTAACAGCTGATAAATCCATCTTCAGAATGACCATAAGATAACTAATTTTCAAAAAATCAAACTGAACATTTGCAACTTTTAAGTCATGACAAAAAGAGATTGTGTGTTATTTTAATTTATCTTCTTTTCTTCGCACAGCAGTGGAGTAGTTTCATATGAATACATAATGATTTATTTCACTAGAAAGATTTACTTCTACGAACGCTTTTAATAAAGAAGAATATTTTACAGGTTGGACCCGTTTCGTAGTCCTGTAGTTCTTATGGTCGATGGGTTTATAGTCCAAAGCAGCTGTCAATACTACCTCAAATATCATAAAATTAACAAAAACATTGTTTTTAAGACAAAGTATTACTGTGGTGATATGTGGGTCTATTCTATGCTTATCGACCGCTAAAGTGATAAAGTGAAAAATATTATCAAACTTAGGGTAGGTTTGTATCAAAATATTAGCACTTATTGTAACAATTACACGAACTTGGTTTTTATTGTTGCAATAAGTGCTATATTTTAACAGCACCTATCTTGCTGCTGTTAAAATATCGCACTTATTGCAACAATAAAAACCGGCTTCGTGTAATTGTTACAATAAGTGCTAATATTTTGATACAAACCTACCCTAAGTTTGATACTATTTATCAATTTAGTGTTCGATAAGTATAGAATAGACCCAATGAAAGGGCTTCTTTTTGTTTGTATATTATGTCATTATGTGTACCTATTTGTGATATAGATAATTGTAGCAACTACTGTACTAAGTGCATGTGTAATTCAGGGCTTCGAACCGGAACTCAACCGAAAACCGATAAACCGTTATTTTTGTCGGATCGACAACCGGAAAAAATATCGTTTTTCGGTTCGGTACATGTTCAAACACGCGCGTTAACATGATCTTACTTCCCACTTCAATTATTGTCGTTCAGTTTTCGTAGTATTTTAAATAATTATGGCTACGACAGTGCGGTCCACTGTACAGCGTAATCATTGGTTTCAGACCGTGGCGCCGGGCTATCATACAAGTACCGTAAAATGTTCTAAATTATGGTAGATTTTTTTTTTAAAATAAAAAGAATCTTTAAAAAATTAATCACTCGAAGCTGAACTGAAAACCGGAAAACCGTTATTTTTTCGGAATGAAAACCGAAACGAAAAAAAATGACAGTTCGAATCCCTGTTTAAAGTGTATGATATGGGATTATTTAGCGCTAGAATTTTGTGGTTACGTTTTATGAAATGTCGATTGGAAAAGGGTTGAAAAATGTATGTACATAATTCGATACCACAGTTCAATAGGGGAACAACTAAAAATTTAAAGGTTTTGAGTTAATGCCATTCTATGTAGAAAAGTCTCCTTTTTATAATTCAGCAAAAAAAATAGTCAAAAATGTCGTCAATGTGTCATAAAATCGAATAACCCTTTCTGAGATTAATTAGTAATTCCGTTATATAATCAAATTTGACGGTTAATTCCTTATTAAAATGTACAATTTCATTGTGTATTGATGAATTCCACTAAATTAAATGTAAAAAAACATACAATTTCAACGAAATCAAGGCTTTAAAATTAAAATGAGAATTACTGCAAAAAATTCAAACGCTATTATATTATCTTGGAACAAGGTTTTATGAGTTGTTCCCATATTGAACTGGGGTATCGAATATTAATTATTCTACTTTAACTGTATATAGGTATTTATTATATTGTGACCACTAAACTTTTTGTTCTGAGTGTATGCGGTATTAATAATTGTAGCATGTAGTTTTGTGAACATGTACTTTGTACCTTATTTTTTTATAATGTAAATAAATGATTTGAAGTAGGTGGACGATTATCGTCTGCTGATGCTGTGTCGTATTGGCATAGAAAACAATTATTGATTTCGATATCAGTAGGTACCACAAGAAAATATTTTGTCATAATAATGAGGAAGCGAGAGAAAATTGGGAAGAACCGATTTAAAAAAAGAACGTTTATGAGCGGCAGTCTTCAATTTATCACCGACCTACAACTACTTATAACTTATAACTTATAACATACAAATCTTTATTATCTGTTGTCGATGCATGCCAATTGCTGCAATCAGTCTTGCCAATTAGACTTAAATCGAGAATTTTGGAAGATCTGCAATGTTGTTTCTCCAGCCAGCGGCAAACCCTCCTAGCCGTTTAATCCTCTAACCACCATCGTTTTTTTGGACAACAGTAGTGTACAGGGAACTCAGAAATAATGGGAACTGAAATACATAACGGGTAAGGCGATAGCAGGCAACCGACTCGAGTAAGGAAGAGTCCGTGTTGAACTTACACACGTGTCAAGAATACGTTTTACGTCGAATACGGAAAACTGCTCTCGGTTTATGCATTTACGCTCATTTAATGTTGGTGTATTACACACACTATTGCACGTGCATAATACGTGCTTCATTTTCGTTTGACAATCGCACATTCAAAAGCCTGCTTCAACATGCGGCGTATTGAATATAGCCTATCGGTATTCTATTTATTATATTTTGTTCTGTGGTAGTGTAGCTATCTCGTCGCAAGACGTCAACCAACAGGATCAATCATACTAGAGAATAATACCCCGTTTACATGTGCATGAATTTACTGCTGACAGTACGTATTATCGCGACCATAATAAGAAAATTCACGTGAAAACACATTGTATTATCATGCAAGTTGCAAGATTGCATGCATGAATCAAAAAAGTTCAGAAGCTTCTGAATTTTCAATAACAATAGTAGCGAACTTCCATGATTTTTGCATAGTGTCCAAAAAATTCTAGCTACACCACTGCTGGACATGTTTTGTTTTCATATTTTGTTAAGCGCAGTTTTTCTCTAAAATTACAACTGTCATAATGGCCCCTTAGGACCAAAGAAACGTATCTAATTTTTTCTACTTTACAAGGAGACACCAAACACAAGTAAATTTACATTCCACTGACATTAATCAGAAAATGTTATCTGTACATGCAGTGGCGTACCCAGGATTTAATATGGGGGGGGGCAAGGAGGAGAATGTAAATTAATCCTATAGGCTCTTTTTCTTCTTCACAGCCTAATTTCTCGTTTATCGGTATTTTGTCTATTGCACTCGGTGTACCTACACTATGGTCCCCACATCCTGAAACGGGCCCTCAGGCTAGGATATTTGGCGGGCCCCTACCTACCGATAAGATTAAAGGCAGTGTGAAACACTACATTAACGTTTTTCAATTTGTGTTTTAGTTCAAATTAAGGGTACTTATACAGTGAATTATTGGCGATTTTTAATACATCTACTTTAATAATGGAGCTGTCGAGTATCGACACATAATAATCAAAAAATATATTGCACAATTATATAAGTAATTGAAAATGTTCATGGCCATGAAGTATAATAGCGCCGCAGGCGACTTTTTTTACTATTAAAGCTAATTTATGATGTGTTTGGCTAGGAGATGGTATAAGGATCCGGAGGGTAGGTTTGTTTGACTCCAATAATAAGAAGAGTGATGCGTGAATTAAATGAATCCTGGTTTTATTATCTCCTTCCAAATAAATATCAATTTAATTATTACAGGTATGTTTACAGATTTATAATTTAGCTGAGTGAAATCACGTGTATGAGTTCTGGTGAATTGCGAAGTCGACCGGGCGAAGTTGAATATTGTTTTCATGTACTGGATGTTTTTATAGTGATTCGATACAATAGAAAATGCTGTTATCACTACTTGCATATTTTGATAATCATGCTTAGGTTTATTGTGTAATGCATGGCTCGTTTATAAATTATAGATAATTGATTTAAATTTTAGACAATTAAGCACTTTTTAATTATTAGGCACGATTGATTTTCATATAAACAATTTTGTGCATATCATGATAAATCGTATGGTAAATTATAAATAATTGATGAATATACATATTGAATTATTTTGCTAAATAAGCTTTCTGTTAAAAATTGATTGATTCACATAATTCGCTTGTTCTGCTATTTCAACATTATTATGTAGCAAGATACATTGTAATTATAAATTATTGGTTTCCTGCCAAGTCATGTAGGTGGTAGGGTATTGACCTCACCACATGTGTGTTTATCTCACTTATCTGGTCAACCCGATACGCCGGGCCCCCAGGCTAGAGCCCTGTCAGCCCCCCCAGCCATGACCTACACCACTCCGGAATTCGGGTGGACACCGAGAATTTTTTGACAGTTCCATTAGGGATTGGGTTTCTAAAAAAACCTGACATTAGTGTTTCGAATTTTTTGTGTTAGAAATTAAAATCTAAGAAATTTTTCTAAAAAGGGTGCTGGAGAATTATTACACATCATTTTTTGCCGTGTTTTTATTTGTCTAAGCCCAACGGTATAGTTTTTTGGCTTTCAATTTCAATGTTGAAAATCATTCTGATAATTTTCATTTTTGGGGGGTGCCAGGGCCCCTTGGCCTCCTGGGTGCGCCACTGTGTACATGCATATTGAATCACCTTATAATAATATCTAAGTATCGATTTTTTCTCTATCGTGATTTTATGTCCAGTACCATATGTAACTCAAAATCGCTAAAAATTGAGATACGGTGTAGTCCCAAGGGGTCGATAATATTTGAGAACTGATAAGTATGTCCACAATGTTGTCCTAAGCGGACAAAATCCGTCCTTACCATTTTAAAAACAATATGGATCAAATCATATTAAGTAGGTATAAAGCAGTTGCGAGAGGTAGACGTAGGCTGTTAAGATTTGACATAAATAGCGCACACTAAACTTTGTCAGTCATGCTTACCTATTTGGTTTTATTGAACCAAGAATACAATTTGCAGATGTTGCTAGTTAGTTTTTATAATTCAATTAAACCCTGCCCAAACTAAACCATAATAGTTTAGGTATGCTTTGACCGATCTGACAAAAATAATGCATACTTTTTCAGTCATACTTATTGGTTTTCGTTGAATTAAGAATACATAAATTTTTACATAATGGTGGTGGTTGATTTTTTTTTAATTCATTAAGCTAAGCTTGCTTATACCAAACCATAATCGATATAAAATATTCTTCTATCTATAAAATATCTTTATTTTATAGATAAACGAATATTTTTGACTATTATGTACTATGGCTTGGATTAGGCAGGGTTTAATTGAATTTTAAAAACTATGAACCACTATCTACACATTGTAGTCTTAGTTCAATGAAAACAAATACGTCGGTTATTAATTAAAGCAATAAATATAGAATACAAAAACCGATCGCCTACCGTAACAGAATTTGGAGAGCACTTAGGAGCAGGTATTAAAAAGGCCATAAATTTGTCGCAATTAAGCATGGCAGTCTTAGCATAGTGGTAATAATGCACAGGGCGTGATACCCAAGTGACGCAGGTTCGATTCCTGTCTTACTTTTTTCAAAAAAGTTTTTTTCTATTGGCTATATTATTTTCTCATGAGTGTTTTCAAAATTATGTAGGTATGTTCGAAAACAAATACGTTTGACTTACAAAGTTTAGTGTGCACTATTTCTGTCAGATAGCCTACCTCCACCCTTCGCCACTGGTATATGTATAGGTATTTGTTTTACTGTAATGTACTTATATCTATTCACCAATTAATAATCGACTGAATTTGAATTGTAAAGTTAATTCAATCAAAATAGCCAATACCGCACTTACACCTATTCTGTTCTCGCCGTGCCCCTTAATTTATACGTATACCAAAAGAACTTTCTTTTTAGATCCTCGAACAGAAATTTTCCCTTTCAAATAAATATAACAATTATTCATTCGAGAGCGATGTGCCAACTTAGTATTGCTACTTGATATCGATGTATCGACACTTTGGCATCCCGGTTACGGTACGCCTACTTGAGCACGATGCAATATGACGATGATAATGACATTTGTATCGGCAGAGATTTCGCATAGTTTGCCAACCACTGGTCTATTCCCAGACGTGACTCACGAAATGTTTTGACGCGTCACGTCGCGTCGCAGTTTGACGTTTGTTTCGGGCACCTCTCACGGATAGGTTCACGATGACTAGCTCCTGAAGCAATGAACCCTTGAGCTGATGTATTTATTTGTTTTAAGACGATTTTGTGTAGCCTGCTACAAGCTACAACTCACGCCAGTCGCCAGCCACAAATAGTCAGGATTGTTCAAGCTTGAGGCGTACAAAGGCCTAATCGTAATGTATAAAATTTTGCTAAGCTTGTCCGACTTCAAGTAGGGAGGCTGTGATATACTTACTACAGATGTACCATCATAAATCGTCCGGTGTTCGAATTTAGAACTAACCTCATCGCAGTAGTATAAAAGCTATTGAATGATATGTCAAATGTCAGCATGTGGCGCCCTCACTCAGTAGAGAACTTGTACTGGTGGATGCAACTTATAGGTACCATGAAAACTGGCAGTGATTCATGACACTCTCCCATGTCATTCTTCGGCTTGATTAATTATTATATTATTTAGCTGAGGATACTGAGGCTTGTCTTTGACCATCAAAAGGAAATACTAAAGTTACCATTCATAGTAGAAATTCATGATTATTATTGATCTTCTTACTGGCACCCATTGAAAACTATTTTTCTGCTGAGCGACAGTAAGGGGAAACTATTCCTCCGTTTAAAGCGCGGGGATTCGCGTCTTCTCTTACTCTCACGTCTGTCATCATGTGATGATAATGTGTTTCTAGCACTACACACTAGTTTTGACTACGTTGAATTGAATATTTATTTAAACTTTTTTATCATCGACATCAGCCCTGTCTTTTACGTGAAAATTTTACCTAATGCTTCTTAACTAATCCCGAGGTTGCACCTCCTATTTATAGTGGAACAGCTTAATCTTGAAATTGCGCAGATTGTGATTTCTTATACTGCGCACGAATTACATAGTGTGAATTTAATTATTGTTACCTACCGTCATTATTTCCGACTGCTCTTATGTGAAACCTATTGTATCGTTTTCTCTCGCTCGACGTCGCTCTAACTACATCATATTTTATGTTAAAATTATCGAACTTCACGCTTATGTGGTATGTTTATAGTACTGACTTCTGAAACGTCTGACTTTAGTTTTAACTGAATTATTTGATAGAGTATCTACGAGTGATATATACATATGTAAGTAATGCATATTATAATAATATCATTCTTCCTCTTCGAAGTCACGCATCGTCGTGCGACATTCTTAATTATGACAAGCATTTAATGTCAAATAACATCAACCAAGTCAGTTATACTTCAGTGGAAATAAAACGTTTAGCATGTCAAATGAAGCGGAAATCGGAAGTGTGTTCCACTGGAAAAGGAAGGTGACCAAAATTACGCAGCAGAGTCCACCATGTCATGAATCAATCAAAATTCTATTGATCTCTTTATGATACTGGCATAAGTTTTTTTGCTCAACAAATAATGTGCAACTATTATATGTATAATAACATACTAATAACCTAACTCCATATTAGATGATTAAAAAATAAAATGCTTTCAAGTTTTATCTCCTTCTTCGTCGTTCCCTCATGGCGTAGGTTTGTTACCACCTTTGAATTTTGACATATTTTGAGCGACCAAGACTTTCCCTCCCTCTCGATCCTCTGTTTCTCTCGGGCCAGAGTGAATGCTGCCCTCAGTCAGCTCCTTCACTTGGTCGTTTCAGCGCGTCACCTCTCTTCCTCTGCTTCGGCTTCCCTGAAGGCCACCCAAAACCACCAGTCTCTTCAGGTTGTCTGGTCCGCGCCGAACAATATGTAAAAAAAAACTGCTGAATGCGTCTCAGACATGTTGTTGAGAGCCGTTCTTCTATCTGCAGTCTCTGTATGGACTGTTTTTTTTCCCTAGATGCCTTTATGGATACATCGCATTTACTATCGAGGTTTCTTAAGGACTTTGGCACGCAAACTATTCTACTTGATGCTAGTCAAATGAAAATTGTGCCGGCTGAGAGAATATGCCTTATTGAAAACTATTCTTCTACCCGCATCGGGTATTAATTGCTAATTTGAATTCGGCCAGGGCCTATGAAACTGCCTTGCAAAAGCCCTGGAAAATTCTTTGTAGCGCAAGGCGGTGGTGTTTCTGATGAATATTTTGTCGTATTCATTGGGAACTGAGGACTGCGATTTGTAGCCGAGTTTTTTCCCGTGGTAAAAGAAATGTCTCATAGGACTGATATTCTGAGCATATACCTACATATCCTATCTTATAATATGACTGCAGTCACTGGATCTGAAAGGCATGAATCATCATTACATGTCACCATTTATTATTTTTATTCTTTTTATTACATCAATACAGAAATTAAAAAGTGCATCTCTTCCGGCCTCGTTTGCCATGGTCCTGTCCTGTTAAGTTTGTAAAAAATGCGAATTCTGCAAATTCATTAGCAAATTGATGTTTTAAGATAATATTATTTTTATGGTGCTTCTATCGAAGGTTGGTTGCCAACTTCCACTACACTTATTTATCCTGGGCCAGTTCTATTAGATCCCCAACGCCTTGGGCATTGAGGCACTTATGGAGGTTGTGTAGCCAAGAGAATCTCCTTCTATCCAATTAAGAACATACATAAGTGGAACGGAAAATAATTTTCAACAATAGGTGGGACGAAATTTCGCACTCGTCACCAATCGGCGAGCTGCAGTCGAGGTGTGCGCACTTCAATTTGTTTTGTTATGGCGTCGGAGGAATATATTCTTATATCGTGTAAAGATGACTAAAAAACATAATGCATGTACTCGAAAAAGAAAACATGTCAATGAATATATTATTATTACTAATATAACAATAAACATAACACTAAATGGACGCATCTTGAATTTTTATGACAAATTATGTTTCGTTCGCCATGCGCCATTTGCAGTATTTGCACAATCCGCGCGTCGCATAGTTACGATCTTTTTAGATTTAGACCATGCCTCAGCTGAGGAATAGGTAAATCATTCTACAGTGGCACCATAGGCGTTACGCGTATGTTTTGGAATTGCTTGCTGCAATGTCTGGTTTAATGCTAAAAACCAATACCACTACAAATGCAAGTCGCTTTTTCCGTACCCATGGTGCCACTGTAGAATGATTTGCCTATAGCCTTGGCGGAAATGGCACTAAAAAAGAATAAATTAATATACATTGACAACTACTTGCAACATGCATTTTTTTGCCAGATCCAACATTTTTAATAGGCATCTAGTACGCAAAATTTGCATTTGGCGTATGGTGTAAAATCTAGCGTTTTTCGATTCAGCAAACAGTTTATAATATACGTACGTATTTAACTTGAATATTATACAAAATTTGCTTGAAAATGAAGAAGCTGGTCTTTTTGTAACCTGTATCCCATAATTAAAATAAATGTAACATAAAAAATGATAACTGGCCTGCTTTAATTTTTATTTTTATGACTTGTGTGTTGTAAAATACGAAATAATTATGGCATATTTTACATAAACGCTAGGCTATAAACAGTCTTAACAGTCTAAACCATGGGTGGCCAACCTTTTCGGCAGCCGGGCCAGATTCTAAAAATGAGACTTCCTACCGGGCCGCACAACTGAAACGAAACATATTTATTAGATTAGACTTTTTTAAACGATAATAAAAAATAAACAAAATAATAAATTTTAGTGAGAAGTTTGATTTTGTGTGGCAGAACTAAATGCATTAATATCGATATCGAGTGAGGTTGTTCCTACACGCAAACAGTTTTCCAAATGCGCATCAGAGATTCGTGTTCTCACTCAGGATTTGATATGCTTCATTCGACTTAAAAGCTGTCCACACGTGTAAGTGTTTCCAAATAGCGGAGTCATCATTAGAGCATGTTTGTAAAATGCAGGATATTTCTCCTTGCCCAAATATGTTTTGTAAAACTCTTCCAAACCAACCTGATGAAATTTCTCCGTTAACTGTTCATCGCAACATATTTCACAATGTTCCATTTATAAATTTCCCGGTAATAAATTCACGTCTACGGAGAAGGGCGTTGCAAATGCAGCAAAAAGCACAAGGTGGTTTTTAAAATCATGAGCCAATATCGAATCTCAATTTGCGAAATTAGCACATCTAGCGGTAGCATTTGATATTATTTTTATTTTCTCACTGCTCCACGGGCCACAAGTTGACACCCAGTGGGCCGCGGGTTTGCCACCCATGCTCTAAGCGCTTTTTAAAATTTTGAGAAAAGCATTTTTCTGCCATCTAGTTTTTTTTTTAAAATCCTATCTTGTATTTTTGCAGTCGGACGTGAAACTGCTTATTGCCGGAACGGGTTTAATTCACCCAGGTCTTTCGGTATAATAATACATAGCCATTTGTGAAGCATCTTAACATCAAAATATTTTAGGAATTTTAATGACCTACTGTTAACCATCATCTGGGCTTATGAATTCCTTCAGAACATTCCTGAAATGCGCGCTGAGTCATGAGGGCATGATATCAGCATTCGCCAGAGCATCCACAAAGGTATTCAATTATGTCAGGTCAAGTGGTCAACGCTTGATCCGTTACGCAATCAAGTAAATATCCAATTTTAATCAAGTAATTTGTAGCCAATTAGTTTTTTTTTTAAAAATTAAATAAGCACATGGATATAGTTAAGGTAGGTAGTACCTAAATCGCATACTATTATAGCACATAGAGATATTAAATATATCGAGGGGCAAGGAATTGGCTTTCTCATACAACTGAATGAAGCAGGGCAACAATAGCCGACAACTTACGAGAACTAGCGACCCGATAAAAAAATGCAGGGCATTACGGAGGATTTACTTTGGTCATTATAACGTAATCATATGATATAATGTTAATGTGTAAATCTTGCCGCAAATTGATTACCAGCCTGCCTCACCATACTTTTTCCCCATACTAGCCTGCTTCACCATACTTTTATATAACCTGCCGCCACTAGGTATTCCACCTAGGGATGGATGTCGGAAGTATACACTACAACTTTACTATTATTTATTATCTAAATTCAACAGCTCTACAACACTGAAGGTAGTGCTAAAAATACATTACAATCGCGTCACGTGAGCTCATAAGAGGTTATGTGAAGTTATAAGTTATAACCATCCGTGGGTATATTCTATACACACGGCGGTTATCGACGGTAGTTTTATCATATTCATATATTGAGGCGGTTAATTGTTACAATAATTTAACAGTCTAAACTGTCAAAAAGTACTATGTTTTAACAGCACCTCTCTTGGCTGTCTTTACTTTTAGAGCGAGATAGACAATTTTGACAGTTTAGTTTAGACAGCTAACCTATTGTAACAATAATAGCTCAATACATAAATATCATAAACCACCCTCGATAGTCGCCGATAGCAGCCAATAATAAAAACTGACAAGCTACAAACACATTGTGTCAATTACCTGACATTAATTGTAGCTCTGTTCCAAGTTCCAAGCCACTTAAATCAAAGAGCGCGTGATACGAAAATGGGCAAATTTTCAGAAAAAAAAACTTTTTAACATTAGTGGGAACTAGGAACTTTATGCGTTTTATTATTACTTGGTTTCTTTTTTCTATCGTATTTTATTTTGAAATTAGAACAATATCCAAATTTCTATTAGTTGATTAAACCCTATTTGCAATACACTCATGAAAAATAAAATCGGACGAGTTAGTTATGTCACTTTATCGGTTTTTGTAAATCGTTAGGTTTTCAAACATTTTTTCTTATGATTTTGGGGCGCTTTAGAAGACTATAAACCATTCCATATTGTGTGAAATTGAACATGGAATATGGACGTATTTTTTGTTTTTTTCAATTTACAATTTGACAATCCCGGGATTGGCATTTTTTTCCATTGTTAATATAAAATTTTTATGTTTACAAATAACATTGATAAAATCGGTCAAAAATAAATCTAGTATAATCTATACTATTTAAGACATTCATTGTTAATATTGTATACGATCAATCTAGAAATACATAAGTTTAATGGATATTGCTATATAAATAATAATGTGAATTTAATATGAGATTGCTGTTTCTGATAGTAAAGACTTAATGAATGGGTTAGCGAGATTTAAAATAGTAAAGCAAATCATGGTGTACTTATGGCCTTTCCGCTTCATAAATCTAATTAGTCAGCCAAATATGAAACTGCCGTAAAACGTATGAGATCATGGTGGAATTACTTTGTTAATAGTGCTAAGCATTGTTTTTTTCCAATCTTATTTGTTGTTAAAAGTATTTTTTCTGTTATATTTTCGTTTTTATTTTATTCTCCATAAAAATTGATAAAAAAATCAATCCCGATAGTTTCGGGATTATGTTTATCAATCCCGGGATTCATAGGTATCGAAAATAGCTCGGGATCCCGGGATTGGAATCCCTATTCTAAACGTTATTTCTAGACGACATTGCATACGGGCAACACAACATTTGTCAACATCTATTCTAGTCGATACTCGATATAATATTATAGATATTTGGAATTGGTGTTTTGTTTCAAAGGCAAATTGTAATTTGACAAAACTCAGACAGCCATGTCATATGAAATTATTATAATAATATGCTCACACGTGAAAAGACAGAACGTGTCGTAGTTGAATATCATACTAGGGGTTATTTAAAGACACACCGGAAATTATCATGTCTACTTGCATGCCTTTGGAAGGTATGATTGATATGCTCGTATTTTTTGTTTTTTTTTTTCTACATGTATATCCAAATGTCTGTGTAGGGTTTTGGTCACAGAACAGATTAATAAATAGAATTCCGATAGGCTATACCCCAATACGCCACATTTTGAAGCAGGGTTCAGAACGTGTGAGTGTTCTTCGAAAATGAACCACACATTATAGACATGCAATAGTGTGTTGCAACCTTCAAAGACACCGATATTGAATGCGAGTCAGTGCATTATCCGGGAGCAGTTGTCAGAACGAAGGACAAGCGTATTCTTGACACGTGTTTGAGTTTATCCCATATTCTTCCACACTCGAGATCGGTTGCCTGTTACTCCACACCCGTTGGGTATTTCAGTTCCCATTGATTCCGTGTTCCCTGTGCTTCATGTTTCTGTGTGTCATTATTTCGTAAGCGGATACCTATACAGACGTGACCGGGCGTGCAGTTCGCCTTGTCACAGTTCACCGTGAGCTGTTGTATCGTAAATAAAACACTTGAAATACGTAATAAAAACCGTCGAAAAAATAAGGGAAAGACAGCAAAAAATGGGCAGGTAAGTAAATTAGAAAACAAACTTCTCTTATAGTATACCTATTTATGTAAGTATTATAAAATTGTGAATGATTCAAAAGTTGGTTAGCAAGTAAGTGCTCGTGAAATGGTGTACTGTTATACTTTTTTATGATTTTGATTTATATTATTTATATTTTATGTTGTGCCCCCGTAGTTCAATGTGTACGGCACTGGCTTCTCACTCGTAGGCTCAGGGTTCGATCCCGCCGACCGGTTTGGTCACAATAAATCTATGTGATTTTCTCAAAGTCTAGGTTTTTTGCCACTGTTTCACTCCTGTTACCAGTGGCGAAGGGTTACTTTTAGAAAGAGGTAGGCTGTGGAGATCTGATAAAAAGAGCACACTTGTCAGGTATACTTACGAGAATAGTACGATATTTACTACTAATGAATAGGTACACACTAGTAAATCACAACGACATACTAATTCAATGAAACTTCAAAAACTCATTGACGACATAAAAATGAGCGATGTGTTTAAATTACGTATTTTTCAAAACATGTATACCCATCAAAAATCATTAGATAACATTTATTTTTATTTATAAAAACAATCTATACTTATTTATTAATATTCGATTAAACGCCGTTGAAATTATTTTTTTTATTATCTAATTATTAATGGTTTTGGACAAAGTGCGCAGTCGTGACAACATTATTATGCGCGATTGTTTTAGGCTCTGCGATAGGAGCTTACCTTATTTCGTACAAATCAGCAGACTTGCTGCGGTTACGAGACGTAAAGTCCATACGAAAAAAATTCAGAATTATTTCACACATAATCGGACATTTATTTACGTCGAGACGTCGCGGCGTTTATTATTTATTTGCGGCGCGCTGTGGTATATTTTGTAATACCTTTGCAGTTGTTCTGTAAACTGTGTAATACTGTAATACATTCCTACATATACGACATCTCTCGTTGGCAAAATAAATTATTTTTATATAACATAAAATAATGAAGTGATTAAGTATATAAATAGGTAAGTCAATATGCAATTAAAAAATATTTTTTTTAAGAAGGTAGGCTTTAAATAATCGCCTTGTATGGAGTCTTCGCCACTGCCTATTACTATTGCACTACTGTCATTAGGCCTCGTGGTCTGTTGTAGTGTTAAAAAGAAGAAAAGAATTTATACAACTTTTAATTTGCAATGTTCGTTTCATGTAAATAAATAAATTTGAATTTCGAATGTGTCACAATCGTTCAAAGTAAAGGCCAATCTGAATTTGAAGGGAATATTATATAGTATCGTCTGTATATTATATTGTGGTACATTGTATGGTAATTTAATATAGGTTCGTGTATCATCTGTGATTAGATTAGATTTTACATTGTAATAATATGTGCAGGGAATTCCATTTCGTTTAACGCTCGGTCTAGTTTTTATCGAATGACAGATAGCAGCTTTTATTGCATGCAATTTTGCGATGACGTCTTCGCCGCGGAGTCATGCAAATCTTAATTCGTTCAATAGATTAGATTTCTTGGAACATTTTACAATGTAGGTACATCTAGGTCAGTAGAGTATGTCCACGTTTTATAACTTGGTACTTTTTACTACACTGATAACGCCTCTTTGCCTGATTACCTCACATAAATTTAGATCAAATGATATTCACTTGTATTATAATAATATCGACCTTGTTTAGGAAAAAGGGCGTAACCCTCACAGAACAAATTTTACAGGAGTGGCAAAAAACGTTTTTTGAATGATTTTGGTTCAATATTAAAAAAAAATAGGCAAATACATTGGGTGCATGATGATTGATGATTTGGGGTAATATCTGTTCGATATAACAATAATTAAAGAATTTATTACAGAAAAATCATTAAAATTGAGGGTTAATGCTTTTTTCCTTAAATTAAAACTTAATTAAAGCTCAATTAAAACCTGAATTTGGATAATAATTTGGCATTTGCGGCTTACTTCCTTTTTACAGAGTTGTACACATTGTTAATATCTAATAAAAGCACTTTTAGAAAAATCGAGGGTTGCGCCCTTTTTCCTAAACACAGTCGAATGTATTAATAAATAAATAAGTAGATAATATAATATGTAAAATAAAATATTTTTGGAATATATGAGTGCAAAGTTAAGAAGTGGCAATTCTATTCACAGCGTAATCATTCATCTTTTGAACGTGGTACTGGTACGTGTTAACTTGCATAACATATGTAAATGTGTAGGAGAGAGCGAGACAGGGAGAAGACGTATTAATTGGGATATGGTGAAAGAAAGGATATGTGTAAAAACGCAAATTCTAAATCTGATAATAAGACATGCAAATAAAGAAATCGTTTATTTTAATCGCGTCGTCAAAGAAAACAAATGATAGATATTCTTATAATAGTTTGACAGATGGTGCAATAGTAGCATATCGAGTACATTATATGGAAAACGACATTAAAAGTATTTTGTGGCATTTCTGTTGCACAACCAAGAATGCTGACGGATGGCAAGTGTTTTTGTTGAAATTGAATGAAAATGCAACATAATACTATGTAGATTGTAGGTAGAGGTAACTCCCTATGCTTATTGAATTTTCCGTCAATTGGTTCATTCAGAATTGCGCAGTATACCTACATAATGTATGCATACTTTGTTTAATACAATAGGCGAAGGTCGGATGCATGTTATGAATTAATGCTCATTAAGCATAATCATTGAATGGATTATATTATAGAATTGAAGTAAACAAACATCAGCAATCATTCACGATTTTCCATCTCCATAAATAATATCAATGCATTAATAAACAAAATTGCATTTTTCTTGCACAACTTCGTGTAGGTACCTATTATACAGTGACGTTTAGTGTATCGGCCATATTTGAATTAATAGTGACAATAAATTACCAATTCTTGCCAGAAATTGGTTACTTATAGAACTATATGTAAATCAGTCTAAAGCGCGGGGGTTCCCATCTTCTCTTTCTCTCACTCATTGTGTTACAATACGAATTAAGTGATAGGACGACGTCACGCGGGCTTCCTCTTATTTCACTCCAAAACGACTTAAACGTAAGTTGGTTAAGGAAATAATAATTACAAGATAAAAATAACTTTTTATATAGAACGTTTTTAAATTTTCTGTTGAATCATATAAACTTTACTAGCTTAAACGATCATGGAATACTGAAATGTCATATTGACATTTCATTTTGATTTCCATAGTAACGCACGTATATGTTAATAATTTATTTGCTAGGACCATCCGCTTAGCAAGCAATAATGGTGTTGAAATAACTTTTCATACAAAACAGAATTAACTGAAAATGAATTCAATTCTACTTAAAGATGGCTAAAAGTATTAAAAATGCATTGGCATCGTGATCTGATATATTCTAAAATTTTCAAATGTCTAGCTAGTCGGGAAGTTAGTTAAAAATCGATTGCAAGATTTGTACCGGACAAAAAAGAATACGAGCTAAGAAAAACGTTGTAAAAATAGGAATGGTAAACGCTTCCCTTTGGTGCGATCGATCGAAATCCATCCCCCGATCGACATACCTTGTCTATAATATCAAGGATCCATGTTTGGTTTGGTACGGTTTGACTTCGTTAAATGAGCGTTTATTCCTGGCAACATTTTGTTCTGAACAAAATTAATCGATGTTTTTCCTGCAATTATTTATTCATTCCTACTAAATACATCTTACGGAAATGAAGCGCGATCGATTAAAGCAGGTAGTTATCAAATTTTACAGCTACAGTTCTGAAGTAAATTAATAATGTCAATAGCATGCCTGATTCCGTGTCCGCACTACCTCGTGTTACATAATATCACTTTTTCGCACCGGCATACCCATGTAATTGTTAGTATACGTGTAATTTGCAATTCAGATGTAGAGAATCTTTTTACGTACCTACGCACATACCTATCTACCGAACTAAAACGTTTTCCTTCATATGGTGCCGTTCATTTTTAAAACAATTTAAAAAAATCTTTTTATTTCACCAAACCAACAAGCTCGTATCAATAGTGCACTTTGAATACAAGGACTCAACATTTTTATGAGAAACAATAAAGGACTATGAAATTGCTAATAAATCATGTAGGTACAAAAAATAAATATCCAAATTAATATTATAAAATAAATAATGTAACGTAAAATTTATACGTATGCGGTTGGCCGTATCAAAGTTCACCGCGAGCGGTTGTATCGGAAATAGATGTATTGCATTTAGATCAATTTCACGTCTAAAATAGGTTGGTAAGTAAACTGGAAATACAATCATATCATACCATATAGAATTCCGAATGATTTAAATTATCAGTATATTATTTTAAGAATGTTAGGAAGTAAATTTTCGTAAGTATCAAGTCGTACCTATCAAATATCTGATAATGATGGTAGAGTTTTTATCAGATTTTTGATACTTACCAATCAATATAAAATTAATTTTCTTTTTGAATCTCATACAATTTGAACATTATTCGTTGATCTCAATGTTATACGGCCATCTATTTCTGGTACGACAGCTGACTGAACTGTGATACGGCGAAATGTAATACGTAGGTACAATTTACATGTAATCAAGTTCTGCAAATCACATAATGTCAAATGATAGAGACAATTACCTTCTTATTTATCTGTTTTCGAATAAAATAAAATTATATGAGCTGATCCAGGTGTCTATGAGCAGGTCATTTACGTGACTCTTTTATGCGTCATATACAGTTTTCGATAGCATTTAAGGTCTATCCTCGAGACTAGTAATTTTACTCAATAATCATTATTTGCAAGCACACCTGTCGTCGGCAGCCAAAGTCCAGGACTTCTAAAAGAGCATCGCAAGCAAAATGTCTTAAGATGGTTCAGACGAATTCAGTACCTATCATCTCAAGTACCATAATATACAGAAAATGCGTAACGTTTCATTTTCCAATGTCTTTGATGTCTGGCAATAATGTTACTACCTGACAGAATTGGAAATTTGGCGCCTTTTCGTACCATGAATGTTTACTTTGGATGATATTGTGCTGATGAAACAGTGTGCAATTTTATTATTGTTCAATTAAAGTACATGAATAAAATCGACGACTTGTTGCGATGAGTTTCATTGTGCGAGCTTGCTTGAGCGCGTGTGTTCGAAATTCAAAAATCGCGACAACTTCCATTCAAATCGCCGTGAGACAATCAGACCTACCTACATCTAATTCCCTACGGTATATTTTATTCATTAGCCTAATAATTTTACAGGGTAGCACGCCTGCCTACTTTGGCGTCCGCTGGCGTTGAATTTACCAATGGAAATGATAATTGCGAATGTCACGCGAAGTGCAAATTCAGCTAACCTTCACATAATGTGGTGTCTTCTTGTAACACCATTAGTATACTGTTAATAACTTGGTTGTTTGATTATGTTTTATTATATTACTTTAGAGACTATAACCGTGACAATAATAGTGTATTCAGTATTGATTTGACATTTATGAAATATTTATGTTGTTGTCGGCAAACTGAGTGTCAAACCGTATGTGTACATAACATAATATACCTACTCTGCTACCGTCTGTTGATATACGAATAAAATTATAAAATTTATGGAATACGTACTTTTCTTGGAATTATACTTTGTACTTGGTACTTTATCACCAAATTAAAATGTATTTATTTACGTATTATTGTGATTTTTACTAATTACAAATTCAAGACGTTGATATGTAAAAACAGAGACATGAGTAGTATTAAACCAATACTTAAAAAACGAAGAAATAAACAGTAAGTACATATAAAAAGAGTACTTAAATACAAAAAAATATTAATCATAAAGTACTGTTTTAAAGCGTCCACATAAACTCATTCTCACGTAACTGGAATATATCAATGTTCGACGCGATCTGGTTGTACCTATATAGTTATTGCCCGCCCAATAGTCGAATCTTCACAGCCTACCTCCACTATTATGGTTCTGCATAGGCAGAATTCAATTCAATTTTAAAAACTAACCGATTCAATCTGCAATTTGTATTCTTAGTTCAATGGAAAGAAATTTTGTATGACTGACAAAGTTTAGCGTGCATTTTTTATATGGGATCTCCACAGCCTGGCTCCACCCTTCGCCATTATTATTATTATCAGTGGCGTCTCGACAACTATCTAGATGGTGGGGTTTAGCCATTAATTATTAAATATACATACCTACTTAATTTCATATATTATACATTATGTACCAAGCTACTTATAATAATATGATTTTATTAATGAGGAAATGAGTATTTTTTCAGAATAAATAATATGATTATCTTAGTCATTACTTAATCACACCTATAAATAAATCATACTTAAAAATATGAACTTATTTAATAATAATACTTATTATAAACTAACAACTATCGGTTTTGATTAACGACATACAGCGAGGGTTTTTACTCACCTAGGGGTCATTTGATTCGCTCCCCAGTATGCGTATACTAACGCTAATGCATTCACATCCTTTGTAGAACAAAATTTGTACTGCGGCGACGGGATGGGACTGAGTGACCCCCCGGGCAGCGAAAAATAGACGCCATAGCTTTTTTAATTTGTACATAGGTGGCCCTATTGTATATAATTTAATTAATTATTTTAATACCGCGTAATCATCATTATGTGCATTACATAATTTACAATCATTGCTTTATTTATTTGTATAATAATAATAATTATCTCTATAAAATTGCGACGGGCTTAGATGGATAAAATAAATTAAATAGTTCATTTAATTCACTAATTAAGTAGGTTTATTATGACAATGATACAAATATCTGACGTGTATTTTTGACATGATAACGATGTGGGGATGGTCCCTACGAACCCTTAAAGTAGAGCCGCCCCTGATTTTTATGTATGTTCAATAAGAAATCTCAATTCTTGTGACTTATGCGTTGAATAAAGATATGTAGTTATCAAACATAAATAAAGTTGCTCTTCTCGCAATAATTAAAAATAATATTTTCAAGTTTTCCTTTGGTTGTGTAACTTTCCACGCTGGACTTTTTAATGCCATGAGAATTGGCAAATGTCCATCTTATAGAGATGGAGACAAGGTTTTCTGCGTAGCGATAATTTAGATTTTAGTTTACCGACGCGTTCTATTTAGTCTGATCTTCACACCTACTCTACGCCGCCTAAGTAGGGGTGCGGTACTGTATCGAAAACTATTGAAATAATTCATCCCGGTAGTCTGCCTCTTAATCCGTTTGTTGCGGGTTCGAATCTCGCGTCTGACAAATTTATAAATGTAGTTTTTTGACGCTGTCTTATAATCCAATCCTTAAATGATGTTAGAGGCCGTCCATATATGACGTTACACGATTTTGGGTATTTTTAACCCCCCTCCATCGTCCCATAACCTTTTACCACCCTGTATATATATTTTTTTTATACCCCCCTCTAAATGTTCAAAAACAGAAAACATGTTTTTTTTTTTAAATATTTATCCTTCCCCGATCGACGATATTGTGATCCTTATATATTTTTTGTTTACTTTGTGACGTCACATTTTCTCTGCCCCCCCTCACTCCTTCGTTGCAAATTATCACATTATATCAGACCCCCCTAGAGCGTGGCGTCATATATGGATAGCTTCTTTCGCTATTTTTGATATTTTGACACCCCCAGGATTAGTAAAAAAACAAATCCATTGTATTCAGAAGATTATCGATTTAATTTTAATGTTTCTCTTGGAATATTTTATTTTCATATCATTTCGTGTTGTCCCCCCCCAGTCCCTTCGTCAAAATTATCACATTATATCAGACCCCTACACCCTAGTCATGACGTCACATTATATGAATGATTCCTAGTAGGATTAGCGAATGGAAGACTGCTATTTCTGGTAAAAACTTATTATTAATCCTGCTGATGTTGCCAAGATTGAAGATTGTTGAAGGAATGGAATATCTTTATAAATCAAATTACACAGCAGACTCGCAGACCCAACCTGATCCAACGACTCATGCTGATCGCCCCCGATCGTGATTGGATCGTACTCGTAAAGTGAAACCAAATGAAATGTTTGCTAATTTAAATGTAAAAGCATCAGTGCACAAAAATATGTAGTGTCCACATCATTTGACTAAGTGAGAGAAAATATTGCTTTTTTAATGCAAACATAGCTTGAGGAGGGGGGGGGGGAGTTTAATTATTATAAAAGGAATTTCGCAATTCAAAGAATGGTTGGGAGCCCGTGATCTATTTTTTTTGGCATCCCCACTTGTGTGACTGGCAAAAAGTGACAGCGCAATATTAAGTAAAGCACTGGAACGATCCTATCCAGTTTTTTGTGTAAAATAATATCCTGCATTTTTTGGTCGTTATTTATAAACCACTCTGCCCTTGCGATGTCTTTTTGGATTCCAATAATATTCTCGTAAAATAATGCATATTAATATAAAATGAGCTCTATGTACTTATACTGTATTTATAGTTAACTACTTAATTGTTTTATTTGTTTCCGAAACTATTATTCACTTGGTAAACGAGGATATTTAAATTTGAGAAGATAATATGTATTATTTTTGTATCCCGAATGAATGGGAAACCCCGCCTCCTGTCATTTCGATTTACGAGATACGTTTTTTTAATCTCCAAAAATTTGGCAACGAAAATTGTATTGAATATTAAGTAAATTGATTTTCACGATGGAATCGCCAGACTTGTAGGTGCATTTCCGGAAGTTGAGTTATAAAAATACAAAAATAATATGATTATCTATCAGTGGCATAATAATTTATTAATAATAATAATTGGTACACACGTAGACAGTGTGCAATGTCTACGTGTGTATCGCATTTAGTTTTTTTTCGCTGGCGCAATCGTCAGGACTCAGGAGATGTATTATTAAACACTACAATGACAGTAGTGTAATGAAACAGTTTATTTAGTAATGGAAGAGAAACAATCACAAACACAGGATTTGAGAAAATCACATAAATATATTGTGTTCTCACGGAGTCGAATTCGGGATCCCCGGATGATAGACCAGCGCCTACGCACTGGACTACGAGGCAATATTACCTACCTGCCAGCTGTTACAGTGATCGCTAACATATGGCACGCGATATTTTGAAGAGAGGAAAAATACCCATAATAATTTAAAAAAAAATTTTTTGTGGAAAGTAGTAGATAGTAATTCTGGCAGACAATTTCAAAATTGGTAGACCGAAGTACTTCAGCGTTTCGTTGAATGTTTTGATGAAATCTTAACGTTTTCATGTGACCAGCCAAAAGTGCATTAATAATTTGTGAATGTCTGCCAGTGTAGCCAACAAATTTAGTTATCATTGGATGTTGTGTTTGTTATTGGTTACAATAATTATTACATCCAGCTGATGTACGCCGTTGTGACACTTGGTTAAGAACTCAATTGTAATTTTTAAACTTTTAACATACATTACTTATATAAAATTCGTAAAAACCATTTTTTTCATGTTGTTACCACATTAAATACTGCTTGGCATGTCAGACAGTCGTAAAATAGTATTTGGAAATTTTTGGCACGCGTACGTAAAAAGGTTCGCAAACCCTGAGCTATTGACTGTTAATAAACAGTAGACCAAGGGTCGTATGTATGAGATTCCCAAATACTTTATAGGCTAAATACTGCTCATTTCTATGCATGAGTGCAAATGTAATCTGTTGGTTAGCGACGTCACGATGTGACGTCATGGCGTCCATATAATAGCTAACTTATAAAATTTCATTCCCCGATCATTAATTTAAAATTTTGAAATTGTAAATGTGTCTGAAAGTGTGCGAACGGTTCCATATAAATTTAATAATCATGAATGAATAATTATTATGAACTTTAAATAATTTATCAGTTATTTTATCACATTTATTTTATAATTCTACTGTACGAAAGGATAAAGTATTCCCGATAAACATTTACATTTGATGGCAATACATACAGTTATATTATGATTAACTTCACTTCAATCACTTATATTATGAGATGTCAAAAGTGAATAAGAATAAATGAATGAATGACATGAATAAACAGCATGACTAGGAACTGTTTTTAAAGTTCGCAAATGTTTTACAGAGTCTACAAAATGAACGAGGGCCTCAAGCAAACGTTTGTTGTAATGAATGCATTATTAAAATGACATTTGAAAGTGACAGATGAAGCAGTCATTTTGAATGAAGTGTGACGTCAGATTGCTTACGTCACAAACAGTGCTATACGCTATATGGTGGAAAATTGGTTAAATAGCTTATAAAGAATTTGAGAATCTCATACATACGGCCCTAAAATTGTGCAGATTTTTTTACCGTACATGAAGAAATAAAATTATGTGAAAAGAGTAATATATGACATATTAGCATACACCATTGTATGTTCATCAGAATTTGGAAAATTTATGTATAAAGGAAATACGACAAGGCCCTTTGAATCATTGCATAAACTGTGCAATAATGTAATGCTCCCTGCTAATTGCTCACCAGTTGCTAGTTTTAAATACCAGAAATAAATTTACATAATATACCTACATTGCTTAGACAGTTAGTATTGTAAACTTAGGCATTTAGGCGAGCCGGCTCGGTCATTGCTACCGAATTATCAACATATTCGCAAATTGCTAGATAACACGCACTACTGAAGTTGTATCGAACTATCCGTCAAAAACGGTCTCTGTTTAACCTACATCGTACTATTTTACGGTTTGTATTAGCGTATCTTTGTTCTTCTTATATTATCCTGTGACAGTATTAGGTCACCCTGACCTTGGATATCGCTTTTGCGAAGACCTCCTTATTCAAATCCCCTTATAGTTAAGCCGCGGTGCGACTTCTTCTTCTTCTTATTGTGCCGTCCCCTAGCGGAGGTCAGCCACCATGAAGGCGATCTTATCTTTGTCGTCTGCTACCTGGAACAGTTCAGTGGAGCTGCACTCGTACCAATCACGGAGGTTCTTAAGCCACGAAATGCGGCGCCGTCCTCTGCTACGCTTCCCAGTGATCTTTCCTTGAATGACAAGTTGGGGAATGCTGTATTTTTGTCCTCTCGTAATGTGACCGAGGTACTGTAGTTTCCTGGTTTTGATGCTGCGTAGTACTTCTCGGTCCTTCCCCATTCGATTGAGAACTTCAACATTTGTCACCCGGTCAGTCCAAGGAATTTTGAGGATGCGGCCTATACAGCCACATCTCGAAAGCTTCAAGTCTCCGTGACATCTCTCGGTTTAGCGTCCATAGCGACATTGCGAATTATTATCGTAGTGCTATAGTGTAGTTGCGAATTGAATCCGATCAATGATTATTATTTCATAACAATCAAATATTACCACCTGTCAACATAGTACGTCTACTCCCTGTCTTCCGCTCTCTTGTACGTTTACGTGTATGTTCTGTCTTTATTCTGATCTATTGTTTGTCTGTGAGCTGCTGCATCAGCAGCGTCTTGTAGTCTCATGACTTTGTCGACTACACCATCGCCGAAGTCTGCTGATTCTTCTTCATCCATAATGTTTCTATTTTTTTATTGATCGTGTATGGTGTATGCAGTAGGTGAAAGCATATTATCCCTATTTTAATTACCGTTCAATCTTTTAGATATCATGTTATTTTTTTTATGTAAACGCCACTTTGTTGATTTTTTAAAAACTTCCATTCCGATATTTCTTCAATTTGAGTCGAGTGTATTGTTATAGTTCTGAGATATATATAGGTACCTATATCATTTTCAAAATCGTTTTTACTAACTTGACACCAAATACTTCTTTATACCTTTCCGTCAATCTGTTACAAATTGATTCTAATGTCGTTTAATACTTTCTATACCTATGTAGGTACTCGATATTCTATTACTGCAGTGTAAGCATCAGCTGTCAAACTGTAAAGAGAGTCTATCATTTAATTTCTTTCGCGACCCGATTAACATAAACTATTTTGTGGGCGTGTCAGTTTGTTTTTCAAATTTAGAATTTGTATTTAAGTACCTATGTGCATGTTTTCTCTCACTTTACCTTTTTAATATGTCTTCTCCCTGTTTTGCTCTCTTTGCTCTACACATTTACATATATGTTTTCTCTCCTACGTTACAGACAGATAGATAAATAAAGACAAGTTTTATATTTCAAATTGTCCCTTGTCCGACTGATCCCAATGTTTTGCGTATTGCTGTTGCGATGAGATAGCTCATTTTTTGGAAAAAATGTAAGATTATAAATAAGTAAGATACAAAATAAATCGGTAATATTATAGTTTGATCCATAAGTAGGTAAAGAATCTGCACTTAACTATAACATCTGACATGTTGGGTATTTTAACCAGTTTTTTGTAAGTTGCGAAAGTCGATTTCCAAATCGAAAATAGCACGTCGCGTGATTGAAGTCGGGTTTTATTTATAGACGCCGGCGTGTTAGATTTATCACCCGTTACCCTTTTTCGTTTGTGGCGTAACTATTATAGTACAGTAGACTACCAGTTAAATTTCAGCCTGTCCCTCACCACTATTGACGTCCCGTCGGGCAAGACAGGCAATGCGTTGCTTAGGGGCGGCTCAGTCTAATAGACATACAATTAAGGAAAAAGTTAACATAACAATAAGTTAAAAATCTTTTCGTGTGCGGCGTTAACTGTATCTAAATATCAGAGGATGTGTGCCAGATCTTTTAAGATTTCCACTAGATTTTGTGTTTAATTTAGCTAAGACAAAAATAATGCATGAATTAAAATAAATTTGAGATTAAATTCCATTTAGCTTATGGACTTCACTGTGCAACACACTCGGTTTAATCGAGAGTATCACAAAGCCCTACGTTTTGATATGAATTATCGGCAGTTTTTTTTTATTCCTGGGAATGTCTCAGGAGCAGTTACCTAAGACTGAGATACTTATCCATGCCCCGTGGACCCATTTTGTAACAAGTGACTCTGGACATGGCCTGAACAGTTTAGCCTCAGACGTTTTTAACAATTATTGTGGTCGAGAATTTTTCTGTATATTAATTGCCTCGTCACAGTGTTCTCGATCGTACTATAATTATCGTACAATATGTACCTACTAAGTATGTCTCATTCCAGGAAAAGTGTAAAAATGTAGGCAAGATTTTTATGTACTATAATTTAACGCCAAATCTGCCAAAAATACTATAATTTTGAAGATATAAAAACGAAAGATATTTCGCGTAATATAGTTTTTTTAGAAATACTGTATGTATAATGTTTACATATTCGTACTATAAACCAACCAGCATACAAAAGATGACAATACTGTACCGTGGCCATTTTTTCTGCCAAAGAACATTTTTTTTTTCATGTTTGTTCATAAATGTTAAAAAGTATACATAGAAATCAATGTCAAGAGCTTTAATTAGTTTTTCTCCCTAAAAAAATGTTTTCCGTCCAGAATACTGGTCTACCCGTTCTTTAGATTTACTTCTCTGACAACATTTTACCATTATTCTAGCTAGAACCATCATATCTTGGGTGCGATTTTATACTGTACGACAACATCTTCTTGGCTACGCTTCTAGGCGCTGTTGTCTACTAAATGGAGCATGTTAGTTCACAGTTTTAACACGTAGCCAAAAAGATGTTGTCGTACTATAGTGCTGTATGCAGTATTAAGAATTTTAGCGGGGTACCTGTACCTAAGTCCAGGGGGATCAGGGAGATAAAACGTCTGCAGCCATGATATAATGGTAACTCTATAGCAGTGGCGAAGACTCCATACTAGGCGATTATTTAAAGCCTACCTTCTTAAGAAAAATATTTTTTAATTTTATATTGATATATTAAATAATATAATCACATAATAATATATTCAATATGCCCAACGACATCTATCGTATAATTGTCATAATAATTTTACGATCTTTTCCACTATTTCAATAAGCACCATTTATGGCATGTCTCGAAGGTTTAAAAAATAAGCGACATCTCGTTTCGTTTCACATATTGTATGGATTACGTTCGCGTGAATCGAAAACTTTTTTTATATGAAGTTTGATCTCATAATTTCAAGATGTCTGCGGCGGCCCATATAAATTGGTAATCTATTTAAGGAGCGCTTACATTTTACGTAAGTGCACATTTATTCAAAATAATTTATAAGATAATTTAAAAAAATAGTTTCTAGGGATTCAATCACATATAAATATTGATTGTTGTTTAAAAATAATAAATAATTTATCTCGTGATTTTTATTTGTCAGTTAGTTTATTCATAGACTAAGACAATTTATTCAGCCAATTATGTAAGTTGAAATCTGATATTGTATCTAAGTCTGTGTTTTAAACATAGAAGTATTTTAAAATGTCTAGTTTACAGGTTAAATTATAAATTGTTATGGAACAGATTCACAACAACAGATATTTTCAATATATTTTGAGCGTATCTTGCGTTTATATTTAAGAACATACATAATTCAAATTAATTGCTTAAGGGGGGACATGCTCGTCGAAGGTCAAAATTGAGTTTTTATTGTATATTCAAACCATGATCCTGGACACTCCTTAAACGTTGTAGATGATCTATTTATATAATTTTGAAGCCTTATTATCCTTTATAGTTATTTTAAACATTTGATGACTGCATAAAGTATTTTTGTTACATAAAATAGTATTCTTTTAAACCTCTCGCTCTAATGTTTTAGAATATAGTAATATTTCGGTACATAACTGTGCAGTGGTGTTAAGATTTTTTACATTTATTAATTTTTAAACGCATTTATAAAACCATTAGCATAATTTATTACGAGATAAGTTTTGTAAAATATTCACGATAAAAAATTATATTGATAATCTCTGTGATCCCAAATTTGACAAGAATTAGGCATTTTATTATTCAAAAAATCGGCAAAATTAACACATTTCAAGATGATTTTAAAGATATTTATTATAAGCTATGTCTTTGACCATTCAAGTGTGATAAACATCTTATGAATAATGATTGCTTTATAATAATTATTGACCTAAGAATAAGGTAGTGTTTTTTTGAAATACGCCATTTCTTTTGTCATTCCCCAGTGGTTAAGCTACAACATACGGCCGTAGCCATAAATTGACAAACTATAATTGAAGTAGGGAGTAAAATGATATTGACGCGCGTGTTTGAACATGTACCGTTTAAAAAAAAATAAAAAAAAATTCGGTTAGGTACATGTTCAAACACGCGCGTTAACATAATTTTACTCCCTACTTTAATTATAGTTTGTCATTTTATGGCTACGGCCGTATGTTGTAGCTTAACCACTAGGGAATGACAAAAGAAATGGCGTATTTCAAAAAAACACTACCTTATTCTTAGGTCAATAATTATTATAAAGCAATCATTATTCATAAGATTTTTATCACACTTGAATGGTCAAAGACATAGCTTATAATAAGTATCTTTAGAATCATCTTCAAATGTGTTAATCTTGCCGATTTTTTGAATAATAAAATACCTAATTCTTGTCAAATTTGGGATCACAGAGATTATCAAAATATTTTTTTATCGTGAATATTTTACAAAAATTATCTCGTAATAAATTATACTAATGGTTTTATAAATGCGTTTAAAAATTAATAAATGTAAAAAATCTTAACACCACTGCACAGTTCTGTACCGAAATATGACTATATTCTAAAACATTAGAGCGAGAGGTTTAAAAGAATACTATTTTATGTAACAAAAATACTTCATGCAGTCATCAAATGTTTAAAATAACTATAAAGGATAATAAGGCTTCAAAATTATATAAATAGATTATCTACAACGTTTAAGGAGTGTCCAGGATCATGGTTTGAAAATACAATAAAAACTCAATTTTGACCTTAGACGAGCATGTCCCCCCTTAATTTTAGTAGTTATGTCGGATTATCTTCTTATTTCCCGTAAATACATCTAACAAGTGTGCTTTGTCCATAGCCTACCTGTTTCCAAAGGTCACCCTTCGCCACTGCTCTATAGGGTGTCATATTAAGTTTTTTTGTGAATTGGTAAAAGTGAGGTTTTTGGAATAGTGTGAATTTTAACTGTCGCTGCAATGAACACCTTGGCTGCGACTGTTGGCCTAATTCCGTTTTAGAAATACATAACTGCAAAACTCGATTTGTCCAGTTGTTTTGGATTTAATTAAGTCCAGCCGTTCGGTGTAGTTTGCCCATGGGATAGTCAATTATTGTGAACACATCGCCAAAAAAACATTGGCAGTGGACTAACGCGGGTCTGCAAGCAACTCGGTGCCAACACATTTCGTGGGCCTTCATACTTGGTAGAGAATGAACCTGGCATTTCCCGACCCTGTACGTTACGTTCTATTATTGCAACAATAACAACTGGATGAGTAATCGGAGTCAATAATCACTGGTCAGCGAATTGTTAAAAAACATATTTATTCACCAATGTCATCCGTCTGCAACCTTTTAAACATCACGACCACTGTTCAAAACTAATAAGATTAATAAGAAAAAAAAACAATAGGTAGGTACATAAATGCTTTCCTGTGCCTACAACATCATCTTGCAAAACTTTGACAAAATCAAAATGAGCAGTGCGTAGTAGGCGGTGACGATCGATAAATTGTCAACCGATCTGATCGAATGATAGGAACAAACTATAAATATTCTTCTAGATAAGAAGTGACAGGGATAGCCGGGAACGAGGAAGTTGATAAATACGCTAAACAAGCCACAACAGATAAAAGACTTTCAACCTACACACACTTCCCCTTATGCTACGCAAAATAGAAACTACTTTACTATGCTACGCAAAAAAAGACACAATGGAGCTATCAGATACACCACATCCGCCACAGGATCAATAACGCAGAAATTTATTCCAAACATAAAACTTGCCAGGAACATAAAAATATCACACGAACTCTATTTAGACCTCATAACCATGAAATTAACCACCAAAAACCATACAAAATACTAAACAACACAAGAACACTACACAAGCTATTTAATTCTGGCCATAAGGAAATCAAAAATATAAATAGAGGAACATAATTAACTGCTCATCAATGTAGCCAACCCTCCCAACCACCTTTTACGGAAATGCAATGGCATGGTTATTTAAAAAACAATGAGAACTCGTATTCTTATTTGTCCGGTGGTTGTTTGTCCGGTACAAATCTTGCAATCGATTTTTAACTAACTTCCCGACTAGCTAGACATTTGAAACTTTTAGAATATATCAGAATACGATGCCAATGCATTTTTTAAATACTTTTAGCCATCTTTAAGTAGAATTGAATTCGTTTTTAGTTAATTCTGTTATGTATGAATAGTTATTTCGATACCATTATTGGTTGCTACGGGGTCCTAGCAACTAAATTATTAAATAACATATACGTGCGTTACTATGGAAATCAATATGGAATGACATTTCATTATTCAGTATTTCTATCAAGTACATTTTTTTTTTGATCGTTTAAGCTAGTCAAGTCAAGTTTATTCATGATTCAACAGAAAATTTAAAAACGTTGTAAGTATATAAAAAGTTCTTTTTATCTTGTAATTATTTATTCCTTCATTCTTTGTTGCTACTGAATGTCCTTCCCAAGGAAACCTCTTGTTAATTTAATAATAACTACGACTTTTTGAATACACTCCGACCATGTCCGTTCCTAATAGGATCATATGGGCCTCCACAGCGTAGAGGTTTGTATTAACAGATTTTTTTTTTTTTTTTACGAGACATGGATGTCAGCCACTTGCTCAACCTATTAGGTCCATACCCTGACTCACACACAAATTGAAAAACAATATGTGTACTTGCCAGACCCAGGATTCGAACCTGAGACCCACGGCGTGATAGTCCAACGCTTAAGCCGCGCGGCCACCGTGGGGGTTCTTTTTGAATAGGACATTGATATGTATTAAGCCTTGTGTTTATTTACCCTATTACTGTTCGGGTTGTATTTTTTTCCGCAAGATTTTACGAATTCTCACGTAACCGCTGTTGAGAATCACTGGTCTATTTGCAACAAACAAGAAAAAGGAAGTTTTATTAACCGAACAGTTTTGTTTGTATTGTGCGAAGACGCCAGCATACTGGCCCATCCTTGGAGGCGCTACGTGGTGTCCATATACCTAAGAAACGGACATAGACAAATATGAAGAAAAGGTGTCGATTCTTGATAAAATTAAATCTGAGAAAATGTCCAAGCTGAATCTACGTGGTATACCTACTATACCAAATATGATGTTTGTACCACAAAATAAATTAATGATTTTATCAAATTTTGAGAGTTGACAAGATGTAATAATTGGCAACATATTAGATTTACATTTGCGTATTTTTATTCACATGTTTCATTTCACCCGATTTCGTTATCCCTGCCGCAGACGATCCAACCTTGTTGGGCCTTGCTCTCGCCTCTGTCGGTCTGGTTTTGTTCCGTTTTGAGTACTATGGCCGCAAGCTATCCGACCTGCCCTTTTATGGATTCGCCTGCCACTTTTTTATATTACTCAGATAGGTAAGGCAGTATGTACTATCTCGCGTTTTTTTTTTTGTTTTTGGCGGGAAATCGGTCAAGGTCGCGCGCGGCCATCTAATCTAATCGACGTTCTTTTTTTGAAAACTACATAATCTGTGGAGGGTAAATGTTTGATCAATTATTATATTGAATCAAATTTTATACCGAATCTGTTTCCTTTTTCGGACTGTAGTGCTCTAAATAAGGCGCTGCTTGCGCTCGGCTCGCTTCCATACGTGGAAGATTATTATTTACCTAAATATTAACTTTACTGTCATAGTGTGTAGGTATAATTTCGTTTTTCTAATATAGGCATTTTAACAAAACAAATTTTGATGTCGCTCGTAGCAGTGATTGAATAATTTCGATAAATTATGATTCACGCCATTGCAATGCAATCAATTTAAAAGAATCTCGTTGAACGTTTTGGCAAATTGACACTGCATGCCTATGACATTTATGGATAGACAAGCTGATCTGAGTTCCCCGAAAATGTATTAGCGATAGATAATTGGCCATTTAAAAATGATTTGTCAATGCCAAAAAGAAGTGCATAAAAACTACTGAATCAACACTACCATTAGTTAACTCCTTGCAATTATATTTGAATCTGCATATCTTGTGAACGTTGTTACCGATTAATATATTATTTTACGAGAACGTTTGATCAGAGCTGTATCGCTGAGCAAACATTGTTGTTTTTTCCACAAGTCTTAGAACGTAAAATTTGTAACTACTGCTTCACATTTTAGACCATTTTCTGCTCTAAACTTGACTCATTCACTGCTGACTAGATAATGATTTTTTTAATTACCACCTTTAAAATGCACGTTAATTACATCGATCGGCCGCCTGGTCATTACGCGCCAGGTGCGACTTCAGCGTCCAAAGTATTAATATTATGTCTTAAACTTAAACGATAAAACTATGAAATATAGGTACTGTCCGCAATTCGAATTAGAATGCTAACTCGTACAATAGAGCGAAACTGGGGTAAGTATTTTGATGTTGGAGTGAAGCAATTATAAAAAAAAATTATGTTTAATCCCCTAGTTTTTATAAAGGTGTTCTTTATATTTAGCAGAAGTTCTTCTTTGTAACTCAAAATCCAATGTAGCGATAATGCACCGTCACGTCCTCACATCATGTGTTGGAATTTTGGTTCAATCCAAATTTCGCATGACTTATACCTTAATCAACAGTTTAACTGCAAGTTAGTAATGTTTTCTCCTGCCCTCGTCCATCTCTCGTACTGGATATATGGCTGACATATTATTATCATGGAAAACCCGTTACCGAAGGTCCGCCATGATTCCAGCCACCTTTTCCCTCTACAGTAAGAGCTGAAGCGCTGATCTTAAACCAGGCTGTTTTAATGCCAGGACGTTCATCGCTTATTTGAAATCTTCCCTTATATTAGACGTAAGACATAAAATCTTTACATTGATGTAGATTGTGTGTTTATTATATTGTATATTATATACCTAATCCCGAATACTGTGTTCAGAAAACTGTGATAATTTATTTAAAAAAAAAATCAATGGATATAAAGCGATAATCGTCATATGGTTTTTTCTGCATATCAGCTATCAAATCCACCAGCTGGCATCGTGAATTCATATTTCGAATTCAAAATCTCTTTCTGTGACCGTTCCAAATCGTCCACAACAGTTTTGGCGGTGCTCGACCATACTTCGAAAAAGTATATAAGTTAAAACCATCCACAACGCGTTGTCTCTCTTTCTTTTTAATTTTTATTGTTTTGGCGTATTATATTATATACAGTACATAAGCGACAACTACGCCGAATAAATATATGAGTGTATCTAGAGGTTGAAAAATCAACAATTTGATTAATTTAAAAAGGTGTCGATTAGGTACCTCATTTATATACTTATACACCATTTTATTGAGTGTAGTTATGCATAAAGCAGACAGTCTTAAAATGAATTATCGTGTTTAACATGATGTACAACGTTCTCCCCAAATCACAGGCCTTCATTTAAAAAAATCAGTGAACATGATACCTTCGATTTGCAGAAAACAATCATACAAGATGAAAAGGACACTTAAAAATATTAGTTACTCAAATTATAGACTGAAGGTAGTTGATGGAATTTGAATTTAAATTTTAATGGATTTATATTATTAAAAAACCTGCTGACAACGCTGTTTATTTTATATTGTGTAATTTTAAATTACCACCAAAGTGCCCATTTCTCTTTTTGAGGCATGGTGGCCTGACTTTCTGCATAATCAATTACATTTAATTATGAATCCGTCTGGCCGAAAAATGTAGGGGAATACCTAGTAAATGATATATTTGCATTGTAAATCGAACGATATGTACTATCCTATGTTACCTTCACACAAAACAAAAACCGCAAGATTCGACTTGAGAATAATTTTCAACTTCGCCATATAAATAACAATTTTAGTTCCATGTAAACATTTTGCGTTTCTCGTATTCTTTGGCATGGAAATAATGCTCTCTTGCATTGAAATGTTTTTATTCTGGGAAAACAAACACAACACTGCGTATTGTTTATTGCCAAATTTTCCTCGCGGTCTTAAAATATGCAAAATTAAATTCGTCTCGCATTGGATAAAGCTAAGATTATTATGTCGACATTGTTGTTATAGAATATGGGCGATGACTATACATATTTGAATCGTTGAGAAAGAAAGAAAATTCTTTGTCTTTTTTACATTCGAATACCTTTATGCTATAAATGGCGTTACCAATGACTGTGTCATTTACCCTCGTACAAATGTCAAATATTAACGATTTATAGATACTTAACCTTCTTTTATCCAAATACAAATTAAATAAATGAAAGTGAGTATAAAAAAGGTTACTAAATGATTATATCAGTTAAAAGTTATTTAATATTATCGATTTTTTTTGGGATTGAAATTTATCTAGGAAAATTATGAAGCTTGCCACATGAGACATTTTTTCGATAATTTACATTTTAAAGTAGTTTAATTAATAAATGCGTAGGTATCTAACAGCTAAATTACAAGATAAAAAGAACTTTTTATATACCACATTTTTAAATTTTCTGTTGAATCATATAAACTTGACAATTCTATGTATTAATAAATACTTTTTTTGTACTTGATAGAAATACTGAATAAATATAGAATACTGAAATGTCATTTTGACATTTCATATTTGATTTCCATAGTAACGCACGTATATATTAATAATTTAGTTGCTAGGACCCCCTTAGCAACCAGTAATTGTGTTTTACTTTTTACGATTTTTTTCCGAAAAAACTTTCCATACAAAACAGAATTAACTGAAAATGAATTCAATTCATCTTAAAGATGGCTAAATAGAATGCATTGTCCTCGTGTTCTGATATATTCTAAAAGTTTCAAATGTCTAGCTAGTCGAGAAGTTAGTTAAAATTTTTCAATCGTAAAATACAATCTTGGATAAACAAGAAAAAATTTGTACTGGACAAACAAGAATACGAGCTAATAAAAACGTGGTAAAAATCAGTTTTATTTAAAGTTAACGTCAAACTTACAATAAATTTAAGAACAAATTTACAAAGTGTGAATTCATTAAAGGTTTTATCACGTGACCTGAGGCTTCTTGTATAAAGTGTAACAGGCTCTTAGTTTTGTGTATGTATATGTTACACCGAATGTGCGAAATCGACTATTACATGAAATGGGCTAAATTTTGGCTAATTCATGTAATAGTCAAGCCTGTTGCCTTATTCATGAATAAGGTAAATTTTCTACCGAGTACATGAAGTCGCCAGGGCATGGAATTCTTAAACTGTCAACATGACAGCAGAAAAAGTAAATTTAATACGGATGATTTTATTAGTTATAATTGGACATAATATAATATTATTAGGTTAGGTTGGGTTAGGTTAGGTTAGGTTAGGTTAGGTTAGATTAGCTTTTGAAATTCTGAATTATTCAACTGAATGTCCATTTTGAGGTTAGCTAACAAGTGTCAACAATACAATCGACCATTGCATGTACGATACCCAAGCACGAATCAAATCGCGAAAATACCTTTAAATAAAATTCATCCGTTATCATATTATAGTTCTAGTTTTTTTGCGCATAGTAAATGGACATGAACGTCATTTTAGTTATTGATTGGTATATTTTTATATTATAATCAATGACATTTGACACAAATTTGGTTAGTTGCAAAAAATACCACCGGAGCGCGACCACCTATTTCGACCATAGACAATATACGTATATTTTGACCAATCCACGAGCATTTCACACATTTAGTTTAGTTGCAAAAAATACCACCGTAGCGCTAGTATCTAATTTGTCCAAGACATGAAGTAGGCAGAAAAATTACTGCCGATTTCACGCACTCTCCAGATATTTTGTCTAATTCATGAATAAGACAACGGGCTTGCATTTTTCATGATTTAGGCAAAATTTTGCCCATTTCATGTAATATTCAATTTCGCACATTCGGCGTAACATATACACTAATTTCGGCGCTCTGGATTCGTCCCGAGGTCTAAGCGTCCGACTCTCGTGAAAACACAATTTTCTAGATCGAGTTGGAATCGCGGTTGAGGTGCTTGGGCATTAGGTATTTTTGTTAAATATCTATTTTAGTACCTGTCGTCCTCTTTTCATGTAATACCTACCTATTATAAAAAGGTGAAATATAATATGTGCTGTTCAGTAAAATATTGAAGATGAACAAAATTCAGATTCAAGTATCTACTGTAAATATAGCCGTCGTAGGACTCGTTTTCAGTTATATACAGCCCACCTACCATCAAAAGGTACCCTTTGCCGCTGAGTAGGGATTGAAATACCGGTATTTCAAAACCGGTATTCCAGTATTTATCAATACCGAAATACCGGTTTTAAAAATCCAAAATACCGGAATTTTCGGTATTAAGAAAGCACGCTCGTTTACGTTTTTGAAAATTAATAATAAGTTATGTGCTGCTAAAATGCAAATATATTGAGTGAATCCAATAGAGGTGAAAAAATAATAAAACAAATTTCATCAAATATATTTTACAAATTATCATAATATTATTTCGAAATAGAAAACATCCGTGACAAAAATGTTCAATTATTCTATAATTATTGATGGACTGGACTGTACAGGCGTTGAATTTAAGAAGTTTTTCCTGCAGCCGGAATTATTTTCACTTGAACTTTTGAGTGCTTTAGTTAAAACTATCAATATATTAAAATTATTTGTAAAAAATCACTAGTTCGACAATTATGATCAATACATAGTTATAAATGTCAACATAATACATGTAGATATTATGTAGGTTTTTGCTATAAAATAATATTTTTGAAAGATTTTAATAGCTATATTTATTGATTAGCACCTACTTTAGTTTTTTTAATGCTTAAGACATACCGGTATTCAATAAGAAATACCGAAAAACCGGTAATGACATTTTCATTCGGTATTGCAATCCCTACCACTGAGGTATGGTAATATGAAAACGGTTCCTGGGTCATTCATTATGTATTTACTCATGTGCCACTTATAATATATTTGATCCTCGGCCCCAGAAATTCCTCACTAGTGCACAATTTATACGAAATTTTGGTAATAAAGTGTAATACGTCAATACAGCGCCTCACTGTCGTTTATATGAAGTAGTAACGAGTTACTATTATTATGTGGTCTGCAGTGAAGTATATTATATTCCAACTAAAGATTAATGTTGTAAGTAAACAATGTGCAAATTTACTCTAGTATTTCAATCTTCTCTATGTAAACGTGTGTTGTTAATTGGGCGATTTATTTTAACGTAATTAATTGAACAAAACCCCCGTTTTTCGTGGCGAATGGCGTATACCGATTTTTATTTGTTTACGTCCCACGTGCAGTGAACTGCTGTTACAAATACGATTTGACGCTCAATTATAATTTAATTTGCATCATTTAATAATATTATTCTAGATCTTTGAAGTAGTTGCAAGTCGTTTCATTCACGAGAAACCACCAACGCGTTTTACAAACTCGGCGTAATAATAAAATTTAATATTACCTATGTTGACGTTCATTCCATTCAGCTGCAGCAGGGGTTGTCAATTGTGGGTATTAAGGGTTCACATCAGGAGTACGTTTTACGATTTGTGCGCGGTGGAAATGGGAACTATGCCTTTCACCGTATTGCTGACCTGTCTGTCCCCGATAACGGCGATAACTATCGTAGAAATGGGAACATCAGTTGTAATAAAATGAAGGTGCAGAACTAACCTGCCATTAGTAGTGCCAATTGGGTGGGTAATAACTGTACTCAACTAAATCGCGTCGTATATCAATATTATATTTCACTTACGTGAGGATGAGTTTACGTGGACGTTGCTTAAAAAAATCTTAAAATACGGTCTACTAATTAGCTCATTCGGTGTCCTTCATGATGTAGGTTTTTTTAATATGTTGTTTTTCTAATACTGTTATGTATTTCTTTGAATTTTTATGAACTTTTTGAATTCGTTATTCGTAGTTATATGAAAGAATATTTAGTGGATTATTAATATGAACTCTTGGGCATCTATTCTATACACAAGGCTGTTATCGGCGGATATTGATGGTAGTTTATCATATTTATATATTGAGAAGATAATAGTTATAATAAGTTAACCGTCTGAACTGTCAAAATGTGCTATGTTTTAACAGCTCGTTGATATGAAGACAGTTGATATCGATTCCACTCGGTGTTGTAGGTATACACGAATTGACAATAATATAGGAAAAAATAATAATATTCTCGTCGTTGGTAGCATTGAATGCATAATGCATTGGTTGGCAACAGAAAAGGAAACCGTTGATGTTCTGCTTTGGTTACTTGTGTACCACCCACTGTTTGCAATGTTACGTGATTGTTCATTGAAATAATGGTGGTTTATTTTATAGAAAGAACTTCTTTCATGTCCATAACACTAATGCAATGCGTTTTTATCTGAGTGCGGCCGAAGCAAACAAATCTCAAAAGCACAGGTGTGTTACTCTAGCTACAAATGGATCTTGCAATGCAAACTAAGTCGCAACTTATTTATAATGGTTTCAATTCTTCGACATGTTTGAAATTTACATTAGTATTGTGTTAAATGATAACTGATGACAGGTAGTTTACGAAAAAATGTTTTCGTTGAATCCCTCACTGTCGAAGATCGTGACTTCTGTTAAACGTGCTAGTTATGTTAAACGATCCCTGTACTGCCGTTCGCTTGGTTGAAGTTATGGAGAGATTCTTAGCATATCCTGCGTCGATCATTGTTTTAATTTCTGGCTGTGGTTGACATATTTTCAGAGTCAATTCTTCACGTTACGTGAACAAATAGTTATATCTTTTAAATTCTGTGTATATGTTACGCCGAATGTGCGAAATAGACTATTACATGAAATGGGCAAAATTTTGCCTTATTCATGATTTAGACAAAATATCTGGCGAGTGCGTGAATTCGGCAGTAATTTTTCTGCCTAGTTCATGCATTGGACAAAATAGATAGTAGCGCTACGGTGGTATTTTTTGCAACTAAACTAAATGTGTCAAATGCTCATGCATTGGTCAAAATGTACGTATATTATCTATGGTCAAAATAGATGGTCGCGCTCCGGTGGTGTTTTTTGCAACTAATCAAACTAACCAAATGTGTCAAATGTCTTTGATTATAATATAAAAATATACCAATCAATAAATACAATGACGTCCATATCCATTTACTATGCGCAAAAAAATCTAAAACTATAATATGATAACGGAAGAATTTTATTGAAAGGTATTTTCGCGATTTGATTCGTGCTTGGGTATCAATCGTGCAATGGTCGATTGTATGTTTGTGATAGTTTGTTGACGCTTGTTAGCTAACCTTAAAATGGACAATCATTTGAATAATTCAGAATTACAAAACCTAACCTAACCTAATAATATTAATATTATATTATGTCCAATTATAACTAATAAAACCATCCGTATTAAATTTACTTTTTTTACTGTCATGTTGACAGTTTAAGAATTCCATACCCTGGCGAATTCACGTACTCGGCAGAAAATTTACCTAATTCATGAATAAGGCAACAGGCTTGACTATTGCACGAATTAGCCAAAATTTTGCCCATTTCATGTAATAGTCAATTTCGCACATTCGGCGTAACATAGGTATAGGTATAACACGATATAAGAATAAAAAAAAACATTTAAGTAATACATTGTTAATACGTATATGTTATATGGAAAAACGTTAATGACATCTGATTCTAAGTTCCCATATAAAGATAACCAAACCATACTATGAATAAATTTACAACGCTCATAAACCATACTAGAATACTGAATAGTTATTCAAAATAGCGTTCAAATGCGTACTTCATTGTCTTTAAATGGTTGCATAGTCTAACAATAACACTTGTGACGAATTTCATAAGAAATATTATATCGTATCACTAGTTGTAATTCCGAGATAAAACATGCAAAACAGTTAATTTATTTTGTTCTCTTGCGGTGGCGATTATTCTCGTATTTGCTAAGTTCTCGAAGAAAAACCTACTTCTATACATTGCAATTACATTATGAAAGTAAAGTTAAAAAAAATATTATATGCAAATTATTGCATTGTAAATTCATTTATAACTAATTACATCCTTCTCAATGTCTTGTGCGGTGAGGTTTATTTGCAAGATTGTAGTGATAAAATATAGTCTAAGCGATGGTGCCCACAGAACGCGTCGGGCGCGCGAAGTCCGCGTATGCAGTGTTTATTCATAACCATAATCACACGTCTCTCGCCGCGCATTACCCTTCACCTATGTTGTAAGCGGCCCAAGCAGCACAAAATAAATATTATTACAGCGCCTCTCATAACAAAGCAATAAAAATATTATATTATTTCGGGGCTTGTAATTAAAATTTACGACGACATTATTCAACCAGCGATAAACTGAACACGCAATAAAATAAAACAATGACTTCTCTGTAATTAAATAATTGCTTTCCGCCCGTCGATCGACGATGCCTCGCGCAGCGTGTTTTTGCTCGCTGTGTTCAATGAATGGACTCCATTGTATTTTCTTTCATTCGTAACGCCGAGAAGCGGTGATTCGCGAAAAAACGATGATTCATGCGGCGCGCGCGTATAATGCGTCGCCATATCCAGTGGGCGCTGGCGTATTTGATTACGTTGTATTTTCAATGATTTATGCGCCACTTGTAGAAATTTTGCGCGAGTGCGGCGCCCGACGCGTTCTGTGGGCACCATCGCTAAGGCATAAAGCCCATTGAGGCAGCAAGTGCGGCGCTCGCGCAAAATTTCTACAAGTGGCGCGTAAATCAACGAAAATACAACGTAATAAAATACGCCAGCGCCCACTGGATATGGCGACGCATTATACGCGCGCGCCGCATGAATCATCGTTTTTTCGCGAATCACCGCTTCTCGGCGTTACGAATGAAAGAAAATACAATGGAGTCCATTCATTGAACACAGCGAGCAAAAACACGCTGCGCGAGGCATCGTCGATCGACGGGCGGAAAGCAATTATTTAATTACAGAGAAGTCATTGTTTTATTGTATTGCGTGTTCAGTTTATCGCTGGTTGAATAATGTCGTCGTAAATATTTATTACAAGCCCCGAAATAATATAATATTTTTATTGCTTTGTTATGAGAGACGCTTTAAAAATAATTGTTTTGTGCTGCTTGGGCCGCTTATTACATAGGTGAAGGGTAATGCGCGGGAAGAGACGTGTGATTATGGTTATGAATAAACACTGCATTCGCCGACTTCGCCCGCTCGACGCGTTCTATGAGCGCTATCGCTAAGATCTCGCATTAGTAGATTAGTATTACAAGCATAAATAAGTTTGTTATTTGTGACCATTATTAGTTATGTTGACAATCGCGAAAAATCACAAAAACAATAGTAAGTAATAAAAATTTGCTTGTGAGATGAGAATTCGAAACACGGTGTTAGTTTTAAATTATTTTAATCAATTTAGATTATTGAATAATTACATTAAATTTATGGAAGACATATGTAATAATGAGTGCGGCCGTTCCGTGGCGCGATTTGTCACAAAATCAAGTGTAACATCAGACTGCCCTTTTCTTTTTTTATTTACAATATTAAGCAAAAAGCGTTCTGGAATCGTAATCAACACATAATGTAATAGGTACAAAAAGGTCGTATGTCTCAATTTTAGTAGTTCAGTTCGCATTTGATTACTTCTATATCCTGCTATTACCTGCCTCTTCAATTCAGTCGGTGCTGTGTTTCGCCAAATGTTCATCCGGCGAGAAATATCGTCGACTAATTAAATAAGGCTATAAAATGTATTAATTTAGCCAGAAGATCGTGCCGGAGATATTCTTCTGGGTCTGGTTCAGATTTTTTGTCGCTAATTTGTGCGGGACGGCGACAACGATTTTCTTGTGTACATTTATTTGTCATTGGTTGGCAACCCTGAAATGCACTGCAATCATAGTTAATTATTAGAATCTGCATTTATTCACTAGCTAATAATTATCACATATGTGGGTCTATTCTATACTTATCGAACACAAAAGTGATAAATAGTATCAAACTTAGGGTAGGTTTGTATGAAAATATTAGCACTTATTGTAACAATTACACGAAGTTGGTTTTTATTGTTGCAATAAGTGCGATATTTTAACAGCAGCAAGATAGGTGCTATTAAAATATAGCACTTATTGCAACAATAAAAACCAACTTCGTGTAATTGTTACAATAAGTGCTAATATTTTGATACAAACCTACCCTAAGTTTGATAACATTTATCACTTTATCACTTTAGCGGTCGATAAGTATAGAATAGACCCAATGATTTGATAATTCAGTCAAATTAATATCTAGTATTACGTTACATCAGGAAATCATAAAATTGCATGTGGGCATATAAATCAATGCACTACTCAATGTTTTATAGTCACACAATAATATTGTGCACACTGTGCATACATTTTTCATGAAGTGGGCATCTCGATAGTTTGTCGTATTTTTTGGCAAACGATTTTCATTTCAATGTCACATTATACACATGTAACTTATTATCGCAAGACATATTATTATGCATTTTTTTTGTCCACATTGAATTTATTTTGTCATGCGTCATAACAGCATAATTATGTACTGTTTTAATAGCGTATTGCTATGAGTCGTCAAGAATTTTTTGAATAAATTCCGCTTCCAAAATCCACTAATGTGTAGGTAAGGCGTAATGGAAATTGACTTACTAAAGATGCCTCGTTGTACCGATGCCATTAGCTAAATCCCCATATAGGGGTGTATTGATATATGACTATTGTACACATAAAATAATCCCAATTGATATGGATGCATACATAACGGGTTTTATACTCCCCATATCATGGCCCCCACAACCTAAAGCGGCCCCCAGGCCACAATGTTTGGCGGGCCCCCTAACCTATCGCTAATGTTAAGGTGACGCATCAGTGAAACGCCAAATAATGTTCAACTGTACGCGCGACGAAAATTTGTACTTGCTTCGCATTCATTGAGAGAAGTGGAGTCGGACGCACGTCACTTTGCTGCGTGATGGCGACGGGCCAATTAATTCTAAAATCGTGTAAAGATGACTAAAAACTTTACCCATTTACTTTAAAAAGCAAACATGTCAATGAATATATTATTATTGATACTAATAGAATAATAAACAGATCATAAAATGGACGTATGTTGGATTTATATGAGAAATAATATTTCGTTTGACAGGCGTCATTTTCACCCGCGACCCGCAATCCGCACATCGCCTAGCAACGATCTTTTTAGACCGTGCCTCAACTAATGCATGGCCTTAAGGCCAATGTAATGTTCTACAATAGGAATTCTCCAGGGTTCCGTGTATTTTTCGAGGTTATTGGCATTTTTAAATTAATCCTCTTGAATTATCAGCATTCGGTATCATATTATGAAGCACCGTTCGCGACCCCCTCTTGTGATAGCTAATTAACATGCTACCTTCGCCATATCGGATAAATAACAGTCATTTTTATTAGTCAGGGAAAACACTAAATATAATTATCAAATAAACTTTTACATGTGAAATAACTTTTTTTACTATTAGAGCGAATTTGTGGTGGGTGTTTATCTTACTTAAGTGGTCGATCCTCCACCCCGGGCTCCTCCTAAGCCCGAGCCCCCAGGCTAGAGCCATGTCAACCCCTCCTTGTGGGAGCCATGCCCCATATGCCCTTTCAATGTAAGGAGCCACTCAAATATGCCCGACATTCAGTTGGTCTGATCGACTATAGTCTATATAGCGACCCAATTTCCATGGTTAATTATTGTTTAATAATTTTACGGTAGGAGACAGCGTATCTTCAACTAGGCTTCAAATAGAAATCTTGCTCACTCCGATACACGTATTTGGATAGTTTTTTTCTGGGAGATCCCATCACAACTTTAAAATACACTCTCGCCACGGGATATGCTTGTATATATAGCTGTATACTGCCTTTCCAAGGAAGAAGGCAGTAAGTAACTCGCAAAATTTGTGAAATTGAGTTACGAATGCCATCCGTTAGGTAATTTTGAAAGCTATATATTCTGTTCACTTTAAAATCATAATTATCTTCAGGCACTATGCGCACTCACCATATTAATCTGCCTGATTCTTTACTTAAGCCGCGTTGACACGGTCGAAGTACGATCCAAGTAGACTTGGATAGGAATAATTAGTATGAAGATGTCTCATCCAAGTGACAGCTCCATACTATTTATTCCTATCCAAGTTAACTTGGATAAGTAGGACGCGGTCCAAGTAGCTTGGATAGGAATAATTAGTATAAAGATGTCTCATACGAGTGTACTTGGATAGGAATAAATAGTATGAAGCTGTCACTTGGATGGAACTCGATCCAAGTGTACTTGGATGGTACTTGGACCGTGTCAACGCGGCTTTAGGTAGGTAATAATGTTTTTACCTCACTACATTCAATTGCTACATAAACAAGAATTAACTATATTCGTTGTCAGTATGTATTTGCCATCGCTGAGTGCGCATGGTGCTTGAAGATCCCGAAAGACGAAATCCGGGTCACAAAAAATACACAAATGGAATAGTACAAAATTCAAATTCCATCAAGTATCCTTGGTCGATGGTATTAATTTTATTAATCATTCAATCAGTGTTTTGCTCCATGTACCAGGATGTTCATGATATCCCAATTGGAGCTATACCTCGTGCTGTTGGCTTTAGGGGAGGGCAACAACTCTTCTCGATACTAGGATTAAGGCATATGGATTATTGCCATCTCACATTAGATGCAACGCAATGATTGCCAACCGCGACGAATATCAATCGAAATGCCAGTCCGTACTGTAAGCGACTAGTTTTTTATTCGATTGTCATCGTAGGTATAGATAGACGACATCTACTTAATGCCTCTAAGAGTGTATTAAATTTAACTTATTTTCTTATTCGTAGTAATTAGCCACGTTTGACTAAGTATATAGTTTGTTATTTTGATTCGCCCCCGCATAACTGTGTGAGCATTTTGCAATCCTTATCCGAGAGAAGTGTGACAAGACTCCAATAGCGATACATAAATCATAACATGGCTTACGTTTGTGTATCTCACTAATTATTCCCTTACTGCGAAAATTCTAAATCCGCGAATAGATTACGTTTTATTCAGCGATTCCGGGAATGATTATAAAACACCTTATCATAGTATATTGTATTCATTCATTCAATTTTATGGCGGCAAAGTGTAGATGGCAGCATATAGGTACATATCCACAGAAATATAACCACAATCACCTATATAAAATCACATCATCAAGAAACCGTAGAGCTCGTTTTCATCAGCTTATTGGATGGCAGTAAGTCACACTTAAGAAGACGTACCTACCTAGGTACTCGTAATACTAATACAGAGGTCTCTACAATATGGTCAGCAGTTTGGATTTAGAAGTCTCGAGTAGAAGAGAGGAATTTAATCTCCTCAATTAGGGATGTCCACCGTATATACGATGTAGGCCTGCGATGTATTTGCGGGGTGGGGGGGGGGGTTTGGGCTCCTGGGAGTTCTTCACATGTGTGTGTAATTCACTATGACTTTATTACATTTAGACGTCAGAAACAATGACCTGTTTACCACGGATCTAGGTGTAAATATAGGGCGTTTTCAAATAGAAAATATGTAAAATCATCCATATTGCAATGTAGATAAAGTTTTTGAATTGCATATTATAATGGCAAAATTATATTATATTTGTTCAGAATAAGACAATTATGATAATATAAAGAGATGAATGCAGATTTTGAATAAATGTAGGTGAAGTTTTTTCACATTTATCTTTTCACGAAAGGATGGAATATGTATCTATGAGTGGCCCCGGGCAGCCCAGAATTTTACGGGCAGATTCGTTTATGAGGGACCTTTCACATGGTTGATGTAATTAGTTAGCAACAAATGAATTGTTGGTAGTAGCTTAATAATGTTTTACTCTGCTTTAATTCTAATCAGCAGAAATGCTGCAAATCACGTTGTGGCCGGAATCCTTTCACGGAATGGTCTCCCAACACCTCCGCATCTTTGGTCCGCCTCACCTGCTTGCCAAGCATTCGTTCGATTCCGTTCTGGAAGTGCGCAGAAGTTTCTAGAATGTTCCATGACGTTCGAGATAATTCGAGAGCGTGGTCGTACGTATTTTACGTCGGCGTCATGTTCGGATTTTCCACCATCTTCCAGAACGTTCTCGGCGTTTCTCGCTTCCAAATTCAAAATAAACAACGTCTGAGATGACTCTCCAGCGGCTACCAAACTTTGGGCCGAGGGATAAAAATGAATAGATTATTATTTTACTTTTACTGTTTTTTTTTAGAACTACCTACCTGAGTAAATCGGTTATTATCCCTACGGTGGATTAGTAGCAGAGCGCCAATATCAGACGATATGGGTGCAGGTTCATATTGTGCGTCTGGAAAAACGATCACATTCTGTTCTTTTTCAAACATGTTTTTTTATCAATTGGAAGGACCCAGTGAGTTGAACGAATAGGTAACAACCATTCCTCGTATAAAGTTTTTTAATATAACATCCACCCTATGGAGAATACTGTGCTGTGTAGCGAAAATGATAATTGACTTGTTGTTCATTGTTAAAATTAAAGAGGTTGAAACTTCTTCCAGATGGAGCCTTCTGTGATTTCCTTATAACAATCGCTGAAGTAAGTTCCAGTTTAACATTACTGTCATTTGTAGTTTTTAAAGTTTTTATATTAGAGGTGACGGGTGTTTTTGTTCCTGTTTCATATGATTAGGCTTCATCTCTATACAATTAGATCTTTTTAAACATCTATTGACACAATGAAGTAAAACCAAATGTCCTTGACAAAAGGACGGATACATCCTCAACGCTATTGGCGGGAATTCTATATGGACACCATTGTAGGATGTCCATATAGTTTCCGTTTTCCTTAAGAGCACACATAAGTGAAACGGCAAATAATTTTTAACAATAGGTGGGACGAAATTTCGCATTCTACGCCAATCGCCGAGCGGAATTCGAGGTGCGAGCACGTCGATTTTTTTGTGATGGCGACGTGAGAATATATTCCTAAATTGTGTAAAGATGACTAAAAATGTTATGCCTGCACATGCCTGCAAAAGCAAACATGTCAATGAATATATTATTATCATTACTAATATAACAATAAATATAACACTAAATGGACGCATGTTGAATTTTTATGACAAATTATGTTCAGTTCGGCACGCGTCATTAGCAAAATCCGCGCGTCGCATAGTTACGATCTTTTTAGTCCATGCCTCAGCTGGACCATGATGAAATTTAATAAGCTATATATGACGAAATGTGAATCTGCACATTTAGTGGAGGGGTGGAAGTACGTCTCTCTCTAAATTCGCGTACTTCAAAAAACTTTCAAGAAACCTAATAAGGAGACGGCTAAGATCCCCAGAAGATTTTAGGCATGTTGCATGTTTGGGTGTCGTGATGTTTTCCATTCAATGCTGAAATTTTGATAATCTCACACGAAAACTTTGAGAATCTCGGACAGATGCCCACACGGTCTTGTGTTATTTATAAAAGCGATGGCGGACACCTCGCCATTGCAAATCGCTTTTCTATTCCCGCGCCGCGAGTCGCGATCGCAGCGCCCGACCGCCATTTTCCTCGCGAAATTGTACCCGTACTAAAAGTGTAAACAAACAAACGAACGTGCTTCTCCGCCATATTCATTTTTTTTTATTGTGCCATCAGAAGACTATTATTTTATTGTGCTTTGTGCTGTTGCCATATATGGCGAGATTGCGAGATTGAGATAAGTGTAAGCGAATCTGGCAACACCCACGGCCTCTTGTTTGATTTGTGACTAACCTGGCCAATGAAGAGAACGCCTTTTAAATGTGGAAACGTTTCTGTGATCTGACAATACAGTCGATAGGAAAGTGTATTATTATTTGTGGACATTTGTAAAAATATGGAACCGCCAGTTGTTTTCGAAAATCCTAAGAAATTTGAACTTGGCAAAGATAGGAGGGATATAAAAGTAAGCATTTTCAAATAAATATCATTTTCCTCATTGGATATGGGTATTTAAAATATTATTCGAAAGCTATAATCACGGACTTAGTGAAAGAGTTAATTGTTCTTTTATTTCACAATTAAGTAATACATTTTTATTGGTCGCAATACCTGTCTAAATTGTCAATATGATTGCTAAAAGCAAAAGCTCGAAAAGTGTTATTTTTTAAAACTTTTTTTAATATACCTAACTTATGGAGAAGTTGTAATGCAATCAACAATATTTGAAATAAAATTGATGGTTAACGTGATAGTGTTGACAAAATTAATCGAGATAATATGTAGGTACCTACTACCTAGGTACCTTGGAAGGTTTAAAATAAAAATATGTTATTTCTTGTTGAATTAGCAATTTACGTTGTAAAACTCAAAAGTTGGTTTCCAATAAAAGCTTACTTGGTTACTTGTAAATTGTACGTATTAGGTACATTTCCATGTATCACAGTTCACCGTGAGCTGCCGTTGATCAGTGAGATTAAAGAATGACGCGTTCGTGGAACTTGCAGACAGCAATGTTGCAATTTTATTACAGTCAATTTGAACATTTATTTGATATTGATTGCTGTCAAATATCTGATAATGGTACGAGGTACGACTTGATGCAATTTTACGGACACGCTTCTAGGTACTTATCATCTTTTTCGTGAGTTGAAACTTAAATAATAGTTACACTGATAACCATTATTTTTTCGTCAATAAAGCTCATCTTAAATTTTTAATCAAATTAATCTTAGTGAATCAGCGTTCGCGTGGTAAAATTCCAAATTTGGTTGCACGAAATGAAACGGTATAGTTTCAATTATCAAATTTTTTCCACATGTAGCCAATAAAATTCATATTATTTTTGATAAAATCAATCTAAATAAATTAAATATCTAAATTCAACATGTTATTGATTAATAAACTGGTGGTACGACTCTACATTTATTTCGCTGTGTGAAAAGGTTATAATGTCACATATGTTTTCCTTGGATAGGTGACACTGTAAAACAGTTAGTAGGTATCAACTTAATCTCATTTCAATCTTATATCTTGATTATCATTCCCCCTTTCACACGTAGCCAGTCAAACTCAAAATACTACCGATACAATAAAATTAAACCTACCGAAAAGGTTAAATATGTAATATAAAAAGCTTTTGTTTATTTAACTATTCGTTTGTTTCTTAGTGCAAACAACGTCGTATTTTTACTTACCATCTTTTAGCTGATTGTAGAACAGATATTGCAAAAATATTTCAAGCAATTTACAAATCTTTAACAGTTACAATGATATATTTTTTTTCACAAGTAGCCAATTAATTATCTAAAATGGATTGAAATTGGTAGGAACGTAGTATCGGAGATCAAAGCTCTAAATTCCAAGATGTGGCATTTTTCTTTATAAATGAAAAACAAACAAATATAGAATGCTGAAATGTCATTTTGATTTCCATAGTAACGCACGTATATATTAATAATTTAGTTGCTAGGACCACCCACTTAGCAACCAATAATAGTGGATTGGATTACGGATTTCTTCTGAAATAAATTTTCATACAAAACAGAATTAACTGAACATGAATTCAATTCTACTTAAAGATGGCTAAAAGTATTAAAAGAATGGATTGGCATCGTGTTCTGATATATTCTAAAAGTTTCAAGTGTCTAGCTAGTCGGGAAGTTAGTTAAAAATCGATTGCAAGATTTGTACCGGACAAATAGGAATACGAGCTAATAAAAACGTTGTAAAATACGTATAATTTAGTAAATATGTACTTGATTTTGATTATACATAAAACCGTAATTTGCTAGTACAAATTTCTCAGAAAAACTATTTTTACGATATACCTATAATCCGCCGCTTTCACTAATTGGACACTTTAGAGAGAGAGAGAGAGGAGAGAGTACTGTATAGGTTTCTTTTTCTCTTCAAACGCGTGCCTTGCAAAATCATCTCCTTAGGTTCGCTACCACTGGTGTATTATATTCGCAAGGCGATGTGGGGATTATTTTTGGTATGATCAACTGCAACAGGTTTGTTAAGAGAAAGGAGAAAATAATCAATGTAATTAGCGGATAGGTAAATATGTCTGCGACGTGCCTGTTTTGTTATTTTTCGCTTCCGTAACCCATGTGTTTATTGGCTGTCCACGATGACATTATTACGTGGACGCGGCGTGACGCGATTTTCCCGAAATATATCGACACCCCTTCTCTTTAGCCACTACATTAGCAGATTAAAAGACTAACGTGACTTGTTAATGACATTCATTTTAATGGCGAACTCGGGATTAAACACGTTATTAATTAAAATTAAATTAACTATATTATAGTAGGACTCTAAAGCCAGGGTGACAATCCTATAAAATATATATTATAGTGTAGCTAACCGTTAATTTTTCAATGGGTTCTTGATGTGACAGCTTCATTTTTATTACAACGTTTTTATTAGCTCGTATTCTTGTTTGTCCGGTGGTTGTTTGTCCAGTACAAATCTTACAATCTATTTTTAACTAACTTCCCGGCTAGCTAGACATTTGAAACTTTTAGAATAATATATCAGAACACGATGCCAATGCATTCTTTTAATACTTTTAGCCATCATTCAGCAGAATTGAATTCATTTTCAGTTAATTCTGTTTTGTATGGAAAGTTATTTAAGAAAAATCCGTAAAAAGTAAAAGACTATTATTGGTTGCTAAGCCCTAAGTCCTAGCAACTAAATTATTACTATATACGTGCGTTACTATGGAAATCAAAATGAAATGTCAAAATGACATTTCAGTATTCTATATTTGTTTGTTTGTTTTTTATTTATTTACTTCATATCAAGTACAAGTTTGAGCATATTGAGCATAATAATTCAACAGAAAATTTAAATTTATATTTAAATTTTATATTTTTATATAAAAAGGTCTTTTTATCTTGTAATTATTATAATGTATAATGATACTTTCTGTGTTGAATCGATAATATTATGATCTATGAATTAGTGTTAATTTCTTTTATAGTGTTAAGTGTCAATTCATGGTGGAACTGCATTGTATTATTTGATTGATTATTTGTTTAATTAAATAAAACACAATTTTATAGTACTTATCCCACTTTTTAAATTAAATTTTGGACCGGTTTCATCCTCCTCAAAGGAACATTATCAATGTTGATATGGGCATGTTGATAATGTCCCTTTGAGGAGGACGAAACCGGTCCATAATTTAATTAACAACGTGGAATAAGTACGATATTAAAATTGTGTTTTATTTAATTAAACAAATAATTCATCGAATAATAATTAGTTTTAATGTAAATTTAAAAAAAATAGGTCTTCACGTCTTCTAATTTTTCATATTATGTGTATTCAATAAAACGTATATTTCTTCATAGTTTTTATTTATTAATGAAAAGAACATGAATGAATTCGTGAAAATAAACAATTTACGTGGTCACATATTTTTCTGAAGAACAAAGTGCCAATATTTGGTTTTGATTTGAAATAAGAATGAAGTTCTTGCCAGTAAAATTTTCTTTGGTAATTAACATTACGTTTAGAACTGCGACTTGCTACTGTGTGTTTTCGAAAAGACCCTTTCTACCGGTGCTTTTCTATCGATTATTATTTGATTTTTTGCGCCCTTTTTTTAAGTCACCGTGGGTTGCTCTCTTTCTGAAAACGGGACATTTCGGCGTCCCGAAGTTGTGCTTGGGGACAACGGGATAGGCTACCTAAAAACGGGACGGTACCATTCAAAACGGGAAGTATGGTCACGTTAGGTATGGTCCCCGAAAAATGCAACAATTTTGATTAGGTATTGAATGTTGGAAAAACACAGCTTGTCAATATATAATTTAAAAAATATATACTTAAACTATTTATATTATGACAATAATGTCAAATTATTCATTTGACATTATTTAGGGAACACAATTAATGGGAACTGAAATACATAACCGGTGTGGAGTAACAGGTATTAGGCAACCGATCTCGAGTGTGGAAGAATATGGGATAAACTTAAACACGTGTCAAGAATACGTTCGTCGTTCTAAGCTTGTCCTTCGTTCTGATAACTGCTCTCGGTTTATGCACTGACGCTCATTCAATATTGGTGTAATATTGCAACCAATGACATTAATATGGACGAAGCATCTAGAAAAAAAATGACACTCACTTTTTTGTCGGGTCTGCCGAATGGCATAATCTGTTCTAACGCCATTACAATAAAGGTGATATTGCTATAAATTCCCGATGCTTTTTGTCGGGTTTGCCGAATGGTTCGGTTCGAAGGGGTTCGCTCAAATGAACATTGACACTAGAAACACTATTCTAACGCCATTAAAATAAAGGTGATATTGCTATAAATTCCCGATGCGTGATATCACATAATGGAAATTGCATGACGTCTACCTATACGTGTGCAAATGTCGCTATGCGCCAATTTACTTGCTAGCTACTGTATTGAGTGCGTTGTCCATTAATCATGTCATTGGTTGCAACACATACTATTGCACGTTTACAATGTGTTTCACTTTCGTAGGACACTCCCACATACAAAACCCTGTTTCAAAATGTACTGTATTGGGGTACAGCCTATTTGAATTATATTTATTTATCTGTTCTGTTGTATACGCTTTAAATGTCGTGTATGATGTACACAAAAAAACATTACGAGAGTCGTTATTCTAGATGTACCTAATACATGCGTAATTAATACTATCGACATTGGAAAATTTCTACGAATTTGATTTCTAAATCCACAACATAATAAAAAATGTGAACTCGATTCAGTGGCAGTGATTTTTTTTGTTGGCTACCGCATTTAATTTTATTAAGTTTTTTAGGCCTGGCACTGGTTTGCAGTTTGTGAAACACTAACATACATTTGATTCACTGTTTGATTAAACAGACGTTTGCGTGAAATAAATTCACATTGTAATTCGTAATAAATGATCTTTGTTAATGATGCATCATTGATTTGGAGGACATGTTGATGTTGACAGATGATCTTATGAACTAAAATATGCATTTATATCACTAACTTTACACGGGTCGCGCACAGAGGTTGCAGTCAATAAAATTTTCCTGCAGTCGAGTGATACCGCTCTCGCATACACACAATACTGCTTACATGTAACTTGCACGTCATTTAGCTGTAGCACAGTTGACTATGAGGTGTCTTACCGGAAAGAGATGGCCGTATAGCATTAAGATAAAAACACGTTCGTGGATATCTGATAATAACGCTGTCATTATTATCAAATATTTGATAGGTACGACTTGATACTTACGAGCACCTACCAGAATTTTATATAAATTATACGATTGTATTTCTAATTTACATAGGTAGGTACCTACATATTTTCTTCTGTCATTTCCTTGCATTCCGATGGTTTTTATTTATTACGTATTTTATAAGTGTTTTATTTAGACATGAATTTGATCTCAATACCATACGGCCATCTATTTCCGATACAAAATCTCACGGCTAACTATACTGCATAGCACAGGTACGTGTCACATTTCGTCCAATTTCTGCAACGTCACCGTAGGCGAAATATCAGCGGCGAAAGCAACTGGGAGTGAATTAGGTATTTGGTTATTCCAAGGCATTGTGGATTACTGTTGATGAGAAGTTGCTGAGTCTCTGGGTGTGTGATTGCAGGGCGGTTTCCGCGGCGAGGAATCCCCGCCGGAGAGGTCGGGGGACGCGTGGGAGCAGCTAGCCGCACGGCACCCGGAGCTCGCGGGACTGAGGCACGAGCCGGCCGCCTGGACAGCTAGGAAGAGGCGCGGATCCGCGGCGGGAAACGACAGACCCAACGCAGGTGACCATACACTCCTCACACCATTCGGAGAACATTCCATCTACTTGTTATCTGTAATCCTAATGCCCATCCGAACAACTCACATATTATTTAATGAAGCCGTGTTTGTTGTCATACACGAAATTTCAGGTGGTATGTGAATCTCAATTATTGCGGTTCGTGTGGGGCAGCCTTTATGATTCCAGATAGTATATCCTCTGACGAAGAAAACACTTTGACGTTCCCATGCATACAGAAAGAGCATATTAATTATTCATTTTGGTGTTACACATTGTGGACGGCACCGGGTTTCAGAATTTCTTGAGTAAAAATTCTTTAGAATAGATAATACAGGAAAGACTCATTTAAGATTACATATTATTTACATTTCGTTTGTCACCTAATAACATTAAACGAATCGGGTGCTTACAAATTAGCACCCCTGACGATTGACAACATTTTGTCTTATATTCGAGTAATATAAATCGATATATAAAACAGAGTTTTACATACCTTCTCAATGCATTATTAAATTTATCGATATTAAAATGATTTACTACAGAAAGCTTTGTGTATCTAATGATATTCCTATGTTATGTAGTTTTTGGTTTTGTTTAATTCTTTTTTGTGCATAACGCCCTTGGCTGTAAAGGCTTAACTTATTCTCATGTCACTAATAATTATTGCTAACTATTCATTTTCTATTATCGTTCATCTGAAGGTTTAATAAATACTATTGTGTTATTACATATGTGCGTTTTTCTGCATTTCAGAGTTCTCCCAGGATCCTAGAAGCAGATACTTCAGCGACTTATTTTTCGACGATATTCCCCCCGAGTTCAGGGAGCACATCCCCACCCGGTGGAATTCGCACTTCGAGCCACAGCAGGGATTCGAAGAGAGGACCTCGCGCTCGCCCCCGACGCGCGATCACCACCACCAGCCGCAGCCGCACCGCGCGCCTATTCCCGAGGAGGGCCCCCCCGCCCACGTGTCCACCGATAAAGCCACACAGACAGCCCTCCCCGACGAAGGACCGAGTAGCCAAACCAGACTCACTAATTTAGAACAGCACGGTCTCAGGAATACAGTAGACCTCGGTCAGAAGACCGCCGCCGAACCCGGACAGCTGGACGGCGACTCCGCCCGAAACCAGCGATCCATGTCCGCCCCCCCCGAAGGACGCTTCCCCCCGCAGCAACATCGCCAAATGGGAAACGTCATGGCCTCCGAACCGGCACCCGCCCCTGCCCCGGCGCCTGTGCCTCCCCCTCAACAGGACAACCATAACAATAACAAACAGCCCAACGTGCGACACATTCCCATCTTTGTGGAGGGCCGGGACGAGCCCGTCGTCAATACGAACCCGACGACGACTTCCGCACCCCCGCCGTCCGCCTCCGAACAGCCCAGACACGTTCCTATGCCGCAGGATGATGAAGACTTTTTCCAGCCATATTACGCTAAAGCCTTCGGATCTCGCTTCCCCGGGAGGGCTGGCGCCAGTCCTTTCAGTTCGCACAAAGGATTCCAACAGCCTCGACAGAGCGAACAGTCGCCGCCTCAAAGGCAGCAGCACCAGCAACCGCAGCATTCGCAACAACCCCAACAACCTCAACAACCACAACAGCAGCATCAGCCTCCTCAGCAGGAACAACCCCAAGAAGCTAAGCCGCCATCCCAGCCTCAGTTCTCCCCCAACGATCCCATCTATAAAATTCAACATATCCAGAAGGACGTCTTGGACCTCATGTCTCAAGTTGAAGTCTTCACCGGAAAATCCAAAAAAGATAGGGAATATGTTTACTTGGACGAGATGCTCACCAGGAATTTGCTGAAATTAGATGACATTGAAACAGAAGGCAAGGAGAACATTCGGTTGGCCAGAAAGGAGGCCATCAAGTGCATTCAGAAGTGTATTGCCGTTCTAGAAGCCAAAGCCGAAAGCAGTGCTCGCGCTGAAGTCACCTCGCCACCGGAATTCCCCGTAGTCAAAGCCGCGGAGCCCGAGGTTCCTCAGGCCAACGAAGTCGTCAACGGGGAAGCGGGCGATGCCCAAACGCAGACTGAAGTACCTGATGGCGAAAACACCGAGAAGACCCCTAAAGGCAAATCTGCCGGACAGAAAAAGCGAGACAAGAGTAAAGAAGCTAATAAAAGTGCCTGTGATTTGCAAAACATGGATGTGGATAAGAATGAAGGACAGATTGTTGCGAGCGCATCCGCCACCGGCATGCAGGTGGACGAGAAGCCCGCCGAGGTGGTCAAAGACCCATCAACCTCCGCCATGGAAATCGATGCCGCCGCGCCTAGTCAATAGTCCCGTCGCGCCACATCATTAATTTTATTACGTTTGTACAGATTTTGTTGCATAATTATTATTTCATTTCAAAAAGCATAGTGTGTATCTTGTAAAAATGCAAATAGGACATGACTCTCATGTTTTTTTGTCGTTCGATTCAGTATATTTTATCAGAACGTTCATCTGAAGGGGTGGCAGAAAAAATAATAGAAAGATATAAATATAATGTGAAAATGGTTAAAGTATTAAACGAGTGTAGGATAGAACTATTTGTATGCTAGAATAACAAATAATAATCAAAGTGTGGGTATGGTGTGCATATCTGGTCCGGTGGCAGTAGCATAGACAACTGAACCTTTTAGATGAGAGTAGACAATGCTCAAAAGTTGTACATTTCAAAGAATAGTGTAAATGATAGATGTTGCATATAGAAAGAAGTTAATGTATTCTTTAGTTTCCCTAATGAGACAGCTGAAGTAAATGTCAGTTTTTCACATATCCCAGTTGCGCTAAGCAACAAACAATCCTTATTATTTTGACATTTGAAAAATTTCATGACAGTTGGTGGCAGGGGCGAAACCCGTATTTTAATTAGTAAAATTATCAGAACTCTTTATTAAAAAAAATACATACTAATTTTATCGTAATATGTAAGTATGCCGTAAGAAGAATACTGATTCAACAAAACCAATTCAATTTCCATAAAATTTTGAATAGTCATAGGCGTTTTATATCTGAGTGCAACCCTGTTGAGAAATTTATTATGGGTTTTTTTTTCGATTTATTTTCATACATTTAGGCTACATCTGTATAGAAGAAGGTTTTCTTCAACATGTTTGATGAAAATGGTATATTTGATAATTTCATATATTTTTCTATTCACAACTTTTAGTTTTAAAAAAATTACCAATGCATGGGTTTCTATGTTTAATATATTGTGAATAATAAGTATATGTGAAATTATCTCAGATGTCAGGTTAATTTAATTATCTCAAATAGATGAAGTTTTGGCATTGTCTACTGTGCTCTTGTCAAAAAGTAGAGGTTGCCTTTTACACCCTCAAGGCCAGATATATATACTAGTCCCGATTGTTTTTTCCCATTGATATGGTAACTGAGACAATGATAAACCTAGTAAACAAGTTCAATTAATTATAATATGCATGTCTCCTTAAGGCTTACCTCATTTGCCCGCTCATCACAATATCAAGAATCTCATTTGTTGGTGTCGTTACACTGTTTGCGTAACCTTTGAGGCGTGTGTCAATTTTCATGTCATATTTTAATTATCTTATTGATTCTGTTGGGCCTTGTTATCTGTAAGGTATGCGTATGTGATTATTTTGTAATGGTATTTATATTTTTTTTATATGAGATAGATTAAGTCTGTCGGTTGAGCGGATGATGAAAGATAGGCGGGTGCGTGGCTTCCTTCTCTTCCTGTGATCGGTGCATTTTATTCATCCGCTATTATGAGCCGTCTTTTGCCTTAGGACGTGAGTCCGTTTGATACAAAGTATTACGTGCTAACTTACAAAATGAAGATGAGGCTCTCGAGTGGTCCGTCGATTCGAATCTCGAGTCTTTTTGGCTCTCGAGCAATAGGGTGATTCGAATCTCGAGTCTTTTCCTCCGAATTGAAACCTACGGCATCGAATGCTGGCCTTTTGATGCGGATGAGATTACTGTAACAGTTTTTGATATTTAAAAAAATGCGATGAGATTTTTTTGTCTTGTTTTAGATGACAATAAGTCACTTATATTTAAATGTTTTGTGCTAGTATAATTAAGGCATTTTTATGACTTTTGTATTTTTGCCTTTGAATGCAATGAGATTTGTAAATGTTTTTTAATATTATTTCTTCATCACTTCCTCTATGGCCTCTTTTATAACACCATTACCGTACTGTGGAACATTAATTTGTAAATTATACGAATAGTCCTCTATTAGTAAATAGTATATTGTACACAAAGACTTCATCCCTTATACAAAACATTTGTGTAATTTCAATAATATAGGGAATCAAATTTTGAGTTGGTTGTCCGGTCGTCCATAAATAATACACATTTATGGGTATTTTGTGAACCAATTGTCACATTTCGTCAGGAAATATTTAATCCCTCTGTCTTAATATCCTCCCTCTCCAATTCGTGAAAAAATTAATTTCTTTTAAAATCGATTTGTCATATTAAAAAAAAAGTTTATATTTTGTTAGTACAGTGACACCCCCTTTTCCACTTGGTCACAATAATTCATGTGATGTCATATATGGACGACCCCTTATATTGATCGAACAGTAAGAAGTGTGGTTTATTGTTACACATTTCATCAGTTGGTGTGCACCACAAAATAACTTAAAATCAATGTTTTAATTTTAAATGAGCATTTTGGCATACATACATAATAATCAATATGAGTTTTTGTCATTTTCTCTCTCGTGAACAGTTTGTTATATACCCATTCTAATTCATTCCCATCAGGTATCCTCAATCGACTATTAATTTCTAATATGTAAAATATGCAGTGTTGTAGTAGAAATGAATAATCTATGTAAAATGGTATTCATTATCGAATTTTATAAAAAATTGAGGAGCTGAATAGAAAAGGGGTCTTAATGGAGCATTCTGGTGCAAAAGTGGTTTTATATTTGTATCAACCTTTACATTGTCATCAAAAATCATTTCAATCTTCATGTATCAATTCAAAAGGAGTTTTTCTCAAAATAGATTTTAGCACTTGGGCAACTTTTCTACCCATGTCCTCAATTACATTTATAGGGCAGGGCGTGCGTCTACTGTATTTTTTTCTAAAGGCACGAAATATAAACAGTTATTATTTATTAAAATAAAATGCAATATAATATAGTACTAGTTCCACTTATTTTAAAATTAGTCAGGATTGTTTTCGTCCGCTTCAAAGTGACATTGTCAACTGTTAAAGAATATACTTACATTAGCAAATTTTAAATTTCAAAAGTATTTATTGAAGATATGAATAATAATTAAATAAAATTATAAGAAATTCTCTGTTCAAAAATAAATCAATAGTAATAATATTGTTAGGTTGCTTTGTACTTAAATGACGTCAACCGAAATATTGAATATATCATAATACTTTATTTCTAATTTAGGTCACACCTTAAATTTAAATTTCTATTCATTTTCAAAACTGTCACCGGAAGAATATCTCATTAGAAGCTTGACTGATTTCCTCGGAAAATGCTAAAATACCCACTGTACCAGCGGGCAGTCATTTTATGCCTTATGTTTTGATTACATTTTTAAGTGATTTTCACAATAATTATTGTTTTAATTACACTGTGATTAATATTTTTTGTCGTTGGTCATAATATTGCTACTTCAATGTTACAAGGTTGTGTGTTAGTGTTTTAGCAATGTTATGATGACATTCAAAACTAACCGTGTCTATTATTATTGAAACACAAATATGTATCGTCTTAAAGCTGTTGGAACCTCCGATATGGCATTTTTTTTTTTTTTTTTTTTTTAAATATATTTTTTGTTTACCTTAGTAATTTTTTGTGATTACTTTAGTAAACCACACAATGTTCCATATACCACCAAAATTTTAATATGTTTAATTATAGAAACTTCAAATGCGCATAGTCATCACATTGGAGATAATTGGACAAGTCCCCCTTTACCTGTTACATAGATGTTACAAGTACCTTGGTTATCCAAACCTTGATTATGCAGATTTCTTTTTGATCACCAGTTTTGTACAATTATAAGAAAAATGTATCTACAATTTAAAAAAAAATATTTTCGAAGTAAGACTACATTTTATTATTATTTTTTGATTATTCCGATTCATCGTTATCTGGACCACCTTCATGCCTAATTAGTCTGAATAATAATAGGTTCTAGATAAATCAAGTTATTCGGAGACTTCAATTGTCACATCGGAAGTTCTAACATTGAAATCGGAACATCATTTTGTGCAGAAGTGTGGGATAAGTAGATAGCATGCAATATAATAATCTTGAATATAGATGGGTTAATTCACAGACTGTATGTCCAGATATGTATGTTTTGAGAAAATTGAATTTGAATGATTTGAATCGATTGAATGTGACAATATTTTTACAGCATAAAAGTATGATGCAGGCAGGCATTTTGTGTATAAATACCTGGACATACAATATCTGTACACAAACCCATCAATGTATGAAAATATTACACAACCATGTGATATTAAAATGGCGATATGTAGGTCTCTTTTTCTCAAATTCAGGGATACACATTGTATGCATGTTTGGTGCAATAATTTATTATGTTATATCTTAAACTCTATGTATATTTAAAGAAAAACTTAATGTTGTCTTAATTTGCGTATTATAACAGAGATCTTGAGTTATATTTAGGTATAAATTATTGTCAATTAGGTATGATTGAATACGAACTTGTTAAAAGTTTCTAAAGATGTCATTGTGTATTATAATATAACATAATATTTATATGAAATAAATGGCCTTAAACAATACTGTATGTTCCACCCAAAACTGCATTGTTTTTTTATTACGATGTAATATTTTGAAAAATCATTAAATATAGTTCAAAGATAAGAAAATATTTTTTTTGTTAGTGAGCAAATATGTAGATACAATATTCTGCGTTACCATTGACGAATTTTGTTACGGTGTGACGTATGCTGTTTGTAGCATCCATTGTTATTTTAGTACACGTTTAAACCGTATCTGTCTCGCTGTGACTGATATGAATTATAGTTTTTCAACAGTTACGTAAAATCAAACTTAGTAGGTACTTGAAATGAAACTCTTGAGTGAATCTGATTTTGTTTTTTTTTTATTATTAATATTGAATCAGTTAGGAAAATTTTAGAGAATGAATATTATACTGTTTGCGAATAATAATATTATGTATCATTTATGTACACATTTTTTACTACATACATATTACTTGTCAGCCAAATGCTGTGAATATGCCTAATAATTTTTTGTTAAATTTACTTTAAATTTATGGTTATTTATTTTTGTCAGTTTTTGAAATTTAATAAATTAAAAAAAATACAAACGGATTTTTATTATTTTTACCCTTAGTGTATGCCCTTCTACTATGGCAGTCTTTTTAGTGAACTTGGAATCCGCATCAGTGTGGTGGGTCTGTATTCAACCAACTTGGAGTCACATGGAGTCAATGCTGTATTCTGTGAGAACCAAATGTTGTTTGTTCAACGAGTGCATGCTACCTGTACTACTGTATGGCTGTGAGACATGACATCTTATCATGCTTCAAAGGTCCTAGACTTTTGAGCTTCGAGAATCGATGTCTCCGCCGAATCTTAGGGGGTACATTGGTACGACAATGTTAGAAACACTAAAGTTTGTGAATGGACACGGCAGCCGTCTGTGATTAAAGTAATCACGAAGAGACGCTTCAAGTGGTTGGGTCCGGATGAGAGTTCGACACTCCGTATCCTTGTGACACAAACTCAAGGATTTCGTCGCCGTGACCACCATACCTCACCCTGCAGAAGTGCTACAGAAGCGATCTATCATCATACATTATGTATTTTGCCAAAAAGCGAAAAATAGTTCTAAATGATATTCACTGAATAACTCTTATTGATGCATTTTTGGGATGATACCAAACTTATTTGGTGCATAGTGTACTTTTGTTACATGTATAAAGCCACGTCCAAACGCATGTAATGTAACGCGAATTTGTTGTATGGACGTAGCTACGATCCTTACATGTAATGCTAGTAGCAATGTTCGCGCTATCCATCGGTTGTCGGCTTTTAACACAAACACAATGGTGCTCGCAGTGCTCGAGAACTCGAACAACAACAGGATTCGCGTCGAGATCGTGTGCCATCCATACAATTCACGTTACATTACACGCGCCTGGACCCGCCATAAGGATAGATGTGGTAAGAAAACTTTGGTTTTAAACTGAAAACACCAATAATTGATATACCTACATTGTTTATAAACTTTATTTAATATTGTGAGCATCACAAAAATCATCACTTTTTCTAATACATTATTATAGATACACAATAATCTGTAACATAATATATTTGACTTAGATATACAAAATATATATATTTTTACACATGGACCTCCACAGGGAGGAGGTTTGTATCAACAGATTTACATTTTTACTAGAAATGGATGTTAGCCACTTGCTCAACCTACTAATTCCATTCTCTGACTCCGTAGACATATTGAAAAACAATAATGTGTATTTGCCAGACCCAGGATTCATACCATGGGTCCCACAACATTATACGACGACACGTTAGCCGCTCAGCCATTGTGGGCAGTAGTAATTATCCCGTATTAAAGATGTATGGCGTGACCAAAGGCATCATTACATATTATAATATTACCATTTTGTCATATGACTTCTTGCATTAAACTGACGTATGGTTTTTCTATAACTGCAAGTCTTCTAAATGATATAATGTAAAATTCACAGCAGGAACAACCTCATATTTTCTTATTCCCAATCTTTCATAACTCTGTCCCAATCGCTATCCGTGATGAACGGAGTGTCGATGGCTAGAATCATATGCTCACCGCAGTAGAGGCACTCTGAAGCGAGTATGCTGTCGATTTCGTTTCTGATCTGCTCTTTGGTGGTGAGTCCACCCAGGAAACCGTTGTTTGTCTCACTTGTGTGAAAGTGGGAGTTCAGCTGGCGGTTCAAGTCCGCCAGTTTGTTCTTCTTTGCAGGACCTGATATGGAAAGGGAGGATTAATATTTATACTGTTGTATTTTTTCTATATTAGAGTGTTTCCCAAAGTGGGTGGTAGAAGCCTCGGAAGCAATTGGAGGGTTGAATACGGGTCCATTAGAAGTAAAAAGAAAGCAGAATGTTTTGAGAAACTGTCGGTGAATGTTTCATATTATGTTGTGTAAATGTAATACATTTTCCATATAAACATACAAAATACAAGTTACACTGATATGCGCTCAGGTTCGCTAACAAGTTTTAATATTTGTAATTTTTATTCTACTTATGTTTTACTATCAATCTATCTATTTGTATTTAAAGAATCAATGACATTTAGCTACTTCAGAAGCTGCTTCTTGACGAATTTAAAAGCGGGTGAGTCAGTTAGTGCGATTGTGACGATGACACACAAAACTTTCCAATCGCTCAAAAGCCACAAGCCAGCGACTATTTTGACAGGACGTAGTTCGTTTTTTTTACCGGGAGGTCGCCACTATTAATTGCTCTACTGCGCAGACGCATATCGGCCCACACGCCAGCGTGTAGCATGTAAAGTTGACAGGCTTTTAACTTTTCTCGGTAGATTGTTTACAATCTGCATGTTAGATGACACTGGGCGAGTTTACAAGCAGATTGTAATTTCGCCAACAAGCAGCTTGTAAAGTAGTTCAATGTCATCGACCCATTATGGAAATCTTAGGTACTATGGTTGATTTTAATAAACAATTTTATAATGCTTAATTTAATCAGGGCATCTTATTTAAAACATCTTTCTTTACTGTGTTTCGTAAGTAGAATTAATATGGCTACATAAAAGAATGTAAATTTGCCACTGCATTTTTCCGTTCAATTAAAATAGGTTGATTTTCAGGGGAGGGGGTTGAGTAATTTTTTTCCGTAAAGGGTGTAATGCCATGAGAGGCGCTGGAAAATTTTATGATCGGTCTGTCATCTATTCATTTGATATCAATTTAGGGCGAAAGAAAGAGTAAGAACCCCTTTGGAATTAAGTGTTTAGTACGTGGCGGTTGAGTGGTAAATAACATACCTAACATTGGTTGCAGTTCAGCTAGCAAACAGTCGCTGTGAAACTTGTGACCGCAGGGGAACAAATAAAATGGCCGAAGCAGCAGTGTTATTTGACACAGCACGCAAACTTCAGCCACATTTATCACGGTGCAACGGTTTCGGAACGACTGTATCTCAGCACGCACCTAAATTAAAGAATACATCAACAATCACATAATATCTAATATACATCGCAACCAGAACTGTGGAATCCCTACATTTTTTAAAGGTTCATATTAAGGTTCCCCAAATTCTAACACACAAGTTCCAATATCAGTAACAAAATAATTATCGATTCCGGAGTTCAGTTGCCAACTCTCTAGATTGAAGTTTCTGAGGGTTTTCTAAACTAATGTAAACTGAATATTTACCTGATCAGCTGATTTTGTTGCATCCTCCATATCCTCACGCAAATCTTCCATTTTTTGATTGTACTCCTGAAAAATTAGTTAAAAAATTGCTTTCAATGACATGTAGATACAGTCTACCATCTTAATAGAATCTAATTTAACAACATGGGTGATTTTAACGTTTAATTTCTATTTTTCATAATTTTTTCAATATACTGATCCTATGGCACTACACATAATAGTACCTACATATCAATATACCAATGTAAATTTTCAAAATGTTTATAATTAATCATAGTGTTTTTTTGCCAAAATGACACTTATAAACTGCTCTATGCATTGCAGCTATAAGTCAGCTTATACGATAATCAGATAATTAAGAACTATAAACTAATGATCCACGGTTGTCACTGCTGAAGACGAAACATTAAACTGAAGTGACAGTCGTTGTCAAATAATAACATTTTGTAAACAGAAATAGTAAATATAGTTCGGACAAGGCTGGTTTGCATCGAGTATCCGATTATTTAGGCAAACACCAACCAAATATAATGAATAATTTGAAAGTGATTAATCGATTGAGAATTTTGTGAATAATATATGGCTGTACATTAGTCACGAAAAATATGCATTAAATTTGATTTATTTTCCAAGGTTTTTTTTGTAACAAAGTGTGTGAAAATGTCTGCCACGGAATCACCATCATGACACATAATGCGGCTTTAAACATCTGATGAATCTGACACATGGTCGGACAAACGACTCGCGGAGTACTATTTTAATTGTAAATCGACCTGGCATGTGCAATAATTTATATGTAGCTATCGAATCTCAAAATATGTTAAAGTATGCCCTTTAAATGAATACAGAGAGTGTTGCCATTTCGATAATAAATAAAAATCCTCGGAAAACTTTATTCGCAGTGCGTGCATTAACAATTAAAGTACTGTAACTATTTAATTTATATATTTTAATCATTGTATGTCAATTAAAAATTATTTTAACAATTTACAGAAAATCATGTTGCCATTTTAGTCACTGTTCTACTAAGCCAGTTTCATCTATGCACTGCATCCTTAATAAGTTAGTTTTCTGTACATAACATCGACATTCTATGCATTAGCTCCTAAACTCCCACATTTTTTCCTATTTGTATCAAAAGTTTATGGATGCGTTCGCTCAAGTAATCATTATCATTGCAATTTGTTTTTCGTGTACCGCTGGACATAAGCCGCTCCTTGTGTCTTGCTGTCATCTAAAAAGCCTGCATACAAGATAGGTAGAAGGTAATGTTACATAGTAACCTGTAGTGAGTTGCAAATGGGCTCCTTGAAGTGATCAATGGTAACGAAGTCGGAGAAGTATGGCAGAATGTCTTCAATTTTGATGAGATCACATTGCTGCAAAAACTCCATCGCTTGCTTGAGTTCCATCTCGTCTTTATGTGACTCGACTGTAAAAATGTCATACAATACATAATATTCTTATTGATATTTTTTTAAGATTTAAGAATGTCACATTCTTTGTTGCAGAGGTGAAGACTTCATACTACGCAATTATGTAAAGCCTACCTTCTTAAAAGAAATAAATTGTTATTAGCGGAATAATAATTTATCTATCTGTCTGTCTATAATGCATGAAAGAAAACATGTGTAAATGTGTAGGAGAGAGCGAGACAGGAAGAAGACATATAAAAGGGGTAAGGTGAGAGAAAACAAACATGTAAGTATAAAGTTAATTCAAAATTGGAAAAATAAACTGACTCAAATAAAGGAATTGTTTATAATAATTGAGTCGTGAAAGAAAACACATGATAGGATACTCTCATAATAGTTTGACAGGTGGTGCAGACGTAGCAAAGTTATAGCCCCTTTAGCCCTATGGTAAATCCGGTCCTGTTAATAGACCACATTCTGAAGCCTACCTCCTTCCAAAATTCAATCTACACCACTGCTTTATTGAATATACATAATTTAAAACAACCTTAAAGACATAACATTTAGCAGTGGCGAAGGGTGACTTTTGGAAAGAGGTAGGCTGCGGAGAAACCACACTCGTCAGATATATTTACTGGAAATAAGAAGATAATCCAACATTACTACTTATGAATAGGTACACAAAAATCAATGAAATTTCAAAAGTTCACTGATGGTAATCAAATTAAGCAATTAGTTTGAATTATGTATTCTCTTCAACATTTATAAACGCAAGATACGCTTAAAATATTTTGTCATCTTTGAAAAAATCCGTTGTTGTGTATCTGTTACAAAACAATTTATAATTTAACCCGTAAAACTAGACATTTTAAAATACTTCTATATTTAAAACACAGACTTAGGTACAACAATTTCAACTGACATAACTGACTGAATAAATTATCATAGTCTATGAATGAACTAACTGATAAATAAAAATCACGAGATAAATTATTTTATATTTTTAACAATCAATATTTATTTTATATTATGTGATTGAATCTCATAGAAATAATTTTTTTAAATTATCTTATTAATTATTTTGAATAGATGTGCACTTACGTAATAATAATATGTAAGTGCTCCTTAAATAGCTTACCGATTTGTATGGGCCGCCACAGACGTCTTGAAATTACGAATCACGTGAACATAATCCATAATGTGAACCGCGAAACGAGATGTCGCTTATTTTTTTAAACTTTCGAGAGATGCCATAAATAGTGCTTATTGAAATAGGGGAAAAGACTGTAAAATTATTATGACAATTATAGGATAGATGTCCTTGGAAATATTGAATATTATATTATTATGTGATTATTATTTAATATGTCAATATTAAATTAAAAAATATTTTTCTTAAGAAGGTAGGCTTTAAATAATTGCCTAGTATGGAGTCTTCGCCACTGCCATTTAGAGATGGCCAAGGATCACAACCTGCTGTTGTATGATTTAATTTATGTACTACGACAGTACAAAATTCGATAAACATTAAATAATAATTGTAAGGATACCTACCAATTTTGAGCCACAGTTTCTTTCTTAATTTCGCATCCTCCGGCATATCAGCGACTTTTTTGGCCAACTCCACATCATCGGTGAGAGCTAGTTCGATTGCAGACTCCCAAAGACCCAACATGGAAGATAGCTGGACACACGCTTTAGTCAGATTCTTTTCCCTGCACAGTCTGAAAATTGGAAACACTTCAGTGTCGCAGAAATCAAAATAAAAAGGAGAATTGTGCTAAGTTATAAATGTTGCTATGGTCTAATAGCGCCTGTACACCTGCATAGATTTACTAGCAGCAATAATGAGTATTTTAAACTATCGTGACAATAACTGTTTACAAGTAAAAGTGCTGACTGTCACTCCAATTCATTCGTTAACCTTTCTTACGCGGCAACTGACTTTAGTCAGCCTATACGCGCGAGTCATCCGCGCGTCAGCTGACTAAAGTCACTTCGATTTTCGTTTGCCTAGTACTGCTTTCGGCCAGGCGCGAAAAATTCGAATACAGGCGGACCTCGACTTTCAAACGTTTGACTTTCGCACATTTAAAAAAAATCGTTTTCATAAAACGTCGCGCTGTGGGGTAAAGATATCCCCCTCTCGCTCGCTCACAAGCAAGTGCATTTCTTGCATCACTTACATCCTGCTCACACCCGTCACTTTGCTTGTGAGCTAGCTAGGATAGGTTTAGTGAGTGAGAAACAGAAAAACTGCAGTGTTGATGCGAACAAAAAAAAATCAAGGACTCATAACTTCACACGATCGAGACAAAGATGGAGATTATTAGACATCCTGATAGCGGTGAATCTTTTGCATCAATCGGTCGTTCGTATGATACAAACAGGTCTACGATATGTTGTGATAATTGTGGAAATATATCTTTAAAGATTGATTCCAAAAGACACGGCATAGTTATGCATGAAATGGAAAAATCTTTGCCATCATGGATGGTTGACCAACATCAAAAAGATGTCCCTCTGAGTATTACAATTATTCAAGCGAAGGCTCTTAGTTTGCACAAAGATTGGAAGGCTAGATTAAAAGAAGATTCTAACACGATTTTTCAAGCAAGTAACGGTTGGTTTAACAATTTTAAAATGAGGTTTTCTTTTCATAATATTAAATTCACTGGAGAATCGGCTGATGCGGATAAAGATGCTGCAAAAGAATTTATTTCCTCATTATCCAAAATTATTGAAGATGGAGAATATTCCTCTAGCCATAATATTTAAGGTAGATGAGACAGGTTTATTTTGGAAAAAAATGCCTAGTCGTACATTCTTATCTAAGGAAGAATCAGTTGCCCCTGGGCATAAACCTTCTAAAAACCGATTGACATTGCTTCTTGGTGGAAACTTAGTTGGTTATTTAAAATTGATGCCAAAGTTAATTTATCATCCAGAAAATCCCAGAGCATTGAAAGGGAAAGCTAAAGAATTGCTTCCAGTCATTTGGTAATCACATAAAAAAGCCTGGGTTACTGCGTTAATATTTAAAGATTGGTTAACATTTCGAACATTAAGCAATATTTAAAAGTTAATAATTTACCATTTAAAATATTTTATTTAAAATAAGAAAAAGAAGACTGGCTAACAGTTAACTCTTGATAACTTTTTAAGGGAAACACCCGCAAACCCCACTTCAACATGTCTCTTAAACGCCTCTTAAACATCTTATATTTACTTGATAAATAAATATTTTAAAATACACACAATTAATTTTTTTTTTACTTCCCTCTACTTTCGAACATTTAACATTCGCACACACTTTCAGGAACCAATTATTTGCGAAAGTCGAGGTCCTCCTGTATTCATTTTATTTATTCAGAAATCATCCTTCTCCTGACATCTAGCCTAAACTTTTGTTCTATCTAATTTAAATAAATATTTTTCGGGAGCATTAAATATTGAAAAACGGTTGGTGCGTAAACTGTTAAATAGAATATTCGAAAGTTACATTGATCAAAGTGAATTTACAAAACATTTTTACAAAAGGAATGCTTTTGGAGATTGCATTCATTCCTCTATCTGCTAGTATAATATTATCCGCGAGTTAATAGTTTCGGAAAATAATTTGAACAAGGTGTAATTTAAATATAGGAGTCCACGATTTAATATTTCTCTTTGTTTATCGTTGATTAACATTTTTAAATACTATTTTTTGGTTATACTATTATGTAAAACGGACAATTTTTTTTTATTTACCCCAGTTATCAGTCATTTATAAAGAAAAGATACGTTAAGTGAATTGAATTAAGTGAATAAACATTTTCACACAATCGAAAAAAATTTAAAACAGTTTTTGTGATAGCTATGTATATTTTGCGTGTTCGATTTTTTGGTGATTATTTTAAAATGGATATCCCTGCTAATTTGTATGATGAAATGGGAGAGGCAATTCATGATCCTGAATATGCCGGATATAATTGCTCCCACTAATTAACGACAACATCCTCGCAGAGTCTGTCATGTTTGTGCAAATTCAAAACATAAACCAAAAACTAAAAAGTATTCAAGATATAATGTGTTCCGAGTGCAATGTGCAGTTATGCGTATACCCGTGTTTTAGACAATATCATGAAAAGCTTAATTATTGAAATTTTGAAGTGCTAAAAAAATATTATTACGTATAACATTGGTGTTGATTTTATGTGTTCTGTTTAATGTAGGTATAGCGTCACGATTAATTATCAAAACAAACTAATAATTTGAATTTAAAAGTGGGGTGTAAATAAATATTTGTCGAAATTTATTAAGTGGTTTGGGTAGCTGGTAGACTACAAGAATACTGAACTGTTTATCATCTGTCGTCGACGCATTTGTCCAGCGCCGATATGTCACTGTCATGGCGGCACTCGAGTAAAAAATATTAGGTTTGGTCATAAACATTTTTGAACTTGACACTGAATTTTTACGACTCTATTTGTGTATGTTTGACTGACATTTATTACGATTTATTGATGCATGAAATCAGAACGCGCACTGTTGTATTAAGCCGGGATTCGTAATGCTTTGAAAGGGTTAAGAGTGAGCGAGTCGCGATGTTGTCATTTTATCGTACTATTTCGTACTATTTGACTGGTAGTGAAAATCGGTCAACCTGAAAATCGAATAAATTCTATTGTGGCATGAAAATTCAGAAGCTTCCAAACTTTTTTGATTCATGTATGCAATCTTGCCAACTGCATGATAATATACATTTCGAGTAAATACCCACATATTCACATAATATATGCATTTACTATATCATGTTTTGATATTTTAAGGAAAAACTTAGCGGAAACCTACCTCAATGCGTAATGTTTATCATAATTAATCATTGATTGGCCTTGTGAAGCCAAGTATCTCATGAGAGCTTCCGGATCGTACGTGGTGTACAGCGATACCAGATAATTATGAATAGCCTGATCGTTGCAGTCCATCGATTTAACACAAAATTCCAAATAGCGAACCATCTCTTTGACGTGCGCATTGTCTGGGTCGCACGAAATCAACGCCGGCAACAATTTCGACGGATTCAATTTCTTCCCTTGCTCAATCAGCGCCGTGACGGTCGGCTGAGGTATCTCCTGCATCAAAATGGGAGTAAACTGATAAAAGAGATCGCGTTTGCCCTGCTCTTTGAGAACGGCCAGTGCCTGCATGTAACTCTTCTTGTAAATATTCTGGCGAATCACATTTTCGAAATCTTTATTGATCACCGTCAGCTGGATTAGGTTTTCTTTGTCGCCGTGAGAAGCCATCAGATCGTATATGACGGACTTATTTCTTTGGATGCACTCGCTGACTTTTGGTAATTTCAAAAACAGTTTAAACTCTGCTTGCAACATTTCGTATCTTGTTGAAACTGCGTTTTCTTTAATCTTCAACTCATTGATTTGCCATAGATATAATTCTATAATCCAGATGACGAGCATTGTAATTTGTATTTGATCCTGCTTGCCTTGTGTTTCCAGTTTTCTCTCCAAGTATACTTTGAGAGCATCAATTTTCTCCGATTCCAAAAATTTCAAACAGATACTTTCGAAGGTGGATTGGGTATCAGCGAATATCCTAGCGCTGACTTCATACTCACCTTTATTGAAGAGCATTTCCGCTTGTTTCACGTTAATTATATCAATATGAGCAGGATTATTTTCGCAGTATTTCTTTGCGAGACTGAATTCATTCTTATCTGCGTATATTTGCCAAACGTTTCGTTCCTCTTTGCTTACTTTATACCTGAACACGGCTTTGTCTGTGATAACCCATGCAGTATTCTTAATAGGATCTTTTACTATGTTTATAAGCTTTCCGAATGAATCGAAATATTCTTCATAGACCAGCTGTTCATTTAACAGGCTGACAGCTTTCACGTGATCCTCATACAACAGTAATGTGTGAAATTCTGTTAAAACAAATGCCAACGGTGTATCCATTTTTTCCACTTCCACTTTTTTCTTAATTTCTTGGGTAGCTGGTTTTGTTGGGTTTGCTAGGTTCATTGGTTGTGCTGGGTTTGCTGGGTTCGTTGGTTTTGGTGGGTTTGTTGGCTCGGGGATTTTTTTGATAGGCGGTGGTCGTGAGAAAGGCGGGTAGGACAGCGGCGGGTGTTTTTTCGTATCTGATATATTAGAAATCTCTTGATAAGACGTTTGGAGCTGAAAATTTAAAAATATTCCTTGTTTAAAAGAACTGGTTATATGAGAAAAATAAATTTAAAAACAGAGCGTAAGGACTCCACACGATGACCAGTAAACACAGACCATATTGTGAAATTATCATAATAAACAATTCGTGAAGATTTGTTGTAATGGTGTGATTTTAATTATGATATGATTGCACTGCAGGTGCTACAAAAATGGCAGTTTCTATTTTCAAAAAATATGGAGAAGTCAACAAAAATGCATAATTTCTTTCATATATGTATATCTTCTAAACAAAGTATTGTATACTGTCGTTTTTTTTGCAAAAATGTTTATTTGCTTATTTGTTATTTGCTCCATGTGACTGCTTGAATTAAAATAAAATATGTATCTAATGAAAATTAGTACAAAATCAAAACGACTCGATGAGCATTCGCATTACAGTGCATGTACCTGTTATGCGATCATTACATTGCAATAGTTCAGCATAGAAAACTGAACAAAATGTAAAATTACTGCCATTTGAATATACACAATTAATACGGTAGCGATCATCGCATAAGTAAAATCGACATTTATATTTTTTTGTCCATTTATTTGAATATAATTTGAAAGTGTTGAAATAAAAATTGGAAAGAAATAACCTAGAAGCAAAAATAAGTTTCGGTTATCATTTACTGTCAGTACTGTCAAAATATCATTATATTCCAATTCACAATTTATGGAAACATTCAGCAGATCACCTCATTAATTTTTGAAGTAACTTCAATTTGTAATTCAACAGGAAACCTCGTATTTATACATTTGACATTGCCAAATTTGGTAAGAGAATAAAAAAAACCTCACATTTCCGTGATATACACCAAGCTCCGTCAGCCAGCCAAACTGCGTGGGGATTTTCTTAGTCTTGTCGAAGAAGAACTGTAATTTGGAGTAATTCAAGGAGGTGGATGCCTCCCCGAAGGGCGTCTCCGGTTTGTTCAGATACGTGTTGAATATGGATTGCAGGAGCGGCCGTTCTTCCAAGTTTGTCACGCCGTTAAACTGATACAGACGCTTTGGTGTAGCCACAAATATAAAATATTTATTAGTGTTGGCGACTCGGTGGAATTCAATGCCGGTTATTGGGATTTGTTCACCCTTTCCGACATCGAAAACCTAAAAATAAAAAAAACCGTCACGTCAAAATCCTTCATGGTTTTCACTACCATAATATAAGGAATAATAAATAGCAATTTATATTTGAGTTATAATATGTAAAACCAATGACAGCAATCAGGCGGTACACACAGAAAATCAATTCAACATCAACTCCTTAGCTCAATAATTTGTTAATTGTATGTGTGCCGTCCTAACATAACATAATAGTGCCTTTACACGTGCATGGATTTACTTGCTCCAATAGTGTGTTAATTAAATATCGCGATAATAACTGTTGACACATAAAAGTGCTGATTGTCTCACCAATCTCATTTTTCAAACGTAAGCGAGACCCGTTGTTGTCTTTTTATGGTGCTATTTGATAAGCTGTGAAAATTGATAAACTTATCTTTTTCGGCAGGTTTTCCACTGTAGTTCTAGATGCACGTGTGTTTTTTTAAATAAACAGTTTATGAGAGTGATAGATGTTCCAATTGAATCGAAATAGATCATTCGATTTTATTTCAGGATTAAATCAGACAGAATGTAGGTATGTTGGTACATAATCAATGACACGTAATCATATGTTTATAATAAAATAATAATGTAAGTACCGAAAGAATTCTGAATGATCTAAAAGTAGGTAGGTACTCGTTATTACCCCATTTACACGTGCTTGGATTTACTGCTGACAGTACGTATTGTTGCAGTCATAACAAGAAAATACATGTGTAAACACGTATTATCGTGCAAGTTGCAAGATTGCGTGCATGGATCAAAAAAGTTCAGAAGCCTCTGAATTTTCACACGATAATTTCAACCATTTTTGATATTTACCAATTTTTACAACCAGTCCAATAGCACAATAAGATGACAACGCGAAGAACGAGATTGGCGAGACACATTGACAAAACGACATGTAAATTTGCCAGATCCAGGATTCGAATACAGAAACCCAAGACTATTAGCAGAGACGTTACCACTAGACCTTCGCGAGCGCTGGCCTTAATATAATATTCTAACCTAGAAAGTAATGGAGTTGATCGGACAAATATTGGCGATATCGCGATATAATATGAGTATAATTCCACATACTAATATTCATGCACGGTATATTGTCATTGTAATCTGTCGAAGATATTTTACATAATGATGACTTGCAAAGAAAACAAAAAAGGTTCAGCAGACGCTTTTACGTATTACGGGTTAATTGGGATATGTAGCTTTCAGTGGCGTACGGTGATTTTTGAGACCAGGCAAGCTCCTCATTATAAGTGGTTTTACTTATCAAATCAGTCATATCTGAATATCTATATAATAATGGGGAATTTATGTTGAAGGTATGTATTTTGTAAAATAACATTATTTATTATTATTTAATTAGATATAAATGTTAGAAAAACTATTGAATTTGTAAACAAAAAAGTAAAATTATTCTATAAATATATTGAATGAATAAAATAAATATTTATGTGCGTAGCACGCTATATATACTATGGCCGGGTGAAGCGCAGAAACAAATTGTACGTGAATATAATTTTGTAATAAGATGGCAAAACAATATGATGTCAGTTTTTTTGGCAAATTGAGTTATATTATATAACTGCAGACTCGTCTCAGTGAGATCCACAAGATATCAAAATATGGTATGTCTAGGTCTTATAAGTTAGGAGAAATAAGCTGTGTCAATATGTTATATGTCCATTGTTTGAATATCTTTCGAAGTTTAAAATTGCTCTCCTGATCAATTTAGAAAAACGGACATATCGTGTTTTGCCATCTTACTACAGAATCATGCATGGATGGAAAGGTGCATGTTGGGCGTAACGCAGAAAGATCACAAAAGAAACCAATGGATAAGGAAGCAGACAAGAGTACGCGATGTGATAGAGGTCGCTAAGATGAAATGGTAATGGGCTGGGCATGTCGCTCGGTGAGTGGACAACTGCTGGAACAATGCCATCGTACAGTGGTACACAAGGGCTAGTAAACGTCCACAAGCATGCCTTAAAACCTGCTCGATAGACGAGCTCATAAAGTCCGGTGGATGTGCATGGCAGCGAAGAACTAGGGTGGATGAAACTAGAAAAGGTTTTCAATCAGCAGATGATCGACCCCGGTGGATGATTATGATGATTATTCATGCACGCAACTCTCCAACGTGTGGGGAACAAATCTTGTCCAGAGAATTACGCATTCAGATTAATGCAAAGCGTGCTCAAATGCTGTACTGTAGAAGGCAGTGGCCATGAACACTCGCGCATCAGTATCCGTAGAATTTCAAGCAGGTGCGTCAGGCGGATGATTGTGTTAACTCTACGGATTTTATTCATGACACAACAATGCAATGATTACAATTTATATAACCTTTTCTATGCATCACTATATTACTATGGCAGTATCTGACAGGCTGTAGATTTTTAACAACACACGTTGAATGTAGAGCCTCTTACTACAATCGCTGTAATACTGATAATTTGTGATTTAATATTTCATAATTATTAAAACAGATGTCACTGTGTGTTTAATTTTTTAGATTATGTAAATCAATCAACAGTGGCTAGTAATTTGAGCTTAAAGTTGGACCAGATAATTTGCGAAGTGTATATGTGCGGCCAGTTGATCACGGCCTCATAGAGCGAGATAACTCGCTGAAGGCATAGAACCGGTTAATATAATGTTTTTTTCTATTAATATGACAAGTATAATATAATCATGATAGTATTTCCACGGTTTTAACAAAATTAACGTTCTTAATCTTATGGATATTTTATATTGATGGATGCGCTGCACTCAGCATCTATGAACCGTACGCCACTGGTAGCTTTAATATACAGACAGCATATTTATCCAGATTTATAATGATTTCGGAGTTAAGGGTTATATCGGAAAAAGCTGCAGAAGCAATAAAAATACAGTCCTAGAACAAAATCTCCAGAAATTCTAATAGATTTTCTCTTACCAATCCATCGACATCTCTGTTACCATATAAAGGCAGATAGTTTGGCAGCTTGAAAATAAATACATAATCACGATCAAATAAGGGATTAATTTTATTACTGTGGTATACAGGGATGCTTGGTTAGTAGCTTAATTCAATGGCATTGAGCGGAGCAGAGCCATTCCACATAAACCAGTGGTGAAGACCAGTGGCGGCCGGTGATTTTTTGGATTGTAATTTTTGAGGGTGCGCTGGAAACCTACCTTATTGAAAAATGAAATCAATTCGGCGTTATTTTTAATTTGACAAAACGTTATTGACATTTTGGAAATTACCTGTATATTTTATATTTGTAATAAAACATGTTGCGAGTTACTTAAATCTTTATTGGATTTGTTTTAAGAAACGATTGCATCTCTTATAGTAGATAAATACCTCTTACTTTCAACGTAAGCCATCTTATTCTATATAAGTACATTATCTTTAGCAATTTGTACACTGTATGAATAATGATTATTATGAAACTGCACTTTGTGAAATAGTATTAAAATTTATTAGCTTATCACTATAATTCATGAATTAATAATTTTCTATGCCTATTATAAATAACCGACATCATTTCGCATTTGGTAAAATAATAATTTTCCAGAAATGCGGTAGGTACCAAAATTATTTTTATCTTCATTGATTTAATTTGCAGTAAACATAAATCAAAATATCTTTCCGACATTCTATTATATTTCTTACCCATTTTAAATTTATAAAATAATGAATTCTATTGTATTTAGTTTAACAGGCATTTTACATAAGAGATTGCTAAATATGATACTAAACATAATTTGAGCGTGAAGTCGCGGCGTCTATAATAACAAACCATAATTCAAATCTGTAATTGCTCTCTACTCAGAACAATATGATGTCATTTTACCCGGTCGGCGCTCGATATTCTGGAACTTACGCATGGCGTAAATGATTAGCACGGTTTAAGTTGTTTTATAATGGCTTTAGTTAATACTAAGCTTTGGGTTCATTTTAAGTAAACAAAATTATTGCCGGAGCGCTAACGATTTCAGCGAGGATGACGTACACGGTGCATAGTGCCTGTATTATCGCCGATTGGGAATGTGGGCACATCGGTTTGTGGTTTGCATTACAATAAGTGAGCGATAATATTAAAAACCTATGAAGAAAAAATATGATTTACGATATTGAACGATGTTTCATAGCAATGCAAGCAGTGCGGTGCACTTGCATGATGTTAGACCAGCCGCCGCTGGTGAAGACTACTTTCGTTGGATGACGGTACGCAATGATTAAACCAAAAGAATAATACTAATGCATCGGTAAATGTACGACAATTCATTTTTCCAGCTTATACCCAAATTCATTTTCAGACTTTTGAGACTGTACCGTCACTTTCTGCAGTGTGGCACTACGACACAATAGTGTGTCATTTAATATTTCATGTTTGATCATATAATGTACACATTCACCATTGCGTATAGAGCGACACACTTGTTCTGTGGCTCATGTCTGGTTACTATGTACATACCGTATTTCAAAATAGTGTCAGTGTTTCTACATCCATCAAAGGGCGTCAATGTAGATATATTTACTATCAAAGTATGTATATTCTTTCACTGAAGATTGAAGAAATAACAAAGATGTCATCAAATTAAAAATTCATTCATGAAATTTGGATGTCTCTTAAATATTGTACATTATTTTTATTTTAGAATTACAAGAGGCACAAAAAAACTGGTGTAATATTCAAGAAATTGTATGATGTGGTTACAAATAATGTTGGCTTTGAAGACATTTACCAGATACATAGTGTACAGACTAGATAAAAAATATCGTCACTGTTCTGGCAGAAGACACTAATTCAAAAAAATTACATATTGAGCTAGTTATACCAAAATGTTCCTTATTTCAAACTTTACCGTCTGGAAACCTTCTTAATAAATAAACAATCTTTATTTTAAAGTGATCGTTTTTACGATTACTTAACAACTCACATGATAGACCATTTCAAACATTTTAACAACTTCAAAGTCAAATTACTCAAAACTAGTATTCTCCAGTTAGTGTGTTCTGCCAGAACAGAGACGATATCAGATGTAGTAGAATCTAAATGCTAAGTAGTCATACCCTACAGAGAAAACTGTTTGAATTTAAATTAAAAATAACTATTGAGACCTAATATTATTTATGTTTATACCTGTTTCCAGTACTGCTCAATTCCTCCCGATTGAAACATCTTCTCTCCATTCTGTGAAATCTCCGTCTCCAAAATGAGGCCCTTGGATGTACCCAACAGTATTGGGCCGGTTGTTGACTCAGATGTATTCTCAAAATTCCACCCCACCTGGGTGACTTCGTAATTTTTCGATTTTGTGACGGATTTTAGTTTATCCGACTTCCGGTGAATGTAGAGCAGTTCCGGATTGTAAGCCGGATCGCTCTGCTTCATTGTGAACGAGAGGATCACATGATAGCCCAGAGGATCCACAAACACACCGCTCAGTTTAGAATTGGCTTGAGTATATTTTGAAATAGATATTTCTGAAATAAAAGAGATTTTTATATTTTCAGATCAATAGATGTAAATATGGGCAGTATATGGGAAGATAGTAAAAGGTGTGCAGAAAAAGATGATTATTAGATATTCGCTTAAGAGCGTACTTCAGTGAAATGGCAAATAATTTTCAACAGTAGGTGTGACGAAATTTCTCACTAGTCACCAATCGGAGACCGACAGTCGAAGTGTCCGCACGTCGATTTGTTTTGATGAACGTTGGATGAAAATATTCTTAAATTTTGTAAAGATGACTAAAAAAACTTTACGTATGTACTTAAAAAAGAAAACATATCAATGAATATACTATTATTATTAGTAATATAACAATAAACATAACATTAAATGGACGCATGTTGGATTTTTATGACAAATTATATTTCGTTCGGCAAGCGTCATTTGCACAATCCGCGCATCGCCTACCCACGATCTTTTTAGACCATGCCTCAACTGAAGTATAGCCTTAACCTATTAGGGCTGTAAACAGTCCATGCTTTGAATCTAAGCACACATTGCAAAAACAACACATGATTTTGATCCAGCGCCAGAATTAAATCCCGTGATCCACGATTTAGAGACGGTTATTTCTACCTACTTTGCTGTATGATACATAGTATGAATGGATAGGACAGCACTATTTTGTTAAATGATATTTTAATAAATCAGGTATATCATAGTCATCAGTATATAGAAACATAGCATGACATCGAGATGTCGAGATTCTGGCTCAGTTTTTTCCGCTGATTAAGAATCTGCCGGGTGCCACTCTGGCATAGTTTAACTGAATTTAAAAACTAATCTATACCATCTGCAATTTGTATTCTCAGTTCAATGAAAAACTTACAAATGAACATTAAAAAACTAACTAACACCATAATAATATGTAATACGTATTCTTAATTCAACGAAAACAAATAAGTATGACTGAAAAGTGTCCATTATTTTGTTGGATCGCTCATAGCATATTAAAACTATTATGGTTTGGTTTAGGCAGGGTTTAATTGATTTTCACAAACTAAGCAATACCATCTGGAGTTTGTAGTCTTAGTTTAATGAAAGCAAATATGTATGCCTGACAAAAGTTTTGCGTGCACTATTTATGTCAGATCTGCACTTCTCATAAGCTGTGTGCATATCATGAAATGAAAAATTATAGGTTATATCAATGTTTACCATCATACGCAGTTGGGTTTTTCAGGTCGATCCTGAATAATTTGCTGTTGGCCATTGCTATCACCAGATAGCCACTGGCAACACCGACATGCGTGATGTCATCCGATGGATTAAAGTCTATCCTCTGTTTAGAGAATATTGGCACATCTTCTCTTAGCTGCATGTTCACATATCCTGAACTGGTCAATGGGGTCGGTTTTAGGGCACTGGATATGGGTTTGGTGCCCTGCGACGCCTGTTGATCGAACATCGAAGTCATGGTGCTGGATAAAATAATACAATTTACAGCAGTGGTGGCAACCTAAAAAATTGAACAAGAAATTTTCAATAATCACTCACAATGTTATATATTTATAATCTTTTTCAACTGATTCAGCATTACATATCGTCGGTCCCTATTAAAAAAGTCGGACCTGAAATTTTGTCATTTTCGGATTATTACGTAAAAGTAATTTAAACACTTTAAACATTTATACTACAATCACAGTTTTTTTTTTTGTTTGAAAAATTTCGAGATATTCAAGTTAAAAATGACGGATCTACCGAGAGTGTCCGAATAACAATGTCGGTTCTTACCAACTGACATTGTTGGCTGGGCGTGGGTGAGCAAGATGCGTCGGATCTGACAGTTGCTGCTATGTTCACCGGACAGACGGATGTTTTTATAAACGTTTAGAAAAGTTTCTATAACCCGTATTTTTATTCATTATGGCAAGCAATAGGTCACAAAGGATATTTGATGAAACATCTTTGATTACTCGTACTGAAAAATAGCATTTTGCAGATCCAACTTTTTTAATAGGGACCGACGATATTATGTCATTCATTTCGACTTGAAACACATGAGTCAAAGGCTGCCTGTAAGTCAGTCATACACCATCTTGTAAGCGGATGCGTCATGATTGATTCATGATGTAATGGTGAACAACTATAACATCTATTCAGTCAGCTTTTTTCATTGACGATCTGAAGACAGAAGCAAATCAAATAGATGCGGACTGTGGATCAGGTAGTGGCGACGACTTTATACTAAGCGGTTATCCCTACCTTCTACTTTATTAAAAAAACTATTTTTTAAATAAATTACATATTAACTAACTTATTAAAATGTATTATTTAAAGAACTGTCTACATAAATATTGTTATTGGATTGTAGTCTTGCCCATTTACAGTAGACGGTGTCATACAATAATATATTACTACAGCTCGAGCAAAGCAGGCTGTTGTAATTTCAAATATTTTACACGCATACAAAACATACATACATTTTGTAAACAAATACGCAGATGACGTCCTAGTGAGGCGGTTTTTATCTTTTTGAAATTTGATTTTTCTACTAAAATGTAATTTTGTATGTAAACTGTGGCACAGAGGATAGCTAGGTGGACAAATGAAACCGTGGGATTTGGCAATATTTCATTAGTTATCACTTAGGAACATAATATAACAGTACATAGGTATTTATTCAAAAATTATCAATGATTCGACTGGGTCATTTATTGCTCACCTTTTGTAAAGTTTTAGATTGTACACTTAACCATATTATTCAACTCATCTAGATTTAGTAGTTAAATTACCAATATAACGTTTTAAAATTCAATGTGCTATGGATACTACTATGGATGGTACTATGGGAAGTATAAATAAAATGAACGAATAATCATCCTTCACTCAAAGCACTATGACAGATAAACATTACTGAAATGTCAGAAATGAATTTCATTGCTGCCAACCAGTGTTACCATCTTTTTCAATGGTGAAAATTATAGTATTCCTGAAAAAACTATAGTACAGGAACATTTTTCGCTCGAATCCTTCAAAATTATAGTATTTTTGGTATATTTACCTAAAATTATAGTATTTTACATTTTTCGCGGATTCAAAATTATAGTATTGTACTAAAATTACAGTACGGTTGGCAACACTGCTGCCAACCAGTAAATTTTATTCGTTTACAAAAATATCTACGAGTAAAACCATGGCGATAATTATTCTGAAAATAATAATGATGAAAGGATTAACCTATCCATGTAATGACAAATTATGATGTTCTGATTTGATTAAATTTATGCGAGTCTTTCACTAATAAAATTATGTAATTTATTTGGAACTTCAAAGAAGAAAATTTTACTAATGGCAACACCGATATTGTAGACGTCAAAATAAAGTTACTTATATTATTATCTATGTTAATAAGCTAGGTTACTGGATTAGAAGTATAAATATTATAACAAATTCGTTAGAAAATGAATGACAATGACGGAGAAAATAGTCATCGAATACGAAAGAAAAGTTTATCTCGCAAATGTGACATAACTTTTGGAACATCAATGGGTAATTTGGAGGCTGAATTAATTTATAAAAAGTTTGCTTTCGCTGATCCCTCCAAATTGAAGAATGATATTTGTCGAACATGCCTATTGCATCCCAGCGATATGATTCTTTTGACAGCGAAAGAGTATATTGGTGGAGCATCTAGACTTATTCTTGATATTTTGAAGTCATTATCCAAGGTACAACACTGTTTACAATATGTACTGAGTTAGAACCCGCTTCAGAAACCATATTACTGAGATATCATTATAAAATATACATTTTAGAATAACACCATGGTCCGTCTGCTTTCAAAGGCTGTACAATTCATGAACTGCATGATGTACACAACATAATAAATAGGTGGTTGTTTGCAGTTCCTACCGATTGACTGCAGATACGTTTGTGTACAGCGGAATAACAAAACGTCATAATCTGAAATATTAAATGATGTATTGAGGTTCTCCTTTGCATCAATTTCTATAGTTTTACAATGCAATGTTGTGAAATCAAAAATGAATATTTTTTTGCTCTACAATTCTTGACAGTTTACGCCCCCTACAAAGCGTCTTTAAATTTCCATTGGTGTATTCTAGCCATCTCAGTATAGGGTGTTTAACTCTTTTGTGACCGTCAGAAAATGCTTACATAAACCGTTAATTAAAAATTGTATAACTTTTTAACTTACCAATATATTATCTCAATCAAATATTTAGAAAATATTTAAAATACATAAGTAAATACATCAAATAAAATTACATTCCAATGTTTATCATTCTACGATTAAGTCTATTGAATAAATTTGTGATTTAAATCAAAATATTTAAAAATGTTTTTATCCACTCTAGAACGAGGCTATGTATTGGTTTGAAAGTCGGCAAACCTCTGTTTTTTCCTTTTATTTAAATTTATTTTGATTCTGATCCTGTAAGTATTTTTCCATCATATTATGTAGATTCATGAAATATCAAATCCAGACTATCCATTTTATTTCCTCACTTATGACAGTCTTTTTGGTTACCAGAGAATGTGGTGATGCACACCTGTACATTTTATGGCAAAGTCTTTCAATATCTTTAGATGCCACTGTGGCGTATGTGGTTTGTACTGTTAGATAACACAGGATGTCACATTGGCGGGAGCAGTATGTATGTATGTTGACTATGTATTTTTTTAGATTTCAGAAAATGATCGAATGCCTGTTGGTATATGTACTCAGTGCCTTGAAAATGCTAAACTTGCATTTTGCTTTAAAGAACAGTGTCAGAAAGCGGATTCTGTTTTAACAGAATATTTTGAAATGGTGAGAACCCCTTCATCTTCACTTAAAGTGTATTCACAGTGACGTCCGTAGACAAAATACCACACCTAGGCAGCGCCAAAATGCCGCCCCATTTTTATATCATCCTATCATGACTCCAATATTTAAGAAATGTGTTGTATGGATACATTACTTACTAACAAAATATATACCACTAAAATATACAAAATTAATTTTAGATATAAAAAATGACTAAATATAATATAGGTAATTACGTTAGACACTTACCCAAATCACCAGAAGTCTCAGGTTCTATTTGGTGGATATTTCTGATACATTTGGTTTGTGCCATTTAGCAATACACAGATTTATTATTTTCACAATATTTTACAATGCTATTATTGTGCATAATACATGTAAACAAAATAATTTTAGCTATTTCTATATATACCAAATGATTCTCTTTGGTTTGCCGCCCTTCGAGTAACTGCCGCCCCCAAGTGATGCTCTATCTGCCTACCCCCACGGGACGTCACTGTGTATTCATGTCTGTAAACATATCAAAGATTTCGAAAAACCTTCTTCTATAGAGGTGGAGCCTAAATATATGAAATTGAAGCAAGAAAAAAGACTTGATCCACTAATTAAAGTTAGCTACAGCATTGCAGGTCTGCACTATTTACGTCGGGTCTTAACAGCCTACCTCCACCCTTTGCCATTAGTTGATCATAATATAAGAACCACGAATAGCAATGTCATTTTCGAAGAAAATGCCTCAATATGGTATCATTATTGTATTGACTTGAAAATTTTGACACTGGCATCATAGCAAAACAAAAATATCGACTCCTGTTGAATAAAAACAAAAGTATCGATTTTTTGGCACCTTGAAATTAACTGTATAGGTATAATGAATTATTGTCTCTTCAAACATTTCAGATCAGAACGAAAAATTCATCAAATATTACACATCAACCTGAATATGTCGAAAGCGAATTCATGATTACTAATGTGAATGATATAGCAGATTTGAAGAAACCTCGCGAAGAGTCCATATTTGGTGACGAATTTAATGATTCAAAAAATGTTGTAGCCTTTCGAAGTACTTCTGACGATGATGAGAACACTTGTGTAGATTATTTCAAAGCGGAAGTATTTGATGTTGAGAAAATAAAAAAAGAAGAAAAAGCTCATAATATTAACACACGACACGTATACGCGGATAGAAAACGTATGTATTAATTAAGTATTCAAAGATGTTGAAAAAAACTTTTATTTTATATCATATGAAATTAAAGCGGAAAAAAATAGTTATTAATTAAATCAATATTGCTGGATTCATTTGTAGTACTGTAGATGACGATTAGTTATGGTGAATGTGCATAGTGTCTGAAGATTCCGAAAGATGAAACCCTAGTTGCTTAAACGATTCAAATAGAAAAGTATCAAACTTAAATCGGTTTTAATTCAAATTCTTATTCCATCAAGTACCTTTAGCCTATACCAATTTAATTTTACTAAAACGATTCTGAAATCTCCATCAAGTATTGTAGTACCTACGTCCGGGTCTTTTCAAAAGTTTCCGTATTAAAAATTCTTTATAATTCCTTAGTTCGAAGCAGGCTTGACAGTGAGTCTATTGTTTAGGCACCGTATCAGTTGAAGTACGGCCTTATGGTTGAGAGGGTTCAGAAGCAATTATTATTGAGACTCCTTTACCCAAGACTGTACGGATACTATCCGTGGCTTTATTCAACTGACTTTCTTTTAGATATCCTCACTGTAGAGATCTATATTTGGCGATGTAATTTTTCCGACTTATACTTGGTATAATTGCGAACACTGTCATTCTATGTAGTGTTAGCCTCGTTTGAACCTGATATCTACCTTAGATATCGGGGACATCAGTTGTTTTTTCTCCCAAGATGCAAAATTAACGTGCCATTGGTAATGCCAATTGGGCAGGCATTAACTATATTCAACCAAATCTTTTTGGATACTTCTATAAATAGGGTCATATTTAAAATAATTTTCATATTTACTGTTTATACTCTTTTTATACTGTTCATCAAATACTGCTTCTATTTCTTTGTTTTTATGTTGTGTGTGAACGAATTTGTAATTTGTAAAGCTACTAATTATGTAAATAAATAAATTTCAATTTGTACGAAAACTACAAAAATTCTACACCGTGTCGGCTCTTCAACGGGTACAGGGTGTCACATCAGAATTTAGCGAAGGCAATACTATTTTCCTCATTGAAATTGAATATTACTGGGCATGCATTGCATGTATAATATTGTCGTTTTCATTTGCAGACAATCCATGTGCAGTATGCAATAAGAAAGTACGTAATATGCAACAGCATATGAAAAGACACAATGGACGTACGCACACCTGCGAAGAGTGTGGCAAATCTTACCCGAACAGGTGTGATCTCAGAAATCATCTCAAGATCCACTCTGCTGATCGTCCGTATAAATGCGATGATTGCCCGAAAGGTATGATTATGTTTTTAATTTTTTTAGTTTCTCTCCATTTATCGGAAGTTGGGGGGGGGCAAAGGCTTTGAAGAAGACCTATAAACCTTCTTGCAATATATATATTTAAAAAAAAGTTTAATGTTTAAATTTTTTTTTTCGACCATTTCCGATCCTAATAAGATCATACGGGCCTCCACGGAGTGGAGGTTTGTATTAACAAATTTTAGTTTTTACGAGAAATGGATGTCAGCCACTTGCTCAACCATTAGGTCCATACTCTGACTCATACGCAAATTGAAAAACAATATGACAATGTGTACTTGCCAGACCCAGGATTCGAATCTGGGACCCACATAATTTTAGATATTTTGTAGATAAACGAATATCATTTTACTATTATCCACATTGGTTTGGATTAGGCAGGGTTTAATTGAATTTTAAGCAGTAATAAATACTATGTACACACTTGAAACTTAGTTCAATGAAAACAAATACGTTTGACTGACAAAGTTTAGTATGCTCTATTGATGTCGGATCTTAACAGCCTACAACTCGCCCCTCGCCACTGATTGACAGTTATATTCTAGAAACACTTTGCTTATTGATTTTAAACGTATGTTTTTATTAATTCTGCAGAGTTTACACAGAAGTACAAATTGAAGCAACACATGCTCGGCCACGAAGGCAAAAAGGCATTCATGTGCGAGCTATGTGGGAAAGGGTAAGTTTAAAATACACTTTACGTTTGTATTAACGACGTTGAAGCAAAACTTCTCTACTAGAACACGTTATAACGCCAAAGTTATTTATTTATTTGAAAACAAAACATTTGAATATGAAGAGAACTGGTTATAATTAAAGATTAATCTTAGATGAGAGAAGAAAAAAAATTATGTCAAACAATAAAATACAAATGTCAATGTCTCCAGGGAACACATTGACTAGTCTCACGGCCCTCGCTAATGCTGTCTGATAAGCTTTACATTAAAAAAATTCTCACATAGTTAGTACTGTTAGAATGAAATGGGTCGAGGGGGTAAGATGAAGACTGGATGGGGAGTTGATTGAAGTGGGGTTTATTGCACGGTAAATAGATACAACGGTAGACTGACAGGTGCTAGGTTCAAAGAGCAGGGTACACCCTGGGAGGATCGGCTCCGCCCGGGGCATGGCGATAGGGTGTACTGTTACTGAGATGCTGAGATGAACTAAGAGAGACCATCAACTATGACTCGCCATCTATGTACATGAATACAGGTAAATTACAATAGTCATTGTTGATGTTATTTCCAACTTGGAAATCTGCTGACCAACGTATTGTTGCCATTTAGAAACATTTTGATGACCAAACATGAGATAGCCGATTGCTATTGAGGCATGTCATTGCCTGCAGAAAGCGCTGATGCTAGATGAAGCAATTGATAGTTAAATGACTTGTTGATTCTACGTTATCGAAATTCATGCTGACCAGGCATAAGGTTATTGACCGCTATAGTATGTATTCATTCATAAATTAAGATATATATATATTCTTTTTTTTACACTTCAATAGGCTATGAGGCCCAAATAGTACATAGTATATTTAGTAATAGTAGAAGAGAAACACCTAGGCATTGAGAAAATCAGATAAATATATTGTGACCTCACTGAGAATCGAACTCGTGGCCCCCGGATGAAAGGTCAGCGCCTTACGCACCGGACTACGGGGGTAATTAATGATAGCTTAACACTAAAGCACACCCCCCATAAATGCGATGGATGTCCCATTCATTCACTTAAATGCTATATTTCTGAGGTTGTTCCAAATTATGTATCTATGCTCAATAAAGAATGTTGTATTAATACTATCGACTGAAGGTACTTGATGGAATTTGAATTTAAATTCTAATGGATTCAAGCTCTGTACTATTTCATTTAAGTAATTTTTTGCGACCCGGGTTTCACCTTTCGGCATCTTCAGGCGCCGTGTACACTCACCAAAGGTAAACACACTTGTGACTACACAACAAACAACACGAAAACACACATGAGACTATATTATGGTCTATGTTATTGATACAAAATTTATATATGTATGTATGAGAATGTATGGATGAGGATTTAGGTATGTATAAGTGTATATTAGGTGAGTTTATATATATTATATTAGATGAGTTTATATGTATTTTTTAAAAATATGTTATAAAAAAAGTAGGTACCATGTAAGAGTATTATTAAAGACTAATATCTCATGAGTTAACCCCATTAATTATTTTTCTTAGAATTGACGATTTTCACCTCTTGAATGTAGTATTTTTATTGTTCAAAAGAATAATGATCTATTATTATGTTTTGACGATTTATTATAATATGCTATCTAGGGTATTGTTATTAATAAGATAGGGTTTTTACTAATTAGGTTTTTTCCTGACACTTCAACTATTCATAAGTTGTTTATTGTATTTTTTTGTAACCTTTGACTTGATAGGTAGGTAATGGAGTTTTTACCTACTTTATTATATTGATTTATTATATAAGCCAGAGTAAAGAGAGTTCGTTGTCAGTGTGTGTTTACCTTTGGTGAGTGTACACGGCGCCTGAAGGTGCCGAAAGGCGAAACCCGGGTCGCAAAAAACGACTTAAATGGAATAGTACAGAGCTTGAATTCATTAGAATTTAAAGAATGTTGTGTTCTTAAATCTTGCACATCATTAATTGAATAAAAAATAATTTAATAAAAATATAAATAATTGCTGTTAGTTTCAATCGGCGTAAAGAATTGGCGTCCCATGACCGCGTTCACACGGGCCTGCGCTCCTCTCATTGCTCCATCTGCAGCAGTAGCTTTGTGGGCTCTTACACGTTGGCTAGGCACATGCGAACCCATACGGGTGAGAAGAAATACACATGCGACACATGCTCAAAGTCCTTCGCCGCCAAGCAAGCCCTCAAGGTCCACCTGAGACTCCACACTGGCGAGAAACCCTACACTTGTCCCGAAGAAGGCTGCGACAGGAGTTTTTCTACCGCGTACAGTCTCCAGATACATCGGCCGGTGCACACCAATGTCAAGTGAGCATGATTTTTGTCAGAGTATAATATATATAAAGATCTTGAAGAAAAACCATCTTACCAGTAGCGAATCTATGACTCAATCTATTATTAGAGAATTCACTTACATATTAATGGAACTTGTTACTTGATACTACTTTTAATTTGATAAAAACAACGACTGCTATTTTAATAATATTTGTGACAGCTACAGAACAGATTAACAAGACAGAAATAATATATAAGCCAAGACCAAGTTTTTGAAGCTGGACTCAGTTTATACTTTATGATCGTTAGGTCATAAATTGCAAGCAACACAAATGGCACCAATTCTCCTTAAATATTACCAATATTGAATGAGTGTTTTGTTTACGTGACAAACTTTAATGCATATTATGATACAGACATAACTATTGAAAATAACATTCTTTAACACGTCTTGTTTGAATTTATCTCATATTACTACAGATTCGGGATTTAAAACTTGTTACAGCTACACCGAACCAGGTGACAATATTATATTTTGAACATCTATTTTCGTTGATGAATTTTATAATATTGAAAATAAGAAATCATGTTTGTAATGACTTGACTGCAGCTTTCAACTGTTTCAAAAGTCTATAATACATTCAAATTACAAAATCATCGCAAGGCTTTTTAAATTCTGCTTGCACAAAGATGCTTGAAAGGATTTTATACTATTAAAAACTGCGAAACTAATAAAATTGTCACTGGCGACCCGGCTGTGACATTTTTAGTCACAAGTTCAGTTTGTATTGATTTTTTGTTCGTTCTTTTTTAAGGCCATATAGTTGCAATGATTGTGGCAAGCCATTCGCTCGCGTTGGAGACCTTCGTAAACACGAAGCAACACACATACGAAAGGACCTTGCAGATGCCCAACCTCCGGCAGCTAAGGTCGAGAAACACATTCTTTGCCCGCACTGTGGTAAGTTCATTACAGTTCGTATTAAAATAAAGAAAGTGAAATAGACCACATCCCAAGGGTTGTGTATTTATGTGTTTGAAAGAACGGACTGGTGGAACAAGGAAGGATGATTTGAAGGGTACATGGGCAAAACAAGAAATGTCACAAAACCAAAAGTTGTCATAACTAACAATAAAATTTTTGAACACATTGGACATTCCTAATTTTTGTATTGATGAAAAAAGAACTATTTTTTTGTATCTTTCGCACAATACTTCATCTATATCGGACATTTTAATGCACAAAAATAACTCGACACACTTCGAAAATACACAATACAAAATACCAAGGGCCAACTGGTAAAAACATAACATAAAAGTTGACGTTTGACATTGTTACATTTCATTACACATCATGGGACCTTCCCATTTTTGAACCTGTACAATTCGTTATTTTCGGACTATGATTTGTTTTACAATTTTTGTAGATAAAAATACACGTAGTAATGTAAGTGTTACCATACTTAAGTCATTTTTCAATTTTGTGTGACATTTCTTGTTTTGCAACTGTACCCTTTGTTTGAACAATTTTACTTTATTCTCAGTTATGATTAAACAATGCAGAATTACAATTAGGCTTCTAAATATAGTAATGAGATTTTAAATGAATACTTTGCACCTTTCGAACTTTCTACAGGCAGTTATCGACTTTTGTACATAATTGGTTCCTGAAAATGTGTATGAATGTTGAATATAGGAAAGTAGAACAAATAACAATGTAAAAAAAACATCAAAAGGGGAATTTTAAAATATTTATTTATCAATGGGACCAGAAACCATGGGTATAATAATGCTAACGAGGCATATTAGCACTCTGGTGTGTTCTTTATAAACTTGCCAAGAGAGGGTAGCGATTTCATGGAAATATACAGTTTTTATATTATTGACAAAAATCTAAATTTCAAGAAATGTACGAAAGTAGACGACCGCCTGTATCTAAAAATAATAATGATAATGAAAAATACATGGCCATCTAACGTTTGCGAAATGTAATTCTTACTAAAATTGCCAATCTTGTCGGTTATAATAAATATATTATAATAAAAGCTTTTACTATTTAGGCATAGATGGTAGTATTTTTTTATTTTTTAAGCTCATTTTTGGCCCCACAATCAATCAAGGATTTTGGCCATCTCTATTTTTTTACGAGAGATAAATTGGTTGTGCCCCATTTTCTCGACCTATTAGGCCCGTGCTCTGGATTCAAGTATGTGAATTTGTCAGACATGGGATTCAATCCTGTTATCGCTCCATGGGTTTAGAGACTAAAGTTTTGCTATCCCCGCAGGCATTCTGGATGGTAGAGTAAAGTGAAATAATTAAAAAATCAAAATGAATGCATATTGGCTGATATGTTATGGTCCAAGACGTTGAAGAAAAACTTCTCTACTAGACAGAGCCTAAGTGAACTTGAAAAAAAGGACTCATGCAATACTGTGTAAATTACCTGCAATTCATTATAAATTGCAGGTTCATTTCGTCGGTCACTATTAAAAAAGTCGGATCTGCAAAATGCTATTTTTCATTATGAGCAATCAAAGATGTTTCATCAAATATCCTTTGTGACCTATTGCTTGCCATAATGAATAAAAATACGGGTTATAGAAACTTTTCTAAACATTTATAAAAACATCCGTCTGTCCGGTGCACATAGCAGCAACTGTCAGATCCGACGCATCTTGCTCACCCACGCCCAGCCAACAATGTCGGTTGGTAAGAATCGACATTGTTATTCGGACACTCTCGGTAGATCCGTCATTTTTAACTTGAGTATCTCGAAATTTTTCAAATAAACAAAAAAAACTGTGATTGTGGTATAAATGTTTAAATAACTTTTACGTAATAATCCGAAAATGACAAAATTTCAGATCCGACTTTTTTAATAGGGACCGACGATTTGTAACAATCTTCACTATTTTCATACGCAATTAAAAAAAATTAAATTCACAAAAATAATATATTCCATACTTTATATAATGTCTTATATTATTATGTACCTGTATATTTTTTAGGTAAATCTTTTGTAAGAAAAGCGGATCTGAAGCGTCACATATTGACTCACACCCAAGAGAAACCTTTCAAGTGCCCGGAGTGTGACAGGGGATTCAACCAACGGTTTGGACTGACGCAGCACATGAGATGTCATACAGGTGGGTCTATTTACACATTTCAACAACCATAATATACTTAGTATGTATTCAACAAAAGTTTTCGACAATGTTCTGATGGGATTAAAGTAAATGGAGTCCTTTTCAATAACAATAACTTGCGGTATACGGACTATACTTCTTCTTCTTCTTCTTTGCCCATATCCGCCCCTTAACTGGAGCATATGGACACCACGCGGCGCCTCCAAGAATCCCTGTCGCTCGCCAGTCTTCTTGCTTCGTTCCAGGTCAAACCAGCATCCCGTAGCTCCGCCGTATACACTCTGTAGATTGTATTTAGCGGCCTTCCAGGACGCCGGAATCCGGTCGGCTTGAAGAACAGGCAAGCCAGGTTAAAGTTCTCTTCTGGCATCCGCAGCACGTGGCCGAGCCAGGTCCAACGTCGCCTCTTCACTTTCAGCGTGATGAGAGGCTGCTTGGTACGTTCTCTTATCTCCTCGTTGCTCCTAAAGTCATACCACCGCACACCCAGTATTCGTCGCAAACATCTGTTTTCGAAGCTCAGTATACGGTTGCTCTGAGCCTTCGTAAGGTGCCATGATTCGCTACCGTAAAGCAGCACCGTCAGAATGCAAGCGTCGAATAGGCGGCATTTGGTTTTGACCGAGTACAATCGTGAGTCCCAGACATTTCGCATCGAGTTGAATGTTGCTCCAGCCATTCCCATTCGGATAGCGAGCTCTTTCTGCAAAATGCCATCTCCCGTGATGTGTACCCCCAGGTACTTGAAGCTGTCGACGCTCTCGATGCTCTGTCCATCGCTAATCAGAGGGAAATCTGGATCAGGACAGGTGCTATTGCACAAGACGTTGGTTTTCTTCGCGTTGATTTTCAAACCAACGCGAGAGGAGTTGTTATGCAACCTGTCGATTGTCTCTTGAATGCCCTCGATTGAGTTGTCGAATAGGACAGCATCATCGGCGTATTCCAGGTCGCATAGCTTCACCGTGGGGGTAACAGGTATGCCTCGGTCGGGTGGTATTGACTTCCGTAGTATGAAGTCAAAGAGAATGATAAAGAGAAACGGTGCAAGGACACAACCCTGTCTGACTCCGGTCGTGACCCCGAACCATTCCGTGACAGTGTCTCCAATTCTGACACAGCATTCGCTATTCTCGTGCAGGCTTTTGATTATGGCAATGATCTTGGGAGGGATCCCGTATGCTCCCAGTATCATCCAGAGGGAGGGGCGGTGCGGACTGTCGAAAGCCTTCTCATAATCCACAAAACAGCAGGCCATCGGACTGTTCAACTCATGGCTCTGCTGGAGAAGACATCGAAGGTTGTGGATTTGGTCTGCACACGCTCGACCAGGTAGAAACCCGGCTTGGTTTTTCCTGAGGACGTGCATTATTGGGTCCCTTATTCTCATCAAAATGATGTTTGCCAAAATCTTTCCCGGAACACTGAGTAGCGTAATGCCTCGGTAATTGTCGCAGCTTAGAGGGTCACCTTTTTTAAGAAGTGTGATGATTTCACCGTTCACCCAGTCCCTTGGGCAGCGCTCTTCTTCCCACACCTTTGTCATCAGATGAAACATAGGGTGCAGGATTGCGCTCAAGCTGTACTTGAGGAATTCAGGATGAATCCCGTCTCCGCCCGGTGCCTTTCCGTTCTTGAGCCTTTTCACAGCCGATTTTATCTCGGTGTGCGTGGGCGGGCAATCGGAAATGTCGGTCGCTCGGGGAATGTCCAAAAGTAAAGCTTCCGCAGATATGTCAAAGGGATCCAAGGGGGGTGGGCGGTTCAGCACTCCGCAGAAATGATTCTTCCGGGCAATGCAGCGTACGCTGTAGCTAACAGCAGGGGGCGAAGGGCGAGTGACCGGCGCCATAAAACTGGCCTTCTGGCTAAGGGAAGGAAATCCCCGACAGAAAAACCTGGTCGAGCCGACCTTCAGGGCCCTCGTGGCTCAGGCCTCGGGAGCGCTGGGCTAATCACCTTGCCTCCTTAAACGAAACAGATTAACAAAACACCTACACAGCAGCCACGGACTATACTAGCGGTCGGAAACCCAAATGCATTGGTGTGCCACAAAACAGGTAATTCAAAGTACTGGACACTCAGCGTGCCACTGAAATAAAACTAGTAAATCTATTGTAAGACAATTTTATTTGATTATAATAATACACGCTACATAAAAACATCATTTAAATTACAATATTTAAACATTAGTGACTCCCTTGAGGTTCAATTTTGGATGCTAACACCTCAATATTTGGTTCATAGTTTAAAGTTTTAAATTTTATGCACATTGCTGTATTTTCTTCAGTTAAACGATTTCGATACGGGAATATAATATAATTCATAATTGAGAATGTTTGCTCACAATAGTACGTTCCACCGAAAATTTTAATAAAACGTCATTTTCGAGGGGTGCCACCAAAAATCCTTTCGCGTGCCACCTAGTGGCATCCGTCACATAGGTTGCCGGGCGCTGGACTGTACAGTACCCATTGTAGACAGTTGAGAAGGTTTGCAAATACTCATAAATGAGACATGAATATATTTTTTTTATCTTCGATCCTAATTAGATCATCTCCTCAAAGTGGAGGATGTAAGCCACTTACTGAACCTATTAGGTCCAGTCTCTGTCCAAACACATTGAAAAACATGTGATTTTGCCATACCCGGTTTTGGACCTGGGAACCACGACATTCTAACCCCGACGCGTAATGTGTGCATTACAAAGAGTGACCATGGAAAGAGCACATTCTTCAGGAATATATATTGTTATACTTATGTAAATAAGTGAGCTTATGCGTTTACATTTACACTTTTCCATTCTGAGTATCTATACCATGCATATGGCCATTAGGTTGCACTCTGGATCACTCCGGGCACTAAACAGAGATTATCAATATAATTTTTTATCGTAAATATTTCACTATAATAATGCCAACATAAATTATACTGATGGTTTTATAAATGCGTTTAAAAATTAATAAATGTAAAAAATCTTAACACCACTGCACATTTATGTACTGAAATATGACTATATTCTAAAACATTAGAGCGAGAGGTTTAAAAGAATACTATTTTATGTAATAAAAATACTTTATGAAGTCATCAAATATTTAAAATAAATATAAAGAATAATAAGGCTTCAAAATTATATAAATAGATTATCTACAACGTTTAAGGTATGTCCAGGATCATGCTTTGAAAATAGAACAAAAGCTCCATTTTGACCCACGCTGAGCATGTCCCCCCTTAATTCATAAACCCTATTCAGAGCTCTAGATCTAACGTGACGCGCCCATATGAGTCTTTCAGCAAAATAAAGTAATAATAAAATATTGTTTTTACAATGTATTTTAATGTGTGACGGTTATTTCAATTAGTTTATAAATAAGCAGGAAGAGATTATATTACAAAATTAATACTTTAATAATATACGTCAATACATTTTACCATGACAACAGAGATAACATTATAAAAATGAATTAATCAATGAATGAGGTGTTTTAACATATATATTATTATTATTTCATAGTTTCGAGAATTTTAAAATTCCCTTGTTACTCATCGCATTAAATCAAACATAGCAATGCACTTATAATTATTGATAATATCAGAACATATTTTTGCTCTAATTATTAATAGTGACATTTATTTACATGTGTACCAATATATTATTAATATTCATTTATAAAGAACTGATAACTTTACGTGTTATCAATGGAAAAATCATTTAAAAATTGAAATACGTGGAATGGAAGCCACGAGGAAATGTTTTCCCCATATATTCATGAGCTATATTTTCATTTCCTGGAATCTATCCCATGATTGTCAATGAGTTTTATGTCATTATTTTATCTATCATGCAAATCGAGGGATCACTCTACAATAATTATTGTAAAAAATACAGTAATGAGTTGACGGTTTATAATCATAATTATTGTAATTCTAATGTATTTAAGTTTTGTACTATTCCATTCCATACTCAAATGGAATAGTACAAATCTTAAATCCACTATGTATTTTAATTCAAATTTCATCAAGTAACTTCTATTGATATTATTAATATTATAATTATTGTATTTCATGCGGTTCATGAGCTTATACATTATGCGTTACATAGATTGGGAAGGCATGTTTGTGACTATTTCATTTATCATTTATGACACTACAACCATTGGTGGGTCGTGGCCTCCTTCAAAAACTTCATCGATCCTGGACGAAGCGCCGACACTCCAGTTGCTTTGACCGAGCATTCTTAAATCTCCCGTAGCGCAGTCCAGCTTTTCTCTTGCCCTCTGATGTGATCTTTTCGTCCCTATAAAGTGTGTACAGCTCCTAATTATACCTTGACTTCCAAATGTCATCTTTTTGAACAGCCCTAAAGATTCTTCTTAAAATTCTCCTCTCAAAAATATCCGTATTTCTCTGTGTTCAACATCCATTTGGTAATGCTGGGCGCAGGAGAGTTTTATATGAGGTTCTTTTGGTTTTCCTTGAGAGTGCCATGTTATTAAGAAGCCATTACAGACCAAAATAGCACCTGTCGGCGAGGTTAATCGGGCGATTTAATTCATCTATGTTTTGTTTGCTTTGTGTTTGTAACTATCGAAGACGTATTATTATGTATATATGTATATCGTCTACCTACTATTTTTTTATAAAATAAATGTATTAAATAATACGTTTTAACTCTCTCCTGAACATTAACATAAAACAGACATAGAAGGTTTACAACATAATATATAATTATGCATAAGGCCCTAAGTTTACACTGTGATATTTGCTATGTCATGATATTATGATTAGAAAATCGTTGCTTTATGAAAAAATCTTATTGTCTGTCCAGGTGTGGCAACCTTCATGTGTGACTTATGCGGGAAGGGCTTCATGCGGAAGGCCACCCTGCAGAAGCACAAATTCGTGCACTCGGGTATCAGGAACCACAAGTGTGAATACTGCGACAAAGCGTTCACAATCAGAGCACATCTCGTCAGACATCAAAGGTCAGCTTTCATTGTCTTTTATTTCTTCTACTTTCTTTTTCTTTTCGTCCATATGCACTGCGGAACTGCAGCACCCCCAAGCAAATTGAGAAAAATGGAATATTATAATATACATATATTTATGTATATTATATGAAAATATCAATATTATTTAAGCGTGAATTAAGCTCGCCCGCGCACCGATATATCCAATAATTATCATACACTGCGGTACTGCAGTACCGATTTTAAACGAATTTGCATGAATGGGCGCAGGAGGTGTGCGGGGAGCGGGGCACGCAGCTGGGAGCTTGATCGGTACTGCAGGCCCGACAGTGTATCACCATTTCTGCGTTCATATGTGAGCACACGCGCCACAGCGGAGGAAAGAAATATAGCTTAAATGATTTATTAACATTGTTAAAATTTATTTCTGCAAGCAATTTATGCAAAGTTCTTTATTTTAATTACCTATTAATATAATTAATAATTTATATTTAATTTTGATGTTAATAGTAAAATATAATCCAAATAAACATTTTTTTTATTTTTAATCAACCGCAGCACCCCCAGATATCTTATCCACGAGCCGCCACTGGTTATAACTCCAGTGATATTAACTGATGAAAGTGTCATGCTAACACAGAATTTAATTTAATTGTCATTGTGTGGTTTTATTTCTGCATACAACCAGATTTCATAATAAATGATACACAGTTTATATTAACGTTGACTGAGAATTTATTAATAAACTATTTCTTTTATTTAACGAATAATTCAAAATATTTGAGAATGTAACATACTTCATATTGAACATACATAATTTGAAAACACCTCACATATCGTCGGTGTTTTGTAAAAAAGGCGAATTAACCAAAATGCTACTTTACAGAAGGAGGATTTTTAACTTCTGACGTTTATTTGTTTTTTACCCGTAGCTGATTATAAATATCTAACAAGTTTAGAATAAAGCTTAGAAAGAATACTGTCATTATAATAGGTGTTATTATATAATATTTTAAAAGGCCTAATATGTCACATTTGCTTTTTATTTCGTAATTTTAAATAATTTAATTTTAGTCGATTATCGTTTTTAAGTACTTTCCTGTAGAGATAAAAATTCGCCGTTTTTACACAACAAAGCTAGTGGGGTACATATTGTATTTTCATTAAAATCTCGATTTCGCCAAAATGGTTGATTCGCCCTTTTTACAAAACACCGACAAATTATATACGTCATACTAGAAAAATCTTCGAAAAAATACGACACCCAACAGGACATGAACCCATATCCACTGGATTCAAGCCAATATGGTTTACAAATAAAGCCTTATTTGTTTTATGGTTTTTGACCTACAGGTTTTTTTTTTTTTTTTTGCCATGCTTCTTTATTTAACTTGTAACCCATATTTTTTTTAAATCTTCGCGCCTCCCCTATTTCAAATGTATAAAAAATGTGTTTTTACATAACATTTACAAAAGCAATAATGGATTAAACGTTTACTTTGCGCATCCCCCTTTGAACTAACAACCGTTGATTATACCTACATTAATAGGTAATTAAAAAATTATTTTCTCAACAAGGTAGGTTTTAAATGATCGCCTAGAATGGCCGCCACTTCGCCACTGTGATATATATAAATCAACTCATAAGCTTAGGATGCCAGAATGTATGAATGTTACACATGGCCCCCACAAGGGGGGGGCTGACAGGGCTCTAGCCTGGGGCTCGGGCCCGGGGGGGGCCTGCATGGCGCGTCTACATTATCAAGTGAGATAAATACACATCACAAATTTGCTCTAATGGTAAAAAAGTCGCCTGCGTTGAAGAATATTACCATTTTAAAATATGTTATTGTGTGATGCAAATTTGGAATATTATGTGTCGATATTCGAAAACTTCATAACACGTAATGAATTTATTGAAAAATACAAAAAATCGTTAAAGATACACTGAATGACCCTTAATTTTACCTGAAATATCATTTGGGAAACGTTTCTGTAGAGTGTCTGTTTTTAACCCTAGCGATAGGTAGGGGGGCCCGACAATGATCCTGGCCTAGGGGCCCGCTTCAGGATGTGGGGGCCATGATGTCACATGGTGTATGGGAAGTGTTGATTTGATTGAAACTGCTGGTATCAAAACATAATACATATGAAAATGTGAAATAATAAAAACAATGTCCTAAATGTCACGCCGTAAATTAAAATTTAACTTGTTTGTTATAAAATCACGAGACATAAAAACTCATCTTGATATGTTTCCTTTGTATAAAATAATATTCTTGATAACAAAAATAACAATCTGCCCAGTAACCAAGTGTGTATTAATACGCATTGTTATCTTTTTAGGTTGATTTGCTAGGCTTGATTTAAGATACGGTTAAAAATAATATATGTTTTCATCGATATCTGGCTCATTGGTAAAAATTAATTAAGTTTACGAGTGCATGGCAACAATTAAAAATGTATTTTTATTAAAATCCAGCAATAATAATTATTTTTATTCTTTTTATCAGGTAGGCAATTAATTAAATCTGGGTAATTTTTTTAAACATGGCTAAGTGAAATGAATTGTTAATCATTGCTATGACTAAAGGTGCTCTTAAACGATCAGGTTTGCTGTCCGATCAGTCTCCGTTTCAGCCGAGCTGTCAATTAAACTGATGTGTAAATGCATATCTGAATCGGCCGGCTGAAACCAAAACGAAGACAAGACAGGATGGATTTTCCATCAGTTATCGTATACGATTTTAGAGTTGACAGTTAAATTGACACGTTTTCGATTGAAATATTATTATTTCTACAAATATGGGTACTGTATTATACCAATCAATATCTTTAGTATGTTATTATAAAAATATTATTCATTTTTAGTGGATAAAAAGTATACATTGCCATTTCCCAACTGAACTGTCAACCGAGGCTGAACGGACCAAAACGGAAAACTCGACTGAACGGTCAACAGAACTGATAAGGGGTATCTACAGTTAGGTTATATTGTTGTCATTCAGACAAAAGTCACAATCAGTATAAACCAAAAATAATGAAGAAACCCTTCTTCTGTCGAGATCAAATATCAAAGTTGTTGAAGCAAGTTTCAGTTTGTCATAAATGCCATTTTTCTATGCAATAAGCAATGAGTCGGTTCACCTCTCTTTAGAGTTTGTATTAAAACTACTAGACCAACTCCTAAATCAATAAAAGCAGTGATAATATGCCATAATAGACTATCAAAAGCAATGTTTCTTAACGGCAGTCCCGACAGCGATGCTGACTAGAAGATAACATTGACATAATTTGAAGTGCCGCGCCTCAAGTTATATATATAGTTAATAATAGTTAATGTTATATGTCAAATTAATGTCATTGATTATGTGAAATATTTTCAACGAAACCTTGTACCTACTTACCTTTGTACCTACATTATAATAAAAAATGTTATAGATACAACGCAAACATGATATTATTTACATAAATATGTTTAACTGAATCATGAGTGTAGATATTCACTTCATCTTCTCAAATTGGTCAAACTATTCTCCTATTTTGCTAAGAGCCTACTGCGCAATGGTAAGAGGAAACTACGTCTCAGTTTAAAACGCGGAGATTCACATCTTCTTCTCTCACTCTGCGACAGGCCATGAGTGATGCAGTTTAAATCAATTAATGATTACGTTACGGATTTCCTGCAGCTTTATTCAAACCTGCTGCATTGGAGGTTGGAGAAGAATTCTCAAATCTTCTGATTTATTCGTTGAATAAAAAAAGTAGTTTATTCAATTATTTGTATATTAAATTATTATCAAGTGCAAGTATGTTATAACTATAATTGGGAGAGATCCTGACGTTGGTGAGTATTTAAGGTAATTGATACTTTGATTTAAAATACAAAAGTCCATTGCCAAAATTAACGCAATTTGTTAGGCAGTTCAAAAATGTAAAAACTACTAGTTAATTTCTTCGTAATTATATAGAATGCACATAGCTTAGTTGGTAGTGCATTACTAACATTAAAACCACTTACGCTTTAATATCAAAATGTAAAGTTTTAAACATTCATAACTTGAAAACACCTCAGATATATGAAGCGCCTAGTTTCAAAAGCCCCTAAAACGATTTTAGATAGGTCTGAGAAAAATGAGAAAAAGCATCTTAGGTAGCTTTGAGAAAACTGAGAAAAAATCATATCTATTAAATCTGTGAACTTTATGTATTTATTTTTTAATACATTCTAAAAAGTATTTTGGCTTTCCATTTTAGGGGTATTTGAAAAGCACACCCAACCATTTTAGCGGGTTTTGAAATTTACCCTAATTTTTGATCATACATATTGATGGTTTTATGCGTTTTTTAATGTTCAATCATATAGGTAACAAAAATATCCATCTAAATACATATCTAACTCAAAAATTTTCAAAAACCGTTTTAGGGGCTTTTGAAACTAGGCGCTTCATATTATAACTAGGTACTAGAAAAAATCACATTTGAAAAAAATATGACGCCCAACAGCATTTGATCCCGTATATCCACTGGTATCGCGCCAATATGCTTTAACCAATTAAGCTATGGACCTCCTTAATTACAATAATTTTAACTAGTAAGTCCCACATGAAAATGCTTATCAAATATTTTTGACTATCAGTTTTTGTGTTTTAAATTAAAGAATCATTATTAATTTGCCCTAATTACTAACCGACACCCGGCTCTCGCCAAATATTTAATTTGAACTTGCTAATAATTTTTAATAACCATTTCTATACGGGATATACGCTATACGGGTGTCATATTTTTTCAAATGTGATTTTTTCTAGTAGGTATATATCTGAGGTGTTTTCAAGTTATCTATGTTCAATATATAAATTGTTACATTCTCAAATCTTGTGAATTATTCGTTGAATAAAAGAAATAGTTAGTAAAGTTTTAAAATAGACAATTAATTTTGCCTAAAATGGAGAAGATTTTAATCAAAATTTGCAAAAACATCCGCCATGCGATATTTATCGGTGATAACTGATTGTAATTGATGTTCACTGGTGGTATCAATTGTACCACAAGCGACGGGTCGGTGATTATCATGATGTCGATAGAATCATTGTCGAGGCAGTCATAACAAAAATAGAGTTTTTCAAGAGCGATCCGATCCGAAATAGATCAAATTAGATAAGATTTTCAAAGATAAATTTATTTTAAAATTATATTTTTATATATAACGATCACCTTTGTGATAAGTTTTGCATGTTGACAATTAACTTCTTCCAGACACAATAGGATATTCTAAGAAAATGATTGAATGGACATGTATGGTTTGAAGTCCAACATTGTATTTTGTTAAAATTTAATATTATTTTCTAAATTTGATTCGAAGATAGATATCAGTTTTTTATTACTCACGAGTAGACTAAAAAAATCCAATAAATGATTAATATCAAGGATTTTCCTTTATAATGTCAACTGTCATTTTCAATACTCAGTTTCCGGTCTTATTTACAATTTAAATAAATCTTTGATAAATAAAGACTTTTCGGGTGATTTCTCAATGTCTACGTAATTATTATTATCTAATGTTTTTATCAGTGTAATTAAGTTTATTTCTGATCAGATACGATACAATAATTATTACTACATAATATGCAATTATTGAGGTTCTGAGGGTTAAACTAGTACAAGTAACATATTGACTGATATAGAAAGGAAAAAGGGCATAATCCACACATATATAATTTTACAGGAGGCACAAAAACGTTTTTGTTATGGTTTCAGTCAAAGTTAAAATGCAAATTAGACATAACCTAGAAGTGCATTATAATTACATAATTGGTTTTTATATCGACACCTCCTACGTATAAGTCCGTAACTGCAAAATGGTATTTGTACTTGTACTGATAATTTTTAATGTTGAAATCGTATTTTTTAGTTGATTGATTTTTGAATTGAATTTTTGTTTTTTTATCGATTACATAGGAGGTGTCGATATTCTTAATCTGATATTAATTAATAAGTTAATTAAAGAACCAACAAATATGATGGTTAAGTCATTTTTCCTACTTCACTTCCTTCTTTTTGAAAAATTGCCAGCTAAATTTAAATAATAATTCGGTATTTGCAGCTTACATCCTTTGGACACAATGTGTATTTAGTCGTATACAACGTTATTATTCAATAAAATCGAGGGTTAAGCCCTTTTCAAAAATATGAGTTGTGACAATAAAAATATGAAAACCGTCTTGTATATAGATGCAGCAAACGTATGAGCGCTGGAAAAAAATTATCTAACTATTAATAACTGTTAATTAACTATTATAATAACATAAATATTGACTGTTGTTATGTAGCTTGTTGTTTCTTCTGTACAAAAATGGCACAGCACTTACAATCCACAAAAGACTCTATATGGATGAAGATTTAGCGTTTTTGAGCTAGGAGCAGTTTTCACATCACCACATAAATACATATTCATGTGTGTAACAGTATTCAAACATGTAACTGCTTTGTATGAAAAAATATAAGCATTTAATTCCCATTGGAATCACAGAACAGCTTAATAAATAGAATTCAGGTTGAAACAGGGTTTTGAATGTGTAAGTGTCCTACGAAAATGAACCACACATTATAGACGTGCAATAGTGTATGTTGCAACCTTCAAATACACCAATATCAAATGAGCGTCAGTGCATAAACCGAAAACAGTTGTCAGAACGAAGGACAAGCTTAGAATGACATATTCTTGACACGTATTTAAGTTTATCCCATATTCTTCTACACTCGAGATCGCTTGCCTGTTGCTCCACACCCGTTAAGTATTTCAATTCTCATGAATTCTGTGTTCCCTTGTTAAGAATAAATAAATATCAATATCTTTTTCATGAAATAGTTAGTAATAAAGAATCATTTGAGAATAAGACCCCATTTATAGAATATTGAAAACAGTTATATTGTATAATTTACAATTGCATATTTTACTTTGAACTTGATTAAGAAGAAAACTGTGGGATCTTCGTGGGTTGGAGGTGCAAGAAGTTTTTGGCTTTCTTGGGCTTTACCTGCAGATATCAGGCACTTAAGCAGCTTCTGTAATGCGGAAAAATTCAATCCATTTAAATAGTTTTAATAATAAAAGACAACTTTCTCACCGGTGCACTTGTATTTGTTCAATCCTCAGCACTTCATTAATTTCTTCATCTTCCAAATTTTTTAATTATTAATAACTCTGAGTTATCATTTAACAGTTCATTAGTCGTTTTTATCCGTTCTTACTTTTACCTTGATCTCTTGTATGCCGAGTATTTCAAAAAGGATAATTAAAACAGTTTTGTTTAATCATGTCATTATATATTTTTAGTAATATTTATAATTGGATGTCTAAATCAATTAATCAATTTATGAAGAAAAATTCACAAGTATCAATGTTCAAAATGACTGAAACGTTACACAATTGATAACAACTTTTTCGGTTGACAATTTAAATTATGTGTAGTAAATCATTTGTTATCTGGACTAATTGCGGTCCGTAATAATCAAAGATGTAGAAAAAAAACTTTCTTCTATAGAGATAGAGCCTAAATGTATGAAATTGAAGCATAAAAAAGGACCTCTGGTCCACTGATTAAGTTAGCTACAAGTGACATTGCATTACAGGTTCATTTGCAGAGAACTTCACACTAGCTATGATATTTATTTGCCAATTTGCAGAGCATATAAAGACAATCCTTAATGATGAGTAGATAGGTGATTAATAATAACTACACTTCGACATTATTATTTAGTTGAAAAGTCTCACCGTTTATAAATGCACCGAGGAAGTAATCACAATGAACATAAAAAATGGCTGCCATTGCGTGTTTATGATGTTAATATTTGTGGATTTTACCAACTTAACCATGCTTCATGCGCTTGCTAAACAATTTCAAATGTCTGAACAGAAATAACGCATAAATCTCCTTTTATATATATATTTATAATCACGATAAAGAAACCTGTTTTACTTCCGGAATAATTATTTTATCATAGAGTTGACAATAAACGCAATTGCAAACGCAATATTCAGCAATCTTCGATTTCTTTTCTGGATGGCAGTAGATGAGATGGTTGAATGAAACGAAGAGCCTTTGATTCCCCCAGCAAATACATTATAGTTCTAAAAGGAATACCCGATGTGCTAATAACATGCATTTTTTTTTTTTCCGACCATGTCCGATCCTGATAGGATCATATGGGCCTCCACAGAGTGGAAGTTTGTATTGACAGATTTTTTTTTTTTTTTTATGAGAAATGGATGTCAGCCACTTGCTCAACCTATTAGGTCCATACTCTGACACACACAAATTGAAAAACAATATGTGTACTTGCCAGACCCAGGATTCGAACCTGGGACCCACGGCTTTATAGTCCAACGCTTATGCCGCGCGGCCACCGTGGGCATCATGCATAAGTGTGGATTAAATCTTTCTAATTTATCTGAGTGAGGAGAAACTGTCGAGCATGATGGCTTTTTCCTCGGATTTAGGATGACTATTAGTGGCAAAGTGTGGAGGTAGGCTGTCGCGATTCGACATAAATAGTGAACACTAAACTTTGTCAATCATAATTATTTGTTTTCATTGAACTAAGACTACAAATTGCAGACGGAATTAGTTAGTTTTTTAAATTCAATTAACCTTGCCGAGACCAAACCAAACGCAATTTTATTGTAATAACTTATTATTATTACAACTTATTGTTATATAACAAATTAATTTTGTAATAACTACTAGTTAATTTCGTTGAAATTAGATAGGATATCCGTAGCTTAATTGTTAAAGCACATTTGCGTACTTCTAGAGGTTACAAAAAGATTTTTTCTAGTAGGTGAGGTGTAGGTGAGAATATATGAGGTGTTTTCAAATGATGTATGTTGAATGTATTGATAGAATAATGCGTATTTTTTTTTTAGCATAAATTGCTTTTATGCTTGATCCCTTGCTTTAGTAATAAGGTTTCTACCTTCTCTTATTGTATTAATTTATTATATAACCGAGAGTCAACTGTATTTGTTGTCAGTGTTACGCATAGTGCCTGAAGATGTCGAAAGGCGTAACCCGGGTCGAGAAAAAGACTCAAATGGAATAGTACAAAACTTTAATCAATTAGAAGTTTGTTTCATATGTTAAATCAATAATTTGCCAAAACCAGGGCTCGAAATGGAACGGAGTGCTTGTACACTACCTTAGCTAGTAAAATTGGCAACACTGTTAAACTATCAAATAGCTACTTTCGTTGCAGATAGCCGGATGAATGAATTTGTATTATTATTACAAAATATCTTGCGCTAATTTCATGCACATGTGATGGACATATGTTTATTGAAAAAAATGTCTGTCATTGCTTATATTAATTTTAACTTTCAATATCAAACTGCGGAATGGCTGGCCAAAAAACTGGGTGGCCAAACATTTACTTTACAATTTTCATTTAAAATAAATAAATATAAAAATTTTAATTTTATACATAAACGTTGTCATATTTTGTGGAATATAATGTCGGTCAAATAGCCACACAAAATATGCAAGCTCATTCAGGATCTTCTCTCGTAACATTGACACAAATTTCTAGCGATATTTCAAATATTTCTGCTCGAATCTTCTTCATTATAGTGTATATTATGTTACACCGAATGTGCGAAATTGACTATTACATGAAATGGTCAAAATTTTGTCTAAATCATGAAAAATGCAAGCCCGTTGCATTATTCATGAATTAGGCAAAATATCTGCCGAGTGCATGAATTCGGCAGAAATTTTCTGCGTAGTTCATGCATTGGGCAAATTAGATAGTAGCGGTGGTGTTTTTTGCAACTAAATCAAATGTGTCAAATGCTCATGCATTGGTCAAAATAGATGGTCGCACTCCGGTGGTGTTTTTTTGCAACTAACCAAATGTGTCAAATGTCATTGATTATATAAAAATATACCAATCAATAACTACAATGACGTTCATATCCATTTACTATACCCAAAAAAATCTAGAACTATAATATGATAACGGAAGAATTTTATTAAAAGGTATTTTCGCGATTTGATTCGTGCTTGGGTATCAATCGTACAATGGTCGATTGTTTGTTTGTGATAGTATGAATTTTTGTTGAATTGAATGTTGAGTTGAATTCAGAATTACAAAACCTAACCTAACCTAATAATAATAATATTATATTATGTCCAATTATAACTAATAAAACCATCTGAATTAAATTTACTTTTTCTACTGTCATGTTGACAGTTCAAGAATTTCATACCCTGGCGAATTCACGCACTCGGCAGATAATTTACCTAATTCATGAATAAGGCAACGGGCTTGACTATTACATGAATTAGCCAAAATTTTGCCCATTTCATGTAATAGTCAATTTCGCACATTCGGCGTAACATATACACCGTAAGAAGTCAGATGGCAAAATCGAACATGCTGTCCCTGTTTTTTGACGTTTGTAATATTGTATCTACATATCTTGATATATATACCATCGATAAATCAGTCAATCACGCAGTCTAACTATGAATTCACAACACTGTCCATTGATAACTTATTTTTTTCTTAATTATTGATGACAGTATCAGAGAACAAAAAATATAAACTATTAAAATGAATGTTTGTAATATGTTACATTGTACTGACCAATGTCGATATTAGATATCACGTGTTACTGTACTAACTTCTTACTGGTCCATTCTATGAGGGAAATGTCAAAGGAGAACAGCATGTATATTCCAGCTATATGCTGTCCTAATTCAGATTGAGTATAATCAATCCATCAACATTAGTGGAGCTAGTGCTGCGATGTGAATATTCCTGGTAGGTATATTACGAGTTATTAGGTTTTCAAACCACCGCACCTCAAATTATAGTTGTCGGTCTCTAGATGTGTCCTTCAAGATAACTCTACAGGTTTCCCCCACTAATTTGCCACCTAGTAATGTGTTCCCTACAAATACAGATTATAATGTCATACAGTTTGAAAGAATTGTTATGCCAAGAGTGGTCAGTCAAGCTGTAGAGAAGGCTGTTAGACTACTAAATCATCCATGCCACGATCTTCAGTTATAAGGTCCTGACACATAAGAAGTTGATAGCCGAACAACATAATATTGTATATTATATTCATTACAGAGTCCACACTGGAGAGCGGCCGTTCAAGTGTGAAATCTGTCAGAAGTCATTTTCGGGAAGATCAAACTACGTGGTGCATCTCCGCTCACACACAGGAGAGAAGCCCTACCAGTGCCAGTTCTGCGATAAGACTTGCACCACTTCCACTGCCTTGAAGGTGAAGGTCCCATAGATTTTAATACAAGTGCAGTACCCTAAATAAATGTACCTGGCAGCCAATTGAATATTTTCTCTTCAGTAGATATCACCTTCGACTGTTTTTTAAAGTATTTCTGATGAGTGCCGATCGATGAACTCATATCATAGAGAAGTTCAGTTTCAATTTTATTATACGAACCTATCTTTGTTATCGTGCATCAGTGCATTATACCCCATTTACACGTGCATGGATTTACTGGTGACAGTACGTATTATCGCGGCCATAACAAAAAAATGCTATCGTGCAAATTACAAGATTGTATGGGTGGATGAAAAAAGTTCAGAAGCTTCTAAATTGTCACGCGACAATTAGACTGTGTGATATCTGCGCCTGTGCAGTAGAACGATAGTGGCGAATCTGCAGGTAAAAAAATGAACTACACTCATTTTGAGGTTAACCAATTTTAACGACCCGTCAAATAGTACCATACAATGATAATATCGCATCTCGCTTACTCTTGAAGAATGAGATTGGCGAGACAGTCAGCACTTTTACGTGTGAACAGTTATTATCGTGATAGTTATATAGCGCCCATACACATCCATGGAATTACTGTCGGCAATTGTGCTTATTTTAAACTGTCATGACAATAACTGTTTACACGTAAAAGTGCTGACTGTCTCTCCAATCTCATTCTTCAAGAGTAAGCGAGACGCGAAGTTGTCATTTTATACTACTATCTAACAGGTCGTATTGAAAACCGGAGCTCAAAATGTGTAGTTGTTTCTTTTTTTTACCTGCATGTTCGCCCCGTCCCTATCGCTCTACTGCGCAGGTGCAGATCGAAAATAATCTTACTCATCACAATTTGGAATCTTCCAATCTTGTTTGATTTATGCACACAATCTTGCCAACTGCAGGATAATACATATTTCCCCACACATTTTCTTACTGTGCTGTGTACATCCATGCACATGTAAACGGGGTATAAGATACACACTATTGGTGCAAGTAAATCCATGCACATGTACAAGCGCTATTAAACTCAGATTATAATTATGGATTTCTTTTTGAGCAGCCTGCAGTGTCCCTATAATTTCTCATTATGACTTACCCACTAATGGCGCACACTTTGAATACCGCTGGGTTAATGCATAGATTTTATCTGTACAGTTTTTATCGAAATTGTGTTATCATACACAAAATGCCCATCTAAATACATTTATGCTGTAAAAATATTGAATGTACAAATAAGGTATCTGAGAAGGTCTAATTCAAATGGATTATATTATGTCCATTATGCCATTGATTTCCAATCAATTGCAATCTTTTAAATTTAATTTGATTTTTTAAAAACATACTAATCTAATCATGTCTACTATCCATTGTTTCTCAAACGGTGGTCTGCAGAAAACTTTTAGCGTCCAAATGTCTATGCTAAAAATTTCAATAAAATCATCAAAACCGTACACCGTAGTACTGTGTGTGTTTGTGTTTGTATTGTATTTTTGTTCTCAAAAAAGATTAATGGTTTTATGTGAGATATCATCTGCAATCAGACGGTATTCGGTATTATACATTACTATATAAAAAATATTTTTTATTGCTGCATTAGTGATCCACAAAACGTTTCTCGTATTTTCAGTGGTCCGCAGGTGTAAAAAGGTTAAGAAGGTAAAGAAAGTGACTAATCTATTGTCTTATTCTACAAAATGTTGTAAAGACGTGTTTTGTTTACAATAGTAGCTCTTCTTGAATTTCATTTTAAATCAGCTGACATATCATTTAAATCAAAACATGTTGGACTGTCAAAAATACTAGATATAATATTATGTACTTACGTATAACAGTTTAAATTAATTTTTGTTTATTCAATTGTAACATATTATGTTGAAGGTTAAAAACTGGAGAATTTCCAGTTTATTCAAAAAAAATATTGACTTATCTGGCGTTTTAAATATTCCATAGGTAAAAACAATATTATGTTAACAGCTGTTAGTCTGCAATAGGTGTCACCAGGGGCGTGCGGTCTATAGATACTGTGGAAACGTAACATCCTCAGAAATACTCGTTGAAATAGTATTATATTGGTGTCTATGCATTTTTTGTGCAATGTACTGGATAAACACCTTGATTAAACACCATGTAGCCAGTAGTTATATTCCAACATACCACTTAACTCCAAAATCATACTATGATGTAACATCAAAAATAACAGATAATTTCTTCATAAATTCCTCTATCTATATTTTTTTTTTTTTTAGAATTATTAATAACCATGTCCTTGCTTTTTCGTACAAGGTGGTTGTTAGTAATTTTGAACAATCACAAACACCCAGGCTTTGAGAAAAACACATAAATATTGTGTGTCCTGACCGGGAATCGAACCCAGGAACTCTCGGGTGGAAGCCAAGCGCCCTACGCACTGCACCATGAGAGCCGCCCCTCTATCTATATTATATATTTGCTTAATTTTCAACTTGTTCGATTACACGGATTGCCTCCGAGTCTACAATGCGGCTTATCATCCCAAATATAAACAGTAGATACGACATTTTTGATAAAAATATCGTGATCTATCGTTTGAATTGCAAACACCATGTTTGGTATCATATTATAGGACCATACATTTAACAATCAATTTTGCATTTCCTGAAAATTTTAACGAGGGTTTTTAAGAATGGCCTGATGCTTTTAATGTTACAGGTTCATACTAGAAATCATACAGGAGAGAGGCCATATGTCTGTCCAAACTGTTCGATTGCGTTCTCCCGGTCTGATCTGCGATCTCTTCACATGCGACACTGCTGCCCAGAGACAATTGCCGAGCCAGTAATCACACAAGAGGTTTGTCTATTGATCATCAATCAAACCCTCTGTTGGTACTTCTGACATGTATCTATCTGAAATAAATATCTCCAAATTCTATAGCCGTAAGGATGTTGTCTTTTTTAATATAATACAACTATTTCAATTTAGGTATTCTTATGTTTTCTTTTTCTACCTGTTTTCTTTTTTCTGTGTCATATATGTCAGCGAAGATTTGGGCCATAATTTCCCTGTCTATCGCTTTGCTAAGTTTGTTTTATCACTAGTTTTATTTTATATTAGTATTAGGATAAGCTATGATTTTTTTCATATTTACCACTGCCACAGTCAGCGTGTCACGATTTAACAAACATTTGTGATCCTTGCAGTTGCACATTGAAACTGAAAAGACTATAATGGTTCTCTTCTTTCTGTATTGTGCTGATGTCCAATAACGTGAACATCAGCGCATCTATTCTGTACACAAGGCTGCTATTGGTGGCTATCGAGGATAGTTTATCATATTTATGTATTGAGGATGTTAATTGTTACAATAGGTTAACCGTCTGAACTGTCAAAAAGTGCTATGTTTAACAGCACCTCTCTTGGCTGTATTAACTTTAAGAACGAGATAGACACATTTGACAGCTTAGACGTCAAACTTATTATAACAATTATAATACCTCAATACATAAATATGATAAACTACCATCGATAGCCGGAGATAGCAGCCTTGTGTTATAGAATAGATGCGCTGCAATGATTTTGGCCACTGTTTCCCTGTCTGTCGCTGCACTACACAGAGGTGAAGTGCTCAGTTTAAATTTGTCTCTGAAATTTTTGAACTGGCATCTTCTTCTTCCGCCAGGGCTTCGTTTACCGGAAATCTTCCCTTGAATGACAAGATACAGAAGTTGATATTACTTCTTATTTATTTTGCCTTTTTCATTCTCGATATTCATAATTTTGTCTTTCCAGCTGATATGGAGCATGCATCTGTATACCCAAATTTTCAATGGTAGCTTTGTTTCTATGTGTCCACCAGTGGCGAAGGGTGGACGTAGGCTGTTAAGATCCGACATAAATAGTGCACTCTAAACTTTGTCAGTCATACATATTTGCTTTCATTGAACTAAGACTACAAATTCCAAGTGCACTATTTATGTCGGATCTTAACAACCTACCTCTACCATTTCCCACTGGTACCCACACCTTCACTCTGTATAGTAGCATCTTGACATTCTGGTTCTGATTCCCAGGCTTAGGTCATGACAGCATACTATCATGTGAAAGCCTCCTGGCCTTTTTGGCTTGGCATTTCATTTCATGCATGTTCCATGCGTCTTAAATATAATATGGAATTACGGATACATGAATTAATATGAATTTACTCTACACGTTCTGTCATCTATAGGGGACTTGCTTATACCTATTCTTATAATTCATCTTTTTAGCACTCATTTTCAACACCTAGATATATATTTTTTTTTTTAACTCATTATTTGTTATGTATAATATCTTCACCGTTCAGGCAAAAGTCACCAACCCTAAAAACATAGTTTTGAGATATCGCAATTTGAAAGTTTGAAAATGCAGGAAAAATCAGATTTTAATGTTTTTAAGGTTTTATCTACATTAAATTATTTTCTCATGTCTTCTTAATAATTTCTTTGAGGTAATTTTGCTTTTTGATGCTAATTAAAACATCTGGAAGGTTTTGAAGGAGGCAAGGTAGCTCAATTATGGTTTGGTGACTTTTGCTTGTTAATAATCTGAACAATGTTAGCCAAAAGAAGGATCAGTAAAACTCACCATCCATAGTATAGTGACTTTTGCTTGTATATTTATAACGAAGGATTTTTTTTTTTATATTATAGTCAATAATGTCTATTCACCTATAATGACTTTTGCTTGTTAAGATTTTATCGAAAGTCATTTAGTGAAAAACAAATAATTCGGATTTAAGCAAAATTTTACTAACTAATGTACCGTGGTGAGTTTTGCATCTTAAAGAACATAATTTTACGCTTCGGGTGACATACTCAACTCAAAACTGCCATTTTCAGGGTTGGTGACTTTTGCCTGAACGGTGACGATATGTTATATATTATATAAACCTGTTATGTATCATGAAATATGGCAATGCTTGGTATACAAGATAAAAATAACTGTCAAGATTTTTGCTATTGAGGTTGACGTATGTACATATATGTGTGTGTATAATTTATAAAATAATAAAAAAAAATGTGTTTTTAAATAATTACACTGTATATATTATCTGAAACCGAGAGGTGCAATTCGAATGCAACTTTTTCAGTTGAGAACAAAATTAAAACTCGATCCAAGTTGGGCAGTTTACTGGAATGAACATGCTGTCCTGCTTTGAAAATTCCCTCCTGCAAATGGATAATAAGAATTTAGCACTGTACCACGTGGTATCCATTATCAATATTTGTCAATACGATGTAACATTTTTAAATGAAAGAATATTCCCCACATATTTTTTTCCACCATAAAGCTCCTGTCCATTCGAAGAGTAATTTTTCTTTTGAAACATTTTATTCTACTGCTTTCTTTATGAAATTATGTTCGTTTACAATACTTCCACACTGGCAAGAAATTAATTTTAATGTTTCCGCCAATGTCACTCATTACTCAGTATTCTTCAAGATATCTCATCGCATGACATAATAATGATGTTTCATGATGCTGTTTATTGTGCAGTTAGCCTTATTTCTCTTAAATTATTTTTGTTAAGGCTATACCTCAGTTGAGGCATGGTCTAAAAAGATTGTGGCTAGGCGATGCGCGGTTTGCGGGTCGCGGGTGCAAATGACGTATGTCATTTGTAATGTAACGAAATGTAATTTGTCATATAAATCCAACATGCATCCATTTAATGTTCTGTTTATTGTTCTATTAGTAACAATAATAATATATTCATTGGCATGTTTTCTTTTTATAGTAAATGGGTAACGTTTTTAGTCATCTTTACTCGATTTAAGAATTAATACCCCCGTCGCCATCACGAAACAAATTGACGTATTGACACCTCGACGTTCACTCTCAGACTGCCAGCGAGTCCAAAATTTTGTCGTGCCTATAGTTGAAAATTATTTGCCGTTTCACTGAAGTATCGCCTTAACTGATTTTATCTTTTTCGGATACAAGTGCCCTATAAAGGTCGAAATTCAATAATAATTTAGTAAATTTCGTAGTAAATTTGTGAACTGTCCGAACCAATATTTATTATGATCACTTAACATACTTTTATTCCATAAGAGTATTGTTTTACACAACTTCATTTTAAAATTAAGAATAGACACATATTTCATTTCATAAATCCATGGTTATAGATAGCAATTTTTTAAATTATTCTTTTGTCAACATGCGCATTATATTATGTACATTTTATTTAATGTTCACTTCATATTACATAATATATTGTAAAATATGTTTGGTAAATCATTTGGCCTTTGCAATTAACTTATAAATTTGCAGAAATTGTAACATTCTGCATCTATGTAATATTATAAATGTACCGTTAAGTCAGTGTATCTTGAGTCCATAAAGAACATTTTCGAGAAAACACAATTTTAGATTACGTTGGCGCTCTAAATTGACTTACGACTGCATATATGGATTTAGAAATTTCCGGTATCTATTACGAATATACTCAAAGAGTAAATTGGGTCTGAAAAATATGAAACTTTAGGTACAAAATCAGTACCTAATTCATTATTGACTCGAATTACTGGCTCAGTGGGTCTATTCTATACACAAGGCGGCTATCGGTGACTATTGACGATAGTTTATCATATTTATGTATTGAGGTATTATAATTTATTGTTACAATAAGTTTGCCGTCTAAACTGTCAAAACTGTCTATCTCGCTCTAAAAGTTGACATAGCCAAGAGAGGGGCTGTTAAAACATAGCACTTTTTGACAGTTTAGACGGTTAACTCATTATATCAATTAACCGCCTCCATACATAAATATATATAAACTACAGTAGATAGCTGCCGAAAGCTGCCTTGTGTATAGAACAGACCCACTGGGATACCGATATATATATTTATGGTGGATAATATAATCTCAAGTTACATCCTATCGCATGTTTTTGTGATAATCCTGTTCATCTTTTGAGTTCGGCTATATTTGATGATACATTTACATTATGTAACATCAAAAAAACCTATTCCTTATCTGTAAAGATATGCCTCTATATTCACCATTAAACATTTTGTATCTCCCAAGACTTGCCAAATATGAAACGGAATTCAACGGTAAATCTAATGCAAACAGTATTCGGGAACAACATGTTTACTCCGAGATAACATTAGAAAGGAAGGTGTGTCTGTCTTATCTTTTGATGCGATGTTCAATGAAACACGATGACTTGGATTTTATCAGCTTGCCGCTGGTAAATATTGATAACTTTCTTTGCTCAGAGATTTTTTTTAATGTAATTTTCTAGTGAAGTCATTCTATCGTAATTGTAAATAACTTTTTACTGTCATAATATTTTTTGAAATGGTATTATTATGTGTCTCCAGTTCGAAAGTCAAACTGTATAACTGTATATTTTATTTATCATTTTTTTCTCCAGATGAAGGTTTCATATTAACACATGATTTTTTATAGGGAATCTGTTTGCAATTCGAAACACTAATTTCAAGGCAAACATGTAAAATCACATTTCATTGTCAAACCTTATTTTATAATGTGAATTATTTATAAATTTAATTTATGTTTTACGACATCCGGACCTAACAGACTTTTTATGAATTTTCGTTTTGGGAGGCCATTTCTTCTGATTATCAGCATTACAATCACTGTATGTCTCAGTCACCTCCATGTCCCTCTGCTGCATGCATTCACAATATGTGTATTTGGATCAATTCAGTATTCGACAAAATACTTCTCGAACACTATTTCGTTTACTTCGTTTTGCATTTGTCCTCCACTCAGCTCCTCTGTGTCCCTCTCGATGTCATCCGCCCATCTCCTCCGGGAGCTGCCCAAGAGCCGAGTGCTTGCTTACAGGAGTTCCTTTACGCACTTTATAGAGAGCTCTAGATCCATCGTATCTAACAACGTGACCGGTCCATTTTCTCCGCCAGAGACAAAAGGTGGAGGTAGACTGTTAAGATCTGACATGAATACTGCACATTAAACTCAGTCTTAGGGCTTAATGAGTTAAAAAAAAAAGTAACCAACCCCACCTATAATATTTATTCTTAATTCAATGAAAATAAATAAGTATGACTGAAAAAGTGTGCACTATTTTTGTCAGATCGCCCATAGCATACCTAAACTACATATTATTATGGTTTGGTTAGGCAGGGTTTAAGTGAATTTTAAAAACTAACTAATACCACCTGTAATTTGTATAATTAGTTCAATGAAAACAAATGACTTATATCTTAATAGTCTACCACTAACCCTCGCCACTGGTCTCCGCACCCTCAAGACATTGACTATATTGGATTTAGGCTTGAGGCTCACCTCCATATAGTGCGATTGGTTTCATGGTCACGTTGTATACCCTGAATTTTGTCTTTTTAAACTGAATTGACTCTCCAATGTGAAGAATGGTGCATTTCCACTCTTTAATCTGTTCTTTTAGGACATCTGGTTCCCAATTCCATTAAATAGTAAGTAATATTAAGTAAGTGAACTAATTTATTTATAGTAAATTTATTTCTTTCTAGGTTTCACACGGATTCTATTTACAACACAGAGAGAATGTTGAAAACTTTCAACAGTCCTTATCAATAATGCCGAAGACAATGTCAATTCAACAATCAACCAGTGAGATAGGCCTAACTAAACAAACGCTTCCACTTCACTCAATAAGGTTTGTAAGAACAATTTTAAGTCAATTGATTTCTTGGTAATCTATCCTGCCTGTACAGGCACACTTGTAATTGTTATCGGAGAGACTTAATAAAGATTCATTATTTTCTTAAGTTTATGACTAGAGTGCATTAATTGATCAAACTGAAATAATAAATAAAAGAGAGGTAATTTTAATGTTTCCAGTGAAATAAAATTATTTTTTGCTAAATATATCATTGATTTACAATATAGGATAGCATTTTAGTTGATTTTGCATAGGTTTAAAGTACAGGGGGTCCTCATTATAGGGTAATTAGGACCGAAAAAATGGCTCTTAAAACGAATCAGCTTAAAACGGGGATCAAAATTACTTAGTAAATGGGTTTAATCGGGACACGTTTGGAAAAGAAAAAGACATATGTGTAAGACAGGAATAGCGTATGAGTGTTGGTCTAAAAGATTAAAAGTGACAGTTGATGACTGTGAGCTATTACGCTTGTGTTTTTTATATTTTTTTTGCATTCAACTACAAATTCGTAACTGCGGGGACTTGGATAACAAATACTCAGATAATGAGGACCCACTGTATACATAATTTTTAACATTTCGTAAAGCAATCAGTGCCGTTCATTGGTTGGTTTATTGATGCTAGGCAATATGCAGTCAATGAGGTTTTATATTGCTAAGAGTCAGGTGAACCCAAACTGTCTCTATGAGCACACAAAAATTGACAAATATCATTGCTTGACACAAGAATGCTTGATTCCTCAATATAATACATAATTTTGAAAAATCTCAGTGTTATACATATTAGAAAAAAGCAGTTAATAAATCATACTAGTCATTGTTAACTAGGTTATGATTGAGAAACCAGCTGACCGCAGTGTCTAATGACTAAGAGGTGTTTTGATGAGCAAGCATGACATAGCCGATTGCTATGTCATTGCCTGTAATAAAAACGTTGATGCTAGATGAAGCAATTGATAGTTAAAAAATGACTTGTAGATTTTACGTTGTCGAAATTAATGCTGACCCCGGCAAAAGGTTATTGATCACTATATAAGTCTATTAGGGTTCCTTTATAAACCCAATGCAGACCTCTGGATCCATTTCATCTAACAACGTAGGTACCTAGTTGTCTATTGAAAATAGTTGTAAATAGTAAAAATAAGTATAAAGAAGTTCCATCTATACGTTCTATTAGATGTAATGTGACTAATAGGTATCAGTTCGTTGTAATTGAAGAGTGACATTCCAAACCGGCCTTAGTACAAAATTACAAATTTACATGTTTTGATGGAATCCGATAGAGTGTGCTGAGATCTATATTCTCACTAAATTTTATATTTTACAAAAAATCCTAAGTCTCTTAAATTTGATGTCGAAATGTGCCTTTTTTTCTTAAAACAGCACTAAGGTAACAGTTGATTCTTTCCAAACTGGCCTAAGGATATATGCGCATGCGCAGTTTAACTCTTTTTGCTACATTTACGCTCCAAGCGGCCATAATATAATATTGTAACACGTCAGATTAGATATGTCAGACGAAATATTAGAGAATTTGTGTTTTATAAATTCATGTGCACATCAGTAAACTATTTTTTTTATTGAAAATGATCCTACATTGTAGTTTTATTATATAATATATTATTATAATGCTGTAAAAGTTACAATGTTTACCTTTTTATCAAAAAATGCAATAAAGTGAAAGAAATTTTATATTATTTTTATTCATTAATCATCCCAACAGACCTGTCCATGACCACATTCTATTATACAATCATAATTGTATACACAAAAGACACTCAGCTTTACTTTATTGTGTCCCAAACTGCACTTAGTACAGACTTACGGCCATTTTGAAAAAAAAGTCAGTTTTTGAATGAATTTTTTTGAAGTTTTACTATACTTTTTAATGTTATTTATATGTTATGTTTTTGAGTCTTTGAATTTTCTATGAAATTGCGAAACATTATAGTACCGAAAAATTAAGAGGTAAATTGCAAATCACAAAAATATGATTATCTCAAAATCAGATTTTTAGACTTAGGCCGGTTTGGAATGTCACTCTTCAATTATGCCTGGAAGATATACACTATCATTAAGACAGTGAGCAAACGAAAGCAATCCAAATTATAAGATTCAAAGTCTGATTAACATGAGTTTATTTTAAATACTTGCCCCCTTTTCAAGTATTTACCTGACTTAAATGCAATGTATGTAATGTAATTTATGCATGTGTAGGTATGTGAAGTGTGCGCAAGGCTATTATTATCACGTAATGTATTTTTCTCATGTGACACATTTGTTTTCTCATGTTTTATTGTTTGATATATTATCATATTTTACGTGACAGCCATTTTGTATGTAAAATTTAATCTTTTTGCGAACTTGTTTTCATTCTGACATATTCCAGTTTTAATAAATTTTCTTTAACGGCCCACGTGCTCGTCGTAGGTCAAAATTGAGTTTTTATTGTATTTTCAAACCATGATCCTGGACACTCCTTAAACGTAGTAGATAATCTATTTATATAATTTTGAAGCCTTATTATCTTTTATAGTTATTTTTAATATTTAATGACTGCATAAAGTATTTTTGTTACATAAAATAGTATTCTTTTAAACCTCTCGCTCTAATGTTTTAGAATATAGTCATATTTCGGTACATAACTGTGCAGTGGTGTTAAGATTTTTTACATTTATTAATTTTTAAACGCATTTATGAAACCATTATTATAATTTATTACGAGATAGTTTTTGTAAAATATTCACGATAAAAAATTATATTGATAATCTCTGTGATCCCAAATTTGACAAGAATTAGGCATTTTATTATTCAAAAAATCGGCAAGATTAACACATTTAAAGATGATTCTAAAGATATTTATTATAAGCTATGTTTTTGACCATTCAAGTGTGATAAACATCTTATGAATAATGATTGCTTTATAATAATTATTGACCTAAGAATAAGGTAGTGTTTTTTTGAAATACGCCATTTCTTTTGTCATTCACTAGTGGTTAAGCTACAACATACGGCCGTAGCCATAAATTGACAAACTATAATTGAAGTAGGGAGTAAAATGATATTGACGCGCGTGTTTGAACATGTACCTACCGTTTAAAAAAAATAAAAAAAAGTTCGGTCAGGTACATGTTCAAATACGCGCGTTAACATAATTTTACTCCCTACTTCAATTATAGTTTGTCAATTTATGGCTACGGCCGTATGTTGTAGCTTAACCACTGGGGAATGACAAAAGAAATGGCGTATTTCAAAAAAACACTACCTTATTCTTAGGTCAATAATTATTATAAAGCAATCATTATTCATAAGATGCTTATCACACTTGAATGGTCAAAAACATAGCTTATAATAAATATCTTTAGAATCATCTTCAAATGTGTTAATCTTGCCGATTTTTTGAATAATAAAATGCCTAATTCTTGTCAAATTTGGGATCACAGAGATTATCAATATATTTTTTTATCGTGAATATTTTACAAAAATTATCTCGTAATAAATTATACTAATAGTTTTATAAATGCGTTTAAAAATTAATAAATGTAAAAAATCTTAACACCACTGCACAGTTATGTACCGAAATATGACTATATTCTAAAACATTAGAGCGAGAGGTTTAAAAGAATACTATTTTATGTAACAAAAATACTTTATGCAGTCATCAAATGTTAAAAATAACTATAAAGGATAATAAGGCTTCAAAATTATATAAATAGATTATCTACAACGTTTAAGGAGTGTCCAGGATCATGGTTTGAAAATACAATAAAAACTCAATTTTGACCTTCGACGAGCATGTCCCCCCTTAAACAATACCTTCATAGATATGAGGTGACATTTTTTTATATAACAACGTATTAATTGCAGTATGTAATTTTCTTTTCTACATTCTCTCATAACTTTCTCTTATATAATAGGCGCAACCTTCACTGTTCATTATCTAATACTTTTCAATTTTAATTAATCGAGCTAGAAACCTACAGAAGACAACAATTATTAGGATTGAGTGTTCACGTCATAATACCCCGTTTACACGTCCATGGATTTACTGCTGACAGTACGTATTATCACGGCCATAACAAGCAAATGCACATGTAAAAATGTATTATCATACAAGTTGCAAGATTGCATGCATGAGTCAAAAAAGTTCGGAAGCTTCTGAATTTTCACACGACAGTTGTGATTTGTTCGATATCTGTGCCTTTACAATAGAACGATAGTGGCGAACCTGCCGGAAATAAAACTAATTACACCGTGCAGAGACTCATTTTGAGGTTAACCAATTTTCACGACTGTCAAATAGTTCCATTAAATTACAACATCGTGTCTCGCTTACTCTTGAAGAATGAGATTGACGAGACAGTCAGCACTTTTACATGTAAATAGTTATTATTGCTATAGTTTAAAATACACACTATTGCTATAACTAAATCCATGCACGTGTACAGGCGCTATAAAACTTAAATAAGACAATTTTTTTTAGTAGTAAGTAAAGTCTGTCTAATTTTAGTTTTAAATAGAAGTTAGAATTTCAATAAATGAACACAAAGAACAAACTAAAACAGTTAAGTTAAGTTGGTAACTCTACAAATATTAACATCTCTCTGTTACCATTCTGATTTTCTTTCTCATGCAAAATGGCTGCCATATTTTATGTTCATTGTGATCACTTACTCGAGTGCAGTTAGTTATAAACGGTTTTACATAAATTTTACAGGATTTTCAACAAAGTAATAATGTCGAATTGTAGTATTATTGGCTGCTTATCTACTCATTGTCACAGATTGTCTTGTACACCCTGCAAATTAGCAAATAAATGTCATAGGTAGTGTGAAGTTCTCTGAAAATGAACCGGCAATGCGAAGTCATTGGTATTACACTATTAGCTAACTTAATCAGTGGACCAGAGGTCCTTTCTTTGCTTAAATTTCATACATTTAGGCTCCATCTCTATAGAAGAAGGTTTTTTCAAAATCTTCGGAACAAACTCTCTACAAAATGACAATGATTCCTTGTATTTGGGAATTCCCTATATAATATATTACCTAAACTGTTGAATGAAATCGGACACAATAAATCCACGTTCGTTAAAGTGACAAACTTAATATGAGACAGTTAACTATTGAAAATAACATAATATTCTTTAACACATGTTTTAGTTTATCCCATATTTCTCCACATCAGAGAATTGTATTTTCTTACTGCCATACCCAGAGGGTAACCCATTTATCTTATCTTTGTATTCTTTGATTAGGTACATGGGAATATTTAAGTTAATTTGTATTTGTTTTGCCATATTCAGATTGGATGACGGCGTGGGAAATTTCATCGGATCGACCTTGTTATCAACAGAAGCACATTTCACTGCTGACCACACTTAAGCGACTCATCACTACTATAATAATACAATAACATTTATAACATCGTGAAGATGTCATTACTTCACTGTGAAACTATGAAAAGCAATAATATTATTTATTTATTATAAATCTATTTAAAGATAGGTCCATTTTTTACCATTTGATGATGTAAATAAAGATGTTTTTGATAAGTTTTGAGTTTGCATTGATTACTAGCATATCTTCCCATATGTCATACTATCACCGGCCTTCTGCGCGCTCTTAAGCGGAGATAGCAGGCCGTGATAACGTCAAGGCCAAAGCGGGGGTGGGAGACAGAAACGCACGGTGTATGGTGTCGAGGCTGGTATATGTTATCGTATTTGATACAGGGTATTGTCATTGGCGGTCGGTTGGTAATTGGCACTTTAGCGGGCAGCAAACGTGGTGTCGCGGCTGGGCTGCTGATTGATGCTTGGCATCCGAGGCGAGAGTCAGTGCTTGCGGCGTGGCGATGCAGTCTTTTTGGCGGGAAATGCTGGCTGGGCTGCAGACGCTTGTGGCTCCGCGTCCGAGGCGAGAGAAGAGATCCTGGCTGGTCGACGTCTGATACGAGAGAAAGCTTTTCGCGCGCGTCCCACTGTCAGATTGCCGGCATTAACGCGCTCTCTGTTTTACCGACGAATTGACTAGTGGCGGTGCGAGCGACCGTTTTTAACAGGCCGCGTCTGTGTTTTGGCGGGAGCGCTGACGAATTTGAATTTACGATTCTTTGAGGCGGGCTTAGCAAGCAAAGAGTGGACGTAGGCTGAGGGGTATGGGAAAGTTGATGGTTCGGTCCGTCCTTTGAGGTGGTCTCCTGTGGGAGACTTCCATCTGGTATCAATATGATGCAGGCCTGTCACAAGCTGGGCCGAATTTACGCTTGAGGGGAGTCTAAAGTACCATTAAGACTTCATTTAAATGGGTTAAATTTTATGATTTTTTTGGCCATTCTTATGCAGTGGCCACTTTGCACATATGAAACAGGATGAGCCTGATATAATCTATTTAGAGGATGAAACTAACGAAAACAGAAAGCGATATGCTTTCAAGGTAAATTCTTAAAGTGTAATTTACGTTGAAGCTGTAAGCTGCTGCAGAAGTGTTAATTTTTTGTATGCTACGAGGGTGGGTCAATAATTCCTTAGAAAAAAGCATTAAAACAGTTTTTATTTTTGTATTTTTTTTTATTTCTCAACATAATCTCCTTGGAGCTCAATACACTTGGTTAGACGTTTCTCAATTATTTTTAAACCGTCAGAAAAATAAGTTTTCGGAAGGTCCTCAATATAAGCATTTGTCCGATCGATGACTTCTTCATTTGAAAAAAAACGTTGTCCACTTAGCCATTTTTTTAAGTTTGGGAAAAGGAAAAAGTCACTGGGGGCTAAATCTGGCGAATACGGTGGGTGGTCGACCAATTCGAACTTCAATTCTTCAATTTTAGCCATTGATCGTAAACATGTGTGAACACGGGCATTGCCCTGATGAAAGAGGATTTTTTTCCTGTTTAAATGAGGCCGTTTTTCTTCAATTTTGTTTCTTAGCTGGTCCAATAAAGATGCATAATAATCCCCTGTTATTGTTTTTCCTTTTTCCAAATAGTCAACGAAAATAATTCCACGTGGATCCCAAAATACAGTAGCCATAACCTTACCAGCTGATTTTACGGTTTTCGCCTTCTTTGGACATGGTTCGCCTTTCGCAATCCACTGCTTTGACTGTTCTTTCGTCTCGGGAGTATAGTGGTGTATCCATGTTTCATCTACAGTCACAAAGCGACGAAAAAATTCATCCGGATTGCGTTGCATGAGCGACAACAGGGCTTTAGAGGCCACCACCCTATTGCGTTTATTGTCGACTGTGAGCAAACGCGGCACCCATCTTGCAGAAATTTTTTTCATGCCCAATTTGTCATGTAAAATAGAAATGACGCTACCTTTTGAGATCCTTGTAACCTCAATTATCTCACTCAACTTAAATCTTCGGTCACTTAACACCATATCGTGGATTTTATTGATCATTTCTGGTGTAGTCACCTCTACAGGACGTCCTGAGCGTGGTTCATCCTTTGTTGATGTACGACCACGTTTAAATTCATTTAACCAGTTATAAATAGTTGCAAGTGAAGGAGCAGATATGCCGTGAACTAAATCCAACTCATTTTTTATTTCCTTTGCTGTTAACCCTTTTATATTAAAATGTTTAATAACAGCTCTAAACTCAATTTTCTCCATTTTCCATTTTTCCATTTTCCACAAGCAAATTTTTTTTTAAATGTACGAGAAACACACAACAACCCGACCAATCTGATTGAAACTTCGCAGCATACTGAATCGGTAGTGCCGCTGCATGAAAACAAACCGCTTACAGTACTAGTAGCACCACCTGTCGGCTTTTCTAAGGACTTATTGACCCACCCTCGTATATAAAGCCTCCTCTTTAGGGGAATTATCTCTCAGTAAAACCTTATTACTAATGTAATTTTTTCGGTTGTATCGGTTCTATTGTTTTTATTCAAATTAATGTCTCGTAAAATATTCCAATTTAAATTTACGAGGGTGGGTCAATAAGTCCTTAGAAAAGCCGACAGGTGGCGCGACTAGTACTGTAAGCGGTTTGTTTTCATGCAGCGGCACTACTGATTCAGTATGCTGCGAAGTTTCAATCAGATTGGTCGGGTTGTTGTGTGTTTCTCGTACATTTAAAAAAAAAATTTGCTTGTTTACAAAAAAAAGGAGAAAATTGAGTTTAGAGCTGTTATTAAACATTTTAATATAAAAAGGTTAACAGCAAAGGAAATAAAAAATGAGTTGGATTTAGTTCACGGCATATCTGCTCCTTCATTTGCAACTATTTATAACTGGTTAAATGAATTTAAACGTGGTCGTACATCAACAAAGGATGAACCACGCTCAGGACGTCCTGTAGAGGTGACTACACCAGAAATGATCAATAAAATCCACGATATGGTGTTAAGTGACCGAAGATTAAAGTTGAGTGAGATAATTGAGGTTACAGGGATCTCAAAAGGTAGCGTCATTTCTATTTTACATGACAAATTGGGCATGAAAAAAGTTTCTGCAAGATGGGTGCCGCGTTTGCTCACAGTCGACAATAAACGCAATAGGGTGGTGGCCTCTAAAGCCCTGTTGTCGCTCATGCAACGCAATCCGGATGAATTTTTTCATCGCTTTGTGACTGTAGATGAAACATGGATACACCACTATACTCCCGAGACGAAAGAACAGTCAAAGCAGTGGATTGCGAAAGGCGAACCATGTCCAAAGAAGGCGAAAACCGTAAAATCAGCTGGTAAGGTTATGGCTACTGTATTTTGGGATGCACGTGGAATTATTTTCGTTGACTATTTGGAAAAAGGAAAAACAATAACAGGGGATTATTATGCATCTTTATTGGACCAGCTAAAAAACAAAATTGAAGAAAAACGGCCTTATTTAAACAGGAAAAAAATCCTCTTTCATCAGGACAATGCCCGTGTTCACACATGTTTACAATCAATGGCTAAAATTGAAGAGTTGAAGTTCGAATTGGTCGACCACCCACCGTATTCGCCAGATTTAGCCCCCAGTGACTTTTTCCTTTTCCCAAACTTAAAAAAATGGCTAAGTGGACAACGTTTTTTTTCAAATGAAGAAGTCATCGATCGGACAAATGCTTATTTTGAGGACCTTCCGAAAACTTATTTTCCTGACGGTTTAAAAAAAATTGAGAAACGTCTAACCAAGTGTATTGAGCTCCAAGGAGATTATGTTGAGAAATAAAAAAAAAATACAAAAATAAAAACTGTTTTAATGCTTTTTTCTAAGGAATTATTGACCCACCCTCGTATATACATGGTCGCGAGTCAAGCTTATTAGGCACCATTAGCGAGAGGTGCAAGACTAGTAAATGCTCTCCCTAAAGACATAGACATTTTCAATGAGGTACTTTTTGTTTTTGAAACTTTATTTTATTGTATAAAATTGGTTATTTTTTTATATATTATTATTTTCTTCTCTCTTGTGAGAGTAATATTTGTTATATTGTAAATCTCATGTTGTCAACATCCTGAATTTTGATTTGTTATGTCCATGTTTTATTTTCTTGAATAAGTCATGAATTAATGCTGATACTTGGTTTGCCGTTCACTCTCAACTGTAAGGCATCTGTTGGTATTTTTACAATTTTGTGTTGACACGGGTACTGTCTGTTGCTAGTGCGTAACATTATCAGTGAACTACGGAAGTTAACGTTATGCTAGTGTTATCAATGGTTACCTCTGGTGATGTAAATCCATATCAATATTTTGATAAATAACATAATATACGTCATTGATAAGTTTGAGATACAATCTTCCTCGTTACGTATTCGACTCTTTTCTACAAACATGTTTTTAATGGGAAATATTAATTAAATCGGCAACAGATAAGGGACTATGATTGAGTGATCATAATTTACTCCCAGAAAACAGGCCACTTTTATGATAATAAAAGACTTGATGCAAAATTTCTACATTTCAAAATTGTACCTGTTTTGGGTATGTTTGTTTATTTTGCCACTGAATATTTTTCTTCTAATGAAGTGCTAAGTCGAAGAATTACAACTCATTACCTTGTCAACATTGTTGATAAGAAATTACGACTGATGTAACACATTATAGAAGTTGTCAAATTGATAAGATTATACTGCGGATTTGTCATTATTAATATATCATTAACAGATTCAGTATTTACAATGTGTTAATCTCTAATCCATTAATTTGTTATTTAGTTTAAATTTGACAATTTTACCACTGTACTGATGAATAATTGATTAAGTTTGGCAAGTCATGATTATAGGTTTTCTTACAACCCGTTCCTATCAAAAAATGCTGTTCTCCAAATCGATACCCCAAGTATCCATCAGTATTCCTATTGGATTGAGTCTTATTGAATTGTACAACGCTCTTTTGCTGGTTCATTGTCATTCATACAGTATACCAATGGAAAGGGTGTAGGTAGGCTGTTAAGATCTAACATAAATAGTGCACAGTACAATTTGTCAGCCATATATATATGTTTTTATTGAGTTAATAGTACAATCTGTAGATAGTGTTGGTTAATTTATCAAATTCAATTAAACCCTGCGGAAACCAAGCAATAATTAATAGATAATGGTCAAAAAATATTCATTCATCTATTATAGTTTGGCTTGATTGAATTTTAATGATTTTTTGAACTAACACCATTTTAATATGTATTCTTAATTCAATGAAAACAAATAAGTATGATTGATAAAGTGTGCACTATTTTTGTTGTATCACCCATAGCATACCTAAACTATTATGGCTTAGTTTACGCGGGGTTTAATTCATTTTTAAAAACCAACCAGCACCATCTGCAATTTGTATTCTTAGTTCAATGAAAACGAATGAGTGTCACTAACAAAGTTTACAGTGCGCTATTTTACAGCCTGCCTCCACTCTTCACCACTACAATATACATAACTTACCCATCACAGTTCATCCAATCTTCGTTGATTACTTGCATTACATACAATACAGACCATAGAGCTCAGCATTATATATTTTCTTTCAAAAATAATTAGGGTTCGTTCATTTTGAGTAAATGTTAATGTCAAGGCTTCAGAGGTCAGCACAGTTTTTTGAAACGACTTGTGAAGCATGCTTTTAGTTCAGCGAAATATAAGGTGTGACTTGAAATATCTTAATAGCTGGTGTAGCATGATATGCTATTGTTACTGCCAAAAGTTGGGCAGTCTCGAAAGTATGTTATAGAGCAATTCGAGGGCTTAGTGTCAAACAACACTATCTACAAAAGTGCAACTTTACAGGAGAGCCAAAAATCGTTATTTTAGATTCTTGTAACTCAACAAGGGAAATGTTTATTTAAAACCTAATGTTAGTATTGGTATAGTTGTGTATTGTACATTTTATCTTGCTTATGATGATGTTAAAATTTATAGGGATAGTTTTAAAAAAATATGAAAACAATGGTAACTTATGTAGTTAGCGTTAAACTTTACTGACGATTTAATAAGAAATTAGAAAAGATTGCCATAACGTTGTTTGACTATCATGTAGCCATAAATGTAAAATAACGTTGTCTCAAAAAACTTTTTTGTAGATACACGTAGAAACACTTTTTTGTAGATAACGTTGTCTGACTTTAAGCACTCGACTTGCAATTTCAAGTTTGACAAGTCCTCTAAAATCAGGCATAATACTAATTCCTTTATGTGCATGTTTTATATATCGGATGACCTTTAATTTTTTTTTCTAGCAATAGGTACATATTTATATAAAGACACATAATCTGTTATTAGCTCTAAACACCTAAATTATCGACTTACCAACTTTTGGCAGCAACCCCACAATATATTTTGTGATGTGATTCTTTTGTTAATGTCATTTGTTAATATATGTGTCGCTGAGTTTCAAAACCCGCTATAACACCTTTTTGAAATAATTGAGATATATATATATCAATGGATTCGTTATTAAAATCTCTACATGAAAATTTTATTGTCTCTTTCAAAGTCCGCTACGATTGACTGTCATTTATGAAAGAAAATCAATGTGTCAATCAATTCACGCTATAACACCATGTGTTACATTCAAAATCCCCTATAACACAACTGACCAATAAGAAGCGAGAATCAGACGAAATGCAACATGGCCGCCAGTACATTTATGTTGTGAGTTGCGGTAGGAGTGCTGTTTTGTTGATATGATATTCTTACGATTTATTGTCTTAAAATGTGTGACGAACTTATAAATATGGTTAAATCTCCAGTTGCTAGGAAGAGGTTGAGCCAACCAAAATCTTGGAAAGTCAACGAAATACGCCGTAAATGGTAAGTTAAATTAGACATAAATGTGTTAAAAATCCGCGGGTCATCATCTGAATTTCCAGTGGCGTTTAACTCAATTATGAACTGGTTAAAACTATTCTTTTCTCTAATATATTTTTATAATTTATAATAATAAGTTTATTTTTTTATATAAAACTCTATAAAAATCTTTTGATGGGTAAACGTTATCACCTTATCACTTATCAGATTTTCAGCAGTGGCAGTGTTATGTTATTTAGAATATTTTCAGTATGATTTTGTGAAGAAAACAGTTTGTTTGTCAAGCACGCCACTGTTTTAAAGAAAATATTTAGCTCTACAGTATTATTCAAATGGTTGCTCTGATATTAAATTTGATACTTTTCATAACATGTGAGCACCAAACCCCATAAAACCGATTTATTGGTCAGGCAATAATGCGCGACGATAAACCATGTAAATTATTATATTTTGGAGCATTTTTCAATGGCGCCTTTCACAAACCGCACTTGTATGTCATCAATGTGTAGGTACTGCGAAATGTTTTATAATTTATTACACATAATAACTTAGTTACTTTATAAGTATAACAAATACCTTTCACATTCAAGTTCAAGTGGTGATGCTACATGCGCGGTGACAGATTATTTGACTCACTTATTTACATGTTATCGACTTATAAAAAATAAAGAAGGCAAACAATTAATTTACTCAAGTAAAATATAAAATAAATGAATGAAACATGTTTGCAGTCAAATTATGAGAGTACCGCGTCACTCATATTTTTTAAAACCAATGTATATATTTAATTTTATATTATTTTTGTGAGAACGATAAAATATGCTATACATACAGTGTTTGTAAATTGCATTGTATTTTTAATCGAATTATTTTTACTGAACAATGAAAAATTGTAACATTTTTAATAATTTTTAATGTTTCCTAATTTTTAATGAATAAAATGTTTATTAAATAAAAATATGTAACTCTTTTTCATCCTACCACGCGCCACCAATGGAAGATTCCGACTTTAAGTTGTCAAAAGTTTCCCTAACAAAATACGCTATAACCTTCAATGGGTATTTCAAAAACCGCTATAACACTATGTAACTTACAAAACCCGCTATAACCAAACATTTAAGTCTTTGATTTAATCAGTGGACTAGAATACAATATAAATAGATATGCAAAATATTTCCAAAAATGATCTATCATTGGGCAAAAAAAGAAAAACATCGATAATCCCTTTATCCATAAACTGAGAAGTTTTTATCGATTTTCTCAACAAAATGAAAAGGTGTTTTAGGGGGTTTTGAAACTCAGCGACACATATACACTATTCCCATAGAGCAGGGATGGCGAACCTATGGCACCACCAGTGGCACGCAAGACGATTTTGCATGGCACGCGAATGTTTCATTTTGAAAAGAAAAGAAATTACTATTTTATTTATTACCTATACCTTTTTATAAAAAGTTTTACAAATAAATATATACTTACTTAAGTAGTTACTTATATTATAATAGATAATATTTTAAAATAATGACGACATAGCCATGTGTATTTTCTTCGATTTTTCATTATTATGTCTTACCAATCGATGCGCAAACGGAAACGACGAAATTCATGCATAAATGACAAATCGCATTGTATAAAAAATAGCAGGCAAATCCTTTTCAAGATAATCATTACGTTTAATGTAAATATACAATTAATTGCATAGGTCGGTCCTTAGGATCGGGCAATTAAAAATAAAAATATTCAATCAACTAACCTTATGAAATTAATTATCAGCAGTCATTCAAATATAATAACCACTTGTTATTTTGACTCAAACATATTCTCTAAAAATGGAAAATCATTCAGTGATGGAGAATATAATATGGAAGAAGAGTGGTTCAAATGTTTCCACGATCTTGAGAATTTTGAAAACAAAACAAAAATATTCAAAGAATAACACCTTCGGCTAGAAATACGGTGAAAGATAGAATCTCAAGAACTCAATTGGAATTTTTAAACTTTTTTAATGGGATTCTTAAAAACATATAAAAACTTTTTTTTCGCCATGAAAAACTGCTTGGCACGTCAGACAGTCGAAAAATATTATTAGGGAAATTTTGGCACGCGTTGGTAAAAAGGTTCGCCATCCCTGCCATAGAGTATCATGGCAAATTGTAGTGTTAAAGAATGTATAATAAGTTGACTTATTGAGTGGATTAACTACGCATTTACAAATGCCAAAGATTATTACATATTATTTACAATAGATTAGGTTTTTATATTATGCTAATCCGTGATCCATAAATTCATAAATTTGAATTTGACATATTATAATATTATCTTACTTGTTTATTGACAATTTAATAAAGCAAAGTAAAAAATACCTGGCTGCAAACAACAAACAACAGAATTATGGAGGTAGTTGATGAAGATATTATCCAGAGGATTGGATATGATTGATGACTCTTTTCTTATTGTTTTTCAATTTGTGTTTAAGTCAGGGTATGAACCTAATAGGTTGAGCAAGTGGCTGACATCCATTTCTCGTAAAAAAAAAGAACAAAATTGGTTAATACAAACGTCCACTCCATAGAGGCTCATATGATCTTATTAGGATTGGTCATATATTTGATTCATAAATCCAACATACTTAAGATGCCACTATAGTCCATTCAGGTCCTTGATCGAATATGGTCTGTATGAAGATTCCAGTGAAGCTCAATCTATTATAATTGTGATACTGTAATTGCTAGGTCATATGGACTGTATAAATGACAGTAAACCAGCAAAAAGACTAATCGCACCTGTACACCTACATGGATTTACTGGCACCAATAGTGTGTAAATGAAATATCATGATATTCTTCAAGCGTAAGCGAGATGCGTTATTGTCATTGTGTAGTGCTATTTGATAGGTTGTGAAAAATGGAAAACGTCAATATGCTCTGCACAATGTAGTTCATATTTTTTTCCGGCAGGTTTGCCACTATCGTTTTACTGCACAGGCACAGATATCACGCACATTCCAACTGTCGTGTGAAAATTCAGAACCAGCTGAACTTTTTTGATCCTTGATGCAACTTTGCAACTTACACAATAATACGTGTTTACATGACGTGAATTTTCTTGCTATGATCGCGATAATACGTACTGTCAGCAGTAAATCCATGCACGTGTAAACGGGCTATACTGTTGAGTTATCCAAATATAGAGGCAAAATTGGACATATATATGCAGAAAAGATCCAATCCACAACCTACTAGTTTTGAGATAATTGAGGAAATAGAAGATTGGATAAATTAAAAATCACAGTAAACTGCTAGCTTTCAGAAGTTATCGTAATTAATGGAATGCATGTTTATCTTGCTAATGGTGTACTTACAATTAATTTTCATTTAATGTTTCATTAATGAGTTATATAGTAATTAATGGGGTTGGATCATTATTGCTTAAATGGGTTTTAAGGATTTAAAATGTAAAAAGAGTCCAATGAGAATTGGATCTTTTATGAATTTCTATTATGATTGAAAATATATATGCGTGAAAGATCCAATCCATACACTATGTTAGGTATGTTGCATGTACCTGATGACAGATATTCTCGATTTTTTTTTTTTATATTATGTAAAAATAGTGTTTTGTTATTATCCAAACTTATATGGTAAACAAATTTTACTGTGAAAATGTTTTATTTAAAAAAAATCAGAATGCTTCATCTTCTAGGACAAAGTCTAATGGACCATCATAACCTCCAATGTCATTATGATGACATCGGAGGTTCTGTCATTCTGATTTTTTTTAAATAAAACATTTTCACAGTAAAATTTGTTTACCAAATAAGTTTCATATAAATAAATCTTTTTCAAAATAAAGTTTGTTTACCAAATAAGTTTCGTATAAATAAATCTTTTTTATTTTTATATTTTAATAATAAATTATTGTTTTATTTAAAAATATCCTGTTAAAAAAAATTGTTGGTTTCTTCGTCATTTAAATTATCATAGAATGATTTAGCATCATCAGGTATCAGATGCATTATAGACTTAATATCGTTAAGTTTGGCAGACGATATAGGTTTCCCCTGTGGCCACAGTGGAATCAAATGCTCAAAATTGATTTCTATCAGCCTGCCTCTCACCATTCGCTTTTAGCTAAGTTCTGCTTCAGAACCGTCCATTTTTATGAAAATGGAATAGGGTTGGTCTTTTTTAATACAAATTTCCCTGGTTTTTAACAAATTCACAGGTTCATTATTGGTACCCTTCTTCCTATTAATTATCAACTTCTCTGCAGATGCAGTACCTGAAAATGTCTCCTTGGTCATCATGGACACTTTTAAAGGATTTTTTTTCTGGCAAGTTTTCATGATTTCTATATAATCATTTGGTGTATATAAACGTTGATGATGCTTTAATCTGCTTTCAATAAAAGCAAAGTCATCATCGTTCGGTAAAAAGCTGTGGCCTGGAATAAGAAACTTTTGAGTAATTTTAGTAAGGGTGCTGTGTGAATGTAAAATCGCCTTTAAGATAAGGAGTATCTTGATATTTCTATTTTCACCACCGCATGAATCACTCCATAATATAAGTTCTTTCGTGTCAGAAGGTAAATTTTCTGCAATGTGTTTAATGAGGCAGGATCCTACTTCCTGAGCTCCACGACCAGCTACGCCTTCAACCCAGACATAACAATGTCATTGGTCAGTACGCCCCGAATGTGTTCCGCAGTTATATACCCAAAGCTGACATTGATTCATGTCATCCTTCATTTTCTCCGTAGCTTCTTTCCAGGAAACTTCATGTAAATCATGAACTCTTCTTATTTCGCTCTTTTCTGCTTCATCTGTGGCAAGAGTTTCTTTAACAGACGGAGTATCGCAAACATTACACGTATCTTTCTTCAAATGTTTCCTTTTCAAATTAAATTTCGTGTGAAAAATTTGTACATATTTTGATTTGCTGGCAAGGGGTTTCGAACCCAAATACTCCTTGTAGAGTTCATACATTTTATCAAGGGTCATGTCAGTTGATAAATATTCAGTTAAATTTCCCGTCCGGTGATAGTGAGATTTATAACGAGGCAACAGGTTGATATGTTTTATTATTTCAGCAACTTGCGCATCGCCTAATTTATTCTGACCACCATTTTTTTTTCCCTCTCTGATCAACAACCTTAGAGTTTCTAATTTTTTTCAAAGCTGTGTTAACTCGCTGTGGACAAATATTATATGTTTTTACAAACATATCCCGACAAACCTTTTCTTTAGCAATAAAGTAGATTCTTGAAAATTCTTTTTTCTTTAGTGTGCTTTCTCTGATAATATACATCCTCTTCTTTGGATTTTCTTGAATGTTTGCAACGATGAACATATTTTGAGAAATATATGATCCTAATGAATAAAATTTCTCAAATTCTGACCTACGCAAATCTTGTGACAATTTTTCTGTACATTTATTTAGACATGTACAATTATAATTTATAAATGGTTTGGGTGAAACTTTTTGGTTTTTGTAATTATAATAAATTTTGTTTTTATATTTATTAACTGAGCGTTCGCTACGACTTTCATTGCCATATTTTATTTTTCTTCCTTTTTTTGGCCGACCAGAAATAACGTTATCATCGTTCTGTTCATTGTTATCGGTAGTATCTATTTGAGATTTAACAGTTTCGCCCAGATCTTCCTTCCATTTTTAAGGATATTTTGTAAAATTATTTGTTTTCGGCAAAAAATATAGTACGCCTTGAGTGACCGATAATTTTCTGCATTTTCAAAAAATTATACATGAAGGTTAATTAACGTCTTGTTTTTTTAAACAAAATTCAAATGTTAAGTCAGTGGTTTCCAAACTTTATGTTAGTACGCCTCCATTTAAAAAAAATCTAATCTAGGCGCCTCCCCCCTCTTATTTCATTAAATAATACAGACACCTTTTTAAATAGTCAACAATGTACCTATCTACTTACGAATACAAAAATGAAAAAAAAATAAACAAGGTGTTACTACTTACATTACATTATTTTTTGATGAATGTGCTTGTTTATTAGCACAATCAATTTCAATCGTAGTCAATCCAAATTCATCTTCGTTCTTTGACAAATGGATTCTATCATGGACCCCACATCCCGAAGCGGACCCCCCGGGTCAGGATTTTTTAACCACATATTTAAAATATTTAATAGCTCCGAAACAAAGCAGCGCAGGCGACTTTTTTTTGCTATTAATAAAATAATGTGAAAAGTGCATTAGCAAACTAACCAAGAACTCTGGCGTAGAAATCATTTAAAAATAATGGAGACATAGCGAACTTTTTTTTGTCATTTTGATTTCCTAAGCTCCAATTTTTTATGAATGCCTTCAATTTTGTTGTTTTAAATCAGTAAATGCATTAGTGGTCCTTGGATTGATTTATTCACTCAATTTTTAAAAAATTTCAACCAAATAGACAAGTTTAACAACAAAATTATCGTTCCTAAACAAATTTGAATCAAAATTTCAACATTATGATTAATTTGACCCTTTTATTTAATTTTTTACGAGATAGCCATTGCGCTTCACAATAGTATAGAAGTGAGGGATTATATAATTAGTTTCCATATTTGCAGAAAGCAAATAGTAAAAAATAAGCGGCCGTTATATTAACTATGCATTTGAAAACTGCTAACTTGTGGCTACATTAATTGTGTTAAATTTTTCGCGCCTCTCTTTGCAACATTCCGCGCCTCCCAGTTTGGAAATCGCTGTGTTAAGTAATTAACGTCACCCTTTATACACATGCGGATTATTTATTTTTTTGCTTCTCACGGATTATTTTGGCGTTGTTTTTCTTCTATTGGCAACTTTTTTCCGATTTCTCAAAATTATAGTATTTTAGGCGTACTATACCTGTTTTATATTGTACATAGTACGCAGACGAAAATTATAGTACAAATACTATAATTCTAGTACGGTTGGCAACACTGGTTTTGACAGTAGATAATGCTTGACGCTCACTCGAAGCAGTGTTGCCATCTTTTTCTATGCTGATTATAGTACAAAGGCGTAAAAGTTATAGTATTTCTGAAAAATATATAGTATAGGAACATTTTTCATCTTGAATTCTTTAAAATTATAGTATATTGGTATATTTGGCGTAAAATTATAGTATTTTACATTTTTCGCGGAATTAAAATTATAGTAAATGGAGAATACCTGAGTCATCTGCGCTTTGCCGATGACATAGTAATTTTCTCGCAAGACTCAGAAGACCTCCAAAGCAGAATGCAGGAACTCGCTGAAGTAAGCAACAAAGTAGGTTTGAAAATAAATGTAACAAAGACGAAAGTCATGTTCAACTGCTTTGCAGGCCAAAAAGAGATCCTCATAAATGGCACTCAGCTCGAACAGGTGAAAAGCTACATCTATCTGGGACAACAAGTATCTATAGATGGATGTATATTTGATGAAATTGTTCGCAGAGTAAAGCTAGGCTGGAGTGCTTTTGGCCGCCTGAATAATGTCTTCAAAAGTGACCTTCCACTGTGCCTAAAGCGCAAAGTGTTCAACCAGTGTGTGCTTCCCGTGATGACATATGCGTGTGAAACATGGACCCTAAGTAAAAGAGAGATCCAGAAACTTAGAGTAGCACAACGTGGTATGGAGAGGTGCATGCTGGGCATAACGCGAAAGGACAAAAAGAGGAATGAGTGGATAAGGAAGCAGACAAGGGTTTGCAATGTAATAGAGTTTATTAAAAGCCTTAAATGGAGATGGGCTGGACACATAGCTCGAAGAAGAGACAATCGTTGGACAAATCTAGTCATCCAGTGGTATCCAAGAAGTACAAAACGTCCACAAGGTAGACCTAGAGGCCGCTGGATCGATGAAATGATAAAGTTCTGCGGAAGTACGTGGCAACGCAATGCACAGGACCGAGAGAAGTGGAAGCAACTTGAAGAGGCCTTCATCCAGCAGTGGATAGATTCAGGCTGATGATGATGATGATGACATTTTTCGCGGAATTAAAATTATAGTATTGTACTATAATTATAGTATGGTTGGCATCAGTGACTTGAAGTGATCCAATGTCATAGACAAAGTGTTGCCATAGAGAAAAATAGTTTCAAGAAAGATTCAAAGACAATTGGATCTTTTAAACAAAAATGAATTAAATTGGAACCAAGACCAATTATCATTGGACTCTTTCCGTAAAATGTAAAATTGAAGTTTTACATTATGGCATTATTTTAGAAATGAAATGACGCGAAAGGTATAACTTTACGGGCTGGATCTTTTTTGCATATGCATAAATGAGATATCCTCTATCGGATTATTGAATATATTTAAAAAAGATCCAATGAGCTTTGGGTCTTTTCTGCATATGTACGTCCAATTCATCGACTATTTGGACCTACCGATTGATGCCTGTTGTATGCTTGGGGTACCGAATTGGTGAAGAGTTTGTCAATTATTAATGTTTTGTCCACCTTTAATACCTAATCGTCGGCACAGAGCAGTTACTCAATTGACTTGAGGCGGATCTGCAGTGCAATTTTGACATTCAAAAATGTCAAACAGAATGTTAACTAAACATCTACTCAAGTGTCAAATAAAACTAAGACTTATTTTCAACTTCAAGGTAAGTGTCGGCGCATCGTCCATCCATTACTCCACACACCCCTCATCACTTTTTCTTATGGTCCCAAATACACCCCATTCCGTACAGTCCACTTGCTTCTCTCTAACTTTCGCGATCAATGTCGTTGGAGAAAGTCAGCACTCACCACGTGTTGCCACACTCTGATAATAATGATAATTCCAATAATCCTTCATTGCCCTTCCACAAGTATCTATGGGTACCTACATTCATAATTCTGTACCTCAAAGGCAGACGGATGCAAGTGCCAAATACCCAATTGTTCAGGAGAGCCAAAAAACAATTTTTATTTTAAACGAATATTATTCATAACTTTTAAGAAAATATACATAAAATGATCATTATTTTTTTATTTTAATTCAATTAAAGAACTTCTGGAATATGTAAGAAAGGAATAAATATAATACAATTTCATATCTAAAAAAAATGAAATAAAAAACGTAGTGTGGATTTGCATCCTTCTGCCTCTAAAGATATTTTGTTAAATGTGGATTTGTATCTTATTTACCTAGCCAAAATAAAACAAATTATAAGTTAAAAAAAATTATAGGTATAAATACAACAAAGCAAAACACATTTTTTTAAAATTTTATTATGTTTTCATCATCATCACCAGCCTGAATCTATTCACTGCTGGATGAAGGCCTCGCTAATCTACAAGTTGATTCCACTTCTCTCGTCCCTGTGCGTTGCGTTGCCAAGTTTTTCCGCAGAACTTTATCATTTCATCGATCCAGCGGCCTCTAGATCTACCTTGCGGATGTTTTGTACCTCTTGGATACCACTGGATGAATAAATTTGTCCAACGATTGTTCTTTCTTCGACCTATGTGTCCGGCCCATTTCCATTTGAGGTTTTTAGCAAACTCTATCACATCATTAATCCTTGTCTGTTCCCTTATCCACTAATTCTTCTTTTTGTCCATTTGCGTTATGCCCAGAATGCACCTTTCCATTCCATGTTGTGCTACTCTAAATTTCTGGATCTCTCTTTTACTTAGGGTCCACGTTTCACACGCATGTGATTACGGGAAGTACACACTGGTTAAACACTTTGCACTTTAGGCACAGTGGGAGGTCATTTTTGAAGAAATTATTCAGGCGGCCAAAAGCACTCCAGCCTAGCTTTACTCTGCGTACAATTTCATCAAATATACATCCATCTATAGAGACTTGTTGTGCTAGATAGATGTAGTTTTTCATCTGTTCGAGCTGAATGCCATTGATGAGGATCTCTTTTTGGTCCGCAAAGCAGTTGAACATGACTTTCTTCTTTGACACATTTATTTTCAAGCCTACTTTGTTGCTTACTCCAGCGAGTTCCTGCATTCTGCTTTGGAGGTCTTCAGAGTCTTGCAAACTACTATTTATTGTCATCGGGAAAGCGCAGATGACTCACGTATTCTCCATTTATGGGGGACCGCGTCATTCCAGTCAAGTTCTCTAAATAAGTCTTCAAGTGTAGCTGTAAATAGTTTAGGTGAGATTGTATCACCTTGTCGGACTCCTTTACTGATAGGAAATGCGTGATGGTTTATGGAGATGTTGTTGCGCTACTGTATATATTATTGAAAATATTTATATAGCGCCCGGGGATTCCTTGATTTCTGAGTGCATCGAGTATTGAAAATTTCTTTATGGTATCGAACACTTTCTCATAGTCTATAAAACCCATGGATAGCGGCAGCTTGTATTCCTGTTACCGCTCTGATTTCTCTGATGACTTGGATATGGTCCATAGTGCTGTATCCTCCTCTAAAGCTCGTTCTCCTGGCTGGTTCTCGTCTAGTACATATTGCAGACGATTTGAGAGAATTTTATCTTAGTGGATTATTGGATTTGCATCCTTCTGCCTCCAAGGTAGGTATGGCACTTGCATCTTTATTCTATGCATATCTTGGACTAGGACTTCCATCTCTCTGCCTCTAATAAATAAAGCCTTTAGCATGACGATTCTTAAAAAAAATCATTTTCCCCAAAAATGGAGTTGCATCCGTCTGCCTCTGAGGTACAGATATTGTTATCTATTAAGTTTTTTCCATAATTATTATTAATTTTCAAATTGCTTAACGTATGTATATAAAGTGTTTTGATAAATAACTACCTAGCAACAATAGCTAATATCAATCATAATATTTTTTGCCTTTTTTATTGATAATTTTTTTTGATAGCTTAATACTACTATCACCAAATTATCTCTATAATAGAATAAAATATATTATTTGAGATAAGATTCTGAGATCTAATAAGATCAATATGAGGTCATTTAACAATATATGATATTCTGGAAATGGAATTGCCGTGGTTTATTTTGTTAATATATTTTTATTTTCAGCATGGTATCTTTAAAAGTAACCTCCCATCGTATCTTAAGCCATTCAACCAATGTACAGTGGTGAAGTCTGGAGGTAGGTACGCCGTTAAGATCCCACATAAATAGTACACACTAAACTTTGTCAGTCAAAAATATTTTTTTTTATTTTACTAAAACGAGTAGGGTATGGTATTTGTCAGTTTTTAAAATTCAATTAAACATTGCCTAATCCAAGCCGTAGTAAGTAATAGTCAAAAAATATTTGTTTGTCATTGCCATTAAATCATACATAATTTTAGATATTTGGTACATGTTGAGGCAGGGCTTAATGAATTTAAAAAAATTAACCAACATCTGTAATATAATGTACAGTCGAACTTGGTTATTACGAGGAAGATGGGACTGACTGAATTTGCTTGTTATAAGCATTACTCCGAGCATTGTCCGGACATTTATAAGAATGCAGTTCACCGTATCACATTTCACCGTAAAATGTATCGGAAATCTATGGTCGTATATTAAAGACCTTCCAACCTCTTTGGGTCGTATAGTACTGAGATAAAATTCATGTCTAAATAAAACATGGTTTTTGTCGGTTTACAGGAAGCCAGTGGCAAACAAATTTTGAAGATATAGTGCGAAAATATATTCTTCGCTACGTGTTAAAACTGTGAACTAAAATGCTTTGCCCATTTTTAACCGCACTTCCATTATAAACTAACAAGCTCCTCCCATTTAGTAAACAACAGCGCCTAGAAGCGTAGCCAAGAAGATGTTTTCGCACAATAGTCGATATACTTGATTATTTCTAAGGTTAGAAGAGGTTTTCATTCTTGAATTTTATTCATGAATTTTGCCAAAATCGGCTATGAAAATGCTCCACGAACAACACATAATTTTTTCATCGTGCTCTTTCCGATAAGAAAGCTCACGGCAAACTGCTACGGTGAAATGTAATACGTACAATTTACATGTAACCATTGTTTTTTATAAAAAACTAACTAAACAAAATTGGTTTGATGTTTATTTAGCTAGGTAATGTAATTTGAGGTACCTATATGAATGTATTTCGTATTATAAAATTAGACATTTATAAATTTAATTTATGAAAAAAAATTACAGTTCAGATAGTTAGAACAAAATTACATTTGTTTTTTTTAGATTTACCTATATAAATGTTTGTTGTCTTTTAGATTTATTTCTTTTGTTCATAATGGAATGCAACACTCAATGTCTCTTTTCATTGTACCTACATTTATAATTTATGACAGGTACATGAAATCTGACTGATATCTATGAATTACATATATTTACTGGATAATGCTATCGATTTTGAAAATAATAACATTTTAATTAGATGCAATATTGAATAGTCGAAATATTACGATGATGAAGTGCATATTATCTGAAATATTTGCAGTTTATTGAGCTGGGTAACCTAAGGTGACATTATAGTAACAGAAGTGTTTAAATGACTTCTTAAAAAATATATTTAAGAATGTATAGAAATACTCGTATGATTATAATTAAGTTTTGATGCCTTGATCATTTTAGAGGTAAAACAAATAGCAAATAATTATCATGAAATCTTGCTAGATTTTTCTAGTTTGCCAAAATAGGCATTTCCTTTTTGCCTACTGTCATATTTATTGTCAATCTTGTACGGTAACCCAAGGTGATATCACCAAACGGATGGAATTTGTTAGCATCCTAAAGGAAAGGTTAATAAAACTTACACAAACATTCTTTGTTTACTTTATGGTTGCTGCATTATCCAAATCCACTGACATACCTTAATTAATTGGCTGCGAGCCCGAATTAATAAAAAAGTTTAAAACAGGCACTCGAATCCATATTGTTAAATCTTATTTGTGGCGAAATGAAGTGGTCAAAGAAAGTAGTGATTTTGTAATCATCATCTGCCGGGGTTGCTCCGCTGCTGGGCAAAGGTCTCCCCTAGTTCCTACCACTCTTTTCGGTCCCTAGTTCTTCGGTACCATGTACATCCGCCGGACTTTATGAGCCGGTTGTAGGACATATCTGTTTTGTAATTCATTGTACCTGATTATAAATTTTCTTTAATATGAGTGTGAATAAGTGATAGTTATTTGAATTTGGTTTTACGGGTATGCATATACCAGTTATTGAAATGTAAAATATTATACATACTTTACACAGATATACACCAGTTTATATTATTTTTAATGGAGATATCATTTCAAGTGACAAGATAGAAAACCAGCAGTTATTATACATTTTTTTTAAATAATATAATATGATAATTCTATTTTAGATTTGATAATCAGCTAAGCCAGAATTTCAAAAAATATAATAACAATGTGTTAACAATGAGATAATTATTATATTTACCATTTTTATTTTATAAATTTAGGTTGATTTTATGTTCAGTTAATTATGCACAAAAGATAAAGAATCGTATCAGTCAAGAAAAGACTTGTGAATTATAATTAATAATTAAGCAGTAATCTTATTGGGTACAAAATTGAATATAAATAAATCTAATTACAGAAGAAAAAACTTAGCATTGAAGAAATCTTTACATTACGTTTTCGATATAACTCTCATGTTAAATGATGCGCATAAATTCTTAACAGTGGCGTAGATACGCGTTTTCCGTTTGGACCCACCCGAGAGCGAAGAATCCACAAAAATTCCACTATTCGACCGCGACAGAATTTTTATAATTTCCGTTTCAGATTCATAAATACTTATTTAATAAAAAATATGTAATCCAAACTCATTTGTCTGCATCGACACGTTTATATCGTGGGCGTACAGGCAGAAGTCACTAACTCCAGTTTTGATGAAATTGAGATTTTATTGTCATTATATAAAAAAAGTAATGCTGCTTGACTGGCAGAAGTCACGATTTAAGATTATTGAACATATAATAAAGTAATGAATAACTCAAAAAATAAAGATTTTACAACCATTTTAAGAACACCAAAAACACAAAACATTGATTATCTCAGAACTGTGTATTTGGAGTTAGTGACTTCTGCCTGTACACCCACAAATTATTATCTGGTTCATGGCCCTCACATCCTGAAGCGGACTCGCAGGCTAGGATCTATGGTGGGCCCCCCTACCTATCGCTAAGGTTAAGGGCAGTGTGATTTTCTACAGTAGTGTTCCCCAAGTGGTTTCCACGGAACCTTAAGGTTAAAGGTATTCCGTATGTATTTTTAGAGATTGTTAAATAAATCCAGTTGATTTATTGAGTTGTCGGCACTCAGCATACTATGAAGCACTGATCACGACCTCCTTTTGTGGTGCCCAAGTAACATGGAACCCTTCCACATATTGGATAAAAAGCCATTTTGTAAGTTTACGTCTACATACATAAAATAATTATAAAACAAAATTCTACGCGTGGATTATCATTTAATTATATCAATCATCACATCACATCAAATTACATTGCACGTCCACATATTTTTAAATGTTAATAATCATTAAGGAAAATAGCTTTTTCTACTATTAGAGCAAATTTGTGTTGAGTGTTTTTCTCATTTAACTGGTCGACTTGCCACGCCGGGCCCCCTCTAAACCCGGACCCCCAGGTTAGATCCCAAACAATATGTGTAATAATATGTATTCTTAATCAAATTACAACAAAAACAATACAAAAAATTCAAACCGAATAAGTAGGTATGCATGAAAAAGTGTACACAATTTTGTCGTATCGCCCAAAGTATACCAAAAATATTATGGTTTGCTTTAGGCAGGGTTCAATTGATTTTTAAAAACTAACCATCACCATCTGTAAACTGTAGACTTAGTTCAATAAAAACAAATATGTATGACTAACTAATTTTAATGTGCACTATTTATGGCAGATCTTAACATCCTACCTCCACCCTTCGCTTATAAAGCTTATAAAAATATATATAAAAGCTTCGTTTAAAAATATATATATATGATTTAATACTATAGTAACAGCTGCTAACCAGACCAATGATGACAAATTTAATTATATTTGAGTGCGTGAATCAGAAGTGGTATATTAATTATTAGTCAATATTTAAAATCACACAACCTTGACAGGCGAGACCTTGAAGCTTGTAAAATATATGCTGATTGATTTTTGGGTGAGATTTAAAAATGAATATATATGGTTATATTATTTCACTAGAAGTCATTGTTTAAATACACTTATACTTATTAACAAATTACGTACCGATCTGATAATCTTTTCTAGTTATATGTACGGTTTTTTTTTTTTTTTTTTATAAAAACATAATTTGGTTAGTAACAAGATAAGTACTCATAATTCATTGTTTGCATTCAGAATTAAAATTGTACATTGTTCATAGGGACAAATATATGGAGAATCGATTAATATGTATCAGACTGGAAACTTATTGACAGAAATTCTAGGTAGCATCCCTCCCTTGAAAGGTTTAGGAAATACTGACTATCAATGGCGAGGAGTATGTTGTTGAACCAACATAAAGAGTGCACAGTAAACTTTGTCAGTCATAATATATATTTTTTTTCATTGAAAAATACAATTTACAGATGGTGCTGATTATTTTTTTTTAAACCAATTAAACCCTGCATAACCAAACCATAATAGTTTAGGTATGCATCGGCAAACATCTGCTTAAAGTGGATCACTCATCAATCTCCTGAATATAGGTAGAAAGAAAAGTTCACAAATGTTTCATCACCATCATTATTAATTTTTCACTTACATCTTCTCCTATACCTACCCTATTGGATTTCCTGGTATTAAATCTGGTTCATTATCGTTTATGCATTGCATATGACCTAGCCAGCGCAGTCTACCTATTGTAATTGATTGAACTGCACTGGAATTTTACTACATATAAAATTGTTGTCATCCTGGATTACCGCACAAATACCTAGGCTACACATCCTGTTCATAAACTTAAAAATTACCCCAACAGTATGACAAATATATCAAAATGAACTACAAATTCCCAAAAGGTAAAACTCTACACACCCACACAGCTACACACAGCACTGAGACTAGACGTAGAAGTCGTATTGTGCCAATTTTTGATGATGAAAGGATTGGTTTTTAAATTATTTGTTCAGTCCTTATTCTAGGCATACAAAAAACAGAAAATTGCAAGCATCTCTTCAATATACATTAACAAATGTGATAAAAAAAAAACATTTATGTGTCCGGAACCATTGTTTTATTGCTGTTAAATATATACATGACTGGGCCTGATAATGACATAGTATGTCTGGTTTTGAAAGTAGCTTGATTCAGGGGTGGATATTGATATTGTCATGGGTCCTTGGCTCAAATCCTGGGTTTAGCAAAAAATCACATGTTGTTTTCCAACATGTGTTTGAAACCCAGAATATGGACCTAATAGGTTGAGCAAGTGGCTAACATCCATTTCTCGTAAAAAAAATGTTAATACAACCTCTACCCTGTGGAGGCCCATATGATTTTGTTAGGATCGAACATGCTAAAAAAAATATAGGTTTAAACAAAATTTAACTACCTACCTAAAAATAAAAAATATTCTAAATAGAAGATTTTACCGTAAAGTTATTAATATCTTAAATGTACCTACCTACATACTTACATAATAAAACGTACATAATCTAAACCATCAAAATCTCCTGACTATGATTTACTGGTCATGGCCAATGAATGTCCAGTCCGGAAACGTTTTGATGCGAAGCTGTCTGGTCATAGGAGTGTTGATGTCAATTTACGTAAAGTTTTTCATTGGGCGTTTTGAAATCATTTGAAAAAAAATATATTTACATAATGATTATTTTTGCCATCAGCCCAGGACCCTACTCCTGTTTGGATTTGTCTGGGAATTTGTACACAGCACCTTCTATTTTTTTTCTATTGACTTTTTGTGCTTCCAGTTAAGTACCTAGTTAATATATTACTTAAATAAATTCCACGCCACTGGTGTACATACTGTCAGCCCATGCAAAGATTTATCTGAAGGTCTTAAGTCACATGTCAAATAATAAAATTTATTTGTGATAAACATATTTGCTGGGGGTCTCTTATCGTTGGAAGTTTTTGTTATTTAGGGTCTTTGGAATTTTCAACATAATAATTATGTACTTATCGTGAACTTTGCTCTGTTTATGCAGAATCTAATCAATACAGCATAATATTCTGTTGACAATACATAAAATGTCTCATTTGACATTAGAACAATAATAGTATATTTAACTAGCTATCTTTTTTATACGTATGGTATTTTTCTACTCCACGTGTTGTGTGGTAGTGTTCACATTCAAAATGTCAATAAATTTTGCTAATTGTGCCGCAGATGCCGTCATGAACTTTTATATTTTTTTTTACGAAAACAGTTTATTCCATGTACGGTTGTCGGCGCATAGGCTTTTCGATCCAATAATTGTTAAATAATTTAAAATTTGATATTTTCATACATTTTGATGCATCATTATCACAAACTAAGATTATATTAGATAATATTAGGTTAGGTTAGGTTTGGTTTGGTCTAAAAAGATAGTTATAAAATCTCATGGCACATGTACCTAAATTTTATGTACCTAGTAAATTAATATACCTAGAAATGACATTGATAATAATATTGTCATATACCTCAAATATTACCTTATGTAGTGTCCTGACTTTGCCAAGCAAGCCATCACTGAACTAATTTATTTGACAAACGCCGATATTTACAGCACCCTACCCTATTATTTACCCTTTGATTGAACTACTTTACAAGCTGCTTGTTGGCGAATTTAAAAGCGGGCGAGTCAGTTAAGCGTCAATTACATTGAGCTTTTTTACGAGCTGATTATTGGCAAATTTATAATCTGCCTGTAAATTCGCCCAGTGTAATCATCGAACAAGCTAATAAGCAGGTTGTAAACACTCCACCGAGAAAAGTTGAAAGCCGGTCAACTTTATAAGCTACACGCCGGCTTGTGGGCGTATCGCGTCTGCGCAGTAGAGCGTGGTGGTGGAAAAACGAACTACTCATTTTGAAATTTACCTTTTTGACGTTTAATGGAAACATTATTATGGAGTGTAGCGACCTCCCGGCAAAAAAACGAACTACGTTCCGTCAAAATCGCTCGCTGGCTTGTGGCTTATCAGCGAATGGAAAATTTTGTGTGTAATCATGAAATCGCAGTAGCTGAACCGCCCGCTTTTAAATTTGCCAATAATCAGCTCATAAAAAAGCTCAATGTAATTGACGCTTTAGTGTGATTGTGATGATGACACACAAAACTTTCCACTCGCTCAGAAGCCAACAAGCCAGCGAGTTGAAACCGTCATTTTTCGTATCATTTTGACATCTTGTATTGAGTAGTTCGTTTTTTTACCAGGAGGTCGCTACTATCGCTCTACTGCGCAGACGCAGTAGGCCCACACGCCAAGGTAAAGTTGACCGGCTTTCAACTTTTCTCGGTAGATTGTTTACAATCTGCTTGTTAGCTTGTTCGATGATGGCACTGGGCAAATTTACAAGCAGATTGTAAATTCGCCAACAAGCAGCTTGTAAAGTAGCTCAATGTCATCGAGGCTTCTCACACTAAATTCTCAATACTCTAGTTACTTGACCTGCTTTTACCGTATCTGTCAAACTATTATGAGAGTATCATTTGTTTTTTTTTTCACAAAACGATTAAAATAAATTATTTAAATTATAGAATTTTTCAAATTTAGAATTTGCATATAATATACTTTTTTTAAATAGACTTTCACCATACTATGGTTTTATAGGATTCTCTGACAAAATAAACAAGAATAGTTCATATAATTGGATGTTATATCAATCCAGGTTGATGATAATAAATAAATATTTATTTATCATAATAGGTATTATTGTTTTCCATGTGTGATTATGGACTTCATAATCCCGCCCTTAGGGCACTACTACCAATTGTAAGCCCTTTAATTTGGCATTAACCTGTCTTCTGCATAGTTTATTGCATGATTGTTGTTATTTATTTACTGATAAGCCTGACAATTTCATTACATAAAATGATAAGGTGTTTAAAGTTTGTATCTTTCATATTATCAGTCTTTTTAATGGGTTGGTTGTCACTCAAACTCGATATTGAATTAACAATTCGCCGGTGACACACAAAACTGATTTACTTATTGCAACACATGGGTTGTGATGATAAGGGAGAATTTAATTATTTGTTTTTGCATGTTGTTGTTACTGAAATCGTGATAATGTTATGTTGTTCACCTGTCAAAACGTCAGAGAGTGTAGTGTCGTAAATTGTATAAAAAGTAGTTTAACTTTAAATCAATGCCATGCTATTATTATTGTGAAAAACAACCGACAACTAAACTAGGTACCTAATAGAATGTGCAAACGTGATGACTGTGACGATTTATTTTTATGGTAGTGTTCAAGCTACAGTTGGCATTTACGCGAATAATATTATGATGATTTATTTATTACGCGTCATATTATGTCGTCGCGAATGTTGAATGGTTTTTTTGTCTAAAAAAATCAATAATACTTTATGAATTCAGGGCGAGCGTAGAGCATGCCGACGACCGAACCGGGCCTTCCTCTTGAATTATTTCTTGACCCGCCATCCATTGGCCTACCAGAGATAAATCAAAATGACGTAAGTCTCTCGTACGATTTTATTTGAGCGTCTGCCCCATGTCCGACGGCCCCCCGTAGCAATAGGTTTATAGTTCACATAAACATTGTTATCTGCTCGAAAAACTGCGAACTTCCCATAATTATCATTTCTCCGCGGACATTTTTTCCATAACCGAATTGAGACATCAATACAAATCCTTCCACACTAAATATTATCTGCGATTATTGCACACTTTAAAAAGATTCTAAATTCAAAACAACTATTTTTATAGCACTGAGTTACGCTATTAAAAGCTAATCCTATTTTTAAAGAAAACAAATTGATAGTTGTTTTAAAAAAAACCTCTCAAAAATCTAGTTAAAAGTACAAAGATTGAAGCAACAAAAAATATTAAAAAATAACACTTTCTTACGACAGTTTGTACGTCATGAAGTCTTCAATGAGGCAGGTTCAACGATTTTAGTTCAGTCAATCTTTATGTACCTACATGTCAAGTATTATAGTAACGGCTTAATCCACCTGTATATTTTGTTTTAGCGATTCTGTTATATTTTCTTAATTTTTTTAAAATAACATAATTGTTAAGATTTTCTTTATGTATAATATATCTAAATTAGTTTTGTGTGAAAGTTATAAGGGTAGAGACTACCAGGCTTCGAAAACATTTATAGATTTGGTAAGAAAAAGTTTTATTGTATTATTTGGTGCTTGGAAGAGCTGATTGCTTAATATCTAATTACTGTAAAATAAGAGTCCAACGCAACCTTTAGATTAGAGTAGTACCTACAAGATATTGAAGTCACTAATAATTATTGTTTCATTTTTGAATATTTACCTAAGCAACGCTATATTCATTAAATATTTATTTAATTAACATAAAACAATACTGTATTGCGTCGATCATCATAAATCATCATAAAAACATACTTAATTACGTAGATGAAGGAAGAAGAATAAGTCACTATCAGAGCCTGAAATTTCTTCAGAATCGGTTTCCATTTTTTTTAATCACATTTTTACCAGTTCATTGATTACTGATTCCATAAAATGAATACGTGTATTAATTAAGGCGCTAAGTACCAAAAACATAAAAACTGTCATTTTTATAGAAAAATGTTCTACATACCAATGCCAATAACTTCAACTATAGTCTAAGTGCCTCAAGCAAGTCAAAATAATTAAACCTGTCGACGTTGTAAGTCCGTTGGCGTGTTTTATTTATAATGGTGTAAGTAGCACTGCAGTGGTCAACGGCATTCAATATAAAATAGCTGACGATGGTGTGTTGACACTTGCGAGTTCTTAATACCTAAAATTATAGAAGCTGCCGTGATTGCTTCACACTGTAAAACTACATTATTCAAAAGGTCTGCTTCATGAAATTTTACTGCAATCTCTTGGTATTTTGTAACTACAGGCAATACTACTTTTTGGTACTTAGAGCCTTATTTAATACACATATTCAAAAAATGTTTTTTTAAGATGCGGTCAATTTAAGACACTCCGAATACTGAGACACCAAAATCGAGGAAAAACGTGTGTCTTATAATCAATGTAAAATAGTATATTATACTGAACACTTAATCCAAATAATTGAATTGTTACCGCAGAAGAATATTATACTGTTTTCAAAAACGATTCAATTTCATTTATATCGTCTCACAGCAGTGGCGAAGAGTGGAGGCTGTTAAAATCTGATATAAATAGTGCACACTTAACTTTGTCAGTCATACTGATTTATTTTCATTGAAATATGAGAAATGAAACCTGCTTGCTTAACCTATTAGGTCGATAGTCTGGTCCAAACACACATTACCTTGAAGTGCATGATAATTAATAATTTGGTATTTATATTAATAATCTGATGTAGTTAAAAAAAAAAAAAACAACAAATATGATGGATGGATAAGTCGTTTTTCCCGTATCACTTTTTTTTTAAAAAAAATTGCCAGCTAAATTTAGATAATAAATCGGCGTTTGTAGCTTACATCCTTTGGACACACCATGTATTTAGTCATGTACAACGATATTATTCAATAAAACCTATTTAAAAAAAACAGATGGTTACGTTCTTTTTGCGAACACGTAACCGCTTGTGGGCATTAATTTTTAAGAAAGCGATTACTTGAATTCCATTTTATAATAGTAAAATAATTTCCATATGTCAAGCTTATCAGGTCATTGGCGAGGGGTGTGAGACCAGTCAATGCGCTCCCCAAATACATAAACATTTTCGGTGGTGTAGTGTGTATTTTGTTTTTAAAATTTTATTGTGTAACATCGTTTAAGGTGACGCATCAGTGAAACGCCAAATAATTTTCAACTGTATGCGCGACGAAATTTTGTTTGTACTCGCTTCGCATTCATTGAGAGAACGTCGAGTCAGACACACGTCACTTTGCTGCGTGATGGCGACGGGCCAATTAATTCTAAAATCGTGTAAATATGACTAAAAACTTTACCCATTTACTTTAAAAAGAAAACTTGTCAATGAACATATTATTATTGTTACTACTTAATAGAATAATAAACAGAACATAAAATGGACGTATGTTGGATTTATATGAGAAATAATATTTCGTTTGACAGGCGTCATTTTCACCCGCGACCCGCAATCCGCACATCGCCTAGCAACGATCTTTTTAGACCGTGCCTCAACTAATGCATGGCCTTAAGTATTTTTTTTTTTTCTTTAAGAGTGAGGGAAATATTTGCTATATATTATTAAATGATTATGCGTTTTATTTTAACTTATTTGAATTCAAACTGCTTTTTTTTCAATTTAAATATCATTTTCCCAATTCTGATTTGTTCACAATGTTTTTTTGAATAGTTAAGTAAATATTATTAACATTTAATTTCATTACTTCAGGTCCCATATAAATGAAAGTCTTCAAGTAATTCAAATAATTTTATAACAAAATCATTCATTCAAAACTAATAACATAAAATTAACATAAAAACGGATATTTAAGAGATGCCTAATTATCTTTAATAATAATAACATTCTAATTACAATTACTTCAGAACATGATTTAGAGACTTACCAACTTTTGGCAGTAACCCTGCCAAACTTTAACTTGACATACCCACTTACATAATATTATATTACTGTCTTAATGCTTTCTGTGAACCAAGGTTGTTAAAATTGAGTTAATATCTTGATAAATAAGTTTTCTTTTCATCAGTTGATAGTGTCCTTCCAAGCTGACGAAACCGCCCCTAATTGTTATTAAATTATGTGGATTAAGTATTATTATATTGTGTTTTATTTTAGAGTGTCCGTAAATCACGAATCATTGACAGTTATCACAAGGAAAGTGATTAATGGTAATTAAGTATAGTTTTTTTTCCTAATTGTACCTTAAAAATTCTTTAACCTGTTGTGCAATTTTAGTTTATCGAAAATATATACATATTCCAATTTCAATAGCGTTCAACGGACTATCAGCAATCAGGGGTGGCACAAGACATTCAAAATTTTGACAAAAAAAAGCTTTCGGTTGAGTATAATACACCGACCCTTACACGTTAGCAGAATATTAACGATTGCTGAATTGACACTAATTACAATGCAAGTAGAGTTATTTTAAAAATACAGAAAATCGTGATGTCACAGACGACACCTTCTGAAAGAATGAAAATTGTATGAGTGAAGCATGGCAGACTATGAATTCTAAGGTCAGGCTTGTTTACAAAAAATCTTTTATTTTTCACCTGCTCATCCAGTTATTACATCAATGGCTGTCAGCTTGGAATGTTACGTCACTAAAAATCACACCATGAATTGAAGCATTTATTTAAACGACATTGCATGTGTCTCTACAAATACAGTAACTAGGCAGTAGTGATAAATTAATAATTGCCTCGTCCTCTCGGATAAAAGGGAACTCGGCAAACATAACACTCTATTTAATATTTTTCAACACTAGGAGACAAGTCTGTGCAATATGGCACCGGGGAACAAACAACAGGTGTGACAGGTTTATATAGCTTTCATTTTATTATTAATAAAATATATTTCAATCTAAAGCAATGTTTTTACTTGAATATGTCAATAAGACAGATTCAAAGAATTTGGACACTAAATAGAAGAAGTCGATCCATATTAGGAATTTTGTAGGCAGTTCATGTGCACATTTCTTGATGTTTTATGTGATTATCCATCTTAAAAATAATGGTCAATGTATTGCTTTTGGCTGCCTCGATAAAATTATCTAGTATCTTTCCACAGGTATTTATAGCTAAATCTTATATTCAAATGTTTGGTTTGATATAGAAATATATAAGATATGTGAAATGTTAAATTGTATTCAAATTTAATTTTACACTATACAATGTATTCAAGACAAAGACAAAGAGTAAGACATGAATCTTCAAATTAACCTGCAAATGAACTGTAGTCACCTGAATTTAATTTATTCAAGGTCCTTTTTTGCTTAAATTTCACACATTAAGACTCCATATATATAGAAGACTATTTTTTATACGGTTTCAGAAAAGCTTTTTTTATTTATCGTTGTCTTGGAGGCGAAATGACCTACACCCCATATATTTAAAAAATGATTTTAATTATTTGAATGACTAAAAAACCCAAAATTCTTAGTGTCTTAGTGATATTTTAATATTTGTAGTGTACATCATTGAAAACGGTTTATGTATTGCATGTTGCATTTAACAATTTGAGATATTGTCATGTTGTGCGCATCGGTCACCGTTTCGAATCAATTACTATTGAGCAGATTTATTACGTTTCATAAAGATGTAGATTCACCAATCCGTACAATATCTAACATCACCCTTAGCCACCGCTAGTCTACTGCCAACGTTTCCTAGTTAGATCCACACGTGTAATACCACACACCTAATTGTTTTGTCAATTTAGTGGCCTTTCGACTGTTTTCTGTCTCTTGGCTGAATTTGACCAGCGACAGTTTTGTCTTCGAGTATATTCCGTTTATTCGTGGTTGAACCTACTACCTACACACTTTTAAAAGTACTTAGAATATAATACAACAATGACAAGTAAAATAAAAAATATATTATATAACATTAAAAATACAATAAAATGTAAATACATAATTACTGTAGATTTAATTTTGATTTCAATTTACTACCTATTGTTAATCCTTTCTATGCCGCAAGTAGTTAATTGGTAGTAATTAACATAAGAATTGGTGTAATTAGGGCGTCCAAAGACGCTTTGGGCACTTAACCGGTTAACAACACTTGAAATTTTACAATACTAAGATAATTCCTTTGTACTTATAATAATGTCATTCTTATGATCTTTAATCAATTCATTTGGTAGAATCTACCTTATGTATAAAACTGAGAAGTCTTTTACTATTTATATAATAAAGTAACTAATTAAATGATCATCTTAAGAATGACATTAAGATAAGTATAAAGGAATTATCATAGTAAATAAATAACTAATATAAATACTTAAATAAATAAACATGACACACATCAGGTTTGCGCTAGCTCTGCCCTAAGCCGGTGTTCTTCGTCAAAGGTCTCAAGGGTGTGTTGTACTTGGAGTGGTGGAACTTTTCACAAATATTTATCATAAATAAAACTCAATGGGTTATTTTGTCAAGTCTTATTCACATAAAGTTTGTTAAAAGTAAATTTGTAAAAATGTAAAAGTTTAAAAAAAATTGTAAAAGTAAATGTTGGTAAAAAGATTATTATGTTCGAAAACCTGACGATGCCGAAAGCCGAAACCCAGACCGCGAAAACTGATTAAAATTCAATATCCACCAATAGTATTAACTTAACCGGATGGCTGCCAATGACATCTTAAGATGCAAACTTTTCCGTGAACGGCACGCCGCTCATACAAAAATGATGTCTTTGGACGCATCGCTTTAAACGGGATTTTACTATGTAAATCAATTATTTTAAACATACAAAAATGTTGAACACACAACGACATATATTGGGAATATCATCACATGCTCAGAATTGAAACAGAATTCGTTTTTACCACTTGAAACATAAATTGATTTTTATTTTTGCAATAAAATTCGCGGCCTGCAAGGTACCATACATACACCTACCGGCAGTAAAGGGATAAGATTTAATTTTTTTTTTTTTTTTTTTAAATTTAATAGATATTTAATATTGTCATAACCCTGTTATAATTATTAAAATATGCTTGTTAATATAGTTGTTCGCATAAATTGAAAAAGAAATATATAAACTATCTCGCTAATAGGCGCGCGGGCTTGATCTTTGACCGCCCCCTCTCGAGTTGTTAAGAATATCGTCTGGCAGCTGTGGCAAGATAAGGAAATCACACTGATAAAAGCGGTCTCACTTGCCCAGCTCGCCAGTGCTCTTTGCAACCTCCTCTAGCCAACACGCTACCTTCAAGTCAATCGAGAATTCTATTGGTGTTTCGCCGTCGATCAAATAAATTTTTGTCATACCAATCACGACCGAAGGATAAAAAATTGCCTATAGATGAAGGATCTAAATTATTTTTGTGTCGTTAAGAAAAACAGTGATTTGTAAACGTGAATTTTAATTGCGATATAACATTTCGAAAGCCTGAAGCGAAGTATTCTTTTATAGGCACGCAATTAAATTGTATATTTGAAGGGAAAAAAACTTTCAGTGCGCACGGATTTTTCTTGATATCTTCAGATTATTGAAAGTGACGCCGGTTGTTCGACACATTCATGAGTTTAATTTTAGATTCAGTGGAAGAAAAAATGTATTCCAGTCTTTTCCGAGTGAATCCCATCTATTATTCAGATTACTCCGATACGATATTGGCCATCCGCTGCTATATTTAAGGCGACTGTCTAAGCACGTATGCTTTTCAATATTGACAGCATCCTTTTACCAGTTCAAACATATAAAGTATAAAAAAGCTTTTGTATACCCACCCGATTGAAATCGGCCGCAGCTAAAGCGATACGATTGTATCGTTCAATAAACCCATTATTGGAAGATACATACAAAATTACCTTTGGATTATTATTACCTGTCGAATTGGCAGATTTACCTTATACTGTGATACTTATAGACTGTTGACTGAGACAGTAATTGACTCATAAGGAATCACATTCTTTACTCTCAAGATTAAAATGGATGTAAGTATACATTATAATAAACCAAGTGTCGATAAACATTATCTATAACTTATGTCACTCTCTTTAACCTCAGTTATTTAAATATATTAGAAATGATTTCATTGTAAATTTATTCAAAACATAAGACCGTTTAATCGGTATTTGTGTCTGTCACCTAATTGATTTAATTTAATGTGTTATTTCCTCTGTAACTTAAGGATGTCTTTTTTTTCAGATTCATCCAGTTGTGAAGGCTTTCGTTGCCGGATCCTTGTCTGGGACCGTCAGCACAATCTTATTTCAACCCTTAGATCTAGTGAAAACAAGGCTACAGGCGCCTTCCTCGTCACTGCAAACAGCTGTCGGGTAAGTCACACAAATAATTTGCATTAATTCGTACAATTATCGACTATTTTAAAAAAAAGAGCCTATAATAATATCTTGAAGTTACTCACGTTAAATTTGTACAAATCATTTTTATCTTCTGATGTCGGCAAAATAAAAAAATTGCAATTTCTATTTCTATTAATTAATAAAAAAACTACACAAATAGCAACACAGGAATGATACTCAAAGCACTTTGTAAAGCAAACTGGCAGCGTTTTGTGCATTCTATTTCTATGATACTGTTTACAATTCGTGCTCGTGTTTGCTAATTTCAATTGTCAACATTCTGAAATACTTAATACACTAATGTTTGAAATCAGTTGTGTAAACAGACATAAGCGTTTGCTTTTAAATATTATCATTCATGAAATTTATCATTTTTCCAATGTCCATACCTTTGGCTAATAGTGGCCAGATATTTCATTCAATCTTGAGACAATATTCATGTAGTCAAAACGTAACTCATTGTTATTTCTTATATGATACGGTTTTTGCTAAATTTTTATTAGGCAAACAAGACCATTCATTGATCTACTCGTTTGTATGAGGCGGTATGCAATCGATTGCAGTGGTGAAGGGTGGAGATGGGCTGTGGAGATTCGACATAAATAATCCGCACTAAACTTTGTCAGTCATACTTACTTGTTTTCATTGAACTAAAAACTAAAAATACGAATTACTTGCAATTAATTGCAAATTGGTTTGTTTTTTAAATTCAATTAAACCCTGCCGTAACCATACCCTACCCTAATAAGCAAGGTAAAACAAAAAGTATGTCTAACAAAGTTTAATGTGCAGTATTTATGTCAAATCTTAACAGCCTACCTCCACCCTTCGTCACTGATCGATTGTAATCAAAACTGACCACAGGTTCTGAACGATTTTTCCGGATACAGGCATCTCCAAACGACAAAAATTCAAACCTTGTATAAACCCAATATAATAATAAAATAAATGAGTGTAATTCTATATTAGTCACTTCCCTTGTTTTGGCTTAAGTAAAAATTCTTTTGTTGTACATATATATATAATATTATAAAATGTATCACAAATCTTAAAAACAAGAAATAACGTTATGTAAGAATATGTAAATATTGAACTTAAATACCATACAGTTAATTTGAATACTAACGCTAAGCTTTTGAACAACATTTCGTTGTATGTGAATAATCGAGCAACATTAATATTTCGCCGATGTCTTCCTTTCTCGATTGTGCTCATATTTTATACATCATTTACATTTATTTTATCTTATTTGAAAATATTCTTATCGGTGCATTTTTAACTTCCTCCTTACTTATACAATGACAGGCTCTCTTAGTTAAATCGCAAACTTTGTTATTACACAAGGTTATATTGCAAACGCCGATAATAAGCATGCTGCTGTTTTAAACCATTCTTTCAAAAAAAAGTTGTCCTTCGCGAATTTTAAATTTAAAATATTTATGCAAATGAGATAAAATCAATCACTGTTGAAATAAACAAACACGTTTTTGCCAATACACAATTTGCATACTTACATAATAATATGGTAATAGCTTCATTGAATATTATTTCTTTGTTACATTATAAATTAGGATCATTTTGATCTAACAAAAAAGTCTATTATTAATCGACTTTTATATATCATGAATATAGTTTCACTTTCTCTATTATTTTGATCGGGGCAGTGTGTCTGTATTACCCAGAATCCTCACTGCGGAGTCGGCTTTTTATTTGTTGATTAAAGCTTCAGTATCTATTACTGTTGGAACTTAGCTGGATATTTTTTTACGATCAGTGGGTCTATTTTATACGCCAGGCGGCTGTCGACGGTAGTTTGTCATGTTGATGTATTGAGGTATTATAATTGTTACAATGAGTTAGCCGTCTAAAGTATCAGAACTGTCCATCTCACTTTAAAAGATAACACAACCGAGAGTTTTGTTAACTTATTGGAACAATTAACCGCCTCAATACATACATATTATGATAAACTACCGTCGAGAGCCACCTTGTATGTAGAATAGACCCACAGACCTGTTAACTCAAAAATCTAACTATTAAATATTTTACTACATTCTGGGAATGTGTACAACAAACAACAGTCGAGTTGTAAATGACAAATTGCATCATTAAGAGGGCGATTCGAAATTTAGTGTTTTCGTCATATATTTTTAACTATTTACCGTACCAAAAAAAAACAGAGTGGAGGTTGTATTAACAGATTTTTATATATACGAGAAATGAATGTTAGCCACTTGCTCAACCTTTTAGGTCCATACTCTGACTCAAAACTCGGGATTTGAATCCGGGACCCACAACATTATAGGCCGACACATCATCCGCTCGGCCATCGTAGGCGTAACTTTGCCACAGAATAACTTATGAAAATTACATTCTATTTCATTTTGGCCAAAATGTCTCTTACGCCGTTTTGACTTTTTGGCTTTTCATGTATATAGTGTTTATAAAATTTTAAATACTTTTCATTGAAATTACTCATTGCTGAGTTTACAAATATTTGTATTTGCCAATCATCTTTCAATTGTTAATCATTTTATAATTGCTAAATCAATTTGTAATTGTTATTAATGTTGTACTATTTGTTTTATTTACAGGGGCCGTATTCAGCCTGGCATGATAAATGTGTTTGCCAACATTGTGAGACAAGACCAAATAACCGGACTATGGCGGGGCATGATACCGGTATGTATTCTTTATACTATTACTTATAACGAATTTCGTGAGATATTTTATATCTCTCATGAAACCAAATCTCATCAAAATCGCTCGCTGTGGTCACCTTACGCTGAATACATATGTGTTTATACATAGACCGGTTTTTTTCTTGAAAGAAAAAGTTTTCACTAAATATTGTAGCCGATATCACACACTCCTGTTGTGTATATATTGTAATATGTAATCATTCTATAAGCACTTGGGTAAATATTGCCAATACACTTCACAATGTATAAAAGAGCTAACCACCGCACTCACACATTCACCATAAAAAGTCTCATATATTAAGTAGGCAAATCACATTAAATGATAAAAGGGTCAACTCATAATATAATAAAATTTCATATTGATTTAATTAACGATTTTTTTTATTCAACGAATAATTCACAAAAATTAAGAATGTAATATTCTTTTTATTGAACATACATATATATAACACTAATAGGTAATCAATAGAAAATACCTACTTTGATTTAAAATACAAAAAAGCCGATTGCCAATTGTAACTCAATTTGTAAAGCGCTTCAGAGATTATTGTAAGAGCCATTAGTTAAAGTTTGTCACAATTACATAGGATACCTATAGCATTGTGGTTAATGTGCATGGGGGCGAAACCTGAGAGACGCAGGTTCGATTCCTGCTGGGCTTTTTGTATTGGTTATTTATATTTTCTGTGTTATCAAAATTATGTAAGTTCATATTGATTTATTGTATTTTGACATAAAATAATAAACACGTAAGGTCACAGTTGAATGAATTTTGTACCACATAATGCATTATATCGTAATTAAAATATGTACAGATATTTCCTAATATAGTTATGTATATAGTTTTGTAATACGAAATAATTATTATTAATAATAATGATTATTATGTCTTCGTGATTTAGTAATAAAACCTTTTATATTAAGTATTGTCTTTCAATTTTATTTTTAATTCTATGGCGTCTTGTGTAGAATCATTTGAGTAATATGTAATTAGTAAAATTCGTCAATTGTAGCATATTATTACATCAGTCAAGAAGGTGATGCAATATTTTCAGTGGTGTCTAATTTGTATTCAAGATACTTTATTCAGTTGAATTAAATAACTGATTTTGAAATTTTCTATTCATTTCATAAAATAGATTATAATTCTACGATTCGAATTTTCACAAATCGTTGTAGATAATGAATATATCAAACACTTACGTTAACTGATATGGAAGACGAACCCACAAAGAAACCGTGTATTATCACATATTATTGACAAGCGATGATAATCTTGTGTACTTTAGAATAATCGAATCAACAATATAAATAATCTCCATCGGTTTATTGAAAAAACTACGTATCAATTATCTATACTGATCTTGTGAAGTGATATTATAATATTACGTTAATATTCTACAGTTGTTCATGAAATATTTTATAATAACAATAAGTTATTACGTAATATGTATCAGTGGCGAAGAATGGAGACAGGCTTTCAAGATTCGATATAAATAGTGCACACTACACTTTGTTACTCATATAAAGCCGCATTTAGACCAAGCGAGCGAATGTTTTTTCTTCCCCCACTCCAGAGAAATCCTTATGCTCGCTCAACAAAAAGCGTTTAAGTCAAGAGAATTTCGCTGGAGTGAGGGAAGAACAAACATTCGCTCGCTTTGTCTAAATGCGGCTTTACTTATTTGTTTTCATTGAACTAAGAATACAAATTGCAGATCTTGTCGGTTTGTTTTTAAAATTCAATTAAACCTTGCCTAAACTATGAAAAAAGCGCCCACAATGGTCGAGCGGCTTACGTGTCGGCTTATAATGGGTCCCACGTTCGAATTCTGGGTCTGGCAAATACACATATAGTTTTCCAATTTGTGTTTGAGTCAGAGTATGGACCTAATAGGTTGAGCAAGTGGCTAACATCCATTTCTCGTAAAAAACAAAAATCTGTTAATACTGATCTTCGGATCGGACATAGTAAAAAAGATATTTTTTTTTATCTATAAAACATCTAAAATTTTAATAGATAATGTATTATAATATTTTATAGATAGAAGATATTTTATCTATTATGATTTGGTTAAGACAGGTTTAATTGAATTTTACAATCTAACCAACACAATCTGCAATTGGTATTCTTAGTTCAATGAAAACAAATAAGTATGACTTGACAAAGTGTGCACTATTTATGTTGAATCTTCGCAACCTACCTCCACCCTTCGCCACTAATACACGCATATATAGCAGAACAATCCACCGACTTCTACTTCTCAGAATGTAAGCCATTTTTTGAAATAGTGAAACAGTAAATTAAACTTTTTCTTTGCCATCACTGGATGCGGGTACATGTAATGAGCGGACCTGATTTTGATTGTAGGATGCAATTTGTCAGACGACATGCATTCAAAAATTAGACGCAATAAAAATTATGAATTAATTAATTACATAATATGAATATGTACATACTCGTATCGGATAAGAAATGTCATTTTGATAATATGGCCTCTATGAACCGCATTAATTGTAGACGCCTCTATAAAGGTTAGGGGGGCACTACAATGATAGTGCATACATTGTCTATTCACATTGGCATATTTGGAACAGTTCAATGAAGTCAATCTGATAATATAGTAGTAATTGTCAATTATAATAATTATCACTTGCTGTTTTTATCTGCAAACGAAAGTGTGTTGCATTTAACTATTTCGTGAGAACTACTAATGATGATAATATCATTGATTTCGACTGAAAGTTTATAATATTATTATAAACTTTCAGTCGAAATCATAACATTTATAATGATTTACATTATTTTTGTTTTATTCAGTACTAGCCAAAGTATTTGGACTCTCAATAAAAGGAGCCTAATGGTTCAAATATATTATGATATTATGTTGTTTCCTTTTTAACATTTGAAATTATTTAGCAAACACATGAAGCATGGTTATGTTGGTAAACTCAAATATTATCATATTGGCATTATGCAATGGCATTATGCAATGGCTGCCATTTTTTATGTTCACTTACTGGACTTAATAATGCTACTTGTCTACTCATTGTGACGGATTGTCTTTTTACATTCCTCGAAAATTGGCTAATAAATATCACAGCAGTAGTGTAAAGTTCTCTTCAAATGAGAATGCAGTGCAAAGTCACTTGTAGGTAATTTCATATGTGAATCAATCATTTTTTTTTGCTTCAATTTCATACATCTTTGGTAATAGCTGAATTATCTTACATGGCAAAACAATAATAATTACATTTTTTAATATCAAAACAACTGTATCTAGGCTTACAATAAGAAATGTAAAAATGAAAATAATTATTATGACAGCACTAGCAGTAAAAGTCAGACAAAAGAACATCAAATTTAAATCAAATCCAAAATTATCGTTATCCTAGTCTATGGTAAAAATTCAAAATTGGAAGGAACAAACATAAATGTATATATTGGTATTTTACATACGTAGATTTGAAGTATTTACACTTGAAAATCATTCGATAATGGTCCTATCTCTCTTTAGATTGCGACGCCAAACGCATGGAAGTTGACGATATTATAATATATTAGAGATTTTCAAGTGAATATAAACATTGTGATGATTTCATAATTAATTATTGATAATTACATTATTAGACAATGGTTTATTACCCTTTTATGATTAATTAATGGTGTATGACTGGCTGGCGAGGATGATGATAACGTATCATAGGATTGTCCGAAATGTTGTTTGTAAAAAGTGACAATACTAGACTGTTATTGTGTGTCTGTTTCTTGTTTCATTGATAAGATGCCGCCATTTGAATATGTATATTGATTTTAGTTTTTCTTTTGTTTTAGTCGATAGCTCGCTGCGTTCCTGGCGTAGGACTATACTTTTCCTCTCTGCACTGGTTGAAGACCCAAGTGGTGAAGAGTGGAGAGGGCATCACCGCGTTTCAAGCAGTCGGCCTCGGCGTTGTGGCCCGCAGCATGAGTGGTGTCGTACTTATCCCCATCACTGTCGTGAAGACCAGGTAAAAATCGGATCCTAAAAATATAGCTATGTAACAAAATTAATTTAACTTCACTGATTTAAATAAAATTACTTTATATTGTTTGCAAATTATAACGCTCTGAATTTTCTTATCGTAATAACTCGCACGTCAGCAAGAAAATTATCTTGTAATATACTTTAAAAAAACAATACATGGGACGAAAATATAACTCTGTAAAATGATAATTTTCGCATGGCGACTCGGCCGCGTTGTTGTTATTAATAGTGGTTTACTTGGGGTTTAATGGGGGGTCATTTACGCAATTGCAAAAGTCATAAGGTCTCGGCCCCCTGTGGAGAGACGACAGTGAAAATATTTTGATAAATTTCACATATCGAGTGTGGGCAACATAACAATAATAAAGTCAAATTTATGACGATGGATGCACTTAAATTGACATCGTATCGTGTTGGCAAAACGTATTACTGTGCTTTTATTGCATGCGGTTTATAAATAGTTAATCTTTTTAAAATGCAACTCTGTACCTGAATACGATAACGATTTTTGTTTATACTATCGATATCTATCATGAATTATCAGCGTGTGTAATATTTTAAAATAAAATCATACACACTTTCCGATAGCATTTGCTGTGGTGGTTTGATCTTTGACTTTCATATTAAATTATCACTATTATAATAATCGTTGTTCCACTATACATGGGGTAACGATTCTGAACAACCTTTAATGCTATGCTACTCACACATGCAAGCGATAAACACATTTACAATCCCGGGGAGAATTTAAAATCATATCACATTTTATGCCTCGAAAAAAATACCAAACATAATTATAATCGAAGCCTTCTACGGAAAATCACAATAATGCTAGTTTACAATAAATCAGTTCAAATGGTGCAAGATACATTTGTCTACATAACAACTGAAACTCAATATTTGATATTGATAACTGATGGCAGTAGAAGTGTTGCGATTTTTGATTTAAACATTTATCTCAAAATAAAGATTTCGGGATATCATTACTTTTCAGTAGAGTGGCTTAAATTATTCTTGTACATCTGAATTTGTTTCTATTAGCATCTTTAAAATGAAATTTAGGCTGTAACCGAATTGTCAATACGAAGCCAGAAAATACTGGTAAAGCATTGTGATGCTTTTGTTACCTTTGCTAAATAAAATAATTAGCGAGTTTTCATGTCGATGTCCTTGTATATTTTTCACATATTCTCAAAATGTATTCATAGTCTCAAACAAGGTTAAGTGATGTAGTTAAATTGATAATTTTTGGTATTTATTATAAGGTTCATGATAATATATTTTCAATAATGTTAATATATGTTTTTTTTTAATTTTAGATTTGAATCGGGAGTATACGGTTACACCAGCGTGTTGGGGGCACTACGTAACATTTGGCGCGTGGAAGGGCTCCGCGGGTTGCACTGCGGTCTCGGACCCACCTTGGCGAGAGACGCACCTTTCTCAGGACTCTATCTCATGTTCTACACTCAGGGAAAGCAAGCCATACCAAAAGGTAAGAAATTTTACTGTTTTGATAATTATTTTATTAATTTAAAGATCAATTCCAAGACCCTCATTTGAAATGATTGCAGATACATAAAAATAAATACATAATGAAACTTACTCTAGCCACGTGCTTGTATTTGATCAACGCTAACTAACATCATGGCTTCACACGCCATGCTTATTATAATGAAACACCCTCTTTATTTAATAATACGTCAATGATATTTCATGAGACCCTACTTTTGTAAGATAATTCTTCAGATAGCCCGATAGCCTTTAGCTTCCAATTAATCATGTAATGATGTCTAATATAAAATTCGTAAATTTACTGAAATTAATATTCCATATTACGTTAACTTCAAATTGGACTATTTGATCTTCTGCCAATAGGAAAAAGGTCATGTGTTGAAATCACAACTAGATTCAGGTCGCGGGATTTAATTGCTAAGAACCGATATTCATTAATTAATTAAGTGCATTTTATTGAGAGGAATAATTATGAACTTTATAAAATGATAAAATCTAAATAGTCTGCAGTAGAATACTACCGCTCTACACACTTATATTCTTTTACACGAAAAAAGTTAAATAAAAACTGATTTCAAATGACTCTGAAATGATTTTTGTGATGTCAATGAATATGTTGAACATCTGCGATGCGATTATTTATAATCTAAAAGTGAAATTGTAACAAATCGAATATAAATTAATGATGAATTTTTTGTTCTTTACAGAATGGCTAGTGTCTCCAACGCAATCGAGCGTGCTGCACTTCTCGTGCGGTATAATGGCGGGAATAATGGCATCGGTGGCCACGAATCCGGCCGATGTGATCAAGACCCGCATGCAGCTGTACCCCAACAAGTTCCCGACGGTCCTGAGCGCGGCTCTCTACGTTCACCAAAACCATGGTGCGATGGGCTACCTTCAGGGCATCGTCCCCAGGATGCTCCGCCGCACCCTCATGGCCTCCATGGCCTGGACGCTATTCGAGCAGATGACGCGGAGCATGGGACTCAAGTAGACGCTGAGGTCAACGGAATATTTACCGGATTAATAATTTGTCAATCGAGACGACCGAGTATATTGGAATTAGTATTAAATTAATCCTTTTGGATTAAGCTAGTGTGCTTTGGACGTGCGATTTTTTATCAAGAATTGGATATTTCAGATGAAAACAATCACTCACTAGACAGTGTTTATTGTTATTCTGAATTTGATTTAATTGAAAGTAAATCGGGCAAAAATGTGATGGAAACTTAGCTTTCTTTCGATAGTAAGTTTCATTCTTTTTAGCCCAAAAACCACAGAGGTGAAATTAAACATTACAAACGACATTTGATATTGTAAAATGTCATTAGTTTCTGTTTGGTATTAGGAGTTCTCAATATAGAATTGATGCAATTTAAATTCTAAGTTTTTAATACAATATTATAAGTACAACTTGTACTTAAATATTGCGTTGTCTGGAATCTGATTAGTTTAAAATTTATGTGGTTTTTATGTAAAATGTTTAAAATAACCATTCCACAAGGAAATGATTATAATTTTCAAGATGTATTAAGACATACTCATATATTCTGAAGTTATTTAAATAATATTCTAATATTATTGGAAGCAATAAAAAATCGCCTAAGTAATTAATATTATGCATATCAAAATAGAATATGATTATGATATATTTTATTAATTGGCAGCATAATATTTTTAGAATTTTTATATATTATATATTTGTAAATGATCTTCTATTACGTAAAATGTATAATTTTGGCTGTTGTAACTTAGCAAGTGAACAGTCCTGGGTTTGAATCCCAGTATGTGACAGACTATGCTGATATATTTATGTATATGAAATCGTGCCATTTGAATATTAAATCTCTCGAATATTCTCTATTAATTGAATTTGTTTGTATGCCATATTGTTTTGTACAAGTCTTTTAGAGAAAATATTATTATATTGTGTCGTTTTCTTTGTTTTGTAGTTTATTGAAATGTAGTGTTGATGATCGATGGCATAATTATATTCGGTTAAATAAGTTGTGTTGACCCATCCGCGTGGATTGTGAACGTCCTAGAAAAGTGCAGCTCAAATTTTTATCCTATTACGAGTTACCTATGTTTTAGTTTAAGCGATCCTGTTAAAAAAAATGAATCTATTATTTACCAAAGATTTAAAAAACGAATTAACGATAATTACTTTGTAATAGAAATACTTATATAATATGCTTATTTCTTCGTTTGTATGTTGTAAAATATTTTTCAACTTTCTTTAGTTTTTGTTTTTATATTAAGGGGTTATATTTTTATTTTTTATTGTGATAAAAAATATCACTATATTTCCTATAATTAAAAAATATTAGACCTTGTATATTTTAAATACGGTAATTAATGCAATAATAATTATCCTTTTTATTATATTATCTATACTCATAATTATTAAGATGACAGTCTCTCTCAATAAGTTTTAAAAAGATTAAAAACTTTTAACATGACTTCTTTGATAAATAAATCTGGCACAGTTGGTAAACTTGGACTTTAGAATTCACACAAAAAAAAAATTAAATACTCTGGATCATTTTCACTAGCCATTGTTTTTTTTTAATTAAACATCTTTTTCAATCTGTCATCAATAATTAATTACTTTCTTGTTTCAAATCTTTTACAAATATATCGTGGTGTTACTGACAAAAGTTTATAAGTCTCAAAATCATGTAATGGAGTAATTGCAATTTTTAGTTTGACATGCCCTCTAAAATAAGGGATAATGCTAATTTCTTTGTGCTTTATGTGCATGTTCTATATATCGGATGACCTTTTCTGGCATACCTATATGTATATAGACACGTCATAATCCGTTGTTAACTCCAAATACCTAAATTATCGACTTACCAACTTTTGGTAACAAACCCACAGGAGTGTATATTTTTATACACCTAGCCATTTTTTTTATCACTCTTTGACTGTAAAAGAAGGAATTAGAATCATATCTAAATGAATTAATTTACATATTCACATTTGACTTGTCAATAACTCGTTAAAACTGCTGTCATTTAATATTGATAAAATTTATTCTGGAATGAAACTAAATCTGATCGATGGTCAATAACTTGTTAAAACTGCTGTCATTTAATATTGATAAAATTTATTCTGGAATGAAACTAAATCTGATCGATGGTCAATAACTCGTTAAAACTGCTGTCATTTAATATTGATAAAATTTATTCTGAAATGAAACTAAATCTAATCGATGACAGGCAGTATATTGTGAACATTACTTTGTAGAAATGAACACTGACGTAAATCTGCAAATTGTTATATATATATGTCCGAGTGGCGCTATCTGATAATTTGGACATAATATAATTGACTTCTTGTCGCTTTCTGATAAAAATAATGTGAACTTTGGCAAAATTTTTCATAAATTAATTATTATTTTAAAATAACTCTAAAGTCTATACGCGTACATCTGTCCGTCTGTTGTATAATATTGTTTCCAAAGTATATAATATTATCTGTTTCTAATAATTCTTGTAATTATCTGTGAACTTCGGCATAAGTGCTTATGTATTATGCATCTCTGATATTGCTACGGTAATTTTGTGTCGAATACATAGTGTTATGTATTCGTAGTTGTAATATTGTTTGAATTTAATCAATGTGAAAGTGCCTCACTGTTAATACTTCTCATAAAAGAGTAAAGATGAAAGTCCTGTCAAGTTATATATACTCGTCTTAGCTATTAAGTTTTTTTAAATGAAGATAAAAATTTATTTTTGTTATATGCTGGGAAAAAGTATCGAATAAAATGTTTATATACATTATTAAAATTTGGTTTTCAATAGTGCTCCAACGTATTCCCCTATCCTTCTCCATTTCACTACAAAAATATTCGACATCATTACTTGATCATCGCAATCCTGACGAGTGTGAATTCATCATGTCGCGATTGATTTTTAATTTAATATTTTTATTGTCCTGCACTTATTTTAACATGTGCCACGTACCGGAAATCATCATGAGTGAAATCACACAAGTACGATCAAATTATTAGACAACTTTTACACAATAAGTGCAGACAGGCCAAGCGGGGTAAACTGTGTAGATTCTCTTTTGCAACGCGTAACAAAATGAATGTTATTTTTCAGTTTATAAAATATAGTGTTTTCATATTTTAAATTGTTTTAGTTGAGGCGATATGACAGCCAGTCGCAGTCAAAGCCTTGGTAAAATCATAAAAAAAAAAAAAGTTTTAGTTGAACAAAAATCTTTGCTTATTCTGACCATGGCAAAACGTATCACCCGTGATAAACGCGGTGGGTAACCTGTAATTTATTAATCATCAATCAATAATTGTCATAAAAATAGAAATGTTATATAATTATAGTGTAACAAATTAAATTTAAACATGCGATTTTTTTTAGTGTGGAACAATTAGACAGATTGATTTAAGAAACAAAAATCGATTGCCAAAGTAGCTTGATTTGGAAGAATGCTGATGAGTAGGTATTAAAATTGACCAATAGTTAAAATTTATCGCTATTAGTATGTCACGCCGTAGCATAATGGTTAAATGCGACGGATGAGGTGTGAACTCGGGAGATACAGGGTTCGATTCCCCGTCGGGGTGACTTACTTTTTTTCAAAAAAGATTTTTTCTATTGGTTATAATATACTCTCTCAGAAAGTGTTTTTCAAAATTATATATATATTTACCAACTATCTTTTTCCCATATTACATTGCCCCTTTTCTACCCTGACCACACAGTAACATAAATTTCAGTAATCGTACTTGATAAAGCCATGTGAGCGAAACACCAAATGGTAAATTTATTTATTAAAAAATAATCTATCTTAACCTACTATCACCACATTTCCACCGACACGTAGGTTTTGAAAAAATCAGTTTGTGTTGCATCTGAAAATTGAGCTAATACTGTCACACTGTGCCGACCAAAGTCTCAAAACCCTGACGTTAACTCATTGAAAAGAATGAACCGTAAACATTTTCGAAAGATAAATTCTCCACTGTGATCATATACCGATAATGGATGGCAACAATTGAACAAGAAACTGAGCTCTACGGTCTCCATGAAGATTGTACAGTTCAATCAACCAAGATTGAGGGGCTGCACTGGCTAGGTCATGTGAAGTGTATGAACGACAATGAAAGCAATCTAATTTGACACAGAAGGCTGGGGAAAAATTCTCTACTTAGATATAGAGCTAGCAATCTGGGAAACAGCCACTATGAATAGTAGCACTCCTGCTTTTAGCTTGTTACCGCTTATTTTCATTGGTCCAAAATAAACACAAGCAATTCCATACACAAGGCAGTTATCTACAATAATTCGTAATACAGTGAAAATTTAAGTTGGAAGGTCGTGTTGTGTGAAATACGTATCTTATTTGCGGACCTCGGTCAAATTCGGGTATGTTCGTGCTGGCGTATTTATGGTTTTTCCACCCGAACCTCGAAATTTTGTATTAAAACGTCAAACAAGTGATTAGTGATGAATATTAAATTGAAATTTATAGCATTGGTTTCTATCTCTTTTTGGTTTTAAAATTTATTCGATACCACCAACATTTCCAAAATCTGCTCAATTTAAATTGTTTTATTCTTTTGTTTAGATATGCATAATTTTACCGAGGCTTTGACTGCGACCCGCTGTCATATCGCCAATATCCATTATGTTAGGATCCATTATTCAGGCCCTCTCCTTAGAATTTTATCCGAACTCTTCCGTCCTCTCCGATGCCAGGGAATATTTTGAGCTTCTTGTAAAATAATTAAAGGTCAGAATATCAGGACTAACCATCTGTAAAGGAATTTGGGAATGGAGATGAAAAAAAGGTAAAAATAAAACAGACAAATAAATAAACAACAAATTTTTACTAATATTAATAATAAAAATCTTAACAGATACTTTATAATACATATTGTACATAATGATTTTTTTCTATATCTATAGAATTTAGATTACTAAACATATCTAATTATTTTCCAAGGCACCATATTGTATATATATATGATACGCCGAATATGCGAAATTGACAATTACATGAAATGGGCAAAATTTTGGCTAATTCATGTAATAGTCAAGCCCGTTGCCTTATTCATGAATTAGGTAAATTATCTGCCGAGTGCGTGAATTCGCCAGGGTATGGAATTCTTAAACTGTCAACATGACAGTAGAAAAAGTAAATTTAATACGGGTGGTTTTATTAGTTATAATTGGACATAATATAATATTATTATTATTAGGTTAGGTTAGGTTTTGTAATTCTGAATTCAACTGAATGTCCATTTTGAGGTTATCTAACAAGTGTCAACAAACTATCAAATCATACTATCACAAACAAACAATCGTCCATTGCACGATTGATACCCAAGCACGAATCAAATCACGAAAATACCTTTTAATAAAATTCTTCTGTTATCATATTATAGTTCTAGATTTTTTTGGGCATAGTAAACGGATATGAACGTCATTGTAGTTATTGATTGTTATATTTTTATATAATCAATGACATTTGACACATTTGGTTAGTTTGATTACTTGCAAAAAACACCACCGGAGCGCGACCATCTATTTTGGCCAATGCATAAGCATTTGACACATTTGGTTTAGTTGCAAAAAACACCACCGTAGCGCTACGATCTAATTTGCTCAATGCATGAACTAGGCAGAAAAATTACTGCCGAATTCACGCACTCGGCAGATATTTTGCCCATTTCATGTAATAGTAAATTTCGCACATTCGGCGTAACATATATATATAAGTAGGGGAGAGTGGGTCACAGTGAATCACGGGGTACAGTGGATTATTCACTATAACTCAATTTGTATAACGCTTACGCAAACAAACGAACGAGTGGTTGCCGCTCGCCCATACCCCTCTCCATCACACTAGTCGCTGACGCGGTATCAAAGCGGGAAGATGTGCTCTCACACTCCGGTCAGTAGGTAAGTAACGAAACTATTTTTTCACGTGGTTTTAAAATTTGTTTCGTCTCTAAGTGAATAAGAAATGTAAATGTTTATATTTTGTTTCACGATTGTTATTTCTTTAATCCGTTGTAAACTGTGTTGTTTTGTCTTTGAGTTAAATAGTTTTTTTTCTTGTTATATTTTTTTACCATAACGGCCAATGGGTCACAGTGAATCATTTCGTTTTGGGTCACAGTGGATTGCTGATCCAGTGTAACCCATGAAGCTAATCTGTTCTTTTTTCGTAGGTAAAAATGCCTCGCAATCGAGTAAGGAAAACTACTGTCCGACAAGAAGATCTAGGCAATAACCGGAAGTCGCTAGTGCGTTTAAAAGTGGGAGGAGCTTGTTAGTTCACAGTTTTAACTCGTGGCTAACTGGAAGGCGCTTCAATCGGAGTGCGGTTAAAAATGGGAGGAGCTTGTTAGTTCACAGTTTTAACACGTAGCCAAGAAAATCCTGTTGGACAGTAGTATCGGACTTCACACTGAAGAACAGATGAGAAACCAAGCCAAATGTGCCCGATATTGCCTCGGTTGCACTGCACGACATTAAGATGATTTTACCAAAACCTAAGTTTTCTGGCAACACAAAGAGAAAACAATCTATGTATCAAACTATCAATTTGACATTAATTTTTCCAGCACAAATTTACGTTAATTTCATTTTTGATCGCAAATTAAACCTTAACATTATTTTTTAAAATTATTAAACTGTTTTGAATATGTAATAAAAGACTATGTATCTAAGAGTGCAAATAAATGAGTAATAATATGGAAATTGTTGTCTTTTACTGTATTTTTTTTATAGATCCAGTGTGTCCCAGTCGATTCACTGTTACCCATGTATTGATCCAAAGTGACCTATTCCCGGGTCACAGTGGATCATTCCCATTTTTTTTAAAGTGGTTATAACTTGTAAGTTTAGGTAATACTCGCCAATAAAAGCCCTTTTCTTTGAAGATTAGATACTCATATTATGATTTAATTTCAGAGATTAAATATTTGGCCATAAAATTTGGAATTGCAAGACTTGAGAAAAAAAGTGATCCACTGTGACCCACTCTCCCCTATTTCAAAATTATGAATTACCTATGTGAAATAAGGTTTGTTGGCAAGTTTTCCAATGGTATCAGAAAAATTACTACATATATTATTTCAAACAATGCATATATTAACAGTAAATTAATCACTGGGTTTCAAAATGAACTTCTTAGAAATAGCTAACATCATTGAATTAAGTACTGAAGCAAGTAAGATTGAAGATATTGTGACTTCTCTTTTTTGTATGATAAAGAATAATAGGGTGTGCAATACCGAGATCCCGTCTTGCTCAATTTTGGGATAAGCTTTTATAGGACTTTTGACAAAGAAAACATGTTTAATCTATTGTTAACCTTTTCTACGCCTCACAATATTACTATGGCAGTATCTGACAGGCCGCAGATTTTTAACGACATACGTTGAATGTTGAGCGAAGCTTTACTAAAATCCTTTTTTTCCGACCATGTCCGATCCTAATAGGATCGTATCGGCCTCCACAGAGTAGAGGTTTGTATTAACAGATTTTGTTTTTTACGAGAAATGGATGTCAGCCACTTGCTAAACCTATTAGGTCCATACCCTGACTTACACACAAATTGAAAAACAATATGTGTACTTGCCAGACCCAGGATTCGAACCTGGGACCCACGGCGTGATAGTTCAACGATTAAGCCGCGCGGCCACCGTGGGTGTTTGGTGGGTGATCACTGTTAGTAATTCATAATTATTCAGATGTCAGTGTGTTTAATTTTTATGATTATGCAAATCAATCCACAATGACTAGTAATTTTAGTTTAAAGTCGGTCAAGAAAACTCACGAAATTTGTATGTGCGGCATGTCGATCACGGCCTTATAGAGCGAGATAATTAACTCATTGGATGCTAATGACGCGCGTAGCGTGTAACGATTAGGTGGCCATTAGATATAATTAGCATGCTATCTAAATGTGGTAATTAATTAGTAATTATCTAGTCAGCAATGTGTTAACTGAAGGCATTGAACCGGTTAAAGAAGTGTTAATAAAAAATGATTATGAAATCAAATATATTGAAATTAGTACAGAAGATTTACTATCCATTCAACCAATGACATTAATATGGACGAATCATCTGGAAAAAAAAATGACACTCACTTTATTGTCGGGTCTGCCGAATGGCATAATCTGTTCTAACGCCATTACAATAAAGGTGATATTGCTATAAATTCTTGATGCTTTTTGTTGGGTCTGCCGAATGGTTCGGTTCGAACGGGTTCGCTCAAATGAACATTGACATTAGAAACACGGCTCTAACGCCATTACAATAAAGGTCATATTGCTATAAATTCTCGATGCGTGATATCGTATACTGGAAATTGCGTAACGTCTACCTATACATGCGAATGCCCGAATTTACTTGCTAGCTACTGTATTGAGTGCGTTGTCCATTAATAATGTCATTGCATTCAACAGACAGAATAAGAAAATAATATGCACAATAAAACTTTATCTAAACTAAATCACCAATCAAGAGTTTTACTAAATGTGAGATTTCTTGTATATTGTTATATATGTATAATTTTAAAAACATTAAGTACTTATGTTAATACCAGACACTACAATTTATTTTGGGGATAATTAATTAATTGCACCTGTTTTAGTTTAATTCTGTGATTTAAAAAAGGTTAATTAAGGAAAATTCTATCCAAGATTGCAATCCTTAATAGATACTCTAGAGTTCATAAATTTATGATTTCAATAACGTTGTAAACAAAGTTAGTTATATGGCCAAATTACACAATTAGTCTCACTAACTAATATTTCTAGGTAACAACCTGAACTGATTATCCTTAAAATTATTAAGTACACAAAGCGATTGTCAATGTTTCTAATTGGAATCATCAGAAGATGTCTCAAATCAGTCAAATGAACTATAATTTCAGTCCCAATTGATATATTTTGATATTTCTAAATAAATAAAACAAACTTATGCCATATATCGCGTATTACATGACAAATGTAATATGTGAGGTCATCAACATTTTGTCCACTAAAGTACTCAGTGGCGGGTTTAGGGACTTACAACCTCGAGGCCCCTCACTATAAACAATAAAATAAAAACCTTATATTCCAACTATATACTAATAATAATGTGTTGTTTCCTTATACAATTATTATTCGGAGATAACAGTGCTGACACAAATTAGTGGTTTATTTTTTTATGTTCATTACGCATCTGTTCGTGGTTATGTTATAGGCCTTTTTGATGTGAGGTGCAAGGATTTTGTCATGCTTTGGGTAATAAATATTTCACACTTACTCATTTTGTGAAAAATACGCATATTTTAAATATTTTTTTATAAATTATTAATTGTGTGACTGGCTTGTCGCTGAAAGTACTTTTATGGTATTATAAGTAATGGGCCAATCACGATTCAAGCAAAACCGACTGATAATTGACATTTTTTTATGTTACTTGTTCATTTAGAGATAATCAGTTAGGATCAAGACTTGTAGTGTAATTTGGCAATATTGTAGAATATAACGCAATGTAGGTACTTAATTTTTAAACTACTGTACGAAAACATCTTCTTGGTTACGCTTCCAGGCGCTGTTGTTTACTAAATGGGAGGATCTTATAATGGAATTGCGGTTAAAAATGGGCGAAGCATGTTAGTTCAAAGTTTTAACACGTAGCCAAGAAAATGTTTTCGTACAGTACTGTTCGAACAAATAATATAAACATTCGCCACCATGGATGGAGTGAAAGTGATGGGTACTGGCCAAGTAATTCTTCCAGACAACAATAAACCATTTGGAATGTAGCATTATTATATGAGTAGAGTAAAACTACTTTTCAGTTACTTACAGAACTTCTGCATTTCTGACTTTGCTACCTAACCTAACCTAACCTAACCACGTTCGATACCAAAAAGTTTATAATAAAGGTTAGGAAACAGTTACTATAATTCCTTAAGAATTATTGCCTGCAATAAAACAGGGTATAAAATTATAAATTTACAAATTGTTCATTGATTGAACACACAGTGAAGTATCAATTACATTAAGGGTGTACTCATTCTACCTGTACAGTGATGTCCAAGTTGTCGATCGCGGGATGAATTTTGGGTGATAATGAAAATGTAAAAAGCATTTGACAGATCCACCCAGTAATTTGAGGAGACGGCTGCGAGGAATGTGTGAGACTCCTGATCACAAGACAACACTCTGGCAATCTTAAAAATTTTCAAGCCGACTCATAACATGAGATTAGCAGATGGGGAAAACGAGTTTGCAGCAAAACTTTCCACCCCTCACCTCGTTAAATTCGTACTTCAAGATCACCATGTGCATGTCTCGAGGCGCAGGAAGTGGTCGTGGATCCCACTTCTCACCCTCCTTAGTTGGTATTTGAAAGACAGAGCATGCATGCCTCACTTTTGTGTACCTAATATTATGATATACACACTTTGACTTATGTGTTAAGTAGGTACCTATTGTTTGTTTGTTTGTTAGCATTATTCTTCTTCTTTTTCGTTGGGATGTTATGACTGAGATTACTATGACCACGGCTCAGCTCTACCGACATACAATTTCATTCAGAACATGTGTCAGGAAACTCACATCGCACTCTTGATTTGATCCATTCATCATCAATGGGATCAATATTTATGGCTACGCCATTGAAGTCTGGCCAAATATATCGGTTGCTATGAAAATATGGTTTACCAGTAGTCCTCTCAATCCTTTTCTGTGGTATGAAGGTATGGATGCTAAACCTAGAGATGTTACGGAGAGTTAAGGCTTTCAAGATATGACTGTATAGACGTTTCCTCAAATTTCCTTGGACTGATCGGTTAACAAATGTTGATATTCCCAATCGAATGGAAAAGAACCAAGAAGTTCAGTACCATGGCCACATTATAAGAGGACGAAAGAACAGCATTCTTTAACATGTCATCCAGGGAAAGACCAATGGTAAACGTAGCAGAGATTGATGCCGCATTTTGTGGCTTAAGAACCTCCATGATTGGTACGAGTGTAGTTCGACTGAACTGTTCCAAGTAGATGATATTGCAAAGATCGTCCTGATGGCGGCCGACCTCTGTTAAAGGATGGCACAATAAGAAAAAAAAATAAGAATATTATTTTATAAACTATGTCCATGTTTGGGATAAAATGCTCATAACTCTTATATTATGTCACTTGTACTTGTTTCATCCTCAAAATCAAAGTTATCCTTATGTTTTGTTCATTTAATAATTTAACTCATTATGTACACAGTTGTGATAATCACGATTTCCGATCTAAAGCAGATAACCAATGTGTCTTGACACATTTTGCGAGGATTGTGTTTATCCATTTTTTCAACTTTTCTATAATTATCGCAATAATTGTTATTAATACCCAATCTCATGCTAATTTGTCAAAAAAGATTATAATTTTTATTTTATAAAAGAATTATATTATTTTTTACATATAGTAATTATTTTGTGTTATAGATAATTAAACAGTAAATACTTATTAATTGCACGTAACCGGGTGCTGGGTAGGTTTGAGTACACATAAAATTAGGGACGCAGTTTCTTTTGTGATTCGTCTAATTGGGACAATAGTATACACCGAAAGTCATGATGCCAACCCCTGTTAGTGATCGTGGCTCCCTACACAGAAAAAAACATGTGAATTCAATTCAGCCATTGGATTTGAAACTCCAACCCGTGGAACAAGAGTTTTAGGCTATCCACGATTATTTTATCCATTAATGATGTATAGTCTCCGGTTCTTCAGTAAAAAATATTAGGTGAGCATGGAACAATATGATTGAGGTTTTCCTGCATTGTTCCTCTCTTCTTATATCGAAAAGCGCATGAAAATTATTACAAAATCACAAAACAATAAATCCTCAATAACAATCCATACTGTTCACATCTGAAATTTTATAAGAAACAAGAATATCATCTAGTAATGAATTTATATCTGTCGATATTCCGGATATCCACCGCTTCCTTTCGTCGATTATTCCTTGATAATTGGACGTCTTCACCATATTCATGAATTCCTCCGGTTCGACAAACATACTCGAGACATCTTCACTCCTGTCGATAGCTGTCGATTCGTCTTTCGTTTCATCCTGCCTCACTTTCAATTGGTTAGAGTAAACGCTGGCCAATAGATTAACATCGTCAGCATTGACGATAGAATCGATGACACTGTCCGAACTGTATCCGTTGTTTAAAGTAATATTGTTAGTATCGCTTTTAACGTCAGCATTATTGCGGAGTCGCCTAATTTTATGTATGTCAATTTTATCTTTTAAGAATTTCTCATCAAATACCGGCCTGGGAGTGTTTGCGGATTCTCCAACTGTCTTTTTTACATCTGTAGAGTCGTACTTCTTTAATAATTGCATTAATTCGTCTATTATTTCTAACGCACTCTCCATGACTTCGATTTCGGAATCGTCTTTCATGCATCCCAACAGGGCACCAAGGCAACCTCTAAACGCTAACTCGTCCAGAATTTTTAGTAATCTTCGCTTGATTTCAATGTCGTTGAGAGTGACGATTTTTCTGTTTTCTTTTGAGAATGTCACGGAAGGGAATATCCCGTCGATCATTCCCTGATGCGTCATCTGATTGGCGATGACCCTTCTCCAAAACTGCAACGCCATCAGTTGAACTTCCCAGTGCAAATCCCTGACTGCAGAATGGTACATGGTGAGGAACACGCTGTCCAGAATGTCAAATGAAAACTTATGATGTTCGTAGATGTTCATCATGACGCTGGCCGCCTCTTTTCTGACCAGACCTTCCGATTCTTCATAAAGAAGTTCCATCATTTTAGCCTGTATCGAAAAAAAAATATTATTATTATTGAAAATCTAAAAATCAATCCATTTAATTGACATTCTGTTTTCGTGTTCCCAAGATTTTATTCTATTCACCATAACATGCTGGATAGGTGTCATGTTAAATTTACAACACGATACTCCTGTTTAGGATTCTTTTGATGGCTTCGTCATGAAGGATGAGATCTTTAATTACTGTAACAGCCCAATAGAATATTGCACAAATATTGTGTCCAGATTTATGTATTTTGAGAAAATCAAATTTGGAAAATTAATCAGAAACGTACATACATGTTATGTTTTTGAACGAGACAAAATATTCTTAAATGGCCTATTTGAACGTACAATATTTTTACAGCATAATGGTATCATATCTTAGAGAGTTATTGTGGCATACGAAAGAATGTGAAACGGTGTTCTTAAAAGACATGACCAGCCAGTGTTTACAGTACAGGACCTCATCTTCCACAGACACAAAAAGGTTAGTGCCCAATACTCCCCCATTCCCGGCGTTCCAACCTAACTCTATTCAATACAGTACACTAATTTTTACAACCATAACATAATAATTAGATAAAAAGGTAAGTCCCCATTTTTGTAAACCAAACGGGGACTCTGAGTGGAGTTTTCATTAACCTTGCTTTGGATTAAAAACGACATGTGATCAAATCTGCAGCCTTTACTTCAGAGACTTTGCACTCTACCATTACTCTTCATGAGTGTATGTTTACATTCATGTTCAATGATCATAAATATATTGGTAAGACATAAACACTTTTTTTTTTTTAAATATGTGTACAATAATAATTACCGGTAGGTCAAGTTGTTGAAGATGTTTCTCCCAAATTGGTTGAATGCGCACCATAGTACTGATGCATCGCAGGGCAGATGCTCGCACGTACGGCTCCGAATCTTCCAGCGCCAAAGTCATCACCAGCTCCGGCAGTTGGTTCTGCATCAACTGCTTTTGGAATGCTGGAAACTCTGAAATAATATAACAAAACACATCAATGAGTGGACAGAGACATGTGCCATTGTGGATCGCACGGTTGAGGTGGAAATGGCAGGTCATCTCGTCTAGAAGACCACGAAGCAGTAAAAGTGAGGTTACCTTACCTGATTTTGACATAAATAATTGTCGCCATAGTACCAAATCAACAAAACAGGAGAATATAATATAAAGATGATTGTGTTTATTTCAGAGATAGAAATGGAACTGCAACCGAGAGTTGGAATCCTGAGGATCGACTGGATCCGCAACTTTTGGGGTTTTTTATCACAAATCTTTGGTGAGCGACCAGCGAATGAAAGTGATTATTATAGGCACCGGGTGGTCACTATAATGCTCTACATTGAAAACAAGCATGAAAAAAGTAATTTTATAACACTTACTGAATTCCGCCACATCGCTGACAACAAAGAGTAGTTCCATTGCCGAATCTCTGATATCCCAACTTAGGTCGTGGAGTTTAGCATAGATGTCATCCCCAATCTCTTCGATGACAGATCCGTTAGGGTTACTCTCTAGCAACGCTAAATTGGGAGATAGAAACTTCCCTATCGTCAGTCGAGCCAATTTGAATGCTTCAATGGTCAGCTGAAAATTAAGAACATGTCCATTACACACCGCCTTATAAGAGTTTGGACTATAATAAGAGTTTGGTTGCCCTTGGGGTCCAATGCATAATATGGCACTGGCTTATTACACCAGGGGTTCTGTGTTTGATTTGCGGTGAGGTCACCTTACTACCTACTGTAATTCGGTGCCCTCATAGTCTACAATATGTATTGTTAATAGTGGCCATTCCAAAATGTTTTTGTGATTGTTAATTAAAATATTCTATATAATCATTGTTCATCGCATAAAAAAACTTGTTTTACACTTGTAAAACACAACCGTGCCATCAAACAGAACCATTGGTTTATGATTTGCCTGTCTGAACAAACATTTTAGCGACCGCAGGAGTTGGTATTATGAAAGCGGGCAGTGGTCAGAACGTTACGGGATACAATAGCGAGCAGTTGCCTCGCTGTACGGGTTACGTTACACCATTGCATCATGAGTGTTCATTCACAGTGCGTGGTTTCTAAAATTTAGAGGTGGTTGATAGCCGGTAATCCACGTTGTTTTACCCGCTCATATAGAATGGCCCTAATGAAAGAAGTTTTGATTTCAGTGCAACTTTGGCATACAAATCTCAGCACAAACATGCGATGTTTGCTAAAAATGAATCTACAAATAAAATACCAATGAAGATGGTGCACTTTTCATTCCACAGTTCACTTTGATGTCCTGAAAAGATTTACGAGCATAAATGAAGAATAAGAAGTACTTTTATTGTTTTCTACACAAACACTTACTTTGGGATCTAAGTTGGCTGTCTTGATAATCCTCGTGCAGAAATTGTAAACGCAGAGCACTTCAATGCACTCCTGCCAGATGATATCAAAGTCATAAATATAGATATAGAGGGCATTTAGAAGAGAGTAGAGCACGTTGGTCGCCTCCACTCCGTCCACCCCGACTACAATATTTTCCGAAGCCGATCCGATCTTAGGAATATATGCCTGGAAGCTATAATAGAACGACTGAAAAATAATCACCGCTTGCGACTTGTTTAAAAATTTCTTGTATAGTATACAATTTTGAATGGCCTTTATAATTAATTGAGTGTCGTTTTTCTCCTTCATAAGATCCCGGAAGGAGTATGCCATTCTAGTCGTGTGCTCGCATGACAGAGATATGAGTTTATCAATGTACAGCTCGCTGAAGCCTGTCTGGATTACTTTCATGGTGCACACCATCGGTATTACGCAGATGATGAGAATCTGATTTGTGAATTCAAACGATGTCTCTTCTCTTTTGACAATTAGTGATATTTTGTGAAAATCTCGTACTTTACTCATATAGCCGAAGCAGAAGTTACTGATCTGTAAGACATTTTCAGCGTCACGTTTCCAAATGAGTGAGTTCATAAGATTGCAATGAACAAGACAGAATTCTACTAAATCGTTTTGATTTATCTGTTCTGTGGGAATCTTATCGATGTATACCTTGGTGATGTGCGTCAAAAATAGAAGTTTTGAAATACAGCATACTAAAATCGAGCTACGGGACAATTGGAAAAGATTCCAGAGATGTCTTTCTATATTGAAGAGTTTACTGATGGCTCTCATGACAATGTTAGGCTTTCCGAAATGTTCGATATTTTGCATTATTTCAATTAACAGATTTAATGTGGGAATCAAAGTTTGGACCATGAGTGGGTCATCTTCGTGATCGACTTCTGCCGTGTTCGTCCACTTGTTGTTGAGAACAGGCTCGACGATCTTTGTTATGATGGTAGTACAGTTCTTTTCGTCTTCTAACGAATTCAATTTCCACAAGAGAACAGCAATGAAGTTGTATCCGGCCCGCGAGAAGTAAATCGTTTGATTTTGATTGCAAAGATTGATGACTTCCTGCCACTGATCGTTTTTAAGAATCCATTCCGCGCCCATCTGATGATTAGTCATAGATGTCAATATTTTTAAGATTCCCAATTTGAGAGACGGATTCTTCTCAGATTGCAGGTTGCAGTGTTCAAAAATGTTTTTGTACACATTGTTATTCATGAGATTTACAAAAATTGGATAGCTCTCTGTCGCCACTGCGGTTAGTTTCAAGAAGAAAGTTTTTACGATGGCATTGCAATTCTTTAGGGTTCCATTTAGTTCGGAGCTTGCATAAATTATCCACTTGGACACTGATGGAAGTTCGATTGGGTTGTCTGTAGACTCTACAAAGAAATAGCAAACAGCGTGATTAAGCAGAAAGTCAAGTGAAAAACAAAAAATCGAGACACTATTATTGATCACAAACATCTTAATGAATAAAACGATTCTTTCGAAACATAAGATATATTTCTGTAAATATTAGGTAAACATTTTTTTAGTGAGATTCAGAGGAACAGCGGCAATTTTCATAGCCGATTTCGGCAAAATTCATGAATTCAAGAATGATAACCTAATCTAACCTAACAAATAATCCAGTACCTATATAGTAATCTCTCAGTAATCCGCCACCCCAAAAACCAGCAAGTGTGCAATTAGTGAAAGAGGGGGTTTATAGTGCATACATACAAAATATGGTAAAAATTAAAACAGGTACCTATTTCGTAAAAAATATTTTTTTTGAGAAATTTGTACTAGCAAATTACGGTTTTATTTATAATCAAAATCAAGTATTTACTAAATTATACATATTTGTAAACTAAGTTTATTAACTAAATATTAAAAAGTAAATCACTTGACACAACCAATTTATTGTTAAGCGAGGCAGAATATTCTCGAATGGATTCCTGGCTTTCCCTATGACCCAAATCTACATTTTTTGTGTCGCGGTTGCATTGAAGCACATCATAATAATTATGAGGCGGTCCTTGGGCACGTTCATCCCTGATGCATTACTTTCTTTGCGATGAACGTACGTTTTACGAAGAGAAGTTTCCAAAATACACCCGTCTCATCTGCGTTGTATACTTGTACGCGGCGGACTACTGAACTTGACTTGAATAGCGCTTGATTTTGTGCTTTCAACTAGTAAAAATAACAGCGGATAATAGTAGTTGTCGGATAATCGAGCGGCGGATTACTGTATTGGCTATTTTCAAAAATTGTTTGCCGCTGGCTTCTACCAGACAAGAACCTGATATTCTACTTACTATACATCAATCATTTGGGTGCTTTTTACTGGTTCTCCGTCATCGTAATCTGTCAGTCGCCATTTTGGATTTTAGCTATCTTTTTGTCATCGAATTATAGTACGCGGTCCAAGCCATTATAGTATTTCGGCAAAAATTATAGGACGTGTAGAAAATGAAAGTTTTTTTGTTTGTCACATAAACATAACGGAGAATTCGAGAAATTCCGATGCCCTGCTTTATTATAACACCTCTTACGACCGAAAAATGCTAACACTGGCCGCCGTCATTAACTGTCACGAAGGTTTTTTAGAATAGTATACAACGTAAAACCACGTCCATAGACTAATATCGCACACTGAGATCTTATATTATTTATATTATAGACCTAGATTATACTTACTACGTCCCTCGCTTCATGTTATTACGATTTGCTGTGATTGAAAGTACGAACATTTTACGCAACTTTAAACATCGCAACATATGAACCCCTAACCAAACCGGCGAATTCAATTAATAAATTTTTTCAAAATTGTGGTATTTTTGACGTACTATACTTTTTTAATAGTACGCGGACGAAAATGTAACTTTTAGAATAGTACGCGAACCAAAATGTACTATAATTATAGTTCAGTTGCCAACACTGCGCTCACTGACAGATGACAGCGGCCGGTGGCGGAGAACCAGTAAAAAGACCCATCATTTGCAAATTTACGGTTAACCTATAATTATAACGTAACTATCTAGATTAATAAATTTGTCGCGGAATAGTAGAGCGTGAATTTTCAATTAATATGACAATATAGTATTATAAGGGATTTCACTGTTATTAAAATTACGCCGTTATCTCTTATTACTTGATTAAAATGAGGGCATGTTTGCTTACCGGTATTTTTTGTAGACAGATGTGTTAAGAGACTCTCAAGGCAAAAATTACTACTTGTCGAGTAACCAGGCTCGGAAATCTTGTTAAAAACATCCTTGAGGCGTAAGTCAAGATTTTCTGATGCCATTATAGTGAGTTTTATATTTACTTTGCAATAATTTCACATTTGCAAATTATATATAAAATCAAATTCTGGCACGGAATTATTCGAAATATCACAATATCCTATCAAAGAAATGACAGTAATTAATCAAATAACATAAATGCAAATTCCGAAAAAACTGTAGTAATTACTACAAAAGTACAAAATCAACACAACTTTTTACAATTTTACATTCGGAAAAAATGTAAATACGACGTATGTCAGAGATGTTTCTTCTTCTTTTGTGATATGGTATACCTGCCAGAACTAAAAATTATTTTCCTTATATAGTACCGATGTTTCATTCTTTATTAAGTAACTATTCTAATAAGTAGAAAAAATTATTATTAATAGGATGTTTAAATTATTAATAGGTAGGTATGTTTTTTCAGGATATTTTTTAGTCAATCATGAATTAGGGGTATGCCTTGAACAGGCATAAATTATATCACAATACAAAATAACTTTCCCACAATTCGACCAATAGTGTGTGACTTGCTTTGACATGCCATACTAGAACTTGGTTCTTCCGTAAAACGAAAAAAGCTGTCTTTCCGCCATTTCATTTGGTAACACGTGTGGCGTTTTGTAGTTGTTGCTACAAATAATTTAAAAAATATCAAAATGAGCGACGGTACCGCAACTATTCGTACGCGAAAATTCATGACCAACAGGTAAACTATACGTTATAAATATGTGAACAGCGAATTTGTGTTTGTTACGAGTGTGAAAAATGGGTGATGCCGCGCTGTCACATAGTTAACCTCACTATATTTCTGTGTAAATTATCATGTGAAAGCAATACGGTTGTACTGAAATCGTAAAAAAATCGTACAGATTAGATTAAGCAAGATTATAATGCCATTGGAATTGTACGCCTAACGTGTGGATTGATTTTTCCATTATCACATTTCGAAGCACCTCGTTTTTAGCTCTCAAATAAATCTGACATTTGACATGGAAGTCTTAGTCGTGAATTTTATCTTTTATCAGTTATTCCGTACTAAAATCTACTCCTAGGCCTTTAACTTGGCCATTAGGTAAATTAGCACATTAATGAAAAAGCATCTGCGCTACATGTTTCTTCTATTATGATAATATGGGGTTCATCTTCATCAGTTCGAGATTTTATTTGGGAATTGTATTATTACATTATGTATTGATTTGTAACTAATCTGTCAGACCGTAGTCCTTGATACTAAATTTGGAATCATGTAAGGTTTTGCTAAAATTAGTGTGATGTAAAGATTACAAAACATCCATATTAGCTAAGCATTTGTTCTCGTTCTCGCAAGAAATAGGTACCAAACTAGTTCATTGTGTGCACGGGTACAAACCTCTAGTTGTTGAGTCTTTGATTTGAAATATTAATACTAGATATTTGTGAAATATGTCTTGTTAACTAACTAAACGAAAATCAGCTTGCATTGTCGTGTGATTATGATATTTGTAGGATTGTTAAATGGTTACCTGTGTCCATGGCGTGATGTCTTTCTCTCATGTGCCAATATTTGAGGCAGTCATTGGAAAATTGTCTTGTTCAAATTTCAGGTCTAACTGCATAGAACTCAAACATATGAACCGTATCATGTACATTGCTTTCCTAATGTACACGGCATCTGAAAAATGACTACTTATGAACATCTTAGTCTGCTCATATAAATTGTTTGATGCAAAGAGTTTCTAAGTTTTTTGCTGCACTTATATAGATAGTGGCTGTACACGTGCATGGTTTTACCGGCACCAATAGTGTGCAAATTAAACTATCACGATAATAACTGTTTACACGCAATGGTGTTGACTGTCTCGAACCGCTTATTGATATGTATGAAGTTATCTGCCTGTCTCGCCAATCTCATTCTTCCAGACGCGTTGTTGTCATTGTACCTGCGCAGGTGCAGATATCGCACAAGTTACAACTTTCGCGTGAAAATTCAGAAACCACAGAATTTTGTTGGTCTAGCCGTGCAACGATTGCATAATAATATGTGTTTACACAGGCATTTTCTTGTTATCGCCGTGTCAGCAGTAAATCCATGCACGTGTGAAATGGCTAATAAGAGCTACGCAAAAATCACAAGAAAATACGGTACAGTTCGGTTTTGAGGAATACAGCAGAAAACACATTGTGAAAATACCCGATATACTGGATTATTTGTTAGTTTGGGTTAGGTTAGGTTAACTTAACAAATAATCCAGTATATCGGCTATTTTCAAAATGTGTTTGCCCCTGTATTCCTCATAACCGAACTGTACCGAAAATACTTTCAATTTTGACTTACCTGCGCTGCGATATAAAACCTCATTGGGTGCAAACCACTCTATACAAATAGGCCGATACCTCATTAGCCATTCCATGATCCACGTTGGCTTACTAAATTATAACAACTATGTACATATCGATTGCCGGATGGATTTTGGTAGATCGTACCTCATTAAGATTTTGAAGTCGAAGAATTAACCATTTTTATTTTCTTAACTAGCTTATGTCGTATTTAGAGGAAGCCCGTGTGACCTCGTAGTATTGCTTGACTTCTATTGGATCACTCATGGCCTGCCACTGGAGTAATAAAAAGAAAAGATGTCAACCCATGCTTTGAAATGAAATATTTCTCCTTATCGTTGCTTGGTTGACTAGTTTGCTAATAAGTGCACAAGAGAAGACCAAAACATCATTTTCACCACAAATAGGAAATTGAGTATTTATTTTTCATGGTTAAAGACGAATTAGCTAGTGTTGTAATGGCCAAATATAATATCTGTTTGCGGTGTCTTAAAACTTGAATTCAATGTGGCAAATTTACCATGCATAGATGAGAAAGGGGTTGAATCGAATCAATGTGTCTGAATTACTAAATTCAGTGGTCCATCAATCTTTTGACTCCTGAAAGTAGTGATTTTCGACTTTTTCCTTTCACATTCATGTATGTTCTGATTAAAAAATAAATCCCTGTACATTGTAACACGAGTGGTGATGATTCTTATTTTTCATTTATTTCTGTTCCAGGCTCCTCGCGAGGAAGCAAATGGTCTGCGATGTCCTCCACCCTGGCAAGCCGACGGTGAGCAAAACGGAAATCCGCGAGAAGCTCGCCAAGATGTACAAAATCACCCCCGATGTTGTATTCGTGTTCGGCTTCAGAACCAAATTCGGCGGCGGCAAATCTACCGGCTTCGCACTCATCTACGACACGCTGGACAATGCCAAGAAATTCGAACCCAAGCACAGGCTGACCAGACACGGCCTCTTCGAGAAGCACCGACCCACACGCAAACAGCGCAAGGAAAGAAAGAACAGAATGAAGAAGGTCAGGGGCACCAAAAAATCAAAGGTCGGAGCCGCCGCGAAGAAGTAAATGTCTGGTTTTTTTTTATAGCTTTACACCTGTTATAAGAATGGACTCCTTCAAATTATTCTTATAATAAATATCATATAAGTTGTATATTTACTTGTTTTATTTAAAAGATAATCCATTTCCCATACTGTTCAACAATGTAAGAAACAGTTCCATGAATAAACAGAACAGCGATAAACAACTATAACAATTCTGAACAGAGGAAAAATATACAGTAAAACCTCGTTAATAAGAACACAGATAATTCGAAATTTTCGCGAAAAAAAGTCCCTTAACATTATTTTCATATAAAACCATACCTTTAATTCAAATTTCGTAATACGAAATTGTTTCAGAGTCCTGGCATATAAAAATATTCAATAAAACAAAATAAAGTACACTATTTCATGAGTCAGTCATTGAAAATTGTGACAGACTTTTCGTAAAACATCATAAATTACTTATTTTAAGAAGGTAATATAAATAATCCTGACATTTTATGACCCATTAACAACCACACATGAACGTAACTGATATTAATGAAAATCAGAAAAAAAAATTATTTCAAAATTTTAACCTTTTCCACTCGAAATTTTTTTTATAGGTACATACCACCCACTCAAGACTTTTTCCCGCACAAAGCATAATTTCAATATAAAACATTTAATTGGTGAAAAAAATGTAAAAAAAATTTTTTTTTTTTTATTCTGTAAAATAAATTTATAATGAATATACTGTATGAGATCCCCGGGGTTCCAGCGGCCAGCTCAGGTGTCCATCGAACCCCGGATTCACAAAAAAAAAGGAACGATATATTTATGTTTGTGGTTAAATAAAACACTAAGACTTTCTTGTGGGTAACTTGGTATTAGGTATATATTTTAATCTTGAGTTTGACAAGGTTATTTTGTAGTTTTTTACAGTTACAGTCGTCAGTCCGTATCGTTCTAAAACCGGACGCTCACTAATTTTTTTTTTCTTTTTCTTTTTAAATTCCTCGTACCGACGCCATCCAGCAAAAAGGACTCTCGTGATTGGCCAAATTTTATCGCGTGATCTTTGATTCGGCGAATCACGAGCCTGACCCTGGCGCCGGCGCGCGAGGATTTCATGCACAATGCGCGGCAAAATTTAATATATTTAAATACTTATATTTAGTCTTAAAATTATCGCTTTCATCCATCATCATTTATACTTTTTAAATTAAATTAAATTTATCTTAATTACACCTCCGCCCAATATGTGATTTTCACACACCGGACGAAGGCCCTTACTTATAAATAAAAAAAAAATACTTACGTGGTTGAGCAAGGAATCAGATTAGATGTTTTATGAAGCCGTTTCTAGAGGTCAGGGTTACGTTTCGACTTGAGCTACTAAATGATTATTTTACACCGGGAGAAGCCCGCCTGTAACAGGGGTGTATCAATTCGCCCCATCTGGATTAAAGTCGAAAGGTACGCCCTGATCTCATCGGCCACCCATCCAATTCCTTGTTCATCCGTTAAGTACATGGCATGATAACAGTTTATAAAAAAAATTCAACTACAATCTAACTATTCTAACAAAAAAAAAAACAACTAACTTTACGTATTGTTTCTATATTTATTTTAATTACTATTTTCCTGCTCAAAGCAATGCTCCTGAATAAGTCAGAGTTTGATTTATTTTCCTTTCTTATTATCATTTGTCTTATTTTTCTCCTGTAATGTCATGCATTTATTTTGTTTTCGTAATGTTTTTGTTATTCTTCTCGTTCTTTTATACTAGTCAGCGAAGGGGTCGTGGAGCTGCAGTCTTTGACTCTTGGGCTGTCCAGTTTTTTTGTATTCCGAGAGGCTACATTTGTGGACGTTTGGCCCTCGTTCGGAATTATTATTTCGTGTTATGTTTTTCTTCTTCTGGTGCAATAGGAGCGTACCTCGTTTGGCGTCGTCTGCCTTTGCAACCAGGGCGTGGTAGTGGCGTTACTATTGAGCCAGGCTCGTTTCGAGCAGCGGATATCTTACTGTGGAAAGTTTTCCACTGATCTGCTGGTCTCTGAAGTATCACCTCATAGATGGACAGGTACTGTGTCTCCATCTGTTCCTATTACTGCGGGCAAGGCATCGTATAGCGGTACAACGGCCAGGCTCGTTGACGGCGGCACGGCTTTCCCACAGGTACTAGGATGGATTTTCACAATAAGTATCCTTTTCCCTTTCTTTTTTTTTTTTTTTTTTAGATGGTTACACTTCGGAGGTACCTCTTGTTGTTTCACGATATCTTTCAGGCGTCACGTCCCTAGTCTCTCCATGAACCTGCGCGAGAAAGGAGAGTGCGCACTCTCCACTCCATCAAGCTTTGGTATCATGAATTTTCGGCTACGCTGCCTTTGGATGCGCTTACTTCGAGAGGTGGCTCCCTTTGTGCTTCCAAATTGTCTTCATCTGTATTTATTCTTTCTCTTTCTTTAGTAATTTATTCGTTCATTAGACTTCCTGTACTTTAAATTTATTCGAGTTTACTTTATTAATTACTCCTACCCCATACATTAAATAGCTACTAATTTTATATAAAATCTTCCCATTGTACTTATGGTACTTACTATCACATTTAATATTTTACCCTAATACCCATAATTATTTTGCAACATTGTATTGACTGTATAAATCACATTGATATTAAAAATTGAAATATTCCACCCTCTCATTATATTTATTTCTGAATCAGTACACTTAAAACTGTGTAGTTAACTTTATTTTTAGTGAAACCCATTTTATTTAAAAAAAAATTGTTGTTTCGTTTTACGCGCCCGACATCCTATTCCTAAGGCGCGCCGCGCCGATTTACGGTGCCTCTCACGTTTTATTATTATTATTTTTTTTTTTATTATTGAAACCCCGTTGAGAAATTTACGGCTTATTGACTCATTTTTTTTTTATCACAAGCATACAATCTCTACTTTCATCCTCTTATACCTAATTTTAACTTATTATTAAAATTTAACATAACAACTAACACTTTGTCGAGTGACGCCTTATTATTCCCGTTCCGTTTTCGCTGTGTTAAATTTACGATTGGTAATTTGTAAAGAAATAATAGGGACGGTCGTATACTATTTTCCTCGTTTCTCTTTGGATTCAAATTATTAACACGGCGTAACTTTGAAACAGGTTTCGCGCTACTGTAGAATATCGTCTTTCCCGTTTATAAAATTGTTTACGATTTTCAATGTTAATGTTTTCGAATTCATTCATATTTACTTTATTTGAACGGAAAGAATTGGCGTCACTTTGCGGAGCGTTATTTTTAAAACTAGAATGTACATTTTTCTTACTAATGAACTTAAGTTTACAAGGCTCAGAAAGTGGGTCCTTAATTAACTTTGTATCCGTAATTAGAAGAATTTCCGGATGTTTTATTCGTATAATCTACACATTTCACTTCCAACAGGAACTCGGCGTTCACCCTTGACTCGAGGGTTGGCGACTGGTCCTGCTTCATCTCCTCGTGGTCGAGCCTGTGCCCGCACAGCTTCTTTGATTCCTCTCAGCTTGCGCGCCTTCTCAGCCCTCTTTTGAGGCTCCCTGGCCTCCCGTTTCCTTTTTCTCTCCTCACCGAACATCCCGTGGTCGACTAGGGTACACGACATGTTAGTGATACCCTAGGAAAATCGGCATTTTGCTCGCCGTTTTTCGTCGCGAGTGGGCCGTGGCCTCTACGAGCCCTCCTCGTTGGATACCGTCGATGATGTGTCTGGTCTCCATAGGTGGGATTTGTGCAGCCATTCGTCGTACTGGAGACGCGCTGGAGCTACGGTCTCCAGCACGACGCTAGGCGCGGTCAGCTCCGTATGTGGACTGTCTTCGAACACCAGAGGGCTCTCCCGGTTTGATGTTGGAGACAGCACTTCTTCTTCGATAAGGGTTACGTCGGAGTCCACTTTTTAGTTAACCATTTCTTGGTTGTTCCGGCTCCTGGATCATAATGATCTCAAACTTTTATTTAGCGTTCGCGGGTTCGGAAGAATTAATGCGATTCTTCACGCCCCACGTTGGGCGCCATTGAGATCCCCGGGGTTCCAGCGGCTAGCTCAGGTGTCCATCGAACCCCGGATTCACAAAAAAAAAGGAAAGATATATTTATGTTTGTGGTTAAATAAAACACTAAGACTTTCTTGTGGGTAACTTGGTATTAGGTATATATTTTAATCTTGAGTTTGACAAGGTTATTTTGTAGTTTTTTACAGTTACAGTCGTCAGTCCGTATCGTTCTAAAACCGGACACTCACTAATTTTTTTTTTCTTTTTCTTTTTAAATTCCTCGTACCGACGCCATCCAGCAAAAAGGACTCTCGTGATTGGCCAAATTTTATCGCGTGATCTTTGATTCGGCGAATCACGAGCCTGACCCTGGCGCCGGCGCGCGAGGATTTCATGCACAATGCGCGGCAAAATTTAATATATTTAAATACTTATATTTAGTCTTAAAATTATCGCTTTCATCCATCATCATTTATACTTTTTAAATTAAATTAAATTTATCTTAATTACACCTCCGCCCAATATGTGATTTTCACACACCGGACGAAGGCCCTTACTTATAAATAAAAAAAAAATACTTACGTGGTTGAGCAAGGAATCAGATTAGATGTTTTATGAAGCCGTTTCTAGAGGTCAGGGTTACGTTTCGACTTGAGCTACTAAATGATTATTTTACACCGGGAGAAGCCCGCCTGTAACAGGGGTGTATCATGTACTTATTTTTAGTTTATTTATAATTCTTCATTGTGTGGTATTTCACAAAGCAATCTCCAATATGTAATCCTGGCTTATCACAGAATCGTAATGAAATAGCGGTATGTAGAGAACTGGCTATAAAGTGTAAATCGTCCATTATGACTGTAAATATGATACAAATGAATTGCCTTCAAATACACTTGTAATATAAGCGGCTGTCTCGTAAATTTCCTAAATTAGTTTCGGGCTCATAACAACTCATTCCCAGTGCGGTACACATTATCAAAAGATTTCTCAAAAAATAATAAATCGATACGTAATAATTTTCATTTGACTCATTAGAGTATTTCACATTATATAGGTTCCGAATCGGCATAATATACTAGTAAGTATTGTCATCAAAAACAGTATTCAAATATAAAACTGTAAACTATACGAGACGCCCCTGCGCAAGCGAGAACCAATAAAAAATATAAACACTTCAAAATCATGCGTGACAAACACTTCACTCTAGTCTGGGAACGTTCAATAAATAAAATTTATGTGACAAAAAAACATTGCTTGCAAGCGACGACCTACGAATAAAAAAAGAGAAGATTCCGATAAAAATACTATGTTGAAATTAGGCACGCAGTATTCTTTTGCCGACTTCTTTCTCAGATAAATGTAATAACCTATTATTATTCATTCTAACTTGATTGAAATCGCATTATAAAAATTTCTGAAAATATTACAAAAAATGACTTTATAGGCGGTGCCGCCGCTACGGCGGCACTCGAGTAATACGGGAAACTTCTAATGCCGCCGATATGGCGGCACTCGAGTGTTAAGGGTTAATATTTTTCCCCCCATACATTTCATAATTCGTAGTTGGAATTTTTTTTCGATTTTCTGTACCATGGAATTCGTATTGACAAGGTTTTACTGTAATACATATTATTGAAATTGGTGTATATTATGTTGTATAGATTTTTAATAACGGGTTTTCAAAACGCTGTAAAAACATTGTGTATATAGTTTGCATAACTAATAGCTGGAAAGACTTAAGTAAACAGGACTCAACTCGGTGTTGCCGGCAAGCTATATCTCGTCTTAAACAACCTAATATGTTCAAAATGCTTGGGTGACTACAATGAAATAATAAGTTTAATAAATAGATACAGTCGAACGTGGTTATTACGAGGAAGATGGGACCAACTGAATTTACTTGTTATAAAACATTTTTCGCGCCACGTTCTATTTAAACATTGAACCAAAAAAAATCTGAAATAGTCCTGTTTATCGCTGTTTTGTTATGTCCGGTTACTGTAACAATTACGATACGAGGATTTTTTTAGTTAGGTGCATAAAATCAGAATAATAACCCGTAACATGCTGTCAAATGTATTATCATTCTGTACTAAAGGTGGACAACCTATTTAATTTTTGTTACTGATGTTGCAAATTAGAAGTGAAATTTGTTACACCTTATAAAATTTATTTATAATTCTGATGTATGATACGCAATGACTTGAGTCATATACTGTCCGCTTCTAAAGATGTCGTTAGGGTGTTCAAAATCGCATCTGTTAAAATTCACATGTCATTTTCAAAGTGTATTTGGATCCAGAGCTTGGAAATCACTGAACTATTATATTTCACAAGATTATTGAACATACATAATACTGGATTCTTGTCAATCTGCTTTACCAATTGAGCCACATGTGCCTTATTTAATTAGGAAGAAATTTACTAATCGTATATACATTTTGAAGCATAAACAGATTGTGTTAATTTTAGCAATCAATACTTGCGGTTTCAATCAAGGTGCCAATAATAAGTACTTTACATTAACCAACCCATCGTGCCAATTTGGCGCTGGTGTACAGGATGCAGGACATGATGAAAATCAAAAAATTTTAATCATATTTTGATTTTTTTTAAAGTTAAAATTACTTAATGTAGCTATCATTTTATGATGTTTGTTATATACAGTCCAATATATTTTTTAAGAAATATTTGATTTATAAAATCTATTTTTATTTAAATTTGTCAAAATATTGATCAGTTCGCTAGGTGTTTGAGACAGTAATAAACATAAAATGGCCCTCCAACTTCTAAATATCTTGAAGAGTATTATATTTAGCTCCAGTTTTAGTATATCTTCCTTTTATTATTTACTTCTATCATGGAGTTTTTATCTACGTCATTTTGTATAAAAAAAAACTATATTTGACATGTTTTTTTCATTCCACTTATACACAAAGTTTACTTAAAATAGAAAAATTCAAAGCCTATAAATATTTAAAAGATTTATTTGAATTGAATGAATAATACATGAGTTACATCAATTTTAGTAATCAGTGTGCGTTTTTAAGTGATCCTGAAAAATTAATTCTGTCTGCAATGGGTTAATAGCTAATCGACATCAAAAGCTCATTGGTATGAATCCAGTGGATACGGGTTTGAGTCCCGCCAGGTGTTTTCAAATTTTGTATGTTTCCCTTCGCCCGATTGCATATACAAAATCGTCTCGACTCGGACATAGTCATAAATCAAACCTATCAGCAATGTTGCAACACTTCATTATACATAATCTTGTTTTTCAAAATTGAACGTATCGTAGACCGGCAAAAGTCATACGAACGGCCAATTGAAACAAAAGATTTGCCTTCAGAGTAATAATAATATAAAGAGAGTGGCTATTGTTCGGCAAAATGAAGCCGTATTTCTCGAGTATAACGCACAGCAGAACTTCAATTTTATTATTATTAACTTAACTATGAAACATACCATCATGATGCTTCTCAGTATGGCCACCAAATTAAACACAACATAGTTAAACATATTTTCTACTAAATTAACTGAAAATAGTTATCACCAACTTTATATTTAACACAAAAACAATAAATTTCAGCAACACATGCTCGCAGTTTTTAAATAAATGTAATAATTCTAATCAATATTTACCGGCAATGTTTCCAAAAAATATTTAATTCAGCCATAGAAATTCTATCTTACTCTAACAGTCTTAACGCATCTTTCGGAGATATAAGCGTGCCGAATACTTTCTCATTCACACTTATGGTTCGTTTTTGTCCAGGCCTTGGATTTGCCACTTTCAGAATGCCTAATTATTTCCATCTTTGTCTCGATCATATGAAGTTTATGATTCCTTAATTTTATTTTTGTCCAAATCAACACTGCAGATTCTCCATTTCTCACTAATGTTTATAAATTTGTAAGGGCAAAATATTTACTGGTTTACTGTTTTTGCCATAAATTTTGTATTTCATAATTTGATTTTTTTTTCGAATTTCAGTCCTGCCGATTTCGAATTAACCGGGTTTTACTGGGTTACATGTAAATTGTATGTATTACATTTCACCGTAGCACAGTTCACCCTGAGCTTTCTTCTCGGAAAGAGATGACCGTATACTATACGATTATCTCTATAGCACCGAGATGAAAAAAATACGCATTGTCCGTGGAGTATTGCAGGCAATAATGTTCAAATTTTATTAGATTCAATATATTTTAGGTAAAAGTCGTTTTACAGGAAGCCAGGCGGGAGCCGTGCCAACTTTCATAGCCGATTTTGGCAAAATTCATGAATTCAAGTATACAAAATATCTAACCTAACAAATAATCTAGTATAGCAGATATTTTCAAAATTTGTTTGCCACTGGCTTCCTGTAAGTAAACCAACAAGAACCGTGTTTTATTTAAACATGAATTGTATGTCAGTACCTAGGGGCGGCATGGTATATGAAAGTATGTTGAAGCCGGCAAGTATGGTGAAACAGGTTGGTAATCAATTTGCGGCAAAATTTCCACGTTAACATTATATTATATGGGTACGTTATAATGACAAAAGTAAATCCTCCGTGATGCCCTGCATTTTTTTTATCGCGTCGCCATTTCTCGTGAGTTATCGGCATGCTTCATTCAGTTCTATGAGGAAGCCAAATCGTTGCCTATCTCCACTTTTAATACATCTATGGTCAGTACTATACGACTCAAACAGGTTGGATGGTTTTTAATATACGACCATATATTTCCGATACAACATTTCACGGTGAACTGCATACTTATTGACGGACACGGTTTTACTGGTTTAGAGGTCAATAAAATAAAACAGCTCATCAGTCTTAAAATATACTTGTATTTCGAAGACTACACAATTCAATATGTACATGTTTTGATAATTCTATTGACAAAATTAGTTACAATATGAACAACAAAAATGAGTAAGACGTGCACATACCCACAAAATCACAGATAAGCTTACCAAAGTGCCGTATTTAGAATAGCTTCACATCACCCTCCGGTACATATTTTACAATACAGTCATCAAAAACAGTCTGGAATAGTATAATTAATACAGCTCACTTTATTTTTTACATAGGTAACCTCTCGATATAGCACAAAAATAATCGACTCCTTCCAAAAGAAATAAAAACATTTCTAACACTAATGACACCTAAACTTTACCAGAATTTTATTGGATTATAATGAGGCACATGCATGGTCTAAAATGGCTCTTAATTAGGGTTGCCAAATAATCCTGTATTCAAAGAATTCCAATAATTTGTTCGCCCATTAATAATTAATTAGTGGGTGCAAAATTTTCAACATTTCATAGTATCAAAACAGTTACATATTAATATGAACTCATGCAGTAATGTGAGATTTGATTATCTATCTAAAAACTTGTTCCATTACATACCTACTAATGAGTTTAAAAAGAATTAGTCATTCTTGTATTATTTATTTATATATATTACGTAGTTAATTTAGCTAATTTTAAAGCCTAAAAATGCTTACATAATTAATTTGCTCATTTTAAAATGTAATAGTAATTTGATCCTCACAATACATAATAAGATTGAATTTTAATATTTTTTTTTATTAATAGGTCATTCTTGTGAATGTTTAGTATGTACCAAGCTATGAACCTAAAGGCCTGTTTTCTCTGAGAGTAATTACTGGAACATCTGTCTGATGCAGACTCTATTATCAATAATGCAATGGACCATCTCGTGGGGTTACTACTAAACTACTGCCAAAAGTTGGAAAGTCTCGAAATCATGTTATGGAGTAATTGCAATGTGAAAGTTTGACATGCCCTCTAAAATGAGGCATAATGCTAATTTCTTTCTGCTTTATGTGCATGTTTTCTATATCGGATGAGCTTGAATATTTTTTCTAGCATACATATATTTATATATATACACATAATCCGTTATGAACTCTACTTAAATTATCAACTTACCAACTTTTGGCAGTACCACCCTACAATATAATGTATTGAATTCAATGTTGAACACTTTAAAAATACTTTTGTTGAGATATTAGGCTTTCGAAACCGTGCTCCACAGAAATAGTAACACCCAAATTGCACGCTCTACCTTGGCATAGTTGAATACTAAAAATAATAGTATAGCAAAAGCTATACTAGAACGGATGCGTACCAAAATATTTATATTGATAAAAATTAAACATGTATTATACACATGATGCCAATTGGAGGAGAAGATATAATGCTGAGCTCTACGGGCTGTACGAAGATTGCAGCACAGTTCAATCAATTAAGATTGGGAGACTGCGATGGCTAGGTCATGTGCACCGTATGAATGACAATGAACCGGCAAAGAGAGTGTTGTCCAGCAATCCAATAGGACGTAGAAGAAGAGGGAGGCCAAAGATTCACTGGTTAGATGGAGCTGCCAGTGACTGCCGTATTCTGGGGGTACCAAATTGGAAAGCGGCCACACTGGAGAGGAACAGGTGGAGGGAGCTGTTGGAGGAGGCCAGGACCCACACCGGGTTGTCGCGCCCCTGATGATGATGATGATACACATGATGTCTTCGTCACAACTACATAACAATATATTCGAGGTATTTTCGTTAAATGGATACTTTTCCGATACACATCTCAGATTTTATTCTCAGTGAAAATATGCCTTTACAATTCGTAGCCAGATACAGACGTTAACATCTCCCACTTTACAATATAGAATTAAATATTGTGTTTCTTTCTATATATTATTATAATGTCAATCTACCGTGTAAAAACCAGTTCAATCAAGAATTTTTCGCAGAATTAGGAACATAAATGGAAAAATTTGATCAAACCATAATTTATTATCAAAAATGGACCCAAATGACATAAAAAGGTATGCATAACAAATAATTAATTCACCACCGTTTGGCACTGTTGAGTTTGTAGATGCCAACCATACAGCATCAAAAATTACACAGCAAATATTAATTATATTGAGTTCGTCGAATAGATACGGCATGTTAAAATTCCTCTTTAATATACTGGAATCTGGCAACCCTATACATACTAATAATTTATCACTATAAATTGCTATGAAATTAAGATTAGCTGGTGTATAAACGTGTTTCGCTGTGAATGTTTTTAAATATTGCTTTCACACTGATTTTTTACACCAAAATCTAAACAAAAATAAATACCTCACGTTCTAACATTCCGTGTTTCACTTATTTATAACAAAACCTCTGCATTGTATAATGTTATCAATTTAATTTATATATTATATTCTGCGAATAATGTACTACTCAAAGTGTTGCTGTTAGTATTAATATATTTCCCCTAAAAAACAAACCGATCAAATAATTAATGTAAATCTTTCTTTTTCAAATCTTTGGTTAACAGCCTACAGATTAAACATTTTTCATTATATGCAGTTTATAAATACACTGAATATATTAAACAATTTAAAATGGGCAGGTTTTGTTCTGGAAATCGGTAATAATTCTTCATCAAAATTTGTAATATTCATATTAGATTCATAGCAATAAAATCATTATTTTAGTTTAGACATAACATACAGCAATGATTAAACATATTAGACAAAACATAATTATCACTTTAAAATATCCAAATACAATTTGTTTTTATTAAATAAAGAAGTCATGTAAATGTGTGTATAATTCTGTCAAATCGTATTTCACCATTGCAATAATAGAGGTATTCAGTTAAAATTCAAATGAAAAGTGCTTATGCCTATGTACCAAATATATATTAGTTATAATACATCATGATCAGCGGCATGATTATATTTTGAAAAAAATTAATAACTACGTCGATTGAGCATGAATTTTAAAGTGATATAATATTCTATAATTGAAAAAATCTTAGTCCTATATTAAAAGGCATGATTTTTTTTTTGTTTATATATATAAAGAGTTTACATGACATAATAACTATACGGGAATAATTGAATCCGATACGGATACGAAGATTGAAATTCATATTGTGATACTACCCCGATTGACATGTCAAATTCCAAACCAAAACATGATTACCATGAGATTGAAGCATATTCACCAGATCTTATTTTTCCAAATCAAGTATAGTCAGTTTAGTTTGAAATTTGGTTGTCATGAAAATGATTGATTACTCCGATCCGTGGTGGTTAACTTTGCAATAGTGTATTCTTGCAATTCATATAAAAATTAGAAATGTCAAATGATTATACTGTCAGTAAGTTTATGTGTCACGCTTGTAATATTCTTTTTAATTTCAATGATCAAGCGTAGATTATTGAAGAGGGTAGCGATAAAAACTTTTCATCACATTTACGTGTCACTGCGTACCGTGTCTATAAGGTATATATCTGAACAGATTCTAGACACACAGGCGCTTAGTATGGATAAGATAATATAGTGTGGGTTTCATACCGTGTAGCACATTTTATTGGAATTATTCTGAGTTGAAATTGCAACAATTCTCTGTGTGTAAACTACCAAAGACTTCATAGTTACAGTCCGAAAGAAAGATTTTAATTGAAACAGAATCTATTTATAAAATTAATAAGCTCTGTTAAAATTGTAGAGAGATAACAGGATGAAAAATATATTCGTAAAGGCGTATATAAAAGCCTTTATATTTGATTGATTCACAAGTCTCCGGTTGAAGACAATTAAACAAGTCATCTACTGTAAAATGAATTACCTTTGATTTAAAAGTATTTATATTAATTTGTAAGCAGATATACAGTCCATTCTAATTTGAAAAAATATATAATAGAATTACAATTTCATAGATTTAATATTTCAATAGCATATCCTACATGGTCAGTATTAGTGACAGTATCCATAAAACAAAGCATCCATGTTTTATTGACCTTACACAATCAGTACTGATATTTATATTTAAAAAATATCACTTTTAACACATTTTTACTGTTTCGATCGAAATAAATATTCGTTCAAAGGCATATTTATCAATTTTAAACAGAATAGTTAATCGTAGAAAGTGGATGAAAATCCAGATGAGAAAAAGATTTTTATATTAATCCTAATATCTATGATCTCAATTTATCTCATATTATCTATGATACTGCCAATATTGATGGTTAAATATTCGTCAGTTCATTCCATCATTCCACCAATTCATCATGGTACTTACAGTAATATTGATCGTGTAGGGTCTGCATACGAGTGTTTTATTTTTCAAAGAAAATAACCTTTTCAACCAGAGACTGTGTGTGACTTCCAAACATATTATTAATAAAATTCACTTCATCACAATGAAAATTCCTTCCGTACGCTCATTGATAAAATGTGAACTAGCTACATATATATAATTTATATGTCTTAATGTTAATAATAAATTTTATTTTTCAATTTTATGAAAAAACCACTATGAAGTTTATTAAGATTTTTTTTAAACAGTTTACACCTCTATCAGAACATTTCAAAATTTTCTACTTATATTTAAATATTTGCTGCTCAAATTTTTAGCAGTCTTAAATTTGTTAAATTTAAATCTACCTAATTTTGATTTTCCATTATCTTGTGTTTAATTCAAATGGAAAATATTGTTTGGCTCATTATTGAGAGCTCAATACGAATCATTCTGGTATATTATTTTAATATACATATACAATTAGCCCACATCATTGCATAATTCGAATTACTATGAAAGGGTCATTGGTTGTGTTGCTATTATTAAAAATATTTTATAAAAATCTTCTATATAATTAATTACATTGGTTGCTTCCGTGGCAAAAACATACTAATAATATAAATAAATACATCTAAAAATCTTGCCAAAATTAATATGAAATGGTGACATAAAATAATGGATGATGTTTATCAAACCTTGAGCTATCGTTTCTTCCACAATCTCTTTTCTTCGGAAGTCTATTATTTTTACAAGTCTCTTCTCCTTTCTTATCACCCGGACGGCGGTTAAGCGAATTGCTAGTAACTAATCCTTGCATTTCATTTTTCCACACATTTAGTTCGGTTTATTAAATGGTCCCTTCATAAACGATGGATCAAGGTTCCATTGAAAATGGCAAAAGCAAGTTTACCTAATGTAAATTATATTTTTTTTACTGTGTTAAACATTTTTATCCAATATCAAAAGCATTAAAGTCGTAAATTTGCTTGCGCATAAAATGCAGCAGTTTCCTATACCAACGGATTAATAATACACAGATGTTGTATGTCCAGTTTTAGAATAAGTATATTGTATTGATCCAATCGAATTTAAAAGGCTTCAATCAATTGAAAATCAAAGGTGTAATGGACATACATGTAACCCTCATTTATCACGACACCGGTGAGTGCGAATTCGTTACATCGCGGTCGATTTTTAATAAAAATTTTCTGTCCCATATTTATTTTGACATGTGCCACCTATTATGAATTATCATAATGAGTTGAGTCACGCATGTGAGAGAATTTTACATACCTTTTCAGTTTATTTCGAAGTTATATTACTATTATGTGTGATGTTTATTTTGTTTCATATTTTAGATTCTCTCTCAATGATCATGAAATTTCACTTATCGCAACCATGTCCAAAACGGGTCTCCTGCAGTTAACGGGGTGAGGTTACATGTACATATATTAATATGTATTTGAATATTTTTACAGCATATTGATTTGATGCAGACAGGTAGTTTGTGTATAATACTTCAAGTAATTTCAGTAAAAACTGGATACAAATTTGTACATTATAGGTCGATAATTATATCTTGATGTGCGGCGGTTCGAAGAACTAACAGCTTGCAATACTCACATTGCAATATTACCCCTAAGATCACACCTCAAACTAAAGTTGTCAGTCTATAGGTCTTGCGAGATTAACTATGACTGCATTTTACACAGAAACAAATTACCAGCTTTACAAAAATCCCATCAAAGGGATGTTCACTCTAATATTGTTATTGGTGTATGTGATTTTGTAATGATTTTTTTTAACTTTTGTAAGTACCTAGTACAACTTAATATAAAAGTTAAAATAATAATAGTTAAAGAAAATTCGAAAACCTATCTACATTTTTTTTTTTGAATTAATAAATAACTAGAGAATAAGTATGAAAAATAGATTTCTTCATGATTAATTACATGAGGCGTTGGGCATAGAGAAAGGATATGAATTATTACATATTATATTATAGAGAACATACTTAACTATACTGTAATAGTGTAAATTAAAAAATCTTTTTTGTTGAGAAGATAATCGTTTATGTTGTGGAAATACTTAATTTATTTTAAATTATAAAATAAAAACACAAAGTAAAATATAACGGAAACATACTCGTATTATGCATATTCTAATAAAATAATGTAATACCCCGTTTACATGTGCATGGATTAACTGCTGACAGTACGTATTATTGCGGACATAACAAAAAAATGCACGTGTTAACACGTATTATCGTGCAAATTGCAGGATTGCATGCATGAATCAAAAAAGTTTAGAAGTTTCTGATTTTTCACGCGACAATTGGACTGTGCAATATCTGTGTCTGCGCAGTAGAACGATAGTAACGAACCTGCCGGTAATAAAATGAACTATACTCATTTTGAGGTTAACCGATTTACACGACCTGATTCGCGAGACAGTGAGCACTTTTACGTGTAAACAGTTATTATCGTGATAGTTTAAAATACATACTATTGTTGCAAGTAAATCCATGCACGTGTACGGGCGCTATAATGCTAAATTGACCTTTAATGCATTAATGCATAACATAAAAAGGTTTGGTCAACCAGTTATTAGGGACTAGAAGTAAAAATAATATTCAATATTTTATTGGTAAAAAAAATGTCCTCTTTGCAATTACAACTTTGAAGATACCCTCTCATTATAAGATAAATCTTGCCCTATATTTGGCCACAATTTATTGTTACAATTAAACCAGTAAAAAAATAAATAGTCTGCGGTGCCGACTATTAGAAAAAAATAAATAGCATATTTACACAATCTACAAAAATATAATTTTATTCGACTAAAACACATATAATTTTTTTTTCTCAACAACACAATATTACTACTAGGGAATTTTTATATCTCACTAGTATTCAAATATAAAATTAAAAACTTTGAAAAAATCAATCGATAATTCAAGCAGACAGTATTTTTATTACTTTATTTAAAATACTCTGTGGTAAATTTCTTAAATGTAAAATATATATACATTTTCAAATAAATAACAGAAATATTATTATTTTATTAACGGCAAATAGAGAGAGAGATGTAAGCATTGATAGTATTGTTGCATTATGAATAAATTTCACCGGAAACATCGCTCTGTTAGCTCGCTAAGCAAAGAATAATTATATCTTTGACGGATATACGCCAGTACAATGTCAACGACAGAAAGGAGCAACAGTACTTAACTTTTTCTATGCCTCACAATATTACTATGGCTGCAGATTTTTAACGACAGAAGTTGAATGTAGAGCGAAGATCTCACTAAAATCGCTGTAATATCGATAATTTGTGGCTTAGTATTTCATAATTATTCAAACATATGTCACTGTGTGTTTAATTCTTTAGATTATGCAAATCAATTGACAGTGGCTAGTAATTCCAGTTTAAAGTCGGACGAGATAACTCGTGAAATTTTGTATGTGCGGCCTGTCGATCACGGCTTCATAGACCGAGATAACTCGCTGAAATCATAGAACCGATTAATGGAAGCTTTTATCCAGCAGTGGATCGATACGAATGACTGAATTAAAAAATGCTAGAGGAACCTGAGCGTTTATTCCATTGTACCCACTGCAAATGGAATATATCGCGATGGAATTATTAAGGTGTTATTACTTTGGTTACAACTTAATAATCCCGTTGCGATATATTCTACTCGCGGTGTGTACAATAGAATTAAGGCATTAACGTAGCATTCGACTAGTTGTGCTCTATCAGAATGGATTCTCACTTGGCCTCGTAGTACAGACGCCCAAAAGGAGTCTCATCTGGATAGTCTAATTACCATTCACAGGTTGTATACAGCGGAGCTACTATATACTGGCAAGACTGGGATTCTCGGAAGACCACCTAAGAAGCGGATAAAGAACAGGGACAATCGGAAAAAATCACAACTTTTATTCGATCAGATTATAGAAATGTATTTATAATGCACCAATACTGTATTTATAGTTCCAGATACCGTTTGTTTTTACAGGTTAACTTTTCCTTACTGTCAAAGTAAAAGTCGAATCTGCAGAAAATGCAAATTGTTTTTTTTATTTTAAAGAAGGTTCAGCCCCAACCTGCATGGCGTCACCAAGATACTCATGCAGAAACATGGTGTAGGATGTGATGCGCCTTTGTAAAATATAGCATTGTATGACTCGAAAAATATTACAAAAAAATCATAAAATATTTGGTAGGTAATATGTCAAAACAGCACATCAAGAGAGAGAAACAGTGATTGTATATAATACCATATTATTATATAATTTAAAAAAATAATATTAAATGTTATATGATGGCAAGACATCTAAACCTACATTGACTACTTAATATTACCAATAACCCATCACTCCGATAATATCACAACCGTTTCTCAGCGAAACGAATGAAATTTGAATAAAATGTCTCGTAACAATTATTATCATTTAGTAATTAGTTAACGTGTAGGATAATTCTCCGCAAATATGGTGACACAATTAAACCACTCGAGATTGTCTCTGAAGATAATCGAAACTAAGCGATTTATATTTTTAAATGACTGATAAACAAATGTCGGTTGGTGGATTCACAATATCATATCAGGTTGATTGACATAGTTGGCTGGGGGATTTTTCTATAGATTAGATACGCAGTTTAAATAGTGTGTTGTACTGGCACAATGTTGATATAGTAAAGCGTGCTGGTAAATTAGAGCAAGGTTTTAATGTTGACATTTGGGGAATAACTATGTAAATAAATGTCATTATACAGCTGATTTTTGAGTGGGTCCCATAATGGTAAAAATTAAAACAAAAGTAACAGCTGTCAAATAAATACAATTTTTTAACAAAAATCAAGTAAATATAGTTTTGAATGTAGTTTACCAAGCACTTTTGTCAAAAAATTACGGGATTAAATCGGATTTCTGAATGCCATCTGCTAATAGGTAATTTACCATTGGACATCCACGGAATGAAGGTTATCTTAATATCCTTATTAAGGGATGGGTGTTAACCATTTGGCCACCATTAGTAACCTTGGTGAGTATCAAAAACCGTACCGGAAACAGAAATGTGTGGAGCAAAAGTCTGGTGGTGTCATACTAAATCACCGGATATTTTAAATACAATTATTTTTAATTGTAGGAGATATTTCAAAAAACACTACTGTTCGATACAATGCCTTAACATCTGTAAATTCGATCAATTTAAGATATGTGAATAATGAAACAATATATTTAAAAAATCAAATACTGCTAGGTATTATTTCAACAGTTATGGTTGAGTTAATGGAGAGCTCAGAAAACTTAGTAAAAATCAGTACTGTAATATGACAGAAGATCGTAGATATAACACATTAAAGGCATAAACTGACACAATATGTGTTGTTAACCTACAAAATAACTTTTCGCAATATATTCAAAACTAAAACACACCCTTCGGTACGGTTATTGATTCTGCACGATTCATACAATAGGTGGTAGATTCATTTTATATTCTTTTGAATATGAAAGATGGCCTGGGCCTATCTGGTGCTACTCAATAATTCTGCCAAAATCTCAAATATTTTATTGTGCATCCACCGCAGTCATTGATTAAGAGGAAGTAAACTAAACGAAGATACGCGAATTCTTGTCCTTGTCGCGGATGTTGTTAGCCGTGACGACACAGTTGTTGTCTTCGATGCTGGAGATGGACGCGGAAGTCGTCTCTCTCCGCCGCAGCGCTCTGTATAGCTTGAGGCGCCTGGTCATTGGCAGGATCAGCAGAAACAGACCCGACAGGGAGATAAAGAAGCCGGCAAGGTAGAAAGACAGCTCGTACGTGCCAGTCTGGTCGTATATCCAACCTGAAACGAGCAATAGTAAGTAAACTTAGCCAAAAATTAATTTAACGAAATGTAAGATGTTCTGGTATGATAAAATAAAAAACAAGTAAAGGTCAGAGACTTCGGACTATACAAACTATTTATATGAACATTTATTATTAACTCCAGAAATTTTTAGTATAGATGAATTGGTGTCGGATCAACAACAGGTGTTATTTTGGTCGAGGAAAGGTAGCATATTTGCAACAGTTACGTAAAGTTAAGTTTATTGTGATATCCCGAAACCAAAACATTAAAATATGTACGGTTGCTATGAAAATAATAACGAAATTCTATACACCCATGTCCATGGGACATACTTCAATGTCGGTTAGAAAATGCTTTATCATTCTATACAAAGCAGTTATATGTTTGAATCTTGTTTCATGTTTAAGTGGCAATGTAAAAACTGGTCCTTACTATGGAATTTTTATTACAACGTCACTAGTTTAATCCGCACCACCTCATTTATAATATCTCAACCATGGCCCCCACATCCTGAAGCAGGCCCCACAACCTATCGCTAAGGTAAAGGGCAGTGTAATATTCTACCAAATGATATTCCGCAGAACTTCAGGGTTCCGTGTAAAATAAACCATATTCCATGTATTTTTAGCGATTTTTGGTATTTTTAAATAAATCCGCTTGAATTGTCGGCAATCAGCATCATATTATGAAGCACTGATCGCGACCCCATTTTGTGAGCCAAGTTAACATGCGACCCTTCGCCATATTGGATAAATAGTCATTTTTATTAGTCAGGAAACACACTTAAAGTAATTGTAAAATTAAATTCTACTCATCCAATAGGGCCTATTAGAGCAAATTTCTGGTGTGCTTATCTCACTTAATTGGTTGACCAGCCCTGTCATCAACTCCCTTGTGCGGGGCCATGATCTCAACCTACCATGCATCAGCATGCATTACATAGTCAACGTTCGACTGCAGAGATACGATTACGTTACGTGTGTATACAAAAATCAATTATAATTACAATTTATAAATGAAATCGTTACGGGTTGCGGTGGCCTGCTAAAAGGACAGGGTTTGACTGCCATATTCTCTGTGACTCCCAGTTAAACGGCAAATAACGATAATATTTAAGCCTCACCCATTCTCGCTTTTTTTTCTACCTGAAGCCATCAGTCATTGATGTGTTGTGGTGATCTTCTCAAAAATGGCCTACATCTTACAACTAAATTGTAATATTGTTACATATTAAATTTAAGCTAACTCAGAGTTACAAGATCACCAGAATTCGATTCCAGCCTGATCCCCGAAAGGGAGTCAATATAGTGGATGTTACCGTGGCACATTGAACATTGACACTCACCGGCCAAAGGTGGGCCGATCAGGTTGGCAATACCCTGCACGAGCAAAAGCAGTCCGTACGCGTTGGTGAAATTTTCCAGTGTAATGAGCTCCACCAGGATGATGCTGGTGAGGGAATAGTTGGCCGCAATAAAGAGCCCAAAGGCTCCCGATGCTGCGCAGAGGGCCGTGTACGACGTGAGCAACGGCACGATGGCAGTCACTATACCGCAGAAGAGCATGCAGCACGCATACACCACACTCGCGTTCACCGACTCCCAGTCACCGGCCCAGCCCAGAAATATCTGGAAAATAAAGACGCCATCAGGTTAGCCCATGGACATACAAATTAAAATATAATACAGTACATAGTGTTCAACCACATACAGATCAGGACCGGTTTCATCTATTCTGAATGGTCCTGGTCTTTATTGGACCAAAAACTATATCAAGATATCCTCTTCATTCTGGAATATATGAATACCAAAATGTTTCGCCATCTAAATAACTTTACTTTTATGTGAATTCTCTGTTATCAAACCATAAGCAAATTAATCAGAAAAAAGACTGCATACAATAATTAATTAATTAAGTAAAAGCACTACGCAACTGGTAGGCGAAAGAAGAAACATGCAACCTCTCTTATTAACACAATGCAAGCTCTCTTTCTAGCGTGTCTTATTTATTAGCTACATTATTTAGTTTTATGTTTAGGAAATTAGTTAACTTCATAGCCTGAAGTCGGCATAAATAATTCAATTATTGTAAAATCCATCATATCGCAGTTCTACAACGTAAACACCAATTCAATTAATAAAAAAGACAACATGTTAAAATCGACCAGCCAGGATTTGAAGCCACAGTAACTAACTAGACCTGCTCGCACTTGTGAGTGCGAGTGGTTGTCTTGTGCGAGTGTTTATTGCACAGAATCTCATGAGGAATGGATGCAGGGAAATGCAGGTTTCCCGCTGTGTAAGCAATGAGGCGCGGTAAGGTACCCCACATCCATTCCTTGTATTCAAACAGTTCATGAAATGAACACGTGTCATATGCAAATGCGGCTGTTGTGTGCGAACAGCATAACTAGTAACCAGTAATAAATGGAATTGAAAATAATTTTAAAGAATATGTGAATATATATTTTTTTTTGATTACCTCTCCAACCATGTTAACGATGCCAATAACGGATATTAGCATGGAGGCGTCAGTTTCCGTGTATCCCATCTCAACAGCGTAGTCGTTGATGAAGACATAAGGCACGTCATACCACGCGTACAGCAGAAAGTTGGATATGGCGAAGAGTAGAAAGTGCGGATTGGCAAAGTGCGAGAAGTCCAGCATGTCCAAAATCACGTCCCAGAACTCCCACAGCCCCGCGTACCACTCCTGCTTCTCTTTCGCTATCGTTGTCATCGAGTTCCTATAAATGTTGGGGCAAGAAGAAGCGCGGAGGCGGTATCGGTTGATGTTCAACATGGCGCCTCTATACGTTAACGAATGTCTGTGGATCCTCAGGTCTTTTAAGTACGCTGTCGTGGGACGCACTGTAGGTACAGCGGGTAATGGGTTTAATCGAAGGGGAGATCGGTTTATAGGTCGTGGTGCTTCTTTAATTTTTGATCCAAACTCGTTTAAGCGACCGCTGTCGCTGAAACTTCTGGATGATACTAGCATGCTGGGATAATTCTGCATCAGGACATTGTAAACGTTTTTATGTGTAGCCAAGAGCTCTAATACTTCAACGGGAACATTTTCACCATTGTTAACGTACGTCGGCAAGTTGACTAGTGAACTGAATTGTCTGGTGTTTGTATCAGAGCTCTCACCGACGGCAACAATTTCGCTGGTGGGAGGTTGGGAGGCGGTACCGATGGTATTTGTGCTTTTACTGTCTGAAAATGAGTCGGCGGAAGACTCATAGCGTTTAAGTCTTTTCTGCTCTCGGGACCTCTTCCTGTCTCGCGCTTTCGCTTTGGCCATTATGGCTGTCCAGGCGAGGTCTCTCATTAACGCTCCGCAGACGGTTATGTTTAGAAAAAGTCCGGCAAGAATTAGTGTGGTTCCTCTCCAGCCATACTTGTCGAGCAAAACCTGAGTTAGTGGAGCAAATATAAAAGTACCGATTCCACTCCCACACACAGACAATCCAGTCGCTAATGAACGCTTTTTCTCAAAGTAATAAGCGACGATGACAACGGCTGCGACATAGCAGAGACTCAGGCCGAAACCTGAAACGATTCCGAATGTAAAAAAGAGCGTTTCCATATTTTTCGCAAACGAGGACGCGACGAAGCCGATGCATGCCAGTATGGATCCCACGATGCACATTCGCCGGCAGCCGTACCTATCCGTCAGAAAACTGGCGATCGGTCCAGATAGCAACGGCATGGCCATGAAAACGCTGCCAATCCACGCCGTCTTGGCTTTTCCTTCACCGAAATATTCTAAGAAATTGACGTACATAACGCCGAAGCTGAACGCGACGCCGTCGGCGATCAAGTTGACCATGAACGTGGCGAAGACCACGACCCATCCCCACCCTCCGTCGGGAGGGCGGGCTTCGGATAAGCCCAGAGAAGAATTATCTTCAGAACTGCTGCTTCCGTCCGCTGACGAGTCATCGATGCTGGAAGTGGGACTGGAGCGAGCATCTCGAGCCGGTCCCGTCGTCACGGAACCGTCCGCGCATCCGTTGTGAAATTGCACGTGCAGAACCGGTTTATCACTGTCCGCCGAATTCGACTTCACTATCCCCCGGCTCTTCGGGCTGCGCGCCAAATCACTTTTGAGGGACACTCTCCGTTGGCCGTGGCCGTGATCAGACGGGGTTTTCACTATACTTTTAGGTTTTAAAATACTATCTACACTATCTTGCCGCACGTTCGCAGCGCGGGGTTTCGAGTTCACGCACGAATCGTCCAATTCCACTTCGCGAATGCTGTGCAAAACGCCACCGTTCTGTTTCACGTACGGTTTATTTTCTAAAACACACCCGTTGCCCTTAGGCAGAAGGCACTCTTCATCACCTTCGACTGCGGTGACGCCCGCCAATGGCAACTTGAGAGCGGCGCGCCGTTTCTCCTGATCGCCGTCTTTGGCCGACGTCCGGGTTTCGTTAGGAAGAACATTTCTGCTGTCGTTTCCTAAGAGCCGAGTATTTTCCGAAAGAGGTCTGTCTGACGTGATCCCTTTCAAAGGCAATTTCAAAGCGGCGAGTCGCTTCTCCCGATCGCTGGGGTCGTCCTTCGGGGGAGAACCGTCACCGCCGACTTCGCTCTCGAGCAGACGGACGTTTTCGTCCTCCGCCAGAAAGCCTTTGAGCGGATCTCTCACGGCGGGTTCCCTCCTCCCTCGACGCCGATCATCTTCGTGCCCGCCGTTGCTGAGCGAGGAGGCGGACCTGCCGCCGGACCGAAGGGCGCCGGCATCGTCTGGAAGTTCGGAGTTCCCTCCCTGAGAAGAAGCGTTCAGTAAGGCGCTGCGATCATTGCGGTGACCTGAGGCCGCTTCCCCTCCGCGATCCATTCCTTGAGGTGCTGCGTGAGACGGTGGCTCCTGGCGCGGAGGAGACTGACGGCGGCTGGGGGCGCAGGGCGCGCGGGTGGCGCCCGCGGGGGGGGCTCAGCGTGCACGCGCCGCGCCCGCGGGGCTGCCATGCGGCGGGTCAGCCCAAGGCCGGGAGCCTCCACACTGCAACAAAAAAACACCCCTTATTTTATTAAACTGCTAAACTAAAAAAAATGGTAGACAAATAGTTAGACTAGGTATTCCAATTCTAGAGAACGTAAGATATATCATATAACATTTACGTTATCTATTTAGCAAGCCTATTAAGAAGTGACCTCCGACCCATGTCAGAAGGTTGAAATATAAAGTTAGTATCTGTTGTTGTACTATAATAGTAAAATATCTCACCGCAGTGAAAAGTTTGAAGTAGGTAGGTTAGGTACCCACATTATCTACGAAGTACTCAAGCACTCGAGCATCAACGGCAAAATTTCTCACATTCAGGGCAAACTTTTCAAGTTCAAATAGTCGAGTAAATTTAAAAATACCTAAAACCAGCTGGATGGAAGCGTAACCGGCTACTTAGTTAGACGGTACTATTATCTACGTGTGCAATATTTCTACACAATTAGGTAAGTACCTATATAAAATGGAATTTTTTGTTGCGGCCCAAAATAACAAGTAGGTACTTCAACACCAATATATAACTATCATATATAAAATAATAAAATGTATGTCTAGTCTAGTATAATATGTCATTATTTTTCAACACTTTTACCCACTGCAGCCCGTGAAAAAATGGAAAATGGATAAATTGCCCTCATTCTTTCAAATAGGTTCTGCACCATCTAGCAAGTGCAAGGCGAGGCCCCTAGGTATTGCTACTTATAATCATTATTATTTTTTTAATATATTATAACGATATATTATAACAATATTTATATGTTCATACATCAAAACTATAATTGTTATAGTTAGTTATATGCACCTAGCGAAGAAGACATTTATCTATTGAAAAACGCTCTGTGTGATTTTGGTGTGTATGGGCATCTCACAGAATAGATTAATAAATAGAATTCCGATACGCTATAGGTACCTAACCCAATACACTACATGATGAAGCAGGGTTTTGAATGTGTGAGTGTCCAACTAAAATGACCCACACATTATAGACGTGCAATAGTGTGTGTTGCAACCTTCAAATACACAAATATTGAATGAGCGTCAGTGAACAAACCGAGAGCAGTTGTCAAAACGAAGAACAAGCGTATTCTTAACACGTGTTTAAGTTTATCCCATATACTTCCACACTCGAGATCGGTTGCCTGTTACTCCACACCCGTCAGGTATTTCAGTTCCCATTATTTCTGAGTTCACTGGGGCATCTCCACAAGCGGTTGCGATAAAATTTCCAACGTTACTAGGAGTAATATGAACTTTTTGCGTTGACAGCATTCAATGCATTGTTTAGAAAAAAAGAGAAAATATGGACAAGCTTTGATAATTATCCACTTAAATACCCACTGTTATTTGTGATTTTACCAGATTATTCATAATAAATAAGCAGGATTTAATTGAATTTCAAAAATTAACCAACACAATACTTTTATTTCAATGAAAACAAATATGTATGACTGACAAAGTATAGTGTGCACTATTTATGTCGGATCTCTACAGCCTAACTCCACCCTTCGCCACTGACCGACGCGGTAGGCGCCCCCGCTCGGCCATCGTGGGCGTTTATAATATAATATTTAGTTTACATAAACAAATACTTATCAAAATAGATATTTATACTGCTAATAAAAATATATCATAATGTTGATTTACGAAATACTGACCAAACAAAAAATAACTAGAAGGTCAGTATCTCTCAACTAAGTAAGAATGATAACATCAGTTGGTAAAGTAAACTTCAAAAATGCGGCGACCCTTTTTACGTAATCGTTCAACCTTCAGTACACGCTCACACCAGTGTGCGAAAATGGTTTTTTTACGTAAGTTTATTGATTTACATTACAATGTAAGTATGTATTTTCAATAATACATACCGTCAACCTACGCCATCTATTACAAGGACGAGCTCATCTGACGGAAAGAAAGCGTTGATTTTTTGTTGTTGTTGATATATTATTATTCGGAGTAATATTATAACGAAATAATGAATTATTCATTTTCGCGCTGATCCGAGATAGGGTAAACGACACAGGCATTGACCCTGCTAAAAGTCAAGGCACCATAATTAAGTTCCTCGTGTAGGTATAATATTTCATTTAAAAAATGTCAGTCAAAAATTCAACGATGGTAAGTTTTAAGTACTTATATATAAATAATTTCTCTCTGCCACATGCCACGTCTCCACATCCTGTCATGCATATACCGTGGCGTAACTAACGAAAAGACCACATTTATTTTGTCAATGAAATATTATTTAATGAGTTTTTTTTATTTTTCATACGGGGGCTTTTATCCGGGAAGTGATTATCCTAGAACCGAAAATCGAGCAATTGGAATGGCACACATAAGAGCTGCACGAAGAGACGTGAAACTGTTTAGACAAATTTATTGAATGTAATAAAACTATTTTACAACGTTTTTCTTAGGTCGTATTCTTATTTGTCCGGTGGTTGTTTGTCCGGTACAAATCTTGCAATCAATTTTTAACTAACTTCCCGACTAGCTAGACATTTGAAACTTTTAGAATATATCAGAACACAATGCCAATGCATTTTTAATACTTTTAGCCACCTTTAAGTAGAACTGAATTCATTTTCAGTTAATTCTGTTTTGTATGAAAAGTTATTTCGATACCAATTTTGGTTGCTAGGGGGTGCTAGCAACTAAATTATTAAATAATATATATGTGCGCTACTATGGAAATCAATACGAAATGACATTTCATTATTCAGTATTTCTATCAAGTACAATTTTTTTTTTGATCGTTTAGGCTAGTCAAGTCAAGTTTATATGATTCAACAGGGAATTTAAAAACGTTGTAAGTATATAAAAAGTTCTTTTTATCTTGTAATTATTTGTAAATTGTATACGAAATAAAAAAAAATACTATATATAGGTATATATATTAGTAAAAGTTGATTATTTAGCGCTAAGGAGTATATAGGTATAGTTACTATTGATGTAACCGCCACTGAGTACCTAGACTTGATAGTGTTTTCTTATACTGATCCACGTGATACGAGGGTGGGTCAATAAGTCCTTAGAAAAGCCGACAGGTGGCGCGACTAGTACTGTAAGCGGTTTGTTTTTATGCAGCGGCACTACCGATTCAGTATGCTGCGAAGTTTCAATCAGATTGGTCGGGTTGTTGTGTGTTTCTCGTACATTTAAAAAAAAAATTGCTTGTGGAAAATGGAAAAATGGAGAAAATTGAGTTTAGAGCTGTTATTAAACATTTTAATATAAAAGGGTTAACAGCAAAGGAAATAAAAAATGAGTTGGATTTAGTTCACGGAATATCTGCTCCTTCACTTGCAACTATTTATAACTGGTTAAATGAATTTAAACGTGGTCGTACATCAACAAAGGATAAACCACGCTCAGGACGTCCTGTAGAGGTGACTACACCAGAAATGATCAATAAAATCCATGATATGGTGTTAAGTGACCGAAGATTAAAGTTGAGTGAGATAATTGAGGTTACAGGGATCTCAAAAGGTAGCGTCATTTCTATTTTACATGACAAATTGGGCATGAAAAAAATTTCTGCAAGATGGGTGCCGCGTTTGCTCACAGTCGACAATAAACGCAATAGGGTGGTGGCCTCTAAAGCCCTGTTGTCGCTCATGCAACGCAATCCGGATGAGTTTTTTCGTCGCTTTGTGACTGTAGATGAAACATGGATACACCACTATACTCCCGAGACGAAAGAACAGTCAAAGCAGTGGATTGCGAAAAGCGAACCATGTCCAAAGAAGGCGAAAACCGTAAAATCAGCTGGTAAGGTTATGGCTACTGTATTTTGGGATGCACGTGGAATTATTTTCGTTGACTATTTGGAAAAAGGAAAAACAATAACAGGGGATTATTATGCATCTTTATTGGACCAGCTAAAAAACAAAATTGAAGAAAAACGGCCTCATTTAAACAGGAAAAAAATCCTCTTTCATCAGGACAATGCCCGTGTTCACACATGTTTACGATCAATGGCTAAAATTGAAGAATTGAAGTTCGAATTGGTCGACCACCCACCATATTCGCCAGATTTAGCCCCCAGTGACTTTTTCCTTTTCCCAAACCTAAAAAAATGGCTAAGTGGACAACGTTTTTTTTCAAATGAAGAAGTCATCGATCGGACAAATGCTTATTTTGAGGACCTTCCGAAAACTTATTTTTCTGACGGTTTAAAAAAATTGAGAAACGTCTAACCAAGTGTATTGAGCTCCAAGGAGATTATGTTGAGAAATAAAAAAAAATACAAAAATAAAAACTGTTTTAATGCTTTTTTCTAAGGAATTATTGACCCACCCTCGTAATAGAAGTAGTTGTACACAGCATCGTTTTATAAACGTTATAATATGGTAGTAGTACGGTAGTTTATTGAATTTTTTGTTCGAAACGGGATTCATGGTCAATAATATGTCGACAGACACTGAGTGAAACGGTGGATCCCGAGTTTTTTTTTTTTTTTTTTAAATAATACTAACAATATTGTAATTATAATTTTATTATTATATGACAAAAAAATGATCCATGCATTTTATAATGTAGATTTAAGCCCCGTGTACACGTGCATGAATTTACTGCTGACAGTACGTATTATCGCGGTCATAACAAAAATAATTACAAGATAAAAAGAACTTTTTGTATACAACGTTTTTAAATTTTCTGTTGAATCGTATAAACTTCACTTGACTAGCTTAACCGATTAAAAAAATTTGTACGTGATAGAAATAATACTGAAATGTCATATTGATTTCCATAATAACGCAAGTATATATTAATAATTTAGTTGCTAGGACCCCAGTCTCCTTCCAACCAATAATAGTGGATTGGATTACGGATTTCTTCCGAAATAACTTTTCATACAAAACAGAATTAACTGAAAATGAATTCAATTCTACTTAAAAATGGCTAAAAGTATTTAAAAAAATGCATTGGCATCGTGTTCTGATATATTCTAAAAGTTTCAAATGTCTATCTAGTCGGGAAATTAGTTAAAAATCGATTGCAAGATTTGTACTGGATAAACAACCACCGAACAATTAAGAATACGACCTAATAAAAACGTTGTAAATTGCACGTGTAATCACGTTTTATCGTGCACGTTGTAAGATTGCATGCATGGATCAAAAAAAGGGGAAAAAAACTCATTTTGACGTTAACCGATTTTTACGATCTGTCAATAATAGTAGATACCATACAATTACAATATCGCGTCTCGCTTACTCTTGAAGAATGAGATTGGCGAGACAGTTAAACAGTCATTATCGCGATAGTTTAACCCTTTGGCTGCTACGATGTTTTGCAAAATCAGGTCGAGGATTGCTACCAATAATTGTCGATAAATTAAAGTATTGTATTATTTTTAGATACCTTACCACTCTAATTGATTCTGCGAAATCGGAATATTATGAAAACACGTTTCGTAATTAATTTATCGTTTTGAATAGATAATGAGGCAATTAGATATCCCGCGCTGCATCTACTGTTAAAAGTAATTGACATATCTCTTTCTCGCTCCATCATACGGTCGATCGCGAGAGTTTTGATTTTTACCAGTTATTGGAAACAATCGGTTATCCCACACGCGGTATAATACAAAGTAGTGGAATTAGGAAACTACCCGGCTGAAAAAAAAATTTGCATGGTGGCCTCGTTAAAAGATCTCGTACAATATGCGTGATTTGTGAAAAAGGTCTTTATGGTGTTTGTTTATTGGAACATTTAAAATATGTGTTGCAAATGATTTTATTTCATTATTTTTTTTATAAATGAAACTGTTTTTATATAGCAGATATCCACTTTACTTTAAACACTGAGTTGAGTAAAAGACTTTCCCATTGGTTCAAATCCATAAAATAAAATAAAACATTGTCCTTCCACCAAGAATTTAACTGTAAACATTTTTTTATATTGTAAACTGAAATTTGTATTTGGAATTGTTTTTATTAAGTATAAAAAGGGTGATGCCATGAAAAAAATATACAATAGTTATAAGTTCTAAGCCTACCCAGTCACAAAACATATATGAATCGGGTTATATTATACAACAATAAAACTAAATAGATAAAACAATGTTTCGTACCACTGTTGCACTAGTATGTTCCCAAATTAACTTAACATTTCAGGCATCAAAAGCAAAACGACGATCGTTGTTAGCATTTCTGGCCATTATCAAAATCAACGATATATCGTTGCGTAGCATTCTAAGGGTTAAAATACACAATATTGGTACAAGTAAATCCACGCACATGTGGATGCGCTATTAACGTACATAATATTATTGTGTTAACGGTCGTGATAACGTTGGGAGGGTGTGTAATATATCAATATGCAATATTCAGAGACGTAGTAACACCCACGGTAGGCAACCTACGTAGATAAATATCTGCCTTTGGATGTGGACGCCCGTTTTCACGAAATACATGTGTGTATTCTAATTACCTACTAATAGTACTAAGCCAAAGTGCGTAGGTGACAATTATTTGAAACTTCACAGGAGGGCAATTGAAATATTAATTTTATCTTCTTTCTACTATTCCGACAAAAAATAGTTGTAGCTTCGTCACGGATTAACACTTGCTGACATACTTTTCGGATACTGAGATGGCATTTTAAACAATTCAACACTCTAAATAACTCATTTGGACATTGTTATTGTCATGGCTATGGCTCTGACAGAGGTTTGCCTACGGATACTAACTGGTGGATTTTGACCTGCCGTTTAACTGAATGTCATTGACCAGTCATCATCAACCGGGGTCGATGAAGCCCCTCCCTAAGCCCCCATCACGTTTCTAGGTTCCTAGTTCTTCGCTGCCACGTACATCCACATCCATTTATGAGTTCGTCTCTCCAGCGGGTTTTAGGGCGTACCTGTGGACATTTAGTGTCCCTTGGGTACCACTGTATGACGGAATTTTTCCAGGGGCTATCCACTCGCCGAGCGACATGTCCAGCCCGTTGCCATTTCATTTGATTAACGACCTCTGTAACATCGCGTACTGATTCCTTATCCACGGGTTTTTTTTTTTTTTTGTGATTTTACCGAGGCTTTGACTGCGACTCGCTGTCATATCGCCTCTTCTCTTCTAGAAGGGGATCCTTCGATCAGGTCCTCACTCCTATTCTGTTAAATGGCTTTATAATTATTTTGTCTAGCTCTTCCGTCTTTCTTTCTTTCTTCTTTAGACGCCAGTGTTTTATGCACCAGAATCGCTCTCCTCCGTGTCCATCCCTTCTGTATTTTCGATACATCGTGTAATCATTGAATTTCAGATAGTCTAATTCAGACCTCAGCCAAGTCTCTGAGATTAATGCTATTGAAATTTTTTGTCTTATTAAGTAGAGTTCTATATCATCCTTTTTTTGCTTCATACTTCTGGCATTCCATTGTAAAATCCTAATTTGTTTTTTATTATCCATTTTGCTCCAGAACCTCCCCTAGAATTTCCTTTAAGTGTCCTTCTTTGAATTGTTTGCATACCCAGTCCACTGCTTTAATTATTAGTTGTTTAATGATCTGCTGCCAGTCTCCCCCTTTCAGCAAGACTTTCATAATTTCTCCCATCGCGTTAACCTCTGTCTTCCCTTTTGAATTTTTCTTATTTTTTGTAGGCTTTACGCTACTACCTGTAGATATTATTGTTGAGCCTGAAGCTTCTACCACCGCTTCTTCTTTCTTTTTGTTTTCCTTAGTTTTTTGAATTGTTTCGCTTTCATCTCTTCCTACGATTTTTTTTTGTTTTAATATGTCAGCATAGCTATTATTTAACATTTTTTTTTTGCTTCCTTGAAAGGTATGTTCATTTTTTTCATTGCTTCTTTGCAATTCTTTTCCTCTTGCCACTTTGGGCATTTTTGGCTGTTTGCCGCGTGGTTACCTTTGCAATTGATGCACGTAATTTCCTCATTTTTTTCGCAGGTTTTGTGGTTTTCACCACACTTAGGGCACGTTTCTACTGTACGTCCGCAATTGTTCGCGATATGCCCATATCGCCAGCATTTGTAGCATTGCATAACCCTGAATACATACGGTTCTACAGCAAAAGAGACTCCATATATGTAAATTGTTCTCGGCAATATTTTCTCCCCAAATTTAATACTGACTGACGAGGTCTTTGTCAGCTCTCCTGTATCACCTTTTCTTGTCAACCTCTTAAGGTTGATTACTTTTGCATCACTTTTGATTTCCATTTGCAGTTCTTGGAGGTCCATATCAATATCGACTTTTCTTATTACTCCATAAGAGCAGGAGTCATTCTCTTTGGTCACAAAACCGAGATCTTTGAGTTCTCCAGCTTGTTTCACTTTATCTGCTTCTTTTTCGTCTTCTACTTGGATGTACGTCTTTAAATTTTTATTGTAAATTTTCTGTACTTTTACTCCTGCCTTATGCAGCATCTGCGCTATTTTCAATTTTAATGGAATTTTACTTCCCGTCGCTATCATGACGATGTTTTGGTTTCCCTTTGGAGTGACCCCAGAGTCTCTTCTGGGTTTTTTTCCAGAGGTCACCGTCTGCCATTCTTCTTCTTTTTCTCCAACCACTTCCTCTTCATCATCGTTTCTTTTCTTCTTCGTTTTTTTGGTTTCATTCACTTCCATCGTGGTGTTTTCCATTTTATTGCTTTTGCCGTTCACGCGGTCTTGGAATTCGCGCAACAGTGTGAACAAAAAACAGTGTGGACAACCCCTCGCTTCACAGCGTTTGACGCACTCCCCGCACAAAGTGCACTATCCGTGCAACAATAAATATTTTTCACTTTTTCTCAAGCATTGGCACTGATTGTCAAAATCACATGGGACCACACATGTTGAGTTTATTGTCAAATTCATTTACAAACAATATTATTTTTGTTGTATCCCGTATTTATAACCGTTCGCGAGTAACCAGGCGAATTGCGTCCCGAATCCGCAAGCGAAGTTGTACAACCTCACTCCACCGCTGTTGGCTTCCGACTGTTCCACGGGTTTATTTTGTAATCTTTCCGCGTTATCCCCAACATGCACCATTCCATGTCACGTTTTGCTACTCGTAATTTCTCTAACCAGTAATTATAGTAATTCTTGGTTTCTTTTTTATTTTTGTTAGCATAGAACAAATAATATTACAATACATTATAAACCACACTTTAAAACGTGTCCGGAAACTTGTACGTATGCAGTTCGCCGTATCACACTTCACCGTGAAATGTTGTATCGGAAATATATGGCCGTCTATTAAAAACCGTCCAATCTCTTTGGGTCGTATAGTATTGACATAAAATTCATGTCTAAATAAAACACGTTTCTTGTCGGTTTACACTTTACAGGAAGCCAGCAGCAAACAATTTTTGAAAATAACCAATATAGAAATGTTTTACGTACAATTGACATGTAACCACTTTAAAAACCTTCATAATGGAGGACGCATAGTTTGAATAGGGCGGTACAAATTGTCAACACGGCTCTGGTAATACCAACGGGCAACGGTAAGGACGAATTTAACTACCTCGGTCATTTCTTATATAAAAAGAACAGAGTGCACAGTAATATTATTATGATGACGAACAAGACACTGTGGATATGAGATATCTCAGCGCAAGTGAGTTCCTCTAATCAACTGTCCAAGTAAAGGGCCCGAAGGAAGTAACCCACGTAACCTCGAGACCTCACCGACATTATCAATCGAGAGGCCTTCGAAGAGACGCCGATTGACCCGGAGTACGCCGATTAGTGCTGATTAACTGACAATGGCGGCCGAGCTCACAACAACACGACATCACAATCCCACATCAAACTTCACAAAAGAGCGGAGATGTGAAATACAATTCGGATACATATTTATGAGACATATCAAATATGCACGACTGATCCATGTAGGAGGTACTCGTTAGGGCAGTGACACACCAGCGAATAAACGCATCGAATGTTCGAAAAGACAAAATTGTATGAAAATGAGTGCGTCGACAGTGTCAGTATCCACCACATTTACGGCTGGTACTATCCTACATGTTTTTTTTTTTAATTTATGTAAGAAGACAGACAAAATAGAAGTAGGAAAACAAATATAATTCAAAACATTTCTTATTAAAATGGAATTTCAAAAAACACAGACTGTCAATTGCGTATGCTTTTGAGACAAAAAATTCCCTGATGATGCAAAAATTGCGCTCATTTTGAGTCGACGTTGGCTTAATTGCGTTAAATGCCCCGATCAGTCTTTGAACATTTTGTGTTTTCTGTCCACTTTTTTCATATATAAAATCGTTTTTCCAATTAATATTTGATAATAAAGAAATCCCGAATCCCGAGAAAAGATTCTCGAGATCCGGGATTCCGGATTCCCGTCGGGAAATTCCCGAAACCCAACTCTATGCACCAGTAATGTTTTTTCAACCAAAAACGTTTGCATTCACGCTGAGTGCGGGTGTACATCAGGTTACATGTGTTTTGTGAATGTCAACAAAATCACATGGACAAATTCAACGTCGTGTTGAAGTCTTTATAATTTCGTGAATATTTAGAGAAATTAGTCATGCACCGTAAAAAGAACAAAACTATTACTGAAATAATAAAGACTGTATAGGTGATGTATCTATAGTCTAAAGCTAAGGTATAGGTACTTATTTATTATATTTGAGTATTCCAAACAAAATTGATCGAAGAACAGTTGGACCGGTTAAAGAAAGCTAAAGGTGGTGCATCCTTACGAATGCTGAGCTTTGCGAAAAATTACAGCCTAGTATAGTCAATGTCTTGAGGGCAAGAAGATGGGCCGGTTACATTGTTGGATGCTATGGACATGGCCCCCACATCCTGAAGCGGGCCCCTAGAACAGGATCTTTGTCGCCCCCCCCCCTACCTATCGCTAGGGTTAAAAACAGACGCTCTACAGAAAAGTCTCCCAAATGGCGTACCAGGTAAAATTAAGTGTATTCAGTGTATTTTTAACGATTTTTTGTATTTTTCAATAAATTCATTTGGATAATGAACTTTTCGATTATCAACATACAATAATCAAAATTTGCATCACACAATCACATACCTAATTTAAAATGTTAATATTCTTTAAGTAAAATAGGTGACTTTTTACTATTGGAGCAAATTTGTGATGTGTGTTTATCTAACTAACTTATAAGGTAGACGCGCCACGCGGGGTCCAGGCACCCAGGCTAGAGCCCTGTCAGCCCCCCCTTGTGAGGGCCATGGCTATGGACCTAGAGCTCTCCAAGTTTATGAAGGAACCCCAATAGGCACTAGGCTGCTGGACCACCCCCGGAGAAGATGGGCGGATAACGTCAAGATAACTGGCTGAATGTGGCCAACTGGAGTAGAAGAGGACCTGAATGGTCTATAGCGCCACTATTACGTATATTTAATCCATTTTCATGTATTGTTTAATTAACGATGTTATTGGTGAGTTATCAATGCCCATATGAGTTGTGGAAATGAATTAAGTAGGCAATAATATACCTAATATTATTGTTTTATTTTTGAATTCAAATAATGTCGTGTCACGGCTAGAGTTGGGTAATTCCCGAGAAAATCTCAATCTCGAGATTCGGGATTTCCCGAAATGATGAAATTTTGAATTCTCGAGATTCGAGATTTCCAGAAAATAATTCTGGAGATATCGGGAGATTTAAAAAAAACCTGTAAAAATTCGAAAATCAGTGGAAAAACAGATTCCAAAAAAATATGATTTTTTTTATTTATGTACGAAGTCAAACAAAATAGAAGTAGGGAAACAAAAATAATCCAAAACATTACTTATTAACATAGAATTAAAAAAAAAACAAAGACTGTCAATCGCTGCGTCTGACAATCGCGTACGCTTTTGAGACACAAAATTCCCTGATGTTGCAAAAATTGCGTTCATTTTGAGTCTACGTTGGCTAATTGTATTAAATGCCCCGATCAGTCTTTGAACGTTCTGTGTTTCAGTCCACTTTTTTCATAAAGAAAATCGTTTTTTCAATTAATATTTGATAATAAAGAAATCCCGAATCCCGAGAAAAGATTCTCGAGATCCGGGATTTCCCGGAATTTCCCGGATTTAAAAATTTCAATTCTCGATGATTCGGGATGGAAAATCTTGAAAATTTCTCGAGAATTCCCGTCGGGAAATTCCCGAAACCAAACTCTAGTCACGGCTCCAGAGTATGGACCTAATAGGTTTATCAAGTGGCTATCATTCATTTCTCGTAAAAACAAAAATGTGTTAATACAACCTCCCGGAGGCCCATTATAATCTTCTTAGGATCGGACATGGTAAAAAAATACACTTTAACTGACTTAGATACATGCATTTTATTGCTGAGTGATAAATTAATAACGTAATTTTTTATACAGTGAATCTGTTATCTATTAAATAAATTCACAATAATTTAGTTATCAACAAATTGAAGAAAAAAAATGATTTCGTATGTAGAAATATGTCTGCAAGAAGCCTGCATCGTGATTGTGGAAACAAGTAGATTAAAATGTTATAATAATTAATAATTATGTAGCATTTTTTGTCGTCATATTGACATCACATCGGTGTAGGTACCGATCACTCTCCATAACAGAGGTCATCAATCTGTATATATTGCGAGAGAGTTTTGCGGTTTTTTTACAACGTTTTTATTAGCTCGTATTCTTGTTCGTCCGGTGGTTGTTTGTCCAGTACAAATCTTGCGATCGATTGTTAACTAACTTCCCGACTAGCTAGACATTTGAAACTTTTAGAATATATCAGAACACGATCCCAATGCATTCTTTTAATACTTTTAGCAATCTTTAAGCAGAATTGAATTCATTTTCAGTTAATTCTGTTTTGTATGGAAAGTTATTTCAGAAAAATCAGTAAAAAGTAAAAGACTATTATTGGTTGTTAAGGGGGTAGTCCTAGCAACTAAATTATTAATATATACGTGCGTTATTATGGACATTTCGGTATTCTATATTTTTTTGTTTGTTTTTTATTTACTTCATATCAAGTACAAGTTTGAGCATATTGAGCATAATAATTCAACAGAATATTTAAAAACGTTGTATATAAAAAGTTCTTTTTATCTTGTAATTATTTGTTACTATGTTTTGTGTGTGGATGGTCAATGTGTATCCCTCCTCTGTCTTCTATCGAGTTTTAATTCTCGTTGCATTTGCCATTCGACCCCGAAACGTCGAGAAAACTCACAGTGACAACCCAAAAACAAAATACAGTTTCACAAATTTACCTGTAGAGCAGACAAAATTGGAATCTTGTAACTATTGGAGAAAAGACAAACCCCATCAGCGTGGCAGGTAAAAATTTTCATCTCAACTGAATCTATTCTCGAAAATAGTAATGTTCGCATTATTTATTTTTTCGCCGCCTCTTAGAATATGCCCTAAGCAACGTATGACTTACCTACCCCCGGGATGTCGCATATGATGACCCATTTTTCTTTTAATTTTAACGGAAACTGAAATCTGTGCTTATCATATTTTTAATGTATGTATTTGACTATGCAGTATTGCAATAAATTAACGTGTGCCGTTGCCTGTAGGCTTTGCGCTTAAGACGGTATTTCAGTGAAACGGCATATAATTTTCAACTATCGGTGCGACGAAATTTTGGACTGGCTGGCAATCGGAGAGCGAAAGTCGAGCTGTGAACACGTAAATTTGTTTGTGATGGCAACGGGGGAATGTATTCTTAAATAATGTAAAGATGACTAAAAAACGTTACCCATTTACTTGAAAAAGAAAACATGTCAATGAATATATTATTATTATTAGTAATAGAACAATAAACATAACATTAAATGGACGCATGTTGACTTTTTATGACAAATTATGTTTTGTTCTGCACGCGTCATTTGCACAATCTTCGCGTCGCGTAGTCACGATCGTTTTAGACCGTGCCCCAGCTGAAGTATCTATAGCCTTAAGCCTCAATTACATTGAGCTTCTTTACGAGCTGTTTATTGGCGAATTTACAGGCAGATTATAAATTCGCCAACAAACAGCTCGTAAAGAAGCTCAATATAATTGACGCATAAAACACAATCGCCACTCGTTGGTTATAACTTATAAACTATTTCTAAAGAAAAATTCAATGATTTGTGAGCCTGGTTGCCAACTAGCAACGCGAGCAGCATTGCCAACTAGCCCTTTTCTTGCCAGATATAGCATTTTTGAATAGGCATTTTAACTGGCAAAATTTCCATCTGGCATATGGCGTTAAATCTAGCGTTTGTCGACACCGCCAACAGCTTAAAATTTCTCACAATAAAGCTAGAATATTACATCAGATTTGCATGAAAATCATGATGCTGGTATTACGCTTTTTTATGTTAATTATATAGTATCTATCTATGTTTTATTTATAAAATAGAAACCGGTTTTAGTATTTATTCAGAGTTCACAGAGTTTATTCAATAATAACAGAGAATACTTCCAAACGGTACACGAAAATAGATTAACAAGATAAGATGAATCGCTCGACTTGCCAAAGAATTAGTTTAGGTCAGGTAGGTATCACATTTGACAACTAGAAACCACACTTATTACTAGAAACGAATCTTGATAGTGTAAGGTACTAAGTTTCAAAAATAGAGGGCCTGTATGATCAAAAGGGTCAGGGCTAATCAAACTAAGATGACTGGTTGTAAAACTGTGAGAGATAAAAATTACGGAGTTAACATAGAGTTAAATCCTAATCCGTCTACATAGCGCTTGCAGCGTCCAGTGAATGGGCAGCTCCATCTACGGGTCTGTTTTCGAAGTTAAGCCGCTACAGTTACAAGTTTTACTAATTTTATGACCTATTATTACATTAGTTGTAAAATGTAGCATTTTATTCTGCCATCTAGCTTATTTTCTTACGCTATCTGGCAAAGTTTTAGTGAATGACAGTTGGCAACAGTGACCGCGAGCCACCGGTTACGCACCAACTGCCTGAAAATGTCAAATCATTCAAAATTAATCAAAAGCGAGATTCTCGCAAGGGGTCACGAATTACGGATAAGACAAATGATATTGAAGCTCAGAGAAACAAGAGGTTCTCCACACTGGCAGCGCGGTGGCAGTGACCCGAGATTCGCGTTCGAGATAGTGTCGAAAATAAATGAACGAGAGGTCAGAGCGGTTCAATGTGACACATATTTAACGAAGATAGTAAGATTAGTAAGTGTGGGTACACTGAGGCTTGAAGCGATATTCGTTTGCTTTGTATGTGATGCGTTGCAATTTTTAAAAGTGGGAAATTAAACTTACTACCTTATGACTTAGGTACGTTCAACTATACGAATGGCTACGAAACAAGATTTTAATTCAGTGGTCGCAACCCCCCGAACGTATTTCTTTTAAGAGATTTTACAAGTTATTGAATACTCAGAGACCGTTGTTACTTCTCCAATAGCCCAGGGTTGTGGTGGTCGTTTTTCGAAACCTGTGGCCTTTTTACGTTCTTGGCGTATCGGGAAATTCGTACATATTCAGATCTCAATGCTACACGGCCGTCTCTTTCCGGTAAGACAGCTCACTGTGAATTTTGCTAGTGCTACATTTTATACGTACAATTCACATGTACCCAACTCTTTCTCGACTGTCCGGACGGACATCAATGTGGATTTTACGGCGCGAAAAACAAATTTTAAAACAGATTTAATAGATAGGTACCTATCATAATAAATACATCGATTAACCTGCTGTTATATTTCGAAAAATTGCGGTGTCATAATGCCAATGTGAAGATCTCTACACTTACAACTACTGTTCGGGAGCTTTTGGTACATACTATGTACAATTTTAATTTCGCCTCTACGTGCTCTTTTCTGCCATCTCTTAACTTAGTCATGTAAATTCATTCCAAGCATATATTTAAATACATGGCGACCTCAATCTTGGGTAACTACACCTGAGACATTCCCAGTCATGACAAACTGTTGTGATGCCTCACACCCAAACGAAGATACACTCGATTAAGACCGACTGTGGTGCGGAGCGGTAGGGTTGGTGGGTCTATATTTGTGTTGATGATCGTGACGTAACGTCATGTTCATCAAAATCACCGCTTAGCACAATAAATAATTTTCAAAACTTTTGCTATGTCTCAGTGGCACTGGCCTAAACGACTCTAACCTAACCTAACCTAACCTAACATAACCGAACCTGTGAATGAACATTACGAAAGTTAAAAAAACGTCACTGGTAAACTAAAAAAATATGCTTCCACAACGTAGGGTCCCGTGATACGCCTGTTTAAGACTAGGTGTGGTGTAAGTCTTGATATTATTATGTTAAATTGTATTTCAAGTGAAATTCGCGAATGGAGAATTACAAGGTTCTAAGTGTTTGCCTAAATACCCAAAATAAGACAGCAGAGGAGATAAAAATCCGCCTTATCTCCGGGAATAAATGCTGGCATGCCTGCAAGCGACTGGTGGGGTCGAAAATTCTAGGCCGAAGAAGTAAACTTCTAATATAATATAAAACAATTATAAGGCCAGTGGTCACTTACGGCTGTGAGACTTGGTGCTTAACTCAAAACGAGGAAAACAAATTAGCTGTCTTCGAGCGCAAAATACTCCGCAAAATCTTTGGACCCACGTTGGAAAATGGGAACTACAGAATAAAAATGAACCACGAGTTGGAAGAGCTGATTGAACAGCAAACGATCATTAGGTACTGTAAGTCCCAAAGACTACGACGGGCGGGACATGTGGAGAGAATGCCTGAAGTTAGAGCGCCAAGGATCATGACGAAGTGGCTACCCCAACGGAAGAGACCCAGAGGCCGTCCAAGAAGGAGATGGGCTGACGCCGTAGAAGTGGACTGGCTTCATATAGGAAGACCCGGTAACTGGAGAAGTGTGGCGAGAGACCGGAGTGAATGGAGAGCGGTTGTGGAGGAGGCCAAATCCCATGTAGCGCCGTGGAAGAAGAGAAGTGTTTGTCCTTGATAAAACAAAAGTAACAATGTGGCAGCTTAGAATTCTACTTCATTATTGGGTTTGTTTTCTCAAGGACGAAGACTTAGTACCTTGTAGTATTAGGCTCACGAATTGTTTATTAAAATACACATATTATATACGATGAGTATAAATCATTATTTAATCTATATACTGAAATACTACGTAGTAGGTATAGCAAGAAAGAGAACAACAAAATTCAATGACACGTAAAGGTCTTGCCTACCTAACCCAATTTTGATAATAATACAAATTACTAACATGTTATATTATTATTTGGTTTTAAATAATACATACATGGCAGAAACCCACGATATATTGATTGAGTCTTTCAATGTTCGCTATTATTGTCCACGATATTATATTATTCATGGCCCCCACAAGGGGGGGTGACAGGGTTCTGGCCTGGGGCCGGGATCAGGAGGGACTCGGCGATGTGGATCAACAAGATAAGTGAGATAAACAGACATCACAAATTGACCCCAATAATAAAAAAGTCACCTGTGGCGCTAATTTACTTCAAAAGTTAATGTTGATTATGGTTTTAAAACATGTAGTTATGCGATGCAATTTTTGATGTGTGTCGATACTCGACAATTCAATAATTCAAGTGGATGTATTAAAAAATACTAAAAACTGCCAAAAAATATACTAAATATGCTTAATTTTACCTTGAACATCATTTGGAAAAGGTTACTGTAGAGCGCCATACTGCCTTCAATCTTAGTTATAGGTAGGGAGGCCTACCAAAGATCCTGGCCTGAGGGCCTGCTTCAGGCTGTGGAGGCCATGATTATATTATAAATATTACGTAAAATGTAAGTATCTAGAATATCGACACTCCGTCACACCATACTACAAGGCATGATGCAATAAGTCACAAAACCTAAATAGATAATATGTTGCAAATAGCAGGTATGTATGTATTTTTTCAGCAGAGTCCCTACAATTAAATATCACCGCACGCTTCTGTAACTTGGAAGATATTTAGAGGTTCGTGGACAGCCAAAACGAAAAATAACGGTGTTAACAAAAATCGTGACACTGCCGCGACGGTTTTTTGCTAAGTAACTCTTGATAAATAAAGTATTATTTTAACGTTAAAATGTGTTTACTTGCTTTTTACTAAACTTTTCAAACTACCCTCCCACATAGTTCAATGAACTATTGATGTTTTATAAGACGTAAAACTGACGCAAACGAATTAAAACGTTTTTATCGCCATAACATAATAATATCGACAGCTTAATGCTATCGGCTATAAGGTAAACAGTAAACACCGCTATATTATTTTCTTCGCCACGTGAACTTATTTTATTTTGCACGGCAGCATGGATCGCAAACTTGTAGGTGTATTATGTGGCTTTTAATAAACTGCGTACAGTCCTACAAACTTATCTAAAGAACGGTCAAAAATGGAACTACGAACTACCATATATATGGACGGCATATTGGAAAAGTCATTCGACTGTCAGATTCTGTCCAGTTGCGAGTCTTGATTGGGTAGTTTTCGACTGTGGCTCCCCCATCCATTCTTTAGATAAGTTTGTACCTAGGTCTGTATGTATTATTTTACCAACGGGAAATTACCATTCTATAAAATTTCCAACATTCGATGACATTTAAGGGATGATTTTACTTGTACGGTCATTCGTACATACTATTATGGCAGTGACTGCGATCATCGCGAGAAATTTAAATACAAATTTTTCGTGTCCGGAAACTTGTACGTATGCATTTCGCCGTATCACACTTCACCGTGAAATGTTGTATCGGAAATATATGGCCGTATATAAAAGACTGTCTAACCTCTTTGGGTCGTATAGTTCTTACCAGTGATGCCAACCGTACTATAATTATAGTACAATACTATAATTTTAATTCCCCGAAAAATGTAAAATACTATAATTTTACGCCAAATATACCAAAATACTATAATTTTAAAGGATTCAAGACGAAAAATGTTCTTGTACTATATATTTTTCAGAAATACTATAACTTTTACGCCTTTGTACTATAATCAGTATAGAAAAAGATGGCAACACTACTACTTACTGACATAAAATTCATGTCTAAATAAAACATGCTTCTTGTCGGTTTACACTTCACAGGAAGCCAGCAGCAAACAAATTTAAAAAATAGTCGATATACTGGATTATTTGTTAGGTTAGGTTAGGTTTTCATTCTTGAATTTATGAATTTTTCTAAAATCAGCTATGACAATTGAATTAATGCTCATATTGAATCTAATAAAATTGGAGGCCGTATAATAATATACGGCCATCTCTTTCCGATAAGAAAGCTCATGGCGAACTGTGCAACGGTGAAATGTTTTACGTACAACTAACATGTAACCCACATTTTTTCCATGCGAATATCAATATTGGATCATGTTAACAAATGACTGTGATTTTTCTTTTACATTTTGTCCAATTTATGGCGCCGAATGCTTCGTATCTCTTGGACAGAGCACAGGACGAACTAGTCAATCATCCAGAGACTACAGATAAAAGGACGGCTCTCGACAATATGCCTGGGACGCATCTGCAGTTATATAGTCGATGCGGACCGGATAACCTGGAGAGACTGGTGGTTTTGGGTAACCTCCAGAAAAGAACGTCGGTGCGACGGAGTAACCTAGTGAAGGTACTTACTGGGAGCAGTCTCCACTCATTCCTGAAAGAAGCAAGAGGTGTGGAAAGTCTTGGTCGCTCAGAAAAATACGGATTTTCAAGGTGGTTACGATCCTGAGCCATGAACGAATGACCAAAAAGATAATATGAATTTTGACTGATATATTGAAAAGTGATGATCGCATGCACAAGTAAAATCACTGCCAATTGATTGAACCGATTCAATTATGGCATGAAAAAAATGAAATATTTTTGCGATGATTGTATACGACTATAATATGATCATCGCACACGTAAAATCACTACCATTTGAATGTACCACATAACAATATATTGATAAGATAGAAATGTGAAAGTCAGTCACCATGGACAAAGATTTTGAAGCCAGATTCGGTTTATTACTCCTCAATCCCAACTATAAAACCAAAGAAATACAAAGCCTCCGTCTCCAAATGTTACCAATATTAAATGCGCGATAAATTTGACATTTACGTGACAATTAATAATATTTATGGTCTGTACCGTCTGTACGTAACTATTGAAAATCACACACGTGTTTAAGTTTATCCCAAATTTCTCCACACTCGAGAATTAAACCTTGTTTCCCAGAAGGCAACCCACTTCGCAGCACTTTTTGTGTGGTTCACCAATAAATTCCTCCACCTCGCAAATTCCATAAGTACGTGTGGGTTAGGACTGTTAAGTCTTAAGCTTATTAAGCATAATATTCCCTTTACAAAGTCTCTTTCCAGCTTTCGATAATATGCTTTGGTTTGGTAATGCAATAATTTTATTGAAAGTAGGTACTCGCCGTGACCTTGTCACTCGACCGTGGCTCGCGTGCCACAGTCTGCGGTGAGTTTTCCCCACCCCCAGACGCCTAAATACAGCACGTGCAAATCACGTGGGCCCAAAGAAAGGTCATTCGTACGTACACCAAAGCTGAATAGAAAGCCTTACAAGAGCCTGCTGTCAATAGAGTGTCACAAAATCGCAAGGGCGGGATTAACTTTATATTTCCGCATAATAATAGCATGTTAATAGAGAACTGTTCATGGCGCTTTCATTGGGGTATTGTTTGAAAGCAAATACCGCACCTGAATACCTTTTCGATCTGGCGTAAAAACGTGTATAGATTTTCAATTGAAGTCTTAAACGTGAAATGACACTCAAATACCTACCGCAGGCAAAAACTATTGACACTTGGACGAAGGCATCTTCTAGCCACCTCCTCTCTTATCGACTCTTAAGTCTTTCGTTGCTATGTAGGTTCGCTCAACATACCGGCACTCCGGTACAGAGTTTCCAACTGTCATGGTTAATAAAAATAAGTTAGTTGGGAGGAAAAAAAACATCTAAAAGTGTAATACGACAACTCTGGTTTGGCGCGCTGTGCGGTATCGCAGTGTTAGTACCTATTAATTTTCAAAATTCTCAAAGCCAGTGTTTCGCAACGTGGGGCGTACGCCCCTCCGGGGCATATGCATGTTTTGGGGGGCAATGTGCAAATTGTTAATATTTGTTACATTTGTTTTGTTGTTGAAAAACACATTTTCAAAATATTTTTTTTGATATTGCAACCTTGACTTTCCGAGAAAAAGACGGCAGCACTTTTATATAATATGTACTTTTCCTTATTATTTTTACTGAAAAATGGCAAGAATATGAAGGAGAAATTTGAAAAAAGATCAACCAATTCATTCACTATAAAAAAAAATTAAGCGTAGAAGTGGGGCGTGGCACAAATAAGGTTGGGAAACACTGCTCTAAGCGGTTAGCGCGGATATCACGTTGAAAAACGTCACACCGGACAGTTCATATAATTATAATTAACACTCGGAATACGATATAGCATAATATTATGTAAGTATCACATTTTTAATGATTTTGGAGTTAAGGGATATGTTGGAATAGCCCTGCCCTACAGGTAAGTATTTGGCAAGCATTAAAAATGACACTAAAAAATGCCAGATCAGGCAAGAAATATCTACGCTAAGTTGTAAATGCTGGTCCGGCGGCCTATCTGTCGTGTCTCTCGAATAGCTCTTGGAATATATTGGTGAACGTTTCTGAATGTTCCAAAAACATTTATTATATGGTGAAACCATATTTTGAAATAATTCAATCACGCCGGCGATCCCACATTGCGTGGTTTAAATAACACAGTGCAGCTCCACCGAACTGTTCCGGGTAGCAGGTGACAGAGCGAAGTTCACCGTGGTGGTGGACGACTTCCAATAGAAGATGTGACGAGAAGCCATAGTAACCATAGTATGTAACTAGGGCAGTATGAAGGAATGAATGTGCACGAACTGCCTTTTCATGTTTACTATATATATCGTATCGAATAACTTAAAATTATTGAAATACACAAGAATGCCGAAAATACGAATCTTCTTTGTGACCTGACCTTACGTATGAACAAGAGAGATATCAAAAATATTTATCTCGCCTTCAATAAATACAAATTCCGAGGAATACAAATAGAAAATGGGAAATGCCCAGAGTACAAATTTAAATAATAATTATATTTGTATAATGATCGCATAATGACAGTGACATATTCAAAACATTGGCACCCATCATCAATTATGTAATATTTTTTATCGTGTGGCGTCCTTCAATATAGGAAACATGATGTTACGAAATCAACCTATCTAATTTAACTAGGGTCGGGCATGTTGTCAATATAAAATGATGGTTACCAATTAGGGACTTATTATGCTGAATGATACAGTAAATAGTTATTTCTATAAAAATATTGTACCTAAACCAAAATAGTATTTTTGCTAATCAATAAAAATTATTATCTAGCATGTATTGTGCCTAGTCCAGACCAACTGCAAAAACTGAATATTTTAAATGTTTCTATACAAATAATCATGTGTTTTATTTTTAATTTGATGGGAAACATATTATGCAAATGTACTGACAAACAAGCAAATGTGGCCATATTTGGGGGAAAACTTTAACTGTTTCAATTGAAGTAGCGACGCATGGTTTTGTGAAATGTTTTTAAAGTACGAAATTCGTAAGATGTGGACCGTCTAAAGTTTACAAATCATTTTATAATTTGAATACGACCATATTATTATTATGTATTATGGATTTTATGGATTTTATGGATTTTATGGATTTTACGATTACAGATTTCATAATTTCATTGCATTTAAATAATATGCCGTTAATTTTTCCCGCAATTTCATTACTTTTACAAATAGAATATTAAATCATTTCGCGCTATATGTACCTATTCTACTTACGTAGCAATAATTGTCTTATAGGTATGATGTTTAAATATTCGATATAAAATTATTTTTTCGAGTTATGGTAAACGTTAAATGATGCTTTGGTTCGTACAGAGTCTTCGACATTGACCGATCTATGTAAATGTCATACATATTAATAAGGAACGATCATCGTAGGACATATGTGACGTTAAAAAACAAACGTGGCCATCTCCAGTCAATGACTTTTTTGAGATTTTTGGTTGGTATGATTGCTTGTGTTGTTTTATATAATATTATTTAGTTAAGACATGGCTATCTCCTCAATTTCTGCTTCAAAAATTCAAATAAAAGATGTGATTTTTTTCAAACTTAGTCATATCCATTGATTTTTTATATCAAACGTGGTCACATTCGTCTTGGCCAATAACGACGTAGCACTTTTTCAAAATGGCCAATCATGTCGTGGCATTTTATCAAGATGACTCCCATCAGCAAAAAGTTTTCTCTGTGTATACGATGTGCTCTTCAAGTTTTTAAGCGAAATAATTGTCAAAGAATGGAAAATAATCCAAATAAAGTTTGAAATAGTGTCTCCAGATAATGCACGAAAGTTAACCAGATCAAATTATACCATTAAACGTTCAAAGAAGACTGAAAAACGGTAAGTAAATTTTGATTTTCAAACGTTTTACGACAGTTAGCATTTTAGAACCTCAGGGCTGTGCCTTGGCTGTTCATATTTTATGTTCAGTTTTAAAGCTGCATAATATCGTGTAAACTGGTTCAGTCATCTTTATTTTTTTTATATATTTTTATTCAAAAATATTGTTATGTTTGTTTAGTTACCTTTAATTCTAATATCATAAAACTCAAAATAAATTCATAAACCCAATTATAATTTTCAAATTATGAAGTGTTAGTTGTAAATATGAAATAAGTTATACATTTATAATGTTGTTTTTTTCGGGTGCCGGTCGAAATCCCGAAGGGCCGAAATCCCGAATGCCGAAATCCCGAAAGCCGAAATCCCGAATGGCCGGAAGCCCAAAGGCCGAAATCCCGAAAAATAAAAAAATATAAACAGTAATAGTTTTCAACCAGCGGCACCCCAATAGGCGGCGCTTTTTCTAGAGTGTGTAATTTAACAAGATAATTGGAATAGTTATATAAAAAACTATTATTGATTATGGAATGATGCAACAAAATAATTTTCAACCAGCGGTACCCCAATAGGCGGCGCTTTTTCTAGAGTGTGTAATTTAACAAGATAATTAGAATAGTTATATAAAAAACTATTATTAATTATGGAATGATGCAACAAAATAATTTTCAACCAGCGGTACCCCAATAGGCGGCGCATTTTCTTGAGTAAGTAATTTAACAAGATAATTAAAATAGTTATTTAAAAACTATTATTTATTATGGAATGAAGCAACAAAATAATTTTCAACCAGCGGCACCCCAATACGCGGCGCTTTTCCTCGATTGCATAATTTAACAAGATAATTAAAATGGTTATATAAAAACTATTATTAATTATGGAATGAAGCCAGAAAATAATTTTCAACCAGCGGCACCCCAAAAGGCGGCGCTTTTTCTCGATTGTATAATTTAACTAGATAATTAAAATAGTTATATAAAAACTATTATTAATTATGGAATGAAAATTATTTTCTTGCTTCATTCCATAATTAATAATAGTTTTTATATAACTATTTTAATTATCTTGTTAAATTACACACTCTAGAAAAAGAGCCGCCTATTGGGGTACCGCTGGTTGAAAATTATTTTTTTGCTTCATTCCATAATTAATAATAGTTTTTATATAACTATTTTAATTATCTTGTTAAATTACACACTCTAGAAAAAGCGCCGCTTATTGGGGTACTACTGGTTAAAAAATATTTTTTGCTTCATTCTATAATTAACAATAGTTTTTAATACTACTATTTTCATTATCTAGTTAAATTATACAATCGAGAAAAAGCGCCGCCTTTTGGGGTGCCACTGGTTGAAAATTATTTTGTTGCTTGATTCCATAAATATTAATAGTTTTTATTATAACTATTTTAATTATCTTGTTAAATTACACACTCTAGATAAAGCGCCGCCTATTAGGGTACCGCTGGTTGAAAATTATTTTTTTGCTTCATTCTATAATTAATAATAGTTTTTAATACTACTATTTTAATTATCTAGTTAAATTATACAATCGAGAAAAAGCGCCCCCTTTTGGGGTGCCGCTGGTTGAAAATTATTTTGTTGCTTCATTCCATAATTAATAATAGTTTTTAATACTACTATTTTAATTATCTAGATTAATTATACAATCGAGAAAAAGCGCCGCCTATTGGGGAACCGCTGGTTGAAAATTAATACTGTTTATATATTTTTATTTTTCGGGATTTCGGCCTTCGGGATTCCGGCCATTTGGGATTTCGGCCATTCGGGATTTTGACATTCGGGATTTCGTCCGGCACCCATTTTAACACAACCCTGTTTGTAAGAATACAAAACAAACCGATCGAATACAAAACAAAACTGTCTATCTCCAATAGTATTTATGTCAAATCCAGATGATACAAAACAAACATAGCCATCTCCAACATAAAATCGTAAATATCTTGTTTATTAAGGATCCGCGATTATTGAGCATTGTTTAAATCGTATTCTTTAAATAAAATATAATCATAAATTAGGAAATTATTAACTCACGGGTTCAAATTAACCACAAAAACAAAAAAGTTGATTTACTCAGTTTCACATGTGATGGAGATGACCACGTTTGTTTTTTAGCGTCACATATATCAATTCGAAAGGCACTGGTCTCGCATCCGAGGGCGTCAGATACGATTCCCAGTGAGGTCACAATACATCATGGCCCCCACAAGGGGGGGGGGGGTCTGACAAGACTCTAGCCTAGAGGCCAGGGCTCAGGGGGGGCCAGAGTGGCGGGTCAATCAGATATGTGAGATAAATACACATCACAAATTTGTTCTAATAGCAAAAAGGCGCTGTTTCACGAAGTGGTTGTTACATTAACATTTAAAAAATGAGGTTGTAAGATGCAATTTTTGATTGTTTTGTGTTTATACTCGACAACTCCATAATTCAAGTAGATGTATTAAAACTAAAAAAAACAGCTAAAGACCCTAAAACAATTTTGAAAACACTTATGTTGTGCATCACACATGCTATTAAACTTAGCGATGGGTAGGGGGCCTGCCAAAGATCCTGGCCGGGGTGCCGCTTTAGGATGTGGGGGCCATGCAATTCATTAATGGAATTTTTCTCAAACCCTGATTGTTTCACTGCATTACACCACAAAGAGAAAGCGAAAGAGAGAGATAAATCAAGTCTGCAAAGCTTGAAAAGCGAAACCCGGCCCACTACACAAGGAATAAAATGTGCATGTAAATTGTATTTTTAGTTCAGTAATGTATATTAAATTTATATACATAGACAGCGCATTCAGTGGTGTGTCATTTTCAAATCGTTTTAAAATTAAATTGTGTTAAAATACTTTTTGTATCCGACAATTTTTTGTCTAAATAGATACACGAGATGTTTACATTAATATAGGTATTAGTATCTACTAAGTAATTTGTATATATTGTCAATGAAAATTACATACCTACTAAGTTAGTTTAAAAGAAAAAAATGTGACAATGTTTATTCACTGTACATTTTAGTTTTTTTTTCCCTACACATTCAACACCAGGAAAAACAAAAAAAAAATACAAACTAAACGCTGCCGATATTTATATCGTGGCCTACTCGGAAATCGACAAGATAATACCAAAGATTTCCCCGAAGAAACAAATATAATATTGTTTACCCATTGATAGAATCATGGATTGAATAATAAGTAAACAGATCGACACGCGAATAATATACGGGGAAAATTGGTATTTTTTCACGCCCAAGTAATTCGACGAATGAAAGTCCAAACAATTACAATAGGTATACCAGTTATTTCAAGACGAAGTTATTTTGTCATCGAGGCTTACTTAACTCAACCATAATAGTAAACAAGCATACCTGATTGAATCCAACCAAGTTCATCTCGGGAGTTATAAATAAGAACTATGTTATTATTGTTAAAACGTATTGGGGATCGTCCATAATTAATAACGACAAGATTAAGTACCTATTGATATTTTTGACATTTCCTAAACCTATCGTAATAATTATATAACATTTTTAAAAACATTCATAAGATCGTTAAAAATGATATATTATTCTCACAGAATATTTTTTTCAGAAAAAGGTTATAATTTGTCGATTTTGTGATGTAACAAAACAACCCAAATTCACTATATAGATGACCCCTTAATCCAAGTGTCCAAAAATCGGGAGCATAGTGTTTATTTGTTCTTTCGAAGTATCTCACCTGCCATTGCTGTTTCCAATTGGAATGTCAATAGCTGTGCTCAACCACTTCGCTATGAATATCGACATAATTTCTACTTGCTTGATAGTGAATTTATTCTAAACGTTTAATAAATTCATAAAATAATAAGGTCTCTTCTATGCAGTTACGTAGCTAATTCGGTGTATTTGTGGTTAAAAATGTCATTTTGGAAATATTTTTGGATCTGTCTTAAAAAAAACTTATACTTATTTAAAGTACACATATTTGGTTTATTAATTAAATTTTAAAAACAAACCGGCACCATCTGCAATTTGTATTCTTAGTTTAATGAAAACAAATGACTATGATTGACAAAGTATGTATACTTATAGTGCGCACTATTTATGTCGGATTTTTACAGCCTACCTCCACCCCTCGCCACTGATGTGTAGCTACCTATTATTTTACCATTTTCATTTCATGTCATGTTCTAAACGTCGTAAACTTGTAATTATAATTTCATGCATGTAAATGAATACATGAATTCAATTGAATTAATACTGTCACACTCCCGGCACCAACGCCGTTCATTACGCCGCGGTATACATACGAATAGCGGGTGAACGGGATGGACTGGAATGGGAAACAAGATGATGTAGCCGATTCTCTTACACCTGTTTTTTTTTTTAATCTACGATAGGTTCTAATAAAACATCATTCTGCCAACGCCGAATGAGTTGCTAGAGATCATACGTTTCATTGCGAAAATCATATCCGAGTATGCAGGTTTCCCGTGCATTATGATAAATATATTTTTATGAGTTATTTGCTCTTCTTGGCATCAAGACATCTCAGTGTTATTCCATGAATCCAAATCTCTAAAGCATTTTAACTACGGCAGTTCGGAGAATCCAATTGTCAATTGCCAATACGTAAATCTAAGCATGTTGGGCATAACATAACACAAAAATACAACAAAATAAAAGTGGATAAAACAGTAGACTAGATAGAGTCTTTTAGAATTTAGTTTCGCAGGGTTTAATTATTGAATATTAAAAACTAACCAACACCATCAGCTGTAGATTGTAGTAGTTCAATAAAAATAATTACAAGATAAAAAGAACTTTTTATATACGTTTTTAAATTTTCTGTTGAATTATTAGACTCAATATGCTGAAACTTGTACTTGATGTAAATAAAAAAACAAACAAATATAGAATACGGAAATGTCATTTTGATTTCCATAGTAACGCACGTATATATTAATAATTTAGTTGCTAGGACCACCCAATTAGCAACCAATAATAGTGGATTGGATTACGGATTTCTTCCGAAATAACTTTTCATACAAAACAGAATTAACTGAAAATGAATTCAATTCTACTTAAAGAAGGCTAAAAGTATTAAAATAATGCATTGGTATCGTGTTCTGATATATTCTAAAAGTTTCAAATGTCTAGCTAGTCGGGAAGTTAATTAAAAATCGATTGCAAGATTAGTACTGGATAAACAACCACCAGACAAACAGAAATACGACTTAATAAAAACGTTGTAACCATCAGCTAGCTGTAGATTGTAGTATTAATTCAATAAAAACAAATACGTATGACTGACAAAGTTTAGTGTGCACTATTTATGGAAGATATTAACAGCCTACCTCCACCATTTGCCAATGCTTCACCGTATTATAATATTGGAATAACCCACTATTGAATGTTTTTCGACATCAGCTGGCCGTTTGTTCAAATGGGCAAACACTAAATTTTTTCCAAATTCAAAAACAGTGACTCATGTATCATTTGAAATAAGTGAAATAACTGATTCGATTATAATGTGCCCAATTTTTCCCGCGATAAGTTATATCATAAGTTTTACGCAGTTGGCAATAACGCTGAAGTGTCTCAGTACGTATTGTAAAAAAAAAAATGATAATTCGCCGCCATTGTAAACAATATCGAATTTATTTCTGAGCTCTGCATCTTACTTGAGAGAGGTTATTTTTGACATCACCAGATGATCTTCCCACACATACAGCAGTAAATTTAACTACTACAAACTTAATAATAACGTATTTAAGGATGCCGTGCATAATTTTGTATCAGTAGACAATTTTGACTCTTGGCAACGAATAATTGTACACATTTTTATTTATACTTTTAACCCTAGCGCGAGACAAAAAAAAACACTCACATTTTATTTGACCTGTGCTGCTAAATATGATAACGATGTTCATTGCGAGAGACAAACTATTGGAATAGGTATTGACACCCCCTTTTTATGACAGGTAACTATATGATTCTACTCTAAAATCGATTTGCCACACATGTGTTTAAGATGCACCAAGGATCCACACCATGGCCCCCACATCATGAAGCGGCCACCCAGGCTAGGATCTTTGACAGGCCCCCTACCAATCGCTAAAGATAAAGGCAGTGTGACGTTCTACAGTAGTGTTTTCCAAATGGCGTACCTACGCGGTAAAATTAATGTGTATATTTAGCGTTTTTTGTATATTTGTATTATGGAGTTGTCGAGTATCGATACACAATTAAAAATTGTATCGTACAACCACATAATCTTAACTAATAATAACATTGAAGATAAATAGCGCCGCAGGCGACTTTTTTTAACTATTAGAGAGTTTGTGATGTGTGTTTAAATAACTTATCTAGTCGATTCGCCACGCCGGGCCCTTCCTGAGCCCGGGCCCCCAGGCAAGAGCTCTGTCAGCCCCCCCTTTGTGGGAGCCATGATCCACACAGTTCACTCCCCTTATTTGGAGTGTTTCACAGAATCCGTATCAGCATTCCAGCCGCAGGATCAATACTGCTATCCTGAACACGCGTTGTACAAGGAGAGAAATAATATTACGTAATGCATGGTTCCAGCGCGCGTCGTTGTGAACCTTGGAATGTATCAACCTCCACGCCAAAACAATCCTAAATTCTCCATAAAGCTACTGTGCCTCAATAAATCATTTTCCATAAAGAATGCTCATCATACAATAACCCCCCTCACCAAAAAACATTCACCCATTCTCTCCATATTCTCATAGGAGCTACGAGAGTGGTTTGTTAGTATGTAAATTTTAACATGAAGAGAAGTATTGTTCCTATCTTATTTTTATCAAATGTTAATCACGCAAGGCCACCTCACGGTCACGCCTCCGATATAGCATGACACCATATGGACGACATGAAGAGACAGCAAAATCACAGTTACTTATTTAGGAAATTATATTAGGGGATTTTGTTCGCACATCAAAAATGTTATCTAATCAAGACTGCTGAATTATATTAAAATCTATAGATCGGCTATTTAATTAATTAAGTAATTTATATATAAAATCACGAAAATTACAAAGTCTCGATAATGGTGTGACCACTGACGTACCTAGGCAAAGTGCCAATCAAGCAGAATTAAAAAATCACCCGTTTCATTTTTAGTTTCAAATTGTATGCTCGTTCTGTACTTACTTACCCATTTGATCATTTATTTTAGGCTATCTTAAACGGAAAAATACACAAAAATATCTTTAAATTGACATACACACCGTTTTATTCCCACAGATAATTAGAGAATTTCCACGAAACCTACTCGGTGATGGTTTTAGGTATGTGAATGTATGTGGCGCCCGTCTGAAACAGTTCCGAAAATGTTCGGAACTATTACTATTATAATAGGTACAACAGAAGTTATATTATCAAGATTTGTATGGTTCGATTATTTTTTAAACTAAAATGTCGATACTTTCTAATAAATCGACCGCATAATCTGCTTCATTGAAAACCGCCAATACTCTCAAAAGCTGTATTATTTTTATTCATTCCATCATTTGCCACCCCTATGCAACGCTTGACCTGCCTACCCCAACGGGATGTCACTGGGTGTGACAACCGATATAGCTATCGATTAATAAACCAGCCTGTGTAATACGTTATAATTTATAATATCATTTTTCGAAATGGTAAATGCTAACTCAATTGATAAAAACTGATGTTCTTATTCATTATAATAATATGTATTTATTTTATTTATTTATTTAGAAAAAGAGTATTACGGCTTTACAGCGATTGGCCAATGCGCCATAATACATAATAAATACAAAATTATAAAAATATCTGAATTACAAATAACAACTAATATAACAAGAAAGTAGAAAAGACAGCATGTGTTTATGTAAATATTAAAGAAACATGATAATATATACAATTATAAATTTAACCTATTTAACACGTCCACAAACATTATATAGTTAATAAAAAATAAATCAACCTTCATGGTGCCATCAAATAAGTTAATCGCACGATACACGGCATCATGAAACATAACATCTGTCCTGCGACGAGATATCTTGAAGACCGTAGAGTTACGAGTGATATTGGTGGGAGCATGAAAATTAATATTTGCCAGTATATACGGATTGTAAATGAACCCACGAAGAAGTAAAAAGAAATGCTTTAAAAGAGCAATCACGGGTCTTCGGGTGGACAGGGATTGCATTGATAGCATACCCAGAAGAAAACGAGTCGGGAAATTCATTTTATTATCATTGTCATAAGGAAAGAACCCGTATGTTCTTAAGTAGAGAAATCTAAGAAATCTATTGTGGACTCGATCCAACTTAATTGTGTGGGACCTATTAGGACTCCAAATAATGCTGGCATATTCAAGAATACTCAACACAAATGATACGTATAATATACGTAGCACTCGGACGTTTTCGAATGATTTTGAAACCCTCATAACAAAACCTTTACAATCAATATGTAAAGTATAGTGGATATCATCATCATGAATCATGATAATGTGCTGATATCGTAAAAGAAAAATTATTGGATACAAGTTAGGTTTAAATTTCTTAACTATAGAGCCGAAGCCCTACTTTTTTAGTAATTTTATTTGAAAGAAATGTTGTAAATCTTCAATAATTTGAAACAAAAATGTAATGTAAGAAACATGCTTGCTTTTTACAATGATAATAGAGAGTGGTTTAGTGCCAAATAAAATAGTACCAAGTCACAGTTTTTAAACGATATTTTCAATGTGTGTTTGGACCCAGAGTATGGACTTTATAGATTGAACAAAATGGCTTACATCCATTTTCTGTAAAAACAAAAATCTCAATATAATATAATACATATTTACACGACCTCACTCAGTGGTGAAATGGTAAAAAAAATAGTAAATGTGACTTACTGCGTTCTCCCCCAAACACGTACGATATTTTAAATAATATGTCTTAAGACGATTCACAGACGGTCACAATAATAATTATTTATCAATAATTAAATTTGACAGAAATTTTAATTGATAACATTTAATATAAAGAATGTGAATGTATGAAACAAATAACTAACTTAAAAATAACGTTGGTACGATAAGAAAATATTACGAATGAAATATTTCAGTAATCTATATCCTCATTCATCATACTATTAATGGCCTACATTAGCATGTATGCTTTATGCAGATTGGTGTTGGTATAAGATTTATTACCTATACTAAGAGAAGAGACCGTACTTCCCAATTTTCATAACCCAGTTAAATTTCAAGATAAAAAAAAAAACGAGATTAATTCACTAGTGACAACTAACTCAGAGTAAGTACTACGTGAGGGTTAAAATCTTGAACATTTTCCTGTGACGTGGTCGTGCCAAGCTCTCTTGCTTTGACGCAGAGCTCTTGAGAAAACATTCGGCTCGTGTCACTTATTCGAACTGGTAACACAGTGGTGACATTGCTACGACGCGGCAAGAAAATCCACCGAACAGCCGGCTCAGTCAATCTACAATGTTACTCGCATATTACACTGTAAAACCCGAATGTAGTTTACCCCTTTCAAAGTTGACGCCGTTGCACAGGTTGTTTCGCAAGAGCCGGCGGAGGTTCACCGTGAAATAATACTGTATTTCAAATTTAAATCACTTCTTCCTCATTAGATGTCATATCAGTTACCGGACAATGGCTACGACTCAGGATATGACCTCTCTGGCTCGCTAACGTCTGCAACTCTGAACAGAAGTGACATACTGTAATTGAAACTGTTATGAAGATTAAATTGCAGCTAGAAACTGATGTGTACTAAAAATGTAGAACTTTGTGTCAGACCTACATAATATAAATATATAAGTCGTTCAATGAAACCACTGTTACACGTATGATTTTATTTATAAATATTGAGGAATGTTTGTCGTATATCTGGTCGTTTCTTACTGTAGGTAGAGGAATAGTTGTTGCTGTGTTATTCAAACTTTTTTTGAACTGTGGTCCGAAAATTTGTTTCTAAAAATAAATTGGCGTTTTGGGCTATTTGTCGACGTCCATCAAAATCTACAATCAAATAATATTTCAACGAACCTGCGAAATTTGGATATGATACTCGACAATTAAGGTTCCAATACATTATGATCACGTTACGTGCTGTCACAGTAAGCCTCTGCTAATGACAAAGTGTGCAATGTCGTTTTTCTTGGTATTTAAAATGTTATCAGATTGATGCTACTATCCCGTAGCACATTTTGAACCGTTAAGTTTAAACTTTAAACGAACATTGTCAGTCAGCAAAATCTGCTGAAATCACCAGAACAACAATGAGGTCACCTCACGCGAACCACGCTTCATCGACACCCGCATGACTCACTGAACGTTTTTTATAATTTTATACACGCCTACACATTTTCGACTCATGTCAAAATCACGTGTTCTTTGTGCTTAGTGGTTTTCTCTATGGATTTTCTATTAAATTATTATCGATGGTCTGCAGGTTGGGTTCTGTTCAAAATATTATCTATGGATGCAATATAGTAATTTTGACATACGCACACGTAGAAACTGGTAAAATGAATTGAAATTAGCGAGAATAAGGATTAATAATTCAAAATATTATTACATTAGAGTTGGCACTTTCTATCATTGAATTTATAGAGATAATGATAATTCAAAATATTCTGCGGAATGACGAAACTACAGACTAAATTTGTCGCCGTACACGCATGGGTCATAATGTATTTCGAAACTTTATTGTTTATTTTTTGTGACTATTGTTAGGATATGTAAGAAAATCAGCATAATATTATTATATTATCTAAGTACCAATTGGCGTAGTAAAAATAATTACAAGATAAAAAGACCTTTTTATATACAACGTTTTTAAATTTTCTGTTGAATTATTATGCTCAATATGCTCAAACTTGTACTTGATATGAAGTAAATAAAAAACAAACAATTTAAATAATTTAGTTGCTAGGACTACCGCCGAAGCAACCAATAATAGTCTTTTACTTTTTACAGATTTTTCTGATATAACTTTCCATACAAAACGGAATTAACTGAAAATTAATTCAATTCTACTTAAAGATGGCTAAAAGTATTAAAATAATGCATTGCCATCGTGTTCACATGTCTAAAGTTTCAAATGTCTAGCTAGTCGGGAAGTTAGTTAAAAACCGATTGCAAGATTTGCACCGGACAAATAAGAATACGAGCTAATATTTTTATTATTGTAATAAAATACCGTTCATTACTAATCTAGCATTATAGTACAATTGTGAAAAAAATAACTACCAATTTTGGCTGCAGGCTTAGACAATAGATACAGGCTGCAGGCTTGTTTTTAGTCGTCGGTGATCTCTAAGGAATAACCGATACGATTAGAGACCGACGTTTCGATTATTATAGGGTTCATCGGTGTAATGTGGTCAAGAGTCACACAGAAGCCGGGAAATATCGCCAACTGCGCTAAAGCTGTGGCGTAATACCTGTCCGACTGGCCAAACTATTTATTTACTTGCCCGACACACCTACCGAATGTTGTGTATATTCAGACGTACACATTCTTATTATTATTGAATCATAACAAGAGACATAAAGCTCGAAATATAAATATGAAATCGATTCGTGCTCAGCAGCCCTATGTTCTAACTAGTGATATAAAGTCACCCGACGACATGACGTAATTGTGACGTCAGCCAATACACGCTCGAGGCAAGCCGCCCAACACACACTGCTCACCATAGATATTTGACAAAACACCTATTTGTGTATGGGGACAATGAATAACGCCAGCATTTGACTAGCGTTATTTTCTCGAATGCTATTATCACTCCGGTAGTACGTCACAATGATGTCATATGACGTCATGTCGACCGGGCGACTACAACTCGCAAGTTCTAACATAAGGCCCCAGTATCCGCAGTCTGCGGATAAACACTAGAAGCAGGGCCGCGCCAGGGATGACTGCCGACGGGGTGCACAGGAGAAAATTGCCGCCCTCCCCAAATAATTAACAACTTTACTGGAATACAATTAAAAAAATATTTATGTCATAATTTTCCTAAATATTTTCAAGTATATCACGAAACGATTTGATATAATCGAAACGAGCACAATTTATAATAAAATATTTAAAGCTATACCTCAGCTGAGGAATGGTCTAAAAAGATCGTGACTAGGCGATGCGAGGAATGCGGGTCGCGGGTGCAAATGACGGTAGCCGAACGAAACATAGTTTTTCATAAAAGTTCAACATGCGTCCTTTTTATGTTATGTTTATTATTATATTCGTAATAATAGTAGTATATTCATTGACATGTTTTCTTTTTTAAGTACATACGTAAAGTTTTTTAGTCATCTTTACACGATTTAAGAATATTTTCATCCGACGCCATAAGAAAACGAATAGACGTACAGACGCCTCGACTATCGCTCTCCGAATGACAACACGGCCGTAATTTTACTTATGAACGCTCTTAATGACAAGAAAGATAATTGCGCCGCAGGCAAATTTATTTACTGTCTGTTAAATAAACTCATAAGGCAAATTGCTTTTTCTTCAAATGTACGTTTATGACTCACTTAATTTTCTAGGGCCCTTTGTCGTACAGATAATTAAAATAAGTTTGCAGAAACGTTTTTTTATATTATGCTACGATTACTCATCTTATTGAGTGTAATGTAAGTGTAAAACCAAGGCATCTGCAAAATACATATTTTGCATATATTAGGGTTTGAAGTCTTCGTTTAGTTAGGAAAAATTGAGTTTCTAAAAAAAACCATAATATTTGGTTTATATCTACATTATATTGCATGTTCTTTCAGTTACTTTACTTTTACATTATCAAGTTCACGACTTTTGCAGTTGTTTTGCATTTCATCTCGAAATTGAAAAATTTGCAGATGCCTTGGTTTTACACTCACGGTGCGAATTGTTATGCATTATTAGTTATATATCAGCGACTTTAGTAATATTTTTTATGTCTGATTGATCCTGATAAGATCATATTGGCCTCCACAGAGTGAAAGTTTGAATTAACTGGTGTGTTTTTATGAGAAATGGATGTTAGCCATTTGCCCAACCTATTAGGTCCATACTCCGACTCAAAACACAAATTGAAAAACCCAGAATTCGAACCTAGGACCCACGACGTTATAGGCCGACGCTTAAACCGCTCGGCCATCGTGGGCCAATATATGTGGGCAATTTTTTTTTTAGAATTATTAATAACCATGCCCTTGCTTTTTCGTACAAGGTGGTTGTTAGTAATTTTGAACAATCACATACACCCAGGCTTTTGAGAAAAACACATAAATGTTTTTGTCATGACCGGGAATCGAACCCAGAACTTTCGGGTGGAGGGCCAGCGCCTTACCCACTGCACCACGAGAACCGCCGTGTGAACAATAGGTATATAGAATATTTGTATATCTCGCATTAACTCTCCGATTTATCACTCAGTGTCGAGTGCCCTTCGGCAGTAAGCAATGTATGTAGGTACTTTATACATCTTATAAATTCATATCTCATCACATGATGACTGAGCGGTTACCGCATCGGCTTATTATGTCGTGGGTCCCGGGTTCAAATCCCGGGTCTTGCAAATTCACATTTTGATTTCCAATACGTGTTTTTACCCAGAGTATGGAACTAATAGGTTGAGAAAGTGGCTAACTTTAACATCCAATTCTCGTAAAAAATCTGTTGGTAAAACCTCCACTCTGTAACTGAATAAAATATATTTTAAATAACATCATTTAGAAATATGTTTTTTTTTCCGAACTTATGTCGCCCGGATGTTTCCCACCCCCAAGCCCTTGGCGCGCCCCTGACTAAAACCACGCCTTCTAAACAGCAATCAGTTATATGAATATTTACACTGTGACATAATAGATATCATACGAGGGTGGGTCAATAATTCCTTAGAAAAAAGCATTAAAACAGTTTTTATTTTTGTATTTTTTTTTTATTTCTCAACATAATCTCCTTGGAGCTCAATACACTTGGTTAGACGTTTCTCAATTTTTTTAAACCGTCAGAAAAATAAGTTTTCGGAAGGTCCTCAAAATAAGCATTTGTCCGATCGATGACTTCTTCATTTGAAAAAAAACGTTGTCCACTTAGCCATTTTTTTAGGTTTGGGAAAAGGAAAAAGTCACTGGGGGCTAAATCTGGCGAATATGGTGGGTGGTCGACCAATTCGAACTTCAATTCTTCAATTTTAGCCATTGATCGTAAACATGTGTGAACACGGGCATTGTCCTGATGAAAGAGGATTTTTTTCCTGTTTAAATGAGGCCGTTTTTCTTCAATTTTGTTTTTTAGCTGGTCCAATAAAGATGCATAATAATCCCCTGTTATTGTTTTTCCTTTTTCCAAATAGTCAACGAAAATAATTTCACGTGCATCCCAAAATACAGTAGCCATAACCTTACCAGCTGATTTTACGGTTTTCGCCTTCTTTGGACATGGTTTGCCTTCGCAATCCACTGCTTTGACTGTTCTTTCGTCTCGGGAGTATAGTGGTGTATCCATGTTTCATCTACAGTCAGAAAGCGACGAAAAAATTCATCCGGATTGCGTTGCATGAGCGACAACAGGGCTTTAGAGGCCACCACCCTATTGCGTTTATTGTCGACTGTGAGCAAACGCGGCACCCATCTTGCAGAAATATTTTTCATGCCCAATTTGTCATGTAAAATAGAAATGACGCTACCTTTTGAGATCCCTGTAACCTCAATTATCTCACTCAACTTTAATCTTCGGTCACTTAACACCATATCGTGGATTTTATTGATCATTTCTGGTGTAGTCACCTCTACAGGACGTCCTGAGCGTGGTTCATCCTTTGTTGATGTACGACCACGTTTAAATTCATTTAACCAGTTATAAATAGTTGCAAGTGAAGGAGCAGATATGCCGTGAACTAAATCCAACTCATTTTTTATTTCCTTTGCTGTTAACCCTTTTATATTAAAATGTTTAATAACAGCTCTAAACTCAATTTTCTCCATTTTCCATTTTTCCATTTTCCACAAGCAAATTTGTTTTTTAAATGTACGAGAAACACACAACAACCCGACCAATCTGATTGAAACTTCGCAGCATACTGAATCGGTAGTGCCGCTGCATGAAAACAAACCGCTTACAGTACTAGTCGCGCCACCTGTCGGCTTTTCTAAGGACTTATTGACCCACCCTCGTATCATAAAATTTTAGCACAGTTGTGTTTAGGTTTAGAAAGAATATAAACAAACTTCGAAACAAGATGGTCGCCATCTCGATAATTAGTTTACTGAAAATCCGTTATTACAAAAAATAACAGAGTAAATAAATAACATATTCGTGTTAATAATATTGTATTTATAGGTTGTCTGGGTTCTGACAAAGCTATCTTTGTGCTTGTCCATGCTGACCCTGACCTACCAAACAGCTGCTAGCAAGCATTAAATTAGGCAAATAGGTACTCATTCGAAGGTGTCGGTAGGTTGGTGTACTTGTACAATGTACACGTAACCGCAAAAATATGTTGTTATTATAGTACAAGTTATAATTTTATAACTAATCTACTTTAGTGTATTATAGTGCAGGATCCCATAGACTTTTCGTATACACAATATGCGGAACGCATTCTGACAATTGGAATAGGTTCTAGGGGTCACCAAGATATATAATGTCGATGTTGCCAGGCGATATTAGTGGTCATTTTTTTTTTATTGAGGTTTTAATTTTTTTTCTTATAACCCACCAAAAATTGTTCTGAGTTCTTCAATAAAACCAAGACGGGATCAGGGATTGATTGAAAATGCAATAATTGTACCATGCCATCGGCATGGTCGTAGAACGGCTCGTCCCATTTGAAAAAATAAAACTAGCGGGTAGTACAATGTGTTCAAAATTATAGATTCTTAGGATCCTCCTTGGCTTAAATTATTTTGTTTAGTAGCATTTTTTATAGAATCACCCAGATTGCTTTCTTTACCATATTATATGCATATGGCATGAGTTTGGGTATTATGGTTAATACAGACACAGTGTAGGTTGCACATGTAGGTAGGTGAATAAATGAAATAACGATAACCACTAACCACACTAAGTACACATTTATTAAAAAAAAGAAACAAGTCAAGTGTTCAAACTGCTTTAAGTATCATGATCACAGGTTTTACAAACACTACTCAATACTAAATCTCAATACTATTCAGCCATCTCTTTCCGGCATGATAGCTTATGGTGAATTGTGATACAGCGAAACGTAATAGGTACATACAATTTACATGTAACCTAATAATATAGAATCATTGACCGCAGTCGCTGAGTCGCGTCGCGCAAGAAAAGAAACAGGCTGTCCAAACAAACTCCAATTATTGTATTTGTATGGTTCAGTTCAGATCGTCAGGGCAAACGGTCGGAGCGTGGATCGCGTCGTTTCGTGTAATTTTCCCATCCGAGGACAGACAAGTCAATCAACCAAATAGGCAAATACTGGAGACTGACGAATAAACATATGAGTGTGGAGACAGTTATTGAAGTATACTTAATTGTGAGGCCAACGATGCTGGTGATTCAATAATAAATGATTCATTTATTTTTATAATTCTCTCACGACTGTGAGCAGTTGACGTTTTAAAAATATCAACTTTGAGGTTATCTGAGTATGGGTACAACGTTCAGAGCGGCGAAGTTGTATTTTCATCAAACAGATTCCATACCGAAACACAATAGAGAAAATTAAGTAAGAACACAAATTGCATTATAAAAGATTCATTGCACACCATAAACAATAAAATTTACATATAAACATCATCATTTTTAATACTTACTCTATCGGCGACAATAACTTGGAATTTTATTGATCGTTTTTCCAATAAAATTTAATCGTAGTACATATTTCATTCACTTTCAAAATTTCTATTCAATCATAAATATGCATAAAAGAATGTTGCCAAATAAAATAATTTAACATTTATTAGTGTGGACGATAGTAGAATGTAATATTTATTTTGATAGTGTACTAAATAAAATTTGGTATAATAAAATAATAATCCACAATAATTATGCCGCATTTTCTTACATATAATATGCTATAAAATTAACCTAACTAATTATAAAAGTCACAAGGCACTAAAATACAATAAGCCTACCAATAAAAAAATGGCATTGTTATTGCATGCAACTAAAAGTGACGTGATAAAAAAATAATTTACATTATTTAATTTTATAGTTATAGTAGAAAAAAATCGTGATATCAAAAATATCGCTACATAACGAAGTTTATTTTACAACGTTTTGCTTAACTCGTATTCTTATTTGTCCGGTACAAATCTTGCAATCGATTTTTAATTAACTTCCCGACTAGCTAGACATTTGAAACTTCTAGAATATATCAGAACACGGTGCCAATGCATTTTTTTTATTACTCTTAGCCATCTTTAAGTAGAATTAAATTCATTTTTAGTTAATTCTGTTTTGTATGAAAAGTTATTTCGGAAGAAATCCGTAATCCAATCCACTATTATTGGTTGCCCTTAGGAAATTATTAATATATACGTGCGTTACTATAGAAATCAATATGAGTGTCAAAATGACATTTCAATATTATTTCTATCAAGTACATTTTTTTTTTGATCGTTTAAGCTAGTCAAGTCAAGTTTATATGATTCAACAGAAAATTTAAAAACGTTGTATATAAAAAGTTCTTGTTATCTTGTAATTATTTTATTTACAAACAATGCATTCAATGTTGTCATTGTAAAGAATATTGTAGGTTCTCCAGTCACCAATGTAGCCATCTAAAACGCTTTGGGTAATATAATAAGTTTACGTAGCTACCTCTATTATAGTAATACAATTTATATACTAAAAAAACTACTTCATAACTATAGATAGACTATAGAATATATTATAGTGTTATCCAAAGCTTAGCATGGTCACATCATTTTCAAGAGCGAGGAAAAGTTCCAACAGTACAAAATCATGAGTCAGCTGACGTTTATTTATATACAAAATTAATAATATTTATTTACACTTCATACGGCGCCGTGCATTCGGCATGGTGTGCCAATTGTAGCTTCTTGACAAACGGAAAACTCAGAATAACTTAATAAAACCAGTCAAGCATTTTTTTGTCAATTTTATATCAAAAATTGTGTTTGATTTTTTTTAAATTAGACCACATTTGATCGCAATTAGACCATCAATACATAAATCCTAAAACACGCGCAAATCACGCGAAAACGACACTATTGTTGATTATTTAAGAATTTCGCGTCGATTTATACACACAACCGATATATTATTCAGATTGGATCGAGCATAGTAGGTATTATTAGAAGAAAATTGGCATTTAAATATATATTATCTAATGTTAAAAGGCGACTTTTCTACGAAAATAAGAATTTTCGTAGAAAAGTCGACAATTAAAAATCATTCCGCTGGAATGTTCGAACACCACAGTAGCGTTCAAAAATTTTAACATTTAAATAATTCGTATTTTCGAAATGGGATGAGGATTGAATGAATAAAAGTGGTTGAGTATATGTAAGTTGTACGTATGCAGTTCATCGTGGGACACTTATTCTTGCGCCGCAGTACGTGAAACATGAGTTTGTATAACATTTTATCAAATGACGAGTTCTCCTTTAAACATTTCACCGTGGAATATATTTGTACATATCTTACAAAATGCGGCGATAGTTTGCAAATAGTACTGTTCCAATTAGATTAACCCTAAACTAACGTAACCTAACCTAACCTAGTAAAGACATCTCCACATGTTGCAGCTTGTAGCATACGTACAAATATACTCCACGGTGAAATGTTCAACGAAGAACACGTCATTTGATTAAATGTTACACGAACTCATGTTTCACGTATTGCCGTGCACGAATAAGTGTCCTGCGGTGAACTATTTATGTACAAATTTCCGGATACGAATAAAAGTGACATAAACATTGGACGAAGAGTGATTCGTAGGAAGGAAATGTGGAGAGTGGGGCTGGGGAGTTGTTGGTCGTGGACGACTGAAGGAAACCATCGGAAGACCTGTTGCCATGGAGGTGGAGAGTAGAGAAGGCCAGACCTCGATTTGGGCATTAGCGATATTAAATACAAGTGACAAATAAGTAAAATAAAACTGCTTAGGAGCACATACACATCATCAGACACATATTTATGCATGAAAATGGATTCAAACAAGTAATTGGCTTTTATGAAAATTTAATTCCATTCATAAGATTGGATTTCAATCCATGAACTTATATTTTAATCAATTGTTATTATTCTTATAGCAACGTAGAAAATTTGAATGTTAATAAACATAAAGAAATGTAAATATTTTTCATGGAATACTAATAATGGATAATTTTACAACCATACCTCATTTAACCCATTACAGACAGAATTAATTTTTCAGGATCACTTAAAAAAGCACACTGTTTACTAAAATTGATATAACTCATGTATTATTCATTCAATTCAAATAAATCTTTTAAATATTTATAGGTTTTGAATTTTTCTATGAAGTATTTACATTTCAAGTAAACTTTGTGTATAAGTGGAATGAAAAAAACATGTCAAATATAGTTTTTTGGGTTTTTTTAACCTTTTTTTATACAAAATGACATAGATAAAAAGTCCATGATAGAAGTAAATAATAAAAGGAAGATATACTAAAACTGGAGCTAAATATAATACTCTTCAAGGTATTTAGAAGATGGAGGGCGATTTTATGTTTTTTAATGTTTCAAACACCTCATACCTAGCGAACTGATGATTATATTGACAAATTTAAATAAAAATAGATTTTATAAATCAAATATTTCTAAAAAAATATATTGGACTATATATAACTAACATCATAAAATGATAGCTACATTTATATTATTAAGTAATTTCAACTTTAAAAAAAATCACAATATGATTTTTTTTTTTTTTTTTTTCATCATGTCCTGCATCCTGTAACACCGGCGCCAAATTGGCGCCGATAGGGCGCGATGGGACTAGAAACTATAATAGCGTATTTTAATTTGAAGACGATTTACTAAACTTGGCTACCTATACACATTGCTCGTTTAAATCCTCAGCTTCTCAAGCTGTTACACAAAATAAAAATCAAAAAGTAACTTTTAAAAATACTACAGGATGGATCTGACCATTTCCCACTGAAGAAGGAAGCCGATACATTACACGACTGGTCCTACTTTTCGACCCTCCCGTTGTCTATGGATGACCTGTCATTGCCTGTCATTGTCTATGGAGTGCTCATACTGACGCGTCTGTCGTGTTCACTTGTCGGAGTATTCTTAGTTTCAGATTTCTTTCAGATTATTTTAACGTATCTTGGAGACCTTGGAGTTCATCTGATTTAGTGGTTATGTGTTACAGTGTTATTAATAATTGGAAGTGACGATCAACGTAAGTAAACTTCTTCTGTGTATACTATCATAATACACTAGGACGTTTGTCAATGTGACAGTCGATTGTAAACGACTATAACTTTTTTTTTCTTCGACCATGTCCAATCCTAATAGGATCATATGGGCCTCCACAGAGTAGAGGTTTGTATTAACAGATTTTGTTTTTTACGAGAAATGGATGTCAGCCACTTGCTCAACCTATTAGGTCCATACCCTGACTCACACACAAATTGAAAAACAATATATGTGTACTTTGCCAGACCCAGGATTCGAACCTGAGACCCACGGCGTGATAGTCCAATGCTTGAGTCGCGCGGCCACCGTGGGTGTCAACTAATAACTTATTATTATACTCTTCAATCATTATAAAATACCAAACTCAGCTTGCAAGTGCGTTATCAATAAATAGTATGGCAGTGGACCACTCGTTACTTGTGCGAAAAGTTATGCTCAGGCTTTATCAATCTAAAGATGGCGGTGATCTGACCGATTTCATAAAGGAATAATTTATTTCAATATGACGAAATGATTACCTACCGCCCGCAACACAACCTACCGTAACACACATCTAGGTACGTAGTAAGTTGTGTTAGAAGTATGATTATATTTTTATTTTATTTTATTTTTAACACATAATAATTATAATATAAGTAATGTTCTTAAAAAAAACATTATCATGTTGGTAATTAATAAAAAGTGATTCTTACACATTTTTTCCCTTCATGGAAATTTCCCATTAAAACGCTGCAGAACATAATTCGTGAAATTCGTTAATTACCAAAACCACATCCATATTTTTAATGTTGCCAGTGCTTAGTAAAGACCTTTATTGTTTATGCGAATATACACATATTTACTCTTTTTTCTTCTTCCGAATGACATATTTTTGTTGCTAAGCCATCGGTGGATTAATGACTAGTTAAAAATTGATAAAGATGGCATATAAAAAAAGATTAGCGTCTTAAAGGATTTAAATTTGACGATAAGACAAAACTATATGACTGTATATAACGCGACGGTCATATAAATTAAATGTGTTTCATCTTTTAGTAGGTATTAGGTACCTAGGATTTGCTATTTAGCATATCAATAAAGAAATTAACATTTTTCATCGATTAATGTAGGGCTTAACCATAATCCCAACATCATCTTTTTATTAAAAATATCAAAGTCATAGTTTATGACATACCGTTCGAAATTATAACCTGCCGCCTCTGAAACCTTAAAATTTTAATACAACTTTCATGATATAAGTATTTTAAGTAGATGATACCTAATAATGTTATTATTTGTCCGCAGAATATGTAGGTACTAGTGATTGAATTTGCCTTCTACGTAGTATGTAAAATTTATACCTACATAAACCTGTATAATCAGGACAACGCACTTCAAGACATGACAATAACAATATGTCAAGGGTCACACCAAACCACAACCACCCCGCACCACCCCTTTCTTAATCACGCGTATCACGGGACACTACATTAGGATGTGAAGAATCATTTTTTATGACCGGGAATGTCTCAGCGCATCTATTCTATACACAAGACTGCTTTCGGCCGCTACGGCAGCTATCTAGGGTAGGTTGTATCGATGTATTAGCACTTATTCTAACTATTAGATTAATAACCCCTAGGTTACAGCCCTGTAAGCCCCACTTGTGGGGGCCATGTCGTGGGTACTCTCAAGGATATAATGAGAACTATCAAACCCTAAATTTCTTCGACGGTCAGTTCCAGGTTCAGTTTGAAAAAAAACTATCAAAAATAAAATTCTAAGCCCAGGTTCTCGTTTAAAAAAACCTGCAGTGGAGGAACCTTCTAATAAACCCAAATTCCAGTGTTTTTAAATTTTATAGATATCCCGCGTTTACTATCAAGATTTCTTTAAGGACTTTGGCACACAAACTAGGTACCTACTCTACTTGATGCCAATTCAAATTAAATCGTATACTCGCATCGGGTATTGCTTATTTGAAATCGGGCTGAGGCATCTACAAAATCAATTATGTTCGACATGCTGAGTGAGTATTAATACGCGAAAACGTTAGAATCGTAACACTAATAATATGGTATCTGTGCTGGGTTTTCAAAATTATGTACCAGGGTTCGGTTCCCATTCTGTTAATACGTCTGTTCAGTATGCGCGTCAGTGTTGCCAACCGTACTATAATTATAGTAGTTGTACTATAACTTTGGTCCGCGTACTATGTACGATATAAAACAGGTATAGTACGCCCAAAATACTATAATTTTGAATATCGGAAAAAATATGTAAAAAGTACTAAAATTTCGATATTTCCGTTCGATAAATTAGTGCAAAGTATTATAATTTCGCAATATAAAAAAGATTTGGACAACTTGTAAAAAAATACTCGAAAAACGTAAAAAAAACCCTTGACTTTGGTTTAAAATGAAATTTCTTAATTTCTTCGGGAAGTATTTTTGGTCGGAGGAGGTATCTAAATAGAAAAGGGGTCTCAGAGTTTCGCAAATTCTCTGTTATTTTTTCTGTGAAACAAAATACCTGGTACATTTTTAACAGATGGCAACGCGTACTATATGTTTTCCCCAAATACTATAATTTTGGAGGCTCTGTACTATAATTTCATTTTGAAAAGATGGCAACACTGAGTTGCGCGTGCAACATGTTTCAATGTTCAACGATTACGGTGGCAGACGCTTGTTGAATTTCATCAAAATCATTACAATGACTGGATACCGGCTTCCGTATGTGGCACAAGTATAATGAAATAATATCATTGCGATTGATAGATCGATAGCTTCGGTTCCAACACTAAACAAAGAACGATAAGAATATATGATAACAATTTCCATAATCAACGGCGCTGTTCTGTCAACTTGGAAATATGACCAGTTATAATTAATTGATTATTTCATCAAAAATTATCTTATAGTAAATTAATTCACCGATTTAGTACCGCGCACTCTGCTTTTTGTGAAAATCACATTACGTATGCTAGCGGGCAATGTCTTCATCAAGGCGTTCGGCTCAGGTATTTTCGATTCGAGGTTCTCTGTCTGAAATCTGAATATGTAGACACTGAGGAATACATACATAACATAACACACAAGTTGATTAATTCAGCAATCACTGTGCATTAGATTTCATATCTCGGCGACGTGTGATGGATCGATTTCGTTTGAAGGTCGCAAACCGTCCAATAGGTAATTAACAGGCCTCAAGAAAAATCTATTTTGATAGTTTAATTATTAATAAGTGGTAATGAACAAATGCTGCATGATAATTGTTACAATTTAAACGGTTCTTATTCAACCTGTCCATAGGCACTGTAGCCTACAATGTACAGGCAAAACGCATATTACATAGTCTTGCACACAAGTCCACATTAACATATTTATAAATTTAGTACAATCATAATATGATCAAATAAACGGATATCAAAAAGTGTTCACACGTGTTTCACTGGTCACCCACCAACACAAATCCCACAGTGGTGACCCCGACGAAACGTAGTCCTAACTAACTATGCATTTGTTAAATTTGTTTAAATGCATCAGACCATTTATATAAAATCTTCAATCATATTACCTATATGTCATGTCAGAGAGATTGATTTATCTAGATACATTAAATGTAAAGTCAATTTGATAAAAGTCGTATACTAAGTAACCCATATCAATTGATTTTGGCGACATGACTGTCGGCTTTCGGCATCGTCATGCACTATTTACCTATATCCATATGCCTATGGTAAGCACACGATTGACAAAAATATAGTTTATTACTGTTTAAATCACAGAACAGATTAATAAATAGAATTCCGATATGCTATTCCCCAATACACTAGATTTTGACACAGGGTTTTGAATGTGTGAGTGTCCTACGAAAATGAATACACATATACGTGCAATAGTGTGTATTGCAACTTTAAATACACCAATATTGAATAGAGCGTCAGTGCATAAAACGAGAGCAGTTAAAACGAACGACAAGCGTATTTCTTTCTTTACACGTATTGAAGTTTATCGCATATTCTTCCACACTCGAGATCAGTTGCCTGTTTCTCCACACCCGTTAGGTATTTCATTTCCCATTATTTTTGAGTTCTCTGGTTTAAAGAAACATAATATTATTAAAATAAATTACAAAGAATTGTCTAAATATTGGAAAACTTGAAGTGTTTTTTAACAGCATGTAGCGGTGGCAAAGGGTGGGAGGTATGCTGTTAAGATTCGCCATAAATACTTTGTCATTCTTATAGACTATAATTTACAGTGTTGGTTAGTTTTTAAAATTCAACTGAACCCTGCGAAATCCAAGCCACAAAACAGCGATTCTTTTGGATCAGTGCAAAACCTTCATCAATTAAAATTGAAGCATTATTCCTTCAGTCGTTCAGTAGGTATTAATAATTATTTACATTATAATTATTTATTTCCTACTTAAGATTATTCAGTTTAAAATATGTCGGCTTTATAATCTAAATGAAAAAACAGTACGTTGTTGTATATTATGTTAGATATTGCATATTATATGTTGCTATATGTTCGATATTGATTACCGAGTAAACGTATTATGCCGGGTCCACACTGGCAACATGTCGCGCGACAACTTCGTTAAATTTTACGATAAGTATGATATTCATCAAAAAAATTCTTAAGCAATTATCATACTTATCGTAAAATTTAACAAGGTTTCCGGCGACATGTTGCCAGTGTGGACCCGGCATTATGTTTAACCAATCAACAAATATATTAAAATTCTATACTCCTTACATACGTTGATGGGTTACATGTAAATTGTACGTAAAACATTTCACCGTGGCACAGTTCGCCGTAAGCTTTCTTATCGGAAAGAGATAACCGTACTTTACGGTCTCCAATTTAATTAGATTCAATATGAACGTTAATTCAATTTTCATAGCTGATTTTGGCAAAATTCATGAATTCAAGAATGATAACCTAACCTAACCTAACAAATAATCCAGTATATCGGCTATTTTCAAAAATTGTTTGCTGCTGGCTTCCTGTAAAGTGTAAACCGACAAGAACAGTGTTAATATATTTAGACATGAACGCAACTGGTGCGTTGCCCATCAAGTGGCTATTAGATATAATTAGCATGTTATTTAAGACTGCTGACTAGATAAATACTTTTTAATTAACACATTTAAATAGCATACTAATTATATCCTGACCTGATCGTTACGCGCTAGGCGCGTCTTTAACGTCCAATGTATTAAATGTGGTAATTAAATATTAATTACAAGGTCCGCAGCGAATGGAAACGGTGAAGTGTGATACGGCGAACTGCATGCGTACAAGTTTCCGGACACGATTTTTTTATAACGATAACAAAACCAAACCTTATATTGCCACTGTATACATACAATACTATCAAGGTATCTAACAAAGACATGTTTCCTTGTTGAATCAATAGGTAGATAAGATTATAAAGATTAAAAATTAAATAAAGATTAAAATACCTACATTTAAAATTAAACCGTTGAATGATTAATCCATAACAAATACGTCACCGTCATAGATGAGTATTGATTCTTTGCGTGCTCCATCAGTGTCGACTTGATATAAAATAAAGCAGAGTAAAAAAAATATGCACGAATTCAATAATTAAAAATTGGCCCAAGGAAACGAGGAAACGAACGTACAGTTTAATTAGTACGCACGTTAATGAAGAAACTGGTTGGCAACGTCTAAATTATTGATGATATCAACAACACATTTTCCAATGCATTCTGCACGTGACGTTTTTGTTTATTTATTGTTTATATGACGAATCGTATCAGATTTTTATCGCAAACAATGTATGACCATCGTCTTGTTGATATATTGAGTGCTATATAACAAGTTATACGTTCTTGAGTTCTGGAAAAGTTATAATAGAAAATAATCTATAGATATATTCAGTAATGACGCTACATTATTAGCGGATAGAAAACAAGAAAAGGCATGTAAAAGTTTTATTCCAACATTAGTTTTTACACTTGCTAATTTACTTATAGATAATAACGTAATTAATAAGGTTTTCACGTTCTATTATTATTATTATCCTGTTATCTAAACCAGTGCTCCGCGACCTTTTCCCACCCACGGCACACCAATGGTCTTCCCAGAAATCCGCGGCATACCACACGTAAAAAAATTTATACACCAAAACATGGACCCCACATCCTGAAGGGGGACCCCAGGCCAAGATCTTTGGCGGCCCCCCCTACCTATAGCTAGGTTGAAGACAGCGTGATACTCTAAAATAGCATTTTTAAAATAGTGTTCGAGGTAAAATTAATAGTAAAGATTTTATGTTTAGCAATTTTTCGTATGGTTATATTATATTAATATAATTATGGTTAGTTGTTGGGTTAGGAATAATTATTTGTCGAGTATTGACACCATAATAATAAATTGTATCCTACAATAAGATGTTTTCAAATATTAATACTAGCGTAGTAAAATAGCGCCGCAAGCGACTTTATCTCACTCGAAAATAGGAGCTGAACTGCGATAGTTTTGTCGGAAATCCGAGGATATTTTTTATTAACCGAAATCCAGAAAATAACCAATGGAACATCGGCGAAGTTCAGTTTTAGCGTCCCGTCATTTATCAATTCAACAAATTCCTCTCGAATTTATAGGAAAAGCGCTTCTATAGAATTTTCGGCATTGGTTGCAAAAAGGTTTCGTATCCAGTCGCATTGATTGTATGAAAGTACTGATAAAATTTCTTTTGCAGCAAAGTTAAATGTTTTTGAGACGGATCCAAAATTGATTGCTTGTTTTCAATGGTGGTCTTGTAGTTCCTTTGCAACATTTGTAGAGATCCTTGTCTAAACTCCTTCTGCCAAAGTTCGAGTTTATTTTTGAATTCTGCTAATTTATCAGAGCACGTCAATATATTTTCATTCTGACCTTGCATTGTTTTATTAAGTTCATGCAGGTGCTCAAATATATTACCAGCCATGTACGCAAATTTTGCTATTGCACCGCGGCACACCTAGCATCGTCTCACGGCACACCAGTGTGCCGCGGCACACCGGTTGCGGAGCACTGATCTAAACGACAATTAACTGTTTTCGTTGTCAGTAGTATATAGTATATTAATCTATGGTTGCAGTGTGCAATCACCATTGGTAAGTGCGCATAGTACCCGGTGGTGACGAATGGTGAAACCCGGATCGCAAAAACCGATTAAATGGAATAGTAAAAAACTTAAATCAATTTTATTAGAGTTTAAATCAAATTCCATTAAGTACCATTGATCGATAGTATTTTTGGTACAAGTCGGTTTACAGGAATGAAAACATAACCCAACCTAACAAATAAACCAGTATATCGTGTATTTTCAAAAATTGTTTACCGCTGGCTTCCTGTACAGCGACAAGAACCGTATTATTACAACGTTTTTATTAGGTCGTATTCTTATTTGTCCGGTACAAATATTGCAATCGATTTTTAATTAACTTCCCGACTAGCTAGACATTCGAAACTTTTAGAATATATCAGAACACGATGCCAATGCATTTTTTTAATACTTTTAGCCATCTTTAAGTAGAATTGAATTCATTTTCAGTTAATTCTGTTTTGTATGAAAAGTTATTTCGACAACATTATTGGTTGCTAGGGCTCTGGGGTCCTAGCAACTAAATTATTAATATATACGTGCGTTACTATGGAAATCAATATGACATGTCAAAATGACATTTCAGTATTATTTCTATCAAGTACAATTTTTTTTGATCGTTTAAGCTACTCAAGTCAAGTTTATATGATTCAACAGAAAATTTAAAAACGTTGTATATAAAAAGTTCTTTTTATCTTGTAATTATTTTTTATATAAATGTATGTTTCAAGCCCTAGAAGTGACAACAGTCAGATGCACAGAGAAAATAGGTACTATGATCCGAGAAATTGCGAAGTTGAGGACGTGGTCATGTGGATAAAATAGAGGAAACATTCGTGGAATGAACACGTGGAACGTATATGACCAAAATGCTGGCAGGCCTCCCGAAAAAAGGAAACACATCCAAGCCACGGGATAATTTTCATCGACTCAGCGAAGATTTTTTTTTCAATATTTTTTTTTCTTTCAACCATGTCCGATCATAATAGGACCATATGGGCCTCCACAGAGTAGAGGTTTTTATTAACAGATTTTGTTTTTTACGAGAAATGGATGTCAGCCACTTGCTCAACCTATTACGTCCATACCCTGACAGACACAAATTGAAAAAACAATATGTGTACTTGCCAGACCCAGGATTCGAACCTGGGACCCACTGCTAATACGTTGGCCAATTAATAAGATTGTACTGTTAATATGTAAATAATTGATTTGAATAATCATACGAAAAATAATGTATAAATTACTTGTCTAAATACGACCCCAAAAGGTTTTTGTAATTTATCTAATTAGGCTGTCGTAAAAAAAAGGTTGCTTAGCAGTAGTATATTACAAGAAGAAAAGGAGACATGGGTAGATAAAATTGATTCACCACAACTAAGGACCATAATACAATGTATTATCAATATTATTTATAATGCAATGCCACATTGCGGTAAGAAGGTTTTTTTTGTTAAATGTAAATACATAATAAACAAACATGTAATACCTAACGTTTTATTAAATAGATGACGTGTCATCATAACACACAATATGCCAATAAAAATTTTCAAAATTATGTATTTTCATGACAATGGATTTTGCATGATTTTTTAAACGATACATTCACCATGCACCGTATGCCTTAAAATCAAAGTAAGTAAAATAATTCATAAGCATATGATAATAAATGATAATCCTCAAATTTTATAATAGAGTAGGTTATCTAAAATATTTTTAATACTGCGTATTCAATATAAGATAAATAATACCTACGGTAAAAATACCACAATGTTTAGGTATCTACCTATTTGATAGATAATAGATAAATTATTGTTCTAGAAATTGATAAAATCTTAGGTAGGTACTATCTTTAAAAATAGAATTGAGATGTTAACATAATATGTAAAAAAACAATATAATAAGTTTAGTATATTATGTACAAAGATACTACATCAAAGTAGCATATATATATTGATACGGTGGTATACATACAACAAAGACATGACATACTAACAAGTCGATACAGCCACAAGACCACGACTCCGGTCTCTGGCTGAAGTGAAAAAGTACCTCCAGACCAAAGCGCTGGAGCGCAAATCGGAGCAGGAGCACGGAGCGGTGTAGCAATGGGGTTTCACCCGGACCACCGAAAATTTGTAGTGCTCCACTGCCCGGATGTTTTTTTAATTATTAAATTTTCGTCCAAAAATCCAATTAAAATATTATATTAGACACTTTGCAACACTGAAATTATTTGAAATACAGCAACACTGCCGAGTGATAAATAACCTCACTTTTATGACAGAAGCGGCAAATGAAAGACGATTTGCTGTCGGTTTAGTTTAATAGAATCAATAATGAAAATGACGATTATTTTTAAACTATTTTTTTTACATTTGTATACATATTAAAACTTTTTACCTGGAGCGGAGTAACTCAAAAAAGGGTCCGCTCCAATACTCTGCTCCAGACTCTCTCAACTGACAATTTAAAGCAAATGAACTCTTGGAAGGCTACCTCATGCTATATTTATATTATTATTATGACTTATTGTCATCTTGACATGCTCTTTTCCTTCATAATTCTCAGCGTTTCTCGTAATAAGTACAGGCTGTTGCTGTTGCTAAGTACTTATTGTTGCGGGTGATGTTACATGAATCCAGGAATTGCTTTTTTCTATTATTATGAATCATCAGAAAAAAACATAGTACGCCCTAATAATTACCTAGACTAAGTCTACAGTAAACATTGTAAAATGTTTTCATGTGTTAATTATAACTTTAAACGTTTATAGTACCTAAGATTTATAATATAATTGATACGCGCTATAGTGCAACTATATTACCTTCGCTATATCTTAAGGCTATACTTCAGCTGAGGCATGGTCTAAAAAGATTGTGACTAAGCGATGCGCGGATTGTGCAAATGACGCGAGCCGAACGAAATATAATTTGTCATTAAAAGTCAACATGCGTCATTTTAATGTCATGTTTATTATTATATTCGTAATAATAATAGTATATTCATTGACATGTTTTCTTTTTCAAGTACATGCGGAACGTTTTTTAGTCATCTTTACACGATTTAAGAATATATTCCTCCGACGCCATCACAAAACAAATTGACGCGCAAACAGGTCCTCTATCGCTCTCCGACTGGCAACGCGGACGAAATCACGTCCCACATATTGTTGAAAATTATTTGCCGTTTCACATAATGTACGCTCTTAATGCGAGGCGCCCTATTGTAAAAAAGGTTGTGCATTACTGGCTCAATGCAACATCAGCAGTATGTCCAAATATTCAAAATAGATATATTATAAATTATAACGTATAACTAATGAAACATGCAACACATTACAGATTAACCGACCAAACCAACACAGAATAATTATCATTGAACTGAGCTTTCGTTTTTGGCATAATATTATCACGATCTACCACATATTGTGTTCCGTTGCGATTTACTATAGATATTTGTGTACTTTAGCATAAACCCCCACACGATTAACAATTATTTCAATAACAGTCATCATTATCTAAAGGCATTAAGGGCCCACATGCTCAGCGTAGGTCAAAATGGAGCTTGTATGGTATTTTCAGAGCATAACCCTGGACATTCGTTAAACGTTGTAGATAATCTATTTATATAATTTCGAAGCCTTATTATCCTTTATATTTATTTTAAACATTTGATGACTGCATAAAGTATTTTTATTACATAAAATAGTATTCTTTTAAACCTCTCGCTCTAATGTTTTAGAATATAGTCATATTTCAGTACATCCATGTGCAGTGGTGTTAAGATTTTTTACATTTATTAATTTTTAAACGCATTTACAAAACCATTAGTAAAATTAATGTTAACATTATATAGTGACATATTTACGATAAAAAAATATATTTTATAATCTTTGTGATCCCAAATTTGACAAGAATTAGGCATTTTATTAATCAAAAAATGGGCACGATTAACACATTTGAAGACAATTCTAAAGATATATTCTAAAACATTAGAGCGAGAGGTTTAAAAGAATACTATTTTATGTAATAAAAATACTTTATGCAGTCATCAAATATTTAAAATAAATATAAAGGATAATAAGGCTTCAAAATTATATAAATAGATTATCTACAACGTTTAACGAATGTCCAGGGTTATGCTCTGAAAATACCATAAAAGCTCCATTTTGACCTACGCTGAGCATGTGGGCCGTTAAGGAGAATATCTTGCAACCTAAATAGGGCGGTTTGTAGTTGAACAAATATAAAAGTAAATAAGTAAGTACCTACATTTATAAAATCGACGAAGCGTATGCTAGTGGGTTAACAATCACGACAAATGCATGCACATCCTACCTACTCCATGAAAAAAATATCAGCTGTTAACCAACACAAGACCACATTCTTTAGCTGCACAGTGCACACGCATCGCATCGTTTACAAATTTACAATGGACCTTCCACTATACCTCCGCGACAAACAAGAAACAATATTAGGTATGTAATATTGTAATATATATATATATATATATATATATATATATATATATATATATATATATATATATATATATATATAATATAATATAATATAATTACAACAACATTGAGTAGGTACATCTCGAATATCATTATTTTAATGGTCTTATGATATCATTTATTTGATATAATATAATATGTGTGTGTTAACCACAAGATACATAATATATTATGTTGATAATATTTATTTTATACAATAAAATTGTAAAAATCAATTAAATTAATAAAATTGTACTTATATTTATTTTCATTCCAACAATTAGTATAAGTACAGCATAATATTAATAATATAATGCTGACATTATCCAGTGATCAGAAATTCTTCTTATATGTTTTACCAAGTATATTATTATGATAAATTGATGCTGTCCAGGTAGGTAAGTACATAAAACACTACCGAGGTCGGGTCTAGCATAATATGGGTCGAATGATGCGTGTATCACAGGCCTCCGTGAGCTGTCATACCGGAGTACTTATATCATTAAGATCGCATTGTTCGTTTCACCTTGACATAAGTTGTGCGTATGTTAAAAAAACCCTAAACTAAAAACGTAAATATTATGTTGGTGATTTTTATAAGTAAAATTTGGTGTACTTTAATGGCGTTAACTGTGAAGTATTTATTGGTGGTAAAACATCATATTAATTAAAATATAACATACTGTGCAGTGTTCGTTCCACACCATATACTTAATAACAACTTGCTTACTTTTTTAAAACTTTAATTAGTGTTTATACGTCTTCTACAATAAATAAGTTTAATCTACAGATTTGTTAATAAAAATAATTATAAGATAAAAAGAACTTTTTATATACTTACCACGTTTTTAAATTTTCTGTTGAATCATATAAACTTGACAATTCTATGTATTAATAATTTAGGACAAATAAGGCAATTGTCAACAAATCATTCTTTTGCTATTTTGCAAAAAACAAACAAATAAATATAGACTACTGTAATGTCATATTGATTTCCATGGTAACGCACGTATATTATATTAATAATTTAGTAGCTAGGACCACCCCCTTAGCAACCAATAATAGTGGATTGGATTACGGATTTCGTCCGAAATAACTTTTCATACAAAACAGAATTAACTGAAAATGAATTCAATTCTACTTGAAGATGGCTAAAAGTATTAAAAGAATGCATTGGCATCGTGTTCTGATATATTCTAAAAGTTTCAAATGTCTATCTAGTCGGGAAGTTAGTTAAAAATCGATTGCAAGATCTGTACTGGATAAACATCCACCGAACAAACAAGAATACGAGCTAAGAAAAACGTGGTAATAACAACACGATCTCAATGCTATACGGCCATATATTTCCGGTACAACAGCTCACGATCAACTGGGATACATAAACTACATACGTACAATTTACATGTAACATTTCAGTAAAACTGTCTGCTTGTATTTTAAGGAAATAATGGAAAATGGTGTAGGTATTACGCATTCCTAACAACCACCGATTGAACAAAGATTTTGGGGAATCTAACATTATTCAGATAATCAAAAACCGCACTAAGAATAATAATGGTGGAATATGGAGTTGAAAACACCAGACTGACAACTCTATCCTGACTATTGGAACACTGTATACCTAGTCCAGACCATGGTACGTCGTATACAAGATACATTGTATAAAAAACTGTTAGGGAAATGAAATTATTAATGTATCATTCATGGCAATATAAAAGTTCTTTAATAGAGTTCGACAATGGATCCTCACACAGAGAAAAGGTGGTATGACAGCGGGTCGCAGTTTTAAATATAATTCATTATTGTTAATTGATTTTCATCATCACTCACCACCACCCATGAATCTATATAATAATATGGGCTTATTCATCTCTATCAAACTTATCTGGCGGCCGAAGTGTGGTGAACTTTTTTTGAAATGAAATGACATTAGCATTGTAACACACCCTCAATAGCACGACACAAATCTGGCTAGCTCACTTGTTAGTGCACGTACCATAGGGTGGTTATTAAATGTTTATAGTTTTTTTTGGAAATGTATACAATGTGAATTAAAGTCTTAAAGAAAATATTAAAATCTGTTTATTTATTTATTTTGTTATAACACGGTTTTTATCATTTAAAACATTTCAGGGTTTATACATCTAATTTTTAACTTTATATAAAAAGGATTATTTATTTAGGAACTTATTTTTTAATATTCAATTGATAATTTTTACTTATTTAGTTATTAACTGGCACGCCATAAAGGAGCGTGAGTTTTATACTATATTCCTAGAGGAGCCGAATCGAACTCAACTATCCTATCAGAAGAGCGAAATCGAACTGATCTTAGACTAATATACTTTTGAATTGACGCACTCGATCTCGGGAGAGGCCTTATTTTTTTAAAGGCTGTCCCCCTTCAGAGGCACCACCTAATTAGCAGTGCGATCGCGCGTATTATTCCTTAACATTTAATTTGTTATAAACTCTTATTCTAATCTATAAACAATTAGGTAAAATTATTTAAAGCATAATTACGGAAGAAAGCTATGTAGAAAGTTAAGTATTTAAGAAGTTATTTCAATTTCCAAATTATAAAAACATATCTCCCGCCGAAAATTGTCTCTTTGTTTAGAATCGGTGTGAGCGGTGCACACACACTATCAAAATAGTCCCGATTCACGCATATCGAGTGATTGACAGAATACGCAGTGCAGTGCGTGTATTATTTTAAATTTACAGATTTTATTTAAACACGTTATTTATTTTAAATTATAAAATGCAGCTACTGAATTTAATTATACAAAACAAAACTACTGAGTTTAATAGTAACCCTCTTCGGTAATTTTGCTATACATATTATTATATTTTAATCCTCGCTTACATTTATTTATCTCAATTCTCATTTACTCCGGCATTCATCTCCTTTATAGTATAACAATTTTACATCTTCCTCACATACCAGTATACATATTTATTATTAAGATATTTCTTTATTTAAAACTTACGTGCTAGGTACATACCATATTATTTGAAATCATAATTAAACAATTTAAATATTTACTTAATCTATTGACTCCATTCGTCACCTCGCATACTTGTTTCAATTTCTTCCCGCCTAGTGTACACCAGTGCATACACAGAGCGAAGACTTAAACTGAAATAGAAAGATAGTTTGACGATTTTCCAAGGGATTTTAGTTACGAGTTTTATAAAGCCGCCGGGGTAAAGATTAGGTGACAATGTTTGGGCCATCAAATATATATTATATTATCATAGATATTTAAACGGTATTTTATGTTGGTGTTAATTGGTAATGTTGGTATGTATGGAATAACATTGATATGATAAGATAAAATAAACCATGTTCAATAAGCATTTTATATATTTAATAATTACAATAACTATATTCAATATAGTCATATAACATTTATTTAATAAAACTTTGTTATAAGTGAATACAGGAAATTAATTTCAATGATAAACAGTTTCATTATCTAGAAGTCTCTAATCAGGAATAGAAAACGTAATGAGTAGATTATAAATTTAATAATATTGTTGAAATTAGCCAAACAAGTCTACACACATGAAGACAATTATAATGAGAACAAACATTGCAGTTTATTGACATTTTTTTTTAAAGTAACTGTCTTGAAGCATTGTAAACTATATTTTTTTGCGAAGACTTCTCTTTTTGGAATCCAGAGGGCAAACGAAAAGCTGGCGGTCTGCCTAGTAAAAAAATGGCGAACAAATTAGAGACCAAGGATTCTGGATACTAGATAGAATCGGAGTATTGGGTAAAGAAGATACTTTTATATTAATCAAGAGAACCCCATTTTTCGGAAACCTTCTATCAAAATAATGATGGCAAAAAATAATTCGAGAGGGTGGCGCTCAGAGGTGGTTATCGGGTACCAAGGGTGAGTCATATGCGAGTATGTGGTACAGAATTGACGCATATAAAATCATAATAGCAATATAAAAAAACTCTAATATTTTAAATCTTGTGTAAGTATACCAAAATATTGAATAAAAAAATAATTACTTCATTATTCACAAGTACAAGAACGTCAACACACAAGACACTACAATTAAATTACTAATGTCATTTACCTTAAATAATTGATTTGATTACAAAGTCGATCGCGTTTCAATTAGCGATTTTAAAGTATCTCAGATACGGCTAGTTATTAGATATAATTACATGAATCTTAAACTGGTCGATAGCTTAAGGCTATACCTCAGCTGAGGCATGATCTAAAAAGATCGTGTCTAGGCGATGCGCGGATTGCGGGTCGCATGTGCAAATGACGCAAGCCGAACGAAATATAATTTGTCATAAAAGTTCAACATGCGTCCTTTTTATGTTATGTTTATTATTATATTCGTAATAATAATAGTATATTCATTGACATGTTTTCTTTTTTAAGTCATACGTAAAGTTGTTCAGTCATCTTTACACGATTTAAGAATACTTTCATCCGACACCATGACAAAACGAATCGACGTGCAGACACCTCGACTATCGCTCTCCGAATGGCAACGCGGCCGTAATTTCGTTCCACATACAGTCGAAAATTATTTGCCGTTTCACTTATGTACGCTCTTAAAGGAGAGAGTACATGCCAAAAGTAAATGATGTGAGTTCGAATCCAACTCGGTCCAACTTTTTACTAGGATTTTTTTCTGAGGCTTTTTTAAAGAATTTAACATTCTTAAATCTTCGCTTAAATCGAGGTCCTCTGCCTCCTCAGATGTTTCGTACATAATAACTCAATATCGGTTGAAAACTGGACAATATATTATGTGCACAAACCGATTGATATCTTCCCAAATATCGTAGGTATTGGCGTACAAATTTTCTCAAAGTAACAGTAACAAATCGTCTCTGTTCTGGCAGAACACACTAACTGGAGAAAACTAGTTTTGAGTAATTTGACTTTGAAGTTGTTAAGATGTTTGAAATGGTCTATCATGTGAGTTTATTAAGTAATCGTAAAAAGGATGACTCTAAAATTAAGACTGTTTATTTATTAAGAAGGTTTCCAGACAGTAAAGTTTGAAATAGGAAACATTTTGGTATAACTAACTCAATATGTAATTTTTTCGAATTAGTGTCTTCTGCCAGAACAGTGACGAAATATTATATTACATATAAAATAACACAGCGTCAAACGGAGAAGACAAAATTAATATCTTTGTAATGTCTCGTTTATTATATTACGCATTCCACATTCGACATAATATCATTGTGTACAATTCATTCGCTTAGCTATTGTTCGAGTGCATAACCTACGACAATTAATAATTATGTACATCAGAGTGCGTAGTAAGTACCTACATGCAAGCCAGAAGCCTAGTGCACTTGGTGTCACATACGATACGAGGGTTCGGAAAATAAGTCAGATAAGCTTCAGAGAAAATATCATTACATTATATTATGTAGAGAGGGATCGCGAACCTATGGAACGTTTTTGCATTGCACGCGAATGTTTTGTGTTGAAGAGAAAAAAAATATTAGAAATAAAAATTTAAAAGATATTTAGTTTACAAAAATACCAAAATATTATATAATTACTATATAATATTAAAAATGCGTATTTTCTTCGTTTTAAATAATATTTTTACCAATAATATTTATCAATCGATGCGCAAACGGAAACGACGAAATTCATGCATAAATAATGACAGATCGCATTGTATAAAAAAATCAGGCAGCTGATCATGGCCCCCACAAGGGGGCGCTGACAGGGCTCTAGCCTGGGGGCCCAGACTCAGGAGGGGCCCGGCGTGGTGACTCGACCAGATAAGTGAGATCACATCACACATCACAAATTTGCTCTCATAGTAAAAAAAAGTTATTTTCCTTCAATAATGTTATTATTTAAAATTATGTGCTTGTACGATACAATTTTTAATTGTGTATCGATACTCGACAACTCCACAATTCAAATGAATTTATTAAAAGATACAAAAAAACACAAAATATACACATTAATTCTACCGCGTAAACCATTTGGTAAACGCTACTGTAAAGCATCACAGTGCCTTTATCCTTAGCGATAGGAAGCCTGGGGGCCCGCTTCAGGATGTGGGGGCCATGAAGCTGATACTCTTGAAGAAGAAGCATTATAGTTAATTTAAATTGCATAGATGGGTTCTTAGGTTTTATGCGTCATACATAATATTATAGCACTGACCGCATCAGGCGGCGGGATAAGCCGTGTCGCGAACCTCTAATTTTGATCGATTTACAATCATTTTACAATGCTTGAGACCACCGTAGCAAGAGGATGCCTCATTAACGTCAATTTGTGCGTAAGGAACCAAACAAAATAGGTATTATAGTAATAATACTTATGAACTCAATTGCTTATAATTTTTGAACTTTTTTAATATAATTCTTATAACTTTTTTTTATTTCATTTTTTCCTGCTCGTACTACCTACTCTAAAAACTGTTCGGCACTTCACAGTCAAAAAATAATATTTGGGCAATTTTGGCACGTGTACGTAAAAAGGTTCGCCATCCTTGATGTAGAATAACTGGCGAATAGCGATCGCCCACGACTTGCTCAACCCATTAGGTCCATACTCTGGGTCCAAACACACTGAATAACAACATGTGAATTTGCCAGACCCGGGACCCACGACATTATAGGCCCGACGCGTAACCGCTCTGATATACACAATGGAAATAATTGCAAGATAAAAAGAACTTTTTATATACAACGTTTTTAAATTTTCTGTTGAATTATTATGCTCATACTTGTACTTGATATGAAGTAAATAAAAAAATATATAATACGGAAATATCATTTTGATTTCCATAGTAACGCACTTATATATTAATAATTTGCTAGGACCACCCACTTAGCAACAAATAATGGTGGATTGGATTACGGATTACGGATTTCTTCCGAAATAGGTTTTCATATAAAACAGAATTAACTGACAATGAATTCAATTCTACTTAAAGATGGCTAAAAGTATTAAAAGAATGCATTGGCATCGTGTTCTGATATATTCTAAAAGTTTCAAATGTTTAGCTAGTCGAGAAGTTAGTTAAAAATCGATTGCAAGATTTGTACTGGATAAACTACCGGACAAATAAGAATACGAGCTAATAAAAACGTTGTAAAATAATTGGTGTAATTGATATTATTCGTTTTCTGCGAACGTTTCTCTAACCGCGCCTCGCCTCAAATCGTTGCAAGTGCGTTATTTTCGAGAATATCCGTAGAGTACACAGCTGTTATCTGACCTAGTATTGAAGCGTTGTATGTGCGTTGTTTTTAAAAAGTTTTATCTTTTCTCGGAACACGATTGGCAAAAGAGATCCGAGAGGATGGTAATCATGGCCCCCACATCCTGAAGCGGGCTTCCAGGCCAGGATATTTGGCGGGCCCCGATACATATCGGCAAGGTTAAAGGCAGTGTGATATTCTACACTAGTTTTCCCTAAATGGTAGTCCCCTATGGAACCCCAGGGTTCAGTAAAATTAAGGGCATTCCGTATATTTTTAGCGATTTTTATTGTTTTTAAATACATCCACGTGAATTATTGAATTGTCGGCATTATATTATGAAGAACTGATTACGGCCCCTTTCTATGGTAGTCAAGTAACATGCGACCCTTCAATATATTTGAGAAATATACATTTTAATTAGTCTGGAAACACACTAAAAATACTTAAAATAAGTTACTACACGTTAATTATCATTTAATTATATCAATCATCATATTATCACATTGAAAACATTACATAGACACGTCATATTTGTAAATGTTAATATTTTCGAAGTAGAATATCGCTGCAGGCGACTTTTTTTTATTATTAGAGAAAATTTGTGATGTGTGTTCATCTCACTTAACTGGTCGACCTGCAACGCAGGGCCCTCCCTAAGCCCGGGCCCCCAGGCTAGAACACTTTCAGCCCCCCCCCCCTGTGGGGCCATGATGGTAATCACCGGTGGCGTCGAGATTAGACAATTAGACAATTAAAACCAATTAGAATTTGGCGACACCAAAATTATTGAATTAAAAAGTTTTGCTTGAAATAATGACACATTCGAACTTATTATATTTTTCGAAAAAGATTTGTGATTGGTTTATTGATTTCTTTAGATTTTCTAGAAATTTCTGTAGAATCATTTTTATTGTCAAACAAAACGTGAATATTTCGTTATGAATGAATTTTAATGCCTTGTTGGCGTCGATCGTCTTGCTTTCTCGACTGAGGGTGATCTCGAATTCTTATTTAAAGTCTTATTTATAATTTCTTCGGAGATTTTGTAAAATTTTGTAAAAAAAAAAAAAACTCGAGGGCGAGTTTCAACTTTTGTCATAATTTCTCGACAATATTATTTCTGAAAACAATCTCTAAGCCAAACTAATTTTCCACAGTTTTTTTCGGTAATGTCATATTATCTAGAAAAAAAAGTTTAGTTTACTTTAAAATGGGCAAATAAAAATATATTAAATATGTAGGTAGGTACTTGGAATTACTTTGACTTCGCCTATGCAAAGTAGTTAGAATTTAATGTACGAATACGTTTTGGACATCAGATATTCACGGAGAATAGATAATTACCCACGCCGATAAATGACTATATAAAAATAAATAATACATTCTGTTTAGTACTACTTCGTTGATTACTTTATGGTTTCTGCATACCTAGGTTTTTTTTTAAATATTGTAAATATATGTATAAGCGCGTCTAAAATTCTTTGGATATTATGTGGTCTCGTAGTCCAGTGTAGTGTTGCCAACTAAAATTTTCAAAATTCAGTAGATTTTTTGATTTTTTCTTCAAAATATCAGTAGATTGAAAAAAATGTATGAAATTCAACGATTGTGTTTGGTGAAAGCGTGCATATTGACATAATCTCACAAGTGTCTTTTAAAAAATCTTGTAAAAAGTGACTTTTATTCATCACAAATATCATTACTTATTTCTTCTTTTCCTGACCAAAATTTCAGTAGATCTACTGAAATTTCAGTAGACATGGCAACATTGACTCACTAGATCACATTAATGTGATTTTCTCAAAGACTGCGTGTTTGCGATTATTTTTCATATATTAGTAATTAAACTACTGTTTCACTACGGTACTGTCATTGGGCTACAAGCTACACGGACTTTTGTAGTGTTAAACATAATATATATCCAGGGCTCGAAATGGACCGGAACGCACCGGAGCGCCGTTCCTGTTCGTGAAATTGGTAAAATTATCGCTCCGTCTCGTGGAATAAATAATTTGACCGTCTGAGCTGGATAGGCCATATTATAATAGAAAATCTAACACACTTGTTTTTATGAAAAAAAGCACATAAACTTTGATAACTTTACTACGTAAAAATCTTCAGAAAACTGTCGAGCGCTCCGGTTCGTAAATTTTTCCATTTCGAGCGCTGTAATATATCTATATATCCTTAGGTACATTTTTTTTACATTATACGATAGAATTTATCACACTGAGACATTACTGTGATATTTATACTGTTGTAAAAGTGATAAAAACTTAAAACACTATCACTATTATTGGGGAGAAATGTTTTAATTAATAACTATATAGTAAAATTCATTACATACCATTTCTAAAAATAACGATAATCCGGCAGCCACGAATTTACGTGACAGGGTTTTAATTCCAAAAAGTCAACTCTGAAGCACTATAAATTATTAAATAGGTACACTTGCAAACAGAACAAAATCACATCACCACGAAATCAATTTCAAAACGCACTGCACAATCTAACTGCAATTCATACAAATTAACAACTTCGTGAAAGAAACACACAGAAAATAATATTTGAACTGTCAAAAACTGCAATCACTATTGTTCCGTCCGTCCACTGATGGCCGATTCAAATTGAGAACACCGCGAAAATGATGCAGCCATTTTTTATCGCTGCGCGTTCGAAAACCCCGCCAATGATAATGGAATTGTTTTGTTCCAAACAATGAAAACGGGGGCGAGTGACAGCCGCGGCTGGTGCATCATTGTTTACGGTTTCGAACGGCGGGGAAACAGCCGCTCTCCGTCGAGTCGCGTGTTATACTGAAAACATTTTCGGCGATTTTGATTAGAACTTGTGTACTTACTCACTCACTCGTCGCTTTGTGCCGAGAGATATGTGTATATTTATTTATAATTGAGTTTGTGTCAGTGTGATGTGACATGTCTATAGATTGAATTTATTCAACGAATTGATAAAAGGCGATCTGCAAATTTCTTAGTGTTGGTGCGGCGTGTGACCGTTAACACTTGCCACGACGCCACACAAGTAAAGGAAAAACACAATCGAAATATACCACAAACCTCACAGAAGAAACACACATAATATTATTATCATAAACACCTCTGTTATGATTTGTTGTTATGAACGATCCCCTATCCAGTGGGTGAGAGAACATAGTCTCTCTAAATATACCTACACGTACATAATACTCAGTGGTTTTCCAACATTTTTAAAATTTCACGACCCTTACATTTATTTTCACAACGATCTAAAATATGCCTATTGCTTGGAATAAGTGACCCACACAGTTTCTCAAATCATGAATCAAACTATACACAGCTACCCTTTTAATCGAACTTCTCGTTACATGCTGGTTTTTAATACAGATTACACCTGCCAAACTTCGCGGCGGTGAATAGTCGCAAATTTGGAAAGGATTTTCTGAGCTTTACATCGCCATTTTAGATCCTAGGAGGATCACATGGTGGAGGTTGTATCAACAGATTCTTTTAACGAGAAATGGATGTTAGCCACTTGTTCAACCTATTAGGTCCAAACGCATATTACCAGAGCCGGAATTCAAACCCGGTACCCACATTATAAACTGACAGGTTACCGCACGGCCATCGTGGGCGTGGGGGGGGTCTCAAGGAGAGTTGAAGCCTTCGAGCTGTGGGTATGTAGGTGTCAGTGTTGCCATATTTTTGTCACCGAATTATAGTACGCAGACATAAAAATTATAGTATTTCGGCAAAAAATATACTTAGTACCTACTCGTTGAATGACCGATAATTTTCTGCATTTTCAAAAAATTAAACGTAAAGTGATTAACGAGAGCTTTTTTAAGACAAACAATCAAAGATTCTTACCGGCAAAATCAAGTGATTCCGGTTCAACTCAGGGTCGAGGGCTTTTTTTAGCTCTCCCAAACAACTTTAGTCCTATATTTTATCTATTGCCAACTTTTTTCCGCAATTTCAAAATTACAGTATTTTCGAACTTTTATATCGTACCTACATAGTATGCGGGCCAAAATTATAATACGGCTGGCAACATTGATAGGTGTATCCTCAAAATTCTTTGGACAGGATTACAAATGTTGAAGTCATCAAACAAATGGGAAAGGAGCCATAAGTTATGTGTAGTATCAGGCTACCGCACCTCAGCCATATTATGAGAGGGAAAACATATTCCCGAGCCCATTATCTAAGGAAAACTCAACGGCATACAGAGGAAACGCCGCGCCGAGTGCGGCTCCACTGAAATATTCAGGGTGGCAAATGATAAAGTGCAGATCGCTCTGCAGGTGGTCGGCCTCCGATGGAATATTAGAGCAAGAAGAACTGATAATAGCCCATTATTAATATCCAAAACTCAATCGCTTTCCTTTTATATAGGTACCGTCACGATATGTTTCTGCCAATGTAAAGTTACATGGAAAAAGACCTCTTCTTTTTTTTAGTTGACATATCATTCGGAGATTGGCAGTTTGGCAGACAGTAGGAGAGAAGAGCAATTATATCCGATTTCGGCTCAAGCGAGTATGCTAGATTATTATTATTGACCGTACAGCAGTGCAGTAAAAATTAATAATATTTGGAATTATTATTTTTAACGAGCAACCTGCGGCGCACACTCTTTGAGAACAACTGTAATATTTAAAATAGACAATACTTACTGTCGTTCTTCAAGTGTTGATAATAAATTTAGCCGATCTGTTTGAAGAAGCCAAACGGTGACAGGGATCCCTTTAGACTTTGGCTTGCCATCTTGTTTCCGCACAATTAAACGAGATTTTCATTTCAATATCGGGAAAATGTTGGCACCAGATTATGGCATCACATAATAATATTATGAATGCTTCAATGGTTATAAATAAATGAATGAATAGCAGAAAAAATAACATAATAGGTATTATCTAATTTGACTACTTTCTTGTCTTATTAACAAAATGCCTCTTAAGCTAATCATATGAATAAGTGGCGAAGCCTCCATACTAGGCGATTATTATTAACGACTACCTTATGAGAAAAATAGAATAAACACATCATAAAGTTAAAAAAACTAAACAGACCCGTTTGTCGTCTGAATGTTCAAGTTTTAAATTTAGAATTCGTATTAAAATTTAAAAAATACGCGACAGTGCCATCTGTCTTCAGCTATTGTATTTAGGTATACGATTATTCTATTAGGAATTCAGATTTATTTTGTACAACCGTCAGGTCGCGTGATCTCAGCTCCGACTATCGAAATGTATGCAATACGGTAGGCTTGAAAGGTGAAGCGTAAAACCTTTGCGCATAATATTATTGTCTATGACTACATTTTTGTCAAAAGAATAATTAGCGTCGTAGGTCCCAGGTTCGAATCCTGGGTCTGGCAAGTATACATATTGTTTTTCAATTTGTCTATGAGTCAGTGTATGGAACTAATAGGTTGAGCAAGTGGCTGACATCCATTTCTCATAAAAACATAATCTGTTAATACAAACCACCACTCTGTGGAGGCCCATATGATCCGATTAGGATCGGACATGGTCGGAATGGATTAAAGTTTTAAAAATATGCGACAATGCCATCTGTCTTCACCTATTGTATTTATATGATTATTTTGTTAGGAATTCAGATTTATTTTTAAGACTGTCGGGTCAGGTGACCTCAGCCCCGTCTATCGAAACGTATGCAATACGGTAGGCTCGAAAGGCTAAGCTTAAAACCTTTGCGCATAATATTATTGACTATGACTGCAGTTTTGTCCAAAATAATTATTAATTTCTATTGACATATAAAATACAGATTGTTTTTAAAAAAAATAATTAAATTTATCTAGGTAATGATTTTTGATGTGTATAAATGTATAGAAAAATACATAATTTTAACTCATTGCTCAATTTTATATCATCAGTGGGTCCCCCCTGACTGAATCGGTCACGGGCGCAGTACACGCGCATTACACACTCACGCACACAAATCAAAATTGCATAGGTAATTTATTAAATATAACCGATTCAAAGAAATCCAATATCAAAAGTGTTCAGCCGTGTTCCACTGATCACTCAATACAACTACCTAATTCTACACCAGTTTGAAAATATATTTTTCGTATGTTTACCTCCAATTACAGGAAAATTTTAACAAGGTAATTTATAATTGAATTTCAGCAAATTTGGAATTATCGTAGTTTACCTCTCGCGAACAGATGTAATTTGAATGCTTTAACTTAACTTGTTTTCCGTCAAACACTAAAAACATTAATAAACATAAAGAAACACCTGGAATAAAGGATCATTTGAAAGCGAGACATAATTTGTAGAATTTTGAAAACTGTACATTGACTTTATAATCGCATATTAAATTCTGAACTCGAATTAGGTATGTACTCAACTTTATCACCATTTCAATTATTATAGCTTGAAATTCTTTGTCGTTACTAAATATTCCAAGTAGGGATTGCAATACAGAATGAATATATCAATACCGGTATTTCGGTATTTCTTATTGAATACCGGTATTCGTCAAAACATATTATAGTAAAATAAAATACTATAAGTCAAATTCGACGGTTTTTGGATGCACTATCAATGCTGGATCAATAGTTATAGAATAATTGGAAATATTTGCCACGAATGTTTTCTTTTTCGAAATATGAATGCTAATTCATCGCGACAATTCAATAAGTATATTAGAAGGATTTTGTTTTATTATTATCACAACGTTTATTTTAGCTCGTATTAGCTTATTTGTCCGGTACAAATCTTGCAATCGATTTTTAATTAGCTTCCCGTCTAGCTAGACATTTGAAACTTTTAGAATATATCAGAACACGATGCCGATGCATCTTTTAAATACTTTTAGCCATCTTTAAGTAGAATTGAATTAATTTTCAGTTAATTCTGTTTTGTATGAAAAGTTATTTCGACACCATTATTGGTTGCTAGGGGTCTGGGGTCCTAGCAACTAAATTATTAATATATACGTGCGTTACTATGGAAATCAATATGACGACATGTCAAAATGACATTTCAGTATTATTTCTATCAAGTACAAAATTTGTTGATCGTCAAGTCAAGTTTATATGATTCAACAGAAAATTTAAAAACGTTGTATATAAAAAGTTATTTTTATCTTGTAATTATTTAATTTTTGTTGGTTTCAGTCAATATATTTGCGGTTTGGCAGCATTAATCTTTACACTAAATTTAATATAAATACAGTAAGTAATGACAAAAACTTAATTATTTTTCAAAAAACGTTGATGTGTATGCTTTCTTAATACCGAAAATACCGATATCGATAAATAATTGAATACCGGTTTTGAAATACCGGTATTGCAATCCCTAATTCCAAGCGAAAATTTTAACGATTTTCTCTGCTGAAGGCGAAAACTGTAATAATATAATATGTATGTATGCGGATAGGTATGTAGTGTGTACATAATATATGAAAGGTTATTGATTTACGCCCTTGACATTGTCAGCTGATTAAAGAATTAATTAAAGGCAAGCTGTGCAATGCTAATCGAATAGGAGACCAACACGTCATAATAAACAGTAAGAAAATTCACAAAAATATATCAGTATAATGTTATTATATTCGTAAAGAAAATAAATGTTTATGTAGATACGTGACATTTTGCCATTCTAAATTAAAAAACAAATTATGACAAGTTACAATTCTTGATTTATCTGTAACAGAGGCAGTTCAGATTTAAGATTTACACCTGTGGGTCTATTCTATACTTATCGACCGCTAAAGTGATAAATATTATCAAACTTAGGGTAGGTTTGTATCAGAGTAATAGCACATATTGTAACAATTACAATAAGTGGGTTGTAATTGTTGCAATTAGTGCTATATTTTAACAGCGCCTCTCTTGGCTGTGATAAAATTTAGAGCGAGATAGACAGTTTTGACTGTTTAGACGGCTAACTTATTGTAATAATTATAATAGGTACCTCAATACAAAGTATGTAATAAATACTATCACTTTAGCGGTCGATAGTCGCCTTGTGAATAGAATAGACCCTCTGAAGGGCCACTGTGCTAAAAAACGCAACTGATCAAAACGTCATCTAAATAAATTGTGCTAAAAGTTTCTTTATGGATTCCGGAGCCCCTATCAATTAGAGGACCTGCATTTGAGAAAACATATGTACATGTGTAAGAGAGAGCGAGACACGGAGAAGACGTATTAAAAAGGGTAAGATGTGAGAAAACATACAATTAAACGCAAATTTTATATTTGAAAAATAAACCGACACGCAAATAAAGGAATCGTATATTTTAATCGGGTCGTAAAAGAAAACAAGTGAAAGGATAATGTCGTAATAATTTCATAGGCTGAGAATGTTGACAGGTGGCACTGTCACTAATAATATTTTTTTGATAGAAAAATTGTCAATTTATGGTGGCTGTCTTATTAATTTTCATAAAACGCAATTTTATCGTACTAGTTCCATTTTATTAAATATACCTGGACCGGTTCCGTCCGCCTCAGAGGGACATTTTCAACTAGTAAAGAATATACAACAAACAAACATGTTTATATTAATCAATTTAAAAAGAGACAAAGATATTCACAAAATGTTTCTCTGAGTGTTATGTTTCCCAAATGGTATTCTGCGGAACCCCAGAGTACTACGAGGTAAAATCACTTATCTTCATGTATTTTACGCGATTTTTTGTATTTTTAAATGAATCTACTTGAATAATTGAGTTGTCGTCATTATATTATGAAGTAGGTACTGATCGTGACCCCTTTTGTGGTAGTTAAGTAACATGCGACCCTTCGCCATATGGGATAGATAGCCATTTGTATTAGTCAGGAATCACATTAAAAATAATTATAAAATAAAATTCTACACGTGCATAACCATTTAATTACTTATATCAATAATTATATCACATAAAATTGCATTGCATAGCTACATATCTTTAAATGAGTTACCTAGAGTCATAACTCACATATTCCAAAAATCGAGTTTTAAGATATTCGCAAAAAACCACCAGAACACTGTTTTTTATAATTAGAAGTAAAGTATTGAACTCCATTGAACATTAATGCGTGAATGAGTCGATTTACATTTTTTTTAATATATATCATACTTAAAAGGCTGCAGACACACAGCACACAATGAGAAATAGAGCTCCCTGATTGGTTAGAAAACCCTTAATAATAGAACTCACATTATTCGTTGAAAAATGAGGGTTATGAAACCAACAATCCAATTTGTCAACGATTTTCTTTTGGTTTAAAGTGACTTTTGATAGCCAACTATTTTTCTTTTTATAAATTAATGCCTTTAGAATCACTATATTTAAGTAAACAATGACAAAATTACAAAATGTGAGTTATGACTGTAGGCGACTCAAATGTCAATATTCTTTAAATAAAATTGGGCTGCGACTTTTTTTACTATTAGAGAAAATTTATGATGTGTCTTTGTCGCATTTGACTGCTCAACCCGCCACGACACCCTCCTTGTGGGGGCCACGCTGTTGCTACTGTGTCGCTAAACCACTCGAATGCAAAAAATTAAGTAACAGTAGGTAGTCAATAATATACTGACTGTTTTTAACTGTCACTTTATGGGTCAAAATAATATACGGCTATGGGTACAATCTGTTATAGATTATTAATAAGTTGGAATTTAATAAAAATAATAAATTGTTCTTATCTTATCTCGCATGAGTGCCATAAAGGTCAATATATCTATATTGGTGATACGAAGACAAATGTAAGTAGGTAACGGGGATTGACAAAAACATATTCTATGTATACGTCATCAATCATCTCACATGAGCTGGTCTGGTGACTGGTGTGGGCCGGTTCATATACCACACACTAAAAAGATTGATAAAAGAAAATATTTTTTGCCAAGATACAATGTAGGTAATTATTTTGATAATAATATTACTAAATTAGTTGGAATTTTATCTACTGTTGTATGTAGATTAATAAAAATAGTGTCACCTAGTACCTACTGGTATTTTTGGCACAGTGTAATAATATGGAATAATCATAACAGGCATTCTCACGATTTATTATTGGCTACGAGTAGGGATTCCATAGATTCCATAGCTATTTTCGATATCTATGAATCCCGGGATTGATTTTTGTATCAATTTTTATGGAAAATAAAATAAAAACGAAAATATATCAGAAAAAAATACTTTTAATAACAAGTAACTTTATTAGAAATAAGCTGAGTTTGAATGAAGTTTGATTTATTTATACCCATGTGTAAGTTGCCGATTCATTTTATTTTTCACATAAATTAATAAAAATGAGAAAGATTGGAAAAAACAATGCTTCGCATCATTAACAAAATAATTCCACCATGATCTTATACGTTTTACGGCAGTTCCATATTTGGCTGACTAATTAGATTTATGAAGCGGAAAGGCCATAAGTACACCATGATTTGCTTTACTATTTAACCTAACCTAACCTAACCTAACCTAACCCATTCATTAAGTCTTTACTATCAAAAACACCAATCTCATATTAAATTCACATTATTATTTATATTACAGTGTTATTTAATCCATTAAACTTATGTATTTCCAAGATTAAACGTATACAATTTAACAATAAATGTCTTAAAAAGTATAAATTATACTAGATTTATTTTTGACCGATATTATCAATGTTATTTGTAAATATAAAAATTTTATATTAACAATGGAAAAAAATGCCAATCCCGGGATTGTCAAATTGTAATCCCGAAATCCCGGGATCAGAATTTTAACTCGGGAGTGGATTCCCTAGTTACGAGCCATCCGCAGTTTCAGGACGTCGGAATCAAATGGTGCATCAAGTGTTTCGATTATCTATAATATTTATATATATACAAATACAGCATGATAATTTTGGGCAAGATAAGACAATTCTAACCGCGTGGCACACGTAGGTAATGTGCAAAGCTCACATGAGGCAGCGGGGCACGATCACTCAGACAAAATACAATGTTTGAGAGTTCGGTTTAGGCTTGGTTAGGGGGTAACGCCACCCATTAATTGCAATATGCTGTGCCAATAGAAAGTTTATTTGGAAATTCAAGTGCAACCAGCGTTGCCGACTTAGCGTTTTTCTTGCCAGATTAGCATTTTTAATAGCATCTTGCATGTAGGTAAAACACGCACCTGACGTATAGCGTTAAATCTAGTATTTTCGACACTGTAAACAGTGTAAACGGTTTAAAAATTCTCAGAAAAATACTGTAATATTACACAAATTTGTTTTAAAATCAACATGCTGGGCTGGGCTGAGTATTTTTTGGTTTATTAGTTACGAAACAATAATTAATTCACCTTCAAAGTATTTTCTTCTCGCAAACAAAGGATGAAAATTATGGTTTTACACTTTAAGATTTTTTAGAAACTGTAGGATTTTTTCTGTCATTTAATTAACTTATTTTCTTATCCTATAATATACGTAGTAGGTATAAGGCATATTTTGGGAATAGCAGTTGTTAGCTAAGTTATTATACATTACCTATAAATTAATGAAATGTAACATACTACGATGTTTAGGATATTTGTATTGAATTATAAATTATAAGATATTTGATTAAATTTCGTACATGATTATTTTTTGGTTATATGACTTATCAATAATTGTGAAACAATTATTAATAAATTCTCTTTCAATATATTTTGTTCTCGCAGAACAATATTCAAAATTATGACTTATTTTTTTCAATTGCTAGTTTCTCATAGAACTCATTATGTTCGCCGAAAGTACATGGCAGCTAAAACTAAGGACCAAGAGGAGTGAAAGGAGCTAGCGGAAGCCTCCAACATAATATGGCTTAAAAAAGTAAATTGCCATATTCGATTTGCCAAAGGGCATAGCATATGGGCTTCCACAGAGTATAGGTTATATTAACAGATTTTTACGAGGATTAGTTGGTTATATATTATTTATACAGAGACGGCTGTTCTACCAACTAGGCTGACATTGGCACTACATGTTTTCCAAACAAAATATTATATAAATGCCATCTTACTTATATGAGGTCGGTTAGAAGTGCAGCTCAGAACACATCGAGACAAAGGCATTGTCTTAAAATAGCATCATTGACTGAAACTTACCTGAAACAAAAGAAAATTAACAAATTATAGCGGATTGGCTTAAATACTGTATTATCATGATAGTTTTCAAAATACTTAAAAAAAATGTTAGAAGAGTGGAAGGAATTAAAGGAGGCTTTCATTCAAAAATGCATTGACCCTTGCTGATTTATAATGAATTACGATAAACAGAGAACACAGAAATATATAGTGGGAAGCAGTGGCGAAGGGTGGAGGTAGGCTGTTAAGATCCGACATAAATAGTACACAGTAAACTTTTTCAGTCAAAGGTATTTGTTATCATTGAACTAAGACTACAATGTGCAGATAGTGTTTGTTAGTTTTTAAAATTCATTTAAACCCGGGCTAATCCCAGCCATAGTGGATAATAGTAAAAAAAACATTCGTTTATCTATAAAATATCAAAAAGTTCATTAAACAATACATAATTTTAGATATTTTATAGATAGAAGAATAGTTTATATCGATTATGGTTTAGATATGGCAAGGCTTGTGAATTTAAAAAAAATAACCAACACCATAATGTAATAAATAATATTATGTATTCTTAATTCAACGAAAACAAATAAGTATGACTGAAAAAATGTGCACTATCTTTGTCGGATCGCCCATACCATAGGGACCTTAACTAATATGGTTTGCTAAATCGTTAAAATATGATTATATAAACGTGGGTATTTCAAGAAGAATTGATTGATTTAGATCAGATAATTCCGGGAATGGGACGATTTGACACCGCGAACTGGCCTCCGCCGATTGGCCTCCGGTTATTGGCCGCCGGTACAATCAGACACCGACCCAATTGGCCTCCGGGACGATCGGACGCCGGTACAATCGGGCGCCGACCCAATTGGACACCGGCCCAACTGGCCGCCGGGAGATTGGACGCCGCACGGCTGAATTAAATGCGCAAAGGAAAAGACCTACGTAACGACTTGGTAGAGAAAGTAGACACGACACTTTAATGTGCTTCTATCTACTTAGTGGTTGTACCTTATACATTTTTCGCTTATGATTGATAATAATTATTACTTATGCTTTATGCTGTTTATAAAAAGAGAAGAATTCTTTCCTCGTCAGAACTTGAAGATGTGCATAATTAAGTAAGTTATTTATTGTGTATTCTATTCATATTAAAAATATATAATATATATTAATAATGAATTGGTTAGTGAAAATAATATCTTTCGGCGTTTTCTCGATTTCATGTTATTATAATTGAACTTTATATTTATTCATCATCCGTAAATAAGTATTTTGAAGTTTATGAAATTACAAACAATATAAGTAGGTAAAATACTTGAAAGGTACCTACATATTACATTATATAATTATTATATTATTGTTTGAAATGTGTTAGTCAATCGATCTTTAATAATTAGGTACAATTTATATTAATCAAGGCGTTTACGTAATAAATAAAATAAGTCTATAATAATTGACAAACTATACCGTATTCAGTACCTACATGTATTCTGTACCTACATTATTATATATTATGTTGACAAAGCGAATTTGTATGTAAGTGCATATTATTATCAATAGACTATCGTTTGAAATAGGTGTTAGGTTTCTTCGGCTTAAAATTGCTTATTCCATTTTTATTACTAAACGTATTTTATAAAAAACGCGCTAACTCACATTAGAAAAATTTCAAGAAAAGTTGACTCAAAAAATTCAGCACAGTACATAGGTAAATGAATATTTTTTCATAGTGTGGTATATTTTTTTACATTATTTTTAAAATAACTGGAGTAGAGTATACTAGATATTAATTTAAGTCGAAATGTTCATATGTTAAAAATTTCACCTTTAATTTAAAATGTGTACACATATTTTTGTTGAAAGATAAATAGTATGGCTAACATCAATACATTATTATAAACATTATTATGGACGCTAAACCAAGAGATGTTACGGAGACTTGAAGCTTTCGAGATGTGGCTGTATAGATGCATCCTCAAAATTTCTTGAACTGACGGGGTGACAAATGTTGAAATTCTCAATCGAATGGAAAAGGACCAAGAAGTTCTACGTAAAATTAAAACCAGGAAACTACAGTACCTCGGCTACATTATGAGAGGACAAAAGTACAGTATTCCCCAACTTATTATTCAAGGAAAGATCAATGGTAAGCGTAGCAGAGGACGGCGCCGCATTTCGAGGCTTAAGAACCTCCGTGATTGGTACGAGTGCAGCTCCACTGAACTATTCCAGGTAGCAGACGACAAAGCTAATATTGCCTTGATGGTGTCCGACCTCCGCTAGGAGATGGCACAATAAGAAGAAGAAGATAAATATTTATTTCTGAAGAAAATCTCACAAATGGAAAATTCACTGTTGGAATATGAATACGTATAATATAACAAAAACAGTAAAACAAAATAGTAATAAGTAGCAGTGTAAACTTAATAATTATATATCCTCTTTGACAACAAAAGTCAATACCACCACCTGTCACCTGACCAAGGCTACTAAAAACCATCCACACATTATATATATGGTGGATACAGAATGGTGACATGACTTGGGAAGATAATAAGAAAATAAATAATCTAGGGAAAAAAATTATATTGACTGGTGAAACATTTCACCAAGCATGGATTTATATTTTATGAGTTGTATTGTTTTGTGTAACTACGTCGAAATATATAATACCTATTATATTAATCACTAGGAAGCCGATGTTTGTAATAGGGAATTATTTTTAATTTATCTGTGGAAATACCTGGGTACGTGGGAAAGCCCCAGATATTTAAAAATAATCTGATCTAACTACCTCATTAGCTCGATCAGGGGTTAAAAAATGATTGGCCTTTGTCATGAGAATTATACAACATATTTTAATAGCGTTAAAAATATTTTTAATAGGACAAGAATTTCGAAAAATGTCTAACTCATCGGCTAACAGTCTAAGAGCCGGCTGTCCAGTAAATTCGTCCAAAAATATCAGCCAAATATAATATAAAACATTGGAGTGATCCTGAAATCGATAATTCAATACCTACTTTGATTTAAAATACAAAAGCCGATTGCCAATAAGTAACGCAATTTAGAAAGTGCTTCAGAGACAATTATAAAAGCATTAGCTCACTTCGATACAAGTAGATAGGACTCGTATAGCTTAGTGGCCAGAGCACGCATCTGGGCGCGAATCCTGTTGGATGTCGTATTTTTTTAGTTAGGTTAAATAATACTGGGTAATTATTGAGTTTGGAAGAAAATAAATCATTAAATCGACATTGACTGATTATATTGCAGCACGTTTTTATAAATTAAATAATTAGTATAACACAAATTATGACTTAATAAGTAGAATTGAACAGTAAACATATTATTAAATATATCGATGACCCAATCACATGAACCTTTTTTAACTGCAACCGGTTTCGTCCACCCAGAGGCTAGTCTAGTCAGTACGATAAAAATTGCGTTTTATTAAATTAAATCAATAATAGGATTCATTTCCCCCATGAATTTACAGTTAACATAATTAATAAAAGAAATATTATATTAAACAGAATTATACGAGTGAACACAGTTTGAAAACCCCTTTTTTTGAGAAAAAAATAGGTTTAATAGTATTATTTCGATCAGGGTTGGCGAACCTTTTTACGTACGTGGGCCAAAATTTCCCTATTATAATTGTTCGACTGTCTGACATACCGAGATTCATGAGAAAAAAATGAAAAACAGTTTTTAAGAATGCTATTGAAAAAGTTTAAAGATTATAATTGAGTTCTTGAGATTCTATTTTCACTGTGTTTCTAGCCGAAGGCTAATCTTTTATTCGTTCAATAATTTTTTCCTTGTTTTCAAAATTTCAAGGAGATCGTGGAAGCATTTTAGCAACGTTTCTTTCATATTATTATATTCCTTATCACTAACTAAGCGGTTTTCCGTTTTTAGCGATTATATTTGAGGTAAAATAATAAGCAGCTGTTTATATTTGAATGACTGCCGATAAATTTCACCAAGTTGTCATCATTGTTGGATGAATATTTTTATTTTTAATCTGTCATTTTTGCCTGACTTTCGTTGATTGGTAAAAATAATATTAAAAACCGAAGAAAACATTGCTCTGTCGTCATCATTTTTTAATATTATATACTTACTTATAAGAACAATAATTTATTTGCAAAACTTTCTTGTATATTATTAAATTATTGTAGGTTTTTTTCTCTTTTCAAAATAAAACATTCGCGTGCCATGAAAAATCATCTCGCGTGACACTAGTGTCACAGGTTCGCCATCACTGATCTAGATTCATTCCGCTGTAGGGTTAATGCTTTTAACTTTTGCATTATCTACTTAGTATTAGTATTTTGAGATGTTTAAAAAATACCTAATGATTATTTACCTTTGTATACATAGACCATAATTTCGGAGTATATTTTCGGGGCAAATTTTCATAACAGCTAAATATGGTAAAATAAAAAAATGTATAATCCTCGTCATAGACATTTTCTTTGATCATTGTAAGTGGCAATATGATGCAAATCCTTACTGCTTATTTTAATAATAATCTAGTTTATATTCTAAATTTAATTAAACGTTAAATTTTTTTTTCTAACAGTGCTTTAATGAATTAAATTTACAGAAAAGATGATCGCATATACATTACAAGTTTTAGGTAGATAGGTAAGAAGGTACCTAATATTGTATTATTAGGTTCCTCCATTTATTCCTTTATTTTTATGGATAGTAATAAATATTTTGTGTAGTTTTCGTATGTTATTTTGTTATGAGGTTTTTTGAGATGAATATGTACGTATATTATGTTATTTAAATATCATAAGCAGGATTATAAAATACCCATACGATGTGTATTTATGAACTGCATTTTGTTTTTATATTATTAAAATGTATTGTCTACAATAGGTTTTCATTGAAAATAAATGTATTATTATAATTGTCGTTTTATTTATCAATTTTGCTTAGCACTGCATAATATTGTGTTTTATTTTATTATTTAATATTGGTATTGTCTTTTCATCAAGGCTTCACTGTGAGTTAATGCCGTTAAAGAAATTCATATGTAAGTATTATTATAAAAATATGACTTAGCAAATAGTAAATATTATTAATTACTATAAGGTTACTTTACATATTTATCCATCAACCTACTGAAATATTTACAGCAGATTATTTTCTTAAATTTTTAAAGATATTTTTATTTACCCTAAAACACACTTTAAAATGTATTGTTTTAATTTAAGAAAAGTCTGAAAGAATATTATTTTCATTCAAACTGGCTCAATTTAACTAATAAACTAGAAACAGACAAAAAAATAAAAAACACACGACGAAATAAATAACAATAGCTTAAGTGTTTTATGGTTGTATTTTAAATCATATACATTTAATAAACTTTAAAAAAATATGTACCATATACGAATACATATATTTTGGTTACTTACTGTTTTTTATTTGGTGTTTTTCCTCGCTTTCTGTAAAGTTGAGTTTCGCATAACATATACTTAATTATCCCCTTTATAGGGACACCTACAGATTCGTAAATATAAATAAAAATACGTAAATTTAATTGTGCACATCTTTAAATTTTTTCCATTATTTTTATAAACATCATATATATACTATACTTAAATAAAAATGACTAAAACTTCCAATAAAGTTACAAATTCGCTTTGTCAACATAATATCTAATGTAATATGTATATACCTTTCAAGTAGTTTACCTACTTATATTGTTTGTAATTTCATAATCTTCAAAATACTTATTTACGGGTTATATACACATATAAAGTTCAATTATAATGACATGAAATCGAGAAAACGCCGAAAGACAATATTTTAACTAACCAATTCATTATTAATATTTGTTGTTTTTAATATGAATAGGTAGGTATACACAAAAATTACTTAATTATGCACATCTTCAATTTCTGGCAAGAAAAGAATTCTTTTCTTTTATAAACAGCATAAAGCATGAATAATAATTATTATCTATCATAATAAAAATATATTAAGCGCAAAATGTATTAGGTACAACCACTAAGTAGATAGAAGCATTTATTAAAGTGTCGTGTCTACTTTCTCTACGAAGTCGTTACGTAGGTCTTTTCCTTTGCGCATTTTATTCAGCGGTGCGGCGTCCAATCTCCCGGCGGCCAGTTGGGCCGGTGTCAAATTAGGCCGGCGCCCGATTGTACCGGCGTCCGATCGTCCCGGAGGCCAATTGGGTCGGTGTCCGATTGTACCGGCGGCCAATAACCGGTGTCCAATCGGCGGAGGCCAGTTCGCGGTGCCAAATCGTCCTAGACCCGATAATTCCATTGAAGTCGAATTTAATGAAAGAAGTCTTGCAGAATGTTGGATAAGGCGACAGCAAGAATATTCGTAAGTAGCAAAGGCAGCATTGTCATTTTGGGACAACATACTTTTTTATCATTACTGGTAATAAAAAAATAAACATAGGTCGTGTTTTTCAACAGAGACTTTTTAGTAAAGCCTGCGAATAAGCATTTCAAAAATTGTACCGGATATTGATGTATTATGTAAAAATATGCAATCACACCCGTCTCGTTAAAATGTTTTTAAATTTTTAATAAAAACGTACCTATAATAGATAATAATTAGTGGTTAATAAAGTACTGTTGGTCACTAAAGACTAAATTTTTTGGGAAGTTTATTTTAATTAATAAAAATCTATTATATTAATTTTGAGCCTTGGATATTTCTTCTGATTTCGGGGGCCCGTGGTATGAAAGAGTTTGAGAAGCACTAGTGTAATTGGGAGGGCAGTAACCATGTTTAATGAAATCGCTTTGGATATTGATATATTCCACTTACGTGAGGTGAATTTAGGTGGACGTTGTTTTATAAGTTTTAAGATAGGGTCTATCAAATTTCACTATGTGTGCTTCCATCTACTTTTATTTTGTTACTTATTTTATTTATTTTCTTATTTTATTACTAATTCTCTGTATTTTTTATTTTTAAAAAATATTAACGCTTATTTTATGTCATGTCGTGAACGCTTTGAATTTATAATTTGTTATGTTCATTATATGTAAAATAAATAAATTTGATTTGAAAAGTGAAAAAAAATTAATAAACCGAACCCGGTTTCAAAACTTTGGTCCATGGCGACTGGTTTCTACAATTCTATCTTATTAAAATATTTTATGTGACTCGTAACATTACCAAAGAATATTAGGAAGAATAATATTATCAAAAAGAAACTTTGAAAAAAGAGGAAACATTTCCTTCTTACGTAACTTTTGCCGGGTAGTACCCAAGTAGGCTCGGCGGAAAAAGCGGCAAATTTCGTTCGATTTTCCGAGCCGGCGCCGAGTCGAGTTCGCGGAAAAGCCGCCGCGGCTCTGCGCGTCTCGCCCGCGCCGAGGTCAAGGTTGCGTTTTCATGTGGCAATGCGCCAATCCGCACAGCGGGGGTAAACAAGACTCTTGCTCCGACTACGTTGCCGATTCGTCGCTCATGTGAAGGCATATTATGACGAGCGTCACTTTCATTTGACGAGCCTTGTAGATAAATAACAATTTGTTTTTCTTTCGAATGGATTCGGCTTTAACTCGCCGGAAATTCGTGATTCATTTAATAAAATAATTACCGAACAAAAATAAATTATTTTTGAAATAAACGTTCTGCCTACATAATATGGTATTTCCAACCAAATTTGATCAAAAAGGGTAAATTACCATTTTCGCTCTTTTTCGGAGGATACGGGCAACTTTTTCAGTGATACTCGTTTATTTTCATTGAATTAAGACTACAGTGTGCAGACACTTAAGCCCGTTTCAGACGGGACACCGGTGTCGCGCTCGATATAATATAGGAGGCTTTTGTATTCGAATAAAGGGACCTTTGTATTATGTTTATGAACGCCCAGAGCTAATGAGTCAACGCATAATTTCGCAATAGAACATAAAACTGGCTGCGGTAATAAAAACAAGTGTATCGGCGGCTTGAGAATGTAGCGGCCGAAAAGTGTACCGACACGCGTTGACTCATTAGATCTGGGGCGTTCATAAACATAATACAAAGGCCTCCTATAGTATATCGAGCGCGACACCGGTGCCCTGTCAGAAACGGGCCTTAGTATAAAAAAAATTAAACCCTGCCTAAACATAATAGTTTTGGTATGTTATTAGCGATCTGCCAAAAATACTGCACAATTTTCAGTCATACTTATTTGTTTCGTTGAATTATGAATACATATTACAGATGGTGTTAGTTAGTTTCATTCATTAAGCCCTGGATGTACCAAACCATAATAAATAAAAAAATATTCTTCTATCTATAAAATATTCAAAATTATGTAAGATTTAATGACATAATTTTAGATATTTTATAGAGAGATAAGTAGTTTTTTACTATTATCTATTATGGTTTGGGATACGCAGGGTCTAATTGAATTTTTAAAATAACACACACAATCTACACACTGTAGTCAAAGTTCAATGAAAACGAATATGTATGAATGACAGAATTTAGTGTGCACTATTTATGTAGGATCTTAACAGCCTACCTCCACCCTTCGCCACTGTTGTAATAAATTTATTAAGAGATTTTTTTACGAATAATAGTCGATAAACACACATCGAATAAATGAAATGCATTTTACCAGAAACGGGATTCGAACGTGCACACACGGATTCATAGAAAAGCACTCTCAATCCCTAGTTAAGTTGTACGTAACGATATTACCATTATTAAAAAAGAACAGAATATATTATGGTAGTTTATAATACAAATAATTTAATAACGATCAGGACCGGTTTCGCCAGAGACCAGATGTTCCCTTTCGGGCTAACACCCACTTTTAGAGCATATATTTCAAGTTCGAAGAACAGATCGATTGAATGCTATTAGCACAGTCGTAGGACGGTTGGTCCATTTCGAAAAAAATAGTAGGTAGTACAATGCGCTATCGAATTTTCAAATCAGCTTAAATTCTCTGATATAACATGTAGTAGTAAATAATTATGTATAGAAATACTCCATCTGTTTACTTAACTTCTTAATTTGCGATCACCTGTAAGTCAATTTAAAATTATTTTGAATTTTAAAAACCTCAAGGAGCCGAAACCAAAGCTTCTAGAAGCTGAAAAATGGCATCTGCTCATGTCTTGTCACTTATATTCCTAGACTACTGTTATTGAACCCCATGGCATGTTGAAGTGTTGCAAGAATATACATACATATTATTCATATTATTTAATACGTAATACTCTTTAATTAAATCATTGTTCATGGTCAAAATATGATAAGAATATATAGGTATCAGTGGCGTACGGTCCATAGATGCTGTAGATGCTCAGCATACTCAGAAATAATTATTATTATACTGTATACTAGTATTATGTTAGTATTTATCATGAAAAATTTCCTTCAAAAGCTGGCAACACGTGCAATACGTCATCAACCGCCCGTCAAAATTAAATTAGTTAGGTACCTACATAATCATAAATAGTTGGTACTTATATGTATTTTTCAACAGCATCCCTACAAAGGTCACGCTATTGATATTATATCAGATTAAGGTAAATAAAAAGTGCCTAAATATATTATTTTGTTCGCCTTTTCCCCGATCTTGGTTTTAATGGTGCTATCTATAGGTACATACAATCTAAAATAATATAAACAGGTACGTTTTTATGATTTTTTAAGTAGGTATGTATCTACATCATGGCCCCCACAAGGGGGGGCTGACAGGGCTCTAGCCTGGGGGCCCGGATTCTGGGGGGGTCCGCGTTGCGCGTCTACATTATAAGTGAGATAAACACACATCACAAATTTGCCCTAATGGTAAAAAAGTCGCCTGCGGCGCTATTTTACTTTAAGAATATTACCATTTTAGAATAGGTATGTGATTGTATGATGTAAATTTTGAATATTGTGTGTCGATATTCGAAAACTCCATAACACAAATGAATTTATTGAAAAATACAAAAAATCGTTAAAGATAATACACTGAATATCATTAATTTTATCTGGAGTACCATTTGGGAAAAGTTTCTGTAGAGCAGATATTTTTAACTCTAGGGATAGGTAGGGGGGGCCGACAATAATCCTGGCCTAGGGACCCACTTCAGGATGTGGGGGCCATGATCTACACATGTTATTAAAATTTATTTCGGACATGTTCAAATATCTATCGCAACGTAGATTCAATTTGTTCGGGCGTTTTTACAGTGTAATACAGGTTAACAATAGTTTCGTATCATAATTTCAAGTATACATAAGTACCTAAATTTTACAGATAATTAAATTTTCACCCTCTACTTAATTCCAACTTGGAAATTTTATCAACCGTCTCTTTCTCAGATTCCCGTTGCTTAGAGATCATTGACGGAGTAGGTACCCAGAACCTTCAAATCAAATCAAGTTTTTTTTTTTTTTTTTAAATATATCAATACTTTTAAAATGTTTCTACTTCGAATTGAAAGAAATTCGACGCTCGGTTAATTCACACACGTGGAAAATTGAAAAAAACAAAATCGTTCCGAAATTACACAAACTTCAAGGATTCTGTTCACGCTACATATTTATTTTATTAAGAAAAAGCATGTAAGATTATATCTTTTGGTAATAAAATGTAAAAGTATAAATTTAAGTTTAAAAGAAAATTAATATTTTTGTTCGATTTCTTTTCCCCAATCTTAGCTTTAAAAATGCCATTATAAGCGATAATGGAGTTTATATTATTTTAAATAAAACGTAGTTTCATAATATCATATTTCAAAGTTTAGAAAAGTACCGAAATTTTACGTTTGAGTTTATTATTCCATTAATTAAATTCCAACACTCTCTCCATAATGGTAATTTGGCAATTCTATCAGCTGTCCCCTTCTCACATTACACAGCTTTTCCCCTACCGCATAAGTTACATAATATATTATATTACCTACTATATTTTTCCAAAGTAAATTTTTTGGACTTGTGATTAATTGTGACCGAATAACGTTTAATATTAAATATTTTTTATATGTGGTGAGAGGAATTCCGAATGATTTTTTGGAAACTTACCATAAGCCGAGCGAAAGATTGCTAAATTCATCTGCTATCGAATATTGTTTAAAATATGAAAAAGAGACACAGAATCTCTTGAAAATAATGTAGCTCGAAGTGGTGTTTATCGTCAATCGTAGAAAAGCTGTATATGTCGGACACATTTTCCGCAATGAAAAATACTATTGCTTCGTGGACAAAAAATATTGGGTTCCGAAGGCGTAGGCAGTAGGAGATTGACTCAATAGGAATTTGGAGATTTGAAGGAGACGTTTTAGTGCCAACCTACTCACATCGATGGATGCACACCTGATTTGCTCTCATTTTCTTTTTGTGCTGGTATAAAAATGTTTTCCTTTTGACGGTAAGCAACACAAAAAGAAATAAAATACTGCTAACTTACTAGAATAGGTCCGGAACAAAAGTGGTAACTTTTACCATGCCACTGGCACGGTCGTTCTTTTGAAAAAATAAAATAGTAAGTAGCACATCGTGTTCCACATTATCGATTCTTGGTATTGGACATTCTGGACATTCTTGGACAGAGCACAGAACAAACCAGTAAATCATCCAGAGACCACAGATAAATGAACGGCTCTCGACAATGTGTCTGAGACGCATTCTGCAGTTTTTTGACATACTGTTCGACGCAGACTGGATAACCTGGAGAGACTGTTGGTTTTGTGTCGAAGAGCGTCAGCGCGCTGGAGCGACAAAATGAAAAAGCTTACTGGGGGCAGCCTTCACCTTGCCCTCAGAGAAGCAGAGGACCGCGAGGGGTGGAAAATGTTGGTCGCTCAAGAGATGACGGAATTGCAAGGTGCTCACAATCATCAGCCACGAGAGAACGAATAAGAAGAGAAAATGTATATAAACATCTGTACATCTGAAACGAAGAAATTTCGCTTATGTTCGGTTGAGCTATGACCAAACTATGAATGTATAAAGCAGGTACATCAAAAGTTAATACCTTATTCCAGTTGTATTAAAACTATGCAAACTGTTTGAAAAATGTATTAATTCCATAACATTTTAATACAACGCTCATATACGATCAGAATGATAGAATGATAGATTTTTACACTTGTTGATGATACTTCCTCTCATGATATAAAATTTCTAAAGAAGAGTATGCATCTCACCTCAACAACTAGTTCCACAAATAATTTCAGGATGGAGAACATGGATTCAGGAATTAAGAGAAATGAAGGTAGCTGCAGTGACGTCGGGAATATCAAAAAATAAATGGAAATAAATATTACAAATTCTTGAATAGAATTCATTCAGCCGACAAATTTTCCATCTGCGGCGCTAAAGATCATTGTGTGTGTATGTCAGAATACAAAGAAATCTTTGCATATATCAATTTTAAATTGCGAAATAATGAAGTAGATAGACCAAAAATAATATTAGGCGGCATTTCGAATCTACTTAAGGGTAGATTGATACCAAAATTCGATAAACTACCTGGAGTATAATTCCATCCCACTAATTAGTATTTTTTAGGGCGCCGCAAAAAATGTTTTTGCCAGAAAGGGTGCCGAGACGAAGAATATTTGAAAACCACTGTATTATTGCTTAAATACTTACTATTAATATTTTTAATTAAATCATAAAAAAACTTTATTATGAAGAATGAAAGACATGACATGATGAAAATACGAAGCAGTATAAGTCAAGTTGAAGTCATAATATTATCGTGATGTCGAATGCTTTACATCAATTTATTAGGTACATATTCGTAAAAAATCTGTCAATATAATCTCGACCTCTAATATCATAACATCAACCAAACATAAATGTACTACATATGTATATGTATTACCCTTTAGATTCTTTAGAGAAATAGAAAAATGTTTTATTAAAGGAGAAAATGACCTCCGAGATTCAATTGAATGGAATGAAAACCTACCATGAAGAAATTTAGTTGAAAACTTTAATATTAAAGGAATTATCCAACTTGAAGTTATGAAGTCTCTTGAAGTTATCACATTATATATTTGACTTGGTTTATATATCTTGGTGTTTCTAACGGTAAACGTGTGAAAGAGAGGGATAGACAGGGAGAAGACGTATTAAATGGGTAAGATGAGAGAAAACATAATATTGCTGTTTCCATTGCAAAATTGTATATCTGCAAAATATTCGTTTTTGACATTTTTGTATAATTAAAATCGCAAAAATCACTTAATTCGCTTTTACATACATTTTTTAAACTGTTTTTATGCTCCCCTGAAAACTGGAGATTTTGTAGATATACAATTTTGCAATGGAAACGGCGATATGTAAATGTGTTAGAGAGAGATAAGGAAAGAATTTATTTAAAGTGGTAAACCGAGATATATATGCATATGTATGTAATGCAAAAGCTCTCTCTCCGACGCACGTAAATTTGCATGGGAAAGAGTTTTTGTCGTTATTGAGAGCTTCGAGAAGAACGTTGACAGGTGGCACCGCCACCTGGTATTTTTTTCTATTGAATAAACTTCTATGAATCTTTAGATGCAGTCATCCAAGTGATAGATGCAATAATTTTAGGATTTCAGAAACATGCCGAAAGTTTCACACGTCAAGCCTGAGGGCATTGGTGGGTGAGACAAGTAAATTTGAAGAATGACATAAAAATACAAAGTTTGTTCGCTCTTATTTTAACCGGATATATGCCACAAACGCATAAAACGTGCTCTAAAATACTTCCGTGCTCACAAGGCCGGCCATAGAAAATGAACGTGTATACACGATGTACTTTACATTCACCATACTAGCTCCGGTTGACTGTTTTAAATAATTGAATATATTGTACAAACACTGTCATCTCGGGTAATCATGGTAATCATGAAATACTTAACCGAAATACAAATATTTGTGATGTAGGTACTATTAATATATTTCTAAAAAAAGATCTAATTTTGAAAGAAATTTGCGGCTCGCCTGTTACCGCTAAGCCCGGCATTTAATAGGTTAAGAATATTTGTGTGTAGAAATTGGAGACATAGTGTTACTCTCTGTCTTATTCTTTCCCTTATATGACACAAGAGACAAATATTATTGCAATGCGTATTACAAATGTTCCATAGCTTTAGTCTCAAGTGTAAACATACACCGGTAAGACAAGTAAGTATATTATTTTAAAGCCATTACAGCTTGGCAAGGTGAACTAAAATTCCTTGGACGGATATTTACTTCTGAATCGTAAATATTTCTTAATCCTACATCCGTAATGCATAGCGATTGTCTTGTGGCGTTAACTGCGAGTTATTTCTGCAATGCTTTTAAATAATACACAGAACAGGAAATCCATCACGCAGGTCATAATTTATAATTAATACACATGAATATACATAATTTTCTTTTATTATAAGGTCACTTTTTGAATGAGCTACATATACCTACTTAAAGGTAGGAATTCTTGACTTAGTGGTAAATCATATTTTTATCTGACTACCTTTCTTCAAGACATGCTCACTTTTCAGTGGCGAAGGGTGACTTTTGGAGAGAGGTAGGCTGTGGAGATCTGATAAAAAGAACACACTAATCAGGTATACTTACGAGAAATAAGAAGATAATACGATATTACTACTAATGAATAGATACACACTAATGACAACGACACACTAATTTAATGACTTCAAAAACTAACTGACGACATAAAATTAAGCGATCAGTTTAAATTACGTATTTTTTCAAAACATTTATATACATCAAAAATCATTAGATAAAAGTTCTTTTTATTTTTAAAAATAGTATATTTATTAATATTCGATTAAACACCATAGAAATTATTTCTTTAAATTATCTAATTATTAATTATTTAGTTTTAGGCTATGCGATCGGAGCTTACCTTAGTACATACAATTCGATAGACTAGGCGGGGCTACGAGACGTAAAGTCCATATGAAAAAAAATGAGAATTATTTGAAACATAATCCGACCTTTATTTACATCAAGGCAGATGACGCGCTGTGGTATATTTTTTAAAACCTTTGCAGATTATTTTGTTATTATTTGTGTAGTACATTCCTACACATACGGCATCTCTCGTTGGCAAAATAAATTATTTTATAGAATATAATTATAATCAAGTGATTATATAAATAAGTCAATATGCAATTAAAAAATATTTTTCTTAAGAAGGTAGGCTTTAAATAATAGCCTAGTATCGAGTCTTCGCCACTGACACTTTTCATTCTCTCGAGATTCGTAGGTAACTTCCGCTCGTCATGGTCTGAAAAAATTACCATCATATCAAAAAATTACATCACGGGCCATAAGACATTTTTGCCTGCTCTCACAAGGGATGGTTTTCAATCCTGACGGACTGAATAATTTGAATTTATATACGCCCGCTAAGTAGGTATAGCATACGTGGTCGCAGCCATGACCTCTTCTGGAGCAGAACTATTCCTTTGTGTCAGGCTTATCAGGCTATCATTAGTGAGGGGTGCGAGACTAATCAATACGCTCCCAAGAGACATTTAAAAAATTTATTTTATCGTTTAACATTGTTTAAGTTTTTATATTTTTCCTTCTCACATTTGAGGTTATAATATTAAATACGTACTTTTTATTTAACTCGTTTGATTAGAACCTCATTTATTTTTCCCTGAATTCCTGAATTCCGATTTGTTATATTCACAATGTTTTATATTTAAATAAATAAATTTTCGGATTTGTTTTACCATTATTTTTACAGTAAACAAAGATACGACATACATAAATCAACAAAATTACAGAATGGAGCGTGGGGGTTTAACTTAATATTTCCCTTTGCCCTGCAGAATAAATGACTTGGCTACTTGGTTGCAATCGACAAGTTGCATGCTTCTCAGGCTGCACATACGAATCCCTACGAATTGGTCATTCCTATACCGGCTCGTCGATCGCCGCATCCAAATGGTAGATGTGAGCGGTCTTCATATGCATCACCGGGTTGCCGTTCTTGGAAGGTTTGATTTATGGCTGTGCGGCAGACGGGCGAGTTTAGATGTGAGAGCCGACTAAGACTAAGATAGGCAAGAAATACTGGGACATGAACCTAGTTTTTTTTTTTTTTTTTAATAATTTTAATCATCCCGTTTATTCTATATCAATCTGTACTTGTCTTATATTATTTAAGCGACTTTCGATAAAGTGTGGGTTAGTTGTTTTCCGTTTAATGACATCGAGTTATGTCTATAAGTACAGGGAGTTCTGAAACTAATACGTACAGACTAAACTATAAATACATATTAAAGGCGGTCTCTTAGTTGACCTGGACAAAAGCCTGCATGGGAAAGTTGGAAGCCCCCATTTTCGTGCTATCGCAAACAATATGATATTATAAGGCCGGACTAACCTTTGCGATTTCGTCCTATATTATTTTAATATATATTATAAATTTACGCACTAGATATTACCTTTTTTGCTGAACTGAGAAAATCTTGTTTCGTGTTACTGCTAAATTAGTATTATTACGAACGTAAAATGATGTGGGCAGGTGGGCAGGCAGCATTGGATTTTATTTACATTTATCATTATGTATTATACTGTGGCCATATTCAATGAATTTATATACCTTTCTGGAATTACACTCCCCAAAATGACAGCAACAGAGGGATACGTAAAAGAATTACTGTGGCAAAAAAATCACAGAACTTCAAAAACATTATTTTAAATTATAAAAAAATGAAAACTATTTTTTTTTGCTAAGCAAAATGTAAACCCACATCTATCGTATTCCGGGCGGTGAACTTTACCGATTAAGCGAGACAATTACTAATCACGCGAAAATTTCACAAAAATTATACTACATTATATAGGTACACTATAAGTACCTACATTTGAGGTGATATTTCAAATTCGTTAATATTGTAATTAAAAATTAATGTATTAAAAACTTGCTTTTATCGTACTTACGCACTTGTTTATAATTTCTTGGATTATATTTTTATTTAATGTAAAAAACACACGATTTATGAATGTAACATTCTTTATCGAACATACATAATTTGAAACAACATCATAAACATACCAATTAGGAGGGAAAACAGATGTTTGGATTGCCGCCGTGTGTTATTCCTCCTTCTTTCTTCAACGTTTCTTTTCTCGTTGCAGAAGCCAACAACAACAACCGCCTCAACCTGTTCTCTTGAGAATGGCATCTGCAACGAGACCGAAACGTCGAAGAAATAAGGGGGGAAACACGCAGTGCACCAACACCAACAATTTATTACGATAACAAACAACCGTGAAAGTGTCAAACGTCATGTAGGAGGGGAAAACCTACAAGTAAACATGTTTCGAATGGAACTTGAACACACGTTCACCGTATTCCGGGTAGTTAGCCTCGCCGATGAAGCTACCGAAAGCATTACTGCGAATGGTGATCACTGAGGTTCACAGGCGTTGCCAACAATCTTCTTCCATCACGAACGATCCTACGCTGATCTTTTAGCTTGAGGAATATTTAATTCAGTCGCTTTCTTGTAGCGCCACTCCATGTAAAAAGCGCATGCTATCGCAACTAGAGTTAGGTATTTCCCGAGAAAATCTCAATCTCGAGATTCGGGATCTCCAGAAAAGAATTCCCGGGAATTCTCGAGATATCGGGAAATTTAAAAAAAAAACTGTAAAAATCCTAAAATCAGTGTAAAAACAGACAAATTCCAAAAAAATATGATTTTTATTTATTTATTTAAGAAGACAAACAAAATAGAAGTAGGAAAACAAAAAATAATAATAACATTACTTATTAAAATGGAATTTAAAAAAACACGGACTGTCAATCTCTGCATCTGACTATCGCGTACGCTTTAGAGACACGAAATTCCCTGATTATTGAGTTGACGTTGGCTTAATTGTGTTAAATGCCCCGATCCAATCCCCGATCAGTCTTTGAAAGTTTTGTGTTTTCTGTCCACTTTTTTAATATAGAAAATCGTTTTTTTTTCAATTAATATTTGATGATAAAGAAATCCCGAATCCCGAGAAAAGATTCTCGAGATCCGGGATTTCCCGATATGTTAAAAATTTCAACTCTCGAGATTCGGGATGGAAAATCTGGAAAATTTCTCGGGAATTCCGATCGGGATATTCCCGAAACCCAACTCTAATCGCAACCTACTTCTTTCAACGCCACCAGATATCCCTCTTCTCTCCAGGCTGTTCAGATTTCTTATCTCGTTGGCCGAGAGACGTTCTTTAATGAAACAATTACCTATTACTAATCACGCGGAAAATACTAACTGTACAATTGGGGTGTTATTTGCTATTCAAATTGTCTTAATATTTGCGAGTATCTTTTGTAATTTTAAATCACAGCATTTATAGGACCTATTAACTTTGACTCTTACCAAGACGACGTCCAGGCCTCTCCAAAGTTTAGGTTTACCATTACGAATTACCTATTGGTAGATCGATCGGAATGTTGATATTATCAATGAAATATGAGAGGGAGTCAGATTATATTATTGAAAGGGAGACATTGAGAGCAACGTCACCTTCAAGTGCACGTGCATAATAATATAAAAATATATAACCGCATAAATATTTCCAAGCTAAATTGTGAATATTTTGTTTGTCACTACACAATTTACTGCTCAGCGCGTCTATTCTATACACAAGACTAGGGAATCCAATCCCGAGCCAAAATTCTGATCCCGGGATTTCGGGATTACAATTTGACAATCCCGGGATTGGCATTTTTTTTCTCCATTGTTAATATAAAATTTTTATATTTACAAATAACATTGATAAAATCGGTCAAAGATAAATCTAGTTTAATTTATACTATTTATGACATTTATTGTTAATATTGTATACGTTCAATCTTGGAAATACACAAGTTTAATGGAGTAAATAATATTGTAATATAAATAATAATGTGAATTTAATATGAGATTGCTGTTTCTGATAGTAAAGACACAATGAATGGATTAGCGAGATTTAAAATAGTAAGCAAATAATCATGGCGTACTTATGGCCTTTCCGCATCATAAATCTAATTGTCAGCCAAATATGAAACTGCCGTAAAACGTATGATATCATTGTAGAATTACTTTGTTAAAAGTGCATTGTTTTTTCCCAATCTTTCTCATTTTTAATGATTCATGTGAAAAAATAAAATGAATCGGCAACCTACGCATGGGTATAAATCAAACTTCATTCAAATTCAGTTTATTTCTAATGTAGTTATTTTTTATTAAAAGTATTTTTTCTGTTTTATTTTCGCTTTTATTTTATTTTCCATAAAAATTGATAAAAAAAACAAAAACAAAAAAAACAAAAACAAACAAACGGGATTCATAGGTATCGAAAATAGCTCGGGATCCCGGGATTCGGAATCCCGGGATTGGAATCCCTACACAAGACAGACAAGGTAGTTTATCATATTTATGTATTGAGGTATTATAATTGTTGCAATAAGTTAGTTGTAAGTGTACACACAAGTAAGTCAGTTAATACAGCCAAGAGTGGCTGTGTTAACTTTTAGAGCGAGATAGACAACTTTGACAGTTTAGATGGCTAACTTACCGTAACAATTATAATAACTATATACATAAATATGATAAACAATTGTGTATAGCATATATGCGCAGATGAGATTACAATCCACACACGCAATAGAAAAAATATTTTTGAGTAATATTAAAAATTAATCGCTTCAGACAGCTCAGGTCAGCACTACAATCTTGCAGCATCCCTAGCACGCTTAGGTGTAACAAATGATCCTAAATGTCAATGATAAATGACAATGAAAATATAAATCACGTTGTTTGGTAATTTATGGTGACCAAAGACGAAGACTCCTTGAAAATGTAGGAAGTCAAATTTATCAATTATAATATTAAAAAAAAAAAAAAAGGTGTTTATAGCTCAGCCAAACTGCAAAGCGTTTTTTGAGTAAATATCCAAAATGTTTCTGAGAGACTGTAAGCAGCAAGTATAAATTATAATACAACATGACTGAAGCTAACAATATATTGTAATATTATTTAGTTAGGTTATGGTTATTATAGTTAGGTTATATTATTAGGTTATGAATAATATAATATATTATTTTGTTTAATATAATATAATCATTAATGTTAAATAAATGGAATGTAATACATATCAGTGTATAAATGTACACATAAGTAAGCCTCAGTGAAGACTTCGTAGCTTAATAAATTATATAATGAAAAAAAAATAGTAAAATATATGTATTTTTAATAAAAATAGTTTAATTTCAAACGACTTGAATTTGAACACGGCAGATATTAGTAAAGTTGTATCTGGTTGAATTTATATAGGCTCAGATAAAATAGACTCTTACCTCTATGCCAAGACATTAAATATAAATACGCCTTCTCCTACGAAGGGAGAAATAAAACATTATCCTTCACTAAGTACAATGGATTAAATTTATATCCTTGCTCTCCAATCTGCTGAGAAGCCCTTCGTAATCCATTGTTGCCAGTCTGAAAAACAACTCTTCCCCAAGTAGCACAACATAGAAAATTCATTATGTACAATTTCTGTATCCGTGATTTATCATTTCGTTTGTTTTTTTTTATTATTTTGTGGGCAGGACTGCCGTATAAAGGTTAAGTCTAAACAATCCGTGCACCAACTGTATGTAAATTATTTTTATGAGATATATCTGTATATCATGTTAATATACATTTGATCACATGATTTTTACCATAAAATATCATTTTTTTAAACGTCTTTGTTCTAAAATTGAAAATATAGTCACATTTTATAAGATGACCGTAGTTAAAGCACTTCAAATTAGTTTATTGTTAATACGATATTATATAATAATTTCATTTTCACTTATTTCACATTTCATTATAACAATATATACAGTAGGAGGTGTCCGTTATGTCCGTTAATTTCTTTTATTGTGTTAACTACCAATTATTCATGGTGGAACTGCATTGTATTATTGAGGCGGACGAAACCGGTCCAGTGGGTCTATTCTATACTTTTATCGACCGCTAAAGTGATAAAGTGGTAAATATTATCAAACTTACGGTAGTTTTGTATCAAAGTATTAGCACTTATTGTAACAATTACAATAAGATGTTTGTAATTGTTGCAATAAATGCTATATTTTAACAGAACCTCTCGTGCTGCTGTTAAAATATAGCACTAATTGCAACAATTATAACCAACGTATTGCAAATTGTTACAATGGGTGCTAATACTTTGATACAAAACTACCGTAAGTTTGATAATATGTATCACTTTATCACTTTAGCGGTCGATAAAAGTATAAAATAGACCCACAGATTTATTTATTAAAAGTGGAATAAGTACTAAAAAAATTGTATGTTTTATTAAATTAATCAATAAGATATATTCGCTAAAACTTTATATAGGAGTTTGTAATTGACTAATATATTTAAGTTATATTTTACGATGATATAATAGGTATATATTACCACATTCAGTAATCACTATAATTATTAAAGAACAACCAACAAATACTTAAAATCCCATTCGAATTAAAAATGAATTATGATTTTTATAACTAAACATTTTCCAAGTTCTATAATTTAATATATTAGGTAGGGTACTGACGCACACTTAATTTTCCACCCCTGTGGGGGGCGCTCCCATAAGGAGTAGTGCCTCCCAACCGCTCGGTCTGATCCTGGTAGTCAATGTGCCACCGGTTAGATGATTACGACCCTCGACAAAGCAGAGCAATATTTAATACACGTAGAAGTCCCAAAATTTGCTCTGGCAAGTCCCACCACTTCTCAGAGTGAACTGTGGAAGAGATAAGTCGGTCACAGACCATGTACATAGAGGTAATAAAGTGATAGGATTAAATTTTGATTAAATACATGTTTAGATAAAGGGTTAATTAAGTTAGATTAAATGTAAAAAATGATTCGATTTTTTAAAGTAATATTAAAATTAATCATATTATGTACATCGATATCACTATATGTTTGGTTGATAGACTGACATCCGTCAACCTTATATAAATGTGTAGCATATGGCAGTATCGGTGTGAATAGGTAAGAAATACGACCACCCCTAACGGATAAAAAGGCAAGATTCTAAAATCCAATATCAGTCTGCTTGTGGATCCCGGGGGGCGTCTCTGTGACGCTTTGTTGCCCCGGGACCTGCGCGATTTCGTCTGCATAACTAATTAGAAATAATTAAGATAATGTTAAATAATTAGTTAATAATAATCAAGTTAATTTTAAAATAATTAATTAATAATATTCGAATTAATTTTTAATTAATCAGTAATAAATGTGGTTATTTTTGTGGACTTCGAGATATAAATAAATCAGACGTTTTCAAATGTTTTTTTTTTGAATTTCGAGATTTAAATAAATGACTTTTCATAATTTACTTGTGAATTTCGGATGCGAACAATTCAGACCTTTTCCTTTTGGATAATTGTGGCTTGTAGACGTTAAATAATTTTGACATTCGACTTATCGTGATTGTTTAACGAGAATCTAGTTACATATAAACATTATTTCACTGACATTTGATTATAAACTTTTTAATAAAGGGTGACCATAAGTTAAATTGTGTAACAACATTGATAATATACCAGTTATGAAGTTTAACCAGTGTTTTCTTGAGTTATCGACTTTCTTTCTCTACCGTAACTTCTTGGTTACTCCACGTCTATGAGATTCCTGCCTGTTCCTCCACATTAATGAACTTCCACTTCCAAGTGACTGAGCTAGTCAGGAAGTCGGAGGCCTTCAGTACCTACATATGAATGCATCTTTGCTGGTACAAAAAGTAAATTACAATTTTCGCTCATAAATGGCATAATATGTTATCTCCACGGTGTATATTTTTTTAATAACGAGAAATTGTTAGCCCGTCCAACCGATTGTGTTCTTGTATCGGATCAAACACACGTTGAAAAAGAAACATTCATTTTTGTCAGCAGCAGGATAGATCCCACGACCCATGACTTCGCTAGGGGTATTTAAAAACATTAAAATGTATAAACACCATGGCCCCTATATCCTGGCTAAGATTAAGAGCCGTGTAATGTTCTACAATCTTCTTCTTGGTCGTACACTAATGGCGGAGAATCGTGACCACATTTGAATTTCGCCATCCTTTGAGCGACCAAGACTTTCCATCCTTCTCGATCTTCCGCTTCTCTCAGGGCAGAATGGATGGTCAGTCAGCTCTTTCACTTGGTTCCACAATAGTGATCCCCAAATGGTATTCTGGGGAACTGCAAGGGTTCTGTGTAAAATAAAGGGTTTTACGAGATTTTTGGCATTATTAAATAAATCAACTTGAATTGTCGGCACGGTATCATATTATAAAGCAATGATCGCGACCCCCTTTTGTGATAGCCAAGTAACATGCGGATTTTCGCCGTATTGGATAAATAATCATTTTTATCATCCACGAAACCCACTAAAAATAATTACAAAATAAAATTTCACTAGCGCCGCAGGCGACTTTTTTACTATTACCCCGACTTTGTAGCATGTCTTTATCTCGCTTAAGTGATCGACCCGCTACGCCGGGCCCCTCCTAAGCCCGGGCCCCCAGGCTAGAGCCCTGTCAGTTCATTCATTTTATCATAATGGTAGCCATCTTTCGGCTGATCTGCAGAACTGCAAAAACGTCCGCTGCTTCGTGTACTTATCTAGACACAACACCTCAATGAACATTCAACAAAACTCATCTCAACAAAAGACATCGCAACAATGATAATAATTTGCAAGTTGTAGATCTCACGCATAAATTGAATTTCAACATTTTCTTTAAGGAAATAATTACGAAATAGGTTTTGATCTGTCGGAAGAATATTAATTATTACGAATATGCGGCCTTGTAGGTCATTAAATGCGACCTTTTACATGAATTAAATTTTTGCAACGTTTATTTTGTTAAATTTTGGAGGAACATTTCCCGGTTAGCAAAGGTCATTGATGAGCAGGAGGTTTATGCTAATTATTCGAAGAATTCGCAACTGTTATAGATGTATCAATCGGTGAAGACATTTTAACCGTCTTTAAGAATCACATCAAACTAAATTAACACTTCAACCTCATCTACTTGACGTTTTCAAGGCTCTTAGTCTTAAGGATGAAATTGATTGAGCACATAGAAGATAACATTGTAAAGTCATTATTTTACATCTTCCGCATTCACACGTGGTGGTTTGTATTGTTCAACTGTAAGTTGAAATTCAATCGATAAGTGGGAACTATATTTTAATAGATTTGATCAAATTGAAAGTTGAATCGAACGAAATTGAGGTTTTTTATCCTTAAGTCGTTCAATATTCGAGTCAACTGGTTGCCTAGGCAAGTGCTTCCCAAACTCATGGGTCGCAACCCCTGGGGGACCGTAGGGGTTCTGCAGGGAGCCGCGAATTTATTTCAGTAGAACTACACACAGTGCCGCCAACTGTCGTTGACAAACACATGCTAGACGGGATACGAAAACAAACCATTTGACAGGAAAAAACGCTAGATTATGTGAAGATTTCAATACTCACCTTTTTGCCTAACGAAAAAAATGCAAATTAATTAATCGAACAAACTACGATAATAATTAGGTAAATAATTACAAGATAAAAAGAACTTTTTATATACCACGTTTTTAAATTATCTGTTGAATCATATTATAAGCTTGACAATTCTATGTATTAACTTAGGACAAATAAGGCAATTGTCAACAAATCATTTTTTTGCTATTTTGCAAGAAACAAACAAATATAGAAATACTGAATACTGAAATGTCATTTTGATTTCCATAGTAACGCACGTATATATTAATAATTTAGTTGCTAGGACCACCCCCTTAGCGACCAATAATAGTGGATTGGATTACGGATTTCTTCCGAAATAACTTTTCATACAAAACAGAATTAACTGAAAATGAATTCAATTCTACTTAAAGATGGCTAAAAGTATTAAAAGAATGCATTGGCATCGTGTTCTGATATATTCTAAAAGTTTCAAATGTCTCGCTAGTCGGGAAGTTGGTTAAAAATCGATTGCAAGATTTGTACTGGATAATCAACCACCGGACAAACAAGAATACGAGTTAAGAAAAGTGTGGTAATAAAACACCAGAGTGTGGAATCCCCGATAATCGTCAATTCGATGTCACATGCCTAAGCACACATTAAATTATAATATCTGACACCATTACAATAACTATCAGTATTCACTATAACGCCAAGAATGCTTCAGTTATTTCATTGTGTTGTTTTATTTGTCAAGTACCTTCATTGAATAAATAAACTAAACATCTAGCTTATATTCAGCACATTTAAAGCTGTCGAAGGCATCAAATGTTAATAAAAATGCCATAAGCTAGATGCCTATCGAAAAATGCTAGTTCTGGCAAGAAAAACGCTAAGTTAGCTACGCTGATATATTAACAAATATTAATTTATAAATATTGTTTACAATTATATTTATTATGCACTTACATATTTATGTTGACCGAAAATAATATGATTATTAGAAGAGTTGAAGGCACGGGAGACAATATTAAAAGTCAGTTAATAAATTGGATTAAACGAAGAAAATTCTTTGCAATTGAAGTCGATGAATCTACAGATATTACAACGTGCGCACAGTTGCTAGTTTTTGTATGACTCACAAGTTTATAACGATTTTCTTTTTTGTAGGGAAAATTTTCAGCGGAGGGGAAGCGGGTAGATAATATTCATTTCGGATTTTGAGGACTGTGGTCAGTGGTCCTATTTTATTACAACGTTTTTCTTAGCTCGTATTCATATTTGTACGGTGGTTTTTTGTCCGGTGGTTGTCCGGTACAAATCTTGCAATCGATTTTTAACTAACTTCCCGACTAGATAGACATTTGAAACTTTTAGAATATATCTGAACACGATGCCAATGCATTTTTTTAATACTTTTAACCACCTTTAAGTAGAATTGAACTCATTTTAAGTTAATTCTGTTTTGTATGAAAAGTTATTTCGACACCATTATTGGTTGCTAGGGGTCTAGGGTTCTAGCAACTAAATTATTAATATATACGTGCGTTACTATGGAAATTAATATGACATGTCAAGTACAAATTTTTTTGATCTTTTAAGCTAGTCAAATCAAGTTTATATGGTTCAACAGAATTTAAAAACGTTGTATATAAAAAGTTCTTTTTATCTTGTAATTATTTGCTTTAATTTCATACATTTAGGCTCTATTTTTATAGAAGAACGGTTTTTCAACATTTTTGGGTAGTAGGTACCTACATACGACATAGTATAAATATGTAATTAGATTTTTGCAGTGATATGTACACTTTTAAGTGCATATAATTTAAGTTTTTTAAACTTAAGACCGGTTCGGATTAGTAGAGTGGCGAGTAATTTAGTAATATGTATGAACAGACAAATTTATTCGGGTAATTTAGTAAAATCAATCCATTTTGTTCTATTTTTTGGTCGAGTAGCGGCCCCCACCACCTCTCACTGAATACTAAGTCAAGTTCGTTGTGCCACGAGACAACTCTGAACATGTTATCTTTGGTCAAGTTCATTAGTTGTCGTAGAATTTTTTCCTCTAATTCTTCTATTATTTCCATTGCAAACGAAGTTAACTCATTTATTTTTTGAACATATGTAATTTGAAAACACTTCTGAAAAATATATAACCTATAGAAACAATCTTATTTTTAAAAAAATACGACACGCAGCAGGATTTGAACCTGCTGTGCTATAGGAATCTTATCTAATTACAACGAATTTTAACTAATGGTTCTATAGACGCTTTTTCAAAAAAAAAATCTATTGGTTATAGATTTCTCAGAAGTGTTTTAAAATTATATATGTTTAATAAAAATAATGTTACATTCTTAATTCTTGTGAATTAGTCGTTGAATAAAAAAAATAGTTATTTAATAATTGAATAAAAATTATTTATTTTTGCTGTGTTGCACTGTGCTCCGTTCATTTTGACACGTCACTCACTAATGTCTCTACTTGTGTTCAGACACTTTTCAGTTACTAAATCATTTAGTGGTAACTAAATCATTCGCCACTCGACGAAACTACTCGACTAATCTGAACCGGCCTTTAGTGCGACCTTCCGACATGAAAAGATTCCCAACAGATAGAACCCGAAGAAAGATATAAAATTGTAAAATATACACTGAAATATCTGACGTAATAACAATGTTTAAAAAGCTACCAAATTGTGTTTGTCTTTGGAAGGAATATCGATTCTCACAAATCTTTCCAGGTTACTAACAAAAATGAAAATCATCTTTCCATTCATCATATTATTTCCTAATGCTAACTAACCACCCACTCACTTACTCCATCATGCGGAGCATAATAACCTCTGTGAACCAGAGCATCTGCTAGATGCTCCGTTGGTCTATCGCCGTTATCATCACGCTATCGGGTATTAGGTAAATCATATCATTATAATATTATAACAACGACATGGGCAGTACTCTTATAGTTAGTCCATATTGATTAAAATAAATGTAATATGCTTTATGATACATAGTAAAATAATTGATCATTATGTTGCTATCAAGATTTGGATATAAGATAAAAGAGATTGCAGTCCAAGGAATAATATACCATTGATGTCAATGTACAATGGTTTCAAACTTCCAGAAATACCTCATAATCCACCAGCATTGGATTTAATTTCGGAAAGACTTATTATCACCATGTACCTATTTCTTTCATGCAGATCAAAAACTGGAACATGTGAATGGTCAATACAGTATTTATTTTGTCGTATTTTCTACGTATTTGTTTTGTTACGCCAAAAGAAGTATAACTTCTAACGCGCATACATAAGTAAACGCATCGTTTTTTTTATTTATATAAAAAAACATTCCCTGCAAAAGTATTTAACAATATAACAGAATACTGTGGGAATTAGGTCAGTTCAGGGCTCGAAATAGACTGGAGCGCACCGGAGCGCCGTTCCGGTTCACGAAATCCCCAAAATTATCGCTACGTTTCATGGAAAAAATAATTTGACAATCTGAGCTAGAGTATATAGGTCATAATATAACAAGAAATCTAACGCATTTATTTTTATAAAATATACATAAAATTAGTTAACTACGTCAATTGTTGTTTTTTTTTTTAATAAAACGCAATTTTTTGTAGTACTTATTCCACTTTTATACAATAGATTAGGACCGGTTTCGTCCGCCTCAGAGGGACTAATCGGTCCTAATCTATTGTATAAAAGTGGAATAAGTACTACAAAAAAATGCGTTTTATTAAATAAAAACAACAATACAATGCAGTTCCACCATAAATTGACAGTTAACAAAATAAAAGAAACTACGTCAATATTTTCGATAAATTATTGAGCGCTCCGGTTCGTAAATTTTTCCATTTCGAGCGCTGGGTCAGTTATTTCTTACTCACTGATTCATGTCGTATATCTACTACTGTTGTATAACAGTAGACGTTGAGTCTAGTGCCTTAATGATTGTGGATTTTAAATAAATTTTAAACAAGCAGCCTCATCCATCACATTCGACTTGATTTTTTGTTATTTTGCTGTCTGCTTGTCATCGAATTATAAGTGTTTAGTCTACTATTGAGTAGTTGGTTCACCTTCGAAGGAAATTAAGTAAGAGGCCATCCATTAGGTACTTTATTGACACACCACCAAGTACCTATTTTTAAGCTCTAAATTCGAGCAAGGACACGTAATTGAGTTGATAAAATAATTGCCGATGTTAATGCAATTTACGGCCGAGTTTAGGACTCATTATTCGAGTTGATGCTGTATCAAACAGGGCGTACAACGTACTAACCTTATACTTAAGAGAAATTTACAAGCATACTAATATACTAATATATAAACATATTTTTTTAATTACTGCATCGGTAGATGCACTATTGTATAATCATTATAAGATAACATGGGCCAGCAACCAAATAAATAGTTACTACATTCTTCATTTGCTACCATCACACGGTTCTTGCAGGGCTATTTTAATATATCACATAAGGTGATGCCTTTACTCAGCCTTTCTAAAAGAGGCACCTAGTGAAAAAATACGAAGCTTGCAATTTGAGACCAAATATTTTAATATTGGGACCATACCTAAATAAGATTTGATATAAATAAAAAGGATTTCAAGTTATACACATTTATATTATATAAAAATCGATGTTATTTAAAATAAATAACAAATAATATTAAAACTATGAATTAGTCAAAAATCTCTGTCACTAAAAATAGAAAAGTTAATAAACTAAATTTAATAATAAATATGACTATAAAATAATATGTAAAAATAACGTGGGACTGACCCTGCACAAAATTCACATTTTATAAATTTTTTTCTTAAATTGTAGGTTTATCTTTGACTTAAAATAAAAAATATTTTTCTTTTTAATGTTTTCAGATACCTACATATTACATATTATTAGTAATTATTTATTAATTAATTATATATTTATTAATTATATTAGTAATTATTTACATATTAGTAAATTATCGAAAAATTGTCTCAAATTGCAAGCTTCGTATTTTTCCGCTAGGTGCCTCTTTTAGAAAGGCTGAGTAAAGGCTTCACCTTAACTCCAAAATCAATAAAGTGATAACGACAATATTACGTATCTATTGAGAATTGAGATGCGGCGATTTTGTATGTTAATACTAATTTCCGACAATATAGTCTACGATAGTCACGTCGACACTATAGATGACCATGTACGAAGCTCCGTACGAGTTCACGCGAAGCTGGCCGAGCTCTGCAAAAAAAAAGAGATGCAGCCTAAACACCTAGGTATAAGTCGGAGGAATTGCATAGCGAAATAAAGATATATTCCACTTTTGAGGAAACCATGAAACTTGTGATTCCTCTTCGCTTACACAGCGTCTCACACAGATACGCCAGAACTAGTAGAAGTAAGTTTACACAACCCTGCTTATTACGAAGGACCACACATTGCATTCGAGGTCAGAATCCGAGGATCCATACAAATTCTATAATCGTTCTTAATTTAAAAATTATCATTAGTATTAGGCAACATCTAGGTATTATTCTATATTAGGATACATGGTCAAACAAGGTTACAATATCTAATCATTTTTGTATTCACTTAGTTATTGAAGAAATTGTTTCATATAATAATTATAATACAATAAATTGTCTAGTATTGGGGTGGAGACCTGCAGCATTTTTGATAAAACCAAATTTTCATTTCTTTTCAAAGTTAATTTAGTAAATATGTAGTATATAGTCAGGTCGCGGTACTAAATTACGATGGTAGTGCTAGTTATTGCGGAATTTCAAACAGACGAAACCTTCTTCTTATTGCGCCATCCCCTAGCGGAGGTCGGCCACCATATCTTCCAGGATCTTAGATTTGTCATCTGTTACCCGGAAAAGTTCAATGAAGCTGCACTCGTACCAATCACGGAGGTTCTTAAGCCTCGAAATGCGGCGTCGTCCTCTGCTACGCTTACCATTGTTCTTTCCCTGAATGACAAGTTGGGAAATGCTGTACTTTGTCCTCTCATAATGTGGCCGAGGTACTGTAGTTTCCTGGTTTTGATACTACGCAGAACTTTTCGGTTCTTTCCCATTCGATGAGAACTTCAACATTTGTCACCCGGTCAGTCCAAGGAATTTTGAGGATGCCTCTATACAGCCACATCTCGAAAGTTTCAACTCTCCGTGACATCTCTTGGTTTAGCGTCCATACTTCCATACCATACGCAATCTCAGACCTAGGTTAAGTTCTTAATTGCTAAGGAGGCGAGGCACTCTTTGCAATCTCAATTCTAGTTTTTATTTCCTGAGACTGGTCCCATTTCTCATTGACCGGACTAATATAAAAATAATTACAAGATAAAAAGAACTTTTTATATACCACGTTTTTAAATTTTCTGTTGAATCATATAAACTTGACAATTCTATGTATTAATAAAAACTTTTTATTGTACTTGATGGAAATACTGAATAAATATAGAATACTGAAATGTCATTTTGACATTTCATATTGATATCCATAGTAACGTACGTATATATTAATAATGTAGTTGCTAGGACCCCCTTAGCAACCAACAATAGTAACTTTCCATACAAAACAGAATTAGCTGAAAATGAATTCAATTCTGCTTAAAAATGGCTTAAAGTATTAAAAGAATGCATTGTCGTCGTGTTCTGATATATTCTAAAAGTTTCAAATGTCTAGCTAGCAGGGAAGTTAGTTAAAAATCTTCAATCGTCCAATACAAATCTTGGACAAACAAGAAAAAATGTATACTGGACACACAAGAAAAAATCTGTACCGGACAAACAAGAATACGAGCTAATAAAAACGTGGTAATAAGTGGAACTAGTGCGAAATAAGGCATGCGCCGCATCCACAGCATCTATGGACCGCACGCCACTGTTACGTAGTGTTTTCATCAACGCATTATTTGAAATTGTTATTATTTAGTGATTCATATCAATTTAAGATTTAGTGAAGTTAGGTAAGAAAGTAAAATGTCCAATGATAAAGTAACATGCGGATGAAACAAGCGCTGTCATGGAGCATTATTGTTTTAGGCCTTAGAGAATTACGTAAATTCACTCTTACATAAACTTTAATGGCGAATATGTAAAGCGAAAATCAAGTCGCTGGTACATTAGCTAGATGAAAGTTTCGCAAGGGCAGTGAGAAGACATCTCTCTAGTCACTAGTGAAAAACACATAAATTTTGGAATGATGCAAGCTAACGTAAAACTTAGTAGGTATATTATAATAGATGTTGAATTTACCATTGGTAAGCAGTACGTTGCACGTGGCTTTAAAAACCTAAATTGTACGTATTACATTTCGCCATAGTTCATCGTGAGTTGTCATAAAGGAAATACAGATTCCGTATAGCATTGAGATCAAAAAAATACGCGTTGTTCGTGTAGCATGACAGTAATGTTCCAAATGTATTAGGCATAAAATCCACCAAAGCGGCGCTCGGTGCGCTCTCTACGAAGTAGGCCCCCTCCCACCCGCGTATTACCCTTCACTTATGTAATAAGGGGCACAAAAAGCACAAAATAATTATTATTATCAGCGTCTCTCATAACAAAGCAATAAAAATATTATAAAATTTCTCGGGGCTTGTAATTAATATTCACGATGACATCATTCTACCAGCGAAATATCGGACACGCAAAAACTAAACAATGAGTTCACTGTTATTAAATAATGCCTTCTTGCCCGTCCATCGACGACGCTTCCAGAAGCGTGATTTTGCTTGCCGTGTTCAATGAATGGACTACGTTGTATTTTCGTTAATTCGTGCCGCTGAGAAGCCACACAACGGTGACTCGTGGGGCGGGCGGGGACAATGCGTCGTCAAATCCAGTGTGCGCTGGCGTATTTGATTACGTTGTATTTTCGATGATTTACGCGCCACTTGTGAAATTTTGAGCGAGTGCCCCACTCGCTGCGTTAAGTGGGTTTTACGCTTTAGATTCAATAACAACATTATTTGATATTGATTGGTTTATCTGACAATAACGCTTCCATTATTAATGATATTATGTTATCTATGTGACTTGAAATTTAATAAATATTTATATTACAATACGAATGTAAATACAGTCGAACTTGGTTATTACGATCACGGAAATAGCGAGATCTCAGATGTAATGCGGAAACATTCGTTAGTTTATGATTTTCTACATACATTTTTATTCACTTTCATAAAAGCTATTTCTCGGGTATACCGAGAAAACTGTTCATGTGTCGATCGTAAACAACATTTTCGACCCTAATCAATAAAACCCGACCGATAAGTTAACTAGACCGATACCGCCGGGATCGAATTACGTTTATGACACTAGTTAAGTGTCTAAGTACCTAATTGGTATTTTCGCCGACAACATTGAAAAAGTATCCACGCATATGGTTGGAATTGCATGTAAAAAAATCCAAGCTTTGTGAAGTCAGTAGGTACCTACCAGCGCCGGTGGATCAGCACTTCATTACGATAAACAACTTATTTTATAGTTTATGAATGCCATGCTTGTTTCGGGGATTTTACGATGGTTTTCAGTTTTTTTTATGTTCTATGTTTAAATAGAATGTGGTGCGAAAAATGTTACATAACGATATAATGAGTAATACTTATAACGAGCAAATTCAGTCGGTCCCATCTTCCTCGTAATAACCAAGTTTGTGGTACCACCTGTACTTATAATTTACTTACATACCTATTTTCTTCTGTCTTAACCTTGTATTTCAGTGATTTGTTACGTATTGTTGAAGTGTTTTATTTACACTAGAATTTGATGTCAATACTATATGGCGATATATTCTTGATACAATATCTCACGGTAAAGTGTGATACAGCTACGGAATTTCCGGATACGAAAAAACTGACTACAGCAATCTTTCTCTCATGGTAAATATTTTACATAATATAATTAATAACATGTATCTTAAGCTGCGAAAAATGCGATGACAATATGTCTTACCACTATACTGCCCTTCTAAGTAAGAAGGCAGTAACTGACCCTCACACACTTTCGAGATAAATGACATAATGTGTTTTTTTTTTCAAATTTTAGTATTGTGAATTACTAGGGAATGACAAAAGAAATGGCGTATTTCAAAAAAACACTACCTTATTCTTAGGTCAATAATTATTATAAAGCAATCATTATTCATAAGATGTTTATCACACTTGAATGGTCAAAGACATAGCTTATAATAAGTATCTTTAGAATCATCTTCAAATGTGTTAATCTTGCCGATTTTTTGAATAATAAAATGCCTAATTCTTGTCAAATTTGGGATCACAGAGATTATCAATATAATTTTTTATCGTGAATTACAAAAATTATCTCGTAATAAATTATGCTAATAGTTTTATAAATGCGTTTAAAAATTAATAAATGTAAAAAATCTTAACACCACTGCACAGTTATGTACCGAAATATGACTATATTCTAAAACATTAGAGCGAGAGGTTTAAAAGAATACTATTTTATGTAACAAAAATACTTTATGCAGTCATCAAATGTTTAAAATAACTATAAAGGATAATAAGGCTTCAAAATTATATAAATAGATTATCTACAACGTTTAAGGAGTGTCCAGGATCATGGTTTGAAAATACAATAAAAACTCAATTTTGACCTTCGACGAGCATGTCCCCCCTTAAGTACACATTCATTATTTTGTTTTTCGTAAGTTATATGAAACAGTAAAAATTCACAAAATACCCTAGTACAATAATATAACTAAGTCCATTGGTTCAATGTTCTTAATTTAAATTAACTGATTCATTTTGTTCGGTTCCTTTATAGCGTTCCTTTTTCGAATTTACGGATTCGAGAGCCTTCTCGAGAAAATGTAATTATCATCTGCTATTACCAACGTACCTACAAGTTTTCGGATGACATAAACGGACCGGGTGATTAAACATTTCAGTGATTATTATTTAACAGGATTATGTAATAATATTACCTCGGGTGGCGAGCGAGTCGCCTACGCACAGAGCATGCGCTTTAAAAACCCAATGCGGTGGAAAATAATATTGATAGAATTTGTGAGGCCGAAATTTTGGTGTAACCACCAGAATTTTGCCTCACTTAATTCAATAGTGACAATTAGACAAAAATGAGATGAGTAATTTACGCCATTTTCTAAAGCAAGATTGTCGTTCCGGTCTGAATAAAGTTCTGGCCGATTTTAAAGGAGATTAAGTACCTACTGCAGGCGCACACACATAAAAATGGTTTGGGGGGGTCTTCCATTTTTTAAAATTAACCCATACTATTATTTATAGATTTTTAAGACGGCGGGAGGGGGCGTGGTTAACAAATTTAACAGATGCCACTGACTTATGCTCAAATTACATGGGCAGATTGCGTCTGGCCCGATCGTCTGCCACGATTGCCAAAATCTATTATCTATTGTTTTCCGGGATCGTGAACGATCGTGAGCAAATTAGAACCAATCCTATTTCCGTCTGCCACGATTTAGAAAGATTCAAGCGAAGATTGCCGAGAACGTACGAAAATATCCGAAGCTACCGCTCGCTTGTGAGGTTAGGCTTGACAGCTGAGTTTTGACGTAAACTTGTGAGGGACTTGCTTTAACTATCAAAATAAGATGGCTGAAGATTTTACTTCCTGAAGAGTTTCTTTCTGCTGCTTACTGTATTGGTAAAATTCAGCACAACATGGTAAATTGAACAATTTATTAACTCAGATTGTATCAAATCAAGAGAACATCTGGTTTTTTTTCCATCTCACCATTTTAAATTCATCTGAGAAAATACCCGTTCGGAATAGCAATTAGATGTTGGTATCCTTAAAACAAATGAAATTAGTTGGTACTTATAAAATCGTATTGTATAAAAAATAGAACCAAACACTATTCAAGAATGCATAAATACTATTATCGCGCTGAACTCAGCAGGCGATAGGGGAACTTTTGATCGATATACAATGAATGAGACCAATCGGGCAATTAAAGATTAAAATATTCAACCAACACACCTGATGAAATGTATCGACAGCTACTCAAACATAAACAGCTGCTTGTTATTTTGCCTCAAACATAATCGCAAAAAATGGTAAACCATTCAGTGATGGGAAATATATTAAAGACGCATGGTTAAAATGCTTCCACAATCTCTTTGAAAATTTTGAAAGAAAAGATATGCCTTCGGCTAGAAACAGTCAATTGTAATTTTTAAACTTTTTTAATAGCATTCTTAAAAACCATTTTTTCCATGAAAAACTGCTCGGCACGTCAGAAAGTCGAAAAATAATATTTGGGAAATTTTGGCACGCCTACGTAAAAAGGTTCGCCAACCCAGGAGTAGGTACTACCTGAAAGTCCTCTGATGTCTTCGTGCATTAATTGTCGATTCTACTGTATCATCTGACTAAGTTACCTTTCGTCACCCATTAAAAAAAACGAGTGTTGTGATCACACAAACTTTCAAAGGGTGGTGGGAACTAATCTATGCACACAATAGGCACATAAAATAGCTGGGTGCCGTGAGTTTTATGAACACGTTTTATTGCTGTTTGCTTTTACGTGTTTCCGAAATTGATCCATCACGTAAAATTTATTGTGACGTATAGATACTGCATAGACCAGAGATGTCAAATCGGTAGCTAACGGACGCTTGTTAGCCCGAGAAGATATTTGAAGCCACTCTTGCACAAAATTTATTAAATTAATGTTCATGAATTAGTATTTACCTTCAATGTTCACATAATCTTAACTCTCTACAACAAAAATCTCGCATGTGGTGCAGTTTTCTTTTCTTTTGGTTGAAATAATACTAATACTAAGGTACTCGCACATTGATGCATGTTTTTACTTCTTTCTTCATTTTCAAAGTGGAGGATATAGTAGTTAGGTAGGGTTGGGTTTCTCACTTGTAATGCTGGACGAACAATAAGACTTTTGGTCTCAATGCTATCCTGCCAACAGTTATTTGAATAAATGTTCCCAGCCATAATGTATACGTACCTTGGACGAAGTATAAAATAATATGACTACAGAATTTTTTAGATCCTGAATCATGTCATATAATGTTAATTCTTTCGTAATAAACAGATAAAAGCGACGCGCAAATGAACTTTCCCACCTTTAATTTCGATACTGCGTTAATATTTACTGTAAATTTTAATATTACTTTAATTGAAAATTATTAATTTTTGTGGGATATTGTTATAAAGACATATTATATGTTGTTAAAACTGAAATCTACCAACTAATTTCGTAGGTCTAAGCCAGTTATATACAACATTTTAAGAGCAGAATGCTACCTTACCCTTTCAAAAACATTTGACGGCCCCCTACACTGAGAGTTGAGAACTGAGAAGAGAGAAAATCTCAAACTCGAGAATCAGGATTTCCCGAAATGATGAAATTTTGAATTCCCTCGATTCGGGATTTTCAAAAAAGAATTCTCGAGGATTCTCGAGATAAGTATATAAAAAAAAAATCAAAAAAAAAATGATTTTTTTTTTATTTAAGTAAGAAGACAAACAAATAGAAGCAGGAAAACAAAAATAATTCACAACATTAACATTGTCAATGGCTGCGTCTGACAATCGCGTACGCTTTTGAGACACAAAATTCCCTGATGTTGAAAAATTGCGCTCATTTTGAGTCGACGTTGGCTTAATTGTGTTAAATGCCCCGATCAGTCTTTGAACGTTTTGTGTTTTCAGTCCACTTTTTTCATATACTTACATTTAATTCGTTTTTAAACGACGAAAAAAGTTCGTATCGCATACTCGCACAACGTGACACACTTATTTCAATTTAAAAAAAAATGTTTTTTCAATTAATATTTTATAATAAGATATCCGGGATTTCCCGAAATGTTAAAATTTTCAATTCTCGAGATTCGGGATGAAAATTCTCGAAAATTTCTCGAGAATCCCCGTCGGGAAATTCCTGAAACCCACCTCTATGACCGTATCTGTATAAAATACAATAATATCGTATAAAGTACAACTGTTTACGTACAATTTACCGGAGATGGTCCATATTATAATAATAATACGTCAATACATACTATAAAAAAAACACAACACCTGAGACCTTTTATGAAAGGTTTTTCAAGACTGCGTATGCTCGAACTAAAAGATTTTTTTATACACGAGGGTACAACGAGCCGCATATATTTCTCAGTACAAAGCATTCCCAAGTGAGCCGGAATATGCCAAAACCTCCCAAATGGGTTTCCCTACAATCTACCTACATCATCGTTAACTTATTGTGTAGTGTGTACTTGGCATAGTTTTTCTTACACTCTACCGGGTACCTACTTCTCGAGTGCTTTTTTATGTGATATCTGATATTATGCAAAATGAGTATTCCAGTGGTCGATGTGGCCCACCGGTTGTGGAACAACCGGTTGTTAAAAGTACACGTATTTTAGTACCGGTTATCAAATACTAAATCATTTGACTGACATAACTTATTTACTTCGGTAGAATCATACTAATTTTTAACGTGTTCGGAAAATTGTACGTATGTATGCACTTGGCCGTGTCACAGTTCACCGTAAGATACTGTATCGGCAAAAGATAGCCGTATAGCACACAGCTCGCGTTTAAATTTACAGATTAAAATTTTTTTTTTGTTGAACACGTACAAACACTAATTAAAGTTTTTAAAAACAGTAAAAATGATTAACTAAACTATGCAGATCCTATTTATTATACAGTGTGGATTGAACACTGCATATTATTGTGATTTAATTTAATTAATACAATATTTTCTCACCTATAAGAGCATGTCCGATTCTAATAGGATCAAATGGGCCTCCACGAGGTGGAGGTTTTATTAACAGATTTTTGTTGTTAAATGAAAAGGATTTCAGCCACTTGCTCAATCTATTTGGTGCATACTCTGACTCTAAACACAAATTGAAAAAACAATATGTGTATTTGTAATACCCACGATGCGAACCTGGGACCCGCGGCATTATCAGCCGACGCTTAAGCTACTCGACGCCGTCTCATCAATACTTGACAGTTAACAACATTAAAATCCATCGCACATCTAATATATAAAAATTAATATTTTTTGTTTGTTTGTTCGTATTGAATGCACTGCCATACCGTTCATCCGATTGCGATAAGACTTTGTTAACTTATTGCTTGCACTTCCGTGAAGAGTATAGGCTATATCTTATATATAAAAATGAATGTCTGTCTGTATGCCTGTTTGTCTATCTGTCTTTCTGTCTGTCCCGTATGCGTTCCTATACCATTTATCCGATTGCGATGAAATTTTGGTAAGTGGTTGTATGCACACCCGCAAAGGTTTCTGAATTAGAAAAACCATCTTCTTCTACTTCTTATTCATTATATCTTCTTTTATTCGTATGGTTCCTGTACCATTCATCCGATTGCGATGAAACCATCGTCAGTTATTGTGGTAACACCCGCAAAGGTTTCTGAATAAGTACAACTATCTTCTTCTTCTTCTTCTTCTTCTTCATCATTCTATCTTCTTTTATTTGTATGGTCCCTATACCATTCATCCGATTGCGATGAAACTTTCGTTAGTTGTTGTGCCAACACCTGCGAAGGTTTCTGAATTAGTACAACCATCTTCTTTTTCTTCTTCATTATATCTTATGGTTCCTATACTATATACATTATTCTTTATACTTTATACATTATTCGTATGGTTCCTATACCATTCATCCGATTGCGATGAAACCTTCGTCAGTTGTTGTGGTAACACCCGCAAAGGTTTCTGAATAAGTACAACCATCTTCTTCTTCTTCTTTATCATTCTATCTTCTTTTATTTGTATGGTCCCTATACCATTCATCTGATTGCGATGAAACTTTCGTTAGTGGTTGTGCCAAACCTGCGAAGGTTTCTGAATTAGTACAACCATCTTCTTCTTCTTCTTCATTATATCTTATGGTTCCTATACTTTATACATTATTCTTTATACTTTATACATTATTCGTATGGTTCCTATACCATTCATCCGATTGCGATGAAACCTTCGTCAGTTGTTGTGGTAACACCCGCTGGGGTTTCTGAATAAGTACAACCATCTTCTTCTTCTTCTTCTTCATCATTCTATCTTCTTTTATTTGTATGGTCCCTATACCATTCATCCGATTGCGATGACACTTTCGTTAGTGGTTGTGCCAACGCCTGCGAAGGTTTCTGAATTAGTACAACCATCTTCTTCTTCTTCTTCATTATATCTTCTTTTATTCGTATGGTTCCTACACTAACTAATAATCCGATTGCGATGAACCCTTCGTCAGTTGTTGTGGTAACACCCGCAAAGGTTTCTGAATTAGAATAACCTTCTTCTTCTATTTTATCTTCTTCTATTCGCAATGAAACTTTGGTGAGTTGTCGTGCGCATGCTTATGAAGATTTCTGAATTAGAAAATCATCTTCTTCTTCTATTCGTATGCGTTCCTATAACATTCGTCCGATTGCGATGAAACTTTTGTCAGTTGTTGTGCGCACACCTGCGAAGGTTTCTAAATTGGTATTATATAAAATACAACGTTTATTGTTTGTTTGATACGTGCAATTTTGATTTTTTTTTACTACATATTAATAACATTCATAACGTTTGCATATTTTGGATTCGATTTTAATTTAGTGGTCTTTTGTTTGACATTTACTCCTATTAGAATTATTTTCATATTGCCATATTGTATAACACAGATATTTTAATATTAAAAAAATAATTAGGTACCTCTTATTATTTTTTAAATATCTAAGATAAATATAACCACGAAGCGACCCTGTGCGAAGCCGGGTACTTCAGCTAGTTACTTATAAAAATCATCTACTTAAAAAAAAACTATTTTAACCTATACATTATTTTACGGTGAAATGCTCTACGCTATCTCAATGCTATACGGCCACATGTTTCTGGTTGAAAAGCTCACAGTGAACTGCGATACGGCGAATCGCATACGTACAATTATCCGGAAACGGCCTTCTACCGCCTTCCAGTCTGGCAATCGCTAATATTTTGGAAATCACTGGACTAAATAATTTTTCCTGGGTTTTTCATAATACAATAAGTAGAGGGTTTCTACGTATATTATAGATATGATATAAAAAAATATTCGCCTGGCAAATTGCTCAACCATGCGGGAGGCGCTTTGAATTTTCGCACAAGCCTAAAAAACCCTGTTGGGAATTTTATTATTGTTGGTATCGAGGGTAAACTTTTATTGGTATTTAAAGTATGTACATTTAAAACCGCCATTAGGGAAGGCATACATATCCGACGGTTATTAAGGTATATTCAAGCGTATCATACGTACATATTCAGTGTCTGTCATTGTATATTTTAGTTTAAGAGGGTTTACTCCGAGGTGAAACAACGTGACTTTGCTGATTCGATCATATTATGTGAAGATCTATGATGACGGTGTTTTTTTTTTTTTTTAGAATTATTAATAACCATGTCCTTGCTTTTTCGTACAAGGTGGTTGTTAGTAATTTTGAACAGTCACAAACACCCAGGCTTTGAGAAAAACACATAAATGTTTTTGTCATGACCGGGAATCGAACCCAGGAACTCTCGGGTGGAAGGCGAGCGCCTTACCAACTGCACCACGAGAGCCGCCTATGATGACGATGTTAAAAGGATTGATGGCTCTGAGTTATAAAAAAACAACGGGTTGTAGGTATATAGAAAGGCGAGATTTGTTACAAATTACATGTTAAAATGGACTAAATCCGATTAGAATATTAAATTTGGTGGTTAGGGATTTTAATGCTGTAAGATGAATTATTGCTGAATGCAGATAATTAAAAATGATATTAATTGTTGTTTTATTTAAGGCTTTATGTATATGGGCTTTAAAAAAAACAAAGGTGCCGGAACTCACTTCTACTAAAGAAAATTATATTCAAATATCATTTAAAGCAACTTTTCCTATGCCACGAAGCGCATAAAAAATTAAACAAACAAACAAATACAAATAAACAACTAAAGTTGTATAAACATCATATACCTATTTGAATAAAAGTATATACAGTGATTTCCATGGCCTCCACACCCTGAAGCGGGCCCCCAGTCCAGGATCTTTGGCTGGCCCCCTACCTATCACTAAGGTTAAAGGCAGTGTGACGCTCTATAGAAGCGTTTTTCAAATGGTGTTTCGAGGTAAAATTAAGGGTATTCGATGTATCAACAGACATTAACCAAAAAATGCTATTTCGAAATGTTAATATGCCCGCCCGAAGGAAATTAGCGCTGCAGGCGATTTTTTATGATCAGAGCAAATTTGTGACGTGCATTTATCTCACTTTGGTCGATCCCCCAGGCTAGATCCCTGTTAACCCCCCCTTTGTGGGGGCCTATGGTGATTTCCAAAGTTCCGTCCAATTCTCGTCTGGCAAGTTTAGTCGCCTCGATTCCTTTTCTTAGTGTTGGAGTCTATGGCCGAATGTCTTCCTCTGAGTAACCACCGATCAACCTATTTTGAAGGATCGAAGTGTCAAAGGTGGTCTGACGAGTTTGATGAACTAAAGTGCCGAAACTGTTTTGGTCTTCAACGAAGCTCTTATTGGGGTGATAATCAGATTCATTTGCGAAAATTCGCCTTCGCATTCACTTGAAGAAATTGTAATAGAATTCAATGCATACATATATCAAACGCGGTAATTTTACCGTGTCTTTTCATGTGAGATGATTCAGGAAAATAACTTGTACTATGTAAGCGCGAACATTGTTTCGTCTAATTGTTTTTGAAACATTAAAAATACTGTGAAAAAAAAGGTGCCGGAACGCCGTTCCACTGCGTTACATGACAAACAAGCCCTGGATATATGACTATTATTTTTCACTATAATATGTGTATATAAATACTGATTGAGCTGCCAGATGGCAGCATTAAAACCATCTACCAACTGAACAAATAAAAACGTAAAAACTCACCAGAAAGTTATAAACAACCGGATCGGATTTTACATACTTTTCCACCTCAAGTCGATCCGTCAACATATAATTCGATTCATAACCAAGTATAAAATAAATATCACGCCATCTTTGGGCCGTTCAAATCCATCCTAATAATGTGTACAGTGTAAATGTTACACCGAATGTGCGAGATTAACTATTACACGAAATGGGCAAAATTTTGGCTAATTCATGTAATAGTCAAGCCTGTTGCCTTATTCATGAATTAGGTAAATTTTCTGCTGAGTACATGAATTCGCCAGGGTATGGAATTCTTGAACTGTCAACATGACAGAAGAAAAAGTAAATTTAATACGGATGGTTTTATTAGTTATAATTGGCCATAATATATTATTATTATTATTAGGTTAGGTTAGGTTAGGTTTTAAATTCTGAATTAAATTATTCAACTGAATGTCCATTTTGAGGTTAGTTATCAAGTGTCAACAAACTATCACAAACATTCAATCGACCATTGCACGTTTGATACCCAAGTACGAATCAAATCGCGAAAATACTTTTCAAGAAAATTCTTCCGTCATCATATTATAGTTCTAGATTTTTTTTGCGCATAGTAAATGGATATGAGCATCATTGTAGTCATTGATTGGTATATTTTTATATTATAATCAATGACATTTGACACATTTGTTTAGTTTGATTAGTTGCAAAAAACACCACCGGAGCGCGATCATCTATTTTGACCATAGATAATATATGTACATTTTGACCAATGCATGAGCATTTGATACATTTAGTTTAGTTGCAAAAAATACCACCGTAGCGCTACTATCTAATTTGTCCAATACATGAACTAGGCAGAAAAATTACTGCCAAATTCACGCACTCTTCAGATATTTTGTCTAATTCATGAATAAGGCAACGGGCCTGCATTTTTCATGATTTAGGCAAAATTTTGCCCATTTCATGTAATATTCAATTTCGCACATTCGGCGTAACATAAACACTGTAAACGAAAATAACAATAATCTAAATTATCGTTTCAATACTTTCACCTGCCTTATTTCCATGACCGTATGACGATCATTGTTCAACATAGAAAATAAAACGCGTGGGATGCTTATCTCCAGAGTCACACCAACAGATTACTCTAATGTAAGATAAACACACATCATAAATTAGCTTTAATAGTAATAATTACAGATAAAATGAACTTTTCATATACAACGTTTTTAATTTTTTTGATGAATCATACAAACTTGACTTGAGCAGCTTAAACGATCAAAAAATTTTTTACTTGATAGAACTAGTGAATAAACATAGAATACTGAAATGTCTTTTTGACATTTCATATTGATTTCCATAGTAACACACGTATAGGTATATTAGGTAATAATTTAGTTGCTAGGACCCCAGACCTCTAGCAACCAATAATAGTGTTTTACTTTTTCTTACGAAATAACTTTTCATACAAAACAGAATGAACTGAAAATCAATTCAATTCTACTTAAAGATGGCTAAACGTATTAAAAGAATGCATTGGCATCGTGTTCTGGTATATTCTAAAAGTTTCAAATAGTCGGGAAGTTAGTTAAAAATCGATTGCATGATTTGTACTGGATAAACAACCACCGGACAAACAAGAATATGACCTAATAAAAACGTTGTAAAAAGAAGTCGACTGCGGCGCTATTATACTTCATTACCGTTAACATTTTAAATTATTTTATTGTGCGATGTAATTTTTGATCATTGTGTGTCGACACTCGACAACACCATAGTTAAGGTGTATGTATTAAAAAAATGTGACTGTTGTGAGTCACACTGCTTTTAAGCTTAGCGATAGGTAGGGGCCCCGCCAAAGATCCTAGCCTGAGGGCCCGCTTTAGGATGTGGGGCCCATGACTACAATATATAGTGTTATGCACGTGGGTATATTAATTTAATTAAACAAAAACTTTTTTTTCAGTGTGAATGAAAATTGCTTTATTTTCATCCGTTTTGTAATAATGTTTTTGAAATTGGAATTGCACAGACAACCCGTGCGCTTTTTGCCGCTCAAATTTCGAAAAATGTACAATAATTATTATAATGTAAGATTGTTAATAAAAGAAGTCTAAGCAAATTATTATGTTCCAATGTATATTCAATTAAAAAATAATAGCACTATACAGGGGAAAGAGTTTTCTTTATTAGTAAGTTTATACTAAGATATATGAGGTCAAACCGATACGGTCGCGTGGGTCAAATTTGGCAAACACACAAACACACTTCGCTTACTTACCTACACCAATGAAACATCTTTTAGCACAGTTAAGTCCGGCGACTGATATCGATGGATCAGACATACGACATCACAGCTAATCTATAGTTCCATCAGCCAAAGTTTATTAGCAGCCTGCTACTAAAGAGGGCTACAAATAAATAAGGCAGACAGGTAGGTAAATTCCATCACGTTTTTTATGCATGATCAATAGCAGTGACCATAAGGCCCGTTTCAGACGGGACACCGGTGTCGCGCTCTTATATAATAAGGAGGCTATTGTATTCGAATAAAAGGGCCTTTGTATTATGTTTATGAACTTAAGTTCATAGTTAATACTTTAATTTTAGTTAATACTTTGGACGCGGAAGACGCACACGGCGCGTAATGACCAGGCGGCCGATCGATGTAATTAACGTGCATTTTAAGTCAAAAGTCAAAGCGTGTCCGGTACACTTTTCCGTCGGCCGCTACATTCTCAAGCCGCCGATACACATGTTTTTATGACCGCAGCCAGTTTTATGTTCTAATTTATATCGCTAAATTATGCATTGACTCATTAGCTCTGGGCATTCATAAACATAATACAAAGGCCCCTTTATTCGAATACAAAGGCCTCCTTATTATATACGAGCGCGACACTGGTGTCCCGTCTGAAACGGGGGTAACACAAACATAGACTCCTCCAAATCAACCCACCCCGCACCACACTCGGTATTAATCGAGCGTATCTACGAGGACCTATGTTTGGTGTGAACCATCAGCATATTTTTACGCTTGGAAATGTCTCAGTGGGTCTATTCTATACTTATCGACCGCTAAAGTGATATATATTATCAAACTTAGGGTTGGTTTGCATCAAAATATTAACACTTATTGTAACAATCATAATAAGATGTTTGTAATTGTTGTAATAAATGCTATATTTTAACAGCACCTCTCTTGCTGCTGTTAAAACTTAGCACTTATTGCAACAATTAGAAACATCTTTTTGTAATTGTTTCGATAAGTGCTATTACTTTGATAAAAACCTACCCTAAGTTAGATAATATTTATCACTTTGTCACTTTAGCGGTCGATAATAGTACAGGATAGACCCACAGGAACAGACACACAAGTCTAAGGTCACCACGCACTCAATTGTGCTTTACAGATATTACTGTGACTCATGATAAAACACAGCAATTAGTACCTACTTAGTGTTCATTACAAAACTAAGATACTATGTTAATAGGTTAAACGAAATTACACAATGTAATATTGATTTTAATCGTGAGATAAGTTATTTTTAGTAGCTATTACCAATTTACTTATGAACGTATATTTGATATTATTTTTATATTTAATGCTTGCCGTAACTTATTAATTACAACTCATAATGAAGGGAAAGCTAGAAAGCAGCAGAAGCGTAGGTATAATCGGAATATAAGGGAAAAACAGAAGAAAATATGTAGGTAAGTAGATTAGAAATATAATCATATCATACATATTTAGATAATTTTAATATGAAATTATTTAAAATCAATAGACATCTCAAAAAATCTTATTGAATCTAATTGGATCATTATTGTCTGCTCTGTATACGTACAACTGCTATATGTTTCCATGACAACGGCTCACGTTAAAGTGGGCTACGGCCAACTGTATACGTATAAATTTCCGGACACGTAAAAAAATAAGATCTACGTATTCAAATTATAATAATCGTTCACAGGCAGCGAATATTTTAAAACAAATTTATTTGGGGGATGAAAAATATGGTATAGGTAGCATAAAAAAATTAAAAAAAATATCATTTTTCACATGGACATTTTGTCAATAACACAATAAACATTAAAACTGTAGTAGAAAACACTTTGACAAAAAATCCCGTCAGTCAAGTTTGATTTGAATGCCTTATACTGCCTTATAGTGTTTTATAATAGTATTCAGTAATATTTAGCGAAATTTATGTTTTCTTCGCTGGATGAACTCTTTTTTTTCTCTTTTTATATTTTCATTTTTATTGATTTTATTACTTTCTTAGAGGAGGACTCTATAATAATGTTTCATGTCATGCTGTGAACGTCTTGATCTTATTTTAAAATTTTATTTATTAAGGAATACAAACAGTTACATATTGATTACAGAAAATTAAAATATAATAATAAAAAGTTATTGCAACCAGCAAAGTTTTAATTTGTAATTTTCACAATATGTTAAAAAAAATGAATTGAACAAGTTGGTAGCCGGTATCAAATCTGAAAAATACGCTGCCGTATTTGAAATAATATTATTGCACAACTTTCGTAATGGAAAATCCGTAGCAATACCATCCGGTTGCGGCTCTTCCAGCTTCTCTTCGCAGTTCCCAGGCAGTACGGTTTTTTTTTGCAAATACGTGAATTTAGAAAATCGTGTTGTTCATGCTCTAACCTTGCCTACAGAGAGAAAACGTCACAATGCGTCATAATTTTCGTGTGGGTTTGAACATCACATCAAGGGGGCTTAGATACTCGTACTTAGGCAGAAAAGCACATCACTCCGTTCTCTTTTGTGCGTATTTTACCCGCGACATCTAAGCGCCCCCGAAGGATCTTTCGCGTACCCAGCGAGACGTCGCGTCATACATAAAATTATGTCATATATAGACAGACCACGGTACCTAGGACACCGTAAAAGCATTTTGAAACCGTCCTATAAAATATTTACCTATCGCAAGAATAATCGCAAATTTACAGGAACGAAATATGTACAAATTTGGATATAGAATAGAAACAGAAAGTGTTCTGTTTAAAAAACTGATATATTACTATTACAATAATTCCACATTTTCCAAAAAAAAAAAAAAAACCTTAAGTAGAAGAGGTTAGATCTTAGATCGAACCATTGTAGATCAAATTATTTGGGGGGGGGGGGAATCAAATCGAACCAGCATACTTGAATACACGAAATAAAATAGACACTAAGTAACAAAAGGCCGAATCTGAGATATAGGGGTCTTAAGGTGATTCATCAGTGAATCGGCAAATAATTTTCAACTATAGGCGCGACGAAATTTTGGACTCGCTCGCATTCTGGGAGAGAACGTCGAGCTGGAAATACGTCACTTTGTTTCGTGATGGCGTATTAATTATTAAATCGTGTAAAGATGACTAAAAACGTTACCCATTTACTTTAAAAAGAAAACATGTCAATGAATATATTATTATTGTTACTAATAGAACAATAAACAGAATATTAAATGGACGCATGTTGGATTTACATGACAAATTATATTTCGTTCGGCATGCGTCATTTGCACCCGCGACCCGTAATCCGCGCATCGCCTAGTCACGATCTTTTTAGACCGTGCCTCAACTGAGGTACAACCTTAATGAATAATATGTTTCTATTTCATAAAAGTACTATTTTATTAGCTTGCCAATAGATTTCCCTGTACCTGTACAATACATGACCTGAGAAGTAGAAAAAAACAATGGTACAAGTCGGTTCAAGGGAAGCCAATTTACATAGCGGATTTTGCCGAAATTCATGAATTGAAGAATGAAAACCTAACCTAACCTAATCTAACCCAACCTAACCCTAACCGAACCTAACAAATAATCCAGTATATCGGCTATTTTTAAAATTAGTTTGCCGCTGGTTTCCCTTAAACTTAAACCGACAAGAACCAAATAATTCAATATTGTAAGAAAACCATGTTTAAACAACGATATTTTAGGAAATCACCACGTCCCAATACTCCCAATACTATTTTCTTAAAATAAGGACCAGGTGCCATGCTCAACATCGAAAACGAGGAACTACGTCTCAATTACACATAATAACCAAATGCCACTTGGTGCCTATTTAAAAAATATTCACGCTGCCTCTTACACACAAAGCCATCTTTGAATATCCTTAGAAGCTCTAATACATTTTTTGGCACTTATTTTTTGGCACAAGTACCTATTTATGATATTGGTGATGGCACATATAAAAATTTCGGCATTCTCACTTTTTTTCTATTTTTGGCACTTAGTGCCTATTTTACTTCGTGTATTCACTTCGTTCGTTCTATATACCTGTCCGTATTTCAGGGGACGAAGTCACTGGAAACCGCTAGTTAATAATATTTAATTTATAACATAACACATAGCTCATAGCAGTCATTAAAATTCTCATCAAAAATGCTCGCCTCGAATGTAGCGCTTTTCTCTATGTATTTTTAATGAATTTTCGCAGTTGGGTACTCATAGTTTAAACTCTCGAATTACTAAGTACTCGAATACCCGGGTATCATAATATATTAGTATGTCGATTAGTTTTATAAGGCTAGTAATTGTTGTGATGCCTGAAACGACCGTGGTGTACCAACAATGAATTCTCTCGAGTGAGATTTTTCAGTGTACATAAGCTATATAGTGAGATTATGCGAGACGTCCCGTCTCTAGGTAGTTATTTTGATACGAGGGTGGGTCAATAATTCCTTAGAAAAAAGCATTAAAACAGTTTTTATTTTTGTATTTTTTTTTTATTTCTCAAAATAATCTCCTTGGAGCTCAATACACTTGGTTAGACGTTTCTCAATTTTTTTTAAACCGTCAGAAAAATAAATTTTCGGAAGGTCCTCAAAATAAGCATTTGTCCGATCGATGACTTCTTCATTTGAAAAAAAACGTTGTCCACTTAGCCATTTTTTTAAGTTTGGGAATAGGAAAAAGTCACTGGAGGCTAAATCTGGCGAATACGGTGGGTGGTCGAACAATTCGAACTTGAATTCTTCAATTTTAGCCATTGATCGTAAACATGTGTGAACACGGGCATTGTCCTGATGAAAGAGGATTTTTTTCCCGTTTAAATGAGGCCGTTTTTCTTCAATTTTGTTTTTTAGCTGGTCCAGTAAAGATGCATAATAATCCCCTGTTATTGTTTTTCCTTTTTCCAAATAGTCAACGAAAATAATTTCACGTGCATCCCAAAATACAGTAGCCATAACCTTACCAGCTGATTTTACGGTTTTCGCCTTCTTTGGACATGGTTTGCCTTCGCAATCCACTGCTTTGACTGTTCTTTCGTCTCGGGAGTATAGTGGTGTATCCATGTTTAATCTACAGTCACAAAGCGACGAAAAAATTCATCCGGATTGCGTTGCATGAGCGACAACAAGGCTTTAGAGGCCACCACCCTATTGCGTTTATTGTCGACTGTGAGCAAACGCGGCACCCATCTTGCAGAAATATTTTTCATGCCCAATTTGTCATGTAAAATAGAAATGACGCTACCTTTTGAGATCCCTGTAACCTCAATTATCTCACTCAACTTTAATCTTCGGTCACTTAACACCATTTCGTGGATTTTATTGATCATTTCTGGTGTAGTCACCTCTACAGGACGTCCTGAGCGTGGTTCATCCTTTGTTGATGTACGACCACGTTTAAATTCATTTAACCAGTTATAAATAGTTGCAAGTGAAGGAGCAGATATGCCGTGAACTAAATCCAACTCATTTTTTATTTCCTTTGCTGTTAACCCTTTTATATTAAAATGTTTAATAACAGCTCTAAACTCAATTTTCTCCATTTTCCATTTTTCCATTTTCCACAAGCAAATTTTTTTTTTAAATGTACGAGAAACACACAACAACCCGACCAATCTGATTGAAACTTCGCAGCATACTGAATCGGTAGTGCCGCTGCATGAAAACAAACCGCTTACAGTACTAGTCGCGCCACCTGTCGGCTTTTCTAAGGACTTATTGACCCACCCTCGTATCAAATATTCAAGACCATGAAATATACCACAAGCGGGTCAGGCCATTTGGGGAAAGTGGCAATAAAATTGCAACTTCAAGGACGCGAGATATTTAACCAATGAAAATATAATAACCATTATATTATACATAATATTCTTCGAGACACTTTGGTTGGAAACGGTATAGAAAAAACGAAAAAAGGTTGGTAGCGTTGCTTCATATTTTTTTAACCGTATCTTTCAGAAACACCCACAGCAGTTGAGGATCAAGAGATTATTGGGACCCCTACCTTGTTCTGCAACAAAAAATTACTACAACGCTATCAAAACATGTTTATACTTTTGAATCAGAGGCGTTGAAGATTTTACCCTAAAATGATATTAATATATTTTAATAGTCCTTCCAAAAGTATAATATTTGATTATGTATAACAATCGCAAAATATAAAAAAAAGGTTTTTGTGTAAATATACTAAGTTGTTGACATTATGTGATTTTCAGAGCTCGCCAAATTCAAAATCAAATTGCTTAGAAAACTTACTAAATATGGGACAAATTTTCAATAATGGATAAATCCACCAGGTTTATTTTCAAACAGCGTCAAGTCAATTTCAACCAATCACGTCATCGCAAAGGCAGATGTAATATTGCTCAATGTTATTTTGTTTCTAGTAAACAAAAACCATTTAGGAAATAGCAGTGAACATAATAGCGCCTGTACACATGCATGGAATTACTGTCGGCAATTGTGCTTATTTTAAATTGTCATGACAATAACTGTTTACACGTAAAAGTGCTGACTGTCTCTCCAATCTCATTCTTCGAAAGTAAGCGAGATGCGAGGTTGTCATTTTATACTACTATCTGACAGGTCGTATTGAAAATCGGAGCTCAAAATGAGTGGTTCGTTTTTTTACCGGCAGGTTCGCCAATATCGTTTTACTGCGCAGGGGCAGATCTTACTTGCGCGGAAAAAATCATCACAATTTGGAAGCTTCCAATCTTGTTTGATGTATGCACGCAATCTTGCCAACCCCAGGATAATACATGTTTCCCCATACATTTTCTTTCTGTGCACTGTAAATCTATGCACGTGTAAACGGGGTATTATATCGCATTATGTCAAAAAGTGTATTAGACCGTATTTGAAAATTATCTCTCATATGCAAATTTTACAATAGTTTTATAAGGTTGGTTAAACAATAGTAGACAAAAAAGAAATTTTTGTCATTTGGTGAAGTAACTAACTACACATAAATTATGTATTGTTTTGAGAAACTCGAGTAAGTAAGTGTGAACAAAAAGTAAAAGTGTGTGTTAAAAAAATTATTACTGCCTCGTGGACAAACACCATGTAGTGAAATGTAGATGATCAGTAATAAAACACAGTAATTAAAAAAAAAACTACTCCCGCTCTCATCGTCTGATCCGGGCATGGATGTAGTGTTCATTAATATTTGATATAATAAGGAATCACGTTTTAGCAATAAAAAAGTGGCTTTTAGCACTTTTAGCGTTCATGTAATTGCCATCAATTAGCGTACACTTTTCGCACAAAATAAATAGCGATAAGTACTTTCATCACTTTCGAATGTTGTAGGCAGAACCATAGCCAGAATTTTTGTCCCGTCTAAACTATGTTAATAATATTTAAACAGAGATTTTCATTTCCAACTATGTGATTGAATATTGACATTAATATTTATTATTTTCCAAATCTAATATTAGCGATAAGTTCACTTCCATTGCTTTGGTGTTTATACATACAAAATCCTAATCAAGATACTGACGATTATAACTAACCATGAATCCAAGCGAATTAACAGTAAAAAAAACCCTAAACTTGAATCGCATGCGTCCACATACATATCTGTTAAATGTGACACACATTGTATTGCACCTCAATGCGCATGCGCGAAAAATGTATGTCATATTTTGCATCGGGCAATAATTATAGTATCTACGTTTAAGAACATACATAAGTGAAACGGCAAATAATTTTCAACAGTAGGTGGAACGAAATTTCGCAGTCGTCGCCAATCGGAGACTGACACGAGGTGTTAGCACCTCAATTTGTTTTGTGATGGCGTCGGAACAATATATTCTTAAATCGTGTAAAGATTACTAAAAAACGTTCCGCATGTACTTGAAAAAGAAAACATGTCAAAGAATGTACTATTATTATTACGAATATAATAATAAACATAACATTAAAATGACGAATGTTGAATTTTTATGACAAATTATATTTCGTTCGGCTCGCGTCATTTGCACAATCCGCGCATCGCCTAGTCACGATCTTTTTAGACCGTGCCTCAGCTGAAGCATGGCCTTAATATAATTTCGTCCGCGTACTATGCACGATACGCCCATAATACGATACAATTTTAAAGATTTCATTTCTACATTGAAAAATACGTACCAAAAGTACCAAAATTTCGGTATTTCTTACCATAATTTGGTGCAAAGTACTATAATTTTATGATAGGAGAAAATTTGGCAAGTCGAGACAAAAAATTTGAGAGGTAAAAAAAGGTCATCTAAACGGAATAGATTTTCTCAGATTCGCCGGTAAAACTTTTTTACTCGGAAGAGGTAAACAAATATCACTCGGATTTTCTCAATTTCCCCTTACATATTGTGATAAACAAACAACCTATACATTTTCAACCGAAGATAATGCTTACTATATATAATTCGGATGGAAAAAAGATATCAACACCGGTAGTGCTCCGCAGTGCTCAGTAGCGTAAGCAACGCAAATCATCACACGCAGATTTTCGAATCAGGTTTGTGAGTGCAGTGCTTTGAAAGGGTTAGATAAACTAAATAACGAAAAACATGAGAAAAGCCTTTTAATTTAAAAATTATAAACATGCGCCGCTTCTACCGCATGTATGGACGGACCGCCACTGCTAAATACCCATCTAAAAGTATTTTTTATTCCTAGTTTTTTTAATTCAAATATGGCACATTAGCATGAAAATGTGGACACACCAGACAAAAGTACATTTTTCCACGATTTTTCGTTTTATAAAACAACTATTATAAAAAATGTCATCTTACTTAGAGGTCGGTAATAGTGAAATGTCACTCAGACAACGTCCTAGACAAAAGCACGCCGTCTTGAAAAAAATATCATTCACTTACCTGAAACAAAAGAAAAAAGCATGATAAATTATATTTTTCATTATGTATTTGTCATATTACAACGATATGAAAGGAAAGAAAAGGCGCGAGCAGGGAACTCAGAAATAATGGGAATTGAAATACCTAACGGGTAAGGCGATAGCAGGTAACCGACTCGAGTAAGGAAGAACCGGGTTAAACTTACACACGTGTCAAGAATACGTTGTACGTCGAACACTGAAAACTGCTCTCGGTTTATGCATTTACGCTCATTTAATATTGGTATATTACACACACTATTGCACGTGCATAATGCGTGCTTCATTTTCGTAGGGCACTCACACATTCAAAAACCCTGCATCAACGTGCGGCGTATTGCAGATAGCCTGTCGGTATTCTATTTATTATCTGTTCTGTGGGCGCGAGAATTAAATTGAAGTGATTTGACATTATAGAAAAACTCATTGGGGCTAAGGGAAAGGTGACAGTTTACTGCAGATAGACGGGGTGGAAAAGTTTCCCGGTTGGTTTGGATGTGAAGTGGAATGCCTCAGAGACAGTAACCCAAGCCTGAGGTCACCACGAACTCCAGTGTGCTTCGACTGAGTCTCAATTGCTGGATCGGCCTTGATACGATAAACATGTCCTGCAAACCTGTGACGCAACAGTTTAATGTGAATAGCTAAGTCCACATTTAGTCAATTCATCACCCAATTCCTCTTCAACTTTTAAACCTTTCTGGTTTTACACCGAGAAGTTTTGTGCATGCGCAGAGGAGATGAATCCGTTTTAGTGTCTACATTCGTTCATCCCAGCTTTCACTTCGTGAAGTCAGATAATATACCTGCGCTTCAGTTTGTTAGTATAATCTTTATGGGTTATATCCCAATAATATGCAATCCAATATGATCAACTATTCTTAACATCGACTACCAATAGACTAAAATAAATATATTTATTGACAAGCAACTGCACGAACGACCCGAATCTCACCGAAAAAATACGAAGCTGCTGGAGTGTTGAACAGAAATCCAAGCCGGTCGGATAGCAGTGCGCTAGTACTTTCGTCACAAAATGGCGGCCATTTTCAAACCGATTTGAGGGCCGACGACGCATGCCCTATGTTCAATTCGTGAGACGGAAACGTCCCAAGTGTAGACTTGGCTAATGGAGATCATGTGTACATTGAATGTGTAGTGTAGAGCTATTCACCGTGCCCCCAGGCGCACACACATGGGAGGGGGTCCGGGTCTCCCTCAGAAAAGCAAATATACAATTATTTTTCTCTACAATTATCTTCGCACTGACTGAGGATCAAGACCTGGATGATTTGGCTGTCAAACAGTTTTCTCAAATGGTTGGCGACTCTCCTATCAGTATTTTACAACATGCAAGGCATATGTCAGTAAAAAGCCTGTTTCATACACAAATTGCTGCAACTATTTACAATATTCATATATAATTATAGTCTATAAGTCTAAAAATAAGACGGCGCCGACAACACAAACGGACACTAACAACCCTAATAATTATGAACATTAGACCACGCATATTCTATAACCAATTGTGGATGTAACATGTCGCAATAACTTGTAAGTGAGCACACGTAGTTATAGATGCAGGTTAGGTATTGAACGTTATGCCGGGTCCACACTGGCAACATGTCGCCGGCAACCTCGTTAAATTTTACGATAAGTATGATAATTATCATAAAATTTAACGAGGTTGCCGGCGACATGTTGCCAGTGTGGACCCGGCATTAGACTGAAAGTGCGGGGTCTGCGGAGTAAATGCGAAAATCAGTGGTAGGTACATGCTAGATTTCGTCAACCATGGCGGAGGGGGATGAACAATAATAAATTATTATCGATAATTTTTCGAAATGGACCCCCCCCCATGCCATTTTCAGTGTGCGCGACTGCGTGTCCCATTCATGCACGAGTCCAAAAATCTTCCTCAGAACTTTCTTTCAAATTAATACAATATTACAAGCGTTCCATGGACTTACGCACAAGAAAAAATGAGAGAAACTGCTTTAAAGTAGGTATAGCTGACAAATATCCAAAAGAATGGACAGGGGAATACGTTCAGATATTTCAGACGCTGGCGATTATATAGCAAATGATACCAAGGCGTCTGCGTGTTGCAGTCCAGCATCGTTTGACGCAATTCCTTGACGTTTTGTTTTCGATTCTGCGCCAAGATGTACGATCGAATTCCTCTCGTTTGGCTTGCGATTTGCAGGAGAAAAAATTAAAAATAATATCGAAAAAACATAATATTATTGTGTGTACTACACCTGTGCTTACTGCTCAATTCAATAACCACGTAAGTAAGCACATCATATTTATTGAAAATGCATCAAATCGTAAATCTATTGGTATATATTTGTTGGAAATTATTTACGAGTAGGTACTACAAAATTGTAAATTACATCTATAACGTATGTTTGTTTGGAGCAGCAAGCTTAAAGTAAAGATGGAAGAGAGGAGCATGGTGAACTAACAAAAAATAAGTTACTAATTTAATAAATACATTTGCATAATATATTTAAAAAAGAAGCTAAAATAATACTAGCAGACAAAATTACGTGAAGAGATCACATACGCAGTAAGACGTTGGCTTTTGTGGCAACAATGGTTCCAACAGCCAGTCAGTGGTGGCGAACGTAAGATGATTATGCAGTGCACGCCTTTGAAGTGAAAAAAATACATATGGTAATAATAATAATAAATGACAGATCGCATTATATAAAAATAGCAGACAGATACTCTTAAAGAATAAGCATTATGTTTAATGTAAATATATGATTGCATAGGTCGGTCCTTGGGCTTTATGCGTCATATATAATATTATCGCACTAACCTCATCAGGCGGCGGGGGGTGCCGCACCGCGAACCTCTAATTTTGAACAATGCTTGAGACCACTGTAACGAGATAATGCCTCATCTGATCAGAGAAATTCTGGTGTCAATTTGTGTGTAAATAATCAAACTAACGTATAAATTAAGAAAAAAAAATCATTTCTACCAACAAAAGAGCTGCATCAAATATGAAACAAAAACGTGGTAATTCTGGCAGTCAGTTAGCATTAGTTAAAATTGGTGGACCGAAATGTATAGCGTAATTGAAAAAAGCGATAAACTATAATATGTGTGCTAAGTTCTGTGAGCGGTATCTAGAACGTCAGACAATAAAATTAAGTGGTTCACAACCATAGTGAACCAAGTCCATTCTGGTTATTTTTGAGTAAGCTGGGTTCAAACATAATATTTGAGTATTTCTAATTCTGTAAAGGTATGATTGCAATTCTAAAGTGTTATTTTAAGTACATTTAAGTTATTATGTAGAGAATAGGAAAGACTCAAATATTATATTTGAACCTAGCTTACTCAAAAATAACCAGAATGGACTTGGTTCACTATGGTTGTGAATCACTCAATTCAAAAATAATATTTGGGAAATTTTCGCACGCGTCTGTAAAAAGGTTCGCAAACCCTGCGCTAGATGGACTGCCTTAATCATACCATCCCTTTCCATACTTTTTCTCGGATATTCCCAAAGGATGTGGTTTGCATCATGTAATTCTCCGCTACATGGACATGTTGTAGCTTAACCACTAGGGAATGACAAAAGAAATGGCGTATTTCAAAAAAACACTACCTTATTCTTAGTTTAATAATTATTTTAAAACAATCATTATTCGTCGGATGTTTATCACACTTGAATGGTCAAAGACATAGCTTATAAAAACAGTATCTTTAAAATTATCTTCAAACGTGTTAATCTTGCCCATTTTTTGAATAATAAAATGCCTAATTCTTGTCAAATCACAGATATTATCAATATAATTTTTTATCGTAAATATTTCACTATAATAATGTCAACATAAATTTTATAACTGTTTTAAAAATCCGTTTAAAAATTAATAAATCTAAAAAATATTAACACCACTGCACATGGATGTACTGAAATATGACTATATTCTAAAACATTAGATCGAGAGGTTTAAAAGAATACTATTTTACGTAATGAAAATACTTTATGCAGTCATAAAATGTTTAAAATAAATATAACGGATAATAAGGCTTCAAAATTATATAAATAGATTATCTACAACGTTTAAGGAATGTCCAAGATTATGCTTTGAAAATACCATAAAAGCTCCATTTTGACCTACGCGGCGCACGTTTCGCAGACAACCAGGAGACGTTTGTCATAATATGAAACAATAACAAGGAAAACTTCAAACAATTCCGCGAAGTCGATGAGTCGTCATTCAGTATTGCCATCAAGAATAAATATTGATAAAAAAAATGTAAATAGCTAGTAGGTACTAGTATGTCAATACTTATGTCCCTATGAAAATAATAAAACATAATAATATAACAATACGATAGTGAGAAAATCTCACAGCTTGCTTGAAGTGGTTCTGGGAACATCAATATAGCCAAGGTTCAATAAAATAATATATATCTAAGTATGACACGTATCATAGATTTTAAATCTACGTATATCCACCTACCAGTGGCGTGTGGTGACTTTTAACGCATTTACCTACAATATCAATATACATTATATATTATGTACTTTTTTTAATTTGTAACTATGTAATTGAATCTTGGCGGGAAGCCGATGAAGGAATATAGCCTGATAAATAATTTCAAATTGAATGGCGTTCCTTTAGACTTAGGCCCGTTTCAGACGGGACACCGGTGTCGCGCTCGATATAATATAGGAGGCCATTGTATTCGAATAAACGTGCCTTTGTATTATCCCAGAGCTAATGAGTCAACGCCTAATTTCGGAAACGGGCCTTAGAGTTTAGAAGAACTTTTAGAAGTAAATTTTACTATACAATTGCACAATAAAATCTGTGTAATATTATTATATAGGACCATTATTTTCGGGGATACGGAGCATTCACAGCATCTATTGACCGAATGCCACTGCTACCCAGTTAGTACAGTCACACTAAAAAGTCTCAGTAATTAATTAATTAATTTACTCTTGGAAGTGAAAAAAGAAAGTGTTGCTTGAAAAATTAATTTATTAGATAAGCCAGCGATAGTTCGCGACTTCGTCGAATAAATTGACTGATTCGATTTGATGTTACGGTGTATCCATCAATCTATCTATATATACAACGGTTGGATCTAGGCGCACGCCCCTCTTTCCGCATCTCGCCCCACCATGTCACCTCTGATATCTGACCACTTTGCCAACGCGTTTCACGATTCATGGTTAATTGTTAAATTCTTTCAAGTGCGGTAAGTTTTATCACGTAGGAACATGACTCCGGAACGCCTGAGATATTTACATGAAACTACTAGAATAGTACCAAACATGTAGTCCATAAGGTGTGCAAGTTTCATCAATATACAGAAAGAAAAATAAACAAAAAATATTATGGACAAAACTCTTAATATTTCGGAATTACAGACAGACATCATAGCACTTTTATTATATCTGCACATGCACCGATGTGACATTTTGCTATAACCTGTACCCCATTTCGAGTGAAATTTGTAACACGCAACAATCAAAGGTATTTTTTGTTCTACTAAAATTAAGTTACATGTATTTCGTCAATGACAACAAAATCACATCGAAACTTTCTACGTGTTGCAGTTGAGACGAGTTTATATGTGCGACGAGGCTAAGGCAATGTAAATGCAATGGCGAGGGGTGGAGGTAGGCTGTTTATATCCGACATAAATAGTGCACACTAAACGGTGTCAGTCATACTTATTTGTTTTCATTGAACTAAGAGTACATATTGCAGATGGTGCTGATTTGCTTTAAAAATAATTAAACCCTGCCTAAACCAAACCATAATAGTTTAGATATGCTATGGACGATCCAACAATAAGAGTGCAGACTTTTTCAGTCATACTTATTTGTTTTTGTTGAATTAAGAATACATATTACAGATGGTGTTCGTTAGTTTTTTTAATTCATTAAACCCTGTCTAACTAAACCATAATAGATAAATTAATATTTTTTGACTATTATCTATTATGATTGGGTTACGCAGGGTTTAATTGGATTATACAAACTAACCGACAACACAAACACAGACCCCTCCAAACCAACCCGCCCCGCACCAACAGTCGGTCTCACGAGGCCTTACGTTTAGATGGGAAGCATCAGCAGTTTTTTATGCCTAGCAGATGCCCAAGACTGAGGTCGCCACGCTCTCAAGTGAGCTTTGACTGAGTTTACTGAAAGACGTAATTTAATAAAAAGAGACTTAACAGAACTAAATGAATTTAATGACATATAAGGATAAAAAAAACAAAACTAAAACAATACGGACAAACAAAGCTTTATTTAAAGTTAATTAAATGCAATAATTGGCCTTTGTGGTGACCAGAACTAACCGACAATGGTATACATAATATGCAATTTGTAGCCTTAGTTCAATAAAAACAATTATGTACCAAGTTTAGTGTGCACTATTTATGTCGGATATTAACAGCCTACCTCCACCCTTCGCCACTGCGTAAATGTGACATTTTTTAATAACGAAATGTGTGTCGCGGATCTCGTCGTGTCGTGCAATTTGAACATTGTACCTAAATTGTAAAAAAATAACCATTACTAATTACTGCACATAAGTAGAACATGGCATTGTTTTATTTATCATCACAATAATAATTATTAGGTAGTTAGATAGTTACCTACGGTTGGTTTTTCAATCAATTTTACTACCCATTGTCAGTGCGAACTATGCATTGTTTGCAATATCGCATAGTGCACAACACAAGTGCATTAGTGATGTAAAATTACATACTTGATACCTGGTGTAGATATTCTTAAGTTGTTCCCATTTCTACACTATAATAATGCACAAAGGATATATTTTATCTACGCGTACATAGATATAAAAAAACCTCGATTAAAATAATATATCACGTAATATCTCATATGCCTCACATCATAATGAATGAGAATAACTGACAAATAGGTTAAATGAAATCAATTAGAATAGTTTGCGATAAACAAAGACGCATCTAAAGACAATACAATAATTAATAATTAGAATCGTATAATGCAGGGGTAGTCAACCTTTTTATACCTACCGCCCACCGTTGTATCTTTGTTAGTAGTAAAATTTTCTAACCACCCGCCGGTTCCACAGTAATGGAGATTTATTAAGGAGGGAAGTAACTTTACTTTATACAATTTATAAAGCATGAAGTGTGAAGAAATTACATTTAATTAATTAAATTGTTAATGAGATCCCTGACGCTGATGCTGCGAAACTAAATACTGGATATCTATAATTCGTAATGAAACTGTTTTTAAAACCCCTACCGCCCACCATGAAAGCTGGAACGCCCAATAGTGGGCGGTAGGGACCAGGATGAGTACCGCTGGTATAATGTGTAGGTATATTTCCAATACATATTATAACGGAAAATATGTGCTTCTATTATAAAAGTATTTTTAATTAATTCAATGTTATAACTTTGATTGTATAAAAAATGTTGAAGAAACTAAGTCAGGTAGAGGTCTGCGGTTTCCTTATCAACATAGTTAAAACAAGCTTCCGTAGGTCGTAAGTAGGGTCGTCAAAGAAGTAGGTATTGACACTTTTCTTCCGATAGGACTCCGATAACAGGTATTGATACTTTTTTCTTTTGATATAACGGCCCCAGCAGTGGTGCCAACCGTAATAGTACAATACTATAATTCTTCCGATAGGACTCCGATAACAGGTATTGATACTTTTTTCTTTTGATATAACGGCCCCAGCAGTGGTGCCAACCGTAATAGTACAATACTATAATTCTTCCGATAGGACTCCGATAACAGGTATTGATACTTTTTTCTTTTGATATAACGGCCCCAGCAGTGGTGCCAACCGTAATAGTACAATACTATAATTTTGATTCTGCAAAAAATGTAAAATACTATAATTTTACGCCAAATATGCCAAAATACTATAATTTTAAAGGATTCGAGCCGAAAAATGTTCCTGTACTATAGTTTTTACAGAAATACTGTAATTTTTACGCCTTTGTACTATAATCAGCATAGAATAATATGGCAACACTGGGCTCCAGTCTTAAGCGTGTCCGGAAACTTGTACGTATGTAGTTCGCCGTATCACACTTCACCGTGAAATATTGTACCGGAAATATATGGCCGCCTCTGTGGGTCGTATAGTACTGACATAAAATTCATGTCAAAATAAAACACGGCTCTTGTCGGTTTACACTTTACAGGAAGTCAGCAGCAAACAAGTTTTTAAAGTAGCCGATATACCTACTGGATTATTTGTTAGGTTAGGTTGTCATTCTTGAATTCATGAATTTTGCGAAAATCAGCTATGAAAATTGAATTAATGTTCAAATTGAATCTAATAAAATTGGAGACTGTATAGTACCTATACGGTCATCTCTTTCCGATAAGAAAGCTCACGGCTTAAGTGCCATTTTTGTATACCTATAACAAAATGTGTTATACATAAACAAAATAACAAAAGCCTTACTAACTACGAACTTACGAAAATATTTAGGATCTGTATAAAACTTAGTAGATATTGAAGACTGGGGTCCTTTTTTGTTTAGGCTCCATCTCAATAGGAATAGAATAATGTTTTTTATAACAATATTGGATTATAGTGTTATTTTAAGGAAACACCACTCGCCTCGCATGGCCAGCACAAAAATATTATAAAATGTACTGTTTTAGTTACTGAAGGGTACTGTACATGTCAATAAACGAACAATAATTAGAGAGAACATGAAAATGTCTGACCCACAAATGTTAACGTGACATTAATCACAACAATTCTTCTTGTATCGACCGAGGACACGAACCTGGGTGATAACCCTCGAGCACGGGGTAGTAGAAGATTGAATTGGCAGTTTAAACATGGATTTAGATAATATTCTGGAATATAACTAGCGACCGTAATGCTGTCAATTTTTCATAAAGGTTTGATTTATATTAACCGGATATTCAAATAACCGAATAATCAAAGTCCCTACACGAGTGGGTAACAACGTATTAGTTACACAGGTCAACATTCCTAGCTCTGATATGGATTATCTTTCAAGAAAGGTCGTCTATACAAATAGTATATTAATAACTACTGGACTTGAGTCCTAGACAGAAAGTAATTAAATTATTTTCCCAGTCTATTTTTAAATTACATATCAATCAAACAATAAATATTAGTCAGTACACATCAAGAGAATGTAAATAGCTGATTAAATAAATATTATTGACAAATGCCTGTAATTAAAAATATAATATTTAATTATGTCATAAACTCAATAATCACTTTTATTTGTTCAATACTTCTTATATGACAATTTTATTGTCACTTATTGTTTAAAGTTTAAATACTACAATGTACCTACTTACCACAGCTAGTAAAATGTTGACCTATCATTAATTTATTCCGATAATAAAATGCCTACACAAATAAATAGTGGTTGGTGTTACCTTTTTAAGTTGACCACAGTTTATACAAAGTGGCGGGGAAGTCATTTTAATGTACTTATAATTGGTAATTAGGTACATATTCTTTTATTTACATCAGGCACGCACAACTTTGTTGACACCCACGATGGCCGCGCGGCTTAAGGCTATACCTCAGTTGAGGCATGGTCTAAAAAGATCGTGGCTAGGCGATGCGCGGATTGCTGGTGCAAATGACGCATGTCAAACGAAATATAATTTGTTATATAAATCCAACATGTGTATATTTAATGTTCTGTTTACTGAACTTTATTATTTAAGCACTACGGTGCATGGTTGCAGCATCAGTCCCGTGCGGCTTCGTCTCGGGCCGGAATGAGCACTTAAAATCACTTTTTTCAGACACGTTTAAAGCGTCATAGAAAGCGGCCGTGCATATCCACGGCTGTGCATATATGACGGGTGGTGGTGGGAACTTAAACGTATGTTCTATCAGTAACAATAATAATATATTCATTGACATGTTTTCTTTTTAAAGTAAATGGGTAACGTTTTTAGTCATCTTTACACGATTTAAGAATTAATACCCCCGTCGCCATCACGAAACAAATTGATGTATTCACACCTCGACGTTCGCTCTCAGACTGCCAGCGAGTCCAAAATTTCGTCGCGCCTATAGTTATAATAAATTATTTGCCGTTTTACTGAAGTATCACCTTAAACGTCCGCCTAAGAAGAGCAAAAAAGGGCCTTAAAGTCTAAAATATAAATTTTACTATGACATTAATTCAAATTATCCCGATAAGTTAATTACATACATGATTCTAGGTACAGAAATTGTTAAAATAATCTTTGAATCACTTACTTTAGGAAAAGGTAGTATATTATAAGTTTTCCAAGATTTCCATTTGACATTTCATGCATCTCACATATCACCTTACCGAAGCAAACATTTGATTTGAATATGAAATCTAACTATAAACACGGTGACGTCCCGTGGGGGTAGGCAGATTGAGCGTCGCTTGGGGGCGGTAGTTACTCGAAGGGCGGCAAATCTAGGAGAATTATTTGGAATATATAGAAATAGCTATCTAAATTTGGTAATAACGAAAATATCTTTCCATTAAAAAAATCAGCTCACTAGTTTTATCGAGTTCGCGACATCTAGTTTACTTCCGTTGCCCTTCGACGTCCTTGGTGACCAGAAACGACATGAGCTGATTTGCGAATAATTAGTCTGATATTTTGGGTATCCATACAACACATTGCTAAGATGAAAGGATAATAAAAATACTGTATAAACACGTGTGTAAAGAAACTTCCTTGTCAATTTTATGTAGCCAGTCAAAAGCAATATAGGATTGGCCATTGCCTTTTATATGAATAATCACTTAAAAAAACAATAAATGCATAAATACGTTATGTAAACAAAGCAACAGATTTCAAATCAGAACGCAAGTCGCACATTTTGTTGTTAGTACTGGCAATAAAAGAAAAAAATAATGAAGTTGTCACCAATCCACACATACAATCGTTCGATTCTAAAATTGAACTGCATTAAAAATTCCTCATTGTTGATGCGTACACTCATTTTATCTAGATTCCAATCTCTATGGTTTTATTCGATTACTGAAATATTCTCGAAATGGAGTTTTTTTTACTAACCACAGTGCTCGATAACTTTCCGAAAATAAATAGTAATATATTTCTTTAATTTTATGTATATTTTATAGATATACGTGTGTTGGATGTTGTATTATATAGCCTACCAAACAGTCGAGTTAATTTTTCTACAAGACGGAGCAATACTCTACGATTACATGAACCAGAACTGCGTTCCGGTGCGCTCCGGACCATTTCGAGGACTCGGTTGAACCCCGGCTATCTTTCCATCTTTTGGGAGTTTGCAAACAGTTATATAACATCCGTGGTCAATTAAATCCGCTTTATCCATATTTGTTGAATTAATAATCATATTAAATAATTAAGAGTTGGTATACTTGGATTCGAAAATTTTCATATATGACGCAACACTTATTGTTTGTTGAAGAGCCATACAAAATTTAATAAACAAACGGCTGGGTATTATTACATGGCAACCCTTTGTAATTTGCATGTTTACCGAGTTATGTAGGTAATTGTTTGTTAATTAATCCCCGCGAGTATGAAAGAAAAATATATGTATTGACACATTGGGAGGTTAGGGTTACGTGATCGAAATTTCGCGGTCACAAAGGGCGCCCATAGTGGTTTTCGTTCCATTTTTTAAATTTGACGTTTCAGATTTGTATAAATCCAATAATTTTATTCCGATTTGGCTTTTGGCCGCATAGCAATACCACGAAGTCACTTTGTTCGACACTGCTAGTGTTGCCAAACTTCACATTGTCTTATTTAAACCGTTGAAAGTGGGTTACAATATTGTGTCACGAGAACTGTAGAATAAGAAATTACACTTTCTACATATTTATATAGATCTAATCCAAACCGTCTATAGTCAGGCCACGACACGATCAGGCGTGACGTCAAAACAGGTACCTACTCTAAAATTTTGAGATTTATATTGCAATTACTATTAACGACTCGTCCTGTGTTTTATCGCTATCCACGAAGCTCTACAAAATCCTTATTATTTGGTGGAGCACACTGCAAGAAGCCGTGCGATGCGCGTACGGCGCAGGTGGCCAACACGGCACTTCCTTGCGCACTACACTGCGCCCAAAGCAAATGCTTTTTACACATCGCACAGCCACTCGCAGTGTGCTTTGGACCTCGTATTAACATGTGGATCAGAGTGCTGGACGTTGTCAAAAAATATGCGAGAGTGTTTGATATCTTCGGAAGGAAGATATGAACTGAAAATCCATTATGGTTAATTAAAAAAAATGCTGACCACTATTTTGGTATTTTATGGGTTTCCAATAACAAACTGATAAGTGAAACATCAAATTAGTATTCAGCACAATAAAATACACGTCGAAACTAAAAATCAATCAAATCAGTCAAATCTAACGTAATTTAGGGGCTTATTGAGTCAATTTGGAAGCGACTCAATATCATAACGATTATTACTCTTCGTCGGCTCGCACATAATATGGAACATCGGAGCGACGTTCCTATAAGATTTGATTTATGGCTGTGCGGCAGACGAGGCGAGTTTAGATATGAGAGCCGGCTTATGCTTTGCATAAATTCATGCATTCACAGAAGTGCACAATCCATAGGATTTTCCCAACTATACCGCTGGACTTAAATGGGTTGTACAGGAATCCTCCGTTCTGAAACTGGAGCAAAAAGAGACACCTACCCACCTAAGAGTATCCGACTCGATATACACAAAATGGGAAAGAACAGTTGGCGGTGATTCGACTGGGTGGGGAGAAAGCATTGATATACTACTAGATGAGGAGTTCCCATACAAGTGTCATTTTAAAAATGTACCACAAAAGAATATATTACGAATATCGTCTTATAATATTTCCTTGTAGGTATAATGCGTTAAAACCGTTAACATGGATTCCCGAATTTCACCCGTATTGCCCTGGCTGTAAAACTAAATTTGCGTTCTTGGAATAATGACCCTAAGGGTGCTGTGCTGCAACCCAAAGCTTGCAAGCTAACAAAAATTCGTGTCTGAGCGGACAGAGCAAGTCGTCATGCGCTGACTTTTAGTAAGAGGAAGATGCAAGCCATATCGGGCTTACTCATAATTATTGCCAGGTCGTTTTCGAGACAAATATTAAGTGAGCTTATATCGAGTTAAGTCCGCTGATATTAAAACAGTAAGTTTTAACACTGACCGAGTCGCTGAAAATCGGGCGTCATTTTAAGAAGCATATGATTCATCCAGTAGTATATCAATGGAAGAAAGGGATACAGAATCCCCGAGACCAAGCCAATCCAGACTTGCAGACATTGAATTATAGAATGACAATCTTATCACGTTAGCAGAATAGGCCAAAGTCATCAACACAAATTGGAATGTTAGTAAAATTAACTTATCATTCATATGCGATATGTCATAATATTATTGATATCTGAAACGAAAATAAGAAATTTGAATGAGAATTGATGAGTATTGATAGAATCTTTCAAGCCAATGAACATAACAAATTACAAATTCAAAGCGTTCACGACATGACATAAAATAAGTGTTAACAATTTTTTAAATTAAAATACAGAGAGATGTGACTTAATAATACAATAAATTACAAAATAAGAAGAAAAAAAAAAGCAACAAAAATAAAAGTAGATGGAAGCACACAGGGTGAACTATCGATAGACCCTATCTTAAAAACTTATAAAACAACGTCAACCTAAATTCACCCTCACGTAAGTGGAATATATCAATATCCGAAGCGATTTCATTAAACATGGTTATTGCCCTCTCAATTGGCATCACTAATGGCAGGTTAGTTCTGCACCTCGGGAGAACAAACAACGGATGCCCTCGATTCCTAAGGTAATTATCAGAGACAGTTGTGTATGTGTAGGGTCGTTGAAAAATTAGAAGCTTTTTAATTATTCAGATGTAATATCCATTTCCAAGTCAGTAATTGCTGGAAATTACTCTTTTCCCCAGTCCACGGACGCCAATGTGGAATGGCGTAAATTATTATTATTGTAGGTAGGTGTAGGTACTACATACATGTCAATTTACATACATTGAAATTGTTCTGTAATTTGATATACAGTTTCAGAATAACATTCACACATTAATTTTTCAGAAGATACGATTCCTACGAATAATACAAAAAAAAGGTCCGTTATAGCTGTTGGAACGAAACACGCGATTCTAACGAAATAACTGAATGTTTCATTAGATATAGGTACTCACCTACGATCGGAGATTGCTACCAAACCCAGTTACAACTCACAACAACGCTACCTAATTGATGTAAATAAATATTCAAGACCGTGAAAGCAAGCACGAAGCTCGATGATTTATTCTGTTAGGAACCATGATAACCAAGATGTTAAAAAACATATAATAGAAATGGAGCCTAAATGTATAAAATTGAAGCAAATAATTACAAGATAAAAAAAACTTTTATATACAAAGTTTTTAAACTTTCTGTTGAATTGTTATGCTCAATATGCTCAAACTTGTACTTGATATGAAGTAAATAAAAAACAAACAAACTAAGAATACTGAAATGTCATTTTGACATTTCATTTTGATTTTGATTTCCATAGTAACGCACGTATATATTAATAATTTAGTTGTTAGCACCATCCCCTTAGCAACCAATAATAGTCTTTTACTTTTTACGGATTTTCTGAAACAACTTTCCATACAAAACAAAATTAACTGAAAATGAATTCAAGAATGCATTGGCATCGTGTTCTGATATATTCTAAAAGTTTCAAATGTCTAGCTAGTCGGGAAGTTAGTTAAAAATCGATAGCAAGATTTGTACTGGATAAACAACCACCGGACAAACAAGAATACGAGCTAAGAAAAACGTTGTAAAAAAGAGACCTCTAGTTCACTGATTAAGTTAGTTACAAGTAACCGCATTTGAGGTTAAGATAACTTCACACTTTCTACTATGACATTCTACTTTAATTGTAGATTGCAGAATCTCAATTAAACGGGTTTTGAAAGAAAGTAGTTTTTGTTAGTAGAAATAAAGTTGAATTAACAAATATTAAATATTTTTATTTTTAATAATAATTTTTAATAAAACATTTATTTTATTCAAAAAATCATTCACAAGATTTTGAGAATGTAACATTCCATATCGCATCCCCGCAACTAAACCGCCACAAGTCAATAATTACGTGCTTTGAGTTAAATGTGTAGTAGGTATGTACCTACTATGTTTCAAATTAAATATACATATTACCATTCATAGTAAATGTAGCGAAAATTTCATATCTCTAATTCATCAAATTTAATGCAAGTAAAAAAATCGTTAAATAATATCTAAATTCGAAAACACAGTACAAAATGTGAAAGGTAAAAACTTCAAAGCTCATTTTCTCTGTTTGACGTTTTTTGGATTGTGGCAGTTTAATTGCGGGGGTGCGATATATTGAACATACATAACTTGAAAACACCTCAGATATATAATATTTTTCATAGCTCGGCAAACTTCACGTAGCTCGTGCAAAGCTCCGTACATGCGTATCTATGGCGACCGTATCACTATAGTCGGAAATTAATATCAAAAATTGCGGAATCTCGATTCTCAATAATATGTGGCATACTTTACCTCGCTCTAAACCAGTTAACGCGGTCATATTTACGGGCGTTAAAAATATCACGCATAACAGTTCATATCCCGGGATAATTAACTCTTGGAATACGACATATCATATTATTTATCACTATTTTTTATCGTTTTTAAGTGATATGTTAGAATAGCCCTGCTAAGACATATATTATAATAAAGACTATAGAGCAGCGATTTCCAAACTGGGAGGCGCGGACTGTTGCAAAGGGAGGCGCGAAAAGTTTAACACAAATGTAGCCACAAATTTGCAGTTTGCAAATGCATAGTTTATAAAGAGCCTGGGGGCCCGGGCATAACAGACATCACAAATTTACTCTAATAGCTTAAAAAAGTCGCCTGCGGCGCTACTTTGTTTCAAGACTATCAAATATTTTGAATATGTGGTTATGCGTTGTAATTTGATTATATGATTATTATAATTAATATGATGATTGCTATAGGTACTTAAGGCCCTTAATCTCAGCGATAGGTAGGTGGGCCCGCCAAAGATCCTGACCTGGGGGCCCGCTTTAGGATGTGGGGGCCATGATAGAATCCATTTATCAATGAACGATGATGAATTTGGATTTACTACTATTGAAAAGGAAAAAAATGATAAATTATCATGCGATAATTCATTGAAACAAAAACCTAGTTCAATTTTGATCGAATCGAAGTGAAGAGTAATATAATACTTTGTCAAGAAAAGCAATGCAAGTTGTAAGTAAAGTACTGCTAACATTCGTAATATCATATTTATGCGAAACTGGATTTTCTGCATTAGCTGCAATGAAATCCAAATATCGACTCCGTTTAGTAGAAAAAGAGCACTTTGTGCTAATACACAAGTATATTCATCGCATGAAAAACAAATTAATTTATATAATAAAAGTAGTAAAATCTTGTTTATTTTTATAATTTTTTTTTTTCATTGATATATTAAGCAGGTGCCTTGTACATTTTTGGCTATTTAAAAAGGTGTCTGTATTATTTAATGAAATAAAGGGGGGGAGGCGCCAAGATTAGGTTTTTTAAAAGGGAGGCCTAGTAACATAAAGTTTGGAAACTACTACTATAGAGTGTACCAGGTAGACGATAGCTCAATCAAATTATATTGACTTGTTTCCTAAAATACACGTTACTTTGAAAATTTACCGAAATGTGTCACGAAAGTCAACCCGAACAGAGATTCAGATTGTTTTATGAACATTTAAAAAGAGAAAAAGAAAAATACAAGCGGTCTTTTTAGATTGATAGAAATAGCAATTTGCAGAACGTCAAAGTGAAGTCAGACACAGCCATCAGACGAGGGTATTGATTTTGAAAGAAATGCGACTTTAGTGCTGATAAATAATAAATTCAAGAAGATACGTACAAGTGCGTGCTTGGTGCGTTAAACAATCCAACACGCAAACATATAAGCACCCTTCGTATCAAAGGGTTGTCTCTACCTTTCGTAGTAGGCACTCGCATGATCATTTTCATACATCTTTAATCGTTTATCTACATTCTACAATATGCAGAATATTCGTTGTAAATTTACAAATTTTGTGGCATTACACTCCAATTGTCTTCATAGGAATTGAGCGAGACTAATAATTGAATAACCAACCCTCATAAGGATCTTATATACTACATATCCAATTGCTGTATTTTACTGTTTTCTGAAGTGACATTGAGGTAACTATTAAATAGAAAAATACATTTACTACGACCTGAACAAATACTAAACATACGTTAGAATGAGAAAGCATTCGGCACTCGTATAATCTCAGCAATATGCGATATAGTAAGATAAAAGAAAATGTACGGCGAAGGGTGGAGGTAGGCTGTTAAGATCCGACTTAAATAACGCACAGTAAACTTTGCAGTCAAACCAATTTGTTTTCATTAAACTAAGACTACAATAATATGGCCATTTTGATGTTAGTTACATTTTGTGATGATTTGAGTAAAAGTTGTAATTAGTGATAAATACGCATCTTTTTAAGATTTTGGTATAATAATTTAATAATTGTCCTACATTAAAAATATCTTCTGACGAATCGATTGCGACATCTGCGTCAAAGAAATCCATTGCTGGTAAAGAAACTGGCATGCTCGTAGTTTGCCCACAGGATGCGACATCTGAAGAATTGTCAGCTTCTCAATATTGATATTCCTGAGAACATTTCAGTTGGCTAAGTTACGTCTTGGCATACTAAGAAGGACATCCTGATTCATATCGTCATCTTAATACTACAACTAGATAACTCTTATTCGGCCATTGTTAGGAATGTGAAATGTAAACTTTATTGATTAACATAAATCTATGCTGTGATTATTATTTAAAATAAAAATTTAAAATTGTGGTTGTCTAATTGGGAATTAAATAATGTTCAATTGTTTGAAAAAATGTTGAAGATATATTATTTTATTTATTTAATGTATTTATGTTATTAAAGTTATCTAATATTTTCAAACACAAAATTAATACAGTTCCCATTAACTTCTGACTTACCTAGTTTTATCATTTTGTAGAGAAGAAAATGTAGAATCATATTCCACAGCTATCTCGAAAACAGTGAAAATCAAGTTATCTAGTTGTACCTACATAGTATTAATTATTGGGGTGACGATAATATACTGATCCGACCAGCAACGTTCCTAGGCAAAATGACGCCACATTTTTTTATACGGTACTTTTTATCATCCTTTCATGACTCCAATATCTAAGAAATGTGTTGTAGGTATAGATATATTGCTAACAAGATAAATAAATAAATAAATACATAAAATAAAATAAAATAAAAATAAAAAAGCCTTTTTATTTCTTACAAACAAAAGTAAATGACAGTTAATTGACTATATCTAATGAATATATTTATAACCTATGAATATATTTATTATGTTTATATATCTATCTATGATTGTATTATCTACTTATTTTCTAGTTTATATAATATTAATTATTATTTTTTTTAAATATTTTTGTGTAATACATATATATATACCTATTAAGATTTTTTTTTTATTTTGTATATACTACTATTAGATAATATGTATAAATTAAACAGTGGTATGTAATTAGTTTGTTTGGTTTGTAAGAACCCCTCTTCGGGTGAAGGCCTCCTCCTTCTAACAAGATATGTACTACTAAATCTAATTTAAATGCCATCTCTGCTTCAATAGACAATATTGCGAGTCTACGACTTCAGATAGGTACATTTAAAAATACACCTGACAACTTCATAAACTCGCGAGTGGCATATTTGGATAAATTTTAAATTTGGTATGCATGTGTCATTGCTGCTCACGAAGAACGTGACGTCCAAGGACAGCGGAAGTAAACTAGACATCGCGAACCCGACAAAAAATAAAGTCCTGTTAAAACTATTATAGTAGGTACCTACACTTTGTTGCCAATCAGTGGGGTTAATTTTTTATGTACAATTTTCTATACTTATATACCTAATGATTCTCCTCGATTTGCCGCCCTTTGGGCAACTGACTACCCCCACGGGACGTCACTGGATCTCACTCAGTGCTTCATTCCTTTTCATGGAAGCAGCAAACAAGAGAAAGATTGTCAAACCCACAGGTGACGGATATGACATAAACGAAAAAGAAAGGAGAATCTGTCCCAGTTGATGATGATAATGAAGGCTGCGTAGCCCGAGCGAGTGGTTGGGAGAAATAAATAACAAAAATAACGAGGCTGCCATAATAATACGTAATAAGCTTGTTGTATCTTCCGCAGGTTTGTTGGGCCATTTATTTTATTTAATGTATCAGAGGAAGGCGGTAAAATTTTCACTTACTTAATGGGAGATGTGACCCACGACGACAGAGGAAACCGCAGGGAGGCACCCTCGCTAATGGAAATACGCGGCAAGGTTAATTACAATCAGTAATTCATCGCTTCACTCATTAGTCATTAGAGTCTGTCTTTTTCATGTAAACCGATTACAGTACAAAGTTGCCAACGGTTATTTATTACAGATAACTGATTTGCCCACGATAATACCAACGTGATAAACTGCCAATGTTTATTTTTTTAATTCGCTCCAAGCTTGTGGGTATGATCCCAGTTTTGTGTCCGCAGTCCGCACCGATACGAAAAATGTGACCCATTCTATGTCGATCTTTATAAATCAAACATTTCTAGGCATTCTACAGTGCAAATAATTCATTCTTTTCCAAATAGTTCGTCGATTCATTTAAGAGCATACGTAAGTGAAACGGCAAATAATTTTCAACAGTATGTGGAACGAAATTTCGGCCGCGTTGCCAGTCTGAGAGCGATACTCGACCTGTTCGCACGTCAATTTGTTTTGTGATGGCGTCGGAGGAATATATTCTTAAATCGTGTAAAGATGACTAAAACCGAAAAAGAAAACATGTCAATGAATATACTATTATTATTACGAATATAATAATAAACATAACATTAAATTTGCTGAGTCATACTGCCAACGTGAAGATCTCTTCACTTAGATTGTTTGACAGATTTGTATTATCCCCAGTTACTTACTGCAATTTTTGCCTCCACAGTCTACATGCTCCTCTCCCATGGTACCTACTCTTAACTTAAAGTTATGGAAATTCAATCAAAGCGCACTTAGTGCATGGCGACCTCAGTCTTGTGTAACTGCTCCTGAAACATTCCCAGCCATATAAAAATTATGCTTCACACCATACGTACGGCCCCGTGATACGCCCGATTAAGATCGGGTGTGGTGTAGTGGAGCCATTAACTTCAATGTTCATTTATTATTTTTAAAATCAATGACATAGACAACTATTGGATCTAGGCGCGCATCCCTCTATCCAGGCGTTAAATTTATATTAATATTCTGTCCTTAGATACGTACCTACGCCATTAGTAAACTTCGCTGATAGTTCGAGTAACCTAGTTCGATCGACAGGGATTCTTGGAGGCACAACGTGGTGTTCATATGCTCTGACTGAGGAGAGGACATACAATGAGAAATCTCAAAATATATATAACTTTATGGAGTTATTAGTAGTTTGGTATACTCACATGCTATTATTATGTGCTATATGTACATAGTATCACTTCCGAGGGTAAGAGAGGGAGCTATTGGTACTGCTAGGAATATGATGACTTCGTCTGTGGTAACATTAAGATATTACTTATTGAAATGGAGTAGCCACGAAAAATATATAAAACGCGCTACTGGTTTCGTATCCCCGCTAGCTGCCTCTGTTGATTTTTTTAAAAATCGAAACCATTGACACAGCTAATAGAATAGAGCGCCTCACTTCAGCCAATCAGCAACGAGTCGTATCATGTGACATATCCGCGCCGTCTTAACATATTGCGGTACAAAACAAAATTTGAATATTAACGAGAATTATTAACGAATAATTACATTTTTAGCTTGATTTTGATTTGCTGTCTCATATTCAACGATTCTCATATTTCTATGAGGCTGCCAGATAATGGTTCCGGCCTCTTTAGGGTTTCATGGAATTAGATCCTTATGAGATTACTGATATATAGATTGGACCGATGAATAAGTAAACATTACGATGTAACAGGTACGGTTACATGTAAATTGTACGAAAAACATTTCACCGTGGTACGGTTCACCGTGAGCTTTCTTATCGGAAAGAGATCACCGTATACTATACGGTCTCCATTTTTATTAAGTTCAATATGAACATTAATTCAATTTTCATAGCAGATATTGGCAAAATTCATGAATTCAACAATGAAAACCTAACCTAACCTAACAAATAATCCAGTATATCGGCTAAAATCTGTAAAGTGTAAACCGATAAAAACCGTGTTTTATTTAGACTTCAATTTTATGTCAGTACTATACGACGCAAAGAGGCTGGACGGTCTTTAATATACGGCGATATATTTCCGATACAACATTTCACGGTGAAGTGTGATACGGCGAACTGCATACGTGCAAGTTTCCGGACACGAACAGATACATCCCACATGATTTAAAACTGTAGCACAGAGAACTGTACAAACTCTAGTCAGACCTACACAACTATGAGATTTGGAGAACTAATCACAATATTCCAGCAATACTCACATCGCGACACTATACCGCGCGTCAAGTACCTAATAGTCGTCGGCATCTTGACATTTAATATTAAAATTAATTTCTAATCAAATTACCGTTAGATACAGCTTGGAAATTGCGACTTTATATGCCACCCAATTAGTCCATCCATTAATATCGTTTAGTACTTGATTCATTCAATTATTGCAAGTTGCTTCAATTAAAAATTAAACGGTATATTCTGCATGAGATATACTACTAGTACTATATCTACCAGTAGTGCACAACCGTTGTCAGCAGTGCCAATGTATCCATTTTACAATAATTATTGTTCGAGGGCCGTATATGGTACGTACCTACATGTGTCCCAGATAATCATATACATACTCTTATCCTCTTCAGATTATAGACATATTATTAAGAGCGTACATAAGTGAAACGGCAAATAATTTTCAACTATAGGTGAGACGAAATTTTCGACTCGCTGGCAATCGGAGAGCGAAAGTCGAGTTGTGAACACGTAAATTTGTTTCGTGATGGCGACGGGGGTATTAATTCTTAAATCGTGTAAAGATGACTAAAAAACGTTACACATTTACTTGAAAAAGAAAACATGTCAATGAATATATTATTATTGTTACTAATAGAACAATAAACAGAACATTAAATGGATGCATGTTGAATTTTTATGACAAATTATGTTTTGTTCTGCAGGTGTCGTTTGCACAATCTTCGCGTCGCGTAGTCTCGATCGTTTTAGACCGTCCCCAGCTGATGTATAGCCTTAACATTAATAACATAATACGTTTGACATTCATGATTAAAACACTGCCCAATTCCCAAATCTCTCTTTCATTTTCAGGTCATTTTTACCAGCATATTCTTGCCTTGAGGGCTTTTACTGATACTTACATACATTTATAATACCATGATGCAGTTTAATAAACTTGACAAGTTAGGAGTCCAATATAAATGACAAGGAGAGGGCCCGATAGTGGCTTTTGACGTAGGTAAAATAGTGCATAGGTACTTATCAGCAGAGGGTTGGAGCGGACCCTTTTTTGAGTTGCTCCACTCCAGTTCCACTCCGGGACCTAATACTTACTCCAGCTCCGCTCCGGGTAAAAATCTTTAATAGATTATACGTATACAAATATTATAAAATAAAATAATAAGTACCTAGTTTTGAAATAATGTTTATTATTCGTCCTTTCATTATCTGCCTCTTCTGTCAAAAAAGTGAGGTTATTTATCACTTGGCGGTATTGTCGTATTTCAAATAATTCCAGTGTTGCAAAGTGTCAAATATAATATTTATATTGGATTATAGGACGAAATTTTAATAATAAAAAAACATCCGGAGCAGTGAAGCACTCCACACTTTCGGTGCTCCGGCTCCGCTCCTGCTCTGGGTAAAACCCCACTGCTCCACTGCTCCGTGGTCCTGCTCCAAGTTTCGCTCCAACGCTCTGCTTATCAGTCATACTTACGGGGCTTACGAAGATAATAATAATTGATCGGTACCTATAATGTAGATGACGAACAGGTAACTATGTACACAATAGGTAAAATGTCAACGTAGAATAAGAAAACTCATCGTTTTAGTGATAAGTATTTTAAAATTTAATTAAACACTGAACAATTTAAATTTTATTTTTAAAATTATCTAAAATTAAACATGATTAATGGCGAAGAAAAAAACTGTTTTTGAATTGTTATCTGTGTTTTAATTATTTGCTGATTATGAAACTGCAATCTGCTGATCTGTTACGAGAGTTTTCCGGTAGATAATCATGATATTCTATACAAAAACATATTTTTTATCGTGTTCGATCCTGAGATTATTATGTGGGTCTCCACAGAGTGCAGGTTATATTAATAGATTTTTTTTTTTTTTTACGAGAAGTGAGAAAAGAAAAAAAAACTGCCACGTTACCTCGCCAAGCTATCGTGCAATTTACGTACGGATTATTACAGCGTTTGAACGTATTGTGTGGTAAATATACAACGCAGCGCATTAGTTTATTACTAATAATAATATATACCCATACCTAATACAAAAATTATTTTTATTAAAGCAGCCTCTAAAGTCTGAATAATCGTCTAGTAAGTCTTTGCCACTAGGTGTGATGATTTGTGACGAAGACGATAGGAGGGTTGTAGAAAATGAGACGTCACACAGTCAACAAAAAATAAACTATTTTGTTCTGAGAAAGGGGGTCGAAGAATGTCAAAAATCGTGTGGCGTCATACATTGACGGTCCCTTATAATGTCTGTGGTAAGATGGCAAAACATGATATGTCCGTTTTTCTAAATTGTTCAGGAGCAAATTTAAACTTCAAAATATATTTAAACAATGAACAAATCACATATTGATTAAATTTACTTACCTATTAATTAATACCATATTATGACCTCTTGTAGATATCATTGATACGGGTCTGAAGGTATACATAACTCAATTTGACAAAAAACGGACATATCATGTTTTGTCATATTACCACAGTTAATGGATCAAAAGTCTCACTGAAAATCTAGTCCAGATCATTATTAGGATATGTTTTGCATATTTGCCAAATTTTGGCATTGGGGCGCAATAAATGGCATTGAAGATCGCATGCGGCCCGCAAGCCACAGGCCGTCTACCACTGCTCTAGACAACATAACATGCGATACGTGAACCATGACAGAGATCTCGCATTACTAAGTAATGATGGCAAATTGGTTATTAATTTTGGTAATTTTACTCCTTTAATATCATTCTGTTCTATACACTGACTCTTCAGTGCCTCCCATAAATCGAGGACGGCCAGGGAGCGAATCCTAATAATAGAAGATTGGGATTTGGCCCACACGAGGTGGTCAGGGAGTAGAACCACACCAGTCGTAATATATCAACTTATCGAGTGTCACTGGCGAAGGGTGGAGGTAGGCTGTTACGATCTGACATAAATAATTCACACTATACTTTTTCAGTTAAGGCTATACCTCAGTTGAGGCATGGTCTAAAAAATCGTGGTTAGGCGATGCGCGAATTGTGCAAATGACGCGTGCCGAACGAAATATAATTTGTCATATAAATCCAACATGCGTCCATTTAATGTTCTGTTTATTGTTCTATTAGTAACAATAATAATATATTCATTGACATGTTTTCTTTTTCAAGTAAATGGGTAACGTTTTTTAGTCATCTTTACACGATTGAAGAATTAATACCCCCGTCGCCATCACGAAACAAATTTACGTGTTTCACGTGCTCTCCGATTGCCAGCGAGTCCAAAATTTCGTCGCACCTATAGTTTAAAATTATTTGTCGTTTCACTGAAGTGCCGTCTTCAACGTATTTGTTTTCATTGAACTAAGACTACAATGTGTAGATGGTGTTTGTTAGTTTTTATAATTAAATTAAACCCTGTCTAATCGTATATAATAGTAAAAAAATATTGTTTGTATATAAAATATCTAAAGTTATGTCATTAAACCAGACATAATTGTAGATATTTTATAGATAGAAGAATATTTTTTATCGATTACAGTTTGGCTAAGTAGGGCTTAACGGCCCACATGCTCGTCGTAGGTCAAAATTGAGTTTTTATTGTATTTTCAAACCATGATCCTGGACACTCCTTAAACGTTGTAGATAATCTATTTATATAATTTTGAAGCCTTATTATCTTTTATAGTTATTTTAAACATTTGATGACTGCATAAATTATTTTTGTTACATAAAATAGTATTCTTTTAAACCTCTCGCTCTAATGTTTTAGAATATAGTCATATTTCGGTACATAACTGTGCAGTGGTGTTAAGATTTTTTACATTTATTAATTTTTAAACGCATTTATAAAACTATTAGCATAATTTATTACGAGATAATTTTTGTAAAATATTCACGATAAAAAATTATATTAATAATCTCTGTGATCCCAAATTTGACAAGAATTAAGTAGGCATTTTATTATTCAAAAAATCGGCAAGATTAACACAGAAAAAACAGACCAACATCATCTGCAAATTGCATTCTTAGTTCAATGAAAACAAATAAGTATAACTGGCAAAGTTTAGTGTGCACTATTTATGTCGAATCTTCAATGCCTACCTCCACCCCTCGCCACTGTCGACGAGTGTGATAAACTAATTTTAAAAATCTCCGTATATGTTTCACTATGAGACCTACCAAAAAATAGTTGTAACTTCACCAAGGACGATCTTGCAGTTTTGAGTATGTTATGCTGATTTTGGTATTCTAAACAATCTAACCCCATTCGTCAAAATTCCTGTACGCCCTTTTAGCTATTAACATTGATTGATATCGAAGGAATAACTGACTAACTGTGTATGTTGAATGTTATTTTTGGTTACTTATCGTTTGACACCCTTCAACAGTCAGTCTTTTTACTACAGCTAATCGTTAAAGACGTAATGCTAGGTAACAGTGGCGCACACAGGGGGGGGAGGCAAGGGGCCCTGGCACCCCCCAAACAAAACTCGACAGCTCCATTATTAAAATAGATGTATTAAAAATCGCCAATAATTCACTGTATAAGTACCCTTAATTTGAACTAAAACACAATTTGAAAAACGTTAATGTAGTGTTTCACACTGCCTTTAATCTTAGCGGCAGGTAGGGGGCCCGCCAAATATCCTAGCCTTAGGGCCCGTTTCAGGAGGTGGGGGCCATGGTGTAGGTACACCGAGTGCAATAGACAAAAGACCGATAAACGAGAAATTGGGCAGTGTTGTGTTGAGTAGGTTTGTGTATAAGTTAAATGCAATAATACTTTTTTGTCCATTTTTAATTAATATTTTGGAACCTCAATATTAAAAACCAAAAATCGACGATAAACATTCGGCGAAAAGAACGACTACACCCACTATAGTCGGGGGTGGTGTAAATCAAAAGAACATTTTTTTTCAGTGGATTTCGGCATAAATATTGTTGCTCTCTAGACCAAGCGGGTAGTACAGCCGATATTATTTGAGTAATGTTTTAGCATACTAGGCGCATATGTCCAGCATGGTCGCTGTTAGTCACTTCCAATCCGCCAGTTGCTGATGACACGCTCAACGGTTACCGCCTCCGGTATGCCTCAAATTTAATAAAAACTAGGAGAAACTGTACAAATATACTGCTGTGTATTGTGAAAATAAGTAAAAATAACTATATGAAGAAGAAAAAGAACCTATGGGTCCAATCTACATTCTCCTCCTTGGACTCCCCCCAATATTAAATCCTGAGTTCGCCACTGCTAGGTAACCTTTTCATTAGGTTAACAGTACGATAAATTTGAGAATTGATATTTGATATCGATACAAAAAAGAAGTGTTATTTGGATTTGTTTTGTTCATTAATTAAATGAATAATTAATGGTTTGCTAAGTACAACTTTAACTTAAATAACCGGATTGGTTGAGATCTTTCGGGAGTTATGCGTATAACATGGCCGCCGGAACGCAATTATCGTCAAAACTTAGAAGCGATTTTAATGCAACACTTTTTTGATATCATTAATTACCGAGCAGTTGGCGACCTACCTTGCCGAACACAAATATGTAAATATATGTCAAAAATATATAGGTACCTAGTAAATACTGCCAGTTCGAAACTTAAGTAGGTATTTGGTATTTACCTGACATGTTCTATAATATATGTGTGTACTTATTACAATCTCGTGGCCGATTACTCCCAGGAAAAGATATATTTACTTTCTGTATGACAAATAACTATTTCGTGGATTTCGTTTAGTTTAGAAGGACGGCGCTCTAGTTTATCATTGGCGCCTGTACCCAGCGTCCCGACGCTGCTGCAATGACGTCGCACGCGAGGCTCTCAAACTGTTAGCCTTAATACAAGATACGAAAGTCAGATAATAAAAAATAATAACTTTGATATTGTCATATATAAATACAGTTATAGTTTAATCGAATTAGAATTAGTGCAACTCAGAGATTACACCGAAGCTAGGAAAAGATCAGATAGTTGAGGTTTAGGCTATAAGTATCTACGTATAAGTAATATGGAATTTTTGTATTACTTATATCATTCGATCGTATCCAGTACGATTGAAATAGTATTAAATTAGTGGTAAATTAGTATTAAACTAGTATTCAATTAAGTAGTATTAATTTAGTATTAAATTAGTAATAGGTACTTAGTATTAAACTAGTATTAAATTAGTATTAAATACGTATTAGATTATTATTAGATTAGTAGATATTCAATTAGTGTTCAATTAGTATTAATTTAGTATTAAATTAGTAATAGGTACTTAGTATTAAACTAGTATTAAATTAGTATTAAATACGTATTAGATTATTATTAGATTAGTAGATATTCAATTAGTGTTCAATTAGTATTAATTTAGTATTAAATTAGTAATAGATACTTAGTATTAAACTAGTATTAAATTAGTATTAAATAAGTATTAGATTATTATTAGATTAGTAGGTATTCAAATAGTGTTCACTTAGTATTACTAAGTCATTAGTATTAAATTAGAATTAAATTAGTATTACTTAAATAAGTACTAATATTCTTTGTATTGACATTGAATGTAAGTAAGTACCTATGGCCTGTTTTGACGCTTTGTCTTAGATACTTTAGATTTGACTTGATTTTTTATTTTAAAAGATGGTAGATTGTTTTAAAAATACGTTTTTAGTCTTGAAACCCTTATGCAAATATACGGTTTATCTTTCTTTACCGCTAGTTAACAAACATAATATGCCAGACACAGTAAGAAAATAAGGTATTTGGGAGGAAAAATTATAGATTAAAAAAAACATCACATCCATCGCAAAAAGAGCCTTTCGGAGCGAAGAATCGGCAGTGTGATAATATGTGAGACATACCTAATATTATATTATAACCGTTTCTTGTTGCAAGTAAACTATTGAACCTAATATTTTTTTTATAAAAAAAGTACTAGGTATTTACTACTTCCGTGGAGGATAGAGATAGGATTCGTTGGCTGCCTATTATATGATGTTTCAACATTTTATAGAAGTATACCTACCAACTGGAATAAGTATAGATACTTTAATGAAGCCGTAACTAACATTTCGTCGCATGTTATATTCTTTAACATTACAACAGGCCACGGGACCCAATGACAGTAGTGTAGTAATATAAGTGAAACGATCACATAAACACTCAGTAAATTACAGAAATACATTGTGAGTATTGTAACCTCATCGGGAATAGAACGCGGAGCTCCTGGTTGAGAGCCCAGTGACGTACTGGACCACGACCGCGTAACAATTGTTAGTTTGTCTGCTGATCACTATAATGCATTGTTTACTGCTGCATCCAACAACAACAAAAAATATAAACAATCGTCGATATTTAATCAAACGTGGGTCAGGTTAGGGTGTTGGGCGAAGGTCGCGCGATGGGCACAATCAAAAATCCCTTTGAGGGATACTGGAAGAATTCACGTGCATGCACTTCGACCGAGTAACTAGGGCGATTCCATTTACGGGCTGGTGCACCGAAAACCCAACGGGGTCGACTCGTCTGGTCTGATGATGCCCGTGTCCCACTTTCGTGATGAACTTTGTACATTACCAAATTAAATCGGTGATCGGTAAACTGGCGACACAGGGTTTTACAATATGAATTCTTCCCCTACCAGAATGATCATATTTTTGGAAGGGCAACGTACGTGGACTCCTGTGCATGCAAAACTAATTTTCTATTAGTTCTGGTAAGGTAAACGCAGTGACGTCCCATGAGGGTAGGCAGATTGTGCGTCGCTTGGGGGCGGCAGTTATTCGAAGGTTGCCACCTTCGAGGAGAATCATTAGATATACCTATATATATATATATATATATATATAAATAGCTACATAAACTTAGTAATAACGGAAATATCTTTCCAATAAAATAAATCAGGTCACTGGTTGGAAACAAAATGTAATTAACATAAAAGGTTTTAACTGAAAAGTAAATATTTTGTCGGGTTTGCGATGTCTAGTTTACTTCCGTTGTCCTTGGTCGTTATGTCATTGATGACCAGCAATGGCACGGGCAGATTTCCGAAGTAGGTATATTTAAATTATAGGTAGATACGAGGGTAAGTCAATAAGTCCTTAGAAAAGCCGACAGGTGGCGCGACTAGTACTGTAAGCGGTTTGTTTTCATGCAGCGGCACTACCGATTTAGTATGCTGCGAAGTTTCAATCAGATTGGTCGGGTTGTTGTGTGTTTCTCGTACATTTAAAAAAAAAATTTGCTTGTTTACAAAAAATGGAGAAAATTGAGTTTAGAGCTGTTATTAAACATTTTAATATAAAAGGGTTAACAGCAAAGGAAATAAAAAATGAGTTGGATTTAGTTCACGGCATATCTGTTCCTTCACTTGCAACTATTTATAACTGGTTAAATGAATTTAAACGTGTCGTACATCAACAAAGGACGAACCACGCTCAGGACGTCCTGTAGAGGTGACTACACCAGAAATGATCAATAAAATCCACGATATGGTGTTAAGTGACCGAAGATTAAAGTTGAGTGAGATAATTGAGGTTACAGGAATCTCAAAAGGTAGCGTCATTTCTATTTTACATGACAAATTGGGCATGAAAAAAATTTCTGCAAGATGGGTGCCGCGTTTGCTCACAGTCGACAATAAACGCAATAGGGTGGTGGCCTCTAAAGCCCTGTTGTCGCTCATGCAACGCAATCGGGATGAATTTTTTCGTCGCTTTGTGACTGTAGATGAAACATGGATACACCACTATACTCCCGAGACGAAAGAACAGTCAAAGCAGTGGATTGCGAAAGGCGAACCATGTCCAAAGAAGGCGAAAACCGTAAAATCAGCTGGTAAGGTTATGGCTACTGTATTTTGGGATGCACGTGGAATTATTTTCGTTGACTATTTGGAAAAAGGAAAAACAATAACAGGGGATTATTATGCATCTTTATTGGACCAGCTAAAAAACAAAATTGAAGAAAAACGGCCTCATTTAAACAGGAAAAAAAACCTTTTTCATCAGGACAATGCTTGTGTTCACACATGTTTACGATCAATGGCTAAAATTGAAGAATTGAAGTTCGAGTTGGTCGACCACCCACCGTATTCGCCAGATTTAGCCCCCAGTGACTTTTTCCTTTTCCCAAACTTAAAAAAATGGCTAAGTGGACAACGTTTTTTTTCAAATGAAGAAGTCATCGATCGGACAAATGCTTATTTTGAGGACCTTCCGAAAACTTATTTTTCTGACGGTTTAAAAAAAATTGAGAAACGTCTAACCAAGTGTATTGAGCTCCAAGGAGATTATGTTGAGAAATAAAAAAAAAATACAAAAATAAAAACTGTTTTAATGCTTTTTTCTAAGGAATTATTGACCCACCCTCGTACATACCTAATTTAAAATGTATCTAAAAATATTTTTGCTATTCACTCGCGAGTTTTAGAAGTTGTCAGGTATATTTTTTAATGTATCTGAAACCGTGGACTCGCAATATTGTCTATTGAAGCAGAGATGGCATTTAAATAAAATTAGATTTACTTAGTGGTAATTATATTTTGATACTAATGTATCCATACAACACATTTCTTAGATATTGGAGTCATGAAAGGAGGATAAAAAATACTGTATAAAAATGGGGCGGCATTTTGGCCATGCCTAGAGGCGGCATTTTGTCTAGGGACGTCACTGGGTAAACGTATATAAGGAATTAGAAGTAGAAACAAGACAAAACGAATAATGTTATCAAACAATAGGTACTTACTTAACACATATAGGGAAATCCGTATACGTCCTCGAATTTTAAACGATCTACTTTCGCACAATTCGCTATTTCATACATTTCTTAAAATTTTGATTTTTTTGATAGTGTAAAAACTGTGCGCTTCCATGCTCCTGTCTCCATAAAGAAAAAAGGGTGGTATTCAACTACCTCTTGACAAGATTATAAAGAAAACGCATAGCTTTATTATACCCATTGATAAATAAATATTTTAAAGTAGGTACACTTTTTGATATATATTTTTTATCCCTATACTTTCGAACATTCAACATTGGAACACATTTTCAGGAAACAATTAGGTATCTGCGAATGTCGAGGGCCGCCTGTATTATACATTGACACCATTGGCGATTCTCGAGTGTATTGGTGTTGTCTGCTGCAATACCTGTGTCTATGGACTCTATGGTATAAAACAATACTACTACAACTGCAAGGCGCTTTTACTGTGTTGATCGATGGTGATGAAGGGTGTAGGTAGGCTGTAAATATCCGACATAAATGGTGGACACTCAACTTTGGCAGTCATACTCAATTGTTTTCATTAAACTAAGAATACAAATTGCAGAACGTGTTGTTTAGTTTTTAAAATTCAATTGAACGCTGCATAAATCGATCCACAATAGATATTAGGTAAAAAATACTATTCTATCTATAATATATATCTAAAATTAGGTAGATAAGATTAATGGCATATTTTTAGATATTTTATAGATAGTAGAATATGTTTTATCTATTATGAATTGGTTTAGGCAGAGTTTGATCGAATCTTAACCATCTGTAATTTGTATTGTATTTGTATTGCATTGTATTGAATGAAAACAAATAACATACTCATAATTCTAAAAACATTCATGAGGAAATATAGTCAATAGAAAAAATCTTTTTGCGTCTCTTGGGTTTCGCGCCCTGTGCATTACAACTATGCTACGATTGCCAAGATTTTTTCTATTGGCTATATTTTCTCATGTGATGGATCAGTTTAGTTGTCCGTTCAGTCTCAGTTGACAGTTCAGTTGGAAAACGGAGATGTATATTATTTACGTATGTTTTATCCACTAAAAATCAATATTATTTTACCACGTTTTTCTTAGCTCGTATTCTTGTTTGTCCGGTAGTTGTTTATCCAGTACAAATCTTGCAATCGATTTTAACTAACTTCCGACTAGCTAGACATTTGAAACTTTTATAATATAACAGAACACGATGCCAATGCATTCTTTCAGTACTTTTAGCCATATTTAAAATAGAATTGAATTCATTTTCAGTTAATTCTGTTTTGTATGAAAAGTTATTTCGGAAGAAATCCGTAATCCAATCCACTATTACTGGTTGCTAAGGGGGTGGTCCTGGCAACGAAATTATTAATATATACGTGCGTTACTATGGAAATCGAAATGACATTTCAGTATTCTAGTGTTTGTTTGATTGTTGCAAATTAGCAAAAAAATGATTTGTTGACAATTGCATTATTTGTCCTAAATTATTAATACATAGAATTGTCAAGTTTATATGATTCAAGAGAAAATTTAAAAACGTGGTTTATAAAAAGTTCTTTTTATCCTGTAATTATTTATAATAATTTTGTAAACATATAGGTTGGTATAATGCCTACCTATAAGTATTTGAAGAAATAATACTAGTTCAATCGAAATTAGAAAAGTAGTATGAGAAATACGGCAACATAGTCATTTACACGTCAATTTACACATTTATAACACATTTAGCTTCTTTAGCCCCATCAGTGATGTCCCGTGGGGGTAGGCAGATTGAGCGTGGCTTGGGGACGGCAGTTACTTGAAGGGCGGCAAATCGAGGAGAATTATTTGGAATATATAGAAATAGCTACCTAAACTTAGTAATGACGAAAATATCTTTCCATTAAAAAAATCAGCTCACTGGTTTTATCGGGTTCGCGATATCTAGTTTACTTCCGTTGTCCTTCGACGTACTTGGTGACCAGAAACGACACGTGCAGATTTGCGAATCATTATTCTGATATTTTATTAGTAATGTATCCATACAACACATTTCTTAGATATTGGACTCATGAAAGGATGATAAAAATACTGTATAAAAAATGAGGCGGATTTTTGGTGCTGCCTATGGGCGGCATTTTATCTAGGGACGTCACTGAGCCCCATAGTAATTTCGGTCCATGGAGCCTCGTAAGAATGTTGCGAAATTGTAACCTCCGCGAGGGCACCGTAAACGGTAAAAGTTTGATAACTGCTGGTCTAATGCTTAAAAATATCAAAGAATCTATTCTAAAGCAAACTGATATGCCTAAATACGACATTGAATTGTATATTTTCACGAATTCGCCATCATTTTATACCTTTTGATGAAATCCAATGTATAATGTCTACACTTCACTGACTAATATTGACTAATAATAATTATTTAGAATGTATATAGGTAGGTACGTATGTATTGAATTGCAGTACACTGCATCAACACCGATAGAATCGAGTGCAATCAATGCACTGTGTATGTGTACGCTTGGCAACAACTTACTATCTCACAATAATATATATGTGTACAATAATTTTAACATATATATCTATTATTGATAGATGATTGGCCTATGTTCAGTGATGTGCACCATAAAATTAACTAGGGGCTCGCTTTGAACCATTCAACCTATTATTAATTATTCGAAAATATTTGTAGTCCAGCGGCGTAAGTAAAATATTGTGCACTTTTGTATAAAACTATGATTACTTAGGATTGCAGACGATTGTCGAATCTAAACACACTGATACACAAGGGCTTTGGAGGGTAGCACATATGGTTGCAGTGATGTCCCGTGGGGGTAGGCAGATTGAGCGTCGCTTGGGGGCGGCAAATCGAGGAGAATCGCTAGGTATATAATAGAAATAGCTACCTAAACTTGGTAATAACGAAAATATCTTTCCATTAAAAAATTCAGCTCACTCCTCACTGGTTGTTTTAACAGGATTTTTTTGTCGGGTTCGCGATGTCTAGTTTACTTCCGTTGTCTTTTGGACGTCACGTTCTTGGTGAACAGCATTGACACGTCTATGCCTAATTTAAAATTTATCCAAATATGTTTACCAGTGACTCTCGTGTTTTGGAAGTTGTCAGGTGTATTTTTAAATGTACCTATCTGAAACCGTAGACTGGCAATATTGTCTATTGAAGCAGAGATGGCGTTTAAATTAGATTTAGTTGTATATATATTGTTAGTAATGTATCCATACAACACATTTCTTAGATATTGGACTCATGAAAGGATGATATAAAGTACAGTATAAAAAAATGTAGCGGCATTTTGGCACTGCCTAGGGACGCCACTGTATGGTTGTGATGTACAAAACATCGCATGTGCTCTGTACTTGATATAATAATTATTATCAAGTAATAATCATTTCATTCGTCAACCACAAGTACCTATATGTAGGGCTGAGATTTAGGGCCGTGTTCCTACCATTAATAAAAATATGCCAGATAGGGTAAAAAAAAAACAACCTAATTGGCAGGAAAAAATCTTGAAGCTTCAAAAAATAAAGTCATATTTTTTAATATTGTTTCAGGAGAGCAAAATATTATATTGAAGAAGAATTAATTGTTTCGAAACTAATATGTATATACCTAAGTCATGTAACCAAAAGTTAATAAGATAAGTACGAGGTTGGTTATCATTTAAATATCATTTATGTTACATTTAATTTATTGGTAAAATATTATTAGGTACAAAAGGCCAGCATGTTAATTTGTAAGGCAAGTCGTGTAATATTCTAGCATTTTTATGAGAAACTTTAAGCTGTTTGTATGTCGAAAAACATTAGATTTAACGGCATATGCTAGATACGTATTTTGCGTGCTAGATCTCGCAAGAAAGATGGCAACGCTGTAGCTCGGGGGTAATCAACCTGTCCCTACCGCTACCAGTGGGCGTTCCAGCTTTCATGGTGAGCGGTAGGAATTTTAAAAACATCTTTATTTCTAAATATGTGGAAAATGATGTTCAGTTTATTGATACGTTTCCTTACCTCATAATATCTTGTGGAATCAGGCTTTAGTGCTGTTAATCATATTATGACCAAAGAAAAAAACTGCCTAAATATATCCGAAAGAGGAGACCTTCATTTGTTCCTCACAAAAATTCAGCCAGATATCCAGTTAGTTAGTTTAGTTAGTTTCGCAGCATCAGCTTCTTTCATTCATCTTCTTCATGCTTCTATGTATGCAAAGAATAAAAAATAAAAAGATAGATTTAACCAAGTTCTTTAATAGAGATTTATTCTGCCAAACTTAGCGAACGTCTGACATAAAGTATTTGGCAAGTAATTATTATTATATGCTTTAACTTGCCTTGCTGTAACTCTGCTTTATAAATTTTATAATGTTAAGTTACTTCCATAGTCTATAAATCACCATTACTTTGGAACCGGTGGGCGGTTAGAAAATTTTACTACTAACAGAGATACAAAAGTGGGCGGTAGTTATAAAAAGGTTGACTACCCCTGCTGTAGACAATGCTTTTCATACTCTTGCGATGTAGGCATGGCCCCCACATCCTAAAACGGACCCCCGGCCAGGATATTTGGCGCCCCCCTACCTATCGCTAAGTTTAATGGCATGTGTGACGCACAACAGAAGTCAAAATGCATCTAACGACTTCTTTTTTTAAATGTAAAATTCTCTTTTGTGAAATAGCGCCGCAGGTGAATTTTTTTTACCTACTATTAGAGCAAATTTGTGATGTGTGATTGACCCGCCACGCCGGGCCCCCCTGAGCCTGGGCCCCTAGGCTAGAGCCCTGTCAGCCCCCCCCCCCCCCTTGTGGGTGCCATGGATGTAGGTAACTATACCGCTGCTAAGTATTTTCTTAATAAGCCACTAAATATAATAATTATTGTGATCCCTATTAGTTATTTGGTCGAGTACATCGAATTTTATTTATGGACACAATTGTCATGTTGGCATATCAGACAAAACTTTATTTTTATATTGTACCGGTTTGAGTGAAGGTGGCTTATTGAGGCAATTCTTACTTTTATAACATTATTATCTACAATAACTAATTAATACAATTATAATTGCAATATTAATGGCAGTAAATGACTCATTAGCCATACGTTTAATGAGTGCAATTCCGAAGATAACTACAATGAGAATGTTGTTAAGTGATAACACATAACAATAATGATTAATGAGTCTAAGTGCATTAAGTAGGCACTTAGGTAAATTGTATTATTAAATTTAGAAGGTACTGGTTATTAATAATCGTATACTTAAGAAATATAATATCCATTACACGCTTATAATACATATTGTTTCTTGTAAGATCATTTTTAAGCATAATCTATGATCAGAGTTGCGTTCTTAGAGCGCGATGCAGAACCATACTAACTTTAAGTAGGCCAATTTTGACGACCTAAGTACATTGATAAAAACATTATAATATTATGTATAATTTATATTATAACGCCAAAGTGGAAGAGAGAACGTGTTTTTCTTGTTAGAACGGCTGCTTAACTTCAACGGTTCTGCATCGCGCTCTTAGCGTTTTTCTAGCTAAATCTAGCATTTTAATATAATACATCTCACTTGTAAAATATGGATCTGTCGTATCGCGTTGAATCTAGCGTTCGACACAGCAAACAGCTTAAAACTTCTCCCAAAAAAAACTAGAATAGCTACAACACAAATTTGCTTTTTAAAATCAAGCAGATGGCCTCTTGAATATAGTTTATCAATCAATTAAATGTTACACATCATAATATTTAAGTGAAGACATAATTTCGTACCCAATTATGTTTTAGTTGTATGAATTAGGTATTTTATTACTTGTGAAATAATAATCCTTCAATATATTTTATTTTTACACAACAATGTTCAAAAGTATGACATATTTTTTTGAAATGCTGGTTTCTCGACATTTTTGTTAATTATACGAAAATCTAGCGTTTTTTTCTGCCAATAAGCTTATTTTATTAACCAATCTGGCATAGTTTTGTCAGTGGCAACATTGTCTATGAGTCTATGACCCAACCGACGGAGTGTGGAATATTATGCTCCTGCTCTACTGCCACGCAAGTCAGACGATTTAAAGTCGATCAATTTTTTTCGAAATGAAGCCATCGTAAATCAGCAGAACTAAACAGCAAAAAAATATGTTCTAATATTATTTAGGTTTCTGAAGTGATCAAAATTATTTTATTACAACGTTTTTATTAGGTCGTATTCTTATTTGTCCGGTGGTTGTTTGTCCGGTACAAATCTTGCAATCGATTTTTAACTAACTTCCCGACTAGCTAGACATTTGATGCATTTTTTAAATACTTTTAGTCATTTTTAAGTAGAATTAAATTCATTTTCAGTTAATTCTGTTTTGTATGAAAAGTTATTTCGGAAGAAATCCGTAATCCAATCCACTATTATTGGTTGCTAGCAACTAAATTATTAATATATACGTGCGTTACTATGGAAATCAATATGAGTGTTAAAATGACATTTCAGTATTATTTCGATTATTTCTATCAAATACATTTTTATGATCGTTTAAGCTAGTCAAGTCAAGTCAAGTTTATATGATTCAACAGAAAATTTAAAAACGTTGTAAGTATATAAAAAGTTCTTTTTATGTTGTAATTATTTATGTTCTAAATTTAACTTATTTAGAAGTAACCTAGGTACTTATATTTATAGTCCAAGCTTTATGATCCTAGATACACTTTGATTGTTAGCATTAAAAATGAATAAATATCACCTACTTACGATGTCAACAAACGCATATCGCATATACCTATTGAGTATTATTCACATACAGTTAGTATACATAACATTATTATTGACATTTCTAAGACGAATTGAAGTAATAAATGGTTTCACCTTTTGACATAATCACTCGTATCGGGCTAAAGAGCAAACCAACGCGTCGCTTGATTAAAGCCACAACTCGTGGTCTAATTGCGAGAACAAACACGCAATATAACAAACACTTTGTCAATATGATATAGTTGATACGAGATCTGCGACGGATGACTTCGGTGAGGCATAGGGGTTTCTCTGACGTCACTCCACCTTGTGGGTTCTTCATTTTAGAGGAATGGTTCACTTCAACATACTATTAACTCAATCTGTATTATGATTATCATATAACTCCAATAGGTATACATACTATCCTGGTTTGACATTTTTTTTGTACTCAATAGAATTTAGCGCAGCACCGCGATGTATCTCGTATCCGGAAATTTGTACGTAAACAGTTCACCGCAGGACACTTATTCGTGCGCCGCAGTACGTGAAACATGACGTCACTGTTCTGGCAGAAGACACTAATTCAAAAAATTACATATTGAGTTAATTATACCAAATTGTTCCTTATTTCAGACTTTACCGTCTGGAAACCTTCTTAATAACGAGTCTTTATTTTAAAGTCATCCTTTTTACGATTACTTAATAAACTCACATGATAGAACATTTCAAACACTTTAACAACTTCAAAGTCAAATTACTCAAAACTAGTATTCTCCAGTTAGTGTGTTCTGCCAGAACAGAGACGATGAGTTCGTGTAACATTTAATCAAATGACAAGTTCTTCGTTGAACATTTGGAACCGTGGAGTATATTTGTACGTATGCTACAACATGTGGCGAATTTTATGAGATGTCTTTACTAGGTTACGTTAGGTTAGGTTAGGTTGGGTTAAGTTAGGGTTAAGCTAATTGGAACAGTACTATTTGCAAACTATCGCCGCATTTTGTAAGATTTCGAAGAACTCGTCACTTGATAAAAAGTTATACGAACTCTTGTTTCACGTACTGCGGCGTACGAATAAGTGTCCCACGATGAACTGCATACGTACAATTTATACGTAACCGATGTATCTAATATCAACATTTCTCAATAGGATGTAACATTTTACAAGCGGCGGTGGTATTTTAATAATTATAGGTTAGTATTTTTCCCAGGTTCGAATCCTGGGTCTGGCAAGGACTTATATTGTTTTTCAATTTGTATATGGGCCAGGGTATGGACCTAATAGGTTGAGCAAGTAGCTGACATCCATTTCTCGTAAAAACAAAAGGCTTCAAATTATTGGGTAAGTATATATATGCATTAAGAGCAAGTATTTTAATAAAAAAACAAACAAGTATTTTATTAAAAAAGTGGGAACTATTTAATATGAACAGCAAGTAAAAAATGATTATTGGTAAGTATTATAATATAACAATGGAAGTATTTAAATTATTATAGGGAATTATTTAAATAATTAATGGTAAGTATTAATATATATTTGTCAGAATAAAATCTATTTTGGACAGATTTTTTCTTTTACTGAAATAACTTATTTAGTAGCTTCCTTATTATGATAAATTTAGCAGGATAGTATTGTTCTTTCTATCTGGCTCTCCAGAACAGATTGTACTATTAGAATAGTATTTCTCTATTATTTCATGCCTTACGCCCATTCAGTGTAGCAGCATTTGTGTATCTATAAAATGGCTCAATGATGCAATGTCAGTCTCCTGAGCAAGCTTCTAGTGCTTTTAAGATACTATTTCATTTTAACTATCAGCTGTAACTTAACTGCACATTCCGAACCATCAGTTGTAGGTAGCTGTTCTTGATCAAATCGCACTTAGAAGATATATTATGTAACCTTACCTTGTGAGATAATTGTAGTGTCTATTATATATATTTTCAACTTTGCAATAATAACAAGACATACTTCAGACTTGTATAGTGTTTATTACATATTATTTTTAATACCAGAATTAAATAATAAGACAGACTTCAGTTGTTTACAATAAATACATTTCTTATGTTCATAAATTCACAATAATAATCAATGGTACCTAACAAACATATGACAGAATAAGACGTTTCCTTCAATTACGTATCAATTACATACAACATATTACTAAAAACGACCACTATCGATCAATGTGAATATATATAATAGTATATCTAAGTATTTTACTCAGCAATCAAAATAATTGACAACACGACACGTCGCTAGCAGGATGGTAAAAGAAAGAAAGAATTTGAAATTGAAAGGAGTGCGCAGGACAAGAACGGTTTGCTTGTAAACAAACAAACAGTGTCGCCAGGCTATTGAAAATTCTCGTTGGATTTCAAACATGTTTGATATTTTACTCTCCGAGTTGCCAGAATTCGTCCGTCAATCACTACGTAAATTCGATTTGTCATTAATACGCAATCATTCGGAACAAAACAAATTGTTATTGTTTTAAACATTTTTATTGATTAATTTGTTAATTCACACATTAGAAAATGAAATTCATAAAAGAAAACATTTGTTTTGTTTTTACTGTTATATTATTTTATGCAAGTCTACATATAAATAACACAAAATTTTAGGATTATTGGAAGACATTCCGATAATCGCAACATTTGACTTTTGACAGCTCGACTTTTTTATTCGTTCGTTGATCAGTATCAGAGAAAAGACAAATCGGACGATTTATTGTCCTCGGACTTTTGGCTCGCTAATGGAGCGCTGGCAATACATTTCATGGTCTTGTTTACATTACATACTATAATAAATTGACAATATTAAAATATTATCTGATTCTGCATTTACACTAATAGTAAAAATAATAATATACATATATAAATAATTAATATACTTAGGTACTTAAAATTAGTAATTTTAAAAGACGTCAAAAAAAACCTTTTTTGTAGTGATGAGTCCAAAACATGTGAAATTATAAAAAATCCACGAACCCTAACTAATTAATTTAGCATACAATTTTAATTGAGATAAATTTAATATCATACTATCAATTATTGTTGTTCCCAAACTGAGATTCATTTTTTTATAAAATTAGACAATAATATGTAATAAAAATGTAGGTACTTAGTTTAAAAACAATTATTAATATGATTTCTGTAATATTTGTAGTACCTACCTAGATTACCTATATTTTTGATCAATTATTAATTTAAGCTTTGAGGTTATTCACATTTATTGTGTGAAATGTCTATCTAGCTCTTTTTTCTGCACTTGTGCGACTTCTTAGTTGATCTTCTTTTAATAATAATGTAATCATAAATAGTTTGTTCTTACCGATATTCATGAATGCATAGACTAATATACTTTATATGCGATAATGGTAACCCTAAAATGCCGTACGCCCCATTGAATGTTTTTTACTTTTCATACTATCAAAATAATAATGGATGTTGGTTTTATCTATTGGCCCATGTCATTTAAATAATGATTATTTATTTTTACTACTGATTTTTTAATATTATTTCTTGCTGTACTAATATTTTACATTCAACATTAAAACTGGCGGACTTATACCGATACTTTGAAATAAATACTTACCATTCATTTAAAATTCTGACAGTTGTTATTTAAAAACTTTTCAAAATTGTCTATTAATACTTGCTTCAAAAATGCACGCCAAAACAAAATATGTTAATACAAACCTCTACTTTGTAGAGGCCATATATGAACTTATTAGGATCGGACATGGTCGGAAAAAGTGTTCTTTGATGAGTCATTAGTTATTGCTAATTATTGTGAGTAACTGTGTTAAGACGGTACTTCAGTGAAACGTCAAATAATTTTCAACTATAGGTGCGACGAAATTTTGGACTCGCTGGCAATCGGAGAGCGAACGTAGAGCTGCGAACACGTCAATTTGTTTCGTGATGGCGACGGGGGTATTAATTCTTAAATCGTGTAAAGATGGCTAAAAACGTTACCCATTTACTTGAAAAATAAAACATGAGAATGAATATATTATTATTGTTACTAATAGAACAATAAACAGAACATTAAATGGACGCATGTTGGATTTATATGACAAATTATATTTCGTTCGGCACGCGTCATTTGCACAAACAGCGCATCGCCTAGCCACGATCGTTTTAGACCATGCCTCAACTGAGGTATAGCCTTAACTGAAAAAGTAGAGTGTGAATTATTTATGTCAGCTCAACTGAGGTATAGCCTTAACCCAAATCGTTTCGGATATTGATATATTCCACTTGCGTGAAGAGTTTAGGCGAGTTTAGGTGGATGTTGTTTTAGAAACTATTAAATAAGAGTTTTTGATATACCTACGTATATGATTTTTTTTATGATGATTCTGTTTACTTTTGTCATTGCGCCATTTTTGTATAAATATTTGTAATACGTACCTAGTTAATTGTTTTTCCCCCATGTCATATTATGAACGTATTGAATTTACAGTTTTTATAACGTACATTGAAATATTTTATTTCCGATACAACAACTCACGATAAAGTGTGATACGGCTGACTGCACACGTAAAAATTTCCATACTCGCGTTCAAACATCTGAAACAATTCGCATGATCGATTAGCAACAGAGATAATGTTTAATTCACCTTGAGATACGTAATAAATTTTAATCAACTTTCGAAAAAACTATTTAATTAAAATCGATTTGCTTCAGACTGACAATAACCAGAAACCATTTTATATTTTGGAAATGATAAAACACTATACTGCTTTTGTTCACCCTAATGCGGCCTATATCGCCTAGTTGAGATGAGTTTGAATATTATAAAAAAGATCGATTCGATCCAAGTAATTAATACACAATCGACTCTGGAAAATATCGTATTTTTAAACAATATTGCGTGAATACCTACATGAGTTCCCATGCCCTCAGAAATTACCATTATAAATTATTCAATATGGCGCCTGAATAGTATCTAAAAGTCGCCCGCACTGTGTCTTAAGAGTGTTCAACCAACGTGTGCGTGTGAAACATGCACCCTTAATGTAAGAGAAATCAAAAACATACATGTAGCACAACGTGGCACTGTTGGGGATAACGCAGAAAAATCAACAAAAAAAAACAATGTACAGTCGAACTTGGTTATAACGAGGAAGATGGGACCGACTGAATTTGCTCGTTATAAGCGGTACTCGTTATATCACAGAATAGATATTTTTAAATGAGCGGTCATATAACAAAAAAAGTTGAAAATAAAAAATCTGAAAACCATCGTAAAAATCCCCGAAACACGCATGGCCGTCATAAACTACAAAAGAAGTTGTTTATTGTAATGAACGCTGGTAGGTACCTACGGACTTCACAAACCTTGGATTTTTCAACCATATGCGTGGATACTTTTTCATTATTGTCGGCGAAAACAACAATTAGGTAGGTAGATCATTAGACACTTAACTAGTGTCATAAACGTAATCCGTCCCCGGCGGCATCCTGTCCGATCGGATTTTATTGCTTAGGGTCGAAATGTTTTTAAACGATCGACACATTAACAGTATTTAGCTCAGTATATCCGATAAGTTGCTCGTTATAACATTGAATGTATGGAGAAAATTATAAACCAAAATGTCAACGAATGTTTCCTCATTATATCCGAGATCTCGCTATGTCCGAGATCGTAATAACCGAGTTCGACTGTATAAGGAAACAGACGAGAGTAGGTACGCGATGTGATAGAGGTCGCTAAAATCGGTGAGTGGACAACCACTGGACAAATGCCGCCATAAAGTGGTACCAAAGGGGAACTAAACGACCACAGAGAGACTATAAAATCCCGCTAGATAGAGGAACTCATAAAATTCGTTCGATGTACGTGGAAGCGAAGAACTAAGGACCGTGAAAATAGAGGGAGCTAACGAGGCCTTTATACAGCAGTGGATCGACCCCAACTGATGATGATGGTATACTAAGGCCATACCCGCCGGGAGTCCACGCATCGCATGCGTGGCGTGGCTTGTGCTGGATACGTAACAAAAAAAAATCCCAATCTTATTGTTTTACATATAATATCGATTAATGCAGAGTATTAGTTACTGCGGTTCGATTTTTTCACCATGACTGTGAGTAGGGATTGCAATACCGGTATTTAAAAACCGGTATTCAATTATTTATCGATACCGAAATACCGGTTTTAAAAATCCAAAATATCGGTATTTTCGGTATTAAGAAAGCATACACATTAATGTTTTTTGAAAATTAATTAAGTTTTTTTCATTACTTATATAAAGTACTTTTATTAATTTTAGTGTAAACCGCAAATATATTGACTGAAACCAACAAAAGTTAAATAATAATAAAACAAAATCCCTCTAATATACTTAAATTGTCGCGATGAATTAACATTCATATTTCGAAAAAGAAAACATTCGTGGCAAATATTTCCAATTATTCTATAATTACTATTGATCCAACATTGATAGTGCATCCAAAAAACGTTGAATTTGAGAGTGATTTTCCTGTATCTGGACTTATAGGATTTTTAAAAATTAGTAGTTCTAAAATATTATGTTCCATACATATTTATAAAGGTCAATAAGGTAGGTTCTTTAGGTTGCTATAAAATAGTGTTTTCGATAGATTTTAATATCTATATTTATTGATAAGTACTTATTTTTCTCACTATAATATGTTTTGACGAATACCGGTATTCAATAAGAAATACCGAAATACCGGTATTGATATATTCATTCGGTATTGCAATCCCTAGCTGTGAGTGTAGAAGAAGAGGAAAAAGCATATGGTGTACCTACAGAAAATGATTAAAAGCTTTCGACGATCAACAATGAGTCAAGAGCGACTAAATAGACTGGCGAGACTTGCATGTTGGATTGCAGGTACTTTTGACACCGTAAAAGCTTTTGTTAAATATTGTTTTGTATCAATATTAAATACTGTAAACAAAAACTAACATTTTATATTAAATATCTTCCTCAGAGTTTTGAATTTTTAAGTTGAAAGCTCCGGGCCTAAGTTTTCTCTGGAAAGTCCTGGTAATACATGTATAAAACAACACTGGATAATATAAATAGGTTAATAATTTATAAGGTAATAACTCTGTTTCTAGTGTAATTTTTCAGTCATACACCCCGCAGTGAGGATGACAACATGGAAAAACCTGCGTGTCACGGAATTCCGATAGACAAGATTGCTATGTGCCTGATGACTAAATCGTCGATTCCAAAATCGATTAAATCGAGACGAAAAACGAGATTTCTTAAATAATTCCTCGCACATCACTAATAGAATATCATTACAATATAATATAAGTATATATACTTTATTATTAAACTGTATACACAGTTGTAGGGAATTCCCAGTATTCCAATGTTAAATTTCGATCCATTAAAAAAATGTTGCCTACTAAATTGAAAAATCAAGATTATTAAACAATAATTTAGATTGAGCGTAGGTAGGGATTGCAATACCGAATGAAAATACTAATACCGGTATTTCCTATTGAATACCGGTATTCGTGAAATATATGGAAAAGAACATAATATAGATAAATAATTACAAGATAAAAAGAACTTTTTATGTACAACGTTTTTAAATTTTCTGTTGAATTATTATGCTCAATATGCTCAATGAAGTAAATAAAAAAATAAAAAAACAAACAAACAAAAAAATATAGAAATACTGAAATGTCATTTTGATTTCCATAGTAACGCACATATATATTAATAATTTAGTTGCTAGGACCTCAGACGCCTTGCAACCAATAATAATGGATTGGATTACGGATTTCTTCCGAAATAACTTTTCATACAAAACAGAATTAACTGAAAATGAATTCAATTCTACTTAAAGATGGCTAAAAGTATTAAAAGAATGCATTGGCATCGTGTTCTGGTATATTCTAAAAGTTTCAAATGTCTAGCTAGTCGGGAAGTTAGTTAAAAATCGATTGCAAGATTTGTACCGGATAAACAACCACCGGACAAATAAGAATACGAGCTAATAAAAACGTTGTAATATGCATAAATCTCTCTAACATTTTATAGCAAATGCCATTGTTGGTCTCCAAGGGCGTTGGAGGGCAACGGAAGTAAACAAGACATCGCGTAATCCGTCATGCTACTTAAACCTTTTACGTTAATTAATACATTTTGTTTCCACTTTAAATACCGAATATATCGGTACTTATTATCTGATTATAAAACCGATATTTCGGTATCGAAAAATATTGGGATACCGGTATTGCAATCCCTAAGCGTATGGTCTTTCGACGGCGACTGACTTTCTATTAATGTTTGTATATTGCTATGTACGTACTTCGTACATATAAATATGTATACGCAATTAACACAGTTTTTAGGTTAAGTCTGTAACATAAATAAAACCACTTGTGAGTCGCGGACACTTATTTGGTATTCCGTTTGTATAAATTTCTTATTTGTGCCACAGTCACAAAAATTGGGTCATATACATGTCAACATGAAAAAGTGCTCAGCCACAGGCCATCCCCTGAGGTGCAGGGTGGAAAGTGGGCGGAAATGGACTATGTGGAAAGAAAACACAAATCGCTTTTTTGATACCTTGAACTATTGCATGAGTATATTAAGGGCGACCCACATCGAGGTGCATGTCGCGGACTATCACGTGAACTCACGGCGATAAAATGTCTATGGTTTCGTCATTTTGCAGAATATTTTGAACGTGCACTATCTCGTAAATTCACTGAATAATGACACTGATGAAGAGTGCCTACTATAATGTATTAGAAATTTGAATTATTATTAATTATTCAAGCTAATATCAATTAATTTTAACAGTTTCTACGTGTGCGTACGTTGAAATACATGCGGCATGACATTCATAGATAATAGAACACAGCCTGCAGACCATAGATAATAGACAACATTCTCATAGAAAATACATAGTGCCAACTGCTAAAAACAAAAAAGAACATCAGTATGACAGTTTGATGACCCCCACATCCTAAAACGGGCCCCAGGCCAGCATATTGAGCGGACCCCCTACCTATCGCTATGGTTAAAGGCAGCGTGACGCTCTACAGAAGCGTTTTCTAAATGGTGTTCCAGGTAAAATTAAGGGTATTCAGTGTATTTTTATGCGATTTTTGTATTTTTTAATAAATCCACTGGATTGTGAAGTTTTCGAATATCGACACACAATAATCTAAATTTGCATCACACAACCACATATTTTAAAATGTTAATATTCTTAAAGTAAAATAGCGCTGCAGGCGACTTTTTTATCATTAGAGAAAAATTGTGATGCGTGTTTATCTCACTTGTTATGTCGGCCCGCAACGACGGACCCCCTAGACCCCTCGGCTAGAGCCCTCTCAGCCCCCCCCCCCTCCTTGTGGGGGCCATATCCGATACGCTATATTCAATACGCTACGTTTTGATGCAGGGTTTTGAATATATAAGTATGCGAGTGTCCTACGAAAATGAAACACGCATTATGCACGTGCAATAGTGTATGTAATACACCAATATTAAATGAGCGTCAATGCATAAACCGAAAGCAGATGTCAGTATTCACCGTATTATTGATAGGTGTTTACGTTTATCCCGGTTATTCCGTGCTCGAGATCGGTTAACTGCTACTCCTTACCCGTTAGGTATTTCAGTTCCCATTGTTTCTGAGTTTCCTGTTTATTAGCCATCATCTACTGAGGATTAGAGCATTTCCATGAAACATATTCTCCACCAGCGGTGTTTTTAGGAACGTGGATATTCTCTGAGGCGCTGAAAAATTTGGAGACCCCCCCCCCCCGCGTTTTTTTTAGCATGCAGTGTAAACCACCACAAATACAAAATAGGAATAATACGATAGGTTACCGGGATTTTTAATGCTTCCGTTATTTTTTAAGCTAAGAAGGTACCTACTTGTAATATTTGTGTTCGTCTGATCGTTTGCCGCTCCTAAGCAACACATGATCTGCCCCGGATTTGTTTGTGTATACATATCTACTATCATCTCAAGTAGACGAATTACAAAATAAACTGCTTCTGTCATATTAATATTATGTATACGACAAACAATGTCATAGAACCCGGTCTTATATTATATTGTGTCGCAGATAAATGAGATGTTTTTGTTATTATTAGACTACTAGCTGACCCGGCAAACGTTGTTCTGCCATATAAATTATTTCTAGTGAATATTTTGGTTGTTAAATAAAAAATAACGAATGTATCGTAAGTGTGTGGGGATGGGATCTATGACAGAAAGAGAAATAGAGCGCTGTAGACGATGACCGCCGATAAAAACAAAATAGCATCAACCATTCATTTTCTCAATTCAAAATGAGTAATGATGTTCATAATGAATGAATTACCTGTGACAGGATCTCGTTTTTTAATGTTTATGCAATATCCGTCTTGTCCCTTCCAGAAAATTAGCGGATATTGGAGAGCGTCGTATGAACGGTGTGTGTCAGCGATGAACTCCAGATTATTGTTTCTTCTTTGAATCACGATTTCTCGCGTCGATGTGCAGTCGCCAACCACGATTCCAGCAATGTCGTCAACAACATGCGCATTGAATCGACGCACGTGCTCTCCAGCTGGTGTTTTATCAGGATTGATGACAATAGCATGATTGTCACTTTGCAATTCGTGCATGTGTGCTTTGAAGAATTTCAATAATTCATTGTGCTCATTCAACAGGGCGTGTAGTTCGCCGACGATGCGCCTGGCATTAGGCGAATTGAGGCTATTGTAGCCACAACGTGCATCCACATGATTGATGTCCTCACCTCTCATGAAGTAGATTTGTAAAAATGTATGTGGTTCGTTTGGCATTGGCAGCAATGAGCCTACTTTGTGGTATTTGGCCTTTGATTTTGAACGTAGAATGGAATTGTTGACCATTTGCCGCAATATTGTGAACTATTTCTGTTGCTCCGAACGAAGTCATTTGGAAGCATGGATTGAAAGTGCGAATGGACTTCAGGAACAGGTTTGAATCTGGAACCGTGCCGATGAGCAAGCCGTTCAATGGTTCTGGTGGTATCTCAATTTCTGGTAGTTGCACTTTTCCTGATGCGCAACACATCCCGGCTGACTCATGTTTGAATTTGAGCGCATGACAATGGGGGCATTCTTTGTCCATAGCATCAATCAGCACTTTCGGATGAGCGGAATATTCAATATCTGGCTCGTACTCGAATGCGAAACGAAGGAACGAAGCGGATGTAAATATTCGATGTACTTGTTGGCGTTGTCGGTCATTTGCTCTGCGTGTGTTAACTACGAACCGGCGCGCTTGGCTCCGTTCCAATTGTCGTTGTTGATTTCGTTCAGCTCGTGCCTCTTGTGATTGGGGTGCACGCAATTGCGACATGCTTACACGCACGTTTTTGTTATCTTGTTGGATTTGCTCGTCTGTTCTTTCTGCTCTACTATTTCGCATGTTTGTTGCTTTACACTTTTTGTTTGTTTGTTTGTAATACACGCACATAAAAATAGATAAATTAAAATAAATCGTACACAATTTTGCACGCACTGCGTTGTGATATGCCGAATGAAATGTCAAAATGACGCGACGCTTCTCTTGAATTCTTCTCGGACGTAGTTCCATCTGTCATTCAACAACATAAATAATTTCGTTTTGTTTGAAATACGAACGACGATTAAATTTGTTCATACAAAAATAATAAAATCGCGATTAAAAAATGGGAGGGTGGGGGTAGGAGGGTGAAAATTTGGGGTTATAGGTATTTTTTATGCCAAATAATTAAAAAAAATACAAAAAAAAATTGTCAAAAAAATAAAAGAAAATTTTTCTGGATAGAGATACCCTAATCACCTAGCGGTATGAAATATACTTGTTGACCTATCCTCATACCTAACAAATATATATAAAAAAAATTATAAAAATCGGTCGAGCCATTTCGGAGGAGTTCGACCACAAACATCGTGACACGAGATTTTTATATATATTACTAGCTGAAGTACCCGGCTTCGCACGGGGTCGCTTCGTGGTTATATTTATCTTAGATATTTGAAAAATAATAAGAGGTAATTATTTCTTTAATATTAAATATCTGTGTAATACAATATGGCAATATGAAAATAATTATAATAGGAGTAAAGGTCAAACATAAGAACACTAAATTAATATCGAATCCAAAATATGAAAACGTTATTAATGTTATAAATATGTAGTAAAAAAAAAAACAAAATTGGATGGAACAAACAAACAACAAACTCTGTATGTTATATAATAATAATTTAGAAACCGCACACAACTGACAAAAGTTTCATCGCAATCGGATGAATGGTATAGGAACGCATACGAATAGTATAGGAAGATGATTTTATAATTCAGAAACCTTCGTGGGCATGCGCATGACAACTCACCAAAGTTTCATTGCAATCGGATTAATGGTATAGGAACGCATACGAATAGAAGAAGAAGAAGATGGTTGTACTAATTCAAAAACCTTCGCGGGCTTGCGCACAACAACTGGTCAAAATTTCATCACAATCGGATGAATGGCATAAGAACGCATACAAATAGAAGAAGAAAAAGATGATTGTAGTAATTCAGAAACCTTTGCGGGCAAGGGCACAACAACTCACCAAAGTTTCATTGCAATCGGATGAATGGTATAGGAACGCATACGAATAGAAGAAGAAGAAAATGGTTGTACTAATTCAAAACTCTTCGCGGGCGTGCTCACAACAACTGGTCAAAATTTCATCGCAATCGGATGAATGGTATAAGAACGCATACAAATAGAAGAAGATAGAATAGAAGAAAAAGAAAATAGTTGTAACAATTCAGAGACCTTTGCGGCGTGAGCACAACAGTTGATCAAAATTTCATTGCAATCGGATGAATGGTATAGGAACGCATACGAATAGAAGATAGAATAGAAGAAGAAGATGGTTGTACCAATTCAGAAACCTTCGTGGGTGTTGGCACAATTACTGACGAAAAATTTGTTGCAATCGGATGAATGGAATAGAAACGCATACGAATAGAAGAATATAGAATAGAAGAAGAAGAAGATAGTTGTACTAATTCAAAAACCATTGCGGGTGTTACCACAACAACTGACGAAGGTTTCATCGCAATCGGATAAATGGTATAGGGACCATACGAATAAAAGAAGATAGAATGAAGAAGAAGAAGAAGAAGATGGTTGTACTAATTCAGAAACCTTCACGGGTGTAGGCACAATTACTAACGAACATTTTATTGCAATCGGATGAATAGAATAGGAACGCATACGAATAGAAGAATATAGAATAGAAGAAGAAGAAGATGGTTGTACTAATTAAAAAACCATTGCGGGTGTTACCACAATAACTGATGAAGGTTTCATTGCAATCGGATGAATGGTATAGGGACCATACGAATAAAAGAAGATAGAATGAAGAAGAAGAAGAAGATAGTTGTACTAATTCAGAAACCTTTGCGGGTGTTGGCACAATTACTGACGAAAATTTTATTGCAATCGGATGAATGGAATAGGAACGCATACGAATAGAAGAATATAGAATAGAAGAAGAAGAAGAAGATGGTTGTACTAATTCAAAAACCATTGCGGGTGTTACCACAACAACTGATGAAGGTTTCATCGCAATCGGATAAATGGTATATGGACCATACGAATAAAAGAAGATAGAATGAAGAAGAAGAAGAAGATGATGGTTGTACTAATTCAGAAACCTTCACGGGTGTGCATACAACCACTTACCAAAATTTTTAATTTTTAATTTTTAATTTTTAAAAAAAACTATAGGAACCATACGAATAAAAGAAAATATAATGAAGAAGAAGAAGAAGATGATGATTTTTCACTTACCAAAATTTCATTGCAATCGGATGAATGGTATAGGAACGCATACGGGACAGACACACAGACAGACAGACATACAGACAGACAGACATTCATTTTTATATATTAGTATAGCCTATACTCTTCCCGCAAGTGCAAGCAATAAGTTTACAAAGTTTTATCGCAATCGGATGAACGGTATGGCTGCGCATTAAATACGAACAAACAAACAAACAAACACACAAACACACAAACACACAAATATTAATTTTTATATATTAGATAGAGATTTCTAACTTGGAGCGGATTATTTATTCGCACACGTGCGTACCTCGCGCCGGCCCTAACTAAAAATATAAATAAACACGACGAAATGTCAATATCAATTATGATAATCAATTATCTTGGAATGATAATAATTGATCAATTGAAAACAAGACCTCATTTACAGAATATTGGAAAACAATTATTATAATATGTAGAATTTACATTTGCATATTTTTAAGCCTTGGAAATCTATTTGCTCAACTTGGTCACAGGTGAACTTTTAATCCTACAACCATTAGCTCCTCAATTATTTCTTTTAAAATTTATAGAGCAATTATAAAAATACATACATATATGTGCTAGTAGGTATATTCTATACACAAGGCGGCTATCGACAGCAGTTCATCAAATTTATGTATTGAGGTCATTGATATACTACTAGATGAGGAGTTCCCATACAAGTGTCATTTTAAAAATGTACCACAAAAGAAGATATTACGAATATCGTCTTATAATATTTCGTTGTAGGTATAATGCGTTAAGACCGTTAACATGGATTCCCGAATTTCACCCGTATTGCCCTGGCTGTAAAACTAAATTTGCGTTCTTGGAATAGTGACCCTAAGTGCAAGAACGTAGTGGTCGCGCGGGGGCGGCGCGGCGGCGTCTTGCGAAACTCAAACGTATAATCGTGTGTAAAATGTTCGTAGACAGTGTCTTGTTTGGGGCATAATACACACGGTTATAAGTTTGAGTTTTGCAAGACGCCGCCGCGCCGCGCCCGCCAAATGACTACGGCCGAGCACTAAGGGTGCTGCAACCCAAAGCTTGCAAGCTACCAAAAATTCATGTCTGAGCGGACAGAGCAAGTCGTCATGCGCTGACTATTAGTTAGAGTAAGATGCAAGCTAGATCGGGCTTACTCATAATTATTGCCAGGTCGTTTTCGAGACAAATATTAAGTTAGCTTATATCGAGTTAAGTCCGCTGATATTAAAGCAGTAAATTGTAACACTGGCCGAGTCGCTGAAAATCGGGCGTCATTTTAAGAAGCATATGATTCATCCAGTAGTATATCAATGATTGAGGTACACCCGATCCTCTCTTTGCACGGGTGATACGTTCCAAATATTACCGTGCAAAACAAAACCAGGTAAAAAAATTTAAGGTGCCCACACAAAAATGGTAGATAGGTTCCATTACAATCAACTCAAAATACGAAATTCTTGAACTCAAAAATAAGCCGAATTTATTTATTATTTATACATAAAAATACATAGTTTTCGATTTAAATTGAATTTAGCAAAGAGAAATATATTTATACAGTGTCGCTATTTAATAATAAACGTGCCCGTTTACTGCTGTTTTTCGCTGGCGAAAAATCACTCATCGCTGGAAAGATTTAATGATGCTGACGCCGAAGCACGCACCGCGTCTCTCGTATCGAACCCGAAGTGACTGACTAGTAGCGCCATGTATGTACGTATGTATGTCTAGGCGGCATCCGGTGACAACATAAGTATGCACTAGTGGCGTGCGGTCAATTGCAACGCAAGTTTTTGATAAATATGTACATAGATACGTATTTTTATTCTTTTAATTTTTTTAAACCGAGTTAAAGCAAAAAAATCAGTGTAAATAAAAAATAACCGGTACTTTTTTTAAACCGTGTTATTTCGAAACCGTGCAAAAAAAGCCGTGCAAAAAGAGAACGGGTGTATATAAAACCAGCACTGTTAATTTGAAATTGGTTTCATTTCGTGGACATGCTTAATTCTCAGTATATGGTGTGTGCTTCGATTTAAGATTTTTTTTGTGTATTTGTCTGTCTAAGATAGTCGAAATTAAATTATAAAGTACCTAAGTACTTGAAACTAATAATGTAATGGGACAACATTATGTCTGCTTGCAGGGGCGGCTCTACCATAAGAGGGACCATCCCCACATCGTTATCATGGGGAAAGTGCGTAAAAAACGTCCGAAATTTTTATCATTATCATAATATACCTACTTAATTAAATGATTAAATGAATTATTTAATTTATTTCATCTATCTACACCCGTCGCAATTTTAGAGAGATGTTTATTATTATTATATAAATAAATAAAGAAATAATTGTTTATTATGTAATAACATAATAATGATTACGCGGTATTAAAATAATCTATTAAATTAAATACGCTCTATTTCACGGTGACACCTATGTTCAAGTAAAGAAAGCTATGGCGTCTATTTTTCGCTGATGGGGTCACTCAGTCCCATCCCGTTGCTGCGATACTGATCTCTTTCTACAAAGTATGTGAATGCATTAACGTTATTATACGCATACTAGGGACCGAATAGAAGGACCCCATAGGTGAGTAAAAACGCTCGTTGTATGTTGTTGTTCAAAACTGATGATGGTAAATCTATAATAATTATTATTATTAATTAAGTTTATATTTTTAAGCATGATTTTTAGATGTGATTAAGTAACGACTCAGATAATCATATTATTTATTCTGAAAAATTACTCATTTCATCATTAATAAAATCATATTATTATAAGTAGCTTCGTTTATAATGTAACTACCTATAATAATATGATAATGTAGGTAGGTACATACTTGTACATATATTTGATAATTAATGACTAAACCCCACCACTTAGAAAGTCGACGAGCCGCCACTGTCTGCTTGCCTAGGGACGTCACTGATTACGATTGTTTAATAATTGATCAAAGAAACACGTGTAAGTAGGTGCATATATTATAATATTATATTATGAAGCAGAGATGAATAAATGAAGGAAAATTAGACACATGCGATACCTAATATATTATGATGTCTAGTAAGTATTTTTTTTAAATAAAATTCGGAGTCAAATTCTTACGTAAATAAACAGAAAGCAATAATATAGGATGAATTTTAATGTCATGAATAATTAATTATTGATATTTGCTTACAGCTCTAGCAGATAAGTCTACAAACAATATACTACACCTATATATTAACCATACCAGTTTCTCTTTTGTGACAGTTATGTTATGATAATAATGTACTTTATGAGTAATAAAAGTACATTGCACAAATTTTCAATAGGTACTTAAATAATATAATCCTTTATAAATAATAATGTAGAAATTATTACACTTACCGGAAAACAAAAACAGCCTTGAAGACTGCTAGAAAACGCTCCCGACCATATCGGGAACGCGAAATTCACAAATATAAATATTATGTCAGAAAACAGAATATCAAGGGCTTTTTAATTCAACACAAAAACTAAAAGGGATCACTTTGGCACTCTCCTATATAAAAGCGTGTCTCTCTATATTATGTCTCACAGATTGTCATTCGAATCGCGACTATTAATTTAATGATACATTGAGATATATTAAATTTGGCAAAACATCGACTTTATTGAATACAAAAGGTCTCCGAAAGTGAAAATATCGCGAATCTCTGCAACAAAGCAGTAGGCGACTATCAATAGCGACTCACTGACAGGGAATAGCGTTTGTCAATCAAAATTCGCCTCTACGGCATGGGTATCTGCATTGAAACGGGGTATTTTTCGAACAGCACGTATTGAATATAACATAATAGGTACCTAGTTCTCTCACTCAACGCTTGATAAAAATATAAAATACATTATAAGTACGTATTATCTCTTTGTATATAGACACAGCGTGACAGGTGTAATTCTAGTATTACCAGTTTTGAAAATTAATTCCATACTGCAACATGGATTCGTATTTTACATACATTTTGTAGTCTAGCAGTATTGTTATTTTCATTTGAAAAACGAAATTTATAAAATTGTATACTTACGAGATTGATAATACTTTGGTTTAAAACCCTTATTAATAAATATTATGAAGTTAAACGCAATACATAGGTACGTTTTAAAATACTGAATAGATAGTAAAAGTTCAGTGAATGTACGTGGCAGCAAATAACTGGGAACCGAGAAGATTGGAGAGGGCTATGTGGAGGCCTTCATCCAGCAGTGTATTGATCCCGGGTGATGATGATGATGATGAAATAGTAAAAGAAATATTGTTATACTTTTCCAATTAGTCATGTTAGGGTAAATTAATTGATTTTTTCTAAATAATTATTAATAGGTACCTAGTACCTAGTCTATAACTATTTTTTTAACCCTCTTGATTGAATCTAGATATTGAATCTATGGATATAGAATCCATAGATATTTATTTTGATCACTAAAATAGGGAATAACGTTTCATTTACCTGGCAATCTTGTAGCGGGGATTAAACGTGAAAATTTGACGTACGCGGTGATGGTAATAATAATATTATCTATTTATCGGCGTGCATTGTTTTGATTGCTGTTATCCTTGAGTGGTAGTAAATGCGCCTCGAGTCTACGTATTTTTTAAATAAAAGTTCAAAGAGCACTGCCAGTTATTTCTTGCTAGACAGCGGTAATCTAATATTCAGTGTGACAGTTGATGACACAAAAACAGATGGATCATTCAATAACATCCTGTAAGTGTCATACCAAATTCCACCTACTTTTAATACTTGTAATCTACGCGTAATAGTGATATCGATCATTTTAACATATCTCTATCGTATATTTTACTCTTTTCTACAATGTTAAGGACTCCTTTGTGTTATAGGTTGATCCTAAATTTCATCTAGGACTTAATACAATGTGAGAGTAACGTGAAACATGTCCTAAGACCTAAATAAAACTCTAAAAGGTATAAATCAACACACTTCTTAGAATGAATATTGAATATTTTCGCTGGCAGTCGTTGTTTGTTAGATTCTATTTGTAATTTTACAATAATGCTATTGTTAAGCTATTTTTGTTGTGCAATAGTTGCTGAGTTTTAATTTAGATCCCAATTATGGTAAAGATACAGTATTTTATTCCGTTTTTGTGGTTGTGATCTTTTGAGACATGCAGCCAAACCATATTCTAACAGTTGGAGTAGGCTGTGTTGGGTTTCGGTTTGGTTTTGAATCTTAAAAGACTATGTCCGCAAAAACATCACCACAATATGGAGTACTATATCTTAAGCTGTTATATATATATATATATATATTTGTGCTTTGGTCAGTGCTTCCCAAATTCGTGGGTCACATCCTCCTTGGGGGATTTAAGGGCTTCTACTGGGAGTTTGGGAAGCACTGCTTTAGATAATGTATTAGACCTTTATTAATTTTAGCGTAAAAATGCAGGAGAGTACCGCATTGTTAATTTCAAATGAAGAGAACCTTCTACAGAGATCCTAAAAATGTGAAAGTGAAGCAAAAACAGACCCCTGATCTGTTAATTTTCTTACTAATCTTGATGAATTTATAAGGCGTTTATTATTTGTGACAATGATTACATAATGACCTATACTTACGACAAACGAAATTGATAAGGAGACCATAGAAGGTTCCATCCTTGTTTTATATAAATTTTTTATTGAGGAAACAATTTAGCCTATGTATATAATATCGTCTCTGTTCTGGCAGAACACACTAACTGGAGAATACTAGTTTTGTGTAATTTGACTTTGAAGTTGTTAAAATGTTTAAAATGGTCTATCATGTGAGTTTATTAAGTAATCGTAAGAAGGATTACTTTAAAATAAAGACTGTTTATTTATTAAGAAGGTTTCCAGACAGTAAAGTTTAAATAAGGAACATTTTGGTACTAACTCAATATGTAATTTTTTCGAATTAGTGTCTTCTGCCAGAACAGTGACGATATGTACCCCCTTTGCACATGCATGGATTTACTGCTGACAATACGTATTATCACGGCTATAACAAGAAAATGAATGTGTAAATACGTATTACCGTGCAAGCAAGATTGCATGCATGAATCGAAAAACTTCAGAAGCTTCTGAATTTTAATAGGACAGTTGGAATCTTTTAGATATCTGCGCTTGTGCAAGTAGAAACCTACTGAAAAAAAACAAACTACACCGCGCAAAACATTTTTGTCGTTTATCAATTTTCACAATCTGTCAAATAGCACCATACAATGACAACATCATCGCGTCTCGCTCTTCGCTTGAAGAATGAGATTGGCGGGACAGAGATAGTTTAAATAAACACCATTGTTGCCAGTAAATCCATGCATGTGTACAGGCGCTATAATAATAAGGAATACCATGTTCTAGACATTTTCATTTTTGAAAACAAGGCAGGTTGAGATTTTTTTTTTTGCATCAGCTCTAGTGACGGAAAAGGCTATTTATCATCATTATATACATGCGATAAACCAAAGATTTTGTAGAAAACCTTTTAAGTAGTAGAGATTTGAAAGACGAGACTAATTTTTGACAAATTCTGAAATGAGGAAGTACTAATTTTTTTGCATACAAAAATGGCACATGTATCAATCTGGAACTTGAAACATGCTTCATCGATTTATAGGGAAGACAAGAAGGCTACACCTGGAAGGAGATTCGACATGTTTGAGATAAACTTTTTTCACAATAAGAAATGTTAACTATGCGGTACTCTCTGGCATATCTACTTCTATTTTATATTAGATAAAGTATGTACCAGGTATTCCACATTTCTGACAAATTTATCTTTAATCCCGGTCGCACATTGAAAATTGTCTCGACTGAGATGTAGTCATAAATCAAAACTGGGCGGAATGTTGTAACTTTCTTCCGTGTGCATGGGCGAAGCCATTCCGAGACAGTGACGTCACGTGGCTAGCGGAAACGAATGCCATGCGGCAATGGCAATTTTGCTTATTATTAACAAATCAGTTAAGCCAAAAATGAGCCTCATCGCTGAACGCAATTTTACGGTAAAACTACGTCTTTAAGTTGTGCGAATCGATGATTGATTTTCAAAGTACTTTTTGATAATTTGTTAGTTTTGTTCAAGCGTGACTTTATTCATGATGATTTGCCAGACTATACTGATCATTAATATCGAAAGATGAGTGCAGTATTATAGCTCAGTCTGACAAATAAAATACCAATGACATAATATGGACGACGCATCTGGAAAGAAAAATGACACTCACTTTTTTGTCAGGTCTGCCGAATAGCATAATCTGTTATAACGCCATTACAATAAAGATGATATTGCTATAAATTCTCGGTGCTTTTTGTCGGGTCTGCCGAATGGTTCGGTTCGAACGGGTTCGCTCAAACGGAGATTGACACTAGAAACACTGTTCTAACGCCATTACAATAAAGGTGATATTGCTATAAATTCCCGATGCGTGATATCGCATAATGGAAATTGCGTGACGTCTACCTATACATGTGCGAATGTCGCTATGCGTGAATTTATTTGCTAGCTACTGTATTGAGCGCGTTGTCCATTAATAATGTCATTGTAAAATACAAACAAAACTTATTTAATCAGAACATCAACCGGCGAGCGTTAAAATAAAATTATTGCAGAAAGTGACGCCACATGACAGCAGAACCATTTAAAGCGTGAATACTACATCAAACATCCAGATGGGAAATTTTGTCCATTAAATCCAGGGTTTACTGTATTAAGTTTACGACTAATAATTTGTTGTGTCCACCAGTGCTTAACTGTAAAATTACTGTTTCATCCTTGGTAATTTGTGGTGATTATTTGTATAGATTTTTTTATGTCATAGTTTTTGTTACATACTTGTTGTATAACTATTAATTAGCCAATTATGTAAGATTTCATGATTGTAGTTAGTGCATTATCCATTGAATATTGTAAAAACCTCAAAACATAGCTTAAAAGTAGTAAAGTAGTAGCTTAAAAGAATACATATTATAAATGGTTTTTAAAATTCAATTCAACCTTACAAACCAAACCATCACAGTTAAAAAATATTCCTCTATCTATAAAATATCTAAAATTATGCCATTAAATCATATATTGTTTTAAATGCGGCTATTTTTTAATAAAATTAGTTTTTAATGTAGGTACTAATATATGCTATATTAATAGGTCTACCAGCTTATTTAGGTGCGAGTTTTAAATTCCACCCTGTTTCGTCAAAAAATCAAAATGAATAATGACTTGAATCGCAAAATCTGCTAAAAAACCCTCCAGAGTGGGTTTAGCGGCTAAGCGACTCAAATGTTTTATAGAAAGAAGAATATTTTTTTCAATTATGGTTTATTTTAGACAGTTAATCTTCACAGCCTACCTCCACCCTTCGTCAACGCTATATACCATAAATTTATTACTGTAGGACATTACTTATTATTTATGTATATAGAGACAATGCAATTTGAGATGTAGTTTTCTATAACCTAAGTTACACATCTAACTTTTGAATTTATGCTTCTATTCTACATTACAGTTTGAGACATTAATTATTAATTCAATCTTGCCAAATTTTTTCCATTTCTTTAGATGGAATAATAAAATTCTGTACATGATTTTGTCAGTATTCTCAGTTATGCTGCGCCCAGCTTAGAGTCTTAGCTAGCTCTGTGACGCATTTTAACATCTTCGGTCGGAATATATGGTAAAATTACTAAAACATGATACAAATACGAGGGTGGGTCAATAATTCCTTAGAAAAAAGCATTAAAACAGTTTTTATTTTTGTATTTTTTTTTTATTTCTCAACATAATCTCCTTGGAGCTCAATACACTTGGTTAGACATTTCTCAATTTTTTTTAAACCGTCAGAAAAATAAGTTTTCGGAAGGTCCTCAAAATAAGCATTTGTCCGATCGATGACTTCTTCATTTGAAAAAAAACGTTGTCCACTTAGCCATTTTTTTAAGTTTGGGAAAAGGAAAAAGTCACTGAGGTCTAAATCTGGCGAATAAGGTGGGTGGTCGACCAATTCGAACTTCAATTCTTCAATTTTAGCCATTGATCGTAAACATGTGTGAACACGGGCACTGTCCTGATGAAAGAGGATTTTTTTCCTGTTTAAATGAGGCCGTTTTTCTTCAATTTCGTTTTTTAGCTGGTCCAATAAAGATGCATAATAATCCCCTGTTATTGTTTTTCCTTTTTCCAAATAGTCAACGAAAATAATTCCACGTGCATCCCAAAATACAGTAGCCATAACCTTACCAGCTGATTTTACGGTTTTCGCCTTCTTTGGACATGGTTCGCCTTTCGCAATCCACTGCTTTGACTGTTCTTTCGTCTCGGGAGTATAGTGGTGTATCCATGTTTCATCTACAGTCACAAAGCGACGAAAAAATTCATCCGGATTGCGTTGCATGAGCGACAACAGGGCTTTAGAGGCCACCACCCTATTGCGTTTATTGTCGACTGTGAGCAAACGCGGCACCCATCTTGCAGAAACTTTTTTCATGCCCAATTTGTCATGTAAAATAGAAATGACGCTACCTTTTGAGATCCCTGTAACCTCAATTATCTCACTCAACTTTAATCTTCGGTCACTTAACACCATATCGTGGATTTTATTGATCATTTCTGGTGTAGTCACCTCTACAGGACGTCCTGAGCGTGGTTCATCCTTTGTTGATGTACGACCATGTTTAAATTCATTTAACCAGTTATAAATAGTTGCAAGTGAAGGAGCAGATATGCCGTGAACTAAATCCAACTCATTTTTTATTTCCTTTGCTGTTAACCCTTTTATATTAAAATGTTTAATAACAGCTCTAAACTCAATTTTCTCCATTTTTGTAAACAAGCAAATTTTTTTTTTAAATGTACGAAAATAAAAAACAACATCCCGACCAATCTGATTGAAACTTCGCAGCATACTGAATCGGTAGTGCCGCTGCATGAAAACAAACAGTACTAGTCGCGCCACCTGTCGGTTTTTCTAAGGACTTATTGACCCACCCTCGTACTACATGTTAATATTCGATAAAGAAACTACAGTAGACTCCCCATTATCCGGGCTAATGGTGAGGAGATGCCAGCACGGATAAACGAAAAACACGGATAATCCGAACTATGGTTGTTTATTTTTAAAATACTACCTTTATTATACATTTCTAAAACAGACAATTATTTTATTTATTTCTGTGATTTTGATGATGATGATTTTCTAATATCAGGTCGAATTTTCCTAAGGGCTATTATATCGTTGTATACACCGTATCGTGTACGGATAATCCACACACGGATAATTGGGAGTTTACTGTATTACGATCAATAATTGTGTCAGCAAAGGATTACGGATCATTTTTAACGAGTAGTGGAGTAATGTATTAAAATATTGTTATTCAGTAGAAATGTCTTAATTGGGTCTGCATTTATTCGATAGAATTCCATCTTTCGACATGATAATATAAATTATATTAAATTCTATAGGTACTAAGTCGGTGGCTATTTTGCATGAAATTCAAGTAAATATTATCATAACTGGATCCATATTTGTCCATCTGCATGTATCTATCATAGGTTAATTGTACTATTTATAATGCCTTAGGCATGGTAAGGGTCAGATTCGCGGAAACAATATTTATAATGACATGCAAGAAAATAAATTAATTGTTTTAATTAAGTAGGTAGTATTCTCGAATAGTCACAAGATGAAAGAGAGAGATCACTCAATTTTCTCCTTAAACAGACAGGTCATTTATTTTTGTAGTCTTTATAATTAATTGTGTAATATAATTTATATTATCACTTATAAACATGCATTTTTTGGCATATGGCTGCAACGTGCTTTAATTTTTGCGATTTTTAGCAATTTGTGTAATTATTGAGTGTCTAATTGTTTTTTATTTTATTAATATTATATCATAATGTATTTTGTTTTAATTTCCAGCTCCTCCGTCGAACATGTCCTTACCATCTATCAAATACAATGCAAACCACGAAGAACTAGAAGAGTTTCTATCGTCAGAGGCCAGCAGTTCAGCCAACCTGGAAACGGGCGATAGCAATAAGAAGACATTGAAAAAACAAGAAAAGGCAGCCGTTTCAATATTAGACAAGTATTTGAAAGCCTTCAAATCTGACAAGGCCAACGAGGATGATGCCAAATCGGAGACGAGAGATGTAGACTGCGCCAAAGACAATACCCTAGAGAAGAAGGTCCTCGACAGTCAATATGACAATAGCGGATCGCCAATAAAAGAGTACTTTAGTAAATTCAACAAACGGTCTGATAGTGTTGATACAAATAGCGACGTTGAGTCGTCAAAGGATTCTAAAGAAAAAGATGTGAGCAATACAGACAGGTGGAAAGTTTTTAGTGACTTTAGAGATAAAATCGCGCAAGCTGTTGAAGATATTAAGTCTTCCAGGACTCCAGAAGGTATAATATATTGATTATTATGCAAATTGATTCATAATTGATTCGACAATGTACAATGTTATAAAGCCATGTCATCCATGACTTTGATTTGGTTAATCTAAAATGACAAATTTGTCATGTTCTGTTCCTTGATAAGGTGTCGAGCTACTTTTTGAAATGAGTCAGATAAATATTGCGAAACATTAAATTCCTGTTCAATTACTGTATCGTAAACACTAAATGAACTCCAGTAGTATGGTATTTAAAATATTCATTTTATAAATATCTGTTCTTGTTTGGCTCAAGGAAAAACTATTAGTTTTATTGTAGAATACCGTTTCCTAAATTGTATTCTAGTAGTTTATCATATTTATGTATTGAGGTATTATAATTTGTTACAATAAGTTAGCCGTCTAAACTGTCAAAACTGTCTATTTCACTCTAAGAGTTAACACAGCCAAGTGAGGGTCTGTTAAAATATAGCACTTTTTAACAGTTCATAGCCTCAATACATAAATACGATAGCCGCCGATAGCAGCCTTGTGTATAGAAAAGACCCACAGAGGTTTTAACAGCTAAATGACAATACATAACAAACTGCAATAATTTATTCAGTTTGATTTCGTGCACTGTAACCTTATACATAATACCACAGAAATAAAAACATGTTGACTTGAATTTATTACTGTCCAAATTTGTGATTGTAATATTATTATTATGAAACTACATGATGTGTTAATATGTTAACATTGATTAGCAGTGAGTGTGTGTTTACATAAAACTATAAAATTTTAACTAAGCATTGCTTTTATAGATGTAATGTAGTACTCATAAACAATCTTACGTAGTATATTATTAAATTTGATATTATTTAAGTTTTTATATTACTTGAGTTTCTTTTGCAATTATTGTGTACTTAATGTATTGATCCGAATATTACCCTCCAATGACATAGTATTGTCTGGATCAGTGTTGCCAACCGTACTATAATTATAGTACAATACTATAATTTTGATTCTGCAAAAAATGTTAAATACTATAATTTTACGCCAAATATGCCATAATACTATAATTTTAAAGGATTTAAGCCGAAAAATGTTCCTGTACTATATTTTTTACAGAAATACTATAATTTTTACGCCTTTGTACTATAATCAGCATAGAAAAAGATGGCAACACTGGTCTGGACTAAAGAAACAAAATGTATGACATCTGCTGGTATCAACAATCTTGAAGAAAGCCTTGTCTACATAATTCTCAAGTCGTATTAGGACAAAATAACCCTTTACCTGGAAATAATTCACCTAAAAGGTGAACTTTGCACATTGACTGGAAAGGGCGTAACCCTCAGTTTTTTCAAAATAGGTTTTATTGTATAATAACATTGTACACTAAATGCACGTTGTGTCCAAACGATGTAACCTGCAAATGACAATTTATTATCTAAATTTAGCCAGAAATTTAAAAAAAAAAGAAGGAAGTGACGTGGGAAAAATGAACCATATAGCGCGCGGCCTCCGAATATTTTCTCGCTCGCACATCGGACGTCACCTACAGTCAGCGCGGGCGTCCCTACCACCGCGCGTCCCCGCTATCTGGCGTCCCCCACCGAAACGCACCGGCGTTATCACCTGGACGGCAAGGAAGGGGCCGCCTAGTTCGCTATATAAGGCGATGCACGGCCTTGAACAATCAGTTAGCAATGGGCCAGACTTGGCCCTGACTCAGCTTAGCATAGTAGTCTTGCTTGCTCTGACAACGGTATACACGGTTAGCCGTGACTCTTATCAGAGTACAGTGAGCTATTCCTGCACACCCAGCTCAGCACAGTAGTCTTGCTTGCTCTGACAACAGTATACACGGTTAGCCGTCACTCTATCAGAGTACAGTGAGCTATTGTGGTGAGCGAGGCACAAGCTCAGGTTTCGCACATAGTTCCACCTTCAACATCACAATGAACTCATTTCAAATTTATTAAGGAAGCCCCTGAATTTACCCTTATAACCATCATTTTTGTTGGTTTTTTTTTTTAATTAACTCAATAATTAATATCAGATATTGGTATTAATAGTACAAACACTCGACCATGCTTCTACAAAGAGATTAATCATACATGCCTGTCAAGCATGCAGTTATGTGTGTAGCCACCTTGAAATGAAAAATGAAGACTGCGTATTGCCAATATCCAGCAATAACAAAAATCAACACTCCTTTTAGGAGAATTATTTCCAGGTAAAGCCGTAACATGATTCCACCAACAGTACAAAATGTTTTGATAAATATTCAGGTCAAAACGGTACCAATATGTTATGTAGAATAATTCCTATCATGTAGTTCTTTTTAGTATAGTATTATGTTGTACATAGCAATATTATAGCTTTATTATACTCATCTTTTATTTTACCCAAACCGCAGGATCCGAAATAAGAGATAAACCAGGACTTGTAGATAACGCGAGCGTAACAGACTCTGAAGAGAATTCACTGATCCAAGATATCGATCAGAATAGTTGTGCTAGCACAGAGAATCAAGTACGCCTCATTTTTAATTTGTTTATGCACGTCACGTAACCTTTGTGACTCGTGAATTGCACGCTTTTCGTTTTCCCGAGCATGCCAGATGGGTGTTAAATTAAAATCCTCCACATGTCAGAATGTCCCAACAGTCACTAAACATAGATTATGAAAATATCACGATAAATGCAATAATATAATCAAGAACTTTTAAAATAAATCGTCACTGTTCTGGCAGAAGACACTAATTCGAAAAAATGACATATTGAGTTAGTTATACCAAAATGTTCCTTATTTCAAACTTTACCGTCTGGAAACCTTCTTAATAAATAAACAGTCTTTATTTTAAAGTCATCCTTTTTACGATTACTTAATAAACTCACATGATAGACCATTTCAAACATTTTAACAACTTCAAAGTCAAATTACTCAAAACTAGTATTCTCCAGTTAGTGTGTTCTGCCAGAACAGAGACGAAATAGTGTATGATAATTAAAAATGCATCTTAAATGAAGATAAATGCTGATTTGCTCATACATTTTTTATTTTGTAGACTCACATCAGAATTATTTATTTCTATTCGTATTTAATATAATTTTGATTTTTTATTATTTGCATGCATTTTTTATTTATTATATTTACCTATCTATCTACCTATTATGTTTGTCTATACTACTAATATTTCATAATATAGCAACACTGCAAGTAAATTTATTATGGGCATGCAAGAGAAATTGGATAATTATTACAAAAAGTAAGTTTACAGTATATTATATACTTATGCAATTGAAGTGATGGAAAGAATACTATTCTCCAAATCGGTGAATCGCGGGTTCAAACCCCACGCTTAATCAAATTTATGTGTTGTTTTTTCTTCAATGTGTGTTTGTATCCAGATCATGCACCCAATGGGTTGAGCAAATGGCTTACCAATCATTTTTATCAGATTTTATCATAGGGCTTCGTTCATGAATATCACACCTCCCACCATATTCACAAAATCTATATGGAGGACCCCTTAACCTACGTGTCTTATGTACATGGGTGGCCAAGCTTTCTTAGACTGTGAGCTATTTTTACTTTAAATTACAACCCCCCTCCCCCTAAGCCTTTCATCATATGATATAAGACCCCTACCCTCAGTGTGTGATGTCATATATGGACGACCCTTATATTATAATGTTGAACTGAGTCAGTAATGCTTCATCATTATTGTGAAAAATTAAGGGATATAAACATCCTCTAATGCTCTGTATCTTTCAATTTTTACAATACTGATAGAACAAGGAAGCAATCCATTGAAAGAATTTCTTAATACTGCCGTCACATTTATCAGTGTTTATTTTTTGTTATTTGGATGGATTCTAAATTTAATATTTTCCAGGTGTCTTCCCTTACGAGTAGTGTTCAAAATTTATCGGAGCTATCCCCTCCGGTGATCTCTCACAGTAGCACCATGACAGACACAGAGATGGAATTGACCAGCTCGAGTGATACGAATCAAAATGTCACCGAAACGGCCGGGGCGAAGAAAAAACAAAAAGGTGACAGAAAATTCTGCGACTGTCTAAAGCAGTGGTCGGCAATCTGTATACACTGAAGTGCCACATATTTTTTTATATTTCTTACTCGGTACTATTTAATAGAGTTCACCATGTGAGCGAAACACGTGTCGTAAAGATGTTTTTATTTATGGTGAATACCAAGGGATAAACCGAAGATGTTGAAAACAACCTTATAGAGACCAGTGGCGAAGGCTCCATACTAAGTAATTATTTAAAGCTTACCTTCTATTTTCAAGTATTTAATTTAAATAAATAAATATCTATATTGTCTAGGACTAGGTAATATAATAAATATATTGATTGTCATCTATCGTCGGTATTTAGAAGTAGAGCGTTTAATTTAGTCAAGTTTCGAATCAAAAATAAATGACAGAAGGTCACAGGCGTGGTGCTATTTTTAGAATTATGTTGAACATAATCCACGCCAAATTTTCTAAGGCAATTCCGTTGCCAACTTCATACATGTCTGTATATTTGTTCCAGACTTGTAAGCGTTACAGGACAAGCTTACGCTCTATGTTGATTTCTTTATTGTCGATAACTATCTTTTTAAGCAAATAATAAATAATAAGGATGATTCAAAAAAAAAATTACTATTGTGTTCGATCACATATAATTTATAAATTGTTATTAAAAATAAATATTGTATTTCGCGATTATTATTTAGGTTACTTCAGTCATAGACAAACATAACATGCTATTCACAGTTCATGTAATATTGACATTTCAAAGACGGTGATAAAGTTTTATTTTATAATACAAAATTCAGTGTATTATTGTGTTTTGAATGTGAATAAATTATCTCATATTGTACCGAAATCATTCGTCAGTGCTTTAAATATATAAGTATTTATTAAATTGTCTAGTGTCCCGATCGAAGATGTGCGAACGATTGCATTTAAAAAAAATCATTCCCGAGCTTGACGTTTCTTCAAAAATTATAAATTATCAAAGCTTGACCTTCTAAGGGTTCATTTAGATTTGAATACAGCAAAAAAACTTATATTAGACATTTTCACAACAATTTATAATACGATAAATATTTGTTTTTAACTGGCAGTTATACATTAAACAAACTTTTTTGTTGGCCATGCGTATTGTTTGCTAAAGAAAAGTCTGCGTGGAATTCTACTGCCATAAGTGATTTAAATAATTTGACAAATTCAGCGGTGAAACCTATGACCAGTGTGTCGTTGTCATTAGTGTGCACCTATTCATCAGTAGTAATATCGTAAGTATTATCTTCTTATTTCCCGTAAGTTACCTGACAAGTGTGCTCTTTTTCTGTGATCTCCACAGCTTACCTTTTTCCAAAAGTCACCCTTCGCCACTGGTAGAGAAAGAGCCTAAATGTATAAAATCGAGGCAAAAAAAGATGATTAAGTTAGCTACAAGTGGCTTCGCATTTCAGGTTCATTCGCACTACTGCTAAAACATTTATTTGCCAATTTGCAGGGCATGTAAAAAGATAATCCGTCACAATGAGTAGATCACAATGAACGTAAAAAATGGTAGCCATTGCGTGTGTCAGAAAATGGGAATGCCAACTGAGCGATGTTAATATTTTTGGAGTTTACAAACTTAATCATGCATCATGCGTTTGCTAAGTTATTTTAAATGTCATAACAGAAATAATGTATTGAGCTCCTTCTATTTATAGTTCAAATTCTTTGGTATAAACTCATTTTAGAAAACAAGTAAACACTGAGTCTCTTGATAATTTTATAACTTAGATATAATTCAATTCCAAGCATTAACCATAATTTGCAATTAGTAATAATGCAAGTATTTAGATTGAATTGAAATTAGGAACATTGGAGTAAACAGTGATTTCTATATAATTTCAAATGAATCTATGAATTATTTCAATCGTAATTAACACCATCAAAATATATGAAAACCGATGGGCACAAGCAAAGCGTGGTATGTGAGCTTACTTGCCTTTTTCGAGGCGCTTGATTTTGGGTATATGTCACATGTGTTTATTTATTTATTTAAAACACACAAAATTTTCTATTGTCGAAGTTTTAAAATTACATAAACTATGTCGTATTATGTAGCATAGACTCATCAATAGGAATATCTCATCAATAGGAATATTATTGTTTTTAAGTCTCATAACTATTTATAGACAGCTCCACCACTGTGATGTAGCCATATTGGTATTTAAAAAGAGTCCAAAATCATTCAAAATGTTTACATTTTGTTAACACGTTTTCTTTTTTCAAATATGTAGTTTTTCTAGGTCACCAAAAATAGAGTCGTAAATTAAACATGTTTTTGGCAACTAACATAGTGCGTGTTTAAAACTATTCAAAACAGAAGTGTACCAAAACATTTCAGTGCGTATTAAATAAATGATGACATTGTTTTGTTTGTGATTCGATTTTAGAACCGGACAAAGTGAATTTTACCTCCAACAATTCATCGATGGAAGATGAAGAAATGGAAATCGAATCGGGAGTCGACGCCCTCGAGGATTTCGAACTGGTTACCAAGACAGACGGAAACATGATCGCAGATTCCAACATCAACAACGGTGACTCAAGAGATGGTTTATTAAACATCATACAGCAAAAAAGTGGCCACACAATCAAAAGAAGTAGCTTCATCTCTTACACAATGGTTTTTATCACGTCGAGTTTAGTTATCTCGTTGATAGTTTACCCTGAGTCCTACATGTTCAACGGGTTTCTGATGGGTATCTGGTTCACGTACATGTTAAACCGGGTTAATAGTTACATATTGGAATACCTTGGGTACAATAGTGACACTAAGCGACTGAAGGAGACGTTTTTGAGGCCGGATTTCTCAAATATGCCAATGGCCAGAATGCCGAAGATTGTGGAGTTTGAACCTTTGAAGAAATACGAGGTAAGATTGATTTAATAGTATGTATATTTGGATGTTATTAATATTATATTTAATTAAAGTAACTATGTGGAAGTAGGTACGCAATTCGAAGGGCTATTTGGTGACACTTTATTTTTCATTAAAAAAAACTGCACGTAGATGGAGAAACACAATGAGATGAAAATATATGAAATTTGCAACACTTTACCTAGTTCCATTGTTTATGAGTAATGACATTTTAATGTGCATACTGAATGTTTCAATAGTGAGTCTAATGTAGGTATCTGCTATTGGTATTTCCAACATTAGTTTTTATAATTGTTTCTTTGCCTATTATGTATTAAGACTTTCATGTTCTTTTAGAGAGGGAGAATTAATTGTATTCTGTGTCAGTGCGCATTCGCCATTGGTGAGTGCTGGAAGATGCAGTAATGCGAATAACTCAAATAGAATAAATAGTACACAATCTAAATCAATTAGAATACCAGTATAATGGCCACGTGCTAATATTTAGTATATTATGATCCAGTATCTTTTATGCTGTGATGAGTTTAGTTCCAGTTTCGAACACTGGACAAGTTATGTTGGTATATTTTTAATATTGAAATTGTTTATATTTCAGGGATGGATTAATATCTACATGCTAGGAAAGTATGACCCTCTCACCTACCATATTTCATTCACGCAAACAGCATTTATGAAGTTAGAAGGTAAACACAACATATAAATAATTATTATATTATGTATAAACAATTGTAATCATGTGAAATATTCCTCCCTGTGAATTTTGACCGATTCGTTATGTCAAGTCTAACTCAGACAGAAAGTTAATTTTGTGTGACATTTTGTCATGCGTTTAAAATTATATCATAGTTTTATAAAAATATAAGAAAAACTCTATGCGTGCGCTCTCAAAACAACAGCATCACAATGGAGATTTGACCCAACATTAACGCTACACCTACCCCACATCAAAATTATGCAAAATCTGGCAATGTTTGATAAAAATTAAAAATTATAAGACTTTTCAACCATCCTGTATATTTCAATCAAATTTTAAACATTTATCATCACTAATCTACCAAATACAGTTAATTCTGCAGTATTATAATAAAACAAAAACAACAAAGATTTGAACAAGCAAAGAACATTTGATTATTTTATCATCAATTCATATTTCGGGTGTATTCAACCATCCGTTGATAAATTGTTAAAACAAAAATCACATACTTATGGAATTTATTTTGTACGGCAAAGTTGCATGTATCCAACTGTGACAGGACACCACCGTGCCAGGAGCGGTGGGTGTGTTAAAATAACGACACGCAGCTGTGATTATACCCCGTTTACACGTGCATGGAAGTACTGTGCACGGTAAGAAAATGTATGGGGAAACATGTATTATCCTGCAGTTGGCAAAATTGCATGCAAAAATCAAACAAGATTGGAAGATACCAAATTGTGATGATTTATTGCGCGCAAGTAAGATTATTTTCAATCTGTGCCTGCGCAGTAGAGCGATAGGGGCAGGGCGAACATGCCGGTAAGGGAATGGGACGATTTGGCACCGCGAACTGGCCTCCGGTAATTGGCCGCCGGTACAATCGGACGCCGGCCCAATTGGACGCCGACCCAATTGGACGCTGACCCAACTGGCCTCCGGGAGATTGGACGCCACACAGTTGAATTAAATGCGCAAAGGAATAGACGTACGTTACGATTTGTTGGAGTAAATAAGCAAGTCAGTTTAATATGCTTCTATCTTCTCAGTAGGTGTACCTTATACATTTCGCGCTTGACACATTTTTAATATAGATTGAGAAAAATTATTATGCCTTATGATGTTTATTAAAAGAAAATAATTCTTCCCTCAAATATTTAAAATAATGTTAGATGTTAGAATGAAAATTACATTATATTTCAGCGTTTTATCGACTTAATATTATAATAAAGCTTAAATATGTATATTATTATGCATAAATGCGTATTTTAAGATAGTATGAAATTACAAACAAAATATTAAGTAAGTTATCTGCTAAGTATAAATGTTTCAGTAGTTTGATTGATAAACTACTTAGGTACTGGGTGCCGGACGAAATCCCGAAGGCCGAAATCCCGAAAAATAAAAAAAATACAAACATCAATAATTGCGCAATTTTTGCAAGAGACACAAAAACTCATTTTTTGCGGAAATATAAAAAAAATGTAAAATACAAACATCAATAATTGCGCAATCGTGAGCGCAATTTTTGTAAGAGAGACAAATCCCATTTTTTCGGAAAATGGGTTTTTCTGATTGCGCAGTTTTTTCAAGAGAGACCATTTTGTAGAACGAATGGATTTTGTGCATCTTAGAAAAATTGCGCAATTCACGATTGCGCAATTATTGATGTTTGTATTTTACATTTTTTTTATATTTCCGCAAAAAATGAGTTTTTGTGTCTCTTGCAAAAATTGCGCAATTATTGATGTTTGTATTTTTTTTATTTTTCGGGATTTCGGCCTTCGGGATTCCGGCCATTCGGGATTTCAGCGTTCGGGATTTCGATATTCGGGATTTCGGCTTTCAGGATTTAGGCTTTCGGGATTTCGGCCTTCGAGATTTCGTCCGGCACCCAGTACCTAAGTAGTTTATCAATCAAACTACTGAAACATTTATACTTAGCAGATAACTTACTTAATATTTTGTTTGTAATTTCATACTATCTTAAAATACGCATTTATGCATAATAATATACATATTTAAGCTTTATTATAATATTAAGTCGATAAAACGCTGAAATATAATGTAATTTTCATTCTAACATCTAACATTATTTTAAATATTTGTTGTAAATATAAATAAGTACCCATGTATAGACAATAAATTAATTGATTATGCACATCTTTAAGTTTTAGCGAGGGAAGAATTATTTTCTTTTAATAAACATCATAAGGCATAATAATTTTTCTCAATCTATATTAAAAATGTGTCAAGCGCGAAATGTATAAGGTACACCTACTGAGAAGATAGAAGCATATTAAACTGACTTGCTTATTTACGCCAACAAATCGTAACGTACGTCTATTCCTTTGCGCATTTAATTCAACTGTGCGGCGTCCAATCTCCCGGAGGCCAGTTGGGTCGGCGTCGAATTGGGTCGGCGTCCAATTGGGCCGGCGTCCGATTGTACCGGCGGCCAATTACCGGAGGCCAATCGGCGGAGGCCAGTTCGCGGTGCCAAATCGTCCTAGACCCTGCCGGTAAAAATTGAACTACTCATTTTGAGCTCCGATTTTCTCTCTCTTTTTTCAATACAACCTGTCAGATAGTAGTATAAAATGACAACATCAGGCGGCTCTCGTGGTGCAGTGGGTAAGGCGCTCGCCTTCCACCCGAGAGTTCCTGGGTTCGATTCCCGGTCATGACAAAACATTTATGTGTTTTTCTCAAAGCCTGGGTGTTTGTGATTGTTCAAAATTACTAACAACCACCTTGTACAAAAAAGCAAGGACATGGTTATTAATAATTCTAAAAAAAAAAAAAAAATGACAACATCGCGCCTCGCTTACTCTTGAAGAATGAGATTGGAGAGACAGTCAGCACTTTTACGTGTAAACAGTTATTGTCATGACAGTTTAAAATAAGCACAATTGCCGACAGTAATTCCATGCATGTGTACAAGTGCTATTAGTTTGGATTTAGTATAATAACAATCATAATCTAAGAAACCATATTTATTATGATATTGTTACGGGGGAGGGGGGATTAAGATGAAATTATGTTCCTGGTAATTCTGAAAACAGAAAACGTTTATCCTTGTTATCAAAGTGTTACCTGTATCATTTTCCAGAAATTAATATCCTTTTATTAGATTACGACCGTGAACCGCCAACACCTCCTATCTACATAAATGTAAATTTTACAGGAGGTAAAAACCTTCTGGTTTTTTTGGCATAAATTGGTATATTTTCACAGATCATACGGTATAAATGTTTATATTTTTCTTTTAATAACACATAGGAGTTATTGGCATATAAAATATTGGCACAAATACTGCACTTAGGAACTATTGCCACATGGTGTATTTCCAAGCCGACCACAAGATGGCATTAAGGCGATGTCTTTGGCCTAAATTATACATATAATGTGACTTTCACGCCATCTATTTATATTTACAGGCATCTACCATGAATTTCTAAAAATCTGTTACTAAAAACTTTGGTCGATTCCAACCAGATGGCAGTAAGTTACCATAATAAGTTGCAAGTATGATGAAATTGCCAGATGAAAAAAATCGCTAGACAAAAATTCATTTACATATTATAAGAATATAATATATTCTACTTACTATAATATTATTATATATATATACTTATTCAAATAATTATTAATTTTTTTAAATAAGTACAATATTTTATTATATCGTATTGACATTTTTATGATAGTATATTATAATATATTGTAGGTATATAATTTGATCAAATTCAATTACACAAAAAACGTTGTTTATGGAATTACCTTCACTTATTATAATATAAAAAAGTTCTACTAGTTATTTTGTAATATGTGACAATCTAATTCACTGTGAATTGACACATATAATTTTAAATCGTCTGCCAAGAGTAAAAACTGGATTCCATTGATAACATTGACAATGTCACAAGATTTGATATAATACACGTGATATGATATAAGAAAATAAAATATAATCGCTAAGACACTTCGCTTTCTTCCATTTTTTGTGATGCAAGTGCTTTAATCGTATGTCCAATCACGAGAGTCCTTTTTGCTGTACGGCGTGGGTACGGGGAATTTGAAAAAGAAAGTTAGTAAGCGTCCTTTGTAAACCGTGTACGGACCTGTGTAACTAATTGTAAAAACAAAATATGTAATGGACTATAAAGTAACGTTGTCCAACCAAATATTAAAATATATAACGCTAAGACCGCACGAGAAAGACTTAGTGTTTTATTTAATTTTACCAACATATATAAATCCTTTTTTTATCTTTCTTTTGTGAATCCGGGGTTCGATGGACACCTGAGCTAGCCGCTGGAACCCCGGGTATCTCAATTTCTTATCTCTGAAAACTGCTTGAGATTCATACAGGATAAGAAATGAGATGAATACAAATTGAAATCACCAATGATGGTTATACAATTATCAACTGGCAAGTTTTCAAAGTATGAAAAGAACGAATTATATGCATCGCGAGACGATCGCGGTGGAAAATACACGCAACAGTGAAAAATGACCCATTTCACCGTAATCGAATAATAACGACGTCAACAGCTGCAGCAAAGTGACAGTCAACAACAGATATACTGTCTGGTCGGTCGGACCGTACAGCAATGAGAACGCCACCACCTCTCTGCCCAAAATAAAAATTGCATTATAGTGAATTTTTTTTAGCTTTATAAGCTGGCGACCCCACAGAAAACCCGTCGCGTTCCGAGGTTGGGAACCCTTGGTCTAAACAGTCATCTCGCTCGAAAGTTTAGCTTTGCCAAGAAAAGTGCTGTTAAAACATAGCACTTATTGTAACAATTACAACAATTGGATACAAACCTTCCTTAGATAGCAGCGGGAAGCGTCTTGCGTACATAGTCTAAGGAATAGACACGCTGGATCCAAACACATGTTTGTGAAAAATTGTTTAGGTTTAGGAATCAGGTTATAGAAAGTATTGAGAATACTAGACGTGTTGAAAATAAATCTTGGTGAATATCTTCACCTTGGAAGTGAATAGAGGTAATCCACACAAAATTCAAAAACGTTTTTATTTGACCAAACAATTTTTGAAATACTTATTGGTTATAATTATTATTATGGTGAAGAAAAATAACTGATTTTTTTACAGGAACATGTATTTCCATCAAATTTGCTAAACAATCTAATACACAAATGACATCCGTGAAGCTCTATTCACTTCCAAGGCGACGATATCAGGAAAACATGTATAATAAATAGTAAAACGCATGCGTAGATTAGAAATGCTTTTTATTATCGCTCAAGTCCGACAATTCTAGGAATATATTCTGGAAGAATTGCCAAAGAAACCAAAATAACCACTAAATAAACTAACTATATATGGTATATAATTATATAAAAAAGTTCCACTAGTTATTTTCATTAAAACATTTTAGAATATAATAAATCATTGGTTACATTGTATAGCATTGTAAATTAATAATAATTATGAGATATCGTTACAAGCATAGAACACGAAAAATCTGAAAACCATCGTGAAAATCCACGAAACAAGCATGGCATGCATAAACAGCTACAAAAGAAGTTGTTTATTCTAATGAAGTATATATAATAAGCAATATTATTGAAGTTAACCCACGAGCCATCACGTGGCCCTACATTGGTTGATGTGAAGCATCTAGTTCAGTTTTAGGCTGGGAATGCCCTAGGAAAAGATACCCAGGACTAAGGTTGCTACGCTCAAAGTGAGCTCTGACTGAGTTTAAAGAAGTTACTTTCTAATGCAAAGTTCCGGGGAGAGAAGAGCGCAAGGAAATTATTAAAATAAAAATAATTCTATTGTATATATAAAAAAATAATGAAGCTAATCATACGAACAGCAAAAATTACGTGTAGAGATCTTCACGCCCGCAGTAAGACGCCGCAAATTTTTTAAATGCAGGATAATTGGCCTTAGTAGCAACCAAGTCGGACGGCCCGATGGGCCCAACAGCTAGTTGGACCGACCTGAGCATCTCCTCCCGTTCGGGAGCACATTCTAAGACATTCCCAGAGGATGTGGTTGGCATCCTGAATTACCCCTCCGCATGGACATGTCGGACGGCTTACAAGTCCAAGCTCAAAGAGCTTGCCAGCGAACCCACCGTGTCCAATCACAAATTGATCGGTGTGATGGTCAGGAGTCAGATATTTGGTTATCTCCAATCGCCATTTAATGTCTGGAAAAAATTAAAATGTGTGCCGGCCCTTGGTTGATTCATTCCACCGTCACTGCCAGGTCTTCTATGCCGCGTCAAGCGTCAATAGACGTATAGTCAGGTTACTTTTTCAGCAACAAGGTATTCAGGGCAAGGTGAAAGTCACCAACAACGGCCTCCTCACCTTTGAGGAGCTTCGTTGACGGACCGCTGACCTGTATGTGCAGGTCAAGTGGAAGAATGCGGCCAGGACCGGAAGCGCGTCCGTTGAAGTTGATCGGTAGGCCTTTGTGATTTCTAAGAGCGCACTACGTAGTCTATCAGTTTTATGGATACGCGAAATTCCATGTCCAAATGTCAAGGAAAACTATGACATATTTATTGCGAGAATTATATCAGAAGTCAACATAAATTACTTTTTTATTTTCTTCGCTTTAGTTTGCAAATTATTTAATATAAACTCAGGTTCGCGAATTCTCATACCCCGTTGGATACGGCTATCAGCTAATTCTGGAAGAAGGCAATCATTATAAAAACTTATCAAACGCGGTAGAACACGTGTCTCAAACTGTGGATCTGGCAAAAGTCGTATGATTTCGATTCCACTGTCGGCATATACAATTAAATCACAGTATTCCTTCTTTGCAATGTACAACTGTCCCTGTATTTGAAACCAATAATTATGTGATTCTTTTAAGTGAAGTACGGAGTTCACAATAGTTAAACATAATATATTGTTTTGTAATGCTGCCTCTAAAATTGGTTTGGAACCGATGGACGGAAGACATTTAACTTCTATCAACCCATTTTCCCCAATTAAACCGTCGGGGCTTGCTCCTAAAAATGGGAATTCCGTTCTTACAAAAAGACCACAAGGCATAACAGTGACTTTGTTTTTTGCTTCATATAAGGCAATAGCAGTGCGTTCATTTTTCCTGCCATACATTATATCCTTTGTCACAATATCACTTGGGAAAAGCATATTTTTAACAGTATTATGCCGTGGTGTCGTATTTCTCATTTTGAAAATATTCCCAAACTTAGATGCTGTCAAACGTTTATGCCTGGCATCAATCCACAAATAATTTTCACTTTGCCCTACTGTCGCCAACTGCAATTGCTTACAATCTGTATCGCAAGAAACCCCAGCCTGTAAAGATTCCATAATTTCTTTCATTTTCTCCTGTAAGTCCAACTGTGGAATATCTGAATCGCCAGCATGCGGGCCATATTCACAGTCAGCTTGGTTGCTTACAGGGACAGTTGGTTTTTTATACCTGGAAGTTAAATCTAAACGTCTCGCCTTAAGACGATTTTGACGATTTAGCCGACTAATAACAACACTTTTAATTATTCGACTAGGAGACATACCGGTTATATTTTTATGCATACCTAAAATATGTGCTGACCCCAGCGAATGAGCTAGTCCAGCACCATAACATCTACCCTTATAACTACTGCCTCTGGAGAAATCAACTCTTTTTCCACCTGTCAATTTGCTCACCAATGACATATAATTTTCTGCCGAGTTTGTGGTAACATTCGTTACCAGTCTATCAGCTTTTTGAATTATTCCGTCTAGATGGAGGCGTATACCTTTCATCATCAAAGATTTTTCCAAATATGGTACATTGTTTATATCAGGATGTGTCTTCTTGCAGTAATCTGCATGGCACTCAGAGTGTTCGCCAAATACATGATTGGGTCCATTTTTCAAATCCAACTTTAACTGAGTGATATTGCCTTCGCATCGTTTTATAGCGCATCGTGCAGCACTTTTGAGACGTTTAATCTCCTTCCGCAATAAACTTCGGCTTTTCGTATCGTATTTTACGTTATTAACCATCGTATAAAGTTTGCTAGTGTAGCATTTGACCATGTGATTCGCGCATTCCATTTTTTTAATTTTATACCCAAACGGTGCTCTCTCACGCACCCTAGCAAATACACTTGAATCACCATCCCCTATTAAAAATTTTACCCATACTTAATGTTTGTCAAAAATATAATTTAGTCCGTCAACTACAATGGTTTGCTCCATGCCTGTCGATGGTCCAGAAAAAGATATATTACACTCATGTTTCTTAGCTGGTTTTTTTTCATTGGCTGCGATGGTACAAATGTGGCAATATTTGTTCTTAACACCTAGGTAAAGAAGTTTTCCTGTTCGTTTTCCGATGATGCATGCCACTCCGGATTTGGCAGAAAAACTATGGCCATAACTCCTTCTTGACCAACCTCCGTCAACAATGACCGTTATATAGGGGTGTTTTTCATCAATTTCATTATTTTCTATAGCCAACTGTTTCTCGATCTCTATATCCTTCGACATTTGATCACACAAATGAGTTTTCCATGACTGGCCAACTTTTTTTTCATGCCTTTGGAACGTTCCCGAAGACATGAATGGAATTCCCACAATACCGCATAATTCCTGTGCCTGACTGTAACCAATCCCGATATTTAAAGATCCCCAAACAAATGATGTATTAATCGTAGACGTTTGGGGTTCAGTTAATACTGACGCTGTTTTCTCACAACACCTGCATTCAAAATGCAATGTTGACTTAATACCGTCTCTTGTTTCTCTTTTTAGGACCATTTTTCCTCCAGTGCATTTTAACGGATGACTAAAGACTTGTTCCATCTGTTTAAACAGGTATCCAATGTCGACGATGCGTCTGCCAGAAGGCATAGAGCTCTGGATGTCTTCGTCGACACAATTGTACTCAACGACTAAAGGTGGTAGATTGTCCGAATCATCTGTGATGGTTATATCCAAATCATTATATATTACCGGAACAGGTTCGATAACCGATGGTTTAGGTCCAGTCGTTTTCGAATACGTTTTCAATTTTTTCAGCCAACAGCTCTGAATGTCTTCACAACTCTCAAGTCTTACACAATAATTGTGCTCATCTGTCAATACTGGAAGATTGTCTGGGTCATCCGAGATGGATACATCACTATTTATCACCGGAATTGGTTCACAAGCAACGGCTGTGTTGGATGATACTAACTTCCGTTTCCTAAAGTATTCATCACGACTTTCCATCAATATTTTGGTAGTTTTAGATAGTTTTGTATTTTTTCTAGTGTAGGACTTATATTTTTTAACACTTACACATGCACATCCATAATTATTAATAAAATATAGGTACTAGATCAATATGTAACAAAGATTTATATTCACTTATCACACACCTCTGGTATTCACTATTTAATTAAACTACACTGAATATGAGATGTAATTTAAACACTCACAATATAATTTATCACAACAATATCACGTAATTTGCACTGAGTAACATAAATTATATAAAAATGCATAAAACAAGAATAACAACACGCCAAACGTCAGTAGCTACAACATAACCTAATAAAATAATTTTGGTTGCAGAAAATCATACAATGTGTGATTTCTTCACCAAAAATCAATCAATAATCACACGACCTACTTAGTCACGAAAATGTTACTGATTAGTCAATTAATTTATAATTAATTACAATTATTACAATTAATTAATAAAAAGAAAAAATTGATTGGCGGTTGGCGTAAACGCGTGGTGATTATTGATGGTGCTGCCATGTCAAAATGCGAGATTTGTTTATTTTTATCATAAATAATGGTATAAAATAGTTGTAATTTAAGCAAATACTAATTGAAAATAATTTTCAGTATCAAATTTTGAATATAGGCAGGTTCCTACGTATATTAAGTAAATATTGTAATTTTAATTTGTTAAGTTATTTTTATTCATGTGGCAATTTCGCATAGAAGTTTAACACAAACTGATTTTTGCAAATCTTCAGAGAAAAATGTTATTTTGTCTTGTCTATGTGTGAGTTTCATTTTCAACGTCATGTTATGGTTGTGTGTGTATTTTGTATGAAGATATTTTGTTTCCAAATAATTCCACGACGGCAGCACTATACGGCCAAGCGTCGGCTAAGTGTTGTCAGCATGTTGCCAATTCGAGCAATTATTATGGTTTCGATTTCTATCGATTCGTTAATATACAAAAATACAAGATTAAATTTAAATAACTGCCGTAAAAATTAATAAATAATTTTTTTAATAGAAACGCTAATCGTTTTTTGCGATAAATTGCGTCTAAACCGACATATTTCGATTTTAATTGCATGCTTTCTAACCTCTAAATCGATGTTTTTTAAATTTTAAAAAAAAGATATAAGGATATAATAAATTCCAATTTACGTTTAGCGTTTCGCTAGGTAATAGATTTAGGTATATTTTTATCGTAATTTTGATAATAAATCTTATGTCATTCATTCTTACCACCCGATAGAAATGTACCGAATTTGACACGTATTTTTGGTATATAGAACTCCACGATACATCTTAATTTTTTATTTTATTTTTCTCATTACTTTTGAATATATATCTACCGATTAATAAACTTTTCTAGCTATTTTTCGATAACAACTTTACCTAGAGACATCACCTTAAAAACACCATTTCAGAAAAAATGCTAGTTAGGAGGTATTGGCGGTTCACGGTCGATTTATTGTTATTTTAACAAGTTATGCAGTGCTGGAAAATGGTTAAGTATACAACTCATGAGATCGTTCAGCAAGTGCAAACAAATTTTCTGTATTGCTAATGGCTTTGAATGACAATGGTTACGGTTTCAGGTTGCACATTAAGATTGTCATTCACTCACAATAAGATTCCAAAGCGAGCCCTTTGGAATGAGGAATTACACAAAGTGCCCTTTTATCAACATAGAATTTACAATCTTGACGGTGCCTGCATCAAATTATTACCAGGCGGTATTGTCAAAAAACGGTAAAATTTTTTAAACATTATACGTTAACATAAATGTTTTATAATACACCATTTTAGTGCCACCCGTTGTCTTATCACCTCTTCCTCTTCCGTTGCTTAGGCCCTCTTTTCAATTCTCTTTAAAAAACTTTACAATTATACCGACCTCTTCCATCCTCTCCAATGAAAGGGCAAATCTGAGCGCCTCGGCGTTGCAATCTGCAAATTGCAGCTCTATCCTCTGTCATTCAGTACCACACCACAATTGTGTGCAATGTCACAGTGTCCTGAACATCACATTCATCGCAGAGCTACGAATCACTTCTCATGAGGATATGAAATCTTTTGCTCATAGTGTGGCCGAAATCTCAATATCATGAGTCATGATAACATGAGTCATCGTGTCAATTAAATTTCGTGTCTCGTTCTAACTGAATAGGTTATTCAAGTCAAGAATAACAAAAATTCTCATCGACCACATTCACAGAGAACGCTTTGACTCGCTTCTATCTTCAGAGCATTCACGAAAAATATTGGCTGGATACGTAGTTTTTAGGATGCTTGTAAAATGGGCAGCCTCTGACACATGTTTTAAATCACTCATGCATGAACGACACATGTCTATTCTGGATATGGGGCAGGTTGTATGGACATACTCCTTTTTCCTTTGTCTAGGGATGCCCTGTGGTGGGAATATATCCAGATGCTTTGGCACATTTTCCTAATGAACTCTTCTTAATGGTCCTATTAACAGGCTTTTTATGATTAATGGTTGTTAGTCATCCACCCAATTCATTGCGTTCATGCTTTGGATCTAACACGCGTTGAAAAAACAGCATGTGATTTTCCAGCTTCTGCCACTGTCTTCTCACCATTAAATGATGCTGACATCGTAGGGGCAATCTGCGGAACTAAAAATCGTCCCTGCTGTCATCCTTTATACTATTTACAGCACTTTGAAATCAAGGCTATAACTCAATTTTCTATTTACAATACACATTTTATGAATAATTATGAACGTATTCCTTTCAGGCATTGGAGCAAGAAATATCCGATTTGTTTGACATTTAAAGACAAATCGAAAATGACCGTGTATAATGCGCATTTGAGTGAAGCTAATCTATCCAGCACCTCCAACGCTCCATTGTTGCCGATGTATTCAAAAGGTGAAGCTTCAACCTCACAGTCGGAGAAACACAACCCAACTTCAGACCAGTCCACCAGCGAGGTTTCGCAGTCGGGCCACTCCGAAGAGAAGGAGATTCACGAGGACGATAATTGTGTTCCCAGAAAGAGGAAAAGTTCACCGAAAAAAATCATCAGTGCCTTTATTGATAAACATAAGAGGTCAGTGTTTATTTCTTTCACTCTTTAAATATGTTCGGCGTTTACTATCTGTGCAATAATTCGTAATCAATTATTTATAACAAAAAAATTATATCACTTGGCATTAACCACACACAATATCTCTGCCGAACCGTAGGGTATAATTTATTAGCTCGTGTCATATGTTTTATTTATTTTAGGGTTAGTACATATTATTTAGATCCAACTAATAGATGTGTGTGTGATGTTGCATCTTCACTGAAAATGGGTTTATCGAATAATTGATGCATATTTAAAAATCGTTAAGTCTATATTTTTCATCGACATTTGGTCAAAATATGTCCCAAAGTCACATAAAAAACAATTCAGACTCCAAGTGATTATAAATAAATGTCGATATGTCCAATTATTCCACGATGGTCGAGCGGTAACATTTTAGCTTATAAAATTGTGTTAAATTAGGGTTCGAATCCCGGATTTGGCAGATTCACATATTATTTATCCATATGTATTTAGAGTCCTGAGTATTTACCTAATAGGTTGAACAAGTGGCTAACATAGAATTTTCACATTGTCATATGCTGGTATGGCGACAAATTTAGTTATGGTTTCGTCATTCCGCAGAATATTTTGAATTATCACTATCTCTATAAATTCAATGATGGAGAGTACCAACTTTTATGTATTAGTATTTTTAATTATTATTCATTATTCATGCTAATTTCAATTAATTTTAACAATTTCTACATGTGCATACGTTAAAATTACTTGTGATATTGCATCCATAGATAAAATTTTGAACAGAACCCAACCTGCAGACCATAGAAAATAGATACCTAATTTAATAGAAAAAAAAATAAAGTACACCTGATTTTCACATGAAAATGTATGGACATGTAGAAAATAATAAAAAACGTTCAGTGAGTCATGCAGTTACTGATGTAGTGCGGTACGCATGAGGTGACCTCATTAATGTTCTGGAGATTTCAGCAGATTTTGCTAACCGACAATTTTCGTTTAATGGTTCAAATTATGCTATGGGATGGGAGCATCAGTCTGATAACATTTTAAATACCAAGAAAAAGTCATTAGACACTTTTTTCCCGTAGCGGCAGCTTACTGTGACAGCACATTACGTTATGATAATGTATTTGAACCATAAGAAAGACTTATCAGGAAAAAAGTGTCCAATAATACTTATTGCAGAAATTTGATTCTTTTTTTATTTTATAATTTGAAAACTAAATACAATGGAAAAAATTCGCTAATATTGGATTGTGCACTTATCAGTTTTTTTTGTAATTATTAGATGCCTCATTTAACTAACTTACTATAGAAGTGGTATAACATTTAAAATTACTTGTCAGTGTGATTAATATTGTATTTTCATTATACAGTCATAGCGCACAGGATACATCTGCTGCATCAATGGACAAAGAAAGTCCTGCTGATTCGCCAAGAACGCCGCGGAAACCATTCCTCATAAAAGGTAAAAATAACAAAAATACCTTGTTTAAAGAAGTACATAGGTTTTGCGAAATTACTTTGTTATAGGAAATTACTACAGTCTACTTTTGTGTACCAATTCGTGATTCCAAGAAAATACTTTTCAATCCCATGCACCAAAACCACATTCTTCTAAGACTCCCATTTTCTCTGTCAAAGATGTGGTCAATCTTTTCAAATGTCCTGTGGCAATACAATAACTAGCCATTTTTGTTAAGGCCATGCATTAGTTGAGGCACGGTCTAAAAAGATCGTTGCTAGGCGATGTGCGGATTGCGGGTCGCGGGTGAAAATGACGCCTGTCAAACGAAATATTATTTCTCATATAAATCCAACATACGTCCATTTTATGTTCTATTTATTATTCTATTAGTATCAATAATATTATATTCATTGACATGTTTGCTTTTTAAAGTTTTTAGTCATCTTTACACGATTTTAGAATTAATTGGCCCGTCGCCATCACGCAGCAAAGTGACGTGCGTCCGACTCCACGTTTTCTCAATGAATGCGAAGCAAGTACAAATTTTCGTCGCGCGTACAGTTGAACATTGTTTGGCGTTTCACTGATGCGTCACCTTAAGAGCTTGAACAGATAGAGAGCGTTCTGCATTCCGCGTTCAGCGTTCTTTGTAGTATATGGACTTCATCAAAACTGTGCACACAGCAGGCAGTCAGACCGCACCGGTCCACACACTACAAAGAACGCGGAACGCAGAACGCCTGACCGCTCTCTGTCTGTTCAAGCCCTAATATATTTGACAGTATTTAAAGTATTATAACATGACGTTATATATTATTAGTACCTATACAAACAACATTTCAAAATACCTATTTCACATATTATATCTATAAGAAATATGTAAGACGTATTTACCAACATATTGCGAAAATAGAGACTGCCGTTTTTGTTTCCAGAGCCCTCATATATAGGTAGCAGTGGCGAAGGGTGGAGGGAGGCTGTTGAGATCCAACATAAATAGTGTAAGTACATTAAACTTTGTCAGTCATAATTATTTATTTTCATTGAACTATGAATACAAATTGCAGATGGTGTTAGTCATTTTTACAACATTTTCATTAGGTTGTATTCTTATTTGTCCGGTGGTTGTTTGACCGGTACAAATCTTGCAATCGATTTTTAACTAACTTCCCGACTAGCTAGACATTTGAAACTTTTAGAATATATCAGAACACGATGCCAATGCATTTTTTTAATACTTTTAAGCCATCTTTAAGTAGAATTAAATACATTTTCAGTTAATTCTGTTTTGTATGAAAAGTTATTTCGGAAGAAATCTGTAATCCAATCCACTATTATTGGTTGCTAGGCAATGACATTAATATGGACGAAGCATCTGGAAAATAAAATGGCACTCACCTTGTGTCGGGTCTGCCGGATGGCGAAATTCATATTTTAATATCGGTATCCTACGCTCAAATGAACATTCTGCTTGCAAGCGGTCTGGCGACACCGCTGGGTCTGCCCATACAAAATTTCTGACTGTCAGGTTTCGACTCCGCCGTTATTATTGTGTTACAAAATGCCAATGTGCCTAGTTAAAAATTGTAAAAAAAAATCTACTAAGCACTCCAAGAAAGATGGGATATCACTTTTCATGTGTTAGTATTATTTATTATTGATAAAATGCCATTTTAAGATATTGATGAATGTTTATTCAATGCAATTGAATGACAGAAACCATGGGCTCACATGCGTCTAATCTCCGAGAAGTCGTAAGTAATCTAGAATCTGTTTCTAACATAATGAGTAATGACACTAATACGCCATTACAATAAAGGTTATATTACTATAAATTCTCGTAGCTTGTATCACATAATGGAAATGGATACGTCAGATGGTCACGTGACATTTACCTATACATCTGTGAATGACTTTCATGCACAATTTCTCGTGCGCGCCGATATGAAGTGAGTTGTCCATTTAATATGTCATTGTTGCTAGGGTCCTAACAACTAAATTATTAATATATACATGTGTTACTATGGAAATCAATATGAGTGTCAAAATGACATTTTAGTATTATTTCTTTCAAATACAATTTTTTTTGATCGTTTAAGCTAGTCAAGTCAAGTTTATATGATTCAACAGAAAATTTAAAAACGTTGTATATAAAAAGTTCTTTTTATCTTGTAATTATTTGAAGTTCAATCAAACCCAGCCTAAACCAAATCATAATAGATAAAAAATATTAATATAAAATATCTATTTTGCTTTGGTTAAGGCTGGCTCTAATTGAGTTTTAAAAACTAACAGAACACCATCTGCAATTTGTATTCATAGTTCAATGAAAAGAAATAAGTATGTCTGACAAAGTTTACTGTGCATTTTCCTTTACCCTTCGTCACTGTTAGGTTGTGAATTTTATCATTCAACGTCACCAATGAATAGTTTACTGAGTATTTTTCGTTTAGATACTTGAAGTTTTTGCCAGTTGATGATGCACATAATCGATGTATTTATGTTTGATCCAATATGTCAGCATTGGGGTGTCTACATTCAGGGCTTCAAACCGGAACTGAACCGAAAACCGGATTTTTTTTTTTTTCGGAACGAAAACCGGAACTAAACCGATAAAAATATCGGTTTTTTGTACACGCTCAGACAGGCGTGTTAACATGATCGTACTCTCTACTTCAGGTGTCGTTCAGTTGTCATAGGTGCAACACGTCTTACGGTCTTGGAAACATTTGAAAATGTCTACATTTACCATGTTCCATTATGTCTTCATACTTTAAATACTTTACACTGCCTGTTTGTAACCTAGAGCCCCACTTAATATTTGATATTTATTACAGCAATCAAGGAGCACCTTCACTCCAAAAAGAAGCACGGTAACGAAGACATGAGGGATCTGAGTTCATTTATGATCGATCCAGCTTCCGATTTCCCCGAGATGGATCTTGATGATGAATATGATGAGGACCCACCTGTCATAAGAGTATGGCCATTTTGATTATTCTTTTCCGCCGTATCCACCTGGTGCCTTCACACGCATTCATTGCTATGTTAATATAGATAATTTAGATATATCCCGTTAATTCAATAAATACTTTTTTGATTTTTTTCTTTTTCATGCATGATTTTGATAAATATTATTATAATATTATGTAGACTACTAAAACTAATGATTAAATTAACTACAATTCATTTAACACTGCAGATTTGTTCATTATAACTGACTATTTCACCCGTATCTGTCAGAAACCGCAAGAATTCCACAAATTATTAAATGTTTACAATATATTGACAAGATATACCATTAAACTTGAATTTGATATGAATCAATGATATTATTTTAATAAACTATTTAGATTTGAGAATGTAACATTCTTTTATTGAACAATTTATTTAAAAATACATTGTACCTGCATCCATTGAATTCAGGCCAATGCGCTATAACAATCGTGCCATCTGTGTCCTACTCATTTATAATGAAATTGAAAAGCAATATATAGTTAAAGCACTTATTGAATTATGTATGAACAATAAAGAATATTCCATTCCTTCGTTACAATGTTATTTGTTGAATAAAAAAAATAGTTTAGATATTATGTAGAATAAAAATTTTTCTGTACCAATTCGACCATACTAAAAACATTGAATATTTGCCATTAAGTAGTGTTGTAATAGTTACATACAGTCGAACTTGGTTATTACGAGGAAGATGGGACTGACTGAATTTACTTGTTATATCAGAGAATAGGTATTTTTAATTGAGCGGTCACATAATGCAATAAGTCCCAATTCAAACTAAAATACACAATTAGAATTTTTCCCCAAAACAAGCATGGCATTCACAACTACAAAAGAAGTTGTTTATTGTAATGAACGCTGGTAGGTACCTACTGACTTCACAAACCTTGGATTTTTACATGCAATTGCAACCATATGAGTGGATATTTTTTCAATATTGTCGGCGAAAATACCAATTAGGTAGGTACTTAGACACTTAACTACTGTCATAAACGTAATCCGATCCCGGCGGCATCCTGTCCGGTCAGATTTTATTACTTAGGGTTGAAATATTTTTAAACGATCGACACATTAACAGTTAAAAGAAAATTTTTGAGGATATTTTAGCTTGGTCTACCCGATACTCGTTATAAAAGTGAATAAATGTATGGAGAAAATCATAAACTAAAATGTCAACAAATATTTCCTCGTTATATCCAAGATCTCGATATATCCCTGATCGTAATAACCGAGTTCAACTGTATTAACATATTAAAAGGTCTAAAGGAGAAATTTGTGTAAATTTAGTATACATATAAGTAAGCTATATATTACTTATATTATTCTGTGTCAGTTGTATATTTACCATAGGTGAATGTGTGATTAATGTGCACTTTGTTTGAAAGGTTAATCTTGGGTCGCTGAAAACGATTCAATTGGAATATTACAAAACTCAAATCAATTAGAACTAAAATTCAAATTGCATCAAGCACCCTCGGTCGATAGTAGGTATTAATAGTTTTATATTATGCTGTTTTATTTAAAGGAGCGACACCATTCTAACAACTCTAAGACGGATTCAGATAATGAGAATGATCAGATCTCGTTGGACGATTTTAAAGAAGTCCTAGGTGAAGTTAAAAATGTAAGTGTTTTTTTTTATAATAATGTAGGGATTAGAATCTTAAGAGCGTTTCTCAACCTTTTTTATCTGTGTACCCTCCCCTTTTAGTATTATGTAAAATTGCAAAATGAATTTTTAATAAAAATAATTATAAGCTGAACTATTATGTAACTATATAAGTAGGTATTCGTTTTTAAACAGAATAATATCTAATGAATTGTCATTTTAACTTTGTTTGTTGTGATCCTTGTGACTCCCTATAACCATACTACATAAGCATGAAGTTTGATAGTCATATTATAACGTAGTTAGGGTAATGCCTAGCGAGAGAAAACGATTCAAAATTCAACGATTGTCCAATAAACAATTGTCGCCTCGATCGACGGTCACGAGCCTATGAGAGCAAATGAATAACCTGACCAAATCCACATTCAACAATGCAATAAAATATAAATATCCAGAAATTTTATTAACTTCATATTATAATTTTTATATTTTATTTTGTGATCCCCTAGAGATAGCTTTGACTGTCCAAAAGTTTATTTTTCATCTGTTGCTCTCTTGAAATATTCCTGAGGTCAAATGGACGTCGGATGAGAAACACTGTTCTATGTATCATAACAATATGTAGATATCCACAAAAATAATAATCAGATTGTCAACTCTCGCTCAAGATCCACCAATAGACTCACAATCCAATCTAGCACGTTTTCATAAGCTTTATGGATGTATATCTAACTTTTTCTTATATCTAATAGGAAAAGGCTTATAAGGAGGATGATGACAGCTACCTATGGTCCAAGGATGAATTAGCTGACGCAGGTCAAGATGAAATCGTTCTCTATCTATTTGGACGAACAGGCAGAGACAAAGATGAATGGTACATTTTTTGTTTTCTTTTAAAAACATACTCTCTAATAAGGCTGGGGACGGCGAGTCCAATAATCAAGAACTTGGTTTGGAGAATGGTTTATATTTTATAAAGGATGATGACAGACAGTATACAGTTTAAAATATTCAAGTAGATTAATTTATCTAGGCAAGCATTAATATTTCTCTGACATCTCCGGGAAGAGGCCGGATCTGACTATCATTATCTGCGACTTCAGATCCACGATATTTCATCCTCACCCCCTCTCGCTCATCGGCGGTTATCTCTTTTACCTGAAAGGCTCATTGGCAGAACATTTTGTTTCAGTAAGTAGTCTGTTACATTTTACAATTCTTAACGTTTGTCAAATATGTGCTGAAACGTATACAGTAAAACCTTGTTAATATGAATTCCATGGGACCGAAAATCGAAAAAAAAATTGAATTACAAATTATGAAATGTATGGGGGAAAAATATTAAGATTTAAAAAAAAAAATTTTGATTTTTATCAATATCGTTTACAATCATAGATGTGCCTACCAAATTTCCGGTGCCGTGTGTGTTAATGGGTCATAAAATGTTAGGATTATTTTTATTACCTTCTTAAAATAAGTAATTTTTGATGTTTTACGAAAAGTCTGTCATAATTTTCAATGACTGGCTCATGAAATAGTGTACTTTATTACGATTTATTGAATAATTTTATATGCCAGGACTCGGAAATAATTTCGAATTACGGCGAATTTCGAAATATCCATGTTTTTATTAACGAGGTTCTACTGTAAAATAAAATAATATTAATCTTAGCTAAATTGCTGTCCATTCTGATAGTCGATCTCTGAAAGGTGGTGAATTTAGTGGATGTAATCTCCTATGGCAGAGTCCAAAGTTTTTTTTCAAACCAAACTTTAAAAAATGATTGGTCAAGACTAAGCAGTCTTTCTGAAGGTTATCAATTAGAATGATTGCATCACAATGTTTGTTTAAAATTTCAGGTTTCGAAGACTGCAAACCGCCATTGAGGACGTGGAGAAGGCTAAAAACATTGAGTTGGCGATGAATGAGAATGTTCCCGAAGACGATTTTCTGGATGAATATATGGACCGGCCCGAGACCAGCGACTCCATTGATGGGTCACCTAGTAGGATTGCCAAAAAGGATAATGTTGAATCCAGAGTACGAGTGGGGAATATGAAGACTGAGAAAAAAGTAAGATAATCGTGTATTTTCGATTGATTTGTGCAATATTTTTCAACTTTTTTTACTAAAGCAGCGCACTTGGTTGGCCCTCTGCCAAGAACATACAGTACTCTCTCAGTAATCCGCCACCCCAAAAACCAGACAAGTGTCCAATTAGTGAAGGCGGCAGATTATAGTGCATACATACAAAATATGGTAAAAATTAAAACAGGTATTTCATAAAAATAGTTTTATTGAGAAATTTGTACTAGCAAATTACGGTTTTATTTATAATCAAAATCAAGTATTTACTAAATTATACATGACACAACCAGTTGTTCAGTGAGGCAGATATTCTTGAAAGGCTTAGGATTCCTGGTTTTCCCTATGACCAAAAGCTTCAGTTTGTGTGTACCGGTTGCATTGGAGCATGGCATAATTGTGATGCGGTCCTTGGGCACTTTCCTCCCTGGTACATTACTTTCTTCGCGATGAACGTACGTTTTACGAAGCAGAATTTTCTGAAATAAACCCGTCTCATCTGTGTTGTATACCTGTATGCGGTGGACTATTGAATTTGGCAATCGAATACCGGCGAATTATAGTGCTTGATTTTGTCCTTTCAACTAGTAAAAATAACGGCGGATTATAGTAGTTGTCAGATAATCGAGTGGTGGATTATTGAGAATGTACTGTATCGAAATATTCATAATTAGACATGACACTTTCTATAAACAAAGTTTTACTCACACGAATCGTTCGGGACACAGCACAAAACAATCACTGACGATGCTTGAAACATGAGAGTGGCCGGTTTGGTGATCGATCATCTTGCTAAACTAATACACAATTTGCAGATGAGCAATGAAATAATGATACTTAATCGCACCTAGCTTGGTGACATATCGTCGCATTGTTTATGAGAATGTTTGATGTTGTGTTATTATGCTCTTTACAGTTAAAACTGTAGAAATATCGACGGCACCAAGCCATGAGTGATACAATACATATCGAGTGATACATCGTACTCGCATCGATTTCCTCATGTTTAATTTAGCAGATATAAGAAAATAATTCATCTCCCCCTTCAAAATCACTGTGAAATCATATTATATTACAACTGAATGTAGATGCTTTTTACATTTGTTCAACTTAATACTTATAGTGCGATCGACCAAAATCCATCTCGTAATCGACGCGTTGAACATGCCTAATATAATATCGCACCGTGAGTGTAAAACCAAAGCATCTGCAAATTTTTCAATTTCGGAATTAAATGCAAAACAACTGCAAAAGTCGTGAACTTGATAATGTAAAAGTGAAGTAACTGAAAGAACATGCAATATAATGTAGATATAAACCAAATATTATGGTTTTTTTTTAGAAACTCTATTTCTCCTAACAAAACGAAGACTTCAAACCCTAATATATCCAAAATATGTCTTTTGCAGATGCCTTGGTTTTACACTCACAGTGCGAATGTCTCTATCAATGAGACTAGTACTCACAATTAAAATATACAAAACAATACTTTTTACGAATTCTTAATATTGTGTTTTAACTTTTCAGTTAATAGGTAGCAATGATGCCCCGTCAGTTCTGTGGACTCCTGCTGTTTCTAACAAAGAGTCATTGTTGACGGACGCTTTTCAGTCAAGTCAAGAGGTTGATTTTTGGCGCTACATGAAAGATGTCCTTGAGGTAACGCTATAATTTAATTCTATGCCTAATCTACAATGTTAAGCGGCGTCCATTTTGAGCGATTTACACAGTGAATAATATGAAGTATATATTATTTAGGGTGACATTTAAATACAAATTGAAAAGACTATTCAAATGGATCATTCCAACATATTATCACATGTGTACGACGGTGTCACACTCGACTGAGAGTTCCCATGAGCCCATGAGATAGACAACAGTTGGATATAGGCATGTGCCCTTTTATCTGCACCCAACCTCACCATTTCACCACTGCTATATTACTGCTTTACGGACTTGTGATGAATTGTGGCAAGTGCGTTATTTTAGAGATGTTTAATCTTGTAACTTCGGAACCTTTTGAGATATCGAGATGAAACTAATAAATTGGTAGCAGCAATATAGTCTTATATGTTTTGTCATCAATATTGGTTCAGTACTTTTTGATTTATAATAGAACAAACAGACAGATAGGCAGTAATTAAAAAATAACCATATTTTGTGTTTAGGCATCATATCAATAGTCAAAAGGCAAATTCATATTTCGAAGTCACAAACACTTCAATTTTGCCATTAGTACAAATAGATTTAAATATACAGTGAGCATTTTTCATAGATTCATGCCTCATGTCATGCATCTTTACTTGATGATCATTGTTGTATCCATGACGACAACAAATGGTCATACATAATAAATGTAATATTACTTCCCTCTCTGATGCATTTATTTATAATCTTTGGGCTCTATGCATAGTGATCCTTATGTTTATAATATGCTCATGTGTTTCATGGAGTTATTATGGAATATTACTTAAACATTTTTCCATTCTAAATAAAGCATAATGAACATACCTACATAACTTGAAAACAACTCAGATATATATACCTACTAGAAAAAGTTATCGTGCCGATAACTTAAACGTAAACTAGTAGGTCCTACTTGAAATGCTTATATATGGAATGTTACATTCTCAAATCTTATGAATTATTCGTTGAATAAAAGAAATGGTTTATTAAAAATTGTTAGCAAGTTCAAATATACGTTATAACTAAATATTTGGCGAGAGGGCGTCGGTTAGTAATCAAGGTTATTAGTATTTCTTTATTTATTAATAACGCAATTTGATAAGCTTTTCATGTAGGACCAACTAGTTTAAATTATCGTAAATAAGTAGGAGGCCTGTAGCTTAATTGGTCAAAGCATATTGGCGCGATACCAGTGGATATACGGGTTCAAATTCCGTCGTATTTATTTCAAATGTAATTTTTGTAGTGGGTATATATAGATATATCTGAGGTGTTTTCAAGTTATGTATATATATCTGGAATGTTACATTCTCCAATCTTGTGAATTATTCGTCGAATAAAAGAAATGGTTTATTAAAATCTAATGCATTTGCCCATTTGATATACACCTAACCTGACTTAATTAATACCATTGTATATGACTGATTTCAGACTCCCACATACTACGATTGGCTATATAACCTGTGCCCTTCCCCATTCCCTACTGTAAGAAACGGAGAACTCCACTCAATCCTGACCAATCCTAATCACCCAAAAGCAAAGAACACGCGGCGCTTAAGCTTTGTCAGATTTATTTCATGTTTTATAAATGTGGCGGCAGACTACACCGAAAATACATTGCAGGATTCGCCCTACGAAGTATGCAATCATACAAAAGTCGTATTTGCCTGAGCCGAAAATATGTCATCCCTCTTGTATGAATTCTTGAACACGGCATATAAGTCTTCTGTTTCCAATATGAAGCAAATCCACGGCTTTTCAATTTTGGCAAAAGGACATTTTGTGAAATGTTTTTGTTTAAGTTACGAACAAACTCTAAATTTTCTTGTAAAATCTCAGAGAAATCCTACAAGGCTGACATATACAGTAAAATCTCGTTAATACGAATTCCATGGGACCGAAAATCGAAAAAAAATTTGAATTACAAATTACGAAATGTACGGGGGAAAAATATAAAAATTTTGAAAAAAAAATTTTTTTTGATTTTCATTAATTTTATTTCTGATCACAGATGTGTCTACCGAATTGGGTCATAAAATGTCAGGATTATTTTTATTACCATTATAAAATAAGTAATTTTTGATGTTTTAAGGAAAGTCTGTCACAATTTTCAATGACTGGCTCATGAAATAGTGTACTTTATTACGATTTATTGAATTTTTTTATATGCCAGGGAAATCATTTCGAATTACGAAATTCGAATTAAAGGTGTGGTTTTATATGAAAATAATGTTCAAGGGAAGTTTTAAATAAGGCGAATTTCGATTTATCAGTGTTCTTACTAACGAGGTTTTACTGTATGTGTGTAACAGTAGGCAGTAACATACCTAACCAAACCATATTTTCAAAATTGGAAATGGATAACTCATATTTTTGGCGGTGTATTTTCGATCTAGTGTGGCTCCAGATTTATTCTATTGCTATCTATTATTTTCCTAGCTTAGTTTATTTATCGAAGTCACCCAAAATCCAATGAGGTCAGTATAAAAAGTTAAGCATTGGTTATGGCAAGCCTGAGCTCATCAAAGACCATATAGAATTCATGGTTATAGCGACGTCGCCAGATGGGACTAAAGATTTAGCTTTTAGCTTCTGTGAATCGACCATGTCCGATCCTAATAAGATCATATGGGCACCCAAAGAGTGGAGGTTTCTATTAACAGATTTCTGTTTTTACGAGAAATGGATGTCACCCACTTACTCAACCTATTAGGTCTATACTCTGACTCATACATAAATTGAAAAACAATGGGTGTATTTGCCAGACCCAGGATTCGAACCTGGGACCCACAACGCTACAGGCCGACGCTTAAACCTGCGCGGCCATCGGGGATCACTGACAGTTATTGTCCATATCTCTCAACCGTAGCATGAGATTAGTATCAATATTCTTTAAGCAACTATTGAAAATGTTCTTTTAAAGTGGATGAAACTGGTTGGAAATAAATTATATGGAAGAAGTACTAGATATTGTGGTTTATTTTAATTAATACAATGCCTTTCCACCAAGATTTGACAGTAAAAGTAATCATTCGTGACATTGATATGATAATTTTCCTTTCAGGCTAAAACAGTGACAGAAATTCCTGACAGTAAACATAAAATAGCCAGTGATGTTTTGTGGCTAAATGCAATCATTGGACGAATAGTTTTTGACACATTCAGGAACAGTGCGTGGGTGTCGATGCTCCAAAAAAGAATACAGAAGAAACTGTCAAGCTTAAAGGTAGGACCCAAAGGTGTCAAAAAAAACCTTCTATCTAGATTTTTCCGATGTAGATTTTAGCCAATAACTGTAGATTTTGATGACAGATTTTTTTATAAGGAATGATTTTTAACCATTTTGACGTCCACATTGAATAAACAACATATGGATTTGAAGGAAGCAGGATTCGACCCATGCCTTGAGAAGCGGACATTCCGTACTTGCCTTTCGCTTCTAGTTAGAGGCTAAATATATGAAAGTGAAAGAAAAAACGCTATTAAAGCTAACAATTCAATTAAGAGCCGAGCCACACCGGGCGACTCTGGTCGGCAGACCAGTCGCCGAGACCAGACCGATGCATGCAGTTATATGGAGCATGCCATACCTGGTCGCCCAGTAGTCACGCAACCAATAAAGTCGGGCGATCAGTAAAATCACGTTGGTGATTTTCACTCAATCACTCTGGTCGGGCGACCGGTAGCGATGTATGAAAACATATAGCTACGTATTGAGTGCTGCCACACTGGGCGACCAGTCGCCGGCAGCCACGCCGCGGATAAAACGTATTTTTGCATACTTGCGAGTACATTCATTATTATTTATTGGCTGTCTCTCTGGTCGCCTGCAAGTCGCCCGAGTAAATCGCCCAGGAAGACCAGTCGCGAGACTGGTCTGGCGACCAGAGTCGCCCGGTGTGGCTCCACTCTAACTTTATGACATTTTGCATTGTATATTCGCATGTAGCTAGTTCATAATTTTTACTTTATTATTTTCCAAAACTGCACTACGATAAGAAATACTTTGCATTAGTATTGAAAGCTTAAAATATTATTTTCATTAGTTCTAAAATCTGATATGGAACTTGGGCGCCCACAAAGAGGTTAAAACATTGAAAAACAGCATGTGAATTTTCCAGACCCCTGATTTGAACCTGAGACCCACGGCTTCATCAGCCAACACATTACCAATCGTCTATCATGGGTTATTTTATGTAATATACCTACTGTCATTATTTATAATATTTCTATGAACAATCACAAACCAAATCAAGTTTATTTCTCACCATTATATTGGAGCTCTACCATGTAATCGCCAGTTCAATCATCAATGTGTTATACTGCACGTAATCTATTCTTTGTTTCAGCTTCCATCATTCATGGGTCCTCTGATGGTGACGGCTTTGGACCTCGGATGTGAGACTCCACGTCTTCACGGTGCTTCCATTCCAATGCTGGATGCTCAGGGACTCTGGGTAGACCTGCAGATCAGTTATAGCGGTCGTGCGAACATGACACTGACAACCCAGCTCAATCTTATGAGCTTGAAAGAAAAAAGTAAGAATTTTTTTTCTCAAATACGGTAATGCTTTGGTATAATTCTTTTACCTTATGAAGGTGTTGCCCCACCCTACCGACTGCAAGCACAGAGCATTTGAAGTTTGTTTCATTATGGAGGTACGAGGGTGGGTCAATAATTCCTTAGAAAAAAGCATTAAAACAGTTTTTATTTTTGTATTTTTTTTTATTTCTCAAAATAATCTCCTTGGAGCTCAATACACTTGGTTAGACGTTTCTCAATATTTTTTAAACCGTCAGAAAAATAAGTTTTCGGAAGGTCCTCAAAATAAGCATTTATCCGATCGATGACTTCTTCATTTGAAAAAAAACGTTGTCCACTTAGCCATTTTTTTAAGTTTGGGAAAAGGAAAAAGTCACTGGGGGCTAAATCTGGCGAATACGGTGGGTGGTCGACCAATTCGAACTTCAATTCTTCAATTTTAGCCATTGATCGTAAACATGTGTGAACACGGGCATTGTCCTGATGAAAGAGGATTTTTTTCCTGTTTAAATGAGGCCGTTTTTCTTCAATTTTGTTTTTTAGCTGATCCAATAAAGATGCATAATAATCCCCTGTTATTGTTTTTCCTTTTTCCAAATAGTCAACGAAAATAATTTCACGTGCATCCCAAAATACAGTAGCCATAACCTTACCAGCTGATTTTACGGTTTTCGCCTTCTTTGGACATGGTTTGCCTTCGCAATCCACTGCTTTGACTGTTCTTTCATCTCGGGAGTATAGTGGTGTATCCATGTTTCATCTACAGTCACAAAGCGACGAAAAAATTCATCCGGATTGCGTTGCATGAGCGACAACAGGGCTTTAGAGGCCACCACCCTATTGCGTTTATTGTCGACTGTGAGCAAACGCGGCACCCATCTTGCAGAAATATTTTTCATGCCCAATTTGTCATGTAAAATAAAAATGACGCTACCTTTTGAGATCCCTGTAACCTCAATTATCTCACTCAACTTTAATCTTCGGTCACTTAACACCATATCGTGGATTTTATTGATCATTTCTGGTGTAGTCACCTCTACAGGACGTCCTGAGCGTGGTTCATCCTTTGTTGATGTACGACCACGTTTAAATTCATTTAACCAGTTATAAATAGTTGCAAGTGAAGGAGCAGATATGCCGTGAACTAAATCCAACTCATTTTTTATTTCCTTTGCTGTTAACCCTTTTATATTAAAATGTTTAATAACAGCTCTAAACTCAATTTTCTCCATTTTCCATTTTTCCATTTTCCACAAGCAAATTTTTTTTTTAAATGTACGAGAAACACACAACAACCCGACCAATCTGATTGAAACTTCGCAGCATACTGAATCGGTAGTGCCGCTGCATGAAAACAAACCGCTTACAGTACTAGTCGCGCCACCTGTCGGCTTTTCTAAGGACTTATTGACCCACCCTCGTATCTACTCATAGTCCGTTTCAAGAACATTTCACATAATCTTAATGCCATCATTTGATATGAATATGAGTTAAGGGTACCTAAATAGGATCTACTAGGGCAGTGGTCGGCAAACCGCGGCTCGCGAGCCACATGTGGCTCTTTGGCCCCTTGGGTGTGGCTCTGCCACAAATGATCACGTACGGACTAAAACAGTAAAAGATATAACAGTCAAAATGTCTTCGAATATAACCAACCAGCAGGTCGAAGATCTTAAATTGGTTTCAGCTTTATCAGCAGTTAACGAGTCTTGTGACATAAATGATACAGCACAAGTTTCACGTTTTGTACGATTTATTTCATCTACCTACAGGTCCTAAAGAAGAACTTGTAGGATTATTGCCACTCAAATGTCAAACACGTAGAGAGGATATTGCAATTGCTGTAATTGAGTGTATGGAAAAACATAATATTCCACTCGATAAAATTGTGTCAATTTCAACAGACGTTACTTACAATTAAATTTTTATCAAATAAGATCATTATTAAGAATGATATCATGCCAACAGTGTACCTACCTATACAGTAAGTTTAATAAAATTGGCTCTCAAAAGAAATCTCAACCGTTGTTATTTTGATATTTGGCTCTGTTGACTAATGAGTTTGCCGACCAATGTACTAGGGCATAATATATATATATAAGGGGCAATTGGAATTATAAAATACGGGAAAAAGGAAATTGGATAGAGCGAGGAGAAGTTAGTTTTCAGGACGTGGGTTTCAATCCTCGGACCTAATCCAACTCACGCACCTTCCAACCTATAAAAAATTACTTACGGTATATACTTATGGCCGAGAAAGTTCCTGAAATATGAAATATCAAATTGGACGCCACTCCCGGAGGAGATAATGTCAGATGTAACAAAGAAAGTATAAGCCTAATTTAAATAAAAGACTAGTAGTAGATAATAAATAGATAGATATAATTTCTCAAAATGCGAACAAGGTAGATACATCTGACATGGTAATAGTACGAACACGAGATTTTACTAGAATTTAAGTAGACTGGAACGAAGCTATGGTGAACTGCAAATACTAAAAAATTAGCCACGATGTCCGGATGCCGAATACAATGGATCACGGGAACGACACAGGTAATACTTGCGGCTTAGTTGTCTTCACATGATGACGGCTCTTCGACATTATTCTTTTTTTAGGTTAAACGTAGCACAGAATTTAAAGTAAGCCCACCGGTTACTAAGTTCATCGGGGGCTTACACAACCTCTGTACTCGACGGCGGCTGGGTATCAAGAGCCCCGTAATCCTGCCGGATTATCTTTTTATAACATTAATTGGCGGAACCTCTTCATTGTTTTTACGTTTGTCCTGGCTTGCTTGCTACGTATTCCTGCCGGCCAGTGCGAAATGGTGTTGCCTTATCAATCGTGGGTTCGGTGTTATGTATCCTTGATGGTTAAGTTTATTTAAACATAACACATTTCAGGAGAAAAGGGGGGCGAAGAAACCCACGAACACAAAGGTAAAACGTCTGCACGGGGTAGCGGAGGACTTCCATTGGCTGTTTACGACTCTGACTTGGAAGACACAGCGGAAAGCAGCTCTGAAGATGACACGCCTCTTGCTCAGCCTTCCACTCCCAAGACTGTTGTGTAAGAAACCGAATACTTAATCAGATATTGACGCGATTCTTGTAACTAATTTAAGTGGTAGCAGTCTTCACGACTGATAAAGTACTTCTCGAAATTCAATTCCGGAACATTTTTTAAATTATTATGGATATCCTCACCTCCTACGTATAAGTCCGTAACTGCAAAATGATACTTTTCAGTAGGATGATTTTAATAAATATTAATGACACCACAACGTTAATTTTTGATGCTGAAATCGTAATTTTTTAGTTGATTGATATACTTATATTGATTGAATTTTTGTTTTTTTTTCGATTATCATTGTTGTATTATCTTTAAAACTATTTAATGAAAGGCAATTAAGTCATAACAGCCAAAAACGCAGTTACGGCCTTTTACATATGAGATATCGATAGGTATCATGGTTGCTAATAGCACGACATATTCTATTCATTGAAAAGTTAAAATTTTAATTGTTCACTTATTTTCAGAGATGCCGACCCCGCACTTCCTCCCAATGCCAATTCATCTACCAAGAAACTCTTGCGATTGGTGGATAAACTTGCTTCGAACAAATACTTTCAACATGTAAGTGAAATCTTTCTAATATCAGTTCGAATTTTTCCTAAACGTGGTTAATGTTTACGAAAGCAAGCGATTTTCTTTTAAATTAAATTCATGCACCGATAATCCGCAAACCGGATAATCGTGAATTTACTGCATAGCCAAATCAGATGACCATGTGAAAGTTTTGTTGTTATTAAACAAACCCAACCTATAATTAGAATCTCACCTTATGTTCTCTGCCTGCTTAATTGTGAAGGTTACACCACTGAGTATGAATAATTTGTAATATGTTACAGGTAACAGAGTATAAGTATGTGAAACGAGCCATGGAAGGAGTATCTAATACGGATTTAAAACTCAGCGTTGAGCTCCTTGGACTCGTTGGTTGTCTCACGATTAACATTCCACCTCCCCCTTCGGACCGGATATGGTTCGGGTAAGCTAAGCTGTCTTTATTATAAAAAATAACGTCTCTTCTTTGATGCTCAGTATAATATTGTCACTGTACAGGCCAATAATTGGCGTAACCCTCTAATATCAAATTGTTCAGGAAGTGAAAAAAACTGTGGGCATTGGATTTACTTATTATTTTATTGCAAATTGAGAATTTTCTTTTATTTACACATCAGTGGCTTACGTTTAGAGGGTTACAGCATTTGGCTGGAATATTTTTTGTCAAGTTACAAATAGCTTAAAAATTACTTTTGAATTATTTTGATATGAAATAATTTTTGGGATTTATGATACTTGGGTCAGTTCGTGTAAGAGTATGCAATAAGTCCATTGCCATCAAAATGTCTCTTCGGTGAAAAGTGAGGGTTACGCCAATTGGCCTGAACAGTGACGATATGTACAAAAATCTTGGAAAAACCTTCTTCTATATGGATGAAGTCTAAATGTATGAAATTGAAGGAAAAACAAGAACCTCTGGTCTACTAATTAACATGTAATTACCATATTTAACTCATTCGCTGCTGAGTAGATAATGATTTTTTAATTAGCACCTTTAAAATTCACGTTAATTACATCGATCGGCCGCCTGGTCATTACGCGCCGGGCGCGTCTTCCGCGTCCAAAGTATTAAATATCGTGTTAATTATATCCAATGGCCAACTTACGCAAGCGCGCCAGTCGCGGTGTTAGCACTAAACGAGTTAAGTTAGCTATAAATAAATGACTGCGATTTTCAGCGGACTTCACACTACTGATATGACATTTATTTGCCAATTTGCAGGGCGTATAAAAAGACAATCTGTTGCCGGCATTATTATTCAGTTGAAAAATCTGGTAAAATTTGTGTAAATCCATTCATAACTACCCTCGATTAATTAATCATAATGAACATAAAAAATTGAATTGATATATTGAAGTTCAGCTTGCTACACCCGCTCAATCTTATATCTATATCAAGTTGGAGTAGATGACAATCATCCAAGGTGACAGCATCCAAGAAGAGTTTCAAGTTATCGGTGAACAACAAAAACATAGCATTTTTAATCACCGATACTCTCATTTATAATCTTGCGTCGCAACCTAGAAATCTGCAGGTTAATGGCGCCTGTACACGTGCATGGATTTACTTCCACTAATAGTGTTTATTTTAAACTATCACAGTAATAACTGTTAAGTTAATAACTACAAGTAAAAGCTCTGACTGTCTCTCCAATCTCATTCTTCAAGCGTAATCGAGACACAATTCAGTGACATTCAATGACAGATTCAGACAGGTTCGGACAAGGTCGTAGATAATCGGTAAATGTCAAAATATTTTATGCAGTGCAGTTCGTATTTCTTCCGGCAGGTTCGCCACTATCGTTCTACTGCGGATGCACTCCGCCGTGCAAGTACTAATTATTGCGTGAAAATTCAGAAGCTTCTGAACTACTTTAATTCATGCATGCAATCTTGCAACTTGCACGAGAATACGTGTTTACACGTGCATTGTCTTGTTATGGCCGCATTAATACGTACTGTCAGCAATAAATCCACGTGTAAACGGAGTATAAGGCTGAATCCCGTAGAATTGACCATAAATGTTCCCACACTATGGTGCTGCGAATAAACATGATAAAAAAATATTGTTGATAGTTAATGTGTGACATTTTAGATTTCGAGGGAATCCTGATGTGTGGCTGAAAGCCAAACCGGTGGTGGGTGCCCGAGTGATAAACTTCAGTCACATCACCAGCTGGATAGAGAAAAGACTTTGCACGGAGTTCGAGAAGCTCCTCGTCCTACCGAACATGGAGGACATCAACCTAGACTGCATGACAGCTCCCGTTATTGATTAATTTTCTATTTATTATAGACCTTTAATAGTGTCAAAAACAATGGCTGTATATTATAGTATATTGGTGTCTTTTAGACAAAAAATGATAAGTGCATAGGAGAGATTTTTGGACCTATAAAATGGACTTGAAAATCGGTTTGATACAAGATGTAACATCTCATGAATAAGGGTATTGAATCTTTAACGCCTTTAATGAATGAAGATAATATATAAAAATTAATTCCAAACTGAACTCACAGGCAAAAATAGTTATGTATCATGTTTTGCAAATTGTCACGGATTTAATGTGTTTAACTATTTGTATGATATATCAATGGCTAGCACTGTTATTGTTGTAATCAGTAGTGTGCCGATAATTGGAAATCGGATTCTATGTCTCAAAGTTTTATATTTTTTATATTCACGACAAACAGCTGACCAACTATTATTTCTGTTACCATATTTGCAAAATTGTTTGCGAGATGAGAATCAATGAATTAGTTTTAATTCAAATTAAATGTCTTGACAATTCATTCATAATATGTACATACATGTATAATTGTTTATTATTGTGATAATATACTTTTAAATATTTTTTTACAAGTGCAAAATGATTCTTGCTCACACTAACGTTGGTGCACTATAGACTAATTTTTCCCACTGAATTACTGTCACATAGCAAACAAACAGTTTGTCATAAGTTGACTAATGACACATTCTCACATGTCGATTTTTGTTGCCGAATTTTATGTTAATTTGTTGATTCGTTAGCATCTTTTTTGACCGACCACTTTAAATCTTTTTTGAACGAAGGCGCCATACTTAATTCAGGCACAAACAATAACACTGTGGATACACGACAATCAAATAATCGCATGCTTGCAAGTCGATCAATTCGGTTGAAATATGGTACCCACTTATCAATAATTATTGACATTCAACACACAGTTGAATGACAAAAATCAACACGTGAGAACTCGGCATAACTCATAGGCATTCTGGCCATAGAAATACTCAAAGAAAATGGAACCGGTCATGATTTGAAGTCACAAACTTGTCAGTAATCGAACTTTATTTATTAAAATCTCAAACTTCCAAACAATCTGAAGACATATTCACACAGTCTGTTTATACAGGCAGGGATATGTCTCCACTTCCACACATTTTATATTTTAAAATTCTCCACATCTCCACACTCTCTTTCAGTTCAGCGTTGCCATGACAACTACTAGCATATTTTACCTATGTCTGGTGATAAATCATGAACACGTTGCAAACTAATTGCACAGTGCTTGCTACTGGTTGGTAATTTAAATTGCATTTTTTTTGAGTAGCTTCGTGGACGGGAAGGCCTTTGGCTTTTATGTACACAATAACTTAACTCTAATTGATGTTTACATATTGTAAATTTAGAATATGGAGGAAATTTTCGTGTTTATTGTGGCAACACAATGCATGAAACACTACCTTTATTATGTATTATCTTTTTTCCAACATTCACTGGTAAACAGTGATAATCCTGTAATCAGGAATTCTGGGAACGTGTTAACATTAAAAGATTATTTATATCAGAGATATTAAAGGTTGCAAGCTATTTTCTATTATTTAATGCTATGTGCAAGTCAGCTGTTATGCAAGTATTTGTTTTCTATTTTAGGTTATTATAATATTATTTATTGGCTGAATATTTCTCTTTTGAAATTGACAAAATTTGCTGACTTATTGTACAATAATATATTATAATAATATAATAAATAGTATGTAATGTAATTTATACTAGTTGTTACATTGTTTAGAATTTTGAGACGGAGGTTTTCCTGGATATTACAGATAATATCAGAAACGGCTGTGAATGTTTTCGTAAAATTTTATATTGCTTTGTAAAATATTGTAGAGAAAAAAAAAAAAATAATGAAAAAAATTTACCCGCGCTTCTTTTTTATGTTTTAAAAAATGTACTTATTGCATGTATACCAAAATTGTATTTAATTTCTGTTAAAGTACCTATTACAATCAGCTATAATAAGCGAATGCAACCAATAAATACAAATTATTTTCAAATGTCTAAGCTATGGATCAACCAGTATGAGTTGCAGTGGCGAAGGGTGGAGGTAGGCTGTTAAGATTCGCTATAAATAGTGCACACTAAACTTTGTTAGTCATATGTATTTGTTTTTATTGAACTAAGACTACAATTTACAGATGGTGTTAGTTAGTTTTTTAAAATCAATTAAACCCTGCCTAAACGAAACCATAATAGTTTTGGCCTAATTTGGGCGATGCGACAAAATTGTGCACACTTTTTCATTCATAGTTATTTGTTTTCGTTGGATTAAAGATACATATTACACATATTGTTGGTTCATTTTTTAAATTCATTAAGCCCTGCCTGAACCAAACTATAATAAATAAAAAATATTATTCTATCTATAAAATATTCAAAGTTATGTATGATTTAATTGCATAATTTTAAATATTTTATAGATAGACATGTATTTTTTGACTATTATCTATTATGGCTTGGTTTCTCAGGGTTTAATTGAATTTTAAAAACTAACCAACACTTTCTGTAAATTGTAGTCTTATTTCAATGAAAACATATACGTATGTCTGAAAAAGTTTAATGTGCACTATTTATGGCGGATCTTAACAGCCTACCTCCACCCTTCGCCACTGATGAGTTGTCTAGTGAGTAGGGGCGCCACATGCTAACATGTGACATATAATTCAATACTTTTAATACTGTGATGAGCTTACTTCTAAATTTGAACACCGGATGATTTATGATGGTATATCTATAGTTTATACTTATAAAAGTGTAATTAATTTATTTTAGATATTATCTAACTAACTAGGCTGCCAACTATCATTGATAAAAATATGCTACATATGAGAAGAAAAAAATGTCTAGCAACTAGCAAGGATTGTTTGTAGAAGAATAATTATATTGTTACACAACTTATGAATAAATCATTCAATAATTGACAAATAATTCGAAATTTGGGTATCGTTTAAATAATATTGTCTCTTAGATTTATATATTTGTAAGGAATACGGTATAGCCCCAAAAGCCCCCATTTTAATTAATGGGGTTTTACTGTATATTCCAAAGTCTAAAACATTGGGTTATACATTTCAACTTTCATATCGAGTCTTCTACGTCATCGCAGTCGTTTCTGGAACTAAACCTTCCCCCGCTTTCACCTCTTCTACATTCCCCCGCGCCCGCATTGTGTGTTCAAAATCGAGCGGAATTTATTAGCATGGCTAAACTTTTGCGGAAGCAGGCAAGGAGGATTATTTCGAATGTAGAAGTATTTTGAGGCGGAGAAATGGAAAAGAAAGCTTTTAATTCCTCTCAATAATGCCAGACATAGTGTATCTGCAATGACTAGTCAACACGCAAAGAGCACATGACGTAACAGTGTCAGCTCTGTGACAAAGAAGACTTGATATAGTAGTTGGTCTATAGCAGCGGTCGGCAACCCAAATGCATTGGAGTGCCACAAAACAGATAATTCAAAGTACCGGACACTCAGCGTGCCACTGAAATAAAACTAGTAAATCTATTGTAAGACAATTTCATTTGACTATAATGATACACGCTACATAAAAACATAAAAATTACAATACGCGAGTGGAGAACTACAAGGTTCTAAGTGTTTGTCCTTGATACAACAAAAGTAACAATGTGGTAGCTTAGAATACTACTTCATTGTTAGGTTTGTTTTCTCAAGGACGAATACTTAGAACCTTGTAGTATTAGGCTAGCGAATATTTAAACATTAGTGACTCCTTTGAGGTTCAATTTTGGAAGCGAACACCTCAATATTTGGTTCATAATCGGAAGTTTTTAATTTTATGCATTTTTCCGAATTTTTGGGTTTAAAATATATTTCATAATTAAGAATGTTTGCTCACAATAGTACGTTGTACCGAAAACACTTAAAAGAGCGAATGCAACTTTTTTCTTACAATGAAATCTGTCTGGAGTTCATTCCACCGAAAATTTTAATAAATCGTCATTTTCGAGGCTTACCACTAAAAATTCTTTCGCGTGCCACCCGTGGCATAGGTTGCTGGCCGCTAGTTTATAGTATTTCAATAATATTTTTAACTAAGAGAAGACGAAACCGGTTTGTTTCTATATCTTACATAATATTATTTAAAATAATATATTACCTAAGTAATTTTATTTTATTTGCTAATAAACTAAAAATTCCTTTAGGTATATATTATTTATATTAGCTACGTAATACCAATTTTTTTACGCAGCTTTCGAAATTAATGCTGCGGATTAAGGATGCTTGATGGAAATTGATTGGAAATACAACATATATAGTAACTTTACTCTTTCAATTAGATAAATCGGTATTTGCAACCCAGATTTATCGATTCAAAATACTCAGTTCACTCTATCGCGCATGCACGCTTGATGTAGATTGCTCTTGTAGCATTGGTGTAGGATGAATGAGGTTTATCAATGAATATGAACATTGTACAAATAGTAAAGGTGTTTTTTATTTTAGTCTCTACATATAGTTTTCATTTATAAAGTCTGAAGATATACAAAAATCTATACCATACCAGTCGTGCACAACCTTTCATTCCATTTATTGCGGCACACGTATCGACTAAATGAAATATGTTTAAAAAATTTCATCATATCTGAAAATGACCTAGATCAGGCATGTAATATAGGCCATAGTAATTAAATCATGAAAATGTAAAAAGCGTTTACCTACATTCAGTTGTAATATAATACTTTCATTAAAAATTTTGTGGGGGAGCATTAACCATGTCATTTTCAAATTAGCCATGAGGAATCCCACATGACCACGTTATATCGCTTGATTCGTATTGCATTACTCACGGCCCGCCTCAGCAGTGAGAGAAAGAGACTAATATCTGAATCCCTGCGCCTTAAACTAATCAAAATTTCGCGTAATGTCCCATTATTGTTGCGCAGTAGGCTCTTTGCAACATAGGAGAATAGCTTGACGATGAGTGTAATGAGTGCCCAAAATAAAGACCAAAACTTATCATTTGATGATGAAAGGGAAATTCGAGTATTTCTTTGTGATGGTGATTGACAATGGGACAGTGAGGTAGGTCACTGGCAGTATCGATAGTCTACTTATAGTCGGACATGCCTGACCGTGATTATTATTTATACACTCTGTAGTGTAGAGTCATATTGCCCCTTGATGCTCGGCTCATATTAATTATATTAGTGATGAATTCATGTAAAAATTGTGACTTTAAAAAATAAACAATTGTTATCACTTACTTTCCGCTGCCTATGTCAGTGTTCTCCATTAGTGCTGATACTGTGTTCCATCCTGTAAGTTTGTACATAAAGTAACTCGTTTAAGACTCGGAAGAGAATATTATATCATTCCGTGAACTATTAGAAAATAGATAAATTGTGGTGCTGAGGATTAAATGAAGACAAGTGAACCGGTGACCAAGTTTAATGAATCAACTTCAAAGTTAAATATGCCATTGAAAACTCGTAGGTTAACCTTAACTTATATCTGCAGACCAGGTCGTTATTACTAGTTTTAAACTGTTAAGTGTCTGGGTATGGGGAATTTACCCGGAAGTTGTAGTTGGGGTAAATGTGAAAGTCGCTGGCACCTGCTAGATATTGCTTTAATAATAAATTATGAATATTTTTTTGAAATCGACCCCCTGAAACAATTTTTCTCTGTTGATGTGAAAACTGCTCTGAGCTAATTTTTTAATAATATAGGTCGTCTTGTACCTCTTTAATCCTCAGAGCCTCAATTGGCCCTACTGATAAATATGTTGTTTTAACTTTTTAATTCGAATGTAAAATATAAAAGAAATTTTTGTATACCTACCTTGTTTGTAAAGTGAATAGGTTTTTTTTTACATTATCAACCAAATATTTGAATTAAATTATATAATTAGTATTTACAAGTAACAGTGTCAAAAAAATTTCAAATCGATTTGAAATATTTTGAGATGCATATTTCCAGCGAATATTATTATTTTTTGGTAAGGTTAGTATTGATTTATTTTATGACATAATCTGTTCAATTAATTTTATTGAAGAGTATATTTTTGTAACGGCGACATTTTTCTTATTAAAATAATAACAGAATAATAAATTGTTTGATTAATAAATAATATTAATTGTGATAAATTCTTATGACATGTACCAATAATTCTTCCCAATACAAAATTCTATATTATGAAAATACATTATAACGTATGAAAAAATAATATTTAATATTATACTCTTAAAATTTATTGTTTTTAAATAATTTCCGTGATATAATTAGGAACTATCCATATATATCAAAATGTATTATATTTATTGTATAAAATCAATCATCAATGAACACCTTAAAATTATTATAACTATGTTTTGTTTATGGGATATTACCCAAAGTACTTAACTTACCCAATGTCCCAACCCTTGTCCAGATTGCACGATTTGTCTCACGCGTATTCCAGGTACATGTGAGCTTATGAATGAATAAAATTATGACTGCCTCGTGCGTAAAGCGCGGACAAGGTCTAAGAGTACAAATTGGACTGAGTTATACAATACCGAATGAGCTATAGACAGAGATGTTGAAGAAAACCTTCTATGCAGATAGACTTTTTTATTTCTGAAAGTAAAGCTAAAGAAATTTTATTAATAATGATCTTCGCATCACGATTCCTTTGTTTTTACAGTGTCCGATCCTAAGAAGATCATAAGGGCTTCTACAGAGTGGTGGTTGTACGAGAAATTTATGTTGGCCACTTGCTCAACCTATTAGGTCCATACACATATTGAAAAACACCATGCGAATTTGTCAGACCCAGGAACCGCGTCATTTTAAACATGCAGTAAGACGCCTTTGTAGGCATTATTTGTATTATGTCAAGTTTCATTTATAGTCCGGATTTATGCCGAAAGCTTCTCAAAATAGGTTAAATAATACTCTTCTCAGTTTGATCGCAAAATCATTAAAAAGTCAATTATTTTCCAATTCTTTTTTGCATCAGAGCATGTAGACTCAATTGATTTTGGTCACTTTAGCGATAACAACTTTTCTGCTGGCAATAATTGGCGACTGGAACCAAAATCAGCATGCACTAATAAAATTATTGTACATAGAATGTGTCATATATTTAGTCTCCATCTAGTATAGAAGGTGTTCTTGAATATTTTTGGTAATGTACCAGCGGCGAAGGGTGGAGGTAGTCTGTGGACATCTGACATAAATAGTGCACACTAAACTTTGTCAGTCATATTTTTTTTTTTCATTGGTATTGGTTACTTTTTATAATGCCATTAAATCATAAATGTTTTTAGATATTTTATAGATAAAAGAAAATATTTTAAGTTTAGGCAGGGTTTAAAACCTGATCCGTGCTGGGAGGTTTTGTATGGCGGCAAGTGAGAGGCCGCGAATTTTTTAGCAATATTGAAAGTTTATCATAAACACTTACCAATCATATGTTAAATGTCTCATTATTGGACGACGAGTATTCTTCCGAATTTTAAATTACTCAAAACAAATGCCTGAGACTGGCATTCTGTCTTCAAAGACAGTCGAATAAGTTCGCGTTTTTTGTATGGCCGGCACTGTACACCCGGCCATATGCGCGAACATGTTCGCTTTGGCACAGAACCGGTTGAATTTTAAGAACTTACGAACACCATCTGCAATTTGTATTATTAGTTCAATGAAAACAAATAAGTATTACTGACAAAATTTAGTGTGCACTATTTATGTCGGATCTCCAAAGCCTACCTCTACCATTCACCACTTTTATGTACCCTGTCATCATATAACAAGAATGAAAAAATAACCAAGAGTTTCCATTCATCTGGGATAATGTTGCTTGATTTAAAAATGTATATTGCAGTCCAATTGAAATTAAACGACATGTCGGAAAACAAGCTGTTAAACAGAATAAATAATTCATGTGTTCATAATGGTTCAAAAATTTGTATGATGTCTCTAAAGAGAATAAAAAAGATTTGATCGGTTTGTTATAAGATAAGTTTGTGATACAGCGGCAGGGTTTTTGAACTGGAAGTTACGAATTCAACGAGTAGTTTGTATAATAGTATAATATCTGTGTTTATATTTTGTAGCTGTAAGTCATTCTTGGCCAATCGCTTGCTGTTGTAGAATTTCTAGCTGTCTCATGACTGTTAATATCTTCTATGTAAAATTCTTACAATTTCAAGTGTTTGATTATCAAAGTTACATCAAATTTTCCTTGATTCAGTATATAATTTTATTGATTTTGGGTAGTGTGCCAGATAGATTACATTGCAAATGAAAAATAGTGATTTCCAAACATTGGCCAAAGGTATTATGTTCTTAGTTGAATAATGACATAGATTATGCTGTCGACCATTCATAATAAATAAATAATTATGTATAGTGTTATAATTATGTTGTATTTTATATTTAAATGTATAGAAATTATGTGCGAATAAATGATTTCCAAAGTTTATTAAAACATGAATACCAGAGGTATTTTATATGGCCATTAAAAATATAATAGTGATCTACATATTTATATTAACATTATTTTCTCTTGATTCGAGTATCTAAGGTTTGTCCCACATTACGACGACTACATGCAACAATAAATTGAAGAAAGTAGCAGGTTGGGTGTGTACATTTCAGGGATGCTTCGGAAATTGGTTATTATGCAAGGTAGGATGCAGAGATGTCACACGGCCATCAATGTAATGCGCGACGAGCGTAAAGGTGCATTTAGACCAAACGAACAAGAACATAGAGCTAGCTGCTGGGCATTCTGTTCCTGCTCGCCTGTTGTAAACCGCCTAGTGAACAAAATCCACAAAATAAGTTTAAACTAAAAGAGCTAGAATATAGAACATTACGAGCAAATGCTCTGGCTCTCTTTCTGCGTTTTTGTTCGTTTGGCTTAAACTATCACATCCGTTTATTCGCTAGTGCACGACTTAGTTGCGTTTTTGGTTTGAGTGCAACAATACGCAAAAGTGTTATAATATTTAGTAATCGTATATGAATGTTCCACAGCGAACGAAAAACACTTTGATGAAACTGCTCCGCCAGTGAGTGCGACAAAACAGGAAAGAATGCTCGATGCAATTGTGCTCTCGTTCTAGCATGCGTTTAGATCAAACGAACGAGCATTCTAGCTATATGCGGCGAATCTCCATAGAATTTAAAAAAATGCTCACTCACTCGACAAAAAGCGTTTACATCAAGAAAATTTCGCTGGAATGGGGGAAGAACAAACATTCGCTGCTTAAGTTATCTTACTGATTTATTTTTGTTTTACTTATTCAACTTATTTTTGACATTCCTTGTGACAAGTCAATAAAACTAAACAGATTGAATTTTAATAATTATTGTGAATCATTTCATTCCTTGTACATTATAAATTGATTGTTTATTTACGATTATAAATTAATAGTATTGATCTTACCTTCAGTATGACAACCTCTTTGCCTCTCTATATTATTTCTATATCTGTGATATTCTTCTATATAAAATTATCTATTTCTTGTCTTTCTCTTTTACCATTTCCTCTAATGAGATTTAAGTCAAACACAACAAACAATTTCATTGCAAACAACATTGCTTTGCCTCTACTGAACATGTTGATTTACTTTTTTTTACAATTACTACATGTTATAGTTTTATAATAGTAACTATTAGAACCCGAAATAGCTATCGGCTTATAAAGAAATTTATTATAGAATATAATTCAGTCTAATTGTTGAACATCATAATTAATGTAAAATGCAATTATGCCAAATAGATGCATTAGTAATGCAATTAGTTAAATTTCGACAATTCAATAACAATACAAACTCTTGTTCACAATAAACTGTCATATAAGCTAAAGATTGTTTTAAGGTCATCCATAGTACTGTCGCATCTCTAATAACACATTTGCAAAAAAATACCACATATTAATTAACGGTCAACCAGAATGACATTAAAAATATGCTCACTTTACAAAATAGGATAGCATTTATAACATTTTCTTAATATACATATATGTCGCTCTGGTCCCTCGACCCTCGACATATTGTGGGATTTAGCATTTACATTAATAAATGATATCTCACTGATATAAAACAAATATTACAAAAATGTGTTCATATATTTTATCAGGTAACAAAACAATGGGAACTGGCTTACCTTACCGAGTGGTATCAGCTTTGAAGCAGGGTTCACTTTATTACATTATAGGCTTTATTTAGGCCATAAATCCAAGAAAAGAAACTTTTTCGCATATTATATTCGCATATAAACCAGAGGTTCGAGCGGACCCTTTTTTGAGTTGTTCAGCCCGCTCCAGGTATAAAAATTTAATCGGTATTATATGGATACAATGTTGAAAAATAAAAAATAAGTAGTTTTGAAATAAGGTTTATTATTCGTCCTTTTCATTATTAATTACATTTAACAAAATTCCAACAGCAAATTGTCTTTCATTATCTGATGTTCTGTCAAAAAAGTGATGTTATTTATCACTCAGCAGTGTTGCCATATTTCAAATAATTCCAGTGTTGCAAAGTGTCAAATATAATATTTTCATTAGATTTTAGGACGAAAATTGAATAATAAAATAAAGGATCAGGTTAACCTGATCCGTGCCACGGACGAATTAACTCGCCAAAGCATGTATGTCGCTTCAGGCCACGGACGAATTAACTCGCGGGTTCTTGTAAACGTTATAATTTCTGAATAAACATTCTGTGTATATTTTCTAAACAATATCATTTTAGTATGAAAATATTCACGATAAACTCGATAAACATGTTGTGTTGGTAAGTTTTCACAAGAATTTATCATTTCATTCCTATTTCATATTTTTTAAAGGATTTATTTTATTCTGAAAATAGCTGGCCTACAAGTGTCCACCTAGTAAAAATTGGCTGGCAGTGATAACAGTGTAGAATGTTAGTCTCCAGAAATTTGTTCATAAAATATATATTTTTAGTATGACATAATATTGGTTATGTTTACAGCATGTGCTGTTTACTTGGTTGTAGGAATTGAATGACTATGCGCATGTACAATTGAGACCGAAATGAAAAATGAATAATCATAATAAAAGTTGCAACATTCAGTCTTCACCCAACCGGCCTAAGCCCACAGCTGAAAATTACAAACCTCCAGCATTTAGAACACCCGAACGTCGCCGCGCAAAATAAATTATGTCGCATTGGCGGGCAAAACTTCCATCCCATGCCAAATTAATGCGCTACATTTGCGCGCGCAACTTTGTCACACGCTAAAAATACACTGATCTGTTTTCCCAAACGTGCCTAAAGAAGTATAACTTCAAAAAAACATCCGGAGCAATGGAGCACTACAAATTTTCGGTGCTCCGGGTAAAACTCTATTGCTCCACTGCTCCGTGCTCCTACTCCGAGCTCCACTCCAAAGCTCTTTTTAAATTTGTTTACAATTTAAAAACAATTTTAAACGTTTAAGTTTATCCCACACCAGTATTGTAAGCTAGTTCCCATTAATTTTGTGTTCCCTGGTTATTGTTGAAGTATACAAAAAATTATGGTTAGGTACAACTTTCATTTCTTAAACATAGAGGTGCTGACCTACATAAATTGTTGTTGATTCATTTAATGGACCTGCTGCAAACTCAATAATTTGAAAGAATGTTTACTGAAAGCTTTTGTAAAACTAACTTTAGTGATTACATTCTTATTATGTTTTTTTCCCATTTTTTTTGCAGATCAAATATTTATTGTATGTATGATTTTTGTATAATAATATGTTGAATGAGAATATTTGTTAGTCTTATAATGTCACTATTTTTGTGTGAAATAATAAATAAAATGTGGACTTACATGTTTTGTACGAATTTTTCATTCAGTAAAAATACTTGTAACTTTCAAATGGGCTGCTTTTTTTTGTTCGATTTCCGAAACCAACCAAAAAATTCCATTTTTCCACTCTTTCCTCTCAAGCTTCTCTGACTTCAATAACGCCAACATCATCATCATTCTACAATACGGTCCACCGCCTTAGTAGGTTTTTTTAATTCGATTTTTACGAATGATAATCACTATCACTCTGATATTATTAGTCTGCATAAGTGCTCCGCGAGACGATGCTATGTGTGCCGCGGTGCATTGCTTCGACAAAAATATCGCAAATAATTTTGTATATTATACAATACTTACATAAAGCGCGTTGACACGGTCCAAGTACACTTGGACTGAGTGCCATCCAAATGACAGCTTCAGACTAATTATTCCTATCCAAGCTACTCGGACCGCGTCCTACTCATCCAAGTTAGCTTGGATAGGAATAATTAGTATGAAGATGTCTCATACGAGTGCGCTTGAATGCCACTCGGTTCAAGTGTACTTGGATCGTACTTAGACCATGTCAACGCGGCTTTAATAGCCAAATTCGAAAATAAATAAAAAGGATTTCAAGTTATACACATTTATATTTTTATAAAAATCTATGTTTTTTAAAATGATTATAAAAAATATCAAAACTATGAATTAGTCAATAAAAAATATTTTTCTTTTTAATGTTTTCAGATACATATTTATTAATTAATACAGTTTAAATTGTAAATTATCAAAAAAAAAAATGTCTAAAATTGCAAGCTTCGTATTTTTCCGCCCGGTGCCTCTTGTAGAAAGGCTGAGTAAAGGCTTCACCTTAACCCGACAACTAACCATGTAATTCAAGTGGATGACACAAAATATCACTAAACATACAATGAATACCATTAATTTTACCTCTAAACCATTTCGAAAACGCTATTTTAGAGTATTACACTGTCTTTAATCTTAGCGATAGGTAAGGGAGGCACCAAAGATCTTGGCCTGAGGACCTGCTTCAGGATGTGGGGTCCATGTTTGGGTGTATAAATTGATTTACGTGTGGTGTGCTGCGGAATTCCGGGAAGACCTTTGGTGTGCCGTGGGTGAGAAAAGGTAGCGGAGCACTGGTCTACATCAATTATTGTGTACACTTCCTCCAATACAGGGTTTCCTAATGGATATGGTAGCACATCAAAATAAATGTCCAATACCTGATAAGTCACACATACGCTGTAAATCAGTGTTTGCCTACCTTTGTATACCTACGGACCGGTAAAAAAATTTTGCGGACCGCTAATTCATAAAAACACTATTATTCAAATAAAAGTATTTTGTTAATCCTTTTTACAATCATATTATAAGAGACATGATAGTTTGATTGTGAATACAACAATTAATATTATCAAGAAAAATGTATTGTAAATTAAAATAATCAGAAGCCTGTCACTAAATAATTTGTTAATAAAAGATCCTCTAGATTCTAGAACAGGGATGCCCAACCCGATCTCGAGAATCTTGGAAATGAGCAACCTGGTGCGACACTTCGTTTTTACTACATTTAATTTCGAAAAGAACGATTCGCAGCGATATGTAGGTAGTCCGAAATGCTTCTGTAATGCACATTGCCAGTCGTTTTAATTTTGGAAATTTATCTTCAAAGATATATTTCTGATAAAATGCAAGCTTATTCCATTTGAACATGCACTTTAACTGCTTGATTGCAGTTCTATTGGCTCCAGTTGTAAATTTGGAGGCGCTGATTCCACCTCCACGTCAAATGGAGTTAAGAATATTTTGAACATTTACTCACACTCTTTAATTAATTTTGTGACTTCATTAGAATATTTTAAAAAATCTTCATTACGGTCACTATTAAGTACGGAGATGGTACGGAGTGTGTGGAGCCGGCATAAGCATAAATAATTACAATATAAAAAGAACTTTTTATATACAACGTTTTTAAATTTTCTGTTGAATCATATAAACTTGACTTGACTAGCTTAAACGATCATAGAATACTGAAATGTCATATTGACATTTCATTTTGATTTCCATAGTAAGTAACGCACTTATATATTATTAATAATTTAGTTACTAGGATCATCCGCTTAGCAACCAATAATGATGTCGAAATAATTTTTCATTCAAAACTGAATTAACTGAAAATGAATTCAATTCGACTTAAAGATGGTTAAAAGTATTTAAAAAATGCATTGGCATCGTGTTCTGATATATTCTAAAAGTTTCAAATGTCTAGCTAGTCGGGAAGTTAGTTAAAAATCGATTGCAAGATTTGTACCGGACAAATAAGAATACGAGCTAAGAAAAACGTTGTAAAATAGATACTAGCACGCACCACGAGCTCTAATTTTACAAAATATAATATAAATGTAGTAAATTTACGAGAATTTTTTGTAATACCAAAATGCAAAATATACAAAACTGAAAACTAATTGGTCCATGGGCTGCAAAAAGTCTTCATTTGGGCCGCAGGTTGGCCATGCCTGCTATAGAATTTTGAAAAATCTATCTCTAATTTCTAAAAAAAAATGTGCGAAATCTGCTGCTGCATCTTTGATAAAATAGTAGATAATCTGGCTTCAGCGTTGTTTCGGAGACAAAAGGTTGCATTGACGTCATCCATTCAGTTGCTCCGTTTTGTTTGTATTACTGACATGGTCAAAAAAGGCCTCTCATGTGAAAAGGTAAGTAGTTAAGTAAGATGCGAATAATAATTTACGGACCGGCGGTTGGGAAACACTGACTGACTTAGTTTCTCAATCTAACAAAAATACGTCAATGTTTTTAGAAAATGACCTCTACAACGAGCTCGAAACGTCGAGGAAAGAAGGAGGAAGACAAGCGGTGAAAACCCAACAATTTGTTATGTAGGTACAACGCCCATGCTGTTTGTGCAATTTCACAAAATATGTAGGTAATATTCTAAAAAAATACAGAAACTGTCTATACATATTTAAAGTGACTATATAGATAATTAGACACTATGCACACTCACCAATGGCAAATACACACTGACGACGACAGTTAATTATTGTTTATACCTATAGCCATGGCCCCCACATCATGAGGTGGGCTCCAGGGGCACGATGTTTGCTCCCCCCCCCCCCCCCAACATATCGCTAAAGTTAAGGACAGTGTAATGTTCTACAGTAGTGTTCTCCAAATGGTATTCCGTGGAACTCCAGGGTTCCGTGTAAAATAAAGGTGTGTATTTTTAGCGATTATTGGTAGGTATTTTTAAATAAATCCATTTGAATTGTCGGCAATCGGCATCACATTATGAAGCACTGGTCGCGACCCCATTTTGTGATAGTCAAGTAACTCGAGACCCTTCGCTATATTGAATAAATTATTATTTATTTTATTATTCCATGTCCGATCCTTATAGGATCACATGGGCCTCCACAGAGTGGAGGTTTAAGTATTAACAGATTATATTTTTACGAGAAATGAATGTCAGCCACTTGCTCAACCTATTAGGTCCATACCCTGACTCATAAACAAATTGAAAAACAATATATTGTGTACTTGCCAGACCCAGGATTCGAACCTGGGACCCTCGACACCACATACCGGCGCTTAAGCCACGCGGCCATCATGGGTTTAATATTGAATAAATAGTCATTTTTATTATTAAGAAAACACTAAAAAATAATTATAAAATAAAATTCTACTTGCGAAATAGCGCCAGTTTTTATATTATAGCAAATTTGTGGTGTGTTTTTGTATCACTTAACTGACCGACCCCCCCTAAGCCAGCGTCAGCCCCCCTCTTGTTTGGGCAATGCCTATAATTTAATACAATAACATAAGTAACCAAAATTGTACACTTCGACATTATTATTTATGTAAATCCCGACCATAAAATAATAATGATGTTCCTATTATCTATTACCTATCACTCGAATCGTAATCATACCGAGTTTCCTACTATTCCCCGTAAAATATACCACAATCCAGTGCCATAGTACCTATAATATATCATAATAATGTTTAGTTAATAGGTATGTTATTCATTATTGGGTAGGATTTCTTCAACGTCTAGCTCACCGAACTTTTTATCATTTATATTTTTACCACTGTTTATGATTTAAGATATTATAATATAGGTAAAATAGGTTAAATAAATAATTATATAGTTACGATACGTTCCAGTAAATTCCGTGACCAAACTAGATTTGGAAATAAACACAAAATTGCCAATTCATCATTTTGCATGAATTAGCCGATACTCTTTTAAATTAGTGGCATTGGAATAAAATGATTTTAATATATTTCGATACCCAACATTTACGAGAAATTCAAAATTCTTAGACATCTGAGCTATTAGCTAGACATAACCCATTTGGTGCAAATTTACATAGTTAATAATAGCACGCGATGTTTAAAATATCTTTGCGATGTTGGAAATAAAAACATATATATATATGGCCATTAATTATCTACATGAAGACCCGTCTACACTAGACTTACAATAAATTCAGATCATTAGGCAAGTGTACTCATTCTTTGTCGTCGGGACCTCATAACGGGTCTAGGACGATTTGGCGCCGGGACAACTGGACGCCACGCAATTCGAAAATAAATAGAGGTTAGGTACTTATATAAAATATATTTAATATTATTTATATTTAAATTATTATATTTTGATTTAATAGTTGGTGAGAATGATTTAATCGTGCATATGTTGAAGTTCCAACGAAAAAAGAGTTTTTCATTTTTATATAAAGCCTTAGGCATGGTAATTCTCAATCCGCAATAAAAAAAAAACATTATGTTATGAGTAAAATGAATTAAAACTACTAAGTAGTACCTACGGTGGCCGCGCGGCTTAAGCGTTGGACTATCACGCCGTGGGTCTGAGGTTCGAATCCTGGGGCTGGCAAGTATACATATTGTTTTTTCAATTTGTGTGTGAGTCAGGGTATGGACCTAATAGGTTGAGCAAGTGGCTGACACCCAATTCTCGTAAAAAACAAAATTTGTTAATACAAACCTCTACTCTGTGGAGGCCCATATCATCCTATTAGGATCGGACATGGTCAAAAAAAAAAGTAGTAGATAGAAACTGGTTAAAATTCATGGTCTACGTTCTGTATACGTGTCTACGGCAGTAAGGCGTCCAATTGTCTTAGCGTCCAGTTGTCCCATTCCCTCATAACTGAGGATCGTAACCGAGTGATTTAACTGCTGGCTAGCCTTCGACATGACTCGACTGCACTCGGTATTCAGCAACCTACAGATGTTCGTGGAAAACCCGTGGCTTTGGCCCATCCAACTGACGGGAATCCTTTTTCGTCCTTTCCTACATTCAATCAACGTTTTTTTTTCTTGTGCTTGTGCGGCATGTGACCAAAAAAACCGGAGTGTGGCGGAGACAAGCCACAGAGAATCTGTCTCGAATGCCCGATTAATGATCGACTCCTTTGATATTTTGGCCGTCTATGAGACTCTGAAGAATTACCTCAAACTTCCGGCACCATCATAAAGTATTAAGTCAACGTTACTTACGCGATTATGTCGTTTATCTTGGTTTACGGAAAAATGCCAACACTATCTGATCCAAAAATCCCGTAAGTGGTGAATAGACTCAATTATAGTTTTTTTTAATTTCAGTAATCAGGTAATAAGGTTTTTGAGTAAGCCTGTGAATCTACCACTGATGATTATTTATTGTGTTAAAGTTAAATATAGGGGAAAATTGAGGCATGGAGCCTTATGTTAAAACTTGCGAGTTGAAGTTGCCCGGTCGACATCACGTCATATGACATCATTGTGACGTACTACCGGAGTGATAATAGCATTCGAGAAATTAACGCTACTCAAATACTGGCGTTATCCATTGTCCCCATACACAAATAGGTGTTTCAGCATAATAATATCTATGGTGGCCGTGTGCGTTGGGCGGCTTGCCTCAAGCGTGTATTGGCTACGTCACAATTACGTCATGTCGTCGGGTGACATACGAGTCGATAGTTAAGAAATCGCAGGCCAGGTGGTTGGAGTCTTGATTTAATTTTGGACCTGCGTCCACATAAGAAATTGAACAATAATTATGAAATGCAAGTTTCACAATATTTTTGTTGATACCTAGTTAAAATAATATGTTTCCTATGAGGCTTATTTCGTGCAGCGAATGGTTAAATCACCCCTTCTGTTTGTCAAATTAAAACACATGCTATTAAAGATGTTGAATCTTCGTTTAGGCGGAGCCTTCCATGGACCATTCGATGTGCAGTCCCGGTTTGACGAAAGTGCCATCTTGGTATTCAAAAAATAAGAATAATTAGTAAAAACTGTTTTGTCTCTCGTTGCAGAGTTTGTATGAAAATTATAAGTCCCAGAGTTCCCTTTGGCATCGTTTTTACATGTTTTGGTTACATTCCTATAGAAGAAAATTTTCTTCAACACTTTATGATTTTTTTTAACCTGTATTTACAGTATTCGCGGGAAATTATTGCCAACAAATAAAAACAAAGGAGCAGGGGAAATATTTCATTTATTGTATATTTCAAGAGCAAGTAGCACAAATAGTTGCTTTATTACAAAATACATCAGGATTGTCACGTCACTACACATTTCTACAGCATCTTTATATAAACACTTTAATATTTTCTCTCTACACATTATAATCTATTTTAATTCATTTAATTGTTATTAGTAATAAAATTATTCTCTGCTATGATCTCATAAAAATATTTACATATCACAATTTAAGGCATATTAATGGCAGCACCAATCACAATATAAACTATATCTAAATTTATAATTCTTGTTGATTTTCAATAAAAACTTATTTCTTACTTTAAATACATATTATTTTAACTTCTTGTTTTACTATTTGATCCCAATTTTACACACAGTAGCCAATTTTTTCAATACGTACACGAGCCGAAATTTGTTCTGCAAAAAAAATTTATAGCATTCTTAGCGCGGCGTTCATAAATCAATACTGACATCATATCCAGTGCTGCCAACTTAGCAGCATGTGATAAATTGACAGTAACATAAACATACGACTACGATATTTAAGTGATGTCCAATTTTCGTGAGTGCATTAATTTTAGTTAGATAAATTATTATTTAGTTTGGTATAAAAAAGAGAATTCGTCTGTTCATATAAAAACAATATGCATAATAATTGTGATTTAATTTTTAAATGTTAGTTTCAAAAGTTTTAAAATATTTTTTCTGCCAACTTGTTTATTTTAATTGCTTCTTTACTTGAAGCATACTAAAGTGGGCAACACTGATTATATCCCTTTCGCTCGGTCTTGCTTTTCCACCAACAGACTTAAAATGTTGGCATACTTGATACTTAGGTCGTCGTACCTAATTTGACTAGGCCAATATTCTGTTTATTAAAATATATATATATTTTGTTATGTAAAATTGTAATCAAATAATAAATAACATTAAATCTGGTGCGTTTTCAGGAAATGCATAAATAAAACTTTGAAATATGTGCTTACTGACAAGATGTTATTAATAAAGTATGGTTCTGAATTTAAAATCAAAATATTAAATTCACATGAAATACGTCACTTTATCAACCATATTTATTGTTTATTTAAGGCGACACCCCTCTAAAAGATTATCCCAGGTGCGCACTTGATGACGCCAATAATTTGTTATTAATAGTAACTCTGGCATAAATATTATATTTTACACAAACCTATAAAGATTCAGCTCATCAACTGTAAGCAGCTATATATGGTAAATGACACAGTTACTGGCAATGCTTATACTGAAAGTTATGACGATATAAAAATATTAATGTCGTATTACTGATTTCCATAATATAAATCGTATAAAACTAGATGCATAGTATTCGAAAACATAGATCATACTATTCGTATATATGGAATCAATAATAGAACTATCCATGATTGAATAAGTATTTATTTAATAGCAGTGGATAAAGTTGAAAAACGCTTCGTATGTTCGTAAGTAGGTATGTATTTTTATATTTACGTATTAGGCGTTAAATGTAGGTATAATTTAAAAAAAATATACATCGTAAAAAAATAATCGTTAAAAACATCTATATTGTCTATATTGAATTATGGATAGCTCTACTTTTGTATTTTTATATAACTCATATAACGTCTTATTGTTGGTGGATATTACTTGTAATATACGCTCGATGACCAATAACTGTATCATAATATATCCCAATACAATAAAGTTTTAACTATCTATACAATAGTAATTGTGCAATAAAAACTTATATATTTTTATAGTTTAAAAGTAGATAGTATAAAGTAAAGCACATCTATAGAATCAATATATTTACGTACGTGTTGGTATTCAACAATAGAAAACTTGATATGGAAAGTTATGATAATAAAAAATCTGCATTAAATAAAATCATAGTGGAATATGACTCCTATAGATTCAAAACATGTTAACTCACATTTATATAGCTTTGAGAAAAACAAAAACCCCATTCTGACTACTATGTCATTAACATAATAATGAATTTAATGCTGTAATTGAAAGATATAACATTTTAAAATATAGAAACTGCGGCTATTTAAAATCGTAAAATTTGGAGTTGACATCATTTGAAACCAACTGTTGAAATATCACACATCGTAACACTCGGTTAGTGTTATATTAAATTCGGTGACGGCGTTAACAATGTTTCAAAATTACTGTCATGAATCCAAAAAAATGCCAGACGAGATTATTAATAGATTAAGATTACCTACCTATTTGTAAAACTTTGAAAATTTATAAACTGACATTACTAGCTTATTTCATACCAAAAGTGGAGTTAACTACGTTTGAAACGATATGAAGGGATACTACGTATATTGAATGAAAATTAATACGATATCTATTCTAAACATGCGCTTTAAATTAATTATCATTTTTTCCCTTAAAATTAGAATTAAAATTACTGAGATCTAAAGCAAATTACTAAAATTCTGCTCAAGCGTCAATAAAAATAATTTATTCATAACGATAATTTTATATACAATCATTAAATTGATTATTATTTATAATAGTAAGGCGATAATCATTTTAAGTATACAATCAATAACTTTTCTGTACAAAGATACATTATCTATCATAAAAGTTAGATGTGAATGTATATTTTTGATTTCATATTACACGGTGATTATTTTAAATGATGGAATCAAGAACATGCAGAAATAATGGAGGTTGAAAATGTGCAAAATAGAATAAGTACCTACCTACACAAGTATTGTAACACCGTTTCCAATAACAGAGATATCTTTTTTTACTTGAGTGAGTCATGTGACATGTCTCAATCACCCCTGTTATAAAGTGTACAGTGTAGTGTAGTGATAATTAAAATTCCAACTCTTATAATTTATGTACGACTGTAAAAACGAATCGAGGTAGTTACTTACATGTATTCATGTTATGATTTTGAACTTCAAATAATAGTTTAAAGTTTAAATCAAAGCAAATAAAATGGTTGACCAAAAAGGTATGCCACTTCGCGTTGACAAACAGACGAGAAAAAACAATCAAAAATACACATTCAAAATGTCTAAAAATAACAAAATACGCAAATGAAAATGTAAGTAAACACAATAAATTAAGTTAAACAATAATAATTGGGAGCGTGAAAATCCGTTGTTTTTTTTAAAGAAGTTTGGCACTTTGAATTCACAAAATAAATACTGCAAGCTCAACAGATTCTGGCTTGGATTATTAAAATACTATTAGCGGTGTTTGAAACTCGCCAATTTTCGGGATTAGTAAGTGGTTATATTATAATAATATGAATAGTTACACAATTAAACAAAGATCGGGAAAAATAGAAATACATATTAATTCATACTATAATACTTACAATATAATATTTTTGTTCTAGAGCAAGTTATAGAAATTAAAAACATTCAAATCCATTGTTGTCTTGTGTATTATTATATTAATTTGATTCAACCCTTTGGTTTTCAACGAGCGATTTTTACATGTTCTACATTTAATTTTCACATAAATTACGAGAACTTTATGACCACCCCGCGTAATTATCCAAAGGGTTTATAAAAATAGTATTGCTAATGTCATTCAATGATAATATAAACAATTTCGTAAGTACATACGATTCTCAAACATTTTTTATACAGCTTAAAGGTAATAAAATGTACAAATTTACAAATAAGTTCATTATTTTAGGGCTTGTGGGGAGTATCACCAACCACAGACACAACCACTGATTTATTTGTCACTGTTCATATAAATTGCATGGGACACTTTTCGATTCAGTGAACACTGTGTGCGACCGTCCATACAAACCGTATGATAAATTAAATTCGCAGCGCTTGGCTACCACTACCACTGGTGGCAGTAGTTAGTGGTTGTCTCTGCAGTCTGCACGTGGTTTAAATACGAAGCACCAACCCATTGAAGATTTTAAAGACAAATGATATCTGATTAATTTATTATTGCAGTTTTTTTTTCATAGAATCATCGATTATCTTGTAATAATTCATTTTTTTTAACAAAACTTTTGGATTGTGATTTAAGTGTTTTGAAGAAATTTGACTTCTTTATGAAATAATCTTAAAAGTAATTAACTTTGTTAATTATAATACAATAGAAAACATTTTATAAAAAATATAAATAGGTAAGTATACAAAAATGTAGATAGGTATATTACAATTAAACATTTATTTACAAAGGCGGATATTAATGGGATAAAACTATTAAAATTACAGAATCAATTTTGTTTACTTTAACCGAACTAATGCCTACGCTCTAACGTAAATTCTTACGTTCCAGAATCCAGATGACATCGGTAAAATAATAAGAGTGTACCTTTTACAGGACAGTAAATAAGGAGTCATCCATAATTAATAACGTCACCTATTTTTGTATTTTTGAACCCTCTCTCTCATCGTCAAAATATATTTTACCCCCTTTCAAAATTCACATTTTACACCCCCCAAAATTCGCCGACAATAAAATTAACGATTCCAATAATGTCCTCACAGAATGCTGGCTTCTCCGAAAAAATGAGTTTATATTTAGTGGTATTGCGCGTCTCATTTTCTACAAATTATTCCCTTCGTAAAAATCATCGAATCATCTGTATCGCCCCCCTAAGGCCCGTTTCAGACGGGACACCGGTGTCGCGCTCGATATAATATAGGAGGCGTTTGTATTATGTTTACGAACGCCCCAGATCTAATGAGACAAAGCGTGTCTGGTACACTGGCGACACCGGTGTCCTGTCTGAAACGGGCCTAAGGCGAGACATGATTTATATTGATTATCCCTAAATTGCCACTGTAATAAAGACAGCAGAATGCATAAAGTGATGTTTTAACTTTAACTAGTAAAGATATCTCACTGATCTAATAAAGTGACAGGTATCTCTACCTATTATATTAATTTACTAGTTGCCAAATAGACATAGGTATTATCTAATAAAGAATTATATGTTCTTTGCTTCTGATGTATCGGATACTCGTTAGAGGTATTCTTAAATGTCTTTTGTTGTTTATGGTTTCAGAAAGAACCCGTATAGGTATATTGTTTTGTCAAAATTACGTCATAATAATGTTAATATGGCCACTTGGTGGTATTTTAATAAATTCATCAATTTTTTACATTATAATAATATTATAAATATCTATCGTTATATATCGATCGTTGCAAATCTAGCATTATTATTACATTTATTACAGATAAGTAGTAAGAGGAAAATTAGGAAATTTACATGTTTTACATTGGATAGTAATTAAAACACTTATCAATTACGACACTTGTAAATGTTTGTTTCCATCTTGAACAATAAGACGAAAAACCATAGATATAGAACAATTCGACAGAGATATATTATGTAAATTTGTTAAAACATGTGATAATTCATCCATTCACAGTTTTATTAAACATCTAGGTGTAAAGACAAATTCGTATAAAATGTATGTAAACATCAAACTACCCATTAAAATTATTATAAACGTAATTATTTTCAAAACACACACAATAATAATTATTGAGGCAGGGAAAGGAATCTCCCGCGCATCTATTCTATACACAAGGCTGCTATCCGCGGCTATCGAGGGTAGTTTATCATATTTATGTATTGATGCGGTTAATTATTGTTACAATAACTTAACCGTCAGAACTGTCAAAAATGCAATGTTTTAACAGCATTCTCTTGGCTGTGTTAACTCTTAGAGCGAGATAGACAATTTTGACAGTTTAGACGGCAAACTTATTGTAACAATTATAATACCTCAATACATAAATATGATAAATTACCCTCGATAGTCGCCGACAGCAAGCTTGTGTATGGAATAGACGCGCAGGGAAAGGAATCTCATGGTCTAATGAAATCACAAAAACAGATCCATTTTTTAGTTTATGACAAACAAATAAACCAAGAGAAGTGATGGAAAAACAGCTTATTTTCTGCGATTATAATTGAAAAGCTGAGGATTGAAAACGTTGAATATCATGCGATTATCAATTCTACATAACTGTTTCTAATTTCTAATAAACAAGAAAAAATATTGATAAAAGACCACTCACTGGGTATAATTCAGATGACACAATTATAAAGTTTATCAATTATTGTCATACGAATTTGCACGTGTTAATCCTGTTTCACGTATTAATGAGAAAGTACATATTATATATATGGCAGAAGCGAAGGGTGCAAGCAGGCTGTTAAGATCCTCCATAAATGGTGCATATTAAACTTTTGTTAGTCATACGTATTTGTTTTAATATAAGTAAATACAAAAACTATTATGGTTTGGTTTCGTAGAGTTTAATTGAATTTTAAAATCTAACGAACACCATCTGTAAATTGTAGTCTTTTATTTCAATGAAAACAAATACGCATGACAGAAAAAGTTTAGTGTGCACTATTTATGGCTGATCTTAACAGCCTACCTCCACCCTTCGTCACGGATATTATTAACTCATTTTTTACATAATATTATCATTCATTAATCAAGTCTCTATATTTAATATTCGGCAACGCGATAATCGTCTACAGTTCGTTTATGAACTGACTCGAAGATGACTACTTGTAATGAACGTCCTCTCAGCGATTTATGATTTAACTCACGAGTAGCTAATCTATAATAAACTCTTACGTAAAAGACGACTTGACCAGATGAAAGCATCAACAAAGTAACAAAACAGTCTTTAGATTCACAAAACAACCTTATGGAGACAACAAACAGTGCGCCGTGCCATCAGCATTAAGCGCTTTGGCAACCTCCGCCCATTCCGAAGTCCTCGGCGAACAAGCCAAGGAAAGAGCACCTAGTCTTCTTCTCGCAGACACCAGAAACTCTCCAGCCCCTCCCGCCACGCCGCAGTGAGCCCCGGCGTGGATCTTCCCAAACCACGGCCCACCGTCCGGGTCTCCCAGTTCGTCGAATATATCTTCGTCGGGAGACCTGAAGAAGGTCACGTTTCTCGACCGCGGCGACGAGGACTCCGATTCGGGCGTCGCGTCCGCCTGGAAGGTTCTCCCGTCGTTGGATGTGTACCTGATGAGCTTTGTGACTTGGATGGTCAGCTCTGTGGTGTCCAACTCGGGCCGCTGCTGGACTCCGACGATCACGCCTTTGGCAACTGTTGACAAAAGAAAAATAGACGTAAGTTAGTTTATTCAAACATGCATTCAAAACCACGTAATTAATATGTAGAACAAAAAATATGTTTAATTATAGAGAACAACCAATCTTAATAATGATCGTTTCCACTAAAAAAGTGACATTGTGGGTGTATTCATACACAAGGCGGCTATCGGTGGCTATCGACGATAGTTTATCATATTTATTCATTGAGGCGGCTAATTTCTACAATAAGTTAACCGTCCAAAGTGTCAAAAAGTGCTCCTACTTATGTTTTAAACAGCCCCTCTTTTGGCTGTGTTAACCTTTAGCGCGAGATACACAGTTTTGACAGTTTAGACGGCTAACTTATTGTAACAATTATAATATCCCAATAGGTACATAAATATGATAAACTACCGTCGATAGCCACCGATAAATGCCTTGTGTATGGAATAGACCCAATAATATCGATTCCGCAATGGTTTTAACGTGGTTGAATATTAAAATTGCTTAACTGCATTTTTTTATGACTAATTTTATCAGACTATATCTAACTAATGTAGACTATAACTAGAATAAACACCAACCAAATATAAAGAGATTTTTTTGAAATGCTAGTTTCAAAAAACTTTTTGTCTTTTGAGAAGATCTAGCATTTTTTGTATCATCTACCTAGTTATTTTTTTATGAATTTTTATGAATGACAGTTGGCAACACTAATTGCCATACGCCCTGAAAAAAATGCGCTGGTGTGACACACTAGTCTAAATCACCCAAATGTGCCTGTCTCCTTACTAATTATGGCCTTAATTAAACCATCCTAAAACAAATGAGTCACAATATAAGTCATTAACTCATTACAACATCGCTGTAAGTGTTTTTTTTTCTTTCAATTGAGTTCACCCATTTAATAGACTCTGGACGTGTCCAAATGACAGCACCCATTTCGTATTCTCCTGCCCGTTTCTTCGTCAATAAGCACGTGTCACGTGCTAAACTACGTGCGAACGCGAACACCCACGCAAAATCGTATTACATCTGCCCACGCCATTGATATTAAACTCGGTATGGGTACTTAGGCCGAGTACCTAAGTGTCCTAAGTAATAAAATAACTTAGTCCGCAGTCATAACTTAAGTTGTTGGAGCTTAGGATTAACGATCCATCATTCTGACGGTCATCGAGTCAATTGATCCCGCTTAGGTCAACAATTTTACAGTTGATTTTGTATATTTATAATCCAATTACTTCCACCATGATAGCACAGAACTAGTACTAACAAAATGCTAATTGTGCAGAAGAGCCACAGAACAGGTAATAAATAGAATTTCGATAGGTTGTGCTTATACCAATAAAGTAAATTTTGATGTAGGGGTTTGAATGTGTGAGTGTCCTACGAAAATGAGCCACACATTATAGACGTGCAATAGTGTCGTATGACGCATTCTTGACACGTGTTTAAGTGTATCCCGTATTCTACCTTACTCGAGATCGGTTGCCTGCTTCTCCTTACCCGTTAGGTATTTCAGTTCCCAATATTTCTGAGTTCTAGTTTCTGAATAACTTTTCCCCTATAAAAGTAAAATATTGCCCTTATAATATATTAAACAAGGTCACAGAAAAATGAGCACCAGAATGTTGACAAAAATATTAGATTCGCCAAATAGAGTCCAAGAGAAGAGCGCTTCAAAAAAATTATTTTATTATCTGTTTTCTTCTCGTATCGCGGCAGAGTGCAGAATACAACACAGAAGCACTCACCGAAACAAAACGCGCAATGTCTCTTGATGCGGTTATTCGTAAGCAAGTGAATTTTTGTATGAAAAAAAAAGGTAGGAATAGTTGATAATTTGAGAGTTTGCATACGGTCTTCTTTTTCCAGTAAGACAGGTCACGGTGAAATATGCTACAACAAAATTTTATACACTACAATTTGCATGTAACGATGTAACCAATATACAGGGGCTGTCAAAATATAACTATAAAATAAATGATGCACGCTTCATTTATGTCGTTTTATTAATCTAATTCATAGTGTAATTTTATTAAGGCTATACCTCAGCTGATGCATGGTCTAAAAAGATCGTGACTATGCGATGCGCGGATTGTGCAAATGACGCGAGCCGAACAAAATATAATTTGTCATAAAAATCCAACATGCGTAATTTAATGTTATGTTTATTGTTATATTACTAATAATAATAGTATATTCATTGACATGTATTTATATGCGGAACGTTTTTTTTAGTAATCTTTACACGATTTAAGAATATATTCCTCCGACGCACAAAACAAATTAACCGCTCTCCGAATGGCAACGCGGCCGAAATTACGTCCCGCATACTGTTGAAAATTATTTGCCGTTTCACTTATGTACGCTCTTTTAATGTGAATACGAATTTCCTGTCTTAGTTGCATATTTATTTCTTGATATGAGATTATGTCGATATGTCGATAAACAACATAGCATGACACAATCTTGTATCAACAGTACTGATTATGATATGCGTTCTTCAATGGAACACAGGAACACTGACACCAACCTAAAGCCCTATTTGCAAGAGATAACAAGAAAGGCATCAAGTGATATTTTAACACTTAAATTACAGGCGGGGTTAGAATATCAGGAGTTAGAATCTGACATACACCTTGCTGAGGGATGTCAATTGATGTTCCATTTTTAATTTGATATTTGTTTACAATATTTTCATCCACTAGTGAATAGGGTTATTAAACCCCAAGGATCGCAAGGAGTGTCTTTCTCAAAATGAGACGCCTCCTTGACAATTGAGACCTTAACCTAGGCCTGAGACTGCGTATGGTTCGCTGCTATGTTCTCTCAATTCATTTCTATGGTATGGAAGTATGGATGCCAAAACAACAAAAAAAAAGACTAATTTATTGTTTTCACAAATTTTTGACTAATGCACGTTTATACTAGATCAATTTTCATTTTCAGATCTTTGAAACAGATGTTTAGGTTATCTCCTCTCCTAAACATTGTGGAATTGTTGCAGAGCTTCTCAAATGATTAATATTCTTATGACCTTTGCGACGAGGAATAACACACGGTGACAACTCAAAAATCTCATACGATAACGATCAATCGTGAAAGTCTCAAACAATGTATGGTTTTACATATCCTAATCATAAATTAATTACTCTGATATCATAATCCTATATATTGATGCAATAATACCCCCCCCCCCGATATTCGTGTGCACAATCGTCGTACACATTTATATATTTATTTTTTAATACTCGTACTTACAAGATAAAAATAACTTTATATATACAACGTTTTTAAATTTTCTGTTGAATAATATAAACTTGACTTGACTAGCTTAAACGATCAAAAAAATTTGTACTTGATAGAAATAATACTGAAATGTAATTTTGACATTCATGTTGATTTCCATTGATTTCATATTGATTTCCATAGTAACGCACGTATATATTAATAATTTAGTTGCTAGGACCCCAGACCCTTAGCAACCAATAATGGCGTCGAAATAACTTTTCATACAAAACAGAATTAACTGAAAATGAATTCAATTCTACTTAAAGATGGCTAAAAGTATTAATAAAATGCATTGGCATCGTGTTCTGATATATTCTTAAAGTTTCAAATGTCTAGCTAGTCGGGAAGTTAGTTAAAAATCGATTGCAAGATTTGTACCGGACAAAGAACCACCGGGCAAATAAGAATACGAGCTAAGAAAAACGTTGTAATAATATGTGCCGCGAGAATTTTAATGTCTTCTTAATTTATTCAGTCTATATAAGTTGAATCAAGGGCACAAAAAACCGTGAATTTTCAACAGAAAAATGTCGCCCGCACATTGAAGGGTTAAAACAAAGATAGCGCAGCTAAAACGTTCTAAGAAAACAAATACCCGTGAAATGATAATGCTATCTATCTTCTTCAAACATATTCAAATTTGCTTTGAGAATTTTAATATTTACATACCCGTGGGTGCGCCGAACCACGGTTAAATTATAATTTACCTATAGCTTCATTATTCTACTTTTCTTCGTTTGCCTTATTCCAACCAACAGGATCAATCACATAAGAATACAATATGACGTGTATAAGAAAATAAATGGATAAGTGATAGTTCCAATAACAGGTGGATACAAAAAACATAATGAAATCAAACAGTAAAAATACAGTTATGAAAAATCGCGTACAGTGAAGAGAGCTATTAAAAATGATTACAAGAGAAATATCAGATATAACCTATAAGACAGACCCCAATGTCCCAATTGAAGTAGCCTCTGTGTGATCTATAGATCTACCATCGTAAATTGCCAGCCGGTCGAATTTGAAACTAAAATTGTCTATCGAGGATAAATTTGTCACAAATGCCATTTAATTTTACAACATGTTTCTCGAATTATGGATTGCGCTTGCGTTTATTTAGCTCTCATGGCGTCAAAATATCAAAATCACATTATATTTAGTGTTGATAAATAAAATATACCTACCTATTAAAAAAAGAGATCAACAAGTGAAAAAACCTTTTTCCTTAAATAAGGAATGTACCTAATACATAATTTTATATTTGATATAGTATTTTATAATCGAATGAGTGTTTGTTGCTAATTTAGGTAGGTACGCTATTTTTCTTGCTCGCAAGATTTTTATTGTTTGTACATTTGAAAACATAAAGAGCATTTTAGATTATTAATAAACGAATGTGACCTTTTAATATTTGACATTATTCGATAGCTACTTAGCACCAATTATTTGGTAAGTATTTAAAGTAAGCTATATTTTAATATAATCAACAACGAATTATGTCTCCACGAAGAAATTAATGTAGACATCCGAAAATAACTCCGGGCGATTGGGCGTTATGACAAATGTATTCCAGACTGAGTCAAATGTTTACATTTTGAAACGTGAGTGTGCAGGATTCGGGGTATATATTTTGTTTTTGAAAATACAGAAGAAATAAGTATAGTGCATAATGGCAAGTAGTTCTTCATTCTAAAAGTATGGCAATTCTGCGATGACGAAAAAGGACAAAACGAAATGATTATTTATATCGATAATGGAATACAACGGCAAGTCGCCATGACAGTTGTTCAGTGTTACCAAGTTGCATTTATATTACAACGCAAGTTATTTCTTATTTTTTTTAGTTTTGTTCAAAGTTATGATATAAATAAAAATTAATGTCGGATAGCAATATAAATGAATACTTACTTATTATTTGTGTATGTAAACGGATTTATAAAGAAATTTAGTGTATTAATTAAACTGACATTTACAAGTTTGAATTCCATAATATGACCTCGACTGGTTTTATTTTTACTGTAAATGGTCCTAAGAGTGACACAGAATCGGATGATAGTCTATCTGGAATTGAACCATTATAATAGTAGTTATATAATTTCTACATTGTTTGTGTAATTTATAGTTTGTTATCGTGTTTTATTTAAAATTCCATTGATTTTGATACTATTTTACTGTCTTTAGAGTGAATTTAATTTATTTTCGCCTTTTTTATTATATTTTTTCCATGACTAAAATATACACAATACTACTTTATATTTTACAATTTATGATTTTTCCAACTATGCATTTCTTCCTCATGGTTATAAAGAAAGTAACGCGTTTTTATTTTGATTGTGTTTATTTTTTATTTTAATATTTTTGTACATAAATCTACTACCAATAAAAATGTATAAATAACCATTTTTTTGTTAGTTATGGCAACATTCTCAATGTCATACTAGCGCCCTCGCTGAAACGCCAATTTATGATGGTAAATCTATACTATTCAGTATCAAAACTGGCAAATATCTACTACCTCTATTGCCATTCTTCAATTTCTGATACTGAAGCAAGCGTTACAATAATTTGGCTCTCACCATCGCAAAGAAATACACCTACTTAAGTTCTCATTCGTCGCGAAAATTATATCTTTTAGTCTTATTTTGGGTAGATTCTCATACTTTACAAAGAGCCTGCTGCGCGATGTAAGTGACGCAATATGAAACAAAAATAGAAATCGTCAATGCTTCCTCTTCAAAATGTCAATTTAATTGTACTATACCTACTACAACTGAATTACACGCTTTTTATATATCTACGACTTAATTCCTATTAGCATAAATTTATTCATCCTGATCGATGCGTTTGACATGCCTGGTGCAGAAGAATAATATGTATCCATCTAACTAACTACTCAATCCGCAATACGACGTAAGTATTAATAAGCAGCATAATGGATGTCTGGTAATGCATTTGATAAAGATTTGCTTTATCTCACCGTTGTCCTTATCAATCTAAATGTCTGGAATGCAATACATCTTTATCGCTCATTGTTTCAAACCTTCTTTCTAACGGATATTGTTTTATATCCACTTTTCTTATCCAAACTAAACGTCTGAGAATGCCATAGGTAATATTAGTACTTTTTTTTATATAGAATCAAAATAGCTTTTCAAATAACTCCTGCATTCAATCAAACCAGACTCTTGACAAGTTATATGCCTAAAATGCTCTAAAACACTATCTATTATATATATATATATATTACATTCTGATAAAGCCAGTTTAAATATAAAAGGTGTTTTTATGCAGTTAATCCCGCCGTTCCATAACAATATTAGGTTATTGTCGGTTTACTTTAAGGGAAGCTAGCGGCAAACAAATTTTGAAAATAGCCGATATACCGAATTATTTGTTAGGTTTGGTTAGGTGAGATTCGGTTTTCGTTCGCGAATTCATGAATTTTGCCAAAATCGGCTAAGAAAATTGACGCTTTCCCGCCTGGTTTCCCGGAAACCAACTTGTAACCAATATTATTCTTGCTAGTATTTACGATATTTTAAGACTACCTATATCAGTTATTTTAGTGTACATAATAATATATCAGTAACGCCCACGGTGGCCGCGCGGCTTAAGCGTTGGACTATCACGCCGTGGGTCCCAGGTTCGAATCCTGGGTCTGGCAAGTACACATATTGTTTTGCAATTTGTGTGTGAGTCAGGGTATGGACCTAATAGGTTGAGCAAGTGGCTGACATCCATTTCTCGTAAAAAACAAAATCTGTTAATACAAACCTCTACTCTTGGTGGAGGCCCATATGATCGGACATGGTCGGAAAAATATATCAGTTATTATTAAATCAGGTAGGTATTTGTACCTGATAAAAGCCTACAATATATATATCGGTATTTGATACAAGAGAATATAATACAAACGAGTCTAATCCTGTAGAACCAGAACGCTGTTTGTACAATGCAAACAAGACTTTCATAATAATATATTTGTTTATTTTATTTTTGATGTTTAGACGGACCCATATATCCAAATATTGACGCAGTCTTATCGACACTTTATCACGTTTTCGTTAACTTCGCTGTCAGGTTTTTTTTACTTTTTTGAAATAGGTACATAGGATAGATAAAACCATCAAACAAGATAACTAAAGAAGAGTAGACTAGACCCATGGTAGGTATACATACACAAACTATAAACATACCACATATTATGCGTGAAGTTCTATAGTTTTGAAAGAAAATAATATGATGAAGTTAGAGTGACGACGAGCGAGAGAAAACGATGCAATATTAAAATTTACCCTCTGTAATTCTTGCGAAGTAGAAGAAATCCGTGTCGAGAAGCTTGTACGTATGCAGTTCGCCGTATCACGTCTAAATAAAACACGGTTCTTGTCGGTTTACACTGTTTGCAGGAAGCCAGCGGCAAACAAATTTTGAAAATAGCCGATATACTGGATTATTTGTTGGGTTAGGTTAGGTTTTCATTATTGAAATCATGAGTTTTGCCAAAATCGGTTATGAAAATTAAATTAATGTTCATATTGAATCTGTACCTACTTTACGGTCATCTCTTTCCGATAGAAAACTCACGGCGAACTGTGCTACGGTGAAATATTTTACGTACAATTTACATGTACCCGATGAAATCGCGGTACAAGTCTGTTTAGTAGCCAGGAGGGAACAGTGGCAATTTACATAGCCGATTTCGGCAAAATTCATAAATTCAAGAATGATAACCTAACAAATAATCCAGTATATCAGCAATTTTCAAAATTTGTTTCCCGCTGGCTTCCAAGAGCTTGTCCAGATGACACGCATGAACGTCCTGAATTTTGATTTGTTATGTACACAATGTTTTGATTTTTTTAAATAAATAAATAATACCTACGTCTTACCGATGTATTATTATGGTGGTAACAGTAGGTATTTTTAGATGCATTATCAAAATATGTATGTAATTAAAAGCTTTACTGATCAGTAAACATTTTAAACCTATCTCAGATTTGCAGTAACTAATAATTTAATGAATCACTAAGGGCAGCGTTTATAATGATGGGGGGCGTTATACGATATCGGTAAGATCTGATATAAGTCGTGATTATGACTTAAGCATCAGCTGCCAAAATTAAACAGACGTCTCCTCGTGGCAAGTCAGACATGAAGCGGGCGGCAAGAATATAATAATACGCACTGAGGTGAATCGACAGAATCCAATATAACATAACGAGATACCTACCTAGTAATATTATATTTCACCGCTTTGTGAACGCGAAGAGGTAACTGCGGAGACCATAATAACTTGACTTTTTACATGCGCTCTTCACTCAACGGGTTTACTCAACGAATCCCTCAGACTTTACATTGTAATGTGTACTCTCTGTTTCAACAGGGATGTTAAACATGAGATAATATCTTTGATAACGATCATGTGGTCCCAGACGCGGATTGATTTCGAAGCACCTACATATTGAAATTAAGCCAATCAATTCTCAACAAAAAAAATATTAATTAATATTTATAAAATGAGTTATCACTTGATATTCTCCTTTTTTCTTTTTTTTGACCATGTCCGATCCTAAAGGATCATAATATGTGAGGTTTGTATTAACAGAATTTTGTTTTTACGAGAAATGGATATTAGCCACCTGTTCAACCTATTAGGTCCATCGTCTGACTACAAACACAAATTTAAAAACAATATGCGCATTTTCCAGACCCACACATTATAAGCTAACACATGAACCGCTCGGTCATCGTGGGCTACTACTTGATATTCACCACATACATATTATTAAAGTTGCTATCGTGCCAGGAAAATTGTACGTATTCAGTTGACTGTATCACAGTTCATAGTGAGCTTGCTGTATCATAAACCGATGTCCGTATAGATGACATTAATGTCTAAACAAAACACTTGGCCATTGCCATTCTATTGAACTCGGTAGATCAATCAGTCTCGATCTTGATTGCTTACAAATACATACAAAAATAGTCGCACTATTATGCAATTCATTGTTATCAAAATTACTTCCGCGTACGAAAAATTGTACATATGCAGTTAGCCGCACCACAGTTCATCGTGAGATTTTGATCGGAAATGTCCGTATAGTAAAATAAAATTGATGTATGAATAAAACAATTTGAAAATACGTAATAAAACACATCGCAATACAATGGAAAGTCGGAAGTAAAAGGGTAGGTAAGTAAATTAAAAATGCAATCATATCGTATAATTATAGTACCCAAGTGCTTGTAAGTATCAAGTTGTACCTATCTATCAAACATCTGATAACAATGATAGCGTTATTATTACTTATTAGATATTTGATGGCAATCAAAATCAAATTAATGTCCCCATTGAAACTAATGTAGTTGGAACATTACTGTCTGAAGTCCTCCGTGAACAACGCGTAACTTTTTTAATCTCAATGCTATACCTACGACCACCTCTTTTCGGTACGTCAAACTAAGATGAAGTTTGACAAGGCGACATGTAATTCATACAATTTATATGTTTTCCTTTACGATAAGTTTTTCGTTAACATCACTTTATGAAGTATGGATACCGACATTTACGTGAGTTTATCATTGTTAAATTACTGTTTTATGGGGAAAGAGTAGTTCGCAAAAATCTATGTTATAATTGAGTAAAGGTTGTGCGCACAGAACAGATAATAAATAGAATAGGCTATATTCAATACGCCGCATATTGATGTAGGGTTTTTGAATGTGGGTGTGTCCTACGAAAATGAAGCACGCATTATACACCAACATTAAATGAGCGTAAATGCATAAACCGTGAGCAGTTTTTAGTATTCGACGTATAACGCATTCTTGACACATGTGTAAGTTTAAGCCGGATTCTTCCTTACTCGAGTCGGTTACCTGCTATCGCCTTACCCGTTAGATATTTCAGTTCCCATTATTTCTGAGTTTCCTGGGTGTACGATTGGTTATGGAAATCGTAAGAAGTCCAGAAAATCCACGTGAATATTATACAATTGATAGGAGCTGTTTTGCTTTACGAATTATTGTTGATCTCTCGCCCCGGTGGGCCAACCAAAGCCCGCGGGCCGTGTCTTTCGACATCTCCCCGCGAGATACTCTTGCGGTTAGATTAGGTATATTGGATTGGATGTCTGGTCGCAGTGATTATACTATGCAAACATGGCTCCAGACATTTCAGTAATTCGATATCTACTTAAAAAAAAAAACGAAATACCAACATAAAAAGAAAGTCGGCCGAGGAATTATTGTTTCGTACAACAGTGACCAGAAAAACTTCGTTATTATATTAATAATTTTATGGAGAAACTTATTACCGTTAAATTATATGGGTGTAACTGAGGAAAACGATCAATATACCTACCTACCTGGGAAACAATTCACATACCGGAAATTGGCAGTAGCAAATAATAAATGGTAACAAGCATTCGCTCTGTAATAATATGTAATTCGGTGTAATAAAGTTCAACCAGCTTGGAGTCGCATGGAGGTCAAGGCTGTATTCTGTGAGGACCAAATGTCGTTTGTTTAACGCGTGCGTGCTACCTATGCTCCTGTATGGCTGTGAGACATGGCATCTTACTAAGCTTCAAGAGTCTCGGCTTTAGAGCTTTGAGAATCGATGTCTCCGCCGAATCTTAGGGGTACATTGGTACGACCGCGTTACAAACACCCGAGTTCGTGAGCAGACACAACAGCCTTCGGTGATTGAAGTTATCACGAAGAGACGATCTACGTGGCTGGGACACGTATTCCGGATGCCGCCAAAGAGTGCGGCACTTCGTACCCTTGTGGCTCAGCCTCAAGGGTTCCATCGCCGTGGCCGGCCCTCCCTCACCCTGCAGCGGTGCTACAAAAGCGACCTACGTGTTGCAGGTCTGACATGGCGGGAGGCGCAGGAGTTGGCGATGGACCGAGGGAAATCTATGCCCCAATGTTGGGACGTGACAGGGTGGAAGAAGAAGAAGTTATAATTTATTAGCATTAAGGTGCGATTTCAATCGAGCAACCGAGCGAACATTTGCGATCAACTTGATGCATGAAATCGCAACATTAATTGATTTTATTAAGTTTTTGGAATTTTTAATTAAAATTTTTACTCGGTTTCTTGACAATTATCAATACCTGTATTCTTTTAATTTCCACGGGATTATTAATATAAAACACACTAACTATATTAATCTATGGAGGACCAATCTGAAGGTCATATTTTTTGTTCAATAGAAATTCATATAGTTCTCTACATGGAACACAAAAATGGTTTTCCTTCTGGGTGAGGCTGTAAGAAGGTTTAAACCTCGAATGTGAGCTATATGAAAGAAACTTAGATTTTAAAGAATGTGTAATTTGCAATATTTCCGTATGTATCACAAATATGTATTTTTAATTACCTATTTCTTTTATTCAAACGAATAATTCACAAGATTTAAGAATATATCATTCTGATTATTGAACATTATATAATTTAGAAAAACACTAACTGAGAGAGTTATCTCTCAGTTAGTGTTTTTCTAAATTATATAATGTTCAATAATCAGAATGATATATTCTTAAATCTTGTGAATTATTCGTTTGAATAAAAGAAATAGTTAATTAAAAATTATTAGCAAGTACAAGAAGTTGCTTAAAAAATATTGGAGAAATTCCTAGACGTCGGTTAGTAATCGTTGTAATAGTAAAATAACTACCTACTTTGATTTAATAAACAAAAATCGATTACCGAAGTAACATGATTTCGAAGAGCGCTGAGTGGTAGGTATTTAATAGCCAATAGCTTAAATATTTGTCGTCATTTAGTATGTCTTCCGTAGCATAATGGCTGAATGCGACGAGTTTGGGGCGTTTACCCGTTGGAAATGCCGGGTTCGATTCCCGACCGGTTGGCTTACTTTTTTCAAAGAAGTTTTTTCTATTGGTTGTGATATACTCTCTCAGTTAGTGTTTTTCTAAATTATATAATGTACAAATATGTATGTTACATAATCGAAATCCAGCACTATGAATTTCGAGCGTGTTATGGTTTGGCCGTTATAAAGTAATAAACCGAATCTGGCTTCAAAGCTATGGTCCATGGCGACTGGTATTAACATTCATATTTAATTAATATGATCTGTGATTCTCTCCTACCTGTTGAGAGCCGGTTTAGATTAAAAGAAAACATCTAGGTATTTACCGAAATATTTTCCACCTTTAGAATCATTAAAATTACAGCAATATGAAATTTAAATAACTCAAACTGTATGTAAAAGTATTCGATTAAAAATAAATAAAATACATGGAATTCAATGTAAGCAATTTGAAAAGACCCGCCGAGAAATGATCACAATAAAAACTCAACAGTTGGGATTTTTTCGATGACTGGCAATAAACGCATCTTATTGAATGTGAAATAACCAATGCATTATTTACCTACCTACCTAAAAATAAGCTTTATCATAGACGTGATGCATAGAGACGTGGCATAACGTACGGGTGTGTAATAATTTATGGATAAAATTATCTACACTCGTCGTTTTTCCCGCCATAACTCATCACATCATTGTTCGAAGATCTTTTGAAAGTAATCTCAACGCGTTGCGGGTTTTTTTTTATCTTTTAATAATTCAGATGCCTGCAACAAAAGAGTAGGTTTTGTTTTATTGGATAAAACACGAAATCCGAATTTAATCTATAACGACTACCCTCTTATTATTCGTGATCAGTGTACGTTTCTCTTACCTTTCTCTAGATAATTTCAATACACAATTTTTAAGTGGAACAATTCTACGGTTTGTAACAATTGTAACATGTTCACTAGGTTACCTTCCACCAGTGATGCCAACCGTCCTATAATTATAGTACAATACTATAATTTTGATTTCGCGAAAAATGTAAAATACTATAATTTTACGCCAAATATATCAAAATACTATAATTTTAAGGGATTCAAGATGAAAAATGTTCCTGTACTATATATTTTTTTTAAATACTATAATTTTTACGCCTTTGTACTATAATCTGCATAGAAAAATATGGCAACACTGCCTTCCACTAAGCAGAGAGCCACCAGAATATACAAACGCGGTAAAAACAAAAAAAACACAATATTTATTAGTATTGTATGAATGTTCGAATTATAGAGGTTTCATTTAACAAATCGCATAAATTTGTCTATGAACAAAAAATGGAACGTACCTAAATCATTTTTTGAATAATATTATGCAAATCATTGACCCGCTGTCAAAAACGCCTGCACGTCAAATTTATTTAGGTCGAAATATTTTTATAGCAGAGAAAAATACCTCCCAATTACGGACGATTATCTATGAAATATTATTATGACATAACGAGGATCGAAAACATCGATATTACCAGATCACTCTCACGACTCGCCCCACTGTAGATATTTAATTTATAATCTAAATCAAATATTAATGCTTGACGTTATAACCCAACCTATCGAAAATGGGTGGGCGCCGATCTTTATTAAGCTAAATGCTCAATAGGTAATAATGTGAAATCAAAAAAAAAATCTTTTGAACCCTAAAATGCTAGAGGGTGCACCCCCAACGAGCTTCTTACCTTAGACCTGTCTGCTGTTACACAACATAGGGGAATTTAACCCTATAACAGCGAGTAAGAAATATACAAAATAAGTTATGGGAAAGAAAAAATCGTTTGGAATAAGCTTAAAAATATACATGTGCGTAAATTTTGTTCGTGTCCAGAAATTTATATGAATGCAGTTGGCCATGACATGACGCATGGAAATAGATGGCCGTATTGTATTGAGATCAAATCCATGTCTAAATAAAACACTTACAAAAAACCACCGGACTACAAGGAAAGACAGAATAAAATAGGAAGTTAAGTAATTTAGAAATACAATCATATATTAAAATTTATTTATAATTCAGGTAGGTGCTCGCAAGTATTGAGTCGTACTGCTTTATTATCAGATATTTAATACCATTCAAAATCTAATGGAATATTACTGTCTGCAATGCTCCACGAACACGTATTTTTTTTGGTCTCAATGCTATACGGCCATCTCTTTCCGGTAAGACAGCTCACTATAAACTATGTTACGGCGAAATATAATAATATGTAATACCAATTTTTATATATTAGCAGCTGTGTTCTTCATTAGAAGAATTAGTTTACGAGAATCGAATAAAAATGATAATTGGCGGCCTCCATATGGACAGTTGTAGTTTAAAAATCTATAATGTTTAACCAAGGTATATATTAAATTAGTTGGCATTTAGATACACGACAGAATGTCATGTTACTAAATATGGATGATCCCTGAAAAACTCAGATTACAAATTTAATAAGTGACGTAAAACTTTGTACCATACATGATCAATAATATACCTAAACATTACCTTCAGTCTTCACTGTAGGATAAAAAATTATATAGGTGCTAAACTTGTATAGTATGAACTAAAAAATATTAATTAATATTTAATGCCATATCGTGTAATAGAATACGTGCATCTGGAGAAACTCAAAAAACCCCAACCGTATCTTTCGGGTTAAATGCACACTTCGGCGCGGTTTAAAATTTATCTGTAGCAAACTTGAGGCAAACAGGTAGACAAGTGAATGCTTGGGGGATGTAAAAATAGACAATAAATAAAATAATAATCTTACAACCCTAAATTATGTTAGTAGGATATTACATCACGGCTATAACAACAAGAGAAAAAAATCTCCAGAACAACGAGGGTGGAATACGAAATGGGGAGATTTAGACGCTGATTTTGAATGCATAGTTAGCCGGATCTGGCATCTAGTTTCGTTAAACTTTAGATTGAAACTTAAAGACGTATTAATCATTAGTATACTGTTCGATAAACGGCCCCTGGACTCCTCTTTAGTACTTTAGTACACGTAGAGTGAAGTCGACTCGACGTCATAAATCAAAACGGCCTTCAATGTTGTAATTCTCTTCTTCGCACACAGGCTGGACCATGCCCAGATAGCGACGTCATACGGCGAGCTGAAAAGAATAACGTATCTCGAAAACAAACATCTTCGCATGCACCGACATAATTTTCTATTTTACCTACGGAGTGACATTTATTTGCGACATGCGACAGTATGCGAACAGTACAGACCTACAAACTTATCTGAAGAATGGATGGGGGAGCCACAATCGAAAACTACCCAATTAAGACTAGTTCGGAGTTCCATTTTTGACCGTTCATTAGATAAGTTTGTAGAACTCTAAGTTGTTTGTTTCTAGCAAAAATGTCGCACCGACGCAATGTGTGGTAGTAAATCTATGGTGGCAGTACATTGAGTTACATGTGTTTTGTGAATCGACAACTTCGACGTGTTACAATCGAGACGAATTTGTATGTGCGACTGGGCTTACGTCACACAATCATAATAGTATTTGTTTAAAATCATTCCATTCCAAGTCAAATATTATATTATACTTTTCAGTACCTACCCACGCTCAATCTATACTACATTTACGGCGTTATATACCTACCTACTGTTGTTTGCTTCAAGCAGAATAATTATTTACATTACCTATGTTAATAAGTAATAATATGAACTTATTTCAGTAATATGGACTATCCTGATCTGAATATAAAAATTGGTAAATGATTTCGATGATTTCACGCCGATATTTTACACGTTAAAATATCGGCGTTACATCAACGTTAAAATGGGGAAACCAAATAAAATCTTCCATCAATAATCAAACGAGATCCACTCAGTGCTCGAAATGGAAAATTTCACGAACAGGAACGCTGTATAATTTTCCGAAACTAAGTACTTATGCTAATCCTTTCTTTACGTGCGTACTTTTGATATAAAAATGCAACAATAAACTTTAAACTTTTTACGTGGATCTATATTGGGCAGGTTCGTAAGGATTGTCAGCGCCGCAGGCGAAATAATCTTGTTTTAACAAAGTATACCGTCAAAATTGTATTATTCTTTATTCTTACTTTATCTACCACTATAACCAGTGCATGATACCTCTACCACTACTCGTCACTGATTATAACTTATATTACTGTCTCATTTGGGATAGATAAGTTTGTAATTAATTAGTCATAACAAGCAACATATCCACATAAGTACCTTATAGATTCAAATTAAAACTTTATTTACGTACTTATAGAAAATTTTACGAATTCCATTTAAATACGAGCACAGAATATCAAACATCAAGAAATAGTATTAAAATAGTGTTTAAAAAATAAAGAAATAGTATTAGAAAAAACAGTAAGTGCCTACCTATACTAAGAATTTATAAAACAACGTTCACATAAACTCGTTCTCACGCAGGTGGAATATACGATTATCCGAAGCAATTTGGTTGAATATAGTTATTTCCTGACCAATTATCATTAGCAATTATTGCACCTTGGCAGAACAAACAACTTAGATTATCAAAAAAGTTATAAAATAATATATAATAAAATCAATACTAAGTACCAATAATGGCAGAGTTCTCATTTGTACTGGGTAGATATAAGTTGGAAAAAAGTACGTAGCCTAAATACCTTGTTCTCTTTTAACTTTCAGAATACAGTATGTAAGCATACGTCTTGAGAAATCAATCGGATAAAACCATGGATAGTATCCACTATCCACACAGCTTTAAAGGATTCTCAAAGATTTATTTTGAACCTTCTCCACTATAAGGGGCATAAGGCCGTACCTACATCTAATAAAAGTTTCAAGTCATCCAAACAACGTAAGCATAGCATTATTTGTAATTAAATTACCAATGGTGTGTCATTTTCATTTATATAAGATAAAACATGACGGAAGGTGAAACTCAGGTTGCTAAGCGCGATTCTTATAAAATAATATAAAATTGTCATTAATTAGTACCTACTATATTCAACATTATAAGGACTAATATTGTATTGTATGCATGTTATGTTACAATGGTGATGCTTTGGTTACCATTATTGTAATATACATCTACCACCGTATTTATTTAATAATCTATGACTAACACCACCTAAAATAATTAGATGTCCGCACTGGACACATAGGTACCTAATTTTTTAGTACCTACTTATTCTAAACGATTCAATCTATGTTGTTTGTCCTTCCCTACTCACATTATTATTGCCATGGAAATGATAATAGGTACCTACATACAATACAGATATTATGATTTTTATTGAAAGATATTCCTATTTTTTTTAAACAAATTTACAAACAAAAATTAAGTAAAAGTTATCTACACACTACCAATGTATTATATCTATTATTTTTAAAGTCACAAGCTACAATGCATGTAATAATAATTGTAATACAATAGGAAAGTCTCAAATAAATAAACTCTGCAGAAGGCTATTCAATATTTTTTCTGCCCAAACCGTCAATGGCCCAAACACATTTTTGTAGAAAACTTCATTCAATATTTATTGTAAAAATTGGGGTTTACGACTTATCATAAATATTTTTTTAACACGAGTCAAGTTGTTGAGATGATAATAATTATTGAATCACAGAACAGATGTTGCCACTGTATTGTCCACCGGAAAGAATTCCTAATGTTTTAGCAGATTTACACGAAGTACCTACTACGTAATTAAGCCTTCATTATTTTTATAAATATCCACAAAATTATCAAATTGTGCGTGTGGTCAGAATTATCTTAAATCAGTTTGGATACCAGCGACAATAGTATATAGGTATATATTATGTAATAATATAATTATGTAAAAATTGCGAATTTGTATCCCACAGGAAAGTACTTATTAAAAACGATAATTGTAAGGGTGATTATCCACCTAGTGTTACGAATAAAAAGCGAATTTAACATAATAAACTTTTTAAAATATTATATTATAAAGCCTATTATAAGGACAGTATTCATCCACAGGTAATTAATAAATAAATGGCAAAGGTTAAAAATCCTCCTCCTGTAAAATAGTATTTTGGTTAATTCGCCCTTTTTACAATACACCGACGATAATTATAAAGGTATTCGTATCGCCTGCTGAGACTTTTAATCAACTTTTAAGATAACAAATTGTTATAAAAAAATATGTTCAACACAAAGTTAAAATTAAAACACAAAACTTACCAGAAGCAACAAAATTCACTTACAAAAAAGTATACTCATCATGACCTATGGCAAATAAATGAATGAATGTAGTAGTTATATCACAAGATTTATTGTACTATAGTCGCAATTCAACAATAATGTAAATTACAAAACAAATGTAAACATCGTAAAAATAGGGGTTTACGACACGTCATAAACTTTTTTTAACAAAAGTCAATTGTTGAGATGAATACCATCTGTTGCCATTTCAATGGTTATTGGAGTGAATTCCTAATGTCATGTGGTTTTAGCAGATTTACACGAATTACCTACTACTTTATTATACCTTCATTATTTTTATAAATAACCACTCAATATCATTTTTTAAATGATCAAATTGTGTAGGTATGTGGCCAGCGTTACGTTACCTGCGACAAAATATTTTTCAATAGTTTCGGTTAACACGTTTCGCCTGATGACATTTTTGACCAACTTTTAGGAGAACAATTTTTTATTAAAAAATCAAGTTAAACACACAGTTACAATTAAAACACAAAACTTACTAGAATGTAGCAAAAAAAAACACCAAACTAATAATATAAACAATTTTGTTTAGAAACGTATTTATATCTTAAATAATACAAAATATTTTAAAAGGCAACTAATAGGAATATTAAAGCGGAATTGCACGAGTCAAATTATCAAACTTTTTTATATTAATTTATTAAACCACCGAAAACACAATCCATTCACCCGAAAATAAATGGCGAAGTAATAATTTTTGTCACTCCGAATAAAATAATATAATAAATTAGTAGGTAAGTAAATGAACAATGCGTAATAGTCAAAGGCAAGATTGTATTGAGATTTGAAATGTTTTGTCCTTTAGAAATTATTAAACAATGTATACTTTATTTTTTAAGAGTTTTCAAATAGTGTCAGCAAGGCACATTTTTTGGGTAATAAAGTAATTTACGCTTGCAGCTGGTTGTTTCTTGTTATTTAGACAATGCATTTAGGCATGGACATATCGACACAAAATAAGAAGGTTGAAAGAAATTTAGGGATGTCATAATTTTTATTTTTAACCCTTGCACGCCCGGCATAACATAACTTCGTTAATTTTTAATTTTGAGAAAAACTTTAAAAGATACATTCATATATAATTATCTCAATCTAACGAGCCGCAACGCAATTTTAAATAAATCCACGAGCCGGAACGGTATATTTTGGAATTCCACGAACCACAACGGCGCTCCGGTGCGTTCCTGTCCATTCCGAGCGCTGGATCCACTAATGTATGTCGGGGGTTATTTATGACCAATAATATACGCGTTTAATTTTAATGACTACTTTCATATAGCAATGCCAAGAATCATTAAAAAGGTACGTACATATTATGTATAAAAATAAATTAATCATTTTCAGGATGTCACGTATTCTTCCTTATGGAAAAACGAAGGGTAGCAGTTATTTTATTTGTTTTTTTTAATATCACATGCAAGATGAATAACTTATATCTGGCACGGGTAGAGAGGTATTAAATTAATAATTAAACCAGTCACGTATTTTACATCATAATAAATAACTAAACACAATATATATTATATAATATGTATCTTATTAATATTGTCAGATTGAAAATATTGACATTTAAAGAACCTTCTTTCTATATTGTTTTATAGAATATTAATTATTGTGAGCTATCGAATATAATATAGAAAGTACTAAACGACATATTGAAGGAAGGAAAACACGATTTTGAAAATAGTAAAATATCTCTGATAATGACAATTTCTTTAAGAATATGTCCGATTTAAATTGAAGTGATTTCGGGAGTACATAAATCGAAGTGAAAATGTTAAAAAAAATCAACAAAGTGGCGTCTAAATAAGAAATTAGTGTATTTACCAAAATATTTTACAATTTTAATGGTACCTATTGATGACATCAATATATAAAATCCTTTCAGGGGTGTGTAGCACCAAAATGACGATAACAGATCAAAGCAATCCTGCATAAATGTTTATTTATGAGTCCTGTTTATATTGTGCCAAATTAGAATGCCGCGGGCGAAAACTACGCACTAATAAAACACGGAGCTAATGACTCGAAATATTTTTATAGCTGAAACCGTCAATATGTTACCCTATGAAAAAATCGGTTTATAACCGCGGGGCTTTTTTCCGTCGGAGTTGCGGGATAAGCAACCAGTGGTTCGGAAGGTTATCGACGTTATCGCAAGCAACGAATGATGATAAACGAAATGTAATTTTTGAAGAGAATCAGAAGTGAACATAGAGAAATTAAATGTTCACCCACTCTTTTTTTCATAAAATATAATACCTAGGTATTATTAATACCAAAGAATTTGAAGGCGTCTATACGCTTTCTGTATTACAAATCTTGAAGTCTGTTCGATGTTTGAAACGAACGATTGTACGTGTGTATTGTATTGGTAACAAGTTCATGACATGAAAGTCATAGATAGAAGTGTGTCAAATAAATTTTCAATACATAGTCATTTGTCGCGATAGGTAATCAAAAAAATGAGTAAAAATAAGAAAAAGGACATCAAAAAACACAATTACTTATACATAATCACAATGAAACCTACAAGACATAAATCCACGCAACAGCCTCCAGTTCGGCTTAGTATATGGGCATGGCTGACTCTCCTCCGAGGAAAGCATACAAGTTTCTCCGCGGTCTGATTCTCACCAGAACCGCAAACTGGAGATGCTTTTAAGCACCCACCTATGCATCATATAAACACAGCTGGAATGCCCATACCGAATTCCATTCAGACATACGATATATTTCCGTGAAATCCTAGTGCCAGGAACCTCGTCAAAGAGTCAGCCATCGGCTATTGAGTTATGTTCAGAATGGCCGCTGGCCGGCATCGAAAAGCTTTTCTACTAGTAATCTTAGCAAATATGGTTTACGTATTTTATGCATTTCATAAAATGGCAGTGTTCTGGCAATGAAAGGCATACATGCATATTATATTTCAATCCGTAATATATTATTAATAAACAAGGATCGATTTAAATTTTCTTTAAACTGGTTGTCGACACAAAATGCGTTTAAAAAAGTGAGTTTACACTTTATTAGTTATGGGGTTTCTACATTTTTTTAAAGACCCTTTTAAGGGAATTATTTTGTTGTTTACAAATTCCGCTAAAATCCATGCTAATGTGGAGTTTAAATGAATACAGATTGGGTTTCAAACTACGCTCCATTAAAATACGTAGGTAGGGTATAACTATAACACAATATTATAGATACCGACACAGTGTTTTGTTAGTTTTATGAGTAAATGCGCTAGCGGCTGGATGCACACATTGCACACATTGCACACCATGTATTGTGGAAAATGCTGTTTGCTAAATTTTACTTCACACTTGTGAGAATAAATAAATTCAATAAATTGGTAGTCGTGGGGTAGTTTAAAAAGTTTGTTAAGTGTCTGAGAGATGGCTCCACAGCTGCTTACAACAGGGAACAAGGATATAAGTGAAGCCTTCTGGGTGAGGCGGTAAGAAGGCTTAATAATTAAGGCAGAACCATCTGAATTAACTTAACAATAAGCACCATCCAGAGTTGCTAATTTAGCTTGACTTACTTAGGCGTGTCTCGACGGTATTTTAAATGGTTTCATTCTACGCCTGTTTTTCCCCCGTAGATTTACTATCTGACGCAATCCAAGGTGCCGACATTGGCCTTTTAAAGATAGGAGCGTATCTTACGCGACTAAGTAGTGTTTCTGCATCGCGCTCTAAAAGTTTGTCACGTAACCGAAACTCACATACAATAATAGTAGTATTTGAGGAAACTCAGCACGTTTTGTATCCTTGCGTTTTATGGCTTGACCGAGGGTCCATGGCGACTGGGTTTCACATTTATATCTGTTCTGTGGGATGACAACATAATCCGTCAAACGACGTCTGTCAAAACTTCAGTCAGACCGGACTGGTACAAACTTAACGTTTGATAGCCGTCCGAATCGTACAATTTTGAATTTGCCGAAGCTATGGAAAAAAATGAGTCCCGTGCCGTTAATAACCGTGAGACTTAAAAACGGATATTTAAAAAATGCTTGGCAAAAGGATTCAGGATGTTATCATTCAGTGAGTATTTGCAGGCAAACGAAGAATTGGTCGACCCCGTAGAAGAAAAATTGAAGGGAAGTGGTTACTGATCTTGGTTTATACATGGACGGAAAACGGTGTCTGAGGAGGCGAATTGCCACATATTAAAGATTTTTAACGGTTTGGCTGTCATGTCAAAACACTCATAACATATCGCGAAATAAGATCTATCCGAAGTTACTCCGTTCGAAATCTTAGTGTATTATGGTGAATTATATATCACTAACTTCAGAGCATCGATCATACCATATTATTAAAAGTACTTAACGATGTCGAAGTCAATTTATGAATTTAATTGACAATTTCATTGGCAGATAATAAACCGCGATTGGCCTCGTTCATACTGGATGGTCTAGACTCCAGATCCAAAGCAGGCCTGGACAAACTACGGCCCGCAATACAGTACTTATAATATTTTACGAGATTAATGAGATGCAGCTGAAGAACTGAAAAATTTTCATCATTTTCCAAGATGGCGGCCGTAGCACAGCATTTACGAGTAATGCTTTTTAGTATATTGTTACAGGGCACCTCTACGTGCATCGTTGCCACATCAGCCTTATGCAGCTTCGATTCAGGACAAAGAAGTGGGGCACTAAAATCTTTTCATTCTGACACGTCTATAATATCATGAAAGGCGGCAGTGCACAAATCGTCGCTGCATATACATGAGGGGTGGAGATGGGGCACTCAAATCATGGGCACTAGCATTATACATACTATGCAAAGCAGAGGCGAAGGGTGGAGGTAGGCTGTTAAGATCCACCATAAACAATGCACACTAAACTTTGTCAGTCATACATATTTGGTTTCATTTAAATAAGACTACAATATACAGACGGTGTTGGTTAATTTTGAAAATTCAATTAAACCGTGCGAAAGCCAAGCCATAATAGATAATAATAAAAAAAATACTCGTCTATCTATAAAATATCTAAAATAATGTCATTAAATCATACATAACTTTAAGCGATAGTGCCCATAGAACGCGTCGAGCGGGCGAAGTCGGCGTATGAAGCGTTTATTCATAGCCATAATCACACGTCTCTTTCCGCGCATTACCCTTCACCTATGTAATAAGCGGCCCAAGCAGCACAAAATAATTATTATTACAGCGTCTCTCATAACAAAGCAATAAAAATATTATATTATTTCGGGGCTTTTAATTAATATTTACGACGACATTATTCAACCAGCGAAATATAGGACATGCAATAAAATTAAACAATGAGTTCTCTGTTATTAAATAATGACTTCTCGCCCGTCGATCGACGACGCCGTCCAGAGCGTGATTTTGATCGCTGTGTTCAATGAATGGACTCCATTGTATTTTCTTTCATTCGTATCGCCGAGAAGCGGTGATTCGCGAAAAAACGATGATTCATGCGGCGGGCGCGTATAATGCGTCGTCAAATCCAGTGGGCGCTGGCGTATTTGATTACGTTGTATTTTCGTTGATTTACGCGCCACTTGTGAAATTTTGCGCGAGAGCCACACTTGCTGCGTTAAGTGGGTTTTACGCCTAAAGTTTAAATTAAAATATTATTCTATATATATAACATATTTAAATATGTTATAGATAGAATAATTTTTTTATCTGTTATAGTTTGGTTGAGACAGGGCTTAATGAATTAAAAAAATGAACCAACAGTATGTGTAATATGTATTCTTAATCATACAAAAACAAATAAGTGGGAATGAAAAAGTGTGCACAATTTTGTCACATCGCCGAAAGTATACCAAACCTAATATGGTTTGGTTTAGGCAGGGTGTAATTTACTTTTCAAAACTAACAAAAACCATCTGTAAATAGTATTCTTGGTTCAATAAAAACAAATACGTATGACTAATAATGTTTAATGTGCACCACTATTTATGGCGGATCCTAACAGCCTACCTCCACTCGTCGCTACTGGGAGATGAGGTAACTCAAATTATGGGCACATGCAAATACATACTGTGCAGAGACTACTTACGGGGAATGATCTCCAGGTTATCATTTTGACTTAATATTAGAGGTCATCCATGGACTGAAACCGCATGCGGCTTAGCTCCGTGTGCCATACTAAACTTATGATTTTTGTTCATGAAAATATATTTAAAAAAAAAAAATATAAGTGTAAGTGTATGGTATAAACGGATACGATCAGATGCTTATAATATACTTTGTCAAAATATATATCCATGAACAGAAAAGATAAGTTTAGTATGGCACTCGGTTCGAAACCGCATACTGTTTCAGTCCATGGATGGCCTATTACTTTGAGATGGAGATACGATATTCAGCGCTTTTCCCTGTTTCTTGTAGAGCGAATAATATGTATTTATGATAAGATAACAACCAATCATGAGATCGATTAAAATTATGAAATCATGTCTTCCACAATTAACTATACGATGCCAGTGTTGCCGCATCAACCGATTAATTATCGCACGATCAATCCGGGTCATTTAAAAAAATATTGATTGGTAGCATTAAAGAAGGTTTAATATATTCATTCACCTCTTTCGCGTTTTATGAGAAAGCTAAGTACTTAAACGGAAAAATAAAACGTTCCGCGTGAACAAGTCTGACAATATCCATAGAATTATTGTAGTGGCAAGTAGGGTTACCAACTTTTGTCCGAAATTCCGGTCCAAATGAGAGCTTTTATTGCTTTTCTGGGTATTTTTTTCCGGGCTGTAAGTACAAGGGATTGCGTCCAGATTTAAAGTCGAGACCTTTTTTAAGGACTTCTGGCTTAAAAAAATCAGTGATATTGAAAATTCCAGATTAAGAGTAAAAAATCTTGGATGTTCAAAGATTAACGTCCACGATGACAGTCGATTTTTCCCGGGAAATCCTAGATATTGTGCATCCGGGGTAAGCTCCAACCGGGATTCTGTACCAGTCAGTTATCTTAATACTAAACCTAAATAAAAACTCTTTATAAACCATTCACTCATTTTCACTAAACAACCAAGGCATCGCGATAATTTGCTAGGCGTTGAAGGTCATGACTCCACCAAACCACACCCGGTTTTAACAGGCGTATCATGGGACCCTACGGTTAAATGTTAGGCATCATTTTTTTATAACTGGGATTGTTTCAGAACAGTTACCCAAGACTGAGGGCGAGCACGTAGAGGCAAGATTAAAAATTGTAGTAAGTAACAAAAGCTAATACAAAACTACTGAACAATCTAAATGAAAATGTCTTCACGTTGGTAATATATTTCTCGTAAAAATAATATCTGTTAATACAAACCTCTACTGTGTGGAGGCCCATATGATCTTATTAGGATCGGACGTGGTCGAATATATAATATAGTAATAATTGATTTACGTAATTTAGATTACTCACCAAGATCGCTGGTGCAGAAAGCGTGAGCCATCTCTTTCGCCGTACAAGGCCTACACTCTTCTTCAGCGGGGTCGTACGCCCTCGTTGGCAAAGGTTGGAGATCGTACAGCAAACGAGCAGCCCTTCTAGGACCAGAATGCGCATCATTCCCTGAAGCCTCCACATAAATGGCTGCCCGTCCTCCTTTCGACTGAAAGCATCTCACAGATCTCCCACCACCATCGTCCGACGCATACAGAGGGACAAGACTTCGCTTGCCTTCCAAGTATAACCTCGCAGGAAACTCAATGTCTTTTTTTGATCTTCGCTTTCCATCTACTTCATTGGTCAGCAGGGCTCGCTCCCTGAAGTCCAAGACTTGGCGATGCCTATCGGCGAAAAGATCTAGTTCCTCATCGTCTTTCGGATCGTGTCCAGTCGGGGACAGGATCTTGAGGCATACTTTGAAGTCTTTCTCTGAATTGTGGAGGCGCAGAATCACTCGAAGGGCTCCTCGAGGATATAGCCAGGTAAGACGACCCGCTCGACATCGCAGGTAGACTGGAGTCACACCGCGGGACGTTCCTGTTGTGAGGCCACTGGAAAAGAAAAACAAATGTCAGTATACTTCAACAAAAATTTTAACAAATTTTAAAATAAAAATCAAGAGAAAAGAAACCAGTTGGCTAGATAATAAGTCGACCCTTAGCCCTACCCACTCATTGTGTTAGTCTAGTCTTTTGCATTAATTACTATTCTGGCATCTCTTATCACAATACCCTCGCAGTGCATCTGCGGCTTTCCTCCTCATACCATTTCCTTTGGGTGCCAATGAGTCTCTTCCGTAATTATACGCATATCATATCCAGATAAGGTCGCAACAAGCAGGTTTACAATTGTGGTAATTAATCTGGGCATCTGATATAGTTAGGCCATCCGCTCACGTGAATACTCAAAAAAGACGAGACTGAAAATCCAGCATCTAGATTCTAGCTAATGTAGGTCCGCAACTGAAACTGAGGAGACGCGACATGCTAGTATCCCAGTCTCTCAGTTGCCTGTCACCCTTTAAACAGTGGTACCAATATCAGTAAATTCGATGAATAATCATATTTTCTTACCAAAATTGGTAGCACAGAACTGAAAAAAAAAGTCAAGACGTCAAAAGTTAAAGATGGGCGAACCGATTTTTAATCTAAAATATGTGGCAGATGTTGAGAAATACTCCTGCCTGTATAATTACAGGTTGCCAGAATATTCCCGTAAAGATATTACGGAAAAGCTTAGAATGAAGTAGGAAAGACAATGGGTTTGACAGTTTGAGGTTATGAGATTGTTATTGTAAGTGGGTTTCAGTAGCGCCGTGTGCGAAGCATCAGTCATTGACCAGTTTATGAGTTCCATCACCAACCAGTTGGTCAGATTTTAGTTTCTGCGTGAGCGGATGGCCTTACGTGTTTGCTGAAGTCAGAATTAAAATTGGATATGTTTTATTGTGTGCGATTGATCCCAACCATCTTCCGGTCGTTTTATTGCATCGTGCGCTTTGAAGTGTCTCGATAGTCGCTTGTTATAATATATATTTTGATTAATTAATATTAATTATCGAAAATAAAATATTATATAAGTAGGTACAGCATTTTAAATATCCAACATAGGAACAGTGGATTGTTTTAAAAAAGGTGCGTACCCGGTACCACAGTGAATTCGTTCACTGGATACATGGACGGGACACCGGTGTCGCGCTCGTATATAATAAGGAGGGCTTTGTATTCGAATAAAGGGGCCTTTGTATTATAATTATGAACCCCCCAGAGATAATGAGTCAACGCGTGTCCGGTACACATTTCCGTCGGCCGCTACATTCTCAAGCCGCCGATATACTTGTTTTTATTACCGCAGCCAGTTTTACGTTCTAATTTATAACGCGAAATTATGCGTTGACTCATTAGCTCTGAGACGTTCATAAACGTAATACAAAGGCCCGTTTATTCGAATACAAAGACCTCATATTATATTATATCGAGCGCGACACCAGTGTGCCGTCTGAAACGGGCCTAATATGCACAGTGGATAGAATAAAATCGATATTATAATATAATACTCTTTATGGGAGAATATATCGCTCGCATTGGTTGGTTAGTTGCGTGTAAGTGGAGAACTAATCCATCAAACATAAATTAACGGTGAAACATGATATGTAGCCATATATTATTTTTATAATATCGTATCACGATGGCCGTGCACATATCATTAGCATTGCCCTGGCGATTTATCATTATCATTTTTATTATTCATTGTCCATTCCGTTTCAATGACCAACATGTAGAGTCTAGGGCCGTCAAAAAGGAATCGATATTCTCTCTAAAAGCATTTTTATTAAGTTTTTTTTTTCAATAAATTTTACATACCTATATGTAGCAATCATACCACTCAGCATTAATTGAGTGACACACTTTAATATTATCTATGTTTTGTTGTCAAAACAAAACAATAGAGCGATAATATTCTTCAGAATTTCCTCAACCATAACTAGATCAGTAAGGTCTTTTATGATTGGTAATTGCGACAATTTATTGTAATATATGTAAGTTCTGCATTTGTATAAATTGGAAGGACGATACAGGAAACCTCACTCAACTCATCGAGTCCGTCACGAGACGCACTACTATTTTCACAAGTCATTCACTCAACATAGTCAACGTCATTCTACTCGAATCAAGTCTCCCAGCTCATTAATATAATCAATCTCTTTATCACTTTCATCTCACTCATGGAAACCCTAGAATCCATTAAGATAAAAATAATGAACTTGCAACAATTCTTCGTTAGTATGTAAAGTAGTCAGTTAGCGGCGGTGGAGTCGTGAGGTGTGGTGCGGGTTAGGTGGCGCACGCCAACATCCAACCGCCGTCTATATTATTGCTTGAAAATTTTCAAATCGAATCAGTCTATTTAATAAATCTGTATAAGTAAGTCTGCATAACATTCTAAATTTAATGGCTGTATTTCACTCGGACGAGGTCTCAAATACGACGCCGAAGTATTTTTTTCATTTTTACAACGTTTTTATTAGCTCGTATTCTTGTTTGTCCGGTGGTTGTTTGTCCAGTACAAATCTTGCAATCGATTTTTAACTAACTTCCCGACTAGCTAGACATTTGAAACTTTTAGAATATATCAGAACACGATGCCAATGCATTCTTTTAATACTTTTGGCCATCTTTAAGCAGAATTGAATTCATTTTCAGTTAATTCTGTTTTGTATGGAAAGTTATTTCAGAAAAAATCGTAAAAAGTAAAAGACTATTATTGGTTGCTAAGGGCACCCCCTTCCTGGCAACTAAATTATTAATATATACGTGCGTTACTATGGAAATCAAAATGACTTTACAGTATTCTATATTTGTTTGTTTGTTTGTTTTTTATTTACTTCATATCAAGTACAAGTTTGAGCATATTGAACATAACAATTCAACAGAAAATTTAAAAACGTAATAACAAGTTCTTTTTATCTTGTAATTATTTCTTTTTATCAAGAAGTACGGAGTAATTTGACTAGTCGGTATGGAGGCAAAATTTAGGAAATTTTACCTATATACGAATATGCATGTACCTTCAGCTTGTAAAAATAACCATTATTATCTGCGATTATGGCAGAAAATTAAGAATGGTGGGTAGATAGGTTCTTTGCGTCAGGTTAGTATGAAACGAATTAGTTTTATTCAAGACGCGATGAGTAAATGATAATGTTGTGAGAATATAATATGACTGATTTGTTTGGTCGACAGTTACCGTGATGTTGCAAAAACGGTAAGCCAATTATGATGTTCGTCACAAAAACATTTCGCAATGATGTTGCCCCATGTAAAGATGGAGTGCATTACTTGTGTTCAGGGCCGCAGTTTTCCAGCTAGATCGAAAAAAAATCTGATGCTTTTTCTTCTTCTCGGTCGTTCCCTTTACTCTTGACGGGTTTCTGCTTCCTTCACTTGGTTGTACCAGCGCGTCGACTCTTTTTCTCTGCGTCTTCTTCTTCAGAAGTTATCCAAAACCATCAGTGTCTCCGGTTTAAAAAAAAAACTGCAGAATGCATCTGATATTATCAAGAACCGTTCCTTTATCTGGAGTACCTGTCCGATTTGTTTTGTCCAATAAATACTAAGCATTCGGTGCTAACATCACAATTATTCGAAGACATTCTTAAGTTAGTTGTAATTGTTACAATAAGTACTATGTTTCAACAGCACCTCCCTTGCTATGCTAACTTTTAGAGCGAGATGGACAATTTTGACTGTGTAGATGGCTAACTTATTGTAATTGTTACAATAAGTGCTAATACTTCGATACAAACCTACCCTAGATTAGCTGCCGTAGCCGCCGAAAGCAGTCTTGTGTATAGGGCATAAAGCCCACCAAAAAAGCGTTGGGTGCGCTCACTACTGAGTAGGCCCCCTCCCACCCGCGCATTACCCTTCACCTATGTAATAAGGGGCCCAAGAAGCACAAAATAATTATTATTATCAGCGTCTCTCATAACAAAGCAATAAAAATATTATATTAGTTCTCCGGGCTTGTAATTACGCAATAACTAAACAATGAGTTCTCTGTTATTAAATAATGGCTTCTCGCCCGTCTATCGACGACGCTTCCAGAGCGTGATTTTGCTCGCCGTGTTCAATGAATGGAGTACATTGTATTTTCGTTAATTCGTCCGGCTGAAAAGCCACACAACGGTGACTCATGGGGCAGGCGGGCACAATGCGTCGTCAAATCCAGTGTGCGCTGGCGTATTTGATTACGTTGTATTTTCGATGATTTACACGCTACTTGTGAAATTTTGCGCGAGAGCCCCACTCGCTCCGTTAAGTGGGTTTTACGCCTACAATAGATACGCTGGAATGTTATTTCTTATTTCAAATTACATTATTATTAGCGACCAAATTTTGTTCAGTATTCACTAGGTTGTCAGACAGAGCATTCCCGTGGATGGAGTGCGGATAATGAATGAATTCATTCAGTTGTGCCATGCAGAAGTTTGATTGGCATTTATTTAAATAAGTATATTTTTTAAAAAATGTGTAATAATGGCCAGTACAAAAGATCAATTTTATTATATAATAAAATCTCTTGATTCCAAGAAAATTAGATAAATGTTTTTTGTAACTAGGATATCGTATTCTTTTCACACCAAAGAAAGATTAAAAAAATATATATGATCATCATTTATATTGTCTGTTACAATATTTTTTTTTGATATTTCACTTGTTTCGAATGTTCTTATAATTAAATAATATTTTGACTTATCGATAACGCTTGCGAGAAATTATTTAAAAATGTGTATGAGAGAGCGAGCCAGGGATACGACGAATTAAAATGTGCAAGGTGAGACTAAGCATACACGTAAACGCAAATTGTAAATTTGAAAAATAAACCGACACGCAAATAAAGGAATCGTTCATTGACAATTATTGCTTACAGTGTAGTACTTAGCATGAGTATATAGAAGGTATTAAACGTAATTTGTGACGAGATTGCCGGACAGATAATTTCGATTACAGAACCAAACCACATCCAAGAATGTTGACAGGTGGCAATGCTATCTGTATTTTTTTTAGTGATTATTTAAAATGTGTTTATGATACGTGCAAATCGATTCTGACACCTCCACGAATACCATGCTCTGATATTATTTCATGACGAAGTTTAGTCTCACAATCCTTTCATTCGGGAGATACAAACTTATCTAAAGAACGGTCAAAAATGGAACTACGAACTACCATATGGACGCCATTTTGAAAACGTCATTCGAATGTCAGATTCTGTCCAGTTGCGAGTCTTGATTGGGTAGTTTTCGACACTGGCTCCCCCATCCATTCTTTAGATAAGTTTGTAGGTCTGTAAAGAAGTATCGCTTTAAAAGATATCGAGTCACTCGGACACTTGAAAACGCCTCGATACGTGCCTGTCCTGTGTACTTGCGAAAGAACTGTACCATTTTTTTTGTATCGTTTTGAGCGACGGACACGCAAAAAAAGTATCGGGTTATAATACGATTAAAGATCATTACGCGGAATGAGCCGAGCGAGGCTCATTTGACGCTGGCCGAAAACTTGGCCATTAGGATGCTGTTGAACTCGACAGATCAATCAGTTTCGCGTGTTACTGGTTGCCCCATTCTCGATTGTCTACATCAGGATAAGCGAACCTTTTTATGTACGCGTGCCAAAATTTCCCAAATATTATTTTTCAATTGTCTGACGTGCCAACAGTTTTTCATGAGGAAAAAATAGTTTTTAAAAATTCTATTAAAAAATGATGATGTTCTAGATACCATGTTCAAACACGCGCGTTTACATAATTTTACTCCCTACTTTAATTATAGTTTGTCAATTTATGGCTATGGCCGTATGTTGTAGCTTAACCACTAGGGAATAACAAAAGAAATGGCGTATTTCAAAAAAACACTGCCTTATTCTTAGGTCAATAATTATTATAAAGCAATCATTATTCATAAGATATTTATCACACTTGAATGGTCAAAAACATAGCTTATAATGAGTATCTTTAGAATCATCTTCAAATATGTTAATCTTGCCGATTTTTTTAATAATAAAATGCCTAATTCTTGTCAAATTTGGGATCACAGAGATTATCAATATAATTTTTTATCGTGAATATTTTACAAAAATTATCTCGTAATAAATTATACTAATGGTTTCATAAATGCGTTTAAAAATTAATAAATGTTAAAAATCTTAACACCACTGCACAGTTTTGTACCGAAATATGACTATATTCTAAAACATTAGAGCGAGAGGTTTAAAAGAATACTATTTTATGTAACAAAAATACTTTATGCAGTCATCAAATGTTTAAAAAACTATAAAGGATAATAAGGCTTCAAAATTATATAAATAGATTATCTACAACATTTAAGGAGTGTCCGGGATCATGGTTTGAAAATACAATAAAAACTCAATTTTGACCTTCGACGAGCATGTCCCCCCTTAATCACTTTTTTCAATTACGCCATACATTTCGGTCCACCAATTTTGAAACTGTCTGCCGAACTACTACTACTAGCTTCATCAAGTTTTTGTGTCTTATTTGGTGCAGTCATTTTTGTGGGTAGAAATGAAATTATCTGTTGATGTATTAATTAGTTTGGTTATTATGGCACAAATTGACACGAGCATTGCTCCGATCAGATGAGGCATTCTCTCGCTACAGTGGTGTCAAGCATCGTAAATCGGTCAAAATTAGCGGCACCCCCCGCCGCCTGATGAGGTTAGTGTGATAATATTATATGTGACGCATAAAATGTAAGGACAGACCTATGTAATTATACTTTAAACGTAATCGTTATTCTTGAAGAGTATTTGCCTGCTATTTTGTACACAATGCAATCTGTCATTAATTAATTATTATTATAGGTATTTTTTTCTCTTCAAACGCGTGCCATGCAAAATCATCTCGCGTGCCATAGGTTCGCCACCCCTGGTCTACATACACGCAAAAATGGTCGCACAAAACAGCAACAACCCGACATAGTGTTATGCAACAATTCATTGTTATCAAAATTACGTATAAATTACGTATGCAGTTGGCCGTATTGCAGTTCACCGTGAGATGTTGTGTCGGAAATATATATCCGCATAGTATTGTGTTATAGCCCTGCAATATGAGCTTATCTTTATATTATTCTTATCAAATGTTAATAAGCAGTACAATGAATGTCTCACAATGCGTTTGATAACGATTTGATTTATCGCTTATTGTTTCAAACTCCCTTCCAACGAATATTGTTGTCTGAGAATGCCAGTGTTTGTTTTATAATATACTTAATCAAAATAACTTTACAATTCATTATTCAGTTTAAATTCAACATTAGAGGAAGACGCATAGCATCGACTGCTTTCACTGTATTAAACCATACTGTACCAAGTAAGTTGTCTAAAATGTAACCTGCTTTATATATTATATTAATTAGCTTCAAATAAAATCAGTTTTAAAATATATAAGAGGTTTTTATACGAAAATGATCCCGCCGTTCCATAACAATTGAGATCAAATCCATGTCTAAATAAAACACTTATTAAGGAATATATTGCCGTATGTTTCATATCGATAGGATCAAAAGATAGTTTTTAGATGAACGCTGTATGCCCATGTTTATAAAATCCAGAATTGTCCGGAAAATTGTACGTATACAGTTGGGCGTACCACAGTTCACGGTGATGTTGTATCGGAAATAAATTAGAAAAATATAACATGATAAAACTATTTACCTGCGGTAATTTAGTAATAATCAGCACGGTCAAAATTGTAGAATATTATAGATTTACAAAAATATCTAGTTCGGCCGTTGAAGGCGATTAATTGGTCCATCAATTTCAATCTTGACAAGACATATTCATTCCCCCAGCAGTGTTGCCAAATCAATCGCGCGTGATGCCATCCGAAATTACGTGTAAAGTCGTAAATTGACAATGTCACAATCTATTAATGGCATGCTCTATTGAAATTTATCGTCACCGCGCTCTCGCCATTTAAAATTTACATTTATCTATTTTTATTATTTCTTGGCCAGTGCGAGCGCGGGCGTTGTAGGTATCTACCAACTATGGGACTAGTGTACATTTGTGCCGTGGACATAGGAACCACTTTACAACGGGTAGATATAGCCATATTTATTCATAGTGCGAATTTTCAGCAATCTTCGGCTTCAGCAGGTGAGAAGGGCGTAAAGAGTAACTGAAATCAGTACCCGTACTATGATAACATGACAATTACCCCGTGTTTGACAACTTAGTCACATTAACCCTTTGTCAATGATCCCCTTTTTGAAAAACCCCCAGAGATTAACCACGTATAAAAATAAATAAAATTGATGTCGCATCTTTCGTACGTATAAGGAAGAATAAGACCCGTTTTACACGGGACACCTGTAGCAATTCACCGGCGTGGCGAGAATCCGCATTTACAAATAAATGAACGCTACACTCGTGTGTCCCCGTCTGAATACGCCCATATATATGTAGATACATATAGATATGTGTAAATGCAGGTGTGTCGAGCGGCTGCATTTACACATAAATGAATAGGCGCGTTCAGACGGAGAAACACGTGTGTCGCGTTCATTTATATTGTGTATATGCAGTGTCCAGAGATACCGCTGTCCAGACACCATTGTCTTGTGTGAAACGGCTCTAAGCTACGATACTTGAATTATTAGTACTGACCACAAAATAGATTAATAAATATAAATCTTAAGCCTTCGCCAAAGACCAAGAGTTACGGTTGCGCGTTGGGTTTAACTAGCAAACTTTAATGCACATTATTATGATACAGATGTATCTAACTATTGAAAACAACATATTCTTTAAGACAACACGTCGTACTTAAGTTTATTACAAATTTCTTCACATTCGAGAATTGATTCTTTTTAAACCACACCCAGAAAGCAATCCACTTCCCATTATTATTCTGTTCCCTAGTGCTTACAGTTTACAGTGAGTGGGCGGGCTACTTTTGAATCTTTCGCGTACCCCCCTCCCCCGTTTGAATAATGGTGGTATATACTACTGTCAAAAGTGTATATCTTAAAATATTATTGTGGTAGTCTACAAGCAAATCGATTTGTATAACGTTATATTATGGAGAACTGGCGCTAATTAATGATATACCTACACGTCAGACGAGAAAACATAATTTGTATAACCAAATTTAACTTAACCACCAAAGACATTAATTGATTTAATAAAACCGAAGATTTATAGCGGAGTAAAGGGAAAGTAGTCCGAATTGTTTTATGGCATAAGTTGTTTTGTACCTAAACCACAGCTACGAGCTGGTCTGCCATATTCGCAGGTAGTATTAATGTGGCAAACAAATGCTTTATATTAATTAACAAGCAGCAAACCATAATAAGTAGTCTAGTATTATTTATTAGATAACGGAACACGGGTTGTTAAACGAACAATCTGAACGAATTACGAACGAATTATCATGATTCTGAAATCTATTTTTGAATGATTTTGAAAGATTTTCGCGCTATAAAACCATCACAATCTGACCAATCACTAACTAGGTAATATAGAAAAATCACTACTAGTCTCAGCTCAACGTTCTTATCATGAACAAACATCACAGGACTTCTGATGACTTTCACATCACATCAAATGAATCATACATATCGTCGCCTCAATTCTACAACTTGATAACTTGATTTACACTGTTTTTGAGTTAGCTATTGAATATTATTCTACATTTCCTTCTCTACAACATGCTAAAACTAGGTTAAGTCAGAAGTTAATGGGGACTGTATTAATTTTGTGTTTGAAAATATTAGATAACTAAAACCATAAATGCATTAAGTAAATAAATAAAATATATCTATCTAGAATATTTTTTTCGTAGAATTGAACATTATTTAATTGTTCCCAATTAGAAGAGCACAATTTTCCATTTTTATTTTAAATAATAATTTTAGTCTTTATCAAGTAAACATACAAAATTTTGAAAATCACTTTCTGAGAGAATATATTATAACCAATAGAAAAATTTTTTTTTTGAAAAAAGTAAGCCACCCGGCAGGGAATCGAACCCTACATCTCCCGGGTTTACGCCCCATCCGCGCATTACCTCTATGCTACGCAATGACATACTAATTGGGACAAATTTTAACTATTGGCCACTTTTAATACCCACTCATCAGCGCTCTTCCAAATCAAGCTACTTTGGCTATTGATTTTTGTTTATTAAATCAAAATAGATATCGTATAAAATATATATATATATATATATATATGTATGTTCAATAATTAGAATGATACATTCTTAACTCTTGTGAATTATTCGTTGAATAAAAGAAATTAATAGTTAATTATTAATCAAGTAAAGCTTAATATAGCAAAAAAGTTAAATTATGACATAAAAGTATCAAGTGAACAAAAAATGAGGAAGTGGCTAAATATGTACTATTTATAATTATTATTGTTGTATAAGGGAGTTAAAATACATACCATACTGTGGTATTACACTATATTGTGGTAATCGTTACATTTTGTAAACCCTAAGTGAGTTATGCTGCATTATGTTTTTCTAAAACTTTGTGCAAGGCATGGTACCTCTGGCGGTAAATCAGGAGCCTTTTAATAGTACTGCCGATATTCCAAAAGTATTAGGTTATCAGAAAACGCGGAAGAAGATAAATTGAATGTGTTGCCAAGGTGTTGCCATAATAAACCCGAGTGCATAACCGCTTACTCGCATTGTATTCATATGCAAAATCGCACCCACACAATGGGCGAGTGAAATAAAAAGCGACTACGCGCCCAATATAGTGTACGCTCATTTCACCAATAAGACAGGAGTGATATATCGTCCTCCCGTCTTTGCTTGGCCGAAGTGAGCCATAATGACAATCAAAATTGTCCAGTCGAGAGGAAGTTTCTACTTACTTGAGTGTGCCTCACATCAAGACGTAGGTACGTGCCCCACAAATTAAATTTGACATGCGGAATATTATCTTCTGTTCAAATCACAAATCGCCACAGACGCACGAGTAGATTAGAAATTTGTGTCTACAGCCATCAAAATACAATTAAACTGTTGTTCGTTGTTATTTTGCAATGACCATAATATTAATATGTCACGCATATCCCTAAGGGCCGTTTCAGGTGCGCTATGTTGTAACGTGTGACATGAAGTCACCCGACGATATGACATAATTGTGACGTAACCTCAATACACGTATCGAGGCGAGCCGCCCAAGCACACGGCTCACCATAGATATGCCATGGTGAAACACCTATTTGTGTATGGGGACAATGAATAATGCCAGTATTAGAGTAGCGTTAATTTCTCGAATGCTATTGACTCACTCCGGTAGTACGTCACAATGATGTCATATGACGTCATGTCGACCGGGCGACTTCAACTCGCAAGTTACAACATAAGGCCCCAGCACCGCGATTTCCTAACTCTCGTCTCGTGTGGCACCAGACGAGATGACGTAATTGTGACGTCACGCTCGAGGCATGCCGACCGCGCACAGAATAACCATAGAAAATTTTATTATGATACACCTATATGTGTATGGTGACAATGAATAGCGCCGCTGTCTGACCACTCGCTATTTTCTCGAATGCTATTATCACTCCGGTAGTACGTCATAATGATGTCATATGACGTCATCTCGACCGGGAAGCTTGCACTCGCAAGTTCTAACATAGAGCCCCAGACGGGACACCGGTGTCGCGCTCGATATAATATAGAAGGCCTTTGTATTCGAATAAAGGGGCCTTTGTATTATGTTTATGAACGCTCAATGTATAATTTCGCGTTATTAATTAGAACATAAAACTGGCTGCGGTAATAAAAACAAGTGTATCTGCGGCTTGACAATGTAGCGGCCGACGGAAAAGTGTACCGGTGTTCCGTCTGAAACGGGCCTAACACTTCCATTTTGGTGTCTGTCACTGTTGAGGAATGTAAATCTTGTAATAATGTCTTATTTAGGTATATCTCTCCAACAATCCCTGTGAGCATTTTCTTGCCAGATCTGGCATTTTTCGATAAGCATCTAGCTTGCAAAAACGCATCTGGCTTGTGGCGTTTTTACTACTCTAACAGCTTTAAATGTGCTGAAAATACGCTAGATATTTAGTTTATTTATTTGTATGCGCATCAATTTTCTGACTACTAATCAAATACCTACTTAATGCAGGTTGGTCGGTACCTATTCTAGTATACAAAAGTATACATTAGTAGTAAACAATATGAGCATTCATGGCCTTATAATGAAATTGTATCACGACCCAGTGTTGCATATGAAGACCGCGCAGATCTACCTAGCGACAGTCGCATGTACCCTTCGAAACGTATAGATGTTTCGTTGCGGCGAGCCGGTATAGGAATGACCAATTCGTAGGTGTTTGTATGCGAACTGGCGTTTTCGACTCGGAGCCCGAAAAGCATGCAACTTGTCGGTTACAACAGCAGATGTTTTTTTTCAAACTAAACAATTGGACCAATCTGCGGAGCTCCATTTGCCAACGTGTGTTTTGTGAATAACGATGACGACACATCGACGTATTCGACACGTTGCAGGCGGAACGAGTTTTGATGTAAGAGCCGGCTAAAATTCGATGGACGGATGGACGAAATCATCAAATTCGGCAGCGAAGAGCTAGGAATCGAAAATAGTGGAATGAGATAGGGGAGGCTTTCACGGAGTAGCATATGACGCGGCCAATGATAATGATAGTGACTTAACGATATAGGAACAATTTAATATACAACAATATAACATAATAAGATACAAGTTAGATAATTGTGGGTAATATAAAAGTAACTCTGCCTGTTGACTAATCAGAAAATAATCATATCTAATAATGAAACTAGTTAAGTATCTCAAATTATAGTTTTTTTGTTGTTGACTGGTTACTATTTTTAAAGAAGAATATTACATTCTTCAAATCATCATCATTACACACGCCATACTTAATGTCGAAAAAGAGTAAGGCAAAATCATTAGGTACTTGCATAATTGGCTAACTGTATACGTCGTAGGTAGAATATTTTTAACAGGTTTTACAAGCGAGTAGTGGACAGGCAACGTTTCGATTAGTCGATTCTTTTCCATAAACAATTTAACCAGGTGAAGCACACCTTTGGCACAAACAAAGCCATGATTATTCTCGAAGGATGCTTGGCTACCATCTCCAGTGACGTCCCGTGGGGGTAGGCAGATTGAGCGTCGCTTGAGGGCAGCAGTTACTTGAAGGGCGGCAAATCGAGGAGAATCATTCGATATATATTATGGAAATAGGTAAATAAACATAATAATAATATGTATTAATATGATGGAAATAAAATGTATTAATTAACATTAAGGTTTAAAAGGACTGTGATTATTTTGTCGGATTCGCGATGTCTAGTTGACTTCCGTTATCACGTGCAAATTTGCGAATTATATTTGAATTATAGGTAGGTACACAAGTAGTCAAGTACCTAATTAATTTATCAAAATATTTTTGCCAGTCATTCGCGAGTTTTGAATTTTGTCAAGTGTATTTTTAAATGTATCTGAAACAGTGGATGGCATTTAAATTAGATTTAGTGGTATATATTTTGTCAGTAATGTATACAACACATTTCTTAGATATTGAAGTCATGAAAGGATGATAAAAAAAATACTATATAAAAATGTGTAGAGCAGTTTTGGTGCAGCCTAGGGGCGGCATTTTGTCTAGGGACGTCACTGACCATCTCCATCCTAGTTAGTGGTCCTTGAATATCGTGAGCTTTATTACGCCCTGAATCGATAAAAGCGTCATTATAGTATTAAGTACCTATTTATATATAGATTATAGAATATGTACTTAGGTATGACATTGTTTCACACCAAATATTGTTGTTGGATCAGCAGTGGTGAGTTTAGATATGTGGAGGGCAGACGCACTGACTGATTTTAAGCCCGCCTCACGATAAAAAAATAAGCAAAAACGATAAATTCCAACTACCAACGAACTCATGGGTACTTCCATAGTAAAAAAAATCTATTTCCTAGAATGTCATTTTGTAGAATTATATAACCACTAGAAAACATCTTTTGGAAAAAATACGATACCCAGGGGGATTTGAACCCGCGTCTCTAGAATTCGCGTACATGCGCTCATTGTTTTCAAAATGACCAACTATTCGTTGAAATTTTTTTTTTTATTATTATTGTAGACGTTTATTTTACTAAGAGTGTTCACCTACAAGTTGTTACGAGTTGTCGCATCCACAGGTGGTTATAATAATTATTACGGTCGTTAGTGTCCGTTTGTGTTGTCCGCGCTATTGTGTCTATTATGCATCAGAATATTAAAGTAAACATTTGACTCCTCAAATGGATGCCTTGGTGACGGTGAGAGTGGGGCCAAACTTTTCGGTTGAAGGCTTTTCGACAGCAAAATTATCCAGGACACGATCTTCGGTCATGAGGTCCTGACGAAGGGGAAGAAGAGGTAAAATTCCAATCACATAAATAATTTGTAATATTATTTTCAAGGGTTCGGTCCCGACCCCCTTTGTATGCGCGTCTGAGTATTTTATTACAACGTTTTTATTAGGTCGTATTCTTATTTGTCCGGTAAAAATCTTGCAATCGATTTTTAACTACCTTCCCGACTAGCTAGACATTTGAAACTTTTAGAATATATCAGAACACGATGCCAATGCATTGTTTTAATACTTTTTAGCCATCTTTAATCTGTAGAATTAAATTATTCATTTTCAGTTAATTCTGTTTTGCATGAAAAGTTATTTCGGAAGAAATCCGTAATACAATCCACTATTATTGGTTGCTGGGGTGGGGTCCTAACAACTAAATTATTAATATATACGTGCGTTACTATGTAAATCAATATGAGTGTCAAAATGATTCTATCAAATACAATTCTTTTGATCGTTTAAGCTAGTCAAGTCAAGTTTATATGATTCAACAGAAAATTTAAAAACGTTGTATATAAAAAGTTCTTTTTATCTTGTAATTATTTCTAATAATGTTTTCTGAAGTACTTTAATTGCTATGAATACAAGGAAAAGCCACAGTGCGCATCTGGATTTTAAATAAGTACTCGTATTAAGAAAATTTGTCGTTTCTAAAATAAACGATAGAATTTTTTAATTCTTCAATTACGACTATTATGAGCATAACTTCTTTTGCACTAGGAAATGCTCCATTAATGGACAGTTAATAAAACTCGATCTAGAATGAACATAGATATCTACGTAATGTATACATACGACTCACTTTCCCTTTAAGTTATAGGCATGCGTTTATACTCGTATTATTATGAACAACTTACAAAAAAATATGTACAACGTAATGAACACTGCTGAGATAGAAACCAAGTATCGTTTGAATTAATATGTATTGCTAAGCTCTCTTATTGATTTACAATAATCAGTGGTCGAAATAAAAAAGTTGATGAACCGGATAATTTTCGATAATTTTCCAAAAATATTAAAGTGTACAGAGTTTTTTTTTTATAATTACATTATATTAAAATAAAAACAATAACAGTCTTTGGACATCCGATAAGGACCACTACTAAAGAATTGGACCAGCAACATTTTTCAGCTCACAAACGAAAAAAACTATTTTTTACAAAATCTGCTATTAAAATATTATGGTAATAATTATTTTTCTTTCCTTTATCTGCTTTTGTTTGTTTGTCTACCCACGGGCCGAATAATGTATTCTTTATAATTGTTTAATTAGTGTTCAAATAATAATAGCATACAACAGTGATCCCCAACCTTTTTATCACCGCGGACCGATCAACGTTTGATAATTTTACCGCGGCCCGCTGAGGGGGACGACGACGTTGATTGTTTATATTTAAGATTGTTTTGGTTTAAAATTTTTAATTTATTTGTATTTAAACATACCTTCAAAATAAAATACAGTTACACCAAAAATTATTAGTGATTTAACATTTTAACTCACTAGAACGCTAAATCAATGAGAACCATGAGCTTGTTTCTTTGCAACGAGACATATTCCACCATGACTTTAATCCAGAATACCGGCAGACTTGTTGTCTGGAACGTAGTTTTAAGGTAGTGATGTCTCTCAGCTCCCGGTTAACCTTGACAAAAACATTTATGTGTTTTTCTCAAAGCCTGGGTGTTTGTGATTGTTCAAAATTACTAACAACCACCTTGTACGAAAAAGCAAGGACATGGTTATTAATAATTCTAAAAAAAAAAAAAAAACCTCTCGTCCATGGAAAGTCGCACAAACCCGAGAGAAATACACCACAATAAAATGGAAATAATTTAATGTTCATTTGGCGGCCCGGTACCATTTGATCCACAGACCGATTCCGGTCCGCGGACTGGGGTTGGGGACCACTGGCATACAATATCCACAGATATTAAAGATATCGGAAGGCGAATTCTACAATAGTAAACCTAAATACTGATGAATCGTACAAAATCTTCATTAATCATAGTTTATCTTTATATTAACATCGCCTAATCGTTGTAATAAAACAACACAAAATTCTATTAACGTACGTAGAAATAGACTTTGTTGAAAAAAATGTAATTAATGTAACGATTTTCATAATGATTTCCGAACCGGAACGCCTTTTTAATTTTTTCACGAAACGGAACGGTAGTCTCGAGAATTTCACGTACCGGAACTGCGCTCCGGTGCGTTCCGGTCCATTTCGAGCGCTTACATACCTACTACAATTTACAGTATAGGTACAGACCGAGGGGACTTTGTTTAATGGCTTGACTCCCATCATTCCTATACCAAAACTGAAGTCGCCTTAGTTGGTCTATGTCGTAATTATCAGACATTTGAAGTTCTTATTGAATTTAATAAAATTGGAAGATTACTATCTGCAATGCTCCGAAAAATTCCCGTTATTTTGTAATCTCTATCTAGTACGACAGTTCACGGTGAAGTGTGTTAAGACGAAATATATTTCAAATAAATACGGATAATATATTACGAGTATAATATGTAATTGTCTTTCTCATCTGTTTTGTGACACAAGGTAGGGAGCATCATCGACACCCCTGCCCGTGCATATCTGGTCATGAGTGACGTCAGGGTACGTGGGTTAAATAGGTGCAAGTGCGGTAAATCAATGCATCATTCTTGGTCATTTCTTAATGCTTCAAAATATTATTATTGTATACACGAGCCAGCGATGCGTCCCCCTCTTTATTTATCCCCCTGCTTGTCGCCGTCTTCTCTTTGTCGTGTCAGTCGCAATTGGAAACACGTGTTCAATTAATATGATTACCATGATGACTGTATGGCATGTATGTCCAGCGCAAGTTTGGCAGAAAACGAATTGATTTGTTTTTCACATGACATGAGATGAGTCTTGCAACACCACTACTATCCTTGTCTCAGACCAAAGTAAAAAATAACATCGACATCGCATGCCATTTTTCAAGTGCTTTCACGGTGATCATTTCAGATACAAACGTAGAGGGTGTAATGCCGTGTCCACATTGGCAACAATGAAGTTAAGTGCCCTCTACCAACCCCGCCCGGCACCACGCTCGGTCTTAATCGAGCGTATAACGGGACCCATCAATTGGTGATGTGAAGCATCTGATATCAATTGGACTGGGAGTGTCCTGGGAGAAGATGCCCAAGACTAAGGTTGCTTCGCTCAGAGTGGGCTCTGACTGAGTTTACTTTAATGCAAAGTGCCAGGGAGAGAAAAAGCACATGGGAATTACGAAAAAGAAAATGAAGTTACGTTGGGTATAAATCAAAAAGAACGAAGCTAATCATACGGGCAGAAAAATTTATGCCAAGAGATCTTCACGCCCGCAGTAAGACGCCGCAAATTTTTTAAAAGCAAGATAATTGGCCTTTGTATCAACCATGTCGGACGGGCCGATGGGCCCAACAGCTGTTTGGACCGACATGAGCATTTCCTCCCGTTCGGAGCACATTCTCAGACATACCCAGAGGATGTGGTTGGCATTCTGTATTTCCCCTCGGCAGCGACGTCCCGTGGGGGTAGGCAGATTGAGCGTCGCTTGGGGGCGGCAGTTACCCAAATCAGGCAAATCGAGGATAATCATTTTGTATATACAGAAATAGCTACCAAATCTGAGTATTTAATAACGAAAATATCTTTCCTTTAAAAAATATCAGCTCACCGGTTAGAAACAAAACGTATTAATTGACATAAAAGGTTTAACATGACTGTATTTTTTGTCGGGTTGGCGATGTCTAGTTTACTTCCGTTGCCCTTCGACGTCCTTCGTGACCAAATATAACACGAGCATTGATGATAAAAATTATTGTATAAAAAATGGGGCGGCATAGTGGCCATGCCCAGGGGCGGCATTTTGTCTTGGGACGTCACTGCCTCTCGGCATGGACATGTCGGACGGCTTGCAAGTCCAAGCGGTGTCCACATTGGCAACAAGTTGCTGGCAACCTCATTAAATTTCACGATAATTATCATAATTTATATGACCATAAATTATTTTAATCGAAATTTAATGAGGTTCCCAGAAACTTGTTGCCAATGTGGACATCGCTTAAGAATAAACGATATTACGTGATTTTTCGTCTAAATAGATTCGCAGTGTAATTTTCTGTTACTATTTTCGTGCTAGGATAATTAATATTAATTGTATTGATTTATTTTCTAAAGGCAACGTCATAATTTAGTAGTTGTGTTAAAAATTACTATCTGGTGGTAAAACTTCTGGAACGGGATCAAAGTCTGGCAAATTGACATTTTGCGTAGTACCTAATATTTTTAAACTGAATTAGTCCAAGCATTATAATAATTTATGTTTTCGTTTTTAGATTTAATTAATTAGAAAATTGAAGTAGACAATACTAGCAACAGATACCCATTATCAAAAGTCAACGCACGCCACTGATAGGTACCTAATTAATTGATGAAATCAAGGAATGCCTAAGTGTATCGAGCTAATAAAAATGATTTAATATGATGTTGAAAAAATCATTCTTTTGTTTTACTGTTACCAGACTTAGGTACTTACTGCCCTCCTACTTTATTGCCACGTTTTACTTAGCTCGTATTCTTGTTTGTCCGGTGGTTGTTTATCCAGTACAAATCTCGCAATCGATTTTTAACCAGCTTCCCGGCTAGCTAGACATTTGAAACTTTTAGAATATATCAGAACACGATGCCAATGCATTCTTTCAATACTTTTAGCCATCTTTAAGTAGAATTGAATTCATTTTCAGTTAATTCTGTTTTGTATGAAAAGTTATTTCGGAAGAAATCCGTAATCCAATCCACTATTATTGGTTGCTAAGGAGGTGGTCCTAGCAACTAAATTATTAATATATACGTGCGTTACTATGGAAATCAAAATGACATTTCAGTATTCTATATTTGTTTGTTTGTTGCAAAATAGCAAAAAAATGATTTGTTGACAATAATTACCTTATTTGTCCTAAATTATTAATACATAGAATTGTCAAGCTTATATGATTCAACAGAAAATTTAAAAACATGGTATATAAAAAGTTCTTTTTATCTTGTAATTATTTTAATTAGTGTTTGAAGGCGTACAACGTACAAGTCAGGCAGCAAAATATATAATTTGTAGGTACATTGATATGAAAATAGTAATAGATATTTATAAAAGTACACAAGTTTACATGAGTCCATTTCATGAGAAATCCATTTTTTTTTTAAATACTTATAATACTTTTAATACAAAGCAATTCTCTACATTTTGAATCCCTATCTGATAATGACGATAATAATTATTGTGTTGTGAAAACTACACCTAACTCACTGCATGTCAGTACATTCTACTTGAATCATCGGCAAATCAATTTTATTAATACCTTTTATACTTAGTCTTAGTGCTAAAAATCATCCAGAAATAGGAACGACCGAATTCGAAAGATAAAGAGTCGTTTTTAGAAAGTTAAAGGCAAATTTGTGTTGTTTTTTGTCTTGTTTAAGTTTGAACAAAAACTCTTTATCTCCGCATTCCTAACTATTTCCAAGCAGGACTATCGCGTCACTTTAAATTTTAAATAAAAGTGAGATTCTTTTGTTTTCTTATCTTTATTTTGTTTTTAAACTAAAAAAAAATGTTAAAGTGGTCGTTAAAATTTAAATAGACTTGCGCCAAAACTTGTGTCTCAGATTACACGCCGCACATAGCGACATTAAAATTGTGTCGCACACTGTCAGAATTAAATGAATAAAGTGCCATCTCAAAAGCTAGGTCTTTTAGGGAGAATTTATAACAGGAGAGCTAATTTTATTATTATAAACGAACACGTTGATATATATTAGTATGTATATTTTTTTTTAAATATTACTAAGACGAACGATTAAATTAGTAACAAGCTGCCGTGATTAATTTGTAGCTAACTCCACTATGCTATCGCCCAACACATTTTTAGTTTCCATAGATAAATTATTAAACATACAGATAGTAAAGATAAACCCTGAAACTTGAATATATTATGAACGGATGGGATTGTTTTCTTAATTACAACATAAATTAGCCATTTAGTTAGATCACGAATATGGGTTGTCGTGTACTAGAACCAAAACATTCACAATATAATACAAATATAGCTCTAAATACCAGTAAGTGGAAAAACCATGTCAATTATTGTATATAAATAAGCAGCCAAATACACAGAACTCCATACGTACATACTCAGTAGCTGTCATTTATTAAAGCATCAAAGCAGATAGTATTCAAATTGCTATGTCTATCAATTATGTGAATCCAACCTCACTAAGGATGTTGCAGAATTTCCAATAAGTAATATAATACAAAACTTTCATAAGACTCTCTTCAGTTATATTTGACTCCATTTCTAACCCTTTGGTCGGTACTATTTTTATGATAAAAAAATGGTTTTGTTCAAAGAACCTGTAGGGTGAATTATTTGACTCCATTTCTAACCCTTTGGTCGGTACTATTTTTATGATAAAAAAATGGTTTTGTTCAAAGAACCTGTAGGGTGAATACCCTACCATCCTCATGACTTGGCAGGAAACCATCAATTTATAACTACAATGTATCTTGCAGCATAATATTGTTAAAATTGCAAATCAAGCGATGTATGTGAATCAATCAAATTTCAACAAAGCTAATTTAGCAAAAATAATTCAATAATTATATTAATCAATTATTTATAATTTACAAAACGATTTATCATGATATGCACAAAAGTTGTTTATATGAAAATCAATCTTGCCTAATTATTAAAAACTGCTTGAATGTTAAATAAAAATCAATTATTTATAAACGAGCCATGCATTACACAACAAAGCATGATTATCAAAATATTCAAGTAGTGATACGAGGGTGGGTCAATAATTCCTTAGAAAAAAGCATTAAAACAGGTTTTATTTTTGTATTTTTTTTTTATTTCTCAACATAATTTCCTTGGAGCTCAATACACTTGGTTAGACGTTTCTCATTTTTTTTTAAACCGTCAGAAAAATAAGTTTTCGGAAGGTCCTCAAAATAAGCATTTGTCCGATCGATGACTTCTTCATTTGAAAAAAAACGTTGTCCAATTAGCCATTTTTTTAAGTTTGGGAAAAGGAAAAAGTCACTGGGGGCTAAATCTGGCGAATACGGTGGGTGGTCGACCAATTCGAACTTCAATTCTTCAATTTTAGCCATTGATCGTAAACATGTGTGAACACGGGCATTGTCCTGATGAAAGAGGATTTTTTTCTTGTTTAAATGAGGCCGTTTTTCTTCAATTTTGTTTTTTAGCTGGTCCAATAAAGATGCATAATAATCCCCTGTTATTGTTTTTCCTTTTTCCAAATAGTCAACAAAAATAATTTCACGTGCATCCCAAAATACAGTAGCCATAACCTTACCAGCTGATTTAACGGTTTTCGCCTTCTTTGGACATGGTTTGCCTTCGCAATCCACTGCTTTGACTGTTCTTTCGTCTCGGGAGTGTAGTGGTGTATCCGTATTTCATCTACAGTCACAAAGCGACGAAAAAATTCATCCGGATTGCGTTGCATGAGCGACAACAGGGCTTTAGAGGCCACCACCCTACTGCGTTTATTGTCGACTGTGAGCAAACGCGGCACCCATCTTGCAGAAATATTTTTCATGCCCAATTTGTCATGTAAGATAGAAATGACGCTACCTTTTGAGATCCCTGTAACCTCAATTATCTCACTCAACTTTAATCTTCGGTCACTTAACACCATATCGTGGATTTTATTGATCATTTCTGGTGTAGTCACCTCTACAGGACGTCCTGAGCGTGGTTCATCCTTTGTTGATGTACGACCACGTTTAAATTCATTTAACCAGTTATAAATAGTTGCAAGTGAAGGAGCAGATATGCCGTGAACTAAATCCAACTCATTTTTTATTTCCTTTGCTGTTAACCCTTTTATATTAAAATGTTTAATAACAACTCTAAACTCAATTTTCTCCATTTTCCATTTTTCCATTTTCCACAAGCAATTTTTTTTTTAAATGTACGAGAAACACACAACAACCCGACCAATCTGATTGAAACTTCGCAGCATACTGAATCGGTAGTGCCGCTGCATGAAAACAAACCGCTTGCAGTACTAGTCGCGCCACCTGTCGGCTTTTCTAAGGACTTATTGACCCATCCTCGTAGCAGCATTTTCTATTGTATCGAATCACTATAAAAATACTCATTACATGAAATCAATATGTCAGTCAGTTATCAAAGATTTAACCATAAGGTTATCGTGTCGCTCCGCCCGATCGCACTTCGCAATTCGTCAGAACGCATAATCGTGATTTCACTCATCTAAATTATAATCTGTAAACGTACCTGTAATAATTAAATTAATATTTATTTGGAAGGAGATAATAAAACCAGGGTTCATTTCATTCACGCACCAAACTCTGAGTTATTCATTTTGGAGTCAAACCAACCAACCCTGCCTGTTCCTTATTCCATCTCACCTCCGATAAACCTGTACTATAAATATAAGTCTTATTACCTATGTTATTTCTATTGGGTAGGTATTTTAGGTTTATATTTATATTTATAGGTTATTAAAAATGTTTTGCAATCGCATGCAGTATGATTATGTTGGTAAACTCCACAAATATTAAAATCGCTTAGTTGCCATTCCGATGTTCATTGTGATTACTTACTTACTCGACTGCAGTTATAAACTTTTTTACACAATTTTTTCATGATTTCATAATTTCAACTAAATAATACTGCCGAAGTGTATTGTATTGGCTGCTTATCAACCCAAGCGAATCACTTGTAGTTAACTTAATCAGTGGACGAAGGTTTTTTTCAAATATTTAGTTTTGTTAGTTTCGTACAACAAAAATAAATTAATAGAGACCAAAATAAGGACAGAATCACTTTTGTACACATACATGTTCCTGTGTGCGCCGTAAAGACATGACATTATTTTTTTTTGTTCATGTTTATTTCTTAGTCATCGCATCATCATCATCATCATCATCATAAAGGCGTGTTTGTACAAACTGAGGCGAACTGGTAATTTGAGATCGCCCCCAGATTTGGTTGGAACTTGAACTCGCTTATTATTAATGCATGTGTGTGGCACATTTGCTTGTTTACGTGCGTGTTCGCAAAAATCGCCGGTTGAGAACTTTGAGAGAAGACTGGGTTTTTAGATATTTCCTGTAACCGTATTAACTACAGTTTTAAAGCATCAATCAAAACTAAAATCGACAGTTCCCTAACATTATAACTAGGGATTCCAATCCCGGGATCCCGAGCTATTTTTGATACCTATGAATCCCGGGATTGATAAACATAATCCCGGGATTTCGGGATTGATTTTTATCACTTTTTATGGAACATAAAATAAAAGCGAAAATATAACAGAAAAAATACTTTTAATAAAAAATAACTACATTAGAAATAAACTCAGTTTGAATGAAGTTTGATTTATACCCATGTGTAAGTTGCCGATTAATTTTATTTTTTCACATAAATTAATAAACATGAGAAAGATTGGAAAAAAACAATGGTTCGCACTTTTAAGTAATTCCACCATGATCTCATACGTTTTACGGATATTTCATATTTGGCTGACTAATTAGATTTATGAAGCGGAAAGGCCATAAGTAGGTACCTACGCCATGATTATTTGCTTTACTATTTTAAATCTCGCTAATCCATTCGTTAAGTCTTTACTATCAGAAACAGCAATCTCGTATTAAATTCACATTATTATTTATATATATATATATATTTAATATTATTTACTCCATTAAAATACTTTGGACGCGGAAGACGCACACGGCGCGTAATGAACAGGCGGCCGATCGATGTAATTAACGTGCATTTTAAAGGGGACAATTAAAATCTCATTATCTATTCAGCAGCGAATGCGTTAAACTTATGTATTTCCAAGATTGAACTTAGATATACAATATTAAAAATAAATGTCTTAAATATTATTAATTATACTAGATTTATTTTTGACCGATGTTATCAATGTTATGTGTAAATATAAAAATTTTATATTAACAAAGGAAAAAAATTCCAATCCCGGGACCAATCCCGGGATCCCGGGATTGTCAAATTGTAATCCCGAAATCCCGGGATCAGAATTTTTGCTCGGGATTGGATTCCCTAATTATAACAATATCACAAGTTATATATATTTCCACGTGTTCAATAAAATGTATGTGGAATCCCGAATCTGAATTGTAGGAAAATAATAGTCATTTGAAAAATTCAGGGTTCGCTGAGGTACCCGTGTACCTACCAATTATGTGAAGAGGCCGCCTCCTGCACCTGTAGATTATACCAACACTAGATAGTGGACACCCACCTATCAAATTGATTTCTCATACACCTCTGTTATACCTAACGTGACCATTCGTCCCGTTTCGAATGGGACGGTCCCGTTTTCAGATAGCCTATCCCGTTGTCACCAAGCACAGCTTCAGGACGCCGAAATGTCCCGTTTTCGGAAAGACAGCAACACATGGTAACAATTAGGAAATATATTTGAATGGGCGAATTTAACCAAAATCCTACGAGGGAAGAAATTCAAAGTGTAATGGATGTATTAATTGAAAAGGCATTCATCAATTGTAACAAAGATACAGAAGTATTTCATAAGTATTCACTTATTTCTGACTACATTACAACGCAAAAAGTGACAGTATGGAACACTGAACCGTCTTTTATCTTATAAATAAGTTGTGGACGATGGAAAAAAACACAGTTTCAAGTCGCAGTTCTTAAACTGTCTTAAAGCAAAGTAGATTGCAAAGCAAAGTCCTGCCAAAAATTTCATTCTTATTTGAAATCAAAACCAAATATACTTGAGCAAATTTTATTCTTCAGAAAAATACATAAATTATATTTTGTTTTCACGTGTTCATTTCTGTTCTTTTCATCAATAAATGAAAAATATGAAGAAATATGCATTTTCTTGAATGTGTAAGTATAGTAAGTACATGTCCCGTTTTGAGGAAAAAAATAAATGGTCACGTTAGTTATAATACCACATACGCAAAGCATAAAATAATGTAGTAGGTACCTACTTAATCACTTTTTATGTTTGAAATTTAAACTAAACGTTCTTTTTTACCTTCACTTTCGTCTTGGTATTTTTTTTAATTTCACAAATTCTCCTTTTATCGAAGAAAAAAAAATATATTATGCATGTCATACGAGGGTGGGTCAATAATTCCTTAGAAAAAAGCATTAAAACAGTTTTTATTTTTGTATTTTTTTTTTATTTCTCAACATAATCTCCTTGGAGCTCAATACACTTGGTTAGACGTTTCTCAATTTTTTTTAAACCGTCAGAAAAATAAGTTTTCGGAAGGTCCTCAAAATAAGCATTTGTCTGATCGATGACTTCTTCATTTGAAAAAAAACCTTGTCCACTTAGCCATTTTTTTAAGTTTGGGAAGAGGAAAAAGTCACTGGGGGCTAAATCTGGCAAATACGGTGGGTGGTTGACCAATTCGAACTTCAATTCTTCAATTTTAGCCATTGATCGTAAACATGTGTGAACACGGGCATTGTTCTGATGAAAGAGGATTTTTTTTCTGTTTAAATGAGGCCATTTTTCTTCAATTTCATTTTTTAGCTGGTCCAATAAAGATGCATAATAATCCCCTGTTATTGCTTTTCCTTTTTCCAAATAGTCAACGAAAATAATTTCACGTGCATCCCAAAATACAGTAGCCATAACCTTACCAGCTGATTTTACGGTTTTCGCCTTCTTTGGACATGGTTCGCCTTTCGCAATCCACTGCTTTGACTGTTCTTTCGTCTCGGGAGTATAGTGGTGTATCCATGTTTCATCTACAGTCACAAAGCGACGAAAAAATTCATCCGGATTGCGTTGCATGAGCGACAACAGGGCTTTAGAGGCCACCACCCTATTGCGTTTATTGTCGACTGTGAGCAAACGCGGCACCCATCTTGCAGAAATATTTTTCATGCCCAATTTGTCATGTAAAATAGAAATGACGCTACGTTTTGAGATCCCTGTAACCTCAATTATCTCACTCAACTTTAATCTTCGGTCACTTAACACCATATCGTGGATTTTATTGATCATATCTGGTGTAGTCACCTCTACAGGACGTCCTGAGCGTGGTTTATCCTTTGTTGATGTACGACCACGTTTAAATTCATTTAACCAGTTATAAATAGTTGCAAGTGAAGGAGCAGATATGCCGTGAACTAAATCCAACTCATTTTTTATTTCCTTTGCTGTTAACCCTTTTATATTAAAATGTTTAATAACAGCTCTAAACTCAATTTTCTCCATTTTCTATTTTTCCATTTTCCACAAGCAATTTTTTTTTTAAATGTACGAAAAACACACAACAACCCGACCAATCTGATTGAAACTTCGCAGCATACTGAATCGGTAGTGCCGCTGCATGAAAACAAACCGCTTACAGTACTAGTCGCGCCACTTGTCGGCTTTTCTAAGGACTTATTGACCCACCCTCGTATTTTCAACTACTTACTTAATAATATATCAGCGATGTAATTTTTCAATGAATAGAAAAACCAAAAATGGCATATACCTAATTGAACAAAGTTGAGTTTAGAAAAAAATACAATCGCCTACATACAGCTTTTATTTTTTCAATATTTTGACGCAAACTTTTGGTATTTCTTAGAAGGCATTTGCAAAATCTGTAAACTTTTGTACTTTAATTCATAAAATTATTTTGCGTCTATTCACAGAAATCCATACCTTAAAAAACCCTATTTTGTTATAGTAGGTAGGTATGTATTCATTAGGCAATGTGCGAAAAGTGCTTCGAAGCCTCTACGATTCTTTAAATTTCATCCAAGTTTCTACTTAATTATGCTCAGTTTCGATTGAAACAACTGAGCTACAAAGTGACGAACAAAATAGATATTATTATGTACTTACCTACAATAAAATTAGATTCGATTTTGATAACCATTTACCACATTTACCTATTGACCAAACGATACTTTAAACATTTTTATTAATACAATACATACGTAGGCAGATAAAATGAAGTCTTGCTCTGTTAAATTATCCAATAATCGCTTTTTAAATCAACTAGGACGTTTCGCAAGCGGTAGGCAACGAGGTCAAGAAATTAAGACGCCCAGCTAACAAAGGGTCAATGGAGTTAATAATAGTAGAAAAACATGGTTTCCGCGTAAGACAAAAGTACAGCGTTGCGTTGCCAGAAACGAGTTGTAAACCAGCGCCAAGGGCGCTAATTATAAACCTCTACTACCAGGCAGTCCAGGCACACTTCGCCATTATTATTCACTGCGTTGTTAAATTAATATTATATTATTCATCAAAGTATTACCTGGAAAAGTCGTATAGATACTCATCATATGCAATCAATGACTAAACAGTGGGGGACAGATAGAAACGTGTTTATTTGTTATTTAATGAAATGATCATTATTTATTTTTTCAGTTGTAGGTACCTATCACGTAATATAAAATTATTTTGTCAACAAATATTTCTGTTAAATAGTTAAGTTACAATTATCACGAATTGGCACCAAACAAACAAATGTTAAATTTTATTATAAGTATATAATAGTAGTTTTATACCTATATATATAGTGTAGAATATCTAGATATTTAATCTTGCAAGTAAACATATTATACATTCATTTCTTGTATCGTGTTAACTGGCAATTTATATTAATGTATTAATTAAAATAAAGCACAATATGTAGTAGTAATTCCATTTAGTTAAATATTAATCTGGATAGGCTTCGATAATATTTATTATACCAACAAATTTTGCAAAGCAAAATTATTTAGTGAATATAATAATTTTATAATATTATAAAGAATATTTAAATAAATAATTAAAAATTATTGTATATAATTAACCTGTTGACAATGTCCCTTTGCAGAAGACGAAATCGGTCCTGATTAATATTAAACTAAGTGGAATTAGTGCTACATATTGTGTTTTATTTTAATTAATACAAAGGCATTAGTTAATAGCATTAAAGTCAACGTGTGTTACTAACGAAATTTACCCTATTTTTATAGTTTTTTCGGCGTACAGAAACATGACATTACAAATGTGTTTAATTAGCTAATATTGGTAAAAATATTGCGATGTGGGCTAAATCCACTGTAAGCCCGTCCAATCTGACGGGCATTGTCACAAGTAACGGTTCCCGAACCCAGACGAAATGGCCCGCGGGTATCGGAACCACAAGACAACCGATAGTAAGCCATCTGGCTCACCACTATTAAATATTTTTTTACGCCAGACACCCAACTTTGAATTCGCCCGTTGCCATTATTATGTTTGATTTCTAGTTTTATGACCGGCGGCCATCACGAAGCGACCATTATCCATTGTAAGATCGACTATAAGTATAATACCTCTGTAGCCTGTAAGTTCTTAACTATTATAATAAAACTACATTATGCATACATAATCCAGCTAAGAAAGGAGGTGGCGATCAAAACCAGACAATTACGTTCTTAAAGAACATTGCTCTATCAAAAGCCTGTATGTATATTATATCAGATTTTCGTCGCAACTGACAAAATATTTTAAGATATAATTATTATTTATGTCAATTAGGCTATGCGTTTTCTTGACAAGCTCGGAAATTATCAAATGTCGAATCTCTTCTTTGACGTACACTCATGGCTGAGGATCGTGACCACTTTTAAATTTTGTCATCCTTTAAGCGACCGAGACTTTCCATCCTTCTCGATCTTCCGTTTCTTGCAGGCCAGAATGAATGGTGCCCCCAGTCAGCTATTTCACTTGGTGGCTCCAGCGCGAAGACGCTCTTCCTCTGCTTCGCCTTCCCTGGAGGCCACCCAAAACCACCAGTCTCTCCAGGTTGTCCGGTCCGCGCCGGACATTATGTCCAAAAAACTGCAGAATTCGTCCCAGAGATATTGTTGAGAGCCGTTCCTTTATCTGCAGTCTCTGGATGATTGACTGGTTCGTCCTGTGCTCCGTCCAAGAAATACGAAGCATTTGGCGCCAACACCACATCTCAAAGGCATCATTTGCCTTCCGTTCCCTTGCCTTCAGGGTCCAAGACTCGACTCCGTATAAAAATATAGAGAACACTAATGTTTGCACAAGCATCATTTTTGTGGCAATCGAAATTCCCCGATCCTTCGATATAGTGGTAAGACATGTCATCGCATTTTTTGCAATCTGTGTGTGCTTCTTATTTCTGCTTCACATCCGCCCTTTCCACTGATGGTCGATCCCAGATATACAAACTCGTCCACGTCTGAGTTTTGGAGTGTACTTGCTGTTGGTAGAAGGATAGCCCAATCGGCAAACATTAGCTTGGTCTTATTCCTATTAAATGTAAATCTCCTTGTTGAAATGTACCTAAGTAAATTAAATTTTCTAACGGCATTAATCTATATGCGAAAGAATGGATACTGAACTGTAGAGATAGAGCTGTAGATTTTTTGGGCGTGTCCGGAAATTTGTACAGTTGGCCGTGACCTATTTATTATATCGGAATTATATAGTCCACGATGGCCGAGCCGTCGCCGCGTCGGTCCCGGGTTCTTATCCCGGGGTCTGGTAAATTCGCATGTGTAGGTATTGGTCCCAGTGGCGAAGGGTGGAGGTAGGGATTCAACATACATAAATAGTGCACACTAAACTTTCAGTCATACTTACCTATCTGATTTCATTCAACTAAAATACAATTAGCAGATGGTGATAGTTAGTTTTCAAAATCCAATTAAACCCTGCCTAACCAAACCATAATAGTTTAGGAATGCTATAGCCGGTCCGACAAAAATAATGCACACGTTTTTAGTCATATTCATTTGTTTTCGTTGAATTAAGAATAAGTACATTTATTATAGATATACGAGTAGATGGTGGATATTTTTTAATTATGCGTCCAGAAATGTTTCCTCGGGTCAAGCTTATCAGGCACCACTAGCGAGGGGTGCAGAACTAGTAAATGCGCTCCCTAAAGACATAGACATTTTCAATGATGTACTTTGCATTTTGTTTTTGAAACTTTATTTTATTGTATAAAATTGTTTATGTTTTTTTATAATACTATTTTCTTCTCTCTTGTGAGAGTAATATTTTGTTATAGGTGACGTAAATCTCATGTTGTGAACGTCCAGAATTTTGATTTGTTACGTCCACGATTTATTTTCTTAAATAAATAAATAAAAACAAAAAATTGTCAGCATTGCTCCAAAAACGACGTGTTTTTATAATCTTAATGCTATATGGCCATACCTTCCCGGTAAACAGCTCCCTGCGAAGTGAGAAACGACGAAATGTAATACGTAAATAATAACCACTCTCATATTACATAATGAAGTAAATGTAAAAAAGTCATTGAGATAGGTACATACCCATAGTTATTGCAAAAAAACTATCCTGGAGTTTTGAGCAATTTGCTAGTCGGCATTGATGAAGCGCATTGCTGTTTGCAAAAAAAAAAAAAACAAGGTCCAATGGACCCACCCGTTCGGGTTCATTTTCGTCTTCCGAAGACAAATTAGATCCGCGTCACTTGCGACGGCTGATCTGCCCCGGTTTCGGGTTTCGGCGTCTCTTCTCGACTCTCATCAATATGTTAGTCGTTATTGCATGCGCCCCTATGTCGGATACCACGAGACCAAATAAGTAATCCGACACCCAATGGCAGATAGCCGATAGGATAGCTGGTGCCAGTACACGAATAACTCCAACTGCCTGTGTAAGTTGATAAATCTGTGTTAGTGTAATCAATCATCATCATCATAGGGCAAGCACAAGTTCGCGCCACTTCCCTCGGTCCATCGCCAACTCTTCCGCCTCCCGCCATGTCAGAACTGCAGCATGTAGGTCGCTTTTGTAGCACCACAGGGTACGAAGAGTCGCACTCTTTGGCGGCATCCGGAACACGTGTCCCAGCCACGTAAAGCGTCTCTTCGTGATAACCTCAATCATCGAAGGCTGCTGTGTTTGCTCACGAACTCGGATGTTTGTAACGCGGTCGTACCAATATACCCCTAAAATTCCGCGGAGACTTCGATTATCAAAGCTCAAAAGCCGAAACTTTTGAAGCTTCAAGATTGACATCCAGGCCGTGGCACTAAATTGAGAATCACGATGGTAGTGCTAGTTATCGATTGTCTTCAAATGCAATGGGGTAACCTGTTCGCAATACCTAAATGAAGATTTTCGATTGCATATATCGTTCAAATTATTACCATTTATTTGCAATACGCAACAATCATCTTTGGTACAAGTCTGTTTCCTGGAAGCCAGGCGGGAACAGCGGCAATTTTCATAGCCGAGTTCGGCAAAATTCACGAATTCAAGAATGATAACCTAACCTAACCCAACAAATTATCCAGTATGTATTCTCTATTTTCAAAATTTGTTTGCCGCTGGCTTCCATTAAGATTAAATAAACAAATACCTCATCTTTTTATACAGTTTACCATATTGCGTCCGAAGTATGAGTAATAACTACCACTACCATCGAATTTCATAGTTTCGTGTCACGGTCTGACTATAATGGGCCAAGATACTGGGTATGAATAAAGATATATACCTAACTATCATTGTCATATAATACATGTTCAGTGGTGTGCTGTGTATTTTGTTTTTGAAATTTTATTTTATTGTATAATTTCTCTCTCTATATTTTTGCTATATATTAGATATTTTTATTTAAATTGTTTGAATAGAACCAGTTTTTTTTTTCAATTTAAATCTCATGTTGTGAACGTCCCGAATTTTGATTAGTTATGTCCACCATTTTTTTTTAAATAAATATTGTAACATACCATAAACGAATATTATTGTAAATATCGTCATTCAAATTAAGAATACAGTTATTTTGGTACCAACATCACCCGTCAGATGTCCATGACATGATGTACATCAGACACCAAACATGTATTGGCAACGAAGACAATGTACTAATAACTAAATGATAGACTCGGTAATATTTTGAGCATTCATTATTCATAAATAATTATTAACGAAAGGGTTAAAACCGCAAAACCTCGCAACGGCTCGACCTGTCATGAAAATAATACTTGAAACGTGAAACGGCGTGTTGCGGGTTAAAAAGAAAGGAACATAATTATTCAAATATTATGTTTACACCGCATCCTAATATGGTGTGGCACGAGATGAAAAATCCTTTCCTGATTTATTGGCGAAATAAAGACAAAACAGAATGTTGCCACCATATGAATATAGAATATAGGTACACATGGACATGGTAAAATGTTGTTTTTAAAAATTAACCATAAAATGACTTTGGAACAATTGAATAGATTTTGTTTTATTAATTAATACATTGATGATTTCATGAAATCTGATCGATTTATACTGGAATCAAAACATTCATAAAATAATGCAGTTATAAATAATTGCATATTGAAGACAAAGGGTTGGCTACGGTCTCAATGAAGTAATATATTAATTCCAATATGTATTTTTATACCATGTCCTATCCTAATAAGATCATATGGGCCTCCACAGAGGTTTGTATTAACATTTTATTTTTACGAGAAATTGATGTTAGCCACTTGCTCAACCATTAGGTCCATACTTTGACTCATACACACATTGAAAAACTATGTGTACTTGCCAGACCCAGGTTTCGAACCTGAGACCCACGACGTTATATGCCGGCGTTTAAGAGGCGTCATATAGTGAACACCAACAAATTATTTTTCTAGCCTCCCCGCGGTATCCCCAGGGAATGAAGAAGGTGTGTGTCTCACGGCACGAACATAGACAGCTCGACGCATGAACGTGGCAGCGAATAACTAGGGTCCAAGAAGAGTGGAAGAAGCTAAAGCGCGATGATGATTATGACAAAGACCGGACAGATAGGCAGCCGACGACAGTGAAGCATCATTATTTAGAATATTTAGATCAGCAATCACAAAAATCGCGTATGGCATACGTACGTTATACTGAAAAATACACACACTATATCTGCCAAAGGCATGCACAACTAGCAATGAACTGTCTTTCTCTGACGCACGTAAATTTGCATGTGAAATAGTTTGCGTTTGTGTTGGGCGATCGCAACATGCTTTCCCTTTCATGCGCGCTGCACTTAATCGTTTAGTCATATATTGCCATCTGGTATTTTTTGTAGTTATAAAATATAAATTCCACGTTTATAATTTGTCTGTGGATACCACATCACACTAAAAACGTTGTAAAATCGGCTTCAAGTTCACAATATATAATAATACAGTAAAAACACTTTGGGTGGATATTTTAGAATAATCTATTAAAATAATAGTATTATGTGCCTGAGATTGCAGCCATCCATAATTCAAATGGACATAAGCCAATTAAAACTGCAAAAAGTGTTTGTTTCGCCGAGAAGTCCAGTGTGCTTAGAAAGTCTAACTGCATTGATTCGATTTCATACGATACCATTTTGAAGGCTCGATCAGAAATACACAAACTGCGGCACGCGGACAATCACATAAGATAATATTAATATTTGTCTAATTCAATGCTGTCAATTACTTACTCACGAAAAAACTATAGTAGGTATGTCACTGATCTAATCCAACCTCTCATTTATATATATATATTTTTTTAAATATTAATTATTATTATGACGATATTATATTCAATTGGTTTCCGCACATTTTTTTTATTTAAGTATTTAAATTTAAATACTTTCTATCTATTTTTCTTATAAGGTAGCCTACAAATAATACCTAATGGCTAAATGGCCTACTATGGAGCCTTCGCCACTAAATTATTGACAGTAGGCATACACCATGTCAAAATAAAAATAATTCTGACAGCTAAGTCAAATAAAAGAACATCCAAATTAAAATCTAATCCAAAATATGCAAATTTGACGTGAAACAACGCAACTGCAACGTGAAAATTCAAATTTGGAATTAGCATGAAAGGTAATTAGAACAAACAAGCTTTGTATTTTTTATATTATGTAAAATATCTTTCAAAATTATCATTATTTATTTTATTCATTGGAAGTATGATAACCGAAAAGTTACTTATGCATCAGTAGGGAAAAGGTTGAAGGTCGATGATGCACAATATTATACGAATCGGGATTTGAACTGACAGGGCAGGGCGGGCGTTGATAAAAAGCGGCGCACAGCGGAGAATAATATTTTATTGACAGGCGGACAGTGCCAGAGCCGACTTCCGCGTGAAAGGAAAATCACACTCGCTCGTGGTTCTCGCACGACGCCTATTATCTCAACATTCTCAACTATATTATGGTAACACTTTATGAATACCTACTATACTGACAAACATTAGTTAGTAATGTCAGAAACTAAGACCCAAGGATTACATATTGTGTTTCTCCCAAAGATATAATGGAGCTGAAAAATATTTATAATACCACTGAACAGATTTATAAGATAGAAATTTAAAACCCATGGCCATGGACTAAGATTTTAAATAACGGTACTTTATGACGGTTAGGCCTAAAAGAAGTAAAAAAAAATGTCATGTAACATTGAGTGCGCATTTCATTTAGTTTACAACAAACTTTAATGCATATTATTATGATACAAACACAAACAAACACACACGAGATCCGTAGTCTGTTATACCATACCCATTAGGCCCATTAGGGTAAGCCATTCCCTGATTAATACAAGAGAAGTTAAAGTCCCTCCACCAAACCCGCCCCGTACCACCCTCGGTCTTAATCGAGAGTATCACGAAACCCGTCAATTGGTGATGTGAAGCATCTAAGAATTGGCCTGGGAGTGTCGTAGACTTTTGACTTTTTTGGAATAGTACATTACAAACCATAAACAATAAACATGCCAAGACGTAAAAAAATAAACTGACGACTGGCCAGAAATATTTATAATTAATCCACCTATTGTTTGTTGTCATATAAATAATTATGATGTCAGGACCTGACCTGACATTGTCAGATTTAGATTAGTTTTTTTTTTAATTTACGAGAGACTTACCTGAAACTTGGGGAAGTTTTATATAAACCACGCGTCATTATAGTTTTGGCATCAGTCGATTGAGATTGAAACATATGTGCTTACCTAGAACAAAAAGAAACAGAATAATATATTAAAATATGTAATACAACTATATATAATATTGTGAAGATAATTATTAAGAGTAAACTTCAGTTTAAACTTTCAAAAATCGCAGGTATCGACACACTATTTTTCGCAAGGAACATCAGTTAATACAATAAAACAAAATATGATTGTTTAGAAAGACATATTTCTCTGAACAAGCCCGGTATTGAAGCGGTTAGACTAATTATTGAGGGCGCCACAAAGAATGTTGAAACGGCAAGAAATAAGTTGATTTTTAAATTAAATCAATAATCCAATTTTAAGTTTGGGAGAATTGACAGACAAAGCCAAAATCAACTCCGATGTCCAATAACGGATATGGTACAGAAAGATAGCGTCCAGGATCCAGCTTGATACGCATAGTAAGTGTGTACCTATTCGTATTTTTAAATCACATACCTAAATGGTGATAGCAGAATCTAATACGCAATTTTATTAATAGTTGTAACACTATTATGAGTGCATATTTTAATATGATAAACCGGTTGGTTATGTTATAATAATTATGAACAAAATTATACTGATCATACGATTTTAATATTAATTTGCCAGTTGTATAATTCCATGCAGTCTTTAAAAATAATGGACCTTGCGAATAAGTAGATACATAGCACATCAAATTGCACAGTACAACCACATGTTTTATAATCTTAATAGTATTAAAGTGAAATACGTCGCAGGCGACTTTTTTTATTATTGGCGCAAATTTGTGATGTGTGTTCTTCTCACTTAGCTGGTCGACCTGCCAATCCAGGTCCCTTCTATACCCGGGCTTCCAGGCTAGAGCCCTGTCAGCCCTTCCCTTGTGGGGGGCTTAGTAGGTACTTATGTAGCTACTACATAAAAGGCATGTCCAACTACCAGTAGCAAAGTACTGTCCAGTATCAACACTGGCAGTACCAAACTTACACTTTACCAAAATTACAGATTAAAATTTAACAATGGTTGTCTTTCACGTCGTGAAAATTTTAGGTTTTGATCTTCTTTCGGGCACTCATCGTCAGACTATTCTCCCACTATTCACGCAGTAAGGGAAAATTACGCCAGAATTTTAAATCGCAGGGATTCGCGTCTTCTCTTCCTCTCACTCATGTGGCAAGCTCATATATGTGATGTAATACGAATAATTTTAATAATAATGTTAATTTTAATATCACTTTCACATGAGCTGGGGGAGGAAATAATCGACGAAACGATCGACGTATTGGACATGTCTGAATTAGAATTAGAATAATATAAAAATACAATGAAAAATTAACTCTTTTACCGTGATAGAAGGTCAGCATATAATGACAGTTTATTAAAAACTAATTAAACATTAGAATGATTTCAATAATATTGTAATAACATAGAGTGCAATAATTTAATAAGCTAAAACATTGTGTAATTTATATTATGTTGTGATGTTATTATGCGCATTTGTCTATGTTAAATAGTATTATTATAATAATATTATGTGTCTATAATGTTGCAAGTCTAATCAAACCCGCCTAATGTAAAGATTTCGCTCTAATTCGAGCAATTGGATTCAATCAAACGAAACCAGTTGTAATAATTAATGATTCCATTCGCTCAGACACGAATCATTAGAAAGAAATTTGACCATCGCCTCTCGAGAAACTTTTAGTTTTCGTAGGAACTGTCGACTGTAGTTATTTTAATTATATTTTAATTTGGTATTATGTCCAACTACTTACTAAGTTCAGTTTTTTTTATATACCTATTTGATTAATAAACAAAGAACTGTTTTTAGGGGTGTTTATTGTTTCATATCTATTTTAATATTACAATATGATAGTATGGTTTTATGGTTTTATGGTGTTGGTAGTTTTATGTTTATTTATTTTTTTAGAATTATTAATAACCGTGTCTTTGCTTTTTCGTACAAGGTGATTGTTAGTAATTTTGAACAATCACAAAAACCCAGGCTTTGAGAAGAACATATAAATAGTGTCCTCACCGGGTATCGTACCCAGAACTCTCAGGTGGAAGGCCAGCGCTTTACGCACTGCACCACGTGAGCCGCCAGTTTTATGTCTATTGGGGGCACATACAGTATGCGAGGACCGATTATTAAATTGAGAGATCATTGTGAACCGCTTGATTGAAAGGTTTGATATCGACTAGACATTATAATTAATACAATATGATAAGTAAGCGCTGTTTAGGTAAACTGATTTATTGATACTCATATTTATGATCCTCTTAGGACCGAACATGGAACAAATGACATGATATGCAATTTTCGATAAGCTCGAAATGTTTGTCAGGTACCTAATAGAAATCTATGACATAATCTATCCAGAAATTAGGCCAACAACTTTACTCCTGTCTCAGTTCAACATTCTAACGAGAACTTTACCTCGTTATGCCACCACATTTCTGGTGATTATTATTTTGTTTCACTTGAATCTCAGAGTAAAAACTCATAATTAATTATGTTTCTTAGAAAAAAAACTGTATCAATCTTGTGGTTCAATTACATTACCATTAAAATTTCGGCAGCATGTCCGCACAACTATTTTTTAATTAATATCAATGCAGAGAAGGAAATTAATTTTCGAGTAGTCAAAATGATGTATGCTTCCATTAATCACTGCGATCGTTAGTTGGGTCATTTTCGTTTTAAAGAAAGTGCCATTGTTGCATGAAATATTATGGTATGTACTTCGAATGGAAAAGCCGTTAGTTGTTTCAATACCTACCAGTTACTTGTAACAAGGAGCAACGCGTCATGCTATTCAAACACCGGTGATTTTCTCACGAAGGTACTGATTTTCTTTAATAAAATCTGAAAGTATTTCATAATTTTCCACAAAATATATTGCTTGAATATAATTATCTAAATGATTTTTTGTAGCTATCGCAATTTGGTCAAACCATTGATTTTTGTCTTATGAAAGACATATCCATCCAAAATCAGTCTAGTTCAGAAATGTTTCGATAATTCTCGAGAAAATAAATTTTCTAAAATTTAGTCAATGAGATACCTACTCGAGAAATCGAGATTGTCAGTAGGCTAATCTTCCCAGGTCTCGGTTATATTGGTCGAAAGAGCTAGATAAGCTCTCTACCTCTATTTTGAACAGAATTTGTCAAAAAGTAGATTAGTAAGTAGGTGGTCGTAAATTTGATACTAATCAATATCAAATTGATGTAATTAATGAATATACTATAATTGGAAAATTACTGTCTGCAATACTCCGCGAACAACGGGTTGTTTTTTTTAATCTCAATGCTATACGGCAATATATTTAAGACATCTCACAGAAAATATAATACGTAAAATTTACATGTAACTGTTAATGTTCTTGACTATCACACTTAATATGTCCTGAATCAAGCCCTCCTTCCAGCACGTATTATTACTTCAAAGCCAGCCCCAAAATATCATGACCGTGAGGGGTGGATAGTCTCGGCCGCTCAAAATATGACTGCATTTCAGATTGTCACGATCCTCAGCCATGAGGGAACAACCGAAAAGAACCAATATATACCTAATGATAATTCTATAAACAATATTGTGATAATAATTTCACTTTATTCCGTTGGTTGATAGATACGATTAATTGCTTTTCGATTCATATATACATACATATTATATCTTAAGTATATATTTATATATTATATTAATTATTTATAACGGTTAGTACCTACATTAAGCTAAGATAGTGCTTGAAATTTCTAATACACCATTTAACTGAATATAGGTGTGGAAAATGATATACAGAGGACACCGACCTCAAAACACAAGAGTAGCATCCCATACAAAAGACAAGGACGAAATGTTGAAAAAACTGCACGACAAAATCTCGAGTCAACTACTGTTATTAGTGTAAAAAAGGGTAAACGAAAATTTTCATTAAAATGCTACAAAATGCAAGTGATAGAAAATTTGAAACATCCGGTCGGATTTTTTTGCCACGCGATGATTATACCAGCCTGCAAGTTTAATCGAAACGCGTACCACGAAGCTTAGCCCGCTTGCAACAGTAATTTGAAAACATACTCTGAAACACAACTTTATTTATGTGGTTATATTATGATTATAATATAAACGAAAGGGGAAATGGTAAAATCCGGGTGGCGGCGGCATCTTGACAAAAAAAAAAAAATTGAAACGTCTCTTATTTTAACTATTAACTAAGTATTTTTTGCTCAGATAAAAGAAATATTTCTCATTTATTTATCTCTATCAATTTATTTATGAATCATATTTCAATATTATACTAATGGAAAAGGAAATAAAATTGTAAAAAAATAATAAGTAATTGTTTTATGGAGTGTGTTAACAAAATTATCATTATTAAATTATTTTTAAAGTCGAGGTAATCTCTGTATTATATATCAATCGACAGCATTACTGTGGATTCTATACACAAGGCGTCTATTGACGGTAGTTTATCATAATTATGTATTGAGGTATTATAATTGTTACAATAAGTTACCCGTCTAAACTGTAAAAACTGTTTATCTCACTCTAAAAGTTAACACAGCCAAGACAGGGGCTGTTAAAGCATACCACTTTTTGACAGATTAGAGTTTAGACGGTCAACTCAATACATAAATATGATAAACTACCGTCGATAGCCGCCTTGTGTACAGAGTAGACCCACTGGTAAGTATATAATTTATGCATCGTAACTTCTTATTACTATGCAAGTCATATTTTTGACAAAATTGAATATTGTTCCTTCCATAATTTTACACGACTAAAAAACCTATGTATAAAAATTATCTGCAATTCGTTCTCCTAAAACTAAGCGGACGCAACTAACCCTGATCATCGTCCTATAATGCATTGTGTTTTGAACTTACAGAACTTGAAAACACGTCAGATATATCTATATCTACCGGAAAGAATCTTTGAAAAAATAAAACACTCATCGGTACCTACTTAAATCCGCATCCATTGGATTCGCGCTAATGTGCTTTACGAATTAAGCCACTGGCGTCCTATCTAATTACGACGAAATTAACTAGTCTTGAATTGGTTGCCAAATTGTTTTATTTTTTACTAATTGACCTTTGTGTTTTAAATCAAGATAACAATTCTGTATTAACCGATCATAAGTTATTAAGTCTTGCTTTCAGATCATAAGTCATAACTTCTAAATTAAATAATTTATTAATTATTTAACAAAATACGTAAAATACGGCTAAATTACAAAATTATATCGTTAGAGTTTGTATGTATAATTAAATAAAAAAATAATTGCATAATTAAATAAAAAAATAATTGCATAATTAAATATAAAATAACAAAGCTTAAATCGTTCCCCTGAAAAGTTGCGTCTTGTGTAGATTCCTATTTATTCACGGTTGGTATAAAATTACCTTATTAACAAACTGACGAAGGATCTCTCAAAATTTTAGTTATAATCATCCAATGTGTAGTTAATGTTATTTGTTTTAAAATGGCAATATACTATAAGTTCCACCAGTATAAGTTGTCCGTTGAGTGAGTTAGCGCCCATGGCTCCCACGAGTGGGGGCTGACAGGGCTCTAGCCTTGGTGCCCGGCGTGACAAGTCGACCAGATAAGTGAGATAAACACAGATCACAAATTTGCTCTAATACTATGAAAAAGTCGCCTGCGGCGCTATTCTACTTCAATGATATTAACAATTAAATATTTTTGGTTGTACGATGAAATTTTTAATCGTGTGCCGATACTAGACAACTCCATAAATCAAATGGATGTAGATATTAAAAAATACAAAAAATCACTAAAAATACACTTTTACCGCATACTCTATTTGGAAAACGCTACTGCAGCGCGTCACCTTAGGGATAGGTAGGGGGCCCGCTTCAGGATGTGGGGGCCATGTTAGCGCCACTTGCTAACATTTTCAATACTTTTTATGTTGTAATGAGCTTAATTCTAAATTCGAACACCTGACGATTTATGATGCTATATATATAGTACGCACTGTTTTAATTTTAACTCTGGCTAGTAGTTGTATGAACTAGCGATTATAATATATGATGAAACTAGTTTATTTCGATTTGTATACGGATAAAAGTGTGCCATGTACTAACATAGATGTCATATAAATATATGATAGCATGTCAACTTAACGACATTCTTTTTTAAATAGGTACATATGCATTTCATTTTTTTTTTAATAGATAGCAATGAACTTGAAAATATTAGTGTTGTTTTTTCAGTCACTAATGACATTTTAATGGTACTACTGAACTAAAATTTATGAAGGTTTTATTTCGAATTATTATTATCATTCCCTAAGTGCGTGCACTTAATCTCAATAATTTGCTCGTCCTCCGCGTTTTGAATGGCCAAGCCATGCATCCATTAATGATATAAATGTGTAATGCAATAAACATTATAGCGCACAAAATAAATGAAGACATTCCCTTTTTGTATTCAAATCGATAAACTGTTCACAACTAAGCAGTCCGATGCATGTGCAAAATACCCAAATTTTTCAGGAGCATGTCCGGTAAATTGTATGTATGCAATTCGCCGAATAGATTATCTCCGTGAGCTTTTGTACTGGTAACAGATGACCGTAAGTATGGTACTGAGACCACTAATACTATAATATTACAGCTAATTCAGACACATTGCAATATAAAATATATACACATTGAAATAAACTACGAAGCCAAACAAAATGTAAGTATGTAGGTAGTTAGAAGCAGACTACTTGAGAGTGGGTCTATTGTTTGGGCCCAGCATCAGTTGAAGTAAGGCCTTATGGTGGAGAAGGTTCAGATGAAATTTTTGAGACTCCTTTACTTTCGGCTGTATGGATATTATCCGTGGCTATACCCGACTGATTTTCTTTTGGGTATGCTTATATACTGTAGCTTAAAATTTTGACGGTATCTTTATTTAGCTACATATTTTTCCGACTTATACGCGGCGTAAATGGTAACTCTGCCATTCTTGGTGGTGTTGACTTGTGTGCCTCTGATAATTATCTTAGAAATCAAAGGCATCCGTTGTTTGTTCTCCCAAGGTGCAAAACTAACCTGCCATTAGTAATGCCAATTGGGAGGGCAATAAATATGTTTTATCAAATCGCTTCGGATATTGATATATTCCACTAACGTGAGGGTAAATTTAGGTAGACGTTGTTTTATATAAGATCGGGTCTATCAACCTAATTCACTCTGTGTGCTTCGATGTACTTTTATTTTTGTTATTTAATTTATTTTCTTATTTTACTACTTATTGTATTGTTCTCTCACATTGCCCTGTATTTTTATTTGAAACATTGTTCACACTTATTTTATGTCATGTGAACGCTTTGAATTTATAATTTGTTACATTCATTATACCTATGTAAAATAAATAAATTTGAATTTTTATCTAAAGAAAGAAACAAATGTTTATAATAAAATGACAATAATGTGAGTAGGTAGTATGTACCTACTCTTTATTATCTACATAAAACACTTGTTCCAAATGAATGTCAAATTGTCTTCTTCAATACAATTAGATTAAAACATCACTCACTCTGGCATAACGCAAAAGAATCGCAATACAAACTAATGACTAATGAGTGATGAAGCCTACCAAAGTACGCAGTCTGTGGGACTGAATGAATAATCACTGGACAAAAAATCGTCATAAAAATGGTAACAAACTCGCTGAATAGGTTAATTGAATAATTTTGCCGAAAGGAGCATCTAGATACATTCATCCACTATACATAATGAGGAAGCCAACCAAAGTACGCGGTGTGGTGAGCTGGAATGTATAACCATGGGATAAAAAATCGTCATAAAATGGCATTGATATACTACTAGATGAGGAGTTCCCATACAAGTGTCATTTTAAAAATGTACCACAAAAGAAGATATTACGAATATCGTCTTATAATATTTCCTTGTAGGTATAATGCGTTAAGACCGTTAACATGGATTCCCGAATTTCACCCGTATTGCCCTGGCTGTAAAACTAAATTTGCGTTCTTGGAATAGTGACCCTAAGGGTGTCTGCAACCCAAAGCTTGCAAGCTACCAAAAACTCATGTCTGAGCGGACAGAGCAAGTCGTCATGCGCTGACTATTAGTTAGAGTAGATGCAAGCTAGAGCGGGCTTACTCATAATTATTGCCAGGTCGTTTTCGAGACAAATATTTAGTGAGCTTATATCGAGTTAAGTCCGCTGATATTAAAACAGTAAGTTTTAACACTGGCCGAGTCGCTGAAAATCGGGCGTCATTTTAAGAAGCATATGATTCATCCAGTAGTAAAATATATCAATGTAAAATTGTCACATAACGATACACTAATTAAAGCCCAAAGGCCGACTTAAAACTCCCTGAATCGATGAAACGAATTATTTCGCTAAAAGAAGCATGTAGACACATTCATCCACAATGCCTATTATCCACTAGCCAAATAATACTAAACACATATTTACAAATACACCAATTAACGTAGCAAGCACGCTTTTATTGGCATAAATTCTTTCTGTTTTTTCTTGCAATACAAAAAAAAACTAGACATACTTACTAATGTGCAAACTGGTATTTTAGAGACAATACAATTATAGATCTATTCAAATATTCAACTACTCAATTGCCTACTACGAGAGTGGAAAGAATTCAAACCTAAGTATTAATAAAATAAATAGTAGATACGTTTATACATAGGTATACTACTTAACGAATGAATATTAAGTTTTGACTTTCTAAACTTTAAACTTTAAAACATGAAAACGTATTTTATTCATCCATCATCAACATAGTTGTCAATCATCGCTGTCATCATCAGTCACCATCGAGTTCTACGTACAGTGTAGGAAGATATGTGGCACTGTGCACTGTCAATCTTTTTAACTCACTCTTGCGGTAAGTATTTCGCCGGGTTCGGATAACAAATCATTGTGACTTCACTGGGTTTTATACTAATAAAACTAAGAATATTATATACACTACACACTGACAGATTTTTGAGGGAATAATATGATTGAAATTGCAATATTATTGTTGAAAAAATTACAAAAATAAGGAGACCCTCTAGTAGTCTAATACGACAGAAGTACCTACATATTTTCATCGTATTATAATAGATCGACATGCGCGTTCAGCGGGTGGAAATTAAGCGATTTCAATAGAATGTATGGTCACCGCATTAGTACGAAAAAGTCATTGACAGTTTAAAAACAGGCGTTTAATATCGACTGCTTAATATGCAAACCAGCTAACTGCACTTTTGACGAAAAATGAGATTTTGATGGCATTTTGTTATAAAGTATGTTTTCTATGTTCACGCAAAATTTCTAACTCCTAAACCTATAAATAAATGCGTTATCGTTATTCACACAAAACAGCCAACTGCAGGTGCCAAATTTCCGATATCATAAATGGAACAACTCGGCTCTTTATATATACAACAGAAGCTAAAATAGTGTATTATTTGAAAGTGCGGCTTATTTGTAAAAAAAAAATCCAAGTGTATTTTTGGAATTGTTAATTAAGTTTTTTCTCCTTCCTGAACAATTTGCCGAAATGGAGTTAGCCGGTTTGCAGATTAATATGTCGATATGCATGGAGATAATTAGATAATAAATTGTGATCATGTCGGGCCAAGCGACGTGGATAATCCGTGATCATATGCTATTATGAGTAGAGAGTGCAGTGGCTCTGTCATGAGCCCCATAAAAGTCATAAACTTAAAGGGTTTCCAAGGAATGTCGCCGCGTAATTAGCGAAGCCAGGCCACAGAAGAGCAGGCCCGAGAATGCATACTTACAGATTATTATTACCTATCTCATAGCAATCTTATCTCGGGGTAAACTAGTTTGAATTTTATAATAAAATCTGCGGTTTTAAAACTCGACTACGATATTAGAGCAAACGATGGAGAATACGTGCTAATTAAAACTTATTATTGTGAGCACTCTTGTGCATTGCTTGACGGTTTCCGTCATCGTGGCGAACACTTCCTGACCTTACAGCGATATTACAATAGCAATCTATGCACTGTAAGATAACTGACAGAAACACTGGTGCTTACTCTTTACTAACAGCAGTACAAAATAATAACGCCAAGTATGACGGTAATTTTGTTCTAACACATACCGCAAAACTCGAAAATTAACTGAATATTTTCAATTTATTTCAAATATTATTTTTCTAAGTAGGTACAACAACCGTTAGTATGTAAAAGTAAACTGACATAATATTATCATTATGTACCAACTGTGTTCATACCACCGTGCCGCATTTAGGTATAAGATATAGGAAAAGTTTATTAAATACATTTAAGTAATCCAAGATTTGCCTAGAGTGGAAAGAATTGCGAGGAGAAGCAAGAGATTACACAGCCTTCACAATGGTAATGGCTAGTGTTTATTTCGATATGACGACTTTAAACGTAGATACCCATTATGTCTACGAAATTCTCATATTAATATTAAATTTATATGAGTCAATTAGTAACCAGTGGTAATTGGTATAGCTATCAAATATCAAAATATCGCAAAATCAGTATCACCGTCGAAAGAACGTATCGATAATCTTTGTTGTCAGATTCACCAGGTTTCTTCCAATGTTGAGGTTGTGAGTCAGCACAGAAGAAAGTATGTAAAAACGTAAAAGGAAATAAAGAACTGGACGTTGATTCCCATCAGCAGCCGACACGAGCGAGTATGCATGCAGGCGGGCGCGCGCGCAAAAAGCGTCAGGAATGATCTAGACCGGTTCCGCCGTACCATGCGCTCGCCGTGGCTTCGATCAAGACCGCTCCAAGTGTCAGGATAGCAGAAGGAGTACATTGTCAGGGTAGCAGGATGTGTGAGAAACGAAGACGGTATCGACGCACAATTTGTAACTGATCATTTATAGCCGTCCCTCGAAGAATTTAAAGTGCCCATTACGGGTAATGGATATATATACATACAAGTATATAATATATAGCGATGTGACAGGTATAATAGTGAAGTTAAATATCCATATATGGGAGAGAAATATCTACTCTGTTATCTGAAATGAGATAAATTTACAAAATAAGCTATTTAAGGTGAGGGTTGTTGTAGTGAAGAGAGATTTGGTATATTGTTATGCATCTTGTCTATGTTCTGAGATTACTACCCAACACCATATATTAAAAATCATTTTTTAATTTGTCTTTTTAAAAAAAAAGCTTTAAAAAATATACCTATAGTAATTTGAATTTAAATTCTAATGGATTTAAGTTTTGTACTATTCCATTTGAATCGTTTTTTGCGGCATCTTCAGGCACTCACTATGTGCACTCACCAAAAGATAAATACACACTGACAACAAATACAATTAATTCCAACTTAATACACTAAAGTAGGTAATAACTTTATCACCTACCTAAGGCAAGGAACACAGTAAAAAATATAACAAACAAAATATTATGAATAGTTTTTAAAGTGTTTTTAAAAAACCTCTATCATTAATAATACAATCAATAGACGTATACATCATCAAAACCGTGATGAAAGATCATTAAATAATAATCAATAATACTATCTACTACATTCAAGAGGTGTAAAATTGTCAATACTGGTAACCATGGCCCCCCTACCCATCGCTTAGGTTAAAGGCAATCTGTCGCACTACAGTGGCTTTTTTCAAATGGTGTTCGAGGTCAAATATAATTCAGCGTATTTTTAGTGATTTTTAGGCTACAGCCCTGTCAGCCCCCCCTTGTGGGGGCCATGCTGGTAACACAGTGGCAACGTATTGGGAATTTAATGGAGTTAACTAATGAGGAAAAAATAATAATATCAGTCTTTAAAAAGTTATATTAGTTATTAAACAAATAATCTATAAAGCCAGTAAGATTCCCATAGGCGCCGTCGCACATACAAAGTTGTCTCGACTGCAACACGTAGAATTTGTCGTTGTGACTTTGTTGTCATTCACAAAGCGTTGTTGCGACATTTTTGGTAGAAAAAAAGCATAATTATGCTCGTCACATGTAACAGACTTCACTTGACATGGGCTGCAGATAATATAGCGAAATGATCCATCGGCGCATCCACAGATGCTGCTTTAGCTGCGTTACGTTATTGTCCCGGCATGGTCCCCGCCTGTGTGCGTGGAAGAAGGTTGCAACATTACCGATTGTTTTTATTTATGTGCGACAGGACTAAGGTACAATTTCTGCGTTTGTTGATTTCATGGTTGTTTCAAATGACACGATCATTGAGGAATACTATGTCGTAGATATCTAAAAACGTCAAATGTAATTATACTTTAATTATAACTAACTACTGACGCGTAAATTAATGAATAAAAAAGACTGGACTTCATCCACATGTGAAGCTGATAAATAAGGAAGGAATGGCGAAGTGTATCCCATACCAAGGGAACTATTTCCGAAACATATGGTCAGTGAGAGGAGGCTAATGACATTTCGAAACGTGGGAACACACAGAGTATACCTACATACCTACTGAAATATTATTGAGAGTTTCTTAGCAATGTAATTTATTTTGGCGAATATTCTTTGCGTTAGCTAGAAGAACACGCGATGCCTCAGAACAGTATAGCACTTTTTTATGGACCGGATAGAAAGTATGCAACAACGTTACAAATTTAACAAAAACACAAACGACTGACGAGACTGACAGAGAGAATAACACAAAAGAACGAGCCAAGTAAAATGTGTTACGTTATAACCGGATATGATATGCAAAAGTAACATATTATAATCTGTGCAAAAACAGTTGTGTGGAGGAAAAATATTGATCGAAATCGGTAGGCCGATTCACAAATGGCAGAAAAGTATTAGTCAAGTGGAGTTTTTATTGATCAGCTCTGACGTAATTTGAGTTAGTTTATAAAACGAAAAATAAACTGAAAAGTTTTAATTACAAGATTTCTATGGAATTTTACCATGTTAATTAATTCCTCTGTTCCTCAAAATTGATAATAAATGGATTCTATTGTATAGGCTTAGATTATAGAAAAATATAGATAGAGCTATTGCATGTGTTTGTCCTTCAAAACATTACGAACTTTTTCACGCACTGGCCTCGCCCCCTTCACGCTTCCTCCGCGACCCTTTCCTGGGTTATTCGAAAATATGTGTGACAGTGTGCGTGTCGTAGTATTGCCAGATATCGAATATTTATTCCAATGTAATAATTTTACAAGCGATGTTTTTATAAATTATATGATGGCAAGACTGGCGTGTTGGCTATGCACTTGGTAAAAGATTACTCACTAAAATCGGCTCATGCGGAGGGCTTGTGTATAGGTAACCTAATCGTGTAAAAATGAGGTACGATTCTCAAATGATCCATTAGAATAAAATATTGGTGTTGCCAATAATTTTCACATTCACAAAAATATACCAGATACGTAAGAAAATTAAATGTATGGCAGAAAAAATTACAGATTTTCACAAAATAAAAAATGGTTACAAACTAACACTTAAAAAAATTAAATCATAATTATTATTAACTTGATTTTTACGAAAACTAAGATTAAAGAGGATTTTTTTATTTTACAACCAATAAAAATAATATACCTAAAAAAATACTGTATGCAGGTAATAATTATATTTCAACTTTTTAAGATATTTGCGATAGGTACCAATCGGTACATTTAACACCAATATGCATATCCAAAAATGCTAGATCTTCCAAGAAAAATGCAAAGTAAAGTTGGCAACGTTAATCCTCAACCCAGGGAAATTTATTATCTGTTCTGTGCAGGTAACCGACTCGAGTAAGGAAGTAGCCGGGTTAAACTTACACACGTGTCTAGAATACGTTTTACGTCAAATACTGAAAACTGCTCTCGGTTTATGCATTTACGCTCATTTAATGTTGGTGTATTACACACACTATTGCACGTGCATAATGCGTGCTTCATTTTCGTAGGACACTCACATTCAAAGGCCTGCTTCACCATGCGGCGTATTGAATATAGCCTATCGGTATTCTATTTATTATCTGTTCTGTGCCTCAACCCCTCAATTAATTGGTAAATAAGTACATATTTATTTTATGACATTTCAATAGTAACTTTATGGCCCCCACAAGGGGGGGCTGACAGGGCCGTAGCCTAGGGGCCCGGCGTGTCGCGTCGACCAGATACGTGATCACAAATTTGCTTTCCTAGCAAAAAAAGTCGTACGATACAATTTTTAATTGTGTATCGATTCTCGACAACTCCATAATTCAATTGGACAAGTATAAATATTAAAATAATAGAAAAAAAACATTAAATTTACACATTAATTTTACCGCGTACATCATATTATGGTCATCATCAGTTTGGCTGTACTATGGACTGTAGAGCGTCACACTGCCTTTATTCTTAGCGATAGGTAGGGGGGCCCGCTTCAAGATTTGGGGCCCATGAGTAACTTACAACATAAATTCAGTGGAATAATGAAATACCTACGTTTCATATTACCAGTGCCATAAATGGAGAACAAAACCGTTTTATATTTAGTTCGTGGTCGCGATGTGTCGAAGTCTACATTAAAAATCGCCAGGAAAATAGAAAGAGATTGCGAAAGGAAACATCACGACTCAGTGGTGGAACGCAGTTGATTACTTGCAACGCAATTTTGTCACGTTTCTCTGACGAATGAGTCAAGTTAACATTACCTGTGCTCCTGTCATACTCCTGCCAAGTTGACTTTAATCAAACATTTTTTTAAACTATTTACAGATACTGTGTTATGAGTTAATCGTTTATTTTACGACGTTGCGCATTAGTCTCAGGTTTGAGCCAATTATTTGCTCAACCGATGGATGGGAACGCAGATCACAGGCATTTATTGGGAAAATAACATGATTTAAATGAATTACTACCGTCTGCTTCTATCACTCAGCCGGCTCAACCAAAAAAGAATTAAAAACTTAACTTAAAAATAATTACAAGATAAAAAAAACTTTTTATATACAACGTTTTTATATTTTCTGTTGAATCATATAAACTTGACTTGACTAGCTTAAACGATCAAAAAAATTTGTACTTGATAGAAATAATACTGAAATGTCATTTTACATGTCATATTGATTTCCATAGTAACGCACGTATATATTAATAATTTAGTTGCTAGGACCCCAGACCCCTAGCAACCAATAATGGTGTCGAAATAACTTTTCATACAAAATAGAATTCACTGAAAATTAATTCAATTCTACTTAAAGATGGCTAAAAGTATTAAAAAAATGCATTGACATATTCTAAAAGTGTCAAATGTCTAACTAGTCGGGAAATTAGTTAAAAATCGATTGCAAGATTTGTACCGGACAAAGAACCACCGGACAAATAAGAATACGAGCTAAGAAAAACGTTGTAATAAACCATTTCTTGTAATTCAACGAATAAAATTCACAAGATATGAGAATGTAACATTCTATATATTGGACATATTATACCGGCTCTCGCCAAATATTTAGTTATAACGTCTACTTGAACTTGATAATAATTTTTAATAAACCATTTCTTTTTCTAATGTGATTTTTTCTAGTAGGTGAATCTCTGAAAGATCTGAAAGAAGAAGAAAGAAGTGAAGATCTGAAATGTTTTCAAGTTATGTATGATTGAAAGCTTGTTGAAAAGCGTTATATTTTTGCATTAGCTCAGGATTCTTACAATTAGTGTAGAACCGGCCCTACAAATGAAATTGCAATGCGAAATGACTTGACACAAACGTGCTTTTAATTAATTTAGTAACCCTTCATTCAGGTGCCCTACAGCAGTGTGTGTCTATATCTAAGGGTTTATTCAACGTCTTTACATGGCATATAGATACATTATATATATAGATTGAGATAAATAGATTGAGATAAACCATTGCTATATGGTTTATCTTTCTAAGTGGACTGTAATTATTTTTAAGGGAAGATGAGGAGGTCGGATCTAGGAGTGGGGGCGATGGACACAGTTTTATGGATTATATGTGAGGTTGTATGAATGATGATGATTATGAATGAGTCTGTATCTATTGATCACTTAAGCGACGAAAAGCTATTAGAAGCCCGCCCGCGTCCGCTAATGCGATGCAACTCACTTGTTCTTTGGAACACCGTCTCTCCTGACCCGTAATTGCTTATTGATTGTCTGGTGACACTGTAACACTGAGGATTAGGAGGTGGGTGAGGAGATAAGAAGTGGAATGGGAACATAAATGGCCAAAGCACTATATCTAAGAGCAACACAATTTATGAACTAACTAGTAGGTAAAATTATCGATACTTTGACAGACTTCAGACCGTATATAGACCGAGCAAAAAACTTTGTTTAAAAACCATGGTATAGTTTATTTTTAATGTAATCTAATGATTGCCAGAGGCAAAATGTCCAATCAAACCAAACAAAGGAATGTCAATAATCATTAAATCCATTATAAACACATTTCAGCTTCTTGTTTTGAGCGTGATAAAACAATTCAAAGGTTTATTATGGCAACACAATATAATAGTTGCAATCGGATTCGCGAAATAATCGCATTTACGACTACAGCGACTGTAATTTTCCTCGGTGTATTTAAAGGGGTACGTCGTAAAAATGTTCGCTGCTCATCTTAGCCGAAGCACGCAGCATGCAATATTCAATGTAATACTGGCGCAAAACCAAGAATAATGAATTAAATAATAAATAAATAAACCAGTCGAACTGCACAATAATTATTCTTTGGATACATTATTAAAAACGATTTTTTAGTCACATCCTTAACGGCCCACATGCTCAGCGTAGGTCAAAATGGAGCTTTTATGGTATTTTCAGAGTATAACCCTGGACATTCTCTATATAATATAATCATAATCTATTTATATAATTTTGAAGCCTTATTATCCTTTATATTTATTTTTATTATTTGATGGCTGCATAAAGTATTTTTATTACATAAAATAGTATTCTTTTAAACCTCTCGCTCTTATGTTTTCGAATATAGTCATATTTCAGTACGTCCATGTGAAGTGCTGTTAAGATTTTTTAGAATCATAAATTTTTAAACGCATTAACAAAAACATTAGCAAAATTAATGTTAACATTATATAGTGACATATTTACGGTAAAAAATTATATTTGATAATCTTTTTCATCCCAAATTTGACGAGAATTAGGCATTTTATTATTAAAAAATGGACACGATTAACACATTTGAAGATAATACTGGTTATAAGCTATGTCTTTGACCATTCAAATGTGATAAACATCCTACGAATAATGTTTGCTTTATAATAATTATTGAACTAAGAATAAGGAAGTATTTTTTTTAAATACGCCATTTCTATTTTCATTTCCCAGTGGCTAAGCTACAACATACGGCCGTAGCCATAAATTGATTAACGATAAATGAAGTAGGGAGTAAGATCATGTTAACGCGCGTGTCTGAACATGTACCTAGCCGAAAAAAACATTTTTTTTTTTAAACGGTACGTTATAATGACCAAAGTAAATTCTCCGTGATCTCCTGCATTTTTTTATCGCTGGCCTGCTTCATTCAGTTGTATGAAAAAGTCGATTTCTTGCCCTCTGTTTATTTAATACCTCTATGGTAGGAACCTATTCTATAAGCTGTGTGCATGTTTATCAATATTTGTCCAGTTGTTATTAAGTTATAAGTTATCTTATAACTGAACCAACAGATAAAAATATAAATGTTTGTGTTTACGTATCATGGACATGGTTAAAACGCTGTTCAAAATGCAAATTTTCTCAGCCACAGATGCTGAAATCGAGCGGACAAAATGTCAAACAAAATTAATATCTACGTTGCATGCTTCGAAAAAATGGATCAATGCTCGATAACCATCACTCAAAATAACAAAAGAAAACAACATCGTAAATAACGAATTTATAATTATATCGGTTACGCTCACATTGCAGGACCCGCCCACATTCCTGAGAGGACAATCATAATGACTGGCGATGACCAGGAACGATGGAAGCGCGACGATTATAATTTTTCATCATCGGACAAACCGGCCGATAATATTTTGCTGCCCTCAGGGGTTGGGTGAATTATTTTGCATGTCTAAAATGTGCCGCCTTGTTATAAACGGCCTGATTATGCCTACATATGTAGTAGTTAGTTTTTATATATAGATAAATATAATATAGTTTTCTTATCTTATTGGGTGTTTTTTTATACCAGCTTTGTTATAAAGAAATATGTATAGGGTGCTAGACAATAATCAATATACCGAAGGCCAACTTCCCGAAAACCGAAATCCCGAATGACCAACTTCCGGAAAACTAAAATTCCTTAAAGCCGCGTTGCCACGATCCAAGTACGATCCGAGTACACTCGGACCGAGTGTCATCCGAGAGCACTCATACGAGACAATATCCGTTGGAGGGAAATTTGAAACAATAAGCAATTAATCAAATCGGTATCAAACGCATTCCGAGACATTCATTGTACTGCTTATTAACATAATTCCCATTCTATACTTATCGACCGCTAAAGTGATAAGATAAGATAAATATTATCAAACGTAGTTACGGTTTGTATCAAAGTATTAGCACTTATTGTAACAATCACAATAAGGTGGTTGTAATTGTTGTAATTAGTGCTATATTTTAACAGCACCTCTCTTAGCTGTGATAAAATTTAGAGCGAGATAGACAGTTTTGACTGTTTAGACAGACGGCTAACTTATTGTAACAATTATAATACCTCAATACAAATCTGTAATATATACTATCACTTTATCACTTTAGCGGTCGATAGTCGCCTTGTGTATAGAATAGACCCGTTGATAAGTAAAATATAAAGATAAGCTCAGATTGCGGGGCTATAACAATATATCGAACCTTAATCGGCAGAACAACGTAAGCGACACTTTTTGGTAAATTGCGTTTTAAATGGAGAACTGTTCAATATCACCTAGCGCATAAGTGACAAAAATATTAGAGCCCGATCTCAATCGCGTGACATTTTTTTAGGGTCTGTGCCTTTTAGCGTTTGAACTTGTATCGCATTATAAAGTAGAGCAAAACAACGTAACCGACGTTATTTGATAGTGTAAGCTACGGTACGGTTTATTCGGTGGTCCGTCTGGTAGTGAGTTGTGCGAAAACCGATTTGGGAGCAAAGCTCGCGCCGTCCAGTAAAACTGGCTGAGATAAAATAAACCTGGTAATAGAGTTTATTAAACAATAATTACCCGCCGTTACATCTCACTACTGTCTGATTTTGATTGTACTGATTTTTGAAATGTTAAAAATGTATAAGTATAAAATTTATACTGAAAATTTGGATTCTTTGAATGAATCCACTAATGTCGTGATTCGGAATGTTTTCAGAAACGTATTTAATAGACAGTAAGTTCAACTTGGGTTTTCATCTACCAAAAAAGATAATAGTGTTCTTTTTGCGAGAAAGTAACAAATATGTCTGGTGACGAGAGACTTCGGCTAATTGAAACGGATACTTACAAATGTCCCCTTACCGTAAAGGATAAATGCAAGGAGATGTTCTTTAATGATCTGGCCAAAAGTAAAAATCACAATGACATTTTGTGCGCAAGTTTTGACCTCGAGAAGGTGCTAAACACTCCCTAGTCGAAATACGCATACTATAATGAAAGTATCTACGAAAGTGGAACAAATAATGGATACTGCTTTTTATGGGGTGAAACTGATGGTAAACGTGGCAGTAATGAGATCTCAGCAATCATGCACAAATCTTTGGACAGACCTGACAAAGCGGGAAAAAATCAAGGAATTATTATACTGTGATTGGTCAGAATAAGAACCGGGCAACACTGGGTATGCTATCTTATTTTATGAAAAATTCAACTTTCATTGAATTGATAGAAATACATTTTCTATTACCAGTGGGTCTATTCTGTATTTATCGACCGCTAAAGTGATAAATATTATCAAACTTAGAGTAGGTTTGTATTATAGAATTAGCACTTATTGTAACAATTACAATACGTTGATTATAATTGTTGCAATAAGTACTAACACTTTTATATAAACCTACCCTAAGTTTGATAATATCGTATCACTTTAGCGGTCGATAAGTATAGAATAGACCCACTGGTCGTCGATGCCGGTCGATTCCATTCATGCGACAATTGAGTCATTTATATAGTAGTTTGGGCACTATCAAAATGACCCACCATTATTTCCAACGCTAGGTCATCATGTCATATGCAGAATTCCGTGACTGGAAATCTTTCGCTGCTACTTGCATTCCTTCAAAGTTCAAGATTAAATTTGGTGAATTATGAAAGGCATAATTTAAAAAACTTACCAAATATTGTACCTACTCTGGTGACAGTAGGACTAAACTGTTAGACCTAGAAAATGTCATCAGATCCCGATCAAGTGCTGTGATGCTTTAAGCGCAGCCACCCTTGCTGTATAGTGCTAAATCACCAATATCGGAAATCCAGTATAACGAGTAACAGTATAAAAGTCTCTGTGTTAAATGTAATATCCCTCAGAGATGACGGATGAGTTTATGAAACTGCCACATGGATTATCAGTGGAAGATACTTTACCGGAATCCGATCAGGAAGATGTGAATGAGGATAATACAGCGATTACTGCTTAAAAAATGTGGGACAATAATTTTTTTGTAAAACTGAATAGTTCATTACAATTTAATTTTATCATAATTAGTAGGTCCCCATATTTAAATATGTACGAGTAGATACGTACCTATTTCATTTTGAAAAATAACAATACCTGATAATATTAATAATATAAGCGAAACCTTAAAAATACCAATCATTTATTTTTATTTTACCTATATGTGAATAAGTATCTACAAGCAAAAATATTAATTTAAAAAGTCAAAATATTTTTAATTTATTTAACAACGTCCCCTTTCGTAAAATAAATGGGTGCTTATGTTATTTATTTTAATACTTAATTAGTAATGCCCTGTGATGATAATTAGCATGAAATTTATAAATAAAAACGACTACGCCAAATAGCGTAAGCGACATGCCTGGAAAAAATATCGTGTCATAGACATAAGCAAAACAGCGTTACCGCCACTATCTCGAAAACTAAAAGCACTAATGCAATTGTTTTATAATTTCCGTATAGGCAGTAGCCAATTATTATTAACCACATTAACAGAATTCATTTTTGGAACTAATTACGGAAATAATTTAAAAAAAACCTTCTCCTGTAAAATTTATGAATTGTCGCTTACGTTGTTCTGCCGATTAAGGGTCGATATTATCTACTTGCAAGCTTGCAACCATCAATATTAAGATTTCATATGTGAGATTTTTTGAGTTCATCCATGAGCCTTTTTTTATAAGATTTATTGTTTTGATAGAAAGTGTCGATACTTGGTTGCCATGTCGAAAGAACACCAACAATACTTTAGTATTAACATCCCTAAAGTAATATTGTAATTCTGCCTTTACGGTGTGCGTGGCTATCAAATTACCGGCTTGTTACCGAGGCACACGTAATGTTTGACTTTACACCAGACTGGGTGCCTTCCACTTGTTATAAATAAATTATATGACACTTCTTCATTGGGAGTCGAACCGGTTATCGCTAGGACCGCTAAACGGCTGATTGGGCTTTGAAAACGATTACGTGACACCGCGGCCACTTTAAAAGTGTTATTAGTGTTATTACTTATTACAAGTTATTACAAAAAAAAACAGTCACTTTAATTTAATGCAAACTGGTATAGGTATGTATCACGAAGAGATTTATCTTATATCTACTTATTTTATTGTCATTCTACGTAATTAGTACGAGTGCATCTCTACCAAAGTCATCCGGGTAGCAGATTATAGGGAAAATATCGATCTGATGTAACCAACCTCCGATAGCGGACGGCGCGATAGGAAGAAGGTGTAGAGAGGTTTACTCAACCCTACTACTGACGCATTATTGTCTATGCTCATTTATATAGCATAGATAATAATATGAACCGGAAATGACAGGCAATAAATGAATTGCAGTCGAGTTATCCAATATAAACGTTATTATGAACGAGTGCATTGATAGATTCTAAAACAGAGAATGACGTCCCGCTATTGACGTCTTGCTTTGGTACTGTTATTTGCAAATTTACTTTATTTGTAATAAAATAACAAAAATGTGTCAAGGTACACAATGAGACATGGGTTGCCTTTTCGGTGACGCTGTAGCCTGCTGTAGTAAGGTTTAATTCACGAATGTGAATAAATATGGGTATAAAGTTTGTCACATTATGTAATATTTTAGAATACATACTCGGTGCGCTTTGAATTTCTTGGATTTTATGGCCTGACCTTCATAAAGTAATAAACAGTATCTAAATTCAAAACCTTGGTCCATGGCGATGGGTTTTACCATTTCTATCGTATCAATCTTTCCTGTCGTCAAATCCCAAATTTGGAAGAAATCCCGACGCCATCTATAAATCCAAGTTAGTAAGTAATGTTAATTTAAAATGACAACATTTATCATGGTTGCCATTATTAATTGACGGACATGTTTATGAGACTGTTCCAAGCACTACAATGAAGAATGCTACATTCTTAAATTTTCTATATAAAATTTCCTGCTTGTACCTAATGCTTAAATTATTATCATCCAATACCTACTTCTATTTAAAATACAAAAGCCGATCGCCAATAGTAGCTCAATTTGGAAAGCGCTTCAGTGACTATTAAAAGCCATTAGTTAAAAATAGTCGCAATTAAGTATGACTCCTTTAGCATAGTGGTATATATGCGTGGGCGCTATACCCACGCGAGAGATGCAGGTTAGATTCCTGCGGGGTGTCTAACTTTTTTCAAAAATATTTTTTCTATTGGTTATAATATATTTTCTCAGAAGTGTTTTCAAAATTATGTATCGAAGTCACTATAAATTAAATGTCAGAAGGGTACACGATTTAGCAGTTTTTTTTATTAATCTATTATACTGTAGTACAGGTAGGTATACATGGGTGGTGCACAATAATTAAAGATCAAGTCAAATTTTCATAAAAATAGATTTTTTTTTGTTTCATTGGCTAGATAAAACAGATGTCTGTATTGTGTGTTAATATCACAATCGTAGGTCTACAATTTTCCGCAAAGTGGCAATATGTACAAGTATTGATAAGACATCAAATTGAACATGTCCATCTAGACAGTTCCTTCAGCAGTATAAAGAGGTATTTGCTAACATTTATTTGCTAATATTAATAAAGCCTGAATGTACTTTATGTTTCAACTATTTATTGAATCTGATCCATGTACTTTCAAAATATGTTAAGTGTATACCTACAGTGAAAACATTCCTGAATTTTACAAAAAGAATTTTAACTTTAGGTCCAAATATCTCAGGATTCATGTTGATGGACTTGATCTATAATTATTGTGAACCTCCCATATCTAAATCAACTCTTGAAAGAAAGGTAAAACGACGTCGTAAGGAAGCAGTCAGTGGCCGAAGGGTCGTAGGCAGAATTAAAAAGCGAAACGAGCCAATAAGAGTGCCCAACATGGTGGAACAAAACGCGTTTTCTGCATTCGCAGTACGAGGGTGCCTAAACGGGAGCGCATGCCCATATCCGATAGACGACGCGATTGCCTCTCCGAGTGGTGCAAAAGCGAAATGACGCGCAGAAATAATACTATAGGTTGGTTTGCCCTAGTATCCCGTCACATATTAAAAAAATAGTCACAAGAAATCATCTATCTGACGTATTTTAAATTATTTTACGCGTTTTAATTATTGTCCATCGATGATTACATGCTACATTATAAAACTGTGTAAACACGACCTAATCCTGGAAACGGGCAACGAGCATGAAACGTTGAGGAAATAATTACGAGATAAAAAGAACTTTTTATTTACAACATTTTTAAATTTTCTGTTGAACCATATAAACTTGACTTACTTGACTAGCTTAAACGATCAAAAAAAAATGTACTTGACATATATGGCATATTGATTTCCATAGTAACGCACGTATATATTAATAATATAGTTGCTAGGACTTCAGACCCATAGCAACCAATAATGGTGTCAAAATAACTTTTCATACAAAACAGAATTAACTGAAAATGAATTCGATTAAACTTAAAGATGGCTAAAATTATTTAAAAAATGCATTGGAATCGTGTTCTGATATATTCTAAAAGTTTCAAATGTCTAGCTAGTCGGGAAGTTAGTTAAAAATCGATTGCAAGATTTGTACCGGACAAAGAACCATAGGACAAATAAGAATACGGCCTAATAAAAACGTTGTAATAATAATAAAATACGCCAAACGACAATACGATAACCCAACAATGTATTACCTAATATAACAAACAACCATGAAAGCCTCACCTACGAAGTGTTGATACGTAGAGTAGAATACGTTTTATAATTTTGCACTTTTTACTACACTGATACGACTCTTTATCTGATTACGTTGCATAAAATTAAATCAAATAATATTTACTTGTATTAATATACTACGTAGTAATAAAACAAAATAGATAATAATATGTTAACAAAATATTTTTAGAATATATTACATCATTTTTGTAGACCCGCTGTGCAAAGTCATGAAGTAGCAACTCTAGATAGATCTTAGGTAATTATACAAAAAAAAAAATAGAAAATTAACACTATCGACCGGGAGTACCATGTCCGATCCTGATAAGATCGTATTTGCCTCAGGTTGTAGTAACAGATTTTTGTTTTTACGAGATATGAGTGTTAGCCACTTGCTCAACCTATTAGGTCCATAATACGAGGTATAAATGAGAACTCTGCCATTCTGGGCAGTGTTGACCTGTGTGTGCCTGATAACTATCTTGGAAATAGAGAGCATCAGTTGTTTATTCTCCCAAGGTGTAGAACCAACCAGCCACTGGTAATGCCAATTGGGAGGGCGATAACTATGTTCAACGAAATTGCTTCGGGTGTTGATATATTCCACATACGTGAGGATGAGTATAGGTGGACGTTGTTTTATAAATTCTTAAAATAGGGTTTGCTTAACTCATCTGGTGTACTTCCTTGTACCTATCTAATTTATATTTTTTGTATGTAGGTACACATTTCTACTGTTTAATAACTTACTATATAATATGTCTGTTTTGATCTATCTCTTTTTTATGTAATACTGTTTTATATTTCTTTGTTTCTAAATGTCATGTTGTGAACGTCTTAAACTTATAATTTGTAATGTCCACAATATGTTAAAAATAAATTGAAATTGAAATAAAATGGTCCAAACACACATTGATAAACATAATTTTGCCAGATCCAGGATTCGAACCCGGGACCCACGACATTATAAGCCGACGCGGCAACCGCTCGGTCGTCGTTGGCGCAAATCAATATTATTGGATATCAAAGATGTTGAATTTTTTATCAGACGGATTCTTTATAAAAATCACTAAACTTCTAAAATATTTTCGGTGTTGTCAACTGTCGTTGACAAAAACATGCCAGACGGGGTACGAAAACAAGCTATTTGGCAGGGAAAAACGCTAAATTTTGTGAAAATAAATTTTCAATTCAAAAATGGTGCCCCATTATTCGGATAAAAATCATACCACATTTTCCCAGAAACTCATTTAAAAATTTACAAAAAATAGTTAATTTATCCAACAACCTACGATAAGTAATAATTAAGTAATACAAGAGATTTGAATCTCCGTTGATCATCAATCCGATGCCACATGCCTAAGCACACATAAAATTATAATATCTGATACCAATATATCACTATAACGCCAAGAATGCTCATATTGTTTCATTGTGTCGTTTTATTAGTAGACCTAGCTTCATTAAATACCTAATGTGCAAGAAAATAATTAAACTAAATATCTAGCTTATTTTCAGCACATTTAAAGCTGTTGAAGGCATCAAAAAACACCATAAGCTAGATGCATTTTTTACAAGCTAGACGCCTATCTAAAAATGCTAGATCTGACAAGAAACACCCCAAGTTGGCAACGCTGGTGGCTTTGCATTCGAGAGTTTATATGAAAATTAGTGTTCAATACAAGGCCTGAACAAAAACGATGCATAAGTGCGAGTGAGAAAGTATTCGGCACCCTTATAATCTCTGCGACACGCGCTAGAGTAAGATAAAAGGTTTACACATGTGGGAGATGGTTTGCTACGGTGTAGCCGGCAAATCTTAGCTTATTGCTTAACTAAGCGTCGATAATCGTGTTGCTAAAATTGCTATTTTTTTGTATTAAACATAAAGTCAGTGGTAAATATTTTTAGTTAATTAAGTAGAAAAGATGGTTCTGTGTGTTGTATTAAAATATGGTAGCCATACTGATAAGCAACAAGATGGTATTACGTTTCATAGGTAAGTTGATGATACATGTTCGTGATAATTTATTTGAATATTATTATATATTTTAATATCAGTGACCTAGTGTTTCTTTAAAATAACTTAAATTATGGATATCTTTACCTAATGGTTGCATTTTGACCGCTTAAAAATACTATATGACGTAAAAAAAAATAGAAAATTATATTTTAATTCTGAGCGTCTAGTGCGAGCACTTTGGGCGAGCACTAGCGAAATGGTCTATGGTCTCAAACATTAGTGTACGAATGCGTTCACTCGCCCACAAACAAGCAATGCAACGGATGGCGTCTAGATGTATCTATAGTCTAAGCTAAGGTGCAATAGGTTGAATATTACTTCTAGATATTATATGTTTAAGATCCACCTCTATACGACAAGGTTACTCTCAACATTTTTGGTAGGTTCCTAAAGAATTAAAATTATTATGTTACCCATCAATAAAAAAGAATGTCTCCGAAGCACGATGACTTTTTATTGTCATGTATAAAATTTTAATCACAATATAATGTTTAAATAATACGTTGCAATCACAATCAAATGAGTAGGTATGTTGATCGCCGTTCCATTTTCAATAAAAAGTGGGTAATAAAGCTACTATACAAAGCGATCATGACATTAAGGTCGGTAACCCTGTGCCACAGGCCACAATGGGTTAACACGTTCGCGCCCAGCACTCGGGTCAATAGGAAAACATTAACGTCATAATAAAGATGGGTTCAATTAAATATAACCTCTCGGCCGGAATCCAGCTTTCAAGCTTAGTAAGATAATAATATTATGTAGCTACCTCGTGCATATGTACAAAATACTGAGTAGGTATATCCACAGATCAGATTAATAAATAGAATTCCGATAGGCTATATCCCAATACACTACAATTTGACGCAAGGTTTTGAATGTGAGAGTGTCCTACGAAAATTAAACACACATTATAGACGTGGAATATTGTGTGTTGCAACCTTTAAATACACCAATATTTAATAAGTGTCATTGCATAAACTGAGAGCAATTGTTAGTATGACGTATTCTTGACACGTGTTTAAATTTATCCCGTATTCTTCCACACTCGAGATCAGTTGATTGGTTCTCCACACCCGTTAGGCATTTCAGTTCTCATTATTTCAGAGTTCCCTGGGTGTATCTATCTACTAACACATAATTTTGTCATAACACAATTTAGAATATTTAGATTGTAATAAATCTTCTAGCTAATTTTTCCCGTAAATACTTTTTAAGCCTTCTGTCTTTCGTTTTTTTAACACCACGACAGGTCACAAGCCCAAAGACAGTAGTGTATTTTGTCATTCTGTGACCTCACCGAAAAATGAACTCAGGGCCCAAGGGTGAAAGGCCAGCACCTTACGCACTACTTTGTTAACGCGTCTTGCGATTCATACGACCAGCATTTGTGTCAGCCATTCCTAGGTCCCTCCCAAAAATTCTTTACTAGGTACCGTATAATGTAATCTATACGCGCGGCGTTCGTAAATCGGTATCTACAATCATCTGCCAATCTTGCACTCCGGGATTCATTACACTCGTCAATTTTATTACTAAACCAAATACTGCAACACTAGCGTACAACGACTAAATACAATCTGCCCCCAGGCTCTGGACGTGTAACCATACTGATGGTCGCTCTTGACTCAATCAATAAACATTTCCAAGGATACCGAATGAAGGCACGACCATATAAAATATTAGTAGGCTGTCAATCGACACTTTCTATGGATTAACTTTCTGACTTTCCCTTCTATATTTTCATCTTGTATTCGATTATTTTCACTAGATAATGAAAGGAAGTAAATGAAAAAAAAAATCATATTAATTAAAACCCATCTGTTTCGATAATACCGATGTTTGCGAAATTTACCCCGGTTTCAGACGGGACACCGGTGTCGCGCTCGTATATAATAAGGAGGCCTTTGTATTCGAATAAAGGGGACTTTGTATTATGTTTATGAACGCCCAGAGCTAATGAGTCAACGAATAATTTCGCGATATAAATTAAAACATAAAACTGGCTGCGATCATAAAAACTTGTGTATCGGCGGCTTGAGAATGTAGCGGCCGACGGAAAAGTGTACCATACACGCTTTGACTCATTAGCTCGGGGAGTTCATAAACATAATACAAATACCCTTTTGTTCGAATACAAAGACCTCCTTATTAGATACGAGCGCGACACCGGTGTCCCGTCTGAAACCGGGGTTAGTTAAGTAGTACAATACTTACAAATAATTTGTTTTCTCGCAATATGAATACGTTGACTCTTCCGTTTTTTAATGTGTTGATCCGTTGATGATCCGAGAAGGTCTTCTTACGCGTGTCGCATCAACATCCATCGACGGAAAAAGAGACCAAAAGACGACAGGCATGGTCAAATGGAATACGTACCTACTTCTTGCTCAGTTACCTTATAGCTAGAGGAATTTACAAAAAAGATATCAGATCACCAAGCAATAAGCCGCTTGCCGTATAAATAAATACTATCGGTCCGCAAACAAATTGTCAACACATAGCAATTTTAGATAAATATTATAAACATAATGATTAATTGAAGTTAGTTAAATGCAATTAGCGACAAAACAATATCCTTATTGTAAATTACATCAGCTGCTAGTAAATCCATTAAGACGATACTTCAGTGAAACGGCAAATAATTTTCAACTATAGGCGCGACGAAATTTTGGACTCGCTGGCACTCGGAGAGCGAACGTCGAGGTGTGAATACATCAATTTGTTTAGTGATGGCGACAGGGGTATTAATTCTTAAATCGTGACTAAAAACGTTACCCATTTATTTGAAAAAGAAAACATGTCAATGAATATATTATTATTGTTACTAATAGAACAATAAACAGAACATTAAATGGACGCATGTTGGATTTATATGACAATTATATTTCGTTCGGCATGCGTCATTTGCACCCGCGACCCGCAATCCGCGCATCGCCTAGCCACGATCTTTATAGACCATGCCTCAACTGAGGTATAGCCTTAACTCTTCAATGTCTATAATATATGTATGTAATAATGTAGGCAAATAATCGGAGGAGATAATATACCCATGACTATGTCAATTGTTGTTATAAAATTGAAGTAAATTAGTCCAGAAACTGTCATACAAAAAAAGAGTTATTTTTCTGAACTCTATTATTTCGTTCGAGTACGAATTGTGGGGAAACTGAGAGATTAAACACGTGACTCAATAGGTAATCTAGCTATGTAGGTACCCCAGGTGTTTGATAAAGTAGGTACATAGAATAGATCAGGCAGGTGTTGGGCCTTCGCAAGTGTGTAGGTAGTCGCTAAGCTAAGGTGTACTTATCAATATTATCATATGGAAGCGATCGCAAATCAATTGAACGGAAATATCTCTGGTATGCGTTCAATTATGCGAAGTATGAATTTTTTAAATTGCTTACATTGATTGGCTATAAAATATTATGTTATTTACTGTATTATTAATAGATTAATGCAGTTTTTGCGTAGGATAAAGTCGAACCAATATGTTCACGAAGTTGAGCTGTCAAAAATGAAAACAGTAACAAAATATGTACCTAATGAGCTGATCGTCTTCCTGCAGTTGCGAGCAGCGTTGCCAACTTAGTGTTTTTTCCCAGATCTAGTATTTTTAAATAGGCATCTAGCTCGCACAATTCGCATTAAGCATATGGCATTAAATCTAATTTTTTTGACACCGCTGACAGTTTAAAACTGATAATAAAGTTAGAATGTTATACCAGAATTGCTTGAAAACCAACATGTTGATCATGGAAAAGTGCATCTTGGTCATAACGATTAAAGATCATAAAAGAGAGCAATGGATTAGGAAGCAGACAAGAGTACGCGATGTGATATAGGTCACTTAATAAATTACATGTCAGTCGGCGTGTAGACAACTACTGGATAACTGTCATCTCACGGTGGTACCTACCCAAGGTGTACTAAACGTTCACAGGGCGCCCTAAAGCCTGCTGGATAGTCGAACCCATAAAGCGAAGAACTAAGGACTGAGAAGAGTGGATGGAGCAGCCTTTCGTCCAATTGCCGACCGACCCCGGATGATGACATTTCTGAAGTGTTCCAAATAATTTATATAAAACCGAAAGATGGAATCTATATTATAAAATAATGACTGTCTATCGTAGTGCAATGTTTGACTCACTCTGTTAGTTGTACAGAATAATATGATGATGGAATCAGTTCCATAATGATAGTGTATCTCACACAGTTTAGTTATACGTACTTATACATATTAACTAATTATAATAAATATTCTACAGTCGCAGAAACACGAAAAATACAACATTTAATTCCGATCCGCGAGCCCTGCTGTAAGTCCAACTTAGTAACGGAGATTATACTTGTATGGGCAAAGTTGCAACATAGAAGGTTGTTTGTAATTTGAGAAATCATGCGACAGGTGCGTTGGGAATACAATAAAACTATAAATACCTTACAGATAGAGAATAACTCCTACGATTTGGATAATACGCAGTGGAATGCTTGAGGAGATTACGAATATCATTTAACTATAATTACGCCAAAAGGTTTATGCGCATGGAAATCGTAATGTCTGTGTAAGTGTCTATATTAATCTACACTTAGGTACATTGGTTAAAGCATATTGGCGCGAGACCAGGGGATCATCATCATCAGCCTGCATCTATCCACTGCTGGATGAAGGCCTCTCTAAGCTGATTCCACTTCTCTCGATCGTGTGCGTTGCGTTACCACGTACTTTATCATTTCATCGATGCAGCGGCCCTTACCAGCGGTACCTTGAGGACGTTTTGTACCTCTCGGATACCACTGGATGATCAAATATGTCCAACGATTGTCCCTTCTTCGAGCTATGTGTCTAACACATTTCTATTTGAAGTTTTTTGCGAACTCTATTACATCGCTTGTCTGTCTCCTTATCCACTCATTCCTCTTTTTGTCCTTTCGCATTATGCAAAGCATACACCTCTCCATACCACGTTGTGCTACTCTAAGTTGCTGGATCTCTCTTTAATTTAGGATCCATGTTTCAGACGCATATATGATTAAGGGAAGCACACACTGGTTGAACACTTTGCGCTTTAGGCACAGTGGGAGGTTACTTTTAAAGACATTATTCAGGCGGCCAAAAGCACTCCAGACTAGCTTTACTCTGCGAACAATTTTATCAAATATACATCCATCTATACCTATACACATGTTACCCCAGATAGATGTAGTTTTCCACCTGTTTCAGCCGATTGCCATTGATGAGGATCTCTTTTTGGACCGCAAAGCAGTTGAATCAACCAGGAGATAAACGGGTTCAAATCCCGTCAGGCGTCGTATTTTTTTAAAATGTGATTTTTTTAGTAGGTTATATCTGAGGTGTTTTCAAGTTATGTTTGTTCAATACATGCATTGTTAACGATTTGCAATAACATGCAAGAGTATTGCATTAGCGTTTTATACCAACATAGTTAGCGGCTCTCGTGTTGCAGTGCGGAAGGCGCTTGCCTTCCACCCTGGGTTCGATTCCCGGTCAGGACACACAATATTTGTGTGTTTTTCTTAAAGCCTGTGTTTTTGTGATTGTTCAAAATTACTAACAACCACCTTGTACGAAAAAGCAGGGTAAAGACATGGTTATTAATAATTCTAAAAAAAAACATAGTAAGCATTTCCTTCTTCTAATATACCTACCTACCTACAGAGTAGTTACATATTATAAGAAATATGTTTACGTTGGAAAAAACAAAAAATTGTTATAAAAACATGAAGGCGCAATGCTGCCAATTAATGTTACGTATCTGGGTGCAGTAATGACTTACGCTGGCTGACCATAATAAAATAAAAACATGACTCAGGTATTTTTTCTCGATCTCCGATTCCGCTTTGGAGAGCTGCTCAACCCATATCCGGAGGTAACTCAAATCAGATTTACATTGCAATTAATGCAGGTGTACCACAGTACTGACGACTGATATAAAAAAAGGTTGCAGCATAAATCTTGGAGTATGGGGGAAAACATAGAAGTAAAGAATGTTGACTTTTTGCCAATCGTCATTGGATTAACTAAGTTAAATTATGACAGACGATATATTGTCACTAGGCAAAGCACATAGTACGCTAATTTAATTTAAATCATGCACGACAAATTTATGTAAAATCTGATTATTATTGTATAATTATAAAGTACTTATCGATCCCAAAAAAAACAAAGATTTACCAAAGTAATCTGAATTTCAAATCATGTGATGTGTTGGTCAAAACTGAAAGGGCATAGCATTTTTAACGAACTTAACGGCCCACATGCTCAGCGTAGGTCAAAATGGAGTTTTTATGGTATTTTCAGAACATAACCCTGGACATTCCTTAAACGTTGTAGATAATCTATTTATATAATTTTTATATTTATTTTACACATTTGGTGACGGTATAAAGTATTTTTATTACATAAAATAGTATTCTTTTAAACCTCTCGCTCTAATGCTTTAGAATATAGTCATATTTCAGTACGTACATGTGCAGTGGTGTTAAGATTTTTTAGGTTTATTAATTTTTAAACGCATTCACAAAACCATAAGTAAAATTAATGTTAACATTATATAGTGACATATTTACGATAAAAAAATATATTTCATAAGCTTTGTGATCCCAAATTTGACAAGAATTAGGCATTTTATTATTAAAATGTGATAAACATCCTACGAATAATGATTGCTTTATAATAATTATTAAATAATGAAAATAATGAAAATAATGTAAATAATGTGATAATTTTTTCTTTCGACCATGTCCGATCCTAATAGGATCACATGGGCCTCCACAGAGTAGAGGTTTGTATTGACAGATTTTGTTTTTACGAGAAATGGATGTCAACCACTTGCTCAACCTATTAGGACCATACCCTGACACACACAAATTGAAAAATAATATGTGTACTTGCCAGACCCAGGATTTGAACCTGGGACCCACGGCGTTATAGTCCAACACTTAAATGCCTTTCAAAAGTCGATATTGGCGTCCACAGGGTGTATGTCAATTTAATAAACTTTTCACGAGGAATGGTAGCTAGCCATGCGCCCAATCTATTAGGTCCATCCTCTGAATCAAACACAGATTGAAACTGTGGACCTGCGACCCACGGCTTCTAACTAAAAAGTAAATATATTTCAAATGTGTGTACCTATTTACTTCAATTGAACATTATAAAAGTTTTTTTTCAGATTGACAAACTTATGTAGAAAATAGGTAATTATTTTGTTTTCAATCGTGCAAGATCAGCTTATAACAATATTTAAATTTAGCAGAATTGTACAATATAATTTATTTAACAAAATGCACAATTCCTAGAAATAAAATGACTGCAAAAATATTATAATATCACTGTCTGAACAGGAACTACGTTATTTTTGCTTACTGTATATTATTCTGTAATAGAAATAAAACTATCTTATCGGATTTTGAAAATAAAAGTTATTAGCTTTAGTTTATCACCTTGTAATTTTTAGAAAAACCGTGCAAATAATAATCACAAAAAATATACTCAATAAAAATGCTGGTACCTTTAATCAAATTTAAACAAACCTGTTTGTATTCAATAGGTCACTCTCGATGATTTGTAAAACAGATAAAACTACGTTATGGCGAATAGCTGTTATATCTATCTGTTCCGGTCTCACGGTGAAATTAAAACCTCAAGTCTAAACTGTTTAAAAAAAAAACAGACTTGCAATCTTATCGGATCTCATCGTAATTGCAATCTGTAACGCAATTACTTAATTATTGTAGAATTTAATTTTATATAACATACGCGAAGACTATCGGTTATACGGGTAAACGATACGAAAGGAATGTGTTACAGTTACACGATAACAGTGGCGAGGGGTGGAGGTGGGCTGTTGAGATTCGACATAAATAGTGTACAAACTGCCTCAGTCATACTTCATTTGTTTCCATTGAACTAATAATACAATTTGAAGATGGTGCTGGTTACTTTTAAATAATTACAAGATAAAAAGAACTTTTTATATACCACGTTTTTTAATTTTCTGTTGAATCATATAAACTTGACAATTCTATGTATAAATAATTTAGGTCAAATAAGGCAATTAACAGTAGTAATTAATAGTAACGCACGTATGTATTAATAATTTAGTTGCTAGGACCACCCCCTTAGCAACCAATAATAGTGGATTGGATTACGGATTTCTTCCGAAATAACTTTTCATACAAAACAGAATTAGTTGAAAATTAATTCAATTCTACTTAAAGATGGCTAAAAGTTTTAAAATATTGCATTGGCATCGTGTTCTGATATATGCTAAAAGTTTCAAATGTCTAGCTAGTCGGGAAGTTAGTTAAAAATCGATTGCAAGATTTATACTGGATAAACAACTACCGGACAAACAAGAATACGAGCTAAGAAAAACGTGGTAAAATTCAATTATACCTGCCTAAACCAAACCATAGGTTTGAGGGCCTCAGTGCCAGCGTTCGGCGCAGCGTTGAGCGTTTTGCGCAACTCAAACGTATAACCGTGTGTGAAAATGTTCGTAGACAATGACTTTTTTTGGATATACATTTATACGGTTATACGTTTGAGTTGCGCAAAACGCTCAACGCTGCGCCGAACGCTGCCACTCAGGACGTACACTTATAGTTGAGATGTGCTATGGGCGATACGACAAAAACAGTAGGTACACACTTTTTCAGTAATACTGTCATATTGTATTAGATGTCCCATTGGATAATAAGATTAATAAGTCAGTGTAGCCATAAAACTGATTATAATATAAAATAGAATGTTATACGTATTTAGTTACATACTATGATACTGTCAATAGGCCAACTAAAAGGAAGAAGACGAGAGTGAAAGAAACAGTTTGATATAAAATTTAATTTACAGTCCGAAGTGCAGTGTCAAAATTTGGTATTCAAAACATAATATTCTTAAGAAATATGCATTATAATGGTGTATGCGTAATGTAGTCGAATGGAAACAGACCATTAGAAAGTCCGCGTGTAGAATTTATATGAATAGCGCGGTATAAAACACAGAGCAGATAACGATCTGGCATTTAGTAAATCGTATGCGATATCATTGACATTATAAATAATTTGATAAATCGAATAAACTAAAAAAACCGGTGGCAATTGGCCTGTCAAAGTTTTCGGACAATTAAACGTCGTGATAAATAACCAGCGCGTATAATTTTAGTAAAGGTGCGTATAAAATATAAATCATCTGGAAATATGGAAAGATACCCATATATTATTTATCTATTATAATTGGTAATATTTATTTCACAACAATCTACTTCCCATAAGATTAAATCCTTTCAGTGGGCACAGCCGTACAGCCGCACAGTGTAGTGTAGGTATACCTACGCGTAGATAATCAGGTTAAAAAACTGGACGTTGCCGCTTAAATAAAAAAAAAAATATAAGTAGAATAATAGTTATAAGCCAGGTTGCACATACAAACTAGTCTTGACTGCAATGCGTCGAATTTGTCAATGTAATCTTGTTGGAATTCACAAAACACATGTAACTAACTTAAGGCTATACCTCAGCTGAGGCATGGTCTAAAAAGAATGTGACTAGGCGATACGCGGATTGTGCAAATGACGCGAACCGAACGAAATATAATTTGTCATAAAAAATCAACATGCGTCCTTTTAATGTTATATTTATTATTATATTCGTAATAATAATAGTATATTCATTGACATGTTTTCTTTTTCAAGTACATACGGAACGTTATTTAGTCATCCTTACACGATTTATGAATATATTCCTCCGACGCCATCACAAAACAGATTGACATGCTCACAAGTCGACTATCGCTCTCCGACTGGCAACGGGGCCGAAATTACGTCCCACATACTGTTGAAAATTATTTGCCGTTTCACTTATGTACGCTCTTAATGTATAGCCGCAAACAACATTTTTGGCTGAAAAACACGAATGATGTCGCATGCAACATATTTTGAAGTACACAGCACGAATCATGAGTCGCCTAACTAACTAAGTCGGTTCGCAGATCGATACTCACCCGTCTGCCGCACATCCATAAATAAATCCTTCTAGGAATGTCTCAACGATGTTGCATAATATTAAGATAGCACATAGGCGCCTAGCAACAGTCATGTGCAACCTCTTGAAACGTGGATACCTATATATAAGGGGTGCGGCGATCGGCGAGCCGGTATAGGAATGACCAATTCGTAGCGTGTCCGTATGCATACTGGCGGTTTCGACTCGTAGCCCGAGACGAATGTGATGTGTTATTAGTAGCACTAGATGTTTTTTTCAAACTAAAAAGTCGCATTCCACCAATATGCGGAGCTCCATTTGGCAACGTGTATTTTATGAATAACGAAGACAAGACATCGACGTATTCGACACGTTGCAGACGAGACGAGTCGGCTACACATGATCGGCGCACGACTGCGGAGAGTCACTCAGTATCAGATCACGAGAGAGCAAAATGACAATTAATGGCAGTGATCAAAATGAAATGACGTTTTAGGTGAAGAGATATCGAAAAAATATCGAGAAAATAAATTAGGTACTGCTTCTTTGCTAGATGGAGGTGGGATGACGTTTATTCATTTTCATAGGAGGTCGCGTCGCATCACTGTCGGAGCTGTGTCGAGACTAATTTCAGTGTGCATTGCACCTAATAGTTAAGAACTTAAAATTTAAAATATAAAGCCGTTACCGAAACAATAACAAATAATGAAAGGTATTTTTATTGAAGGTGTGAGGCCGGATGATTCAGTTAAAAAACCAGAGTCAAAAACTTGTATAACAAACAGCTATGAGGACAACAAGGTATAAAAACGATACGTATTATAATATTATGTTATTGTTAGGAAGGTGTCATATCAACAATAGCGAATTTCGTACAAATATAAAAATCTACGTCTACCTGATACAAATCACCAGTCATTAAACACACAAGTGTTTGATCTTTTGTCTCCAAATACAATACCTTCCTCGAGTTCAATACAAGCATGACATCTCCGACAAAATGTACACAATATATCTACGTACACATTAATTATCAAGCAAACGAAAAAAGCCTTTTAGGCAATCAATCCATCCTTTTGTTCGTGAAATTGACTCTCCGCTACAAAACTTAAGAAACAAAAGACAGACATATTAGGCGAACAGCTTTCGAAGAATAGAATAAATATTAGAGATTTTTCGTGTGTCGAAAGAGGTGTGGGAAAATTTAATAGATTGAAGAAATAATATTGTAAATTAGTGCAATGAGTTTTCCAAGTATTATTACTTCCTAACCTTACTATAAGGGCTGGGAGATTTTTTTTTGTAAATCGTAACGTGTATCGTAAGTACAGAAACTTGTTATATAAAACCTACTACATATTATTAGTATTTGAAATACGTATCGGCTCAGGGAACTCAGACCGTGTATCGGCTTCAATAGAATCGCTAAAAATACGCTGAGCTCCGCTTGTCAAATAGTCCTATTTATTATAAAATTTTAAACACATTTTAAATTTATGAGTTGTTTTTCTGTTAGGTTACAATATTATGGCCAACAAAAATGAATAACAGTGATTTTTTAAATTTTAAACATGTTTAGAGCGGTAATATAACAAGCCTAAGCCAGTGCGCGATCTCACCACTATGCTGCGACACAAAATTTATGAACTATTATTCATACATTCGAACGCAATAGACTAATATATTAAAATATACCTATACTCAAGTGCCATTTCGTTCGCGCGCATTTAATGTCAATAGTGTTGTAAGTCTAACAACTGGCGAGTGCACAGAACAGCGACTCGCGATGATATCATCACAAGTTTTTTGGAAAAGTTTATTGGGCCACACATACTGAGTATGGATAGTTTCATCTGAGACTTGAGTACACAAACTGGTGACAGTATTTCCAACTCACCTCTAGTATAAATATTGGAATTGTGGAATTATGTACTTATGTGACGGTTTATATGTCCTTCCCTTCATTTTAAATAGGGGCTAAGCGAATGAAAAAAAAACATAAAAATGTTTTATTAATTAGTAGGTAGTAGTATTGCATCCACATATTATGATAAAATCAAAAGTACGTTATTCGGGGCGAAAAAAAGGTTTCTAGGTTTACCATGCGTTCATTTTCCCGAATTATATAAGAAAGCTCCAAAATAAGCCGACGAAGTTAAGAATTTGTCAGGTCATTTGAACAGGTCGATACCATTTATTTTTTTACAACATTCCAGGTTTAAAAATGATAATACTATCCTACCCACCGTCGGGACTATAACACTGACTTTGCGAGTTGGTCAAATTCAGGTTTGGTCTAAATTCTTCAATAGCTACTACTAAGAACATGGCCCCCACAAGGGCTGACAGAGTTCTGGCCTGGAGACCCGGGCTCAAAGGGGCATGTGGCGGGTCGGACAGATAAGTGAGATAAACACACGTCACAAATTTGCTCTAAAAATAAAAAAAGTCGCCTGTGTGGCAATTTTATTCGGAGTACATTTTAAAAGATGGTCGTCCGATACAATTTTTAATTATTGAGTGTCCAAACTCGACAACTCCATAATTCAAATGAATGTGTTCAAAAATACAAAAAAAAATCGCTAACAATGCCTACATTTAATTTTACCTCGAACATCATTTCAACATCGTATTGTGGAGCGTCACACAGCCTTTAACCCTAAAAATAGGTAGGGAGGCAAAGATCCTGGCCTGGGGGGGGGGTATCTCAGGATGTGGGGCCATGACTAAGAATGGTAATTAGTACATAATATACACCTACGCTGGATTGACGAACTGGTAAAGTTCGGCGGAAATACGTGGCAGCGAACGACACAGGATCGAGAGAGTTGGAAGAAGCTTGGGGAGGCCATCATCCAGCAGTGGATTGACCCCGGCTGAAGATGATACACCTAATTATAGACGTGTAGGCATACGGTCTATTAAATAAAATGCAACGAAAAAATCTCTTCTTCTTGTCTCACAATAAACATGCACACTTTCTATTATTCTCATAGTTGTGATCGTCACTAGTTTTGGGGAAAATCTCAGCGAATTTAAATCTAACGCATCGAATGCCAAAAATTTAGGATATCTCCATAACACTATAGATTTATGATAGTGCATATAGGTATAAGAAGAACTAGTCAAGTATGTGTTGTTCATATCAAATCATATCACAATGAGTGATAAACTGTTGTCATTATTCAAACCGATTGTCTCGTATTCAACAATCCACGTCACAATGCTCATACAAATGCAGCTAAAGGTACAGTCACTGAAATATTGGTGTAACTATTTATTATTACTCATTATTAGTTATTACTTATTACGGATGACGTAGTATTAAAGTTGGTTAATTTGCTCATTAAATATGATAATTGCAGTCAATGACATTAATTTGGACGATGCATCTTGAAAAAAAAATGACACTCACTTTTTTCTCGGGTCTGCCGAATGGCATAATCTGTTCTAACGCCATTATAATAAAGGTGATATTGCAATAAATTCCCGATGCTTTTTGTCGGTCTGCCGAATGGCATGATTCATATTTTAATATCAATATCGCTCGCTCAAATTAACATTGACACTAGAAACACTGTTCCAACGCCATTACAATAAAGCGGATATTGCTTTAAATTCCCGATTCGTGATATCGCATAATGGAAATTGCGAAATTTTGTTACGTGCCGTCTACCTATACATGTACTAATGTCGCTATGCGCGAATTTACTTGCTAGCTACTGTACTGAGTGCGTTGTCCATTAATGATGTCATTGATTGCAGTCCATAAAAAATATAGAAGCAAGTCGAAATAATCTCTGAAAGACGCATTTATCACACTGGAAAGAACTGCTAAAAATGGGACCCGACATCAAAACAAAGTAAAATGCCTACAAGTAAAGGTTGTGATCGAGAAATCTTGTCATCTCGAGCAATTAATTTTCCAAAAAATTCAAAAATGGCCATTCTCGAAGAAATCATCAATGAGATTCTCGAGAAATTGTCATTAGGCGAAGCTCTAAAGCTCTAGTGCAACTAAAATTTAAAAATGAACTGAATGGAATTTCACAAGAAAATTTGATTTCTCTGTAAAAATCCTACCTAGAGTTCCCAATTCATAACTTTGCACTCCGGCACTAGGACGAAAATGATGCAATATCCTATTCTAAAAATATTTTGTTTACATATTATATTATTTATGTATTTATTTATTACTACATTATATTAATACAATATTGATCTAATTGTATGCGAGGTAATCAGGCAACGAGGCGTATCAGTGTAGAAAAAAGTGTAAAAAATTATAAAGCGTAGGTATACTCTACATTGGATCATATTGTTTAATGTAATATGTAATGGTTATGTTATTTCGCGCGAAGTAGACAAAGTTCCGGTGGCCCACCGGACGCCCAACTAATGAAAACGTATTTTTTGTAGCATAAGTTCGATTCCCGTTGGGCATCACTTATAAATACATATGTATTTTTGTGGATGTTGTCTTTTTTAGTGAAATATCGTATTTGAAATTCAAGTACCGTAAATATGGCTGTCATAATCAGTGACCTACCACAGACGAACTTCCTTCAACTTTCGTCACTGCTATCACCGAGTAATTGTGAAATAATCGTGTCGGATAATTCACGGCTACTTATTTATGAACGGCACTGTACATGCTATCGACTCACGAATGCACTCAAAACTGGCCACCAACAGTTTGATATTACCAAGAGTGAGTCTATGCATGCAGGTACCTACCTATTGGCGTTTTATATCAAAATATTTTCACGCAAAAGTACTACACTATGTTTTAAGGAATATAATAGGTGCTTACTAATAAAAATCATATTTAGGTCCTAGATATATTAATTATTTATTTATTTAAAAAAAAGACACATTGAGCACATAGCAAATTATTAATTCAAGACGTTCACAACATGACAATTAGAATAAAAAAAGGACATGTAAATTAACTTAGTACAGAAAAAATCAAAGCAAAAAATAATTACATAGCGTAAGAACAAAAATTAAAAATTAAATTGAAAAAAAACTTTAAAACAGTAATTCGTAATTCAAGAAAAATACAAATTGTCTGACATGAGGAAACAGTCTACAAATTTTCCGGAATATCGGGATTGGAAACTATACCACGTGAGAAAAGAAGAAAATGCTTTAAGAGCATAAGTGACCTACGAGCTTCAAGAGAATGAATGGCGAGCATTCCTTGAAGAAAGTTAGTCGGAAAATACTCGTTTGAGAAACTGTCTAAAGTAAAATAATTATATATCTACATTAAAATAAAGATGTCGAAGAAATTTCTTCTGCCTTTGACTGAAACTTTCAATCATAAATCACGTTTTAAGGCGGACCACATGTGTTTCCATAGTAACTACAAACAATGATAACAGATTATTTTTAATATACCTATGGTTGTTTTCCATTTCCTTTACTTTTTTTACTTTTTTATTCGATAAGTTGACCAAAGTTAGCCACGGATCGGAACCCAAGCGTGAGTAATTGAAAATATATATTTAAATAACAGAGTGCATCGATAGTCCGTTCTCTCACGCAGTACTAACCTGTCATTAGTAATTGCATCGGGTCTTGATACCAGTGCCCAGTATCTTCCTATCGGTTAGTTACGGGTGTTCTTCTCTGATAGTGATAACCGGGTAACTAAATAACCGAACTGTATTTTAGCGCTGAATCTCCTGCAAATACCGAATAGCGCAATCAGATAGTCAAGTAACTAATAAGTTTTATTTATACCTTCAAAAAAATATAATGAGTATCAGTAATTTGTATCTATGCATTTCATACCAAATCAGCATACGTACAATACTTATAATCAAGACGAGCCTCGGTAAGAAAAATATGCACATATTATGGGTAACCTACCTATAACACGTATGTAATTTTGTGATACCTAACTGACAAGTCAAAATAATGACTTTGCTACAACTAAGTGAACTTTTTGCAATGACTTTTTAAACCAGAGCACACAATAGTGACTTGATGAAAGAATCAAAAAAAATATATAGTAGGTGGGTACTTAACTTAGAAGAATAATAAATTGAAAGGCTTCGTATACAAAGCTATAACTGATCTATACAGGGCCGAATTAAACATGGTTTAAGAAAATTTATCAGGTTTCAAAAAAATTGCGACGTCTTCCGAGTGAGAGTGTATCTCTTAAGAATCGGATATAATAATAGATTAAATCAGATAAGAAAGCATGCATTCTAATGTGCGTCAATTCAAGTCTTTGGAAATTGCTCCTTAGACACTGGCATAATATAACGGGTGTGGAGACGTGGCGGCCAGTGAAAGGAAAAGAAAGCCACAGTACGAGTATTGAGTATTTATTGATTAATTTGTTCAATATTAAAGAAAATGCACATTTACTTTCGAGAATTATATTCTCTGTTTACCTGAAATGTTAAGAATTCCCCACACTCTGGATCTAAATTAAAGGTAATATTTTCTATGCTAAATATTTCAAAATCACTGCATATTGAGTCTATTTGTTTTATTGGTTCCTGTCTGTTTAGTAGATGCCAGCGGCAAACAAATTTTGAAAATATCCGATATAATCGATTATTTGTTAAGTTAGGTTAGGTTTAGTTAGGTTATCATTCTTGGATTTATAAATTTTGCCGAAATCGACGATAAAAATTGCAGCTGTTCCCGCCTGGCTTCCAATAAACAGACTTGTACCTAGAGTTGGGTTTCGGGAATTCTCGAGATTTTCCGTCCCGAATCTCGGGAATTAAATTTTTTAACATTTCGGAAATCTCGGATCTCAAGAATCTTTTCTCAGGATTCGGGATTCCTTAATAATAAAATATTAATCGATTAATTTCTATATGAAAAAAAGTGGACAGGAAACGCATAACGTTCAAAGACTGATTGGGGCATTTAACACAATCAAGCCAACGTCGACTCAAAATGAACGCAATTTTTCCAACATCAGGGAATTTTGTGTGTCAGGAAATTCAGGCGCAGCGATTGACAGTCTGGGTTTTTTGAAATTGTATTTTAATAAGTAATGTTTTGAATTATTTTTGTTTTCCTACTTCTATTTTGTTTGTCTTGTTACATAAATAAAAAAAATCATATTTTTTTTAATTTATATGTTCTTACACTGATTTTAGGATTTTTAGTTTTATTTTAAATTTCCCGATGTCTCGAGAACTCTCGAGAATTCTTTTCTGGAAATCCCGAATCTCGAGAATTCAAAATTTCATCATTTCGTGAAATCACGAATCTCGAGATTGAGATTTTCTCGGGAAGTACCGTTTTATTTAACGACAGGCCTTGTGTTACTAAATAAAACACGTTATTTTTAAGTAAATTTGGGAACACATTTAAATGCGGTGAATACCTACAATGGTTATTTAAAAAAAAATATTCTAGCATTGATTTAAAAAAAAAAAGTCGAAAAGGTTGACAAGATTGCACAACACGTAACTTACGGGGATTTTTCTAGATAGACGTATGAATAAAATATATAATTAAAAATATATAGACGACTTACAATCACTCGCACCGGTCCTGGGCCTACACGATCTATTTGAGACGTTGTAATTGCAACGTTTGCATCGGGCCATTGTACACAGTGTGATTGATTTGATATCATTTATGCTAGCTCACGAATTCACTAAATTGTCCTTTTGTGTCTCGAGCGTGCATGCTATATTTTGTTTGCTCGGCTTTTAGACGAAAATACTGTCCGATATACATAACTATATTTTAATGTGCTGCATTGCAAATAACACAATATAAATGATTGATGAAATTAAATAGTTTTTTAGTGGACTTTTGAGATAAAAAAGCTAATTTACAATAATTTAAATCAAGAGCGTATAATAGAAAATTAATAGAAATTATAGAAGGTAACGGACGACTGAGAATAGTAGAGACAGCAAGGAGAGTCACTGAAATTATGATGGTGACATATTATTATAAATATACATAATTTGAAAACATCTCATGCATATACACACTAGAAAAAATCATTTTGTAGAAAAAAAAATACGACACCCGACGGGACTTGAACGTGTATCTGCTAGATTCGCGTCAATATGCTTTTCCAATTAAGTTAGTGGCATCTTACTAAATCAGACGATATATGCATGAGTTGTTTTCAAATTATGTATGTTCAATATTATAGAATATATTATAGAATGTTATATTCTCAAATCTTGTGTATTATTCGTTGATTTAAAAAAAAAATATTTATTATATTATTATAAGTGTACCTACTTACCAGCGCTCTGTTTTCATAACACCCCGGTTCCCTAAGCCATGCCAGAGGTTCTGCGAGGAGTCGCAAAAGGTCGTCAGAAAGAATATTTTTGTGGTAGTAAAATAAAAAAAAGGATTAAACGTGTCGATACAAGATGTCAGTTTACTGGAAGCCAGACGGACCAGCGGCTATTTTCATAGACGATTTCGGCAAAATTCATGAATTCAAGAATAACAACCTAACCTAACCTAACAAATAATTAAGTATATCGGCTATTTTCAAAATTTATTTGTTGCTTGCTTCCACTCTAAATGGACAAAAACCAACGTTTCTTTTTCATTAGGTAGAATTGTTGTTGCATCAATAGACTACGGTCGTGGATGTGGAATTATGTATATCGGAATTTTTTATAAGATAATCGCGCGGAAATAGTATAATAGTCATGAATTTACCTAAACCGTGAGACTGAAAATAGTTTTTTTTATGACTGAGGCATTTTGACTGAGTTTTCGGTCCACATGTATATATTGTAGTTTATCCTTCAGGACCATAATAATACATTCTGAGCAGTCGGTCGATTACATGTAAATTACACGTAAAACATTTCACCGGGGCACAGTTCGCCGTGAGCTTTATTATCGGAAAGAGATGAATGTATATTATTATACGGCCTCCAATTTTATTAGATTCAATATGAACATTAATTAAATTTTCATAGCTGATTTTGCCAAAATTAAAGAATGAAAACCTAACTTAACCTAACGAATAATCCAGTATATCGGCTATTTTCAAAATTTGTTTACTGATGGCTTCCTGTTAAGTGTAAAGTATAAGCCGACAAGAACTGTGTTTTATTTAGACATGAATTTAACGTCAGTACTATATGACCCAAAGATGTTGGACGGTATTAAATATATGGTCATATATTTCCAATATAACATTTCACGGTGCACGGAACTGTATTCGTACAAGTTTCCGGACACGATATAAACATACTTAGATGAAATATAAAAAAATATAGGCAGGTAACTACAAGATCCTCTTCATAGTACCTAAGTATCTGTACTACACTGCATATTATGTAGGTATCTATACTCGATTCCATAGGTACTCTCTTAATACAAATATAAATACATTACGACAGATTATCTGTGATTGATTTCGTAGAGATAATATGGAAGCATCGGACGTTCTAGAATCTAGATGTAATTTGGACCAATTTTATCTTTCCCATGGTATTCAGAAGCCATTATTCGAAATGCACGATTTATTGCTTTTGTATTGAGACTTATATTTTGGCCCACCGACCCGAGAATGACCTTTTACTAGGTACGGTTATTCCTAAAAACAAATACAGAAAGTTAATCAAGCAATACTGTCTATGTACTCGTATATTGCACAGACTAGTCGAGGTCGTATTATTGATTGTTTTCCTAACATTATTACTTACATTTACAAGCTCAGTGGGTTAAGACTTTGTAAACATTGCTATATTGCAGAAATCAACACTTCTGTTTTTGAAATTAATATACCTAGCTGGACAGGGGAGTGGGTAGCACATAAGGCCAGAACAAAAACGAACCATTAAGTGCGAGTGAGTAAGCATTCGGCACGCATGCGTTAGGGTAAGATAGAATTTCTACGGCTGAATTAAATATTTTTTCAAAACGTCGCCGGTAAAAATGGATTAGACTGATTACATTAATTTAAAAACTGCGACCACGTGTTGCTGAAATTTATTGTTTTTGTGTTAAATATAAAATTATTGGTAATTATTTTTAGTTACCTATTTTAAATAAGACATAATATTGTTAACTATGTTGTGTTTAAATTTGGTAGCCATAGTGAGAAGCAACACGATGGTATAGCGTTTAATAGTTAAGTTGATGTTCTACTGTGCGTTGCTATGACATTCCGTGGGGGTAGGCAGATTGAGCGTCGCTTGGGGGCAGCAGTTACTCGAAGGGCGGCAAATCGAGGAGAATCATTTGGGATACATAGAAATAGCTACCTAAACTTAGTAATAACGAAAACACCTTTCCATTAGAAAATTCAGCTCACTGGTTTTGTCGGGTTCGCGATATCTAGTTTACTTCCGTTGCCCTTCGATACCCTTGGTGACTAGAAACGACACGTGCAGATTTGCGAATAATTACAGTCTGATATATTGTTAATAATGTATCCATACAACACATTTCTTAGATATTGGACTCATGGAAGGATGATAAAAAATACTGTATAAAAAATGGGGCGGCATTTTGACGCTGCCTAGAGGCGGTATTTTATCTAGGGACGTCACTGACGGTTACAACACGGCTTCATTTTGCCGAAAAATAGGCGCTCTTTATATATCATTACTCTGAGGTAGCACAAGACTTTTCCGGCTAGGATAGTGGCCAAACTTTCACTACAGCTACTACCAATTCCAACAAGAATATCGTGGTCCAACGAGTCTTCTTCTTATCGGGCCATCCCTTAATGGAGGTTAGTCACCATCTTTGCTCAATCATCTTTTACCTGGATCAGTTCAGTGGAGTTGCACTCATAGAAATCACCAATGTTATTAAGCCACAAAATACGAATAACAACGAACGGAAACAGACCACTTGCTGAGATAAAATGTTCTGCCCGTGAGCCATTCGAATAAGGGCACACGGCAACTCAGCGATGTGACGGTTCAGGTAGAAGGGAAAGCAGGGAGGAGCAATGATGAGAGGTAAGAAAATTTAAATTAGCATAAATTATTGTAGGTATAGGTATACTGTTATTGGAGTCACTAGTATAATGGCTATAGTATTTAAATAATGTGTCCGGTGAATTGCAATAAACTATGTGTACGCGTTGCAAGTTTAGAGACTACAGAATAGATTAAAATTCCGATAGGCTATCCCAATACACAAAATTTTGGCAGGGTTTTGAATGTGTAAGTGTCCTAAGAAAATGAACCACGCATTATAGACGTGCAATAATGTGTGTTGCAACCTTCAACATTAATTGAGCGTCAATGTATAAACCGAGGGTAGTTAGTTGTCAGTATTCGACGTATGGCGTATTCTTGATACGTGTTTATCCCATATTCTTCCACACTCGAGATTTGTTGCATGTTACTCCACACCCATTAGGTAGGTATTTTAGTTCCCATTATTTCTAGAGTTCTCTCTTTGAGACTGAATTACATATTCTTCGACTAGCATTTTGTACTATAGTGCCACGTTCGATGAAATGCTAGTCTAAAAACGTGTATTGAAGTTTTTCTGCCATCTGCATGCATATAATATCGTCACCGTTCAGGCAAAAGTCACCAACTCTAAAAACATAGTTTTGAGATATCGCAATTTGAAAGTTTGAAAATGCAGGAAAAATCAGATTTTAATGTTTTTAAGGTTTTATCTACATTAAATTATTTTTTCATGTCTTCTTAATAATTTCTTTAAGGTAATTTTACTTTTTGATGCTAATTGAAACATCTGGAAGGTTTTGAAGGAGGCAAGGTAGCTCAATTATGGTTTGGTGACTTTTGCTTGTTAATAATCTGAACAATGTTAGCCAAAAGAAGGATCAGTAAAACTCACCATCCATAGTATAGTGACTTTTGCTTGTATATTTATAACGAAGGATTTCTTTTTTTTATATGGTCAATAATGTCTATTCACCTATAATGACTTTTGCTTGTTAAGATTTTATCGAAAGTCATTTAGTGAAAAACAAATAATTCGGATTTAAACAAAATTTTACTAACTAATGTACCGTGGTGAGTTTTTCATCTTAAAGAACATAATTTTACGCTTCGGGTGACATACTCAACTTAAAACTGCCATTTTCAGGGTTGGTGACTTTTGCCTGAACGGTGACGATATATTCGTTCAAATTACATGTATGTAACCAACCTTTAGTTAGAGTTAGACACTGTTAAAATTTTCCGTGGATTTTCTTAACCAAAACATCCAACAGTTAATGTCGTATACGTGCCTGTGTACTGTGATTTTGTTTTATGCATTTTACGGCAGCCGTAAATATAGGTCGATAGTAAACTGACCGACATGACAGCGAACTCGATCGAAATATGACTGGGGCCCGTGACGGATGAAATATTGGGGATGTATTGATTTATAGCGTTCCATGAGAATGGGAACACAGAGTTATACTTATATTTATTTTTAAAGCTAGATGTATATGAAATCAGTAGAATAAATAACGCTATAAAGCAATAAATCAAATTCACGTAATTACGTTTGTATACTACACGAACCAGTCGTGGCATAACCACTAATAATAAGATTATTGAGAAGTGTACGGATTAGATATTATAACAATATGTAAATGAAAATTAATGATGTTGGTTGAAGGTAGGTACTTAGAGAATTGATGCAAGTTTTGTACTCTTATATTATTTAATAGTGACCTACCATTATGTCTTAAGCGTAGGGTGTTCAACCAATGTGTGCTACCCGTGCTCACGTATGGCTGCGAGACGTGGACCCTCAACACGAGAGATGTCCAAAAGCTAAGAGTCACACAGCGAGGCATGGAGAGGTGCATGTTGTGCATCACGCGAAAGGACCGTAAGAGAAACGAATGGGTTAGGAAGCAGACAAGAGTGCGCGATGTAATAGACGTTGCCAAACAGCTGAAATGGAGATGGCACATTGCTCGCCGAAAGGACGGCCGCTGGACAAATGCCGTCATCCAATGGTACCCAAGGGGTACGAAATGGCCACAGGGTCGCCCTAAAAGCCGCTGGATTGACGAACTGGTAAAGTTCGGCGGAAATACGTGGCAGCGAACGACACAGGACCGAGAGAGTTGGAGAAAGCTTGGGGAGGCCTTCATCCAGCAGTGGATTGACCCCGGCTGATGATGATGATGATATTATTTAAATCAATTTTTTGCTACTCGTTTCACACTCACCATTAGCAAATGCGCACTGACACAGAATACAATAGTTTATTTAACAAATTAAAACTATAAAAGAAAGTGAAAGCATCCCCTAACTCCGACCGCTTCTCTTGGTCACTAGTTATTTGCTGCCACGTGCCATCAAACTTCATGAATTCGTATATTTACCGGGTTTAGTGTCCTTTGGGTACCACTTTATGACGGTATTTATCCAGCGGTTGCCCATTAACATCACATCGCACAGTCCTGTCTTTTTCCTTATTTATTGATTTTATTTTGTGGTCTTTCCGCGTTATGCCCAACATGCACATTTCCGTGCCACGTTGCGCTACTTGTATTTTCTCTCTCGGAACTCTGACATTAAGACGGGTCGTACATCTGAACTCGTCTCGACTGTAATACGTCGAATATATCGATGTGATTTTGTTGGTATTCATTAACATACGTTACTTAATAATGAACGTCGACCTCCGCACACACCTTTAATGCGACATTTTAGTTTGAAAAAAGCAAGCAACAATTTCACTGGACATGGAGCGCAGGTATAATACCAAAATGTCACATCGGCACATGTGCTCGCTTGTACGCACAGCTGCAACATTACGTCTGATTTTGATTAAGAGCTTGTCCAGGTGACGCGTGTCTCGCCACGAGTGCATGTGGACGGCTCAATGAGGACACATGTACCAGGAATGCGCGCGAGTCAAATCGCGCCATCTGGACAAGGCCTTATGACCATATCCTAATCAAGCCCTTATTATTATGTATGACTGGTCTAAGGGTCCATGTTTCACATGCGTAAGTGGCAACTGGCAGTATACACATTATATGAACACTTTACACCCCAGACACAATGGGAGGAATACCCCAATGAATAAAAATTACTGAATGCAGAACTATTATTCTAAGTTACCTTTGAAATTTTCGATGAGAGTTTTTTTAAACAAATTACTGAAATTATTTATTTATCTTTATGGATAAATATAAATGTAGGATTATTCATGAAAAAAATGGTGCATACAATTGTCTATATAAATAATAAATAGCCGAAGTAGGCTGTTTCAAAAAACTCTTCAGCAAAATATTTCAAATTTGAGTTAGAATAATAATAATTCTGCATTCAGCTGACGTAATAAATACTTATTTCAAAGTATATTCTCCTAATTAAATTATTACAATTGGTACATATAACAGCGACGTCTTAATTATCCGATTCTCGTCTGCCACCATCGTCGATCGCTCATAAAATATGTAGGCACTAAAACTTCTCTATTCGTGTGGTAGAAAACACAATACCAATAAAATAGAAAGTAAATTCGTGTATTGGGGGATATAAAATTGAATTAAATTTGGACGGACGATGATGCACGATCTGATATTAAACAAAGATAAGGTTTATGGTCTGTACTGTTGTACATCGTGTGGTCGTAAAACTGATGTTGTTTGCGCAACACTTTAAGATTTAGACCATAGATTTCCAATTATTTTCTTGGCTCACCACCCTTCAATCACCAACCGCGCCCACCCCTTTCCAGAACCGTTGGAAAATTCTACCTATATCTCAACTTCTGGGTATACTATCAATGCAATCTCTGTCCACTCGAAGTGATTACTCGTTCAAGAGCATACTTCAGTGAAACGGCAAATAATTTTCAACTACAGGTGCGACGAAATTTTGGACTCGCTGGCAATCGGAGAGCGAAAGTCGAGCTGTGAACACGTCAAATTGTTTCGTGATGGCGTCGGGAGAATTAATGTTACCCATTTACTTGAAAAAGAAAATATGTCAATAAATATATTATTATTGTTACTAATAGAACAATAAACAGAACATTAAATGGACGCATGTTGAATTTTTATGACAAATTATGTTTTGTTCTGTAGGCGTCGTTTGCACAATCTTCACGTCGCGTAGTCACGATCGTTTTAGGTCGTCCACCAGCTATAGCCTTAAGGAGTTTATTACTTTCTTACTTATTCGTGGGTTCATTTACATTTTTCAATCTGTATATTAATTGTCATATTCCCGCCAATATCACTCGAAATTTCGCGGTCGCAAGACACATGTGATGATTGATTATGTGTATTGTGCGATTAGCCTAGATTTGTTGATAGCACGTCTGTATGCGCTTAGAATTACTCGTTAACGACGGCCAAACTATAAAAAACCTGGACGCGCCCGTTATGAGGAACAATTTTTTTTTCAATCACGGTCGATTGATGACCCGTAACAGAGTTGCGCCTGGAATTGCAACGATACTGAGGATTTGAGGTAGGAGGGAAATATAGCGATGGGGGTGACCATAATTCGCACAACCATATATTATATATATCGAGGGTATACTGACAGAAAGCATTAACTCATTAAAACAAGTACTGAGATAATCGCAAAAACGACTTTATTTTTTTTTCAAAGCATTCTCCCACGTACATTTTTTTATGATTTAAAAACATTTTTGTGCATTTTTGTTTAGTGCAAACACAATATACGACATGTTATAAGTCCTGTATTTTGTATACGCAGAACGCATTAGGTCATTATCATGCTTTCTATCAGAATAAAAAAAATAACAATATGATTTAATAATGTTTCTATTTTCTCACCATTATATCCTATGCCTTTGTGCGTTTTACCAGGACGTAGAGCGTAAAGTTGTATGCATTTAAAACAGAAAAACAGCAAAAACTGAGTTGATGCGTTCTGTCAGTATAACCTCGATATGCAAGATCTAAATAATATATGTTGAGTCAGTGTGCATTAATTTGTCATTGGCAAGTGTCAAAACTGACAATAGTCACGATATGGTTATTGCTTTACTTTTAATCAATGTGGTAGCGGCTCTCGTGGTGCAGTGTGTAAGGCGCTTGCCTTCCACCCGAGACTTCTGGCTCCGATTCCCGGTCAGGACACAATATTTATGTGTTTTTCTCAAAGCCTGGGTGTTCGTGATTGTTCAAAATTACTAACGAAACCCAAGGACATGGTTATTAATAATTCAAATTTAAAAAATTTTGATTGCATATTTCGTTCATACAAATTAACGTAATTGTTGCATATGAAATAAATGGTAATAATTTGAACCGAACAGGTTACTGCGTTGCATTCGAATGTAATCAATAGTACTACCACCACAATTCGCAATTTAGCGCCACGGCCTTGTGTATCTACCAATGGAACGATAAAAAGCATAGCGTGAAATATAACATATTATATTAAATGCGTCCATAAACCACACCCAGCATGTTCTAATGCGGCAAAAAAATAATCTGAAACTAAACACAATTGATTATGTCGTAATCGTTTTTAATAATAGGTAAGTCGGGTTCGATGTTCAAGAGCAATGAACAGTGATCGGGACCTTAGTAAGAAAGCGGCATAACGGGTTTGTATGTATTCTCGCAGGCTCGCCAGTGCTTGTGGGTGTGGAGACGATTTTGCATAAAAACTGCACAGATATTATGAATCGCTGATATTTTAAATCCAGACACTGACAGTTAAAATATAACAGACATGGCGAACATATGACCATTTTTGTGTAATACGTGGGCTAAGTTCGAATTTTGTATGCAAAAGTTTAGTAAATTTCTGTAGGTATTAACACCCTCTTTTAATGACGGCACCAATCTGAACGCTCCCCGCGCGTTATCAGTGTTACAGCTGATTTGCCACGTATTTCGATTTACGCTTACCCTGGATTCAGAGTCCATTCACCCTACTTTTAACTTTGAATTTGTAGTGTTTTTGAATTAATTTCCGACCTCCCAGTCGAATACAAATTCCACCTCTCTCCTGTGATTCCCCAGAGCCACAAAGGGCGGTTTGTTAGTACCTACCTATCTACTTCCATCGTTTTTTAATACCTATAAAATCAACCGAATTTTTAAAATTTACTTCATATTTACATGTACCCTACCTTTAGCAATTGTTGTATATTATGAATAAAAATGTAATATTATTGCAGAACGTACTTTTATTTAATGAATAGAAGACGTTACGTTTAATTGAATAAAAAAATTAGTAAAACGCTATTCTCACTATCTTTGGATAAACATATGATTGAGAACAACTATTTTCTACGATGCATTATTTCAAACCAAAAATTTAATCAGCTTTATAATGTTTCGACTGAAACAAGTGTAGGATTATAAACCGTGTTTTCAGTATATTTAAATAGTCTTCAATTATAAACAAATATCTCACTAAATTGTAAACAAAAATATATATTTTTATGAAGTGTGTAAGTAAATTTAATATATAATATGACACTTTATCCGACATGTTACAATTTTTTTCAAATATTATGCATTTTTTTGACAAATTTGTAGAAAAAAGATCGCCATTCCTGAAATTTATATAATAATGGGTTAATGTTAATACACACACGTGCGACCCACGTAGTCCAGAATGAGTAAGGAGCTGGCCGTTCATCCGGGGGCGCCAAGTTTGATTCCCAGTGAGGTCACAATATATTTTAAGTATGTTGAGATTATTTTACTTACTTTACTAACTAAAATACTACCTTTGGACTGCTGTAGTTTAAAAAAAAACAATATATTGTATAGTTTTGTATATTTCGAAAAATCGAATTTTAAAGATTCAAATCGTTTGGGAAAGGATAGACAACGTAAATAATATAGTAAGTAGGTAGGTAGGTACTTAAATATATAAATCTATAATAACATTGTACCTACATTTAATTTATCCGGCACTGAATCTGAACACAAAAGTGAATATATATTTTACAATAGCAAAAATTACTACGAGGGTGGGTCAATAAGTCCTTAGAAAAGCCGACAAGTGGCGCGACTAGTACTGTAAGCGGTTTGTTTTCATGCAGCGGCACTACCGATTCAGTATGCTGCGAAGTTTCAATCAGATTGATCGGGTTGTTGTGTGTTTTTCGTACATTTAAAAAAAAAATTTGCTTGTGGAAAATGGAAAAATGGAAAATGGAGAAAATTGAGTTTAGAGCTGTTATTAAACATTTTAATATAAAAGGGTTAACAGCAAAGGAAATAAAAAATGAGTTGGATTTAGTTTACGGCATATCTGCTCCTTCACTTGCAACTATTTATAACTGGTTAAATGAATTTAAACGTGGTCGTACATCAACAAAGGATGAACCACGCTCAGGACGTCCTGTAGAGGTGACTACACCAGAAATGATCAATAAAATCCACGATATGGTGTTAAGTGACCAAAGATTAAAGTTGAGTGAGATAATTGAGGTTACAGAGATCTCAAAAGGTAGCGTCATTTCTATTTTACATGACAAATTGGGCATGAAAAATATTTCTACAAGATGGGTGCCGCGTTTGCTCACAGTCGACAATAAACGCAATAGAGTGGTGGCCTCTAAAGCCCTGTTGTCGCTCATGCAACGCAATCCGGATGAATTTTTTCGTCGCTTTGTGACTGTAGATGAAACATGGATACACCACTATACTCCCGAGACGAAAGAACAGTCAAAGCAGTGGATTGCGAAGACAAACCATGTCCAAAGAAGGCGAAAACCGTAAAATCAGCTGGTAAGGTTATGGCTACTGTATTTTGGGATGCACGTGAAATTATTTTCGTTGACTATTTGGAAAAAGGAAAAACAATAACAGGGGATTATTATGCATCTTTATTGGACCAGCTAAAAAACGAAATTGAAGAAAAATGGCCTCATTTAAACAGGAAAAAAATCCTCTTTCATCAGGACAATGCCCGTGTTCACACATGTTTACGATCAATGGCTAAAATTGAAGAATTGAAGTTCGAATTGGTCGACCACCCACCGTATTCGCCAGATTTAGCCCCCAGTGACTTTTTCCTTTTCCCAAACTTAAAAAAATGGCTAAGTGGACAACGTTTTTTTTCAAATGAAGAAGTCATCGATTGGACAAATGCTTATTTTGAGGACCTTCCGAAAACTTATTTTTCTGACGGTTTAAAAAAAATTGAGAAACGTCTAACCAAGTGTATTGAGCTCCAAGGAGATTATGTTGAGAAATAAAAAAAAAATACAAAAATAAAAACTGTTTTAATGCTTTTTTCTAAGGAATTATTGACCCACCCTCGTAGTACAATTATTTTTTTTTTAATCTGGCGCGCGAGCAATAATAACGGAGACCTATGTTTAACCACAAATGGTGCCACGAAATTATATACGCGCGTATAAAATACGTGTCATTTGAATGGCAAACGCCCGAAGAGACGTCGGATGGGCGTGGTGCCTAGACGAGTGGATGACAATACAAATTTGAGAGCATTAAAAGCAATATGTCACAGAGATGGAAAGATGACAGGCGACAATAACAATTCACAATAATATGTCGCGAGTGTCATGTCATGCATGAGACGACATAATTTTAATAAGCTGATCGGTAGGCGCCGTCATGACTTCAAGGACCTTGATTCTTCCAATCTTTATAAATAATTGATATTTTTTTTTTTTTAGAATTATTAATAACCATGTCCTTGCTTTTTCGTACAAGGTGGTTGTTGTTAGTAGTTTTGAACAATCACAAACACCCAGGCTTTGAGAAAAACACATAAATGTTTTTGTCACGACCGGGAATCGAACCCAGGAACTCTCGGGTGGAAGGCGAGCGCCTTACCAACTTCACCACGAGAGCCGCCTAACTAATTGATATTAGAAAAGTCAATAATATAATATCTTTGAAACAGAGATAAAGACGCCTGCGCATCTCTCTAAGAAAGTATTCAAGTAAGTATTAGCACCAATGTCTTATTGTAACAATTACAATAAGTTAGTTGTAATTGTTACAATAAGTGCTATGTTTAAACAGCACCTCTCTTGGCTGTGATAGACAGTTTTGACAGATCAGTGGGTCTATTCTATACTTATCGACCGCTAAAGTGATAAAATGATAAATATTATCAAACTTAGGGTAGGTTTGTATCAAAATATTAGCACTTATTGTAACAATTACACGAAGCTGGTTTTTATTGTTGCAATAAGTGCTATATTTTAACAGCACCTATCTTGCTGCTGTTAAAATATCGCACTTATTGCAACAATAAAAACCAGCTTCGTGTAATTGTTACAATAAGTGCTAATATTTTGATACAAACCTACCCTAAGTTTGATACTATTTATTACTTTAGTGTTCGATAAGTATAGAATAGACCCACAGACGTCTAACTTATTGTAATTGTTACAATATGTGTTAATATTTCGATACTTTCCTACCCTAGTTAGCTGCCATAAAGGCCGAAAGCAGTCTTGTGTATAGAATAGATGCGCTGAAACAAGACGGTGAAAGAGTTTGGATTCCAAAATTACAACGATTGAAACAACAGTTACAAACGCATCTATTATGTACACAAGGCAATTTGGGTGGGTAGTTTATCATATTTATGTATTGCGGTATTATAATAATTGTTAAAATAAGTTAGCCGTCTAAATTAAACTGTCAAAACTGTTTATCTCGCTATAAAAATTAACACAACCAAGAGAAATGCTGTTAAAACTTGGCACTTTTTGGCAGTTCAGACGGTTGGTTAACTTATTGTAACAATTAACCGCCTCGATAGATAAATATGATAAACTACCCTTGATAGCCGCCGATAGCAGCATTGTGTATAGAATATATGCGATGATCACTGAATGCTGGTCCAACAAACGTCACTCTTTCGTAAACAGATAAATAAGTCCGATCACAATTAATTAATTAACTCAACTGGCCGCGGCACTGAATTTGCGATTCCGATGGTAGTGCTAGTTATTACTTATCTCCGAATGCAATGCAGTAATCTGTTAACTATAGATTTAAAAAAATTGATTTAATAATTCGTTTAAATCAATTAAAACATTACCTACCATTTTTTATTTCAAAATGAAATCATTATTTTCTACAAAAAGTTAACGATAATATTGCATTCGAAGCTTTAGCAACAATTAGCAATAAGCACTAGGATCGAAATTCACAGTTTCGTGTCATGACCTGACTATTTATAACGGCTATTGACTTGGAAATATTAGGTGTCGCTACATTTCAAAATCAGCCAAGTCCACCTTTAGGTATTTTTGACTTTTTGTGAATTGCTGAAGAACTACTGCTTTCTAACATTTCTGCGTTATCAAAATGTGGAATTTATTAATTTTAAATATTCTATACTTGAAATAATATAAACTTTCACCCTTGTGACTGTGTATTTGAGAAAACAAAAAGCTGTTTTTCTCCTATCATCTATTATGGACTTGGCTGATTTTGAAATCTAGCGACACATAATAGTACTTTTACATAATATTATTTATGTAGGTATACGGAAACGATTGTATTAAAGAAATTTTTGCTTTGCTTGCTGAAGTTATTTTTCTCCGTTGAACGTTTTATTCGTGAGGTTCGGCTTTTACCTGCATTTGTTTTGACCTGACAAAGCGAAATGAATTAGATTATTCATGATATTTTTACAGAATAAATAAAACTAAACCCTTCAAGTACCCCTGCCGACAGTTGACAACTACACACATCGCATCGGAATCAGAGCGACAAGATGACAATAGACCAGACCATTCTAAGAACAATCGTCAAATCGACCCGATCGAATTGACATTTGCATCTCCATTTTGTAGAGCAGAATTACATCATTCACGACGTGGCTTCGGGATGGTATTATTAATACAATGCGGACATGTGCCGGATTGTGTTTGCTGCATCGCCGTGACAATACTCCGCACGAGGCAACATCAAATTTATTCATCATGTTATTTTAATGCTAGAGCAGTTCGGGAACAAAGTTACAACACTTTTGCCTAATCGTCACAATAACGTACACCGAATGCAAGTAAATGAGTTGCCTAGCTAGTCTTAATACCCCGTTTACATGTGCATGGATGTACTGTGCACAGTAAGAACACAGTAAGAAAATGTATGGGGAAACATGTATTATCCTGCAGCTGGGAAAAATTGCGTGCATAAATTAAGCAAGTTTGGAAGCTTCCGAATTGTAATGATTTATTACGCGCAAGTAAGATTATTTTCGATCTGCGCCTGCGGAGTAGAGCGATAGGGTGCGAACATGCCGGTAAAAAACGAACTACTCATTTTGAGCTTAACCATTTCCAAGACGACCTGTCAGAGAGTATTGTACGACAACATCTTCTTGGCTACGCTTTTAGGGAGGAAATGGGAGGAGCTTGTTAGTTTATAATGGAATTCCGGGTAAAAATGGGCGGAGCATATTAGTTCACAGTTTTAACACGTAGCCAAAAAGATGTTGTCGTACAATAGTATAAAATGACAACCTCGCGTCTCGCTTGCTCTTGAAGAATGAGATTGGAGAGACAGTCAGCACTTTTACGTTACGTTTAACAGTTATTGAAACAGAAACACACGTTGGCAAATGGAGCTTAGCACATTGGTGGAATGCGACTTGAGTTTGAAAAAAACATCTAGTGCTGCCAGCAACAAATCACATGCGTCTCGGTCTGCGAGTCGAAGCCGCCAGTTCGAATAGGTACTGTATACGCATACGCTACGAATTGGTCATTCCTATACAGGCTCACCGGTCGTCGCATCACCTATATATTCATGTTTTGAGAGATTAATGCGCGACTGTCGCTAGGTGTCTATGTGTGCGGTCTTCATATGCAACATTGGAGCGACGTTCCTAGAAGGTTTGATTAATGGCTGAGCTTATATGTGAGACCGGGCTAACAGCGATATTGTGACAGTGCATCAGCGCAGAATGAAGATTGATATTTCATTCAAACCAATTAACGTGTTACCATATATTTCAATATAAAACAATCATCATATTCTACAAACAGTAGGTATGCCATATTGCACTCGGAAGTATGAACAATAACTAGAACTACGATAGAAATTTACAGTGTCGTGTCACGGCCAGCCTATAATAGGTGGGTCGCACTGACAGTAAAAGAGGAGATAATTTGATAATCATGCATCTCTGAAGACAACAATAATAATTAATCAATGTGACATATTATTAGATACAGTCGAAATAGATTTTTTAATACATTAATTTACACAGATTTAAAAACGAGATGCATTAACTCAGATCGAATCGTAAATATTAAACCCAAAGAGGTGCTTTTAGTGCAAAAGCTTTTATGTTTTATACTTTTTTGATATTGTCTTATTTATTTCGATAAAAGTTCGGACGACACTTAAATGGTATGACAAGATGGCGTCAGCGCGTGCGCTAAAGTGGTGGAGGAACGAACGGGGAACCCGGGGGTGGTGGAGAGATAAAATCGAGTGGCTGAGAGCGGGGGCGTTCGACACAATGCACTTTGTGTTGAGATTTAAATTATTATTACACAGGTGAGGCTTGCAGCCCGCTGAAGACTTGGGTTTAGATCGGAACATAATTTCGATACATTTTATGTAAAATTTATCGTTACAAAGAGTCCAGACCCGTTGCTGTTCATGTACGTATGGAGTTGGCTATATCACATCACAGTTCATCGTGGGCTGTTTTATCGGAAATGGCCATACACTAATGAGAACAAATTCATGTCTAAATAAAACAACTAAACTATATAACAGATCTAGCATTTTTCGATCTAGCTTGCAAAAAACGCATTTGGCTTGTGGCGTTTTTACTAGCATTTTTTGATCCCTCCAACAGCTTTATTAAATGTGATGAAAGAAAATATGCTAGATATTTAGTTTGTTTATTTTCATGCGCATCAAATATCTAACTATCAGATACATACTAACATACTTAATGCATGTATGTCGATACCTATTTTAGTAGTGTGAGAAATAAAACAACATATTTTAACACGTTGAAAAAATAGAAGCATTTATGGACTTCTAGTGAAATAGCGAAGGCAGCGAAGCTCCTACTACAATCGCTGTAATAGCGATAATTTGTGGCTTAGTATTTCAAAATTATTCAAACAGATGTCCCTGAGTGTTTATTTTTTAGATTATTGAAATCAATCGACAGTGGCTAGTAATTTGACTTTAAAGTCAGACCAGATATCTCGCAACATTTGTATGTGCGGCCTGTCGATCACGTCCTTATAGACCGGCTAGACATGAAAAATGTCTTCAATTCATTACCGCGATTCCATAGTATTGTCAAGGAGAACTGAAAGAGGTTTGTTACTTTGTTTTTCGACTTTTCGACCATGTCCGATCCTAATAGGATCATATGGGCCTCCACAGAGTAGAGGTTTGTATTTAGAGATTTGTTTTTTACGAGAAATGGATATCAGCCACTTGCTCAACCTATCAGGTCCATACCCTGACTCACACACAAATTGAAAAACAATATGTGTACTTGCCAGACCCAGGATTCGAACCTGACACCCACGGCGTGATAGTCCAACACTCGAGCCGCGAGGCCACCGTGGGTGTGCACGTGCATTATGCAAATCAATCGACAGTGGCTAGTAATTTGACTTTAAAGTCGGACAAGATATCTCGCAACATTTGTATGTGCTGCCTGTCAATCACGTCCTAATAGACCGGCTAGACATGAAAAATTTATTCAATTCATTACCGCGATTCCACAGTATTGTCCAGGAGAACTGAAAGAGATTTGTTACTACTTACCATCAGATTTACAAGTGTATTTTATATAACCGAATCAAAATTTCTTTTGAAATTGCTTGGCTTGTTCGATTAGGTACACGGACATAATTGTGGACCCTTCTTTAAAAAAATCCATCAAAAAGTTCTACATAATTAAAGTAGATAGTTAACTGATTTGCGTGTGTAAACTTTCTCTTAAAGCATACAATCAAATCATTTCGATAAACCGCAAACCGCATTAATAACAGTGTTAAGATATTGTTTGTTGTTAAGAAAAATAATGATCGAAAAACAATTTAACGAAATTGTAGAAGATTGTCCAATTTGCACAATAGTGACCCAATTCTTCTACGTTTGCAGTCATATTATTATGTTTACACAAAGACAGTCAAAATGGCGGTTTGTACATTTTTAAAAAATTTAATTAAACGTATCGGGTAATGAGTTCAATCATTGCCGACTCAAGTAGACAGCCGATACATTCACAACGACTGGTCCTACTTTTTCCGCCCCTCCCGTTGTTGTATATGTATGAACTGTCATTGTTCTATAGAGTGCTCAAACTGACGCGTCTGTCGTGTTCACACAGAGAATGGTTTGATTTGAATAGATAAGTTACATGATAAATAATACACTAGCATTAACACACCTTCTAAAATATAATGCATAGATTAATGCTACATAATTTTTGGAAATCGATATTACCACCGGTTTTTTTTGTGAAGGATTAGTTTGACTTTGACAGCTGATGAATATCAGGGATGTGTATTATTTATAAATAACTGATAGTTAAATATATTTGATTTGAGAATTTTTTATAATTCAATTTGAAACGAGAAAGGGCGAATCAATATATCAAGCAATCAGGGATCTGATTTTGACAGCTGAAAGTGAACCACTCGTTGCATGTGCAAAAAGTTATGCTCAGGCTTTATTAATCTAAAGATGGCGGTTTATAAATACAATCCAAAGTTGCTAATTTAGCTCAACTTAGTTAGGCGTGTCGACCGTATTTCAAATGGTTTCGTTTTAGGCCACTGCCTTTTTTATACATTTACTACTTGCTATATAACAGGGATGTATATTATTTATTAATAACACTGATAGTCAATATATTTGATTTGGGATTTTTTTATAATTCAACCTAAAACGAGAAAAGTCAAGCAATCCTGGATCTGATTTTGACAGCTGAAAAGTGGACCACTCATTGCTCGTGCAAAAAGTTATGCTCAGGCTTTATTAATCCATAGATGGCGGTGGTTCAATTCTTTTTTATGTATGTACTCATATTCTGCAATAATATTACCTGTATTATTAATCGATATATTTATAAGAGTGTTTCTATAAAAAATATTATTAAAATAGTCGCGAAATCTGTTTTAACATCGATAAAACAAACCAGTTTTACCAGCCGAAGTAAGTTTGAAAACATCAGTAGATTTTAAATTAATTAATTACTATAAAAAAAAACTACTAAGTTTATATGTAAACAAAAATATAACTTTCCCACGTGTCACAAAAATGGTAAATATTATTATTATATATTATATAAGGTTAATATTATAAAATGGTACCTATATATAGCAAAAGCTCAAAATGGGTCGACCAGGGAATACAAAATTAATCTCTAACTGATGTAATTATTGTACTATTCCATTATAGTCGTTTTATTTACGACCCGGGTGTCACCTTTGAGCATCTTCGGACATTATACACTCACCAATCGTAAATACACACCGACAATGAGTACATTTAATTCTCGCTAATTTAATAAATTTATTCAATAAAGGTAAAAATCTGTAAATTTTCTTTGTAGATAATAAGATAATAAGTACCTTATTTAATTTACTTAATAAATTTATTATATAAGCGAGAATTAGCTGTAGTCTTTTTGGCGAGTGTGCATAGTGTCTGAAGATGCCTAAAGGCGAAACCCGGATCGCCAAAAACGATTCAAATGGAATAGTACAAAATTTAAAGGAATTAGAATTTTAATTCAAATTAAAAAGTACCCTCGGTCATTAATTTTACAAATACATTTTACAGTAGAGTATACGCTTCATAACTATGTACTCTGGCCAGTGTTGCCATCTTTTTGTATGCTGATTATAGTACAAAGGCGTAAAAATTATAGTTTTTATAAAAAAAAATATATAGTACAGGAACATTTTTCGTCTTGAATCCTTTAAAATTATAGTATTTTGGTATATGTGTCATAAAATTATAGTATTGTACTATAATTATAGTACGGTTGGCATCACTGACTCTGGCTGTAGAATGAAAATGATGTAGGTACTTAATATAAATTCTAAAAATATATTTTTTTATTTATTTATTTATTACTAGATAATATGTATGTGAATACAAGTCGGTTAGTAATTAAAGTAATACCTACTTTGATTTAAAATACAAAAACCGATCGCCAATAGTAGCTCAATTTGGAACTTTTTTTATTCAACGAATAATTCACAAGATTTAAGAATGTAATATTCTAATTATTATTGAAAAGATTTTTTTCTATATTTTCTTTATAAGTGTTTTCAAAATTATGTATGTTCAAGTGAATAACATTTGATATAATTTTATGCGAGGTAATCAAGCAAAAAGGCTTATCAGCACAGAACAGATAATAAATAGAATAGTACCGATACGCTATATTCAATAAACCGCATGGTGAAGCAGACTTTTGAATGTGTGAGTGTCCTACGAAAATGAAGCACGCATTATGCACGTGCAATAGTGTGTGTAATACACCAACATTAAATGAGCGTAAATGCATAAACCGAGAGCAGTTTTCAATATTCGACGTAAAACATAATCTAAACACGTGTGTAAGTTTAACCCGGTTCTTCCTTACTCGAGTCGGTTACCTGCTATGGCCTTACCCGTAGTGTATTTCAGTTCCCATTATTTCTGAGTTCCCTGCTTATCAGTGTAGTAAAAAGTGCAAAGTTTTAAAACGTATACTCTAGCAGTCTAGCACCATACCATAATATGTTATGTTCGGGTGTATCGGCATTCTTTGCAGCTCTGCCAATTTTAATAAGTACCAACAAACAATACGTAACATCAAGTCGCTTTTGCCGTACCCATAGTGCCACTGTAGAATGAGTTACATATCGTCACTGTTCTGGCAGAAGACACTAATTCGAAAAAAATTACATATTGAGTTAGTTATACCAAAATGTTCCTTATTTCAAACTTTACCATCTGGAAACCTTAATAAATAAACAGTCTTTATTTTAAAGTCATCCTTTTTACGATTACTTAATAAACTCACATGATAGACCATTTCAAACATTTTAACAACTTCAAAGTCAAATTACTCAAAACTAGTATTCTCCAGTTAGTGTGTTCTGCCAGAACAGAGACGATATACTTTATACGAAATTCAAGAGTATGAGCTATCTGTGTAATATCCCTCTGATATACTTTCCGCGCCTTGGAAGGTGTCAAATCCAATCAGTGAACCCGCGGCTCGAGAGCAAAAAGTCGATGCAATCTCTCGCGCACACACCAAACCACGCACCGCAGCCGGACACATAAGCCCTTTTGTAGAGCGATATTCCCTTTTTTCTATCTCGCTGCCTGGCTGCATAAAACGGATTATTTAAAACTGGTTTTAAGATTAAGCCAGGTGGTGTTACCTGAATGATTCATGCCGCTGACGCGTGAATTAGGTAGATTAATGATGATTGTGAATAGCGCAGCATTCGCTTACCTGAAACAAGATAAAAAAGGTATGGTCAGTAAACGCATTAAGTGGTTAAAAAAACACAATTAACATCGCTAATGGATGAAACAATTTTGAGAGTTAGACTTCCGCCAATACTCTGCCTTTTTTACAATATACCTAACCGGATTATAGCCGGAGCATAATAATTAAAACCAAAATTTCAAGATGACGTCTTGATTACTTCTCACGGGAAAGATTATTCGCCCCACGTTTAACCCATGTACGATAATACGACAATAATGTATGTAGATACATACAGTATAACCCCTATTTTACGTTTTTTAAGGGACTGGGGAAAAAAACCTAATTGGAGGGAAAATGTAAAAGGGGGGTATTGAAAAAAAGAACATTAAAATTTTATGTTTTTAAAAAAAAACGTTTTATTAAAAAACAACATTCAATTAAATTTTTTATTGAAAAAATCATGTACATATGTATACTAGTTTGTTGCATTTTTGTTTTTTTGTTATGTAATTCTCTTTCTACTATAATAAACATTTAAAAGTGTCATCTTGGATATCAGCAAAGTTTGTAAAGTAGATTTTTAAACCCTCGGTGAACCTCATTGCTTCTTCTTTTGTTGGAATATCAACATCGTCTTCATCAGACAGTTCTTCAGAAGCGCGCGTAACTCGCATATTTTTAATATTTCCGACGTAAATCGCGGGAAATAAAAACGTAAATGCGGGTATTAAATGTACTGAAATACATCGGGACCGAAAAAATTACACGCAATTGCCGGAAAAACGTGAATACCGGGCACGTAAAAACGAGGTTATACTGTACCTACATTTGGTTACATGTAAATTGTACGTAAAGCATTTCACCGTGCAACAAACTGTTCGCCATGAGCTTTCTATCGTAAAGAGATGACGGTATAATATACGGCAGTGGTTTCCAAACTTAACGTTACTACGCCTCCCTTTTTAAAAAATCTAATCTAGGCGCCCCCCCCCCCCCCTTTATTTCATTAAATACATTTTACACAAAGTGCTTTTTTCTACTAAACGGGCTCGATATATGGATTTCATTGCATATAATGCAGAAAATTCTGTTTCTCATAAATATGATGTTACGAACGGTAGCAGTAGGTACCTACTTGCATTCCTTTTCTTGATAAAGTATTATATTATTCTTCAGTTCGATTCAACAAAATTGAACAAAGGTTTTTGTTTCCATATACCTACCTAGCCATTTTTATTTGTCAGGAAATACACTACAAATAATTATAAAATAAAATTCTATTTTGAATTATCATCAATCACACACATCACACAATCACATCAAATTGTATCTCACAGACACATATATTATAAAATGTTAATACTATGCAACCGAAACAGCGCCGCAGGTGAATTATTTTTACTAATTGAGCAAATTTGTGGAGTGTGTTTATCTCACTTAACTGGTCGATCCGCAACGCCGCCCCCAGGCAGGAGCCCTGTCAGCCCCCCCCTCTTGTAGGGGCCATGCACAATAGTATAAAAATGAGGCATAATAAAATTAGTCTCCATATCTTCATACAGGTTTGCAAACAACCTAACTTTTATAGGACTGTTATTTATGTAGTTTATTATAGAATTATTCTTGCTAAATGAAAACCTGTGGCTAGGTACATTACTGTGTTAAACTTTTCGCGCCTCTTCAGGAGGCGCGCCCCTCAGTTTGAAAATCGCTGCTATACGGTCTCCAATTTTAGTAGATTCAGACAAAGACGACAGATATGAAGAGAGAAGAAACAGATACATTCGATTTGCTTTTTTTGATCAATGACATTGATAATTGGATCAATCACAGTGCATGCACTTCTACCTGCACCTCACCTCACCGATCCACTGTTGCTATCTTACCCCTTTACGTACCCGTGGTAAATTTTTGCAATTGCGTTATTTTCGGGAAGTTTTATATTAACTTCAAAACCTTTAAAGATCGTGAGAAGAAACTCTACCAAATGGATACCTACTTACAGTGTTGCCAGTTTTATAATCGAGTAGATAGTTTTTTTTTAGTTATAATTACTGTTATTCTGTGCATAGCAATCATGGAAAAAGTCAAAACACTGACAAAAAGACAAATAATTCGAAATCTCATTTTAATTGTAGTATTTTGAAGTGTATTATGTATTCATTATGTAATGAAAGCCCGGCACGAACTGCAATCAGTAATGTTTGATAAGGCTACATGTAGAGTAGAACCTTCATTTTACCACGCGCAAAACTAGACGGGATGATGGGTAAGGCTGTATCAAACTGCCATATCCCTATTAAAATCAAAAACAATAATATACCTATATTTATATCATTCACAAAACAAATTCGAAATTCGAATCAAATTTAAAAATAATTACAAGATAAAAAGAACTTTTTATATACTTTCAACGTTTTTAAATTTTCTGTTGAATCCATGCCATTGGTTGAATCATATAAACTTGACTTGACTAGCTTAAACGATCAAAAAAAATTGTACTTTACTAGAAATACTGAATAATACAGAATACTGAATTAATGTCATGTTGACATTTCATATTAATTTCCATAGTAACGCACATATATATTAATAATTTAGTTGCTAGGACCACCCCCCTTAGCAACCAATAATAGTCTTTTACTTTTTACGGATTTTTCTGAAATAACTTTCCATACAAAACAGAATTAACTGGAAATGAATTCAATTCTACTTAAAGATGGCTAAAAGTATTGAAAGAATGCATTGGCATCGTGTTCTGATATATTCTAAAAGTTTCAAATGTCTAGCTAGTCGGGAAGTTAGTTAAAAATCGATTGCAAGATTTGTACTGGACAAACAACTACCGCACAAACAAGAATACGAGCTAATAAAAACGTTGTAAAAAAAATAGGAGACAATAAGGACAAGTAGGTATTGTCCTAGACATTTAAACATACATACAAGATATTCATTACAAGCAAATTCGAAATTCTAACTTAATTAATAAATACAAACATAAATTTTAATTTCAATAGCATAATAATTGTATAAATTTTAAAATAAATACGTCAGTTTTCAACAATACATTATAATGGTTTGAAAATATACGTATTGACAGACAACTAAGTATGTCATAATCCAAAATCTCGGATGATTAATTATCCAATTCATACAGCATTTAAATAACGCCTTAATTATATCGCAAATACGTTTTTTATTCTTCCTTGGATCGCGAATGATCAATAACTCAATCAATCGACGAGTTCTGTATTAATGTATTTCAACTTTCGAGCCCTTGCATTGTATTGGTGCAATCAAAGTTCAGCGAGGTTGTGCGAAACCTTGTGGTCGCGAATCACCGGCCATTGATATTTTCGACATAGGTTAAATTAGACAACGTGTTTGTCAGTGAAAACTGATACAATCTTATTAAATATTTGTACAGATCTACTTTGAATATTGTGATTACATTATTATTTTCCACGAATTCGTCGCAATGTTTTTTGGTTTCGTGTATGTTGCTAGATTTCATGTATAAATTAATTTCAAATATTATTTTATCGGTGCCAAATATTTCAATAATTGATGAAAAAACATTGTATGAATTAAATTAAAACAAAATCTATAACCATGTCAGGTTAATTTCTCAGGAGATAGAACATTCATTCAGACAGTGAAAATAATTGAAGTTCGTTGACCATTTGGTCTAACTTTTGTCATTGGTTTTGGAGGTTTAAAAAAAGTTATAATACTTATTTAACAGCATTCAATAAAAATTGGCACCGATTTCTTCTGCTTTACAGATCCAGATTCGAGTAGGTATCCAGTCTTGGAATTGATTTAATTATGTGGAGTAGATACCTATATGTGTTTTATTTTAATTAGACAAGTCAGGTGAGTAGCTTAAGGCATTCACAAATACCGTGAAAAGAAGTGAGGTTCGACTGCAGATTTTTTTTTCTAATACCTACGAATTACGTATGTTTTCTGAGCTATTTCAAAATTTATAATAGTTGATTCACAGCATTTAATAAAGATCGGGACTGGTTTCATCCGCTTAATAGGACGTTCAGTGCAGAGAATCCGGCCTTGGACTTGATTAAAGTATATTGTGTAGCAAGTATTTGTATTTTATTTTAATTAATATGTAAAAGTTTTCTTTAATTTTGCAACATACGACGGCGCCAAATCGCGTAAAACCTCAATAATTTAGAAAAATAGTGAACAATTCGAAAACACCTACATACTACTTAATGTTGATATCTGATTACCTTCTTTCATATTTTGCCACGTTTCGGGCTATTTCCATAGACTTACCCTCAAGAGATAATGTGGGAAGTACTGATGATAAATGCTACGTTTTTACTTGGGGTGTGTTATTTTTAATATTATTGTTTTTTTATTATTTTTTAGTTTAGTTTATTAAAATATTCGAGATATTAATTTTATTATTTCCAAGTAAAAGGTTTTCGACATGCGATGCAGTAGATGCCGCCCGCAAAATTAACATACACTCGGACGTCATGTGGAAGTATTTTGGTGTGTTGGAGTCATATTAAATTTATCTGATTCGAATATGCCCACGTGTGCTGGATGGAGCTAGTTACAGTCAGTTACTGTCAATCTTCAACAAACGTATTGTTAATTACCTCGTCGGTACACATCAATTACAGTGTATACGTTGTAAATTATAGTCAGGTATCTACTTCGTAAACGAGTGAAGCACTTAGGTACTTGCCTTAGATTATAGAAAAATATAGATAGAGCTATTGCATGTGTTTGTCCTTCAAAACATGACGAACTTTTTCACGCACTTGCCTCGCCCCCTACACGCTTCCTCCGCGACCCTTTCCTGGGTTATTCGTATATATGTGTGACAGTGTGCGTGTCGTAGTTTTGCCAGATATCGAATATTTATTCCAATGTTATAATTTTACAAGCGATGTTTTTATAAATTATATTATGGCAACACTGGCGTGTTGGCTATGCACTTGGTAAAACATTACTCACTAAAATCGGCTCATGCGGAGAGCTTGGTACTTGCATTATTAATTTGGCTTGTTGTGAAATTATGCTTCATGGAAAAATAGATCAATGTAAAGGTTCAAATAGACTATATGACGATCGGGCACATATATGCTAAGAGCGTTTTAGTGTATATGATCAAATCTATGCCATTCCGACATTTATACATACATATTGTATGACAGCTATGACATCGTATTTACACTCTGTGACACCCTGTGACACAGGACGCCAACATAAGAAACGGGTTTTTCGACATATATATGACCGATCGTCATATAGTGTATTTGAAGCATAATATATAGCTATGTAGAGGCCTTCACTCAGCTGTGGATGGACCCCGGCTGATGAGGGTGTGTTGTGTTTTACTGATATTATAAAATTAATTCTGACAATGCTGCTTTATGTTAGTCCTGGCATCTTAAGCCACGTACACACAGAGAAAAAGTTTACAACCTCTAAAATATTATCTATGATCTTTATGTATTTTATTGGTAGTGTAATTTTTGGTTATTTAGGAAGGAATCCCAGTAGGCACTCGGCCCGTCTTCGTCGTGTCGGGTCTTCAATAGCTACACTGTGTCGCTGCAGAAGCTGGCGAAGGCAACACCATTTTCCTCGGCTTGTAGGATCGTCCGAAGGAAGGAAGTCGGTCCGTGATATGGGTGGACATTATCGTAATAAAATTAATGCAGACAGACCGACAGAGGAGAGAGATTGATATAGAGATACCTGGAGTATGGTTGTGCAATTGGCAATGGACTTTGATGGTTATTGAAGCGCCTAGTTTCAAAAGCCCCATAAAACGATTTTAGGTAGTTCTGAGAAAAATGATTTTAGGTAGTTTTGAGAAAAATTAAAAAAATCATATCTATTAAATCTGTGAACTTTATGTATTTATTTTTTAATTTGTTACATTCTAAAGAGTATTTTGGCTTTCCATTTTAGCGGTATTTGAAAAGCACACCCAACCATTTTAGCGGGTTTTGAAATTTACCCTAATTTTTGATCATACGTATTGACAAATTTAGGCGTTTTTTTAAAAGTTCAATCTTAGGCCATCATATAGGTCACAAAAATATCCATCGAACTACATATCTAACTCAAAATTTTTCAAAAACAGTTTTAGGGGGTTTTGAAATTAGGCGCTTCATATGTAGGTACTAAAATTTTTTTTTTTTAAGTCGTACAAATTATAGATACTTATATAATCATAAATCGTCAGGTGTTCGAATTTAGAACTAAGCTCATCACAGTATACAAAATATTGAATGATATTATGTCAAATTTTAGCATGTAGCGCCATTCTATAATGCTTCCGCTAAAGCTGCTAAAGGTTGATCGATAAAAATATCATTCGGACTAAATGATTTCCGCCATTTCTGAATCGGCCTAAAGTGTGATGCCAATTTTATTTTTCTTCATAAAAATTATATTTTAAGTAGGTAGGTATGCCAAATGAGAATATTAAAGGAAAAAAACAAAAACGAAGACCGCGGACCTTCAATTTCAGATGCCTTGCGCCAAGAGCGTTAAAAGCACAATAAAATCAGACAACACGCGCTCTCGTACTTCTTCCACGCCAAGATATGATATTATAGGTTGGCTGTAACTTGTATTGTATGACAGGAAACCTGTTCCATTAAAATTGTTGTGACCGTTGTGTTGTTAGACCTCGCGCACGCCTCACGAAAGTGGGTACCAACACTACGAACTCTCGTGGTTTTGTTTTATTTAGCATTGCTCGCCCCCGGTGTACCGACTGCAACAGACCAATCTGACAATAATTACTTGGCAGCAAAAACAGTCCGGTTCATTTGCACAGGACCTCCACTGAAGGTTGCAAGTGGCCTACGCCCTATTATGGATACATGTAAATTGTACGTAAAACACTCCACCTATGGCACACTTCACCGCGAGCTTTCTTATAGCTTCAATTTTATTAGATTCAATATGAACATGTATGAATTCAAGAATTAAAACCTAACCTAACCAAACAAATAATCCAGTAGGTATATCGGCTATTTTCCCAATTTGTTTGCTGCTGGCTTCCTGTAAAGTGTAAACCAACAAGAGCCGTGTTTTATTTTGAAATGAATTTTATGTTCGTGCTATACGACTCAAAGAGGTTGGACGGTCTTTAATATACGGCCGTTTATTTCCGATACAACGTTTCACGGTCAAGTGTGATACGGCGAACTGCACACGTGCAAGTTTCCAGACACGCCTATTATATGTCCAGAAGAGAGGAAAAAAGAGGTATAAGACTATAAATAGATACGATACACAAATAGTAGGATAAACATAAATCATAAATGACGATAGTAAAAAAAATGTTCAAAAAGATAATACTAAACAAAATCACAGAATTAATTATACAACAGCTCACATTGGAACCGGCGAGGTATCAATCCACGCAATAGCTTCCGGTTTGGACTGGTGTACGAGTGACACTCTTCCGAGGAAGGCAAACATGCTACATGACTCCACGACGTGCTCCATGGTCTGAAGCCATTCACCGTGACATCCAACACCAGGTGACCTATTTATATTACTATCGAGAGCGGACACTCCAGTTATCGGTGACTAACGTAGTCACGAAGAAACACTTCATGTGACTCGGACGTGGAGCACAACCTGTCACTCAACCTCCACCCCTGCAGCAGTATAACACAGGCGATCTATGCACTGCGTGTTTCACATGGCGAGAAGCGCGAGACGTAGCGATTGACCGAGGATTGCAAGACCTTATGCTTGGAGCGTAAATGGGTGAAATTAATAAGTAAGAAAGCACCACGCTCAAAGACGACGAGGTCACAAAGTTACAGTATCTTAACATAAGTATGTACTTGTATTCGAGGAATGGTTGTTAATCAATTGATCTACTCCTGTTCAGAGTTTGAAAGAGTGAAAAATGGATATTAACTTTACAAATATATGGGTACCGATACCCAAGGCCCTAGCTAGATAAAATCTGTTAAGTATATATTTTAATCTACGTATACATACACTTATTTTTGTCATCATTCGACGCCTTGTCGCTATTGCCATATATACCTATATGGCATATAATAAGCAACATAAGGAAATTCGACGTAGAGTAAAATGGTGATTTGATGGGGTACTTTCTAGGAAATTAAAAATTGTACATTTAATTTAAATAATGTCACCATGCTAAAAATATTTCATTTCTTTGTTATTTTTATGACCCATCACTTCCAGGCAACTCGTGAACACGCCAGTGGTCACGAACAGTTTGTTTCAAGCATGCCAACCGTTGAGTCGTATACTAATAAGTATAAAATGGTATAACCTACTACACATTCCGTACAAAATCCAATTTAAAAATGACTGATGAATTATTTTCAAATTCACAAAAAAATATTCGGTCCCATCATAATAAAAGAGGTTTCGACTTATCGACTATGTGCAGAATAGTTCAGTCAGGTTGGGTCTTTTATAATTTAATTCTTCTGATGTTCCACGTAACTGTAATTGACGTATTTATGTCTCGAATAAATATCGAAACCAACTTTCCAACCAAACATGCATGCTGGAAAATTGAATGCGCTATTTTCCATATTATTTTTTATCATTACTTATTTGTTTGTTCAATCGTGAATTGCAAAGGAATATTCCCGATAAGGTCATCATTGTACCATGGTTTATTATAGATTGATTTTTTTTCTTGACCTGTATAAAATAGCCGCTTTTTAACCGCAAGTACCTGAAGGCTAGTCTAGACCCATCTGTATACTATGTATTGTGTTGTCCATCCCTGTCGAAAACCATAAATACTTGGACAATGGCTCAACCAAACTTCTAAAATTCTATGCAAATATGCATTCTATGATAAAAGTAGGCAGTTTCCGAAATACCTTACTGCTAGGTACTTGCAAAGGTAACTGATTATCAAAAAGAACTTTTTATATAGGTACAATGTTTTTAAATTCTGTTGAACCATATAAACTTGACTTGATTATTTGTTAGTTTGGGTTAGTTTAGGTTAGATTAGGTTGGGTTAGTTAGTTAGTTAGTAACAAATAATCCAGTTTATCGGCTTTTCATTTCAAAATGCGTTTTCCGCTGTATTCCGTATAACCGAACAGTACCAAAAAAAATGTATTTGACATGTCATATTGATTTCCATAGTAACGCACGTATATATTAATAATTTAGTTGCTAGGACCCCAGACCCCTAGCAACCAATAATGGTGTCGAAATAACTTTTCATACAAAACAGAATTAACTGAATTAACTGTATTAAAAAAATGCATTGGCATCGTGTTCTGATATAGTCTAAAAGTTTCAAATGTCTAGCTGGTCGGGAAGTTAGTTAAAAATCGATTGCAAGATTTGTACCGGACAAATAAGAATACGAGCTAAGAAAAACGTTGTAAAATCGGAATCAATAATCAAATGTAGTTAAAAATACAATGTCTTGTAAGGAGTGCTGGATTTTTTTTTTATTTATTTGTAAGACAAAGTAAAGACAATTAAAAAAAACGGTACAAGTCTGTTTATTGGAAACCAGGCGGGAACAGCGGCAATTTTCATCGCCGATTTAGAGAAAATTCATGAATAATTCAAGAATGATAAACTAACGTAACCTAACCAAACAAATAATCTAGTTTATCGGTTATTTTCAAAAATTGTTTGCTGTTGGCTTACAACAAAGAAACAAAAAAAAAAACACCTTAAAATAGGTTCATGTAAGTAAGTAAGTTGTATGTATTATATTTCGCCGTAACACAGATCACAGTTTTAATGGAAATAGATAACCGTATTGCATTGAGATTAAAAAATGACGCGTTGCCCGTGGAGTATTGAAGAGAGGGTAGTAATACGAGCTAAGAAAAACGCTATAATAACTCGGATAACAAACGAACGTCTGAACTTAGGCATAAAGCCCATTGACGCAGCGAGTGCGGCGCTCGCGCAAAATTTCTACAAGTGGCGCGTAAATCAACGAAAATACAACGTAATCAAATACGCCAGCGCCCACTGGATTTGACGACGCATTTTACGCGCGCGCCGCATGAATCATCGTTTTTTCGCGAATCACCGCTTCTCGGCGATACGAATGAAAGAAAATACAATGGAGTCCATTCATTGAACACAGCGAGTAAAAACACGCTGCGCGAGGCATTGTCGATCGACGGGCGGAAAGCAATTATTTAATTACAGAGAAGTCATTGTTTTATTTTATTGCGTGTTCAGTTTATCGCTGGTTGAATAATGTCATCGTAAATTTTAATTACAAGCCCCGAAATAATATAATATTTTTATTGCTTTGTTATGAGAGGCGCTGTAATAATATTTATTTTGTGCTGCTTGGGCCGCTTATAACATAGGTGAAGGGTAATGCGCGGGAAGAGACGTGTGATTATGGTTATGAATAAACACTGCATACGCGGACTTCGCGCGCCCGACGCGTTCTGTGGGCACCATCGCTTAGTATACAGGTTGTAATAATAATTATCACAGTCTGTGACACTGTCATTCAATTTGGCAATTACAAAATTAATACATAGTTAAAGAATACGCCAAACGAAATGTTGCTTCCAACTGCGTTTGTAGAGTAGATACACCAGATAGCTTCCACGAAATCATAAATAATAAGAGTATAGTGTTGTATGTGTGTCATAAAATGTGTAGTGATTTATTTTACTAGCAGAGCAGAGCAAGATGGCGGCGGTAGCCAGAAGACAGTTCATCTCGCCAACCGACCACATCGCACCGTGAGTGTAAAACCAACGCATCTGCAAAAGACATATTTTGGATATATTAGGGTTTGAAGTCTTCGTTTTGTTAGGAGAAATAGATTTTCTAAAAAAAAAACATAATATTTGGTTTATACCTACATTATATTGCATGTTCTTTCAGTTACTTCACTTTTACATGATCAGGTTCACGACTTCTGCAGTTGTTTTGCATTTAATCTCGAAATTGAAAAATTTGCAGATACGTTGGTTTTACACTCACGGTGCGACATGTTCATTTTGACCTATGATGTTTTTTTACACATTGTTTTGTGCGATGTAAATTCCAACGATAATAAATTTTACACTATGAAAACTTTTATACGTTCTGAATACGTCGGCATTTCTGTTGGTAGGTACTAAGAAAATTCGAGCACGCATTATATTTATATGAAAATACATTAGGTACTTCAGAAATCAGAGTCGGCGATGGACCGGGGGAAGTGACACCAACTTGTGCTTGCCCTATGCCTCAATGTTGAGACGTGACAGGGTGGAAGAAGAAGACTTCATAAATCATTGAAACAGCCGAGTTATTAACCTAGTAAACTTGTTTTTTTTCAAAAGTTATATTCGATCTATATGTCATAATATGCATTAAAGTTTGTCATGTCAACGAAACGCGTATTAAATATTGTTGATATTTGAGGACACTCGGCGCGCTTTGTATTTTTTGCGTTTAACAGCGTGACTGTCATTAAGTAATACACCGAATGTACATTCAAAGCCTTGATCCACGGCACCTGGCTTTCATATTACAATCTTATTTTTCTGTTCTGTGGGCATAACCCAAATTTGGAGAAATCCTGCCACCATTATATCAAAGTTAGTAACGCTTACAATAAATAATAAATTTTATATTACCGACTTATGTAAAAAATAAAATTATTACCTAAGTATGTATGCACATAAATGCCGATTTGAAAATTAAAGACCATGCCGGGATAGTCACGTTACGCGGCTATGCGAAACGAATTAAAAGGCAGTATCTGCACATGCGTCGGTGCAACATTTTGCTATATTACCTGCGGCTCGTGTCGAATGAAATTTGATACAAGCATTTTTTTCTACAAAAATGTTGCACAGATGCAATATAGGTACATTAAGTTACACAATATAATATCGTCACTGTTCTGGCAGAAGACACTAATTTGAAAAAATGGCATATTGAGTTAGTTATACCAAAATGTTCCTTATTTCAAACTTTACCGTCTGGAAACCTTCTTAATAAATAAACAGTCTTTATTATAAAGTCATCCTTTTTACGATTACTTAATAAACTCACGTGATAGACCATTTCAAACATTTTAACAACTTCAAAGTCAAATTACTCAAAACTAGTATTCTCCAGTTAGTGTGTTCTGCCAGAACAGAGACGATATTATGTTTTGTGAATGAAAATCAACAATGTTCGGTCGAGACGAGGTTGTATGTGCGACCGGGCTAAGAATTAAGATAAATTCAAACTGTGAAGGTATCGTTCCATAACGGCGTGTCTTTTAGATGAAATGACTTTATTCACTATTTAAAAAAAAATACGTATACATTTGGCTATGTGGGGAGGCGTATAATATTTTTTTTAATAGAAACTATAATTTATAGCGATCCACCGAGACTTATGTGAACGTGTTGTTACATTGATTCGAGTTTAGTGGTCAGATTTTTAATGCACTTTTTTGAAATTTATAATTTAATACTCTTTGTAAATCAGTATATCAGGATTTAGTTGACAGTCCACGGCTGTATTTTGACCGCGCCTCTGGCAACCAATAACAACAATAACAAAACAAAATACAGGTAACCAAAGCAACCAACACAGTGGCGTAGTGTACATTTTGAAGGTAATATTTTGGAACATCGGGGAATTTTGTGTCTCAAAAGCGTACGCGATTGTCAGACGCAGCGATTGACAGTCTGTGTTCTTTGAAATTCCATTTTAATGAGTAATTATGCGCCCATCAAGAGACATTTTCACTAATCTGAAATCATCGGCATTAAAGTCTTGTCTATTGAACGGAAGTTTACGTGATAACATTCAACTATCATAGTGGTTTTGAAGGAAAGTTTATTTAAATTCTGCATTTTTGTGCCATTGGTGTTGATTTGCCGAAGTAACGTAAGGGCTATCTAGAAAACCTGGACACTCTCTAGTCACTAGTTCACGGCATTGACAATGAAGGGATCAATAAGTCGTTCTTATCAGGACAATTCCGGCACATGGTTGAATATCTCTTCTAGTTCGTTACGTCACAGTTCATGCCTGAAAGGATGTGAATACTTACCACTGTATCGCGGCGAGCGATGTGTGGTACTAAAAATCCCCCGCTCTTTCACGTACATATCTACAATATACCAATGCCGAAGGGTGGAGGTAGGCTGTTAAGATCCGATATAAATACTGCACACTAAACTTTGTCAGTCAAACGTAATTGTTTTCATTGAACGAATATTACAATGTGGAGATAATGTTTGTTAACTTAACCCTGCCTAATCCAAGTGCCATGGCCCCCACATCCTGAAGCGGGCCCTCAGGCTAGGGTCTTTGGCGGCCCCCCTACCTATCGCTAAGGTTAAAGGCAGTATGACGCAGTAAATTAGCGTTTTTCAAATTGTGTTTTAGGTCAAATTAAGGTTAGGTATTCAATTTATTATTAGCGAATTCTTGTATTTTTAATAAATCTATTTATTATGGAGGTGTCGAGTATCAACACATAATAATCAAACACTACATAGCATTATTATCATTAAAATGTTAATGGTCATGAAGTATAATACGCAGGCGAAGTTTTTTTACCATTAAAGCAAATTTATGATGTTTGTTTACCTCATTTATCTGGTCAACGCGCCACGCCGGGCCCCCAGGCTAGAGCCCTGACAGCCCCCCCCCCCCCCCCCTTGTGGGGGCCATGTCTAAGTCATAGTAGAAAATAGTCAAAAATTATTCGTTTATCTATAAAATATCTAAAATGATGTATGGTTTAATAGCATAATTTTAGGTATTTTATACATAAGACGATTATTTTTATCGATTATGATTTAGTTTCGGCAGGTCTTAATGAATTTTAAAAACTAACCAACACAGCCTGTAATATGAATTATTCATTCAACGAAAACAATTAAGTATGAGTGAAATAGTGTACATTTTTGTCGGATCTCCCATAGCATACCTAAACTATTATAGTTTGGTTCAGCAGGGTTTAATTGAATTTTAAAAATTGACCAGCACCATCTACAAATTGTATTCTTAGTTCGACGGAAGCAAATAAGTATGACTTATAAAGTTTAGTGTGCACTATTTATGTCGAATCTAAACAGTCTACCTCCATCCCAAAGAGTTGGCGGATGTTTACTAGAAAATAAGCAACTGTAGGTATTAGAATTTAAAACCCATATCATCGGCAAAAAAACTGTCGAACAAATGAAAAGGATGGAAACCAGGTCAATCCGATTACAATGTAATCTCACATTATGTTTAGATTAATCCGTGATGTTATAAACCTGAATCGAATTACACCAAGGAGTACTCCCCTGGATACAGGTCCGGATTAGTCGCGCGGGCGGCGGCCCCGCAAGCGCACGCGGGCGCAATCTTGTGCACCGTCTCAAACTTTGCCTCGTATAAAATGAAAATATAGTGCACGGGTCAAGCGCACTCTTATTATAATATATGAGAGTGGGTGCCGCGGGGTATTAAGGCAGCTATAACGACCTCCACTCTTTTATTTTCCTCTGCATTTTCGAACCCGCGACCGAGTTAACGGCTCGCGATTTCGTTACTGCGTTTTGTTATTATGCATCTGGATTGAAATCTCGAGAATAGAAATTTTTAACATTTCGGGAAATGCCGGATCTCAAGAATCTTTTCACGGGATTCGGGATTTCTTTATTATCAAATACTAATTGAAAAAAATGATTTTCTATGTGGGAAAAGTGGACAGAAAACACAAAATTCAAGGACTGATCGGGGCATTTAATACAATTAAGCCAACGTCGAATCAAAATGAGCGCAATTTTTGCAACATCAGGGAATTTTGTGTCTGAAAAGCGTACGCGATTGTCAGACTGTAGGCCTCCGAATCCTCGGCTAGCTCCGGGCCTGGAGTGGAGGTACATTCAGATTGTAGGAAGAACAGGTAGGCACTATGTCTAGTCCAGTGAAAGAACTTTACACTATATTAAACAATTTTATTAGGTCCCACGATCACCAAAGGTTACAAAGTTCAAATTATATAAGTCCGAAACCACAAAAAAAAATTTATTAAAAAAAGAAAAAGTCTTATTTAGGATATAATATTAATTGTATAAACTAACACATTTATTATTTAATTATTTAAGAATTAATTTATCTTTATCTGTAAGCGAGATTGCGCGAACACGGGGCACCGCGATAAAAGGTTGGGGACCGGGTCCGGTAATGAACGATAAAACTCGCGAATAAAACGACTAAGTCGCTGGTTGACACTTCACTGCTATCTGTCAAAGTGACAGTAGGTATGGAGGTAGGTATCTGCCAGTAGGTATCGGAACCTGGGCGAGTACCTCCTCACAAGTCCTGGCGACTTGTATATGAAAAGTGTGAACAAAATTCCGCCGCTGACCTTCGCAGGTTCAGGGTCGTGAATGCGAGAGAAGACTGATATAGAAATTAAAAATAGGGGGTTTATATGCAAATCTGGCCGATTTCATCCCTTAGCTCAACGTTTTTCGGGTGACAAAATTAATTAACGGTTTCCTTACGAGAGTGGCGGAAATTGTGCAATGACTAATTACCCGCGACATCTACGTAAGGGCCGGCTAAGTAAAATTATGGGCGCGAGTCGACGCTCGCCAGTGGGCGGCGTCGCTCACTCGTCACATACATCCTTCGAGTACCTAGGAGTACCGAGAGTGTGTAATTGGTGTAGCAGTACCGCAGTGTTTCTGGGCCAGCCCCACGAAAAACGCACCTACGAAGGCGTGCGAGGCATCGACGGATTCGTGGTTGAATTACCTATCGATACAGCACACGCCCACGCACAGCCCGCGTGGTGGCGCTCTTCATGGCTGAGGGAGGGGCGTTCCCGCGGCGGCCGGCGTTACGGGCCCTAGCGGCGCGAAGGTACCTCTCACCCAGAAACAAGAGTACTACAAAGTTAGCCTGGATGGTAAGGCGTCATATGCCAGTGGTTAACTGGGCATATTTGTGGCACCAGGCCTTCGACAGCGCATACCAATCCTTCGGCCAACTACCGTTGGGGGGCTCAACTTTGAGGCGCCCCGACGGCCTGAATACCTACTTGACGTTGGTCTAAGAATATGAACTCGGTAGATTGGTAATTTAACTACAAAATAAAAGCTTAATATAAAACGATATTACGCGGGGAAGTTACTTGATTCTAATATATAATCGTACTGGTCGCGCAATCTTTCTCACACTAACAACTAATATAGCTCGGTGTCGCCACAGGCACATACTTACGACTAGTTGACGGATGTCATTCCGTCAACCAAACATATAGGCAGTAATAATTGCTTAGTACATACTCATACCTAGCCGATCAAAGATTTCCCGCACTTTATTCCAGTACGTGGTCTCCTTGATCGACCAAAATCATTGATCCGATTCTCCCGTCGCGCGTGAGCGTGATGCCGTCATACACGCGAGCGAGAGGGGCTCTGTCACTGCAAAGCGAGCAAATTTGTATCGCGAAATCGGTTTCTACACATACGACAGAGACGCCGTCGTATGTGCGAGCAGGAAAGCTGCCAGAATACCGATTCGGAAACGCCGCGCGCGGAATGACCGCGAATATTAATGTTCGGAATTGATATGCGAATTAATTACGCGGGATCGTGATTATAATCGGATCGATGATTGCCTAAGTGTTGCTATGCTTTGTGATTGCACATACGTGCAAAAGGGAGCCTTCGCAACAGGCCTATGAGCATATATTAACAATTACTGTGCCGTGTACGTGCGACGCGTAGCGACATCGATCTATATGCCCTTATCACTACGTACATCTTAACTATCTAATTACATACCATCAACGCCCATCCATAAGTCCCCCTTTATTACTATTTAATCCTTTGCCTTACATATGAACATTATATTACAATTTACACTATACATTATCCTTACAAACAAATCATATTTAATTTAATTACCCTTTACCATATTGACAACAAAACAAAAATTCAATCTTATACTATCTTACCTATTACCTATTATTTACATGGTCTGTGGCGACCGACTTAACCATCCACAGTTCACTCTGAGAAGCCGTGGGGCCTGTCAGAGCAAACTGCGGGACTTAACATGTGAAATATTTTGTTCAGCTTTGCCAAGGGTCATCATCATTTCATCGGTGGCGCATTGACTACCAGGGTCAGACCGAGCGGCTGGGTGGCACTACTTCTTATGGGAGCGCCCCCCTCAGGGGCGGAAAAACCTGTCGGTGACAAGACGCAGCGATTGAGTCTGTGTTTTTTGAAATTCTATTTTAATAAGTAATGTTTTAAATTACTTTTGTTTTCCTATTTCTATTTTGTTTGCCTTCTTACATAAATAAAAAAAACACATTTTTCTTGGAATTTGAAATTCCCGATTTCTCGAGAATTCTTTTCTGGAAATCCCGAATCTCGAGAATTCAAAATGTCATCATTTCGGGAAATCTCGAGATTGAGATTTTGTCGGGAAATGCCGAACTCTATTCATATCCACACTGTATCCGACATAATATTATATCGCAACGATAATACCATACAACTATGTAAGCAACAAATGAATACTGAGCTTCATCACCCAAATCGAATAATTTATATTTATACGATGTTTCAAATAGCATTGTTGGCGCCAATTAACGTGCCATAAATCCCATCTCATATTTCTATCCTAACTTTAACTTTAACCAATTAATGAGTGACTGTTCAACCGTGTTGGCAAAAGTTAGTTACCCATAGACCAGGAGTGCGTTAAGACTTGCACTAGTTTGACTGCCATAGCGTCATCAAATCAGTAATCCAATTAAGAGTTACGGTTCGACCAACGCCGCGTAAATTACTATAATTAATACACAATCATAAACTCGTTACCCACCTATCCGCCATAAGTACAGTGTAACCGTGAAAGTGATCGTACTAGTTGTGCGAGAACACGGAACCATCTCCAGTCATTTTTACATCGAAGGTTAGTGTCTGGAAAGAATTTATGTGTAACCGCACCCCCCCCCCCCCCCAGCATCCAAAACCCAATTTCCTACAGTCCACTATTAAACAAATATATTAAAATAACTGGCTTCCAGATTATTAAAAGAAGTGGGTGTAATATTCACATAAATAAGAATAGACAACGAATGTATAATAAATAAATAGTTTCGTATATTTGTAAGAAACCGACAACTTGAGGTGTGGCGGTTATAAGAAGTAATATCTCGCAATATACACCGGCTATACTCACATCGCGAAACTAGGGCTAAAGTTATAGACATTTGTATATATGTTACACCGAATGTGCGAAATTGACTATTACATGAAATGGCCAAAATTTTGGCTAATTCATGTAACAGTCAAGCCTGTTGCCTTATTCATGAATTAGGTAAATTTTCTGCTGGGTACATGAATTCGCCAGGGTATGGAATTCTTGAACTGTCAACATGACAGAAGAAAAAGTAAATTTAATACGGATGGTTTTATTAGTTATAATTGGACATAATATAATATTATTATTATTAGGTTAGGTTAGGTTAGGTTAGGTTAGGTTTGGTTTTGTAATTCTGAATTAAAGTATTCAACTGAATGTCCATTTTGAGGTTAGCTATCAAGTGTCAACAAACTATCACAAACATTCAATCGACCAAGCACGAATCAAATCACGAAAATACTTTTCAATAAAATTCTTCCGTTATCATATTATAGTTCTAGATTTCTTTGCGCATAGTAAATAGATATGAAAGTCATTGCAGTTACATATTGATTGGTATATTTTTATATTATAATCAATGACATTTGTTTAGTTTGATTAGTTGCAAAAAATACCACCGGAGCGCGATCATCTATTTTGACCATAGATAATAATATAATATGTACATTTTGACCAATGCACGAGCATTTTGATACATTTAGTTTAGTTGCAAAAAATACCATCGTAGCGCTACTATCTAATTTGTCCAAGACATGAACTAGACAGAAAAATTACCGCCGAATTCACGCACTCTCCAGATATTTTGTCTAATTCATGAATAAGGTAACGGGCTTGCATTTTTCATGATTTAGGCAAAATTTTGCCCATTTCATGTAATATTCAATTTCTCACAATCGGCGTAACATATATACCAACTGATTACGAGACATGCACAAATTCACAAGAATAAATACATTGAGTATATATATATATATATGTTACGCCGAATGTGCGAAATTGACTATTACATGAAATGGGTAAAATTTTGCGTGTGGGTGTGCTAAATTTTAGAGCGAGATAAACAGTTTTGACTGTTTAGATAGCTAACTTATTGTAACAATAATTTATTATAATATGTAGGCACCTACTCAATACAAACGAAATTATGAAAAACTACCCTCGATAGCTGCGGATAACAGTCTTGTGTGTAGAATAGATGCGCTGATGTTGTTATTACGTACTTTGACAAAAGAGTAGGTTCGGTAAATTGAAAAGCTAATCCCAGGGATTTTAACATTTAAAATCGCAGAATTTTAATTCGAGATCAATAAATTGAGACGAATCCCGTGATTGCAAACGCTAGTGGGTATATATTAAGGACCTTTTTATTCATTTGATAAGAATAGCAGAACATGATTGTAACAATACATTAAACCCTTGCTTGCATTTGCGAAGGTTATACGACGTTATTATGCGCTCTCGCAGGGACGGGACAATAAATTTATTAGCATAACGCGCGGGCGTACGACTGGCTTGCGCGAGGACGTGGGCTCGAATCCGGCGGCAGAAACCGGATCGGCACGACAATAAGAATATTGTCCAATCCCTGGCACCAGTCCTTGCCTTTTGTTGAAACCTGCGAGCGCCATTTGCGGAGTTATGGTGGCTGGAACAATCGAATTAGTATTGATGGAAAGCTTTCGGTCAGTTTTTTTGTGGATGACGGATTTTCTTTCGCGAAATAATGCAAAAGGTTATTCATCTCATCTTCTACTGTCGACATTCCACTAATTCGAATGTCCGATAAAGGGCTGTGCACTTTTTAACTATAAATGAACTGCTGGCAGATGTACCTACGGTCCTACGGCATGACCATAATATATTTGTTTAAAAATACTTTTTTAAAGCAACAGTCACAGGATAACCACTAAAATTTCACCACAGGCAATTTTTTTTTGCAGAAAGCTCAATCTGTAAAACTATACAAAACTTTGATTGTTTACTTGGCATTGCTTGAGAGACATAATATAATGCATAACCATAAGGCTTCGGCAACATAGGTAGGTGCTTCGCTAGTGCTTCTCTAGGTACTATGTTTGTCTACTAAAAACACTACTGCCACATTGCACGCTACGTCATTAGGTACAAATTCATTTGACATTTGGGAGCGCTCAAGTCAACAACGATATGTCACTCTCAAAACTAACCAGAAAGCTACTTCTCACAGAAAATTTAAGTTTAAAATTTCGAAAGTCTCAAATTCGAGCTTGTCGGGTGCATAATGTCAATTCATCCCATGCGTCATTATTCATAACCTCAAAATATACGGTGTTTGACGTTTGTCATATTGAAGAATCATCCGCCGTCTTGCAAAATCACTATGTGACACAATAAAAACAACCAACGCGTTTGTTCGCCGGGAGACTTACGAGGTGACTAATAATCACGTAGCGAGCCGCGAAGCGTACAGTGTGGCCATTGCGATAGTATAGTGTGCGTCCGTTCGCTAGGAAATGTCACCTAGCACGTAGCCACCAAGGCACCTGCCACCTAAAGGATTAACTTGTTTTTATTAGACACACGGTCACACCCAGGGAATACAAACATTGGGAAACTGGGTTGTCTTCTGTGTGATGCACTAAGAAGGTGTAATTGTCAAGTATAGAGAAAGAAATAAACTTTTAAAAGTGTTAAGTAATAATATTATGCTATTTCGAATAGTTACGTCCCTATTATAGCATGCATTAAAGCTCGTCACGTAAACGAAACACGCATTCAATATTGGTTCTTACTTGGGATAACAAACAACAATCTGATGCTCCTGATTTCTAAGATGTAATCAGGGGGACACAGTCAATACTAGTTACACCGCGTAGGTTAAATAAATAAAGGAAAAAATTCTGACCATTTCCGATCCTAATAGGATCATATGGGCCTCCACAGAATAGAGGTTTATATTAAGGCCGTGCATTAGTTGAGGCACGGTCTAAAAAGATCGTCGCTAGGCGATGCGCGGATTGCGGGTGGCGGGTGAAAATGACGCCTGTCAAACGAAATATTAATTGTCATATAAATCCAACATACGTCCATTTTATGTTCTGTTTATTGTTCTATTAGTAACAATAATAATATATTCATTGACATGTTTTCTTTTTAAAGTAAATGGGTAACGTTTTTAGTCATCTTTACACGATTTTAGAATTAATTGACCCGTCGCCATCACGCAGCAAAGTGACGTGTTCCCGGGTCAACATTCTCTCAGTGAATGGCAGCGAGTCCAAAATTTCGTCGCGCGTACAGTTGAAAATTATTTGGCGTTTCACTGATGCGTCACCTTAACAGATTTTGTTTTTTACGAGAAATGGATGTCAGCCACTTGCTCAACCTATTAAGTACCCTGACTCACACACAAATTGAAAAACAATATATGTACTTGCCAGACCCAGGATTCGAACCTGAGACCCACGGCGTGAAAGTCCAACGCTCAAGCCGCGCGGCCACCGTGGGAAATAATACGAGTACTTAAAGTATAGGTTATCTTCTAGCGTTTAAACTACAGTATATAAGCGTTCCTTAGAGAAACCTATCCCTACATTATGAACTGGAATAAATCCTATGTCTAATTCAGCCGTTCTACACCACACCATTAAAAGGTTCTAAAGGAGGAGGCTCTCATCAAACATTGTATTGAGCGTTAACACTGTGGGTATGATTCATCATTCCCTTACGTAAGTAAAGTCCATACTAAGAGTACATTTTAATGCAAAAGTTAACCCTTTAACAGCGCTGTGCAGCTTTATACGCATAAATGAATACACTTACTGGGTGACAGCGATACAAGATCGCTCGGCGAAATAAAAATTCTAGATTCGTATCAAAATACACGAAACGTATTGAAATATTCTTTCGCGCGACTGCCCGTCCGGCCCGGAGGAATTCGTTACACTTTTTTACACAACTGCATTACTACCGCGCCGGTCATTGGTTAGTTCAACTCGACCTTGGACAGCATTGACAAACTTAATATTCCGGCAACGAATCAAAAATTTAGGTTTTTTTTACTATATTATGTGTCTGCGTCAGACGGAGTATAATATTATTAACCAATCTATGGCGAAGGGTGACTTTTGGAAAGAGGTAGGTTGTGGAGATCAGAGAAAAAGAATACACTTGGCAGCGCATCTATTCTATACATAAGACTACTTTCGGCCGCTACGGCAGCTATCTATGATAGGTGTGTATCGAAGTATTAACACTTATTATAACAATTACAATAAGTTAGTCGTTTAAACAGACAAAACTGTCTATCTCGCTCTAAATTTTACAACAGCCAAAAGAGGTGCAGTTAAAACATAGTACTTATTGTAACAATTACAACTAACTTATTGTAATTGTTACAATAAGCGCTAATAGGTACTTCGATACAATCCTATCCTAGATAGCTGTCGTAGCGGCCGAAAGCAGCCTTGTGTATAGAATAGATGCGCAGATATACTTACGGGAAATAAGAAGATACCTATAACGATATTATTACTGATGAATAGATACATACCAGTGGCGAAGGGGTAGAGGTAGGCTGTTAAGATTCGACATAAATAGTGCACACCAAACTTTGTCAGTCATACGTATTTGTTTATATTGTTATCTATATAACAATTTGCAGATGATTCTGGTTAGATTTTAAAATTCAATTAAACCCTGCCCAAAACCAAACAATAATAGTTTAAAAATGCTATGTGTGATACGACAAAACAGTGCTCATTTTTTCAGTCATACTTATTTGTTTTCGTAATACATAATAATATTACAGATGGTGTTGATTAGTTTTTTTAAAATTCATGAAGCCCTGCCTATACCAAATCATAATGTATAAAAAATATTCTTATATCTATAAAATATCTAAAATGATGTATGGTTTAATGGCCTAATTTTAGATATTTTATAGATAAACGGATATTTTTTTTACTATTATCTACTATGGGTTGGATTAGGCCGGGTTTAATTGAATTTTATAAACTAGCAAACACTATCTACACTTGCAGTCTTAATTCAACGAAAACAAATACGTTTGACTGACAAAGTTTAGTAGCTATGCATTATTTATGTCGGATCCAGCCTACCTCCACCTTTCGCCACAGGTACACACTAAAGATAACGAAATGATGAAATTTCAAAAGCTCACTGTTTACATAAAATTGAGCGATGAGTTGAAAATTATGTATTTTCCTAAACATTTATACACATCAAAACCCATTAGAAAAACTATTGATGGTGCTGTAATTTGCAGGTATTATATTATTATGTATAATACATACACGACATAATATGCCGTTGGCAGTGTTGCCATATTTTTCTATGCTGATTATAGTACAAAGGCGTAAAAATTATAGTATTTCTGAAAAATATATAGTACAGGAACATTTTTCGTCTTGAATCCTTTAAAATTATAGTATTTTGGTATATTTGGCGTAAAATTATAGTATTTTACATTTTTCGCGAAATCAAAATTATAGTATTGTACTATAATTATAGTACCTACGGTTGGCATCACTGGCCGCCGTTGGTAAATTATATTATTTTTATAGAATATAAGTGATAATATAAGTGAATACGTCAATATGCAATTAAAAATTGTTTTTTTTTAAGAAGGTGGGCTTTAAATTTAAATAATCGTCTAGTATGGAGTCTTCACCACTGTAACCCATAGTTGTGAAAGACGAAGCTGTGAAGCTTGCTGTAAAGATTTGTAGATTGACCCGTATTCAGAGTGCAAGAGGTGTTTTTGATTCAATTACGAGTTTAAAAAAATGATTACTTCAATATCAATAATTATACATTCAAATACGATTTAACTACAAGGTTTGATAGCTTGCGTCCCTCCCTCGCCTGGCAAACAATACTCCAATGCTGTCTAGAGGCTCGTCTGAATCCGTTGAATTTGAATACGGAACTGGCCGCGATATAAAAAAATCCATTCTTCTCGGATGACAATACGAATTCTTCGTCTTTTATATCAGGCGTGCTGCTACAGTGTTATGTTTTTATATTATAAAGCTGAAACAGGCTCGTTCGCCAAGGGAGTATACGTGGAACAACACAAGTCCCTACACAACGTTGGCATACGTGCGTGCCTACATTATTATAAATATGAACAAACACGGTGTGCACATGTTATATACATTTACATAGTTTATATCCCACGTACTAAATATTAGGGTGTGTTCCATCAAACCGAGCAGACAATGGTATTATGGTGCAGTGGGGAGAATAGATTATAAATTGACTTGTAAAGGAATTATTAACCAAACTGTGAAATTAGTGCTACAAATTATAAAGTGTGTGTTTTAATTACGCACGTGTTGCATCAGTATAATTTCAATAGAATATCTAAAGCCGGGTACTCATTAGCGAGTAACTGTAACCGTTGCAGATACAGTAACTGTATGGACGCCAAATAAGTAATTCGCAAGTATAATAAATAATTATTTCGCATCTAGAGTTGGTTAGAGTATCTGTGTGTCTATTCTATACTTATCCACCGCTAAAGTGATAAATATTATCAAATTTAGGGTAGGTTTGTATCGAAGTATCAGCACTTATTGTAACAATTACAATAAGATGTTTGTAATTGTTGCAATAAGTGCTAATTTTTAACAGCAGCAAGAGAGGTGCTGTTAAAATATATTAAAATATACTTTGATACAAACCTACCCTAAGTTTGATAATATTTATCACTTTAGCGGTCGATAAGTATATAATAGACCCACTGGCACGTTACAGTTACGACACGCTAAAGCCTCAATTACATTGAGCTTCTTTACGAGCTGTTTATTGGCGAATTTACAATCTGCCTGTAAAGTCGCTCAGTGTAATCATCGAATAAGCTAATAAGCAGGTTGTAAACACTCTACCGAGAAAAGTTGAAAGCCGGTCAACTTTACACGCTACACGCCGCAGTAGAGCGCAGTACCAACCTCCCGGTAAAAAAACGAACTACGTTCTGTCAAAATAGTCGCTGGCTTGTGGCTTCTCAGCGAATGGAAAGTTTTGTGTGTAATCATTAAATCGTAGTAGCTGAATCGCCCGCTTTTAAATTCGCTAATAAACAGCTCGTAAAGAAGCTCAATGTAATTGAGGCTTAATGAGTACCCGGCTTTATGGATAATTCCGATTGTAATTCGCGCATAAAATTTCGGGTATATAATTATTGTCACAAACGCACAGGAGGAAAAATACACGATATTGTAGTTTCCTATAATTATTTTTATGCTGGAATTAATATGCATTGGAATGATTTATTTTTCAATGGCAAGACTAGTGTTTTTAAGATATATTTTTTAAAATGCATGAGACATCGAACGACTGATGAATATGACACTATATTATTTGACAGATGTGTCGCGGAGTAATATTTTAATTGTAAGTTACCGAAATAGTCCCGGCATATCCAATCATTTTTGTTTTAGCAATCCATTTTCGAAGCGATTCAAAATCCAAATATCTTATCAATAGTTAAATATTATTACAATATATTAGGTACAAAATACTAGACGATTGGTGCTTCTATTTCTTTGAAATTTCGATTCAAACATTTCATGCTATGTTTGCGTTGGGTAAAATAATCTCTAAAAATTGGATAAATAAACAATATATAAATAACAGTTTCTCAAAAACACACTTATCTATCTTTCAAACGAATCATATAATATTTTTTATTCATAATGAATGAATGTTGATGACTAAGCTGATTGCTGAGTCCATTTATTGATTACCTACGTGATTACTTTATTTATACATTTTATTTAAACACGCATTGTTTCAACGTTTTAACTTTATTCCTCCCTGTGACTAAGAAAGTAAGTAGAATTTGAATTTACATTATAATATGGAAGAGTATGTTTTACATGAGGTTTTCCATCTGAATGATGACTCGGCAATTTGAGTGGATCTCTTGATTTGACTCGTCAGTCTTTCAACAGGCAGGCACTTCTTATTTCATTCCCCGAGATTATTGATCACGATTTCAATGTATGTTTTGTACGGGCAACAAAGGACGAACTCAATCTAAATTCTATATTGGAACGTCATGTAAATATTGCTGTTCATTTAAGGCTGTCCAACGGCAAAAATCAGCGAAATCTGAGTACTCTGGGATCTGGGTTATTACCCAATAATTCGCAAAGCAAGTGTGTGCGCACTGAATAAAATATTGTATTCCATTTTTTTTAAATGGCGTGTTTCCTATAAGTAATACAAACTAAAATTATCGATTATTCTTTCCAATTATTATTGATGACTATCAAACGAAATGACAAATATGTATTTATATAGACAGCTCTAGATATAAGAATTTAAAGCGGTAACCATATCGTCGGTGTGTTGTAAAAAGGGCAAATTAACCAAAATGCTACTTCACAGGGGGATTTTTAACTTTTGACATTTATTTGTTTTTTACCTGTAGATGATTATAAATATCTAACAAGTTTATAATAAAGCTTAGAAAGAATACTGTCATTATAATAGGTATTATTAATTAATATTTTAAAAGGCCTAATATGTCACATTTGCCTTTTATTTCGTAATTTTAATTAATTTAATTTTAGTCGATTATCGTTTTTAAGTACTTTCCTGTGGAGATAAAAATTCGCCGTTTTTACACAACAAAGCTAGTGGGGTACATATTGTATTTTCATTAAAATCTCGATTTCGCCAAAATGGTTGATTCGCCCTTTTTACAAAACACCGACGATATATATATAGATACCTATTATTTAAAATAAATCCACACAGGTAATATAACAGTACAAATTTTGTTTCTCATTATATACCTATCATCATGTAGGTACGTAATTTCCCATATTAATAAGCAGCTGCATGGACCACATTCGGACACCTGACTACTGTATTCAAAAGTGATCTCCCTATGTGATATATGGTTAAAGCGTGAAGTGTTTAACCAATGTGAGATCTTAGTGCTAACGTATCCATGTTAAACATGAAGCCTTAATGCATGATAAAAATAATCGTTATTGGTCATAACGCGGGGAGACCACAAAATAAACCAACGGAATCTGAGGCAGATATAGAAGTCGCGAAGCTGATAAAATAGCAATGAGTATATTGCAAGGCGAATGAATGCACAACCGTTTGATAAATGCAGTAATATAGTGGTACCCAAGAAGCACTAAACGTTTATGAACTCATCAGGTTAGAGCGAAGAACTAGGGGCCATAAGTGGAAGAACCAGGGAACTCAGAATATCTGTTCTGTGGGAAGAACCTATAGAAAGACATTTTCACCCAGTAGTGGATAGACCCCAGCTGAAAACGCATTTGTGCCATTCCGCTTCGTCTTTTCTATCTGCAGTATACCTACATATAATTAAGTTTAAATATATTGAACCAGCGGCGAAGGGTGGAGTTAGGCTGTTAAGATCCGACTTAAATAGTGGATTGTAAGCTATGTCAGTCAAACGTAGTTGTTTTCGTTGAACTAAGACTAAAATGTGTAGATAGTGTCTGTTAGTTTTTTTAAATTCAATTAAATTAAACCCTGCCTAATCCAAGTGATAGTAGATAATAATCAAAAAATATTCGTTTATCTATAAAATATCTATAATTTTTCCATGAAAGCGTACATAATTGTAGATATTTTATAAATAGAAGAATATTTTTTATCGATTATGATTTGTTATAGGAAGGGAGGGCTTAACGAATTTAAAAAAAAATTAACCAACACCATCAGCTGTAATTATGTATTCTTAATTTAACGAAAACAAATAAGAATGACTGAAAAAGTATGCACTAGCAGGGTTTAATCGAATTTTAACAAATAAAAATCACAATCTGCAAATAATTGTATTCATAGTTAATTGAAAACAAATAAGTATGAACGTCACAGTTTAGTGTGTATTATTTATGTCGATTCTTAACACCCTACCTCCACCCGTCGCCAGTGTATTAAACTGTGTAGTACTTTTAACAAGAAATAACAATGATATCGTTAGAGTCAAAATGTTGGAATGGCCTGCGTTACCTTTTGTTGAAGATCAAAAAATCAACGATTCTCAGTGCAGTTTCGTCACAAAAGGTAAGATGCTTTCCAATGCGATCGATCGCAGCCAAAGAATCAATAAAAAAAACACTCAAAGTTGACTCGCGTGTGACGGAATTCACTCCGACGTCTTTGGAGTTTTGAGAAAAATAATCGATAGACACGTCTGGTGATTTTTACCTATCAGTCATCATCACAATCTTTACATTAATATCAAGTGGTTTTAAGGTTGCCAACCATCCCGGAAGTCCTTTAAATTAGTTCTTTATATTGCATATTATATTTATTTTTTTACCAAGCCAGCAAACTCTGCACAGAAAGTTTTTAATTATAATATAAATCGTGCATGGATCAAGACGTGGAACAGAATCGATTTTAAATTGCTAAGGAAAAAATTAAAAATTTGTTTAAATATTACTGAACCATGTGCAGAATTTGAATATTTTCTAAATGTAGACTCAGTAATACGAAAGATTTTAGTGAAAGCAGGAAAGAGGGAGACGAAAATATTATTGATAAAACCGCTGAGACATAAAATTGTTTTATAGAATTTTATAGGAAACGAGATTTTTAGACGGTTGCTCACAATAAAATTATTGTTTATGCTTTTGTGCAAATATCAATAATTATGTTATGACGAAATACATTATCAATAATAATATTATCTGAACTAAATGAATTTTTTTTTTCGCATAATGTTTTGCATGTGAAATAAGTTTCCTTGGATAAACAGGTATTCGTGTGTTAACTGGTCTTCAGTGGTTTTTGTAAGTGAAGAATATTGAGAAATTATAATATGTCAATTATTTAATTATGTTCAGGTCACATGTTCCGGAATTTTGTATCATTCAACATACTGTAGTATTCTGTAGTTAGACCGTCAAATGGCGGCGATTTTCTTTGATTATTAAATCGGTTCGTCAGAAGATTTGAAAGGGGGCCTCGAAACAGTTTAAACCAGACATTTTTTTTCCGACCATGTCCGATCCTGATAGGATCATAATATGGGCCTCCACATAGTGGAGGTTTGTATTGACAGATTTTGTTTTTTACGAGAAATGGATGTCAGCCACTTGCTCAACCTATTAGGTCCATACCCTGACACACACAAATTAAAAAACAATTTTTGTACTTGCCAGACCCAGGATTCGAACCTGGGACCCACGGCTTTGTAGTCCAACGCTTATGCCGCGCGGCCACCGTGGCCACCAGTCATACAACTATTAAATTATACAAAACTCTTAAAAAGATAGTATATGTATCTCACAAGTTGAGTATAAAATATTACCCAAAGCTTAACAAAATTCATGTAACTAACAAAAAAGGGGGCCTGTAACACCACTGTAACCACTCAAACTGATACCAAATAAGTAGTATGTACAGGAAAAAGTCCACTAGAAAGTAATTTTTTTTTAATAAGAATTATTTTTGGCTACATGTTACACTTGGTAATAAGTACCTACGTTGGTAGTTGAATTCATAGTTTTTTTATCTTATCGTGGGGGGCTTAACATCAGTCAAGAAGAGCATCGGGCATCCACGTACCTAAGCCCACAACTGATGATGGTAGTGATTATCGACAAAAATCAATTCAGTAAACGTGTAGGTATGCGTATATTATATTACCTATATCAAGTGATTTCATTTCGGATATATCTATAGTAAGACGAAGACGGATAATTTAAATTTGGAATGTTAGCACCTCGAAAATAAACACGAACATAGTCACAGAATGATGATTAGGCAGAAATAGACAAATAGGTGATAAAGTACAATGGGAACGTAGTTACCTCCATAGATTATAAAAAAACAAATAGACATTCCAGATAAATCGAATAGTCAAACACCTTACAGTAGTTAATACTTATAGTTTAATACACTGATACTCAGTTTATGGCATGTTTTGGGGCGCGTTATAGTGATATATTTTTACATTTAATTAAGTATCAAATCAAGGGTATGTATTTTACAAACTCACTACTAGAAAGAAGAGACCGTTACAATAAACATTTATACATTTGGGGCTTATTGACGTCCCGTTGGGGTTGAAAGTTCATGCGTTGCACAAGGGCGGTATAATAAAAAGAGTAGCGAACGAAGGAAAGAATTCAAATATTAAAAATTTTGGGAGCAGTGTCGGTTTTTTATGAAGCAGAAAAAATAATTAAAAAAATTAACGAAGCATAAAAATCATGACGACGTAACTTTTGTTGTATTCTGATACCAATTGTACTGCATATTGTAATGGCGGTTTATTGCATAACCAAAACTTTTACAGGGGTGCCTCCAAACCTGTCAGCGAGACTAAAACCACCACTGTTTCAGATTAGATTTCGTAGAAATACTCAAATTCTCATTAGATGGTGTATCCTACTTAATATGTCAATTTAAAGATTTTTGGTGGATATTAAAATAGATACTTGGGTATAGATCCACCATTTTAGTAGTTGTCCGATTAGTGAGGGCGCCACATGCTAACAATTGACATAATATCATTCAATACTTTTTATACCGTAATGAGCTTAGTTCTAAATTTGAACACCTGACGATCTATGATGGTATACCTATACCTAACGAGTTTTTGACGAAGATTCAATTATTTCATACTCAAAACGAAAGCGGACAGCATTCTAAGTCTGCCGACAGCCGTTCAGCAAAAAAATGACGTCACAAAACTGTGATTAAATTCGGACCTCACAGTGAAAGTTCAATTTACATGTAACCCGATAAAAAAAGGTTTAATACCGCTGTTTCAATCAGTGTAAGGGGAAAAAATCGTTTCCGAGGCACACGGATGTGACCGCATAGTTCGGTAATAATAATTGAAAAACGAAAACAAAAAATAGATCAAACACTTGCAGCAATCATCGTCCAAGAGGCAAATGTTACAATACCGTACCCATTCAGAAGCCAAACGGCATAACTCGCCATTGACTACATACAGACTTAAAACCATTTTGGCGTTTCGACGATCTTATACTTATGAATACTTACTTAATCGTGCTTTTGCAAAAAGCGCCCAAACTTTGAAAAGTTCGTTTTTCATTTAATCAAACGTCACACGCTGTTGCATTTGAGACATCACTGACTTTTAAACAAGCTTTTTAACAATACAGTTGATTGGTGTTTTTTCGACAAGTATCGTTCAATTCTAACAAACATTCGGAAAATACGTTAAAGTCGCGTTGATGCGATCCAAGTTGACTTGGACTGAGCGCACTCGTACGAGACAGCTTCATATTAATTACTCCTATCCAAGCTACTCGGACCGCGTCCTACTCATCCGAGTAGATTGGATAGGAGTAATTAGTATGAAGCTGTCTCTTACGAGTGCGCTCGGATGGCGCTCGATCCAAGTCAACTTGGATCGTGTCAACGCGGCTTAAGTTAGAACTGGTTGACGACTCATAATAAGATTGTTAAATGAATGAAAACTATTACAAATTTTAGATTCTAAAGTATAGTGCGAGTCAAAACCATACTTCGCAACGTAAGTCCCTAAGACACGCGCATATCTTTAAGAGGCCAATATCGACAACTTAAATTGCATCTTCTACAATATACCTACATCATATAGCAAGTAGTAAATGTATAAAAAAAGGCAGTGGCCTAAAACGAAACCATTTGAAATACGGTCGACACGCCTAACTAAGTTGAGCTAGCGGCTCTCGTGGTGCAGTGGGTAAGGCGCTGGCCTTCTACCCGAGAGTTCTGGGTTCGATTCCCGGTCATGACAAAAAACATTTATGTGTTTTTTTTCAAAGCCTGGGTGTTTGTGATTGTTCAAAAATTACTAACAACCACCTTGTACGAAAAAGCAAGGACATGGTTATTAATGATTCTAAAAAAAAAAAAAACTAAGTTGAGCTAAATTAGCAACTTTGGATTGTGTTTATACACCGCATCTTTAGATTAATAAATCCTGAGCATAACTTTTTGCACAGGCAACGAGTGGTCCACTTTTCAGCTGTCAAAATCAGATCCCTGATTGCTTGATATATTGATTCGCCCTTTCTCGTTTCAAATTGTATTATAAAAAATTCTCAAATTAAATATATTAACTATTAGTTATTTATAAATAATATACATTCCTGTTATTCATCAGCTGTCAAAGTCAGACTAGTCCTTCACACAAAAACCGGTGGTAATATCGATTTCCAAAAAATATGTAAGATTGATGTATGCATTACATTTGTAGAAGGTGTGTTAATGCTAGTGTATTATTTATCATGTAACTTATTTATTTAAATCAAACCATTCCCTGTGCGAACACGACAGACGCGTCAGGATGAGCCCTCTATAGAACAATGACAGTTCATACATAGACAACAACGGGAGGGGCGGAAAAAGTAGGACCAGTCGTTGTGAATGTATCGGCTTTCTACTTTAGTCAGCAATGGTTTATATCTTAATCCAGATGATTCTGCATCGGGCTCTTAGTCTATCGCCATAATATTATTAAATGGGCACCGAAAGCTTTCGCTTGAAGATGAAGAGCATTGCACAGTCAATGCATTAGCATCAGTGAGCCGAATTTGAAATCTCGATGTATTCCTTGGCAGATTTCTGGACTCACTTATTGAACCCAAGTGAAGTTATTTATAATACAAGATTAGGTATACAAAAATACTAATTGATCGATATACTTACGTGGATTTAGGTTTCATTACTATGATTATAAAACAAAAGATTTTATGCTAATTGTTGCCATTTCTATAACACGTCGTTTGATCTATGAAATTAATACAGAATCCCGTCAAATTATAAGTTATAAATTATAAGTACATACGTAATGCATATTTTATTATTTTTACGTTGGTAATTACTGTGATTTATTTAGTGGTGTCTTACATATTGTATAAACTGGTAACTTATAAAAACAAAAATAAAAATTCAAATGGCTTTATATCCTGTTAACTTTTACAGCAGCCTTGATAAAAATTAAAATATACAAATGGCATAACCTTTAATATGATATTTTACTATCACTTTTTTTAATAAACCGGCCATTTCTGATCGAGTCGTGATCGTACGTAACCGTGTTTTGATTCGATAAGGTATCGACACTTTAATATACTAATAAAAAAAATCTATGAGGAAATTAAAGAAAATTAATTAAAGACACTCTAGATTAGCATAAATATGTAGCCAGAAAAGTAACGAAAGAACCATTTGTACTGTTAAAATACAGTAACATAATATTATATTTAAGAGGTAAAGTGTCGTAAAAGAATTACATTGGTGCTATACTATTATTAATTGAACCAACGTGTACAGTTCAAAGGTGAGACAATAACTAGCAACTCGAGTCGCTCAGTGTTAGTACACAAGACATAGGTATAAAACGTCCGAATGGTAAACCTAGAGGCCAATACATTCACGAAATGGTTAAGAAAATCTGCTAAGTAAACGGCGATACAATGCACATTATAAAGATGAATGAAATCGGTGAGGAGGCCTTTATCCAGCAGTGGATGCATCTAGGCTGATGACGATGACGGACTAGCGTCCATGTGGATTTCCCCACGCTAGAGTAGTTGTTAGAGCGCCCGTCTTTGAAAACATTGTGTGCTAGTTCGAATTCCACGTCTGGTGAAAATTACGTTAAATCCCAATGGGTTTGGCCAATAACTGACAACCATTCCTTTTTTTTTTTTAATTCAGTCAATAGAAGATCATCCTTGTATATTTTAAATAAATACATAATATTATTTAAAATACTACTTACTGACTACAACACGCCATCAGGCTTTATGACAGTAGTGTAGTTAGTAATATAAGTGAAACAATCACAAACACTTTGAGAAAATCGCATAAATATAGTGTGACCTCACCAGAAATTGAGCCCAGAGCCCCCGGATGATAGGCCAGCACCCTATACACTGGACTACGAGTTTGGTTTTACTTTTTATTTTACGATTTATTTGACACGATTTTGAAACAAATTATCAAGTGAATGCTATTGACAGTTGTTTTAGATTATAAATCCGCCCTCAGAAGAATGTTTTATTAGGAATTCCTTATCGGTGGATCGTTTCAGTAGGTACCTAACCATCAGTCTAATGCCAAACCGTTAAAAAACATTTCTTTTCCACATCATACCTACTAAAATCTACACTAGAAGTTTACTAAATGAGTTTAGTATGGTCAAGATAAAGTTGTTTTAATTGTTTTTCGTCATGGAATGCAGAGAATAGTTGTTTTCTATAAAACCAAAACATAATTGGACCAACTACTTAAGGTGATGTCTCTAGGTAAAGTTGTTATAGAAAAATAGCTAGAAAAGTTTATTAATCGGTAAATATAACAACATAAGAAACTGAAAAATTCACGTCAATATAATATGGCACTATTCCTCGTAGAAGGCTACGATTTTACAATCTCAATTAATCAAATTGAAGTAATATTAAAAATCATGCTCCAAAAATCGGTGTAATAAATTGACTTGGCATTTTATTGATAAGTACAACTCCATTCTTAATGGCAACATAGTGATAGAGATATTTGTTAAGGTATATTCATGCACAACTGGCATCATTGATTTTAGCTAACTAATCAGTAATCACACACGGAACAAAAGTGATTCAAAAACCGACTCTACAGAAAGTTAAAAACTAATCAAACTTCAGATACCTACATAGTTTATTTTATAATCACTAGGGTGAACAGTACGTTGTATGGAAGTCATTGGAATTGCAAGTTGGTCATGATGAAAAAAATGAATGTAAGTACCTCCATGCAATTCCATCGTAAAGTAGCCTTTGCCTTTTACGACATTGTGGTTTGGCTTTCGTTAAGTTAGCCACTGTACTAGTTAACCCTTTCTGTGTCAAATAATTATTAATCAACAATATCATTATACAAAATTACAAGATAAAAAGAACTTTTTATATACTTACAACGTTTTTAAATTTTCTGTTGAACCATATAAACTTGACTTGACTAGCTTAAACGATCAAAAAATTTGTACTTGACATGTCATATTGATTTCCATAGTAACGCACGTATATATTAATAATTTAGTTTCTAGGACCCCAGAGCCCTAGCAACCAATAATGGTGTCGAAATAACTTTTCATACAAAAAATAATTAACTGAAAATGAATTCAATTCTACTTAAAGAGGGCTAAAATTGGAATATTTAAAAAAAATGCATTGGCATCGTATTCTGATATATTCTAAAAATTTCAAATGTCTAGCTAGTCGGGAAGTTAGTTAAAAATTGATTGCAAGATTTGTACCGGACAAAGAACCACCGGACAAATAAGAATACGAGCTAAGAAAAGCGTTGTAAAATAAGAAGTTCAGATTCACGAGATTCAGCTATTACTTTGTAGTAAATTGTAGTCATCATGTATAAATAATAATATGAATATTGTAATACGACATTTATTTTGCGTACAATTATAGTGAGTGCTTTGATATTCATGGTCCCCATAAGGGCGGAGTCAGACAGAGGTCTAGCCTGGCCAGGCTTAGGAGAGGCCCGGCTTGACAGATCGACCAGCTAAGTGAGATAAACACACATGAAAAATTTCCTGTGATGGTAAGCTTCAAGAATAATAACATTTTAAACTGTGTAGTTGTGCAAAAAAATAATATGATAATAATGATTTAAATGATGTGTAGAATTTTATTCTATTATTATTATTATTTTTAGTGTGTTTCCTAATAAGAATAGGTATTTATCCAATATGGCGAGGGGTTGCATCGTGTTACTTGGCTACCACAAAAGAGGGTCGTGATCAGTGCTTCATAGCCGAGTGGCATTTTACTGGTAAACTTCAATTCACTGGTCTAGTGCGCATATGGTTTGTTTACATTTTTTCGCTATTCATTAAACATCTGATACACGACTAAATAATAATATAGCATAGTGAATTATGACATTCCATGCATCAGGCTCTTATTTTTTATTATAATACTAAAATTGTAACTGTAATGCGGTTAGGCTTAAATACCTACAGCCTCAGGGCACGTGATAGTATGACACTTTGATGATTGTAATAGTTCCATGGCTGGTTACGTTTTCGTGGCATGTACATGTCGGTCTGGTTAGGCAAGCGTCAATCAATTTATTATACCTATATACCTGAGATGACAGACAGATGGTGTTGGAAAATTATACATAAGGTAGGTTTTAATTTAAATAATAGCCTAGGATGGAGTCTTCGCCACCGGTAGGAATTTCATAAACTCAAACGTTAAATATTGATAGCAGTTGCGAATGGTGGAGGTAGGCTGTTAAGATCGGACATAAATTGTGCACATTAAACTCTGTCAGACAAGTTTAGCGTGTAGGACTATTTATAATTGATGAAGCTTAATATACCAGCGAAATACGTGGTGTATTAAATGTTTATTTATATGTGTTGAATATAAAGTGATATATTTTTTATGAATTACAACTGTGTCTTTCGTGAAGAATATAATTGAATATAATTTTCATTATGTATAGAAATTAGAAATGTTCTTCATATTATAGCTAAGATAAATTCCGGTTGTCATAGGGTTTGATGTTACCCTCAGTAAACTTAACTCCTATATAAGGATTATTATTTTCTCTTGCTTCAATGCAATCACTTCAGTCTTCGCAAGTAGAATGCGAATAATGCTATTTATTAAAATAGGCCGAGCAAATAAATACACCGTGAAAGTCGCCGTGTGTTTTCACACAAAACTGACGATATCTTTGGATTCAGTAGATCCGCGAAAAAAATATTAATATAAGTATAAATAAAGCATTTCTGCATTATAGTCTCTGCATTTCTGCTTTGAAAGTTGACGAATTCGTATGTATGCGAAAATCCGCATTTGTAAATAAATTTTTAAAAATGTACAGAAGATTGAAATTGGTTGAATAAAAATATCTACACATCAAATAAGGTGTGTACATTAGTTTTTTATAATTGTTATCATTTGGTTTTGTATTTTGTCATACTGAAATGAGTGAAATGTAAGATTTCCTCAGATAAATCTGCGACACCACGCAGTAACATAATAAATTTTATGGAATTTTCGAAAGAAAAAAAATATTATTTATCCTTCGTTCACAAGGCATTTTGACACCAAGAAAAAAAAATTTTTCAAAAAAAAAATCATGCAGTAAAGGGGGCTAACTGATCAATGTTAGTAAGTCCTACCAAATTTTAGTGTAAATTTGAAGATTAAACAATTATGTAATTTCTCTCGTGTGCAATTAGTAAAGAGATTGTTTTGCGACACATGTGCACTTGCGACGCTCTGACATGTACCACGCCGATACGAAGGGAGTTCGTCTTCACAACTGATCATTAAACTAACAAAACTCTTTCCCATCATCAGGCACACATGACATCGAAAAAAAGTTAATTACATTATTGCCCGTGTGACTTTTATACAATTAGGGTGGCCACCGTTTGTTTGGATTAATCCGTGTAAAAAAAACGGGTGGCAGCTCGCTGGAGACGACTTCATATACATAACAAATGAGTCGTCAGTGAATTGACATAGCAAAGTGATCAACAGTATCTGTGATCACGTCATTACGATAGGAAATCAACACAGCTGCAAATAATTTAAAACTGGTTCTAACTATTAATAATCGATATTATATTATTAGAGTATACGTTTCATAACTTTGCACTCTTGCTCTAGGATGAAAATGAGATGTAATATATTATATTAAAAATATATTTTTTACGTATATTATCTATTTAAATATTTATCTATATATTAATAGATTACTAATTAATTACCCCATTTAAATAACATGCTAATTATATCGAATGGCCATCTAATGGGCAATGCAATTGTTGAGTTGGACGCAAGTGAATATCATTTGATCTAATTTTATGCGTGGTAATGAGGCAAAGAGGCGTATCAGTGTAGTAAAAAGTGCAAAGTTATAAAACGTATACTCTACTTACATACATTTGTATTCAGTGGCGAGGAGTGGAGGTAGGCCGTTAAGATTCGACATGAATAGTGCGCATTGAACTTTGTCAGTCATACGTATTTGTTTCCATTGAACTGGTTGATACCAGAAGAAGGTATCCCACAGGATACCGCTCCTCGGCGAACAGCCACCAACAGAACCATCGACTTTGATAACAATCTCAGTCTAGTATGGAGGCCCACCGCGGACACCGTACCGTTTGAAAAAAACCCATGTTTTTCACGTTAAAAATACATTCGTTTTTGGGAGTCTTTTAATGCCTTTTTTTCGTGTTAAAAAAACGCCTAAGATGACACCAAAAGCACAAGTTTTTTCACGTTAAAAATTTTTCATGTTGAAAAAACCCATGTTTGACAACCTGACAGACATAAATCGTACTCGCGACCCTCGCCCATGACTGAGTAACCCTTGCCTTTAATTTCAGCACTTACTAAAATCATTATATAATGTTCTTAATTTACATAATTAAAATTATCAAATCATTATTATAATTAATTCTTGTCATAAAATCACTTTTTATTCACCAAGCAGCCTTAAAAAAATAGCGGCATTAATTAAATTCTAGATTTGAAATATAATTAATTTATCTCCTAAATTTAAAACCATAGTCCTAAAATTAAGCCAATAATGTTGAAACTTCAATAAAATTTCAAAAAATAAGATAATATTATCTTCTCATTTATACCATATTAAATTCATCTGCTTAGGTGCCGTCTTAATATAACCGAATGTTGACTATTATTTTGTTAATCCTCGTATTCATTACCATATTTGGATGTACAATATTTTTATAGCATTAAAGGCAGGCATTTTGCGTATATTAACTAATTATCGGTAGCCATCAACATAAATGTAATAATATTTTTAGCGTTTGGGTGGAAACCCGCTTCTGTCCTTTACTGCGTCGATATGTCATAGGTCATTCGCTATTCGAGAGTGAATGCAGGACTCCCCTAACAACAAACTGACTGGGCCCGTGGGAAGACACGCTCCCCCGGGTTCACTTAACTGCGACCGGCAAGCACGTGGTTTCGCACGTGGCCATACCGCGTAAACACTGCCAGGGTGACATGGTGAATCTGCTGGTAGACAATAACAATAACCCTTGATGTTTGTTTATTTGATGTTGGGAGTTTTTGGCATTTATGTAAGTAACTTTTTGCAACTTTGGCTATACATATCTACATCCCATTTTATTTGTAATATTCATATAGGTCAGTACTTACTATATCTAATATATTATACGGTTCAGTGACGTCCCGTGGGGGTAGGCAGATTGAGCGTCGCTTGGGGGCGGCAGTTACTCAATGGCGGCAAATGGAGGAGAATCATTTAAAATTTATTACATAGACATAAAGGTTTACAGAACTGTATTTTTTTGTCGGGTTCGCGATGTCTAGTTTATTTCCGTTGCCCTTCGACTTCTTTGGTGACCAGAAACAACACGTACACTGATGATAAAAAATACTGTATAAAAAATGGGGCGGCATTTTGTTTCGGGGCGTCACTGATACGGTTACATGTAAATTGTACGCAAAACATTTCACCGTCGCACAGTTCGCCGTAAGCTTTCTTATCAGAAAGAGATGACCGTATACTATACGGTCTCTTATTTTATTAGATTCAATATGAACATTAATTCAATTTTCATACCTATTTTGGCAAATCTAACAAATAATCCAGTATATCGGCTATTTTCAAAATTTGTTTACTGCTGGCTTCCTGTTAAGTGTAAACCGATAAGAACAGTGTTTTATTTAGACAATTTTAAGTCAGTACTATACGACCCAAAGAGATTGGACGGTCTTTAATATACGGCCATATATTTCCGATACAACATTTCACGGTGAAGTGTGATATGACGAACTGCATACGTACAAGTTTCCGGACACAAAATTATACTATTTGCAATGCAAGTTGATGAAAGAAGCGATTGAACCCCTTACAAAGTGGAAGGGCACGAAACAGACTTTTACGAGGATCGGTTTTTAAGTACTCAACCCCTATAATATAGGTAAGGGAGGAACCCGTAGAGTCATTGATCCGCTACCCTTAACATTATCAAACATTCTACATTGCAAATTGAACGGTAATAATTGGGGGTAACGATTACGGAGTTTTTTTTTTATGATGCGATTCATAATTTGGTAAATTTCATTCCAGATCTTTACCCAACTTGAACATTTACACTCTATTTGTGAACTGTGCTACGGTGAAATGGAATACGTACAATTTACACGTAACCGAATAAATTAACCTAGCCATAGGTAAGTAATAGATTATGTTTACCGTTTCAGTGTTTACTTTACACATAGCATCTTCAGATTCCCAATACATCTTCCGAGTCTGTTTATTTTTCATTATAGTAAATAACTATGTCGGGCTCAGTTCCCACAGTTCGTACTGGAGGCCGGGTACTTAGAAAGCTATTGGGTGCTGCGCGAGTTCATATTTTGTCTTGTAGTACGCAAGTACCGAAGAGAGCTTAAGATACCCATGGCAATGTGTATGGAAATCTTGTCACACTTGTGAAATTGTAGTACGTTCGATATTCAAATGTGCGTGAAATAAACTCATTTCATAACGGTGTTTTTGGAAGTTTTCTGGTGTTAATTCTACAGTTATTTACGAGTCGTCAATGTTCAATCAAAATTGGTGACACCGGTTTGGACCACAAAACAGAACTTTTGAAAATAACATATATTTCTCCACCCTCGAGAAATGTTAACTTTTTACATTATTTTTGTGTTCCCTAGTTGCGATGGTTTGGGGTCACGGCCGGAGTGAATACATGTGGTGAAAGTGATGGAGCCATACTAACTTCTTGATGGTACCAGATCAAAAGCTCTCACCTGGGTGTATGCAGAGATTATGCGGTTTGCAGGAAAATACTTACTTATCTGACATTTATATATTTTCAGATATAGATGACAATCGCACGATAGCTAATAAAACAGTAAAACATCTACCACAATTATTCAGTGTCTTAACAGAGGCATTGAACATGTCAATAGACGAACTATTCTAAAAATAATGAATCCTTAGTATTGAAGTATACCTTCAAAACTATATTTACAAAATATGAGGATGTTGGGATAATTCTATGAACAAACTGCAAAAGTGGGGTTGAGGAAACCGCGGAACACGTAGTGGCATGTCCGCTTGTTGCATCGACGTGTACCATCGACGACATGTTGGAAACCAATAGTGGCCAAGACATCGACTGGAAAATATTAGGCGTAGGTATATCTCGAAAAAACAAGACACCGAGGCAAGTGATTAATTGACATAAAACCAATATATTATGACGTATGCTATGATAATCAGGATAATTTGATTAAACTTTCTATTTCGTCGCGTATTGATTTCCATATTGTGATAAAACTCACAAATACGTCTGCTTTTAAAATAACTTCACAGAGGCGGGTTTTATTAAATAATAATGCGAGTAGATTCTCGCGAACGGAGTATGTTTCGGGCGATAGGTAATGGGTCACAGATGCGGTAGGTCCAAGATCGGTTCCCAGGGAGGGCGATGTGTGAACACCACTAATTACAAAGAAGGCCACTCTTCTCCCAATGACCCTCACAACGGTAATTGACTTGCCCAACGATAAATAATTTGTTCGATTAGTGGTATTGGTATATATTATAATATACTCGAATATTGAAGTGCTGAGGATGAAAGGAGTATATTTAACGAAATCCCCAGGTTTCGGAATGTAATAATTAACAAATATTTAGCAGAGAGACATGGAGAGAAAGAAATTAAGCCGAAAACTAAACTGTATTTTAATAAAAAATAAAAAAAATGTTAATAACAAGTGACAGCTATGCAGCGGTGAAATTTTAATGGAACAAGGAGTTACAAGCTTATTTTTATTTCTACATATTAATATGTACCCACTTGTCTTGCCTCAAATCACTTAAGTTTTTGCATTTTTTTATTTAACTAGAGTACATTCGCAATATCCTGCCATCAAATAGATTTAAGATTGTACTACTATATTATGTACAATGTCTTCCATCATCATGGGGACAAGAGGACATAATTTTTTTTTACCTATTGTGTTATTTTGCGATATTTTACAAATCTCGATCTATTCACTTAAATTACTGTCAATTCGTGTAGATGGCTATTAAAAAATGTAAGCGTATTTTTATTTAGTTGTCAACAGTTAATTACTTTTTAAACAGACGAAACCGGTCCAGATTATAATTAAAATATTTATACAATATTATTATATTCTTTGTTTTGTTTAGACACATTGGACAGCGTATTAAACACAAAGGATCAAAAATATTGTATATATAATAACTGTGCGCAATTGGAAATGTTATGTTAATTTTTGAAAAATGTAATTATAAACATGAAAATTAAATTAAATACAGCAATCCTGACGCCATCTATCAATGAATCGAGTTATAAAGTAATGTTATTAATATCAATTGTGAAAGAGATTATGAGCGATACAGATTAGAAAGAAATATTTTTATTATTCTTTGCTGCTGCCCGGAAGAAGATAACGATGTTTGACAGTGGCAATAACGAAACCATGAGAAAATTTCGCAGTGCCGCATCACTTGGAAACTGAATCATAAAATATTTTTTTGCAAACACTACGACAAAAATGTTTTCGACAATACCGACTCGAAGAATTTCAACCGAGACTGACAGGCAAACATTGGTCACATGTGCTCTAAAATTACACATACAAGCACAGAGTGATTACAATTTAATTAATCATGATTAATAATCATCGATGGAATGAATAGAAATAATTAATTACGACATGAAGGACCATTATACCAACACTTGTAGTTCTCCTCTTTTGTCTATACTCTATGCCAGTCTATGCCCTAATTATAGAACGACTACAATCACGTAGAGTGGAATGGTTTTACCTTTCAATTGAAATCTCCGAAGTTTACACAATTTCAAATGCCAAACATCTTCTGTTGTGTAAAAAAATCGATATTACTCAAAGTACATACTTATATGAATTAAATATCTACATATGATTGATTGAATTCTGATTGAATTCAGATTGATGCGAGTTTTCTACTATTCTTGTTAATATATTAAACTAAAGAAACCGACTATAAAACCAGTATCGATTGGAACTTTAATTCAATTTCCATCTATAATGCAATGCGGTGTTTATCACAGTGACCCAACAACAAAAAAATGTACTTTTGAGTTAGCCCCGGTTTCGATAATGCCGTAATCATATTTTATTCGTGACACAAAGCTATATGTCGTACATAATTATATCTGTTTACAAGATATAGTTGAGTTATGTGTCCTTTCTTGAATTTCATAGTAGCAAAATCTTTATTTGCGTTTATAAACGTCGTGCATCAATAAAAAAATATATAAAAATTCAACAATATAACAGAGCACACAGAAAAATAATAACATATTTGACAGGTAAAATATAAGATAAAATATGATCCGTTCTATCATTATAAATTTGAAATAAAAAAAATAGCATACGATACTATGAAAACAGAAATGCATAACAAAACACGATCATTTAATGTAGCTCTTGCCTGCACAGAGGTGTTGAACATCTCAACGGAAGAACTATTCAAAAGGTAGTGAATCCTTGGTATTAAGAATGTATAGAGATGACTAATGTCAAAAGGCAACATGAGAAGAATTTTTACTAAATTTGGTCGCTATAAGTAGGTTGTAATGCATGTTTTTCATTACATGATGACGTATTATGTAAACTACATCATTCTCGATCCATCTACATCTACAATCTACATAGTAACAAGTCGTCACATATTTCCACCAAAGATTTCATCATTCCACGGGTCTTTGGTGGCTTAAGCTTAGGGAGACCTTCATCAAGCAATGTATTGAAAATAAACTAATTTTAAGTGAGGCATGGACAAGGCAACACAATATAATTTCGCTCGAACGTAGGATAGCATGTCATGAAATTCTGTCACCCAGTGACGAAACGTGGTAGAGCTTATAAGCTTGCCCTTTGACAACATTTATACGCCTCTTTGCCAGACTAATTGGCAATTAGATCAAATGATATTCACTTTAATTAACATATGTAGTAAATAAGAAAATAAATAGATAATATATGTAAAAAAAAATATTTTTAGAATATATTATATCATTTTCATCCTAGAGCCGGAGTGCAGAGTGAGTCAAGGGAAGAATTTTAGTAGAAGTATGTTCGTAGCAATACGTAGACGACAGCGGGAAGGAACTATAGAACGGCCTACATCCCACAGTGGATTGACAACGGCCGGTGATCAAAAAATATAAATAAAAACTATGTCATTTGAAACACCGTGTAGTTTCAAAAGTATGTAATTAAATGAGTAGGTATCATTTTTTTGGGGCTTTTATTAGGCAGAAAGAGCCCCAAATTAATCCTAAATCATGGCATGTCCTAATAATAAAAATGATTGCGATGATATTCTATTTCGCGGAATGGACGTGTGAATAATTTCCAGAGACATCATCACAAGTGTGCAGTCAAGTGTGTCGTTAGTTAAATGCATGTGCGCTTTGATTTGTGATACATGTTTACTGGATTAGACGATTATAATATTACGATTTAGGGAATAGCATTTTTTTATAGCTTAAATAATGTCTTATGCAGATATATCTAATAGCCTCTAACTACAGCGAGTATGATAATAAATAGTACTTACAGTTGGCGTCTTTAGAATGCATTTTTATAAGTTTTACAATTTGATCGCATCCCGAAAGAGGTTTTTTCAGTAACTCAATCTATTGGAACCCGTGTCCGGAAACTTGTACGTATGCAGTTCGCCGTATCACACTTCATCGTGAAATGTTGTATCGGAAATACATGGCCGTATATTAAAGACCGTACAACCTCTTTGGGTCGTATAGTACCTACTGACATAAAATTCATGTCTAAATAAAATACGGTTTTTGTCGATTTATACTAGGAAGCCAGCAGCAAACAAATTTATAAAATAGCCGATATACTGGATTATTTGTTGGGTTAGGTTTTCATTCTTGAGTTCGTAAATTTTGCCAAAATCAGCTATGAAAATTGAATAAGTGTTCATATTGAATCTAATAAAATTCATGTGACCGTATAGTGTACGGCCATCTCTTTCCGATAAGAAAGCTCACGGCTAACTGTGTCACGGTGAAATGTTTTACGTAGAATTTACATGTAACCGCAACCATGTTCTTGATCACACACTTCCGAATTCAAGCCTTCGATCACGAGTTCAGAAGCATATTATCACTCTACCACTCATCCATCACTAGCGCCACAAAATATAGTCAAGTTTTATTTTTATATAAATCTTCATAGACCATAATATATTGTAAATCGATGTAGATTATTGCTAATATCCATTTTCTAATATGTATTAGAAAAAAACCACTGCACAACAGTAAAATATAATAAATCATTTTTTACATAATACCTACTATCATTGACTAGTCGATAAAAAAATATTTTTATTCTGAGTTTTATACTATTCCATAGGAATCGATTTCAACGGTCCGAATTTTCTCCCGCCAACAACTGACTGTCAGTTGTATACATTATAGGTAGATACATGTTCATGCAGTCTGAAGATGCTGACTCCATCTCCAAACCAAAAACATACGCACATCACTCATTAGAATAAGATTTATCGGGGTAAATTCTGCAATTTTCAAAGACTTTGAATAAATGGATCACAGTAGCCCAACGGAAGCAACATAGAGGGACGCAAAGGAAGTGGTGGAGTGACTGTGTGAAGGACTGAAACATGATAAGAAAGCCTGGCGACTGCCAACTCCCACAGTAACATCTTTTCCCATTACATTTTCTCAGTGTTTTTGGGTTTAAAAATGGTTCCATATAATATATATTATAATAGTGCAAAAATATGATTCGTTGCTCTTACTAATTGTTACGACAGGTATATTTAAAAATAAAATATTATTCAATGTCTTTTCAAAAGCTTCTTACTAAATAAACGAAAAGCTCTTTTAACGCACACTTACAAAGTACACGCTGTAAACTTTAATGAAGCTTAATTTTATGAAACGAATTTATACTTATCATACTCGCGGCGAGACACATAAATTTTCGAGGATTAGAAAGTGTGAGAAAACTCTCGCAAGTATTTCGTATGCAGGAAGCTCCCTCATTACTGAAAGCTCTTCCTGTGAAGTCACTAGACATATTAAAAAAATCTCAAACTGTTACCCTGTTTTAAAATATACGAGAATGTAACAACTATAAGTTATATCGTGCATAATATCCACCATTTCGGTGAAAAACACTGCGTCTTGAAACATTTAAAAAAATGTATATAATTATCTAGCTACTTAATTATACGGTAATTGAAAAATCACGGTGTAATGTCAGATTTTTTTAAATGATTCCAATCAAAGATAATACATAACTCTATTGAATGGAGCTTATATATATATGAGTAGGTACCACAGCGAAATTGAAAATAGGTTACTAACGGTAATAATCAAATTATATTCTGTAAGGTACTGTTCGGTTAAACCGTACACTGCGGAAAACGCATTTTTAAAATTGCCGATAAACTGGATTATTTGTTAGGTTAACCTAACCAAACCTAACCTAACCTAACCCAACCTAACTTAATCTAAACTAACCCAAACTAACAAATAATCCAGTTTATCGGCAATTTTAAAAATGCGTTTTCCGCTGTGTCCGGTTTAACCGAACAGTACCTTCTGTAATTCATCTCGCATTGCAGATATTCATTAATGCTAGTTCAACACTGTCATTTCTAACTTTAAAACATTTTCTATATATTAATACTTTGGACGCTGAAGACGCACCTGGCGCGTAATGACCAGGCGGCCGATCGATGTAATTAACGTGCATTTTAAAGGTGGTAATTAAAAAATCAATATATCATGCTATAAACCTAATATTCAATAGTAGGTTTATAGCATGACCGTCATAAAGTACCCAACTTCAAAACCATAATCCATGGCGATGGCTTTGTTATGTCTTGTTATTAGTATATTGTCTATGTTACTAGTCCTGTAATGATGATCATGAAGTTATCACGGAAAGACGATTTACGTGGCTGGGACACGTATTCCGGATGCCGCCAAAGAGTGCGGCACATCGTACCCTTGTGGCCGGCCATCCCTCACCCTGCAGCGGTACTTCAAAAGCTACCTACGTGCTGCAGGTCTGACAAGGCGGGAGGCGCAGGAGTTGGCGATGGACCGAGGGAAGTGGCGCCAACTTGTGCTTGCCCTATGCCCCAATGTTGGGACGTGACAGGGTGGAAGAAGAAGAAGAATGGTGACCAATCTTCGTACATTATTAATAAAGTTGTGAAACAATAAATTCTTCCTCAACCTTTGATTTCGTGAAAACAATGTTGATAATATTGGCTTATTTTGAGAAAGTCAAGCATTTAAGCATAAAAAAAAATTCTACCAACTAGCTTAATTTTTTGGATTCTTTTTGTGAATGCCAGTTGGCAACACTGGACTAATAATGTCGCATTGTCATCTATCTATATCGCCCATCTTAATAATATACAACATTCACATCACTAATTCCGCTTCTGTTCCCTGAAATCCCGACGACAGCGTCAATAAAATCCATTAACTCCTGTTGATTAAGTGACGCACTCGCATCAAAATATTCAACACATGCCTACATCGCCTACCATGACAGTGCACATACCTACGTTTTACTCACAAAGCGGATGGTATTACTACTTATTCACTTGACTCGAATTATTGTCATATTTTTTTTACAACACATGTAGGATAACTTTGTATCCGTATCATTTCGTTTTGTTGCTTTGCGCAATAAAATTATCGACAAACAGATATATAAACCTCTGATACGGTATAAAAGTAAAATTAGAGCAGTTCGTCTATTAAAAAACAACTAAACCAATCAACCATAAACAAATCTTTTATAGAGATAAAATCTAAACAAATGGTCAGCTGAATGCAGAACTATTCTAACTCACATTTGATTTTTTTAAGAAAGGAGTTCTTTGAAACAACCTACTAAAATTATTTATATAAATAAATGTATACATCATAAATTAGTAGAACTCTTGATGAATAAAATGATGTAGATACTTATAAATTTGATTATATAAGAATTAATTAACTTAAGTAAGCTATTTCAAAAAAACAACTCTGTAATTAATATTAATACTATCGACCGAAAGTACTTAATGAGTTTGAATTTAAATTCGAATGGATTAAAATTCTGTAATTATTAAAAATAATAACAAGATAAAAAGAACTTTTTACATACCTACCACGTTTTTAAATTTTCTGTTGAATCATATAAACTTGAAATAAAAAAAAAAACAAACAAAGAAATATAGAATACTGAAATGTCATTTTGATTTCCATAGTAACGCACGTATATATTCATAATTTAGTTGCTATCACCACCCCCTTAGCAACCAATAATAGTTGATTGGATTACGGATTTCTTCCGAAATAACTTTTCATACAAAACAGAATTGACTGAAAATGAATTCAATTCTACTTAAAGATGGCTAACGTATTAAAAGAATGTATTGGCATCGTGTTCTGATATATTCTAAAAGTTTCAAATGTCTAGCTAGTCGGGAAGTTAGTTAAAAATCGATTGCAAGATTTGTACTGGATAAACAACCACCGGACAAACAAGAATACGAGCTAAGAAAAACGTGGTAAAATGAAAGTGAATCAAAAAAATTACCCCATGTCCAATCATTTTTATACAAACCGTGAAGAGAAAGCCCGGTCGCACATACAAAATCGTCTCAACTACCACATATAAATCAAAACTGCCAGCAATGTTGCAACTATCTTTCGCGCGCACAGGCGGGATCACAAAACAGATTAATAAGTTATAAATGTAAAAAATCACCGCCGTATAACTAGGGTTTGAAACAGATTACTTTACGACGGTCAGGCCATAAAACCCGAGTAAAAAGTGCGCCGACCGTCCACAAATATTGAACGCGCCTTACGTGACGTGAAGTTTATGTTTTTCCACACTCGAGAACAGTAGCCTGTTATACCACACCCAGCAGGCCAAACCAGTTACCATTAATTTTGTGTTCCTTGGGCAGCACAGTGACGTCAAACGGCTAGTCGAAACGAATGGCTGACTGCGAAAAGCAGCATCTGCGCATGATGTAGTAGACAAATTCCACGTATTACAGTCGAGATTCGTTTATTTATATTATGTTTGATAGGCTCAGAAGGGGTTGTAGTTGACGTAGCATACAATAATGGCGCTTACGTCGAACTGGAACGAAATGAAAGGGTCCATTCAGCAATTTACCAATTTAGGTTTTTTAAACATTAGAACCAATAGACATTTTGAATACCATGGTCAACAAATACCATTAGTTAGAACTAGACGCAATATGTTTAGACGAGAAAATAAGTATATAAAATTATAGAGACACCACAGAAGATGTTAGTTGCACGAATACCATTTTCCCCAGCGCACAATAAGGAGGCAGGGCTAATTTGTATATAATTTGTATATAATTTATGGCCGCTATCACCAACAGTGTTTATATCGAGTTGTTTCTCTTGGCATGCCTCCTGCTCATTCTTTTTACCCAGTCTTATTTACAATGTGGTTCGTTTATAGTAACAATAATTTTGTACGCTTGATAGAACTTTTGATGTCATCAAATTACGGGTTAACACAATGTTATAGCTATACACCACACACCATTCTAGCACAGTCCGTCCTATCAAGCGATATATTATTATACCTTATAATAATAATATAATGTCCCAGCGATCACAATGGTAAATTTACATACAATGAAACCGAGGCACGGTCGCCGAATTGGTAAAAAATATTCCCTGTAATACGCGTTGCCGTCGCCACAATGCCGAGTCCTAAAATGATTTTCTAATCGGGTTTTTTTTCTTCCTCTCGAAATGCCTTCCACCCTTTTGCGGTCGCCTGTGGGTTTTACCTCTCAAAATCACCTCGGTAAGAATAATGCAGTGTCACCCAGTGTTGCCATCTTTTTCTATGCTGATTATAGGACAAAGGCATAAAAATTATAGTATTTCTGAAAAATATATACCTAGTACAGAAACATTTTCCGTCTTGAATCCTTTAAAATTATAGTATTTTGGTATATTTGGCGAAAAATTATAGTATTTTACATTTTTCGCGGAATTTAAATTATAGTATTGTACTATAATTATAGTACGGTTGGCAACACTGGTGTCACCTTGCCTTAACGTTCGATCCATAAATTGTGAATATTGTTCAGTGCCAGCTATTATCGAGTGAAGCAGTGGGTAGTAACACCCCATTTCTATGATGACATCAGGAAACTTAGAAATAATGGGAACTGAAATACCTAACGGGAGTAACAGGCAACCGATATCGAGTGTGGAAGAATATTGGATAAACTTAAACACGTGTGTGGTTCATTTTCGTAGGACACTCACACATTCAAATCCTTGCGTACAAATGTAATGTATTGGGGCCTATCAGAATTATATTTATTAATCTGTGATGTGGATGTCACCCATATTATGCACGCAATTTTGCTACTCGTTTTAGGCTTACCAAAATGCACCCATCCTGAAACAACCCCCTTCCCCCACAATAAAATACCCCATCCTTTCTCTCACCCGATTACCCACCGTAGACGTCGGTAAGAGGGCGGTTTGTTAATAGGTACATTGATGAGAAATCGATAAAATGTTCATAGACATTGTGGTATTTAAACGTGGATCAAGTATTCTGACAGTAATTTCAAGTAATTTTTGTAATTGTTAACACGATATTAAGTCAATAACTGTTTCTGTCAAGGTCGCGCCATTTACGTCCATCCCCCCGGACCTTCCATGCCAACCCTCCAATGCGTAGATCGCTCATGTAGCACTATTACAGGGTAGTGGGCGGTTCCTATATAATAATAATTGTTATTATAATATCTATATCTTTGATTTAGTAGTCTGTAGAGATGTCCTAATACGAAATATAATGTCACATCGATATGTGTAAAAAATTAACAATTGTAAATAATAAACTGTGAAATACATTATTTTATATAACTTAATATGACCAACTGTCATAAAACAATGCAATGTTCACCAGGGAACACAGAAATAATGGGAAAAGCATCACCATCTAGATTTGGTAGAAACAATGATTAATTCTGGAGTGTGGTGAAATATGGGACAAACTTAAACAGATGTTAAAAAATAATGTTATTTTCAATAGTTACATCCGTATGCATTAAAGTTTTGTCATGTAACCGAAACGCTCAGTCAATATTGGTAATATTTAAGAACATTCCCGAAGGATTTGTAATTAAAACATTAAATTTACGTCCTGACCACCACCATCATTTATAGACCATAATATACACACGTTAATTATTGAAAATAGATTTGTATGAAAAGATATCACAGGTTTAGTATCGCACAAGGATCAAAATCACATACGGACTTCGGCCTCAAAATCTTGGTCTATTGCGACCAGGTTTGGATTTCTATGTTATCCATATTATATGTTCTATAACAACGTTACTGTACGGTATTTGGTTCGCTCTGACAAGACGTGTGGACAAAACGGTAATGTTTTGATCTGAATTTGCAGCCTAGTGTAAATAATACGAATTATTAGAAGCGTCTGCCCACGCGCCCGGTCCCCTTAATTCGGCATTTCCTCTTCCTTCGCCCGCGGTGTTACGATTTCAATTATTATGCATATTATCAAATTGCGGACAATAATACCTTTCGTCCTCGCCAATTGTACGATGATGTCATACGGTAATTCACCGAACGATGTTGTCAATATAAACGTAATTTCATCATTGCTCTGAATATGCATAAAATTCACGGATTCTGCCATCGTGGTGGCTGACCATCTCACACCTTGTCGAATATAAGGTCCGTTTCAGACGGGACACCGGTGTCGCGCTCGTTTACAATAAGGAGGTCTTTGTATTCGAATAAAAGGGCCTATGTATTATATTTATGAACGCCCCGATCTAATGAGTCAAATCGTGTCCGGTACACTTTTCCGTCGGCCGCTACATTCTCAAGCCGCCGATACACATGTTTTTATGACCGCAGCCAGTTTTATGTTCTAATTTATATCGCGAAATTATGCGTTGACTCATTAGCTCTGGGCGTTCATAAACATGATAAAAAGGCCCCTTTATTCGAATACAAAGGCATCCTTATTATATACGAGCGCGACACCGGTGTTCCGTCGGAAACGGAGGTAAGACTGGTGTTTACGCAGTGTATCCTGCAGGGGGACATGAAACGAGATACGGGACTGATCAAAATAACATGATTGACGACATTACTTTTGACAGAAACTATGACGTAATTAGAGCGAAGAAGAGGATGCAATAGGCTGTACCTAAAAGCAGTCGGAAACAATAACGGTAACGATAATTAAATTTACCTTATGTAATTCGTGCGCAATAGAAGAAATCGCAATCTGCGCAATTTCAAGGTTAAGTTGTTCCACTATATAGTAAGCATGGCCCCCAGAAAGGGGGGCTGACAGGGCTTTAGCCTGGGGGCCCGACCTCAGGAAGGGCCCGGCGTGGCGATTCGACCAGAGAAGTGATATAAACACACATCACAAATTCTCTATAATTGTAAAAAAAGTTTCTTCAATAATGTTATTATTTAAAATTTTGTGGTTGTGCGAAACAAATTTTAATTGTGTGTCGATACTCGCCAACTCTATTATTCAAATGGATGTATTAAAATATGCAAAATAAGAAAACACTAAATATACACATTAATTTTACCGCGAACACCATTTGGAAAACGCTGTTGTGTCACACTGCCTTTATCTTTAGCGATAGGTAGGCGGCCCGCCAAAGATCCTAGACTGGGGGCCCGCTTCAGGATGTGGGGCCATGATAGTAAGCGTGGTTGTACTTTTTCATTTTATTTTTTCTAACACTACAACAGGACATGAGGCCCAATGACAGTAGTGTAGTGAAACAGTTGTTAGTAATAGAATACATAAATATATCGTGACTTCGCCGGGTATTGACCCCGGAGCCCCCGGATGAAAGGCCTTGCACACTTGTATCCGGACTATTGTACGAATGCAAATCGCCGTATCACAGTGAGTGCTGTGTCGGAAACAGATGGCCGTATAGCATTGAGATCAAATTCACGTCAAAATAAAACACTTGTAATAGAAACCACCGAAATAAAAGTGAAAGACAGAAGAAAATATATAGATAGTAAGTTAATTATCGTATGTATTTATATAGAATACTAAATGATTCAAAAGTACGTTAGAACGTAGGACCATCGGTACACCAGCTCACGGTGAACTGCGTGCGTACAATTTACATGTAACCATATTAACTAGCTACTTAATTAATTGTATTTTTTTTATTACGGAAAGTTTCTTTAACTTTGTAAACATTACCTAGTCCTAGTATGTAACAAAAACAAAACACTTGTTCATAGAATTATTTCATATTATTATATTGGTTTTACTTTTCAGTTAATAGCTGTCCCGATGAATGACTGACAAGCGTATTACTACATAGGATGAACGAGTCACTTGTGCCAAGTGTAGATTTTCATAAGTCAAAATTTGATCGAAGAGATCGAACCAAGAGATGAGCCAGCTCTTCGTACAAGACTGATTAGAGTCGTACCTACACACTTTAAAATTGAAAGGATGCGTCTTTGGACAAATCTGGGTGTTTTTGATCACGAATGTGGTTCTGTGGTAAGAAGTAATCCCCAAATAGGTATATTGAACAGATGACTGTTGTCTTTAGGGCAGCGGTGATATGCTATATAGCTACCCATTTCTCTAAAAAATATCTAAATAAACTCTAAACAAAATACAAAAATCCACACATAAAATTTATTCTGCACGTGGCTCCAACGTTAAAAGTAATAGAAACACGAAGAATGTGTCAAAGGAAAACCTCTGAAAGCATCTAAAATTTAAATGAGGTCCGTTCGTCTATTTCCAAAAAACTGGACTGATCAACATTTTGAATACAATGGTCATCCAATCGACAATAGATTCTCAATCTATGTGAATACACATACTTAATGTAATAACAATAACATTATCTATAGTAACATTTCCTATCCGCATTAAATATAATATATTATATTCATACCTTCACATTACCTCTATAAATAATGTGAGGTAAGTTTATTTATATAGAGACCCACGGTGGCCGCGCGGCTTAAGCGTTGGACTATAAAGCCGTGGGTCCCAGGTTCGAATCCTGGGTCTGGCAAATACACATATTGTTTTTCAATTTGTGTGTGTCAGGGTATGGACCTAATAGGTTGAGCAAGTGGCTGACATCCATTTCTCGTAAAAAACAAAATCTGTGAATACAAACCTCTACTCTGTGGAGGCCCATATAAGTTTATTTAGGTACATAATACATATACGAAAATTTTAATATTCAAGTTACTAGTTCTGAAAACTATTTTGTATTGCAACGCTGTGTTTAATAAATTATTAATATTGCGAATAGGGACCAACAACGGCCTAAGATTGCTGGCTGTCAGCAACGGAATTCTTTGCGACATTAGATTTTTTGAAAACTAACGTCCAAAATACCAGAATAAACCTAAAATATATTAGACGCATTTTGGACACTATGATAAGACAACGTTCGGTGACAAATAAGAATTCCGTTTATACGCTGTTACAACACTTTAATTTTTATCAGAGCGTTGGAGCGAAACTCTGACCAGGAGCACAGAGTAGTGGATCAATGGGGTTTTACCCGGAGCACCGAAAATTTGTAGTGCTCCACTGCTCCGAATGTTTTATAATTATTATAAAATTTTCGTCCATAAATCCAATGAAAATATTATATTTGACACTTTGCAACACTAGAATTATTTGAAATACGCCAACACTGCCGAGCGATAAATAACCTTACTTTTTTGAGAGAAGAGGCAGATAATTAAAAACGAATAATGAAAATGACGAATAATAAACCTTATTTTAAAACTACTGACTTATTTTTTAACATTTGAATACATATAATAGGTACCGATTAAAACTTTTTACCCGAGCGGAGCTGGAGCAAGTATTAGGTCCCGGAGCGGAGCAACTCAAAAAGGGGACCTCTCCAACCCTCTGAATTTAATTACTGCTTTACTCCCGTTCCACAGTTTGACAAGTCCTGCCGCAGACGATTTCCGTTGAAGGAAATGATTGTCCTCCGGTCAGAAGGGACCGAAATCAATCTTGGGCCCGTGAATAAATTATAATAAATTTATTATTATTTAATCGGGGGTTTATTTCCCGAATTTATATTCAGACGTCGTAGGATGTGCGCACGCGCTCGCATCGCCAGCTGAATATTCTTATTTTAGTTTTTCGTTTTCATGGTATCAACCTATCAATAAAATACTCTACTTGTCTTATAGAACGCATTTTTCGAACGAAGCTCATGGAAGCGCGATTATCTAAATCGGAATCGATCAAGAATACGCATTTGCATTCATTCTGATTAATGCACAGACGCTCATTCGATATTGGTGTATAACTAACGTGAGCATTTATTTTTTTCCCTCAAAACGAGATATCTACTAATCTTTAGGTAATTGTATGTGTATTCAAGAAAACACACATTTCTTCATAATTTATATTTATTAATGAAAAGAACAGAAATGAACACGTGAAAATAAATAATTTGTGTGGTCTTATATTTTTCTGAAGAACAAAGTAGGTAGGTATATTTGGTTTTAATTTCAAATAAGAATGAAATTCTTGGCAGGACTTCATAAAATTTACTTAGGTAATTAACATTGCTTTAAGAACTACGACTTGCAACTGTGTTTCGTCTATAATTTTTTTGATTTTTCGCGCCTTTTTCTGAAATTGTTACCATGGGTTGCTCTCTTCTTGAAAACGGGACATTCCCGAAGCTGTGCTTGGGGATAATGTGATAGGCTACCTAAAAACGGGACGTATGGTCACGTTATGTATAACACACACTATTGCGCATCTATAATGTGTGGATCATTTTCGTAGGACTTGCAGGATTGGGATAATATAGCCTATCGGGATTATATTTTATTAATATGTTCTGTGGACTCTATGGTTTCTTTTTACAATAACTTCAAGTATATTTAGGTATGTACCTAAGTATTTGAGAATTATATGATTTCTAGCATTGTTTTCCATTAATTAATAAAGTGATTAATAAATGCTATAATTTCGATATATCAACAAAGATTCGTCGATTAAATAAGGCTAAACAAAATGGACTAGGTATATGCGAAAGGGTTTGATAGATAGGTCATTAATCAATTATGTATTCCTTACGTCGCGGTATATTTCAGGTAAGAATATCTGAGATGCGGTGAGGAATTTTTAAACAGGTCAGAAGACATGAGTCAGTCCGAAGAGACCCTATTATTATCGTAAATGGAAGGGACATTTCAATATCAAATTAGTACTTCTTCATCACCATAATATCCACTCCATTCCAAAAGAAAATGTCAACTACGATTAACCTCAGAAATTATTGAAGAATTCTTCAATAATTTATTTCAAAATCATTATAATGGACTTCTACCTGCAAATATGTAAATTATTCGCTAATTTACAATTTATTATATTTTTAAAAATCACTCAACATAATTATAGTGACAAATATATTTACCACTTAACCGGTGCAATAAACTAGTCGAAAAATCCAGTTGCTTACCTGAAAACAAGAAAAAATTAAGTTAGTATTGTATAACCAGTAAGAATTACAATAAAAATAGGTATTTCCATATTATTATGTTTATATTAAAAAAAAAAAAAAAGAGCAGGCCCATAATCAAAGACGTTGAATTTAACCTTCCATAAAGAAGCAGCTTAAATACATGAAAGTGAACCAGAAAAAAAGCAAGTCATTTCGCACCGATAATTAATTTATAGTAGTTATAGCAAGTTCCCCACTGTTATGCCAGGTCCACACTGGCAACATGTCGCGCGACAACCTCGTTAAATTTTACGATAATTATCATAATTCCTTAAGAAATTTTACGATAATTATCATACTTATCGTAAAATTTAACGAGGTTGTCGCGCGACATGTTGCCAGTGTGGACCCGGCATTATGTACGAGATTTATTTTCTAGGCACTGGGATTAATAGTCTTGAAATTTTGTTATACGTATAGACAAAGTTTTAATACAACGAACTGTCATTATTGTAGAAATTTAGATTTTGATCATAAAATTAGCGCAATATAGTTGTTCAGTAGCTTTTGCTTGCGTAATAAGTACATATTATTTTACGGTGTGATTTTACGTATGCGATGATCGCAGGGGTGTTTATGATTGTACCATCATCGCATTGCATTTGTAGGCTGTGGAAACAAAAACAGCGATTTCTATTTTGTGCAAGTCAACAAATATGTATAATTTATTTATTATATGCAGGTATATTATTATGTTCTAAACAAAGTATTCTAAAATGTTGCATGCATACTAATAAAACATAAGATATTACAATAGTTTTTTTAGAAATCATACCTATAAAAAAATAAGCTTGACGAGAAGTGAAACTGTCTGTTTTGCTTCCTACGTTTTTTGTTGTGTTATTTTGTTCAATGCGACTGTTGAATTAAAATAAATATATGATAAGAAAAAAATATTTTTTTTCGACCATGTCCGATCCTAATAAGAACATATGGGCCTGCACAGAGTGGAGGTTTGCATTAACAGATTTTTGCTTTTACGGGAAATGGATATCAGCCACTTGCTCAACCTATTAGGTCCATACTCTGACTCATACACAAATTGAAAAACAATATTTATGTACATGCCAGAGCCAGGATTCGAACGTGGGACCCCACGGCGCTATAGACTGACGCTTAAGCCGCGCGGCCGTCGTAAGTAAAAGTAAATTGTTACAAAATCAAAACGATTTGAATGCATTTATTTACCTGCAATCCGATCATCGTATAAGTAAATTTTTTTTAAATTTACAGATCCAATTCGGTCGAATGCGCTCATTGCAAAGTAAAATCACCACTTTAACCAACGTTTTTAAACATTTAATCGATCAAAAAAAATATTTAAGCCCCCGATTTTAAAATGTTGTATTGCACCCTCTGCGGGGACAAAGTTCCCGACCTCTGCCCATCTCTTTGATTACGAAAACGTTTAAAACCTTGAAATAATGATCAAGTATACACGACCACGTCTTAGCGATGATGCCCACAGAACGCGTCGGGCGCGCGAAGTCCGCGTATGCAGTGTTTATTCATAACCATAATCACACGTCTCTTCCCGCGCATTACCCTTCACCTATGTTATAAGCGGCCCAAGCAGCACAAAATAAATATTATTACAGCGCCTGTCATAACAAAGCAATAAAAATATTATATTATTTCGGGGCTTGTAATTAAAATTTACGATGACATTATTCAACCAGCGATAAACTGAACACGCAATAAAATAAAACAATGACTTCTCTGTAATTAAATAATTGCTTTCCGCCCGTCGATCGACGATGCCTCGCGCAGCGTGTTTTTACTCGCTGTGTTCAATGAATGGACTCCATTGTATTTTCTTTCATTCGTATCGCCGAGAAGCGGTGATTCGCGAAAAAACGATGATTCATGCGGCGCGCGCGTAAATGCGTCGTCAAATCCAGTGGGCGCTGGCGAATTTGATTACGTTGTATTTTCGTTGATTTACGCGCCACTTGTAGAAATTTTGCGCGAGCGCCGCACTCGCTGCGTCAATGGGCTTTATGCCTTATATCTATTAGTACGCAGCAGAACGACAATATTGACAGTAATGATGCCTATCATTATAAATTATTTATGTAGCCACATTCTCTATGAGCTACGACAAGTAAAATAATCAGTTTCAGAACCCCTACCAACAACAACATTGCTCACATTATAAATTTAATATAACTAAATGTACCAATGAAAATGTTCATACGGATTTGGTAGGTATACTAAAGTAATAAATTGTATACTACTTACTCCGTTTCTGTATGCAGCCAGCAAGCCTTCTAAGGATATAGCATGCATTGTTAAAATGGTATTGTACTTTTACTAAGCGACAGACGACGAATATAGATGTATGACGAAACAGTCATCGTTATGATCTACATACTTACGTATTTTACTATATATTTCAGTGAAAGTTTTAGGTCAGAGAATTAAAAGTGATTTCTCAGCCATTTCGTTAGTTTGGTTTACCTGTTGCACAAAATGGCCCAGCAATTCGCTTCGTATGACAGGTAGTTTACTTCCTTTCAAGACACTGTAGCGGACAAATCTAGACAATAGGATAACCGTTATGTTTAAATTAACTCTCGGGCACACAAAGCTTTTAAGCCATCGGCAAAAAAATATTGCAAAGATAAACACTGCTATGTGCACTTGTCGAGACGTATCTAATCTATGTTTTGTAACATTTGAGCTTAGGGATATTTTAGGCGTCTAGTCTAGTGGCTGCATGAAATATTCAATACAGGAATGGAATAACTACCCATCCATGCATAGTTGGTTAAGGCTATAGGTACCTCAGTTGAGGCATGGTCTAAAAAGATCGTGGCTAGGCGATGCGCGCATTATGCAAATGACGCGTGCCGAACGAAATATAATTTATCATATAAATCCAACATGCGTCCATTTAATGTTATGTTTATTTTTATTTCTATTAGTAACAATAATAATATATGCATTGACATGTTTTCTTTTTCAAGTACCTAAATGGGTAACGTTTTTTAGTAATCTTTATACGATTTAAGAATTAATACCCCCGTCGCCATCACGAAACAAATTGACGTGTTCCCAGCTCGACGTTCGCTCTCCGATTGCCAGCGAGTCCAAAATTTCGTCGCACCTATAGTTGAAAATTATTTGCCGTTTCACTGAAGTACCGTCTTAATATAACTGTAAAATTTTATATAAATGCCGTCACAGATAGGCAGGTAATTAGATACTTAGCTGATTTTAGGTTCCCTATCTCTCATGATGCTTAAAATGCATTGATAAATGTAAAAAATGTATCTGAAAGAAATGATTTTACGTGCTCACTCTGCTATCCCGATACGGAGCCGCACGGGACTGATGTATCAACTTTTACGGTCCTACAAAATTGCCATGGCCGGTAAGGAACTGGCAAGTACAGTGTGTGTGGTTCTAAATCTCTTTATTTGATGCCTGATATAATATGATAAATAGATATACGTATCGATACCCCACCCCAGTTCAATAGGGGAACAACTCATAAAACCTTGTTCCAAGATAATGGCGTTTGAATTTTTTGCAGTAATTCTCATTTTAATTTTAAAGCCTTGGTTTCGTTGAAAGTGTATATTTTTTTATATTTAATTTGGTGGAATTCATCAATGCACAATGAAACTATACATTTTAATAATAAAGAATTAACCAATAAATTTGATTATATAACGGAATTACTAATTAATCTCAAAAAGGGTTATTCGATTTTATGACACATTGAAGACATTTTTGACTGAATTATAAAGAGAAGACTTTTCTACATCGAATGGCATTCTTAACTCAAAACCTTTAAATTATGAGTTGTTCCCCTATTGAACTGTGGTACCGGTATGTACACGTTTTATTGCCCACTAAACTTCATAAATTAATAATAGGTTCTTACACAATATTTGAAGGTGAGTGTTTTTTCATTGCAAGTAAGACCATTACAATAATTTTGAAACAAAGCTTAAAATAAAAATTTATTATAAAACAATAAAAGAAAATTTTATACGAAATTCCTAACATCTTTTGTGGCAAAAGTTTTCGCTAATGACTTTATCAGATATCGTTATCAGACTTTAATATTATACGACATCAGGTATTATAAATTATGTTAGTATATTTTTGCAACTTAATATATCCAAATACAGGAATGACCACTTAAGAAATTGAGTGTTTTTCAATTTATCGCACGACATGCGACAAGCCATTCTAATCAGCGAAGTCTTTGTTCGGGGAAAAAACCAAAACATGCACAATCAATAATAAATAGTACCTACGTACGAAATCCAACGACATTTTATAAAAAAACATCAGGACATTTCAATCATTAATAATTATATTATTTTATTAGAAATGTGTTCACAAAATAAATAGCGTATTTTTAGCAGGTACTAAAAGTATCGATACTCTATGACCGATACTTCGATACCTACGACACCGTACCGATATTTTTTGACAGCATCGAATCATTTGATACCTTTTCCATAGTTGAAATATTTAGATGCTAATCGACGATGACAATACGTTAAAATATTTGTAATATTTTAACGATTAACCTTTTTACGTATGCGTGCCAAAATTTCCCAAATATTATTTTTTGACCGACGTGTCGGGTAGTTTTTCATAGGGAAAAAATAAAAAATAGTTAAAATAATTCTACTAAAAAGTGGTACAAGTGTGTTTACAGGAAGCCAGGCGGCAACAGCGCAAATGGCATTTCCGATTTCAGCAAAATTCATGAATTCAAGAATGATAACCTAACCTAACCTAACAAATAATCCAGTATATCGACAATTTTCAATTTTTTTTGCCGCCGACTTCCACTAAATAGATAAGAAGAACCCAAAAAGGTTAAAAATTCTTAGTTCCTTATGCACAAACTGACGTCAGAATTGCTCTGGTCAGATGAGGCATTCTCTCACCAGTGTTGCCAACTAAAATTTTCAAAATTCAGCAGAATTTTTGATTTTTTCTTCAAAATATCAGTAGATTGACAAAAATGTATGAAATTCATCGATTGTGTTTGGTGAAAGCGTACATATTGACATAATCTCACAAGTGTCTTTTAAAAAATCATGTAACAAGTGTCTGTAATTCATCACAAATATCATAATTTCTTCTTTTCCTGACCAAAATTTCAGTATATCTACTGAAACTTCAGTATGTATGGCAACACTGTCTCTCACTACAATGGTCTCAAACATGCAAAATGGTTGTAAATCCAATCACAGTATCGCGGCGCGGCTTTCCCCGCCGCCTGATGAGATCAGTGCGATAATATTATGTGTGACGCATAAAACCTAAGGACCGACCTATGTAATTTACATTAAATGTATTGCATTACAATGCGATCTGTCACTAATGCATGAATTTTGTCGTTTCCATCTGCGCATCGATTGGTAAAAGTATCATTAAAAACCGAAGAAAATACGCATGGCTAATGGCTATATCCTCATTATTTTTTTAAATTATTAAGTATATCTATTTTTTTCTCTTTATTAACATAAAACATTCGCATGCCATGCAAAATCATCTCAAGTGTGTCATCGCCATCGTATAGCGAGTATTTTGCTTTAATATATTTTTGTTTACTGTTCGCCAATAAATATAATAAGGCAAGTAACATGTCAATCAAAAAATACTAAATAAATATTACAGTAGTTGTTTTGAGTCCATGTGTTAAAAACATCCAACCCCCGCAGAGTGATCCGATCACTATTCTCAAAACATCATAATTATATTTGATATCCCTGAAGTAATAAAATATATTGACATGTTATTAGCATTAATGGAAAAATTTTGATAGTTTACGTAATATCTTTACTTTATATTCATAAATACAACTCTCGCACGTACGCTAAAAACTTTGCTTTTATTGTGCCAGAGAAATATGATAATTTTAAATACTTAATAATATTTGAAAACTCGAAAGCCATTAAACGAACACGTATGAACACTTAAAAGTAACAAAGAGAGATATTACAACAAAAGATGTCGTAAATTTATGGCCAATATAATAAAATATATTATTCACAATTGATTATTTTATCATTAATATGCATGATACATATTATTCTACATTAAGCATAAGTTGTCAATAGAGAATGATTTTTAATTTTAGTCTCCATGCAAACCCATAGCACACTTTGTGGTGGTTAGTTGAATGATTCATACTTTCGCAACTGAGCCTGAGGTAACAAAGGGGTTTGTACATAAATTATGTGACAAAGGGTGGAGGTAGGCTGTTAAGATTCGACATAAATTGTGCACATTAAACTTTTTCAGTCATACTGATTTGTTTTCATTGTACAATACAATTGTCAGATGATGCTGGTGAGTTTTTTAAATTCAATTAAACCCTGCCTAACCAAACTATAATTGAACGTAGTTATACATAATGAAGCCAGTCCACAATAACGTCGAGCTGAGATAATGGCACTTTAGCAACAACATGATATTAAAAATGTATGTAAAATTGTAAATAGTATTTTATTTCAAGAATATTTTTTTGCGGCTTGGCTATTTTCAGCAGAGCGTAGAGAAAACCTTCTCGCATCTGATCTATATCATATCTCATTTGTTTTATTTTTTATGGACTGGCTACTTTCTGCATAACTATGTCCAATTTATAGTTTAGGCATCCTATCCGAGATCCGACAAAAATATTGCACACTATTTCAGTCATAATTATTTGTTTTCGTTAAACTAAGAATTTATATTATATTACAGATGGTGTAGGTTAGTTTATTTTTAATTCACTAAGCCCTGCCTTAACCATACCACAATCGATGGAAAATATTATTCTATCTATAAAATATCTAAAATTATCAATGGTTTAATGGCGTAATGTTGGATATATAGATAAACGAAAATGTTTGACCATTATCTACAATGGCTTGGATTATACAGATTGTAACTGAATTTAGAAAACTGGCAAAAAACAAATACGTGTTCACTATTTATGTCGAATTTTAACATCCTACCTCAACCCTTCGACACTGATAAATTAGGCAGGTAGGGATGTCAAATGATTTTCGTTATTTAAACATCTTAGGGACATCCACATCCTTACATGAAAAACTCCAAAAACTAAAGATACACATGAAAACTTCGGGAAGGCTTTCATACCAGAATGAAAATATGCAGTTGTATCTACGTCAACCCAGATGCTACTTATCGTATCATATCATAGGTAAGACCAAGTGCTTCACGTTCGATCTTTATACGTCACGTCACATGTACATACATACATACGACTATGCATCTGACCCTTAAAGCCCGTATTAGCGAAACGAAGCTCAAAATACAGTTACAAGTAGTGATAAGGAAAATATTCACAAAAAGCTCTTCTTAATGAAAGATTTCCCGTTGCACCGAGAGATGGCAGAGATATGACGATATCTGGCCACGGCAATTTATGCAAACTTATAGGGGCTCGAGGGCTTTATTTATTGAAGGGGCTTCGAAGAAAGATTGCGATCGCAATCTGAATGCAACAAGTTATCGCTGATTGCGTATCACAATTCGACCGATCGATTGATTACAATTTGCTTTTATTCGCAGAATGAATCGGGAGTAATATTCATACCGGTTCGGTTCTTCTTATAATTGAAACCATGGTCGAAGTGTTTCTTGTTATAAAAAACATTTTATAATATAGATGTTATGTTTAAGTTTTCCCAAAAATTCTAATTTTAAATAATATATTATATTGAGGTCGATGAGAGATTAACTAAACAAATGAAAATAGCACTGCTGTCATTCGTATTACGCAATGACATTATTAATGGACAACGCACTCAGTACAGTAGCTAGCAAGTAAATTCGCACATAGCGATATTCGCACATGTATAGGTAGACGTCACGTGACAAATTTTCGCATTTTCCATTATGCGATATCACGCATGGGGAATTGATAGCAATATCACCTTTATTGTAATGGCGTAAGAACAGTGTTTCTAGTGTCAATGTTCATTTGAGCGAGCGATATTGATATTAAAATATGAATTATGCCATTCGGCAGACCCGACAAAAAGCATCGGGAATTTATAGCAATATCACCTTTATTGTAATGGCGTTAGAACAGATTATGCCATTCGGCAGACCCGACAAAAAAGTGAGTGTCATTTTTTTCCCCAGATGCTTCGTCCATATTAATGTCATTGGTGATTAAATTATACGTGCATAGGTATAATAATATATTGTGGTGGTTCCTTAAAAATAATGAAGAACATTTTTCGAAGCATGGAAAACATTTATTGGAAATAATACTTTTACATAGGTACGCAGGACATTTTACATAATATGATGGGATTATGAAAGTACCAACTTAATGACTTTATTTTTATACTATATTTTTCTGTCATTTTTCATTAGGCACGTAGACTTGCTTCTTCATAACTTTGCACTCCCGGCTTTACGATGAAAATGATGACAATATATTTTTACATAATATTATCTATTTATTTTGTTATTACTACAGTTATTAATACAAGTGAATATCATTTGATCGAATTTTATACGAGGTAATTAGGCAGAGAGGCGAATCAGTGTAGTAAAAAGTGCAAAGCTATAAAACGTATAGGTACCTACTCTATCTACTTGGCGGTAATTGAATTTAAATTCCAATTGAATTAAGAAACTTTTCAAGATATTTATTGTATCAATCTGTTTTATAAATGAGAATTAACTTGCATAGTTGCAAGTAATCGGTCCCGTGCGGCTCCATTCGGGACGAAATGTGAGCAATTAAATATTACATGTCGCAATACAGCGCTGTGGAAGGCGGCCGTGCATAATCCACGGCTGTACAGGCACGGCAGGTGGTGGAGGGTGTATTGTTTTCGTTGTCAGTGTGCAATCTATACATATACCATTGATAATGCTCCCCAAAAAACTACTTCAATGCAATAATACAAAACTTAAATCAATTAGAGTTAGAAGAATATAGATATTTTTTGTGCATCCTTGGATGAACTTTAAACCTGGGATATTTACATAATTTGGAACAGCTTCGGAAGCATAACCATGAGATATATCCGTTCATGACTTCAACCCCTGCTCACTTTGATATTACTAAGAGCATACATAAGTGAAACGGCATATAATGTTGAACAGTAGGTGTAACAAAATTTCGCAACCATCGCCAATCGGACACCGACAGTCGAGGTGTGAGCACGTCGATTTGTTTTGTGATGGCGTCGAAGGAATATATTCTTAAATCGTGTAAAGATGACTAAAAAACGTTCCGCATGTACTTGAAAAAGAAAACATGACAATGAATATACTATTATTATTACGAATATAACAATAAACATAACAATTAATGGACGCATGTTGAATTTTTATGACAAATTATATTTCATTCGGCTCGCGTCATTTACACAATCCGCGCATCGCCTGGTCACGATCTTTTTAGACCATGCCTCAGCTGAAGTATTATAGCCTAAAGATATTGTATGAGAGCATGACGTGTCCTGGACCCTGGTATAGGCCAATGATCTGTCACGTTAACTTTTCAATGTTGTGCTGTATTTTTTTCCATTGCTTCATTTCCATCCCCACCCAGCTTCATTTACTGAAAGACAAAGCTCTATATACCTAGGTACCCACCCATTATGTCTTACAACTTATAATATTGTTTAATTTATTCTCTTCATATTAATAATTTCATATGCAGTGTAAACAGATACGTTTTGCGATGCATGTATGTATCTAATTAAGGATAAAATCAGACAAGACTGACACAACGCATACACGGTCAAAGCAACAATAGCATTTCCCGACTGGCCTCAACACAATACCGTATACAGTTAAGTCCATGCATAAAATATACAAAAAGCGTTCATAAATCTGCAGTCTGACTTTTAAGTCCGCGTTCTGCAGTAATAAAGCTCTCGTGCGCCCTCTTTCCTCTCGTAGGATTGCGACTCGCGATTTGCGGCCAGGGATGCAACGTTTATACAAAATAAATAGAAACATATTACATTGCGATACATTTATAAAAAAAATAGTTTGCAATACATAATAGTCTGCACCATGGCCCCCACATCCTGAAGCGGGTCCCCAGACTAGGATCTTTAGCGGGGCCCCCTACCTATCGCATAGGATAAACGCACTGTGATGCTTTACAGTAGCGTTTTCTAAATGGTGTACGTGGTAAAATTAATGTGTAAGTACCTATTTAGTGTTTTTTGTATATTTTAATACATCCATTTGAATTATGGAGTTATCGAGTATCGATACCCAATAAAAAAATTGTATCTTACAACCACATAATTTTAAATAATAACACTATTGAAGAAAAGTAGCGCCTTTTTTTAATATTAAAGAGAATTTGTGATGTGTGATCACTAATCTGGTCGACTCACTACGCCGGGCCCTTCCTGAGCCCGGACCCCCAGGCTAAAGCCCTGTCAGCCCCCCCTTGTGAGGGCCATGGTCTGCACATACCCAGAACTTCAATCTATCTCTACTATAAGAGGTCAATTATTTAATTAACTATTTTTTTTATTCAACGAATAATTCACAAGATTTAAGAATGTAACATTATTTTTATTGAATATACATGATTTTGAAAAAAATACGACGCCCTGCAGGAATCGAACCTGCGTCTCTCTGGTTTTGCGCCCACGTACATTGACCACAAAGCTATATGTATCCTATGTAATACCTACTTTGATTTTAAATAGAAAAGCCGATCGCCAATAGTCACTCAATTTGGAAAGCGCTGAGTTGAAGAGTATTGTACCTAATAGCGTTTAGTTAAAATTTGTCGCAATTAGATAGGATACCGATAGCATTGTCGTCAATGTGCGAAGTGTTTTCAAAATTATGCATGTTACGTCAACAAAAAAAATCGCAGATTTAGTAAGAAAAGAAACTATTTGGCGGGGAAAATGCTAGATATCGTAAAGAGAAAAGATAATAAAAAAACCTTTCGAAGAAAAAAGATGCTATCATTTCTAAAGCGTCAATTACATCGAGCTACTTTACGAGCTGTTTGTTGGCGAATTTACAATCTGCCTGTAAAGTCACTCAGTGTAATCATCGAACATGCTAACAAGCAGATTGTAAACACTCCACCGATAAAAGTTGAAAGCCGGTCAACTTTACACGCTACTGCGTCTGCGCAGCAGAGCGCAGTAGCAACCTCCCGGTAAAAAAACGAACTACGTTCTGTCAAAATAGTCGTTGGCTTGTGGCTTCTCAGCGAATGGAAAGTTTTGTGTGTCATCATCATAATCGCAGTAGCTGAATCGCCCGCTATTAAATTCGCCAACAAACAGCTCGTAAAGTAGCTCAATGTAATTGACGCTTAAGCACTACTGGTGACATTGTAAGTGTATTTTTTTCGTCTCAATTTTTAACTGTATCCGTGAGCAATCAGGATCCGAGGTCGGGAACATTTTTTAAAGGAATATGCACATATGAACTTCTACTTTTCATATGAAAGTTTAAACTTAGGGCCTGAGAGTTTACTTATTCAATAATCCACCATGCTATTATAATATCCACTTAAAAATAGTGTCTTGGAAAAAGCAACGCGATCGATTTTCAATTTTCGAACACTACCACTCATATAATAGGTATACCTACTCATAATATATTACCATTTGATAATCCATGGAAGCATATGGTTAAAGACGAACTACTTAATTGTATTTAATATAATATTATTATTATATTAGCGAATTGGTATGTAGAGTCCGATAAATTCAATATGTTATCAATGTGAAAAGAATGTGTTAATCAGTTAATCCGATGGCTAATAGAGATGTAATATGAAAAAGTCGCAAGCATCCCTGGCAGCGGGCCGCGTGCGTGCCCTGAGGGGGCGAAGGCTCACCGCACTGAGCGCTGGAACAAATCACGTGGGTAGGCGCTCTGCCCCCAGCGAAAAATCACTATAACTTGGCACAACGAGACGAAGTTGCCACTTATAACGTAGGTATTCTGGTATATTCACTCTATTCTATAGGACGCTAATGTTGATAGCGTTGCACACTTATATAGACGCAGGAAATTTCAATCAAACTCAACTTAGAGTTAGATGTGAGATTTCACTGAGGTATATTAAGGGGGGGACATGCTCAGCTTAGGTCAAAATGGAGCTTTTATTGCATTTTCATAGCATGATCCTGGAGTTGGACATTCCTTAAACGTTATAGATAATCTATTTATATAATTTTGAAGCCTTATTATCCTTTATATTTATTTTAAACATTTGATGACTGCATAAAGTATTTTTATTACATAAAATAGTATTCTTTTAAACCTCTCGATCTAATGTTTTAGAATATAGTCATATTTCAGTACATGCGTGTGCAGTGGTGTTAAGATTTTTTAGATTTATTAATTTTTAAACGCATTTATAAAACCATTAGTATAATTTATGTCGATATTATTACAGTGAAATATTTACGATAAAAAATTATATTGATAATCTCTGTGATCCCAAATTTGACAAGAATTAGGCATTTTATTATTCAATAAATGGGCAAGATTAACACATTTGAAGATAATTCTAAAGATACTAATTATAAGCTATGTCTTTGACCATTGAAGTGTGATAAACATCCTACGAATAATGATTGCTTTATAATAATTATTGACCTAAGAATAAGGTAGTATTTTTTTGAAATACGCCATTTCTTTTGGCATTCCCCAGTAGTTTAGCTACAACATACGGCCGTAGCCATAAATTGACAAACTATAATTGAAGTAGGGAGTAAGATGATGTTAACGTGCGTGTTTGAACATGTACCGATTAAATATAAAAAAAAATCGGTTAGGTAGGTTAGCCACTCACTCTAATTTACATTTCAAATTTTCAATAGCTACTCGGAATAGTCAACAAAAATAAAAAAAAAAGGATACTTACTGAAACTAGTCACTTGATTTTCCCTCCACCACCTCCGCCACGTCTCCACACCCGTTATGCAGGCGTATACCGTGGCCTAACGAACGTTAGGCGCTCTTCAAAATTGTGCCGAAAGTGTCCCAGGAGCAACTCCCCAAGACCTTGGTTGGCGTGCACTAGAGTGTGCGTGACTCCTACGTCTATATAATGAATTACGGTAAATTCTCGATGAGAAAAGACCTTCTCGCTCGCCGCAAACTTTTTAAAAGCTGAGAACTTTTCCCTCGTAAACTAGGCACTAGTCACGTGGTCAAAGAATCAACGCAAGGTGGATTTAAATTACTTATAGGTATATTTTATCCTATGCTTCACTAATTGTTTTCCTCGATAAAAATTATGTTAGGTTGACGATATTCATAATAATTACCTATATGCAATTGGTATTACATATTTAAAAATGTTTAAGGTCACGTCCCGTCTTGGGTAGCACCATCGCGCTCCGTCTGACGTCTTCTTCGGCGGCGCTACAGCCCAAATTGAGCCCTGGCCTGCAAGATCGTCCGCCTCCACGACACCACTGATTATAGTGGATTATACCTTTCTCGCTTGGTCTTCGACAATCTATATTCTATAGCGAATGAAAATACCGCTTCGATATACGTAGGTAGTCGTCGCATACAAAATATTATATTATAATATTTTTTCATGTAGTAAATAAATATCTAGTGAGCTAAACTTGTCAGTCATATTTTACAGGCAGCCATTGTTGTTTTCTTATAATATGCGATACGAAACACGATACCCCGCCGAACAGACTCTGAAATAACCGGTAATAAACGGCGAAGTCAGGAGAGAGGCTGCCATTATTTTTATTACTACAAAATGATATGTGACGTGAGGCTGACGACCGTTTAGGAAATTAGACACATCGGACTCGTCTCGATGGAGAATACCTAATAACAATAATTCAGTAATTTCCATAATTTTCAGCGTATGATCATTACACAAGTCATTGATCCATTCACCATTTTCTCTTGCATTTGCGGTATAAGTTAGAGAGGCGTAATGTTATATCAGCTATGTATCTGACCGGTATGTCTTCTAAATTATTTTCCTTTAATGTGCATCTCACCGCCATTGTTTCGTGGATAATGTCAGTTATTAGTAATCAAAATATTAGCACTTATTGTAACAATTACACGAAGCCGGTTTTTATTGTTGCAATAAGTGCTATATTTTAACAGCACCTATCTTGCTGCTGTTAAAATATCGCACTTATTGCAACAATAAAAACCGGCTTCGTGTAATTGTTACAATAAGTGCTAATATTTTGATACAAACCTACCCTAAGTTTGATACTATTTATCAATTTAGTGTTCGATAAGTATAGAATAGACCCACAGTGGGTCTATTCTATACTTATCGAACACTAAATTGATAAATAGTATCAAACTTAGGGTAGGTTTGTATCAAAATATTAGCACTTATTGTAACAATTACACGAAGCCGGTTTTTATTGTTGCAATAAGTGCGATATTTTAACAGCAGCAAGATAGGTGCTGTTAAAATATAGCACTTATTGCAACAATAAAAACCGGCTTCGTGTAATTGTTACAATAAGTGCTAATATTTTGATACAAACCTACCCTAAGTTTGATACTATTTATTACTTTAGTGTTCGATAAGTATAGAATAGACCCACAGGTCAAATTATCGATATAACTAAAAAGAGAACAGGGAAACAATACAAAATATTCAGTAAGTAAGTAGGTATCACTATTGTTGATGTCGCTTGACCAGTCCGAAGAACTAAATATGCATTTGGTAATGGCGAAATGTCTCGAGGCGCCGAGCTCCGAACGGGTTCGTTATAAATAAGAATTTAAATCATCATTCGCTTCTTAACCCATGCAGTACGAAGGGGTTTGTACCACAGGGGGAAAGACTCCATTTAGTTTTAGGGGCGTTGCAATTCGGTGTCATTTTGTGACATGACTTTGAATGGGCAGTAACCATGGAGATCAATAATTAACAGTCAGATGCTAATTTTAAAAATCGGAATCAATTATTATGTAGTTAAAAATACAATGTCTTGTAAGGAGCGCTGGATTATTTTTTTATTTATTTGTCCCCTGTGCTACTCAACTGTGTCGAAATATATAGGAAAAAATACAAAGACAATTAAAATAATTACAAGATAAAAAGAACTTTTTATATACAACGTTTTTAAATTTTCTGTTGAATCATATAAACTTGACTTGAGTAGCTAAAACGATCAAAAAAATGTACTTGATAGAAATACTAGTGAAATATCATTGATTTCCATAGTAACGCACATATATATTAATAATTTAGTTGCTAGGACCCCAGACCCCTCTAGCAACCAATAATGGTGTCAAAATAACTTTTCATACAAAACAGAATTAGCTGAAAATTAATTCAATTCTACTGAAAGATGGCTAAAGCCTAAAAGTATTAAAAAAATGCATTGGCATCGTGTTCTGATATATTCGAAAAGTTTCAAATGTCTAGCTAGTCGGGAAGTTAGTTAAAAATCGATTGCAAGATTTGTACCGGACAAATAAGAATACGAGCTAATAAAAACGTTGTAAAATCGGAATCAATAATCAAATGTAGTTAAAAAACAATGTCTTGTAAGGAATGCTGGATTATTTTTTATTTATTTATTTGTAAGACAAAGTAAAGACAATTAAAAAAAACGGTACAAGTCTGTTTATTGGAAACCAGGCGGGAACAGCGGCAATTTTCATTGCCGATTTAGAGAAAATTCATGAATAATTCAAGAATGGTAAACTTACCTAACCAAACAAATAATCCACTTTATCGGCTATTTTCAAAAATTGTTAACTGTTGGCTTACGACAAAGAAACAAAAAAAAACATCTTAAAATAGCTTAATGTAAGTAAGTAAATTGTTCACAGTTTTAACGGAAATAGATAGCCGTATAGCATTGAGTTCGTGGAGTATTGAAGAGAATATTCTTCAAACTTTATTACATTCAATAAGAACATTAATTTTATATGGATTGGTATCAATTATTATATGATAATAACACTGTCATTATTATATGAAATGTCATAGGTAAGACATAATACTTATGAGCACATTTCAGAATTTTATATATCTACGATATGACTATATTTATTATTTACTTACTTACGTATTTTCTTCTGTCTTTCTCTTGTATTCCGGTCGTTCTTGTCAAGTGTTTTTAAGCGTTTTATTTAGATATGAATTTCATCTCTATGCTATACGGTCATCAGTTTCCGACACATCAGCTACGGTGAACTGTAATACGGCTAATTGTGTACGTACAAATTTTCGGAAATGCTTACAACCAAATATGTAATAAATTCAACATGCTTTTTGGATTGCAAATATACTACCTATTCCTTAACTACTGCTTTATATCGGCTTTTCAGTTTTCAATGAGTCATAAAATAGTCACATCACTCGAATCCAAGAATATCAGTGTTTTTATCTCTTAGTTGACAAAAAACTTAGAGCTCTATTCATTCTTCTCGAGGTGTAAAAAGAGAAAAAAAAATAATAAATGTTGTACGCCCTCCGGTTGATAAGCACCCCTGACCTGTAGCTCCTAAGCCCGATACCTTAATCCGACACTGCTCGTATCATTATTATGTGGTAGATTTTGTTGTGACATCAAAATGTTTGCATATATTTGTATCATATTTGCAAATGGCAGGCAGCATCGGGTGAAAGTTGATCAATGAAAATTCCATTCGGTTTGAATTCTGTTGTCATTAGTGAATCGGCGTAATGGTTTCGGCCAATATTGGGTAGTGCAAGGCATAAAGCCCACCAAAAAAGCGCTCGATGCGCTCACTACTGAGTAGGCCCCCTCCCACCCGCGCATTACCCTTCACCTATGTAATAAGGGGGCCAAGAAGCACAAAATAATTATTATTATCAGCGTCTCTCATAACAAAGCAATAAAAATATTATATTATTTCGGGGCTTGTAATTAATATTCACGATGACATTATTCTACCAGCGAAATATCGGACACGCAATAAAATTAAACAATGAGTTCTCTGTTATTAAATAATGGCTTCTCGCCCTCGATCGACGACGCTTCCAGAGCGTGATTTTGGTCGCCGCGTTCAATGAATGGACTCCTTTGTATTTTCGTTCATTCGTATCGCCGAGAAGCCAAAAAACGATGACTCATGGGGCGGGCGCACATAATGCGTCGTCAAATCCAGTGTGCGCTGGCGTATTTGATTACGTTGTATTTTCGATAATTTACTAATTTTAAGTGTTTTCGTACAATTGACACGTAACAAAAAGAATCACTGGCCTGAGGACGATCAATAGCCATCCGCGCATAACGGGTTGCGATTAAATAAATCCCCGACGGGAGAGATACAAAGAATTTAATGTCAGATCAATAAAATTGATACAGCAAGCTAATTTCAGCGAATTGTATGTAAGTTTTCTGGCACAGATAATGATGGTTGATCGTCAAATTTAATAATAATACCTATACATATACAAGAACAGATCACAGGTAGTTCGGACAGATATATCAGAGCAAGTTCGTAGGCGCAATTTGGTAGGATAAATGATACAATTAGGTATCATTCTCATTAGAATTGACCGGCAATAAAAACAATCAGAAATATTTATTGAATAAACAAATTAAAAATAATAAAAACAAAAAATATTTTTTCAGCCAAAGTAGTGTAGGTATCTACAATTACGATAATAATTGTGTACGTAGGTTATAGAAGAAGCAGCGTAATTATACAGTTATCAATAATTAAACTATTTTAATATTTATATTATTTTTAAATTGAGGACATTGGTGGTATTATCACATAATTGCAAAAACGTGCTTTTGACAAAATTTATTAGATTCTACTTATTTGTTCGTACATTAATTTGGAAATTGTTCATTAATATGTAGCGTGAACTATTACATACGACAGGTAACAAAAAATTACAAAACGGATTATTTTACCTATTTTAAGGGTATTTAATAACTGTAAATAAAATTACAAGCTCTGGTTTAATTCTTGTAAAAGTATGACCTGTCGTCTGGTCCTGATGAAGAATATCGAAATATATTTTGAGCCATGTAGCATTCTTGGATACAAACATCTTATTTTTTTGCAGTCACTTGTAGGTACACTAATTTGCAGATGCTGCTCTTAAGTATTCTTCGTTTTGTTTTAATTACATTAAAAATGGTGTAAAGTGAACGTTTTAGGGGTCAAAAGGGACAATAATTAACATTTTATAAACAAAATTACAAAATACTCGAAGCACGTGGAAGCGTGAAGGTTAGTGCTGCCCTATAGGTACAATGAGCTACCTCTGTAAACAATGATTTTCAACCTTATTGATCTCCAGAAATTGCATCTCGAAAATACTCTAGCTCTTTAAAAATCCTGCATGAAAAACATGTTTTCAATAAAATATTTCAAAGTTAATTTTTTATTAATTTTGTATGTGTGCAATTATCATTACAGCATCTGTGGCTTGTAGGTATTTTAGTGATTATTGACCTAAAGAAAAAAATATTTTTCATTTTAAAGACTTATTTTTGTTTAGTTTGAAGTCCTTTTATATTATACATATTTTTTAATATGAATATTTTTGAGTAATAACCAAATAAGTTCGTCAATCCTGCATTTGAATAAATTCATAATATTTAAGCGTATGAAACAACAACTTAAAACAACCGTTAATATTAACGACTGCATGCATTTTCGAATTTAAGATGATAAGACCCAAAAAAATCAGCAAAATCGAAATAAACACGTAACATATGTTAGGTGATTATTCCACACATGTCTTTAATTACTACAACATAATCCGTTTGCTTTTGTCCCTCTTGAATATTGAGTGACACTGATCGAATTTATCCCAGATAAGCCCAGCACATAACATGGCTGTAAACATTATTCGAATCCAAAACCACAGATCGGCAACAAACACTCAGCACCGATTGCTTTTTTTTATTTATTATAATCTCTTATAAAAAAACACCGTTACGAACATAACTAGAGCCCGAGTAAAGCAATTTTTTGTAGGCAAAGACTTTTTCTCTACGAGAACAATAAATAATTCTATGTCTCGCCCGGTCGGTCGACGGCTGGTAGAAAATATAGACTCTTAAAGCCCCAAATGACAATTTGTAAGTTTACAGAGGAGCAATTTTAAATTAGACTTTTATTAATTTCGTATATATTTTCCACGAACTATCCATAATAATATACATATGTGGCTGTTAACAACCACAGGCTATGTCGGCGCAATTTCCACAATGCGCTGATCTGCGAGTTACACAAGTGTGGCACATCATCTCAGCTACAGTCAGCACATTCTGCAAGTGTGACATACTTCGATGAGGATCAAACAACAGAGCCTGGTTAGTAAAACGCCGCGAAGTTGCAATAATAGTGTATCGGTTAACATATTGCCAATAGTGACTTACATCAATAACGGCTTGGTTAATTTATCGAATATTCATTTATATAAATAGCGAGTCATAATTGATTAAATATCAAATTCAGTCGCGGTATCTCAGTAGCAGTACATTCTATCATCGCGCCTCGGATTGAGCCGATTTCACCGAGCCACACTCGATCGTAATATCTCCGACTAAGCATATCTCACCGTGTGTACCACGCACTGTTAACTTCGCTCTTGTCATTGTAATTATCAACCAGTCAATAAAGTCGCAGCCTTCTGCTCATCTACTCTCACAAGTCTTTGTCATCCTCCAACTCCTTCAGCCCAAAGTGGTTCGCGTCCCTCTACAACGCAAACCCAAACATTATATAATAATACAGCAATGACAATATAGGTTTTTGAAGAACTGGAACCGGGGTAAAAGAAATCCATTGGAATAGAACATTTAAAAAGGGTTCCAACAGTTCCGGTCTTTATACATGTCGGTCGATAGCACGCCAACGCAGCGCACGTATCAAAAGATTGGGCGCATATAAGTAGGCACCGCATCGATGCGACGCTGAGTCAAATTTATATCATTATGTCATTAAAAAAAATCTCGCTTTCGCCCGTGAAAGACAATGTATCAGACCTCACCGGCAATCAGCGTCCATTATCACGGCTTAAATCATCGTAAAACACCGCTTTCGTGCGATAAACATGGAGAATTTGCCCAGTGGTGGGTGTAAAAAGAAGTTTAATGCGAAACAATTGGTTATACATATATGGCCGTGTTCTGTATGTATTAATGGTTACATGTAAATTGTACGTAAAACATTTCACCGTGGCACAGTTCATCGTGAGCTTTCTATCGGAAAGAGATGACCGTATACTAAACGGTCTTCAATTTTATTAAATTCAATTTGGACATTTATTCAATTTTCATAGCTGATTTTGGAAAAATTCAAGACTAAAAACCTAACCTAACCTAACAAATAATCCAGTAGATCGGCTATTTTCACAATTTGTTTGTTGCTGGCTTCCTGTAAGTGAAACCGACAAGAACCGTGTTTTACTTAGACATGAATTTTAACTCAATACTATACGACACAAAGAGGTTGGACGGCATTTAACATCATCATCAGCCTGAATATATCCACAGCTGGATGAAGGCCTCTCCAAGCTGATTCCACTTCTCTCGGTCCTATGCATTGCGTTGCCACGTACTTCCGCAGAACTTTATCATTTCATCGATTCAGCGGCCTCTAGGTCTACCTTGCGGACGTTTTGTACCTCTTGGATACCACCGGATGACTAAATTTGTCCAACGATTGTCTTTTCTTCGAGCTATGTGTCCAGCACATCTCCATACCCAAACCCTTGTCTGCTTCCTTATCTGGTCCTTATTGGTCTTTAATATACGGCCATATATTTCCGATACAACATTTCACGGTGAAGTGTGATACGGCGAACTGCATACGTACAAGTTTCCGGACACGCGTATTAATACAATTAGGAATATGAAACGGAAGCGAGAACCTTAATTATCCGGATAATTTAGTAGAAATTTATTCCAGATATTGAATTAATGCAGTCAGTGCTGGGTTTTCTATTAAATATATTACGAAGTTGTCGCTTCACATACAATACTAGTTAGTATAAAAATCAATTAAGTTTTTTGGTTGTCAAACAAAACTTGCCCACGCACCTCCCTCGAATACAAAAACTACGCCACTGTATTTTGGGAGTCAAGGAACGATCATGAACTCGCATTTTGTCAATTATTGACAAGATTATTAATACCTCTGTTAATAGATTTATTGTTGGCAATAATAAAGTAATTTTGCTGTTAGTCATACTCGATTGCGCGCGCTTCAATCGGCCATTGTAATGTTTTTTTTTATTAAGTTTAAAACCATCTAGATTTGCGTCGTTTTTCCTGACTTTTCTTTTTCATTAAAACTTACCCGCAATTAATTCGGAATCGAAGTAGTGTTAACTAGATATTTTTCGAACCGATGTTATTACATACGGAGAAATAAATAATTATTACCGATTTCATTGAAAATGCAAGAAAGATAGAAACAAATACGGTACATTTCCAAAAAAGGGGGAATAGGAAACATACAACGTTTTTTGTGGTAAATGGATGTCGGATATAGATGTTGCAATGTTTATGAGGCGTATTGGGGGTGGTTTGGTTAAAGTGGAACTGGGTAGTATAAGTGCTAATTATTGACTACAGTTCGTGGCTCTATTGTATAAACTATAAGACATCGAAGGTTGTTGGTTTGATTCTGACCTGTGCCAAAAACCTGAAACTGGACGTCATGCCCTAGAAGAGTCCGACATAATAATATGATGATTTGTGACGAAGGGGAAAAAAGGGGGGGGGGGGGTAGAAAATGTGACGTAACAAAACCAAACACGTGAGAGTAAAATAAGAACACCATACATACTAAAATTGGCCATTTAAAACGAATTTTGTTTTAACGAAATCATTTTAGTCAGGTCAATCCATTGTTCTAATTTTTCGGTCGAGTTGCGACCCCCACCACCCCTTGCCAAATAAGCCACGAGACAATTAGTGTGAATACGTTATCTTTAGTTTAATTAGTATTGTCGCAAAATGTCGTTTCGTTAGAGCGAAGACACGACTTAAAAAATGAGTGCTTTTATAAATCTCCACTCCATAAAATAAACAAGCTCATAGTGAATCTCTCCTATCGATCCATTTTCTTTTCTCTCGAAAATTTCTTCCTGCATTTCTTCTAATGCAGCCATTAAAATAAATTTATTTATTTATTTTTACTTTATATTGTACACTCTGTTCAACCTGACTGCCTCTCACTAATGTACTATGCTCGGACATTTTTCAGTTACTAAAACGTTTAATGGCAAGTAAATCACTTAACTTAAATACTAGCTTAATCTGAACCAGGCTTTAGATGAAATCTTTGGAAGAAGTCATAGTAGACAATGACAACCTTCAGCAGGGAAAAGAGCTACGAAAATAATATATATTTGACAGATACGGATATCGAACACTGGAACACCACGATATATCTATTGCGCCCAATATATTTAACGTGTTTGCCTTTTCCCAGCCACCCAATACAGTATAAGCCACCTCAGATAGAGTCGTTCAGCTAGGAATGTGAGTGCAGTAGTGTTACGCGCCGGCTGACTTCCGATGTCTATTACCAACCACCTGCTATTAGCCTGTTAGCTGACAAACATTACTTCCTTCCTGAGATCACTCGGCCACATGGGAAAAGTTAAATTGTCAATGATGACGATTATATGAAATGATAAGGGGTGTTACATTGCAAGCTCGACTCGGCAGTTTCATTGATACAGAACTGTCATAATTCTAATATCCTGCATCTCTACCGTGCTAGGAGTACGCGTGAGGTTAAGTGAATTACTGAACTCTTTGGCAAAACAATTAGTGCATAGATACTTAACATAGTTTAATAAAACTGGTTCTATAGTTTTATTGGAAGGCAGTTGTATCCAACAAATTCGACACATTGTAATGGGTAATCATATTTTTTTTTTTTTTAGAATTATTAATAACCATGTCCTTGCTTTTTCGTACAAGGTGGTTGTTGTTAGTAATTTTGAACAATCACAAACACCCAGGCTTTGAGAAAAACACATAAATGTTTTTGTCACGACCGGGAATCGAACCCAGGAACTCTCGGGTGGAAGGCGAGCGCCTTACCAACTTCACCACGAGAGCCGCCCTAGGGTAATCATATTTGTAATATTTGCATTATTGTACTACATTTCAAAATCAGCTAAGTCCACCTTTAGGTATTTTTAACTTTTTTGTGAATTGCTGAAGAACTACTGCTTTCTAACATTTCTGCATTATCAAAATGTGAAATTTATTAATTTTAAATATTCTATACTCGAAATAATATAAACTTTCACCCTTGTGTGTGTATTTGAGAAAACAAAAAGCTGCTTTTCTCTTATTCATCTATGATGGACTTGACTGATTTTGAAATCCAGCGACACAATTATGTACTTTATTTTCTTGTTATATTGGTTATTATTTGTAGTTAAGGCATTTGTATAATAAATGTATTCATTATGTATTATGGCGCATTGGCCAATCGCTGTAATGCCATAATACTCTTTTTCTAAATAAATAAAAAAAATATTTTTTGTAATCAGTATACGCATATTGAGCGGAAAAATTAACGTGTGCGGTGATTTGTACGAAAACACTATTGTACGAATTACAATAAAATTGTAGCAGCAGATGGATTTGCAAAATGGAGGAAAAGCATTCAAGCCAAATGGTTCCCATGGATACGGCGTGGCCATTTTTACTCTTTTACAGACGACACCATGAGTGCAAGCTTTTAAATCATAAAAACTGCACGAATGTTGATGAAGAAATTCATATTAAAATATAATTACCGAAAATGTTCAAAATGGTTAAATGAGCAAGTAGTTACCTACATTACCACGTGTTATTAATTAATTTCGTCATTCGTACAAATTACCGCACATACAAAGAATTTTGGTTTGAATGCTTTTCTGTTTTTTGTGAATCGGCTAATGATTTCGGCCAATTTTCTTTCTAGCAAGTGCCTTCGTAACTGTAAGCCCGGTCGCACATTTAAAATCGTCTCGACTGGGATATGGTGATAAATCAAAATCGGGCGTTATGTTGCAAATGTCGATGCGACACTTTGGTATTATACCTACGCCCTATGTCGAGTGAAATTTGTTGCCTGCGACACCAGCTGTTTTTTTTTCAAACTAAAATGTCGAATTCGAGCTGTGTGCCCTAGGGCAAGTGTTTTGTGAATAACAGCAAAATCATATCGACATATTTGACGTGTTGCAGTCGAGGCAAACTTAAATTGATCTGCGACCCGGCTAACATTTATAACTCCGCAATAACAGCGTTTTTCTTCATACACTAGATTCACGACATTTCGCCGGAGCATCAACTGCAGGATTATTTAATATGGAAATAGATAACGAATGTATATCGTCTCAGTTCTGGCAGAACATGTCATTGTGCAGAACACACTAACTGGAGAATACTAGTTTTGAGTAATTTGACTTTGAAGTTGTTAAAATGTTTGAAATGGTCTATCATGTGAGTTTATTAAGTAATCGTGAAAAGGATGACTTTAAAATAAAGACTGTTTATTTATTAAAGTTTCCAGACGGTAAAGTTTGAAATAAGGAACATTTTGGTATAACTAACTCAATATGTCATTTTTTCGAATTAGTGTCTTCTGCCAGAACAGTGACGATATATTCCCATGGACATGTATAAATACTTAAATAGGTGGTGTTCAATCTCATCATGTGATGGCAGCTTCAATTGTTGCAATAAACTGTTCCCACTGGGTGCGTTGTCTCGCCTCACTGTGCCTACATCGCCCACCGAACGTGTCAACGTTTTTATTTTACACTCCGTTCGTCATAATCTGGCCACCATCAAATATGCACAGTGCCGTATCTGCTGTTTTTACTAACCGTACTTGGCGATTATTTAGTTTAGAACCTACATAAATAAAAATAAATTGTATAGGTATTATCAGTAGCAGACTAACTTTACTGAGGCATCGAGTTATATAAAAAAAATCGCAAATACTTCTACAAGAAAATGCGCTGCGTCATATATTATGAATGCGTTCAAAGGCTGTAATACTCCGCACCACAGAACAGATTAATACATAGAATTCCGATAAGCTATACCCCAATACACTAGGTACATTTTGATGTGTAAGTGCAAGAACGCAGTGGTCGTGCGGGGGCGGCGCGGCGGCATCTTGCGAAACTCAAACGTATAACTGTGTGTTATGCCCCAAAAAAGACACTGTCTAGGAACATTTTATACACGGTTATACGTTTTGTCTCGCAAGACGCCGTTCCCGCGCGACCACTACGTTCTTGCACAAAGTGTCCTACGAAAATGAACCACAGAATAGACGTGCAATAGTATAATGTTGCAACCTTCAAATACACCAATATTTAATGAGCATCAGTGCATAAACCGAGAGCAGTTGTCAGAACGAAGGACAAGCGTATTTTTGAAGTGTTTCAGTTTATTCCATATTCTTCCACAATAATTTTGAAATCGGTCGTCGGTTACTCTACATCCGTTAGGTATTTCATTTCCCATTATATCTGAGTTACCTGGTCCGTATGTAAATGTATCTAATTTGTTTATTGAATATTATTGTGACATCTATCGTCAAATTGCATTAGACTAAAGTTTGAAGGCTTTTTATAATTAGCTTTGAAGGAAATAATTAAAATTTCAAATTAATTTACTTAATTAAATTTTAAAAAAAAACTAACACCTATTTACTTAATTCTCCGTTATTATTCTACGTGGACATTTATTAGTGTGAGGCGTGAGATATTAGTCAGTGGTTACATAATATTATTAGGATTATTTTCCTAAGTTCCAAAAGTCAGTCTTCACTACTAGATACTGGTACCTAACCTTAAACAACCTCTTTAATATTATATATTATAGAGTTAATGATTCGAAAAGATCAAATAGAAATAGCCGACAGAGCACGCAAAAATAAATTTTTAATATGATGAAAAAAAAACACATGAAAAATATTAAATATGTTTTGAAATGAAGATTAATACCTAGGTACTTAATTACATATAACATTTCCATTCACTTTTAATCGTTACACTATTTCTGGTCTCCTGAAGACTGAAGATAATATAATCTATAAGCTGGAGGCTGGTAGTCACGGGAAAAATTGAACGTCAAAGAGAACGTGAACCCTCGATGGAGTAACCAAGTGAAGGACGCCTTGGGGTTCTCCCTACCAATGGACCACTTCTTCCAAGGGCAGACAAACGCATTTGTTTTTTCCTAATACAAAGTGGCGCATGGAGATAACCAGATTGACTCCAGACCATTGGACTTTCAGTTCTTAACCGGACACGGTGGTTTTGCCTCCAAGCTCTGTCAGCTTGGCCTAATAGAATCGCCGACATGCTTATGTGGCGAATTGCAGGATGCCGATCACATCCTCTGGGAGTGTCCCCATAAGTCGGTTGAAAGGGAACAGCTTCTCAAGTCGGTCCGACCCTCAGTTGGACCGGTCGGCCATTGCGACTTGGTATCTACGAGGGAAAATTTCTCAGCTTTTAAAAAGTTTGCGGCATTTTACGGCGAGCGAGAAGGTCTTTTCTCATTTCTCACGAGAATTGACCGTAATACATTATATGGAAGTAGGGATCACGCACACTCTAGTGCACGCCAACCAAGGTCTTGGGAAGTTGCTCCTGGGACACTTTCGGCACAAATTTGAACAGCGCCTATCGTTTGTTACGCCACAGTATATGCCTGCATAACGGGTGTGGAGACGTGGCGGGTGGTGGAGGGAAAAACAAGCCTTCAGAGCTGCAGGCTGCATGAGTCCCGGCGGAAGATCGTCGAGTGTAACGAAACTATTCATGACAGTGGAGGATGCATCACAACTTGCCCGCTAGGGTGCCACACCCTTCTTACAGTGCGTAACAGTGTTATTGCATGTTCCAGTTTGTTGCAAGGAATAAATATCCAAATAATTTCTTACTTTCTGAGATTGTAGGTAGAGAGAAGCAGAAAACTTTCAATTGAAATCTCGCTAATTTTGAACATACAAAACTGATACTTATATTAATTACACAATATAAATAATACGACGCATGCCGGGACATGAACCTGTAAGCTTTACCACAGGCAAGATATTATCTAATAACGACTTGCTTATAAAATTGCATTAAGTTTTGGCTATCGGCTTTTGTGTTTTAAATCAAGGTATTCAATAATTGAGTGCCCTAATTACTAACTGACGCCAGATTCACGGTTTATTTCTAGTGGGTATGTATTTATAATTTATAATATAACTGAGGTGTTTTCAAGTTATGTATGTTCAGTTTAAAGAATGTTATAATCTCAAAACTTGTGAATTATTCATTGAAGAAAAGAGATAGTTTACTCGCTAATTTTGATTGAATTTGCTTATAAACGTAATAATTATGTATATTCAAATAAAATTCTTGACACAAAGCATTTTAATTTTGGCTTACGATAGATCAGCCAAACACTACAGTCTAAAACCAGTAGGCATTGATATTATAATGTTGCCAAGCGTCGAAATAAATTATTGTGAGTAATAAATATCAATTCAAAATGTATCATTGCAATTGTAATTTGTATTGTAATTGATATATACGTACGTAGCATAATATGATTGTTTTAACAAGGTACAAAAGGTTTCTGAAACAATCTATGAAGATAAAAAAAAGTATGAAAAATAAAATATGTAGCTATTGTCTTATAATGCCGGGTCCACACCGAAAACAAGTCGCGCGACAACTCGTTAAATTTTACGATAAGTATGATAATTATCGTAAAATTTCTTAAGCAATTATGATAATTATCGTAAAATTTAACGAGTTGTCGCGCGACTTGTTGCCGGTGTGGCCGCACTTTTAGGGAGAGGTTAGAAAAAAAATAGAGCGTTGCCATTAGTAGAAAAAAAAAACCATAAAACCAGTTTCGCTTTGCACATTAAATGATTAATATAACCTCCTATCAGTGCGCTTATCAGCCATAAAGCTATTAAAATGATTGATCACATATATTAAGCAAGTAACATGAGACTACGCTGTTGTTGAATTTAGTAAAAAAAATTGAGACTAGTTATACGATATATCACGATTGTGATACAAATAAAATCCAGATAAGTACAATAGAAAAGCATTTGTCACCTGCCATAAATTAGGACTGACGAAAAAACGGGATCCACGTTTTCAGTTAAATATAAAATGCATTTGCAACGTCATACTCACAGTCAAAACAGTGATAAGGTGATAACAAAGTTCAATCGAGAACAGTTGGACCAATGACATATTAAATGGACAACTCACTTCATATCGGCGCGTACGAGAAATTGTGCATGAAAGTCATTCACAGATGTATAGGTAGACGTCACGTGACCATATGATGTATCCATTTCCATTATGCGATACAAGCTCCGAGAATTTATAGTAATATAACCTTTATTGTAAAGGGGTATTAGTGTCATTGCGTTAGAAACAGATTCTCGGTTACTTACGACTTCTCGGAGATTAGACGCAAGTGAGCCCAGCGCATCACAGGCGTCTGTCCAATGGTTTCTGTCATTCAATTGCATTGAATAAACATTCATCAAATGGCATTTTATCAATAATAAATAATACTAACACATGAAAAGTGATATCCCATCTTTCTAGGAGTGTTAAGTAGATTTTTTTTACAATTTTTAACTAGGCACATTGGCATTTTGTAACAATAATAACGGCGGAGTTGAAACCTGACAGTCAGAAATTTTGTATGGGCAGACCCAGCGGTGTCGCCAGACCGCTTGCAAGCAGAATGTTCATTTGAGCGTAGGATACCGATATTAAAATATGAATTTCGCCATCCGGCAGACCCGACACAAAGTGAGTGTTATTTTATTTTCCAGATGCTTCGTCCATATTAATGTCATTGAGTTGGACAGAATCATAACATACCTATTATGTATATACATTTAGTCAATGTTCAGATTCAGACTAATGGAGGACCTCAAGAGAAAGTCGATTTTGAAAGCCCCATATAGTCCCGGCGACCTAAGCTCAGATAATGCATTTTTGTATTAAAAATTAAAGCATGCACTGTGGTTGCCACCATTGCATAAGGGTCATTTTTATAACGTTTTTATTAGGTCGTATTCTTGTCTGTCCGGTGGTTGTTAATCCAGTACAAATCTTGCAATCGATTTTTAACTAACTTCCCGACTAGCTAGACATTTGAAACTTTTAGAATATATCAGAACACGATGCCAATGCATTTTTTTAATACGTTTAGCCATCTTTAAGTAGAATTGAATTAATTTTCAGTTAATTCTGTTTTGTATGAAAAGTTATTTCGACACCATTATTGGTTGCTAGGGGTCTGGGGTCCTAGCAACTAAATTATTAATATATACGTGCGTTACTATGGAAATAAATATGAAATGTCAAAATGACATTTAAGTATTCTATATTTATTCAGTATTTCTATTAGTACATTTTTTTAATCGTTTAAGCTAGTCAAGTCAAGTTTATATTATGATTCAACAGAAAATTTAAAAACGTTGTAGGTAAGTATATAAAAAGTTCTTTTTATCTTGTAATTATTTAAGATATGGACTGATTCAAAGCGCAAAATACGAAATTTGTGAAGACAATTAAATTATCTATAATTACCGTCCAATTTGATTGATTTTCAGTTAAGGCATGTATTTTAAGGTGCTGAATACCAATTTTACGATAAACTTAACATTTTTCAATTGAAAAAGACCATAAAATAAGAAAATCGTTGCCAAATTTTCAATTTACCATAAGTATCGTCTGAATCGATAGATTTTCAGTGTAAATACTGTAAATATATAGAAGTTCGACTGAACATCTTTCAATAATTGGCAGACCATGAAATACTAAGATGGCTGCAAAAAAATACATTTTCTGATTCGATATATTATTTTCATTAATTTATATTAAGTGTATAAAAAAGGTCCACTTTTTTAAAACTTTGCTTTGCACAATACTTATTTGAATAATAATTAATTTGACATTTTGCAATTATGGGAGTCCATAAAATACCAAGATGGTGGCCAACATATTATTTTCTATAATCAAAGTCTGAAAAGTAAAACAAACTTCTGTACACAGACAACTCGACAAATTTAATATAATCATATTATAATATCGTGAAGCTACACTATTTTAAACGCGTAGTTTTGACATTGTGAAAAAATTCACATGTTCCGTACATTGGACATTAGACAAACAAACAACAAAATATCGAGAACAGATTTTTTTTCGCTTATTCTCCAGAATCGTGATGTGAAAAATATTTTTAATTAAGACGCTTATGATTCGTGTCACACATGCTAATAATTTATTGCCTTTGTGAGCAAAAAAATCAGTAGAAAATTATAATGTAGACTGAGCTAAAATTAGACCAAACCTCATACAGTAACATGATTAAAGTAGGTGGGTAAGTATGTATAAACAATTAATGCATAGATACATAGTTTAATTTAATTAAAATGAGAACTATTATTTCAATTAATATGAATATCTAATAGATGACCGGTGCAACTATTCTATACACAAGACTGCTATCGACCGTTATCGGCAGCTATCGAAGGAAGTTTTTCATATTTGTATATCGAAATGTTAGCACTTATTGTAACAATTACAATAAGTTAGCTACAATTGTTACAATAAGTGCTATGTTTTAATAGCACCTCTCTTGACTGTGCTAAATTTTAGAGCGAGATAGACAGTTTTGACTATTTAGAGCAGCGGTACTCAACCTGCGGCCCTTTAAGGTTTTATGTGCGGCCCAAAACACATTTATTATCAGGAATTTCGTATATCTTGAGATTCGTTTCGACTTTGACGCACAGATAGTGACACCCGAAGAGGGTTGTCATTATGGTCCACATCAGATCTGGTATAAGAGTGTTGCTATTGCACACGATTAATTTAAAAAATACGCGTAATTTTTAAAATCTCAAAAATGTTTTGTAAAAAATGGGGGGTTTCATGATTTTTTTCGTCATACCAGTAGTGATGCGGCCTGCGTTACTTTACATACGTATTTGGCCCGAAGAAAAAAAAGGTTGAGTATCATTGATTTAGAGTGTTTAGACGACTTTATTATAACAATAATTATAATACAACATATGAAAAACTTCCCTTGAAAGCTGTCGATAGCAGTCTTGTGTAAAGAATAGATGCTCAGGTAGGGTAGTTTCACAAATTTTAATTAATTTTAATCTCTTTTAAGTTTCAAATAAACAATAATGATCTTTTTTGCAGACACAAAATGAGAAGTTGACTATCAATAAGTACTTAAGTAGATTACAATAAACATAAAGCTGTCCGCAAATTTGAACCACCAAACGCCGTAGAAAATAATATAGAAACGCGGTTTGTCTGCGCGGAGTGTAGAGGTTCGTACATGCATAGAAACTCAACCACAGACGGTGTTAATGGGCGACAGCACAACAGTCGTCAACCAAATTATACGAAATGTAGAAGTCAGTCGGCGCGGCATGTCTGTGAGGAGTTTAGAAGGGGCACATATACATTTAAAAAAAAACACAACCACAGACGGCGTTAAAGGGAGCGGAGGTTAAAAGATAGAGAAACCACAAGGTATACTTTAAACTTACGCCGTTACGTATTTTCTTGGCCGGCCACGAAGCGGTTTCATAGGAAATAAATCAGCAATGCAAAATGGATTGCAGATAATTGATCTGTTAGCATTGCCTAGCAATATTTCTCAGCTTAATTTTATAGTAAAAATATATATCCATTTTCATAAAAAAGATTTCCTTCAACATTTGAGACTGACATAAAATATACAGAGGAAATTTTTGGACTTGTGAATCTTATGACAGACTTTTTATGACGTTTGAAATGTATTTTTTATTTAACTGCGAATAGCAACAAAATAATATTTTTATATTTATTTAAGTTGTATTTTAATGCATTTACTGATTTATTACGGAATACTAGACGCTGCCAAGATCGTAAAAAACGTATTTTAAAAGATATGTACAGCCAAGCTCTGCTTCGAGGACCAAACATAGCCCCTAAAACAAATTTGTAATTTCAAGCTCAAAGGTCTTCCGCTTCCAACCACCAATCCTGGCATTGACACCATCAGCCCATCCAGGTCCTGGTCACCATTTAAAGTTTTCACAAAACATATCTGCTTGCACGGCCCGCTGTTATATCTGCGCTGCACGAGTTCTGCCCACCAAAGTCGTCCAATCGACATATAGCGTGACTTATACCATCCTTAATAAACCTATATAAATATCATAACGGTACTGCACGCAATTCGCCACACTTCAAAATTTATAGTAGGCATCTATTGCATCAAAATATTAACACAATCACTGTTTAAAAAATCTTGGAAAAAGTTGAATCAAGTAGGATTCGAACTCACATCTTTCACTTTCCGGGTGAGTGCTCTCGCCTTTAATGTATCGAAATCATGGGTGTATTCAGTATTAACCTTTCTGTACAGTAGACGGTTTTAAGTTGAATTTGGACCAGTTTCATACATTATAATATTTTCAACATATCTGTTAAATATTAATACTACCGACTGAAGGTATCTACTTGGTGGAATTTGAATTAAAATTGTAATGAATTTCCAAACACTTTAACTATTCATATTTTGTTTGTTAAATTTTTTATTGTGATCCTTGACTTAATAGGTAGATAGGTGATAAAGTTTTGACCTACTTCATTGTTTTAATTGGTTATATAACTTAGAGTTAACTGTATTCGTTGTCAGTATGTATCTGCCTTTTGGTGGGTGCACATAGTGCCTGAAGATGCCGAAAGGCGAAACCCGGGTCGCAAAAAACGACGCAAATGGAATAGTACAAAACTTAAATCCATTAGAATATCTGTTAAAAATTATATAAAATCAAAACTTTAAATAAATATATGTGGAAGAAATACTAAATTAGATATATATTTAAATACTGTGACCTTCCAACGATTAACAATTAAGAAAATTAATTAGATCTAGTTGAACCACAAAAACATAGGTATTACCATGACGACCGATTTCGTCACGGAATTAGATGTAAGTAAATGAACCTAAGTGAATGAATTATAGCAAACGAAAAATAAATAAAAAAATGTCTAATCGAAAGAGCTCGATATAAATTAATATTTTTTTAATAATACACCTAATATATTTGAAGAAGCCTGGTCAAACGAAAGATATCCTCCATTATACATGGATTAATGCTTATACGATAAGCTCGCTTTTTATGTGTTAAAAATATTATTATGTAAATATATGCAAAATGGTCGATAAAATATAAAAATAACTTTGACGAAACGTGTTTTTTGACATTTAAATATAATAATTATAAAATCATATGCTCATTCTAAGCTTATTATTTTACTAGCTAAGTGCAAGAATATCAATAAAACATTTGTCAAAATAATAAAATACAATACTATTATTATTAACACATTGAAAGTATAAACTCGATTATAAGAACGTCCTAAGTGTGTGAACGTAGGTATTATACATTGTTAAAGCCCCACAGTCTGAGCTTATCTTAATATTATTCTTATCAAATGTTAATAAGCAGTACAATGAATGTCTCGCAATGCGTTTGATAACGATTTGATTTTTCGCATATTGTTTCAAACTTCCTTCCAACGGATATTGTCTGAGAATCCCATACATACTCGTAATATCAATGTTTGTTTTATAATATCGTCGGTGTTTTGTAAAAAGGGCGAAACCATTTTGGCGAAATCGAGATTTTAATGAAAATACAATATGTACCTACCCCACTAGCTTGGTTGTGTAAAAACGGCGAATTTGTATCTCCACAGGAAAGTACTTAAAAACGATAATCGACTAAAATTAAATTAATTAAAATTATAAAATAAAAAGCGAATGTGACATATTACTTAGGCCTTTTAAAATATTATATAATAATACCTATTATAATGACAGTATTATTTCTAAGCTTTATTATAAACTTGTTAGATATTTATAATCATCTACAGGTAAAAAACAAATAAATGTCAAAAGTTAAAAATCCTCCTCCTGTAAAATAGCATTTTGGTTAATTCACCCTTTTCACAAAACATCGACAATATACTTAATCAAAATAGCTTTACAATATTCTTCATTCAATTTAAATTCAGCATTAGAGGAAGACGCATCGCATCGACTGCGTTCACTGTATTAAACCATACTGGAACAGAAAAGTTGTCTAAAATGTAATCGGCTTTATGTAATATTAATTAGCTTCAAATAAAATCAGTTTAAATATAAAAGGTGTTTATATAAAAATGAAAATGAAAACAACATAACCAGGTAGGTGCGCACACAGATAAATGGTTCGGGGGATTAATTTCAAAAAAATATTATTGATTTTTAAGGCGGTGGGAGGGGAGGACTTCGACATTTTCCGGGTATATTTCACTTCCTCATACACTCCAAACATGGCTTGCTGGTATAACTAATCGTGTATCTAACATACGACTTATTGCGAGCTGTCGCTTCCACAAACGATTATCAAACACACGTAACCCAAGAAATACACATTATTATAAGGATCGTTAGTGTCCGTTTGTGTCGTCCTTGCTGTTTTATTTTTTAGACATTAGGAGTAGAATATTTAAAAAAAACATTGGATGCCCCAGATGGTTGCGCCAACTCATGAATGTCACGAGTTTTCAGTGACCACAGGCTGTGTGTGTCATATAATTATTGGGAAAGGAGTGAAGATAACCTGTTGATAAAGCTGTTCGATAGCCAAATCATCCGCGGCACAATCATGATTCATGAGGTGCTGACAAAAGAGGAAGAAGTAAAATTCCATTCTGCTAAATAATTTATATTGGGTTCGGACCCGAAACCCCAAAATATGTAATACTTATTGTAATTATATTATATATAAACACTTTGATTTTATGAGATGCTTGATCCGTTATCCATTAAAAAAAATATAATAACAATGCCGGTGTAATATTCCTGGGTATGATCGACATGGATGATGGAGAAGCATACAAGAGTAGGATATAAAAGAAAAGGGGACATCTGCATCCAAGAGTGGATGAATGCCAGGCTGCAATTATGATTCTGACGCTGTGGCTAACACTCGTCAATAAACGACTATACATAGTTTACCTTGGCAATATATAAATAGTGCGCTAAATACAGTTTGATTTATCCGTACGTAAATAATAATATTAATGGCGACATTGATTACACAAAAGTAAAAAAAAACAGAATAGAGATGTATCGTTGTTCTGTTTTGTCACTGTTCTGTTTTGTCATTTTCTATTTTGTCATGTTCTGTTTTGTCCGGTTACCTTATTAACGAGCTTTTTACTTATAGTCCCCTTATCACATCACCGTTTGGAAATCGCTGATCTACGTAATTATATAAAAGGAAAATATCTTTTTCGTTTTCTCGATCGTAGCATGAGAATATACAACTTCCGTAGTCATATTAATTTAATGCAGATAATTGTCTATCTCACGCGAAATGAGATGCGTACAAAATAAAAATAACCTTACATAACTCCGCGTTGTCAACGTGATTCTTCATTATAGCAGGTATTAAGTCATCTCGCCGGACAGTATCATGACTGGTCCAGTCACCGGGGACTGTACTGTGACTGGACTGACGAGTCGTACGGTAAAATAACGCTCGGGTTGTTATTATTATGAAGGATGGGCCACCGATCGGACTGGGCGATTGCGTTAACCCTCTCACCAATCCTAAGACGGATCGTGTCGTGCAATTTAGGTCTGAACACGTATTTCGAATGCCATTTACATCTGTATGTTAACGCTATACCTCAGTTGAGGCATGGTCTAAAAAGTAATTCGCTAGGCGATGCGCGGATTGCGGGTCGCAGGTGCAAATGACGCATGCCGAACGAAATATAATTTGTCATATAAATCCAAAATGCGTCCATTTAATGTGCTGTTTATTGTTCTATTAGTAGGAGTTGCGACTGAACTGTCGAGCCGTGCGGACGTGTTTTTGCATCGCTATTATTTCGCTTTCGTTATCTTCAATTTTGACCCTGTTATTCACAAGTTTTTGATCCCGTTTCTATACTAATACCTTCGCCTGCCCTTGGAATACGATTTGTGAAACTTTTGTGTGTTTTCCCCTTGGACTTTCCCGGGAATTGTGACTTTTAATTCGTTTAATAATAGTTACGTAATTATTGTAACAATAATATTTATTGTGCGATAAATTGTGGTTGAGTGAGTGACGTGTGACGAGTGTTACCTAGCGCCATGGTCAACCACAAAGGGGACCCCATGCAAGTGGAAGGAATGTCCACTAGGAAGCGGAAGTCGGACGTGGCTGAGGGTATTGGTGACCCAAAGCAGGCCCCCAAGGTCAAGGATAAAAGGCCTGAGAAAGAAAAAGAGAAAGACAAGCAGAGCACTTCCACCACTTCAAAGGGCAAGGGCGTTAAGTCAAGGGCTGGTTCAACCTCAGCATCTTGCGAGGAGATCAGTCCCGTGGCTTTGAGTATTCTCTCTGAGTCTCAGGAGAGTGCGTCCAGGGCGACGATTGCCATCAAAAGGCCGCTTGCCACCCTCGAGAAGGACAGTCGTATTGCCAGAGCAACCGTGAACGCAGTTGCCGAGGAGCTTGAGATGGCAATCACTGAAACGTGGGCCATGGCGATAGAGCTGGAGGCACACAAGGCAATTGTGAAGGATCGTGCCTCCTTAACGAGAGCCATCATCCAGGCTCCTTCTAATGCTCCTCCCAGGGCTCTTTGGAGTGACGTAACCCGTAGAGAGGCTCAACCAACTAGAGTCTCCGAATGGCCACCAGTTCCTCCGAAAACTGTCGCCAGGCCGGGGGTGATGTTTTATCCGACTAAGGAGGGCCAAGAATCGACTGCCACAAAGGAAGCGGTCATGAAAACTATTGTGCCTGAAACTTTGGGAGTGCACATCACCGGGGTACGCAAGATCCGGGGAGGCGGGATCATCGTGCATCCCAAAAGTGACGACGAGGCTAAGCGGCTCATGGCTGCCCCTGGGCTGACTGAGGCCGGCTTAAAGGCCCAAGTCGCGGGGAGAAAGCTTCCCCGCGTCATAATTTTTAATGTACCCATTGAGACGACAGAAGAGCAGCTCAAGGAGGCAATCATAAACAATACCCAGGAGGCGTCTGGCCTTGCATCTGAGGGTTACGCTGGAACTAAACTGAGCCACAAGGCGGGACCGAAGACCGAACGTTGTCATATGATAATGTCGATCCCTGGAAAGGCTCGAGAGGCGCTGCTTAATGATGGCAGACTTTTCATGGGGTGGAATTCGTTCCCTGTGCGTGACTTTTGCGGAGTTGTCAAGTGTGCAAAGTGCCACTTATACGGACACATGGCTAAGGGTTGCAACGCTAAGGTTACAACGTGCGGCCACTGCACTAAAGAAGGGCATGACAGAGCAGACTGCCCCACCGCTGACGAACCGGGCAAGTGCCCTGCGTGCACGCGCTACAAGAAGCCGAACGGCCACTTGGCCACCGATCCCGACTGTCCCGCGCGCCTACACGCTATTGAGGAGGAAAGAAGCCGCACTGATTACTGTCCGCAATGATCTCCTTCGCTCAGATAAACGTGGGCAGAGGTCGAGCCACATCTGCCGAGCTGCTTGAGGTTGCTCGGGATCAGAATACGGACATAATTATGATACAAGAGCCATACGCCTTTGGTCCCAATCGGGGCCTAAGCGGTGGCCGTATCATACAAGCTACCCCGAAATCTCTAGCTTGCATATTTGTAATTGACACCGCACTGACTGTGTTGCATCTCTCGCATCTATCCAATGAGCTCTTCGCGGTGGCAGAGATTGCTAATAACAGGGGGCTCTCCATTGTAGTTATATCTGCGTATTTTCAGTACAGTTCTTCTACCCTGTATTGCACAAAACAACTGGAGAAAATCTTATATGCTTGCAGAGGCAAGCAGATAATTGTTGGGGCGGACGTTAACGTCCAGTCCTTGCTCTGGGCCCTCTCTGGGCCCAGACGTAACAAGGACAAACCTGAGCCACTCGAGGAGCTCTTGGCCGCCTTTGATTTGACGGTGCTAAATGACCCTAACGGGCCGGCCACTTTCTCCACCAGAAATGGTGAGTCACATATTGATGTCACTCTGACATCCAGTGGCGTTGCCAGACGCGCCGTGGACTGGCAGGTCCACACGGACGCGGTGGCTAGCGATCACCGTCTGATCACATTTTCGTTCAGAGTTGCGGGAGATGCGGCCCCATTGAGCCAAACCGAGAGCCTACTACTTCCCAGGCGCTTTCGGACGAGCGGTGTCAATTGGGATGCTTTTGACGTCAAAATTGGTGGACTGGCCTCTGCCATGTCGGCTGACGATCTCCACCAAAGAGCCAATGACTTGACTGCGTTCATTACTCAAACTGCGGAGTCCACGCTGGGTAGAACCTCTCTGAGGCCACCCAACCTTGCGCCATGGTGGATACCAAAATTGACGTCTTTGAGAAGGACCATGAGACTTGCCCAAAGAAAATTGCAAAGAGCTAGAAGATCTCAGAACGACTTACCCAGAAATGACGAACCTACGGAGATTGCTTATAAATCCGCAAGGGCAAAATTCAAAAAAGAGTTAAATAAAGCCAAGAAAAAGCACTGGCGGGATTTTGTCTCTGAAATGGGGGGCTATGATCCGTGGGGACCGCCTTTCCGCGTGATAAAGCTGGGCTCAAGGCCTGGTAAAGTCATGGCGGCTATGCGGCGCCCCGATGGCACCTTTGCGATGGACAGCGCAGAGTCTGCATCCATACTGCTGGAAGCTCTAATTCCACAGGACATACCTACGGCACATGAAGATGACAGAACCTGTCAACTAAGACTATCTGCAATCTTGCCGTTGGAAACTCACCATTCTCCTGAGCTTACCCAGTCGGAGGTGGGATTAATTTTTGATGGCCTCAGGGCGGGCAAAGCCCCCGGACCTGATGGGATCAGCAATGTGATTGCCAGAAGGGCGTGGCTTCGAGCACCTCATGAGATAGTCGGGCTGTATGCTGACTGCATGAGCAGGGGCATCTTCCCGGACTGTTGGAAGAAGGGTCTCCTTAGGATTATACCTAAGATGAGCACACGACCACCGCATGACCCAAAAGCGTACCGTCCAATCACTCTTCTGCCAGTGCTGGGTAAGATATTGGAGCGGTTAATCAGCAGAAGACTGGAGGACCACCTTGAGAGAATCTACCCTATCTCGGAGAGGCAATTTGACTTTAGACCCAGCAAGTCTACTGAGGACGCTATCAGATTTGCACAGAAATTTGTTGAGGACTCAGAAGGAGTTATTGTGGCAGGCTTCTTTTTGGACATAGCCGGTGCCTTCGACACCGCATGGTGGCCATTAATTCTATCTAAGCTTCGGCTCCGACAGATCCCGGGGGACCTCTTTGCCCTAGTGCAAAGCTATTTTAATAAAAGGGAAGTTATATACGACTCTAGCACTGAATTGATTTACAGGGAGACCACCATGGGGTGTCCGCAGGGTTCCGTGCTTGGCCCCTTGCTATGGAATATACTTTTTGACGATGTTTTGACGTTACCTCTGCCACCGGGCTGCGCGCTCGTCGCGTACGCTGATGACCTTCTTTTACTAGTTGGCTCGTCGAGCCGTCCGACACTCGAGCGCGTAGCTAAGGACGCATTATCGAGAATCCTTAACTGGGGTAAGCTTAATAAGCTTGCATTTGCACCTGGCAAAACGGAAGCTATCCTCCTAAAGGGCAGCTCAAGGATAAACATAAATAAGCGATCACCCGCAGTGCGCTTCGGCGACTCTGCTATAAGGTTTTCTCGAGAGGTGACCTACTTGGGGGTCGTTCTGGACGAGAAGCAGACCTTTTTGAAGCATGCTAAAGTAATTGTGGCTAAGGCCAACTCAGCCTATCAGAAGGTTGCTCGCCTGGCGGGCAACAATTGGGGCCTAAAGCCTCGGGCCCTGAGAATCGCCTACGAGGCTATATTCATGGGCATCGCTGGCTATGCCTCCAGCGTGTGGCACACCAAAGCCTCGCTGACAATTGTGAAGAGGGCTCTGCTTAGCGGACAGAGGGCTGCTCTGATTGGCCTTACTAAGGCCTATAGGACCACATCTTCGGATGCCCTGGCGGTCCTTGCGGGGGTCTTTCCCCTCGACTTGCACGTTCAAATTAGAGGATCGATCACTCTCCTTATGAGGAGGATCAATACAACTCTCGCCGGTGTCCCTCTGACACCGCCATCGAGAGTGGAGGGCGTGAGCTACAGAAAAACTGTATCTGAGCTGGTCTACAAGACCGCATATGCGGCATGGCAGGCGAGATGGGTGGCCTCCTCTAAGGGCCGCCAGACTTTTCTATACTTTCCAGATGTCTCGGTGAGACACATGACGAGGAGACTGGTGCCTACCCACTGGACTAGTCAATTCATGACTGGCCATGGAAACTTTGCGGCCAAACTGCAGGGGTTTGGTTTGGCAGGACATGGGTCGGGTTGCTCATGTGGACACGACCAGCAGGACGCAGAGCACGTCCTGTGGGACTGTCCACTTATGGGCCCCGAACGAGCGGAGTTGTTTGCCCGGGTCCGACCCCATTCGGGCCCAATAGGACACGCGGACATGGTGGCAACCGAGGCCAATTTTGCGGCCTTTACTAAATTCGCCAGAGCGTACGGGGGGCGGGACACTCTCGACTCCCCTTGCGACTCTTCAAACTAAAGTCACTCTGATAGTTGCCATATAAATTAACATCATGCATTCGCACTTCGGTGCAAGGTTGCATCACCAGTCCCGTGCGGCTCTGCTCGGGACAAAATGAGGGCTTAAATTCTTTGATCTGGCACACGTAAGGGTTATGTTAGCCGGCCGCGTATGACGTGGCTGCATATACATAACGGGAGCGGAGGTGGGAATTTTACACACCATGTTCTATTAGTAACAATAATAATATATTCATTGACATGTTTTCTTTTTCAAGTAAATGGGTAACGTTTTTAGTAATCTTTATACGATTTAAGAATTAATACCCCCGTCGCCATCACGAAACAAATTGACGTATTCACACCTCGACGTTCGCTCTCAGACTGCCAGTGAGTCCAAAATTTCGTCGCGCCTATAGTTGAAAATTATTTGCCGTTTCACTGAAGTATCTATCGCCTTAACAAATTACATAAATGTCCGTGTACAGTCAACTGTTATTTTTTTTTAAACTCAACGAATTTTGATACCTGTAAACATTAGTTAGGTACTGTCAAGTTAAACGGAGTTAAGACAGTGGCGTCATATAAATTTGCGCGCATTAACCAAAACAAACACACCACACGTCGCTACTTCCGATGAAACAATATAAATTTTCCACCAAGACCACACTTACACAGTTTTGTCAGCGCAGCTACGTAATATACTATCCATTTGTAAGAAATGCAAGTTTCGTAAGTTATTCCGCTAACAACTGCACATTAATTGATCGAAATGGCTGAAAGAATCTAAATTTCTGTCGACATACGTGCGATACGAATAGTGTGAAGTTTGCAACGAATTAATCGCCAATGTAAAATGACTTGCAGCTATATTGTAGGTAATAGATTGTTGGGTTGTCGCTATATGTTTTTTGTCCTTCTTTCCTCGGCGTCTCAGACTCGTTGCAAATGCCATTCTCAAAAGCCTGCAACAAACGCAAGATGTTGAAGAACGAAAGACGAGAAGAACGCGCATTGACAACCCAAAAAATCTATTAGGTACGATAGCTGCAAATCATTTTACATTGCCAATTAATCAGTAACAATTTCACTAAATTGCAATAGCGAAAGATGGAGGTAGGCTGTTAAGATCCGCCATAAATAGTGCACATTAAATGTTGTTAGTCATACATATTTGTTTTTATTGAACTAAGACTACAATTTGCAGATGGTGTTTTAAAAATCAATTAAACCCTGCCTAAACCAAACCATAATCGTTTTGGTATATTTTGTGCGATACGACAAAATTGTGCACACTTTTTCATTCATTTTTTATTTGTTTTCGTTGGATTAAGAATACATAATATTACACATATTATTGATTCATTTTTTAAATTTAGCCCTGCTGAAACCTATATCCGGATAAAATATACTATTCTATCTATAAAATATCCAAAGATATGTATTTAATTGCATAATTTTAGATATTTTATAGATATACGAATATTTTTTTACTATTATCATTATTGACTGGACTGGATGACTTGGTTTCACAGTTTAATTGAATTTTAAAAATTAACCAACACTATCAACACATTGTAGTCTTATTTCAATGAAAACAAATACGTATGACTATTTATGGCGGATCTGAACAGCCAACCTCCACCCTTCACCACTGCTATATTGTAGTACTTAAGTATGTATACTATATTACGATAAGAATCAAATATTAGACTTGCAGCTAATTTAAGCATGACACATAGTCATATTACAACATTTTTATTAGCTCGTATTCTTGTTTGTCCAGTACAAATCTTGCAATCGATTTTTAACTAACTTCCCGACTACCTAGACATTTGAAACTCTTAGAATATATCAGAACACGATGCCAAAGCCATCTTTAAGCAGAATTGAATTCATTTTCAGTTATTTCTGTTTTTTATGGAAAGCTATTTCAGAAAAATCCGTAAAAAGAAAAAAACTATCATTGGTTGCTAAGGGGGTCGTCCTAGCAACTAAATTATAAATATAACGTGCGTTACTATGGAAATCAAAATGATATTTCAGTATTCTATATTTGTTTGTTTGTTTTTTATTTACTTCATATTATCAAGTACAAGTTTGAGCATAACAATTCAACAGAAAATTTAAAAATAGTTGTAGGTATATAAAAAGTTCTTTTTATCTTGTGATTATTCATAATATATTTAGGCTACGTGTAGTAGATAAGGTTTTTTAAAGGAAACCAAATAAGGCTTCACTTGAAAGAAATTTCAACACCTTTGGGAAGTACCTACCTGATTCAAACTAATCGTCCACCGTGTCCCAACACTTGATAGGAACATCTTTTAAATACAGTCACCTGACGGGTACATTACGACAACGCGTTAATAATTATTGTTTAGTTAATTATCAATACGTCGTGGAAAGGGTCGAAGTTGGTGCGCGTGTTCTCATGAGTAGTGGATGTGGGAGTATGTTTCTAAAACGCCAGATAAGCCCCGCGTGGGAATCGAACTGGCGATCTGACACTTGAGAACATAGCCCACGTGCCTCATTACACGAGTGTCCACGTGACATGTCAGACTGACACAGACGATTAATGTATTGTCTGTTAATTTATTAGAGAGAAACAATCATCATTCTTCAATATGTCGACCAAAAAAGCTGTGGATCTTAGATTATAGAAAAATATAGATAGAGATATTGCAAGTGTTTGTCCCTCAAAACATGACGAACTTTTTCACGCACTTGCCTCGCCCCCTTCACGCTTCCTCCGCGACCCTTTCCTGGGTTATTCGAAAATATGTGTGACTGTGTGCGTGTCGTAGTGTTGCCAGATATCGAATATTTATTCCAATTTTATAACTTTACAAGCGATGTTTTTATAAATTATATTATGGCAACACTGGCGTGTTGGCTAGGCACTTGGTAAAACATTACTCACTAAAATCGGCTCATGTGGAGGGCTTGCTGTGGATATAATAAATAATATTTTTTTTCTAGGATTTTTCTTATAGGCATATTATCATGGTTATTTTATTTTATTTTTATTTATTAAGGAAACAAACAGTTACATATTGATTACAAAAATTTAAAATATAATAAAGAAAAGTTATTGCAACCAGCAAAGTTTCCATGTATACATTGTAATATAGTTAAGCCTAACAAGATAGAGAGTAAGAATAACATAAATATAAAAAAATTACATGAGAAAAATGAGGAAGAATAATGAATAATTAAATTCTATACAAAAAAAAGTAACATAAAAAAAATATATATTATATTAATTATGTTTAATGTAAAATATGTTTAATGTAATGTAAAATATATAAGTTATGTACCTTATCAACAATAATTATTAGGAACCAACATTCTCTTTGACCGCCAGAATCCGAGTGACGGATATTGCTGGACTCCAATGGCAATTTTCTTTAACGCAGATGATGCAATAGGTTCGTGAAAAGATTTGAAACGGGGTCTCGAAACTGGTCAGACGAGTAATGCATTTATTAAATTATACCTAAATCTTTAAAAGATGAATATTTCTCATAAACTGAGTATATTTTTTTTTCGACCATGTCCGATCCTAATAAGATCATATGGGCCACCACAGAGTGGAGATAACAGATTAAGAGGTAACAGATTTTGTTTTTACGAGAAATGGATGTCAGCCACTTTGCTCAACATATTAGGTCCATACTCGTGAGTCATACACAGATTGGAAAACAATATATATACTTCCCAGACCCAGGATTCGAACCTGGAGCCCACACGTTATGGGCCGACGCTTAAGCCGCGCGGCCATCGTGGGTAGTATGTTGCATAAAATATTACCCTCAACATAGCAAAATGACTGCAATTAGAAACCAATTTGTGGGTCCTTTAACATAACTACTGAAACATTAACGTACTTGTACAAAAAAACACTAATATTATTCATCAGTCATCATTGTAATCTTCAATTATTAATTATTTTTTCGTTACAGAACGTAATTCTAGGGTACAGAGATACATTGATATTTTTACTATTTTTCCGTTACATGTAGAATAATTTATGGATTCTATTTTATTTTGTATCTTGCGGGGCCTCAAAATATGTCAGTGCCTCGGGCCTCCAAGTCCCTAAGCCCGTCACTGCTGGAGCCTGAAGGTTCGTCATCTGACAGCTCCTCTTGTTCTTTCGTTTCTTTATGAGCAGTTTGCTATCGGCGCGTACGATAAGGAAAGTTTTAAAATAAAATAGGTACATAATAAATAATAATATATAAGTACAGTATATGGGGCATACTTCTCACGAATTAACTACATACGCGAGATTAATCTTTAAAACGATTGAGATAAGAAATACATTATGAAACTAAATAAATAACGGTTATGATAAAAACGTCATTTCCGGAATAGGTAGCTAAGGGAACCCATTTACCGCACCAATCTCCGACGATTTAGAAAAGGACGCTGTTATCTCGCTGATAAGGATAAAATTATTTATAATAACTTAACAATGTGATTAATTAATATTGTTAAACATGCTGACTGTGAAATTAAGTCCCAACTAGGGTTACCAACCATCCCGGAATGGAACTGTCTTTCCAGTATCCCGGTGGGATCATTCCATGCACGTAAAAAGTCCTTATAAGAAAGCCATCTACCTACCATCTACCAATCCTTTAGCATCAGAAAAACGTATCTCATTTCTCTTTATTTTACAGAAGACACCAAACACAAGTAAAACAATTAATAGTAGGCAACTCAATTTGAAAAGCGCATCAGAGAGTATTGTAAGAGTCATTACTCATTAGTTAAATTTTGTCGCAATTAAATAGGATACCTATAGCATTGTCGTCGATGTGCGTGTGCGCGAATAGCAAGAGACGCTGGTTCGATCCTGGCTGGGTGTCATTTTTTTTTTCTATTGGTTATATATTTTTTCAAAAGTGTTTTCAAAATTATGTATGTCCAATTAAATAATGTCACATTCCTAAATCTTAAATATGAATTATTATTCGTTGAATTCTGAAGTAAATTGATATTCCTCTGACATTAATAGTGCCGATGAATTCGTCTTTAAAGTTAAAAAAAATAGCAAAAAAAATACATACTGTAGGCAGGTATTCTCTCTCGAATAGTTCTTCTATTAACATGTTCAATACCACCATTCACTAATTCTCTGGTGACTAACATGTTCAATACCACCATTCACTCATTCTCTGGTGACTACTTTCATAATTTGATATGCTGCTCTTTTTTTATTTCAAATTTAACGGTAAATAAATTTTATTTGGTTGTAGTAAAAACTGTAGGTATCTACTTACCTGGCCAATATTTTATTATTACTCTGTGCGCTCCATTTTAGTGTTGTTATTTTATATATTTTATTATTATTAAAACTTTTATAATAATATGCCTGAAACCGAGAGGTTGAACCGGGATATTCTTAAAAATAACTTTCCATTCGGGACAAAAAGTCGAATTTTCTCATTTAAAATGCGTAACACGTTATACCGTAAAAAGGTATATATATATAAACAAACGGTGGTTAGGTTTAGCCTCGACGGAAAAGGTTGCGTTTTTTCGAATAACCCAGTCTTCCTCGCAGCTGTAGCGTGTTGACATGTAGTTAACGTGCGGTCAAAATCAACCACAGTGTATTGAATTGTTATTAAAAATAATAAGAAGTGTGAAGAATGATCGACAGTGAAAAAACAGTCGCCGTGGGAACGACATTAGTCCTACAACCGCAAACCGTTAATCTGTTGCAATAGCAAAATGGCCAATCGCTGAAAGGTTGTAGCTAGTGCACGATAAGGATAGAAACTCGATACTGCTACCTACGATCTGCGTAGGTACAATCTATGCAGATAACATAACATTACTGAAATCTCCCTGGGAAATAATGCGTGCGATCTGATATGAAAATAGGTTTTTCCTTTTGTGGTGATTACATGGATATCAACTTCAAACATGCGCGAAACAATTGGCGTGCGAGTTGGTCAGCAACACCCGGCACATCAGTGATGAAGCGTAAGAACTGGAGTTTCGAGGAATGTGCACTAAAAAATCGTTAATTTTAATATGTCAATCAAACAGAGACAAGTCTGTATGTAGGTAGTCAGAATCACTGGTTGACGGAAAGTTTTAAACTTTAGATTATGTAAGTAAATCATTACAAATATATTTTGGGTTCTTGTATGTTTACTCGAAGCCTGTTATGGAACGGCAAGATCATTTTCATATTAAGACATTTTATATTTAAACTGATTTTATATGCAGCTAATTAATATGATATAAAGCAGATTACGTTTTGGACAACTTGTTATAGTATGGTTAAATACAGTGAATGCAGTCGAAGGTTGGATTTAAACTGAATAAAGAATAAAATTGTAAAGCTATTTTGATTAAGTACAGGTATTATAAAACAAACATTAATATGTATGGAATTCTCCGACAATATCATTGGAAGGAAGTTTGAAACAATAAGCAATAAATCGAATCGTTATCAAATGCATATCGAGACATTCATTGTACCTACTGCTTATTAATATTTGATAAGAATAAAATAAAGATAACCTCAGATTGCGGGGCTGTAACAACAACAAGCCAGCGGCAAACAAATTTTGAAAATAGCCAAGATACTGGATTATTAATTGTTGGGTTAGGTTAGGTAATCATTCTTGAATTCATGAATTTTGCCGAAATCGACAATGAAAATTGCCACTGGTCCCGCCTGGCTTCCAGTAAACAGATTTGTACCTACCTTGTACCATATTTTGTTTAATCCGCTGAATTAAATAACACAGCTTCTTTTAATGTTTACTTTAATTACCTAGATACGTAGTCAACATTTTTTTTAAAATAACATCTATTGACCTAAAATTTTAGGATCTAATAGGTACTTACTTACTTAATTAATCGTAAAGTAGTGGTGTCACAAGCAAACTTTTTGAATGTCTTTGTCAAAAGTATTATTGATGGTCCTTGTGTTTAATGAAATCAATATGAAGATTTAAATATTGGGATACGGCTTAATAACGGCGCCACTCCATTTATTCCAAGGATTCCAAACAACTAGAATAGGTATATTCAAAATCTTTCACCAAATATCAGTGCAGTGTTCACAGATCGTATGAAAATTTGAAATGAAAATTTTATTGTGAAAAATTGTCAATATTATCAATTTTATCGGTATATAAATAATATAAGTAGTCTTACAGAGTGAACGATTATGTTGCTAGCAATGTGTACTTAGCAACAAACACATTTTTGTCTAATCCCGTCAAATGTATTTTGAATGTTTTAAGCAAGTATGTATCGGATACATTGTATCCATTATTCAACACGGCACGCTAATTATTTATTCAATGAAGAAGGTATTTCAGAAATTTCAATTAATAAAGACGTATCTAACGCTAATGTTAGTTAATGTTTTAAAAGTGTATTTTATTTATGTTATGTTAGAAACAGCCTAAGTGGTATGTCGCTACATTATTCTTCATGTCATGACGACATTATTAAAAAGATTTTATCTCAACCAAAGTATATAGCAGGGCTTTAAAACCACACTTCGCAAATGAAAACGTAACGCTGGAACTGACTCGGCCACGTGCTGCGGACGCCTGATGATGGTCGGTATCCGTAATGCCTCTTCTTCAAATCAACAGGGCTGGATGCAGGGAGTATTCGGCCGAGATGTGTAGTCCTGGTAATGGCAAAGCCAATCTTGCATAGCGAAAGATATCCTCGAAAGCGCCGCGTTGTATACGTATTATATTCCATTTCGGGAGAATAAATTGACGGGAATTCGGGAAACCCGGAAGAAGACTAGGTATTTAGTTATGAGTTTTTAACAAACAGGTTCTCCTTGTAGCCTTACAGAAACCAGAAGTAACAATGTCAACACATTGTTCCTCAGTTAGTGGGATTTCGTTTAAATTGCATTTTAGTTACCATACCTTGCATGCAAATATGTGTTTCATGAATTACATTGCTATCGCCGCACTTACAGGCTTTGTCACCAGAGAACCTATTTTACACTAGTATCTCGAGTGAGCCCTACCATGGTTCTCACTTGAAAGCTTTCACCTTCAGTAATCGAGACTAGCTCCGGGGAGAGAAGACGGAATGCTGGCTGGCCTTTACCATTCTACAAGAGTACAAGACTCTCGGAGGCTACACATTCGCTTCCCAAGCGGACGTTCCTCTTCGAGTATGACGGTCGTTACCATAACACTGAATTGAATGTTTTTCCTGGTTTAGCACATTTGGTATCCATATGCATGACGTATGTATGCATTCATATATTTATAACTTGTGAATATGGGCTCTATAATGCAGTGCCATTTAATCATACATAATATTAGGTACATATTTTATAGATTCAAGAATATTTTTTTATCTGCTACCTGCGTTCCTGTATGGCTGTGAGACATGGCATCTTACTAAGCTTCAAAGGTCTCAGCCTTTGAGGTTAGAGAATCGATGTCTCCGCCGAATCTTAGGGGTACATTGGTACGATCGCGTTACAAACACCTGAGTTCGCGAGCAGACACAGCAGCCTTCGGTCATTGACGTAATCACGAAGAGACGTTTTACGTGGCTGGGACATGTGTTCCGGATGCCGCCAAAGAGTGCGATACTTCGTACCCATGTGGCACAGCCTCAAGGGTTCCGTCGTCGTAACCGGCCCGCCCTCACCCTGCAGCGGTGCTATAAAAGCGATCTACACCCTGCAGGTCTGGAATGGCGGGAGGCGCAAGAGTTGGCGATGGATCGAGGGAAGTGGCGCGAACTTGTGCCTGCCATATGCCCCAACGCTGGGTCGTGACGAGGTGAAAGAAGAATTAGGTAATCTATTACGATTCAGGCAAGATATAAACTGAATTTTATAAACTAGCTAATACCTACCGTCTGCAACCTGCATTCTTAGTTCAATGAAAACAAAAACAAGTAGATATAACTGACAAAGTTTAGTGTGCACTATTTATGACAGATTTTCAACCCATGCCCTCTTTGCCACTGCTAATATAATGTGAATACTTGTATGATATAGAATTAATACGATATTATGATATGCAATGAAAACAGGCATTGCATGCCTACATACATACGTAACTACATATAGGTACAACTATATTATTATTTTCTTCTTATATCCAGACCGCAAATAGCCCGCGGCCTATGTCTCGATACGCCTGCCGTACATGTAAGTGCTAGCCCAAGTTCAAACCGCATTCGCTGTGACTTTTACATTGCCAGCCCATACCAAAATACATATAATAAAAATATTATTGTGTTGTATATTTTCGCTTCATATACTATCAATTCGTCTCAGCCTTGGTAGCAGAAATAATGCTCGACAAGGATTGCGTCCGCTTAAATGGCAACTTAATGTCAAAATGGCACTTTTTAAATGCTTACACTAATAAAAAGATACAAACACAACATAAGAATAATTTCAATTAATGGAATACATACGTCATACATATACAGTAGAATCTTTAGCCAATATATTATGCTTAGTACAAGTGTTCTTACTAATCAATTAAAATTAATACTATTTCTGACCTTTCAAATTAGCAGAGGTGAAACAAATTTCAAGATTTCTCTCAGTGCGACCTGGTTTCTACGAGGGGTAATTATTTAACTTTTAGCTGAGCTTATTTACAGCGTCATATACCTATCCCATATAGAGAGGAATTTTTTATCATAATATACAAAACGAAAGAGGAAAGACTGCAGTTTATTTATTCCTTCAGTGCAGGCACCTCCAATTCCAAGTAGTTTGTGATCAAAACTCACTATTATCGCATTATTGTTCATACATAATCTTGCGCAAATCTAGTACCTAGGTAAATTTGACTGAAAACACATTACAAAAGTAAAGAACACTTGGCGTTCAGGACAACATAGGAATATTACTCGCTTAAAAAACACTTGGTTTGCACCACAACCATATTACTCGAATTTCACATCAGTCGTGAAATTAATGATGTTTTGGTATTGTTTTGACCACTCATAACGTTCATCATTCCAAAGATCGTACTGCGCGACGATAAGGGGAAACTACGTTTCATGTAAAAGGGTGGGGATTCACATCTCCTGTACGACAATACGATTCAGGTGATACGACAAGACTACGAAGGCTTCCACATGGTTAATTTGTAGACGACTTTCAAGTAAGCTGGAGGAAATAAGAATAGAAATGGTTAATCCTTTTTACATGTGCATGACTGAGTGCATATGGGGCATGGTGCAATCAACGCGTTAGACATGCCTGCCTTAATAGTTAATATTGTAGATATGCTATTCCCAACCAGGGACTTGGAAAAGTCTCCCTGTGACGCTTCCATGGCGATTTTGAAGAGCGCCTCTTGTTCGTTACGCCACTATGGACGCACGAAATGGTGTGTAGACATGTCAATTGCTGGAGGTAATGCACGTGATTTTAAAGTTTTCTTAAATGCCGGGGCACTGAATTGGAAGTTACGATGGTAGTGCTAATTATTGATAATTTTCGAATGCAACGCAGTAAATGAAAATTTTAGACTGTATATTTCGTTCAAATCACCTATTAAATTACCATGTAGGTATATCGATATGATATAATCGTCATTATCTACAAACAGTTTACCATATTGCACTCAAAGTATGAGAAACAACGAGCACTACGATCGAAATTTCCAGTTTCGTGTCACGTCCTTACTATTAATAGTAAACTTTGGCTGATACCGTAAATTATGGGAATATATATTGGAGTTTATAGAAATAAGTATCAAATGAATGAATACCTACTTAGTACTTACTATACCATATCATGCTTGCAGTAAGTAGGCACCTACCTATTTAAATACGAACAATGCTTTGGTACAAAAGCTTCGACGCCTACACAAAATATTGAACTTGCAGAAGACAATGCAATGATAACATATTGTCTGTGTGCAAGTAACTAAGTGCATACTACTTAACAGGTCCGCCCCGTCACACATGTGTCCGATACGTGCACTGCACGAGGGCGGCCAAAACATATTTTCATTTTTGATTTAATTGCATAGTGAAATCATTTCGTTGTAATATTATAATATATCTCACACATTTCAAATAAAAGTTTACATGTAAGTAATTAATAAGTACTAAGATAATTTTTGCCATTGCCCTCACATGTTCTTATTTTAGTTTGCAAGCACTAATTTTAATACTTATCCAGAAAAATAAATTGAAACCGATTTTATTGTTCTTGAAATTTGAATAAGGTTTATAAATGAGATGGACGGGGCCCTTTAGATTTCTTACCGGGCGACTGAGTCCTATGTGGTATAGGTAAGTATGCAGAATGCAAGTGTGCATGACGTGTCTATAGTTCATCCATAATTAATATTGACGGTTACGACACTCCGTTAAACGTGTCAGTAGTAAACGGTTTAGCAGTTAAATTTAACGAAATTTATAACAGCCGGTTCTGCGCCAAGATTTTAACTCTAATCTTCCCTAAACTCCCGAAACCAGCGCCCAGATTTGAAAATAGTATCTCTGTTTCTGAAATACAACAGTTTTCAAGACGAAAATAATTATTAATATGAAGTAGGTAATATTATAAAAGTAATACTATAAAAATAAAGTGTTGAAAATAGTTACTACTTACCTAATAACTAAATAAATTAGGATTGCCTATGTAAACTAGGAACCGAAAAGATTGGAATGATCCAAGGGATGCCATCATCAACCTGCTGATGATAATGATGCTGAAATAATTATATTAGTAAGTTATACGAAATTAGAACACGCATTATTATTGCTTCAAACTTCATCAATGCCAATAACCTGCTCCACCATATAATATACCTATAATAAAGCATTAAGACATTTTCATAGCCGCCTTGCCAACATTTTACGAAAATGGAAACTTCCGTTTTTGTTTCTAGAGCCCTCCAGTTTTTCTTCAATTTTCATTTGTTCGCGTACGTCTTGGTCTGAACTAGGGATTATAATTTCTTACGTCTTTCTATAATCTAAGGAAGGTACATAATATTTTTGTCATGGCCTTACGAACAGCCAGACTATCTCAAATTACGGTGAGTAGCCAGATATTTTAAAAGAGTTGGGATATAGGTACTGGAATAAAATAATCCGAAACCTAAGTTATACCTACCTATTTGTGAAATATGTAGCGTAAACTTTTCAAAGCAACGTTAGAACAGGTTTAATAATATTGATGCATAATACATATATAAAAATAAAACAATTAATCCATTGTGTAAAATAGGTTACCAAGGTATAACAATATAAACCTTGACCTTTTATATCCATTTTACATTCAAAAATTCAAAGTAATTATTATGTTTTGTGATTATTAGTGAATTTTACCTTCCAGTCCAGTCGCAAGCGTCTCCCATGATTCCAGCAGTCGCCAGGGTCACAAAATAGAAGGCAACCAGCAGATGAATGTAGCAGGACCCCATCTTGAAGACGATATTCCACTTGGGTCCAATAAATATGGGGAAAAAACAGTTCGCGCGGTCACCGCTCATCCACAACCACAGTTTTCACAATTTCTCCACACATTATTAATACATCGTATATCACTTACTATCGACTAATTCACAAAATTATGTACCAATGAATTTGCTGATGTTTTAAAAAATAACAGTAAAAAATCTACACAACTCAAATGTCAAAACAATTAAATATTTTATTTATTTGTCCACATAAAATTATCAAAGTATTTTGTATATTTCACAGATACGCGACGATGTGTATTCACTACATTAAGCAAACGTGTCTGAATATTCACTTTAATATATAATTTAACAGGAATAATCACCATGCACAGATATTTGGCGGTATTGAGAGGTTTTATTTGTCAACAAAAAGCACGACATGGCCGCTGAAAATCGAAACGCTCAGCGTGACCCAACCGTACCAGTGGTAAACTTAAACTAAAATTCGAAAAATATTTTGTATAGAATCGAGGCGACCACTTGCTCGCTTCATCGGTTAACTTCACGCGTGTTATTACTGCATGGCGGCATTCTTGAAGCGCAACCAAAAATAGACTGTATTGCCTTGTGACAACGTTCATAGCTACATGAAAATTTAATCAGATGTGACGTTCCGTTATCGTGTAGCCACTTTAAAATCAACGCGACAGAAAGAGATAGTAGTAAAATATTATCTATCGAGTAGCCGCCATGTCATATTTGAAATATTTTTTTTATAAGTTCTGGTTGGTACCTGTAAAAAATCTGGCACGCTTTCGTTGCATTATGCTGCATTGTACAACGACGGATATCACATTACTTGTTAACAGTGACGTCCCTAGATAAAATGCCGCCCCTAGGCAGCGTCAAAATGCCGCCCTATTTTTTTTATCATCCTTTCATTACTCCAATATCTAAGAAATGTGTTGCATGAAGCATGGCCCCCGCATCCTGAAGCGGGCCCCCAGGCTAGGATCTTTGGCAGCCCCCCTACCTATCGCTAAGGATAAAGGCAGTGTGACGTACAGTACTACAGTAATGTTTTCCAAATGGTGTACGCGTTAAAATTGATGTGTATATTTAGTGTTTTTTTGTATATTTTAATACACCCATTTGAATTATGGAGTATTTGAGTATCGCTACACAATTACAAATTGTATTGTACAACCACATAATTTTAAATATTACTATTATCGAAGAAAATAGCGCCGCAGGCGAATTTTTTGCTATTAGAGCAAATTTGTGATATGTGTCTATTTCACTTATCGAGCCCGGGACCCAGGCTAGAGCCCTGTCAGCCTCCCCTTGTGGGGGGCTTGGTATGGATGGATACATTACTAACAAAATATATACCTACCACTAAGCTGAATCATAAAATATTAAATTAAGATATTAATAAATAAATAAGCGAATAAATATAATATTAGTTAAACACTTACCCAAATCACCAGAGTCTGAGATGCCATTTGGTTGATATGTCTGACACATTTGGTCTGTACCGTTTAGTACCTACGCAGACGTAATATTTTTACACCATTTTTTCTATTCTATTATTGTACCCTACAATATGTAAACACAATAGTTTTCCTCATTATTTATTTAATATAAACCTATTTTTAATCATAAATACACTATTAATTAATAGTCTCAACACTCAACCGTTGATGATTGAAATAAAATACCCGAATCCACACTATTATCAGCACAAAATATGTTTACAAAAAAATGACTTAAAAAGAGGGTATTGTTATTCACAGCACGATAAATACGATATAATCTAGGTAGGTACCTACTAGTGTACATTTTTATTACAATTAGCTGGTACTTAATGTAAATATACTATTATATGCACGAATACTAATTGATTATGACAAATGTCAATGGATTAATAATGATTATGAATATCTATTTTGCAATAGGTACATCCGGCAACTTTTATATCTCGGGAGTGACTGGCAAAAATATTTGGATAAATTAAAAAATACGGAAGTATGTATCTACCTATAAATATCTCTACCATAATTTTCCTTGTTTCCTCACCAACGTTGAAATCTATATAGGTAATATTATTTTGTTTCAATACCTACCTACGTCGCTTGTTCGGCGCACCTATGGCGCGACGGCTTTTGCGCGTATACCTGCATAATATCACTGTTATGAAAGGAACTCTTTAATCTGAGTAAATGACATTATATTATTATATTATGACTGATTTATTATGGTTTTTTGGTATTTTACATTTATCATTCATAATGTGTCTACGTGCCAATAGTAAAAATATTTTTTATTGGCATTTGTATACGAAACCGAGCAGTCAAAATAAAACAAAAATTCCTCGCGAAGCGTGGTGACATCATACTAAAATATGTACTCTAGTAAGTACTGGATAAAAAAAAAACATCCGGAAAAAAACATCTTCAACGCTCTGGTTATAATTTAACTAATATAGGTAGCTATTTCTATATAATACCAAATAATTCTCCTCGATTTGCCGCCCTTCGAGTATCTGCCGCCCCCAAGCGACGCTCAATCTGCCTACCCCCACGGGACGTCACTGCTTGTTAAGTATATTATTTTATAATATTAGTACATAGGTACATAATAATATTATTTTATACATATTTTAAATATATATGTAGGAACATAAACTATTCATAAACGGTTAGACGAAGGTATAGTATGAAAGCCATCATCATTTATGGGCGGATGGAACTACAACGACAACCCTTTGTGGGTCTTGGGTACTTTTAATCATTTTAATACATTCCTGGGCATACATGGGCGGCCCGGGCTCAGGAAGGGCCCGGCGTGACGAGTCGAGCAGGTAAGTGAGATAATTACACATCACAAAATTTACTCTTATTGTAAAAAAGTCACCTGCTTCAATGATAGGTATTAATAATTATAAATATATGGTTGTACGATGCAATTTTTTACTGTGTGCCGTTACACAATAACTCCATAATTCAAATGGATGTACAATGTACATATTATTAAAAATACAAAAAAATGCTAAAAATAGGTACCTACACCTTAATTTTACTATTTTGGGTGACCGCTTCAGGATGTGGTGGCCTAGTGGCCATAGTCTTGGTCTCCTTCAAAAACTTCCTCCATCCTGGACGATCCAGCGCCGACACTCTCCAATTGCTTTGACAGAGCATTTTTAAATCTCCCATGGTACAGTATGAAAGTGAAGCTGAAAATAATATGGTTAGGTACCTACATAGTAATTGATTCAATTAGCTGCAAGTACCCCTCGTTTGCAGTAGATACTGTTATCAAAAGGTGCATACCTACCTACTTTGTCACCCCCACTAAACTACGACTGTCACTAAATTAACAAATTCCTTAATACTTTTAATAATAACCTGAAAGATTAGCAAGCGTCGCAAGCGAACACAACTCAACATTACAAAAGCTATTTCCAAAAGTTGTGATATTTACATATTTTTAAGATGCCCCTAAGTAACGCATGACCTGCCTACTGTCAAAGATGTTGGAATAAGAAGGTACCTAATTATAACTTATTCTCAAACAAGTTAATAACTCCTTAGTTCCATCACTTTCAACTCCTGACTCCTCTGTTACGGCAGAGTTTCAGTACACAGGAACAGAGGACACCTTCATATCACTAAAGATAAATGACGGCAGAGCAAGTCAAGATTCTTTTTTTATTTTCTAAGCTCTTCCTTTCAGCACCAAGGTGCATAGTTGATACATCAGTCCCGTGCAGCTTCGTTTCAGGACAAGAAAGTGTGGCACTAATTTTCATTCTGACACGTTTATAGGGTAACGGAGCGGCCGTGGGTACACACATCGCGGACTGCGTATACATGACGGGTGGAGATGGGGCAACTCAAATCATGCTCATTTTTTAAAATCCTAATAAGCATATTAATTCCCTTTCAAAAGCATATAATATGTTGTTGAAATAAACATACATAATACCTATAACTCAGAGAAGATATTTCAAACTCTTTTTACGAAGTTTACGAATAATAACAATATAAAAAACACAGAATAATAAAAATAAAAGATTATTTAAAAAGAAAACAAACTTACATACTTTCTTGTGGTAGATACCTACCTACTTTGATGTCATGGGAATTTTTATCTGTAAATTCACTCCTTTTAAGAAAATTGCTAGATTGATTTTTTCTTTGACTTTACTTTCATAATATACCTATTATGTATATTTAGTCCGTCTATCTCTATATATATAAAAATCTCGTGTCACGATGTTTGTGGTCGAACTCCTCCGAAATGGCTCGACCGATTTTTATGAATTTTTTTTATGTATATTTGTTAGGTATGAGAATAGGTCAACAAGTATATTTCATACCGCTAGGTGATTAGGGTATCTCTATCCAGAAAATTTTTTCTTTTATTTTTTTGAAAATTTCTTTTTGTATTTTTTTTATTATTTTGCCTCAAAAAATACCTATAACCCCAAATTTTATTTGGATTATTTTATTAGAATTTTCATTCTAATATCTAACATTATTTTTAATATTTGTTGTAAATATAAATAAGTACCCATGTATAGACAATTAATCAATTAATTATGCACATCTTTAAGTTTTAGCGAGGGAAGAATTATTTTCTTTTAATAAACATCATAAGGCATAATAATTATTCTCAATCTATATTAAAAATGTGTCAAGCGCGAAATGTATAAGGTACAACTACTGAGAAGATAGAAGCATATTATATTGACTTGCTTATTTACTCCAACAAATCGTAACGTACGTCTATTCTTTTGCGCATTTAATTCAACTGTGCGGCGTCCAATCCTCCCGGAGGCCAATTGGGTCGGCGTCGAATTGGGTCGGCGTCCGATTGTACCGGCGGCCAATTACCGGAGGCCAATCGCCGGAGGCCAGTTCGCGGTGCCAAATCGTCCTAGACCCGCGGCTACAATAGCCTCAATTCGCCTAATGCCAGGCGCATCGTCGGCGAACTGGACGCCCTGTTGAATGAGCACAATGTATTATTGAAATTCTTCAAAGCACACATGCACGAATTGCAAAGTGACAATCACGCTATTGCCATCAATCCTGATAAAACACCAGCTGGAGAGCACGTGCGTCGATTCAATGCGCCTATTGTTGACGACATTGCTGGAATCATGGTTGGCGACCGCACATCGACGCGAGAAATCGTGATTCGAAGAAGAAACAATAATCTGGAGTTCATCGCTGACACACTCCGTTCATACGACGCTCTCCAATATCCGCTAATTTTCTGGAAGGGACAAGACGGATATTGCATAAACATTAAACAACGAGATCCTGTCACAGGTAATTCATTCATTATGAACATCATTACTCATTTTGAATTGAGAAAATGAATGGTTGATGTTTTTTTGTTTTTATCGGCGGTCATCGTCTACAGCGCTCTATTCCTCTTTCTGTCGTATATCCCATCCCCACACACTTACGATACATTCGTTATTTTTTATTTAACAACCAAAATATTCACTAGAAATAATTTATATGGCAGAACAACGTTTGCCGGGTCAGCTAGTATCTATATAATATAGTAACAGTTTCTTCAACGTCTTTATATATTATATACACGTCTGTCATCTATGTTGTATATTCTCGTGGGGATAAATAATTAGGTATGTCACAAGAAAATTCTGTCCCAAATCTGAAAACAGTTGAAAATCGTGCAGTGTTCGTTCCTAATTTAAAAAAATAATTCCATGACAAGCAATAAATTGTGTTTTCACAGCTGTTGTAAATAAACCTGTTTTACAATAATTAATATCGGGGAACTAATGTCAAAGTAGCTATTTAAAACATATTATATGTTATGGAACATACTATTAAATTAGATAATATTTATTATTATTTTATAAACTTTAGGTACTTGCCTACCCACATTCTATTGAAGCATAAACATTTTGATATCAATTATTACAGAAATAACCAGCACCTTCTAACGATAAAATCGTGATTGCACGATTCTCTCTTTCTTCCGCGCTCTTACTAGCCATCTTTTGTCCCTCTTGCTCTTGCATGTAGTCAGAAATGCACTACATTAGTGACACTTCAAAGATCAGAGATAATATTTCATAGCCGTACAGGCAAACCACGAAAACTTTAAATAACAATACAATATGTTTATTTCTGCTGTTGAATTAACCAGCGTATTCATAAAAAAAACTTCATTCTAGATCTAAACCAATGTGGTAAGTAAAAAAAATAATCGTATCAATAATGACGGCACTCCATTGGCACGCAAGTCAGACGATTTACAGTCTTCGGACTTTTTTTTCGCGTGCAGAACCCCGGATCTACGGACTTTTTAATCCGCAGACCAGGCTCGCTGGATTTTAAACATGTTTGATATTTTACTCTCCGAGTTGCCAGACTTCGTCCGTCGATCACTATACAAATTCGATTTTACATAATTACGCGATCATTCGGACCGAAAAAAAATCTGTAATTGTTTTAAACATTTTCGTTGATTAATTTGTTAATTTACACATTAGAAAATGAGAGATTTATCAATTTTTTTTTATTTGTATTTATGAAATTCATAAAATGAAACGTAAAACTTGTGTTGTTTTCACTGCTATATTATTTTATGCAAGTCTAGATATAAATAACACAAAATTATAGGATTATCGGAAGACATTACGATAATCGCAACTTTTGACAGCTCGACTTTATTATTCGTTCGTTGATCAGTAGCAGAGCATAGACAAATCGGACGATTTATTGTCCTCGGACTTTTGGCTCGCCAATGGAGCGGTGGCGTAAGAGCTTCTCCACAGACTGATTTTTGCTAATACACATTTTACCAAAAAGAGTATGGTGCGCCATCGAGAGGTAAAACAATTTTCAAACAACGTAAACATATTGGTGAATGCGTTTAATGTTTTAAATATATTATATACCCAATACTTATGATATATTAAGTGACTAAAAAATTTACATTTTCATTTAATAACGTGACAAATTATTGGTGCCGGGTACGACTTGAACCCATGTCTAACGGATGGTAAAGCACATTGGCCGGGATCCGATGGAAGCACCACCACCAATAGTTTTAAGATTTTTTCTAATATGTACCTACCTAATAGGATAGCTTAATAAGATAGATTAGCCCAAAAGCCCCTGTCACCCTGAAGCGGCGCTACAAGAGCGATCTACGCTCTTCATATCTCGCATATCGGGAGACGTGGCGATGGACCGTGGAAAGTGGCTTAAGAAAGTACCTTGTGCTTGACCTGTGCCCCAATGCTGGAACACATACTAGTAACTAAATAGACAATTCCATCATAAATGTTCTCAAATATTTCCAAAATTGAATGCACGTTTCGTTGACGTGACAAATTTAATGCATGAATAGGTATTATAATACCTACAAAGTAGGTAACTTGTTGAAAAAACATATTTTTTAACAAGTCAATAAGATTATCCCATATTTCTTCACACTCAGAATTCCTATAGGCACCTTCTCACAGCCACCATCAGAAGGCAAACCGACTTTCATTATACATATTATTATTTATGTTCTCTGAGGTAGCTATATGAATGATGTGTTTCCGAATTATTTATATATTTAATAAAATATAGTGCTTTGATATTTTTGATTATTGTAATTTATTTATTGAATTATCAAATTCTATTTTTAGGTTTGACCAATTTACGGTTATCGGTGTTTTTCTCGCATCCACAAAATGATATTTATCTCCAGCAAGCGTGCGCAGTATCGCGTGTATCAAATATTAAATCAACAGTTAGATAGTTCTCCACTTTAAAATATTGCACAAAACAAATATTATTTCCTTGCACGAGATTTAGTTGCTAGTTATAATATTATGTGTTATATTGGCACTACTGTAGGATTAATCAGATCGATCAGAATAAAAAAATCGCAACTCCAAACTAATGGGTATTTAAGAAATCCTGTAGAAAATGATATGTATGTATACCGTATGTATGCATACATACAATATGGCTACAACTGCATACACACATGTTTTTTTTAAAATTTTCAACAAATAGCAACATTAGGTAAGATTAAATTCTGTTTCATTTTTCAGTGAAAAGCATGCCACTAGCTGACTAGCGAGTAGGTACCTAAAGTCCCTTTAATTTTTAGTTTCAAATCATCTGGAAATTCTGTAGGTACCTACCTACTAACCTATTTTCGTTTATCTTAAACAAACAAATAGGTATCTACACTAAAAATCTTTAAATTGACAAACACAACATCTACTTACTGAGAACTGAGAATTTCCACGAAACCTAGTCTCAAAAAGCGATGGTTTTAAGTATGTGGAAATCTGTGGCAATGATAGGTTTGGAGGCACCTTTGAGAATTTTTGCCTGTGCGATAAACCACTATTACCTAATGTCGATACTTTCTAATGAAGCAACCACAACGTCTGGTTAATGGAAAACGACCACTATACTCAACAGTTGTAATATTTGTATTCGTTCCTTCATTGGCCCCTAAGCAACGCATGACCTGTCTGACTTGGTGGGCACATATTTTTGCAATAAAACTATGAAAATTTTACGATAGTATCTTCATACTTGTTAATTTTTTTGATAAATAAAACAGACACATTAAAATTTGAAGGTTGATACGAATCAAGTAACATTGCGTCACAAAACACTTTTTTATTGTATGAAACATAAACGAGAAGGAAAAATATTGTGACTGTTTATTAGAGTTTACATCAATAATAATAAAAGTTTCTTAAATTCTTAAAATATTGTTTCCTTTGTACGGATGATAAAATTACTTACCTTAATATATCCAACGGTATATCCTAAGTGTTTGAACATCAACGCGAAGAAAATCAACGTCTTGTGTAATAGAACCTGCCCTGATCCAGATTTCCCTCTGATTTGCGACGGACAAAACATCGAGAGCGTCGACAGCTTCAAGTACCTGGGGGTACACATTACGGGAGATGGCATTTTACAGAAAGAGCTCGCTATCCGAATGGGAATGGCTGGAGCAACATTCAACTCGATGCGGAATGTCTGAATCATGGCACCTTACGAAGGCTCAGAGCAACCGTATACTGAGCTTCGAAAACAGATGTTTGCGACGAATACTGGGTGTGCGGTGATATGACTTTAGGAGCAACGAGGAGATAAGAGAACGCACCAAGCAGCCTCTCATCACGCTGAAAGTGAAGAGAAGTTGCTGTGAAGAAGTTGGACCTGGCTCGGCCACGTACTGCGGATGCCAGAAGAGAACCTTAACCTGGCTTGCCTGTTCTTCAAGCCAACCGGATTCCGGCGTCCTGGAAGGCCGCTAAATACTATCTACAGAGTGTATACGATGGAGCTACGGGATGCTGGTTTGACCTGGAACGAAGCAAGAAGTCTGGCGAGCGACAGGGATTCTTGGAGGCGCCGCGTGGTGTCCATATGCCCCAATTAAGGGGCGGATATGGCAAAAGAATATATAAGTGTTCATTTAAAAATCTAAATGCTATCAAATTTTAAATATTTAATACGAAATTAAGATTGCAGACCTTCGCCCGTCCACGGAGATGCGCTTGGAAAACTCTGCGTATTGGCTATTGACTCAAAATGCTGGCATATTACTTTTGTTTTTAGAATATAATTAATATAAAATATCTAAAATACAACGCACTGCAGGTAACGACTCACTAGATAAAATACAGGCAATATACCTAATGTAACCTTTTTTATTACAGATTAATAATTCATTTTTAAAGTTATGACTTTAGTCGTATTATTTGTGACATAATCAGTATTATATGGATGTCTGATGCAATAACTTCTGTCATATTCCTTACAAAATCCAATACGGATCGTAGAAACGACGAAAAAGAGTCAGATGGCTGAAATTCCTGGATGATGCGTGTACTCCAGCCACCGTGACATTGTCAGGAGCAGCATGCAGGAATTACTACAAACCAGTTGTGCGCAACCATTTTAGGGTTATGTTTAAAAAAGCATCGGTGAATAAATATTTAAATATTTACGTAGGTAACGAGTAGGTAGAATTTACAATCACGGAATACCAAATCCCTAGTGCACATTCGATGTGATGTTCCGAAAATCCCAAAATAAAAATTCCTGCAGTCTAGGGAATTTAAGATAGCTTTCACAGGTATTCCATCTAAAATAAACCATATTTTGTTAAAGCATAAAAAAATTACAAGTTCATTTCAAATTCATTGGAAGTATCTTATAGTCCAGTGTTGATTCCCGGTGACGATATTATATTTATTTTTTCAAATTTGTCTATTTCTGTGGTGTGTATAACTTCTATAATTGGTATCTCGTAGTGTTCAAATAACCCTGTAGAAACTGAAATATACGATTTTTTACTTTAGTATTAACAGCAATAACACATTAAAGTATTAAATCAATGTATTATTCTAATGGGTATGTATGTGGGTTTATTTGTGGATATGTTATATTTAAAAAAGTAGCATGTAAGAATATTTGTTTAACTAATTAATATAACTTTTTAAAGACTAATATTATTGATATATCTCATTGGTAACCGGACAAAACAGAACAGCATGGGGAAAAATGAAACATTAATTTTTGTGGAATCTATTTAGGTTAGGTTAGGTCATTATTTCGTTGTACCTAGTCACCCGATCATTTTGAACATATTATATTGATTAAGATGAGATATCCTAAGCTTGCCGGCAACACCGAGTTAAGTCCCGTTTATTTGAGGCTTTCTAGCGATTAGGAATGCAGAAATTAGGAATATAATTTGATTTATTATGGCGTATTGAAAATCTGTCCTATTAAATTACGATTTTCCCATTAAAAATCCCACTCTCTTTACTGACTTGTTGCTGTCCATTCCTCACATTACAAAGTTATTTTACTACCCCTACCTTATTAAAATATTACAATATAAACTCAAACAATCAATTTCGGTACCTACTCATACTTGATATAGCTCGTTATACAAACGCGTAAAATAATTGCGTGTAAATTGTAATTTGATTAATACGTTTTATTATCATGAACTATGAACTACCACCACCAAGCAAACGCTGATTCTCTTGAAAAGCTTATTGATATATTATATCTAAGTAATTTTGAAATTTGTTAATGGTTCGCAAACACTGTATTAAAACGATACGTACGCTTTAAGTGAGGTGTACCCTAAAAGGAAAGAACGAGTCTGAACTGAATCCAGTTTTTACCCTATGTTAGTTTTACCCGGTTTTGGTGTACGACCAGACTCATAATTTTACGATGTTTATAATATTATTGAGTCAACACTCAACACCAGTATTCAGCTTTACGAAACCACCAAGAATATGTACCTGATGGTAATAGATATCTATTTTTACATATACGAAGGGATGAGGTAGGATGTTAAGATCCGACCTAAATAGTGTACACTAAACTTTGTCAGTCATACGTAGGTATTTGATTACAATGACTAAGACTGCAATATGCATATTATATTGTTGGTTAGTTTTTAGAGACTAATTAAGTCTCTGCGTAAACCAACAGTCTAAACATCTAAACAGTGCCCTATTTTTGCAAGATTTATAATAGGTATGCCTCATTCTATTATGAAATCAGATATTAAAATCCCGGGTACGATATTTGCCGTCTAATCAGTGGACGTCCCGTGGACCCGTAGGCAGATTGATCGTCACTTGCGGGCGGCAGTTACTCGAAGGGCGGCAAATCGAGGAGAATCATTTGGAATATATAGAAATAGCTACCTTAACTCATTTAGTGCTGACAACGCGACCGGTGCTTTTGCATTAGTTGGCCATTAGATATAATTAACATGATATTTAAATGCGGTAATTATTAATTAATTATATGGTCAGCAGTAAACGTGTTTTAACTTAGTAATATACCTAGTACATTTACATTTTTTTTTTAGAATTATTAATAGTCTGTTCTTGCTTTTTTGTACAAGGTGGTTGTTAGTAATTTTGAACAATCATAAACACCCAGGCTTTGAGAAAAACACATAATTGTTTTTGTCATTACCGGGAATCGAACCCAGAACTCTCGGGTGGAAGGCCAGCGCCTTACCCACTGCACCACAAGAGCCGCCTAGTACATGTACATTGTGATATATTATTATTATAAATGGGTAGTTAGTTACTTGGTACGACGTAGCAGTGGTGGATAGGTATCAGTCTCAAAATGGAAATAATGCATCGTGCAGAGTGGACCCGTTATTTTGATGCAACAACGTAAAGTTGGTTGACCACTCATTACTATAAGCGTTCACAATACTGCAGGTGTAACCAACTAGTTGTATATTTATCAACATATTATGATACCTTATAATAGTATGCATACTTGTGCAAACATTAGTGTTCTCCATGCGGTGTCGAGTCTTGGACCTTGAAGGCACAGGAGCGTAAGGCAATTGATGTCTTCGAGGTGTGGTGTTGGCGCCGAATATTAATATATAATAGTATTTCTTGGACAGAGCACAGGATGACCCAGGCAATCATCCAGAGACTGCAGATAAAGGAACGGCTCTCGACAATATGTCTGAGGTGCATCCGGCGCGGACCGGACAATCTGGAGAGACGGGTGGTTATGTGTGGCCTCCAGGGAAGGCGAAGTAGAGGAAGAGCGTCGGCGCGACCGAATGAAGGAGCTGACCACCATTCATTCTGCCCTTAGAGAAGTGGAAGATTGAGAGGGATGGTAAGTTTTGGTCGCTCAAAGGCTGACATAATTCAAAGGTGGTCATGATCCTCAGCCATAAAAGTACGACCAAGAAGAAGAATAATATTATGTAAGCCATATTCTCAAATATCACAATCTCTACAACCGATCATCAATCATCAATCAAAAATTAAAAAACAACGATCGGTGGTTGAGGGTGATTTTATTAAGTAATATTAATATTTCCTAAGATGAACCAATCGAATCAAAAAGGTATATAATATTCTTCTTCTTCTTTGACCATGTCCGCCTCTTAGATATTACACGTAAATTGTATGCATTACATTTTGATTTCGCCTTAACACAGTTTACCGTGAGCTGTCTATCATTGACACCAAAAATATCTCCTCGTTCGCGGATTATTGCTGACTGTAATTTTCTAATTTTATTAGATTCAATAAAAAATTAATTTGATATTGGTATCAAATATCTGACAATAACGCTGTCATTATAATTAGATATTTGATTGGTACGACTTGATATACTAATATAAAATATACGATATTATTGTAATTCATGGATCCGCAAAGTCGAGCCCATGTCGAGCCACTGGATAATTTATTACCAATTACCCAATATTGGTTTTCTATGTGTCAAATCATACGGTTGTGTTGCTAGTGTAAATTATTATAAATTATAAAATCACTAGCTACCCATACGAAAAATATATATTCGCCAGCTTTGTAACTTCGCTAACCAGATATTTGGTAGTGAAATTCTATTGCAATTTTAAACATTGTATATTATACTATATTAGACTTCCTTTGTTAGGTTTTTTTACCTACCTATAACATAGTTATCCGTTCGAAGACGTATTAACTTTTTTGTGTATATGTTACGCCGAATGTGCGAAATTGACTATTACATGAAATCGGCAAAATTTTGACTAATTCATGTAATAGTCAAGCCCGTTGCCTTGTTCGTGAATTAGGTAAATTATCTGCCGAGCGCGTGAATTCGCCAGGGTATGGAATTCTTAAACTGTCAACATGACAGTACAAAAGTAAATTTAATACGGACGGATGGTTTTATTAGTTATAATTGGACATAATATAATATTATTATTATTAAATTAGGTTTGGTTTTGTAGTTCTGAATTCAACCAAATGTCCATTTTGACGTTAGCTTAGTGTCAACAAACTATCACAAACAAACAATCGACCATTGCACGATTAATACCCTAGCACGAATCAAATCGCGAAAATACCTTTTAATAAAATTCTTCCGTTATCATATTATAGTTCTAAAATTTTTTTGAACATAGTAAATGGATATGAACGTCATTGTAATTATTGATTGGTATATTTTTATATAATCAATGACATTTGACACATCCGGTTAGTTTGATTAGTTGCAAAAAACAACACCGGAGCGCGACCATCTATTTTGACCAATGCATGAGCATTTGACACATTTGGTTTAGTTGCAAAAAACACCACCGTAGCGCTACTATCTAATTTGCCCAATGCATGAACTAGGCAGAAAAATTACTGCCGAATTCACGCACTTGGCAGATATTTTGCCTAATTCATGAATCAATGGGCTTGCATTTTTCATGATTTAGGCAAAATTTTGCCCATTTCATTTAATAGTCAATTTCGCACATTCGGCGTAACATATAATAATAAGTAATATTAATCAATCTAAATTGTAAATGAAATAATCAAGTTCGTTATTTGTTGTAGGTACGTGGCCCAGCCGTTTCTCGAGTTTGCAACCTCTGTAAAAGTCATAGAAAGCTTTTAAAATAATGTACAAAGGCGCTGATTCGCGCCCAGGCATAACTTTTATAGCGCTCTTTTTTATATTATTCACATTCTGCGGTCGCCTTTTCTTTTTTTGATACTTAATATTATTATCATCACGAAAGAAACTTTTGTTTTCTTAATGGCAACACTAACTTTTCGAACAATTGAACCGAGAGCTTTCTGCCCAGAGCATTTTGCATTGTTATAAGTTTATAACCTCGTGCGTATTGTTCGACGTCTGGTTGCGGATTTAAATCAATTATTCGCGAATCACTTCAAATTCTTTAAATTGTATGTAAGCATGCACTATATTTATTTCACGCACCCACATATTATGAGAGTTATCGCTGGGAAATTGTGAGTCAGAAAATTGAATATCTATAGGTACTTACTATACATATACCATCATAAATCGTCAGGTGTTCGAATTTAGAATTAAGCTCATCATAGTTCAAAAAGTATTGAATGATATGTCAAATGTTAGCATGTGGCGCCCTCACTCAGCGGACAACTTATACTGGTGTATCTATATCAGCGATGAAAGAAAAAATGTTCGAAACAATATGTAACCACCTTGGGTGTTCACAGGGTTGGGGCGCAAAACAAGAGATTCGTTGGATAGCTAAAATAATATTTTTTCTACTTCTAATTTCTACTTATGAAAATCATTAAAAATTTAGAATTCAATACAAATGTATGTATTCACATAATATAGTAAAAATTGTTCACAACATGACTTGAAAAATATGGAAATAGTAGGTATTTAAAAAAACAAAGAAAACAGAGTAAAAACAAAAATTAAGTACGTGGAAGTACGCCGAATGAGCTAAGTAGACCCTATTTGAATAATCTATAAAACTTATTTGTACTCATTTAGGTGGAATATATCAATATCTCAACCGATTCGGTTAAACACAGTTATTGCCCGTCCAATAATTGGCATTATTACCAATGGCAGGAGAGTTTTACACCTTAGGACAGTGGTTTCCAAACTTTACGTTACTACGCCTCCCTTTTAAAGTGCTTTTTTCTATTAAACGGGCTCGATATATGAATTTCATTGCATCTAATGCAGAATATTCCGTTTTGCATAAATATGATGTTACGAATGGTAGCAGTACCTACTTGCATTGCTTTTCTTGACAAAGTATTATATTATTATTCTTCAGTTCGATTCAACCAAAATTAACCAAAGGTTTTTGTTTCCATATAGCCATTTTTTTCATCAATCACACACATCACACAATCACATCAAATTGTATCACACATACACATATATTATAAAATGGCACAGGCAACTTCTTTTTAACTAATAGAACGAATTTGTGATCTGTGTTTAACTCACTTAACTGGTTGATCCGCAACGCCGGGCCCCCAGGCTGGAGCCTTGTCAGCCCCCTCTTGTGGGGGCCATGCACAATAGTAGTATAGAAATGAGGTATAATAAAATTAGTCTCAATATCTTCATACAGGTTTGCAAACAACCTAACTTTTATAGGACTGTTTTTTATGTAGTTTATAACTAGCTGCCGTTTTATAGACTATGCACTTTTCGCGCCTCCCAGTTTAGGAATCGCTGCCTTAGGAGAACAAACAAGTATTGATGTTCCCGATTTCTAAGATAGTTATCAGGGATACACTGGTCAATACTACCTACCAACAATGGCAGAGGTTGCATTTACATCGTCAGAACCACTATTTTTAGTTCGGCCGAATGAGTTTTTATCAAATTAAATTTAATAACTACCTTAGTCACCAATGAAGAGCGTTTATCGAGTGCAGTGGCGAATAAATTTAAAAACTAACCAAACAGATCTGCAATTCGTATTATTAATAATATGAAAGCAAATAGGTTTGTCTGACAAAGTTTGGTGTGCACTATTTATGTCGAATCTCCACAGCCTACCTCCACTCTTCACCACTAAGTTTAAGTAGGTATACTATCAATAAAATAATCACTCTAGATTTCCTAGTAGCCTACTAGGTATTAAAAATCATACAAAATATAAATTGTAAGCCAGTAGATTTGAACTCACGCTATTTGTTTCGCAATCCGGTCGAATTATTATTTTCTCGATTCTACAGGTAGGTTGATACAATTCATATTATACTGAATCAACGATCAAGTATTGAACGCCGATCGTATTTCTTGGCTGACATCCAATTAAGTCGCCTGTCATGATGCCGGAGTATCAGATCGCCAAGATATCGGCGAGATAAGACTTCGCAATGCTCATGATGCAGCCTACTTCCCTTTCGCGAGGAGTTATTTGCATTGGCAATGAGCCTTTCCGACTCGATCTTACATAAATCCCCGTATTGTGAAAGCTCTTTGTATGCTAATGGTTTTGGATTCAGGTTTTCATTTTGCAATATTGGCATCTTGCCCAAATTCAATATTTGAATTCCACAAATAATAATACTAGTTGCGTAGGTAGGTGCATGTACGTTCACATGGTTCACGGAATTGACCACCGCAAACAAATTTACAAGTTTATTAAAAAAACTCTTTTGCGGTATTCAAGAAAATTAATTATTATAAATAATTACAAGATAAAAAGATCTTTTTATATATTATCACGTTTTTAAATTTTCTGTTGAATCATATAAACTTGACAATTCTATGTACTTATTAATAATTTACGACAAATAAGGCAATTGTCAAAAAATCATTTTTTTGCTATTTTACAACAAACAAAATATATATAATACTGAAATGTCATTTTGATTTCCGTAGTAACGCATGTATATATTAATAATTTAGTTGCTAGGACCACCCCCCTTAGCAACCAATAATAGTGGATTGGATTACGGATTTCTTCCGAAATAACTTTTCATTCAAAACAGAATTAGCTGAAAATGAATTCAATTCTACTTAAAGATGGTTAAAAGTATTAAAAGAATGCATTGGCATCGTGTTCTGATATATTCTAAAAGTTTCAAAAGTCTAGCCAGTCGGGAAGTTAGTTAAAAATTGATTGCAAGATTTGTACTGGATACTGGAACCACCGGACAAACAAGAATACGAGCTAAGAAAAACGTGGTAATAAAAACAACGTTATACGTTTTCGGAAAACAGCTCACGATTAACTGTGATACCTATATCATATGCACAATCTACATGTAACAACGTAACCCAGAAATATACACATTATAAAAATTTTAGGTAGTTAACACTACATACAGGACTTTATAGTTATGAAAATTTCAGGTGATTTGTCACTGTAATAGTGAAATCAGTAAAGCTCACCGTCCAGATTGCAATGCATTCGGGTTCAAATCTCACAAGTATGTTTCTGATAATGTTAGAAAATTCTTTTCGTTTTCGGAGCTGCAATTCTTTTTCTGTGTGGTGGGTGGTATAATGAGCCGGAGCGCGCTGCCTCGACGCTCCAGCACTTTTTCAACCAGCTCTAGTCAATAAGTAGTATGTTACATATTATAATACTCTTGAATAACGTGAAAACGTACCTATAGGACAGGGATGGCGAACCTATGGCACGCGAGATGATTTTGCATGGCACGCCAATGTTTTATTTTGAAGAGAAAAAAATGACCTATTAAAAAAAATACAAAAGAGTTTTACAAATAAATTAAAAAATAATGACGACATAGCCATGCGTATTTTCTTCGGTTTTTAATATTATTTTTACGAATAATATTTACCTATCGATGCGCAAACGGAAACAACGAAATGCGTAAATGACAGATCGCATTGTATAAAAAATAGAATACAAATACTACAAATTGCAAGAATAAGCATTACGTTTATAAAATTGATTTAAACATAGGCTTTATGCGTTATACATCATATTCATATTATATTACATCATATTATCGCACTGACTTCATCAGCCGGTTGGAGAAGACGTCTTGTGAACCTCTGATTATGATCGATTTACAATGCTTGAGACCAATCAGGCAATTAAAAATGAAAATATTCAATCAACAAACCTGATAAAATTTATCGACATTCGTTCAAATACAAACAGCTGGTTGCTATTTTGCTTAAAATAGTAATCGCTAAAAATCGAAGAATATGTATATGAAGGAAGCGTAGTTAAAATGCTTCCACGATCTCTTTGAACATGGAAAAAATTATTCATAGAATAAAAGAAAGAAGAAGGCTGGAAACACGGCGAAAGATAGAATCTCAAGAACTCATTTGTAATTTTCCAACTCTCTTAACAGAATTCTTAAAAATATATTTATTTTTGCATTTTTTCCCTATGAAAAACTGCTCGGCACGTCAGACAGTCGAAAAATAATATTTGGGAAATTTTTGCACGCGTACTTAAAAAGATTCGATATCCCTGCTATAGGACATTGTGTCGTTGTTAGTGATTAAATTAAACAGTTCAATTTCGAAGAGACTGTGTAAGAAATTATATAGCCTTTCTTTACAAAATTTGATTTTTCTAACTTCTTACTGATAATCATTAAAAAAAATCTTAAACACAACATGATAAGATGTGGGTGGGGGGTGCACATAAATTACTATTTTATTTGGCACTACACCGTTGTTAACCGGTTACATGTAAATTGTACGTGAAACCTAACCTAACAAATAATCCAGTATATCGGCTATTTTCAAAATTTGTTTGCTGCTGACTTCCTGTAAAGTGTAAACTGACAAGAACCGTGTTTTATTTAGACATGAATTTTATGTCAGTACTATACGACCCACGCGTTAAACAAACTACATTTGGTCCTCACAGAATACAGCCTTGACCTCCATGCGACTCCAAGTTGGTTGAATACAGAGCTCGCCACACCCATGCGGATTCCAAGCTCACTAGAAATACCACCATCATCGGCAACCGTGGCACCAACTGAACCTGGACACCAGCACGATAGGCAGACCGAAAACCCGCAGAGGAGTGTCGGCGTCGATGCATGCAGCACTACACATGGATTTGGTCTTAGCCGCATTCAGATGAAGACCCACACGTTTCGAGTTCGCGGCGAGCCTGTTCACGGTTACCTCCAACCGTTCGATCGTCGAGTCACGACCTCTGTGAGACATGGCATCTTAATAAGCTTCAAGAGTCTCGGCTTTTGAGCTTTGAGAATCGATGTCTCCGCCGAATCTCAGGGGTACATTGGTACGACCGCGTTACAAACACCCGAGTTCGTGAGCAGACACAACAGCCTTCGGTGATTGAATTTATCACGAAGAGACGCTTTACGTGGCTGGGATATGTATTCTGGATGCCGCCAAATAGTGCGACACTTCGTACCCTTGTGGCACAGCCTCAAGGGTTCGTCGCCGTGGCCGGCCCTCCCTCACCCTGCAGCGGTGCTACAAGAGCGACCTACGTGCTGCAGGTCTGACATGGCGGGAGGCGCAAGAGTTGGCGATTGACCGAGGGAAGTGGCGCCATCTTGTGCTTACCATATGCCCCAATGTTGGGACGTGACAGGGTGGAAGAAGAAGAACTATACGACCCAAAGAGGATGGGCGATCTTTAATATACGGCCATATAATATTTCCGACACAACATTTCACGGTGAAGTGTGATACGGCGAACTGCATACGTACTCATTTCCGGACACGCGGTTAAGATGGTAGGTACTTCAGTGAAACGGAAAATAATTTTCAACTATAGGTGCGACGAAATTTTGGACTCGCTGAGAGCGAACGTTGAGCTGTGAACACGTCAATTTGTTTCGTGATGGCGACGGGGGTATTAATTCTTAAATTGTGTAAAGATGACGAAAAAACGTTACCCATTTACTTGAAAAAGAAAACATGTCAATGAATATATTATTATTGTTGCTAATAGAACAATACACATAATATTAAATGGACGCATGTTGGATTTATATGACAAATTATATTTCGTTCGGCTCGCGTCATTTGCACAATCCGCGCATCGCCTAGCCACAATCTTTTTAGCAACCTCCTCAACTGAGATATAGCCTTAACCAACCATGCATGGGTGGGTAGTTATTCCATTCCTGTATTGAATATTTCATGCAGCCACTAGACTAGACGCCTAAAATATCCCTAAGCTCAAATGTTACAAAAGATAGATTAGATACGTCTCGACAAGTGCACACAGCAGTGTTTATCTTTGCAATATTTTTTTGCCGATGGCTTAAAAGCTTTGTGTGCCCGAGAGTTAATTTAAACATAACGGTTATCCCATTGTCTAGATCTGTCCGCTACAGTGTCTTGAAAGGAAGTAAACTACCTGTCATACGAAGCGAATTGCTGGGCCATTTTGTGCAACAGGTAAACCAAACTAGCGAAATGCCGGGTGAGCTGTAGGTATAATAAATGCGTTTTGGCTGTTTTGAGTAAAACAGGGTGGCTATTTGTGATAACATGACATTTAGGCTATACCTATTTCAAAAAACTCATATATGATGGTATCTAATATATGACATAATATAATAATTATACTATTATATACTTAGATTATTTTGAATAATTCAAAATTATTAATCTGTTGAATACTGTTTGAATTATCAAAAATCATTGTAGATAGTGGCAGGCTTAAGGACTTGGATGCCCGAGGAACTGACTGATTTTGAGCCCACTCCCAATATAACTATCCATGTAGGTACATGGTAAAAATATCAATAATATAGGTATTTTCTGAAACAACATCCACTAACTAAATATAAGTATTATGGAATATGGCAGTGATGATAGATACATATTCTTATGTATCTACTATTGGTAGTTTTTTTCGTGTAGGTACCTACAATACGTAGGGACTCATCAGCAACATCTTCTTTGCTACGTGTTAAAACTAACATGCTCCGCCGGTTTTTAACCGCACTTCCATTATAAACTAACAAGCTCCTCCCATTTAGTAGACAGCAGCGCCTAGAAGCGTAGCCAAAAAGATGTTGCAGAAGAGTATGAGTTTGAGTTGTCAGTTGCATTGATTTTGTTATGATTTGTATAATATTTTGTATTCAATTTGTGTGGACCCTTTTAAAATTTTGATATATATAATTGACTTATGTTAACTGTTTCGAGGCCCCCCTTTAAACCACCTAACAAATGGATTGACTCATTTTCGTCAAAGAAAATCGCCAGGATCCCAGGATCCCGGGACTGGTCCCGGGATTGGCATTTTTTTCCATTGTTAATATAAAAAAAAAATATTTACAAAAATAACATTGATAAAATCAGTCAAAAATAAATCTAGTATAATTTATACTATTTAAGACATTTATTGTTAATATTGTATACGTTCAATCTTGGAAATACACAAGTTTAATGGAGTAAATAATATTGTAATATAAATAATAATGTGAATTTAATATAAGATTGCTGTTTCTGATAGTAAAGACTTAATGAATGGGTCAGCGAAATTTAAAATAGTAAAGCAAATCATGGTGTACTTATGGCCTTTCCACTACATAAATCTAATTAGTCAGGCAAATATGAAACTGCCGTAAAACGTATGAGACCGTGGTGGAATTACTTTGTTAATAGTGTTAAGCATTGTTTTCTTCCAATTAATTCAAACTCAGTTTATTTCTAATGTAGTTATTTGTTATTAAAAGTATTTTTTCTGTTATATTTTCGTTTTAATTTTATTTTCCATAAAATAAATAAAAAAAGCAATCCCGAAAGTTTCGGGATTATGTTTATCAATCCCGGGATTCATAGGTATCGAAAATAGCCCGGGATCCCGGGATTGGAATCTCTACTTGTGACTATTCAGCAGTGTTTGAAAAAATAACCAATTATATTATATTGTTCTCAGTGGTTTTCATAATTGTATTTTATTATTATTAGCTAAAAGGTGATTGATTTAATTTAAATAATGATTTTCAGTGTAGAACTAACGTTAGGTAGAGGATACGTTTAATAACTTTACACTTTTTTGCACTTTTATTACACTGATTCGCCTCTCTGCCTGACAGTGGCGAAGACTCCATACTAGGCGATTATTTAAAGCTTACCTTCTTAAGAAAAATATTTTTTAATTGCATATTGACATACCTATTTATATACTTATTCAATCCATTACTTTATGTTATATAAAAATAATTTATTTTGCCAACGAGAGATGTCGTATATGTAGGAATGTATTACAGTATTACACAGTTTACAAAACAACTGCAAAGATATTATAAAATATACCACAGCGCGCCGTAAATAAATAATAAACGCCGCGACGTCTCGACGTAAATAAATCTCCGATTATGTGTGAAATAATTCTGATTTTTTTTCGTATGGACTTTACGTCTCGTAACCGCAGCAAGTCTGCTGATTTGTACTAAATAAGGTAAGCTCCTATCGCAGAGCCTAAAACATTAGCGCATAATAATGTTGTCACGACTGCGCACTTTGTCCAAAATCATTAAAAGTTAGATAATTAAAAAAATAATTTCAACGGCGTTTAATCGAATACATATTAATAAATAAGTAAGTATAGATTGTTTTTATAAATAAAAATAAATGTTATCTAATGATTTTTGATGGGTATACATGTTTTGAAAAATACGTAATTTAAACACATCGCTCATTTTTATGTCGTCAATGAGTTTTTGAAGTTTCATTGAATTAGTGTGTCGTTGTCATTTACTAGTGTGTACCTATTCATTAGTAGTAAATATCGTACTATTCTCGTATACTCGTATTAATCTCGTATTAAGTATACCTGACAAGTGTGCTCTTTTTATCAGATCGCCACAGCCTACCTGTTTCCAAAAGTCACCCTTCGCCATTGCTGCCTGATTACCTCACATAAAATTAGAATAACATAAAATGATATTCACTTGTTTTAATATATGTAGTAATAAGAAAATAAATAGATAATACATTTAAAAACATATTTTTAAAATATATTACTTACATCATTTTAATCCTAGTAGCAACTCTAGATAGGCGTATAATATTATTGTGTTAATGGGTAAAATTGAGAATACAGATAACTTCAACGTCCGGGCAAGCGCAAAACCTTTCAATAACTTTTCGCAAGCATTATAATAAAATATTCATTTGACCGAAACCATAATAATTAAATAGGTACCTACATACTGAAATTTACATAACTGCATAATTCACTAATAAATATAGGAAATTTCATTTAAATTTGAAATGAATTGCAATTATCGATGTAAAAAGTTCCTGTGGCCCGATTAGGGGTTCAACCGATGTACCTATCTATAGTCTAAGGCTAAGGGTTCAACCGATTCCTAACATTACAACTTGTGAATTAAAATTTTCATTTGTTAGACCAGGGTACACAAAATTAATGGGAACTGGATTACCATACCAGTGTGGTAGCAGTTTTAAAGCAGAGTTCACTTTATCACTTTAGAGATTTAGACCATAAAACCAAAAAACACAAAGTGTGCGAATATAGGTATAATGTGCGTTATGTTCATGCGACAAACAAAAATGCATATTATGAGACAGACGTGACTATTGAACATAACATCGTCACTGTTCTGGCAGAAGACACTAATTCGAAAAAATGAAACATTGAGTTAGTACCGAAATGTTCCTTATTTCAAACATTACCGTCTGGAAACTTTCTTAATAAATAAACAGTCTTTATTTTAAAGTTATCCTTTTTACGATTACTTAATAAACTCACATGATAGACCATTATTTCATACATTTTAACAACTTCACAGTCAAATTACTCAAAACTAGTATTCTCCAGTTAGTGTGTTCTGCCAGAACAGAGACGACATATTCTTTTACACGCGTTTAAGTTTATCCCACTCATTTCTGCATTCAAGATCCCTAGTTATACCGTCTTCCTCTCCTTCGTTATAATTCTGTGTTCCTGTGTGAGATCTATTCCGACGTGATAATTCATAAATTTTAACAATAACTCACTTATCGTGTCTTTTTGATACCATGGTAGCGCATGCGTGCGGTGACTTTTGTTTGTAAAGATGCTGTTAATATACATAATATAATACATATATCTACCTAGTTTTTTACTACTGTAGAACCATTAGGATTAGATGAATTTTTAACCATAAAATTGCACAGTAAATACTCAATATTATTTTATGGTACCTAGTTACTTTATCGAATATTTCTTGGGATGCTCCGCATCTATAGCATCTACGGACTGCACGCCACTGGAAGGTACCACCGATATATTGAAAACGATGATATTCCACTTGGTTAAATTATAGAATTTGATATAAATTCATAAAACATAAGTTTTTGATTATAATTACTACGAGTGCTGTATGTACCACATAGCAGTAGCAAAGGGTGGAGATAGGCTGTTAAGATTCGCCATAAATTGTGCACATTAAACTTTGTTAGTCATACGTATTTGTTTTTATTGAGTTAAGACTATAATTTAGAGATTTTATTGGTTAGTTTTTAAAAATCAATTAAACCCTGCCTAAGCCAAACCATAATCGTTTTGGTATGTTTTGGGGGATACGACAAAATTGTGCACACCTTTTCATTCATACCTATCTGACTTCGTTGTATTTAGAATACATATTATACATATTGTTGGTTCATTTTTTTTAATTCATTAAGCCCTGCCTAAACAAACCATAAAAGATAAAAAAATATTACTCTATCTATAAAATATTCAATGTTATGTATGATTTAAGTCCATAATTATAGATACTTTATTGATGGACGAATATTTTTTGACTATTATTTATTATGGCTTGGTTTCGCAGGGTTTAATTGTATTTTAAAAACTAACCAACACCATCTCGACACTGTTTAGGAAAAAGGGCGTAACCCTCACAGAAAATTTTTTACAGGAGAGGCAAAAAACGTTTTTTGAGTGATTTTAGTTTAATATTTTTTTAGAAATATGCATAGACATTGGGTGCATGATGATTGATGATTTGGCGTAATATATTTTCGATCTAATAATAATTAAAGAAGTTATTACAGAAAAAAACATTAAAATTGAGGATAAATGCTTTTTTCCATAAATTGAAAATTAATTAATTTCAATTAAAACCTGAATTTAGATAATAATTCGGCATTTGCGGCTTACTTCCTTTTTAGAGAACGTGTATTTGGCTGTATACATTGCTAATATCTAATAAAAGCACTTTTCGAAAAATTTAGGGTTACGCCCTTTTTCCTAAACACAGTCGATTCTGTAAATTGTAGTCTTATTTCAATGAAAACAAATACTTATGACTGACAAAGTTTAGTGTGCACTATTTATGGCGGATCTTAATAGCTTACCTCCACCCTTCACCACTGCCACATAGGTACATAATATCATTAGATTACTTCCGTCAAACAGACACTCTCTGCCACTCCCATATTTCGTTGCCTGAAATACCCATCGATAATAAAATAATAGGGTTAGATACAAAAGAATACTGCACTCATAAGCAACGCGTTTACAATAAAATTAGGGATTGTAATTCCGGACAGAATTTTTAATTCGGGATTTTGCCTTTCCGTATTCTCGATCCCGTGTCATATTGTGAACGCTTTGAATTCGCAATTTTTCAATTTGGATTTGAAATCGAAAACAATGTAGGTAGGTATGAAATAATGTTGTTCATTTTTTTACTGTAAGTAGGTACCTAAATTTTGTACCCAAGTTATAATAATAATTCATAATCAATAATAATATACAAATCCTTACATGTTTTTACATTAATTATAATAATCAATTGTTTTTATTATAATCGAGTAGTAAGAGAAAAACTTCTGTATTTATTTATACATTGTAAAAATGCTAGCTAAACAAAATAAATACCTACGTACGTATGCTTGCAGATTGATACAGTACGTTTTTCGGAAAAAAAATCTTCAAGCAGTGGCTTTATATGACGCAAATGACGCAAACGATTCGTGAGGAAATTTAAAAGGGGGCCTGGAAACAGTGCAGATGACAAAAATGCACACTAACGATCTTAATAATTATGACTGTTAAGCTATGATTATCCGATAGCCATGTGTGCCACTAATAACTCACAGATGAATACCCGTACCCGCAGACCAGGTGTTTATAGTAAGATACAAATTATGGAGTGTCTGAGTATGAAGAATGTACCAACCTGAAAAAGTGCAATATTTTGTGGTTGAAACGACGAGAATCGGGGTAAAGGTGGAAGTGAGTGGCACCAGTTAAACTTACTTAAAACCTCCCCCTCCCGTCGCTTTAAATACCAATAGAAAAAACTATTATGATTTTTTTTTTAATTGACACCCTCAAAACATTTTTCTGTGTGCGCGCCTGCCTATTACGTAGGTATTACGCAGGGAACTCAGAAATAATGGGAACTGAAATACATAACGGGTTAGGCGATAGCAGGTAACCGACTCGAGTAAGGAAGAATCCGTGTTAAACTTACACACGTGTCAAGAATACGTTTTATGTCGAATACTGAAAACTGCTCTCGGTTTATGCATTTAAGCTCATTTAATGTTGGTGTATTACACACACTATTGCACGTGCATAATGCGTGCTTCATTTTCGTAGGACACTCACACTTTCAAAAGCCTGCATCAACATGCGGCGTATTGAATATAGCCTATCGGTATTCTATTTATTATATGTTCTGTGGTATTACGTAAAGGGAATATTATTAAATTTAGAACCCTTGATGCATTCGACGATAAGTATCAAAAATATAATATATTATATTGTATTTAGATACATTGTAAGAAATTAAGTCGCAATTTCCAACCGGGGTAATATTTTTCTTATTTGGAAACTTCCTTGAAGCCATTTTGGTTCACGTCTCAGAATCCTGGGGCTGGAAACCCTAGCTATAAGTCATAGATCGATCCCAAACGGTCGTGCGCGCGTAATAACTCCGGAGACTTCCCACGTGTAATTATTTTTACGAGAATATTTTTTGGGACAAAGGTCGGGACTTGACCTCGAGACTTGAAGCCCGAGCGTGGAACTCTTGAGCCGACCGGCGGCGGAAGATGATCACGAAGTTTAGAGATTTTCGGATGTTTATTACAAATTATATGATAAATGTATGCCAATAGAATTACGGTGTCGAAAGACTCCAAAGAGATCGTTTTTAATCACGATAGGTACTCACCAGTTGTAACCACAGAATAACAAAAATAAAGAAACGAGAGATTTACCAGTACCGTGCATGTTTAGACATTTAAGCCGGCTCTCACATCAAAACTAGTCTCGTCGAATACGTCGAATACGTCGATGTGATGTCATCGTTATTCAACACAAACAACTAAACACACGTTGCTAAATGGAGCTCCGCAGATTGGCCGAATGCAACTGTTTCGTTTGAAAAACAACGTCTGCTGTTGCCAATGACATTAATATGGACGAAGCATCTGGGAAAAAAATGACACTCACTTTTTTGTCGAGTCTGCCGAATGGCGTAATCTGTTCTAACGCCATTACAATAAAGTTGATATTACTATAAATTCCCGATGCTTTTTGTCGGGTCTGCCGAAAGGCATAATTCATATTTTAATATCAATATCGTTCGCTCAAATGAACATTGACACTAGAAACTAACGCCATTATTACAATAAAGGTGATATTCCTATAAATTCCCGATGCGTGATATCGCATAATGGAAATTGCGAAATTTTGTTACGTGACGTCTACCTATACATGTGCGAATGTCGCTTTGCGCGAATATACTTGCTAGCTAGTAGCTACTGTAATGAGTGCGTTTTTCATTAATAATGTCATTGGCTGTTAGGTACAATCGACAAGTTGCATCCTTCTCGGGCTCCGAGTCGAAGTCACGTTCAAACACCAACGAATTTGTCATTCCTATACCTGGTCGCCGATCACCTCATTCAAATATCTATCTATATTCTATACCTACGTTTCGAAGGCTACGCGTGGCTTCACAAGCAACACTGGATCTCAGTTCATGTCTAAATAAAACACAGTTCTTGTCGATTTACAGGAAGTCAGCGGCAAAAAAATGTGAAAATAGCTGATACACTGGATTATTTTGTTAGGTTAGGTTTTCATCCTTGAAGGAACATTCTTGTCTGCAATGCTGTCTCGGTGCTATTGAGATGAACGTTTAGTAAACGGTCATCTCTTTCCGATAAGAAAACTGACGGCGAACTGTGCTACGGTGAAATGTAATACGTACAACTTAGGTACATGTAACCAATCAACATTCGAGTCCTTACGGCATGTTTTATTCTACTCAACTTCCGCAGGTATCCGTATGTTCAAGATTGCTTGATGTAATCGTGCATAACATTATAAGTAGGTACCATAGAGATATTAAATAAAAAGAGGGGCAAATAATCGGCTTTCTCATACAACTGAATGAAGCAGGTCAACAATAGCCGATAACTTACAAGAAATAGCGATGCGATAAAAAAAATGCAGGGCATCACGGAGGATTTAGTTTGGTCATTATAACATATAATATAATGTTAACGTGGAAATTTTGCCGCAAATTGATTACCAGCCTGCCTCACCATACTTGTCTGCTTCACCATATTTTCATATAACCTGCCGCTCCTAGGTAGGTACCTAGGAATGTTATTATTATTAGTAGGTAGGTAATTGACTACCTGCATTGCAATCATGGTGATTATTTACGTTACGTTAATGTCTTTGACGTATTATTTTGCTATCGTGTCCATTTTAATATTGGGATCCTGTATGTTACGTTTGTATGATAGTGTTTCATTCACAGGAAAGATAATAAATAGGATTCCGATAGGCTATAATATCAATACAGTAAATTTAGACGAAGGGTTTTTAATGTGTGAGTATCCTACGAAAATGAACCACGCATTGTAGACGTGCAATAGTGAGTGTAATAAATACACCAATATTAAATGAGCTTCAATGCATAAACCACGGAACTCAGAAATAATGGGTACTGAAATACCTAACGGGCAAGGAGAAGCAGGCAACCACAGAACAGATAACAAATAGAATACCGATAGGCTATATTCAATACGCCGCATGTTGATGCAGGCTTTTGAATGTGTGAGTGTCCTACGAAAATGAAGAACGCATTATGCACGTGCAATAGTGTGTGTAATACACCAACATTAAATGAGCGTAAATGCATAAACCGAGAGCAGTTTTCAGTATTCAACGTAAAACGTATTCTTGACACACGTGTAAGTTTAACCCGGTTTCTTCCTTACTCGAGTCGGTTACTTGCTATCGCCTTACCTGTCATGTTCAGTTCCCATTATTTCTGAATTCCCTGCAGGCAACCGATCTCGAGTCAGGAAGAATACGGGATCAATACGTCATACGTCGAATACTGACAACTGCTCTCGGTTTATGCATTGACGCTCATTTAATATTGATGTATTACACAATACACACACTATTTCACGTGCATAATGCGTGTTTCGTTTTTGTAGGACACTCACACATTCAAAACCCTGTATCAAAATGTAGTGTATTGAATATTACCTATCGGAATTCTATTAATTATCTGTTCTGTGGAATAAAACGAGAGCAGTTGTCAGTATTCGACGTATTACGTATTCTTGAAACGTGTTTTAATTATCCCGTATTCTACCTTACTCGAGATCGGTTGCCTGCTTCTCCTTACTCGTTAGGTATTTCAGTTCCCACTATTTCTGAGTTCCCTGTTTTCGCTATTCTGTTTTCTTTACGATCTTTTTTCCAGTCTTTCAAGATTTTAGCATCGATTGCGTTTTCCTTATTTGACAATATCACGATGCATACATTTATAATTTTATGTATTCTTTGTAATCTTTTGAATAGCACTTTTATTGCCCGCGCACTCGGAAATTTCAAAATATAAAAATTCGACAGTAAAAATCTTTTCAATTTATACTGGCAATAAAATGTGGGCACATTATAATATTTGTGACGTTCATTCTTGGAAGACGGTCGCGAAGACAGTGTACCTACTCGTGTTGAAATCTCGGAAAGGCTTGCTTATTGTTAGGAAGTAATAATACATAATAATATATGACAGCAAAAAATATAATGATAAAATAAACAGGCGGTACCAAACAAAACTGGTCTCATCCATTTACTGTCAAACATACAACTATACGGATAAAAGTACTTATAAAAATCTTTTTTGAACATGCTCGTATTTAATTTGAACACCTAACCCGGCTCGTACATCTAAACTCGTCTCGTCAACAATCGTATGATGCAGCAAATTTTTTAAATGCAATAAAATTGGTCTTTGTAGCGACCAGGTTGGACAGTCCGATAAGCCCAACAGCTGGTTTAACCAACTTGAGCAACTCTTCCCTTTCCATTCACATTTTAGGACATTACCAGAGGATGTGTTATACCTACCTCCTGTATTTCTCCGCCACATGGACATGTCGAACAGGTCATCATCATCATCATCAGCCGGGGTCAATCCACTGCTGGATGAAGGCCTCCCCAAGCTTTCTCCAACTCTCTCGGTCTTGTGTCGTTCGCTGCCACGTATTTCCGCCGAACTTTACCAGTTCGTCAATCCAGCGGCTTTTAGGGCAACCCTGTGGCCGTTTCGTGCCCCTTGGGTACCACTGGATGACGGCATTTGTCCAGCGGCCGTCCTTTAGGTGAGCAATGTGCCCCGCCCATCTCCATTTCAGCTGTTTGGCAACGTCTATTACATCGCGTACTCTTGTCTGCTTCCTAACCCATTCGTTTTTCTTACGGTCCTTTCGCGTGATGCCCAACGTACACCTCTCCATGCCTTGCTTGAGACATGATGGTAGGTCACTCTTGAAGATACTATTCAGACGTCCGAAAGCACTCCATCCCAGCTTTGTTCTTCGAGCAATTTCATCGTGCATGCTTCCGTCTATGGACACCTGCTGTCCGAGATAGACGTAGCTGCTGACTTGCTCGAGTTGGGTGCCAGAAATACAGATAATCGTAGGGTCCGAAAAACAGTTCCTCATCACTTTTGTCTTTGAGACATTTATCTTTAGACCGACCATTTGACTGACATCCGCGAGTTCGTGCATTCTACCTTGGAAGTCTTTCGGGTCTTGTGAGACAGTCGAACAGGTAACGAGACCAAACTCATACAGCCTGCCAGAGAAGCCACCATGTCCAGTCAAAAATTAACTGATGGTCGAAGATTATTATAATGTGAATAATAATAACGTAGTTTGGTATGTTTGATCAATAATTTAAAAAATCTAATTTCCCACTTTTCTAGTGAATGGACTAGACCTATTTTGTTGGGGGCTCTTCAAATAATGTCGCAAACACAATGAACGCTAGCCCAACGCCAACGTTTCTCTGTTGTAAAAACATCCTTTTTGTAAATGTCAACAGTTGTAAATAATATCTATCATTGTGTATACTTCACCGACAAGTAGACAAGGACATTATTTTTACAGGTAAGTTATTTCATATTAGATACAGGTGTTTTTTCAAAAGAATTATTAATCAGCCACTAAATTCTTTTACTATGACGTAACAGTACCATTGATCTAACGAGACAATGGTTTTTAATTTTATTATTTTTATTCAGTACAGAATAGGGCAGTGACGATGGGTGGAGGTAGGCTGTTAATATTCGACCTAAACAGTGCACACTAAACTCTGTAAGTCATACTATTTGTTTTCATTGAACTAATAATACAATTTTCAGATGGTGCTGGTTAGTTTTTAAAATTAAACTATACGCTACCTAAACCAAACCATAATAGTTTAGGTATTATATGGGTGATCTGACAAAATTAGTGCACACTTTTTCAGTCATACATATTTGTTTTCGTTGAATTAAGAATACATAATAATATTAGAGAATAGATGAAGTTGGTTAGTTAATAAAATACAACAATAATAAAACAATAAAAAATATTCTTCTATCTATAAAATAATATAATATTATGTATGGTTTGATGGCATAATTTTAGATATTTTATAAATAAACTAATATTTTTTTACCATTATCTAATATGGCTTGGATTAGGCAGGATTTAATTGAATTTTAAAAACTAACAGACATTATCTACAGACTGTAGCATTAGTTTAATAAACTTAAATCCATTAGAATTTAAATTCACATTCCATCAAGTATCTTCGGTCGATACTCGATAGTATTAATATTATGAAAAGAAATACGTTTAACTGACAAAGTTTAATGTGCATTATTTATGTAAGATCTTAGCAGCCTACCTCTACCCTTCTCCACTGGAATAGGGTACAGTTAAGAATATAGCAATTAAAAACACGTAGCTTATAAAGGCAGAATTGTCTATATTATTCAGTAACCTTAACTCAACATTCTAGAATCATTGAATGTTATCTCTCTACATATTTCGTCTTTTGAATAATGTGTAGTATTTTACCACGTTTTTATTCTTGTTTGTCTGGTACAGATTTTTTCTTGTGCAGTACAAATTTTTTATTGTTTGTCCAAGATTTTCATTTGTCAAGACTTCCCGACTAGCTAGACATTTGAAACTTTTAGAATATATCAGAACACGACGACAATGCATTTTTTTAATACTTTTGGCCATCTATAAGCAGAATTGAATTCATTTTCAGTTAATTCTATTTTGTATGTTTCGGAAAAAAATCGTTACAAGTAATATTTACTACTCACTATTGTTGGTAGCTAAGTGGGTCCTAGCAACTAAGTTATTAATATATACGTGCGCTACTATGGAAATCAATATGAAATGTCAAAATGACATTTCTGTATTCTATAATATTTATTCAGTATTTCTATCAAGTACAATAAAAAGTTTTTATTAATACATAGAATTGTCAAGTTTACATTATGATTCAACAGAAAATTTAAAAACGTGGCTTAAATAAAAAGTTTATCTTGTAATTATTTTTGTTTCTATTCCATATTCATTAATTATTATTAGTCAGTATCAATCTGGCTGATTATATCAACTTTCTACTATAATTAAATTTATTCCTCTGTCATATTGATAATGACTTTACCATGTTACCGATATTTAAAATAATGAAAGTTGATTAACACTATAGGTGCATACATTCTTTCATTAAATACTTACATTTTACATTAATATGTCATCATAAGACAACACACTTAAGTGTAACATAAGAACATTAAAAAACGCAATAAATCAGGATGAGAGTTTATTAAAGAGTGTTATTTTTCCCCTTGTAATAACATTAATGGCCAAGTAGGTACTTATATATCACCATGAGAACTTCATTACATTACAACATTCTCGTTATGTATCCAATACTAAGTAGATACAGTAGTGCGCAACCTTCACAGATTTGGGTGTATTCATTATGCAATCTTCAATAATAACCATTTAGAATTAGTAATATAAATAAATAAAGAAATTAAATAAAACACTAATTATAAACTAAAAAGGCGTGAAATAAATAATATGTTAAAATTACCTAATCAGTGATTCGTTTCTCATTTAATTAATAGGTACAATATTGACATAACAATATCAAGATACGGTTTGTTTAAACTAAAGCCGATAATTGTTAAAATCATCGTCGTAGATGAGCGTATTTTATGGTGTAATTGTATCGATGCCGATTGAGAATAATACCCCGTTTACAAGTGCATGCTTACTTTTGCATGATTTACTGCTGACAGTACGTATTATCGCGGCCATAACAAAAAATGCATGTGTAAACACGTGTTATCGTGCAAATTGCAAAATTGCGTGCATGAATAAAAAGTTCAGAAGCTTCTGAATATTCACGCGACAATTGGAATATAATATGTATTATTGTATTATATCCTAGGTATTCTTCACACAAAAATACTCATCGCATATCATGCTGCCCTATCATAATATCTAATACTATAATAATTATGATATTTCGTGGTGTCACATCATCACCTTTCTATCTACATTTTCATGTGATTTTATGCAACCAGGGCTAAAGTTTGTTAATAATTTGACAGCGCCTAGGGTACGGAAGGCAATTGATGCCTTTGAGATGTGGTGTTGGCGCCGAATGCTTTGCATTTCTTGGACGGAGCACAGGACGAACCAGTCAATCATCCAGAGACTGAAGATAAAGGAACGGCTCTCGACAATATGTCTGAGAAGAATTCTGCAGTTTTTTGGACATATTATCAGGCGCGGACCGGACAACCTGGAGAGACTGGTAGTTTTGGGTAGCCTCCAGGGAAGGCGAAGCAGAGGAAGAGCGTCTGCGCGCTGGAGCGACCAAGTGAAAGAGCTGACTGGGGGCACCATCCATTCTGCCCTGAGAGAAGCGGAAGATCGAGAAGGATGGAAAGTCTTGGTCGCTCAAAGGATGGCGAAATTTAAATGTGGTCACGATCCTCAGCCATGAGTGCACGACCAAGAAGAGAAGAGAGGGTACACTATCACGAATGTAACCCACAACTTCGAGTAGGTATGTAATACTTTGTCTATGGTTTACTACACCACGCATTTCCAACGAGCGTTGAATAATCGTATGGGCACTATGTTACGTTATTATTAACCAAATAATTTATTTGGTTCTGTTTTCATCCGGAACATACAATAATAATTATTATACTTATCCCTTCTGCGGGTCTATTCTATACAAAAGGCTGCTTTCGTCCGCTAAAACCGCTAACTAGCGGGTCTATTCTATACAAAAGGCAGCTCTCGTCCGCTAAAACCGCTAACTAGGGTATGTTTGTATCAAATTATTAACACGTATTGTAACAATTATAATTAGCCGGTATTAATTGTTGCAATAAATGCTATATTTTAACGGCATGCCCCATGCCTGTGCTAAAATTTAGAGCATGAGCGATAGAGAGAGAGCGAGAGAGAGACAGTTTCGACTGATTAACTGATTACAATACAATTACAATTATAATATTTCAATATAAAATGTATGTAACAAATACTAACACATTATCACGTTAGCACGTTAGCGGTCGATAGTCGCCTTTTGTATAGAATAGACCCGCTGGAATACCCGTGAGATTTTAAATTCTTTGTTCCCTTCTCTTCAAACGTACTGCTCATTAAGTTGTATGGTAAAACAATAATTTCAATGGCACGGATTTGGTTTGGATTTGGTATATTAACAAATATCACTCATCGGGCGCGTACACCGAAAAATAGTTTGAGGTGGGGTTCATTTTAAACCACTGACTCCACATTTACATCGCCTACTAAGTACCTACCTACTTTTTGTCGCTTCAACTACGGAATATCACACATTTATTTCCAGTTTCCAGATACATTCACCGTACACACACTTAAAATATGCCTAGATGCATTACTAAGATGAAATCTGACTTACTATGGCACTCAGCGACGTCCCGTGGGGGTAGGCAGATTGAGCGTCGCTTGGGGGCGGCAGTTACTCGAAGGGCGGCAAATTGAGGAGAATCATTTGGAATACCTATACAGAAATAACTACCTAAACTTAGTAATAACGAAAATACCTTTCCATTAAAAAATTCAGCTCACTGGTTCGCGATATCTATCTAGTTTACTTCCGTTTCCCTTCGACGTCCTTGGTGACCAGAAACGACACGTGCAGATTTGCGAATAATTACAGTATGCTATTTTGTCAGTAACGTCTGCATATAACACATTTCTTAGATATTGGACTCATGAAGGACGGCATTGTAGCGCTGCCTAGGGGCGCCATTTTATCCAGGGACGTCACTGATGGCACTCATTTCTATAAACATATTTTTCTGTACGAACCAGTAAAATAATTGTTTAATAGAAAGACAATTATTTTTTTTAAATAGATATTTTTATATACCAATTCACAATCCTAAATTTTAACACAATCTGAACCGGAGCGCCATATTAGTAAATAGAGGCTCGATAATTTTGCGAGACGTCTCGCTGTTCTAGAATTCCATGCGAAGGAACGGTATTCTCGAGGATTTCATGAACCGGTGCGTTCTGGTCCATTTCGAGCGCTGGAACAAGAAAGATAACGTATGTACACTGTAATATTGTTGCACACCGTTTTTAGATACCAAAGTAAAACCTCTACTCTGTGGAGGCCCATATGATCCTATTAGGTTCGGGCATGGCCGAAGAAGAAGAAGAAAGTCATATTTAATATTTGTTATCCTAATTAGAATTTGTATTGGTTGACTGTTACAATGTTATCGATATAACATAGTCATATAAACATTGTATGTATTATTCATGTAAAATGTAAACGAACGTACACCTACATATAGGATCGTTTTTTGCTAAAACGTTCCCCGAGGTGTCAAATAGTCACGGGCCAGCCCCGCTTACAAAACAACAAAAATATGTGCTCTGTCATTGTTTCAGGACATTGTCTTGATAACAAAAAGGATATTATAAGATCTTCGATCGCAAAAATAATATATTAAGTAGGTATTATCGAATCATATTTCATGAGAAGAACGACAAAAACTAAAAGCTTTTTAAAAGCATGTCCCCGCCCACTCGCGCCATGCCGACGCAGCGGCGATAAAGATAACTATTACAAAGAGGCATTGTGAACTTTTTGTCTGACAGGGTCAGCCCCAGAAAAAATGAACTGCGTTATGAAAATATAGATCATGCGATATTCTCACGAAACTGAGATAATTAACTTTACTGTTGTGTATTTTCTAATATAGGTATTATGTACTTATTATAATATATAAGTACCTACGACGGTGCTTATGTAAACTCTCTATTTCATACTCAAATTACACGATCAAACTCGCCGATTTGACAAGTCACGCTGACCATCTGGAACGATCGTGAAATGTCACTTTGCACCTTTTCTTCTCGTACACAGAATTTGTCCCACGATGGCCAAGCAGCTTACGCGTCGGTTTATATTGTCGTAGATCCAAGGTTCAAATCCTGGGTCTGGCAAAATACACATATTGTTTTTCAATTTGTGATTGGGGTTAGAGTATGAATCTAATTAATATGTTGAGCAATAGGCTAATATCCATTTCTCGTTGAAACAAAAATCTGTTAATATGACACCACTCTATGAAGGCCCATATGATCTTATTAGGATCGGACATGGTCAAAAGGAAGAAACAAAATAAAACCTTTCTGTTTTATCCTGATCCAACTTTGATGATCAGAGTGACATATTATCTGGAAGGGTTGTGCTTTCATGTTCAGCCATATGCCGCGCGCCCTATATATAATATTATACACTGTCAGTTTGACGTTTGATTTTATAATGATAGTTGCATGACTTTGTTCACTGTTTAATGGACAATAATAATATTCTAACAAAAATATGGTAAATAAATACAATCAATAACGTGTTACTTACTTGTTCAAAAACAACCTCCAAGAATATGCGGTCATCATATTTGACTGACTTTGAAACACTATATAGTTATGACACAAAGCTCATCAATAAATATGTGTGTGATCCATGGCCTCCACAAGGAACGGCTTACAGGGTTCTAGACTGTGGGCCCGGGCTGGCCTCGTGGCGGATCGAGCAGTTGAACACTGCTGTAGAATATCACACTACTCTTAACCATTGCGATAGGTAGGGGGGTCGCTAAACATACTGGCCAGGGGCCCGCTTCAGGATGTGGGGGTCATGGTGTGATCTACTTAAAATGTTTAACATCTACTAGCAAAATAAAAGTACGACATTTATTATAATATAATCACAACAAACGTTGAGAGTTAAGACGACATGGTATCTGAAACGCTTTTTGTACCTAATAGTTATTTAGGATTACTCACAATGACGCTCAATTCTGCCTGCGAATTTCATGAGCCCCCGAAAATCACAGACCCCTTTTTAATAAATTCATACCTACTTATATTAAACAAATTAGGTTAGGGCAAAATAAACCTTGCCCTCACGTAGACTATATTGTACAGATATATAAATGTTTTGCGAAGAAAGAACTTACTTACGTCCAACAAATCGTTATTGCAATAAAACCACTATTAAGAAATTACCTACAAACAAAGAAAATTTCTAGCTTGTGATTTCTTTACTAAAGACCGCGGCCTGTACGTTCGCGGCCCCTGCGTTATGGTTACCATATTTGATGGGTCGAAAACGCGTCCAATAACCTGTAAAGCGTTTCCCAAATAGTGTCTAATTATTGCCTCGGGCCGATTGCTTTTTTACTTTACCGACAAAAGAATGACTCGCATGTTTTTTACCCGTTACATTTTCCAATATCACGAGAATTTGCATTATCCTCTCCTACTTCAATATGGCACCAAGTAACAGATGAAGGCCTTCACTAGTCTACATCGGCAACCTCCACTTCTCTCTGTCTGAGGAAAGCTTATCTACTGATACATGTGCTGTGCCTCTTTCTACACACTCTACCGAGGTGATCGCAACTAGGGAATCCAATACCGAGCCAAAATCTTGATCCCGGGATTTCGGGATTACAATTTGATAATCCCGGCATCCCGGGACTCGTCCCGGGATTGGCATTTTTTCCATTGTTAATATAAAATTTTTATATTTACAAATAACATTGATAAAATCGGTCAAAAATAAATCTAGTATAATTTATACTATTTAAGACATTTATTGTTAATATTGCAGGTATACGTTCAATTTTGAAAATACGTAAGTTTAATGGAGTAAATAATATTGTAATATAAATAATAATATGAATTTAATATGAGATTGCTGTTTCTGATAGTAAAGACTTAATGAATGGGTTAGCGAGATTTAAAATAGTAAAGAAAATCATTGTGTATTTGTGGCCTTTCCGTTTCATAAATCTAATTAGTCAGCCAAATATGAAACTGCCGTAAAACGTATGAGATTATGGTGGAATTACTTTGTTAATAGTGCGAAGCATTGTTTTTTTCCAATCTTTCTCATTTTTATTAATTTATGTGAAAAATAAAATGAATCGCCATTTTACACATGGGTATAAATCAAACTTCTTTCAAACTCAGTTTATTTCTAATGTAGTTATTTGTTATGTATTTTTTCATATAAATTGATAAAAAAAAACAATCCCTAAAGTTTCGGGATTATCTTTATCAATCCCGGGATTCATAGGTATCGAAAATAGATCGGGATCCCGGGATTGGAATCCCTAATCGCAACTGTTTAACATGTGCTTTTTTATTAATACGAGAATAATAATTTGTTCGTTGTGTAACACCTACTCTATTGAGCAAAGAGCAGAAAAATCAAGAGAATATTACATAGGTACATACTCACGTACTTGTAGTGCACCATGCTGTTAACTTATTGATGATTTGAACCTAAAACCACCGGTCGCTAGAATCATCACTACCTTACCAAAAAGCTTCGTTTACCTGGATTTATAAAAATGCATAATCATTCACGCGATGACGTCCCATTTTTTTGTTTCGACCGACCCAACAATCCTAATTACTCTGACTTTTTGTATTGTGATATTTTACCGCTAAAAGCTTTGCTAAAATAAAATAGCACGAGCTTTGCCTGCATTATAAAAGCTTTGGTATTGTTCGAGTACAATGGAGTTCGAGATTTGAAATTCAAACTGCCTATTTGGACACTGTAAGTTAAATGTTTTGTTGTTGTCGTGTTTTGCATTATTTTTAACTGTTTGTAATCAATTATAATAATAACATTTTTATTTCCATTTATATTACAATAATTACCTATACAGTTCAGGTAACTTCATCAGAAACTATCAAGATATTAAAAAGATGCGTATTTTTCATAATTAATATACAAAAGTTCATAATTAATAAACTTCAGTGAAACGGCAAATAATTTTCAACTATAACTAATTACGAGATAAGTGCAAAAATACAAATGAAACATTTGTCAAAATAATAAAATACAATGCTAATATTATTATTATTAACACATTGAAAGTAAGTATAAACTCGATTATAAGAATGTCCTAAGTATGTGAATGTAGGTATTATACATTGTTAAGGCGATACTTCAGTGAAACGGCAAATAATTTTCAACTATAGGTGCGACGAAATTTTGGACTCGCTGGCAATCGGAGAGCGAACGTCGAGCTGTGAACACGTCAATTTGTTTCGTGATGGCGACGGGGGTATTAATTCTTAAATCGTGTAAAGATGACTAAAAAACGTTACCCATTTACTTAAAAAAGAAAACATGTCAATGAATATATTATAATTGTTACTAATACAACAATAAACAGAACATTAATGGACGCATGTTGGATTTATATGACAAATTATATTTCGTTCGGCACGCGTCATTTGCACAATCCGCGCATCGCCTAGCCACGATCTTTTAGACCATGCCTCAACTGAAGTATAGCCTTAAAAAAACTTTTTATTTATTAGACAAATTTTGAACACTCAGTGGTGGTATATCGCACAAGGAAAATGTGTGTAAAGGGGCCTATAAACTTATCAGCACCTCGGACATCTACATACCTATCTAAAACCACTACTGACCCAGTGATAGGTATATTGTAAATATCACAATGGTCGTAGACGTTTTCCGAATCTTTCGACAGCGAGATTCTCATTAAAGTGTTACGTACGATCAGTGTTATATCCGTTAAATTAACGTAGGAATCTTCATCTCCATCGAGCGCAAAATACTCCGAAAAATCTTTGGACCCACGTTGGAAAATGGGAACTACAGAATAAAAATGAACCACGAGTTGGAAGAGCTGATTGAACAGCAAACAATCATAAGATAATGTAAGTCCCAAAGACTACGATGGGCGGGACATGTGGAGAGAATGCCTGAAGTTAGAGCGCCAAGGATCATGAAGTGGCTACCCCAACGGAAGATACCCAGAGGCCGTCCAAGAAGGAGATGGGCTGACGCCGTAGAAGTGGACTGGCTTCATATAGGAAGACCCGGTAACTGGAAATGTGTGGCGAGAGACCGGAGTGAGTGGAGAGCAGTTGTGGATGAGGCCAAATCCCACCCCTGGATGTAGCGCCGTGGAAGAAGAAGATCTTCGTCACCATAGATGTAGCAAGAGAATAAAATATGTTTTCAATAATATATGTATACCTACTTATTAAGATATCCTAATCGGAGCATATGAGACGATTTTTTAAGAGGAGTAGTTGTCAGCTTTTCTTCTAACCCAGTAATCACTAGATCAATCACATACACGATTTTACCAAACGCGCAATCGAACACGTTCTGAACAGTCTACCAAATTAACCAACCGTGGGTGAAAAAATACCTACCTGTATATTATCAGTATTAATTAAATAACAATAAAACGTCTCAATAAAGATATTTTTAATAAAATAAAATTAACCAATCGTCCTTTAGGTCAATATCACTATGGCGATGCCCGATAGTATTATTTAATTGGCCAAGTCTAGTCACAAGTTAAAAAAGACCAGTGATTTTATATAAACGTTGATTTTTTGCAGAACCTAATGATACGTTTATTAAAGACAATTTAAAATTGTATTAAAAGGGAAAATGGACAGAATCCGCCCCCTATCATAGTATTACGTTCTATAGAACACAACAATTCATCCCCAAAGTAACTGTTTTAAATAAAAATAATATCTCCATACCTATTATAAATACATATTTTAAAATGGCATATTTAAAAATGAATGGATCAAACGTTTGCTAGTTTGTAATATTACATTTGAAGAAAGCTTTAGCTTGACTTCAATTACATAATTCGTATAATTATGTTAATATGGAACTTCTTCTTCTTCGGCCATATCCGCCCCTTAGTTGGAGCATATGGATACCACGCGGCACCTCCAAGAATCCCCGTCGCTCGCCAGTCTTCTTGCTCCGTTCCAGGTCAAACCAGCATCCCGTAGTTCCGCCGTATCCACTCTATCCAGTTGGCTTGAAGAATAGGCAAGCCAGGTTGAGGTTCTCTTCTGGCATCCGCAGTACGTGGCCGAGCCAGGTCCAACGTCGCCGCTTCACTTTCAGCGTGATGAAAGGCTGCTTTGTGCGTTCTCTTATCTCCTCGTTGCTCCTAAAGTTATACTACCGCACACCCAGTATCCGTCGCAAACATCTGTTTTCGAAGCTCAATATACAGTTGTTCTGAGCCTTCGTAAGGTGCCATGATTCGCTACCGTAAAGCAGTACCGTCAGAATGCAAGCGTCGAAGAGGCGGCATTTGGTTTTGACCGAGTACAATCGTGAGTCCCAGACATTCCGCATCGAGTTGAATGTTACTCCAGCCATTCCCATTCGCATAGCGAGCTTTTTCTACAAAATGCCGCAATGTGTACCTCCAGGTACTTGAAGCTGTCGACGCTCTCAATGTTTTGTCCATCGCTAATCAGAGGGAAATCTGGATCAGGACAGGTACTATTACACAAAACGTTGGTTTTCTTCACGTTGATTTTCAAACCAACGCGAGATGAGTTGTTATGTAATCTATCGATTGTCTTTTGAATGCCCTCGATTGAGTTGTCGAACAGGACCTGCGTCATCGGCACCCTGTTAACACCCTGGGAACACCCTGTTAATAATTATTCGAAAACAATATACTTAATAAGAGGAAACAAAAAATGTAAATAATTAATGCAATCTGTGGTGTCAGAGCTTCTGAATTTTTTTAATCCGTGATTAGTCTATGAATCCATGCATGCAATCTTGCAACTTGCACAATAATACGTGTTTACACGTGCATTTTATTGTTATGTTTCAGATATGGGTAAATATATCTTTGAAAACGTATTATAATAAAGTCATTTTAATTCGGTACATCATAGAAATATGACACATTGTGAGCACCTCCGTGTTTGAAAATCTGTGCACGAATTGTTAAGGTGATGATTACATCAGTTTATCGAATACCATTCGGGGTTGCTAGGTTACTGAGTTTGTGTATCACCTACCTGTGCTTTAATAAACGACAAACTTACGAACCTATCCATTATTTGAAAAATGATAGCGAATTTCTCATACCCGCCTATTATGAACCATAAACTTTTGTGGGAAATTATGGTATTTATGACTCTGTGATACATTTAATTTAAACTTATATTATGGTTTCGGTCATCTTAGATATTCCATGAGCAGCCACGGTAGATATGTGGATATTTAACAAAAATATTGTTTTTAATGATCTTGTATTCTAAATTCAAACTGTAAAAAATTTACCTATTTAATGTATCTATCTATAATCTATATCTATGGTTGAAATAAAAATATCTGAGATAAACCATTATAGGTACATAGTTTGTGAAACAGAACCGATAGAAACCGTATATTACATAATTAGAGAAACTCAATTTCTTTTGGTGATTCGTCTATTTGAGACGATAGTATACACAAATCGTGGCGCCAAGACGGAGAGTAATCGTGGCTTCCAATCCTCAACTCCGTAACTTGGTAATTGATGGCCACAGCGTGCGCGCCTCAGATTCGCCTACACAACATGATATACACGGGTTATGTTGTGATTCGTCTACCTTGACGATGGTATTCAAGAAACATCATGGCAGCAGCCCCGGAATTAGTCGCGAATTCAACTCTTTAGGCCCTAACCCAAGTTGGGTCAACTTAGAATTACAACGGCACAGTGCGAGCTTCTTAGTTTCGTATGTACCTACATAATGTGTGAGAGACATAGTTTGACTTTGAGTATTGTTGAATGCTGGCCATTAGCTTCAAGAATATGCTGATGCCAGGCAGTTTATTGTTTCCGTTGTTGTTTTATCTACCTACATACTATACTATAAGGCGCATGAGACTTAAGGTAAGAACACACAGTCTACCTAATGGTATGTTGGTGGTGAAACACATCAGTCTTAGAAACTTGTTTATTTGGTGTTAGCATCATTCATCTTCTTAATCTTCATCGTCGGAGCCTCATAGCTGAGGGTCGTGACTCGAATAGGTTCCCAACTTCATGTCCGAATTCACCATGAATTCAAGATGTAATTCTACGAAAAAAACGTGACGCTTTTAACATAAAAGACGCAGTTTCATTTGTGATTTATCTACCCGAGGCAATAGTAAACCGTAAAATTGAATGTTTAGAAACTTTATAATATACTTAAACTAAAATATATTTATATCTGAGTAAATAAAAAAAACACTTCCATGGTGTGAAAATGAAAACACCTTCAGCCAACGTTTATTATTTAAGTCAACTTATTTATTCCAAATATGGGGCGTCTGATTTATCCAAATCATCAAGCCCACCATAATAATATAACAACCGAAAATGTGTGGGAGCAAACATTTTGTGTTTCGTGTTAACGTATTCTGTAAATATATCCCACCCAAAAATGTTTTAGGCCTACTACTTTATTTTTATTAATGCTAATAGCTACATCGACATCTCATGAATTTCAGGAATGAATTAAAAAACAAATCATCCGATATTACTAGAAGTGTTTTAATGCATAATACAAATTGAAATGATTATAAAACTAACATTGGTTATGTTTAAAACTTGTAATTCGCTTTTTACTTCCATGAGCTCGTCGGAATGATATTTTCGAAAAATTGTGACCCATTCAACGTTGGTTACATGTAAATTGTACGTAAAAAATTTAACCGTGGCACAGTTCGCCGTGAGCTTTCTATCGGAAAGAGATGACCCTACACTATACGGTCACCAATTTCATTAGATTCAATATGAACATTAATTCAATTTTCATAGCTGATTTTGGCAAAATTCATGAATTCAAGAACGAAAACCTAACCTAACCTAACAAATAATCCAGTTTATCGACTATTTTCAAAATTTGTTTGTTGCTGGCTTCTTGTAAAGTGTAAACCGACAAAAACCGTGTTTTATTTAGACATGAATTTTATGTCAGTACTATACGACCCAAAGAGGTTGGATGGTCTTTAATATACGGCCATATATTTACGATACAACATTTCACGGTGAAGTGTGATACGGTGAACTGCATACGTACAAGTTTCCGAACTTTTCATCCATTCTTAAATTATAAATGGTTCATTATTTTTCAAATAGTTCATCCATTCACGTATTCTATTCTATTCATTCCAAGCAGTACCTACCTTCAGTAAAAATGGACTCAATTACGTGTCCTTCTCAATTTGATTTTTTTTTATACAACTGATAACTGGTATTTTTTTATAATGTGATATGTATATATTTAATATTATTGGAATATTTATTTTACTATTCCTTGCAGCGTAAATATGGTACATAATGGGGAACAAAGTAAAATAGTTTTTCGTCAAATCTACAGTTTCCAGTCGGTGATGTTTCCATCTGATTCGGGCTACAAACAAACATATTTTAATCACAACGACTAGTCACCAAATAAAGGTATATGTATCTTATAAACTTTAAAAATCTATCGCATTACTATCCTACCTGTCAAATGTCGGTATACTATTAATGTTGACTATGGTGAATGCGGTGAAGATGGGACAGATGCCGAGGTGCTGATGATGTTGGTGAACAACTGGAGGAGATCAGCGGAGAAAAACTTGAGCAGGACAAAATTAATGTATTTGTTTGAAGAAGCAGAAGGCATTATTTGACATGAATTAGCGGCGCATGATCATATCCCGTGAAATTTTTGTGTATAAACCTTCTAATGACTTTTCAGCTCAATATAACTTTCAAATTCACTTGAAAAAGATTTGTTTCTCATCATTGGTCATCAACTCATCATCAACTCGTTGGTCAGAAATTAACGTCATATGATACCACATGATGTGACACCGTTGCTAATGTTATTAATGTTATTATGGTATTATCGCAAGCCACTGCAATCTTCACATATCTACAAACAAAAATACCAACAACACAACTAAAATACAATCTATTTTCGTAGATTTGATAACACCTTCAACAAATAATAATAAAAAAACCCAAGCGCCGTGATAAATTCATAAATCGGCTATTTTGAGTAAACACGTATTTATTCTTGGTAAAAAAAAATAAACTTTCAGCTGCGTAGCCAATGGATGCCAGTGTCCGTCAGCTAATTCAAAACGCATACACTCTGTCGCCCTGGAAACGCCTTGTTTTGTGTTGCATAAATAAGCAAACATCTCAATGTTATCTCACACCTTCCTCACTTCAACACTTTCAGAATCTTGATTGAAATCAATAATATATTAATTTAATTTCTTGTTTATAAATGGGTTAAGTGCTTACCATGCTCAATCGTGAGCAGAGCATATGAGCCTCCAAGATTCCTCTCATGCTGGCTATTCGCCCAATACATTAGATTGCATCAAATACACAGTGAAAAAAGCACACGCTTTTTTGACCATCAGCGAGTTCGAACTCGCTCCCCACAGCTTCGCATTTAAACAAACACGGCCGCTCTACGAACTAGATACTAGGCCAACGTGGGTGAGACACTAATAAATACTATATAATTACTTTTCTGTAATTCTTTTCATAAATATATTGTAGGCATTGCATTACTGTCTATACCAGGGGTTCCCAACCTTTTTGTACTCTAGAGCACATTCTAAAATATCGGTAGGTTGGCGGGCACCACCTATTTTTAATCGACAAACTCCTTCCATAACTTCTCATTTTCCCATAATTTATTAATAAATGAGTTAATAATAAGTAATAAATAAATATCATTGGCCAGTGCCTCATAATTAGGAGAGTATGACGATAATCCTGTTAGTAAACAATCATAAAGATGCTCATCGGTGAGTCGAGATCTATATCTTGATTTTATTAAGTTCAAGTTTGAAAACAATGATTCGCATAAATATGTCGAACCGAAAAATGATTCAATTTTATATGCCGCTTTTTTCAAAAATGGGAACTTTTCTCTGTCCACTGTATTCCAAAAGTCCTCTGATATTAAGGATTTAAGCAAAATATCATTCTTAAGCTCCAAAATTTCTAACTCTAGTTCTTTTGTCTTACCTCGAACAAAATCTGCAATACATGCGGCCATTTCCATTACATTTATTTGGCAAGTAAAAGGATTGATACAGAAGGAAACAATTGGCTCGATATTTGTAAACTGCAAAAATCTCTCTTCAAATTGTTTTTTTAACACTTGAAGATGCTTAATAAATAATGACCCGTTTAATTATTATCGAATAGTGGCGGGCACATACGAATCGTTCCGCGGGCGCCATGGTGCCCGCGGGCACGGGGTTGGGAACCCCTGGTCTATACTCTACATGCTATGGCATGCACCCGCGACGGGAAACGACCACAGTTTCCTTTTATTTGAAAATCGAACACACAATAATTGATGCAAAAAAATCAATGATTATTGTATCTGCTTGTATCAAAATGTCTTATTTTCATATTATAAATACTGATAATGTTCAGATCAATCTAGAATTTAAATGTATTCTAGAATGAACTCGGAAGTACCTACACGGGTTTGAATATTAAATGAACCGCAATAGTTTCATTTAAAATTGCCAATTGCATCATTATTCATTGTGTATCAGTGTTGAAACAGATGAAACGTCAAAATTAGACACACTAGAAACTGGAAGACTTTGTTTGTACCTACATTAATATTAGTTGATAATTATTATCTAGCAACAAATTTCCTAAAACTAATATGTTACAAAATTAAGTTATTCAGGTCGGTATGGACATTCAAACTATACCTAATAATTAGTTGATGATAAAATATATAATAAATTAGTTGATGGTAAAATATATAATAAATATTGGAAACTTTAAGGGGTTACGAATTTAAAAAGATATGTCGATACATACTTACGTATTCAAACGTGTATAATAAGAAGTGTTGGCAGACGTGTCAAAATCATTTTATCCCAAATAAACTCCACCAAAATATTTTTTTATAAAAGCTTCAAAAATGACCATGTTTATGTTAAATTTGTATTTCAAAAAGTGCGTTCCACTGTATGTGGCAATAGGAATCTTAAACGTGGTATCACTAGGGGGTAATTCCACTGGTTAATTTTCACGACATCTAAAACGACTTATTTCTGGTTTAAAAGGGATTCTTTGAAAATAAATCAACAAAGTTGAATTAATATACGGTGACTAAACACACCTTATTATTGAGAAATGGACGATATACCGTGCCCACATATATTTTTACATTTTGGTCGGTAATTAAGGATGCGACAACCCTGGCTTGCTTCAACAATTCTCTCCACCTGGCCCTATCCAAAGTTGTCGCTTACCAATTCTGTACTCCAAATACCTATACGGCAGTCCATTTACGTTTACATCTACATTTTCGGTCTCCCCCTTCTTATGTACCCTGTTGGCTGGATTACTAGTCATTACTCTACATTGTCGTTCATATAGTGAATATAACCTAGTCAGCGTAGTCTCCCAATCCAGACCGTAGTAAGATATCTTCTCCAATCATCCCTGGCTGGCTCACGATACGGCGGACATTTTTACAACGTTTTTATTAGGTCGTATTCTTATTTGTCCGGTGGTTGTTTATCCAGTACAAATCTTGAAATCGATTTTTAACTAACTCCCCGACTAGCTAGACATTTGAAACTTTTGGAATATATCAGAACACGATACCAATGCATTTTTTTAATACTTTTAGCCATCTTTATGTAGAATTGAATTCATTTTCAGTTAATTCTGTTTTGTATGAAAAGTTATTTTGGAAGAAATCCGTAATCCAATCCACTATTATTGGTTGCTAAGGGGTCTGGGGTCCTAGTAACTAAATTATTAATATATACGTGCGTTACCATGGAAATCAATATGAAATGTCAAAATGACATTTCAGTATTATTTTTATCAAGTACAAATTTTTTTGATCGTTTGCTAGCCAAGTCAAGTTTATATTATGATGCAACAGAAAATTTAAAAACGTTGTAAGTATATAAAAAGTTCTTTTTATCTTGAAATTATTTAGAATTAGTTAGCTTTATTTATAGAGTCTGCCATGTAAAATTAAAGATTAATTTAAGGTATGAAAACCGTAGAAAACTATTGAATTTTAACATAATACTCGAATACGTTCGATCTGCCAAGATAACACGAACCAATACGTGCTGAAAGCCATTTACATTATGTATTCACAACACAATATTATGTTTTGCGTAAACAAATAACCACTGAAATAATTCTCCTTTTATAAAATAACAAAGTAACAAAATGTGAAAAGCTATAGGTATTCATCCCTTTAAGTCAATGATATTAATATGGAAGAAGCATCTGGAAAAAAAATGACACTCACTTTTTGTCGGGTCTGCCGAATGGCATAATCTGTTCTAACGCCGTTACAATAAAGGTGATATTGCTATACATTCCCGATGCTTTTTGTCCGTCTGCCGAATGGCATAATTCATATTTTAATATCAATATCGTTCGCTCAAATGAACATTGACACTAGTAGAAACACTGTTCTAACGCCATTACAATAAATGTGATATTGCTATAAATTCCCCATGCGTGTTATTGCATAATGAAAATTGCGAAATTTTGTCACGTGACTTCTACCTATACATGTGCGAACGTCGCTAAGCTAATTTACTTGCTACCTACTGTACCTACTGAGTGCGTTGTCCATTAATAATGTCATTGCTTTAAGTAAATATAATGTAGAAGTTGAAACATTATTATTTAATAAAAGTAAATATTGAACATTTTTATAAAATTTGTAGAAATCAACAATTTTAATATTAGTGTATATTACTGATATAGTAGTAATAATTAGGTACTTATACCTATCTAGGTATGAATATCTAAAATGTAGACAGATGTAATATTTTTTTCTTGTTCGATTAGCGTTTTCTGTCGTTAACATTCAACAACCCTTGTAAGTCGATCGAATCTGTTTTAAATGAGCATAATTCGTTAAATTTTAGTTTAATTAGGTTATTCAAATTCAAATTCATCTATTTTACATTACAAAATGAACATGATAAATTATATATTTAAAGCGTTCACGACGTGACATAAAAAATAAGTGTTAATAATATTGATATAAAAATAAAAGTTGACAGACCCCTTACCTTAAAAACTCACAAAACAATGTCCACCTAACTAATGCTCACGTAAGTGGAATACATCAATATAAGAAGCGATTTGATTGACATAGTTATTACCCTCCCAATTGGCCTTACTAATGACAAATTAGTTCTTATAAGGAAATACAAGGAAAAGACAAGAAAATAGGTAGGAAAGTAGGTAAATTAGAAATATGATGATTATAGTAAGTATATTTAGAACAAATTCTAAGTAATTCAAAAGTAGGTTAGCGAGTAGGTGCTTGTAAGTATCAAGTCGTACCGTTCCTATCAAACATCATGAGAGCGTTATTATCAGATATTATTGATCTACCATGCAATATCAAATTAATGTTCTTATTGAATCTAATAAAATTGGAACATTACGTAACCGATACGACAATTCACAGTGAAGTGTGAGACGGCAAAATGTAATATGTACAATTTACATGTAACCTAATTTAGATATACAGATATGTATAGCGAATAATATGTCTTCCGTCTTCCACATGTACACGTGTACTGCTACATAGTATTTCATTTTCCCTCTGAGCAGTGTTGCCATCTTTTAAAAGTAGAATTATAGTACAGAGCCTCCAAAATTATAGTAGGTATTTGGGGAAAAAATAAAGTACGCGTTGTCATCTGTTGAAAATGTATAGGTTGTTTGTTTCTCAGAGACCCCTTTTTATTTAGGTACCTACTACCTCTTGCCACCAAAAATGCTTACCGAAGAATTCAAGAAATTTTATTTTAAGCCAGTCAAGGGATTTTTTTACGTTTTTCGAGTAATTTTTTCCAAGATCTCCAAATCTTCTTATTTTGAGAAATTATAGTAATTTGCACCAATTTATCGAGAGGAAATATCCAAATTTTAGTACTTTTTACATATTTGTTCCGATATTCAAAATTATAGTATTTTGGGCGTACTATACCTGTTTTATATCGTACATAGTACGCGGACCAAAATTATAGTACAAATACTATAATTATGGTACCTACGGTTGGCAACACTGCCTCTGAGTTTCACATATTTTTATAATCACGTCATGGTAGCAATTAAGATTACATGTGTTTTATTTTGTAAATGGCGAACATATCAGATTGTGGTCATTTCCGCTGGCTCACAAATTGACGGCAGAGATTGCGATCGCCGATCGTAAAAAACGCGGCCAAATCAACAGAAAAAGAATGGTCCCCCTTTGTTCAGAGATGCGCCAATAGATTACGCTAATTTCGAAATTGTTTAACCTCAAAAGGGACCATTTAAAATGTACATTTAGGGCTTTTCTGATACAGATGTACTGATAAAAGTTTGGTGATTTAATTAGGTACCTACCAACTATCAATGTATTGTATGTATAAACATAATTGTGTTTTATGAAGCTTAATTTTATGAAACGAATTTACACTTAAACTCGCGGCGAGACACATAAATTTTGGAGGATTAGAAAGTGTGAGAAAACTCTCGTAAGTATTTCATATGCAGGAAGCTCCCTCCTCATTACAGAAAGCTCTTCCTGTGACGTCACTAGTCATATTTATGAACGAAAAATATAATGGAAAAGCTTCAATTACTGAGAACAGGAACTCGCCATTAACTATAGACGGCCTTATGTCCGTCCCTCCCTCGCGGATCGGACCATAAGAAAAGCACAACGCTGTGCTAATTCCATCGGTCCAGCGATGCGTCCGACGCGCTGCTTATACATGACGGGTGGAGATGAAGTAGACAACTCAAATCATTATCCTAATCTTACTATGTGAGACCTACAAACACAGCACGGATTGTCGTACTCTCAAACGGCTTCTGGATTATGTACCTACAGTGTGTCTCTAAAATTCGTGATTCTTTGATTTTCGATCTGTTGCCACGTCTCACACCCATACAGACATTTGGTCATGGCCCCCACAAAGGGGGGAGCTGACAGGGCTCTAGTCTGGGGGCCTGAACTTAGAGGGGGCCCGGCGTGGTGGGTCGACCAATTAAGTTAAAAAAAATACATAATTTTTCTCTAATAGTAAAAAAATAAAAGAATTAACATTTAAAAATATGTGGCCATGTGATGTAATTTGATGTGATATGTTAATTGTTGATATAATTAAATGATAATTCACGTGTAGAATTTTATTTTATAATTACTTAATTTAAGTGTGTTTCCTGACTTACAAAATGGCTTTTTATCCAATATGGCGAAGGGTTGCATGTTACTTGGTTAGGTACCACAAAAGGAGATCGCGAGAAATGTTTCATAATATTATGCTGAGTGCTGACAACTCAATAAATCAACTGGATTTATTTAAAAATCGCTAAAAATATACGAAATACTTTTAACTCTGGGGTTCCGTGGAAACCATTTGGGGAATACTACTGTAGAAAATCACACTGCCTTAAACCTTTGAGATAGGTAGGGGGGCCGCCATAGATCTTGGCCTGGGGGCCCGCTTCAGGATGTGGGGGCCATGCATTTGGTTATTACAGAAATTACTCTCTTCTCGGTCGCACCCTCAAAACTGAGGATCGTGTCCATCTTGAAATTCAGTCAGCTTCTTTCTATCCGCTCTCCACCCCTCACAGACCTATGTTTCTCTCAGGATTATTCAGATTATCCAGGTTAGTCGCTCCAGCACGACGACGCTCTTCCCTAATAACTACCTAAAACCACCAATCTCCCGATTATCCGATACGCGACGAACAAAAGGTATAATATCCGAAAACCTGCAGAATACATCTCAGACAAAGATGCCATCCATAGACTGAAACCGTACCTATGCGTTTTAGAAACGTGTGCCATACTAAACTTATGATTTTAACATGGAAATAATATATTTTCACAAAGTATATTATAAGCATCTGATCGTATCCGTGTATAGTGTTTATACCAGAGGGGGGCAAACTGCGGCCCGCCGGGTATGTTTTTGCGGCCCGCCACCATTAATTGTACTTCTGATTACGAATAACTTTTTTATAATTAAAAAATATATATTGACATAGATTAAATTTTGTTTAGCAATAGTACGCGACCCATTTTCAATAGATATTGATAGTGTACCGACAGAGCTACAACTTGAGATTATTGATCTGCAGTGTGACACTGATTTAAGAAAATTGCATCGTCGTGAAGAAATCTCCAAATTTTACAATGCCCTTAATTCTGACAAATTCGACCAACTTAAAGATTATGCAAGAAAAATGTTCGTTATTTTTGGATCAACCTATACATGTGAACAAACATTTTCGATCATGAACCTCAATAAAAATTCTTTACGATCAAATATCTCCGATGCCCATTTACAAGCAGTTTTGAGAATATCAACTACAAAATTAACACCTGAATTTAAAAAAATGTTAAAAAATATACAACAGTCTCATTCGTCTCATTAATTTTTTTGTAATGTTTATTTTTCGTGATAATAAATAGTGTACTTATATCTGAAAATGGTATTTTACTTGCGGCCCGCCGCTCATTTTGAATTCTTGAATTTGGCCCTCCATCCAAAAAGTTTGCCCGCCCCTGGTTTATACCATACACTCTCCCTTACAAACTTAGATGGCCTCATATGGTCGATATTCGATATCCGTTCCTGCACCCCGAGTATTTGAATCACCGAAATTACATTGAATGAGAATTATTCATTTTACTTGTGCACTATTTAATTTTTGACTTCTGATAACATCGACTTATCCCCTATTGTAACTTTCTCATTTCCCACGTGGACCGGACAGTTTTTTTTTCATTTATCTTCTCATAATAATAAATATTACGATCGATGCAAAATAATGGTGGTCAATCATTTACCCGCATGATTTTCCTTTTATAACAACATTATCCCACGGTGCCTACCTACAACCTACATTGTCACGTTATATAAAAAAAATAATTGTGTCGGTTTGTAAACGGTAAATAATCAGAAGTCAGAATTCGAGCGAAATCGTACCTACCAAACCCATCTTATAAAATTGAAATCGCAACTAAAATGTTGAAAAAAAAAACAAGAAACTGTCAATAATAAATTAATAATATTCTAAGCGAGTGAATATTTGCAATAGGTACCTATAATATGGGATATTATAGACCGTGGACCTACTTCCCACCACAGAGTGGAGATTGTAGGTACAACTATTAGATATGCCAACATCTCAATGATATCATAGCTTCATAGCTGTTAGTCATTTGCTCAACCGATCAAAATACACGTTGAAAAATATATTTTTTGACCATTGAAGTTAATCCCTCCAAAACAAAACCCGCCACGCACCACAGCCGGTCTTAATCGAGCGTATCACGTGGCCCTACATTGGCGATGTGAAGCATCTAGTTAAGTTTTAGGCCGGGAATGCCATAGGAGAAGATGCCTAGGACTAAGGTTGCTACGCTCAAAGTGAGCTCTGACTGAGTTTAAAGTTACTTTCTAATGCAAAGTGCCGGGGAGAGAAGAGCACAGAGAAATTATGAAAATAAAAATGATTCTAATGTAAGTATATAAAACAAAATAATGAAGCTAATCATACGGACAGCAAAAATTATATGAAGAGATCTTTACGCCCGCAGTAAGACGCCACAATTTTTTTAAATGCAAGATAATTGGCTTTAGTAGCAACTGAGTCGGACGCCCGATGGGCCCAACAGCCGACTTGAGCATCTCCTCCCGTTCGGAGCACATTCTAAGACATTCCCAGATGATGTGGTTGGCAATGTTGGCATCCTGAATTTCCCCTTCGCATGGACATGTCGGATTTTTTGACCAGCCACAGGTATGAATCTGCGACCCACGTCATCATATTTTCACAAATCTGTAATTTAGGCCAATGTATTTTCCAAATAAAATGCCCGCCAGTAAATTGGGAGAAACAGACCATTATACCTAAACATTATTGATGTCTTCTAAAAAGTCACAATTCGCATGCAGCTCAGTTTTGTAAAATTGCGTGGTGCTACATATTCTCAAGCAGTGGCGCACTCAGGATTTAATATTGGGGGAGCCAAAGGAGGAGAATGTAAATTAGTCCCAAAGGCTCTATTTCTTCTTCACAGCCTAATTTCTCGTTTATCGGTCTTTTGTCTATTGCACTCGGTGTACCTACACCATGGTCCCCACATCCTGAAACGTGCCCTCGCCCCTCAGGCTAAGATATTTGGCGGGCCTCCTACCTACCACTAAGATTAAAGTCAGTGTGAAACACTACATTAACGTTTTTCAAATTGTGTTTTAGTTCAAATTAAGGGTACTTACACAGTGAATTATTGGCGATTTTTAATATGGAGCTGTCGAGTATCGACACATAATAATCAAAAAATATATTGTACAATTATATAATTGAAAATGTTCATGGCCATGAAGTATAATAGCGCCGCCAGGGCCCCTTGCCCCCCCCCCCCCCTGGGTGCGCCACTGTTCTCAAGTTTGGGCAGAATTTGAAGCCCGCTAATGTCGAAGACTGGCTTTGTTTGCTCGAAGACTTTTCCATGTAGGTATGAAATTTGACTCGGCTCGTTAAACTTGGTGTGTGTCTGCACAACGGCCTATCAAACACATTCTTCAATTTCGGCGGCAAGCACACGAGATCATTTTCGAATATTTATATCTCGTATGCTTTGCGTTCCCTATCATTGAATTTTGCGTTAATGACAGGTGTCCCATCCGCCGAGGAATCCTGCCAATCCCGAATCTCTTTTTGGGCATCAATTTGCATAATGTCGTAAAATTAAAAAGTCAGCAGCGCATGCCTGTATGCAAGAAGAAATTAAGTGGTTTGTCATATTCACATATTGTAAATGTGCAGCGGTATAATGAGTAATGACATATACTACAAACTGAAAAGAAAATAAATATATATGTACTTCCTACTTGTAATGCGGCCCCAAATCGGTACCTGATAGTATGTACTAAACTATTAAATTAAAAATAATTAAAATGTATAGGTATCTGGTGTATGTAGTGTCACGACCTCGGACTTCGGGTCTTATACCTAGAGTACCTTTTAGGGGTGTAGAGTGGCCTGAACACGCCCTTGGCCTCGTAGTCAAATAAACTGCACCGAGCCGCACCCTTGACCACCCAGAGGGACGTTTCTTTCCAGAAATAAGTCCCACGGCCCGTGTCTTTGAGGCTGAGGACACGGTTCGTGGAAGACCAGGTGTGAACAAATAAGAAAGTATGCGAGACGACGAATGAAATTGGGCTTCACCCCTTAAACAGTATAAAAAGTGACCAACTGTCGCTAACAATAATGTGTGAAACATGTCAGTAGAATGTGTAGACAAAACGCCAATAAATTGCAATACCATGTATAAAGAATGAATGGGAAAAATAACTTGTATTGTAATTGAGAGAGAGGAATGTTAGATAGTGCAAGGAGAAGAAAAAGAGTTGTTAGAAAATAATATGCTGAATGGCAACAATGCCATAATTTGACCGTTGGAGATATTGCAACGTCGCCTTGAAAAAAAACCGTTGAAAGCGATTTTCAAGATGGCGTCAGTGTCGGAAAACAGTCAAGCAATGAACTCACGAAATTTTGTCCTCCGTAAAACAAATTATAAAACAATGTAATAATTATATAACACCCACGTAAATATACCCTGCCGTTATAAAACTAATTCCGGTGCGTTATTTTGCCCAGCCCAAATCCTAAAAAAAAACCATACTAAAGATAAAAAAAAGGACAGTTTACCAGTTACTAACTAAAAATTGTGATACCAGGGTTCGAATTGAACTTTGTCTGAGCTAGACCGGAACCCTGGATTTATCATGTGGCGCCCAACACATGCGGCTTGTGAATTGTACGGATTTGCCGATCCCGCAACCATGAGGACCGAAAAAAATTAAAATAAAAATATTTTTATTTTGTTGTTTTTAAAAAAAAAAAAAAAAAACTAAACGAGTGCACATGTCAATGCGGACACGTTCGCAAACGAAGGCCGACACCAACAAGGAGACATCTGAAGACTCTTTAAACATGGCCGACCCGATTATCGACACGGAAGTGGCCTCCACGGACAACGCGTTCGCGACTAATTTCGAAACAATGCGACCATTTGTTAATGACAGTCCGCGCACCGAAGTGACCACACCTAGTATACCATGTGTACTTCCGATGGTAGTGCCCCGACCAGAACTACCATATAAACCGTGGGCACATAAGCCAGAACTACAAGTGACGTTTGGGGGTAACCCCAAACATAGGGTGGCTACGTTTCTGGCCGGATGCGAAGAGTTCTTCCGGTTGGATAGACCAGACGATGGGTGGGAGACCTTTACCAACCGACTCCGCCGTCACTTTGAGTCACCTGCCAGGACCAGAGAACAACAAGACGAACTGAAAACCACAGCACAGCGTCCTGAAGAAGACCCTTATGCCTTCCTCTTAAACAAGCGAGACCTCGCCAAGGCGTTAATGCCTACTGCAAGTAGTAAAGACCTCGCCGACATATTTTACGAACTTTTTACAGAAAGAGTACAATTGTGGGTGGGAGCGTGCAAGTGGCAGACACTCGAAGAACTACTAGAAGTCGTTCGTGACCTACGGATGATAAAAACAAACCCGACCATCGCCGTACCAACAACCACTCAAAGAAGCACACCTCAAACATGCAGTTGTCAGTGGCGAGGCGAGCAGACAAAACGAATGGAACAAACCGGGGAACACGCGAAACCACGGTCCGCCGAGGTATCGCATACACGCCTCGCACCACTCGCTACAAAAACGGAGAACGAAGTGACCACTAATTATTAAGCACCGCCGGCTCAGACGAGTTACGGGTATAGAGGCCAATACCCTCGACGGGGTTCATTTGGAACTAGGGGCCGTGGAAGTTACTCAAATGCTAACGTAGCTCGGAAGTGTTACTATTGCCCTGAGTATCATGAACATTCCGAGTGCGAGGTACTGAAACGAAGGATCCAGCGAACACAGGAGACACCGAGGGAATGAAGATTAGATGCAGAACCCGACCACCGTCTGAGGCTCGCAGATGGCAGTCGACGTGCTGCATACGGCACTGGCAAAGGTACCGTCGCGCAGGACTCTCTTCAAGTGCTTGTGCAAAAACCTGTGTTCAAAAGTGGAAAGAAGTGTAACGTTAGTCAGGACATCCTTCCGATAGCTGAAAAAGTTATGAAACAGGACCCTCTCCTAGGGGCTGTAAATGTAGCGTCTATATTAAAAAAAAGTATTCGTGACGCACCGCCTGGTGGTTTTTTCCGACCGATTCTGAATAAAACTTTAGCCATATTCAAGCTAAACAATATAAATATTGCCGCACGCCGGTATAGAAAAGTTGGAAAACAACCGCAGGGCGAGCCAATCAAAGCTGTAAATATAATTAGTAGTAATAAAATAATAAATACTGTGTCTAAAATGGCGATGAATGTTTGTGAGATTAAAAATACGAGGATCCATCGACAAGCAGTAAAAACAGCAGAGACACCAGTAAAAACCGTAAGTAGATTTAACGCTGACACTGGCAAAACTGTTATTGATAAACTCTGTATTACACCGGCTCAATTAAATAAGTCGGAACAAACCAGAAATAATATTTATAATGATATGTTGGATATGGGAAGAAAATATAACGATATCATTTCAAATAAACACCGCGTACGATCATTTTATGCATCTCATCGTACTGGGCGGGGAGGCAACGGCAGCGTTAACGCAAGAGTGCGGGGGGAATTATCTCCACGACACACGGGAACTTCGGATAAAAAAAAATGCCCTTACAACGTAAGACAGCTGATTTACTCTACACCACAAATACGCCGGAATTACCGGGAAGTATTATTACTAAGAACGAAATAAACAGGAACGTTCTTAACGAGATAAATGACTTTAATAAAACTCATTTAGCATATAAGGAGAATAAAAATAGACCTATTAAAAAAATAAATAGGGTAACGAATAACGTATGTGCGACTTGTAAGAGTGACTTTTACGGTGTGGAAATAAATAAAATAGATGTGTTATGTACAGAATGTGAGCGATTACCTGCGGATTTAAATGATACAAGAAGTGTTAGTAATAAGGAATTACGTGATGAAATATGTAGCGATCCGATGGAGCCCAGGGTACCGCCTCCTCTAAGCCCCAACCTTCGAGACGACGTCCTAGAACAACTCGGGTCAAAGACGCCTGATGTAGACATGAGAATTGATCACTCTCCGAATACGTCATCGCAACACGACCGACCTGAAAGCGACCCGTCACGAGTGGAACAGGAGATAACAGGAGGCTTGCCAAGAGCATTGCCGGTCGCTCTTAAGGGAGCGAAGAAAAGAAAGAAACGACAAGGTGCTAAATCAACGACGTCTGTGCCCTGCGAAGCTGATTCGATGATCGACGTTGCCAAGGTGACGTACGATAGGATCGAAAACGTGTTAGATACTTTCGTTCAGGGGACGCCTTCAACAGAAGTCGAACACCAACTTATCAAAAAGCCACTTAAATGCCCTAGGAGCGGAAAGAAGGGGCGTGCTAGAAGGCCTCTCTCACCCCCCTCAGCTGGAAATGATCCGACAGTTAACACACCTGCGGACAATGAAAGGGTGGTTACAAGACATAGGTCTGTCGACCTAAACCCTCAAGAACTTAGACGTAGCGGGAGGCGCCGACTGCCGAAACGTTTTTCCCTGCGGACCGTTATACGTGAATCGACGTACCAAAAGGTCACTGAAACACGTACGAAATAACTAACAAAAACGAGTAATAAAAAAAATAAGAAATAAAAAGAAACGAAAGACGCGATACGTATTGTATGTAACCACATAAAATATAAAACCCGGACCCTCGTGTTGTGGCGTAGGACGCCGCGCACGAGGAAGATCAGAAACAAACTTATTACTATATCAGCATAATATAATATAAACTTAACAAATTTTACGAAAATAAATGCGGACTCTTGCATAGTGTCGTAAGACGTCACGCGCGGGAACGAAAGGCGATTAAACTTAGAATTATGATAAAATAATATATTCTGCTAATACTTAACTTTATGAACATGCATCCGGACCCACATATTACGACCAAAACCACAGGCTGTATATGTGGATGACTTGAAAAAAAAATACGCCCATTTGCGCCGACAACCTCCCAGTATCACGAGCTAGATATTGACAGGATTGTTCGGCCGTGAAAACAAAGAAAAATAAACAATATTCACCATCTGATACCCATATAAATAATATCAAAGAAACCATACTGAGATCGTCAAGACGATACCTACTTGTTAGTTAAAAAAAATATATATATACTTAATTTAGATATAACATTAATAATATTATGCATAAACCACAAGTTAAAACTAGGTAAGCAAGTAATTGTCCCACGATTAGATGTTAAATTAGAATATTAAGCTAGATTCCTTTTAGTATCTATTTAGGTTCAATAGGTAACTATTATAATAGGTATCTTCTAGACTATCAGAGGGTAAGACGTGTGGCCACGTGATCAGATGAGAGCCGATGCCGTAGAAAGGGGGAATAAATTAGTTTGCAATTCTCACATCGGTCTAACTGATGCCTGCATATTAAATTCGGACGGATAAGCGAGTCCACTGATCACACGATATGGCTTAATAAAACATATAATCCGACACCCTGATAGCCTACCTGAGAATTAAGTTCGATTTGAATTTCTCTGTTGTATTTGCCAGATCTTTAGTAGATCTGGAAATATATAAATATGTAAACGAATGCATGTATATGTATCGTCACCCGAGCGAACTGGAAGTCCCGTCTAAACCCATGGATTGCGACCAATGCATTGGTAATAACCCTCTCCTCGATTGGGCGGACTAAAAAGGCGCATGCTGGTGTCTACATCGGTCCTTTAGGAGTGATGCTTGATTACAGGCCGAGATGACGTCTGCCTCCCTTTCCGGTTCCTGAGATTCGCGACTCACGGTCTAAATAGGTTGGATGTGGCGAGTCATAGCCCCGATCGTGTCACCCTCTAGAACGAACGCCTAGACCTTAGACACTCTGATTCTGGAGAAGTCTATTGACGAAATAACTTGTAGAATACTGAATAGAATAATAGAAACCTGATTAAAGTAAACATTCCGAGGCTGGAATATATGAGTCATTATTAAACCAAAAGTAATTAAAATAAATGTAAAACTAAACACTGTATACGATATTCCTATACCCAACGGTTTGTCAAGTGGTGGGAACGGTGGCCTATTTGAGACCAAGGATTATGTTCACGCCAAAATCCAGAGAGGTCGAATTGTCACGACCTCGGACTTCGGGTCTTATACCTAGAGTACCTTTTAGGGGTGTAGAGTGGCCTGAACACGCCCTTGGCCTCGTAGTCAAATAAACTGCACCGAGCCGCACCCTTGACCACCCAGAGGGACGTTTCTTTCCAGAAATAAGTCCCACGGCCCGTGTCTTTGAGGCTGAGGACACGGTTCGTGGAAGACCAGGTGTGAACAAATAAGAAAGTATGCGAGACGACGAATGAAATTGGGCTTCACCCCTTAAACAGTATAAAAAGTGACCAACTGTCGCTAACAATAATGTGTGAAACATGTCAGTAGAATGTGTAGACAAAACGCCAATAAATTGCAATACCATGTATAAAGAATGAATGGGAAAAATAACTTGTATTGTAATTGAGAGAGAGGAATGTTAGATAGTGCAAGGAGAAGAAAAAGAGTTGTTAGAAAATAATATGCTGAATGGCAACAATGCCATAATTTGACCGTTGGAGATATTGCAACGTCGCCTTGAAAAAAAACCGTTGAAAGCGATTTTCAAGATGGCGTCAGTGTCGGAAAACAGTCAAGCAATGAACTCACGAAATTTTGTCCTCCGTAAAACAAATTATAAAACAATGTAATAATTATATAACACCCACGTAAATATACCCTGCCGTTATAAAACTAATTCCGGTGCGTTATTTTGCCCAGCCCAAATCCTAAAAAAAAACCATACTAAAGATAAAAAAAAGGACAGTTTACCAGTTACTAACTAAAAATTGTGATACCAGGGTTCGAATTGAACTTTGTCTGAGCTAGACCGGAACCCTGGATTTATCATGTGGCGCCCAACACATGCGGCTTGTGAATTGTACGGATTTGCCGATCCCGCAACCATGAGGACCGAAAAAAATTAAAATAAAAATATTTTTATTTTGTTGTTTTTAAAAAAAAAAAAAAAAACTAAACGAGTGCACATGTCAATGCGGACACGTTCGCAAACGAAGGCCGACACCAACAAGGAGACATCTGAAGACTCTTTAAACATGGCCGACCCGATTATCGACACGGAAGTGGCCTCCACGGACAACGCGTTCGCGACTAATTTCGAAACAATGCGACCATTTGTTAATGACAGTCCGCGCACCGAAGTGACCACACCTAGTATACCATGTGTACTTCCGATGGTAGTGCCCCGACCAGAACTACCATATAAACCGTGGGCACATAAGCCAGAACTACAAGTGACGTTTGGGGGTAACCCCAAACATAGGGTGGCTACGTTTCTGGCCGGATTCGAAGAGTTCTTCCGGTTGGATAGACCAGACGATGGGTGGGAGACCTTTACCAACCGACTCCGCCGTCACTTTGAGTCACCTGCCAGGACCAGAGAACAACAAGACGAACTGAAAACCACAGCACAGCGTCCTGAAGAAGACCCTTATGCCTTCCTCTTAAACAAGCGAGACCTCGCCAAGGCGTTAATGCCTACTGCAAGTAGTAAAGACCTCGCCGACATATTTTACGAACTTTTTACAGAAAGAGTACAATTGTGGGTGGGAGCGTGCAAGTGGCAGACACTCGAAGAACTACTAGAAGTCGTTCGTGACCTACGGATGATAAAAACAAACCCGACCATCGCCGTACCAACAACCACTCAAAGAAGCACACCTCAAACATGCAGTTGTCAGTGGCGAGGCGAGCAGACAAAACGAATGGAACAAACCGGGGAACACGCGAAACCACGGTCCGCCGAGGTATCGCATACACGCCTCGCACCACTCGCTACAAAAACGGAGAACGAAGTGACCACTAATTATTAAGCACCGCCGGCTCAGACGAGTTACGGGTATAGAGGCCAATACCCTCGACGGGGTTCATTTGGAACTAGGGGCCGTGGAAGTTACTCAAATGCTAACGGAGCTCGGAAGTGTTACTATTGCCCTGAGTATCATGAACATTCCGAGTGCGGGGTACTGAAACGAAGGATCCAGCGAACACAGGAGACACCGAGGGAATGAAGATTAGATGCAGAACCCGACCACCGTCTGAGGCTCGCAGATGGCAGTCGACGTGCTGCATACGGCACTGGCAAAGGTACCGTCGCGCAGGACTCTCTTCAAGTGCTTGTGCAAAAACCTGTGTTCAAAAGTGGAAAGAAGTGTAACGTTAGTCAGGACATCCTTCCGATAGCTGAAAAAGTTATGAAACAGGACCCTCTCCTAGGGGCTGTAAATGTAGCGTCTATATTAAAAAAAAGTATTCGTGACGCACCGCCTGGTGGTTTTTTCCGACCGATTCTGAATAAAACTTTAGCCATATTCAAGCTAAACAATATAAATATTGCCGCACGCCGGTATAGAAAAGTTGGAAAACAACCGCAGGGCGAGCCAATCAAAGCTGTAAATATAATTAGTAGTAATAAAATAATAAATACTGTGTCTAAAATGGCGATGAATGTTTGTGAGATTAAAAATACGAGGATCCATCGACAAGCAGTAAAAACAGCAGAGACACCAGTAAAAACCGTAAGTAGATTTAACGCTGACACTGGCAAAACTGTTATTGATAAACTCTGTATTACACCGGCTCAATTAAATAAGTCGGAACAAACCAGAAATAATATTTATAATGATATGTTGGATATGGGAAGAAAATATAACGATATCATTTCAAATAAACACCGCGTACGATCATTTTATGCATCTCATCGTACTGGGCGGGGAGGCAACGGCAGCGTTAACGCAAGAGTGCGGGGGGAATTATCTCCACGACACACGGGAACTTCGGATAAAAAAAAATGCCCTTACAACGTAAGACAGCTGATTTACTCTACACCACAAATACGCCGGAATTACCGGGAAGTATTATTACTAAGAACGAAATAAACAGGAACGTTCTTAACGAGATAAATGACTTTAATAAAACTCATTTAGCATATAAGGAGAATAAAAATAGACCTATTAAAAAAATAAATAGGGTAACGAATAACGTATGTGCGACTTGTAAGAGTGACTTTTACGGTGTGGAAATAAATAAAATAGATGTGTTATGTACAGAATGTGAGCGATTACCTGCGGATTTAAATGATACAAGAAGTGTTAGTAATAAGGAATTACGTGATGAAATATGTAGCGATCCGATGGAGCCCAGGGTACCGCCTCCTCTAAGCCCCAACCTTCGAGACGACGTCCTAGAACAACTCGGGTCAAAGACGCCTGATGTAGACATGAGAATTGATCACTCTCCGAATACGTCATCGCAACACGACCGACCTGAAAGCGACCCGTCACGAGTGGAACAGGAGATAACAGGAGGCTTGCCAAGAGCATTGCCGGTCGCTCTTAAGGGAGCGAAGAAAAGAAAGAAACGACAAGGTGCTAAATCAACGACGTCTGTGCCCTGCGAAGCTGATTCGATGATCGACGTTGCCAAGGTGACGTACGATAGGATCGAAAACGTGTTAGATACTTTCGTTCAGGGGACGCCTTCAACAGAAGTCGAACACCAACTTATCAAAAAGCCACTTAAATGCCCTAGGAGCGGAAAGAAGGGGCGTGCTAGAAGGCCTCTCTCACCCCCCTCAGCTGGAAATGATCCGACAGTTAACACACCTGCGGACAATGAAAGGGTGGTTACAAGACATAGGTCTGTCGACCTAAACCCTCAAGAACTTAGACGTAGCGGGAGGCGCCGACTGCCGAAACGTTTTTCCCTGCGGACCGTTATACGTGAATCGACGTACCAAAAGGTCACTGAAACACGTACGAAATAACTAACAAAAACGAGTAATAAAAAAAATAAGAAATAAAAAGAAACGAAAGACGCGATACGTATTGTATGTAACCACATAAAATATAAAACCCGGACCCTCGTGTTGTGGCGTAGGACGCCGCGCACGAGGAAGATCAGAAACAAACTTATTACTATATCAGCATAATATAATATAAACTTAACAAATTTTACGAAAATAAATGCGGACTCTTGCATAGTGTCGTAAGACGTCACGCGCGGGAACGAAAGGCGATTAAACTTAGAATTATGATAAAATAATATATTCTGCTAATACTTAACTTTATGAACATGCATCCGGACCCACATATTACGACCAAAACCACAGGCTGTATATGTGGATGACTTGAAAAAAAAAATACGCCCATTTGCGCCGACAACCTCCCAGTATCACGAGCTAGATATTGACAGGATTGTTCGGCCGTGAAAACAAAGAAAAATAAACAATATTCACCATCTGATACCCATATAAATAATATCAAAGAAACCATACTGAGATCGTCAAGACGATACCTACTTGTTAGTTAAAAAAAATATATATATACTTAATTTAGATATAACATTAATAATATTATGCATAAACCACAAGTTAAAACTAGGTAAGCAAGTAATTGTCCCACGATTAGATGTTAAATTAGAATATTAAGCTAGATTCCTTTTAGTATCTATTTAGGTTCAATAGGTAACTATTATAATAGGTATCTTCTAGACTATCAGAGGGTAAGACGTGTGGCCACGTGATCAGATGAGAGCCGATGCCGTAGAAAGGGGGAATAAATTAGTTTGCAATTCTCACATCGGTCTAACTGATGCCTGCATATTAAATTCGGACGGATAAGCGAGTCCACTGATCACACGATATGGCTTAATAAAACATATAATCCGACACCCTGATAGCCTACCTGAGAATTAAGTTCGATTTGAATTTCTCTGTTGTATTTGCCAGATCTTTAGTAGATCTGGAAATATATAAATATGTAAACGAATGCATGTATATGTATCGTCACCCGAGCGAACTGGAAGTCCCGTCTAAACCCATGGATTGCGACCAATGCATTGGTAATAACCCTCTCCTCGATTGGGCGGACTAAAAAGGCGCATGCTGGTGTCTACATCGGTCCTTTAGGAGTGATGCTTGATTACAGGCCGAGATGACGTCTGCCTCCCTTTCCGGTTCCTGAGATTCGCGACTCACGGTCTAAATAGGTTGGATGTGGCGAGTCATAGCCCCGATCGTGTCACCCTCTAGAACGAACGCCTAGACCTTAGACACTCTGATTCTGGAGAAGTCTATTGACGAAATAACTTGTAGAATACTGAATAGAATAATAGAAACCTGATTAAAGTAAACATTCCGAGGCTGGAATATATGAGTCATTATTAAACCAAAAGTAATTAAAATAAATGTAAAACTAAACACTGTATACGATATTCCTATACCCAACGGTTTGTCAAGTGGTGGGAACGGTGGCCTATTTGAGACCAAGGATTATGTTCACGCCAAAATCCAGAGAGGTCGAATTGTCACGACCTCGGACTTCGGGTCTTATACCTAGAGTACCTTTTAGGGGTGTAGAGTGGCCTGAACACGCCCTTGGCCTCGTAGTCAAATAAACTGCACCGAGCCGCACCCTTGACCACCCAGAGGGACGTTTCTTTCCAGAAATAAGTCCCACGGCCCGTGTCTTTGAGGCTGAGGACACGGTTCGTGGAAGACCAGGTGTGAACAAATAAGAAAGTATGCGAGACGACGAATGAAATTGGGCTTCACCCCTTAAACAGTATAAAAAGTGACCAACTGTCGCTAACAATAATGTGTGAAACATGTCAGTAGAATGTGTAGACAAAACGCCAATAAATTGCAATACCATGTATAAAGAATGAATGGGAAAAATAACTTGTATTGTAATTGAGAGAGAGGAATGTTAGATAGTGCAAGGAGAAGAAAAAGAGTTGTTAGAAAATAATATGCTGAATGGCAACAATGCCATAATTTGACCGTTGGAGATATTGCAACGTCGCCTTGAAAAAAAACCGTTGAAAGCGATTTTCAAGATGGCGTCAGTGTCGGAAAACAGTCAAGCAATGAACTCACGAAATTTTGTCCTCCGTAAAACAAATTATAAAACAATGTAATAATTATATAACACCCACGTAAATATACCCTGCCGTTATAAAACTAATTCCGGTGCGTTATTTTGCCCAGCCCAAATCCTAAAAAAAAACCATACTAAAGATAAAAAAAAGGACAGTTTACCAGTTACTAACTAAAAATTGTGATACCAGGGTTCGAATTGAACTTTGTCTGAGCTAGACCGGAACCCTGGATTTATCATGTGGCGCCCAACACATGCGGCTTGTGAATTGTACGGATTTGCCGATCCCGCAACCATGAGGACCGAAAAAAATTAAAATAAAAATATTTTTATTTTGTTGTTTTTAAAAAAAAAAAAAAAACTAAACGAGTGCACATGTCAATGCGGACACGTTCGCAAACGAAGGCCGACACCAACAAGGAGACATCTGAAGACTCTTTAAACATGGCCGACCCGATTATCGACACGGAAGTGGCCTCCACGGACAACGCGTTCGCGACTAATTTCGAAACAATGCGACCATTTGTTAATGACAGTCCGCGCACCGAAGTGACCACACCTAGTATACCATGTGTACTTCCGATGGTAGTGCCCCGACCAGAACTACCATATAAACCGTGGGCACATAAGCCAGAACTACAAGTGACGTTTGGGGGTAACCCCAAACATAGGGTGGCTACGTTTCTGGCCGGATGCGAAGAGTTCTTCCGGTTGGATAGACCAGACGATGGGTGGGAGACCTTTACCAACCGACTCCGCCGTCACTTTGAGTCACCTGCCAGGACCAGAGAACAACAAGACGAACTGAAAACCACAGCACAGCGTCCTGAAGAAGACCCTTATGCCTTCCTCTTAAACAAGCGAGACCTCGCCAAGGCGTTAATGCCTACTGCAAGTAGTAAAGACCTCGCCGACATATTTTACGAACTTTTTACAGAAAGAGTACAATTGTGGGTGGGAGCGTGCAAGTGGCAGACACTCGAAGAACTACTAGAAGTCGTTCGTGACCTACGGATGATAAAAACAAACCCGACCATCGCCGTACCAACAACCACTCAAAGAAGCACACCTCAAACATGCAGTTGTCAGTGGCGAGGCGAGCAGACAAAACGAATGGAACAAACCGGGGAACACGCGAAACCACGGTCCGCCGAGGTATCGCATACACGCCTCGCACCACTCGCTACAAAAACGGAGAACGAAGTGACCACTAATTATTAAGCACCGCCGGCTCAGACGAGTTACGGGTATAGAGGCCAATACCCTCGACGGGGTTCATTTGGAACTAGGGGCCGTGGAAGTTACTCAAATGCTAACGGAGCTCGGAAGTGTTACTATTGCCCTGAGTATCATGAACATTCCGAGTGCGGGGTACTGAAACGAAGGATCCAGCGAACACAGGAGACACCGAGGGAATGAAGATTAGATGCAGAACCCGACCACCGTCTGAGGCTCGCAGATGGCAGTCGACGTGCTGCATACGGCACTGGCAAAGGTACCGTCGCGCAGGACTCTCTTCAAGTGCTTGTGCAAAAACCTGTGTTCAAAAGTGGAAAGAAGTGTAACGTTAGTCAGGACATCCTTCCGATAGCTGAAAAAGTTATGAAACAGGACCCTCTCCTAGGGGCTGTAAATGTAGCGTCTATATTAAAAAAAAGTATTCGTGACGCACCGCCTGGTGGTTTTTTCCGACCGATTCTGAATAAAACTTTAGCCATATTCAAGCTAAACAATATAAATATTGCCGCACGCCGGTATAGAAAAGTTGGAAAACAACCGCAGGGCGAGCCAATCAAAGCTGTAAATATAATTAGTAGTAATAAAATAATAAATACTGTGTCTAAAATGGCGATGAATGTTTGTGAGATTAAAAATACGAGGATCCATCGACAAGCAGTAAAAACAGCAGAGACACCAGTAAAAACCGTAAGTAGATTTAACGCTGACACTGGCAAAACTGTTATTGATAAACTCTGTATTACACCGGCTCAATTAAATAAGTCGGAACAAACCAGAAATAATATTTATAATGATATGTTGGATATGGGAAGAAAATATAACGATATCATTTCAAATAAACACCGCGTACGATCATTTTATGCATCTCATCGTACTGGGCGGGGAGGCAACGGCAGCGTTAACGCAAGAGTGCGGGGGGAATTATCTCCACGACACACGGGAACTTCGGATAAAAAAAAATGCCCTTACAACGTAAGACAGCTGATTTACTCTACACCACAAATACGCCGGAATTACCGGGAAGTATTATTACTAAGAACGAAATAAACAGGAACGTTCTTAACGAGATAAATGACTTTAATAAAACTCATTTAGCATATAAGGAGAATAAAAATAGACCTATTAAAAAAATAAATAGGGTAACGAATAACGTATGTGCGACTTGTAAGAGTGACTTTTACGGTGTGGAAATAAATAAAATAGATGTGTTATGTACAGAATGTGAGCGATTACCTGCGGATTTAAATGATACAAGAAGTGTTAGTAATAAGGAATTACGTGATGAAATATGTAGCGATCCGATGGAGCCCAGGGTACCGCCTCCTCTAAGCCCCAACCTTCGAGACGACGTCCTAGAACAACTCGGGTCAAAGACGCCTGATGTAGACATGAGAATTGATCACTCTCCGAATACGTCATCGCAACACGACCGACCTGAAAGCGACCCGTCACGAGTGGAACAGGAGATAACAGGAGGCTTGCCAAGAGCATTGCCGGTCGCTCTTAAGGGAGCGAAGAAAAGAAAGAAACGACAAGGTGCTAAATCAACGACGTCTGTGCCCTGCGAAGCTGATTCGATGATCGACGTTGCCAAGGTGACGTACGATAGGATCGAAAACGTGTTAGATACTTTCGTTCAGGGGACGCCTTCAACAGAAGTCGAACACCAACTTATCAAAAAGCCACTTAAATGCCCTAGGAGCGGAAAGAAGGGGCGTGCTAGAAGGCCTCTCTCACCCCCCTCAGCTGGAAATGATCCGACAGTTAACACACCTGCGGACAATGAAAGGGTGGTTACAAGACATAGGTCTGTCGACCTAAACCCTCAAGAACTTAGACGTAGCGGGAGGCGCCGACTGCCGAAACGTTTTTCCCTGCGGACCGTTATACGTGAATCGACGTACCAAAAGGTCACTGAAACACGTACGAAATAACTAACAAAAACGAGTAATAAAAAAAATAAGAAATAAAAAGAAACGAAAGACGCGATACGTATTGTATGTAACCACATAAAATATAAAACCCGGACCCTCGTGTTGTGGCGTAGGACGCCGCGCACGAGGAAGATCAGAAACAAACTTATTACTATATCAGCATAATATAATATAAACTTAACAAATTTTACGAAAATAAATGCGGACTCTTGCATAGTGTCGTAAGACGTCACGCGCGGGAACGAAAGGCGATTAAACTTAGAATTATGATAAAATAATATATTCTGCTAATACTTAACTTTATGAACATGCATCCGGACCCACATATTACGACCAAAACCACAGGCTGTATATGTGGATGACTTGAAAAAAAAAATACGCCCATTTGCGCCGACAACCTCCCAGTATCACGAGCTAGATATTGACAGGATTGTTCGGCCGTGAAAACAAAGAAAAATAAACAATATTCACCATCTGATACCCATATAAATAATATCAAAGAAACCATACTGAGATCGTCAAGACGATACCTACTTGTTAGTTAAAAAAAATATATATATACTTAATTTAGATATAACATTAATAATATTATGCATAAACCACAAGTTAAAACTAGGTAAGCAAGTAATTGTCCCACGATTAGATGTTAAATTAGAATATTAAGCTAGATTCCTTTTAGTATCTATTTAGGTTCAATAGGTAACTATTATAATAGGTATCTTCTAGACTATCAGAGGGTAAGACGTGTGGCCACGTGATCAGATGAGAGCCGATGCCGTAGAAAGGGGGAATAAATTAGTTTGCAATTCTCACATCGGTCTAACTGATGCCTGCATATTAAATTCGGACGGATAAGCGAGTCCACTGATCACACGATATGGCTTAATAAAACATATAATCCGACACCCTGATAGCCTACCTGAGAATTAAGTTCGATTTGAATTTCTCTGTTGTATTTGCCAGATCTTTAGTAGATCTGGAAATATATAAATATGTAAACGAATGCATGTATATGTATCGTCACCCGAGCGAACTGGAAGTCCCGTCTAAACCCATGGATTGCGACCAATGCATTGGTAATAACCCTCTCCTCGATTGGGCGGACTAAAAAGGCGCATGCTGGTGTCTACATCGGTCCTTTAGGAGTGATGCTTGATTACAGGCCGAGATGACGTCTGCCTCCCTTTCCGGTTCCTGAGATTCGCGACTCACGGTCTAAATAGGTTGGATGTGGCGAGTCATAGCCCCGATCGTGTCACCCTCTAGAACGAACGCCTAGACCTTAGACACTCTGATTCTGGAGAAGTCTATTGACGAAATAACTTGTAGAATACTGAATAGAATAATAGAAACCTGATTAAAGTAAACATTCCGAGGCTGGAATATATGAGTCATTATTAAACCAAAAGTAATTAAAATAAATGTAAAACTAAACACTGTATACGATATTCCTATACCCAACGGTTTGTCAAGTGGTGGGAACGGTGGCCTATTTGAGACCAAGGATTATGTTCACGCCAAAATCCAGAGAGGTCGAATTGTCACGACCTCGGACTTCGGGTCTTATACCTAGAGTACCTTTTAGGGGTGTAGAGTGGCCTGAACACGCCCTTGGCCTCGTAGTCAAATAAACTGCACCGAGCCGCACCCTTGACCACCCAGAGGGACGTTTCTTTCCAGAAATAAGTCCCACGGCCCGTGTCTTTGAGGCTGAGGACACGGTTCGTGGAAGACCAGGTGTGAACAAATAAGAAAGTATGCGAGACGACGAATGAAATTGGGCTTCACCCCTTAAACAGTATAAAAAGTGACCAACTGTCGCTAACAATAATGTGTGAAACATGTCAGTAGAATGTGTAGACAAAACGCCAATAAATTGCAATACCATGTATAAAGAATGAATGGGAAAAATAACTTGTATTGTAATTGAGAGAGAGGAATGTTAGATAGTGCAAGGAGAAGAAAAAGAGTTGTTAGAAAATAATATGCTGAATGGCAACAATGCCATAATTTGACCGTTGGAGATATTGCAACGTCGCCTTGAAAAAAAACCGTTGAAAGCGATTTTCAAGATGGCGTCAGTGTCGGAAAACAGTCAAGCAATGAACTCACGAAATTTTGTCCTCCGTAAAACAAATTATAAAACAATGTAATAATTATATAACACCCACGTAAATATACCCTGCCGTTATAAAACTAATTCCGGTGCGTTATTTTGCCCAGCCCAAATCCTAAAAAAAAACCATACTAAAGATAAAAAAAAGGACAGTTTACCAGTTACTAACTAAAAATTGTGATACCAGGGTTCGAATTGAACTTTGTCTGAGCTAGACCGGAACCCTGGATTTATCATGTGGCGCCCAACACATGCGGCTTGTGAATTGTACGGATTTGCCGATCCCGCAACCATGAGGACCGAAAAAAATTAAAATAAAAATATTTTTATTTTGTTGTTTTTAAAAAAAAAAAAAAAAACTAAACGAGTGCACATGTCAATGCGGACACGTTCGCAAACGAAGGCCGACACCAACAAGGAGACATCTGAAGACTCTTTAAACATGGCCGACCCGATTATCGACACGGAAGTGGCCTCCACGGACAACGCGTTCGCGACTAATTTCGAAACAATGCGACCATTTGTTAATGACAGTCCGCGCACCGAAGTGACCACACCTAGTATACCATGTGTACTTCCGATGGTAGTGCCCCGACCAGAACTACCATATAAACCGTGGGCACATAAGCCAGAACTACAAGTGACGTTTGGGGGTAACCCCAAACATAGGGTGGCTACGTTTCTGGCCGGATGCGAAGAGTTCTTCCGGTTGGATAGACCAGACGATGGGTGGGAGACCTTTACCAACCGACTCCGCCGTCACTTTGAGTCACCTGCCAGGACCAGAGAACAACAAGACGAACTGAAAACCACAGCACAGAGTCCTGAAGAAGACCCTTATGCCTTCCTCTTAAACAAGCGAGACCTCGCCAAGGCGTTAATGCCTACTGCAAGTAGTAAAGACCTCGCCGACATATTTTACGAACTTTTTACAGAAAGAGTACAATTGTGGGTGGGAGCGTGCAAGTGGCAGACACTCGAAGAACTACTAGAAGTCGTTCGTGACCTACGGATGATAAAAACAAACCCGACCATCGCCGTACCAACAACCACTCAAAGAAGCACACCTCAAACATGCAGTTGTCAGTGGCGAGGCGAGCAGACAAAACGAATGGAACAAACCGGGGAACACGCGAAACCACGGTCCGCCGAGGTATCGCATACACGCCTCGCACCACTCGCTACAAAAACGGAGAACGAAGTGACCACTAATTATTAAGCACCGCCGGCTCAGACGAGTTACGGGTATAGAGGCCAATACCCTCGACGGGGTTCATTTGGAACTAGGGGCCGTGGAAGTTACTCAAATGCTAACGGAGCTCGGAAGTGTTACTATTGCCCTGAGTATCATGAACATTCCGAGTGCGGGGTACTGAAACGAAGGATCCAGCGAACACAGGAGACACCGAGGGAATGAAGATTAGATGCAGAACCCGACCACCGTCTGAGGCTCGCAGATGGCAGTCGACGTGCTGCATACGGCACTGGCAAAGGTACCGTCGCGCAGGACTCTCTTCAAGTGCTTGTGCAAAAACCTGTGTTCAAAAGTGGAAAGAAGTGTAACGTTAGTCAGGACATCCTTCCGATAGCTGAAAAAGTTATGAAACAGGACCCTCTCCTAGGGGCTGTAAATGTAGCGTCTATATTAAAAAAAAGTATTCGTGACGCACCGCCTGGTGGTTTTTTCCGACCGATTCTGAATAAAACTTTAGCCATATTCAAGCTAAACAATATAAATATTGCCGCACGCCGGTATAGAAAAGTTGGAAAACAACCGCAGGGCGAGCCAATCAAAGCTGTAAATATAATTAGTAGTAATAAAATAATAAATACTGTGTCTAAAATGGCGATGAATGTTTGTGAGATTAAAAATACGAGGATCCATCGACAAGCAGTAAAAACAGCAGAGACACCAGTAAAAACCGTAAGTAGATTTAACGCTGACACTGGCAAAACTGTTATTGATAAACTCTGTATTACACCGGCTCAATTAAATAAGTCGGAACAAACCAGAAATAATATTTATAATGATATGTTGGATATGGGAAGAAAATATAACGATATCATTTCAAATAAACACCGCGTACGATCATTTTATGCATCTCATCGTACTGGGCGGGGAGGCAACGGCAGCGTTAACGCAAGAGTGCGGGGGGAATTATCTCCACGACACACGGGAACTTCGGATAAAAAAAAATGCCCTTACAACGTAAGACAGCTGATTTACTCTACACCACAAATACGCCGGAATTACCGGGAAGTATTATTACTAAGAACGAAATAAACAGGAACGTTCTTAACGAGATAAATGACTTTAATAAAACTCATTTAGCATATAAGGAGAATAAAAATAGACCTATTAAAAAAATAAATAGGGTAACGAATAACGTATGTGCGACTTGTAAGAGTGACTTTTACGGTGTGGAAATAAATAAAATAGATGTGTTATGTACAGAATGTGAGCGATTACCTGCGGATTTAAATGATACAAGAAGTGTTAGTAATAAGGAATTACGTGATGAAATATGTAGCGATCCGATGGAGCCCAGGGTACCGCCTCCTCTAAGCCCCAACCTTCGAGACGACGTCCTAGAACAACTCGGGTCAAAGACGCCTGATGTAGACATGAGAATTGATCACTCTCCGAATACGTCATCGCAACACGACCGACCTGAAAGCGACCCGTCACGAGTGGAACAGGAGATAACAGGAGGCTTGCCAAGAGCATTGCCGGTCGCTCTTAAGGGAGCGAAGAAAAGAAAGAAACGACAAGGTGCTAAATCAACGACGTCTGTGCCCTGCGAAGCTGATTCGATGATCGACGTTGCCAAGGTGACGTACGATAGGATCGAAAACGTGTTAGATACTTTCGTTCAGGGGACGCCTTCAACAGAAGTCGAACACCAACTTATCAAAAAGCCACTTAAATGCCCTAGGAGCGGAAAGAAGGGGCGTGCTAGAAGGCCTCTCTCACCCCCCTCAGCTGGAAATGATCCGACAGTTAACACACCTGCGGACAATGAAAGGGTGGTTACAAGACATAGGTCTGTCGACCTAAACCCTCAAGAACTTAGACGTAGCGGGAGGCGCCGACTGCCGAAACGTTTTTCCCTGCGGACCGTTATACGTGAATCGACGTACCAAAAGGTCACTGAAACACGTACGAAATAACTAACAAAAACGAGTAATAAAAAAAATAAGAAATAAAAAGAAACGAAAGACGCGATACGTATTGTATGTAACCACATAAAATATAAAACCCGGACCCTCGTGTTGTGGCGTAGGACGCCGCGCACGAGGAAGATCAGAAACAAACTTATTACTATATCAGCATAATATAATATAAACTTAACAAATTTTACGAAAATAAATGCGGACTCTTGCATAGTGTCGTAAGACGTCACGCGCGGGAACGAAAGGCGATTAAACTTAGAATTATGATAAAATAATATATTCTGCTAATACTTAACTTTATGAACATGCATCCGGACCCACATATTACGACCAAAACCACAGGCTGTATATGTGGATGACTTGAAAAAAAAAATACGCCCATTTGCGCCGACAACCTCCCAGTATCACGAGCTAGATATTGACAGGATTGTTCGGCCGTGAAAACAAAGAAAAATAAACAATATTCACCATCTGATACCCATATAAATAATATCAAAGAAACCATACTGAGATCGTCAAGACGATACCTACTTGTTAGTTAAAAAAAATATATATATACTTAATTTAGATATAACATTAATAATATTATGCATAAACCACAAGTTAAAACTAGGTAAGCAAGTAATTGTCCCACGATTAGATGTTAAATTAGAATATTAAGCTAGATTCCTTTTAGTATCTATTTAGGTTCAATAGGTAACTATTATAATAGGTATCTTCTAGACTATCAGAGGGTAAGACGTGTGGCCACGTGATCAGATGAGAGCCGATGCCGTAGAAAGGGGGAATAAATTAGTTTGCAATTCTCACATCGGTCTAACTGATGCCTGCATATTAAATTCGGACGGATAAGCGAGTCCACTGATCACACGATATGGCTTAATAAAACATATAATCCGACACCCTGATAGCCTACCTGAGAATTAAGTTCGATTTGAATTTCTCTGTTGTATTTGCCAGATCTTTAGTAGATCTGGAAATATATAAATATGTAAACGAATGCATGTATATGTATCGTCACCCGAGCGAACTGGAAGTCCCGTCTAAACCCATGGATTGCGACCAATGCATTGGTAATAACCCTCTCCTCGATTGGGCGGACTAAAAAGGCGCATGCTGGTGTCTACATCGGTCCTTTAGGAGTGATGCTTGATTACAGGCCGAGATGACGTCTGCCTCCCTTTCCGGTTCCTGAGATTCGCGACTCACGGTCTAAATAGGTTGGATGTGGCGAGTCATAGCCCCGATCGTGTCACCCTCTAGAACGAACGCCTAGACCTTAGACACTCTGATTCTGGAGAAGTCTATTGACGAAATAACTTGTAGAATACTGAATAGAATAATAGAAACCTGATTAAAGTAAACATTCCGAGGCTGGAATATATGAGTCATTATTAAACCAAAAGTAATTAAAATAAATGTAAAACTAAACACTGTATACGATATTCCTATACCCAACGGTTTGTCAAGTGGTGGGAACGGTGGCCTATTTGAGACCAAGGATTATGTTCACGCCAAAATCCAGAGAGGTCGAATTGTCACGACCTCGGACTTCGGGTCTTATACCTAGAGTACCTTTTAGGGGTGTAGAGTGGCCTGAACACGCCCTTGGCCTCGTAGTCAAATAAACTGCACCGAGCCGCACCCTTGACCACCCAGAGGGACGTTTCTTTCCAGAAATAAGTCCCACGGCCCGTGTCTTTGAGGCTGAGGACACGGTTCGTGGAAGACCAGGTGTGAACAAATAAGAAAGTATGCGAGACGACGAATGAAATTGGGCTTCACCCCTTAAACAGTATAAAAAGTGACCAACTGTCGCTAACAATAATGTGTGAAACATGTCAGTAGAATGTGTAGACAAAACGCCAATAAATTGCAATACCATGTATAAAGAATGAATGGGAAAAATAACTTGTATTGTAATTGAGAGAGAGGAATGTTAGATAGTGCAAGGAGAAGAAAAAGAGTTGTTAGAAAATAATATGCTGAATGGCAACAATGCCATAATTTGACCGTTGGAGATATTGCAACGTCGCCTTGAAAAAAAACCGTTGAAAGCGATTTTCAAGATGGCGTCAGTGTCGGAAAACAGTCAAGCAATGAACTCACGAAATTTTGTCCTCCGTAAAACAAATTATAAAACAATGTAATAATTATATAACACCCACGTAAATATACCCTGCCGTTATAAAACTAATTCCGGTGCGTTATTTTGCCCAGCCCAAATCCTAAAAAAAAACCATACTAAAGATAAAAAAAAGGACAGTTTACCAGTTACTAACTAAAAATTGTGATACCAGGGTTCGAATTGAACTTTGTCTGAGCTAGACCGGAACCCTGGATTTATCAGTAGGTAGTATAATAAATATCATTATTTTTCAACATAATATGCATCCACTGCGGCCCTTCTGTCAAATATGTTGTGGGCCACTGATTTAAAACAACAATATTTCAGGAATCCGGAATTTTCATTTAAGCGTCAATTACATTGAGCTTTTTTACGAGCTGATTATTGGCAAATTTATAATCTGCCTGTAAATTCGCCCAGTGTAATCATCGAATAAGCTAATAAGCAGGTTGTAAACACTCCACCGAGAAAAGTTGAAAGCCGGTCAACTTTTCACACACGCCGGCGTGTGGGCTTACTGCGTCTCCGCAGTAGAGCGATGGTGGTGGAAAAACGAACTACTCATTTTGAAATTTACCTTTTTGACGTTTAATGGAAACATTGTTATGGAGCGTAGCGACCTCCCGGTAAAAAAACGAACTACGTTCCGTCAAAATCGCTCGCTGGCTTGTGGCTTATCAGCGAATGGAAAGTTTTGTGTGTAATCATCAAATCGCAGTAGCTGAACCGCCCGCTTTTAAATTCGCCAATAAACAGCTCGTAAAAAAGCTCAATGTAATTGACGCTTTAGGTACCTATTGGGAAAGGCAACTGTTTGTTTTCCGTGTTTAAGGTTCAAATAGACTATATGACGATCGGGCACATATATGCTAAGAGCGTTTTAGTGTCTATGATCAAATCTATGCCATTCCGACATTTATACATACATATTGTATGACAGCTATGACATCGTATTTACACTCTGTGACACCCTGTGACACAGGACGCCAACATAAGAAACGGGTTTTTCGACATATATATGACCGATCGTCATAGAGTGTATTTGAAGCATTACATTTGTAGCGCTCACGTTAAACATAGATAATAAATAACGATAATCTTACTAATGTAACCCAGTCTCATCGTAATGCTCCTTCCCTTCCCTCTTCTAGTCCCACAAAGAATTATTTATTGAATGGATCCACCTCCCATTATTTTTATATTCCCTGGTAAGGTATAGGTAAATCGTTTTACAGTGGCACCATGGGTACGGCAAATGCGGCTTGCAGTGTAGTGGTATTGTTTGCTAGCATTGAAACAGGCATTGTCGCAAGCAATTCAATAGACGCGCGAATCCCCTATGGTGCCACTGTAGAAAGATTTACCTATAGGTACCACTGGTACCAGTACATATTAAAACATTATGAAAATCTCGGATTTTCTTATTAATTTTATATTACCGATTTATCATTTTTTATAATACTTAGGTATAAGTACAATATTTAAAAAAATATTAAAAATAATAATATTGTATTGTAATGTAATTTATGATATTGTTATTGTATTTCATGTATTGTATGTGGTTAGGGTACTCATCTGTTCTGTGTATGTGGTATACTGATATAGACATCTATTGTAAAACGATGGAACTTTATTGATGAAATAATGATTATTGATACAAAATTACACGAGATGGGTCTTATCTAACAAAGCCTATGCCTGACATCTTATGACAAAAAATATAACAACGTGACACCATAAAGACACGGTCAGATACAAAGAGATTAGACCAATGTCTTTGGTCACATATCATGCACACAAAGTGTGGTAATACTTATTAATAAGAAAACTAGGTACATATTCTAGTGACTAGATAAAACTGTAGCGATTTAAATTTAAATGATCATATTGCGTAGAAAACAAATGGAGCTTAAGGAAAATTATTTCCAAAATCTGGCAGCTTTGTCAAAAAAATCAATGGTACCAACTCCATAAAGTGACAGTTCAAAAAATCACAAACTTCCGAGAAGACTGAAAAAGTGCTAACAAAAATATAATCGAGAGGTTATGTCAGTCTAGGAATAAAAATTTAAAAAAATCCTGTTTCAACAAATATATCGCAATGTTTCGGTCAGGGGCTGTACTATACCTGAGATCATTTTCCAAGTGCGATAATCTAACAGTGAAATTGAAGAATGAATTTCAAAATAACCTATTTTGTAGGTTACGACATTATTCACAAAATGATATTAAAACTCCACAAGCAGATACAGAAAATATTTACGTCGGCACTCTGTCCTCTCAAATTCGCGGCGTGAAAGTGTTTTCGTTGAGTTCAAGTATAATGGGATTGGTTGCACAACCAATTCTATACACCAAGTCAGCTGAATTTGGCAGTACACCGGTGATCATATTAGTTTGTAGCATCGTAGGATTCTTTACGTTCGTAACGCCCCTTCTGCTGCACTTGATCACAAAGAAATACGTCACGAATATAGATTACAACGAACAAACGAAAACATACACAGCAACTACTTTATCATTCTTCGTCTATAAAAAGAAGGTAAATAATTTATTTTAAATAGCTATTTTTATGCCTATGTTGGTTGAGCGGTTACTGCATCAGTTTATGTCATGAGTCGGTACAAATCCCGGATCTGGCAAATTAACATGTTGATTTTCAATGTGTGTTTAGACATTGGTTGAGCATGTGGCTAACATCCATTTTTCGTAAAAACAAAAATCTGTCAATACAACCTCCACCCTGTGGAGGCCCATAATATGATCTTCTTGGGATTGAACATGGCAAAATAAAATAAAAATATCGAAACATATCTAGGTTTGGCAGAAAAAAATGGCGCTAATCCAATGTGTGTTAGTAGTTATGTACTTGTTTGACCAAGCTTGGATATTTTTTTTTGGATAACTTTACTGTTTACAATATCATTTTTCTGATCACGGTTATTGAATAGGTATTAGGTACCTAAAGAAAAAACAAAACCCAATACCAGTTGCGAAGACTTCTTATTAGGTGATGATAGTATGACAGATGACAGAACAGTTTATAAAAAGAAATTGCAGATAGATGTCCGGTGGCGATGCTTTGTCAAATCTTGTGTGATTCTTTATATATAGTCCCAGAATAGTTGATTTAGTATCAAAATAAGTTTCAAGTGAATCAAAAAACTAAATGGCTGCATCAATAGTTAAATAATATTATTATGATTTTATTTTTTTTCGACCATGTCCTATCCTAATAGGATCATATGGGCCTCCACAGGGTAGAGGTTTGTATTAACAGATTTTGTTTTTTACGAGGAATGGATGTCTGCCACTTGCTCAACCTATTAGGTCCATACCCTGACACACACAAATTGAAAAACAATATGTGTACTTGCCAGACCCAGGATTCGAACCTGAGACCCACGGCGTGATAGTCTAACGCTTAAGTCGCGCGGCCACCGTGGGTGTTTGTGATTATGATATACTCGGTATAAAAAAAACCAGACCTACATATCACTTTTATTTATTCGATATTTAGATGCATACTTTTGATGTTTTGTTTGCAATTTGTTATAAAATATTCTCTCGAATAAAAACAAATGTAGTATATTATATATTAAAAAAATACTTAATATTCACATAAACATATCTACTGAAAGAATCATATTCTCTTTTATTCATAAGATATTTGCTATGAAAAGAAGTGTCTTCAACCTTTCGATATTTTTTGTATTTGCTTAATACATAACGTTATATTTTTATTTCAGTTGGAGTTCAAAACTGAGGATGTGGACGTTCCTGAATTGCCTGGAATGTTCACTAGCATCATTGTCAAGGGCAAGCCTCTCTTCATCGAAATGAGACAATTTAAATTCCCCGAACATTACGGAAAGATCATGGGATATGACAAGCCTATCAATTTCAAACTAAGCACCATTAAAGTCCCAACTAATGATAGTGATGAAAAAAAATGAACATAAATAATGAGTTTAATGGGTGATGAATGGTTATATGGGTGTCACTCTTGCCGTTGTAATTATAAGCATCTCTACCAAACGGGTAGGCATTATGATTGTTCATGCTTACACGATTTGTTTTATATAGATTTGTGATGATAGTTTTGATGACAATCAATTATTAATCTTTCAAATGATTCAGCATTTGCTTAACTTGGTGACATTTCCAGACCTGGTGGCAGACTTACCCGATCACAGAATTGATGAAGAAAATAACGTCTACTCAATTCTAAACTATCCTAAATGCCAATTTTTCGAAATAGGTTTTTTTACGTCAATCAATTATATTGAATTTAAGAAGCAATTATTTTCATACCACTTCTTAAGTATCCTAACCCCCGTTTCAGACGGGACACCGGTGTCGTGCTCGTATATAATAAGGCCTTTGTATTATGTTTATGAACACCCAGAGCTAATGAGTCAACGCATAGTTTCGCGATATAAATTAGAACATAAAACTGGCTGCGGTCATAAAAACATGCTTGAGAATGTAGCCGCCGACGGAAAAGTGTACCGGACACGCTTTGAGTCATTAACTCGGGGCGTTCATAAACATAATTCAAAGGCCCTTTTATTCGAATACAATAGCCTCCTTATTATATAAGAGCGCGACACTGGTGTCCCGTCTGAAACGGGCCTAAGTGACGCTATTTGCCAATTAATTGAATTAATTCTTCATAAATTTGAAATTGGAAAAAATTCCCCAAAATTAATTGTAATTTGAAACACAAAAAATATTTTTTTTAATATTTCGATATTACAGAACTAAAATCGAATTAAGTATAGTTTCGTAATTTCGCTTTCATGCAGATTTTATGGTTTGGCGTTTAGGATAGTTTAGAATTGAATAGATGATAATAGATTGTACCTTTGGTAAAATAACTGACTTCTAGAAAGTAGGGAGTTAACAATATAAATTTGTGCACTGTTGTTTATAATATCAGAGTTTCACATTAAAATACATCGTAGAATAATAAACTTACTGTTGGTCCAAAAAGAATTGCACCTTCGGCGAATTTGCCTCCCGCCGGTAGAACTTTGCACCTTTCCTACAAACCATGAGGTGAATGCAAATCATATTCTGGTGAGTGTACTTTATTGGAATTTTTCCAGGGTTGATCTGATATTTACCAAGTTTACTTTCTGAATGAAAGTCGTGTCGTACTAAATATATTTTTTTTGCTGTGAATACCATGCAATGGCAAGCATTTAATGTTATTTCAAATACAACCTAGTCTAAGTATATCTATCAATATTTCAATGTTGTCCATACTGCATAGTACATGGTTGCCTAATTTTTCCAGTTGATTATAACGGTGTCGAATAAGAGTGACACCTTAAACTAGAATCGTTGATGAATGAAAATTTATAATAATCCTAGATTGTTTTATTTATGTTTGTTTTATCTAGTATGTAAGTAATAATTATAATATTACGCATTTCAATTCCTATTATTACTTTTCTCTCACATTAATTATGAATGGCTGTGAATTCAATTGAATATAATATTGTTTTCATATTACAAAAAGCTAATAAATAAATACATTTCGCTACTTCAATACTACAAGGGTGCATTTAAAAAGAACCAAATTTATACAATTGATCCCCTCCGGAATAGTAGCATTACATATCCTGAAATTTTCATTTTGAGATAATACTGTTTAAACACATTGTATCAGTTAAAAAATACTCATGATGTGCCATACATTTAAACTGATTTTACAAAAACTAATGTTATCCGTATACTATACGGTCTCCAATTTTATTAGAGCCAATATGAACATTAATTCAATTTTCATAGCTGATTTTGGCAAAATTCAAGAATGAAAACCTAACGTAACCTAACAAATAATCCAGTATATCGGCTTTTTTCAAAATGCGTTTGCCGCTGGCTTCCTGTAAACCGACAATAAACGTGCTTTATTTAGACATGAATTTTATGTCACTAGGTACTATACGACCCAAAGAGGTTGGACGGTCTTTAATATACGGCCATATATTTCCGATACAACATTTCACGGTGTTCCATTGGGTATTTTCTGGATTTCGGTTAATTAAGAATATCCTCGGTTTTCCGACAAGGCTATCGCAGATCAGCTCCCATTTTATACGACATATACCTATGTGCGCAACTTTTTTCAACTCGAGCTATAATTAAAAATGATAAGCAGTCATACTTGACGGGTGATAAGAACTTCGGGTTTCTCTTTCGTCAGAGCTCTAGTCTGGGGGGCCAGGCTCAGATCAACCAGATAAGTGAGATAAACACAAATTACAAATTTTCTCTAATGGTTAAAAAAAGGGAGCTATATTACTACGCTGATACTAATATTTTTAAATATCCGATTGGGGAATGTTTGTATTAATAAATATAAAAAAATAGCTAAACATACAATGAATACCATTAATTTTACCTCGAACACCATTTGAAAAACACTACCTACTTTAGAGTATCACAGTCTTTAACCTTAGCGATAGGTAGGGGGCCCGCTTCAGCATGTAGGGTCCATACTTTGATGTATAAACTGTTTTACCTGTGATGTGCCGCGGAATTCTGTTAATACCTTTGGTGTGCCATGGGTGAGAAAAGGTTGCGGAGCACTGCTTTATAGTATTGTCTATCGTGTAAATAAATAAGGACAGCAAAGATACTTGACAAATTGGACATCTGATACGAAACTCAAGACAAGCAATCTTTAATAATTTAGGTATTACATACTTTCATTAATAATATAAGATTTGGTTTTTTACTTGCTTAACTTCACTTTATGAATTTTACTTTTATCCGTTGTGTCATAATTTATGTAATTCAGGTTAATAGCTATGTACAAATTATTAATAATATAATGGAATTTAAAAAAATACACCAGTGTTACATTAAAAATATTTTATTTATTTAATTCATGTCTTTTTTTATTCATGGAATGTCAGTAGTAAATTTTAAAATTAGGAGTAAGTATATACAATCTAGGGGAGTAAAGAATACATAAAAGATAATAATAATAAATGTAAGTATTTATAAATTAAAGAAATATTTTAATACACCACGGACGGACACCTGTACAGTCAGAATATTATCTAAATACTTTTGATATTTGTTTATTCTATGATTGATACACAAGATTTAACCGGTTCTATGCCTTCAATGAGTTTTCTCGCTCTATGAGGCCGTGATCAATAGGCCGCACATACGAATTTCGCGAGTTAACTAGTTCGACTTTAAACTCAATTTACTAGCCATTGTCGATTGATTTGTATAATCTAAAAAATTAAATGCACAGAGACATCTGTTTGAATAATTATGAAATGCTAAGCCACAAATCGGTATTACAGCGATTTTAATAAGAGCTACGCTTTACATTCAATGTCTGTCGTTAAAAATCTGTGGCCTGTTAGATGCTGCCATAGTAATATCGTGAGGCATAGAAAAGGTTAAGAATGCAGCATTTGCTTTATTGAACATACATATTTTGGAACATCTCAGAAATATAATTATTTTTGAATAGACTATAATATTATGTTTCTAGGGTGTTCCAAAGTTTTGATATTATTAAGATACTAGATTTTATTATTAGATTTTTGAACGAGAGATTTAGTAGAATAATAAACATATTTTTCAGTCATGCTACGCACAATATAATATCCGATTGGGTGTCACCCTATTTGTTTGTTTGTATTTATTTTTATATTCTTCAAGATTATTGAAGAGTTAACTCAAAAATTTTTATAATCAAATCGGTACACCTTCAACGGCTGATGTTCAAACACGAGTTATTTACGGCGATGCACTACTAAATATCAATACTGAAATCATCAAATATTCTTCAAAGATCATTGATATTGGACGAAACTCAACAGTTTGGTCAACAAACAAATTGCCTGTTTCGGCGTATAGAAAACCGTGAGGAAATTCATTCAAGACCATTTCACCCATATAAGGTAACGGTTTGGTGTGGGGTGATGTTCCGATAGTGTTATATTTCTTCAAAGTTTCGTTAGGAAATCCAGATAGAGTTTATGGTGACTACTATGTAGCAAGCTATTTCTGCAGTACAGACTAGACGTATTGAAGGACATTTTCTCAAACTGTATAATGTCGAAATAAGGAAATTTAAATTGGCTAGCATATTCACTGGATTTAGTACTGGACTTTGTTGTGGAATCATCTAAAGTGAAAAGTATTTATTGACAAGACAGCAAGTAAAACATTTGAGACCAAATAGCTGCTATACCGCAAAAAACTCTGGGTAGACTCATGTAGGGCTGTCATATCGAAAGAAAGTATTAATACATTTTTGACACCCTAGAATCATGAAACATGTCATTGGAAAGGCACGAATCTGTCAGCACTCCCAACGACAGACACTTGCCTCAGTATTATTTTCAAAAGTTGATAATCAAAAATATATTAAATTCAATTATCATTTTCTAGTTTATAGTTTTTTCATTGGTACAAACGTTATAATAAAAACAAATTGGCTGTTTAAATATTGGACACAGGTATACTACCTGAGCTAACTTTCGAAAGCTATCTCAAATACATGACAAGAGAAAATATTTAGTTGGTATTTTTTGCTGTATTTAGTTTGTACTAAAACTCTCGTCTAAGATCAGTTTGATAAAAAACTTTACAATCTGACTGCAAGCATCCCAATATTATTTATAACATAATTCATTTTTACAGAATAATAATACAACTAAATAAAATAACCAGTCAAATTCCGGACAGTATTATATCGAGGAAATCGATTTCAAAAATAAAATAATTTCTCTCAATATTTTAATATTTACATTTTATAAAATGTTGCCGCCAATTAAAAATTTACAATGTTTCACGGGGAGCATTTTATTTTAAACATTGATAAATAGATTCTTATAATTAGGTAATTGTAATCTAGAGCGTACAAATAGAGAGATCAATCTCTCTGTAAATCTGTAGGAAAGGCATTTTAGTTATTTCTTATTACTTGAGCAGGAACAATTAATCACAATAATTAATTATCAACTTTTTATCATGCCACTTTATTTTATTTATTTTAATATTATCATTACGGATTTTTAAAACTATATCTTTTCAAACACTCTTTGACTAGCTTATGAAAATAATTCAATTTATTATTGCGTGAAGTTATAAATTACTCTTAAAATAGATTTTATATCAATTGAAAATGAATGTTTAAAAATCCCTTGTTTCAATAATTAGGTACTGTATATTAACAAAATAGCGTATATAAAGTGATACGTATCTACAATATATTTATAGGTACATATTTTATGATCACATATAAAAATATTTTCCAAATTTCTGAAATATGAAATACAATATATTTTATAATACATCATTTGAATCAAAAGATGTGTATTTATTATCTTTTTTTAAAAAATACACATTGTATTAAACTTAAAAATTTAAAAGCGTGTTAATATCATTTCATAATTATTATAAGTATTAGAAATATTTTTGTATAAAAAGTCGGTCGAAATATTGGGTTTTGAGCTGAATTTACATAAAAGATATTTAAAAAAAACAATAGTACATTGAAAATTTCCAAGAAACTATTACTCATAAATAACTACAATGGCAACAATTGTTTTTAAATCGCACTTTCATATCATCACATGGCATTTTCTAATAATTATTGCAAACTCGACAATGGATATACTATTTGCTATACCTATGGAACAATATGTATTATAATTTAAAACTCATATTTAGACAATCGCCTAGTGCAGTTGAGTAAATAGAAAAATATTCTGAATTGCTAAGCGGTACACAAAAGTCAATACAAAATAGCTACTCTAACGCAGCGTGCATTGTGTCAGAACATTTAACGTTCGGATAATTTTTATATTAAGTTGAGGGTTGTTTTCACGGTGAGATTTTTTTAGTGAGAGTAACAACTCAAGAGATATTTACCAATAGGATCTGATTAAAGCATATTATGCTTCTGTTAAAGTGACAGATAATCAAATTGTATGCACACTAAAAAAAAAAATACATATTCCAAACTCAACTGTAATGTGTTTTGACATTTAATTGTTATTCTTTTGTTTTTTTCTGTCATAATTAATATGATTTTGAAAATGTTTGACTAGGAGTTTAAATATTGAGACAAATAAACTCTTATGTTAGACAACAGCAAATTACAAGATAATATTTCATATTACCATAAATACACATAATATGTGGAGCTCAAGAGAGTGATAAAGGAACAAATTTTCGAACACGGATTACTGATTTTTTAATATTCCATATAAATAAAGAGATAAAAGATTCTTTTTATTATTATTTCATCTAATTTTAAAAAAAAATCAATTATATTCGTACATACACCCCATAACATTATCAACTCCCGAGACCATCGTGATACATAAATATTTATGAGTTTTATGGGCACGTGCGGTTAGATGTGAAACTCGTGCAAAACCGTTTTTATGTCATTTATTTGGATATTTGCTTATTCTTGAATTTTGTCTCATAAAAGAAAAGCTCTCAAGGTGGAAACAGCCTTTTCATAAGAAGATATCGCCACTAGTACACTTTGCCACAAAACAGTTAATATTTTATTATTTCACTGGAATTTTGTTGAGACACGAATGTTATAATATAAATGAGGACAATCCTCTAGTTTGACGCTAAATTCAACAGTGGAACGACTGGCAGAAACAATGGTTGGTTGTAAGTGATTTGTATTTTTAAAAATCTACTTGAAAAACTCTAAAACTAATATTCTAAATTTATTTGCAATCAAAGTTAATTGACTTGAAAAATGGGTTCATTGGGTTCTTCTCAAAAATCTAACACTCGTATAAAATTTAGAATCCTAATGGGAATAGTAACAATTCACATTAACTATAAATAGTTCTGTACACTCATTATATTTTTTAAGAAATTCAATTAATATTATGACTTCTTGATTAATATTTTAACCAAAATTTTATTGCATTTCGAGTATATAGTTTTTGGTTTATATATTTTTCATGAGTATTTTAACCATAAGCGAAACCAAAGAGCTCATTTTTGTTACAATTGAAATATTTTAATGTCGATACATCCTTTAAACTACATGAGGCGTTTATTTTCAAAAACCACAATTGAAAATTTGTAGTAACAATGTTTTTGTGTGGCAAGTTTATGATATAAGTTTAATTTTAAGAATATACCCAATTTTAACAAATATATTGTAAATATAAGCAACATAAAATATTTGTAATATCGTCATTTTAACAGTTTTTAAAGATTTTTTGGATTATGGAAGTTATAGATCATTACCATATTGTGTAAAATTACACGTAGTATGTACGATTTTTTGTTAAATTTTGGCCGCGTGTGAATTTATTGGTTTTTGAAAATAGATGCCTCATATCTCACGTAGAAATATAAAATTATCTTGACCCTATAAATTGTTGCCTATAAGATCGGATATCCGATTGCATAATACTAAATAGTTGGTTCTTTTGAATAACGCTGTCACCTCGTTTCAATAGTAATAGTTCTGTATTGAAATCAATCATAGTCGTGGATATTGGACGCGTATTGCGGGTCACGTTTGTCGGTGACATTGATGACTGTACTCTCTTCTCCGCATTTGACCCTGGAAGCTTCCCGCACTCTCCTCTCTTTCGCCAGCCACTCGGCGTAGCAGAACGCCATGGTTCCGATCGACGCCAGGGCGATGAGAATTCCAAGCTGTACACTAAGGGGCACGTGGGAAGAATAGAAGAAACAAGCCGCGGCTGCCATCGACTAGAAAAGATATTCACAGACATTATATAATGGTAAAATCGTGTGGAGTGGGTGAAATTAGAGTTTAAAATTTGTTAAATATTGTGCAATTGCTTTAAATATTATTATTTATGTCTAGACATTTTAAACTATTAATTTTTAAAACTACTTTATTCGCAAGGTAAAAGATTTTGAGTAATTTCATATCATTTAATTTGAGTGTCTTCAAGAAAACTATATTAACTGTAGAAAGGAAAAATGGGGTAATCCACACATATCAAATTTTACAGGAGGCATAAAAACGTTTTTGGTATGGTTTTCGGTCAAAGTTAAAATACAAATTAGACATAACCTAGAAGTGCATGACAATTATTTGGTTTTTATATTCCTAATCTGATATAAATTAATGAGTTAATTAAAGAAAAATCAACAAACATGATGGTTAAGTCGTTTTTCCCACTTCACTTCCTTCTTTTTTTTTTAATTGCCAACTAAATTTAGATAATAAATCGGCATTTGCAGCTTACACCCTTTGGACATAATGTGTATTTAATCGAGTATAACGTTATTATTCAATAAAACCTATTTTGAAAAAAACTGAGGGTTACGCCCTTTTTCCTTTCTAATTTTTAATATTATGTAATATTATGTTCATTATCCTTAATATTGAAGGCTTGTAAGTTTTCCGTTGTAGACCCGATCAGTCATTGCATGCTAATTCATAACTGCCACTGTTATTGAAAGATTTATTTTTGTTTTGGTATTCAAAAGTATTTTCCCTAAGTTATATAAGAATATTATCTATGATTGCGGAATGATTTTTATTAGGGTTTAAGCATCCTTTTGCATTTATGATGTGGACTTATATATTAGTAATTAAAATAGTTACCTCGTTTGAATATTTGATGAAATCTTAAAATATTCCGAATAGCAAAGCTGTTGAATAGATTAGAATAATATATATAATCAATTTCATACCTGTGTAAATTTGAAAATGGCAAACGCTGACGTGCTGTTATCTGCAAACGTGCTTCCAAGTGTTGAATAGATCTGCGTATTGTAACACGCATCACCGAACCCGAGCAGGAAACTGCAGAACATAGCGATATATGGAGAGGGATCTATGTATCCCTTTTCTGTCGTATCTCCGAACGGGGCATCATTCGGAAGGTTTAAGAATATCAAGAAGAAGCTGACAATGTGAATGAAGTAGCCCATAATGACAATGGGATCTCGGCCCCATCTCGTTGTCTTTGCTCCGAGTATACCGAACAGCGCACCACCTGAGAGATAATATGATAATATAGCCAAGCAAAACTCGTCCAAATGGATAATTTTAGCAGAAATTCCATGATTGTGAATGAATTTGTATGCTAATTAGAATAATTGTAATTTCTTCTTAAATAAAATTGTTTCCATACAAAAAAATGGAGTCAATGAAGTGAAAATTTGCTAGTTTTGCATAATAGATATTTCCATTATAAATTTGTCCTTTAGTAGGATTTTACATAAAGTTTAATATTTGACAGTTACCCAATACTTCTCCAATTCCTATGAAGACACCAGATAAGCCGACCAGCTGCTTGGCGTTTGGACCCATTTGTTTGGTGAATCCAATACTTGGACTGTATACACCACTGAAGAACGACAGTTCAATTCCTGGAAATAAGGAAATAATATTTAAATATGAGATAAAATCGAGATATGAATTTTAAGCTAATAGCGTTTAATTGACAGATTGTTATTAAAATATTTGTTCTGTATTGATATTAATTTCTTGGAACTGTTTTACATTCTAATTACAGGACGAGGCTCGCTGGCACACAGAGTTCATCATGAGCAATCGTCAGTTCTAAAAATACTATTGCAATGATTCAGGTACCAATCAGATCATCTTGACTCTTATTAAAAGTTGATAAAAGCAGTTGAAAAAAAAGAAATGTCACCTAAAAACATCTCCAGTAGGTACCTATAAAAAAGTTAAAACGAAACAAAGAATTTGGACTCTATATACAAGAAGTTATATTTAGATTCTCTATTAGGAATTTTGAAAACAGTTTGATTTTCGAATTGAACAATTTTATGTGTGGATTGGTAAATTTTCTTTTTCTATTGGTAGTCCCAAAAACAAAATGGTGGCTCGCGTTTGTATGGTTTTAAGTCTGTTTCTTTGTTTACTTTTCTCGCTGTTTTGTATGATTATTCATCTTAAAAATAATGGTGACTGTATTTTTTTGACTGCCTAAATAAAATTGAGTAGGGACTATCTTTCCATGAGGCATCTTTACGCCTGAGGACAGCCCTGCAAATTGGCAAACAAATGTCATAGTTGAAATGTGAAGTTTACTTCAAATAAAACTGCAATTAGAAGTTACCTGTTGCTAACTTAATCAGTAGATTAGAGGTCCTTTTTTGTTTCAATTTCATACATTTTGGCTTCATCTCTATAGAAGATGGCTTTTTTAAACATTTCTGGAATGAAGCGATTGCAGTACTTATAATATAAAGTGGTCCAATATTGGAGCATTGGAGAACAACAATTTTATTTTGTTTTTTTTTTTAATTTGACAAAATTTTAATAATATATCAACTCACCAGTGTAAAAGAATGTCACACTCAATATGAGCATTTCCTTGGTGCAAAACAGTCTAACAGCTCCGCGCAATGCAGCGACAGGTCCTTCAGGCTCCGGTATTATTTCTGTTTTTTCTGTATCACTTATAATTTCCGTTGGACATGCGAGAGGCTCTATTCGCCGAAGAGTTATCAGGAAGCCTATTCCAACTATGGCTAATGCGATCAGCACCCCAAATACCATATTTCGCGTCCCCGAGTCAATTTCGGCCTTCCCTTGAAATTGAATGTAGACAAATAGATTGCCAAGGAACATGCTGAAACAAGGAAAGCATATTTTAATGTAGGCGTTTTATTACATTTGATATTAATTCCTTGAAAGTTTCCAAATGTACATGCACGGAAAAATTTCATAAATTTGTAGCTACTTAGGGCTAAGACACACGGCGCTGCAAGTTGCTGTATTCATGCCGTTTTGACGCGGATATTAGGTTGGTTTGGCAGAGCATTGCTATGGGTTTAGACTGACCTAGTTACCGCATTGCGAACATGGCAACTTGCAGTACCGTGCGTCTTAACACTTCGTCGCTGTAGGATTGGTTTCCTGAATAGACCAAATGCTCAGGAGACGAAAAACAAATTTCATAATTCTATATTTAAATACATGGAGATATTTAAATTGTTGTTTTTCCAGCATATGAATGATGTATTCATTACCATTACTAAGTAATTTAAATAAAAGGATGGTTCTGGTTCATTTAGATACAAAAAAACATTCTGCATTAAAAGGTCGATTTCGACAAAAACGGATATTCGGCAAACCAATCCTATAGCGACGACTTATTGGTAGTGTATTTATCTCAAACGCATCCGTACTCTGTTTAATATTCAAAGTAGTAACTTAGTACGCATGCAGTCAGTAGGGGGGAGCTTTTTGTGAAATGAATAAACTATAACCAGGGGAGGGGTATTTTTATCAAAAGAATCATTTACATTCCCCAAGTTCAATAACCACACTATGGTGATCACCTTGACAGAAGAATAATATCGTCATTCAAACTAGAAAAATGTGTACAGACCTACAAACTTATCTAAAGAACAGTCAAAAATGGAACCACGAACTACCATATGGACGCCATTTTGAAAACGACATTCGAATGTCAGATTCTGTCCAGTTGCGAGTCTTGATTGGATAGTTTTCGACAGTGGCTCCCCCATCCATTCTTTAGATAAGTCTGTAGGTTTGTAACTCTGTTTTAATCTAAAATTGACTTTGAATGGCATCTAGTGGCCGTTGTTAATATCTACCCGTCTTGCAAATGATGTAATTACAAAAAAAATGTAACATTGTCAAATCATGGATGATTTAACTCTATTACCATATAGTTGTATACAAAACCATAAATTTTTTTGTCTCTTGTAAAGTAGCATTTTTGGAGTTCTAGTTTCAACGATGATATGACAATGAAAGAAAAAAACTGAGTACCCATCTCAAAGTTGTCTGTCTATCAAATTAGATCTCCTTTAATGTTTGTGGTTGCTTAAGAAGCGCGGAACACAAAATTAATGGAGATTGGCTTACCCTACTGGGTGTAGTATATCAAGATACGAATCTCGAGTGTGGAAAAATATTGAATAACTTAAGGGGGGACATGCTCAGCATACGTCAAAATGGAGCTTTTATGCTATTTTCAAAGCATGATCCTGGACATTCCTTAAACGTTGTAGATAATCTATTTATGTAATTTCGAAGCCTTATTATCATTGTATTTATTTTAAACATTTGATGACTGCATAAAGTATTTTTATTACATAAAATAATATTCTTTTAAACCTCTCGCTCTAATGTTTTAGAATAGTCATATTTCAGTACGTCCATGTGAAGTGGTGTTAAGATTTTTTTATATTTATTAATTCCCAGGATATTTATTAATGTCCAGGATCATGCTTTGAAAATAGCATAAAAGCTCCATTTTGACGTACGCTGAGCATGTGGGCCGTTAAACAAGTGTAAGGAATATGTTATTTTCAATGGTTACGTATATAATTATATACCATAATAATATGCATTAAAGTTTATCACGAAAATGTAACACGCATTCAATATTTGATGACGGTCGGCGCACTTTGTTTAATGGGGTCTTATTAATATGTTCTGTGTTAACAAGAAGGAACGGGAAATGGTCGCCATTACATTTCTTTTTTTTCTGTCCAATATTTTATTGTATTGTACTTGTACATACCAGTGACGAAGGGGTAGGTAGGCTGTTAAGATCCGATATAAATAGTTTTAAATTCAATTAAAACCTGCTTAATTCAAGCCATAGTAAACAATAGTAAAAAAATATCTGTTTATCTATAAAATATCTAATGCCATTGTCATTTTAGATATTTTATAGATACAAGAATATTTTTTTATCGATTAAGGTTTAGTTAGGCAGGGATTAACGAAATTTAAAAATCTAACACCATTTTGTAATATGTATTCTTAATTCAACGAAAACAAATAAGTGTGAATGAAAAAGTGTGGACTATTTTGTCGGATCGCCCATAACACATCTAAACTATTATGGTTTGGAGGCAACGTTTAATTGAATTTTAAAAATTAACCAGCACCACCTGCAAAATGACTGACAAAGTTTAGTGTGCACTATTTATGTCGAATCTTAACAGCCTACCTCCACCCCTCGCTACTGGTGCATACAGAATTTAAAAAGTAATGATTTTAACTGTCCTACATGTTTTTTTAATTATTCCTATCGGTAGACTACCAGTAATTGGAAATCTGCACTACTTCTACCTCTTCCATCTGAATTATGGTATAAGGACACTCCTCTTTAGTATCGAAATATATGGCACACACTAGATATGGCTATACTAGTTTAATCTGTGATTTTAATTGCTATAGTTAGTTTTAATTCTATTATTTAATTATGTTTTATAATTAATGATATATTTTCATTATTTATTATACACTGTATCAATGATACTGATACAGTATTGTGTTGGTGATAAAAAATAAAATACTACATAAAAATATAATTAAAATATATTAAATTCTTATAAAAAAGAATATAAGTAATAAAAAATTTGGGTCATCAACTTTTTAATTATCAAGTCTCAAGTGGTTGTTAAGTAAGTTTTTTTTATATTTATCTTGTGGTAGGTATTAATAAATTAATATATTGTGACAAGAATTAATATCAACTATTATAAAAATTATAAATTAAATTCTAAAGAAAAAAATACTGTTGTTGGGCTTGAGAATAAAAAAAAAATAGGTACTCTGAGACAAAAGATTGTCATAAATAAGTAGGATGTTATTATGTGAAAAACAAATAATTTAAAACGTCTTTTACCTGTATAAATCAGTATAATTATCTAAAAACCTACCTATTTATTTCACAATAATAATGATTATTAAAATGTTTGTTAACTAAAATAAAAAAAATATTTGGAAAAATGGCAATTGATTAGGATTGTAGCTGTCAGTATATTAGCGATCAAATATCTATTTTTAATGTATCAAATTATTTGACCGCAATAATAATTTCTCAGCGACTCATATAACGGTAAACAAGTTTACTGTTTAGCTGGATCAGCAGATTGATTGGCGATATGAAATACCGTAATGCAATGGAAAATTAGTCGAATAATCCTTTCCCATAGTATCATATTATATTATGACTGTAATAATAAATAAAATTCACAAGCTACTCGTATGTAAACCGCTGACTCGTTCAATATAATTATGTATGGGAATGTAATGTTTATGTATTACTTTTGACTGTATAAATAACGAATAATGATTTATCAAAATGTCACTCGAATCTAAGTACCTGGCTCGTAACTATCTCAGTAGATAATATGTACTGTCTTTGTATTTATACTATTGTACCAATCGTTACGCTGCAAATAAAACTCGCTCCTGCACACATCTTCGACTTCTTCATCATCATCCTCAACACCATAACCTACACATCGAACACCACAGTGGTGACACCAACAGGATGACCAAATATCTTTGTGGTACAATTTAACAGGATTAATGATCTTAAAAGCTTGCTTCCATGGCACTGATTAATACCAATCTATATTATGTTTTTTATTTATAAAATAGAAATACTTCCGCTTTTAGTATTTATTCAGAGTTCACAGAGAATACTTCAAACGGTACATGAAAATAGATTAACAAGATAAGATGACACGCTCGACCAAATAATCAGATGAACTTGCCAAAGGATTAGTTCAGGTAGGTATCACATTTGACAACTAGAAACCACACTTATCACTAGAAACAAATCTCGATAGTGTAAGGCGCTTAGTTTCAAAATAGCGGACCTGTATAATCATAAAGGGTCAGAGCTAATCAGATTAAGCTGACTGGCTTTAAGACTGAGGGATAAAAAATACGGAGTTAACATAATATAGTTAAATCATAATCCATCTACATAGCGCTTGCGGCGTCCAGTCAATGGGTCTCTTTTCGAAGTAACGCCGCTACATCTAAATAAAACCCTTCACAGGAAAACAACATGGCAGCTAAACTAGGCAATCATGCTAACATCTTTAAAATGTAGAGCAAAAGTTGACATCCTTTTTTCATGGGCGGCACAATATATATCTGTGGTTCTCACGTGAAATTAAACTGTGGCCGCACAATTGACATTGACAGTTCTATGGAAACGTCAGGTGGCCCCACCAAATTTCACTTTTGTTGTGATTGAAAAAATTAAAGCTAAATTTTATTTACTTAAAAAATGGATCAATTTATTTATAGACAAGTCCATTTAATAAAAGATATTTGAACGTTTTAGTATCTACATATCTATTTATTTAAAAATAATGTAAATGGTAAATTCCTCAATAGTCCTTTTTTCCTATCCGAGCCGCACGGCTGCTTCTAAGTTTACATCTGTCAACTGGGTTCGATATTTGTTTTTTATGAAGTGCATTACACTGAATGATCTTTCATTCACAATATACAGTAAGTAGTAGGACAATATTAATATAGCAATTGTTGCCAATTCTTTCACAAAAACACATTATGGATCATTTCATCGTGGAAAGAAATTTAAGACAAGTCATGTGTAGGTATTCAACCAATTTCATAATTTTATAAATAAATTTTTGAAATATTATTCTGTAAAGCGCTGGTCAGGCCAGGGCCGCACATGAGAACCACTGATTTATAACGTAGATAGTATAGTAATGATTATCACCTTAGTTTAATATAAAGAAAGTTTGGAATCTAATGAACGTTTCGCATGGCCCCCACAATGGGCTGAGAGGGTTCTAGCCTGGGGGCCCGGTGTGGCAGGTCGACCAGTTAAATGAGATAAACACCCCAAATTTGTTCTGATAGTATAAAAATCGCCTGCGGCGCTTTGTGATACAATTCGATGTGATATGATGATTTATATAGGTAATTACATAATAATTCACGCGTAGAAATTAATTTAAATTATTTAAAGGGTCGCGTGTTACTTGGTTACCACAAAAGGGGGTTACGATCCTTGCTAAATAATTGAATGCAGATTTATATACTTAAAACAAAAAATTGCTAAAAATACACTGAACGCCCTTAATTTTACTCTGCGGGACCCTGGGGTTCCGTTGAGGATACCATTTAGGGAACACTAAATTGTAGAACATCACACTGCCCTTAACCATAGTGATATATATGGGAGCCCGCCAAACATTCTGGCCTGGGGGGGCCGCTTCAAGATGTGGTGGCCATGACGTTTCGTATCATTAGAACACTAATAGAGTAAGAAATAAGACGCTGGCATAGAAAAGTATAGAATATACACTCTACGTTGGCTCATTGATATGGTATGGCACTAATAATCTTTTCTTTATGCCCACCATCTTTGTCGTTATGACTTTTTGTTATGAGTTATGAGTTATGAGTAGGGAATCCAATCCCGAGCCAAAATTCTGATCCCGGGATTTCGGGATTACAATTTGACAATCCCGGGATCCCGGGACTGGTACCGGGATTGGCATTTTTTCCATTGTTTATATAAAAATTTTATATTTACAAATAACATTGATAAAATCGGTCAAAAATAAATCTAGTATAATTTATACTATTTAAAACATTTATTGTTAATATTGTATACGTTCAATCTTGGAAATACACAAGTTTAACGGAGTAAATAATATTGTAATATAAATAATAATGTGAATTTAATGGGAGATTGCTGTTTCTGATAGTAAAGACTTAATGAATGGATTAGCGAGATTTAAAATAGTATAGCAAATAATCATGGCGTACTTATGGCCTTTCCGCTTCATAAATCTAATAAGTCAGCCAAATCTGAAACTGCCGTAAAACGTATGATATCATGGTGGAATAACTTTGTTAATAGTGCGAAGCATTGTTTTTTTCCAATCTTTCAATTTTTAATAATTTATGTGAAAAAATAAAATGAATCGGCAACCTACACATGGGTATAAATCAAACTTCATTCAAACTCAGTTTATTTCTAATGTACCTAGTTATTTTTTATTAAAAGTATTTTTTCTGTTATATTTTCGCTTTTAGTTTATTTTCCATAAAAATGGATAAAAAAAATCAATCCCGAAATCCCGGGATTATGTTTATCAATCCCGGGATTCATAGGTATCGAAAATAGCTCGGGATCCCGGGATCCCTAGTTATGAATGATGTATATATCACATTAAAAAAATTCACGTTTCAGGTTTGTTTTGTCTAAGTAACCCTTTTTCAGCTTCACTTTTATTTATTCAGGCTTCATCTATATTATATAGAGGTTCTACATGGCTTTGTATTAAATTAAGATTTAAAGCTCGGAAGGTAGCATAGCATCAACATAGTGGTGAGGTGAGGGTAGTTTTCGTTAGCTCAGTCATAGTAGGTGCATTTTAATCGAGTCTATTATTCATTCTGTATATCTGTGCAGGTTATGTTCTTTCTGTATTTAAATAAAACGTAAATAGAAATAGATAACGTTTATTTTACCAGTTCTAAACATCAATTTAGACATGAATTAATGAAACCTTCAGAGCAACTAAATCGACACTGGGGACATAAATTTAAACGAATCAATGACATTGCAATACAAAATACCGACCAGAATTAACCACGGTCATCTATATAATATATTATGGCAATAATTTAAATTGTAATGACATTAATGTCATTATTTATTGAGACACTTAACGAAAAATACGACTATCCCCTGTATATTAATTTACTTGGGGTCACCCTCAAATCTTGCGAAAACACATTAGTGTCCCTATCTATAAAATGATAGACCCAAACAATGCAAATTTCGTTAACTTAAAAGTGAGACTTTTGTCTTGACGTGCTCAACAAATATTTGTGTCCGAGATAAAGTTCAATGACCGATTTCGTACATCGTTATAACATTTTATTTGTTTTAGATAAAATTAAATTTAATGTATATAATTTAAAATTCAAGTATTCGTCAGACAGCCAATAACTTAGACGATTTTACGAACCGCGTATTAACATAAGTAACTATATCTACAGCAAAATAATATATTTTTTATTGGAATTGTTTTGTAAAATATCTTGTATGCCCGAAGAATTTTTATAGTAATATACTTTTTACTTTATCGGCAATACAATCAAATAATATGTTGTCCGCCTCCACAATTTTCTGTCTACCTCAAACTCCTTTACCGCATTAGGTTCAGGGATGCTGTGTTTTTCTCTATGTCCCAGATGACGTCTATCGACCCTTATTTTTCTTTTGGTCTATTGAAGATGAGTTTCTATGTTAGGATGTTCTCTCTGCTGGCTTTCAAAAATTATTCACTGTGGATTTTAAAGGTTCAAGATAATAATTTGTAGCTCAATAACCTGTGTTCTGGTGTTCTCTTGCATCCTTGAATAGCCGTGTCTACATTTGGGCATTTTTTCGTTCGTTAGATGAACGCATGTCAGTGCATCCGCAGCCTGCGTATTTCCTCTCTCAAACCGGTTTCAAAATGGCCGTTTTTCGTGAGGAAAGTGCTATAGCACGTAGTCCCATCACTGATGGACTTCTTTTCAAAATCACGTCAGTGTTATTTACCAACTGAAAGATTACGCGAAAAAAATATAGGTAATAGTTTATTGCACTATAATTATACGCCAAATAAGCCAAATAAGCCAAATAAGCCAAATAAGCCAAAAATACTATAAATTTGAAGGATTCAAAACGAGAAACGTGTGCCATAGTTTTTTTTCAAAACACTAATTTTTACATATTTGCATTAAAATCAACAAAATTGTGAACTATTAGAGACACGCTTTCCTCCTAAAGAAAACGCAAAACTACTTGGTGTTAAAACCAGAATTAAAAAGTTGACGTGAAGTGATCAAATGTAGACAAAGCGCTCAACCTCCCTATCTAGAGTGTCCACTCTCCAATACTGTGCCCTAAGCCAGCGAATTTTGGCCAGTCTCTTCGTGTAAGTTATATTGAACTGCTGGACATAGCAAGAATATGTCCCCTTGTACGGCGAGATAATGTATGTCTTATGACCTATGTTAGTGATAAAAACTAAGTGAAGAGAAAGCATTTGCCCCGGCGAGATACGTGTGACGAGCCTCCGTAGACAAATAAGTGAGTATGAACCTACATAATATACACAACAAACAAGATAATTATGAAAAAAAATAATATGCTAACGCCTCTAATATGCTAGAATACTAGATGAAACCAGTACAACATTTATTTTGTAGTCTTCAAACCTTTTACGTGTTCACTCTGCTATTCCTATACGAAACCGCACGGGACTGATGTAACAACCATACACGTTGGAGTTTAAAGAAAGAATTTATAGAGAAAAGAAAGGGGTTGGACTGGCACAGCTAGTCACGGTGGCATTAGTGTCATCTGTATCAGCATACTTAATATCAAGATTTGAATGCGATGATGATTCTACGGAGGAATCGAGATTAACCTGCTCTCCATACGATGCTGCAAAATGCTTTAAAATGGCTCGGTTACATGGGCCTCACAAGGGCGGGGGCTGACAGGGCTCTAGCCTGGGGGGCCTGGCGTGGCGAGTTGACCAGATAAGTGAGATAAACACATATTACCAACTTCTTTTAATAGCAAAAAAGTCGCCTAACATTTTAAAATATGTAGTCGTCGTCGTGCGATGATATTTTTGATTATTGTGTGTCGAAATCCATAATTCAAGTGGATGTATTAATAACACAAAAAAATCGCTAAAAATACACTGAATACCCTTAATTTTATCTCAATCACTATTTGGAAATTACTACTCTAGAGCGTCACACCGCCTTTATGCTTAGCGATAGGTAGGGGGCCTATCCTAGATACTATCCTGGGGATGCTATGTGGGGGCCATGCTCGGTTTATATAAAGTCTGCGTGGCCAATTGGGCCCATGTGTCGACGGACAAACAGCTCCGCTCACTACATGGCCCCCACAAAGGGAGGGTTGACAGGGCTCTAGCCTAGGGGCCCGGCGAGGCCAGTCGACCAGATAAGTCAGATAAACACACAAAACAACACAAATTTGCTTTCATAGTAAAAAAAAAAGTCACAATTTTCCTTCAATAATGTTATTACATAAAATTATATGGTTGTACGATAAAAAATTTAGTTGTGTATCGACACTCGTCAACTCCTAAATTCAAATAGATGTATTAAAATATACAACACAAAACACTAAATATACACATTAATTGTACCGCTTATACCATTTGGAAAACGCTACGGTAGAGCATCACACTGCCTTTATCCTTAGAGTCTTAGAGATAGGTAGGGGGACCCGCCAAAGATCCCAGCATGGGGGCCCGGTTCAGTATGTGGGGGCCATGGCTCACTCAGAATGTAGTAATTTCGTTATTGTTTTTCTTTGGGTGACGTTTTCTATCGAATGTTGCAGTACACAGCCCTATCCTGAGCCAGTCGTATCAGATCCCTGACGCCTTGGACAATTACCTGCTTACGGAGGTTTCGTAGCCACGAGAATGTCTTTCTACCTACGAGTTGGAGTACATCATACTTCTCATTGCGGAATATTGACCGAAGCATGCAGCTTTTTTGCACTCTATTGTGGCTATAAGCTCGTCTTAAAACGTCTTCATTGGTAATGTGATCTGCCCAAGATATTTTTGTGATACGCAGATACAGTCTCATGTGGAAAGCCTCCAGTCTTCTTCCCTTCCACACTTTCTCGTTTCCTGCCCAAACTATCAAACATTACTTGTAATGCGATCATGACCCCAACAAGTGGGGCTGACAGGGCTCTAGCCTGGGGGCCCGGGCTCAGAAAGGGCCCGGCGTGACGAGCCGACCAGATAAGTAAGATAAACACAGATCACAAATTTGCTCTAATAGTAAAAAAAAGTCACCTGCGGCGCTATTTTACTTGGATAATATTAATAATAAAACTATTTGGTTATACGATGAAATTTTTTACTGTGTGCCGATACTTGACAACTCCATAATTCAAATGGATGTACTTGTACATATTAAAAATACGAAAAATTCGCTAGAAATACAATATTTGGATAACGCTACTGCAGCCCGTCACACTGACTTTACCCTTAGAGATAGGTAGGGGGGCCCACCAATCATCATATCCTGGGGGCCCTCTTCAGGATGTGGGGGCCAATGCGATACATTAATAATACGGACTAAGAATGTATGCAAGAGTATAAGTATGCAGACTCAATTATCCTGCGCATATATTATATACACAAGGCGGTTATTAAGGGTAGTTTATCATATGTATCTATTGAGGCGGTTAATTGTTACAATAAGTTGACCGTCTGAACTGTCAAAAAGTGCGACGTTTTAACAGCATCTCTCTTGGCTGTGTTAACTTTTAGAGCGAGATAGACAGTTTTTACAGTTTAGCTTTAGACGGTTAACTTATTGTAACAATTATCGACATAAATATGATAAACTACTCTCGATAGCCGCATTATGTGTAGAATAGAATGGAGTACTTTCATCACAATAATTAGTCCGGATAATTTTACATTCTACTATGCATACTGCATAGTCTACTATCGTAGTAAATCGCACAGAAAACGAACGCATATTTATAGGCCTGACAATATCTGTTCTTATTGTTGATCTGGGAATAATATTGATTGATAAATATACTTTTTAAATTATTAAAAAAAAACTCGCTAATTGGTTGCAATATTTTGCAAAACAAGAAGTTTGCGACATACGTAGCTAAAGTGATTTTAAAATGTTTTGAAAAGGCAGACAATAATAATTATTGAAAGAAACTTTGACATATAAATTACGATAAAAATATCAAAATGGCTATTTTAGGAATTCGGCTGGTATTGTTTGTAATGAAATCAAAAACATCTGATTCGCGCGGACACTGGGAATGGCCCGAAAATATAATAATATGTATATAAAGATAATCAATTCATAATAATAATATACATTTTTTATCTTATTGCGGCCTTAGAATCGAATAAAGATATTCATTTGGGTTAATTTAAAAAGGTTAAGGCTACAAATAATTATTATATTCCCGCGTACTTGAGAATATGTCAAAGGAAGACACAAATAATTAGTGTAAACAAACAGCTGATGAACGATGCCATATCAATAAAATTAATATAGCTAGTGAGTGGCTACACAAAAATAAGTCAAAGACAAACTAAGCTTAACAACCTACTTGAGATACCAACATTGGGTTAATTTATAAATGTTAGTTAATTTTAATTACCTATCCATTATCTATGATTAGATTGTTGATTTGATTATAAGTGATTTATTGTGACTAAGGCCAATAAACAATGTAGTAACTATAATTAATTACATATCTATTGTCTATGATGACAAGATGATTCTCTAAATCTAATTTGGAAAAAATCCCATTGACACGTCATACAAAAAAATAATTATAAAAAATGGGAGCAGTAATCAATGCATTACAACATTATTAAATGATTAATCCCTTATATCAATTAAATGCTTTGAAGTGGTTTACTTATATTGATGGACTGAGATTATGTTTTTTTTCTGGGACAGTCTTGTTTTCGATTATCACAGATATTACAATTAATTATTTGTGTTAGTAGTTCTCATTTTTAATTAACTTATCCTTGAAGTTTGTTTGTTTAATCTAATTTATAAATATGTGTGCCATTTAGCAAATTGTTATTAATTTGGGGACACGGTTCATTTAATAAACATTCTTTTTTGTTAAAATAAACATTCATTATGAAAATATTTGTCTAATGAACATTTTTCATCGTGAAAAAAGCATACAGGTCCACTCCACGGAGTGGATGTTACACTAACATACGTTTCATCAAATACAAATCATTCGAATACCTACTTAATCTGAACCAAACAAACACACACTGAAAAAAGAAGTGTGATGATACATTTTTTTGCAAGGTAGCCATATAGGCAACGCTGACATTAGTGAATATGGATAGTCATGGCCCACACAAGGGGGGGGGGGGCTGACAGGGCTGTATCCTGGGGCCCAGGCTTAGAGGGGGGCGGCTTGGCAAGCTCAATATTATGAACAGACAACAAAGGCGACTTAATAAAACATTGACTTTTGTATTGTCCATCCATATTGATCTATCTTATACTAAATCCTTTAGAGCAGCGTCTCCCAATTTTTTTATTTCTTTTTACCATGTCCGATGCTAAGAAGAACATACTATGGGCCTCCACGGGTGGAAGTTTGTATTAACAGATTTTTGTTTTTACGAAAAATGGATGTTAGCCACCTGTTCAACCTATTAGGTTTATACTCTGACTTCGAATAGGTACACATTTAAAAACAATATGTGTATTTTCCAGACCCAGAATTTTATACTGAGACTCACAATAATATAAGCCGACGCGTTAGACGCGTTAGACGCTCGTGGACTAATTTAGTCGCACAATAAAAGTTATAAGATTTTTCTCTTAATTAAATGATATTTATAGTACATAATATCATATTATTTATTTATTATCATTAGGTAAGAACAGTAAAAAAAGTTATTATTATTATAGTTAGTTTATTACGCGTATATCGTCTCTGTTCTGGCAGAACACACGAACTGGAAAATACTAGTTTTAAGTAATTTGACTTTGAAGTTGTTAAAATGTTTGAAATGGTCTCTTATGTGAATTAAGTAAGTAATCGTAAAAAGGATGACTTTAAAATAAAGACTGTTTATTTATTAAGAAGGTTTCCAGACGGTAATGTTTGAAATAAGGAACATTGTATAACTAACTCAATATATTGTCATTTTTTGAATTAGTGTCTTCTGCCAGAACAGTGACGATATTATCTATATATATATATATTTATATATGTAGCTACGCGACGTGTAGTATGTATTCGCCGATTATTGATTGCATTATAGTCCTCTATAGTTCCGCGGAATACCAATTGGGAAACACTGGTGTAGAACATCACACTGCCCTTAGCAATTAGTAAGGGAGCCGTCAAAAATCCTAGCCTGGGGGCCCGTATCAGGATGTGGGGCCATGTGGATAGTATTCTTGCCGAATATCAGCAATGGAGACCACGAAAAATTAACGATTCGAAAAGAGTGCAAAAAGATAACCACAGGGGGTCCATGTTATTAATTAAAACGTAATCTGTATACATGCTTCTTTATCAATAATACTGTAACATACAAAATTATTACCTATTCGTTCATAATATCATATCTGTAATAATATAATTAATACACTGTCTTTGTGTGAAGAAAGCGATACACAAATATTATTGCAAGACATTAATAATGTTGATAAGATTTGATAATTATACTTATGTTACGAATTATGACGTTTCCGAGAAAATGAAAAAAAAAACATGTTTGGCAAAACTCAGATTAAATCATATATTTGTAAAAGAAATCCTCGGTCTTAAAAACTCAGACTATTTTATCAAACTTAGTTGTTTTAGCTTATATCTCACTGTTACCATGGGTCCAGTGGCGGGTAAGCCAAAAATCTCTTCACCACCGAGCTGCGTATTGCCAAACCCTACTTATTATAAAGCAAGGCGGAGGCAATTTTCGCGCCCATATCGATGTAGGTTTTGGCGATCGCATTTCAACGTCGCCCATACATACTGCATCTCCAAATCCTACTTAACGGAAATCAGTACACCGTTAGTTTTGTTTCGTTGCGCGTGAGTAGGATTTGGCATTAAATTCTATTGCCAAATGCTACTGCGATGTAATGATTTTCGATAGATACTTTCTTATAAGTAGGGTTTGACAAGTCGCCACCGGGATGGGCTGCGCAGCAATGACACTGAGCAGTATTCTTGACGCCTAACATTTTAGACACCGGAGAAACGACAAAAAGTAAAAAATAGTGGGATTCAAACACATATCTTTCGCTTGTCGGACGTGTGCTCTAGTCACTAAACAATCGACCCAAGTGGTTTCCTTGATGATCCCGTTAAGATCTTTAATGGTACCTACTAACACGATGTTCCTAATACTAGTGGCTTGTTGGAACAATAGCCCCAATCTACGGGTACTACCCTTGGCATTACTCACTCGCTTCGCATTTAGTTTTTTTGCACTCATCTTCGGACCCATGACGATTATAATATAAAAAAGATAAATGGCTGAAATTTGCAACATTTTTTTGTCCCGCCCAAAAAATCTTTTCACATATTGGAATGGACGGTTTAAAGAGAGAAATGTACAAAGATGGTCGATCTATCGTCGATATACGTCTATAGAAAATTTAACATATTAAGACCGTACATAAGTGAAACGGCAAATAATTTTCAACAGTACGTGGAACGAAATTTTGCAGTCGTCGCCAGTCAGATAGCGATAGCCGACCTGTTCGCACGTCAATTTGTTTTGTGATGGCGGAGGAATATATTCTTAAATCGTGTAAAGATGACTAAAAAACGTTCCGCATGTACTTGAAAAAGGAAACATGTCAATGAATATACTATTATCATTGCGAATATAATAATAAACATAACATTAAAAGGACACATGCTGAATTTTTATGACAAATTATATTTCGTTCGGCTCGCGTCATTTGCACAATCCGCGCATCGCCTAATCATGATATTTTAAGACCATGCCTCAGCTGAAGTATAGCCTTAAACATTACGTTATCTTAGTTCATTTTGCACGTGTTTTGAAAGGGGGGGGGGGGGGGGGGTAGATGCTCTCGCGCGGGACGGAGCCCCATCAATAATATATATATATAATTATAATTTTATTTTAATATAGTAATCTTAAACACCTGTCAATTCGGCGCCTATGGTTAATCAGTATTTTTATAATGAATTCAAATACATAGGTACTTATTATTATACTTATTTGGTGAGAATACTTTATTATAAAAACGTTGATAAGAATATATTATTGTCATATCTGCAGCAAGCAGTAAGCTACACAATAATACTGATTATTTTCAAAGTCCCGTCATAAAAACACTGTCTTGGTTCATCAAAATTTGACATGGCGCTTCTAAAATCAAGAGGTCAAAACATATATCGCATATTGTTAGCCGAAAACGCAACACATCTCGTAATTGCGTATTATTATTTTATTGTGGGCTCGTACGTTATGTTTACTTATCAATACACTCGCTAATGCAGCGGTTCCTAATTGTGGTTTGCAAAACGGTACATCTTCTAACTGCATAAATACTCCAGTCTTTTTACGTAAAAATAACCGTTTATTTCGAAATAATTCCTCTACAGAGGACACTGCATAATATATTGTGTAGTGCTAGTTCCCAGTAATAACATACAAAAATCAAAACTCGTATAAATATGATGTAGTACAGCCAACTTAGAAAATGGCGAACGATTTTTAAAAAAATCAGCTATATCTTATTAACGGTTGAAAATATTTAAAAGGTATTTCTAATAAAAGTTAAAGAAAATTAAATACACATCTTTAATAACAGTGGCGCACCCAGGATTTAATATGGGGGGGGGGGGGCAAGGAGGAGAATATAAATTAGTACCATGGGCTCTTTTTCTTCTTCATATAATTATTTTTACATATTTTCACAAACGGCGGTATATTTATACAGTTTCTCCTAATTTTTATTAAATTGGAGGCATAACGGCGTTAACCGTTAAGCGTATCATCAGCGACTGGCGGATTGGAAGTGACTAACAGCCACCATGCTGGACATGTGCGCCTAGTATGCTAAAACATTACTCAAATATTATCGGCTATGCTGCCCGCTTGGTCTAGAGAGCTACAATATTTATGCCGAATTCCACTGAAAAAAAATGTTCTTTTGACTTACACTACCACCGACTAGTGGGTGTAATCGTTCTTTTCGTCGAATATTTATCGTCGATTTTTGGTTTTTTAATATTGAGGTTCCAAAATATTAATTGAAAATGAAAGTGCATTTAACTTATACACAAACATACTCAACACAACACAGCCTAATTTCTCGTTTATCGGTCTTTTGTCTATTACACTCGGTGTACCTACACCATGGCCCCCACATCCTGAAACGGACCCTCAGACAAGGATATTTGGCGGGCCCCCTACCTACCGCTAAGATTAAAGGTAGTGTGAAATACTACATTAACGCTTTTCAAATTGTGTTTAGTTGAAATTAAGGGTACTTATACGGTGAATTATTGGCGATTTTTAATACATCTACTTTAATAATGGAGCTGTCAAGTATCGACACATAATAATCAGAAATTAGTAATAATCACAATTATATAATCTAAAATGTTCATGGCCATGAAGTATAATAGCGCTTTTTTTACTATTAAAGGTAATTTGTGATGTGTGTTTATCTCACTTATCTGGTCAACCCGACACGCCGGGCCCCCAGGCTAGAGCCCTGTCAGCCCTCCCCAGCCATGACCTACACTACTACGGAATTCGGGTGGACGCCGAGATTTTTTTGACAGTTCCATTAAGGATTGGGTTTCTAAAAAAACCCGACATTAGTGTTTCGAAATTTTTGTGTTAGAAATTAAAATATATTTTTTGCCGTGTTTTCATTTGTCTAAGCCCAAGGTACAGTTTATTGGCTTTCAATTATTTCAATGTTTAATATCATTCTGATAATTTTCATGTTTGCGGGGTGCCAGGGCCCCTTGCCCGCCCCCCTGGGTGCGCCACTGTTTAATTAGAATATTTTTATCGTATCTGCAATGGTTTCCGACCTGTAAGGTTTTTGAATTTTGACTTAGCGATTATGTTAAGACATTCTTTAATTCAATGTGCATTGTTTAACACAATTTAAAAATAAAATGGGCGATCATTTAAAATCTGACACAGTCTTCTAAGATGGCGGCAGTAGCGCTTACTAGAAACTAGTCCTACAGGTAAATATGCAAAACACCCTCTGGTGGCTTAAATACAGGTAAAACATTTATTGTAAAAAACTTGTTTCATTTCAACATTTCAAAAGATAAAATCCCAATATGACATGGGCTAAAAGCAAACGTTTACTTATTTAGCAGTTTCATTAATAATCATGAATGGTTAGTGGATTGATACAGAACCGAATAGCTGACAATATGTCAACTCCGTAAAAGTAAATTCTATACGAGGAAGAGAACCTTTCTCATTTTCTCCCATAATTGGTTACATATCTCTTAAGATAATATTATGTAACAACATCTACAAGATGGCATTACAAACACTATTCCGTGTTATTATAAAATAAGTAGGTACAGATTTGTAGTGTTGGGCCGTGAAAAGCAAGTAAAGCTTGAGAAACGCTGTTTTAAGACAATTACCAAGTAAGCTTCTTCATCCAAAGAATCAGTTTGAGGGAAGCCACTAATAAAATAGACCCCAAGTTCTAACTTGTTGTAAGTGCGTTTTATTAGTTTTGTGTAAATTTAGTTCGGAGGTTGGTACACAGTAAATATAAAATATGGAGATGCCTACTGAAAAGAAACCAAAACTACACATAAATAATTACAGGATAAAAAGAACTTTTTATATACAACGTTTTTAAATTTTCTGTTCAATTATTATGCTCAATATGCTCAACCTTGTACTTGATATGAATTGTCATTGTGTTGTTAGTTGCTAGGACCACCCACTTAGCAACCAATAATAGTGGATTGGATTACGGATTTCTTCCGAAATAACTTTTCATACAAAACAGAATTTACAGAAAATGAATTCAATTCTACTAAAAGATGGCTAAAAGTATTAAAAGAATGCATTGGCATCGTTTTCTGATATATTCTAAAAGTTTCAAATGTCTAGCTAGTCGGGAAGTTAGTTAAAAATCGATTAAAAGATTTGTACTGGATAAACAACCACACCGGACAAATAAGAATACGAGCTAATAAAAACGTTGTAATAACTGATTACAATTCATTTTTTTCTCCAAACAACAAGTTTGGTGAAGTCAGTGGCAACCATAAATAATTAAATTGGATAATTTCTGACTTCTTCGTGTATCAGTGGCGGTGGGTGGGGGTAGGCTGTGGAGATCCGACATAAATAGTGCACACTAAACTTTTGTCAGACATACTTATTTGTTTTCATTGAACGAATAATGAAAATTGCAGATTGTGTTTGTTCATTGACATAATAGATTAGAGATTAAAAATTGTCTTATAACTTAATAGTATCTATAAAATATCTAAAATTATGTTATTAAATCATACAATATTTTAGATATTTTATAGATATAAGAATATTTTTATCTTATATGGTTTGGTTTAGGCAGGGCTTTAAAAACTAACCAAAACCATCTGCAATTTGTATTTTTAGTTCAATGAATATAAATAAGTATGCCTGACAAAGTGTGCACTATTTTTGTCGGACCTCCACAACCTACGCCTAACTCCACCCTTCGCCACGGTCATGTACTGTCATTTCCCTCCATTTTGGAAAGTGACAACACTCTCACTTTTCTTCGTTGTGGTTTTTTTCCGTCTGGATTTAGGACTTGGAGGTGAACAAATAACACACCGGAATTGTTTTGGAAACGGCAAGGTATATTTACGTTAATATATTCTAAATGGTTACATTTTTATACAAATTCTTTTCAATTTAATTTTGACGGATAGCGAGGTTAACACTGCTTACTGCGTTGCTGTCAAAAATACTTCTCCCACTAAAACAAACGGTCGGTACGAGCCGTACAAATGCGGCGTTGCCATTCGTATTTTTTTTAACGGCATTCAGACAATGTTGCCGGTCAGATATTTAACATTATTTAATTATTTTCGCAATCAACCCTTACTATTTGTTGGATTTGATACCGACTCGACTCAGATACACAGAAACATCCCCGAATGGGGACCATTCGGGGGTGTAACATAAACGAAGATACAATCTTAGTTGGTGTAATTGTAAAATATAATACGTATTATATTTATATTCTCACCTGGTTTGAAGCATAGCCCAGAATATTCCGGAATTTCTCGAGATTGTCGCTGCGTCACTGTTGAGGGTCAAGTAGTTTCCTTGCCCTGTCCAAATGACGGCCGCACCAGCTCCCAGAACGCAACTGGCCGCGTAAAGCAGCCATGTCTTCGGGAACAGGAATGTAACGATGAACAAACTGAAAAAAAAAGGATAATTTAATCAATTATAAACTATTACTGGTATCAAAAATAGCGACACCAGACACCAACACAAATTTTGTCATTAACAGCGAACCAATCGAACGTGTGACCCATTATAAACATTTAGGTAGGTACATGGGTCAATGAGAAATGGGACCAGTCTCAGGAAATAAAAACTAGAATTGAGATCGCAAGGAGCGCCTTTCTCAAAATGAGACGCCTCCTTAGCAATCGACATCTTAACCTAGGACTGAGACTGCGTATGGTACGTTGCTATGTTCTCTCAATTCTTTTCTATGGTATGGAAGTATGGACGCTAAACTAAGAGATGTCACGGTGACTTGAAGCTTTCGAGATGTGGCTGTATAGGCGCATCCTCAAAATTACTTGGACTGACCGGATGACAAATGTTGAAGTTCTCAATCGAATAGGGAAGGACCGAGAAGTTCTACGTAGTATCAAAACTAGGAAACCACAGTACCTCGGCCACATTATGAGAGGACAAAAATACAGCATTCCCCAACTTATCATTCAAGGAAAGATCAATGGGAAGCGTAGCAGAGGACAGTGCCACATTTCGTGGCTTAAGAACCTCCGTGATTGGTACGAGTGCAGCTCCACTGAACTGTTCCGGGTAGCAGACGACAAAGATAAGCTCGCCTTGATGGTGGCCGACCTCCGCTAGGGGATGGCACAATAAGAAGAAGAATAAATTCAAATTCCATCAAGTACGCTACTGACATTATTTACTTATATGATTAAAAATACAGCAATAAAGGTTATACGGTTAATATATTTGGGGGTGGATCTGCCCAGCTACTAAGATCTCAATACTGAAATTAAATAAATATGCAACCATCTGAGGATATCTGCGAGAAATTGTTTGGAAGAATAGGCAGCGAAGAACGAATTGTTAAAACTTGCATCAGTACCACAAATGGATTCAAAGTTGAGGATGTGGTCCGGTAAAGAAGACAAAGATATTTGCGAAATACAGATGGGCTAAACTAGGATCACACGCACCGCACTATTGTAGACGCAGATCTCACTAAAGATGGAAGGTTGTGTTTTAATTTGAATATGCGCAGATGCGATTTAGTCTAGTGCGCAGGATTTACGCAATAAATGTGAATATTGTTACGTTTACTATCATCGACTGTATATCAAATATACCTATTGCATCGTTTTCTCTCGCTTGCTCCCTCCGAATATATTTTGTTTCGTGTCAAAATTATTGAAGCTCACTGTATTGTGGTATAATAAGGTATGAGGGTGCACATCTCGGGTATGGGAAAATAATGTAATTTTCAATAGTTACGTGTGTTTCGTTTGAGGTTTATGACGTAAAGATAACGATCATTCAATATTTTAGGACAGTCAATTCACTATATTATGTCCCGTCGTTTTATGACCTAAAATAATAAAAAAAACTACTAGGTACTACGCTCCGTAAGCTACGCTAGTTCCCAATAATTTTGTGTTTCATAGTTACATTGTATTAGAGTAACATCTGGTAATTCATTATTAATTTATAATGATGTCGTCATGGCATAAAAAGAAAACAGTGAATCGCCTTCCTAAGATTAAAAAATATAAGTATTCCTACACATGACAAACAGAACGAACTTATAACTATACTATCTGAAGTACCCGGCGTCGCACAGGGTCGCTTCGTTGATTCATTTATCTTAGATACGAGGGTGGGTCAATAAGTCCTTAGAAAAGCCGACAGGTGGCGCGACTAGTACTGCAAGCGGTTTGTTTTCATGCAGCGGCACTACCGATTCAGTATGCTGCGAAGTTTCAATCAGATTGGTCGGATTGTTGTGTGTTTCTCGTACATTTAAAAAAAAAATTTGCTTGTGGAAAATGGAAAAATGGAAAATGGAGAAAATTGAGTTTAGAGTTGTTATTAAACATTTTAATATAAAAGGGTTAACAGCAAACGAAATAAAAAATGAGTTGGATTTAGTTCACGGCATATCTGCTCCTTCACTTGCAACTATTTATAACTGGTTAAATGAATTTAAACGTGGTCGTACATCAACAAAGGATGAACCACGCTCAGGACGTCCTGTAGAGGTGACTACACCAGAAATGATCAATAAAATCCACGATATGGTGTTAAGTGACCGAAGATTAAAGTTGAGTGAGATAATTGAGGTTACAGGGATCTCAAAAGGTAGCGACATTTCTATTTTACATGACAAATTGGGCATGAAAAATAGTTCTGCAAGATGGGTGCCGCGTTTGCTCACAGTCGACAATAAACGCAATAGGGTGGTGGCCTCTAAAGCCCTGTTGTCGCTCATGCAACGCAATCCGGATGAATTTTTTCGTCGCTTTGTGACTGTAGATGAAACATGGATACACCACTATACTCCCGAGACGAAAGAACAGTCAAGGCAGTGGATTGCGAAGGCAAACCATGTCGAAAGAAGGCGAAAACCGTAAAATCAGCTGGTAAGGTTATGGCTACTGTATTTTGGGATGCACGTGAAATTATTTTCGTTGACTATTTGGAAAAAGGAAAAACAATAACAGGGGATTATTATGCATCTTTATTGGACCAGCTAAAAAACAAAATTGAAGAAAAACGGCCTCATTTAAACAGGAAAAAAATCCTCTTTCATCAGGACAATGCCCGTGTTCACACATGTTTACGATCAATGGCTAAAATTGAAGAATTGAAGTTCGAATTGGTCGACCACCCACCGTATTCGCCAGATTTAGCCCCCAGTGACTTTTTCCTTTTCCCAAACTTAAAAAAATGGCTAAGTGGACAACGTTTTTTTTCAAATGAAGAAGTCATCGATCGGACAAATGCTTATTTTGAGGACCTTCCGAAAACTTATTTTTCTGACGGTTTAAAAAAAATTGAGAAACGTCTAACCAAGTGTATTGAGCTCCAAGGGAATTATGTTGAGAAATAAAAAAAAAATACAAAAATAAAACCTGTTTTAATGCTTTTTTCTAAGGAATTATTGACCCACCCTCGTATTAAAAAAAAATAAAGAGTAATTATTGTTTTAATAATAAAATATCTGTGTAATACAATATGGCAATATGAAAATAATTCTAATAGGAGTAAATGTCAAACAAAAGAACACTAAATTAAAATCAAATCCAAATTATGCAAACGTTATAAATAGTTTTAATATGTAGTAAAAAAAATTCAAAATTGGATGGAACAAACAAACAAACTTTGTATTTTATATAATACTGATTTAGAAACCTTCGCGGGTGTGCCCACAACAACTCATCAAAGTTCCATTACATACGAATAAAAGAAGATAGAATGAAGAAGAAGAAGCGGGATAAATCTAAAATTCGAGACCCCCACCACGCACTCCGACTCGTCGGCCTCCGTCTACTGTCCAAATTTTGTCGAAATCCGACTGGGCGTGTGGATTTGTATATAGGTATAAAGAAAAACCTACACGACGGTACAAACATCCAAATATATTTTCGAAATTGTAGTACCTATAGATGTCATCGGGTCTATCTTATAAAATTTATAAATCTAATTTTGGTCAATAATAAAATTATATTGTTATTGAACACGCTAGTATTATCAAATATATCTCTGCGTGATTCTAACAAGAAAACACATTTAATCATTTCAAAAATCGATCCAAAAAACTTTTAAATTGTGTCTATACAATGGAAAAAATTGTAAACCTTTGTTTTCAATTTTTGAATGTCGAACTTTTTTGAAAAGAAAATTAGAAGGTTTTGACTGTCTCCAGAAAATGAGGTTGTATGCATGACATTTGCAAGATAGAACGACGATAGTATAATGTCATATTAATTCTCAAATGTCATGTACAGAGAATACAATTTACCCTCTACGCCTGATGCGTCGACGGTATTCGTAGATCTTTACACTCTACGTTTCGTAGCGGTCCGTTACTATAGATTTCACCAAGGCTCTATGCATGTTAGGATACTCGTACGGTACCATCTGATCACAGTTGCATTTAAAACAACGGCCTGAAGGTTACATGATCGTTTGTCACTGTTATTATCCTAGTCCTAAAAAAATAATTTAAATTTCGAACAGATCTCCGTGTTATACCAAACCAGAATGTCCAACCTTGACCTTATAATTACCATCCATTCATAGCATAGACAAGGTAGACCTACACACGTAATAATAATGTGCGTGCGGGCAACATTATTAAATGCATAACGTCTTATTTTTCTTTAATAATTGGAGCATAAATTTGAAATGTTTATAGGCAGTATACCTACAATACCTAATAATATAATTAATTCAAAGAAGATAATGAAACATACTATTATTATTGACATGCCAAAAGTAATATTTCTGATAAAAAATTAAACATCGAAACCCTTTGAATGCTTTTATTTTTTTTAAATATGTGGGTGTGTTGCAATGACATTATTAAAATGGACAGTAGCTAGCAAGTAAATTCGCGCATAGCGACATTCGCACGATGATGATTTTATATAAAATTATATTGATCGTTAAAAGAAAATTGATTAATATGTTTTAAAATCAATTCGTCCACAAAAACTATATCTATCGCACATACATACATACACAGCGATTATAATTTAGTTTTTTTTTAAATACACCTTAACAGGAAGACTCAACATCCGTATGTATATACATGTATAGGTAGACGTCACGAATCAGGAATTTATAGCAATATCACCTTTATTGTAATGGCGTTAGAACAGATTATGCCATTCGGCAGACCCGACAAAAAAGTGACTGTCATTTTTTTCCAGATGCTTCGTCCATATTAATGTCATTGGTGTGTTGAGATCAATAGAGTGAAGATTGCTTCGATGATGGCTGACGATTAATGGAAGAAGTAGCAAAAGAGAAACTGGTAAACCTAGATAGAGATCTGGATCCATACAAGCAAGTAAATAAAATGATATAATTATTATTGTCGGCCACTGGACGTGAATTAGTTACTCACTGACAACCTAACATGTGAAGTTACCAGGTTCCAATCCCGATAGAATAAATAATTAATTTCACTTATTTTATTATTAGAATCTAGGCGTGTCCCTAGCACGGCCACGACAGAAGAATCAGAATTAAAACAAAACGCAATATAGTAACAAATATGTATTTTGTTTAATACTATTTTATTATTTAATTTGTATTTTTCTCTACTAAGTTGATTTACCTGTACTTTTTATTCTAAATGTCATTTTGTGAACGTCTTGAATTAATAATTTGTTATGTGCTTAATGTGTCTTTTAAAAATAAATAAATAATTTCGCTCAGTTTAATAATAACTAGTACAAATTTCGTCCGCTTCAGAGGGACATTGTCAACTGGTGAAGTATATGCAATAGGTAATATAGATATGTATACCTATACTAAGAAATTATCTATTAAAGATATGAACAATAATTAAATGAAATTCTAAAATAATTCTGTCCCAGTTGACATGTACCTTTGAAGCGGTTGAAACCGGTCCTGTATATTATTATATTATTATTAAACTAGGCATGTGGAATAAGTACCACATATTGTTGTTTATTTTAAATGCTGTCTGGAATTTTAACAATTCTTGTGGTGCCAACGAGTTATTCGAGTGATCGATTAGTCGTTACCTACGAAAATTGTTTACCGCAAGAAATTTCAAAATGAAAATACTGAGCTATTGTAAATCCATATATAAAAAAGGAGGCACGTGCCGTTTTGTATGTACGTATAGACACAAACATTTATAATACTATGCATACTTGCAAACAGCCGAGTGAATGGGATTGTATAACATTATTATCATGTCGAGCCGAGCCCCCAGCTTGTAAAAAACATGCGCGACGCGGAATCTATGTAGATATTTTGATACGAAAAACAACTCGCGGACCAGTTTTGCCACTGTACTTCAAATCGAGGTCAGTTTCATCAAAACTATAAAAGAGAATACTATATCACGCCGCGGATTCTTTACTTATACGTATTAACTCAAAAGACGTTAACAGTAGCTACGCTGAAAATGAAAGAACACACATTATCGAGAGCGTTTTCTGGATAAACATTCAACTGATAAATAAAACAAAACATGTTTCTTTTAAAAGATCAAGTCCCCATGAATTTGCCCGCGTGAGGAAATAGACTGATTCGTATTATTAATTAATCGAATTCGATTCTACCCACACTTAAAATCACAATATTATTTCTTTCTTTCGACCATGTCCGATCCTAATAGGATTATATGGGCTGCCACAGAGTAGAGGTTTGTATTAACAGATTTTTAATTTTTACGAGAAATTGATGTCAGCCACTTGCTTAACCTATTAGGTCCATACCCTGACAGACACAAATTGAAAAACAATATGTGTACTTGCCAGACCCAAGATTCGAACCTAGGACCCACGGCGTTATAGTCCAACACTTAAGGCCATGCATTAGTTGAGGCACGGTCTAAAAAGATCGTTGCTAGGCGATGTGCGGATTGCGGGTCGCGGGTGAAAATGACGCCTGTCAAACGAAATATTATTTCTCATATAAATCCAACATACGTCCATTTTATGTTCTGTTTATTATTCTATTAGTATCAATAATAATATATTCATTGACATGTTTTCTTTTTAAAGTAAATGGGTAAAGTTTTTAGTCATCTTTACACGATTTTAGAATTAATTGGCCCGTCGCCATCACGCAGCAAAGTGACGTGCGTCCGACTCCACGTTCTCTCAATGAATGCGAAGCAAGTACAAATTTTCGTCGCGCGTACAGTTGAACATTATTTGGCGTTTCACTGATGCGTCACCTTAAGCCGCGCGGCCACCGTGGGTGTATTATTTATTATACACAATATTATTGCAAGTGCTTTATTTTCGAGAGAAGTTTCTTTTGGGATATCGAGATGAAAGTGTATTGTTGTAAGTGCGCACAGATATGAAACTCTACTACATTGGTCCAACAATGTAGTCAATAAGTTGTGCACGATTAATCAATAGTGGTCTTGAAGTTTTTGAGTTGAACCGAACAAACGAACAGATGGATTTGCAATTTATTGTAAGCCTATAAAATACCAAGATGGCGGCCAGAAAATAAATTTTCTATAATTACCATCTAATTTAATTGTTTTTCAGTTTGGTTCCATATAATATGGTAATATTACTATTTTAATTTTATACATTTTGCAATTGAAAGCCCTTGAAATACCAAGATGGCGGCCAAACAATCACATTGCTTTATTAAAAAGTTTTACAATAAAAATTCATCGCTTTTTCAATTTAAGCTCGGAAAATTCAACGGGCTGTGCACTTTTGTATAGAAGCGTGAAATTTGGTCTGATAAAACTACTCGCAGCTACAACACGAGAACTTAGGTTAAAGAAGACTACGTTACATGGTACTCAAAAACGACGCTTTTAAATGAATCGGTCGGATTTGAACATTAAAAAGTACCAACCTACAAAAAAAATTGGGTATTTTAAAACTTCGAATGACTATTTAAATCCAGTACAGTCCTGACCAATCCCGTATGTATGGAAAACCTATACTAAGTTTGCGATATCAGTAAATGTAAGTCCGGGCGCACATTGAAAATCGTCTCGTCTGGGATATCTTCTGTCTTTCTTTTCACCATGTCCGACACTAATAGTATCATATGGGTCTCCACAGAGTAAAGGTTTGTATTAACAGATTTTGTTTTTACGAGATATGGATGTTAGCCACTTGCTCAACTTATTAGATCCATACTCTGACTTCAAACGCAAATTGAAAAACAATATGGGAATTTGGGATATAATAGTCATAAATCAAAACTGGGCGCAATGCTGCAACTTTCTTCCATGCGCATAGGTGAGGTTACGCCGGGAAAGTGACGTCATGCGGATAGCCGAAACGAAACAGCAGCTCCTGTACATATAACAATTTTGTTTTTATACCTGCGCCCCTTGTCGAGTAAAATGTGTTTTGTAAATATCAACAGAATCACATCGACATATTCGACGTGTCGCAGTCGAAACGAGTTTAAATGTGCGACCCGGCTAACGAATTAGATAAACAATTGGCAAAGTTCCTTCTATTGCGTATGAAATGACATTATGAGAACATTTTTTTTTGTCAACATTATAATGTATAATTCTGATATATATTATGCTGTTATTCAAATTAAACGAATGAGTAAACATATACAATACCAGGAAGTGAAGATTGACTATCATATCTCGAGTAATTAATTATGTTAGAAGACGAAGATACTGTCATTTTAGGCAGTCAATAACGATCGCCATTGCTTGGATTGTCCTTAGGACTACAAGATTTATCGATACGACACAAAACTAATTTCTCGGAAAACACGTTGTACCTACATATCGTGAGGTTACTACAAAAGTTGGTAAGTCTCAAAATCATGTTACGGAATAATTGAAATTATTTGAAAGTTTGACATGTCCTATAAAATCAGGCAGAATGCTAATTTCTTTGTGCTTTATGTGCATGTATGATTTTTTTTAGCACACATATTTACATATAGACACATAATCTGTTGTTAACTCTAAATATCTACCTAAATTTTCGATTTACCAAGTTTTGGCAGCAACCCCTCGATATTAAAAAGCTTGCTCAAGGCTGATGCTGACAGTATGGTTTCAGGAAATAGTGCAATTGAAATGTCGCAATGTCGAGCTTTGATGCTTCCGAAATACCAAAGCTCGAATCGATATGAATAAAAAGAATTGTTTTTTTTTTTTTTTAGAAAAATCGATGTTTTTAAAAGTTAAAAAAATGTAAAAACTGTCAATTTTTCAAAAATCGTAATGTGACTTCCCAAAGAACTTATTAATTAAGCTACGTTTTAATGTTTATAAAATGTACTGATACTTTACTACCAATAAACGTCGATCTTATACGTTTTTTTTTTTTATAAGTACATATTATCTGTAAAATTATTTAAATTACACAAACTCTTTCCTTCTGCCAGCTGTATCAGTGATTATTGATGTATGGAAAAATTCACCCCCCTCGTAGTCCAGTGCGCATGACATTGGCTTCTCATATGCGGGCTCCGGGTTTAATCCCGGTGAGATCACAATACATTTACGTGATTTAATATCAACATCAAACCCTGGATGTTTGTGATTGTTTCAATACACTACTGTCAGAGAAATAACCATATATTTTGTATTATAAATAGGATACACATAATTATGTTAGGACACTCTCAATATAAAATACATTATACACATAACGTACGAAAAAAAGACTATAATAATAATTGAGTGTTTGTTATGTTTATGTGTCAAGTAATACAATGAAAAAAGTAATACGTTTGTTTACATTAGATAAAAAAACTACTCATATATAATATGATTATTATGTACGTAGGTACACGTAACTAGGGATTGCAATACCGAATGAAAATACTAATACTGGTATTTTGGTATTTCCTATTGTGCCATTGCTGGTCTTTAAGGGCTTTGAATGGCAACGGAAGTAAACAACATTTTATGTTAATTAATACATTTTGTTTCCACTTTTAATACCGAATATATCGGTATTGTCCGACTTTTAATACCGATATTGCAATCCCTACACGTAGCTCTCTCCCTTGTAACGATATTCTGCTTACAATGACGTTTTAGACATTTGACAGATGACAAGCTATGCAATATTGTGAGATTAAAATCAATCATTAATTATTGTAAAAGATTTCATTGATTATTTTTTTTAGTTGATCGGGTTGCATCGATACTCTGTGTGCGAACAGAGTAATTAATTATTTTCCGATGTGCCGTGGGTGTACGGTATACCTAACAGTATTGCCAGTCGTGCAATGTTGACGTTTGAAAGAGCGCTCCCCAATGATTGCCACTTTGTTTGACGTCCGTAAGCACGCATTTGCCAGCATGATTGAAAAGCGAGATTTTAATGATTCCGGTATACACAAAGTGTATAAAATTCCTCGTCGCTCTGACCTTGGGAAGATCAGGTTTTGAATACCACCAAGGACTAGAAAAGAAAGGTCGACTATCGCTTTTTGTCACCTCTAACGTACAGTCGCTAATTATTATTCAAGACCACAAAGGAATAAAATAATAATTAAATTTCCATAGCTGATAACCGCTGACTAATTTATTTCATCTAAAAATTAAGTTTAACTTTATATATATGACTGGTGAGTGTCATTCGGATGAGCACCTAACAATGTAACGAAGACGTCGTCTTGGATACATATTTTAGATGAATACAGACGAATGTAGTTCAAAAGATCACTTCTTCTTATTGTGCCATCCCCTAGCGGAGGTCGGCCACCATCAAGGCGATCTTATTTTTGCCGTCTGCTACCAGGAACAGTTCGGTGGAGCTGCACTCGTACCAATCACGGAGGTTCTTAAGCCACGAAATGCGGCGCCGTCCTCTGCTACGCTTCCCATTGATCTTTCCTTGAATGACATGTTGGGGAATGCTGTATTTTTGTCCTCTCATAATGTGGCCGAGGTATTGTAGTTTCCTAGTTTTGATACTACGTAGAACTTCTAGGTCCTTCTAAGATCACTAACGACATATAAATAAGGGCGCGTATTGCAAACCCCCTTTCATGTCTTTAGACTTTATAGGACATTGATCTCATAATCGGCTAACGTGTCTGCAGGTTTCTACTTATATATTACCACGTACTTACATAGAAAATTACAAAAAAAACCTCAAATGGAAATGGGCTGGACACATAGCTCGAAGAAAGAACAATCGTTGGACAAATGTAGTCACCCAGTGGTATCCAAGAGGTACAAAACGTCCCCAAGGTAGACCTAGAGGCCGCTCGATCGATGAAATGGAAACGCACCAGACCGAGAGAAGTGGAATCAGCTTGGAGAGGCCTTCATCCAGAAGTGGATAGATTCAGGCTGATGATGATGACTTACAAATACACTGCATATTGTACTATTTATGTCGAATCCTAACAACCTATATTCACCCCTCACCACCGATATATTATAATATGTAACAAAGTGGGAAAAGCTTGTCTATATGTTTGTACTAAGAAGTGATGTAAACCTCTACATGTACATACATTGTCTCGATTAGACCTGAATGGAGAACTACAAACTGTAGTTTATAAGTATGGCCATAAAACGTAACGATTGCTGTGACCAGTCTGACCTGACGTATTTGGTATAACACTGTAATTAACTAATAAGCTAGAACTCACACACTGACATTTAGGTCTATCCACAATGCCGTTTTAAGAGTGCAGGTAAGTACCTTATATGCATAAACTTACGTGACATCCTGTACAGTGAACAACTACATAATAATATATTTGCAGTACAAAAAGCTATACCACGTAGACACGTAGAGATACTCGTATCCATCTAATATTGTTTATTGATGCGTTATCAATTTTTCTATCAATGAAAATGATTCGCGCAGATCTTTTGGATCCCTATCTCAGAGCAAGTGCGAACAATTCGTACACGAGAACGTCAATCTTATTATCCCGACTAATTGGGAATGAAAATACCCTTGATCGGTGATTTTATATTTTGTTATAAGTATTAAAAAGAAAAGAATAATTAAGTATATTATTAATTAACTATTTTTTTTATTCATCGAATAATTCACAAGATTTAAGAATGTAACATTCTAATTATTGAACATACATAATTTTGAAAACACTTAAGTGAGTATTAAAAGCCATTAGTTAAAATTTGTCACAATTGAGTCTGAGTCTTGAGACTTCTTTAGCATAGTGGTTCTATGTACATGGGCGCGATACCCGAAAGATGCAGGTTCGATTCCTGTGGAGTGTCTTACTTTTTCAAAAAGATTTTTTCTATTGGTTATACTATATTTTCTCAGAAGTGTTTTAACCCAATGTTTACGGGCTCTTTTAATTATTTTTTTAATTAACGTGTTAATTTTCATTTGAAAAGCAATTAGCAAAAACACAATTTTGTGCGGCCCATAAGCATTGGGTTAAAAATTATGTATGTTCAATAAGTATATTATTATCTTAACATTACAATAGGCCATGCGGCCCTATGACAGTAGTGACACTATTGAAGTAGTCCAGAAGTGAAACAATCACATGTATCGTGACCGTGACCTTACCGGGAATCGAACCCGGAGCCCCCGGATGAGAAGCCAGTGCTTTACGCAATCTTAATTTTCACGATGGCCAAATTAAATAATAAAAAATGTTTTACAATAATTTTGTATTTGGGTAAATTTAATTAAGTTTTAAAAAATATTTTCTGTCCCTTGGTATTTGAAGTGTATGAACGAAGACCCTCCACAATAAAAACAGTGACGAAAAATAAAGCGTCTTTTAGTGCAAAAAAAAAACTAGAGTATCGGTCAGGTGAGTATCTGAAGCAACGGATTAGGATGGAAATTCAAGAAGGTAATTCAATCGCTGTCTTGGGTATACTAGATGCTATAAATAGGTTGGGGAGGTGTTTTATCTGTTGGGGGATGCGTAGTTTTTTTTAACTTTTACTTTACTTTATCATGTAATGTAAATAATGTATCACTATATGTGTTATCCTATTGCAAACGGAAATTTTTTCAAATAAAGATTATTCATAGGTAATAATATTATATCCATTTAATTTACCATTTTCTCTCCAAGATGACAAAACAAGATATGTATGGACACACTAGTGGCGAAGGGTGGGGGTAGGCTGTTAAGATCCGACATAAATAGTGCACACTAAACTTTTTTTTTTGTGATTTTACCGAGGCTTTGACTACGACTCGCTGTCATATCGCCTCATCTCTTCTAGAAGGGGATCCGTCGATCAGGTCCTCACTCCTATTCTGTTAAATAACTTTACAATTTTGCCCAGCTCTTCCGTCTTACCCACCGCCAGGACACCCAGTGACGTCCCTAGATAAAATGCCGCCCCTAGGCAGCACCAAAAAAGCCGCCTCATTTTTATACAGTATTTATATCATCCTGAAAGAAATCTGTTGTATGGATACATTACTAATAAAATATCAGACTAATTATTCGAAAATCTGCACTTGTTTCTGGTCACCAAGTACGTCGAAGGGCAACGGAAGTAAAAAAGTAGATATCGCGAACCCGATAAAACCAGTGAGCTGATTTTTTTAATGGAAAGATATTTTCGTTATTACTAAGTTTAGGTAGCTATTTCTATATATTCCAAATAATTCTTCTGGATTTGCCGCCCTTCGAGTAACTGCCGCCCCCAAGCGACGCTCAATCTGCCTACCCCCACGGGACGTCACTGAGGACACCTTTCAATTCGTCGACATTTTCATAGATATCCGCAATTCGCAGCTGTACTCTGTGAAGTTCATATTTAGGGCATTGTAGTGCTATATATACAATGTCCTCTAAATCATGACATCAATCGCAGAGTTGCGATTCGCTTCTACTCACGAGGACATCAAATATTTACATTAAACTTTGTCGGTCAAACGTATTTGTTAGCTTTAAAAATTCAATTAGTATAAATAATAGCAATAGTAATAAATATTCGTTTATCTATAAAACATCTAAAATTATACCAACCATGCATAATTTTAGATATTTTATAGATAGAGGATTTTTTTTATCGATTATGGTTTAGTTTAGGCATGGCTTAATGAATTAAAAAAAACTATCAACACCATCTGTAATAATATTATGTATTTTTAATTCAACGAAAACAAATAACTTACTGTGACTGTAAAAGTGTGAATTATTTTGCCGGATCGCCCATAGCATACCTAAACTATTATGATTTAGTTTAGGCAGGGTTTAATTGAATTTAAAAAAAAATAACCAGTATCATCTGAAAATTGTATTCTTAGTATGTAAATAAACAAATAAGTCTGATTGACTAAGTTTAGTGTGCATTGTTTATGTTGAATACTAACGGCCTACTTCCACGCTTCGTCACTGGGACGCATAGACTACGAGGAATAATTTTTAGTCATTCGATCAATCAATTAGAACCATAGTCTGGATCCATCATACGAATTGAAAAAAATAATTTGTGAACGTGATACAAGCACGAGATTTGAGCTCTTTCTTAAATTTGGAAATGGATTTAGTTCATTGAGTCGATACATATTAAACTAGAGAACTGTTTTATATGAAATTTAAAAAAAAATCTAAAATGGTTGTCACTTAGCTTTTGATATTGAAGTGCCTACTTAAATGCTGTAAGTAACCGAGTACTCAATACTCGGGATGATATTGTTATTCTGAAACTAAGACAATTAACTGTGCAGAGTATGTTGTCGTCTTTTAAATCACATTATCAAGGTTGTTCGAATAACTATTATATTTAACTCACACCATTGGCTTTGGCTTTGGCCTAGATTGGACGATAGAATTAATTACCTATATAAGGTTTACAACCGAGCTCACAATAGCTAGTAAATTATTGCACATGTTTTTTTCTTAATTTACAGTCGCATTGACATTGGCAGATACGGGGAAAGTGTACATACAGCAAGTAGTAAAAAGCAAACATTAATTATTGGTTTTTGCATAGCCATCATATTATATTTGTCTAGATTTATCTGTAACGCATGAGAGAAAATATATGTAAATGTGTAGAAGAGAGCGAGACAGGGAGAAAACGTATTAAAAGATACACGCCAACGCAAATTCTAAATTTGAAAAATAAACTGACACGTAAACAAACGAATCGTTTATTTTAATCGTGTCATGAAAGAAAACAAATGATAGGATACTCTCACAAAAGTTTGACAGACGCAATACTAAGCCACATCCAAGAGTGTTGGCAGGTGCCACGGTCACTTGGTATTTTTTTCTAGTATTCGACTGTAGAAAATAAAAAAGGCGTAACCCTCAGTTTTTTAAAACAGGTTTTATTGAATAATAACGTTGTACACGACTAAATACACAGTGTGTACTGAAGCTGCAAACGACGATTTATTATCTAAATTTAGCAGGCAATTTTAAAAAAAGGAGGAAGTAAAGTGTGAAAAACGACTTAACCATCATATTTGTTGGTTTTTCTTTAATTAACTCATTAATTAATATCAGATTAGGAATATAAAAAACCAAAGTATTAATTATCATGAATTTCTAGGTTATGTCTAATTTGTATTTTAGCTTTGACCGAAAACCATAACAAAAACGTTTTTGTGCCTCCTGTAAAATTGTGTGTATTACTCCCTATTTCCTTTGTGCAGTCGATATGTAATAATTATCTCAATCACTTTCGATCCATTACTGGGTAAAATCTTATTTTCGCCACTATTATTAAATAAAACATTCAAGAGTGACCTCCCACAATCAGTGGCGGAATGATTTTTAGCCCCCCCCCCCCCACGAGTTTAATAATTGTACCTATCATTGATTTGAACTATTTGGGTCACAAAATAGTTCATTTTAAAGTTTCTGAAGAATCTATCGCGTCTTCTGCGTCAAAGAAAATGGCCACTGTCCTAGAAGCGTAACAGCATAATATATTATGTAGTACAAAAAATAACTAAACAAACAAAGGAAAATAGTTGATAAACAATGCACTTTACCAATGATTTATTTAGGGCAATCGGCATGTTTCCGTATTCTTTATTATCAAAGTGAGTATTACATTAAACATGCAATAAATATGTATTATTATTATAATAATAGATATTCAAACATCGACAGCTACATCATAATTGATACAAAAATAAATAACATGATCGTCAGAAACCTTCAACGTTATTTAAATGTCGGAAATATTTACACAATTTAAGAGAACTAACTACCCACAATTCTCTACTCTACTTACTATATAATCGGACATCATTCTATGTACTTATATTAATTTACCTAAAACTCCCATCGATTAATAACTCTATGGCTAAAATCGTTACTTTCAAACTAACGAATAATTATAAGTGCATTGCAACATTATATTGTCCCATCCCTAAAATTCAGGTCAAGAACTACGATTAAATATAATTATATTATGTCAAAAAGTTCATTAAAGCGTCAATCTGAGGCGAAAGATCTTGGAATAATTTATGATTCTTCATTATCTTTTCACTCGCATATAACTTCTACAGCTCTAAGTGCGAGTAAGCTTCTAGGATTCATCATGCGACAATCCAAACCATTCAAGAATCCAAATGTATTACGTACACTCTACGTCTCATTAGTGCGTAGCATTCTTGAATATGGGTCGATTATCTGGTGTCCTTATAACCTTATTTTAGAACGCGTCCAGAAAAAAATTCTTCGATGTCTTTATTTTAAGGCATTTAACTATTTTCCTTACGATAATTCGTCAGATGATTATTTTCCGACTGCCTGCCTGCGAAAAGTAAACATTCCTTGTAGAAACAAGGCATGCTTACTTTTCACTCTCTTGAATCTCGTCGGTCTCTTCTGCTGTTGAAACACTTTTGCCTGTTATCGCGAGGGATGGTTTCCAATCCTGGTGTCCTAATGAATTTGAATTTACATGCACCTGTCAATTACCTACAATGATGTACTTTGTATTTTGTTTTTGAAACTGTATTTTTCTGTATAAAATTGTGTTTTTTTTATTTTCAAAAATTATATTTTTCTGTATTAAATTGTACTTAAAGCCGCGTTGACACGATCCAAGTACGATCCAAGTACACTTCGACCGAGTGCCATCCAAGTAGACATCTTCATACTAATTATTCCTATCCAAGCTACTTGGACCGCGTCCTACTCATCCAAGTTAACTTGGATAGGAATAAATAGTATGAAGCTGTCACTTGGATGGCACTCGATCCAAGTTTACTTGGATCCGTACTTGGACCGTGTCAACGCGGCTTAAGTATGTTTTGATTTTTTTTGTTATTATATATATATTTTTCTATATTCTCTTCTTCTCTCATGAGAGGGTAATGTTTGACTTATGATGTAAATCTCATGTTGTGTACGTCTTGAATTTAGATTTGTTTTATTTGTCCACAATGTTTTGTATTCTTAAATAAATAAATAAATAAATAAAATTGTGCAAATGTCACTTCCAGACTATTCGCTCTGGATAATATGACATGTAAACTGTGCATAAGTATTACATTTCGCCATAAGATATGGTCGTATAGCATTGGGATATTTTTTTAATTAGATTCATTAATAACATTAAAAATGTACTTCCTAATCATTTTTTAATTATTATGAATTGTATATAAGTACGATATAAATGTACTTCAATTTAATTACGTACATTTTGTTGTTCTGTCTTTCCCTTGTCTTCCGGTGGTTTTTATTACGTATTTTTAAGTGTTTTATTTAGACATTATTTGATGTCAATACTATACGGCCATCCATTTGCGATACAACAGTTCACAGTGCTAATAGTTCACTTCAAACGAACCCGCCCCGACCACACTCCGTCTTAATCGAGCATATCACGAGGCCCTACGTCTAGTGTGAAGCATCAGCAGTTGCTTATGCCTGGGAATGTCTCAGGAGCAGATGCCCAAGACGTTAACGTTACCAAGTTGATAGCGTAGTGTGACACGTTTAGCCCTACTATACAATTAATATAGTATACTTGTGCCTTGTGTTAATTAATTATTAACACCCTGCTAGAATTTGAAGTTGTTTTCCGACTCCATTCAACCATCCATACCGTGGTTTTCCAACAGGCAATTAAAGGTGACCAACCCACTCAAAAGTCAATATTTCCAGCATATAGAAGACGTTGAGTCTACCTCAACTTTTATCGAGGCATATTAGAGTATAGTTAGAACGCAACTGCGTACCGCCAAAATTTTAATATCGGTCTCATGAATTGAGCCAAACACCTTCTTGAGGATATTTCATTCCAACACGTATTTTATTATAAATATAGCAATGGGAAAACAGCAATGATAAACAAAATAGTACGTACGTGTAATACGTTATAGGTTCACACTTTTTTCTACCAAAACAAACTTCGTATTTAACATTTGTACCTATATAGCAGGCATGTCCAACCCGATCGTACAATCGGGCAGTAGGAATTGAGTAATATAAAAACAATCATATAGGTTTAGTTGTAATATAATTGAAGGAGAAGCATTAACCAATCCTATTTTTATTTCCTTAACCAACTTACGTGAAGTCGTTTTCCAATTAACACAAGAGGAAGCCCACGTCATGTCGTGGTATCACTTATGGCCTGCTGAATGAGTGAGAGAAAGACATGTGAATCCCCACACATTAAACTGAGGCATAGTTTCTACATACCGTCACGCGGTAGGCTCTTTGTACGGTAGGAGAATAGTTTGACGATGAGTGCACGAAAGAAGACCAAGATAATTTTCACGACAATTAAGTGTTTTTTTGTGATGGTGACATACGAGGGTTGTTTAATTTGTATCGCCTCAGTATTCTCAGCCAATTATGGTTTGTTTGTTCAAATTGAAGTTGGACACGCCTGATATACTATACAAATTTAAATATCTTCAATTATCTGTGTACAGAAAGTCTGTATCAAAAAGTAAATTACCATGTTCGTCCCAATGGAATTTATGTAAGGTTGGGGTTATATTAAAAGACTTTTTTTTACGACGAAGCTTACATACAAGTCGTTTTCAAATTAACCACGAAAAAGCCCGCGTAATCTTATCACTTGATTCGTATTGAATCAATCACGGCCTGCCGCAGGAGTGAGAGAAAGAGAATATGTAAATCTCCGCGCTTTAAACTGAGGCGTAGTTTAATCTTACAGTCACGCACAGTAGTAGAATGATTTTATGATGAGTGCCCAAAAGACGACAAAAACTTATCATTTTGATGACGAATGGAAGACGTATTTCTTTGTGATGGTGAACGTGATGAAGGTAAATGTATTGTCTCAGTGTCCTCAGCCAAATATAATAAGTATAGTTATTTTGTAGAATGACAATGGTAGTGTTCGATCACTGCCAGTTTTGATTTGCCTACTTGAAGTTGGACATGACTGGTATAATATATGACGTAGTTATATATCTACTGTTTTACATATTATCTCAAATATACACTATCACCGAAAATTTATATTATTTAATAAAATTGTATTATTGTCCAACCTTATCGACAAATTTTTAGTACCGTTTTAATTATTATTCTCAAGAAATGTGACGACAATGACTTATTTTTCAACGTAAGTAATACTTAAATGTAAATATTTACAAAATGACTTAATCGTTTTCTCCTTCAATACTCCTCTGCTTGTCGAAGTTTGGAAAGCATAGTAGCAATTATGTCAGTATTATCACTGAAAAAAACTAATGCGCCGAATGCCCGGGAGTCCATCAGCCGTACCGTTGATGCAACTTCGCATATCGATGTCGGCTTCTAAGCTTTTTCTATGTAAGTTAGGTCAGTACCTATATATCCATTAATAGTGGGAACGAGTCACTTAGATTTGAACGTAAGTTATCGCGTCAATTCATTTCATGTCTCGTCAATGTTGCCAACCGTACTATAATTATAGTATTTGTACTATAATTTTGGTCCACGTACTATGTACGATATAAAACAGATATAGTACGCCCAAAATACTATAACTTTGAATATCGGAAAAAATAATGTAAAAAGTACTAAAATTTCGATATTCCCGTTCGATAAATTGGTGCAAAGTACTATATCTTCGCGATATAAGATTTGGAAAACTTGGAAAAAATTGCTCGAAAAACGTAAAAAAATTTCTTGACTTTGGTTTAAAATGAAATTTTTTGAATTCTTCGGTAAGCATTTTTGGTCGGAAGAGGAACCTAAATAAAAAGGGGTGTCGGAGTTTCTCAAATCTCCGTTATTTTTTTCTAAGAAACAATAACCCTATACATTTTCTATAGATGACAACGCGTACTATATTTTTTCCCCAAATACTATAATTTTGGAGGCTCTGTACTATAATTCCACTTTGAAAATATGGCAACACTGTGTCTCGTCCTTATTGATCAGGTCATTCAAGTCACGAATAACAAAAATTCTCATCGAATGCATTTACTAAGAACGCTCGGATTTGCTCGTCTTCATAGCTTTCACGAAGGAATCGCTCCTATCTTCAGAATGTTTATGAAAGATGTTGGTTGGATGAAAACGTAGTTTTTAGCCATGACATCTGAATCAGTCTTGATGTATGGGAATGAAACCTGGTGTACGAAGTACGATTGTTTTACGGGCAACCTCTGACTCACATGTTGCAAGTTAGTCGTACATGCACGATGCATAAGTGATTCTGACCAAGCCCAGTGATTTGCAGTGATCACTTGGGTATGCTGGACTTTGAAAAGTGGTGTTGCGATACGAACACTCGTATAATAATGATAAACCCAATCGTTTAATTCTTAATTTACCTGATATAGTAACTACAAGGTAAAACCTTCCAAATATGTATCAAATATCACCCAATGTCCAATCCAAGTCAAAGTTGATTCAATGAACAAGTAAATGATTCTCATCTACAATTATTATTTTTAACGTGACGTATGATCTTCCTGGCTGGCATGGCTCTTTTCCTGACAACTCTATATTATTTTCCCACTTGTAGTTTCTATAATATTATAACATAACGTAGGTATTTTATTTAAAACCTTTTTTTTCAAAATTCGTGTTGATCGAATGTGGGTAAGTAATGAAATTAATTCTCCACAAAAAATCTATCGCTTCGCCAATCGTGCTAAATACGAAATTATTATGCAACACATGTTTGCACAACCGATAGTATTGCCGAATTCAGCGCCATTTTTCGTATTATGCAAATTATATGTGTCTACTTACATACTTTCACCTATTCGCGACGCCCACCAAAATAGTGTCCACACTATGAGAGCTTTATACGAGCATAAAAAATAAATCACGATGGCCGTTCCTTTTTCAAAAATTGACAGTTTAATAGATATTTTTTATGGCAATACTAGTGCCTACATAGGTCATAGACAATCATATTCGGACACCGGTGTTGAAACCCTGTCGTAATTTACAAAATACATTTTATTATATGACATTTGCAATGTGATATACTGCTATATTATACAACTAGATTGTTTTTTTGGCGGTATTTGAGGATAATGTTTGCTAAAATATATTTCGGATATGGACATCTACAACATAAATCCAAATAAATATGTAGAAATCCAAAAGTCTAACCATTGATTATATAAATACGAATAATTAGCATTATGCCAGTGCATATTATTATATTGCCAGCAACTTGTTGACAATGTGGACACCGCTTAAAAGACCACTATTTGTTTATAATTAATGGCATTTTCATGTTATGGTATAGATATATGCATGTTATACAAATTAAGGTGACTGTGCGGTGAATATATTAATCTATATTATTATTTTCACTGTATAGATAGAGTGTAGATACAGATAGACTACAGATGTTTCATCAGAAATCGTCCGGTGTTCGAATTTAGAACTAAGCGCATCCCCGTATAAAAACTATTGAATGATAATATGTCAAATTTTAGCATGTGGCGCCCTCACTCAGCGGACAACTTATACTGGTGGATCTATAGTACTGTTGTGTTCGATGTGTGGGTTATCACTTTGGGAGTCGTCGATTTGTCGTAGGTTATGGTGTTGAGGATGATGATGAAGAAGTCGAAGATGTATGCAGGAGCGAATTTTATTAGGCGTAACGGTTGGTACAATCGTATGTTACAGCAGTTATGTTACAATATTAAACTTATGATAGGTACGGATCCGAGGTCCGCATCTCGATACAATCAGATGTTGGGCGAAGCGATATAGAGACTGCGATAGTAACAGACTGGAAACGTATATTCGAGTGACATTTTTATAAAATATCATTATTCGTTATTTATACAGTCGAAAGTAATACCTAAACATTATATTCTAGTATATAATTATATTGAACGAGTCAGTGGTTTAAATACGAGTAGCTGTGATTTTTATTTATTATTACAGTCATAATATAATATAATACTATGGGAATGGATATTAGACTAATTTTTCATTGCGATTCCATATATAATATCGCCAATCAATCTGCTGACACAGGTAATGAGTTGTTTACCGGCATATGAATCGCTGGGAATTTATTATTGCGGTCGAATAATTTTATACATTAAAAATAGATATTTGATCAATAATATACTGACAGCTACAGTACCAATGCTTGCAAACAAACTATGACATACATTACGACAAGAATAATGCACTGATGTGGTACTGAGATGTGCAATTAAACATTTAATATTACAACGAATGTACTTAATGCCTTACAACCATCAAACGATCCACAATGACAACGATGTTTACGACGATTTGTTGTTTAAAATTCGCAAAACCCTTCATCGGATGATGAGAAAAGAATGAACAATAAGACATCACAAATAATTAAATCCACCACATATGTTGTTGATAGGTTTTTGGATTTCTTTTTGCTTACCAGTAAGTGATTGCTCCAATGACCATGGCCACCCTTGGCCCAATAAGGCTGATAGCCGAAGGCGCCAACCAATTGCAGATGGCGAGGGTCGCATAAATGATTGCCAACGACGTGTATCCATCTCCAGTGAAAGTTGGATCATCTATGGTTATACTATTTAATATAGTTTGCTGAAACAAAACAAAAAAATCACATTAGCATACAATATACATACACAGTATAGTAACAGTAGGTACTGATTTTTAAAGACAAACCGTCACTGACATAATATGACTCATATGACTGATACTGTACTGAGAAGTGTTAATTGGTTTTTAATGTGACTGATGACTTTGGAACCCGAATACATCCCGCAATATGAAGATACCCTAATAAGCTTATTACATTACAATGATTGTTTGTAATTGTTAGTCATTCGCTAATCCAATCCGCTGGCATCAAATCATAAAATATTCATTTGATATGCAAGTTAACAGCTATCGGTATTCGTTGACTTTACTCTAGGACGGTTAGGTTAGGTTAGGTATGTTAAGCAGTTATTTATTCCTCAAGGCTTAAAGATTATGGTAATTATTTACGTCCTCCCTACAATATTTGACTCGGATTAAACTACTTCAAACAAGTAACACATTAGTATTGCATGATTCAAAAATATTGTAATAATTATTGATAAATTAATCTTATAAACAATTTTGTACAGACCTACAAACTTATCTAAAGAATGGATGGGAGAGCCACTGTCGAAAACTATCCAATCAAGACTCGCAACTGGGCAGAATCTGACATTCGAATAACGTCCATATGGTAGTTCGTAGTTCCATTTCTGACCGTTCTTTAGATAAGTTTGTAGGACTGTACCTACTTATTTTAAAACGATGTACCCGGGGGTTATGTGTACCGATATTTTAAAGTTATGTGTCCACTTTATATATTGTACATAATCAATTACATATTTGTCATCACTCATCACTCAATCACGACCTTTTGCAATCTCTTCTGTAAATAATTATTAATTTCTCTCTTATAGAAATATATTAGCTGAAAATATGAATCGAGGTAAACTTTAGTTAAACATCACTGATTTTTGGAAACATTTTATTTTTGAGGAAATGTTACATATTGTGTAAACCAATCATAATCTAATACCACAAAATCGAGTGAAATGGCGATGCGATAAGCCTTCCCAGTCACGTTGCTTTAATTTTTCTCTGATTGTTTTTGCTGCATGCGGTCTCGCATTATCATGATGCAGTATGATGCATTCTCTACTGACTTTTCTAGATAACTTAATCATTTTGCGAGTAACTTTTTCCTGTTTAAATTTTGTCTTGAGTGTGTCAACTATGCCTTGGATTCGACTCGACCAGTGATTTTAACGCTTAAATACGTATAGTACAAACTTAAGTACTTATTAGATTTTTCTAATTCAAATTTTCAAATGAATATTCTGCTTGCAAGCGGTCTGGCGACACCGCTGGGTCTGCACATACAAAATTTCTGACTGTCAGGTTTCGACTCCACCGTTATTATTGTGTTACAAAATGCCAATGTGCCTAGTTTAAAATTGTAAAAAAATCTACTAAACACTCCAAGAAAGATGGGATATCACTTTGCATGTGTTAGTATTATTTATTATTTATAAAATGCCATTTTAAGATATTGATGAATGTTTATTCAATGCAATTGAATGACAGGAACCATTGGACAGTCAGTCGCCAGTGATTCGCTGGGCTCACTTGCGTCTAATCTCCGAGAAGTCGTAAGTAACCGAGAATCTGTTTCTAACGCAATGAGTCATGACACTAATACGCCATTACAATAAAGGTTATATTACTATAAATTCTCGAAGCTTGTATCGCATAATGGAAACGGATACGTCAATGGTCACGTGACATCTACCTATACATCTGTGAATGACTTTCATGCACAATTTCTCGTGCGCGCCGGGTATGAAGTGAGTCGTCCATTTAATATGTCATTGTTGTCGGATATCATTTATTTTGTAACCAAAAGACGCGAGCCGGAGATGATGTATATTATGATGTATGGGCCAAATTTTGACAGTTATATTTAACGGCTATATTCAAATTCAGTTTTAACTACAAAAATATTAGATTTTGATCGGGAAAAAATATTACTGGATTCTATAAGGTGGATTAATTGATTATTTATGATAACATAATAATTGTTAAAAATAATTTCAACATAAAACAAAAATACAACATTTTTACAGTACAGTGTTTTCTGTTGAAAATATATAGAAAAAAAAACTATTAAATATATTTTTAATTATTTTTTCCCGTAATCACACCTATCCGTTGTAGGTATATGACTATATATATTTTTTTATTAAAAAGTAGAAAATCATGCATTTAAGGGTCATCATCATCACTATCCAATTCAACAGACACCCAATGTTGAACACCATCATATAAAGCAAAATCACAACCGAAAAATACTGTTGAACAATGTTGATGCTTATCGTATTGATGTTTTTTAATGTGGTCGAATCTCAGTAGTGTAGTGAAACAAGGTATTGCATTAATAGAAGTGAAACAATCAGATAAAAACTCTGGAGAAAACCATATATTATAAATGTTTTATGACCTCACTAGGATCGATCCCGGAGCTCCCGGAACAAGAGCCAATGCGTTATGCACTGGACTACGAGGGCCGCCTGATTATAGACAAGTATCCCATGTACCTAGTAGCGATATGTAATAGAAACTATTTTTTCAAGAAAAATTCACACTCTGCTTTACAGTTATTTATATATCTATATGTGACAGCAAAACTACCCTGCTAAGTAAAAAGACAGTTAAACCATTTATGTAAACCAAGTAAGAACCATTAGTTAAAATCCGTCGCAATTAAGATAATAAGCCTATAGCAGTGTGGTCAATGCGCGTGGGCGCGAATCCCGAGAGACGCAGGTTCGATTACTGCTGGGTGTCGTATTTTTTCAAAAAAAAAATATTCTATTGGTTATATATTTTCTCAGAAGTGTTATTATTATGTATGTTCAATAAGAAGACAGTGCTTTTGGTTTTAGTGATATGAGAACCTAAGTTTTAAACTACCCTTTCTCTTATACTATGTAAAACTATTGATTTATTTTGACATACTCACTAAATAGACAGTGTATATTTAGATATTATGTAAAACAATCCAATAATTGTATATAATATAAGAGAACATGTAGTTTAAAACTTGGGTTCTCATTTCACTACAACCAAAAACACTGTCTTTTTACATGTCAGGGGAGAAAACACGTCTTCACAAATGGTAATAACTAATCTACTTATTAAGAAAAGATTGACCACGCATGGGTACACTTAATATAAAGAGGTAGATCCTAGCTTGAAGAGGTTCCGAAAGAAGATATAAAATGAACAATCAAAAATTACGTTGGGTATTTTCTTTATGAAAGTAGTTGTAAAATTTTCCGCTAAAAACAAAAATCATTCAGCACTGGATCAATTATTGACACATGTCGACAATTATCCAATAAATTAATGCAGTTACTCATGGATAAGATGGTTGTTTAGTTATCTATGATACATTAAACTAGATCAACCGTAACGAAACATGCATTAAACAGAAAAGGAAAATCGATCTCCGACAACCATAAGTTTATTAATAATACTTGCAAATATCAGAAAGTATTTAAGTTATGTATTTTATCACCTAGTGCCTACATATACATACTGAGTCAGATAATGCATTGTGCCAATTGCCAACTTTATTATTATTGTTGATTATAGATATAGTCAGAAATGGATTAAGGAATTAAGTGGTCCTTAAGGACCCATGATAAAAATAGTCAATACTCTAACAATAATGGAATCATACTAAAACTTACTTATGATAATATACGCATTCTCTTTACATCAATTAGTTAGTTACCCATGAACTGTGACAGCTTATAATCAATGGTTTAGTGGGCCGGAGCGACCCGGGGCTTTTCTAACAGTTCTCATCAATATTATGTTACACACAATAATTATTGTAAATCATGTGAACTCAGAAACGTATGTCGTTGTTATTTTTAACTTAAGAAAAAATCGAGAATTTTAAAGAGGTAAATTAACACTCAATAAATTGGAAGTAAAAAAGCGACCAGTTAGTCCAATTCGGATGTGATTATAATATTATTGGCCTTTTTACTCAGAGGTGAAAGTGTAAATATTTGGTACTTTTCGTATTTTGGTGCGTTAACGAGGCCTGCGATGGCCGAGTGGTAACGTATCTGTTGTATAAGTCGAGGGTCTCAAGTTCGAATCCTGGGTCTGGAAAAAGTCACATGTTGTTTTTCAACGCAATCCAGAGCATTTGCAAATGGGTAACATCTATTTCTAGTAAAAAAGGATTTGCAAGGCAGTGGACTTAGGTCCACGATAGATTACTATAGACAAATAAAAATAACATTGAAATATTGAATAAAGTGGTTTTGAATGGGGAGGGAGGTGATTAGAATTTTAAATACCAAGTGACCCAGTATATACTATTTTATTTAGCAGTGAGAAGACACGGTAGCCGTCAGTGATTGAAGTAATCATGAAGATGCGTTTCACGTGTCTGTGACATATTATGTTCCGGATGCCGGCAGAGAGTGCGACACTCCGTACCCTTGTGGCACAAATTCAAGGGTTTTATCCTCACCCTGCAGCGGAGCTATAAGAGCGATCTACGCGCTGCACGTCTGACGTGGTGAGAGGCGCGAGAGTTGGCGATGGAAGGAGGATATGGCGCGATCTTAGGCGTAAATCATCGTTTTTTCGCGAATCACCGCTTCTCGGCGATACGAATGAAAGAAAATACAATGGAGTCCATTCATTGAACACAGCGAGCAAAATCACGCTGCGCGAGGCATCGTCGATCGACGGGCGGAAAGCAATTATTTAATTACAGAGAAGTCATTGTTTAATTTTATTGCGTGTCAAGTTTATCGCTGGTTGAATAATGCCGTCGTAAATATTTATTACAAGCCCGAAATAATATAATATTTTTATTGCTTTGTTATGAGAGACGCTTTAAAAATAATTGTTTTGTGCTGCTTGGGCCGCTAATTACATAGGTGAAGGGTAATGCGCGGCACGAGACGTGTGATTATGGTTATGAATTAACACTGCATACGCGGACTTCGCTCGCTCGACGCGTTCTGTGTGCACCATCGCTTAGTGCAAGAACGTAGTGGTCGCGCGGGGGCGGCGCGGCGGCGTCTTGCGCAACTCAAACGTATAACCGTGTGTGAAATGTTCGTAGACAGTGTCTTTTTCAGGGCAAAATACACACGGTTATACGTTTGAGTTTCGCAAGACGCCGCCGCGCCACGCCCGCCAATTCACTACGGCCGAGCACTTAGGCTTGCCCTATCGGCGTAACAGGGTGAACGAAAAGAAAGAAGAATATCGTATTATTTGAATTTGACATATATTTACAAAAGTGCTACAGGAGAACAAAAACACTTTCAATACTTTCGCAATATTCATAGAACGGCACAGCGTGTCATTAATCACTCTACACATAATCAGAGTATTTTAATAACGAATCCCTGGACTTTGATAGAGTGATAAGAATTTAATACATAGTTTCACAAAATAATTAATTACATACTATGAACATCGGATACTTCTTATCAAATTGTATTGTACATACGTAATCATTGATAATTAATAAATTATTACTCGTAATACCCCAGATAAAAAAGTGTCAAGAATTGTTTTTACATACTCGTATCTTTATGACAGGCAATGCACAAATACCTTAATATAATGAATAAAAATGCATTTTACAATCATTATTTATCGGTACAAATACTCCATGATTAATACTCTTATTATAATAAAAGATTGCTTAAATTATTGGAATCAGTACACGCGGATTGTTCAACGCAGCTTCAAGGCCTCGGACTCACAAAAAAGTCGTCACAAAAATGTGTATTTATCATGAATTGAGACACTTTATTTGATACATACAAAAACTGTCCTATATATAATATAATATAATATTATCTTACACTAGTAAAAAACAATTTATTTCCGCAATCCATTGATGTTATAGCATTAGAATATATTAGGTACAGGGAACTCGGAGATAATGGGAATTGATATACCTAACGGGTAAGGAGAAGCAGGCAAACAATCTCGAGTAAGGAAGAATACGAGATAAATTTAAACACCTGTCAAGAATACGTCATACGTAGAATACTGACAACTGCTCTCGGTTTATGCATCGATGCTCATTTAATATTGGTGTATTACACACACTATTGCACGTCTATAATGAGTGGTTCATTTTCGTAGGACACTCACACATTCAAAACCCTGCGTCCAAATTTACTGTTATGGCATATCGGAATTCTATTTATTATCTGTTCTGTGATTAGGTATATTTACTATGGGTATCAAGGGCCCTGAAGGCAATTGATGCCTTTGAGATGTGGTGTTGGCGCCGAATGCTTCGCATTTCTTGGACGGAGCACAGGACGAACCAGTCAATCATCTAGAGACTGAAGATAAAGGAACGGGTCTCAACGATATGTCTGAGAAGAATTCTGCAGTTTTTTGGACATATTGTCAGGCGCGGACCGGACAACCTGGAGAGACTGGTAGTTTTGGGTAGCCTCCAGGGAAGGCGAAGCAGAGGAAGAGCGTCTTCGCGATGGAGCGACCAAGTGAAAGAGCTGGCTGGGGGCACCATCCATTCTGCCCTGAGAGAAGCGGAAGATCGAGAGGATGGAAAGTCTTGGTCGCTCAAAGGATGGCGAAATTTAAATGTGGTCACGATCCTCAGCCATGAGTGCACGACCAAGAAGAGAGATCAAAATAGGTTTGCGCTCAGGACGTCGAATTGCCTTAACCCATCGCTGACAATCATGGGTACCTACTCGAAACTTTGTTATTTTTTAAAGTGCGGTAATTTTTTTGAACCGATGCTAGGACTAATAACTGCAATCCGATCCCAGAAATCACCAGATCTTATCTGATTTTATAAATACTTTATTGGATTCATTTAGTACTCATAATTATTTGTTAGTTCGAAAATAACGATATTAACCATACATTTACTAATCGAGTTTTAGGTAAATTAATAGACATAGAATATGTCATGTTGTACTATCAAATGTCTGATAATAAGTACAGCGTTACTATCAGATATTTGATACCAATCAATATCGAATCAATGATTTTATTGAAGCTAATAAAAATGGAACATTAGGCCCGTTTCAGACGGGACACCGGTGTCGCGCTCGTATATAATGAGGAAGCCTTTGTATTCGAATAAAAGGGCCTTTATATTATGTTTATGAACGCCCCAGAGCTAATGAGTCAACGCATAATTTCACGTTATAAATTACAACATAAAACTGGCTGCGGTAATAAAAACAAGTGTATCGGCGGCTTGAAAATGTAGCGGCCGACGGAAAAGTGTACATGACACGCGTTCACTCATTAGTTCTGGGCGTTCATAAACATAATACAAAGTCCCCTTTATTCGAATACAAAGGCTTCCTCATTATATACGAGCGCGACACCGGTATCCCGTCTGAAACGGGCCTACTGTCGGCAATGATCCACGAATAACGCGTAAATTTTTGATCTCAATGTTATGCGGTTATCTCTTACCGGCACGACAGCAGCTCACAATGTACGGTGAAATGTAATAGGTAGGTAATTTACATGTAACCGTAAATATTAATTCCTGGTTTTTAACCACTGGCCTTTTATTAGTGACAGGTAACTGAGATAACAATAAAAAATCGCTATTCCTAATTCAGAATGGCCTCATTCTATCAAGGATTGCCGCCGTAAGTAAAAGAAAAACAATCATGATGTATTATCAAATAATATTTTTGTTAGGTATGTTGAAATGTGGCCATGACATTTTGAAAAGATATTATCTAAGGCTGACAGTCTAATTTTAATAAAACTTTCACATTTTGACAAAAAATAAAAGATTCGACAAGAATTCCGTAAATATAAAAATTTGCAATGCGGGATTTCTCGTTTTCAACGACTACCTTTATGAGTTGTTATTAATTAAGTTACTGAGGATTGAACGAATACAAGTACATGTAAATCTACTTTAAATTAAATAATATACAATTTTGTACTGTTTAAAACATTCAGGAAATTGTGTATTGTTCTGAAAAATGATCTATTATCACTTTCTAAGCAAGAATCTTCTTTCATGTTTGAAAGAGGCCAAGTCAGGCCAAAACATTAAAATTAAATACGTTGGTAATAGTATCTTTAAAAGTGACCTCCCATTCTGTCTTGAGCATAAAGTATTTAACCAATGTGTGCTACCAACACTCACGTATGCATGTCAAAAACTGACTCTTAATATAAGAGAAATCATCATTATTTAAAAGATTATAATGAAAAATGTCTAAGAAAAATGTTAGTTTAGGCCTTTATTATTAGGTACACAATGTTGCAACTACCGCATTTTATTTTTCATATTAGAAAAACGGTGATTTTAAAAATAGAACACATAAACAATCATTCCTATTTTAAAAATAGTTTAAAAAAAGAAATCTAACAATTTATTCAAACATTCCTTGTATGTATTGAATCAAAATAGATATTTAAAAAAATATAATTGCGCTTGGTGAAACTCGTATTTGTAGACATTAAAATGCTGTAAAATTTTAACTAGTTTAATAAAATTAATAATTTTATTATCATCATTTATTCAAAAGACTGTTTACATAATGTATATTAAAACATATCTAACACCAACTGTGGAGTCAACGAACATGTAATGTAAATAATAACACCTACGGATACTGACTCAACATTCGGTATTAGAAATTGTATACAATCTATAAACGTCACTATGAATGGTGTGTCTGTGAGTTTTGCATAACACTTTTGACTGGGAATTGCCAATTATTACGTTATTTTCAATATATTTTATTTCTATTTGAAAACGACGCTACACTTTGTACATTATTATGATATTATGAAAAGTAAAATCAAAGATTTTGGAAAAAATCTTCTTTTATAGAGATGGAACGTAAATGTACGAAATTTAAGCAAAAAATAGACCACTGGTCCAGTGATTGAATCAACTACAAACGACTTCCCATCGCGGGTTCATTTGGAGAGCACTTCACACTACTGCTATATTGCATTTATTTGCTGATTTGCAGGGCGTATAAAAAAACAATCCACCACAATGACACATGAGTGGACAAGCAGCCAACACTACTTTGGCATTATTATTTAATTGAAAAATCCTGTAAAATGTGTGTAAAACTGTTTATAACAGCTCTCGAGTAAGTATTCACAATGAAAATAAACAAATTGCACCCATTTTGTGTAAGAAAGAAAAAAGGCGGAATGACAACTGAGCGATGTTAATATTTGTAGTTTACCAACTTAACAATGCTTTAAACGTTTGCTAAATAATTTCAAATACCATAACAGAGATAGCGTATAAGGCTGCTGCTATTTATTCTTTATTTATAATTTATTAGTTCTTTGATTAAGATATATTTTTGAATACTCCAAAATATCTACTAAAGTTGGTACGGTAAATATTCTTCAAATGTAAGATACGATAGATTCGAATGTAATAGTACATACCCTCAACAACATACATTTTACTTGAATAGATTTTAAACAGTCTACCTACATAAAAGATTGTAGATAAAAGTATTAATATGTGCTACGGTAGTAGACGTAGACGTCAACTGTCACTGATTCACATGCTACATGTATTTGAGCGTAGATCAAGCGTAGATCTACGAGTACTTCTGCAAGGCCAATTATATAGTCAAACCGGTCCACTGAATAGCGAGTTACCATCATAATGACAGTTGAATGATTATCTTTAAATGCAATACCATAACCTGGGCGGCTCTCGTGGTGCAGTGCGTAAGGCGCTTGCCTTCCATCCGAGAGTTCCTGGGTTCGATCCCGGTCGGACACACAATATTTATGAGTTTTTCTCAAAGCCTGGGTGTTTGTGATTGTTCAAAATTACTAACAACCACCTTGTACGAAAAAGCAAGGACATGGTTATTAATAATTCTAAAAAAAAACCCCACATAACCTGTTCGCAGTAAACGAATATTTTCGATTGAATATTTAGTTCAAATTAATTAATTTACAACAGTCATCATTTTCTATAAACAGTTTACCATATTGCATTCGAAGAATAAGCAACAACTAGAACTGCGATCGAAATTTGCATCTTCGTGCCCCGGCCTGAATATAGTCGGCCTTGACGAGTATGGTATCTTGCAACGTCGTTATATTCACGACCTCTTCGAGAACTTTTATACGCCTGAAGTCGTCAAATTTATCAAAACCTGACTCCTGGGATGGGTCAGTTAAGACGGTACTTCAGTGAAACGGCAAATAATTTTCAACTATAGGTGCGACGAAATTTTGGACTGGCTGGCAATCGGAGAGCGAAAGTCGAGCTGTGAACACGTCAATTTGTTTTGTGATAGCGACGGGGGAATTAATTCTTAAATCGTGTAAAGATGACTAAAAAACGTTACCCATTTACTTGAAAAAGAAAACATGTCAATGAATATATTATTATTATTTATAATAGAACAATAAACATAACATTAAATGGACGCATGTTGACTTTTTATGACAAATTATATTTTGCTCTGCAAGCGTCATTTGCACAATCTTCGCGTCGCGTAGTCACTGATCGTTTTAGACCGTGCCCCAGCTGAAGTATAGCCTTAACTGATACGTATGGATGAACACAGACAAAACGCCTCATGTTTAATAGGTCAGAAGGAAAACGGGTATGGGAAGATCACGACTTCGGTGGCTTGATTGTTTTGCGAGAGTGACTTGCGACTGCTGGGAGTGGTCGATTGGAGAAATAAAGCGAATGCCCCTATTGTATTTACAGAGAATAAGAAAATCTTAAACGGTTAACAAATTGTTATTATTTGACTCGAAAATTGCTGTGCAGTGAATAATTAATGTTCCAACGATTGATGTAGATATTATAAAGACACTACACCTCTACTCTGTTGTTATATCTATCTCTATGGTTTTAGATAACAACAATTTCTGCTGACATCTGAAACAGTAATGATAACACAGTATTATACATAATCAGTAAGTACCGTTGGACCCTAGGAGGGAAAATTTAAATAGATTACGCGGGTCATGGGTCTCGTAAATAGGTCTAGTATGTGAGTGTATACTATTGATACGGGTTTAATTATTATTTGTAAATGAATGTGATATACCTCAGTGGCGAAGACTGCCTATCGAAATTAACAATAGGTATACCTAAACTCCAATAGGCCAACCCAGACAAGACGAATACTTAGCTACGAAATCAAGCGGGTATGGAGAAAGAAACCAGAGAGGCCAGAGATTAACACTTTGGAGGAAGCCTTCACCCGAAGAGGGGTTCTTACAAACCAAAACAAACTAATTACATACCATTGTTCAATTTATAAACATTATCTAATAGTATTACATACAAAAATAAAAAATCTTAATATATATATATATTATACAAAAATATAAAAAATAATAATAATTGATATTATATAAACTAGAAAATAAATAGATAATACAACCATAGATTGATATATATATATACATAATAGATATATTCATAGGTTATATATATATATATTCATTAGATATAGTCATTTACTTTTGTTTGTAAGAAATAAAAAGGCTTTTTTATTTATATACCTAAAGTCCTAGTTGCGAATATTAGTATATCTACCTCCACCCCTCGCCACTGTTATATTGTAGAGAAGGACATTATAAGTAATATTCTCAAAAATGATACATCCACGTTACATAGAACTGATCATAATTGGTAAAAGATTTGATGTCCTCATGAGAAGAAGCGATTCGCAGCTCTGAGATGAATATGAACGACAGAGTACAGCTGCGAATTGCGGATATCTTTGAGAATGTCGACGAATTGAAAGGTGCCCTGGCGGTGAGTAAAAGAGGTTGGCAAAATAAGTTCTTTAACAGAATTTGAGTGAGGACCTGATCGGCGGATCCTCTTCTAGATGAGAAGAGGCAATATGACAGCGAGTTGCCAGTGACGTTCCGTGGGGGTAGGCAGATTGAGCGTCGCTTGGGGGCGGCAGTTACTCGAAGGAGGGCGGCAAATCGAGGAGAATCATTTGGAATATAGGTATATAAATAGCTACCAAAACTTAGTAATAATGAAGATATCTTTCCATTAAAAAATTCAGCTCACTGGTTTTGTCGGGTGCGCGATATTAGTTTACTTCCGTTGCCCTTCGACGTCGTTGGTGACCAGAAATGACACGTGCATATTTGCGAATAATAATTACAGTCTGATTCTTAGTAATGTATCAATGCAACACATTTTTTAGATATTGGACTCATGAAAGGATGGACTCATAAAAATACTGTATAGAAACATGGTGCGGCATTTTGGCGCTGCCTAGGGGCGGCATTTTATCTAGGGACGGAAATCATCAAAAAAAAATAAAACAAATGAGTAGTGATATTCCGAGACCATGGCTTAATATTAATAATCAATAAGTCACAGTAATTATTATGTGTACTGAGAAGCGAAAATGTCACCCTGTCGATTTCGTTTTCAAACTACGTACCGTCTGTTGATTTTATAATAAACAAATGCAAGCAGACATTAGAAAAGTAAAAGTATTGTTGAGAAACTACTTTGAGCAAAACATAGACACGAGTCCGGCTAACAATGTTGATTGGATGACGCAATAAACCACAAATGAAATAATACTACGACATAGTCAAATGCGCTAGACATTATCTAGTACCTAATATTGAATTATACATTTTATTCAGTGTATTATTATTTCTAGTAGGTAGGTAGTAAAAGGGCCTGATGCAAATAATGCTGGTGGTATATAAAATTAACTTATAACGATTAGGCATTAACGCCTTTCGACTAAAACTGACAATAACACGGAAACGTCGTTTTTCACGGTCAAAATAGTTTTAAAATAACAAGTTTCGAAAATTATTAAAATATTTTTTAATTGAAATACAATGGTATCTAATAGTATGAAAATTGCACAATATAAATATTTATAAACACTTAAAATAATTATAAATGACTACTTTATTAGAGTATTAAATGTAAAGGCACGCACCGCGGATAAATTTAATATTCCCAGCATTATTTGTATTTATTGTTGTAATGGCAACACGCTTTCCGTGTTCATTAATAGTATTCATGAAGTTTTCTATCAATTAAATGCTTGCAAATTATTCATTCCCTGTTGGTTGGTGTTTGCGTAGATAATTGGTAATTTACAACGGGTAATTATTTGACAACACTGTTAGTTTCTTTCAGTGTTCAGTATAAAGTGGCACTATATGCACGGTAAAAGCAGTTTGCAATGGTATTGTTTACTAGCATTGAAGCAGGCATTGCAGAAAACGATTTCAATATAATGGTGCCAATGTTAATTGATTTACCTATAAATGTGCAACTGCGCATACTAGCCGCGCAACTCGTTAATTACTATTCACTATTTATTCGAAAATCCACTGGGGATTAAACCGGCATATTTAAATATGTACCTATTAATTACTATGCATACGCCCCTAACAATGGTAGTATAAGCGACACGATTAAAAGAAGTATCATATGTACATGTGATTTACTTTTATAATGATATCTATAAGTACTTACCTAAATCATCCAGGTTATCAAGAAATACAAAAAATCATCGATATAAAACATTGCTACAGACCTTCAAACTTATCTGTAGAATGGTCAAAAATGGAACTACAAACTACCATAGGACGCTATTTTGAAAATTTCATTCGAACGTCAGATTTTGTTCAGTTACGAGTCTTGATTGGGTAGTTTTCGACAGTGGCTCCCCCATTACATTCTTCAGATAAGTTTGTACCGTAAGTCCAATATGGTGTTTCTCTTCTGCGACGTAGACTACAGAAATTACAGAATAATTTTGTATTGCTCTCGCAAATATTTAAGCAAATAGGTCTAGCATCTTTGACAACATTATTTAAATTTATTATCTATAAAATTGTGAATATTATGTTTAAACAGTTGGATATAATCAAGATATAATTATAATAGTACGAAATAATATAATATTCAACACAATGATAATAATAATAATATATAACAGCGCAGATAATAATATAATTATAGATATTTATTATCAATTCTGATTTTACTAATATTTTAAATAACATACAAATCTCAATTTCCATTATTATCGCATTCTAAATTAATCTTTGGCAAGGATGAATCTTCTTTAAAATAATCAATACAATATTATAATCAGAGATTAAAATTATTATCATATTGTTATTGGCAATGAAATCAGTAAACGACGTGTAAAATGGCTAGCATTAAAATGGTAAAATTCCAGGGTAAAAATTAAAATAAATTTATTAGGCAAGTAATGAAGTTCATGGAAAGTAACGTTGACCTTGAAATTATGTAAATAATATTTAGATATAATCACTGAACAGATTAACAAATTGAAGTCAGATAGGCTATACGCCAATGCACTACATTTTGAAGCAGGGGTTTGAATGAGTGAGTGTCCTACGAAAATGAAACATTGAATAAGCGTCAGTGCATAAACAGAGAGCAGTTGTCAGAACGAAGGGCAAGCTTTGAATGACGACGTATTCTTGCCACGCGTTTAAATTTATCCCATATTCTTCCATACTCGAGATTGTTTCGTCTTAAAAATTTGAGATTTTTATCTGATTTAAAATTCCTGCATCAGCCATTAAAACGATATATTGTATGAAACATTACATGTAGTCCAAAAAGTTATTTTATCATTGTCAACTAAAACAAAATATATCTGTAGTAGACAACAGGTCAGACTTCGGTGATTGGAGGGTGTCAACGAGGATGCTGGAACAACCGTCGCAGACACCTGGAGGAAAATTATATAGGGAAAGATATACAACAAAACAAGACGTATCTCTCGGCTGAAGAATCCAAAAGTACCAGTAGTTCAAACGAAAGGTTCTAACAAAAATTAGACTCTTTACAGAGCACGCCTAACAAGGAGATTAAAATAGTGATATCTAACATTTATTTAATAAATAGCACAAAAAAAGAAGGAAAATATAATGACTTTCAATCAAGAATTGACCATTAATGTGAATAATATTTATGTTAAGTATTTAAGAGAAAAGTTGTTGACTTTGAGGATTCGACCATTTAGCCATGTTGACGTGTAGGCTCTGTATATGTTGGACGTGAGTGGCAGCAGGATAATAACATGATAGTTTCTATTATGGACATTTATACAGAAAGAAGTTGTTATGTTATCGCACCGTGAATAATTAACTATTAAATGTCAGATAATCTAGTGAACTACATAGTTTCAATCGAGCAACACAAGTTTAATACTCCAAGGATTACGTGTAAATTTTAAACATTAAAAAAACGAATTTAAATAAATATTAATTCTAATACAGCATTTAATCCACATAATTTAACACCCATCGAGACCGATGTCGTTCATTCATTAGTCATTACAATCCATTCATTATTAACTGACACCTCAGATTAAGTTAAATAAACAGATGGAGTGGTTCTATACACAAATTTAACCTTATTATATGAGAGTCGTAAATGCTGAACACGTCGGAACATACCATAGTGATTTTTTATGACAGATAATTCGTCACACTTCTCTACCAGTCAGTGCAAATTGTATACCTAATAAAAGTTATCTTGCCTTTAAACGAGCTACGCTCGGGGCGTGCAAATGTGCATTTTACATATAGAATAATTACAATATTAATTATCGTTTCATGGAAATCAAAAATCTAAATAGGGTTGCTAGTTTTTTTTTAATCAGACGATATTACAGGCGAATATCGCACGTTTACTGCTTGGAGCCTCAAACTAATATATTATGTATCTGTACCTGAGAACCAGATTAACTTACTCGTAAGTCGAAAAATAACACTTTTTATACCCCTAATGTTAATGTAGGTACTTACTAATAGTTTTATTGTTTTAAAATAATTTCAAGTTTCTGTTATATGTTTCAAGTTTATGTTGAATAAATTCAAGATATGAATTGTGCCAGACAGATATAATTAAATACATATAAGTAATAAAATAGGCACGGCAAAGAAAAGCTGAATCTGAGATATACGGGTAAAAGCACTGTTTTATTAGCTTCTTAATAGATTTAACAAACAATCTTAATGTCTTTATAAGAAGAAAAATACAATTATAATTAAACATTGTAAGAAAAACACCTTTGAACAACGATATTTTAGAATAGCACTACATCGCAACACTAATTCTTTACAAAAGCACTAAGTACCACACTTTATATCTAAATAAGTCTCATGACACATATTAACCAAACGGCACTTTGTGCCTATTTTTAAAATAATGACGCTGCCTTTTACACCCAAAGACATCCTTGAATCCACAGAAGTTCTAATATATTTTTGTCACTTAGACATGTATTTAGGATATTGGCAATGGCACATAGAAAATTTCTGAATACTCATTTTTTTCCGGTTGTCGGGTACTTAGTGCCTATTTTATTTTGTGTATTAAATTTATATTAAAAATCTGTACTTCACGCATGTTGGGTCAAACATGACTTAAAACAATTTGGTTCTGAGGTACATATATAATTAATATATTTATTTCATTTCATAGATATTTTATAAAGCTTTAAAAAGTGAATAGTTGGTATAAAATGTCAATCACAATATTATGTTTCATTCGATACAGTGTAAGCATAAACGTGCTACGGACAATGAACTCATAACTTATCAATTTGGTGTGAGGTTAGATTAGCCCTGCAGTGATTCCCAACCAGGGTTCTACGAGCCATGTTAGAGATTCCGCGAGAATTCGAAAAAAAATACGAATTCTCAAAGGAAAGTACAACTTAAAACCTTTCTTATGACTTATGGCTATTTTAAAAAAAAAATAACGCGATCTGCAATTAACCGCTAAAGTGATAAATAGTATCAAACTTAGGGTAAGTTTGTATCAAAGTATTAGCACTTATTGTAACAATTACAATACGTTGGTTTTTATTGTAATTGTTACCCCCCGACCATGTCCGATCCTAATATGATCATATTATGAGCAGAGGTTTGTATTAAGAGATTTTGTTTTTTACGAGTAATGGATGTCAGCCACTTGCTCAACCTATTAGGTCCATACCCTGACTCACACACAAATTGAAAAACAATATGTGTACTTGCCAGGCCCAGGATTCGAACCTGAGACCCACGACGTGATAGTCCAACGCTTAAGCCACGCGGCCACCGAGAATAAGTGCTAATATTTTGATACAAACCTACCCTATTGATAATATTTAACACTTTAGTGGTCGATAAGTATAGAATAGACCCACTGCTATTATCGAAGTACAATGAACACACTTAACAACACATAGTATAGAAATAAATCATTATTGTGCGATACTGTAACGTTATCATGTAAATTGTAATAAAACAGAATGAACCGTGCGTAGTAGGCGACGACATTCATTAGATATTGACATTTAAATTTTTACTTTTATTACCTGGGTTTTTACTTTAACTTAAAATACTAATTGTCTAAAAATAGCTCAAGTCAGACCATTTTGACAACGTTTTTATTAGCTCGTATTCTTATTTGTCCGTTACAAATCTTGCAATCGATTTTTAACTAACTTCACGACTAACTAGACATTTGAAACTTTTAGAATATATCAGAACACGATGCCAATGCATTCTTTTAATACTTTTAGCCATCTTTAAGCAGGATTGAATTCATTTTCAGTTAATTCCGTTTTGTATGGAAAGTTATTTCAGAAAAATCCGTAAAAAGTATAAGACTATTATTGGTTGCTGGTGGTCCTAGCAACTAAATTATTAATATATACGTGCGTTACTATGGAAATCAAAATTAAATGTCAAAATGACATTTCAGGATTCTATATTTGTTTGTTTGTTTTATATTTACTTCAAGTACAAGTGTGAGCATATTGAGCATAATAATTCAACGGAAAATTTAAAAACGTTGTGTATAAAAAGTTCTTTTCATCTTGTAATTATTTACTCTATTGCCAAATGAGTTTCTAGTTGTAGCGTTTGCAAATTCTAACGGAACTAGTAATACTTGAGAATTACTGCTATAAATCTTACAACCATATATACCGGAATATTACGAAATCTTCCAAGGGTTCCGCAAAACAAAAAAGGTTCGGAAACACTGCCCTAGGGATTAAGATGTGCTTTTTGATGAAAACTTTCTAATCATCCCGGAGTAAAAATGTGTGCGTGTACTAATATCTATTATATTATTAATATTAGTGTATTGTAGAAGTTATGCATATTCAATATATTATGGAATGTAACATTCTCAAATCTTGTGAATTATTCGTTGACTAAAAGTAATTTATTTATTTATTTATTTATAAAAAAGAGTATTACGGCATTACAGCTTTTGGCCAATGCGCCATAATACATAATACATACAAATATATAAAAATATCTTAATTACAAATAACAACTAATATGACAAGAAAGAGGAAAAGACAGCATGTGGAAATATTAAAGAAATATGATAATATATACAATTATAAATTTATCCTATTTAAAACGTCTACAAACATTATATAATTAATAAAAAACAAATCAACCTTTATGGTGCCATCAAATAAGCTAATTGCACGATACACAGCATCATGAAACATAACATCTGTCCTGCGACGAGGTATCTTGAAGACCGTGGAGCTGCGCGTGATATTGGTGGGAACATGAAAATTAATATTTGCCAGTATATGCGGATTGTAAATGAACCCACGAAGAAGTAAAAAGAAATGCTTTAAAAGAACAATCACTCTTCGGGTAGACAGGGATTGCATTGATAGCATACCCAGAAGAAAACGAGTCGGGAAATTCATTTTATTGTCATTATCATAAGGAAAGAACCCGTATGTTCTTAAGTAGAGAAATCTAAGAAATCTATTGTGGACTCGATCCAGCTTAATTGTGTGCATGAACCTATTAGGACTCCAAATAATGCTGGCATATTCAAGAATACTCAACACAAATGATACGTATAATGTACGTAGCACTCGGACGTTTTCGAATGATTTTGAAACCCTCATAACAAAACCAAGCATTTTGCTAGATCTAGTACTGATGTTAAGAATATGCTGATTGAAAGTGAACTTTGTATCATACAATACTCCCAAATCTTTTATCTCCGTTACCCTACTCAATATTATACCAGACAATGTGTATGGGAACAATAAGGTGTGCCTTGAACGATTGAATGAAATAATATTACATTTGGAGGTAGCGAATTCAAGTTTATTTAAGATAGACCATTGCGAGATAGCATCTAAGTCAGACTGCAACATCGCACAGCATAATGGGGTTTCAATAGTTCGAAAAAGTTTAAGATCATCTGCGAATAGCAAACAAGAAGAATTGGTTATAACTTTGACAATATCATCAAAAAATATTAAAAACAAAATTGGGCCAAGATTTGAACCTTGAGGAACACCAGAGTTTGTTCTAAAAATCCGCGATTCATTCCCATGGTAATCAACAAATTGACGGCGATTTTTCAAATAAGAAGCAAAAAAACATATTATACTATATGACGCGCCAAATGTACAAAGCTTTCGTAATAAAATATCGTGATCAACACGATCAAATGCCTTGGAAATATCTGTGTACACAGAATCAACTTGAATTGACTTATCCATAAAATTTGAAATAAAATTATTATACACTATAAGATTTGTTACTGTGGACCGCCTAAGTCGAAAACCATGCTGCGAATCGGAGAGGCGAGAGTCTATTTGACGGTTGATGTTTATATGTAATATCGATTCAAATGGTTTATTTTATTAATGGTTTATTTTATTAATGGTTTATTAAAAATTGTTAACAAGTTGAAGTAGACGTTATAACATAACTACCTATAACTAAATATTTGGCGAGAGCCGGGCGTCGGTTAGTAATTAAGGCAATTACTATTCCTTGATTGAAAAACACAAAAACCGATAGTCACATAATAACGCAATTTGATAAGCGTTTCATGCAGGACCTATTGTACGACAACATCTTTTTGGCTACGTGTTAATAAAACTGTGAACTAACATGCTACGCCCATTTTTACCCGGAATTCCATTATAAACTAACAAGCTCCTCCCATTTAGTAGACAGCAGTGCCTAGAAGCGTAGCCAAGAAGATGTTGTCGTACAATACTAGTTTAAATTATAGTAATTATGGAAGAGTGTTGTGGCGCGATACCAGTGGATATACGGATTCAAATCCCGTCAGGCGTCGTATTTTTTTCAAATGTGATGTTTTCTAGTAGGTAAGTATATATCTGAGGTCTTTTCACATCTGAGGTGTTTTCATGTTATTTATGTTCAATAATAATAATATACATTCGTACGCAGACAATTCAAAGGGATAAAACTACTGCCGTACATCGTTAAATTGATTATATTATATTCGATAAAGCACGCCTCAAAAATGAAAGCTAACAATATAACCAACAACTAACAACATTGCACTAACGATTGGCTTTCTAGCACATCGATAATATCAAATACCTTATTATTATTGAGCAATGGAAAATATTTGTGTTAACCAGCCAACACTGAACACTTTTTAAATGATAACCTTCATACTAGTAATCAGTGGTGGATTAGCGCAGAGGCGACAACCTCGTGGAAATCTGAATAAGTCTGCTGAAACTATTGAAACTTTTCAATAAAAAAATATATATTGCCTGCGGCACAAGTTTGTTCAATGTGTTGGTGTTACCACTGTGGTGTTCGATGTGTGGGTTATGGTGTTGAGGATGATGATGATGATGAAGAAGTCGAAGATGTATGCAGGAGCGAGTTTTATTAGCAGCGTAATGGTTGGTACAATAGATGTTACAGCAGTTCAGGTTACAATGCTAAACTTATGATAGGTACGGATACGAGGTCCGCATCTCAGATGTTGGGCGAAGCGATATAGAGACTTCGATGGTAACAGACTGAAATCGTATCTTCGAGTGACCTTTTGATAAATCATTATTCGTTATTTATACAGTCAAAAGTAATAAATAAACATTATATTCCCGTACATAATTATATTGAACGAGTCAGCGGTTAAATACGAGTAGCTTGTGAATTTTATTTATTATTACAGTCATAATATAATATGATACTATGGGAAAGGATTATTCGACTAATTTTCCATTGCGATACCGTATTTCATATCGCCAATCAATCTGCTGATCCAGCTAAACAGTAAACTTGTTTACCGTTATATGAGTCGCTGAGAAATTATTATTGCGGTTGAATAATTTGATACATTAAAAATAGATATTTGATCGCTAATACATATCGAAAACAATATTTTTAAGACAGCTACATACATAGTTTTGAATTTGTGATTTTTTTTTTTAGAATTATTAATAACCATGTCATTGCTTTTTCGTACAAGGTGGTTGTTAGTAATTTTGAACAATCACAAACACCCAGGCTTTGAGAAAAACACATTAATGTTTTTTTGTCATGACCGCGAATCGAACCCAGAACTCTCGGGTGGAAGGCCAGCGCCTTACCCACTGCACCACGAGAGCCGCCTTGAATTTATGATTGTTATTAATTGTGATAATGATTGTTCATGATAATTAATTGATATTTATACAATACCAGCTAAAGTTTAGTAGCAACACAGAACAGATAATAAATATAATTCCGATAGGCTATATACCAATTCAGTAAATTTTGAAGCAGGGTTTTGCATGTGTGAGTATCCTACAAAAATGAGCCACGCATTATAAACGTGCAATAGTGTGTGTAATACACCAATATTAAATGAGCGTCAATGCATAAACCAAGAGCAGTTGTCAGTATTTGACGTATGACGTATTCTTGACACGCGTTTAAATTTATCCCGTATTCTTCCTTACTCGAGATCGGTTGCCTGCTTCTCCTTACCCGTTAGGTATTTCAGTTCTCATTATTTCTGAGTTCCCTGAGTAGCAAGCAGCCCGCAACAAAAATTTAATACATTATAAACACACCACATAAGCGTGAAGTTCGATAGTTTTGATAGAAAATATGACATGGTTAGAGCGACGTCGAGCGAGAGAAAACGATGCAATAGGCTTCATGCAGCACTCGGAAATAATAACGGGAACATTAATTAAATTTACTCTATGTAATTCGTGCGCAGTAGTAGAAATCGCAATCTGCGCAATCTCAAGATTAAGTTGTTCCACGACTATAATAAAGGTTACTGATACTAGGTATTGTAATCCTGGACAGGATTTTTAATTTCTAAATTAGTATTCTCTACCCGCACCCCACCCCGTGTTGTCCCAAGCGCATTATTTTCGAGAAATTTCCTTTTGAGATATCGAGAATCGAGATGAAAGTCTACTAAAAGTTTACTAAATTAGTATCAATAATGTAACTAAACTGTGTAAGTTTCACCAATACTGGTCGAGAATTTTTGATAGGCCAGGAAATACAAATATAATAGGAAGCGAGTTGCCTTCTGGGTGAGGCTGTAATAAGGTTACAATTTTGAGTTTGGAGAAACATGGGATAAACTCTAACGCGTGTTAAATAATGTGTTATTTTCAATAGTTAGTACGTCTATATTAACGCATAACGTTAACTGTATAACGGAATTTTTAAAGAGACTCAGCGCGCTTTGTGTTTCTTGCATTTTATGTTGTGACCGTCATAAAGTAATAAGCCGAATTCCGCTTTAAGCCCTAGGTCTATGGCGACTGGCCTTCATATTTATATTTTAATAATCAGTTCTGCGTGACAGGCATACAGACACTACAATTTAATTGAATGCTGTATTTCGAAAACGTTCATGTCACATTTTAAAAAAAAGAGTGACATAAGTTGCAAAAATCTTCATATTACTTAAATACACAAATGTAAGGTAATTTATTTTGTAGTTTTTTGAAAACAACAAAGAACATTTAGGTAGGTAGATACTATAAAATAATATATTATGTTACATAAAAACTTTTCACTATTTATTTTTATATATGACAGTTTTCACTATGTTGACTAAAACACAATAGTGACTCGTGACGTTTTCGAAATACAGCAATCAATTATTAGTACCCATGGAGAGATTATCACGAAATAATTACAAGATAAAAAGAACTTTTTAAATACAACACTTTAAATTTTCTGTTGAATTTATGCTCAATATGCTCAAACTTGTACTTGATATGAAGTAAATAAAAAACAAACAAACAAACAAATATAGAATACTGAAATGTCATTTTGATCTCCTTAGTAACGCACATATATATTAATAATTTAGTTGCTATGACCACCCCCTTAGCAACCAATAATAGTCTTTTACTTTTTACGGATTTTTCTGAAATAAATTTCGATACAAAACAGAATTAACTGAAAATGAATTCAATTATGCTTAAAGATGGCTAAAAGTATTAAAAGAATGCATTGGCATCGTGTTCTGATATACCTATTCTATGTCTAGCTAGTCGGGAAGTTAGTTAAAAATCGATTGCAAGATTTGTACTGGATAAACAGCCACCGGACAAATAAGAATACGAGCTAATAAAAACGTTGTAAAATATACATAATAATTTAATAGGCTGACTTATCCCACTTTAATTATTATAATATATAGTGGTGAAATGGAGCGGTGGGGTCTTAAAATGCATTAGTTCGCCACTGCTGGTGTATAATAACAACAATTATTATTAGCACAAAATAGGAATGTCTATTTTGAAAGGCCGTTTTGTGATAGATTTTTTCTTACTCGCATTTTGTAACGCAAATAAATACCGCGCTGTTGCACTAGATAATGCACAGTTTCAATAATAGGATTTTACTGAAATGTCGATTATTTAATTGCAATTGAATAGAAAATAATACAATTAATTAAGTACCGCCATAATTAAAAATTTAGTTCAATGGATTTTCTAGAAAAAACCAGTACAAAATGTTTACATTCGGTTTAAAAAGTGACCTGGAATTTAGTTAGTAATTATTGTAATTAAAATATCATTAATTTTTAGTGGAAAATTTCTATGTATATTATGCATCTTGTAGTTTGATAGCTTTATTCTAGTTCATTGTAAATTTTCCAAAAAAATACAATGATGTACCTACTCAAATCAGAATATAAGACTTGTATATTTAATTATAAGTAATACAATAACAATAAAGATAAAAAATCAAATTAATTATGTAATATTCAGGATGTTAACGAAAATGCCAATCAAAAATGGGTAGTAAGAATAATAGCGTATATTTTTAAATTATTATGGACACTGAAATTTCCGATTCGGGCAGATTTTACACGTTTACAGAATTCTTTATGGCAATTCTTTTTAAGAGAAGAAAAACTCTTCACTAATCCAAAAACAATATTTTTAGGGAGACGGTAAAAAACGTTCGAAATTCAAAAACTAAAACAAAAAACAAACTTTCAACAAAATGTCGCTTCCTAATATTAAATTTAGGGTTTACATTTTTTCCATGGCATGGAGACGATTTAGTTTGAAATGCATTTTGTGGATTAATTTTTGAAATGGTTGGACAGTTTATGGGCAAAATAATCGTACACAGAAGTACTCAATAAGTCAGGCGTATTCAATTAAAAATATCATTATTTAAAATAATGGAAGTTTTATAACATAGACTGACGATATTATTGTACATACGTATCTAATATAATGTATTATATTTGTAGGTATTTTATGACAGATTTGGAGGCCCTCTTCTGCCATTAACTCATTTAATGATAACACGGCGACTGGCGCGTTTGGAGTCGTTGGCTATTAGATATAATTAAAGTGTTATTTAAATGTGTTAATTGAAAAGTTTGATTGTGTTTTAATAATGTGCTACAACAAGCCGCAAATGAATCTTTAAAGTACAGCAATAGAGTAACGTTGTGTTGAAATGGTTTTTATGCACAAAAACCTCAGATTTTGTAAAATATACATCTGTTTAGAAACTTCCTAATGACGTGAGCGCCTCCTGCGTTTCAATGACAACCGCCATCGCGTCCAACTTGGCATCTTGGAGTGTCCAATATGAAAACGATCCGAACTTTCAGGCAGGTAATTAAATGAATGTTTTCCCCGTTAATTGCTTGGTTGATATTTTAAATGATTCCGGTGACAGGTCAGCACAAAACACATAAGTATGAATAAAATATTCCGTTGGGTTGATGTCGAACGATCGGAAAAATACCGCAATATCATGGATATAAAAGATAATTAATTATCAAGTATTGTCATTAGTAAAAATAATACAGCTAAATGTATACATACTTAATAATCATGTCCAGTAGCGTGCACAGGATTTCTTACCAGCAGGTTAAAACTACCAAAAAGGCGCCATGAAAAGTTTTTTTTTTTACCAAAATTCTACTTTTTCTATCCTTAGAGCTATATAACTTTGATATCTAAACTGTCAAATCGATATGATTAAATCACACTTACTTGTTTATTATTGTTCCATTGTTGTAGGACATTATGGGGACGAAGATTAAACGAATACAAATAATACACAATTTAAAAATTATTTAGGGGTAGAATACCATCACATAGCTATACTTATATGTGTAAAATATTTATGAAAAGTCATAAGCATTTTAGTGCTAACATTATATTACATTCCATATTTCGTGTACATGGTGTAAAATTATTTTCATGGCAACGTATGTAATTTGAATGGTGTGACCCGACTTTCCCTCCTCAAAACACTAAAAACAATTATCTTTGGATCGATCTGAAGATGAGTTAAATAGCACGAAACAGCTATCAATATAAATAACTCAAATATCGTAGATAGTATTAGAAACATTACAACATAAAAAATATCAATAAATAAGAACAAGACTCTTTTACGGAATGTTGAATACAGGTATAAATATATGGTTTACAATTAATAGTAATTGCATATTTATCTTTTGAGGTAGTTGTAATCAATTTGAACCTGGTTGGCACTTGGCTGGAAGCAACCTGGCTGGAAGTATGGACGCTAAACCAAGAGATGTCACGGAGACTTGAGGAGGCTGTATAGACGCATCCTCAAAATTCCTTGGACTGACCGGGTGACAAATGTTGAAGTTCTCAATCGAATGGGGAAGGACCGAGAAGTTCTACGTAGTATCAAAACCAGGAAACTACAATACCTCGGCCACATTATGAAAGGACAAAAATACAGCATTCCTCAACTTGTCATTCAAGGAAAGATCAATGGGAAGCGTAGCAGAGGACGGCGCCGCATTTCGTGGCTTAAGAACCTCCGTGATTGGTACGAGTGCAGCTCCACCGAACTGTTCCGGGTTGCAGACGACAAAGATAAGATCGCCTTGATGGTGGCCGACCTCCGCTAGGGGATGGCACAATAAGAAGAAGGCACTTGTATTCGTTCAATCCCCAGAGCCGCGTTTATTAAAGAATCCGAACAAATACCGTACATTACAAAATAGTTTAAGCTACACAAAGGAAAGATTTGAATTTTTTTTTCATTTTCTATATTATATTATATTGTTTTTCAATTTTAATCTAAGATCAATGAATCATAAGTGGGCACCAACATCACATATTCATAAAAGCAATCACGGTGGCTGCCTTTTTTGGTAGGTATGTAATTACCGGATATCGGATCTATCGGAAATTGATCATATTATTTTGTTTCTAGCATAGATAATAAAGTTTTTAGGTCTGGGAAAGTTTTTTTACGTATCGCAAAAATGAAGCATAGAAATAGTCATGGGGATAGTTTTCACCCTCTGACCCAACACTGCGCACGGCACTGACCATGCAATATTTTTGTGCAAGAATAAAATTAATACACGAGGACAGTGACCTCTCGAAGGGGTTGGCAATTCATGCTAACTTTTTCTTAAATGATATAATAATTGGCTCACTCGTTGAACTTCCTTGTACTTATCTATCATACATATATTTAAAAAAACTTAGTTGTTACACTGTTTATTTATAAATGCATTATCTCGTTGTTCACTGTGATAATAATTATATTCTTATTTTTTATATGTGTCATTAATGTTGTAAACGTCTTGAACTGAAAAAATGGATTTGAAATTTAAATTCAGTGCACCGGTTGTGTGTGGTACATCTAAGGGGCGGCAAAATAAACCGCGAATGTGAATACTACCCCAACAACGAAATCTTGAGAGTACGTTCCGTGGATATGAGTTTTTTTTCGCCTGCAGCGCTAAGAAAGTTGAGTATGTAGTCTATATTATGTAAAAATCAGTGAATGTGTACGACAGAATATAAAAAATGTTCACAGAAACCGGTGAGAAATATTGTACAATATTGACTAGGTACTTTATTAATTATTATAATTTCACATTTTTATTAAATGGTTAGGTAGTAAAAATAGTAAGAGGCGGCATTTTGAATTTGCCTAAGGCGGAATTTTATCTAGAAGCGAAACTTAAGAAATTTTAATAATATTGAATACTTCGCACGTTGTGACTACTATATAGGTACGATTGAGATCAAATATAACATGGGTACCTATACAAATAACACAGTCATAGATTATTATATAGAGTATTAGTGATTTCACTGATTTCAGTGCCATTTTGTTCAAATCTTTTCATGTTGTGAGAAGAGAAAAGGAATAATGCAGATATGTAAAATATTATACACAGAACAGAAACAATCGATAAACCAGACAAACTATATATAGTATACATATAAATATAAATTTTAATTTTGCTGTAAGAGAAATGGGACAAGAAAACAATATTTCGTACATGTCTGTTTACTGAAACCCAGGCGGGAGGGAACAGCGGTAATTTTTGCAAGAATTCGTGAATTATTCCAGAATTTTAACATAACCTTACCTAACAAATAATCCAGTATATCGGCTATTTACAAAATTTGTTTGCAGCTGGCTTCCACTAAACAGACAAGAACCCAATATTTTGATCGCCCATTTTATGTAAGTTTACTACGATTTCAATTAAAGTATTATAAATATTACGTATATACAGTAGAAGAGGACATTTATTTTATTAGTCTAGTTTCAATATCTAACAAAGAAATAAGTACATACAGGTCATGATATTTCGATTCATGGTGGCATAAAAATCGTACAATCATCGAATCGAGAAAATAAATGTGTTAATGACTTAACTGATGCATGCTGTTGAAATGATAATGCAAATAATTTATATTTCGTAATAAATAAAAGACTACAATCATGTGTGATAATGACAATTGTGGCTACAAAATAATTACTCAAATAAAAATCAATGTTTACAGTGAAACGTCATTTTGACGTAAAACAGCACGTGCAAAATACAAATCAATAGACAATCTAGGAACACTAGAAACGTCAAAAATAAAGTGAAATGTCAAAATAGACTGTAAATATGGATAGAAACACACCTCAATATTGCCCATTGTTTGGAACGCCGTGAAAACGAACATAAACCCGAAACCGAGTAATATGACATTTAAAAATCGCTTCTCGATAGCCATTGTAAACGAATTTAATAACAATAATATTATTACAAACACCAAACACTGGCTCACAACCGAACGGCACAGTCGCTATAATCAGACTAAAACTATGATTGAAAAATAATATTCATGTTACTTTTACAACTTACAACTCGGTGCAATCTACGGAATGCGGCAGGTTTATCAACCGAAGGACCCACGAATCTTACGAGGTCGCACTCGCAGTTCGCACTATGTTACACTTTTGGTTGAGCGGCCGCTGTCACGATTGAACACACGAATGCAGTTTTTAGTAGGCGTGGCAACACCCACATCCAGTTTCACCCTACAACCACAACCAGTCCGGGATGTGACCGAATCCCGCGAGATTTAATACTGTCTAGCCATCGAGCCGATCCACAGCCGGCGTAGGTATTTACCGGAGAAATTCAATAAATATACTTAGATAAATATTATGAATTCATTTAAATATATAACTAAGAAATGTGAATTTTTTATCAGTTATTATAAAATTGTCTTCCACAAGAATGAACCTCCATAATCACCTTTCGGGATCATGATACGTTTATCATTCATTATGCAAGATTGCTTTGTCTTACATTATCATAGACAAATTCAAAAAGATAAAGACATTTAATATTAAATTGACTATTAAAATGGGTACTCGGAATGGTGCATGCACAGAACAGATTAATAAATAGAATTCCGATAGGTTATACCCCAGGGTTTTGAATGTGTAGTGTCCTACGAAAATGAACCACACATTATAGACGTGCAATGTGTGTTGCAACCTTCAAATACACTAATATTGTCTCTTCTTCTTCTTGGTGTATTGCTTTTTACATTTGGATGGAGCTCCGGGGCTGGGCCCCATATCTCCTTCATTTGGTTCTTGATATGAAAGCTTTGGCTGTTAGTAGTATTAGTTATGATGCAGTGGTAGTACAGTGTACAACATGATGACATAAATATATCTTCCACCGATGCTCGATTGTATCACCCGAGCAGTATTTTGTCTTTTATACATTACATCCCCTTAAAAAGTCAGGGGAGGAAAGTTCCTTCCGTCCGCGCAATAGCGACGGGCGGCAGGTTGCCCGTCATCTTTTATTATCCTCGGGGAGGGGTCGAACATCAGTATTTGCCTTTTTAAGGGTTGGTTTTTAAACAGAGGTTTCAGTCGCTCGGGTTGAGGGAGTCTGTGGTTGTGATGTGAGGGGAACTATGGTGGTTTGTCGTCAAGGATCGCCCTCGGTCTCCTATAGACGTAGTCTGTGTCACTTTTATTGTAGGTTGATAGGTACCTATAGGATGGTCGGGTTAGGGTGGCCTGTCATGGATTTGTAAAAAAATTCTGATAATTTCATGACGTGGTCGTGGATGGATTCTAAGTTGAGATCTCTGTGCAGCGTAGAACCGCGCACGAACCAGGGTGCGTTTGTGATTCTACGCCGTGTTTTGTTTTGTATTATCTGTAGAGTTTTCAGGTGTTTTGGGTTTGAATATGCCCAGATGGGGCATGCGTATGTCATTATGGGTCTAGTGATTGCGGTGTATAGCAGAAGTTTTGCTCGCGTAGACAGTCTACTTTTGTTACCCGTCATGGGTTGAAGTCATGCGTTTATTACCTTGGCTTGGCGTTTTTTGATATTAATGTGTGGGTTAAAAGTGAGTCTTTTGTCGATGGTGAGGCCTAAATATTTGACTGATTTGTCCCATGGGATGGGGTGTGAGTTCATCCACTAATATTGAATGAGCGTCAGTGCATAAAACCAAGAGCAGTTGTGAGAACGAAGGACAAGTTTATAATGACGTATTCTTGCTTCTACACTCGAGATCGGTTGCCTATTACTCCACATCCGTTAGGTATTTCAATTCCCTGGGTGCATGTGATGCACAACAAATTTATATATTATGGATGGAAGTATATATTTTAATAGTATAGTTCCTGTCTGTACATAGATTTACTGGTACCAATAGTGTGTACATAAATTAAACTAACTATCGCGATAATAACTATGAATCTACACGTAAAAGTGGTGACTGTGTCGTTGTCTCTTGCTGTCATTTTATGGTGCTATTTGACTGGTTGTTAAAATTTATAAACGTCAAAATGCTTTGCGCGGTGTACTTAGTTCGTGTTTTTTACTGCAGGTTCGCCATTATCGTTCAGTTGCGCAGGCGCAAATATTGCGCAAATTCCATGTCGCGTGAAAATTCAGAAGCTACTGAACTTTTTTTTATGTTACATTTTCTTGTTATGGCCGCGATAATAAGTAGGCACTGTCAGCAGTAAATCCATGCACTTGTAAACGGGGTATTATGCTATCTACAATTATTAATTTAATTACTACCTAATTTTAGTAACATATTAATTCTATTAAAAAAACTAGGTATAATTAATAATACTTCCTAATAACATAGGAACAAGTCCACGTCGTAGGTGCTGCTACCCGGGTGCCAGGCCATAATTTACACCCCTCTGACACTCGTATAAAAAAACTATTTTCTAGTGAAAATATAAAAGAATTAAAATAATTGTTTAATTTTTATCAAGCATAATATTTTATCAATTAAATATACAACATTGTTAATGGAAAGTTATTATTGGAAGATTATTATATTAATTTAAGGAACATTATTATTGGTACGAGTGCAGCTCCATTGAACTGTTCCGGGTAGCAGACGACAAAGATAAGATCGCCTTGATGGTGGCTGACATCCGCTAGGGGATGGCACAATAAGGCTGGAAAGTTAAAGAGATTTGAAATGATCAATATGATGGGAGGGGGTCGATTCTCGACGGAGCTGTTAGCACAATTGATAGAAGAAATATTTAATGATTTGAAAGAAAATTACCCTGCAGTTGACTTTTTTACTATCCATGAAAGAAATCGATTTTACTTCGAATGCTGTACCTTTATGAAGCAGTTCATTTTCCGGCACCTTCTTTGTCGTACCTACCTACAAAGAATTATATTTTTACATAATCGTTTTATGTATTATATGCTGACCATAATATCATGGACCCCACATCCTGAAGCGAGCCCCTAGGCCAGGATCATTGTCGGGCCCCCCTACCTATCGCTAGGCTCTACAGAAACGTTTCTCAAATGGTATTCCAGGTAAAATTAAGGTTATTCAGTGTATCTTAAACGATTTTTTGTATTTTTCAATAAATTAATGTGTGTTATGAAGTTTTTGAATATCGACACACAGTATTCAAAATCTGCATCACACATCACGTATTTTAAAATGGTAATATTCTTAAAGTAAAATAGTCCGCAGGCGACTTTTTTACAATTAGAGCAAATTTGTGATGTGTATTTATCTCACTTATAATGTAGACGCGCCACGCGGGGCCCCCCCAGAACCCGGGCCATGCATAATATGCCTGAGCATATGGCACTGAGCCATACTATTGACACTGTGAAAGATATAACTATGATGCATTAGCTGATCGCAGATTTTAAACTCCTAAATCAGAAATAATATATAGATAATATTAGTATAATATTTCATTATAACTCTTCGATTTTCCGCCTCTTGTACGTAGGTAGGTTGTTTTTAGCTCCCAACTGAATCCTGCCACCCGGGTTTTTCACACCCCCGCTTGGCGTCTCTCTGCTTGGAAGATACCTATATTGGCATTATAATCCACATCCGTGATCTTCTTTTTCGTACAACACTAAAAACAAAATCGCAAACGAAAATATGGAAAATATTAGTGAGAAAATACTATTTCTTTTGAAATAACTGCAATTATTAATACCTACACCGCATGCTATTTATTACTTGTTTATTAGATTAAATAGGTACCTATGTTTTTGATAGAAATTAATGTGTTATCGTATTAATATTAATTTAATACGCTATTGTATTTGCGGGCCATATGATATAAACATCTGGATTTTTATATTTGTACTACGTCATAATAGCTAAATGCTTATACCTAGGGCCGTCAAAAAAGTATTGATACCGATACCGATGTACACCAATACGTCGTTACTTTTGTATCGATACTTTCTTTCGATACAGCCCTACTTTATACCCCTTGAAAATACGACATATTTATTTTATCTTTCTTTATTACTTTAGATATAGTAGAGAATGATTACAAAAAATATATTATGGCCATATGTATTATAAAAGAGTGTAGGTATAAGAGGTAGTAAGTAATATAGTTGTGTCTTTACTTAGGATATTTACCATATTATATTAATTTATAGTTGTTGTAAATAAAAGCCCTTTAAAATGGTGCGTAGTATATAGAGCGTATATAATCACGCACATACATACGGAATATAAAAGCAACATAAAAATTCCCGAATTATAGTGAAATTAATAAAGTTTACTCATTCCCGCCAACTCTAATAATATTTTTCAAAAATATTATAATTTTATGGAAAAATGCGTTGCAGTGACATCTGTTAAAAATACAAAAAAAAATACACAACGTTTTACAAATAGGGAACTGCATTATCAATTAGATTGATATTATTTTATTATCCAAACATAAATAAATAATTATTAAATAAATTTAAATCTATTATAGTTTAATACCTATCAAAGCGATTTCACAGTCAGTGTAGGGTATCAAAGTAAAAAATTAATGCCATGCAATGCAGGTATTAAAATAAATTATTAATTAATTAATTATTATAATAAATAGGGTGGGCCCATAGAAAGCATGCGTGTACTATCAATTAATTATTAATACCTACCTATCAATCAATATTATCGATGATATCAATCAAGGCACATTATTAAGTTGGGAACGCGCAGACCCCGGGAGGTATTTTGTAATAGTCGATTGTTTATTATTACTAAAACTTAATAGGTATATTAAATTTTTACATCACTACCTACGTAAAATAAAATAAAATAATATATTGAGTGGGTACGTGTACACCTATTAATTGCGTATCGCCGACGGCAAATTGACAAATGAATGCAGCATATAAATACTAGGTAGGTAGGTATTTGTGAGTATATCTACCTATGTAATATACCAACAATATAATTTTATTATTACCTATTAATAATTGAGTAGGTACCTAATAATTGTATGTAAAAAACCGAAAGCGTTGGTACTAAGTACCTAGGACTTGATCCTACGTCAGTCAAAACCTGAATCAAAAAGATATAATATTTTGAAAATATAATGTAATAACATATTATGTTGAATATTTTTTTACTTCTATAGAAAAAAAGTCGGTGGTTGTGACTGGTCCTCCGCCGTCTTTAGCTGTCAGTCGCCATTTTGGAATTCAGCTATCTTTTTGTCATCGAATTAGAGTACGCCGTCCAAGAAATGATAGTATTTTGGCAAAAATTATAGGATGGTTGAAAATGTAAGTTTTTTGTTTGTCACATAAATATAATGGAGAAATCGAGAAATTTCGATGCCCTACTTTATTTAAACACCTTACGACCGAAAAATGCTAATCGGCGAATTTAATTAATTCCATGTTTCCATTTAACCTAACCTAACTAACCCAACCCAACCTATTCTAACCGGCGAATTCAATTCCATTTTTCAAAATTGTGGTATTTTGGACGAACTATACTTTTTAATAGTACGCGGATCAAAATGTACTATACTTATAGTTCGGTTGGCAACACCTCGCTCACTGATGGCAGCGAGCGACGGCGGAGAACCAGTAAAAAGACCCAAAAAGTCGACTGTGGTGTAAACTGTCTTTGATATTGTTACACATTTATTAAGTACATTACTACTTACGAATCATAATAATATTATTTATTGTATTCATTCATTGTATGGTATTCAAAAAAGCTACCTACTGAGAATTTATATTGATATTTTGTAGCAGCAACATTATTTTTCTCTGCCTTCCTCAAGCCCATCTGCCATTTATTGTCTGTGGCGGTTATCTATTTTTTATTTTTATTGTCTATGTGTGTTCACATAGTGGAAATGTCGGTGATTTACGTGTCTGGGGTGCAATAATAATAAATAAAGTTGAATTTTGTTTATGTAAATCTCTTTGCCGCAAAAACTGTGCTGTATGAGTTTTTCGTCGTCAGTAAATATTCGGTCTTGGTATTCCCTATTTTTTTATTGTTGAAAAAATCTGACATTTGCATCTGACAATGATTATAGAGTGGATGATCTCATTGTCATTTTTATTGGATAGTCTAATAAGGGACCGTTCCACTGCGGACTGCCTTGAGGGTCCCTTATAGTTTATTTAATCGTGTTAAGTAAATAATTCGAACTTGGATGTATAGAAGATTATGATGAAGCAGTTTTTACGAGTAAAACAGTTGGCCGACCAGACTTTTTCCAGGTAAGGAGTTAATCGCGATCATATTTTGCGATAAGTGACGTTATCTTTCAATCCAATGGATAAAATTTACAAATCAATGTTTTTCCTTGCTGTAAAGTTACATTAACTTTTGTAATTGATTGATTAATGATACTATCTTCGGTAGATTATTGCGCAAACTATGTACTCCACCATAACTCGAATTCAATGTCATGTAAAATTGAACCGAATAATCGTACAATTAAAATTGACCGTGCTCAAAAAATATAGGCGTGTTTGATTATGCTTATCTTGACCTTTAATATATTATATTTGTATAATGCTGACAAATTGTGAATTACAATCCACACCTTACTTAATTTTGTTTACTTATATTAACTGCTCACCAAATAAAATTACTTACCATTATAATATAAATATACCTATTACTTGTCAAACAATTTATTATCAGATATGGACAGAACCAGGGAGCACCACCGATTTTAATTAAGAGATTGTTTAGTATGCCAGTTTGTGCGTTTTCATAGGACTGTATGTTAGTTCGGTAATAGTGCCGCAGATGACTACATGATTTTATATAACTTTCTTTTTAGACCAAACCTAATCTACCCCAACCTAATCTAACCTAACCTAATCTTAGTGTGTGATAATGATGCATTGAAATGTATGAAAATATCAAACAATAAATTAACAATTATTATTGGATCGAAAGGCATCTGCGCCGACAGAAAAGGGTATTCAATGTAATTGTCTATATGGGATAAACTGTTTCCGCTAAAAAAAAAAATGATAAATGGTCACGCGGTGATCTGCGTCACTATAACCGTCAGTTTTTTCAATCGGTTTGCTGGTAGCGTGGTACTGTGCAAACTTACACTAAGACTCACAGAAACAGTAAAAAGTGGCATTTTGTTTTGTCTAAATATGCAATAACAATTTTATGAAGGTAAAAAAAGTCGACTGGATTAGTTACTGCATGGAAGTACAACACAAACAATATTATATTTAATTGAATTTATATTCCTTTTGAATGTTTGAACGGTTAAGATATTAATTTGTCAAGTGACCTAACCGATTTGTAAGTGAGGCTGTGATTGGTTCATATTGTGAACTGGTCGTATCCATTGTCACACTGTGCCGGCAGCCGGATAACGGTGAGGTGGGGGGGGGGGGGTATGTCAAAGCCGGGACTCATGCAGCATTTTATTTTCTGTTTCATTATATAAGCATGCTATATCTGTTTATTTAACCTAATTTGTGTATGTACAGTAGAATCTCACTAATCCGGCACTAAGTATATAGGATGTGATGAATGTATGGAATACTTACTGAAAAATATAAAACATGAAAATTATATTTCCTACATATGAACATAAAAAAGTTTTATGGGTAGCAAAACGTAATGTTTTTCTATTGTTTACTAAAATAATCTCTTATCGATGTTTTCCCGCATTCAAACCTTATTTAAAAACGCTTGTAATTTATGCGATAGTGGCGGACCACTAATGTTTCTGATTAACGAGATTCTAATGTATTCATAAAATCTGAAGATACTGAGATGCGAAAACTTGATCACAAACAGCTTTGCATAAAATTGCCAACAAATGCCTATATTGTGTCAACGGCGTTCAAGTTTCGTTTCATTTCATTCCGATAATCATCAAACTGATGTCACATACCTAAGCAAACATTAAATTATATGTTACCATTTCACTATAAGGCCATGAATGCTCCTATTGTTTCAAGTGTTGAATTATATTATTTATTCCTCACGCTACCAACCTACCTGCATTAAGTAGGTATCTGATAGTCAAAAATTTGATGCGCGTGAAAATAAGTAAATTATTTAAATATCTAGTGTATTTTCAGCACATTTAAAGCTGTTAGAGGCGTCAAAAGATGCTAGTAAAAACGCCACAAGCTAGATGCGTTTTTAGCAAGCTAGATGCATATCGAAAAATACATTATCTGGCAAGAAAAACGCTAAATTGGCAACCCTGATCAGGCATGTCCAAATGTTGATGACCTTCTTCCATAAGAGATCACTGGTCCACTGATTAACTTAGCTACAAATGACTTTGCATTTTAGGTTCATTTGCAAAGAACTTTCCACTACTGCTATAAGATTTATTTGGCAATCTCCAGGGTGTATAAAAAGACAATCTGTCACAATGAGCAGCCAGTAATACAATACTACAGTTCGGCATTAATATTTAGATAGTTATATGATAGTATCGAGTAAGTGATCACAATGAACATAAAAAATGGCCACCATATTATGTGAATATGAAAATCTGAATGGCAACTGAGCGATATTATTATTTGTGGTGTTAACCTAACTAAACAATTTCAAATGTTATAACAGAAATAATGTATAAAGCTCCTTCTACACCCTCCCAACAAACATATTATATTTGGCTGAGAACAATTTTAGCGACAAAACTTGTTTTTCACCATCACAGACAACTAAATTTCCCATTTGTCATGAACATGATCAGACTTAGTCTCATTTTTTGCACTCATTACACTGTTATCCTACTGCGCAAAGAGCCTATTTCGTGATGGTAAGAGAAACCTTTGCCTCAGCTTAAAGCATGAAGATTTACCCTTCTCTTTCTCTCATTCCTGCACCAGGTTGTCAGTAATGCAATATCGATCGAGTGATACGACGTGGCCACACGAGCTTCTTCGTGGTTAATTTAAAAACTTTCACTTAAGCTGATCAAGGAAACAAATTTAGGAATGGTTAAAGCTTCCCTTTCAAAATTCATCGATCGTAATCGACGTGTTGGAGACGCCTGTCATATTATATGATTGAATTGTTCCTCTTGTCATTGTCAAGTAGAATTGAATTGAATACCATTTTTTTACCGCTGTAGGTCTGGAAAGTGCGAAGCCCTCAGTGATGAACTCCAGCTTGCTGATCGGAAAGTGGAGAATGTGAAGAGCGCTCTGCAGGCGCTATGCAAGCGATTGGGGCCCATCGGGGGCGTGGCCCAGGGCCAAGATCCTTCCGCGAGGGAGAAAAGGCTCAAGAAAATTCCAGAGTACATGCTGGGACTGTCGATGATCGAGGCGAGCAACTTTGATGACACCAGTCTTCTGAGATATGTCATGCAAGAGTGTGGTAAGTGTTTATCACTCTGGGAGACCTATTGTTATTAAAATTTAGAGGTATTTATAGGAATATTCATATTCTATGCGGAGCAATTATTCCTCAAGCCAATTAATATTTGGACTGCTTTAAGGCATTAGCAGACCACACGACATATCATAAATGTATATAGATACAATACAGTGTATGCTATAGTGCAGGGATGGCAAACCTTTTTACGTGCCAAAATTTCTTTTGACTATCTTTTAATTATTTTTTGACTGTCTGACGTGCCGAGTAGTTCGAGCAGGAAAAAAAATGGAAAAATAGTTATAAGAGTTCTATTAAAAAAGTTATAAGTAAGTAATTAAATTCTTGAGTATTACTATAATACCTACTTACGCACAAATTGATGCCAAAATTACTCGGATCAGATGAGGCATCATCTCCGCGACGCGAGTTCTCCCGCCGCCTGATAAGGTCAGTGCTATAATATTATTATGTGTGACGCATAAAGCATAAGGACCGATCTATGCAATTTAAATTAATGATAGGTAATGGTTATTCTTGAAGAGTACCTACCTATCTGCCTGTTATATTTTATACAATGTGATCTGTCATAATTTTATACATGAACTTCGTCGTTTCCATTTGCGCATCGATTGATAAATATTATTCAAAATCGAAGAAATTACCCATTTTTAATATTATATAATTATGTTATATATATTTAGGTATTTGCAAAACTTTTTTGTAGAAAAACATATAATTATATCTATTTTTTTCTCTTCAACATAAAACATTTGCGTGCCATCCAAAATCATCTCGCGTGCCATAGGTTCGCCATCCCTGCTATAGTGGTTTCACATATTCAAAATTCAATTGAAATTTATTTTAACACATTCATTACGTATATAATGTACATTAGCGGCTCTCAAAGTGTAGTGTGTAGGGTGCTGGCCTTTCATCCGGGAGCCCCGGGTTTGATTCCCAGTGAGGAGCTGGGTGTTTGTGGTTGTTTCACTTCTATTACTAAAATACACTACTGTCTTTGGGCTTCTGGGCCTGTTGTAGTGTTAAAAAGAATATATACTTAATATATATTTTTTTTTGACTTGAAAAAATAAATGCACGGCAATGATTGAAATTTTAAGTTGCAGATGCATTACAGCATTTTTTTGTAAATACACTAGCCGTTTAAATGCGTCAGCTTGCGTGCATTCCTTTTTTATAGTCACGGCTGCAGTGTACAAGACTAAGTTTATACATTGCAGTTGGCGGACAATCTTTTACTTTAGCCAGCACACTGAATTTTTTGTTATTCTTCAGTTTGGCTGGAAAATTGCGGTCCCATTTTACATTTTTTACATTTTCTTTGTCAAGTAAGATTGAAAGAGTTTTATATAAACAAATCCCCCCCCCATTTACATTTTCCAGATAATTATGTTGAGTCCTTCAAAAACGTAAAATTGGGGTTTCACTCTGTTACTGAACTGCTAGGACAATCTTCAAACGGAATAAGGAATATTTAAAAACCCTAAAATGTAAATCCATGTACCCGGGGGTGACAATTGAAACTGATGCGGATATATAACCGGTGTCAGTTGTATATATACCATAGGTGAACTGTACATAGTACCTGTAGACGTAACTCGGATTGCAAAGATTAATTCAAATCGAATGGTAAATCAATAAATTAGTACAATAAATCGTTAAGTCCAGTTGGTTTGAATTAGATTATTTTATGCTAAGTTATTCAATTCTTGCATAAATGCTTCATGATTTTAAACAACTGGGTATAATATAGGTAGAAAATATTATTACTTAGTTTTATAAGTACATAATTATACCTAATATTCGTTTTAAAAAATCAAATCGGTTTTCGCAACAAATTAATTATTTTTACAAGTATGTAGATTCAAATAATAAAATATTATAGGTAAATTTAGTATTATCAACAGTTTTGATAAATAAAACCCCTATTTTGAAGAGCATCCCTCATGTCAAAAGTCACCGCGTGCACTGTTTTTACCATTTATGATTTTTTTGGATATAAATTTCTGTAATATCCCTTAATACATAAATGCTCATGCAAAATTGATTCGGTCGTCATTGGGTTGAGAATCATTGGTTTGATTCAATAGAAATTTACAAAAGATAAATCTTATCTTACTTCGCTAAAATATGACAATTGGTACAATTCATTTTTACTCAGAATATTAGAAGATCTTCATTCTTTGTTTATTTTTGTATTTTTTTCCCAGTTTTTTTTCCACATACAATCGGTTCATTGTGAATTCAGTCCAACCACTTGTTCTTTGAAACAGTACACAAGACTGCATAATTAATTTATCTTATCAATTCGGCCACTGCATTGAGAATTGTATAAAAGTCTTGTATTGTCTGTGAAAGATCCGGTATAGTTATCTGTCAATATATTTACATTAATCGAGCTAAGGTCTGGCGGGTATGATAGGGCAACCGGGACCACAGGGACGCTCTAAAACTAGTTAGATAGACAAACTCATAAATTTTTAGTGGATGTACATGGCAGTGAAGAACTAAGGACTGAGACGAGTGGAGGGAGCAGGGGGAGGCCTTCATTCAGCAATGGATCGACCTCGGCTGATGATATATATTATCTATTCCCAGGTTTGAATCCTGGGTCTGGCAAATACAATTTTCCAATTAGTGTTTGAATCAGAGTATGGACTTAATAGGTCCGGGCAAGTGGCTAACATCCATTTCTCGTAAAAACAAATCTGTTAATACAAACCTGATCTTATTAAGATCGGACATAGTCAATTATGACTAAGTAAGTAGTTACTGATAGAAAAGAAACAATCATAATCACCCAGGCTTTGAGAAAATCTCCCAGATGAAAGGCCGGCGACCTAGAGCCTGATGCAGAAACATTTGTCTTAACTAAGATTTCCTCAGGACAAAACACAATGCACAAACATCGTCCTTAGCTAAGATCATGTTGTCTATGGTTCACGTCGTCTTAAAGCTTTGGTCGTTTTTTCTATTGAAAATAATACCATATTGAAAAATTCTCTTTCATATAGTTTAGGTAAATTATTTTATAATTGTTAAGGGGGGACATGCTCGTCGAAGGTCAAAATTGAGTTTTTATTGTATTTTCAAACCATGATCCTGGACACTCCTTAAACGTTGTAGATAATCTATTTATATAATTTTGAAGCCTTATTATCCTTTATAGTTATTTTAAACATTTGATGACTGCATAAAGTATTTTTGTTACATAAAATAGTATTCTTTTAAACCTCTCGCTCTAATGTTTTAGAATATAGTCATATCGACCCTTAATCGGCAGAACAACGTAAGCGACAATTCATAAATTTTACAGGAGAAGGTTTTTTTTTAAATTATTTCCGTAATTAGTTCCAAAAATGAATTCTGTTAATGTGGTTAATAATAATTGGTTACTGCCTATACGGAAATTATAAAACAATTGCATTAGTGCTTTTAGTTTTCGAGATAGTGGCGGTAACGCTGTTTTGCTTATGTCTATGACACGATATTTTTTCCAGGCATGTCGCTTACGCTATTTGGCGTAGTCGTTTTTATTTATAAATTTCATGCTAATTATCATCACAGGGCATTACTAATTAAGTATTAAAATAAATAACATAAGCACCCATTTATTTTACGAAAGGGGACGTTGTTAAATAAATTAAAAATACTTTGACTTATTAAATTAATATTTTTGCTTGTAGATACTTAATCACATATAGGTAAAATAAAAATAAATGATTGGTATTTTTAAGGTTTCGCTTATATTATTAATATTATCAGGTATTGTTATTTTTCAAAATGAAATAGGTACGTATCTACTCGTACATAATTAAATATGGGGACCTACTAATTATGATAAAATAAAATTGTAATCAACTATTCAGTTTTACAAAAAAATTATTGTCCCACATTTTTTAAGCAGTAATCGCATCCTCATTCACGTCTTCCTGATCGGATTCCGGTAAAGTTATCTTCCACTGATAATCCATGTGGCAGTTTCATAAACTCATCCGTCATCTCTGAGGGATATTACATTTAACACAGAGACTTTTATACTGTTACTCGTTATACTGGATTTCCGATATTGGTGATTTAGCACTATACAGCAAGGGTGGCTGCGCTTAAAGCATCACAGCACTTGATCGGGATCTGATGACATTTTCTAGGTCTAACAGTTAAGTCCTACTGTCACCAGAGTAGGTACAATATTTGGTAAGTTTTTTAAATTATGCCTTTCATAATTCACCAAATTTAATTTTGAGCTTTGAAGGAATGCAAGTAGCAGTGAAAGATTTCCAGTCACGGAATTCTGCATATGACATGATGACCTAGCGTTGGAAATGATGGTGGGTAATTTTGATAGTGCCCAAACTACTATATAAATGACTCAATTTTCGCATGAATGGAATCGACCGGCATCGTAGTACGACCAGCGGGTCTATTCTATACTTATCGACCGCTAAAGTGATAGATATTATCAAACTTAGGGTAGGTTTATATAAAAGTGTTAGTACTTATTGCAACAATTATAATCAACGTATTGTAATTGTTACAATAAGTGCTAATTCTATAATACAAACCTACCCTAAGTTTGATAATATTTATCACTTTAGCGGTCGATAAATACACAATAGACCCACTGGTAATAGAAAATGTATTTCTATCAATTCAATGAAAGTTGAATTTTTCATAAAATAAGATAGCATACCCAGTGTTGCCCGGTTCTTATTCTGACCAATCACAGTATAATAATTCCTTGATTTTTTCCCGCTTTGTCAGTCCTGTCCAAAGATTTGTGCATGATTGCTGAGATCTCATTACTGCCACGTTTACCATCAGTTTCACCCCATAAAAAGCAGTATCCATTATTTGTTCCACTTTCCGACAGTAGTGAGATGTAACGGCGGGTAATTATTGTTTAATAAACTCTATTACCAGGTTTATTTTATCTCAGCCAGTTTTACTGGACGGCGCGAGCTTTGCTCCCAAATCGGTTTTCGCACAACTCACTACCAGACGGACCACCGAATAAACCGTACCGTAGCTTACACTATCAAATAACGTCGGTTACGTTGTTTTGCTCTACTTTATAATGCGATACAAGTTAAAACGCTAAAAGGCACAGACCCTAAAAAAATGTCACGCGATTGAGATCGGGCTCTAATATTTTTGTCACTTATGCGCTAGGTGATATTGAACAGTTCTCCATTTAAAACGCAATTTACCAAAAAGTGTCGCTTACGTTGTTCTGCCGATTAAGGGTCGATATTTCGGTACATAACTGTGCAGTGGTGTTAAGATTTTTTACGTTTATTAATTTTTAAACGCATTTATAAAACCATTAGTATAATTTATTACGAGATAATTTTTGTAAAATATTCATGATAAAAAATTGTATTGATAATCTCTGTGATCCCAAATTTGACAAGAATTAGGCATTTTATTATTCAAAAAATTGCCAAGATTAACACATTTGAAGATGATTCTAAAGATATTTATTATAAACTATGTCTTTGACCATTCAAGTGTGATAAACATCTTATGAATAATGATTGCTTTATAATAATTATTGACCTAAGAATAAGGTAGTGTTTTTTTGAAATACGCCATTTCTTTTGTCATTCCCCAGTGGTTAAGCTACAACATACGGCCGTAGCCATAAATTGACAAACTATAATTCCCCAGCAGTCCCCATTCACTGCGGACCATTTAATTAATATTTAATTATCACATTTAAATAACATGCTAATTATATCTAATGTCCACCTGATGGTCAACGCACCAGTTGCGTTGGACGCAGTGAATGGGTCATTTTTATACGACCTGAGTCAGTGTGTCAATTGTATTTACCATTGGTGAGTGTGCATAGTGCCCGAAGATGCCGAAAGGCGATACCCGTGTCGCAAAAAACGATTCAAATGGAATAGTACAAAACTTAAAACGATTAGAATTTATATCTATTTGAATTGCGGAGTTTTCAAGTATCGCGACATACGATAATAAAAAAATGCATCGTACTACTATTGTTGAAATGTTAAAATCGTTAAAATAAATAGTGCGCAGGCGACTTTTTTAGTATTAGAGCAAATTTGTGATGTGTGTTTATCTCACTTATCTGATTGACCCCCAGGCTAGAGCCCTGTTAGCCCCCCGCCTTGCGGGGGACATGTTTGTAAATATCGTTGTCAAATTATGGTTGTTTGCGAAGGATTATTTATAATTTTATTATATATCCATCGTTATCGAAAGAAATTATCAATAGCAAAATATCGATGTATCTTTCATAAAGTATTGATACTTCAAAATATCGATATTTTTGTTACGGTCCTGCACTCATGCGTAATACAGAAGGGGGCGTGTTCATAACAAAAGTAGTCTATGGTTAAGGATTCCTTAACTCTATACTCAGGATTGTCTATAGTTAAGTCATCCTTTTCGGCGACTTATCCTTAGGAACGATTTCTTAGATTCTGCATGCGGCTCTTAAGCACTGGACAACAAGGGCTGCCTAAGTACTAAATCCTAACCTAACCTAAATCCTAATTGATTAACCTAACCTAACAACATCCATTTTGTGTACTAGGTGGTACCCCTGTGTGATTTGACTGTATTTACCAGGCTATCAAAAAATCTTGTTTTAATTACATGAAAACATTAGTAAATTTTGCAATTTCAAATATTATTTTTGTAGCATGTATGATGCATTTTAAAGTTGATAATAAATTATGATTGCTATGTTGTTTAGTATGTTCTGTTCAGACCAGATAAATAAACTCATTTTGTGATTTGCCAACAAATGTGTCATGTCAATAAGGAAACAAATTTTCATATTCTGATAATATAATTATGTATTTTATAGATATGAATAATAATAAATTTATATTGGAATAGTTCTATTCCATATCATTATAGTTCATAGGCCCTTTCCAATAGAAATTATTCTGTAAGAATAATAAACATGAACTGATAACTAAGAAGAATTCTTATATATTTAAATAGTAAAATAAATGACAGTATATTATTTATTTCTAAAATATAATCACCCATCGTTAGTAAAGGGTTATCAAAGTTCTGGTATGAAATTGACTTTTACATGCAATAAAGCCAGTGTTTCATGATCTGTATGGCATGTAACCCCATCCTGTTGAAACCACATGTTTTTCAAATCCGGCCACAAAAAGTCAATTATTATTTGTCTATAACGGACGACATTGACTGTAATGGACGCTCTTTCATCATTTACAGTACAGCATGATGACGCCTTCAGCCCAAAAACCGCACTCTCTTGAATCACTTGAGGATTTTCCTCGCTTCAAATACGGCAGTTTTGCTTATTAAGGTGACCTTATACCAGTGGCGAAGGGTGGAGGTAGGCTGTTAAGATCCACCATAAATAGTGCACATTAAGCTTTTTCAGACATACATATTTGTTTTCATTGAAATAAGACTACAATTTACAGAAAGTGTTGGTTAGTTTTTAAAATTCAATTAAACCCTGAGAAACCAAGCCATAATACATAATAGTCAAACAATACATGTCTATCTATAAAATATCTAAAATTATGCAATTAAATCATACATAACTTTGAATATTTTATAGATAGAATAATATTTTTTATTTATTATAGTTTGGTTTAGGCAGGGCTTAATGAAATAAAAAGATGAACCAACAATATGTGTAATATGTATTTTTAATCCAACAAAAACAAATAACTATGAATTAAAAATTGTGCACAATTTTGTCGTATCGCCCAAATTAGACCAAAACTATTATGGTTTCGTTTAGGCAGGGTTTAATTGATTTTTAAAAACTAACTAACACGATCTGTAAATTTTAGTCTTAGTTCAATAAAAACAAATACATATGACTAACAAAGTTTAGTGTGCACTATTTATAGCGAATCTTAACAGCCTACCTCCACCCTTCGCCACTGCCTTATACTCATTCAGGTGAAAATGTGCCTCATCACTAAAGATTATTTTCCTTAAAAAATCATTATCGGTTGCCTGCTTTTTCAAGACCAGCATCAGTCTGACGCTCCCTTTGGTCTGTTAGCTTTAGTTCTTGCGTGAGTTAGATTTTACATGGGTGTAGGTAAAGATCTTTATGCAAAATTTGCCATAAAGAGCCGTATGACAGGCCAAGTTGTCGCAATCTTCTTGGAATTTACATTCCTGGCTCTTCGGCTACAAATTCGCTTATAGCAGCAATGTTTTCGCTTGGACAGGCTCTTAATTTTTTTCAGTTTGTGAATACAGTCTTCAGTTGGTCGATGATTTCTACCGAATTCTGACCTTAATTTTCACAATACGACCGTTGGAAGATTTGCCATTGTATGATTTTTTATGCGTTGCGCAGTGGAGAAACGATCCATTTTGTCAAATGGTAGACTTTCAACTATTTGACAGGTAACAGATGACAGGACTGTGAAATTCGCACCTCTAGATCAGCGTTTCTTAACCTATGGGTTGCGACCCAAAATGGTTTGGTCGATTGGTATATTTCGTGGGTCGCGAAATATTCTCAACAAAACAATATCTATTCTTGCCAGCATTTATATTACTTATACATGCTGGCAAGACTATTGATAAATTTTATACTGTGGCAATTAATAGAATCAAATAATGTTGCTTACCAAAACTGTATTTATTATTATTATATAAAAAAAATTTTTGTTGGTACATGCTATTTTATTTATTTTATCTTGGGTCGCAAACCAAAATTATTACCCTAAATTGGGTCGCAGATCAAAAAGGTTAAGAAACGCTGCTGTAGATGGATAACTATGGTAGGGTTTGCAATTCTGCAGACTTTCTTGATTCCGAAAATCTTGGATTTTGGGACTAGTTTTTATGATAAAAATGTAACAAATTCAATAGTGCAAAGTAAATCTTTGATATAACTGGCAACCAACTGAAATACGTATAGGTCTAGGTCTTATGGCACAGTAGATAGTGTTTGGCATAGTGAGAAATTTTTACACTATTCTGTAACCATTATAATATGGCTGCGAATTCATTTATGTCTGAATATAATGTAATGGACGAAACCGGGGAGGAGCATAGATTTGTACGAATAATACCAAGGGGGAGACATTCGCGACCTCGACGTAATGGTAATGCTATAAAAACATTTGACTAAGAGATATTTTTATGATTTATCTTGACAGGAAAAGCCGAGACCAGTCTGGCGAATGAAATTGCCGATCACGAAGTAAAGGTGGAGCAACTAGTCTACGCACCTCTCATCTGCGTCAATGAGCAGGACATACCGAATATCGTCAAAGCGAAGAAACATCTGACAAGACTCTTGAATGAAAAAGATGTTGCTGCCAATCGTGTCCAAGTAAAAATTTCATGTATTTATTAATAGTAGGTATAATCTCAGGTCCCTCGTCACAAGCGATGAAATATATCGCCGGATCAACATCACTAATAGGTGATATTTTGGTCTCCAAAGGCTTCTTAAAAACATGCCAGTCTCAAAGAAAACAAAAACAACTCTATATAAACAGCAAACAGGATGAGAGAAATATGGATATCTTTGAGAGGAGCCTTGGTTTCGGTAGGGTTAATTGAATTTTAAAAACTAACCAACACCATCTGCAGTTTGTATTCTTAGTTCAATGAAAATAAATAAGTATAACTGACATAGTTTAGTGTGCATTATTTATGTCAGATATCCACAGTCTATCTCCACCATTTGCCACTGCATTTAAGTGACTCATTTCGTATGACTAGAAACTCCCATCCCAAAGGTGTTGAAGAAAAGCTTCTTCTATAGAGATGGATCCTAAACTAAAATGGCACTGTGTCAAACTAGAACATTCTTTAGCAAAACCACAGAATTCTCGATTTGAAGGAAGATACAATATTTTTGCTACGTCTCCATATAAGAATGTTTTTCTTCAACGCCTTAGTTTGAATATGTATTTGTATTGTAGTACCTGCAGAGGCAGAGTGAACAGAACCCTGCGAAAACGGCGCAGGCGCGGGAAGAAGCGGAGGAGGCGGAGCTGAAGGCTGAGCAGGCCCGGGACGCACTGGCCGCCGACATGTTCGCCCTGCTGGCCAAGGAGAACGAGCTAGCCAACACCATCCTGCAGTATGCGAAGCTCAAGAGAGCCTACCACGAGAGCGCGCTGCACACCCTCACCGAGATCGTACCACAGCTCGAGAAACATTTGAGTGGGTGCACATGTTCTCTTATTTTCTGTTGTGTCTTTTGACATTCCCAATTGCACGATAGTAACACAGTTATTGCCTTACCAACCTGCATTATCAATGGCAGGTTAATTCTGCACCTTGGGAGAACAAACAACGGATGCTCCCGATTTCTAAAATAGATTCTCAGATTTCCATGAATTCTTTTTTTTCCAGTTTTGTTTTCATAGCTTCTTGTCTAGTAGAAAAGGTTGTCTTCAACGTTTTTGGAGCTGACACTAACTATTGCTTATGTTTACAGACGATAGTGCCCAGAAACCGTTGTTTGGATTCCCGTTAGAAGAGCATTTAAGAGTAGGAGAGAGAACAATCGCATATCCTTTAGAGTTGTGCGTCTGCGCCCTGCATGAATTAGGCCTAGCGGAAGAGGGCCTATTCAGGATTGCCGCAGGTAAGGTTTTATGATTGAACCATAAGTTTGTCTGTACAATTTAACATTTTACTATGTCGGTGGCATTTTAATGGTTTATATTTTTTATTTATAGCTGTGTTTTGATACCCACGATGGCCTAGCGTAACGTATCGGCTTATAATGCTGTGGGTTTCAGGTTTAAATCCCGGGTCTGGTAAATTCACATCTTGATTTTTAATGTGTGTATGGACCTAATAGGTTGAGCAATTTGCTAACATTAAACATTAATTTCTCGTAAAAATTGTTGAAACAACCTCCACTCTGTTGAGATACATATGATCCTAATAGGATCGAACATGGTGAAGTAGTAGTAGTGTTCTGATAATGATATTAATTAAGAAAAAATAAGTTATCACGGGACAGTGCCATAAATTCATAGTTAAACTATGGGATCAACTGATTTATGGATGCTACATACGTCAATTGGCAATAACTAGTCTGTCACATCCATTTATCAAAAACCTATTCGTTGTATTTACTAATAACATGATATAATTAATTTCAGGATCATCTCGAATGAAGAGAATGAAGTTATCACTGGACGCAGGCATATTTAGCGCGCCTCTCCCGCCTGAGTACCGGGACGTGCATGTCTTGGCCGGTGTTCTCAAGTCGTACTTACGAGAGCTACCCGAACCTCTGCTCACTTACCGGCTGCATGATGCGTTCATGGCGGCTATCACCAAGAACCCGACCGAAGAGGCCCGATGTGACGCCCTCCAGGAGACCATTTCCCGTCTGCCTGAGCCCAATTTCAACAATCTTCGGTACTTAATCAAGTTTCTGTCCGCCCTCACTAACAACCAATCTGTCAACAAGATGACGCCCTACAATATTGCCATCGTAGTCGCGCCCAACCTTCTCTGGGGAGGCGACGACGTCAGCGGGGCCGGTTTCAACATGAACAATGCGACCACTGTCAATTGTATCGTAGAGATCTTAATCAAAAACGCTGATCGTTTTTTTAAAGATGAAATAAATTTCTATATAACTCTAACGAGAGAAGACCTCTTTCCGGATCTGTGCGAGTACGGTTTTACGCCGAGCTTCGGCTCCGGTACCTACAACCGAGGTTTTAATCCCGTCCAAGATCACCGGAATGGCGATCACAGTATGAGCAAATCCATGAACGAGTATTCCTCGCACCCCGCAGGGTCCCACCCTCTGTCGGTGCCGATGAACGCCTCAGTCGCCCAGAGCAAACAGACTCACTCCAGGAGCAATAGCCACGACACCAGTCTCATCCTCGTCGACGATGAATTCAAAAGGACCCAGTCCAACAGCTCACTGTCTGATCACTCCAGTCCGCCCCATGGTAGTCCCAAGCCCATCACCAGGAGAAAAAATAAACCCATTGCCCCCGTGCCTCCCAATTTCACTCCTCCTGATAAGAGCCAACAAAATTCGAAGCACGATCAGACCAAAGATAACGGTAAAATTGCCAACAAGAACGCTGATGCCGAGAAGCCTGACAAACCGCCCAGGCCGATCGTGGCAGAAGCCCCCAAGCAGGTGACGGGGGTCCAAACCATCAACCGCTCCACTTATAAGAGTAAAATCAGCCGACTAGGTCAAAAGTTGACTGGCAGCCGGGAGAATTTGGCCGACGCACCCTCCAAGGAAAGACGGAAAAGTCTGGAGTTCGAACATGGTAAGCTTGGCGAAACGGAGCGACCCCGCGATGCCAAGCCGGTCGGTGACAGGATCCAATCCATTGTCGCTCACCATGGTACCGTCGGAAAGATCACCGTTACTTCTGATCATTTGCAAACAGGCTGTGTTGAATTTAGAAATCCCGTCAGCGTAAAGAGCGGGAAGAATTCAGTTCAGGCTTCTGCCGAGGCGCCCCCCATTCTGCCTAAACCTGTGGCTGCCCCTCGTTCTACCATTCCGTCACTCACCCTCTCTGACGGTGAACCCGCATCCGAAGTCCAAATGAGACCAAAACTCGTCCTCGAACCGATGTCCACGAGTGGTAAACCGGCTATACCTGAGAGACCTGCCACCTTGAGACCGCAATCTTTTCGGGGCAACACCCAAAAGTTTCAATCACTAGAAACGTTGACCGCCGCAGACTTTGTACAGAACGGCGTCCCTACGGTATTGGAGAGAACTCATGTGTACACTGTAGACAAGCAGCACCCCACTATTATTAGAGTTGGTAATGTCCAAGATAAATCGGCCGAAAGTTCTGTGCGGTCTAATGAAACGGTGGACAGTCTCGATGCGCAAGTGGAAGGTGTCGAATCGGAATCGGAGCGAACACAAAGCAAAACAGAAGAGCAATCATCGCTAGCTAGTCAGATGCGAAAGTTGTCCCAGTCTGAGGGCAACATCTTGGACGCGCCCCCCTCACCCAGATTCTACCATAAGCCTCCCCGGCCGCAGATCCCGGCACCCCCGCCTCCTACGGCCGCTGCCAAGCAGAAACCCGACGGCTCGGACAGCACTGATTTATAATACAGAGTCACATGCGATATCATTCAGCTGTGAAGTTGAATTGCGCCGCACCCGTCGTCAATTGTGACGATGTGCTTTTCTCGCAGTGGACAATTTGTTATCGCCGTATTGTATCCTATTCGCCGGTTGTGTAAAACATAGCTTATAACTCGTCGGTATATTGTATACGTGCCGTGATTTTTATATTTTTGTGATTAATCGGTAATTACTCTTATATTTCATTTTTTTATCACTGTACAATCGATGCAATGCTTTGTAATAATAACAGACATTGAAGCCGCAGTTAATGATCTATGCTGCATTTGGACAGGTTTTAGTTGATAGTAATCTATGTGAAATTCTTTATGGTTTTGCTAAATAAAATGTTAACAATTTTATATTCAACCCTTTCGTTGCTATGATGTTTTTCAAATTCCTAGTGAGAATTGCTACCATTTATAATTTATTGTTGATTGAAACAAATATAGTATTATTTATAATCACCTTACACTTTGCAAATTGTGTGTGGGAGACTAATAACAACACTAGTAATAAAAAATTCAAGCCATTTTGGAACATTTCAGTCCAAAGTTTTTATCCGTTTACAAACCATCACAATAACTGTCCACTCGATGAACAATTAAATGACACAGCAACATGGACAATTTTTACAATAGTATTTATAATACTGAAATATTGTTTAAAATCGAATTAGAACTTGCGATACTAGTATTAGATTGAATAGAGGGTTGCCTCTTATCTGAAAACTTTCCTATTGAGGGTAGATGAATCTACATTCCTAGTTCACACATAATGCTGTTTTTATAATTTGTTACACACTCAATTTTTTCTTGGCAAGACTTTAAAAGTTTACGACACTACGTAATTAATTTTATTGTTTTATTTACAATTAGAAGTTTTAACGACGTAGGTAGGGTACCTACTTGGTTTTTTCCATTTTACAAATAACTTTAATTTCCAATAAATAAATCAGTTAATTCGCAAGAGATGTAACTACATGTGCTAAATAAAAACCGGTTTGATAATGGCATGTAGGAAGTTTCCAACCTTTTTGATGTCAAACAACGATCGTTGTAAACATTTCTCGCAAATTTCTTTCTTAACTTTCTTCTTTAAGCATGGTTGCAGCATCAGTCCCGTGCGGCTCTGTCTCGGGACGGAATGAGCACTTAAAATCACTTCTTTCAAACACATTTAAAGCGTCGTAGAAAGCGGCCGTGCATATCCACGGCTGTGCATATATGACGGGTGGTGGTGGGAACTTTATGAACAATGATGTATCGGAAACGATAAAGGAAAGCTCGATTACGGGGGCTGGAATTGTAACATAAATCATTAACGAGGCTTCAATTACTGATCAATTTGCTACAATAATATTTTATCAAGTCAAATGCAATGCTTCATATTAATAATTTATATTATAGGATATGTTTTTTTTGTCAGCATTACAAAGTTATTATCCTTTGCAAGTTTGAAATTTTTTAGTTGAAAATAAAATTGGCATGACTTTTTTTTTATTGTTTTGAGAAAAAGATGTATCTGTGATTTGACACTTTATAAAAGCCAGTTTTTTCATATTCATTCAAGTTTAGGTAATAGAATTATGATTGTGATTTGAAAATTATTTTTAATAAGTCAATAATTTTATATTATAGTTAATATTTTAATTTAGTTTGAAGTGATTGAATGAGTACTTTAATTTTTTTATGTTTTTTTTTAAACACTGACATATCTAATAATAAACATACCTGCAGAGTTTATATAAATATAATTATGAAATAAATATTGTTATACAATATTATTATTATAAAAAAAAAATGATCATGAAATAATGCAAAACTATATGGACAATAAAATTTAATAGGTAATGCATTTTTTATATCGATGTCTGTCAATTAAATTGGATTGGTTATTGACTATTAAATATGTCAAATAAAATTTTGATCCCATATCATATTACATATTATATTATAAATAAATAAATATATTCACTGAATTTCTAGAGTCGTATATATTATAATATATTAGTATAACTGAATTTCTCCAATGGTAGCTGTAAAATTTTAGCTTTCGTTTTCCAGAAATATGTATGTACTATTGCAGTGGCGAAGGGTGGAAATCCGTCAAAAATAGTGCACACTTTGTCAGCCATACTTATTTGTTTTCATTGAACCATGAATACAAATTGCAGATGGTGTCGGTAAGTTTTTAAAATTCAATTAAACCTTACCTAATATAAACCATAATGGATTAAACTTAAAATGATAAAATTATACCATTAAATCATACATACATAATTTTAGATATTTAAGAATATTTCTAATCTATTATGGTTTGGTGTGGTAGGGTTTCATTGAATTTTAACCCGGCCGCCGCGTCAGTTTCAATATGAAAGGGGCTCTCTCTGCGGTATCATTTTTCTAAATGCTATGCTTCGCTATATTATGATATATACGGCAATTAAAAATAGCTGGTATTACTGTTATCATGCCTAGATACATAAGGTTCGAAGTGCCACACTAAAAAATAGAATCGATTGTTGAATTTAGCTGTGAATGCTTGAATAAAATCGTCCATAGTCCCTTGTACCGAAAAAATACGCAGCCATGTTTGTGACGTAAAAACGCGTCATTGAGATTGTGCGCCTATGAAAAGAAATAAATCACTGACACTAATTTTATTTTAGTCATGTTAGAAACACTTAAAAATGCCGTTAAAAATATTGAAAATAATAGCTTTTATTGTGTCGCATATTATTACAAGTTTTATGGGTCGCGTAAAGTTGAGTCCACAGTGGTGGAAATATTGTAATAATTTCTTATGTTCTTTTTTTAGTGTAATTTGGATTTTTACTAGATTAAACTTTTCAGTTTTATTGAGCATTGTGTTATGTTAGTGATTGTCGTTTTATGTTTTATAAAAAAAAACAATATTTATTTTGTAAAATCTGCTGCGTGCTTGTAAAAGTGCTATAAAAACATTTATTGCGTGAGGTTTTAAAATTTCATAAACATTAAATTGCATACAAAGATAATATGTAATACAGTTGAAAAGTCAATATTCCATGATTTACATTTTATATTATGTTGTATACCCGTGTGTTTTTTTTTATACTTACGTTTATTTATACGTTTTATATATTCCTTCCTGTAATTTATTGGTAAAACTCGCAATCGTCCTAACTAAAATATAATAATATATTATATTTTTTCATTCCGTGTGGACGTATCTTTACGACATATTTACGACTTTCAATAATGAGCTCGATTTATGACTTTCAAACAATTGGGGTGACACATGACGACATGACCATGAGTAATAAAAATAAATGACATAATCCAGAACACAAGTTCAAGTACATATTTATAAATATTTTGACTACACAGGTTCGTTTTTTTGGTTGTATTTTATTCCCGCAAACATGGTGTTGTAAAGATCGCGGTGAATATTCAACTTGACACGCACTGTCACTCGGCGCACACGCAAACTCGAATGAAAATATTTTGTATACCTAGTGCGCAGGCGCTAAAAAATACCGCGTAGATTTGAACTGATGCAATCGTACCGGCGAATCTCAATAGATCGAGAGGGTTCGAAAGATCGATGTTTATGAAATTAAAACAACATATTTTTGACAAAGTTATATAGGTGGAAGTAGGCGGATGGATCGGGCTATTTTTTAATAAAATTCTCAATGCCGCATGAAAAATATTTCTTGCGTTATCCACAGGTCAAGGTTTGCGTATCTGACTGCTATACGGTCGCCCATGTGTTACGTACTAGCTGTATCCTACTGGAATACGGTCGCCGGGAAAGGGTTAATAACTAACCAAAACCATCCGCAATTTGTATTTTTAATTAAATGAAAACAAATAAGTATGTATGACTGACAAAGTGTGCACCATTTTTATTGGATCTCCACTATTATGGTTCGGCTTAGGCAGGGATCAATTGAATTTAAAAATACTACCCCACACCATCTGCAGTCTGCCAAAGTGTAGTGTGCACTATTTATGTCAGATCTCCACAGCCTACCTCCACCCTTCGCCGCTGATGTATTGCGAATGATTACTTTGATACAATGCATTTATATTATGTACTTTGTTATTCCCAAATACTGTGACATTCAGTTTTGAATGTGCTGTGCGTTTGATGCCTTTTAGCTTTGGATGTATATGCCAGGTAATTCAATTACTTTTGACTGTTGATTCGTAAGTCAATATCCAAGGTTAGATAATAGAGGTGACCACCAACCTTCCTAGAAAAGGACAACCACAAAGAACATGGCTCCAGATGGTGATTGTTTTTAATGAGGTTAATGATCTGTAGGTATTGTACTGACAATTTACAGATTACATCATCTCAAATAGTTATGCTTATCAAGATGTCTGGAGCCAGGACGCGAGTGCAGAACTACAAGGTTTATTTTATACAAGTGTTTATTTTACGTGAAACAAAAGTAACAATGAGGCAGCTTTGAATACTTCTTCATTGTTAGGTTTGTTCTGTCAAAAATAAGCACTTAGAGTGCGAAAATTATAAGATGAAGTGTCATGGCCGTGGCGCTGCGATATATTATGAAAGGTTGTCAGTCAATACCCAATACGATATGGCCACGCTTCACGTTAAACTTGCCGTAGTCTAGAACCTTGTAGTATTAGGCTTGCGAGTAGTAGATTCATCATCGAACTTCTTTTGCATTTCAATTAAACATTTTTTTTCAAATCATCACAGTTCAGGACAGTCTCGGTGCCGCATTTTAATAACTGAAGTAGGCTGTTTCAAAAAACTCTTCTACAAAATATTTCAAATGTGAGTTAGAATAGTTCTGCATTCAGCTGACAATTTGTTTTCGTTCATAACCCGAAATAAATGATTTCTTTATTTGCGTGTCAGTTTATTTTTCAAATTTAGAATTTGCATTTAGTGTATGTTTTCTCTCACCTTACCTCTTTTAATACGTTTTCTACTTGTCTCGCTCTCTCCTACACGTTTACATATGTTTTCTCTCATGCGTTACAGACAGATAGATAAATCGAGACAAATATATTATTGTAATACTACACGAGCCTAATACTACAAGATTCTAAGTGTTTATCCTTGACAAAACAAACCTAACTAAGCTGCTTCATTGTTACTTTTGTTTCGCCAAAAACAAACACTTAGAAACTTGTAGTTTTCCACTCAAATCAAATATATACCTTTGTGTAAGTTACTTGTACCCATAAAACGTCTCTTCATATCTTTTCCCTCATTACTAAGAATTATGATCAGTGAATTTACAACCGTTACCAATAGTTTTGTCGGATCTGGAGTGATCTGGCACAGATCTTGTTGCTTCGGTCATTTTCTTAGTGTCACTCCATCTGGAAGGCGCCTCCCTTCGACTCCACCGGAGATCACTCTTCTCTCAAGGCTGCTCGGATCTCTTACCATGTGATCAAGGAATTTAAGAACACATCTAATCGCAGAGAATTTTGCATAGAATTTGTACTTATTTTTTTCATTTCTAAATTATACTTAAAATAAAAATTTGTCTCCTGAAATTAAAGTTTACAAGAATGCCGATATATAAATTTAAGTTATAAATTTCGAATTCATTTATTTACTCGAGTGAACATTACAAGTCAAAGATATTCACGGCATGATATGAAATGGAAAAAAGCCACGGTGCAGGTTGCCTATTAATGTGAAAATTTCAAGTCATCATTTATTCAGCTTCATAAAGTCGACTATACATGCCCATGTACACTTGAGCGGTTTTTTTTTTGCACACTCGTACATGAGTGTGTGTACCCGGCTTTAGGTGTACTTATTTTTTCCCCTCAATATAGCATCAATACATCTAAATTTTGATGTAGCTTTATGGTAAAATTATGACTTGTTTTCTTAACCCGATTTGTTCCACCTCTTTCTTCTCATGATAATTCTTCTGAAAAGACAATGAGGTAATTGGAAACATGACAAATCGGTTGAGTGCATTACAACAGGTTATCGAGATCCGATAGACATGGCAGGTTTAGGAATTCACTTTCGCTTCCGCAACCAATTTTAGCACAATATTTGGACATTATTATTTATAGAGATATATAATGATGTTAATTAATATCAAAAGTTTGTACTATATTGCCTTGCAAAACAATGTTATTAAAACAACTACTCCAATTGAAATATTAATTATTGTATATTTGGGCATTCATTCAAGCTTATATTCCAAAAAATTGTTAAAAACCTATCAATTGCGTTTATTATCAGTAAAAAATAAAATATCTTGTTATAATTGGAAAGTAAAATTTTATTGTTATTTGCCGATTATAATATATTATGTAGTTAGAATCGACAAAACTATCTGTGTAGAGATCAATTAACTGAATTATTATAATGCTTGTTAAAAACATTAATATTAAATGAATTCCATCTTAAATCGATTGAAGGAATTTTTTAACAAGATGCATAATAAATTTTATGTTTGTGCCTTATGTATGTCGGTAAAAAATATATTTATTAGATATACCAAGATGATTAAATTTGCTTGCTTATTTTTTTTTTATAATAAAATGTTGCCTGTTACGAAATTCTTTTCAATGAAGAGTATTATATAAACAGAGCTGAGGATTAAAAGAATCTTAGTGTATAAGTAACCAAATTGAGATATGTAATTATAAAACTTTAAATAAAACTAATGTGTTATAAATTTTACATACTTATCTATTTTCAATATGTATCCTGTATATGAGGTCTTCTTCTCAAATAATCTGTAGTAATGTTTAGTGTTCGAAAAGGTACAAGTGAGGCAAGAAATTAACACAGTGTTGTATTTTTTGTTTCTGGTGATTCTAATCTTCGTCGTCGGCGACCCTTCCTTACAGAATACAAAGACAAACTTCTAAATCACAACATTGCAATTAGATGTGTTATAAAATAATATCAACATTTTATACACATGAATTCATGGAGTGTAATGTTAGAAACACATTACCATCACAACAGTGGTGAAGGGTGAGGGTAGGCTGTTAAGATACAATATCAATAAACATTATCAATAAAAACAAATACGTATGACTAACAAAGTTTAATGTGCACTATTTATGTTGGATCTTAAGTCTACCTTCACCCTTCACCACTGCATCACAGTGATACACAACGGTATGTTAAGGCTATACCTCAGTTGAGGCATGGTCTAAAAAGATCATGGCTAGGCGATGCGCGGATTGCGGGTGCAAATGACGCATGCCGACCGAAATATAATTTGTCATATAAATCCAACATGTGTCCATTTAATGTTTTGTTTATTGTTCTATTAGTAACAATAATAATATATTCATTGACATGTTTTCTTTTTCAAGCAAATGGGTAACGTTTTTAGTCATCTTTACACGATTTAAGAATTAATACCCCTGTCGCCATCACAAAACAAATTTACGTATTCACACCTCGACGTTCGTCCTCCGAATGCCAGCGAGTCTAAAATATCGTCGCACCTATAGTTGAAAATTATTTGCCGTTTCACTGATGTATCGTCTTAATATGAAAACTGCACCTTTTAATAAAATTACGTATGTCACTCGTATTCTTTTAATCCTCAGTCCATCATATTAATTATTAATACAAAACCAATACGCAAATAAATTGGTAACTCCTATTTATGTGATCGAATGCGTTCTGCCAATTTTTGTCCAGATAGAAGTATTTTTATACTTCTGAGAATAGTTAAATGAAAAAGATTGCATTTCATCAATAATAATTTACTTAATCCAAAGTTTAGAAATATTAATATAAGTCTATTGTCATTTTTATCCGCTGTTATAACTAGCACTATGTAGTACATTTACTATTATACTTATTTCATAATATTCTGCGTTTATTTTTTCGGACATCATTTTACACGGAATATAATATATAAATCGTGTATTATTAATAATCATAGTCCCCACACGAATGTTCACTATTCTGTGTTTAATTTAATTCGATCAAAGCTTTGATAATAATCTACTCGTATATAAAAATCTAATCATATTGTGTATCCTTATATCAAAATATATACTATAATTATTATATCATTTTCATGACAAAAAAGTGTGTAAATATGAAAAATAAATATTAAGTTTTCATTTTAAAACTGCTTTTTTCACTCATTCCTAACCCGTTTCCTTTGACCCCAGGGTTGTGTGAGAATTCGAAAAAGCTTGCGATAAAAATCAGGGGCCTCGAAACGGAACTGAACCAAAAACTGTTATTTTTGTTGAAACGAAAACCGCAACCGAACCAGAAAAAAAATATTAGGTTTTTCAGTTCGATACATGTTCAGACACCCACGTTAACGTGATCTTATTCCCCACTTCAGTTGTCGTAGCCATAACATGTCTTACATCTTAGGTCTTTAAAAATTAATCACTAAGAGCTGAACCGAAAACACCATTATTTTTTTCAGAACAAAATCCGGATCTGAACTGATATATATTTTTATACTTGAACCGGAATTTAAAAAAATAACGGTTCAAGGCCCTGATAAAAATACAACTTGAAACCTTGATAATAGAGCAAAAGGGAGAGTAATGAAGCGTTATAAAAGTTTATTTTAGTTCAATATCGCATCCCAGTATTCTTTTTTTTTTTAATAATATGAAGTGTGTGATTTGGATTGCTGAGGATCTATTGTTCGGCTCTCTCTAATTCTGTTAACTGGACGCATGTCATAAGCGCATTTATGCACTATAATTTAGTGCGCGCAAGGCTGGCCATATAAAATGAGCATGTATACATGATTGTTTTAAATAATTTAACACTGTCATTTCTTGGATTCATGGTGCGATGATTAACCGAAATACATGTCTTTATGATATACTTTCAATATAATTGACAGTCCTAGACAGGACACATTTAAGTTTGTCACCATTGTCAAAGACATCTGCAAGTTGTAGCTCCTACTGTGTTGCCTGAATTTGGATATTTTTTATTACGACAACTATTGGAATGTTTTGTAGCGGAAAATATTTAAAGTATAAACAATATGTATGTACAACTTTCGAGAGTCGATGACAGAATTTTCGCCTGTTATTATATCTTCACCGAGCTGTCGTTTTGTCTCAGCATTGTGCTGGGCTCAGTTAGAATTTCTATGGCTGGGTGGGATATAAAACCATAAGCCACAAAAATGCATTTTCCGTCTTATTACCAATTCTATACATTTGTGTGTAAGTAGATAAGTCAAATGATGTTTGGAAAATGTTTTATTGCAAACAAAACTACTCACGTAAGTTATCAACCTCTGAAAAGAGGGGTGAAAACACACACAAGCCCTCAGGACTTTGTGATTATTTAAAAACAATTCACTGGAATGTAGGATTACTGAATGACTTATATTATATTATTAGTTACGAAGTTTAGTTATGAAAATTGGTTTCCTGTTCAATTTATGGCGTTCCAGAGTTCCCAAAAAACAATTCTAATGAAAAAATTATATTTTTTGACTTATGTGGTTTTACACCCCGGTATAGATTCAATAAAGCTATATTCAGGTAATGACTTAAAAGTTATTATAAATAAAGCAATGTTTATAATAAAGATATTATATATTCACAAATAGTCAGATTTCTTATAATAGATCTATAAAAATAAAGCGTTCATACAAAAATTATGTGTGCCATTTTACAATGTAGTAGTTCTTTTTCCCGACCCTCAGCAAAGACAACTTGTTGGGTAAGATGTGAACTGATTCCGTAAGAATTTCTTCAAAGTTGGTAACCTTCTGATGATTGATACGGAAACCACCCGCATTTATTATACGCATCGCATCCTCTGAAAGAAAATAAATATTTATTATTGGTTTAGAGTAGATGTCGACACTAACATCATATTTTGTTATTTTTCACTGCTATTTGATTGAAAGGCATTGTATTAGAAATAACAAAACCTGATTATATTGGTTATAGGTATATATTTAAAAATTTTAATATACATAATATATTTTCACAATTATATTAATTGTAGCAAATGAAACCGGTTTTGTTACAAATAATAAATTGTAGAAATAAATTTACGTTGGTGTTAGTAATGATTGCATGAGTATTGGTGGTAAATAAGCAACACCGTACATCAGCTGTCGGTAAAGCGTCAATTACATTGAGCTTCTTTACGAGCTGTTTGTTGGCGAATTTATAATCTGCCTGTAAAGTCGCCTAGTGTAATCATTGAACAAGCTAACATGTTCGATGATTACACTGGGCGACTTTACAGGCAGATTATAAATTCGCCAACAAACAGCTCATAAAGAAGCTCAATGTAATTGAAGCATAAGTATATTGCTACAACTGTTTGTACAAATTAAGTACAATCTGTACAAATTATATTAGGTACGTATAAGACACCTCTGTTAGTATATTACTGATATAACGTTTATAATGAAAATTTGTTTTGATTTGGCATTTATTAAGGTAGGCTCTAAAATTTTGTATGTACGGAAAGAGTCTTTGTCACATATATATTAAAAAAAAATAGATATGGATCAGGGAACTGAAATACCTAACGGGTGTGGAGAAGCAGGCAACCGTTCTCAAGTGTGCAAGAATACGGGATAAACTTAAACACTTGTCAAGAATACGTCATTCGTCAAATACTGACAACTGCTCTCGGTTTATGCAATGATGCTCATTTAATATTGGTGTATTGAAGGTTACAACACACACTATTGCACGTCTATAATACAAGGTTCATTTTCGTAGGACACTGACACATTCAAAACCCTACATTATATAGCCAATCGGAATTCTATTTATTAATCTATTCTGTGATATGGAACCTTACGAAGAAACATGAAAAAGTCATCTAAGTATTTGAAAACCGGGCCCGGTGAAAGAAAACCATTGATAATTTCTTGAATTTTTTATGCCCTGTCCTTGAAGACTATAATATAAAATTTTAAATTAAGCATTAAGTAAAATTACATTTACTTACTTTCTGTTGGGAAACATTTGGCGTTCATTGCCAAGTCCAAAACTGTCATTTCCGAGTTTAATAGTAAAGAAATAGTAGGAGACCCGTGAAATATCTCAATCAGTTCCAAAGTGTTTAGTTTAAGTAAGGAGTCTATGGTGTTGCTAAAGAGGACTTCCGTGGCAAGTTCTGCCCTCTTTAGCCCTTCCTCTGAAACAAACACAGTAATTAATTCAATATAAACCATTGTTCATTTTCACTTAAAGTAGATAAAATACATAAACAACGCAAACTATTGATAAAGACATGTCGTTTTGACTAAATTTATAATATAAATTTTATTATCTAATTATCAGTGAGAAAAATAAAAAAGATATTTTTATCCAAACATAGATTTATTTATTGTGCAATTTATTACATTTAAGTTAATAAAAAATCATTAAGAATAATATTTATTTATTTATCATATCGACGGTCCCAATGTAAACTCAGACATCTACAAAAACACAATTTTACAGGAGAGCTATTTTGAAGTAAAAATTCTTAGAACTTCCATGTTTTTATTACTAGGCACCTCAAATTCAGTGAGTATTATAAATACTATTCACAGTTTATTTACGCATTCTTACATTCTTTCTAAATTATAATCAGAATTGTAGTTATCCAACTTTACGTCGACTTGCAAACATTCATTAATGAGACAACTATCACATGTCTCACTTTACATGAGGGAAGTCATATCAATTATTAGCAACTATAATTATTGCGATTGAAATTATCATAATTCAAACTGTTCAGGGCCTTTTAAAATTCGTAGGGGTTAAACACCTCTCTCCGATGCCAAAGGGAGACAGAAATGCCCGAGTTTTTCACTATTGCTGTGATGCAAATTTGTTAATGCAGAATTGCTAAAATATGATATATATTTACTTCCGTGCACCAATAATGTAAGATGTTCAGCCAATTTTTTCTGAGCTATCCTCTTCTCCGGGTGATGCCCATGTATTGTCATTGTATGGGTAATTTCTCCCATCTTGATAAACGTAAAGCATTTAAGCAACCTCTCCACTTCGGAGTCCTTTATATTGAGGAAGAACTGATAGAAGGAAAATGCAGAAGTCTTGGTGTCGTCCAGCCACACCGCATTGCCGGCTGACTTTCCAAACTTGTCCCCATCCTCAGCCGTTATCAACGGAACAGTCATTCCTACAATCAAACGATGGCAGGTACAAAATAATGTATTATCGCCATTAGCGGTTGCATGTCAGCGTTTTTTCAATAAAGCTGTGGCCTGATGTATTTGAGTATAATATCTTTGATTGATTAAACTAGTCTGTCGGTGTACTACACAACAATTTTATTAAATAATATGCTTGAAATCATGCAATAATTGAAACATTAATCATGTAGTGGGAAAAGAAGGTACATAGTGAGTAGTGATAAATAACATAGTGACGAATAATGCATGTGAAGGTTGGCACTCACAGTTAGTGATGCTGAAAGCACAATTGACAACTACTGTCAAATAATTATGTTCTATAAACAGAAATAGTAAATATAGCTTCGGAGAAAGCAATATTGTTTTGTTTATCGATTATCTAGGCAAACACCAATCAAACAAGAATGAATAATTTGCGAGTATTTGCAACAATAATATTGTCGGTGGTCGATGAATTTTTAAAAATATATGTATTGATGAATCGACGGAATGAACACGTTGAGCAAATTGATATTTCTATAATGAATACCAATTATTATGCTAGGAATACTTTAACTGAGGAGCATGGATTTACAATTAAAACACTGATAAAGTAACAAATAAATCAACTATCAAATTAATTTTGTAATTTTTATTGTAAATTCAAGTAAAATGTGTGTCATAAACTGTTAGGTTTACCACATTATCTCTTGAGAATGGCATCTGCGACAAGCCTGAAACATCGAGGAACCACCCAAATACCAACAAAGATAAAAAATAACCTAAATGTCTAACGCCCTGTCCTAGTTTAATCGGTGTAGTGTATTTACAACTGCTTGGAATAAACGAGCATTTTATCCCACATTAAAGTGATTCTGACATAATAGGGGTTTAAGGAAGAACTTGTTTTTTAAATCTCCATTGATGACACAACAACGCAATCTATAGAAATACATGTGTAATAACCACACAATTTTTTATATGTATTTTTATTTTTAACAAATACAAATACATAAAATTTATAAAACATTAAAGTCACTAACTTTTTTTGGCGTATTTTTTATTTTAAATTTTAATGAAATGATGTGGGTTAGTCATGGGGTCACTCATCAATTTTTCTTTTGTTATGTTTTTTTTATGAGTGTGAGGACGTCTTTGCCTTTTCCGAGATGATGAAAATGGAATTCACAGCCTTGTCAGGTTGTGGTTCTCATGGAAATAAAACATTAAAATGACTAAACATCATTGCAAAATTAAAAAAAAAAAAAAAAAAAAACTATCCAACATGGTGATATGAAAGCTAAAAAATATTAATAAATCAAAGAATTTAAAGAATTGAATGATGAAATGAATATAAAATATTACCTTCCGAGGACGACGTTGAAGGTTCTGGTATAAAATCTCCACCATCTTCACTATTATCACCAAAATAACCGGACAAAGACGAATCACAACTGTTACTGTTTGCCATTTTGAGTGTTGGTTAGTCGTTTTTTGTTTTAATAAAAAAAAAAAATCGTAGTTGCCAGAACAACTTACAGATGCTAGTGTTGTACTGAATTCGTATTATGGCTTAGTCGTATCTGGCATTGATAAATTGTTGATGTCCAAGTAATTTGGAAGGAAAAAACTATATATTAAAGAAATGTGGGTTAGTCATGTCTGGTCCTGAGCCAGCCAAATTAATATTGGTTGACTTTCACCGCACAGAGCAATATATAAAGCTTTTATTTAATTACCATATACCGGATGATTCTCCAACCTGCTTATCAGCTCGTGACCAGCTACAATATTTCCCATTTGGTCACTACCGCCAATCTGTTGGATTAATAACCAGATTATTTCATTTCAACATGAAACTCATCTAGTCAAACTATACGATATTTTTTAATAACCTGCTTTAAGTGGAGTTAATTAAGTTAATACTGTATCCAAAAATAAAAGCATATATTGGGGTATTATACCTGAATAGTTCTAGAGTGAAAGAGAGGGAGAATCCAGTCTCTCTCCATGAATTAAATACTTAGGCAGACATAAATCGTTTATCTTTGGAGTCTTGATAATGGCAATCGAATGATCCAACCGGTAGGATTTAATATGAATTATATGATCAATAATAAGCAAATTAAAAATAAGACTCTTGCATTAACTATGGAACCCCTTATATTCAAATTTGTGGCAGGTTAATCAAACTAAAGTTGGTGGGTCCTTACCTGAAATCGGCAGTTATGTTTTCTGTACAAAAACAGCCAATCCGCCGCTTGAAATATCTGGTAAGAGAATTCTGTAAAGCTCATGCCGACTTGTGAGTTGATCCTCGTTTGCACAGATTGTTTAAGAAGCATTGTTCCTAACCGGAAATTTCGCCCAATCGTAGAAATAAATTCAATTATGCCCATATTTTTGTAAAACTCTTCATTATTAATTATTCTGTAAGAAAAACTTAGATATAAAAACGCAGTATGTGCTTATGGGAATGGAACCCTTTAAATATTTAAGCATAGTACATAGTATACCCGTAGCGGAAACAGTAAAGGATATTGTAAACCTGTTGATTTAAGATGTGGTCTCAACAATCTACGCGCACATGCACTTATCAATCTTCCATTACAATACCGTCGATTTATTCAACGATTTCCTGCGTGGTGACCTCAATTGAGCGTTTGGATTACCATTCATCTTCATTTTCAATGCTGGTGTAGTTTCGGTAAACTTCTTCTAAGCCGGCTTTGATCTGTGTGACCATTAACTTTTTGAAAATAAAAATGATTTATGTTGGCATGAAACTTAACGTTTTTCTATAACTCGGATGGTTGTCAAACATTAACTACGTGTCGTATTTGACTGAAATGAATCTCACTGAAATTTTCACAGAAGTCATTTGAAGAATAACATTCTCCAGCAGTGATTTTTAGTTTACTAATGCTATGCACCATTTCATGGTAATTTAACAAACATTTCTAACTGCTCTAGAATTAAGGAGAAAAATTTAGGCTGGCATGAAACAATTTTTACACAATAAGGGAACCAAAAAAGTTTGAAAACCTCGGATACATTTGTTACATTATAGCAATGATAAGCTTGAAGTAGACATTACAGGTGTATACAGTAGGTATTAAGACGATACTTCAGTGAAACGGCAAATAATATTCAACTATTGATGCGGCGAAATTTTGGACTCGCTGGCAACCGGAGAGCGAACATCAAGGTGTGAACACGTCAATATGTTTCATGATGGCGACGGGGGTATTAATTCTTAAATCGTGTAAAGATGACTAAACATGTTACCCATTTACTTGAAAAAGAAAACATGTCAATGAATATATTATTATTGTTACTAATAGAACAATAAACAGAACATTGGATGCATGTTGGATTTATAAGACAAATTATATTTTGTTCGCACGCGTCATTTGCACCCGCGACCCGCAATCCGCGCATCGCCTAGCCACGATCTATTTAGACCATGCCTCAACTGAGGTATATCCTTAATTCCTTTCGTCATTGTAATATTGTCTTGAAGAAAAATTACTAATCCCGAGAGGGGTCAGATCAAAGAGTCGTTTGTCAATCTGACTTGCAAATATTTTGAATGTCATAAAGATCAAGCTTACTCTACAGGTTTGAGATGGTCATCACCATTCCAAAAGTACTTTTTGTGGTTTTCAAATATCTTCTCAATATTTTGTTTGATTCCATTTAAATTGTCATCGATAAAGGCTTCATTCGGTTTCGGTCTCTCCGTCGTCCGCCCGCTGGGATCACCTATCCGACCGGTGGCGCCACCTAACTTTGTTTGAAAATAAAAATATAATCACACAGGTTTGGGTGCGTTGTGGGTTTGCATATTGTTATTGGAATAGTGGCAGACGGCTAGACGCTCATGCTCTACCACAAGCTTACCTGCGCAAACCGGTTTGTATTGGGAAACCCGTGTGTATGGACGGAAAACTGTAGCTCGCGCAAACCGAAAAGCGCTGTAAAAGTGTTCCATATTTTTTGCACAAACTATACCGCGCAGGCAATTCGCTGTCGTCTAGCCGGCGCAAAATACAGGTCATAGTAGATAATAGTAAAAAAATATCCATTTATCTATAAAATATCTAAAATGATGCCATTAAACCATACATAATTTTAGATAATTTATAGATAAAAAAAACAAAATCTGTTAATACAAACCTCTACTCTGTGGAGGCCCTTATGATCTTATTAGGATCGGACAAGGTCGGAAAAAAAAAATAGATAGAAGAATATTTTTTATCAATTATGGTTTTGGCTTAGGCAATATGTATTTTTAATTTAACGAAAAAAAAAGTATGACTGAAAAAGTGTGCACTATTTTTATAGGATCGCCCATAGCATACCTTAACTATTATGGTATGGTTTGGGAAAGGTATAATTGATTAACAGAGGATACTTGTTATCCGAGTCCCTGCAATTACGAATTTGCAGAAAAATGCAAAAAAGTATAAAAACACAAGCGCAATTAATAGCGCACAGTCATCAACTGTCACTTTCAATGCCATACTCTTACGCTATTTCTGTCCACACGTGTCTTTTTTTTTTTCTAAAGGTGTCCCAATTAAACCCATTTACCAAGTAATTTTGGTCACCGTTTTAAGCAGATTCGTTTTAAGAGGTGTTTTTTCGGTACCAATTACCCTTGGATAAAGAGGGGCCCCTCTAAATAAATAAAATTGTTTTACTCTCATATTATTATTTACACCATTAATATTAACAATAAAAAAATGTCTTAAATAGTATAAATTATACTAGACATTTTTGACCGATTTTATCAATGCTATTATTATTAACTATCGAAAAAAATGCCAATCCCGGGATCCGGGATCGTCAAATTGTAATCCCGAAATCCCGGGATCAAAATTTTGGCTCGGGATTGGATTCCCTACTGGGCAGTAGCACCAGAGAAGGAGAGGCTTCGAATTAAAATTCTATCATATGACACAAAAGCAAACTATTACCCTAATCTGGGTCATGGTTCAAAAAGGTTAAGACACCTGGTCTAATGTTTCAGTAAGGTGTTTATCTTAAAAGCTAAATATCTCAAAATTCCATTTTGCGAAATGTGTATTTTTCACTAACATACATTAACATGAAGGCTGATCGGTAACGTGTCGGTTTATAATGTCATGGGTCCCGGCTTCGAATCCCGGGTCTGATAAATTCAGATGATGTTTGTAATCGTGTGTTTTACTCTACGTTAAGCAGTGGTTAACATCAATTTCTCATTAAAAACCTGTTAATACAACATCCTCTTAGGATCGCATATGGTGATGTACTGCAGTGCTCCGCAACCTTTTCTCACCCATGGCACACCAAAGGTATTCCCAGAATTGCGCGACACACCACAGGTAAAACAATTTATACAACAAAACATGGACCCCACATGCTGAAGCGGGCCCCCTACCTATCGCTAAGGTTAAAGACAGTGGGATATTCTAAAGTAGGTAGTGTTTTATGGTGCTCGAGGTAAATTTAATGGTATTCATTGTATGTTTAGCTATTTTTTGTATTTATTAATACAAACACTCCCCCAATTGCATATTTAAAAATATTAGGATCAGCGTAGTAATATAGCTTTTTTTTAACCATTAGAGAAGATTTGTAATTTGTGTTTATCTCACTTATCTGATTGATCTGCCACTGCTTATCATTTTTAATTATAGCTTGAGTTGAAAAACGTTGCTCACATAGGTATATGTCGTATAAAATGGGAGCTGAACTGCGATAGCCTTGTCGGAAATCCGAGGATATTCTTTATTAACCGAAATCCAGAAAATAGCCAATGGAACATCGGCGAAATTCATTTTAAGCGTCACGTCGTTCCTCAATTCAACAAAATTTCTCACGAATTTAATTATAGGGAAAGTGCTTCTGTAGAATTTACGGCATTGATTGCAAAAGGGTTTCGAATCCAGTCGTATTGATTGTATGAAAGTAATGATGACATTTCTTTTGCAGCAAAGTTATAAGTTTTTGGGACGGACTCAAAATTCGTTGCTTGTTTTCAATGGTAGTGAATTTATTTAATATATCTATGGTAGTGAAGCATATCAATATATTTTCATTCTGACATTGCATTTTTTTTATTAATTTCATTCAGGTGCTCATATAGGTATATTACCAGTCATGTATGCAAATTTGGCCATTAAGTAAGTATTGTATCATATATAAAATTATTTGCATTTTTTGACACAATGCGCCGCGGCACACCTAGCATCGTCTCGCGGCACACCGGTTGCGGAGCACTGATGTACTGTAATGTAAGTACCTTACCAGAAAATATGTGTAAGTTCGTCACGGAATAACTCTTGCTGACGCACTTCAGTAAAGCTGAAGGTGACATCGTAACTAATTTAACCACTTAACTAACTAATTTTCGCTAAAACGTCCGGTAATAGTGCCGCAGATGCCCGCATGTGCTTTCATATTTTTTTTTACGAAAACAGTTTATTGCATGTAGACAATTAAATACCTTTTTCTGTCGGTGCAGATGCTTTTCGATCCAATAATTGTTAGGTAACGTAAAGTTTGATATTTTCATACATTTCGATGCATCATTATCACACACTAAGATTATGTTAAGTTATATTAGGTTGGGGTAGGTTAGGTTAGTGACACGACCACGAAATGCGTGCCTTCAGCCAGCATTTCTTGCGACGATTTTGTGACGTCACAACTATTTCAGTCCGATCGTGAATGTCGATTTCGTGTTGAATTGTGCAGCCTACCTCGAGACGAAGCTAAAAGAGACATGTGATAAGTCCCGTAGTTCAGTCTGAGCGACTTACAGCCACTCAGAGTGAACTATGGATGATTTCTTTCAGGCAGACCAAATGGTCTTATAAGAAAAATGTGAGTAATTAAATGATCTAGAATTAAGGTAAAAATAAACAAAAACATGTAAACGACTTATGTGATATCATTAGCTAAATGCTGTAAACAAAAGTTAATTTATAACTAATCCGTTTTTGTATTATATAAAATTCAATTTTTGCTTACGTAAAAATTTTGAAATTTCTCTCGCGATGTATTTGACGTAGAGCGCCGTAAAATAGCTTGAATAATTACAATATGATATCAAATAACATCGTAATTAAAATCTAATGATTAGATATTGTAAGTATTGGCTGCATGCACCAAATATAAATGATAAATTAATATAATTAATCGTAATAAAGTATGTACTTATGTAAAAAGTAGATAAGAACTTTTAGTTGACTACCCCCTCCGACCTAGAGCTGAGCTAGCCTAAGGTAGGGGTTCTCAACCTGGTCTAAGGGCAGGGCCGGTTGAGGATATAACGCCCTTGTAGTTATACCGGGACTGGGGTAACGTCATTAGGTTGGGTTTGGTCTTAAAAGAAAGTTATAAAAGCTCATTTGGGCATTTGCGGCACTATTACCAAACATCCTTTTCGCCCATTTGGTTTAGCAACCTTGATATACTTACCCCATAATGATATAAACCATGACTCGACCTTCACCGCCTAATTAGAGCTAGTAGTATCATAATATGACTGAGATTTCATTGAATGTTATATGTTCGGCTGTTTCCTTTAATGTTTTGTTTGGAGCGTGAGTGTTTTCTTTTTGTAAATGAAACAGTTGGAAGGAAACTTACCAAGGCAACAACTTTGTTACCGGCTCGCTGCCATCGTAATAGTTTTACGAGAACTAGAAGATTTCCGACGTGCAGACTGCTCGCTGTTGGGTCAAAACCGGCGTAAACGCACTGCGATGATTTGTTTAACAAATCTGTTATTTCTTGGCTGAAAATAATGTATTCCTGATGTAGAAGAAGAAATATCCAAATCAATTTAATTAATAGTATCCCATTTCTATCTATCATAAGCTTACGTTTCAGTAGACGGAAAAACCTCTTGGATTAATCCTCTTTCTCGCAAATGCAAAATATTTCTATTTCCATACCACCGGAAACTTTTATTTGTGCAGCACAATATTCTCCTAAATATATGCATTGTCGGTACGACGATATTTAATGAAGTATTATAATTGTTTGTTATTATTGTAAAAATTCGAAGTTGAGGTTATGCGAGTATTTATTTAAAATGTTGACAGATTTACAAGCATAGACTAAAACATACGTACAAAACCCATAGTCTATGCTTAGACTATTACATAGACAAATGGACTATTAATTGGAAAGTAGTTTTCACATATACCTAATTAGGTAGGATATTAAATGATTTCACAAATAAAAACCTATCTACCTAAATAAAAGCACATAAAATAGTTTTTTCACAAAACAAAAATCATACATCACTCATGTAAATTTGTAATTAAATTAAAACTGTAATTTTGACAACTACCTACACACATCGGTAAAAATGTTTTTATCAAAGAGATTAGAATGTAGAGAGTGAGCATATCGTCATTTTCGTACGAACACGTACGAAGCAATACGAAACAGAAAAAAAGTCTGTTGGCATTACTGTAAGCTGCTACTTCACTATCCTTTGCTTTTGTGTTGTAAAAAAAACATGGCGGATATTGATGTATGTTGAGTATTGTATTTTACAAAGATTTCAAATGTTATTCGGCTAAAATAGTGTTTATTAATGGAAGAATACAAAGGAGTAACAGCATTTAGGAATGCATATTATTCGCTATTGACTCTGTACCTTGAGATGTTGATCATATTTTTTGCCTTGTGTTCTCCTGTGCTGGCCCTTTTTTCTCGATTATTTATCTCTCTGGTTGCTCATCTTTTTTAGCAGGCTGGCAGGACTGATGCTTCCGTTGGTGGCGTCCTTTTTTGTCTCTGCTATTCATATAGTTGATTAATTTTTTCCTTTGTTCGCAAGCGAAAAAATTGAGTTTTACGAAAGTACAGTAAAATTTTGAATTTGTCCATTAAAATGAAGTGTACTGAAGACACCAACGTCGCGGAAGGACTGGCGATGGAAACCGACTCGAATGAGTCGGAATTACTAATGGAGGACCCCGTGAGCGTCAGTGAATTGATGGCGTCAGAAATGTCACTGGACAATAAGGTATCGCACATTTTTTCAATGTTGACCCAACAGGGTCTACCTGCAGTGGTACCTACTCCGCAGAACATCGACTCTCCGGTAAGTTTTTTACGGCCGCCCGCAAGGCCCGAACCAGCGGAAAAACCCAACAGGATTCCGTTGCCTGTATTTAGTGTCATAGTACAGGAGCCTGATTTTTCGACGCCAGACAAGGCTCGGGTAGCGGAACTTACCAGGCTCCAGCTTTTTCTCACAGATAATTGGGCGGGGGTTCGCTATGCTGAAACCCAAAAACAGTATTTGGCGGCCCCGTACTTCGTTGAGTTGGGACCTTAGACTATAGATACATCTAGACGCCACCCGTTGCATTGATAAATGAAGCCGCGTGCCTTGCGTTTGGTTTGTGAGCGAGCGAACGCATTCGTCTACAAATGTTCGAGACCATAGACCATTTCGCTAGTGCTCGCCCAAAGTGCTCGCACTAGACGCTCAGAATTAAAATATAATTTTCTATTTTTTTACGTTATATACCTAGTATTTTTAAGCGGTCAAAATGCAACCATTAGATAAAGATATCCATAATTTAAGTTATTTTAAAGAAACACTAGGTCACTGATATTAAAATATAGAATAAAATACAAATAAATTATCACGAACATGTATCAACTTACTTACGAAACGTAATACCATCTTCTTGCTTATCAGTACGGCTACCACATTTTAAGACAACGGACAGAACCATCTTTTCTACTTAATTAACCAAAAATATTTACCACTGACTTTATGTTTAACACAAAAAATATCAATTTTAGCAACACGAGCTCGCAAGTTATCGACGCTATGTGAAGCGTTTCGCCCCGATTTGATGGCGATACTTTTGGAAACTGGCTTGTAGCTAGTAGACCTTTTATCTTACTCTAGCGCGTGTCGCAGAGATTGTAAGGGTGACGAATACTTTCTCACTCGCACTCATGCATCGTTTTTGTTCAGGCCTTGGTTGGGACTCAACGATGAATTACGACCCTATGATCGTTCATCGCAAACCATTCATCTGATTGAGCGTACGATCACCGGCCTCCAAAATGCGATGATCGCACAAAAGGAGTGCATTCGGGACTCGTTACAGCGAGTGGTCGATTCTGTCAGCGACCACACCATTGGTACGGCTCTTTTTGACACGGTCGTAAAGGAGTTCGGCAACTCGTCAGCACTCTACGAAGTGTCTGCGGACGTCACCCGAATCCTTTGTGGAAAACGGGCAGAGTTGACGAGGCGGCAGAAAATCCTCTCGGTAATAAAAGACACCTTTACGCGAGAGGCTCTTATCAAGATCCCACCTAGCGCCGAACACATCTTCAACAAAGATCAGCTGAAGGTTTTCCTAGAGAGAGGAGTGGGTCGCGAGAAGGTCTTCGATCAGACCCCAAAGTGGTTGACCAAGGCAGGGTGGAGAGTCAACCTAGCACTTCGTCAGGTGGACACAAGGACACCTTTCGGAGGCAGGGATACACGAGGAGGATATCAGACCAGGTTAGGAGTGGCTTGCCGAGAGGCCCACGCCATCCAACCGAGGTTTTCCCAGAGGTAACCGAGGTGGTGCGAGGGGCACTTACCCTTAACGCAGGTGACCGGGTCTCACTCACCACGTTCACAGAGGGACGCCTCCAGCTTTTCCAGGAAATCTGGCAGGCCAAGGGTGCACCACCACCATTATTAAAAATAATAACGGAAACCCGTATTCCGTTTATAAAGAAACCCCTCTAATAATGCCTTCCGTACAATTCCAGAAGGATTTCCAAACGCGACAATCGCCGGAGATCACTTCACAAATCGCGGAACTGAAGACATCGGGAGTATTGGAATCGGCAGAGCCATCTCCGTGCTTCCTCTCAACACTGTTCCTAGTAAGGAAGCAAGACGGCAGCCAACGACCCGTCTTACACATAAAACGCCTAAACGGTTTCCTACCACCAAGGCCGTTCAAACTGTTCCACCATTTCAAGGTCCCAACATTCCTGCAAAGGGAAGACTGGTTAGTAAAAATAGACCTAAGCCAAGCGTACCTACATGTACCTTTTAGCGGCGGCTTCTCTGCTACGCACTGCCTGCATTTTTGAAGACATCGCTCAACTTTTCATTGTTATTCATATGTGTATCACTCACTTCGCGTAGAACATGTAGCAGTATTATGAACAATAATCCGTTCATGAGCGCAAAGCGATTGCGTCCAAATAAATTTTCAGTTTGCACAAGATTACAATGAGGTCATTGTATACTTTTTAAACCTTGGTGAAATGTTCCTACGTAGCTTTTTGTGTAGCATTTTTTACACACTTTATGATCGGCACACGAAATTAGGACTATAGAAACAAAAACGCCAGTTTCTGTTTTATAACAATGTTGGCGAGTTAATTTTTAACAATTTCACATTTAAGATTTAATGAATCGCCAACATTTTCCGAAAATACAAACTGCCGCATTTGTATTTATTATATTTTTAAGAATACGTACCAAATAAAAAATTGTATTTATATGAATATTTTGTAATGTTATAGGTAAAATCGTTTTTGTTGTATGAATATATGCATGTAATATGTTATGCAGGGCTTCTCTGATAATATTATGCGAAAGAGATAAATACCTATTGTAATTGACTATAAAATATAATCAAATTTTCAACATATACCTGTATTTTGTGTGTGAATGAATGAGTGTTTGGGTGAATAGTTCATATAATTTACTTTTTTTTGTTTATAATTAACTGTGTAATTATTTTTCAACATCTGTGTTTTGTATTTAACAGTTTTATTTAAACAACAATAATATGAAATTTTATATAAGTAGTTACTAATTAAGTATGAACAATACATAAACACAAGATCATATTTTTTTATTCCAAGATTTACCCATTTGTAAACATGGACGTATTGTTATTAACCGATTTGTGTTTAATTTTTCAAAATATTATGTGTTTTTTGTATTGCTAATAAAAATAAAATACTGCCATTTGCATTATTCTTTCTTACCCTCAATCCTTTATAAAGTTTTTATTGCGGGAACTTTTCACAATGAAAATACGCATTGATAAAAAAATACTCAATGGGGTGTTTTTATGTCCGAGTACGGACCACTTCATCTGTAGGCAATTGCCTACAAAACTTGTTTCAGTCTGACAGCTCCGTCCGTAGGCACTGTGCAATGTCTTTGGTAAGAATTCATAAATGTCAAAAGTAAGAATTATTGTAGCGGCAATACCATTTATCTTAATATACTGGCAACAATGCTGAACTCACCTAGTCCAGTTTTGCCAACCGTACTATAATTATAGTATTTGTACTATAATTTTCTTCTGCGTACTATGTACGATATAAAACATGTATAGTACGCACAAAATACTATAATTTTGAGAAATCGGAAAAAAAGTTGCCAAAAGAAGAAAAACAACGCCAAAATAATCCGTGAGTAGCAAAAAAAAAAATCCCCATGTCTAAAAAAAGGTGACGTTAATTAACAGCGATTTCCAAACTGGGAAGCGCGGAGTGTTGCAATGGGAGGCGTGAAAAGTTTAACACAGTTAATGTAGCCACAAGTTTGCAGTTTGTAAATGCATTGTTTATAAAACAAAATTTAATATATGGTTGAAAAATCCTGACCCGGAGGATCCGCTTCAGAATGTGGGGTCCATGATAGAATCCATTTGTCAATGAACGAATATGAATTTGGATTGACTAGTACTATTGAAATTGATTGTGCTAATAAACAAGCACGTTCGTCAAAAATTAATGTAATATAAGTAGTAAAACCTTGTTTATTCTTTTTCATTTTTGTATTCATAAGTATGTACATTGTTGACTATTTAAAAAGGTGTGTGTATTATTTAACGAAATAAGGGGGGGGAGAGGCGCCTAGATTAGATTTTTTTTAAAAGGGAGGCGTAGTAACATAAAGTTTGGAAACCACTGACTTAACATTTGAATTTTGTCTAAAAAAACGAGACGTTAATTACCCCTCATGGATATTTTGTCTAAAAAAACAAGACCTTAATTACCCCACGTTTAATTTTTTGAAAATGTAGAAAATTATTGGTCACTCAACGTGTACTATATTTTTGGCCGAAATACTATAATTTTGAAGGCACCGTACTATAATTCCACTTTCAACATATGGCAACACTGTCACCAACTTCACTGCGTACTCCAATATGGTTTTTTTTGTTGATTATTCGTGTTCCAGCATAGACTAACTTCAACTTCCAACTTCCAACCTCATTAATTCATTTCGCATCGCATCTCGTAACATCATAAATACATCACCGTCAAAACTTTGTTTCTCATTTTTAAAACCACAATTCACAGTTTAAATTTACCATCGACAAAATTTACCTTCTGAGCAGTACTGTAATGGTACTGTAGAGGCTGCACTAAGTTTTTCACAGGAGAGGAAGTGTGCAAGGTTGAAAGCTGAAAGCATCTCTCTGCGGTACTTGCAACGGAACCACGATATTGGTCTGGACACGTGTGGCGATGCCCAACGCACAAGGGTTTTTATGAAGTCCCCAAAATCCGATACCTTATGGGAGAAGTCCAAATAATCGTTCGGCACCATTATTAAACTCCTCGCCTGTTGGTCATACCAATTCTCTGGCGTAACCACTTCAGAGATAACGACGGTTGCCCCTGTGCAATGGAACCAATCTTTCAGGGATGTCTGCTCGAATTATTTTTCAAAGAATCCCTACAAAATTGGTGGTGATCTGTAGAAAAATAGTGGTGATGGAGAAGTGATTGAAAAGACAAATCTGTATTAGCTAGTTATCAATATTATCGCAATATGACATAAACTAATGTACCTAAATGCTATTTTCACTGTCATAATAATTGTGTGAAAACGTGTAATATCTTGAGAGATCTGAAATCTTTACTTTGAACTACCTACTTTCCAAGATTTTGTGTTTATTTTCCGGAATTCTGTTTAATAAATTTATTATAAACTTTCAGGATATTTTATTATATATTATTCCCATCCATACACCTAACATAGGTACTTTATAATTAATTATTATTGATTAAAATAAATATTGTAATTTGCTAAAATGCAATACCTACCAACAGGTGTACAGGCAGACACGTTCAAGTTGATAAATTAAAATGTAAATGTCTAAACCGTTGAGTCTACCTGGAAATTATTCAAACACACACATTATTGTAAGATTTAATTTAATCCCCATTATCCAAGTTTATCAACCACAGCAAGAAGGCAATCCCAAAAATGATGCTTAGCTGTCCAATATAACCCATATTACTACCTTGTAGTCCAGAGCGTAAGCATTCATTAACAGACTACGGGTTCGATCCCCGGTAAGATCACAATGCATTGTGATTCTGTGATTTTCTCAAAGCTTGGGTGTTTATGTGATTGTTTCATTTCTACTACTAGGTACCTACTAAGTGTCTACAAGTACTCTTAGCATTGGGGTTCATGGCCTGTTGTAGAGTTTAAAAAGACTATAATATAATGTTTGTAAACTTATATCATTTTTGAAAAAAAACATCTTTTCCTGGATTATAGTGCTATTATAATGATTTTTTTTTACAGCACCAATAATAATTACAGCAGTCAAACAATCACAGACACACCCATGTATGAGAAAATCTCACCGGGAATTTAACTCCAAAAGGACATCTTACCCATACAGGGTATCTTATGATCATAAAAAATTTTGATCTTCAAAAAACAACGAATTAATACTATTATTGATGAAAGTAATATTAAAATTCGGTGCTTAATTTGGTTGGTGGACCAAAAAAACTATCCCTCCTTAAAAGGCATATAAAATAATATTATTATGGTTTGATGAAATATATTATTATGTACGTCAAGTTGGACTGCCCACTTTTGAAATTTAAAATTTTGAAATAGCCAGTCGTTAGTGCTGGATAGTGCTGCAATATCATCGTTAGTGCTGTTATATTAAAAAAGTTATAGGCAATTCAATGTGGGCAGTCCAACTTGACGTCAAGTTGGACTGCCCACTTTTGAAAAACAAATAAAATCCAAAATAGCCAATCGTTAGTGCTACATTAGTATTGGTTAGTGCTGCAAAAAATATCGTGATTACCATTAAATTACAAAAGTTATGGGCAAATCAAATTATAAAAAACGTCAAGTTGGACTGCCCACCTTTTTAAAAACGACTAAAATTCCAAATCCAAAATAGCCAATCGTTAGTGTTAGTTAGTGCTGCAAAAATTATCGTAATTGCCAAAGGGCGGACGTGCTCAGCGTTGGTCAAAATGGAGCTTTTATTGTATTTTCAAAGTATGATCCTGGACGTTCCTTAAACGTTGTAGATAATCTATTTATGTAATTTTAAAGCCTCATTATCCTTTATATTTATTTTAAATATTTGATGACTGCATAAAGCATTTTTATTACATCAGAAGAGACCGAAAAGGAAGAATTCTACGACCTCCTTGAAGCAACATTTGACAGACTTTCAGGGCATGACATTAAATGTGTATTGGGGGATTTTAACGCGAAACTGGAAAAAGAGGCGGTCTATAGACCTTTTATTGGAAGTGAAAGCCTGCATAACACGACCAATGAAAATGGAAAGATGGTTGCTCTCTTCTGCAGTGCTAAGAATCTGGCTGTGCGGAGCACTATGTTTCCACATAAAGATATTCATAAGGTCACCTGGAATTCCAGAGATAGCAGGACGCACAATCAAATCGACCACTTTCTTATAGACAGCCAGCATTGGAAGACAATTGAAGACATCAGAAGCTACAGAGGCGCAGATTGTGACACGGACCACAACTTGTCAATAGATAATTTTAAAGAAAAACTGTCGAAAACCATCCGCAAAACTCCCAAAATAAGGACGAAATACCACGTAGAAAACCTTAATATCCTATCTAAAAGAGACTCTTATATTAAGGAAGTCATAATTGAACCCAAATACGGGAAGAGGGCTCGATATCTCGGGATGTCGAGGACCGGTGGCAAGAAATAAAACAAGCCATCCATCGAGCGGCGGAAAGTACATTAGGAATAGTAACAAAAAAACAATTTGATAAATCTTGGTACGATGACACGTGCCGGCAGATAGTAGGTGAAAGAAAAGCGGCAAAAACCCTTTGTCTACAAAATCCACAAAAGGAGAAATATTTAAAGGAATACACAGACAAGGCAAATAAAGCTCGAAATCATTTGAGAAAGTGTAAAAGAGCCTTTATGAAACTCCGTTTTGAGAAAATGGAGGAAGAAGCTAAGGCCAATAATACAAGGTCATTCTTTGCAGAAGTCAATCTGTAGAAAAGAGGATTCCAATCAAGAACGTCCTCAATCCGAGACCCACAATGTCATATAGTGGCGGAAAAGGACTTAGTTCTTAATGTATGGAGAACACATTTCCAAGATTTACTGCAAAGCTCCAATCCATCCATCTCACTTGAATCTCCAACTGTAGACACAGCTGAACCACTTATTGCACCACCCAGCAGAGCAGAACTCAAAGGAGCTCTTCGGCAAATGAAAAACAATAAGGCGGCGGGCAACAACATCCCCACGGAACTACTCAAGCACGGAGGGGAAGCTCTTCTCAACTCCATGCTGGGGTTGTTTAAACAAATCTGGGAAGAAGAGAGAGTACCTGACGAATGGAGAGAGTCACTGGTGTGCCCAATCCTCAAGAAAGGAGACAAGCACAACTGCACAAATTATTGTGGCATATCTCTCCTACCGACAGTGTATAAAGTTCTCTCAAATGTTGTCCTAGCAAAAATGTTGCCTTAATATGCAGAAGCTGCTCTGGGTGACTAGTAATTACTGCATAGTAATTGCTCGAATTAGGTCTCAGTATCCGCGGTCACATTATATGAATGACACTATCTTTCCAGTATTCTTGTGATTTTACCACAAACTTAATATGCACTTTTCATGTCTGTATGAGAGTTTCACTAAATGTCCTAAACTGTTACGGTTGACATTTTCGCCATTGTTTAATATATTATCTTCGAAGGTAAAATCGAAAAGACTATCACAATATTTATCGCGTTTTATTTAGAGCTCTACTTGCAATTTGTTTGATCCTCAAAGTATCTAAACTTCTTTATTTTATTCATGGTTTTAGTTAATCCAAAAGAAAATATTTAATTATTCTATATTTGCAATGATCTATGTATTTTATGGTGGCATTATATATTATTATTGTCTCAAAGGCAATACTTTATCATTTAATGTTTTCAAACAATTCTACAATTACAAAATAAAAATGTTTTAAACTACTGGTACTTTCAGGATAAATATGAAGAGGCGGAACTCTATTATCGACAAGCGCTAGAGATATACGAAGTGAAATTGGGACTAGACGATCTAGAAGTCGCCGACACCAAAAGATATTTGGCCTCTTCTTGCTTAAAACAGGTACACATACAAATGTATATTAACGGCCCTCGTGCGCTTCAAAATGGATATTTTATGGTATTTTCAGAGCGTAAGTCTGGACATTCCTTAAACGTTGTAGATGATCTAATTATATAATTTTGAAGCCTAATTATCCTATATTTATTTTAAACATTTGATGACTGCATAAAGTATTTTTATTACATAAAATAGTATTCTTTTAAACCTCTCGATCTAATGTTTTAGAATATAGTCATATTTCAGAACATCCATGTGCAATGTGTTAAGATTTTTTAGGTTTATTAATTTTTAAACGCATTTACAAAACCATTAGTAAAATTGTTTACTATTTAAATAATATAATTATACACGATAAAAAATTATATTTATAATCTCTGTGATCCCAAATTTGACAAGAATTAGATATTTTATCTATTAATCAAAAAATGGGCACGAATACCACATTTGAAGATAATTCTAAAGATACTGATTATAAGCTGTGTCTTTGACCATTCAAATGTGATAAAAAATCCTACGAATAATGATCGAATAATGATTCTTTTATAAGGTCACATCTGAGATTGTGTCGTCTACTGCAGTGGTTCCCAAAGTTGACTGGGCTCCGACCCATCTAACAAAAATTTCCAATCTTGGGACCCACCTTTTAGCTGTCTTAGAGAAAAGAGGGCATAAATATTGGCAATGCTCAGATTCTCTAGTGGCGAGTCGTGGAACTACTTAATGCTGTCTTATTTGTTCTAATTGAAATGAAAAAAATATTTTTTATAAGTGTTACCAATATGAATGAAAGACTGTTGAAATAAGAAACACAACTTAAATAAAAAAAAATTATTACTTAAATACCTACACCTGCAAGGTTTTTTTACAAAGTTATTTCAATGGGAAGGATGTATTTGTTTCTTATTTTTCTTCATTACAGTTTTAGCATCAACTTCCAAGTTTGATATATCCAATTTATTTCGGTGTTTAGTTTTAATGTTAACCATAGCCGAAAATCCGACCTCACATAGATATGAGGTAGTAAAGAGGAGGAGGACTTTCATAGCTTCATCGAACAGGCAAGGATAATTATCAGCAATTGAGAGCCAGAATTTCGTTAACTGTTTACGATTGAAACTATTTTTCAGTGACGTATCTTCTGATAAATCAATGAGTTCTTCACTTGCTTTTGTTGACATACTAGTTGATAAGTCGTTTTGAAATGGGTTTCAAATTCAACGCAACGAATAAAACATTTTCATCTCTTCCCCTAAATAGTCGTCAAAGCTATTTATTAACAGTGATAAATGACTGGAAATTTCAGGCAGTACGTTCATCTTAGGCTGCACTTGGTTTTCAATAATAAAAGTTTCAAGTGTTTCAAAACAATCATACTTGCCATTCTCAATACAACTTTTCTACAACATAAGCTTTTTCATGAACGCTCGAATTTTATCGTGAACTGCAAAAATGTCTGATCCGTTTGATCCTTGCAAATACAAATTAAGGCGTTGTATGGCGGCTACCCATTTCTTCACATAGTTTTTGAAATAGGCGGGCTTATAAGGGTTTTGTTTTAATATAATTTACAATTTTTATCTAGCCAGCTAGCGCTAGCTCCAGCGCCAGCTGGCGATATTCCGTGACTGTGCTGCCATCTGTAGTGCATTGGCAATTCAAATTATTATTATTTTATCACAATATTTTCCGTAACTAAGTTTATTTCAAATTTTTGGAATTATAAATAGCTGAATGAAAATGTATCATTTCCTATTTTTTTTAATTCATGTATACAGTGGCGAGGGCCCACTCAATATTCGCTCGCGACCCACTGGTGGGTCGCGAGCCATAGTTTGGGAAACCATGGTCTACTGTATCCATGTATAATCTTTGTCCTATACCTAGTAGGTAGTGAATTTACAGATATGATACAGTGGCTCAAAACGATGCCATTTAAAATGCAGTGAAGACACCTTTGATTAGGTGTAAATTGCCAAGTGCAACTAAGTTAATCTATAATCTAACTTAGATAGTTCAGATTCTAATTGTAATTAAATGGTCATTTATTACTATCTTTAATATGCATGTGGCGTTTTTTGGATATTTCTTACGGTGCATGCATGAGAAATAAATAGACCGCGTGGTGCGTGGAGGTGGGTGTCCACAAAATGAGGAACGCAGACTGTTTGAGGCTGTTTTACACGAAAAGCCATGATGCCAGCCATGGAAGTGGTCTTGGCCCACATTAATCACTTCCGTAACTTTGTATGGTGAGATTGTGAGTGTGGCATTCAGCCATGAAATATGCATATATACGCCTAATATTGAAAGTAACTATAGTTTTAATAAATTTACCCAAAAAGTAAATCTTAATAGTACTTACCTATGCAATTTGTTTATTCAATAGGGCAAATTCAAGGAAGCGGGAATTCTATACACACAAGTTTCGACTAGAGCTCACGAACCGGAATGCGGTTCAAGTGATGGTAAGGAAAACAAATCAAATACAATATTATTATGTTATGGGAGCAAGGGCCTTAAAGAAGTCAAGGGCAGGACTACATTGCTTATCACCACGCAATGCAGTGGGTCCGGTATTCATTGGACCCATTTTTAAATAATTTTATAAGTATAGTTAAATTCTATGTACATTATCATTTATTACGTAATGTCGAAACATACATTGAAAACACGCCCGGAGAGCAAATGATCCATTCTATTGTGGTAATACGGATATTTTTTTACACAATTATATTATGTTATTCTGTGCAGCTTTTGCTTTTCTTGCATCTTACAACAAAACGTAAAAACCAAATGACCACAGAAAAAAACATAAGTACTTATATTTAATATAATATTTCGGACAGATAATAAATAGATTAACTGCTCAAACATAGAGTAAGAAAAAATATGACTAGAGAGAGGATATTGTCTGGTTCAGGACGTAGGTACCAAGAGAAAGGATTGTTAGGTGTGCCCAGCACCCGACGGTAGGTTTCAAGAAACGTCAAAATCCCATTTTTTTTCATAATAGTATTATAAATACTCGTTGAGTCGCTGCTTCATAACTTTGCACTCCGGCTCCAGGATTAAAATGATATAATATATTCAAAAAATATAATTTTTACATATATTATCAATTTAATATATCACATATTATATTAACTTTATATTATGACGACGAATCCGACTATGAATTTTTGTGTTTACTTTTGTCTCAAATAAACGAATCACAAAAGAATGTTCGTCTCTTTAATTATGTATACGGATTCGATCACAGCTCCTGGATTAATAATATCTTTTATTCCTGCCATATATTATTATGATGACGTCTCATAATAAGATAAACTGCCTGCTGACAAAATAGGATAATTGCTATGTAAAAATATGGTGTTTCTGCGTTGGTATATAAAAACACAATGTTAATCCAAATATCAGTATGTTTTCACTTACAATAATGTATAATGTTTAAATTTGGTAGGGTCCATTATATATTCATGTTAGAAATGAACTTTTTTTGAAAACACTGTCTTTTTATTTAGCAGGGCAGTGAAAATTTTGACATTACAATCTCCATATAGAATTAATTATGACACCTAATTTGCTTTGAATAAAAATATATTAAAACCAATATGTATTTATTTTAGGGTTGTAGCTCAGGCAGTATTAATGTTGAGATGGAGAGTCAAGACGTGACAAGCGAGCATGATATTCAACCAGCCATCGACCATACTTTCGTAGGATCTCCTGATGAGGAACCTCTTCAGAATCGGCCTCATCTAGAGGCACAGCTGCATGATTATCTGCTTTTTGATCAGCTGCTGTATTATCGACTGCGAGTTTTTGAAGTTATATATTTTGTCGATAGATGTTACTATAAATTGCACCTTTTACCGTGACATGACGCGCACATTTTTTGCACGAATTGAACATATTATGGTTTCAACAGTTGGCACTACATGTAATGATACGCGTGAAATTAGTTAACTATAGTAGAACTTTTATAATACACAATGTCACTGCTTAAAGTGTTGCAATTCTTTGCAACACTCTTAATCTTTCCTGCAAAAATTCCACCAACTCCGCTCCGCGTAGGAGGGGACTTCTGACTTTTGGAATCATCTCAAACGACTTTGTGGTTTCGAGATCTAGTTTTGACAATTCTTGGTGTATGAATATAAAATCTGCCAGATCATACAAATCTATCTGTTTCAACGCAGACACGGCAGGATTGAAGATTTCCATGAAGTATTTGATTCCGCCCTCCGATTCAACAGACATGGGTATCAAGTCTAGGACAGTGTTCAGGTTCTCCGTCACGGTTATTCGTTTGTAGTCATAACACCGATCCTATAACTGCCAAAACTCGTAATTTTGACCGACGGGCGATATGCCTGAACATGATGCCAGGGCTTTTCGGGAGAGTTTATCTAGTAGAGCTTCTGGGCGTGTGACAGTTCCCCGTTTAAATGAAGGATGTGATAGAAAGATTCTTCGAACATCGGCGACCTAATTATTTAGCGCTCTGGTTCGCAAACATTTCAATTTCAAGCACTGTCACTATTGAATGTTTTTCCACTTCACGATACGTCAATACTTAATACTTACAATATAATATTTCTTGCATCACTTCAAATGGTTTGTCTTCCAATAATGATAGTTTTAGAGAACTGTGCTCCTCGAGACGTCAAACACGAATGCCAAAACTTAAGGGACTTAACATTCCAAAGTGGAAATTACATGTAGCGTCGATGGAAGAGTGGTTAGTTCTTTTTTACCTCGTAGTCATATTATGATGGTCGACCTATAACGTAAGATCGATTGATGGCACTTGATTTCATCCAAAAATATCACCTCTAGTTTTAGTTAAACCCATGACATAAACAAAAACCAACCATAAGTGCGAGTGAGCAAGCATTTCGCCTTATTTGCACAATACGCATTAGAGTAATATACAAGATATATAGAAGACGTACCACTATCTTATAGAGCAGTTTTTCATAACCAATGTATTTAAAATCTACATTATTTAGCGTGTAGCGTATAGCGAGGTCCTACATTTGGATGCACCAGCAGTTTTTTTTACACCTGGGAATATCTCAGGAGCAGATGGCCAAGTCTTGGGCATCGCCACGTTCTCAAGTGATCTTTGACTGAGTTTACTGAAAGACGTAATTTAATAAAAACGTGCCATGGGAGAGACAGCCACGGAGACAGAAATCATGACTAATTTGTACATAATATTATGAGTTTATGATTAATTTTTCCATTAAAAATAGTTAAATCAAGTTTTCTATTATGTACTAGAAATATTTAAAAACAATTATTATTCTTTATGTAGGTACTTATTTTATATTTATTAAAAAAAAAACATCGATTTTCCTTAAGGTGACGCATCAGTGAAACGCCAAATAATGTTCAACTGTACGCGCGACGAAAATTTGTACTTGCTTCGCATTCATTGAGATAACGTGGAGTCGGACGCACGTCACTTTGCTGCGTGATGGCGACGGGCCAATTAATTCTAAAATCGTGTAAAGATGACTAAAAACTTTACCCATTTACTTTAAAAAGCAAACATGTCAATGAATATATTATTATTGATACTAATAGAATAATAAACAGAACATAAAATGGACGTATGTTGGATTTATATGAGAAATAATATTTCGTTTGACAGGCGTCATTTTCACCCGCGACCCGCAATCCGCACATCGCCTAGCAACGATCTTTTTAGACCGTGCCTCAACTAATGCATGGCCTTAATATTATTTTTATATACCCATATTAAATCAAGTTTCGATATTGTGACTATAATACTAGTAGTAGTGGCGAAGGGTGGAGGTAAGCTGTTTAGATCGTAAAATTTTTCAGTCATACGTACTTGTTTTCATTGAACTCAGAAAACAAATTGCAGATAGTGTTGGTTAGTTTTTAAAATTCAAATGACCGAACCATAATGAATTCAATAGATATTCGATTATCCATAACATATTTAAAGATATGGCTTTAAATCATACACAATTTTAGATATTTTATAGATAGGAAAATATTTCTTTTTCTATTATGTTTTGGTTAGGTAGGGCATAATGAATTTAAAAAAAAACTAACTAACACTATTGTCATAATATTATGTATTCATAATTCAATGAAAACAAAAAAATAAGCATGATTGAAAAAGCTTAGTTTACGCAGGGCGAATTTTAAAAACTAACCAACACTATCTGCAATTAGTAGTATTAGTAAAATAGAAATAAATACGTCCTACTGACAAAGTTTATTGTGCATTATTTATGTCAGATCTTAATATCCTACCTCCGCCCTTCGCCACTGAATAGTTATAGACAAACAAGCATACAAATATATTCATGTTTTTTCGCAACCTGTAATTTAATTAATAATGTTCTCACATGAAAAATGTATTTAACTTAATTCTTATAATGTAGTGATACTGTTATTTTTGGAATTGATATTTTTGTATGTGATTAACCCCAGTGCCGGATTTATGTTTGAAGGTCCCCGGGCTAATACATTTTGGGTGTCCCAGAAAAACATATTTTTAAGAGACATTTTAGATGTTTATATTTAGTATTAGTATTTATAATAAGTCTTCTTGGTTCTTGTTGTAGAATATTGCACGTCTTTCAACTAAAAATGTTGTGGATGATGCATGCAAATGATTTTTCGTTGCATAACGTCTGGTAGCTTCTGAAATGTATATTTGTGTATATTAATTACACATTCAATATTAGTGGATCAATGAAGCAAGTAACTGACTTTCATCAAGCTTTTGGATGCTGCAAAATCATTCGAGAGGTTTTGTCGGCCTCGAGGTTTTTTCATAAATATTTTATTATTTTATTATTATGACACTCACTGCGTCCCGTAGCAAGTTGATGGCTCTGGGTTATAGCCTCTTTAGGCCTACGGTAAAACTGACGGTGATTAAGATGGTACTTCAGTGAAACGGCAAATAATTTTCAACTATTTCGGACAAAATTTCGGACTGGCTGGCAATCGGAGAGCGAAACTCGAGCTGTGAACACGTCAATTTGTTTTGAGATGGCGACGGGGGAATTAATTCTTACTAAAAAACGTTACCCATTTACTTGAAAAAAAAAACATGTCAATGAATATATTATTATTATTAGTAATAATAAATGTAACATTAAATGGACGTATGTTGACTTTCTATGACAAATTATGTTTTGTTCTACACGCGTCATTTGCACAATCTTTGCGTCGCGTAGTCACGATTGTTTTAGACCGTGCTCCAGCTGAAGTATAGCATTAAGCTCGGTGTATATACGGTTCATAATATCTATAACGTTCAAGCAAAATATGTATTTTTAAATGCATACCAGTAACACTTTTTAGGTAAACAAATTAATAATTCGTTACCTACATCGAAGAAATGAAAAAGAATACTATCTACATGTTCTTTTAAGTGATTGTTTTTTGTATTAAATAATAAATAAATTTTCACGTTAATTTTCTTTTTATTATCATATTTATCTATTTCCACACTGTACCCATTATTTTTCATTATTACGTACGGATATTAGGGGAAGGTGTTGTACCTGTGGACAATTTTTGGTTTTTCATTTCTAATTCGTCAAATATATCATATAATGCAATGCTTTTGATGTCATCAATCTGGGTTTATAATTACAAAATAAAAAACATGTTTGGTGCAAAGAATTTCATTTATTGACAAATAATTGAAGACCGAGAACTTGTCCACAGCACAGGTACACCACTATGTTGTACCTGTGGACAGCATATGTTGTACCTTTGGACATACAAGACAATAATATAGGTACTACTAGCCATTTATATATTCAATTTTAAAAGTTTTAGGGTCGACATTAAATGAAAATTGCCTTTTTAGTCGATCAGGTTTACCTATCGTCTAAGGTGAAAATAATTTTGAAAAAATGTCAAATCCAACCAAAAGAATATTTTTTTTCATCAAATTAAATAAATCAGAAAAAAATGTGTAAAACGGACAAATTAAAGATGGTTGTAACATTAATAACTAATAATCTAAAAAATATGCTTTTATTAGCTTAAAATCATGTAAATATTGATAAAATCTATGCATGCTGTACCTTTGGACGCGTCCATAGGTACAACCAGCAATATGTCCAAAGGTACAACAAATCAAAATTTTACATTAAAAGTGTGCTGAAGTTTTTTGAGTACCTATATATTTTGACAAAATGCATTCCTTTAACTTAACAATTAATAATTCACAAATCAAACTACACTTACAAATTGTATCCAATGATCTCTCAATAATTATTATTAAAATTAACAGTAAATAGTCAAATACTTGCATACTAACACAAATTCTAAATAATTCAAAATTTGGCAGCTTTCCTGAACTAAAAATTGGATTGAGTGTTGCCAGAGTTATATGTGCGTAAATCCCTAGAACATAATAATGCAAAAATATGAATACCTACCGAAATAAAGCCCCTGTCCAAAGGTACAACACTCCCCCTACATGGTGATAACTGATGACGCATCAATAATAATTGTTGATTTTCTAATTTTTTCTCACATCCTCATAACAGTGGCGAATACTCCATACAAGGCTATTATTTAAAACCTACCTTCTAAAGAAAAATACGTTTTAACTTAAATTTTATTTTTATTTATATAGTAACCTCATTATTGTATATTCTACAAAGACTCCTATGAAGTCCGGACACGAACCCTACCCTCCATGTTTTAAACACAGAGTTTATAGGAAACTGTCCGCGTTTACCGCAAGTTCTTATCGATTACACTTGGCATTAATTATGAGGGTCGTTAGTGTCTGGTGCATCTGGATGCTTGTATGCTTGTACAAATTCGTGAGTGCCACGGGTCTTCTATTGACGCAGGCATTGAGTATCGTAAAATGTCGAGAGAAGCGGGCCAACTCATTTAGAAGGCTGTTTGACAACCAAATCATCTGAGTTACAATCTATATCGGGCCGGGCATATTCGCCTCCCTTGCTTAGAAGTGCATTTATAATAGTTTATTTTACCCGATTTCATTTATATTTTTATAAAAATCGATGTTTTTTAAAATAAACTATGAATTAGTCAAAAATCTATATCTATTAACGATCCTTAAAAAACTTAATAAACTAAATTTTAATAATAAATATGACCATAAAATATATGTAATAATAAGATGGGGTCCGGCGACAAATTCACATTTTATTACAATTTGACTTAAAATAAAAAAATATTTTCATACAAATCATACATGAAGCTCCTAGTTTCAAAAGCCCCTAAAACGGTTTTTGGTAGTTCTGAGAAAAATGAGAAAAACTATTTTAGGTAGTTTTGAGAAAAATGAGAAAAATTGATATCCATTGAATCTGTGAACTTTATGTATTTATTTTTTAATTCGTTACATTCTATAGAGTATTTTGGCTTTCTGTTTTGGGGGTATTTGAAAAGCACACCCAACAATTTTAGCGGGTTTTGAAATTTACCCTAATTTTTGATGATACGTATTGGCGGTTTTTAGCGTTTTTTAAAGTTCAATCTTTGGCCATCATATAGGTAACAAAAATATCCATCTAAATACATATTTAACTCAAAAATTTTCAAAAACCGTTTTATGGGCTTTTGAAACTAGGCGCTTCACATTTCCATACAAAAAATATTCAGATACATATTTATTAATTAACACAGTTGAAATTGTATATTATCAAAAAAATGTCTCAAATTACAAGCTTCGTATTTTTCCGCTAGGTGCCTCTGGTAAGTAAAGACATCGCCTTAAAGATGTCGTCGGAAGGCGAATCGTAAAATACTAAAACCAAATCCTACGGAATGGTACAAAACTCTCATTAATCAGAATATAAGATTGCAACAAAAAGTTGTAACAAAACTATATAAAATCCTATTGTTGTTTGTATAAATAGGTGTGTACGACGAGACAAGTTTTTTTATTAAAATTTATTAAAAATGTAAATTAATGTACCTAATAATTGGCATAATAGTTTATCTACCGGAGCGCCATTTTTCATTGTTCCACGAGACGGAACAGTAGTCTCGAGGCTCATGGAAGTACAACGAACGAGCTAAGTAAACCCCATTATTTTTATGAATTTATAAAACAATGCCCACCTATTATACCCATCCTCACATAGGTGGAATATTTATTGCCCTCCCAATTAGCATCACCAATGGCAAGTTAGTTCTGCACCTTGGGAGAACAAACAAATGATACTCGCGATTTCTAAGATAGTTATCATAGACACAGGTCAATACTACCAAGAATGGCAGAGTTCTCATGTACACCGCGTATAAGTCGGAAAAATGCGTGGCGAAATATAGATATCTTCTAGTGTTTAAACTACAGTATGCAAGCATTCCTAAGAGGAGACCAGTTGGACAAACTCACGGATAGTATCCATATAACCTCAAGTAAAGGATATACACATTCCAAGCAACCGAGCGCACACACAGAAAAGTGGTAAGGGGGGTCCGTATCTAAAATTTATCAATGATAACTTATTATTATTTTTTTAAGACGGTGGGAGGGTCAGAATAACATTATCAAGCAGGCGTCAGTGACTCCCGCATTTACCCCGTCTACTACCTATAGATTCTCGCCACACTACGGACCCGCCGCCCACACTTTTCCGGGTACATTATTCATACTCAGACACTTATGTTATAAGGCAATTTGAGTCTAAGCGATGGATAACTGGCTTGCAATTATAACTACGGGTCTCACTTATGAGTTATTGCGACCTGTCGCATCCACAGATGGCTATCAATAGAACTTTCTCTAAATTGTCACAGCAGCAAAGGGTGGAGGTAGGCTGTTAAGATCCGCCATAAATAGTGCACATTAAACTTTGTTAGTTATAATAAGTATTTGTTTTTATTGAACTACATTTTACAGATGGTATTGGTTGGTATTTAATATTCAATTTAACCCTGCCTAAACCAAACCATATTAGTTTTGATATAATTTGGGCAATATGACAAAATTGTGTACACTTTTTCATTCATACCTATTAGTTCTCGTTGGATTAAGAATACATTATTACACATAATATTGTTCGTTAAATTTTTAAATTCATTAAGCCCTGCTTAAACCAAACTATAATAGATAAAAAAAATTATTCAATCTAGGTATATTATATTCAAAATTATGTATGATTTATTTGCATAATTTTAGATATTTCATAGATAGACTTGTTTTAGCTAATGGCAATTACGATAATTTTTGCAGCACTAACGATTGGCTATTTTGGATTTGGAATTTTATTCGTTTTTAAAAAGTGGGCAGTTCAATTTGACGTCTTTTATAATTTGATTTGCCTATAACTTTTGTAATTTAATGGTAATAACGATAATTTTTGCAGCACTTACCAATACTAATGTAGCACTAACGATTGGCTATTTTGGATTTGGAATTTTATTCGTTTTTAAAAAGTGGGCACTCCAACTAGACGATTGTCATAATTTGATTTGTCCATAACTTTTGTAATGTAACACTAATGTAGCACTAACGATTGGCTATTTTGGATTTTGAATTTTATTTGTTTTTACAAAGTGGGTAGTCCAACTTGACATCAAGTTGCCCACATTGAATTGCCTATAACTATTTTAATACAACAGCACTAACTATGACATTGCAGCACTAACCAGCACTAACGACTGGCTATTTCAAAAGTGGGCAGTCCAACTTGACATACATAAATATATTTATGGGAAACAACATTTTCAACATACAAATTGCGAATATCCTACAATAAAAAATTGATTGAAAAAATCCAAATGCCGAATATCCAACTAATTAAATGTCCATTCCTTTTTGTTATAAGTAGGTAGACAACACTTATTTTTTTCATATATATACAGTCGAACTTGGTTATTACGAGTAAGATGGGACCGACTGAATTTGCTCTTTATATCAGAGAATAGGTATTTTTAAATGAGCAGTCACAAAAAATCGCAATTCAAACAAAAATACACAATTAGAATTTTTCCCCGAAACAAGCATGGCATTCATAAACTACAATAGAAGTTGTTTATTGTAATGAACGCTGGTAGGTACCTACTTTCTTCACAAACCTTGGATCTTCATTCAACCGTATGCATGGATACTCTTTCAAGCTTGTCGACGAAAACACCAATTAGGTAGGGACTTAGACACTTAACTAGACATTAATAGTTTTGAGAAAAATTTTGACGATATGTATGTTAGCTCGGTATAAAAGTGAATAAATGTATGGAAAAAATCATGAACTAAAATGTCAACGAATGTTTCCTCGTTACATCCGTGATCATAATAACCGAGCTCGACTGTATTTATTAATAAAAAAACAGATGTATGTATTTATAATCTATCTGATTCATTTTATTTCAAGTTATCGACTTGATTTGTTTAAAACTAATATTTAGCTGTCAAATATAATATGTCCAAGTAAAAGAGATTGAAGACTGACAAGACTGTCCAATCTCTTTGGTCCAAGTTATTTTATTATGTGCCCATCATTCCATTTTTAGCATTCGCAAAGCATCACCCATGAATCAACAAGACTTTTGTGATCGCAAATGTAGTATTCTTACCTTTATCTTGTGCCAATCAGGAAAGTTTATAGCTTGTAAGTTTTTGTTTCGTATGAAATTTATCCTGTGAGTCATAATTAATAAACTTATCGATGTGTCGATCATTCCATCCAGGTATCATCATAGTCATAAAGTAAATAAATGAATATTGGAATAGGACAACTCAATAATAACCAATAAATATTTTGGAAATATGTTGTACTTAAAATTTTAAGCTTAGTTACTATTTACATTCTAAAATATCCATGTGTTCAAAGAAGTGATAACTTGCAAAAATATAGTGCCATATGTTATTATGTTCCTAGATAAATCCTAACATGTATTTAAACCTGGTCAACATAAACATAAGAAAAATATATCTGTTTACTTCCATCATTTAGAAGTCATGCATGACTCCCCAGTAATATGTATTCCAAATCATCAAATCTTTTGTATTAACTTTTGCACAACTACTTATGTGAACATTCCATCAAGTTGTGTTACACATCATATAGATACTCTTCTTACAAATCAGGATCCAGTATATACAATTTACAAATCTGCCTAAATATAAAATAAATATTTTGTTCTCTAGTGATACAAATTATGACCCGAACACATTTTTAAGCTTACAGAAATGTAGAGAATCTCTACACTTCTTACGCCAACCATTATCAATATAGGTATCGAAGATTTAGGTTTATTTTGTACATTCTCCACTACAAGCAAAATATTGGGGGATCAAGTTAATGAAAAAAATAAGAACAATTTTGAATAAAGCATATTGTATTGAAAGTAATATAAAGATTAGAATAATTATCTATAAAAAATATCCAGCTAACGGTTTGGAATTATTCACGCGTGTTTTAGGAACGTCGCTCCAGTGTTGCATATGAAGACCGCCCACATAGGCACCTAGCGAATCGCGCGTAACCTCTCAAAAGTGGATATATTGAGATGCGGCTCCGGCGAGCCGGTATAGGAATGACCAATTCGCAGGTGAGCGTATTGAGTTCTGGCGGCTTTGAGACGCATGCGATTTGTTGCTAGCAGCACTAGATGCTTATTTCAAGCCAAAAAGTCGCATTCCACCAGTGTGCGGAGCTCCATTTGGCAACATGTGTTTTGTATTTGACGCATTACAAACGAGACGAGTTTTGATGTGCGAGCTGGCTATGGATTGATTTGACATACATTAATATCATATTGCGAACTAGCAAGAGTAAAACTTCAAAGTAATCCGCAAGCCACAGTATCAGTACTTACTCGTGTTTATGATGTCTTTCAGAACCAAAACTAATTAAATACATAGAAGAATAATTAAATACGTTTGCCATACCATAAAAACCTTAAAATCTCTTTAAAACACTGCAAGTGTATTCATATAAAAAAAATGTAATATTTTTCATTGATTTCAGTTATATTAATTTCTATACTGGCCCTTACATTAAATGGAAAGATGAGAATATTTTTCAGATTTTGTGATCATTGAATTACAGTAAAACAAAATGTTCACTGCAGTAAGTAAAGTAAATAAGTTATTATGTAATTTATGAAATTGTGTGTATGTAATGTTACAATAAACCTATTTTTATTTACCCTTGCATCTTAATTATAGTACTTTTACAAGAATGTGAGATTTTAGCGCTTACCCTCTTTTCCTGCTTCAAAAAAGTTTGAATTCAAATTCATTGGCACAATTATATAAAAAGGAAAATTTGTATAAATCCAGTGACAGATAGATCTGAATATCTATTTTCAACATTACCATAACAGACGGGAGGTGGTTGATCGACCCTGGCTGATAATAATATGCAACAGATGATACATACCATCACCACAATGTGTATGTATTTAACCAGATTTTTAGAAGGGGGAGGAAAAAAGGGGGAACATCATTTGACAGTAATTACCTACATATGAATAAAATTCACAGATGAACTCATAATTTCCATATGATAATATTACTAATCAGAGAAAATACATACTATGTTGTTAGTTACACTTGAGTAGAACAATATGTGCAGACAACAATGATCCAAATCAAAATATGCAGTACGTTAACTGAAAAATTGACAGATTATTATATTCTACTGAGAGTTGAATACAGGAGTTCCGCATGGTAAACTTATTAACCTGAGACGACTAATGGCAACTGATACAGAATTTAAAAAAAAACTATCTAATGCTCCGTCAATTGATAAAATAAAAACCTAGCATACATACTAAACATTGCGTTTACCATATTAAACAGTCAGATGCAATTAGACTGGTACAATATCTGCGCATGCCATGAATAAATTGATATGTCCGAAATTATCAATGTTCAGGACAGCATGTTGTAGTCTTTGCGTTACATGTTCATGTAACACCCAGATATATTAAAGTGTTAAATATATCACTTGACTAAATTACTTAACAAAACTAAATATTATGTAAATTGAAACATAAAAGAACCCAAATGCCTAAAAATTAAGATCTTGAGTTATTAACATATTGCTTCTATACACAGATAAAATATACAACACGAATAGTGCAATATTGACACTTTACCTACCGCTCCCGCCAATGTGGCGTCCCATGGTAGCCAATGGTCACAAACCACATACGCCATTGGTGGCGTCTTTATACGCATATAACTCTGCTATATACAAAACAAATTGCATATTCAACGTGAAGCATATGGGGGTGCATCACTGCATCGTTGTTTGGCTCGCTCTGCCTGATGTTTGGATTTTTGAGGTCAATTGTAAATAATTTAAAAAGTATCTGCAGTGCCTCTGGAATGGGACTGATTTTTGTCAAACATCGCCGGTATTTGGCATACCTAAATTACTAAGCTTTGTACGGTAAGTAAAGTGTTCATAATAATATAATATTTTAAGCAAATATAACATGAAACATTACAATATTGTCTAACATTGTATAATTATTATTAACTTGCCAATATGTTAAAAAAATATTTAGATCTATCTGGCAACAACAACCGTTCCCATATAAGGGGGAAAAAATGTGATGACACAATTATTGTTAACTATCAAGCCACATTTCAGATCACTATGAAACACATTATGCTAATCTCGGTTTGTCCTAAGACTGCATTGGAGCACTAATTTGACCAATAATTAAATCCATTTAATAAAAGTAATAAGTTGTATTTGTCAAATTAGTATTCTGCCCAATGTATTCTTAATGAAAATAATCACATAGTTAAAAATAACAGTACTTAAATCACTTTGGAATAATGCCAAATAATGAAATTACAATATCAAGAAATATAAAAAAAATAGTATTTGATAAAAAAAAAAAGTAAAAACATGCAATATGTGTTGGATATATTTTTATCTATTTTTTAACATTTAACCTGCAAAACTTGTTATTTGAGATTATAATTGATTAATATTTTTCGAAATAGTGTTCGGTCTAATGCATTTTTAAGGCAACCCAATATACCGATAAAAAAATCAGAAGGAAAAACCATTTAAATTAGATTATGAAAACATACTTTTCACACAACAGAAAACAATGAAAGTTATCAATCTATCATTGGTTTTGAAGATAATGTTGTGTCTTACAGTTGAATGTGATTTTTGTGAAGATAGCAAAAAGCGTGTAAACACCAAGATTGAATTAAGATTGTCTAGAATTATTCAATTTTTCAAACATCCTGCGGCATCCCTGGCCACATTTTTAGAAAACCACTGACTTATGTTACCATGTTTATTTGTAATATAACATTTTCCAAGCGACATTTAAAACAGCATGATGTATGTGTATAATCCTATTGGGTTATTAAATTAATAATAGAATGGAGTCCTGGAGGTGGCAAATGCCACCAGTGAAATAAGGTCATATAACAAGTCTCTCAGGAAAAAGGTCTTGATACAAAAATAAATAAAAGTCTAATCTTCCAAGGTGACGTTTTTAAATAAGTATGACATAGATTCTTTGTTATGTATACGTCTAATGGCCTCGCTTAAGAGGATGGATATGTCGACTGTCTTAATTTTGTGGCACTGCATTTTCTGCAGCTCGTGCGGGACGGTGTTGGTGACGACCACCTCGTCGATGGCGGAGTCTTCGATGAGGCGCGGGGCGTCAGAGGAGAGAAGACCGTGCGTCGCCAGCACGTAAATTTTGTACGCACCTCGTTCCTTAAGGACTTCTGCTGCGGCAACAAACGACTGCACATCATCGATCAGATCATCCTGAAAGATGAAAGATTCATTTAGATCAGCGCTTCACAACTTTTTTTGTGTCATAGCAACAAATTATAAGTTTCACAGTACACTAAGAAATACTTAGGCACCCTAAGTTTTATTTCATTGTAAGTAACAATATCTTGTGACACAACCCCAATCGCAAACGGCACACTGGATAGGAAGCTCTGCTAACCATCAATTGTCAATAGAGAACTTGTAATAAATTTACAAATGCAAGCATGTCGATTAGGATACATGTCCCGTAAAATATATTATTGTTTACTTACCACCATGATAGCGATGCGTCCTCCGACATCTCCAACAACATTGATGGGCGGCTTTTCCTTTGCAGGGTGCACCGGCACTCCGACTGACACGTCCATCGTCCTCGACCTGCCAACCCAAAACAGATTACACTCAATACAATCTGATAGCAGTCACTGTATATTGATTTTTATTTGCTAATATTATATAAACACAAGCCAACTCTCAATATGTATTATTATGATTCATTGATTTGATTTAAATGATCTCTTCAATAATTAATATTAATAATAGTGGTGTGGTTATAAAGCAAAACTGACTTGGGCAAAGTGGGTGGGGAGTATCTCCCATCGACCTCGTCACTCTCGGATTCCTTCTGTTCGCCGTGAATAACAGCAATTCCAAGCCGCAGCCTTTCTGCGTAAGATGTTGCCTTTTTCGCCGAGCCAGGGTTGCGTGCCACTATCACCGAGTTGCGGTAGTCTGGAATCTGTACATACGCATCATATTAGTCAATATCCACAAGAAATACAGAATAAATGGCTGTAGAAAATCACTTTCAACACATTAACGTAATCACGTTACTTAAAATGAAAAATACGAAATGAAATTAGTGTTTGTTATTTCAATCTATATTAACCCAATGCTTACGGGCCGCACAAAATTGTGTTTTTGCTAATTAATTTTCAAATGCAATCAAGACGTTAATTAAAAAATTAATTGAAAGAGCCCGTAAACATTGGGTTAATTAAAAAAACTGAACATATAGTAAAACGTACATATTTTAAAAAAAGGAATCAGAATTGGTGTATTTCTACCCAAAATGTCCATAAATTATGACTACTACACACCCCTGGTGGAAAGTTGAAGAGTGAGAATTATAATGAATATGCATTACTAGTGGAGTCACTCCGGAACGATTGACGTTTGCAGGTTTAAAACAGGGACAAAAAAAGAAAAATAAGAATAGGAAGATAAATAGTTACGCATTCTTGTATGTACTGCAGCAGGAAAGGAGACGCCCTGAGATTGTCAACGGGGCAGTCGAAGAAGCCCTGGATCTCCTTCTGGTGGAGGTCCATAGTGATGATGTGCGTGAGGCCCGACTTGCACATCATCTTGGCCAGCAGCTTGCTGACAATGCAGCCGCGTTTACGCATCTTGCACTGCTTGCTGTACGGCAGATACGGTATCACGCCCACCACCGACTTGGCGGAAGACGTCTTGCAAGCGTACGCCATTATCAGCAGCTCCATTATATTATTGTTAACATCCCTGCGGACAAGGTTACAATTAGAGGTATCTAGTTAAGAAAACACCGGTGGTGAAGAGTGACTGTTTGACGGAGATAAGTGATAGATAACCGGAAAGAATAGTGTAAGTGGACTTATCATATTAACGTAGGGTGGCAAGAATTTTCACGCGATAATTGGAACTTGTGCGATATCTATGACTGCGCGGTAGAACAATAGTAGCGATCCTGCCCGAAAAAGTACAAACTACACTCCGCAGAGCATTTTGACGTTTACCAATTTTCACAACCTATCAAATAGCACCATACAATGACAACAATGTGTCTCGGTTACGGTTGAAGAGTGAGATTGTCGAGAAAGTAAGCAATTTTGCATGTAAACAGTTATAATTGCGATAGTTTAATTTACACACTATTATTGTTGCCAGTAAATCTATGCGCGTGTATAGGCACTATTAGAGCAAAGCCAAATGAGATAAAACAAGGCAATAGGCTTCATGTAAGAGCACTCGGAAATAATAACAGTAAAAATAATTAAATTTATCCCATGTAATTCATACGCAATAGAAGAAACCGTAATAGGCTCAATTTCAAAGTTAAATTGTTCCACTAGAATATAATGTGATTTGCTTCGGATATTATTACATAATATTCCACCTGCGTGAGGATGAGTCTAGGTATACGTTGTTTTATATATTTTAAATATTTCATGAACACTAATCTTATGCCATACTATCATCTTCATCACTCTTGTCTTTAGGTTTGACACCTTCTCGCGATTTGGATAATCGTATAATGGTGTCAGATTCTTGTGGCAGTGTAGGCAACTCATTTATGTGTTGGTATCGTTGCTTTCAAAGGACACTCACACTATTGCAAAGTAATTTCGTTGTGGCCGCAATGCCAGAAGAACCTGTTCTTCCTTTACTTTTGTATTTACTCTTTATACTATTTTTTAATACTGTTACTATTTCTATGTTTTTTTTATATTATGGCGTGGACGTCTTGAATTTGTAATTTATAAAGTTGCTGTTATAATAGAAAAACTTAAATTTAAAAAAAGTGAAGATATAATATGTAACCAGACTAGATTATTCAAAATAAATGGTAATTAAAGAGTGCATTGTTATTTTAATCTTACTTTGTTCCTGTTTGTACGATATAGATGTCTTTTCCTCGTACAGAATCACCAATTTCTACCATTGTCTCACGGTTAGTTTTGTGAAATACGGCACACCCACCATTTTTTACACCGAGGCGGCTGAAACAGAAATGTTCATTTTAATAATCATTTCAAATTACTAATAGAACTTCCGAAGAAAAATTCAAATCCGAGGTCCAGGTTTGCCAAAGCTCACATGTCGTTTTTCAATGTATTCGAAACCAGAGCATGGATCTAATAGATTATCATCTATTATATAGATCTAATATATAGATCTAATAGGTCATCAGTGTCTCGTGAAAAAGTAAATGTAACGAAACCTCTTCACGAGGCGGTCGATGTCTTCACCTGATTGTAGAGAGCAAATAATATTAAAAAAATGGTGCTGAAAAGCATAAAAGTTTTTCACTAACCTGGCTATTAAATTGGCAAGTTCAACGTGAGAATTGCCGCCTATGATGACGATATCTGAAGTGATTGGTCCCTCCATTGATCTTGATTTCTGAGGTATATGAAACGCCCCAAACCTATATAATTCAAAAATGCATTAACGGATACTGACAAGCAATGATAATATGTTGATTGATAAAAATCCATTCCACATTCACAGCGCACAAGTTGCAACTTTACAACAAATAACACAATTTTGGATAGATTTAAATTTAAGTAATTTGGCAATATTTCAATAAAATTTTTGTTCATTCTACAATTTTTGAGCTATTGATTAATGGTGGGTACGGGGTACCACGAGGGCTGTGTCGAGACATATTTTTAATTCTCAATCTATTGTCTACTAAGAGACAGTTAAAAACAACCCTGAGTGACAATATTTTCTTTTGATAAAGTGACCCGACCCTAAGACTAAATATTGTGAAAACACTAATCTAAATCACACATGGGCATCTTTTGAAATGAAGCAAAAATTAATTATTACAGCCGTAATAACTAAGTTTTCGCAGCGGACGGGATTCACACTTAACCTTATCCTCACGTCGATCAAAATGTACTTACTGTATTGATTTAAAACGTTCTAATTTTGAAAAATGCAATTTTCGCCATAAACCACATGGCATTTATCCCGTTGGTGCCTGGGCCAAATGACATGTCTCATTTTTTAAGAGTACCCTTTTTAGTTCCAATAAAAACTTGAATTGACAATGTGAAGAAACCATTTGATTATCAGTAATGCCGCATTCTTACGTGTCGATTTTTGTTGTTTTACTTTACGTTCCCACATATTGATTTAAGTTGAAACAAGATGGCGTCAAGTGAGATTCACATGCCAATCCGAGTTGTTATCACCTTGGTTACTCTTGCCTAGGCAACCATTTGGCAGGAATGATGATTCACTGTTGAATCGATTAAAACTAGAAAGGACCTCAACTTTGTTGAAATATAGTTCGCACTTATCAATAATTGACTTTCTACGATCATTCAACATACAGTTTAATGACATAAATTAATATGGAAAAAGGCAGCATTAATTATTGACTGGTGCTTACATTACAGAAACTGTCAGAAAGGTTTTTTTAATTTTACAATTTTTTGAGTCACTCGGTAGACAGCTGTTTCCGACTACAAATCCATTTTTAGAATAATATATTATAGTCCTGTCTACATTCGGACATTTCTTCATTAGATAGATGAATGCGTAGCAGTACATGCGTTGCCTGTGCATTGCCTGCCTTAAACCCATTTCAAAATGGCTGTTTTTCACCTATGGATATCTTTTCAACATCATGGCAGTGTTCACATGACAAAATGATTCTGAGAAAAATATACTATAATTTTAAGGCAAATAGGTAAAAATACAATAATTTTTGCATCTTTGTATTAAAATTAGCATTATAAAAAGATGATAACATTGTATTCTGTTAAAAATTGAAAACTATTTAACATACAAGTGTAGACAGTTGGCGCGGTACGTAGCACACTTTCCACTTCAAGCATGTCCAAACTACTTGGTGTTAAAACCAGAATTAAACAGTTGAAGTGAAGTGGAAGATGAAGCAATCAAATGTCAATTCAGCAGACATACATTTTCTGCTTGGAATGTGAGAAATAATTGAAGATAGTTAGTTATGTAGTCCCAACTCAAAAATTGTAGATTTAACAAAAACATTCTTATAAAACCTTTGCGATAGGTTTCTACACGGTTACAACATAGTGCCAGTTTAATAAACAGATTAACAATAAAATTAGTTTCAAAACCATTATCAATAAAAATTATATTTGAATGTAGGAAGGTATGTCAACCTCTTAAACAGGACGTATCCACTTCATTCAGTTCATTTAATATATCATTTAAACCAGCACAAATTCAGTAGAATAATAGAGATATTATCTAGCTAATTATAAAACAGACTTTATAAGAATCAATAGAAAATTTGAAATATTTAAATTAAATGATGTGCCATCGAGTGTATGTAATAATGGAGATCACTGATGTTAGATTAGAAGTCAACAATGTAAACAAAATGAAGGTGGGTGAGCGGTAAGACAACACTTGAAAATTGATTTTAGTATGGAAAAACGTGTTAGTCTTATTGTATGACAGCTGTTCAGTGGATTTATCAGGAACACAACAAATAAACAGCTGACAGCAATATTACTTGATAATCAGCATTATTGGGCATGCTACTTTTGGACAGTGTGTATTATTTATTTACTTCATGAGAATTACAATATTATATGGGAATAGCGTGATGAAAATTGCATTAGTGAACAGCCGGTGGTACGCCATAAGTACTTCTTAGATTTATGGTTGAGTAATATGTATTGGGAATCATTTGATCTTTGGCATATAGAAAAAAAACACAATGTATAACTACTGCGATAAAAATCATTGAAAAGGCTAAACAAGGTTGCGTAAAACTTCGACATGCATTTACGAACAATCTGATAATGATGGACCGTGATATAAACGGGCGTTTTACGATGCAAACATCATTTCTGATAATAGACTCGACTTGGTGGTATCTACGACTCAGGGATTAAGTATTTATCGGCTTCTCAAATTAGCGTCTGCATTTGATGGTGTGTAGAATAGATGCACGAAATTTTGGTGATTGCAAAAACGTCAGAGCAAATTGCCAAACACGTTCGAGGCACTACTTCAATTTTAAAATCCAAACTGCAGCATGGAAGCCGTGGCAACTGGCAAATTATCAAGACCTTTGCAAACAGGTGGGCACGAGTCACAAGGCAAATCATGAGCATATAAAATTTAAGTAGAAAAACCTTGTCTTGCTGATAAACATAACGGAATTTTTAATACCTCCTTTAGATTATATTTATAATAACAAAACACTCATAAAAAGCACATCGGCCACAATGAATGAAATTACCAATGCCGAATGACAGTAAACCATTGACTAAACTAACTTAATTAGTTTGTTTAATTGGTTATGGTTGTCATGCCTATAATATTTTTTTGTTCTTGTATTTCTCGTGACTACCTTAAAATATTAATTTGGTCGCCAGTTATAATAACTCAGATAACAATGTCAAAGGTCAATTAATTTTTGTTTTGTTGCGATATCATACGATACAGAACATGTCACAATTTTTTTGATTTTTTGGGGTATTTTTAGGTCACTTATATTTTCCTTAATTTGAGATTTTTCAAAAATCATAAAATAAAATATTTTGATAAATTAATCAATATTTCATAGAACAATGTCATAGGATTAAATATTATTTATTAGTGTAAAAAATAAAACACATAAGAAAGAATCATCTTTGTTATGGGATTTTTTTTTTACATTTCTTGGAATCCGGAATTTGCTTATAGTTTATGGTTCACAACATGCTTCTGACAACTGTCAACATGTTTTGAGGTTATATTTAGATAGATTTCACGTTCAATTACAGTAAACGAATCTTTTTTTAAGCCGTCTACTACCACGCGTTTAGTAATAACCTGAAAGTTTCCTCTAAAATGGGTTTAACGAAACAGTATCTAAGATATGTGGCGGCTGGAAGCTTCAACATAATATGCAGTTCATGTTGCAATGTAGCAAATGTTTCATTGAATGGAGTAAGCGGCCGTTATGTCGCCGCTGCTGCGTGCGAACACGTCATAATCTGGGATCTGCGACTCGGTGAAAAGGTAAACCTTCTTGAGTAATCATTTAAATTGTGTGTTAATACTTCACTCTTGGTTCAATGAAGATAAATAAGTATGATTGACAAAATATACCTACCGTTACATATTTATAATACTATTTATTTCCGTTTTAAAAAAAAAAAAATTCGGTTAGGTACATGTTCAAACACGCGCGTTACTATGATCTTACTCCCTACTTCATTTATCGTTTGTCAATTTATGGCTACGGCCGTATGTTGTAGCTTAAGCCACTGGGAAATGCCAATAGAAATGGCGTATTTCAAAAAAATACTACCATATTCTTAGGTCAATAATTATTATAAAGCACACATTATTCGTAAAATGTTTATTACATTTGAATGGTCAAAGACATAGCTTATAATCAGTATCTTTAGAATTATCTTAAAATGTGTAAATCTTGCCCATTTTTGGAAAAATAAAATGCCTAATTCTTGTCAAATTTGGGATCACAGAAATTATCAATATAATTTTTATTGTAAATATTTCACTATAATAATGTCGACATAAATTTTACTAATGATTTTATAAATGCTTTTAAAAATTAATAAATATAAAAAATCTCAACACCACTTCACATGGACGTACTGAAATATGACTATATTCTAAAACATTAGAGCGAGAGGTTTAAAAGAATACTATTTTATGTAATAAAAATACTTTATGCAGTCATCAAATGTTTAAAATAAATATAAAGGATAATAAGGCTTCAAAATTATATAAATAGATTATCTACAACGTTTAAGGAATGTCCAGGATCATGCTTTGAAAATAGCATAAAAGCTCCATTTTGACGTACGCTGAGCATGTCCCCCCTTAAGCATTTTATGGATAGCTTATTATTTCCGCACATTCTTGGATGGGCTTTTCAGCTGGTGGCGAATTAGATATGAAAAAGTGAACTATGAACTAAAAAATTCCTTTTGTTTCATTCCAGGCACAAGTTTTACTCGGAGAAAAACATGAGGTGACACGAATATGCAGCACAGGTAACCAGGTGGCCGTAGGTTATTTAGATGGAAATATACAGATTTTCGATTTGTTAACGGGAGATGTTGCCTGCGTATTTGCGGGCCATAAATCAGCCATTACCGCACTTATATACGATGAAGATGGACATAAACTCTTTTCCGGATCTAAGGTAAATTTATTTGTCAGATATCAACTACTCTTATGGCCAAACTACACAAACAGACTTAACATCTCCCACCGAACGTCCAGGTGCAGCCTCTTCTGGAAATGTCATGTAGAAATTGTTCCGCCAATCCAGCGATTAGCTCGCATATTTGGGCTCATGCATTGCATCTTGTCAATATTATCATGAGGTGTATGTTTTTGTCCATTATTTGAAAATACAATAATACGAAGGGAAAGAAAAATGAAAAAACTGATTCTCAGCTAGCCACGCATCCGATAGAAAACATGGCGGTTCATCCATCACCGCAATGCCTACATTTTTGTAATAAGGGACTTTATTAGAAGTATTAGAACAGTTTGGAATGTATAAAGAATTATCCAAAAATAATAATAAGATTATAAATGACATCCTAATCATGCACACTTCGCCTTTGTTAAATATAGTATGAAATTCATTATGAATATTATTGTCAAGTGGATCCCATATTTGATAATTTGCTTGTACCTAATTAGGGTAAATTGAATTATTTATAATGATAATGGCCATTAATTGTTTTAAATTAATTTAATTCATTGTTTTAAATTAATACCGTTTCCAAGTAGTATTCTTGAATAGTCCCAAGACGAGGGAAAGAGACCATCTCGTCTCATTCTATGAGTTTTGTATTTAAGCATAGACAAGTCGTTTATCTTTGTAGTATTGATAACGGTGTTATAATCAAAATTGCTATCGACTTAAAAACCACAACCAGAATTTAATTAATTATTTATATTATCATTTTGTAAAATGGAATTAAATTTTGACTCATTTAACCAAAGTGTCGGCTTATAGTATCGTGGGTTCTAGGATCGAATCCTGGTTCTGACAAATACACATATTATTTTTCACATTGTGTTTGAAGTCAGAGTATGGACCAAATAGGTTGAGCAAGTGGTTAACATTTATTTCTTGTAAAAACAAAAATCTGTTAATATGAAACCTCCACCCTGGAGGCCCATTTGATCTTAGGATCGCACACCAGCCTACAACTTATTATTTGTCAAAATACAATCTCCAAGTTTGCGGAGTCATTTGAATTTAGAAAATATAAGGGAAGACAAAAAAAGACAAAAAACGTGTAAAAACACGTTTGTTATGTATCAATCACAAGAATCGTTGAGACAATTGAATTGGTACCTGAATTGTTATGTGTAATTGCTATTTATGGTTGATTATTGCTCATGACAACCGCTTTGAATCAATGAGTCTGCTTATTTAATTAGAGCATTTCAAATGAAAATTATAATATTATGAAACTCCAGGTTTCAGCAAGCCGGGATTGAAATCCAGATAAGTATATCTTTCTTTTATAAATCGTATTATCTTTTATCGCAGGATACAGAAGTCATTGTTTGGGATGTTGTAGCGGAGACTGGATATGCACGTTTGAGTGGTCACAAAGGTGTCATAACCTCATTATGCTATATGGAATCCCGTAATACGGTTATATCATCATCCAAGGATACGTTTGTCAAGTTTTGGGACCTCGAGACAAAACACTGTTTTAAAACATTGAGTGGACATCGATCTGAGGTAGGCAACTTTACACAGTCATATAGTGTTAATTTATACCGGACGATAACGAATTATAAAAAAAATATTCTAAATGATATTTTAAATTAAGGGTAAAATTATGTATGAAAATAAATTTATTAATTTAGCATTCATTGCGCACAGCAGAATTCGAATTATTTGTAAGTGTAATTCATTCTTTAATTTGATTTAACTCGGATTAGATGAATATTGTTATTATATAGTCTGAAAATATCTATTTTGACAATGTATCCGCAAATAATATCAATATATATAAGGCATGCTCGCCTTTCATTCTCTTGAAGCTCGTAGGTCACTTCTGCTCTTAAAGCATTTTTCCTTGCTCTCACGTGGTATAATTTTCAATCCCGATATTGTAGAAAATTTGAATTTTTATGCACCCATCAATTACATGCGTGGTCGCAGCTATGACCTATTTTGGGTGAAAGCTGTTTCATCATGTCAGGCTCACCAGGCACCAATAGCGAGGGCTGTGCGGCTGGTCAATGCACTTCCTAGAGATGTAGATATTTTTGGCAATCCATTATATATTCTGTTTTTTAAATTCTATTTTATTGTTTAATTTGTATTTTTTTTTTTGAATTAATATTGTTTTTTTATTTTATTTCTTTTGTATAAAACTATTTATTGCTTTGTTTTTTTTCTCTACCTTGTTTTTTCTCTAACTGGTTACATGTAATTTTTATTCTAAATATCATGTTGTGAACGTCTTGAATTAATAACTTGTTATGTACGTGTCTTTTTTAATTAAATAAATAAATAATATGTTAAAATGTTAGCCAAGGAACTGGCTAAAATAATATTAAATTTTATTTTTTTGTATTTTTACAATCTTTGAATGAGGGATTTTGGTGGAAAATATTTACATGTCATTAATTTTATTATTGGTATGTTTATACTTTCACATAAAATGTAAAGATGCCCACATTTTGTTTATATTCCAAAGGTCTGGGCTTGTGTTTTGGTGAAATCTGGTAAATATTTGGTGACAGGCTGTGTTGACCAAGCATTGAAGGTGTGGAAACTCAAGTGGAAGGACGGGGAAGATGAATTGTTGGATAAAACAAAAGCCTTGGCCATCTCACAGCTTGAGGATTCTGAAGAAATAGTGGAAGAATCTGTAAGTTAATTTATCTTGAATTGTTTTGAACCTCAGTTATCCAGACCGCGATTACCCAGGTTTTATTTTTGATGATCAGTTTCATATGATGACAGAAAAATGTACAATTTATAATTGCCATTAAAAAAAGTTTATTATGGAATTAAAATTATCCGGATTTATCGTTATCCGGATTACCTTCATCCCCAATTAGTCTGAATAATTCAGGTCCTACTGTATGGAATAAATAAGGTTCTGTTAATAAGAGATTTAATATAAAAACTCGGTAATTTTCTCTACATATTGTAGAATGATTTATTATTACAGAATCCTTATGCAGGAGAAAATGAAGAATTACTATGTTTTGGATGTCTTTTCCAGTTAGTGAATGTCTAAAATAGGTGATTAGTAATTGGACTGGTTTATAGAAAGTTGTGAGCTCAAATTAGTTGCATGATTTTCTACAGAAATATTATAAATGTCAATCCAGAATCCAGGAATCCAGAATATCAATGGAAATATTGAGTATTATAATATTATTATCGAATGTTGCCGTATGCGTTGAATATTTAGCAAAAGAATGAGTCATCAGTATCAAAATATAATAATAATAGTTGATCACTATTCAGTTTTTAGTACAGAAACCACAAACACAAAATTTAATTCGAAGGCATTAAAAAGTGATTTCTACTGAGATTTAATCATCTATTGAAATGAAGATTACAATAAAAATAAAAATTGAACACTGCCCGTTAATATGAGAGTCAACTATATTATAAAATTGTACTAAATTATCATATGACCAGTCACAAGTAAATATGAATATAGACAAAATAAAATATCTATGAATGTTATAGGTGTTACAATGCCATTTAATGGGTACATTACTGAGAGGAGGACGCGGAAGAGTGGTTTCGCTCCAAACAGACGCAGACAGCTCGGTGTTGGCTTGCCATGGAACTGATTCTGTCTTGGAGATCTTCACCTTCTGCAGTGATATAGAGGCAGCAGCCAGAATGAGGAAACGGATTAAAAAGGAGAAGAAGAAAATACCGTACGTACTGTGAAAGTTCAGTATACAAAATGGGCACATTAGTAAAATCATAGTACATTGGCATAGTATAATAGTGTATGTGTGAAATTCCGTATTACATGAAATCGCGAAAATTTTGCCTATTTCATGAAAAATATAAGCCCGTTGCATTATTCATGGATTAGGCAAAATATCTGCCGAGTGCGTGAATTCGGCAGTAATTCTTCTGCCTAGTTCATGCATTGGGCATATTAGATAGTAGCGCTCCGGTGGTGTTTTTTGCAACTAAACCAAATGTGTCAAATGCTCATGCATTGGTCAAAATAGATAGTGGCGCTCCGGTGGTATTTTTTGCAACTAATCAAACTAACCAAATGTGTCAAATGTAATTGATTATATAAAAATATACTAATCAATAACTACAATGACGTTCATATCCATTAACTATGCTCAAAAAAATCTAGAACTATAATATGATAACGGAAGAATTTATTAAAAGGTATTTTCGCGATTTGATTCGTGCTTGGGTATCGGGCAATGGTCGATTGTTTGTTTGTGATAGTATGATTTGATAGTTTGGTGACAGTTGTTAGCTAACCTCAAAATGTACATTCAGTTGAATTCAGAATTACAAAACCTAACCTAACCTAATAATAATAATATTATATTATGTCCAATTATAACTAATAAAACCATCCGTATTAAATTTACTTTTTCTACTGTCATGTTGACAGTTTAAGAATTCAATACCCTGTTGAATTCACGCATTCGGCAGATAACTTGCCCAATTCATGAATAAGGCAACGGGTTTGCATTTTTCATGAATTAGGTAAAATTTTGCCGATTTTATGTAATACGCAATTTCACACATTCGGTGTAACATAATATGCACTCAATTAAATTATTTGTGAATGGAATGCCTACTCAACAAAATGATAGATTGGTATGGACGGAGCATTCATTGACTATTTTGATGTTGTAAGGTGATCAATGCAATTGTTGCAGCATATGCCACATGTGGCACTGGCTAAGTTTTGATGGTCCTAAGCTTTGGAATTTTGAAAGCAACTTAAAAACAAGTGAGTATTTTAAGACTTTATATTTCTGCATTTAGGTAATCTTTGATTTATGTTTTTCAGAACTGAAGAAGAAATGAAACTGGAAGAAGACGACATGATCAATCAGAAGCACTTTGAAAGTTTGGTTCTGTCCGATGAGGTGAGGAGAATTCCCAGCCTAAAACTTAGCAATAAGATCAAGGGCATGGACATTGTGACAGGCGTCGGGGGCGAGATCCGTGTTGCCGTTTCGCTTGCAAATAACACACTTGAGTTACATAGTGTCAGAATGGTCAAGAATGAAACTGAATGTGAGTATTCGATAACATTTTCAAAAGTAGTTTCAATCACATTCTTATGCTGACTGTTCCAAAGATCAGTCACTGTACGTAATATATACCAATATGTAGGGCTTTTTAAAAAAAAAACAAAGGTGCCGGAACTCACTAATTGCCAAACTTCTTACCTACTGAAGAAAATTATATTCAAATATCATTTACACGAAGCGTATTGAAAAATAAACAACTCAAGTTGTAAAAACATCATATATTTGAATAAAAGTACATATATGGTGATTTCCATGGCCCCCAGTCCAGGATCTTTGTCGGGCCCCCTACCTATCACTAAGGTTAAAGGCAGTGTGACGCTCTATAGTACGTTTTTCAAATGGCGTTTGAGGTAAAATTAAGGGTGCTCAGTGTATCAACAAACACTAAGCAAAAAATGCAATTACTCAACCGCAGGTGATTTTTTTTACAATTAGAGCAAATATGTGATATGCATTTATCTCACTTATCTGGTCAATTTCCCTGGCTAGAGCCCTGTCAGCCCCCCTTTTGTGGCGGCCATGGTGATTTCCAAAGTTCAGTCCAATTTTCGTCTTGAAAATCGTCTCGATTCCTTTTCTTAGTGTTAGAGTCTATGGCCGAATGTCTTCCACTTAGTAACCACCGATCAACGTATTTTGAAGTATCGAAAACTGTCAAAGGTGGTCCGACGAGTTTGATGAACTAAAGTGCCGAACCTGTTTTGGTCTCCGACAAAGCTCTTATTGGTAATAATTATATTCATTTGCAAAAATTCGCTTTCAAATTCACTTGAAGAAATGGTAATAGAATTCAATGCATATATCAAACGCGATAGTTTTTCAGGATATGTCTTTTCATATGAGATGATTCAGGAAAATTAACTTGTACTATGTAAGCGCAAACATTGTTTCGTCTAATTGCTTTTGAAAAATACCATGAAAAAGGGTGCCGGAATGTCGTTCCACCTCGTTACATGACAAAAAAAGCCCTGCCAATATGTACAGTTACCCTCAACATAAACTTGTGGTGAAGGGTGGAGGTAAGCTGTGGAGATCCATCAAAAATAGTGCATACTAAATTCTTTATCAGTCATACCTATTTGTTTTCATCAAACTAATAGTCTATTTACATCTGCATGGATTTATTGGTGGCAGTACGTATTGTCGCGACCATAACAATAATGCAAATGTAAACACGTATTATTGTTCAAGTTCCATGACTATGCATGGATAAAAAAAGTTTAGTGGTTTCTGAATTTTCACATGATAGTTGCAACTTGTGCGACATATGCGCATGTGCAGTGCCAATCCTGCCGGAAAAAAATAGGAACTAAACAGTGCAGAGCATTTTGACGTTTACCGATTTTCACAATCTGTCCGGACGAGGTGGTAATTATTACTTAGCTATTAATGGTTGTAAATATTAAGAATTAGTTTTTTCCCACCAGTCGACTGTCTCCGGCAGATCTCCAGTCACGGACACCAGACGGAAGTGCGATGTGTGGCATTCAGTTCCGACAACTTGGCCATCGCATCCGGCAGTACCGACTCTGTAAAGCTGTGGAACAGGTGCCCTATTTTATAAATTTAATGAATACTCCAAATTCACACTACATTATCAGTTTGTAAATTTCTATGTAAATTATCATTTGCGACCCAGGTATCATCTGGTATTTTTAAGGTTTATATATATATTTATATATACCCCAATTCTAACTTAAGATAAGGTGCAATTTATTAGCTTTCAGCTAATCAAGATCCAAGATTGACGCAAAATACATCCGCTGTTTGTGTATTATATCAGACAAGAATTCCTGGTGACAAAGATTTAAGCCGATGGATCGATATATAGAAATGCCTACTAAAGACAGACCATATCTTTACAGATTTGTGATAATTGTGAATACATTTTTCCATTGGGGTCAAAGTCATTATATGACTTATGTTACTAATTTGACATACATATCAGCCCCATACGATGTGTTGATTAATAATTATATTGTGACAATACTCAGAGAATGAGAGAGATTCACGTAGCCAAATGTGTAACGTACTGTCTTTTCATACCGGAGGTTCCAGGTTTGATGCCCGGTGATGTTACAATACAATGCTATTATTACACTTCTACTCCAATACTACATACTACTTTATTTTAAGTAGCCCTCGCACCCTGTCGTGTTAAAAAAGATAAAATATATTCATCGAGCCCAATCTCCTTTGATATTCCTATTAACTAAGGCTTCGTCTCGAGCCGATCTTACACCATTTCAGTTCTCAGTAATGCATGTTTTTACTTATAGGCCATCCCAAGTTTGTCTTCGTACAGTGGAAACCGGTCCAGTCGTCAGTCTCTGTTTTGTGCCCGGAGATCGGCATCTGTTGGCCGGAACGCAAGACGGTAGGATTCTCATCATCGATATTGCAGCAGGAGATATTCTTGAACAGATATCTGGCCACACGGCCGAAGTATGGACCGTGACACTTCTTCCTGATCAGGTATATTACATAGACCCATTTGTCTTACTCATGCCGTTTACGTGCTGTGAGATTTAAAAACCCTAAGCTTAAAAAATATTTTTTAATCAATGAACAATCACATAAAATATTCAGAGTTTTATTAAACTATGTAGGGTGAATAGGAACGATTTCAGATTTCATATCTAATTTAAACCCCATGCTGGATGACTGAAAAGTTAAATTTACTTGCTAAAAGTTGTGTTTGCAATTTAGCAGTTTGGTTTGGTGAATAGGAATGCTTATTATTCACTCACCGTCAATATTTTCCCAAAATTATCGTCAACATAACATTAAATAAAGAAACATTTATTTATAAAATTGAAATTGTATAATTTCTTTAATCAACTGGAACAAAAATAGGTACTTATTGAATTGCGTTGAATTCATTCATGGCCGAGACACGTTAGAAAAAGTTTTATCAGACATGTCCGCATGTCGCAACAAACTTTTTCACATCTGATAAATAAAAAAACGGTCAAGTTTCTTGTCCTTTCGAAGTTTCCATATGGCAGAAGAATAAATTATCTGTCAAATAACATACATATTGGAATGCAAACGATAGCATTTTGGCAATTGTAACTCTGAATCTATTTACCGGGAACTGTTCCTATTCACCCCATTTTACAGTATAGATGTATTTTTTGTTAGATTTTGACCATATGTGCGACTTACAACCATATTAATACTTTGGACGCGGAAGACGCACACGGTGCGTAATGACCAGGCGGCCGATCGATGTAATTAACGTGCATTTTAAAGGGGGCAATTAAAATCTCATTATCTATTCAGCAGCGAAAGCGTTAAAGACGTTCTGAAATCAATATTAAGTATTGTATTATATTATAATAGTTCAATCTGTTTTTTTTAAATTTCAACAGCATGGGTGTGTGTCAGGTAGCAGTGATAAAACTGTAAAAGTGTGGAATTTCGAATTGATTCCTGATGCATCTGGCGACACCAAAGCCCGGGTACTGTCACTTTTGCATAAGCGTACATTGCAACTGGAGGAGTCGGTATTATGTGTACGTGTAAGTCCCAACTCCAAATTTATTGCTGTGGGACTCCTCGATTCCACTGTCAAAATTTTCTTCATGGACTCCTTCAAGGTTAGTAAATTATTTCAATTCCATAAGCAACATAAAGTCCTGTTTATATCTACAAATATCCAATATTGTACATATAATGCAGCCGATGTAACATTTTCGATCAATCATGTTTATGTTTTTAATTTTTTTCACTGTTTCACTTTCCAATTGAAACTGGTCTTGAGTGTTTCTTGATATAATAATAATTGTGGAATAATGTTTGTTAGTTTCGTTTACAGTCTCGTTTACATATTTGTTGATTTAAAATATAATATGGCCAGATTTATTGGGAGTGGTTAGGTTGAGCCGTTGAAAAGGTCCTAATCCAATGCGGTTGAAATTTCCGGTGAGGTTGCATTTAATGCAAAATGCATTTAAGGAATGCATTTATGTGATTTTCTCTGTTTCATATTAATACCTTTTAGAACTCAGGGGTGTGTTGTGGAGTCCTTCATTCGGGTAGGTACTTCGATGTATTGGGGAGTGAGAGACATTATAACGGGCACAATTAGTATAAAAATGATTAACACAGTTTATTTTATAATTCCGCGCAGAATTATGTTTTATTACACTAAAGCATGGACAAGCATTGGTATTATTACATTAGGACAAACATTGATTTTAAAACGGTTCACTGGGGACGTTCACTTTTGCAAGGCACTGCCAATTTAAGGGTTGATTCATGTTTGTCACATTTCACAGTATTCACTTTTATTACATCGAGACGGGTGGGGTTTACTTTGTGATGGTGCATCCGATGTGTGGGCAGCGGACACTCGCATGGTGCCTACCAGCTTCGCGATTATCTTTCTACCTCAGGGGTGAAGACCTACGCTCGTAAGATGCTGGAGAGAGGCTGGCGGGGCGAGGTGTAGACTGCAACTTTTTGGAAATCTAACGGTAGATTTTGGCTTAGTCTGTCAAGGTCAGACTGTATCTTACGAAGGGTACTCGGGTAGTTTGGGGACACTGAGAAACCTCATGTTCGTTTGCGAAATATTTTATAATATTTATCGGGGGTTGCAAACTTGCGGGGCATATAGTGATTTTACGGGACGGTAGTCGTTGTTTTATGTAAGGTTCCTGATATGGGATTGGCGACGTCTCTTCGCGAGGGGTTGTATTTGGTATCAATATCTACTAGTACACTATTGTTTCACTAAAAAGAAAGAATAAACATATTATATTATAAATTTATAATTTAATTAAAATTATCTGGGCCATGATCCTCAGTCATACGGCCTAACATAGAACAAAAGAATAATTTTGAATAATGCTGGAATCACCAATAATTTGGATATTCCTGTATTTCAAAATATTCACCTATTTTTAATCGCCTGTTTTGGAAGAATAGCAGAATATCTGCGTCTGAAACCATGAAACAATCCTGTGTCTGCCAAAATTATATTTCAATGTGTGTTGGGTTGGTTGGTTGAGCGAATGACTAACAGCTATTTCTCATTAGCCTCTGAGAGCTGGCCAAAATTCACACCAGATTGTAAAGCCAAGTGAAATGTAAATATTATACAACTGTATAACAATCAAAAAACTCTTTCTCTATAAATTTTTGTTTCGTCATCATTAGACTACTATTGTATTTTTTTGTTTCTAGTTCTATTTGTCACTGTACGGGCACAAACTACCTGTGCTGTGCTTGGATATCAGCTATGACTCGACTCTGATTGCCACAGGCTCCGCCGATAGGAATGTTAAAATTTGGGGTATGGACTTTGGAGACTGTCACAAGTCAGTGTTTGCTCATGACGACTCCGTCACCAGCTTGCAGTTTATTCCTAAGACACATTACTTCTTCACATCCGGAAAAGATGGAAAAGTGAAGCAATGGGACGGTGATACTTATGACAAAATTAATACTCTTCAGGTATGAATATAACGCAACCATAATTTTATTCGTTAATCAGTAATACATCTTCTCCACTGAGTGTTTGCAATCTGACTATAAAATAGGTTAACAAATACATTGCTGTTTAATTATTAAAAGGTATATAATAAGCATGACATGATAAGTATAGTTTCTGGATGTCAGAAATGTAGCTGGATAGTCGTAAGAAAAGACAAGTTGGTATCAATATTTGTTGTAATATTAAATGCTGGGCTGGCTTAAAAAGGCTGAATCCGTAAAAAATACAATAGTTTAACAAACTTTTGGTTGTCATGATATTGTCATACATAATATGTTTAATTACGCATGTGTTTTTAAGCATGCATGCAATATAATATAAAAGTTTTGGCAGTAAAATTATCATGCAATAAAGAGTCTTAAGAGTATTTTTGGTTTGATGCTTATACATACTTATGTATTGACGGGATACTTTTAATTTGTTTTTTATACTTACCACTATTTTATAATACTACTTGCTACGTATCGTTGAAATACTTGCAGTTTATATTTATACTTACCAAATAATAGGAAATCAATAAGAATATTGAAAGTTTCTTGAATTCCTTTAAATCATAAGTTAAATCTCGGCTAGTCAAAAATGATGAATTAATATTATTATTAACAGGGTCATATGGGAGAAAGTAGATGCTTGAGTGTGGCGCCATCTGGTCTATGGGCGGTTTCTTGCGGAGCGGACCGCGTTCTACGACTGTGGGAGCGCACAGATGAGCCACTCGTACTGGGAGATCTAGATGAAGAAGCTGAAGAGGAGTTAGTTACCGGAGAGAAGGTATTCCACGCACAGTAGGAAGCGATGTCATAACACAAGTGAAATAGAAAAGTTATTATTCTTGCTGGACCTGGATCTGATGACTTCAGTCAGCTATTGCTTATGAAGATATTATAATGGATTGCTAAACAATTTGTCATGTTGACACTTTGCTTCATAATTGTCACTCGGATATTTATTCACATGAATAGACAATAATAACTGCTAGTAAATAGAATCAGAAACTTGTTACTTATTGTCTAACCAATCTCCATTAGTTTACAGTGGTATATGAAATGTTAAAACTACCTAGTATTGCCACCAAATGTTGCTATGTGATAAGCGTCGATATGATCCAATTGGTATCTGAATCATTATGTGTACTGTTTATTTAGGATGTTTTTCGTGACAGTCGATGTGAGTCTGCTAGTGCCAAGACTGTTAATGTAATTTATCTAATAGGTCATCAAACACTTTGCAATTATTTACTTAAATGATTATTTTTTCAGGCTCCACTTCCTGGCGTTCCAAATCTCAATATGCCTTCAAAAAAAACAGTTGGAAGTGAACGAGCTGTAAGTACTTACCTATTTTGGTTTAATTGTAAAATGTATCTGCTTTGCTGTTGTTTTGAAAAAAACCTTTAATTTGTATGAGTATTTCCAATCTCAAAAATCACCGCACACCACTGTGCATGACTTATGTACCTATTTGAGTATCAGTTTTGTATTATATTGCTGTTTTTTTGTAAATCTCAAAATGTAAACCTATAACCTAATTAATGTGCTGTTTATTCAATTTCCAGGCAGACTCCATACTTGAGTGTTTAGATGTGTGCGAGGAGTTTAGAAGTAAACAGGCGGAGACGCGAGGGAGCATTCAGCTCCCTGTACTCATGCAGGCCTTCGACTGCACCACCCCTGAAGACTTTTTCCTTAAGACTATTCAAAGGATAAGAGCTAGGTATTTTTTTCAAATTTATGGAAATTTTTTCTTTCATCCTGCAGTGGATAAATGATAATTCAAAAGTAGGCATTGCCGTAATCAAACTGGGTGTGTTTATAACATTCTAACGACTTTAACTCGCTCAATTCAACTTGCAACTTGATCAACTTTGTTGAAATGTGGTTCCCACAATACATATATCATTTGACTTTCGATTATCATTCGACACACAGTTGAATGAAAAAAATTGCCACTTGATACTCTTGATAATTCCACCAGCACAGTAGATTAAAGTGTGAGAATGTTTTATCTATTCAAAAAGAAAACTCACTAAGTCCAAGCTGCTGAAATTGTTATTAAACTATATGAATTAATCAGTAATATATATTGCTGCCAAAAGTTTGTAAGTCGATAATTTAGGTATTTAGAGTTAACAACAAATTATGTGTATATAGGTATGTTACACCGAATGTGCGAAATTGAATATTACATCAAATGCTCATGCATTGGTCAAAATGTACATATATTATCTATGGTCAAAATAGATGATCGCGCTTCGGTGGTGTTTTTTGCAACTAATCAAACTAAACAAATGTGTCAAATGTCGTCCTACAATGACGTTCATATCCATTTACTATGCGCAAAAAAAATCTAGAACTATAATATGATAACAGAAGAATTTTATTGAAAAGTATTTTCGCGATTTGATTCGTGCTTGGGTATCAAACGTGCAATGGTCGATTGAATGTTTGTGATAGTTTGTTGACACTTGATAGCTAACCTCAAAATGGACATTCAGTTGAATAATTTAATTCAGAATTACAAAACCTAACCTAACCTAATAATAATAATATTATATTATGTCCAATTATAACTAATAAAACCATCCGTATTTACTTTTTCTTCTGTCATGTTGACAGTTCGAGAATTCCATACCTTGGCGAATTCATGTACTCAGCAGAAAATTTACCTAATTCATGAATAAGACAACAGGCTTGACTATTACATGAATTAGTCAAAATTTTGCGCATTTCATGTAATAGTTAATTTCGCACATTCGGTGTAACATATATAAATATATAATTATGCTAGAAAAAAAATCATGGTCATCATGGATATAATATAGAACATGCACATAAAGAACAAAGAAATTACCATTCTGCCTGATTTTAGAGGGCATGGCAAACTTCAAATTACGAGACTTACCAACTTTCGGTAATAACCCCACGAATTATATACTTAAGGTGATGTCTCTAGGTAAAGTTGTTATCGAAAAATAGCTAGAAAAGTTTATTAATCGGTAAATATATATTCAAAAGTAATGAGAAAAATAAAATAAAAAATTAAGAAGTATCATGGAGTTCTATATACCAAAAATACGTGTCAAATTCGGTACATTTCTATCGGGTGGTAAGAATGAATGACATAAGATTTATTATCAAAATTACGATAAAAATGTACGTAAATCTATTACCCAGGGAAACGCTAAGCGAAAATTGGAATTTATTATATCCTTATATCTTTTTTTTCAAATTTAAAAAACATCGATTTAGAGGTTAGAAAGCACGCAATTAAAATCGAAAAATCTCGGCTTAGACGCAATTTATCGCGAATAACGCTTAGCGTTTCTATTAAAAATATTATTTATTAATTTTTACGGCAGTTACTTAAATTTAATCTTGTATTTTTGTATATTAACGAATCGATAGAAATCGAAACCATAATAATTGCTCAAATTGGCAACATGTTGACAACACTTAGCCGACGCTTGGCTGTATGGTGCTGCCGTTGTGGAATTATTTGGAAACAAAATATCTCCATACAAAACACACATACCATAACATGACGTTGAAAATGAAACTCACACATAGACAAGAAAAATTAACATTTCTCTGCATTTTGACAAAAATCAGTTTATCAGTTTGAGGCGAAATTGCCATATGAATAAAAATAACTTAATAATTGAAATTACAATATTAACTTAATTTACGTAGAAACCTGCCTATATTCAAAATTTGAAACTGCGAATTATTTGCAATTAGTATTTGCTTAAATTACAACTGTTTTTTATCATTATTATCATATCATCATTAAATAATCAACAAAATAAACAAATCTCGCATTTTAACATATGGTAGCATTCGTGCTCTCGATCGAAGATCGAATATCGGGTTTATGACAATTCTTCTTTATTTGGCCATTATTAGGTATATTGTTTGAAAACAGGAAGGAATCGACTCATCAGTAACATTTTTGTCAAGTAAGTAAACTTTTCAGTGTATAATAAATAATATTATTATCGTACATCAAAATGACAAACTATGTCACGCAGTTTTGATTGTCAAACAAACATTCAAAAATTATTGAAAAGAGTTACATATACTGTATTTTCAATCACCATCATGCATTTATCATCAATATATATTATTTTAGGCGTAGACTCATCGTTTTCGTAGAATTATAAATACTTTACGTTAGTTTGAGGTTATGTTTATGACAAATGTCATCGAGCCCATCTTGTACGTTTTGTAAATTATCTAATAGATAGTGAATTTCTTTCATTCGCATAATATGATTGTAGAACCGAATTTAATAAAATTACTGAAACTTGTCTCGAAAATGTATCTCATAATCACCATTATAATTATTCACAATGCTTATACAATGTAACCAATGATTGATTGTAATCAAATATTTTATGTGCTTTCAAACACGTGTCCGTGTTTTTAATACAACATAATCGTAAATTGAAAACGTTATCTACAGTGATAAACTGATAAGTTTGACACGAGTATATGAATGTAATTAGGTTATGTTTTTTTGTTTACATATAGATAAATCTTTTAATACTGATGAACTCGACGAAATATTGGACGACAGACTGCGAAGTCGGCGACGGTTACGAGTCCGACAACAGCGACGACATTTACAACCTTCGACATCACAATCCAGGGTTCTTCCCTGGCTCACAAAATGGTAGGTTTACAATTTCCTTAATAATATATTTATTGGTTTTATATACCATCCGGTCATACACTAGATTCATTTTCATTACATGCTTTGGCATAAAAACAAGAATTCATTACATCTTGTACACATGATGTAGCGATTGTCTCGAATGAGGAGTTGACATATTATTGCCCATCATTATTTGTATTTTTACTGCTAAATACTTGAATTAATGAGGAAATATGGATTATGTAATAATATTTTTTTCCTATTGTTTCAGTATGCCGAATGCTGGTCCGGAATTGGAGGAAGATTTGTTGGTGAGAGGGCATGTTGCTGACAATATCCTCAGCTCCTTTTTCGAATACTTCAACCTCACTCTCTTCGAAAAAATAGCTGAGAAGACAAATTTATATTCAGCACAAAAAAGGGACTTGTGGTCGGTGAATACGAATTCGAAATTCGTATTCACCGGCATCAAAATTATGATGGGTACATTAAGGTTTCCGCAGACTCGAATGTACTGGTGTTATGATCTAAGCATTCCAATCATTAATCAAGCAATGCCCAGAGACGGGTACTTCGAACTGCGGAATCACTTTCATTTTGCAGATAACACTGCTGACCGCACGGGCTGCACAGATAAACTTTGGAAGATTAGTCCCTTTTTAAGTGAGGTTCTAAAAAAATGCCATACTTTGCCCAGACCTGCTCATAACTCCATCGATGAGCAAATGATGCCGTTCACTGGCCGCTGTAGACACAGGCAATTTGTGCTTAACAAGCCAAATCCTGTAGGCCTTAAAAATTTTGTTCTCGCGGCCAGAGATGGATTAGTGATAGATTTTCACATATATGTAGGGAAGGGAACGGTATCAGATGGAGATATGAAGCAGTTCGGTCTGGGCGCAAGTGTGGTCAAGTTACTCTGCCGGACTCTCCCCAATCCTCCTGCATTGTCTATACTGATCGTTTTTTCACTAGTTTGAAGCTCGCGGATTCGTTACTTCACGACAAAATGTTCTTAACTGGAACTGTCAGAAGTAATAGAATCGGCGATGTGATTAAGAAATTAAAAAAACGATAAGGCAATGCAGAGGGGAGATTGGGATGAGAAGGTTCGGTAGGATGACAAAGTCTGTGTAGTCAAGTGGAAAGAAAATAAATCCGTGTTATTATTTTCCACTGCGGTCGGCAGTACTCCTGTTAGTACCTGCATGCGATGGTCGAAGGAAGTAAAGAGGAAGATCAGTGCCACTCAGCCGGCCATTGTAAAGCACTACAATATGTCGATGGGTGGCATTGATCTTTGCGATCGGATAATTGCTTATTACAGGACTGCGATGAAGACATGCAAATGGCCTGTGAGGGTTTTTAACCACTTTGTGGACTTGGCGGTGGTAAACTGTTGGCTAATGTATATGCGGAATTGTAAACTAGAAAATGTACCCCGAAAGGATATTATGGGACTGTTGTCGTACTGAATCAGATTAGCGAAAGCTATTATTCGGTATGAAGATCGGGTAGCCAACATTTTAACACTGCCAGGACGAGGTCGGCCAAGAAACATGTCGACATCGCAGGTAGACACAGAGCCACCAGCTCGCAGGAGAACGGTTGTCCCCCAACCGATCGCTGAGGTATGTTTGGACAGCGTTGGCCACCATTCAGCATCCGTGTGCAGATACCCTGGATGCAAGTCCCGCACCAGGTATATTTGCATAAAATGCAATATATACGTGTGCACAAAATTTTGCTTTGAGCTGTATCACACAGTATAGGATGCAGCTCAAAGCAATTTTAAAGTACATATTTAGGGTTTTATTTCATAATTTTAACTAATTTTAAGTGTAAATATATTTAATTATCCTATTTATAATGTTTTTGTATTATTTTTATTGTGTAATGTTCTATTAAAATTGACCACTCCTATGAACAAGTTGTTTTCTTTACCTTCCCTAAGTTTATAGAGTAGGTAATATTCATCTGCAGTGTGACCTGGTATGTGCATATAGTATATTTTACTTTTAAAAAATAAAAATAAAAAATTTGTCAATAGACTAATACTTCTCTTCCATATTTTCATTCCTTTGGCCCTATATTGGCCTTTTGTATTCTAAATTTCTATTCAAAATGAAAAAAGAAGCTGGCAAGTATAAATTGATTTCAAACTTTTCTTTTAAATCATAAAAATGTCAATACGATATAATAAAATATTGTACTTATTTAAAAAAAATTATAATTATTTGAATAGGTATATATATATAATAATATTATAGTAGAATATATTATTATATTCTTATAATATGTAAATGAATTTTTGTCTAGCGATTTTTTTCATCTGGCAATTTAATAATACTTGCAACTTATTATGGTAACTTACTGCCATCTGGTTAGAATTGACCAAAGTTTTTAGTAACAGATTTTTAGAAATTCATGGTAGATGCCTTTAAATATAAAAAGATGGCGTAAAAGTCACATTATATGTGTTATTTAGGCCAAAGACATCGCCTTAATGTATTGTGTTAGATCATGGAAATGATAAACTTGAAATTTAAAATTGAGGAAAAGCATTTAAAACATAATTGATGTATCTTTTTTCTTTTTACAGTGACTTGGAAGAATCATTACTCATATTACCATTTAAATCTGTTGGGGAGATAATTCAAATATTGCCTGTCCTACTCAGAAGAAACGACAATTGTGAATTGATTTGCAAGCTTACTATATTCTTAATAAAAGTACATCACGCCGCAATAGTCGCCAGCCACGATTTGTTGAAAGACATTGTTGTAATAAATGGCTTAGTAATGAAGAGGATGACAGAATTTAGAGTAAGTAACTATATAGAGTAAAACCTCGTTAATACGAATTCCATGTGAGCGAAAATCGAAAAAAAATTCGAATTACGAAATATGAAATATTAAAATTTTGAAAAAAAAAATTTTTTGATTTTCATTAATTTTGTTTCCGCTCATAGATGTGCCTACCAAATTGGGTCATAAAATGTCAGGATTATTTTTATTACCTTCATAAAATAAGTAATTTTTGATGTTTTAAGAGAAGTCTTAATGACTTTTCAATGACTGGCTCATGAAATAGTGTACTTTATTACGATTTATTGAATATTTTTATACGCCAGGAATTTTGAATTAAAGGTATGGTTTTATATGAAAATAATGTTCAAGGGACTTTTTTTCTGGAAAATTTCGAATTATCAGTGTTCTTACTAATGAGGTTTTACTGTACTGATATGTGTATTGAGTCTAAACACAGTGTAATCTTAAATTCCATTAGTGTTGGCAACCATTTCTGAAATTTTGAATCGAGTTATTAATACTAACTTTGATTCCTAGATGGCACCAGGATCACACCAAATTTTAGTAAATAATAGTAGTTTTATTAATAATCACCATTGTTACTGTGTTTTGTTTAACATCAAATTGAGCATATCATATCGTATGGGCTGCGATTACTTAATGTCATTGCTTTTTTTAGGATATGGTTGGTTACAATCTGCACGCGTTGCAGTGGCATCAAAGGGACGTGGAGAACTCACAGAAAGAAGCGCTCTTCAAAGACGCGACGAAAGACAGAAAGAACAAAAACAAAAAGAGAAAAGCTAAAGAAAACCTAAAGAGATCACTTATTGTTTTACGATAGAAATTTCTTGAGCTGTAAACACTTTTTATAAATAAATAATTTTATTTTTGATCTATCTTTATTTTATTTATTATCCCTGTTAAGTGTTTTTATTTGGATTCACCTTAAACCTAGACATTTTTAAAACAATTTTAATCATAACATTTTACCTGACATGTTTCAACATAGATAATTATAGAAAAACCTCAGAAACATAGATATTAGAAAAAAGTTGGACAGAGTAGGACTCGAACTCATGTCTTTCACTTTCTGGGTGCTTAGCTTCTTTCTAACCAATCAACCTATTGTGCGAGTTATTTCTTAAAACTACATTTAAACTTTCTTAATCGTAACAGATGTCTGTAGCTACCCAAATTTTAGTTAGATTTTTTACAGTTTAAACGTAGTTATAAGAAATAATTTGCATGAATCATAGACGAATTCCTAGCTTTGTGGTGAGAGCACTCACCCGGAAAGCGAAAGACGTGTGTTCGAGTCCCACTTTTTGTTTATGTATGTTTTTCTAAATCATTTTTTTCTATAATAAAGAATCTTGACATTCTTAAATCCTTTGTTTATTCAATAATGTATAAAAAAATACATACGTGTACTCTTATTTGGTTCCTCTCTTCCGAAGATTGAATATCATCCACCCCAGTCCTGTTACTAGCGTTCTGAATTTTATTTACCTTTCTATTGATTATCGCCTGCAAACCTATAGTGAAACAAATTAACCTTGAACCTTAACAGATGGGATTTCTTCTAGTACGTAGGAATTAAGTAAGGCTAATGTATTTATTGTTACATTTACTATCGTGGATTGTACTTAAGTACAACAGTATTGCATTGGTTTCTCTCGCTCGAAAGTTACACTAATGTGGAATATTTATCATTTCTCATGATGTGCCTATCATTTAAATTACAAAAGATGGACACCAAAACTAACATAATTTCAAATAAGACTGCTGCATATTGATTCTAAGAAACTTCAGCATGATTAATGACTTAATTGGTAAAGCACAGTGCCCGGATTATGATAGATGTGGGTTCAACTTATTTGGTATGAATATTTTTCTAATAGGTATGTTGCTGAGATTATTTATGTATGTATTCATAAATATAAACTTTCCAATCCAATCTGTACAGGTTTATTTTGGGAATATCAGCATTTAGAATCATGTATGTAATTATTGAGTTGGGCGAATCTGAAATTATAGTGGAATGTCAGAAGTGTGAACTTCTCTTCAAATGAACTTAAATGTGTCACTTGTAGCAAACTTTTTAATCAGTATCTCTTTCATTTAGGCTCCATCATATGAAATGTTTTTTTTCAGAGCGTTGGAGCGGAGCTCGGAGCACTGGGATTTTCCCGGAGCAGGAGCACCGAAAATTTGTAGTGCTCCACAGCCCCGAATGTTTTTTTTATTATTAAATTTTTGTCCTAAAATCCAATGAAAATAGTATATTTTGACGCTTTGCAACACTGGAATTATTTGAAATATGGCAATACTGCCGAGTGTAAATAACCTCACTTTTTTGATAGAAGAGGCAAATAATGAGAGGATTTGCTGTCGGAGGATTTTGTTTAATAGAATTAATGAAAATGACTATTCTAAAACTACTTTTTTTTTAACATTAAATTTGTATACCTACAATACTTTTTACCCGGAGCAAGTATTAGGTCCCCCGGAGAGGAGCAACTTCAAAAAGGGTCTGCTCCAACGCTCTGGTTTTTTTTCGATATCTTTGGATGAAATGCATTATGAATTTTCTCCGTCTATCTGCACATATTATGAAATGCAATTTTTACTGTAACATTTATATCGATACTCACTTTAGATTAATGTCGTCTCGTTCTAGTGGTGCTGTGAGGGATTGGAATAACATAGCAAATAAAACGAGGCAAATTATATTAGCTGCTAGGTTTTATTTGTAAAAAAATACTCTAAACACTACATAGCCAATTTTAAAGTTAGTTTTTAAGTATCCATCCCTGCGTAAGTAAGTCACCTGATCATTAACACAATCCTCATCCTGGAATAACATTTTTAAACAGACAAGAATTTTATTTTTCATGAGTATTACATTATCAAGTTTCACAAGAGTTCTTGAATAATCTCGTCATATATCATATAAATATACAAAAAAACAAAACCATACCGGGAAGAGAATTTAAATATTATGATACCAATAATACATAGTTGATTCAGTCAGTCGTAAAGCTTAAAGTAGTAAAGCTTCGCTTGTTATCAATTATTACACGTCTAAAAAAAATAATATCAACATCTCTCCTCTATTGCTTATTGATTCACATTTCATTTCCCTCTTTACAGTCCAAATGATGAAATTTACACATTCACAGATTAAGAAAGGCAACATCCATTATTCAGTACACTCCATAAGTTATTATGCGGACACAACAGGGTATAGTCACCACTAGACATTAAATATTAAGTACTCATTTAAAAAAAAAAACAATTTATACGTCAAATTAATCTAATAATGATCTGATGAAAGAAATGAAAGTCTAGTAGTTACGATGTCATGAGTTTATAGAATACTGCAAGAATTGGAAAAAGCATCGTCATATGTAAAGATTATGTCAGCACCATAAAATATATTATTTAACTTGAGAAAAACACCGCCACATTTCATTTTATGGTAGTGTTGAATTAAAAATACTTGACACTGTTTTTTTACGTATTATATTAATTCAACACTGTTGTATTATTGGTAAATGTCTGTAAAATTAATAAACCCGATTGATTTGTGAAATCCCAAAAATGGAATCTTAGCATTGTAGAATATTTATTAAGTACATTATTTTTATTATGTCCATTCAAATAAAAAAAAATGCAAACTAAATAGGTACCATGAATGTCGAACATCCATTTATAAATAAAATTAGACAGATTTATTCTTATGAAAAAAAATTAGAATGTTTTGGATTTATGAGGTTTACGAATAAAATAGAATAACAATACTTCAAAATAATATAGCATTATTGAAGTGAAGGTTGTAACCAAGTAATTAAGTTGCCAAGTTAACATGCCAACAACTTTTATGTAGTGATTAAAAGACATATTTCAAAATGAATATTTTAACTTGTCTAGAGTTGTATTTTGTGGTGTCTCACAGAGTTCTATAAGACGATTAAGATAATTTAAAAATTAAAAATTTATATAATATTGAATATACTATGGTTAGGTTAGGTAGTAAAGTTTTGAAATTTTCCTAATAACGCATAAAAAAAATCAAAATTAATGTTTTGTGAATGAACAATACCCCGTTGTTAACATTACATATTTAAAAAATATTACTATATTTATAGCAAACAATGAGTAAGTAGAAAAACATGCACTACACTAGACGTGCGAGTCAAACAAAGGCACAGAACATATTTAGCACAACGTAGGCGAAGAAAACCGTGACTTGTTCACGCTGAAATTCTTTTTTGCAACGTTGCTTTTACAATATAGTCAAGAATTTTCTTAAGTAAAATATAATATTATAGAGATGAATCAGAAATTAATGTGAGGGTAAATTCAATTAATAATAATGAATCGTTGGACTAGTACTTTTATGAAAATTCTCATTTTGTTCTCTGCAAGGGTCTTAAATAATTTCACCAATGATCGCTTTCAGGCACGCACACAGAAAAATGGTTATTAAAAAAAAGAAAAATGGTTAAACTGTCCATATCGAAAAAATATCCATAATAATAAAATTTATGATTGATTAACAAAATCCAGTAGGTGCCACTGACTTCCACATTTACCCTGCCAACTACTTATAACTCTACATCATTTCAACTGCGAACCCCTGCTCTTCTCCGAGTACATTCAACATACCCAGACACTGCACTTTTAGTAGTAAGTGATAAACAGCTAATCTGCAGGTGCTAACAAAGGTTGCTTAACTATAATTCTGTTATTGCACATCTACAATTAGTGATTATCAAATACGCATGGCCTAACGGTATTGATCATCAGGGTCGTTATTGTGTCACCCGTACTGTTTAGATATTTTTACTTAGCTACTTTTGGACATGCCGTATCAGAATATTAAAGCAAAAATTAGATGCCCGGAATGGCTCAGACGGTTGTACTAATTATTCAAGACGGCCACGGCTTGCGTATCGTAGAATATCAAGAGTGGGGTCAACCCGGTGAGAAGGCTGTTCGACAGCCAAATCATCCGAGTCACTATCTAAGAAGTAATATTCCATCTATTCAAATAATTTGAATTTACTCTTGTGTGCATGCCTCATCGCTTTCCATATTACTGTCTTGTAAGTTCCTTTTAAGAGATGACAAGCTCATTTATAAGATACTATTTTTACTTCACTATCTTCAAGTAAGCTAAAAATAGACATTATAATTCAGGAGTACATACGTAGTCGACATAATATTTGACTGGGTAAAAATCAGAAAGAGGTCAGTACAATAATACTGATTCATTTGATGTACAATACAATTAAAAAAAAATGTTCTTGAAGGCTTGGATCATTTGATAATGTTATAATTATGAATACCTTTTCTTTCAATATGACGTCCCTAACTGTGGGGCTTTGGAACATGTTAGAAAGTAAACCATCTTGGTTCGGAAACATCTCTGCGCGGACACGAGCATGGTAATTGATAACTCGTACAGAGCACTTACACCACAGTTTTCGGAGAATGTCATAATTTTAACATAAAATATTACAGTAAATTTTCATAATTTTTTTTCTTTAATACATCGTGTATTTCGTAATTCGATTTTCGGTCCTATCAATTTCGAATAAACGAGATTTTACTGTATTCATAAGGTGTGAAACGTATGTAGAGGTGTCATATTAAAAGAAAAATTATTGACACTAACAATTATCTGTAACAAATAATTTTTCTACACGAGAGCATTTTTTAGGTTGAAAAAAATCCTTATACAATAAAATTATTAAAGGCAACTTTTTGGAAGTGTGTATAAACATTGATTTGAAAACTTATTTTGCAGTAGATAAATGGAAAATTTTCATAAAAGTAAACCTAAATAGCAAATTTAATACAGAAATAACAGGCAATATTGTTAGTCTATGACTGTGGTAGGTTTCAATCCACGGTCTGCGATACTTGATCAAAATCTGTGAACATCAAATTCTTGTACTGACAAATTATTATCATTTAAACAACATTATTCCGACATCTTTAATGCGATGATTTTCCTTCTGTCATTCAGAAAATTGTTACTAAAGAATAAATTATACAACCACACGATGAGTAAATAAATAATGTATGAATTAAAAACAAAGAAATGCCCCAAGATTAATGCTGTAGGTATTTTTATAAATAATAATAATCCGAGTTATACAAAATATATTACTCAAAATTAAATGCCTAAGACCTATTCAATTGTTAACTTTAAACCTAGAACAAATATGAAAATAAAAAAATACATAAAATACTGTTAATCGCTTTAAACTAAGTGTTTTAAAAAAAGCCTTATTATATATACAAAAACTTTATACGTCGAGTAAAAAAAATACTGATGGTTCAATTTAGAGATAAATTCTGTCGTCAACGAGAGACAAATAATAATTCTTCACATACATATTATTTGTGTAACAATACACCGGAAAAATCAAGATCGCTCCTATATTAATGATCGGTATGAATAAAAAAATTGCTTTGTCTTCAATTAATTATGTGAAAGAAATGAGTTTTAAAATCAGAGATATTAATATCACTGTAATGAGAAGATATTTTTATATCACCACAATTAATTCTTTGTAGTTTATTATATATGTAGAGTGGAAATTTATATTATGTAAATCTGCGAGACGTATTTTTTTGGTTCCATCTTGTAAGCAGAATATATTCCTAGACATTTTATGACATAACAATTAAAATAAATAGACGGTTCATATTAACGTAAAGTACTGTTTTTTTTTTTAAATACTGTCATTTCCTCTGCAATATCTAATGCCAATATCTGTATCAGTTGGGAAAAGTGTCACAATTAATTATTTAAAACAAAATCACTAGGTTGTAAAAACAAAAACACGGCGGAAAATAGAGAGCGCACAGAAATCATTTTGTTTCACTTAAAAATAAATATAGGTAACTCTCGATTTACCAGGGCTAGATCGGTTAATTTTACATTAGGTTGCATTAACATTTTTTTACGAGACATTAATGTTAGCCACTCGCTTAAATTATCAGGTCCACACTCTGACTCCAAACGCACGATGAAAAAATAACATGTGAACTTGCCAGACCTGGAATTCGAATCCACGACATTATAATCCAATTAATGATTACAATAATCATCAGTAAAAATAGAATAATAATAGTGGGTCCCTGTCCCTTAGCACTTTTCACTTCGCACCACAGACACGAAATTGAATTTAAATATATAAAAAGTATTTTTCCCATTACATACTGCGAATTTAATTGTTCGAAGTGCTAAAAATGGGAATCATAATAAAAAAAAATTCAATCACATTTAATACGTTGCCTAGTAAATCAAGAGTTGACTGCATAATGAAGGTATACTGGCTGAATTCACTGATTAACATTATAAAACATTCATTAAAATTATGTAGAAAGAGAGCAATGAGACAAAATAATAAAAAAAAATCTACATTTCAAGTCCTTTGGCTTTGACGTATTTTGTGACCACAATATTAAATAGGACACATAATACCTTGTTGCCTGTGTAAAGGTCTAGTTAGACATGTCAGTACCAGATCAGTATTTATAGTAAACATTTAATAGGGGGGGTTAAAAATTATGTACATTGTATTTGTACACAAATCGCGTGTGGAGAACTACAAGGTTCTAAGTGTTTGTCATTGGTGAAACAAAAGTAAAAATGAGGCACTTTAGAATGGTACTTCATTGTTGGATTTGTTTTATTAAGGATGAATACTTAGTACCTTGTTAGTATTGGGTTCACGAAGTGTCATAGAAATCAAATCTATATAATATTCAAGACAGGTTGTCAATGACAGTTCATTGTTTCATTCGACATAATATATTTTTGAATAATACTTGACTGACGTAGCACTCGGATGTTTAAACCTTTGTGACAGAATAGAGAACGGGGAAATATTACGGGGAAGTCTACAACATACTATTGGCAACATATACCAGCAGACTTGTAGAAGAGTTTGAAAAATAAAAAAAATGTTCCATAACACTTAATGATTTTACTTTTTGTTTTAACGTTAAAAGATTATAATATGTTACAACAGTTTTTAATTATTTTGAGAAAATTAATTGAAAAAATAGGCAATTAACTTTTTAATAATGCAGTCTTGAGAAGTGAATATATATTTTAGTGGTAGCAATTTCAACAGAGAAGCACTGATTTTCAGTAACAATTATTATTAATATCATAGTGGCATCGCTTAATAAATAAATAATATTAATTCGATTTGGGTTTAAACCGCCCACAATGTAAAAGTTAGGTCAGGCCGATATTATTAAATAAACAAAAAAGCTAATGGACGTAAAAAATATTATGAGCTAATCCAGATAATAAAATATAAATAGAGCTTCTTTTGTCAAGACTTAAAATGAGAAAATATAATGACATGGACATTGTAATAAAAATCACAAAAAAATGCTTCACACCACCAAAATCGTATACTTAACAAATCATTTTGTAAATAATAAAATAATACAAATAAATCAACGGTTTAAATATAACAAGGTTGTATGTCATTTATTATCAATGTTGAGAAAATGACACTTTACTGTTTAATACTGCAGGCTTATATAATTTCATAAATGTTAAATAGGAATAATGAAAGACTTTGAAGAAAATCTTTTTATACTAGATTGAGCCTAAATATAATATGAAACCGATTCATTTGAAGAAAATTTTACACCATTCCTGCCCATATCTGTTAATAACCTTTTCTATGCCTCACGATATTACCATGGCAGTATCTGACAGGCTGCAGATTTTTAATGACACATTGAATGTAGAGCGAAGCTTTACTAAAATCGCTATAATACTGATAATTTGTGGCTTAGTATTTCATAATTATTCAAACAGATGTCACTGTGTTTTTTTAGATTATAAAAATCAATCGACAGTGGCTAGTAATTTGAGTTTTAAGTTGAACGACATAATTCGCGAAATTTGTATGTACAGCCTGTCGATCACGGCCTCATAGAACCGGTTAAAAACCGCAAGCATTCCAACGCAATATTCATTCAAACAGTCAACTCCATATGCGGCTATCGTCAAGATAAACCCTGAGCATCGGTTTCAAAGTCGTTTACCTTCATATTCCGCCATTTTGAGATAATCGCAAAAAATCCTCAAGCACATTTAGGATTGCAAATAATATATTTTCTTTTTGCAAACATAATTATCAGTAAATAATTACAAAATACAGAATAAAACCTCGTTAATTCAAAATTGACAGAACGACGAACATTAAAAAAAACAGTAAAACTTTGAAATAATAGTTTATTGTTGTGATTTTGTGACATTGTTCACTTCGCATCAATTAGTGAAAATCACTATAAATAGATTTTAGGAAATATGTTGAATATTTCCATTTACAGCGAATTTCGAATTAACGAGGCTTTACTGTAGCCAAATAAAATAACCTGACATTGCAATCCACATCAGGTTAAATACTATTTGTCGACAATGGAGCTGGATTTGGTAGTTTATGAATATACATACGATAGAATAGTCTTAGTAAACCAAAATCAAAAAAAAAAATTAAACGAAGGCAATTGACATTGAAACTATAAAAATACCACATAAGCGTGAAGTTTGATAGTTTTAACAGAAAATATGACACAGTTAGAATGACACTAAACAAGAGAAAACAATGCAAATAGGCTTCATGTGAGAGCAATCGGAAATAATAACGGTAACAATAATTAAATTTACCCCATGTAAATCGTGCGCAGTAGAAGAAATCGCAATCTGCGCAATTTCAAGGTGAAGTTGTTCTACTATAATAGCCTCATTTGTTACGAGTTGATAATACTGTTTTATTAATCAAAAACATCCTAGACTTATACTGTATAATGTAAACGTGGTTTATAACTACTATTGAAAGGATTGACTGCGGTAATTGTTGTATATAGATAGATAGCGAACTATTCAGAATAGTTCAACAATCATAAAGTCGGAAGTCTGAAACATTAACTGCCGGGTATACGCAATACCATCAAAATATTATTTTTCTGCGGTTACCAATTCAACCATACTTTAAACGTTAAAGAAATGCCATATTTTACATACAACCTTGTAATATTCGATACGGTAGATTAATATAAAGGACTGGGAAGACAATTGCAACAATTCCACACATAGTAAAAAGATTTGGGAAGAGATTAAATAGTTATAATTATAATGCAATTTGTTATTTTTTGGTTTACACTAGATTATATTTGTAGGAATACTGCTAAAATACAAAATAATACGTGGCCTTTATTTTTACGATGATAAAAATAATATTTAATACGATAACCTCCTTAAAACTGACCGGGTGCATGACGAAATATTAAAATTAATTTTAAATGACAACATTTTCTTTTTCACTGTACGGGTACTAGCCCGGATTATTGTCACAATTACACACAATATTATAAATATTGTTATTGAAAGTATTTAAGTAGTAGCATACTTAAGCCGTTGTTTTTTTAAATTTTAAAACAGTATAAAAATATTTAAGTTTTTTTTTTGACATCTTCAAAAGTACGGCAACATCGAAATCGAAAGTCGCCTCGTGTAAATTTTTCACAAAGCACAACCATTAAGGTAGGTAACAGAATACCTAATTGAACAGAATAATTCAATACGAATAGCAAAACCTCATAAGGGCACATGAGAACGGAACAAAGATGACAAATTTGACCAGAACATACATTCAGATATTTTCATTTGTTGTCACGATCAATATTTATGGTTTTTTTACAATTCCATGGAAATGTGATTTTTTAAATGGGCTGTTTTCAATTTATGTATTTTCAATAAATAGAATGTTACATTCTTAAATCTTGTGAATTATTCGTTGAATAAAATAAATGGTTATTAAAAAGCATATTAATTTTGCAGCGTGAAGGTAACTTAAAAGTGTTGTCCATCAACACAGCCTTTCAGCTATAATCAGAGAATGACTGGATAGAAACGGGACAACATTGCAACAAATTGGATTCAAATATACAAATAATATTATTGTCACTTCAATACTATAAGCCAAGTAACTTAATAAGCTAATCAGCGTATAACTTTCAACTCAATGGGAGATTTTCATATAAGGCTTTATATGTTTCCCTCTCACATTACTATTCTGAGATATTTAGTCAGAGCTTATTTTCAAACATTACACTCACAAAACAACTGAATATTACAATGATGGAATGACTGGAGAATTATTTCGATCCAGTTATATGCTTTATTTATTATATCTAAAATTCAATTTAAAAGTGACGGTAGTAAAAATAAAAGTGTAAAACGTTAACGTCAATATACCTTGCCAGGTTATTAACCCAGACATTGTATCTGTTAGTTCAGTATAAAATGAGTATTTTGACAGTACAGAGAGTACAGAAATTTATTTTTTATATGTAAGTAAGCAATATTATACACACTCAATAAAAAATAATCAATGAGAAAAAATTACTCCACTGGCGAGACCACGGTAAACAATGAGTTAAAGCAAAACACACAATTATATTATTAGTTTACGACAGTTTATGAGAAAATTAATGGAGTATTCGTGTTCCTTTGTTTCATCTGTCATCTCTGCTTCGTTGAGCGTACATGCTAAGATTTATTGCCTCACTTAATAACTACAATCCAAGATCTATATAAAATACTGTTTGTTTTCATTTCGATTAATAAAACAAGTCTATACTTTTTGGTCAACATGAAACCAGTCCTCATACTGTGAACGACATAAAAATGAAAAAAAAAAAAACTTTGTATCACATAAAAAGCAGAATTTAAAAACAATCCCTAACAATTATCGTTTAATACTTTATATCATTGTGTATAGGCAAGATATAAAAAACCCTTTTGCTTAAAAATTAATTATTTTACGTTGTTAATACCGCACGTCAAATAGTAGTTAAATTTGATCGTCGCTTTGAAATCATTCTCAATTTAACGATGACAATATCATTAAAATAAGGTTAATAAACCAATTTATTTTTGTAAAATTAAGAATTAGTACCAACATGGGTCATAAATAATTAAAAAGACTTAGGATTAGAACAAAAAAAAACACTACAACATATAAAAATTGAGAATTTTAAAAGAAAAATTATCAATAATATAATACTTCGTCTTGTTTAAGACTTGTTACAAAAAATCTTTTAGTTAACTAGTAACTAATAAGATAAAAAACAAAAACTGTGTATTTTGCCATAAACAGCTGTAAATAATTATTAACAATATATTGAGATTCTTTATAATACTTATGTGATAGTACGGCAAACATTGACATTTCCATAGATTGTAATAGTTTATGTAAACCGTTTCACAATGTTTCTGTCGTGAGGGGTCGAAGGAGCTCTACTCATTATGATGGTTAGACGTTAAGACAAATAGCAGGAAGTTAAGTTTCAGGCTTGATATTAACGCTTAATTCAGGCACAGTTGGATATGAGGATATCAGGAGCCCAATTTTTGAATGAAGCACTATGACCGGTTGCGCAAGCCTACTTCTACGGAAGTATACTAAAACTCAACCGCCACTGCCGAGTACAGGTTGTCATTGAACTACATAAGCTTTGCTGCTAGAGGTGCTGCCGGTAAACATCAGATATCGAATGTCAACGCAATATTGTAGAAAGCTGTATGTACATCTATTGTATTTCGTCTTTTACATAACTATTAACGTTGAAAGTGTTATTTTGTGTTTAAATCCTCATTAAAGTATTTATTATGATTTTGTAATATAGAAACACACATATTTGTTCGCAAAATACAACGGAAATGCCGTATTGTAATATTGGATAGGTACCTACGTATCTAGCTTATTTAAAGATTAATTAGTTACGTACTTCGACAATGAATGGTTTAATAATGCAAAGTTAACGGGTAAGTACTGTTTAAATATGAAGTCATTACCCAAATGGATAAAAAGTTATTTAATTTCTATGAAATCGACGAGTTCTGTCTTGACATTATATTTGTTGACACGGTCAAAATTCTATCTTACTCTAACGCATGGACCATAGGTATAAGCGTGCCGAATGCTTGCTCACTCGCACTTATGGTTCATGGGTCGATGCCGTTCGAAGCTATGAACACACAATGTTTACTTTAAAACTAAAAATTTTACCTGCTTCAGTCAAAGCGGTTTGGTGACGGGTTTCGTAGTGCTTCATTCAAAAATTGCCCTGCAGGCGGGGTAATGCATGATATGGCACGCCTGTCAGTCGGCTCTACTTTTCATACCCCATGTCCCTTTGTCATGGACGAACGGGTGTGCATATTATCCCTCCTGAAATCCCCACATGACATTCTGATATTTGTGGTAATGTCAACCCATTGTAATGTGCCAAGAGGCAACGTTTTCAACCGGCGTTTACTACACATAATCAGATGGACCCTCAGCAAAAACAGATTCAGAATTTTATAGTACATGGAAACAAACAACGGCGTGCTATGTAAGTAAGATAAAACCTTGAAAAGGTACAAAACATCCGAAAGGTAGACAATGCCGCTGGGTTGTCGAAATGGTTAAGTTATACAGAAGTATCTAGCAATGTAATGCACAACAATGTGAAGAGTGTAATTAGATTGAAAAGGCCTTCATCCAGAAGCTGATTGATCCAGGCTGATGAATAATTCATATATGTATGGAAATATCATTGTTTACTTTTGCACCACAGTTTAAATAAGCTTCATCGATTCGAATGCCAATTTTGATGTTCGAAAATTGGGAAAGTTCACGCGGAAATAAAAATTACTGCATAAATACTTAAATAATACTAAATACAAACATTAAAAGGTACAATGGGTAAAAAAAACATCAGTGGATTAGTGAGATACTAATGTCGACTCCGAAGGCAGGGTAAGTAGCCTTACCACGCCTCCCAAAAATCAATATCAATTCATTATCATTATATATTATTATTATTAGTGGTGATTTGTTTGTTAAATGTTACACTGGCCTCAGCGGAATTATGACGATCGGCGAATTCCATACTCTGATCTGCGGAAACATGATAAATTTCAATAATATCAATCCATTTCGATGGTTCAGACATACATATAATATAATATAATATGTGTTCATAATAAGTCACACACACATTTCTTTAGACATATACCGAAATAATTGTGATCGGTAAAGCTTCCAAAACTACAGTAAAACTTTGTTAATTGAAACACCCATTAATTCGTAATTTAATGTAATTCATAATTTGATGTAATTCGAAATTTGTTGTAATTTTATTTTTTTTGCACATTTTATAATTCGAAATTCGTAATTTTACTTTTTCATACAAATCTGATTTTGTCAGTCTTATTCACATTATATTTATTATACTGTTTTAATCTTCATTTCATTTAGTATTTTTTTTGTTCAAATTTCAATTTTTTAATCTTTGTGTTTTACTGTAGGTAAGGTTACTGTATAAACTTAGACATATTACAGACATTAATAATTCTTTGATAATCATTAAAATTATGTACAAATTTAATACTGGTATATTATTTCACGTTAAATAATTATTTTAAAACTGGGTCTCGTTAACAGTACGTAGTCCACGGGCCATAAATTTTGGTAAACACCGACGGTACAGACAAGATGAATGTGATAAGGTGATCACACCAAAAGAATAATATTTTTCAAATCACAAAGAATGAGTATTAGGCGCGACATTGGAAACTTAAAAGATATAATTATAATGCCTCCGATGGATTAATTATTACGACAGTCGACAGCGGTGTCGCCATTGCTTGTCGACTATTCGAACTGACGCAGGGTCTCGGAGCGGAGCCGCCATTTTGATAAATGAGATGCGGTAAATTGTCTTGTTTGCGGTGATGGTGGTTCAATGCGTTTCTTCAGCAGTGGTGAGGTGAGACGCGGCAAGGTTTAAGGGACCATCGTCACAGTCCACTCCGTCCATTTGTAACACAGGAGATATCTGAAATATTACACTCTATATTAATTAATACAACTTATACAGCAGTGTTAGCGAACCTTTTTTCCACTAGTAGGCACGCGTGCCATAGGTTCGCCACCTCTGTTATACAGTAAAGATTGCGATGATAAAAGGTAATGCATAAACGGAGAATATTTGAGCCGTTGCCCGGAATAATGTTGTATCCAACAAAATTGTCAATGTTGAGTTATTGATGGAATAATGTTGGGTATGTTTTTATGCATCGTTTAAGGCCATGCATTAGTTGAGGCACGGTCTAAAAAGATCGTTGCTAGGCGATGTGCGGATTGCGGGTCGCGGGTGAAAATGACGCCTGTCAAACGAAATATTATTTCTCATATAAATCCAACATACGTCCATTTTATGTTCTGTTTATTATTCTATTAGTATCAATAATAATATATTCATTGACATGTTTGCTTTTTAAAGTAAATGGGTAAAGTTTTTAGTCATCTTTACACGATTTTAGAATTAATTGGCCCGTCGCCATCACGCAGCAAAGTGACGTGCGTCCGACTCCACGTTCTCTCAATGAATGCGAAGCAAGTACAAATTTTCGTCGCGCGTACAGTTGAACATTATTTGGCGTTTCACTGATGCGTCACCTTAAGGTAGGTAGTGTGGCAAAGAAAAAATATTTAGGCTTGTGGGAGCATTTTTAAGTTATTGGTTTGTGGAAGAACATTGTATATGCTATTGTCAAAATGGCATCGCCATTCGTCAATATCACGGAGCGTGGTATAATTCACTTGAATAAAGGAAGAAAACAGACATCTAATGTTTTAAACTGGACAAATATCAAAGCTAGGAAGCTGAAGGATGTAGGAAAAGAGTATTTATCCAGAAAAAATATTATTAAGCCTGCAATTTACCCTTCGAAACAGTTATGTGGAATAATGTTATATACCATTTGACAGTTCTGTTGATCTCATCAATAAAATTATTACGTTCGACATATTATTAATATGTCAAACGTTAATCGATTGTATTCAATTGATTTATCCATATTGTTATTGGAAATGTTGTTTGATAATAATGCTGGCATTGTAGTGCTCTATATATTGCAGTGGCGAAGGGTGACTTTTGGAAAGAGGTAGGCTGTGGAGATATGATAAAAAGAGCACACTTGTCAGGTATACTTACGAGAATAGTACGATATTTACTACTAATGAATAGGCACACACTAATAAATGATAACGACACACTAATTCAATGAAACTTCAAAAACTCATTGACGACATAAAAATGAGCGATGTGTTTAAATTACGTATTTTTCAAAACATGTATACCCATCAAAAATCATTAGATAAAATTTATTTTTATTTTTAAAAACAATCTATACTTACTTATTTATTAATATTCGATTAAACGCCGTTGAAATTATTTTTTTTATTATCTAATTATTAATGATTTTGGACAAAGTGCGCAGTCGTGACAACAATATTATGCGCGAATGTTTTAGGCTCTGCGAAAGGAGCTTGCCTCATTTCGTACAAATCAGCAGACTTGCTGAGGTTACGAGACGTAAAGTCCATACAAAAAAAATTCAGAATTATTCCAAACATAATCGGAAATTTATTTACGTCGAGAAGTCGCGGCATTTATTATTTAATTTACGGCGCGGCGCGCTGTGGTTTTTTTAATACCTTTGCAGTTGTTTTGTAAACTGTGTAATACTGTAATACATTCCTACATATGCGATCTCGTTGGCAAAATAAATTATTTTTATATAACATAAAATAATGAAGTGATTAAGTATATAAATATGTCAATATGCAATTAAAAAATATTTTTCTTAAGAAGGTAGGCTTTAAATAATCGCCTAGTATGGAGTCTTCGCCACTGATATATTGTAACTTAATCTAATATCGTTTCAATCCTAGTTCTATTTTGCAAGGTCGCGTTTGTGCCAAAAAAAAATTAATCCGGGATGTGTTCTCGATTTTAATATCAAGACAAATATTCAATTAACATTCAGGTTACTGAATCACAATGGACAAAGTCATTATCTCGTCTCATGTATTGAGAGTCGAATGTCGGACGCTATGTTCAGAAAGCAGACGAAGATAATTCTAAGCTCAAAGACCTCAATGACATGTGTGAATTCATGTTAGATGAGCATGCTGCCTTTTTTAAGGCACTATTGAATGAAGCAGAATGAATAAAATACATTTTGCGGAATAATTACTATATTTTTTTGTAATAAATCCAAATTTAATTGGCTTTATTCGCCACTTTACATTTAAAACTCTTAATAATTGTATGTTTATTGTATTTAAAATATAAAATGTAACAAAACATAACTGGTTTATTTTTTTCCATTTTTCTCAAAACAAGAATATTGTTGGATACAACATTATTCCGGGCAACGGCTCATTTGTGTCACATAACGTTTTAAAGATAACATTCTCGCTTTCAAAAAATCTAGATGACCTCCAGAGAAACTTGCAGAACTAAACCTGAGTAGGTTGACCTGAAACCTGAGTATAAATATTAATAAAATATTTATATTATTATAAATAAAAAGGATTTCAAGTTATACACATTTATATTTTTTATAAAAATCGATGTTTTTTACAATAGATATAAAAAATATTAAAACTACGAATTAGTCAAAAATGCTTAGGTAATGCTTAGAAAACTTAATAAACTAAATTTTAATAATAAATATGACCATAAAATATATGTAATAATAGGGTGCGGTCCGATAGAACAAATTCACATTTTATTACATTTTTTACAATTGTAAGTTTGTCTTTGACTTAAAATAAAAAATATTTTTATTTTTAATGTTTTCAGATACATATTTATTCATTAATACAATTGAAATTGTAAATTATCAAAAATGTCTCAAATTGCAAGCTTCGTATTTTTCCGCTAGGTGCCTCTTTAAAAAAGGCTCAGTGAAGACTTCGTCTTAAATCAACTTATCAATTAAGTGTCCTAATTAGTGATCGACCTCTTGATCACTCCAAATTTTAGTTATAAAGTACTTGCATTTGCTAACATTTTAATAAACTGTTTATTTAAATCAATGAATAATTCAAAAGGTTTGAGAATGTAACATTCTTTATATTGAAATTGTTTCTAGTAGGTCTGAGGCGACCACGAGAATGAGGCTAGAATGATAAAGTTCAGTAGAAGTACATAGCAACATAAGACTAAGAAAAAATATAAAAATCTACTTAAATAATGGAAAAGGGGTTGAGATCTATTTGCCGTTGTCGCTCACTTGTGTTTTCCTGATGAAATGTGTTTGTTGCGGCTACATTAGTACTAGTTCTATACATATTAACGAAACGAAATTGGACACAAACCGTTAAAGCGCTGGAGGTCCTATGGTGATGCGCCTGCAGAGCCATCAACAGGTGTGGCTGGATGGAGCGACGAAGTGCAGCCAGCATGTTGCCCGCCCCGCCTCCCACTACATTCTCATTGAGTCCCATTACACCGCCATCGCTCCCCACGTCTTCGCGACAACGACCACCTTTTGATTCTGCAACATTATTGTAGAAACAATTCGGTAAAATATTATATTTATTTTCAAGTAACATCTTTTTTACATTGTATTGTATTTACAAATTTATGATTTTCAATTACAATAATTATGAGCAAAATAGAATTAGATATATCGGCAGTTTTTTTTAAATTTATCAGTGTCTGTCAATCACTTTTTTGTAAGCTTTTGATGGTTTTGGAAGTTACAGATAATTACATATTATTGAGTAAAATTATAAATAGAAATTTACAGATTTTATTTAGATTTCAACCATTATGAAGTTGTTAGTTTCAATGTCAGTAACTTTCATATTTCGCAATAAGATTATAATTTAATAGATTTAATTTCGAGATAATTGCAAAAAACTATCAAGCACATTGAGAACTGCAAATATAATGTTTTTTTCCAAACACATAATAATAGTAAACAATTAGAAAAAGGGAATAGGGAAATAAAATGTCCTTAACATCACTCTAATTAATAAAAAAATCATGTTTAAAATTAGTCGTAAGATATAAAAATGGTGGATGACGAATATAAACGAATTTGCAATCAATCTCCGGTTAAATCATATTTAACTAATGAACGTAGCTTACGTTATACAATGGCAAAGTATTTACAGAATCAAAAAAATTGAATTAAAAAAAAAGTAAATCGGAGATTACTGACTGACTGCCGTATTCATACACTTTTGAACCGCATTCAACGCAGTAAGCGGTTTATCGGCCAAATAAGAAAACTATAAAAAATGCATACGTCACGAAGATGCGTACAGGAATGCGCACCAAACTTAAAATGGAGGCGATCTGTCAGTGTCACTTTAATATACGTCTAAAATGAGTTCATCACAACAAGCGTTTAGTAGGAGACTTGAAACGTGCCGTTGTGCTATAATCGGATTCATGATGATGCTAAATGCTTGTAAAAATGTATACAGATCGTGGATCGATGGAGATGTATGTAATATTGTCAATGAGTCCGCGAAGCTATATCGCCATATTATGGAAATATTTACTGGGTATACTTTATCATTTTATGCATTAACAAGTATAAAATAAATATGGTTTTATAACAAATAAATTATTTAAAGTTCATGATAATTATTCATTTATAATTATTAAATTTATATGGTACCGTTTGCACATTTTTACACCTATTCACAATTTCAAAATTTTAAATTAATTATCGGGAAATTTAAATTTAAAAGTTGGTAACATTAGCCACGGCATGACGCATATTACGTCAGCGATATGACGTCACTATTCGACAGATTCAAATTAGGTTTATGCATGCAAATTTACAGTAAATAGCTTGAATGCAGTTTGCTGTTATATGCATACGCCAGTGAAACTAATAGCTTCATATTAAGCATGTGAACTCAACAGTTTTTGGAAATAGATGCCGCAAATGTTATTATTTCTTTAATGTATTTGTCAGAAATACATAATATTTATGACTATGTAAATAAGTAAGATTCAACAGTGTGAGCAGGAAATACAGTGATTGGGAGGGACAGGGTAAGGCACAGTACAGGGTACAGCAGGCATGATCAGAACATATTAGCACTACCTACTTTGTGCGTATGGTAAGAAATTATAACTTCAAAATAATACCATACACAATATTTAACCCGATCGCAGCAGATGGGACATATGTTGTTTTCTACATAAGCTCTGATACTGGGCGGATGTCGCAACTGTTGATATCGAAAATTGAAATGTCGGTAAAGTAGGAAATACTTCACGCATAGTATTGATTTTTGTATTGAAAGATGCTCTGATTCGTGTTCGTACCGCCATATCAATAACTTTGTCAAAAATATGTTGTTTTAATTTCATAAACATCGATCTTTCGAACCCCCTCGATCTATTGAGATTTGCCGGTACGATTGCATCAGTTCAAATCTACGCGGTATTTTTCGCGGCTGCGCAGTAGCTATACAAAATATATTTCATTCGAGTTGAGTGTGCGCCGAGTATTTACCGTGTAAAGTTGAATTCACCGCGATTTTTACATCATGTGCGGGAATACGAAAAAGACAACCAAAAAACGAAAAGAAATTGGTCGTAATATTTCTAAAAATGTACTTGAACTTGTGTTCTGGATTATGTCATTTATTACTCATGTGTCTCCCCAATTGTTTCAAAGTCATAAATCAAGCTCATTATTGAAAGTCGTAAATATTTAGTAAAGATGCGTCCACACGGAATGAAAAAATATATATTATTATATTTTAGAGGATTGCAAGTTTTACCAATAAATTACGAATTACTATGAAGGAATATATAAAACGTATAAATTTTTGATAAAAAAACACACGGGTAGGTATACAATATAATATAAAATATAAATCATGGAATATTGACTTTTCAACTATATTACATATTATCTTCGCGTACAATTTAATGCTTGTAAATTTTTAAAACCTTACCCAAAAAAAAGTTTTTGTAGCAATAAATATTAATGTAGTTAAAAAATAAATATTGTTTTTTTTACAAAACATAAAATGACAATCACTAACATAACACGATGCTCAATAAAACTGAAAAGAAATCTACAAAATCCAAGTTTCACTAAAAAAAAAATAACAAAAAAATTATTATAATATTTTCAACCAGTGTGGACTCACCTTTAATGTTTAAATTAGAATGGCCCATAAAACATGTAAAATGTTGACACAATCTATGCCACGAAATAAAACTGGGGACTACCATCAAATTTTAATGGATTTGTCATCAATAAAACTTACACTAATTAACAATAATTCATAAGTCACCAATAAAAGCTATTATTTTCAATAATTTTTATGGCATTTTTAAGTGTTTTTAACACGAGTAAAATAAAATTAGTCAGTGATTAATTGTCTTCATCGGCGCACTTGTTTTGAAGTCGAGTGTTATGTCGTCGAAAATGGCGACAGAGTTTATCGGAACAAAGCAATACGGTAGTTTTGTTAAAGTAAACACAGCTAAATTGAACACTCCATTATGTGTTTTAGTGTGGCACTTTGATCCTTATGTATCTAGTTACGATAGCTGTTGTAGCCACAATTTTTAACTGCCGTATTTATTATAATACAGCGAAGAATAACATTTCGAAAAACCGACCGCGGACAGTACATCTTTTGTATGGAAACTTTACGCGCCGATCGGGTTAAACAGAAATAATTAGATTTCTATCAAAGTTCACTAAATCTATCCGATAAAACTGTCATACTTCTGCCTGGTTTTAAGGAGTCTCGAGGTCTTCGCCTTCTAGTGTGGATGGTGTCCCGTCTCATGGCAGTAGGTCTCGCAACACCGTGCAATTTGAAATATAGCCCGCAAGCATTACACACCATGTCACCTGTCAACAGAGACATATCAGATTAACACCACTAAATCAAAAAGAGATAATACATACCGATTAAGCTGCATGTCAGGTGGGTACACCCAAAGAGTATGGAGTAATAAAGAGAGATCATATCAAACACTTGAATTGAATGGTTTGAACTTGCAATGGAAATGAGTTGAATGTATTTAATAGTTTCATGAAATGTCATTGAAAGACACAGAATGAAAAGTATGTGACTGTCAGACTGTACAAGCCTTTGTTACACACGTTTAATTAAACCTGTGCATGTGCAATTCTTAGGTACATATAGATAACCACTAAAGTAATGATATGAATTTAAGTGAGAGGGTGTTTATGAGGAGTAACTTGAAAAATGAAAAATGTGACAATCGTCTTGCTTACAGCACTCAGGCGTATAGTACATACAGTTGCGTACAAGCAACATCATACTATTAATATTGAGCGTGGAGTTACACCGTTAACCACTAAGCTGGTTCACTGTACCAAGAGGTGATTTTTGAACTACACCATCAATTGCCCATATTTCAACAATTGAATTACCAATGCCTTAATCAAGTACACAACTAACTAAAAATGGTGTGAACTACGGCCTGAACAAAAACGAACCATAACTGAGTGAGAAAGCGTTCAGCACGCTTATACCTCCACAATATCCGTTAAGAGTAGGATAGAATTTCTACGGCTGAATTAAATATTTCTTGTACACGCCGCCGGTACATTCATTTAAAAACTGCGAGCATGTGTTGAAATTTATTGTTGTTGTGTTAAATATAAAGTTAGTGAGAATTATTTTTAGTTAATTTAATAGACAATATGGTTTACTATGTTGTGTTTAAATTTGGTAGCTGTAAGCAACATGATGAACGTTTCATAGTTAAGTTAATAATAATAAACTTGAGGTTCTATTGTGCGTTATAGGCAAGAAACACGACTTCATTTTGCCGAACAATACCCACTCTCTTTATATTATGTATTACTCTGTTAACACAAACCTCCACTCTGTGAAGGCCCATAATATAATCTTATTAGGATCGGACATGGTCGGGAGGTGTGAACAGATTCGTTTCACTGTTGCAACATTTTTTATTAGTGTGTATAAATAATAATTCATTTTGTGTTGATAAAAAACACTAAAAAAATTTCTGACAAAGATTATATAATTTTTAACTAATCCCATAAATGAAGAGATAAATACTAATCCCGAGATAAACAATTCTGTCTGGGATTACAAATTTTTAGCTCTAAAAAGTAAGCGGTTGGTAAAGCTATAGAAAAGTGCTGACCGTTAGCGTCTCTCCGCCAAATGGTGGTGGTGCGCGTCCCGCAGTTGTGACAAGCCAGGTCCACCCGCTGCTTCTGCATAGCGGCTGACGTGGACAGCCCGCCCAGCTGCTGCCCGCCTTGCACCTGATGATGATTGTGATGATGCTGGCTGTGAGGGTAGTGTGGCGAGGGTTGGATGGAGGCGGGAGGGGAGGAGCCAGACACCAGCGGAGCCAGAGGGGGAGGGGATTCACTCGCTTCACCTGTCTGAAACAAGTTTGTTTATTTTATTGATTGGAACAAAGAGTCTGAAGTATATCTAGGAGGAGCCAATTTTTAGTGTGATTGAATTGGTTCTCTTCCGACATCCGCACCACGTGGCTGAGCCAGGTTCAACGTCGCCTCTTCACTCTCAGCGCGAGATGAGAGGCTGTTTGGTGCATTCTCTAATCTCCTCGTTACTCCTTAAGTCATACCACCACCGCACACCCAGTATCTGTGGCAAACATCTGTTTTCGAAGCTCAGTAAGTAGAAGAGAACCTTAACCTGGTTCGCCTCTGCTTTAAGCCAACCGGATTCCGGTCACTAAATGCTATCTATAGAGTGTATACTGCGGAGCTAAGGGATGCTGTTATCACCTAGAACGACGCAAGAAGACTGGCTAGTGACAGGGATTCTTAGAGGCGCCGCGCCGCTCCTTAGGAGTTTGGATATCTTACAACTTAAGACATTGTAGTTTAGTGAATAACGAGATAATAAAATTGTAATAAAACTTAAAAGTCGACACATATTATAGAAATCTTACCTGATCATCTGCGGGGTATCTATTTTTCCAAGAGTTATGCGAATGAATGTCACCGTCGGGTTGGTCACTTTCGAGCTCGGTGCTGAGCATAGAAGCCACAAGAGAGGGCGGGGCGGCCGCTCGCGATGGAAAACTTTGCTTGCGTCTGCCTGTCTTTCCACTCACACTTCTGCTCGAACTATCCACTGAACCGACCTGAAATAAACGACTCGTAATATTAACTCACGGTCACGGAAAACTACAAAACTCAGACATAACGCCATTAGGATGGTGAACTGATTTTATTGTATTTATATTAGGCAGTCCACACACAGAGAGTTGACTCAACCTGGACTCAAATTAATGAACCCTTATTAATTCCTGTCATGAAAACGCAAGAAAATTAACAGTGTCCACTAAAGATTCATAATACGCTGCCACACAAATTTATATATTTAAGAATTTAGGCAATCGTTATGATGTTTAAAATAGTAATTTTTGAATTACTAAATCTAAACTAAATGTCCTTTTTATTGTTACTTTCGTGCTGGGACACAATTTATTTATTGAGTGCAAGCGTAGTTTTTTTAGTAATTGATAGATAAATTGACTTTGTGACTCACAGGCGACGAGCACCCATTGATGTTGTTTCTATTGTGAAGGCCCCCCTGTGAGACAGGCGATACTGTCATGCCGAGCCTCTTGCAGTTGATTAGTCTTCGTAGGAGCTGTGTTGCCTCCCCTTCGATACCTGAAAATAAATATCGTAATAAATAAATAATATTGCAGGCCAGTAAAGTGAGAGGCCAACAACCATAACTTGAAGTACGGCGATTTGGAGCTTTGGAGAGATTTGGATTTACTTGCAATACACTGGCAATACTCACATCATGATAATAAATTCCGGCATCACAGTGGGCCGTGACTCAAGTTATAGGTGTCACTTTATACTTAATTTTCCCATATATAAAACTATGTAGCATTAATAAAACATACTCCACTGACATTATTTAAAAACCACATTAGCAAAATTCGTGCCACAGCTTTACTCTGGAATTCATTTTATGTCAAACAAAAAGAGTTGTAAATAGAATATTCTCATGAATGAAAGTAAAATTAGAAAACAAATCAAGAAAGTATGCCTTAAAAACATTCTTTGGGAAATATCAATTCAAAAGTTCAATTTTTAATCAAGTCTTGTCTATTCTTGTATGTAATGAATTTTCACTTGCATTTTCATTGGTATACATAAAATACAACACAAATAATCGTAAAGTCTCACCGTTGTGTTGGTGTAACGCTTGCCAAATGGAGTCCCTCTCTGTTTCGTCTTGGGGCGAGGGCGGGGCGGACATTGTGTTTTCATCATTCTCTTCCTCCAACTGTACAAATATAAAGAACAGTCTCAATCAGAGTCTGTAGTTTCAGGATAGTTAAAATTACATGGATTTGACAACGTTAATGCAATAATATGCACCAGACCAACGCGACTCGGTTCAAATCCTGGATCTGGCAAATTCACATGTTTTTTAATACATGTTTGGACCTAATAGGTTGAGAAATTATTGGCCAACATTCATTCCTTACTAAAAGATCTGTTAGGAAGCGTCTTTGTGAAGTAGTGAAGATGCACATCGGATTGTAGAGCCAATTTTTAAAGTACATGCTTTAGTGAATATAAAATTGTATTGAAATGCTTCTGACATTACTTTCAGACTTTCAGCTGACGTTGCAAAGACTAGTTGGTGGTCATAACCACAGCCGCAGTCTGTGTATAATGTCTGGGAATGAAGAGAGTAAACGAGATAAGGCTAGGAGATACTAAGGAGATAAGGGATCACTGTGTGTCCATTGAAAACGTCTGGTGATTATGTCCACCCACCAGACATTGCTATCTGTTGCAGTGACTAGTATAATCTAATTATCTTCTTAAGGATGGTACAGTTGTGACTCATACATAGCGAACTTATCAAGCATGGTATCTAACCTCCTACCAGGAGTGGAACTGTGCAAAAGAAGAAAACAAAGTGTATACCTGTGAGATATCCATTTGCAATCTCTCTGGATCCGATCCGCTGCTACTCTGACTGACTTCATCATAGTGCATAGAAGCATCCACTCCTTCCATCGCCTTACCGATATCCTCACTCATGCTGGATTTCAATGACGGATTGGCTTGTTTCCTATGATAGTGATCTCGCTCGTATTCTAAATCCTCGGCTGCAATTTCCAGCTTAATTCGTTTACTGGTAGATAGATCCATTTCCTTTTCGCTGAACGGTTCATCAGTGTCGCTAATGGGTGAACTGCGAAGATTTTGATTGTTTTCGTGCTTCACTGATAAATCTAGCTGCATATCGTCGTAAGAGTTGATCCGGTGAGCGTCCGGCGACGATTTGATTTGAGTCTCCTCACCGAGGCGTTGTGCAACAGCCGTGTCAAACAGGATATCCAGGATGGGATTGCAGTGAAGGCTCTCTGTCGCCTGTTCCATCGTGACGCCGCTCACACTATTGAAGATGATCTGCGGCTCCGAATGGGGTTTTATCACAGTGAATTTACTGGGGTCATGGTTTTTAATCTGCAGCAGGGTGGCAGCCGCCTGTCTGCTCTCTAGGTTCTTCATTTCCTCCGTGGAGTCGGGTAAGTCGCACTCGCTCATGTTCTCGTACTTTATGAAGCATTTGGAGTTCTGAGATATCGAAGGCATCAGCTCCTCCAGTGTTGCCGTAGAGTGCTGTAGGATTTCCTGGAATGAAAAAAAACACTGAATAAATAAAGGACATTTTAAAATGGAGTAAAATAAATTTTGTCTACATTAATCATTAATGGAAACTGACCGAGAATAATATTAGTACTATTTTACTTAAATATATTTTTGACCAGTCTTTCCTGTCAAATAGATATTTTCAACTGAAACTAGCTGAACCAGATAAGATTTTAAATGCATCAAAATGTATTACTAAAAACAAAAAAGGGCAGATCACCATTAGATCTGATCTCCACAATGTGGACCATTCATCTTAGTGATTTTTTTATGACGACTGGCTGCTAGTCAAGACAAGTGTTGTACGTCAATATTGTTTTTAGAATTCAAGTTTAGTAAAAATATCAAGAGATAATTAAGAGATGGAGAGAAATCATTGCATTCCCTACTCTATTAAAGAGATTCCGCTCTCCTGCCTGTTCTCTCAATTAACACATCAGTGCAGTATTCCTAGATCGTGGGACATTTTAGGAGTAGAAAGCGGATAAAGGAAATTTCATATTCAAATTACCAAATTAAAAGGGAAAAAGAAATTTGATATTTCAATTTTTTTTCTTCAGAAATCTTCTTAATTATGGTAAAAGTAATATTTTCATATGCGTGTGTTCCATATACAAAAAAAATGCCTACCGTGCAATTCTGTTCGGTGTATACAATTTAAAATTGTGCTTATTTCAATTTCAATTTATTTTTAACATATTGTGGACATTACAAATTATAAGTTTAAGACGTTCACAACATGACATAGAAATAAAGAAGTATACTTAAAACAGTAAGTGTTACATAAAAAAAGAGATACATAGTATGTTATTAAACAGTAGAAATATGTACATACAAAAATATTAATTAGATAGGTACAAGGAAGTACACCGGATGAGTTAAGCAGGCCCTATTTTAAGAATTTATAAAACAACGTCCACCTATACTCATCCTCACGTAGATGGAATATATCAACACCCGAAGCAATTTCGTTGAACATAGTTATCGCCCTCCCAATTGGCATTACCAGTGGCAGGTTGGTTCTGTACCTTGGGAGAATAAACAACTGATGTTCTCTATTTCTAAGATAGTTATCAGGGACACACAGGTCAACAATGCCCAGAATGGCAGAGTTCTCATTTATACCTCGTATAAGTCGAAAAAAAATACGTAGCCAAATAAAGATTTCTTCTAAATTGCAAACTGCAGTATGTAAGCATGCCTAAGAGAAAGTCAGTTGGATAAAGCCACGGATAGTATCCGTGCAACCTCAAATAAAGGAGTCTCAGGAATTTCTTCTGAACCCTCTAAGGCTATACTTCAACTGATGCGGTGCCCAAACAATAGACCCACTCTCAAGTCTGCTTCGAACTAAAGAATTAAATAAAAGTTTTAATACCGTAACATCCGAAAAGACCCGGGAAGTACGCATGACGAAGCCCAACATTTTAAGCGCTTTGTTACAAATGGTAACTATATGGCTAATAAATGTCAGTTTACTCTCAAACGTAATGCCAAGATCCCTTACAGATGATATTCGTGACAGAACTCTGCCATGCATCGAGTATTGGAAAAACAACACTTTTGAGGCTCTGGTAAACGACAAAAGATTGCATTTATCAATATTGAATTCTAGTTTGTTACGCCTGCCCCAATGTAATATATTATCTATATCAAGTTGGAGCTGACGACAATCGTCCAAGGTGACAACTTCCAAAAAGAGTTTCAAGTCATCAGCGAACAACAAAAGCATAGCATTTTTTATTACCAATGCTATGTCATTTATAAAAATCGTGAACAGCAACGGCCCTAAGTTTGAGCCCTGAGGGACACCAGAAAATGTGTAAAAGGTCTGTGACTGATAAAGGCCGTACGACACGTATTGTTGACGGTTCCTAAAATGTAAATATGTAAATACAACCTATTTGTGACCAACCTCCGTTTGGAGATGGCAAAATAAGAATAATGGTAAATTAAGTAAACATATTATACTATTGGTCACTAAGAAGGAAAAAAAAATCAAGAGGAATGGCTGGATTTTTTTTTCAAATTTAGGGATTGTAAAATGTCAAAGTTTGTAGAAGCACCGGTCTACATTATCCATCTTTTTCGATAAATTTGTGCGATAGGTTATTGGCTGGTAGAAATAATTGCGCAAACAAAGTCTTGAATCACAGTGACTAGATGTCGTTAGTAGTGCTTGTAATAATCAACATTATCGATAAAATAACAAGAAATGTCGTAATACGTTATCTAAAACAAACATCACCCATACGGGCCGTACCCATACTACGAAAAACTTTTCAATGAGTCACGGATCGACCGCACCTGAGCAGCGCTTTTGCACAGGACAAAAAAGAAAACAAAAGCATGTTGAAATTTTGAAGTTAACCAAAATACGAATGCCATTACTTCGATCAGAGTTATGATATACTGTGTTAGAATGAAAACCGATTTTACTATCATATTATTATATTTTATTTATGTTAGGTACGTAATATATTATAGTTAATATTGTTTATTAGGAATATATAAAAAAAAAATAAGATAAAGCATAGATAATAATAGATAAGTTCCTTCGTACCTTTGGACAAATCAATAATATGTTTACTCATGCATGAGTATAGTACCAAATTACATTTGTGAAGAAAGATAAAGTGGACAAGTAATATCACCATGTATGGTGAAATAGTATAAAAAATACAAGTGAAATTTTTTCAACATACCATCATTTAAGTTTGGAAAGGAAATGAAGGTACGGTATAAAGATAATTATTTATTTATGAGTAGCCTGATATTAATTAGTGATAAAATTAGCAAATGACAAATAGAACTGAATACTTTTACTATTTAAAAATAATATCTGTTACGTGTCACGAGCGAAATTGAAAACGCCGGAATATTGCTTAAAGGCGGCTCCAGACAATGTGTCATGGAGACCCGGTGTTTCTCATATTCAAAACTCTCACGGTTATTCGATATTTTATTTCATTATTGGGCTGTCACTGTGTATTATTTTATTACTTCTCCTCTCAACGTTACAAGCTCATCGCACGTGCCATTGTCCAACAGATAATAATGGCAAAGTGCATTCATATTCCCAATAGTAGACTATCAAAATGATCTCTGAAGAAGAGCCTCCACAACGAGTATGAAACTTCAAGGAAAGAAAGAAAAATACACAGTAAAAGAACAAAAACAAAATATAATAAATTTTCTTTGTTTTTTATGTATTTAATAATACAACGTGTCTTGTGATTATTATCACAGGTATGTTGCCTGCAATATCAAGGTATATCCACATTTGTTATCTAGAAACAAATATATCAAAAAACAATAAGATAGTGTTCTAATTTAGAGAACAAAAAACCGATTGCAATGTTTGGAAGGTTTAGTCTAGTCGATTTTCTTATTCAGTTTGAAAGACAAATATTAATGTATTGAAGAATTTAAATATACAAGTATAATGATTTCTCTTAGTAAATCCACGAAAACGGGAGTGTTTATAAAGTATAACCAGAATGTGAAAAAATATTATACCACGTTTGTATAAAAAAATGTGTATGAATTTCTTGAATGTAAAAATATCGATACTTTTAAAACTTCTGGTATGTGAAAAGTATTAAAAACAATGATTTTAAATATACAATTCTTCACATTATGTAATCAAATCGTGCAAAATAAATAAAAATACTATTCCAACTTGTGATATGCAACCTTGCATATAATTTTAATAGCTGTGTCCGTGCGAGATTGTTGTATGGAATATGAAACATGTTAAAATAATTTTACTATGGTAAGAAACAATTTAATTGATAATCTTAGATTTATTTCGTGTCAAAAATATTGATTCTCTATGAATTTGATGTAAAACTGACTTTTTAATGTTAAAGGTAACTAAAGTTTTATCTGTATAAATCGCAAAGATGGTCATTATTTATACATATATATTTTTTAACACTACAACAGGCCATGAGGCCCAATGACAGTAGTGAAGTGAAAAAGTAGTGTAATTAGTAATAGAAGCGAAACCATCACAAACACCCAGGCTTAGAGAAAATCACATAAATACATTGTGAACTCACTGAGAATCGAACACGGGTAAACCCTGCCCCAATGACATAAGGCTATTGAGTATCAAAACTACGCATATCCATAATAGAAATTTTTGCATTCCTATCTATCTATTGGAGAAACTTGATCCAACGAAGAATACTAGTCATTTCAATAAGAAATTTGTATTGACAAAATTTTAAAACTAAAGTTGATTTTAAAATACAATGTCTCCGCATAGGCTCAGTCAGTTTCACAGTGAAATGTGATACGGCATACGTACAAATTTCCGGACACGCATTAGGACACTCACGGTACCCCTCTGTGTGCGTCTCTGGACAAAATTAATAAAACTAAAGAGTACCTAATTATTGATAACTCAAAAAAATAAAAAATAATGGTTTTAAAGATTTTGTTGCCTATCGCCTAGATTGCCGTAGATTAAGGTAAATTGTTAGTTCTTTGATTGTGATTGACTAACCTAAAATTTATAATCATTAAAAAAATAATTATAATAACTTCTTGATTGCGCATTCTTTTTAGTTAATACCAGCAGTGTTGGTCTATTTGGTGGCTATTGCGTGCACAGTGGAGAGCAATGGAACCGATTGGTGTGCCATCTGTAAATGCAATGTTGAACTTGACCTCTTCACACTCAACTGCGCTGGAAGGTCACTGCAGCACTTCCCCAGCAGTTGGCCTTCTATGTTCACCGGCTCGGAGACTGAAGGTACGATATAACGATTGGTTCATAGAAAATTGACCAGAAACGATATATTATCCTAATTCTACGGTTTCTTTTACCATTTCCACGTTTAGTTTATTTTTTCTTGTGCGCAATTCCTTTAATTAGAAGACATTCCAATTTATGGTAGATAAAACACAATAGAGGATCAAAGGGATCCAAATGCATAGGTAACCAACTTGAGTAAATCAACAAAATGATGTGAGGTCTTGTTCTCAAAAATAATACATTGTTCATAATATGCCAAAAAAAAGTTTATCAGTGTTTTTAGTGTTTAAATGGGTACAAGTCAATACAAAACATTAAATTAGACCAAGTTGCTATGAAAATAATAACATTTTACACAAAGTGGCCGGCTACCAGTGGCGAAGGGTGGAGGTAGGCTGTTAAGATTCGACATAAATAGTGCAAACTAAACTTTGTCCGTCTTACTTATTTGTTTTCATTGAACCAATAGATACAATTTGCAGATGGTGTTAAACTTCAAAATTCAATTAAACCCTGGCCAACCAAACCATAATAGTTTAGGTATGCTATGACTGCTATAAGTGATCTAATAAAAATAGTGCACACTTTTTCAGTCATACTTATTTGTTTTTTTGTACTTAAGTATGTTTTTTTTTGTTATTATTATTATTTTCTATATTTCTATATTCTATTCTTCTCTCTTGTGAGGGTAATATTAGTTATAATGTAAATCTCATGTTGTGTACGTCTTGAATTTAGATCTGTTATGTCCACAATGTTTTGTTTTCTTAAATAAATAAATAAATATTACAAATGTTGTTGGTTAGTTTTTTTTAAATTCATTAAGCTCTTCCTAACCAAACCATAATCGATGAAAAATATTTTTCTGTCGAAACGAACATTTTTTGATTATTATCTACTATGGCTTGGATTAGGCACTGTTTAATGAAATTTTAAAAACTAACAAACACTATTTACACATTATAGTCTGAATTCAATAAAAACAATTAATTATGACTGAAAAAGTTTAGTGTGCAATGTTCATATCTGATCTTAACAGTCTACCTCCACCCTTCGCCACTGCCGGCTATAAAGTTAAAGCCTCTTTCACACATAAATACGTGTGTGGTGATACAAAAAGTGTTTCTAACTAGTTTTTAACCTACATGTCACTTGTACCACTTTCAATATTCAGTTTCACAATTATTTAATTAATTAATTCAATATCAGTGGGTATAGTAATAGTTTTTTGAATAAACTTGTGGATCTATCCGCATCCGTCAATTGTCTGGATAAAATAACAATTTAGTGATTACCCTACGAGGGCTTAGTGTCAAACAACACTATCTACAAAAGTGCAACTTTACAGGAGAGCCAAAAATCGTTATTTTAGATTCTTGTAACTCAAGAAGGGAAACGTTTATTTAAAACCTAATGTTAATATTTTATAATTTATTGTGTATTGTACATTTATCTTGCTTATGATGATGTTAAAATTTATAGGGATAGCTTTTAAAAAATATGAAAACAAGGGTAACTTATGTAGTTAGCGTTAAACTTTACTGACAATTTAATAAGAAATTAGAAAAGATTGACATAACGTTGTTTGACTATCATGTAGCCGTAAATGTAAAATAATGTTATCTCAAATAAAAAAAAAAAACACTTTTTTGTAGATAACGTTGTCTGACTTTAAGCACTCGCCTAGCTGTGTTAAATTCTAGATGTAATGTAAATGTTAATTCATTTTCAGCAAAACACATAGTCGCCACTTTCGACGACAACGGAATAGCGTCATTGGATACGATTCCTTCCATAAAGACAAAGGAATTATCGCTGTCAATGAGGAGATGCAACTTATCGGAAATCCATTCTGCCATCTTCACTAATATAAAGAGCATCCGCTACTTGGATCTAGGATTTAATAAGCTCACAGGTGACAATACTTTTAAAAGATATCCGATACCCGATACAGAATTAGTTGTAACCCAAATTCCCAACTAATATTTAGGGGATGGTAAAACATAGATAAATTATCTATGCTTATCGAATATAAAGACTCCATGAGAGGAAGCGAGCCATCTGTTTGATGTGAAAACTTAAACAAGGCAGAAAGAAGAAGTAAGACAGCTCTGACAAAGACAGGCAAATACTTTGTGTTCAAAGATGAAGTGGTGAATGGAGCAAACCACTCCGACACCAGACTACCATACTAGTCATGGTGGCTATGCTGGCAAATTCGTTCAGTTTGGATTAGTCGAATGGCCTACATGGAATTGTGACTGTATTGGGTATTTTTGGGAGAGAGACACGATAAAATATTGTTTAAATTGAATTTAAATTGTAATGCTGCCTTTTATAAATGCAGGTGACGCAATACGCAGCGAGATCTTTAAAGGGCCTTTCAATATACGGTTGTACGAACCGATCGACTTAGAAGTGCTGATCCTGGAGTCCAATCAGATACATTCGTTGGAACGGCGAATGTTTCAACATATCCCGAATCTGAAAGTGCTCAACTTAAGCAATAACCCGATGCGATTGATAGATTCAGTAACCGCCTTGGCTATATCGAGCGCATCAAAACTTGAGGTAAAAATAATAAACATTTATTCATCTACTGATCCAAACATACAAGGTTTTCTTTAAATAGTGTTACTATATATTCTGATTTCACATCATATTCAAGCGCTTTGATTGCATATTGCATTAACTACAAATACCAATTAAGTCTTCAACATTCAAGTGAGCTGCTAAAACAATCAGCTATTTTTATACATTGGAAATAATACCTTTTATAAGTCCTATATTTACTCCTGGGTTTCATGTTGCAATGTGCCAACTCACAGAATATATTTTGTTTATCAATGGCGACCAATTCAATCACACCAAAACCATTGCCTAATCGGCATCAAGAATTATAAAATCATTCTAGAACCATCATCATCTCTTGGCTGTGATTTTATAGCGCTGGGATCCGTAGTTCTGCAGATCGGCGTTAAAACGTTCATCCGCAGCCATTATATAATGGTAAGGTTATAAATACTCATAAGACTACCTCTGGATATAATATCGACACACAAAGCAGCCATGTACATATATCAAGTGTGGCACACTATCCTCTACGCCACTTCTATGGCTGCCTATGCTGTCAAGGATACTTCCACAAAAGATAAGGTGAAACATGCCACATTGAGGGCGTATAAGAAAATTATAAACAACGCAAAACGTCTGGTCTATGCTGACATAACGCCCTTCAACGAAGCGTCATTGCTCGAGGGATTGCAGGAGAGGAGATACAACAGACTGGCTAGCATCGGACGTAGAGAAGTCCCATCTAATTATGGATCTGCTGGACGAGCTTCTTGGCTTTAGGGTGTGCTTATATGATGCGTAAGTAGGGCTTGAAAGAGTCCCCACTTTGTGAGTATGGTGAGATTCAGACGACGGAGCACATTGTGGAGTTATTCAACATGTATGTCTATCCCGGAGGAGTTTTAACTATACACCAGTCCAAAATGCCTCGATGGTTCCACTGAGACCTATTATATGACTAGTTCAGTGATTTTGTTTTTTAATTTCTTTTGAAGTGTTTTAATTAATTTATTACTTTTTCACTATTGCATATAAAAGATTGACAATCAGACTATGTTGGGAGCCATATTGACAACATCAGAGATTGCAGAGAGAAGCGGTGTATCATTTTTGTATTTACTTGAACGAATACAACGGTAAAAATATTACCAATACCAACGAGAATAGACAATTTATGTCGGTAGTAGAAAGCAATCGTTTTCAATAGGCATAATAATATTATTATCATGTTCACTGCAAATATAGAACAAGCAACAAAGATTATTATTACATGCTACACATTACAATTTCAGGAATTGGACTTATCCTATGCGGGTCTGAAAACTGTACCAGACGATCTGTTCAGGAATCTGAAGCATTTGAGCAAATTAAACTTGTCGGGAAATAAACTTACGACAGTACCGGAGAGTATAGCGGCTGTGGCATCGTCCTTGCGAACATTGATACTGAGTGAAAATCTGATTCAAGAAATCAACGATAATAGTTTCATGGGTAAGTCCAAATAATTTTTAAGTAATCTATTATATTTTCCTAAGAAGATCATATTGGCCTCGAGAAGAGGTTGTATTAACAGTTTTTTTTTGGTTTTATGATAAACGTATGTTAATCAGTTGCTCAACCTATTGGACCCACACACAAAATAAAAAAAGAATGTGAATTTGCCAGACTCGGGATTGGAATCTGGGATGACATTATAAGCCAACGCAGTAGGTAACTGCTCGGTCATATATTATAATACACAAGATTTAAGAATGTGGCGTTCATTACGGCATAATACAGGCATGTCTAACTTCAAGTATGATGTGATCTATTTATCCAGTATGAAAACTAGCAATGATCTACCACACTTTCCCATTGACATTCTTCAAGTTGAACAAACGTATATTTGGTGAAGGACACTGAGGTGTTACAAATTAAACAATGACAATTGTCTTTCAACTTCACCATCACAAAGAAATACTCATTTCTTTGGTCATCGTTTGGGCACTCATTGTCAAACAATTCTCCTGTTTGACGGAAAGGGAACACTACGCCTCAGTTTACTCCTCAGCCTCACTCCTGCGGTAGCCTGCATGTGTAGGAATACGAATTAAGTGATACAACGCATCACGCGGGCTTCCTCTTATTTAATCTGAAACCGATTTGCATGTAAGTTGGTGAAGTTGGTTGGTCCAATATTTCACCAAAATCATATTATATTTTCACTTATACTCAATTCCTATGATGGACAAAATCAATTCAGGGATCGACTGGTTGGATCAACACATTGGACATACCTTGTTTTTTGAAGGGTTTCCTTCAACATATTTGATTTTTAGTCACTATCTAATACAACCAGTCTCTGACTTGCAGGATGCAGCATATATATGCTAGAAAACGGACAAAGGACATCGCTTCTTACATCCAATATACAATGTCAATATGCTTTAATTACAGCAGTCACTTTAATCGGTGTGACAAATTTTAGCAAAAAGTAAAACAATATATTTGCCTACACAATACTCATGGAGATGTCCATATGTGCAAAAATCATACAAATTTTGACTATTGCGAATTTAGCTATACAAGAGTGATATAAAACATATATGCACATCACCTGATACTAGTGGGCCGACCGATGGATGAATAATTATTGCCTTATGCGGAATGTGAAAATCATTTTTAAATGCTAGAAACTATGCACACGTGAAACCTATATGAAATTAGGTAAAATCGTTTCCTATAAAATATATCAATGTTTCAAAACCCATTTTGAATAAAAAAAATCTTGTGTTGATCACAGGTCTTTGGAGAGTGGAATTCCTGGAAGTTGGTAAAATGGAAACACTGACGAGTGTAAAGGCAGACTCTTTCGAGCAACTGAAGAGTCTTCAGATTTTACATCTCTGCCATAACAAGAATTTAAAAGAGATCAGCTATGGAGCATTCGGAAAACTGAAATCGCATTGGCCTGTCAAAGAGGTAAGCTATACTTCTTTCTTCTATGTCCTCACATTCTCTTCAGAGTATGCAGATAGACTAAATTTTTTTATATTGAACAAATATCTAATTAAATCAGGCTATTGGTTTCAAAGTCGGTTACTTCCTGTGGAATACATTATTTGGCTAGGCCTACCTTGAAACACTGAGATGTCAATGGAAAAATAGTCACACGAAAGTGTCCTGCCAACATCTATCTACTTTACAAGTGATATACATTTTTCGCATAGTTTCGAACACGTCCTGACAGAAAGTTGTCTCACGACCCCGCAAGAGCAATTGAATAATACCTATTTAAACTAGCCCGGAAACAAATCAACATATTTTTGTAATAATAAAACTAAACACAATATATTCTACGACTTTTTCCATTGTGTGGAGTTCATTTTACTTGTAAAATAGTATTAAATTCATTGATTTACCACATATGATGGACTTTTAACTAAATTCGTGGAGGTTTGATGCGTACACAATTTCTGATAGTTCGTAATTCATTGGTCGGCCTATTTAGTCCAGTCAAATTAGACCGAAAAATACGTTATGGTTGCAAAAGGTGGGGTAGAAGATATTTTTTTTTCTATTTGTATATATTATGGTAATGAGTGAGCAAAAAACTAGTTTGCCAATTCGGATGACTTCGGCACAACTTTTGGCAGGCAAAAAACTGCAAAATTTTGGGATTTTTTTTGGTTTTTCGCTTATATCTCAAAAACGATTGGTCGTAGAAAAAATATTGTTATATACAGAATTATAGCTTATTAGATTTCCTAATATGTTTATATAATACGTTTTTTTTCTATCTCTAACCGTTTATGAGATATTTGCTGTTGAAAATAGTATATGTATTTGAAAACAGGCGTTTTAGTAAAAATCAAACTTTAATGAGAAGAAATAGCATTTTGAACTTAAGATCTTACTAATAAACAGTTTGGGGTTACAAACTAGACTTTATGGTCAATGGGCCCAGTGGTCCAGATGATGCGTGGGGGTAGTGGGAGTGGTAGAAAGGGCCGCATTCCAATACCGTACCCGGTATGGTCAATCCAGTCCAGCACCATCCAGTCCAGTCCAGTCCAGTCAGTACAGTGGTAGAAAGGGCCACATTCCAATACCGTACCCGGAATGGTCAGTCCAAATCAAACAGCCCAAAACAAGGTGAACTAAGAGGTGTGCACGCACACGCGTGTCCGGACATTATTTTATCGACGCTGTTCTCAGCATAAATTCGAGGGCTTAGTGTCAAACAACACTATCTACAAAAGTGTAACTTTACAGGAGAGCCAATAATTGTTATTTTAGATTCTTGTAACTCAACAAGGGAAATGTTTATTTAAAACCTAATGTTAATATTTTATAATTTATTGTGTATTGTACATTTATCTTGCTTATGATGATGTTAAAATTTATAGGGATAGTTTTAAAAAAAATATGAAAACAAGGGTAACTTATGTAGTTAGCGTTAAACTTTACTGACTATTTAATAAGAAATTAGAAAAGATTGACATAACGTTGTTTGACTATCATGTAGCCTGAAATGTAAAATAACGTTATCTCAAAAAAACAAAAAAACACTTTTTTGTAGATAACGTTGTCTGACTTTAAGCGCTCGAATTATTGTAGTGAAAAGAACATTCAAACCACTTCCATCCATTATCTCATGCCTATCGTTCCCATGAATGACATTAGAGTGTGGAAACCTCCTAGTCTAACTACAATATTATCAAGTTCAGGGTCATCACCCTCTTCCCATCGAACATCTTCCACGATATCTCTGACCAACTGTTTTTGAGATATAAGCGAAAAACCAAAAAAAATCCCAAAATTTTGCAGTTTTTTGCCCGGCAAAAATTGTGCCGAAGTCATCTGAATTGGAAAACTCGTTTTTTGCTCACTCATTACCATATATACAAGTAGAAAAAAAAATCTTCTACCCCACCTTTTGCAATCAAAAAGTACACTGACTGGACTAATTGGTGTCACGCAGTATGCGTGAGGTGTCAGCTAATTAGTATGGAACGGTTTTCGGCTAATGAGATTTTGTATCACTATGATAGAGGTGAACCAAAACTGAACATGGAGTTTTTCATTTGTTTTCATAGTCATAAGTACAGCGAACAATTACAAACCTTATTGATGCAACCGAAGCTTGGTTGAAAAGTGGGTAATATTCATTAGCCACTATTTTTCATATTCTATAATCAATCTTAAACATAGTTTTCTAATCATTGACTAACATGTTTTAATGTGCTTGGAGGTTTTTAGTCATTATTTCAAGATAGTCATTCAGGGAGACAACCGATTTTGAAACCAATAGCCTCAGATTGTGATAGTACACGTTTTGTATTATTTCACATGAATCGTTTTGAGAATATGCCAAACAGCAAAACCCGGGACACTATAAAAAATTCATTCAATTCAAATTTATTTATTTTAAATATTATGGTGAACTTTACAATTTATAAATTTAAGACGTTCACAACATGACATTAAAAAAACAATGAAATAGATGCAGTATTAGAAAAACAGTGTAAACAGTAAATAGGTACAAAAATTATAAAGTAGATACACGGAAGTACACCGAATGAGCTCAGTAGACCATATTTTAAGAATTTATAAAACGCCCACCTATACTGATATGGAATAACATCCGAAGCGATTTGGTTGAACAGAGTTATTGCCCTCCCAATTAGCATCACCAATGGCAAGTTAGTTCTGCACCTTGGGAGAATGAACAACTGATGCTCCCGATTTCTAAGATAGTTAGAATAATATGGTATATGTAGCACAAAACTTACATCAAATAAATTTTAATTCAAATACAATGAAGTCTGTATTCTCAGTCGATAGAACTCTGATCTAAAAGAAACATTTTTATCTTTATTAGATAAGTGCCGCATGTCAAATAAACCCAGATTTTTTAAAATCCGAACAACTTCCTGCCTTGGCAAAACGTTGATTGATTAGTGTCTATTCGAAGAAGACGTTATTCTCTCTATTGCTACGCGTTCAACAGCTGGCATCCAATTTGTATTCTGAAGAACTGTTGGCAGCCAATTATTACCCAGATGCGCGCTATTTCTATTTACACGTCAAATCATCAGTTTAAGGTGGAGTGTAATAGGTATCATAGACATCTAGTGACGGGTTTATGTGACATACAATTAATTGAAAAATCATCTTTGACACAACATAACTTACAGGAAATAATAATTACTTGAATTGCTTTATTAGAAAAAGGTTATTTTTATCTATTTGTTGGGGTAGTGTAGTGCCATAAAATGTTATATATTTATCTGTGATACAAGATTCAAGTATATAACTGTCTTATATGAAAAGTTATAAGCATTTTAGTGTTAACATTTGATTACAATGTGTATTTTAATGAAACACATTATGCAATTTGAATGTTTCTGCCTGACTTGTCCTTTTTAAATACTAAAAACATATAAGTATATTTTTCCCCCATCAATGGATCATTTAAGAATAAGACCTCATTTATAGAATATTGAAAAAAGTTATGCAAAATAATTACAAGATAAAAAGAACTTTTTATATACGTTTTTAAATTTTCTGTTGAATTATTATGCTCAATATGCTCAAACTTGTACTTGATATCGACTGTGATCGATTTTTCGAAAAGTCCTTTTATTAAATATTAACAATGGATACAACTAAATACACGTTCTGTAAAAAGGAAGTAAGCGGCAAATGCCGATTTATTTTTAATTTTTAAAGTTTTAATTTAAGGAAAAAAGCATTTACCTTCAATTTTAATGATTTTTCTGTAATAACTTCTTTAATTATTAGTAGATCGAAAAGATATTACACCAAATCATCAATCATCATGCACCCAATGTCAGTGCCTATTTTTTTTATTAACATTAAACCAAAATCATTCAAAAAACGTTTTTTGTCTCTCCTGTAAAATTTGTTCTGTGTGGGTTACGCCCTTTTTCCTAAACACGGTCGATAAGAAGTAAATAAAAAACAAACAAATATAGAATACTGAAATTTCATTTTGATTTCCATAGTAACGCATGTATATATTAATAATTTAGTAGCTAGGACCACCCGCTTAGCAACCAATAATAGTCTTTTACTTTTTACGGATTTTTCTGAAATAACTTTCCATACAAAACAGAATTAACTGAAAATGAATTCAATTCTGCTTAAAGATGGCTAAAAGAATGCATTGGCATCTTGTTCTGATATATTCTAAAAGTTTCAAATGTCTAGCTAGTCGGGAAGTTAGTTAAAAATCGATTGCAAGATTTGTACTGGACAAACAACCACCGGACAAACAAGAATACGAGCTAATAAAAACGTTGTAAAATAAATAATAATGACCAAATCCAAAGTTTATCTTTGAATTTTTTTTGCATTTTGATTTTTGATTCATATTAATTAATTAAAACACATTTAAAGGTAATTTAATAATGAATTATAATTAAACACAGGTCTCCTAATTCTGTCACGTCACTAGATGTCTGTATTACCCACTACTCTCCCCCTTAACCGACTCACTGCGAAGCATTAAATTAATTTTTAATTACCACATTTAAATAACATGCTAATTATATCTAATGCCCCCTTAATCAGGACACAACAGCTGTGGCGTTTGTGCTGTAAGGATTAATATCTCGCCATTACATTGATGTCAATTGGATGTAATCATGAACTATATTGTACAATAAAAGTATTTTAACTGATAGAAGAGTACACAATTACAAATGACTTCCAATTCACTAGGATGGTATAAACAAGGCAGCAGAATAACTATTATGAAAAAAGGATGAAGAAAAGTTTTAAACACAATTATCGTTTTTGCAATTTGAAAATATTTTTTCCGCATTTGAATTTTTTGATTACGTGCCCTACTGAAAAACGCACAGTGATCAACTATTATATTTTTTTACGGATGACTCAACTTTCGTTGACGTGATTGTACTCTGTACATATTCAATACCTACAGTGATTTTGGGCGGCACGAATATGATAATGATTGTGATAGTTTCGAATATTTTAATTGATGTATACGGTCCACCGGGAAATCAATTATCTGAAATAGATTTTCCCAGCCTAACCTGGTAAACCTAGAATCAACCGTAAAAAAATTAACTTTGACGTATTACAATATTAAATATTGCCCAATCGGTCAAAAGGTTGATAATAACACTACATCTATGGACAATATAGCTGAACCGATACAGTACTGAAGTGTATAAACGGGTAAAAATTTTCAATATTGTATTTTTTTTCGATACAGTTATACTTGAATGACAACAACCTTCGAGTTTTCCCCGGCAGCTTGGCTCTGTGGGGTCGGCTGACGAGCCTCAATCTGGAAAACAACCCTTGGGAGTGCGACTGCGATATGGCATTGGATATGATCACAAGAGCTATTGCTACCAGAATACCGACGGCGAATGAACCAAAGTGAGTCAAATTTTAAATAGTTAAAATACATTTTCACAGTAAGACAGCACATATGAATCTTGGTTTTGCCCAGATAACCTGTTTATGGTGGGACCCTTTAAAAGCAGAAATAACATGTTTATTGGTGCAATTGTTGGTTATCTTTAGATCGCGTTGGCGTTCCTGCCCCTTCCAGTATCTCTTGTTTCCTGCCCAAACTATTGAACATTACTGGTAATGCGGTATATTTATAACATATATTCTATTTAGGATTGGTTATAAGCCATTTCCTAAACCCATAGAGTAGGTATACACAATTGACGAAACATCACAGTAAGCATATATTGCCACAAGAAGTTATCACGATGATACAACATGGTAGAGTAGTGGGAGAGGGTCCGTTTTCGGAGCAGTGGGTTCGAATGCAGAGCCTGTTCTAATTTTTTCTATGTGCATTTGATCCAGAGCAAGGACTCAATGAGTTAGGTGACTGGCTAATAGTCATTCCTCATAAATTAAGTCGCCTAATATAATCTCCAATCTGTCGAGAGCCATATGCTCCACTTCAGAGGGAAAGTGGTGATTTGCCTACTGTCATGACCTCGTTTCATTTTGCCGATCTCGTAAACGACTATATAACCCTTTAAGGAATTCCTGAAAACTACTATGGAGATACTTTAGTTGAAAGGGTAAAATAAAACACACATATCGCCGTTGTAACTAGAAAAAGGTGTCACTCCGTTTTAATCGAACATTGACTTTGAATTCCATCTAGGGGCCCGTCTACACGTCTGTGAATGATGTAATTCGAATAAAATTGTAACATTGTTAAATCATGGATGATTTTAACTCCATAACCATATATTTGTAAACGAAACCATATGTTTTTTGTCCCTCCTGTAAAATAACGTTTTTGGAGTTACACAATTGTCTAGTTTCAACAACGATATGTGTCGCTGAGTTTCAAAACCCACTATAACACTTTTCCATTATGTTGAGAAAATCAACAGAAACTTTTTGAACTAAAAAGGTTTTTGAATGTTTCAGTAGTGTTATAGCGGGATTTGATAGACACATTGATTTTGTTTCATAAATGACAGTTAATCGTAGCGGCTTTTGAAAGAGGCGATAAAATTTTCATGTAGAGATTTTAATAACGAATCCAACGATATATATATCTTAATTATTTAAAAAAAGTGTTATAGCGAGTTTTGAAACTCAACGACACATATGGTAAAATGTTACATATTATTTTATCGCAAAATAAATATATTCATGTAATACCTATTATGATGGGGTCTGGAAATCGAAAATTAGCGCAGTGGCCATAGCATTTCTATGAAATGCTTCCCAAACTTTCACTGCCTTTTATAATAACAAAATATAATTAAATTGTTGTTAATGAATTTTAACGTTATAAATAGTTTTGTAAAAAAATATCAATATCTAAAAACTAAGAAATTTATACACTAGTAATAGCTGCCTATTTTACATAATGACAACCATTGATATCACTAATACAATGAGTAATCTTTCTAATGATAAGAAAAAACCTGATGAATCAGACTATTTTTGAGAATCAAGTTTGAGAGTCATAGTATTATTGTGGTTGTGATAATTATTCAATTACCTTACTTATGAGATAATAATGTTATGATTAAGAATGACCGTGCAGGATATAACTTCCATATAATATACTTATCATGATAGATAATAAACACACTAGTGACTAGTTTTCAAAGTTTTGCATCTAAATATTTTTTCACGGCACCCTAAACAAATATCAATTAGTGGGATGGGTGAAATCTGCTATTCTTCACAGTTTCTCAGATCTCGACACAGCTACTCGGTGATATACTTAGGAAAAATATCACCCTTGAGTGGACTTAAAATGACTTTCCATATTTCAATATTTTATATACAAAATATGAATTCTAAAATACTCATACACTAATTAGCGCTTACCCTTCACGGGATCTATTCTCAAAAAGTTATATTGCCCCATTCCTTTCTTAATTTTTAATTTTGACCGTGTTCTATTTTTAGAAGATTATAAGGGCCTCTACAGAGTGAGGGTTTGTATTAACACATTTTTGTTTTTACGAGAAATGGATGTTGGCCACTTTAACTGCCGAAAACGAATTTATGCGGCCGTAATTACACCAATTCTTACGTTAATTACGCCAATTAACTAATTTGCCACTCGGGATTCGGGTCTGGTTTCCACGACTTATAAGCAGACACGCTAGCTGCTTGGCCATTGTTTCTTTGTCGTCTTTCTGAATTTGTCGCCCCCAAACAACGCATGACCTCTTTGACACATGGAATTTTACTTCAGCTACATTCATTTCTCTAGAATATAATTATGTAGACTCTCCAAATTATCTTCCTAAAAGTATTTTCGAAACCACCAAGGTGAGATAGGTGCTGTTCAAACACAATTTTATATCGTGAGAAGAAGCATCAGAGGTCAGAAACCGGTATCAATTATTGTGATCGTGTGTTAGCGTGTTGTATTGAAATTGTCTGGAATTATTACAATTTTCAAACAGCTTGCAGCGCATTGGTCGTGACCCCAGTCGCACAGTTTGAATACCACTGCAATAGTCATTAATATTCAATTGCTTCACAAAGGAAAATAGGTCATCTATTTATTAATAGAGAATACATTTATTTTGGGTTAAATTATATAAAATTAATTAACAATATTAAATTCCATTAGTTAGTTTTTCAGTTACTATGGAAATAAACTATTTGTTCCTGCTTAAGGGCCCACATACTATATTATGATAATATCAAAAATAAGAATATATGGTATTTTTGGGAGCGGTCTGTACATTTTGTAGAGTTTGTAGGATAGATATATATGTCGTCATGATATTAAAAGAGAATTGTTGTAAACGTTATTTTAAAATTAAAATGAAAACTATATTTTCATAGATGTATGGTCACAGCAATTTTTCAAATTCTTCTTTTGCTGAATTATACTATACAGTTAATTGAAATGTTATCCAAAATATTATGGCAAATTATGTGTGGTAAACTTTCTGTTGGAGTTTGCAATTGACTCGTAATTTTGGAAAAATTGTAACGTTTTGTGTTCAGTATTTGCAACGATATACGACCAGAAGAAGCAGGCTAAAACTCTCCAGCTAGAAGAAGCTACTAATGACTGCCGTATGCTTTTGATACTACATAATATGACAGTAGCCACTTTATGGCCATACTTGTCGCACTACTTATGATAAATGTGCATCCGTTTACACGTGCAATTGTCTGGGTATGATATTACGCATCACAACTATGAAACAAATTATAATGAATAATATTTATTTTAGATGCATGAGTCCAATAAAAATGAGTGGCGTCCTACTGAGAGATCTAAAGCCGCACCATCTGTGCTCGCATGCGAGATTAAACGGAAGCGCGCTCGACGACAACAGCCCGCCTCCCATGACAAGCCACAAAATGTTGGTGACGATCACCAAACAGGGAAATGTGTTTGTAGGTTTCATACTCGTCGTAGTCGCGATGTCTTTGGGATTGACGACTGGCTACATTATCAGTTGTTTACGGCGGAAGTTAAAAGATGTTCAAGACGTGCCCGTCCGTTACACGAATGTGGCGCATTGAAGAAAAGCTTTCGCTGAATATTCTAAGCATGTACAATATTTGATAGAATTACATTATTGCAGCTGACATGAGGAATTTCTCGAATTCAATGGGTTGCATAATGCAGCAGGGATTTAATTTATGACAAATTAGTTTAAGATTATGCTAATGTAGCTTTACTAGTGGTTAAGACAATACTAAATGATTACTTAATGTTTAGATTGAGAAATAATTTTTAATCATGAGCATTTATAGTAATGACACAGATAAAATAAAGTATTTATTATAATATAATTTGTGTATAGTTTAACTCACTGCAATAATTAGTGATATTGTATAATATTATAGATTTCGCAATATTACAGAATCAAACAAGTTTTTTTCGGCAGATTGTATCAATTTATTAAGGGTGGTAATTGACCTAAAAAAATTTATGGGAAGAATGTGGTGCCATCTATTGGAAAATTATCAAAGGGGTACACAATTCTACTAATGAGATAAGCGACGATTACACAGGTGTCTAGTAGATCAATATGGCAAACAAAATGATAATTTAAAAATATGACACATGTTAAATGGAAATATCCCTGTTCAATATTATAAGATTTGAAATATTTGAAAAATACACAATAAATTCATCCTAAATCCAGTGAGGTTTTAAAACTTCATCTAAATATTCAAGTCATAATATAATAATTGTTTTTTTTCCTAGTTATGTCACGTAAGGATGACTGTCCAAGTGTCCACTATTTATTATTGATCATCGAAGCACACACAAAACCACACGTGATTTGCAGAATTATTGCTCAGAATAAAATAGTCAGCAAAGAGATTCCTTTACACAATTCCCTATTGTCTGAAGAAGGAAGATGAAAGTTGAAAGATAAAACTGTGGAATGTCCCAGACATTCTTAGACGAATGTTTAACGAAAAAATTTCCAACTCAAATTAAATATTTCATTTTATTTGTTCAGGTATAATATATCGTATTTCTAGTCCTTTGCTGGAATTATGGATGGACGTGACTATAACAATATTAAATTATAAGAATTTAGTTGTATGTAGTGTATTTTCAGTGTGTGATCAAAGATAGTGTAATTTTATAGGCAGTTAACTCATTAGGTCCAAATTAGACTCTTTGGAATTCACAAGTATTTAATATTACAGATAAACTTTTATTAATTCCGGATTCAAGTTCACATGTTGGTTTTTAAGGACAGATCGATCCGCACCTGGAGGGCAATTTTTGAATCAAGCAGTATCTAAGCTATTCAAGCAGCCTGCTTCGATTTTGTATGAGAAATTTAATTTTTGCTTCGATTTGTACAACCGTAACTGAAAGTCGTACTTTTGAGCTTCACACGTTTCGGCGCTAGTTTGTGCTGGTGGTCGTCCATGTTAATTTTGATAGATCGAAAACAGATTGAATGTCGTAACTTGCTGTTATTTATTGTTTTTTTGCAAATATAGGTACATACATATTTTATTAATATTAGGTTTGTAAAATACTTTGTAAGTTCTGTTTACATTCTCATATTTACCATTGTAATATCAATATTAGGTACTTAAAAGGTAAATAGCCAGTACCGAAAATTGGCTATCGAGGAGTCCATAGACTAAAATGTAATGCTCACTCTTACGCGATCATACTTACGTACTTACTGGTTAAAGGACCTCTCGAAAACACATTGGATCAGCAGAAATATGTCACAGAAAAGATTACAAAATAAGGGTTGTGGAAGGAGTAAGGGGAGGCACTTTCATCGGGCTGATGAAGACTCTTCATATCGAGGTTGCTAAGTCAAATGGACATAATGTACATTTTTGCGGAAACGAGCTAATTGAAGGGTTAAGGTTAATAAAATTGCATTTTCAGCATATTTAAAGTACTGTCAGTAAGAGTTGTTTTGTGGCAAAGTTACAACTTTTTTTCGTAGGCGCTAATGAAAAAGTTACATGCGAAAACAATAAAATCATTATTTCATTTTGCTTTCTATAATATTGCAAATTGTCCCTTACGATTTATCAATATTATTATGATTCAATACGTTGTCTGGAGTCGACAAAAATCAATCCAATTAATCGATAGGCGCGTATTATGTATAATACCTGTTCCGTGCCGCTCAAATTATTTGTGTAGGCCAGGAATTGTTCAAGTACTTTCTCTGACTTGCGCGAGAGATCTCTGAAGGTGAAGAAGGTGTCCAGCTTATCGGAGCAGCTGGCGCATACTACGTGTGGCAGCGGGTCATTAGGAGATACCTGCAATACAAAATATATATATAGTAAGCCCTATTTATTTATCATTATCTTATATCGACAAGTGAATGCACAGACATTGTATCTCCGATTATTACCCAAAAAATATTGTACCTTTCAGAAGAAACATGCAAACTTTAAAGCTAGAATATAAGAAAAATATAAAATGCTAGTTTTAGTTCTTGGCACGGAATACTATTTATTTAGATACAAAATTTATTCAACAAAAACTCTTCACTAGTGATTTCAGAATCGTCAAAAATATGCGCAATCTCAACCGTCTATTTTGTCACTCTTGAATCATTGTTGTTCGTAAAAAGTTTTTAATCCTTTTTAGTCAGAACAATAAATGATCTTTCTCCTTTTACACTCACAAGCATGGTTTACCTTTTCTATGCCTCACGATATTACTATGGTAAGGTAGCAGATTTTTAACTTCACACGTTGAATGGAGAGTGAAGCTTATACTACAATCGAAGTAATACTGATAATTTGTGGCTTAGTATTTCATAATTATTCAAACAGAAGTCACTGTGTGTTTAATTTTTTAGATTAAGCAAATCAATCGACAGTGGCTAGTAATTTGAGTTTAAAGTCGGCCGAGATAACTCGCTGAAGGCATAAAACTAAAAAAATCAAAGCATAATAATTAACACTGTGCATAAATTAATATCTGTAAAACAATGTGATTTTTATATGCATTTCAAATAGCCTATGCCGCTAAAATACTAAGCCCGAGGCAACTGTCTTTTCTACACTGAATGGCCTGGGTATTCGATATTGTTTCATTCAAATACATATCGACTGCTGAATCTGCAAACCAGCCAACTGCACTTTTTAACCAAAAATGAGATTTTGATGGCATTTTGTTATAAAGCATGTTTCCTATGCTCACACAAAATTTCAAACTCCTAAACCTATAAATAAATGTGTTACCGTTCTTCACACAAATTCGCAGGTGCCAAATTTCCAATATCGTAACTGGAACTCCGCTATTTATAAAACTTTTCTCTATATATAAAAGGGAAGCTAAATAGTGTATTAATACATTCATAGTGCAGCTTATTTACAAGTGTATTTTAAAAATTATTAAATTCCGCTTGATAGTTAAATTATTTTTTTCTCCTTCCTGAACAATTTGCCGAAATGGAGTTGGCTGGTTTGCAAACAAAGTAGTCGATATGTCCATTTCGCTTACAATTTTCAATCGATTTGTCATTCAAATTTGATTATTTCAAAACATAAAACTGGACGTGCATCAATATTATGTTGCCGCTACCCAAATCAAAAAAAAAATGGTCTATACAAAAAAAAACAATGCAACATCAACTCAAGAGTCCAAGAAAAATCTCCAGCATCTAATTATTTATACCTACTAATCCTTAGGAATTGTCACCCGTGGTTCCTTCACTAAATATTAACTCTAATGAAGCCAAAAGACGGAAAGCTGTATCATTCATATTAATGAGACATACCTGGGCAGAGTTGTTATACAAAAAAACATAACAGACGACTTTGAAACTTGTCAATACATGACAAAAGAATGAGATTCAGAACCATATACTAGCATGTTCGCCAATTTAATTACAAGCAACAAAAATGTCACGGCGTGGTCAATCGTTGGCAGCAGGGAGCATATTATTAATACTGTGTAAATTCTATAAATGCACTACTTTAGATAAACTGCAAACACACATTCAACGCGACACCCACTTAATCCAAGCTCTGAAAAGCCAACAAATTGTCACACAGACATGATTCAATCCATACATTCAAAACACTCGAAAATCATACGATAAAAAGAACCGGCTAAATGTATTGAACAAGAATATGTTTAATGATATCATATTGCTGGAAAATTCAAAATAGGTAGAAATATTCGATGCGACAAACATAGACCATCCAAAGCAACCCGCCCCGCACCACACTAAGTCTTAATCAAGCATATCACGCGGCCCTACGTTTGGATGTGAAGCATCAATAGTTTTTTACATATGGGAATGTCCACTTCTAATATGCACTTAAGTGTGCTTTGACTGAGTTTACAAAAACTTTCTAATAAAAGTAAGTGCCCATGAGAGAGCGGAGCATAACAAATAAAAACTAACAAAAACAATTCTAATTAAAAAATACATAGTACAAAAAACAAAGCTAAAACAATACTGATATACAAAACTACGTGCAGAGATTTTCGAGACGGGTCCATCAATTAGAAACAAACCGGTGTGGTGGTTTGTATTTAATTACCCGAATTACAGCCGAAAACCATACGCACAAATTCAATTTGTTCTAACAGAATGCTAACAACAACTATTTTAACTATAGCCGAAAGCGACAACCCTATTGAGCGCCTATTAACCTCGTTGCAAGTGCGAACGACGTATGTTCAACGTCCAACGAACAATGTTACATCGACTCTATGTGCAGATGCAGATACAGAATGTCAATGAGTTGCAGTCGCACCGAGTCTGTACATTGTGTGATATCAACTAAATTCCAAGGATATGGTCATTGAGTTACAGTTGCATGAGTTTATATGTGGAACCTGAGTATGCTAAATTATGAAGTGCCTTCCTTTCGATATAAACTGTTACTAATTAAGAATTAGGTATTTTAACTGCCGTATTCATATACATTTCAACCGCGTTCAACGTAGTAAGCCGTTTATCGGCCGATTAAGGAAACTATAAAAAATGCATACGTCACGAGATGCGCACAGGAATGCGCACCAAACTTAAAATGGCGGCGATCTGCGCGAGCTGTCAGTGTCACTTTAATACACAATGACTTCATCACAACAAGCGTTTAGTAGGAGGCTTGAAACCTTCGTTGGTTTTATAAATTATTGCGAAAATGTGTGTGAAACAGAAAGGAGGAGACGCTTGCGACTGCAAAAAAGATACATCAGAGATATGGACATTTGTTATTCCTTGGCTTCGCCTATTGAATTCGACTGTTATCCTAGCCCAGGCGGCACGTTTTCGCGCGTTGCTGAACGTATTTGTTATCCGCGAATTTATTATCAATGTTTCCCTATCGGCACAGCTAACTAATAGTTCCTTTTCATCTTGCGTGAAGTTAACTGCCCGTCGTCGTTGTGCCACAATAGGATTCATGATGATGCTAAAAAATGAAAATGATGCTAAGCTTGTAAAAATGATCGAGATCGTGGGTCAATGGAGGTGTTTGTAAATATTGACAATGATCCGTGAAGCTGTATTGCCATATTATGGAAATATTTACTGGGTATACTTTGATCATTTCGTGCATTATGAAGTATAAAATAAATATGATTTTATAACAAATAAATTATTTAAAGTTCATGATAATTATTTATTTATAATTATTAAATTTATATGGTACCGTTTGCACATTTTTACACCGATTCACAATTTCAAAATTTTAAATTAATTTTCGGGAAATTTAAATTTTAAATTAGGTAACATTACCCATGGCATGACGCGTATTACGTCGGCGACGTGATGTCACTATTCGTCAGATACATTTAGGTTTATGCATGCAAATTTGCAGTAAATAGCTTGAATGCAGTTTGCTGTTATATGCATACGCCTGGAGACATTAAAAAAATATTCAAAATAAAAATATTTTAAATAAAGCTAAGTAAGTAATACACGAACATAACAATATACTTAAAACAAATTTAAAAAAACTCAATACAGTGAGACACAATCTTATTTTAGAATAAGCAAACTGTGGCAACATTTTTATTATACAAATTTAAATTCAATGTTGGTACAAGTTGGTTATGGGAAAGCCAGCGGCAAACACATTTTGAAAACAGCCAATATACTGGATTATTTGTTAGGTTGGGTTAGTTTAGGTAAGGTTAGGTTTTCATTTTTGAATTCATGAATTTTGCCAAAATCGGCTATGACAATTAGAGCGGTTTCTGCCTGGCTTCCCCACAACCGACTTGTACCTCAGTGTTTAATTGTTGTTCTTTTGTTTCTGTGATTTGTGCGTTTGACTCGAAGTTTTAAATTATTATCATAAAAAAGATTTTGTGCTGCTGTAGGGTTACACAATACATATTGTGTATTACCACATTTATATAGACTACATCATCATAGTTTTCACCCAAGTTTATGGATATTAACCTGAAACTGATGAGACAATATTTATATAACATTGGCCACCTACCTCTCACGAATTTAGTCTCATGAGAGAAAGGGCTCTCCATATTCAACATTCTTATAAATTCAGAAAGGTTTAAAATAATTTTATAGAATATTTAAATTCACATGACACACCTAGTACATAACACTGATTACTGGGAAACAATGATTAAATAACAAACACCCACCACATTAATAAAGTTATTCTACTCTTAGAATATTGCACAATAATGCATTGTTTTTTTTTTTAATTCAACAAAATAATATTTAAAATCACTTCTATATTGGTGTCAAGTCACTATTTATTTTCAAAAACTCATTTATGACAATTTAATATTCTTGTTTTTGTGCAGTTTTTATTTGTTTATTTAACGTTATTTCCGGTATTTTAAATTTAATAAATACATTTGCTTGAATAATCGTACACGTGAAATTGTGTTATAAACAAAACAGTTATATTTTAATAATTATCTTGAATTTTGTGACACTAATCAGTGTGTTAAAAAGTTAACCAATTTTCTTGTTTGTAATCCTTTGTCTCAAAGTTCATACAATCTGACAAGTTACTATCTCGAAAGAATCACGGTAGCATCCGCACGTTCATTAAAAAGAATGACAGAATAATCTATTTGACAAAAAAATACCATTAGTCATCGAGAAGTTTATATGGATAGGATATTGCGTAGGCCGTAATATGATATCACAAAGCGAAAATACCCAGCAGGCGCGAGAAAGTGGTATAATGGCGCTTATCAGCGATCTCTGTAAGATCGAACCCTGCCAAAAACTTTCACACAAAACTTATAGCGATAAAAAATGAAAACGTTATCGCCGAGAGAAATAACAACACGGGATGTACCATAATAGAGAGGCATGCCATTATCTTTTCGGGAAGACGCGATTCGCTCTTATCACCGTCAAAAATAGATAACTTGACATCGGTGCATCTGTCGCCACAAAAAGATAAACAAAGGCGACACACGGAGTAAAACTTCGGCGGCACATTACACATATTTCTTATTATTACAAAAATGTTATGTATATACAGTAACTGAAACTCTTCATTTATAAATAAAATAAATATGACCCGCTGCCTTTAAAATAAAAAAGTTTTTCTCGGAAAATGTGTAATGCAAGCACGCAGCGCGATACATTGCGATTGTCGGCAGTGCCATCTATATTCCAAAGAAATCACAATCACACTATGTTCGAAACCTATTAAATGCAATTTGATAATATTCTGAACATTAATGAATATACCTACGATGTACGATACTATACGTCATCCTGCAGTGAGCTGGTTTGTATCCTGACTGATCCTCACTCTTTCGTTTGGGAAACTGGGGTACTTGTCAAATAAAAAGACAGTCGTTTGCGAGATAATTTATTTTTATATTATCTTCTTGCAGCATTTTAGTAGGTATTTATGTTTTATTAGTTGAACAAGCTGTTATCATTGGCATATTATCATAATGGCTTTATGAACCTATCTACCTAGGTCCAAATCAAGAGCTAAAATAAAATAAAGTTGACCTCATAAAGAAGCTACTGCCAGGTTTAAATGATTATTAAAGCCGCGTTGACACGGTCCAAGTACGATCCAAGTACACTTGGACCGAGTGCCATCCAAGTGCATTCGTATGAGACATCTTCAGGGCTCGAAATGGACCGGAGCGCCGTTCCTGTTCGTGAAATCGGTAAAATTATTGCTCCGTCTCGTGGAAAAAATAATTTGACCGTCTGAGCTAGATAAGCCATATAATAGAAAATCTAACACACTTATTTTTATGAAATAAACATAAAATTTGATAACTATGTGAATATCTTCAAAAAACTATTGAGCGCTCCGGTTCGTAATATTTTTCATTTCGAGCGCTGGACATCTTCATACTAATTATTCCTAAAGCGTCAATTACATTGAGCTTCTTTACGAGCTGTTTATTGGCGAATTTACAATCTGCTTGTAAAGTCGCCCAGTGCAATCATTGGACAAGCTAACAAGCAGCTTGTAAACACTGCCGAGAAAAGTTGACCGGCTTTCAACTTTTCTCGGTAGAGTGTTTACAAGTTTTACAACATGCTTGTTAGCTTGTTCGATGATTACACTGGGCGACTTTACAGGCAGATTATAAATTCGCCGACAAACAGCTCGTAAAGTAACTCAATGTAATTGACGCTTATCCAAGCTACTTGGATCGCGTCCTATTCATCCAAGTTAACTTGGATAGGAATAAATAGTATGAAGCTGTCACTTGGATGGCACTCGATCCAAGTACACTTGGACCGAGCGCCATCCAAGCGCACTCGTCATACAAATTACTCCTATCCAAGCTAGGTACTTGGACCGCGTTCTTCTCATCCAAGCTAGCTTGGATAGGAATAATTAGTATGAAGATGTCTCATACGAGTGCGTTCGGTCCAAGTCAACTTGGATCGTGTCAACACGGCTTAGCCTAGTTTTGCCTACCGTTTCAACGAGTGCATTCCACAATTTTCTTTTGTTTTCTTCCCCATTTGACGACATTCTGAACATCACAATATTCACAATTTTCTCTGATCTGTTCAATTTTATTACGATCTCTGAAGGTTTTGCCCACTTGGAAGGCGACGATGGCTTTCAAAACTTGGCAACACTACGCACCAACTGTCAGTTGTCACTCGAAAGTGCGCTATGCAGAATGTCAATAAGTGATAAAATTGTTATGAATATAATATGCAACTTTTGCTAGTATTCATTGATTATACGTTCGGAAAATACGTAAAATGAAATACCATTTGTGAATATCTTATCTTTACATGTGATTCCTTATTACTTCGAAGAAATGGACGCATTTCTTTACTATTTCCTTGTGTTGACTGTGATTCTCCCAGTTATGCTGTTCTTCAACCTGTGGGCAGGCCTCGGTTGGGGCCTCTTCAAAAACAATTAATTGTTTACCTTTTAAGCACTGTGTTATAATATAATTTGAATACCGCATCAGCTGTTGACTGTGGCAATGAAAATTTGTACCTAATGACATTTCTTTTTGCTTATATTAAAATATAATACTTTATTAATATCATTTAAGTAATAAAATAAATTTAATAATTATGTCTTGCTTTATTTTTTTAACCTATTCAAAACAACTTTTTCGTTCTTGTCGGTTTATGAAAATAGCCAACATACTGGATTATCTGTTAGGTTTTCATTCTTGAATTAATGAATTTTGCTAAAATCGGCTATGAAAATTGGCCCGGTTCCTGCCTAGCTTCCCGTAAACCAACTTGTACACATTTTTAATAAATTATTTATTGTGGGACAGTGTTTCAGTTATCTATTATTTATTTATATAAAAGAAAATCATTTATATTTTAAATAATATGTAAACGACAAGCACATCATAGGAAATTGAACTTTACTCAGAGAGTTCGCTATTCGAATGGGAATAGCTGGAGCAACATTCAACTCGATGTGGAATGTCTAGGACTCAAAACTAGTCAGTTAAAACTAAATGCCGCCTATTCTATGTTGGAATTTATTCATTAGTATATTAAGTACTTACGAATTTTAAAATAAAATGCCATTTTTGCTCCTAAGCATATGGACACATTCCTTCAGAGTGGTAATTACGAGTATCTTAAAAGACTTATGAGAAATAGTTTTTACATTTTTTCAATCTAATGGGATCTTCCCCCATTGAATAAATAAAACGTATTATTATGCAATAATCTAAATGTATGAAAAATTAGACTATCCTGCAGTGGCGATGGGTGGAGGTGGGGTGGATCCACCATAGATAGTACATACTAAACTTTGTCAGTTATACGTATTTGTTTACATTGAACTACGACTACAATTTACAGATCTAGTTTTTAAAATTCAATTAAACCCTGGGAAACCAAGCCATAATACGCATATGTCTATAAAATATTTTAAATTATGCCATTAAATCATACATCATTTTGGATATTTAATAGATAATAAAATATTGTTTCCTACTATTGTTTGGTTTAGACAGGGTTTAATGAATTATAAAAAACTAACCAACAACATGAGTGTAATAATATGTATTCTTAGTTCAACGAAAACAAAATGAAAAAGTGCAATATATAAACATATTATATTCTATTAAAATGTCAGTGGTAGCAATCGGCGATTGCCAGCTGTTCTGCTAGGCCTATCAGCCTGAGGTGGTGTCAGACGATATTGTAAAGGCCAGACTCCAGAATAGACTATGCATATGACCCCAAATTTGTATTGGCAGTGACGACTTGCAAATCGTAAAATTGACAAATCAGCGAAATGTCAAACTGTCTGAGGTGAATGAAAATCCACCCCGAAGGTAAAACTATAGCGCCGTCTATGCATACATAACAATTATATTAATATCCAACACCGCCAAGCTGTCTGCAAGAACTAGCGAGACAGACGTGACGACCGCCAGCTGGCTCTGCTAGTTATTGGATTATTGTTTCAAATCTAACCATTGGGTAAACACACATTGAAAAAATCACATGCATTTTTTATGCTCATAGTACTTATTTGGGTAGTAAATGACAATCACAAAGTTTTGCAAATAATGATGTGTTATTTGCTGTTAGCTGTTCACAAACAATCCAATGCCACTTACAAAGAGAATAGGTGTTGATAAGTATAATATTTTATAGTTATCAATTCAACTATAGGTAGTGAAAATGCTCTGGAATTGTCATCAAATGTCGTAATACAGGAAGTTCAAAAAATCCCCTAATATTGTAGTAATTTTTGGACAATTACACAATTTTTTATTATTGAATTTTTAAATTACCAATAGTTATCATTCATAGGTAATTTTTTTTATGTTATTAATGAGTGGTTTTCAAACTACTTTATTTCACATTGCCCTTAGTGTCAAGACAAGAGCTTTTTTATAGGTCTTCTAAATTTTTTTTTCCTCAGTGCTGTCGGCTTTACCGCCCAAAATGAGAATTCCATCCAAAATCGAAGTAAACATTCCAATCAGAGACATCAAGATGGCAAGTGTGACGAGTGAGAGAAGTTTTTTAGCTCTACACCAAAAACAAATTCCGAACAGGACTGTCGAAAGCCTTTCCAATTTTTTTCGAATAGCGCCGTGACATCCCTTTGCAGTGACCTCGAGGAAGGAACCCATAATGTAATCTATGAAATAGGTTTGGGAAGGTTCCAAAGTATAAATAATAACAAACAATGAATCGTTTAAAAAAATAATATTTATTTTATGTTTTAAAAAATAAAGCAGAATTTATACATCACAAATAAAGGAGTCCTTATCTTATCACAGGCAAATAATATTTTTCTAAATAATTTCTAAATACTGATTGTCTTAGATTTCATAGACCGACAGTTAGGTATAATATGCGGACATTCTGACAATAAGTCCTATTTCATATTTTTGTCGAAAATAGTGTTTTGCATGGATTGCCAATTTAAATCTATTTTAATTGGTTGTATGTGCTCAAAAAACCCGATGCTTGCTCTGTTATGGAGGCGTTCCATTGCCATGCAAGTCAGACAACATGGAGCTGTTCCAATCTAAATAAAAAGTTCTCAAAGTAAAATAACATGGCAGTCAGACTAGGCCATCATGTTAGCGTACTGTAAAGGTCAGCACCATTTTCCACAAGGAGGGTGGAATGCAATGCTGACTTGTGTGGCAATGAAGTGTTGGCATTACATAACAGAAATATTAATGGCATTATCTTTTTCCGTCAACATTTTAAATAGGTACAATGTTAAAATGAATGAAAAATACGTAAGTACAGAAATTTCATAAACTCAATGCAATTGATAAAACAATTTTTTAGGTTAGGTTAGGTAATAAGTGTAAAAAATAAAACTATACAGCTACCAAGTTTACCACTGTCAGCGAACATGTTTTTTTCGTGTTGAGCATCTCTGATGAGGGTGGATGGAATACCGACATCAACAGGAGAATAGCAATGAAAGATGAAAAACACTATCAAAGCGACAATTATGAGTCTAGTAAGATCTCTTGTCTTCCCAATTTGTATAATGCCTTTCAGACTAGGACGATTAAAGCAAGAGAAAGAGGTTAGACACAGAATATGATGTTGGAAGCGGATGCTGAGTACCATAGGCACCCAAACGTATGAACGAGTCAATCATCAATGAATTCTAGATACAAGATAGAATCTCCGATTTATCAGTCATGCAAAGAGGACGACTACTTGGAAAAACTAATGTTATTTGGTCATATCGAAAGTCGGAGACGATGAGGAAGAGCTCCCTCAAGACCGAATCAAGAATGCCACAAGTTTTTAACTGATCGCACCATTCGTGATGCCAAGATGGGTGAAAAAGACGGAACGATGACCAAATCAACCGGGTCACAATGCTCGGTCGTCAGGTCCCGGTAAAAAAAAAGAAAATAAGTTATTTTATGAGTTGTTCCAATCAACCTTGTATAGTTGGTAATTTTGTAGATTGGCTATATTGCCAGAACGCCTGCAATCCATAGCTATATAAGTAGGTATATATAATTATTATCACTTTACTTCAAAATTAGAAAAATATAATGGGTATAATAAAGTACGAATAACGATATAGGACATTTAAAAAAATCTTGGCCATAAACTCGGATTTTTTATATTGCTACATGGACGATCAGTCTGTAAACGTAAACCATATTAATTTTTTAAGCAGTATGAGTCAGCACCTTAGGATTAAAGAAATTTATCTTGATTTTTAGCGGTTTTGAGTTACGTATAATACTGGAAATAAACTAACATATTACGTTAAGTGATAAAGGGATTTATTTAAAAAATTACGCACCCAAAGATCATTCAAACGTATCTCTTGAAAACACTTTATTGTTAATGTCAGTGGAATGTAAATTTACTTGTGTTTGGGCTCTCCTGTGACGTAGAAAAAGATAATATACGTTTCTTTGACCCTAAGGGGGGCCAATTTATAGTCCAAAATAAATAACCAAATTACAGACATTAAAAACTCATAAAAATACTTATATTAATGTGACAATACATAGAAACAATGAATAAGTTTAAAAAGAAAAGATCAAAAAATATAATTAAAAAAAAAAAAAATTAAATATTAGCGATTGATTACTTATAAATAATATGCAAATGCTGCTCTCAATTTTTGGTAAAATGGCAATTATATCTTTATAAATACATAAAGAGCCTGTATAATATAATGCCCTTGCAGCGGTGTGCTTGATTACGTCAATACAACTGTATTTTATGTGTACATATAACGCACAAGCGAAATCAGTAAAGCAATAGCTACAAACTAATTTGATTTTTGCAATACAAAATCTATGACTCCTTGTTATATTGAAAATAGGAAGTATTTATCCATTTCAATTATTGGGATATCATTCTTAAAGACACTGAGATTTATTTATATATTAAATTTATAGTTGTATAAAGTAGTCATATCGAGGGTTAAGAAATGATGTAAGTAACATTTTGTTCATATTACGTTTTTTGCATTATTTAATATATTGGTATAGATCCTACCATCGTAAATCATCAGGTTTTTGAATTTAGAATTAAGATCATTTTTAAATATTACATAAAATTATTAAAAATAATATTTAGCTTATAAAAACATTTGAAATGATATCTCGAATCTACTATGTGAACTATTCAACTAATGATAACTGGTAAATGCATCATTTTGTTTGCCGCCAGCCACCTGTCAGATGCACGTAAGTAATCCTCATACTACCTACATACATACATTCACTATTATAGATGACAAAGACATTGATTTGTAATATCAAATATTATCAAACACATAGTGTGCACGCGACTATACTTATTTTGTCACTTACGAGGTCTTGTTTCTTAACCCTTAATATTATGTTAATTGAGGTTTTGAAGATTACAATATTTACAAGAGAGTTAGGAGCTGTTTTTACTTCACCACATGCATATTTATCCATGACATATTTATGCATGAAACAGAATTCAAACCACTCTGCATGGAAGGATATAATGATATTTATATTTTTTCATGGAATAGTAAAGAAGGATCATTTGAGAACAAGACCTCAACTGCTGAATGTTGAAAACAGTTATGTAAAATTTGCAATCGCATATTTAACTTTGAAGTCCATTTATTCAGTTTGGTTACTGGTGGACATGTATAACTATAATTCTCAGGACCTCAATTATTAACATGTTAACAAACAGCAATAGTTTTATTAATAATACTTATTACTATATGTAAATAATCTAGTTGTCTTTTATAATGAAGTTTGACTTATTTGATTATATATTCTGATTATAATATGAAAATATAGGTTAAAAAAGAACATCTTAATATCATAGAATACAAAATGTAGCACAACGAATTGATAAACTTGACAATGCAATATTTTAAACCCCGTAATTTTTTTCTTTGGTAATGATTTGTTTTTTGTCTTCCTTATTCTATTTATTTTGTGGGGCTACCGGTACACTTTTCCAGGCTAGGGCGGCAGTTATGTACCCAACCTCTGACAGATTTAACGTCTATGGGCGGAAGGCATCCACCAGGACGCTTAACATTACCATATCCCCCCCGATTCCTTCAGCCATATGGAATGCAGAGATCGCCGGAGAGATATAATGAAAGAAGCTTTTGAATTTAGTCACGATCGTTCAGAGAAGAATACGACAGCGAAGATTTCAATTAGCTTGGAATATAATACATTTAGGATCGTGCAGTATTTAGATCGAATAATATTTATTAAAATATTGTTAATGATAAATTAATGAATCATATTTCAAAGATGAAGGAACTAGAATTTCGAAAAAGAAAATCGAACTACATAAATACAAAATTTAAAAATTCACAAAAAAACCATATTTACATATAAATTTCTTTAATAGTGTTAGCTATATCTTCTTGGTGGAAAGATAATTTGGGACTTATTTTCAATAATATGTTTTGTTACTATTTTTCATGGTGTGAAATCTTTCACATGTTTGTTTTCACTGGGTCAAAATCAATTCATAATTAGATATTCCAAATAGAGTTTAGTACCTATAAAAAATTAATTTGTGTTACCGGTGGTCATTGAAATATTCTAATTTGATTTGAGGTTTTAATTCATCAAGCAAATGTTCGATTAGCATTGTACGTACCAACCTTAAGTTTATGTTATTTTTAAAACAATAATTGTTATCCTCTGAAACTAAAAATGATGTCATCATTGTACATACGCTAATTATTATGAGTCAATAGTTGTTTATAATAGTGACTAGATCTTATCTCTGTGAATTACGTGTACATAATTATAGACGTCACTTATTCTGTCACACTAACGTTTCTATTTTTAAAAGAAAACAATTACAATACAAACTGATGTAGTTTTCCGGTACAAACATTAAATTAACATAAAATGAAGCTGTTAGTTTCAAAGTCGGTAAACTCCGTATTTCGCCATTTTGAGATAATCGCAAAAGAAGCCTTCAAGCACATTTAAGATTGCAAATAGATAAAGGGTACACGGCAAAAACAGGCTTATCGACAAAATGATAATTGCGCAGGAGAGCAAAAAGAAGAATGAAATCGTTATTGTTTGAAAAATGGGTTTAATATGTATTAAGTAAACGAATTTATATATTGATTTCTCATTTTGAAATATAATAAAAGTGAATAAAGTAATAAAAACATATCTTACGTTTTTGTGCAGTTTCATACACAATAACCTGATTTTTGCCTGTACTACACTTTCTTCTCACTTTATTTATGAAGTATGAAATCGATTTTGGTAGTTTTAATGATACCATTCCTGAGTAGATCCTCTGTTGAATAAACTGGCATTTAAATCTCAAAAATGAAAAAAATGCGATGAGCCTGTTTTTGCGGTGTACCCTTCCCTTCAGATAGTTTCTTCTTGGAAACATTAGTATACAATTAAAAAAAACGAATAGCAAAATAAAACATCCGTAACGTCATTAAAATTTATTAAAAAAATGTTTAAGTTAGTCGTAAAATATATAAAATTTCGGCTGACGAACTGACTTTGCAATAAACCGCCGATTTTATTCTACTCAACTCAATGACATTATTAATGGACGACGCACTCAATACAGTAGCTAGCAAGTAAATTCGCATGTATAGGTAGACGTCACGCAATTTCATTATGCGATATAACGCATCGGGAATTTATAGCAATATGACCTTTATTGTAATGACGTTAGAACAGATTATGCCATTCGGCAGACTCGACAATAAAGTGAGTGTCATTTTCTTTTCCAGATTTTTTTTTTTTTTTTTTTTCGACCATGTCCGATCCTGATAGGATCATATGGGCCTCCACAGAGTGGAGGTTTGTATTGACAGATTTTGTTTTTTACGAGAAATGGATGTCAGCCACTTGCTCAACCTATTAGGTCCATACCCTGACACACACAAATTGAAAAACAATTTTTGTACTTGCCAGACCCAGGATTCGAACCTGGGACCCACGGCTTTGTAGTCCAACGCTTATGCCGCGCGGCCACCGTGGGCGTGATTCGTCCATTATTAATGTCATTGACTCAACTAGCAAAAGGAGCTGGATTTCATATTTTATGAATATACATACGATGGAAAAGCACTTACAGAATCAGAATCGAGAAAAATATTAAAAAAGTAGAAATGGAAGTTACTGACTTTGAAATTAATAGCTTTATATGCAAGAGTAAGTAAATCTATCGCGATCTGTTAACGCAACTTAGAAAAGTACCAACAGTATAATTATACAAAATTGTAAATTTCACAAATAAGTTTTATAGTCAATAACTACTATAGTTTCTTTTATTTTGTTAACTGTCAATTCATGGTGGAACTGCATTGTATTGTTGTTTTTATTTAATAAAATGCAATTTTTTTTGATGCCAAATATGTTGGACAAACGGGACGTTCTTTTAATACTAGGATCAAAGAACATTTAGCCTGTGCCAAAAATGGTAATGAATCTTCAGCTTTTGGAAATCATTTAAGTTTAAATAGTCACTCTTTTAATATCAGTAAACATTTTAAAATCCTGCATTTGAATGAGAAATCTATAAAATTGGATAAACAGGAAATCCTAGAAATTAATAGGTATAAATTTTTGCCCAATTCTAATTTGTTAAATGATCAATTATATTTTGTGTCTTCTCCATTATTATACCCTATTTAATATTTGGGATTGTCATAACATAACTTTATATATTGTACATTATTTATTATTTTAATTTTGACTCATATTTTGGTTGTATTTGTTTTTTATTCGATCTCACTTCAATTGATAATATTGTTTTATTTTATTTTTTATAAAAATTTTATTGTAAATTTTGAGTAATCATAATTATTTGTTGATATTAATGTTATTGTAAGTGTACATTGTTTCATATTTTGTGGTTTGTTAATATTTTAAATAATTTGTTTAATGCCCCTGACGTAGTATGAAATATTAATGAAAAAATTAATCTCATTAGTTTTATATTAGTCTGTTATTGGGAAGGTATTATTGGACGGATAATTATGATGTACCTATTGTTATATTATTTCTATCGCTTTGAATTTTGTTTGATAAATATTCTTTTAAAAAATGTATTCAGTTGAAAATGTCCCACTGAGGCGGACGAAACCGGTCCTAATATATTAATTAAAGTGGAATAAGTACTATAAAAAAAATTGCGTTTTATTAAATAAAAACAACAACTACTATAGTTGTCATACCATTACCAAGACTATGTATTACTAGTACCGATATAAGAACACTTATGGAAAAAACCGGGGCAGTCTAACATCCGGGTGTGTCCGAAGTCGCTTCTCTACAGTAAAGATGACCAAGGTCGTTAAATCCAATTCAACACTATCCCTCCATTTTGTAGCAGGCCGACAAGGTCGTCATTTGCCTTTTGGCTTCCAATATGTCATGTTTTTTCTCATGCGTGACTCCTCCCATTCATCTAAGGCGGTACACATTTTAGTCCAAAAATAACAAAAATCAACGAATACGGAAAATAAATTATTGAAAGAACTATATTATTATGTATTCATTTAACCTGGCAAAATTAACGCTTTCCTCTGTCCGTAAGCATTTGTATGTCGGTGGCATTATAGTTAATTTAATTTGCCTTAGTAATGATTTGTTAACCGAAATAGCTCTTCACTAAAAAAACAAATTGTGTGGAAATTAATATAAATTAATATTATTGTCTTCTGTCGATGGCACCAAAGTTCATTTTAAACCTTGGTCTCTTCCAGACAGTGCATTCGTCTGTGGCACCTCTCAAGTCTTCAAAGTTGAGAAGGGCTCTTGCCTCGCTTCGCACTTCCTCTTACCAGTGCATCTTTCTTTTCTCTTTCCTTAATGCTTTCATGGACCTTCCAAGGTGCGTGTTTGTTACATCAGTTCTGTGCAGCTTGGTCTCAGAACATTTTTGATACTCGTGTCTCTGACATGCCTGCCCAGGAGTTTTACGAAGGTGGAGACTTTCGAATCCTTGTAACTATATCTGATTCTCCACAGTCCATCCTAACTTACGGGTCCATATATCCGACGCAGGATCTTACTCACAAAATTAATAATTATACTGTCGCAAAATGGAATTACTAAGTAAATTGTATCTAAATTAGCAAATATAAAAATTTAGGAACATAATTGAAATATTCTCATTCATTATAAAAAGTTAATAATTATAATATAAAATCGGATTCAACATAATAAAATATCATTCAAAAACTTGAATATTTTAAAACTATACCTTAACATAAATATATTTTTTTTATCTAAACAACAGACACTATCTATATATCATTCGATAATAATAATTCTTCTACGCCCATTTTTCCTCCATGTCTCCAGACCCTGTACCTCGCCAAATCTTTTCGGGTCACCATTCCAACAACCTACAAAATAAAAGAATTTACATAGTTTGTTTTACGAGCATAATATATCAATTTCATAAAAAAATCATTGTATAACAACTCAACCCAACTCGACTCAACAAGTCAACCTTTTTATGCCTATCGCCCACTTTTGTATCTCTGTTAGTAGTAAAATTTTCTAACCGCCCACTGGTTCCACAGAAATGGTGATTTATAAAGTAGGGAAGTAACTTTACATTATAAAATTTATAAAGCAGAGCTACAGCAAGTCAAAGCATATAATAATAATTACTTACCAAATACTTTATGTCAGACTATCGCTAAGTTTGGCAGAATAAATCTTTATAAAACAACTTACTGTAGCTAAATCTATATTTTTATTTAAGTATACTTTGCATACATAGAAGCATGAAGTCTGATGAAATTACATTTAATTAATTAAATCATTAATGAGATATCTGAGGCTGATGCTGCGAAAATAAATACTGGATATCTGGCTCAATTTCTCGCACTATAGCGCCATTTAGTTTCACTTACGTAGGTAACATGAACTAAACTTATGTGAGGGCGATAGTAAATAGTATATTCTATGAAATTTAAATTGTCACGGGGAATTTTAAGAAAACATAATGAAAATGTTTTTAAAACGCCTACCGCCCACCATAAAAGCTGGAACGCCCACTAGTAGGCGGTAGGGACCAGGTTGACTATCCCTGGTTTACATGATTACAAAGGCAAAGATTGTCCTGATAGTCGCCGACCTCCGCTAGGGGATGGCACAATAAGAAGAAGACATGAGGACAAAGATAAATCAACACCAATGAACTCTGCAACAGTCCTCAAGTTATCGTCCCCAGTCTGGTCTATGCTCCGGTACCATTTATTAATTATTATGGCTACTGCGGATATCTACTGATTGACTAGTATAAGATGCAGGAATAGTACCTGTTTACGTGCATGGATTTAGACTGTCTCGTCAATTTCATTACTCAAGAGTAAGAGAGACGCGATGTTGTCACTGTATGGTATCATTTGACAGCTCGTGAAAATCGGTTAACCCCAAAATGAGTCTCTGCGAGGTGTAGTTCGTTTTTATCCCGGCAGATTCGCCACTATCGTTCTACTGCGCAGGCGCAGATATCGGACAAATCCCAACTGTTGCGTAAAAATTCAGAAGCTTCCGAAATTTTTTCATTCATGCATGCGATCTTGCAACTTGCACATGCGTTTTCTTGTTATGGCCGCGATAATACGTACTATCAGCAGTAAATCCACGCATGTGTAAACGGGGTATTACTTTACATCTAATATTGAATGGGAAAGAATGGACCTTGATATAATAATACATCATGACAAATACAGATTTTCCAAAATTGCAAACACCAATGTAAAGTTTTATTCAACCGAAAAATATTTAACTGTATAATGTTAATTGAACATTAAATTAAACACGGTGCGTTATGACAAAAAAATAATTTGAAAAATTGCTATCTACAACCACGGATATCTTATGAAACGAAACATGGTTTATTCTCAATAATAGAATGAAGATATTTTAAACAACACTCTTGTGGTATACACTAATATATTTTATGTGATCCATTAAAATATTGATTTGCATGCTGAGAAAAGATAGGGTATCATGATGACATAGATATCTTTCTTACAAAGTCTACAGATTGCTTAGACCAAGATCCCAAACATTAGAGGTTGTGATCGAGAATTCTCGAGGAATTGTCATTAGGCTAAGCTGCTAAATACAAACAGAATAATGGAATTTCTCAGTAAAAAAAAGGCATTGACTTTGACCCTGAATGGAACTTTTTGACTTGATTTTGTAATACCGATTTCTTGATAAATCAAATAACCAATCTCAAATTCTCGAGAAACCAAATTTAACATTCTTGATGAGTAATGAAAAAAGTGAAAAAATCACAAGCTCTACGTAACATACTCCTAATACTCTATTTCTCTTATTTAGACCAAATTAGTCTGGTAACCAACTGATATCGGTCCATCTATCAAAGTGCAGGTTTCTATTTTGTCTTCATAAATAAAAATCTTTTGGACAGACACAATAGGTTTTTAGAATAGTGCTATCAAGATGGATAATTATGCTAATAGTCTTATAAGAGACGCTTACCTCATTCAAGTCGTTGACAATTGGTAAATGGCGCAGTCCTAATGCTCTGAAGAGTCTAAACATCCGGGGGAGAGATGCACTCTCCAGTAACGTGTAAGGCGACGGGTTCATAAAAGGCCTCAAGTCAATGCTGAATGTTTTTTCTTCATCAGATATCTTCACCTAAAAATATGCATTTTTAAATTGTATACTTAACCAGTGTGGTTTCCATATTCTAACCAACATGTCAGAACGCTTGTTGTGTAATGTAAAATTTATATGTAAATGCTGACGCTGACAAAAAGTGTCACTCTTGAACAACTACGGTAAATTATATAACGTGAGACGCAACCGAACCGACAATTACCTCAGTAGTCAACCACATATATAGAGAAAAACATGAAAATCTTCTAGCAACCGAGATCAGAATTACACTCTAACGGCGAAACATTTCGAATGAGACTAGGCTTCATACAAACCGAATTTTACCACATCTCCCTATGCCCGCCTTCTTGCTCAAAATGGGTATATAAGGACGGGAACAGGTATCAAGTCTTCAGTCAAGATTTGTGCGAGACTATGATCTTGTTTATCTATGCTCGTCTTTGACAGGAGTATGTACATTTTTGACCTTATAGCTCAGCTCGTGAAACAGAACTTGAAAGGCTATCCATCACTCCCGATCCGGTAGTTACTAGAGCGGTAATTTCCAGATAGTATTTACCCGTTATTATTTTTTCACGCATTTCACTAGAATTTTCCTATTGCATTGAACGTGCGTCGACGCAGGTCTTATTTGACTCCATTCAATTAGATTCACCAATTGGATAAAAGAAATCTAATTGATGATTCTAATCTAATGAAATCGGAATCAAATAAGACCTGCGTCGACGCACGTCCACTGCAATGCCGTGTGTCTGCAGCCTTAGGGTGATGACATGAATATTTTACCTCATTGATTGTCGGGAATCTGGGATACGACTGTCTGAACATGTTGATGTTGACATGATTGCTTTCCTCCCATGTCAACGCCGCATCAAAGAATATCTTTTGCTGCAGCAGAACAATCAGCTGAGATCTCAGGATAAGTCCACGGATCCGTTTATAAGCAGTCACCTCCATCTGAATTCAAACACACATCATAAATCGATTCACATTAACTATTAATCATTACACTTTAGACAAAGAAGGTTTCGTAGGGTTAGCTGTATATCGTCGGTGTTTTGTAAAAAGGGCGAATCAACCAAAATGCTACTTTACAGGAGGAGGGTTTTTAACTTTTGACATTTATTTATTTTTTACCTGTAGATGATTATAAATATCTAACAAGTTTATAATAAAGCTTAGAAAGAATACTGTCATTATAATAGGTATTATATATAATATTTTAAATGGCCTAATATGTCACATTTGCTTTTTATTTCGTAATTTTAATTAATTTAATTTTAGTCGATTATCGTTTTTAAGTACTTTCCTGTGGAGATAAAAATTCGCCGTTTTTACACAACAAAGCTAGTGGGGTACATATTGTATTTTCATTAAAAACTCGATTTCGCCAAAATGGTTGATTCGCCCTTTTTACAAAACACCGACGATATAATAATAAGATAAAAATGTCAAAGCTATTCGCTATGGACCGAGGTTTTGAAGCTGGGTTCGCTCTATCACTTTAGGCCATGAATCTCAAGGAACACAAAGCGGACCGACTGTCCTCAAATATTGAATGTGCACTTCGTTGATGTGACAAACTTTAACTGGATGTATGCCAAACATGCGTTTACTCGTTCTACAAATCCGTGCATGCGAGGCCGGAGATAGAAAATGAGCGTGTATACACGCTGTACTTTGCACTCACTACACTAGCCCCAGTCGGTTGTTTTAAATAAATTAATATATTATACACCACAGTATACTGCCATCTCTTGTAATCATGGTGATATTCTTAACCGATGTACCTACAAGTCTTTATGATATACTTTTAATATATTTCTAAATAATGATGTTTCTAAGGTTTTATTTATTCATAGAAATTCGTGGCCCGCCGGATACGATCATTCTAATACCTCCCTGCATTTAAACGGTTAACACAATCACTGCTGACCTGTTAATTAATATTTAATTTCCACATTTAAATATCATGTTAATTATATCTAATGGCCAACTGATGCAAACGCGCCAGTCGCGGTGTCAGCACTAAATGAGTTTTAATGCAACAGAAATAACATATTCTTTAACATATATTTAAGTTTATCCCATATTTTTATTAAACTGCCGAGAAACGTTTCGATTTTCTTATTTACGCAAAATGGCAGCCATTCTTAATGCACCAATTAGATCACAGTTATAAACGGTTTTACACAAATTTTACAGGATTTTTCAACTAAATAATTCCAAAACGTAGTAATAAACTAATAAAATCAGTAAGTACCTCATTGGTTTGGGGCGGATCCACAACAGGGAAGCCGTTATATGACACGCACTTGAGTACCTCGACAATATGACCGACATTTTCAACAGTTTTGAAGGTCACAATCGGACGACTCATCACGGTGGGAGCGAAGATGTTGTGGGCCAATGGTGGCGGCTCCCAGGGCAGGAGGGGAACACCGGCCAGTTGAATGTGAATATCATATATGCCCTGAAAAGCAAATTTATGAACATCAAAGAGGTGACATAACACAAACTCAATAGTTATTTGGAAACATAATATCTTATAGGTACTAATAAATAAAACTGAAGTGTCATGTATGTTTTTTTTACAGCGTTTTATAGCTCAACTACCGGACGAACATTGATGAAAATGATACATACCAACCAGTGGTGAAGGGTGGAGGTAAGATGCGGAGATCCAACATAAATAGCGCACGCTAAACTTTGACAGTCATACACATTTGTTTTCATTGAACTAAGAATACAAATTGCAGATGGTTTTAAAAATAAGATTAAGCCCAGCCAAAACCAAACCATAATAGACACAAAATAATCTTCTATCCATAAAATATCTAAAATTATGCCATTAAATCATACATAATTTTAGATATTTTATAGATAGAAGAATATTTTTATTAATTTATTTTAAATACTAACCAATACCATATGGCAATTTGTATTCTTAATTCAATGAAAACAAATAAGTAAGACTGACAAAGTTTAGTTTGTACTATTTATGTCAGATCTCCACAGCCTACCTCCACCCTTCGTACCTGATTGGTACTTACCATTTTAGTAGTTTCATCAAAAGGTTCCGAAGTTACAAGATAAAACTTCTCGAAAATAAGACACACGAGTAAGTAGTCAGATAGGAGCGGCGGAGTGGTGAGGTGAGGTGAAGGCATAGGGTGCATGTCTATATCCAACCGTTATCAATCGCATTGGTTTTTTCGGAGATAATAATGAAATTGAATCACTTCTAGGTAAAGCGGTCAGATAGCAGCAATGGATCGGTGAGGTGAGTTGTGAGTAGATGGGTGGATAAATTACATTCAAATTCTTTCATTGTGTATATATGCTTATTTTTTATTTGCGTATTTCCCACAGACAAAGTGGCAGGTGATCGCTAGTAAAACATAAGTTTGTTTGTCATTAAACGTAATCGCCTTATGTTGTTCTGTCATCTCGATTACTATAGAAATTACTAAGTACAAAACTTAAAGCAGTGCTTCTCAAAATTTCGGGAGGGGGCATTAGACAGCAGCATTTGGGAAAAAAATAGTTTCTATTCTGAACACTTCTCTCGTTAATTTACTCAATACATTATATTGATAAGTATTATATACCTCATTGAAGAAATCTCCTGTCCACTTGGCTGCCATCACCGTGACTATGATAGGGAAGGCATTCGAGATGTCACCGGTGGTTTCCAATATAATAACCGTCAATGAGATCGTCATTCGAACGACTCCACCTAGCTGAGCAGCCGCTCCGATCAGAGCATATTTGCCAGGGTGAATAGTATCCTGTAATATATGAGAAAAAACTTTATATGTTAGAGGCACTGGCATTTCGCCCAAGGGCTCCATGTTCGATTCCCGAAGTCACAATATATCCTCTGTGTTTTGTAAAAAGGGCGAATCAGCCATTTTGGCGAAATCGAGATTTTAATGAAAATACAATATGTACCCCAGTAGCTTTGTTGTGTAAAAACGGCGAATTTTTATCTCCACAAGAAAGTACTTAAAAACGATAATTGACTAAAATTAAATTAATTAAAATTACGAAATAAAAAGCAAATTTGAGATATTAGGCCTTTTAAAATATTATATAATAATACCTATTATAATGAAAGTATTCTTTTTAAGCTTTATTATAAACTTGTTAGATATTTATAATCCTCTACAGGTAAAAAACAAATAAATGTCAAAAGTTAAAAATCCTCCTCCTGTAAAGTAGCATTTTGGTTAATTCGCCCTTTTTACAAAACACCGACGATATATATGTGATTTTCTCAAAGTCTGGGCGTTTGTTGCAATTGTTTCAATTCTATTACTGCTTCACTACACTACTGTCATTAGGCCTTGTGGAATATTATAGTATTAAAAATAAAAAAATTCATATAGTTGCTGCCAAAAGTTCATAGGCAAAAGTCAATAGTTTAGATATTTAAACGGATTATGTGACTACGTCATAATACTATGTAGTTTTCACAGTTAAAATTCAAGGTCATTCGATATATAGAACATGCACATAAAGCACAAAAAAATTAGCATAATGCTTGATTTTAGAGAGCATGTCAAACTTTAAAATTGCAATTACTCTATAACAAGATTTCGAGACTTACCAACTTTTGGCAGTAACCGTTTACCGATCATGTAATGTCTAGTACTCTTATTATAGTAAATACATATAATTTACATTTGATTTCAATGACTTTATGATAACTCTATAAGTAGGTAAACTTCGATATCTCTACAAAATGTTGTTACCATTGACGGAATGAGATACTGCAGAGTGGCGGCGAAGAGTCTGCCCCAAGCCGCGCCTGTCAGGAGACTGGGAATGAACAATCCACTGGACACGGACAGCCCAAAGGTCCAACAGGAAAGCAGGAAGTAACACACCACAAAGACGAACAGTGAGAGAATGGTGTGCGAGCCCGGCGGATCGTGGAGGAGCGACCGGACAGATGCTTCCGGTGTTTGAAACCATATCGCGGCCACCGCATTGTATTCTCCGTCACCGCAGTACAGCTGGAACAAGATGGATTGGGAATATAATATTATATTAATATAAAGTAACATAAATCATAATTTACAACAGGGAAAAGATTTCACTTCCTCGACCTACCTCAAAATTCACAATGTCGTAAATGGATGCGCTTATATGCAGTGATATGATGCAATTCGGTCACCAACCTTTCATATAAGATGTACATATCAGTGGCAGAAGGTGGAGGTAAGCTATTAAGATCCGCCATAAAATATATGTATAGTATATGCATATTGCACATTAAACTTTGTTAGTCGTACGTATTTATTTTCATTGAAATAAGACTGCAATTTACAGATGGTGTTGGTTAGTTTTTATAATTCAAGTAAACCCTGCGACACCAAGCCAAAATAGATAATGGTCAAAAAATACTCGTCTATCTATAAAATATGTAAAATTATGCAATTCAATCATACATAATCTATATAAATGAAAAAGTGTGCACAATTTTGTCATATTGCCCAAAATATGCCAAAACTATTATTGTTTGGTTTTCGCAGGGTTTAATTGATTTTTAAAAACTAACACCATATTCTGTAAATTGTAGTCTTAGTTCAATAAAAACAAATACGTATGACTAACAAAGTTTAATGTGCACTATTTATGGCAGATCTTAACAGCCTTCCTCCACCCTTCGCTACTGGTACATACGTAATAATTATGTAAGTTAATTAATAAGTTACCTGTAACGGGTATTTTGTTGGATCCTGACCCAATGGTCGACAGTCATTTAATAAATACATGGTTAGGAAACCAGTGGTAGCAGTCGCCATTGCAACCAGACAAGCCTCGAACACCTTCATCCAACGATACCTGATGTACCTACAAAATAAAAAGAATATTTTAAAATTATTTTCTTACTGCCTATACATTATGGTTTTTTTTTAATAAAATGTAGGTTTATAATTTTTTTTTGTTATTTTAAAATATTTATTATCAACAAAAAAAATACGATTCAAAATCATTATAATTCGACCGTGTTTAGGAAAAAGGGCGTAAGCTTCACAGAACAAATTTTACAGGAGGCAAAAAACGTTTTTTGAGTGATTTTAGTTTAATATTTTTTTTAAAATAGGCACAGACATTGGGTGCATGATGATTGATGATTTGGTGTAATATATTTTCGATCTAATAATAATTAAAGAAGTTATTACAGAAACATCATTAAAATTGAGGATAAATGCTTTTTTCCATAAATTAAAAATAATTAATCTCAATTAAATTAAATTTAGATAATAATTCAGCATTTGCGGCTTACTTCCTTTTTATAGAACGTGTATTTAGTTGTATACATTGCTAATATCTAATAAAAGCACTTTTCGAAAAATGGAGGGTTACGCCCTTTTTCCTAAACAAAGTCAATATGTAATATGAAATACCCCATGTACACGTGCATGGATTTACTGTTGACAGTAAGAAAATGTATGGGTAAACATGTATTATCCTGCAGTTGGCAAGATTGCATGCATGAATCAAACAAGTTTGGAAGCTTCTGAATTTTCATGTGACAGTAAAACGCCTGCGCAGTAGAACGGTAGTGGCGAACCTGCCGGCAAAAAAACGAACTTTCAGGTTTCACTGCTGTCAAATAGTACCAAATAGTACCAAAAATGACAACATCGCGTCTCGCTCACTCTTAAAGAATGAATTGGAGAGACAGTCAGCACTTCTACGTGTAAACACTTATTGTCATGATAGTTTAAAATAAGCACTATAGCCGCTAGTAAATCCATGCACGTGTACAGGCGCTATAATGTTATAACACGTAAATGCCAGTTCAAATAACATATTAAAAGTATAATCATAAATTCTACATAACTCCTACCCCTACCAAGGAAAAAATGACGATACATAATATTATGTTTGGCATTTGAAGGGGTAAAGGTGAAAACGTTCAAATTACAATTGTTGTTATCATCATAATCATGATGTTATGAAAATATAACATTTTATGCATGTTTTGTCCATGAGGTGTACCTAATCCAATGTTGAGAATAAAAATGCTTATAACCTTTTATACAAAGTAGTTACAGTAAAACCTCATTTATACGAACACGGTTAATTCAAAATTCAACATAAATCGAAATTTGTGCGAAAATTTATAAAATCTCTTTATATTCTGAACCTTTTTATAAAATTAGAACAAAAAAAAACTTTTTTCCAGTTTTATTATTTATTTTTATTTTAGAATTATTTTCGATTTTATATAGACGGTTAAATCAATAATTATTGTCATACATAAATAGGTATGTGATGTTAACACTATACGGTCCGCGAATTTTCGCGAAGAACCTACGCCAATATCCGGTATTTTTTAATGAAAATCAACAAATTTCGATCGCGAAGTTAAAAATGATATAACTTTTGAACCTATTGATATATTTCAATAAAATTTTCAGAAAATACTTAAAATATATCAATGCATCAAATTGTGTCATTTATTCAACACTTGTCAACCTCTGGCCCGCGTTCCATAAAGGTAAAGTATATAATTTGTAAATTTTCGTATATTATTTATTATATGTTATTAGATTAGTTCAATTTGTTAAATATAATGTAAAGGAAACAGCCTATTGATATAAAGCATCACAATATATTATTTTTTAATTAAAAAATATAATAAAATATTCAAATACAAAATGTTTTACACCGCTATAGAATACGTATCAATTCATTTTTAGCGCTAGCTACTCATATCTCTGATTATCAAATATAATAAAATAACAAAGACTTCACACAAACTGTGAAGTGTTTAAAAATAAATGCACATTCATTCCCGAACTAACACTTACTAGTGATTTATTGGTTTTATGATTTTTATGGCCTAGCCGATAAAGGCTAGGCCATAAAAAAGTGCAGTGGCGTGCATATTTTCGAGTAAATTCAAATAAATAAAATGCACGCATATACATTCCCACCCCTTATTACAATTTGGTATTATTGTAGGAATCGAGACAATCCAATAACAGTGCAGAGGCGTGCGTAAAAAAATCATATAACAAAATCTATGAGCAATAGGATTGTAAAACAAACATCTACATTCCACAAAAATATTTGAATCAACACTCAATCTTATGGATAATACCTTTAGATAACTGGCTAGGCACGAAATAATTATTATCACACTAAAGCTGAAATTATTTGAAATAGTTTATAAAACTATGAATGTAAAATGAACTAACAACTAATACACTTTTTTTTAAATTATACGAAGAAAACCAATTACCAATATGTAGATGTAGAGGTACTTTACACTCTTTGGACATGTAAATAGTTTCTTTTCGAAGTTTATGTGAGGAACACACTTTACACTTTCTTCTTAAACGTTTATTAGTTGCGGAAATCCCCGGAAATATTTGATTGTGATTGAAAATTACACTAAAATCTCCGATATCTTCAGTCACTGGGAATATCTGACATACAATCCGCATAGTTTTCCTCTGTTTAAAAACGAATGGTCCTTCATTTTAAAAAGTTTTTTTGGAGATAAAACTAATAAAAAATATATATCCTAGCTAAAATATACTTAGATTAATTATTTTTTCAATGAAATTAGTGCAATATAAATAATAATAGCTATTATTTATGCAGTTACACAAGCAATAATCTCCCGAAAAAAGCGAACGAAAATGACAACGCGATACAAGTTCACATTTATAACTGTTCTCATTTTCAAGTTAAGATTTCTATCATGGATGATGAAGCATGGTGGATGTTTCATGGGTAGTAAACCATTAATGACAAATTATCAAATAGGATGCAATTTCATAGCTAAAAATCGCGTTCATTTAAAAAAAAAAAGAATGCAGGTTCATAAATGGGTGACTACCACTGAAAAGGGTCGACAATTAAATTTCGAAGTTGAAGTGACGACACTGGAATATAACATTGAGTGTTTATTACCTTTTTTGTTTACGTCTCGTGATTCACCCGTCTAGAAATGGGCTTGTAACTAATAAAAAAAATGGTATAGGTACAAAAAAATACTGAATGGTATTACGTCCGCCATCTCTGTAAAAACCCCGAAATATTTTTTTTCCATCATGCTTTTACTTCTTGCACATGTCATTCAACCATCTGTCGATAGATCTTGCAACCAAATATTAAATTTCATATTTATTTTTCACAGTAAAGATATGCCTATGTGAGGACGCCACGTAGGCGTCACCGGATCGTAACGTTCGGCTTGCAAAGGACGCCAATGTGGCGTGACCGGACCGTAAAGTGTTAACATGCTCCTAACTCATTTTTTAATTGCATGTCATTTGTACTCGTTTAGTCTTCGGCTCAAATATATACTCAAATAGAGGGCTCGACGTAAAACGAGTGTCTCCTGCATATCGTCACAACAACTCACCTCATTCTGAACACGGTGATCTTGTAATTTATGTGATTCCACAGTGCCCCCATCATGCCTCCGAATGCGCCCAAAATGGCAAACACTGGTATCTCATACATTTCGTAAGGGAACGATTCCATTTTTCCCAAATTCAATAGACCTGCATTGGGAAAAAGTAAACTTATTCATTAGTCTTTGTAATGCCACCCAAATTTTTTAGCCATCCATAGACCGAAACCGCATGTGGTTCTGAATGGCTTCTTTGTTAATGAACAGTCAGTCATTTTTGGATTAAAATAAATGAATGAAGAAAAATATATTGCGCTAAAAGAATTTAAAATAGATGGTAGCTGTAAACAAGCCGCCATGATTTAATTCCAATCCTCTAGGTTATAATAATATTAACGTTGCTTTGGTTACCAGATCTACCACACTAAAAAGATCCAGAAATGCCATTGGGTGTTTTAATATAAATATTCCATACGGCTCCCTCTTGTTATAGTCAAACTATTTGGTTGTGCAATGTAGATATATATTTTTATTCCTATAGGTGAGAGTTGCAAAATTATCAACGTTTAAAAATTGCGAAATTCTCGGTCTTGCACTATGAGAAAATAACGTGTCAAATTAACCGGTTTGACTTTTTCAGATTTTTTGAGTGGTATGGTATTAATTGTTAAGGTCATTTAGAACTGGTAAATAAAAATGAAAAAGATAAATTAAATATTATAATTACCAGGATTGCTAAGGTCGCCAGGATGACCATGATACGCTGACAGTATCAAATTGAGTGTAAATGTTGAAACGACAGAGGCGAAGAATATTCTCCACGTCAGCCCTTGGTTCCAGAAACTGGCTCCCTCTTCCAAGGAGAATAAAACACCGCCTGGAAATAAAAAAATACAATATAATAATAGTTTGCCCACGACGGTCGAGAGCAGCTTACGCGTCGGCTTATAATGTTGTGGGTTCCAGGTTGTAGAGTCAGAGTATGGACCTAATAGGTTCAGCAAATGGCTTTGGCAGGAGATGAATGATGGTGTGATGAGTGAAGGACTGAAGTTGAAGATGATTGTTGAGAGCGATTTCATGTTTATTTGACGGATTGATAGAAGTACAGATACAATGATAAAAGATAACAGTGGGGTAGATATTTTAGCCCAAGGCACGATGATACAGAGTGACAGTTCTCTACCAATATAAAATGCGGAGTATGCTATAAATGTATGTACTAAACAATCTTATTTTCCACCGTGAACGTTTCTCACTGAGTAAGCACTAACCGATACGCTGACGGCCTGTGAAAAAATGTATATAAAAACAATTAAATAATATTTCCGCGATCAATTTGTATGTCACCGATTTTGCTGACAATGTTTGTTTTCAAACGACTCGTTGATCGCCACATGGCTAACATCCATTTCTCGTAAAAACGAAAAATCTGTTCATACAAATAACCTCTATTCTGTGGAGGCCCACATGAGCTTATTAGGATCGAACATAATCTCGTAATAAAATAAATAATAATAGTGATTGTCCGCAACTTGCGAAATACGGAAGTATTAGAAATGACAAACACACAATATTTTTAGTTATAAGTCTTATTCGTCGTTATTCCATAATTATTGTAACACGCTTAAAACTGGTTTCAATCTGACATGTTCCATTAGCAAAAATAAAAATTAAATACAGTGAAATGAAGAAATATACTGTTTCGATTAGAATGTAATTTATCCTGATATTATGTGCTGCTCAGGTGTAAACCATGATAATGCTGCAATTATTACATTATGATCACGTCACGTGCTGTCACGGCAACAAATTTAGTCTATGGTTTCGTCATTCCGCAGAATATTTTGAATGATCACTATCTCCATAAATTCAATGATGGAGAGTGCCAACTATAATGTATTAGTATTTTGAATTATTATTCATTATTCATGCTAATTTCAGTTAGTTATAACAGTTTTTATGTGTGTGTACATTAAAATTACTTGCGATATTGCATCTATGGATAATATTTTGAATAGAAGCCAACCAGCAGACCATAGATAATAATTTAATAAAAAATCCACAGAGAAAACCACTAAAAACATGGAACACATAATTTTGATGTGATTAGTGCGGTTCATGATGTAGCGGATACGCGTGGGGTGCCTCATTGTTGCTCTAGCAATTTCGGCAGATTTTGCCAACTGACAATGTTCATTTAAAGGTTCAAAATGTGGTAAGGGATGGGAGCATCAGTCTGTTAACATTTACCAAGTTCCAAGTAACAAGAAAAACGACATTACAAACTTTGACCACCACTGCTGTGTTTTATTATTAAATTTGAGATGAGATTGGAACCAACAATGTAGTTCAAAAGCTGTGCAAGTTTCATCCGGTAATTTTTGAGAAACATGGATGGAACAAAAATTTTTTATTGGGTTAGGTTGGGTCATGGAAATAGTCAAAACATTCAAAAAACAATAGACAAATATTTCGAATCACAGAAATCAAAGATACAGACATATTTTTTTATATCAATTTTTCAACCGGAATTTGTAGTGTAAAATTATGCAATGGAAGTAAATTCCCTTACCTACTGGTGCACCGAAAGCAGCTGAGACTCCAGAGGCCGCACCCCCGGAGACGAAATCGCGCTTTTCGTGATCCTCTCGGAAGTACTCCAAGATCTTTAAGTCTTTTCCGAGAGAAGTGCTCTTGCCCTGTGATATTCCTGCCGCCACTACCGCTCCGCTGTGTATCATCGGACCTTCCTACGAATCAAACATTTTGATTTAATTAAATTTTAAAAGAAAATGTGGGCAGCGTGCAAATTGAAGTAGAATTAGAGAAGAGTTTTGAAGAGTATTAGAGCGTTTAAAAGAAGCAGATGAGTTAACTAATGGATTAATTGTGGAGAAATAACTATCATAATTACTACAAGAGCATTGAATGAAGGATGAATCATTTTGGCTGACATGGCAGAAAGTTTGCGTAAATCTCAATGGACAATAATTCCCACTCATTGGAATAGGTTTGGCAAGTAAATAAACACTCTTCTTATTTGAATTTTGCACAAAATAAATATTATCCACTAAATTTCCTCTAAATATTTTTTAATCTAATTCATTGATTTGTTAAAAAATTCTTTGTAGCTGTTGAAAAGTTGAAATGTGGATTAAGGAAGAGGGGAGAGGTGTAAAAATAATCAGTGTTTTTATTTAGTACTACACAGCTGATGGTAACCCTATCTAAACAAATTATTTTAAAAGAATATTTGTTTTTTGTAACAAACCTTTCCTCCTGCAAGACCACCAACCACAGATGTGATTACGCCGACGCATTTTACGAGCAGTGTTTTAATTCTGACAACCCTTTCAACCTTTACACCGTTCAGGTAGCATTTCACCTGAGGTATACCGCTTCCCGCTGCGGTAGGCTGGAATATAAATTATATTGGTGAATTTATAAAACATTACATCCAAAACACAAGAATGTCCATCCACAAATGACAGTTCAAGGTCTGGATCAGCAATTTTTAATTATAGTATATTTATCATTCACATATGCTATGTGAGACCTTGATTTAACCAATAAAATTCAATAAAATTTCCAGTCCGTAAAATAATCTAATACATGTTTAAACCCAGCTTATAAACAATGTTCGGCATATTATGATTAACATGTTATCACACAACATTATGCATAGTAATTGATTTTGTTGTCGCAGTGTGACTTTCTGCCAAGTCTAAAGTTACGTGTTTTGAGTCAATTACTACGTTTCGCTGTCTATCGGTCATAGTATATGTACCTAAAATTTCATTTCTCTAAGTCATCAAATTCAAGTCAAAAATTCATTCAATATCTAAATATATTTCAAAAACACAGTACAAAAATGCAAAAGATAAAAACTTCAAAGCTGATTTTCTCTGTTTGACGTTTTTTGGATTGTGGCAGTTTAGTTGCGAGGGTGCGACATGTGCATGGATATACTGCTGGCAGTATGTATTATCGCGCCTGCAACAAGAAAATGCAAGTGTAAACACTACTATCGTGCAAGACCGCATTCATGGATCAAAAAAGTTGAGCGGCTTCTGAATTTTCACACGATAGTTGCAACTTGCACGATATATGTGCATGCGCATTAGAAATATAGTGGCGAGCCAGATATACCTGTCAAATAGCACCAATACACAACAACAAATGAGTTCGCTAATGTTTGAATAATGAGATTTGGAAGACAGACAGCACTTTGTATATAAACAGTTATTATCGCAGTATCGGTCAGTAAATCCACCCACATGTACAGGCGCTATTCTGATATGTAAATATGATCTTTTATTATTTTTATAAAGTTTAAATATAATTTATTTATTTAGTTAAATGTATATAATTAATAACAGATAAACAAAAAATCTGTCAATTTTTTAACATACATATTCGGAATAGCGGATTTAGTATACAACTTAATTTTGGCATTACTGCACTGTAGTTTTACTCCACTATAATTCGGTAGATGGCAGAAGGGCCCATCTGTCAATTTCGAGAATGTTGAGGAGGGCAATAATAAGATCTCAATTTAGTCTAGCGAACAAAATATTTGAGTGTTATTTAACCTTTTTGGCTGTTTATTTAGTTTGAGAAAAAAATATGCATATTCATTTTAACTGTATATTCGATATTACAAGGCAAGTGGGCTCTTTTCCCTTTGCTATGTTTTTGCAATCGTTACAAATGTCTCATTGTTTTCTTATTCCGATTGGTAGTAAAAACATTAATTTTACCATTATTATGAGAATGAGTATTCAAATAAAGAAATTTTTTAAGATATAGATTTTACAAAATTGTATCAATCCTGGGTATAAAAATAGCCATGTCTTTTGACTTTGCCTTGTCTATCCGTGCATGGCGTGAATCACACTCAATATGCGTGTGCCTGGCTCAAGAAACTTGTGGCATTTAGTTTGTAATCGACTGACAGATGCATCCTTTTGCCACATTGAAGATTAATGTATTTAACAATGTTTGTAGAAGAAAACTTGAAAATAGAAATAATGCAGATGGGCCCTTCTGCCATCTGACTACCGAATTGTAGTATGGTTGGTAACACTAATGCTAGCCATAAATAATAATTTATAGAATAAATCTTACCTCTACATATGCCACCAATAAGGATCCAATACAAACTGGTATGACATTGGCCGCAATCCATAATAAATACGGTATATGTAGTTTGTCTTCTATAATATATTTGTCAATATCTGTTGGCTCAAGTTAAGGGCTATACAACTACATAATGGATATTAAATTCACTTCAATTCTTTCTTCAATGTTCCTAACCATTGTTTTATCTATCTTAACGTGTAGTATTTTTGGTAATAGAGACATCTTATAACAGAATTACAAGACATGCAATTAAATGTAGACTAGAATTTTGCTACGGATCGGAGACGTGGACAGTAACTGTGAGTGATTTCCTGATTACTACAAGTGTTTGTATGCAGAATATTGTAAGAGAAGGAAAATAGAGTGTTGGAAGACCACAACTTCAGTGCCTTGATGCCTTAACAATTTGTGAGTGTTAGTAGTGGTCGACTGGATTAGGAGGGGATAGGACAAGGGTGAATGGTGGAGTCTACTTGAGGCAGCGAATGTTCACTCTGTAGTGCCAGAAAAGACGAAGAATAATCCCATGGCCCCCATAAGGGGGGGGGGGCTGACAGGCTCTAGCCTGGGGGCCCGGGCTCAGGAAGGGCCCGACGAGGCGAGTTGACCAAATAAGTGAGATAAACAAACATCATAAATTTGCTTTAACAGTAAAAAAAGTCACTTGCGGCGTCGTTTACCGCATAGACCATTTGGAAAACGATGTTATAGAGCGTCACACTGCCTTTATCCTTAGCGATAGGTAGGGGGTCCGCCAAAGATCCTAGCCTGGGGGCCCGCTTCAGAATGTGGGGGCCATGAATAATCCACATACTCAATTAAAATTATGAGCAGTTATGTTTGTATTAATTATTATAAGGATTCTTTTTATTTTCATGCATTAATATTATGACTGTTCCAGCTGACACCTTTCAGGTAAATTCTGCGAGCAGATAGATGGACCTGTGAGTGATGAGGGAGTTTGGAGAATAAGATAAATATATGATCGATATATAATATAATATGTTGGAAACAAAGATACTAAAGAAAGTCCTCATAAGGAATACAACATACTGTTCCTCTCTCGTATCCGCCAAATCTTTACACTTTTCCGGGCATATACCTATAGTGGTATAAAGAATATCCCCATCACCTTGGTTGTGAATATAGTGCAGGAATCCACGAGCAAGGAGTCTAGTTGGCGTAATAAAATTAACCAAGGGTCAAGTATTTCCTCCACTTGGAGTTTGCATAATGTGGTAAAGGATACATTTTTTCAGGCCCGTATATTTTACACTTGATAATTCTTCAATTGAAATGTCTATCACGCAGGCAATGATGGCTGTGATGACTCCGATCAATAAAAAAATGAACCATCTTGCTAAATTTTTTCTGACAATGAATTTGTAGCCTCTAGTTTTTTCTTCATCTAGCAATATTTTATTTTCACAGGTGTCGTAATCCAGGCTCTGAAAAATGAGAATTAAAAGTAATTAAATAACACAGTTATAATCATACCGACACCGTCAGCGAATGAATACAAATGTACTGTAGAAAAGAAAAAGGGCGTAACCCTCAGCTTTTTCAAAATTGGTTTTATTGCATAGTAATGTTGTACACGACTAAATACAAGCTGCAAGTGCTGATTTATTATCTAAATTTAGCTAGCAATTTAAAAAAAAAAAAAAAATGACATGGGAAAAATGACTTAACCATCATTTTTATAGGTTATTTTTAATTAACCCAATAATTAATGTCAGATTACGGATATAAAAACAAAAATATTAATTATCATGCACTTTTGTGTCTCTTGTAAAATTTGATTTGTGTGGATTATGCTCATTTTGTAAAAATTACAAAAGGTTTATTTCAATATTACAAAAACAGCATATATGAGAATTTTTTTGGAGCGGATGATGTTTGAACCCATATCAATCACATTCCGGATGAGAGCTTTACAGATTAAGGATGATTTATGCTACGACGGGCTGTATCGAGGGTTATTTGGCTGTAGTTTATAGTGCAGTATGCACCGCATGAATCAGTTGCAGGCCCACTATCGGAATTGCATTAAGGCCCACTATCGGAAACATATAAAGTAAAAAATTCATCGAGGTATCTAAAATTAAAAGTGCCTAAGGCCTACTAAGATCTCAAGACGGCCCTGCGCATCTATTCTATACACTAGGCTGCTATCGGCGATAATAATTTAGTTGTAATTGTTACAATAAGTGCTATGTTTTAACAGCACTTCTCTTGGTTGTGTTAACTTTTATAGCTAGACAGTTTTGACAGTTTAGACGGCTAAATTGTTGTAACAATTATAACCCTCAATACATAAATATGATAAACTACCCCCGATAGGAGCCTTGTGTACAGAATAGATGCATTGGGATAGATAAGGATAAAGCATTGTAGGAAAGTGTGTTATGAATAATATCAATAATGTATTTTGCATATTGGATATTTTACTATGATTATGCAGCTGACCCAGTATGTGATAATAATCATTGGACAATGTTATGCATGTAATTTATTTTTATTTCTAGCAATGTTTACGCAAAATAGAGATAATATATTGGCATTTACAGGCCTGTACACTCCAAATAAACAATTTTAAGTGGAATAATATTAAAAAACATATCGAAATATAAAATCGAGCACAAATTATAATAAAATATTTAATAACAAGACAATGGCTTTTTTTGAGCTACGAATGAGTTGTTTAATATCTGTGAAACAAACCCATAAGACAAAATGCTTTTTCTTCAAATGTATCATTATGACTCGCTCCATTTTATGGTGGCCTTTGTCGTACAAATAATTATTATATGTTTGCAGAAACGTTTTATTTACTATGTTATGTTAATGCTTTCCTGTGTTTTTGAACTGTGATGGATTAGTTATAGATCAGAGATTTGATACACCTAAATAAGATAATAATTACTAAACAACGCATAATATTATATTTGTATATTTCGCATTGACTGTCCGATCTACCGTTCTGTAGCGAGTGCCCTTCGGCAGTAGGTAATGTAAGTAGTAAAGTACTTTATATTATATCTTATCATTGGATTTAGATTATGTAAGTAACGCATACCCAACACCCCCACTTGGCACTTTTCCGAGAAATTAAGTTTTGTCATTTCTGAAATATGTATGCAAACGTCATTCAAATTCTTCCAAAGAAACATGGACAAATAATAATATATTTATTTGTCTATTAATTATTTAGTTTTATCAGCGGTTGCTTTTGTTTATGATAACGGAACATGGTTTTCCCCTGCCCACTAAATGGGATAAGTTTATGATTACATTTCCTAATTGAATTTTCCTGTTACATTCGCTGTAGGTACATGTTATCGATTAATATTTCATGTTATTAGTATTAACTTATGACAATTTTTTATGCAGTGAATGTTCTTTACATTGTCTTCATAAATACTGCATACTCTGTACATTTACTATGTATGTAGCTGTGGCGAAGGGTGGAGTTAGGCTGTTAAGTTCCGAAATAAATACTAAAAATAAAACTTTGGCAGTCAAATGTATTTGTTTTCATTGAACTAAGACAACAATGTGTTGATAGTGTTTGTTAGTTTATAAAAATCAATTGAACCTGCCTAATCCAAGCCATAGTAGATAATAGTCAAAAAATATTCGTTTATCTATAAAATATCTAAAATCATGCCATTAAACCATACATAATTTTAGATATTTTTTATCGACTATGGTTTGGTTTAGGCAGGTCTTAATGAATTTTACAAAACTAACCAAAACCATCTGTAATATGTATTCTTAATTCAACAAAAACAAATAACTAACCAATAAAAATAACTAATAATAACCAACTAATAAAAGTAACTAACTAATAAAAAAACCTAACCTAATCTATTATGGTTTGGTTTTGAGGGTTTAGTTGAATTTTAAAAACTAACCAGCACGATCTGCAAATAGTACCTTTAGTTCAATCAAAACAATTAAGTATGAATTACAAAGTTTAGTGTGCACTATTTACGTTGAATCTTAACAGCCTACCTCCACCCCTCACCATTATACCTATTGGTAATTATATGTAAATCCTATTGACAAACTTTTTTCTTTCAAATCGAAATCTCATCCAAGCTGCAGGAGTGGTAGGAGTGATCAAGATTCAGAGAAGATTCTTTGCAATTATCTTATATTCTCAGAAAAAAAGGCCTTTTTGGTTCATGCAGAGAGCAGCAATTTGGTGCAGAAACAGCAAATGTTAAATCTTTTGAAGAGTTTGCGTTTTTTTTTTGATTAAAACGTTTACTTAACCTTATCACTGCCAGCCAATTTTTACTAGGTGGACACTTGTAGGCCAGCGATTTTCAGAATACAATAAATCCTTTAAAAAATATGAAATAGGAACGGAATGATAAATATTTGTGAAAACTTAGCAACACAACATGTTTATCAAGTTTATCGTGAATATTTTCACACTAAAATGATAAATATATTTTAGATAATATACACAAAATGTTTATTCAGAAGTTATGACGTTTACAAGAACACGCGAATATATTCGTCCGTGGCCTGACGCGACATACATGCTTTGGTGAGTTAATTCGTCCGTGGCACGGATCCGGTTAACCCGGCCTTTCTCCTATCCTTCATAGTGTATTTTGTAATATTGTTAAAATAAATTGCATGCGTCACAAGCTCGGTCAGCTGTATAATTAGATAATATCCAATGTGAAAAATACACTAATTTTTTTGCACTCATTCAATTGGCAATTTCAAGCCCCTTTATCGTTTGCACTAAGTCAATATAGTTAATTTTATAAAAATATTCAATCAAATGTATCACCGAGGAGACTTGGTGGACGGATTGGTGGTCTGAGTCTGGCCTGGGAAGCTTTATAGGCAATAGGTACAATTATTTGGCACCCCGACAAATCAAATGCGCCCATACCAGTGCTCATCAATACCACGTAAACAAAACTGCACGCGAAAAATACAAAAATATAATTCGATAAAAACATTTCGAAATTTACATATTTACGATAATCAGTGTAATTTGAGATTTAATCCGTTGCAGCTGGTAGTAGAGTAATAACTACAAATCATCAGCTTTTATCTGGAATATCTACTATTTTTTATATCTTTATTCTTATGTTTTTTTTATTTGTGTATATAAAATATTATGTTATGTAAAAATAAAAATTGTCTCAATGTCTGGGTGGTAATGTCTGGGCAGTTTTGGTTGGAGTGGTTTTGTCGGGCCCCCAATTTTTTTTTACGCATATCATTAAAACATCATCATCATCATCAGGGTCGCGACAACCCGGTGTGGGTCCTTGCCTCCTCCAACAGCTCCCTCCACCTGTCCAGTGTGGCCGCTTTCCAATTTGAACCCCTTGAATACGGCAGTCACTGGCAGCTCCATCTAACCAGCGAATCTTTGGCCTCCCTCTTCTTCTACGTCCTATTGGATTGCTGGACATCACTCTCTTTGCCGGTTCATTGTCATTCATACGGTGCACATGACCTAGCCATCGCAGTCTCCCAATCTTAATTGATTGAACTGCGCTGCAATCTTCGCACAGCCCGTAGAGCTCAGCATTATATCTTCTCCTCCAATTGGTGCCATCCCTGATCGGTCTATATATACGGCGGAGAATTTTTCTTAAATTCATATATCAAATATCATTAAAACAGACTGATGAAAATGATTGAATACTATTATCTATTATTCTTTCTGCCGCTACAACATTATGAGGGTCTTGACCTCTTCCAGCATCTGCCTCCTTGCAGGTCTGTCCCAAGGCCACTTCCCTCCATTTTAGGATGCCCAGGGTCTATAAATCCAATTCGACACTATGCCTCCATCTTATTGTGACTTTCTTTATCACGCGTGACTTGTCCATCTTGTGTACATAGCCCAACCATAAAAGGTGGCCCAATTCGATGGACTGTACAAAGTGTATAGCTCATAATTGTATATTCGCCTCCACCCCAACTGTGTCATTGATGGGTCCGAAAATACCACACAGCACGCTCTGCTCAAATGAGCCCAACACTCTTTCTATGCTTTTAGTCATGCCACAGGTCTCCGAGCCATACATGACAACTGGTATCATCTATTTATTTGTTTTTTTTTTAAACCATGTCCGATCCTAAGAAGATAATAAGGCCTGCGCAGAGTGAAAGTTGTATTAACAGTTTTTATGTTTTTATGAGAAATGGATGTTACCCACTTGCTCAATCTAATGGGTCTCCATACTCTGGGTGCAAACACAAAAATAACAATATGTGATTGTTTTGTTGCCAGACCCGGAATTCGAACCCAGGACCCACTACATTATAGACCGACGCATTATCCGCTTGGCTTCACGGGCGTATGTATTATAATTATTTATTTTAGTGTTACATAATTATTATATGTAGTACAAATAGGTATATGATGTGAAAACTGCTCCTAACTCATTTTTTAATTATATGTCACTCCTACTAGTTTAATTCTCAGCACTACAATTATATACACAGTGTAGGTATATATCAATTATAACAAATGCATAAACTATTTGCTGATAACAAAACACAATACATTGGAAATGGATATAATATGGATTCTTGAGAAAGGAAGTGTTTTGATAATAATTCTTCTTGATGACAAATTAATTAATAATATTAATAAAATTGATTAGAAATAACTGTCAATAATTCTTTTAATTTAGTAATCATTAGTCACTTTCTTATCTAACTGTGATTAAAATATTCTAAGAATTTCAACACATTGTCATGACTTACTGTTTCTCCATACAACAGCTGTTAACATTTTAAATATTCTATGAAGAAATAGCCTACATACATAAACATTCATGATGGATAACATCATAATATATTTTGAAATATATTGTACATATTATTAATGTCATGACATAGTTAGATGACAATAGGTATTCAGAATAGAGAAAACGCAAGGCCTGGTATTTAAAATCCAAAACTATGAGGAAGAAAATATGAATACGGGTATTAATTAAGGCGCTAAGTACCAAAATAATAAAAACTGACATTTTTATAGAAAAATGTTCTACATACCAACGCCAATAACTTCAAATAAAGTCTAAGTGCCTCAAGCAAGTCAAAAAAATACAGCAAAGTAATTAAACCTGTCGACGTTGTAAGTTCGTTGGCGTGTTTTATTTATAATGGTGTAAGTAGCAATGCAGTGGTCAATGGCATTCAATATAAAATAGCTGACGATGGTGTGTTGACACTTGCGAGTTCTTAATACCAAAATTATAGAAGCTGCCGTGATTGCTTCACACTGTAAAACTACATTTTCAAAAGGCCTGCTTCATGAAATTTTACTGCAATGACTCGGTATTTTGTAACTACAGGCAATACTACTTTTTGGTACTTAGAGCCTTATTTAATACACGTATTCATATAATAGGCTGTCTTTTGATCATGGTATTTAATATTTTCTTTTCATTTCACCATGTCCGATTCTAATAAGATCAAATGGGCTTCCATAGCGTGGAAGTTTGTATTAACAGATTTTGTTTTTATGAGAAATGCATGTTAGCCACTTACTCATCATATTAGGTCTATACTCTGACTCAAACACAAATTTAAAAACAATGTGTATTTGCCAGACCCAGGATTTGAACCTGGAAACCACGACGTTATAGGCCGACGCCTAAGTCGCTCGGCCATCATGTATTTATTTAGATACAAAAATTATTTCACAAAAGCTTTTCACTATTTCACGCCAGCAAATTTTATGATTATTTCGAAATAATATTATTGACAATAAATAACAATAAATAATATTATTTATATAATATTATACAAATAAATACAATAAATAATATTATTGACACTGTGTCTGTGCTCATTCATTCATAAGTGTCACGTAGCCAACTATTAACAAAATCGTAGGTAACAATTATCTTACCTACATATTTTCTTTACTTTATTTTTTCATGTCTCTCGGGGGAGTCTGTAACCCCTAGAGAGCGCGTCTCCAGGTGGCGGATAGGAGATGCCCTAATCAAGGGTAGGAGAAAAATAAAATATCTCCCGCGGACCAACAGACCTAGCCCTCCAGGTTGGGGGTTGGGCAGAGGGCTAACCACCCACTTCCGTAAAACAACAACCAGGGTTCACAAAACTAAACAACCGTGCCTTGGACAAATGGCAAATTCACAAAGACGACCCAGCAAGAAAAACAGACTAAGAATTGGATATTGGAACGTACTAAGCCTATACAGAACAGGAGCAGCACAAAACCTAGTGGAAGAATTAAACAAGTATAAGGTCCAAATCACCGCTATTCAGGAAATTCGCTGGCCAAATAGTGGTGAAATTGCCATTGGACAAGACGTCATTTATTATAGCGGGAATTTGGATGGCAAACATATATTTGGAACAGGTTTTGTTGTTGCCAAAGAGACAGTAAGCAGCGTTCTCTCGTTTGAACCCATCAGTGAACGCATATGTGTACTCCGAATCAAAGCAAGATGGTCAAACATTTCCTTAATTAATGTACATGCACCTACTGAAGCATCAGAAGAGACCGAAAAGGAAGAATTCTACAACTTGAAGCAACATTTGACAGACTTTCAGGGCATGACATTAAATGTGTATTGGGGAATTTTAACGCGAAACTGGGAAGTGAAAGCCTGCATAACACGACCAATGAAAATGGAAAGATGGTTGCTCTCTTCTGCAGTGCTAAGAATCTGGTTGTGCGGAGCACTATGTTTCCACATAAAGATATTCATAAGGTCACCTGGAATTCCAGAGATCGCAGGACGCACAATCAAATTGACCACTTTCTTATAGACAGCCTTTATTGGAAAACAATTGAAGACATCAGAAGTTACAGAGGCGCAGATTGTGACACGGACCACAACTTGTCAATAGCTAATTTTAAAGAAATACTTTCGAAAACCATCCGCAAAACTCCCAAAATAAGGACGAAATACCACGTAGAAAAACTTAATATCTTATCTAAAAGAGACTCTTATATTAAGGAAGTCTCTAATCGAATCCAAATACGGGAAGAGGGCTCGATATCTCGGGATGTCGAGGACCGGTGGCAAGAAATGAAACAAGCCATCCATCAAGCGGCGGAAAGTACATTAGGAATAGTAACAAAAAAACAATTTGATAAGTCTTGGTACGATGACACGTGCCGGCAGATAGGTAGTAGGTGAAAGAAAAGCGGCAAAAACCCTTTGTCTACAAATCCACAAAAGGAGAAATATTTAAAGGAATACACAGACAAGGCAAATGAAGCTCGAAATCATTTGAGAAAGTGTAAAAGAGCCTTTATGAAACGCCGTTTTGAGAAAATGGAAGAAGAAGCTAAGGCCAATAATACAAGGTCATTCTTTGCAGAAGTCAATCTGGAGAAAAGAGGATTCCAATCAAGAACGTCCTCAATCCGAGACCCACAAGGTCATATAGTGGCGGAAAAGGACTTAGTTCTTAATGTATGGAGAACACATTTCCAAGATTTACTGCAAAGCTCCAATCTATCCATCTCACTTGAATCTCCAACTGTAGACACAACTGAACCACTTATTGCACCACCCAGCAGAGCAGAACTCAAAGGAGCTCTTCGGCAAATGAAAAACAATAAGGCGGCGGGCAACGACAACATTCCCACGGAACTACTCAAGCACGGAGTGGAAGCTCTTCTCAACTCCATGCTGGGGTTGTTTAAACAAATCTGGGAAGAAGAGAGAATACCTGACGAATGGAGAGAGTCACTGGTGTGCCCAATCCTCAAGAAAGGAGACAAGCACAACTGCGCAAATTATCGTGGCATATCTCTCCTACCGACAGTGTATAAAGTTCTCTTAAATGTTGTCCTAGCAAAAATGTTGCCTTATGCAGAAGCTGCTCTGGGTGACTATCAGTGTGGGTTCAGGAGAAATCGCAGCACAACGGATCAGATTTTTACACTGCGCCAGATACTAGAAAAGAGGTGGGAATATAACCAAGATGTCCACTGTCTCTTCGTTGACTTCAAAACTGCATACGACTATGTGCATAGAGAAACTCTCTGGAAAATATTGAAAGAGCTTCAGTTCCCAGAAAAGCTTATCAATTTGGTTAGGGCATGTACAGAAGGATCGCGAAGCAGGATACTTATCCAAGGAGATGTATCGGAATCCTTCGAGGTGACAGGTGGGCTGAGGCAGGGCGATTCTCTATCACTTGCTTTTCAATCTTGCATTAGAGAAAGCAGTGAGAGAAACTCTCAAAAGTGACGAAGGAGTCGACCTAAATGGATCCCATAAAGTTCTTGGCTATGCAGATGATCTGGTGATCCTGGGCGATGATCAGGCACATATAGTTGATATTTTCACTGCATTGGAGGCCACGGCAAAGAAAATTAATCTTCAGGTTAACGCAGAGAAGACCAAGTACCTAAGAGTGTCGAGAAAAAACCGAAACTCAGGAAATATTGTAATTGGCAATTCTATATTTGAAAAAGTAGCACAATTTAGGTACTTAGGAACTGGGATCTCTGAAAAAAATGATCTTGACACAGAGCTTGCCTGCCGATTGAAGAGTGGAAATAGAGCGTTCTTTGCATTGAAGAGCATATTTGGGTCCAAACTGCTGTCCAGAAAAACGAAATTTCGGTTATACAACGTGATCGTAAAACCTATAGTTCTCTACGGATGCAAAACCTGGAGCATTACGAAGAAACAAGAAAAGGCTATCCAAGTATTTGAAAACAAAATTCTCCGAAGAATACTTGGACCAATTAAAGAGGACCAAGGGTGGCGCATTCGTAAGAATGCCGAACTTTACGAGTCTTTCAAGCCGAAGATCAGAAATATTCTGAGGGCAAGAAGGCTGAGATGGGCCGGTCACGTTGTAAGGTGCGAAGAAAGCAGAGCTCTCTACAGGGTCTAGAAAGGAGTCCCAGTGGGTATCCGGCCTCTAGGCCGACCTCGGAAGAGATGGTCGGACGCCGTCAGCAGAGATGCAGCGAAGCTGGGTGTGACCGACTGGAAAAGAGAAGCTCTGGACAGAGACTCCTGGAGGATGGTTGTGCAGTCGGCCATGGACCTAAATGGACCTTAGCGCCAGTTTAATTAATCAATCATTCATTTCATGTACAGGCGGCCCTAACTTCGTACAATTCGCTATTTCGTACATTTCAGATTTTTGTTGATAATGCAAAAAATGTGCGCTTCCATGCAGTCGTGATTGATAAAGCCATAGCATGTTATAAAATTCTTGATAAAGATAAAAAAGGGTGGTATTCAACTATCTCTTGATAAATTTATAAAAAAACACCTGTTTGCTATTATGTTTCTTTATCTTTATTATACCCATTGATAAATAAATATTTTAAATTACACATATTTTACATTGCTCTACTTTCGTACATTCAACATTCGTACACATTTTCAAGAACCAATTATGTACGAAAGCCGAAGGCCGCCTATATATTCAAAGTGTAATGTTCGAATCTGCGAACAACTGGTCAGCAGTGAATGTATATGTATCTAATGGCCACATGCCAGGCGTGTTTTGTGCACTGGACATATTAAAGATGTAGAAATCATTAAACAAATTCCTAAGCGTCAAATCTAATTTAAAATGAATTTCCTCCATCAAGCACACTCAATCGATATATCCATGACTTGTAACGTCTTTTAAATCTGCCAAGTTATAAATAGGTATTTTGATAAATAATCCATTGACGGTTTATCGCTCACATGACCTAAATAAATTATATAATTTAATGGTAGTGTACTTAAATATTATCAACAAGCAACCATATTTAAATAATTACGTAATGATTTGCATATTATAATAATAATAATGCACATTAAGCCAATTAGATACTCTTTTATCTGAATATTTTACAAATATATATATTTAACAATACCTACCGTGTTTTAAACAAAATTATAATACAAAATACTAATTGGTATCTACACCATAGCTTGTCACTTTGCGAATACGAATATCATTGTTGATCCACTCCACAAATTGTTCGACATGCACTTCATGAATGTAAAAAAATGGGATAACATATAATATTTTGAAAACACCTATAGTATTTTATTATTAATTATAGATGTTCTCATTGTGAACGAGAGATAGAAAATTCATCTCAGCAAGTGACATGCTGTAAAAATTTGGCTATAAATGATACTACATTAATAAATTTATTAATATTGACCTTTGAAATCAGTGGTGAAAGGTGGAGGTAGGCTGTTAAGATACGACATAAATAGTGCATACTAAACTTTGCCAGTCATTTGTTTTCAATAAACTAAGACTACAATATGTAGATAGTGTTTGTTAGTTTTTAAAAATCAACTAAACCTTGCCTAATCCAATCCATAGTAGATAATAGTAAAAAAATATTCGTTTATATATAAAATATCTAAAATTATGCCATTAAACCATACACAATTTTAGATATTTTAGAGATAGAAGAATATTTTTTATCGATTATATTTTGGTATAGGCAGGGCTTAATGAATTAAAAAAAACTAACCAACATCGTCTGTAATATGTACTCTTAATTCAAGGAAAACAAATAAGTATGACTGAAAAAGTGTGCACTATTTTTATCAGATCACCCACATCATACCTAAACTATTATGGTATAGTTTGGACAGGGTTAGTTGAATTTTAAAAACTAGCCAGCATATTATTTGTAGGTGTGTTCAAATTTGAATGGTCAAAGACATAGCTTATAATCAGTATCTTTAGAATTATCTTTAAATGTGTTAATCGTGTCCATTTTTTGAATAATAAAATGCCTAATTCTTGTCAAATTTGGGATCAAAAAGATTATAAAATATAATTTTTTATTGTAAATATGTCACTATATAATGTTAATATTAATTTTACTAATGGTTTTGTAAATGGACGTACTGAAATATGACTATATTCTAAAACATTAGAGCGAGAGGTTTAAAAGAATACTATTTTATGTAATAAAAATACTTTACGCAGTCATCAAATGTTTAAAATAAATATAAAGGATAATAAGGCTTCAAAATTATATAAATAGATTATCAACAACATTTAAGGAATGTCCACGGTTATGCTCTGAAAATACCATAAAACCTCCATTTTGACCTACGCTGACCTCGACCTACACATCATTCAAACCAATATTTCCTGGATTTATGTCTAGCTTCCATAAGTCGTTTATTCATATGTCTTCTATCTTACTCTGACGCATATTTCGACATAGGAACATTAGTTTTTGTTCAGTGTTGCTTAAGGCGAATTCTTTGCCTCAATTTACGATCAAATGTGACTTCAACGCCATCTAAAGGCATATACAGGCATCTACCATGAATTTCTAAAAATGTGTTACTAAAAACTTTCGTCGATCGCAACCAGATGGCAATAAAATATAAAATAAAATATTGTGTGTCGCCACATATTAAAAATCATAAGCTTGATAAAAATGCATTTAAATTTATTATATATTTACTTACCTATGTAAAAATATTTACAATTAATATTCACCCCATAAAATATTTACAATTCTAACATGTATATTTGATTTGATTTAAAATGTTTATGATTTTTACATTTTGTTTACCGTAGTTTTTTTTACAGTGGCAATAAAAGGGTATCCTGTCCAGTTAATGAACCAGATTTTTTTACGTTGTCAATGCGAATTAATATAAATATTTTTCTACAGTAAAATTCATTTATAGTAGTAAATGAACATTTAAGTACAAATGTTTATAAGATTGAGTTTAATCTTGTACAATTGACAATTACATCGAATTTCTACTAGAGGTGGAATAAAAGAATGATATTAAATGAATAGCAAAACAAATGCCATTCGAATTATTATTAAACAAAATAAGGAATATACAGTTGTACCTACTTGGTTATTACTAGGAAGGTTGGACCGGCTGAATTTGCTCGTTATAAGCGGTACTCGTTATATCAGAGAATAGGTATTTTTATTGTCGGCGAAAACAACAATTAGACACTTAACTAGTGTCATAAACGTAATCTGTCCCCGGCGGCATCCTGTCTGATCGGATTTTATTGCTTAGGGTCGAAATGTCTTTAAACGATCAACACATTACCAGTATTTTAGCTCGGTATATCCGATAAGTATCTCGTTATAACAGTGAATAAAAATGTATGGAGAAAATCATATACCAAATGCCAACGATTGTTTACGATCAACACAATATTACCAGTATTTTAGCTCGGTATATCCGATAAGTATCTCGTTATAACAGTGAATAAAAATGTTTTGAGAAAATCATATACCAAATGTCAACGATTGTTTCCTCATTACATCCGAGATCTCGCTATGTCCGAGATTGTAATAACCGAGTTCGACTGTAGTTATAATTATGACAATATAGTCGATATTATATAGACATCCCAATTCATTTCGTTTCAACCATGTCCGATCCTAATGGGTTCATATGGGCCTCCACAGAGTGGACGGTTTGTATTAACTAACTAACTATATCTGAGATAAGAATAAAGTAAGACACGCAACGAATTGAATAAAAAAGAAGTTGGAGGTAAGAAAAAACGTAAATAAACATGCGAACAAATCTTGATAAGCAAACCCAAGGACAAAATAAGTGACAAATTTAAAAAAAAATTGTAAAACGTAAGAAAAAAATTTAGAATTTGAAGTAAGTGCACCACTGATTACATAATATTCTAAGAAAAAGACAGAACGTTATTTCTTTGAAAAAATCTAATGTCGATTTTAAAGAACAGTGCAAGATAAAATAAAAGATAGTTTTATTTATTTTACCTATAAATGTGTAAGTGAAATGGATTTGGAGATATAAAAAGAAACCTTATTGGCCCAGTGGTTTCTAGGTGTGGACTTTTGTAATTCCCTGAAGATCTCGAATAAATAATTAAAAATTATCAACACCTATACCATATTCCTAGGCATCTACTATGATTGAAAAGTAGATCTTAATTTTTTGTATTTATGATTGCTTCATAAAAAAAACAATATTTACGACTTTATGATGTAGCAGATAAATGAGCAACTAAATAGTGATCCAAATATTATGAAAAGTTCAACTATCAAAGCATCACGGCATAAAATTAGTAATACCACGGTTATACACAATTTATTGTACCTACCTATTGTTATAATTTTCTTAGTTCATTTAATCGTTTTTAATTTAATTTATTTTCAAATTCACCTCTTATGTGTTCATTCACTGAATTTTTTACCCTATATTTTACGGAGACTAATAATAACTTCTATTTTCTACATACTAAATTATCAACCTCCACTTTTTGACAGCACGTAGATAATAATTTTAAGGCCGTAGACAGGAATGAACGTTTGATGGCCCAAATATAGTACAATAGTATGTATGTAATTAAAGTTAGGGTACAAGTCGGTTATCCTGGATACAGCGGCAAACACATTTTGAAAATAGCCTATATACTGGATTATTTGTTAGGATTACCTAATCTAACTTAAACTAACCCAAACTAACAAATAATCCAGTATATCGGCTATTTTCAAAATGTGTTTGCCGCTGTATCCAGGATAAACATATAGAACAAAAGTTGTGAAAGAAAGAAGTGGAAGTTTGTCGAGGCTGTTTTGATCGGGTTAATTTGTCTTTGATTAATATTGTGACTAGAAATTTTAACAATTCTTATTATTTTTAACATTGTATATTGTTCATAATTTTCGCGACTACCACGTGAATAGACGAATTTTATTTACTTATAACATTTTAAACACTTAACATAAATATGGAGAAATTGTACAGTCACTAGACAAAGATTAAATTTGATGTGTGTCATAAGTATGCTTTCTTTATATTATTATGAAACTATATTTATTTTAAAATCGCTTTATAAAAGGTAGGTACGTCAAAACAGTAATAAATATCTGAAATAATTTCACAACACTATTTCAAAAAGTGGAGGTTGATATATGATCGTCCATTGTGACATATGCTCCAATATCGCAAACCGAAAATGTTATTATGGACAGAGCAAAATTAACAGAGTGCTTGTCTTCATACCTGGCGACCCTTTATTTTCAATGTATGTGTGTGTGTGTATTTTTTAATCTATGCGAGTATTGTTTCAAAAATGGTACGATTTATTTCCGCTTTAGCAGCACATGTCGATAAAAGTCTTGTCATATATTAATTTTATTTACTATCGATTAGTTAATATACAAAAATACAAGATTAAATTTAAATAACTACCCTAAAAATTAATAAATAATATTTTTAATAGAAACGCTAACCGTTTTTTCTCAGTTATTGCGTACAAACCGAGTTTTTTCGATTTTAATTACATGCTTTCTAACCTCAAAATCGATGTTTTTTAAATTTGAAAAAAAAGATATAAGGATATAATAAATTCCAATTTCCGTTTAGCGTTTTCCTAGGTAATATATTTACGTATATTTTTATCGTAATTTTGATAATTAAACTTATGTCATTCATTCTTGCCACCCGATACAAATGTACCGAATTTGACACGTATTTTTGGAATATGGAACTCCATGATGACTTTAAATTTTTTATTTTATTTTTCTCATTACTTTTGAATATATATTTACCGATTAATAAACTTTTCTAGCTATTTTTCGATAACAACTTTACATAGAGACATCACCTTAACTCAGAAAATAGGGTACTCGACAAAAATCATTGAAAGTTTCATCAGATCAACAGAGAAAAAAAACAACAATAGTGGATATCTACAAAATAAATTAATAAATAAACAAAGAAACGTTGTGATAATGCAACGAAGAATTCACTTATCAAGAAGTTACACTTGCAAAATAAAGTATTAATTATTATATTTACAAAAATAAAAAATGAGCTATACTAGTGACTAATGGTTGCATACAATATATTGTATTATCGACCCGTTTAAGCTATTACTTGTGTATAAGTCAATTTTAAATGGTACATTGATTGCTGTTGCCTTCGAAAATAAAAAGTAAAACATATTTCCGACAAATACCAGTAAGTCATATTAATTAGTCACAATAAAATTGATAACATTTGGCTCGATGGAATGTTCAAATGAACACTGGTTTACTATTTATTTTTATTTCATTTTAACTTTAAGACTTTTAATGACTTTTAAGTGAACAAAAATTTCAATATAATAAATTAAAATTATGTTGAATTAAAAAAATACCTACCTAGTTTTGTAACCCACAATGGCTGCGCAGCTTAAGCGTTGGCCTATTGCGTCGTGGGTCCCAGATTCAAATCCTGGGTCTGGCAAGTACACATATTGTTTTTCAATTTGTGTATGAGTCAGAGTATGGACCTAATAGGTTGAGCAAGTGGCTGACATCCATTTCTCGTAAAAACAAAATCTGTCAATACAAACCTCCACCCTGTGGAGGCCCATATGATCCTATTAGGATCGAATATGGTCGAAAGAATAAGATTTTTGTAGATATATTCCAGGGAACACAGAGTTAATGGGAACTGACATATCTAACAGATGTGGAGTAACAGGCAACCGGTCTCGAGTGTGAAAGAATATGGGATAAATTTAAACACGTGTCAAGAATACGTCATTCTAAACTCAAAATAATTGCATGTCTATAATGTGTGGTTCATTTTCATAGGACACTTACACAACCCTGCATCAAAATGTAGTGTATTGGGGTTATAGTCTATCTGAATTCTATTTATTAAACTGTTCTGTGATATATTCCTACAAAATTATGCTATGTAAATGCAGGGTGGATATAATAACCAGGAACATTATAACGTTAAAAGTTGCTCTGTAATAATATTATGATCATTAGAAAAAGAAATCGTCAAAAATCTCATTCATTCAAGAAAGTCCCTAAGTAGAATACGATTAAGCGCTGAAATCCATAGTAGTCTTTACGGTAAGACGTTTTTAAGGATATTTTCCCGTAAACAGATTCAACAGAAGCCACCAATCCACGATTGTGGCTGTTGGAATCAAAAACAATAATTTTCAGTGGAACTACATAAAATTTTGTTGACTGCCTCCAAAAGAAGCTGTCATTATTTCGATAGAGTTTACAGTAGACAATAAAAAATATTATAGCTAATACGCTATGCTATAATCGATAATCAAATGAATATCATAATAAATATATTATCCATATTATGGATAATATACTGTATTTTAAACAATGTTATGACTAGGGAGCGGATTTATATGCAACAAAAACATGATTATATGCATGCACGTATGCACTTAAAATCATTAAAATATGCACTAAAACCGAAGAAATATGCACTTAAAAATTTACATTTTTTGTGGGATAAAATGTAAATACCCACTTTACCCGATATTACTGACAAAAAATCGAATAACTAGTTAATAATTTTTCAACATAAAACAATAGCAGATCAAAAAAACACAAACAATGAATATTATAAAGTTAATCAATTACAAATTTAAAAATAGTTTTTTCGCAATTACAAATAATTAAATAATAAATGCAATTGTAAATCAAATATAACTTACAAAACAAAAACGACACACTTAACTATTCCTAAATACTATTCTGTTTTTTACAAAAAACTCTAAAATATGCATTTATTTATGAAATATGTACTAATGTCTCAAATATGCTCTAACGTCTCAAATATGCATTTATATGCTGAATACAATTTTATTTTTGGATTCCGTGTCTTTCAAAACAGATTTCTGTGCAACTCTCATAGCTGTGCATACACCCTAACAAAACATGCACTAGCATATAAATCCGGGCCCTAGTTATGACATACTATGTTATTTATATTTCTGGGTATGCTCTGCATCCACAGCATATATTATGGACTTTTTCTAGGGGGAAAACATTTTTGACTCATATTTAAAACATTTTTTACAACTTTTAGGGCAGTGGTGCATAATCAGCGACCCAATGACTAAATGAAATGTGTGAAATAAATACTAGCATAGCCTAATAATTACCAAGACTAGGTTTCCATGAAATCTGATTAAATCCTTTCATCCTTTCATGATAACTTTCAAAATGTATTGTGCAATAACAGATTTCTTTTGTATAAATTTTTGAAGAATATTGTACGGAAACCTCATGTTTGGAGTAGCAGACCACCCCCAAATTTTAATAGAATGCAATATCACTGCAGTACCACATATGTACCGAATTTCATGGAAGTTCATTTCACTATGGGTATATTATGGTAAGTAATGAAACATTGAGGAAAACTTAATAAGAGATTTTAGCTTTTCGTTTTAAATAATAGAATAGATACTTAATTCAATAATACACAAGACTTAAGAATGCAGCATTCGTTATTGATGTATAATTTTTAGTAGCGCAGAAACATACCATTACTAAAAAAATATTTCAGCTATATCTTCATAATATAAAAGCATATTTTTTGGAATCGGAATCAGAGACAAGTTCGAGTTCCACTCTGTAGAAATATTTTTCAAACGTATACTTTTTAATATGTTTGTTTCTGAGGGTTCCAAAGTATGTATATATTAACACTTTACGGTCCGGTAACGCCACATTGGCGTCCTTTGCAAGCCGAACGTTACGATCCGGTGACGCCTACGTGGCGTCCTCACATAGGCATATCTTAACTGTGAAAAATAAATATGAAATTTAATATTTGGTTGCAAGATCTATCGACAGATGGTTGAATGACATGTGCAAGAAGTAAAAGCACGATGGAAAAAAAATATTGCGCGGTTTTTACAGAGATGGCGGACGTAATACCATTCAGTATTTTTTTGTACCTATACCATTTTTTTAATTAGTTACAAGCCCGTTTCTAGGCGGGTGAATCACGAGACATAAACAAAAAAGGTAATAAACACTCAATGTTATATTCCAGTGTCGTCACTTCAACTTCGAAATTTTATTGTCGACCCTTTTCAGTGGTAGTCAACCATTTATGAACCTGCATTCTTTTTTTTTAAATGAACGCGATTTTTATCTATGAAATTGCGTGCTATTTGATATTTTGTCTTTAATGATTTACTACCCATGAAACGTCCACCATGCTTCATCATCCATGATAGAAATTTTATCTTGAAAATGAGAACAGTTATAAATGTGAACTTGTATCGCGTTGTCATTTTCGTTCGATTTTTTCGGGAGATTATTGCTTGTGTAACTGCATAAATAATAGCTATTATTATTTATATTGCACTAATTTCATTGAAAAAATAATTAATCTAAGTATATTTCAGCTAGGATATATATTTTTTATTAGTTTTATCTCCAAAAAAACTTTTTAAAATGGAGGACCATTCGTTTTTAAACAGAGGAAAACTATGCGGATTTTATGTCAGATATTCCCAGTGACTGAAGATATCGGAGATTTTAGTGTAATTTTCAATCACAATCAAATATTTCCGGGGATTTCCGCAACTAATAAACGTTTAAGAAGAAAGTGTAAAGTGTGTTCCTCACATAAACTTCGAAAAGAAACTATTTACATGTCCAAAGAGTGTAAAGTACCTCTACATCTACATATTGGTAATTGGTTTTCTTCGTATAATTTAAAAAAAAGTATATTAGTTGTTAGTTCATTTTACATTCATAGTTTTATAAACTATTTCAAATAATTTCAGCTTTAGTGTGATAATAATTATTTCGTGCCTAGCCAGTTATATAAAGGTATTATCCATAAAATTGAGTGTTGATTCAAATATTTTTGTGGAATGTAGATGTTTGTTTTACAATCCTATTGCTCATAGATTTTGTTATATGATTTTTTTACGCACGCCTCTGCACTGTTATTGGATTGTCTCGATTCCTACAATAATACCAAATTGTAATAAGCGGTGGGAATGTATATTATGCGTGCATTTTATTTAATTGAATTTACTCGAAAAGATGCACGCCACTGCACTGCCTTTATCGGCTAGGCCATAAAAGTCGTAAAACCAATAAATCACTAGTGAGTGTTCGTTCGGGAATGAATGTGCATTTATTTTTAAACACTTCACAGTTTGTGTGAAGTCTTTGTTATTTTATTATATTTGATATTCAGAGATATGAGTAGCTAGCGCTAAAAATGAATTGATACATATTCTATAGAGGTGTAAAACATTTTGTATTTGAATATTTTATTATATTTTTTAATTAAAAAATAATATATTGTGATGCTTTATATCAATAGGCTGTTTCCTTTACATTATATTTATCAAATTGAACTAATCTAATAACATATAATATACAATTTACGAAAATTTACGAATTATATACTTTATCTTTATGGAACGCGGGCCAGAGGTTGACAATTGTTGAATAAATGACACAATTTGATGCATTGATATATTTTAAGTATTTTCTGAAAATTTTATTGAAATATATCAATAGGTTCAAAAGTTATATCATTTTTAACTTCGCGATCGAAATTTGTTGATTTTCATTAAAAAGTACCGGATATTGGTGTAGGTACTTCGCGAAAATTCGCGGACCGTATAGTGTTAATATAAATATGTTCAAAACTCTCGCACCAAAGGCCTGACCGGCGTAGATAAATACACACGATGCAATCTCGCGATTGGTCAATGCTATTAGAAAGAAATAGTATGTTTTCTAAGCCTGTGGATCAAACCAGTGACTTGTGTGCAGCTCGAAAATAATTAAAAGGTTGTGCGTCAATGATTTATGGTAACAATTTGATATTTTCCCCCAAATTTCAAATAAGTGCAGTATGCATAAGTTCGGAGATATTCAGGTTTACGCAATTTATTGTACAAAAGTATCGAACATAAATTATTGAAGATAACAAAAAGATTACCTGGTATTTTGCCGAAATAATATTCAGAGATCCAGGTTCCACATTATCAGTTACTCGCTTTCTAAGTGTAGAGTCAATGTCTGCACTATCATAATTTGAAGACAAGTTCTGAAATTGAAACAAAGAATAATAAAAATTGCACCCGTCCACGTATTGGCAACCCTGGAAACAAGATGTTGCAGAGGGGACATGATTGAAACTATACTAAAAACTATTAATATTTAATCAACGCAATGGAGTGAAAACTACTAAGTACAAAATACTGGTACTATAAACTATGGTGTACAATAAACTCCATTGTACGTTGATGACTTCCTACTTCCTAGAAGTTAATCATCCCCTGGTGGAAGTGCGGTCAACGTAGCAGTGTGAACTGGCATCTCTTGTCGGTTGCATGGGCAGGCAAGTAAGGACAGCATGAGGCATAGACTATTTGAATTTACACATCATGAAGTAATTCACTAGTTTGTGTTACTCGCCAGTGGCAAACTGATGAGCAGAATTTTCAAGAGTTGGGTTCTAACCTTCAGTGATTGAAAAGGAACCAGAAGAATATGTATGATTCCTTACTTACATTTCGTCTCATTTGATTCGCTGTTTCAATGTCATGGTTTACACCAATCAGTAAAGTTGTGTCATCGTCGTATTCGTCGACTGGCGCAGTAGAATTCTGCGAATGGTCAGTCGGCGACTCAACTTCGGGATGAAATCCGGCACCCATTTTCGCTCCATTTAGTTTTTTACCCATTTTCACCCATCTAACAGCCTGAAAATGATAAACCATGATGATATTGATAATCCACTATCGCACCGATGGATATTATCGATTGTAAAAATGTCATTAAAATAAGGTGCGTAAAAAATAATAATAATATTGTTTTCGTCTAATGAATTGGAACTGTATAACTTCGAAAATATTAATATCACTGTAACAATAAATTGTGAAAAAAAGATTACCTACACAGGTTTGTTATGTACACAAAGAACACACGGTGACAAGTTACTGATATCAAGTTTTTGCACTATTCATCACTCATTCAAATTATACAAGGTTATTTTGTCATTCTTTTTCTGACACATTCCAGTCAAATGACATTTAAACTTATAGTTGCCAGCAATATATCAACAATTTTTCCCTGACTTCGTCAAACAAGTGATTTTTTTTAAAGATTAGTTATATTTAATAAGGTTGTATGAGATAAAGTTCCAAAAATATTATCTAAGCGTCAGTCAATGAAAATTTCATAAATTAATAAAATTGAATATTACTTATTAAACTACAAAGATTGATTTAATATTTTAAAATAATATTATTCCTAGTATCCCCATTTCAACCATAAAATTACCATAGTTTGCCCGGCCACGTTGCCTATGAAAGTTGGACATTGGAGAAACGTCAAAATTTGTCGCCGTCTGGTAGAATACGTAAAATGAGTGTATTTGTAACATTTACTTTATAATTTGCAATATTATAAAATAAACATTCATAATAGATTTCAGTGATGACCGTTACTGAGGAAACTCCTGAAATAATTCCACCAGAAGGTGAAGATGTGCCCACAGAAGTCGAGGAAGTTTCCAAAACTCCGAAGATATTCACTTTGGAGAGTATCCTTTCGTGATTTTAAATACTTGTTATTTTATGTTACACCTTTTTAGCACGTGACACACTATCCATGCAATACGAAAAATAATCAACAAACATGAAATTAATTAAGTAATTGATGATAATGCATACTTAAATTTTAGTGTCTTATTTCAGTTTTGATCTTTAAATATTATTTGAATAATAAAATAGAGCTGGAATCTGGGTACGAGAAACTGTCACATATGGCTTTTATTTTCAATTAACATATTCATATACTTCGATCCTGAGCCAAGGTATTCGTGATGTACTTTTCTGTCATGCTTTTCCATAAACAAAAGTTGATTGTATGGATAATTAATTGTGAAAAGTATATTTTTCACATTGAGATTGTCCATATGGTCAGTGTTAAAAATACATGTTTCATATTTTTTTTATCACTGATTTATCTTTTACTTTGTAAAAATGTATAGTAATGGTGCCGCAGATGACCGCATGACTTTTTATAACTTTCTTTTTAGATCACACCCAATCTAACCTAACCCAACCTTACTGTGTGATATCGAAATGTTTGAAAATATCAAACTTTAAATAAACAATTATTGGATCGAAAAACATCTCTGCCAACAGAAAAAGGTATTTAATATAATTGTCTACATGGGATAAACTATTTCCACCAAAAAAAAGAAGATAAATGGTCATGCGGTCATCTGCGGCACTATAACCAAATGTATTTCTAAATAGTTTAGTATTTGTATTGGATTATTTGTTGGTAAGTGTCCACCATGGTGCAGTGGCTAGCACCCTTGGCTCTTGCGCCATGGGTTTGATTTGCACGGCTGAGTCCTGTTGTCTCACACGGTATGGACCCAATGGATTAGACGAAAGCTAACAACCAAATTTCTTAAAAAGTTTTAAATTACCTTCGCGCCAGGTCCATTACCTTGACGACTGCATTAGAGCAAGCACAGTTGGATAACTGAACTGTCTGCACAGTTCCCAGTGGCGGGTTTAGGGACGTGTAGACCTGACTGATTTTAATGCCCCCCACGATAAATAATAAAATAAAAACCATAAATCACATTAGTTTACAAAAAGTAATTATTATTGTTGATGCCAGTGATGACGCAGTCATGGCCCCTACACCCTGAAGCAGGCCCCCAGGCCATGATGTTTGGCGGGCCCCCGACTTATCGCTAAGGTTAAGGGCAGTGTAATGTTCTCCAAATGCTATTCCGCGAAACTACAAGGTTCTGTGTGAAATAAAGGATATTCCGTGTATTTTTAGCGATTTTTAAATAAATAAGTAAATCCACTTGAATTGGCAGTATTCTACATTATATTCGTCGGTGTTTTCTAAAAAGGGCGAATCAACCATTTTGGGGAAATTTGGGAAAAAAAACGGCGAATTTGTATCTCCACAGGAAAGTACTTAACCTATACCGTACTAACCATAATCATAAGGGCCATAATCATAATCCACAAAGTGTTATGGATAAAAAGCGAATGTGACATATCAAGCTTTTTAAAATATTATTATTATAAAGCCTAATATAAAGACAGTAGTCTTTCTAAGCTTTATTATAATCTTGTTAGACATTTATAATCCACATGTAAGTAATTAATAAATAAATGTCAAAAGTTTAAAATCCTCCTGTAAAATAGCATTTTGGTTAATTCGCCCTTTTTACAAAACACCAACAATATTATGAAGCACTGATCGCGACTCCCTTTTGTGATAGCCAAGTAACATATTATTACCCGTCACCATATTGGATAAATAGTCATTTTACAACGTTTTTCTTAGCTCGTATTCTTATTTGTCCGGTACAAATCTTGCAATCGATCGACTAGCTAGACTTTTGAAACTTTTAGAATATATCAGAACACGATGCCAATGCATTTTTTTAATACTTTTAGCCATCTTTAAGTAGAATTTAATTCATTTTCAGTTCATTCGGTTTTGTATGAAAAGTTATTTCGATACCATTATTGGTTGCCAGGGGGTCCTAGCAACTAAATTATTAATATATACGTGCGTTACTATGGAAATCAATATGAAATGACATTTCATTATTCTGTATTTCTATCAAGTACAATTTTTTTTGATCGTTTAAGATAGTCAAGTCAAGTTTATATGATTCAACAGACAATTTAAAAACGTTGTATATAAAAAGTTCTTTTTATCTTGTAATTATTAATTAGTCAGGAAACATACTAAAAATAATTCTAAAATATAATTCTACATGCGAAATAGCCGCAGGCGACTTTTATTACTATTAGAGAAAATTTGTGGTGTGTTTATCTCATTTAACTGGTCGACCCGCCACGCCGGGCCCCTCCTAAGCCGGGCCCCCAGGCTAGAGCCCTGTTAGCCTCCCCCCCCCCACATTATGGGGGCCATGGACGCAGTGGTTTATTTTTTTTTGTGTACAAATACATGCTTATCTGTTTTGTGTACGTATATGGGCACCGTTGATGTTAGTCGTAATGATTTTGTTACATTTTAGGTAATATTTTATTTTTTTAATAATTAACTGTGAGAAATATGCACCTTGTAAGAATTTTATAGTTTAATAATTGTAAGACTTTGAATTGTTTCGAGGCCCCCTTTTAAATTTTATGACAAATCAATTGAATCATTATTTGTATTAAAGAAAATCGTTGTTGACATTTCCGTATATTCTAAGAAACCTTCAACACAACACAACAGGATGGATTTACTGGTGACAGTACGTATTATCGCAGCAATAGCAAGAAAATGAATGTGTAAACATGTATTATCATGCAAGTTGCAAAATTGCATGCATGAATCAAAAAAGTTCAGAAGCTTCGGAATTTTCACGCGACAGTTGGGATTTGTTTTATATCTGCGACTCATTTTGAATTTAACCGATTTTCATGACCTGTCAAATAGTACTATATTAATGACAAGATCGCGTCTCGCTTACTCTTGCCGAATGCGATTGGCGAGACAGTTGGCACTTGTACGTGTAATCAGTTATTATCGCGATAGTTTAAAATACACACTATTGCTGCAAGTGAATCCATGCATGTGTACAGGCGCTTTAATGTTTGTTTGTCAGCACCACCAAATAATTATCCAAGATTTTCCTCAACAATGTGTTATCAGTATTGCACGTGATCAAGGATGCTCAACAGCATCATGGATTAAGGCATGGAGACTATCAGAGATATCGTGGATATTGCTCACGGAGAATAAGACGGTTGCGGAAGCTCCTCAAACTTCCACAGGTACTGACATCAATTATACTATTCCTTCAATTAGGTATGACTATTCCAGCACACTTCAACATCAAATGGACCCGGAAAGAGAGTAATATTAAACAATTGGATAATTAGCGGACATGGCAGGTTCAATTTGTTTCAATTCTTATCTGAATCAGTTTCACTTCTCGATCATATATCAGTCTTCAGTTTACAATACCTGTTTGACAATAGTAAATCTGGTCTAGAGATGAAAGCAATACGGGAAATAAAAAATGCCTAGTTTCAATTCCTGGTGTCGTCTAATTGGTAATGTGTTTGAATCTTGCAAACCAAATGACATTAAATACACATATTAATAATTATTTTCTCAATCGTAATTTATGTTTGTTACATTCTCTCGTTGCCTCCATATCCAATTCCTTTAAATGAAAACCCTGCTACTGAGTTTCAAGTAAAACTTGTAATATATCTTCCATGACAACTTCCACATTATGGAACGCTTTGTCTCGAGCAGACACAGCGTCAAATTTGTACTTGTGATTCAAATATTAAATCGGTTAATACAGTTTTATGAAAATCTGCTTTCGATTTTAATTTAAGGTGTAAATTTACGTTTCCAGAATTGATTTTTTTATCAAATATAATTTATATGAACTATTATGTTAACAAGAGAGTGACAGTTTCTAAATTTAAAATATGCTACAATCTATGGAAATTCCAATTTAATTTCTAATAATCTAATATGTATGGCAAAATTACGCCTAATTTGTCATATTTCAATAAGTTGGTTTAGTCACTTGTGGGGCAATATTTGAATACCTAGTAAGTAATGAATCAACTTGTTACCTTATTGCTTACTTGTTACTTACTTTTAGTGGCAAAACATTGCAACACAACTGACAGCTATCAAATAACTACGTTTTGTAAGCAAGAATAGTAAATTATATAGTTTCCTACTTTGGTAAAAATATTGTATAAAATATTTTAAAATAAAATAAATTTCTTGTTTCTGAGGAATCAAGAACCGTAAAATCCCCAACTTTTAAATTCTGTCTGATATTTCAATCCCTGTTGCCCATATCTTAATTTGCAGGGCGATCGCCGGCATTACAAGCGCAAGGATGTGACCTGTGCGTTGTTGGCCGGGTCGAAGGCGGACGAACGTCTGTTGCACACCCCACTGGCGCAGGCAGAACGCTGCTGGGCATATGCCATGCAGCTACGCCAGGAGGCCAACACCGAGCCCCGCAAGAAATACCGACTCGTCGCCAGGATGCGCAAGGCCTGCGGCTATGCTCTCCAGCTCCAGCAGTTGTGTGATGTATGTCTCTTTACGAACCAAGCAATGCTATCAAAGAATTAAGATTAATATAAGGGAATAACCTATCGAAATCTTTGTATTATAAACGTTTGTTAACGATTCGAAAATGTTTTTAGTATCTAAAGTGTCTAATATATTGCAAAGATGATTGAGAATATTAATGGAATTTTAAATAATATCTACTCCAATTCAAATTTATTTTTCATATAATGAACATGACGGATTACAAATTCAAGGCGTTCACAACATGACATAAAAAAAAAGAAAAAAGAAGTGAAAAATATTAGGAAAAAAAGTACATCGAGCCACCCTGAGTGAACTTAGACTGGATTTTTAAATCTTATAAAACAACACACCTAAACTTACTGTCTCGTAAGTGGAATATATCAATATCCGAAGCAATTTAATTGAACACAGTTATTGCCCTCCCGATTGGCGTTACTAATGACGGATAGTTCTGTTCCTTGGGAGAATAAACAAGAATTCTCCCATATTGTTACACTACTGCATGTTGTTTTAATCTCAGAGCCTAAGTGTGAAATTTTTACAATAATTTACCTGCAATGCAAAATAACTAGCAGCTAATTTAATCATTCATTTTAGTAATATTCTCATTCTCCTATCAAATCTCCTTCTCGATAGCGATTGATAGCAATTTGAGTTTAATGTCGGACAAGATAACTCACGAATCTTGTATGTGTAACCTGTCGATCACAGCCTCATAGAGCGAGAAAACTCGCTGAAGGCATAGAACCGGTTAATGAATTCACATCTTATAACGTTTTATATTTAAATTGTAAATTGCAAGCATTATATTTTTCTGCTAGGTGACATTGGCGGGTGGACCATTTACCTTAATACAAGGGAACGAATGCCGTTTTCCTGTTCTTAATTTTATCTTCAAACATATATTTTAAACATGATCGTTCTTTACTTTAGTATGTTGTAAATCAATTGTAAAAATTGTAATATGAATATTTATCGGCAGAGTCCTAATTGCGATGCCCGTACTAAACTGGAAGCGCAGGCTTACGTAGCGTGGATGCACGGCTCACTTCACTTCGAACTGCAGCTGTGGAAGAGGGCCGCTGAAAATCTCAAGCTAGCTCAAGTCGTCTATGAAAAATTACTCGCTACTCTATCGGAAGATGAACAGCTTATTTACAAACAAAAGGTAATGGGGGGACTTTACTATTTCATTGTGAATCTCTTACTCTTGTTTGTTTTCAAGGTTATATTACAGTAAAACCCCAATTTTACATTTTTACAAAAACTGACAACGTAATTAGAGGGACAATATAAAAATTAAAAAGGTTTAATTAACTTTTTATTAAAAAAAATGTGCTAATTGATTTGAAGGTGTCCTCTTGTATCTCATAAATGCTGGTTCCATGATAAAACAGAACAGTGACAAAACAGAACATGACAAAACAATTAGAATAAAAAATGTTGACAACAAGTGACAGTAACATTTGAGCCAAAACGGGAAATGACACAATACAGTGGGGTGTGACCACCTTGGCTCAAGTAATCAATCATGTTGTATAAATTTGGTCATGGACACAGCAGACGTGTCTATAAAAAGAAATGCTCATATGTGTTTGTACTCTAATGCTGTGATTACATTATGATAACGTTACGTGCTGTCACATGCTGGTACAGCGACAAATTAAGTCTATGGTTTCGTCATTCCACAGAATATTTTAACTGATCACTATCTCCATAAATATAATTATGGAAAGTGCCAACTCTAATTTATTAGTATATTATAGCGTTGGACTATAATGCCGTGGGTCCTAGGTTCGAATCCTGGGTCTGGCAAGTACACATATTGTTTTTCAATTTGTGTGTGAGTCAGGGTATGGACCTAATAGGTTGAGCAAGTGGCTGACATCCATTACTCGTAAAAAAAACGAAAATCTGTTAATACAAACTTTTACTTTGTGGAGGCCCATATGATCATATTAGAGAGATATAGAGTGCGCGTTTTGTGTGAGTCGAAATTGTGTAGGCATGCAGAACAGAATAAAAAACGTTCATTGAGTCATGAGGTTGTTGACGTAGCGTGGTACTCGATTGTTGTTCTGGCGATTTTGCTAACTGGCAATGTTCGTTTAAAGGTTCAAAATAATATGCTATGGGATGGGAGCATCAGTCTTTAAATACCAAGAAAAATGACAGTACACACCTTTTTCCCGTAGCGGCAGCTTACAGTGACAGCACATAACGTAATAATAATGTATTATATCATATGATCGCAAAATTTTTGAGTCCCTACCACCAAACAATAACATGTTTTTATTATTTAATGACAGATTGCTGAGTTGGCTCCTAGTTTACGTTACTGTGCGTACAACATTGGCGACGAGACGGCCATTGATGATCTATTGCAAATGCGAGGACAAGGGATGGATGACAGTTTAGACATGCTCATGGCACAAGCTAGGTAATTATAATGTATTTAAGTTGGCAGCATGTGCATCCATTGAGGTTGTATTGTAAAGAAGGTACACTTGCTATATTTTGCTAGTTGTTGGCAATTTCCACTACCCATTGGGCCCTATCAAACACACAATTGGCAAAAAACCAGATGTCCACAAACGGGACTTGAGCCCTCACCCACGGCTTTAGAGGCACCCACTGTGGCATCACTCTACTGATTTACAAGGATAGTTGATAATTAAAAATGAAATATGTGGGCATATAAACTTCCATCAGTTGTATACTTGACATAAACGGTAAAACAGATCATAACTGAATAACTTTTTTCAATTTCCATCAAGTACATTTAAGTTGATAGTATAAATTTTGAAACCATGTAATAATTAACTTAGTATGTTTTGTTCTGTTTTCTCAGAGAAAGCCGCGCTGGCTCTTTGCAAGAAGTGGAATGGCGGGGACGTCGTATTGCAGTTCGCCCAGAGAGAACAAGACTCTTTCTTCTGTCTTTGCAGGACCTCGACAAGACTGTGCTCAGAGCTCCCAACCACCAAGCCAAGATTCAACTCATTGAGAACGCTCTCATGGATTGTAAAGATGCCATATCCGCGCTCAAAGACGAGATCAAAGCCGATCCAAAGCTCAGATCTGCGACCGGAGCCCCTCTGCCCGGTGTACAAAATTTACTGGCTTACATGACGTACATTCGTCTCAGCAGAACTATTGAACGTAATCAATATCTCGTAGACCAAGCCAAGGAAGCCATAGCAAATAAGACGTCGATCGATGGGAAAAGGGTACGACCTCATGACCTGACACGTCACTATGAGATCATTCTTCAAAATGTGATCGAGATGCAGGTTCTTCCAGGCTTCGAAGAAGACACTGCCTATCAAACGGAAATCGAAACATTCGCCAAAACGTATAAGGCATTTAGATGTTTCTACATTGCCGAGGTTTTGGTCACTCTCAAAAGATGGAGTGAAGCCATAGCACTATACGAAAAAGCGAACACGTACGCAGGTGAAGCCCTCTCCCAGAAAGTGCAAGATGAGAAATTGAAAGATAATTTGATTGCTTTGCAAAAGAGTGTTAAAGGCTGCCAGTGTTCAGCGCACGCACAGTCTATCTTGGCCGAGGAGGAAGACGACGCGGTGACAACAGTCAGCAAACGTTATAAGAATAAGAAACCGCTGACGGATCGGCTGACTGAATACTCAGAAGACCCGCAGTTGCTAACCAAGAGTCCCAATGTGTTCAAATTGCCACCCGATATGGAACCCATTCCCTGCAAACCTCTGTTCTTCGATCTGGCATGCAACTTTGTTGAGTTTCCATCTTTGGATGACAAGATAGGTTCCGACAAGAAACAGGCAGCTGGAGTTACCGGATTCGTTAAGAGTTTCCTGGGCTGGGGAGGGAAGTAAGCTGCGCGTGCACGTTTCCCGCAATGGCTCAAATACCAATTCTTTATAAGTGAAGTGTGTATGACATGATACAACGGTTGCGGTATGATTTTTGTAAACTTTTTCAAATGTTTAGAAGAAATAAAATAATACTTATTGAATAACTTTTGTTTCAGTTTTAATATTGAGTTGCCATAATATTATCCCCATTTATTAACCACAATTCACAAAAAAATCAGTAGTGCACACTGTAGGTATGAAGTTCTTATGAGGTGATTGAGTAAAATAAAAAATAAAATAGAGATGGCATAGATGGGCGAACTAGAGGTCATGCACAACTATAATTTTACAAACAGTTTTTTGTGCTGAAAATGATAAGATGTACCAAATTATTACAACGTTTTTATTAGGTCGTATTCTTATTTGTCCAGTGGTTGTTTATCCGGTACAAATCTTGCAATCGATTTTTAATTAACTTTCCGACTAGCTAGACATTTGAAACTTTTAGAATATATCAGACACGATGCCAATGTATTTTTTTAATGCCATCTTTAAGTAGAATCGAATTCATTTTTAGTTAATTCTGTTTTGTATGAAAAGTTATTTCGGAAGAAATCCGTAATCCTATCCACTATTATTGGTTGCTAGGTCTGGGGCCTAGCAACTAAAATATTAACATATACGTGCGTTACTATGGAAATCAATATGAATGTCAAAATGACATTTCAGTATTATTTCTATCAAGTACAATTTTTTTTGATCGTTTAAGCTAGTCGCTAGTCAAGTCAAGTTTATATCGACTGTGTTTTGGCCAATTGATGTAACCCTCAAAATTGAAATTGTTCAGGAGAGAGTAAAAACTGTTTTTATCGGAAATATTCTATTATGAGGTATATAAAAAAAATAAAATTAATACGATTTTAATTATTGAAGTATTTATTATTTACTAAAACATATGTATTTTAAACCAGTTTTACATAAAAAATGTTTCAAATTAGAAAATGAGGGTTACATCAATTGGATGGTTCAGTTATTGTCAATATCTCATTTTGATAGGAGATATCTTATGGGTTACATCATTTGACTTTATTTATCATAAACATAACATTTTGTTAAATATATTTTTAAATTACAAATAAAACAAATTTATAATTATTAACATATTTTTTTAATTGTTAAAAAGGAAGACAAATTCAAAAGAAATATAATTATGATATCTTAATAAAACAATAAGTCATATAGGTAGGTAGGTACCTTATAATTAAAAACTAATGCTGTGTTTTACTAAAAGTTTTAAACAAGAATTATGTTATAAAAAATAATGTATTATAGTTAAGAATCCATAGAATATAACATTATAAATTATTAGGTGGCTCATCTTCTTCGTATGTTTCATTCAGTGTATCACCAACTGCACTGTGATGCCCCATTGTCAAATATTCTTCATGGTATCTGGATGGAATTATTTTTTTTTGTACAAGTTTAGACAGATCTTTAAATTTGGCGGTTGAAATAGAAATTGGTGTTTCGTATAGGCATCACAATACGGTTGGCTCAGATATTCGTCGGGAAGACCTTCCTCTAGCAAATGTAAAGGTACTTTTCTCCGCATTAGGGTTCAATGAATAAGAAAAAAGCATGTGGTCAGAGTCTTTGGAGAACCAGGCCTTTTTAATATTTTTTAAACATTATTTTTTGATCTGCTTTATTTAATTTGGGGAGAATTGCATTCTGGAGGCTTTTATAGTCTTTAAAGTCTCCATGGTCCATTGTAATTACGTTGTATAGTTTGGGGTTGATTATAGAATTACTTATTAGTGTTGGCCATTCAGATGAGGCCCAAATAACTTTATTCTTTAAATTATTTTCAATTGTTGCATGAATGGAGTCAACAGGCATATAAGTCTGTCCAGGTTCAAGGTATGTTATGCTGATATTTACAATATTTTTTGCTGTTCTTAAAAACCGAATGATACAGGCCAAAATTTGGTGATTTTTAGTCTGCCCGGGGCATGAATCACAGTAAAGCGACACCGTGCCCACTGAACCCCTTTCATCCACTATATTCAAATAGGTAGTTATTTAAAATTATACAAATTTCATTGGTTCCCCTATGCCCATCCTGTTCTCCCCATAAAAAAAAACAATAACCATTTCTGGCCACACTTTCATAGAAAGTTTCTTTAAAGACTGTGTATTTTCGTAAATAATAAAGTAGTATGTTTAAGACTTTTTGGAGATCAAAACACATAAAAAATGGATTTTCCTTGGCTAAATCTTGTTCCTTTCAGTGTATAGATTTGGAAAACTCGGCTTCAGATTTGTGCCTTTTGTAGAAATCATTTTCTACATTTGTCATATTCTCTTCAGCAATATTATTTAGTTTTCACATGTAATTACATTTGTCTTTGGATGGTGGGTATCTAAATTGTACTTTGTACGAAATACATCTTTGAACACTTTCTCAGAACATGTTATAAAATTGCGTATCTTACATTCGTCTTTGGATAACCTGTAAACAAATGATGTATTCTTCAATTCTGCATTTAAATATTTTCGTGTTATGCTTGCTCTACAGTAGTGCGAAGGAACTGCTGGCAATTTTTGTATAAACATTTCAATGTCGTGCAAAACCTCTAAAGATGTTTTGTTTTTTGGAGTGTGATTTTCACGACTATATCGTTTGGCTGTATGAAGTTCTGTTTTGTTTTGAATTGTGTAGAAAACCTTATTTTGGGATATATTAAGGCTATATTCAGCTGGGGCACTTTCTAAAACGATTGTGAAGACGCGACGATTGTGCAAACGACGCGTGCAGTTCAAAATATAATTTGTCATAAAAATTCAACATGCGTCCATTTAATGTTATGTGTATTGTTCTATTAGTAATAATAATAATATATTCATTGACATGTTTTCTTTTTCAAGTAAATGGGTAACGATTTTTAGTCATCTTTACACGATTTAAAAATTAATTCCCCCGACGCCATCACATTGACATGTTCACAGCTCGACTATCGCTCTCTGATTGGCAGCGAGTCCAAAATTTCGTCACACCTATAAGTTCAAAATTACTTTCCTTTTCACTGAAGTATGCTCTTAAGAGTATTTAATAAAAAAATCCTGGCAAACTTTTCGGGTAGCGTTATTAACAGGAACAAAATATTCTCTTTTTATACACCTTATACGTTTAATACACCTCCGATCACTTGACAAACCGCACGTGGCGAACAAACTTTCTGAATGAGCGAACAGGGCAAATGGTGTAACCAACATAGAATAGTGGGTTACATCAATTGTCTTATGAGAAAAAGTCTTTGCAGTGGGTTACACTATTCAGTTACATCAAGTGGCCGGGTCATATTTTTTATACCTAAAACCAATGTAAAATGATGTTTCCCTTCCAAAAAGTGATAAATAATTTTTTTTAATTTACAACATTTGGCCGGGACCTGCTCTGTCGTCTTTAAAATGAGATCCAATCATTAACTCATTTTCGTATAATTTGAGGGTTACATCAATTGGCCAAAACACCGTCGAATTATGATTCAACAGAAAATTTAAAAACGTATATAAAAAGTTTTTTTTATCTTGTAATTTTTTTTTAATTCATACACCAATTTCATTTAGAATTCTAACTCTATTGAGCTATGTACAGAAATCATTTTTTTTGTGTACAGCTTATCAATTAATATCGACTCAAGTCATGGAGAAAGCCATTCGAGACCCTGTCATTTAAAGTCCTTGCTCGGTAAGAGTAATAAATAATCTGTATTTTGGCACAGCACCAGACTGGCATGCAATTTTACGGAATAATAAATTTAAAAGTGTCCTGTCAGTGGAATGTAGTTATTGTTTTTTTTATCCCATAAAGGACAGGTTCTCAAACTTATTTCGACCACCGCCCACTTTGAGATTTTAAAAAATCTATTGCCCCCCCATATTTTTAACTTACCGTTTTACATTACCGTCTGTTGCGTATCTTAAAAACAGTTATTGCAAATATAATTTTTACACAATATGCATTATTGTACGGAAAGGATAAAATATAGGATGTGATATTTAATACCTCTATGGTGTGACCCATATCCTAATCTGACGGAATTTAGACACAACACTACTTGAGATGCGATTTACTACTCGAATGCTTGGAGTCCTGTATAGACAGTTAAATTAGAGTCGCTTACGCATGTAATAATGTGGATGCAGCTTTATATTTCATGTACGTAGTCCACGTACATGAGTACGTAGTACTTACGGCTGTTTTTAAGTGAAATCGAGTCTAATATTAACAAACTCGTCGAAATGCATCAGATTCATCCTTCACATTAGATAAGTTTTAAATTCAAAGCCTTCTTTTAATGTTAATAAAAATACTTAAATATGATAAATATGAGTATGAGTTTTATTTCCTTTTATTGAAACATTCTTTGATCTCACAAATAGGTTATGGGCATAGAGGTATTAAATGTTATGGGTCACACGTCACACCAGTGGCGCACCCAGGATTTAATATTGGGGGGGGGCCCAAGGAGGATAATGTAAATTAGTCCCATAGCCTCCTTCTCTTCTTCACAGCCTAATTTCTCGTTTATCGGTCTTTTGTCTATTGCACTCGGTGTACCTACACCATGGTCCCCACATCCTGAAACGGGCCTTCCGGCTAGGATATTTGGCGAGCCCCCTACCTACCGCTAAGATTAAAGGCAGTGTGAAACAATACATTAAAGTTTTTCAAATTGTGTTTCAGTTCAAATTAAGGTACTTGTACAGTGAATTATTGGCGATTTTTAATACATCTACTTTAATAATGGAGCTGTCGAGTATCGACACATAGTAATCAAAAAATATAATGCACAATTATATAATTGAAAATGTTCATAGTCATGAAGTATAATACTGCCCCCATAAGCAAAAACACAGCTAATGGGAAAAAGTCAATTTTGAGAAAAGAGAGGTTATCATGTTTTTCATTGCTGCTTCATTAAAAGTTAATCAATTTTAATAAATGTTTCGGTTTATAATAGATTATTTAAAAATTGATATTTTGATTACATAAAAATGGCAAAATTACAAAAATATTGATTATAAAACTTCACTATTGTCTTTTTATTTATGATTTTGAATGGAATAATGTCAGTTCCATAAGGAAAAAAACAGTAAATATGTTTTTTTGCTTATAATTTAAATTGTAATGGATATTTTTGAAAAATTAAATACTTATTTTTTAATGTAATGGTATTTTATTTATTAAATTATATTGGAATGACAATATATATTTTTAAATATACAAAAATTCGCCAGTTTTGGTGGGAAGACTCCCAAAACGTCATCCTATTTGTAGACAATACTCTTCCTTATTTTTGAATTATGCATTTCTTATTTTCCTTTGTTACTCCACATGGTGCATCGTACACTTGAGGTTTTGGTATATTAAGGAGAGAAGTTTTAGTCTAAAACCTCATATCGTGCTACGCAGAAGCGATATCAAACGAAGTTTTGTATTTTAAATGTATTGCCGCTGACGGCTTTGACAATCATCATGTCCTTCATGTAGGGTCTACACTAGTGGTTTTCATGTGTGGCCGTGTATGTATTTTTAAATGTATTTTTAAAATTATGAAATTGGTTGATTACACATGACTTGTCTTAAATTTCTTTCCACGCTCAAAAATGATCCATAAACTGCTGACCTGTTAATTAATATTTAATTACCACATTTAAATATCATGTTAATTATATCTAATGGCCAGTCGCGCTAAACGCGCTTGTCGCAGTGTCAGCACTAAATGAGTTAATATTGTCAATTTTTCCTACTACTGTATACTGTGAAAGATTATTCAGTGAAATGAACTTCATAAAAAACAAATATCGAAGCCAGTTGACAAATTTAAACTTAGAAGCAGCCATGCGGCTCGCATTGGAAAAAAAGGAATATTGAGGAATTTCCTTTTGCATTATTTTTAAATATCAAATGTTCAGAGACATAAGTACAAATATCATTAATTCAATAAGACTAGTTAGTTAGAAATGTGTTTTATGATAGATTAAGATTAAAATTAATAAATCTCATTTAGTGCTAACAACAGGCTGGAGCGTTTTCAGTAGTTGGCCATTAGATATAATTAACATGATATTTAAATGTGGTAATTAAAAGTGATTAACTGGTCATTAACATTTTATTTGCCATTATAATTTCATTGGATTTTGCAGCATTTTGATCAAGTTTATCCAATTGCATACTCTCCAAAAAAGGTTGAGAATCTTTTTTTCACGATTCTTAGTCCAATTTCGAGCTTAATCACCTTTGAGTCTTAAAAAATCATTAAAAATGTAAGGCGATATGAAGTTAGTGAATGATTAATTTGAGGTTATCTCATTATTACCAGTTACATGCGGTATTACGTTTATGTAAAAATTCTAGAATCATAAACAAGAAAACAGTAGGCCAGCGTTTTTAAGCAAAAAACACAGCAAATCGATAAATGTGCTGTGTTTTTGCTTATGAATCATTATTTACTGTTTTGTTGCATCGAAAAGCCTAACATTTTTGCAAAAGTAATGAACACATTATGATGATTTCTATATGAAAAAAAATGATTTGCAGTTTATTTTGTTATGCAATTATGTTCAGAATTTTATCTAGTATGTCACCTCATACTTACTTTAATTTTTCATTTTTTCCCATTAGCTGTGTTTTTGCTTATGGGGGCAGAATAGCGTTATTAAAGCTAATTTATGTGTGTTTATCTCACTTATCTGGTCAACCCGACACGCCGGGCCCCCCACAGCCCGGGCCCCCAGGCTAGAGCCCTGTCAGTCCTTCCCAGCCATGACCTACACCACTCCGGAATTCGGGTGGACACCGAGAATTTTTTGACAGTTCCATTAGGGATTGGGTTTCTAAAAAAACCTGACATTAGTGTTTCCAAATTTTTGTGTAAGAAGTTAAAATCTAAGATTTTTTTCTAAAAAGGGTGCTGGAGAATTACAAATCATTTTTTTGCCGTGTTATTTGTCTAAGCCAGTGGTCGGCAAACCACGTGGCTCTTTGGCTCTTTGAGTGTGGCTCTTCCACAAATGACCACGTACGGACTAACACAGTGAAAGATAAAACAGTCGAAATGTCTTCGAATATCACCAACCAGCAAATCGAAGATATTAAATTGGTTTCAGCTTTATTAATAGTAGTTGACGAGTTTTGTGACATAAATGGTACAGGACAAATTTGTGCTTACAATTTATTTCATCTAAAGGTAATAAAGAAGAACTTTTAGGATTATTGCCACTGAAAGGTCAAACACGTGGAGAGGATATTGCAAATGCTGTAATTGAGTGCACGGAAAAACATCATATTCCACTCGATAAAATTGTGCCAATTTCAACAGATAGGGCGTAAAGTATGACCGGTGTAGGAAAAGGCTTTGTTACTACGAGGGTGGGTCAATAAGTCCTTAGAAAAGCCGACAGGTGGCGCGACTAGTACTGTAAGCGGTTTGTTTTCATGCAGCGGCACTACCGATTCAGTATGCTGCGAAGTTTCAATCAGATTGGTCGGGTTGTTGTTTTTTATTTTCGTACATTTAAAAAAAAAATTTGCTTGTTTACAAAAATGGAGAAAATTGAGTTTAGAGCTGTTATTAAACATTTTAATATAAAAGGGTTAACAGCAAAGGAAATAAAAAATGAGTTGGATTTAGTTCACGGCATATCTGCTCCTTCACTTGCAACTATTTATAACTGGTTAAATGAATTTAAACGTGGTCGTACATCAACAAAGGATGAACCACGCTCAGGACGTCCTGTAGAGGTGACTACACCAGAAATGATCAATAAAATCCACGATATGGTGTTAAGTGACCGAAGATTAAAGTTGAGTGAGATAATTGAGGTTACAGGGATCTCAAAAGGTAGCGTCATTTCTATTTTACATGACAAATTGGGCATGAAAAAAGTTTCTGCAAGATGGGTGCCGCGTTTGCTCACAGTCGACAATAAACGCAATAGGGTGGTGGCCTCTAAAGCCCTGTTGTCGCTCATGCAACGCAATCCGGATGAATTTTTTCGTCGCTTTGTGACTGTAGATGAAACATGGATACACCACTATACTCCCGAGACGAAAGAACAGTCAAAGCAGTGGATTGCGAAAGGCGAACCATGTCCAAAGAAGGCGAAAACCGTAAAATCAGCTGGTTAGGTTATGGCTACTGTATTTTGGGATGCACGTGGAATTATTTTCGTTGACTATTTGGAAAAAGGAAAAACAATAACAGGGGATTATTATGCATTTTTATTGGACCAGCTAAAAAACGAAATTGAAGAAAAACGGCCTCATTTAAGCAGGAAAAAAATCCTCTTTCATCAGGACAATGCCCGTGTTCACACATGTTTACGATCAATGGCTAAATTGAAGAATTGAAGTTCGAATTGGTCGACCACCCACCGTATTCGCCAGATTTAGCCCCCAGTGACTCTTTCCTTTTCCCAAACTTAAAAAAATGGCTAAGTGGACAACGTTTTTTTTCAAATGAAGAAGTCATCGATCGGACAAATGCTTATTTTGAGGACCTTCCGAAAACTTATTTTTCTGACGGTTTAAAAAAAATTGAGAAACGTCTAACCAAGTGTATTGAGCTCCAAGGAGATTATGTTGAGAAATAAAAAAAAAATACAAAAATAAATAAAGCAAAAATGCAGTAAATAATAATTATACTTACCTACTGTTTTTAATTTATGATCCGTAATAAAAAATAAATAAGTTACGAGGGTGGGTCAATAATTCCTTAGAAAAAAGCATTAAAACAGTTTTTATTTTTGTATTTTTTTTTTATTTCTCAACATAATTTCCTTGGAGCTCAATACACTTGGTTAGACGTTTCTCAATTTTTTTTTAAACCGTCAGAAAAATAAGTTTTCGGAAGGTCCTCAAAATAAGCATTTGTCCGATCGATGACTTCTTCATTTGAAAAAAAACGTTGTCCACTTAGCCATTTTTTTAAGTTTGGGAAAAGGAAAAAGTCACTGGGGGCTAAATCTGGCGAATACGGTGGGTGGTCGACCAATTCGAACTTCAATTCTTCAATTTTAGCCATTGATCGTAAACATGTGTGAACACGGGCATTGTCCTGATGAAAGAGGATTTTTTTCCTGTTTAAATGAGGCCGTTTTTCTTCAATTTCGTTTTTTAGCTGGTCCAATAAAGATGCATAATAATCCCCTGTTATTGTTTTTCCTTTTTCCAAATAGTCAACGAAAATAATTTCACGTGCATCCCAAAATACAGTAGCCATAACCTTACCAGCTGATTTTACGGTTTTCGCCTTCTTTGGACATGGTTTGTCTTCGCAATCCACTGCTTTGACTGTTCTTTTGTCTCGGGAGTATAGTGGTGTATCCATGTTTCATCTACAGTCACAAAGCGACGAAAAAATTCCTCCGGATTGCGTTGCATGAGCGACAACAGGGCTTTAGAGGCCACCACCCTATTGCGTTTATTGTCGACTGTGAGCAAACGCGGCACCCATCTTGCAGAAATTTTTTTCATGCCCAATTTGTCATGTAAAATAGAAATGACGCTACCTTTTGAGATCCCTGTAACCTCAATTATCTCACTCAACTTTAATCTTCGGTCACTTAACACCATATCGTGGATTTTATTGATCATTTCTGGTGTAGTCACCTCTACAGGACGTCCTGAGCGTGGTTCATCCTTTGTTGATGTACGACCACGTTTAAATTCATTTAACCAGTTATAAATAGTTGCAAGTGAAGGAGCAGATATGCCGTGAACTAAATCCAACTCATTTTTTATTTCCTTTGCTGTTAACCCTTTTATATTAAAATGTTTAATAACAGCTCTAAACTCAATTTTCTCCATTTTCCATTTTTCCATTTTCCACAAGCAAATTTTTTTTTTAAATGTACGAGAAACACACAACAACCCGACCAATCTGATTGAAACTTCGCAGCATACTGAATCGGTAGTGCCGCTGCATGAAAACAAACCGCTTACAGTACTAGTCGCGCCACCTGTCGGCTTTTCTAAGGACTTATTGACCCACCCTCATATAATACAATAATTAGGTTGGTATGCATATTTTTGAAAAATTCAATGTATTTTTATGCAACGATATTTTCTTCAAAAGATAATATTGGAATGACATTTCGTCAACTAAATGCGCGGAACTTGTAACTCCGTATTAACCAACTTCACAGAAGGAAGAAAAAACTGTTTTAAAATAAAACGGACTGGTTTAGGAAATTTGAACACTTTTAGTAATTTAATGTTATAAATGAGTAAATCTGGTCATTTTTACAAAATATTTATTAAGATAGAATATAGAGGAGTTACATGGTTTGCTTTTGTTTTTTTGAGATTTGAACTGGGAGTTACAATGTTTGAATTAAAATAAACAGCACCAAGTTTTACAGTATCTATTGCTTGTCTACATTATGTTGGAAAATTCAATAAAATCGCATACATAGGGGTAATAAGCATCACATAAATGAACAAAATAATATTTAATTCATTTTAATTTTCGAGTTAGCTTCAAATGACAGATTATTATAAAATTAGTAATAATCAGCCACCATACTTGTTTTCAAGAACTGAAGGTATTCTTAGTTATTTTATTTTATTTCATGCCTTTCTTGACATAGTTGAGGAAGGCTGCAAAGAATTTTGGTTGCATAATAGTACTTTAATTTATTCGTACAGGGAGCTCTTGCTATTCTTCACTAAAACGCAGTTTGAAATTAATATTTCCATTTATTAGATCCATTATATTGCGGTGCTCGAATATAAGTCATTAGTTTTCCTCCTGGTCGTACCTTCTTGGACGGCCTCTGGGTCTCTTTCGTTGGGGTAGCCACTTCGTCATGATCCTTGGCGCTCTAACTTCAGGCATTCTCTCCACATATCCCACCCATCGTAGTCTTTGGGACTTACAATGTCTTATGATTGTTTGCTGTTCAATCAGCTCTTCCAACTCGTGGTTCATTTTAATTCTGTAGTTCCCATTTTCCAACGTGGGTCCAAAGATTTGCGGAGTATTTTGCGCTCGAAGACAGCTAATTTGTTCTCCTCGTTTTGAGTCAAGCACCAACTCTCACAGCCATAAGTGACCACTGGCCTTATAATCGTTTTATAAATTAGAAGTTTACTTCTTCGGCCTAGAATTTTCGACCCCACCAGTCGCTTGCAGGCATGCCATCATTTATTCCTGGAGATAAGGCGGATTTTTATCTCCTCTGCTGTTTTATTTTGGGTATTTAGGCTGGATCCGAGATACGTGAACTTGTCCACCCCTTCATATGCATGCTGTCCTATGACTATATTCTGCAGCGGTACCTGATCGCGTGTGCTGACCATATACTTCATTTTTGACTGGTTTATTTCCAGCCCAACGTTTTTTGCTTTTATTTTCATAGTGCCACCATGGTCGATCATCCTCTGTTTGGATCTGCTTGTAATTAGTATCTGTCAGTGTGGTCTTTATTAGCCTTATTAGTTTTAAGGGAATTCCCAGTATTTTTAGGCTTTGCAGCATCTTATCCTTATTTACACTGGCGAAAGCTTGTTTAAAATCAATAAACAGGTGGTGGAGTGTCAGGTTGTATTCGTGCGCTTTCTCCATAGTTTGCCTCATGAGATGGATGTGATCTATGCCGAAGCCGCATTGGTATTCTCCCAGGATTTCCTCACCATAGATCATTAACCTGCTATACAGTACAGATGAGAAAACTTTATAAGCTGTGTTTAGAATTGTGATCCCTCTGTAGTTATCGCACATTGTTTTGTCTCCCTTTTTCAGAATAGGCACGATTATACCCATCTTCCATTCCTCAGGTAGAATTTCTTTTTCCTAAATATTGAGAATTATCTTGTGGATATTTGCTTCCAGCGTAGGCCCACCACTCTTTATCAGCTCGGCTGTTATCCTGTCGGTTCCAGGTGATTTATTGTTTTTCAGCGTTCTTAATGCTCTTCTTACTTCAGGCAGAGTAGGCTCATTAATAAATTCCTCAGCAGTGTGGTACAATACTTCTTCCGTTTCCTCATGACCATTACTATAAGCCTGATTTAAAAGTGTTGTGAAATAACCTTTTCATCTTTCCATCTTTCCATAATGTCCTTCTTTTCGATCAGCATTTGTCCTTCACTATCCTTACAGGAGTTTAATCTGGGTTGATAGGATTTCGTTAGATTTCGAAGAATCTTGTAAAATTTTCTGGGATCATTGTTTCTTCTTTGACATTCCATGTCTTGAAGTATTCTCTTGAGCATCAATCGCTTTTTCTCTCGACAGAGCTTTGTTGCAGTTTTTCTCTTTTCTTTATAAGTTTCGTAATTTTGGCGCGTTTCCCTTTGTAGGCATTTCTTCTTTGCTTCATTTTTTTCAAACAGTGCTTGCCTGCAATCATCATCAAACTATCCTGCATCTATTTTTGCTTTGTTTTCCCCCAGAATTTCTGTGGCACTCGTGATAATACAGTTTTTTGTATTTTCCCAGTCCACATTCACATCATCGGTTATTAAAGTCATTTTTAAGTTTGTTTCTATAGATTCCTGGTATTTATCCGAAATTTCTTCATCCCTCAATTTTTCAGCTCTCCATTTAGTTCTTCTCTGGCCTTATTTTTTCAGTATTAAGGAGATTTTTTGTTTTAATTTTGCTCTCATCAGGAAGTGATCAGAATCGCAATTGGCTCCTCTGCAGACGATCACATCCTCCACTGTTGTCGCTCTTCTTTTTGATATAAGAATGTGATCTATTTGGTTGCATGTATTACTTCCAGGTATTTTCCAGGTTCCTTTGTGGATATTTTTATGTTTAAACCATGTACCTATTACTAATTATGAAATTATTTGCAGCCGCTAAAAAGCATAGACGTTCACCATTATCGCTTGTCGTTTCATGCAAACTGTGCTGCCTAGCTACTTCTTTAAATGCTTCCTCTTTTCCAATTTTTGCATTGAAGTCTCCCAAGATAATTAGAGTATCATGTGGGGAGACTTTTACGCAGGCTCTCTGCAGATCTTCATAGAATCTATCCTTAATTTCCTCGGTCGCATCATCAGTTGGGGCATAAACGTTGATGAACGTAATATTGAAAAGTGTACCTTTCAGTTTAAGTTTACATAATCTCTCACTAATTGGCTCAAATCCTAGTTACTGCCCTGCGTATATCAGAGCTGATTAAGAACCCAGTTCCATAGCGACCCTGCGTACCTGCAGATCCACTGTAATACAAAGTGTAGTTTCTCTTGTTTATGAAACCTGCGCCCTCCCATCTTATTTCCTGCAATGCAGTCACGCTCATTTTATACTCATGCAATTCTATTGCAACCTCCTCCATCTTGCCCGGCTGCAACATAGTGCGTACGTTCCATGTGCCACATTCTATATAATATAATCGTTTGTCTTTAATTCTTTGCTTGGGTCGTTGGTTTATGGGGAGTCCGGGGTCCAAGGCAGTTGTTTTGGTGTTCGTAATCAGGGTTTTTTTTTTACCGTGTTGGGTGATTAACCCTACGACGAACCCTCCTCCTTTATCCGGGCTTGGGACCGGCCATAGCGTAGGTAGAGTCGTTCCCTATTACTATAGGTGGAGATTGTGACATGGTATGGCTTAGGTTTTTCCTGGCTTCTTTAAACGCAGTTATATAATCAGCATGAACACGTTTTTTTTATTTCTCAACCTCATTTCAATTACAGAGCGAATCGTTCAACCTCAATTTGAGTGTGGTCCTTCTCCTTTTTTTAATGTACATTGGTGATATTACGTGGCATTGCAATATTAATTTAATAAAGCATTGGTGAGTACTAAATTTTTTCCTGTTTTTTTTCCCTGCTCCATCACTATACAGAATAGTGGTTTTATAGTCGTCGTCGTCGTCGTCGTAGAAAGAGGCAGAAGAGGAAGAGTAAATTATTGACACATTACACTGGAAAGCTAATTTGCAGTAAGCCCACTTTCGACTACAATCAAAACATTGCAAAGACCATCAATCGTTTTTGGTTGCAGAGAGTAAAATTATGAATGGCAAGTTTTGTTTTAAAATATGCGCTGGACACATTAGATTTTGGATATACCAAAACGCATTGTAGGTATATTGTAAACACATATTTTTCAGTAATTTTGTCAGATTCCTTTTCACTTCTGGTGTAGGTATTTTTTCTTTTCTTGCTGAACAAGGTATTTTAGTCCATCTAAATTATTTGTTTGACTGAAATAGTTTTCAATTCAGGTATTCAAATTTCTGACTTAAACTTCCATACTATGTTTAAAATGTTTATTTGTCCCTTAAAATGGTCGAAATCAGTGTTTCTAAGCCTTTTGACAGCTGCGGATTACTGAAATTATTAGAAACGTTTTACGCACCGCTAACGTATAAGGAAAACATATTATTATATAAATATAATAACGTATGATAGCAGTTAATTTCGTCACGTAAAACCATTAATATATTTAAGGACAAAAACACAATGCTCAAATATTTACAGTTGCACAGGTTTTTATTAAAATTTTAGCATAAGCATTTGGACGCCAAAAAATCGCGGACCACCAGAAAACTTTCTGAGGACCACTGTTCTAAATCAATATATACATGCACCATTATGACAATAAAAGTGTCTTTTTACACATTTTTTTCTGATATTCCAAATTATAGTATTTTGGGCGTACCTACTATACCTGTTTTATATCGTACATAGTACGCGGACCAAAATTATAGTACAAATACTATAATTATAGTACGGTTGGTAACACTGGCGCTGGCCTTTCTAGATTTAACTCCTGGTGAGGTCACAATGTGATTTTGTTTCCCCAAACCTCGTGTTTGTGATTGTCTCACTAATTCTATGATTAACTACACCACTGTGATTGTAGCCTATTGTAGTGTCAAAAAAATAAAAATAAAATTTGACAACAAATTGACGTTAGTGTCTTTACAACACTGTTATCCTATTCTATATTCATGCAATACGTCCTGTATGAAGTTGAAAAATGAACTACCCAAGTAGAGTATACGTTTTATAACTTTGCACTTTTTACTACAGTAATACGCCTCTGCTTGATTACCTCGCATAAAATTAGATCAAATGATATTAAATTGTATTAATAAATCTAGTAATAAATAATATATGTAAAAAAAAATATTTTTAGAATATATTACATCATTTTTATCCTAGCGCCGGTGTGCAAAGTTATGAAGCATAATATACTCTACACTGCGATCAAGGTGATTGTTACAAATTTGCGTCACACATTTTTGACTAGTTCGCTAATGTTTCTGTTGAAATTTTCTATACATTGTTTAACTCACCAGCCCTTTCCGATATGATTAAAAAAATCGATTACATAACTGTGTAAAAACTATCAAATGAATTTACTTTGTCGAATGTTTAAATTAGTATTAAAATAAATGTGTCTAATGCAATGACATTAATATGGACGAAGCATCTGGGAAAAAAAATGACACTCACTTTTTTGTCAGGTCTGCCGAATGGCATAATCTGTTCTAGCGCACTTACAATAAAGGTGATATTGCTATAAATTCCTGATGCTTTTTGTTGGGTCTGCTGAATGGTTCGGTTCGAAAGGGTTCGCTCAAATGAACATTGACACTAGAAACACTGTTCTAACACCATTCCAATAAAGGTCATATTGCTATAAATTCCTGATGCTTTTTGTTGGATCAGCCGAATGGTTCGGTTTGAAAGGGATCGCTCAAATGAACATTGACACTAGAAGCACTCTTCTAACACCATTCCAATAAAGGTCATATTGCTATAAATTCCCGATGTTTTTGTTGGGTCCGCCGAATGGTTTGGTTCGAACGGGTTCGCTCAAATGAACATTGACACTAGAAACACTGTTCTAACACCATTCCAATAAAGGTCATATTGCTATAAATTCCCCATGCTTTTTGTTGGGTCAGCCGAATGGTTCGGTTCGAAAGGGTTTGCTCAAATGAACATTGACACTAGAAGCACTCTTCTAACACCATTCCAATAAAGGTCATATTGCTATAAATTCCCGATGTTTTTGTTGGGTCCGCCGAATGGTTCGGTTCGAACGGGTTCGCTCAAATGAACATTGACACTAGAAACACTGTTCTAACGCCAATACAATAAAGGTCATATTGCTATAAATTCCCGATACGTGATATCGCATAATGGATATTGCGTGACGTCTACCTATACATGTGCGAATGTCGCTATGCGCGAATTTACTTGCTAGCCACTGTATTGAGTGCCATTAATAATGTCATTGGTCTAATGGGATCCTTAGTACAGTAAACCTCCGATAATGCGTGTATGGTTTATCCATGCATGAATTTAATTTTAAAAAAAGCACTCACTTTCATGTTTATGGGTCCTATAAGTAAAAAATGTATCACAATCATGTGTTGCGGCAACCCATCTGGTGTCAGCTGTTGACACTTTATTGGAATACATCGACCAATGGGAATTCGAATATAACGATATATTATCTCTTCGTAATTAAATTCGAACTGATATTAGAAAGATTCCTGCAAACAAACCAAAATCACAGATTTTCTTGATAAATAATGATAATTAAACATGTTAAAATAATTGTCTGCTTTAGAAATATATAATAATATGTAGTATTTTAAGCATAGTTCGGATTATCTGTGTTTTTTGTTTATTCGTGCCGTCTCTCCCCGCCATTAGGCTGAATAATGGGGAGTCTGCGGTACAACTGAAATGACAGTTATAAATTACTAAGTACATGGATTCTCGAGTTAAAGTCATGACATGGCTATCTGTCACCCATAGACTGTAACCAAGTGTCTTAGGGTAACATTATCCATGACAATATTTTAACCATTAGTGTGAACACGAAAGTATTATATTATGGTAACCTTTGGTTTAAGTTATGTTTCTCTTGTTTTCTTTAATTACTGTATATGGCATGTTTAAATAATACTTTCAATTCAATTACCTACCTACCTATATACGATTATTATAATCCTCATATTAAATACTTCCAATCAAATATTTTCCATTTATGTATCCATCTCATAAGTATAATTACTGTTTTATATTATAAATTAAGCATTAATAATTGCTACAATAAATTTTATATAATATTGATATGCATTGTTTTTCTTTTTTCTTTGACCATGTCCGCTCCTTAGTTGGAGTGTATGAACACCACACAGTGCCTTCAAGAATCCCTTCTTCTCGCCAATCTTATATGTCTTCTTAGGTTACCTATGTTAGATACCCGCCATATAAACTCTATGGATAGTATTTAGCCGTCTTCCAGAACGCTGCAATCCAGTTGGCTTGAAGAACAGGCAATTTAGATTGAAATTCGAGCCTGGTTCAACGTTATTACTCTCAGTATGATAAGAGGCTGTTTGGTTTGCTCTCTTACCTTCTCGTTACTGCTAAAAAAGTGCACTCGCATACCCACTATCCGTAGTAATCGCAATTCTGTATGATACACCCCTGTTACAGGCGGGCTTCTCCCGGTGTAAAATAATCATTTAGTAGCTTAAGTCGAAACGTAACCCTGACCTCTAGAAACGGCTTCATAAAACATCTAATCTGATTCCTTGCTCAACCATGTAAGTATTTCTTTTTAATTTAAAAAGTAAAAATGATGATGGATGAAAGAGATAATTTTAAGACTAAATATAAGGATTTAAATATAATAAATTTTGCCGCGCATTGTGCGTGAAATCCTCGCGCGCCGGCGCCAGGGTCAGGCTCGTGATTCGCCGAATCAAAGATCACGCGATAAAATTTGGCCAATCACGAGAGTCCTTTTTTTTGCTGGATGGCGTCGGTACGAGGAATTTAAAAAAAAAAAAGAAAAAAAAGATGTTAGTAAGCATCCCCTTTCCGATAGGTACGGACCTGACGACTACAACTGTAAAAATCCCAAATATAATTTGTAAAACTAAAAATTAAGAAAATGTAAAATATAAACAATATCACGTTACGAGCACGAAGGACTGTGTTTTATTTACACTCCAACCGTTTGAATTTCTCTTTTTTGTGAATCCGGGGTTCGATGGACTCCTGAGCTAGCCGCTGGAACCCCGGGGATCTCATGTACTTATTAACAAAACTCATGGTCTTTCATCGTGGGTTTGAGGGAAGAAAAAATAAATAATGGAAAAACAGTGGTTTCTCTATGGCCTGCACATTTTGAAGCGGGCCCCTAGGCCAGGAAGTTTGATGGGCCCCCTACCTATTTCTAAGGTTAAGGGCTGTGATGTTCTACAATAGTGTTCTCCAAATCCGAACCCACGGTTCCACGAAATGAAATGAAGAGTATTTTTTGTATTTTACTGACGGCACAGCTATTGTGCCCTCATTAGTTGCCCATTAGATATAATTAGCATGTTATTTAAATGTGGTTATTAAATATAATTAAATGCTCCACGGTGAAAGGGTAAATAAATTCACTTGAATTATTGAGTGGTCGGCTCGTCATCATATGGCGCACTGATTGCGACCCCCTTTTGTGAGGTGTTTTGAAATTTGTACGTATACAGTTCACCGCAGGACATTTCTTCGTATGCCGTTGTACGTGGAACATGTGTTCCTATAACATTATTTTAATCAAATGACGAGTTCTTCGTTCAACATTTCACCGTGGAATATTTATATTTTGTACGTATCTTACACAATGCGGCGATAGTTTGTAAATAGTAAAATTCCAATTAGATTCAATACGAATTTTATGAGATGTCTTTATTGGTTTTAAATATTTTAAATAATAAACTATTGTAATTATAATGTAATTACCTAGGTACCTATTTTCTTCTTTTCCCTTATATTCCGATGGTTATATTACGTATTTTTACAACGTTTTTCTTAGGTCGTATTCTTATTTGTCCGGTGGTTGTTTGTCCAGTACAAATCTTGCAATCGATTTTTAACTAATTTCGCGACTAGCTAGACATTTGAAACTTTTGGAATATATCAGAATACGACGACAATGCATTATTTTAATACTTTTAGCCATCTTTAAGCAGAATTGAATTCATTTTTAGTTAATTCTGTTTTGTATGAAAAGTTATTTCTATACCATTATTGGTTGCTAGCTGGTCCTAGCAACTACATTATTAAATAATAATACGTAGGTTACTATGGAAATCAATATGAAATGACATTTTCATTATTCAGTATTTGAGTCGTATAGTTCCTATATACGATAAGTCCACTTTGATAAAATGTTTGCAAACTAAATATTTTCATTTAAAACTACTTCTTCTTATGAAAACCTATGATTGAATTTATATTATGGTGGTGTGTTGTTTTTATACAAATATTCACAATAAAATTAATCATTTTCATAGCAGTAAAGGAGAAATTGACAAAACAGTGATGGATTTATCGGCATTTGGAACTAACTGTCAAATTTATGGTATTTAGGAACCCAGTAGGTGTGACTTATCGGTCTTTGTTTCTCAACGCTAACGATGAGTGGTTGACAAGTATAGGGTAAATAAAAAACAATTATTATTTCAATAAATACAAAAATTATTTGTTAGAATGATTTCATTCATTGGTGATCTGGGAATTTTCGTCAGTAAAATAAAAATCGTATTTTTTTAAAATTTATTTATTATCATAAAACCTAATACATTAGAACGAATCGAACATAAGATTTGTCTTCTCTTTATCAAATAGACAAATGATTAGTAAAATAAAATCAAAAAAATATAACATGGTTAGGTAACTTAAAAAGATTTTTTAGGTAAGTGATAGTAGAAAAAGATACACAAATGTAATTACCGTCTTCGCTCCTAAGCAGAGCATAGGAACCTCCACAGAGTGAAGGTTATATTAAGAGACCCTTTTTTTCGAGGAATGGTTGTTAGCCATTCGCCCAACCCATTAGGCCCTTGCACTGGATCAAGCATACCATGAAAAAACAACATGTACTTTTACACAATGTACCTATTATGTATAATTTTGACACTTTTTTACTATCAAGAATGTAATCACAATATTTTTTTTTTAAATAAACGTATTCCGAGTAATTTTTAACAGAAAAAAAGGTTATAAAAAAAATGTTATTAAAAAACCATTATTTGAAACGAGGGAAGTTTACATTCACACAGATTTTATTTTGTGCAGGTAGAACAATTACAAAAAAGTACGGAAATAACTAAAATAAAAACAGTTGTTTAATTCGCGAGAAATTCTCAATCACCCAGTATTTGCCAACATTTAATGCAAAATAGTCTTATTTTAAATACCTTTCCCGATGATCCACGTTCTTTTTCCATAATTCCTAATTGATGAATCGTTTCCTTGATGTATTTCCTTCCACTTTAGCAACATTCTGGCTAAGATCAAACATTATTTCGTTGTATTTCTACTAAAAACTTGAGACACTTTTGATAACGCGAACTGCTACAACGGCCATGTTGATTTTAGCAAATGCTAATTGGCTGTCTACAAGGTCGCATGGATTTATCGGCCTTAGGAACCAACCGCACCGTGGATTTATCGCCGATAGGAATTCATCGTGATTTTGAAACTCTCTTTTCATATGAATTTATAGTTTTAAGGAACGAATCAACTGAACCAAATTGTGGAGCGCTGGCGGTAGAAAAAAATGTCATCATTATCTCAATTTTGACCAAAAGTGCACTTATCGTATATAGGAACTATACGACTCATTTCTATCAAGTACAAATTTTTTTGATCGTTTCAAGCTAGTCAAGTAGAGTTTATATGATTATTTAACAGAAAATTTAAAAACGTTGTAAGTATATAAAAAGTTATTTTTATCTTGTAATTATTATGTATTGTACATGAATATTATAGATTAACCGAAATAGCATTATTTACTTCAATGTTGTAAATAAATAATAATATTATATTTCTGGACTTTTGGTAAAAGAAGTACCTAATGTCGATGTCATGTTTTAAGTACAAGCGATTCTTTAATGCCTTTCAGACTTGTAATTTGATAATTTTAACAAGAATTATGTACTATTGATTTTTTTGTTGTTTTAATACAAGTAAATAATTTGGAAAAGACTAAAAAATAAAGCAATTTTTGAAAATCTCCCAAATATTATTCATGGGAGAAAAAATAGTTTTTCTAAACTAATATTCTTCACTAGATACCTAGGTACTACCACAAAACGCCATATTTTCTCTCATAGGTAGTAGTACCTACTTACCGGGCTGCTGGTTGCTTTACTAGAAAGGTTATAGCGAAGTTTTTTTTTTTTACAAATTCGATGTATTTTGTTATAAATGTCTTGTCCGCCACTTAGTTGAAACATATTATGGACACCACTCGGCGCTTCCAAGAATCCCTGTCACTCATCAGTCTCCTTGCGTCATTCCAGCATTCCGTGGCTCCGCCGTATACACCGTGTACAGCATGGCCCCCACAAGGGAGGCTCTGGCAGGGTCCTAGCCTAGGGGCCCGGTGAGGCGAGTCCATCAGATAAGTGAGATAAACACACAAATCACAAAATTGCTTCCATAGTAAAAAAAAAGTCGCCTGCGATTATGATTCAAATGGATGTATTAAAATATGCAAAAAACACTAAATATACACATTAATTTTACCGTATACACCATTTGGAAAACGCTATGTGGAGCGTCACACTGTATTTGTCCTTAGTGATAGGTAAGGGGCTCCCGCCAAAGATCCTAGCCTGGGGGCCCGGTTAAGGATGTGGGGGCCATAGCGTACAGTCCTACAAACTTATCTAAAGAATGGTCAAAAATTGAACTACGAACTACACTATGGACGCCATTTTGAAAACGTCATTCGAATGTCAGATTGTGTCCAGCTGCGAGTCTTGATTGGGTAGTTTTCGACGGCGGATCCCCCATCCATTCTTTAGATAACTTTGTAGGTCTGTAGATGTTATTTGGTGCCCTTCCGTTGGAATATGGTGGCTTGTAAGAAACAGGTCAGTCAGGTTGAACTTCTCTTCAGGCGTCCGCAATGGCCGAGCTAGGTCCAACGTCGCCTCTTCACTATCAGCGTGATGAGTTGGTCCGCTTGGAAGGAAAATATATTTTGACAATAGCAAAATGAATTAGTTATGTACCTAGGTACCTACTTACTTGCCTAAAGCATCATTTTTGATTTAAAATGAATTTATATTTTGAGAATACTGGATTTGTTAAGATAAAATATTACCTATATAAAAATAATTACAAGATAAAAAAGAACTTTTTATATCCAACGTTTTTAAATTCTGTTGAACCATATAAACTTGACTTGACTAGCTTAAACAATTTAAAAAAAATTGTAAGTACTTGACAATATGTCATAATGATTTCAATAGTAAGGCACGTATATATTAATAATTTAGTTGCTAGGACCCCAGACCCCTAGCAACCGATAATGGTGTCGAAATAACTTTTCATACAAAACAGAATTAACTGAAAATGAATTCAATTCTACTTAAAGGGCTAAAAGTATTAAAAGAATGCATTGGCATCGTGTTCTGATATATTCTAAAAGTTTCAAATGTCTAGCTAGTCGGGAAATTAGTTAAAAATCGATTGCAAGATTTGTACCGGACAAAGCATCACCGGACAAATAAGAATACAAGCTAAGAAAAGCGTTGTAAAAACAACCGAACTGTTTATTTTAAAACACATTTAATAGGTATTAAACTATCACATAGGTACATATGGAAATTTAATAGTTTGTATGTTTTTTATGCACCGTTAAGCTAGTTTTATTTACACATGAAAAAGAACATCCATTACATAGAACTCCATTTCATCAAAACTGTCGCTTTTTCCTTTAAGCCTTTCATACGTCGACGGCGTTTGAAAGGCTATCGGGAATAACCGACAAAATACAAAATGTTCAAAAGTTAAGAATTTTGGAAAAAAAATCATTCTAAATCACCCAATGGTTCGATTTTTAAAATTTGCACTTTTATAAGGTCCTGAAGATTGTGTCTAAGTGGTGGTGTTGATACTTTTTAAAAATATGACTCAATTTAAGAATTAGTGTCGCTTATGCAATTCGGTCACAAAAATAGAATCAGAAAAAGGGGTCTAACTAAAAATTATAATAGCCGTACTGAGAAGTAAGAAGCAGATATTACGTTTCATATGTAGGTAAGTTTACACATAATATGTGTGTGATAGTTGATTTGTAAGTATATTATTACTTATATATTTTAATATCAAGTGATGAAGTTTTTTTTACTAATAGCTTAAATTATGGATCTCTGTGTCTAATGGCAGTGGCGAGAAGTGGAGGTAGGCTGTTGAGATGCAACATAAATAGTGCGCACTATACTTTTTGTCAGTCATAATTATTTGTTTTCATTGAACTAAGAATACAGGCAGATGGTGCTGTTAGTTTTTAAAATTCAAGCCCTGCCTTTTCCAAACCATTATAGTTCAGGTGTGCTATGCGCGACCCGACGAAAATGGTGCACTCGTTTACAGTAGTATTTATTTATTTTCGTTGAATTAAGAATACATCCTATTAATACTTTGGACGCTGAAGACGCACCTGGCGCGTAATGACCAGGCGGCCGATCGATGTAATTAATGTGCATTTTAAAGGTGGTAATTAAAAAATCATTAGAAAGACAGCAGCTAATAGTCGAATATTTTTTTAGTATTATATCGCTTAGATCAGTAGAATTTAATTGAATTTTAAAATCTTAGTTAAACTTAGTAAACATTGCAATTTAGAGTTCAATGAAAACTTATGTTATGTTTGACTGACAAAATTTAGTATGCACTATGTATACCCGATATGCACAACCTACGTCCACCCTTCGTCACTGAAAAGAAGACGGATATAGTTTTGGCATTCTTATCGTCTACAGAAATATAGTTCGCCGATTTATTGACTCTAAACAAATTTCCTTATTACGCCAAGCCATAGAACTTTTACTATTTCTGAGTTCCATGCGCCAAGCTCTCATTCATAAGGGCTGCGCAAGAGTATGTGTGTCGTTGACATTAAATCGGGGTTCTAGGATCACAAGGGCGAAATTACAAAATGGCTGTTTTTAGTTAAATATTGCATTGTCTTGCTAGAACGCAGTTCTATTATATGTACAAAGATGAAACTCGTACGTATAGCGGTTTGCCAGACATTACTCGGCGTATCTACAAATCAATATGGAATTTTAGTTTCATATAGGCGAACAACTTTTTATGCCTGTGTGACTGACATTAATGCCGATTGATTAAGGACAGTTCGGCGTAAGCGGCGTTTCGTCTTTATGACACCGACATAAAGTTTAGTTTATGGAAATAACGTAATTTTTAGTTTGGCGTAAGATGTCAATTTGACTTAAGTAAACACTTGCTATCGGTTCATATTTGCATATAAACAATGTTTTGAAGAGGTAATGATTGTGGAGATGTCGAAACAGAACCAACGTACAAGCATGCGAAGAAAGTAATTATTTATGTATATTTATTACAGTATTAAAAAAATTTTAGATATGCGAAATATACTTGTGTGGAATGATAACTCAATTTTATCAAAACTAATCTTCTTTTACCTTTCATTCATGGACAGCCTTCGGTTGACAGCGTTTGAAAGGTAATAGGGAACAAGTGTCGAAATATGAAAACTCAATTTTATCAAAACTTATCTTCTTTTACCTTTCATTCATGGACAGCCTGCGGTTGACAGCGTTTGAAAGGTAATAGGGAACAAGCGTCGAAATATGAAAACTCAATTTTATCAAAACTTATCCTCTTTTACCTTTCATTCATGGACAGCCTGCGGTTGACAGCGTTTGAAAAGTAATAGGGAACAAGCGTCGAAATATGAAAACTCAATTTTATCAAAACTTATCCTCTTTTACCTTTCATTCATGGACAGCCTGCGGTTGACAGCATTTGAAAGGTAATAGGGAACAAGCGTCGAAATATGAAAACTCAATTTCATCAAAACTTATCCTCTTTTACCTTTCATTTATGGACAGCCTGTGGTTGACAGCGTTTGAAAGGTAATAGGGAACAAGCGTCAAAATATGAAAACTCAATTTTATCAAAACTTATCCTCTTTTACCTTTCATTCATGGACAGCCTGCGGTTGACATCGTTTGAAAGGTAATAGGGAACAAGCGTCGAAATATGAAAACTCAATTTCATCAAAATTTATCCTCTTTTACCTTTCATTCATGGACAGCCTGTGGTTGACAGCGTTTGAAAGGTAATAGGGAACAAGCGTCGAAATATGAAAACTCAATTTCATCAAAACTTATCCTCTTTTACCTTTCATTTATGGACAGCCTGCGGTTGACAGCGTTTGAAAGGTAATAGGGAACAAGCGTCGAAATATGAAAACTCAATTTTATCAAAACTTATCCTCTTTTACCTTTCATTCATAGACAGCCTGCGGTTGACATCGTTTGAAAGGTAATAGGGAACAAGCGTCGAAATATGAAAACTCAATTTCATCAAAACTTATCCTCTTTTACCTTTCATTCATGGACAGCCTGCGGTTGAGAGCGTTTGAAAGGTAATAGGGAACAAGCGTCGAAATATGAAAACTCAATTTCATCAAAACTTATCCTCTTTTACCTTTCATTCATGGACAGCCTGTGGTTGACAGCGTTTGAAAGGTAATAGGGAACAAGCGTCGAAATATGAAAACTCAATTTTATCAAAACTTATCCTCGTTTACCTTTCATTCATGGACAGCCTGCGGTTGACATCGTTTGAAAGGTAATAGGGAACAAGCGTCGAAATATTAAAACTCAATTTCATCAAAACTTATCCTCTTTTACCTTTCATTCATGGACAGCCTGCGGTTGACAGCGGTTGAAAGGTAATAGGGAACAAGCGTCGAAATATGAAAACTCAATTTCATCAAAACTTATCCTCTTTTACCTTTCATTCATGGACAGCCTGTGGTTGACAGCGTTTGAAAGGTAATAGGGAACAAGCGTCGAAATATGAAAACTATATTTCATCAAAACTTATCCTCTTTTACCTTTCATTCATGGACAGCCTGCGGTTGACAGCGTTTGAAAGGTAATAGGGAACAAGCGTCGAAATATGAAAACTCAAATTTATCAAAATTTATCCTCTTTTACCTTTCATTCATGGACAGCCTGCAGTTGACAGCGTTTGAAAGGTAATAGGGAACAAGCGTCGAAATATGAAAACTCAATTTCATCGAAACTTATCCTCTTTTACCTTTCATTAATGGACAGCCTGTGGTTGACAGCGTTTGAAAGGTAATAGGGAACAAGCGTCGAAATATGAAAACTCAATTTCATCAAAACTTATCCTCTTTTACCTTTCATTCATGGACAGCCTGTGGTTGACAGCGTTTGAAAGGTAATAGGGAACAAGCGTTGAAATATGAAAACATAATTTCATCAAAACTTATCCTCTTTTACCTTTCATTCATGGACAGCCTGTGGTTGACAGCGTTTGAAAGGTAATAGGGAACAAGCGTCGAAATATGAAAACTCAATTTTATCAAAACTGATCCTCTTTTACCTTTCATTCATGGACAGCCTGCGGTTGACATCGTTTGAAAGGTAATAGGGAACAAGCGTCGAAATATGAAAACTCAATTTCATCAAAATTTATCCTCTTTTACCTTTCATTCATGGACAGCCTGCGGTTGACAGCGTTTGAAAGGTAATAGGGAACAAGCGTCGAAATATGAAAACTCAATTTCATCAAAACTTATCCTCTTTTACCTTTCATTCATGGACAGCCTGCAGTTGACATCGTTTGAAAGGTAATAGGGAGCAAGCGTCGAAATATGAAAACTCAATTTTATTAAAACTTATCCTCTTTTACCTTTCATTTATGGACAGCCTGCGGTTGACATCGTTTGAAAGGTAATAGGAAACAAGCGCCGAAATATGAAAACTCAATTTTATCAAAACTTATCCTCTTTTACCTTTCATTCATGGACAGCCTGCGGTTGAAAGCGTTTGAAAGGTAATAGGAAACAAGCGTCGAAATATGAAAACTCAATTTTATCAAAACTTATCCTCTTTTACCTTTCATTCATGGACAGCCTGCGGTTGACAGCGTTTAAAAGGTAATAGGGAACAAGCGTCGAAATATGAAAACTCAATTTCATCAAAACTTATCCTCTTTTACCTTTCACTCATGGACAGTCTGCGGTTGACAGCGTTTGAAAGGTAATAGGGAACAAGCGTCGAAATATGAAAACTCAATTTTATCAAAACTTATCCTCTTCTACCTTTCATTCATGGACAGCCTGCGGTTGACATCATTTGAAAGGTAATAGGGAACAAGCGTCGAAATATGAAAACTCAATTTCATCAAAACTTATCCTCTTTTACCTTTCATTCATGGACAGCCTGCGGTTGACAGCGTTTGAAAGGTAATAGGGAACAAGCGTCGCAATATGAAAACTCAATTTCATCAAAACTTATCCTCTTTTACCTTTCATTCATGGAAAGCCTGTGGTTGACAGCGTTTGAAAGGTAATAGGGAACAAGCGTCAAAATATGAAATCTCAATTTCATCAAAACTTATCCTCTTTTACCTTTCTTTCATGGACAGCCTGCGGTTGACAGCGTTTGAAAGGTAATAGGGAACAAGCGTCGAAATATGAAAACTCAATTTTATCAAAACTTATCCTCTTCTACCTTTCATTCATGGACAGCCTGCGGTTGACATCGTTTGAAAGGTAATAGGGAACAAGCGTCGAAATACGAAAACTCAATTTCATCAAAACTTATCCTCTTTTACCTTTCATTCATGGACAGCCTGCGGTTGACATCGTTTGAAAGGTAATAGGGAACAAGCGTCGAAATATGAAAACTCAATTTCATCAAAACTTATCCTCTTTTACCTTTTATTCATGGACAGCCTGCGGTTAACAACGTTTGAAAGGTAATAGGAAACAAGCGTCGAAATATGAAAACTCAATTTTATTAAAACTTATCCTCTTTTACCTTTCATTTATGGACAGCCTGCGGTTGACATCGTTTGAAAGGTTATAGGAAACAAGCGTCGAAATATGAAAACTCAATTTTATCAAAACTTATCCTCTTTTACCTTTCATTCATGGACAGCCTGCGGTTGACAGTGTTTGAAAGGTAATAGGGAACAAGTGTCGAAATATGAAAACTCAATTTTATCAAAACTTATCCTCTTTTACCTTTCATTCATGGACAGCCTGCGGTTGACATCGTTTGAAAGGTAATAGGGAACAAGCGTCGAAATATGAAAACTCAATTTTATCAAAACTTATCCTATTTTACCTTTCATTCATGGACAGCCTGCGGTTGACATCGTTTGAAAGGTAATAGGAAACAAGCGTCGAAATATGAAAACTCAATTTCATCAAAACTTATCCTCTTTTACCTTTCATTCATGGACAGCCTGTGGTTGACAGCGTTTGAAAGGTAATAGGGAACAAGCGTCAAAATATGAAAACTCAATTTTATCAAAACTTATCCTCTTTTACCTTTCATTCATGGACAGCCTGCGGTTGACATCGTTTGAAAGGTAATAGGGAACAAGCGTCGAAATATGAAAACTCAATTTCATCAAAATTTATCCTCTTTTACCTTTCATTCATGGACAGCCTGCGGTTGACAGCGTTTGAAAGGTAATAGGGAACAAGCGTCGAAATATGAAAACTCAATTTTATCAAAACTTATCCTCTTTTACCTTTCATTCATGGACAGCCTGCGGTTGACATCGTTTGAAAGGTAATAGGGAACAAGCGTCGAAATATGAAAACTCAATTTTATCAAATCTTTTCCTCTTTTACCTTTCATTCATGGACAGCCTGCGATTGACATCGTTTGAAAGGTAATAGGAAACAAGCGTCGAAATATGAAAACTCAATTTCATCAAAACTTATCCTCTTTTACCTTTCAATCATGGACAGCCTGTGATTGACAGCGTTTGAAAGGTAATAGGGAACAAGCGTCGAAATATGAAAACTCAATTATATCAAAACTTATCCTCTTTTACCTTACATTCATGGACAGCCTGCGGTTGACAGCGTTTGAAAGGTAATATGGAACAAGCGTCGAAATATGAAAACTCAATTTTATCAAAACTTATCCTCTTTTACCTTTCATTCATGGACAGCCTGCGGTTGACATCGTTTGAAAGGTAATAGGGAACAATCGTCAAAATACGAAAACTCAATTTCATCAAAACTTATCCTCTTTTACCTTTCATTCATGGACAGCCTGCGGTTAACAACGTTTGAAAGGTAATAGGGAACAAGCGTCGAAATATGAAAACTCAATTTTATCAAAACTTATCCTTTTTTACCTTTCATTCATGGACAGCCTGCGGTTGACATCGTTTGAAAGGTAATAGGAAACAAGTGTCGAAATATGAAAACTCAATTTTATCAAAACTTATCCTCTTTTACCTTTCATTCATGGACAGCCTGCGGTTGACAGCGTTTGAAAGGTAATAGGGAACAAGCGTCGCAATATGAAAACTCAATTTCATCAAAACTTATCCTCTTTTACCTTTCATTCATGGACAGCCTGCGGTTGACATCGTTTGAAAGGTAATAGGGAACAAGCGTCGAAATATGAAAACTCAATTTCATCAAAACTTATCCTCTTTTACCTTTCATTCATGGACAGCCTGCGGTTAACAACGTTTGAAAGGTAATAGGAAACAAGCGTCGAAATATGAAAACTCAATTTTATTAAAACTTATCCTCTTTTACCTTTCATTTATGGACAGCCTGCGGTTGACATCGTTTGAAAGGTAATAGGAAACAAGCGCCGAAATATGAAAACTCAATTTTATCAAAACTTATCCTCTTTTACCTTTCATTCATGGACAGCCTGCGGTTGAAAGCGTTTGAAAGGTAATAGGGAACAAGCATCAAAATATGAAAACTCAATTACATCAAAACTTATCCTCTTTTACCTTTCATTCATGGACAGCCTGTGGTTGACAGCGTTTGAAAGGTAATAGGGAACAAGCGTCGAAATATGAAAACTCAATTTCATCAAAACTTATCCTCTTTTACCTTTCATTCATGGACAGCCTGCGGTTGACAGTGTTTGAAAGGTAATAGGGAACAAGCGTCGAAATATGAAAACTCAATTTTATCAAAACTTATCCTCTTTTACCTTTCATTCATGCACAGCCTGCGGTTGACAGCGTTTGAAAGGTAATAGGGAACAAGCGTCGAAATATGAAAACTCAATTTTATCAAAACTTATCATCTTTTACCTTTCATTCATGGACAGTCTGCGGTTGACAGCGTTTGAAAGGTAATAGGGAACAAGTGTCGATATATGAAAACTCAATTTCATCAAAACTTATCCTCTTTTACCTTTCATTCATGGACAGCCTGCGGTTGACAGCGTTTGAAAGGTAATAGGGAACAAGCGTCAAAATATGAAAACTCAATTTTATCAAAACTTATCCTCTTCTACCTTTCATTCATGGACAGCCTGCGGTTGACAGCGTTTGAAAGGTTATAGGGAACAAGCGTCGAAATATGAAAACTCAATTGTATCAAAACTTATCGTCTTTTACCTTTCATTCATGGACAGCCTGCAGTTGACAGCGTTTGAAAGGTAATAGGGAACAAGCGTCGAAATATGAAAACTCAATTTTATCAAAACTTATCCTCTTTTACCTTTCATTCATGTACAGCCTGCGGTTGACAGCGTTTGAAAGGTAATAGGGAACAAGCGTCGAAATATGAAAACTCAATTTCATCAAAACTTATCCTCTTTTACCTTTCATTCATGGACAGCCTGCGGTTGACAGCGTTTGAAAGGTAATAGGGAACAAGCGTCGAAATATGAAAACTCATTTTTATCAAAACTTATCCTCTTTTACCTTACATTCATGGACAGCCTGCGGTTGACAGCGTTTGAAAGGTAATAGGGAACAAGCGTCGAAATATGAAAACTCAATTTTATCAAAACTTATCCTCTTTTACCTTTCATTCATGGACAGCCTGCGGTTGACAGTGTTTGAAAGGTAATAGGGAACAAGCGTCGAAATATGAAAACTCAATTTCATCAAAACTTATCCTCTTTTACCATTTTCATAGCAGTAAAGGAGAAATTGACAAATCAGTGATGGATTTATCGGCATTTGGAACTAACTGTCAAATTTATGGTATTTAGGAACCCAGTAGGTGTGACTTATCGGTCTTTGTTTCTCAACGCTAACGATGAGTGGTTGACAAGTATAGGGTAAATAAAAAACAATTATTATTTCAATAAATACAAAAATTATTTGTTAGAATGATTTCATTCATTGGTGATCTGGGAATTTTCGTCAGTAAAATAAAAATCGTATTTTTTTAAAATTTATTTATTATCATAAAACCTAATACATTAGAACGAATCGAACATAAGTTTTGTCTTTTCTCAATCAAATAGACAGATGATTAGTAAAATAAAATCAAAAACATATAACATGGTTAGGTAACTTAAAAAGATTTTTTAGGTAAGTGATAGTAGAAAAAGATACACAAATGTAATTACCGTCTTCGCTCCTAAGCAGAGCATTGGAACCTCCACAGAGTGAAGGTTATATTAAGAGACCCTTTTTTTCGAGGAATGGTTGTTAGCCATTCGCCCAACCCATTAGGCCCTTGCACTGGATCAAGCATACCATGAAAAAACAACATGTACTTTTACACAATGTACCTATTATGTATAATTTTGACACTTTTTTACTATCAAGAATGTAATCACAATATTTTTTTTTAAATAAACGTATTCCGAGTAATTTTTAACAGAAAAAAATGTTATAAAAAATGTTATTAAAAAACCATTATTTGAAACGAGGAAAGTTTACATTCACACATATTTTATTTTGTGCAGGTAGAACAATTACAAAAAAGTACGGAAATAACTAAAATAAAAACAATTGTTTAATTCGAGAGAAATTCTCAATCTCCCAGTATTTGCCAACATTTAATGCAAAATAGTCTTATTTTCAATACCTTTCCCGATGATCCACGTTCTTTTTCCATAATTCCTAATTGATGAATCGTTTCCTTGATGTATTTCCTTCCACTTTGAATTTATAGTTTTTAGGAACGAATCAACTGAACCAAATTGTGGAGCGCTGGCGGTAGAAAAAAATGTCATCATTATCTCAATTTTGACCAAAAGTGCACTTATCGTATATAGGAACTATACGACTCATTTCTATCAAGTACAATTTTTTTTGATCGTTTCAAGCTAGTCAAGTCAAGTTTATATGATGATTTAACAGAAAATTTAAAAACGTTGTAAGTATATAAAAAGTTATTTTTATCTTGTAATTATTATGTATTGTACATGAATATTATAGGTTAACCGAGATAGCATTATTTACTTCAATGTTGTAAATAAATAATAATATTATATTTCTGGACTTTTGGTAAAAGAAGTACCTAATGTCGATGTCATGTTTTGAGTACAAGCGATTCTTTAATGCCTTTCAGACTTGTAAATTGATAATTTTAACAAGAATTATGTACTATTGATTTTTTTGTTGTTTTAATACAAGTAAATAATTTGGAAAAGACTAATTAATAAAGCAATTTTTGAAAATCTCCCAAATATTATTCATGGGAGAAAAAATAGTTTTTCTAAACTAATATTCTTCACTAGATACCTAGGTACTACCACAAAACGCCATATTTTCTCTCATAGGTAGTAGTACCTACTTACTGGGCTGCTGGTTGCTTTACTAGAAAGGTTATAGCGAAGTTTTTTTTTTTACAAATTCGATGTATTTTGTTATAAATGTCTTGTCCGCCACTTAGTTGAAACATATTATGGACACCACTCGGCGCTTCCAAGAATCCCTGTCACTCATCAGTCTCCTTGCGTCATTCCAGCATTTCGTGGCTCCGCCGTATACACCGTGTACAGCATGGCCCCCACAAGGGAGGCTCTGGCAGGGCCCTAGCCTAGGGGCCCGGTGAGGCGAGTCCATCAGATAAGTGAGATAAACACACAAATCACAAAATTGCTTCCATAGTAAAAAAAAGTCGCCTGCGATTATGATTCAAATGGATGTATTAAAATATGCAAAAAACACTAAATATACACATTAATTTTACCGTATACACCATTTGGAAAACGCTATGTGGAGCGTCACACTGTATTTGTCCTTAGTGATAGGTAAGGGTCTCCCGCCAAAGATCCTAGCCTGGGGGCCCGGTTAAGGATGTGGGGGCCATAGCGTACAGTCCTACAAACTTATCTAAAGAATGGTCAAAAATTGAACTACGAACTACACTATGGACGCCATTTTGAAAACGTCATTCGAATGTCAGATTGTGTCCAGCTGCGAGTCTTGATTGGGTAGTTTTCGACGGCGGCTCCCCCATCCATTACCTTTTAAGGCACGGGTCATTTTTGAAGACATTATTTAGACGGTCAAAAGTTTTTCAGCCCAGCTTCACTTGGCGAACAATTTCATCGAAAATACATCCACCTACAGACACCTTGTTGTCCGAGAAAATATCAAGTGAGTTACTGCTTATGCAGTGACGTTCCAAGACAAAATGCCGCCCCTAAGCAGTGCCGAAATGCCGCCTCATTTTTTTTATACCTACCGTATTTTTTATCATCCTTTCATGACACCAATATCTAAGAAACGTGTTGTATGGATACATTACTAACAATACCTATACCACTAAATCTAATATACATGTCTACTTTAATAGACAAAAAATATTGTGAGTCCACGGTTTCAGATACATTTTAAAATACACGTAACAACTTCCAAAGCTCGCGAATGACTGGCAAAAATATTTGGATTTTTTTAAAATTAGGGTATGTAAGTATGTAGGTACCTACCTATAATTCAAATGCAATTCGCTAATCTGCGCATGTGCGCAAGGACGTGACGTCCAAGGACAACGGAAGTAAACTAGGCATCGCGAGACATCGCGAACCTATCCTATTAAACCTTTTTAGTAATTATGAATTCACTTTGTTTCCAACCAGTGAGCTGATTTTTTTAAAGGAAAGATATTTCCGCTATAACTAAGTTTAGGTAGCTTTTTCTATATATACCTAATGATTCTCCTCGATTGTTCGCTCTTCGGGTAACTGCCGCCCCCAAGCGACGCTCAATCTGCCTACCCCCACGGGACGTCACTGTGCATATGGCTCTTGCAGACGAATCATAAAATAAATTGCATCTCTCATAATTATTACGAAAAAGTGTTCCAGCAGTGGCTTAATAGAAAATCAACCATGTGCATGTAGTCAAGTTACGTGGTGATTCGTGAAAGGCATGAACACTTCTACGACTGGAAACATGACTTTCCTGGTTTCCTATTGCCTCGGGTAGATATATCACAAATGAAACAATTGCGTCTTTCATGTTAGAAGAGTCACGTGAGCTTTGTTAGTAGAAGCACATATTAAATTCGTAGTTAATTTGAACACGAAGTTGGGTGTACAGAGGAGTGGAGCCCATATGAGTCACGACCTTCGGCCATGAGGTTCCTACTATGAAGAAGAAGAATGATGCTAACACCAAAGTAACCAATAATAGCGTAATAATAGCGTAAGTAACCAAGCGTTAAATAATATACAAAGTCATACTGCATCTCTCATATACATACGAAACTAAGATGCTCACATAGTGTAATTGTAGTTCCAAGTTAAGTAGTGAGGAGTTGGATTCACGACTACTTCCGATGCTGCTACCGTGACTTTTCGTGTATTACCTACTTGCTATTGTCTTAGGTAGACGAATTACAAAATAGACCGTGTAGGTATATCATATTGTGCAGGTGAATCAGAGGTGCGTTCGCGGTGCCCATCGAGGATGTGAGGAGTGAGAGCCACGTCGACTCCTTGGCATGGTGCTATATCTTTTCGTGTATATGTACTATCGTCTCAGGTAGACAAATTGAAAAACAAACTTTATATGATTCCGACGAATCCGATGTACGCGCGGGATTCTCATCAAGTACCAAGTTACGGAGGTGAGGATTGGGAGTCACGACCACTTCCCGACCTGGTACCATAACCTTTCGTGTATACTATCATTTCAAGTAGACAAATCACAAAAGTATGTCTCTATGATTATGTATACGGCTTGTTAAGTAACGCACCTGGACTACATGTAAATAATCTGTTTAATGTATTTTATACATCAGTGGCTTGTTGTCGATTTTGATTATAAAATAATAAATGTATAAATAAAAGGACTATGATGATTAAAAGCAATATTTATAATTGCTAATCAGGCTATGTCAATCTCTCAGATCATAATATTGTTGTAGAATTGTAGAGAATATAGACACTAAGTCGCTTGCCAGTATAAGGTGAAAAGCAAAAATGGTCCTGGCAGAAAACACTAACTCAATTAGTTGTTATTTCCAGGCAACATTTCGTAATTTTTCATTTAGTGCGTTTGCAGAAAACTGTTTTTAGGTAAATGTATATTTTATAAAAATTAGTGTGTTTTTCCAGACGGTAAAGTTTGAAATAAGGAACATTTTGGTATAATTAACTCAATATGTCATTTTTTCGAATTAGTGTCTTCTGCCAGAACAGTGACGATATAATCATAGACAATATTATGAGTCGCTTAGAATCATAACTCACATTTTGCATTTTTGTCGTTTTTGAGTTAAATATGCCAAGTGATTCTAAATGCATTAATCTATATACAGAAAATAGTTGGGTATCAAAAAACACTTTAAACTATGTGAAAATCGTTGACAAAGTTCACTGTTGGAGTCAAAACTCACATAATTCAAAGATTAATGTGAGTTTTGACTCCAAGGCCTTTCTAACCAATCAGAGAGCTCTATTCCTCAAAGTGTCATGGCGGATTTCGCATCTCAATAAGAAGTTGCTGTTCACTTGTGCAGTCATTGTGTTTGATAATTTCGGCGTTGTTTGTTAAAAATTGACTAAAAATAATATAGAATTATTCAATATGGATATAAGTGTATCCACAGTCACAGGTGGAGTCGTAATAAAGTGAGGAAAGTACATGAAACTGGAAGACAAATAAAACCAAGACTGACAGGTCAGTACCAAAATGTGATATTGAATTTCCATTGATAATAACTTGTGTTTTGTCATCGTCATTACTTATACCTTCTGTATAAAATATAAAGTTTAATAATTATTCTTGGCAGTCTCAGTAACTTAATTAAGCCTTTTAAAGAATACGTCATTGGCTGTTGCCAGCCAATTTGCTTTGGATCTATAGGCTCTATTGTTTGACATGACATTACTCACATGAGTATGTAAAAGTTGTTTTCAACTAGTACGAGTATACACATTGAATGAAGTTATAATATTATGTTAAAATAATTTGGTATGTATTATTAGTTATTTTATTACTTTGCACAATGACACTGTCAAATAAATTCAGCTCAGTGCTTTATTGATATATTAATTATAACCATGAATACCTATAAAAGATTCCACTGAGTTGTCAAAATAAACTTTACAATGAGTGAGACCTATTTTTTCCAAGACCTAATTATATTTTAGTAGGTATCTACGTATTCCTTTTGTTCCACAATATAGGGCAAATACTTCCAAGGGTTTATTAAGTTGGTTTGTTTTATTTTGGTTTCAGATACAAGGCCAGTGGAATGCTTATAATATCCCTTATGTACACATCAGAAAGGAGCTAATCTTTGCAAATCGTCGTCAATCAGAAGCATGCAAGAATTTGATCATAAAAAATGTGATATCAATAAAATTCATTGTCTGGAGTCACATTAGGACGATGATCTGATATTATTTAGAATAAAATTTTTGATTAGTGCTAATAATTATGTAAGAACAAAATAAAATATGACAAAATGTCCCACAATAATTAGTTTTATTCAAAAATCCAATCATTCCTACCAAATTTATATAAAAAGTATGATGTATCTACAATCTACATATATTAATATTTGTGTAGCTTGGAATCAAAACTCACATTATTCCTACACCTTGGGGTCATAACTCACATATTCACAAAGTTGGTGTCAAAACTCACATTATGAAAATTTTAAATGCTTCCCGTAACCTTAGGAGCATTATATATAAACAAAAAATAATGTCAATCGACTCACTCACTCGTTAATATTCAAGTGTGTTCCATAATTTTCTTCTAATTACTAAAAATAGTGCTCTGGTGGTTTTTTGCGATTATCTCAAAACTCGATTTTTGGAATATGTGAGTTATGATTCTAAGCGACTCATATGACAAAATACAAATATTAAATAATTATTAATTATACATGATTCATACGCTGTCATTCGAAAAGGTGGATAATATCTACTTATAATTTTGTTTATTGGTTAAACGTACTTAAAATTGGGATTTTTAAAGTAGGTAACTAGCGTTGGATAAAAAGCTTGCTCGTCATAAATTAATGCATAACGAAACATTTATGAACGCACGAGGTCTAAAGATACAGTGAAAGCCATCAATAATTTGTAAGATAAATAACAATAAATAGTATAATATTATTATATTGTGACATTGGAGTGGTGAAAACAGTTTTTGGTGACAGCTATGACTGTTGCGAATGGCTTTGCAAAATATATATTTTGACGACGCACCAATAAAAATATATTCAGGTGCTTTCCAAATTGAAGCACGAAGATGTTGATTATCATTAATTAGTATAAATGGAAAACAGGTAGATAGGAGCCGTATTGGCTGTTTTGCGAAACTCTTTTGACCAGACCATCCATGCGGATGCGATTTTTTTTGTTCGGGATATTTTGACGGGGTACTTAGTGAAAATGGAAAAATGCGAATTTTTCGCGTAATTTACATGGAAAAACAATAAAAAATATATGAAAAATCATATAATCAAATTATTCAAAGGTATGCATTTAAAAAATGTGGAAAAAAAATGTTTGGTGTTAAAACTTGACGGCCACTCAAAATTAATTTTCTAGATTAATATAAAAGATAAAAATTTTGAAAAATCGTGTTAAAATTTTAAATAAATATACATAATCGTATGCACTTAACAAATTTTTTTTAAAGCAAATTTAATTGTTCAAGTATCAAGTCACTGAATTTAGAGAACTAATATCTCTCACGATATAATCTCGAAAACAAAAAAAGCACGTGCACAAACGTAAGCTAATAATAGGCAAATTGATGACCTAATAAAAAATTAAAAGATTTTGTTGAAAAAACGTTCATCAAATATATCATATCGAATAACTCACGCACTATATCAGAAAAAAATAAAAAAAAGTATGCAGAATTGCGCATTAGCTATGCGACAAGAGATTTTACTAAAAGAAATATTTTTAAACCCACGCAGTCAGGTTTTGCATACAAACTTAAAAATTAAATAGCGCGCTGAATACAGATGAAAAGACAAAAAAGGATCATGCACTAACGTTCACTACCAACGCACTAGTGTTTACAATTTAAATTTTGAAAAAAATCCAAGTTTAGTGACACAAGTATCCAGCATTTAGCTGGGTCACCAAATTGAAATGCAAATAACCCCCTTAATGTGCGTGCACAAACGAAAAAAACGCGTTCACAAACGTGCACTAACGATGCACAAACGAATGCACTAAAAAAAAGTTGAAAATTCAACATTGGGTGACCCAACGTTTAGCTGGAACACTCAATTTGAAATTGGAATTTTTCGGTTATTATAGGTGCACAAACGAAAAAAAATCGTGCACAAACGTGCACTAACGATGCACAAACAAATGCACACAAAAAAGTTGGAGTTTTAACATTGGGTGATCCAGGTAAATGGACCTGGGTGGCACTAGATTTTTTTTAAATCTCATTGCGGTGTTCGAAATAAATTTGAGAACTTGTGGTCTAGATCGTTATATCTCCAAGTCGAAAAAAATATTTATTCAGTACCTTTTAAAATAGAGACATATTACGAGCATGGATAATAAAATTAATTTATTGCTGTTTATTTTGTAAAGTTAGGTTAGGTAAGATTTATTAAGGAAAATGAGTTTTGTAATATGGTATCCCCAATGAGAGAAAAGGTGTTGTCTTCGCTCTCGCTGTCCAAATCGGTGTTTTTCTCTCACTCCGCACTCGTGAGTATGTGACTGGCCGTTGCCCGTTTGGACTGTTTGGAGTCGCTTTGTCGATTCACATTCATGAACTCGGTTATTGTGAAGTCGTGTAACGTCAAACGCGTACAAGTCAGCAGTTTGTTATATTTCATTTTTACAGTGCGTGTTTAATACAAAAGTTAAAATGATAGTGAGCGGTGAAGTGGTTGAAAGGTGTTTAGTGTTTTGATTTGTGTGTTGGCTTATTGTTAACAGTTTGTAGGTAGTAAAATACAATGTTTATATCTCGTTAACTGAGTGAAAGAATGGAGGCGATTACCGCCTGGATTATATACCTCGGGTTGCAATTTCTCGAGTTATGCAATGGTTTCCCCGTCACTTCGCAGTCAGACGGTGAGTCACGTTGAAGTTTGCAATATTTAATGCCGTTTTCAATGGCTGTTTTGACGATTCGCGCCATCTAAGAGCAATCGATATTCTTCGCGATTATTTTCGTGTCCACAGTGCAATTTGGCCGAAGATCTGCCGAAGGTCATTGATATGTTATTGTCACGTTTAGTAATAATATCAATCAATCCTCTCGTATCTTTGCTTATAATTTTATTCATAATATTAAAACGACACCAATGTCAAATTTAACATTATTCCGTATCGGAAACAAGGTCTTCACTCTGAAACCACTTGCGATAATGCTAAATAAATTAAATACACTTACAAACACGCATTAATGATAATTTCCACTATTTAATATAGGTACCATACGATTTGTAAACAGCTGATTAGTAGAATTTTTAATGTTTTATTTTGACAACCGATAATAGTCTCACGTTAGCCGCCCAAACATTGATAAATGTTTTCCGTGCGGAAAACAAAATTAAATCCAGGTTTGCAGTGTTCCTGGCCGTGGAAATAATACTAAAAAAAATAATGATTTCTTTCCTTCAGTTTGGACTGAGGTCCAGTAGCGTAACTACAAATAATCGGCCCCTATAAAAAAAATACGCAAGCCCCCCACCTCTCATGTTTGTAATAGTACGAATTCCGTAATAATTGGATGGGATCTAAGAAGTTGAAGAAAAGATTACTACGGCTATTGATTAAATTATTCATTTCGTACTGCAGATCCATGTGTAGCGAAGTTTTCACCGTGATCGCTGTCATCTGTCAAAAATCGCAAGCTTTTCAGTAGGTACGATTGTAGATTCACTCAATCATTGTGCATGTTGAATTCGTTATGAATGGACGCTGAGCCATTATTATTAAGATGAGCAATCACGTGTTCAGTATTTTCCAGGGTCGCACTGAGATAATAACGCCTTGCATTAGTGCTATTATCGTGAGACAAGCTTTTTTTATAAAATGTCACAACATCATTTAGATTTTAGAATATCTAGCTAGATACTTACTTACACCTCAGTGTGTTTATACGTACATTATACATACCTAACCCGACGTCAAAACAGGATTCCTAAGTTAGCGACTATACACTCTTGGTTATACCTAGGTACAGTGACGTCCCTAGATAAAATGCCGCCCCTAGGCAGCGCCAGAATGCCGCCTCCTTTTTTATACAGTATTTTTATCATCCTTTCATGAGTCCAATATCTAATAAAAAGTGTTGTATGGATACATTACTAACAATTATTCGCAAATCTGCACGTGTCCTTTCTTGTCACCAAGAACGTCGAAAGGCAACGGAAGTAAACTAGATATCGCAAACCCGACAAAACCAGTGAGTTGGATTTTTTAATGGAAAGATATTTCCGTTATTACTAAGTTTAGGTAGCTAAGTATTTCTATACATTACAAATGAATGATTCTTTTCGATTTGCCGCCCTTCGAGTAACTGCCGCCCCCAAGCGACGCTCAATCTGCTTACCCTCACTGGACGTCACTGCCTAGGTAGTCGCTGACGCACATACTTAACGCTAAAAATATTTTTATTTTCTATGGTTTCCAATTCAACCACGCTAAAACAATATAGAATATCCATAAGTAAAATATTTCATGTCTCTCATTGGTTAATCATATATTATAGTAGGTACTTATAGGCTTTTAGTTAAATTTGCAGAGGTTTGATGCGTACTTAATTTTTGACATTTCGTAAGGCAATCGTGTGGGGCAAGGTCGATCTTTTAGTAGGTACCTATTAGACGGCCGCGGTATGCAGTCAATGAGGTATCGGTTATCAGTATTATCAGACTTATCAGTATCACTATGGACATTACTGCCAACAGTGCCAACTTTACTGTAATTGTCAAAAACATACCAGATAGGGTACGAAAATAAGCTAGTTGGTAAAGAAACTAGCATTTAAAAAACTTACAATTTTAAACAAAGTTTTACGATACTGATTGAAAAAGAATTAATTATTTTGTAATTAATAAAATAATAAATAAGCCATACAATCAAAGACACGTTAGATAGGTATGTGCGAAATTTAATACCGTACGTTATGTTTAATCTTAATGTAGGTATTGGTAAGATAAAACAATATGCGTATTGCAATCTAGATGTAGGTATAGGTAGTACCTATTAAAAATGCTAGATCATCAGGCAATAAAAACGCCAATGAAATTACACTCAGCCAATGAGATTTTATGTCGCTGTGATGAAGGTGAGCCCAAGCTGAATATTTGACTCTTTACGATTTTCGTTTGTAACGGCGTCTCCACGAGCTCAATGACAAAATTCAAATTTAATTTTAGCCTCCAGTTTACAGACCCAAAATAATGGGTCAAAAAATTACAATCATTAAAGTTTGGTTGTTATTTTACAAATAACGAACTGGCATTGCAACATAATAAATTCATTTATGGACATATCAATGCGCACTTGATTTTATTTACTTACTAATTAATACCCCGTTTACACGTGCATGGATTTACTGCTCACAGTACCTACTATCGCGGCAATAATAAGAAAATGCACCTGTAAACATTATATTATCGTGCAAGTTACAAGATTGCATGCATGAATTAAAAAACTTCGTAAGCTTCGACAGTTGGGATTTGTTCGATATCTGCGCCGGCGCAGTAGGAAGATAGTGGCGAACCTGCCGGTAAAAAACGAACACCGCGCAGACTCATTTTGAGGTTAATCGATTTTCACGACCTGTCGAATAGTACCTACTATAAAATGACAACATCGCGTCTCGCTTACTCTTGAAGAATGACCTTGGTAAGACAGTCGGCACTATTATGTGTAAACAGTTATTATCCCGATAGTTTAAAATACACACTATTGCTGCAAGTAAATCCATGCACGTGTACTGGCGCTATAAAATAATAAACTGTAGGTACCAAATTGACGCAAGCGGGCAACATGATTTGCGTGTGGCAGAATTAAACGGTTTCGGAGATCTGAGTTTTATTTTTAATCGAAATAATCCTCTATGAGCGATGTAATAATATGTACTGTTTATGCAATACAAATTTAATTCACGAGAAACAAAATATTATGTCTGATTGAGATTTAAGGCCTCAGCAAAGAGTGCTGTGTATGTACGTTCTTGCGACGCTGCTGCAGTTAGAGGACATGGATGCATTATTTGCATGCCATGTTTATTATCCGATCAATTATCTAGTTATTTTCCGTCTCATAAACTTGCTAGTTGCTATAGATACATACGATCATAAATCGTCCAGTGTTCGATTTTAGAATTAAGCTCACCGCAGTATAAAAAGTATATCAATTAATGTTATCATGTGGCGCCCTCATTCAGCGGACAAGTTATACTGGTGGATCCATTCTATTCTATAATAGTTATTATTAGTTAGTTATTAGTTACTATTATATAATAGTTAATATTTCTATAATATCTCGACACATGCCATAACAGGCCGGGTGTGGGGAACATTTTTTTAAATTTGGAAGGCCACATTAAGTTAACTTCACTTAGATATTTAAAATGTACACTATTTTATACACATCTAACTATTGTGTACTAACTAGCTTTACAAAATGGAAATTTGGATTCATTCAAAATGCCGCAGGTTACTCAACCCCATTGGTAGGTTTAGGGACTTGTAGATCCGAGATACTGACTGATTTTGAGGTAAACACCACGATAAACAATAAAATAAAACCCATACACTCCAACCACAAACAAACCTAGTAAAGATAGCAATGTATTACTTCGCTGTCCAATTATTATTGAAGACGACAGTGATGAGATGACATAATAATATTAGTGATTTATTTGAGTGGCTATGATATACGTGATGTTACTCTTCTGCAACATCTTCTTGGCTACGCTTATAGGCGCTGTTGTCTACTAAATGGGAGGAGCTTGTTAGTTTATAATGGAAGTGAGGTTTAAAATGGGCGGAGCATGTTAGTTCACAGTTTTAACACGTGGCCAAGAAGATGTTGCTGATGAGTAGTTGCAGGGATTTTGTTATTTTTTTGGTAATATTTTATAGTAAGTTCCTACTTATTACTTATAATTTAACAATTGCATGGCTTGTTTGGACTGTTTCGAGACCCCTCTTTAAATTCTGATGAATCGATTGTGTTATATGCGTCAAGAAAATCACCGTTGCCCAGCCCTTACTTAGACTCTGTTATAAATGTTCTGTTACCTATCATTATTATCAAATTGTCATACTCACCTGACTAATAACAATAAATTTGATTAATCGAACCGACCGGCGTTTACGTGGTGAAACGGTTCCGTTGCGATGACAGTTACTATAAAAAAAATGATCCGCATGGGTTCAGTTTGTCAACATAACATTCGGAACCCTTATTCCGTGGTTCGGTTCCCTGCTGAAGGGTTTGGGTCCCGAAAGGCGAAATTCCGAAAGGCGAAATTCCGAATACCGAAACCCCGAACGCTGAAATCCCGAATGGCCGATATCAGGATAAGTGTTGAGATTGCGCAATTATTACTGTTTGTATTTTTTTTTATTTTTCGGGATTCCGGCCATTCGTGATTTCAGCTTTCGGGATTTAGGCTTTCGGGATTTCAGCATTCGGGATTTCGGCCTTCGGGATTTCGTCCGTCACCCCCTGCTGAAGTAGAGAAATCTGCGAATATAATTTTTATGTAAGGGCCTACTTATATTGGATTTTGAATTAAGGTAAGTACTTACCAAATATTATTACGTTAGACATTTTTGATTGATGGTGAGAAATTATATTGCGTAATGCATAGGTTTTCAAAATTGTTGCCCTGAGGTACCGCGAATAATTGCTAGGGGTGCCGCAGGATATTTGAAAATTATAATGGTCCTAAGCAATCTTAACTCAATACGCTGTTGCAGGTCAAAATAATGTGTATGTTTTGGGACTATGGGAACACCGGCGCTGTTGCGGGGTTGTGGTTCGGGGTTTTTTTTTTTTTAACTATGACAGTAGGGTTCCATTTCCAAAATAATTGTTGGCTTTGGGGTTGTGCTCTAGTTCTAGTTCCGTTTGAAGTTACTAATTGTTTATTTTGTAATTTTGTAGACTTTTAGAAATAGAGCGCCTGTACACGTGCATGGATTTACTGGCACCAATAATGTGTAAGACTTAATAGTGCTGACCGTCTCGCCAAACTCATTTTTCGGACGCGTTGTTGTCATTGAATGGTGCTTTTTGACTGGTTATGAAAATTGGTAAACGTCAAAAATTCTCTGCGCTGTGTAGTTCATTTTTTTACCGTTCGTTTTACTGCGCATACGTCATGCAAGTTCCAATTATCACGTGAAAATTCAGAAGCTTCTGAACTTTTTTGATTCATGCATGCAATCTTGCAACTTTCACGATAATACGTGTTTACACCTGCATCTTGTTATGGCCGTGACAATATGTACTATCAGCAGTACATCCATGCACATGTAAACGGTGTATTAACAACACCAACATTTACTTATGTAGGTACTTCATTTTATTCTACATTCCGTAAATGCTGTCTTCTTCGCAAATGATTCATTATTACTTACTATATTATGACAAAAATATTAATATTTCGTTGTCTTTATTAACTGTTTGTGTTTAAAGAAATTATTAAAAATTGAGATTACGAAATTATTAACTGTATCAAAAATAATGACACCAAACACAAGTTTTGTAATAAGCAGGGAATCAATTGAACGCATGACCCAATATAAATATTTACATGATATAGACATGGGTCAGTGAGAAATGGGACCAGTCTCAAACTGGAGTTGAGATTGCAAAGAGTGGTTTTCTCAAAATGAGATGTTTCCTCAGCAATAGAGAACTCAACCTAGACCCAAGGTTCCATTTATGATTCGCAGTTGTGACGTCTCAATATATATATATTTTTAATGTTTTTATACCAAAGCACGGACGCTAAACGTGGATATTTCGGGCTTTCGAGATATGACTGTATTCATTCACTGGGTTGCCAGGTCTAAAAATCTTGACGTCCTCAAACGAATGGTACATGAACAAGAAGTCATTTGTAGTATTAAAATCCGAATAATATATACTTATCTTCGCCATATACTTCTTCTTTGACCATGTCAGCCCTTTCCTTAGATGTTGCATATGAACACCACACGGCGCTTCTTGAGAGCGTACATAAGTGAAAGGGAAAATAATTTTCAACGGTATGTGGGACCTAATTTCGGCGGCGTTGCCAGTCGGAGAGCGATAGTCGACCTGTGAGCACGTCAATTTGTGTTGTGATGGCGTCGGAGGAATATATTCTTAAATCGTGTAAAGATGACTAAAAAACGTACTTGAAAAAGAAAACATGTCAATGAATATACTATTATGATTACGAATATAATAATAAATATAACATTAAAAGGACGCATGTTGAATTTTTATGACAAATTATATTTCGTTCGGCTCGCGTCATTTCCACAATCCGCTCATTGCCTAGTCACGATCTTTTTAGACCATGCCTCAGCTGAGGTATAGCCTTACGAATCCCTGTCGTTCACCAGTCTTCTTGCGTCATCCCAGGCCATGCCAGCATCCCATAGCTCCCGTAATGTGCACTTGGTATTTAGGGATAGTAATTAGGGATTGAAACCATCGGGTTTTTCGCTTTGATTTTCAAACTTACATAAGACGAATTTTTACGCAGCTTGTTGATTACCACAAAAGTACAGTATTCCCCAACTCATTTTCCGATAATGTAAACGTAGCAGGGGAGGGCTCTACATTTCGTGACTTAAGCACATCCGTGATTGGTGCGAGTGCAGCTCCGCCGAACTGTTTCGGGTATCAGCAGATAAAGTAAAGATGGCCCTTATGGTGGTCGACTATCGATAGGGAATGAGAAGAATAAAGAAGAGTACATATTTAAACGATGTCTGGCAAAATATTCAAATTACATAAGTACCTACATTGCTATGAAAAAATTTTATTAACATGAATCTATGAAATATAATAAATTTTTAGCGCTAAAATGTTTATAAGTTTTTCATACAAAGCAGTTAGATTTACAGTTACATTGTTTGAATCTTGTTTCACACATAAATGGGTATGTGCTGATGTGAAAATTGCTCTTAAGTCATTTTTTAATAGTTTGCCACTTGTGCTCGTTCAATCTTTGCCCCGTTAAGTTACATTTTTTACTTAACAAATTTCAGAAAGGACTTGAGTACATTCTCGGCTGTTAATTAGTAGTCATTGAGAGAAAGATGACATGAAAGACGTCCACTTTTACGAGCCATACTAACACAGGTAAATTGTATTAACTCACGGTTTATACGTTGGTCGCTTGGAACAAACCAAAACCTTATTTAAACACCCGTAACCTTGGAATATGTGTATATTCTAATTAGTTGTGTTGAGTTGTGGTCCGTTTGAATCAAATTATCCCGCACTACTTAGGATCTGCGGGCTTTTCCTCAGTTTCTGTCTAACACATACGGTTGGATGCCTACAATATAGCTGCTTCCCCATAGTGTCATAGAATTGCCATATTGTTAACCGATTGTTAAAATTAAAATGCGTTCTAGGTATATGACGTATACGAAGACCAATTTGGACGATTTTTAATTTATGTTTTTATGACTATTTAAGTACATATATAATTTGGCCAAGTACTTAGTCGAGGCCTGTCTATGTAAGAATTATCCAATAAAACCTGGTTTAATTGAATGCATGTCATCAGCCATGATGCTGTTATATTGTAGACTGTAGGTAATCAGCGCTCCAAATGGACAAATTTACTAACCGGAGTGTACAATAATTTTCTGAAAATAATATAAAATGCATTTTATTGTTATATACCTACCACTCAGTATGCGGATACATAGGGCGCTTAACTTCCTTTAAGCACTACGGTGTATGGTTGTAGCATCAGTTCCGTGCGGCTCCGTTTCGGGACGGAATGAGCACTTAAAATCACTTTGAGACACGTTTATAGCGTAATAGAAGGCGGCCGTGCATATCCACGGCTGTACATACATGACGGGTGGTGGTGGGAAAATAACGTAGTCCTACACCATGTAATGAACTTCTGGCATGCATATCTACTGATGTGATGGTTAGGGCAGAGAAAGTCTCTTGGTGTCGCAGGCGAAAAAAACTTATTTCAACTAAATATACCTACTACTTATACAAATTTGTATTATTTTTTTTTTCACCTCTATCTGACGTTCATAAGCACTGCTCAGTCTACCTACCTCCTCGGTATATCACTGGTGTCTATATATAAATAGTGTATTATTTTTAATCGTTTAAATAGTTTAATGATATACACAATATAATATAGTTCCTGGGTTCGATTCCCGGTCATGACAAAAACATTTATGTATTTTTCTCAAAGCCTGGGTGTTTGTGATTGTTCAAAATTACTAACAACCACCTTGTACGAAAAAGCAAGGATATGGTTATTAATAATTCTGTATATAACAACTCTGTATATAATAACTCTGTTCCATTTCGACCGCTGATAGTACTGGTAAATATTTATAATGTGGTTTTTGGATATAATTCTTACCTAAGCTTACTAAACTACTGTTTGTTGAACAAATTGATTGCATTTTTTGTTTTTCAAAAAATACGGAAGTCATCACTAATTTTAAGCTGTTAAAAATAGATGTGAAATAACACTTGTATAACTAAAAAAAGGTTTCAAAAATACTTACATTATATGGGTACTTAATAGCATATCAGAAAGTTAATAGTTTCTATGCTAATAGTCCAGTGGCGGAGGGTGGAGGTAGGCTGTTAAGATCTGCTATAAATAGTGCACACTAAACTTTGTCAGTCATACGTATTTTTTTCATTGAAATAAGATTACAATAATTTACTGATGGCGTTGGTTAGTTTTTAAAATTCAATTAAACCCTGCGAAAGCATGCCATGATAGATAATTAATAGTAATAATAGTAAAAAAATACTCGTCTCCATAAAATATCTAAAATTATGCATGTATTATAAATAATGACATATATATATATTAATTAGAGCATTTTTGACTAATTGTCTATCATGGCTCGGTTGTCGAAGGATTTAATTGATTTTTAAAAACTAACCAACACCATCTGTAAATTGTAGTCTTAGTTTGAAAAAAAAAAACAAATGCGTATGACTATAAAATTGTGGCATTTAGGGAAGCTATTCCGAATTAAATATAAATGCCACATATTTAACGGAATTTGAAATAACACCTCAATTGCAGTACCTAGTAAATTCCATCGTGATTAAAAAACCAAGAAGATCTAAGTCCCATTCGGTGTACTTATCAATGTACACATTACTTACCTATTTCTATAATATATTATATTATGTTTCTGATGAGTGTTAAAGAAATGTGTTCTCAATAAAGAATTCTACATTGTTGAATCATCTGTAATATTCGTTTAAAAATAAAAAAATAATAGTTTAATTTAAAAATATGTAAGTAAGTAGGTACTTAGTTACTACATAGATTAAGCAAAGAATTTTTGGGTGCGAATTTTAATGTTCAGATGTTTTGCTCAGTCGGGATTTTTTTCTGACGTTTGCTGGATAAACGCTCGACACGCGATTCCGGCATAGCTATAAGTAATATCTATTATCTTGTCAAGCTAATTTAGGAGTACCCGCGAATGAGGCACACCTGTGTTTCATGCCAATTGTACTTATGTACTTACGAATGAATCCGTACAATATTATTATGTACGAAATTCTGTATGGCAACACCAAAGTTCGTAGCAAAGTCTCGGTGTTTGCAGAAATGCACAGTGTAATTCATTAATTACTCACCATATCGTTCACTGTCAATACCAATAAGATTATTACGCATACCTACATAATAATATATACATATAAGCTTTCGCGGAATCACGCATATGTTAACAAACGTTACATACAATATTTCTTTTTTACGCGCGGTATAACTAATTTTTAGTTACACACACGATCACCTGACAAGGTGGACGAGGTAAGTAGTGCTTTGATTTCGCTTCGGCAGGTAAACTGCGTAAATAGCTCGACTATCGCTCAAAGTACAAATCGCTTGTTGGAACTTAAATTGAGAATATCATACATTCGAGGAATCAAAGCTATGTTCAGTATGGCGGCAGCGTGTAGGCGACAGCATATTGATTTTCAAACAAAATCACAGTCGCAAACATAAAATCCTGTTATCAAGACGACATGTTTCATTGATCCCCCTCTTCATTGAGCCCAGGTGTCGGCAGTTTGTCAAGTGAGAAGAGCCAAATTGTCAAGGAAACAGGATAACAAAGGTATCAGAGAGCCGCATATATGTAATATACATAATATGTATATGGATTTTTAGGGGAGGGGGGAGTTCAAAATTTTTTATTAAAAAAAATAACTAGAACGGCGTCCGTCCATAGCTTTTGATAGCTTTACTATAGCTGGCAAATAGCTACCTATTTTGCTTCGCTTAGCTACTTATTCTGCTTCTAAGTTTATTTTTTATTTGGTTAATAGATGAGAATGTTTGTTCGCATACATAATATGTAGAGCCAAAGATTGTGGAATACCAAAAGCCAGTTTTTTTAACGCGTCATTTGTTTCAGGCGAACTATTCCATGTATCAAATATTATTGTTTCTATTTTAGGCAGTTGTTTGAGCAGCTGTCCACTTGTGCTGAGAAATCAAATTGGTTTTCTCTCTTTCGAGTTCTTCCAAGCGGCTGGTCAGATCTGTGACTGTTGCTCCGCAGTTCCTTGCTTTTGTTCCTTGATCTATTAACTGAATCTGGAGTGAACCAGCTTCTGTGTCGAACGGTGTCAAGTTAAGTTCATTGACATTTATTTTGAGAGGACATACGATATAAGCTAGTGTAGTCTTATTTGCTCTTAACTGGTGAAAAAGTTCACCAAAACTGTTCTTCATTTTTCTTAATACGCTGCTGAAATAAATTGCATCGCTTTTTTCGTCACGATACTGTTTTAAATTCTTAAAGTGAAGTAATTCACCTCTCTCTATATCTTCGGTGAGAACTTATAGCTTATTTTAAAAGCACTCTACTTACTTCTTTCAATAATGTTTATGCGATGTTTCCTTTCCCTTGCAACAATATATTCAAAGTATTAAGATGTGAAGTAATGTCGACCATAAAATGTAATGTTTGTGGACATGATATTGTGTCTTCTTCGAATTCCTGATGTTTGATGTTTTTTTCGCGTAGGAACAATTTTATTTCTTCTAATATGAGTAGAGTAAAGAGTGGTAGAGAGTATGCCGTACGAGTCAGTTTTTGTTTAGCGGCTCTATCTCATAAATAATATTAAAAATAAATTATAAGGCTGCATGAGATGAGGTGAAATAATTGGAGAGTGAATAGTCGCAAACGTCTATGCAAAGAGCCGCTCCTACCGACCCCTGCCCTAGCGTAGCCCTAGGCACACGACACATGTTTCAATAACATGTTTGGATTTCTTTGCACTCACATAAATGAGAGGGATTTAATACCCATATTGTTATAAGCACGCCGAATATGTCCGCAGCGTATGTGGTTTTTTAGTTCTACGACGTAGGTATTTCGCGAGTGGAGAACTACAAGGTTCCAAGTGTTTGTCCTTGATGAACCAAGAGTAACAGTGTGGTAGCTTAGAACAGTGCTCCGCAACCTTTTCTCACCCACGGCACACCAAAGGTTTTCCGAGAATTCCACGGCACACCACACGTAAAACAATTTATACACCAAAACATGGACCCCACATCCTGCAGAGGGACCCCAGGCCAGGATCTTTGGCGGGCCCCCTACCTATCGCTAAGGTTAAAGACAATGTGATACTCTAAAATAGCGTTTTTCAAATGGTGTTCGAGGAAAAATATTGGTATTGATTGTATGTTTAGCGAATTTTTGTATTTATTAATACATCCACTTGGATTATGGTTAGCTGTCGGGTTGAGAACAATTTTATTATTTGTCGAGTATTGACATAATAATAAATTGTATCTTACAATCGCATGTTTTAAAATATTAATACTAGCGTAGGGAAATAGCGCCGCAGGCCTTTGACTTGATATTTGAAAGAGTAACCCGAAGCCGTCAGTCAAGACCCTTCGACTGCTTATTATTTTTAATTAATTGAAAAAATTTGAAAAACTTTGCTCACCTAGATATGTCGTATAAAATGGGAGCTGAACTGCGATAGCCTTCTCGGAAATCCGAGGATATTCTTTATTAACCGAAGTCCTGAAAATAGCCAATGGAACATCGGCGAAGTTCAGTTTTAGCGTCCCGTCGTTTCTCAATTCAACCAATTCCTCTCGAATTTATAGGGAAATCGCTTCTATAGAATTTTCGGCATTTGCAAAATGATTTCGAATCCAGTCGTATTGATTGTAGGTATGAAAATAATGATGAAATTTCTATTGCAGCAAAGTTAAATGTTTTTGAAACGGATCCAAAATTAATTGTTTGTTTTCAATGGTGGTCTGGTAGATCCTTTGGTACATTTGTAGAGATACTTGTCATAAAATTATTTGTGTTTTTTTTTGGGAGCAATGTACCGCGGCACACCTAGCATCGTCTCACGGCACACCGGTTGCGGAGCACTGGCTTAGAATACCACTTCATTATTGGTTTGTTTTTTCAAGGACGAATACTTAAAACCTTGTATATGTATGTTCTTATACCATCAGAATATGCTAATTCCATTACGAGATGCAATTCTCTATCACATCCTCTACTTATAACTGCCTGTGAAAGGACACAATTTCACGAGTGGAGAACTACAAGGTTCTAAGTGTTTGTCCTTGGCGAAACAAAAGTAACAATGAGGCAGCTAAGAATAGTACTTTATTGTGAGTTTGTTTTCTCAAGGATGAACACTTAGAACCTTGTGGTATTATTCTCGCGTTTTATCTACAAGTACACTTACTTATATACACCGAACCATGATTATTTTGAATATCTAATCTAGGTAGGTACTGTGACACCCCCGTATGGTCCCCATTTGGGGATGTCTTTGTGTATCTGAAGAGGCCCGAATCGGTATCGAAGCCAACAAATAATAACGGCTGATTGCGAAAATAATTAAATAATAATAACAGAGCCGAACCGGCAATGCCGTAGAGTAGATTATAACCGTTGGAGATTTGCAACGTCGCTTTTTTTTCGACGACGGCTTTCGTTGACACAAGATGGCGCTCAGAACGCTACAAACAGCTAAATCGCCAACACGCCGATTTCGTCCTCCGCAAAATTAAATTATAAAAAAATGTAACGATTATAATATTAACGTAAATAAACTCGCCGTTTCTGATCACAATTCCGGTGTGTTAATTATCCACCTTCCATCCCGAATCCAGACGAAAAAACCATACTAAAAATAAAAGTGACAGTTTGAAATTCTCTTACCAAAATGGAGGGAAGTGATAAGTGGCGCCCCACGTTGGGCGCCACATGATAAATCCAGGGTTCCGGTCTAGCTCAGACGATGTCCAATTCGAACCCTGGTATCATAATTTTTTTTTTTGTCAGTGTACGGCAAGGAGTAAAAAAATAAGAAAACTCTGGAGAAGTAGTATTGTCCCACTTTATTCACGTAACGATCACATTCAGTTTAAAGTTATATTACAGGCATTTGTTAATTCTAACTTATAGTAAACCTTAGACTCTAGATCGTCTGTTACAGACGGCGGTTGGTTATTCGCGGTATAAGTCCCACAAAATGGCCGCCCATTACTACAATTTCACGCGAATGACTCTACGGTTTGTCTGGCAACGTTTTATGATTCCGCCCAAACGGATCTTTGTATGCAATTTCTTTCTTGTTACCACCAGACGTGGACTTTGCGATGATCGGCTTTTTTTTCTTTACTGACTCGCGCCGTAGCTTTGCGTAACGGAATTTACATATATACTTGGCGTGGGGTCCAGGTCGGATCCCTTGTTGCAACTAACTTTTTTGCGGGAAGAAATCAAGTTTTTATATCCTCTGAGGGAGGTCGCGGTAGTGGGGGGCCTTGGACATTTTGAATTTTGTCGTTACATTTCAATTACCGCCAATTTTAGCGCGTAATTTTAATTAATTAATAGTTTTGTTCTATGTTAATTTCTGATTATTTTACAATGGTAATTAGCTTGTAACGGAGCTAATGCAAATGTACGACTTGGAATATTCGGAGAAAAGTTAATTTCAAATCAATTAATCTTCATTTTAAAGTACAGATTTTCATGAACCTTCTCCGAATGGCCTTATCTGGGTGTCAAACCGTAGTTGACGGAATTCCTTATTGAATGGGCCCCATGATTAGTATCCAAAAAGTGAATACTAACCGATTTGTCGACGTTTCAGAGCGTACATTTGAATAGCTGTGTTTACATATTTATAGTTATTTTCTATCAACTCTTTCATTCCTCTGGTACAACCTGTTATCTTTCTCATTCATTCTTTACACATGGTATTACAATTTTCATACGTTTTCAACTAGACATTTTACTACATAGTTTTATACATGGTATTTTAACAACTCGCGTAGTAATACGAGTTAAATGGCAAATCACTCATCATCTCGTGTACTTTACTTGGACCTGATCTTCCACGAACCGTGTCCTCAGTCTCAAAGACACGGGCCGTGGGACTTATTTCTGGAAAGAAACATCCCTCTGGGTGATCAAGGGTGCGGCTTGGTGCAGTTTATTTGACTACGAGGCAAAGGGCGTGTTCAGGCCACTCTACACCCATAAAAGGTACTCCAGGTATAAGACCCGAAGTCCGAGGTGGTGACAGTACGTATTTAAATTAACAACGAAACATCAAAACGCTGCCACAGACGTCAAGCTATAACAAGTTTATACATAACGGCTATTTACAATGACTACCGATTTAACCACAGTTATACTAGTTATACTATACCCCCTCTAGTTATACTATAGTCTAAATCCGTGATGAGAGGCTTACGGCCTACTAAGGATTTTTTTAAAACGATAATAATATTGTATTATACTTAAATAAGTAATATCGAAGAATTTATATAAGAACTTAAAACGTTTTTGATATTTAATTTGGACATCGTGGAAAGAAATGTTGCTCATCGCCGGTTTAAATACTTGATATAAATTCCTTATCGTATTCTCTTTCTAATACATTCTCCCTCCCCTGATAACCATTTTATATTTTAATATGCCAGACATGTCATCCGGTACAAAACATGATGCTTGTCGAGTGTGTACGAATTCATGCAACGAAATTACTTATCAGTTATTTTATCGCGCTGCAGTCTGTCCATTTGATAGCCGTTGTAGTTGACCGCCACCCACTCACTGCAGCGATAATCAGCCGAATCAGCGGCTTCCAGGATTTATACTAACTTTTACTATCTTATCCAAAGGCTCTTGAAAAGCTACACATTTATAAACGCCGTACACATCTTATTCAGTATGAACATTTTCTTAAATCTTCTTTATTGTTTTTATCGGGCGGTTGGTAGGATTGAACGATTTATATGTTGGTAACATTTTACAGGGTGCTGATCACATTACTTAGAAATGTGCCGTAATGACCAGATACAATAATAATTACTAACGTCGGTTCGACAGTCTATCGGTCCGATGGGTCATGTTTAGGGAATCCAATCCCGAGCCAAAATTCTGATCCCGGGATTTCGGGATTACAATTTGACAATCCCGGGATCCCGGGACTGGTCCCGGGATTGGCATTTTTTCCATAGTTAATATATTTTTTTATATTTACAAATAACATTGATAAAATCGGTCAAAAATAAATCTAGTATAATTTATACTATACATTCAATCTTGAAAATATATACGTTTAATGGAGTAAATATTATTGTACTATACATAATAATGTGAATTTAATATGAGATTGCTGTTTCTGATAGTAATGAATGGGTTAGCGAGATTTAAAATAGTAAAGCAAATCTTGGTGTATGGCCTTTCCGCTTCATAAATCTAATTAGTCAGCCAAATATGAAACTGCCGTAAAACGGTATGGTGGAATTACTTTGATAAAAGTGCGAAGCTTTGTTTTTTTCCAATCTTTCTCATTTTTATTATTTATGTGAAAAAATAAAATGAATCGGCAACTTACATATGGGTATAAATTAAACTTCATTCAAACTCAGTTTATTTCTAATTTAGTTAAGTATGTGTTATTAAAAGTATTTTTTCCTGTTATATTTTCGTTTTTATTTTATTTTCCATAAAAATTGATAAAAAAATCAATCCCGAAATCTTCGGGATTATGTTTACCAATCCCGGGATTCATAGGTATCGAAAATAGCTCGGGATCCCGGGATTGGAATCCCTAGTCATGTTAAATCACGTAAAAAGCGAGATTATCTCAACTAGTCGGATTTTTTCTACTTTTGAATAATAATAATTGTTTAAGATACTAAAGCCTAGTCTAGACCAGCGCATCTATTCTATACACAAGATTGCTATCGGCGGTTATCGATGGTAGTTTATTATATTTTTCTATTGAGGTTTTATAAATTGTAACGATAAGTTTGCCGTATAAACAGTCAAAACTGTCTATCTCGCTCTAAAAGTTAGCACAATCAAGAGAGGTGCTGTTAAAACATAGCACTTCATGTAACAATTATAACTAACTTATTGTAAAAATTATTATACATCAATACAAAAATATGAAAAACTACCCTCGATAGCCGCCGATAGCATTCTTGTGTATAGAATAAATGCACAAGAACATTTGTATAATAATTATGTCCTTGCAGTGTTTCAAATCTGCGTCGGAAAACAAATTCTGTGGCCATTTGTTTCAAAACATTTTATATAAATATAAATTAAGTAGGTACCTACTTGGAAACAATTGGATATAACTTCCGCACGGTTTGTAGGTATATAATGTCGAAATCTCGTCTCAAGAGTTCTCGAGAAATAATCAGAAAAGGTGAATCTCGAGAATAACAAAGGGAATTAGAAACGGAAAAAAATAAGAAATAAGTAGTTCTCAACTCGACCGGAATTTTTAAAAACCGCCGGTTAAAAAATTTTAACACAAGAAGGCACAAAAAATAGTTCTCGAATTTGACCGAAAACGGATTTGGCCAGGCAGTTTTAAAACAAATAAATATATTTCTCGAGAAATCAATAAACCAAACTCGGATTCTCGAGGAAAATAATATTTTGATTTCGAGAATTTTCGAATCTCGATACATCACTACTGAATCACTAAGGTCTAGTCTGGACTAGACATTGGCCATTCCACAACATTTTTGTATTTAGGTAAAGTTGAACAACTACATAATAATTTAGGTAATACCTAGCTAGACAAATGCGATGGGTGTGGGTTTAAGTGAATCTGCTACATTTATTTTTTTCTACGATATTTTCTAATATAATATATTATGTTTCTTGGTTGTTCCAAATTACGTTACATATTCTCAGCTTTGGCGGCATTAAGGTGATACATCAGTGAAACGGCAAATAATTTTCAACTGTATGTAGAACGAAATTACGGCCGCGTTGTCATTCGGAGAGCGATAGTCGAGGCGTCTGCACGTCGATTCGTTTTGTCATGGCGTCGGATGAAAATATTCTTAAATAGTGTCAAGATGACTAAAAAACTTTACGTATGGACTTAAAAAAGAAAACATGTCAATGAATATACTATTATTATTACGAATATAAAAATAAACATAACATAAAAAGGACGCATGTTGAACTTTTATGACAAATTATATTTTGTTCGGCTTCCGTCATTTGCACCCGCGACCCGCATTCCGCGCATCGCCTAGTCACGATCTTTTTAGACCATGCCTCAGCTGAGGTATAGCCTTAAGTAAATGCATTGTTTGTTAATAAAAAAAAATGGCGACGAGCTGTTGGCACATTCATATCTATAATGTCATATAATTCTGTAAGATTTCACGTGATCTAACTAAATTATTAATGGTTGTTTCAATTGGTTTTTCAAGGCAAATACATCAGAGCCGCGTGTGATACTTGCCAGGATTAATTGTCACACTTTCATATTATATAAGAAATGAAGAATGTTTTAATCGCCGTGTTTGGGTTTTACTCTTAAATATGAATTGTTCTCTTTTTGCTTGCAGGGGGGGCGCCCGCGATGGAGTTGGGGGCGCTGGCGCCGGCTCTCATCGCCGCCCTCTTCCTACTCACGATGGTCACCCTGCTGGCTGGGTGCGCGTGCTGTCAAAGAGACAGATATCCGGTAAGAACGGCAATATATTATTATTACTTATTATGTTAGAAAATCATTAATTTTATATTGCACTGACGAATGACACTAGATAAAATTCGTCTAACAAAATTGTGTGTGATATTTTGTTTTTTCAGTCGCCATTTTGTAAAAATGCTGTCGAAAATTGAGTGTATATTAGAATTTTTCTCTGTAATGTTTATTTGTTTAACTCATTGATTTTTTAAAAATTTAAATACAGTAGAACCTCGATATAACGGACTTCGGATATAACGTACAAAATATACGTTCAAATGTGAAACTTGTTAAAAACATCCTATCCTGTTAACGGTATAAATGTCTAATAACTAGGGCCCGGATTTATATGCTAGTGCATGTTTTGTTAGGGTGTATGCACAGCTATGAGAGTTGCACAGAAATCTGTTTTGAAAGACACAGAATCCAAAAATAAAATTTTATTGTGCATGTAAATGCATATTTGAGACGTTAGAGCATATTTGAGATATTAGTGCATATTTCGCAAATAAATGCATATTTTAGAGCATTTGAATGTATAATTTTAGTTTTTTTTAAATTATTTTATCGAAATATAACTAAGTTAGGAAGGAAGATAGTTTAGATGCACTTGCATTTTTAATGCCATCTCCGAGCTGTGGATTAATCAGTGGAAAAGTGAAGTCAACTCGTGCACTATTATTTAAAGTTTGCCCAAGTGGACGTTGAGAGGTAGTTTACCACATATAAACAAAATAATGACAGTTACATATGCGGAAAAATTTAATGCCAGAGCATAATATAGAAAAAATTAATGTAATTTTTTTTCGGGCAAAAAACAGAAAATACTATTTAGGAATAGTTAAGTGTGTCGTTTTTGTTTTTTAAGCTATGTTTTTTTTACATTGCAATTATTATTCAATTATTTGTAGGTACTTGTGAAAAAACTATTTTGAAAATTGTAATTGATTAACTTTATATTCTTTGTTTGTGTTTTTTGTTCTGATATCGTATTATGTTGAAAAATTATTAACTAGTTATTCGATTTTTTGTCAGTAATATTAGGTAAAGTGGGTATTTACAATTTTTTCCCACAAAAAATGACAATTTTTAACTGCATATTTCTTCGGTTTTAGTGCATATTTTATTGATTTTAAGTGCATACGTGCATGCATATAACCATGTTTTTTGTTGCATACAAATCCGGGCCCTACTAATAACATTTATTGACTATTTGTCAGATGACGAAATTAAACTATATTACACGCATTTTCGTTATTTTAGAAAGTTGATAATAAAAAACAGCAGACTTCAAAAGTGCAAACAAATCTTGATTGTTTTTTTCAAGGCAGGATTACCGAAAGCAAGCGCGTCGACATCGAACATTAACGTCACTCCACAACGGGTGTGTCCGGACTGGATATATCATTCGAGGACGAATAAACGGGATTTTGTTTGTGTTTAACTGACACCCTCTCACACGGCATCAGTCCGTTATATCGAGGTTCTACTGTAATTACTTTCCTGTGGGGAAAAAATCACAAATTAATATTATTAGGTACCCAGCAAAAGAAACATTAAAATATTTTTTCTGTCAGGCATTGGCAAACGTTTTTGGTCTCATAAATGAGAATAATAATATCAATTTGAAAGAAACTCGAATAAGACATACTATATTATTATGTAATGAAATTATTTCTCTAGTTATCGTTATAAGTTATAACAATATTACTAACATAGGTACGTCTATGAGTTTACATGACAACTGGCCGAGAGGTAGGTCTGGCTTGCGGGCTGCTGTTTCTTACATAACGTGTCAATGTCAGCTTAATTTTATATAACGTTACGGCGAAATATTTATCAATTTTGAGAATTCGTCAGTGTTTGAAGACTGAAAAATGAAAACAAGGAAAGGGAGATGTTACGTGATAATATAATTTTATTATACCACGTGACAAATGAATTAATCCTAACATATTATATTGTGATATCACGAGTTAAAAACTCTAAGCTTGACTTTACGAGGAAATCATTTCGATGAATATTAATAAAATTGTCCTACCTAGAAAAGAATGAGAAAAAACATCGTTAACTTTAATTTAATAGGTAAGTACACAACAATAATACCTAATTAAGATTTAAAAAACAATTAATTATTAAACTATGCCTTTGACGGACATACGTTTTGGTCGCCGAGCTAGATTTCGTATCATTTCGCGACTAATGAACACGATGAGTACATAATATATTTTTACTATCTTATTAATATATAATATTCTTATAATACACCCACAATGGCCGCGCGGCTTAAGCGTCGGTCTATATATGGCCGTGGGTCCCAGGTTAGAATCCTGGGTCTGCCAAGTACCAATAGGTACATATTGTTTTTCAATTTGTGTATGAGTCAGAGTATGGTAACCTAATAGGTTGAGCAAGTGGCTGACATATATTTCTCGTAAAAATAAAATCTGTTTATACAAACCTCCACTCGGTGGAGGCCCATATGATCTTATTAGGATCGGACATGGTCGGGAAAAAATGTACCTAATTCGTTTGTCCAAAATGTGATCCATTCTCATCAGGCGCGTCCATATTTAAGACGCAGGTAGAATCTAGCAGGTGCCACTGACTTCAACATTCACTCCGCCTACTACTTCTAGCTTCTCATTGCTCCAACCGCGGTATACCGCACTTTTCCAGATACATTCCTCATACGCAGACACTGTGAACTTTCGAGTCTATCGATAAATGCATGGCCTACAGGTATAAGTAAGGGTGTTCACCGAGCCAATCCATTCGACATCAAAATTGTCCGGGGCATCCGAATCCCACCCATTGTGTACGCGTCTGGTTCTCATTGTACGTTACCCAAAATACGTACCGTTTTAATTTAACGTAATGTATAGTGTATATACGCAGTGGCGGCTCGTGGATAAGATATCTGGGGGTGCTGTGGTTGAATAAAAATAAAAAAAATGTTTATTTGTCTTATATTTTACTATTAACTTCGTCTTCTTCTTCCACGGCGCTACATCCCAGGATGGGATTTGGCCTCCTCCACAACCGCTCTCTACTCACTCCGGTCTCTCGCCACACTTTTCCAGTTACCGGGTCTTCCTATATGAAGCCAGTCCACTTCTACGGCGTCAGCCCATCTCCTTCTTGGACGGCCTCTGGGTCACTTCCGTTGGGGTAGCCACTTCGTCATGATCCTTGGCGCTCTAACTTCAGGCATTCTCTCCACATGTCCTTAGTAGTCTTTGGGACTTACAGTATCTTATGATTGTTTGCTGTTCAATCAGCTCTTCCAACTCGTGGTTCATTTCTATTCTGTAGTTCCCATTTTCCAACGTGGGTCCAAAGATTTTGCGGAGTATTTTGCGCTCGAAGACAGTTAATTTGTTTTCCTCGTTTTGAGTTAAGCACCAAGTCTCACAGCCATAAGTGACCACTGGCCTTATAATTGTTTTATAAATTAGACGTTTACTTCTTCGGCCTAGAATTTTCGACCCCACCAGTCGCTTGCAGGCATGCCAGCATTTATTCCCGGAGATAAGGCGGATTTTTATCTCCTCTGCTGTCTTATTTTGGGTATTTAGGCTGGATCCGAGATACGTGAACTTGTCCACCCCTTCATATGCATGCTGTCCTATTAACATCAAAATTAAATATAAATTATTAATTATATTAATAAGTAATTTAAATAAAAAACTTTGCATAAATTGCTCGCAGAAATAAATTGTAACTATGTTAATAAATCATTAAAGCTATATTTCTTTCCTCCGCTGTCGCGCGCGTGCTCACGTACGAACGCAGAAACGGCGAAATACTGTCGGGCCGGCACTACCGATCAAGCTCCCAGCTGCGTGCCCCGCTCTCCGCACCCCTCGAGCATATTCGTTTGAAAACGGTACTGCAGTACCGCGGTGTATGATAATTGGATGTATCGGTGCGTGGGCGAGCTTAATTCACGCTTAATTAATATTGATATTTTCATATAATATACATAAATATCATATGTATATTATAATATTACATTTTTCTCAAGTTGCTTGGGGGTGCTGCAGTTCCGCAGTGCATATGGACGAGCCGCCACTGGATATACGTATATAAATACTGTTTTACTTTCATTTTCATAATTATATTATTTTAACAATGATTGGATTCGCTTTCATCGTTACGATGTATTTACGAGTAAACTAATTCAGTTATTATTCAAAGACACTTTCCATTGTTAATCCGTAATTAAATGTATACTACATTATCACTGTTAATCGCATTAAGTACGTCCATAATACATACGCCATTATCAATTGAATTGAGAGAAAAACATGCACATTTTTCTCATTGTAGGTATATGTAAATCATACTACAGCGGCATCGTGGTAGGTGTGTTGGTATCGGGGAACACAACAATATTAAGAATATTTTATAGATGGTTTTTTTATAACAATAACATATACCTACACTTTGGGACAACATTAGTCGCCAATTATAGGATGTTGTAGTTATAAAATAGAAACACTTCCGGTCTTAGGATTTATTCCGAGTTCACAGAGATTAACCAACAATAACAGAGAATACTTCAAATGATACACGAAAATAGATTTACAAGATAAGATGACTCGCTCGACCAAATAACCAGATTCACTTGCGTAAGGATTAGTTCAGTTCAGGTAGGTATCGTATTTGAAAACTAGATACCGCACTTATCACTAGAAACGAATATTGATAGTAGATAGAATATAGATATCAATTACGGAAACTAAATCTCAAAATAGAGATGGGAAAACTGGTCGATTTTGAAGACTAAATATACTTACTACCAGTATAAAAAAATATTTAGTATATAAACTTGTTCCAAAATACTTACTAGTATTTGGAATACTATATAGCTCGTTTGGCGTGCGTATGCGACAAAAGTTTCATACTCAACTGAAACTAAAACCAACTCCATATTATTAGTATTTTATAATACGTATCGGCTCAGGGAACTCAGACTGTGTATCGGCTTCAATATAATCCCTAAAATACGCTGAGCTCCTCTTGTCGAAAAGTCCCATTTATTATAAAATTTTAAATTTATGAGTTGTTTTTCTATTAGGTTACAATATTATTGTTAACAAAAATGAATAACAGCGATTTTTTTTAATTTTAAACATGTTTTGTGCGCTATATAACAAGCCTAAGCCTGTGCGTCATCTCACCACTGTGCTGCGACACAAAATTTATGACCTATTATTATTCATACATTCGAACGCAATAGACCAATAAATTAAAATATACCTATATTCAAGTGATATTTCGTTCGTGCGCATTCAATGTCAATAGTGTTGAAAGTCTACCAACTGGCGAGTGCTCAGCAGCCCGATTTCCTAACTATCGTCTCGTGTGGCACCAGACGATAGTTAGGAAATCGGGCCCCTGAACAGCGACTCGCGATGAATCACAAGTTTTTTGGAATAAGTTTATTGGGCCTCAAATACTTAGTATGAGTAGTTTCATCCGAAACTTGAGTACACAAACTGGTGACAGTATTTCCAACTCACCTCTAACGCTGACCTCTTGAACATACCTTATATTTATAATCTTACCATTAAATTAAAATGTACCATGTGATATTTGAGTGATAATCAAGTTTCGCAGCTGATTATATTTTGATTTATTAAGGGGGGACATGCTCGTCGAAGGTCAAAATTGAGTTTTTATTGTATTTTCAAACCATGATCCTGGACACTCCTTAAAAGTTGTAAATAATCTATTTATATAATTTTGAAGCCTAATTATCCTTTATAGTTATTTTAAACATTTGATGACTGCATAAAGTATTTTTGTTACATAAAATAGTATTCTTTTAAACCGCGCGCTCTAATGTTTTAGAATATAGTCATATTTCGGTACATAACTGTGCAGTGGTGTTAGGATTTTTTACATTTATTAATTTTTAAACGCATTTATAAAACCATTAGCATAATTTATTACGAGATAATTTTTGTAAAATATTCACGATAAAAAATTATATTGATAATCTCTCTGATCCCAAATTTGACCAGAATTAGGCATTTTATTATTCAAAAAATCGGCAAGAATAACACATTTGAAGATGATTCTAAAGATATTTATTATAAGCTATGTCTTTGACCATTCAAGTGTGATAAAAATCTTATGAATAATGATTGCTTTATAATAATTATTGACCTAAGAATAAGGTAGTGTTTTTTTGAAATACGCCATTTCTTTTGTCATTCCCCAGTGGTTAAGCTACAACATACGGCCGTAGCCATAAATTGACAAACTATAATTGAAGTAGGGAGTAAGATGATATTGACGCGCGTGTTTGAACATGTACCGTTTAAAAAAAAATAAAAAATAAATCGGTTAGGTACATGTTCAAACACGCGCGTTAACATAATTTTACTCCCTACTTTAATTATAGTTTGTCAATTTATGGCTACGGCCGTATGTTGTAGCTTAACTACTAAGGAATGACAAAAGAAATGGCGTATTTCAAAAAAACACTACCTTATTCTTAGGTCAATAATTATTATAAAGCAATCATTATTCATAAAATTTTTATCACACTTGAATGGTCAAAAACATAGCTTATAATAAGTATCTTTAGAATCATCTTCAAATGTGTTAATCTTGCCGATTTTTTGAATAATAAAATGCCTAATTCTTGTCAAATTTGGGATCACAGAGATTATCAATATAATTTTTTATCGTGAATATTTTACAAAAATTATATCATAATAAATTATACTAATGGTTTCATAAATGCGTTTAAAAATTAATAAATGTAAAAAATCTTAACACCACTGCACAGTTATGTACCGAAATATGACTATATTCTAAAACATTAGAGCGAGAGGTTTAATAGAATACTATTTTATGTAACAAAAATACTTTATGCAGTCATGAAATGTTTAAAATAACTATAAAGGATAATAAGGCTTCAAAATTATATAAATAGATTATCTACAACGTTTAAGGAGTGTCCAGGATCATGGTTTGAATATACAATAAAAACTCAATTTTGACCTTCGACGAGCATGTCCCCCCTTAAGTAGTTACGAATCAATTTGTTCTCGCAAAACAATGTTCAAAGTTTGGTTAGTTTCAAGAGGTTTTTTGAATTTTTAGAAAATCTAGCATTTTTTTCTGCCATCTAGCTTATTTTCTTACCCAATATGACAGATTTTTGTGAATGACAGTTGACATCACTGGGCCCCAAGGACGCATAACTGTCATGGTCGTGAGCCAATGATTACTATTTGCATGGTGTTATTTAATATTAATCTTTGCACGAAATTCATACAATATAGGTATTATTCGTATAACTGATTGGAGCCCTTTAATTAAAACCGAAAGCATCTACCTACTCACGTATTCCTAGAATATTTACGTTTTAAACACGTCATAAATTCGTAAGTCCTTACGATTTAGTCGGCTGAGGTTAAAATGCGAAAATCAAAAGCTAAAATTAAACTGCGGAAAAAAATGTTACACCTACGAAATGTGCGCGATGAATATAGTCGTATTTTTATCCGACAACAAAAATAACTCCGATTCAAAGCCAATTTGGATGAGATAACGTACTAATCTTTGGTAGGTATCTAGATATACGCATGAGATTTAGTGGGTCTATGACGATTCGGTGCCGGGACAACTGGGCGCCATGTAGTCGAATGACATTAGACAATAAATAGAAGTTCGTGATTTATAGGTACTTTTAAAAAATATTGTTTTATATTCAAATTATTATATAAGAATTTAAATATGCCCACGTAAATAATGATTTAATTATGCATATGTTTTAAATTACAACGTGAAGAGGTTCTATTTTTTTTATATAAAGCCTCAGGCATGATAATTCTCAATCCGCAATAAAAAACATAATGCTAAGACCAAAATGAATTAAAACTAGGTACTAAGTAATAGATAGAAACTGATTAAAATTCCTCGTATACTTTCGGTAGGTACTTTCTGTATAAAATCGTAACGAACGTCCATTCATTTCATTTGACAGTGCGGTGCCCAATTGTTCTGGCGCCCAGTTGTCCCATTTCCGATTTAGTTACATTACAATAGCTACAATTAAGACTTGTCCGTAGTCCATATCTTCTCCTTATTTTGAGCACACGAATACGACATTATCTTAGCATCCCTTATTTCCGCCGTATACACCATGTGGATGGTATTAAGCGGCTGTCCAAGACGCCAGAATCGTAATTAGGGTGGTCCAACGTCGCTTCTTCAACTTCTATGCGATAGGGGTTATATGTTTCACCTTCTTTTCTCCTCGTTACAATTACGTAGGGACTTGGTCAAAACTACGTTATGCAAGGTCGGGTTATCGTGTCGAAATCACCATGATAGGCGATTAATTGTTTACTATAAACGTACCACATAGGTGTGAAGGTCGATAGTTTTGACCAGAGCGTTGGAGCGGAGCTCGGAGCAGGAGCACGGAGCACTGGAGCATGGGATTTTACTCGGAGCAGGAGCGGAACCGGAGCACCGAAAATTTGTAGTGCTCCACTGCTCCGGATGTTTTTTTTTTATTAAATTTTCGTCCTAATTTCCTTTCATCCAAAGAAAATAGTATATTTTGACACTCTGCAACATTGGAATTATTTGAAATATGGCAACACTGTCGAGTGATAAATAACCTCACTTTTTTGACATGGCAAATAATGAGAGACGATTTGCTGTCGTTCTGTTTAATAGAATTACTTAATAATGAAAATGACGATTATTTTAAAACTACTTATTTTTTTATTTTTTCAACATTTGTATACATATAATACTTATTAAATCTTTTTACCCGGAGCGGAGCCGGAACAAGTATTAGGTCCCGGAGCGGAGCAACTCAAAAAAGGGCCCGCTCCAACGCTCTGGTTTTGACTGAAAATAATATGACGTAGTTAGAGCGACACCGAGTGAGAGAAAACGACGCTATAGACTTCACGTAAGAGCAGTCGGAAATAATAATGGTAACAATAATAAAATTTACCCAATGTAATTCGTGCACAGTAAAAGAAATCACAATCTGCGCAATTTTAAGGTTAAGTTGTTCCATTAAAATATCGAAGTGTGTACAATTAATTATGTCTTCGTATTGGAATCGGAAACATTAACAAGTTTTCATTATCAATATTGTTCTAATCTAATACCCCGTTTACACGTGCATGGATTTACTGCTGACAGTACGTATTATCGCGGCCATAACAAGAAAAACAAAAAAGGCCATACATAACAAGAAGAAAAAAAACAACGAACACGTATTATCGTGCAAATTGCAAGATTGCATGCATGAATAAAAAAAGTTCGAAAGCTTCTGAATTTTCACGCGACAGTTGGGATTTGTTCTATATCTGGGCCTGCGCAGTAGAACGATAGTGGCGAACCTGCCTGCAAAAAAACGAACTATACTCATTTTGAAGTTAACCGATTTTCACTACCTGTCAAAATAGTATCTACCATTAAATGACAACATCGCGTATCACTTACTCTTGAATAATGAGATTGGCGAGACAGTAAGCACTTTTACGTATAAACAGTTATTGTCACGTTAGTTTAAAGTACGCATTATTGCTGTCTGTATTCTATAAACTGGCGTACACGTCACACGGAAAGCATTGTGCGATCGCGTTCAACTGTTGCAAGTTTTCAATGGGAGGGAATGAGATAGATGCTGATGCGGGGGGGGGGGGGGAACCGCACGCCAGCTTATAGAAGACAGACTTTAGTTTTCTATGTTTTATGCTACGCAGAGAAAACTTCTTGGTTTTTCTCATTGGTTTCGAGGATGTTAGTCACTCTGTTAGTCCAACAAAAACCTGATGATACGTCTTTGGAGCCACCGGGGCCACCACATCCTAAAGCGGGGCCCCCAAGCCAGGACCTTTGGCGGGTCCCCCTATCTATCACTAAAGTTAAAGGCAGTTTAAAGCTATGAAGGTATTTAGGTAAGCTGTCGAGATTCAATATAAATATAGCACACTACACTTTGTCAGTAATACTTTATTTAATATTTGTTTTCATTGAACTAAGAATACAAATTCAAGTTGGAATTCGTTAGTTTTTTAATTTTAATTAAAAACTGCCGATACCAAATCCGATAAAAATAATACACACTTATTTCGGATCTTCACAGCCTTCTACACTTCGCCAGCGCTTTTCAAAAGGTGTTTGAGGTAAATTTAAGGGTATTCAATGTAATTTTAGTGATTTTTTGTATATTTTAATACATACCTACATTTAGATTATGAAGTTGTTGAACATTGACACACAATACCCAATAATTGCATTGCGACTTTTTTACTATTACAGAAAAATTGTCATGTGTGTTTATCTCGGTCATCTGGTCAATCCGTTACGCCGGGCCCCCAGACTAGAGCCCTGTCAGCCCAACCCTTGTGGGGGCCATGAGAGACACATCTCGCAGTGTATGTATTTGCATTGGATCAATTAGTTAGTTAGCACAGTACGCTTTGCAACCTTCATATATTTCTATTCGACAATTTTCCTAATAAAACGATTTTGTCATAGGTCGGTTTTTCGATGTCAGAGTTTTAGCGTACACGGTTGGCCATGCAACTATGACGCCGTTATGCAAAATGTCACACTAATGTCTCGTGACATTCTCTCATATGTGAATTTTTAAAATTATTTCTCGAAAAAGAAAAATAGCAAATGTCAGATTAAATCTCGTTGCACTGAGAATTAGCGTAACGCACGTTGGTCGATTACTATTACACCCTTCTAAGTAGGTACATACGTACTGTAATTTCGAACAAATCAATTATTTTGACGTTGGAAAATTTACATTCATTTTCCATGCCAAATTGATGACATCGTTTATGACAACGTTAATATTCTTTGAATTAATTATGTAAATATATGACATGATTGTCATCTGCAGAGCTCAATGGTGGGTACATTTATTACCTATATAAGTACACATTATAAATTAACTTCCCAACTGGCTTGAAGTAGTTTTTTGTAGTTTCATACAGATTTCGCCATAGTGTTAGTTTCAAAGATATTGTGTCCCTTTGGATGAAAAACTCTTCTCTGTGTAAATAGATTCATTAATTATCGGATATACAACCTAATGTTGAACTTGACCACGTCCAGGGAATGTCTCAACTCACCACTATCTGTTGCAAGTTTTCTCCACCGCCTTTGTCTCAGAAACGCTGTGTCTCTTTCCACACATTCCAACCACTGCAGTTGTAAGTGCCATTTTACACGAGCTGTCTATTATACGAACTTTTTGCCTGTCGCAGGGGAAGCATTTGAAATCGGGCGGTGATCGGAACGCCTCGGGAGGCGATGGTGAGTGGTTATCACGCTGGACCGGTTACATAATGTCATTGTGTTATGAGTGACCAGTTCCAGTGCTTGTAGACTGTCCGCTCAGATTAGTCGTGTTTTGATGGTTGCGTGCATAGATGTTTGCGTGTATGGTTCTGAGACCCGTTTCACACGGGATACTTGTTTGGCGCCACCGGCGTGGCGAGATTCCGCATTTACATATAAATTAACGCGACAGTCGTGTGTCCCCGTCTGAACGCGCCCATTCAGTTATGTGTTAATGCGGATTCTCGTCACGCCGGTGGCACACAGGTGTTCCGTGTGAAACGGGTCTAAGTCTCACCCATATATCCCTTTCGGTATGTAGGTTTGTAGATGAAGAATGTCTTGCATCATTTAGACACGATGGACCAGCCAGTTCTGGGGGTTTCACCGACTGTGTCTTTTGCGCTCATGTACTGTACTCGGCTTAACCCTCGTCTCTCCAAAACAAAACTATTTTAGAAAAATAACTATATTATGTTGATAGACCTGTTTCTTACACTCGTTACGCTTAATCGGCATAATGAAGACTGCAAACAAAAGCTCCGCTGTGAGTCGTAAAAACGTGGACATAGTTAATTAGTCTGATCGCTGCATTCAATAATACTAATTTTATGCAGGCCGCCATTACTGCCAGTGGCGTAGCACGGAGTGGGCGAGCGGGGCAGCTGTCCCAGGCGCAGTCCGGGTGGGGGCGCAAAAACGGAGTTTCTATTCTAAACTACTGATACCTAATGTTATGTATACATACATATTATTCAGAATCACTGGTCAACGAAATGTTTTTGAAAAGAATATTTCAAAATGATTGTGAGCACATTTTGCTTTTTTATTTGACCGGCAAAATATTTCAGAACTAAAACTATTTAAAATATTAAATTATAGATACTTACCTAATAGTTTTTAAAATTCGCACATTTCAAATACCTAACATAGTCTATAGTTGTGCAAATAGTAAAAAATAAAATATGTAGCCAGATCTTTGTGCTTAGTGAAAACGATATCAAGAGGATGGGAGTTTAATATAAGCGCACAGCTAATGATAGAGCGCTCCTCTCCACTCCGAAGATTCCGCCCTCTAAATGCTGTTATGGATCCTAAATTGATCACCTAACATCAGCGCAGTGTTTTCAGATCGTGGGAAGATATAATCCTGAAATGTCCAAATTATGGAAAGAACGATTCTTTTTACGATCATGATAAAAATAATGTATTTAAAAAAATGCCTGCCTTACTGCCGTATTTGATTAAAACAATATACGTATTATGATTTATTTAATCCGTATTAATTGTCAACTTAATATTTTATATGTAGCAGTGACGAAGGGTGGAAGTAGGCTGTTGAAATTCGACACAAATATTGCACACTAAACTTTGACAGTAATACTTATTTGTTTTCATTAAACTAATAATACAAATTGCAGATGGTATTGGTTAGTATTTAAAATTCAATTGAACCCTACCTATACTTACCAAACCATAATCGTAGAGGTAGGCTGTGGAGATCCGATTTAATTGTATAATTTTATATGGTTTTTGGATAGAAAATCATTGTTTATGTAATATCTATTATGGTTTGCTTTAGGCGGGGTTTAATTGAATTTGCAAAACTAACCAATACCACCATATTATTAGTTCAATGAAAACAAATAAGTATGACTTATTGAGTTTAGTGTACTATACCTTTTATGATGGATCTGTAAAACTTACCTTCACCCTTCGCCACTGATGGGTAGTACAAATTTTGTATCACGTAAGAGGTGAATTTTTTGTTACTGCCCCGGGTGCAAGAACACCTTGCTACGCCCCTGATTCCTGCGACATTTTGTTTGCTTGTTGTTAGTTGTTTACTCGTTTTCACAATTGAATTGGTATTGATATTACTGATCAGTGATCCATTATTCATCATTAGGTGTGCGTAGTTTTCTTTAAACAATGCTATATTATGCGAACTGTGGGAATCAATAATTGAATTGTGGTTATTATGCAGAAAGTATCACCCCATATTATAAGAAATGTTTTGAGACTACACGTCGGTGTGATGTTTAGAATTTGTGAAGTATGTATCAACATACATTGTAAACATATCGTGTTGTACACTTCTCTTCTAAGGAAGAAGGCAGTAACTCGCAAAATTTGTGAAATTGAGTTATGAATGCAATCCGTTAGGTCATTTTGAACGCTATATATTATGTTCACTTTAAAATCAGTATTATCACTAATATACCGTTAAAATCCTTATCTAAAAAATAGATATCTTCTAAAATAATACATTTTTTTAGCAAGAAGGCAGTAAATTGCACCTATTCATTGCAGTTACTGCTTGTTTATTTTTATTTTGTTTGTATTTTAACATCCTACTAATAAAAATTACCACCGTTTTTATTAATTCACAGTACTAAAGTATGAGAAAAAACACATTATGTCATTTATCTCGAAAGTGTGTGAGAGTCAGTTACTGCCTTCTTCCTAAGAAGGGCAGTACAATAATTGTCTGTTACCAATTGAAAATATCCGTTAATTAAGATGAAATCAGTGTTGGTTGTATCTAATAATTATTGTAAATGATGTTTTTTTAAGCCCGATAGAACTTGCAATTGTAAAATATAACACAAGAAAAAAACTTTTTTTATTTGAAAGATCAACACATGAAAATACGTAATAACATTTGAAAATGATTTCGGGCATAATGTGGCCACCGCGGCTGTTCGTGGTGTCCAATTTTGTGCTACTTTTCGAGCACTGCTGTCCGTATATCACGAATAGCGCGAACAAGCTGGTTTATGAGCATTCAGCATAAACACGTAGCCCCACAGGAATTAATCCAGAGGTATCATGTCATAAGTCCAGGAAAATGCCAATAATTTATTTATGTAGGTACCTACGATACAATTTCTAAGCCAGGGTTGGCGAACCTTTTTACGTACGCGTGCCAAAATTTCCCAAATATTATTTTTCGACTGTCTATGGGGAAAACTTGAGAATCTATCTTTCATCGTGTTTCTAGCCGAAGGCATAACATTTTTTCTTTGAATAATTTTTTCATTATTTAAAATTTTTTTTAAAGAGATCGTGGGAGCATTAATTTAACCCTTTCATATAATACCTATGACTGAACGGTTTTCCATTTTTAGTGATTATGTTTGACGCGAAATAACAAGTAGGAGCTTATTCGAATCACTGCCGATATATTTCATTAGGTTTGTTAATTGAATATTTTTATTTTTAATTACTCATCAATGAATTCCTAAAGGACCGACCTATGCAATTGTTGCATCCGATAATTATTGAGGTTGCAAAATCTGGAGTTTGTTAATCAACTATTTTTGCCTACTTACTTATAATGGTAATTTGTTGGATAGTTAGTAGCCGGTGTATCTCTTGATGATATTGTTATTTTTTTTTGTCAAAACTGTCTAGCCGAATCGATGTTAACCAGTGTTGCCAACTCTCTTCGATTAAAATATGCCAGACTGTTAAAAAAACCTTTTTGGCATGAAGAATGATCGCGTTCCTGAAAAAGAAAATATATCGCAGTAGGTATTTTTTTCTGTACCTACGGCCAATTATTGTAAAATATGATCCCTTCAGAACCGTATTCAATATTTTTTTTATATTTTATTTGTTTAACTTTTCCGAACAGCAAATCAAAATATTTCCTAGTCAGATTTCCAGAAAAAACCAGTAAGTACCAGCTTCCACACATTTTTTTTTAAATTTTCTGACTTGTTGCCAATTGAGAGCTTTTTTATATTAACTTCATTGGGTTCTATATATTCCTATGTAATTATTTATATCTATCCTTAAAGATGTCAACGGCTTTTTCACTTTTTAATTATTTTACCTACATAGACATGAAAAATCACACAACAGTGATACTAATGCGGTGACATAACATTCTGCTGAATTCTGGGGGCGGTCCGGTGCTAGTAACATCTAACATGGCTTCTTCCATAAAAAATGTATGGAAATATATCCACGCGGACGGTACACCAGTTGTAGGTACACTAATTAATTAGCCATTCGATATTATTAGCATGTTATTTAAATGCGGTAATTAAATAGTAATTAAAAGCTCCGCGTCCAACAAGTTAATATGTTGGGTGCTATCGATTTATTTTTCGAGATAATTCAATTTGAACATTCCATTATCGGTAGTGTTGTCGAATGACAATAATTTCTTCATTCGCTTATAATTTTACGTGATAGCGGAAGTAATATTATATTTTTTATGTAATAGTGAAGTGGTGTAAGTAACACCTACCTAACGTTTTACTATATATCTACTTACCTATGTTTTCGGATAGATTTTAAATGCAAGTTGGCAACGCTTAATTGTTAACAGAATAAATTAATAAATAACACGGTCGTTAATTTTATTGCTCGTACACGAATATCTTGAATTCATGTTTACGAGATTAATTTTGTTTGAGCATTTTGTCCGTTTGGATGAAAGAACCGTTACGAATTTTCCGGTAATCAGGTAAGTATGTAGATTCCACTTGAGTGTATGCATTTTAAAGTAAGTGTCTATTTACATGCTCTCTGCAACTTGTTTTAGCAAGTGGGTACCTACTCATAATCCATTAATTGAATAAATTAATACATAATATGCAATTTTCCAGTTGATACGCGAACCGCCTTTCTAATGCAACACTGCCAACTCTATTAGACATCAGCCATCTTCGGAGGGTGCAAAATTATTGGTTTTCAGCAGGGTTACTCTAACAGTCTAACATATCACCTAACTTCAAAATCGATAAAATAATGATAAATATAATATGTCGTATTCAGGCAGTCAATTATCCCGGGAAGTTAACTGTCAGGCGTGATATTTTTTGACACGGCCCCTCATGACCGCGTTAACAGTGAGCTGTCAAATGTCGTCGAATAGCACAGTTAACACGTCTTATTTGATTTTAATCGGTTACATTTGGAATCGAGTAAGACAGTGCCGTATCTTAACAATTATTATAGATACCGTCTTGTTTATTTAATAGAGTGATATTTGTGTTATTTTGGAGCAATAAAAATAACGGACACGTGTTACCGTGTTAACTATTTATAATAATCCTACTAGGATCAAAGGGAGCTTTTGGCTGTCAAAAATAAAATAGAATTCCACATATTATGCACAAGGTTTAAACGATTACTAAACACTTATTTTTTATAGGTGTTGGACCTTTTCGATAATTTAAATAAATCATGTTCCTATCGTCATTTTAAAAGTAGTTTTGTTAAAATATAAACCCACCCGTCGGTTAAAAATTGTATGAGTTATCTCTATTATCACCAAAGCGACCAAATAGACGAAATATACTTGAACACTGTAACTGATTACTGATAACTGATTTCGCCTTTCGGCATCTTCAGGTACTGTGTACACTCACCAAAAGGCAGTGTCAGTATTGTCAGTGTTTATTTGCCTTTTAGTGAGAGTAGGTAAACAGTGCCTGAAGATGCCGAAAGGCGAAATTTCGGTCGCCAAAAACGACTCAAATGGAATAGTACAAAACTTGAATCCATTAGAATTTATTTATTTTTGATTTTGGTTTTGGATCTAATGCAAATTTTTGGAGAAGAGCTTAAAAAAACCGGAATGTTGGTATTTGGCCTGAGCTCAAAACAAGTCTCTCTCGACTAATGAAACGTTGATGGTAGTGAGAATAATATATTCTTAACAAATATCGGTATTAATACCGGTTCTATATGAAAAACCGCATTACCGGTATATTGATGTTTTCATTCGGTATTACATTTCCTAATTTTCCATCCATTTCTTATAGCGAAGCGGGATATCATTCTCATTAATCCAAGCCCTATCTCCAAATGAAATCCGTCCGCAATCAAAAGCACTCGTCCTTGGCGTCTCTCAGTACTTATGCGGGGTGAGCAGATGCACAAAAACGAAAAACTAGCATCATCACGCAGCAATCCGAATGACTTTGAAGTCGGCTCAAAATTTGATCTGCCACTTTCGCGATGAGTCACCGTGCAATTCGCATTGTGCATTGTGTGATACCTACCCGATCTTGTTCTATTTGGATGATCACTAACTCTTGTATTTGCGAGAGGGGAACATACACGCATTGATCATAACGTGTGATCTAATCCGCCGATTTTACAGAATAGCATTCTTGAAAATATCTCATCCAGTGGGATTTAAACACACATATTATTATGTCGCTTGACGGATGAGTCTAATGGGCGAGTCACTAGCTTCTAACTTGGGGGCTACGGATTCGATCCCGGCGAGGTACAATAAATTTGTCAAATCCTGGGTGTAGGTAAATAATAATTATATTCAGTGGCGGCTCGACCATATACACTGCGGAACTGCAGCACCCGCAAGCAAATTGAGAAAAATGGAATATTATAATATAGGTACATATATTTATGAATATTATATGACAATATCAATATTATTTAAGCGTGGATTAAGTTGCAGTACCATTTTCAAACGAATATGCTCGAATTGGCGCGGGAGGGGTGCGGGGAGCGGGGCATGCAACTGGAAGCTTGATCGGTACTGCAGGCCCGACAGTGTATCGCCGTTTCTGCGTTCGTACGTGAGCACGCGCGCGACAGCGGAGAAAAGAAATATAGCTTTAATGATTTATTAACATTGTTAAAATTTATTTATGCGAAGTTATTTATTTTATTTACTTATTAATAAAATTAATATTTAATTTTAATGTTAATAGTAAAATATAATCCAAATAAACATTTATTTTTATTTTTAATCAACCGCAGCACCCCCAGATATCTTATCCACGAGCCGCCACTGATTATATTATAGTTGCACCATGGGTATGGAAAAAGCGGCGTGCAATTAATAGTTGTAGTGGTATAGTTTGCTTGTATTGAACAGGTATTGCAGTAAACAATAATAATTGTTGTATTGGAATTATTCCAATACACCCGCGAATCACATATGGGGTGCTACCCATTTTATTAAAATATAATATTGTTGAATTATATAATATATGCCAGCTAAATTAATATATACATTGCACAAATATATCAGACGTTTTCCCGTTACTAAATATGTCACTTATCACACAGCAACAAAATAAATAAGTGCATACAATTCGCGAGAAAATCAAATAACTCTATCGACTCCCTCCGAGGAAACCCTCGATTTTTCTAAAAGTGCTTTTATTATAATATATTAACAGATTGTTGTGTATGTAACGATATTGTTGACGAAGGCAGTTGTTGCATTTCAGTTTGTTATTTTTGCAACGTGAGCAACAACATAATAAAATCTACCATTAAATAAAATGCATTAGTTTGTTATAGCACGGTTTGACCAGGGTGCTATAATCAGTCCAAAATTAGTAAGTAATTAACGATTTGATCTTATTAAAATATTTTATTGGATTTATTTATTAGACAATTGTATAACCAGGTATTTTACATACACAATTTAACAATATGAGATCTGAAACAAGGGTCTTGTTATATTGGCTAGGGCTAGATGCTCAACATATATTGGATGATACTGAATAGACTTGCGATATATTCACACGTATGAGGATTAGGGGAGAGTCCCCTTAATCAACAGAATATGTTACACAAAAGCATCATGACTAAAGATATCCATCGGTGATGGATCTTTTTGTAACCGGTTTGAGGTCGGTAATTCGCAGGCTACGGCATGCACTTCGATGCGTTCCTAGCCGCTAGCGAACGATATAATGGTAAAGAACATTTGAATCAAACTCCTGCAGCCCTATGTTCTATCTAGTGATATTAAGTCACCCGACGACATGACGTAATTGTGACGTCAGCCAATACACGCTCGAGGCTAGCCGTCCAACGCACATGGCTCACCATAGATATTATGCTGAAACACCTATTTGTGTATGGGGACAGTGGATAACGCCACGATTTTAGTAGCGTTATTTTCTCGAATGCTATTATCACTACGGTAGTACGTCACAATGATGTCATATGACGTCATGTCGACCGGGCGACTACAACTCGCAAGTTCTAACATAAGGCCCCTGATAAATCCCACAGTGAATGTCGAATCGAAATGGCGCGGAATGGGAATGACAGGCTTGCGCCGGCGCTTGGCACACCGCCTATTTGACACACTCATTCGCCGCATGCGGCTGCATACATACGATCAAAATGAAAACAACTTGCAGACTTGCTCCTAATCCCGCCTCTCCCCTCCGGCTTGTCTAGGCGGCCAAGAATTTTCAGGTGCACGATGAATTCTTAAATTTATTGGTGTTTTCAGTTTTTTTTTTGTATTTTTTTATTCGCGCATCAGAATTTTATTCTAGTCTAGCCGGTAGGTATGCAGACCTACGTAATTAAATTGAAGTAGGTATATTTTTCTGTTGTTGGCAGATTATCGAATTAGCAAACTGTAGTATTGGACTCGAATTTCGATTGGATATACGTATTTTAATTCAAGCTGTAGGTGTATGTGATTTTCTACCCTTCCTTCTCTATTCCGACCCTCAAAATTAAGCAAAAAAACACTACACCCAATTTCCGCAAATACCTTTTTTAAGAAGTCTGTATTTCATTTAAAAGTCAATCAGTATTCTATTATGATATTTATACCGTGTTATATAATATTATAACTCCTCAGTCTCCCGTCGCCGGATTTTTTGTTGGCCATATAGCCCGCCGAGGATATGACAACCTGGAAGAACTCGTGATATTGAGTCAGGTCAAGGGTAGACAGCAATTCAAGAATTCCACAGGTTTCACACTGATAAAAACACTCCGTGCCGCTGAATGTCGGGAGGAATATAGCCTAGCCATGGGATAGGGTGTCAGACAGCAATATCAACTGATGTCCCTACGAAGAAAAGATAAATTTAACGTATCAACCCACCTACACATCATCTTAATCACCGGGGTCGATTCACTACTGAGTAAAGACACCCACCTAGTTCCTTCCACTCTTCTCGTTTTCCAGGTCTTTGCTGCCACGTAAATCAGCCGTTTTGTGAATTCGTAGATCGTGCGGTCGCTTAAGGCCCGTTTCAGACGGGACACCTGCGTCGCGCTCGATATAATATAGGAGGCCTTTGTATTCGAATAAAGGTGCCTTTATATTATGTTTATGAACGCCCCAGAGCTAACGAGTCAACGCATAATTTCGCGTTATAAATTAGAACATAAAACTAGCTGCGGTCATAAAAACAAGTGTATCGGCGGCTTGAGAATGTAGCGGCCGACGGAAAAGTGTACCGGACACGCGTTGACTCATTAGCTCTGGGGCGTTCATAAACATAATACAAGGCCCCTTTATTCGAATACAAAGGCCTCCTATATTATATCGAGCGCAACACCGGTGTCCCGTCTGAAACGGGCCTAATGCTCCTGTATGACTGAATTTGTCCTACGAATCTCCACTCTCTGAGCAACAGTTCTGCCCTACAACAGTACAACTATTCTCATGTTGAATAATATTTATTGAGCGATGTACCTAAATGATATTGAGCGACCAAACTGCGGGGATTAGTTCTGTCATATTCGAGGATTACCTTGCTAACCAAACTTTCATAATAAGTTACCTTTTAAGGAGGTTGCTTTGGATGTTAACTACCAATATTTCAGTTAGAAATACTTTTAGTATATATATATATATATATATATTATGTGATCTGAATATCTATATATATAAAACAAAGTCGGGTTAGTTACACCATTTATAACTCAAGAACGGCTGGACCGATTTTTATGATATTTGATTTGTTGGATTTGTCTCCGCCCGAATAGCAGAATAACTATTAAAACATTGGATAAATCACGGAAAAAATTAATTATGAAGAAAATTAATTTTCTCATACATTTTGTATGGAAAGGCTTTTGACTGACATCGATGAATTTGAACGATGAAAACCTCGCGCATTCGAAAATAAAAGAAAATCACAAAAAATTTGAATCCGTATACAACGCCATCTCTGATACATGACAGAAATAATAAAGAAGAAACAAACAAACAAAAGAAAGAATGATAGTCGAAATGTCTAACTGTCAATGATGTAGTGTGCCCAACATTTCGTGCTTCATGTCAACAGCTCAATTTGCTTGAAAATGATACTCATTGGGATATGACAATCGCTATTGTTTCTGCATCTCCAAGTCAGATACGCACATTATTTGATATCATTATTTCGACATGCTTCCCATCGAATCCACCTGAACTGTGAAACAAGTGAAAGGATGACATGTCAGAAGACATTTTACATCGAATTTGTGTCAGTTCAGGGAATCCCGATCTCGAGGTGAATGAGGAGATACATAAGCAGGCTTTGCTTTTGATCGAATACATGTGTTACCTCATGTGCGGCAGTTGTTTAGTCAAGTTAGGAATGCCAACGTCACATCGTGGAATGAACGACGCTTTCAATCGAGAATTGGAACGTGATTGTGAATATGATGAAGATGCATTGAACCAATCAGTTCGAACGAATGTACCACTGTTGAACCCTCAACAGAAGGAAGTGTACGATACGTTAATGAAGGCAGTTGATGATGGAAATGGTGGCTTATTTTTCCTCGACGCGCCCGATGGAACTGGGAAGACATTCCTCATGTCATTGATTTTGGCTACTGTTCGTGCGAGATCCGAAAATGCTGTAGCAGTTGCTTCTTCTGGGATAGCGGCCACGTTGTTAGAAGGATGCCGAACGCCTCATTCAACGTTGAAATTGCCGACTGAAAAACCGACATGCAACATTGCGAAATACTCAGCAATGGCCAAAGTTTTATTAGCAAGTGAAATCATCACCTAGGATGGATGCACAATGGCGCACAAACGCGCATTGAAAGCACTCGATCGAACTATAAAAGATCTGCAATGACCCAAGAAGTTTTGGAGGCGCAATGATTCTACTATCTGGCGATTTTCGCTAAACACTACCAGTCATTCCAAGATCGACCGCTGCTGATTAAATAAATGCTTGCCTCAAATCATCGACTCTGTGGTGCTATGTGGAGACACTTCAGCTGACGACGAACATGCGAGTTGCATTGCTAAACGATCCATCTGCCGAAGATTTCTCCAATCAATTGCTGACTATCGGTAACGGCCGTGTTCCTGTCGATGAATCGAGCGGATTGATTTCGTTTCCGCTGAATTTTTCCAATTTCGTCTCAACTAAGGACGAACTCAACAACAAAGTGTTACCGAACATCATTGCTAATCACAAACATGACAATTAATTGGTTGAGTGAACGAGCATTCTTGCGGTAAAGAACAAAGATGTGGATCACTTAAACTTCACAATTCAAAATCAAATCGTTGGTCCACTGCATTCCTTCAAATGTATCGACTGTGTAACAAACGTAGATGAAGCAACCAACTATCCAACTGAATTTTTAAACTCATTGGATCTGCCTGGCTTGCTACCGCACAATTTACGTCTGAAGGTTGGCTCGGTAGTCATCATTGAATTGAAATTGAATTACAATATGTGAACTTACCAGACCCAGGATTCGCTTAATCCACGCGGTCATCGTGTGTACAGTTCAATATAATTAAAATACTTTTCATTTTGATTTGATTTTTGCACATTTATTGAACTTATTCATTTTGAGTATTCATTTTAACTTAATAAAAAACTGAATTTAATTCAGCTAATAAGTTAACACAAGATTATTGATTCTGAGGCGATACGAAGTTTGCCGGGTCAGCTAGTTATTTATATAGTTTGGCTTATTATGTTTGTTTTTATATTGTTACTAAGCATACAGGAAATCGTTGAGTTAATAAATAATACGCATAGCATTGCGAAAAGAGACATGCAACACAGCAATTCCGGCAGTAAGATAGATTGTATCTAGAAGGTTACTTCTTCTAGGTTATACCTACCTAGGTATAGTTTAGGGGACTACAGTTTGGGAGACGATGCTCTAATCAGCAGATAGTCACCGACCTTACATCATTAGTCGACCTGCTACACGAGACTCGGCGAACAGTTCCTCATTGTCCATGGCATCTGAAGGCCTGTTCCTCATTCATAGCAATGTTTCATGATTCAACCAGCTAATGCCGTCTGGTTCGGTGCAGACATTCTCTTACACTCGTATGGCTGTATTACACCCCGAGATCCGATTCTACTTTCTCGACACGACGATATAAAAGAAAATTACAAATCGATGCCGCCTTTATGTAAGAGACGTTTAGGATAATTTTGAAAATTGTATTGTCATCGCACGATGAGTTTTATTCGATACATAATGAAACGTTATATACCTACATACCATATAAGTCGCCGTATATATCAGTCTCTATGGACTTTTAGGCCATAAATCGCAAGAAACACAAAGGGCGCCGAGTGTCTTTATATTTATTATTTATATATTACCAACGTTGAATGCGCGTTTCGTTTACGTGACCGAGATACAGACAGATGTAACTATTGAAAATACATAACATAATTTATTTAACATGTGTAGGTGTACCGTATTTTTCCACAGTCGACATTAAATAGTTACTTGTTACAACTTCACCAATAAGGCTTCCCACTGTTTTCGTGTTCCCTGTGCGAAGTTATTCAGTAGTAGTAGCAGCGACGACTCGATACTAAACGATTATTAACGTTTTCATTGAGTCTTGCAAATAATTTAAATACGTACAAGGTGATCGTTATGGTTTTCGCCTTATTCCGATTGGACACTTACATTGGACTCAAGTAAAACCTGATGTGATGCGCCTTCGCATGCATCGATTTGCGGCGCCGTGTGTCTTAGCCCATACATTGACAATTAGCCGTCCGTAGTTGGATCGTTGCCGTTTAGGATTCATTGTAAAAATAATCTTACTTTCACTCCATTTTTACTTCGGGTTCGTCTATTTGAGTCTACTCTTCGTAATTTTCGCTAGTCATCTAATCGGGTTTGCTTGAATTAGATCTCGGGGTGTAGTGTGGTTATTACACTCGTTTAGAAACAAGTTGTCAGTACTTAGGTATACATTACGAGAGAAATGGTGGGCGAAATCACAACTCGACATCCCACGCCGAATTGCTGTCGGGAGCCTGTACCTACGCACATGCGGGTCCGCTCTGTTTTGATTGCAAACAGAATTATGAATAGAATCAACATTGCGGACATGCCTACGATATGACAGTGCACTTTTCAATGTTGTATTTGAATCTAGATTGTAATGTAGTAATCATAGCGACTCTTGCTAAAAACATGGCGCCCTCCCGTTATTTTATCATTGGCATTTCGCCGAGTACTAAATTTGGGAAATTGTGACTATTATAATATAATAATTATAATAGTACCGTACACTCATACAGAATCAAACATCAAACGTATACGAGTCTATTTAATAAAATCATGTCGTAGTATTGTGTTGTTTACGGTTTTTAATTAAACTATTTTCTTATTGAATGAATAATTCTCGAAATTAAAGCGTCGTCCCAAAAGCAAAAGGGCACTTGTGCAAAATTAGAGTTTTGAGAAAAACGCATTTTAAGTTTTTTTGAGTGAAAAAAAAATCGTATGGAGTTATTTCTTATTATTTTTAAATGAAATTCAGAGCACATGTGACTTATTTACTCAAAGATTGAAATGTAATTTTTAGTTTCATTTAATTTGTGAAGATTATCGTCACAAGGGCTCTTTCTCTCCAACAAAACCATTTTTTTGCAGAGGCCTTACACGTCATTTAAAAATAATTACACCTTTTCTTATATTATTTTTGTAACCACTGCATATCGACTGGCAAAATTGTGTAAATGTTACGTTTTTGTTATACGTTAATTGAAGGTTAGTTTAAAAATGCACAGGCGCCCTTTATTTTCTTTCGTCGATTGTGAATTCATGGATTAGCTCCACAGATGCCATTTTGCCTATAACGTAGATAATAAAATACGAACATAACTCAAAACCGTCAAAATGACACAAGTGCCCTTTTGCTTTTGGGGTGACAAAAGTATGTAGCATTTGTTATTGAACATACCGTCTCTGTTCTGGCAGAACACACTAACTGGAGAATACTAGTTTTGAGTAGTTTGACTTTGAAGTTGTTAAAATATTTGAAATAATGGTCTATCATGTGAGTTTATAAAGTAATCGTAATAAGGATGGCTTTAAAATAAAGACTGTTTATTTATTAAGAAGGTTTCCAGACGGTAAAGTATGAAATAAGGAACATTTTGGTACTAACTCAATATGTCATTTTTTCGAATTAGTGTTGAGAATTAGGTATATAGAGAATTAAGTAATGATTATAATAAAAGAGTAAAACAAAATAAGTGACAAAAGGTGTGAATATAAACCTATAAAATAATAATGATAAAACTATCGATATATATACATACTAGGTTTCCCCAAATATATAAAATACCTCCTCCCTAGATACCTCAAGAGTACCTAAAACAGCGACTGCATTACCTCTTTGTATAGCTATGCCTATTCGCTGTCTCAGGTACTCAGTAGAACGGCACTCACTTGTTTGATTTCTGATCTCATCCACCGTCTTCAAAGCAGATGGTCCCCATGATCCAAATGTCTCGAAACCCTGGGGACAGACAGACAGACAATTTTGGGCTTTGTTAGACGCAGCCAAAGACCTGCTGAACCTTCGATTGAACCAAACTTTTACCAATTAAACAATCTGTGCCCATACTAAAGCACGCCGAAATTAACCAACAAATATGCATACGAAGTGTTACCACTGCGTCGTAACTCGTGATAAGTGATAGGTATCACCCATTTATATTCGTATGCAATTTTATACTGTTGAACGTTTGCATAGCTATCTATAATTTGCACTAACAAACCATTGGGATATACCTAGGTATCAATACAATTTCTGGTTTGTTAATCTACTAGGCATCAACGATATCAATTACAGCGGCATTAATTTGTTGTACTTACTATTGATCCGGACGCCAATGTAAGTACCTACACGTTTTTTTTACTGGGGTCACCTTATACTATTAAAATTATAAATTTAATTATTGATGTACATATGTGATTGTTATTAATTAATAATTCTGATGTAACAAACTTCTGTCTTGTCGGCAATGCGGTTCTTGTATTTTCTTTGAAGATTACATCATAATCAGGGTTGCCGATATCAACAGGAAACTACCATTTTCTTGTTGTTGTGATTCATCCGTAGCACTGTCGATGTAGTCTGTCCATCTGGAATGATCTCTTCCTCAACCACGAGATTTTCCATGCCCTCCCTCTCTCCACGGAATATGTCGTATGTAATATTACGATCTTTTAATTAAATCGATAAAATAAAATATTTTACACGTAACTGTAACATACATATTTTCATTTCGGAGTCTGGTTGACAACCCCGATGATATTGACGTGACCGCATCATATGTCATTTGTATTATTAAATATTACAAATTATTTTTATAACTATAAACACTGAGAAAATTCTGAGAAAAAGTCACTATAACACAGTATAACATAATATCAAAGTCTTTTTTAAGTCTTTTTTTTTAAATATTGTGCTTGCATGTTGGTAATTCCGAACACTATTAAGGTGATTTTCCTCGCTTTGAGGATAACCACGCAACATAATAATTCTATATTAGTGAGATGATTTTATGGATTGAAAATATTGGAAAGCAAATGGTGTATCCATTTTACTGTATCCCAGTATCACCTGAAACTCTACCTCCACTACCTCTACCTCCACTCCTCTACTCTATCTACATGTTTAGTCGTGTTTAATAATGCAGTACATGTCGTAAGTAATGTTTTCTTTCCTTAAAATTAGCCATAATATTTTTAAAGACTTAAAAGTAGGTGCTTTTAAACGATCAGTTCAGTTATCCGTTCGGTCTCAGATGCAATTGAGCTGTCAGTTATACTGATTTGTAAACGCGAAAAATGAAGTGGGCAACTGAAACTGAAACGGAGGCAAGGCTCGATGGGTTTGCCATCGGTTATTGGAGTCGTCCGTGCATATCTCAGTTGTCTCGATGGCCTATCGAGCGCAAATTTTACGCAATGTCAAGGCTACGACTTTATGACATGGCTGATTGTGGTTTGTGATTATGGAAAAAGAGTGACCACCACATTGCCAATAAAAGAGAAACTTTCTACAATAATTAGTTGGATCACACGAAAAAAAAAAATGAAATGATTTACCGAATAATAGCTTGTTACCTTACTTTTTGTAACCAAAAAACTACCTACCTAATTAATTTATTGAAATATTTAACTTAATCTGTGCATTTAGGTATGATAACCGTAGTACTGGGGCGACGGGTTGTATTGTCATATTTTTCATACCACTCTTCTAATTTTGATTGAAATAATATTATTTCTTCACGTATAGGTATTGCATTATATCTGTCAACTGGAAAGTTATTACAAAAATAATTACAAGATAAAAAGAACTTTTTATATAACACGTTTTTAAATTTTCTGTTGAATCATATAAACTTGACAATTGTATGTATTAATAATTTAGGAAAAATAATAAAGCAATTGTCAACAAATCATTTTTTTGCTATTTTGCAATAAACAAATATAGAATACTGAAATGTTATTTTGATTTCCATAGTAACGCACGTATATATTAATAATTTAGTTGCTAGGACCACCCCCTTAGCCACCAATAATAGTGGATTGGATTACGAATTTCTTCAAATATAACTTTTCATACAAAACAGAATTAACTGAAAATGAATTCAATTCTAAAAGTATTAAAAGAATGCATTGGCATCGTGTTCTGATATATTCTAAAACGAGAATGTCTAGCTAGTCGGGAAGTTAGTTAAAAATCGATTGCAAGATTTGTACTGGACAAACAACCACCGGACAGACAAGAATACGAGCTAATATAAACGTGGTAATAAAACTCATTTTTACTGAATCAAATAGAAAAAATCGTAAATGTACCTACATCGTTGACAATTGAGACTGAACGGACAACTGAACTGACGTCGTCTAAAATGACCTTTACAGTGCACCACTTTTTAAAAATAATAACTTTAAACATTCCTTTTCAGTCGATTAATTATTCGCCACGATCATGACAGTTAAATACATCTTTATAAAACGTTATTTTCATCTAATTTTTATAGTTATTTAGTAAATTAGAATTGGCAATATAACCGTAAGTAAATTCATGCTCAACATGAAATTAATTCTATTTTACTTGTGCAGTATTTCAAATTGATTTTTAACGGCCTTCAATTTACTGATGACTTATGTAATTTTACCCAAAGCAAGCACGAAAAGGTTTTCAAAAAATGGTTTGTATTTCGATCTTGACAAAAATCTACTTTTTATGTTGGTACCTATATAGTTTTAATCCTAGTCCAGACCTTGGACATCTGGCAAGTGAACATGTTCCCAAAAAATGTTCGTTAACATTTTGATACAACTTTCGAAAAGTTTGTTTACAGTGTTCATTTGTTTACGAACGGACGTATCTTGGTCTGATTGGACTAGTCACTAGACACTATTCACAGATTTGTCATAATTTGTAATTGAAATGCTACGTGTCATCTCCCTCCATTTGCGAAAGTGAAAAGATAATGTCACTTTTTTATGATTTTTCGTCTGGATTCGGGACTTGGAGGTGAACAAATAACACACCGGAATTGTGGTGAGAAACGACGAGTTTTATTTGCGTTTATATCTACTAATGGTTACATTTTTATAATTTCTCTTATGCGTAGCGCGAGTTAATAATGTTTACTTTTTGACTGTCTGCAGCGTTCTGTCGCGCGGTACCAATGCGGCGTTGCCAATATTAAATTTTGGCGCCAAACATGTACAACGTTGCCGGTTTATTATTATTTATTTTCGTAACCAACCCTTACTATTTGTCGGCTTGGTACTGATTCGGGTTTCTCCAGATTCACAGAGACATCCCCAACTGGGGACCATTTGGGAGTGTAACATACGTTTACAAGAAAAACGCTACTGATTTTGTTATTGTGTTTCACGAAAATTTGATAAAAATAAGATGTGTGTTGTTCCAACTTCAGTGACATACCGGCCGGGACTTCGATAGTACGTCCTGGTATAATTAATTTACCTGGATAAACCCTAATCCCGCTCAAACCATATTGAATGGATATGACGTATTATACTCCAGGCATGTCCAACCCGTTTGATCGCGGGATGGATTTTGGTCGATCGCACCATTTATGCCCATATTATGAATTAAGTCATTAAAATGCAAAAAAGCGTGTAGATTCAATTGTAATATATTTTGATTTTATTAAGAATTTCAAGGAGTAGCATTGAGTATTCTTATTTTTTTTTATTAACCAGTCGTTTTAGAATTTACCACGAGGAACCACGCGTGACTTATTACCTGAGTTGTATTGTATCCGGTATCGTACAGTCTGCTGCGGGAGTGAGAAAAACATATGAATACCCATGCTTTAAACTGAGGCGTAGTCCTCTTAACGTCTCGTAGTAGGGTAGGTTTTTGCACAGTAGGAAAATAGTTTGATGATGATTGCCCAAAAAATAACCAACATTTATCATTTTCACGACGGATTAGAAATTGGGTATTTCTTTGTGGTAAAGAAAACCAAATAATATCTTTGGGAGAGTGGTAAATCATTGCCAGTTTTGATAATGGATACTTGACCTATAAGTTGGACATGCCTGGTATACCTAGTCAACAGGAATTGATTAGAATCACTAAAATAATACAATCATTCAACGACAAACAACCGAGCTCTCCGTTGTTGATTGTAATGCTAAAATTATCATTGTATGTAGTTAGTTTCAAATGTCAGTGCTGCCATTCATTGTTTTCGTAAACGGTAATTTTCCACGAAAACTCGACCTAGTCCAATGCCTATAAAATACACTTTCTATGTGGGAACATAGCTTTTCTGTCTTGTTACGCAGCCTCCGGGATTCCCCTTATTACCTCCCGGAGGAGGGTCGATTGTTTTCGTTTAATAATGTAGGAAGTATTCTGTGTGTACGTTTGACAGTTGAACAAATGGCGTACGCAGTTTGGCCCATTTTCTTTTTACTTGCGCATATTTTATTAATCCCTTCGCCCAAACCACGTGTTATTTATCACTGTTACTGCGCTGATGTTTATATTCCACTGCCGCCGGGTAGTCTGAACGGATTTTTGATAAGGTTGGATTTGACCCAAGGTCTGAACCATAGAGGTATTAAATTAAGAGAGAGGCAAGGAATCGGCTTTCTCATACAGCTGAATGAAGCAGGCCAGCAATAGCCGATAACTTACGAGAAATAGCGACGCGATAAAAAAAAATCGGGGCATCACAGAAGATTTACTTTGGTCATTATAACGTACCCATATAATATAATGTTAACGTTCAAATTTTGCCACAAATCGATTACCAACCCGCCCCACCATACTTTTTCGCCATACTAGCCTGCTTCACCATACTTACATATAACCTGCCGCCCTAGGTCTGAACAAAACTAACAATAAGTGCGAGTGATAAAGTATTCGGTACGTGTATAATCTCAGCAATATGCATTAGAGGAATGCGATATACGATATATGAATGAAGGAGTTTGGCTTTAGGACGTGAAGCCGGTAAATATTAGTTTGACTGATGCGGTTATGGGCAAACACTGCGAGTCCGTGTTGCCGAAATATAAAATTAGTGGCAAATATGTTTAGTTAATTTAGTAGAAAAGCTGGTTAAATGTGGTACTGAGAACGTTTCCAAAAGTATTTTATCAATTTGTGGTAAAATCGTTTAACTTACCAAAAATATACATAATATAAGATAGTTTTTTTGTGTAGAATTTAACAATCTTTATTTCTTCTCCGAATAACATTTCTGTAGTAATACCTAACAGTTAATGAAATATTACCCAAAAACCGTTTTTGGCCGCCATTTTACTTAGATGGTGTCGTTTGCCTAAGGATGCCAAACGGGCGCCCATAATCAGCGGAATAAACTGAGTCAGAATAAATCAAAAATACCTTTGTCACTCAATATTACCCGGTCCCTCCCCCTCTCTGGCTATTTATTATCCATCGATATGACTCGTAATTACTGTGGTTTAATTTATTTGGCCTTTGGGTGCAATATGGACATTGGTCAGGTTAGATCGACCGCAGTAATCAGACGTAAAGTACCTGCAGTGACTGGCGAATGCCGAACCGGTATCTACTGATTGGCTCTAAAAATATAATCACGACATAGTTAGGTCATAATTGAGACTGAATTGTCCGGTGAGGTCATAACTCCGCCGTTGTAGGTGTGTGCATGTTTTTTTCCCACAGAGCCATTTACTCGTTTTAGTACTATTGTGGGGATGTGGCAACAATAGATTGTCCGAAGTATATTATTGTCGTAGCTCACTTGTCCAGTTTCGCGAATGAGTTTGTTTCTAATTTGACGCAGGGCAACACTTTGTTGTGACACGTTTCCGTAACGATTACACGCCATTAGACGGATATTAAATTTTTATAATTTCAAGACCGAATACTCGTTTAATGTGCATTTATAAATAAATACCTCTATTTAGGGATGGTATATCGAATGAAAAAATATTTATTTATTTTATTTATTTATTTAAGAATACAAAACATTGTGGACTTAACAAATCTAAATTCAAGACGTACACAACATGAAATTTACATTATAAGTCAAACATTACCCTCACAAGAGAGAAGAGAATATAGAATAAAAATATAATAACAATAATAATAAAACCAAAAAAAATCAAAGCATACTTAAGTACAATTTAATACAGAAAAATATAATTTTTGAAAACAAAAAACATACAATTTTATACAGAAAAATACAGTTTCAAAAACAAAATGCAAAGTACATCATTGAAAATGTCTATGTCTTTAGGGAGCGCATTTACTAATCTTGCACACTTCGCTAATGGTGCCTGATAGGCTTGACACGAGGAAACGGTTCCAATCCAGAATAAATCATGGCTGCGACCACGTTGGATATTGATAAGTACTGATATCGTCAGAAAAGTATCAATTCTTGCAAGCATCGGTACTTCACTACCTGTGTTCCTTTGTCAATATTTGATATTGTGTCTATAGATATACCATCGTCAGGTGTTCAAATTTAGAACTAAGCTCATCCCATTATACAAAGTATTGAATGGTAATGTCAAATGTTAGTATGTGGCGCCCTCACTCAACAGACAACTTATACTGGTGGATGTAATATACCTACAATCTACATACCTGCGAGATGACGCAGTAGCGTGCAATCGCGAACAGTTTGTTTTCCATGCGCAATTAATAGCGAACGCAAGCTGCGCCTCTTCTAATGCGTCAATTACATTGAGCTACTTTACGAGCTGCTTGTTGGCGAATTTACAATCTGCCTGTAAAGTCGCCCAGTGTCATCATTGAACAAGCTAACATGCAGATTGTAAACAATCTACCGAGAAAAGTTGAAAGCCGGTCAACTTTACACGCCACACGCCGGCGTGTGGGCCTACCGCGTCTGCGCAGTAGAGCGCAGTTAAGTAGCAACCTCCCGGTAAAAAAACGAACTACGTTCTGTCAAAATAGTCGCTGGGTTGTGGCTTCTCAGCGAATGGAAAGTTTTGTGTGTCATCATCACAATCGCAGTAGCTGAATCGCCCGCTTTTAAATTCGCCAACAAACAGCTCGTAAAGTATATCAATGTAAAATTGATGCATAATACCCTTGTATTCGCAAAAAATCTACCAAATAAATCACTAGACTGCGACTTCTATATCGACACATACACGTCACCGCGGTTGTTTCTGTTGCAATATCGCAAAGATGCAAAAAGCGCGTGGCGTAATACTGTAATCGCATAAAGCGCCATAACAAAGGCGCACAGTAACTTGGAGCGTGCTCGACGTGGGCTCGTGACACTGAGCAAGTCGCGATAATATTTTTCGTTAGAAGACTTAAAAGCTATTTATCCTTGTAAACTAAGAAAAAATCTTTTTCCGACAACATCACTGCCCAACTTGAGCATTGTCCTCTTCCACCACTTTCCTCCAGCCGGCATGTTCCTCAGCGGTCACTCTCCAGTCGACGTTGAGACGAGGTCTTGCATCGCTCTTCAACCACTTCTCCCAGTGCTTCATCTTTTCTGTCCTGGCTATTAACTACTCTTAACGCTTTCGCTGCTGAAGAGATAATGAGATTTTAATTGCCCCCTTTAAAATGCACGTTAATTACATCGATCGGCCGCCTGGTCATTACGCACCGTGTGCGTCTTCCGCGTCAAAAGTATTAAGTATGGGTCCAATATCTGGAGGCCTTATGAGGTTTCCTACAAACTTTGAGCGTGTCCAGAAGAAATTTCTTCGATACATATCTTTATTTGACTGTAGCTACACAATAGGTTATAACCATTTTCTTTAATGGGCATGGAGTTGAATTTTCTTTCATTTTAAGTAATATATTACTGATAACATTACAATATTATTAATTAGTAAATATTATCTACATGCGTCGTTTTTTAATACTTGAATTCAATCGACTATATTAATGTCAAATAGCCTTTCTGCAGCGTCGATCCGAGGCTTCAGATCTTGGCATATGGTTTGACATTATTTTTTCAATCGCAGGCGACTTCTACAGCTCTGCGTGTAAGCAAACTTCTAGGATTCATCATAATACAGGCAAAGTAATCCATTGCAAGAAACCAAATATCTTACGTACACTCATACGTGTCATTATGACAGAGTATTCTTGAGTATGGTTCCATTATCTGCAGCAGTCTTTATGAGGCTTCCTACAGGGTTGTTTTAGAGCGTCTCCAGATTTTTTTTTCAACATCTTTATTTGAACGTACATACTTATTTTCCTTTCGACAATTTCTCAAACGAGTATTTTCCGACCGTCTTTCTCCAGGCATGCTCAGTTTTAAACCCTTCAAGCTCGCATGCCAAGCTGTCACGTGATACTGTTTGTAATCATGATGCCTTTATGCAACTGTCAATTTCATGCGTGGTCGCAGCCATGACCTCTTACGGATGAAAACTGTTTCCTCGTATCAGGCTTATCACTTATCAGACACCAATAGCGAAGGCTGTGCGGTTGGTCAATGCGCTTCCTGGAGACATATTCGTGATGCGCTATAAATTTTGTTTTGACAATTTTATTATCTTTATTATAACTTGATTTACCTGATAATATATTTTTTTTAATAATTGAATAAGCAGCTGGTGCTTTGTGATGGGTTGTAGGTATCATGTGTAAGGTAACCGCTCATTCAGCCATTGTAGGATAACCTTTTCATATGACAACTCTATTTTTATTTTCTGCTTTCCCTCGACATCGTTCCATTTGAACATAATATTATTTTCGTCATCAATTGAAAAATTGATAGCTCTACCTTTTAACTGCACAGTCTCTCGTCAAAACGGTTTCCTAAATAACAGCTGTTGACTACCTATCTAGACTTCCAGTGTTCTTGCCTATTACATTGTTTCTAGAGAAAATTTTACATGGTAGATGAGTGATACTGAACCTTTTTTGTTCGGTTGAACACTGATTGGATACGACTTGAATAAATACATAAAAGAAATAACTTAAAATTAAAATAAAGTTATATAACCTAATAATAATAAGTAATTAAATGAAAGCCTTGTCATCATCCACGCTTCCCCATTATTATTAATAACGTTAAAATGTTTCTACGGCATGGGAAGGCACGTATTCACGGAAATAATATTTAACAACCCATAAGAAATTAAAATAAATCAATTGTTTTAAATTAAAACGGTTCCCAATTTATTACATAATATTCTTGAATAGTCCCGTGAGGGAGACAAATGATTCCACCTTATCCGATAGGAATTTTATAATATTAAGCATGTACAAGTCGTTTATTTTTGTAGTCTCGACAATGTGTTCCAACCGAAACAGCTATAAAAAAACAACATGTAAAATTTATAGTATTCAATATAATTTATATTTTCATTTTGATAAAACGAACTGTCAAACGTTTTCACTTAACGCCTGCTTAGTGGTTGTTTGCAAACAAACGTTGTGTAATTAATTATATAATTATTTTGTAATAGCCTTAATATAAAGATATTCAATAAAACCATCACGCATATACTTTCAAAATGTATCATTATTTTATTAATAGCGACCGTCATCACTCATCACAATATATAATTATATAATGTTTTACTGAATTAGGTAGATGCAATCTAAAAAATCTGGGATTTCGCGTGGCGTCATCGCGTCTAGCTTACTCTTGAACAGAGATTGGAGAGACAGTCAGCACTTTTACGTGTAAACAGTAGTTATTGTCATGATAGTTTAAAATAAGCACTATTGCCGACAGTAATTCCATGCACGTGTACAGGCGATATTAATGCATATAAAATATTCATTTTTTGTATTTCACTATTAAGATTAATATAGTAGAGTACGAAAAATACTAATTTGATGGAATCATAGAGATTATATGGAATTTTTTCATGTGGCATACGAGGTATTGTTTTCTCATGAGCGATATGCGTTTTTGTTATCAACTAACGAAGTAAAATTATTAAAACAAACAGTTGATTTATATCGTAATTGATTTTTGTCACCGCTGTATTACGACGTTTGCAGAAGCCAATATCAAAATTTCGTTGTAAAGTTTCGCTTATTACAACGTTTTTATTAGGTCGTATTCGTATTTGTCCGCTGGTCGTTTATCCAGTACAAATCTTGCAATCGATTTTTAACTAACTTCCCGACTAGCTAGACATTTGAAACTTTTAGAATATGTTAGAACACGATGCCAATGCATTATTTTAATACTTTTAGCCATCTTTAAGTAGAATTGAATTCATTTTCAGTAATTTTCAGATATCCATAATCCAATCCACTATTATTGCTTGCTAAGGGGGTGGTCCTAACAACTAAATTATTAATATATACGTGCGTTACTATGGAAATCAAAATGACATTTCAGTATTCTATATTGTTTGTTGCAAAATAGCAAAAAAATGATTTGTTTACAATTGCCTTATCTGTCCTAAATTATTAATTCATAGAATTGTCCAGTTTATATGATTCAACAGAAAATTTAAAAAAGTGGTATATAAAAAGTTCTTTTTATCTTGTAATTATTTTTGTTTAATCACGTGACTGAAAAAAAATATAAAATTCCGAAACCCAGAATTAAAAATTCTACACGGGATTAATATTCATTTTTTTTTACGCAAGTTCCATTTTTGCAAATTCTCGCGTACTTCCGGTTGCAAATCACTGTAAACACTGATAATTAGTATCGTTAATAGCCGTGTAAATGAGTGAAGTAATTACACATCGGAATCTAGTGCAACCTAAATTTGAGGGGACCGTTAACAGTTTCGGCATTGTTTTTCACGTCACTCAACCGTGACAAGGTCATTCGGTTGTGCCAATCATTACGCTCACTCAACCCCTGTCAGCTGGTATCAGTAAACATTTTCTTCTTCGTAAATACACACCTACATCATGCGGGAAAAGGGATGTACCATGTACCTAATATATATGAAATGCGCATGCTGCGGTTGGCATAACATTACGTAGGTAATTAAACTTTTTTTTATTAAAATGAATATTATACACGATTTAAGAATATAATATACTTTATTGGTTATGCATACAGATCACCTTTTAATGATCGTCTTTTACGATTCGTGTTTCGCCTTTTAGCAATTTTGTACTTCTGATAATATATTTGAATATAATTCGCTCCTTTTATCCATCAAGAACCTTCTGTAAAAAATTAACATTTCGCTCACAGGCGGAGCATTATATTATAGGCATACCTATACGTACTTAGATTGTCTTGAGAATTCTCGAGAAATAATGAGAAAAGATGATTCTCAATTCTCTTGTTACCATTGTTACCAGGGAAAAGTAACTTCGCGGCTATTTGGGTCGAAATAGCTTTGGATTGAAACAAACGGAGTTGGTTAAATTCGCTGCCAAAAAATGTGTGCTCTCGACTTTGATTCCTTACGGAATTAGTAAAATTCTGCGGCAAAAAAAAATTGGGCAAGAGAAGCTTTATAAATGCTCTCGACTTTGTTTCAGACGGAATTTTTATTAAATTGGCCGGTAATAAGTTTTTTGGGAAAGAAAAACAAAAAAAAAGCTCTCGACTTCGGAAGATTACAGACTCGTTTTTGCGAGGTGGTTGCACTGCATCAAAATAACGATACTTCTTTGGAATTTAATTTACAGACAATATTTTCAGGGAGCATTTCCTATTATATTTACTCATGTATCTATTTTATTTAAATATACTACCTTTAATATTTTATTCTGACTTTGGCTTCCTTGAAAAAATGCTGAGAAACACTACTATAGGGTGCGGTTTTCTACAATAACTATCGTCAGTAGTTTGTATACCTCAGAACCAGAAAGCCATAAGTCCACTGTTGCCGAAAATTAGTAATTTTCTCCAATCAAATTTTATTTATTTTACATAATTATAGTGAACTTTAAAAAAATATTTATTTAATACGTTCACTGTATGGCATTTAAAACAAAGAAATAGTATTAAAACTATATACATATAAAAAAGAAATATATAATGCAATATTAAGTTATTAAAATATTATTTATACCTACATTATGATGATAAATTTTGTAGGAAGATGGCAAGACACGACATGATATGATATGGAAAATTGAGTTATGTATACCTCCAGACTCGTATCAGTGAGATTTACAAGATATCAAAACATGGTATGTCTTCTTATATGTTGAGAGAAATAAGCTTTGTAAGTATGTATGTGATTTGTTAATTGTTCGAAGTTTAAAACTGCTTTCCTGAACAATTTAGAAAAACGGACATATCGTGTTTTTCCATTTTACACCGTATTCATACTTTGAGTCTATTCATAACAGAACGCCGAAATTCTTAAAACAGTAGACGTGATTACATGAAATATGTATATATATGTTACGCCGAATGTGCGAAATTGACTATTACATAAAATGGGCAAAATTTTGCCTAATTCATGCAATAGTCAAGCCCGTTGCCTTATTCATGAATTAGGTAAATTATCTGCCGGGTGCGTGAATTCGCTAGGGTATGGAATTCTTAAACTGTCAACATGACAGTAGAAAAAGTAAATTTAATACGGATGGTTTTATTAGTTATAATTGGACATAATATAATATTATTACGTTAGGATAGGTTTTGTAATTCTGAATTCAACTGAATATCCATTTTGAGGTTAGCTAACAAGTGTCAACAAACTATCAAATCATACTATCACAAACAAATAATTGACCATTGCACGATTGATACCCAAGCACGAATCAAATCGCAAAAATACCTTTTAACAAAATTCTTCCGTTATTATATTATAGTTCAAGATTTTTTGGGGCATAGCTAACGGATATGAATGTCATTGTAGTTGTTGATTGGTATATTTTTATATAATCAATGACATTTGACACATTTGGTTAGTTTGATTAGTTGCAAAAAACACCACCGGAGCGCGACCATCTATTTTGACCAATGCATGATCATTTGACACATATGATTTAGTTGCAAAAAACACCACCGTAGCGCTACTATCTAATTTGTCCAATGCATGAACTAGGTAGAAAAATTACTGCCGAATTCACGCACTTGGCAGGTATTTTGCCTAATTCATGAATAAGGCAACGGGCTTGCATTTTTCATGATTTAGGCAAAATTTTGTCCATTTCATGTAATAGTCAATTTCGCACATTCGGCGTAACATATATAAGATGTAAATCTCTCCGTATCTTTTCCACACACACATTTCAATGACCAATTATTATAAAAGTCTGTATTCGTTTAGGACGTCTCGGTGCTTACACAATAATTATGAGTGTCAATATGGAGAAGAATATGACAGAAAACACTGGAAAGCAGGTTGTGTTAGTCAGCACACACCTGTATAATGATATTATAATTAACCCTAATAATGACACATGACGCGTCTGTCTGTGTATGTCTGCTTTAGTTAGAGGCTCGGCCGCGGCTCATTTCCTGAAAGGCGCTCCCTGAAAATCATCCCTCTCCTTCCCTCCCTCCTCCTACGCTCTGTAGCCGCACCCTCTCTCGTCCGCAATTTTAGGCGTTACTGACCTGCCGGGTCAATCGCGGTGGTAATGCGTCGATCTGGCTAGAAACTGCGACCTCACCATTTTTTCTACGCCTTATATCCGCTAATTTTTTACAAAGGAAAATTGGCTGAAACCACTCACAATAATATAAACTCTAGCGGAATATAATTTTTATGTCACATTATTATAAACAATGACGGTTGCACATAGCATATTTCGTCTATTCAATTCTAAACTACCCTAAACGCCAATTTTTCTAAATACGTTTTTTTACATCAATCGATTCTCTATGAAATTTTCAACATTTCTGTATAAACATAAATGCATAGGATTATATTGAATTTAAGAAACAATTATTTTCATGCCACTTCTTAAGTATCCTAAGTGACATTATTTGCCAAAGTATTGAATTTTTCATAAATTTGAAATTGGAAAAAAATTCCCCAAAATTAATTGTAATTTGAAACACAAGAAATGTTCTTTTAATATTTCGATATTACATAACTAAAATCGAATTAAGTATAGGTTCGTAATTTCTAAATTTTGCTTTCCTGCACATTTTATGGTTTGGCGTTTAGGATAGTTTAGAATTGAATAGAGATTTGGTGGATTTGAGTTACTAAAGATTTTCTTCAGAAGATTTAAAAGGGGACGTCGATACGGTTGAAACCAATCATACAATTATAAACTACCTATACCGAAATTATAAAAACGTGCGTACCTACTATTTCTTACATATTATTAAGTAAGTACTTATACACCATTACCCAAAGCATAACAAAATCTCTACAACTAACATCAGTGGGTCTATTCTATACACAAGGCGGCTATTGACGGTAGTTTATCATATTTATGTATTGAGGCGGTTAATTGTCACAATAAGTTAACCGTCTAAACTACTCTAAACTGTCAAAAAGTGCTGTTTTAACAGTTCCTCTCTTGGCTATGTTAACTTTTAGAGCTAGATAGACAGTTTAGACGGCTAACTTAGGTATTGTAACAATTATAATACCTCAATACATAAATATGTGATAAACTACCGTCGATAGCCGCCTTTTGTATAGAATAGACCTACAGAGGCTTATACATATAATATTATCTAACCACTACAAACTACAACACATACGTACCTAGACCTACCTACCAGTACATAAAAAAATAATCCACTAATACTATTATGATTTGTGCTACACTGTCATCTTAAATAATATTTGATTTTACTTACATTATGTGATTGTAGGAAAGATACACATTTACTGGGCGCGTTGATAGTCGGAATTTATAGTTTTTATTTTATTTTAGACTCGAAAGCAGTCAGTGCCTCGGACCTCCGCATCCCTAAACCCGCCACTGATCTGATGACTGTGATGACTGATGAGTCAGGCTCATCAAGTTATTTGGATTGCGTGACTTGTTTAAAATATCAGTGAACAAACATGTGGACCAACGTTATCACAGTACAGACTCCCGCGTTGATTTCCGCCATTATCTACATACGTACTTACTATATAATTAAATTTAAAAAAAATCATTCAATGTATTTTAATAAGTAGATACTTGGTTAATCTTTATTAAATTTAATCTACTTGATGTGCGTCGCAGGAATGTGCATTCGTTTAATTAATTCTATGACTGATGATGACACTCATTGTTGCATGACTAAAATATATAATATATGTTAATTTTTGTTATTACGATACGTCATAAATAATGTATTATCTTATATTACAATACACAATGTACTTATTGTAATTTAACTTATTTTTGTTGTGATCGTGCCGTCGTCTTCCGAAGGCTGGTATCTAAATAATTGGAGTACGCCTTTTGGCATCTCTTTCAATTTTTTGATTTAGAGATCAGATGAATCAATCAAATGAAAACGTCTCTAAGTGGACATTTTTTTTTTAAATCATTTTCAGGATTATTACTTGTTCATCTGTAACACATGAGAGAAAACATGTAAATGTACGGAGAGAGCTAGTCAGGGAGGGCACGTATTGAATGGTGTATGGTGAAAGAAAAAAAATACACTTATACGCATATTTGAAATTTGAAAAATATACTGACTCGAAAATATTTTTTTTAATCGGGTCGTGAAAGAAAACAAATGATGGGATACTCACATACCTAATAGTTTTACACATGCTTACAGTGCAGTACTAAAAAGTATTAGCGACTACATGTGTCTTAATAAATTTGGCGCTGGCTTGACGCTGAATATATCGGTAAAATATTATAATATAGGTATGTGTACATCTCCTAGTCGACCTAGAGCCCCATATAGAATCCAAGATTTCGATCTTAAGGATGTTAAGAAGTTATATGATAAGTTGCCGAAAAGCATGACTTAACTATAGACTATACTGACTATAGAGTTAAGGAATCCTTAATCATAGACTACTTTTGTTATGAACACACCCCCTTCTGTATTACCATTTACCACTGACAGCTGCTGTTAAAATAGATTCGCGTGTCTATAAAACAGTCCATACGCTCGTATTCATTTAACAATTTATCTCAATATGGATATTATTCGTTTAGCATGTACATGCAGACTATTATTTTACTTTTTATACGCCAGTCCGCAGAAATACAAAATGCCAGACAGAATGACACTGGACGCTAGTGTTACCATGTTAAAAAAAATATCTTGCGGTGCCTGTGAAATCACATATAATGACTGATAACGTAAACATAAGAGTATTATAATTAAATATTAATTATGTTATTTATAGTTATGCAGTTGTCATATTTTTGTCATCGTTTAACAATTACCCAATAATTTACCTAAACTATAGGAAAGAGAATTTTGAAATATGGTATTATTTTCAATAGAAAAAACGAATGAAGCTTTTAAGACAAGGTGAACCGTAGACAACATGATCTTAACTAAGGATATGTTTCTGCATAGTGTTTTCTGCTAAGGAAATTTCAGTTATGATAAATGTTTCTGCATTCCGCTCCTAGTCTGTTTTTTTTATATGCATGTGTAATACTGTTTTGAAGTAATGAAAGCCGGTCCCGGACTGGGGACGTTATTGGATTAGTGCTAATTAACAACGCCATTGTATCACTGATGACGGTGACTCACCGCCATTGTAAATAAATTCATACACTTGCCAATCTGGCCCGGGAGAACAGGACTGCATAAGAGTATGTAATATTAGTAATCATTGCAACAAACTGTATACGTATATAAACAAAGTTAAACTTTGAATATGTCGTAGGACGAATCCGGTCTTGATTATATTATGAATGTGAAAAAATAAAATAATAACAATTTCTGTACTAGCAGAGCTACCTATTCCAACACGTTTCCGTTATTTTTATTGATCCAAAATAACATAAACATCACTCGTGGCAATTCCGTATACAATGCGGTTATGTACAACAATTGGTAATACACGGCACTGTTCCTTACTCGATTCCAAATGCACCAGATCAGAATCTTCAATTGTTTTTGTATCCAATTAGAGATTATAATAGGATGCATTTGGAACCAAATTACGTATTTAAAAATATTTTGCGAAAGACACTTATCAGCTCGCGGCAACTATAAGTTGCGGCTGCGCTAGTATCGTAGTATTGGTGTAGTATTAATTATCAAAATCGCTGCATCTCAATATTATGTAATTATCTTACTCTCGCTCTAAAATAGTTAAGACAATCATGAGCTGCCGTGTTAAAAAACATCATGCATATATTTATCAACTTTTTATTGATTTTGGAGTTAAGTGCTATGTTTTAATAGCTCTACTGTGAGCAAATGTGTTAATGAATCACCTTTGGAAAAACGCAGCTTAAAATTTGGCATGCCCTTGATTTTTAATGGATTACGGCATTGGAGCGAGGCCACACCGGGCAACTCTGGTTGCGCAGCCAGTCGCGCGACTGTTGTCTCTCGGGCGACTTGCAGGCAACCAGGTGTGGCATGGTCCATATAAATGCATACATTTGGTCTGGCCGCGCAACTGGCTGCGCAACCAGAGTTTCCCGGTGTGGCCTGGGTCTTAAGGTTTTCGAAATGTCATGTTTCCGTCATGGATAGATTCGAAGCTGAATTGGATTTGAAAGATACGACCATTTAGGCCTGACATGTCAACAGCTTACAAACGAATAATTGAATAAACACCAGAACAAAGAGAGGAAGTAAGACAGAAAATACGCGTACACGTGTGCGAGAGAGGGTGACTGAAAGAAGACGTATGGGAATGTTGATGGGTGGTAATAATTGGTAAAACATATTATATAGTCAAATTATCCATAATTTTAATTGAAATGCTTCTAACATAACAACTTGTATATATAGGTGGTGTATGCACCGTATGTGTAACCGATTTCGAGTGTAGATGAATATGGGATAAACCCAAAAACGTGTTAAGAATACGCTTGTCCTTCGTTCTGACAACTGATCTCAGTTTATCCACTGCGCTCATTAAATATTTGTGTTTGTTGTTGCAGCACACACTATTGCACGTCTATAATGTGTGGTTCATTTTCGTAGGACGCTCACACATTCAAAACCTTGCGTCAAAATGTAATGTATGTATGTATTTGGGTATAGCCTATCGGAATTACATTTATTATTAATCTGTTCTGTGGTATGCACTGATACCGATATTCATCGTACAACGATATTATAATTTCGTTCTGTATCATTCTGACTGATAAAAAGTTGCGCTTTTTTAAAAACCCAGTTCACCTCTCGGGTCCTAGTTGCTTAATTTACTTAAAAATTCAAACCCATCCGATCGTGTATGTTCTAATGTGGGTAGGGCTGCACCTTTTGTTATTTTTGAATGTCAAGCCCTCATGCCAAATTTTATAGCGGCGCGTGATTTGCGACTCCCTGCGAAGTAAGTAGGCATTCTTTCGTTTTCATTACGTTGTCTGACTCAATACTAATTATATTTTGTTATGCCAGAGGCCGTTTTGCTATCTTTCCGCTTGCCACATTTCCTTGTCGAAGTCAAGGCCGTGTTGCGCTATTGTTTCTACCATTGCGAATGGATGCTAGGTTTTAAAATCACAGCGAACATTTCTATTGTCGAGATATAATTATTACTATTAGACTTTCTCTTATCACATACGTATCCGCGCATTGTCCTAAATTAGCTAACCTAATGCAGTAACACAATAATTAATGAAAATGCTATCGACTGGTAACCATTTATCAAACAATAATATTATTATAATATGTACAATTACACCACAAAAGGTTCGATACCTTGACGGCTAGAAGAAATTATTGCGATGGTGTAAAAGGATTTACTGTTATTTAATCCTCTTCCTAAATATTTGTGCGCAAATTACCAGATTTTCAGACATTGACAGAAAATTGAGGAGGCAAAGTCCGATTTGGGCTTCTGTGTCATCGAAGAGGAACAAGGTTCACACTTCACGCTGACCTACAGATCAAAGTGGTGCACCTAATAAAAATAACTGATACGGCTCTTTGCCTGATTACCTCGCAGTAAATTAGATCAAATTAATGATATTAATTTGTATTAATATATTATTATGTATGTAGTAATAAATAAATAAATAAATAGAAAATATACGTAAACAATATATTTTTAGAATATATTAAGTGGGTACATCATTTTCATCCTACAGTCGGAGTGGAAAATTATAAAGCATATAGGTACGATAATATGATAAAGACACACAAGGTTTTTGAATATTGCACGTGAGTCGTTACGAGGAAGTAACAACCACAGAACAGATGAGTTCCCTGGGTACAACCATTAACTGTATGCTTGAAGTTCTACACCGCTCCATACGTTGTACCTACTCTTTTAATGCTTACAATAAATACTGACACCGAATTTTTATGATGGCACCTCTGATTAATCCAGAGCGTTGGAGCGGACCCTTTTTTGAGTTGCTCCTCTCCGGGACCTAATACTTGCTCCAGCTCCGCTCCAGGGTCTGCTCCGCTCCGGGTAAAAAAGTTTAAATGAGTATTATATTATCTATACAAATGTTAAAAAAATAAAAAATAAGTAGTTTTAAAATAATCGTCATTTGCATTATTAATTCTAATAAACAAAACCGACAGCTAATCGTCTCTGATTATTTGCCTCTTCTGTCAAAAAAGTGAGGTTAAGCGAGTGATAACTCGGCAGTGTTGTCATATTTCAAATAATTCCAGTGTTGCAAAGTGTCAAAATATACTATTTTCATTGGATCTTGGATTTGATGGAACGCTCTGGATTAATCTTTAGCCCGCATTCGCTCGTAAAACCGATTCACCACGCATTTTAAGTTTTACAATGCACGAGCTTCTCTCCTCTCCACTTGAACAATGTTTATCATTATTCAGTATTTACCTTACCTGTGGAATCGCTGGAGAGGGGAATGCTTTTGATGAATGTGGGTTTTGGCAGGATGAACACTGATTACTAAGTGCTATACGGCCAGCTCTTTCCGATATAAAAGCTCACGGTGAACTGCATACTACGTAAAATTTACATAACCAGTAAAAGTAAATAACAGCAATGTTATACGGAATTAGACAGAATCCAAGGAAAATACTTAGCATGTTAAAGTTGTATATGTTCGCATGCCAAAGTTATTTTGGTACTTTGTTGATATTATTAATTGTACCGTCGATTATTTATATTTCAAGCCGAATTCGCGTTAGTGTGTGCATGTAATATCGCTTTATTACGGCCATTTGCATACGCAGGCGAGGCCTTAATAGTGTGTACCAGCGACACTGCGAGATTTCGGCTCGATCTTTGGGGATTTGAGAGATGATTTGATTTGGGATTACGCGACTCGACAGAATACTAAATTTTAATATTTAATTAACACAACAAGAATGTTAGTGATGCAAGGCCGCAATTTATTCGTTATATATATATATATATATAGATAGGACGATTTGGCACCGGAGAACTGGACGCCACGGAATTCGAAAATAAATATACGTTAGGTATTTATAGGTACTATAAAAAAATATTCAATATTATTATTTATACTTCAATGATTATATTATGATTTAATAGTTGGTAAGAATGTAAATATGCAGACGTAAACAATGATTTAATCGTGCATATGTTTAAGTTCCAACGAAAAAAGAGTTTTTTATTTTATATAAAAGGTATGGTAATTCTCAATCCGCGATAAAGAATACATTATGTTAAGAGTAAAATGAATTCAAACTACTAAGTAGTAGATAGAAACTGATTAAAATACCTCGTCTACACGTGTCTACGACAGTGCGGCGTCCAATTGTCCGGAGGCCAGTCCCATTCCCTAGATATTATGTTCTTTTTTTGACATTTCTTTTTTTGGGGTAGCTGCGGATCTAATTAGAGGAGCCAAGGGTGCCAACTGATTTCGAGACCCCTAGGTAAAATGGCTAAAAAGTAGGCCGTCTAATATCGCCGCACACTATCTACCTATGCTGTCCTCATAAAATGAATAACATTAACGGGGCGTTTTACGTGGACGAAGTCGCGCGAAGCGATGAGCGGCACGCGCAACTTAAACGTATAAAACTGTGTGTGAAAATGTTCGTAAACAGTTTTTTTTTTGTTGTACGTTTGAGTTGCGCTCGCCGCTTATCGCTTCGCCGACGTCGCTCATGTAAGACGATCCATAACTCGTAATCCATAACAGTGCCGAACACAGGTCAATTATTGTGTATACAGTATAATGTCATAATTCATAATGCATGTAATATTGCGAATTTCTCTTTTTTGCATATTTTCTATAGATATTCCAACATTGATTATCAATGTTCTAAATTAACATACTGTCAAAACTGTTGAATGTCAGGTACGAAGTGTCAGTGTTGGATCATCTTTATTTTATTCAACATTGTTTCAATCATAGATGTTGTTTCCATGTATTTACAAAAAAAAACATTGAGTACCAACCTACCTACCTACATAAAAAAAATACTAATTCAAGACGTTCACAGCGTGACATTTATAATAAAAAAGAGTAGGAAAATTAAGTTTTACTTAGTATAGGTAGGTACATACCAAAGAATAATCGTAGATTAAAAAATTAAAAATGAAATATTGTTTTTAAAACAATAATCCTAGAATTTTAAAACAAAATAAACAGACCATCATTCAAAATATCTAAGCCTCTGCACTAACTGCCTTACCAGCGCAGCTTTTGTTATTAGTGCCTGATAATGTTTTGATCCAAAAAAGGTCATGGCTGCTACCACGCATATAATCGACGGGTGCATACAAATCAGTGATGACAACCGTACTATAATTATAGTACAATACTTTAATTTTAATTCCGCTAAAAATGTAAAATACTATAATTTTACCCCAATTATACCAAAATACTATAATTTTAAAGGATTCAAGACGAAAATTGTTCTTGTACTATATATTTTTCAGAAACACTACAATTTTTACGCCTTTGTACTATAATCAGCATACAAAAAGATGGCAACACTGATACAAATTCAAATTTTCAAGAGTATCGGATTGGAAGCTATACATACCACGTTGAGAGAAGTGAAACATGCTTTAAAAGCAGAAGTGACTGATCTTTAAGAGCGTGAAAACCGAGCATCTCCGGAGAAAGATTATCACTTGAGATACGAGTATTATCGAAAGGAAAATAATTATACTTATATGTACGTTCAAATCGTTGATATCAATGCTTCAAATAAATATGTCTTAAAGAAAAAAAAATCTGGATACGTTCAAACTTGTAGGAAACCTCACAAGGACTCGTATAGGACAATTGACCCATTTTCAAGAGCCTACTCCGTATTACTGTTCGACAATAAGATCTAGGCGATAACCGGAAGTAGATGGAGTCGAAGTGCGATTAACTAAATAGGAGGGGTTTGTTAGTTCACAGTTTTAACACGTGGGCAACTCGTCTATAACCGGAAGTCGTTGCAGTCGAAGTGCGGTTAAAAACAGGAGGGGCTTATTATTATAGTTCAAAGTTTTAACACGTTGACAAGAAGATATTGTTCGACAGTAAGCACACGTAGAGTGGGACATTTGGATTCTTGAATGCCTTAGCTTGTCTCATAATGAATCCTATAAGCTTGCTTGCATGCAGATCTGTAGAATTAATGTGTGCTTGAGAAGGTAATGTTGAGTCAAACAATATGCTGAGATCTTTGACCTCGGTTTGATGCTGTCGGCTGTAATTTAGCTATTTGACACAATATACCTATTTGCATTTAATCAGATATATTTTCCTGGAAAAGCTAATACAGACAAATTATTTGTTAGTAGGTAGGTATTGAATTCAAGAAAAATATTTAAGTATTGAAATCGTCGCATGTTGATAATAATATTTACTATTTAGAAATTAATATTGTCATCACTATCAGTAATGGAAACATGCACCTTCATTTCTCTTAAGTATGCTTGTCCAAATGTGCAATACTTTTTTGGTTACCTATCGATTAATACCTTCCAACAGGCACTCTTCGCCACTGGCCAAGATTGAGGTCGCCACGAACTCGAGTGATCTTTGAGTTTGACTTTAATTTTCTTTAATGACAGTGGTTAATCCTTCGAAAAGATAAAACACTGCACTTGTTGGGGGCTTGTTGCCAATTATTGTGAGAATAATATTATTGTAAATAGGGGGGATCTCAATTGGCTCACTAATTGCCGACTTACTCATCGTCTGCGATTCCTCGCTTCCTAGTTTGATTGGATCGTCGATTCTTATCTCGTTGCATGTCTCACGCTCTGTGTATGCGGCACACTATCAATTAATTAATAATACTTATTATTATCTCTTCGTCGCTGACTATTGGCTCAGCATCATAAATGATGGATGCTGGTCTAAGCTATTGTGACTCAAAGATTAGTTTGTAATTTATTCAAGACTGCGAGATCATTACTTATTTCATACGATCTTATCTCGTCGTAGGGTCCGTAGCTAATAATAGTACCTACGTATGAAAAGCGAACCTACGTTCATTGATGAATCCAGTGTGTACGATACTATAAACACCACGTTTGGGTCGATATTCCGATGGCTGAAAATATCTTGAATGGCAAAAATTCTGCGGGACTGAAAAATAAAATTTTATATTTTTATATCCTCCGTATATTAGTAAAAGGGAGCTCTTGGCTGGATAGGTGTCTTCCATCTATAGTCTACGTTTGATCACTCTTCATCTTCCATTTCACTTCAACTTTTTAATTCTGGTTTTAACACCCAGTAGTTTTGAGCATGCTTTAGTTTAGTATTCAAACTGTATTCCGCGGACAAATAGACCTAGACTTAATTGTGTAAAATTGTGTTAAAAAAAATGTAATTATTTTGAGATATATTTTTCCAAGGATGGGATGGGGTTCCCCGAAAAAACTTATAGGGGAGCAAGGGGGAATTGGAGCCTACTAAGGAAATTGTTGAAAAAAAGTAACAAAATGTTCTAATCGTTTATTATTAAGACTTGAAATGAGTCCTTTGGTTACATAGTAATAATATTACTGCAATTTCCACTCAAAAATTCTATAACTAAGGTACAAAAAACACATTTGGCTCCAATTACCCCACATGTAGGGTAATGAGAGCCAAAAATTTACCAAATATGTAATGGGAGCTTCATATTTTAATATGATTACAAACACTTATACACATTATAACAGACATAGGTACAATAAAATGTTAAATATTTACTAATGTAATTCAACAAAAATAATATGCTCTAGTACTAAAAATATCAAAAGAATCAACACGTCATGTTATGGAACTAAGCAAAAAACACAAATATAATCTTTCTGGTTTTGGAGGGCATTTTCCAACGAAGTCACCGGCCAACCAGCCTTGAAAGTCGTTAGCTTTCTATTTCTGGGTATCTGGAACAATTAAAATTTTTTCTACTAGTAAAATAGGTGTGAAATTTATATAGGGGCAATGGGAGCCACCTAGGCTTCAATTACCCGAATGTCAACCACTTTGAAGCTTGATAAATAACGTAACCAAACCATTTTAAACCTTGATTCTGAAACTACTAAACAAAAATACATGTATCTGGCTATACAATGGACACAAAATATGATAAAATAAATAAAATTTTAAGTACTTACGTTGATGTTTATGTATTCTAAATTTATATAAGCACTTAGCCCAAAACACACTTCCACTCGCCACGCGCGTGCACGTGCCACTAAGCAGCCGACAGCGATCGACGGGCTTAGCCGACGATTGACGAAGATGTTTTGGTTATTTCCGAGTCATTTTAGTGTTAGATGGTACCTGTTTTGCAGTCGCTCCCATTACCCCACGCTCCCCTAATTCTAAGGGTTCCGTGAGTCGACAAACTTTGAAGACCACTGGTTTAGACTGAATGTGTGGAACGCACTGCGTCAACTGTCACTTCACGGGAGCAGCGTTGTCATCCTTCTATAATAACATGCTAATTTTGATAAAGTATTTTAATAAAATATAGTACACAGAACATTTTTCGTTTTGAACCCTTTAAAAGTACCTTTGATATTAGTATTTTTAGCATATTTTTACATATACCTACATACATTTTCGCGGAATCATTCGGTTGCCAACATTTACGTAATATTCAACAGAAATCCAATGTCGGGGTCAATAGCTACGTGCGCTAGCAGTTTTATCACGAAAAACAGCCATTTTGAAACTGGTTTGAGGCAGCCAATGCGCACGCTACGCACGCACTGCAATGCGTCCTTCTCGCGAAGAAAAAAAATGACTGAATGTAGACACGTTATGGGACATATCTACGCCCTACTTTCACGCGTGAACGACAGAGGTTCACTGTACAACACGTGATCGTACCATACCAATGACATTATTAATGGACAACGCACTCAATACAGTAGCTAGCAAGTATATCGCGCATAGCGATATTCGCACATGCATAGGTAGACGTCACGCAATTTTCATTATGCGATATCACGCATCGGGAATTTATAGCAATATCACCTTTATTGTAATGGTGTGTTAGAACAGTGTTTCCAGTGTCAATGTTCATTTGAGCGAACCCGTTCGAACCGAACCATTCGGCAGATTCGACAAAAAGCATTGGGAGTTTATAGCAATATCACCTTTATTGTAATTGCGTTAGAACTGATTATGCCATTCGGTAGAACCGACATAAAAGTGAGTGTCATTTTTTTCCAGATCCTTCGTCCATATTAATGTCATTGTACCATACAGACAGAATGTGAGCACGCTAGGCATGATTATATTTCTATCTTAGACTATAGATACAGTCTATAGTACAGCAATCAGGGTGGTCGACATCCACCAAGGGGCGACAAACGTATCTTGTTTTTCCCAAATGTGTCCTGCAGGATAAGATAATTAATTAATTAATTAAGATAAGATAATTTAGACGAACACAATGGGTAAGCCAGTTACTGATTGGCCATGATGACTTCGCGTTCAAGCTACACGTTTTTCGTTTGATAGAATATGAGCTAGGATACACGGCATGACCATCAAGAGGCTGGGCACATCCTCTGCGACTAGAGCGACCGAGCGTGAGCTGTTTGCCAGGGTCCGTCCACACATGGGCCCAATTGGCCAACTTTGAGGCATTTAAAAAGTTTGCTGAGTCGTATGGAAGGCTCCTTAGATTCATCACTATCAACTCCTGACTCCTTTGGGTTGACATGGATACAGAGGACACTTAATGTCACTTAAGATAAACGACGGCAGATTATGTCAAGATTTTTTTTTATTTTCTGAACTCTTTAAGCACCACGATGCATGGTTGTTACATCAGTCCCTTGCAGCATCGTCTCGAAACAGGGAAATGTGTCAATACTGAATACAAGCTTCTCATTTAGACACGTACAGCGTTATGGAAGACAGCCTTGCACAAATTGCAATACATGACGGGTGGAGATCGGGTACATCAAATCAGTTCGTGGTTGTATCTACTACTTTCCTCAACACAATAATTTAAAGTTTAAACTTGGCGAACGTAATGCTCAAATTACACGAACCGACGCGATCCTCTCCGATCGCTTGTATCGTAGACAAAATAGAATATTTTCGAATTTCCTGGCACTTCCTGGAGGTTTATAATATGGATTTATCACTTGGTATATCACGTGTTTCACTCACAATACTCTGAGATTTGTGAAGTTTTAGTACCGTCATTACTTTTTGAGTTTATATAATTTGAATGGTCAATACTTGGGGAGGGGGGGGGGGGGTAGAATTATGAAGATTTTTGATAGATAGTAATCATGGTAATTTAACAACAGTTAATTAATAGTAAATAAATATAAACAAAGTATTGTTTTCAGAGTATATTGCCGGTTTTTGTAGAAATTAAAACTCTCTGTGCTAAAAATATATCAATTAATTTATCAGAATTTTGCTGTTTTGTACAATATTATGTATATAATAGAACGAATTTCAATTACATTACATTCAAATTAAGTCTTTCTTTACACTAAAGCTCGTCAATAATTCTTAATATTTTTTTAATTCACCAAGAATGCATCCTAGAATCTAGCTAGATCGTTGGAAATAGTCTCAGTGAAACGGATATATTTGTAAAAAAACTTCAAATATCTTTCAACAAGATATTGTAGTATGTAGTAATGTCTTCATTGAAGTCAAAGACGCGCTTATTCAGCACCCTAGGGCTTAGGCATTTCTCGAGGTTACCATTACCATTTCAATACGGCTTCGGCCACATAGGCAGGTGCTTCGCTAGTCCTGAGCTAGATGATATGCTTGTCTATTAAAAACACTACTTCCACATTGCACGCTACGTGCTTAGGTACAAATTCATTTGGCATTTGGGAGCGCTCAAGCCAACAACGATATGTCACTCTCAAAACTAACCAGAAAGCTACTTCTCACAGAGAATTTAAGTTTAAAATTTCGAAAGTCGCAAATTCGAACTTGGGTGCGTACTGTCAATTAATTCATTCCATGCGTCATAATTCATAGCCTCAAAATATACGGTGTTTGACGTTTGTCATACCTACTGAAGAAATATCCGCCATCTTGAAAAATCCATAGACAATAGCAAAATCACTAGGTGATACAATAAAAATAACCAACACGTTTGTTCGCCGGGAGACTCACGAGGTGACTCATAATCACGTAGCGAGGCACGAAGCGTGCAGTGTGGCCATTGCGATAAAATAGTGTGCGTTCGTTCACTAGGATATGTTACCTAGCACGCAGACACCAAGCAAGTCACCTGCCTATGTAGCCGAAGCCTACGGGTCTGAACACAAATAAATATTTGTACGAATTATCTATAGTTTATTCTTTTCGTTATGATAGATTCATATGATATTACTGTATAACTACAGCTTTATAAGTTTATAAGTAGAAAATTTACTAGTCGTGACTTCGTGCAATAAGCTCAAAAATTTTCTAGTTACCAGAAGACGGGTCTGCGAGTCTGTGGGACTGGTACTGTAATGTTCCCATAACATAGGCGTTGTTATGTGCCCAATTAACACTTATTATCTGTGCAAATATCATACATTCATCATTGTTTACAATCTGGACAGTAAAATTTAATTAAATCACTACAATTATCTATGTGTCCATCGTAATTTCTCTGATATCATGGTGAATTGCAAGTTAATGATAATTTTCCTGAATACAATCAATCATAGAAACGATTTTTCATGTTCATCTGATATGATAAGCGGCTTATTGTTGGCGAAAATCTTAAGACTTGTTAATTAGATTTCCTTTATAATAGCAGTAAATAAATACAACTATTATCTCTGATTGATTAACCGATGTTTACGTGAATATTATTGAAGACTTGGCAAGGGCATTATAAAAATTAATATTTATAACAATAGTAGCTGTCAGGTGTATGTTTGAAATCTACTACCTACTTACAAAATACATTCTTATTGTACCTACGTTGTCTTTTCCGTTCTAAAGAATATGTTTATGTAACTTACTTGCTTTTTGGAGGTGGCTCTAAAAACTCCTTGCATTTTCTATGTCAAAGATAGGTTCAACCATAGACTATAGATACATCGGTTCAACTCTACCCCTTTAATACGTCTCCATGTATCGTTCTCTCCTACATATCTACGTAGGTATATATTAATATCTCTCAAGCGTTACAGATAAATCAAGACAAATTGTATTACCTATAATGTAATTTGCAATGTCAGAATTTCTACGGTTTTGCTATTTTTATTTTGAGCGCTGTTTACATGTGCATGTGCTTACTCGAATGCAATATTTAATAATTTAAAATGGCTGCATAAAGTTATTTTGATAGCTCGCTTAGGAGTATGTTATAAATAATTCAATGATGTATAATTTTGCAATGATTCGGGTGAGTCATTGCCTCATTGTTTGTGATGCTGCGCGTTGCCATGTCAGATTAAATTTATTCGCCGTTTTTTTTATGAAGGTCGTGGTTCGCTAATAATTGAATAATAATTATTTAATTTAAAATAATATTTATTATATTATGAAATTATGGTAATACTAATAGAATAATAGGTTGTTTGTTTTCTGATTTTTTCACCGTTGATAATTTTCGTGTGAAATTCTAATTAAGTTACTGCTTAATGTTATCAATTATCATAATATGCCTAGTAGAATGGTGTCAGTTTCTTGTATTATTTAAGGTGGTTTTAAAGTATCATTTTTGCTGTCCGATCAGTCTTCGTTTCAGTCGAGCTGTCAGTTAAACTGACGTGTAAATGCAAAACTGAAACGGCTGACTGAAACCGAAACGGGTAGATTTTCCACCAGTTATCGTATCCGTTTTTAGAGTTGCCAGTTAAACTGACGTGTATTTTTCATACCACTTTTCTCATTTCGATTGAAATATTGTTATTTATTCAAATATAGGTACTGTATTAGAAAGTTATTATTCATTTTTCCGACCATGTCTGATCCTAGTAAGATCATAATATGGGCCTCCACAGAGTGGAGGTTTGTATTAACAGATTTTGTTTTTACGAGAAATGAATATATGTTAATACAAACTTCTACTCTGTGGAGGCCCATATGATTCTATTAGGATCGGACATGGTCGGAAAAATAATTTTAAAGAGGCAGAAACGAAAATAGCACTGTTTTCGAATAGCATAATACATTTGACCTACGAGATATTATTACGAGCGGTCGTTCATTTCATTTGAATAGTGGCCCTGACAATGGAATTATTTTTGTTTTCGCACACGAAAATGGCAACACCGAGCTTTTGACCAAAGAAGGAGTGCTGTGACTTTCCGTGTAACCTGTGACCAACAATCATAGTGCGATGGCGCTATTTTTACATGACTTTGAATAATTTTAGTATCAAATCATGGTGAATGAGTTGTTGCACGACATTCGATACTTATGTGACGACAAAATATATCAAGTATTATTTCGTTAAAAAAACAACGTTGCATTAATATAATATAAAATTATATATTTATTAGTTACTAAGGCCATCCATATACTGTAAACAGTGTAAACGTATGCGGTTTAGAACCGTGTGCCATACTAAGCTTATGATTTCTGTTCATGAAAATATATTTTCACAAAGTTTCCAAGTGTAAGTTTATGGTGTAAAATGAATAAACGGATACGATCAGATGCTTATAATATAATTTGTGAAAATATATTTCCATGAACAGAAATGATAAGTTTAGTATGGCACACTGTTCTAAACCGCATACGGTTTCAGTCTATGGATGGCCTGTAAGACTGTCTATTGGAGGTAGGTAAACGATTCGAAACCGAAAAGAACCGCACATACTTAGGCACTACCTATGCGCTATAAAAATCTGTATTGATCACGCGCGACGTAAGTGAAAGCTTTTATCTTGATGAAAATTTTATTCAGCTTTCATTAATAATTGTTCACATTCTTAAATTGAGACAATTGGTTTATAAATACTGAAGTACTCGTGAATTGTCAAGGGTAAACGCAGTCAATATGCCATCGGCGCCTGTCGCGATATTGCAAATTTGTAATAGGTATTTTAAAATTTAAAAAAATGTGACACTCATTTTGATGCAGCTGAATCGGATTTCCTCTTAAGAATTTTCACTTCAATAGTCTTTTTAAGATGCCATTTTAAAAGATCACATAAGTACAATGTTCTATCGTCTAGAGCAGTGGTTTCCAAACTTTATGTCACCACGCCTCCCTTTTAAAAAAAACTAATCTTGGCGCCTCCCCCCCATTAAATAATACAGACACCTTTTTAAATAGTCAACAATGTACTAATACAAAAATGAAAAAATATAAACAAGGTTTTACTAAGTACTTATATATTCATTTTTAAATTAATTGGTTTTTCATGCGATGAATGTGCTTGTTTATCAGCCCAATCAATTTCAATAGTAGTCAATCCAAATGTATCATCGTTCATTGACAAATGGATTCTATCATGGGCCCCACATCCTGAAGCGGGCCCCGAGATCAGGATCTTTCAACCATATACCTATTTAAAATATTTAATAGCCCTGAAACAGAACAGCGGCGCAGGGGACTTTTTTACTATTAATAAAGTAATGTTAAAAGTGCATTATCAAACTAACCAAGAACTCAGTAAATAGATTTTTGTTTGCTTCAATATATATCTGGCGTAGAAATAATTTAAATGTGGATACATGGCGAACTTATTTTTTTTGTAATTTTGATTTCCAAAGCTCCAAATTTTTATGAATGCCTTCACTTTGTCTTTTTAAATTAGTGAATGCATTAGTGGTCCTTGCATTGATTTATTCACTCATTTTTTTTAATCGTTCGTAAACAAACTTGCGTCAAATTTCAACATTATGATTTGACCCTTTTATTCAGACTTAATTTTTTCACGAGATAGCTAGCGCGCTTCACAATAGTGTAGACTGTAGAATCACGAGGTATTATAAAATTTGACTCCATATTTTCAGACTGGTTTGCAAACAACCTTTTATATGACTGTTTTTTGTATAGTTTATAACTAGCGGCCGTTTTATAAACTATGCGTTTGCAAACTGCAAACCTGCGGCTACATTAATTTTTTCTTCAATTTTAAATAAATTCAACATCTACATATTCAAATAAATATTTGTCACGTCACTTTCACTGTATGAAAATATGGATTCTGCTTTTAAGTGAATTGTGTTAAACGTTTCGTGCCTCCCATAGCAACACTCCGCGCCTCCCAGTTTGGAAATCGCCGGTGTAGAGTGTAGACTGTAGAGGAAGGTCTTCTAGTTTTAATTGTGGCCACGACGAAATCACTTCGGAACGGTGTTAGTGTCATTTGAAAGTAACGACCCAACACATAAATGAGTCGCCTACACTGCCAGATGAATCTGACACGATTCTACTTATGTTTTAATAAACCCGAAATGAACTCGTCGGTAACTTTGAAATCAAATAACCTGACATAATCCATGAGCACGTAATCGATTCTGTTGACTTATATACATCATGTGAGCATGCATCATGCCTCAAACCAATATCTGCCAATAAGTGAGTAGAAGAATTACACTGGCAAACAAATCCTATTGTGGTTTACAGATGGCTTCTGATCAAGACTCATTTGGAAAAAAAATAAAGTACATAAAGCCATATAAAGCCCGTATCTAACATATGGATTGCAATTTTGAGGCTTACCAAAATAAGATGGGGGTTATAGATCAGCCTCTATGTCACAGCGCTGCATGTGCTGACACTCTTCCGTCACATGGTTTTTGTTCGCTAGTATGTTGACTTGTCATAGCAGATACTCTCTCTGGCACTATTGAGAGGAATCAAAAGCTTTCATTTTTGTTTTTCCTCCTCACAATACACTCAAAATAATGGCCTTCGTCTGCTTCCACAAAGGTTTAGGCGTTTGTTAATAATACTCCACCCAATATCAAGCACACACTGAGTTTAGACGCGGTGAAAGTAAATGCGGCGGGGGGAGGGTTTTAGTTCCAGAAACGACCATGGTGACGTAGAAAACTCGATATGAAAGTCGCTCTGTAGCCGGGTGGGTATCTTTGAAGGGAAGCTGTTGAGAATGGTTTATGGACTCTTTGGAGTCGTATACGACGAGGAAGACACGTCGAAAGGAAGGTACAAGTACGAGCCATTAGATCTTCAACAGCCACATCTCGAATGCCTCCACTTCCTGTGATTAAAAATAAATTGTTTTAACTTACATTTTAATTAACCATTAAGTTTTACTTATTTTCTCTTTTTTATTTTCGATTTTGCACTGTTTTTTGTTTGTTTTAATGTATTCATGTATTCGGTTTGGCTTCTAAAAGTTTCGTAGCCCTTAGGCACCTATTGCCGACAATATCGGAGAAATCAACCCTATACACACCGGCGATGAATTCGGTTGTAGGTATGTTGTTCGCTGAAATTTACACGTCATTTCTCAGCTTCGTCGGCGTGTCTTACCCCACTCGATATGTGTCATTAAACATGGCCCGCAACAATTTATTTCCATGTTACTTACTCCTATCTACCACCGTTTCCCCTATCTAGTATCTAGTAGGTAGAGTTTGTTTCATCTGGTAACGTCGCTGGCAAGATTTGTGTAGGCATGCCGGTAAATCACCTGCTCATTCTACTGAGCTGTCTGTATACATACTTTCAATAATGATAGAATATTCAATTCCTGTCCAATTGGTATAGCCCTCATCTGACACCAATTGACATGTAAATATGTCGTATTTATTTGTATGTGTGCTGGCTACTAATTTATGCCCCAAATGTAATCTGTAACCACAGTCCGATACAACGGGAGTTATGTCAACACTGCCGGCAATGGCGACACGATCTATCATGCGTCCCGTTTTTAGGTAGCCTATCCCGTTGTCCCCAAGCACAGCTTAGGGACGCCGAAATGTCCCGTTTTCAGGAAGAGAGCAACACATTGTAACAATTTCAATTTATTTTCACGTGTTCATTCCTGTTCTTTTCATTAATAAATAAAAATTATGAAGAAATATGCGTTTTCTTGAATACGCATAGGTACTAGGTATTACCTAAAAATTATTAGATGTCCCGTTTTGAGGGAAAAAATAAATGGTCACGTTATCTATGCTTATAATCAAATTTGAGCGTCTGTCCGTTTATTCGGTTATCACTAAAAAAGTACCGAACCATTATTGGCGAAACTCGCATTGCGGGGCTAAGTACCAACGTAGTAGACTTTCATCTCGCTTCTCGATATCTCAAAGGAAATTTCTAGAAAATAACGCACTTGCAACAGTATGAGGTGAGGCGCGGGTAATAGAAACGCGTGCCTCGAAATCGAACAATTAGTAATTCGAATTAGTCTATTTCTTTATTGTGAATATCTGTCTAATTTATCTTTCAGTGACAAAGTCGTGAACGATCTCTATTACAATGTAAAAATGAACCCTGCCTCCTTCTTGCACGCCAGGTGTCACTCTTGCATGGTATGCGTTTTCACGGGCATGTCGTGTTTCAGCTGCATTATTATTCTATTCACGAATTTTATCACACAAGATGAACAAATAATTTGTATGCCTTCAAAGTTCATGTACCTATTATGAACGTGAATCTGTGTGCCCGGTATCACTACGTGAAATGGTTTCTAATATAGCAGGCATATCCAACGTCAAGTAGGCTGTGATCTATCCAGTATGAAGGCTGGCAGTGATCTACAACCCTCTCCTCTTGTGATTCTTCAACTTAAAAAAAAATATTACATTAAAATTTGACTGAGATTATTGTAAAAATAATAACTAAAATAATAGGTGCTTGTAGAAAACCAGAAATGTTATAAACCAATATGTAGATATCTGAAAATACATCTGGATTTGAATTTTGTTCACCATCTGTTGGATATCAGCCGAGTACGTACTGGATGGGAGCCAGCTTCAGGGAATTCTAAAGGTGTTCATCTGTCATGTTGGAACCTTGCTCTTCGTTATGCACATTCACACATTAAATAAATTTAACCGAAACTTGAGTGTAAAATTTTACTACATCTTCTCAAATTGGTCAAATTATTATACTGCCCAAAGAGTCTACTGCGTGACGGTCACAGGAAACTACGCATATTTTCATGCAGGAACGTTGATTACTCTTCGTCATCTTTACGTATTATGAAAATGCAGATTTACACACATAAGCTGAACCGAAACATGATTGTAGAATTTTATTGTATCTACTCAAATTAGTCTACTGTCTAAAGAATATACCTACCTACTGCGCAAATGTGTAGTTTGTAGCGTGGTGATTTTTCTTCTCTTCTTTGGCCATATCCGCCTCTTAGTTGGAGTATATGGACACCACGCGGCGCCTTGATATGTCCTGTCGATCGCCAGTCCTCTTGCATCGTTCCAGGTTGAATCAGAATCCCGTAGCTCCGCCGTATACACTATAATATATAGTATTTAGCGTCCTTCAAGGACGCCGGAATTCGGTTGGATTGAAGAACAGGCAAACCAGGTTGAAGCTTCTGGCATCCGCAGCACGTGGCCGAACCAGGTCCAACGTCGCCTCTTCCACTCTCCAACGTCTCCACTCTCAGCGTGATGATTCACTTCTACTCTTTCTATCACTCCTGCGATAGGGCGTGTAGGTTATGCTTCCCATTCAAAATCTCTATAAAACCATATTATATTATTACAAGTGTACATGCTTTTTACATTTTCACGATTCAATTCTTATGGGCCCCTATGGTATGATAGACCAACATGCATCCCGCGATCGACGCGTTGGACATGCCCGTTAAATAGCATTGTTATTGTATCGTACCATATTTTGTACCTTCATATTGTTACTATGGGGTCGTTATGCGGGTTTGGTATAAGTACACGCGCACGGATGCGACTTGAGGAATACAGGAAGTGCTAGTGCGGTGCCCTATGCATATTGAGTGTCGATAGGGACTGCAATGGTGCCGGTATTTTATTATTAATACTCAAGTGAAAACTCGTTGAATAAAAAATGTATTTAGTTTTATCGTCTGCGGAAACGACCACTAACCACAGTCACCGGTGGTAATCCGGACTCTGCTATAGAGTGATCTGGACTCAGTATAGAGTTCTGCAGCACTTTTTGTAAATAGTTGTAAATACCTGTATATAGTTATCGTGTGTGCGTGGCCTTATAGAGTAAAGTCAGCCACCATGATTACTTAGTTGTCGTATTCATTATTCATCACTGTCGAGGATCGTGATTCCGTTAAAAACCTCCCCATGTTATATCTATCGAGAGGCCCTTCGCGCTTCACGCAGTCGGACCATTGAATGTGAATACCCTCTCTTCCGCTGACGACGAGCGTCTTCAAATTGTTGTTATCTCTTCTGGTTGGCCAAAGGTAATCGAAAAATATAAATTTGATTCTAAATATTTAAAGTTTTTTTTCATGATAATTATTGTCATGTTGATAGTAATGTTAATATCATTGATTGAATAAAATTATATGTAGGTGCGTGAAAAATAGTTAAAAACCGGTAATTTGGAGTATCCAACGAAACCCGTTGTAGGGATCCTTATCAACCCTAGCATATATCAATATTAGGGTTACCAACTATGCCTGGGACAAATCCGAGATCACCATTAAATTCGTCATAAAAAAATCCTCCCAAATTCAGACTATAGGTATTTTTAAACGCCTTTCTGCCCTCTAAAAAAATTCCCACCGAAGTCTGTTTCTGCAACTTTATTTTTCCTATCTTTGATAATGACTAATTTCCTCTTCACAGTTAGGTTTAGCAGCTTTTTTTACATATTCTTAACAGGTTCCACGTATTTTCCGACCTGCCTATTACAAAAATAAATGTGTTGTGATCAATCTTTGCTCTTTTTCTAAAATTCTGGGACCTCATGCTTCCCAGTTGTGGTTCAATCGGAGTCCTGGACAAGGTTTTATTTTCTGGAATAATCCCGGCAAAACCGAGACGGTTGGCAACCCTAATCCGTAGTAATATTATATTTTAATTCTCATCATAATAATATGACTGAGTGAACAAGAACTGAGAGATGTAGACAGGAAGTAAGTCTATCACCTGTTGTTTAGGCTTACCTCTTGATAATTATCATGTTGTGACTAAATTATATGATATTAGACTTGATAGCTGGTAAATACAGGGGCAAATGGAGGAAATAATTTGGTCTTACCATTTATTTATGGCTTAAAAAATAAGAGTTAATCTTGTGGTAGAATGTTTTACAGAAGTCACATTCATATAGGTATTATATTAGTTTTAGAAGTAGGTATTCTTGCAGTTAAATTTCTATTTTTAATTGTCGTTTGTATTCTTTATACCTACAATGTCTATGATTATACTTTCCAAATAGATTGAAAACAAGCTCTTCCAATTAGGTATACAATAATATTATATAAGATGAGGATATCGTAGATGAATTAGATACGTCTAACAGAAAATGTAGTATTCTATGTTTATAAATGCAATTTTACGCGTTTGTCCATTTAGAATTTGTGTAATAAATAGTTCGTTTTATAAAATAAAAATACTTAATTCAGACTTGTAGCGTCAACGCAGGGCGTTTTTACCTCTCAGTGCGACCTTGGCAAATTGGCAAATAAATCTCAGAGTATGAATGCGATATTTGCCATGAATACATCTCCAATTCGAAATGACTTAATGACTAAATGACCTAACCTAACCTAACCTAACCTAACCTAACCTAACCTAACCTATCCCCTTTCCAATTTGACTTTCATAGGCCTACAAATAGGTATTACGTAAATTTGGCGCGTAAAGATACGTCAGTTTGGTGACGTTCAAATTGGTGGATTAGTTAATGCCTTTTTCATCATCGATTATGATACGGCAATGATATGATATCAATAGTTACAGGATTCATACTAATAATTACCTTATTTCCTCTTGTTGCAGAGATCCGCCCATCCGGGCAGCGCCTACCACCCTGAGGTGATGGAGATGCCGGCGCCCGCGAGGGTCGGCCAACCGCAGGCCGTCCCCGTGGACACCGGCATCGTCAATCCGATCGTGGACCGAGAGTTCACCATCTTCGTGCCCCTGGCCGTCGGGACCAGCCGACCATCTCCTGAACGAGTCCCGGAGGCTCACGTCAGCCCCCAGCAACCTTACCGCCCACCCGACAACGGTAACAACTACCCCCAGTTCGAGGACAACAATAACGGACCTATATCGGCCCAGGAACTGGAGAACATTGTGAACAATAATGCCGAGAATTACATCGTCAGCGAGTACGAGAACAGGAATCTGAACGCGAACCGCTCGGCTGAGGAGAGGGACAACGATGTCATGATGATGCCGAGCTTCTCCAGGAATATTTCGCCGCCTGTTGCAGCGCCCAGGAGTAATATTTCCGAGGATAGACTCGATCAGCACAAGGATTGGTTTGGTATGTTCACACCATTATTACTTTTTTATTTCTAAATAATGACGTAATGGCAGTATGATATCTCAGGGCCGCCCCGAGGGATTTGGTCACCCACGTGCGAAATCTCAAATCTCTAACCCTCTCATTAAAAAAAACATGATTTAAAAAAATGCTATTACACTAATGTTTTACTACTACGCTACTGTAATTAGGTCTCATAGCCTGTTGTAGTCGTAAAAAGAGAAATAAACAGACAAAGGACAACTCTGTCCATCAGTGGCGCACCCAGGATTTAATATTGGGGGGGGGGCCCAAGGAGGAGAATTTAAATTAGTCCCATAGGCTCTTTTTCTCCTTCACAGCCTAATTTTTCGTTTATCAACCTTTTGTCTATTGCACTCGGTGTACCTACACCATGGTCCCCACATCCTGAAACGGGCCCTCAGGCTAGGATATTTGGCGGCCCCCCTACCTACCGCTAAGATTAAAGGCAGTGTGAAACACTACATTAACTTTTTTCAAATTGTGTTTTAGTTCAAATTAACGGTACTCATACAGTGAATTATTGGCGATTTTAATACATCTACTTTAATAATGGAGCTGTCGAGTATCGACACATAATAATCAAAAAGTATATTGCACAATTATATAATTGAAAATGTTCATGGCCATGAAGTATAATAGCGCCGCAGGCGACTTTTTTACTATTAAATATGGTTTATGATGTGTGTTTATCTCACTTATCTGGTCAACCCGACACGCCGGGCCCCCCACAGCCCGCGCCCCCAGGCTAGAGCCCTATCAGCCCTCCCCAGCCATGACCTACACCACTCCGGAATTAGGGTGAACACCGAGAATTTTTTGACGGTTCCATTAGGGATTGGGTTTCTAAAAAAACCCGACATTAATGTTTCGAAATTTTTGTGTTAGAAATTAAAATCTAAGAAATTTTTCTAAAAAGGGTGCTGGAGAATAATTACAAATCATTTTTTTGTCGTGTTTTTATTTGTCTAAGCCCAAGGTATAGTTTATTGCCTTTCAATGTTTAAAATCATTCTGATAATTTTCATTTTTGGGGGGTACCAGGGCCCCTTGCCCCCCCCCCCCCTGGGTGCGCCACTGCTGTCCATCCTTCAATTGGGCTGGTCGGTTATTGTGACCTAGTTTTCACAAGGGGAACTAACTTTGTATTGTTTGTATTTTTAAATTTGCGGTCTGTTAACATTTGAGAGTGTAAAGATGTGGTGGAAGCAGCGGTGATCGATCCGTCAGAAAATTCAAAAGGGGCCGCTTAATAGCTCAAACCAGTCATGTAATTATTTATCTGAATAGAATGTTTTTTTTATTCTTTTAAATAATATTATCAATGTAGATATAGATGTCACAGAACAAGCGATCAACAATGTTCTATCCAATGACGTCCATTGGGAGTAGGCATGGCATGTGACGCTTAGAGACAGCAAATTGAGAATATTTTGTACCTACATCTTTTTGATAATGGAGGATTATCTGTGGACGTGATTTTTGCCACCTGTGACACCTGCAGCGCTAAAGTCTTGTCTTATCTCATTATTGAAAGTTTATATTAGATTTTGTTTAAATGCACCTTTATTGTTGAACCCACTATAAATTCACAAAAGCTATTAAAATGAATACTCAATTTGTAGTCATATACTGGTGTATGCATGTATTGTTTTTTTTGTTTATGCCAATAAATTTAATTACTTAACTACTTTTAATGTATGTTTGTATAATGTATACAAAATAAAATAAAAAATTCGATTGTTAATTTTTTTTATCATAACTCAAAATCAATCACTGCATGGTCTCTATGACAATAAACATGCCATTGAGTGAAGGAAAAGCATCTGTGATATGTTGTTATTATATAAACAATTCTAATCATCCAAAAATAAATTGATACTGTAATAATTGTATGCAAATATATTATAAAAGTCTGCTAATTCCTGTTATTTCAGTATGCTTTAAATGCCACTACATCCTTGACCTTTGCTTTATATGCATTGCTGTTTTTTTTATTACCCATTTCAATGATTTATTTACATTTACTATACACACTGAACTGGTAACATTTTGTACTAGACAATATTTGAATATTTCAAAGTCACTTTATGACTTTCCTTATTAGATGATATTAGTCATACTTGCAACACTGGTCGTTGATTGATTAATGTTTATTTTATTTTTTTTATTTTTCTTGCAGACAACCCACACGGAGACTTTCCGAGGAATCAGCTGCAATATTTGCAAGAGATCGGAAGAGGCTGGTTTGGCCGAGTAAGTAGATTTATGCCTATTTCAGCGGTTTTAAAACTTTGTCATATCACGGTGCCCTAAAGAAGCGAACAACACAAACGATGACCCCTTCAACCCGCCCTGCACCACACTCAGTTATAATCGAGCATATCACTAGGCTCAACATTTGATGTGAAGCATCAGCAGTTGTTTTTGCCTGGTAATGTGTCAGGAGCAGATATGCAAGACTGAGGACATCACACTTTCAAGTGAGCTTTGACTGAATTTAATTAAAAGTGCCCTGGGAGAGAGGACCACGGAGAACTAACATAAAATAAATGAAATTTATAATATACATATAATACAAAAAACAAAGCTAAAACAATGCGGATATACAAAACTTCGTAAAAAGAACTTCACGTCCGCAATTTTTTTAAAAGCAACAAAGTTGGCCTTTTTCTTGCTAGTTGCCAGGTTGGATGGCTCAATGGGCCTAATAGCTAGACGGATCGACTTATGCACCTCTTCCCTTTCGGAGTACATTAACGGACATTCCCAGTGGATGCAGCTTGCAGTAGTTCTCCGCCACATGTACATGTTAGTTGAGTGACGAGTCAAAGTTCAGAGAGCTTGGCAGAAAATACTCCATGGCCAGTCAATAATTTACTTTGTTATCTCCAATCGCCATTGGACATTTGGAAAAACAAATATGTCTGCCTGGCCCTTGGTGGAGGCATCCCGCTTCAGGTATTTGACGCCGCATCCAGCGTCATTTGACGTATAATCTGCTTTCACAGTGATACATTTTCAGCATCAAGGTTTGGAGACGGGGCATGGTAAAAGTCACCAACAACGGCCTTCTCACTTTTGAAGAGCATCGTGGATGCACCGCGTACCTGTATATGCAGGTCAAGAGGCAGGATCTCAGCCAAGACAGGGAGTGCGGCCATTGAGGTTGAGCAATTGGCCTTAGTAATTGACAACAGCGCACTGTGCTGCCCACTTATGAGAATATTTATAATCATAACACTTTTGTGATTACACTGGAAGCCTAGGCAGCGATCTCCATGAAAATGGTGTCGTAAGCTATTTTAAGAACCCCATCCATCACCACCCAAGCCTAAAAAAGCGTACAGCTCGTAATTGTAACTTCGTCTTCACCCCGACTGTGTGTCATTGATGAGGTCCTAATATACCATGCAGCATACTCCGCCCATATAAGCTCAACACTCTTTCCATGCTTTTAGTCATGCACCAGGCCTACGAGCCATACATGATAACTGGTCTTATTATTCTTTTGTACAAGATGCATTTCAAGTTTCGGTTCAATGCCCTGGAACGGAGCACCTTCATTAGACCGAAGCGACATTTGTTACCTAGCAAAATTCTTCTTTAATAAAAAAATATTACTACTTTATAGTCTTATTATATTATGATTCTCCGATCTACCTCTCTCAGGTACTCACCTCAGAATTGTTTTTATTTCAGATTGTGGAAGGTGAAGCGATTAACCTGCCGCAGCCTCTAAACGCGGAAAGTGCGTCATCGTTTGATGATGGCAAGCCGGCCGTCACCAGAGTGGCTGTGAAGATTCTCGATGAAAATGTCTCCGTGAAGGAAAAGTGCACTTTCCTCAATGAGTGCAGGGTATATAGGGACCAGACGCATGAGAATATACTCAGCATGCTCGGCAGAAACCTCTCCCAGGATCCGTGGCTCATCCTTTTTGAGTTCTGTCCAATGGTAAATATTTTCCATGTAATGTTATTCTTACTGTGAAGGAAACTAATGTGACCTTTGTTTCATTAAGGGGGGACATGCTCAGCGTAGGTCAAAATGGAGCTTTTATTGCATTTTCAAAGCATGATCCTGGACTAACCTAACCGATTTTTTTTTTTAAACGGTACATGTTCAAACACGCATGTTAACATCATTTTACTCTCTACTTCAATTATAGTTTGTCAATTTATGGCTACGGCCTTATGTTGTAGCTTAACCACTGGGGAATGCCAAAAGAAATGGCGTATTTCAAAAAACTTCTACAAAATAATTCTTGTCAAATTTGGGATCACAGGGATTATCAATATAATTTTTTATCGTAAATATTTCACTATAATAATGTCGACATAAATTATACTAATGGTTTTATAAATGCGTTTAAAAATCAATAAATGTAAAAAATCTTAACACCACTGCACATGCATGTACTGAAATATGACTATATTCTAAAACATTAGAGCTTGATGTTTAAAAGAATGCTATTTTATGTAATAAAAATGCTTTATGCAGTCATCAAATGTTTAAAATAAATATAAAGGATAATAAGGCTTTAAAATTATATAAATAGATTATCTACAACGTTTAAGGAATGTCCAGGATCGTGCTTTGAAAATAGAATAAAAGCTCCATTTTGACCCACGCTGAGCATGTTCGCCCTTAAGGTTATTTCATGTTGGTAATAATGCCTCAATCTAAAATTATTACTGCCGCTGGGAATTGAGTGAACATTGGTTATTTTTCTTCCATCATACGTTTTTAGGCGACAGCATAGCATTCTAAGAGTAACAGTTCCATAGAAAAATACTTAGGAGAGAGCACATGTCCCGAGTCCAAATTAGTAATATTATGATTTTAAAAAAAACATGCATATTATTTATTACACATCATAGGCATTCAGCTTATTATATTCTTCAATAGTATTCATTAAAATTCCTTATCAGTTGGATAGTTATTGATTTATTGGTGTGTGAACTCTGGTGATAGATCTCCCTGTTAATTAATGCACTTGACCCAGTGTCAATATAATGAGACAACTTCTTGACAGCACACAACACACATGGTTTTAGATTTAATTACAGTAGAACCTCAGTTATCCAGATTTCTTTTTGATCGTCAGTTTCGTATGTTTATAAGAAAAATGTACAATTTTAAAATTAGCACCTGTGTACCTAATTTTGAATCTCTGGTTACTTTTTTCTGGCGTACATGAAAAACTTTAGCTTATCTATTTATATTATAAGTAGATTTAATGATTATGTTAAACCTTGTAAATATAATTGTTGCAGGGTGATCTGAAACAGTTTCTGCTGAACAACAAATCCAAGATGTCATCACTAGAGCAGCAAGGAATCCCGTTAAAATTCCAATGCGAGATTGCATCAGCGGTGGCATATCTGCATTCCAGGGACATTATTCATCCGTGAGTATTTGTTTTTATTTGGCTATACAATTGGAATTTTTATGATGGCAACACTTTGTCTCACCATAATAGATCTTTTTATAGTAAGGATATTATTTATTGGTGTAAGAAATAAATTAGAATACTTATGTTGTTTTTATTTATTACAGGGACATTGCATGCCACAGTTGCATGGTAGCCGAAGGTCTGACCGCTCGCTTGGGAGACTATGGAGACTCAGAGAGACGACATCCAAGTGACTACTACCGCGCATCTGACGAAAAGGTCATTCCTCTGCGTTGGCTCCCACCTGAATCTCTCACTCAAAAGGTTATTTTAAACTCTTACAATTTCAAATTATAGGACGGAAGAAGTCAACCTAAACATGTATATAATGTGGCAATCAATAGTTAAAGATATTATCTGATAATTTTGTCCCAACAGTTTCGTCTCTCAGTTTTATCTGTCAGTTTTGTCTAACAGTTTTATTTAACAGTTTTTTCTGTCAGTTTTATGTCAGTTTTGTCTGTCATGTTTTGCGTTAGTTTCGTCTTGTCAGTTTTATACGTCAGTTTTTCTGGCAGTTTTATTTGTCAGTTTTATCCGTCAGTATTTTTCTGTCAGTTTTATCCGTGAGTTTTGTCTTAACAGTTTTATCTGACAGTGTTGTGTCAGTTTTATCTGTCAGGTCAGATTTGTCAGTTAGTTTTATCTGTCAGTTTCTTCTTTCAGTTTTATCTAATAGTTTTATATTACAGTTTTATCTTACAGTTTCATCTTACAGTTTCATCTGTCAGTTTCACCCGTCAGTTTAACTAAGTTCTAACATTTGTTTTTTTATTTAGCTGATGAAATACTGCTTACTTACTAATATAAAGAAATAGTATCAGCAAAAAATATATATGATAACCGTTTTTGTTTTCTTATTATCTTCACAGCATGTACATTTTCCAATTTTGTCATTATACCAAGTGATTCTAAGGGCATTAATCTATATAAAGAAAAATAGTTGGCTATCAAAAGTCACCTTAAACCATGTGAAAATCATTGACAAGACTGTTGGTTTCATAACTCACATTTTTCAATGAATAATGTGAGTTCTGTCATCAAAGCATTTCTAATCAAATCAAGGAGTTCTATTTCTCATAGTGTGCTGTATGTCTGCAGCCGTAGGAGTATTATATTATCTCAAAACTCGATTTTTGGAATATATGAGTTATGACTCTGATTGTGTTGTGTACTGCGATTATTTGCCATATCACTTATGGATGTATGCTCTAACCTAACCTAACCTAACATAGGTTTCATTTCATTTTCTGAATTTGCTTGGATTTAATATTATATCTGGTGTTCAAAATTGTGTAATTTTTTAAATACAGATTACCCAGGAAGGCAACGTTTGGTCGCTGGGTATATTCCTGTGGGAGTCCAGTTCATGGGGCATGCTGCCATACGAGAGCTTTACAGATGAAGACGTTATAGCTAACGTTATGTGTGCGGACGGGACAAAACTGCCGCAACCCACCCCGCCCACTGATTACACAGTTTACATGTAAGATTTAAAGTTTCCGCATATAGCAATTATAATAATTAAGTAGTTACTTATTGTCATCGCTGTCTATGAATAGTTAAAATTTAAAAACATGTACAGTACCCTCGTAGTAATCCGCCGCTCTATTATCCGACAACTACTATAATCCGCCATTATTTTTACTAGTTAAAATCACAAAATCAAGCTCTATAATTCGCTGGTATTCGTATGTAAAATTCAATAGGAACAACCTACTGGTAGGAGCAATAATTTAATTGTGAAAAAAGCTGTGGCCCTCCATGAATCAAGCTGATGAAAACTGGGAACCGGAAGACTTGGTTCCACTAGAATTGATTCCGAGGGCGACTGAAAACTCAAAGCTAACTGCGAAATGTTTTAGAAGAATGGATAACAGAAAGTTCTGAGGAGTACTTAAGCCACTTTCGTCTGAAGACGAGCTCGTAAATACATCAAGAGACTTTGATTCTGAGGATGAAGGCAATAATAATTGTCAACCGACCGCAGCTCATACAGTCAAATCAGAAGATGCACTAGCCGAGACTGACGCTTTACCATTGAATGGGCAGATGAAAATAATGGAACCGTCAACACATTCATTATGTTACATAAATCACGAGATGACATAATCTTCCCAACAATATTCAGAAAAAAATAAACGACACTGAACAAGTGATTTTGTTCAGTGATTTACTGTTTAATATGGTAGATATGTAGTTAATAAACCTAGTTTATAATTAATATATATAACTTAATACTTAATTGATTTTCATCATAAAAAAAACCATAAGTTGCCAAACTATTTTTACGAAATACCTGTTTTAATTTTTACACTATTTTGTATTTATGCACTATAATCTGCCGATTTCACTAATTGGACACTTGTCTGGTATTTGGGGTGGCAGATTACTGAGAGAGTACTGTACTGAATAATAATTTATTTACATGGAGAAAATTTCTAGCATTTGACTTTATACCGAAAGCCACATGGCACCAAAATTTCTCAATATAGCAACTGATTCCTGTCATATGTGTCAAGCTTCCAGGTAATGAGTTGATTACTGTCAATGAAATCAGTTCTCTCTCCTCTGAGTGACTGGGAGAGGGAAAATCCTATATATGCGAGAATCTTTGGATGCATTCACATCTGTCATTCCTTCTCTCAGGTATCACATAATGCATGGGTGCTGGCAGCTGGAACCGTCGGCGAGGTGGACAGCACACCAGGTATTCTCTCACCTGTGCAACATTTACAAGACGTGCTACGAGACGACGCGGGGGCACACCGAGGATGATCCTGTCATGCGCAATTTCAATGCGCGTTGGCAGAACCTCAAGCCTAACAGCATTCCGAAGGTCGACAACGGCCTGCCCTATTCCATTCCGTCTTCTGCCGAAGACCTCGACTACTGTGACCTCAAGTTCCCCCACTCCTCTGGCCGTAGCGTGGCCAGCCAGGACTCCATCGACAAGATCAGTGCCGTCTACAAGACCGACGCCGGCCTCTCCGCCGACACCTTCCGAGATCGGCTCAAATCGGACAGCCTAAACAACCTGCACGGATCTTTCGAGTCAGTCAAAGATCCGGCCATCCCCGAAAAAGCTATTGTTGACCTGGAAGATTTACCAATTTTAAACTTTCAAGGACCGCTAGACAGTCTGGAGAATTCCACTATCAGCGATAGTGCGATGAGGGAACGTTTGTTCAGTTCCGCTTCGGCAGAACACCACGGAAAGCCAGTGTACGCTTACAGAGAGAGCTCTCAGGTGGCTCCATGGCTGCAGGACGTGGCGCTAACTTCCCAGGAAGATATGTCTTATATTAAAACAGTCAGCGATGTGATCAGTGATTTGGATAACATGTTGAATTCGGAGAAGACGTCCAGCTCGGAATCCAGCCACCAGACCAGTCCCTCCAGAGACGTCCGCGGGGAACCGATCAAAAGTGAGAGTAGTGAAAACGACGGACTGGCGGATCCCGCCTCGGACGCCATATTAATTAGTGAAAGTGTTAAAGATATATCGCAACGAGTACCTGAATCCGAGACCGCAGAGGGCAGAGAGGGTTACCCCACCCTTGACTTCAGATTGGTGAAGCTGCATGACAAACCGGACGACTGTGACGTCATTCATCCTATGTTCCAGTCCAAGTGTCCCGGCAACGGCCAGGATTACGATTCTCTTCAAGATTCAAGCTACACTCCCGAGGCCTCCAAAGACGATAACGATGCCAAGCAGGAAGGCTGGGGCCCTCCAAGACAGTCCAGCTCTGGATCGGAGACTGAAGACGAAATCTGGAAGAAGCGAATCGAGATGGGTGCAATCACCGAAAAGATAAAACTCAAATCAAAATCAGTCACCGATTTTATGGTTCTTACCCACATCGATATGGATTTCACGGATCTAGAGAGTGAAGATGCTTCATACACGTCTCTGGATAACAAAATTCTCTTTTCCTTGGAAAAGAAATATAGGAAATCGCAATTGGACTCTCCTAAAAAGGATTCTAGTCTGCCGACCGAAGAGTATATGTCTTTCCCGAGAATATCCTCTTCTTCCTTGCTGAATTCCAAACCCGGACTGGACCTGTACAAGTTGAAGAAGAGCCTTTGGAATATGACATTGAAAAATTTGCGACCAACCAAAAGTCTCAACGATTTGACGGGGCTTCAAGCTAAGAATGTCGCCTCATTGAAGGAGTTATTAGTCTTTAAAAGCGGAATGGATTCTTTTTTAGGTAAAACAAAGAGCGCCAGTCTGAGCGACAGGCCTTCAGTTGAGGTCTTCGATCTGTCTCCGGGAGAAAATAATTCCCAGGACTGCCTTAGGACTCCCGACTCTGACACGTTAATAAATTGTCCCAGCATTCAGACGGATAACAATTCACTCGACGCCGATAGACTGTTCAATGAACCCTCAGACAATAATTTGTTTCCGCAATCGGATGAACATTTAAAGAGCACGGAAGACGCTATCGATAGAATTTTAACTTTTCCCCCTGAAAACGGTCCAGGAGCAAATTTAAATTCAGGAAAAACACTTCCCGAAAGTGAGTTAATTGAATCTTTGCCTTCCGAAGCGGAAACATTGCAGTTTTCGTGCAATTTCACCGATGTTAATGCGGAAATTTACTCCGACAATACGCCGTATCACGACGATACCGGATTATCTACCTACAAATCTTTCGCAGACGATCCAGAAGACACGACTTGCTATTTCAATTTACCGGGGGACACAATGTTCTCTCCGTTTGCCGGCAACAAGTTCTCCAGCATGGGTAGCGGAAACTTTGTCAACTTTCTAACGCCTCTGGAAAGCTTAGAGAAAATCAAGCAGGACGAATTGAGGACAGACTCCTTGATGGCGCAAGAAGATCACCTTAAGTTTTCTTCCAATTTCACTGATATTAACACAAATATCAATCAAAAGAATGAATCCAACCCTGAAAACGGTATTTGGGAATCTACAGTTTATTTAGATCCGCCTGACGGAATTTCGAAACAGTTTATCGAGAATGAGAGAAGCCATTATGACTATGATAAAAAAAATATTGAATCTATTGTGGTGCCGTCATATGAATTTCAAAATGATCATACTCCGCATCGTGATTTGATCAAATCGGATAGTTCAAAATCAATTAATAAGGATATTGAAGAATTGCAATCGCCATTCACTTTGTTCAGTGCGAAAGGTGAGAATGTTACGACAAGTACACCTGTAAATGATACTCATGAAAGCGAAGATTTAAAAGAAGATGATTCTATATTACAGATAGACATTTCTAAGATTGATGATAGAAATGTAACTTTAAAACCTGATAAAGGGGATGAAATAACATCTGTTAAAGATGATTCTGTTATTGTAAAACCAGCATTAGAAATTGTTCAAAATGAAAATTTCACTCATTTTAATCAAAGTGATGACTCTAAAGTAACCGAAAGTATTAATGAAACAATGAAACCGGTATTACTTGACGAAATGAGTTCTACTAAAGAAATCCATACAATCAAAACCGAAATTGTTGACAATGTGGATGTTTCTAGAACTGGTGATAAAACTGTGGAGTCTATGTCAAGTGATATTAAAGAAGAAATCGTATTGCAGAAAGATAATTCACCAAGCCATAATGATGTAGATGCTAAGACAACAGAACCTGTTGAATCTGTTAAACAATGTGACGATTTGAACAGAATCGTTGCGGAAGATAATATATCTAGTGTAATTCAGAGTACAAATGCTCCCAGATGTAGGAGTGATATACAAATTGTTGAAGGTGTAAATATTATTGATGACTTGAGGGGCGATAAAGTCTTGTCAAATGAAACAGTGTCAAATGAAAGTGATGATTCTAGAATCAGCAAAATGCTTATTAAAACGACAAGTAATGAAATTCAAAGGGATGTTGATTTGACGGGAGATTTTGAAATGAATTTAAATGATCAATTTATTATCAATGAAGCCATAAATACAAATATTTCAAGTGATATAATGAATGTTCTTGGAATACAAAACATACCTAAATCTAATGATGTTACGTTTGATACCCGTGAAGATTATCAATTTGCGCCTAATGAGGAATGTTTTATGTCAAATTTGAGTGATGATTCCAAAATTGTTACTCCAGTAAAAGCAATAATCAATATTGTCGATAGAGTTGTATTGGATAACGATCGGTCTACGGTTAATCAAAGCGATGATTGTAGAATTATTAAGAATTTGGTTAAAGGTCCTAAATCGACCGTCGATGAGGTTCCACTACTGTCAATGGATTGTAAACCAGTAGATATGACTGGGATCGAATCTCGGTTGATTAACGAAAACAATTTCAATCATGTCAACGATGAAATACTTCCGTTAGAGCAGCAGATGCGGGAGATCAAGCAGAATGAGATCAATAACCTAACTTCGAAGCTCGCCATGGCTGAAAACGAAAACAATCTCAACATTGAATACTCCAGTCCGCCCGCCACGAATGACGAAAACGAAATGGACGAAATAAGCTCCGATGATGACATTTCGAGCTCCCACGGCCACGACAGTGGCCTGCCGACTCTCATCAACAATAATTCCTCAATCAACTGCGAAGCCACACCTCTGGACGACGACCTGATCGAAAGTTTAGATGTGGAATTCATGAAATTAGATATGGAAGCGGAGAGTCTTACGGCAGAAACCATCAAGCCAATGGACGATTACATTTTGCCGCAGACCATCAAGACAGAATTGAAGACGGGACAATCCACGGGATGGTTTTTGCATCCTAAACTGGAGCCGCTGGACGGTTTAGAAAACGGTGGTCTATTTAATATGCCCGTAAAGAATGCGCGTGTCAGTGAACTGTCTAATTCTGTCAGTGTGAGTAACACAGGGAGTAGTGAATCATTGAGTGAAAACAGCACGTCTGATCGGTATTCTCTCGATGTAGACAGTGTAGAAGCACTGAGGAATGAACTAGAGCTGAAACTTCCCCTAGCACAGGTGATTATTGACTTCATTAAACACATGTTCAACTTAAAAGACTACACGCACAAGTTGACCCCATCATAAAAACCAATAAATCTGGAAAAATAAAACTATTTAGCAAGCCATTCAACCTGCAATAGAAACCAAAAATACTACTGATCCGTCAGCTACATATTCACTCAGTAGTGTCACCTCTCACTGTTGTCTGTCTGCCGCTGTGTTCAGACGGGAAGCCTTTTTAGTGCAACAGCCTATTAGAACAATTCATTGTAAAATTTATTACAATAAATATTTTATGATGCTGTTAACTTTTACTCTGCTTTTATAGACAGCTTAAAAGCTTTTTTCATTTAGAATTTAGATGGACCCTAAATATATTAAATTAAAGCTAAAGAAATGTTACTTATCCCAATGATTAAATTAATTGCATGTTAGTTTATTGCACATTCACACTGTTGCTCAAATACATCAAAAACAGCAAGCATTTCAAGTAATATTAGATATACTCATACGGTTATTTCCTTAAATTATTAAATGTATTGATATGTGGAGATATTCCCAACATTAACCCTGAGACTTGAATATATTTTATGAATTGATGGTATTGTATTATTAATTACTACATAACTTAACTATTTTGAATACGGAATATGGTCGACTTGTACCAGAACCAAAACATTCACATTTTTTTATTTTTTGAAACGATTATGTAAATTATATTATCTACATTAGCAGCCACATAAACTGAACCATCATTATTTACAATATTTAGATGGACAATCAGATATTTATAGTCCAAACTGTGCGTTGAAATTTCTTGGGATGAACTTCACTGTCATTTGGCTATTTATTACATAACAGATGGTTACGAATATATATTTAATTTTTTAGAAAATTGGCCAAATATGTCACGAAAACATCGCCGAAGTAGTCCCACAGGAATCTTTGGATGAAACCAATGCATCGGCGACGTCCAGTGACATGGTGACAGACCTGGATTCGACCAACGACACCTCCAAGTCGCCCACCGCAGACGATTTCATGGAAGAAAATGAGATCCCCACGAATGTGCCGCCGCAGGCCGTCAAGAATGAGCTCATGATACATTACAACATGTATGGAGTAGTCCCACTCAGTCCTATTCTTGAGGAAAGCTGGTCCGAATTAAATGACACCGATAGAGGTAAAATATAATATTAATTACTTACATTACTTCTGTACAGTAAATCACTGGTGCATTTTTCCGAGAATTTCGATCCATTTTCGTCTCGCAAGAATCACATTTTATTTCAACGTCTATTTAACCCATTGGGTTGGGCAATTGGTCTGACCATTCCTTGTTTATTATAACGTTTCTCTGAAATTTTTATTTGAATTCTTAACATTGGAAAATTGAAAGGAATAGTAATTAATGTGTCCCAATCACTTTTTCTGGGGTAAAGTATGTATCTACCTTTGGAACCATGGGTTGCATGGTTTCCATGTCTGGAAAAATTCACATATTTTTTCAATATGTGTTTGTTTCAGAGCAAAGACCAAATAGTGTGAAGTGAATGTGTTCCTAACAATCATTTTTTGTAAATAATATATATTATGAATACATATAACCTCCACTCGATGTTTATTACGCTTTGCGTAGGAGAGAGTATGTATAAATATATTGTATGTTAATGCCATATTATATATAAAATGTTATAAAATGTTGTCGGCCTATGGTTTCGTGGGTCCCTGGTTCGAATCCTGGGTCTGACAAATACACATATTGTTTTTCAATTTGTGTTAGAGTCAGAGTATGGACCTAATAAGTTGAGCAAGTGGCTGACATCCATTTTTCGTAAAAACAATCTATTAATGCAAACCTCCACTCCGTGGAGGCCCATATGATCTTATTAGGATCGAACATGGTTGAAATAAAAAATATCTCGCAAAATACTTAAAACACTACCTTTTTCAGATATCGCTAACAAAGATGTGAAGTATGCAAATGAAGATGTGGAAGATCAAGAGGCCGCCTTCAACCGTCTCCTAATGGCATACAACCATTCCCTGGGAGGGGCCCCTGAAGACTTGAACATCAGCAATGGATCATCACCGTCGTGGGTGAACACTTCCAATAATTCAGACACCTGCGGACAAGCCGTCACCTCCTTCCAGTGGCAGCAACCTGTCGAAATGGTGATGGGCTGCGTGGACAACCCCAATGTTAGTGGTCTCAGTGACATCTATTCTGAAGCGCTTCTGTCAAATATGCACAAGAAGGGTTCACCGTCTTGTGATACTGCACCGCAGGAGTTCGACAGCCTAGAAATGGAGACAGAAATTGATAACAATATTAAAGAAGGCTCCAAGACAATTATTTCAATGGCGTCCGAGGCATTCATTTTAAGTCAAGATGAATCACCTGTGAAAGAAATATTTGACACGGCTTTAGCTGATATATCTGGTATATCAAATAATTCAAAAACTGGTGATAATTCTGTGGCTATTGGAAATTTCAATAAAGAAAGTCCGACAGAAATTCCGCCCGTGGACGATGGTAAATCCAATGTGAAAGAATCTGGCAATAATACGGTGTCCGATTTCACAGATGATTTGTCAAATATTTCCAATATATCAACACCAACATTTGTCTCCGATATGAACACTTGGAACGATTCTGAAACATATGTTAAAAGCACGACCGAGGATCAGAGCGAGTCCGATAATACTTTGAGTGCCTCCGATAATATCATGCAAAAGACATTTATTATCGAAGACAAAAAATGTATACCCAATGATGAATCTATGGAATTTAATAATTTAGTCGAAGAGCTGCCGGAAGATTTTGTCGACGTGTCGAGTAATGTATCACCGCTGCCGTGTGAGAACAAAACTGAAGTTTTGCCGGAGACAACTATTTCTGATAGTCAAAGCAGTGATATAACTAAAAAATCTTTCGATATCGGAAGCGTAGTGTCGCATGCCACGCAGATTCCGAATTCTTTGTACAATGTTGCGATCAAATTACCTGACGATACAAATACGGACACGTCAAATCTGTCCCTGCCATCTATGCCTACTATGAATAGTTTAAATGAATCGGAGGCTTGCGTGACGCCAATGTCTGCCCACAACAGTCTATTTGAAGCCGATGAGGATAAAGTACAAAAATCTTCCAATCATGAAAATAAAATGTTGACAACCCCAGAAGATAAAGCTAACGATTTCCCTGTTGATGACTTAAGTGTTTTGAATGAGTCGTGTGAACCCAGTTTGTTTAATGATGCCATAAATATTAGTTCGTTGTCGTCTTCTCATGATAGTACAAATGATACGCAAAAAGAAAAATTACTGAATTCAAACAGCAATAGTAACTCGAGAGTGAATCCGATTATAGCGGTTACTCATGATTTTCTAGCTTCAGAAATATCCATGGCGCCTTTTGTTGATATAAAAACAAATGTAAAGATTTCTCACAGTGAGTCAGATATGAGTAATACCGATTCTAAAGAGTTCAGTTTACAAAACAATGCACGTGTGACATCTTCTCCCAATAATACGTCAAATGGCATGCAGATGTCGTTTAAATTGGATATGTCAAATATAACAGATTCACAAAAATCACCCTTGGTCTCTGGCAAGACTGTCATAGAGCAGAGTGGTGATAAAATAACCAACCAAATAGCAGATGTTACACCGAATGCGGAGACAGTTTTTAACGAATTCATTACTCCAATGGCACCTAAAGATTTTACAGATAGTATTATTAAAAAAATGAAGGATCATGAAAGTTTTTCCACTACTCACAATGATGACGAGGCATCTGTAGAAAATATACCAACTACAGATGGAAAAACAACAAATAATTGTTCTTTGGATAACTCTAATGGTAAACAGCCTATTGATTTAGAAATACAGAATAATGATAATTCAAATGATATATGCGACACTTCCGTGGATAGTATACTCTCACACGCGACAACTCCTTCTGAAACAGTTGATTCTATCGTACCATCTCCGAATTCAAATAATTTTGACGTCTATCAATCGTCAAATTTGAAACTTGACATATTAAAAAATGATATAAACTCGTTTATATCCAATGAAAGATCACCGATGGGTATTTTAAGCAGTACGCCTCAAATTTTTGACGGGTCGGATGCTCCATTCGTATGCATGTCGGTTGAGGATTTGGCGGCGAAGACATTGCCCGACGCTGCTTCGAAAGATTCACGGGAGGGCGGTGAAGCGATCGACGTTCTCATCGATACGCAGTTTCACTTCTTGGATTGCCTCGAGTCTCCCATTATCGGCGATGAGAACTCCAGAGACAGGATGTTGGGAAGCGAGAGCAGCGAAGGGGGCAGTCAAACGGAGGATGTGAAGAACTCCACCGATATTCATCCGCCTGAAGTATCGTCGCCTGATATCAGTCAGATATATTTCTCTGGTAAGTGGTCATTTTTGACTTCATTTCACTTCAAGCGAGAGTGTGTTCAAAGATTGGAAAGGAATATTGTTTGATTTTAAATTTAATAACAGTTAATTTTATGGAAAACTTTTTTCGACGTGTAAGATGTTTTTTTATCACATTGGGGCCCTGGCAAATTAGTCTCAGCACAGGTGTGAATTTTGCTACATATGTCTTGCAATCAATGGCTGAGTGGTAACAAGTTGGCTTATAAAGTAGTGGGTCTCGGATTCGAATTCCGATTCTGGCAAATTCACATGGTGTTTGGACTCAGAGCATAGACTGAATAGGCTGAGCAAGTGACAGATCCTTATAGAATTGTAGAGCCGGTTAAAAAAAAATGTCTGCCTCCCTTTTATATTCATAAAGAAGTTTTTTTTTCATATCTTTGACTCACTTCAATTCTTCTGTCTTGCAACGTGGCCAACAGATGTTGATCTCTGATTGCGAACCAAAGGCTAATAACTCTTACCAATTAATACTTGAGTATATGTAATTAGTAAAATTTAGTAAGTAAGTTATCCCAGTGCAAACATATTCTAATGATTTTTCTCGTTCGTGACAACACAGGTCCTACAAACGACGATATGATGTCGACATCTTTCAACGAGTCGAATTCATCAACGGACGACTTGTTTCACTCTCTCCAGAGCCTGCCCAATGTCCACCTCAAAAAATTAGAAGACATGAACTTCGTTCCGCCGGAGCGTCTCAAGGAATGGGAGTCGGAGAGCGATGACTCGTCCAGCGGAGAGTTCGTCTGGAAGGTACAATCTGCCATCTGATCTATTGACATATTGTGAATACCATTATCAAAACTAAAACAGTTTTCTATACGTGATAAATAGTCGGTTTACATTGTTTTTTTTTTTTTTTTTTTTTTTTTTGTATCGTGCACACGCTATTTTGAATTAACTGATTTGATAAAATGTAACTCCATCGTGAATTTTTGCACATTACTAGAATATACATGGTATAGTTTTATTAATTATACCATTACATCAAAAGATCGGTCTACTTTAAAATTGAATGAAGAAGAAATACCAGTGGCGAAGGGTGGAGGTAAGCTGTTAAGATCTGACATAAATAGTGCGTGCTAAACTCTTTCAGTCACAAATTTGTTTTCATTGAACTAAGACTACAAAATGCAGATAGTGTTGGTTAGTTTTTAAAAATCAATTAAACCCTGCCTAACCAAACCATAATAGTTTAGGTATGCTATGGGCGATGCGACAAAAATACTGCTCACCTTTTCAGTCATGTTTATTTTCGTTGAATTAAGAATACATAATATTACAGATGGTGTTGGTTAGTTTTTTTAAGTTCATTAAGCCTTGCCTAAACCAAACCATATTAGATTAAAAATATTCTTCTATCCATGAAATATCTAAAATTATGTATTATTTAATGGCATAATTTTAGGAATTTAAAAAATATAGATGAATATTTTTTGACTATTATCTATAATGGCTAGGTTTACGCAGGTTTTAATTCTAAAAACTAACCAACACTATCTGCAATTTACAAATTAGTTTTAAGTCTTTGTTCAAAGAAAACAAATACGTATGACTGACAAAAGCTTAGTGTGCACTATTTATGTCAGTTCCCAACAGCCTACCTCCACTCTTCGCCACTGAGACATGCTGATATTATCAAAATTTTTTCGAACATGATTTAATCAATGAGAGTTTAGGGCCTGGTTGATAAATCTAGCGCTCTCAAAAAAATATCTTATTTTTTTCAATTTTTGTAATAATTAAAAATTGTTGATATTTTGGTATCACTTGTAATACTTTTCTTCTGATATGATACTGATCCATACCAAGTATCGATTCTTTCGATATAACGACCCTACGTAAAACTAATAACTCATGTACCATTTTTCTGTGTCACGAGAGTAAATTTCTATACATACATAATTTGAAAACACCTCAGAGAAATATCTACATACTTATTAGAAAACATGTTTTTTGAAAAGAATACGATGCCATTGAAAGCCATGCTTATATAAAATCAATGTGTCATTTTTAGCATATTCCGAAATGATTGAAGACATGTAAGGAAAGAAAACAGATGATAACAGTATGTTGCATTTATTATAATTTAGTGATGACTGTCATTTTATAAAGTGGAATTTGCTGTACAGCAGTAGACAATGATCGGTAGAGGCTGTTTTACATGATATTGTAAATATCATTGGTGTGTACTGGATCCTCGTTCAATAGAAGCAGTTTCGAGATTGATGCTTGAGTGCGGTAAGAGAATGGCGCTCTCTCGTACAAAAAAATATCTTTCTAGTTTACCTAATTAAATTTAGACTTTGGTTTGCAAACCTATGTTCTTTGGTTATCTAATGTAGGTCTGACAACCAAAGTCTAATTTACTTTATTTTAAATAAAAATTTTATAGACAGTTCGGCTCCCCTCATTTTTTTTTTATGATATGAGAGTTGTCACTCGACTTTTCTTCATTACTTTGACACACACCATGAGCTCCAACTGTTGACAGAAAAATTAACTACTCAACGAAACTCATTCCGTTTTGGTTCAATTGATATGGTTCAATATGATTCAAGAAGGTAGCAACTGTTCTGGTTATACTGAATTACCGTGTTGTAGAAATCATTCACCTCCACTTTTGGAAATAAAGGTGTACAGTAAAACCCCATTAATACAAACACGTTAATTCGAAATTTTCACGAAATTTCATAAAATCTGTTATGCTTAAAATTAGCTATGTTTAACAATTTTATAAAATTGTATTCCGTAATTCGATTTTTTTTTTTGATTTTCCGTCCTGTCGAAATTAACGTAGTTTTACTGTATTTTGAACGTCTGATATTTTGTGGCCCCAGAACATTTTTTTAAGATTCAGTTAATTTTCGAGATCCATAAATGTTCAGCAGGACACAGGATTATACGGGAGAAGTATTATTCTCAAATGTGCCTCAATGCAATTGAAAATGCTTCATTTGAATTACGAACCTCCGTACACTTACATATATATGTCACCCGTGCCTGAATGTACCACATACTATTTATTGTCATCACCTCTACACATTCTAATGTAAATATTTATATTAGCAATAATAATTTATATAATGCCACTTAGAAATTAATTAAAGCTTTCTAAAGTCTTTATTTTATGTACGCGTTGTTATATTATTCTATTAAGTCATCTCAGCTTACTGTGGGATATTATTTATTTTAAATATGGCAACACTTACCTACAGTAAATAGGTGTTCAAAAATTCTTGGAGACTTCACGACTTTTATTGATGTAACAAAAATGATTGTTCGAATCTATTTATTTCTTATTAACACCGGATTAATAATCTATTTTTTTTTTAAATTATGAATCTCTTGATTAAAATAATCACTAAAAGAATGTGTGCGATAAATAATATTCTTTATGTTTCGTTCTGATTGTTTATTTTCTATATTTTTCTAACCGTAGAAGATAATGATTAATTTCTATAGAGTTTAATTCCTCCATTTTGTTCATGAGTTTCAAATCAAAACACACCTCTAATATTATTTCTGTTCTTGGTATAGGAGTTACATGAATTTCTTGCATTGTCTGTATGCAGAAGGGTTTCAATAAATTTAACATTAATTAATTAATTATTCTTAATTGGTAATTATTTAATCAATTGATTAATTTTAATTAATAATTATTTAATCAATTGATTAGTTTTAATTGGTAATCTTGTTTAAAGTACCATAATAACATCACAACCAACGGTGGTATTCTTGGTAGAGCGGGGCCATGTCAATAGGTTGAGCGAATGTCTATGAACCATTCCCAAAAAAAAGGGTGTTTGTTAACTTTATCTCCTTTCTGTGGAGGTCGATATCCTCCGTTTAGGAGTTATGTGTTCCGTGATTAAACAACATTTTACAAACAAACAATGCAAGAGGTTTGCGGGCTACTCTGAATGAATTGATCTTTAATACATATTGTTATCTTACCTCATTTCAAAACATTGATTATTTATTGAAATAAGTATGACAAAGTCTTCTATTTCTAAGCGTTATTGCTGATCTTTTTGTGCAGTCAATAACATTAGCAGTCGGTTTTAATGAACGTATAATGTAATATATTATTGGACATTTAAAAAAAATACTTAATACAGTTTGGTGCTTTCGCTTGGAATTTATCAACTTATTATAATGTAATTCAAATTTCTCTCCTATCTTATTAAAAATCATCAATATACATAATATAGTTTGATTTTTAATTAAATTTTTTAATAAAATCACCGTTATTACAATGTCGATAGAGTTAATTTTTTAACTACATTCTACAGATTAGATAACAATACTGTAAAGACATGAAAACTGATTTGCATTAATCACTCATATTGCGACGTTGGTACAGTTGGTACTTTTCAAACACTGCAAATTTGCATTTACATGTTTATGAAAGAATGAAATTTATGTGACCAAACCCAGATGTGTATGAGCGTCATTTACAAGGGTCCTTTTATTTTTCACATGCCGTGTCCATTAGTAAGTCAATGCCTGTAACCAACCCTGGTGAACAGATTTCTAATTGAAGCACCAAATTGCATTTACTTTGTACGTAGCCGCAATGTCTAAAAACTGTTAAAAATACGTTTTGGCAATTGAAATACGTAATAGCTATCTAAAATTATATATTGGGCATGTCCAACTTCAAGTAGGATGTGATCTAACATCCAGTATCAAAATTAGCAATGTTCTACCCAACTGCCCCATTGTTATTGTTTAACTTGAACAAATGCATTGTATTTGGCGGGGGACACTGGGCATCACAAATTTAACGACAATACAGATTTTCTTTCACGTGAAAATTCTAAGTTTTGATCTTTACTGGCCACTCGCAATCGTTAAAATATTCTCCCACTGTGCCGAGAGAAAGAGCCTATTGCCCAGTGGTAAGCGGAAACTATGGCTCACTTTAAATAAAGCGTAGGGATTTACATCCTCTCTTTCTCTCACTTCTGTGGCATGCCATGAGTGATGCATTTCAAATCAAGCAATACGACGAGGTCATGTGAGCTTCCTCATCGTTAATTTTAAAATGACTTTTGCATAAGCTGGTTAAAAAAATAAATGGGAATGGTTAATGCTTCACTTTCCATATCTCAATTAAATCATACATTACTACTGAAACTATATTTTTATGAGTTAATACTTATTATGGGATCGATGTGTTGGATATGCCTTTTATATATTATTAAAATAGCGATTCTATCTACAAATAATAGTATCCCCGTAATGATATTCCAATATCCATTTCACCAATAAAATTATAATACATCCATGTTTTGAAGCTTCCATCATACAATTATGTGGAAAACTTTATTTATTCTTCTGTATTTGTTATATAAATAATATATTATATTATACATTCATAATAACTGTATTTATTTTTGTTAATTTTGCATGTCTATTTTAATTGTTTTATTTTTCTCTTACATATTACGCTTGTGCAATGTTGTCTTGATATTTAATACGTGCTTTGTCTGGTTGTGGGGTGGTATTGCTATTCATTGCAGGAGGGAGACAGAGAAGAGCCTCTCACAGAGACCTCCCTTTCGCACTTCCTATCGCCTTCCACACCGGTAAGTCCACATATAACATAGCTACTTACGGGGAGCTCCACTACTTGCAATCAGAAAAAAAAATGTTTGCTATCGATTCAATAGGTCATGATTATAATAACGGTATAAGTTACGCAACGAAATGTAAACCATTGATCCGTCATATACAGTAGAATCCTGATGTATTGTGTGCCCAGAATTCACAATAAAAATATTCAAAGTTCAATCAGCATTGAAATTAAAAATCAATAATTCAATGGATGTTATCATTGAAATGAATTCCATATGCAAGTGTGCATTCTATTTATAGATGTTATGACTGGAGTTTCCAAGACCAAGGTTACGTTTAAATAATGTTTCAGCAAAGATAAAGAATACATATCAGTTCAAAAGAAAAAGAACATTTTCGAAAAGGTAAAAGAACATGTGTACGTAATATGCTCCAAACCAATTTGTGATTTTAAAAAAAAATTTTTTTTCCTTTATTTACATTTTTTAGTCAGTCCCTTGAAAAATGTAAAACCGGGGTTTCACTGTATACATCACAGTCCATTGATGAGGGTTGTCTATTTTCGCATTGTATCATTGTCGACTAACATAATATTGTAAGTTGAGCAGTTTTGTACTGTTCCGTAAGATCAGTTTTAGTGACTTGTTTTTTGCCATTTAGCATTGCTATGTAGTGATAAAGCCTAAAAATTAAATAATAACGAAAATAGCAATAACCCTGAAGAATATCAGTGTGGTGGGACGATGGCACAGTATGGCGAATGGTGTGACCACTAGCATAAAAATACAATGTACTGTATTTTTAAGTTAACCTACTTTCTAAGTTAATTAAAGGCAAGTGTTTAAGAAAATAGCTCCCCTGATGATGACATCGCGATTAATGTACTGTAGGTGATCTCTTAGAATGAAACAAATTTCACTGTGAAATGGATCTTTTTTCTAAAGTACACAACCGTTGTTGACTAGAATATAAATTCATTTTCCATTTTGGTACATAGTACCCTCAGACATAGTATTAAATTTTCATAATTCTGTATTGAAATGATTCAAACCCTTAGTTTATTTTGTCATTTATATTATTTTCCTACAATTATAAATAAATTATATTATACAATCAGTTTTATTATGGAATATTTATTCCCGCTTTTGTGGTGCTTGGGTGCAGTGGTGAGTTTTGTATATAACTGTCATGTTTTCTTTTTTTATGTAAAAAGATAATATGTATTATTTTTATTTATCCATATGTTATTATGATATCTGTCATCAGTCTTATCTATAATATAAAATGTGACCCTCTCTCTTCAATGATAATCCATAATAATATTGTCATTATGTTCACTGTATTACTTCACCAAAGACTTTACTATGTATCTTAGTTTGTAAAATTTCATGGGCGGTTTCGAATCAATTTGTAGACTATTTTGCTTCTGGTTAGACGTGCTGAAGGAACGTCTTCTCTATTAAGATAGGAGCTAACTAGAGTTATCTGGTATCAAAGACAGAATCCTAAATCCAATTTTGCTCAAAGATGAGATTGTTATTGAATATGATAGTATTATTGAATATCTACCTCTGTACAGAAAAAAAGAGTTTCTTTAACATATATAGATGTGACTGGCTGAAACCTAATCTCGATTTTGTACACAAATCAGCAGAAGCAGGTTCGTCAATCGAACAGTCTGGATTTCGGTACGATACCCGAGGAGATGGCATCACCGTCTGCGGAGTCAGGCGGCGGCTCCGGGGACGACGAGGAAGTGGAATTCGTGCCGTCCAGCTGGGACTACCTCGCCATGCCTTCCAAGAGCGCTCTCAAGAGTGCAGACACCAGCCAGAGCGTAAGTGGGGTTCAATCTTTTAATGACGTAAAAAATATGCCGACGGCGACTTATTAACGCTTGATTACATCATCACAGTTCAGGCGAAAGTGACCATCAGCAGAAATGGCAGTTTTGAATTAAATATGCCAATGGATTCAGAAAGCTAGCCACAATCACTAAAAGGCACAAAATACCGAATCTGACAATCGAGAGCAAAATCTCGAAACTTTATTTCTTTTGATTTTATTTGTAATTTGCCTAAATATAATAGATATAATTTAAATACATACGTCATAAAATAATTATCTCTTAAAATTCACCGTCATTTTCATGCATGAACATCATATTTCCTACATTATATCTAGAATGAAACTGTCTTAAGTCTTTCATCATTTTTTTTTAATGAAGTGGAAGTTGTGCTGATTTTTAATAATAATATATTACCCGTCTCTCATTCCTCAATCGATTTCTTATTTTGATCATAAAAATAGTAGAATAAGCAAATTTCCAAGAACGCTGTCTGTCTGTGGCGAACGCTGGAGGTATGCTTGAGTTCCAACATAAATAGTGCAAACTAAACTTTCTCAGACATACTTATATGTTATCATTGTACCATCTGCAATTTGTATTTTTAGTTTAATGAAAACAAATAAGTATGATCGACAAAGTTAGCATGCACTATTTATGTCGTATCTCCACAGCCTACTTCCACCCTTCATCATTGCTCCCAATCCCCCATGTGTAAAAACTATATAAATCTTGTTACAAATACATCATCTTCCATTTTATTAAAGGTGCGGTGCGATGATGTTACTTCGGTTTCATTCTAGAAAACAAAATTTTTTACTCATTTTTTTTCAAAACATTGGCATGACTAGACGGAAAGGTTTTGTTCTCTGCTGATATTTTTAAGTAAACTAATCGGAAATTGCATTGGCTTATAGTTTAGCATTTACCAAAATCTCAGTGTTAGTAATTTAGATTGTAACGGGCCTGGTAAATAACAAAAAACGCGTGTCTTAGTTGTTACTTGCGTTTGTATAGATAATTACTTACGTTTTGTAAGTATTTTCTGAGAATAAGCCGAGTAAAAATAAACACCTTTTCTTATTTACCTGACCCAATCACATTACAGGTGTTTTGAAAGGGAAAACATAGTTGAATACTTCACAGCGACTATGTTATTATTTACAGCCTTTCCAGCTAGAGATTTGGTACTTACTACTGAAATATTCAAAATTTACTATTTGTTTTTAAGTGCAAGAAGATATTATAATAATGGTGTCTCTTTGGTTCTTCTTTTTCATACGTCGTGATGTATGAGAGAGAAGTACATATTATTTTATTCTCATTTTTGCATTATTTTATACCCCGCCCAAGTTTTGTATTTAAATTATTACCGTAGCGTTGTGTACGAATGTTTGCCAATCAATGAAAGATTTGATATGACTCATCACTCCATATTTTGTTCATATTCAAATTAGACATGACATGGAAAATATCATAGAAATAAGTACACTTAGTACTACACTGAATATTTAAGAATTGATAAAACCATGTCCACCTAAAATAAATCTCACACAAGTGGAATATGTCAATATCCAAAGTGACTTGATTGAAGACAGTTATTGTCCACCCAATAGGCATTATTAATACTTTGGACGCGGAAGACGCACACGGCGCGTAATGACCAGGCGGCCGATCGATGTAATTAACGTGCATTTTAAAGGGGGCAATTAAAATCTAATTATATAGTCAGCAGCGAATGCGTTAATGTATGTCCATGTATACCATAATATGAGTCAGTTATTCTCTACTTGTTCCATGGTTTGTGAGTACGAATCACTACATACGATTCTTAATGTATTTAGTTTTTGCGTTGTATTATAAATGGTGTAACAATGTCTGTACCTTAGAGCTCAAAGTGCGGAAGTCACATTTTTATCATTTTTTAGTCAAGTATGCAGATTTAAATATGTATTCACGTTCTCTTAATGCTGAAAATTTGGGAGTCCAATGTCACATGGTTTTCAAAATACTTAATAACTATATAATAAATACTTGAATCACAGGCAAAATACGTTTTGGACACGGTCGCGATAAGTGAAATTTCTGCGATCAACGAGAGGTTTGATTAACAAAACAATTTAAAATATGAATACACTTTATTAATAAACCAAACAAAATAAACGTCATGCATAAAAGAGTAAAATAACATTCATTTTAATCCGCGTTGCAAAAAAGAATCTATATAGTTTACCGTGCCTGGTCTGTCTGCATTTATTATTTAACATTTGTTAATCACTGTACGTAGGTGATATCACTCATTACAATGATTTCTGAGATGTGGCACATGTCAAAATAAATGCGAGACAAAAAGAATATTATTAACAATTGATTTCGAAGTAATGAATTCGCACTCACCAAGGACGCGATTAACGAAGGTTATCTGTATTTTACGACACATTCTTGGAGCAAGGTTCTCATTCGTTTACTAACTGTGTAACACATAAGACTTGAAAAGTTGGGCATTCATAATGTTGCTTTATTATATCAAAATACACATTCGGATTCAATGTGTTGAGGAGATAGTCCCACAATAGAAGTTATTGTTTCATGAGAGTAAAAATAGAAAGTTAACATTTTTTTTTATTTTATCGGTGGCGTTGGGTCATATCAAAACTCTTATCGGCTGAACCATGGAAGTATGTGTGTATTTTGTGAAATTTTGATTACATTTTTCCATTTTATCTCAATGTGCTGCCATTCCATAGGAAGAGGATTCCTCGAGTAGCGTGAGTTCGACGCACTACATTTTAAATAATATCTAAACTGCTCTATATTGTCTTGTATCGCTGAAATAACGAAGTTACTACGTATTACTGTATCACAAGTGCTGCCAATCAAACCATCGCAGTAACGATGGTCAAGATAAAATTGTGATAATCAACCTATGGATGGTTTTTTAGATGCATGCAAAAAAAGCGCTTTTAGAAATTCATTGTTAATTATTGCCGAAAATGCGATGTATAGGTAGCCCACGGTAAGGCGATCGCGGTGATGTATTTTGAACACTGTCGCAATAATTGAAATTTCACCATCAATGGGGGATTTGTAAAACAAAACAATTTAAAATATGAAAACACTATTAATAAATTTAACAAAAATGTTATACATCTAAAACTAATATACTTAACGGCCCCACATGCCCCACGTTATTTAAATAGTAATGAATTTTACTAATGGTTTTATAAATGCGTTTAAAAATTAATAAACCTAAAAAATCTTAACACCACTGCACATGGATGTTCTGAAATATGACTATATTCTAAAACATTAGATCGAGAGGTTTAAAAGAATTCTATTTTATGTGATATAAATACTTAATGCAGTCATAAATGTTTAAAATAAATATAAAGGATAATAAGGCTTCAATATTGTATAAGTAGATTATCTACAACGTTTAAGGAATGTCCAGGGTTAAGTGTTCCAAAAAACAATCTACATAGTTTATACTCCTTTGGCCTGTCTGCTCTTATTGGTGTCATATAATTAATGAATGTTAAATGATCTTTTCGTACGCGCGTGATTCCATTCATTATGATGATTCCTGGTATGTGGCACATGTCAAAATAAAGGCGGGACAAAAAAAATATTTTTAAAAATCAATCGCAATGAATGAGGGTTACCTGTACGCTACTACGCTTTCATTTTGATGTACGCTATTTAAATTATATCCTGCAGGAAAATGGAAAGAATATTATTTAATTTGTGGCTATAACAGCTTCGGGAGTAAAAGTATACATACACATGCTGTCGTGTCTGCCAAAAAGCCACAGTCCGCAGGTTCAAATCGCATGAAATGTAAAAAAAAATGCCATCAATTTACTTTCCGAGATAATAATAGGCAAACATTACATTACTAACATGTGTGGGAGCATCTGGTTTTTGTGTACGTTGAGGTATGTCTAGTAAACTTCTCACAAAATTCACACTGGCTACCAAGCATTTAACGTAAAAAAAGTTTTACCTCATTCTCATTTAATCACTTGAGCAACCCTCGTGAGAGTGTTTAGATATCTTCACATTGCAACGATTCATTCATACGCTAGGTCCATAAAGAGCGGATATAGTGACAAACATCTTATCTCCCAATTTTAGATTACGTTGCATGCATGCGATTTACACACACATCAAATTACTGTAACCTTAATTTGTATAGGATTTTGTATATTATCCAAAGTCCATTTAAGCCAAAATAATCCCAAATGCACGCATTGTGAATTTAGATACCTTCTTTAAATTTAGTTCATATTATTCTATTAATAATTATTATTGGATGTTGTTATACTGTAGTCATTTGTAGTGGACACTGGATTACTATAAAAGTGAGTTTCTTTTAGATAACATGATTTCAAAATGTGGGTCTATGTTCTTTGTAAGTCAAAATTTTATGTGTCAGCTGTAGTTTTTAATAATTACGCATGTACAAGTATATCTACTTCTTAAAAAACTCATTCAACTACATATTCATATTTCATTCCTTCAGTTAGTGTGTTTTTTATATTGTAGGAAAAAAGTGACAAAAACAAATTTATAACGCAAAAATGACACCAATAATTAAAGCGATTGGTTTCAAAGTCGGCAACCTACATTTTTTTTTAAATATTTTTCTTGATTGCGATTCTGTAAATACTTTTATTTTCTTTTATTTTGTTAACTGTCAATTCATGGTGGAACTGCATTGTATTGTTGTTTTTATTTAATAAAACACATTTTTTTTGTAGTGCTTATTCCACTTTTAATCAAGAGATTAGGACAGATTTCGTCCGCCTCAGAGGGACATTTTCAACTGTTGAGTGTGAAGTTGTGAGTTGAAAATGTCCCTCTGAGGCAGACGAAACCGGTCCTAATCTCTTGATTAAAAGTGGAATAAGTACTACAAAAAAAATTGCGTTTTATTAAATAAAAACAACTGTAAATACTTTTGCAAAGTTGTTTATATTCATCAGCCGCCATTTTTTATATTCTACTACTAACTTTCAATATGATTTTTTATTAATTATGTCGTTAAGGACATTATATTAAGCTATTCACTTTTTCTAATTGTTTACTAACACTTGTCCTAATTTTGTTTGACGGTTTTTTGCAATTATCTCAAAATGGCGGAATATGGAGGTTGTCAGTGTTGAAACTAACACTTTCAATTTTCATCGAACTTGTAGATTTTTTGTTACTTGTTATAATAGAATTTACATTTGGTTACGAGACACTTACGATAACGTTTAAGCCTCGTATTCACTAGGGGACAAAATGTCCTTCAACACGACGCACAACATAGAGTGTACGTGTTGTCCAACATTGCACACAACATAGTGTGGCATTTCTACGTGACTCGGGACATGTTACATGCTGTCTTCTCAAGTAAGCGCACGGGGCGAACGTCTCCCGCATCAGATGTTGGCGAGTGTAGACGAGTGCGCAACATCTACTCGAATATCCACTTTTCTTTCTCTTTGAAGTAAGTAGTTCCGCGCACTCACCACCTTTTCTTTGTTTCTGACGTTTCAATAAAATACTTGTTAGAATAAATATGTACGCAGGACTGACCAACACAATCTTCTCGGGTGACATTTCTGCGACAACTAATGGTGCTGGTGTGTACAAGTAAAATGTTCTGCGATGTTGTTCCCGAGACATCGATGTAGATGTTGAGCGTCATGTCCCGCGACATGTTGCTCCATTTGTCACCTAGTGAATACATGGCTTTATCGACAATGGCATCTTTGTTGATTGACTTATCTCCCTTCTCCTTTCGCACACGGAATTAAGAAGGTATGATTTCAAATGATCCAGTTTTGTAAAAGAACATATTATTATTGTTGTAAGGGTTGCGCACAATGAATCAAATTTACTATATTTATAGAATTAATGATAACCATTTCAGTAGTATAATATATTCATGTGTCTTTGTTTTTGTCAGTTGTATATATACCATTGTCATATAGGAAGCCTGAAGATGCCGACAGGCGAAACCTCGGTGGAATGTCGATACGGAAGTGTTCAATCATTTTTCAATTATATATTTGTTTTAACAGGAGGGCAGGAAGAGAGTGGTCTTCAAAAAGCAGAAGTATCACTGCGTGTACGAGTATCCCCGAGAAATTTCTGACAACGAAGCCGATTCGCCGCAATTACCTGACTATTCTCCCTATTCAGGTAAAAATATCAACTTGAATGGATTATAGATTGATTGTTTTTTATTTATAATTGTTTTTTTTTCCTTTTATTATTTATTATTTTGTTTTTAACTCGCAGACTGGCAAACTTTTGGATTGCAAGACTTGAATTTCGACAATCACCTCGGTTCCCATCACGATGATCGCAACTTCATCTATACAATAGGTATTTTATTTTACGTTTATTATTTTTTAACATTTCGTTATCCCGTTTTCCAACTTGCCGTCAGGAAAAAAATAATTACCATTAGTATTTAGGGTCGATCTCCATTATTTTGAAGTCTTTCCTGCCAGGAAATTTAAACTAATTCATCAGAGTGTCAGATTTATTTATTTAACACACAATTTCACCTATACCTTCTCATTCTTAATTACCATCCAGCTTTCCACCAATCATACCGGTTTGTAAGTCTTATGCTTCGTGGAACTTATTTAAATAAGTCAACTTATGCATTAATCATCCGATTTTTGGAAAATAGGTAACTAAACTAATGGCAAAATATTGAAACCAAAATGGCAAAGTCGATTTCAAATAGCTACGTTTTGTGAACAGAAATAATTTTTAAGTTTCAGACAAACATAATTGTGTTGAGTACCAATTGTCTATGCAAACACCAACCGAAATGGAATGAATAATATGCAACCATTTAATTGATTGATTGATGGAGAATTTTTGAATAATATTAATTAACACGGATAGAGTGTTGTCATTTCAATAATAAATAAAAATAATGCGAGGAATACCTTATCCGCTGGTAACACTGATAAAGTAACGATTAAATCATTTGAAGTTTATATTATTAACTATCATTTATGGTTATTCATTTATTATAGTGTGCATTTTGCATACTTTAATTTATAGAAAATCGCAATTTAAAAAATGGCAACATTTTGATGTTAGTCATGTTAGTTAGTTTTGAATAAAGTCAACATTCTATGCATCAAGTCCTTAGTCAACAAATTCCCTATTCTATTTTACTTATTGTAATCAATATTAAGCCTAATTTGGGAATATTAATGAAAAAATTCGAATACCTATCTAATAATTATGTTTACTTATCTTTTCTTCTTATTTTGTTTTTGTTACTATTTTATGTGTTAATTTAATTGCCATCTTTGATAATGTATGTACTTAGATAATGTGTCATAAACATTTTAATAAATTTGAAATTATTTCAGACAATCCAGTGTCGGACGATGACTTCTTTATTTCGTCATCAACACGCCCCTTCGAGAACTTCAGCCTCCTAAGCACGTCCAGTCAATTCTTCCCTGGACAACATCTCTCCCTCCTGGACAACCCGCACCAAAGTGCGGATGACAATATGGATAATTTCGAAGCGCTGCAAAATGCGTTGGGTCTTAACGGACCCACACCGGCTGTCGACCACACCCAGACCCAACTCCACCGACCTTCAGATTTTATCACGCCAGATTCCGGCACCGAAGACGTAACTCCCGCATCACTGTTAGATTACGAATTTAAGCACCAATTCTTGGGAGAGGAGCCAACTTCATCAACGACTGTCGTATATAATCCAAACGGAGGAAGTGTAGACGTCCAAGATGTTAAACAGCCTATTTTACCAACCGAGCAAGAAATAACTATTTCTTCGGCTAATAAGTGTACTTCGTTACCTGTCAGACAGTTTTGCGGTACATTGATTCTTCCCGAACGAGGGTCACCGAGCGGCTCTCTGACCCCAAGTACGCCGTCTCCTTCGGCTTCGGGTCAGAGCAGCCACAGCTCCGGATCCACCTCCCCTCTGCCGCCACCCTCTGCTACCCTGGGAGGACTCCGTCACACTAGAGACAAGCTCAAGCTGGATCTGCCTCCCAGTCCTCTCGCCAGAAACTCTCCCAACATTCTTACGTCCGGCAAAAATGCAAATAAAGATATTAAAATATTTGATTTCAAAAACGTTGAGACGCCGCATCTGCACGAATTGCATAAGTCACTCACAGAAACCTTTGCAGACCAGCGGAAGTTCACGGTGACTTCGGTGCCGGAACCTTTCCCGAATCTAATCAATCCTATAATTAACAAAGCAGTGAATGTTTTACCATCATCAAATGATTTAACTTCTAGTGATGTAATAAAAGATACCGTTTCTGCAATTGAACCCGTCATTGCCGATGGAAAAGATCAAATCAATGCTGCCGTAAAAGAATCCATCAGCATTATAACAGATGTATCAATAAATAATGAAAAGGAATCGAAAGACACCGTAATTGTGCCGAGTGAACCGATTTCGACGGAGAAAATACTTACAGATAAAGTTACGGTTGATCTGAAATGTAATAATGAAAATACTCATATTGAAGGGGCGACATTGCAAAAAGCCGTCGTGCCATTGAGCATGGAAGAAAACGCCAGGAAAGTCTCGCTGGAGCCTGTGAAAGGCGAAGGAACTCTTCTGGACAGCGGAGACGAGGATTCGGGGATCGGCAGCAGCGCCTACGCCACGCTCGAGAGGAAGATCGACTCGAATAACGTGGCCCCTGATCCCATTAAGAGTTCTATCATTGAAAAACAAGTGAATTAGTGCCACTATATCCGTTTGCAATATTGTTAACTTACTTACACCGGCGAAAGCTTTTGTATGAGTCTCATCACTGATAAAGCCGAATGAATGAAAATATTTCTTGATAATAATATGAAGAAGTCGTTCATTTCGAATTGCCAATATATTTGTAGAAAACTTCAAACTTTTATCGCCTGCATTCATCTTAAAACTGCATTCATAGTATTTCAATACCATCTTATAATCCAGTGATGACTCATGCTTAATCTTTCTTCGGCGGAACTTTATGTTGCAGTATATGCTCTCCCGGCCGCATAGCGCCCTACACAAGACTGAAATCGTTTGGTACAAGTTGTCAAAAAAAAAAAAAATACCCTGATATAATTTTTATGTCTCCCATTGTTTATAGGTTAGTTGTGATCGAGAATATTTGTCAATTAAATTTATTAATATTATATTCATTAATTCACAAATATCCGATGATCGGTGATCTACATACTTTTACTGTGAACTGATATTGTTTTTAAATGTTATATGGACTTTTTATCCTCGTAGGTAGACAGTATTTTGTAACTTAATCAATGTTTATATTAAACAAGGACCTATTGTGGAAAATGATTGTGTATATGAATAGGCGGATAGATTTGTGGTTGTTTTTAAACGGTGGGGAAATAAAAATTATTATATATATTATACGATGCATAGTAGACTTAACTAGGTCCGCGAGTTATTAAGTCTCTAACATATGCACTATATGATGCATGGCCTATGGATTACGGAAGAGCCTTCATACAAATACAGTAAAACCTCGTTAATACGAACACGGATAATTCCAAATTTTCAATAAAATTCATAACATAAAATGGGAATGGGACGACTGGCCTCCGGACAATTGGACGCCGCACTGTCGTAGACACGTGTAGACGAGATATTTTAATCATTTTCTATCTACTACCTAGTAGTTTGAATTCATTTTACTCTTAACATAATGTATTCTGTATCGCGGATTGAGAATTACCATGCCTAAGGCTTTATATAAAATAAAAAACTCTTTTTTTGTTGGAACTTAAACATATGCACGATTAAATCATTGTTTACGTCTGCATATTTACATTCTCACCTACTATTAAATCATAATATAATCATTGAAATATAAATAATAATACTGAATATTTTTTTTAAAGTACCTATAAGTACCTAACGTCTATTTATTTTCAAATTCCGTGGCGTCCAGTTGCCCGGCGCCAAATCGTCCTAAAATCTATTTATAGCGATTTCAAAGAATTTTAGAAAATTGGAACAAATTTTTTTTAAGTTTTACTGTTTTTTTGCCTTGTATTTTGTAATTCAAATTTTTAGTCGATTTTCTATCCCATCGATTTAGAATTAACGGAGTTTTACGCATCTACATAATATGTATACAAGTGTTGTATGCAGTTATTGCAATAATGTCTTCAATTGAATCATGTATTGTATTATATAATAGAACAGAAAACAAGGAAACGACATAAATTTAAATAGAAAGCTCTATCTATTGACAGTTTTAAGCTATTAGTGTAAATAAACAAAATGAAAACTTGCACTGACCTATTCTACATGTACTAAGGTTCGTGACCCAGATGATTTGACCATCTGACAGTCTTTTCAGTGGATTTACTCCATCCCTCCTGGCATTCAGCGGCACGGCAAGGCTTTTGTAAATGTGAAACCTGTGACACTCTTGATTTGGTCTGTTCATCTGGAGCGAGAGCTCTTCCTCCGACCTTTGACCGGTCCCAATATCACAATTTTTTCTCATATTCTATATGGACTATATGACCATAGATGAGATATTTGCGTGGGTTTAATAATTTTGTGTCTTATTAAACACATGTTTCTACACAATAACTATTTGCCTTGAATTTTTAACAAAGACGCATCAAAACATCATTCAATTTTTTCACTACTATATCATTTAGTATTTTTTTAAACTGATTGAATTGGTGCATGATTTTGGTTAAATCTGAATTCTCAGGACCAAATGTATAGTCATACTTAAGTGCGTAAGTAAAAGTCAGCAACTTAGTGGCAAAATCAAGTGACGTGTATATAACATAAAACCGTCTTAGTTAGGCTAACTCAACCGCAGCATTTGACCATTGGTCTCGTAAGTGATTTTTTTCATTATTCTCCATGACAGTCTATGAATGAAAAATAAATCATTATTATAATATTATTTTGTTGGTTAACACCTTGTTACGCTAAGCCAATGATAGTAGAATAGGTCAATTTACCACCAAGGCGATGAAACTCGGAGATCCATTTAGCAAACTTATGGAAATATTTTTAGGTTAGGTCTACTATGCATGGTATGGAGGAAAATATGTTGCACCCCAAATTAATTAATACACATAGGTATATTTTTTTTCCTAAATTCGTAGTAATTTAATGTTAAAAGAAATAATATTATAAAAATCTTTAACCTCCATTAGAATAAGACCAATGTTATGTTGGTGTTTCTAATCGGACACGATTCTGGTAAATGTTTTTTATACAATAATTTTTATATCGAAAGCATTTAATGCCATTTCATACTGATAAAACAATGTGCAATAAGAATTGATTTATTGTTATCGGCCGCTGTTATGGCGATGGCAATATAGTTTTTATATACAACAACGGTGGGCAGTCGGCGATTCTTAATGGTTTATTTAATGTTGGCGTTGTGACGTTTCTGAATGAATTACGTTTTTTTTGTACTCGGGCAATAAGCATACGTATCTGTGGGTCGTGTAAGTTTATTTTAAGGAACGATTCGAAGCTGTGATAGCACAAGGCCTACAAATGGCATTTTCAGCATGTCGCGTGAAACAGAGGCGAATATTCCATCATAATTTTGTTGAAATGACATTTATATTAGTGACGTAGGCATACGGTGGGTTCTAATTCTGACGATACGTTGATTTGTATGCATTGTCAAAGAGAAGGAACTTTATGTTAAAGCGGTGAATGTGTAGCACTCACCCCTTGGATATGCATACAAATCAACGTGTATATTACAACAATTAAAAGCACTCGATTATTAATTTTTAAGTGCAAAGCAAATAGTAATAGGTATTTGTTTCTTCTTGTGATATATTATATATCTAATTGAAATATGGGACATGTTTAATAGACCCAACCCATTAGACCACATATTGTAGTATAAAATAGTAGCATCTCGGTGCACTGTAGTTACTATACTATTCTCTCTGAGCATACTCAGTTGGACCTATCCCACATGGACCATATTTTGTAGTCAATTTGGACAGCAAAATTATCATATCTGGGTGGTTGCCCAACAAGGACACGGTACCTTTTTTTGTGGGATAGCAGTTACAATCGAATTTTATGGTTGAGAGCATAGTGGAGATGATTCCCATACAAAAAGTATATAGTTTGAATAGAGGGAATTTGAGGCAAGAAACCTTTGCGTTTTGTTACTGAATTAGGAATCACCGCATACCTACGATTAGCGGCATTTGTAAACGATTTAACCTTCGGAGTTTAGAAACTTAGAATGTTAGTTTGTGCTTTTATCATATGAACTGTTTTAAGAAACTCAATCTAAGCTCTTTCGTATAGATTCGATATTGAAGTTAATATAATCGATTCTATTGAAATATAATTGAAAATGATTTACTTTGGTTTTCACCACTTACATTTCAATATGTGAAGTCAATACATTTGATTGTAATTGATTTTATCAAATCAATAATTAAAATCTTGAATTTTGATGATGCATTGCCGGTGAAATCTTTCTGGAATGATCAAATCAATGACATATTGTAACGGCGAGGAATAAAGAGCAATATATCTTTAAAATGTCTAATCTTCATTTCTGTTGTTTTGCAATCAGGTATAACCATTTGCTGTCACAGTAATTTAATTATTTATTTAATAAACTTACCCTAAAAGAAAATTAACTTATTTTGGGTCCAAAGATTGATCTATTTTATGTTTGGTAAAATCATGGTGAATCATTTTTACTTCGATTTTGAACATAATTTCTACAACACAGTACATAATAAATTGCTATTCTATCCAAGTTTTAAATGTCATAAATAGTATACTCTCAATTTTCCTAATACTATTTTTATCATATGAAGAATGTGGTGTCACATGTGTCCTATGGGAGGCCAATGAATTACAAGTTTTACAATATCAGCTGTAAATCTATAAAAATCTGGTTCAATAACTTTTAGTAAAGATTGAATTGAAGTTATTAATTGAATTGCTGTTTATGTGGTAGAACTTCATTATAATGGTTTTGAAAACAGGATAAAAAACAACTTTCTTCATGAATTATTACTATTTTTCTTCGGTTTTCTAATAGAGACATGATGAATTACATAAATATAATATAGTAAAAAACATATGTCAATAATTTGATGAATGACACGTTTGTGAAAATCAATACAGTTTTTGTTTCAGACTACACAATATCGTTGCTATTTGGCAATAGTTAAATTTGCTCTGTGGTCAGGAGTATTTTTTGTGAGTAGTGTCTGATAGTTTGTTTGTTCAGTTATAACCAAAAAACAATAGAAACTTCTCAACAATAACACATTTGGATCAATATAATGTGAGGCGCGAGTTAAAAACCACAGCGTTTAGAAATCGAACCAATTCTGTGTCAATAAATTGCAACATGAGTAGTGGCACGGGTAGAATCAGTCTATTTCTTCATTCTGTGGATCTGTGGACTTTTTCTTTCTGTATTTCACGCAGATAAAATTGTGGGCAATCGTTGTCTTTCGACAGTTAATTATTATTGAAAATAGAGAGTATACTATATTATGTAGATGTTTGCAAAAGTACTAAAGTCCAATACTATTGTATTTTACTGTATCTTCGATTGATTTGTATTTCTTAAATCCTATTGTGTATATTATATATATAATAATTAATTCTATTGTACTTTAACGTCGTTTTCTAAATTATTAAAAATTTTACCCGAGGTCTCTCGGTGCACCCATATTTTAAAATCATTTTTTTTCCATATACTTACGTAAGTATGCATCATTCAATTTGTTCTGGCACCAATAAACAGTTGAAATTGTGATCGATTCATAAAGTTAACGTATAACTTGAATTTTTAATATTGTCTTCGAGCCTAGCCAAATTGAATCTCATTGTAATTAATAATATTATAATATTTCAATTACATATTATTACTTTAATTTTTATTATTATAATTACATATTATAAAGTTATCGAAGTTGATGGTATTTTTTTTATTTATTCTATTATGGATATGCAGTTATATAATATAATATGTTCAATAAATTGTTTTGAATGTTTATATCATTTTGTATGTCCACTAAAAATTTTACCCTTTATTATTTATTGAAGACATGTCCTAAAGTTATTGTAAAATTGTATAGTGATATATTTTTTGTGTATCGATGGTATGTGTTCTATTGTGATGTAATATAAAGTTTAGTTGATTATTTGTGAAATATCATTGGCTGGTTAGAGCCTGCATTTTCATTAAAACTATAGAACAAAATTATTTTGTTTCATTTTCTTAACAGCTATCCAAAATCCTTCATTATCTATGGTAGCAGTGGTAGTAGCAGTGGCGAATATTCCATAGTACACGATTATTTAAAGCCTACCTTAAGAAAAATATTTTTTAATTGCATATGCACAGATGTCGTATATGTAGGAATGTACTAAACAGATTGCAAAACAATCTGCAAAGGTTTAAAAAAAAATATACCACAGCATCTGTCTTGACGTAAATAAATATCAGATTATTTGTCAAGGAATTGTGATATTTTTTCATATGGAATTTACGTCACGTAACCTCAGCCAGTCTATAATAATATTGTTGTCATGACCACTTTGTCCAAAATAATTAAGTAATAATTAGATAATTTAAAAAAATAATGACAATGCTTTTTGAATAATGGGCTAAGAAGAAGTTAGGGCTAATTTTCAACATTTGATCCTATATAAGAGAAGATTGGACAAGGACCCAAGAAGAATTTATTCATATTTGGCAGTAAATAAATATTTATTATTATTTCTAATATAATACAAAATAAATAATTATGAATATACATGAGATAAAATATGGAACTAAAGTAATAGTCCATCCCATAGACTTATCATATCTGTTCATGGAAATATTTTTTCACTACGAAGTACCTATATAATTGTCTGACCGTATCTGTTTATATACATCTACGATTATATATTTATTAGAAATATATATCCATGAACAAAGATCATAAGTTTAGTTTAGCGTACGGTTCAAAACCACATGTGGTTTCTGACTATGGATGCCTATAACAGTCTGAAAGTGTATGAATTTCAACATCACCCTTCCATCAGATCTATTTATTAGTAGGTTCTTTGTCATTTCCAATCTTGTGCCAGAGGATGTATTATGCTGGAAGGTCCCAGGCTTCCTGCTGTTCCATCGATGAAGTCAGCAATGTTAGTTTCTAATACCCAGAGTAATTTCCAAGGTCCCGTTGCCACGTGGGTTGCCTGCCGATCATTTGCACTGTGTTGTACTATTATCCAGTTTTCTGCCTTCATTGGAGTGTTGGAGTCCCACGCATATATGTCACTACTTCCTTTTTTCCTGTAAAAATTCAGATATTCACTTTATTCCTCTTGTAAAGTATTAGCTGATGGTTTCAGTCTGGTGTTTCCAGATTAATTATTACCCTCAAATAGATTTCCAATGGAGAGAACAGGATTTTTTTCAAAAGGTGAGCGACATGGTCTGCAATATTTTTAATTAAGGTAAACCTATCCAGACATGTAAGGAAAAAGGGCAGCCCCATACGGACCTTATTTTGTGGTAGAAACAATTATAATAATGTTACACCACGAGAAACTGCGTCTAAATTGATGAGTATGAGTTACATTCAACAGTTTTGTCTTCTTTGGTCTTTTGTGAATCAATATTGTGCCGTTCCACATTGGCAACCTCATTAAATTTCATGATAATTATCATATTTTATAGTATGAAATTAACAAGAGAATTATGTAAATGAACAAATAAATGTTAATTAAGACATATCAACTTCCTCATGCAAACTAAAAGCAACTTTACAAGGTACTTGTAAAGCCTGTCCTCTCATAACATGACATGCAAATCTGGACGTTAAAGGTACGAATATGTAAAATGCCACAGGTCCCTCACTACCAATTGCATCATCAAACGGAACCATTGATTTATAATTAGCCTGTCTACATGAACGTTTCACTGGTTGCGATACGAAGCGGAAAGCAGGTGACGTTCAGAGCATTCCGGTAGGTGTCATTCCCACTAGAGGGAAACAGCAAACCAAACTACACAAGGCGATATCAAACAGTTGTCCCGCACATACCGGTAGTACGCATTGTGTTTTGCATGATAGTCATAGTGGTTGTGTTCTGAAAAACAATTTTATTTACACATTTCAACTGATTTGTAACACCGTGACCATTTCGGCATTGCTCATCCACGCTTACATACAGACTTTCAGCCATTGCATTTTGACAATTGCAATATGTAGTTTGCCAAATTGGAGCAGTCGGTAGTGTGTGAAATGTGGTGTTTTACCTGCTCGTGTAGAATGGGCCTAACTGCGAAATTAACAAGCCTATGACATAAATAGATAAAATCTGTAATGTATCTATGTGCCAATCAAGGATGGTAACAATTAAGGAGCAGATACAATGCTGAGCTCTACAACCTACCTTATTATATAAAGATTACAGTGTAGTTCAATCAAAATAGGAGACTGCCCCCATATACAATAAGCAACCACATTTTACAGATATGTGAAGCAGAACTGTATCTGAATATGTAACAGAATCTGATATTTTAATGTAATCAGTGATACAAAAATAATTTTGCATAACTCAAATGTTCAGTTTGTTTGATTATTGTAAAATGAAGGTCTAATTTGCATCATTGTCTCTTGATGGCTGTATTAGTATTATCGTTATATGGAGAAGTGTGATGACTTGGCCTCACACAATGTTTTGATCATAGACAACGAACCCAATTTCTTGCCTGCAATATTACATTGTCTCTCATAGCAATATACTATCAATAGAAAAATATATTTGGTAAAAGACTAACCTGAAATACAAATTGCTTATTCCATCCGTTCCGCAGAAGACAATCTTGTCACCGTTGGGTTTCTTCCCTGCTACACGAATGCATCCCTCACTTTCGATGTCACCGTCATGTAGACTCAAGGTGTCTATGTAATATACCCTGAAGAAAAAAATTAATAACCATATAAAGTATGTAATGATTTTCTAATTGATATAATACACATATACACTAGATCAGTGCTCCGCAACCTTTTCCCACCCACGCACACATAAGGTCTTACCAAAATTCCGCGGCACACGACACGTAAAACAATTTATACACCAAAACATGGACCCCAGGCCAGAATCTTCAGCGTCTCCCCTTACCTATCGCTAAGGTTAAAGACAGTGTGATACTTTAAAATAGTGTTTTTCAAATGATGTTTGAAGTAAAATAAATCGTATTGATTCTATGTTTAGCGATTTTTTGTATTTATTAATTCATCCACTTGAACTACGGTTAGTTGCCGGGTGAACAAAAATTATTTGCCGAGTGTTGACACAATAATAATAAATTGTATCCCACAATCGTATGTGTTAAAATATTAATGCCAGCGAAGTAAAACAGCGCCGCAGCAGGCGACTTTTTTGCAATTAGAGCAAATTTGTAATTTGTGCTTATCTCACTTATCTGCTTGACCTGCCACGCCACCCCCCCTGAGCTTGGGTCCCCAGAGCACGAAAATTACAATACATACCTATTTATTTGATAAATAATTAAATAAACATAACACACGACGAAGAACCAAATGTACGTTATTATTCCCATGTATTGGTTTTATCAATAAATAGCTTGTTTCAATGATCGTACAAAAATTTTTAGCCTTACTTAGTGGTAGCCTTGTCAAAAATACGAGGATATTCTTTATTAACCGAAATCCAGAAAATACCATAAGAGGTTCTATAGAATTTTTGGCACTGGTTGCAAAAGGGTTTCGAATCCAGTCGTCTTGATTATATGAAAGTAATGATGAAATATCTTTTGAAGCAAAGTTAAATGTTTTTGAGACGGATCCAAAATTAATTGCTTGTTTTCATTGGTGGTCTGGTGGGTCCTTTGGTACATTTGTAGAGATCCTTAAATCTCTCTAATTTATCAGATCACATCAATATATTTTCATTCTGACCTTGCTTTATTAAATTCATGCAGGTGCTCAAATGTATTTATTACCAGCCTTGTACGCAAATTTGGCTATTAAGTAAGTATTGTATAATATATAAAATTATTTGTATTTTTTTTTGAAGCAATGCTCCGCGGCACACCTAGCATCGTCTCGCGGCACATCGGTTGCGGAGCACTGTATAGATGACCGTTTGTTATATGACTTTTTGCTATTACGTTCTTTTTTAATTACAATTTTGATTTACAGACATAGCAGGTCTATTCCAACTATGTAACACCATTACCGCGATCCGAGATAACCTCAACATGTTATGGACGTATTCTGTGTGCAAAACTTGAATTGGTATCCATTTTATGTCCAAAGTTCATGCTCAGTGTTTCAGACAAGGTCGTGCGACCACTTACACAGTATGATGTCACACTTGCGTAGTGCGCTATCGTTAACGTCACAATAACATGACAGCTTGAGCAGCTGTTTAATTATCACACCCGGCGGTACTGCCGTTAAAAATGTTATTTCATGCTGAATGTATAGAATACAACAGCATTTTTATTAAAATTTTGCATACTATTAGAGTTTAGGTATTATTGGAATAGACCTGCAGGGCTACATTTAACTATAAAATCGATTAAAAAAAACGCTATTATGGTATTCCGAGAGTAATCATCCTGGGATATTACATTTGTGCAATGTAGAATATACAATGTAATATAATATATTATAAACACCATGTATAATATAATAATAAAACTAACCGAGAAATAGTGCATTCTTAATTCCAGTTCTTTTTTAGGTTAAACACGCGAAATAATAAAAAAAATGTCAGTGGAATAATGGTGCATGTGCAGTGGTTGTTAAATTAACGTTAACTTACAATTGAACGTAGTTATGCAAAATATAGCCAGTCCACAATAATGTCGAGCTGAGATAATGGCACTTTAACAACATGATATTAAAAATGTATGTAAAATGGAAAATGTATAATTTTAAATAGTATTTTATTTCAAGAATAATTTGTTTGCGGCTTGGCTGTGTTCAGCAGAACGTAGAGAAAACCTTCTCGCATCTGATCTATATCATATCTCATTTTTTTATTTTTTATGGACTGGCTACTTTCTGCATAACTATGTCCAATTTAGATAACCGCTTTGTATACAGAATATTGTTCTGAGTGATATCCGTGTTATTTCAGATCATGAAAAATAACGGAAACATATTTTGTGTTAACTGGTTGGAATAGGTGTAGTAGGGAAGCCAACAATAGATATGCAAACAGTTGTTTGGATAACCATGCTATATCCACGTATATGAGATATATAAACCATGTAAAACTATGTTAATTAAAAATAAACCCACTTGTTACAATCCAAATAAGTGAAGTACAAATATTTCTTGCTGTCCCCTTTCATCAGTAAAGCTATATACAAGGCTTTGGTAGTGGGGGTGTTGTGGGCCGCAAGGGTCGGGAGAATGAGTCGTCTGCCGGTTGCTGTCTTAGCGTTGAGTACGATGATCGCGTTACTGCCTGCATCAGAAATGTATCTGTTTTGTAACAAAAGAAAATATATATTAATGTTATATTTTTATTAACAACCTTTTCTATGCCTTACGATATTATTATGGCAGTATCTGGCAGGCCGCAGATTTTTAATGACACACGTTAAAAGTAGAGCGAAGATATTACTACAATCACTGTAATACCAATAATTTGCAGCTTCGTATTTCATAATTATTCAAACAGATGTCACTGTGTGATTAATTTTTTAAATTATGCAAATCAATCGACAGTGGCTAGTAATTTGAGCTTAAAGTCGGACGAGAAATTTGTATGTGCGGGCTGTCGATCACGGCTTCATAGAGCGAGATAACTAGCTGAAGACATAGAACCTTAACTGTTTGGCCATTGTGAGTACTTAACGGTGACGTCCCTGGACAAAATGCCGCCCCATTTTTTATCAGCCTTTCATGACTCCAATATCGAAGACATGTGTTGTATGGATATAATAATAACAAAATATATTCCACTAAAACATACAAAATTTAATTTAAATATGAAAAGCAAATAAACATAATATAAGTTAGACATTTATCCAAATCAACAGAGCTGAGTTTTTATTTGGTTGATATTTCTGACACATTTGGTTGGTACCAGTTAGCAATAGACAGATTTAATATTTTCACACCATTTTTACTATGTTATTATTGTACAACACGTAAACAAAATAATTTTAGCTATTTCTACCAGTAGCGAAGGGTGGAGGTAGGCTGTTAAGATCCGCCATAAATAGAGCACATTAAACTTTGTTAGTCAAGGGTATTTGTTTTTCTTGAACTAAGACTACAATTTACAGATGGTGTCGATTAGTTAATAAAAATCAATTAAACCCTGCCTCAGCCAAACCATATTAGTTTTGGTATACTTTGGGCGATATGACAAAACACACAGTGTACACAAGTGCACACTTTTTCATTCATACTTATTTGTTTTCATTGGATTAAGAATACATTTAACACATATTGTTGATTCATTTCTTTAAATTCATTATACCCTGCCTAAACCAAACTATAGTAGATAAAAAAAATATTGTTCTATCTATAAAATATCCAGTTATGTATGATTTAATTGAATAATTTTAGATATTTTATAAACAGACAAGTATTTTTTGACTATTATTTATTATGGCTTGGTGTCGCAGGGTTTAATTCAATTTTAAAAAGTAATCAACACCACCTGTAAATTGTAGTCATATTTCAATGAAAACAAAAACAGTATGACTGACAAAGTTTAGTATGCATTATTAATGGCGGTTCTTAACAGCCTACCTCCACCCTTCGCCACTGATTTCTACTATATACACCAAATGATTGTCCTCGATTTGCCGCTCTTCGAGTAACTGCCGCCCCCAAGCGACGCTCAATCTGCCTACCTCCACGGGACATCACTGGCATTTAATAGTATTACGATTCATTAAAAGATTCAGTTTAATAGTTTTGCAAAAATGAATTATAACATTAAGTAGTTGATCACACTTACACATAATCATCCAAATCTTCCGCATTCTCAGCGACAATGTATTGAAGATCTGACTTCTCCGTGATATAATCAGATAAGTCAATGGTCTGGAGTATTTTGTGTGTTGCCATGGAAATGGCCAACACCTTCGGCGAGCATTTAGTGGAAGGCTGTTGAAGGGAATTTACGGTTCCAGCATCCAATACCCAAAGGACATCGTGCCTGTCGAGAAAGATATCCACGGCTGACTGGATAGCATCGCAGTTTCCTTCTTTCTGCATGTTCCAATCAGGGAAAGGCTCAACAGAAACGTGAACGCCTTTAGCCTTCAATTGCGCCAATCCTAAAGTGAACGGGACACCTGTTCTGTATCTGAAATATAAAAAGAGTTTACAATTATTACTTTCTGACAATAATTTTTAGCTATTTCCTCTCCTACACAAATATCCCTCATGATTGTCGAGAGTTTGCCAGGATATTTGGCGTATTCCCTTGGTTAAGGCCAATATATGATGTTCTACAGTAGTGTTCCCTAAATGGTATTCTGTAACCCCAGGGTTCTGCAAGATAAAATTAGGAGTATTCCGTGTATTCTTAGTGATTTTTTGTATTTCCAAATAAATCCACTTGAATTATTGAGTTTCCGACACTCAGCATCATATCGTCGGTGTTTTGTAAAAAGGGTGAATCAACCGTTTTGGCGAAATCGAGATTTTAATGAAAATAAAATATGTACCCCACTAGCTTTGTTGTGGAAAAACGGCGAATTTTTATCTCCACAGGAAAGCACTTAAAAACGATAATCGACTAAAATTAAATTAATTTAAATTATGAAATAAAAAGCAAATGTGACATATTAGGCCATTTAAAATATTATATAATAATACCTATTATAATGACAGTATTCTTTCTAAGCTTTATTATAAACTTGTTAGATATTTATAATCATCTACAGGTAAAAAACAAATAAATGTCAAAAGTTAAAAATCCTCCTCCTGTAAAGTAGCATTTTGGTTAATTCGCCCTTTTTACGAAACACCGACGATATTATGAAGCACTGATTGTTATCCATTTTTGTGGTAGCCAAGTAACATGCGACCTGTCGCTATATTTGATAAATAGCCTTTTTTATTAGTCAGGAAGCACACTAAAAATAATTACAAAATGAAATTCTAGACGGGAATTATCATTTAATTATATCGATCATCATAATATTATCATATGAAATTGCATCCTACAGCCACATATTTTAAAATGTTAAAATTCTTCTAGTAAAATAGCGCCGCAGCCAACCTTTTCTTAAATTATTAGAGAAAATTTATGGTGTGTGTTTATCTCACTTCACTGGTTGGCCCACCATGCCGGTGACCCCAGGCTAGAGCCCTGTCAGCCCATATGGTCGAGAAGTAACCAACTTTGCAATACACCTCTGGCTTAATACTATTTTACCGATAAAAAATGGAGTTGGATTTAATAGCTGTTGATAAATATAGGTACATACAATTGAAAGTGCTTAGAAAGCCAGAATCAAGGAAAATTAAAAAAAGAATGGAGGTAACCTACTTGAAATCAATAGTTTCAACTTTTTTTTTAGCATAATCGTAGGGCGGCAGTGAATATAACGTGAAAAACATGCAGGTGTCCCATTGATGGACAAATTGCTCAAGAGTACAGCTATTGTGTACTATTGACAGTTATGTATACGATTTCAATTTTTAAAAATAATTTCTTTTCTGTCATTTCTGTCCATGTCAAAGCCAAAATTTTTTTTTAACTATCTTCACGAATTCCAAAAATACAGGAGCAAATTTACTGTTATTTTGAATTTACAGTATCTTACATCGCACCCTCACAACTAAACTGCCACAATTCAAAAAACGTCAAACAAAGAATATCAGCTTTGAAGTTTTTACCTTTCGCATTTTTGTACTGTGTTTTTGAAATATGTTTAGATATTGAATGAAGTTTTGACTTGAATTTGATGACTTAGAGATATGAAACGTAGTAATTAATTCAAAACACGTACATTTGGACTTGTGGCGGTTTAGTTGCGAGGTGCGACATGACTTCTTGTCAAACTTCTTTTATGTAACAAATCTTATTTTATGTAACATGATACTTATTATTGTGATACAAAAATAAATCTGACATACCTGGGCTGCGTGAGAACCACATCGTATCTGTATATTTGCATTCTGGTGTTGATGATATTCCTGGGAATATATTTTCCAGATTCTCTGTAAATATCTCGGGTACTTTCACATGGAAAGCTGGGACTGCGACCGGACAGCTTGAACGACAGCTCGGTGACTGCTTTCCAATCGGCGGTTTTGTTTCTCGTGGCAGTGACACAAGTGAAGATGAACGCTACTCCAAATAGCAGCCAGAGGCAGGTTCTTGCCGCTGCCATTGTGAGCTTTTTGTATGCTAAAAATAATTATAAATTAGAAAAATATTATTATGGAGAGCGGAGAGCAAAACAAAAAGTTTCACTCTTGTCCTTGCAACACGGCCTTCGTAGTCCAGTGCGTTAGACGCTAACATTTCATCTGGAGGCTCAGGGTTTGATTCCCAGTGAGGTCACAATACATTTATGTGATTTTCTTTATGCCTGGATGTTTGTGATTGTTCCACTTCTATTACTAATTACACTACCTACTGTTTCACTACCCTCATGGCCTATTGTAATGTTAAAAAATAATACATATTATATTTATGTAAGTATTAAAAAACACACTCATTTTTATTTAAATTATTAAAAATGTTCACTACTTTTAATATGAAATAAAGAAATTTTCTTTACCAAATTTGCAATCGTATTAATTTTTCACTGCCACCCAAATTTATATGGAATTACTAGTTTGGAACACTTTCACCAAATAAATAACATCACTAAAACCATTGTAAAAAAAGTATCCCATTTTATATGGCGGAAAAAATCTCTGTGTTGTCAAAAATTCACCTATTCGAAAACATGTCAAATGTCTGGTAACCTACGTGTGAGAACCTACTTCCTGATTGATGGAAACATGATACTTTATGCTGAATTTGTGTGAATTCATTAATGCAAAAATGCTATTATTTTTTTTTGGAATGTGATAAGAATTTTACGATATTATTTATATTTGGTTGTAATGACTCACGCAAGCATACATGGTGTATGTTTTTTTAAAATGCTATTACAATATTTTTATTGTTTTTTTGACATCCTAATTATACTATTATTTCAAATTTTACAGTAGCGGCGAAAGCGTGAGCGAAAGTCCATTCCAAAGGGAAAACTATCAATACACATATATATATTTAGATTTACTTCACAACTATATTACAATCTACTACCATGTTGTTAGGACGCCAAGCGAGACAGCTGGCTCTGCTAGTATCCATTATTTCCCACATAGCTGAATATTTTGCGAGGCCCGTAGCATCCTTCACTCGGTCGGACCATCAAGTAGGTAACCTCCCTCTTCCACATTGATCGTGCAGCTTTTTTTTAAAACCATGTTCAATTCCAAGTAGATCATTATTGCCCTCCACAGGGTGGAGGTAGTATTGACAGAATTTTGTTTTAAGGAGAAATGGATTTTAGCTACTTGTCAACATATGAATACGTGTATTAATTAAGGCTCTATGTACCAAAAAGTAGTATTGCCTGTGGTTACAAAATACTGAGTCATTGCAGTAAAATTGCATGAAGCAGACCTTTTGAAAAATGTGTTTTCACAGTGTGAAGCAATCTCGGTAGCTTCCATAATTTTAGGAATACAGAACTCGCGAGTGTCAACACACCATCGTCAGCCATTTTATATTGAATGCCGTTGACCACTGCAGTGGTACTTACACCATTATAAATAAAACACGGCAACTGACTTACAACGTCGCCAGATTTAAATATTTTGCTGTATTTTTTTGACTTGCTTGAGGCACTTAGACCATAGTTGACATTATTGGCGTTGGTATGTAGAACATTTTTCAATAAAAATGTCAGCTTTTATTTTTTTGGTACTTAGCGCCTTAATTAATACACGTATTCATATTAGGTCCATACTCAGGGTCCAAATACATATGTAAATTGATGCCAGATCAGGGATTCAAACTCGAGATGCACGACATTATAAGCCGACGCGCTATCAAAAGTAAAGTTAAAGTATGTAAAGGGTTCTCATATCTCAAGTCATTATTAAACAGTTTTTAGGCTGTATTCCTCAATCTAATGGTATCCAGTAGAGGTGAGTTGGAAATACTGTCACCAGTTTGTGTACTCAAGTATCGGATGAAACTACCCATACTCAGTACGTGTGGCCCAATAAACTTGTTCCAAAAAACTTGTGATGATATCATCGCGAGTCTCGCTCGCTAGTTGGTAGAGTTTCAATACTATTGACATTAAATACGCGCGAGCAAGATAGTACTTGAATACAATTATATTTTAATTTATTAGTCTATGCATGCGTATGACATCATCTTATGTATGAACAATAGGTCATAAATTTTCTGTAGCAGCATATTCCCTCGGGAATGTGGTGAGGTGACTGCGTGACTGTAGTTTAAAATAAAAAAAATCATTGTTATTCATTTAATGTAACAAGAATATTATAACATAAAAACAACTCATAAATTTAAAATGGGTTTAAAATTTTATAATAAATGGGACATTTCGAAAAGCCCAGCTCAGTGATTTTTTAGCGATTCTATTGAAGCCGATATTTCAAATACTAATATGGAGTTAAGTTTTAGTTCCAGTTGAGTATGAGACTTATGTCGCAAACGCACGCCAAACGCTCTATATAGTATTCCAAAAACTAGAAGGAACAAGTTTTGATACTAATTATTTTTTTATACTGGTAGTAAGTATACTTAGTCTTCAAAATCAACCAGTTTTCCCACCTCTAGTATCCGGTAAGGTCAGAATGGACAAGGAAGAACCAAAACACCTGGGAAATTCCTTTAATTAAAAGAATTTGAATTCGGAGACATTGTGGAGAAGGTCAGCCAATACAGAAATCATATATTTTACTAAATGGTTGACCAGTACTTACTATCACCCTGTATTTATAATTTCTTGAAGCAATTAAATTGTAGGTATGCAGACAGGGAATTTAAAATGAATTCTTAATAATGTCACGATTATGTTGATGAGTCTGCGTTATTGAGGGCCTTTATCTAGGCTCCCTAAATTCAATTAACTTCATTTAATCATTTAGTGTTTATTCTACTAGTTGTTTCTTTCAGATCAGTGATTTAAATATATTATAATGGTACGTATTTTTTAAAAATAATATTATAGAAATAGGGATTGGTGTATAGATTCGATATTGTGTCCATGGTAAGTTACATTGAATTTCTTAAGGACTTTCAATAATTAATGACTAAAGGACTTTTAGCAAGCTAGTTAGATCCTTTTTAGATAGAGTGTTCAATAAATTAGCAATAATGCAGTGATGTTTGGTTTAAGGGTTAAATAATTTTATTTAATAACATGATAGAAAAAAAGATATATTTTCGAATATTTTCAAAGAATTTTAACAATCATTTTTCAATATTTGTGGTAAACAATATTTAAGCGTTTCAAGCGTAATTGGTTGGTTTTAACGTTCCTACTATATTGTATATTCCAGTGCCGAGAGATGGAGTGGTGGTATACTGTTAAGATCCAACATAAATAGTGCACACTAAACATTGTCCATTACAATTATTCGTTTTCAATGAACTAAGAATATAAATTGCGGATGGTGCCGGTTAGTTTTAAAAATTCAATTAAACGCTACCTGCAGCCAAACCATACAGTTTAGATATGCTATGGGTGATCCAACAAAAATAGTACACACTTGTTCAGTCATATTATTTGTTTTCGTTGAATTAAGAATACATAATATTTCAGATGGTGTTGGTTAGTTTTTGAAAATTCATTTTGCCCTGCCTAACTAAACCAAAATTGATAAAAAATATTCTTCTATCTATAAAATATCTACAATTATGTACGATTTAATGGCATAATTTTAGCTATTTTATAGATAGATGAATTTTTTTGACTTTTAACTATAATGGCTTGGTTTACGCAGGGTTTAATTGGATTTTAAAAACTGACCAACACTATCTGAAATTTGTAAGCCTTAGTTCAATAGAATTAAATACGTTTGTCTGACAAAGTTTAGCGTACACAATTTATATTGAATCTTAAGAGCCTACCTCCACCCTTCGCAACTGGTATATTCAAATAAGAACAAAATAACTATTTTTAGTAATTGATCAGTCTTTAATTTCAATAATTATAAGCAAAATAAAATTCGACTTCTCGGCAGTTATTTGTATCATTTTTATATATCAGTTTATAAATATAAAATAATTATATTCTATTTAATACTATAACAGACCATGAGGCCCAATGACAGTAGTGTATTGAAACAGTAGTTTAATTAGTAATAGAAGGGAAACCGTCTCAAACACCCAAGCTTTGAGAAAATCACATAAATATATAGCCCCCGGATTAAAAACCAGCGCCTTACGCACTGGACTACGAGGGTCTACAGTTGTTTTATACATTTTTTGATGTGTATTGGAAGTTATAGATCATTACATATTGTGTAAAATTACATATGGAATATGCATATATTTTTTTATTAGATTTTGACCATAGTATGTAGACTTATCGATTGTTAAAAATTGATACCTCATTTCAATAATTGAAGTCTCAAATATCTATATTATTTTACCAGATCGGCCAAATCACTTTGGTGGCGATTGCAATCGGATTATGCGAGGCAACATTCTGCCCTTTGCCTCCCCGCCTGTCCGGACTGAACAAGCCGCTGGTTTGGGAAGGCGGTTCTTTGACATTCCCCTCTGAGTCTGTCAAAAATATGTATGTTAAGGGAGGCCAATACACAACGAAGAACATGATTGCCACAAAAGCAGTCTACAAACATGATACAGTCATAGTAATGATGTCAAGGTAAGAACTTCTGCTATAATTCAAATTTGTATTCATATTTTTTACTAGTTGGAAAACTCATCCATGATGTATGAAATAATATTTAAATTCTGGTTAATTATTACTTTATGTTGGATCTAGAATTTAGAAACGTGCCTTATGTAAAATAACAAAAATATTGCCATCACTATTTTTTTCAGTGTGTAATGAGACAACACTATTTTCATTTGTTTTGTACATCTGTCATCAGCGGCGGCTGGTCTAACATCATGCAAGTGCACTGCACTGCTTGCAATGCTATGAAACATAGTTCAACATCGTAAATTATATTTTTTCTTCATAAGTTTTTAATATTATCGCTCACTTATTGTAATGCAAACCATAAACCGATGTGCTCATATTGCCAATTGGCGATAATACAGGCACTATGCACCGTATACGTCATCTTCACTGAAATCGTTAGCGCCCCGGCAATATATTTTGTTTACTTAAAATGAACCCAAAGCTTAGTATTAACTAAAGCCATTATAAAACAACTTAAACCGTGCTAATCGTTTACGCCATGCGTAAGTTCCAGAATATCGTGCGCCGACCATGTAAAATGACATCATATTGTTCTGAGTAGAGAGTAATTACAGATTTGAATTATGGTTTGTTATTATAGAAACTGCGACTTACTGTTCACGCTCAAATTATGTTTAGTATCATATTTAGCAATCTCGTATGTAAAATGCCTGTTAAACTAAATACAATAGAATTCATTATTTTCTAAATTTAAAATGTGTAAGAAATATAATACAATGTCGGTAAGATATTTTGATTTATGTGTACTGCAATTAAATCAGTGAAGATAAAAATAATTTTGGTACGTACCGCATTTCAGCTAAGCTAATAAATCTTAATATTATTTCACAAAGTGCAGTTTCATAATAATCATTATTCATACAGTGTACAAATCGCTAAAGATAATGTACTTATATAGAATAAGATGGCTTACGTTAAAAGTAAGAGGTATTTATCTACTATAAGAGATGCAATCGTTTCTTAAAACTAATCCAATAAAGATTTAAGTAACTTTTATTAAAATTATTAACTAAGTTTTATTAAAAATATAAAATATACAGATAATTTCCCAAATGTCAATAACGTTTTGTCAAATCAAAAATAACGCCGAATTGATTTCATTTTTCAATAAGGCAAGTTTCCAGCGCACCCTCAAAAATTACAATCCAAAAAATCACTGGCCGCCACTGTCTGTCATATCATTATTTTACATAAAAATAATTATTTAAAAATTGGAACTGCTTAAAAAGACCCGTGCACATTTCAAGCTTCAAAATTTGGAGCGAGCTTTTGTGAATCGTCACGGAGCCGCTGACACCGCTCACGGAACCCGGTTGGAAATCAATGATGTAGATATTGTATAGATCAGTGTTGCCCACTGATCTACTTCTAAAATCAAAACCGAACTGCGATCTTGCAATATCCTAGTTACGACCATCCAGTGATCCCTGTATTTTGACGTCTGCATGGCTGAAGGTATTTGGAGACTTGTAGTGTCTTTCACTTGGTCAGACGATCATGTAAAGTCTAATAGTTTCAACACTGTTGACGACCTCCCTCATCCAACTCAATGATTTCGCTGATAAATGCTTGACTCCTTGGTAATTTTCCATTTGTTTGAGAATGTCAACATTTCTCACCCTTGCCAGTTTGCGGAATTTTGAGGATACGTCTGTACAACCACATCTCTAAAGCCTTAACTCTCAATGACATCTCCTGGTATCTTTGTTATAGGTGAATAAATAAATAATGTTGTATATACAATTAATTAATTCATTCACAGGCTGAAAGAAGGGAATCCTGCAACATTAGCTTCCTATGATATCAGACAAAGGCTAGCAGAACCAACCTTCACTCCATATCCTGACCTGGCTTCTCACGAGGAAGGAAACGCCCAAGCTATTCAAAACGCCGTCGATATGTATCTTGACAGCCAGGTAATTATTATATTTACGATTTCATTTCTTTATAAGAATTGTTTTCAATATACTTCTTTTGAAGAAAAATTGAGCTTCTCAAATTCATTGCACGGCGACTATTTTAATTTGGAAGTTAAAAAAAAATATGTTCACATTACAGGGTCTTTTATGGGTGTTGGACACAGGAATGGTGAACACTTTGGTTAAACCAAAAGTGATGTGCGCACCAAAAGTGGTGTGCATTTCTACAGTCACTGGTAAAATTGAGAAGACCTTAGATTTATCAGCACTGGTTTCCAAATCTTCAAGACCGCAACACATCATTGCAGATTATGACCATGAAGGAAAAGTGTATCTGTAAGTATAACATAATATAACTTTATTTAGCATCATAAGATGAGCATTTTCTTCCACTCATTGTCATAGTCACCGCTTTAAACTAATTGATATTAGTATCTATCAGTGGCGAAGGGTGCCTGTGGAAGGTAAGTAGGCTGTGGCAGATAACTGAAAAACAGTTCTAGAACAGCCATATTAACAGTACAGTAGAACCTCGATATAACGGACTAATATGGGTGTCCGTGAAAGTTGAAAATCCGTTCTATAAAAACACAAACAAAATCCTGTTTATTTGTCTTCGGATGATATATCCAGACACACCCATTGTGGAGTGATGTTAATGTTTGATGTTCACGTGTTTGCTATTGGTAACCCTGCTTTGCAAAAGAATCAAGAAAAATTTGAAATCACTTTTGAAATCTGATGTTTTTTTTATAATCAACTACCTACTTATCTAAAATTACGAAAATGCGTGTAATATAGTTGAATTTCGTTAAGTGACGAATAGTCAATAATTGTTATTAGATCGTTGAGATGCGATCTGATCACTGATAACTTTGTTTTTGGGCGTGTTGTTTCTTCTTTCCCGATACCTTCACTTTCATTCTCATTTTCCAAGATCATGACTTCATCTGCTATTTCACTTTCAGTCATGATGTGATACCCATTGAATGGGGAAATAAATGCATCCATTCACTTTATTTCTAGTAGGGTAAAATGGTAGCCACAGAAAAGTTAATATTGAAATATTGAGGCATAAACAAGATTGCGGGCTGTTTTTACATTTTATCAATGTATGATATTATCACCTCCGAAAGGGGGGGGGGAGGTGTAGGATGAGCGCTGGACCCCCCGTGATGATGTAAGGTCAGGGTGATCGTCTGCTGGCTTCTTCTTTCGGTGACATGCTTATGTTGATTGACAACGCGGAATTATTGGCGAAAACGGCGTTTTATTGTTCGAAATACATTTACAGTCAAGTTACAGCGTAGAAAATATTTATAAAAATAAATTAAAATGGCAGTGACGTTGGCGTGCGCGGCGCTGACGTCACGCTCGAGAGTTCGAAAACCGAATGATCTTTTAGGGGCTGGGGTATAGATCTACCATCATAAATTGGCGTTTCAGGGAGGGCGCTAGTATGACATTGAGAATATTACCATAACTAACAAAAAAATGGTAATTTATAATTTTTTATTGGTAGTAGATTTCTGTACAAATATTATGCAATCCAAACATGTTGTAAAATTAAATGGCATTTGTAACAAATTTATCCTCGATAGACAATTTTAGTTTCAAATTCGACCGGCCGCCAACTTACGATGGTAGATCTATAGTATCAAAGTAGGTAATCATAATACACAACAAATAATTCACAATTCTATCACTGAAAAATGACAAAAGGACAGTCTTTACACCCTATGTACCTGGCTTGTAGGTACATTGGGTGTCATATTTCTGAGAATTTCTGGTCACAGAAACAGACCTTTTCCAGGTACATGCTTTGAAATGAACTGTGCATTTGCTGGGATTATCATTACCTACTGCATTTCTTTGCTTGATAGGTACATATTTTGAAATATCTTACCTACAAAATGAACACAGACATATTCTTATAAATAAAATTTTAGTATACCTACATAATTTTAAACTAAATACATCAGACATTGAATGGTTTGAAATTAATGATTTATAGGTATTTAATTATTATTATGCATGACTTTAATATAGGTAAGTACCTAGGTAAGTGCTTTATGGATGTTCTTTTTTAATAAAGCTAAGCCAGTGATTTTTTTATGCTAGGGATGAATTTAATGGCAAGGCTTCTGATAAAATTATTAATGCTGAGAAAGTAATTGTTCTTAATACCTACGTATTTATGAAATAATACTTATTTAGTTTAGACTTTGTTGGCTAAGTTTCTAAAGGGTGACTATAAAATTTTCATATATCTAAGCTTACGGGCTAGAAATTAGTCTCGCAGTCGATCTGTTCATGTTTGCATGAATCCGCCCAATGATGATTCAGACCTCATGGCCTTGGATCCTCTGAGGATGTCATGGTTTAGGCGGTAACAATATACGTTAGATTTTCTTGTGATTATTCATCTAATTAATGACTTGGCATTGTATAAATTTATATAATACCAGCTGTAATGAATGGCTCGGAAATTTAGTGCATGACCAAAAGCATGGAAAGGGTCTTGGATTCATTTGTACTGTGTGGTATCGTCTGACCCATCAATGACACATATTTGCTATTACGGGGGCCCGCAGATTTATGCAGGGTTTAATTGAATTTTAAAAACTAACAAACACAATCTACACATTATAGTTTTAATTCAATGAAAACAAATGCGTTTGATTAACAAAGTTTAGTGCTCAGTATTTATGTCGGATCTTAACAGTCTACCTCAACCCTTCGGCCACTGTTGTATGTAAAATCGGGACCTCCCACTGAAGAGTGTGTGAGAAAAATGGATTTTTGTTACCAATTTGCAAATGCAAAAACAATTTGGTGTCATTCTTTTTCTCATCTTATCGTCATGCTCGATGCCTTAATGCTAATATTAATTCTGGCACTAGCGTGTATAACTTGAGCTGGTGTTTGTAGGTGTCTGTTTGTTCTAGAACTACCATCTGCTAGTATTAAATTAAAATTTATATTACAGATACATAAGTGATGCTCCGTCCTGCTCAATTTTAGTGTATGACGTGACTCATGCTAGCGGATTCCGAGTCCTGTTGCCAAAAGCTGTGGCTCCAACTGTCAAGCCAAACGATGTGCTATACATGGCCCTCACCCACAAAGCCGGAAACACAGTTCTCTACCTTACCTACCTCAACTCTCCCCATATCTTTTCAATCAAGACACAGTATTTGACGAAGGGAAAAGCACAAGGAAAAATAACAGGTACCTAATGATAACATGTTGACAGTTGTGGTTTGGTCAACTTTAACTTTAATGTCATTCTTTCATTTAATTTAATCAAATCATAATTGCTAGCCTACGTATAAGTAATCCGAATGGCTAACATTAACATATTAAATATATTAATTAGTTACCTACTTATTTCATTCTATCATGCTCCAGGATCAGAGCATATAATAAGAATTGGACCACTAACCTCAGTCCATTACCTCATCCTGCACCTCCCACTATGCCGACCAGCAGTGTCTACATTGTTTTTGTAGTACCTTTTGTAGTAGTTTTTGTGGTGTTATACTCTCTCGTTGCATCCAGAACACATGTGCAAGTGCCTCTTTGTGATTATATCCATTACTGAGGACTGACGTGTCTACTGATAAACTCGAATGTTTCTAAAGCGGTCGTACCAGTGTATCTCTAAAATTTGGCGGAAACATTGATTCTAAAAGCTCAAAAGACGAGACCTTTGGCCCTTGGTAAGATGCCACGTCCCAAAGCCATACAGAAGTACCAGTAGCATATACATCTTGAACAAGCGTCATTTGATCCTCATGAAATACACCGTTGATATATTAATTAAAATTATTTTAATTCTTTTCAGATATTGGAGCAAAAGTGGCACCAATGGTATTTTTAGGCACGGATGGACAATCGACGATCTACTTCCGATACAATAACGAACCGGAGATATTCAGCTGGGACACACTGAAGACGTTCGATCCGGAATCCTTACATGCAATTTACAAAAGTGAAGACTGTTTCCTTCCAACGGCAGTCATTGTAGACCATTGGAAAGGCCTCAAAGTACTAGAATCCACTTTCAAAGATTATATTGATAATTCGTGTGGATGCGGGACTTTCCAGCAGCTTCATGATTTACAGAAATGAGTGGTATTATCCAGCGAATGGATACATTTCAGTCATGGATCAATAAATGTACATATCGATGGGGATTTTTAAGAAAGACAGTTTAGTGAGTGTAGGTTGAGCAAGTGGCTAACATCTATTTCTCGTTCGACAATTTTCATGCGACATTTGACTGATTTTGAGGTTAACCGATTTTTACAACCTGTCAAATAGTACCATAAAATGACAACATCGTGTCTCGCTTACTTTTGAAGAATGAGATTGGAGAGACAGTCAGCACTTTATGTGTAAACTATGTGTAAACAGTTATGTCAAACAGTCATGATAGTTTAAAATACTCACTCTTGCTGCAAATAAATCCATGCACGTGAAAAGGCGCTATAATAGCGCCTGTATACTTGCATGGATTTACTGGCACCAATAGTGTGTAAATTTAACTATCACGATAATAACCGTTTAAACGGAAAAGTGCTGACTGTCTGCCCATCTCATTCTTCAAACGTAAGCGAGACACATTGTTGCCATTGTATGGTACTATTTGATAGGTTTTGAAAATTGGTAAACGTCAAAATGCAAAATGTAGTAAGTATTTTTTCCGGCAGGTTCGCTACTATCGTTCTACTGCGCTGGTACAGATATTGCACAAGTTACAACTATCGCGTGAAAATTCAGAAGCTGCCAAACTTTTTAATCTATACATGCAATCATGCAACTTGTACTACATACTGTCAGCAATAAATCCAAGCACATATAAACAAGGTGTAATACTAATTTAACAACAATCGGACAATAGGACAATATCCAATTCAATAAGATATTCTCAACTGATAATAGGTTGAGAATGTCCTATTGAAGTGGACGAAACTGGTCCCAACTGTTATTAAATTATGTCTCGTTGTTGTTTAGAGTAATTCCAACAAGAATTGACAGTGTAACATTAAAATAATAAATCAACTCGAGTTCGCACATGCCCACTAAAATGGATCGCATACATTACAATTTGCAACAAAACAATCTGTCATTTTTAAAATATCAGAACTGTGAAAGCCATTTGAAATCTATAAACAAACCAAATGGCTGGATGTCTCGAAAACTGTTTGTTGAATTAAATAATGTGGGAAAATTGCACATCACAGTGCAGGCGTGCAATGATGATTCATATATTTAGTATTACTGTGGTTTGCTTCAAGAAAATTTGTATTGCGCCTGGCTATTTAACATGACATTTAAGAAGAATTATGGCGTCTGGGAGAGCGCGTCCTCTAGTATTCTTCCTAAATGTGTTACACTGTAATGTATTTAATTTATTGAGTTATAGCTGTGGTGCACCTTTTCCCTTGTTGATTTTACCATGCCATGACATTTATGATACTATTTATTAACTAGACTAAACTTGTCTATTAAATCAATAAACTAAATTATTTATGCATACTCCCATTTTTTTCATTTTTCATTAATTATTACCATTCACATTTGTTCTAAAAGCAGCATATCGCACCCTCGCAACTAAACTGCCACAATCCAAAAAACGTCAAACAGAGCTTTGAGCTTTCAGTTTTGAAGTTTTTACCTTTCGCATTTTTGTACTGTGTTTTTTTAAATATATTTAGATATTGAATGAATATTTGACTTGAATTTGATGACTTAGAGATATGAAATTTTTGGTACATATACTATGAACGATAGACAGTGAAACGTAGTAATTAACTCAAAACACGTAATTTTGGACTTGTGGCGGTTTAGTTGCGGGGGTGCATATGAGCGGAGAGATTATTTTCATAGCCAATTGCAGAGCGATTACAATAATTGATAGAACATCACAAAGAAACATGCCGTGGATTTGAATATACAAAAACAAATGATAACAGCAGGACAATGAGGAAATGAGATTGAATCAAATATGCTTCGAGCAAATCATTTATAATATTCTTATAGTTAAATATAATACAAAAATAATGCTCAAGGCTTTTGGCAAATTGTACTATTTTGAGTAAAGAAGGGTCCCTGAAGTTTTAAAGAAAAATAACCTGTTTTACCTTTCCTTTTACCCTCATATATCTAGCAATGGTGAAAAGTGGAGGTCGGCTGTGGAGAAATGATTTGGTTGGGGCATTGTATAATTATTGAATTTTAAAAACTTACCGACACAGACTGCAATTTGTATTCTTAATTCAATGAAAAAAAATAGTATGACTAACCCAGGTTAGCATGCACTATTTTCAGTGACGTCCGTAGATAAAATGCCGCCCCTAGGCAGCACCAAAATGCCGCCTTACTTTTTATACATTATTTTTATCATCCTTTCATGAGTCCAATATCTAAGAAATGTGTTGTATGGATACATTAGGTACTAACAAAATATCAGACTAATTATTCGCAAATCTGCACGTGTCATTTCTGGTCACCAAGGACGTCGAAGAGCAACGAAAGTAAACTAGATATCGCGAACCCGAAAAAACCAGTGAGCTGAATTTTTTAATGGAAAGATATTTTCGTTATTACTACGTTTAGATAGCTATTTCTATATTATATTCAAAATGATTTTCCTCGATTTGCCGCCATTCGAGTAACCGCCGTTCCCAAGCGACGCTCAATCTGCCTACCCCCACTGGATGTCGCTGACTATTTTTCTCATATCTCTACAGCCTACCTCCACCCTTCGTCACGGATATCTGGACATATCTTGAGGTATCTCAATAACTGATAACGTACAACATAACAATGTTATAATATTTTATTTTACAATCTTCACTACGCCAAGTAACTAGTAAAATAGGGCACCATGATTTATTAGGTACCAATCTAAATAAATAATATGAATTGAGATTATGATTATTACAAGTGACATAATCTAATTTCATATCACCACATACCTATTTATGCGTGATACATGTTTCAAACACGTAACTATTTTATATGAAAAGTTATAAGGTTCATAACGTTATACCCTGTTTACACGTGCATGGTTTACTGCTAATAGTATAATATATTATCGCGGCCATAACATGAAAAATAAACACATATTATAAACGTTATATTATCGTGCAAGTTGCAAGATTGCATGCATGGATCAAAAAAGCTCAGCAGCTTCTGAATTTTCACGTGACAGTTGGAACTTGTGAGAAATCAGCCGGAAAAAAAATGAACTACACCACGCAGGGCATTTTTGACATTTACCAATTTTCATAACCAGTCAAATAGCACTATACAACGATAACGCATTGATACCAGATGGAAATCTCCCACAGGAAACTACCTCAAAGGGCGGACCGAACCATCATATTTCCCAAAATACCACAGCCTATGTCCACTCTTCGCGGTGATCGCAACCCTCGGCCGAGCGGAACCCGTCTCCTTGAAATTCAAATTCGTCAAACTCCCGCCAAAACAGACGCGGTCTATCAAAAACGGCCGCTCGCGCCGCCACTAGTCAATCCGTCGGTAAAACAGAGAGGTTCCCGACCGACGGATGAACATGACGCCGCCTGTCAGTTGAACGCGCGCAAAAAGCTCTCTCTTACACAGTGATGCCAACCGTACTATAATTATAGTACAATACTATAATTTTGATTTCGCGAAAAATGTAAAATACTATAATTTTACGCCAAATATACCAAAATACTATAATTTTAAAGGATTCAAGACGAGAAATGTTCCTGTACTATATGTTTTTCAGAAATACTATATTTTTTACGCCTTTGTACTATAATCAGCATAGAAAAATATGGCAACACTGCTCTTACATCAACCGCCGAACCAACAGCATCGACCGCAAAATCTCTTCTCGCCTTCGCTCGCCTCGGACGCGAAGCCAAGCCAGCATTCCGGACAGCCCGCCAAAAAGACCACATCTGACATCGGCAGATCGCCACGCCGCAAGCACTGACTCGCCTCGGATGCCAAGCAATCAATCAGCAGCCCAGCCGCGACACCACGTTGCAGCCCGCCAATTACCAACCGACCGCCAACGACGACAATAACCTGTATCGTATCTGTAACGACTACCCTGCAATACGATGAAATAAACCAGCCTTGACCAAATACCCCGTGCGTTTCTGTCCCCCACCCCCGCTTTGACCTTGACGTTATCACGGCCTGCCATCTCCGCTTCAAAGCGCGCAGAAGGCCGGTGATAGCATCTCGCTTACGCTTGAAGAATGAGATTGGCGAGACAGTCAGCACTTTTACATGTAAACAGTTATTATCGCGATAGTTCAGTTTATTATACACTATTGGTGTCAGTAAATCCATGCACGTGTACAGGCGCTATTAAATTATATCCCATGGATATGGTATATAAAATGTTGCTATTATATTGACTTGAATTGTCCTCCTTCAAACAGTAAAAACACAAATAAATATAAATAATTTTAATTTGTTTTCTTAAAAGAGTTGAGAACAACATTTACAGAATGATGATTTTATAATTGCATATTAAACTTTGAAGTCAAGTTGATCACATAAGCACTTGAATCGAGCGATCTTCAGCACCCTTAATTATTTAAAAATGTATAAAAGTAAAAAACTGTGGAAATTTAAACTAGTAAATAAGCATGATCAACAATTTTTAAGCATGAAGGTGTGCTGTTTTGTTCTTTCATAATTGAATTGCTTTTGTTTTTCTTCTTGTTAGTCTTCAAATATGGCCGCCGTTGTGATGTATACGTCGGATTGGTCACTGCCCACACACTTCCGTGTGAATCACATAACAAGTCTGTGACATTCGGCAACAGTTGGTAAGACTGGGCTAGAACGTCATGACTCTCGGCCTTCAACGGTTTCCTAAAACCAAGATAATCACATATTAATCAAAGTTAACTTTGTTACAGTTTATCAATTCTAAATACAACATGAAAAGTTATTTGTCTTTAATTTGAGTCTCTTTCGAGTGGAGATTATATTAACAGACTTTTTTACGTGGAATAGTTGAGTGCCATATGCCCAACCCATTGGGTCTTTGTATTGGATCAAATAAACATCGAAAAAACAGCATGCATTTTTTGACCAGCCGAGGGTTTGAACCCGTGACCCACATCTTCATATTTACACAAAGACAGCCACTCTACCAACTAAGCCAATCTGTAATATCTTAAATAAATTATGTGACATGGGTATTGATACACCCCTGTTACAGGCGGGCTTCTCCCGGTGTAAAATAATCATTTAGTAGCTTAAGTCGAAACGTAACCCTGACCTCTAGAAACGGCTTCATAAAACATCTAATCTGATTCCTTGCTCAACCACGTAAGTATTTTTTATTCATATGTAAAGGCCTTCGTCCGGTGTGTGAAAATCGCATATTGGGCGGAGGTGTAATTAAGATAAATTTAATTTAATTTAAAAAGTATAAATGATGATGGATGAAAGCGATAATTTTAAGACTAAATATAAGTATTTAAATATAATAAATTTTGCCGCGCATTGTGCGTGAAATCCTCGCGCGCCGGCGCCAGGGTCAGGCTCGTGATTCGCCGAATCAAAGATCATGCGATAAAATTTGGCCAATCACGAGAGTCGTTTTTGCTGGACGGCGTCGGTACGCGAAGCTTAAAAAAAAGAAATAAATAAGTAAGCGTCCCCTTTCCGACATATACGGACCTGCGTAACTAATTGCAAAACCTAAACATGTAAAGAAAGTGTAAAATATAAGGATTACCAAGTTACACGAGACAGACGTGGTTTTATTTAATTCCACCCTCAAATATATCGTACTTTTCTTTTGTGAATCCGGGGTTCGATGGACACCTGAGCTAGCCGCTGGAACCCCGGGGATCTCAGTATGTATAACATTATTGCAATTTGCCTCCGAAAGGGTTATATTGATTTACACTGTTTGTTCCATATTATAAGTAAGGTTTGATAGATTGAACAGGAAACAAGAAAGAGGCGAGGCACTAAATGAGACAAGGCGATACAATAAATGTGATCTAAATACTGTCGGAGATAGATGCCATATATAACAAACATTTTATCCCCACAGGAAGAAATCTGCATATTTTAATTTGTTAAGCAGTTGGTACCCAAGCACAGAATATAGGTCGATTAAAAATTAAGTAAGTTTTAGTATGTCGATTGTATTGATTCGCTTAGTAGTGTAAGGAATCGACCACTATGAAAAAACTCTCGAACCAGTTTAAATTTCATGGGCAACTATTTCGTAGCATTTCTGTATATAAACACTCCATCTGTTTAATTACTATATGTATGACAATACCACATAACTCTATATCAGTTTATTATTGTATAAACTGCAAAGCTTTGCAGTAAGATGCAGGAATTAAAGAATTATCAAACAACAGTATAAAACTTTTGCATCGGCATTGAGTAGGATATAAAAATAAAGTTTAAACAAGACTAGGTTTCTTTTGTTTAAATAATATATTGTATTATAGGCAAAGTAGTTTGAGACAACTACGTCTGAACTAAGATAGATGATAGAAATATCTTCTGAATTATTGAGGCACCTTGTGTCCCATCGCACGATAGCGAAATCTCGAGTCAGATAATAGAATAAGCCACGTGCGGAATCTACCAGCAGACCATGTGAAGGACCCAGTTTTTCTCCCAAGAACTTCGCAGTCATTTCTATGTGACCATTTTGTTTCTGTAACACAAAACAATATTTAAAATTATGAAATAGTAAACAATAATAGTATTACATACTTATCCCATCCAATAAGTAATGCGGTATTTTAAGGATATATTAAATGATGCAAAAAAAGATTAATTCAAGATATATTTTTTATTATATTTTCAATTCTTTGGAGAATAGATCAATTAATGTGATATTGTAGACTGGGAAAAAGATGGTAATTTTATGGTGCCGAATCTGTATAATATGAAGCGCCTAGTTTCAAAACCCCCTAAAACGATTTTAGGTAGTTTTGAGAAAAATGAGAAAAACACATTCATATCTATCACTGCCAGCCAATTTTTACTACTACTAGGCCAGCTATTTTCGGAATAAAATAAATCCCTTAAAAAATATGAAATAGAAACAGAATGATAAATATTTATGAAAACTTACCAATACAACATGTTTATCGAGTTTATTGTGAATATTTTCACACTAAAATGATGAATATTGTTTAGAAAATATATACAGAATGTTTATTCAGAAGTTATGACGTTTACAAGAACCCGCGAGTTAACTCATCCGTGGCCTGACGCGACATACATGCTTTGGCGAGTTAACTCGTCCGTGGCACGGTTCAGGATCTGTAAACTTTATGTATTTATTATTTTATTCCTATATTCTAAAGAGTATTTTGGCTTATCCATTTCAGGGGTATTTGAAAAGCACACCCAACCGTTTATTGACGGTTTTTGGTGTTTTTTATAGTTCAATCTTTGGACATCATAAAGGTAACAAATATATTCATCTAAATAAATATCAAACCCAAAATTTTTCAATAACTGGTTTAGGAGGATTTGAAACTAGGCGCTTCATATGGTGTAAAGTTTTTTAAACAGGGGTTTATTATCTGGTTACATGTAAGTTGTACGTAAAACATTTCACCGTGGCACAGTTCGCCGTATGCTTTCTTATCGGAAAGAGATGACCGTATACTAAGAATAACACAAGATAAGAATACAATACTAAGTATAAGAAGTATTCAAGAACCCTGTTTTATTTACACATGAATTTTATGTCAGTACTATGCGACCAAAAGAGGTTGGACAGTATTTAATATACGGCCATATACTTCCGATACAACATTTCACGGTGAAGTATGATACGGCAAACTGCATATGTACAAGTTTCCGGACACGTTATTATCCGGGGGTCTTTGAAAGAGAAGGATTGTTCTGGAAACATCTTTTTATGGATGTTATCTAAAAAGATATTTTCACATTAATAACAGAATTCTTAAAATAAAAAATTTTACTTACACTTTGTTTATGTTCATATTTTCGTATTGTGTCTAAGGTTACAGCGAACATAGACAAACTGTTTGGTGAAGTTATAAATATATTATTGTCAAATTTAGATACTGCAATATTTTCTGTACTTGTCAAACTATTTTTAATGACGTTTTTCTGTTTTTCCTCAGATAATATTACATGAGTGCAATGATCATTACGCGTTGAACAAATATACATGATATTCCCATTTGAAACCCCCACATAGGCTTTTTGACCCCAATGTAGTGTAGTAGGATCTATTTTTACACTGGCAACATTAATTGAATTATTGTATAATTTGAATGTGTGTATAATTTGATTCGAGAATATATTGAATACAATTAGTTTTGCAGGACAATCAAAGTCTTTGTTGCCATTATCGAGAATCCAAATTCGTCCTAGCAAATCCACATCTGTGTAGATAACGTTTTGAAGAGTTTCACAGTCTCCGGGCCGGTGCCATTCTCTTGATGGATATGGTCTACCTTTGGCGTAAATTTCTCCGTCTGGCCAGGTGGTTTCCACAAGTGAGTACGCACTGTTATTTTTACACTGATTTGATACCCGAATCGATAAATATGCATGATTTCTGAACACTGATACATGTAGAAGAGAAAAATCTTTTATTCCAATGTGTGACAAGTCCCAAGCTTTGCACGCTGCAAAAAATGCTAAGAATAAAACAAATTTAGAATTGACCATTTTGATGAATTACAAATTAACACTAATTGATATTTTAATTTTATTTCATTCAATAAAATCATTTTTTAGCTGACATTATACAAAATATGTGTCAATCTAAAAAGTCAATGTGTTACAAAATGTTTCAGAGCTGAATCAACATTAATTTACCCCATATTATTATTTTGAAATATATAATTTCGTACAAGATTAATAATAAAACAACATCTGTTGAAATACTGTATTATGTAGGTTATTATGAGATGTACTACATTATAATAATACAGTGAAACTCCGATTTCGCACGCCCGGAATACACGTTTGTATAATGTTTCTGCAGTTCTGTAAACAGTTCTTTAGTACAGGGTTTCCCTAATTTTTTCTGCAATGGAACACTTCGCAAACCCGGAAATTTTAACGGAACACTTAGTTTATTTTGTAGGTTATTTATTAACGCAGCTAACCGTTCTGCCAATTTTGGCAACTGTCGTTAAACTGACAAGACTTATCAGCCGGTCAGTTAAAAACAATATACCCCATCTTTTTCATGCGCACGGTGTGAGAAAAGATGGTCCTCCATCTGTACCTAGATCATGGCTCCCACATCCCGAAGCGAGCCCCCAGGCTAGGATCTTTGGCGGACCCTCTACTTATTGCTAAGGTTAAAGGCAATGTGACGATCTACAGTTGCATATTCCAAATGGTGTTTGAGATAAAATTAAGGGTATTTTTAGCGATTTTTTGTATTTTTAATACACCCACTTTTATGTTGATATGCACAATTATGGACATGTCAAATATCGACAATAATCAGAAATTGTAAGTATGGGAAAACCGCATATTATTAAATGTTAGTATGTTTGAAGTGAAACAGCGTTTTTTACCATTAGTGCATCTTTGTGATGTGTGTTTATCTCACTTGGCTGGTCGATCTCTCACGCCGGGCCCCCGTAAGCCCAGGCTCCCAGGCTAGATGCCTGTCACCCCCCCCCCCTTGTGGGAGCCATGACCTATCTAGATACTTGACGTCATAAACATCAGTGGAGATTGATCATCACTCGCCTTTCAATATGAAGTAGATTCTTTAATTATTTTAGTTTTACTTATTTTACTTCTACTTAGTAGAAGATCTTTAAATGTGTTGCAGTGTATAAAACCTTTCCAAATGGTCGCGGGACACCTATTCATGTTCGGCGGAACACTGGTGTTCCGCGGAACATAGTTTGGGAAACCCTGCTTTAGTACAATAATTCCTGGTTTTATACATTTATTTTCACACAAATCAGATTCCAATTCTAACATCACTTAACCCCAAAATCAATAAAACAAAGTGATAAATATGGTACTTATGTCGTATTCAGGTAGTTAATTAACCCGGGGAGTTAACTGTCAGCCGTGATATTTTTTAATCCGGCCATCCATATTCTGCGTTAGCTGTCAAATGTTGTTTGATTTCAAATGCATTCCATTAGAATCAACTAAGACACAGTGCCGTGTTTTAACAATTATTATTGTAGATAACTGCCTTGTTTATGAAATTGCTCTGAGTGATATTTGTGTTATTTTGGAGCAATAAAAATAACGGAAACGTGTTACCGTGTTAACTATTTAGAATAGCCCTCTGAATGTAAAATCGGTGTTCTACTGTACACATACTGCCCCTGTATTAGACAACTTCTTCTTCTTCGGCCATATCCGCCCCGTAATTGGAGCATATGGACACCACGCGGCGCCTCCAAGAATCCATTTCGCTCGCCAGTCTTCTTGCTTCGTTCCAGGTCAAACAAGCATCCCGTAGCTCCGCCGTATACACTCTATAGATAGTATTTAGCGGCCTTCAAGGACGAAGGAATCCGGTCCGCTTGAAGAACAGGCAAGCCAGGTTGAGGTTCTCTTTGGGCATCCGCAGCACGTGGCCGAGCCAGGTCCAACGTCGCCTCTTTGTTGCTCCTAAAGTCATACTCACCGCACACCCAGTATCCGTCGTACCAGTTAGGTACAGAATATTAAGTTGTGCTCTATAATTTGTACAGAATTTCAAGTTGTACCATATAATTTTCATATCGCCAATTCTGGTAATCAACTTAGTTTATCTGCCAACTAATTCAGTCAATACACACGTTATGTACACAGAGTTTGGATATTTCTTTGTTTCAATTATTATAAAAATATCCCTTTCTGTGGAATCAGGTTATTGTTGTTTTGTTCAAATATAAATTATAAAAAAAACTAATAAAAACTGGCAAGAAAAGTATGATTATTTTTATTTCACAATATACCTTTTGATGTTGATAATAAAACTGGCCAGACCATTTAAAATTAAAGAAATTCTATAGAATAAAGTAATTTCTAAAATAAATAAATTCGTTTGGATCCATAAATATATCTGATAATATTTATGCACATATGTGCTAATTACATTATTGATGCAGCCATATTTTTTAAGTACATCTATTTTTTTTATCTTTTCTAAAAAAGCATTATAACGACGGTGTTTTGGCCAATTGATGTAACCCTCAAATTATACGAAAATGAGTTAATTATTGAATCTTTTCAAGACGACAGAGCAGGTCCCGGCCAAATGTTGTAAATTAAAAAAAATAATTGACCACTTTTTGGAAGGGAAACATCATTTTACATTGGTTTTAGGTTTAAAAATTATGACCCGGCCACTTGATGTAACTGAATAGTGTAACCCACTGCAAAGACTTTTTCTCATAAGACAATTGATGTAAGCCACTATTCTATGTTGGTTACACTATTTGCCCTGTTCGCTCATTCGGAAAGTTTATTTGCCACATGCGGTTTGTCAAGTGATCGGAGGTGTATTAAAAGTATAAGGTGTATAAAAAGAGAATATTTTGTTCCTGTTAATAACGCTACCCGAAAAGTTTGCCAGAATTTTTTATTAAATACTCTTAAGAGCATACTTCAGTGAATAGGCAAATAATTTTCAACTGTAGGTGCGACGAAATGTCGGACTCGCTGCCAATCGGAGAGCGATAGTCGAGCTGTGAACACGTCAATTTGTTTTGTGATGGCGTCGGGGGAATTAATTCTTAAATCGTGTAAAGATGACTAAAAAACGTTACCATTTACTTGAAGAAGAAAACATGTCAATGAATATATTATTATTATTACTAATAGACCAATGCACATAACATTAAATGGACGCATGTTGAATTTTTATGACAAATTATGTTTTTTTCTGCACGCGTCGTTTGCACAATCTTCGCGTTGCGTCGTCACGATTGTTTTAGACCGTGCCACAGCTGAAGTATAGCCTTAATATATCCCAAAATAAGGTTTTCTACACAATTCAAAACAAAACAGAACTTCATACAGCCAAACGGTATAGTCGTGGAAAACACACTCCAAAAAACAAAACATCTTTAGATGTTTTGCACGACATTGAAATGTTTATACAAAAATTACCAGCAGTTTCTTCGCCTACTGTAGAGCAAGTATAACACGAAAATATTTAAATGCAGAATTGAAGAATACATAATTTGTTTACAGGTTATACAAAGACGAATGTAAGATACGCAATTTTATAACATGTTCTGAGAAAGTGTTCAAAGATGTATTTCGTACAAAGTACAATTTAGGTATCCACCATCCAAAAAAAGACAAATATAATACATGTGAAAAACTAAAGAATATTGCTGAAGAGAATATGACAAATGTAGAAAATGATTTCTACAAAAGGCACTAATCTCAGCGCTCGAAATTGAAAAGTTTACGAACCGGAGCACTCGAAAATTTTCTAAGGATATTAATAAGGCTATCAAATTTTATGTGTGTTTATAAACATAAGTGTGCTAGATTTTTTGTTATATCTATGGCATATCTAGCTCAGACGGTCAAATTATTTTGTCCGTGAGACGGAACGATAACTTTACATATTTCACGAACCGGAATAGCGCTCCGGTGCGTTCCGGTCCATTTCGAGCCCTGACTAATCTGAAACCGAGTTTTCCAAATCTATACACTGAAAGGAACAAGATTTAGCCAAGGAAAATCCATTTTTTTATGTGTTTTGATCTCCAAAAAGTCTTAAACACACCCCATGGAAACAACATGTTACTTTATTATTTACGAAAATACTGTCTTTAATGAAACTTTCTATGAAAGTGCGACCAGAAATGGTTATTGTTTTTTATGGGGGGAACAGGATGGGCATAGGGGAGCCAATGAAATTTGTACAATTTTAAATGACTATTTGAATATAGTGGATGAAAGGGGTTCAGTGATCACGGTGTCGCTGTACTGTGATTCATGCCTCGAGCAGAATAAAAATCACCACATGTTGGCCTGTATCATTTGGTTTTTAAGAACAGCAAAAAATATTGTAAATATCAGCATAACATACCTTGAACCTGGACACACTTATATGCCTGTTGACTCCATTCATTTGGGCCTCATCTGAATGGCCAACACTAATAAGTAATTCTAGAATCAACCCAAACCATACAACGTAATTACAATGAACCATGGAGACTTTAAAGACTATAAAAGTCTCCAGAATGCAATTCTCCCCAAATTAAATAAAGCAGATCAAAAAATAATGTTTAAAAAATATTATAAAGGCCTGGTTCTCCGAAGACTCTGACCACATGCTTTTTTCTTATTCATTGAACCCTAATGCGGAGAAAAGTACCTTTACATTTGCTAGAGGAAGGCAGCGCTCGGAATGGAGCAGAACGCCCCGGAACGCCGTTCCGGTTCGTGAATTCCTCGACAATTCCGTTCCGTCTCATGGAATCCTCGAATCTACCGTTCCTTCTCGTGGAATCCTGATAGCGAGATGTCTTGTAAAATTCTCGAGCCTCATCAGAATATTTAATATGGCGTTCCGGTTCAGAATGTGTTGAAATTGAGGAATATGAATTAGTATATAAATATATTTAAAAAAAAATCTTTCTTTTAAACAATGATTTTACTGGTGACTACCCCTGATTTTTAATAATTCGTACATGTCAATACAAATAGAATATAATAGTGAATATTTTTCTTAGAAATGAATCTAGGTATATTTTTTTCCTAACAATGTATTTCTAGACAACCCATGTGTCTGATAATAAAGAATACAGTTTTTATTGAAGAAAGCACCCTTACATTTATTGCTCTCTTCCATTTTCTTTAAGACAATATGAGATAATAGTATATTATTCTTTAGTGCTATTCAACAAGTTTTTTTTGCTTGCAGACAAAATCACAAAATACATAATTTATTTAGGGTATCCTACTATTAATAACGATAATAAGGTTAAATTATTACATACCTCTTTTTTATTTGCTATTATTTGATTTTCAATTAAAACAAATGAAATATCTACATATTATGTGAAAAATAATTCATTTGTTAATTAATGTTTTATGAATAAATAAACTATCTGTGTGTAGGTATCTTACCAAGGCTTGGATTTTCGACCCTTTGGTATGAGTCACAGAGCTTAGTTGACTTGGGTAAGAGTGTAAATCGCGGGTTCCCAAACAGTTATGATATTGAGTACATTTGTAATCAATACGAGAGTGGAAGTCACAATATTTTATGGAATGAAACGGGAGAAAAATGAATGGGAGAAACAAAACCATAACTGTCCGATTGACGATTGCGTAAAATATAGAATATAGGATAGCTAACTTTACATAGGTAGGCATAGTTTTGATAATACATCTCATAACACAATCGAGGCCGTTCATTAGTCGACCAGTTGATATTAAATGATATGCAACCAACGAGGTGTCTTCCTATATATACATCCGAGGAGGGTTAATATCGCTATTGTGCAAGTAAATTAAAATATCAGTGGTCTCTGTACAATTTTTGCGTGTATGGGCATCTTCATCAGAGGTAACGAACAAATTTAAACGTTCAATAGTATTTACCCATATAATGCTGAGCTTATCTGAGCTCTTATTTTTTATTTCGGTTTTAGTTCGGCAGAAATACTTCGCACTGAAAAAAATAATCGTAGGTAAGTAGGTAGGTACCTTCCTAAACTCTATATCTATCTATTTTCTAGTTATACAGAAAATAATGCTAATGGAAAAAATATATTGTTGAGGATATTAAAATAACCATAGTAATACGGTTTTTTTGAAATACTTAAATCAATATAGGTAGGTACCTACTTAGTTAACATTTTTTGTTTCACAAAACTTCTGCATAGCAAAGCTGTTTACTATTCAATAATATTACAATGAATCCTATCTATTGTCCATTGAAAAAAATATTTTCGGTGAAGATTTATTGCTCTCAAATTCACAAAAATGTTACGTAAGGAAGAGATTTTTTTTGTCTCAAAAAAGGTAAGTATTAGTAACAATAGCTAATAGCACATGTGATTTTTGGTTCGAGGGCTTTGAAAGAATGAATTTACTAACAAAATATTAGTTTAAACAGCAATCCTGGACTATCAAGAGTTCGTTTACATCGTCGAAGTATTTATTTATAAAACCATAGTAATTATAAAAAAGTACTTACCCATCTAAATCAAGTAGGTACCATACTAATTATTGTGTCTTGATTGTGAGTTTTTGTCGGTGTTTTGAATTGTTTATCTTGTGATTGGGGAAACTTGTTGCATACTATGCAAACCACGAACAAACTAAGGATTTTTATATAGGTACCTACTGTACAATAATAGCGGAGTATAAATGAGCAAAAATAACAAACAAACAAAAGTAACGACGAAATCTTAAAACAAGTTATTTTGAGTTGTTTCCCTATAGAAGTTGGATAGCGAATAGGACTTTACACTCTGGTGATTTGGGTAAGTGTTTAAACTCTATCTTATAGTAACATAAAAAGCAAATAAATATTATGTATTAGTTTTTTTATAAATTCAATTTCATATACTTACCTATTATCGGAAAGGTCTTTTTTCGTATATATTCATAGAACAGATTCCTTATTACAGAGGTATTTGAGTCATAATAGGGAGATTTAAAATACTGTAGAAAAATTGGGGCGGCATTTTGTTTAGGAATATCACTGGGTGTTTTGCTACCATCTTCTCGTGTTCCATGACTGAGAGTATTGCAGGTATATTTTTCTAATTTCCATTCATATATTCTCAGAAAATATGTACCCGTATATCATATAATATAATATAAGATATAGATTGCATTGAGCAAATAGGTACATTGCGAAAACTCATGCGATAGATGTTGACGAAATAAAATAAATAAAATAGAATCCAATTGGAAAACTATATGAAAATATTTACTTACATAATAATTAATAATTTCAGCAACATCAGAAATCTAGTCAAATAAATTATGCCACATTGTGTAAATATTTTAATATTTTTTTCTAATATCTACAAGTCTGAGGTTGTTTAAAATTATGCGTATTTAATAAAGAATGCTACATTCCTAAAACTTGTATATTCATTAAGTACTTAATTTTATTAAATTAATTTATTATGGTATATAAGCTCTTGCTTTTTCGTATATGGTGGATTTTGATGTGATTAAAAAATAGCGAAATCAAAATATTTCCAATTTAGGTACTAAAAATCAGAGCTTTAAATGAAGTAGCATGTATCTTGATTTAACCAATGTACCTATCTTCTGTTTGAGACTTTCATGGTTGTTTGTCATGGTAATTGATTTTTGGGTTTTCACTGTGTGTAATTCTTCCTTTTTTCTTCGACGTTTCTGGCTTGTTGCAGAGGCCATTATCAAGAGATATTATATATGATATCGAGAAAAGAAGAAAGAAGTACACGTGGTGAAAACCAAAAAATCAATAACGATAAGGTATCTTCACTCATGTTTCCATCTACACTTAGTTACATGTTTTTATTCAAACTACTGACGAAACAAATAGAAAATTGTATTGTTTTGTCCATTATTTCATGTATTTTTATGTTTTCTACTCCAATTAGATTCATATACTTACTTACATTCCGGTATTTATATTAGTACTTGTAATTATTATTATTATACACGATTTTTAGTAAACGATTTCGTAAACTTATATTATTATATATTTAAGTAAACTAAGATTTTTTTTTATATTACAGATATTATATCTAATATTGCACATATAATATTTGAAAAATTATTGAGCGTTCCTGTTCGTAAAATTTTCCATTTCGAGCACTGGAGGAAGGTCTTCCCGACGAATATCTGAGCCAACCGTAGTGCGATGCCTATACGAAACACCAATTTCTATTTCAACCGCCAAATTTAAAGATCTGTCTAAACTTGTGTAAAATAAAATAATTCCATCCAGATACCATGAAGAATATTTGACAATGGGGCATCACAGTTCAGTTGGTGACACACTGAATGAAACAGACGAAGAAGATGAGCCACCTAATAATTTATAATGTAATATTCTATGGATACTTAAGTAACTATACTTAATCCATTATTTTTTATAACATAATTCTTGTTTAAAACTTTTAGTAAACCACAGCATTACTTTTTAATAATAAGGTAGGTACCTACCTATATGACTTATTGTTTTATTAAGATATCATAATTATATTTCTTTTGAATTGTCTTCCTTTTTAACAATTAAAAAAATATGTTAATAATTATAAATTTGTTTTATTTGTAATTTAAAAATATATTTAACAAAATGTTATGTTTATGATAAATGAAGTCAAATGATGTAACCCACAAGGAATCTCCTATAAAAATGAGATATTGACAATAACTGAACCACCCAAGTTTCTAATTTGAAACATTTTTTATGTAAAACTGGTTTAAAATACATACGTTTTAGTAAATAATAAATACTTACTTCAATAATTAAAATCGTATTAATTATATTTTTGTATACCTCATAACAGAATATTTCCGATAAAAACAGTTTTTACTCTCTCCTGAACAATTTCAATTTTGAGGCTTACACTAATTGGCCAAAACACCATCGATAAACAAAAATTAACTAAGACTTTTTTCATTATCTGTTCAGAAGACTGTAAATTATAATAATCGATATTAATATGGATGCAATTATTTTAATCAATAATTTTCATTATGAAGTAAGCTTTAAAATTGCATTTACTCTGATCGCTAGGCCATCGATATTACGGAGTGGAAAGTTATCTACTCTATTTAAACTACATGTATCATAAAAAATGTTCTAAAACGGTGTTGAAGGTGGAAATATAGTTTTTAAATTATTAATTGTAAGAGTACATTATTCTCAGAAGGAATATCGGAAAACCATCTTGACAAAGAGAACTCACCTTACATATCTAATAAAAACTGCACATGCACATTATTAAGATTACAAAAAGTATTAAAGAAAAATTATAGAACAGCTTGAAATTTGTTAATACTACAACCGCTCGCGGCCGACTGGAGTCTCTAGCGGCCGCGCAACTTTTGTGACATTATTTTTCGTAATTGCCAATACGATATCTTAGCTATAGTCCCGACACTCACTGGGCGAAGTCCAAATGAAAAAAAATATTTTGTTATCCAATGAGTAGTGTGTCTTTATTTTAGTAACTAATTTTAAGTTTTGCATGTACTTTCATTTGTGGTCTATGCAGAGTCGAGGGTGGCCGCTGGCACATTGAAATCAGACTCTACGGTTGTTTCGATTTTGGAGGAAGGGTTTTTGTCGCGCACCTAATTCGTAGCCCCTTGCAGGGTGCTCCCATAAGGAGTAGTGCCGACCCAATCATACGGTCTGATCCTGATAGTCAATCTGCCACTGGTTATATGACTACGACCCCCGACAAAGCAGAGCAGTATATAAATATATGTGGAAGTCCCATAGTTTACTTTGACAGGTCCCACCGCCTCTCAAGGTGAACTGTGGAAGATATAAGTCGGTCATGAGGACCAAGAAGAGTGATGGTAAGAATGTTTACAGCTGCGCCGTAATAATAATCAAAATTAACGTAAATTCTAATATAAGAGATAAGCATCATAATTATAACCAGTGGCAGATTGACTATCTGGATCAGACCGTATGGTTGGGTCGGCACTACTCCTTATGGGAACACCCTGCAAGGGGCTACGAATTAGGTGCGCGACAAAAGTCCCTCCTCCAAAATCGAAACAACCGTAGAGTCTGATCTCAATGTGCCAGCGGCCACCCTCGACTCTGCATAGATAACAAACGAAATTACATGCAAAACTTAAAATTATTTACTAAAATAAAGACACACTACTCATGCACATGGATAACAAAAATATTTTTTTTTCATTTGGACTTCGCCCAGCGATGATAGCAAAAAATTAATTCAACATTGCTCTTTCCTATAAAATAGTACCAGTAGTTTATTTTATCAGGATGTCTATCACCGGCATGACAAGTAGAATAGTAATTATTTAAATGTGTCGGGACTATAGCTAAGATATCGTATTGGCAAAAGATTATATAATGCAAACATTGATTAGATAAATATCATTCCCAGGTCGTTGGTGACAAATGTGGTCCGGCTTCTCACCTCCTCGCGAGGAATGCGGTATTGGGCGAGGTCTCACGGAGTACCTCCCCATCAATCCATCATCGAGGTTTAGTGGATAGCTTTCTCGTTGTGGGCCATGCAGCCTGATCTGTGAGAATCGTTGACGACATGCCGGGGAGCCTCCCCCAGAATGTTTGCGACGTGATGTTGCATAAGAAATGGTTACATCTAATTATTAGTATACGCATGCACATGAAAGACAAATAATACAACACAAAAGAAAAACAAATTGAAATGAATATCTGCACGTCCTACCACGTCGCCTGCCTTCACCCTTCACTGTCTACTTTCATCTTAAATTGGCAAAATACCAATCTATATCCTTCTCACATAGAAATTACTATCTCGTTAACCCATTAATTGAAGTTACGTGTATGAAAGACATAACACTTTGCATATACCTATACATATTTTTGTAGTTATAAAGAAATGAAGAATTAATTATCGAAAACTAATTCTGAGTATGTTTGAATTTTTATTCTATAGGCGTCGCGACGGCGGCCAACGTCGGGACGCCCTCATAAGTCTATTGTTTGTATTTTGATTTGATAATTTCATATAATAATCGGCTGAGTGGCATTCTCTGCTGATTGGATAGTTAGTTGATGGTACGTAATATTATGCTTTTTACTTCCGGATTTAAGATTAACAACTCCCTATTGTCCGCCTTCGGAGGTCGGGCGGACTACCCCCTTCGGGCGTCGTTTTCCCGTGCGCCCCGCGAGTCGGAACTTCCGCTTGGGAGGCCTTGACTTGAAAGGCACGTCGTCGAGGATATCATCCAACGCGCTTCTCCGGTCCTCCCGGCTCCTGCCCTCGCCGGGCACTGTGGTGCCGGCATCAGCCTCGGGCTCATCTGAATACGTGAACCTTGGTGACGTACACCTGTCTGTATCGTCGGTCCAGTCTTCCTGGCGATGCTCCCCTGATGGTGTTGGGCGAATTCCGTCGTCTTCGTCGTCAGACTCCAGGAGTCCTCCCATCTCGTCTCCGCTTCCGTAGAAGTTGGATTCTTGTCCTTCGTCTCCCGCGGTTGGGGTTGCTGGCGATCCACTCGGTCCGGGGACGTCGCCCAAGCTCGCGGGAGTGACGGCGGGTGGTACAGGTGGTGACGCCGGGTCGTCGGCCCTCTCGCTAGTTACCTCCGGTCCTGTGGTCTCAGGGGGGTGGTAACGTTGGAGTTGATCGACATGGCCGCGCCGATTCACGAAGTATCGTGTGTGCCCCACCTTTCATGATTATAGTAACGCCTGTGCGATTTTTCGTAACGAATCTGACCGGGAGGTGAAGACAAAATCATGTATCCATGCTAAAACTCTTTTTAAGTAAATGGAGCCAAAATATAAATGAGGAAGCTTAGTAGGTATGGCTAATGGTTGAATAAGCTCATCAAGTCATTTTGAATTATTGATTAATTTGTAGCCGCTTGGGAAGTATTTCTAAAAAAGTTATTGTACTATCCTCGATGGTATATTATCCCCTGTGTCATATTAGGAAAAGATATTTTTACTTATTAAATACTTTTTAATGTAATAATAGACAATATATTATTTTGACATTTGTTTAAAAATGGCGGCTAACGTCACACACACTGGCGATGATGCATTGATGGAAATTTTGATTGAAAACAAAACCATCGTAGGATTTTTGCACGCAATATTCGAATTTCTCGCAAGAAGGTATTTTTTTTGATCATTAATTATTACTTAAATATTTTGTGTTTGATAAGTAGGTAGGTAATTATTAGTCAATAACTTTTTCAAGGAGATTAAATCAAGTATTTATAAAAAATCAAGAGAGCCTTGTTACTAAGATTTCTCTTTTTTTATACACAATGCATGATTACCACAACACTTTGTTCTTATGTATCCATCAAATTGGTTAAGCTTTCTCACAAAATACAATGCTATTTAATCTCTATCTAATCAATATTATGGATATGCAATGATGGTTCATAATAAATAACCAACCTAATAAACAGAAACCAATATACAGTACATAATTAGTAAATAGTTGATGGTTTAAAAAAAATGATAAAGACCTTAAACCATTAGTTTTTAAATTTAAAAATAAAGCACAACCCATCATTAGGTAGGTACCACTATTATCTTAGCCCATGGTGGAGTAGTGCCAGAATGCTTGTCTAGTTGCCACAGAAGTTCAAACACCTCATCTACCAAATGTTTTCTCAATATGTGTTTGACACAGAGCAATGACCCAATGGCTAAAAACTATTTTTTTGTAAAAGTTCTACCTTGGTGAAAATGTTTTTTTTTTTCCATTAAAATATACTTTTAGTTTAAAATAAACCGGCAAAGAATATAAGTTATGTATTTTCAATGAATAATGAACTATTCTTAAAACCTATTGTATAAGTCTACGACAATGACATTATTAATGGACGACGCACTCAGTACAGTAACTAGTAAGTAAATTCGCGCATTGCGACATTCGCACGTGCATAGACATCACGCAATATCCATTATGCGATATCACGCATCGGGAATTTATAGCAATATCACCTTTATTGTAATGGCGTTAGAACAGATTATGCCATTCGGCAGACCCGACAAAAAAGTGAGTGTCATTTTTTTTTCCAGATGCTTCGTCCATATTAATGTCATTGGTCTACAAGGATGCCAAAAAATAGGTTATGGAGTAATCCTTACGCCATCTATAAAATCAAGTTCGTAATATTCGTAATGTTCGTTACATTACCAAATAAGGCGAAATTCGTAAGACCTCAGATGACATAGTTATTAAGTATTATCTGCAAATTTTGTACCTGGGTCAGTAGATAAGTGTTATGACCCCTTATGTGGCAAGCTGAAGACGTACATTTAAATCCCACTCGGTGCAAGATATTATATAGGATTTCTACTAACTTGATTAATAGCATCTCTATCTCGAGCTTTCTCTCTCCAGCCGGATTAGTAGTAGGTTTTCTATGACAAAATAATGAAATTAATACGTAAGTACTTTTATTTAACATTACTTGATAATCTTGTGTGATTTGTTTCTTTCAGAACTGACTTTTATTATGTTACAAAGGAAAGTGGAGAGGGTATGGGTCTTCCGCCCGGTGTTGCCGAAGAATTAGTTCTAAAAATTTTAAAGAAATGTAATCCTAATATTCCCAACGGACATATTAATCTTTTTAATGGTGAAAATTCCAACACGTTCTTACCTACTTTGGTTGCGGAAGAAGTCGAAATCACAACAACTGATAATGACGAGTACACAAAAAAAGATTTATCTCTTAACGAATTCAGTGTCGAGTATCCGCTCAATAAAGAAGATGAATTTATAAGTAAAGATATTCTAGATTCGGATGAAAGCTTTAATATAACAGATCCAAGTACAGAATTGCATGATACATACAATGAAAACACACCTCTAGATCTTAATATACAGTCTTTGATTATTGATTGTGAATCTACAAAGAATAAAAGTATAGAAAATCATCAGAATACTACAGATTTAAATAGCTGCACCGAAACAAGTCCAAAAGCGTCTGTTAGTGTGCAACCGCCTAGCGACAAACCAGCGAGTGTTGCAAAGAAAGAATCCAAATATCGAGATAGCGAAGCTTATAACGGAGCAATCACAGATGGCTATAGTTGGTCTCAAACTATTTGTGAATTAGGTATGTACTTAAAATCATTAAAAACCGTTGTTTATTTTTGATTAACTTTGTGATTGAATTTCTTCTTCCTTGATGCTACATCCCAGGGTGGACTTTCGGCTCTTCCACAAGCGTCCTCCGCTGAATCCTACCCCTCTCGAGTCCTCTCCAGTTTTCTGGGCACTCCATCTCATTCTCGGTCTCCATCTAGGTCGCTTCCGGAGCCCTGTCATCAGACTACTATCTATTATCAAATATCTACCCCTGATACGTCTAATCATTTTAAAGATCAATCCACCAAAATCTCATAAATTATGTGCATACAATGGAAAAATTTGCTAACTCACTTATATCGAGAAAACTTGTTATTAATGTTTATTTTTATTTAATTCGTCTTTTAAATTTCAAAATTCCAATCCAGCCGAGAATTAGAGAGTTTTTACCATGTCCTGAAAATAAAGTTGTTTTTGATTTACAAGGTTTACAAGATAGAACCACATTACTTTCGATCTACATAATATCGACAGCTCATATGTAAAAGGTCGGAACTGCGTTTTTGGCTAAATAATTTTAAAGATAATAAAATAATAATATCGAGGAAAAAAAAACAAAAATTCTATCAATATTTTATAGGCATAACTAAAAAATTACGATTCCAGCATTTAAATTGACATTGTGGGTCATTAAAATTTATTGAAATCGTAGTACTGAAAAGTTACCATTTTGCAGTGCCGACCTTGTACAGACCTACAAACTTATCTGAAGAATGGGATGGGGGAGCCACTGTCAAAAACTACCCAATCAAGACTGGTAACTGGACAAAATCTGACATTCAAATGAAATTTTCAAAATGGCGTCCTATGGTAGTTCGTAATTCCATTTTTGGCCATTCTACAGATAAGTTTGTAGGTCTGTGCGTAGGAGGTGTCGATATATGAATAGAAAATGGTGTATGATTGCTTGTTTATGAAATTCAGTTTGTGATCGTAACAAATACAATTAATGTTTTCTTTTCCAGATGTTACAATCAAATTACCAGACGAAGTGAAATCTTCAAAACAGTTGAAGATCAAAATCACTTCCGATGCAATATCGGTTCTATACTTGAGTGTCAAAGATTGGAATATACTCATTGAAGATAAATTCTCTTTCGGTATAAAACAAGCAGAGACTGTATGGCTGATGAGTGAAGGTTATGCCAGAATACATTTAGGTACTGAATTGTGCTTAATATTATTTATTTAAATTAATAATTCATCATTGTTTGAATTAAATTAAACAATTAAACATTGTTACAATTAAAAAAAAAAATATCGAATTTTAACATATAAAAAAAAGTTGTAGCAGTTTAAGTAAACCGGATCAACTGGTTAAGGTCCAGAGCTGTTACAAAATAGTTGTGTCATCTTGAGAATAATAAAATGACCACTATATAGAAGGCGACGATGTTCATTACTGACAACTGAATTCCTCGATTTTTATTTCATTCTTCTTTCTTCTACAAATTCATACTTCGTTCTTTCTTCTACAAATATTTTCCCTCCCAAGGAACTCTCGCTACTTCAATACTAAATATGACGCAATATCTAACCAGGCTATGCTTTCAAATATATTCAGTAAAAACTGTCACTCGATAATATGCATTAGGTACTTATCTATATTAGGGAATTCCAGTAGCGTAAATAGGTATGTCGAATAAGTTCTGATTTATAATTAAACATATTTATTTTGTCGAAAATTGAAACATAATATGATTATTATTAAATATGCAGAGGGGGCATTTTGGTCTTCCTTGTTTAGTTTAGATTATTTTGGACTAGATTAGGTATGTTCGTATACAATACTCTCGCTGATACGGTCAGGTAGGTCTGTGTGTAAATAAACTAACTCTGCTTAATCCGAGTTGAAAGTTAGTACACAGATAGTGAAAATCTTTCCACATGATAGATATATGCTAAAGCTATTTTAAAATTTTAATTGTTTATTTCAGAAAAGCAAAAAGAAAGATGGTGGCATGCTTTAGTCAAAAGTGAGCCGGCAATAGACACATCGAAATTAGACTGCTCGCGCCCTCTGCACGAATTGCCCGAAGACCACATAGAAAAGGTGAGAGAGCTGCAACACAATCAGATGCAGAAGATGGCTGGAAAACCGACGTCTGACGATGCAAGACAGAAAGAATTACTGAAGAAAGCTTGGCACGAACCCGGATCACCCTTTGTCGATGTTGAATTCGATCCAAATATTCCTATTTCGAAATAAAATCTCTTTGAAGCCTGGGCACCTACGAGGACCATGGTTGTATCTATGGTAGCCACATTAAATTTTAATCACTTTCCTTCACCTTACTGTGATTATATTCTGAATACAATTACTTATGGCCAAATTACATGAACTCTCTAGATTCACACCGACCGTCAATCGAATATCCAAAATCCAATTACACACGATTCCGGCACTAATTGGATCGTCTTGATGCTCATTATGATTGGTTTATAACAGACGTTTGTGTTACTAGTGTTTAAAAATTCAATAATAAAAAGTGTCCAAATATTGTCAAATACGGCAGTGATATGAAGCGATCTGCGGTTATTTCTTCAAGGGTAGTCATTGACCAGTCAAAAAAATCTGGTGTGAAAAGAAACTTTTCTATTTTGCTTCAGACTCCACACGTATTCAAAGTTATATTTTTATGATGTAGATGGTGAATGGAGATCGTAATTTAAGCATTAAAATTGGTGCAGGGAATATTTTCACTTGACAACGAATCGTTCAAACAAAATTATTTGGATTGTAAGACAACAAACTAATTTTACTCAAATATTTCAAGTATGGCAATTCATAACTCCGAAAGACTTGTATTTTATTTTACCAATTATTTACATATTATTATCTTTTTCAGCTCAATGTCTGTCTTTTAGCTGTTTATTCCACATAATTATTGTTATAATAGAAAAAAAATAAAAATATATTATTATAGACAGTTTTTTATTTTTACATTTACATTGTTACTATTGTATGTGGCTACATGATTGATATTGAAATAATTATACAAGGTGAAATCCAGATCAACATCAATCTACAGCAAAGTACAAAATTTTAAGATTTTTTAAATTCAAAATTAAATAAAAATAAATGAAGATTATTATTTAGAAGCACATTTAGGTATTTAAACAAATTTAATAATACAGTAATAATGCGGATTTTTTTTTCAAAAACGAGACTCGCTCATGTGATTTGTTGTCAATTGTTAGCTTGCTACAAAGATATTTTGTGTGAAAAAAAGAAGCCATTGTGTTGTCACACGAATTTGTTAGATTTTATGAAGCCATCAAGATCGAAATAATTTTTTTATTTTACTCTTTATTTTTTTAAGATTTTTTTTGCAAAGAACTGCAATTTTTCTTCTAAACTAGGTACCTACTGTTTTTGTCAGTTCTTGGTCCCAATTAAACAAAATTTATATGCAAAGTTGTACCCTGACTTCAGCGATTTTCCACTACGACTATACGATAGAAGTATTACTGTACCTACCAGTACTTCTGTCTCTCAAAGGAAATGATTTTGTTAAATACGAGGACAGCTATCAAGATAAACTATCAATGTATAAATCCATCAATGTTTTATGAAAGCGACTTAATTAAATTTAATAACACTAGCATAATATTATTTACAACAGAGAGAATAAAATTATTCTGTGGCTTAATCACACCCCACACACAATAATATTTTGATTATTCACAATTTTATAACAATAAAAGTTTTAGAGTTTCATTTTGGTTTCATTACATTTTCAGCTATTCAAAGTGTATTATTTTTATATACCTACCTACTTCAAAAGATTTTCAAAATAAACATTCAACCAATGCTAAGCACAATTTTTTTATACTACCTAGGTCTGGGTACCTGCTTTTGTTTTATTTGGTATCTGCATTGTGACGGTGAGCACTGTTATCGGGCTTATTACGTAGGCACATATACTATGCTCAAAGAATGAAGAGTATTGCATATATTATGTTGATAATTCGAGAATCAAATAATAACTCACGTTACCCTGAAAGCGCTGCAAAAAACACACCCGGGTGTTTTAATCTAACCCCGTTGTACGATATATATTTTCTTCTACGTCTGAAAGATTTTTGTCGATTTTTTATGACGTTGGCAACATTGTACATCGCAAGTTTTCCAAAATGGTTGAAGAGTGACACTTCTCATAGTACTGCAACGGTATTTCCGTCAGAAATGAACAATAACATTTCAAGTATTCGTAATTCTCGGGATGCTAATGATTATGTCGCAAGATAATAACACGACATTCATGAAATCTTGTTCCGAGGGAGAATTAATCAATGACAGTGACAAAATGAATGCGAAACAAACTCAAATGGAAGGGTCCCGGTTGAAGAGGACTTTTACGTTGCCCCGGAACCCCTTCGGCACGAATAGAACTTCAAAACACAGACCGAAACAGAAAGAAGGAGACACCAAGTCTATCATAAATGTGGCGATCGAACAGAACGGCGTAGAAAACGAGAAATGCGGAAAGAAAGTTTTCAGAAGACCGTCGTGGAAAAAGTTCATCACCAAAATTGCCCATCATATGAACTCTGTGGGCGTAACGGCGGTATTAATTTTAAATCTAACTATTTTATAAGCTTTTACAACTCTTACCTTTAATTGTGTTCGCTCGGAAGCGGTGGAAATCGTTTAATAAGTCCTCAAGGCCTTTTCAATGATCACTTCCGAATTTGTACCTATGTCGCGTGCTAATTTCAAGGGCTCGTATTTTAATACGTTAATTTTATTACCGTTTATATTATATACTGTGTTCCGTCAATAGTTTGATGAAAATATATCGTTCATTTAAATTGTATTTTTTTTAATTGACAGGTAATCAGTGTTGTCAATGTCATAGGTACCTACCTATCTACCTATGTTATTCTAAATGTCATAGGTGTTTAGTGAATATTAAGGGGCATTTAAAATATTTTATCATTCTTTACATGCTCATATTTATTGATATCCACCATCTTATCCCAGTAGTAATTTCGCATATAATTAAAAACAACAATAAACCACACACTTTCTGTACTGACTATTATACACATTTCCTATTTAGAATTAACAATAACGGTAATAAATACGGATTAATTGTTCACAAGATTACAACCAAATATATTAATTTGAGGTTAGGTTGTTTACTATTATCACCATGGCCCCCACATCCTGAAACGGGCCCCCAAGCTAGAATTTTGGCGGGCCCCCCTACCTATCGCTAATGTTAAAGCCAATGTGACACTATATGAGCATTTTCCATACGGTGTTCGACGTAAAATTATTTAGTGATTTTCGTATTTTTAAAAACATCTTGAATTATGGAGTTATCGAGTATTGACACACAATAATCAAAAATTGTATCGCATAACCACATATTTTAAAATGTTAATACCTTTGAAGTAAAATAGCACCACAAGCGAATTTTTAAAGTGCGTTTATCTCACTTATCTGGTCGATCCATCACGCCGGGCCCTTCCTAATCCCGGGCCCCCAGGCCAGAGCCCTGTCAGCCACCCCCTTGTGAGGTCCATGAATATCACTTCGAGGGTATACTGACAGAAAGCATTAACTCATTAAAACAAGTTCTGAGATAATCGCAAAAAGGACTTTTTTTTTCAAAGTGTTCTCCCACGTAGATTTTTTTATGATTTAAAAACATTTTTTCTACATTATGACTAGCCTTTATGGCAAACACAATATACGACATGTTACAAGTCCTGTATTTTGTATACGCAGAACGCATTAGGTCATTATCATGCTTTCTATCAGAATAAAAAAATAACAATATGATTTAATAATGTTTCTATTTTCTCACCATTATATCCTATGCCTTTGTGCGTTTTACCAGGACGTAGAGCGTAAAATTGTATACATTTTGGCATTTAAAACAGAAAAACAGCAAAAACTGAAATAATGCATTCTGTCAGTATACCCTCGACTTACAGTTAATTGCCAGACACTTTCGTTCAATCGTCCTAATACCACCTAAATTTCTTCATGGTGACTGTCCAAAATCATTATAATACCACAATTACACGACCAGACAGACTCAACAAGCAATCGAGATATATCAATTTCATTAAGTCATGGGCACTGAAATATAATTATTTATGATTTAGTGCGATCCAACTTGACAATTGGGGTGAAATATTACATCAATAGCATTACACATTTTCGGGAGTGTGTCAGGCGATCGTGTCAATGTTGTCAGTTTGACATTTGCTTTTATAATGACGGTCGTTAGTAAATACAATCGTAACCTGTTACTTGTCCAAGTAAAATCTCCAGTAGAATTAATAAAATCTGAGGAGCCAATAAGCTGGCCATTGGATACTTTTTGATTTACTTATAATTTTGAACATTGTCTACACGACGTATGTTACGAACCAATCGAAATGAATATCTGGACGATTGAATTGGTACGTGAACCCTTGCGTGTAATTGATATTTAAAATTTAAAACTGCTTACAATTGGAGTGTTCGTAGAGTCTGTGTGCTTTCGTGTATTATGTGAGTCGTGCTTTTATAAATTAGAGCATAAGTTCACCATGTTATGATCATAGCCTTTTCTCCCTAAACTCACCAAACATATTTTAAACAATATGGTTTTGAGACATGTATTAAACATTGAAATTGAATTTTAAAACTAACCAACACCACCTGCGGCAATTTGTATTCTTAGTTCAATGAAAACAAATAAGTGTGTCTGACAAAGTTTAGTGTGCACTATTTATGTCAGATCTCGACACCCTACGTCCACCCTCAGCCACTCACTGACTGGATTCTTTTCCAGTCTCGAACGTGCTTGAATGAGTGAAAATTCACTGTCTGCTGGATTCTGTTAGTCTTTAATTTTGCCTTCTACTATTAAATGGGGTAATATTTCACAATGTCATTATTGTCTCCGCAGGGCAAACAGCAGCTGAGAGATGGCACAATCAACTACGGCGAGAGAGTACCCCCTTTAGGCGGGTACGCGTGGCCAACGGACTGCACCCCGGGAGCCACCGGTCTCCGTAACCATGGCAATACGTGCTTTATGAATGCCGTGCTGCAGTGCCTCTCCCATACGGATATCATCGCTGAGTATTTTGTCCTGGACCAGTACAAGGTGGACCTTTCCCGGAGAAACAAGCTTAACTCCAAGAAGTTTGGGACGAGGGGAGAGGTGACGGAACAACTAGCGCTCATACTGAAGGCTCTATGGGCGTGCCAATATTATCCTGAACTCAGCACCGGTTTCAAGGTAAACTATTGAATAGTACAACTGAGATAATTGAGCCTGGCGCTGTTCATTCGAATTCAAATGTTTATTATGTAGAAAGTAGAGCAGGGTTAGCACATTCTCTGGTTGGTGGGGTTGCATGTCAAATCCCACAGTGATGCAATTTCACAAAAAAATATTTTTAATAAGAGAGGATACAAGGGAAGCTAAAAAAGTTTGAGAAACTATGATTAGCAATCACAAAAAAATATTTCAATGCATAGAATATTAATTTTCTATAGCTAACAGTTCAACCAGACATTCTTTTTCAAAACCTATTCCAACTACGTTACCCCGTAACACCTAATAAACACCATTTTGTTATATTTCCGAGATAACCCCAATGTGTTATAGATGGATTCTGTATTCATAATTATTATCGTTATCTGCGGTTATCTAAAACTTGAATTGGGACCCATCTTCCACCCTTCGTTTAAAAATTGTTTGTTATTCGTGTCGGCTTCGGGCGAGGTGGTGTAATGTCATGCATGCGCATTGCATTATTGTTACAATAAGTGACAACTCAAGGTGTTATCTAATTAACACTAAAATAAACGCATAGAATACATCATTGCATTTTTGTTATAATTTAGCATATTGTAATTACGCTTCTTTAAACAAACACTCTTTAGAATATTCCAATATTTTTCATTTAAAATCAAATTTTCATACATTTCTCTTTCTGTCGGTGATATTATTTTTTATGTCGATGCTATATTTTTGCTTAGGCTTGGCTATCAGCTTGTGAATTTCTGATAAACAACGCTTAATTAATATTGTCTACTTTGTAAGCTTAATGCAAACCATGTACGATGATAATAAATGTGCTGATATCTATAATTTTTTATTTAGCAGTAATGCATATATTTTATTTTGAGATAGTGCACGATATGTATGATTTATTAAAATAATTGTATAAAACTCGCATCATTTTCTCAGAAGTTCAAATCATTATCTATATTAGATGGATTCTTTAAAACACGTTGAATCAAAATCTTCATTGACCATATCTGCTCTTCAGTTAGAGCATATGGACAACATACGGTGCCTCGAAGAATCCATGTCACTCAGCTGTCTTCTTGCCCCAGTCATTCTGTGGGTGTCATTTAGTGGCCTTCCAGGATGCCAGAATCCGTGTAGCTTGGAAGAATTGGCTAATCGGGCTTAAATTCTCTCTAGCCTGTTGCCGAGCCAGGTCCAACATCGTCTCTTCAATCTCAGCATGATGACAGGCTGCTTCGCTCTTTTATCTCCTCGTTACTCCTAAAGTCATACCGTCAGTATCCTTCGCAAACTTATGTTCGCGATGCTCAGTATACAGTTGCTCTGAGCCTTTGTAAGGTGCCATGATTCGCTACCGTAAAGCAGCACCATCAGAATGTAAGCGTCGGATAGGCGGCGTTTGGTTTTAACCGGGTACAGTCATGAAACCGCTACTCATTCAACAACACTAACTACAATAAAAATACCGTCAAATGTTGTAATATAAAAATTTCATGTTTCCCTCTAGTCATAGTCCAAGCGGTTTGGGATAAACGGTATTTAAAATTAATATATTTTATGAATGAATGCAATATTCATATTGTGTAGTGGTTTTACAGGAAATTCAATATCCTCTTATTCATTAAATGTGATAAAAATAACATCGATCATGATTCATTTTGTAACAGTGGTTTGTGTCATTATTATCATAGTTGTTTACGATGACATGTCACACTCTGATGATCTAATGACACAATAATGCATATTACTGATAATATTTCACGATATTGGTCATATCTTTGGTCACCGCACACTGCCCGCAGACGTGGAAATCTTATGAATTTGAATTTGTGAATCCTGCATCTGGTAAATTCATATGATGTTTTATTCCAACGTCTGCTTGTGTGTACCTATTAAATCGAGCAAATTGCTAACAATTTCTCTTATATCCTGTAAAGAAACCAAGATCCATACCAGATTGTAGAAGCAACCAACCAGTATTCTCTCTAAACTTTGTGCTTAGGGATTTCAAAACCGGTATCCTAATATTTTTCGATACCGAAATATCGGTTTTAAAAAATCGGACAATACCGATGTATTCGGCATTGAAAGTGGAAACAAAATGTATTAATTAACATAAAAAGGTTTAATATGGTATTTTTTGTCGGGTTACGCGATGTCTGGTTTACTTCCGTTGCTGTTCAACGCCCTTGGGGACCAGCAAAGGCATGTGCTATAAAATATTAATTTTTTAAACACCTTAGGTATATTGTATAATGTATATATTTATTAGTAGATACTTCTATTTTTTCCATATACTTCAAGAATACCAGTATATACCGGTATTTAATAGTAAATACCAAAATACCGGTATTAGTATTTTCATTCGGTATTCCAAACCCTATTTGCGCTTATGCAATCTATCTAACAATAAATATCATTGCCGAGATAGATTAAATGTCGAGTTACGCTAAATCGAAGTATCGCCAAAATGCCCATGCTTAGATCTAACTAGAATGGCAGCTATGAAAGTACTGGGGGCATTGTCACATTCCGCTGTTAGAGTTATTGCCATTTTTTAAATTTAGATTGCGGGATATTTATTCCAATATATTTTAGTTGACTGTTATTAACCATGCTTTAGATCAGTGCGGTCAGCAAATACTATTGTCGCCCATTTTAAAATGCATAATTATGGAAAAAAACTCTACGCAAATCGTCATTCAAAAAAATAAATATACAGATATTACTATTCTTCTAATGCCTCTCTGGTGTTCAGAGATAAAATACAAACGTTGGCTCAGTTTTTGAATCACCAAAATCACTTATATTGGAGAAGTTTTTTTTTGGCTATGTCAGTAACAACTGTATATAAAAACTGAATGGTTGTCAATGCAGCGCTTCGTCTCTCTGAAACAACACTGAAGTCATGGCTACTACTCTAGCTATTATTCTACTAACTATTCTAGCAAAGATGCGGTAGCAGATTTCGCACTATTATTAACAATTTATATTCAAATCGGTTTCTGATTAACATGTTACCTATATTATGTTTTTTTGTATTCACAATCGGACTGTTATAATAGTATGTATGTTATGTCTTATCAATTATAATGCAAGATTTAAAAAGTAATCAACAAAATACTATATAAATAATAGTTTTTATTTTGCGTTATATTGCAAAAGCGAAATATTTTATATATTTTAACTGGTCTGCAGGTGTAAACAGGTTCGGAAACACTGCTCTGGATCGAAACATGGAGTGTATGTAATATGTTACTTCAACTGTAAAAAATAACCCAATTGGTAATTTGATTCTCCGTCAATTAATCACAGACACTAGCTGAATATGATATAATTGTAGAAGTTGGTTGAAATACATGTGTGTCATTGGTGTGTGTTGCAGGCTGTCGTGGAAAGACATGGATCTCAATACAGAGGAAGCAGTCAACACGACGCGCAAGAATTTCTCCTCTGGCTTCTGGACAAGGTGCACGAAGACCTCAATACCGCTACCAAAAAGAAATACAAAACCATCAAGGTACTAAGGATATTTTTACACTTCATCAAGCAAAAATGACTTGACGCATACATACTAATTATTGCTGAAAGGCTATCAAATCGAATAGCGATGTGACAGTGTTGCCGTACGTCCGTCTCGCTCAGTGATAAGCCGATTACTATTAAATTATTAAATGGCAAATAATCGTATATAAGTAATTACCAGAGCAAGAACACTAACAGTGGAATACTATTTCAATTTGTATAACAACGTATTCAATGCTGCCATAAAGAGAATATTAACTTTTTTATTGTTACCAATTGAACCAAACTCTAAAAGTAGAAAGAAGTTGGTGAAGGATGGTGGCATATTGAAAAACTAGAATGTTTGCGATTCTCTGGCAATGTTCATATGACAATATTAACGCCAACGCTGCTCACCTTTAATGTCATCACGAATTGTAACTTTGCAGAATAGCGTCGGGCGGCCGGATGAAGTGGTGGCGGCAGAAACACTGGCAAACCACGTACGCTGCAACAGCTCCTTTGTGCAGGCCGTGTTCCAGGCACAATTCCGCTCTTCGCTTGCCTGCCCGCGATGCCATCGCCAGAGTAACACCTTTGACCCTTTCCACTGCATCAGCGTGCAGCTACCGCACCTCGCTGATCATCCCCTGCTTGTTACCGTGAGTACCGCATCACTATTTTTTTGCCGTCTTTATCTCAGTCTTGATGTATCTCGAGACTTAAGCATAATGACAAAGAGATGGTGTTGCATTATAATCTGGATGCATGCCTTTACTCTCAGCCATTAGTTTATTATTTAGACCCTGGGGTATAGACCCTTTTACTCTATGGTTGAATCCAGACCTGGCTAAATTTATAATACAAACACAGTCATACAATTATTGACATTGTGAAAACTGTAATCCATATCAGGGATTACAAATTAACAGGAAGTCTTTCAAGAAAAACTATGTAATTTGGTTGTCAGCCATTCTCTCAATCCTTATCCAAGCGGAGTAGGGACCGCGTATTGAAATCAATTTTAAAACAATCAAGACATTTTGGCCAAGCCAGGATTTATCATTAATTTAACCACTGCTGTTAAAGGTTATGGTCTAATTATACCAGCGTATTCAACGATCTACGGCGACCATCGTGAGCGATCATCGACTTTTAATAATGATTACACAAAACGATTCAGCTACAAACCCAGTCGTGTTGACACTTGATTTGATTGGTCCATAATATACGCTCAGTTGTTAGTGTTGACAATTATTAATAAACCAAAAAATATCTATTGATCAGCTTAGTAGCAACACTAAACAGTCTACCCTCATATAGGGGTAGGAAACGATCGTGGCAGACTGTTGGGGTAGACAATCATGAGAATCTGTCAAACTAATTTGAGCTTTAATCTTCTCTGGCGACTAGCTACAACTGCTGCCAAATTGTGAAACCGGTATTGAAAATGGGGCTAACGTTATTTCCCTTGTTTGTCAGGTGGTGTATGTGAACCAGCAGCCTCGGTGTGTCCGCTTGGGAGTCCGAGTGTCGGCCAGCTCCGCCGTGAGAGAGCTGCGAGCCCTCCTCACCAATGACACGGGAATCCCTACTGAGGATATCATCCTCGTGGAGGTTACCGATACAGGTCATTGATTTATAATATTCCATTCATCAGTAAATGAAGTTATTGTAGATAGGGTGTGGGAAGACCTTGACATGTATGAATAAAAGATTATTATCATGAGGAATTACTTTATTACCTAGTGTCTACTAAAAAGATTTTTTTAAATCTTACTTTCATAATAATTTATTTAATTATTTGAATGTGGTCTGTATCTGTTGTCTACTAAAGAATTCTCATCGGAGGAAACAAAATTATTTGTCCAAGCTTAAAAACATAATTAATAATTCATCCTTTTGAAACAATATTATCTACAAAATGTTGGAAAGTGGTCATGAAGAATTTATAATTATTGCAAATTTAAGTTTGAAGTAAATTTTTGGAACTTGTTCATCATTTCGAGTGCTTAAAGTCAGACAACGTTATCTACAAAAAAGTGTTTTTTTTTTTTTTTTTGAGATAACGTAATTTTACATTTACGGCTACATGATAGTCAAACAACGTTATGTCAATCTTTTCTAATTTCTTATTAAATCGTCAGTAAAGTTTAACGCTAATTACATAAGTTACCCTTGTTTTCATATTTTTTTAAAACTATCCCTATAAATTTTAACATCATCATAAGCAAGATAAATGTACAATACACAATAAATTATAAAATATTCACATTAGGTTTTAAATAAATATTTCCCTTGTTAAGTTACAAGAATCTAAAATAACGATTTTTGGCTCTCCTGTAATGTTGCACTTTTGTAGATAGTGTTGTTTGACACTAAGCCCTCGATTTAATAGAGTTAACAAGAGATATCATATGTTATGAAGATAAAGGTAAAAAACAGACTAATGTTTTAAAAAGAATGCAAATTTTGAGTTTCAACAATTTATAGATGTAATACGTGTAATTTATTCAGGCTTTGCTCGAACCCTGAGCGACTGTCAGTCAGTGTGGAGCGGCAACGAAGGGGAAAATCCAAATTCGTCAGCTCTGTACTGCGTGGAAGCTCCTCGTCTGACCCCCTCCCTCCCAGCCGAGCCGCCCGCCCCTTACATTCTTCTACTCTGGCTCAATCTCCTCGTCGAAGAAGACACTGTTACCAGATTCGGTAAATATTCAATTAATACAGTATTTTCTAGCAATTAATGAAATTAGTTTTTATTACACTTAGCTTATCGGTATAACACATACTCTTGTGTTTGATTACAAACTAAAAAAAATTACTGAATATTCGACTAAACATCGACAAAAACAACAATAGGATATTACAGTTAGTTTGGATTTAGTAGATTAAAAATCATTACTTAGCATGCAATTAGAAGCGCTAAATTGAAACATTTCTAAAAATAAATAAACATATATGATAGTTTTTTCAATTATGTTTAATTGTTAGGTTCGCCATACGTGATGCAAGTATCTCGTGAGACCGACTACGCCGATCTTCAGAAACTGATGTTGAAAGAGATGTCAGTGATGGTAAGCGCAGGCGTTCTGGCCGCTCGTCAGGAACCCGGCGACATCCGCTTGAGGATACTCGACCCCGCGGCCGACGTCGCTGATCCACATCACTACCTTCAGCCCGAGGTATTTCACTTCATATCTTTGTCTTGTCATCGGCTGAAAATTCTATTCTGTGACCTTTGTTCTTTTAATGCCCATATCCCAGGGATAGCCAACATAAAACTAGTTGTGAGCTCCTACAATGGTCATTCGCCCTTTTCAGTCGGCAATTCTGACGTTGTTGCTAAGTCATCACTCGCAAGATAAATTAGTCCTATTGTAGTCATGTTAGGTACCTTCCGTAATGTCATTCCATGTGAAGTAAATTGTATGAGATGGTGAGCCGTTAGACAATACACCATGTGAGAGAGAAATTGCGCACCTGCTTTTTTCGAAGTTTAGGGCTCATTGCAGAGGTTATTCTTAAGAGAGCGAAGGCTGCTCTAAGTGTGTCGAAGAGGGGTCTGCTTAGCTGAAAGAGTAAAAAGGGTTATGAAAGCTGCAACGACCAAAGTTACCGGACTTTGCTGAAAGATCCGGAAGCTATAACGTTCTTTGACGTAGCCCATCATCCCTATTAATATTGTCAGGATTCCCTGTATTTCAATGGCTTGTTTTAGTAAGTCTTCGATTTGTGTTTTTAGTTTCTGGTTATCAAAAAATCTGAATAAACATTCCAAGGGGTTTCCTAAATTTATGCTTGGAATTATTGGTATCACTATCATCGATTGTACAGGAATAAGAATGGAAACTTGATTATTTATTTCCAGCTTGAGCATCCACTCTTTACGGAGGCAGTGGAGCAGGCGCTGGCTCTCTGCGGTGAAAATGCCGGACCACCTCACCTCAAGATTTTACTCGAATGGGAACGGCCCACCAGAGATAAGTATGTTATCACATTATAGAATTTTTCCATGGTACCATTAGAGAAAACAGTTTTTAAATTGATTTTTGATATATTCCACTTGAAGGAATCTGTTTATTTCATACATAATATTATAATGTTTAATAAATGAATAAACCCGAATATGTTTTGAGTCTTTGGGCCGAGTGGCTGGCTAACGACCATTCTTCATAAAAAATTCTTATAATAAAAGTTACATGTGTTTTCAATAGAATACAATTTTATTAATAGGTACATGTCGATAGATTTTTATTTGTTACAATTATTTACAGTGAGTTTTCAACTGTCTCACAGAATCGAAGTTAATATATTTTATTGTCATTCCGATGTGTTCTGTAGGCTTTTGGTGGATTGGAATGAGAATTGCGAGCAGCACAGCAGCGTGGGGGAGGTGATGGAAAACAAGGGGACGACGGCTCGCCTCTCTCTCGCCGACTGCCTCGCCCACTACACTCGGGCAGAGACCCTCGCCATGGAAGATGCTTGGAGGTTACACCTTACATTTTTTCACATTATCTTCAATAGAAAAGAATACAGTATACCTTCCGAATAAAGATCAAGGCCTCTCTCACTATTACTGTTCGTATTTTAAAACATGTGTTGTTTTTTTTATTTCAGGTGTCCACAATGTCAGCAATATTTACCAGTTGTCAAAACTCTCGGTCTTTGGTCGCTCCCTGACATACTTGTTATACATCTCAAACGTTTCAGACAGTAAGTATATTAAAAAATTATTATATTTGAGAAATCAATTACAGATATAGTAATAAAATTTTACAAACTCACCATTACTGCATTTTTCCATGATCTTCCGGTTCGATGTGGCTGTCTTCACAGTTTTATCGTCACTTATCCACAGAACTATAGTGATCTGAGATCCCTCATTCGGCTGTCTAATAATTTTGTTATATCGGATCAATCGATCCCGTCAGGCGTCATATTTTTTTCAGATGTTATTTTTTCTAGTAGGTGATCTGGGTATCTAGGTATCTGAGGTGTTTTCAAGTTATGTATATTCAATATATGGAATGTTACATTCTCACATCTTGTGAATTATTCGTTGAATAAAAGAAATGGTTTATTAGAAAAGTGTTTCAAAAATGCATAACTTTTAGACATTCATACTATAATCAGCATAGAAAAAGATCGCTAAACTTATTAGTCTACCAGTCTACTGCTTTTCTGAAGTCGGACATAGTGGACTTATGTTATACTTTATGTAAATCCGTCATCCGAATGGAAATGACCGTTATCCAAAATCAGATCGGACCATGGAAAACTGCCGTTACAACAAACTTCCATCATATTATTTATCAGTTGTACATGAACACAAATTTGATCGTTTTCTCCAGGCAACAAATGAAAGGGCGAAACAGCACAAAACTGACGACGATGGTAGACTTTCCTCTCAGCGGTTTGGACATGAGCCCTCACCTGGCCGTCAAGGAGTCGCAGAATGGAATCCCCGCCAGCCCTCTCCTGCTGGGTGGAGCCGCCTGGTCTCCGTGGAAACGGCCCCGGAAGATTTCCAACACCTTCAATGACAACTCTTACGATCTGTATGCCGTCTGCTATCACCACGGAAACGACTTGGAGACCGGCCACTACACTGCCGCTTGCAAAAACCCGTACGATCAACGCTGGTACAGGTTCGATGATACCCGGGTTACGCAGATTCCCACCGACTTGGTTACGACAGAGCTTATCAACGATAGTGCTTATATTCTCTTCTATCAGCGAAGACACGGAAGCTTTGTCGGTAGTACTTCCAATTCGAGTTCCGCCGCCAGCACCAGTTCTGTAGGATCCAACTGTGACCACTGGGCCGCTAGGATGCCCAAGTTTACCTACCAACCTAAGAAAGATACCATTGAGAAGACTACAGCCACCACTAAAACTGCAGAAGTTGCCAAGTCCACTGATAAAATCGATACAGATGCCAAAAAAGATGAGACGGAGATAAATGATATTGCCGAGACTGTCAATCTTCGCACTAGCTCTTCGAGTCTTCAAGACAATCACTCCAATTGTAAAGAACAACTGAGTGCTTCTCCTGCTGACGAAAAGAATCTTAGAAACTCAATTTCATTATCGGATAACTTGAGAATAAGCACGGCAGACGTCGCCCCTTCCGACGCCTCTCAGACGCGACTCGATCTGTTGGAAGCCGATAAGTTGATCAATAAAAACAGTCTTTACACAATGGGAGAGAGCAGACGGAACACCTTGAGTGAATACAAAAACATCAACGATGAATTCAACAATGAAAATGAAGCCGTTCATAGAAACTCAATTAGCCTCACAGTTAATCCCTACCTGCATCACAAAGACATCCATGTTAATCCCAAGATGAACTTCTTCAAAGACATGGATGACAATAAGGGGGACGAAGGTGGGGACGAGAACCAGATGGCGAGAATCTGCCTGACGGGGGAGAGAGGGCGGCGGGAGAGCGATTGCGAGTGGATCGGCACGGAGCGAGGCTATTCTACTCTGCGTGTGAGAAATTGTCTCATCGATCTCACTTCGCAGAAAGACCATCACTCGGATGATGAGGCGCCACCTGCTAGACACGATTGGGTGAGTTTGAAATTATCTGCTAACTATCAATTGACCAAGATATAGATGGTTTTCAACACTTAACCCATACAAGCTTCATCTCACTCATCGCCTTATGATCACGGTCTTCATAACCAGCTTTAATTCTGCACACCATTCTACTCATGATGTTCCTAGACTCAGCTATGTGGATTGTCGACACTGATGAAGATCCGGTAACATGGTTTGATTGGTCCAGTGTGTGTGGGTGTTCTTCTTTTACTGTTTACACTGTCAATCTGAGCAGTCTCTCCCCATCCAAGTCACATGGACAAAGAACAGAAGGCTTTATTTTCTGTCAAATGAAAACAGGATGAACATGTTATCCCGAGATATCTCAAAAAGTACATCTCAAAAGCATCGATCTATTTTCAATCTCCTGTTCATTCCAATGGATTTTAGTTAACATTGAGAAATCCCTGTCTTTCGATATGTATGTCTTTTTCAGTCGCAATACTCAATTCTTAACCATTGCAATCTTTCTTCTTATTTTTCCCACGTATGTTCCGATTCAACATTGCCGATGCGATGTCTCAGATAGACAAAATCACACACCATCTGTTGGATGTGAGGCACATTGGTATTTTGTAAGAAGAGTCTAGAAATTAAATCAAAATGTTTATATATTTTTATTTTGTGTTTCAGGTATCCCCGCCATCTCTCAGACGACCTGTAGTCTTTAGTTCAGCCAATGAATGAAGATTGAATTATCCCCAAATGACATGAAGTTGTAATTACCATATTTAAATACGATGTCACATATTGTAAGCGCTGCAGACTGATTATGAGAAGTTCGAAGAACGCAGCGCGTGAGTCTCGATCTCACTCGCGTTCTTCGTGTTTTTCATTCCTACTATTTACATAATTACATTGTTTTGTATAATATTACCAAAGCCCTACATTTTTTTACGCAAAGTTAAACTCGAGAGTAATATATTATGTGTACAATATTATTTTAGCAATTCTTAACAATTGCTTGTATGTATTTATTTAGTTAATATAAATATGTATCATTGTTTCTCTGATTCAAGTTTGTACCTACATTTCAAGTTATCTGGTTTCAACACCATTTTTGTTTTGATTTCAAATATAATTTTGCCGCAGTTGATAATTTGATATACTCATTACCATCTTAGCGGTATTTTTTCACATCCGCCGTCGAGCGGATGCTAGTGCGTTCGCCTCTCGTTCCACGGGTCCTTCAAATATTATTTCAAGAATCCATCAGCTGTTTAAATAGGATCACGTATAGTATTTAAAATTATCAGGTATTCTATGAATTAATTACCTATATCGGCATCTTGTAGAATAAGTCACTATAATACTTGTACCTTGTAATTTTTTATAGCCTTTTACATTGTTTGTGCAGTCATACTATCTACTATATTTCATCCAAATGGATTATACTTCACTACAGTAAAACCTCGACAATTCGAAATTTACTAGAATTCGTATATTATGCCAAATTTTTCTCATATAATAGTTTATCTACATTATTTATGGCTAAGGTTCAGAATCTGATGTAAGTGTGACATTTTTGCGATTGATTTTTATTTTAATTATGTTTAAATGCAGCTTTTTTTGTAAGTAAAAATGATTTCAAAACATGTTCACAAATATTGAACCTACTAGAAAAAAATCACATTTGAAAAAAAATACCATGCCCTACGGGAGATTTGAACCCGTATATCCACTGGTATCGTGCCATATGCTTAATCCAATTAAGCTATGGGTCTCCTAACTAATTGCGATAATTTAAAGTAGTAGGTCCTACATGAAATGCTCATCAAATTGCGTTATTATTGACTATCGGTTTTTGTGTTGGAATATTAATTACCTTAATTACTTACCGATGTCTGGCTCTCGCCAAATATTTAGTTATAAATTTGTTAGTCAATATTTATTAAATATTTTCATAATTTGTAATTCTAAATTTAGGTCAATAAAATTTAGAATTAACAAGGTTTTACTGTATATGGAAGGTTTCCAAAATGAACATCAATTTACGGTTGATTCATTAATGCGATTTTGCATTACTTATTCTTTGATTTATGTGTAAAACTTCATTTAAATTTTTGTGTCTAAAATTACTACATATAATTGTATAGTATGAAGCAGTGTTTTATAATGTAGTATAAAGTCATACATATGAAACTGCCTCACGCGATGGGTTGTACAAGAGAACCTCTTCCATACTTGTGGCAAAATTAGGGTACAATAACAGTGTTGTTTGTCATTTTTATTTCCAAATTACGATTATCATTTCATTTATCTGTTTTGGTGTATAAATAAATAAATGTGAAAAAATTCTATACAAGTTAGATAAAATTTTACTATGATAATGATAAATGGATAAAATCTCTATGGAGTAAAATATGACATGTTTTTTTTAAGTATAATCGTATTTTTCATCTTATTTTCAGTAGTAAATTTGCATCGTTGGTTTGTTTGTATGTCAACCGTTTGATGTGTGAATTTGCATTCCTGTATTTAAAAAAAATGAATATTAACAGGGTAAAGAGAGAACTACATCTTCTAGCAATATAATTTCAACATTGCCTGAACAAACGAAAGGGTTGACGGTTTTACACATATGTTTACTGCTTCATCCGTGAAATCGCCTTATAATATGTAACATTAACATTCAACGTTCCCAGTGATGATAATTTTTTAAATTTCGAGAAACTATCCTTAATTCACCTATTATGTTTTATTATCATAATCAGGTGTGCGGGAATCAGAGATGGATCCTGGTTTCCTACGACAACTCTTTCCACCTGTTCCTATCTGAACCGGCCGATTTGCATAAGTATATGGCAGTCATTGATAACCAATGAATTGTGGCTTGCCTTTTCTTGGATTGCTTGATAATTACTCCGTTTCCCTTTACCGGTTTATTGTTGTTCAAACGGTGCACATAACATAGAGACTTATCCATAGACATGTGACATATTGAACTCTGTTTTCTGTTCATGGAAATGTACTTCAACTAAGCATATTAGCGCTTAATGTAGTCAATATATAAACGGATACAGTCAGACGACGGTTATACATTAAGTGAAAATATATTTCCACGAATAAAAATTATAAGTTTAGGTTTCCGTCTATGGATGATTTCATAGCCAGCGCAGCCTCCTAGTCTTCATTGATTGAACTGCAGTGCGATCTTTTTACAAATTGTCACGCTCAGCATTGTATGTTCTCAACTAATTGTTGCAATCTCTGAATTAACCCATAGTGATTATGGTGGAGAATTTTTCATTCAAAACTGTTTTTAATATATCGAAATAAAATTTGTTGATGATTGATTCTCTTTTTAAGAATAAAACTTTTAGACCGAGATGCTTGGAATGTCACGAATTGCTATTTGCTATTTTGCTGTTTGTCGGCTGAATACCTATAACACTATGACATAGATATGCATGTAAAACTTGCGTATTGAATTATTACGTATAGATCCAACGGGTAACCTAAAAAATCTGACATCACATTTTTTTTAACCAGAAATTAAAAATATATTTGAGAACGTGTTATTTTATTTTCTCTGTGACATCTAAAACATGACTCCATTTTGATAAAATATGAATTTTATTGCCGTGTTAATAAAAATTATATACGGATCCAATATAACTCTGTCTTACTAGGTATACTGTATCCGCAATGCATTAATTCAGTTAACCACTGCTAATTATTATTTAGACTTTATGTTAACTATTAATTTATATTGAGCCTATTGCATACTTTTACCATTTTTATGGTAATTAAAAAATATATAGCAATTATCAAGAGATTAAAATTTAAATATTACTAGATTTTTGATTTTGTATACGACATTGATTGAATACCTTGCGATTTTTGCAACAGTCATATTTTGATGTATGCATGTCATCTTGACGCTATTTCGATTTAACATAACTTGACATTCTGTGCATCTAGGGGTTAATGGGTTTCCTGTTAATTGGTTTTCATAATAATTATTATTTAAAAGGCAATTTAATGGATTAGGCGTAAAAATATAATATGCAAACCTGATAGGTTGGAATTATCATTGAGACTGACTCCCGGCTAATATTTAAAGTGCTTTGAACCATCTTGAATGTATGCTAACAGTCTTGCTAGCAAATGTATGTAATGATGTTGGGTGGATTTGATGTATGTGGCTTGTTCGCACCTTAACCTATAAAAATTGTGCCTTAAAAAGTCTATACGTTGTCTTAAACATTAGTTTCAGAATTTCAAGTCAATTACTATTAAAAAAAATTGAAATTATGGTGCCAACAGACTATGTGACAAATTGTCATACACGGTTGGGTATACTTGTGTGTAAATTGAATGTGTATGACCATAGACAAACATAGACTATTTGGATTTATATGGCAGATTATCATATTGTCTGTCAGCACCTTAAGAACAGTAATATTGTTTGTATCGAATATAATTGTTGTTGCAATCAACGTTTTATGATTGTTTTTGAATTTTTTTATTGGATAATACAAAATTAAATGTAGTTTCGTGCACCGTAATAATATAAGGTGTATTATTAAATTTATACAATGTAATGTATCACATATTATGGAATAAGTCGTAATATTCTAGATATTGTAATAGATATACTGTTAGATAACCTTAAAGTGATCGATTGTTTTGATTGCTCGAATGTGACAAGAAATTAGGATGCCGGTAATCGGAAAATAGTTTTTTACGCGTTACGTTGTCGGATGAATTCTGGACAAATACAATGCAGATTATGTATAGTAATTTATTAAATATCAGCATATTTTAAATGAAACATAAATCGAAACATTATTTAAATAAATAAATAAAAAAATATAGAGTTAGACAAAAGTTGCCTTTTAGGATATACATTCCGACTAATTAATTATTGAATCAGAAAATGAATTGTGATAGGGGCATAAGTAATATCTTTTAAATTTAAGATTTCTATTCATAGAAGACATTAATAATAAATATTATCTCTGAATAGTAAATAACTATTATTAAAAAAAAAACAATTTCAAGTAATAATCGTAATAATTAATTACTAATATGTAAAGCTCCTATTGATAATTAACTTATGTCCTTTTCATAATAGGAATATCTCCGGGAAATAATATAGAGGTCCAGGTATCACATTTTGCTAATATATATGTGAGAATATCTGCATATATATATGCAGAAATCTGTTGTAAAAGTGCAAGTCAATGAGTCAATACAGTTGATAATATATTTAATTTCATTCTCAAATAGTTGACCTGGCTCTTTGAGAAGCGAGGATTATTATATATATATATATATGTAATATGTCCCTGGGTGTAAATTATTACCATCATCGTATCATTATTATTTTATAGATTTATATATTTATAAAAAATTATATCTGCACATTGTAAAGAAATTAACATGTATATATTTATTGTTTATATACGAAATTAGGTGCCTAAAACAGAAGATTTATTTTTTAAACGCAAACCGATTTAAATTATACCTAATTTAAATCGTGGTTAATTTGGATATGATAATCAAAAAACCTAAAATCGCAGCGAGTTTTAACTGAATCAGTGCGGGTAATAATTTGTTTGTTCCCGTAAGCGTTGCAAATGGTTTTCTTACATTGGGCACATCAGTGAGCATCAATTCTTGTCCCGTAAGTCATGCAAACCGAACTAGATCAAAATGTCATGAATAAAACTGAGATCAGTTTGTGTTCAGAGGTTTGAACTATTTTCAAATGACTTTAAATGTTACCAGCTGTTGTCTAAACGTAAATTTAATCAACTAGATGTTTGACATGTTTATAGTAAAAAGACATCCATTACATGTTCCAAATAATATTTTACAAACTGGTTTGATGTTGGATATGTCATTCATTTTTTTTTACCTGGTTCTAAGTCTTGATATTTTTGTACGGGAACAAACATAATAATATATTATTATTTTTTTTTATCATTATATCTTGGTGGGAGGAGGTTATAACAGTTAAAACAAATAGCAGCGCAATTATGTAAGTATTCTTATTTTTTTATTTGCACCTTTCAACATTTTATAGAAAAACCGAGACCGGTTAAATCTTTTAACATTCTAAAATTGGATGACAATTAGACAAGATGAATGGACGGTTTATTATAAAAAAGTGGCAAAGTATTATAGAATTTTTTTGAAAAATATAACAAGCGTACATATTACCAAAGGTAATGTTATTTCTTTTAACTGAAACCTAATAACAAGATAAAACGACCTGACGGTAAAAATTACAATTAAAAGAACTAGTGGTTAAATGAAGCTTTCCCATTATGTTACACTATTTAAACTGCTGAACCACCTAAATAAATGATTTATTTACTTTTATATTACTTTTGAACCCAAGAAAGTTTTGTTTGTATCTTTTTCTTGGCTTCTTTGACTCGCGTCAGAATTATAACGAATGTTTTACATTTGCGTCACCTGAGTCTGTTGGACTAACAGAGTTTACGATTACGTTGTACGGCGGCTTGTTAATCTGATAATTATTTTACTCCTTTGGAAACACGCTTTTTGTTTCGAATCCCTCATTCAATTATTTGTAAGTGTTTTTATGTGAATTTTGTATAAGTTAAAATTTATTTATTTTCAAGTTAATTATTATAATAATATATTATATGTATAATCATGCCATTTTCATGGATCTTTGTATATTCAAACGCCAACTTAAGGCTATTTATAGTATAATTTGTTATCCCCCAATGCTCTTCACATAAATAAAATTATTGAAGTAATAAAAAATGGTATTTTTTTCATAACCTTAATTAACATATCAATGGGTTAGTGTGCGCCAAAGATGTTGACAAAACTTCCATAGAGATGGAGCCTAAATGTATGAAATTGTAGCAAAAAAACGGACCACTGGTACACTGATTTACGTTGGCTACAAGTGACATCACAGTGCAGATTCATTAGCAGAGAACTTCACACTACTGCTAGAGATTCTTTTGCCCATATGCGGAGCATAAATAAAAATACACCACAGTGAGTAAATAAGCATTCGGCATTATTATTTAGTTGTAAAATATGTGCAATACCGTTTATAACTACTCAAGTAAGTAATCACAATGTACATAAAAATGGCAAAAAATCGAATTGGCAACTGAATGATATTAATATTTGTAGTTTACCAACTTTTAATTGTTTCGAGTTTAAAAATTAACTATGCTTCATGCTATTGCAAAATAAGTTGAAATGTCGTAACAGAAGACGTAACGTATAAGATAGGTTTATAATCCAAATTCCTTAGCGTGCACAGATGTTATATGTTTTGAAAAGTTGAGTTTGAACAGCGTTTCTGCGATATCTGCGGAAGTGCAATAGAATGATAATGGCGAACCTGCCGGGAAAAAACAAACTACACTGCGCAGCACAGAAAACCTTCACGCAACAACAACCAACGTGTCTCACTGACACTTGGAAAATTAGGTTGGTGCGACAATTAGCATTGCAATAGTAAATCCATGCAAGTGTATGGGCGCTATTATTTTACGTCACTCGTGGCTTTGGAATGCACGGTATGGTCTGTACAGGCTTGCGCAGTGTCACCCTGTAGTTATGATAATTGGTTTGACGAATTTAATGTTGAATGTTGGTGGTTTCGCCGTCGATTACGGCAATAAATTAAATGTACCCAGTAGATTTTGGCTTATTAGGAGTGGGTATGACAGGAAACTGGCTAAAACACAAACAATTATTTCTGTAAGGGGTATGTGGAAAAAGGTTTGAATGAAATAAAAAGAGGTATATTTTTAATAAACAATTTATTTTTGTATTTGTATAAGAAATAAAAGTACAATATTGTTTCAACTTTCAATTAATGTTTTATTTAGATGCATAGATCGCTTGTACTGCGTCATCACGCTGTCTTATTAAAATTTATATCTCTTTAACAATTCCAACAACTGAGGTTTTTTTCATTATGGAGGGTCCATTAGAACAATATTTACCTACTTGGGAATATTTAAAACTCCTAGAATTATGACAAATAATATTAAGTTACGAACTATAGGTAAGTAGGTTTATACTAATTGCTGATAGGCCACGGGAATTTTCGATCGAGACATTAAAAATATTCACAATCTTTCTCAGGTTACAAAGTTATTTAAACCACTAATTGATTTTCCTATTAATTTTGTTAAGGTTTTCTATTTAATATTTTAATTATTTTACAATTTTATATAATATTCACTACAGATTTGATTCTATATAAAACTTTTCATCATTTTTCAGACTTCTCGTCTACATCAAAAGTAATTAATTATTTAATTTATTATATCAATCGATGATAATTTATTTAATTTTAGATTGCATCTCTACGGGTTATTAATTTTATGGGAGGTTTTCGGTTTGAGCTGAAAGAATGGCGAAAAACATTTACATGATTGTCTCGGCCACAACAGGTAAACGTGAGGATACCTACATAATTTATTTTAATCACAAAAGGAACAAAAAAACATCTATGGAATTGGTACATTTACATTCAATAATGTAATATTAAATTTGTTATTTTATTCATTTTTTATTAGTTTCTTATTCTTTTATTCATTACCTAGTTTATTAGATTAAATGAAAACAATTAGTTTTTTTACAAACATAATATTTTTGAACATATTGAAAAAACAATTACTTTGTTATAAGAGAGAAAGAATACCAAATTCAAGTAAGTATAATATGTATTTGGACATGAATATCTGCAATATTAAACTGATTTTTAAATACCTTTTTGTTTAGTAATTATTATTATACAAAGTCATTCAAAAATACATTCCATTATTTATTTAATATCACGAATTAATCCAGATCATAAATAAATTTAAAACAACGTACATTTTGGTAAATCAATTTGTAGAAACAATAATAGATAATTGATTACATGGTATAATAAATAGATTTTGCAACATCTTTCAAAAGTCTAATGCCTTCTAATAGTTACAAGCTGTATGCAATAATATTAAATATTATATTCTCTTCAAACACCATGCAACAAATATTTTTAATATACAGGACCAATGCCAATTAAAAGATTTATCTTTCGGATGCCATAAACATTTAAAAAAAAAAACAAAACAACTTTCCTTGTAATGCTTTTTAATTGTCATTGGTGTACATTAAAGTCCATATGTTATTTCATAAACTACACTTTTTCAGCCTTGTCTAGATTATCACTGAAATTATATTCTGATAAAGTATCCTGTTACTCCAACAGCTATCAAACAAAATCTTTTTCATCAAGATCTGACTACGTAATTAATTATGGTCATATCTATAAAAAATCTTTAATACATTATCAAGATAGAAATTATTTCAAACCGATGATTATTAATGATATCATAAAAAACTACCCATATTTCCATAAGAATATCAACAGCTTTCTATAACAAACTCTGCATGCGTCAAACGCTATGTTATGTATGATATCCGGAAGTAATAAGTAATAAATATATTAATTACCTTTGCCATGACAATAATTGTAAAAACATTCAATTAATTCTGGCAACACTTATTTCGAGCTGAAAAGCCCAATGTGAAAGGCCAAACATTGTGAATGTTGACGTCCTTTGATGAGTGTAGAAACACTAACACTGCGTCGAAGTAAGGCCAACATTTGCCGAACGACGGCGACACAATACATATGCCACTTTCTACTCAATGGTGACTGCGTACATTCACCTTGGTCCCATGATGAAAGGGAGCATCAAAATAATAGTTTTGATTTGGATCAAAATCATATTGGTTTTCCATTGTCTTAGTGGAAAATACAATCTTCAATAGAAACCACTCAAAAACTAGAAAGAAATACTTAATTTGCTGATTCTATCGGCCTTTATTCAGCGAAGAGGTGAAAAAAAAAATCAAGTTTAAAATTAAACAATAAAGTATTTCTCAATAAATTTTCTAACCTATGCCGTACACCAAAGCAACACTCACACACAGCCATGTTTTTCTATCAAATTGAAAATCAATTAATCGGACCGCGCTAAATCATTAATGTATCAAGAGCCTTATAGTGTATAGGAGTCGTAATTAGTTAATTTCGCATAGGTTTTATGTACACAATTTATGACTTGCAACAACTTCACTACGGTGATAAAAATAATTAATTATTGACATATGACATAACTAGAAGCGTCTAGAAACTGCTCATATTGTTTGGTTTCGTTTTTAATATACCTTTAAAAATAGACTAGATAATATTATGTAACAGGTCAGAAAAAATCTTTTACTTTAACAGGTAATTTGCATTGTGAATTGGTTTTGTTTAAAATTTTTCTGTGCGTATTTGGCGTCATTCTAAATTTGTATTAACTAATATTATTATTATTTAATTAGTTTGCCATTTAACAACATACACAATGTTTACTATTGATTTTGATGTATATGCATTTTTCATGTATGACCACACTAACAGTGGTCAAAGTACGATTATTGTGCAAGTAGTACCAGGAGCGATAGCGAAATAGTATCTCAATGGTAGTGGCGGAGGGTGGATGTAGGCTGTTAAGATCCGACATAAGTAGTGCACAGGAAACTTTGTCAGTCATACTTATTCGTTTTCATTGAACTAAGATTGGTTAAGATTTGCAGATGGTGCTGGTTAGTTTTTTAAATTCATTATGCCCTGCCTAAGCCAAACCATAATCGATAAAAAATATTCTTCCATCTAAAATGATGTATGATTTAATGACATAATTTTAGATATTTTATATTTTTTGACTATTATCTACTATGACTTGGATTGGGTCGGGTTTAATTGAATTTTAAAAACTAACAAACACTACCTACACATTGTAGCTTAAACTCCAGACAATATTTATATTTGGCGATGTATTTTTTCCGACTTATATGCGGTGAAAATGAGAAATCTGCCATTCTTGGTAGTATTGACCTGTGTGTCCTTGATAACTATCTTACAAATCAGGAGCATCAGTTGTTTGTTCTCCCAAGGAGCAGAACTAACCTGCCATTGGTAATGCCAATTGGGAGGGCAATAACTTCTATTCAACCAAATCACTTCGGATATTGACATATTCCACCTGTGTTAAGATGATTATAGTTGGGCATTGTTTTATAAATTCTTGAAATAGGGTCTGCTTAGCTCATTTGGTGTACTTCCTTGTATCTAATTTATATATATATATATTTTTGTATTTACATTTTTCTACTGTTTAATAACTTTTATATAATACTGTTTAAATAATATTTCTTTGTTTGTAAATGTCATGTTGTGAACGTCTTGAATTAATAATTTATAATGTTCACTATAATATGTAAAAAATAAATAAAATTTGAATTTGAAATTTGAGTTCAATGAAAACAAAAATACATTTCGCTGACAAAGTTTAGTGTGCACTATTTATGTTGGATCTTAACAGACTACCTCCACCCTACGCCACTGCTCAATGGTATCAAGTATGCATAAATAAAATGGTTATGGATGCCATTTGCTGAGAAAATCTTTAATTGGTCCATGTAATGTTCATCATAATATTTAAAAAAAATATGAAACATTCAAGCTAATTATATCTAAATTAGCAAAAATGTTGTATGCGGTCCAATTGTCTGCCATTTTGACAGTTCTGCTAACAACAATTATATCACATGTCTCTTTCAAGTGATATACGGCTTCACTATGAACTATATTCAAATTTCTAATTCTATTGCTAATGTATAAATATTATTTTAATTCTTTTTTGAATTCGAAAATTCACATTTTATAGGCACTTATATACAAAAGTGTGGTACCGTAATTTTTGCATTACTTTGCAAGAGTGTCACTTCTAAATAAATTAATCATCCATCTGGCGTTTCACTTATATGAAAACCATTGTGCAGTTGACTCTTGATTTACCGGAGTAAAGGGCGATCTATTTATCGGATAATCTAATCGATTTCTTGGTTAATTTAAAAGACCAATTAAAATATTCAAATCACGATAATTATAATATTCTATCCAAATTGCATGTGTTGAACCTTTGAAAAAAAAGCCATAATCGTGTGACGTCATGTGGATGGCCCCTAATGAGAAAGCATTATAATGATAATTATGTTTAACTAATGTTCTACATTTTTGACCTTTACACGTACAAGTATGAAATAATGATAACAGTTATTCCATGACAAAGGGCATGGACATGACACATGATGGTTCTGGTAAAATGGGAGTCAACTGTAACTTGATGAAAATTTATCGTTTGCCAATTATGTATAGCTTCTTATGAGAAACGGGATAAATTCAAACATGATCTGCAGTTATGCAATTTTAGGATGGATAATAAAATAGGTCGCAGATTCAAATCCTACAGCTAGGCCAAATTCGCATTCAACATGACGTGTGTTTGGATCCAAAGTGTGGACCCAATTAGGTTGAGCGAAAACCTAACAACCAATCTTCGTAAAATAAGTTTGTTAAAAATATATTTTCATATTATTCTCCATCATTATGATGAATCAGTAATTTCCCTATTTTTATGAATTATGAATTTTATACAGAAAGAAAATAATTATGTTTATGTGGGTTGAGCAAAAAGCTAATAACCAATCCTCATAAAATAGCTTTATTAACATTCCTACATACTATGGATGTCCATATTGAGAGGAATCGGTAATTTTCTTATTTTTATGAATTATGAATTTCATCATTCGTTTTGTTTACAAACCCAGAAAGCAAAATTTCTTCACGACATTACAATCTCCGTCATCAAATACCAACATACATTGATAAATTTCTCCATATAGAGATGAACAAAAAACAACTAAAAAAATTTAAGAAGGAGGCAGTGTCAGAAATGTCCATTTTACGATTCACACACAAAATTATTGTACGCACGGGCGGCTCTACCTTAAGGGTTCGTAGGGGCCATCCGCAGATCGTTATCATATCCTATATTTTTATCATTGTCATAATATACCTACCTAATTACATGATTAAATGAACTATTTAATTTATTTTATCCGTCGCAATTTTATGGATATTTTATTATTATTATACAAATAAATAAAGCAATTATTGTAAATTATGTAATAACATAATGATTACACGGTATTAAAATAATTGATTAAATTGAATACACCCTATTTCTCGGTGACACCTATGTACAAATTAAGAAAGTTATGACGTTTATTTTTCGCTGACTGGGGTCACTTAGTCCCATCCTGTCATTGCGGTACAAATCTCGTTCTCCAAAGGATGTGAATGTATTAGTGTTAGTATACGCATACTGGGGAGCGAATCAAATAACCCCTAGATGACTAAAAACGCTCGCTGTATGTCGTAGTTCAAAACTGATAATGATAAGTCTATAATAATTATTATTATTAATAGTTCTAAGCACGCTTTTTAGATGTGATTAAGTTGCGACTCAGATAATATTATTTACTCTGAAAAATTATTCATGTCCTCATTAATAAAATCATATTATTATAAGTAGCTTAGTATATAAGGTATAATATGAGAAAGCAGGTAGGTATGTATATTTAATAATTAATGGCTAAACCCCACCACCTAGAAAGTCGTCGAGCCGCCACTGATTGTACGCATGGTTAAATATCCCAGTGTGCATTTTAATCGCAAAATAGACCTAGGACCTGTCGCCTCTTTAATTTTATTTAAACCTAATTTATTTTTAGTGGTATAAAAAATAAAATTCAACAGTTCAAAGCTTTCATTGCGAATGACCAAAATAAAATAAAATTAATCGTACATATTTTTTTTATTCAACATGCCCACTGAATGGAGGTAAATCAGTAAAGAAAAATTCATTGAAAACTAGACGTGTGACGTATATTTCAATTTAACTATTGCGTACATTGCAGTCGTATTTTGTATGCATTTATAATCTGAAGAAGTGACAATGACTCAATATGAATGTACACATTTAATGTACGAGTAGATCGGTTGTGTTAGACGCAATAGAAAAATTGGACTTAAGGCAAAAATACAGATAATACATTGTGCCAACTTCAAATTAAAGTTGAAAGAATTAGTATATTTGCAAATCATATTTGAAAAAAAAATTTAGAAACATTTTTAGTCTAAATTTTCTTACGTATATAAAAATAATAGTCCAAGACAAAGAATGTTCCATTAGAAATCAAATTGTAATAAAATAAAAAATTAACATGCAACAGAAGTACACAACATATTGTTATAAAAAAATATATATATATTGTAATTATAACTAACTCTAAGAGCGTAGTGCAGAACCATGTGTAGATGTGTACATGTGCATGGATTTTCTGGCACCAATAATGTGTAAATTAAACTATCGCGATAATAACTGTTTACATGTAATACTGTCTCGCCAATCTCATTCTTCAAGCGTAAGCGAGACGCATTGTTGTCATTGCACGGTGCTATTTGATAAGTTGTGAGAATTGGTAAACGTAAAAATGCACTGTGCGGTGCAGTTCGTGTTTTTTCCGGCAGGTTCGCCACTATTCTTGTACTGTGCATGCGCATACATCATGCAAGTTCCAACCATCGCGTGAAAATTCAGAAGCCTCTGAACATTTTTGATCCATGCATGCAATCTTTCAATTTTCACGATAGTAAGTGTCTACACGTGTATTTTCTAGATGTGACTGTGATAATACGTACTGTCAGCAGTAAATCCATGCATGTGTAAATGGGGTATAAGTAAAAAAGGTGAAACAACTTGTAAAAATACTTCATGTTTTTTGACTTTCTCAAACAAACTGGGTTGCTGATTTTGACATCGTAAGTTAGACGTCTATCTTTTGGTTCTGCAATATGCTCTAAATAATATATATAGATAACAATTTTATTACTTCACAGTATAGTTGGATTTGGTTTATATTGCGTAACACATTTTACAGATAACATATTATTATAATAAAAAAAAAATATTCCAACACCCATTAAAAAAAAACATAAATAATTAGGTTCCCTATCTAATTGATATAATTCCATAGTAATTGACACCCTCAGTTAATATTATTAAATTTAAATTAAATAATATTAGGATATAGTATCGTAAACTTAAATAATAGGAGAGTTTTATTTATTTGATTTCTATACAGAAAAAAAATCTCATGAAACTAAAATAGATAATATCAACGGATAAATATTAGAGTAACTTTGTGACAATATATTTTTTGAAATGTTTATCAGTAAATAAGGAAAAGAAAATACGTATAAAAATTAAAAAAATAAATATTGAAGTAACGTTTATTAAGATACGATTAAAAAGATCACAGAGAATTCATCATAAATAAAATTAAACTAACAATTTTAATATTGTCTACATATTATGTTCGAAGCCACTTATAAATAAACAATAACAAATTCTCAATAAAATAAAAATATAAACAGCATAATATTGAAAAAAGTATATTAATTCTAAATTAACGATTATATATTATTATGTACTCTAAATTAAACCTAATAAGCGAAAAAGCCTACGTAATAATATAATTAATTACTACAATTAAGTTGATATCACACTCTTTTAAGTAAGTTCAATATATATATAAAGAAACCAACAAATCATGACAGTTTAAAAATAAATTAATATAATTAGTGCATAATATTATCTCAACATTAAATACAAAAAGTTGTTGTAAAGACGTCAACTCTTTTAAGTAATTATAGTTTAATTTAATTAAAATTATAATTTAATATAAAAAAGTGTGATAGAATAATAAGTCCATAGAGATATTATTTAAGCGAGTTTTTGATTGACATTTTAGTTGATTTAATAACTTCAAATTAACATGTCAATAATATTTTTTTTCTTTTATAAAACTTATTCTAAATCTTCAAAATAATACATTATCAAGAAAATTAATTATAAATTAACTTCATTTGCCATCAATCACATACGAAAAAGTTAATCACATTTAAATCTTCTCAATGATTGTGCGCTGTGCATGATAAGTTGGTAAACCTGTATTATTGGTAAAAATGATTGCAATTTAAAAAAAATATGCAACACAAAACGTATAAGCGCCAACGTAATATGACAAATAAATTATACAATAATTATGTAAAACAGTAACTATTTTTTATAGCAAGTATTTACAACTAATTTGTGGCAACTCTTAGGGCTAAAGCACACTGGAAGCGCCACCTATGCCACACGCGCCACTACCAGTGTGCTTTGGCACTTATAATATGAAATATCTGCCATTTTCAATCACAGACGCTATTATAACCTTGCATTTTTTCAAAGCACCTAAATTACAAATTAATGTATTACATGCTGTCAAATACTGAATTATTCCGGCATACTGCAGATGTGTCTCAAAATTCTAAACGTAAGTAAGTCTTATTGCTTGATGATCGGGTAAAACTCTGTGATCTGTTACACTACTAACTCCTGAACGAATTTATTGCTAAGTGTGAAGTTAGGAGCGCAAGAGAGCACGTCACGGTGATAGGTAACAAGAGTATTGTTCAAAACTATGAGACAAAGTCATTCATACTCTCACGTGTTTCTTATACCTGGATCTAAACTGATCGTACAACTATTTCTAGCCCGCGTTATGTTCAAAGCTGTCAATAATTGCTACGTTAACTTTACTTGTCACTGGGTTACTATTCAATTAATGAGGTATACATTTTATAAGAAGGAAGGTTAAGTTTTTAAACATTAAGGTTTTTTTTAATCCATGCACCAATTTCTATCCGTCATATTTTTAAATACTTGTGGCATGGAGTTAATATTCACTAAAACAATTGTATAGATAAAAAATTTAATAGGTACTAACATCGATGTTCGACGTATGTTGATGATTATTATGCCATTTCTTTATTTCTACGGTGGGTGTTTACCACCCTGCCCCTCAATAACAAAATTTCCTCTTTTAATTTTTGTAATTCGTCCTTATTCGTATAGAGAGCCGAAGGAGGTTTGTTAGAACCTATTGAATAATGTCCTGCTCGTAAATAATCTGTGATATTAAATTGAAATTAAACAAATCATTTCTTTATAACAAAACCTGTTAACACAATCACTGCGTACCTTTTATTACCACATTTAAATAGCATGCTAACTGCATCTAATGGCCGTTTAACGGGGACACGGCAGCCGTGTCGTCCGCGTCGAACGAGTTAATATAAAATCCAACAAACTGAATTAGAGAATCCAAAAACAATGGTAAATGTTAAAAGCAGAGATTTTCACAATGAATTTTATGGTGAGATATTGTGAACTTCGTGATGAATTAAAGGTACCATTTTATAAGACTATTTTAGCGAAAATTTTGATTTACGGTATATTTCGAATTAACCGTATTCATATTAATGAGGTTTTACAGTATTTTTATTTATGTTATATACTAATGGCAGGTAATTAACTATATAGGCTAGAGGGGGGGGGGGGGGGGGGTAAATTGAAATATATTTATATAGGTACTTAATTGATTTTGCATCTTACAATTGTCTAATAATTGTATCAACTACATACCACTCTATCATTTTTTAATATCTAAAAAATTAATATTAATATTATACATACTAAAATAAAAATGTAATATTATTTAAGAGAAAGAATAATATATCATCTCTGAGGTCAACGTAGAAAGTAACAAAATGTCATGATATCATGGAATGATTTAATTTTAAATAATCATTTAATCAACAATAATTATTTATTACCTTTGTTCTCACCAAAAAACAGAATTTCAATTAAAATTGTATCAAGAATAAACATGATTATTATAATATTAAGACATGGTATATTTGTAAAAAATATAAAACATATTTCGAGCTTACTTTTAACTACTACGAATAAACAATTTATTGTGAATAAACATTACGCTTTTTGTTCTCAAAAATGACCAATGCTTTCTTTCCGTGGCTGCATTATAAATTAAACATGTACATATAAAAAAAAGAAATTTGATAAAAATGTTTCGCTAAGATTTCATACAACACATTTTGTTGTATACAAAACTTAGCTGGAAAATAAAACATTTTCAATTAATAATAAATCACCATTATCTTTGGCTATCTATCTACGTATTACGCAAAATTTTACATACCTACAATATTAAAACACTCGCAATACAAACACATTGCAATAATGTCGTATGTCAAAAAAAATGATAAACGAAAATAATGTTTCTTGTTTCTGTTCCAGATTCACCACTTCGTAGTCTTCTTCTTCTTCCCTTTTATTGTTTCATTATTTTTAAAATCTGACAGCATTGCTGTCATATCAATGCTTATAAATTTTAATAAATTTTTGTATAACGCTGCCGATAGCCAAATAGTGCGACTGCTATATAATGGCCGGCACCGTGTCCGGAAAGTTGTACGCATGCAGTCGGCCGTAACACAGTTTACCATGAGCTGTTGAATCGGAAATAGATGGCCGTATAGTATTTAGATGAAATTCGTGTCCAAAAAATCAAAAAACACTTAAAAAATATGTAATAAAAACCAATGGAATACAAGGGAAAGACAATCATATTGTATATATTTACATAACATTCTGAATGATTGAAAAGTAGGTTAGCAAATAGGTGTATCAAGTCTCACCTATATCTGATAATAATTACGAATCAATATAAAATTTATGTTCTTATTGAATCTAATAAAATTGGAACGTTACTGTCTGCAATGCTCCATAAACGTGTTAATTTTGTTATCTTAATACTATATGGTGATCTCTTTTGGGTACAAGAGCTCAAGGTGAAGTGTAATACCTATAATTTACATATAACCAGCCGATACATCATCACAGTAACGAAACTACATACTACATAAAGCGCTTATATATGTTATCCACTATATAAGAAGTCGCATTGTACACCGAACATTGAATATTCTTTGAAATACTTAACCGGATCATGAGCAGGGAGTAAGAGCTAATAACAGATACCATATTGCATCGATTATAAGAGACATGCTTATTTTTAAATAAAAAAAAAATAATCATGGAATCATAAAAATTTTACTAAGTCTTACAATGACAATAAAAAGCATTATTTATGTACAATGTACATGTTCCATGATTATCCAGACTAATCGGGGATGAAGATATTCTGAATTTCGAGAAATCCGTATAATCGAAAAAATAATAAAATTTTTCTTCGAGAATAAACTTTTTTAGCAGAATTTTATGAAAAATTCACTTTTTTATTAATCATAAATATTGTAAATTGTACCCTTTTCTTATAATCACCCGAAACTGATGATCAAAAAGTTATCCGGAGAATTGAGGTCCAGATAATCGATGTTTAATTGTGCATACTTTCAACTATAATATCACCGACGGATACTTCTTCAGATTCAGTTTTTGATTTTTCTGTCATTTGAATTTCCCATAAAATATAATTTTTGGCAGTGATTGTAAGACGAACCCTGAATTTAGAGACACGAAAATAAAAAAAAAAGCATGCATCATATAATCGATGCGATACGGTAATCTCGGAGATATTCTACGACCTAACAAAATGCTCCATGAACATTCGGTAGCATAAATGAATCACCGATCATTTTGCTCACCTGGCCTATAGTCTCAGGTTCAAAAATATGGTAGATATAAGAGAATGACTCTTGAACTAATGTTATCCGTCATTGTGGGCCACTTGCTCTTTGGTGAACTGCAGAAAGATCTGCTCGAGACTGGTCTGCCCGATGGAGTAGTCTTCGATGTTGAGCTGATTCTTGGCGGCTTCCATCACTCCGAAGATCTTGGACCACATTATGGTGGTGTCCGGTAAATAGTACGTGATGAGGCCCTGATATGATTCTCTGTAGGAAATTAACAGACATTTTATAATCAAAGAGTTTTGACTATACCTAACTAGAAGGAATAACCGTAGAAAGATTGGTATAGAAATTTCATACCTTGGTACTCTTTGTAGCAATGAAATATGGCTCGGTGGAAAGGCATTATATTAATTGAAATAAAACAAAATATATACATATGTAGAACTTGATCTATATATACCTACTCGTATATCGATTAGGATCTTGTTTTATCTGCTTAAATAAAACCGATTTTAATTGTTATTAAATCATCCGGATCAAGTACTATGTTTATGTATATATTTTTAATTGGACAAATTATATGTTTATAGACACTTTACTTTCAATCACACTACTGTATAAATCGAGAATTAAATGCATTTATTAAGAATGTGTGGGATGGTTCCTTGTAGCATAATTCTGTCCCAAATATAACAGGATTGTCACACTAATCAGTGATTCTCAATCAGGTTCTGCAAGAATTTTCAAAAGCTTGCAAAAACACTATAACTTGTAATTTATATTGTAATTAAGTAAAAATAATTAATTGGAAAGATTTTTATGCAACGTAAACAATGAGACATTTTGAAAGTTTAGCTTGGTTAAATATTTACGCAATGGTAAGTGAGGCAAAAGAACTGACTTGAGTTGGACTCCCTGGAACTTGTCGTTGAGGAAGTGATGCACGGAGGCAGTGTCAAACATGGTGTGCGTATTGGAGAAGCTGCTCCGCGTGCGGTAGTGGCCAGCGGCGCTTGTGCCATTCACAAACGAATTGTGTCGAGAGCTCAGCGGGTTGTTCAGTATGTCCGGCCGTACGCTGCCGTCAGCCGCCGTCGGCATCAAGGCGAACCTCTTCAGCTTCACAATCAGTGTGTAGCCTAGTCAAATAACGGTACATATACTCGTGAATGAAATATTCCATAACAATTATATACAGTCGAAATATTCAACATCCTCAATCGTGCTGAACAAATAATATAATATTGTCATTTCAAAGATATTGAACTATATATTATGTACCACACAACCAATGATATTCTATAATTTGTGCAGGAAACAAGAGACTGCTAAGGAAACCAAGACGAGGCCATGCAATACAAGTCGCGGTCATAATAAAGTCCTCAATAACAATCATAAACAATATACACATAAGCAGTTCCTCTATGCTATAATATTTAGAGAGAGTATGTAATATAAACTACATTTGATAGCAAATTACAAGGCAAGATTTTTAGTATGATTAAATTGGTAACTACAGATAAGTTAGTATTCTCTATATTGGTAATGCTGAATGCATTATTTGTAAATTTAAAAAGATAATGGCAGACTGTATTTATGCCTTATTTTTCGGCAAATGTGCTTACCGCTTAGATGGTGAAATAGATTTGTAATTACCTTGTGAGAATTTATTCTTTAAGTGCTGAGTGGATCCCAGACAGCGGGGTCTTCCATTGACCATAATGGCGATGCGAGAGCAGAGCGCTTCGCACTCTTCCATGCTGTGCGAGGTGAGCACCACACAGCCACGTCCCGACACCGCCCGCCACACTTGACGTTTTGCCATCGGGTCCATGCCTGCATCAACACATAATGATTATTTAATCGGGAGACATTGTCATGAATTAGTAAAGCAGATTATGCAAAAGGCAAAATTGGAAGTGATGGCTCGGGCACATGTTATGGATACAATAGAGTGAAAACATGGCCAAAAGAAAGCTAATCATGATATTATGTTGCCATGGATTCTTGCTTGTAAAAACACTGGCGACTTATAGAAATTGTCAAAGACGCCATATAGTCACCAGTATACTTCACTTAATATGTGAATATTGCTAAGGAAGAAGAAGGTTAGTCAGTTATAACAATTGCTTAAGTCTATACTTCAGCTGGAGCACGGTCTAAAACGATCGTGACTATGCGACGCGAAGATTGTGCAAATGACGCGTGCAGAACAAGACATAATTTGTCATAAAAAGTCAACATGTGTCCATTTAATGTTATGTTTATTGTTCTATGACTAATAATAATAATATATTCATTGACATGTTTTCTTTTTGAAGTAAATGGGTAACGTTTTTAGTCATCTTTACACAATTTAAGAATTAATTCCCCCGTCGCCATCACAAAACAAATTGACGTGTTGACAGCTAGACTTTCGCTCTCTGATGCCAGCCAGTCTTAAATTTCGTCGCACCTATAGTTGAAAATTATTTGCCGTTTCACTGATACATTTGTTATAGTTTTGACGGAAATGAATTTTGGTTTTATAAATCTGTGTACTGTAAAACTTGTAATAAAATAATAAAATATAATAAATAATAAAAGTAAAAATAATTATTGATTTTCATAATTGTGATTCCCATGAATATCAATAATAGATTGCAACAAAATAGATTGGTATTAATTAAACCGGTGTTTATGTGGTATAACTCCATGTTTTATTGATGTCGACAGCTGTTTCAGGCTACAAAATATGAACTATCTAAGTAAGTCCTCGTAGTCCAGTGCGTAAGGTGCGGGACCAAAATAACGAGTGACAATATAAAGCTCTACAGTTTTCAACAAATTCCAACTCGTCTATATTGGATAGGTACTTGCAGTTGTTTTAAATATAAAATTTATCTTTCTAACCTGAAGTAGGTTCATCCAGATAGACAACTTGGGGGTCACCGAGCAAAGCTAACGCTGTACTCAGCTTTCTCTTGTTTCCCCCGCTGTATTCACTAACCTGTGAGGAAAAAACGAAAACATCCGTTTAAAACAATGTTTTGACTTTTATACATAGACATATTCAACATTTCGTATTACAATACAAATTGATGGCAAACGTTTTTATTAGGTTAAAATGGTAACCACAGAGAAGTTAATATTGAAATATTGTTGCATAAACAAGATTGCGGGCTTTTTTGACATTTTATTATACTGAATGTGTGATATACTAAAATATTTATTAATATAATATTTTAAATATTTAATATATACTTAAATATTTATTAATATTTTAAAATAATTTGTTTAGTGCCCCTGATGTAGTATGAAATATTAATGTCCAACCTCATTAATTTTAAATTAATTTCTTATTGGGAAGGTATTATTGGACGGATAATTTATGTACCTATTGTTATATTATTTCTGTCGCTTTGGATTTTGTTTGATAAATATTGTTTTTAAAAAAAAAATGTATTCAGTTAAAAATGTCCCTCTGAGGCGGACGAAACCGAAACCGGTCCTAATTTATTGATTAAAAGTGGAATAAGTACTACAAAAAAATTGTGTTTTATTAAATTAAACAACAATGTATGATATACGTTAGATTTTCTTCTGATTATTCATCTAAATAATGACGAGGCATTGTATAATCTTGTACATAATACTACCCTAAGACCTTTGGTGTCTATGAGAGTAGTTATTAACAAGTTCCTAAATTCCAAAAAGAGAAAGGATGAGGCATATAGACACCATGCGTTACATCCAAGAATCCCTGTGAGTCATTAGTGAGAAAGCAACTTTATTAGCTGGTAAAATAGCACAATATATATAGAATAAAAATAAATCCCACCTTCTTATCGAGGTGCTTGACGAAGCCGAGTCTCCGGCTGAGGTCCCACACATATCGGTCCATACGGGAAGGTGGGATCCCACGGAGCCGTGAGAACATGTGCAGCGTCTCCCGACCCGTCATCTCATCCAGCAACGCATCAAACTGAGGACAGTATCCTGAAACAGATGATGAAGGTTAGTGGTTGATAAACAGGCAGTTACGAGTATTCGATTTAAGAGCAATGCAAGAGAAACAATTGTCCATGACTTTTTATAGTAGCAGAAACCAAAGACGTTTTGGAAAATGGAGTCTAAATAATATTATAGTGAAGCTATAAAAACAACTAAAATTAACATTTAAATCAGCTGTAAGTCATTTTGCATTGTGGATTCATTTGTACCAAACTGCAGACTATTATCGCCTGCATCTGTCAAAAGCCATAAGAATTTCAACATAATTTCAAAGTCACTCTACAAGTGAATTTTGAATACATATGGTATCGCCAAGATAATCTATTGGAAGAATAATCGTGAATGTGTTATGAATGTATGGGGTACAACTCTACTGATTACTATTATACATCGACCATTTTAAACAGAAATCCTAACAACACGAACCCTTCCGCGCACCACACTCGGTCTTAGTCGAGCTTACCACAAGGCCCATACGTTTGATGTGAAACATCAGCAGTTTTTCGCACTAGTAATGTCTCAGAAGCAGATACCCAAGACTGAAGTCGCCATGCTCTCAAGTGAGCTTTGACTGATTTCAAAAATATAACAAGCAAGACTTGTACTGGAATTAAAACATTCACATTATAATGCTGTCAAAGAACAGACTGCGTTGATTATTTTACATAAAAAGGGAGCCGAATACACCGAACTGGGTTAATTTACAATATTTAGATCAACAACCACTAAAAACGTGTTTTTTTTTTGTTTATATTTATGCAAAGCTGTCATATTTCAATGCACAATCTTACAAAATATGATTTATTCTATAACTCCAATTCAATCACATTAAAAATGTTAAGCATCAAGTGGGCGGCTTTTATAGTCTAGTATGTAAGGCACTGGTTTATTATCCAAATTTATGTGATTTTCTCAAAGTCTGGATGTTTACGTGAATGTTTTGCTCTTACCGCTGTCATTAGATCTCATGGGCTGTTGCTGTGGTAGTGTTAAAAAAATAGAATATATTATATATTATAAATCTTATCTTAAATTAAGTGTTGTACATGATACTAAAAGCTGACTCACAAGTAACTAAAGAATTATTAGCACGAAATTGTATAAATTACCAATGCTTCTATAGACAGTCTTCATGTCGGTGTTGACGGAGCAGCCGGAGACCCACGCACCTCCGTAAGAGACATTCAAGTCACCCGTGAGCATCTTGAATGTTGTTGTCTTGCCTGCACCGTTTATTCCCAATAATCCAAAACATTCTGACTCCTTTACACCTGCAACATTAAAATAAAACCTTCTAAAAGTCAGGCATGGGCAAATAGACAAACTATAGACAGGGGGATATACCAATACATTCCAACATACAAAATAATCCATTAAGAGTTGGCCCTCACACACATAAACATGCTTGCTTATTGTGGATCCTGATAACTGATATTAATGAGAATTTAACACACTCCTTCTAAATCGCATATTTGTTTTAAACACTCAACCTTTTTTTGAACTCAACAGGTTGTCCTCATATGCCTGTAATAATCTAAAAGTACACTGACCGATGGAAAGTTGATTAACAGCCAGCAGTTTCCCGTAATATTTGCTCATGTCCTTGCAGAGCAGGTTGTACTGATTGTACTGGTCTCTCTCCAAGCCAGCGATGTGCGCCCTCTCTGAAGCCACATCCGAGTCTTCTTCATCCGGAGTTAAAGGCTCCGGAGGGGAACTCCATGGCCTCCAGATCTAATATAAAAAAACATTTTATTTAATAAGATAGATGCCTTCGAAATTGAATGCTGAATTTATTAAATTTCAAAAACGGTTTCACTTTCTTGGCCATGATGTTTGCCAAAAGTAATAGTTATAAAAAGTAAATCAAAATAAAGAAAAACGGAGAGGTATATTATGTATTAATTATAAATATCAATACATTAAAGGTAGAGAATTCATCGTTATAGATTTTTGTCTCGGTTTCCACCGTAAACCTATATTATAAATATAATATATATAAAAAACCTATAACGATAAAAAACAACTGTGAAAGTCTCAAACATTTTATAAAGAATTCAATTTACTAAACGTAAATGTAATAGCTATGCTAAGCCCATGTTACGCATGATAAGTAATCCATGTACCTATTATAAAGATGTCATTGATAGATACAATATTTGAATTATCATACCATGTGGATGATTTTGTATTCCTTGATCAGCAGAACGACAAACAGCAAGACTCCAACAAGTAGACTGTATGTTATGTTGGCACCAATGCCAGGCGTGTCCCACTCGAAGTATGGATGATCAGATACTGGAAAAAACAAATAAAATAAATAATACTCAACTTTGTAAACGAAGGGTCTATATTATGGTTGAGACAAATTAACTAGAATAAAAGAGATAAGCATCTCAACTAAATAAATATTGTTGGTTAAATATATATACAGAATGATGGAGTAGGGGGCCTCATCCTGTCTCTAAAGCTGTAGGTACGTGTTCAAAATCATACCAAAAACCAATGAATCGTGTAAACAACTAAAAACTATTCTTTGAATAAAAGTGTGTTAAGATTCCACTCTATTCAATATAACCATAATTTGAAATTTGTTGTATGTAATTCGAATTTAAAAATTACCCCAAATAATTCGAAATTCATAATACAAAAGAATTCAAAATACAAAATTCATAATTGATGTAAAAGTTTAGGGAACGGATATGGCTAAATACAACATACTATTATTATGTAGGTATGATACTTACTGCAACAAAATGAAAAAGATGGAGACGTATCGCAGAGAGTTAGCTGCGTACAGTTTGGCACTTGGAGTACTTTACATAAAGCGTTGCAGCTGGTCAAGGTCACAGAAGCTGTATGAAGATTCCTGTGGAAAAGTAAGTCAAATAATATTATCACAAATTATCATAAGCACTTATAAAATGACTACTTAATTAAAAATATAAGTGTTTTAAAAATCATAGTATTGCAACAATCAATGTACATTACGCCTGATATGTAATCGAAAAGCGGAAGGTAGATAGTCACCTGAGAGATTTACAAAGTCCGTAGTTAGGGAATAGTAAAAATACCCAATGTAGGATATTGCCGATATGTTCCAGGCCGAGTCCGGGCGCATTCAAGACTTCCACAACCAAAAATGTTGCCACACCTGAAAATTAAAAAGTATTTTTCAGAACTCGATACACAATACATGAATAAATCAAAGATTGGAAATTAGTTATGAAAAAGTCACACAGAGTATCATATCAATGGACTATTCTGTAGTTACCTGTGAAGATGTTGAAAAGGCACATTCTTGAAAAGCCCGTGGAAGGGGTTCGGAAGAATGATGCGGCGATAAAGTGGAGAGGTAACATTCCAAATGCAAATATCATCAGGACTATGAATACCCGGCCTGGAAAAATCATTGAGAGAGTGAAAAATCATCATTATCAATATAATGACGACATATTATGTTTTATTTCTATAGGTGCTTTTGTATTGTTATGTCACCAATATGTTAAAGAAAAACCTAGGTTTGAATCCTGGGTCTGGCAAATACACATATTGTTTTTCAATTTATCAATGTATGGACCTAATACATTGAGAAAGTGGCTAACATCCATTTCTCATAAAAACAGAAATCTGTTAATACAAACCACTACTTTGTGGAGACCTATATGATCTTATTAGGATCGGATATGGTCAGTAATTTATTAGTTCAAACTCTTGAACTGTTCACCATTCCATTTTATACTTCTTCAATAAAAGTTATGTATAGTTCATTTTTGTCATTCCTCAAGAGTAATAACTTCACATTCATCCTGCGTACTATTTCTCCTGTGATATCGTCACGTGAAGGTGCGAATTATGGCTCTCATGATCTGTACAAATTCCCTAGTAATGACTAAGTTCAATATCAGTTCGACTATGCTTACCTATCTCGGCAGGTGTTGAGAAAGCCGTCTGGCTGAAGGCAGCGAGGGTAATGCAGAGCGACAACGCGATCACAATAAAAGATATCATGTCCCACACGAAGGCCGCTGACCACAAGATGGTGGGCGATGCACCAGACGCCAATTGAAGAAGCTTAGAGCGGCACATATTTTCCTAAAATAATCGATTACATTTAGCATGTACCTTATTAATGTATCATAATTACTCATTTCTTGCTAAATATCATACAAAAGATACCTAATAATTATTCAATAGTAAGAAAAGGTATACAGTAAAATATGCATAATTTTTTTTTATATTAAGACAGTCATATTATAATAGATGACAGTTTACCTTGATGTAGAAGAGGACAAAGAATGCGGAGACGAAAGCCATGCTGAAGCCAACATTGAAGGCAATCTGGAAGCCAGCACTGTTCCCGTACGATAGCAATTCAAACTGAAAATAGATGTGAAAATAACCTTAGTCAAAAAATTTTTTAAATCTTCTTCCAGATGGAGCCGTCTGTAGTTTCGATATAAAAATCATTACAAGTTCAGCTTGACGAGTGCCATCTTTGTATGCAAAAAAATGTGTAAAACAGAATAAAAACTCTAAAATCTTGTTAACCCAAATACTATCAATATTAAAATAATAGCTTATAATTAGTATCTTTAGAATTATCTTGTTAATCTTACCCATTTTTTGAATAATAAAATGCCTAATTCTTGTCAAATTTGGGATCACAGAGATTATCAATATAATTTTTTATCGTAAATATTTCACTATAATAATGTCGACATAAATTATACTAATGGTTTTATAAATGCGTTTAAAAATTAATAAACGTAAAAAATCTTAACACCACTGCACATGCATGTATTGAAATATGACTATATTCTAAAACATTAGAGCGAGAGGTTTAAAAGAATATTATTTTATGTAATAAAAATACTTTATGCAGTCATCAAATATTTAAAATATAATAAGGCTTCAAAATTATATAAATAGATTATCTACAATGTTTAAGGAATGTCCAGGACCATGCATTGAAAATGCAATAAAAGCTCCATTTTGACCTACGCTGAGCATGTCCCCCATTAAATTATAAATTAATGTAGGTTAGCTTTTTAATCATTATTTATATGCATAATTAATTAGTAATTCATTGAAATTTTTATCTTACAATATTCAAAAACTTCCAAGTAAATATGTAAGCGATGAGAATAAATTAAGTAAACTCACTTTAGACTTGAGGGTGAATGGTAGCGGATCATTGACGAGGGTGAAGGAGGAGTTGGGTGCGATCGACTTAAGGATGGCGTTGTGTACCAGCATCAGAGACGACGGCAGATCGTGATACGCAAAGTTCGAGAACCACACAGTGATATTGCTGTTGGCTACGGTTGCAGCCGCTAGGTATTTATTCCTCATCGTCGGCATATCGACTTCCGCCTGAAAATTAACGTCGAGAAGATGAATCAATAGTGGTCTTCTTTATGATAGTACAAAATAGTCATGCAAATTAAAAACATAATCCAATTTGAGATTGCTTTGTAATGCTGTCATTTTACATAATACTACCATTATCAATAATATCGACTGTGGAAAGAAAAAAGGGTGTAATCCACACAAATCAAATTTTACAGGAGGCACAAAAACATTTTTTTTATGGTTTTCGGTCAAAGTATATATATTAAATAGACATAACCTTAAAGTGCATGATAATTAATAATTTGGTTTTTATATCTTTAAATTGATGTTAATTATTGAGTTAAGTAATGAAAAAAAACAAACAAAAATGATGGTTAAGCCGTTTTTTCCACGTCACGTCACTTCCTTCTTTTTTTTTTGTTAGCTAAATTTAAATGATAATTCGGAATTTGCAGGTTACATCCTTTGGACACAACGTGTATTTAGTCATGTACAACATTATTATGCAATAAAACCTATTTTGAAAAAACTGAGGGTTACGCCCTTTTTCCATTTTAGTCGATATTATTGATAATGGTAGCAATATTACAGTAATCACAAAAGAAACAAACCTTCTTCAAATAATGTTCTTCGATGTTCTCAGTTCCAACGTCAATCAATTGCATCGTGGAGACGTTGGCATCCTTGAAGTATTCCATGTACGAATTCTTGATGGCTTCAGACTTGGCGGACAAGCTGCCATCCTGGCCCAGCAAGGTGACGCTGTTTTCGTAGCCGTCCTCCAGAGCCAGGGTCTTGGGTGGAAGATCGGCCGAGTTCTGCCACATGCGAGACACCATTATAGCGATGAGGAGAAAAAGGACAGGGATGAAGAGCTGCAGAAAGGTGAGCACCCATGTGCGAATCGTCACGAGGATCTTCTTGTAAAGCATCGCCCGCCATTGGTCTGACACTAGCCTGAATCCCGTGTAGCGGACGGTTGAACAGTCCGGGATATTTGCTGGAAATAAAATATGTAGGGTATGGTTATCATATTATTTGAAACAAGAAAAGGTATATACTAGGAATTGCAGTCCCGGAAAATTTTAACATAGAATATGGTTATTGCCAAAAAAGTCCAACACGAATCCATCACACAAAAGTATCACGTTTTTTGTCTACAATCTATTTTTTTTTGGTGTGGTTGCGTGGTTTAGAAACTGTCTTTTAGAGAAAGTTTGCCACAGTTGTGCGCCTCTAGACCACTGGCATAGTTGGGTATCGCAAAAAATGAGTATTAATACTAGCGTGATTTTCACTACAATTCCACCAAAATATTTTTTTTAATAATCCAGCCAAGAAGAAAGTTGACATGATATAATCACTTGAATATACGATATTGTCAATCAAATGGAAATTTTAGTTAGTTTCTAAAAACCGTTATCAAATTGTTGACTGTGATCAACTGTATGAACTGTTATATATTATATAATCACATTTTTGTTAGTTTAAAATATGATATACGTTTTGTAAGAGTATGACATACATTTTTCTAGAAACTCTGTATTCTTAGTGGCGCCATTTTCCATCATGATGTGTCCATTGGCGTCCGACTCCTTGTAGCTGATCTGGTCCTGGTCGTCGCATACTTCCACAGCATCTGCACCAACCCTGCACACAATCAATCAAAATGGATAGAGTAGTCTTCCTAAGAAGCTGGCTTTAGCATCACAATTAAACAACACCCACCAACAAACTAACCAACCAAACCTCGATTAATACCATGCCCAGTAAATCGGGGGTATCACAAAGCACATTAGTTGATGTAAAGCAACTGCAGTTGTTTAGGTTTGGGAATGTCTCAGGAGCAACTACCCACGACTTAGGTATATACGACATATTGAAAAGAAATTGTGAAGTTGTATATGTAAACAAAAAGAGTATAAATAATTGGAAAACCAATTAAAATATCCGTTAGGATGAAATCAATTATGAATATATTATAATAATTGTGAAACAGAAGTAGAAGTAGAACAACTTAACGTTGAAATTGCACAGATTGCGATTACTTCTATAGCGCACGGATTACATAAGGCAAATTTAATTATTGTTACCGTTATCATTTATGACTGCTCTTACATGTAGCTCATTTAATGTCGCTCTAGCTACGTCATATTCTCTGTCAAAACTATCGAACTTCACGCTTATGTGGTATATTTGTAATAACATGTCGTTCCATCAAGAATTAAAAGTGAAAACAATTCATAATACAGAAAATACACCGAAAGAAAAGGACCAGAGCAGTTGCCGAAAATCTGTTGAGGAGATGTAGCTATCTATTTCCATTTGAACTGTGGCAAAACCGAAGGAGATATGTTTAATTATTCAGCAAGGAAAAAAAGGCGATTTACAAAGATATATATAACATGATTTATATCCATGTCGAGGAAAACAATTTACCCACATTAGTGATTATACAGATATAAGCTATTGTAAGACGAGGAACTTTTGAGAACAGCACAAGACAGGAGGAAGGGCTTCACTGATATGGCACTCCGAAAAAGAAGGATATATTTAAACTTACTTCATAAAAACTTCCTCAAGAGTGGTCGCTGATATCCCAAAACCGATGAGACCAAGCTCCTCTTGATTAGTTTCCAACTCCTTTAGCATTGGTTCATATTTATGAGACAGCTCTTCAGGTAACAGATATGACAACTCCGAACCTAAAGAAAAATGGAAAATATTTCAACTGAGTGACCTCATATTATATTTTACAAATTAACAAAGTTTAAACTACAGTTGTACAATTTATTTAATTGCCTATCTTACAAGACTATCATTAGACGTAGAGAAGCTATGTAGACATATTAAAAATCAAATCACACGATTACCGCCTTTAATTTAATCTTGTGATATATGAACTAGTATAATTTTAATAAAAAACGTTAATTTTACATAATATGACAAAGTATCAGATAGTGAAGTATTTAAGCCTTACCTATATCGGAGTAGAGTTTGGTCTGCGGGATGTGAGTGCGCAGTAAGGCCGTGACAGGAGCGGCGGGGGCGCCGATGGCATACGACCTCCTGGCCGCGGTGAGGCGGTAACCGGCTCCAAACTTCCGCTTAAGGTAGAAGGGCGATCCGCATGCCTTCAGCCGGCCCCCGGACATCACGGCCACCCTCTCGCCCAGGATCTCAGCCTCGTCCATGAAATGCGTGGTCAGGATTATCACGCGACCTGTATTTATAATAATCAAATAAAATTCATTTGCTGAATTTTATCATTTCAGAATATAACTGAAAAAACAAATGTGTTGATAGTTGAAATCGGTTTTAATCTTCAAAGAGTTTAATTAGGACTATAACTAAAGAGTATTTTATGAAAATTTTGTACTATAATATTTGTGACATCCTGTTATTTTTTATGATTGTTTATCTAAATATTCTAAATAATGATGGTTCGGTGTCTAGTAATAAAAACATAGAAGTTCTAAGAATTCTTACTTCAAATAGCTTTCCTGCAAAATTGCATTTTTATAGATATCCAAGTTTACGTACTGACTGTCGATATATACCAATCGTTGAATGAAATTAATAACAAACCTTTTTTCTCCATGTGTAAAAGGTCCCATAAATGGCGGCGAGCGGCTGGATCCATACCGGATGAAGGCTCATCCAACAAAACGGCTTTGGAGCCGCCACACAAAGCAGCACCGACACTTAACCGTCGTTGCATTCCGCCAGATAGCGAACTCGACAAAACATCACGCTAGAGGAATTCAAAGATAATTCATTGTTAATTAATATTTTTATCTATTTTGCATTTTTCTTTCAATTCGGTCGTCATAATAGTATTGTCATATGCTCGGTGCAGGAGAAATATACACACCTTGTCTTCCAATCCGAGCAGGGCGACATACTTGTTGACCTCTTCTTTCAAAGCGACTCCTACGAGTCCTTTAAGCCTGGAGTAAAAGTAGATGTGTTCGGCGACAGTCAAGTCAGAGAAGAGGACATTGTGCTGAGGGCAGAGCCCTAAGGAGGCCCGTACACCCGCCACATCTTGTCTAATGTCGTGACCCGCCACTACGGCCGTACCTGATGTCGGTGGAAACATGCCTGGAAACATAATATGATACACCATGAAGCTGACATTCATATTATAAATTAATCAAATTGTTATTTCATATTATTTCACTAGGGTAATTAAATTTCTCAGTTAATCCTAATTTAGATTGCAACTTGCTCTCTATCCAAGGAATTTAACTTTACTTCCATAGACCATATTACTGAATTAAAAAAAATCATAAGCTACCTATTAACATCCATAAAACGGAACTGGCTTCAGTTTTATAACCAAGAGTTGGCCGCAATTTAGCTAAGATTAATATCATTTTAAATTTAAGTAGTGTTGTAAATGTACCAGGCGAAGGGTGTGGAACAAACATTTTACCTAGTCCAACAATTCTGAGAAAGCTAACCTCAGGTATATGAAGCTGTGCTCCTATAATTTATAGAATAATAATTGTAAACTCTAATATCGTCAGTATACTGGCAGAAAACGTTAAGTCAAAATTTAGCTGTTTTGACCTAATAATGCAACTTGATAGATTTTAACACGCTCTATCGTCTGGAAAAACAAGCTCATTCATATTCCATTTATTGTTTTCGTAATATAAAGATGTCAATACGAATTAAGTTAATTATGTTCGCATTTCTTACTGGAAAATAACTATAAGTACACTTAAAGTTTTATGACTGTAGAGATTTATTATTTCTATAGCTGCACAAAAACGTCAACGTGACTTATATCTTTTTGGCTGTACACATTTATGCCACTGCTCGACTATTTGTACCAACTTAACTAAATTGCGTACGGCTAACATAATTAACTATTACGTATATGTTTTTTTTTATAAAATAGATCATAGGTAGGTAGGTACTTAACTCTTGTTTCAATATTTTTGGAAACAAATTAATAAACAAAATACTATGTAATTCCCATTTTTATTTTTATCCTCTCCTCTAAATACACGTAATTGACATAATTAATTAGGTATTGATTGTATGAAAAAAATTATAAAGACTATTTTAATTTGAAATTAAAATACCAATGATACACAAAAAAGTCATCAAAGTAGATATTTTTTCATAATAATGTCAAACAGAAGTACCTCTATCTCTGTGTAAATTTCTAATTTATATAAAATTGCAAGTAAAAAAATCCATTTCTATAATAATTAGGAGTCCTGTATATTACTAGCCAACTACCTATAACATTTAACCTATTGCCACTCCATTGACTCCAAAAGTGTACTGGTAGAAAACGATAAGTCACCATTTTATTTACAAATTCAAAAAATCAACAATAATTATCACAAAAAATACTTGCTTATACTTGAATTGAATTCTTACATGATTAATGCATTTTATAGAGTGGTTTGTTTAATAAATAATGATTTAGGTGAAAAAATAGAGAGCTCCAAACTTCTTGATTTTAGAAAAAGTCGATTTTCTCAAAACAAGGATTTTTCACTTATAGCTTTCTGCCAGTATACCGACGATATGGTGTCCGTAATCGTACTATTTAAAATATAAACCATTCGCTGCCTAAATTCTTGTTTATTGGATTCGCCAATCCCAGCCATAATACTATATAAATTCAAAGAAACAATTTCCAAATGATAGTTGAGGTCATGAGGATTAAAAGAATACAAGTGACATACATAAATAATGGGTTCACATCGCCTCATTACTATTTATGCATGGAATAGGATTCGAACATGTGACTAACTGCTTTGTATGAAAAGTTTTAAGTATTTTATTCATGCAATTGGATTACGTACAAAATGTTGTTATTATTTTCATGTTTCTAATTCATATATGTATTACTGTCTGACATGTAATATACATAATGGATCATTTGAGTAGAAGTCTTTATTTACAGAAAATTGAAAAAGTTATATAGAATTTACAATCTCATGTTTAGCTTTGAAGTCAATCTATTCAACACAGTCACAGGTACGTTACATTATTTCAATCATCGGCTCTGCAACCAGCCTCTCAGTAATAAGTTGTTTATGTTTTGCAGATATTTAGATTTTTGAATGAATACAACTTTTGACACAGAAGTGCATATGTACTCAAAATAAGAATAGATATGGGGACATTATAATAATATGCACTTATAATAAATTTATTACATAAGGACATTCTATTGATTCGAAACAATAGATTGAAGTGGATATTGAAGAGTATTTATTTACATGCTCCTTCATTTTCAAGTATATTTTCTATAAACAGGAAACGCAAATGAAAACATACGCATAAAAATTAATTATCTTATAAACATTGTTAGATAGTTCATACTATCTTCACAATCTGTAGTTAATTTATTAAACTACATTATTATATAATTGCCTCTCTTCAAATTGAGTCAGAGTTTATCTATTTAAAAAAATAATTAGTATGTAGTGTTTTGAATATATGGATTTTTGTGTTCCGAGATAGTACTTTGGATTTCAAAAACACTTATTGGTTATTTGTATTTGTCTTCTGATTTTTATTTCCATATCACTATTAGCGGTGACAATGGAACCCAGATAAGTGAAGTGGTTGGTTTTTCCGAATGAGTCAATCCGAATGGCTATATTTCCATATGGTTATAAGCGCCTGTAGAAGTGCATGGATTTACTTGCACCAATAGTGTGTATTTTAAATAATCGCGATAATAACTGTTTGCACGTAAAAGTACTGACTGTCTCGCCAATCTCATTCAAGAGTAAGCGAGATGCGATGTTGTCATTTTATGATACCATTTGACAGGTCGTAAAAATCGGTTAACCTCAAAATGAGTGCGTGGTGTAGTTCGTTTTTTTACCGGCAGGTTTACTACAATCGTTCTACTGCACAGGCGCAGATATTGCACCGTCTAATTGTCGCGTGAAAATTCAGAAGTTTCTGAACTTTTTTGATTCATGCATGCAATCTTGCAATTTGCACGTGCATTTTTTTATTATGGCCGCGATAATACGTACTGTCAGCAGTAAATCCATGTACGTCTAAACGGGGTATATGGCTTTGGAGGATATCATGTATTTAGTTAATTACTGCACTGCCTAAGGTCAATCCTCACAGATGGATCAGAATTTTGGATCATCAGCAACAAGTCTGAACACGGTTTTCTGATCTATTATCGTGAGAGCGATATTTAAAGCAAAGAATAAGTCTACAAGGAATTTGGTTAACTCAACCTAATTCAAACCATCAATCTATGCCTCACAATATTATTACGGCAATATCTGACAGGCCACAGATTTTTAACAACACACATTGAATGTAGAGCAAAGCTCTTGCTATAATCACTGTAATACCGATAATTTGTGGCTTAGTATTTCATAATCATTCAGACAGATGTCACTGCGTATTTAATTTTTTAGATTATGCAAATCAATCGACAGTGGCTAGTAAATTGAGTTTAAAGTCAGATGAGATAATTTGAGAATTTTGTTTGTGTGGCCTGTCGATCACAGCCTCATAGAGCAAGATAACTTGCTGAAGGCATAGAACCGGTTAAAATAGATGCTGGTCATGTTCAACGAGTGAGCCTGAGCCGACCAGTACGGAAAGTCTTTGATGCAAAGCCATCTGCGCAGACGACTGTTGAGAAACCCAAATTGCGGTGGATAGATGATGTGGCCCAGGATGAAAGAGTGATTGGAATTAAAAATAGAGAGGCCAGGACCCAACCCGGGCTGTTGCACAACAAATGGTTATGATGATGTTGGAAAAATTAATATTATCGACTGAAACTTGAATTTAAATTCTACTTGAAAAGAGATTTGTACTATTGGGCATCGGTATTATTGGGTACAATGTATTTCTATGTATTATCATAATGGAACAAATAGATAGTTTTTGCTGAATATTGACATAATAACGATTGGACATGATATTAGTGTAACTTACCAGTAAGCATAGACATTGTGGTGGTCTTCCCCGCACCATTGTGACCAAGCAGAACAGTTATTTGGTCTTCGTAAATTTTCAAATTCAACTTATCCACTGCCGTCTTTTTATTAAATACTTTCGTTAGATTCTGAAACAAATAAGACCCTCATTACAAATAGACCATCGCTCTATTATCGATAATAATTATTATAAATCAAAGTTATATGTTATTTTGTGTTTTTCATTTAGATTCAAATTTCGGCGTCACAGTACTATAAACAAACAAGTCTTTTTAAATCTCATAAAATATTTTATTGATGTTTAATGATCTTTGCATATCACTAAAGGCCAGTTCAGATTAGTCGAGTGGAGAGTAATTTAGTAACTAAACATGTATGAACAGACAAATTTAGTCGAGTAATTTAGTAAAATCATTTAGTCGAGTCAATCCATTTCATTCTAATTTTTCAGTCAAGTAGCACCCCCACCACCTCTCACTAAATACCAAAAACAAGCCACGAGACAAGTCTGAACAGTGCTCTATTAATTTTGACACGTCACTCACTAATGTACTGTGTTCGGCCTTTTCAGTTACAAAACCATTAGTCTTAACTAAATCATTCGCCACTCGACTAAACTACTCGACCAATCCGAACCGGCCTTTATGGAAGGTTTTTAGGTTGTTTATATGATTTTCTTTACGCATTTGTGAGTTTAGTATCTTCAAGGTTCTAAGTGTTTATTTTTGACAAAACAAACCTAACAATGAAGTGGTATTTTAAGCTGCCTCATTGTTACTACTGTTTCTCCAAAAATAAACACTTAGAAACTCGTAGTTCTCCAATCGCGAATTTACTAATTTTTTTTTATTATATATTATTTAATTTTAATATTTCTTTTAAAATTGTGTAGTTATTGAAATATTTTAAATAATAATTGTATTTTTAAATATTATGTAAGTGACTAAATTTGTTGGGTTTGAATTTTTTTTTCCAAGAACAGGCAGTTGTATTTAATGGGTTCATTCTAAATCAATTAATAGTAAAAATCCTTACAATAATATTGATTCCCAATTTAAGTCCTTTAGGTTCAGGCTCAATCCCGTCGATTGAATGCGGTTGCTCATTGTTGGGTATATCTCCGACAACTGTGAAAGAATTAAGACATGAATACAATAAAAAAACTTCCATAATTCTAAATTAATTACAAAGTACGAATTTCGAATTCGAATTATGTTTTGAATGTCAAAACATTTGTTACAATTTTTTTTTTTAATTTTAAAATAAAGATGCAATCAGGACAAGAATAATAGGATAATGTGTGCTATGACAGAAACAATTCTTACCAGCGGTTGACCTGAAGATTGACTGCCAGTACATCTTACTGACAGGGAAGTACCAAGGCTGCGGAACGCCGTACGACCCGGGGAAAATCTGCTCGACGTAGAGCGCTATCACCAGGTACAGGAATGCATCCACGATCAACATAATCAGAATGTGACCCATCACAAAAGGATCATCGGCGGTCGTCGGGGTGAATAATTTCGACCATTGCAAGCCTGCAAATGTATTATGAATATCTTTAAAGAATTCGGACTACACCTAGATGAAGTCATATTATGATCTACCCAAAGAGCGGATATGGATAAAGATGTCGGCAGTGCCGAAAACATGCAAAGACCGCTTCCTGCTTACTTGGTTACATATAGTTATTTATGATTTCACACAATGGTTAGATGTAATGCTCTCGATTGCCTATCTAAATATGACGACAGACTGTACTTTCACAAGTAGTTACAGCTACATTTGTGTTAATGCTTTCATTCTGGTATAACGATGGCCTAATGTTAATATCCCGTAAGTGACTTTTTACAAATTGTGCATAAAGCTAAAAAAACTAAATATTTAATATCCCGTATCTGTCTGTTAGCTCACACATCTTGTAACTACATAGCATGCCAATAACCCGTAACGTAAACGGTGGTATACCAAAGCACATAACGCTTAATATAATGATAACATTCAATAAAATGTGACATTTATACATAAAGATAAACATCGAAATGTGATATATTACTTACTGTTTTACCATTTAAATAATTCGAAAGTGACATTTTGAAGCTGAATTCAACACACGTCATGCAACATGCTTGACAGCTTAGAGGCAAGATATGGGCTATTACAGGTTTATTCCTGCAATGATCAGATACGGGAAATTTCCAAAATGACTGTATGATTTTTGTTAAAATAACTACAGATATGGGAATTTCGCAGTCGATGGGCAGTATTTTTGATGTTTTGTATATCAAAAAGTCATTTTTGTAATACAGGTCAGATACAGGGTATTAACATTAGACCATTGATAAGTTGAATAATAAATTTTGTGTTTGAAATTATCAATGTATGTAGTAATAATTATTAATTGAATACCTTCCCATCAAGTTTAAGGTACTGTTTTGGGATCTTCCAACAATTTATGGAATCAACTGATTGGATGAATATAAAATTGTATTGAAATGCTGGTGAATTTTAATAATGCTAGTGATAACAGTATGAAATTAGTCACAGATGAATCTGCAATTCAAAATCTAGTAATCAGTCTCAATAACCCTTTTGCTAGTTTCACTTACATAACATTTAAGCTATATTATCTAATATTATATTATAGAACTCAAAATCTTTGGATATCTTAGAATTAAGTATGTATAAATAAAATTTTACCACAAAACATCCAGACAGTAGAGAACACAAAATGAAAAAAAAATAAAACAAACATTCTTGTGACAGTTTTTGCTGATATATAAATATTATAAAAGTGTAAGTGGCGCTTTACCTTCGGCAGTGGCTTCATTATCAAGAATAATTTCAAATCCGAACGCCATGGCGGTGTTTGAGGCGAGGCACGATGTGAGTCTGGTCCCCATGGAAGGCAGCACCCACTCGTTGGAGAGGAACATGTACGGCGAGTACGACAGGAACCACATCATCCCGGCAACCGTGGCTGCTGTATTGGCTACAATCAGAAAACATCACATTTCATCTCATTATCCTATGTTGGTTGTATTAGTTCACGAACATCTGACGTTTAGCTAATTTAAGACGTTGTGTAATCAAGGTAATCATTTACTATGTAGACTTATGCTGCCTTCACCTTTCCTTGGCTAATATAGTTGTGAGAGCTCATATTCCCTTTTTCCAAAAATATGTAAAAAAAACCCACATTATTTAATAATTACGAAGTGCCAATGACATGAGGCGCCGAGTCGCTAAACTGGCTCCTGGGGGTTTTTTGAGTTTTGAGTAAATCACGAAAAACTGTTATGGGCAGTGTGATAACTTTAAGTGTAATTTAAGTTATTTTCTAGTTTCCGGTTTATATGGAATAGTAAATTAAAACGTCAAATTCAATTTATATGCGCCAATATTCCAAATAAATACATTTTAATTGTCCGGAGAGCACACTTGCATCACTCGCTGTCGCAAGGAGCCAAATTTGTGACTCACACTTTGACGTTACATGTCAATAGAGTCGAGTTTGGCACTTATGGAATAAGGTCGGCCGGAAATGACTGTTCAGTAGCGGGCCGTATTTATTTCAATTAATATAGATATTTTCGAATTTATTTTACCTACTACACGGTTAATCCTTTTTTACATTGCATCTTTTTAGCATTTATAGCGGTAGGTATGTATGTATGTACATAGAAAAAAAGCATTTTTTCAGAATAAAGAATCGTGTTTATTCATGAGAAGCGAGCAAGAAATTACACAAGTATACCAAATATGTGAATATAAAACTCGCATGTGCCTTATCGCCGCCTCTTCTCTCGATGGGAAGTTTTCCCGCGCTATTTTGAAAGCGCTTCACAACACCTTGGATTCTACCTTTTTTAATGTTTAAAATACCCAAAAAGGTTTTTTGGCATACGGGAACCAAAGCACCAGTTTGACTTTTTCGGGCATGATTTATTTCATATTGAAAGATTTTTTTCTTTCAGCCCCACTGTGTGACATCACTGAAACTCCTTTACAATACTTCACTATAAATGTATCTTGAGCAAGTTTCACTGCCTTTTCATAAAATGCAGTATGGAAATGTCTAATATCAGTTCCATTTAATGAACTGCACTTGAAGTTCTTAGTGTCATGATTACACTGAGGATACTCGGGCAATTTTTTAGATGAATATCTGCAACAAATTATGAAAAATACAATAATTAATAACTTTGAAAATAAAAAGTAAAGATAGAGGTTAATAAAATATATATACAAAAGTATAAAATAATGACTATACTTAGATATTATGTAAATATATATAATGAGATTTATGGCGGTTATCTTAAATCAATTTATTATAAGTCATCAAGTGATTAAAAAATAATGTCCAATTATTAAAGGTCCCAATAATATTATTTTTTGACACAAGCAAAATATGTTAAAATTCTGTACTTAGAGATCTCATAATACATCACGCTAAATATACAATATTATGTATCTACGGCATAATTTAAAAAATGCGTAGGTACGAAACAAAAAATAATATTATGAAACACCACTGGATTATTGAAACATCTATAGCAAAAATTAATGTTAGGAATGTCAATTTTTAAATACCTTTCTTGGCGTAACACGTTACATTTCCAGCAAGCTGGATTTCTTAAACGCTTCCTTGATTCTCCTGGTAGAGATTCCGTTACACTTACTAATGAAACATCCATTATTAATTAGTAAAAACAATCAAATAGACGAAGCAAAATCAAGACTTCCTCACTGCACAGACGCGAACGGTTTGACGCGGTTGTATAGAGATTTTACCGTACGTTTGAAATCAGTATTTGAATGGCGGCGTCTGATTGGTCGGTTAAGAAGAGACAATTTAGCGACTCCATATTTTTTCAAAGAGCGCGCTTGGCGACTCACGTCAATATTCATTTTGATTTTTTGATGAAATTGGGAGGAATTTGAAACTCTCAACTGGAAAATTCAATAGATCTATCGGTAGAGCATCTAAATACATTCAAAACTCATTTTATCGAAAAATCGCCAGGAGCCAGTTTAGCGACTCGGCGCCTCACATATTATATTGACAATTATTACATAAACTTTCACCTAGGTTTTTGTTACTTCCATCAACATCTATGTCTTATATTACTTGTGAAAAGGAAAATATACCTAAGCCGGCTCGCATATCAGAACTCGTCTCGCCTAAAAACGTGTCGAATAGGTCGATGTGATGTCATCGTTATTTAACGAAACAACAAATCACATGTTGCCAAATGGAGCTCCGCAGATTGATCAAATGCAACTGTTTCGTCTGAAAAAAACATCTGGCTGTTGCAATCGACATGTTGTATCGTTCTCGGGCTCCGAGTCGGAGGGTCGAAGTCACGAAGAAACACCTACGAATTGGTCATTCCTATACCGGCTTGCCAATCACTGCATTGAAATATCAATACGTTTCGAAGGCTACGTGCGACTGTCGCTAGATAGATGTGTGAGGTTGTGACATGCAACACTACCCGGCCGTTCTCGGAAGTTTTAATTTATGGCTGTCAGGCACACGAGGCAAGTTGTGATGTGCGAGCCGGCTAATATTCAAATGCCTCAAATCCGTGGTTTTAATTAAAGTCAAAACAAATCCTGCGGCATAAAACTTTCTATATTATTTTTTTGATGCGATAATTACCTTTGGAGAAGAAGACACTTATCATAAAGCAGAAGCATATAGAACTGGCCATGTAAATCATCATGAAAACTAGAATGAGATGCCATGGAGTGTATGTAAACACGGAATACCCTGATAATCCATCTTTTGTATTGTACCATTCCACCTATAAAGAAAGTTCACCAAATAAATTATTACAGCATTACATTACATAATTATTTTTTAGCAATTAATTTAGACAATGAGGTTTATAAAAATGTGGTGTATACATGGTGATTAGACTCCATTTCTTTGAGCACACACATGGCAATAATTATTTACCAGGTAATGGTGAATAGTATATATTATATTGTGATACATTAACTTATGACTAGGAATATAATATATTATTATATAGGCAGTGAATATATTATTTGTCTGTTGGCTTACCTTAAGAAGTATAACAATCATTATGACCGTTATCATTATATAACTAAATGTTTTTATAAACCACGCTGTCCAATGCAGCCAATTGGAAAGGCCCATAATTTTCATCACTTCCTGAAATTAATAAAAAGCAAAATATTGTCACAATGAAAGCTACGGCAAGATGATTTTTTTTAAACCATGTATACTTCTAAGCGGAGCATCCGTAGACTGAACGTCATGTTAACACCCCGACTCATTGGTTTCTTGTATTGGATCAAACACAAATTGAAAAACACACTTGAATTTTTTTAACCCACAGTTTCAAAGATGGCCACTCCAACAATTCAACCACTGTGGGTAATTGTATAAATTGACATATTTTATTACACAATATTTACACATCTCAATAATGTATCAGTGCAGTATCCATACTTTACTGTCAATTGCATGTTTATAAATGCCATCTTTGATGGCCTTCCGTCTTTTCGATTCTCTTTCAATCTTTTGATTTTTTATGCTTGTTCTTACAAATATTCTAAAGTGTATTTAGCGGCCTCTCTATGTAAATAATTAACACAATCAATCTTCTCCCAGACAGTTATAAGCTACATTTGTTTTACAACGTGAATGTTTTAGTTTTGGTACAAGTCGAAAATGTTTCATATTCGAAATTGTTAATATGTGTAGTAATTAATAAGACATTACTATCCATTCATAACAAATAAAATTTTCAACGTTTTGACAATATTAACTTAGTTTATGGAATTGCCTGATTGAGTGGATCTAAAAATTGTGATTGCGGTTTTCGATAACTATGGGCGATGATAGTGTTTTCTACAAATGAATCTGCAATGCGAAATTTTAATCATTCGTCTAATTAGTCTTTTTTTAGCTTTACTTTCATATATTTAGGCATTGTCTTCAAGGGTACTTTATTTACGTTTCGTAGTATTATACTGTTAAGTTAATAATTTCAATACATATAACTAATTTGAAAACACCTACTAGAAAAATATGATGCCCAGCGGGAATCGAACCTGCATCCACTGCATTCGCGACAATGTGCTTTACCAATTGAGCAACATGGGTCCTATCTAATTACGATGAAATTAACTAGTAGTACATACATCTGCGGGTCTATTCTATACAAAAGGCCGCTTTCGGTCCGCTACGGCAGCTAAATAGGGTAGGAAAGTATCGAATTATTAACACTTATTGTATCAATTATTTCACTACACTATTGTCATTGGGCCTCATGTCCTGTTGTAGTGCTAAAAACGAAGAAAGAAGGATAAAGAAAAAGAGTTAATTAAGTGAGTGCACGTATACACCTTCATATTATAATCGGGTCAAAACAACAACTGTTTTATCAGGACTATTATCTTACCTTAAGCTGTCTCTCTTTCTCAGCAGCAATAACCTTCACGGTATTGATGCACGTATAGTTAAAACTGAGCATTATAATGATAGAGATGAAGCCTTGTAACGCAGGTAGCAAGTCGTCTCGTAGATATCCCGGATGCGGTAGCCTTTGTATGAGTACTTTCGGAGTGTACGAAGCTTTTATGTTATTGGTTAGTGTCCTAAATATAGCGTGCGCCAGGGGTAAAAAGCCCTCGGCAACATAACCTGAAATAAATGAATTTCAATTTTAGAATAAATCACTGTTTACATATTGTAAAACCTACTACGCTTTACAGGGACATTTCAGATCAAGAAAGACTCCTTTCAAAGCAAGTGATAATAAAGCTCTTCAAAATCCTCATCAAGCCCATATTGATTTATAGATCGGAGTGCTGGATATCTTTGAAAGGAATATATTGAGATGGGTCTTTGAAGGAGGATGCGATAAATATGGCATATGATGAAGAAGGCACAAAAAAAATACTTAAATCTACTAAAATAATAAAACTATTCGCATGTCACCTAACCACCCGAGAGGTTTCTCTTCAATAGACAGGAAGTTAAAAGGAAGACCAGAGGACTTAGGCTGCGGTAGCTGAACTGTGTAGGAAGGACACAACCAGCGTTGCCAACTTAGCATTTTTCTTGCCAGATCTAGCATTTTTGAATAGGTATCTAGCTTGCAAAATTTCCATCTGGCGTATAGCGCTATATCTAGTGTTTTTCGACACCGCAAACAGCTTGAAACTTCTTATAATAAAGCTAGAATATTACAGCAGATTCGCTTGAAAATTAACATGCTGGGCTTACGAACTTTATATTTTCTTACTAGGAAAAAATACCAGGTGGCTGAGCCACCTGTCAAAATTCTTGTCGATGGGTTCAGTGTGTTCAATGCACAGACAGATATGAAGTATGTGTATTCGTTTGTGTGTGTTTTGCGCTGTGTTAATCAAGACAAATATACATACGAATAAATATCTTATAATAAAATTAATACACTGTTCTTGTAAAAACGATGTATATAATTGTGACACATCATTTTGAAATGCTAATTTCTAGACACTTTTTCAATTTTGAAAAAATCTGACATTTTATTTTGCTATCTAGCTTATTTACTTACCCTATCTGGCATATTTTTGTGAATTACAGTTGGCAACACTGGACATAAATCTCTGATGCCAAGGTTAAATGAATGAATATATTTGTCGATATACAGCATGGGTTTTTACATGTCGCGGGCTTGACTGCTTCTTCCGGTATTTTTGCATATTGCTTAAATCAGTGGTTCTTAACCGGTGCACCGCTAGTTTGTTGTAAGTGCACCGCGAAAAAAATGATAAAAGCAGAAAGATCCACGAAATAGTGAAAACCGAAAAAGTCCTTTGCTAAATTATGAAAGCCGACGAAGGTTCTAATGTGATTCAGATTTTGCCGAATCGATCTGTTTAATTTGTAATAAAAGTTATGTACGCATATTTTTCATTGTTTTCTGACCGTTTGATTTTGGTGCACCGCAATTTTTTCTTATGATCAAAAATGCACCGTGACTTCAAAAAGGTTAAGAGCCACTGGCTTAAACTGTCTCACTTATACATTATACTTAACAGCGGTGACATTAATTACATCTATCTTTACGTGAGTCATATAATTATATGTGATTCTTTTATAAAAGGTTTTAATACCTGGCCATCCTCCATGTTCTTTTGTGGGCATCCGCGGCCCCGGCGTTTGGAAGAGTGGAAACAGAAAATTGGTTTTCCAGTCGTAGTACGGAGTCTGAGGTAGCATCGTTCGTAATTGAGCGGGGAAACGTAACGTCAAAGTCGTGTCGTTGGGCCACGTTGTCATGTCTACAAAAAAAATACAACATAGATTGTTATTCGACCGAAATTTGTATTAATATAGTGGAAGAACCCGGTCTATTACCGAATGTACATCGTACTAGTTTGGTTTGATAATTAGTCATACTTAAATAAAATTTCTCTACAACATATGATAACTTTTATATGTGTGTATAATTTCCCAAATGAACTTTGCAAAAAACATGATAAGTATGTACCCAAAGTTAAAAATGAATTAAAATTAAAAACCAAAATTATATCCATATTAATTATAATATTTTCAATCTAAAAGGAAAAGGATAATTTCATTTCCACCGGTCCACTGATTATGTTAACTACAACTGATTTCGATTGCAGATTCATTTGTAGAGAACTTCACACTACTGGTATGGCATTTTTTGTCGATTAGCAATGCGTATCAAAAGACAATCCGTCACAATGAGTAAATAAGTAGCCAATAATATAAGTATGGCATTATTATTCAGTTGAAAAATCCTGTAAGATTTGTGTAAAACCATTTATAACTGAACTCGAGTGAGTGATCACAACGAACATAAAAAATGGCAGCCATTGAGTGAGTAAGAAAATCAGAATGCCAACTGAGCTATCTTAATATTTGTGGAGTTTACCAACATAACCATGCTTTATGCGTTCACTAAATAATTTAAAACATAAACTACTTCTATTATTCAATGAATAATTTACATTAGAATTGTGAATGAAACATTCTTTATATTGAATTATTCATTGAATAAAAGAAATAGCTTATTAAATTATTAGCAAGTGCAAGTACATTATAAAACTAAAATTTGGGGTGATCCGGGGATCAGTTAGTAGTTAGGGCACTTAATTAATACCTTAACTGATACACATAAACGCAATTTAACAAACTTAAAATTTCATGTAAAAACTACTAGTTAATTTCAACATAATTAGATAGGACGCCCGTAGCTTAATTGGTAAAGTACATTGACACAAATCCAGTGAATGCTCAAGTGCTGTCGGACATCGTATCTTTTGAAATAACGTATACGGCTCCTTCTATTTATAATCCAAATTCTTTGGTATTGACAGTTATTTTTCTTGGATTAATTCTAAGCTGAGAAAATCCTTTTCTCAACCCTATACAAATGGATAGAATAGGGATGACACTATTAATGTTGTGGATCCAAATACAAATTAATATACGTTGATTACTTGAGTCACGTTGCAATATCTATGTATACAAACCGAGAATATTCCAAACATTTAAGAAAAGAATGAAAATCTATCATTTGCTGTTAATTGGTTTTGGATACTGCTAATCAACGACTTATTTATCGCCTCTTCTACTGAGTCCAAAAACGTTTTCATGTGACATCTTTCATTCACATAAATCACAAATGTAATAATGACCCTAAGGCGATTTCACGTCATGTGACATTATGTTGACACAGTGACCATTTAATGTGACAATACAAAATGTATCGTGTTTATAAATCAGCTGTTTATTAGTTGTAGAAAGCACACAGTCTCATTGAAGAAAGAATATGACTTACTTCTTAAAGAGTCATCGAACTGGATGCCACAGATGCTGGTGTCGTTTAGGAGGGGGTCGCTGAGATGCCGAAGCATTTCCGACGCGTTTGGATATCCCGTGATTGTAACATTGCTCAAGCAGTCCCATATAATGCAGATCAGCGATTGCTGCACCACCAGGAACTTCAACGACTTCTTGATGACTGCTTCTGTCATGTTTGATTCGGGCGAATACGACAGTCTTAACTCTGGAGTGGGAAATGCAGATCGGTAGGTGGAGTTTGATATGTTTTGTCTGGAAAGTAAATCATACATTATAATAGGTACTGTCAATTTCTGTGACAAAGTTGTGAAAACGGCTCCATGTGAATGTGCACATTGAATATGTCTTAATTTTAAGCGTGCATACATTGCATGTGATTGAAAGTGGGTCGATTCTTCAGGCCACCTATCAGTTGAAGTACAGCTTATTGTTGAGAGGGTTTAGAAGATTTTTTTGAGATTTTTATAATAGAGGCTGTATAGATACTACTCATGGCTCATGTGAATTTTTCTTTTACATGCTTATATAGGATGATCCCAAAAATTCCCCTTGCAAGTAACAAAATATTCTTGGCGAGTGAATTATTCCAAGATATAATTATGTCACTGGTGCAATTGGCGTTTATTACACACTTCTAGTAGATACCTGAGACCTGCACTAAAATACGAATTTGCCTCCCGTAGGTGGGGCTTGGCAAATTCAATTTGGCGAGTATACTTTTGTTGTGGTTTTTCTGGAAAAGTAGAAAGATATCTAAAGTTGGTTATGTATTTTTTTATATTTATAAAAATGTAATTTACGGCATGAAGAATTTGGCTGCGCTGAATGGGGCGAACTTGAGCTCGGGCGAAAACTCCGGCTCGATGAGACTCCTCACGAGCACCATGAGGGTGGCGAAGATGACAGGCGCGAATATCTCCACGGCCGTCTGCATCTTGTGCCGCTTCTGCAGCACCACGTTCTTCCATATCAGCAGCCGGAACTTGTCCCAACAGCCCGACATTTTTCCTTCCTCGCTGTTACAATTCTGCCAGATGCCTCAGCTGGAAACAAACAACCAAACTTCAGTTTTATATTACTCACACATTATCATAAGAGAGAAAGTTTTTCCAAAATGTATATTTTAGAGCAGTGCTTTTAAACCTTTTTCTGGACATGGTACACCATTCAAAATGTGACAATTTCGGAACACACTGAAAAATACTACACGTTAAATGACTGGTAATAATTCTTTCAATGAGATACTCACGCTCATTTAAGAGAACACAACTTTTTAAGCCTGAATCGATGTTGAATCCTGATCAAGAAATCTTAAAGATGCTCTTTTGAATTCTTGATTGTGATCATCGATTAATCATTATCATATGCAACAATATCTTACGGCACACTTCCCAATTGCCTGCAGCGCACAGGTAGGTTAGGAAACGCCATTGTATATATCACAATATGAAATTGCTAATACTATTACAAATCGATTTACGTACCTACTTATATATATATTTAAATTAGGCACAACGCGAGTAATCAGTAACATAAATAGAACACAATTCCTTAGCAAATTGCAAACAGCTCGGCAATAGTTTGCAAAGAGAAATAGCTATAAACTAATATACTAAGATAGAGTTATACAAATAGAGTGTGCTGCATTTATGCAATAGGTAGGTGCGTAGGCTTATTTGCGTTTTTGAAAATGATTCATTGCAGTGGTTTATGTCACGTTTGTTTATTTATTGAACCATGTGTAATTTAATATTTCATAGAATTCGTATGTGGTACTATGTGGCGTGTATTCATTACCAGTAATGTCAGAATATCCATAATAGGTATTATTAATTTTAACAGCTAGGTACTTAAATTTCTTAAGTAGAATACCTACATAATAAACCGTTATTGTCCAAGCCGACATTTACCTAAATATGGAAAATTTGACTTGATGTGATTTTTTGTTTGCGTGTGTTAGTTAATGTGATCAATATAATGTACAGTTAGATTTGTTTTTGTGATTAACATCTTACTGTCACTAGTAAATGAATCGTACACACATCCGTAATGTATACACAAACATTGAAATAAAAAATTATTCAATTTCACAATAATGAATGTATAAACCAATTTCAAAAAACTTTCATAATTGGGCCATAGATCCTTCTATTTATTCTTTCACATGGTAAATTTAAGTCTCAAATTTAGAGAACGCAGCTTTATTTAATGATATAACATCAATTTTCACGCTGCAGCGCATCTATTCTATACACAAGACTGCTATCGGCCGCTATCAAGGGTAGTTTTGTAGTAATAGCACTTATTGTAACAATTACAATAAGTTAGTTGTGATTGTTACAATAAGTGCTAAGTTATAACAGAACCTCTCTTCGCTGTGCTATATTTTAGAGCGAGATAGATAGTTTTGACTGTTTAGACGGCTAACTTATTGTAACAATTATAATAAGTACTTCGATAAAAAATATGAAAAACTACCCTCGATAGCTCTCGATAGCGGCCGATAGCAGTCTTGTGTATAGAATAGATGCGCAGATCTTGTTTTTTCTACCTGTTCTTTTACATGGAGACACAAACAATGACATTAATATGGACGAAGCATCTGGGAATAAAAATGACACTCACTTTTCTGTCGGGTCTGCCGAATGGCATAATCTGTTCTAACGCCATTACAATAAGGGTGAGATTGCTATAAACTCCCGATGCTTTTTGTTGGGTCTGCCGAACGGTTCGGTTCGAACGGGTTCGCTCAAATGAACATCGACACTATAAACACTGTTCTAACGCCATTACAATAAACGTGATATTGCTATAAATTCCCGATGCGTGATATCGCATAATGGAAATTGCGTGACGTCTACCTATACATGTGCGAATGTCACTGTGCGTGAATTTACTTACTAGCTACTGTATTGAATGCGTTGTCCATTAATAATGTCATTGGACACGAAATATCAAATGAACGAACGCAGCTCTACCAAATATTTAGTCAAATATTTTCAACATGTTCTTTCACATGGGAAATTGTAATCCCTAATGACATCCTATCCTAAAGATCTTGATCTTTCACATTGGAAAACAAGATCTCAAATGAACGAACTCACCTTACTTAACCTTAATAATATGGCATCGGTTTTACCTCTTTCTATTTGTTATTGAATTTCATTTATGGCCTATCACTGTGTATTCATTCTACGCCTTTTTTCATCAACGTTCTGAGCTTGTTGCAGAGGTCGTTCTCAAGAGATAATGTGGCAAAGTGTACAAGTGCAAATGAACAAACGCAGCTAGAGTGCCTGTACACGTGCATCGATTTACTGGCAGCAATAGTGCGTATTTTAATTCGTGACAATAACTGTTTACATGTAAAAGTGCTGACTGTCTCTCCAATCTCATTCTTCAAGAGTAAGCGAGACGCGATGTTGTCATTTTATGGTACTATTTGAGAGGTAGTGACAATCGGTCAACCTCAAAATGAGTATAGTTCGTTTCTTTGCCGGCAGGTTCACCACTATCATTCTACTGCGCAGATCCAAAAAATCCCTACTGTCGCGATAATACTTACTGTTAACAGTAAATCCATGCATATATGAACGGGGTATAATAGCGCCTGTAAACGTGCATGGATTTACTGGCAACAATAGAGTGTAAATTAAACTATCGCGACAATAATGGTTTACACACAAAAGTTCTGACTGCCTCGCTATTCTTCAAGCGTTAGCGAACGCGTTGGTAGTCATTGTGTGATGCTATTTCACAGATTCAGATGTCAAAATGCTTTGTGCGTAGTTCGTATTTTTTCCATCAGGTTCGCCACTATATTTCTACTGCACAGATATCGTGCAAGTTGCAACAATCGCGTGAAAATTTATAAGCTGCTGGATTTTTTTGATCAATGCATGCAGTTTTCCAACTTGCACGATAATACGTGTTTACACGTGCATTTTCTTGTTATGGCCGCAATAATACGTACTGCCAGCAGGTTTTCACTTCACACGTTATTCTACCTGTACTTACATAGGAAAGCGAATTATTATATAATGAAGAAAGACAACTGCCTTTTTATAGCATATATGGACGCGTGCAGCTTTTAGACACTGTTGAACGTAGGAAACAAAGAAGGTGTATGTTGAGATATCATGATGTTATGTTATTTACACAACCATTGCCATAAATAATAATTATGTTAATAACTCGATGTGACTGCGCGGCATAGTTTGGTTGCATTCCATCACTGTTTCCAAAATGAATAACAAATTACCTGATTATTTGACAACAATGACCTGGTAAAAACGTAGACTTTAATCCTGCAGTAGATTGATGACGGCTGATGAGAATAATAACATGATTAACCGATCGAGAGGTACCTACTGACAATAAATTATTATAGTCAAACTGCATTTTTTGTAAGACAGTATTTTCGTCAATATGCAGACCTTGAATTACATTTTAATAGGCCGAGAGAATAAAAATGAATATTTATAAAAAAGTAAATTAGCATTTTAACTGCTGTGGAGCATGAGCAGGCGTCTATTTTCAAATACCGATTCAATATTCATGGTAAACAATTTTTTGGATTTCATTTGTAAATTGTTCATTTTACATTGGTTTCTTTTTTCATCATAATGTATATGAGTCACTTAGTCGCTAAACCCACTCTGGAGGTTTTATTGAGTTTCGAGTAAATCGCGAAAAACTGTTTTGTGCATTTACGATAATGTTGATGTTTGTATAACGATTAAAATATATGCTAAAAATCATGGTTTGAATCGCGATGTCTGATTAGTCGGCTATCTAGAGCCAATTTAGTAACCTGTTATTTAACTTAGAGCGGATTTGGCGACTCAGGTCAATATTCATTTCGATATTTTGACGAAACAGGGTGAAATTTAAAACCCGCACCTCGATAGGCTGGTAGACCTATCGATATAGCACATACATACATTCAAAACTACTTTATTGAAAAATCGCCCAGAGCGACTTAAGTGACTCATATTGAAATTACAACAATATGCCAATTTATATTAGACAATAAATCCTTTATTGCAATAAATACAAATTTTATAAAATTGGACACATCATTTCTTTTATAAGCTTTTAGCGGGTATTGAAAGTAGATCATTACATATTGTATGAAATTATACGCAGAATAATATGTAGGTATGTATTTTTGTTCGATTATGAGTTTATGACAATATGTGGAGTATTTTTGAATGTAAATTTTAAATCCACTAATCATAAAATACAATACATACTTATATATTATATTTTTGTTTTATGAAATACATTGTATTGATTAAATTAAAACACAATAATATTTAATTAGTACTATAATATAAGATACTGGGTTTTATTTTAATTAATACAATATATTATTATGTATATCATGAAAAATACAGAACGGAAAACGTAGGTACCTAAAACTAATTTCTTCAAAATTATGAGTCCAATGGAAAGTTTGCCGAATATGATTCACTATAATAGTTGTATTGAATAATAATAAAATTAAAAATATAACACACGTATTGACAAAAAAATAATTTCAAAATGCGCAACAACCACAGACATCTGATGTACCCAAATGGCTTTACTCTCAATTTCAAACGACACAATAATACTTTTTTATAGTATTAATATATTTTTTATTACCATGAAAATGAGAGACAGGACATATTAATGACGGTTACATGTAAACTGTACGTAAATTGTGTCTCTGATAATTACCTTAGGAATCGAGGGCATCTGTTGTTTGTTCTCCCACGGTTCAGAACTAACCTGCCTTTAGTAATGGCAATTGGGAGGGCAATAACCATGTTTAATGAAATCGCTTCGGATATTGATATATTCCACTTACGTGAGGGTGAATTTAGGTGGACGATGTTAAGATAGGGTCTATCAAAGTTCACTCTGTGTGCTTCCACCTACTTTTATTTTGTTATTTTTGTTATTTCTTTCTTATTTTATTTCTTATTTTATTACTTATTGTACTATTAACTCACACTTCTCTGTATTTTTATTTTTAAAAATTATTAACACTTATTTTATGTCATGTCGTGAAGGCTTTGAATTTATAATTTGTTATGTTCATTATATGTAAAATAAATAAATTTGATTTGATTACATTTCATATACTTTCGTATTCTATACGGTCATCTCTATAGCACTGAGATGAAAAAATTATGCGTTGTTCGTGGAGCATTATGTAATATAATGTAACAACCTAACCTAACAAATAATCCAATACATCGGCTATTTTCAAAATTTGTTTGCCGCTGGCTTCCTGTAAACTGACAAGAACCGTGTTTTATTAAGACATGAATTTTATCTCAGTACTATACAACCCAAACAGATTGATATACGACCATATATTTCCGATACAACCTTTCACGGTGAAGTGTGATTAATGACATATTATTATACATATTATTTTCTACAAAATCTACAGATTGTAGAGACATAGTTTTCAAAGCAACATCAACTATTTAATTTTTTTACCTTTACAGGGGGCATGTGGGGCATTAAACATGAATTTATAAAATATTATAAGTAATAGAATAAGTTTCCAGCTCAATAAGAAATTAGGTGTTTGAAGATATGAGTTGTTGACGGTTTGTGTTTGATACAAAATTACTGTGCTGCAAGTAAAGTTGTTTAAAATTGAAAGAGAAAGTAAATTATTATCACATTATGATATAACATTGCCTAGATTTAGCAGCAGAATTGTTATTACAAGATTATCACACAAAAATTACCTCAGTCGGTATGTAATAATTGTTTCGTGAATCAATTAATTTTAATGACCTGTTGTTACCTACAAAAAGTGTAATGATCTTCTAGCACAAGAAGAGTTTTTTTTAAGCCAAAATGAGAATCCGATGATCACAAACAGATATGTAATATACAGCAGTGTGGCTAATCTGACGTTTTTCTCGCCAGATCTAGCATTTTTGTATAGGCTAGCTTGCAAAATTCGCATCTGGCATTAAATCTAACGTTTTTCGATACCGTAAACAGCTTAAAACATCTTATAATAAGCTAGAATAGCACATCAAATTCAATAGAACAATAACATGCTAATTATTTGTAACTATGTTAACTACTGTGTTATAATAGTAGTCTGGGCAAACTATGGTCCGTGAGCCACATGCTTTAATTGTATTTCTGAAAAAAGGTGACTATTTTCTCCATTTTAACGTCTCTTTAAAAATAATATTTGAATATACATGAATTGCACCGTCGAGAAGAAGTCTGCATATTTTACAACACTCTTAATTCGGACAAATTCGAACAACTTAAAGATTGTCCTCGAAAAACATTGGTTATTTTTGGATCAACCTACATATGTGAACGAACATTTTCAATCATGAATATCAATAAAAACTCTTTGCCATCGAGCATCACCAATGAACATTACAAGCAGTTTTAAGAATCTCAACTACAAAATTAACACCTGAAATTAAAAAAAAATGTTGAAAAATGCAACACAGTTTCACTGTTCTTATTAAATTGTTGGTTATTAGAGAATCGTTTATGTTTTTATGTTAACATTCCTTTTTCATGATAATAAACAATGTATCTCTAAAAACAGTATTTTACTTTTGGCCCGCCGTTAATTTTATATTCCTAATGTGGCCCTTCATCCAAAAAGTTTACCCAGACCTGTTATATACAACATTAAATTAAATAGTGACCAGATTTCGTTTTTAGTTATCTAACTTATTTATTAGTTGTGAAACAATAAATCCTTTTTTAATCTTTGTTGTCTTAGAAACAATGTTATCTAATAATAATAATTACAAGATAAAAAGAACTTTTTATATACTATGTTTTTAAATTATCTGTTGAATCATATAAACTTGACAATTCTATGTATTAATAAATACTTTTTATTGTACTTGATATAAATACTGAATAAATATTATAGAATACAGAAATGTCATTTTGACATTTCATATTGATTTCCATAGTAATGCACGTATATTAATAATTTAGTTGCTAGGACCCACTTAGCAACCAATAATAGTGAGTATGTAGTAAATAGTACTTTTAACGAATTTTTTCCGAAACATACAAAACAGAATTAAATGAAAATGAATTCAATTCTGCTAAAAGATGGCCAAAAGTATTAAAAGAATGCATTGTCGTCGTGTTCTGATATATTCTAAAAGTTTCAAATATCTAGCTAGTCGGGAAGTCAAACAAGAAAAAATTTGTACTGCACAAGAAAAAAATCTGTACCGGACAAACAAGGATACGAGCTAATAAAAACGTGGTAATAAGTGGGTACTCATTTTCATAAAATGATAGTTTCTGAACTTTTTAAAATTCTGTAATAATCCAGCATTTTTTCTGTCATCCAGCTTATTTTTTTACCCTATATGGATTTTGTCAATGACATTTTGCAACACTGCTATAATATGGTGTTAATTTTTCTAGAAAAGTAATATCCAGAATGCATGGGTTTATAGTGAAGATAGAAAGAATATGTGTAAAAGAATACATTCACAGCGAAGAGTGACTGTCGGAGGGAGATAGACTGTAGGTAACGGATTAAAAGTGCTAGGATCAGTCATACTTAAGAGACTTTAATTTGAATTTTGTTTGATTAGTGATTTACTGAACTTGAAAATACTATATTTAGGTATACCTACCTATTTATTACTATTTTAAAAAATATGAACAGCTCCGGGATATTTGATAGACTTTCTATCCACTGAGTTAGAGAGGCCTTGCAAAATGTGATAAACCAAACAAAAATAAATATTCATATTATATAAATTAAACCAAACTAGACAAAATATTATTTGTGATGTTATCAACGTATTTGCTTTAAGCATAGACAGTTTTTGTGTTGCCTATTGAAAACATAGAAAGGCTGCGGTAATTGAGAATTCACCGCCTAATTTCAGATAAATATTATTTCTTGTTCCGTTCATTTAGTTAATGATTTTTTTAGAGGTCAAGGTAAACATTAAATGTTAAATAAGTGTTTGCTATTAGTCTTTACCAGTATACGCTAATAGTCAAAATTTATTTTTATTAGGGTACTATGAATTAATACTGTTACCACTTTGACATTAAAATTTAATTAATATTATTCTGTGTCCGCTAGCTACATTTGTCGGAGATAAAACATAAACACACATTCAAATAAATGTCGAATTCACTGCTTTGAAGCCACTTTATTGATGTTTAGCTTATAGGAGACTAGGTAAATAGTGTAGTGCATTTCATCAAAACATTATTTTTTTTAAATAAAATAATTGTTAATTGTTATTTATAGCCAAACTGAGAGAAACAATGAAGGTATAATATTTTAATAAAAGGATTATATGTTATTTGACATTTGAAATTATTTAACAAACGCATAAAGCATGGTTAAGTTGGTAAAGTCTACAAATATTAACATCGCTCAGTTGACATTCCGATTTTCTGACACATGCAATGGCTGCTATTTTTTTATGTTCATTGTGACTACTTCGTCATCTGCAGTTATAAACGGTTTTGCACAAATTTTTAACGATTTTTCAACTAAAATAATAATAATACTTCAATACAGCATTATTAGCTGTTTATCTATTCATCGTGGCAGATTGTTTTTTTACACAATCTGAAAATTGGCAAATAAATGTCATTGCAGAGTATAAACAAGCTCTCACATCAAAACTCGTCTCGCCTGCAACGTGTCGAATACGTCGATGTGACATTATCGTTATTCACAAAACGCACGTTGCCAAATGGAGCTCCGCAGATTGGTTGAATGCGACTGTTTAGTTTGAAAAAACATCTGCTGTTGCAATCGACAAGTTGCATGCTTCTTGGGCTGCGAGTCGAAGACGCCAAGACGCATACAAACACCTACGAATTGGTCATTCCTATACCGGCTTGCCGATCGCCGCATCCAAATATTTATACGTTTCGAAGGTTACGTGCGACTGTCGCTAGGTAGATGCAACACCGGATCGATGTTCTTGGAAGGTTTGATTTATGGCTGTGCGACAGACGAGGCGAGTTTAGATGTGAGAGCCGGCTAAAATTTTCTACTAATGTACCTGCAATTCAGTCATTTTTAGCAGTGGACAGTGATCCCTTGTTTGCTTCAATTTCATACATTTAGGCCCTATCTCTATAGCAGAAGATTTTTTCAACATCTTTGGTTTTAATATAGGTACTTAGATTTAACATAATATAGATTAGAGATTGATTATTCACTATTATGCACTATAAAGAGGTGGTCATTCATACTACATGTTGCACAATTCTACAATTCCATACAGCACCATTGTTGTAAATAAAGTACATACTTATACTATTATTTGATCTATGATGGTTAATTTATTATTTATTCCTTTTAAACGAATACAGAATACGGAAGTAAATAGTTGCTCCATTAAAAAATAAATAGCCTACTGTTTCATGATTAATTTTTTAAATGACTTAATATTGCAACTTCTGATTATATTATCATAGAGTACCCACTTACTTGATGACAATTAGTTCCGGGCTGATAACCACAACATAATGGTTGGTTTTTACTGCATCCGAAGCAGTAATATTTTGATAGAATACAAATGGTTGACTAATAGACTGTTTATTCAAATGCAGAAAATTGAGTAACTTTAAATCTTTGTTTTCTACCAAAGCTGTTTGTGGAATATAGATATTTAAAATAATTGAATATCTGCTATTCTACCAAACCCACTTCAGGACTTCAGCGAGGCTATTCTAACATATCACAACATTGTGTCCGCCAGTTATTGGGACCATCACATTTTATTTTTTTCTATATTATATTCATATTTATCCTCTGTGATCGATCCTGTTGGTTGACCTGAATTTAAAAAAAAACACCCAAAAAGAGGTAAATGTGATAAATATATAACATTTATCACTTTACAACTATTACAATAAGTTAACAGTCTGAACTGTCAAAAGTCAAACTTTTAACAGCCCCTCTCTTGGCTGTGTTAACTTTTGGAGCGAGATAGAGTATGTTGCCTCACTGGTTGTCTACCAACTTAAATTTTCGCTGTATCACGTATCACGAACGGTAGAGGGGAACACATCGGAAACACACTTCATTTGTACGACGAAAGATTTTGAAAGCTAATGTCATTTAATCACTAATCTTAATAACTTTTCGACTTCACTTTCATACACAGTGGAACTCTAATTTTACGTGCCTGTAATTCACATTTTCCCGCTATTTCCGTGTAGTCCCATTTCATTTTAGTACATTTAATATCCGGTTTTATGTCTTTATTTCCCGTCAAATTACAGATTCATTGCAATAAAATTATTGAAATTAATGGTAAGATGACGCATGTGTGTGTTTCTACTTATAGACACATCTGCAGTGCCGAAGGCTTAAAAACTTTAAATCCGGGTTGCACTGTATTACATCAATAATAGTAGATTTTCTTTGAGAGATGTTTGAATTAGACACATTTATTATAGAATTAGGCACATATTCAAGAAAAAACAACAATTTAAAACTAATTATGTCAGTTTGGAAAAGTTGTTGCGTGATCTATCTATCTAACAGTCCAATTTTTTTGCTATTATTAAACAAAACAATGAATATTTGTTATGAAACGACGCTATAATGGATAAACATTCATACAATTAATATGGCATGCAGGATTATCTAAGACTTATATTACTATATTCAAAATTTTTTCGTATGTTATAATCAAAACATAATTATCAGCAATTCATTTATAGAACTACCCAAGGCCGACTTTATTCAGGATGTACTCTGAATTGCGAATCACGATGGTAGTAGTATGCTAGTTATTGATTATCTTCGAATGCAATGTGGTAACCTGTTCGCAATAAATAAAGATATTTCAAACAAATTATTTATATGACCATTTATTTCAATATGCAACAGTCATCATTTTCTACAAACAGGTAACCATATTGCATTCAAAATCTACGGTTTCGTGACATGGCCTGACAATAGTGGTGTTTTGGAACTACCCTTTAAAGCAGTGGTTTCCAAACTCTATGTTACTACGCCTTCCTTTAAAAAAAATTAAATCTTGGTGCCTACCCCCTCCCCTTTATTTCATTAAATAATACAGACAACTTTTTAAATAGTCAACAATTTACTAATACAAAAATGAAAAAAGAAACAAGGTTTTACTACTTATATTATATTATATTAATTTTTAAATTAATTTGTTTTTCGTGCGACGAATGTGCTTGTTTATTAGCGCAATAAATTTCAATAGTAGTCGATCCAAATTCATCATCGTTCATTGACAAATGGATCCTATCATGGGCCCCACATCCTGAAGTGGGCCGACAGGCCAGAATCTTTCAACCACATATTTAAAATATTTTATAGTCTCGAAACGAAGCAGCGCCCGCAGGCGACTTTTTTTACTATTAATAAAATAATGTAAAAAGTGCATTAGCAAACTAACCAAGAACTCAGTAAATAGATTTTTGTTTGCTTCAATATATCTGGCGTAGAAATCATTTAAAGAGAGACATGGCGAACTTACTTTTTTGTAATTTTGATTTCCAAAGCCCCAATTTTTTATGAATGCCTTCACTTTGTCTTTTTAAATCAGTGAATGCATTAGTGGATTGCATTGATTTATTCACTCTTTAATTTCAACCAAATAGACAAGTTTAACAACAAAATTATCATTCCTAAACGAATTTGCCTCAAATTTCAACATTATGATTTGACCCTTTTACTTCATTTTTTCACGAGATAGCCAGCACGCTTCACAATAGTAAAAAAGTGAGGTATTATAAAATAAGTCTCCATATTTTCATATAGGTTTGCAAACAACCTTTTATAGGACTGTTTTTTGTGTAGTTTATGACTAGCGGCCGTTTTATAAACTATGCATTTGCAAACTGCAAACCTGTGGCTATATTAATTGTGTTAAGCTTCGCGCCTCCCTTTGCAACACTCCACGCCTCCCCAGGGAGGCGCACCTCCCAGTTTGGAAATGCTGCTTTAAAGCATAGTTTAGCAACCGGTGTGCAGAAAGTTACAGTAAATATCATTTGCCTGCTCAACCTCGTCAATATTGGACTTCCCGTAATAACACCAACATTAATTTCCATGTGTGTATACTGTATGCAATAAGTTATGGTCATTCTGTTTTTATTGGCGAGCAGTACACGTTTATTTCCCTTATTGAAAGATTTTTAATTACCAATCATTTAACGTTATGAATTTAATATTTTTCTTTACTTTGATGTAAACTGTTAATGAATATTAGTATTTTATATCATAATCAAAGATATTGAAGGAATATTTTTATTATATATGGAGCCTAATATCAGTGAAGCCCAAATTTTACGATTCAATTCCAAGTAACACGTAACATAAACATAGCAGTGGCGAAGGCTAGAGGTTCAACATAAATAGTGCACACTAAAGTTTAGTAGAGATACTTATTTTCATTGTCTAAGAATACAAAATTGCAGATGGTGATGGGTAGATTTTAAAATTCAACTAAACCCTTCCTTAACCAAACAATAATAGATAAAAGATAAAAAATATTCTTCAATATATTATAAAAGACCTAAAAGTATGCCATTTAATTATATATAACTGTAGATATTGTATATATAGATGTTTAATTGAATTTTAAAAACTAACCAACACCACCTGCAATAATTTGTATTCTTAGTTCAATGAAAACAAAAATAAGCATGAATGACAAAGTTTAGTGTGCACTTTTTTTGTCAGATCTCTACAACCTACCTCCACTCTCCGTCAATGATGCATTGTCATAAAGATATCACCAGTGAAAGAGAATAGTCTCTCTCTTTCCCCCCGATGATATTATCGATAGATACAATGATCGTATTATATTCAATATATTTGAACCATCTACCTTATATGTAATAAGATTTGTCACTGTGCATAAGTCATTGGGTACCAAATATGGATTTGATTTATACATGACATGACTGGTAATGGTTTAAGTTCCGAATGGAATAAATAATATTATCGGCATAGAACTACTTTACTTAATGCATCATGAAGAAAAATTGGGAACACGCAAAGAGATTTAACTACTATAATAGAGAGAGTAATACGTAATGTTTGTTTTATGACACAATTCCAGAATGTTTTCAATGTGGTCAATTGGTAACCTTAGAAAATAATAATATAGGCATTGATTGCATTGTTTGTAAAAAAAAATTGGCGTCAGCCTACTGTCAACGTGTCGCTTTGGTTATTTAATGGCATACCATTATTTGCGATTTTACATGATTTTTTATCTATATAAATTGTCAATATTTATAAAAAAAATCTTTTACACTTGTTAGACTTTACACTTTACAAATCTTGTACACCACCAATTAGCCGCCACATTCATCAGATTTTAGTCAATGTGCTTTACCAATTTAGCTACCTGTACCCTACCTAATTATGACGAAATTAACTAATAGTCATGCAACTGAAGCACTTCTCAAATTATGTTAATATTGGCTACCAGCTATTCGAGGGCTTACTGTCAAACAACACTATCTACAAAAGTGCAACTTTACAGGAGAGCCAAAAATCGTTATTTTAGATTCATGTAACTCAGCAAGGGAAATGTTCATTTAAAACCTAATGTTAATATTTTATAATTTATTGTGTATTGTACATTTATCTTGCTTATGATGATGTTAAAATTTAAAGGGATAGTTTTTAAAAAATATGAAAACAAGGGTAACTTATGTAGTTAGCGTTAAACTTTATTGACGATTTAATAAGAAATTAGAAAAGATTGACATAACGTTGTTTGACTATCATGTAGCCGTAAATGTAAAATAACGTTATCTCAAAAAAAAAAAAAACACTTTTTGGTAGATAACGTTGTCTGACTTTAAGCACTCGTATTGTAGTAACAATAATAGGTACTTTTTTTTTTATTTCTAGCCGGCGTCCGTATTTCGACAAATTTTACTCTCAGCATACTTGCACTCGCTAATAATTTAACATACTATTTTTCTTATTCAACGAATTATTTACAAGATTTGAGAATGTAACATTCTTTATCTTTAATTCGAAATTTTTATGGAAAATCTCTAACTTAAGTACTAATAATTTAATAAACTATTAACTTAATTGAAAATGTCTCTCTGAGGCGTACGAAACCCATCCAGTTTATATTTAATAAAAGTGGAATAAGTAGAACTATAAAATTGCATTTTATTTATGTTAATAAAACATTTCATATAAATTATATTTGACTGTAGAAAGGAAAAAGGACGTAACCCTAAGTTTTTTCAAAATAGGTTTTATTGGATTACGTTGTACACGACTACGTAATACGACGTGTATTATACACATGGTGTCCAAAGGATGTAAGCTGCATACGCCAATTTATTATCTGCTGGCAATTTTTAAAAAAAAAGAAGGAAGTGAAGTGGGAAAAACGACTCGACCATCACAATTGTCGGTTTTTCTTTAATTAACTCAATAATTAATATCAGATTGGGATTATTAAAAACCAAATTATTAATTATCATGAACTTCAAGGTTATGTATATTTTGTATAAGTATTAAGATTGACCAAAAACCATAACAAAAACGTTTTTATGCCTCCTGTAAAATTTGATTTGTGTGGATTACGTCCTTTTCCCTTTCTACAGTCTAATTATATATATGGATATACCTACTAGATAATTTAATCAATTATGTGCATTCCAATCAGATATAAAAAAGAATAGGTACCTAATTTTTTTATAGAATTGTGAATTTTATATTTATTTATGTAGACAATAGTATGTATAATATATGTAATAAAATATAACAATAAAATGTATGTTGATAATTATGATTATCCAAAAATAATCTATGTATATTCAGCAATCTACAAAGATAAAATGCGGAATCAATTCAAAAACAGAATGATAATAATCTTTTCCAACAAAATGGTCAATTACAATTTATACATTATTTTGCGACTGTAATTTAAAATGAAAATTTCAGGAAAGGTGTCACTAACCAGACAATATTATATTATATTGAAATAATTAGTAACGGTTAATTATTGGGCACGCTGGAATTAACGTACGTAACATTTAAATATTATAATTTACGCAAGCAGGGATTTAGGTAATCTAGGAATTTGATAAGTTAGGATTAAGTGCAGTGATCTTGGTGTCAAAAGACATCATAAATAATATTTTAAGACTACTTAATATTATGACCTGATAAATTCACAATGCATAATCAAATACCATAATTTCGGGCGGTATTCGTATAGATTTACTGTCGAACAAGAACTTATTATCCACGTGTTAAAACTGTGAACTAATAAACCACTCCTGTTTAGTTAATCGCACTTCCGTTTTCAAATGAGGAACGCTCCTAAATTTATCATTTCATTTTACGCTTCCGTGTTGTATAGATCTATAAATTTACGTAATTTGATGCTTTTTATAATAAAAATATGTCTAAAACGATCAGAAAAAATATTAAAATTACTATTAGTAAACTTTTTGTTTATTGCGAAGAAGAAAAGGAGTCGTACCTAAAAAGAGATCCGATACATTATTTAAACATGCGTTGCCGCCATGACAGGTATGTCACTGAGAAGTCTTCTATACGCGACTGCAGCGACTTTCGGTTATCGACGAGATCGAGTACGAGACTGTAGTCACGAAGAGACACTTCACATGGCTGGGACATGTGTTCGGATACCGCCAGAAAGTGTGACACTCTGTACCTCAAGAGTTCCGTCATCGTAGCCAGCCCTCCCTCACCCAATAGCGGTGCCACAAAAGCCACAAAAGTGTGAGAGTTGGCAATGGACTGAGGGAAGTGACGCGAACTTGTGCTTGCCCTATGCCCCAATGCTGGGGCGTGACAGGGTGAAGTAATTAACGAAGATTAGAGCGATAAAAGTAGATATGTGATTTGAAAAAAGTACAAGAAGTGACCTTTATATAAGTATATTTTAATACTGAGATATGTGGAGAGTTACGGAGGATTACGTCATAATCAATACAACTTTATAATAATAAATGACTTAATATATCTTATCACTACTTGATACGCAATAAGCCTTTAAGAACCATTTTGTGTGATGAGTAATTGATAAAATTAATATTGCAGTACAAACCATTTTTTTAATCAATTATTATCTATAATACATAATATTTATATGCTATCTTCAAGGAAATGACATCAACACGTTGGTAACTTCTGGTTTTATTTATACAAAATAATAATAGCAATAAACATTATGAAAAACTCATGCATCTATTATCGGAAATGATTGAAATCCTCAATTATTAGTCGGGGGCCATTTAAAATATCATTACAAAATGGCGGACACGGCGTGGACAGAAGTCATGCCCGGCCAGACATTAAGTGTTTGCTCAGTGCTGGCACACCGTATTTGAAATATAGAGTATAAAAATAATCAGAAACATAATTCCATCGGACAAAAAACCAGTTCCGGGGTTCGATTCCGGTTCTTTAAAGAAAAACCAATGTAGGTACTTAGAAAATTATGATGTAAGAATATTATAGATATTTTCAAAACCCACAAAGTACATAATTGCTATACGATTTTTGAAGATTAAGTGGTGGATAATAAATAATATGGACAGCACAATTTGTAGGTCTTAAAGTATGTCTGAATCTATTTTTTATTTTTAATGCATGAGTGAACAATATCGGACGTAATACAATAAAAAAATTACAAAATTAAAAGTAAACAATGAAACCCCAATATTTGTAATGGGTTCTCAATATTCCAAGATAATTATGGGGTTCAGAGACGGTTCTATTTCTAGCTCTGATTATAAGGAAAACTACTTTTTATGACACACACATACAAACTAACAAAAAATATTCCAATTATAATATAATTAATATAAGATGTAAAAAATAGTTTGTACATAAATTTATAATATAATTCCCATAAAATACATGAGAGCTCTTTTTAAGTAGCATAGAGGTAATTTCAATTCATTATGGTTACCATTTGACAGCACGGGTCTGATGTGGCAAATCAACAGTCATTGCAGACACAATACAATAAGACTAAGTAAGTGGCAAGTATTTTACTAATAAATGAGAAGTATTATTACAAATTAATGGGAAGTACCTAATATAATAATGGATGTGAAGTATTAAATGACAAATAAATTACTATTTTAGAAACATCATAATATCTGGGATGCTATTTTATGACGCTGTAGACAGTAGTAAAGACTTTGGTGGGGGTCGGAGGTATTAAAATATATATGAAAGTGCGGGGGATTCGTAGTTCTGCAGATCACCGCTAAGACATCCGCAGCCATGGTACAATGGTAAGGCTATAATTATTATCGGAGGCGAGTCGCCAAATATTTGGAGTAATCTAAATATTCTGTATGACTCAAATTTAGTTATAATAATTATTACCTTATTCAATATAAAGACGGTAGACATATTATGTTGATTGCATTTTAAAATATTCTCATTTCTCATAGATATCTGAATTTATATACAAGAAATATACCGGTGTCGGTAGCTTAGTAGTGAGAGGTCCTACCCGATAAGTTAAAGACATGTGTTCGTATCTCAATTCGTCGAAGGTTTTTTCCGAAGTATATTTTAATGAAAATGATTGTTGTTCTGAAAAATATTGAGTAGATTAATTCTTCAATAAAAAAAAATCAATATGTGTGGCAAACATACGTGACACAAGTGAAACTTTTTATTTTGTTCACCATTTTTGGACACGTAGATTTTTATATAGTACCAGCCATAGTAAACTGCATATATTTACACATAGTGCATATACGTATTTTAATGCAGTTAGTATTAATATTGGGAATACAATACTTAATTAAAAATTGAATGTCTACAAAACAAATATTTTATATTGCCATCTGTTAATACTAATGCAAATTAATACTTTTAAAAATCAATTCGTTTGTGTCTACAATAATAGTTTTCTTCCATATCGACGAAAGTAAATTATATAAGTAGGTAGATAGTAATTGTCACTCACCCGATGGCTGGAATAGCATAATCTATAGGTCTATGGTTCAATCCTGCTCGCTGTCTTTGCTTTTTGTTTCAAAAGTACCACGGAAAAATTGGAATCTTTATAATAAGTCAGTATACAAGCAACCAACATACAAAGTCAACATAATAACCATATGACACATCAGTGTTGCCAACCGTACTATAATTATAGCATTTGTACTATAATTGTAGTCCGCGTACTATTTACAATATAAAACAGGTATAGTACGCCCAAAATACATATTTTGAATATCCAAAAAAATATGTAAATGTACTAAAATTTCGCAATATAAGATGATTTGGAGAACTTGGATGCTCGAAAAATGTAAAAAAATCCCTTGACTTTGGTTCAAACTGAAATTTCTTGAATTCTTCGGTAAGCATTTTTGGTCGGAAGAGGTACCTAAATAAAAAGGGGTCTCGGAGTTTCTCAAATTCTCCGTTATTTTTTTTCTGAGAAACAAAAAAAACCTATACATTTTCAACAGATGACAACGCATACTATATGTTTTCTCCAAAAACTATAATTTTTGAGGCTCTGTACTATAATTCCATTTTGAAAAGATGGCAACACTGTGACACATCTATAAAATGACATTTTTTGTATGTCTGAATATCTATCTAATAGACAATCAATAATAAAATAATCAATAATTGAAACAATTAGATATGATGGTTTATTTAATAATAGCTATCAATTGGTTGTTAGAGGTAGCTGAATGTTTCTTAAAAGAATTCACTTTTTTTCTATCACTTTTTATGGATCCTATCATACTACTGTCATTTTTAATTGCGTCTAATTTCACGTTCCAGTTATTTCATTTTGTCAACAATGCTAGCTGTTAACATGCTGTTTGAGATTGGCGTTAAAAATACCAGGTTCTTTTCCATAATTCACATAAACCTTTTCATGGAGAAAATATAGAATATACCAGTATGCATTATGTATCATATTTTGGTATACCTAAGCTAATATAATACTGGCCAACTGATTGCTTGCCATTTTTTGCTCAATATATTTTAAGTAAATAGAGAAAGTGTAAAAATGATGGTATGATTACCAAGAAACACACTTACGTCATCACTATTATTAGTGTCAGTTTTTTTGTGTTGCTCCAAATCACAGTTTCCTAAACTTTTTTTTACCCGCGACCCCCTTTCCACAAGTCACATTCTTTTATTAATAACCACATAATATATTAATAAGATAGAAAGGCGAACATCGCATTTCTATCTAATCAATATCATATCAATTTCAATTGATTTGGTTTATGACTTAATGCCAAGAAACGCTAGAAATACAATGTCCCCTTAATGTCCTTTACGTTTACGCAGCCGTAATGAATTATTGAAATTAACATATTCATTAACACGTGTTTAAGTTTATCTTATATTTCTCCATACTAGAGAACAGTGTTGAAGGGTGGAGGTAGGCTGTTAAGATTCAACATAAATAGTGCAGACTAAACTATGTCATTCATACATATTTGTTTTCATTGAATCAATAATACATGTTATTACAGATGGTGTTGGTTAGTTTTTTTCAATTCATTAAGCCCTGCCTAAACCAAACCATAACAGATAAAAAATATTCTTCTATCTAAGAAATTTAAATACTTATCTAAAATTATGTTTGATTTAAGTGTTTAGACATTTTGCAGATAGACAAATATTTTTTGACTAGTATCTATTATGGTTTACTTCAGGCAGGGTTTAATTGAATTTTGAAAACTAACCAATACTATCTGCAATTTGTAGTCTTATTTCAATGAAGACAAATATGTATGACTGACAAAGAAATAATATACCTATAGGGAGTGGAATTGTATAAAGTACGTTGACCTTTCCTCCGGCCTTCCTCTTGGGTCAAATAGCTCAATTGGTAAGAATTCAACTGAATTATTTGATCTGTACACAGATTTTAAACATTTCCTGTAATTATATTGCAAATTATTCTACATGAATTTAACCATACAAAAATCATGAGAAATATTCGTTGTCTTCAAAAATCAGCATACTTACGATTATATGTCATAATATAATTAAGGTGTAGATTAGTTTGCCGCTACAAATACAATAGTTTTAATGAAATTCGTGAACAACAGCATTTTTGTCAGCACACAAATTTGAAACCGTTGAATGAGAGCATACGCAATAATTTGCATTTATATAGTGTTTATTACATTTTTATCCTCCTCCGAGCCATTCAATATTCGATAACAGGCATCATTAGAAAAACAAAAAAGTGACACTTTCACGTGAAACCTGCGCGTTACGATATTTTTCTGGCTATAAACGTGATCTACGCTAAAATCTTTTTTGGGGTTGAAAAATAAACATCTGCATAACAATCAGCAATGCAAAAAGACTTGCAGCAAATTTAATTAGGTTTTCATGTCCACTATATATATATATATATTTAGACTCCATCTCCATGGAAAGCTTCGCCTAGGAATAAATTTGGTGAATTTGGAGAAGCAGGCAATGGATAAATTTAAACATGTGTCAAGAATACGTCATACGTCGAATACTGACAATTGCTCTCGGTTTATGCATTGATGTTCATTTAATATTTATGTATTACACACACTTTTACTGTATTGGTATATAGCCTATCGGAATTCTATTTATTATCTGTTCTGTGAGTATGACTAATTATTAATGTTTTGTGCAAACTATACAGCAGCAAAATTAACCATAGTAATGAATATCTCACAGTATTTATCTAAAATATTATTGCGTCTCTGTCTGAGGTCTTTAAAAAAAAAAGGCCCAAGGAGAAACCCTTGTGTGCCTTCATATAAATCTATCACAGATAACAGAACTAAGGCAACAAGGTTATTTATAGCGCAATTTCATTCGAACATTTGATTTTTTTCAGACAATGTCCATAAACAAAATTCGCAACAATAATAATAATAATATTGAGTTCCATTAGAGCAGTGATGCACAACCTTTTTATCAGTTGGGCCAATTCATGGATTTTCTAAGCACAGCGTAAGGCAAAAGCACATTGCGGTTGTAGTGGTAGTGTTTGCTAGTATCGAAACAAGCATTGCAGCAAACAATTCCAATACACCTGAGAATCGCCTATGATGCCACCGTAAACTTATTTACCTATACACCGTGTAGTGGATATTTTTTTTGTATTAGTATGTTTACTGTTATTATCAATAACTATAAAGGAATTTGTCTAACTTACTAGATACAATAAAAATACACAACGTCATATCATGCAAATTCAGCACACAATTCATGTTTTCGACTTAAATGTTGCACATCCACCATGAAAATGAATGCATCGATAAGGCTTGTAAGCTGATGCATTATTATCATTGGAATAATTTGACCTAAGCTTGGTTAACTTTTAGAAATTTCGGGCAAGGTTCGAAAAACAACCAACAGACGCCTACCTGATCATGGAATGGCAGATCACTCGGGTATCTGAGAATTTTTTTTTCGACAGTCAAGTTTCGACGGCGAACACAGCAGAAGTAATATTATCTGTCCGTAATTAAATAAACTAGAATTGAGATTTATTTTGAAAATATAACCACCCCATTAATTTTTCAGTGTTATTGATGTGTTAAGCCAAGTGCCAAGTAAATTTTCAATTTTCAATTTTTACATAATATTGTGGACATTACAAATTATAAGTTTAAGACGTTCACAACATGACATTTAGAAACAAAAAAATATTATTAAAACAGTATAATGTACATAACAAAAGAGAGATATATCAGTATTAAGTTATTCTACAGTATAAATGTGTAAATACAAAAAATATTAAGTATATAGGTACAAGGAAGTACACCGGATGAGTTAAGCAGACCCTATTGTAAGAATTTATAAAATAACGTCGATGGAATATATCAACATCCAAAGGGATTTGGTTGAACAGAGTTATTGCCCTCCCAATTGGCATCACCAATGGCAGGATAGTTCTGCTCCTCGGGAGAACAAACAACTGATGCTCCCGATTTCTAAGATAGTTATCAGGGACACACAAGTCAATACTACCAAGAATGGCAGAGTTCTCATTTTGATGGAACCACATTTTTAGTTCTCTACTTTAAAAGCGGATAAAACTCAAAATTTTCCGAGGTGGCGTACTGTTTATCTTAAACTCGTGACAGTAGCTAACACCTAGATTTAGCGAGGGAATTATTATATCTATTGCAGAATAACAATCAATAAAAGCTAAAATTAACAGAACAAACCGTTTTACCATGTTTTATTGTAAACCTAGTCTGGTCATTTTAATGCCAGGGTTTTTTTCATATATTTCACAGGCCGCAATAAATATCATGTTAGGTAGTGGACCAATGCATTAGAGATATGTCAGAGATGCAGTCAATGTAAATTATTATGTACATTTTATAGATAATATGAATAGTACATTAATTTTTCAGCCACGTGACTTTGTATTCGACGGCATCGACATCATAATGTTAATGACAGGTAGCGGAATGGTGCCGGTAAAACCGAAGTACATACAGTACTGTCATTATCATTAGTGGCAGTTATCTATCGCCTGTTGGATGAAGGCTTCGTCATACCTTTATGGGACATTAGAAGATAGCATGCCACATGGTCAAGCGGGTTGTTTTGTGAATTTCAAAAACATATTAATAAGGTAAATGTACCAGTAGTTGACCACTTAAGAAAAAAAATCAACAAAAATAACAATTAATGTTTAGCATTAGACCGAATGATGGCAAAGCAAGTCTACTCATAATGGATGAAATGTCTTAATTAATATGATAAGACATAATTTAAGAAAGGGTATGTTACAAAAAAATTGTGTTCAATTCTTCAAAACCATGTTACTGTTTCAGTAGTTGACCACTATATTTTTCAGTAGTTGTCTAATCAGGGGGCTTCATGGCAAACCTTTCATCAGAGTTGCCTCAGGGCTTCCTGTCAGACCACTCAAGCCCATAGCTACTTGAATCAACTTGAATCAAGTAGCAATGGGCGGTTCAGGAACAAGTTACATAGGAGAGGATTTTGTTTGACAGCTAATCATCAGCTGTGTTCGGGTAAAAAAAGGTGCTATGACGCTCCTATGACATATGGTGATGTGTTAGTTCCTCCATCTGACCACAAATGGCTTCACTTCTCTAAACTTTACAATTTAGAGCAATCCCGCGTCTACGTTTCTTATTTTGGGCACTTTTATAGAAAAAAGGTCAACTACTGGTACGTGGTCAACTACCGGTACATTTACCTTAAGTAGTAAATGGCAGAAATCAATAAATTTCACGGAAGTAGGTGGCAGCGGAGACCTAAGAACCTAGAAGAGTGGATGGAACTTGGGGTAGCCTTCATCCAGCATCTTCCTCTACAAAATCTCAGTGAAATAATATTATAATACAAATGAATGTAGATACTTTTTACATTTTACATCTCAATTCCTACGGGCTCATGGTGTGATTGACCAAAATCAATCTGCAATTGACGCGTTGGTCATCCCTGTCTTACAATAAGAGTCCAAGCTTCACATACATGCATGCGTTAGTACTGGTGGTACACGTTGATGGAACACTTTGTTCTTTAGGCAAGATGGGAAGTCATTTTTGAAGATACACAATGGTAACATAATATTATGTAAATTGAGAAAGTAGACGTGAGAATGTTAGGTTCTGATTCTGTCAGGATTTGCGCCCATGACATCAGATTAGCTGCGCATGGCATTACTAATCGACTACTGTAAGTAGCCGATAGACTGAAATAAGTCTAAGAAATAGTCTAATTCAGAAAACAAATGAAGCTTGGGTAATTGATTCTTTTGTTCAGAAATTTGTAAAAAATGAGATAATAATTTAATTTCTAGCATTGAAAATAGTTCCAAATATTGTCGTCTACCTTGTAAAACTCATAAATCACATATTGGAATATAGTCAGGTTGCTCAGCATAAAAATGTGGACACACTGAACAAAAGGACAAAATATTTTCCACATGCTTAGTGGCATAGCTTTTAATTTTTGGTAATAACCACCCTTGGTGGCCATCTTGGATTATATAGTGGCCATCTCCAAAATACAGTACTCTCTCAGTAATACGCCACCCCGAAAACCAGACAATTGTCCAATTAGTGAAAGCGGCGGATTATAGTGCATACCATAGAGGTATTAAATAAAAAAAAGGCAAGGAATCGGCTTTCTCATACAACTGAATGAAGCAGGCCAACAAAAACCGACAACTTACGAGAAATATCGACGTGATAAAAAAAAATGCAGGACATCACGGAGGATTTACTTTGGTCATTATAACGTACCCATATAGTATATTGTTAACGTGGAAAATTTGCCACAACATGATTACCAGCCTGCCTCACCATACTTTTTCACCATACTTGCCAGCTTCACCATACTTTCATATAACTTGCTGCCCCTAGGTGCATACATACAAAATATGGTAAAAATTAAAACAGGTATTTCGTAAAAAAAAATTTGAGAAATTTGTACTAGAAAATTAAGGTTTTATTTATAATTAAAATCAAGTATTTACTAAATTATACATATTTATAAACTAAGTTTATTAACTAAATATAGTAATTCACTTGACACAACCAGTTGTTCAGTGAGGCAGATATTCTTGAATGGCTTAGTTTTCCTGGCTTTCAATATGACCAAAAGCTTCTTGCTCAACCTATTAGGTCCATACACTGGGTCAAAACACACATTGAAAAAAACATGTGAATTTTCGACTGGAATTCGAACCTTTGACCCACAACGTTGTAAGTGTGACGCATAACCGCTTGGCCATCGTGGCCGTTAAGATGTACCTATTCATAATGACAAAGTTCACGCTTCTATAAAAGAGAGCACAATTATTATTGTTTAGCTATGCAGCTGTACTACATAAAAATATTTTATTGTTTTTATTTTTGAATATCGAATTTCTATTCTAAATAACCATTAAACCGACAGTTTTTACTGCTTCCCAAAAAAAAAAAATATTCTAGATCTATGAGGTTGACAATATGGCACGAGTATGCATAATTATTCACATATTACTGTTAGGTAGCATTACTGGCATAATAATTCTTGAATGACAAGTGCTTCTTTAACCAGTAATTAGCAGTAATTATTCACTATATCTAGAAATAATAATTTGTATTTTTTAATCATCTAGAATAACAACTAATAATTATAACAGATAATATAATTATTCCATACTCTTAAGTCAATTGAAATACTTGGGATTTCCCTCATTTGCAGTGTGAAGTATGCGAAACTCGTAATACATTACCCACTGTTACTGATAATAATACTTAAAGTATGTATTATAACCTAGTATATAAGTACAAGTGTCGAATTTAATGACGTAGAGGCCCGATGCACTGACTGATTTTGAGGCTCCCTACGATAAAAAATTAACAATCTAATTTTTATTTTCCAAATAACACCATGCATTCAAACAATTTTTATTTTGTATATATTATACAAACATGATTTAATTGTCTTTTCTTACAAATCATAATACATAATATCGTCACCGTTCAGGCAAAAGTCACCAACCCTAAAAACATAGTTTTGAGATATCGCAATTTGAAAGTTTGAAAATGCAGGAAAAATCAGATTTTAATGTTTTTAAAGTTTTATCTACATTAAATTATTTTCTCATGTCTTCTTGATAATTTCTTTAAGGTAATTTTACTTTTTGATGCTAATTAAAACATCTGGAAGGTTTTGAAGGAGGCAAGGTAGCTCAATTATGGTTTGGTGACTTTTGCTTGTTAATAATCTGAACAATGTTAGCCAAAAGAAGGATCAGTAAAACTCACCATCCATAGTATAGTGACTTTTGCTTGTATATTTTTAACGAAGGATTTTTTTTTATATAGTCAATAATGTCTATTCACCTATAATGACTTTTGCTTGTTAAGATTTTATCGAAAGTCATTTAGTGAAAAACAAATAATTCGGATTTAAGCAAAATTTTACTAACTAATGTACCGTGGTGAGTTTTGCATCAACTTCAACTCTCAACTCAAAACTGCCATTTTCAGGGTTGGTGACTTTTGCCTGAACGGTGACGATATGTACATACACACAGCAGAATACTTATCAATTTAGCATGTGAATTACAATAATGAAGGTATTTTTAATTAAAACCTTCTATATATCCATTCATTTTATAGAAGTGTCAGGTTTAAGCTCTTAGCCAGCTCTGTGATCTAAACTCGCCTCATCTGCCGCACAGCCATAAATCAAATATTCTAGGAACGTCGTTTCGATGTTTGACATCTGCCTAGCGACTTGGATGCGGCGACCGGTGAGCCGGTGTAGGAATTACCAATTCATAGGTGTGCGTATGCGTTCTTGTGTCTTCAACTCACAGCCTGAGATGCATGCAATTTGTTGATAGCAGCACTAGATGTTATTTTTTCAAACTAAAAATCGCATTCAACCAATCTGCGGAGCTCTATTTGGCAACGTGTGTTTTGTAAATAACGATGATGTCAATCGAGGTATCGTTGCAGACGAGACGAGTTTTGATGTGTGCGCCGGCTTAGGAAGCCCCCTTTTATATTTTCTCACGAATCAGTTGCGTCATGTTGAGTTAGGGAAACGCGCCTCTGGGCGAACGGCGGAGTTAGATTGTGGAGATCTGTCATAAAAAAATGCTCACTAAATTTTCTCTGTCATACTTATTGATTTTCATTAAATTAAGAATACAAATTGCAGATGGTTTGGTTAGTTTTTAAAATTCACTTAAACCCTGTGTAAACTAAGCCATATCAGATAGAAGGATATTTTTATCTATTAAAATTTGGTTTACATTCAGTTTAATTGACTTTTAAAAACTAACTAACACCATCGGCAATTTGTATTTTTAGGTCAATGAAAACTAATAATTATGATCGACAAAGTTTAGTGTCCACTATTTATGTCAGATTTCCACAGCCTACCTACCCCCTTCGCCACTGTTATATACACATTCAATAAGTATAGTCATTAACACAATTACTGCTGACCTTTTAATTACCACATTTATTACATTATACGATTAACACGTTAATCTAATGGCCAACTACTCCAAACGCGCCAGTCGCCGTGTTAGCACTAAATGATAAAAGCAGATTAAAAATCTTGTATATTATTGGATTTATTAGGACCGAGGGGTTCCCAACCTTTTTTTACCCTACCCACTTGGCACCACCCATTATTTCAAAGCAAATTTATAGTTGAACATAGGGTAATAAATAATACCTATAAAAATAATTGTTTATATTCTGTGTAAAATGAATAGGTAGACATCATGGTTGCCTCATACACACAAAGTAAACATAATATAAACATGTCGTCTGATGCAGACAAATGTGTTCGAATTATATATTTATTATATAAATATTTATGAAACTCGTCAAAATAAATTGAGATTTAAAAAATTCTGTTGCCATCGAATAGTGACGGCTGCACACAGATTGTTCAACAGGTGCCCGCGGTTACGGGGTTGGGAATAATTACGTGATCAGTATTATTTTCCTAAATTCATTTCATTGAAATGTTTATATTTTGTTTATAATGGTTTGATTTAATGACACGCAAATGCCTCGCTTAACGACCAAGATACGTTCCTGGAATGTTGGCTGGAAAACGAAACGCGGTATAATAAATGAATCGTTTCTTTTCATACAAATTCATAAGTACATTTTTCTAAGACCTATTCACATTACTAAAAAAAATTTAATCCCAAAATCACATATTTTTCATTACAAAAATAAATGTGTTCTTCTATTGTTATCAAGTCGAAGTGAGATGGATGTTCATTACTTGTTCGAAATAAGAAAGAAATTTTGACTAACCTTTAGAAATTAACTGGCGACTAAAGCCGCGTTGACACGGTCCAAGTACGATCCAAGTAGACTTGGATAGGAATAATTAGTATGAAGATGTCTCATCCAAGTGACAGCTTCATACTATTTATTCCTATCCAAGTGACAGCTCCATACTATTTATTCCTATCCAAGTTAACTTGGATGAGTAGGACGCGGTCCAAGTAGCTTGGATAGGAATAATTAGTATGAAGATGTCACATACGAGTGCACTTGGATAGGAATAAATAGTATGAAGCTGTCACTTGGATGAGACATCTTCATACTAATTATTCCTATCCAAGTAGACTTGGATCGTACTTGGACCGTGTCAACGCGGCTTAAGTAGTTCTACTCACATACATATTCTTTGTCAAATTTTATGATGCAGGTGTGCATGACCCGTTTTGTTCTGTATTTAGTCCATATCGTCGCTTAAGAAACAACACCGCGGAAGTCAATTAATTAAAATTTTAATAATGTTTTTTTTTAACTAAACACAAAAAAAATAAGTTAAAAGGTATCAATTTTCAATTTTTTGAGACGGTTTTTGTTTGCCCCTGAAAATTTTAATTAATTGACTTCTGCGGTGTTGTTTCTTAAGCGACGATATACTTCAATTGCAGCCAGAGCGGAAAAAAAAATTCAGGAGGATCAACGAGGAAAAGGTAGACGGCCTCTCAATACCTTCAGCTGTGCGAACGGTGAAATGCAGAGATCGTTGAAGAGATATAAATAGGACAATTAAAAGGAGTCACTCTCAACAATGAGGAATACCTATTACTTGTATTATACCATGTTTACAAATGCATATTTTTACTGCTGACAGTACGTATTATCGCGGCCATAACAAGAAAATGCATGTGTAAACACGTATTATCGTGCAAGTTGCAAGATTGCATGCATGGATCGAAAAAGTTCAGAAGCTTCTGAATTTTCACGCAATAATTGGTACTTGCATGGTGAGTAGAACGATACTGGCGAACCTGCCGGAAGCAATACGAACTAAACCGCACAGAATACTTTGACGTTTACCGATTATCTATGAACCTGACCGAACCTGTCAAATAGCACCATACAATGACTACATTGCGTCTCGCTTACGCTTGAAGAATGAGATAGGAGAGACAGTCATCACTTTTATGCGTAAACAGTGATTATCACAATAGTTCAAAATACACCCTATTGATGCGAGTAATCCACGTATACAGGCGCTATTATAATGGATGTGTTCAACAGAATTGATATATTCCGCTTAAGTGACAGTGGTAGGGCAGATATAATTTTATATATTATTGAAATTCTTAACTCATTCGGTAGACTTCCTTATAGGCTCTATGTTTGTTTATGTTTATAATTAATTATCATACATTTTTTTTTTAAATCTATTGGAAGTAAGTACCTATTCATTATTTATTTGAGGTATTTGCTTAATTAATTTGTATTAAAATTCTCTATGAAATTAAAAAATTTAAATTGAACAGCAAGAGTGTGTGTAACATACTTCTTCTTCAATTGTCTTCAAATGAATCTATGGTATTAAGGAAAGGGAGACAAGTCAATCACATGAAATTGAGACGAGTATGCCAAATACTTTTGTAGTATGTCAATTTTTAAATTATAAGTCTACGTGGTATCCTTCTTTTTTAAATATTAAATCACAAAGTGGTTAGTATGTAACACACTTCCATGTTGTTTGACTTGTTTCTTTTTTTCTTCACAATAAAATTTTAATATTGCGTATAATTTTGATTGATTGATGTATTGACCCTATCATCATTAAAATATAAAATATAATTACGTAAGTAATCAAATTCCAAATGGAAACAAATTGAAAATTGTTTTTCTGATACTAACTAAACCTTGAGAATAGTAGAACCGAACCAGATAAACAAAAAAATTGACATTTATTGAAGAACTTTCCGTGTCGTAATGAATAATTTAAAAAAGCATTTAAAGTCAGCTGTACGCGTGTACATGGCATGGCGAACTTAGTCAACAAATAATTCCCAAGGATCGTAAATAATTAAATTTATTTCCCTTCGGGACAATGGTATTGATTTCCACTTCACCACTCAACAAGTAGTATACTTTCACAACAAACACGTACGGTCACCGGTGATTTGGGTGGTTTTTTAATATTTGATTGACATATTTACATAGGTCAAAAACCTTATTGATCACCCCCCTCCCTTTGCAATCCAAAATTCAATAAGTGATATCACTCACACAATATCGAAAACATACGTGATGTCTGTATACAGGCAATTAGGTAGGTAACATGATAAACCATTTTTTTATTCAACGTATAATTCACAAAGATAATATAAGAATGTAACACAAAAATATCCTCATCCTCCTATTTTTTTTTTACATACCATGTTTGATCCTAATAAGATTATCCATAGTATGGAGGCTTTGTATTCACAGATTTTGTTTTTACGAGAAATGGATGTTAGCCACTTGCTCAACCTATTATGTCCATACTCTGACTCATACACAAATTAAAAAATAATACATGTGCTTGCCAGTCCCAGGATTCGAACCTGGGAGCCATGACGTTATAGGCCGACGCTTAAGGCGCACGGCCATCGTGGGCATTATAATAATATTACAGTAAAATTGGTATGTTCTCTGTCCAATGATATCTTTTCGTGAGACATACAATAAAACATTCAATGAACTGGAACATTTCACATACAGTGTAGAATAATAATTAGCATACAATTGGATACATTAAATTCTTCTGCCACCAATAAAATGTGTTGATTATTATACGGTTTTACGACTATCTTTGCCTAGAACTGCCAGGTCAGAAAAATGCCAAGTGGGTAAGTAATAGCTCCTGTATATGTGCATGGATTTACTGTCAACAATAGCGTGTCAATAACTGATTACATACAAAAATGCTGACTGTCCATTAGCATAAGCGAACGCGTTTGTTGTCATTGTGTGATGCTATTTGCAGGACAGGTTGTGAAGATCGGTAAACGTCAAAATGCTCTGTGCAGTGCAGTCCTTATGTTTTCCGTCAGGTTCGCCACTATATTTCTAATGTGCATACGTAGATATCGTGCAAGTTGTAACTATCGTGTGAGAATTCAGAAACCGATGAACTTTTTTGATCCATGTATGCAGTCTTGCAACTTGCACGATAATACATGCATTTACTTGTTATTGCTGCGATAATACGTACTGCCGGCAGTAAATACATGCACGTGAAAACGGGCTATTATGCGCTGATGTCAAAAATACGGTGTAATTCATAAAAGATTAGTAAAGACTAACCCATGTGTTGAAGTAAGTAGTGGCAGATTGTCAGTTTCTGAAGCAGTGAGTCACGAGTTCTTGCGTCTGGTAAAATTAACACGTTGTTGTTTAAATGTTAACTCGATTCAGTGCAAGAACCCAACCACTTGATTGAATTTCTAACAACCATTCTGGGTTACAAAAGTCTGTTATAACCTCTGCCCTGTGGATAGCAGTGGCGAAGGGTGGAGGTAGGCTGTCAAGATTCGACATAAATAGTGGACACTAAACTTTGTTAGTTATACTTATGTTTTCGTTGAACTAAGAATACAATTTGCAGATGGTGCTGGTTTGTTTTTAAAATTCAATTAAGCCGTGTCTAAACCAAACCATAGTAGTTAAGTGATGCAATGGGCGATTCGACAAAAATATTGCCCACTTTTTCAGCCATACTTATTTGTTTTCATTGAATTAATTATAAATATTACAGATGGTGTTGGTTAGTTTTTTTAAATTCACCAAGCCCTGCCTAAAGCAAACCATAATCGATAAAAATATTCTTCTATCTATAAAATATCTAAAATGATTTATGGTTTAATGGCATAATTTTAGATATTTTATATACAAACGAATATTTTTTGACAATTATCTACTGTGACTTGGATTTGGCAGGGTTTAATCGAATTTTGAAAACAAAAAAATACTACGTACACATTGTAGTCCTAATTCAATGAAAACAAATACGTTTGGCTAACAACGTTTAGTGTGAAATATTTATGTCTGATCTTAACAGCCTACCTCCACCCTTCGCCACTGGTGGATAGCCATTTTATAATACCTGCTTAGGAGTAAAAATATAAATTTACACTTCAAAAGATCACGTAATTATTATAGTATAAATTGAGATATAATTACAAAATAATTGTGTCATTCTTTACCTCACAATAAATAAAATTTATTATATTATTTTAGTTAAAGTATGAGAATTATTATAATATAATATTATCTCAACTTAGAGGGGATTATTGATAAGAAGCAAATAGATGATTGTACATAAATACATCAATGAAGAATTTGTATGAATCATATATTAACACTATTCGGTACACTATGAATATAGGTATATTAGAAAGTGTTAGAAAGTCGTTCTGAGAACCAAATAATATATTACCTGTCAAGTTTAATTTGCAGGTAGAAAAAATCATTGCAACAAAATTGGAAATTAAAATCACTACATAAATAATAATTCTATTTTCTAGCTGTCTGGCACAGCTCCCTATGTGCGCAAGTGATGTATGGTTTGGGACTTGCTATTCGGTACCTAGTGAATTGGAATATTATTTATCATACATACATCACTATTACTAACGGATTAGTAAAAAAAAATTTAGCTTGCCCACTCGACACGCGAGTAATGAGTTTATTTATTTCCAAAATTCTCTGTCGTCGAGTAGGTATTAAGTAGAAATGATTCAAAATTGGAATATTAGCGTGACAAAAAATGTTACATACACAATACGTAATCAACGTGTCTCAGTAGGTGATGACTACTAAAAATTAATTTAAGTAAACAGTATTTAGATGGACTGGATATAATAGAAAAAAATATATTTTCATTTATTATAAATTTTTAATTTTAAAAAAACTGGTGAGTGTCGTTCAAGCGAGTACCTATAATATAAAATGTTGAATTTTTGAAAAAAAATTGTGTCACATTATTTTTCTGTCGCCATTTAAGTAATATTTTAAAGATATTACATACCTACTTTAAATAAAGATGAATTTTGAAATTTATATTTTACTTAAATAAAAATATTATTATAATAATATAACAGGGGATCATTTATATGGGGCAATAGGAATCTTAGATAGGTACTTACCCAAAATGTTATACTTATTATATAAGTAGGTAGGTACCTACCATCTATTTGAAAGCTATAAACTGAATACCTGGCTGATACTTATGAAAAAGTTAAATTGTTTAGGAGTAGGTACAAACACAAAAATAATAAGGGTTATTAAATAGGTAGGTAACCCAATTTATAAAACAACTTCTTTATGGTATGTAGGTACCAAACTAGGTATGGTATTTCCCCTAAAATATAAGTAATCTAGGTCAATTAAAATATACTTCCGAACTGTGAGCGTCTATAATCTATATGCTCCGTCTGGAGCGGATGAGATGGTAGATATTTAAAAACCAGTTAATGCTGAAACAATATACGTAAGAAAGATTATTTACAAAAAAAATAATCATATTTTTATGTCCAGCATTTATGTACCTACCTATTGACTTTTCGAGAAGTTTTTGTGAAAAAGAAATTAGCGGTATTTCGATTATTTCACATAGGTAGGTATTATTATAGGTAGGTACCTACCTACTGAAAATTAAGTTATTTTTTATTGTTAGGTAGCTACCTCTAATATTGTAATTTTTCATGATTTTCTAACAGACAAAACAATTTATCAAAATATTATTATGACGCGTTTATATAATAACAAAAAATCGCGTTGAGTTTTTATTAGTGAAAGATTCTTTGAAGAAAAAAATTAATACAATGTACGTCGATCATTACACATGTCATTAGTAATGTAATTATTATAAGAATCATACAAATTAGTCACAATGTATAATGTATAAATTCCGATCTCTAAAATGAATACGAATTTAATCCACACGAAACGATTCCAAGCCGAGACAACTAGATTTATTAACGTTAATGTACCCACAAAAAAACATACAAAATTATGTAAGCACAATTAAATATCGATTTGGTATTAATAAGCTATTTCCGATCAGTGATGAAACGACCGTTTCAAATTGTACATCGCCGGAAAATGATTCTGAAAATTTCAAGGATGCAGAAAGGAAAATATTCACGGAAGAAAAACTCGTCTAAGAAATCGATGAATTCAATTGAACGTTAAAATTATAAATTACCTTTAATGTGAACTGAATAAAATCACTTAACATTTTCACTGCACATAGCGATCATTAACACCGAAAACTAGAGAGATAACTAAATAAATAACTAAACACAATGCGAACGGCGACTCCGTACATCTGCGACTGATTTTGACAGATGAAAAATGTATGCATGTGTGCACGCTTACAATGTTATAATACATAATAGATGAAGCTCATATTCAGTGCCGGCTCGTGAGCTCGAAATATTTTCGGCGGTAACTGTCATTAGTTTTGAAATTGAAAATTTGTTCGGAAATTATTATTGAATTATGAAATACTTAATAAATCTATAATGGATGACGCGTGATATTGAAAGTAATTTTATGACCAATTAAGGGAACGCCCCCCTGCATGTACAGTGATAACTGATAATACGGTTACATGTAAATTGTACGTAAAACATTTCACCGTGGCACGGTTCGCCGTGAGTTTTCTATCGGAAAGAGATGACCGTATACGGTCTATAATTTTATTAGATTTAATACGAACATTACCTAATTCAATTTGCATAGCTGATTTTGGCAAAATTCATTAATTCGAGAATGAAAACCTAACCTAACCTAACAAATAATCCAGTATGTCGGCTAACATGCCCAAAAACCAGTGCTCGAAATGGAAAATTTCACGAACAGGAACGCTCGACAATTTTCCAAAAATGTGTGATATTAGATATAATAATATCTGTAATATAAAAATATCTTTTACTTTTACATGATGTACTTTTTTATCATCATCTTCGCCCAATACGCTATCGGCTATAACAATTAGTGGTAACATACAAATATAGAGTCATTTTAGTTTACGAAATCGTTTTCTAAAAAATACATTAATAATTATACAAATATAAATAACTAAACGTATATGAATCTAATTGGAGTGGGAAACATTATTAAAATACACGAAACAATAGACAAACTAATCACAATTTCCCATTGGTTTCGTTACTAGTTTGAATAAAAATATGCAACTAAGAGTGGATAGAAATATGAGTGAAGATTCTTCGGTTTAAACAAAATACATGCCACTTTTTTCAAAGCTCTGATTTTTCGTAAATTCGAAATATTTTGATTATGGTAAACTATTTTTTAATCAAATCAAAATCCATCGTATACGAAAAAGCAAGGGCATGGTTTTAAATAAATTAATTAAAAAGTATGTAATACGCAAGATTTACAAATGTAGCATTATTTATTAAATATGAATCATTTTAAACAACCTCAGAAGTGTAGGTACATATTATTAGAAAAAAAATATTTACATCATGTGGACATGTAGGATAATTTATTCTAATAGGTTTCCAATGTTATAGAAATTGTTATATACAGGGAAATTTTTCATATATTTATCCTATTGGATTCTGATTGATTTATTTAAATATTTTTATTTCGTATTGTACCTTAAACAATACAAATTTTTTAACATGCATACGATGTTCACGAATATGTATATATATTAATTATGGAATTATTTGATTTAAGTTATTAAATCTATTATAATATTAGTTTAACCATCAAAAACACAGTTCATTCAACCCGAAAAATATCCATATAAAATTAAAACAATAAAAATATATGATAGAAGATAAAAAACACAACTTAAAATTATTAAATTTGGAAAAATAAGGAGTCTAATTTTGTCGCTTCCTCTGATGAAAACGCTTATCATTGGCTGCATACAACTTAATATTGATAAACGACCAATGAACGACCTCGATTGCATTATGAAATACAAAAACTATAAACGCGTCAAACCCATGTAAATTTCGCTAACATAATAATATGATAAATGGACAATTCGGCCAATTATGGTTGTCTCGATACAAAATTTAAAGTTTCATTACAAAAAACAATTACCTACCACTGCAGTAAAGATAATATATGTATTGAATATGTTTCATTTAAAAATTTAAAAGTTCCAGTGTACATTATAACTATTACGTTATTAAATCACTATATTTAGGCATGTAACTTAACCTTAACTGTATTAAAATAATATGTTTGAACTTGCAAAAAAGTAAGTGTCTCGTTTTATAAATTAATAATACAGTAAATCTACATTCCAATGTAAAATAGCTTCCAACATTTCCTTACAATCATAAAAACCTTTTTTTTCAAAATACATTATTGTCCCATACGACAATGCAATAAATCTTACTTACCCCAGTGCATTTCTTTGTATACAATTTTATTGTTTTATCACCATTGACGCAAAAGAGTAATATGTCTATTGGTGCATTCAAGGCCAAATTCGTTGAAAAAAAAGTATTGTCTTGAAAAAAGGTTATTTCTCAAATACGCTGTCTTACACTTACTCTATCACTATTTCAAAAAAACTTAAGTAAATTAAGTACGGGTCATAGAAAATCCAGTGGTTCTAAATCAGTAAAATTATTTTTTAATAAAAAAAATATTTATGTTTTTGTACCTTTGTACCTATCAATTCATTTTCGTAAATTTTAAATCTAACCCGGAACGTAATAATATTAAGTATGACGCTTGAGGATTTTACTAGACGACTCGCTGTCCGTCGGATATTTAACGAACCGGTACGCCATTTTCGAGGTTTTAACGAACAGGAACGCCATCCTTAAGAATCCCACGAACAGGAACGGCGCTCCGGGGCGTTCCGCTCCATTCCGAGCGCTGCCAAAAACCCGCTGAATAGACGAACTCATGGATATACGTGGCAGCAAAGAACTAGGGACCGACTGAGAAGAGTGGATGTAGCCAGGCTTTCATCCAACAGTGGATCGAGCCCGGCTGATGATGATGATGACGACTTGATTAATCTAATCTGAATATAATATTACGTGGATAGCCTCATTACAGCCGACTTACTGTGTAAGATACGGAAGTAAGCAATGTGTGCGTTTAATTTAGTTTATTTAAAATAGGTAATCATATTATGATCAGAAAAATATAATCGTAGAATGTCTTAATGTGGTACTGGATAAATCTAAATTAATTATCGCATGTGTCGCATACGTCATTCGTTTGATGTGACATAGTAGATAGGTATGTAATTTGTATTCACATTGTTAAGAGTGAAAAGAAGATTGGCACTTTGTAAGGGCGCTAGCTTTTAGCAGGGCGAATGTTAATGTCAAGGAGAAACTTTAACTTTCACTGCGAAGATGGATTGATTTCCAATTGATTTGCCCTTCGGCAATCATTTAAAAGTTTCTTTCGTCTAGCTAGGGTTTTCGGGTTGAATACAATTTATTATTTATTTAGTATTTATCGATCGGATTTTCCTCATTCTAACTATATCCGCTGTATTGCTTATTCTACGGTAAATTAAATGACAAGAAATTAACAGTATTTACACATAGGTATAGTAGGTACGGAAATGTCTACGACTAATATTGGTTATATCACAAGCATTCTTATCATTTGTCTGGTCCATCTATCTACTTTATAAATTACATAACCTAGGTAGGTACCTATTAATCGGGTACACGTGTCGGTATAAAAATAGATTAACTGAAAATCTAGCGTCGAAATTTTCAATTTTTATATTCTATTTACAATGTTTTCGATCATGCGTAACTTATAATATATTATTATGTGTCTATTTCTTGTAAAGTCGTTCTTATTTTAATCACGAATGAATTTTGGGTATTGCCCTTGAAAATTAAATGAGGAATGATTTAGCAATACTAAAATATGATAATAAATGAATATATAGTATGGCGGTACTTTGGGACAGCAATTATTATTAAATACCTAGACATTTTAAAAATGCTATGCGCATAGGCAGGTATGGGCGCACATTAATTAATTCCAAAATCTCTTTATTTAACTATTTAAATAAAGAACAACTATAATTATCTGGAACCCTATGTTCGGTTCTCTGGATATATCTGGATCCCGATCGATGGATCTTCGGTCTTTCTATCAATTATGATAATTCTAGTTCAATAAAAAATACTCCTACGTATATAGAAAAATTATTTATAGTTGTCAACAAAGACATGGCATTTCTTGAATTTGAATTCTTGACATTTCGTGGCCATCTGAATTTATTGCCAGTACAAATATTTTGTAAACCACAAACAATGACTCTTTACAATTAATTGGTTGCACACCAAAATAGCTCCCAATCTCTCTAAGCGCCTTGATAAAGATTCAAATAGACTATAATTATGACGATTGGGCGAAATCGACTATATTTTTTATACTATAATGGTCAAAAATATAACATAACATCATAAAACTACGACATAATAGTTAGTTTTTGGACTATTTTTCATTCGATATTGATTGCTTTATACTACCTAGGTACCTACCTACATAAAAAAAAATTGTTTGTGAAGATATATTATGTATTTTTTTTGAGAGATACTGTTAGTTATATGTAATTAGATATTTTTATATTATTTATTTAATATCTTCATTCGTATTTAATAATATTAATTATGGTATGTATGAGTATCCCTATTTTTAGCATATTTTCAAAATCGATTACCCATTATTACATGGCATATTTTCCATTCAAATAATATTGTCTATGACCAGAATGAGATCTGTCATTTGAACAATTTAAAGTTGCAAAGCTTTGTCACTGTTTACTGTAGTATTTTCCACGTTATATATATTTTTGTATTATTAAATATCACAATACATCACCATGGTGCTGGAGAGTACGATGATTTGCGTGGACAACAGCGATTACATGCGTAATGGTGATTTTTTGCCGACCCGTCTCCAGGCCCAGCAGGACGCCGTGAACGTCGTGTGTCTTTCGAAGACCCGATCGAACCCCGAGAACAACGTAGGCCTGCTGACCCTGGCGAATGTGGAGGTCCTGGCGACCCTCACGAGCGACGTCGGGCGCATCCTCTCAAAGCTCCACCGTGTCCAGCCGAATGGAAACATCAACTTCCTCACAGGGATCCGCATCGCTCACCTGGCTCTCAAACATCGCCAAGGAAAGAATCACAAAATGCGCATCATCGCCTTTGTAGGCTCGCCAGTGGGGACTGACGAAAAGGAATTAATCAAATTGGCCAAACGACTTAAGAAAGAAAAGGTGAACGTTGATATAGTCTCGTTCGGAGAAGACACAGATAACAACTCTCCTCTCACGGCTTTCGTGACGGCGTTGAACGGAAAGGAAGCCGGCGCGGGAGGTAGCCGTCTTGTGGCGGTGCCGGCCGGGGGATGCGTCGTGCTGTCAGAGGCTCTTATCTCGAGCCCGATCGTCGGTGGCGAGGGCGCCCCGTCGGGCTCTGGCATGTCGCAGTTCGAATTCGGCGTGGACCCCAACGAGGATCCCGAGCTGGCTCTGGCTCTGCGCGTCTCCATGGAAGAACAGCGTCAACGCCAGGAAGAAGAATCCCGGCGACAGCAGACTTCAGAACGAGACCCTGATGCAGCAGGTGCATCTGACCAGGAAGGCGGTAGCGCAGGACGAGCGCTAGCAATGTCTCTCGGCAGAGAGGCCATGGACCTTTCAGAAGACGAGCAGATCGCTTTGGCCATGCAGATGAGCATGCAACAGGAGTCGGCAGCCGATGAAAGCATGGACGTGTCTGAAGAATATCCGGAGGTCATCGATGATCCCGCTTTCCTTCAAAGCATTTTAGAAAACCTACCAGGTGTGGATCCGCAGAGCGAAGCCATCCGGCAAGCCGTTACCACCCTTAAGAACAAAGATGCTCCTAAGGATGACAAGGATTCTAAAGATAAAGACAAAGATCCTGCAGCGTAGTTTTATTTAATTTAATAATATTATTTTGAAATAAAAAATTGGCAACGGAGTTGATTGATTTTTTAAAACCTAATCGCGTTATGATGTTAATAATAACAATATGCTTTTTGTCTTAAAATAGTTATGAAATTATTATGGGTCCTGTTTTTGTAATAAACGCAATCTCTATTCATACCTAACTTTTTATTCCTTTGGTTTTTTATATCAATCAATATATTACAATAATAACTCAATTATTCAGAAAAGATAGTCAAAGTTCACTCAGCATTTAGGTACTTGTGGCAATTTACGACAATTTATAAAATGAGTTTTACTTGATATTCACCACATAAAAATATTTTTTATGGTATTTGTGTTTTACTCCAACTAGGTACATAACACTTGAACACTATTTTATTATGTTTCTGAGATTCAAAATATATTCTATGTTAAAAAAACTTATCTAAAAGGCAGTTGTCTGAAGTTCGAACCTGTGCTCATTCAGTGCGATGGCCCACTTGCACAGTGCGTTATTGCTAATGTCATAATTCAATTCAAATTCTGAAATCAGGTACGCACACAAGGCTCCTTCGTCTCCAGACCCTGCCCAGGAATAAAACTCAAATTATTTAGGAGAAAGGAATATTACACTAACTTATATTAAAAGAAATGTTTACTTTTAAAAGGTATGAAAGACATCACAGCGTGGTGTGGACAACACTAACGGTCTCATTAATTATGAATGTTACACAGACACAATAACCATTTGTAGGTGCGACAGGTCACAGCAACTCTTAGGTCGGATGTCCGTCGCTTGAATCAAAGTGTGAATTGTACCTGGAAAAGTGTGGGGTTCTATGGTGGAAGCAACAATGTTCTAAGAGTTGGTGGGGTAAGAGCATAAGTCAGTGGCATCAGCTATCTGTGGACTCTCCGAATTCTATAGTTAGTCAGTCGCATTCTACAGAGATTTCTTTTTATTTGAAAATTCAACCATTATTTCCCTGTTATTTGTTTATGTTATTTGAAACTTATATTGACATGCGTATAATCAAGGTTCTAATAATTAAAAATCCTAATATTGTGATGCTCCATTTTTGTAGACTGGCAATGTTAGTTATTTTGTGTTATTCTATAAAAATTATCGAATAGAATTTTTTTCTTTGCAACCTGTATGACAAAATAATGTAACTAGCCATAAAGAAACTACTAGGTATTTAAAAAAGGAATGCATTTTAGAAAGAAATTAGTTTAAAATTGGAGCTATTAAAATATTAGAAGTATAAATTGCTATGGTTACATAAAAAGTCTTATATTAATTGTTTTATTCCTCGACCATTTTTTCTGTATTTTATTTTATTTCTGTATTATCGTAATTTTTTACTAATTTTCTGAAAAATAATGGACAATAATGATCAAATCAAGCATCTGGAAATATTCTCCATTATTGGATTTGATGGTAAGCATTAATTAATACTATAAGTGGTGTAAGTATTATTAATATAATTAAATTTCATTTATAACCAAAGGCATTAAAGAAAACCCAGGCATGAGATGGAATCTAAACATAGTATTATTATGAAGGTGAAGTTACAATTAAGGCCAATTAATTTGTTGCAAGTCCACACTTTTGTGCACTAATATGAAAAAAATAACACATTTATGTCACATGCATAAACATATTATTTATGCTGCTGTTGTATTAATTTTTGTATGGCTACTAATTCCAGTACCTACACTAAAAATTTACTGGCATCACAATACATAACATTAATATGAATCTTTCTAGATATAGTACGCCTACAACGTCATAGGTCCCAGGTTCGAATCCTGGGTCTGGCAAGTACGCATTGTTTTTTAATTTGTGTATGAGTCAGAGTATGGACCTAATAGGTTGAGCAAGTGGCTGACATCCATTTCTCGTAAAAACAATGTCTGTTAATACCACTAGCGAAGGGTCTCAGGTAGGCTGTTAAAATGTGCCATAAATAGTACACATTAAACGTTAGTCATACTGATACACCCCTGTTACAGGCGGGCTTCTCCCGGTGTAAAATAATCATTCAGTAGTCATAAGTCGAAACGTAACCCTGACCTCTAGAAACGGCTTCATAAAACATCTAATCTGATTCCTTGCTCAACTACGTAATTTTATTTTTTTTTATTCATGAGTAAAGGCCTTCGTCCGGTGCGTGAAAATCACTTACTGGGCGGAGGTGTAATTAAGATAGATTTTAAAGTATAAATGATGATGGATGAAAGAGATAATTTTAAGATTAAATATAAGTACTTATTCAAATATAATAAATTTTGCCGCGCTTGCCGGCAACGTTCAAATTTCCACGCGCCTGCGCCGGGGTGGTCCTCGTGATTCGTCAAATCAAAAACATCACGCGATAAAATTTGGCCAATCACGAGAGTCCTTTTTGCTGGACGGCGTGGGTACGCGAAATTTGAAAAAGAGAAAAGAGTTAGTGAGCGTCTGGTTTTCAAATCGTACGAACCTGACGACTACAACTGTAAAAATCCCAAATATAATTTGTAAAACTAAAAATTAAGAAAATATAAGAAGACCACGTTACGAGCACGAAAGGCCGTGTTTTATTTACACTCCCATCGTTTAACTCTCATTTTTTTTGTGAATCCGGGGTTCGATGTACACCTGAGCTAGCCGCTGGAACCCCGGGTATCTCAATACATGTTTGTTTTTATTGAAGAAAGACTACAATTTACAGATGGTGTATATGTATGAATAAAAAAGTATGTACAATTTTGTCGTATTGCCCAAAATATACCAAAACTATTATGGTTTGGTTTGCAGGGTTTAATTGAATTTTAAAAACTAACCAACGTCATCTGTAAATTGTAGTCTTATTTCAATGAAAACAAATACGTATGACTGACAATGTTTAGTGTGCGCTATTTATGGCGGATCTTAACAGCCTACCTCTACCCTTCGCCACTGGTTAATACAAACCCTCCACTCCGTGGAGGCCCATATGGTCTTAGTAGGATAGGACATGGTCGGAATAGATTCTAGTACAAATCCTTTGTTTTCGATGTGTTGCTTAATCTGTCCATACATAACGTGGTCCATTTTTTATTCAATTTATTATTTACTAACAGGCGGCACAATAAGAGGTCTAAATTGTCACCCAGATGGCATTCATGTCGTTTACCCCATGGGGGATAAGCTATGCATTCAAAATTGGTGCACGAAAAAAGTAGACCTTCTCTCGGGACATTCCAATATACTATCTGCAGTCACATTGTCTTCTAAAGGGACATACGTAGCATCAGGACAAATACACCATCTTGGGTTCAACGCTGCTGTAATTCTATGGGATTTTGAAAAGAGAAGTATAATTTCTAAGCATGAAATGCATAAGGTTGGTACTTTTATGCATTCATATAAAATTACATTGAAATGAGTGTGGCCATCAGTGATTAGTATGTACATGTTTAGTCCACGTGTTTACTGTTCCAAGTCACAGTGTTGACTGGGAAGATGCATAGTTGTGGCCGGTAGTTGTATGCATGTGTAGCTCCTGCTATAGAAAATCACATGATGTGTTTGGCATGGCAAATGCCTTGTACAAACGATATAAAAAATGCAGTCCACGGTCTATTTCAACCACAGATGTCCATGTTTAGTGCTTATGTTTACGCTGTCATATTAGTATGACATAATGTTTAAAATATAAAGTTAGGTACACTATTTTGTGTTCTCCGGAGGGTGTGGGAGATATTTAGTCAGGTCCCTGTGTGTGGTAAACGCCGACTAACTGACAAAAGGTTCAATTAGACGGAGGCGTACAAGCGCTCATGTTGCGTAATTAAACAGCTCTCTTTTTGTGTACTAAGTATGTGCAAATGGCGGGACAATTGAAATTCATAAAATTTAGCCCGGCATGTTTAGGTCAAACAATTATCCTGATCATTATAATGCATTAGTTATGAGTAAAATTATAGGTATTGTTGTATTGTTTCTACTTTCTAAAATTATGGAAATTTCATGCGCAAAAAAAATGTGCCTACTACTCCATGTTGATGATAAAAATGTACTCATGATCAAAAACCAGTTGGGAACCCCTGATTTAGAGGATAGAAAACACAGGATGTTACAAACATTCATGTCATTCAGATGCACATATTGTTTATTAAGCCTAACTGATCGGAGATGTGACATAAAAATACAGGATTGCATTGAATCGGCCATGTGGACAGAATGCCGGAAGAGTTACCAGCAAGATGAGCTATGCACACATCACCTAATAATTTGATGGAGTACCATCAAATAGATGCAAAAACAATGTGTTTTAATTTTGCTATTAATTTAGGTGCGAGTTGAATCAATCAGTTTTTCCTGCGACGAGTTATTGATGATATCGGTGGGAGGTCGAGACTGCGGACAGGTCATCGTCTGGGATGTCGTCGCGGACCAGATTTACTGCAAGGCTGCCGCAACTAATGCCGTCTCTGGAGACGCCATGATCGTCTCGTCGCCAAACAGGCGAAAGAATTCTTTCATAACTGCAGGAGATGGTATTGTAATGATTGAACCCTAACAGAGGAAACTTAAAAAACTATACTCGATCTGAATTAGGATGGCATATAACCGGAATATACATTCTGTCCCGCTTTGACATTTCTCTTACCCAGCGGCCAATAGAATTTAGCGCAGTACCACAAAATGGTATCTAATATTAACATTTGTCAATACAATGTAACATTTTACAAGCATCGGTGACATTTTAATTTTAACGAATTATATTTTTGGTTCGCAGTGTTCTAAATATGACACTAATATTTAGAAAAACAAGTTATTAAAGGACAGTGTCGTGAATTAATATTTAATTAAACTACGTGACTGACTGATTTATGGGTGAGACGTGTGTCAAAGAAACGTAGATATATCATTACAATATGTCAAAAGAAAGGGACATCATTTTTGATTTAGCTAACTGACTTCTTACGGCGAATAGACGAACTATTACAGTGTAATGCAGAACCGTAGCTAGAAGCATAGGTAGGAAAGATAAATAATTTCACTAAGGTATTCTAACGAGAATAGTATAATATGTTTTTCTCACACAAACCAAGTTGCTGATTTCGACACCGTAAGTTTGACGTTGATCTTTTGGTTCTGCATGACGCTTAAAGTCTTTTTCTGTTTACAGTATCATATTCATATCCATTCAGATCAAAGATGTTGAAAACCTTTTTCTATGTAGAGATGGTGCCTAAACGTATGAGGTTGAAGCAAAAAAAGGGACCACTGTCCTCTGATTATGTTAGCTACAAATGGTGTCACGTTCATTCATTTGCAAACGCTACTGCTATGACATTTATTTGCCAATTTGAAAAAAAGACAATCCGTTACGATATGTACATAAGCAGCCAGGAATATTACACTTCATGCGTTTGCTAAATAATTTCAAATCTCATAAAATATAAGGCTCCTTCTATTAATTATATATAGTCAAAATTCTTTGATTCAGATACATTATGATGTATGTCATCAGATTTTAAAGCGAAGTAGAATGTTTTAGATACCTACTTAATAATAAAATTCGCGAGTTAAAGATTTTTATCGCTAATATGATGATATATTATAGTGAAACACTGATTTTGCTCTGAGATTTATTTGCCTGGGTCGCACTGAGATAAATATGCCCTATTAGAAGTCTAAACGATGGTTTCATCGAACCATTATTATTAGAAATATGTAACAAGCAATGTTTAGTTACCTATAAATTTATTTGTATAATTTCACCAATATAATATAATATTGTGGAATAAGTATAAATTTATTCCAAAACAATTGTTAATGTAATGTGACATCAAGAATTAATATAATGACATTAACACGAACCATTGTTATTTAGATGAACAATCGTATATAAAAGTACATATGGCAGTAACCAAAGCAAAGATGTCAACAGCAAGCTGTCATTTTGTTTTTATTTAAAAAAAAAATTAAATGTATTAATGCTGCCAACCCAGGCACCACATTTTACTCAAAGCAAGTATGGTTCATAATAAACAAAAACAAAAAAATCTCGGAAGATATAAATTTTAATTCATACTTATTAATTCAATCATACCAAAAATGTTATAGTATCTCCATGAAATAATGTAAGTACTTAGGGGAGCAAGGGGGAATTGGAGCCTACTAAGGAAATTGTTGAAAAAAAGTAACAATATGTTCTAATCGTTTATTATTAAGACTTGAAATGAGTCCTTTGGTTACATAGTAATAATATAATAATATTACTGCAATTTCTACTCAAAAATTCTATAACTAAGGTACAAAAAAAACGTTTTCCCAAAAAACACATTTGGCTCCAATTACCTCCTATGTAGGGTAATGAGAGCCAAAAATTTACCAAATATGTAATGGGAGCTTCATATTTTAATATGCTTTCAAACACTTATACACATTATAACAGACATAGGTACAATAAATGTTAAATATTTACTAATGTAATTCAACAAAAATATGCTCTAGTACTAAAAATATCAAAAGAATCAACACGTCATGTTATGGAACTAAGCGAAAAACACAAATATAATCTTTCTGGTTTCGGAGGGCATTTTCCAACGAAGTCACCGTCCAACCAGCCTTGAAAGTCGTCAGCTTTCTATTTCTGGGCATCTGGAACAATTAAAATCTTGTCTACTAGTAAAAGAGGTGTGAAATTTATATAGGGGTAATGGGAGCCACCTAGGCTCCAATTACCCGAATGTCAACCACTTTGAAGGTTGATAAATAACGTAACCAAACCATTTTAAACCTTGATTCTGAAACTACTAAACAAAAATACATGTATCTGGCTATACAATGGACACAAAATATGATGAAATAAGTAAAATTTTAAGTACTTACGTTGATGTTTATGTATTGTAAATTGATATAAGCACCTAGCCCAAAACACACTTCCACTCGCCACGCGCGTGCACGTGCCACTAAGCAGCCGACAGCGATCGACGGGCTTAGCCGACGATTGACGAAGATGTTTTGGTTATTTCCGAGTCATTTTAGTGTTAGATGGTACCTGTTTTGCAGTCGCTCCTATTACCCGCAAGCTCCCATAACCCCTTGCTCCCCTAATATGGAGTTTGAGACGCTCCCTCTTTATTAGTCTTTGAAACTACCTTTATTGCTACTAAAATTTAGACTCGAGGAGTCAAATTAGTTGAACTGTACGTCAGTGATAATAAAAATAATTCCATCTAAAATGGGTGTTAGGTATGCGAATGGGTTAATATTTTTTGCTATATTTTCAGGAAATTTGCGCATCTGGAATATAGACCCAACGAATAGAGTGATCTCGCCAATCGACGTAAACACAGGCAAACTGAAGAGATGTATTATTTGCATCGATGTTAGTCATGACGACACTTATGCATATTGCGGAACAACGTAAGCATTATGATTCCTTCAACTTGCACAAACATACACACCTATTATATTTGGCAGCTGAGAATACTGAATACTAAACTATGATATTTTATATTAGAACACTTGTCTTTTAATAGCACAAAGAAATACCCAAAAGAGCCTACTAAGCGACGGTAAGGGGACTACGATCCACTTTAAAACGCAGGAATTCATAATGTTGAAGAAAAATCTTCCTCCATGGAACCTTTTTCATGAAAGTGAAGCCGATACTATGTTTAACCAGACGTATCCAAAAGGACATTTGCAAGTTTGATTTATTCGAGTCCAAACTTGTTGATGTACTTCTTTTTCATATTATAGGTCTGGAGATGTTGTCAAATTAAATACTGGACTGGACTCTCGTTCGCCATTTATGATGGGTTGTTACGGAAAATGCGGCTTGTGGATAAAAAATACACCAAGGCCCGAAACAGACTGCTATACCTCAGGTGATAGTTGTTTACTGGAAGGCTTGTACAAAATTGCCATCTTTTGCATCTTTTTCATTGACAATCCCTTGTTTTTTATTGGAATCCTCACATAGATCACAAAAAATTGCAGGAATTTATCCTTATAACCAGTATTGTTTAGGTGCACTTGTTTGTAAGTCATCATACAATTAAGTCTCTTCCAATTTTTGTTTTGTTCTCGTAAAAGCAATTTCAAGTTATGACTTATTTTTTTAAAATCTGGTTTCAGGAGATTTTATTATTTGAAAAATTAGCATTTTTTATGCCATTTAGTTTATTTTCTTATCCTGTCTCGGTTGTAGTATCCATTTAACATGAGTCGCCATTTTGTAGTTGTTTTATGGACTACATTTAAGTTTTAACATGTCAAATCAGAATTAATCAATTACACAGATTTTGATTCATGTTTATTGTTTGAATTAATGTCCAAATGCCACTGAAGTTACAATGTTAACTTAATGAGTTTTGCTGCAGTGATTTGTATTATCAACTGCGAGTTTTAGTTATCTTTTTACTCAATAGATGTTACTATACGGTAATTTTTTAGTTGAATAAACAAAAAAATAAAACATTTGGAAGAATATCATTACAACTGGCAAAGTATTTTTCATATTGTCAAAGTTTTACAATAGATCTATTACTTATACGAAATAAAAAAAAATTATGGCTCTATTTCTAAGAAATCAAATCGATGACACCATATTTTTTTACTTATCTAATTTCATTTATTTGCGTGAAAATGATTTCGTTGTCGTTGCGACTGTTGGATGGCCATCTGTCAAAATTGTTTTTATCATCAACCTTACAATGACCCAGACATCAAACGTCAGATCCATAAAGACTCTCTAGGGCTTGGTTAGGGTACTGAAGAACCTTCAGCGATTGACATAGCAAAGTAGAGAACCAAAGTGACGAAAGAGAGCTGTACGGCCGGAAGAAGAAACATATTTTTACTTCACAATGTCACATTAATATATTCCACACCATGTATCATTTATCTGTGTTGGCTGATTTTGTAACACTATAGGCAGAAACATAATAATATGTTGATATTATCAATGTAGTCACGTCATTTCATTGTAACCATGTTTACACCTCCGCCAGACGACCCACCTAATCCAATGTGTAAGGTACTGGTTTAGAATCTGGGGGCTACGGGTTCGATTCCCAGTCAGATCACAATACATATATGTGATTTTTTTAAAGCTTGGGTGTTTCTGTTATTGTTTTACTGTTATTATAAACTAACGTTTAAGTACTACTCTGCCTGCTGAGTAAAAAGACAGTGTTTTTGGTTTTAGTGAAATGAGAACACAAGTTTTAAGCTACATTTTCTCTTAGGTTATGTAAAATTATTGAGCTCTCATTTCACTAAAATCAAAAACACTGTCTTTTTATTTAGCAGGGCAGTGTCACTGCTGTAGTGTTAAAAAGAAAATCCAATTATTTGACGTGACGTTAGTAATGAATAGTGCACAGAACAGATTAATAAATAGAATTCAGATAGGCTAACATAGGTTATAGGCCTATATATAGGTTTTGAATGTGTGAGTGTACTACGAAAATGAAAAACACATTATAGAGGTGCAAATACATCAATAGTGAAAATAATATTGACACAATATGCTGTAATTTTATTTGTTTTAGGTATACAAAGTATTCTGATTTTGGACAAGGACTTGTTTGTGGTGGGTGCAGGCGATGGCACCGTTGAGTGTCTAAAAGAAATTAAATGGAAAACTGAACTACCCAAAGACAATATTCTGTACACACCTGCTTTGCCGAATTTAAAGGCTGTGAGACTATTTTTATTTTCAATTGTCATTCTAATTATTATTGTGGCAATTTTTATGATTACCTGGGTATAACACTGTCTCTTTCCAATGTTAGGGACAAACCTTACTTATAAATCAATAATATTGAACTAAACCTTTGCTAAATAAGAAGCATTTTTTATAAATCTATGGTCAAATCAGGTTAAGTACAAAGTTGGTATTTTTGATATAGAAGTTTTTGAATATAGTAGTATTTGATATAGAAGGTCGGATACGGACGGATAGGTACTAGGTGTTTGGTGGTATGACTTTAGTAATAACGAGGAGATAAGAGAACGAATCAAGCAGCCTCTCATCATGTTGAGATTGAAGAGGACGTTGCACATGGCTCGGCCACGTGCTGCGAATGCCAGAAGAGAACTTCAACTTGGCTCGCCTGTTCTTCAAGCCAACCATAGTCCGGTGTCCCGGAAGACCGCTAAATACTATCTATAGAGTTATACGGTGGCCCTATAGGATGCTGATATAACCTGGACTGACACAAGAAGACTGGCGAGCGACAAGGATTTTTGGAGGCACCGTCTGGTGTCCAAATGTTCCAGCTAAGGGGCGGACATGACCGAAGAAGATGAAGAAGATTTGGTCAATCCAAATTATTGTTAAAAATGATGTTTCATAGTTAATTCTATATAAAATACCATTGTAAATCCTTTTCTTGATTTATAAATATATCAGTTTTCATAGCAATTATGAAGTGAGCACTCATGATGAACGTCCATCTTTCTCTTCGTACTCCTTGACAATGGATTAAACATTATGGTACATAATTGAACCAAATTATTGATTGTGTCAGCCAGAATATGGAAGTCACTCTCCATTTTTATCAGTTATTAGTCATTACAATTACTAAAGATTCTTTGCTGTAAGAATTTAACATGTAATATTATATTGGCCCGATAGTTGATGCTATCAACGGACAATTATTGATTCATGGGTCCACAGCAGCATCCGGAGTGGACTTTGGATCAAAATATTATATGAACGACAATTAAAATGATACGTGTGGCGGTGTCTTCAGTTTTTATATTTTTCAATACATATTTATTAAAACTTCCAGATAAAAACAACAAAAGTCAACAGCTCTATTACATCAATCCAGTTGACGGAGGTTAAGAATAAAAATGGCAAAGAGAAAGTGTTATTCGTTGGGACAAAGACTAGCGAAATCTATTCTATAAATCTGAAGACGTTCGAACTATTGCTAGTTGTCACCTGCCATAATTCGGCTGTCACTGCTATTGCATTTCCAAAGTAAGTAAAGCCAAGCTTCAATTTTGAAGTTTGATAGAAATGTCATGGCTTCAGCATCAGACCATAGAGCAAGCACACGCTCGCACCCTTTCTCTCAGTCCATTGCTACATCGTCGCTATAGGATGTGTTTGTCGAATATCCGTTTTTGTCAAAATCGACCTTTTAATGCAGAATGTTTTTTGTATCTAAATGGACCAGAACCATCCTTTTCTTTAAATTACTTTGTAATGGTAATGAATACATCATTCGTATGCTGTAATAATAACAATTTAAATATAGGATTATAAAATTTGTTTTACGTCTCCTGAACATTTGGTCTATTCGACAAACCAATCCTACAGCGACGACATCCTGCGCTTCACATCGAGGCAGGGTGTTGGTCATGGAGACGAGGTGATACCAAAAAGGTGAGGGGTGTTGTATTTTCAGACAGTAATTTTTGTTGAGAGAGTTTATATCTCATCCATGTGAAGCGAGTCTTTGTGATGTGTCTGTTACGTGGTCGTACCAGTGTATCCCTAGAGTTGGTGGCAATGTTGATTCTTAAAACTCAAAAGTTGAGATGCATAAACTTTGGCTGGATTGACGTCTCATAGTCACGGTAGAGCACTTGTTTCGTACGAAAGTATGTCGAATAAGTATAGTGACATTATTTCTAGTGGAAATAGTAGATATTATTTACTATAGTTGAATTATGCGCGCTGTTTGAAACCGTACTTCGGAGGTAAAATGTATGTATAATCAATTGAAATGTCAGGGTCCTTGTTCTTACATTAACGGCAGTCCAGGATGTAGTGGAAATAAGGTACAGTTTTCAAAATAAAGTTCTAAACGGGATTTAAAGACACCGCACTTAAATTAACAACTGTCCTTGAAAATATAGGACGAAATGGTCATCATATACAGATAAGTAAAAATAATATTTTTATGATGAATTTTGATAAAAGTATAAATCGTGGTTTTTATTCCAAATTAGCCACAATACGGAGGTAACTTTAAAGCTAAGCTTAAACACGTGTCGTCTTTTCAACGTTATGTATATTTTCTGTCTGTTTATGTATATTTTAAAACAATGTTTATAATTAGTGTGTCAATGTTAACGAAGAATTCGAGAAACATGTTGATTTAGTAAATTTTCATCATTCTAAGCATTTTTCATAATATTAATTTTAAAGTGGTTTATTTTATTACGAAAATAGCTGGCCGACACTAATTAGTAAAATTGTTCTGACAATGAAAAGGTTAATAGATTTTTTTAGGAGGAATCTCAACTCATTCTGTCCATACCCTAGATTTAAATATTTTTGTTCAATGACTTTGAATGCTTCCAATTGGTTGATATCTAATTTATGAATACATCGCACCCTCGCAACTAAACTGCCACAAGTCCAAATTTACGTGTTTTGAGTTAATTACTACGTTTCATTGTCTATTGTTCATACTATATGTACCGAAAATTTCATATCTCTAAGTCATCAAATTCAAGTCAAAACTTCATTCAATATCTAAACATATTTCAAAAACACAGTACAAAAATGCGAAAGGTAAAAAGTTCAAAGCTGATTTTCTATGTTTGACGTTTTTTGGATCGTGGCAGCTTAGTTGCGATAGTCGATCCATTTATGTCAATGCATTGTAGGTCCCAATTTTGATTTGATTTTATTAAAGATACATGTCGGATGTGTTTGCAACGGCGGGAAAAGAAGATATAAGGGTGTGGGCTCTCAAATCCTGTCAAGAATTGCTGCGAATTCAGGTCGCCAACATGGTATGCACGAGTGTTCTATTTGCTGCTGATGGAAAGTCCATTGTCTCTGGTAATTTTATTGTATTACAAATTTTAACTAGAATAATATAAGTTAAAGCCAAATGCCGCATGTTCAACTCTTGCATTGAGCCATTGCAGATAAAAAGAACTTTCAAGACAATGTATTGAATTTGAACGTTTTGGACTGAGTTGTAGTCAGTCGGTGCACGTAAACAAGTTATGCAATGCTTGGAGGCTGCACATTTTAAAGCATCCATTACCTACTCGTAAAAACAAAATCTGTTATTACAAACCTCCGCTCTGTGGAGGCCCATATGATCCTATTAGGATCGGAAATGGTCGAAAAAAAAAATTGATTCCTAGAAAGCGTCACGGTGTCTCCAGCATTTAGTTTGAACATACTGGCACTAGTAGATAATTTTTAAATAAATTATTTATTCTTTATTTAATTAGTAAATTGAATTGTTCACAGGCTGGAATGACGGTTGTATTAGAGCCTTCACTCCGATCACTGGCCAGCTGATGTATTGCATATTAAATGCCCATAACAAGGGATCTTCGGCTATCGCAATGACTGACGATGGAAAGACTCTCGTATCAGGAGGGTGCGAAGGACAGGTGCCTATGTGCCTATATAAATTATTACATTACACACAAAACTGGGTTAAATGTAAATTGTATGTATTTTATTTCGCCGTATCATCGTTCACCGTGAGCTGTCGCACCGGAAATAAATGGCCGTATGCTGTATAGCAATGAGATCAAAAAATGACATGAATTTTGAATCATTCCGAATACTATATAAATATGTATGATATCACTTTAACGATGAACTCATAGAGTTCGGTGGATGTACACGGCAGCAAAGAACTAGGGACCGAGAAAAGTGGAGGAGCTAGGGAGGCCTTCATCCAGTAGTGGATTGATCCCGAGTGATGGTGATGATGATATATGATATGATTAAATTTCTAATTTACTGTCGAACAAGATCTTCTTGTCAACGTGTTAAAACTGTGAACTAATAAGCCCCTCATGTTTATAACCGCACTTCGACTGTGACGACTTTCGGTTATCGACGAGTTGTCCACGTGTTAAAACTGTGAACTAATAAGTCCCTCCTATTTAATTAATCGCACTTCGACTCCAGCGACTTTCGGTTATTGCCGAGATCTTGTCGGACAGTACTTACCCCTCTATTTTCTTCTGTTCGTCAATCCTTTGCATTTCTTTGGTTTTATTAGGTATTTTTAAAGTATTTTATTTGCTATATGGCCATCTGTATGACAAAATTGAATATCGGTACATACAAGATTGATATAGTCGACAGTTTCGTTTATCCAAGCTCTCCAGTGCTGAACTTCCCACCCTTTTCTGTGTTTCGGCACACTATTTAGGTTATAAAATTTTGAAAAATGACACTGAAGAATTTTCGATCGAGACATTGTAAAGATAATCTTTTTATCTTTTTGAATTCATTACAGTTACCCTCGATGACAAAGATCGGTCACGGAGATATGTGGTTAACGCTTTTTTTTTTTATATTGACAAAGAAATTACGTCACCGAACATAATATGCTACTTTGGTCTATTAAAGGCACTTAACGTCACGTTTACTATCTCACCAAATTAAAAGCACAATTTGCAAGACACCTTGAAAATCTGGACTTTAACATTCGTGAAATGAACGAGCCCTAAACATTGTGTTGTGCTGAGCATTATGGTCTGTGCTAGCTACATCATATCCATCATATTATTCTCCTTCCATCTAGAGCAGTGCTACGCTGATAGCTGTAGCTTCAGTTATTGTTAATTCAGTCGCTCTCTTGGTAGTGACTCCATCTGGAGGGTGACATGCTGTCTTCGATGTCAAACAACATTATAATAATGATGAATAATTGAGATATTAATCAACAGGTACGAGTGTGGTCCATAACACCGAAGAAGCAGACTCTTCTAGCTGTCTTGAAAGAACACGAGTGCCCGGTGGCAGCTGTTATGATTAACGAGACTAATACGGAAGCCGTGAGTGCGGGAGCTGATGGCGCATGTATTATATGGGATATTGTGTAAGTATCTACATGGAACTACTGATTAAGCTACTCTTAATTTGTGAGGAAAAGTAACATTTTCATACATTACAGTACAGAGTGTTCGCCGGAAAGCTTTACTAATTTGTTTGGTCGCCATTTTGGTAAAAATGAAATTTGACAGTTCATATTTGGAAATTGTGAAGTATCTATAGACGTGGCAAATTTATTAAGGAAAAATATTTTATCAAAATCAATCATTTTTAGGTATCAAAAATTTTGGGTAGAAATAATGTGCCATCAAAACCCACTATTTATCGATTAGTGAATGATTTTGAAGAAAGAGGCTGTATAGCAGATAATTAGAGGCCAAATTATTCATCAGCACCTTTGCATCCATTAAAAGTTACTGTATAGTGCGCTATGTGGTATGGAGGAATCATTGGCTCTTACTTTTTTTAAAGATGAACGTGGCGTTACGGTAACTGTTAATGGAGAATGTTATCGTAACATGATTGATAACTTTTTGACACTAGAATTGAATGCTTTGGGCTTGGTTGACATGTGGTTCCAACAAGATGGTACCACTTCACATACAGCCAATGTTGCAATGGCATTAATTACTGAGAGGTGTGTTTCCACAACAAATTGTCTCAAGAAATGGTGATGTCGATTGGCCTCCACGGTCACTGGATTTAACAGCCCCGAATTTTTTATTGTGAGGATATTTAAAGAGCAAAGTTTATGTCAACAAACCAGAAACACTTCGGCAACTTAAACAAAACATTTGTGACTAAATTAATGAAATACTGGTTGAAATGTTTGAAAATGATGTAAAAAGAGCCCGCTTTTGTAAGGTTAACAGAGGCGGACATTTAGCTGACATTGTCTTCCATACGTAATTCCCAACATTTAATAAAAAATTTATCAGCATTAAACCATTTTGTGTTCATTTTCCATAAAGTTATACAAAATTAAAGTAGTAAACCTTCCCGGCGAACACCCTGTATTTCATGGATAGAAAAAGAAGTCATCTGCGGCACTTGAGTGTGATTCCGTTAGCCAACCGTCTACTTTCACATATACGTGATCTTTAATGAGTGACTCTCGCCTTCATTTACAGGAAATTGTGTAGACGGCAGTCGATGTTCGCCAATACCGTGTTTATGTGTGTCTGTTACCAGCCAACGGAAAACCAGATTCTTACCGGAGGATCAGACAGACACGTTGCCTACTGGGAAGCTGGAAGTGGTTTTCTTGCAAGAAAGGTTAAAGAAATTTACTAACATTAAATTCACTGGAATACTTGTTTTATTTATGTAAAATAGTATATTATATCCGTCTGTTTTATTACAAAAATTGTATTTTAACAAAGACGTTTAATGAAAATCTTCATTTATAGATTGGAGATTTTATATATCGATGTTACTGTGTTAAAATCTTAAATGTGACAATAAGTAGAGACAAAATAGTGTTCTATGACACAAGACTAAAATTAAGCATGACTTGCAAGGAAGATTTGGAAGATGAGAAATATTTGGAAACCATTGAACCGAATATGTAGCTATAAACGGGAACTCCGTTAAATATAAAATTGTTTTTTGCAAAGAAACGTATTTTTAGCAAAATTTTCAAACTACCCTTGTATTGTGATAATATCTGATAGAATCACTATGGTATTTATAATGTCTGTATAATCTTCGGTTCAAGGTGGAGGCATCCAAAGATGGTGCTGTAAATGCACTGGACATCAATAGCACCGGAGAATATTTTGTGACAGGAGATGATGATCGAAAAGTGAAGGTGGGTTTTTAAGATTAACTATAAATCTTTTCTTCAGTTTGCTAGCCAATATCTCTAACTGTTATCAGTGAAATTGGAATATTGTCATTGTGTGTATAATGTGGAAATCCGTTTTAATCAAAAATTGACTTTCAATGCCATCTAGTGGTCATTGTTAATATCCACCCGTCATGCAAATGATGTAATTCCAAACAAATTGTAACATTGCTAAATCATAGATGATTTAACTCCAGTCTCTCCTGTAAAGTAGTGTTTTTGTAGTTACACAATTTTCTAGTTTCAATAACGATATGGATCAATTCAACGAGTCCAACTCGCTCTTGTTTCAGGTGTGGAAATACGACGAAGGAGTGTTTACCCACGTAGGATTGGGACAGTGCGGAATTGTAACAACAGCAAAATTGTCACCTGCTTATCGGTATATTGTATCCGGCTGTATTTCAGGGAGCATTTTTATTTGGAAATTTCCACAGGTACATTTTATAACAATAAGACAAAAAGTAATTCTGTATGCGACAGTAAAAGTGAGATACCTAAGTCTGAAAAATAAGTTGAATTAAGTATGTCAAATAAATTAACCATAATGCTTACACATATTAATATCCGCTAAATTGACCACTTTCGGAGATTAGGCCGAAACCGGCTTCTGACGGTCTTATAAAAAGAAGTGCCTATAACTTAAAAAAAATATTTTGTTTCATTTAAGTAGTGTATGTAGGCATAACGTGTATATCAAACATTTTACCTGGTACCAAAATTCCGAGAAGGTGAGTCTTTGTCTCTTACAGGGGGGAGTTGCATGATTTTAATTCTCGAAAAGTAGCATTGATAATTTGTAGAATTAAATGTGATAACTAAAAACCCTGTTTCATCCAAGTCTGATTATTAGACCCTAACCCTCGCCGGTATTAACAATATGGATGTAGGAAAAAAGTAAGAAAAAAGAGTCGAATGAACGCAGCTGAATTTGTAAATTTCATACAGAAATAAGGAAATATAATAAATTTAATAGTAGTTCAAATCAGTTTTTGACTTTATTGAAATGCATTGATTTTAGACTTATTTCCCTTTTGCTTTTTCGCATATAGAATTAGTACATAATATGTAGTTATAAAAAAATACTGGGAATTGATATTATGGCCAATAATTCATTCATTGATTATGGCATTATCAGAATGTTTAGGGGTATTCTTAAAGTATATAAGAGCCATAAAGATATTATATAATATCATGTTGAGACATTATTAATTTAGAGGGTATGTAAATTGCTATGTGATAGAGGTTGCTGAGCAGATGAAATATATAGAAAAGGTCGGACACATTGTTTAGCTAGTGGACAACCACTGGATAAAGGTAATCGTAGAGTGGTGTCCGAGGGGCATTGAAAGATCACAGTGCCGCTATAAAACCTGCTCGTGAATTTCAGCGGATCTATATTGTAGTATAGACTGAGAAGATTGGAGGAATCTAGGGGAGGCTTGAAGGCCTTCATCCAGCAGTAGATCGATCCAAGCTGATGATATTGTTATGGTATAATAATATACCCACTATGCATTTCACATTAGTAGATATGTTTCAAATTATAGAAATTAATTCTCTCCTGTTTCAAAAATGTTTATTTTATATTATATAATACTAGTATGTCATTTCCAAACTCTCATTAAAAAGGAATAAACATTATATTATATTATTCAGTGTGACTAGGGATTACAATACCGGTATTCCATTATTTATCAATACCGAAATACCGGTTTTAAAAATCCAAAATACCGGAATTGTCGGTATTAAGAAAGCACACTCGTTTACGTTTTTGAAAATGAATTATAAGTTATGTGCTGCTAAAATGCAAATATATTGAGTGAATCCAACAGAGGTGAAAAAATAATAAAACAAATATATTTATATAAGTAATTGTCGTGATGAATTATCATAATATTATTTCGAAATAGAAAACATCAGTGACGTACCAATTACGATCATAATACTAGAATTAATCCAGGCAATGTAGGATATTGTTTTCTAAAATTGTATATTTATTACGATTTCAGGAATATTTACAACCACCAACAAAAGACAGCTCTGTAAAATTTAAAAAGAGTTCTTTGAAACTGCAATTGGGAGCATGTAAAGATGAAAATATATCAACAATGGATACTGCGAGAAATAGTGTCTTATCATGTCCGTGTAGGTACAGAGAAAAATTTGACAGTGACAAGAAACAAGGCGAGTCATACAATATTATAAATTTTAAATTTGTGAGATTTGGAAAAAAATATTTCAATAAGACATTGCGGTACATACTCAATTTCCTTGCCAAATATTTGGTTTAAATTAATAAATCGCTGCTAATAAATCCCACTCATATTAAAAGTTTTGTATAAACATACATGATGCAGACATTTTTGCAATCGACAAAATTACTGATATCAACAGACTAAGAAACTGATTTGTTCATTTACATTATATGAGGCTATTGTTTTAAAGTCGCTAACCTCCATTTTTACTTTTTTTTTATTAGGATTCTGTAGTCCACTTTTCCATCATGTGTATATTCATACAATATCTTGCTCGTTAAATAGGATTAAACATCATACGCCATTTTTTATATTTTATGACTAAAGTTGATTTTTTTACTAAGTATTCGCTTTTTTTGCAAAAAGGAAATATTCTATTTGCAGTCCTAAATGTGCTTTTGAGAACATCTCAAAATGACAAAATTTAAAACTGACATAATATGAAGCTAAAAGCTTTTTTATGAATTGCTTTGAAAATATTATGTGGGTAGTAATAATTATTTAGTTATAACAATTTATAACAAGTTATAACAATTATTGTAGTCTAAAATGTTTTTTAAATAAACTTCAAATTATATAAGTACAATGCAAATATGAAAAACATTCAGTCAGGTCATTTTGTCATTAGTGTGTTTTGATCAGACAAGCCGTTTTAATACATCATTTCTTGATTGCTCCCTCATTGCTCCATCCTTGATCTTCTGAGCGACCAAGAGTCTCCACCACTCCTTAATACATAGGTCATGGCATCAAATGTTGTCAGCACTTACGATCAATTCAATTGATCGGTAATTTATAGTTACATAATATTAATTCTGATAAAAATGTCAAAACACTATATTGACATATTATTACAACGAATATTGTCAGTTTGAAAATCAATAAGTTTCAGCACCTAAAGGTACATATGTATTGATGCGAGATGTCTGGGACTCATGACTACTCGTTTAAAATCAAATTCCGCCTGTTCGATGCTTGCATTCTGACGGTGCTGCTTTACGGTAGTGAGTCATGTGACCTTACGAAGGCTCAGAGCAACCGTATACTGAGCTCAAAAATAGATATTTGCAGTGTATACGGTGTGCGGTGGGGTATAACATTGGGAGTAATGATGAGATCAGAGAGCGGACCATGCAGCCTCTCATCACACTAAAAGTGGAGAAGCGACGTTGAACTTGGCTTGCCTGTTCGTCAAGGTAACTGGATTTCGGTGTCCTGGAAGGCCGCTAAATACCATCAGCAGAGTGTATACGGCACGCTTGCATAACATGAGAACATGCAAGAAGACTGGTGAGCGGCACGGATTCTTGGAGGCGCAGTGTGGTATTTATATGCTCTACTCAGGAGCGGATATTGTCAAAGAAGAATGTTGTTTTTCTCAAATTGTAATATCTACAAATGATTTTTCTACGCTGTAAAGAAATCATTTTAATGAGACTTCAGTGACTATGTATAGTTGCAATAATTATGTCAATTTAATTTAATAAAAATAATAGTTTTTTTATTTGGTTTAATTATACAGGTGGTGGAGAAGGAAGGTACACAGATCACAGGTTTCTGTAGCAACAAAATAAGTCAGTGTGCCGACTGCAGATACATCTCCATTGTCAAAATTATAATCATAGACTTATCCTATAATGTAATCCTGTCAATGATGTCAACTCAGTTATGAACTAATATAGGTACTCTTTTAGAAATCATGTATCAACTACTTTGTAAAGTTATATTTTGTGTACAATAAAATAATGTATATATTTTGTGCATTTTTCTTTTTTGACTTGATATAGAGCATTACATAATTTAAAATGTGTGGAGATTTGAGGAACATTCTTAATCCACTCTGGTAAACAACCGGACATGGCAACACAAGCAATGCACACAATATAATAATGACACACCCAGCAGCTTGTGGTCACGGCTTCCTTGACATGTCATATATTGCGTGTTCAAATCAAGTCACGATCATCAGTTTGGATATAAGATACAATGTATATTCTTTTGAAACACAGACTTTACTCTTATTTTTATACCACTTAAATTATGTTATCAGAAGAAATTTAAGATACAAGAATTATAATAAGTCGAGGAAAGCGCTCCGGAGATGAGCGTAACGTGGTATGTGCGTTGAGTCAGTCAAATCGCACAGTCACATTGCTTGTGTTCCCATGTCTGAGTGTTTGCTGAAGTGAATAATGAACATCCTCAACTCGCCACATAAAGCTATCTATATTTTTCTACCCTACGAGTAATTATGTAAAACCACTGAACCTATTTCAGTGGTTGATAGCATGATTAACCAAGAAGAGTGAAACAAAGTGTTAAGTATAGTGGTATAGTTTTAACACATGCATAGATTTATTGTCTTCACAGATCGTTCGGTAGTTTTATATTAGTGTTTGATTATATTTTATTATTCATTTTAGTCTGTTTCCGTGGTCCTCTTAACGTAGAGTTAAGTAAACTCAGTCAAAACGTACTTGAGTGTGTGGTGACCTCAGTCTTGGGTAACTGCTTCTGAGACATTTCCAGGCATAAACAACTAGTGATGTTAAACTGCCTGATTAAGATCTGGTGTGGTGTGGGACAAATTGGTTTTGATGGGTCTACGTTTATATTCTGTATAACCACAGACAATAAACATCGAACTTATGCGACAATTAAAGTCATATAAGGCTTCTAACTCTGTACATTTTATGCATACATGATCATATGCATTCAACTATCATACATAGTATGGGCTTACATAATATGCCTTTTTGACGAGATAATTAGTATTGTCGACAATAAATTTACACAATGTGTAAAGCACCTATTATTTGTGGAGAATGTGACAATATAAATAAAACAACAAATTTCAATTCATAATACAATATTATATTGTATGAATTTTTATTAAAAAATAAATATTTGCAGCATCGCATACTAAATGAACAGATTTAATCAAGAAAATTTACATGAGATTTCTGTGCTTCTACCAACCGCAATAAATGCATTGAAAAGATATATATATACATCAGAATATGTACATCAAAAGTGATTATCCTCAAAGTAATATAAAATTTAAAATACCCTCATCTCATCATAGTGCAATAATGAATGGTGCTCACTAAATGTGCATTTTATTCCTAATTTTCACTGTAAATTAGGAAGTTTTCTCGACGGCCAATTTTTTGGTTTTATCATTTTCTGGCTTATTGGTAATTTCATCTACATAGTCCCTAGAATTTCCACCCAACTTGGCTGCAGGGCTATGTCCCCTCAGTCTCTTCATTGCTCGCTTCACCGCCTGAAAATCATTGTTTATTATTCACAGAGATTGTGTTGCCATTTCAATAATGAATACAAACAATACTCGGGATACTTTATCCGCGGTGTACACATTCACAAATAAAATACTGATTAAGTATCCATTAAATTATTTAGTCTATACTGTATAGTTTTTATACATTTACTATTGTATCTCAATCTAAAAATATTTTTGTTAACAAAGAATAATCTGAAAAATGACAACAGCAGGAAGCAACGTTGCCACATTAATCACTGTTTTACCATCATTGCACTCGTCATCTATGCATAATTACATAGTTAGTAAGTATTACATAACAATTATTAATTTTTTTCAATATCACAAGTTTAAAATTGTAAAAAAAACTTGTAAATTCATCTACACGCGCAATTGTTCGCGGCTGTCAATTGTCCCGGTACTATACACAGATTATTATTTTTTTCTAATAACCAACTACATACTAGGTAAACATACTGAAGTGAATCAATATTATACAACTTGGAAAACCCACAGAAGCATACATATCTATTAAAAAAATCCTATCTTGGATTGTACAATTAATCTATCTACAGTAAAACCCTGTTAATATTATGAACACTGTTAATTCGAAATGAATGAACCATAATTATTGTATCGGAAAGAGAAACAATTTTCCAAAGTTGCAACAAAAAAGAGTTTTACAGTTTTTTGCCATACATTTTGTATTTTATATTTAAATTACGTATTTTCATTAAAGAATGCGTGTATGAAAGAATTCTGTGTATATTCAGTATTGAATAAAATAATTAAAATTAATTATGTGATGTAAATTACCCTGAATTCTAATCCATCGCAGTGCTCAGCAAACATGATTTTAAGAGGTTTAAAAAAATGTGGCAGCTTCCATAATTCATCCAGGGTAACCTAAAAATACAATTTTTTTTTTAAATTAACAATTAATGTAAAAAATAAGTAACACGTGCATGTTAGTTGATGAATAAAAACCTTAATTTATTTTAACTTTTAAAGTTAGATGCATTCAAATGTAAATCATTATGTACATACATAATAATATGTATCTTGAATTATCTCTGGGGATTCGCAATATTTGAATTAGTGAGTTAGTAAATATAAACGCAGCATCTCGGAAAGACCAAATTCCAAAATGAATGTCTTTTTTTTGTGGGGCAGTATTAATTGCAATATGCCAAGGCTGTCTATAGTCAGGCCGCGGTACTAAATGATGAGTTTCGAATGTTTCGATAATAGTGCTAGTTATTGCGTAATCTCATTTATAATATTAATTTTAAAAAAATTTGGATTGTCACTGCGTGTTCTTCTTTCTTCTTTCCTCGATGTTTCGGGCTCGTTGCAGAGACCATACTCAAGAGATAATGTAAATGCGAAAACCGATCCAAGTATATCAAAAAGGGATCTGTTTAGCTGAGAGCAAACGTTGCTTAACCCGGCCGGCGCCGATGTCACACACCTTGTACAAATCGGCCAAATTCGCAATGCGCATGTGTATAAATCGATGTCACCGCGTCCATATTTATCATACGGGACTGATTTTTTCACGTAAATTTGGCCTGATTTGTCCTTCTCCTGCCACCTATGACATATTTTAAAAGCATTGGTTCTAAATATAAAATAATCACCAAAGTTTCGAACCAATTCGTACGGCCAAGTTTTGCCGGTCGACAGAAATCAGTTTGAACTGCGCGCCGCGACTGCGCAGTATACGACAGACTTTCAACCGAGCGGGCCATTGCGCGGGATTGTATTTATCGCATACAAGTTGAATATTTACCGCAATCGTTGATAAATACTTTTTTTGCTGTCTGGTGTACTTATCACATTAAAACTGGCATGATTAACTATTGAACGTATGATTTTATTTTACCGCGATTTTTAAAATACTTTTTGTACTGTCTACCGTGTCCCATTTTAGTGAATGTGAAAATTAATACTGATATCAATAACTATTGTGTGTGAGTTTAATGGTTTCTGTGATTTGGCGTTCCCTAATACTGTAGTTAAACATTTTAAAAACATTTCATAGTTTTATAGTGCGTAAATATGGAGGAAGAAAATGTGCGTACTAATGAGGAATTGGACTCAGATTATGATATGTCGGAAGAGGAATTGGAACAGCATGAGACTGATCATGACGTCGACGATACGGACTCTGACGAGCCAATTGAATTTTTGCGGTCGTGGAGAACTGGCCCGTATATTCCAATAGTTCACGAATTCAATGATTGTCGATCTGGCGTGACATCGAACGACTTGAACGAATCCTCTCCCGAATGTCTTTTCTTTGAACATTTTTTGAATAAAAATATAATGTCGGAAATAGTGAACCAAACGAATACATTTTTTAACCATTCGTACAGTGCGGGAGACCTTGGACCGAAATCGCGATCACACAATTGGACAGACACGTCAGTGCCGGAGTTGTATACATTTTTTGCCGTATCAATGCTGATGACTCGAAATAAGCACACGTCGATAGAGGAACATTGGAGTACCGATCCTTACCTGCATGCAGACATTTTTGGGAAAATAATGGCTAGAAATCGATACCAACTTATTTTACAAATGCTTCATTTTTCTGATCCTAGTGTGACCGCCTCAAATGATAGACTAGCTAAAATTAGATTACTGTTAGAACACACAAGAACAATTTTTAGGGAAACGATGATACCGTATCAGAATCTTTGCATAGATGAGAGCATAATCGTGTTTAAGGGTAGATTAATTTTTAAACAATTCATTCCTTCCAAAAGACATCGATTTGGAATAAAAATGTTTGTGATGTGTGACGTAATGACAGGATATATTATTGACTTTATAATTTATTGTGGGGAAGGGACTGACATACAAGACAATGAAAATCTCGGTATTTCCGGTGCGGTAGTGACAACGCTAATGAAAGACTACATCGGGAAAGGTCACACCTTATGGTGTGATAACTGGTATTCGAGTCCGGCGCTTTTTAAATACCTTCACTCTCACAAAACGAATGCTTGCGGTACAGTGAGAAAAAATCGTAAAGATATGCCAGAGTTCAGCAAACTGAAAAAGGGAGATACCGAGTCTAAGTACAATAGTCCACTTTTGGCTCTGAAATGGCACGATAGGAGGGATGTTCACATGCTATCCACCCTCCACGATGCATCATTTGGACCAACGGGAAAAGTGAACTATAGAACTGGCGAAAACATCGAAAAACCAAAATGTGTTATAGATTATAACAAAAATATGGGTACGGTAGATAAGTCCGACATGATGCTTACCAACTTGTCGTGTATGAGAAAGTCGATCAAGTGGTATAAAAAGGTCGCATTCCACATGATCGACTTATATTTATTAAATGCTTTTTATTTATATAAATTTATTAAATGTGACAAAAAAACATTGGGCGATTTTCAACTCTGTGTAATAAAACAATTAGTGAACAAATATTGTGTGAGAATTTCAAATGCACCCCTGCCCAAGCCGACAGCGTCAACTAGCGATAATCCCGTACGATTATTGCCCAAAAGTGCAACGGGACATTTGCCAGAATACATTTTACCGACACAAAATACCGATAAGCCTAGAAGGAGATGTTTCGTATGCGGGAATTCTAAAAAAAATCCGAAAAAAACAAAACTCTCTCGCTATATGTGCCCAACGTGTGATGTTGCGTTATGTCTGTCACCTTGCTTTAAAATATATCACACGTCAAAAGAATTTTAAAATAGGTTTATTATTGTATTTGTTTTTTTTTTAATATCTGAGTTCGTGTTAATTTATCAATAATATTCAATAAGTTAAGTGTTTGTGTAGTTTAAATATATTAAAAGGGTCCCCTTTATATTTGTTTACGACTCAACCCGAAGACATTAATATGTGATTTATCGATATGCACTTGAAAATTAGTAACACTTCAATTCGTGGGAACGTAATGCACAAGTGTCGAAATAGTACACACCGCGCAGAGCTCTAACTATTGGCTACAAAATGGCGTCTTACGGTGAGTTCTTTCAAATTTGGATAGCATTCGTTTGTTCGAGTGTTTCTGATATTATAACTGATTTATTACGGTTTTTTAGTGTGTCGAAATTATTTTAATGGTTTTGGGTTCTCGACTGGAGCTGTGACATATTTTTTATTGCTTTTTTTAGTATAGAACAAAGACGATAATGAAATTCATGCGTAGTTATGGTGCGTCATACGATTTTTGAGGCAGGTGCCGGGTTAAGAGTAAAAAGTGTATTAGTTTACTGTGTTGGTTGTGATGACCAAAGATAACCCGATTGAATATTGGATTTTGTTGAAAGTGCCGGAAGTCAGTGGCAAATGGTGGAGGTAGACTGTGGAGATGCAATATAAATAGTGCAGACTAAACTTTGTCAGTCAAACTTAATTGTTTTCATTGAACAGTAATACAAATTGCAAATGGTATTATGTAGATAGTTTTTAAAATCCAATTAAATCCTGCCTCCTATTCATGTATAGAAAAAGTAGACGTGCTTAATTTATATATTGTCAGTCATATCGGTTTGTCTCGCTTCATTCGCCTCTCAATTTTTCATGTCACCTGCTCCAAATATAAAGCCTTATTTACAATGTGGCAGTGAGGAATGGTGGAGGTAGAGTGTTAACACAATGCTTATGGGCCCTTTTAATTAATTTTGTAATTAACGTGTTAATTTGCATTTGAAAAGCAATTAGCAAAAACACAATTTTGTGCGGCCCGTAAACAAATTGTTAAGATCCGACATAAATAGCGCACACTAAACTTTGTCAGTAATACATATTTGTTTTCATTGAACTAAGACTACAATGTAAGTTTGTTAGTTTTTAAAATTCAATTGAATCCTGCGTAAACTGAGCCATAATAGATATTAGTCAAAAAATATTCATCCATTTATAAAATATTTAAAATTATGCCATTAAATCATGCATATTTTTAGATTTTTTTTATCTAGGGTTCAGTTAGGTAGGGCTTAATGAATTTAAAAAAATAGTCAATCTTATTTGTAAAATGTATTCTTAATTTAACGAAAACAAATATGTAAGTGTGACTGAAAAAGTGTGTAGTATTCTGTCAGAACGAAGTCAGAACGTCCATAGCATACCTAAACTACTATGGTTTGGTTAGGCCGGGTTTAATTGAATTTTAAAAACTAATTGACTTTCTATGAATTTACACAATGTCAACGACTGCGGTTATTCATTACTCTTCATGTGTTAAATGCAATAACCAAATAGGCCGTAGTATGAATGCAGTTTCGTACATTATTTTTTAATTTAGAATTAGTTGCAGTAACCACTCTCCCATTATCATTTATTTACCTGCATAAAATCGAAAGCTACTCCAATGGAGTTGGCATTCTTTTCAAGGTGAGGTGACAGTCTTGGAATGCGCGCATACCGCTGGCTAAAATGCGTGAGCAGCGTGAACTCAGCATTCATTTTTTTTCCAACCATGACTGCCTGGCCTGCCGTCGAGTGCATTTTCCGTCTGGCCTCATTTATGAGATCGTCTTCCATCGTTGCTTCGTGGATGAGGAGATTCGAATTTTGTCCTGGTAAATACACATGAAAATGGTGAATCAAAAGGACATTGGATACAACAGTTACTAGAAATATGTAATAATAATAACATTAAGTTAATATTAAATTTTAGGTAAAGTACAATATGTTAACAAAAAACCATTTAAAAAAATATAACCACAGATTCTTATGAAAAGAAATATGGATTTATTCTAAACGTAACAATAGGTTTAATATAGGTACGTAATACTATTTTATGTGATCATTAAAATATGTTCATTGTTATGATGAGAAAAGATACAGCATTATAATGCACCGGTGATAAAGGGTGGAGGTAGACTGTGCACACTAAACATTGTTTAGTCATATTACTTATTTGTTTTCATTGAATAAAGAATACAAATTGCAGACGGTGCTGGTTAGTTTTTAAAATTCGATTCCTGCCTAAATCAAACCATCATGATGGTGTTGGCTGTGGAGATCCCGACAGAAATAGTGTACACTTTGTCAGGATACTCAATTGTTTTCATTGAATTAAGAATACAAATTGCAGATGGTCTTGGTTCATTTTTTTTACAATGTTTTTATTAGGTCGTATTCTTATTTGTCCGGTACAAATCTTGCAATTGATTATTAATTAACTTCCCGACTAGCTATTATTAGCGACTAGTTATTAGCCATCTTTAAGTAGAATTAAATTCATTTTCAGTTAATTCTGATTTGTATGAAAAGTTATTCGGAAGAAATCCGTAATCCAATCCACTTTATTGGTTGCTAGGAAATTATTAATATATACGTGTGTTAGTATGGAAATCAATATGAGTGTCAAAATGACATTTCAGTATTATTTCTATCAAATACATTTTTTTTTTATCGTTTAAGCTAGTCAAGTCAAGTTTATATGATTCAACAGAAAATTTTAAAACGTATATAAAAAGTTCTTTTTATCTTGTAATTATTTTAATTCATGTTACTCATGAGTAAACCAAACCATAATTCATAAAAAATATTCTTCTATCTATAAGACACCTAATATATCACAAATACTCCATTTTCAATCTACATATTTGGGACACTTTCCTTGTTGGTCAATTCTAGAAATATGTGTCACATTGCGCGTCAAATGGTGCTTCTGGAAGACACTCTTTTGAATAAAAGATAGAAATGCTAAACCTAGTCGCCATAGACCAAGACTTTAAAGCCAGATTTGGTTTATTACATAATGACGACCAAGCCATAAAACACAAGAAATACAAAGCCCGCTTTATGTCTTCAAATATTACTAATATTGAATGCGCATTTCGTTCACTACATATTCTTTAACGTGTTTTTTAAGTTTATTTTATATTTAACCATGATCGAGAATTGTACCTTTTTACAGGCACACTGTGTTCATTATTCAATATGTTCAGAAATATCTGATATGGTGAAAAAATCATATATATTTGGCGGTCTCGTTGTAGAGAGACGAGACCGCAGTAGTAGGATGGCCAGGAGGAGAGATGAGAAGTCGAGATTTGGTGGTTGCTCCGATGGACGGAGGAGCGAGTTTTAGAGTCGGTACAAGAATATATTACAATACTTATGATACTGTTCCGAGGTCCGAGACTCAGTAGATGAAATGCTGTGCGGAGCGATACAGAGACCGTTATAATCAAGTGAAATGTCCAATCAATTATGATCCGCTATTTATCGACCGACGCACAATTAAATAATATGTTGGAATGACTATTCAATAAATTGTGAATTTTTGAGGTCAATTATTTTGTTGAGTTTACGATAATTGGATACTGGCCGATTCTATGTGAAAATGAATATTAATAAATAATATTATAATTGAGATCTGGGTCAGAGGAATCCGATGACAGCCACATATATTTTAAGTAAAAATAATATCTCACCAATATCAATCAGGCAGTCACTCGGCATTGTGTCTCCGGAATATGTTATTTTCTTCGATTGCTTTGTAGTCATTGTGATTCCGAATGAGTTGGCACAGTGCTTCACGGGACAGGTCTCCAAAGCAGTTAAGCCTAGAGTTTCTAAAATTGAATTAGTAACTAGCGGTACACTCGATTCAGGGTCTTTAACCTAAAAAAAAATACATGGTATTTGTATTTTAATAATTTAGATGCTGAAAAGTCAAGTGATATAACTGACAACTAAGTTAAACAGCAGTTAGGGACAATTTTCACAAATTTCGCATGTGCTTTTAAAATTCTCATTAAACGACGATGGAGGCACTTGGGCCCTAGTAGTCAACTGCATATTCGATGGCTCCAGAAGGTATATAATCATTTCTCTAGCGGTTGTCCACCCGCCGAGCAACATGTCAGTCCATTGTCAATTCATATGCTTATTGACCTCTATTACATCGCATAGTCTTTGTAATCTTTCGACGTTGTGCTTTACATGAACCTTTCCATGCCACATTGCGCTACTCGTAATTTTTTGATATCTCTTACATAAAAAGTCCATGTTTCAGACACATATGTGAGTACTAGTAGCACACATTGGTTGAACACTTGAGACAGAATAGGAGATCACCTTTAAAGATACGTACATAATTATGTATATACCACCATCATTCGGCCCATTAGGATCATAGAAACCAATCTCAATTTTTACCGATTTTGATTTGAGTTACGTATGGTACCGGACGTAAAATAACATATTACATCAACATCAAAAAATTCAACAGATAATAGATAGTTCAATGCGTATCTGCTGAAAACAGTTTCTTGTTCAACGGTATGTAAATTATCTTGCATTTGGTTTTTTCTGTAAAGTAGAGAAAACTGAGATACGTTTCTTTCGTCTCAAGGGGCCGAATTGACAATTTTTGTCCAAGATAGACGTGGTTGTTGACTTGCTCGATTTGAGTAACATTGATGAGGATCATTTTCGGTTCAGCAAATCAGTTTGTGTAATCATGTAGTCGTTTTATTCGTTACATGTTACGCCCATTAGTAAATCAATGGTTGTCAACAAAATTTAAAACATTTCTAAACATAAACAAATATCTATGATTTGTCTTGTCCCACTAATAGATACTGTAACTAATAAATACAAAAAAAAACTCAATCTCATGTACAGAATGTTGCAAATAGTTATGTATTTGGACTTGAATCCCTTGTGGTCTCATCCCGTGTAATGACATATATATTTGTACTAAAACGAGAACTTACTAAGGATTGGTTGGAAATCAGTCGGAACTCTCGTAAGATTCTTTCAAACCTACGATCGTACAACACAAGCCAGCTCATTATTTGCTTTGGTGCCAACAGGAACAGTCTGTCATCATCTCCTGATTTATTTTCATTGGGATTATTAGTTTGTAAGTGAAGTTCATCTAATGCCCTTCTTCTTGCTTGGAGAACGCCGATCAAACCTAAAAAAATATTTATAATATAATGAAATAAGAATTTCAAAGAAAAGATTCTATTTTGAGACAAAAACCTAAAAGAAATCTATACTCACTGAATCAAGTGAAACATTTATTATTATAATCAGAATAAGTTACCGATCGATTAGTAATCAAATTACCGACAAAATACAAAAGTTTTTCAAATTAATATCAATGGTTCATTTACAGAATTAGTGTAAATCTTGCTATAAACAGGTTTTATAAATTTAAGTGTATATTTCAATTTATGGGAAATTTCGAATTAACCATATTCGTAATAACAGAGTTTTACTATATATGAGTATACTTCAATATATATGGTCAAAAGCTAACAAAAAAATACATATTCTATACCTAATTTTACATAATATAAATATATGAGGCCCGCTAATAAGCGTATGAAAAAAATATTTATAAAAAATATAACTTGAAATTAAGATAAAACAAATAAATGTCTATATGTCCAATTTTATTTTGCTTATATTTATTGCAATAGAGGTTTTATTGACTAATAAAAATGGGCATTATGTTCTAATTTTAAACACAATACTAGAATAGAAAAAATAATGTTAACCCTTTCCCGGCGACCGTATTCCAGTAGGATACAGCTAGTACGTAACACATGGGCGACCGTATAGCAGTCAGATACGCAAACCTTGACCTGTGGATAACGCAAGAAATATTTTTCATGCGGCATTGAGAATTTTTTTAAAAAATAGCCCGATCCATCCGCCTACTTCCACCTATATAACTTTGTCAAAAATATGTTGTTTTAATTTCATAAACATCGATCTTTCGAACCCTCTCGATCTATTGAGATTCGCCGGTACGATTGCATCAGTTCAAATCTACGCGGTATTTTTTAGCGCCTGCGCACTAGGTATACAAAATATTTTCATTCGAGTTTGAGTGTGCGCCGAGTGATTTATCGTGTCAAGTTGAATATTCACCGCGATCTTTACAACACCATGTTTGCGGGAATAAAATAAAACCAAACAACCGAACCTGTGTCATCAAAATATTTATAAATATGTACTTGAACTTGTGTTCTGGATTATGTCATTTATTTTTATTACTCATGGTCATGTCGTCATGTGTCACCCCAATTGTTTGAAAGTCATAAATCGAGCTCATTATTGAAAGTCGTAAATATGTCGTAAAGATACGTCCACACGGAATGAAAAAATATAATATATTATTATATTTTAGTTAGGACGATTGCGAGTTTTACCAATAAATTACGAACTACTATGAAGGAATATATAAAACGTATAAATAAACGTAAGTATAAAAAAAAACACACGGGTATACAACATAATATAAAATGTAAATCATGGAATATTGACTTTTCAACTATATTACATATTATCTTTGTATGCAATTTAATGTTTATGAAATTTTAAAACCTCACGCAATAAATGTTTTTATAGCACTTTTACAAGCACGCAGCAGATTTTACAAAATAAATATTGTTTTTTTTATAAAACATAAAACGACAATCACTAACATAACACAATGCTCAATAAAACTGAAAAGTTTAATCTAGTAAAAATCCAAATTACACTAAAAAAAGAACATAAGAAATTATTACAATATTTCAACCACTGTGGACTCAACTTTACGCGACCCATAAAACTTGTAATAATATGCGACACAATAAAAGCTATTATTTTCAATATTTTTAACGGCATTTTTAAGTGTTTCTAACATGACTAAAATAAAATTAGTGTCAGTGATTTATTTCTTTTCATAGGCGCACAATCTCAATGACGCGTTTTTACGTCACAAACATGGCTGCGTATTTTTTCGGTACAAGGGACTATGGACGATTTTATTCAAGCATTCACAGCTAAATTAAACAATCGATTCTATTTTTTAGTGTGGCACTTCGAACCTTATGTATCTAGGCATGATAACAGTAATACCAGCTATTTTTAATTGCCGTATTTATCATAATATAGCGAAGCATAGCATTTAGAAAAATGGTACCGCAGAGAGAGCCCCTTTCATATTGAAACTGACGCGGCGGCCGGGTTAAATGAACATTAGGCTTGAAACACAAAAATGTTGTTCATCACATATACTGAATAGTCAAATACGAATTCAGGTTATTTAAAATATAACAGAATATTGAATGTCATCAAATGATGGATTTTTCATTAATTATCACATGAATGAAAACTAAGTAATGATCTACATGTCACTAGTGTTAAGGGTTGGAAAACCAGGACAATCCCGGAATTATATGATTTTTGACAATAAATATGTATATTATGTTTTTGTCAATTTTCACTGGTATTTGTTTGATTGTCACATGTGTTTCTTCGTCACACTGATTAGATGATCCACAGGTACACTGAACAGAGTGATAGATTGGGCGGTATGAAACATTAAATTATGGTAAGGATTCTCAGAGATACTCTGACTCCTTGTGCTCCCCTTGAAGAGCAACAATAGCAGAAGAATGAAAATAAGATAACATGATGGTTTGTTCATACCTAAATGATGATCCGCATGTAGATGAGACAAATAGATAGCTTTTAAATTGCATAGAACTTGTCCCACATGATCTTTCCCGTAAAACCTGAAGATCTGACTATAGGTTCCTTCTCCACAATCCATTAATATTGATCGGTCAGCACTGAAACATACAAAAATGTTAGTCATCATTCATAATTTATGGCATTACATATTACCCTTGGCTGGTCTTGGTCTGGAGGTGCAGGTATACATTTTTATTATATTATATTCATATTCTATCTGCATTTTCATATGCCATGTGATCTTTCCACCTCAATAAAGTATGTACAGCTCCTTATTATACCTTTGACTTCCAGATGCCATCTTCTTGTACAACCCTAAAGATTCTTCATAAGACACTTGTCTCAAAGATATCCATATTTGTCTCATTCTGTCAAGTAATCTGATCAATGCGTTTATACCGGGTGCCTGAGAGTTTTATATGGAGATGTTTTGGTTACACAAATGTTAGTACTAAAACCTTTTTATAGCGATTTTCACTAATTTTGATAAATTAACCATAATAATCACCGCTTAAGCTCAAACTTAACAAAAGAAATATAATTATATCGGATACGGAAACAATGTTACGTTTTTTTTTTTTTTTAATTTTAGGTCTCATTGATTTCGAATTAACAGGGTTTTACTGTACATATTTAAATTTCTGATATTTGAAGTAATTTCTTTGAAGACCTTTTGTCAGTATTGATTGTAGATCACTGTTTTTTAAAGCTTAGAAAATAGTCAAAAACCACAAGCAGTCACTTTGGGAGAATTGGTAGCCTGATGAATTACAGGAGTGCTGTGTTTGACCAAAAATACAGCACTCCTGAAACAGACGCAATGAATGAACAGCCATGATTCGACTGCTAAGTTTCCACTGCCCATAAATAGACTTATGCAAGGTACAAGCAACACCAGGTAGGCGAGAAGGCGGGACATGAGTCATTCTTCACTGACATGCACCCATCTTTGAACTGGTTGTAACATTCTTTAATTTATATGATGCCTAAGGTATTGTCGTCGAAAGCCTGTTGATTCGGATACTGTGAAGTTATTAATAAAAAACAACTGCTCAAATCAATTTGTCATTTTACGTGAAATGAAAATCCGACAGGTGCTCAGTACAGTCCCTCACTCATCAGCTAACTGCCAGCGACTGATGCTCATTGAAAAAATTCACGTATGCATATGAAGAACCCCTCTACCTTTCAATAGAGGAAATCCGCATGCTTTATTTGTTTCTGTGAGAAAAATTATGTTCGGATACTTTATATGTCTAATAAATGTACTGGAAGACAAAATGGCTTCCTTCAAATAGCTACCAATCGGTAAGGCGTGCTTAAGTTCCTGTTCACTGTCTTATTAAACGATATTTATCAATCTTGTAAAACTTATAGATAATGTTTTCGTCAAAAATATTTTTTTATTGACAATGCTTTCATTTAAAACAAAAATTAGAGAGTTTTGCTGTCTCCTAAAGAGTTGTTTCGAATCAATGAGCGTTACATGATAGAATGATGATATTGGCTTTACTCACTCAGTGTGCACCATGATACCGCTGGTGTTTCTAGTTTTATTAGGAATACAGGAGCCGGTTCCAAAGAACACTACCTTGGGGAATTCCTCTCTTTGACGCTGACGTTTATCAAAAGATTCCTGTAGCTCCTGCAATGATTCTGCAAAGCCTTCCGAATTCATTGTTTCTGATACGTAGTCATCAATGTCCAATGTCAATTCTAAAGATCTTGAAAAAAAATACAGACACAAGATTAGACACCATATTTGGAAATACATCAAAGGAAAGTGACAAAGGAGATTGAATTGCCATGGTGATGTCAAATGTCTAATAATTAGAAGAAGCAATAGTTCAATGCATTATACTACAGCATCTAAACTAAAGGACACGTGTTGTGATTATTTTGAAAGATAGATAGATATGTATATTTCTATGAAAAGTAATATGTACCTATATATTTTTTTAGTTTTCGTTTAGTTATCAAACGTTCAGAGGTACACATAGTATTTAGATGTCTAGAGACACTATTATCCATTTTATTGTGTCTCATTATTTCATAAATGACACCCAACCTGAGCAAAGATTATCTGAATTAATTTTTCAATCAAGGTCACCCACCGATCGCTGAATAATCAATTGCATAATATTAATTGTATATTTTCAATTGATAGATACAAAATCGATGAACAATTCAAGTGGCAGAGCACACTGCAAGAAGCCGTGCGATGTGCCTAAAGCAAGTGCTTCTTATGCCTCTTGTGTCACGCGCGCATCGCACGACCAGTCGCATTGTGCTTTGTCGCTTAGATTGTTTATTTTATCTCCACCCTCAGAGTTTATTGCACTGCGATGTCTGTTCGAACGCGCGCTTGTCCAATGATTGTCGAAATATTCATTCATTCAAAAATCCTTTGAAACTAATAAACAATAATTATTTTAATTGATATTTTTGGTATCGATTGTCTCTCAACTATACTTTAACATAACTACGTATAGTTTGGTTGAAAACACAAAGTAAAGTCACAGTGTACAGGTTAAGATTGTGGAGATTTTGGTGCCGGGTCTCATTGAGTTTATTGGCAAGTCAAAATCTCTGTTTTTAAGTGGAATTTTTCAACGTGTGGTGCAGAAATTTCACCGGTAGAATCGGTCACAATAGAGTCAAAAATCAAGAATCAAGTTGGCCTCGAACCAAGAGTCCATCGGTTAATAGACTTAAGTGCAATCAAATACAGCATTGAAAACAATGTGAAAATAAAAAAATTCTCTATCTCTATCCGCTGCATTCAAACAAAACTTGCGCTTACCTATCCAGTCCTTTCTTTGGTCTTAAGTGGAATGTTGTGAATGTTCTCGCGTTGATGTATCGGTCAGTATCTGCCGGAAGAGATGACGAAGCACCTGCAACATCACTTTGCACGGGTTTGTTGTTTTCAATAACCATCGCTTCCTGCAATAATTTAAAACTCTAGTTTAATCTCTACCATTATAGTTTGGTTTAGGTAGGCCTTAATGAATTATAAAAACTAACCAGCACCATTTACAAATTGTATGCTTAGTTCAATGAAACCAAAGTGTGACCGACAAAGTTTAGTGTGCATTATTTATGTTGAATCTTGACAACCTACCTCCACCCCTCGCCACTGCTATCTGACCACTTAACCTACTCGTGATGAACTATTTCAAGTGTATTATTTTTGAGAAGTTTTATCATAACCTTTTCAGATATCGAGATGAAACTCTAGTAAATTGTTAGTAATATGTAGTCCACAATCTGTGCATGTTTCATCAATATTGGTCTAAAAGTTTCTCAGTTATAACAGAGCAAACTGAATAGTAATTCAAAAAAAAGCTTAGGTATTATGGATATAATCAAAAGGAAAATATTTATAAATTACACATTGCAATTTTATTATTAGTATATGATATGATATTATTAATGGTTGTTGATCGGGCCAACCTTCTACCAACACCAAATACACTCCAAAACCTCGAAACAGTCGACGAGTTTGTATATCTTGGATCGACCATCAGTGGAAAGGGCGGATGCGAAGCGGAAATAAGAAGGCGCACACACAGATTGCAAAAAATGCGATTTTTCGATTGCCACAAAAATGATGCTTGTGCAAACATTAGTGTTCTCGATATTTCTATACGGAGTCGAGTCGTGGACCCTGAAGGCAAGAGAACGGAAGGCAATTGATGCCTTTGAGATGTGGTGTTGGCGCCGAATGCGTCGCATTTCTTGGACGGAGCACAGGACGAACCAGTCAATCATCCAGAGACTGAAGATAAAGGAACGGCTCTCGACGATTCTGAGAAGAATTCTGCAGTTTTTTGGACATATTGTCAGGCGCGGACCGGACAACCTGGAGAGACTGGTAGTTTTGGGTAGCCTCCAGGGAAGGCGAAGCAGAGGAAGAGCGTCTGCGTGATGGAGCGACCAAGTGAAAGAGCTGACTAGGGGCACCATCCATTCTGCCCTGAGAGAAGCGGAAGATCGAGAAGGATGGAAAGTCTTGGTCGCTCTAAGGATGGCGAAATTTAAATGTGGTCACGATCCTCAGCCATGAGTGCATGACCAAGAAGAAGAAGATATGACAGAGCATCATGACTATACATATTCTTTCCTACAAAGTCTACAGATTCCGGCTTAAGTCTTAAAGATACTCCAAATTCTTCACCTGCGACTTTTATACAGCACATGGGCCCTTAATGGGGTTCTACTGTATAATATACATAGTAAATGTGGATGATATAATAATACTGTACCTCCTCTTTATCATTCAAAATACTTGCAATGTCAATTATTCTATTGTCATTCAAGTTGAGCTTCTCTTTGTCAATATGTGGAATGCCATCATCCTTTATAATTGGAAATATGTTCTTGTCGAGGATGTGCAGCTTGTGCTGGGTTCTGTGCACCGCCACTGATCCAGAACACGTGTTTTCTTCGTTCACAATCAAGTGGTATGTGGTAGAGGAGAATGTCTTCATGAACGCTTGATACCTGAAAGAGATAAAAAACATAAAAAAAATGACATCATAAGGTGTCTTTCACACTTTCGGGGCGATACCAATTACTCTCGAGGTTTGCCCACATAATGAATAATACCAGGCACATAGAAAAATGGTTTGGGGAATCCATTTTGAAAAAATATCCATTATTAACAATTTATTTTTGATTTTTTAAGGTGGTGCGATGGAACGATTAACTAAATCTAACGTGTATCATTGACTTCTGCATTTACCCCGCCTATTACTTACACCTTCTCGTGACTTCAACGGCAAACCCCCACACTTTTCTGGGTGCATTCTCCATACCCAGACTATCCACATTTCGAGAACACCTTGCCTGCAGCTATTAACATGGGTACTCACCTACGAATTATTGTGACTTGTCGCATCCACATGTGGTTATCGAATGGGTGTGGTCCAACGGTCATAATTATTATTACTATCATTAGTGTCCGTTTGTCTCGACCCCGCTGTCTTATCTTTTCTCAACATTATTATATTATCAACATTAAACCACACATTGGATGCCTCAAATGATTTTCCCATTTCATGAGTTCCACTGACACAGGCCTTGTTTGTCGTGTCGTAGAAAGCCAAGAGGAGAGACGTCAACCCGTTGAGAAGACTATTCGACAGTCAACTCATCCAGGTCACGATCCTCAGTCATGAGGTCACAAAGAAGAAGGAGAAGTAATATTCTATTCACCTGTTGGGTCACTAGTGTGGTGTTCGATGTGTAGGTCGATAATGATGATAATGACAAAGTCTACGATGTAGCAGGGTGAGATTTATTAGCAGCTTATCGGTACAATAGTACATTATACCCTCTTGCGTCCTGAGGTCGTCGTGTGAGGACGTTATTTAAATATTTTTTACTACTGATTTGAAGTGATACTTGGACCACATTTGACTTTAGTGGTCTTGTTAATACATTTTTCTGCCACTAGAGCAAGACACTAGCCCATGACATTTTAAAATAAGGTTTCAATTTGACTCAAACATACGCAAATCGACACTTCGTGAAAATGGCCGCCGAACGCACACCTCGCACATGTAAGTGTTCATTATTAAATATTAATACTTATTTATTAAATAAATTATATTTTTTTTGAGGTTCACAATGAATCATAGCTATTTTCCATATGCTTTAATTATGTGTATGTGTTTTTAGTAACGCGTAATTGTGAATTGAAAATTCGGTACACACACGCGTCAGTCAGGTCTGAGTTAATACGTTTCACACGAGTATCCAATTGTAATTAGGTTATGTTTTTTGTTTACATTTAGACGAATTCCTGAATGCTGCCCAAATTGATGAGGTTTTGGAAGACACCGATTTTGAAGTTGAGGATGGATACGATTCGGACGATGGGAACGACTTCTACATCTTGCACGTGGAGGCAGACCACGTACTGGAACCAGACCAAGAATTGGAACCAGAGCAAGAAGTCGCATCCGAGCCCGACATCTATTCTCAACCTTCGACATCGCAGTCCAGGGTTCTTCCCTGGCTCACAAAATCGTAAGTTTACAATGTTCATAATATATAAATTTGTTTCATCTATCATCTAGTGACAAGTTATGTAATAGTTTCTCTTTCATTACATGCTTTTTCAAAAGAATCAATACATGAATTAATTACTTGTAAAAACATAGTTTTGCTTGTGGTCTGAAGATTTGACGAATGGAAAATTAAACTGAATACCTACATTGTTTCATAATTAAATTTTTCTATTGTTTCAGTATGCCGAGTGTTGGACCACAGCTGGACGAAGACCTGGCCACTGTGGGGCATGGCGTCGATAATGTGCTGGAGACCTTTTTCGACTACTTCAGCGTTAGTCTCTTTTCTGCGATAGCAGAAGAAACAAATCTTTATTCTGCCCAGAAAAGGGATTTACGGTCGGTGAATACTAGCACAAAAGAGTTGATAGTATTCACCGGCATCCAAATAATGATGGGCACGCTGAAGTATCCGCAGACTCGAATGTACTGGTCGTATGATATGAGCCTTCCGATCATAAATCAGGCGATGCCTAGAGACCGGTTCTTCGAACTGCGGAACCATCTGCATTTTGCCGACAATACTGCTGACCGTTCAGGCTCCACAGACAAATTGTGGAAGGTAAGCCCGTTTTTAAACGAGGTCCTGAAACAATGCCACACATTGCCCAGACCTGCTCATAACTCCATCGATGAACAAATGATACCGTTCACTGGCCGCTGTGAACATAGACAATTTGTTCCAAATAAGCCCAACCCGGTTGGGCTTAAAAATTTTGTTCTAGCGGCCAGAGATGGATTAGTTTTAGACTTCCACATTTATGTTGGGAAAGGAACGGTATCAGATGGAGATATGAAGCAGTTCGGTCTGGGTGCTAGTGTGGTAAAGTTGCTCTGTCGGACTCTCCCCAATGACTCCTCCCGCATCATTTACACGGATCGATTTTTTACGAGTTTGAAGCTAGCCGATTCGTTACTTCAGGACGGGATATTCCTTACTGGAACCGTCCGAAGTAACAGAATCGGCGATGTCATAAAAAAGTTAAAAATAGATAAAGATATGCGCAGAGGAGATTGGGATGAGAAGGTTCGACAGGACGACAAAGTCTGTGTTGTCAAGTGGAAAGACAATAAGTCAGTCTTATTGCTTTCCACTGCGGTCGGCAGTAGCCCTGTTGGCACCTGCACGAGGTGGTCGAAAGAGGCCAAAAGGAGGATCAATGTCACTCAGCCGGCTATTGTAAACCATTACAATAAGTCAATGGGTGGCATTGATCTTTGCGATCGGATGATCGCATATTATCGAACGTCAATGCGAACCTGCAAGTGGCCGGTAAGGGTTTTTAACCACTTCGTGGACTTGGCGGTGGTAAATTGCTGGCTCATGTATATGCGAAATTGTCGACAGGATAATGTCCCCCGAAGGGACACTATGGGCCTGTTATCATACCGAATTCGGTTAGCGAAAGCTATGATTCGGTATGAAGGTCACGTAGCCAGCATTTTAACACCGCCAACACGTGGTCGGCCAAGAAATGTGCCAAACCAGCCAGCTTCGTCATCGCTGGATGATCCTCAAGGACCACCTCGCAAACAAAGGAAGGTTATCCCGGCACCGATCCCTGAAGTCCGCTTGGACACCGTCGGGCACCTTCCTCGCTTCCAGGATGCTAAATCGGCATCAAAGTGCCGATATCCTGGATGCAAGTCACGGACCAGGTACATATGCATTAAATGCAGTATGTACTTGTGTCCTAAATTCTGCTTTGAGTTGTACCACACTGTGTAAGGTACAGCTCAAAGCAGTTTTCTATTATGTCTTGTTTATTTGTAATTAATTTAAGTGTAAATAAATTTAATTAGGCTATTTTTATTGTATTGTATTGTTTTTTTCATTTTAATTGTATTATTTTCTAATAAAAATGTCTTAATTCTTATCAATGTTTTACTTTTCTGTATTATTTTCATGTATGTAGTATATCTAAGCTTTATCTGTATAGTGACCTGGGTTGCACATATGTGCACGTAGTATATTTTACTTAGTATAAAATAAAAAAATCTAAAAAAAATTTTTTTGTTGTTTTGATGATGTTCCTTTCACATAAAATCATTAAAAAAAAATTTCTGATGGCTGGTTCTTCCTCGGGTCTCAAGAGGATACAATGATAGTTACGAGCTAGGTACTTGGATTCAAGTGACATTGAGATAAATTATTCTTCGTTATTTATACAATAAAAAGTAACACATTAACATAAAATTCTGGTACATAATCATATTAGACTAATTATAGAATCAGCGTTTTAAATTGAGTAGCGAAAAGAAATATTATTTGTTATTACAGTCGTAAGAAAATATAATACTATGAAAAATGATTATTCGGCTAATACACCGTAATGGTATAATGTGCTGTGATATGATGTAATAATACACCGTCTCTAATTTCGCCAATCGACTTGCTGGTCTAGCTAAGTTGTTTACTGGAAATGGATTCGCTGGGAATATATTACTGCAGAGTAATTTGATATCTTAAACAATAGATATTTGATCACTTATTATTCCGCAGCTACACACCTAAATATATTTTTTTTGTTCCTGGGGTGTCCAGACCTGAAAATTCCTCCCCTTGTGTGCTCGCCTGAATAATATAATAATCTAAAACATACTGTACTTACTTTTCATGTTTCATAACCTCGTTGGACGTAAAGTGGAGTATGATGGAGGGTCGATTGTCAGGATTAATGTCAGGACCCTCTTGGTGAATTTTGAAATCATCAGTTTCAGCCAAACTATCCAAAAAGCCTATATCCGGCACGCCCAAGACTGAAAGTTTATAATAATTATTTCGAGTCCTTAATATGATTTATTTTATTAATTTAACTGGCAATTGCATGTTAGAACTCCATTGTAATGATTCTTAATTATTCTACACTACAGTCTGAATGTGTGATGAAAGACGCCTATTCTATAATCCAGGAAAAGCTTCCTTAGGTCATCCAAGGAGATTTCAGAGCTGGCTGCAACGGAAAGAATATCGAGGTAGAACGAAAGATAGTGCCCGTCAAGAAGCTACCACACGGAGGATGAATCGGATTCAAACTGGTGTAGAAGCGGGGATACTCCAATGATTCTACAACCTGCGAATGTGGCGCTGAGGAAACTACGGAACATGGGATGGTCTGTCCAACTGCAGCACGATATGTTTAGAGCAAATGACGCGGCTATCACGGTGGATAATGCGTTGTAGAGAAGAGTGGCAATAGAAGTATAATAATACTTGTAAATTTAATTTTTTGAATAATGATTTATTTGGAATTTTTGGTATATGCATTTTAAAATGGGTGACAATACTATTTGTGGACCGGCAGATGAAAAGCACTGTTCTAAAGAGTGCGGTAATGGGAAATATGTTGGGCAGCACTGGCGTAGAGGACCTGATACATGTAACACATATTGTGATCAATCACAATCAGCGTTGCCAATTTCAGATCTAGCATTTTTGAATAGGCATCTGCTTCCAAAATTTGCATCTGGCATGTAACGTTAAATCTAGCATTTTTCGACACCGCAAACAGCTTAGAACTTCTCATAATAAAGCTGTAATATTCCAGCTGGTTTGCTTGAAAATCAACATGCTGGTCTATACCTTACTAGGCAAAAATACCAGGTGACAGTGCCAACTGTCAAATTCTTGTGATGTGTACAATGCGCAGACAAATATATACATCTGTAGTATTCTTGTTCGGGGGAAGATAGGTGTATTGCAGATGAAAGACGGTAGTAATTGTTTGTGATGATGGATGAGGCGATAATTTATTTACCGTTTCAAATAACTACAAGGGTACAATATATGCTATATAATAAATATAACGGTAGTTCGGTGCGATGTGTCTTTAACGGAAACTTGTAATCGAGTGAGATGTCCAATCTATTCTTACCCGCTATTTATTGACCAGCGCACTGTGAAATAATATTATGTTGAAATTATTATGAAATCATATTAATTCGTAATGTTATGTAATTGGAGACTCTCTCATAACATTACAAAATCATATTATATAGGTACCTACTGATTGTACGTGAAAAATGAATATTTAATAAAAAATATTATAATTCAGATCTGGGTTACAGGAATCCGACGACAGCCACACAATGTTTTTTTTTATTTTTTATTAAGCTACCAAGTCTCAGTTGAGTCTTATTTAGCTTCCACACAACGTGACTTTGTGAACGCTTTGAATTTATAATTTGTTATGTTCATTATACGTAAAATAAAAAAAATTGAAACAAAGAAATCTTAAAATTTTATTAATACAGGCGGACCTCGACTTACGAACGTTCGACTTTCGCACAATTCGCTATTTCGCACATTTAAAAAAAAAACATTTTTTTAAAACGTCGCGCTGGCCGTGGGGTTAAGACATAATAAGATTTATAAACAAGAGTGAGAAACAGAAAAACTGCAGTGTTGATAGGTACGAACAAAGAGAAATCAAGGACTTATAAACTTCGCACGACGTTCTGATTGCGGTGAATCTTTTTCTTCAATCGGACGTTCGTATGATACAAACAGGTCTACTACTATATTATGTTCAATTTTGAAAAATAAAATAAAAATTAAGGAATACGTTCAAAATTGTGGAAATATATCTTTAAAGGTTGTTTCCAAAAGACACGGCATAGTTATGGATGAAATGGAAAAATATTTGTCATCATGGATCGACGACCAACATCAAAAAGATGTCCCTCTGAATATTTCAATTATTCAAGCGAAGGCTCTTAGTTTGCACAGAGATTGGAAGGCTAGATTAAAAGAAGATTCTAACACAATTTTCAAGCAAGTAACGGTTGGTTTATATTAAATTCACTGGAGAATCGGCTGATTTTCGCGGAGAATTTATTTCCTCATTATCCAAAATTATTAAAGATGGAGAATATTCCTCTAGCCAAATATTTAATGTACGAGGGTGGGTCAATAATTCCTTAGAAAAAAGCATTAAAACAGTTTTTATTTTTGTATTTTTTTTTTATTTCTCAACATAATCTCCTTGGAGCTCAATACACTTGGTTAGACGTTTCTCAATTTTTTTTAAACCGTCAGAAAAATAAGTTTTCGGAAGGTCCTCAAAATAAGCATTTGTCCGATCGATGACTTCTTCATTTGAAAAAAAAACGTCCACTTAGCCATTTTTTTAAGTTTGGGAAAAGGAAAAAGTCACTGGGGGCTAAATCTGGCGAATACGGTGGGTGGTCGACCAATTCGAACTTCAATTCTTCAATTTTAGCCATTGATCGTAAACATGTGTGAACACGGGCATTGTCCTGATGAAAGAGGATTTTTTTCCTGTTTAAATGAGGCCGTTTTTCTTCAATTTCGTTTTTTAGCTGGTCCAATAAAGATGCATAATAATCCCCTGTTATTGTTTTTCCTTTTTCCAAATAGTCAACGAAAATAATTCCACGTGCATTCCAAAATACAGTAGCCATAACCTTACCAGCTGATTTTACGGTTTTCGCCTTCTTTGGACATGGTTCGCCTTTCGCAATCCACTGCTTTGACTGTTCTTTCGTCTCGGGAGTATAGTGGTGTATCCATGTTTCATCTACAGTCACAAAGCGACGAAAAAATTCATCCGGATTGCGTTGCATGAGCGACAACAGGGCTTTAGAGGCCACCACCCTATTGCGTTTATTTGTCGACTGTGAGCAAACGCGGCACCCATCTTGCAGAAATTTTTTTCATGCCTAATTTGTCATGTAAAATAGAAATGACGCTACCTTTTGAGATCCCTGTAACCTCAATTATCTCACTCAACTTTAATCTTCGGTCACTTAACACCATATCGTGGATTTTATTGATCATTTCTGGTGTAGTCACCTCTACAGGACGTCCTGAGCGTGGTTCATCCTTTGTTGATGTACGACCACGTTTAAATTCATTTAACCAGTTATAAATAGTTGCACGTGAAGGAGCAGATATGCCGTGAACTAAATCCAACTCATTTTTTATTTCCTTTGCTGTTAACCCTTTTATATTAAAATGTTTAATAACAGCTCTAAACTCAATTTTCTCCATTTTTGTAAACAAGCAAATTTTTTTTTTAAATGTACGAAAATAAAAAACAACAACCTGACCAATCTGATTGAAACTTCGCAGCATACTGAATCGGTAGTGCCGCTGCATGAAAACAAACCGCTTACAGTACTAGTCGCGCCACCTGTCGGCTTTTCTAAGGACTTATTGACCCACCCTCGTAGATGACACAGGTTTATTTTGGAAAAAATGCCTAGTCGTACATTCTTATCTAAGGAAGAATCAGTTGCCCCTGGGCATAAACCTTCTAAAAACCGATTGACATTGCTTCTTGGTGGAAACTTGGCTGGTGATTTAAAATTGATGCCAATGTTAATTTATCAACCAGAAAATACCAGGGCATTGAAAGGGAAGGATAAAGAATTGTATCCAGTAATCAAATAAAGATAAAAAAAAAAACCTGGGTTTACTGCGTTAATATTAAAAGATTGGTTCACTTTACATTTCGTGCCAGCAGTTAAGCAATATTGTAAAGTTAATAATTTACCACTTAAAATAAGAAAAAGAATAGTGGCAAACAGTTAACTCTTGATAACTTTTTAAGGGAAACATCCGCAAACCCCACTTAAACATGTCTCTTAAACATCTTATATTTACTTGATAAATACATATTTCAAAATACACACAATTTAATTTTATTTTACTTCCCTCTACTTTCGAACATTCAACATTCGCACACCTTTTCAGGAACCAATTATGTGCGAAAGTCGAGGTCCTCCTGTATACTATATTATGTTACATACATTTATTTAAAATTTTATGACTTATTATTCTATTAGTTGTAAAATACTAAATTCTTTTTCGATCTGTAAAAACGATGTTTACAATTCTGCCGTACTAAGCACAGAGGCCGTAACTGACGTATTTAGGTATTTTCATGTTTTTAGATATTTGGATTCTGCAGAGTTTTTGTATAGGATCGGTGAATAAATCCAAGCCGTAACTGCTATAGTTACGGAGAAATCAAGGGTTTTAATAGCCGTATCTACGGAGTTTGAGAAATAAACTCGATAAATACTAAGCGATTTGGTTGTAACTATCATTTACTAAGGCATATTAGCCGTATCTGACATATTTATGGCTAATATCAATACATAATAATAATAATAATAATAACATAAATCAAATTTTCAAGGTATGTAAACAAATCTTAAACCAAAATTAACTATTATAGGCAAATAAAATAAATAAAAAGTTCCCCAGTATTAGCAGGAAAAGTAAAATAATATGAAAGCTCAGATCTCCCACTTGCCTAAAATGCAGATACGGCCTCTGTGCTTAGTACGGCAGAATTATTGTGAAACTTTTTCAATTTTGAATAAAATCTAGCATTTCATTCTGCCATCTGGCATATTTTTGTGAATGACAGTTGGCAACACCGCACACAATATATGAGATGTGAAAGTATGTAATATTGGTTGTTTTATTACCGCATGGTGGGGTGAGAGAGGTTAAAGAACATACCAATAAAAATTGGGCCTGGATCATCAGGAGTTCTCACATCTTTTGCATAGATAATTGAACCGTTTTCTAATGTGACGTCTTTGCCATTTTTTAGTAGACCCAGCATTGGACCGGGTTTAACACCGCTGTTTACACACCTCTGCAAATCCAGAATACCTGGACATGGCTAAAAATAGAAACACAACCACTTTATTATCAAAGTGAAAAATAATTAACTTATAAATAAGAGAAAAAAACATTATTTTTAACTGTTCCTATCCTGTGATGGTGGGTCACTTTGCAAATGTTCTTAAATATTTTATATATCAATCATTAAATTTACATGTAATTCATTTAATATTTAGCTATTCCTAGATCAACCGACAAAATAATTAGCAAATAATGACTAAGAAATATAAATTTATAAATCTGCAAAAAGTTGGTAATCATGTTATGGAGTAATTCCAATTTGAATTGTTTCATGCCCTCTAAAATCAGGTATAATGCTAATTTCTTTATGTTTTATGTACATGTTCTATATATCGGATGACCATGATTTTTTATTCTAGCATACATATTTATATATAGACACATAACCCGTTGTTAACGCTAAGCTGGCTCGCACATCTTAACTCGACATTGTCTGCGGTACAGCCATAAATCAAATCTTCTAGGAACGTCGCACCGATGTTTCATATTGAACCGCGCACATAAGCACCTGAGTCGCGCGTCATCTCTCGAAATGTCAAAATATACTCTGACTATTAACCGGCGAGCTTGATGACCGTATAGGAATGATCAACTCGGAAGCCTGTGCGTATGCGTGACCGTAACACTGGTGGCTTCGACTCGCAGCGCGAATCGTATGCAACTTGTTGCTTGCAACACTAGATGTTTTGTTCAAACTAAAATGTCGCATTCCACCAATGTGCAGAGCTCCATTTGGCAACGTGTGTTTTGTGAATAACGATGACGTCACATCGGCATATTGCAGACGAGACGAGTTTAGATGTGCGAGACGGCTAACCTACATTATCGACTTTTGGCAGCAGATATGTTTTCAAAACTGGTATTTCCATTTTAAAATAGTGTCTTATCATAAAATTAGTATAGTCACGCAATTTGACGGTATAGGACGGAACGTAATGTATTAGCTCAGTGGGAGAAAGGTTAAATAGTCTGTACCTTTAGTTTGCAGATATAAACCATAGAGCAGGCGTTTTCCTTTCTCGGCGCTTTCAGTAGATTCTCAATATCATTATCAACCAACATTCGTTTTCCTGGATCTAAAAAAAGTCAAAACCATCTTTATATATTACTATTGGGTATACATAAAATTGACTCTGCAGGCAGATTTGCAAGTTTTTTTCAAAAAGTATTACAGTGAAACACCAATATTACGCACACGATGGAACGTTTAAATTAATTTATAATATTGAAAGAGTTTTATATAAAAAGAGATATGCACCAAACTAATTTGTATAATTTTCAATAATTTTTTTTGTCGGCCCTTTCAAAACGTGTCTAGAAGTTTGAACATAGCAGTTGGCCATATCACAGTTCACCGTGAGATGTATCGAAAATAGGTTGTCGTATAGTATTGAGATCAAACTCATACCAAAATAAAACATACAAAATACGTAATAAACACCAACAAAATACATAGGAGACAAATTAGTAATACAATCTTGTCATTCAAAAGTATGTTAGCAAGTAGGTGCTCTTAATTAGCAAATCGTATCAATCAAATATCTGATAATAACGACAGCGTTATTTTGGCCACCATCTTGATATTTTATGGGCATCCAATTGGAAAATGTGAAGTTTAGAGTGATGATTGATATTGTAGAATTAAACATTAGAAATATTGAACTATACGTGTTTAGGTTGTCCCGATTTTTGCTCCTAAATCCTGATTTTTTTTAAATTCCACATGGTAACAATCTTGATATGGTAAAATAATTATCTGGCAACACTGACCATAACATGTCCAAACAGAATATCTATCAAATCAGACAGAAGAAAATAAGTATGTAGGTAAATGAGAAATACAATCATACCTATTTATATAAAATTCTGGTAGGGGCTTGTAAGTATCAAGTCGAAATATCTAATATCAAAATAGTGTTCTTATTGAATCTAATAAAATTGTACCATTACTGTCGCGTAATATTTTGATCTCAATGCTATACGGCCATCTCTTTCCGGTAAGAGAGCGCACGTTGAACAGTACTACATCGAAATACAACCCGTACAATTTACATGTAACACCATTAAAAGCCTAAAATCGAGGTTTCACTGTATTTAAATTTTTGATTATATCTATATACAATAAAAATGATAATCAATTGTTACTCACACTCATGCGCATAGTAATCTGTGTGGTCAACCTCGACAGGAGGATTAACAGAATGATCATCAGATAAAAATTCTGTATACTTAGTGAGATCATCATTTTCTACTGGATTTGGTGGTTCCTTTCTGTAAAATTATTACTTTATTATGTATAGGTACAGTAGAACCTCGATATAACGAACTAATGCAGTGAGGGGGTGTTCGTTGAAGCAGAAAGTCCGTTATATAAAAACACAAACAAAAGCCTGTTTATTCGTCTTCTGATGATATATCCAGACACACCCGTTAAGGAGTGTCTAAAATTATGAAAATGCGTGTAATATAGTTGATTTTTGTTATCTGACAAATATTTTATAAATCTTATTAGATTTACGAGATGCGATTTTATCATTAGGCAGTGTTATTTCTTCTTCCTCGCTATCTTCACTTCTATCCTTATTTTCAAAGATCATAACTTAACAGGGTCACCTTCATCTACCTACTTCTAACCATTGTAAAATAAGTAATAAATGCATCCGTTCACTTTGAGTAAACAAATTAAACTGCTGTGCAGCTGTGTGAATTAGCGGCCACCGTTGCAAACGTCAGTACTACGTTTAGCCTACGACCAGGACAGCATTATGACTTGAATTCGGGTGTGAGAGGTATGACGTGAAAGCGGTGACACTTGTGAAACACAACGGTGAAACAAGCGTAACATTAACAGGCGTTTTTAACAATTTTTACATTTGACAGGATATTTTGTCCGTTATATCGAGGTTCTACTGTATTTGTCTTGACTTATCTGTATATCTATCGATCTATCTGTAATGCATGAGAGAAAACATATGAAACCTCCACTCTTCGCCACTGGAACATGGATATGGATTTGGTCCATTCAAACTTAAAATTATTAAAAAAAAAAAAAAGTTTATTTTTAGAGCTCCTTCTTCCAGGCACTGCAACTCTATGTGGGTCTTGGCCTCCATCCAAGTATGTACAAAACTGCTTCCCATCAGTTTAGGATGCCCAACGTCTTTAAATTCAGTGGGGTGTCATAAATCGTTGGGCGAGTCTTGTTGGGTGGATGTTTTATATTAAATGCGCAGAGAACTAATTTTGTGCTGCAACATTTCATGGACATTGTAACTAAGAGCAAAATACTGTATAGCATGGGTAGTCAACTTGGTCCCTACCGCCCACTAGTGGGCGTTCCAACTTTCATGGTGGGCGGTAGGGGTTTTAAAAACATTTTCATTATGTTTTCATAAAATTCCCCAAATATGTGGAAAATGATATTCAGTTTATTGATACCTTTCTCTACCTCATATCTTGTGGAACCAGGCTTTAGTGCTGTTATGACCAAAGAAAGAAACCGCCTGAGACCTCCGTTTGTTCCTCACAAAAATTGAGCCAGATATCCAGTAAGTATTTAGTTTTGCAGCATCAGCCTCAGGGATCTCATTAATAATTTGATTAATGAAATGTGATTTTATCAGACTTCATGCTTCTATGTATGCAAAGTATAAATAAAAAGATAGATTTAACTACAGTAAGTTGTTTTATATTATAAAGATTTATTCTGCCAAGCTTAGCGAAAGTCTTTGAAAGTATTTGGTAAGTAATTATTATTATATGCTTTAACTTGCTGTAACTCTGCTTCATAAATTTTATAAAGTAAATTTACTTTTTATAAATTACCATTACTGGGGAACCGGTGGGCGGTTGGAAAATTTTACTATTAACAGAGATACAAAAGTGGGCGGTAGGTATAAAAAGGTTGACTACACCTGCTGTATAGTATTCGATTCTTAGGGGATTTTATGGAAATTAAATAACCTGAATAATGGGACATATTGTACAGTCATGACAGAGTCTTCGAATTGTGTAGTTCGATCGCATTGCGCCGTCCTGATTTTCATATCTTTCAGGAAAATAAATCTTCCCGTTGCCGTGAACAGCTCATTCTGAAAATAATGATTTATAAGAATATAAATATATGATAGCTTCACAGTCCCGAAACAATTATAAAAAGGGGAATATATATTCGCACAATAAAATAAGACTGTTAGTCGGCTCTCACATCTAAACTCGCCTCGTCTGCCGCACAGCCATAAATCAAACCTTCTAAGAACATCGATCCGGTGTTGCATATGAAGACCGCGCACATTTACCTAGCAACAGTCGCATGTAACCCTCGAAACACAGATATTTGGATGCGGCGATTGGCGAGTTGGTATAGGAATGACCGATTTGTAGGTGTTCGTATGTGTTCTGGCGTCTTCGACTGGCAGCCCGAGAAGCATGCAACTTGTCAATTGCAACAGTAGATATTTTTTCCCATTCGAACAATCTGTGGAGATCCATTTGGCAACGTGTGTTTTGTGAATAACGATGACATCACATCGACGTATTCGACATGTTGCAGACGAGACGAGTTTTGATGTTAGAGCCAGGTTAAGTAAAGATGAAAATCACATCAGAAATGGATGGTTTTTACAAATGAATGATAACTGTCAAATGGTAGATTTTCAAAATGGAAAGGAATAGTTCTCACTTTGGGTTTAATTGAACTAACTACTAACACCATTTGAAATTCCTATCCTTAATTCAATGAAAACAAGTAAGTATGAGTGACAGTGCGCACCATTTATGTCGGATTCCTACAGCCGGCCTCCACTGGTATGTCCTAATGATTGTTATAATAGTCCGTTTACACGTGCATGAATTGCAGCAAGTGTAAACACATATTATCGTACAAGTTGCAAGACTGCATGCATGGATCAAAAAAGTTCAGCAGCTTCTGAATTTTCACACGATATTTGCACATGTGTATTGGAAATAGAGTGGCAAACCTGACAAAAAAAAAATACAAACTACACCGTGGAGAGCATCTTGACATATACCGATTTTCACAACCTGTCCGAACCCGTCAAATAGCAACACACGACAACAAACGTGTTCGCTAACGCCTGAAGAATGAGGTCGGCGAGACAGTCAGTACTTCTGTGTGTAAACAGTTATTATCGCAATAATTTAATTTACACGCTATTGGTGCCAGTAAATCCATGTACGTGTACTGATGTTATAATTGAAAGATGTTTATTTTTAATATATAAATAAATAGTGTTTACATACTAGTCCTGGCGGTCCATGTATTGTAATTATAGGGACTCCGACATCTTGAAGGGTGAGTGAAATCCCCGGAAGCCCTCCCATGACATCCCAGTTGGCAGTTGTTAAGAAGACATGCTCGAGACGGGCGAGCTTCATTTTGTGCTCGTGGGATAATCTTTGAGTGCCCTCACCGCAATTGAACAAATACCTACAAAATTCAGTTTTATATTCTTTGACCACATCCGCTACTGACAGGGAAGAACACCACACAATATGGAGATAGTATTACATCCGAGCCTAAGACGTTGAAGAAAATCTTCTCAACTAGTCCGTCCGCCTGTCTAGATCAGAAGTCGGCAAACATTTAATATGGAAGATCGAATTAGAGTAGCACAATGAATTAGATTTTTAGAGAGACCCATCGATTTACATTGTCATCATCGGTATTACAGCCCAATGTGGGTCTTGGCTGTGTCCAGGAAATGTCTTCATTCTACTGCCTTAGCCTCACGGATGCTGTGTCTTTTTTGACACAGTCCGACGAACATAATTGAGATTTTCTTTTTCCCTCTGATCTGTTGAAGAGGAGCCTCTTTGGTGATTTGGCGATCTGCCCAATGGAGTGACTCCACTTGCATGTGTGAGACAACGGGATCATCATACAACGCGTACTGTTTGTGGCTGTACTTCCCTCGCATCCAACTTAATATCTTCCTTTAAAACATATATTTTTTTAAGGCCTTGATAACTCGATATTTGAACCAACATCTCCCAAAAGAAAGCGATGCAGAGAAGCTACATGCGACTGACTGAAGTGAGAGAGCTTCGGATAGAGATGTCAGAATGACGGCCAATGTCCTGAATGGTCTGTAGCGCCAGCCTAAGTAATTAGTTTGTAAAAAAAAATGTAAAAGACCACGGCCTGCCAGGTAGCGCCATAATACTTTCCGGTTTTTAAAAGGTTAAATGTATTTAGGGTGTCAGAATATTAAATATAGATAGGTAGATGTTCGATAGTACTACTGTTGGTATTCAATATCTAATACCTACTAGATCTAATTTTTGATTAAAATGGGTTAACTAGTTTTACAAGATAAACTGATGATATTATGGATAATATTGTCGCTAATTTTCTACAAACACGTATCTCAATTTTTGTCAGTTTTGAGTTGTTTGATGTAATGAATTCAGAATTTGAATACGCACGTATTCCACTAACACGTATCTCAAAACATACTTTATAACATAATATATTTAACCAATTACATAAACTCGTATTACAATAAAAGACTTTTATAAATACTATAAACTCGTATCTTGAGTTACGTGTTTGTAAGTATATAGAATACTGAACTCCGACAGATGATTATACTGAAGCTCTTTCTCGTAAGTCAAGATACGTGTTTCCTGCAGTAATATTGTGGAATGATTCAGAGTAAAGTTGCAACGCATTTTCGTATCTCTGACAATATGACTGATCGGTCGAAAGTAGAGTGCGATAAATTGAAGAAACATAACACTTTTTTCATGAAAATATATTTAACTATACGAAATGGATATTTCATAGAAGAAAATTTATTTCTAAATTAAAAACTGAGAGAATATAGTTGTTATTTGCCTCTCCTGAAAAGTTGTGTTTTTTGAGATACCGACTACCTCATGGAATAACACACTAACTCTAAATTATCAACTTTTCAGGAGAGCAAAAAAACCATTCAAAAAAATGTGTAGCAAAAGCCGTTTATTATGTGCAAATATTATTTAAATTATAATTTATATCTTTAAATAGAGTATCATTTAAGCATACAATCAACTTTTGCAAGAAAATAATCTGGGAAATAATACCCTAAATGTGTTTTTCCACGTTAAGTTTGACAACTAAAATATTACATCTAGATTTGGTGTGATTTTTCCCGTTTATATATTTTTAGAGGGTGTATATATCTATACTTGGTGTGTTTTTCCACGTAATTATTTTTTTTTTCATAAAAAAAGTACCACGTAACTTGAGATGGTGTTTTTTTTCATGCTAATTCTGAAAGATAATCTTAAATATCTCGACTTAGAGAGATTTTTGTTTTGACTTTTACGGGGAATGACATACTATGTGCTCTTAGTGTTTTCTCTCTCGATGATATTTGATTAAACCAAAAATATGTTTAGATATTCTGATGGAATATGAAGAGATTTTTTAATTAAACAATATTTTATCCCAATAAACTGTATTTTAACCATTCAGTCAGTTTGAGGAAATTGTTTTACAGAACATAATATTATAGTAAAATAATTGCAAAGTTACTTAATGAATATTCCACTCAACATAATAATGATTGGTAGTATAAATTAAGAAATGATAGGATAGTTTGTTACCTATATATTTTACGTAAATTACGTTGCAGCATTATAAACGTTATGTAAATTAAACTTTTTTTAAATTAAGTATAGGAAAACTATCATATAATATACAACTGTATTCTTAAAATTAGATTTAAAATATGTAAAAATAGTACTTATAAGACTTCTATACTTCTATGCAGCTACTTATTTCTATCGCACCTCACTTAGCTGTTTGTAGATGCCAAAGGTAACAATTAATAGCCATCCTATCATGAACAGTGAGATTATAGATGGCATATTATTTTCTCTTATAATGAAAGACTCATACTTCACTTTGTGACACAGTTAAAACTTTTGTAAATCAAAACATGCTGTAACAGTTGTAATGCGATTTTCTTTTGCACGATTTATATCACCCTGTTTCATCTCTCTCGAACGTTCTGTTAATAATAAATGTTGCTGATAATCACTTTATTTTTTATTAAATATTTAATTTACTCAATTATTGTTTCCGTTCCTGTTCAGACGAAGAAATACGAGAAAAATATGCCTTTATATTGGCGTTCAGTAGCAATTGGAAATTGATATTATTTTGATCCAAATCATATGCTATATTGGGGAAACATTTTCACCATATTCAAATTCTCGTCTTAATATTCTTTTTGGCTATTTTTTCTAACATAGTGGGATTCTTTTCTTATGAAATATATTATTAACATGTTAAATTATACTATTTTTTTTGCTTCCTTGAGTGCATGAGAACGGTTGTTGTACCTGCCTTGACTATACAATAGCAATTCTGACTCTTCCTTTTTTTAAAAGCACTCACCACCCACATATTTGAAATTGAAAGTGTTTGTAAAAACATAGTTTTACATACTATTATTATTTCGTTATTGCATGACAAACCATAAATAAGTGCTTTTAAACGTCTTAAAGAAGCTGGTAGTTTTTGGGTTTTCTTTTGCACTGACTTGTCATATCGTAAGATGTAATCCCATTGTTTCTCATGATTGTCAATAATACAAAATGAATCAAAACTAACTTGACGTTCGGATTCACTCATTTTTTGGGCACATATTTGAATTGGCAAGAATTTTTACATAGTGCTTCCATGGTACAAGTCTTAAATTACAGCTCTCTTCTTTTTCTCGATTCAAGTGTGTCAATTTATAGTGAAAATACTTTGTACAGATGCACTAAGTAGGTACAACGTCATGTCTGATGACGTGATGTCTACAAGTGCATTTATGTTTCAAGGTGGAAAAGTACTGACAGAAGTATACTGTTATTTATTATGCTCTAAAATAGAGCGATATATTTCATTCTGTGTAAGATCTGCTGGAGATTTCGTAATTTCTTCGATCAAATCATCAATCATTCCCAAATCTCCTCCAAATTTTTGCGTCTTAATGGCACACTGGAAGAACAACTAAAACCCGACAATCCAGGATCACTAGGACTATTCGGAGTCTTCAGATGGGGATAAAATCAACCTGGACTATCCAATTTTCACCCAAACATGCAATAAATCTTTTAGACTTTTTTTACTACCATATTTATCATAAAAGTATAGTAAAAAGGTCAACACATGTGCAAAAATAGGCAAGTATTACCTTATTTACTTATCACAAGTCGTCATGGAATCAATACAAGAAGAATAATTATTTTAGGTTGTAAATTGGAAACTAATGGTGCAAATATGCATTTATACAATGCTTACTAATGATAGGAAGACGTTATAGTTTATATTACGAAACACAGAATATTATAAACATTGAAAATCCTGTAGGAGCCAATAGTACAGACAGAATATTTAAGGTTGAATCATTTATAATTATAACCTAAAAATGTGTTGTCTGAAATAGGAGATTTATTTTTTTATTGTTTCCATCCTTTATTTTATTAGTCTCTTGAGCTTATTGTAATATTCGCCGAGATCTAGTTGGCGACATATTAATTAAATGGAATAGTTCATAACTTAAATCCATTAGAATTTAAATTCAAATTCCAATAGTACCTACCATAGGCCGATAGTATTAATAATAATATTAAAATTAGTCATTTGTACACAATAACAAAAATAATACAATTTTACTGCCACAAAAGCAATTTGTGATAATGAAAGTAGGTGCGATTCATTACAAAGGATAATGATTTTTCAATACAGTGTTGTTATATGTTGATAAAGGCGAGATTTGAAGGTGAAAGTTGGTTGAATTAGTGTCATATTCCACGGTGAAATCATAGTTAAATGATACACTAAAATGATTTGTGTAGGGAGCATGTATATTTTTTCCGAGTAATAACACACCAACTACAAGTGGATTATTATTCCATGTAATTTAAGATTTTACAAAAAATGTTATATAATCATAACTCTACTTACGAGAATTATTTTAAACAGTATTTTGGGTGTTTTTCGATTTTTTTCTATGCAACAATAGCTCAAAAAACATAAAACACACTATTTCGAATTGGTGTGTTATTACATGAGGCAGTCGATACGTGTTTGTAGAAAATTAACGACGATATCTACAAGAAGTTATTCACACAATTTGGGAAGGACTATCCTCTAATAAGAAACGCCGGAAAATCTTCCCAATATTTACGAAATGATGAAATAATTCAGTCTTATGATGTAAAGTATTGTAAAGCTAACCTTGATTGATCTGTGAACATATATACAGATTTTGGGCACCCTTCTGACCCGGCCCCCAAAACCTGCAGATGTACAGTTCCAGGAACATACTTAAGTCCTCTTTCTTTCAATAACTTTCGCTGTTTTTGAGCCTCGCTTATGTGTTTGTCGAGTGGTCGAGGCATCTTCTTTAATAAATCCAATACGGTTGAGTTATCAGACACTGAAAAGTGACGGCTAGAGAAAATACATGAAAAATGTTTTGGATATTTCACAAACTTTTGAAATTGAAAATTTAAATTAGTAATAAACATTAGTATAACTTTTTAACAAATCGTGTCATATATACTTCAAATTTTGACAGCAATATAACCTAAAAATTGTCCATTCCGAAAACTATTGCAATATAGTGTTGCGATCTTTTTTATTATTAACAAAAGTGTTGCCATCTTTTTGTCACCGAATTTATAGTACGCAGTCCAAGAATTAATCCGCAAAAATTATAGTACCTACCTACGCCTTGTAATTTCTGTTGAAAATGCAAAGGATTTTTTTTCATCAAAAAAATAAATAATAGAAAATTTTATAAATTTAAGATGCTTTTTTTATTTACGTACCTACCTCTTTTGACCAAAAAACCTAACCGGCGATTTCAATAAATTTCATTTTAAACCGAAATTCGCCGATTCGCGAAATTTTCTGCTATTGCAAAATTATACTATTTTGCACCAATTTATATTAGTACGGAAATATGGAAATTTTAGTATTTTTTGCGTATGGACTGTATGTACCTACCTTTTTAGTAAGTACATTGTGAAATATTCTAGAGGTTTGGAAAATACCCCAGTAGTTCGGGAAATACCCCAGATCAATGTTGGAATTGCCATCTTTTTTGCACTAGTGGAGCTGTACTAATCTAATCTATGCGCTGCACCCTACTGTGAACCGTACTATAATCATAGTATTGTAGTATAATTTTGGTCCGCGTACTGTGTATGATATAAAAAAGGTATTGTACGCCCAAAATATTATCATTATGAACAGTGCTCGAAATGGATAATTTCACGAACAGGAATGCTCGACAATTTTTCAAAAATGTTTGATATTAGATGTAATAATTAATAATATCTGTAACATAAAAATATCTTTTAGTTTTACATGATTTACTTTTTTCATCATCATCTTCGCCCAATACGCTATCGGCTATAACAATTAGTGGTCATTAGTATCATTTTCATGATGTACTTTTTTCATCATCATCTTCGCCCAATACGCTATCGGCTATAACAATTATTGGCCATTTTAGTATCATTTTCATGATGTACTTTTTTCATCATCATCTTCGCCCAATACGCTATCGGCTATAACAATTAGTGGCCATTTTAGTATCATTTTCATGATGTAATTTTTTCATCATCATCTTCGCCCAATACGCTATCGGCTATAACAATTATTAGTCATTTTAGTTTACGAAATCGTTTTCTAAAAAATACATTAATAATTATACAAATATAAATAACTAATCGTATATGAATCTAATTGGAGTGGGAAACATTATTAAAATACATGAAATAGACAAACTAATCACAATTTCCCATTGGTTTCGTTAGTAGTTTGAATAAAAATAAGAGTGGATAGAAATATGAGTGAAGATACTTCGGTTTAAACAAAATACATGCCGCTTTTTTAAAAGCTCTGATTTTTCGTAAATTCGAAATATTTTGATTATGGTAAACTATTTTTTAATCAAATTAAAATCCATCGTATACGAAAAAGCAAGGGCATGGTTTTTAATAATTTATTAAAAAAGTATGTAATACGCAAGATTTACAAATGTAGCATTCTTTATTAAATATGAATCATTTTAAACAACCTCAGAAGTGTAGGTACATATTATTAGAAAAAAAATATTTACATCATGTGGACATGTAGGATAATTTATTCTAATAGGTTTCCAATGTTATAGAAATTGTTATATACAGGGAAATTTTTCATATATTTATCCCATTGGATTCTGATTGATTTATTCAAATATTTTTATTTCGTATTGTACCTTAAACAATACAAAAATTTTTAACATGCATACGATGTTCACGAATATGTATCTATATTAATTATGGAATTATTTGATTTAAGTTATTAAATGTATTATTATATTAGTTTAACCATCAAAAACACAGTTCATTCAACCCGAAATATATCCTTATAAAATTAAAACAATAAAAATATATGAGGAAATGATATGATGATGATTTTTTTTTGTTACTCAATGTAAAATATTATAATAGATTAGGATAAATAATTATTATCTGGCGATTCCGTAACGTTGAGTAGGTAGGTAAAACAGCAAATACGTATGTTCTGGTATGACTGTATTTATTATTTAATATGAAATATTTGACCCCATTAGAAATTATTAAACAACAATTTAAGCTATTAAGTACCTACAAAGAGTTTTTAAACGATGTCAGAGCACAAGTTTTACGGAAATTTAAAAATTTAGCAAAGCAGCTGCAATAGTTAGGTTTTTTCATGTATGCAATAATAATTATTTAGAACCCAACCCATTAACCTTGGTCGATCCAGTGCTGGATGAAGGCCTCCCTTATTTTATTCTATCTCTCTTGGTACCTACTTAGTTTTTCACTGCAAAGTATTTCCGTTGAACTTCATCAATTCATCAATAATGTGAGGAATATAAAAATAAATTAGTGTAGAGCAGCAAAGCATGGGGGTTAGGTAATGGGAAACAAAAAAAACACAACTTAAAATGATTAAATTTGGAAAAATAAGGAGTCTAATTTTGTCGCTTCCTCTGATGAAAACGTTTGTCATTGGCTGCATACAACTTAATATTGATAAACGACCAATGAACGGCCCCGATTGCATTATGAAATACATAACTACGAACGCATCAAACCCATGTAAATTTCGCTAACATAATTATATGATAAATGGACAATTCGGTCAATTATGGTTGTCTCGATACAAAATTTAAAGTTTCATTACAAAAAACAATTGCCTACCCCTGCCGTATTGATCATAAACGTGCTCAAGAATTTCAACCCTCGGTAGGACAGATATAGTATACCTATCTCGGAAGATACTTAGGTAGGGCACGTAGTTTTATTCATACTATTTTTACTATGTTATTTTTGTGCAATATTTAACAAATTAATTAAGTCATTTGTATAGTAAAGATAATATATGTATTTAATGTGTTTCATTTAAAAGTTCCAGTGTGCATTATAACTGTTACGTTATTAACTCACTATATTAAATTTAGGCATGTACCGTAACCTTAACTGTATTAAAATAATATGTATGAACTTGGAAAAAAATAAGTGTCTCGTTTTATAAATCAATACTACAGTAAATCTACATTCAAATGTAAAATAGCTTCCAACCACAGAAAAGAAAATTCCCTGCTTCCAACCTTTCCTTACAATCATAAAAACCTTTTTTTTTCAAAATAAATTATTGTCCCATACGTGCGACAATGCAATAAATCTTACTCATAGCCCCAGTGCATTTCTTTGTATATAATTTTATTGTTTTATCACCATTGACGCAAAAGGGTCTGTCTATTGGTGCATTCAAGGCCAAATTCGTTGAAAACAGTATTGTCTTGAAAAAAGGTTGGTTCTCAAATATGTTGTCTTACACTTACTCTATCACTATTTCAAAAAAAATTAAGTACATTATGTACGGGTCATAGAATAGAAAATTCAGTGGTTCTAAACCAGTAAAATTATTTTTTAATAAAAAAAATATTTATGTTTTTGTACCTTTGTACCTATCAATTCATTTTCGTAAATTTCAAATCTAACCCGGAACGTAATAATATTAAGTATGACGCTTGAGGATTTTACTAGATGACTCGCTGTCCGTCGGATATTTTACGAACTGGTACGCCATTTTCGAGGTTTTAACGAACAGGAACGCCATCCTTGGAAATCCCATGAACAGGAACTGCGCTCCGGGGCGTTCCGCTCCATTCCGAGCGCTGATTATGAATCAGTTTGTGTGGTAAAAAAAAAGCTTGCCCCCCCTGGGCCCCTCAGATGATGGTTAAACCCTGACGGCTAAAATTATTAAACATGGAACATGCTTTGCCTAGTGATTCTCTGAATGCTGGTTGTCCAAATTCGAAAGAAAATTTATTTGTCAAAGTAACCGAATCCAAAGGATTCAAACAATTTTAATTTTCTTAAAATTATGTAATTACAATAATAAAACTAAAGAAGTAATAATAACAGACGAACAATACGTCGCACAGAATGTAGGCTACTGAATGTAAAATTAATGTAAACTGCGGGCCGTGGGCGGTATGCGCGTCTATTTTTCGTAACGCTTTTGCGTCGGAGATCATGAGTAAAACATGTTCCATGTTAAAACCTCGTAACGGAAAAGATTTTCTCAGATTCGCCGGTCAATTTTTTTGACCGGAAGAGGTGACATTTTTTGTGACAAACCAAAAACCTATACATTTTCAATCGAATACAATGCGTACTATAACTTCAGAGAAAAACTATAATTTTTGGGATCGCGTACTATAATTAGGTGACAGAAAGATGGCAACACTATCTCAGTTGTGCCACTCACCATAGATAATATACCACCGACGTTCGACACACGGACACAAGTATGACCAGTGATGCCAACCGTACTATAATTATAGTATTTGTACTATAATTTTGGCCCGCGTACTATGTACGATATAAAACAGATATAGTACGCCCAAAATACTATAATTTTGAAAATCTGGAAAAATAGATTAAAAAATGGAGCTAAAGCTGTTCGGGAGGACTAAAATACCTAACTTTTTAACTTTTGTCTAAAAAACGAGACGTTAATCACCTTTTATTTGAATTTTTGTCTAAAAAAAGGAGACGTTAATCACCTTACATTTCATTTGTTGTCTAAAAAAACGAGATGTTAATCACCTTACAGTTGAATTTTTGTCTAAAAAACGAGACGTTATTACTTTACATTTGAATTTTTGTCTAAAAAAAGGTGACGTTAATTACTTTACGCGAAATTTTTGGAAAATGCTGAAAAGTATTCGTCATTCAACGCGTACTATATTTTCGGCCGAAATACTATAATTTTGGAGACTCGGTACTATAATTCCACTTTGAAAATATGGCAACACTGAGTATGACTGACACCATCATATTAGTCTATGGACATGGACACCATACACTGACAGCTTGACAGTGTAGAAGGCTCGTTGTAAATAATATATTTTTCATGAAATCATTTCTTATTTATCAGTATAGCGTTGTAGTGAATTGTCATCTAATTACCCCACTGTCTGTGACCATATATATGGATTATTAGGAATCATGGACGTTACGCGATCTAGTAAGTTTCATTTATTTGAATATATAAAGTTAATTGTAAACATAACCTATATATTATTGTTTTTCATCGCCGGTGCATGGAAACTGCGGGAGACCCAAAGTTTTGCCGCTTATCTTATACGCGACAGAAGATTAGTTTGGAGATTAAAAATCCAGGATCGACACATAGTTTTCTTGTTATTGAACCTTCCACACTTGATTCTGTTATTTGAACCGTGTATTAGTCGGGTTTTCCCGCGCGAACCATCAATTCGAATTATCAAACAGCGAATTTGCCGCGCAATTTTTATCTAGCAGGTAAAAATGCAATCAAGATGAATGTCAAAACAAAAGAATTATGAGAAATGTGAAGATGGAATGAGACTCAATATTCCTGAGATGAGTTGGGCCACCGCCATCTTTAGATTAATAAAGCCTGAGCATAACTTTTTGCGCAAGCAACGAGTGGTCCACTGCCATACTATTTATTGATAACGTACTTGCAAGCAGAGTTTGGTATTCTATAATGACTGAAGAGTATAATAATAAGTTATTAGTTTAGAATTTTTTACAACATTTAGAATCGACTGTCACATTGATAAACGTCCTAGTGTATTATGATATCATTATACACAGAAGAAGTTTACTTACTTTGATCGTCACTTCCAATTATTAATAACACTGTAACACATAACCACTAAATCAGATGAACTCCAAGGTCTCCAAGATATGTTAAAATAATCTGAAACTAAGAATACTCCGACAAGTGAACACGACAGACGCGTCAGTATGAGCACTCTATAGACAATGACAGGTCATCCATAGACAACGGGAGGGGCGAAAAGTAGGACCAGTCGTGTAATTTATCGGCTTCCTTCTTCAGTGGGCAATGGTTAGGCAAGCGAGAAGAAACAACTGCATAATTATTATTACCTACTAAGTGAGGTAGGCTGTGGAGATCTGACATAAATAGTACACTAAACTTACTCATTCATACTTATTTATTTTCATTGAACTCAGAATACTAATTGCAGATGGTTAGTTTTCAAAATTTAATTAAACCCTGACAATAAAGGACATGTTCAAAGTATGATTTTCAAATGATAAGTAAATTGGATTTGCGCATGTGTACAAATAATTGTGGAACAAGTAAACTTAAGTATTTTTTTAATTGAAATATAACCCAGCACAAACCGTACATTAAAATACAGTCGAACTTGGTTATTACGAGGAAGATGGGACCGACTGAATTTGCTCGTTATAAGCATTACTCGTTATATCAGAGAAAAGGTATTTTTAAATGAGCGGTCACATAGCACAAAAAGTCGTAATTCAAACAAAAATACACAATTAGAATTTTTCCCCGAAACAAGCATGGTATTCATAAACTACAAAAGAAGTTGTTTATTGTAATGAACGCTTGTACGTAGGTACCTACCGACATCACAAACCTTGGATTTTTTACATGGAATTTCAACCATATGCTTGGATACTTTTTCAATATTGTCAGCGAATCAACCAATTAGGTAGGTACTTAGACACTTAACTAGTGTCATAAACGTAATCCGACCCTGACGGCATCCTGTCTAGCCGGATTTTATTGCTTAGTGTCGAAATGTTTTTAAACAATCGACACATTAACAGTTTTAAAAAAAATTTTTACGATATTTTAGCTCGGTATATCTGATAAGGAGCTTGTTATAAAAGTGAATAAATGTATGGAGAAAATCATAAATTAAAATGTAAATGAAAGTTTCCATGTTACATCCAAGATCTCGCTGTACCCGTGATCGTAATAGCCGCGTTCGATTTTAGTAAGTAGTCCTTGAGTATGTTGTGGATAAAGAAATCTGTATTATTTTTTTAATTTCAGACTTCAAAGCGGTTCTACCGGATATCGAGAAGGCCATTGACAATGCTGACTTCCTCTGCATGGATGGAGAATTCACCGGACTGAGAACTGGTCGTAACATAAATGCATTCTCCACTCCGGCAGAATACTATCACATATTATTCACCGAATCGACTCCATTTCTTCTGGTTCAATTCGGGCTATGTGCCTACAGATATGACAAAATATCAAAGTCATTCAAACAATGTGCATTCAATTTCTATATCTTCCCAAGACTGGCTGGTCGGTCTTTAAATGAGAGGATTTTCTCCTGTCAAAGCTCCAGTATCGATTTCTTAGCTACACAGAAGTTTGACTTTAATAAGCTTTTCTATGAAGGTATGGATGGAAGAATGTTATCTTAATAGTACCTACCTTATATCAGTGGCGAAGGGTGACTTTTGGGAAGAGGTAGGCTGTAGAGATCAGAGAAAAATAGCACACTTGTAAGGTATACTTACAGGAAATAAGAAGATAATACTTACGATATTAGTACTGATGAATAATAATATGTGCACACTAATGACAACGACACACTAAATCGTTGAAATTTCGATAGCTCACCGACGGTACAAAATTGAGCGATGAGTTTAAATTATGTATTTTCATAAACATTCATACACGTAACATACGCCCAAAAATAATATATCATTGGTGCCTTTGAAAAAAGCCGTTGTTGTCATTTTGCCATTCAAAACACTTCAAGATATTTCAGTAGGTAATTAATATAAAGGCTTACTATACGAACATTTGTACTCAAGCCAATTCGTCTGTTTTTCTGCAGAATTTTTTTTAAAACATCATAAAATGTTTGCCCACGTTTTAATTTAATTAATAATTCTTTTTCAATAGCTATAATTGAAAGATTCGAATATCTAGTTTGATTTTGAGTAATTTGACAATATGTGTGGACACATAAACGTCAAACTCGAAAACGATATTTTTAAAATTTGATCCGTACTACAACAATCAATGACCAATTTCAATTGGAAAAGTAGACATTTTTACAAATAATTTGTAATTAAAGCACTGACGAATGACTCAGGGTACAAAACAAGATAATCTATCTACATTCAGAACACAATAAATCACTGAATTGTCTCACAAAATAAAACTATACCACCATGTTTTGAACAACAATCTGACTGAATTAAAACGATATAAATTATGTTTGTCTATGACTGAATTAATCTAAATAATTATCACGAGATACAATTATTTGTTATTTTTAAAAACAATTAATAATTATATCTGATTGAACCCAATAGACATTATTTTTTTAAATCATCTTATTGATTTATTATTTGCTTAAAGCGGCCGGCATAGACAATAAAATTTGTAGAAGAATTTGTAAAAGAGTCGGAAGCGGGTCTCTCGGCGCTTCCGAAACGCGACAAAATTTGTAGACTTGCTTGAAGAGATGAGTCATCATAAGTATAGAAAACAATTTTCGATTATGTTGTCAATAATTGTCATTCAAAGAACATAAACAGATGTCGCTACTCGCTTGTAATTTTTTGTTTGATTCTAAACTTGACTAATTTAAACAGTCGGGCCAATCTACATTCAAATTCACATCATAGATGACTTTTATTATTTTAAAATATTCCATATGTATTTAAATTTGAAATAAATACTTGAAGATATAGTTTTCTTAGAAGGTAGGCTTTAAATAATCGCTTAGTATGGAGCCTTCGCCACTGCCTTATATGCTGCATCAGTTATTTTGCACTCCCGTCAGAATTCTGTCCCCATCATGAAGTCTCCTTGTCTACACTCCTTGCACTGTTAACCAATAGTGTACCAATAATATATAAGTACTGCCCTGCTAAGTAAAAAGACGGCAGTATATATAGCCCAAAATTGATATGATATTTTGAAACACTGACAAATAATATCAAAAAATGTTGATTGACACAAAGAAAAAAAAATCTTGTTAGTCAGAATTTGAATTTTGAAATTTTGATACTTTTGATTTTTAGCTCAGAACAGCTATAAAAAATGGTCTGATATCTGATTCTTAATATATATATTCCGAATATAATATAATGTAATTTCTAATCTTGAATATAATATAATATAGATTCTGAATATAATATAATTTTCAATTTGGTTCTCAGAACATTGGTACATATTTTTTATGGCGCCATGGAATGAAAATATTTGAAAACTACTGCTATGATATATGCAACACAGACAAATTGCAACATGTAGAGGGTTTGAGCCTTTGTCTTCGTTCTTCCCCACAACTCACTTTATACGCTGTCCAATTAGAGTCTAGGCTCTACTTCCTACCTGCATAAACGACCACTTCGTCAACCCCACGATTGACATTAGTAACGACTCTACTTACATATAACTGTGTCTGTAATCGTATGATGTGTGTTGAAAGACCCACTGCCGGAAATATGAAATAAAATCTGTGTTTAATATCAATCATTCGCTTCACATTTAAAATAGCCATCGAGTCTTTATTTCAATTTCTACCTTCATTTTTTGTCGTTAAGAATTTATGACATGTCATAGGTACTAATTTAATTTAAGTATTTTATAATAATATTACAGGTATTTCGTACACAACTGCCGCGGAAGAAGTCAAAATGCGAGAGCAATTAGAGGAAAAGCAGGCACAAGCCAACACAAAGAGATTTTCAACTGGCAATACTGATCCTAAGGCTTTAATTGTCATTCCTGAAGTGGACAAAGTCCAAATAGAGGAACTGTGGTAAAGTATTCAGATATTTTATGATATGTAATTATTCTAGTCTCAAAGTTTTTTGGCTGATAGAAGTTCTTCTAAATAACTTGGGTGTGTTTTTATGATTTGATAGCTGCTACCATAAATGAAGTTTGCTAAATAATCGGGCCGAAGATTATTATATTACCCAGTGTATATAAAAACAAATTGACTATTTTATGATATAAAGATGGGTACAATAAGTATTATTGATGTGATCTTATGTTAATTATCTGTCTCTTGCTCTTGTTGTCAACAAACTGTCACCATAATGCCGGGTCCACACCGAAAACAAGTCGCGCGACAACTCGTTAAATTTTACGATAAGCATGATAATTATCGTAAAATTTCTTAAGCAATTATGATAATTATCGTAAAATTTAACGAGTTGTCGCGCGACTTGTTGCCGGTGTGGACCAGGCATAAGAGTTATAATAAAAATAATCAAGTTACATCCAGAGTAAATGAGTTATAAATGCCAACTAGATTGCTATTTTCAATCCCTGGATCTCTATTCTCAAGATGAAAATATTTTAATACTGGGATTAATTTTTACTTGATTTCTGACAACAATGACATGTTTAGTCAACCAAAGTACCTACATGTATTTTAAAATAAGTGGTTAGTTTATAAATCAAGATATTATATTGAAATCTTAGAAAAAACACCATTCATCTCTTAAATTTCACGGTAAGGTATTATGATTTTTTTTTTAAATTTTCAGTTTTTGGTAGACAACGAAGTGGTGGATTCATACATTATGTCAACAGAATCCCGTTCCTATAATAATTAAATATTTGTCCATAATTTTGATTTTCTCAGTAAGGCAATAATATACAAATGTGAAATTAATTATTTTCCAGTGAAAAAGTAAAGAAATTTTTGGACGAGGGTACAGCGGATAGTATTGCATTTGACAATTTGAATTCCTTTATTCGGAGACTGCTTTTTCAAGAGCTGGAATTGAGATTTCAAAACACTGTTCACATTGCCAGTAATCGAGTTAATGATAAAAAAAGGTAATTCACATTTTGACAACTTAATTCATCTATTTTATTATATTTTTCAAAATCGGTGATATTATTTTAATAGCATGTTATTTTTTAGGTTTTTTTTTTAAAGATTCCGTCAATTTATTTTGTCAGCCATTTGGATATAATAATATTATTATGATAGTTGTCATTCAGCTTTGTGAATAGGTTAACTCATATTTAGTGGATTTCGACTATCAGCAATGGCATGTTTAAAAACCTCCGTTGTGACAAAAGTGAAGAGGCAAAAAACTTCTTTATAAGCACTAACATGAAGGTGGATTTTACTACTACATAATTTGGAGATATTACAGTCTTATTAAAAGAGGACATGATAATTCAGAGGTTTATATAAATTAATTGATATTGAGGGTTTTACTAAACTATGCGGTGTGGTATAATTATGTATTAAAAGAAAAACATTTTATCAAAGTTGTCACATTGGAGGTTTTAACGGTATTGCCATCTTGACATTTTGAAATGAAGCTTTTTTTATTAATGAATACCGATCAGTTTATGGATTGACTACATACTAGGAAAAGTACCATAGTTCTGTGCAGCTGAGGATATAATAGTTGTCCATCACAAAATTTACAGATTAATATCATGTGTTTGAGTGAGAATACATAATATCACATTCTGGGAAAAACAATTATTGAAAGAAATATGAAAGCTTTAATTATTTCATTAATTATAGTACGTACATCTCATTTGCCGTCAGAGTGCATTTTTTAAATACAAACTTTGCATACATGCCATTCGAGATATGTGATAATTGATATTGTAGACTGCCTGTAAATATTGGTGTTTTATGCATTTAAAAATAATACATTGGTATTATAATATTTAAGTCTTACGGACTTTACTACTGTCAACATCAGCTAGCTCCATTTATCAATGCGCTTCGAAACCTAACAGAGTTCTTTATCCGTTGCTCCTTTATCCATTGGAAGAGCTATAATTTGGAAGTCACAGTGTATAAGTTAATTTTTGGTTAATTTTATTTTACCGAAATTTGAAATTTCTTTACCATGATTAGAAATTATTTTTACGTAATTTAAAAATTGACAATTGCTTTTGATAATATTATGGGTTATGTTTGGAAAGTAATATTTGCTATAGCATTTTAACGGTTATTGAAATCAACTAATGTCCTAATGTGGTTTTTTTAGTATAATGGTGATATCACGCGTGTCTGATCAGTCAGATCTCATACAAAAGAATGAAGAAACACAAAGACTAGAATGGGAGGAACTCGAAAACTGCGTTGGATTTTCGAGAATAGCAAGAAAAATAAGCGAATCTGTAAGAAAAACCAAATTTATTTTCAATGTTTTCTATTGATGAAAATCCATTAAATTTCGATTAAATCATATTATATATATAATATATACACAGAGCCATAGTGAAAATTTTTGTGCACCCCAGGCTAATGCCACTTATGAAGATTTTTAATAGTAAGGATAATAATATTCCCAAATGATTGTATTTTATTTTTTATAATATAATTTTTTTCTCTGTCAAAATCTTCCGCCATGTGCATGTATGCATGCGTCTATAGTTTTGTATTAATGTTTTGTCTTCCTATTTTTAGAGGAAACTTGTTATTGGACATTGTTTGCTGCTTGACGTAATCCACGTATTAGGACACTTCTTTTCACCATTACCGGAGGATTATAAAGAATTTAAAGAATTCGCCACATGTGTATTTCCCAGGTACAGATATTCATTATTTTCAAACAGTTTTATTTTTAAATAAAAAATTGCCCACTCATGTTGAAAGATTTCTCAAGAAATTTCTATTTTAGGAAATTTCAATATTCTCATTTCTTGAGAAATTGTAAATGAGATTTTCGATATATTGAAAAATGTTCATGACATTTGCACAAAGATCATTCAAGCCGTGTTAGCACAGTTCCATGTTTGTTAGCCGCACACGAATTCTAGTTAGTCCTCTGCATAAAAATACCTGTCTGAGTATGTTCACGTAGTATTGTGCCACACTGGAATCACGCAAACGTCATTATATCACGTCACATCCCGCAAGCCAGTACCAGTAATCCAAAATAAAAATAATTTACAACTTATCACAATTTTTTGAATAGTCTGGTTTCATACGCCATACCTTGTTATAAAACACTACGAGTGTTCCGGCAGATTTGGAAAAATACATTAAAATAATAATGTTCCTCTTGTAAGACCGTCAGATTCTTGAGAAATCGATCAATCTATCTATAATTCTTGAAAATTAAATATTCCATAATTCTCGAAAAAAGTTGAAAAATCACTCTTGTTTTAGTTATGTTCATCAAGATTTTTTTATTTTCAGGATATTAGATACAATGTATATGACAAGTTTGCCGCCTTTTAAAGACAAGATCAATGGAGTCAGTCTATCAAGTCTTTTTACAGCAGCCTCAGAAGCACCGTTTCAAATGCCGCTTATTGGTAGGATTTTTTCTGATTTTAATTTAGAATTAATTAAAGTTTAATTCTGTTCCTGCTGCCCCAACGCTGACCAAATGGTTAAAAACCATCGATTCATAGTTGGAGACGAATCAGAGTGTTGCCGGTTAAATGGTCTAAGTGTTGTTTGTCATTACCAAAGTAATCAATCAATGTAATGTTGTAATTTCTTCTCTTGAAGTCTCACTGCAGTCAGGCCGTGATGCGAAACTGTAAACATCAATGGTAATCAAATTTTAAGGTTAACCGATTGTTACGACCCGTCAAATAGTACCATAAAATGACAACATCGCGGCTCACTTACTCTTGAAAAATGAGATTGGAGAGACAGTCAGCACCTTTACATGAAAAAAGTTATTGTCCCAACAGTTAAAATACACACTATTGCTACAGTAAAACCTCGTTAATACGAATTCCATGGGACCAAAAATCGAAAAAAAAATCGAATTACGAATTATGAAATGTATGGGGGAAAAATATTAAAATTTTGAAAATTTTTTTTTTTTTGATTTTCATTCATTTTGTTTCCGATCATAGATGTGCCTACCGAATTGGGTCATAAAATGTCAAGATTATTTTTATTACCTTAAAATAAGTAATTTTTGATTTTTAAGAAAAGTCTGTCAGAATTTTCAATGACTCGCTCATGAAATTGTGTACTTTATTACGACTTATTGAATATTTTTGTATGCCAGGGACTCTGAAATCATTTCGAATTACGAAATTCAAATTAAAGGTAAGGTTTTATATGAAAATAGTGTTCAAGGGACTTTTTTTTCGGGAAAATTTTGAATTACGGCGAATTATCAGTGTTCTTACTAACGAGGTTTTACTGTACCAATAAATCCATGCACGTGTACAGGCGTTATTATTGTAGACATTGTGCATGGAATCGATATATTTCATCATTTCCCTCCTGTCTGCATTGAAGATGTTTTCTCTCATATTAATAAAATTAGTGAAATTGGTAAAATTGGTGTGGTGCGAAGCAGGTGTGGTTTAGTGAGGCTATTCGTTTCAATGTTGTTCTTTGTTCTAGAATCCGAGACTGACAATAATCTTGTTGGTTATGAAAAAAATGATTCTAAATATCATGAGGCGGGCTATGACGCATTCGTGACCGGACAATGTTTCCTGTCAATGTGTGAGTATTTGGCAAGATCTCAGAACATCCCTGTCGAAGAAATAGACTTTGCCTCCGACACTCAACTCCTGAAACCTTTCTTGAATAAGATTTATCTATTCAAGACTTCATTTCAAGATTCACCATACATTAATTTGAAAGGAAACGATGGTAAGTAATCTTTTAATTGTTATATCAATAATTTTATTTAGAAGAAGTTGTGAAAGTGTAATATTTGGTATCAGTTGATAAAGATATTTTAACGGAAGAAATCTATCTCGATATTATATAATGTTTGACATTTTCACGGTTATCTGTTAACGTGACAAATTTTTTGGTTTTCACCGGGTGTTCACCTAGAAATCTATTGCCTATCTTGATAGTTATTAAATTGTATACATTAAGCAGAGCTGCACAAATGAATCAGAACCGGAAGTCTTCTTGGATATCTCAGGATAGCGCCTGTACACGTGCATGGATTTACTGGCAGGCAATAGTGCGTATTTTAAACTATCATGACCTGAGAGTAATATATAGAGAGGGCATATTTTTAAGCAAAATGAAGCCGCGTTTCTAGTGTATAATGTATAATGCACAGTAGAACAACGATTTTATTATTATCAACTTAACTATGAAACGTTATACCATCATGTTACTTCTCAGCACAACCACCAAATTTAAACACAACATAGTTAACCATATGTTTTATTAAAATAACTAAAAATAATTACCATTAACTTTATATTTAACACAAAAACAATACATTTCAGCAACATGTGCTCGCTGTTTTTAAATGCATGTAATCAGCCAAATCAATTTTGTCCGGCGACGTTTTCTTATTTTTTTAAATCAGCCGAAGTAATTCTATCTTACTCTAACGCATAGAACGGAGATACAAGCGTGCCGAATGCTTACTCACTCGCACTTATGGTTCATTTTTGTTCAGGCCTTGATCATGACAATATCTGTTTACACGTAAAAGACCTGACCGTCTCTCCAATTCATTCTTTAAGAGTGAGCGAGACGCGATGTTGTCATTTTATGGTATTATTTCGTACTATTTGACAGGTACTGAAAATTGGTTTCTTTTGGAAAATTCCGAATTTTATTAAAACCACTATTGCTTTTTAATTGGACTTGAACAGAACTTTTAAAAATTCATTCGACAGCAACTGTTTCCAGCTGACCATCGTTTATTACGAAGTATTGACAGTTGACAATGATATTTATTTTTGTTTTAGCAAATCCGCCTCGAGATCACGTTTTCCACATGGAATTCCTGAAGGAATGGAAGAAGCCTGACATTATCAATTTATTCTATCAGTATGGTAATTGATCTTTTATTAATTTGTACACATATTGTATAAAAAACGTCTATTATTGAATAAACAAAATAAATAATTCTTTTAAAAGATTGATATTTAATATAATAAAAACAATAACCTCAGAAACCACACTGACAGAACTAACGTCCAGCAGTAATTGTGTAGATGTTATCAAATTAAAAGTAAAATGTTTCAAGCTACGGCTTCTTATATTTTATCATAGTCTACTAAATTTAGTTATCAAATGTTGAGAGTTTTTTTAAAAGCTGTCTATTTCAGATTTTTTTTTATACATATTATGTCATAGTCTTTTTCATCTATCTATGAAACTATTTCGTGTTTTGATTCATTTAGATATTAAATGTGTAGCTGAGAAATTAATTACATATTGTGACATTTAATCTGAATAAATAAATAAAATAATAAATAAATAAATAATTAAAATCTCGAGCATGTAGTGAGGAATATTCTATATTCATTTAAATTCATTTTAATTTAAGTTGATATGACTGTTTTAAAAAGAGCTTCGCTGTTTATCCGATATATGCCGCTAGGCAGGGTAACCACTTCAAAGCAAAATATTATTTGGGATTTCCCTCTGTTCAAATGAAATATCACTTGTACGCGAATATTTTTGGGAATTCCCTTTGTACAGTTAGAATATTTTTTTGTTTTAAGTGTGTCATGTTATTTATTTCGTGCCTGGAATTGGAGTGTGTAGTTCATTTCTTTTTTGTGTTTCGTTTATAATATTTGCTAAATTATTTCGGGAATTTGTCAGTACGTTCTCGATTGCGATTGCGTTTCTTGATCTGTGAGAGTTTGTTTCAATTGTGTTTCTTCTGTCAAGTGACAGGATTAATTGTATAGTATTTTTTGTTAATAAATTTATATTATCAATTCATAGTTTCTACGGTGTTTGAACTATGTTTGTGACTTTCCGTTTTGATTTTTTCCACTGCTTCAATATGGAACGAGAATGGAGTACTTCGCAACTTCATCAATCGGCTGAAGATCTTTCTTTTTCTATTTCGACTGGGTTGGCATTACTCTTGAATCTGACGAGAGTGATTTTGAATTAAATGATGACGAAGAACAAGATACATCTCATTCTCCTACTGTTGATGAATCGATGCCAGTTTTCAAATGGGAAACTGGAGGTTTTGTGCCAAAAATAAAATCGTTCAATAGCTCAAAATCAGGATCAGGTTTTGAAAGTTTCGGCAATCGTGAATTTAATTTTTTTTTAAATTGTTTGTGGATGATAGTCTTATAAATTAAGAAGAGAATCAAAGTATCGGTGTAAACAATGCAAAGTGGCCCTCTGCTTGGTACCATGTTTCGAAACTTACCACACGGTTGAACACCATTGACTTGAAAACTCTTTCTACAAGTTTTGTGGCAACCCTGACAATTTTTAATAATTAAACTTGTGTTTTTTCAGAAGAATACTGATCCAAATGAAACATTTTGCATATGATTGGTGTGTTTATCATAAACTCTCAATCTATTTCAAAAAAAAAAAAATATTCATAAGGTTTTATTTTTGCTAAAAAATTCGCTGCCTCTCACCTGCTGCCATACAAAACCTCCCGGCACAGATCAGGTAGCAGCACAGATCAATAGCGATAAGAAATAAAATTATGATTAGTTTGGATTTAGTAGACTAAAAATATTTTTACCCACCATATTACGATATACATTTGTCTTGACGAGGTATTACAGATCATTTCGTGACTACTGGACAGGTTTAAGTAATTAATGTGTATATTGTTAATTGTTTAGGTGGCGTCAATGTGGCGTACATTAACGAAACTTCTGCATACGTCGGATTGAGGAGGCGGGAGCAGACCTCGCTTGTTCAGCGTGCTCTGATGGTAGACAATCATAATTACAAGCTTACCCCCTACAGAAAATACAAAGCCATGATGTCCAGAAAGAATGAGCCAGCAGAAAATGTAAGAATGAACTTAAACGACATAGGTACCATTATTATGTAAAACACATTTTAAAACTGTAAAAAACTACAAAAAGTAAATTATGAAATCCACGTTCCAATTGTATACATTTTTTTTTTTTTAAAATGAATTATGTGTTGTTAATTTTTTTTTATAGAATATATCAGCCACAGAACGATACAATCAGTTGCATTGGGTAGCTGATAAGCGCAGCCCAGTGACTGATGAAAGTAGCATTGTCACATCGCCATTAGACCCAATTGCCAAGAAAAGAAAATCCCCTGAAGACATTAGGTGAGTGCCATCCTATATTTCATTTGTTGATTGTGTTCTTGAATAAAAATGACATATATTATATACAGTCGAACTCGGTTATTACGATCTCGGACATAGCGAGATCTCGGATGTAATGAAGAAACATTCGTTGACATTTGGTTTATGATTTTGTCCATACATTTATTCACTGTTATAACGAGCAACTTATCGGATATACCGAGCTAAAATACTGTTAATGTGTCGATCGTTTAAAAACATTTCGACCCTAAGCAATAAAATCCGATCGGACAGGATGCCGCCGTGGATGGATTACGTTTATGACACTAGATAAGTGTCTAATTGTTGTTTTCGCCGACAATAATGAAAAAGTATCCACGCACATGGTTGAAATATGTTCCTGTGCGTTGTGCTGCCACGTACTTCCGCAGAACTTTATCATTTCATCGATCCAGCGGCCTCTAGGTCTACCTTGCGGACGTTTTGTACCTCTTGGATACCACTGGATGACTAAATTTCTCCAACGATTGTCTCTTCTTCGAGCTATGTGTCCAGCCCATCTCCATTTGAGGAGTACTGCTTACAACGAGCAAATTCAGTCGGTCCCATCTTCTTTGTAATAACCAAGTTCGACTGTAATTTTGATTTAACCGTGTTATACTTATGTATTTAAAAAAAATTATGTATGCATAGCAGAAACAGTCCAGCCAAAGTTTAGTACATATCAGGCAGAAATTAAAATTCAACATCTCGGATATACTGATATACAGTAAAGTCTTGCTTAAATTTCCTTGTCTGTGATGTTGAGTTATGTTACTCAAATTCTAAAGCGGTTCTATGCCTTCAGCGAGTATTCTTGCTCTATGAGGCCATGATCAACAGGCCGCACATACAAATTTTGCCAGACTTTAAAGTCAAATTACTAGCCATTGTCGATTGATTTGCATAATCTAAAAAAAATTGAATCATGAAATACTAAGCCACACATTATCGGTATTACAGCGATTGTAGTAAGAGCTTTGCTCATTCATTCAATGTGTGTCATTAAAAATCTGCGGCCTGTCAGATACTGCCATAGTAATATCGTGATGCATAGAAAAGGTGAAATAATTTGTATTTCAATCAAAATGCACTTCAACTACTTAATATTTTAGGTATATCATTGACAGATAAACATGAAGAAATGTTTGTGTCACGTATACAGGGTGGTCCAACTTACGACTGAAGGATGTAAAACACAAATATCTTAACAATTAAGTACCTATAAATTTGTTATTTTTTAGAAAATACAATTCATGAATTTTTTTAAAGCTATGCGTAAAATATTACAAATCTCAATACTCTGGTTGACAAATATTGGCTTTTTTCAGAGCATATTCGAATGCTGTCAGCTCGAAATTTCTTATTTCAGCATCGATGTTCTTTTTGAGTTGCTGAATCGTTTGAGGTTTGTTTACATACATCAGCCTCTTTGTAGTCCCACAAAAAGAAATCAAGAGCTGTTCAATCTCGTGAGGAGATCAAGTGAAATTAGAATTTTCATCATAGTCATTCACCAAAAAGTTGACTAAAGAAGTTTCATTAGGATTATTCCCGGCTGCGCAAAAAGTTATCAATCGTAGTCCTATCAAAGAAGGTTCCTGGATGCCCCTCATCATTTTCGAAAAAATATAGACTGATATCTCATCATTCATGACACCACATCAAACAGTGCTTCTGGGGGTGTGCAATTGGGTAACAGGACAAATATCCCCTGAAAAAAAACCCCCCTAATATTAAGCTCCGTTGTAAACCCTGCCCCTGAATGTTAACACTAACGAACCCCCCCTGTAGATTAACTCCTATATAAAATATAAATAATAATTGGTAGTTACTTGCAGATATTTATTTGACAAAATAAATTTTCTATAGATTTCAATATTTTAATTTAAATTAATTTTTGACTGTATTTATATTAGATTTTAGTATAAATTTAAATAAAATGTTAAACTACCCTTTCTGTTAAAAATTTAAATATTTTAGAAGTAAGTAATTAATTTTTCTTCATCTCTATTTCTAAAATGTGCATATTATTAGTATATTTATAAAATTTGTATTTTTTTAATTTAAAGAGTTTATTTTGTACATGGCATTGTATTGTTATTTGGTACCATTACCAACCCAGACCATAACCTCGGTTGGTAGTGGTCCGAATTTTTTTTTAAAATAAGGGGTTTAGTCTGCGGGTTTTTTTGTCGAGGGTGCAATTGTCGGAGAACCACTCAATTGACATTAATGCAATGCTCCAAGATTCTCAGTGCGTTTGAACGTGTAATTTTATTGGACAACTTCTTAATCATGTTGTAATGTTGAGAGTCTTCATTGCAAGTTGTTTTTCGTTGTTTCGACCATTATAAATCCCTAAAAAATGTTTTATAACCTGCAAAAAAGTTTACAAACCTTTCAGTTTTAATTAAAGCACCCTGTATTACTGTAAGTGGTATTCCATTTTAAAATACTGTCATATTGTAGAAAAGGTAACGCAATGTGTTGAGAGCGTACATAAGTGAAACGGCAAATAATTTTCAACACTGTGGAACAAAATTGTAAAGATGACTAAAAAACGTTCCGCATGTACTTGAAAAAGAAAACATGTCAATGAATATACTATTATTATTATGAATATAATAATAAACATAACATAAAAAGGATGCATGTTGAACTTTTATGACAAATTATATTTCGTTCGGCTTGCGTCATTTTCACCCGCGACCCGCAATCCGCGCGTCACTTAGTCACGATCTTTTTAGACCATGCCTCAGCTGAGGTATAGCCTTAATGATGGAACGGAGTTTGTTGGCACAGTAAGAGAAATGTTAATAAAGTAGATGCTTGTATAATTTTATGTTACTCCTACGGGTACCACAGTGAGAGTAAGGCCAGAAACAGATTGTTATCACATGTGGGATTGGTTTGATAGGTCACCAGTGAAACACATAGATACTTGATATCTTTTTATTTGAGTTGATCATTTATATAAAATGTTAATTTATCAACATATGAGTCACAACGAAGGGCAACTTTGTATGACTGGTATGCGTGTTGACAGTGCTGAGGTCTGCCATAAACTGACTTAACCGGTAACGCTACCTACGTCACGTGAACTCATATTGTAGAACCATCGAAATAGTCGATAATGAAAACTATCAACATACAAAAACATTGCATTGATTACCGGAACTCCCACCCTATTTGTGTGCGCACCCGTTTGCTACATATTGTACACACTGGGTATCGTTCTGAGCTGCCTGCTCAGTAGCAGTAGGTGCCTGGTTACAATTCCAGAATATTTTATTTCCCGGTTGAGGTTCAACTAACTGGGATCCGAGACAGATACTTGTTTTTCAGGACGATCCCACTTGTATACAATTCTTTTGCGTGCCATAGGTTTGCCGCTGCTGTCCTAGTGGCATGCCTTTCTCCGCCCCTGTGAGGTAATTGCATTAGGATCAGCGTCACAGAACATATTACCTAATAAGACATTAAGACGATACATCAGTGAAACGGCAAATAATTTTCAACTATAGGCGTGACGAAATTTTGGACTTGCTGGCATTCAGAGAGAGAACGTCGAGCTGGGAACACGTCAATTTGTTTCGTGATGGCGACGGGGGTAACAATTCTTAAATCGTGTAAAGATGACTAAAAACGTTACCCATTTACTTGAAAAAGAAAACATGTCAATGAATATATTATTATTGTTACTAATAGAACAATAAACAGAACATTAAATGGACGCATGTTGGATCTATATGACAAATTATATTTCGTTCGGCATGCGTCATTTGCACCCGCGACCCGCAATCCGCACATCGCCTAGCCACGATCTTTTTAGACCATGCCTCAACTGAGGTATAGCCTTAATTTGAAAGTCAGTCGCCATACACCGGCTTTGAAGCAGGATTCGGTTTATTAATTTAGTTCAGTCAGACCATAAAACACAAGAAACAGAAAGAGCGCAGTGTCTTCAAATATTACGTTACGTGACAAACTTTAATGACTAATTATTGATAACACATATTTATGATACAGATGTTATTATTGAAAAAAACATTATCTTTAATACAATTTTAAGCAGTGGCGATTTTCTTTGACGGAGATGACGCTATCGATTCGTCAGGAAAATTAAAAGGGTGCCCTCCAAATAGTTAAAACTAGTAATACCGTTTTAAATTACAACAAAATCTTAAAAAGATGCGTAGGTATTTATCAAAAATTGAGTTTAAAATATTATGCAAAGAATATCAAGTCATCAAAGCTATTCGCCAATTGCAAATACTGCTGCAATTGAATATAATTAAATGCAATCAAACCATGTGTGTGGGACTATTATACTAAAAAAAAAAAAATCATTTGAATGCACGTATTTATTTGCCAAATTAAAATTTGATAGTTCATTATTTTATCGTAGGGCGTCTACATCACCAAATTTGGCACTGTGTTAAAGTTTATTTCTTCATAGTTGAGAATAGCCTAGAAGGCGATCGAATTCCCATTATTTTTGTGTTCCCTGTTCACCGTACACCACAGCAAATAGACTACGGCTTCTATATCGAGACATACCCACATGTAGAGTTGGGTATTTCCCGAGAAAATATCAATCTCGAGATTCGGGATTTCCTGAAATGATGAAATTTTGAATTCTCGAGATTTCCATAAAAGAATTCTCGAGAATTCCCGAGATATCGGAAGATTTAAAAAAACAAACTGAAAATCCTAAAATCAGTGTAAAAACAGACGAATTCCAAAAAAATATGATTTTTTCTTATTTATGTAAGAAGACAAACAAAATAGAAGTAGGAAAACAAAAGTAATTCAAAACATTACTTATTAAAATAGAATTTCAAAAAACACAGACTGTCAATCGCGTACGCTTTTGAGACAAAAAATTCCCTGATGTTGAAAAATTGCGCTCATTTTGAGTCGACGTTGGCTTAATTGTGTTGATTGTGTAAATGCCCCGATCAGTCTTTGAACGTTTTGTGTTTTCTGTCCCTTTTTTCACATATACAATCGTTTTTATCAATTACTATTTGATAATAAAGAAATCCCGAATCCCGAGAAAAGATTGTCGAGATCCCGGATTTCCCGAAATGTTAAAAATTTCAATTCTCCAGATTCGGGATAGAAAATCTCGAAAATTTCTCGAGAATTCCCGTCGGGAAATTCCCGAAACCCACATCTCACCGCGGTCGTTTTTGGAATTAAAACCGTTGCAACACCGCCAGCATGCAAAAAGCGCTTGGCGTAATACTGTAGTCGCATACCTCGCCACAAGTTACTCCTACTTTAGGTATTAACGGTAGTTAGGGCACTTGGTTCATATTTGCGACATATATCAAGTGTTAGTCTTCAGCAGTGAGGTTGGGGACGGCAGTTACTCGATGGGCGGTAAATCAAGGATACTCATTTTGTATATATAGAAATAGCTACCTAAACTTAGTAATAACGAAAATATCTTCCCATTAAAAAAGTCTGCTGACTAGTTGGAAACAAAATGTATTAATTAATATAAAAGGTTAAACAGGACTGTAATTTTTTTGTCGGGTTCGCGATGTCTAGTTTACTTTCGTTGCCTTTCGACGTCCTTGGTGACCATAAATGACACGTGAATATTTGCGAATAATATACTCGTAATTACAGTCTGAATTATTAACCAGCGCGCACGGAAGTTACGTCGGCCGTCAAAACTAAAGATGTACCCCACCCCTCTTACAGAGCGTCCCACCTACCGCTCCTGGTCCACAATTTTAGTCTGTATCGAAGAGTCGTGCCGTCATTATATCGATTATCGATTTAACAATTCCTAAACGTTTGCGATCTCAAGCTAAAAGTATCATTACAAACGTTGCCAAGTTCTTGTTCTTGTGAAGAAGAAAATCGACACGAATCGCCCATTCGCTGCGGACCTTTTAATTAATATTTAATTATCACATTTAAATAACATGCTAATTATATCTAATGGTCACATGATGGGCAACGCACCAGTTTAATTCTTCAAGACAGAGCATGTATCGCAAAAATGATAAGTAAGAAGCCACTGTATTACCAACGTCAAAAAAATCACCACATTTGGGCAAAAAATATTTATAATTTTAATTTTGAATGTTTTAGTAGTATAGATATATTATTTTGTTAGTAATGTATCCATACGGCATACAACAATATTTCTTAGATATTTGAGTCATGAAAGGATGATTAAAAATACTATATGAAAAATGGGGCGGTATTTTCTTTAGGGACGTCACTGGTCTCTTGGGTGTTTTGGCGAATTTACTCTGGCCTTTAGAAGCTTCGCGGCCTCCAGTGGGCCCAGTGGCTGGTGTGATAAAGTATGTGTGGTGATGATTCCGTATAACCTTGGACTGTCCTTGTATCTTTGTTTCTGACGTAGATGTCAATATAATATACGGTGCACAGCAGTTTGATGCGGACGCTCAGCCAAAATCGACCGCAAGTTACCGCCATGTGATATTGTCGGCCGCAATCTGCTGCCATCTGAAACGTTTGCGCGGCAACTTACGATGGTGTGGGTGCTGATCTTTACCAGCAATGCTATTGTTATATTTACGATGTTGCATGTTAACACCTCGTTCCGAAATGGACATCATTATAAATTTTCACATTTTCATAAATTTCTCTCAACTCTTATGCACCCGAACTGAAACGTTATTGTTCGATCGTTATCGTTTGCTTCTATATTACTCAAACGGGGGCTCGCAATCTCTCGAGGGTTCGCTTAATTGTTCAGGGAAGGCGCAGAAAATACTGATGAGCAACAGTGGCGCATTTAGTGACGTAGTTACCCGACGCACCTACTAAATTTGAGGCTCCCCACGATAAAATTATCAACAATTCCATTTACAATTTTTATTTACAATTTCTGCTTTAATTTACTGTGTTAGCAACGCATGATCTGCCTACTTTCATCTTAAGTTACTGATTTTAACATTTTGTAATGATAGTTAAGCGTTTAATCTGTGAAATCTAAATTGTTATTATTAAAAAAAAAAATATCAATTTGCGAGAAATACGTATCTTTTTATAGATTTTGGTATAATTTAAGAATTTTGTGACTGGTTTGGAAGCCTCCTTTTAAAGTTTCTGACGAATCGTTTGCGTGTTTTGGATTCCCGAAATCCCTGAGATTATCGCTCCGTTGCGTGGAAAAAAAAAATAATTCTTCTTTTATTTTTCTTTCGTCCATGTCCGATCCTAATAGGATCATGTGGGCCTCCACAGAGTGGAGGTTTGTATTGACAGTTTTTGTTTTTACGAGAAATGGATATCAGCCACTTGCTCAACCTTTTAGGTCCATACTCTGACTCGTACACAAATTGAAAAACAATATGTGTATTTGCCAGACCCAGGATTCGAACCTGGGACCCTCGACACTAGAGCTTAGACGCTTAAGCCACGCGGCCATCGTGGGCGTAATTCTAATAATTCTCGTTCGTGAATTATTAAAAAGTAATCAAATTCATTTGATTTAAACTTAAACATGTGTTAAAGAATACGTTATTTTCAATAGTTATGATAGGTACATATTACATTACAGTTTGTCACGTAAACAAAACGCGCATAAAATATTTGAGAACAACGCGCTTTGTGTTCTTTTGGTTGGGTCATAAAATAAAGGTACCCCGGCTTCAAAACCTTGGTCCATGGCAACATTTTTAGCTTATTAGTCTGTTCTGTATGCTAAACGTAAGTGCTTAAAAGCTGATTGAATCAATTTTATGAAAAAGATAGTCGCCGACAGTCGTCGCAATTTTCTAGTCGGTGTCGACCTCATTTTGCGGCTGGTGTGCCCTGATGCCTAACCGCTAAGCATCTTCGTGGAGGGTATCTATTTTTCGGACGCAAAGTGCGACATGATAACATGCCAGATAGCACTAACATAGAAGCTTGTCATGCATCTCAAAGCCTAATGCCTGATGTTTTGTTTTGTGTAAATGGGGTCGCAGGTGGAAAAAGTTGAACAACCTGTGGTTTAAAGAATAATATATTATATCGCAGCTAGGCGTTATCAGATTGGACATACAATAATTCGCGCCGGCCTCGGTCATATTTGGTAAAAAGGGGACGCTTCCGCCAGCTAGCTGATCTCGCGTCGATAAAATGGCGGCTTTTCACCATAGACAATCGCGCTCGCCGTGACCATAGATAGCCACGCGCTCCCGTCTTCCCCTATCTATGGCCTAATCCAGCCGGCGTTCGCGCCAAATATTTCGCGTTTGCAAATAATTAAGGCGCCCGCATTTTTGGCGCGTTCTTGCTCCCTAATAGGAACAGATTTTCGATAATGTAAAGCGTTAACATTCACAATACATGCGTAGTTTCGTTAAAGGATTGTTTTCTCGGTAAATTAATCCATGAACAGTGGCGGAACCTCAAATCCTACCCCCCCGCAAAAATATTAAAAAATAACCAATTTCAAGACCATACATACATTATAAGACTAAGCCCACGTTTGAGACAGGACAGCGCAGCGCGGTCGTATTGTGACGTTTAAAAAATCCCGCTTGATCGGTATGCATTTAGGGAATGCCATACCAAATGAAAATACAAATACCGGTATTTCGGTATTTTCTATTGAATACCGCTATTAATACCACTGTACTACATACGCAGTTCACCGTGAGATGTATCGGAAATAGATGGCTGTGTAGTATTGAGATCAAACTAATTTCTAAATAAAACACGTACTTAATAGATAACCACCGAAATATAAAGGAAAAACAAGAAAATAGGTTAGTAAGTCAACAATCATATCGTACAATACATTTATATATACATACTTATAAAATTTTGGTATTACCTACGTATTAGTATAGTATTAAATTGTACCTATTAAATATCTGATAATGACAGCGTTATTATCAGATATTTGATTCCAATCATTATCATAATTATGTTATTATTTAATTTAATACAATTGGAATATTGTCTACAATACCACTCATACAACACATAATCTTATTTATCTCAGTGTTATACGCCAACCATTTCTCTCCTGTAAGACAGCCATGGCCCCCACATCCTGAAGCGGGCTCCTAGGCCAAGATCTATGACTGGCCCCCCTACCTATCGCTAAGGTTAAGGGCAGTGTAATTTTCTACAATAGTGTTCCCCGATTGGTTTCCACGGAACCCCAGGGTTGAGGACATTCCGTGTATTTTTTAGCGATTTGTAAATACATCCAGTTGATTTATTGTATTATCGGCACTCAGCATATTAGGTATGAAGAACTGATTGTGACCTCCTTTTGTGGTAGCCAAGTAAGATGCAACCCTTCGCCATATTGGATAAAAAGCAATTTTGTAAGTTAGGAAACACCTTAAAATAATTATAAAATAAAATTCTACATGTGAATTAAGTATCTATTAATTATATCAATCACCATGTCACATCAAATTACATCACACAGTCACATATTTTTAAATGTTTTTAATCATCAAGGAAAGTCACGCCGCAGGCGACTTTTTACTATTCGAGCAAATTTGTGGTGTGTGTTTTTCTTACAAATTTCAAATTAAATCAAATTTATTTATTTTACATATAATGAACAAACTATAAATTTAAAAGCGTTCACGACATGACATAAAATAAGTGTTAACAATTTAAAAAATAAAAATACAGAGAAATGTGAGTTTAATATAATAATACAATAAGTAATAAAATAATAAATAAAATAAAATAACAAAAATAAAAGTAGATGTAAGCACACATAGTCAACTTTGATAGACCCTATCTTAAAAACTTATAAAACAACGTCCACCTAAATTCACCCTCACGTAAGTGGAATATATCAATATCCGAAGCGATTTCATTAAACATGGTTATTGATAATCCTTCTCCCAATTGTCATTACTATTGGCAGGTTAGTTCTGCACCTTGGGAGAATAAACAACGGATGCCCTCGGTTCCTAATGTAATTATCAGAGACACACACGCCAACACCACCAAGAATGGCAGAGTTCACATTTACGCAGCGTATAAGTCTGAAAAAATATGTAGCTAAATAAAGATCCCTTCTAAATTTTAAGCTACAGTATGTAAGCATACCTAAGAGAAAGTCAGTCGGATAGAGCCATGGATAATATCCATACAGCCGAAAGTAAAGGAGTCTCAAAAATTTCTTTTGGATTCTCCACCATAAGGCCGTACTTCAACTGGGGCCCAAACGATAGACCCACTCTCAAGTCTGCTTCAAGTCTTCGTACTTAACCGGTCGCCTCCACACCGGGCCCCCAGGCTAAAGCCCTGTCATCCCCCTCCCCCCCCTTTTGAGGGCCATGAAGACAGCTTACCGTATACGGATACGGCGAAATTTAATACGTACGATTTGTAACCGTTGGATTGTCATTTATAACCTATTTTCGATATACGTCTCTTAATCTTCTAATTCATACCGTTTACCAATTTTAGGTTAGGACTAGCCGCAAAATATGTGAATATCCCAGGGAACTCAGAAATAATGGGAACTGAAATACCCAACGGGTAAGGCGATAGCAGGTAACCGACTCGAGTAAGGAAGAATCCGGGTTAAACTTACACACGTGTCAAGAATACGTTGTACGTCGAATACTAAAAACTGCTCTCGGTTTATGCATTTACGCTCATTTAATGTTGGTGTATTACACACACTATTGCACGAGCATAATGGGTGCTTCATTTTCTTAGGACACTCACACATTCAAAACCCTGCTTCAACGTTATTGAATATAGCCTATCGGTATTCTATTTATTATCTGTTCTGTGGAATATCCTATGAACTCATCTTCGTTATCGTGTTTCAGTCTTGTGCCAACTCTCCGATAAGAAATAAGATACCCATAACAATTCCTCATCTAAGTTATTCATACGGGCCCTTCCTACTGCCAGCTGTGTGATAATAGGCCCACTCCAATCTCAGTTGCATCAGGATACCCGAGTAATTGAGTGCGATAACTTTTCGCAGGCGTCTCGAATGCAGCGTAAATTTGCATGGAAAGATGCTCTATTGTCATATTCGATTACATTGTGAAGCCCAACACCTCCACGGCAGCGATGTCGTTGAATATGAATTATTTTGCTCTCTCATCGACAGATGCACTACGAAGATTTAATATACTGCCCTTCTAAGGAAGAAGGCAGTAACTGACTCTCACACACTTTCGAGATAAATGATATAATGTGGTTTTTTTTTCCAACTTTAGTACTGTGAATTAATAAAAAACGGTGATAATTTTTATTAGTAGGATGTTAAAATATAAATAAGGTAATAATAAACAAGCAGTAACTGCAATAAATAGGTGCAATTACTGGCTTTTTGCTTATATTATTTTAGCAGATGTCCATTTTTTCACTAAGGATTTTAACGGTATTTTAGTGATAATTCTGATTTTAAAGTGAACATAGTATATAGCTTTCAAAATTACTTAACGGATGGCACTCATAACTCAATTTCACAAATTTTGCGAGTTACTGCCTTCTTCCTTGGAAGGGCAGTATAGCGTAGTAGACATTTGTCTGTGTTGTCCTGGGGCATATTATGTAAGATTTCGAATACACAGTGGCCTAAGCCCGGCTTGAAAGCCAGATCCTCTGACTGATACTCGACACGATAAAATAAATACTTACTCACAAATTTCAATTACCAACTTAGGTAAGTATATAGTAAACACAATGTCAATCTATTTCCTTGAATCACATCTTGTCAATACAAATAATTAAGTATTATTCATAATGCACACAATAATATTACGTAGTGCAAGGGTACCCAACCTTTTTTAGGTTGGGAGCTAGAGTCTGTCTTCTATAAGCTGGCGTGCGGTTTCCCGTGAAGTAGTTTTGCACCCTTTTCAATGTCAAACGTGTGTTTTTCATTTCAATAAGTGGTTCGCAAATGTTGAAGTATCCTTCTCCAATCTTTGTGCTGCTAAACGTTCTGAAATTCTAATATTTAGTTTCCTCTTAGTTTTACCAACGTAACATTTGGCGCAATTGTTACACTCTAATTTATAAATACCGGATTTATTTTAAATTTCTATGGGGTCTTTATTGTTTATCAATAATCTACCAACTGTTTTATTACAATAAAATGCCGGCTTAACATTATTTTTGGAAAGTTGTTTTTTTAACCTTTTCACTGTTTTTGCCTATATAACTTAATCTAGAGACCAATGATTAGCAATGACCGGTGTGGTAGGTTCTATACCTGTATATAATAATTTAGATTATTAATATTAGTAATATTTTATATTCAATTTGTGAGAAATATCCATATTTTTAAGATTTTTGTATTATGTTCGTTATCGTATGGTTAGAAATGTTAATATTTTACGAAATAGTCAAACGACTCAAACCGTTGATCAAACCCCAAACCTGCTGCCTACTTTATTTAAAGAATTTTTAGTATGTATAGTTTGTCATGTTTAAATCTTCGAGTTTAAGGCCGATTAATAAAATTACGAATTACACAGAATTTTCATATCATTACTGAAGTTTTAACATTCTCAATAACTCTCGCGAGCTTGTTATTGTAGCATTGCGGATATTCGCGTAGGCGTCAGAAGCGACGCCCGCGGTGCGATGCAACCCAGGTTCGCGTCCCGCGGGGAATAATGCACGGCCCGTTGCGGACATTAGTCCCACGCCGGGAGATCCCCCGCCGCCGGGATAATAGCACCCGACATCCGTCCCTTGCGTTGTTTCTCCCGGTTTCCAATACCGGATGTTCACCAGTTCTTCACAACAGTATGTCCGCACACACAATCAATGCGACGACAACGTAAAACCTAATCCTAACCAATATACATAATAAACGTGGCGTGTATTTTCAAAGTGAACTTATTCCACTTCAACAAACTTTTGGCGCCAAAAAACTGTTTACGATATTGATGTTACATATATGTATTTTGGATTGGAATAAGTTACTTTTGTAACTAACACCGATTTTCAAGTTGATTTTTCTACTGGATTGAATGCTATTAGGTTCTTATAGAGTTATAGACTTACAAAAAATACTTGTTCAAAATTTTATCCTTAGTAGTGGAATAAGTTCACTTTGAAAATACACCCCTCATGCTTGCAATTGGTAGATATGTAAATTTTCTCTGCACGTGCACAACGCATTGCTATAAATTTAAATGTAATTTCGACAGTCCACATTGTATAAATTTACGCACACAGTGTTAACTTTAGCAATTATCCCCAAAATATGGCCACATTCAGTACATTTTCACATGGTTTTCATCTGTGTTTATATATAAATACATGGTTATTTATATAAAATCATTTAAAATGTTATTATTGTTTAAACCAGAGTTTTTTAACCCCTTTGAGACGTAACTTAGATTAGGGTAATAAATAATAGTTTTGGTTCGCGATCCAAGATTTTTTTTGTCCGAGCAACCGAGAGCTTTTTTAGCTCTTCCTGCAATACAATCCTCCATACGATCATTTTTTCGGCCTATTATAAAAGTCCGTCCTGAATCTAAATCGAAAGCTTTTTCTAAGATCTTCAATCACCCATAAGCTTCAAAATTTTCACTCGCATTAGAAGTTTTTTATTTTGTGATCCCTCCATACAGGTTTTATTATTATTATTATTATTGTTGTTGTTACTGTGTATTATTGTTTATTTAGCCCAGTAATAATGCATCTATCTATGTTATATATATCTATATTTCCGTATACTACACGAATTATGCGATAATCACTGATCCTATTTAGATGGTTGATGGTTTGAATGAAATACCAGAGCGTTTATTCCATTGTCTACAGCAAATGGAATGTGCCGCGTCAGGATTATTGAGTTATTATTTTGGTTACTCTGTGCATTTACTAAGAAGAATCCAAAAATAAAATTTATTACAAAAAAAACTAGACTAAGCGAGCGAGCATGCCAATAATATAGTACCCACCCCTAGATCGGCGTTATTATTCCAAGAGGCCACTAAGTTTATGAACTCGCACTTCTGAAACGTTTGGGAATCTATAGCTTCGCGATTTGCACGTTATGGATACAATAGAATAATGCACCGGTTGATTTAGTTGTATGAGCGTTATTTTGACGCTTGTAAATGCAACGAGACTAATTTCAATCAATCAGAGTTGGAATCAAAGGTTCTCGACTGCGATATATCCGCAACGGCTAAAATCTAAGTCATTGACAAAGATTGTATTATGATAGTAACTGAAATAATGATGCAACTAATTACATATTAATAATACGTAATTAGTTCATTACGTATTATTAATATGTAATTAATTACCACTATTATTTCAGTCTTATTTAGTCATAGTCAAAAAAAAAATATTTATATAATACTTATATAAATATTTTTTTAAAGTTGCAAGTTACAACAGATGGAGTGGTGATGTACAGAGTTGCTACGAATTAGTTGGCCATAATTTAAGCTAATCCTAGAGTCATAATTAGGGCCCGGATTAATATGCTAGTGCATGTTTTGTTAGGGTGTATGCACAGCCATGAGAGTTGCACAGAAATCAGAAAAAAACAGAAAATAGTATTTAGGCATAGTTAAGTGTGTCGTTTTTGTTTTTTTAAGTTATGTTTGGTTGACATTCCTTTTATTATTCAATTATTCGTACTTGCGAAAAAACTATTTTGAAAATTGTAATTGATTAACTTTATATTCATTGTTTGTGTTTTTTTGTTCTGCTATCGTATTATATTGAAAAATTATCAACCAGTTATTCGATTTTTTGTCAGGATTACTGGGTAAAGTTGGTATTTACAATTTTTCCCACAAAAAATGTCAATTTTCAACTGCATAATTCTTGGGTTTTAGTGCATATTTTATTGATTTTAAGTGCATACGTGCATGCATATAATCATGTTTTTTGTTGCATATAAATCCGCTCCCTAGTCATAATCGTTGTAAGCGTCAGACACGTCATCGTGCTAATTTTTTTTGATAACTGTGGATTCGTCACTACTATGATAGTTAATGTAATTCGCATACCGAAACATGCGCCGTTTTCAATCGATCGTCAGTCCTACAAACTTATCTGAAGGACGGTCAAAAATGCCACTACGAACTACCGTACGGACGCCATATTGAAAACGTCATTTGAATGTCAGATTCTGTCCAGTTGCGAGTCTTGATTGGGTAGTTTTCGACTGCGGCTCCCTCACCAATTTTGTGTGTCGAAAGTCGGTGTCAATATAAATAAGAGTTTTTTTTTATCAATGGTTAAAATAATAGCACCGCAGGCGAAAAAAAATAGTAAAGTACCTACGTATTTGTACGATTTTCATTAATTTTCTTATTTTTTTGGGGCACAACTTGAAGTGGACCTTCGCAGCTTTAAGCCGTATTTATAACGATCCAATCATCTCACTTCTTTCCATAAGATTGTTGGGAGAGCGACGTGGATTCTTAGAGGCGCCGAATGATGTCCATATGCTCCACCTAGGGAGTGAATATAAACGAAGATTACTAAACTGCGCAATATCTGTAAGCATTGTTCAATGAGCTGTAGGTATTTCTCGTTATTGGCTATGTTTTCCTCTACCTAACGTTTTAGTAATAATTTGAGAGATACGATTTACGATTTCCTAGGCCAATAGTAGATATCGATTTCAAAAATTTCACAGCGGGCGCTTTGCTCGCTCTTAGATTTTATTTGCAGTGCATAATAATAAATTTATTATTTGTATTATAATGTGATATGTGTACCGTAACCTATCCAGAGACCGCACACTATGAATAACAGGGGCGTACTAAGCCAGCGTCCATTGTGTTTCGCACACGGGCGGCTGATGTGTAGAGTGGCAAACCCTTTTCTGATAATTAAATAACTAAAATTGTTGATAACTGTTTGATCAGATTTGATGTAATGGTGATTAAATGAGCAGGTACACATAATTATCTACCTACTTATACGTAGCAGGGAATATAAAATTAATGGCTACTGGCTTATCCTACTGGGTGTGTTATAATAAGCTTTGGATATCGAGTGTGGTGAAATCGTTGCCTCGCTCTATGGGGCCGTGATCGACAGGCCGCACATAACAAATTTCACGAGTTATCTCGCCCGACTTTAAACTCAAATTACTAGTCACTGTCGATTGATTTGCGTATTCTAAAAAATTAAACACACAGTGACATCTGTTTAAATAATTATGAAATACTAAGAGACGAATTATCGGTATTACAGCGATTGTAGTAAGAGCTTCGCTCTATATTCAACGCGTGTCGTTAAAAATCTGCAGCCTTTCAGATACTACCATAGTAATATCGTGAGGCATAGAAAAATTAAAATACTGTAGCGTCCCTTTTACAAGACTAATTTTCATCTGTCGCACTTCAGAGTATAATAATTACAAGATAAAAAGAACTTTTTATATACAACGTTTTTAAATTTTCTGTTGAATTATTATGCTCAATATGCTCAAACTTGTACTTGATATGAATTAAATAAAAAAAACAAACAAATATAGAATACTGAAATGTCATTTTGACATTTCATTTTGATTTCCATAGTAACGCACGTATATATAAATAATTTAGTTGCTAGGACCACCCCCTTAGCAACCAATAATAGTCTTTTACTTTTTACGGATTTTTCTGAAATAACTTTCCATACAAAACAGAATTAACTGAAAATGAATTCAATTCTGCTTAAAGATGGCTAAAAGTATTAAAAGAATGCATTGGCATCGTGTTCCAGTGGCGCACCCATGATTTAATATTGGGGGGGGCCCAAGGAGGAGAATGTAAATTAGTCCCATAGGCTCTTTTTCTTCTTCACAGCCTAATTTCTCGTTGTTTATTCCACTCGGTGTACCTACACCATGGTCCCCACATCCTGAAACGGGCCCTTAGGCTAAGATATTTGGCGGCCCCCCTACCTACCGCTAAGATTAAAGGCAGTGTGAAACACTACATTAACGTTTTTCAAATTGTGTTTAAGTTCAAATTAAGGGTACTTATACAGTGAATTATTGGCGATTTTCAATACATCCACTTTAATAATGGAGCTGTCGAGTATCGACATATAATAATCAAAAAATATATTGCATAATTATATAAGTAATTGAAAATGTTCATGGCCATGAAGTATAATAGCGCCGCAGGCGACTTTTTTTACTAATAAAGTTAATTTATGATGTGTGTTTATCTCACTTATCTGGTCAACCCAACACGCCGGGCCCCCCACAACCCGGGCCCCCAGGCTGAAGCCCTGTCAGCACAATATGGTGGTGGGTGTAGTCGTACTTTTCGCCGAATTTTTATCGTCGATTTTGGGTTTTTTAATAGTGAAGTTCCAAAATATGAATTGAAAATGGAAAAAAAAAGTATTATTGCATTTAACTTATAGGTACACAAACCTACCCAACAGAACACAGCCTAATTTCTCGTATATCGAACTTTTGTCTATTGCACTCGGTGTACACCACTCCGGAATTCGGGTGGACACCGAGAATTTTTTGACATTTCTATTAGAGATTGAGTTTCTAAAAAAAACCCGACATTAGTGTTTCAAAATTTTTGTGTTGGAAATTAAAATCTTAAGAAATTTTTCTAGAGGGTGCTGGAGAATTTCAAATCATTTTTTTGTCGAGTTTTTATTTGTCTAATCTATTGGCTTTCAATTTCAATGTTTTTGGGGGGGGGGGCAAGGTCCCTTGCCCCCCCCCCTGGGTGCGCCACTGTCGTGTTCTGATATATTCTAAAAGTTTCAAATGTCTAGCTAGTCGGGAAGTTAGTTAAAAATCGATTGCAAGATTTGTACTGGACAAACAACCACCGGACAAACAAGAATACGAGCTAATAAAAACGTTGTAATAAAAATGAATCTGAGCTTATAGAGATCTTTTTATTCCTTGGTGCGGTCCTGTATATACTCAGTGGTACTCAACCGATCCAGCGATCGGGACGGGCTCGCAAATCAGACACGTCTTTGGCAGATGATTTGCGAGGGCGACGAGGTCGCTCAGTTACTCTGCTAAAGGATTAAGGAATGATTGGAATCGTACTAAGCCGCGTGTCATATTAAAAAAAAAACAATTTCAATTGATCTTATTTGACAAAATTGTACTTGTCTTGTAACGATACTCAATAATGTTGTTACAGAATTATTCGGTACTGTTCGGTTATACGGAATACAGCGGAAAACGCATTTTGAAAATAGCCGATAAACTGGATTATTTGTTAGGTTAACCTAACCAAACCTAACCTAACCTAACCCAACCTAACCTAACCTAACCCAAACTAACAAATAATCCAGTTTATCGGCTATTTTCAAAATGCGTTTTCCGCTGTATTCCGTATAACCGAACAGTACCAATTATTCTTATAGTTGGGTTGTTTCGCCATCGCAATAAGAAGAAGAAGGTTAGGTTAGGTTAGGTTAGGTTAGGTACGCTGAAGTTGTATGAGCTGGAGCTAGATAGATAGGAGTCGTTCATGTACGAGTACGATTGACTTGAAACATGTGTCCAGTCCGTAGGTCATAGTGTCATACACAATTTTCTTTTTAATGATAACATGACAAATATTACAAGCGCATCTATTCAATACACAATACTGCTATCGGCGGATATTGTAACAATTATTATAATACCTCAATACATAAATATGACAAACTACCCTTGATAGCCGCCAATAGCAGTCTAGTATATAGAATAAAATGCGCTAGACAAAAATAAAAATATTTGGTCGTGATGCATAGATATCCAATGAAAAAGTTACACCACTTGCCGGGGTCACGCGTATCCTGGCGTTTTTTTTATGTAGCGCTTCTAAAAAACGCCAATGTGTGTTCATAATATTGACTTAATTCGCACCAAAGAGATTTCGCGTAATCGTCATACCTAATGGGTATTTTACCACGTTTTTCTTAGCTCGTATTCTTGTTTGTCCGGTGGTTGTTTATCCAGTACAAATCTTGCAATCGATTTTTAACTAATTTCCGACTGGACTTTTAGAAATTTTAGAATATGTCAGAACACGATGCCAATGCATTCTTTTAATACTTTTAACCATATTTATGTAGAATTGAATTAATTTTCAGTTAATTCTGTTTTGTATGAAATGTTATTTCGGAAGAAATCCGTAAAAAGTAAAATACTATTATTGGTTGCTAAGGGGGTGGTCCTAGAAACTAAATTATTAATATATACGTGCATTATTACTATGGAAATCAATATGAAATTTCAGTATTCTATAATATTTATTCAGTACCTATTTCTGTCAAGTACAAAAAAAAAGTATTTATTAATACATATAATTGTCAAGTTTATATGATTCAACAGAAAATTTAAAAACGTGGTAAGTATATAAAAAGTTCTTTTTATCTTGTAATTATTCCGATAATATGCTTATATTATATAACCGTTCCTAATTCAAAACGCATTATTTTGACCTCCACTCATTTTATACAAAACTTAAAAAACAAAATCAAACGAAGATCCCATGTAGACTTGCATACAATCTACATTTATATGACAATAATTTTGTTAAACGTCAGAAAGTGACATTTTTAAAATGTAATAATGTATTTTTCTTTACGTATTGATTGCTACGAATTTAAAAACCTTGGATGCCCTCAGAATTTTTAAATGTAATTTGTCTGTTGACTTATGATACATTTATAGATCTAAGAATTGCCATCTAACAAAATGGCATGTGAAGTGTGCAAAGCGAAATGTTATTAACTTATTTACAAATTAATTTTAACAACAACCTAGTATATATTTTTCACCGCCAAATAGTAAATCTGATACACCATTAAATTTGCTTCCAAATAGAGAAGTTCCGAGCAGCTTGTATTTTATTATTATTTGCGCAAAACAATACTATTATTTTAGTTATATTCCATCGTTTAATAATTGTTACATGTCCTCTTCCTGGCCGCCGTGGGTCGCTTCAATGTCCGATTTGTATGCATTATTGGTTGCCCGTGCCATTGGCAATCGTTTGTATGCATTGAGCGACCACTCATAAAATCAATTAAGAATATTATGAAGTTTAATGCGTCGGATGGTGGTTGAAAGGGAGCCGACGAACCCCGGGGCACTACTCTTTAAGTGCCTATGTACAACATTGTAACGACCAATAATAATTAATTACACGATAACTTATTTGATTTGTAGATTGTTTGATATTTTTTGGAGAAACACCACTTTAGATAATATAATATGGATGATCCTTTTGGTTACCTATGTGTAATTTATATGACGGAAAAATGGCAGAAACCATTAGGCCCATTAATGAATGGGAGAAGAGCATTCAAGTCGAATAGAATTTATGGTTTCATGAATAAACAGAACACGAAGAAACAGAACGGTGACAAAACAGAACACCGATAAACAGAACTGACACTTCAGAAAAAATATGACATTTAATATTGAAATTGTCGTATCTCTATATTATGTTGTACCTATAGATTTTTTATAACACATGTTTTCAATACGTCGTAAAAATCAAATTTTCTAATCACTGGAAAGCCTCAATTAATACTTTGGACGCTGAACACGCACCTGGCGCGTAATGACCAGGCGACCGATCGATGTAATTAACGTGCATTTTAAAGGTGGTAATTAAAAAATCATTATCTAGTCAGCAGTGAATGAGTTTTAAACGGGACTCAACTCGGTGTTGCCGGCAAGCTGGTTATATCTAGTCTTAATCAATCTATTATAAAATGCTTGGTTAAAAATAATAAGTTTAATTATTCTGTAGAGTTGTGCATGATTATCAAAATCTAGCAGACAAATTGAGGTTTTTACACCGAATGGCCAACATGCAGAGATTATATAGGTACTTATATTAAATATTTCTTTTATAAATTTTATAAATGTTTAATTAATAAATAGATACGACAAAAAAATAATGTTTTTTTCCACTGGCTGTTCTGTTTTTAACAGTTCTATTTCTTCGTGTTCTGTTTTGTCCGGTGGAACAACTCTTACTTAACCGTGAAATTGCGCAGATTGCGATTTCTTCTACTGCGCACGAATTAGATAGGGTAAATTAAATTATCGTTACATACCGTTATTATTTCCGACTGCTCTTACATGAAGCTTATTGCATCGTTTTCTCTCGCTCGGCGTCGGTCTAACTACGTCATATTTTCTGTCTAAACTATCTAAAATCACGCATATGGTCGCATACGCATCAAACATATGGTAACAATTGTTAAAGAATACGTTATTTTCAATATAAAATAGTGTGCTGAAAATTGGTACCTAATATAAACTTCATACCATTTAATAAAACAGTAGCACCGCAGGCGAAAAAATAATGGTTGAGTACATATTTATATGATAATCATTCTTCTTCTTATTCTTTTGTGGCACCACAACTTAAAGTGGGCGTTCGGCGCTTCTAGTAATATTTGTGACAATCAAGGCCCACTGTATTCAAGCCGTGATACTAAACTAAATTTCGATCTTAGAGCGAGTGATTGATTTCTCATACTTCGAGTGCAACACGGTCAACTTTACTGTTTGTAGAAACGATGATTGTTCTATATTGAAATAAATAGTATCTAATAATTCGGACGAAATATGGGTCATGGAAAATTTTCAACAATAACAATAATTTGTACAGACATTTGAAGATGATTATTTTTAGAGGAAAAATGTTACAAAAAGCCTTCGACTTTCTTCTCTCTCGGATTATGGATGGAGAAAATATATTGAAGAAAAATCGCTCGGACGGAAAATAAATCTTTGGTCGCGAACCAAAATTATTAGGAATGTATAGATTTGGGTCACAGCTCACAATGGTTAAGAGACCCTGGTTAAAACTATTCGTGGAATTATTTTTACTGTTTCATCGGAAGCAGCGACGCTTGGTCTTGTGGAATGTTGTTTGATTAAAGTGCTTGCTTTTATACGACGTGGACTGTCGAAACTAATTAAAATTGATAGCATTGTTTGCAGTTACGTTGAGATTCTTAACTTTGATTTTTGACGGAATTTCTTTCTTGGGTATTGAAATCAAAACTATTACCGTAATCAGGGTAGCTGTGTAGTCTGTTCGCATATTTATTACGTATTTAATTTATAGTTCGTTTCAATTATCTCCTGGTTGGTTCGGGCAAATCCCGCGAGAGGCGCGCGTATCGTTTTACATTCTTATCCTTTTAATTATGGGGTGTTCGGTTCGCGTCTGGTCAGCTGATTGGCGGTGTAAATTATACGACGGACATCAATTGGCAGTGCGACCATTTAGCATTTGAAAATCAGCAATAATTACCAAATCTAGTAAAAGGTAAATTACCATTTCCGCCCTAATGCGGAGCTCTTTAAAGAGATTTTTACGAGGATTGTTTGTTGGCAATTTGTTCAACACGTTGGGTCAAATAATTCGCGAGTATCCACGCAAATACCAACTAAACAACTATTCATATTTTGCAAGCATTTGCGGGAATCGAAATATTTTAGCTATCAATTATACGTATACGCAAATTCATCAACAATGTTAATATTATGCACCGATTCGCAATGAGTTGGACTTTTGCATATTACAGCGAAATCTCTGTTCACTTGAAAGTTGGTCAATAAAGAATAAGAGGCAATCCATGGACTAGAACCGTATGCGGTTTAGATCCGTGTGCCATAGTAAACTTATGATTTTTATTCATGAAAATATATTTTCACTACATTTGTAAGTGTAAGTGTATGGTATAAACGGATACGATCAGATGCTTATAATATCTTTGTGAAAATATATTTCCATGAACAGAAAAGATAATCTTAGTATGGCACACAGTTCGAAATCGCATACGGTTTCAGTCCATGGATGGCCTATAAATTAGAATTTAATACTGACAAATGTTTTTGTATTACGTTTTCTAGGTCGAAAACCCCGATTAAATATAATTATATTATGTCAAGAAGTTCATTAAAGCGTCAATCTGAGGCGAAAGATCTTGGGATAATTTTTGATTCATCATTATCTTTTCACTCGCATATAACTTCTGCGGCTCTACTTGCGAGTAAGCTTCTAGGATTCATCATGCGACAATCCTAACCATTCAAGAATCCAAATGTCTTACGTACACTCTACGTCTCATTAGTACGTAGCATTCTTGAATATGGGTCGATTATTTGGTGTCCGTATGAGGTTTCCTATAAGCTTATTTTAGAACGCGTCCAGAAGAAATTTCTTCGATGTCTTTATTTTAAGACATTTAACTATTTTCCTTTCGATAATTTATGAAATGATTATTTCCCGACTGCCTTTCTACAAGGCATGCTTACTTTTCACTCTCTTGAATCTCGTCGGTCTCTTCTGCTCTTTAAACACTTTTGCTTGTTAGCGCGAGGGATGGTTTCTAATCCTGGTGTTCTAATAAATTTGAATTTACATGCGCCTGTCAATTACCTACGTGGTCGCAGCCATGATTTATTCTGGATCGGAACCGTTTCCTCGTGTCAAGCCTATCAGGCACCATTAGCGAGGGGTGCTAGATTAGTAAATGCGCTCCCTAAAGACATAGACATTTTCAATGATGTACTTTGCATTTTGTTTTTGAAACTTTATTTTTCTGTATTAAACTATTGTACTTAATAAGTATGTTTTGATTTTTGTTTTCTGTTATTATTATTATATTCTATAATCTCTTCTTCTCTCTTGTGAGGGTAATATTTGTTATAATCTAAATCTCATGTTGTGTACGTCTTGAATTTAGATTTGTTATGTCCACAATGTTTTGTATTCTTACATAAATAAATAAATTATTACTATCGTAAACAGATGCCATTTTCATAATATACGAAATTCGTGCCATGTCATTAAAAATATACGAATCCAGTATACTTAGTGTCTTACTACGTATACTGTATCCGCAATGCTTCGATTAGTTTAGTTAACTACTGATAAAGTAAAGATTAAATTATTTTAACTTAATTAAACCCACGATGGCCGAGCGGTAACGTCTCTGTTTATAATGTCGTAGGTTCCGGATTCTAATTCCGGATCTGGTAAATTCACATGTTGTTTTTCAATGTGTATTTGAACCCGGAGTTTTATAGGCCCACTGCCCTAATAGGTTGAGCAAGTGGCTAACATCCATTTCTTGTAAAATCAAAAATATGTAAATATAAAGGTTCAAATAGACTATATGACGATCGGGCACATATATGCTAAGAGCGTTTTAGTGTCTATGATCAAATCTATGCCATTCCGACATTTATACATACATATTGTATGACAGCTATGACATCGTATTTACACTCTGTGACACCCTATGACACAGGACGCCAACATAAGAAACGGGTTTTTCGACATATATATGACCGATCGTCATAGAGTGTATTTGAAGCTTAACCTGAACTCTATGGAGGCCATTTATGATCTTCTTATGATTTTCTTATCAACAGACATTTAATGTCGTAAATAGAGGCTAATTTCAATGATATGCGAAGTTCGTGGTATGTCAATAAGTAAATATACGAATCCAGTATGCCTTATTTATGTCTAGGTAGTAGGTATACTGTATCCACAATGCATCAATCAATAGTAATAAATTCAGTTAGCCGTTCTGATAAAGCAACGATTAAATTATTTAAAGTTGTTGAAAGCAATACATATTATGAGAAAAGAAAGCTCCCTCTACTGGTAGGAATCCTAAAAGCCACAGAAAGTTGGGAGGTATTAAATACAAAATGCCTAGGTATGTATTCGCTGAGGAGGCCAGTTGGTACCTACGACCTCAGCTCTGTTATCCAACTAGAGGTCAAAGGAATAGACAAACCAAAACGGAGCATAGTATCCGATAAAGGAAGAGAGCGTGTCGAAAAAATGCTGACAGAGAGGTACGCAGGATGGAGCCACCTTTATACAGATGGATCCAAAGATCAGAATAGAGCAGGAGCAGCTCTTGTGATACCAGAAGTAGGTATAAACAAGAGCTGGAAGCTAAACCCAGCAATACCAATAATGACGGCGGAACTCATCGCGATAAACGAAGCAATTAAATACACTTTAAGCGATGATTTCTCGGCGCAATCCGCTGTCATTTTAACAGACTCTAAAAGCGCTTTACAACATATTGCCGCAGCAACTCGCTCACATAACAGTAAAACCATAGCATACCACATCCTTGACCAGATCGACGCCAAGAAAAATAGAGGAGGAGATCTATGCCTTCAATGGATCCCATCGCACATGGGCATTGAGGGAAATGAAAGGGCAGATGAGCTGGCAAAGGTAGCCGGCCATTCAGGGGTACCATATCAGTGGATACCAGAAAACCTGGACTGGAATGAGGCTATAAAGAAAATGTGCCATAGTATGTGGATAGATTTTCACCATAGGGCATCATTAGAAAAGGGGAAATGGAGTAAGTCGATTCTACCAACACCACGAGAGGTGCCCTGGTTTGTAGAGTCTTCTTTGACGAGGAATGAGCTTAAGTTAATACTGAGGCTAAGAACAGGGCACACCATGGGCAAAAGATTTGATGTCCTCATGGGAAGAAGCGAATCGCAGCTCTGCGATGAATGTCATGTTTTAGAGGACATTGTACATATAGCACTGCAATGCCCCAAATATGAAGTTCACAGAGTACAGCTGCGAATTGCAGATATCTATGAGAATGTCGACGAATTGAAGGGTGTCCTGGCGGTGGGTAAGACGGAAGAGTTAGGCAAAATTGTAAAGTTATTTAACAGAATAGGAGTGAGGACCTGATCGACGGATCCCCTTCTAGAAGAGAAGAGGCGATATGACAGCGAGTCGCAGTCAAAGCCTCGGTAAAATCACAAAAAAAAAAAAAAAATTATTTAAAGTTTGTATTAACAGTTATTATTAATAAAATTTATAACTATTCAACTTACATTATGCAGTTCCATTATATTTCAATTAAACATATTGAATGATTATCGGGAAATTGAAGTTTATAAAATGGTAACAACGATGATTGTGGAAAGCGATTCACTAATTAAAAGTTTGTAGCTGTCATTATATTTAGAAGGGATCTTTATTTAGCTACATATTTTTTCAGACTTATACGTGGCGTAAATGTGAACTCTGCCATTCTTGGTGGTGTTGGCTTGTGTGTCTGATAATTACCTTAGAAATCGAGGGCATCCGTTGTTTGTTCTCCCACGGTGCAGATCTAACCTGCCATTAGTAATGCCAATTGGGAGGGCAGTAACCATGTTTAATGAAATCGCTTCGTATATTGATATATTCCACTTACGTGAGTGTGAATTTAGGTGGACGTTGTTTTATAAGTTTTTAAGATAGGTCTATCAAAGTTCACTCTGTGTGCTACCATCTACTTTTATTTTGTTATTTTATTTATTTTCTTATTTTATTACTTATTGTATTATTAACTCACACTTCTCTGTATTTTTATTTTTTTAAATTATTAACACTTATTTTATGTCATGTCGTGAACGTTTTGAATTTATAATTTGTTATGTTCATTATAGGTAAAATAAATAAATTTGATTTGATATTTAATTGATCTATGCATGTAATTTGGACTATATTTCGATTTTAATTTAACGTAAGTCAACACTCTATGCATCTCGGAGTACCTAAGTCTGAAAGTTTCCGTTCTATACAATAATTCATTTTTTAGTTTTGTTATCAATATTCAAAGCCTGTCAAATAAATTTCATCTGATATGCAATGATTTTATGATTGAGGTTGATGTTAATCGCCCTGAATGAAATTGCACGCCTCTGCTCTAAATGCTCATCAAGGGGGAGGACGTTTTGATGAAATCAATTAAATCTTTAATAGGGGGGGGGCATAATTTAATCGGCGTAACTTGAGAGTAGTGATAGGGTTACCAGTTGTATTAATGAATTCATTTTTGAGACACGACTCTATGTCACATATTTTTTGGCGGTTTTTAAGATTTTCGTTACTAATATGATCATAGTATGACGTGGTCGAATTACACGGAAAGACCTAAGACAAAAACAAAATCAATGATCAGCTCCGATCGTCGTGAGCAATAGTGCCGTCTTTACATAGTAGCTAAACGGATCGATTCAGCTATCGACTCGATCGTATTGTCCGTTATTGTTAGGCAGATCTACTCTTGAGTCCAAACACACATGATAAAATAACAAGTGTAGCGGCGTGACTTCGAAAAGAGACCCATAGATGGTGCTGCCCATTTACTGGACGTCGCAAGCGCTATGTAGACGGATGATGATTTAACTCTATGTTAACTTTGTATTTTTTTAAGTCTTACAGCCAGTCAGCTTAGCTTTGACCCTTTTGATCGTACAGGTCCTCTATTTTTGAAACTAAACTTGTTAATCTATTTTCGTGTACCGTTTGAAGTATTCTCTGTTATTATTGATTAAATCTCTGAACTCTGAATAAATATTAAACCGGAAGTGTTTCTATTTTATAAAATAAAACATACTATACAAGTGATTTTTTGCCAGACCCGGGATTCGATCCATGACACAATAAGCCGACACGTTACCACTCGGCCATCGTGGGCGTTTCACTCAGTGGACAACTTAGTTACTTGTTCAATCCATCGAGTGCTTTCTATCACGGTTTTTACTAGATGCGGGATTTAAACCTTCTCTAAGTACTATTACTCCACCTTGGGGTTATTTACAAACCTAGAATAGTTTTGTTTCCATTCGAGATTACAGGCAAGTTCAGAGAATTAAACATTATTCGAAGTAACGAAGCATCAATGTTTGTTTAAACATTTAATTCGTGACAACTTTTCAACACCGGGTAATAGGAAATAGGGTGAATAGGAAAGTAGTCCTTGAATGTTACCAGGCACAACGTCAGCAAGGACGCAATTAGCGTCAATTAATTTAAGAGGTTGCTTGTACAATTCGACTTTCTTTAAGGGATTTACCGCCTCAGGTGTTGTGAATGCAGGTGTCTTAAAAATGAATTAATTCTCTCACACACATTAACTAGCGAACGATTAACGGATACGACTCACTGCGGAGCTCGGAAATTTAACAGCTAGCCGGTGCAATTGAATATTGTTCTTACCGTAACTCGTCACTTTCACTGTAGGCCTTCGCACTTTTCCGGGTACATTCTCTATAATCAGACAATCTTTGATACTAGTGATGTATCCACAACTGTGTTATTTGAATTAATTTCTTATTCATGCATTTATTTGTGGATCAACTGAAATATATAAAAATCCTGCGAGCAAACTATTAAATTAATTAATATAGTTTTTAATAGTCAACAATAGATATAGATCGATTTTATTTAGCTGGAATTTTTAATTAATTGTTTTTAAACGTCCTAATACCCTCTCTTCCCCATTTTTATAAATCACAAGTTTTAATGTTTCGATGGTTACGTACCGAAATCACGTAGTAATTGATCTGACAAATTGTTTCTGTAAGAAGAAGTAAATTCTGGAGAAGTACCGGGGCGGCGTCGCTACATTTGTGTTCAACTTTTCGCGCCTCCCTTTGCAACACTCCGTGCCTCCCAGTTTGGAAATCGCTGGTTTATGTGGTGAATAATAAGTCTGTGGTTGCAGGTAAAAGTTCTTTTAAAGAATTGTGTTATTTTTGTGTATCATAGATTTTGTCACATGTAAGCAAAATAAATAGATATTTTAATTTGTAGAAATACCTTATGCGTAAATTAAATTGAGCTACTTTACGAGCTGTTTGTTGGCAAATTTACAATCTGCCTGTAAAGTCGCCCAGTGTAATAATTGAACAAGCTAACAAGCAGATTGTAAACAATCTACAGAGATAAGTTGAAAGCCGGTCAACTTTACACCCTACACGCCGGCGTGTGGGCCTACTGCGTCTGCGCAGTAGAGCGCAGTAGCAACCTCCCGGTAAAAAAACGAACTACGTTCTGTCAAAATAGTCGCTGGCTTTTGGCTTCTCAGCGAATGGAAAGTTTTGTGTGTCATCATCACAATCGCAGTAGCTGAATTGCCCGCTTTTAAATTCGCCAACAAACAGCTCGTAAAGTAGCTCAATGTAATTGACGCTTTAAATTGAGAAAATCATTTTTAACTCTAAGTAAAAGTACTTATTCAAAACATTGAATATAACACAATATCAAAATTTTTATTATACTTTAAATAATGTGAAAGAAATAAAAAATGATAGGTACACCAATTATCTTGTAAGCAAGAGTATTTTGAAAACTGTGATTTATTTAAAAACCGATTATCTCAGCTGCAGCCAAACTGACTTCAGCATTTTTGATGTCATATAGGTACCTACTCATTTATCAATACATAATGATCTCAGTTTACTTAAAACTTTGCTTGATGTAAAAAGGCATGACGTGGTCTAATTATTATTAATTAATTCATTCTAAACCTCCCCGACCTTCTCATTACAATGTTTAATACTCCATCATTGCTAGTTCTTTAAGCGTTTCCGATTTATTTTTATAACCTAACCTTTAATTTGCGTTTAAATTAATCCGTTTTATCGCACGCTCGTGTTGTCGGTAGGGCCGTCAAAAGGGTATCAATACATTTTTGTCAGTATCGAATCTTTTGATAATAATTCTTCCCTAGTTGCAATATTCAAATGCTGATTGTCGATTAAGTTGCTCTAGTATATTTGTAATTATTTTCAGCATAGTTTTCTCTCTCGATATTTTTGCTTCTGATAAAGCATATAGATTTGAAATAGATAGTGCTTTGTTTCTAAATACACTGTTATACATTTCTTTTATGGTGTTAACTGCCAATTCTTGGTAGACATACACTGTATTATTAATTTAAGTTATTCCACTTTTATTAAATATTAACTGGACCGGTTTCGTCGGCCTCAGAGGGACATTTTCAAGTATAGATCCACCAGTATAAGTTGTCTGCTGAGTGAGGGCGCCACATGATAACATTTGATAAACCATTCAATACTTTTTATACTTACTGTGATAAGCTTAGCTCTAAATTCGAACACCAGACGATTTATGATGGTATGTCTATAGTAAAGATAGTAAAGAATATACAGCAAACACACATTTATACTAATCAATTTAAAAAAAGACAAAAACATTCACAATTAAAACATAATATACCTTCATTTAATTAGCTTATCAGACAACATTATAATCACATTTAGGTAATTAAAATGAACAAATTGAATATTAATATTTCACAATGAATCATTACTAGGAATCTATTTTTATTGTAATTTTTTTTTAAATTGCTTTGTATAAATGTCTGTTTGTCATATATTATTTACTTGTTGAAAATGTCCCTCTGAGGCGGATGAAACCGGTCCAGTTAATATTTAACAAGAGTAGAATAATTAGTACTATGGAATGGCGTTTTATTAAAATCAATAACACTTTCTGAAATTAATAATTTAACAGATGTTTCGAGTCGATGTGTCAAAAACATCCAACCCAGCCCGTGATGAGTAGCTATTTTTACATCGTTTATATTAGCTCATATTCTTGTTTGTCCGGTGGTTGTTTGTCCAGTAAAAATCTTGCAATCGATTTTTAACTAACTTCCCGACTAGCTAGACATTTGAAACTTTTAGAATATATCAGAACACGATGCCAATGCATTCTTTTAATACTTTTAGCGATCTTTAAGCAGAATTGAATTCATTTTCAGTTAATTCTGTTTTGTATGGAAAGTTATTTCAGAAAAATCCGTAAAAAGTAAAAGACCATTGGTTGCTAAGGGGGTAGCCCTAGCAACTAAATTATTAATATATACGTGCGTTACTATGGAAATCAAAATGAAATGTCAAAATGACATTTCAGTAAGTATTCTATATTTGTTTGTTTGTTTGTTTTTTACTTACTTCATATCAAGTACAAGTTTGAGCATATTTAGCATAATAATTCAACAGAAAATTTAAAAACGTATACAAAAAGTTCTTTTTATCTTGTAATTATTTTAAATGCATAACCAAATCGCGAAATGGGGTGCGATTATACCAATGCTATTTTCAAAACTTTTTGTACTTACCAAATTAATTTTATAGCGCCACATTTTGCACAATAATAAAGCACAAAATTTTAATATTAAAAAGTTTCTTATAATTTTCTTCCAATACGTTACAGATACCAAGTATCGATGTGACAGCCCTAGTTGTCGAGCCGTAGTATTGCGGTAATTAGCGGATATCGGTACAACGTTAGTTTTCTAATATCGGATGTTGTCGGACGAATACTTCTTATGTCTTCCTGTATTAGGGCGTCTTTAATTTTTGCCAATTGATGGGAAAATCTATAATACCTACTTCTTTTTATTGTTCCAAGTTTTTGACGGAATCATGGTAGTAGTTTTTTGCTAGTGTATGAGTACTGATAAGGATCTCCTAGTGAGGAATGGTGGAGGTAGGATGTTTTTTAAATTTAGATGAAATGTGAGAATGTAGCTATTATCTATTCTTGGGTAATTGACAGTGGTGAAGTGATAAATAGTGCACACTAAACTTTGTCAGTAAGTTAAACTTATTTGTTTTCGAAGAATACAATTTTCTGATTATGCTTGTTAGTTTTTTTTTAAATTCAATAAAATCGTGCCTAAACCAAGCCATAATTATAGTTAAGGTATGTTATGGGCGATTCGACAAAAATAGTGTACATTTTTTCAGTCATACTTATTTGTTTTCGTTGAATTAAGAATACGTATTACAGATGGTGTTGGTTAGTTTTTTTTAAAATTCATAAACAGCCTACATGCCCAACGTAGGTCAAAATGGAGGTTTTATGGTATTTTCAAAGCATTAGCCTGAACATTCCTTTTACGTTGTGGATAATCTATGTATATAATTTTGAAGCCTTATTATCCTTTATATATATTTTTTTTGAACATTTGATGACTGCATAAAGTATTTTTATTACATAAAATAGTATTCTTTTAAACCTCTCGATCTAATGTTTTAGAATATAGTCATATTTCAGTACATCCATGTGTAGTGGTGTTAAGATTTTTTAGATGCATTCATTTTTAAACGCATTTACAAAACCATTAGTAAAATTAATGTTAACATTATATAGTGAAATATTTACGATAAAAAATTATATTTTATAATCTCTGTGATCCCAAATTTGACAAGAATTAGGCATTTTATTATTCAAAAAATGGGCACGATTAACACATTTGAAGATAATTCTAAAGATACTGATTATAAGCTATGTGTTTGACCATTAAAATGTGATAATTAGTTCTACGAATAATGATTGTTTTAGAATAATTATATTTTTTATAAGTATAGTAAGGTAGTATTTTTTTGAAATACGCCATTTCTATTGGCAATTCCCAGTGGTATAGCTACAAAATACGGCCGTAGCCATAAATTGACAAACGATGAATGAAGTAGGGAGTAAGATCATGTTAACGCGCGTGTTTGAGTGTTTGAACATGTACCTAACCGAAAAAAAAACATTTTTTTGAAAATGTTATATTATATACTTCACCAGTGACCGATCGAGTAGGTACAGTACCACACCCACAATGATCTAATCGTTTTTCCCAAAGAACAGATTAATAAATAGAAATGTAAAAGCCATCGCCATGGACCAAAGTTCTCAAGCTGGGTAGTTGATGGCATAACCACCATAAAACCCAAGTAAAAAAAAGTGTAGATTGTTCCTAAAGATTGAGAGCACGTTACATTAACGTGACAAATTGAAATACACGTTATTAACTATTGAAAATAGCATATTTTAACACGTGTTAAAAAGTATGCTATTTTAAAAAAAGTTTATCTTATATTTTTCAAGATTTGTCAAAATATTTAGGCTCTTATACCACGCCCAATAGGGTAAGCCAGTTCCCATTGCTTTTGTGGTTTTCCCTCTTGCTTTTGGCTTCCATGTTTCGACGCCGTTAACACTTGGGCATCGTAACTGCGACAGCCTCCGTTTTATAATAATACTAGCAGGCATAATGCGCACGCATCGACGCAAATCGAGTACTTCCGTTTCCCACGCTGCTTTTATTATGAGTGATGGATGAGAGATACGCGGCCAATATGACATAATGTATATTTAATGCAGCCGCAGGCGAGATTTTGCGATGGAAGCTTGGAAGTTGGCGATTTTCACGCTTCCTGGAAGTATTCAACATGAACGAAAACGATGGCATGCATATGGGATGGATTATACCTAAGTATTATAATATATTATAACTAGATGAAAGTTTCCGTTACACCGGGTATGTTTAAAGTGTGCGCAGCGGCGCCCTGGCGAGCCACGATCAATTATCGGGGGCGCCGTAAGCTGTAAGATAATACTTCCAAACAATCTTAATCCAATGGTGGATTCATATACGTTTTTTAGGTGTACATAATATCATTTAAACTGCTCTTCCCTTAACGCAAGTCAGATATTATGACTTAATATCCGAACGGCCAATCACCGATCAACACCTTTTGGGCAAGCTAAAATCTGTTAAATGTCTGAAGTGAAAAATGTTCAGAACGTACGTTTTTGGAGGACCGTGGTGCCACTGCGTTATTGAGACAACGATAATTTCTGTAAGGATAATGGTTATTGAAATATTACCTTAAAACCGTTTTTGGTCGCCATTTTACCAAGATGGCGTCGTTTGCTTAAAGATGCTATGGTGGCAATATCAGGTTAAACAAATAGAGTTTTACCAGTGTGGAATTCTGATGTATGACCCTAAACACACGAAGTTTAATTTTATTTACTTTAAAATTCCCGCGTTTTCTGGACAAAATTCAAAAATATACTGTGCGTTATTTGCAGCCGGGTCGCAAGATTGCTACCTGTAAGGGAGACCGTTTAAGTGTTTAGGATAATATGATGTTCGAGGAAAGGCCGAGAGTATCTAATTATCTACTTAATCTGCACAGAACGTAAATTCAAATTTAAACGAATATAATCAATTAAATTTGCTACGGTATTAACAATGCTCTGCAGTCTACTTCATAGTGATGTATTATGTAACCGTGTTTAAAATTGTGTACCCAGTGTAACTTCCTTGTTTTCAATAACAAAAACAGAAATCACGTGGTATCTAAATGCAGTTTTTGTATACATCAAATCTACCCTCTATAAGAAATCTCGCTCAAAATCGTTTCTGTGTTTTTATTAAGTTGATCTTAAGTCATTAGTATACAATAGGTACTATGTTATATTATAATCGAAATTAAATTGAAACAGAAATCCTTTTCTTACTTAACAACGATTACAGCGTTTTCCCTCGTATCTATTCAATGCGATATCCACGTAGGTATTTGCTTAATTTATGGCCATCTTTGTTTTACTGGTAACTTTGATTGCTTTACAGCTTGCCGCTTTGTCCCATAAATAGTTAACAGAAAGTTCTTTACGCTCGCGATGCGATTGTCTTCCTTCCTTCCTACTATATCCGAGGAAGAAAATTGGTGAGAAATTACATTCAGCTATGTTATTGTGCGTGAAACTGGCGCTTCCACAACTTTTACTTAGTACAGATCCATTTATAAACTGTATGTATTTTAATTTGTATCTAATTGCCAATGACATTATTAATGGACGACGCACTCAATACAGTAGCTAGCAAGTAAATTCGCGCATTAGCATGAATAGGTAGACGTCACGCAATTTCCATTATGCGATATCACGCATCGGGAATTTATAGCAATATGACCTTTATTGTAATGGCGTTAGATTAGTGTTTCTAATGTCAATGTTCATTTGAGCGAACCCGTTCGAACCGAACCATTCGGCAGACCCAACAAAAAGCATCAGGAATTTATAGCAATATCACCTTTATTGTAATGGCGTTAGAACAGATTATGCCGTTCGGCAGACCCGACAATAAATTGAGTGTCATTTTCTTTTCCAGATGATTCGTCCATATTAATGTCATTGCTAATTGCGTACTAAAATAATAACTAGGCGGGGAAAGCTATCATGAATCGTATAGTTTTAAAAGTTCTCAACTTTTGGCATGAATGACCGTTTGTCAGTAGCGAAGGGTGGAGGTAGGCTGTGAATATGCGCCGTAAATAGTGCACGTTAAACATTGTTATTCATACGTATTTGTTTTTATTGAACCAAGACTACCATTTACAGAATGTGTTGGTTAGTTTTGAAAAATCAATTATATCCTGCCTAAGCCAAACCATAATAGTTTTGGTATATTTTCGGCGATGTGACAAAATTGTGCACACTTTTTCATTCATTTGTTATTGTAGGATTAAGAATACATATTACACATATTGTTGGTTCATGTTTTTAAGCCTAACCAAACTATAATAGATACAAAATATTATTCTATCTATAAAATATCCAAAGTTATGTATGATTTAATGGCATAATTTTAAATATTTTATTGATAGACGAGTGTTTTTTGACTATTATCTATTATGGCTTGGTTTTGGAGGGTTTAATTGAATTTTAACAACTAACCAACGTAAATTGTAGTCTTATTTCAATGAAAATAAATACTTATGACTAACAAAGCTTAGTGTGCACTATTTATGCTGGATCTTAACAGCCTACATCCACCCTTCGCCACTGCCGTTTGTACATTATTTAAAGCTCTACAAGTAGGTATTAGTCTATTAGTATTATAAAAGGTTAAGTATTTGGCTTAATAGTTATTGGAAAAATGACATCATTAACAAAAAAACTTAATTCCGCCTTATGGACCCCCAGAGAAAGAGAGCAGAAGGAAATTGATATCGTCGAAATGTGATCTTGGCCCCGAATGTTTAGTATTTATTGGACATATTAAAAGACGAGCCTGTCAATCATCCAGTAGTCCAAATAAGAGAATGGCTCCCGACAATATGTCAGACGCATTCTGCATTTTTTTGAACATATTATTTAGACACACTTGTAGTAGTAATAATTGTCAACTGTATTTTTAGCATGAATTTAGTTTAACAAGGCCAGTTTATACAAATTTTACTCTATAAATAGGCACCTTATTAATATAAAAAAAAATCATTTGGCTTGAGAATTATTGGAAAAATGACAAGTCATTTTCAAACATTGTTAACTCCGCCTGAAAGTTGAAAACAAAATGTGTTAACTCCAATATAACCAGTTACAAGAATGATGTAATTTATCACGTGATCTAAGTATCCTCAGTTCATGTAGGTATATGATATTTCAACAGGTGGTTTAAAAGTATGCCCTACCAATTTGACGGTTTTCTAATAATTTTACATGTCATATTTTTGTGATTAAAACGTTTTGAATGATCTATCTCTCAATTACAAGATGGCCACAGAGGAAGACTTGCAGGAGGAGACCAACATCTAAACTCGATATTTGACTGTTCTACAAAACAATATAAAATTGTAATGTGTTATCCTACGTCCTATAGCCATATTAGAAAAGTGATTCCAAGTAATGTTTCTTCGCATATTTTTATGCATATTCCTGATAGCAATAATTATTGGTAGGTATCTTCTTCTCTTTCTCGTCGTAATCCATGATTACTGCGGAACCCTGGATCAGCCTTTCCAACTTTTTGTATGCTCTGCAAGCCTTGTGATAGATAAGTTGAGAAAATATCAGGAAATAAAAAGAATCTAGACGTTTCTCATCGTCAAATATAATTAATTAGTCTGAAAGATTTATCTCGTTAATTCAACTACGATTAACAATATTACTTTATCGTTAATAGGTCATCGTCGTGGACGAGTCTTATTTACGAATCTAATGTGTCATTTTAGCATGTGGTTTTAGGTTTTCAAATTTACTCGTCTGCACTTGAGAGGGTTAAAATTAATTTAAAATTTGAATTTCGCGCGTCGATATAATAAATAAATAAAATATAAAGCTGGCCGAACACGGACAATGTTGTTGCGAGTTGCGTCACGCGGATTCCAACATTTAACTCGCGAACGAAAATGTTTAACTGGAAGAATGTGTCATACTACCACTATAACAATAAATGGGTGATATAGTAGAAGGTGTAAGCCTTTGAGGTGTCAACAGCGTATATAAAAATAATTACAAGATAAAAAGAACTTTTTATATAACACGTTTTTTAATTTTCTGTTGAATCATATTAACTTGACAATTCTATGTATTAATAATTTAGGACAAATAAGGCAGTTGACAAATATTTTTTTGCTATTTTGCAACAAACAAAAATATAGAATACTGAAATGTCACTTTGATTTCCATAGTAACGCACGTATATATTAATAATTTAGTTGCTAGGACCACCCCGTAGCAACCAATAATAGTGGATTGGATTACGGATTTCTTCCGAAATAACTTTTCATACAAAACAGAATTAACTGAAAATGAATTCAATTCTACTTAAAGATGGCTAAAAGTATTTAAAAGAATGCATTGGCATCGTGTTGTGATATATTCTAAAAGTTTCAAATGTCAACATGGTAAAAACATGGTCAACATGGTGGTGAAAAACGTGGTAAAATGCTAACATACGTGAAAGGATACGCAAGAAATACAATAATATGTATATTTGTCCAGTAAGCCTTGAGGAATGAGGAGCTTTCGTCAATCCGTCCGCTACTCGTATAAAGCTAAGAACATACGGTATCTATGGCGCGCGTTACCTTGGTGTACTAAATTCAAAATAATTGAATTTTTTATCGATTTTTTTGTGATTATGATTTTAGAAAATTATCTCCGAAATTGAAGGTAGTGTTAGTGTAAGCAAAGCATATTTTATTGAATTTTAATAGATAAATACATATTGGAGATATATTATGATATATCTAAGAAACACATAACAGTGGGAAGTGCATATTATTACCTTCTGGGTATAATTGTAACACAATTAAGATTGTCGACTGTGGAGAAATGTTGGATAAACAAAGAAAATTGGTAAAGAATGTTACTTTCAACATTAATTATGACTGTATGTATCATGATATGCATGAAAATTTGTTACCTACCTAAATGCAACGAGCATGAAATGTTTGCAATATTTAAGGACACTGAATGAGCTTTTGTCTTTTTGGCATTTAATGGCCTGTCCTCAAAGAATTTCGGCTCTCTAGGTAGAAGGGAAGGGGTCTGTATTAGAAATTTTGAAGGAAGTTATTGAGATTAATTGATTAATTAATGAGATTAATTGTTTCTCGAAAAAACAAAATGGCGGGTCGCGTTCTGGTTTGAAGTATGTTGCTTTGTTTGCATACTCTACGTACGCGTTTCTCGGTGTTTTACGTGATAATTGATTATACATCATAAATATAATGGACTCGACTGGCTACTTTAAATTCGTATTCATAACTAAATTTTATATTCAAATGTCTGTTTTGATACGGCAATTAGTATTCAAGGCTTGTAGAAGTGTGAAGTTCTTTTCATATGAACCTGCAATTACGAAGTCACTTGTAACTAACTTCATAGTACATCATGTGATCTTTTTTAGGCTCCATCTCTATAGAAGAAGGTTCTTTCTTGCAACATCTTTGCTTGCTCCCATTTAGTCATATAAACCAACACTGTCAGCAAAGTCTTGGTCTATGGCGTTTTTTTTCCGCATTTCGATTTTATTCATCTGTTCTGTGGATGTATAATGATTATTCCAAATAGTTTCATAGTGATATTGTCTCTGTGATGGTAATAAATAATTCAATATTGTACTTCGGACAGACTTTGAATTTGTGTGCATGGACCAATCCCTTGTTACTTCAACTGGAATGTCCAGTCGTAGTTATACTAACATATCGGCGATGCGTAAAGGAATGCTTTATCAAGATGTTTTTGCCTATCCTGGCGGACACGTGGAATTCCGCGTGAGTCAAGATGGCACGTGGGCGGTCGGCGTATGCTTTATTGTTTATTGTACCATCTTTTGAATCGACCCCGGTCAATATATTATTTATCATTCGTTTTTGCAAACCAAGCCATGATTTAATTTTGGTCGTGCGAATTAGGCCCGTTTCAGACGGGACACCGGTGTCGCGCTTGATGTAATATAGGAAGCCTTTGTATTCGAATAAAGGGGCCTTTGTATTATGTTTCTGAACGCCCCAGATCTAATGAGTCAACTCGTGTCCGGTACACTTTTCTGTCGGCCGCTACATTCTCAAGCCGCCGATACACTTGTTTCTATTACCGCAGCCAGTTTTATGTTCTAATTTATGCGTTGACTCATTGGCTCTGGGGCGTTTATAAACATAATAAAAATGCCCCTTTATTCGAATACAAAGGCCTCCTATATTATATCGAGCGCGACACCGGTGTCCCGTCTGAAACGGGCCTTATCATAATATGATATTATGCATATTATGCACGTAAATATTAATCGGTTCAGTCCAAACCTAACCATTGCCTCATTTTTGTCTCCCGTTATAGTATTTTAATGTCATGGTATTTAAGAACTAGGCGACAACCCCCATGCACGAAAAAGTATATAAATTCTTGTTAATTATTAGGAACTTTATAGCATTTGTACACGTGCATGGATTTACTGGCACCAATACCTAGTCTGTAAATTACAATATTGCGAATATTGCGATAATAACTGTTTACACGTAATAATACTGACTGTCGCCAATCTCATTATTCAAGCGTAAGCGAGACGCGTTGTTGTCATCGTATGGTGCTGTTTGCTAGGTTGTGAACATTGGTAAACGCCAAAAAGCATTGCACGGTGCAGTTCGTATTTTTTTCGCAGGTTCGCCACCATAGTTCTACTGCGCATGCGTAATGCAAGTTCCAACTATCGCGTGCAAATTCAGAAGCTTAACCTTTCTTGATTCATGCATGCAATCTTGCAACTTGCACAATAATACGTTCTTTTTATGACCACGAGAATACGTACTGTCAGCAGTAAATTCATGCACGCGTAAACGGGGTATTATACTAGCATCTATAATTTAGTATCACGTATACGTGCCTCAGGTACAATAACACAAAAATGATTTCCTGTAAGTACCCTTATAACGTTTGTTCTTAGTCAGTGTAATCACATCCTCATTTAATTTACCACTGCCAAATATCAGAATATCTGTAACCTTCCAATAAATATTCTTTACGCTTTGCAAAATGTTCCCCATTCTATTAAGGAACCACCACAATATAGGTATAATTTGCACGTAAAATTTAATTAAAAACTATTTTTCAGTGCGTAATGCGAATGCCAGTTATGTTGCGCTATTTTAATTTGTTTTGATCGTGTATCACCAACTTAATAATATTTTTAAAATTGGAACGCTCACAAGACCCGTGTGCATTTCAGGCTTCATTTGTTATTGTCCGGCAACTTCATCTTGGCTACGTGGCAATTCTGTGAACTACAATCCCCAATCGAACTTCCGGTTTCAAATTAGGAACGCCCTCAAATTATTCATTACATTTTTGACACTTCGTATTGGACGCATCTATCAATTTACGTAATTTGAAGCTTTTTATATTCAAAAGATGTCTAAAACAATACGAAATGATGTTCGTAATATTATCAGTAAACTTTTGATTTATTGCGAAGAAGAAAAATAGTCGTATTTAAAAGGCGAGCTTATACAATACTTTAAACAAGCCCATTATACGGGTTCCTGTCATGTCAGGTATGTCAAAATTCAGTGTTGCGATCCTAGAAATATTTCCCCAAATCCTGGAAATTATGTTTGTATATTATAAAGTTATGTGAATCGTAATCTATTTTATTAATATTTTTAGACGTATAATAATTAAGTATAAATGATCATTGGTTAATTAATGAATTATCCTTGTATTTTTAAACCGATAAGTAGGTACATATTGTTTTAAAATTTATGTAAGGTGGATATAATTTAATTTATAGAAAATTATTTTCACAGTATGTGTTTCTACAACAATTTGACTAAAAATACGATATAAAGACATCATTTGTAAATTCTAAAACATGTGATTGGGTCATCAATATAATATTGAATATGTTATATCTTTCATTTCTACTTATTTAGTCATAATTTGTGTTCTAGTTATTTCATTAAAAAATTCCTGCACCAATACTATCAGTTAAGGGGGGACATGTCAAAAGTATCAAAATTGAGTTTTTATTGTATTTTCAAACCATGATCCTGGACACTAATTAAACGTTGTAGATGATCTATTTATATAATTTTGAAGCCTTATTATTCCTCATATTTATTTTAAACATGTGATGACTTTATAAAGTATTTTTGTTACATAAAATAGTATTCTTTTAAACCTCTCGCTCTAATGTTTTAGAATATAGTCATATTTCGGTACATAACTGTGCAGTGGTGTTAAGATTTTTTACATTTATTAATTTTTAAACGCATTTATAAAACTATCAGTATAATTTATATCGACATTATTATATTGAAATATTTACGATAAAAAATTATATTGGTAATCTCTGTGATCCCAAATTTGACAAGAATTAGCCATTTTATTATTCAAAAATCGGCAAGATTAACACATTTGAAGATAATTCCAAAGGTACTCACTATAAGCTATGTTTTTGACCATTTAAGTGTGATAAACATCTTATGAATAATGATTGCTTTATATTAATTATTGACCTAAGAATAAGGTAGTGTTTTTTTGAAATACGCCATTTCTTTTGTCATTCCCCAGTGGTTAAGCTACAACATACGGCCGTAGCCATAAATTGACAAACTATAATTAAAGTAGGGAGTAAAATGATAATAACGCGCGTGTTTGAACATGTACCGTTTAAAAAAAAAATAAAAAAAATGTCGGTTAGGTACATGTTCAAACACGCGCGTCAATATCATTTTACTTCCTACTTCAATTATAGTTTGTCAATTTATGGCTACGGCCGTATGTTGTAGCTTAACTACTGGGAAATGACAAAAGAAATGGCGTATTTCAAAAAAACACTACCTTATTCTTAGGTCAATAATTATTATAAAGCAATCATTATTCATAGGATGTTTATCACACTTGAATGGTCAAAGACATAGCTTATAATAAGTATCTTTAGAATCATTTTCAAATGTGTTAATCTTGCCCAACACCATTGCACAGTTATGTACCGAAATATGACTATATTCTAAAACATTAGAGCGAGAGGTTTAAAAGAATACTATTTTATGTAACAAAAATACTATATAAAGTCATCAAATATTTAAAATAAATATGAGGGATAATAAGGCTTCAAAATTATATAAATAGATTATCTACAACGTTTAAGGAGTGTCCAGGATCATGGTTTGAAAATACAATAAAAACTCAATTTTGACCTACGACGAGCACGTGGGCCGTTAATGTGGGTTCAATGATACATTTCCTTCCAAATTCAATAATTACGCTACCTAATATAATAGTAATAATTAAGAGTTGAAATTATTTGAAAAAAAAAATCTATTGATATTTATTGAACAATAATTAGACTTAAAATGTACTTAAAATGTACTTAAAATGTACTAAAACAAAAATGTATTAAGAAAATGTACTAACACCTTATTTCGCGGATATGTTTTCTCAAAAAATGACAACACTGAGAAATATTCTAAATGCGACAAGGGCGACTTCCTGTTCTCGCCTAATTAATGTTGTCGGACAGTAGTTATAAAATTATGTAAAATTGCAAATGACAGTAGGTATGCAAGTAAACAGCAAAATCGTCATTGAGTATTTTAATACAAAAAGTGCGCATGAATAAGATAAGTGGCTCGATCTATTTAATTTTTAACATTTCATTTTATTTTCAAGATTGGTTGTCGGGCATTTCTCAATCCCTATTCAAGGGTTATTCGTGCAAGATTACCACAGCGTCATTATTATTATGTAGTTATTTGAATATCTCATAGTTGACGATATATAACTGGATTTACGCTGTATCAAAATGGATATCGCCTGAATGTCTTTTCATTCCTCTCATCAGGTCCAGAAGATGTCGCTTACTCGGTCAGTCAAAAGTCAGATAATATCACAAAATACCTTTTATAGTCAATACATGACATACGTGGGTCAATGAAACTGCATTTCAAAGCAAAATAAGAGCTAGTTTTGGTCGACATTATAGCGTAGTAGGTATGGGTGGGTATAGATATACTATTATAGCTAAATTGGTTATAGCCCGTTGCCCCCGTATTCACAGGGGCCACGAATTAAAATCACCAACACCATTGGTCAACATTCATCATGTTCACTTCATCTAATACCGCCTGTACACGTGCATGGAGAGTCAGCTCTTTTACGTGTAAATAGTTATTGTCATGACAGTTTAAAATAAGCACAATTGCCGACAGTAATTCCATGCATGTGTACAGGCGCTATTAAGCTTCTAAAATGTTGAATTTATTTGATTTCGATTATTAGTAATGGATTATGACGTGTAATGGCACCCACGTTAGCCTGGCGCGTAGAGTCGTAGGTCGCGATTTCGAATCCGCTGCTGTTTAAAGAAATATCACGATATTTTTTCATTATGTATCTGATTCAGTGCAAGGGCCCAATAGACTGCGCGAATAATCATCGTATAATTAAAAAATGTATTAATTCAACCTTCGCATTGTGGAGGTCCACATTCTCCGATTTATAATTTTTATTGCGCCCCGATGTCTCTGCGAGGTTAAATCTGTCCATAGTTATTATTTCTGAGTTCCCTGGTTATTATACTAGTAATTGAATAAAATCCTGACTGCTATATTGCTGTCTTGACAAACCAAAGCCAAAATCGTGACAAATGGAAACCCTTATTTGTCTAAATTAATTTAGTATTATTTTTTTGTTATTAAGGGGGGACATGCTCGTCGAAGGTCAAAATTGAGTTTTTATTGTATTTTCAAACCATGATCCTGGACACCCCTTAAACGTTGTAGATAATCTATTTATATAATTTTGAAGCCTTATTATCCTTTATAGTTATTTTAAACATTTGATGACTGCATACAGTATTTTTGTTACATAAAATAGTATTCTTTTAAACCTCTCGCTCTAATGTTTTAGAATATAGTCATATTTCGGTACATAACTGTGCAGTGGTGTTAAGATTTTTTACGTTTATTAATTTTTAAACGCATTTATGAAACCATTAGTATAATTTATTACGAGATAATTTTTGTAAAATATTCACGATAAAAAAATATATTGATAATCTCTGTGATCCCAAATTTGACAAGAATTAGGCATTTTATTATTCAAAAAATCGGCAAGATTAACACATTTGAATATGATTTTTAAGATACTTATTATAAGCTATGTCTTTGACTATTCAAGTGTGATAAACATCTTATGAATAATGATTGCTTTATAATAATTATTGACCTAAGAATAAGGTAGTGTTTTTTTGAAATACGCCATTTCTTTTGTCATTCCCTAGTGGTTAAGCTACAACATACGGCCGTAGCCATAAATTGACAAACTATAATTAAAGTAGGGAGTAAAATTATGTTAACGCGCGTGTTTGAACATGTACCTAACCGATTTTTTTTTTATTTTTTTTTAAAAGGTACAGCCCAAAGACATTTTGGTTAATTTATAATTATTATGTCTTGCTAAATGTGCATTTTTTTTTTTAAATATTTCTCGACCGAATATAATATCTAGAAACAAGAGAGAATCAACAGATGGAATTTGAATTATTTGTTATTATAATTTCTCAAGAATTCTAGCTCACAATCTCTATTATACCTATAACTAAATACCACTGCAATATATGTGTTAATATTCTTCGTCGGTATCTTTTTGCCAAGTAGATACTGGACACTTAATATATGAAAATCGCTAGCATTTACCATACGATTACTGCCGATGTCCCGTGTTCGTATGCACATTCGATCATTTAGCCTGGATCGCAGTTCAGCATGTCATGTCAGCATTAAACAGTATTTTAAATTATCACAAGAGTGACCAGTGTCGGATAGATAGGACGGCAGTGGCTTGCAGTCTATTTTTATCACCACGTATACACTTTATTATATTATTATACTGTCGTATGGATAGAAATAAGTGTTAACTTTTTGTCAATTATTTATTTAAAATAAACATATTTGTACATATACGTTCAAATAAAGATGTCAAAGAAATATCTCCTGGACGCGTTCTGAAACAAATTTATAGGAAATCTCAGAAGAATTCCAGATAGTGGATCCATATTCAAGAATACTACCCACCAGTGGCGAAGGGTGGAGGTAGGCTATTATGATCTGACATAAGTATTGCACACTGAACTTTGTCAGTCAAATGTATTTGTTTTCATTGAATTTCATAGTGTTTGTTTTTAAAATTCAATTAAACCCTGCGTAATCCATGCCATAGTAGATAATATCAAAACAAATTAATTTATCTATTCATAATTTAACAAAAAAAACTAACCAGAACCATCAGTAATATGTATTCTTAATTAAATGAAAACAAATAAGTATGACTGAAAAACTGTCTACTATTTTTGTCGGATCGCCCATGGCATACATAAACTATTATGGTTTGGTTATGGAGGATTTAATTGAATTTTAAAAACTAACAAACACTATCTACACATTGTAGTCTTAGTTCAACGAAAATAAAAATACGTTTGAATGAAGTTATCTATACCCTATTAATGTCGGATCTTAACAGCCTACCTCTACCCTTCGCCACTCGTACATAACTAACCTTCCATTTTTCTTTTTTGTATTTTTTTATTTATCAATCGCACTATAATTTTGGTCCGCGTACCTACTGCACAAAGAAGACGGTTTAAAATTCGACATTTTATGTTTCCCTAAAACTTACCCCAGCACGTCCCTGTGGCTGCGTTTCGCTTAGAGACCGTACGTCTTCAACGTTCACTTTACAAGTCTTTATATGAACCTTAGCATGTTTTAAGATGTCATGTTTTAAACGTCCAAGCTCCAGGCGAGCTATGGAATGTGGAACGAGGATATCGAATTCTATTGAATGGCCATCGCGGCTGATAGATTTCCGCGTCGTGAGCTAAGCGATCTGGAATCGATTCCTCTAATAAGATAATGCAATAAATGTTACAATACTTACACCAAAGAAAGCGGCCCTCGTATTCCAGTGCGCTGGCCTTTCATCCGGGGGCTCTGGATCCAATTCCCGGTGAGGTCACAATATATTCTTATTATAGTAGGTTCTAAACAGGATGAGAGAAATATAGATATTTTTGAGTTTTGAGAAGAATCTTTGGGGCTATTCAAGAACAATATAGGGGCGAAAAGATCGTGTGGCATATGAAAATGCATAGACTGCACTGGATCGGCCACGTGTATAGAATACAAGCAAGGCGGGTTATTTACGCAACCCCCGAGGGCAAGAGAAGTCCCGGACAGCCGAAATTCAGATGGCTGGACTGCGCCACAGGAGATTTAAAAATGCTCGGTCAAAGCAACTGGAGAGTGTCGGCGCTAGATCGTTCAGGATTGAGGAAGTTTTTGAAGGAGGCCAAGACCCGCCAAGGGTTGTGCCATAAATGATGACGATACTAGGTTCTAATTTTAGACAGCCGTATTATAGCTTTTATAATATATTGGATATTAATATACTTATTCTAGGTTTCTGCGAGTAGTTATAAAAATGCTTTACGCAAGGTGTTAATAATTAATCATTACCTGGTACAGCTCTTGAGTTATCGAAGTATGTGAGTGTCGACGGGACGAAAGGCAGAGCGATTTTGTACGGCCAGGTGCTATCGTGCGTAAAATGCCGCTCTAAGCATACCGCACCCACTTATTGATCCGACAGAGATATGGTTTTGACACGGTTATAAGCCGATATACCCCTTTTATATTATTATATAACGCATTGTTTGTGTCTGACATCAAATCAAGTGTTCAACTAATGTGTGCGCCAGCTTATTTTTTCTTGCCAAATCGAACATTTTTGTTGTGTACGCATCTAGCTTGAAAACTACGCATCTGGCACATGGCGTTAAATCTAACGTTTTTGTTACAACAACATAAAACTTTAAAACTACCTTACAAAATAGGTTTATGGCTTTAAATCAAGCGTTTTATAGATATAGCGAATAGCTGAAAATCTAGCTTCCAAAGTACGCATCTGGCACATGACGTTAAATCTGGTGTATTTCAACTCAGTAAATAATTTAAAATCTAGCTTGCGAAATATTCACCTGAGAGATTGTGTTGAATCTATAGTTTTTTGACATAACAAACAGCTTAAAATATGCATTTTGTACATGACGTTAAATCTAGCATTTTTCGATACAGTTTAACATCCAGCTTGCGAAATATACATCTGGCATATGGTATCAAATCCAGCGTTTTTAGAAACAGCGAACGGTTTAAAAGTTGTCATAAATAATCTTGTATATTACATACGCCAGAGTTGTGTGCTCAATTGAAATTTTCCAGTGCAGTCCGTGGCCTTCGATCGAAAGGACCCCCCCGCAACGAGTCGAACTGATATTTTACGATTGGACTTCGTTAATTTTCACGCTGTATCTGCCACGGGCTGAATTACGGGGCGCCCGTCTCTCGTAACGCATTACATGCGAATCACAGTGATGATCGCTAAAAGCGGCCTCTAAGATATTCACAAATTTAGAGAAATGATTAATATTTGAAGATACGGACGAGATTATTGCGTAGGACTGTTTTTACTCACCTTACGAAGGCATGAGTGGAGTCGATGTGTGGAGGAAAACTGCTATTTTAAAAGTGTTTTTTTTCAATATTTTCCACACCCGGTATGTTATTTATATTATGTTTATTTACTAATCAAACTATGCCATATTCATTGGTACCTAATAATTAGAAACCCTTTAATCTATCGTGGATGGACTTGTCTATAAATAAATTGATCCATTTTCTTAGTAAATAAAATTTAGCTTTAATTATTTCAATCACAACAAAAGTGAAATTTGGTGCGGCCACCAGACGATTCCATAGAACTAATATATTTATTTATATCAAATTTTATTTTAGGTATGGTCCCAATATTGAAGCTTGATTTGATATGAATAAAAAGGATGTCAAGTTATACACATTTATATTTTTATAAAAATCGGTGTTTTTTTTTTAAAATAAATATAAAAAATATGAAAACGATGAATTAGTCAAAAATCTAAACGTCAAAAAAATAAAAACTTAATAAACTAAATTTTAATGATAAATATGACCATAAAATATAATGTAATAATAAGATGTGACCCTGCAACGAATTCACATTTTATTACATTTTTTTACATTTTTAAGTATATCTTTGAATTAAAAAAAAATCTTTTTAATGTTTTCAGATACATATTTATTAATTAATACAGTTGAAATTGTAAATTATCAAAAAAAAATCTCAAATTGCAAGGTTCGTATTTTTCCGCTAGGTTCTCTGTTGGCATATAGGATCCCCCTTAATTGGCATAAAAAAGAAGCGTAGTTCAGTCGTGGCATACGGCTCCTGAGTTTTAATATCTCGTGATATACTAGCACTATTTATTCTTGGCATTCTACAACCTAGGCGACGTGATTTATTTTGAAATGGCCTTAAAACTGTAGTTTCGAGCTCGACGCGGTTGTCATTAATTTTGGAATGGCCATGAAAACGTCGCGTTGTCGATAGTTTGGCAAGTGCTTGCGCTTGTCGCGCGATACGTGTGGACGACTCAATGAGATCACGTGAACCTGGAATACCGGAAAGTCAAATTTCGCCATCTAAACTAAAACCAAACCAACAAAATTACCTATGTATGTATAAGACGAAATCATAGAAAAAAATCGGAGTGAGATTCGAAGTAGTCACGTCTTTCACTATCCAGGTGAGTGCTAGATCCGTTGGCGATTCATGCAAATTTATTCAAATAAATACGTTATCCGAGGTTTTTCAAATTCTACCAACGGACGGTCAAAGACAACCAATTTTGTTATTCCCTACGTCAAGTCTGTTTAAAGGGGGAAAGGTTCAGCACTGGCTGTAATGTCAGAAAAGAAGAAGAAAGCCTATGAAATAATAACTCAGGCTTGCGAACTCTTAAACTTGCCCTTGTTTCAATGATTTCACTATGTGTGTCTACCTACAAAACAATATGGCGAGCGAATTGATTGGTAGATAAACAGCCGACGGCACTATTGTATAAAATGTGTCGATGATAAATTGAAATGCTAGAAGTGGAACAGATTCGTTGTGTTGAAACATGCTTAAAACAATTTCTCGCAAAGTTAGCTCAGACACTTTGGTTTATTTAAAACAGTGCGCACGCGAGCACATCAATTATTGGACTCACTCCGCCTCTGGTCAGTCGTACATCCACAGCGCAAATAATTTTAGAATAGTATTTATTCATAGATCGATAAGTCACGGTACAGTGGGTATGCGGTGAGTGTACCATCGTTGTCAGGGATTGCAATCTTGGACAGAATTTTCAATCCAGGAATTAGAGAAATTCATATATTGTAACTGAGATTATACGAGAGATGACCATAATATCCACTCTAATTCTTTGGCTGCATCGAAACACATGTCCCAGCCGTGTAGATGTTAATTTTGAAAATAGAATCGGTTTAATCCACCCCATTTCATGGTATACATATATTTATTTAATTATGTCGGTACTGTGATGCCAAACGGTTATCACTGCTATTTACACAATTATTTTACAGGAGAGCAAAAACAAAGATTTGAAATCAGTCTGACAAGTTGGTTTATAAGGTACATATTTTGAAGGATTTTATATCAAAATAAGTGGAATTAGCATCCCAACACAAAACTTTACTTTTGTTAAGATTGAAGTTTTATTGTTATCTTGCATTTTAAGCAGATATATCTTTTTGCCATATGAACTTTTTTCACACATGTTCAGATGCAGATATATTTTATTAACATGACGTGACCGATACAGTTGCAGTTCTAATATTTTACCACATCAAAGAATGTACAATTTATGGAAGATAACTTAAATGGTGAAAAAACCAAAAAAAAAGTTATAACCGTCTGCCATCACAGTACCGATGTATTAAAAAAACATTATTATTTCGTGAATCATAAGATAATACTTATATTAAACCAACGTAAAAAATATTGCAAATACAGAACGTAAACTGTTGAAATTTCTCCATAATTGCGAGTCAATTGTAAACACAAATGTTTTACCGAGTATAAATTTCACTCTATATTGTTATACAATCTATATTCAAATTAAAGGTAGGTATTATGTATGTATAATTTTAAAAAGGTGTTATAATCAAGTACATCTGATGTACCACAACATGGCTTTATTCTCAATTTCAAACAAATGTGCTTACAATAATAATTCCTTTCATTCGTATTAATATATTTTATATGATCATTAAAAACGTTGATTTTTAGTATGATCAAAGATATGACACAGTAATGACATGTATATATTTCCCACAACGTTTATATATAGTTTAAATTGAGCGCCCAAAGATAGTCAAAATTCTTTTTTTTTTACCGTGACATGGTATGGTATGTGGGCTCTTATATAATTTAAATTGCATATTTAGTGACAACTGGGACCACAAATGGTGAATATAACAAACACGATCAAATATGACCAAGGTGTAATTATTATAACAAATGTACATTACTATCGTACATTATTTTGTTGATGATCATTGATCACAATTATTTTATCCAAAGATGTTGTAAATCTCTTATACAGATAGAGCCTGAGTAAATGCAATTGAAGCAAAAAAGGATCACCGGTCGTTGTATGAAGTTAGCTACAAGTGACTTTGCACTGAATGCAAGCTCACTTGAAAAGAACTTCACGCTCCCACTATGACATTTATTTGCCAATTTGCAAGGTGTATAAAAAGACAATCCAGCACGATGAGTGGATTATCAGCCAGTAATAATACATATCGGCATTATTATTTAGTTGAAAAATTACCGTTTATGCACTCAAGTAAGTAAGCAGTAATCACAATAGACATTAACATGGTCGCCATATTACGTGAATGATAAAATCGGAATGCCAACTAATCGAGGTTCATATTAATTGTGGAGTTTACCAACGTAACCATGCGTTTGCTAAATAATTTTAAATGTCATAACAGAAATAACGTATAAGTTCCTTATATTTATAGTCCAAATTCTATGCATTTATCAGATAATTACAATTATAAAAAGTCTGCCCCTGTATTGTTTACGTATTTTTCTGGCGCCAAAGGCAGGGCCGTATCTAGAATCTAGATGTATCACGTTTCTTAACCGGTTTTATTTGGTAATAAAATAATATTTATTTTTTCTATTGTTTCAGCTTGAGAGACGCAACTGACATGGCGTTACCAGAGCTGGTGCCCAGAGGTAGGAAAAGCCCTGAATTTATCTGTAATCATGACGTCTTTACTGTTTATAATGCTACCCGAAAAAGATTTAAAAGATAGATTTCACAATAATTAGAACGGTTTCACACGGATGATTCACGTATCCGATACAGCTGTGACGAATACCGAGTTAATTTAAAAAGAAATTTAGCCTTTTACACGGGAGATACTCGTGTGACACTAGCACGATACAACGTCTTCATAAAGAATTCGAGTCCCCTACAACAGACATGTCCAACACGCAGTGGCGAAGGGTGGATATAGGCTGTGGAGATCCGACATAAATAGTGCAAACTAAACTTTGTCAGTCATATTTATACATATTTGTTTTCATTGAACTCAGAATACAAATTGCAGATGGTATTGGTTAGTTTTTACTAGATAGTAGATAAAAAAATATTCTTCTGTCTTTAAAATATTTAAAATACGCCATCAAATCGTTCCTACATATACCAACAATACTGTAATTGTACTGATAACGTTTAGTGTGTACTATTTATGTCGAATCTCCACAGCCTATGTCCACCCTTCGCCACTGCCAACACGTCGATCGAGGAATGCATTTTGGTCGATCGCACTAAAGACCGATAGGAATTGAGGCCTGAACATGTTAAAAGCGTATACATTCAGTTGTAGTATACTTACATAAATAAGATTTCATTGACATTTTGAAGAGGAAGCATTAACTATTCCTATTTTTATTTCCTTTACCAGCTACGTGAAAGTCGTTTTCAAAATAGCAATTAATAGTCGTACACTCACGATCTGCCACAGGAGTAAGAGAAACAGAAGATGTGCCTCAATGCGCTTTAAGCTGAGCCGCGGTTTACCCTTGCCATCGAGCAGTAGGCTCTTTGCACGGTGGGAGAATAATGCAACGAGTGACCAAAAGATTACCAAAATTTATAATTTTCACAACTAATGGAAAATTGTGTATTTCTTTTTTTAAACATAATAAATGCTACTACTGTGTTACTAATATGGGAAGTTTGGTGAGTGTCTGCTTTTCGTGTACGTTGAGTACCTAATGCATTATAAACACCAAGTAAATTTCATACCTCGACACTCCGCGTCCTGTGGACTTCCTGCTTTATAGATATATATATAGTTATAATTCTAATGTTAAACCACAGAGCATTGAGACTATATTAAGCCTCTTACTTTTTATCTTGTTTAGATTCGGCCCTCGGAATCGCAGCAATGTCGTTAATGCCCGAAACCCCTAAAAAGGCTTCCAAAGACATGGAAGTCGACGATGATGAGGTGGCCGCTAAGAAACGACGAATGGCGTCCAGAAACCAGCCGGCCGTAGGCAGAGGAAAACACCAAAGACCGCCTGCGACTGAGCCGAGATCTAAAACAAATACACCGAAGAGAAATGAGAAGAAAAAAGCGAGGGTCTTTCCAGAAAATGACGACTGGGCATAGAGATATCCAATATATTAATATTATTATTTGTTTGAAACGGATGACACAGGTTTCAACATTGCAAAATATGGTTCCATGACAAAATAGAACAGTGAAAAAACAGAACATGACAAAACAGAACATGAAAAAACTGAACAGTGACAAAACAGAACAACGATAAATATAACTATGACCTTTCAGGAAAAATATAAATTTAATATTGAAATTGTCCTATCTCTATTATATTGATAGATTTTTAATAGCACAGATTTTCAATACGCCATAATAAATGAAATTATATACCTAATTTTTGCATTTCTAATCGCTAGAAAGCCTCAAATAAACGGGACTTTGCCGGCAAGCTTAGGATATCTCATCTTAATCAATATAATTATGTTCAAAATGATTGGGTGACTAGGTACAACGAAATAATGACCTAACCTAAATAGATTCCACAAAAATTAATGTTTCATTTTTCCCCTGGTTGTTCTGTTTTGTCACTGCTCTGTTTTGTCATGTTCTGTTTTATCATTTTCTGTTTTGTCATGGTCTGTTTTGTCATGTTCTGTTTTGTCATTTTCTGTTTTGTCATGTTCTGTTTTGTCCGGTTACCCAAAATATGTATGTAAGACTTTTTAGTTTATCAGTATAGTTAACGAAATAATATGACTGCAAACCAATTTCAACTTACAAACTGTCGGGTTGTGTCGGAATGGTAATAGACACGACTGAATAAACTTGCAGTTGTCGATCACCTCCAAAACGACGACGACATCGACCGACTTCATTTTATCTACAAATCAACTTTGAATGCAAAATGCGATATTATGGATTGTTTATCCCGAACATTTTTAATGAACTGTTTTTTTAAATAATACTTACCTATCTTATGTAGTCAATATTTCTACGTATACCTACCATACAAACGTGTCTATTTAGGTACCTACCTACATTGAGGCCCATAAGGACTGCCTTTGTTTGTAATTATCTCAGTATTTTCCTTTTTAATGATAAATACGTATTTTATGTTTTTTTAATAAAAAAATGTGTTGTGAATTTAAATATGTATACATAGAGACATTGGGTAGACTGGGGCTGTTCGGATCACCTTCAGTATAAAGAGAATTAATATCTAAAACATTGACATTGAACTGTTTATGGTAATGACGGGTATTCCTTTATTGAAACATTTATAGTTCGTTAAAATTGGCTATTCATATAATTAAAAACATTTATGACTAAGCAACAGAATAATTTACGTTTAATTTTAATATTAACTCGTAATTGCCTAAATCATCGCCGATGTCCACAAAAAGAAGAAGAAATGTCCTTGCATTATGTATCAAAATATAACATATTGTAATTCTTTTTTGGTTAGCGATTTGTACAAATAAAATATTTATTAATAATCATGGTTTTGTCGACATGTTCCTAGACATCCTTTACAAAGTGCTTAAATCTATGAGGAATTTAATGCAGGACCATTCCATAGCCTTACATTGCAATTTGTAGCTAATGATTATTACAAAATTTCAAAATCATCAACATTGACTAGTTAACAATTTTCGAATAGCCCACCACCCAAATAGCCCCGGTATATCCTCTTTATTCGTTAGAATTATTTTTGTTTCTCTAAGTCGGTTGTATCTGACCGAGTATTGGACCTATAACTATGTGGTATATCTTTTTAAATTTGTTCATAATTGTAATAGATATCATTAATTTTAATATCAATTATTAATTGGTAGTGAGGATAAGTATACGTTATTACTTGTCATTGTTTTATTTAGTCTTAGAACATATTTGTATAGGTATTCATCATATGAATATTTAAAATTTATTTTTATCACTTTTGAGTTAGGTACTTCCATAAACTTTTATTCAGAGGTTTCCATAAAAACTGTCGGATTGTAAATTGTGTATTTGCCTGGACATACATAATATCAGTACCTCAGAGCCAGTGTATCCCTATTCGATATATTGCCTCTAAAATTTCTGGGCCAATTAACATTTTGATAATATTCATAACAGAAACCCGAAAGTATTAAAAATATAAAGCCTAAATTATGCACTTTACAGCTCCTTGCAGTGAAGTGCTCTTTTTGGACTTTATGTAAATTGGCTCTCTGGTACAGAATTATTACATAATTATAATTTCTAAAAGCGAAGAAGAGTGACCTAAAAGACATACTAATTATATAAAAATCATATTTTGTTATTAGTCACATAGCGCTCACGATGGCCGAGTGGCTAACGTGTCGACTTATAATGTCGTGGGTCCCAGGTTCGAATAATGGGTCTGGCAAATACACATTGTTTTTCAATGTTTCAATGTGTGTTTGGAGTTGGAGTATGGACCCAATAGATTGAACAAGTGGCTAACTTGCATTGTGTGTGTTTCCTAAGCTGTGTTTCCTAATTTCTAACCAAATTTTACTAGCGGATGGAGCTGAGTCTGGACCAAAGCATGATAAAAATATACTTAAAAAAATTACAAATGTCAAAAAAATAATAAGTTCAGGTAACTGATTTTGCTACTAATAATCTCATACGTATTTTATTTCTAAATGCCAAATTTATTCTATCAAATAATTCATGAACAAGCATACACAATAAAAAAATATTAATTTGAATGTATATAACTACATACATACCTACATACGAAAATAAATATCTACCTTTTCACAATAGTTTTTTATTTCGGCTTTTAATGCCATATACCGTGTGTTCGCCTATTATCCAATCCCTCTCCCTAAAATATGTAGAGTGATTGGAGAATTATTAGCCAAAGTAAAGGCCAGTGACGTCCCGTGGGGGTAGGCAGATTGAGCGTTGCTTGGGAGCGGCAGTTACTCGAAGGGCGGCAAATCGAGGAGAATCATATGGTATAAGTATATAGAAATAGCTAAGTAAGCTGAGTACCTACTTAATAACCAAGATAATCTTTCCTTTAAAAAAATCAGCTCATTGGTTGGAAACAAAATGTATTAACTAACATAAAAGGTTTAACAGGACTGTATTTTTTTTGTCGGGTTCGCGATGTCTAGTTTACTTCCGTTGCTCTTCGATGTCCTTGGTGACCAGAAACGACACGAGCACGGATGACAAAAAATATTGTATAAAAAATAGGGCGGCATTATGGCCCTGCGCAGGGGCGGCATTTTGTCTAGGGACGTCACTGGTAAAGGCATGCGGCGAATACTCCATACTCTAATTCTAATAAAACGGAAGACTTCAACTAATTTCTACATTTTACGAATACAACACATACACACAATTACACACGTCTTACAAAGAAAAACCACGCGCACATTGTCAAAACCTGACGCTATATGTATAAAAGCCTAACATGTTTTGTATAGATATTCAGATTCAGCAGCTCTTTTGAGTCCAACAAAGCCAAAAAATACGACTTTGACACCGAATTATATCGTTTGTCCTGGGTTTTGAGACATTTGGTCCATGGGGAGCCTCTGCTTTAAAGACTGTGACTGAGATCGGTTGTATGTTTACTGATAAAATAGGTGAGTGCCGTTCAACTGAGTACGTGGGACAGTAAATATGAAACTAATAAAAGTGTGCATTATTTCTGTCAGATCTTGACAGCCTACCACTGATAATATTATAATTTTGTCTAGGCAAGGCTATATTGCTTGTATAATTAGTGTTCAATAAAAACAAATAAGTATGACTAACAGAGTTTAGTGTGCACTATTTATGCCAAATCTCCACGGCCTACTTCCACCCTTCGCCACAGCACCCTCGTGTGCGCGCCTGGATGAATTGATTATAATTTTATAATGACTATTTAATTATGTATAGGTATATCATAAATATTATTCTACTGTGGAAACGTATGATAAACACATATTTATGCGTCAATGACGTTGAGCTACTTTACAAGCTGTTTGTTGGCGAATTTAAAAGCGGGCGATTCAGCTACTGCGCAGACGCAGTGTGCCCACACGCCGGCGTGTAGCGTGTAAAGTTGACCGGCTTTCAACTTTTCTCGGTAGATTGTTTACAATCGGCTTGTTAGCTTGTTCGATGATGACACTGGGTGACTTTACAGACAGATTGTAAATTCGCCAACGAGCAGCTCGTAAAGTAGCTCAATGTCATTGACGCTTTAGAAATACGTCTAGTGTAAGCTTTGTACATACAAATATTTCATGCTAGGCCATTGGCAATATGCAAATCGAGCGGTAAGTTTTCAAAAACTCCGCCACTGGTATTAATGCATTTATTTTATTAAAAAAATAATTAAAATAAATGACATAACTGCAATACTATTATTATTGTACTCCAGTATTCGAGCAGTGATCTAATTATTGTTAGTTAGTATCCGACACTTTGTCGGCCAACATTATTATTATATAACCAAATGCCGTTTGAAAAATGTAACGTTTGTTTTTTGTTAATTTTAAACTGCATTAGATAATTAATTATACAATCGAGCTAAAAAGTGCTGTTTAGACATCCCTAAATAAAAAATATAGAGAGTGAAATATTTATCTATCGTCAACGTCGTCTTAACATCAGTTATGGATCCTGTAGAAAGTCGGAGAGTATTTGGAAGAGGACGCACGAGCAACACGCAGAGAACGGTAGGTGGATTGCATGATTTTGTTTTTACCATTGTTTATCTTCTGATTTGGTTGGGATGGCGTGCGTCTCGACATCAAGAAAGCTACTACATTTACAATGACTGAAGCAACATCTACAGGGAGTAGGGAATCCAATCCCGAGCCACATTTTTGATCCCGGGATTTCGGGATTACAATTTGACGATCCCGGGATTGGCATTTTTTCGATAGTTAATATTAAATTTTTATATATATAAAAAACATTGATAAAATTGGTCAAAAATTAATAAATAAATAATTTATACTATTTAAGACATTTATTGTTAAAATTGTGCATGTTGTTCAATCTTGGAAATACATAGGTGTAATGGAGTTAATAATATTGTGAGAGTAAAACAGTTCTATTTATTTATGAAAAGAAGATAACAAATACAAATACAAGTTCAATTAAAATAAAAAATAACATATTGTGTTGGCAATAAATACAAGCTAACATGAAGTGTTAGTTTTTTCTGATGTTGTTACGATTGTGTAAGACAGCAAAAAATTGTTATTTATTATCCGGTGATTCCCCCTGTGATCAGTGGGTCTCCAGAATAGCATTTTCTGGTAGAAACGTCTAACTAAATGTTTCTTGATTCATTTATTCTATTTCTCAAATTCATATCACGAAAGTGCGAAATATTGTTTTTTCCCCAATCTTTCTCATTTTTATTAATTTATGTGAAAAAATAAAATGAATTGGTAACACATGGGTAATAAATCAAACTTCATTCAAACTCAGTTTATTTCTAATGTAGTTTATATGTTAATAAAAGTATTTTTTCGTTTTTATTTTATTTTCCATAAAAATTGATAAAAAAATCAATTCCGAAAGTTTCGGGATTATGTTTATCAATCCCGGGATTCATAGGTATTGAAAATAGTTCGGGATCCCGGGAATGGAATCCCTAGCAGGGAGTAATGACGCAAAAGATGTGTAGATATCGTCTCATTAACATATTATTATTAGCAGTTGTCATTTATCCTATATACGAGTATAACATACATTTCTACGTTTTATTTACTTCAAATCTCGATATTCAATCGAATTGAAATCTCGAATCTCGTGTCAAATTTATTTTAAGACATTTCTTTTGTCGAATATTTTTTTGTATCCATTATTTTTGTTTTATCAATGAAATTTTATTTATAAAGAGTTTTTATTTTTATACGGGAAGGTTATTGGGCGAATACATTACCACCACTTTACATGCTGTCACGTGCGATCTCTAGTAGATCTAAAAGTAGGTATGCAATGTTGTTTTGCTTGGTATTTAAAATGTTAAATATTATGCTCCCATCCCGTAGCACATTTTTAACCAAAAACGAATAATCTCAGTTTGCAAAATCCGCCGAAATGGCCATAACAACAATGAGGTCACCTCACGCGTATTGCGCTACATCAACAACTGCACGAGTCGATGAACGTTTTTATTTTATTTTCTCCAGGCCCACACATTTTCGACTGTTTTAGCGGGTTGGGTCTATGAATTTTCTGATGGATTATATCTATGACTGGTGTTACGTATATTATCTATGGTCTGTTGGTTGGGTTCTGTACAAAATAAAATTATCTATGCATGCCATATTGTAAGTAATTTAACGTACGCACATGTAGAAACTGTTTGAATTGATTGAAATTACAATGAATCGTGAAAATGTAATGTGTTCGTCCCATTAATGTCCGGGCGGTAATTGTCCTAGAGCCGAATTACTCTTATTTTTATTGAATAATATCTAGTAATTGTAAGTCACATTTAAAATCGGTTTGTTAAGACTATACCATTGATTCATAGTAAAATGCGAAGTCACAATGGAATATTATGATATCGGATAATTTATAACCAGAAATCGCTCGCGGCTTCCGATATCAGATTAGAGCGCGAATCCGAGGCAAGGGGCGTCAACACACTTTGTCCGGGGAACGTACCCAACAAAGAGAACCTTTAAGTTCCAACTGAAAATTATTATTGTTTGTTAATTTATGAATGGGGGCGCTCTCTTGGAACGTTGCCCGATTGTAGCTCGACTGCCTGATATTGTTTTATATAAATTATGATCAATAATAATCTGAAATGAATTGAAGCACTGCATACTTGCTTTCGTTTGACTTTAAAACATAGATCTGGCTGTACCCACGACCTACAGTATGACTTTATCAATAATAAATATTTCTTTTATTTTGTTAACTGTCAATTCATGGTGGAACTGCATTGTATTGTTGTTTAATTTACATTTGAAAAGTCCCTCTGAGGCGGACGAAACCGGTCCTAATTTATTGATTAAAAGTGGAATAAGTAAGTACTACAAAAAAATTGCGTTTTATTAAATTAAGGGGGGACATGCTCGTCGAAGGTCAAAATTGAGTTTTTATTGTATATTCAAACCATGATCCTGGACACTCCTTAAACGTTGTAGATGATCTATTTATATAATTTTGAAGCCTTATTATCCTTTATAGTTATTTTAAACATTTGATGACTGCATGAAGTATTTTTGTTACATAAAATAGTATTCTTTTAAACCTCTCGCTCTAATGTTTTAGAATATAGTCATATTTCGGTACATAACTGTGCAGTGGTGTTAAGATTTTTTACATTTATTAATTTTTAAACGCATTTATAAAACTATTAGCATAATTTATTACGAGATAATTTTTGTAAAATATTCACGATAAAAAATTATTTTGATAATCTCTGTGATCCCAAATTTGACAAGAATTAGGCATTTTATTATTCAAAAAATCGGCAAGATTAACACATTTCAAGATGATTCTAAAGATATTTATTATAAGCTATGTTTTTGACCATTCAAGTGTGATAAACATCTTATGAATAATGATTGCTTTATAAGAATTATTGACCTAAGAATAAGGTAGTGTTTTTTTGAAATACGCCATTTCTTTTGTCATTCCCTAGTGGTTAAGCTGCAACATACGGCCGTAGCCATAAATTGAAAAACTATAATTGAAGTAGGGAGTAAAATGATATTGACGTGCGTGTTTGAACATGTACCGTTTAAAAAAAAATTTAAAAAAATTCGGTTAGGTACATGTTCAAACACGCGCGTTAACATAATTTTACTCCCTACTTTAATTATAGTTTGTAATTTTATGGCTACGGCCGTATGTTGTAGCTTAACCACTAGGGAATGACAAAAGAAATGGCGTATTTCAAAAAAACACTACCTTATTCTTAGGTCAATAATTCTTATAAAGCAATCATTATTCATAAGATGTTTATCACACTTGAATGGTCAAAAACATAGCTTATAATAAATATCTTTAGAATCATCTTCAAATGTGTTAATTTTGCCGATTTTTTGAATAATAAAATGCCTAATTCTTGTCAAATTTGGGATCACAGAGATTATCAAAATATTTTTTTATCGTGAATATTTTACAAAAATTATCTCGTAATAAATTATACTAATGGTTTTATAAATGCGTTTAAAAATTAATAAATGTAAAAAATCTTAACACCACTGCACAGTTCTGTACCGAAATATGACTATATTCTAAAACATTAGAGCGAGAGGTTTAAAAGAATACTATTTTATGTAACAAAAATACTTCATGCAGTCATCAAATGTTTAAAATAAATATAAAGGATAATAAGGCTTCAAAATTATATAAATAGATTATCTACAACGTTTAAGGAGTGTCCAGGATCATGGTTTGAAAATACAATAAAAACTCAATTTTGACCTTCGACGAGCATGTCCCCCCTTAAGCAACAAATAATAAATATAACATACATTTTTGACAAATACATACCTCTATTATCATAAAGCCACATCAGTGGCGAAGGCTGACTTTTAAAAAGAGGTAGGCTGTGGAGATCAGAGAAAAAGAGTACACTTGTCAGGTATAGGTACTTACGGGAAATAAGAAGATAATATGACATTACTATCGATGAATAGCTACAAACTAATTCGATGAAATGTCAATAGCTTACCGACGATATAAAATTGAGCGGTGAGTTTAAATTGTGAATTTTATTAAACATTTATAAGTACACATCAAAAATCATTCGATAAAACTATTTTTAATTTTTAAAAACAATTTACCTTATTAATAATTATTTTTGACAAGGCTGCTCTCATAGACAATAATAATATTATGCGCAAGGGTTTTAGGCGTCTCGTTTAGAGCCTACCGTATTGCATACATTGTGGTAGACGGGCTGAGATCATGTTAGGTAAAATGTCCATACAACAAAATCAGCATTCTTCGCTGTATAATCCGAAATAATAGTTAAAGACAGATGGCGCTGTGGCATGTTTTTTTTAAACTTTGAAGTCTTCGTCACGTATGTGTATATATGCAAATCTGTATCCTACATGAAATTCTGCGAAAATCACTGAACCTATATTACGGTGGTTGAAAGTATTGTGTTCCGAGATGAGTGCCGAAGTAAAACTTATATGGAGCGGATTTCCTTCAACCACGTTGTGAGCAGATGATTGTTTTTATCTAGCCCTTCCATCAGCGTTTCAGGTGTGTCGCGAAAGAAGAAGTCACACTGAACTGCGATGACTCTCAAGAAAAGTAGATACTTGCACGATGTATCTCTTTGCGACCAGAATTTCTTTCCGTGATACTGAAAATTCTGGATTTGAATTTAACGAAAATAATTGGAAGCTTGAAGTGATATTTCTCGACGATCTTTTTGAGAAGTTCCTGTGGATGCAGCCTTATTTTCCGAATGAGAGTTGTCAGCATGTTATGAATTTATTACTTTTTTTTGTAATGACAATATAAATAATAACCAATGAATCTGTGGTCTTCGGGTAAACTAGTCGAAAATATCAACTTTAAAGGAGGGCACTTTTAAAAAATAAGCAACTTTAAATGTTTCTATTAGTTGCAATTGTACCTAGATAAATTAATTAAAATTATATTTTCACATGAAAAGGGCCGGATTTACACTTGAAGGGGCCCTGGGTTAATAATAAGGTTAATAAGCATTGCGGCTCTCAAAAACCCAACCTATTAAAACATAATTTTAACTCTTCTTGAAATCACAATTTATCAAAATCAATAATTGTTATTTTTCTGGCTCTGTTAATATTAAAACAAGTTAGCTTACTCGATTTTGGTTAATAATAGTGTTTATATTTTGAGAGAATGTGATAAATTACATTTCGCTTTTGCAATTAGTTGCATTTTTCAGGAAGAGAAATTCTTAAAACTACTTGAGTGTTTGGAAATGTACTCTTCCCATCTTCTAAAAGTTTGCATACTTGACATTTTTTTTTATCGATTTCTTCAATTTATTTTTCGGGATCCGGGCCTCCTACCGAATCGGGGGTTCTAGGCTATAGCCCTATAGGGTCGTATGCATGAGATTCCCAAATACTTTATAGGCTAAATACTGCTCATTTGTATGCATGAGTGCAAATGTAATCCGTTGGTTAGCGACGTCACGATGTGACGTCATAATGTGTCATGACGTCCATATAATGGCAAACTCATAAAATTTCATTCCCTGATCATTAATTTAAAATTTTGAAATTGTGAATGTGTCTGGAAGTGTGCGAACGGTACCATATACATTTCATAATTATAAATGAATAATTATTATTAACTTTAAATAATTTATCAGTTAGTTTATCACATTTATTTTATAATTCTACTGTACGAAAGGATAAAGTATTCCCAGTAAACATATCCATTTGGTGGCAATACATACAGTTATATTATGACTAACTTCACTTCAATCACTTCTATTATGAGATGTCAAAACGGAATGAACATGAATGAATGAAATGATTAAACAGCACGACTAGGAACTGTTTTTAAAGTTCGCAAATGTTTTACAGAGTCTACAAAATCAACGAGGGCCTCAAGCAAACGTTTGTTGTAATGAATGCTTTATTAAAATGACATTTGAAAGTGACATATAAAGCAGCCATTTTGAATGACGTGTGACGTCAGATTGCTTACGTCACAAACAGTGCTATACGCTATATGGTGGAACATCGGTTAAATAGCTTATAAAGAATTTCGGAATCTCATACATACGGCCCATAGGCCCTTTAGCCCCCTATGGTAAATCCGGGCTTGCATATGAAACATTCAAACACGTAACTGCTTTCTTTGAAAAGTCAAATGTTACTATGTTTTAGAAACCGTAAATAATTAGAATATTATGGCTTCAGTTGTCATTTAAACACTAAAAGCATTAATACCTAAACATGAATAAATATCAATATTTTAAAATGAGATCTTATTTAAGAAGCAGTCACGTAGAATATACAATTATTTAGATTCGAAGTCGATTTTCATGGTAACTTGTGTTAGTTCAATCCTTACCACCACAATAATTATTATGACTGGTTCATATATTTATTTCTTTTAATTAGCTCGCTACATACTTTATACCCACTGGGTGGGTAATCTAAAATAAACAGCTACAAGGTATAAAATTGATGTTATGAATGATTTATCGTTCTGTGTGCTGTAACATATTGCGAACATCGCATAAACTAAAAGTTACCTGATGCTCTGTTTCGATTGAACAAATTTAATTAACCGTTGGCAGGTATTCAAAGACAGGCCGCACATAAGTTGGCATGAATTATATGGGCAATAATGAATATTGTTATCATTATGAATTATAGAAACATGGTGGCAACATTCATTGGTGGTTAGTATGTTATGCTTTAGACTTTCGGTAAATTTTAATATTGATAAAATGATAAAGTACACTATGCACAGCACAGTGTAGTACTTATGAATATTGTGCCCCTATTAATGACAGAGGGGCTTACGCGTCGGTTTATAATGTCGTGCGTCCTAGGTTTGAATCCTGGGTCTGACAAATACACATAATTATTGTTTTTCAATTTGTGTTTGGAGTGAGAGTACGGACTTATTATGAGCAAGTGGCTAACATCCATTTCTAGTTAAAACAAAAATCTGTTCAAACAAACGTTGTCCAATGCACAATTATTATAACAGCTGATTATCTTTGATTTTTTCTTTTTAATATTGATAAATTAAAATATTTACTTTATTTAAAATGTAAATTATTATCAACTATTAGATCACATTTTTTATAATATTATATTATATCTGCAGAGGGTACTCTAAGTAGGTAGGTAGTTAATACGATAACACGTTTCCGTTATTTTTCTTGATCTGAAATATCACGGATATCACTCGGGTCAATTCTGTATATAAGGCAGTTATCAAAATTACATGTTAACTCTTAACAGCCACTACACATGCGCAATGCCACTGACCTTTTTTTATATTATTGTCCTTTGACGTTTGTTTAACCTAAAAAAAGATTGAAATTATGTATACGCTGTATATCGGTTAGTTTTTTTGTATGGCGTTTATAATATACATTCCATTGTATATTCTACATTATACAAAGTAATTTGTTGAACATATTTCAAAGCTAACGAGTGTGTAATTGTAATACGTCAACTTTGACTTCGCGCAATATCCATTATTGCAAGGTTAGTATGATTTTTCATAATCGCCGCATCACAAGTAGAGTTGGGTTTCTGGAATTTCCCGACGGGAATGCTCGAGAAATTTTCGGGATTTTCCATCCCGAATCTCGAGAATTTAAATTTTTAACATTTCGGGAAATCCCGGATCTCGAGAATCTTTTCTCGTGATTTGGGATTTCTTTATTATCAAATATTAATTGAAAAATCGATTTTCTATATGAAAAAAGTGGACAGAAAACACAAAACGTGCAAAGACTGATCGGGGCATTTAACACAATTAAGCCAACGTCGACTCAAAATGAGCGCAATTTTTGCAACATCAGGGAATTTTGTGCCTCAAAAGCGTACGCGATTGTCAGACGCAGCGATTGACAGTATGTGTTTTTTGAAATACCATTTTAATAAGTAATGTTTTGAATTATTTTTGTTTTCCTACTTCTATTTTGTTTGTCTTCTTACATAAATAAATAAAAATCATATTTTTTTAAAATTTGTCTATTTTTACACTAATTTTAGGATTTTTACAGTTTTTTTTAAATTTATCAATAGATCTCGAGAACTCTTTTCTGGAAATCCCGAATCCCGAGATTGAGATTTTCTCGGGAAATACCCAACTCTAATCACAAGATGTAATAATAATATCCGTCCTATATATCGCTCTAAGAAGCAGGTAACCCCATTTAGACCCACGTTAAAAAAGATCATACACGACATATCCCGTGATTATTAATGATAATATATTGTATTAACACTTATTTGATTGATTTTGGAGTTAAGTGATATGTCAGAATAGCTCCGATGGATCTACCTTGTAGCACTATAAATACTCCCCTATAATTCAGTGGATTACCCATTTTTTTGGCAGTTCCGCGATCGATATCTTGTTTATTTCAACGTATTTAAATTTTGGACACATTACCTCTCTTCTGACTGTTTCGTTGCCCAATAAATTTTCTCGGTAGATATTGGATGACTGCTTCAGAGACATTGACAGAATTTATATTTTATTTTTTTAATATTTGCGTCTTGTGTTACTCCGATTAGGACCGTGTGCTGGATGATGGATTCTTTTCGTTTACCCAATAAATGTAATACTAAAACCGGCCCTGATCAAATAAACAATGGGAAGATTTGATCTGGGCTTGTTTTATGAAGAGCTAAATCAATACCGTAAACCGTTTATTGTTTTCAACATGACCGCAATTAAAACACGTACTACGTAAGTATTATTTGGACAATAATAATTTGTTTTATGGTGCTGTATACACTATTATACACCACATTGTGTATACAATTCAATGAAATTTATCTTGATACAAAAATGTATTACCTTCACCTGTTTGTTTTATAAATGCACCATAATTTAACGCTTAAATCAGAAGAACATAATATTTATCAAGACAAGATAACATTATATTATACACACAAATCTAAAATTGATATGTTCCTATGTGTTTAAAAAAGCCCAGAAATTGACAGGGGTCCCGAGTCATGAAAATATATTTATACTTGACGAGATTAGGTGTTTTTCAGTTTGTTGTGAAAGTGCAATACAATAAGACAAGCGTCAATGTCGAAAATGTTCACGTTCTCGTAATACAGTCTGGATTATTAAATGTATTATAGTTTCACAAAATTATATGCATTTTTATTAATAGGTACCTACCTACTATTTGTTTTAGTTTTTGAATTTCCTCGTAAGTAAAAAACTTTTTTGTATGAATAGATTATTTAATTCTTAGTATTATTAATAAAATAGTATAATATCAGCTAGATGACTGGCTTTGGCAACAGTAATGCATGCTCTTTCAATTACTTTACAGTGCAAAATAAAGGTTGGAAGGAACCATTTTTTGAATTGCTCCGCTCTGGGACCTAATACTTGCTCTAGCTCCCCTCCAAGATCTGCTCCGCTCCGGGTAAAAATTTTTAATAGGTATTGTATTATATAAGTATACAAATGTTAAAAAATAAAAAAATAAGTAGTTTTTAAATACCTAAGTCTTAGGTATTATTCGTCAAAATTTCCGACAGCAATTATTTGTCTTTCATTATAAATGCCTCTTCTGTCAAAAAGTGAGGTTATTTATCACTTAAGAGTGTTTCAAATACTTCCAATGTTGCAATGTGTCAAATATAATATTTTCATTGGACTTTAGGACGAAAATTTAATAATAAAAAACATCTGGAATAGTGTCTCACGTGTCAACACGTATCCGCTTATGCTCCGGGTAAAACCCCATCGCTCCACTGCTCCGTGATCCTGCTCCGTGCTCCACTCCAACGCTCTGCTGTAAAATTCGTTAATTTTCCGAGCTGTGCTACAGAATTATTAATACGGCACTCGGTCGAATCAACATGTAGATTGTAGATCATGTGTATTCCGTTGATGTCAATTCATGAAAAGATTATTCTAGGGGTTTGAGTAACAATTTGTGTTAAAATATAATATATAACTAAAAAAAATATACTTATACACACTTATTTTCAGCAGGCCCAATGACAGTAATGTAGTTTAACAGTTGTGTATTTAGTAAGAGAAGTGAAACAATCACAAACACCCTGGCTTTGAAAAAATCACATAAATTTATTGTGTCCTCGCCGGGAATCGAACTCCCGTATGAAACGTCAGCGAAATGAGAGCTGTCTGAGGAAGTCCAGCTGCATGATTTTACGCAGTGTATCGTCGGCAATGTTCTCCATTGTTGCTCTCGTAGTTGATGTCTTTAGGTAATTTTCTTCTTAGTTGGATGTAATGTTGCGTGCATTTTTGGGATTTCCAAGGGCATTGCATGTTTATAATAATCCAAGGCACATGCCGCTCAGAAACCCCAACTCTGCGGCAACTTTCTCAAGTTCTTGATCATTCTTCTTCCAATGCTATCGAAATTAAAGCTTAAACTAAAATAATATAAGCAATGGTTACTTTATAATCACATTTTTGAGAAATATTATGACATAATACGAGGGTGGGTCAATAATTCCTTAGAAAAAAGCATTAAAACAGGTTTTATTTTTGTATTTTTTTTTTATTTCTCAACATAATTTCCTTGGAGCTCAATACACTTGGTTAGACGTTTCTCAATTTGTTTTAAACCGTCAGAAAAATAAGTTTTCGGAAGGTCCTCAAAATAAGCATTTGTCCGATCGATGACTTCTTCATTTGAAAAAAAACGTTGTCCACTTAGCCATTTTTTTAAGTTTGGGAAAAGGAAAAAGTCACTGGGGGGGGGGCTAAATCTGGCGAATACGGTGGGTGGTCGACCAATTCGAACTTCAATTCTTCAATTTTAGCCATTGATCGTAAACATGTGTGAACACGGGCATTGTCCTGATGAAAGAGGATTTTTTTCCTGTTTAAATGAGGCCGTTTTTCTTCAATTTTGTTTTTTAGCTGGTCCAATAAAGATGCATAATAATCCCCTGTTATTGTTTTTCCTTTTTCCAAATAGTCAACGAAAATAATTTCACGTGCATCCCAAAATACAGTAGCCATAACCTTACCAGCTGATTTTACGGTTTTCACCTTCTTTGGACATGGTTTGCCTTCGTAATCCACTGCTTTGACTGTTCTTTCGTCTCGGGAGTATAGTGGTGTATCCATGTTTCATCTACAGTCACAAAGCGACGAAAAAATTCATCCGGATTGCGTTGCATGAGCGACAACAGGGCTTTAGAGGCCACCACCCTACTGCGTTTATTGTCGACTGTGAGCAAACGCGGCACCCATCTTGCAGAAATATTTTTCATGCCCAATTTGTCATGTAAAATAGAAATGACGCTACCTTTTGAGATCCCTGTAACCTCAATTATCTCATTCAACTTTAATCTTCGGTCACTTAACACCATATCGTGGATTTTATTGATCATTTCTGGTGTAGTCACCTCTACAGGACGTCCTGAGCGTGGTTCATCCTTTGTTGATGTACGACCACGTTTAAATTCATTTAACCAGTTATAAATAGTTGCAAGTGAAGGAGCAGATATGCCGTGAACTAAATCCAACTCATTTTTTATTTCCTTTGCTGTTAACCCTTTTATATTAAAATGTTTAATAACAACTCTAAACTCAATTTTCTCCATTTTCCATTTTTCCATTTTCCACAAGCAAATTTTTTTTTTAAATGTACGAGAAACACACAACAACCCGACCAATCTGATTGAAACTTCGCAGCATACTGAATCGGTAGTGCCGCTGCATGAAAACAAACCGCTTGCAGTACTAGTCGCGCCACCTGTCGGCTTTTCTAAGGACTTATTGACCCACCCTCGTATTATACATGATAATAATATGTATCCGCAAATAAGTACCTAATATCAATTTCAAGTGAATCATACTTTATCAGTAACTGATTCTTTATCAGTAACTCATACTTTATCAGTAACTGTTAACCTTTGATTCTCGCCGGCAGGTAGCAGTTGAAATTCATTTGTTCATATCACACTATCGACTCTTGCCCGGTGGCAGTAATTAAGATTTTTTGGATCTTTATCGCAAAATCTTATCAAAAGCAGACATGCAAATCGGCCCAAACTGAAACCACCCACTCTTGTATTGGACGCCAATTCGGCAACTGTTATTTTATATTCTAACTTCTTATTTATTACTACTTAATAAAAGTATTATGTGATTATTTTATGTTATAACTTATAATTCAGTAGATTAAAATATATGAAGTTTATTATTCATTAATATCGTTTTTAATATCAGCAAACCCATAATAGACATAAGAGAGTAGGTATGCATAAAGATGTTAAAGGTTACCTTCTACTGACAGATAGAGCCTTCTGGGGTTTTTTTTCTGTAGTTTGATGAAGCATGTTCGTTTGACGTAAATACCATGTTTCTATGTAACTTTAACCACAAACCCTTCTAGCTCTTAAGACACGGTGTCATTTTTTGTTTTACTTTAATATATGTGAATTCTCTTTATAGGCGGAAGAATGTGTTTTTTTTTTTTTTTTTTTAATATAATTAATCCACAGGCATGGTTTAAGATACGCAGGAACCCGAAGGCGCGCTGAGCAATACTATTTTAGATATTCAATGCAATTTTAGTGAAACTACTTACTTCAGTGAAACGGCAAATAATTTTCAATTATAGGTGCGACGAAATTTAGAGCTGTGAACACGTCAATTTGTTTCGTGATGACGACGGGGGTATTAATTCTTAAATCGTGTAAAGATGACTAAAAAACGTTACCCATATACTTGAAAAAGAAAACATATAAATGAATATATTATTATTGTTACTAATAGAACAATAAACAGAACATTAAATGGACGCATGTTGAATTTTTATGATACATTATGTTTTGTTCTGCAGGCGTCGTTTGCACAATCTTCGCGTCGCGTAGTCACGATCGTTTTAGACCGTGCTCCAGCTAAAGTATAGCCTTGAATACAAAAATAAACATTCAATTAAAAATTAATTATTTTTTTCATGTACGAACATTACCTACAAATTAAATTTTGCAATGTCGAAAAACGATAAATTTAACGTCATACGCCAGATGCAACATTTGCAAGCCAGATGATGCATATTCAAAATTGCTATATCTCACAAGAAAAACGCCAAATTGGCAACGCGGATTCTTAGAACACATTATAACGAACGAGCCTAGTCACATATCATGTAAGTACCTACTTTCTTTTTGAAGACGAAAGTAAGGAACGATTAAACATGCTTATTAGGTAGGTATTTAGAGAGACTTCCGACCGCAAAGTCTTGCATTAGGACATATTATAATGGGCAAGTGTTTGTCCTTCAGGTGTAATAAGTCAGTGTGATATGCGCCGCCTCCGTGCGTCCATTGTTGTAACGAGCACGCGAGGTGTTCGTTAGCGGAGAGACACGAGCCAGAAGACCTCAAGTCTATTACAAAGCCATATTGAATATATTTAAATGTAGCGATCCACAACTCCTTGGACAATAGCGAGAGTGAGTTGATAAAAAAATGGCAAAATGTCACTGCATGTAGGGGTCACTTTCTGTGGAAAACTGAGTGAAACGCAAAAATCGTAGGGTTTCTTTAAAGATACGTTTTCGCATAGAAGATGTTTAATGAATAAAACAAAACATGATTATTATGAAATGAAGTTAGGTAAATATGTTTTCAAATGTTCGTCTACCTACTTTAAAAGTTATGTCAAACGAAATATGAAAAGTTTGCATCAAAATATTGAACAAACAAAAGCGGTAAGTATTCGCATGTTTTTCATACTTCATTCATTTTTTTGATTAACAAAAATGTTTACGTAATTACGCAATCGAAGAAAATCTGTCAACCTGGCAACACGTATTTCTGTAGCAGTTTTATTGGTCATTTAATCGAAAAGTTTGTAGTAACAATACTAAAAAAACTATTCTTGCACCAGAAATATAAATCTTATCAATAAATGTTATCCGAAAACGAAAGTGACGTTAAAAACGTTTAGTATGGAAAACGATTGCGAGATTACGCATTGGTAAACAATCTGTCAAACTGGCAATACGTATTTCTGTACCTACCATTTTTGTCGTTCATTTATCAAAAACTTTGTAGTAACACTATTTAAAAAACTATGCTTGCACTCGAAAAATAAATCATAACAATCAATAATTGTTCGAACATGAGAGTGAGTATGTAGATTGACTGTAGGTACCAATAATGATTATTTCAAACATCATAATGAATGCCTATATTTTTACAATCGCGTATTTACTTACTGCTTATAATATGGTGTATTACAGATACATGGACAGGATCTTCTACATGTCATGATGCGCCTAAACCTTTAATAAAAGTCCACGCCTTGGTCCATGTACAGCTGAATGCAGCAAACCGAGTAGACATATCACTGTGTATTCCGTGGTTTCATCAGTGCCTCATTCGCTACATTATATTATTATCATCCTTAATTTAGGCTACTCCGGTTTTTATGCGGCTTATCGTCATCCAACTATAAATTTCCGATTAACTTATAAAGATTGACAAATTTTAACAAAAAATATTTTTCCAATAAGGAATTGTTACAATTACAACCAACTTATTTTGTAATTGTTACAATAAGTGCTAATACTTTGATACAAACCTACCCTAAGTTTGATAATATTTATCACTGTATCACTTTAGCGGTCGATAAGTATAGAATAGACCCACAGGTATCACATCACACTCATATAATATAACTGTAGTAAGTTTACGGAAATTCATTAGTAAGTCTAAGCTTCATGTTACTAGAAAAAATATTTTAACTATGTAGAGTTTCCAAAAATGTTGTGTACTCCTGATGCAGTTAACAATAGACGCGAAACAGTTGTGAAGTATTTCAGTTTAGGTAAGTAAGAAGAAAAAGGATTTTATGAAGTGGTTTATTGCATGTTTCCATTGTATAAACCTGCTATTGAATAGTGGATCCAGGCTATTGGATTGCCCGTGAAATTGTTTAAATGTAGATTCCAGCGCACGAATCTCTTGCATTGTCAATAAAGTCAATGATCGAGAATTATTAAGGAATTAATGATAATGCTGATTTTCGTTTTTTGAAACTATTTTATTTATGAAGTTTCAAGATTCTTGTTTCTCGAGTAATCAAGAAATTATTAAACTGAGTACAAATGTACCAGGCCACGGAGCACTAGAGCCTATCTAAACAGATTAAAATTGAGGGGCGAAGACTGCTGTCGAGTCGTGTGATGGTAACACGTCTCAAGCAGTGTTGCCTATCATGAACGACTGCGAAATATTAGACAAAAAGCAATCGGCTCTCGGAGCTCTATACAGACAACATAATAATTAAATTGACATCCCTAAACCTCACAAAATATTAAACAACAAAATAACACAAGAACGCTACATGAAATATCTAATTCTGATCATTAACACAATTAAAGAAAAAATAATAAGGAATGTACTCGTAGCTTACTACAGACTTCACCTTAAACGTTAATAGTAATAAAAGTCGAGCAGGTACCAATCGTTTGTCATTCGAATTTAAATAATGATTTTTTTCGAGTACAGGTTTTTGTTATGATACTTGGATTTCAAGAGAGTATGGCTATATTTATATATGTAGGTATGAGCTGTATAATATACTAGCCACTTACTCGATTGAGAGAACTATAAAATTGCACGCATTTTTCCATCTACTTGAGGTCTCGGATGAAATGACTTTCAAAGCTCATAGCCGCTCACGACGACCGAGCTGCTGAAAAGTAAAATGGTGTAAGTCAAATTTAAATGAAATGTGAGAAGGAAGAGAAAAAAATTTAAACTACATATTATTTTAAAATTTTAATATTCTTGGAGGAAAATAGTGCTGCAGGCGACTTTTTTGCTATTAGAGCAAATTTTGAATTGTGTGTTTGGCAGTATGTGAGGTCACCAGTTTGGATGTAGGTGAAGTGGATGAGCGATGGTGGAGTGAAGAACTGAAGTCTGAGGATAATGTAGATTGCGTGTTTATTAGGGAGTTTACAATATAACAAAGAGGCGGGTATTGTTGTCTGAGGCACTAAGTTCTCTAACAAGGTACAATGTGAAGTGAGGTTACCAAGACATTTGTTCGATCGTTCTAGCCTTTTTATTTAACCCAACACGGTTAAAATAAATTCTTACATAATTATTTCAGGCTTTTGGTGAGAAAAACATTTTTATATAATAAACTGAGGTGAAAAAGTGTAATTTGACTGTGTGAATTTTGTATGCAAAAGAATATATGTGATGAACAACTTATTTTATTCATTTTCACTGAGTCAGCGTTAAAAATTGCTGACGGCCTGGGAATCATTAATTAAATAAATGATATTTATTTGAGAACTGGATCACACGGATTCGATTAAAGTCACATGTATTTGTTTTACTTATCTGGTCAACTCGCCACATCAGGCTTCCTGAGATCGAGCCCCCAGGCTAGAGCCCTCTCAGCCTCTCCCCTTGTGGTTGAAGTACATAATACTTCTAATTGTGACTATAAATTCTCTTGTATTATTGGTACTTATCACAGTTTTAGTTATTGTCATAAAGAATAGTTTCACATTTATCAAGAGCCTAAATGCCGAAAACGTTTGCGGTTAGTTAGTAATGCAGCTTTTAAACTCGACTTAGACCATTCTAGTTTTCAGCCGCGCATTTCTCTCGCACCTGTACAACTTTTAGATCGACATATCCCCAGCCCGAAGTCGTGAGCCGCTTTTCTTTTGATAGGTTATTGTTATGTTATGACAGTCCCGACAACTGGATTCATACAACAATAATAATGATAATAAACAAACCATTTCGCATGATATTTCTCAGTGGACTTTACGAGCTCTTTGACTGGAGTATGCAGTTCTGAATAAAGTGCAGCCTACCTATGTAGTGACGTCGTTAGGTAGAGCCAGGTAGAGCGCCAACAATGAATAAATAACATGTCTTACTTTATGGAAAGACCGATAATGTCATATTTTATAGTATGTGCGATGGAAAAATCTGTGACATTTTATGGCTATCAAACGTCATAATATCATTGAGAATAATATTATTCTCTCTGGTATAAAATTGGCACGTTCGAAGTTCAAATGAGAATTTTAGTTGTTTTCCAGTCGCATTCGGCCAATTGAATGGCAACGTAATATGGCTAATGAATATTAAATTTAATTTGACGTCTTTCACTATTGAATTAAATACTATAGAATAAACAAATTAAAACATGGAGTTTGCATATCTTAAATTTTTAGCCATTTAACCAAAATAATGTTTTTTTTAAATCATTAATAACCATGTTCTTGCTTTTTCGTGCAAGGTGGTTGTTAATAGTTTTGAACAGTGAAAAACACTCATGCTTTGAGAAAAACACATAAAATATTGTATCATCACCGGGATCGAGCCCAGAACTCTCGGGTGGAAGGCCAGCGCCTTACCCACTGCATCACGAGAGCCTCCCCAGAATAATGGTTGAGTGTGATTAGATTTAAAATTTGATTAAGAACCTACGTAAATAGTAGATGAGATACCTATACAGTTTTTTATAGGTTAACTTAAAATTCAATCTACAACCATAGATTATAATATAACAAACAAATTGATTTTCAAAGGCTAGCTGATCGGATTGTTAGCTGTTGTCTTAAAAATGCAGTTAGACAGAACAACACTCTGATAACGAAGGCGTGGATACCTATACAGTTTTTATAGGTTAACTTAAAATTCAATCTACAACCATAGATTATAATATAACAAACAAATTGATTTTCAAAGGCTAGCTGATCGGATTGTTAGCTGTTGTCTTGAAAATGCACTCAATCACGAAGGCGTGGGTGATCGACAAAACAGAACTCAACCTTTTGCATAAGATCGTTTGCGGAAACTGACCTATTCTCAAAACGCCTTCCAATATGTAATTTTCTGTAAATTAATCTTTGAATATAAATCATCATCATCAGCTAAGGTCGGTACATTGCTGAATGAAAGCCTCCACTAGCTCCTAGCCTTCTCACACCCAAGTTCATAGCTGCAATGTATATCCACTAAGCTTTATGAGTTCGTATACACAGTGGATTTTAGTGACCCTGTATGACGGCATTTGTCCAGCGGTTGGTCACTCGCCGAGCGACATGTGCAGTCCAATGGCATTTCATCTACTTAGCGATTTATATCACATAGCTTACTCTTGTCTGCATTCTTATCCATTGGTTTATTTTGTGGTCTTTTCGCGTTATGCTCAACATGCACATTTCCATGCCATGTTTCGCTACTCATCATTTTTAGATTTCTTTTACAGTAATTTATTTCTTAAAGTCATAAACTGCTTTACTGAACCAAATATGGTTCTTATCAGTGGCACTCAAATCGAGCGAGTCAATAACTACGTCTATCTTGGGCGCATGTCAATTGACGATGTTATGTTTTACGAGATTGGCATGTCGTCATATTCTCTGTAGAATAGCCCGCAGATGACAAAAAATCCGGCGAAGGCAAACCTCGGCTAGTCTGTCTTGAGTTTTGAGTTCGGTTGATTATGGAGTTGTTGACACGTTTGGCCACCCAGGAGATTATCGACATTTATACAGTACATAGGTACGTACAATATTATGAAGTTCTGACGCTATTAAATATCTACGAACGTTCATTGTTATTATTGACAGAATCTGTAGAAAACCTTATAGGCGTATTTATTAGAAAATGTCGACACAGATAGAACTTGCTGCGATAGCGTAATTTGTTAAAGATCTCACCTACATTCCGATGGGTATGGGTTCAAGTTTTTCGATTCACATGTATGTTTCAAAGGTTGTTCCAAATTATATACAATGTTATTGATTCAACATATCTTTCATGAAAGTATTTTTCATGTGTAGACCATTGATTACGGTCAGAAAACTAAAATAGTAACCGTCGAACAGCCTAAAGTATGGTCCAAACCATAGATAAAAGCTTCGATGTACAATGCCCGCGTATTTCTTCTTCGCACGTATTGTGACTATTGTCACATCCAGACTACCAAACATGGCGTGTAATAAGTTTGTTTAACGCCAGAAAAGCCGCCATGGACGATACGTTTTCGCATTTTGCGGACATTGTTACGCAACGTTATTTTATTTACATTTATACCAGGGCTGTGACTGAATGGAAAGACGTATATTTTATTATGTTATATATTTTTTAGCCTAAGCCTATAACTGTCAGAATGAAGGCATATACTGGACTGACGTTTGTTACGATATGTGAATTAAATATTTCCTTTATTATTTCTGTAGAAATATCGTTAGGATTCTCTTCTTCTAAAACCCTTTACATAGGATCAAGTTATTGCGTCTCAGATTCCCCGAAATTCTCATCTTTATTACAATGTTGGTGAAGGAAGGTGTGGAGGGTGAAAGTTTCTTCAACTCCTCATTTTATGACCGGTCTGTATTTTTTTTACCGCAAAGAGGTGTCACTATAAAAAGGCCTTAATGTGAATGCGCACCGTATAATAGTGATAGTGAAAATCCACCACTGTGGTTGACTTTTAATCATCCCGCAACGATGCTATAAAGGCGATCTACGCTCTGCAGGGGTCACAATATGGCAAGATGCGCAGAACTGTTTGAAATGGTCTGACCATATGCTTCGATGTTGGAGCATGATACGGTGAAGTAAGTTTTCACTCTCCGAACGATATTCAGAGATTGTAAAATGGCAATGGGATAAAAATATAGAAAGTCGGCGAAAAATTTCAAACCTTGTTGGTCAAAAGCAAAAAATTTTAACTATACATTAGGATTGAAATTATTCAGCAAACGCATGGTTAAGTTGGCAAACTCAACAATTAATATTTACATTGCTAAGTTGCCAATCCGATTTTTTTACTCACACAATGGCTGTAATTTTATTCGTTGATTATGATTTTTTGCTCGAGTGTAATTATAAACGGTTTTACACAAATCTTACAGGATTTTTCTATTTAATAATATTGATGAAGTGAAGTTTAATTGTGTGTTTATCTACGCATCGTGACTGACTGTCTTTTCATAAGCCCTGCAAATTAGCAAATAAATGTCATAGAAAATGAACCTGCAATGCGTCACTTGTAGCTAACTAAATATAGTAGATCAGGACCAGTGGTCCTTTTTTTGCTTCAATGTCATACATTTGGGGTCCATCTCTTTAGAATAGTTTAGAAGAAGGTCTTTTTAAAACATATTTGAAAAAAAATCATGTTTTAAATTAAATGGCTTACGAGTATAATTATTATATTGCTAATGGTATATGATAAACTTGCTGAGATCGCCATAACTTTCTTCAATTATATTCTGATTATATTACCAGCTACCAAAGATCGTGGTATATGATTATTATATTAGGTATAATAAATATTGGAGAATTTACTAATGCCCTGCTACAATAGAATCACAGCTTCCAACTTTCCTATTCATCACGCAAATAAGGAGAAGCAACACAACAGGCCAAAAATAATGTGGCTTATTGTTATTTGGCGCTTACCGCCGCATTCCAAATACGAAAATCATGTTGATTTGGAAGCCTGTTTTATATTATTATTTTATATGGCTATATAAATGTAATGCCGAGCTGACCGGGTGTGAAAATGACCACAGACAATACAACAAAAGGGATCGATTATGGTCATAGACACATTTTTATTTATGCACAATGATAACCAGTAACCACCATATTATAAATAAATAACAATGGATACATATTTATTTATAAACTATCTAATTAATTTCCTGTTTTTAACTAGTTTAATTGGTTAACTATTTTTTCGATAGTCAAAGAAAATGTGACGTTAAAACAAAAAAATAAACGGGATTTAAGGATAACTTAAAAAAACATTTTTTTTGTTATACTTATAAAATTTAAGGGGGGATGTCAAACATGTGACGTAATATAGACGGTATAAAAGGTTGGCGGGTTAAAATAGCCAAACTCGTGTGACTTCATATGTGGATGGCCCGACGAAGAATGAATTTAAAAGAGAGAATTGTGTGTTTTTGAATTAAAACCTATCTACTCATTAATAAAAAAACAGTTTTAATTATAAGTACGCTATCAACCAGTAAAATATTATTGAAAGGCAAGTCAATTAATTATAAATTTAGTTTTTGTTGACCCACGTTAAAAGTCAAAAGGTTAATTCAAATTATGAAACGATTAATTACTATCAAAAATTATAACTGGTGTTGCGTTCGAAGCGATTCGAATTAATAACTTATTAATAACATTCTAATTACATATCGATAGACAATATTATTAATTATTATAATTCACAAAGCGTACCAACGTAAGAGTTCATTAAAAAAATCAACGAGTATTTCGTTAGTCATGTTGAGCAATTGAAGGAAGGTAATCATAAATTTTACGTATTGAATTGTTATTGCTAGCTAACTAACTATCAGTGATGTGCAACAAAATATCTAGTAACGGACCTCATAGGGCATAGATAGAGAATAATATTATTAAATTTAATTTCTCCCGCTGGAAAATCTTCTACAGTCGATTTATTGTGCGTATTCCACACTATTACTACACCTCTTATAATGAGCGATGTATAATATTATGATTGTAATAGATTCGATACGGTGATTTTGTAAACAGTTGTGAGTTAATTAAACATTGTAATACGCCTCTATATTATAGCCAGAAACTATGTATAGTTTTGGCTGGATAGTAAGTCACGGTAACCGGACAAAATAGAACATGATATAACAGAACATGAAGAGTTTATAAAATAAATATATATAAGTATAAATATAAATAATTAATATATGACTGCATGTTGGCCATTCGGCGTAAAAACGTCAATTTATGTGCTTGATGTTTGATAATAATCATGCACAGCTATTTCCACTTGATTACTAAGAGGGCCTCATACTTTTTTTTAAAACTTCAAGTATTTAAGACCTGTATGGGCATTGGCTAATAATAATCGCTGGCAAGCTAGGTATATTTAGCCATAATCCATCTAATAGTTTCCAAATGCTTGGATGACTACAATGAAACAATGAGTTTAAGGCGTTGTGAAAACCTTAACAACAATTTGTAGCTTAGGACATCTCTCAGCAGCAGCCTCAAAATGATTCCATATTCTAATTTGAAAGAGAGGTGATCTTCCTGTTTATCTCCACATAATAGATTATTAAACTCATTTTTTCGTTGTACCTAGTCACCCAAGCATTTTGAATATATTCGATTGATTAAGACGAGATATACCTAGCTTGTCGGCAACACCGTTTAATTGAGGCTTTCCAGCGATTAGGAATGTAGAAATTATATATATATATATTTTAAGGCGTGTTGAAAACATGTGTTATTAAAAATCTATACAAGATAATATTATAGTGATACGACAATTTCAATATTAAATGTTAGGTATATTTTTCCTGAAATGTCATAGTTCTGTTTATCGCTGTTCTGTTTTGTCACCGTTATGTATCTACATGTTCTGTTTATTCATGTTCTGTTTTATCATGTTCTGATTATTCATGGAACGGGTACATCATAGCCTACTTGAATTTCCAATTACTTATATAAGTTATATATTATAATAACATAATAAACTATTCTTTATTCAACGAATAATTCACAAGATTTGAGAATGTACCATTTTTTTTATTCACAATACACAACAACTAGATTCCTGACGAGCAACTACGGTAACACAAAAGCTGGATTGCCAAACATTAAATCAATTTGTTAAAACACTTCAAGATGTAAAAACTACTTGTTAATATCATTGGAAGAACGCATTTACGAGAGTCCATTGGATGCGGATTTGACTCAAGCTGAGCGTCATATTATTTTGAAAAACGTTTTGTAGTTGGTATTATCTGAGGTGTTGTCAAATTCTGTATATTAAATAATAGTAACATTTATATTAATCACTTTTATTAGATCGCTGCCTGTATCCATTATGCAAATATTGTATAAAATCTCTGGGCGTGTGGCTAGAATCTTGGCCTATCTTGGGACTTAGCAGGCCAGTAGACAATTTTAATATAAAATCCACTAGGCCACCAAGGCCCAAAACAAACTAGATAGTATTTTTTGCTTATGGTCACATTCACTAGATAACATGAAATTAGTAATCAATCCGATTAGTGTAGGTACTTACTCATACATCCGTATTTCTTCGATTGTGTTGTAACTTACCAAATGTCTGATTCATGGATGGATCGAATATTTTGATCTGAAAGAAAAAGAAAAAAATAATATGAATACAATATTATAAAACTAAGTAATTGTAAGGTAAATTTCCCCATACATTTTCAACCATTTTGAGCATTATAGCAACATTCTGTTTTTCATTTGGATGATTGGGAAACGAGAAAGAATTTCATAGTTATGGTTTGTAACCAAGGCCTGAATAAAGACTAAGGGGCCATCCATGGACTGAAACCGTATGCGGTTTCGATCGGTGTGCCATACTAAACTTATGATTTTTGTTCATGAAAATATATTTTCACTAACTTTGTAAATGTAAGTGTATGGTGTAAACGGATACGATCAGATGCTTATAATATACTTAGTGGAAATATATTATTTCCATGACCAGAAAAGATAAGCTTAGTACCTATAGCAGACGGTTCGAAACCGCATACGGTTTCAGTCCATGGATGGCCTATAACCATTAGTGAGAGTGAGAAAGGATTAATTGGAATGCGTATACTCCTCGCAATATGCATTTGAGTAGGATATAAGACATATATTATTATGAATAACCGACTTGGTGAAGCTAGAAGTGAATCCGGTGAATAATGGTAGGTACTGTGGGCAAAACGGGGTATACGTGTTGCTGAAATATGTATATAGTTTTTTAAGCGGAACATTACACTTACTGCTTAATGTTTTTAGTTAATTTAGTAGAAAAGATGGTCAACTGTGTTATGTTTAAATTTAGTACCCATACCGAGAAGCAAGATGATGGTGTAACGTTTTATATGCGCACTGTAGCGCCATGCGCACAGAAAACGGCTTCATATAGCCGGACAACACCATCCCTCTTTAGTATTATTGCTCTGACTGCAACTCCGAGATTAGTCAAAAACATATAAGAAAATGTTATTGAAAAAAATCTTCATTGATTAGTCAACACAATTTTTGATAATTAATTAAATTTTCAATCCGTAGTTTCGTGAAATTTAGAATATTATTGAGATTCTTCTGAGATTTCTATATATAACAAACCATTTTCTTTAAATTATAGGTACTAATTTATTTGACACGTCTTTTTGTCAAAAGTTATCACGAAATTTTCTTCTTTCTCCATATCTGCTTTATAAGTAGAACATATAGATACTACATGGAGTTTCCATGAATTCTTGTCGCTCTTGTATATTTGGAAGTTTTCCAGGACACCGAGATCCGGTTGGCTTGAAGTAGATCAGATTGAGATGCTCTCGTGCTTGAGTTCGTTTCTGGATTATAAAATATTCACTATCTATTTGACGAGAGCTGCATAGTCCGCTCTCGTATCTCATTGTCACATACTTTTAAACTAATTCCTTTATACTATTTTATGACTGGGAATCTCTCACGAGCAGTTACCCAATATTGAGATAAGTGTGCGTTGACTGAATTTAGTACATGAAATTAAGTTAAGAGTGTCCATGAGAGAGAGAGGCACGCTCAAGTACAATGCTTTGAGTTGCTCCATCTCCACCCGCCATGTATAATAATATGCAGCCGCGGTTTCTACACGGCCGCCTTCCATGACGGTATAAACGTGTCAGAATGAAAGGATTTTAGTGCCACACTTCCTTGTCCCGAAGCGATGCTGCACGGGACTGATGTACTCGTAGCAAACCATGCACCTTAGTTTTAGAAAATAAAAAGAATCTTGACTTGCTCTGCCGTCATCTATCTTTAATGAGTGTCGTGGAACTCTGCCGAAACAGGGGAGTCAGGAGTTGGAAGTGATGAATTTACGGAGGGATCGGAATTATTCCGTCCTCCAGATGACGCAGGAAATTTTTCAAATGCCTCAAAGTTGGCCTTGGTTGATATCAAGTCGGCTTGGCCAATCGGGCCCGTGTGTGGACGGACCCTGGCAAACAGACGCTCAAGTACAGTCTTCTCTCTTCAAGTCAAAAAAAAACTAAGTGTGTTGGTTACATTTGAAATGTCACGTTTACTAAGTTTGTTTTACAGGATGGCCGTTGTTCAAATGAAGTAAAAAAAGCAATGTTTAGCGTTTACCGCTGTTTGATTGCATAAATTTGAATTCTCCAAATTAGGTGTAAGCCGACACAAAGCGCGAAGCTTCAATTTTATAAAAAAAGTATCTGTGCATAATTTATACAAGTCAAATTATCATGAACAGACTACTAGGCCTGGCACAACTATACAATGATTACCGCAGAATCAAGCGGCGGCTATATGAATTAAAACTTTGACTTACATTAAATTGAAAATGATTGTTATATTATAATAATGACGTGAAAAACATATACAGTCTATTATTAAAATTGGTCCTTAGACTTATCCTAATAACTTGCACTGGTTATTAAAATAAATAAAGACGCCCAGTGTCGGTCTTAGTACGAGTTTGAAACCGTACTACTTCAGTTTTAATAATATTAGAAGCTTTTAAGCTCCGGTTAGATGGCCGGCGAGGTAAAAGCTCGTCGCTTGGACCTCCCGGCTTTTGATGTGCGGCCAATTATGACTATGTCGTGTCGTTCGCGGAGCTGCGTCTTATCAAAATGCTACTTCATTCGCGATTGGATGGAATTATTAACAGTGGCGCAGATATATACTAAACACAAATTATTAACGGCTCACATACCAAACGTAGGTCAAAATGGAGATTTAAGGTATTTTCAAAGCATTAGCCTGAACATTCCTTAAACGTTGTAGTTAATCTATTTAATATAATTTTGAAGCCTTATTATCCTTTATAATATTTATTTTAAACATTTGATGACTGCATAAAGTATTTTTATTACATAAAATAGCATTCTTTTAAACCTTTCGATAAATTTTACTAATGTTTTTATAAATGCGATTAAAAATTAATAAATCTAAAAAATCTTAACACCACTGCACATGGATGTACTTACTAAAATATTACTATATTCTAAAACATTAGATCGAGAGGTTTAAAAGAATACTATTTTATGTAATAAAAAAACTTTATGTTCTTATTGCTCTAGTATTGAAAAGTATCTGCTTAAACAACATTTAAAATGAATTTGGAAACTCGTTAACGGGTTACAATTTCAACCATCGCATTAAATATGTCCTAAGTAAAAATTATATTATACTTAGTTTAAAAAAATATTTTCGAAGCGTTTTCTTTATCCTATTAAAAAAAAACTTTTATAATTAGTCGGGGTAGCGGATCATTTGTTTTCTATAAAATGGGGTGGGGTCACTACACGAAAAATCTTGGGAATATGTGTTATAGGTATTATGGATGTAGATAAAATGCACATATTTTTAAATCTCCGACAGAAGCTATTTCACAATTTTATTTATTAGTATAAAATATAGATGCACTTCACTGATACATTTAAAATTATAAGGTGTAATTAGAGGTTGAACCAAGTTATCAAGTTATCTTGAGCGTAAAATGTACAACTATCCGTTTAAGATTGACGTAATTATTACTAAGCGAACCATTAAAATTCTGCGTTACCAGATTGAAGCAATTTACAGAGTCTATATTTGTTAATAATGACAATAATTATTTTCTAAGATAATCTATGCATATTAAAATTGGATAAACCAATGCATACTGTCATTAAAATTGATTTGATAAATGGCATGTCATCATTTTTGAGTTTTATGGAATATATCTCGACCATACTATGAGAGGACAAAAGTAAGGCAATCCACAACTTGTCATTTAAGGAAGAATCAATGTTAGGTATACGTAGCAGAGGTCGACACCGCATTTCGTGGTTTCCAAACCTGCATGATAATATGTAAAAGTAAAGCTCCTCTGAACTGTTCTAGGTAGCAAATGATAGAGAAAAGATTGCTCTGATGGTGGACGATTTCCGTTAGGGAATGACACTATAGGAAGAATATGCGAATTCCATATATTTAAAAAATATATATATAAAATGTGTATGTATATTGTCATGTTATACATGACCATGAATTACGAGTGAATAATATGTTAATTGTGTACAAATTGAATATCAGAATTCTATCAAAACCATAGAGAATATTATTTTACAAAATTTGTTTAAATCACACGTGGCGAAATCGATCGTTTTTTTAATCTTTAAGGCGAGTCTCCGCCTAATAGAAGCACCCCGCGGAAAAATATGATACATGCAATAGTATTTTAATTATTCAGTAAATATCTAAAAATATTAAAAATAAAAAAAATATTTTATAGTCAAAATAAATATTTAAGTAATTAAAACTTTATAAAATGTGAATTTGTTAAAGGATTCCATCCTATTATTAAATATTATTTTATGGAAATGTTTACCATTTTGTTTAAGTTTTTTTATAATGTGGCAGTTTTGAATAGTTTTAATCTATTTTATAATTATTTAATATAGAAAACTTACTTTCTTAAAAATACTTTCTATTTATATCGAATCTTATTTCGGCGTAGTCATAATAGTAATGCTCGATTTTCAAAAATAAATAAATATTATGTATAAACCAAAAGATATATAATCAAAAGAAATTCTTCTATAAACGTTCGATATATCTAATATTACAATCATAATAATAAAACAGTACAAGTCATACAATATTATATACTTATGCATGTATGAATATAATATTATCTTATAGTTAGTCATATAACATATCTTAGTAATTTTCTCTTAAATGTTGATTTTCTTCGTTAATTCCGGGGAAGACCCGATTGAAATTTCCCGCTCAATCACGGCGCGAAAACAATAGAGCCACGCCAACTTCGTGTGTGTCCGCCGCGGGAGCTTACTAACTAAAGCTGAGCTAACTTACTATCAAAACTGTCAATTTATCGCGGGATCGCGCAAAAGATGGTGGCCGGCTGCTAATTGACTGTCACCGAAGAGGCCTCCTATTCTATCTCGTAGTTAACTTTGTTACAGAGCCTCATTTATAACGTACAGCCTATTGTTATGGAAAAGCTCATGTATACTCCTTTATATGAGAGTTGTTCTAAAACTACTCATCGAACTAAAAAAGTCGTGCTTATTTTTTTTGAAAGCTTTTGTTGAAGTTGAGGTATGTGTATACCTGTTAAATGAATTTAAAATGTGGATCTGTGGGTCTATTCTATACACAAGGCTGATTATCGACCGCTAAAGTGATAAATATTATCACTTTATCATAATTTGGTATTGAGGTGTTATAATTTATTGTTACAATGAGTTAGCCGTCTAAACAGTCAAAACTCTCTATCTCGCTCTAAAGTTAACACAGCCTAGAGAGGTGCTGTTAAATCATAGCACGTATTGTAACAATTACAACTAATTTATTGTAATTGTTACAATAAGTGCTAATAATTCGATACAAACCTACCCTAGATAGCGCCTCAGACCTATATGTGCCTAAAACCACCGCTGTTTGAGAGCAGGTTTCGTGGAAATTCTCTCTTAAGCCTCAATTACATTGAGCTTCTTTACGAGCAGTTTATTGGCGAATTTAAAAGCGGGCGATTCAGCTACTGCGATTTGATGATTACACACAAAACTTTCCATTCGCTGAGAAGCCACAAGCCAGCAACTATTTTGACGGAACGTAGTTCGTTTTTTTACCGGGAGGTTGGTACTGCGCTCTACCGCGCAGACGCAGTAGGCCCACACGCCGGCGTGTAGCGTGTAAAGTTGACCGGCTGTCAACTTAACTTAACTTAACTAGATGATTTATGTATTCCATTTTTTAAGAACTTTTGTTGCGTTCGTTTGTTTAATAAGATAATTAAACAGGTAGGTACTTATACCCAATGATGTTAAACATCATTGCTTATACCCCTTACAATTTGAGATGGAAAATGAAGGGGGACGGCATTCGAATTCCGCCGTCCGCCGAATTGACCGTCCATTGTATATTGAAAAAGAAATGCCAAGCTGTCGACGGAAATGCGCAGATTATAGACATTGCTTATGTTGTGGTTAATACTAGTTTTGCTAACGAGGTATTACTATTTAAAAAAAAAAACAAGATAACCTCAAACCCGTATAAACAGTTTTTAGTACCTACTTTTATCTACTGCATGATTTTTCAGTTTTTTAAAAGTATAAATCATTAAATTCAATACTGACCGCCATACCATTGCAGGAATGTCGTATTTGTGGAATATTTAAATCATTAAACATGTTGAAATATTAAATTTTATCACAGCTAAACGAAAAAATGAGACATAATTTTCTTTACTGACGCTGAAAATATTATTCAATGTGAACATTGTCCATCGTTAAAAATCAACGTCTGCAACATCATAATATCGGAGCAATTGTTATTTATGACACATTAAATAATATTTTTCCAATAAACGTCACTTTCCACATCCGGTAAGAAGATTTTTTTCTTCGCCTCTTAAATCGATCGAGGATTTTATTTTTCTCGCATTGGCAATACTAACGACCCGTTTTACCATTGGGTAGCCATTAATAATCATTCCATGTTTGAATTATTATTGTTTCATATTATCATTACAAGCTTGGTGAGCATTAATGTAATATTTACTGGTGTAGTTACATTGGTATAATCCAGCTACACGTATTATAAATGCTTATAAATAATATAATGCGCAAGTTTGCCGCTAGGCGCGTTGCTTGCCGGACGGGCAGGTGGTTTGGATCCTCGCTAGTGTATGCTTATCGTCTTAATATTGTAAAAAAATGTACTTACATACCTATTCATATTATTATAATATTGTTTAAAGGAGATTAGGGTAAATAGTTATATTTTGATACATCTAATTCAATTTTTATTCATTTAATTAGTGTTATATATCGTCACCGTGCAGGCAAAAGTCACCAACCCTCAAAATGGCAGTATGTCCCCCGAAGCGTGAAATTAAGTCACCACGGTACCTACATCATCAGTTTATAAAATATTGCTTAGATCCGAATTATTGGTTTTTCACTGAATAACTTTCGACAAAATCTTAACAAAAGTCGTTATAGTTGGATAGATATTATTGACACTATTAAATATAAATCCATCGTTATAAATATAGAAGCTAGAAGAAATAATGATTTTTCATTTGAAAACTTATAATACTTGTCTGAAACAGGCAATAATAACTAAATAGGAATAGTTACTTTATCTTGTCAAAAATAAAGATCGCTTTGGTCCAGAACAAGCAATAGTCACCAAACCACATTTTATCCACCTTGCCTCCTTCAAAACCTTACAGATTTATAATGAATAGGCATCATAAAATAAAAGTAACCTAAAAATGGTATTAAGAAGACATGAGAAAATTATGTAATGCAGATGAAACATTAAACACATCGAAATCAGATTTGTCCTTCATCTCCAAACTTTCAAATTGCGATATCGATATCTCGAAATGATGTTTTTTGGGTTGGTGACTTTTGCCTGAACGGTGACAATATGGTAGGAAGGGACCTAATCATTTATTATGTATAATAACATTCTTTTATTTTTCCTAGATGCCTTTATGAATACCTCATATTTAATATAAAGGATTTTGCACGCAAACTAGGCTATTTGCTAACTCAAAGGGAATTTATGCCGGCTGAGAAAAATGCTTTATTAAAAACAAATATTCTTCTAGCCGCATCGGGTTTTGCTAATTTTGGACTCGGTCAGGACCGATAAAACCACCTCGAATAACCCCTGAAATTTCTTTGTAGCGCAAGACAGTGGTGATTCTGATGAATATACTGTCATTTTCATTGCGATATGCGTTAATATCCTTTACTTGAGACTGCATGTATAATATCCGTGGCTTTATGCGATTAGGTATAAGAGGTATTTGTTTTTTTCCAGACGCATTTCGCAGGATCAAACTTACCATAGGGTCGGGTCATCTTTCATATGGTCATTTTTACCATATCACGTTGAGGATGCCTTGAATTTGTAACATGTTGTCACCATTATGTAAAATAATTAAATTTGAATTTGAATCCGTAAGTATTGTATCAGTTGTATATTTATGATAGTTAGATTTGCACACTGCCTGTAAATGTGGAAAGAAAAAAAATCGTGTTTGCGTAAAATAGTTCATATGGATTAGTACAAAAATTACATTAGTCCTTATTCATAGAAATCTATGCGGCTAGCTTCACCGCTATCGGTAGTTTAATTGGCAAAGCTAACCACCAAATATTGCGATGGAAGTAAGTTCAAGTACCATTCAGTATTATTCGAATTTTCTTTTTTTTCTTCTTTGTAAAATGTATGTTTCTGAGATTATTTCAAATTATTTTTATGCTAGGTAGTTAACGCATTGAATCTATTATTTGTAATGTTCGCTATTATATTTTTTATCTGCAATATATTTGTTCTTTTTCGCAAACTATTTTTAATGTTTAGATTGCGCGCTGTCTCAACGTGGCGCAGTCTCCTCTACGGGGCGTGCTAGAAGTCGGCGGTCGGCCTGACGTCGGCATTGCGCGCATGATCTATGAATAGGGGAACATTTCCTTATTACACCAGCTTTAAATGTTCCGCGATTTATCATTTAAAGACAGAATGGTACCATACAAATGTTCGCTGGATGCGCGTCTAGGCCATCCATTGATATCTGCGCATATTATAATGCTCTCTAAATGACGACCATTGCAATATTTACCTAATTGTACATATTCATCTTATAATGGGGTAAGTGGGATGAAGATGGCTCAATAGATCAAGTGGATAATTAATTAAAATGATTTGAATCTCAATACTTTACGTTGTAGAAGCATTAACACTTGCAAGCCACGACTAAAATTGTATAGATTCAGTAGGTACTCGAAAAAGGAACATTTTGCGAACCGGATATTTTCGCCTCGATAAAACAATCTGTGATTAATACCCACCCTTTTTGTGATATCTTGGACGGAAAAATACGAATCAGTCCTTAAATTCTTGACAATTCCTGAAAATGACTGAAGATCTGAGTAGATAAATTTCGTCAGCGACGCAGGCGAAAAAATTCTCGTTTCTACGAAATATAGTATCTATAATAATATTATTATCTTTTCACCTGTATCTGCCGCTCAAATGAGGTGCGATGATTGTTTTTGACGCAATGAATTCGTCAGAATATTTAAAAAAGAGCCTCGAAACACTGATTTGAGTTACCTCATCTTCACCCGCCATTTATATGCAGCCGCGGTTTCGGCACGGCCGCCTGCCATGACGCTTTAAACGTGTCAGATTGAAAAGATTTTAGTGCCACACTTCCTTGTCCCGAAACGAAGCTGCACGGGACTGATGTAGCAACCACGCACACTAGTGCTTAAAGAAAGAGTTTTAGAAAATAAAAAAGAATCTTAACCTGCTCTACCGTCATTTATCTTTAATGACATAAACTATCCTGTGTACCGGTGTACTGAAACTTGCCGAAACAGAGGTGTCAGGAGTTGTAAGTGAAGTTCCGTCCTCCGTATGACGCACCAAATTTTTCAAATGCTTCAAAATTGGCCTTGGTTGATATCAAGTCGGTGTGGCCAATCGGGCCCGTGTGTGGATGGACCCTGGAACCAGCTCCGCTCAGTCGGATCCCATCAGCAGCCAGTCCCAGAGGACGTATTCAGCGTCTTGAAGGTCGTGGCCGCATCTGCATTCCGGCCCATGCCCTATCAAACGAAAACCGTGCAGCTTGGCTACGAAGTTACCATGGCCGGTCAGGAACTGGCTTACCCAGTGTGTTGGTCTTAGTTGTCTCATCTGAAATCTGCAGGACACATCTGGAAAAAACAGATACGTTTGTCGTCCTTTGATGGATGCCGATATCAAGTGTTATCTTGTAGAGTGTAGCTGTAGACTAACGAGCCTCAAAACAGTTCAAACCCGTCATACAATTATTGGAGTAAGCCAACATTTTTGAATTTTATCACAAATTAAGTACAATACAATATTACCCAAAGCATTACAAAATTCCTGTAACTGTTAATAGGTATTATGTGTCATTCATTACTGTCATCTTCAATAATAATTAAATACTATTGGTTACAGGGCGTGATTTTGGAAAGGGATACATTGATATTTTTCTAGGTACCTACGTTGATAGTTACAATTTAATATTTTTTTTAAACGTGGGGGGGGGGGTCAAACTCTGCTGATGCCTCGAGCTTTCACGTCCCTGAATGCGCCAATGCCCCACGGGATATGGTACTAATTTATGTACAAAATCTGTACTGAATTAATTTGATGAAAAATCGTACATACGACATACCTACAGGCTCTGTGGTAAATATATAATTATTACAGTTTAGCGGAACATGTCAGATGATTTATAAATGCATATTTATAAAAATGTAGGTATAATGTATCTTCGACTTAACTGGCATTCGTAAACAATTGTTTAATAATAATACATACTACTTATACGTGGCAAGGAATGAACAGGTACATACTTACTTATAAACATGTTTTTAATAGATCTAGTTTTTTTCAATTACCCAATGATAAATGATGACAACGTCTTATCAAAAATCTTACTTGCATTAAAAATAGATTTATTTATAATACGACATTAAAAACTCAACGTTAACTCTTTTACGTATGTAGGTATATCTATATAGATAATACCAGTTATATTTTTCAAAGTGTTAAAAATATCAGTGATTTTCAAACGGTTTTACTGTAAAATTTACTCTATACTAATCTATATCCTAGTAATTTACACCTACGGTGGCCGCGCGGCTTAAGCGTTGGACTATCACGTGGGTCTGAGGTTCGAATCCTGGGTCAGGTAGGTACACATATTGTTTTTCAATTTGTGTGTGAGTCAGGGTATGGACCTGATAGGTTGAGCAAGTGGCTTAGATCCATTTTTCGTAAAAAAAAAAACAAAATCTGTTAATACAAACCTCTACTCTATGGAGGTCCATATGATCCTATTAGGATCGGAGATGGTCGAAAAAAAAATCTATATCTATTTTTTTTTTACCACGTTCGATCCTAAGACTACCTATTAGTATATATCTATACATACTTCGTACTAAAATTATACTGTCTATCTGTCGTTCCGTTCTCGTTTGTTTGTCATTAGAATATTTTAATTTAATAGCTAAGAATAAAATATAGTAGTAGATTTTTGGGTTTCCACCGTGTGTCCTTCTTCCTTCTTTAATCGACGTTTCGGGCTGGTTGCAGAGGCCATTATCAAGAGATGATATGTTTTATGATGAAAATGTAGTGTAGGTATATGAATGTAAACATTGCTCTAAGAATGTCAAAAGATACCGGCTCGAATATTGGATTTTGCTGATAGTGCCGTAAGCCATGACGTTTTTAACCGTAATCCATCATTCCTATTAATATTTTCAGGGTTCCTATGGATTTCAATGGCCTCCTTTACCAATCGTGCGAAATATCCTTTATTCCGACCCAATATCTTGGTTTCAAATTCAAAAGTTTCGTTTTAAATCAAAACTACTGAACCAATCTTGATGAAACTTGTATAGCTTATAGACTGGATACGCTGTTGGAACAAATTTACTTGATGTTTATTTCGATATCTCAAAAGGTTCCGAAGTGACATGAAAAAACTAATAAAAACAGCCCCCAAAGCAAAGTGGTCAGGTAGCAACGGTGGAGTGGTGAGGTGCGGCTAGAGAGACACGTTGTCGAAGACCGCACTAGCAACAATTTATCACAGTATATAAATAAGACAGATACACAGAGTGGAGGTCTGTATTAACAGATTTTGTTTTTACGAGAAATGGATGTTAACCACTTGCTATTACTAGGTCCATACTCTGACTCATCGAAAAATTGAAAAACAATATGTGTACTTGCCAGATCCAGAATTTTTGCCTGAAATTAACAGAAATAATGGGAACTGAAATACCTAACTGGTGTGAAGTAACAGGCAACCGATCTGGAGTGTCGAAGAATATGGGATAAACTTAAACAAGAATACACTTGTACTTCGATCTGACAATTGCTATCGGTTTATGCACTGACGCTCATTCAATATTGGTGTATTTGAAGGTTGCAACACACTATTGTACGTCCATAATGTATGCTTCATTTTCTTAGGGCACTCACACATTCAAAACCCTGCTTCAAAATGTAGTGTATTGGGGTATATTCTATCGGAATTATATTTATTAATCTGTTATGTAGCTCGTGCAATAGTGTTGACCGCTAGCAGCGAGTACCGGCGTCTGCCACAGCTTATGGAGCCCCCAGTGTGCGGAGCGTTCATTGAAACCCATTGAAGAATTATACCGCAGCTGAACCCTTCCACTAGTGGCTGAGCTGTGGTCGCATTCGGTGGCTATGTGTACGGAGGCTCTAAGTATCCAAAGCGTTCGAACAAATCCTGGGCCAACAATATTATTATTATCACGGCCCCCACATCCTGAAGCGGGCCCACAGGCTAAAATCTTTGGCGGGTCCCCTACCTATCGCTAAGGATAAAGGGAGTGTGATGCTCTACAGTAGCGTTTTCCAAGCGGTGTACGCGGTAAAATTAATGTGTATATTTAGTGTTTTTTTGTATAGTTTAATACATCCATTTGAATTATGGAGTTGTCGAGTATTGGATACACAATTAAAAATTGTATCGTATAACCACATAATTTTTAATTGCAGGAAAATAGCGCTGCAGGTGACATCTTTACTAGTGAAGCAAAGTTGTGATGTGTGTCTAGCTAACTTATCTGGTCGAATCGCCTCACCGGGCCCTTCCTGAGCCCGGGCCTCCAGGCTAGGGCCCTGTCAGCCCCCCCTTGTGGAGGCCATGATTATTATACTGTATGTAACCTAACGGCATCTCAAGAATAAACCTTATTCCAAAATAGAATTGGGAACCACTGCCTGATATCAATAAATTATTCTTTTAACACATTCACAGCGCCTATAAAGTGTCAAGGGGCGTTTTTATTAAAGAATTATCTTTTATTGAAAAATAATACCGTTTCGTATTAAAAAATATTGTGGGAATGAAATCGGATTAGCATTGCATTACAAACGGCTTTCCTTATATTATGAATCATAGTGTTAGGAGATGGTGTATTTTATGCAAGATATAATTAATTTATTCAATTCTTGATAGACAAATAAATAGGTAAGAGTTTTGTACCGTATAAAGCGATAACCAACATACAATATTACAAATATTATTTTTTGACCGCAATCAAGCACTTTGCGCGTACGGGCCTCAATGGAGCTACCTTAAAGTCGCTAGATTTGTCGTATAGTTGCATTGATATACTACTAGATGAGGAGTTCCCATACAAGTGTCATTTTAAAAATGTACCACAAAAGAAGATATTACGAATATCGTCTTATAATATTGCCTTGTAGGTATAATGCGTTAAGACCGTTGACATGGATTCCCGAATTTCACCCGTATTGCCCTGGCTGTAAAACTAAATTTGCGTTCTTGGAATAGTGACCCTAAGGGTATCTGCAACCCAAAGCTTGCAAGCTACAAAAAAATCATGTCTGAGCGGACAGAGCAAGTCGTCATGCGCTGACTATTAGTTAGAGTAAGATGCAAGCTAGATCGGGCTTACTCATAATTATTGCCAGGTTGTTTTCCAGACAAATATTAAGTGAGCTTATATCGAGTTAAGTCCGCTGATATTAAAATAGTAAGTTTTAACACTGGCCGAGTCGCTGAAAATCGGGCGTCATTTTAAGAAGCATATGATTCATCCAGTAGTATATCAATGTATAGTTGTGGTAGATACCAAACTCTAAAGTGGCCACATTGCATGGCTCCTACAAGGGGAGGCTGATAGGGCTCTAGCCTGCGGGCCTGGGCTCAGGAAGGAGCCGGCGTGGTGGCTCAACCAGTTAAGTGAGATAAACACATACCTCAAATTTATTCTAATAGTAAAAAAAATGTCTACGGCGCTATTTCACTTAAGAATATTAGTATATAAAAATATGTAGCTGTCTGCAATTCAGATCTTGCATTTTAAATAGGCATCTAGTTTTCAAAAATTTGCATCTGGCATATGGCATTAAATCTAGAGTTTTTCGGCACCGCAAACAGGATAAAACTTTTCATAATAAAACTAAAACATTTTACCAGATTTGCTTTAAAATCAACATACTAATCTTTTGTACTTTATATATTTCTGGAAATGAATACCAGGTGGCAGTGCCACCTGTCAACATTCTTGTCAATGCGTTTAATGTGTTCAATGCGCAGACAGAGAGAGAGACTGTGTGTGTTGCGCTGTATTGCGCTCCGTTACACATCAGGTAAATCAATATATCTTATAATTAATAAACTAAATGTTACCTACATACAAAATGACGACTAAATTTCTTACATGGATTCATTTTTAATTTTATGACAATCGTTGTAAAATATTAAATTATTTTTCGACCTTTGTTCTTGTAAAAACAATTTTTAATAATTATGACACATTTTTTTGAAATGCTAGTTTCTAGACAGTTCATTTTCTGTCTAGCTTGTTTTCTTACCCTATCTGGCATATTTTTGTGAATGACACTTGGCAACATTACACCGGCTGCCCATCCACCATACCACTGCTATTTTTTTTATTATGTCCGCGTTAAAAACGTTACGCCTGACAACTCATAACATCGACATAATTAACTCTTGGAATACGATATAGCATATTTTACCACATTTTTGTTGTCTAGTATTTATGTTGGAATAGCCCTGCAGGTTGTCGGGTGCCTGATGATGACGATGAGTATCTCAAATGAATATAAGCAACATTATTTTGATTGCATATTCATAAGGTTGTATTCTTTTTTTATGTTTGTGGGTTTGATTCTAATTTTACGGGTGTATCCTCGTTATCATAGACTTTATATTACATTCATCAAAATGAATTATTTCCATTTGGAAACATAATAATATAATGACGATTTTCTCATGATACCTATCTTTTATTATGATTTAAGTTAAATTATTCAGTTTTGTAATTGCGGCCAACTTTGGAAGCGGTTCCAGGTAAACATAAATGGCTTTAATAATGTAATTAAAAAGTGGCTAAAAACTGTTATTACTAGATGATTCCAAGCGTTTAGTTTAAAATAATATAAAAGCAATATATAACATCGTTTGTATAATAGTTACTACGTGGTTAGTTTATTTAATTTTTACCACGTTTTTCTTCGTCGTCGTATTCTTGTTTGTCCGGCGGTAGTTTATCCAGTAAAAATCTTGCAATCAATTTTTAACTAACTTCCCGACTAGCTAGACATTTGAAACTTTTAGAATATATCAGAACACGATGCCAATGCATTCTTTTATTACTTTTAGCCATCTTTAAGTAAAATTGAATTCATTTTCAGTTAATTCTATTTTGCAAGAAAAGTTATTTCGGAAGAAATCCGTAATCCAATCCACTATTATTGGTTGCTAAGGGGGTGGTCCTAGCAACCAAATTATTAATATATACGTGCGTTACTATGGAAATCAAAATGAAATTTCAGTATTCTATATATTTTGTTTGTTTGTTGCAAAATAGCAAAAAAATGATTTGTTGACAATTGCCTTATTTGTCCTAAATTATTAATACATAAAATTGTCAAGTTAATATGATTCAACAGAAAATTTAAAAACGTGTTAAATAAAAAGTTCTTTTTATCTTGTAATTATTAATAAAATTACGATACTCTCTTTTTTATTGATATTGGTATTATTATTTTTTTACTCAATTCTGAATATAATATGATTTAAGAGTGTGATTTAAAAAAAAATGGACGGTGTGAGTCTCTAACTTACGTCTGTCACTTTCGAGATGATTGGTTTCGCTTCTAAGCCATCGATCCATCTATTTTATCACTTGCAGGGTAAAATATCTCTTAACTCAAAAATCAATAAAACTATAAATATGATATAATTTGAGTTGCCCTATGTATATGCAGCCGCGGTTTGTACACGGCCGCCTTCCATGACATTATAAACGTGTCAGAAGATTTTACTGCCACACTTCCTTGTCCCGAAGCGATGTTGCACGGGACTGATGTAGCAAAGGAACCATGCACCTTAGTGCTTAAAGAAAGAGTTTTAGAGAACAAAAAAGAATCTTGACTTGCCTTGTACCCTTGCACTGAAACTCTGTCGAAGGAGTTGAAAGTGATGAATTTAAGGAGGGATCCGTATTATTCCGTTGCCTCAAAGTTGGCCTTAGTTGATATCAAGTCGGCGTGGCCAATCGGGGCCGTGTGTGGACGGACCCTTGTATAAATATCATAATATATCGTATTCAGGCTGTTATTATTATTAATTATACCGGTAAGTTAACTGTGAGGCGTGATAATTTTTAACACGGATGCCCATGACCGCACCGCGTTAACTGTGAGCAGTCAAAAAATGTCGTTGAGTAACCGGGTTAACACGTCTTACTTGATTCCAAATGCATATAATTAGAATCTTCTATTGGATTTTTTTTATCCAATTGGAGATTTTAATGGGTTGTATATGGAATCAAGTAAGACGTGTTAACTGTGCTAACAATTATTGTCAATTATTAACTAACTTTTAAATCGAGATCAACAATTTTATTGGCGAGCAAATAAGTATTGAGAACAAAACGTCATCTTCAAACTTTTCAAAAATTCAGACATTAAAATAATAAAGTAAATAGCTGTCCAAATTCTAACAACTGCCTTGTTGAGGGAATTGCTCCGAGTGATATCCGTGTTATTTTGGAGCAATAAAAATAACTGTGGCAGGTCGATCAGTTAAGTGAGAAAAACACACACTTCTTCAGGATGTGGGGCCATGAGAATAGCCTTCCCTGGTATTGGTTAAATACATTAGGTGTATTTATAAAAATGCATTTTATTCCTGTCTATATTAGAATAATTATTAATGTCGAAAACAATATTATAGATATACTTACCTAATCTAAAAAAAAGTAATAAGTTCATATTGTTTTGTGTAAAAATACTTCATAACTGCAATAGCTGCTGATCATTCGAATGGAACATAATGTAATGTTCGATTCTAACAATATTCCATGTCGGTATATTATCGACATGGATTTCTCGACTGGTCTCCATTAATTACATAAATCTAAAAAAAATTCTAAGCAAGAAAGGCAAGGATGGTTTTATTTCAATAACTGCTTCAACGTACACAGCAGTTTAATTGATAATTGGATCCAAAAGGCGATGTTAAGTGGTTTTTTTTGCAAAGATTTAGTCATCTGCAGGCTGTGCCGCAGCAAAAAGACGCATTGATTTAAGTTTGAAGCATTCTCGCAAAAGATTTATATCTCACTTGATTACTCCATAAAGAATCCATGTTCAATTTCAAGTAGTTTATTTCCTCAACCATCACTATAATAGTATAATATGTACTTACCTACTATTGAATATAAATGTATATTCAGCGCTCGAAACGGAAAAATTTACGAACCGGAGCGCTCGACAGTTTTCTGAAGATTTTTACATAGTAAAGTTATCAAAGTTTATGTGTTGTTTTTCATAAAAATAAATGTCTTATATCTGGTCTATCCAGCTCAGACGGTCAAATTATTTATTCCACGAGACGGAGCGATAGTTTTACCGATTTCACGAACAGGAACGGCGCTCCGATGCGTTTCGGTCCATTTCGAGCCCTGAGTATATTAATATCTTATTTTTAGCATGATAGATCATTACCGAAATTTAAGACGTTCACATGACATATTTTAATAAACTTACTGTAAAATGTTATAATACAAAAATATAACTAAAAACAAGTACAAAAAAACTGTACAGCAGTGGTGAAGGTTGGAGGTAGGCTATTAAGATTCGATATAAATATTGTACACGACACTTTGTCAGTTAAACTTACATATTTGTTTTCATTGAATTAAGAATACCATTTTCAGATGGTTCTGGTTAGTTTTTAAAATTCAATCAAATCCTGTCGAAACTAAACCATAATATTTTAGGTATGCTATGGGGGATTAAATAAAAATAGTGCACACTTTTTAAGTCATACTTGTTTGTTTTCGTTGAATTAATAATACATATTAATATTACAGATGGTGTCGGTTTTTTTTTAAAATTCATTAAGCTAATTGATTCAAAGACAATATTGACGCAAAGGCTATTAACGCATTATATAAAGCTACGTTAATTTCGTCGTTATTCAATGGGAATCATCAGGCTTAATTGGTAAAGCACATTGTTGCGAATCAAGTGGGTATGGCTTCAAGCCCTGTTGAGCGTCGTATTTTGTTCAAAGATTCTTCGTATGTTCAATTACAAAAAAATATATGTTACTTTACAATGACAACAATATTAAAACCTGAATAACGGAATAAAGTGATAACATATACGACCCAATTCCAAATACCTACCAAAAAATACAGGTTGGATACATTTAATTCTTAAGTATTTAATGCCTCCCGCAGACCTACATAAATCTGTCCATAACTATAAAATTTATTTACAAAAATGTGCATAAAAATATTAAAAATGATTTTAAACAACTTCCCATATTTTTTGTTTTCTCACGAGGATGTAAAGTATGTGCAAACGCACTGATAACCATTTAGAATATGGACACATTCGCTAGATATTTTTACTCTTCATCAGATGAGCGGTCTTGTGGAAAGTTTTAACTTTTAGATTTTTTACGATGTGAACAGCTATCTAAACTAAATCTAATATGATAGCAATATTTGTAAGTATGAATACCTATACGCTGAGTTTGAAACACTTTAATGTTTATGTAGCGCAAACGTTTACAAATGATTGTAAGTACTAATTATTAAAGTAATTTATTTTTATTAACGAAATTCTTCATCTAAAACAATGTCAAGTGATAAAAAATCGACAAGGAATTAGTTTGACCCTTTCTGTTCTTCAGTCATCGTCACCATGGCTCTACAGTTCTGGATCCTAGGACCTGGCGTCCCTAAGCAAACTCCTCCAGTCTTTTCAACGTTGTCTTGTTCTACTAACTACTAAACATAGGTAATAACTTGTACACAAACCAACGACTTTTGGTTCGTCGTCTTATAATATCAGTCTGACAGGACACAGAGCAGTGTTGAACGGCTTCTGCCGCGTCTAATTAAATCGATAGATGTTGCCACTTACGGTCGCTGGTGCCTCGTCGACCGTGGGAGGTCTTCATTGCTCCTTATAACATTCAGTGCCGTGCAAAAGTAAATATCAATAGGGGAAATCTACAATAAACTACTATTTAACTCTTGTAAGTCTTTTAAATAAAAGAAAATTAAAGAAGGTTTCATAATATTTACCATGTATTTATGAGTTTTTTTTTTAAATTTAATGTAAAATTATAAATAAAGTTACACGCACTAATTACTGACAGCTAGAACATTATCCTTTCCAATCCGTACAATATAACAAACAATTTTATAGGTAAAATGGAACATATAAACAACCATAAATAATATCTAAAAAAAAAGATTGTTTACATAATTCTTCGTGTGACAACCATACATATTTGAAGATATTATATTCATAATGTTGTATTCGTGTTTTAGTTTAGATTTTTTTTTTAATTAAGTAAGTATAATTATATGATTTTATTTTTTATCGTAATATACAGTTTGAGCTACTCAAAACCGGATGAGAAGATCAGCACAAAAATAATAAAAGGTGGTTTCACAGTATAACCACATTCAAAATAATACTAATGTTAATTACATATATGCCTATAATAGGGAATCTTTCAAAATTGTGTTTGTGTTTATATATTATCATTATGTAGGTAATGGTATTGGTAATGGTACCGGAGCGCCGTTCCGGTTCGTAAAACCTCCAAAATTATCGCTCCGTCTCGTGGAAAAAAATATTTGACCGTTTGAGCTACGTAGGCCCGCACGTAGATAGCGAGCGTAGATAAGCCATATAACAAAAAATCAAACACAACTTTTTTTTAGAAAATAAACTAAAACTAGATAACTATGTTAATATTTTCGTAAATTTATCGAGCGCTCCGGTTCGTAAAATGCTCCATTTCGAGCGCTGAATTGATTGAATTGAAAAATCATAAAACGTACATCCGAGTAAAACGAATGAGCTAGGTATGTAAACCCAATTTCAAAAAATATATAAATAACAACGTCCACGTGTGTACCGTCGTATCATACGAAAGAATTGATGGCACACTTCTAACATTTGATAATCAAGTGGTGGAATTTTGCAGAGAGATTTTCTACTGTCTGCACTTCTCGCAAAATTTTAAATTTCACAGATTTAATATTTCGCGGCACACCTGGAAGCTCTCACGGCACACAGTTTGGCAGATTTTTCTCGAACGTCTTTGGTTCATGGTGATTTTACTTACTTCATAATCAGACCGTTGTCTTTTTTGTTAGAGCCATATTAAATACAAAAATATTTATTATACGGACCAAAAATGATAAAACGGTTTATATAATAAACAAAACAGTCAATGGCCTATTTATCAAGTACCTAAGTTAATGCATACTATAATAATAGTAGGTATTTTCGGTTTTACTCTCTGTGTTTACATTTAAGCACGCTACTGCGTTAATACGCAAATGGTAATGTCGCGATGCCATTAGGGGGAGGACTCTATCTTGCGCGTTTCTATCTCCACAGGCTTCATTTAACATCGGATCGTGCTATAAACTTAATAATTTAGCCTCCAGCCGTTCAGGTGAACTTCATTTATGTCACATTAAAAAAAGTAGAAGAAATTTTATCTATTAAATAATTTATATAAATGCGAAAAATAGCTTATAATCTTCGATATGATAAATAAAATATTTGTTTGTTTCTTCCAATTTTGAATTTAAGCCATAGATAAAATAAGCTGAGGCATGGCCTAAAGAAATCGTAACTACGCAACGCGCAGATTGTGCAAACAACGCGTGCGGAACAATACATAATTTGTCATAAAAATTCAACATGCGCTCATTTAATGTTATGTTTATTGTTATATTAGTAATAATAATAATATATTCATTGACATGTTTTCTTTTTCGAGTACATGCGGGACGTTTTTTAGTCATCTTTACACGATTTAAGAATATATTCCTCCGATGCCATCACCAAACAAATTGACGTGCTCACATGTCGACTACCTCTCTCCGATTGGCAACGAGTGCGAAATTTCATTTCACCTATTGTTGAAAATTATTTGCCGATGCTGTTAAATTAAACACCGGAAGACACTCAAGCTTTTGTCCAAGCTGAATATCTGATATTAGCATTAATAGTAATTACAAACTATATAGAATAATAATATAGTATTATAATAATGTATCTCATTTCCTTTAAAAAATAATTTGTTAAAAATGACGACAAAAATAAATTATTTAATATACTAATCATGATCCATATTATTTCAGATCATTTTCATTATAATTTTATAATACAACCGAGATTATCTTTTGCATTCTGTTCACTTATTCTACACTGACTGTATTATAATATAATAATGATGGGCAAAATAAAGTATATGATATTAGCGTTATTACTGATACTATTATGCGTTACGCGTTGTTTAGCATTGGACAGTGCTACTAGCGTTATGAAAAAATGGGTAAGTCAGATTTGAAAATCTCCATATCATTGGTCATATCTACGAATAACTAACTTTACAGGAGATTCAAAAACTAAAAGATTTTTTTAAAACAGTTGCATTACAGTTATATTATAATTACTTAGGAATTTATTGGGAATAGTTTCAGAACGATAACATTAACAAAAAATGTTAGTCACTCTAAAGATTTTAAATATTAATTCTTGGTGGAAAGGCTTTGCATTAATTAATATATTATGTAATATAATATATTATATTGTTATATTATAAACATATAATAATATGTAGTCCTTATTTAATATTAAAGAATGATCAGGGCTGGTTCCAGCAGCTTCAATGGAATTTCATCTGAACTAATGATGTTAAAATGATGCTGAGCAGTTTCGTCCGCTTCAATGGGACATTCAACAACGTTATTAAATTATAATCTATAAATAAGTAGGTCTACCTTGCGGACGATTTGCACCTCTTGGGTACTACTGGATGACTACATTTGTTCAGCGATTGTACCTTCTTCCCTTTTATATATTTATTGGTAGATACTGTTCTTATCCATATATTTAATGAATACCGGTATTTAATTATAGGAAATACCGAAATACTGATATTGATATTTTCATTCAGTATTGCAATCCCTAAGTCTGACTACTTCTTTATTTTTGTAGTCTTCCAAACGGGTGCCGGACGAAATCCCGAAGGCCGAAATCCCGAATGCTGAAATCCCGAACGGCCGAAATTCCGAAAGCCTAAATCCCGAAAGCCGAAATCCCGAAGGCCGAAATCCCGAATGCCGAAATCCCGAATGCTGAAATCCCGAATGGCCGAAATCCCGAATTGCCGGAATCCCGAAGGCCAAAATCCCAAAAAATTAAAAAAAATACAAACAGTAATAATTGCGCAATTTCAACACTTATCTCGAATTGCGCTAATTTTACAAGAGGACAAAAAACATTTTGTGTAGAACAAATGGGTTTTTGTCTCTCCTGCAAAAAATTGCGCAATCTCAACACTTATATCTTGAATTGCGCAAATTTTTCAAGAGAGACAAAAATCCATTTTCCACAAAAAAGTCCTAAACGTTTTCTTGACTCTTTCTGCAACATTATGGAAGTGTCTACTGAACCGACTTCAATAATAATATGAAGAAACCAGTAAACTTCTTATTTGAAATTGCTTTAGTTAGAAATTGGTTAAGGAACTTAATTTAATATTTAAAGTCTCAGTGAAGTTAATATATTGCTAGTAAAAGAAGTAACTTAATTATTAAAAATAATAATTTATTTCTATATACTTTCAGGGTTCAGTTCGACTAGTTTTGTCAAACTTTAGCCTTTGCAAAGGACTGAAGCATAAAAATTTGACAGATTTGAATTTAACTACAATGATTGATGCAAGCAATAATCACTCCATAGTCGTTGGTAATTACACACTACTCGAAGATATCAACAGGATCGTGGTAATAATACTATTATAATAATGATGCGGCGCCCAAATGTCCGTTGTCCCAGTCAAGTTGTCCTGGCGTACAGACAATGGCGCCGAATCGTCGTGGACCTGATCAGGCTTATTTATTTCTGTCATTTTAACACAACCATTCATATCATGGAAAGTCATTTAATTACTTAAGTATACTTTTTTTTTATTTGTAAGAATGGTTGTGTGCCGTTTACATATCCTTAATACGTATATAGGTAAAATTTTAGGCTGCGCGGCCATCGTAGGGAATACATTAGAGAAAACTTAATAAACACTTTTTTAATAATAAAAATGGCCATTAATAATAAAATGGGATCATTTTCACATTTTGTATTTTTTTTAAATTACATGCTTCTGTATTTAAATATTTTAAAATACGTATTCATTAATTAAAACACAACATGCTGATTATCAAAAAAAATGTCTCAAATTGAAAATTTCACATTTTTCCGCCAGGTGAAGTAAAGTATTCATCTTATGAGACTATAATATATAAGATAATAATGGTTTGTAAATTTTTTTTTAAATTTCAGCTTAAAGCAGTCGTTTATGAATTACACGATAATCGATTTAGAAAACTAGTATCAACAAAAGATCATAATGTGTGTTCACTTGGTTTTATTATGTACTTGGCAAAATCGTTTGCCGTTATCGAAAAAAACTGTGTTGTGAGAAAGGTAATTATTAATTAATTAAACTGAATAATTATTTTTTCAATTATAATATTATAATACTGTAGGTACTTTAAAAGTCCATGACTCAAACGTAGGCCATCCGCTTACGTGAATACTCAAAAAAGACGAGACTGAAACTCCAGTACTTCAATGGCAGCTCGCTGACGGCAAGACTAGAATCTCAGTTTCAAAACGTTCGCGACCGAAACCGAAGAGACGCGACATGCTAGTCTCCCAGTCTCTCAGTTTCCAGTCACCCATAAAACAGTGGTACCAATATCTGTAGGTTCGATGAAAAATCATATTTTCTTACCAAAATTGGTATTACTGAACTGAGCTGAACAAGAAATAACAAGCCAAGATGTCAAAAGTTAAAGATGGGCAAACCGATTTTTAATTTAAAATGTGTGGCAGATGTTGAGAAATACCTACTTACGTAAAATATTACGGAAAAAGCTTAGAACGAAGTAGGATAGACAATGGGTTTGACAGTTTGAGGTTATGAGATTATTAGGTTTCAGTAGCGCCGTGTGCGAAGCATCAGTCACTGGCCAGTTTATGAGTTCCATCACCAACCAGTTCGTCAGATTTTAGTTTCTGCGTTTAAGTTTATAGTGTTTTCTTTCCCTATTAAGTACTGAATATAAGCGACACGTGCATGTGACAGAAAAAGCTTTCGGGAGCGCTTAGTGATAAAGATATGAGTTAGATTGAGACAAAATACACTGGAACGTCAGCTGGTATGCGATGTGTTTTGATTAAGTAAACATGCTTTATGTCAAAAATAAAATAATATTAATTTATTGGTCGATTTACAAATTATACCATTAGATAATATTATGCTGTATCAAAAATAAGTACCTATGGAACAGATCTGATAAATAATATTAATATACAGTATAATGATTATTTAATACAATATAGTACTTTAGTATGCAGATCGCGATTATCCAGAGTTATTTGTTATCCGATTTATATTACGATCATTAGCGGCCATGAATTTGAACAGAGATCCAGAGATGGCGCTGCCTACTTGCCTGGAAGTCGCAAGCGTTATGCAGACGGAATAAGAACCATTTAACACTATGTTCACTTCGTAATTTTTACTCACAATCTCTCAGCTTCAGCTTAGTATTATTATCTCTGACCCCTTTGCTCATATAGGTCCTCTATTTTAATACTAAGCACCTATTGAGATCCGTTTCTAGTGCTAAATGTGGTTATCATAATATAAAAAGATTAAGAAACAGTATTACAAATAAATAAAAACATACTTTGGTAAGTCTGGTGGCTTCTATCACATTTGAAGAAATTCAAATGTCATTGTAAAATGTAAACTAATGGATATAAAATTTGGACAAAATAACAAGTTGCTGATTTTATTTACCAGCATATAATATTTATTTGTATTATTAGTATTATCTTTTAAGAATGTACTCCGGCGACTGTTATTATAATTGGAAACGCCAACATGACAGAAATTATAAGGTGCGCTACACACGGCTGGAGGCAGAAGCTAACGCTACCGAGGCATTTTCTTCTAATCGTCGTATTTTCTTATTACCACTAAAAAGAACTATTTCATTAATATATTAAAATTTTATTGTTGGTAACTAGCTAAAATTCGAATTTATTCATGTGACATGAAATTTTTTTCCACATGTAGGTACGCTGGATGAATATTTTTGAAATTGATTCGATCAAATATTTTAAGCACACTGAGAGTATTTAAAGCTAATTGTACCTAATCATTTTTAATATTTTAATTAATGACATTGATTATTTTTAGGCAAAGGGCAAACCTGTTTATTTTGACCTGACGACTTTATTTCACCACATTTACCATGGAAAAGCTTTTTACGGCATCTATAAATTTATTCTTCACGTATTTACACCGAAGGGGAATCTGTTGTGTGCGACGCTTGCTATGGAATCTATTCCGATTAATACTTAAAACTATATAAAATCTAAAAATCATTTTAGTTTTTATTATATCCATGTTTTACGATTTTTGTATTTTTCAAAACATTTACCGACTTGAATTATGGAGGGTCCAGTATTGACACACAATAATAAATAAATGTATCGCATAACCACATATTTAAAAATGTTAATATCTTTGAAGTAAAATGACTTGTTTATTAAGTACTAGAGCAAATTTTTAATTTGCGTTTATCTCACTTATCCGGTCGACCCATAACGTCGGGACCCTCCTAAGCCCGGGTCCCCATCCAGGTTCCCATCCTTTTGTAATTGGTCATAACTTTCTTTCGGGATCACCATTATTTTGTAGTTGTTGCTTATTTTTTTAAATTTCCTATGACGAGTACTAAGTTTAGTTTTTTTTAAAAATATATAAATACATAATTGATTAACAAATACATAACTGTATTCATGGTTGTTTATTATTTCATTTCTATTTCCGGGTCCGGTATGATAAGGGTTATCATACCTTATCATACCGGACCCGGAAATTTCCGTGATTAATGTTTATTATTATCATGCATGTTTCATTTCTCACACCCAATTTTACAAAGTGATGTCCCTACCTACATATTGTGCAGAATCAACGAAGGTAAATGAAAGTATAGAATTTCACGGACATTGAATAGTAAATTTTATTCAACAGTTTTATTTTGCAATGATTAAAAATATCGCATAGGTGGGTACTTATGTACCTACTCAATTCAATGACTATCTTGTTGACACATGGACATGAGATTCCTCATCATCATCATCATCATCATCATTAGACTGGATCTATCCACTTGCTGGATGAAGGCCTCTCCAAGCTACTTCCACTACTCTCGGTCCTGTGCATTGCGTTGCCACGTACTTCCGCAGAACTTTATCATTTCATCGATCCAACGGCCTCTAGGTCTACCTTGCGGACTTTTTATACTTCTTAGATACTACTGGCTGACTAGATTTGTCCAACGATTGTCCCTTCTTTGAGCTATGTGTCCAGCCCATCTCCATTTAGGGCTTTTAATAAACTCTATTACATCGCAAACCCTTGTATGCTTCCTTATCCACTGATTTCTCTTGGTGTATATAGATGGATGTATATTTGATGAAATTGTTCGCAGAGTAAAGATAGGCTGGAGTGCTTTTGGCCGCCTGAATAATGTCTTCAAAAGTGACCTTCCACTGTGCCTAAAGCGCAAAGTGTTCAACCTGTGTGTGCTTCCTGTGATCACATATGCGTGTGAAACATGGATCCTAAGTAAAAGAGAGATCCAGAAACCTAGAGTAGCACAACGTGGTATGGAGAGGTGCATGCTGGGCATAACGCGAAAGGACAAAAAGATGAATGAGTGGATAAGGAAGTAGACAAGGGTTTGCGATGTAATAGACTTTATTAAAAGCCTTAAATAGATGGCTGGACACATAGCTCAAAGAAGAGACAATCGTTGGACAAATCTAGTCATCCAGTGGTATCCAAGAGGTACAAAACGTCCGCAAGGTAGACCTAGAGGCCGCTGGATCGATGTAATGATAAAGTTCTGCGGAAGTACGTGGTAACGCAATGCACAGGACCGAGATAAGTGGAAGCAGCTTGAAGAGGCCTTCATCCAGCAGTGGATAGATTCAGGCTGATGATGATGATGATGACTCGCCAGTCACACTAGCCGCTAATGCGTCAATTACATTGAGCTACCTTACGAGCTGTTTGTTAGCGAATTTAAAGACGGGCGATTCAGCTACTGCGATTGTGATGATGACACACAAAACTTTCAATTCGCTGAGAAGCCACAAGCCAGCGACTATTTTGACAGAACGCCACACCCCGGCGTGTAGCGTGTAAAGTTGACCGGCTTTCAACTTTTCTCGGTAGATTGTTTACAATCTGTTTGTTAGCTTCTTAAATGATGACACTGGGTGACTTTACAGGCAGATTGTAAATTCGCCAACAAGCAGCTCGTAAAGTAGCTCAATGTAATTGACGCATAAGCTACTTAAAACACTGGGTAGAGTTTACATGAGTTGACAAGTAAAAGTGTATTGGTAGTACCATAGCAAAGACACATACATCTGCTCGTATTTTTATTTGCCACTAATGACTAAACACTACTCGGGCAAGAGTTTAGCGATTTGCACGTTGCGACAAAATGCGACTGCGAGTGGAGTTGTGGGGTATTAGTCAATATGATGGGTTTCTATTCATTCGCACTTGCCTGATTACTAATACTTAAGGCTGATTCAGATTATTATGCTAATATCTTCGTCAAGTAGCGAGGAACAGACAAATTTAGTAAAATCGTTTTTTTTTCCAGACCATGTCCGATCGTAATAAGATCATATGGGCCTCCACAGGGTGGAGGTTTGTATTAAAAGATTTTTTGTTTTTACGTGAAATGGATGTCAGCCACTTACTCAACCTATTAGGTCCATACTCTGACTCATACACAAATTGAAAAACAATGTGTACTTGCCAGACCCAGGATTCGAACCTGGTACCGACGACGCTATAGGCCGACGCTTTAGAATGTTGAAAAGTATTCTTTAGTATTTATAATTCTAATTTATTTAGAGGAACAGTTTGTAGTTCCTAGTGCATCTCTCCTAATGATCAATTTTCTTGTATCCATCCTCTTTTCTTTTATCTCGTCTTCCTCCACTTCTAATAAAACCATTTAAAAATACTTTTATTATGTACTTTATTTATTTTTACTTTACATTGTACATCTTGACACGCTACTCACGAATTTACTGTGTTCGGACACTTTTCGGTTTACTAAAACATTTAGTTGTTATTTTTTTTTGTTACATTTAGTGTTAAGTAAATCACACGCCTCTCGTCTGAATACTAGCATAGTCTCTAGTGCGAGTAGCGATTCCATAATATAAACAAGCCTTTACGCTAAGTGCGATTAATTCCCAACCTATAAAAAACAGCAGTGTGCGAAAGGTAACTTTTCGAAAGAGGTAGGCTGTGGAGATCAGAGTAAAAAAGCACACTTGTCAGGTATACTTACGAGAAATAAGGAGATAATACGATATTACTACTGATGAATAGGTACACACTAAAGTCAATGTCACACTAAATCGATCACTGACGATATACTAACGAGTATAAATTATATATTTTCCTATGTACGCCCAAAAATATACCATCTGTAAATATAGCGTTATCAACAGCTCAAAATGACAAACAACTAATCAAAAAATTATATAATTATGTTAATCTATGACTGAATTAACTGATAAATAATAATCATGAGATAAAATTATTATTTATTTTTTAAATTATTCCATCTTTATATTATGTGATTGAACCCGTATTATATTTTTTGTATTATATAATATATTATTGTATTATTAATTATTATGTGAATAAAAAAGCAGTCATCGACAATAAATATATGCGGAAATATTTAAGGCTTCGTATCTTAAGCTTACAGATTCGTATGAAAAGAGCTAGACTGCCTTGATGTCACGTGACCTGTTCAAACAAAACAAACGCCGAAATCCTCTCGAGGGAATCGCTATTTCAATACTCAATAAAGAACACGTAGCGCTTGTCACTTATTTTTATTTATTCTAAATTCTGACGATAGATGGGTCTCATTTAAATATATATATTGATTATTCTGACGATAGATGGTCCCCGCACATTTATATATTTATTTATTTTAATTTTAATTAAATACTTGAAATCTATTTTTCATAGAAGGTAGGCTTCAAATAATCGCCTAGTATGGAGCCTTCACCACTGCAAAACAGTGAGGTATATATTTGTATCTTGATTCGTGCATGCACACTAGGGATGTGGTCACGGCCACCACAAGGGAGAGCTGACAGCCTGCACTCTAGCCTGGTTTGTGCCAATTAGATAATTAGTATTCTTTGAAGATAATAACATTCGTAATATTTATAACAAAAAATGTGGTTAATAGATAAGGGTAGTAATAATATGATTTCAATGAGTCGATTGTTGCGGTCGTCGTATGGCACGTCGCACCAGCCTGCTGAAACTACATCTCGTAAGGATCAATTTTTCATCCATAACATCATTGATGGTTCAGTAACGATTTCCATTGACCGTAACGCGAGCTTCGACATATTTTTTAAAGAAATAAGGTCCGATGATGCCACCAGCATGTAACCTCACCAAACTGTACATTTTTGTGGATGTAATGGAGTCTGTAGGGGTTTTTCTGGATTGATCTAGTAGGTGTATCCACCCCTGTGTAAAATTTTTGCACACATAATGCGTTTACTTAAGAGCATACTTCAGTGAAACGGCAAATAATTTTCAACTATAGGTGCGACGAAATTTCGGACTCGCTGCCAATCGGAGAGCGAAACTCGAGCTGTGAACACGTCAATTTGTTTTGTGATGGCGTCGGGGAATTAATTCTTAAATCGTGTAAAGATGACTAAAAAACGTTACCCATTTACTTGAAAAAGAAAACATGCAATGGATATATTATTATTTTTATTAATAGAAAAATAAACATAACATTAAATGGATGCATGTTGAATCTTTATGACAAATTATGTTTTATTTTGCACGCGTTGTTTGCACAATCTTTGCGTCGCCTAGTCACGATCTTTTTAGACAATGCCTCAACTGAAGTAAAGCCTTAATCACAAATACTTCGTACTTACACAAACAACGAAATTGTCTCGTTCTCACATGGCGATTTTTGTTGTTCAATTATCTGTTGAATATTGAACAAGAGATCGAGGGTAATGTTCCCACGTCTCGATTTTCGTTCAAACGATAGTCGTAATCAAGATGGCGTCAAGTGAAATAAACAAGTTTGACGTGTTGATTTTATATAACCTTGGTTACTCAAGTATTTAGGGCTTATTATAGGTAAACAGTTGAGTCTAATGCCACGTTCTGCATGTTGAATGGCAGTTGAAGTTTATTTGATAAGTGGAAACGATTTTGAACAAAGTTGATCAATTTCTGAGTTGATTTGAACGAAGTTGAAGTAATTCTGACTTTTGTCAATTCATCAGTGAATCATCATTCGAGTCAACTGGTAATTACATCTCGCATCAGCACGTAACACTTGTTTGCTTCACTTGACGTCATCTTGATTACGACTATCGGTTCAACTGAGATCGATTCGTGGGAACAATCCTTTCGATTTGTTGTTTAATATTCAATGGATAGACAGACGACATAACGATAGTAACTAGCTACAAAAATAGAATGGACTTCAACGTTATTAAATTAATTCTATTAACACAGTTGAATAACAAAAATCACCACAGCAGAACGCGGAAAAGTATTTTAAACCTTTCAAATACCAGGAATTGATGTCATTTTGTAGATTAGGTTTGCTTTTTTGATTTCATATTTTGATTTTCGAACTAATATTTTAAACTAAAATTACATGGTTTTTAAGGGCCCACATGCCCCGCGTAAGTCAAAATGGAGATTTTATGGTATTTTCATAGCATAATCCTGGACATTCCTTAAGCGTTGTAGATAATCTATTTATATAATTTTGAAGTCTAATTATCCTTTATATTTATTTTAAACATTTGATGACTGCATAAAGTATTTTTATTACATACAATAGTATTCTTTTAAACCTCTCGCTCTAATGTTTTAGAATATAACCATATTTCAGTACATCCATGTGCAGTGGTGTTAAGGTTTTTTAGATTTATAAATTTTTAAACACATTTATAAAACCTTTACTACTACTAAAATTTGATAAGAATTAGGCATTTTATTATTCAAAAAATGGGCAAAATTAACACATTTGAAGATAATTCTAAACATAATACTAATTATAAGCTATGTCTTTGACCATTCAAATATGATAAACATCCTATGAATAATGATAGTACGAGGGTGGGTCAATAAGTCCTTAGAAAAGCCGACAGGTGGCGCGACTAGTACTGTAAGCGGTTTGTTTTCATGCAGCGGCACTACCGATTCAGTATGCTGCGAAGTTTCAATCAGATTGGTCGGGTTGTTGTGTGTTTCTCGTACATTTAAAAAAAAAATTTGCTTGTGGAAAATGGAAAAATGGAAAATGGAGAAAATTGAGTTTAGATCTGTTATTAAACATTTTAATATAAAAGGGTTAACAGCAAAGGAAATAAAAAATGAGTTGGATTTAGTTCACGGCATATCTGCTCCTTCACTTGCAACTATTTATAACTGGTTAAATGAATTTAAACGTGGTCGTACATCAACAAAGGATGAACCACGCTCAGGACGTCCTGTAGAGGTGACTACACCAGAAATGATCAATAAAATCCACGATATGGTGTTAAGTGACCGAAGATTAAAGTTGAGTGAGATAATTGAGGTTCCAGGGATCTCAAAAGGTAGCGTCATTTCTATTTTACATGACAAATTGGGCATGAAAAATATTTCTGCAAGATGGGTGCCGCGTTTGCTCACAGTCGACAATAAACGCAATAGGGTGGTGGCCTCTAAAGCCCTGTTGTCGCTCATGCAATGCAATCCGGATGAATTTTTTCGTCGCTTTGTGACTGTGGATGAAACATGGATACACCACTATACTCCCGAGACGAAAGAACAGTCAAAGCAGTGGATTGCGAAGGCAAACCATGTCCAAAGAAGGCGAAAACCGTAAAATCAGCTGGTAAGGTTATGGCTACTGTATTTTGGGATGCACGTGAAATTATTTTCGTTGACTATTTGGAAAAAGGAAAAACAATAACAGGGGATTATTATGCATCTTTATTGGACCAGCTAAAAAACAAAATTGAAGAAAAACGGCCTCATTTAAACAGGAAAAAAATCCTCTTTCATCAGGACAATGCCCGTGTTCACACATGTTTACGATCAATGGCTAAAATTGAAGAATTGAAGTTCGAATTGGTCGACCACCCACCGTATTCGCCAGATTTAGCCCCCAGTGACTTTTTCCTTTTCCCAAACTTAAAAAAATGGCTAAGTGGACAACGTTTTTTTTCAAATGAAGAAGTCATCGATCGGACAAATGCTTATTTTGAGGACCTTCCGAAAACTTATTTTTCTGACGGTTTAAAAAAAATTGAGAAACGTCTTACCAAGTGTATTGAGCTCCAAGGAAATTATGTTGAGAAATAAAAAAAAAATACAAAAATAAAAACTGTTTTAATGCTTTTTTCTAAGGAATTATTGACCCACCCTCGTATTATAATAATTATTGGCCTAAGAATAAGGTAGTATTTTTTTGAAATACGCCATTTTTATTTGCATTTTCCAGTGGTTAACCTACAACATACGGCCGTAGCCATAAGTTGGGAATCGAGAAGTCTATGGGATCCTGCACTATAAAGCCCACCAAAGCGGCGCTCGGTGCGCTCTCTACGAAGTAGGCCCCCTCCCACCCGCACATTACCCTTCACTTATGTAATAAGGGGCTCAAGGAGCACAAATTAATTATTATTATCAGCGTCTCTCATGACAAAACAATAAAAATATTATTAAATTTCTCGGGGCTTGTAATTAATATTCACGATGACATCATTCTACCAGCGAAATATCGGACACGCAATAACTAAACAAAGAGTTCACTGTTATTAAATAATGCCTTCTCGCCCGTCTATCGACGACGCTTCCAGAAGCGTGATTTTGTTTGCCGTGTTCAATGAATGGACTACGTTGTATTTTCGTTAATTCGTGCCGCTGAGAAGCCACACAACGGTGACTCATGGGGCGGGCGGGCACAATGCGTCGTCAAATCCAGTGTGCGCTGGGGTATTTGATTACGTTGTATTTTCGATGATTCACATAGAATATGCGCGAGCGCCCCGCAAGCCCGTTTTAGTGGACTTTATGCCTTACGATGATAGAAAATATAAAGTTTGTTCTGTCATTGGGTACAGGGTTGGTACCTACTGGTACTGTTATGTGCTACGTCTTGCCATTTGTCGGACAATGAAAAACTGGGTAAGTGGGATTGGAAAATCATCGTAAATAATAAGAGTTATTCAATCTTTATTCACATATTATTAGTTCCCACTTTTGATTTTTTTCGGTGGTCTCTTCGTCCATATAATAAATAAATGGTCACGAAAAAGAAAGGGTAGGTACACAAAATTACCAATAAAATCTTAAATTTTATATTTTTTACAACGTTTTTTTAGCTCGTATTCTTATTTGTCCGGTGGTTCTTTGTCCGGTACAAATCTTGCAATCGATTTTTAACTAACTTCCCGACTAGCTAGATATTTGAAACTTTTAGAATATATCAGAACACGATGCCAATCTTTTGCCAACGCATTTTTTAAAACTTTTAGCCATATTTAAGTAGAATTGAATTCATTTTCAGGTAATTCTGTTTTGTATGAAAAGTTATTTCGACACTATTATTGGTTGCTAGGGGTCTGGGATCCTAGCAACTAAATTATTAATATATGCATGCGTTACTATGGAAATCAATATGACATGTCAAGATGATATTTCAGTTTTATTTATATCAGGTACAAATTTTTTTGATCGTTTAGATTCAACAGAAAAATTAAAAACGTTGTATATAAAAAGTTTTTTTATCTTGTAATTATTTGTTTTTTAGTCGATAACTATTTTACTTGTAAACTATAATCGAACGTCTCAGGTTAATTGTATTAAAACACTTGTATGAATACATTATCGCTGAAAACATTTATATCCATTACATATTGCAGAAGAGATTTAGAAATACAAAACGGTCTTGATACCGCTGGGAATGCTGCAACTCTTTTCCGCGTGCATAGGCGACACCATGCTGGAACAGTGACGTCACGCAGTTAGCAAAAAAAGAATGAAAAAGCAGCATCTTCACATATTCTGATGCAATATTTTGCTATTTACCTGCGGCCTATGTCGAATGAAAATTGTTACATTGCTTACGTCATCTCAACCAGATTTTTCTTCCAAAAATGTTATATCGACGCGACGCTATGTGCGTTAGTACATTAGGTTGCATGTATTTTATGAATGACAACAAAATCACATCGACGAATTCGACCAGTCGCAGTCGAGTCGAGTTTGTATGTGCGATAAGGCTTAGTTTCAATAAACGTATGAGATAACTTTGTCTTAACTTGTTATTTTAGGTACCCCTCATCATAAAATGTGTTTTGAATGTTTTAGAATGACGTCAGTCAGAAGTTAGTCATGTGGACAGTGAATAAACGTAAGTTGGATGTGAATTGTCGAATTGGGTAAAGCGCCTGAAAAAACAATGACTATAATATTTTTTCTCATAGTCACTTCGGAATTGGATTGTTTATTTGTTTTTTTTTTTACAAATTTTACGCGTGGTTTATTGGGTTTGGATATACGTACTGTTACACCCCTGATTATTGGGCCTCTCCCGATAGTTTAAATTACCTAATTATTAGGCGTAAGTGTGTTACCTGACCTAGTCAACAATGGGCGTACGTACCTACATCCAAAATTCCTTGATTAACTTTCAAAATGTTCAACATGTACTTAGCACGTAAGAATTATAATTATAATAACAGTATGTCAGGGAAGAATGTGATTGTGCCGAATAAAAGAGACGAATGCCAAAGGAATTTAATATTAAGGAGTATGTATGTTAAAAAATGTCAACACTGCTCGATAGACAGATCAGTCTGGGGTCGCCATTTAGATAGTGAATATCGACCCCACGACTCTCATTAACGCGTTAATTAAGAGGTTAGACGGCGCATCCTATTTTCTCAAATGAAGGATAATATTATTATATTTGTTGGGTCACTACTGTGGTGTTCGATGTGTGGGTTGAGGATGATGATAATGAAGTCTACGATGTAGCAGGGTGAGATTTATTAGCAGCGTATCGGTACAATAGTATATTATACAATGATAGTACATATAATCTACTGAGATAGTTACGAGCTAGGTACTTGGATTCGAGTGACATTTAGATAAATTATTCTTCGTTATTTATACAATAAAAAGTAATACATTAACATTAAATTCTGTTACATAATCATATTGGACTAATTATAGAGTAAGCGTTTTAACTCGAGTAGCGAAATGAAATATTATGTATTATTACAGTCGTAAAAAAATATGATACCATGAAAAATGATTATTCGGCTAATACACCGTAATGATATAATGTGCTGTGATATGATGTAATAATATACCGTATCTAATTTTGCCAATCAACTTGCTGAACTAGCTAAGAGTTGTTTGCTGGAAATTGGTTCGCTAGGAATATATTACTGCAGAGTAATTTGATACATTAAACAATAGATATCTGATCGCTATTATTCTGCAGCTACATGTTTACTGTCTTTAATAAACTTTAATATGCCACAGAACAGATTCCCTGTTCATAACTCAATATTATTAGCTGCAAAAATGCACACATTTTCGTCTAATTACCTATTGTACTTATATTGCGAAGTAAGTTAGTACGTCCCTACTATTTTAAGCAAAATTAGATTGTCTCGCGCGAGACAGCTAAATTTATAAGATTATTCAACAATTAATAAAATAAGACGTCTAGGTTTAATTATATTCAAGTTATTCCCGGTAAAAGAGGCTAAAAATATTTTCAAGCTAATTTCATTTATTTTAAGCATAGTAATATCTAATTGCTATACCAAACGGGTATTTTCTCAGATGAGTTTAAAATGGTCACATATTATGTTCTATTGAGTTAATTTGAAATTTCCGAAAATGTGGAATTTTTCTATGGAACCCTCAAGCTGTGACAGTACCAGAAGAATCTGAAAGTGGGCATTCAATGGTTACATCAGAGGAACGCAAGCGGTATTTAGAGAGAGGACTGTAGTTCCTGAGGAAAAACTTGAATCATTCCGCAAAAACAAAGAACCTGATCAAGTGATAAATGAATTGGAAAATATCACTCCAACTGAGCCGGTCAGACTCATCGATGAGGCATTGTAAGAAGAGGAATCCGATGATACGATGTCTTTGGCCGCCTGGAATACTATGGATAGCTATAATGTTTCATCGTCAATCGCTAGGGCACCTATGGCTGGTCTAACGACTTGTGATTCGTCTCCAATCGCCAGTGCACCTAAGGCTGGTCTAATGATTTATAATGATGCTTCTTTACCAATTGTCAGTGAACCCGTGGCTGGTCCATCAAATGTTCCTAGTCCATTCAAGAGACATTTTTTCTTTCCCGGTAATAGGGAAATTTTCTTATTCAAGAAAAGGGCGAAAAAGGAAAAAAAGCCCCACCATTATTTCCAATAAACTGTGCCAGAAGTATTTCATAAACAAAAAGAGGAAGAAAGAAGAAATGGAACGGTTGGAAAAAGAACGAGCTACAGAGAGGCAAAAAAAGAAAGAACTGAATCAGCAAGCAAAGGAAGAAGAAAACATGGGGAAATTGAAAGCAGTAAAGAAGAAAATGCGTTTTACTTCTGAGTTTTCTAACCCAAGTGTTGACATTTCAGACTCAGCGGAGAGTGAATGGCATGAATCTAGTGATGAAAGCTTTAACCCTAAAACTCGATGGCTGCCCGTTATGAGAGTCATTACTTTGATGAAATAAGTAATTTTATACCTTTTGTTACCTGAAAAAAGCTGATGATTGGCTGACAAACAAAATCCTCTCCTATGTAACTTGTTCCTGAACCACCCATTGCTACTTGATTCAAGTTGATTCAAGTAGCTACGGGCCAGAGTGGTCTGACAGGAAGCCCAGAGGCAACTCTGATGAAAGATTCGCCATGTAGCCTCCTGATTAGACATGGTCAACTACTGAAAAATATAGTGGTCAACTACTGGAACTTTCAATTTTTTGGATGGTCAACTACTGAAACAGTAACATGGTTTTGAAAAATTGAACAAGTTTTTTTTATGACAGACCCTTTCTTAATTTTTGTCATATATTAATTAAGACATTTTTTGATTCATTATGAGTAGACTTGGTTTGTCATTATTCGGTCTAATGCTAAACGTTAATCGTTATTTCGATTTTTTTTCATAAGTAATCAACTACTGGTACGTTTACCTTAAAGTATTTTCAATGTACTGTAAAAATAATATATTATTCTATGATATTCTTTAACAGAAATTGTACAGGCATAAAGCATTTGCATTCTTACTGTGTTAAAATGATGGAAAATACAAAGTTTATTATGTCATTGGGTATAGTGTTGGTACTGTTATGTGCTACGTCTTGCCATTCGTCGGAGAATTATAAACTGTTGAAAGACTGGGTATGTCGAATTTAAAAATCATTATACATCAGAGTTATTGAATCGATATTCATTTGATTTTGTTAGATTAGTTCTTACTTTTGACATCTTCGTCCATGATTGTATCGAGTTACAGTCTGACGTAGATAGACTGTATAGATACTGTTAGAGAAGGGTATTTCCCGAGAAAGTCTCAATCTCGAGATTCGGGATTTCCCGAAATGATGAAATTTTGAATTCTCGAGATACGGGATTCCCAGAAAAGAATTCTCAAGAATTTTCTAGATATCGAGAAAATTTAAAAAATCCTAAAATCAGTCTAAAAACAAATTAAATTAAAGAAACAAAAAATTCTTTAAGTAAGAAGATAAACCTTTTTTCTTCTTTTATTTTGTTAACTGTCAATTCATGGTGGAACTGCATTGTATTGTTATTTTAATTTAATAAAACGCAGTACTTATTCCACTTTTTCATCAATAGATTAGGACCGGTTGTTACCGGAAAGATAAACCTTATTAAATAAAATTTCAAAAAACACAGACTCTCAATGGCTGCGTCTGACAATAGCGCACGCTTTTGAAACACAAAATTAACCTTTGAACGTTTTGTGTTTTCTGTCCACTTTTTTCATATACATTTAGTTCATTTTTTAACGACGAAAAAAGTTCGTTTTTTAATTTATTTCAATTAAAAAAAAATCGTTTTTTTTAAATTAATATTTGATAATTAAGAAATCCCGAATCCCGAGAAAAGATTCTTGAGATCCGGGATTTCCCGAAATGTTAAAAATTTCAATTCTCGAGATTCGGGATTCGGGATAGAAAATCTCGAAAATTTCTCGAGAATTCCCGTCGGAAAATTCCCGAAACCCAACTCTAGATACTGTCAATTAAATCACCTTTATTTAAATGTCAACAAATGCTCGTCAATAACATTCTCCAGAAGTATGAACCCCCTCAACACAGAATACAAACTAGGAGTCGAACCCTTGAAACGCAGTTCAAAAATACATGTCTTGGGTGTCATAATGGATAATAAGATGAATTTCAACACACATGACAACGATATATCAATAAATCATTAAAATTACTAGGTTTTATTCTTAGGCTCTCTAAACCATTCAGATCACCTGACGTTCTGAAGGTTCTTTGTTTCTCATAATATGTTCGATCCATAGTTAAGTTTGCTTCTGTCGTGTACACAGTAAGTTACATAAACCGTCTTGAAGCAGTACACAACCGATTTCGTAAGCACGTCAATTTTAAAGCTCACTGTTATGGTTTATAATGTTTATATAATGACAGAAACGACATAGGTACTTAGCTAATTCTATTTCGACCACTAAAACTTTTATGGCACCATCTTTGGAAAGTCGACTTTCTCTATCTGATCAGTATTTTCTTTTCAAAATTATCAATGGTTTTTGTTGACTCGTCAAACCTACTCGAAAGGGTGGGCTTCCATAGTCCATCAAGATTTACGCGAAACCAAGCTTTGTACCATGTCAGTCGTAGTGATTATAATTATGCACAAAACTCTTTTATTCGGCGCTCTTGTTTAAATTGCAATATGTATTTCTCCACCGTTTATCCTTTCAATAATTAACCTGCTTCGTTTAAACGCGCTATCTCCAAAATTTTGTATAATGGACATTGATCGAATTTTTATTCTTATTATTTTCTTTTTCTGTTCTATCTTAGATCACCCATATTATGTATAAATTTCAATAATTATTACATAATATAATGACACATATATAATATAGATATATGTACTTATGTATATTTAAAAAAAATAATGTAATTTTTTGTCCATAATAAATTATTTATTATTCTTCCTCATTTTTCTTATGTAATTTCTATATGTTCTTCTTACTTATTATCTTGTTAGGTTTAACTATATTATAATCTGTATGTCGAAACTTTGCTGGTTGCAATAATCTTTCAATGTTCTATTTTTAAACATATAGCTGTTTATTTCATAAATAAAATAAAAAATATAAGTTGCTAAGGAAAAGGAAATGATACAATTTACCAATTCATTTGTAAACTATAATCGAACATATCAGGTAAATTGTACTAAAGCACTTGCACGAATACATTGTGGATGAAAACATTTATATCCATTATAATTATATTGCAGAATAGAATTAGGCATAAAAAATCGTTTCGACTGGGACATGGTCGTAAGTCAACACCGCTGGCAATGTTGCAACTCTCTTCCGCGGGCACAGGTGAGACCATGCCGGGATAGTGACGTCACGCAGAGAGCAAAAATGGAACATTTTTAGTGTCGAGTGAAATTTGTTACATGACGTTACAGGCAGAAATTTTTTTCCTACAAAAATATTGTAGGTACTGATGCTATGTGCGGTGGTTACATTAAGTAACATGTGTTTTGTGAATGACAACAAAATCACATCGTTAAATTGGGAATGGGACGAATAAATTCGACCTATCGCAGTCTAGTCGAGTTTGTATGTGCGATCAGGCTTAGTTTAACGAGATAACGTATGAGATAACTTTGTTGTAAAACCATTATAAATAGTCATCATTGTAGTGCTAAATAAAAAATGTGGGGGAGTGTTGATTAATCAGAATCACAGTATTATTTAAGGTACCTCCCATCATAAAATGTGTTTTAAATATTTTAGAATGACGTTAGTCAGAAGTTAGTCATGTGGTCAGTGAATAAACGTAAGTTGGATGTGAATTATCAAATTGGCTAAAGCGTTTGAAGAAAACAAAGACTGTATTATTAGGCATTTTTTTTCTTAATCACTTGACGGTATCAATCATGGTATTGGATTGTTTATTTGCCTTTTACACATTTTTACGCGTAGTTTATTGGGATTGGATATAAGTACCTACTTCTCGATTTATTACCCAAGTTAAAAATAACAACAATGCAACATTATTTATTCACGTGAATCAACATTATTATATTATGTACCATACTAATGATTAAAACTGTTTAAAGAAGTGCTGGAGCATCTACCACGTAAAAAAAAGTTAATAATTTTACATTTTTTTTCAGGGTTCTGTTCGATCAGCATTTTCTAATTTTAGTATTTGCAAAGGATTCAAAAGGAAAAATTTGACAGATGTGTATTTAACTACAACAATTGATAAAAGCAACAATCACTTAATGGTCTTTGGAAATTATACATTACGCGAAGATATTATTGGGAGAATTGTGGTAAAAATAATATTATTATAATAATTATTTTTAGCAACGGTCACACCCCATGACAGTCCATAAATTGAATACGTGTACTAATTAAGGCGCTAAGTACCAAAAAAAATAAAACTGACATTTTTATAGAAAATTGTTCTACATACCAACGCCAAGAACTTCAACTATAGTCTAAGTGCCTCAAGCAAGTCAAAAAAATACAGCAAAATAATTAAATCTGTCGACGTTGTAAGTCCGTTGGCGTGTTTTATTTATAATGGTGTAAGTAGCACTGCAGTGGTCAACGGCATTCAATATAACATAGCTGACGATGGTGTGTTGATACTTGCGAGTTCTTAATACCTAAAATTATATATGCTGCCGTGATTGCTTCACACTGTAAAACTACATTTTTCAAAAGGTCTGCTTCATGAAATTTTACTGCAATGACTCGGTATTTTGTAACTACAGGCAATTCTACTTTTTGGTACTTAGAGCCTTATTTAATACACGTATTCAATTATTGTCCCTTATATTATAGGAAGTCATGTAGATAAGTTTTGTTTATGAAGAATATTCAAATTATTTACTTATTTAAACAGGAACATAAAACATAAAAAGAAAAATAAATTAATTAATGAAGAGTGGTATGATACTTGATTTAAGATACCACCCCACCGTCAAGGAGTAAACAATAAAAGAAAAATTCATAATATATAATAGTATAAAGATACCGGATATAAGCCGTAAGCCGTGAGTAATAAAAGAAAACACCTTATTGTTTTTGTTTATTAATTCAGCTAAACAAATTTACTAATTTCAGCTTAATGCAGCTGTTTTTCAATTACATAAAACGGAATATAAGAAATTCTTATCTACGAGAGACATTAATGTGTGTTCACACAACTTACTTTTGTACTTGGCAAAATCGTTTGCCACTATCGACAAAAATTGTATTGTAAAAACGGTAATTATTACTTCATTACAATTTTTTTTAAAACTACGACTGTAGGTACTAAGTAATTGTATCGATTCCATAGGCAGAGTGAAACAGCTCTGGTAACATCTTTTATTATATTTGATTGAGAGAAATAGATACTATGTGCTCTAATTACAAGAGAAGACATTTTTTTATACGGTATTTTTTATCATCCGTGCACGTGTCGTTTCTGGTCATCAAGGACGCCGAAGGGCAACGGTAGTAAACTAGACATCGCGAATCTAAAAAAATACAGTCCTATTAAACCTTTTATGTTAATTTAATACATTTTGTTTCCAACCACTGAGCTGGTTTTTTAAAGGAAAGATATTTTCGTTATTACTAAGTTAAGTTTGCTATTTCTATCTATATCAAATGATTCTCATCGATTTGCTACCCTTCGAGTAACTGCCGCACCCAAGCGACGCTCAATCTGCCTACCCCCACGGAACGTCACTCAGCTGACTCGACGTGTGAAATCGTCAAAAAACGAAACGCAGCAGGTACCAATATAATCGTTTCGAGAGTTGTTGTATATGATTGGTTCATAAACAGTCTTCCTTCATATTCTCTGACTTTAAATATTAGGGTAAACTATTGGAGAATTGGACAAGTAGCATGTTCCTGATTTTATTTATTGGCATTTTCTTTGTTTTGTATGTCCAGAGACTATTATTAAGTATAAACGCAAACATCTATAGACTTAGAACAGGGAGGGGCAAACTTTTTAGATGGAGGGCCAAATTCAAGAATTCAAAATCAGCGGCGGGCCGCAAGTAAAATACCATTTCTAGATATACATTATTTATTATCACGAAAAATAAACATTACAAAAAAAATTAATGAGAAGAATGAAACTGTTGTACCTACATTTTTTTTTTGATTCAGGTGTTAATTTAGTAGTTGATATTCTCAAAACTGCTAGTAAATTGGCATCAGAGATATTTGATCGTAAAGAATTTTTATTGAGGTTCATGATCGAAAATGTTTGTTCACATTATATAGGTTGATCCGAAAATAACGAACATTTTTCTTGCATAATCTTTAAGTTGGACGAATTTTTCTGAATTAAGGGGATTGTAAAATTTGGATATTTCTTCACGACGATGCAATTATCTTAAATCAGTGGCACACTGCAGATCAATAATCTCAAGTTGTAGCTCTGTCGGTACACTATAAATATCTATTAAAAATGGATCGTGCACTATTGCTAAACTTGTCTCATTTTTTCGCAAGTCACCAAATCTTTGTGAAAAATCTTCATTCAGAGCTTTAATAATTTTACCATATTTTTCAAATTTATATTCTGGTATATTCAGCAAGTTCAAAGTTGGAAAGTAGTCCACGTTATTATTCGATATTTGTCGAAAGAATAACTTGAGTTTTAATTGAAATCCATTCAAACTTTTTACCATAATATCATGGGCATATATTTTTTTTCCTTGCAACGAGGAGTTAAAAGTATTTAAATGTGTCACGATGTTCAACGTAAAAAATAGTGGTTACATAGTGTGAGACGAGACGCAAGGAAGGCGTACTGAGATAATACATTTACGAAACAACAAATTCTTCAAATTTTAATCTCGGTATTGTCAATATATTTTTAAATAAAATATAAAAGTTATTCGTAATCAGAAGTACAGTTATTAATGATGGCGGGCCACAAAAAATACCCGGTGGGCCGCAGTTTGCCCCCCTCTGACTTAGAAGGATGCGATATGCCACATTTTGATGCTGGGTTTTGAATGTGTGAGTGTCCTACGAAAATGAGACACGCATCAATATTAAATGAGCGTCAATGCATAAACCGAGAGAATGACGTATTCTTGACACGTGTTTAAGTTTATCCCGGATTCTTCCTTACTCGAGATTGTTTACCTGCTACTCCTTATTCGTTAGGTATTTCAGTTCCCATTATTTCCTGGGTACATATAATGCTCCATATTGTCAAATTCCCTGGTCAAAAGTAATTCACCAAATTTATTCCTAGGCGGAGCTTTCAATGGAGATGGAGTCTAAATATATATAAGTAGACATAAAAACCTAATTAAAGTCGCTGGAAGTTTTTTTGAATTGCTAATTGTTATTCAGATGTTTATTTTTCAGTACTTTACTGACATAAAAATGCTTTCCATTACACAACCCAAAAAAGAGTTCCCTGGCGTCCGCGTCCGTTCCCTAAACGTCAAGTGAGATCGGGTTACAATTTAAATGTTTATATTTAGCTCGCAGCTGGACGAAATTGTTCGAATTAGAATTTTTCGATCGAGCTACCCACCCGTTAAGAGGCCATCCATAGACTGAAATCGTATGCGGTTTAGAAACGTGTGCCATACTAAACTTAAGATTTCTTCTGTTCGTTAAAATATATTTTCACTAAGTTTGTAAGTGTAAGTTTATTGTACAAACGGATACGACAGGTGTTTATAATATACTTTGTGACAATATATTTCCATGAACAGAAATCACGACACACGCGACAAACAGAATGGGATCGGGTCTGCTAGTGTAATTTAGGCAGTAGAAAGATTTCGATGAAGATTTATGTATATTTAATGATTTTAATTATTTTTTAGGCAAATGATAAACCCATTATTTTTGATGTGACGAGTTTATTTGACATATTTTACAATGGAAAAGCTTTTCACGGCTTCTTTAAATATACTGTTCAAATATTTACACCAACAGGACATCTTTTTTGTGGGACAATTGTCGCACAATTCAGTCCGATATAAACATAATATCTACTACTAAAAATTAAAATCCTTTGTAATCATTTTATGTGTGTTGTATTGAGTTTTACCATTTTCTTTAATAAAATATTATTTAAAATATAGCATAACAATTTTCCACGTAATGTAAACTTGCAATAACACTGTAAGCTACAGGTTCCAACTGCTGTCGAGTCACTACCAACTTTTATAATAGCCAAGTAATCTGCGACCCCGGCTATAGTACCTAACACAACAATACATTTTTAATTAGGTGAATACCTTATTGCCGGGAGTAATGAGTGGAGAGATAGGTTTGGTTGACTCCAAGAATGAGAAAGCTTGGTTGCGTGATTACAAATTAAACCCCATTTATTAATCCCCAACAATACATAATATTTACAGACAGTGTTACAAGTAACCAATGATGTTATTTCTAGGAAGTTACTAGACCGATCGGACAGGGTAGAGCGGTTATCCGATGGTCGTGGTTACGATGATTGACTGTGAGTGCTAAGTGATAAAATAGGTAGAAATACTTCCTTTATATATTGTCGTCACCAAAGTCTTTTTGTCGCCCAGAACCAACTTGTCAGAAGTCGGAGTCTAGACAGCCTCTTCATATTGCTTCCGAAAGAATTTGTTGACGAGGTGACATTTGATTTGTTCAATTGTTTAAAATTCAGATTTGTTTCAAAAATACATTGTAATAGGAAGTCGCTAATTAAGCGATTTGATAAAAATGTGCAGCCTTGCGTCTAGTAGCAGAGGTCACTTTGTCTGGATGGCGACAAAGGTGACTTCTGGCGTACGTGTTAAAACATGATTTGACGAAGGGTGCACAAATGCTATTGTTTACATTGTAAGTTAAAGAACATTGCTATGTATGTATTACTTAAATAAATTAGGCATGTTTGAGATTTACGATGGGCAGCCACAATCTTATTAGGATCGGACAAGGTCGGAAAATTTGAATTATCTAAATAAATCTGCATTCAAACAATTTTTATTTTTTTTTCGTATAAATTATACAAACATGGTTTAATTGTCCTTTCTTACAAATCATATTATGTACATAAATACATACTTACAGCAGAATATCTACCAACTTAATATTTGGAAACAGTTATCATAAATAATTTATATTTATAATAGAATACTCGTAGAACCGAAATATGTAAATTAGAATAAGGAATGGAAAACTGGGGTGCCGGACGAAATCCCGAAAGCCGAAATCCCGAATACCGAAATTCCGAATGCTGAAATTCCGAATGGCCGAAATCCCGAATGGCCGAAATCCCGAAAGCCTAAATCGATTTCAACCCAAACCCGCAAAACTGGCTCTTCGTTGAAAGTGTGGGTACAAAATAAAAATAATAAGTTTATTAATTATCTTCAGAAGACAAAAATTTTTATAAGCATTTGAAATATATGTGCACATTGACTTTCTAAAATTAAAAGAACGGGCGCTTTTAATAACAAAAGTACCCTTGCAAACAATCCATAACATTTAAAAGTGATCTAAGATACTAGTAAATTGCGATGCAAGAGGTTAGAAGATGTGCATCCTATTCAGTGCTCGAAATGGAAAAGTTTACGAACCGGAGCGCTCGACAATTTTCTGAAGATATTAACATAATTATCAAATTGTATGTGTATTTTATAAAAATAAGTGTTATATTTTTTGTTATATGGTATATCTAGCTCAGACGGTCAAATTATTTTTTCAACGAGACGTAGCGATAACTTTACCGATTTCACGAACCGGAACAACGCTTCGGTGCGCTCTAGTGCGCTCCAGTCATTTCGAGCCCTGATCCTATTTGTTCAAAGTGAGGATAATATTATTACTCTCTGTAATAAACTTTCATAACTCAATATTATTAGCTCAAAAAGTGCACACATTTTTGTTTAATTACCTATTGTACTTAGATTGCGAAGAAAGTTGGTATCTCCCTACTATTAAAAAAAAAAATAGACTGTCCCGCGCGGGAAAGCTAAATTCACGATTATTCAATAATAAAATAGGACGTCTAGGTTAATACATTGTGACGTATTAAATGGTGGGTTCGTCTGAGTATGGGGATCGGTAAGGATAAGATGGGAAAGGATAAGAGTGGAAAGAGCATGAGACTGAAGGAAGCGTCAAGGAATTGCAGGGATCGTGGGAACTTGAATCTCCAAGCCTAAGTTACCTGCGGCTAGGGATTGCAATACCGAATGAAAATGTCAATACCGGTTTTTCGGTGTTTCTTATTGAATACCTGTATTAATACCGATATTTCTTCAACATTAAAAAAAAGATGTAGGTGCTTATCAATAAAAATATAGATATTAAAATCTTTTAATAATATTATTTTATAGCAAAAACCTACATAAGTAGGTACCTACATTTATTATGTTGACATTTAAAAATATGTATTGATCATAATTGTAGAACTAGTAACTACAAATAATTTGAAAATATTGATAATTTTAACAAAAGCCTTCAAAAGTTCATCAAGTGCAAATAATTCCGGCTGCAGGAAAAGCTTCTTAAATTCAACGCTTGTACAGTCATCAATTGTAAATTATTATAGAATAATTGAACATTTTTGTCACGGATGTTTTCTATTTCGAAATAATATTATGATAATTCATTCCGACAATTAGGTAGGTAGGAACTTATATAAATATATTTGATGAAATTTGTTTTATTATTTTTTCACCTCTGTTGGATGCACTCAATATATTTGCATTTTAGCAGCACATAGTTTATAATTTATTTTCATAAACGCTAAGGAGTGTGCTTTCTTAATACCAAAAATTCCGGTATTTTGGATTTTTAAAACCGGTATTTTGGTATTGATAAATACTGGAATACCGGTTTTGAAATACCGGTATTGCAATCCTTACCTGCGGCGAGCATGCTGTCATGCATTATTTCAATTGTAAATTAAATAAAGAAATAAGCCTGGGCGCCACTCTATGAATACATAAAGACAAAATAGATTTATAGTAAATGTTTTGTAAATAAAAAATACTGCTTAAGGGGGGACATGCTCGTCGAAGGTCAAAATTGAGTTTTTATTGTATTTTCAAACCATGATCCTGGACACTCCTTAAACGTTGTAGATAATCTCTTTATATAATTTTGAAGCCTTATTATCCTTTATAGTTATTTTAAACATTTGATGACTGCATAAAGTATTTTTGTTACATAAAATAGTATTCTTTTAAACCTCTCGCTCTAATGTTTTAGAATATAGTCATATTTCGGTACATAACTGTGCAGTGGTGTTAAGATTTTTTACATTTATTAATTTTTAAACGCATTTATAAAATCATTAGCATAATTTATTACGAGATAATTTTTGTAAAATATTCACGATAAAAAATTATATTGATAATCTCTGTGATCCCAAATTTGACAAGAATTAGGCATTTTATTATTCAAAAAATCGGCAAGATTAACAAATTTCAAGATGATTCTAAAGATATTTATTATAAGCTATGTCTTTGACCATTCAAGTGTGATAAACATCTTATGAATAATGATTGCTTTATAATAATTATTGACCTAAGAATAAGGTAGTGTTTTTTTGAAATACGCCATTTCTTTTGTCATTCCCCAGTGGTTAAGCTACAACATACGGCCGTAGCCATAAATTGACAAACTATAATTGAAGTAGGGAGTAAAATGATATTAACGCGCGTGTTTGAACATGTACCGTTTAAAAAAAAAATTAAAAAAAATCGGTTAGGTACATGTTCAAACACGCGCGTTAACATAATTTTACTTCCTACTTTAATTATAGTTTGTCATTTTATGGCTACGGCCGTATGTTGTAGCTTAACCACTAGGGAATGACAAAAGAAATGGCGTATTTCAAAAAAACACTACCTTATTCTTAGGTCAATAATTATTATAAAGCAATCATTATTCATAAGATTTTTATCACACTTAAATGGTCAAAAACATAGCTTATAATAAGTATCTTTAGAATCATCTTCAAATGTGTTAATCTTGCCGATTTTTTGAATAATAAAATGCCTAATTCTTGTCAAATTTGGGATCACAGAGATTATCAAAATAATTTTTTATCGTGAATATTTTACAAAAATTATCTCGTAATAAATTATACTAATGGTTTTATAAATGTGTTTAAAAATTAATAAATGTAAAAAATCTTAACACCACTGCACAGTTCTGTACCGAAATATGACCATATTCTAAAACATTAGAGCGAGAGGTTTAAAAGAATACTATTTTATGTAACAAAAATACTTCATGCAGTCATCAAATGTTTAAAATAACTATAAAGGATAATATGGCTTCAAAATTATATAAATAGATTATCTACAACGTTTAAGGAGTGTCCAGGATCATGGTTTGAAAATACAATAAAAACTCAATTTTGACCTTCGACGAGCATGTCCCCCCTTAAGAAATTTAAAAAGTGTATATTTTAAGTAATTTTAACTAGGTAAAAGCATGCGGTAACAATTATTGTATAATATTAAAACTAAATGAGCGTCTGCATGTAAGAAATGTAATAATCGGAAATAGCTAATCAATATAAAAGTCTAGAAATACTAATAAGGAAATAACTCAAATAAATAAATCAAATAAATACGTTAATTCGGTGGACCAGAATGAATATAAAAAATAATTAAATAGACGGAAACAAATCTGCTCGTTGCTCCAGGCGGCGACGTCAGTCAGATCCCTCGGGTATTTTATGCTTCTTTGGGCCGGCCGCCCAGGGTACCTATGACAAGGTTGGACCCCAGGGCGGTCATCGTGGTAGATGCCAAGAGTATATACTGGATTAAACGTCGGGTACGGAGAACCGGGAGCAAGAGAAGAGAGAGTGCCGCCAAGCGTCATTTATATCACCTCTTTCGCGCCAGTCCGATCGAGAAGCCGATCGAGAATATCATGTCGTATGCATGTCGCGGACTACCACGTGAACTCACGGCGATAAAAATGTCAATGGTTTCGTCATTTTGCAGTATATTTTTACTCACTGAATAGTGAAACTGATGAAGAGTACCTATTATAATGTATTAGTAATTTTAATTATTAATAATTATTCATGATAATTTCAATTAATTTTAACAGTTTCTACGTGTGCGTACGTTAAAATACATGCGGCATGACATTCATAGATAATAGAACACAGCCTGCAGACCATAGATAATAGACAACATCCTCATAGAAAATACATAGTGCCAACTGCTAAAATAAAAGAACGTCATTTTGCCGGTGTGACGTGACAGACGAAAAGTGCAGGCATGTGGAATATGATAAAAATGTTCAAAACGTCACGCAGGTGCAGATGCCGATGCAGTGAAGTTCAACGTGAAGTGCGCTCATTCTTGTTTTAATGATTACGACAGATTTTTACAACTGACAATGTTCGTTTAAAGGTTCAAAATGTGCTACGGGATGGGAGCATCAGTCTGATAAGATTTTAAACACCTGTAACAACGACATTACACACTTTTTTCCCCGGTAGCGGCAGCCCGTGACAGCAGGCGACAAGTACCGTGACGTGCACCTCAATGTGGGCGGGCCTTAAGTGTTGCATAGTAGTTAGTCATATATTTATACTGGAACAGTATTTTTACATGACAACATATTCAAGTTATTCCCGGAAATAGAGACTTATATAAAGAAAAATATTTTCAAGCTAATTTCATTTATTTGAAGCATACCAACATCTAATTGCTATACCGAACGGGTATTTTCGCTGATGAATTTAAAATGGTCAGTAAGTTGTTCTATTGGGTTGATAAAATTTGAATTACTTGTTCAATTCAATATGATATAAGTGAATTTTACCTATACATTAAGCAGCAAAAAGCACCTCTTCAAGAAGTAAAACCTTCAGCCAAGTACAAACAGGCGAGTGTTGGGAAAATATATTGTTTAATATATATATATATATATAGATATATATATTATATTTTATTTATATGTACTATTATTATGATAGTTAAAAAGTTTTATAGTTTGTGTTGTGTCATTTATGATTGATATTATAGAAGTAAACATTAATAATATTGAACTAGGATTTTATTTTAATGTACCAACATGTCCATGTGACCGTCCGACTTAGTCGCCACAAAGGTCAACTATATATTTACTTACTAAGTATCAATTAAATCTCGTAGACGTAGACTGTAGAGCAACGTTTTCAAAAAATATGTATGTACGTATGTTAATATTTAAATGTATCTGCTGTAGTTTTAATATAGCTGCATGACGTATACTACGTCGTCTCCGGAAACTTGTACGTATGCAATTCGCCGTATCTCACTTCACTCTGAAATGTTGTATCGGAAATATATATGGCTTTATATTAAAGACCGTCCAACCGCTTTGGATCGTAAAGTACTGACATAAAATTCATGTCTAAATAAAACACGGTTCTTGTCGGCTTACTTCACAGGAAGCCAGCGGCAAACAAATCTTGAAAGTAGCCGATATACTGGATTATTTGTTAGGTTAGATAAGGTTAAGTTAGGATTTCTTTCTTGAATTCATAAATTTTGCCAAAATCAGCTATGAAAATTGAATTAATGTTCATATTGATTCTAATAAAATTGGATACCGTATAGTATACGGTCATCTCTTTCCGATAAGAAAGCTTATGGCGAACTTTGAAACGGTGAAATGTTTTACGTACAATTTACATGTAACCGTCCAACATATTCTTTCATATTTTAATATATTTTAGCTCCTACAATTCCGAGGAATACCCGTTGGGAAACACTGCAGTAGACACGCTGTCCTTAGCGATTGGTGGGGGAGGGGGTAAAGATCCTGAGCTGGGGCCTTATGTTAGAACTTACGAGTTGTAGTCGCCCGGTCGACATGACGTCATATGACATCATTGTGACCTACTACCGGAGTGATAATAGCATTCGAGAAAATAACGCTAGTCAAATGCTGGCGTTATTCATTGTCCCCATACACAAATAGGTGTTTCAGCGTAATAATATATAATATGGTGAGCAGTGTGTGTTGGGCGGCTTGCCTCGAGCGTGTATTGGCTGACGTCACAATTACGTCATATCGTCGGGTGACTTGATATCACTAGTTAGAACATAGGGCTGCTGAGGTCCCGTAACACGATGTCTTCACGTGGTATGGTGACGTAAAACCTGTCCGAATTACGTCATTTAAAATAAAAGTATAGGTATATCACTAATTCAGTACGTCAATTATATTAACACAATATATTTTTATTATTATCCAAGAACAATCTCTTACAATATTATTGCATAGGCATATAAATAAATCAATTCATTCATAAGAAAAAGTATTATAATTATTGAAAACAAGTCATTTAATTTTATTAAAACGTGAATATAATAAATTTAACAATGCGTTTTAGCTTAGCAAAGATGTTGAGGAATATCTTCTTAAATATTAATTATTACATATGAATGCGAGACAAAAAAGAATCTTTGGTCTACTGTATTTTCCATAAAAACTGTAGGGAGATAGATGAAGGAGTCTATCGTTTGTTGAGCTTTCAAAGAAAACTAGATCTTACTTCCAAACTGGAATTTGCAGACAGAATTAATTTTTCAGGAACACTTACAAAGGCACACTGATTACTAAAATTGATATAAATAATGTATTATTCATTAAATTCATTTTTTTTTTTTTTTTTTTTAAATATTTATAGGTTTTGAATTTTTCTATTAAGCAAACTTTGTGTATAAGTGGAATGAAAAAAACATGTCAAATATAGTTTTTTCGGTTTTTTTAGCCTTTTTTTATACAAAATGACATAGATAAAAAGTCCATGATATAAGTAAATAATAAAAGGAAGATATACTAAAACTGGAGCTAAATATAATACTCTTCAAGATATTTAGAAGTTGCATGAAGGGCCATTTTATGTTTATTACTGTCTCAAACACATCATACCTAGCGAACTGATCATTATTTTGACAAATTTAAATAAAAATAGATTTTATAAATCAAATATTTCTTAAAAAATATATTAGACTGTATATAATTAACATCATAAAATGATAGCTACATCTATTATTAAGTAATTCCAACTTTAAAAAAATTAAAATATGTTTTTTTTTTTTGATTTTCATCATGTCCTGCATCCTGTAACACCGGCGCCAAATTGGTGCCGATGGCGCGATGGGTTAAGCGATTTTAATAGACGGCTCCCTCTGGCAGAATAGTGATTTCTTGATATAGTTGGTTCACAGAGTATTAAAAAGTTTAGATCGGAATAAATTCCGTAACAAAATTCAAACAAACCAGATTTGCTCTCTGTGTAAATACTTGAACGGCAAATTTATAAAACCCAAAAAACGCCTTTCCGCCGATTAAGTTGTCAAATAAATCAGTAAGGTCAAAATAAACAAGTTGGTCCTTAGCCTAAAAAAATGTCGGTTATATTAAATTAATTTTATCTTTAAAATGTTAAACTTATCATTTTGAAAGTCTTCTCACTGCTGTTAACATATTTTATTTTCCGACATCAGCGCATCTATTCTATACACAAGGGTGCTATCGGCGGCAATCGATGGCAGTTTATCATATTTCGCAGAAAAAATATGTTCAAGGTATATTTGATAATAATAATTTTAGTAGTATTGTGGTTGTATATACTTTTTTAACGTGACAGTTTTTATCTATGGGTGCAATTGATTTTGCTGCGTAGACAATAAATTCTTTTCCAGCTGCGCACATATCGACATCTTTTAAAGATAATAGTCTTCGATATTGATTTTTATGTAATTCATAAACTACTACCTTTATCTGAAATCATTAAATATTATGTTTTATCTTCATTAATATCAATAATAAAAAAAGAATCATCCGAGACTTTTCTTTTATTAATCATTATAGAACATACGAGCACTCAAGAGGGAGTTTTTTCCTGACAAGGTTCAATTACTAGAAGTTACAAAACCCTAAGAGCCCTATGCAGAATCCAAGATTTCGATCTTAAGGATAAGTTGCCGAAAAGCATGACTCAACTATAGACTATACTGAGTATAGAGTTAAGGAATCCTTAACCATAGACTAATTTTGTTATGAACACGCCCCCTTCCATATTACCATTTACCATTGACAGCTGCTGTCAAAATAAATTCGCGTGTCTATAAAACAGTCCATACACTCAAATTCATTTAAAATTTTATCTCAATATGGATAGTGATAGTGTTAATTCGTTTGGCATGTACTTGCAAAATATTATTTTACTTTTTATACGCCAGCCCGCAGAAATACAAAATGCCAGATAGAAATGACACTTGACGCTAGTGTTACCATGTTAAAAAAATATTTTGCGGTGCCTGTGGAATCACATATAATGACTGATAACGGTAACACAACAGTATTATAATTAAATAATAATATGTATTTATAGTTATTGCATTCATAAATTCATTCATATTTTTGTCAGCGTTTAACAATTATAAAATAAGTTACCTAAACTATAGGAAAAAGAATTTTTAAATATGATATTATTTTCAATAGAAAAAACGAACGAAGCTTTAAGACGAGGTGAAGCATAGACAACATGATCCTTACTAAGGACAATGTTTCTGCATAGTATTTTCTGCTAAGGAAATTTTAGTTATGACAAATGTTTCTGCATTCCGCTCTGTAGATAATATGAAGCAACGTGTGGGTATATGGGTATTTTTAGCATTGCTCCAAGCAAAGTCAACGTAAGCTACTGGTAAGTAGGTAACTATTTTAAAATTGGAATATCTGGCGGGACTAAAAATATTAAATTTATATTATAGACATAAAATCGCAGTTTAAAAAAAATATAAACTAATATTACCAGAATTCTACTCTTTACGTCATTGAGTAATGTGTAATTGCCAATGACTACGGTGATATTATTATTCTTTGCAATCGCTGTAGTTAAATATACATTTGTCAAATTCTTCTTCTTAAGACCTTTGCAAACGGTAAAATTAGAAAATTCATATCGAACAGAACCCTGGAAAAATAGATGAATTATTTATTATATTTTGGAATAATAAATTTAAAACAAAATATAACTAAACATTTGAAGTGTCCATCAAGAATTAATAGAGAAAAAAATAATGATACTAATTATTGTTGTTTTAAATGTCACTTTTTGGCAGTGGCGAAGGGCGGAGGTCGGGTGTTCAGATCCGACATAAATAGTACACACTAAACTTTGTCAGTCACACATAATATATTTGTTTTCATTGAACTAAGACTACAATTGCATAAATAGTGTTAAATTCCATTAAACCCTGCCTAAGCTAAGCCATAGTAGATAATACTAAAAATATCCGTATAAATATCTAAAAGTACGCCATTAAATCAAACATAATTTTAGATATTTGTAGATATAAGCATATTTATGATTTGATCTAGGCAGGGTTTAATAAATTAAAAAAAAACTAACTAACACCATCTGTAATATATGTATTTATAATTCAACGAAAACAAATAAGTATGACTGAAAAAGTATGCACTAATTTTGTCGATATGTCCATTGCTAGAGTTGGGTTTCGGGAATTTCCCGACGGGAATTCTCGAGAAATTTTCGAGATTTTCCATCCCGAATCTCGAGAATTGAAATTTTTAACATTTCGGGAAATCCCGGATCGGGAGTCGGTATTTCTTTATTATCAAATATTAATTGAAAAAACGATTTTCTATATGAAAAAAGTGGACAGAAACACAAAACATTCAAAGACTGATCGGGGCATTTAACACAATTAAGCCAACGTCGACTCAAAATGAGCGCAAATTTTGCAACACCAGAGAATTTTGTGTGCAGACGCAGCGATTGAGTCTGTGTTTTTTAAAATCCTATACTAATAAGTAATTTTTTGAATTATTTTTATTTTCCTAGTTCTATTTCGTTTGTCTTCTTATATAAATAAAAAAAATCTATTTATTTCGAATTTGTCTGTTTTTACACTAATTTTCCGATTTTAACTGTTTTTTTTTTTTAATTTCTCGATATCTTGAGAATTCTTGAGGATTATTTTCTGGAAATCCCGAATATCGAGAATTCAAAAGTTCATCATTTCAGTAAATCCCGAATATCGGGATTGAGATTTTCTCGGGAAATACCCAACTCTACCCGTAGCATACCTAAATTATTATGGTTTGGTTAGGCAGCGTTTCATTGAATTTTAAAAATTAACCAGAACCATCTGCAATTCATATTATTAATTAAATAAATACAAATGAGTATCACTGACAAAGTATAGTGTGCACTGTTTATGTAGGATCCTAACAGCCTACCTCCACCCCTCGCCACTGTTTTTGGCTTTCATTCTTCAAATTTTGAGATTTCGTGAGAAATCAGTGATGGGAATCTCGAGAATTAGAGTAATCGTTATCAAGAAAAAATAACGCTCAAAAGTTGTCAAGTTTGGGCGATAAAAAAATGACAAGGAAAAGTTAATCCGCTGGTAAAAACAATGTAGGTAGAAAAACTAAAAAACGCTCTAGAGTCAACCTGAAATAGAATTTCTTAAATTAACCCCTTAAACGAAGACATTGTGGACGTAAAAAAATACGGCAAGACTATCGAAAAATCCCGATATATCGAGAAATAAATAAACCAGTCTCGAAAAAAAAAAATATTCTTGTAATAAATGAAAAAAGTTGAGAAATTTGAACCGAATTGCATTAAATATGAAAACTTGAAAATTTGACGTACCCATTTTTTCAAAAGTTTGGCATTTTCACCATTTAAGCAAGGTATGGCACATATTAGTACCACTGTTATGAATACTAAAATACAGTTAGTTTTGTTTAACATTGTCGAACTGTGAAGGTCCAAAACGACCTACACTCAATATTAAAATATACCTAATAAATATTTTTGGTTGTACTTATAATAGATAATCGGGAACATTAAAAGATAGATTGTGATCAGTTTATTATGATCGTTATACTAAAATTACCATACACGTCATTTAAATACGGGAAATGACGTATATTATAATTTATGGTTACATGTAAGTTGTACGTATGTAGTTCATCGTGAGACACTTATTCGTGCGCCGCAGTACGTGAAACATGAGTTCGTATAACATTTATCAAATGACGAGTTCTTCGTTGAACATTTCACCGAGGAATACATTTGTACGTATCTTACAAAATGCGGTGATAGTTTGCAAATAGTACTGTTCCAATTAGATTAACCCTAATCTAACCTAGTAAAGACCCAGTAAAGAAAGCAGAAATATTTGCTATCAGAGAATCTTTCGAGTAGACACTGAAAAGATTAAAGTTCTACAGATACGACTATGTTAACATATTCTCAGATAGCCAATCCAGTCTGGTAGCTCTCCAAAACCCATAATCCACACACCCACTAGTAAGAGACATTTTAACACTATCAACACAGCTTCGAATGATAGCAACAAACCCTAGATTCTTCTGGATATAGGTATAGCTGAAAACGAGGAAGCTGATAAATACGCTAAACAAGCCACAACAGATAAAAGACTTTCAACCTAAACACAATTAATTCCCTCTAAGTTACGCAAAACAAAAACTAATCGAAGACACAATAGAGCTATGGAACCACAGAAACACAACACCCTCCACAGGATCAATAACGTAGAAATTTATTTCAAACATAAACTCTGGTATCACTCTTGCCAGGAACTAAAAAATATCACACGAACTCACACAGATACTAACAGGCCACGGAGCGGTGCGAGCTTATCTAAAAATATTTAAATTGAGGGATGATGACTGTTGTCCATGTGACGGCAACACATCTCAAACTGTGTGGCATGTCATCTAGGACTGCCCTATACTAAAAAGGGAGCGATCGACTCTCAGGACTCGATGTAGACAGCATATACATGAAATTGTCCTCCAAAAGCCTCACGAAGTACTAAGCAATTGAACAACACAAGAACACTACACAACATATTTAATCCTGGCCATAAAGAAAATTAAAGATATAAATGGAGAAACCTAATTAGCCCCACATCAATGCAACTAACTCACCCAACCACCTTGTACGAAAAAGCAAGGGCATGGTAATAATTATTAAAAAAAAAAAAAAAAACCTAGTAAAGACATCTCCACATGTTGTAGCATACGTACAAATATACTCCACGGTGAAATGTTCAACGAAGAACTCGTCATTTGATTAAATGTTACACGAACTCATGTTCCACGTAAGTGTCCTGCGGTGAACTGTTTACGTACAAATTTCCGGATACGATAATTTATAATGTCATGATAATTATTTTATTTCAATGTATATTTCGTATAACTGTTATCATCAGTTTATAAAACGAAACATATAATATGTTATAAAGCAAACAATAATAATAACAACAAGAAGCTATGTATTTTAATAAATTTAAGTTTTGTACTATTCCGTTTGAGTCGTTTTTTGCCACCTTGGTTTCGCCTTTCGGTATTTTCATGCACTATGTACACTCACCAAAAGGTAAATACACACTGACAATTAATTATTCATGCTTATTTCAATTAATTTTAACAGTTTCTACGTGTGCGTACGTTAAAATACATGCGGTATGGCATTCATAGATAATAGAACACAGCCTGCAGACCATAGATAATAGACAACATTCTCATAGAAAATACATAGTGCCAACTGCTAAAAAAAAGAACGTCAGTTTGACAGTTTGACGTGACAGACGAAAAGTGCAGGCATGTGGAATATGATAAAAAAGGTTCAAAACGTCATGCAGGTGCAGATGCAGTGAAGTTCAACGTGAAGTGCGCTCATTCTTGTTTTAATGATTACGACAGATTTTTACAACTGACAACGTTCGTTTAAAGGTTCAAAATGTGCTACTGGATGGAAGCAACAGTCTGATAAGATTTTAAACACCAGTAACAACGACATTACACACAACACCGACATTTCCGACATTTACGACAAGCACCGTGATGTGCACCTCAATGTGGGTGGGCCTTAAGTGTTGCATAGTAGTTATTCATGTATTTATACTGGAACAGTATAAATACATGACAACATATTCAAGTTATTCCCGGAAATAGAGACTTATATACAGAAAAATGTTTTCAAGCTAATTTCATTTATTTTCAGCATACCAACATCTAATTGCTATACCGAACGGGTATTTTCGCAGATGAATTTAAAATGGTCAGTAAGTTGTTCTATTGAGTTGATGAAATTTGAATTACTTGTTCAATTCAATATGATATAAGTGAATTTTACCTATATATTAAGCAGCAAAAAGCACCTCTTCAAGAAGTAAAACCTTCAGCCAAGTACAAACAGGCGAGTGTTGGGAAAATATATTGTTTAATATATATATATATAGAGGTACTATTATTATGATAGTTAAAAAGTTTTATAGCTTGAGTTGTATCATTTATGATTGATATCATAGAAGTAAACATTAATAATATCGAACTAGGATTTTTTTTAATGTACCAACATGTCCATGTGACCGTCCGACCTGGTCGCCACAAAGGTCAACTATATATTTACTTACTAGGTACTAATAAATCTCGTAGACGTAGACTGTAGAGCAACGTTTTCAAAAAATATGTATGTTAATATTTAAATGTATCTGCTATAGTTTTAATATAGCTGCATGACGTATACTACGTCGTCTCCGGAAACTTGTACGTATGCAATTCGCCGTATCTCACTTCACTGTGAAATGTTGTATCGGAAATATATATGGCCGTATATTAAAGACCGTCCAACAGCTTTGGATCGTATAGTACTGACATAAAATTCATGTCTAAATAAAACACGGTTCTTGTCGGTTTACTTTACAGGAAGCCAGCGGCAAACAAATCTTGAAAATAGCCGATATACTGGATTATTTGTTAGGTTAGATTAGTTTAAGTTAGGATTTCTTTCTTGAATTCATAAATTTTGCCAAAATCAGCTATGAAAATTGAATTAATGTTCATATTGAATCTAATAAAATTAGATACCGTATAATATACGGTCATCTCTTTCCGATAAGAAAGCTTACGGCGAACTTTGCCACGGTGAAATGTTTTACGTACAATTTACATGTAACCGTCCAACATATTCTTTCATATTTGAATATATTTTAGCTCCTACAATTCCGAGGAATACCCGTTGGGAAACACTGCAGTAGACACGCTGCCCTTAGCGATTGGTGGGGGAGGGGGTAAAGATCCTGAGCTGGGGCCTTATGTTAGAACTTACGAGTTGTAGTCGCTCGGTCGACATGACGTCATATGACATCATTGTGACCTACTACCGGAGTGATAATAGCATTCGAGAAAATAACGCTAGTCAAATGCTGGCGTTATTAATTGTCCCCATACACAAATAGGTGTTTCAGCGTAATAATATATATGGTGAGCAGTGTGTGTTAGGCGGCTTGCCTCGAGCGTGTATTGGCTGACGTCACAATTACGTCATATCGTCGGGTGACTTGATATCACTAGTTAGAACATAGGGCTGCTGAGGTCCCGTAACACGATGTCTCCACGTGGTATGGTAACGTAAAACCTGTCCGAATTACGTCATTTAAAATAAAAGTATAGGTATATCACTAATTCAGTACGTCAATTATATTAACACAATATATTTTTATTATTATCCAAGAACAATCTCTTACAATATTATTGCATAGGCATATAAATAAATCAATTCATTCATAAGAAAAAGTATTATAATTATTGAAAACAAGTCATTTAATTTTATTAAAACGTGAATATAATAAATTTAACAATCCGTTTTAGCTTAGCAAAGATGTTGAGGAATATCTTCTTAAATATTATATGAATGCGAGACAAAAAAGAATCTTTGGTCTACTGTAATTTCCATAAAAACTGTGGGGAGATAGAGGAAGGAGTCTATCGTTTGTTGAGCTTTCAAAGAAAACTAGCTCTTACTTCCAAACTGGAATTTGCAGACAGAATTAATTTTTCAGGAACACTTACAAAGGCACACTGATTACTAAAATTGATATAACTAATGTAATATTCATTCAATTCAAATAAATCTTTTAAATATTTATAGGTTTTGAATTTTATATTAAGTAAACTTTGTGTATAAGTGGAATGAAAAAAACAGTCAAATATAGTTTTTTGGTTTTTTTTAGCCTTTTTTTGATAAATGACATGTACATATAAATGACATAGATAAAAAGTCCATGATATAAGTAAGTAATAAAAGGAAGATATACTAAAACTGGAGCTAAATATAATACTCTTCAAGATATTTAGAAGTTGCATGAAGGGCCATTTTATGTTTATTACTGTCTCAAACACCTCATACCTAGCGAACTGATCAGTATTTTGACAAATTTAAATAAAAATAGATTTTATAAATCGAATATTTCTTAAAAAATATATTAGACTGTATATAACTAACATCATAAAATGATAGTTACATCTATTATAAAGTAATTCCAACTTTAAAAAAATCAAAATATGATTTTTTTTTTTGATTTTTATCATGTCCTGCATCCTGTAACACCACTGCCAAATTGGCGCTGATAGGGCGTGATGGGTTAAGCGATTTTAATAGACGGCTCCTTCTGGCAGAATAATGGTTTTCTTGACATAGTTGGTTTATAGAGTATTAAAAAACTTAGATCGGAATAAATTCCGTAACAAAATTCAAACACAATAGATTTGCTTTCTGTGTGAATACTTGAACGACATATTTAAAAAAACCCAAAAAACGCCTTTCCTCCGTATAAGTTTTCAAATAAACCGGTAAGGTTAAAATAAACAGGCTGGTCCTTAGTCTAAAAAAATTTAAGTTATATTAAAATTAATTTTATCTTAACAGTTAAACTTAACAATTTTAAAGTTTTCTCACTGTTAAAATATTTTATTTTCCGACATCAGCGCATCTATTCTATACACAAGGCTGCTATCGGCGACTAGCGATTGTAGTTTATCATATTTCGCAGAAAAAATATGTTCAAGGTATATTGGATTATAATAATTTTAGTAGTAGTGTGGTTGTATATACTTTTTTAACGTGACAGTTTTTATTTATGGGTGCAATTGATTTTGCTGCGTAGACAATAAAACCACCTCCAGCTTCGCATATATCGATATCGTTTACAGATATTAGTTTTCGATAATGATTTTTATGTAATTCGAACTACTACCTTTACCTGAAATCATTAAATATTATATTTTATCTTCATTATTATCAATAGACTTTTCTTTTATTAATCATTATAGAACATGCGAGCACTCAAGAGGGAGTTTTTGCCCGACAAGATACAATTAATGGAAGTTACAAAACCCTAAGTAGATAATATGAGTAACGTGTGGGTATATGGGTATTTTAAGGTGATGCCTTTACTGAGCCTTTTTTAAATAGGCACCTAGCGGAAAAATATGAAGCTTGCAATTTGAGACACTTTTTTGATAATTTACAATTTCAGCTGTATTTATTAATAAATATGTATATGAAAACATTAAAAAGAAAAATATTTTTAATTATAAGTCAAAGATAAACCTACAACATTTTACAAAATTTTTATAAAATGTGAATTTGGTGCAGGGTCTCACGTTATTATTACATACTATTTTATAGTCATAATTATTATTAAATTTAGTTTATTAAGTTTTCAATTTATATTTTTATAAAAATCGATGTTTTTTTAAAATGAAAATAAAATGTATTAAAACTATGAATTGGTCAAAAATCTCTAAGTACTTATATTTTTATAAAAATCGATGTTTTTTAAAATGAAAATAAAAAATATTATAACTACGAATTGGTCAAAAATCTCTACTTGTATATTTATAAAAATCGATGTTTTTTAAAATGAAAATAAAAAATATTAAAACTATGAATTGGTCAAAAATCTCTACTCTTAAAAATAGAAAACTTAATAAACTAAATTTAATAGTAAATATGACTATAAAATAATATGTAATAATATCGTGAGACCCTGCACCAAATTCAGATTTTATAACATTTTTCGTAAATTGTAGGTTTATCTTTGACTTAAAATAAAAAATATTTTTATTTTTAATGTTTTCAGATACATATTTATTAATTAATACAGTTGAAATTGTAAATTATCAAAAAAATTGCAAGCTTCGTATTTTTCCGCTAGGTGCCTCTTTAAAAAAGGTTCGGTAAAGTCTTCACCTTAAGCATCGCTCCAAGCAAAGTCAACGTAATCTACTGGTAAAGTAAAATAAAAATAAAATAAAATAATGATAATAAAAAAAAATAAAAAAAAGAAGTAAAATTGGAATATCTGGCGGGACGAAAAATATTACATTTATATTATAGACATAAAATTAATCGCAGTTATATACAAAAATATAAACTAATATTACCAGAATTCTACTCTTAACGTCATTGAGTAATGTGTAATTGCCAATGACTACGGTGATATTATTATTCTTTGCAATCGCTGTAGTTAAATATACATTTGTCAAATTCGTCTTCTTCATACCTTTGCAAACGGTAAAATTAGAAAATTCATATCGAACAGAACCCTGGAAAAATAGATGAATTATTTATCATATTTTGGAATAAGCACAATAAATTTAAAACAAAATATAACTAAACGTATGAAGTGTCCATCAAGAATTAATAGAGAAAAAAATAATGATACTAATTATTGTTGTTTTAAATGTCACTTTTTGGCAGTGGCGAAGGGCGGAGGTCGGGTATTCAGATCCGACATAAATAGTACACATTAAACTTTGTCAGTCACACATATTATATTTGTTTTCATTGAACTAAGACTACAATTGCATAAATAGTGTCTGTTAGTTTTTTTTAAATTCCATTAAACCCTGCCTAAGCCAAGCCATAGTAGATAATAGTCAAAATATCCGTATAAATATCTAAAAGTACGCCATTAAATCAAACATAATTTTAGATATTTGTAGATATAAGCATATTTATGACTTGATCTAAGCAGGGTTTAATAAATTAAAAAAAAAACTAACTAACACCATCTGTAATATGTATTTTTAATTCAACGAAAACAAATAAATATGACTGAAAAAGTATGCACTAATTTTGTCGATATGTCCGTAGCTAGAGTTGGGTTTCGGGAATTTCCCGACGGGAATTCTCGAGAAATTTTCGAGATTTTTCATCCGGAATCTCGAGAATTGAAATTTTTAACATTTCGGGAAATCCCGGATCTCGAGAATCTTTTATCGGGATTCGGGATTTCTTTATTGTCAAGTATTAATTGAAAAAACGATTTTCTATATGAAAAAAGTGGACCGAAACACAAAACATTCAAAGATTGATCGGGGCATTTAACACAATTAAGCCAACGTCGACTCAAAATGAGCGCAATTTTTGCAACATCAGAGAATTTTGTGTCTCAAAACGGTACGTGATTGTCAGACGCAGCGATTGACTATGTTTTTTTAAAATTCTATATTAATAAGCAATGTTTTGAATTATTTTTATTTTCCTACTTCTATTTCGTTTGTCTTCTTACATAAATAAAAAAAATCATATTTTTTTGGAATTTTCTGTTTTACACTAATTTTCGGATTTTTACAGTTTTTTTTTAAATTTTCCGATATCTTGAGAATTCTTGAGAATTATTTTCTGGAAATCCCGAATCTCGAGAATTCAAAAGTTCATCATTTCAGTAAATCCCGAATATCGAGATTGAGATTTTCTCGGAAAATACCCAACTCTACCCGTAGCATACCTAAATTATTATGGTTTGGTTAGGCAGGGTGTCATTGAATTTTAAAAATTAACCAGAACCATCTGCAATTCGTATTATTAATTAAATGAATACAAATGAGTATCACTGACAAAGTATAGTGTGCACTGTTTATGTAGGATCTTAACAGCCTACCTCCACCCCTCGCCACTGCTTTTGGCTTTCATTCTTCAAATTTTGAGATTTCGTGACAAATCAGTAATGGGAATCTCGAGAATTAGAGTAATCGTTATCAAGAAAAAATAACTTACAAAAGTTGTCAAGTTTGGGCGATAAAAATATGACAAGGAAAAGTTAATCTGCTGGTAAAAACAATGTAGGTAGAAAAGCTAAAAAATGCTGTAGAGTCAACCTGAAATAGAATTTCTTAAATTAACCTCTTAAAAAAAGAAATTGTGGATGTAAAAAATACGGCATGACAATCGAAAATTCCCGATATCTCGAGAAATAAATAAACCAATCTCAAAAAAAAAAATTCTTGAAATAAATGAAAAAAGTTGAGAAATTTGAACTGAATTGCATTGAATATGAAAACTTTAAAATTTGACGTACCCATTTTTTCAAAAGTTTGGCATTTTCGCCATTTAAGCAAGGTATGACACATATTATTTGACACAGTTATGAATACTAAAATACCCTTAGTTTTGTCTAACATTGTCGAACTGTGAAGGTACAAAACCACCTACACTCAATATTTAAAATATACTTACTAAATATTTTTGGTTATATAATAAATAATCGGGAACATTAAAAGATAGATTGTGATGAGTTTATTATGATCGTTATACCAAAATTTCCATACACGTTATTTAAATACGGGAAATGACGTATATTATAATTTATGGTTACATATAAGTTGTACGTATGCAGTTCATCGTGGGACACTTAGGTATTCGTGCGCCGCAGTACGTGAAACAAGAGTTCGTATAAAATTTTATCAAATGACGAGTTCTTCGTCGAACATTTCACCGTGGAATACATTTGTACGTATCTCACAAAATGCGGCGATAGTTTAGAAATAGTACTGTTCCAATTAAATTAACCCTAACTTAACCTAGTAGAGACATCTCCACATGTTGTAGCATACGTACAAATATTCTCCACGGTGAAAATGTTCAACGAAGAACTCGTCATTTGATTAAATGTTACACGAACTCATGTTCCACGTAAGTGTCCTGCGGTGAACTGTTTACGTACAAATTTCGGAATACGATAATTTATAATGTCATGATAATTATTTTATTTCAATGTAGGTATATTTCGTATCAACTGTTATCATCAGTTTATATAACGAAACATATAATATGTTTTAAAGCAAACAATAATAATAACAACTAGAAGCTATGTATGTATTTTAATAAATTTAAGTTTTGTACTATTCTGTTTGAGTCGTTTTTTGCGACCCGGGGTTCGCCTTTCGGCATCTTCAGGCACTATGTACACTCACCAAAAGGTAAATACACACTAACAACGAATACAGTTAATTATAACACATAATATAATAAATTAATACAATAAAGTTGTTAAAAACACCTACCTATCAAGTTAAGGATCACAATAAAAAATATAACAAATAAATTATGAATAGTTGAAGTGTTTGTACTAATAATACAACCAATAGGCGTATACATCGTTAAAACCCTAAAAATAGATCATTAGATAATAATCAAATACACTATGTACATTCTATTACTACATTCAAGAGGTGTAAAATCGTCAATTCTGGGAAAATAATGGCAACGTATTGTGAATTTAATGGAGTTAACTAATGAGCAGTAGCGAAGGGCGGAGGTAGGCTGTTAAGATCCGCCATAAATAGTGCATATTAAACTTTGTTAGTCATACGTATTTGTTTTTATTGAACTGAGACTACAATTTACAGCTTGTGTTGGTTAGTTTTTAATAATCAAGTACCTAAACCTGCCTAAACCAAATCATAATAGTTTTAGTATACTTTGGGCGATATGACAAAATTGTGCACACTTTTTCATCCATACTTATTTGTTTTCGTTGGATTAAAAATAGATACATATTATTATTATTTAAAATACTGTTAGTTCATTTTTTTTAAATTCATTACTCAACCACTTTCTAAATAATAACTATGGTTGAGCTTTTTAAGTGGACTGTAATTATTTTAAGGGAAGATGAGGAGGTCGGATCTAGAGGTGGGGGCGATGGAACAGAGTGGCAGACACTGACCTTTGCGATGGATGTATGATGGCTCCGTGGTCTGGTTTCAACTTTCGCTCGAGCGGTATAGTTGTTTTGGGTCACCCGGTTCGTACACTCCCGCACGTATGACACAGTTTATGGATGATATGTGAGGGTTTATGAAAGATGATGATAGTTTATGAATGAGTCTGTATCTATTGAGTCAATCGCTTAAGCGACGGAAAGCTATTAGAAGCCCGCACGCGTCCGCTGTCAAGATGCTACTCAATGTCTCTTTGCAAGACGGTCTCTCATGACGCATAATTGCTTATACATTCTCTGGTGACAATAACACTAAGATTAGGAGGGGGGTGAGGAGATAAGGAGTTGGATGGGAACATAAATGACCTAACCAAACTATAATAGATAAATAATATTATTCTATCTATAAAATATGCAAAATTATGTATGATTTAATTGCATAATTTTAGATATTTTATAGATGGACGAGTATTTTTTGACTATTATCTTTTATGGCTTGGAGTTCGTGGGGTTTAATTGAATTTTAAAAATTAATTACCACCATGTGTAAATTGTAGTCTTATTTCAATAAAAACGAATAGGTATGACTGACAAAGCTTAGTGTGCACTATTTATAGTGGATCTTAACAGCCTACCTCCACCCTTCGCCTCTGCTAATGAGATATATCAATAATATCAGTCTTTTAAAAGTTATATTAGTTTCTTACATGCTATTTTTTTTAATTCTTATTTTTAATATTACTAATCCACAAACAAGCCCACATACATACCTAAATACACACACACATATATATAAATATATATATATATATATATATATACGTACATATACAACATAATACACGTATAACATACATACATATAAATGTTTTATATCAATACCATTACACCATACAATCTCGCATGTAAACCATCCCCCTGACGAACCGTTATTTGCGTCGCAAGGATTCCAATCCCGGGATCTCGAGCTATTTTCGATACCTATGAATCTCGGGATTGATAAACATAATCCCAAAACTTTCGGGATTGATTTTTTTATCAATTTTTATGGAAAATAAAACAAAAACGAAAATATAACAGAAAAAATACTAAATAACTACATTAGAGATAAACTGACTTTGAATGAAGTTTGATTTATACCAATGTGTAAGTTGTCGATTCATTTTATTTTTTCACATAAATTAATAGAAATGAGAAAGATTTGAAAAAAAACAATGCTTCGCACTTTCAACAAAGTAATTCCACCATGATCCCATACGTTTTACGGCAGTTTCATATTTGGCTGATTAATTAGATTTATGAAGCGGAAAGGCCATAAGTACACCATGATTTGCTTTACTATCTTAAATCTCGCTAACCCATTCATTAAGCCTTTACTATCAAAAACAGCAATCTCATATTAAATTCACATTATTATTTATATTACAATATTATTTACTCCATTAAACTTATGTATTTCAAAGATCGAACGTAGATATATAATATTAACAATAAATGTCTTAAATAGTATAAATTATACGAGATTTATTTTTTACCGATTTTATCAATGTTATTTGTAAATATAAAATTTTTATATTAACAATGGAAAAAAAAATGTCAATCCCGGGATCCCTGGATTGTCAAATTGTAATCCCGAAATCCCGGGATCAGAATTTTGGCTCGGGATTGGATTCCCTAGTCAATAGTGCGTGCGCAAGATGGACACTTCGGGGTCACGTTATAATATTGACCCACGTTTTAATATCCGTGTATTATAGGTGATTCCGATTCTAGAATATTTTATACTTTTAAATTTAATATCAACGTCATGAAAGTCACTGGTAATGCTAAATTTATGATCAATTTACACTTTATTACTCAGTAAAGTACGTGGACATTTAAAAATAATATTAGGGTTACAAATACCGGAACTCAGCTTCAATTTATTGATCGTGAAATCTCGGGATGAGAACTGCTTATATCTCTGGCTTTTGTGTTCAGATTGTAAGTATGTATTGAGCCAGGCGCACACACAAGAGTAGGGAGGGAAGGGAGTAGAGTGTCCGGACCCTCCCCCAGAAACGGAAAAAATATAAATTATTTAGATAAATGGGATATTAGTTAAAGAACATAATATGTACTGATCAATGACTTTGAAAAAAACCTTCTAACGGGTTATCACCTTATTGGATACGTAATTTCCATTTTAAGCCCCATTTTTAGGCACGCACACAAGGTCCCAAACCAGGAACAGAGAAAATATAAATCATTTAGATAAATAAAATATTACTTCTTCTTCTTCGTCAGTACCTCATGACTGAGGATTGTGACCCGGATGATTTGACTGTCAAACGGCATTCTCAACGGGTTGGTCTCACTCCTCTCGGCATTCTACGACACGCAATGCCTGTGACCACTTGAAGAGCCGTACCAAACAACTGATACACATATCTGGGACATCCAAAGTTTCCTTAAATAGATTTCCAAGATAGCGCGGATGACATAAATGGACACTAACGATTCTAATATTTTTGCTGTTAAGCCATGCGCATTCAATAGCCATTTGTAGATGCGACAGTTCTCAATAACACGTGGGTGAACACCCTTAGTTATACCTGTAGGTCAGGTGTAGAAGGTTTAGCTAGATTAAAAGTTAAGAGTGTCTGGGTAAGATGAATGTACACGGAAAAGTGCGATATTCCGCGGTTGAAGCGACGAGAATCTATACGTAGTTGGCAGGGTAAATGTGGCAGTCAGTCAGTGGCACCTGCTGGATTTAGTTAACCCCGCCCCCTTCACCGCCTTAAAAATCAATAAAAAATAATATGGATAGTTTTTCAGAATTGACCCCCCAATCCATTTTTTTGTGTGCGCGCATGTATTATAATTTATATCACAATCACGTGCGTTTAGGATTGTAAATTATAACACAAACGTTACAGATGCCGAATCCGTAACGTTGAGTTTGGTGTGGTTAAATTATTGGTAGAAAAACTAATAGGTATTGTGTAGGTTCTCGAATTGAAACATGTATTTATGCCCACGATAGCCGAGCAATAACGTGTAATCCCTGACTAGCAAAAATACTTGTTGTGTTTTTTATGTATGTATTTAAAAGGTTGAGCAATTATTGGATAACATACATTAAATTTCTAGTAAAAAAAACTGTTAATACAAACTCCATTCCTTGATTGAACATAGTAAAACCAAATCGGGATATTTTTGTGATTGGTTTAACGCTATACGCTGAGGCATGCTCTAAAAAGATCTTGACTAGGCGATGCGCGGATTGTGAAAATGACGCGAGCCGAACGAAATATAATTTCTCATAAAAATTCAACATGCGTCCTTTTTATATAATGTTTATTATTATATTCGTAATAATAATAGTATATTCATTGATATGTTTTATTTTTCAAGTACATGCGGAACGTTTTTTAGTCATCTTTATTCGATTTAAGAATATATTTCCCCGACGCCATCACAAAACAGATTGACGTGCAAACAGGTCGACCATCGCTCTCCGAATGGCAACGCGGCCGAAATTTCGTTCCACATACAGTTGAAAATTATTTGCCGTTTCACTTATGATGAAATATCCCGACATATATTTTTTTGTACGGGTCGCAGCCCCATTTCGAATACGTAAGTTTTATTGGTAGCTTGATGCAACCGACATCGTTATTTTGGTCGTTAACTGTATATAAAATTTCGTAATAAAATGATGATTGCTACCTGGCACCAATACTAAAATGACTGCACGGTAGCTCTGATCGGGTCTCACGGAAAGAATTTAATTCTCAATATAAATAAAAGATTAAGTGTCGTTGAGCTTAGTGACACTCTCAAGTGGCAATAACATTGTAAGATATCTTAACTCCTCCCTACCGTTTAGTATGAACGTTGCTTAGTGGTTTTCTTTTGCTCATAATGGCTAACGTTTACATATATTTAAAACTTAAATACTATCAACCAACGAGTTTGGGTTATAATATGTAAATTGTATGAGATTACATTTCGCCGTTGTACAGTTTACGGTGAGCTGTCTTACTGGCTGTATATCATTGAGATAAAAAAAAATGAGTTGTTCGTGGACCATTGCAGACAATAAGCCCCACCGCACACATAGTCACCGAACGTGACCACGAACGACAGAGTCGAGCCACCGGTGGCGACCCGTGTCCGGAAATTTGTACGTATGCAGTTTGCCGTAACACAGTTCTTCGTGAGATGCTCTATCGGAAATAGATGACCCTATAAAATATTGAAATCAATTCCTCATCTAAATAAACTTCTTACAAATACGTTGTAACACCGAAATACAAGGGAAAGACAGAAAAAATAGGTAGGTAAGTAAATTAGAAATGCAATCATAATGTCGTTTATAAAATTCTGCTAGGTTCTCGTATAAAGTCGTACCTGATTATAATGACAGCGTTATTATCAAACATTTCATGAATAACAAATTATTATTCTTATTGAATCTAATAAAACTGGAAAAGTACTGTCTGCAATGCTCCACGAACAACGGGATTTTTTTTTATCGCAATGGTATGCGGGAATTTCTTTCCGGTAAGACAGCTCACGGTAAACTGTGCTACAGCGAAATGTAATACATACAATTTACATGTAACCGTGGCGACCACTAGCTGAGTTTATTCGTTAGAGACAATGATTGAGAAAGATGAAAATGTATTCTCTATTACTATAACTTGCGGTAGTACTAATATTATAAAGACGAAGAGAATGACACCACAAACAAAGACGTCCAGTTCATCGGAAATATTGGTTCAGCCAATTTTAGCTTCTAGACAGAAAAGTGATCAGTTTGCGGTAATTTTTGAAGAGTTCAAATTGTCTGTGTGGAGCGTGCAGCATGCATATTGTGTACTCTTGTTAAACATGCACGCCGCACGCGCCGATTCGCAAAACGTTGCCACTGAGGCCTCAGACTAGAGAAATGCTCCGCAACCTTTTCTCACCCACGGCACACCACAAGTAAAAAAAAATATAGACCGAAATCACATAAAAAAAAATATTTGATAAATAATTAAAAAGGTATATTATTTAGCATACGAGGAAGAACTAAATGTACATAATATTTCCATGTATTTGTATTATTAATATAATATAATGTATTTCAATATAGCATAATTAATATACAATAATAACAAATTAATGTGGTCCCTGAGCTTGATTCAATGAACATTAAAGTTTTATATGTATTTGGCTTGATATTTGAAAGAGCAACCCGAAATTCTTGGTCAAGTCTCTTCAAGCACGACCGCTTATAATTTTTAATTAAAACTTGAGTTGAAAACTTTTCTTCACATATATATCTCGTAGAAAATGGGAGCTGAACTGCGATAGCCTTGTCGGACATCCGGATATTCTTTATTAACCGAAATCCAGAAAACATCCAATGGAACATCGGCGAAGTTCAGTTTTAGCGAAAGCGCTACTATAATTTTCGGCATTGGTTGCAAAAGGATTTAGAATCCAGTCGTATTGCTCCGTATTGATTGTAGGAAAGTAATGATCAAATTACTTTTGCATGTCAATATATTATTATCATTCCGACCTTGCATTTTTTTTATTAAGTTCCTTGATGTGCTCAAATATATCAGCCATGTATAAAACTTTGGCTATTAAGTAAGTATTGTATAATATATAAAATTGTTTGCGTTTTTTTAAGCAATGCACAGCGGCACACTGGTTGCGGAGCACTGCACTAGAAGACCACGATATAATAATTGTACTGTTTACGGTTTACAGTAGGTATAAGTATGTGTAGTTTTCTAAGTGTATCTTTTTGTTGCCTTTTTTAGTAATGGTATTATGAAAAAATATTGTAGAAGATCCATAAATATGACCATAACGGTGAGTTGTCACTTCTTGATCAAGAGGCCATTATTTCATATAATTGATGTTGGTGATGTGTTGACACTGATAGCAGAAACCATCCATCTATCACTCATTATAGGATAAAAACATATTAATAATATACTGGACACAATTTTTTTTATTACTCCATTTAGAGTGACCGCTGGCAGTCATTATTAGGTATTATATTATAAATCCGTGTTTTAAAATACCTTTTTGAGTGAAATTGATGAATCATAAATAAATTGTTATTGTGGAGAAAACATCTGACGTTATCTCGTTTGCAGTGACGCACCGAAAATACCTTATCAGTATTATTTTAATTATAAACATATTAAATAAAAATATACTCTAACTACATAGTTATATTGAGAGAATTAAAATATAAACTTTCGCATAACAATATTTTGATGTCATTTCATTTTACCATGTTAATACAACTACAGAATGGAGTTTGTTGGCAACTTGTACACCATTTATTATGTCTATAATAATACTCTGAATGAGAAACACACATTGAAAAACAGCATGTAATGACATTATAGGTAAATTTTAGAACAATATAAATATGATTGAATTCTTGAATTATTATAGACAAATATTTTTTTAATTAAACGAATAATTCACAAGATTTGAGAATGTAAAATTCTTTTATTGAACATATAGAATTTATGCTAACCTGCATCCACTGGATTCGCGCCAATGTTCTTGTGTAACCGCTGGATAAATACCGTCAGAGCATCTATTCTATACACAAAGCTGCCATCGGCGGCTATCGAGAGTAATTTATCATAGTTGTGTATTGAGGCGGCTAATAATTGTTACAATAAGTTAATCGTCAGAACTGTCAAAAAGTGTAATGTTTTAACAGCACGACTCTTTTTTGTGTTAACTTTTAGAGCGAGATAGACAGTTTTTGGCAGTTTAGACGGCTAATTTATTGTAACATGTACCTCGGTACATAAATATGATAATAATACTACCCTCGATAGCCGTCAATAGCAGCCTTGTGTGTAGAATAGATTGAGCAGATATTGATACCCTAGGGGCAATAAACGACCAAAGCCTTGATCGACGAACTCATAAAGTTTGGTGGATATCCATCAATAGATCGACCCCGGTTGATGATGATGATGATAATAATATATAGGAATTTTATTCGCTATCTCAATCTAAATGTAATTAAGTACATACATTTCTTAATATGGCATGATTTCATCGCATATTATTTTGAATGACTTAATTTGTAATCTGTAATGTTCAAATATTACGGAAAAGAATAATATTATGTTTGAATTTGGAATACGAAGCCATGTTTATGTGTAAGTATCTCCATACTTTCGAACGGTGTGTTGGTTGATTTGTATTCTTTAGTAATAGTAACAATCTTTAAAATAATTCTCAACTGTCAACTGATTCAGCGTAATGTCAATAATTTCGTTAACCCTCAGACAAACCGGCGCGAGCCCCTGGCAGAGCGATGTCGCTTTTTGACATCATTTCCTTCTAATGTTTTACGCGAATCATACCATAATAACGAGAAAAACATACCTTTTTTAAACGTCCGCAATAATCGTCGACGTCCACAGATGGCGGTAGTGGCTGGTGCGCGGCCATATCTGGTGATTAAAAAAAGACATCCAATCAGTGTCAAATTGTGAGGTGACTCGTCAAATCACAGGCGGCGGCGACTTTAAAAATGGCGGCGCAAAAAGCACAATGAGTGTGTGGTCTACTAGGTGGACCGTTGACAAGAGGATGACAGTAGCCCACCTGGATTAGTGCGGTAGATAATGTGGATAACATTAATTTTGCGAAACAATCATCTGATATAAGAATACGCAGTGGAAAACTAACTCAAACCATGTTATCAATACACTGCTAGTTGTTACCAACATTAATTCAAGATTGGCAAGAGAGATAATAATATACTAATATTGGTAACTAAACAATTCTGAATCTGACCGGTAAAAAACGTCTTGGTGGCGACTTATAAACAATTTTAGTGATTGGTACTCACAGTTCTCTATTTTGATACATTAAAATTTGAGGTTGTGATTTAGAATTCTCAAGAAATTATTTTTCCGAAATTTTGAGAATTCTCATTTCTCGAGAAATTGTTGAATTGTCACTAGGCGTAAGAAAATCTGATTTCGCTGTAAAAAAATTCGCCCCACCGACTTCATTGACTGGTGCTGAACATATATTTTTTTTAATTTTCCGGCATTTTTTTTGGCCCAAAAACTTAAAAAATGTCTTGACTTTCTAACTGAATGGAATTCTAAAATTCTTAAAAAAATCGGCCGACAAATATAAAAAAATGGTAATTTCGTAATAATGACGATATTTAGAGAATTTCAAGAATTAATAAGAAGAATAAAAATATTTAAATTCATAATACTGAACTCTCAAAACAGTTATCAAACATTTCAATTAGACTTGTAATTTCTAGACTTTTTTTCATTTCTCGAGATATGAGAATTTTCGAAAAATTTCTAGAAATCAAAAACCAATTTCGAATTCTTGAGAAAACAAATAATCTTAATTTAGAGAATTCTCGAATCTTGAGAAATGAAAAAAATCGGGAAATCACAAGCTCCAGTTGAAATGTTTGATACCTTTTTTGAGATTTCAGTATTATAACCCAAAATCTCTATATATATAAAAATCTCGTGTCACGATGTTTGTGGTCGCACTCCTCCGAAATGGGTCAACCGATTTTTATGATTTTTTTTATGTATATTTGTTAGGTATGAGAATAGGTCAACAAGTATATTTCATACCGCAAGGTGATTAGGGTATCTCTATCCGGAAAAATTTTTCTTTTATTTTTTTGACATTTTTTTTTGTATTTTTTTTAATATTTGTCATCAGAAAATACCTTTAACCTCAAATTTTCACCCTCCTACCCCCACCTTCCCATTTTTTTAATTGCGATTTTATTATTTTTGTATGAACAAATTTAACCGTCGTTCGTATTTCAAACAGAACGAAATTATTTATGTTGTTGAATGACAGATTGCGCTACGTCCGAGAAGAATTCAAGAAAAGCGTCGCGTCATTTTGACATTTCATTCGGCATATCACAACGCAGTGCGTGCAAAATTTTGTACGATTTATTTTAATTTATCTATTTTTGTGTGCGTGTATTACAGTGCACAATGCCAGCAAGACGCAAGGGGGCCATTTGGGCCGTCGAACGAATAAAGCCACAAATATGCGAAATAGTAGAGCAGAAAGAACAGACGAACAAATCCAACAAGATAACAAAAACGTGCGTGTGAGCATGTCGCAATTGCGTGCATCTCAATCACAAGAGGCACGAGCTGAACGAAATCAACAACGACAATTGGAACGGAGCCAAGCGCGCCGGTTCGTAGTCAACACACGCAGAGCAAATGTTTGACAACGCCAACAAGTACATCGAGCATTTACATCCGCTTCATTTCTTCGTCTCGCATTCGAGTACGAGCCAGATATTGAATATTCCGCTCACCCAAAAGTGCTGATTGGTGCTATGGACAAAGAATGTCTCCATTGTCATACGCTCAAATTCAAACATGAGTCAGCCGGGATGTGTTGCACATCAGGAAAAGTGCAACTACCATAAATTGAGATACCACCAGAACCATTTAACGGCTTGCTCATCGGCACGGTTCCAGATTCAAACCTGTTCCTGAAGTCCATTCGCACATTCAATTCATGTTTCCAAATGACTTCGTTCGGAGCAACAGAAATAGTTCATAATACTCCGGCAAATGGTCAACAATTCCATTCTACGTTCAAAATCAAAGGCCAGGTATACCACAAAGTAGGCTCATTGCTGCCAATGCCAAACGAACCACATATTTTTTTACAAATCTACTTCATGGGCGGTGAGGACATCAATCGTGTGGATGCACGTTGCGGCTACAATACCCTCAATTCGCCTAATGCCAGGCGTATCGTCGGCGAACTGGACGCCCTATTGAATGAGCACAATGAATTATTGAAATTAATCAAAGCACACATGCACGAATTGCAAAGTGACAATCACGCTATTGTCATCAATCCTGATAAAACATCAGCTGGAGAGCACATGCGTCGATTCAATGCACCTGTTTTTTACGACATTGCTGGAATCATGGTTGGCGACCGCACATCGACGCGAGAATTCGTGATTCTAAGAAGAAACAATAATCTAGAGTTCATCGCTGACACACACCGTTCATACGACGCTCTCTAATATCAGCTAATTTTCTGGTAGGGACAAGACGGATATTGCATAAACATTAAACAACGAGATGCTGTCACAGGTAATTCATTCATTATGAACATCATTACTCATTTTGAATTGAGAAAATGAATGGTTGGTGTTTTTTTGTTTTTATCGGCGGTCATCGTCTACAGCGCTCCATTCCTCTTTCTGTCATAGATCCCATCCCCACACACTTACGATACATTCGTTATTTTTTATTTAACAACCAAAATATTCACTAGAAATAATTTATATGGCAGAACAACGTTTGCCGGGTCAGCTAGTAATTTTATATAAATAAAATGATTCGGAAGGAAATAGTGCCGTATTTCTTATGCCATGATACTGAGCCATTCTATTGAGACTTTGAAAAAAAATGCTTTTTGGTATCAGTCCCTAGTATTTGCAGCAAATATAATACTTTTATTTCTTGCATCAGCTGTCAAAAACAATATTTTAAATAATACAATTTTAAATCCAACCAAACGGCCACTTCCATAAATTAATAAATATATGTACCTAGATATTGTTAAGATAAATCCTGAAACTTGAATTTGTACGAGAGTAGAGCATACTCTACAAAAACAAGCTTGTCGAAAATACTTTAGATGAATAATAAATATAATCTTTCGTTGTTATCTCATTCCGTGAACACGTCAAAGTGGTCCAAACGAGAGACGCGCGCGCAATTCATTAGGCTCAGTGTTCCGATGGCGTGTTAATTGGCCGACTTCATTTAAAATATTTAATTAACAGGTGTACCCTGTTCTTTGTGCATCACAACACCTTGCCGAAGCTTATTCGGCGCCTGCCGATCCGCCTGATGGAGAAAATTTGCGACAAGGATGTGTCGAGATATTTCTTTGAAGATATCCGAATTTAAAACATGCATTTTTGGGTTATTGTAGAGAATTTTCTTAATTGAAATGCGTATTTTCTATATTGTGTTTGACGAAGTCCCATGGAAAAAAATTTAGAGGTGTCACGATCTTGAACGCCAATACAATTGACTGGTCCATTTCTCGAAATCAACTAATTACCAAATTTTGATTTCAATAAATCAATAGTTGTGATCGCCGTACGTAGCGACATCCTGTTGAAACCACATCTCATTCGGACCAATGTCATCCATATTTAAAAAAAAATCATTGATCATGGTCCGCTAATTACCTCCACTGGTCGTGACACAAGTTCCGTCCACATTTTTGAAGAAATAATGTTCAATGATGCCACCAGCGTATAAACCGCATCAAACGGTGCATTTTTGTGGATGTAATGGAGTCTGTAGGGTTTCTTTCGACTAATGATTTTATATATGTATGATATTGTGTTGTTGGTTGTAGGATTCAGCATCTATTAATTGTATGTATAAGGTTGCGTCGCGTGTGTGATAGTGTTCGGGGCACACTAGAAATAAGACACAGTGATGTATTTTCTTGGGTTTATATTGTGTCACTACATTTTAAATTGTATACGGCATTAAAGGAAACTGTCACATTGATATTGACGGTTTTGTTACGTAAGATTTACATTATAATTTTCATTGAATTGGATATTCACGGAGTCGCGCGTGAATATTTGACTGTACAGATCAAGGCCAAATTTGCGACTAATTTATGAGCTTTCGTTTCCGTTTAGTATTATTGTCTGTGCCATACAAATGACCACAGACAATAATGCGTCGGTTGTAGAGTTGGGTAAAACCTCTACAATTTTCTAGGTACATTTGAATAAGTTGGTAGTGTTATTCAATCGTGATTCTATTTATGATGATCTGCCAGACTACACTGATGAATTATCACAACTCGGTTTGACAGTTAACCCTTTAATCAGTTTTATCTAAGCAAAAAAACCGTTATTTCTGATGGTGAATAGTAAGTAAATATTGTTTCAATAATTTATTTATGTATTCAATATTCAGAGCTTTGTTTATATGCTATACACAATCATTTGGTACAGCACATTGCCCAGAATGTGATGGATGCGGAGTCAAGTCTTCGCTATAATAAATGTTTTCTGTAATACCTACGCATGTTTTGAGGCATTCTAAATTATTTATGTTCAATAACGAATGGTAATTTTAAAATTAATATTGTGAATCATTTAGAATACATCTTCGATTCAGTTTACAATTTAACATCATGGACAGAATTTTCATTCATTGATTAACCATTGCAAATTATTATACCTGCATACAATATTTCATTCAACACTGAATCAGAGTTATATAGAAATGCCTTTGCACCTTTTCTGTGGCATTCTTCAATGAAAATATTATTAATATTCGCAATTCTACATTGCGAACATAATGCTTTCATGCGTTAATTGGCAATGGCATTTTGATTAATGAAACGCCTGTAAATCAAACCGGAATTTTCTTCGCAAGACGTAGGAATTTTAAAATATTACGAAGCATTTAATGCAGTAAATAGTGCATATTTTTCGCCACTTTTGGTATATTATATCTTGAGTCAAGTAACGAGAAGTCCACATCAAATTTAAATAAGGAACGTTTCAGTGAGAACTTATCGATTGTTTATTTAGAATTAACGATTGCACAGCATTGCCAACTTGGTGTTTTTTTTGACAGATCTAGCATTTTTGAATAGACATCTAGCTTGCAAAATTATGGCGATAAATTTCGATACTGAAAACAGCTTGAAAACTAGAATATTATACCAGATTTGATTGAAAATCAATGTTCTGGTCTTTTGTATGTACTAATGACGAACAAATAAACTAAACTTTAATGTTACAGTACCACAAGTTTATCTAAACGGGCAAAAATGGAACTACTATGACCCTATATTAAATAGGTCATTCCCACAGAACAGATAATATATAGAATACCGATAGACTATATTCAATACGCCGCATGTTGAAGCAGGCGTTTGAATGTGTGAGTGTCCTACGAAAATGAAGTACGCATTATGCAGTGCAATAGCGTGTGTAATACACCAACATTAAATGAGCGTAAATGCATAAACCGAGAGCAGTTTCAGTATTCGACGTAAAACGTATTCTTGACAGGTGTGTAAGTTTAACCCGGATTCTTCCTTACTCGAGTCGGTTACCTGCTATCGCCTTACCCGTTATGTATTTCAATTCCCATTATTTCTGAGTTCCCTGGTTATTCCACTATCTTTTCTTATCGATTCTGTCCAGTTGCGTGTCTTGATTGGGTAGTTTTTGACCGGCTCCCCCATCAATTCTTCAGATACATTCTTCTGTACATATAAATAAATAATGACTAAATTTTATACCTCCGTTCATTTTTTTATGTTATTAGTTGTAAAATACTAAACTATTTTACGATCTATATTCTTGCAAAAACGCTGTTAATAATACTAAGAAATATATTTTTAAAATGATAGTTTCTAGACCAGCCATTTAGTTTATTTTCTTACCCCATTTGGCATATTTAGGCGAATGGCAGTTTTGCGTTGAAATATTGAAGACATAAAACGTTAACTAATGTTTTTTTATACGGATTATCGACACCTTGTTATGCTCCAGTACTGGAGCATTTATGGAAAGCAGAGGGTCGCAACACTTTCCTCTGTCTATATAGAGGGTTGGCTACGGCGATGGAATTCATGAAGCTGTGCCACAAGTGAGTGAAGTGTCTCTAATGCCGGCACTCCATTGGCACGTAAGTCAGACGATTTACAGTCTTCAGACTTTTTTTTCGCGTGGAGCACCCCAGATCTGCGGACTTTTTAATCCGCAGACCAGGCTCGTTGGATTTCAAATATGTTTGATATTTTACTATCCGAGTTGCCAGACTTCGTCCGTCGATCACTATGCAAATTCGATTTGACATTAATACGCAATCATTCGGACCGGAAAAATCTGTAATTGTTTTAAACATTTTCATTGATTAATTTGTTTACACATTAGAAAATGAGAGATTTACCAATTATTTTTTTATTTGTATTTATGAAATTCATAAAAGAAAACGTAAAACTTGTGTTGTTTTCACTGCTATATTATTTTATGCAAGTCTACATATAAATAACACAAACTTATAGGATTATCGGAATACATTACGATAATCGTAACTTTTGACAGTTCAAATTTTTTATTCGTTCGTTGATCAGTAGCAGAGAATAGACAAATCGGACGATTTATTGTCCCCGGACTTTTGGCTCGCCAATGGAGCGCTGGCATAATACATAAATTATTGCATATTCCGAGACTATTTACAATGACTTTATATCGAAAACTACTAGGTACGCCATAAGTTCGTCAGATTCGTTAAAAAGACGATTTTTTATACTTTTGATTATAATTACAAATGTTTACACTCGAAAATGAAAAAAAATAACTGAATATTTATCTCAGCATGTAAATAATAATTGAAAACTACAATAAGTTTTAATTTAATAAGTTAACGACACATCAAGTTTAAAGAAATCATATAATATTGTGTATTTTTATAGTCGGGTGTTTGCGTTGTCGAATCATTTCAAGACAGCCTTACAGTGCCTCCAAACGATGCCTTAATTCGTGCGGATGGTAAGTACGGAGTAACAGCTCCACGAACCCAACATCATTCAGTCGCGCTTGGCATAATATTTGTAGAGAAGCTTTTAACTGAATATTTATACGTATTTATAAACTACGGTGGTTTTAAAACGTTTTTGTCAAACGCCCCTGTGCCTGGTAAACTGAGAGTATCAAAAAAACTTCATACAAAGTAATATCTTCTTAGTAATGAAACAATAATATGTCTGAGAAGAATTCTGCAGTTTTTTTGGACATATTGTCAGGTACGGACCGGACAACCTGGAAAGACTGATAGTTTTGGGTGGCCTCCAGGGAAGGCGAAGCAGAGGAAGAGCGTCTGCGCGCTGTAGCGACCAAGTGAAAGAGCTGACTGGGGGGGGGGGGGGGGGGGCACCATCCATTTTGCCCAAATTTGCTGCATCGAGAAGGATGGAAAGTTTTGGTCGCTCAAAGGATGGCAAAATTCAAATGTGGTCACGATCCTCAGTCACGAGTGTACGACCAAGAAGAAGAAGAGTGAAACAACGTCTCGCTATTTTCTATAGTTATAATTAAATTAGTTACTAACGAAATAAATAATACGAGGATGTTTACTGTCAGTCGCAATTGCAATTGTGTATTTATAATAAATTTATATATTTAATTATGTATCAAGATGATTTAAACAAACGATATTTGCATCTTATTAAGTTTTTTTCCTGAGAGATACAAACGGGCATCAAACTAAATATTCCCATCAACCACACTGATTTTAATTGGGTAAGGAAATTAAGTTTTGATGTTAAAAATTTTCAGTTTTATATGACAGGGAATATCTAAGATACATACAAAACCACATAACAGATTATTAAAGAGAAGCTTGTTGCTATAGATAGATCAGTGGCGAAAGGTAGAAGTAGAGTATAGACTATAGACTGTAGAGATTTGACATAGACAGTGCACAATAAATTTTGTCAATGGTATTTAGTGATTTTCATTGAACTATGAATACAAATTGCAGATGCTATTAGTTACTTAACAATAAAAATAAATTAACTCTGCCTAAAGCAAACAGTCGCAAGACTTTAACGGTTGTTTTAGTTCATGACTTAATAAGGGCAAGCCATTAAACACAATAAACATCTTCAAATCTACAAAAATTTAATAAACAGACGAATGTATATATATAAAAAATATACTCTTTAAAGCGTATTCAAGGTTATCATATATTTTCTTCACACGCGAGAATCATATTACAATCACACACGTTATTTCTGTGTTCCCTGCTCAAGACAGAATGATTTGACGGAGTTTTTAATTTTAAGCTAAAAAGAGGTATAGATAGATAGATAGATTAAAATGATAAAAAAAACAAAAAGCTAATTCAGACGATCTAACTGTTAAGAGAGGTATTCATGAATATTGATAGATCGTCCCACGCAGTGTTTCCAACTGTCACTGACACAAATATGTCAGATGGGGTAAGAAAATAATCTAGTTGGGAGAAAAGAACTGGAAACTGGATTATAAATTAGCACATCTAAAAACTAAGTCATAATTTTGAACATGATTTTGCGAGAAATATATATTCCATTGGGTCTATTCTATACTTATCGAACACTAAAGTGATAAATAGTATCAAACTTAGGGTAGGTTTGTATTAAAATATTAGCACTTTTTGTAACAATTAGACGAAGTTGGTTTTTATTGTTGCAATAAGTGCTATATTTTAACAGCACCTATCTTGCTGCTGTTAAAATATCGCACTTATTGCAACAATAAAAACCAACTTCGTGTAATTGTTAGAAAAAGTGCTAATATTTTGATACAAACCTACCCTAAGTTTGATACTATTTATCACTTTAGCGGTCGATAAGTATAGAATAGACCAACATGAGTATTAATTGTTTCGCAACTAATAAATACCCAAATTATACAACCAAACGATAATCAGCTACGAAATTACGATCAAATAAAACAGTACGTTGATTTTCAAGCAAATTGGTGTAATATTTTTGATTTTTTTGCAGTGTCGAAAAATGATAGATTTAATATCACACGCCAAATGGGTATTTTACAAGCATTATAGATCTGATAGTACAAACGCCATGTTGGCAACGCTGATCACGCGCACCCCTATTTGGATACCACTGTTGTTCAAAATAATTGGCCGTAGAACCGGTTGATAGAAAAGTGGTGGCAGGCCAGCTCAGCTGTTAATTCAACGTGTTATGTTGATTAAATAATTACTGCAAATAATGCGAGCTGATCGGGTCAATCATGGTGCCTCTCACTGAAACAAGTTGAAAATATATAACGCGTGGTATGTAGTACAATATTTACATGCGACGGTAACAGTGTTAAATCTTATAATATTATACGAAATAAATAAACCATTACAAACTTGCCAAAATTTTTAAATCAAACTACACATCATTTAGATTTTAAATATTACGTTCCATTGACAATAAAATGCGAGTTGAAAACCTAAATTACCCGGTTACATGTAAATTTCACGTAAAACATTTCACAGTGGCACAGTTCCCCGTGAGCTTTCTATCAGAAAGAGATGAGCGTATACTATACGGTCTCCAATTTTATAAGATTCAATATGAACGTTAATTCAATTTTCATAGCCGATTAAGGCAAAATTCATGAATTCAAGAATGAAAACCTAACCTTACCCTCCTAACATAACTTAACTTAACCTAATCTAACCTAACAAATAATCCAGAATACGAGCTAATAAAAACGTGGTAAAATACGCGGTGTTCTGTATTTCTAATTTAATTACGTCATACCTATTTTCTACAGTATTTACTTTATATTTCGGTAGTTTGTATTACGTAGTTTTTAAGTGTTTTAGGTAGAAGTCGGTTTATATGAAGCCAAGTGGCAACCGCGCCAATTTTCATAGCCAATTTTGGTAAAATTAATGAATTCAAGAATGAGAACTTAATCTAACCTAACCTAATAAATAATCCAGTATATCGGCTGTTTTCAAAATTCCTTTGCTGCCGGCTTCCTGTAAACCGACAAGAACCGTATTGTATTTAGACATGAATTTTATGTCAGTACTATACGACCCGAAGAGGTTGGACGGTCTTTAATGTACGGCCATCTAATATGTCTGATACAAAATTTCACGGTGAAGTATGATACGGCGAACTGCATACGTACAAGTTTCCGGACACGAAATTATTCACACTGGCAAGTGGCAACTATGACCAGCGCGAGTGTCGATTGTTTACACTAGCAGGGGTATTCCAACATAACACCTAACTATAAAATCAATAAAAAAGTGATAAATATGCTACGTCGTATTCCATGAGTTAATTATTTTAACGTTGTCTTAACGCGTAGCTTAACAGCGACGCAAACTGATATTTTATAAAAAAAACTCTAATCTGTAATCAATTTTTGACGATTTTCCAAGGTTTACATTGCTTTTGAGATAAGTAAGTTAAATCGATTGCTGAAAGCTATACTTACGTACATAATAATAAAAAAATAATACCCCGTTTAAAAGAAAAATACCAGTGTTGAATTTGTTAAAAACTATTCTGTAACTTCAAAGCAATAGTGGGATAATGGAAACAACCTATTGTTAATCATGTTATACAAAAAACCTTCTAAATCAACTATTTTAAACATTGGAGTTAAGCGCCCTCCACCGAAACCCGCCCCGCACCACACTTGGTCTTAATCGAGCGTATCTCGGGACCCTACAATTGGTGATGTGAAGCATCTGAAACAATAATTGGACTGGGAGTATCCTGGGAGAAAATGGCCAGGACTTAGGTTGGTTTAATGAGTTTACTTTAATGCAAAGTGCCAGGGAGAGAAAAGCACATGAAAATTACGAAAACAAATGAAGAAACATCAAAATGAACATAGGTATAGTTAGCGATTTTAGAACTAGTATTTTTGACTTATCCCACTGTTGATATCAAGTAGCGACATGTATACGTGCATGCTACAATTTTAAGGCTTAATTTACAAGGTATTGGTGATTTCATACGACTGGTGTGGATATAGAGATGTACTGGAAGTAGAAAGAAGTAGAGAAAACTCCACCAGAACAATAATATTGTAGCGACGTCATTAAATGCTTTCCCCAACGACCGAACCGCATAAAAAGTCCTACGATAAGTAACAAAGATGGTAATTTATCATAGCACACTATTATTATTGTAAATAAATTAACAATTATTGAATGATAAAGATTGTTGTGCATTTCTTTACCTATAGACACATTATTATTTATAGGTGCAAAATTCTCTTTATGGAATTACAGGTTGGTAGTGGCAACACTCGATAAATATTATAATGGCTACATATTGAAATCTTCGTTACAATCCCCGCTATATGCGATTATCCATATGAATATGAATGCAACTATTTAAATTGTTAATTGAATTAGCATATAGGGAAGCCAGAGGGAATTGCTATAAGATGACACCAAAGCAGTGGCGTTTCTGCTGGAAGATAAACCGCTACCTTTGATAATAATTAAACTATTATGTAATAATGTTTAATAATAAGATATATTTTTGTTCTGTAAGTATATAAAAAAACTGATTGTCTTGTGGAATTTTGTTATCCAAATTCACGTAATGAATGTACACTAAGCCGGCTCGCACATCACAACTCGCCTTGTGTGCCTGATGGCCATAAATCAAATTTTTTGAGACCGCCGATGAATGTTGCATGCTACAACCTCGCACATCTGCCTAGCGGCAAACGTCAAACGCGAAAAAGGAGAGTCTCTCGTCTGTCATTTTTATTGTGTTGATTGTATGAACAAACGTCAAACGCGGTGACCAGCGATGAGCGAGCAATGACAGTGTAGACAGAGACAGAGACTGAAATGGCCGATGGTCGCAGGCTGTGCGCTTGCGCGGAGTCGACTTTTTTTAGATACAACATGCAGGCTGTAGCAAATACGACATGTTGCATCTGCGGATCGTCTCGCGTCGCAGTTGCATCGGCCAATCTGCGAAGCTCCATTTGATAACGTTTGTTTCTTGGTTTACGATGACGTCACTTCGACGAATTCGTCGTAAGACGCATGCGGCGAGTTCTGATGTGCGAGCCCTCTAAGGGTCATTCTACACTAACATGTAACACCGCAAAATTTTGCAAACTACACGTAACCATCAAAATGCGGTTAATCTGAATCACCAACCACACATGACACAATTGCATAACGTAACCGATATAGCTGGACACCCAGTCAGTAACACCTCCTGAGGCGTTCCGACCTCTGTCCGCTTTCCGAACGTCTTGTGTAGAATAGCCTTTAGCGGGTATGAAATAAATTATTATTGATTGCGTTTTATATCTCAATACAATAATACCAAACAATGGTGTCTTCCTGTGATTTTAAAATATTTTTCTTTTTGTCAGATATTTTTCTATGTTTTTATTAGTGGAATGTTTTTGAAGGTTTTCCAAGTTATGCACCCATCTATTCATATTAATAATAAAATTGGAGTGTTGTAATGACTTACATATTGTCCAAAGGCACTAATAGAATATTGATACAAGTAAAATCGTGGGTAGTGAGGAGATCGTTGTCTATCTCAATGATTTGAAAAAGAAACTGAGCTTTTTTTTATTGTGTATATCTTGTGTGAATCTTAATCTGTATTTTTAGCAGATGAAGTCGTGGGAAATCGTCAGTATTCAATAAATAATGCTGCATTCCAAAATCTTGTGTAAATAATATAAAATTGTGATTAAATAAAATACAATTACAAAAATATAAATAAATTAAACCGAATACACGCCACGCCACTGTTAATAAAGCGCCCACCGTCGTCTCAAGCCGTTGACTTTTTAGTATGTTGCATTATTATTTAAATATTTATTTATCCCCTGCCTTACACCACGAAGTGCATGCAAATTTATCAAGGTCTAATTGCCAAGCACGCATCCTCCGATAGTGACCTGACACAAAATATTGTACACGCTATGATTTATATTGTCATTTGGATTAAGGAATGTATTGTTATTTCCTTGTTCTTTTCGATATAAGCGCAATAGATATGATGTCAAGAAGATATTATACAATTTAATAAAGTCATCGTGTACCTATCTTTAGCATTATATATATATATATTATAAACAGAAAACATAAAACCACATGCAGTTTTTTAGTCTATGGATTGCATCCAAATCTTCACCTTGGATTGGTTTGTCGAAAGCGACATTATGTGAAATATTCAGGAGACGAAAAACAAAGTACATTACCTTATATTTCAGTGCTTGAAAATTGTTATAATTTATTTATTTATTTTACACAGTGAGAGATAATTTTATATATTAGACTACATTAAAAGAATAATCCAGTGATGTTACTTATTTAATTCAGAAGAATTTGTATTTGTTTAAAACCAGATACTGCAGTTAAGCAGCGTTCGCTTCGAATTGTGGAGATTATACAATCCAAACCGTATATTTAAATGATTGTCATTACTCATTACATATCTAAAAAAAATTAAAATTAATTGAGTTATAATAAATACGTATAGACAATGACCTCCCTAGACAAAATGCCGCCCCTAGACAGTGCCAAAATGCCGTCACATTTTTTTATACAGTACTTTTTATCATCCTTTCACGACTCAAATATCTAAAAAAATGTGTTGTATGAATACATTACTAACATATGTATGTCACTAAATCTAATTTAAATGCCATATCTGCTTCACAATATTGCGAGTCTACGGTTTCAGATGGCACATTTAAAAATATATCAAGTGACTGGCAAACATATTTGGATAAATTTTAAATTAGGTATGCACGTGTCATTGTTGTTCATCAAGAACGTGACGTCCATGGACAACGGACGTAAACTAGACAAAAATATAAATTTCTGTCAAAACTTTTATAGTACCTAATTAATATATTCTCTTTCCAATCAGTGAGTTGTATTTTTCAATTTAAAGATATGTCCGTTATTACTAAATTTAGGTATCTTTGAGGATCGACGAATGTCAATTGCCATTAAAAGCTTGTACAAATATAATTATTCTCCATATTATCTGAATACAAATTGACGCCTTCGAAATTGATGTTAGCGCCGAATGCTTAAACTTTATTGGACAGGCAATGCACAAGATTAGTAAATCATCCAGAGACTTCAACGTTAGGCTGGAGACTAGTGATTTCGGTTTAGCCTCTAGCTACTCGTAGATAAAGCAAAGCAAAGGAGGATCTAATTTCAGTACATATTCACATTGATATTTATATTTTATAAGAGTTTTATTAATTGAGCGTAGTTATGCACAAAGCAGCCGAGCCACACAAACCTCAAACAGAGATAGAAGCACTTTTATGTAAATTGTGTTTCTTTAAATCAGCAAAGCCTCTGTATACTGTGTATACTTTTTCAATGATAGATATTATATATATATATATATGATTTTGTATAACTTTTGAAGAGATAAAAGCATATAATCTATGAAATTTTGGTGTTTTATCAGTCCAGGTGTTTTGAGTAAAATGATTTTTTCTAGAATGTGCATTTTGCAGAATGCAGCCATCTCTTATTTTTGTAAGACAAGTCTTTATTTTTGATTATTTTCTTTAAAAATAGTCTTCTAAGCTACTAAATTATTATGGGAATTTCAAAATTCTGAAAATAATTCGAAAAACTTGTAAATTATACATCAATATTTAGCTGCCTGGCACTATTTTTTATATGAAAAATCTGTATATTATATTATATATAATAAAATGAAAAACATATAATGTAATTGAGAAAATAATGTTTATTAATTGAATGTAGAAAAACACACCTTACAGTCGCGATTTTAAAAACTTACGTAAGTACATAATATTATCATTTGGCTGCTTTTTGCAAAACGAATATTGCATATTTTTAGAACGCATTTGTATGACATTTTTGTATGACAGCAGCTTGGTTGCTTTATGCAAATCGAAAATGTCATATTCTGCGATTTGAAAAATCTTTAAAATGCATTTATATGAGATGTTTTTATGACAGCAGCTTGGCTGATTTGTGCAGAACGTAAAACAAACGTGTGCGATTATGGAAATCACAATAACTCATTTTTTTCAAAATTGCGGCTTGGCTGCTTTGTGCATAACTTCGCTCAATTATGACTGCATATTTGGTTTTATATTGATGTAAAACTTTATTATTAATTGTTAGTTGTAGTTGAAATAATTTATTATCTCGCATTCCGATGATAGCCGATGATTTTATAGAGGATAGCAATTACATGATTGTAAATGTAAATTAATTACAAGGTAATGGTGGTATTAATTATTAATGCTTGGTTTTTGCTTGCTACCGGAATAATTCGACGTGCACATAAAATTGTGCACATTGTGAATGATTATGTAAACCAGGTAAGTATCTACATATTATACAACAGACAATTTTTTTTAAGTACCTACTTATTATAGTTAGCGAAAAGGCTAAGTTGATTTTTTCAAAATTATAGTGAACGATTCTATCATTAGTTGGGCAGTCTCGCTCATTTTTTTGGTAATGTCGTTTGATATAATTAACCTTACCGACTGCTTAATCTGCAAACCAGCTAACTGCATTTGGGAAAATTTTTCAGAAAATTATATAATTAACTAATAACCAAATATAATAATTCAACTATCGAGCGGAATTTTATACTAGGATCAAATAAGCTGCACAATTTAAGCTTCCTTTTTGATAAAGAAAATTTATATAAAAAGCGGAGTTTGGCACCTACAGTTGGCTGTTTTGTGTGAAAAACGGTAACGCATTTTTTATTTATAGATTTAGGAGTTTGAAATTTTGTGTGAGCATAGAAAACATGCTTTATAAAAAAATGCCATCAAAATCTCATTTTTACTCAAAAGTGCAGTTAGCTGGTTTGCAGATTAATCAGTCGTTACGTGATATGTATAATGATTCTTCAGAGCTTTATAATATAATTTATGATGATATTTGCTAATATTTGCTAATATTTATATATTACTATCTACCAACAGTGTTTCACAAATAATTGCGTTAGTTTTTGCAATCGGCGTTTGTGGTTTGAATCAAGGTATCAATAATAGGTACCAGTGGTGAAGGGTGGAGGCAGGCTGTTAAGATTCGACATAAATTATCAGTCTAACATTTTTGTTTTCATTGAACTAAGACTACAATGTGTAGATAGATAGTGTTTGTTAGTTTTTAAAATTCAATTAAATCCTGCCTAATCCAAGCCATAGTTTAGTAGATAATAGTCAATAAAAATATTCATTTATGTATAAATATCCAAAATAATTTCATTCAACCATACATAATTTTAGATATTTTATAGATAGAATAATATTTTTTGTCTATTACGATTTGACGTAGGCAGGGCTTAATGAATTACAAAACAACTAACCAACACCATCTGTAATATTATGTATTCTTATAAGATAACAAATAAATATGACTGAAAAATGTGCTCTATTTTTGTCAGATCGCCCATAGCATAACGAAAAATATTTTTATTTGGTTTAGGCAGGGCTTAATTAAATTTTAAAATGTAACCAGCTCAATCTGTAAATTGTATTCTTAGTTAAATGCAAACAAATAAGTACGACTGATAATGTTTAGTGTGCACTATTTATATCGAATCCTAAATGCCTACCTTCACCCCTCGCCACTGATAGGTACTCACCGCCGGGATCTCTCCAAATTTTAGTTTTAACATACCTATTTGTACTTGCGAATAATCGAATAAAGTATTATTTTATTCGAAGACTAATTCACAGTATTTGACAAAATAATATTGAAAATAAATATGAGTAAATACGATGCTAGACGGGATTCAAACTAACATCCGTCTTCTGCTTTAAATACACTCTATGACGATCGGTCATATATATGTCGAAAAACCCGTTTCTTATGTTAGCGTCCTGTGTCAAAGGGTGTCACAGAGTGTAAATACGATGTCATAGATGTCATACAATATGTGTGTATAAATGTCGGAATGGCATAGATTTGATCATATACACTAAAACGCTCTTAGCATATATGTGCCCGATCGTCATATAGTCTATTTGAACCTTTCTTCGCGCCAATATGCTTTCAATAAAATGTTGCAAACTTATTTTATAATCAAAAAATAGAAAGATTATCCGCAAGATTATGAATAATTCTTATGAAGTTATTAATACAATACTTTATTATTTATGGCTGATGTACGAATAGGCCACAATGCAAGAACATATTATTATTGTCGATGGTTTCAGAAGATCGTGTTTAATTTATCCGTTTGCCTTATGGTCGTGTATCGAGGGAGATAACATATATTTTATTGTTTCACTTTTACACAGCGTCATATAATAATAACATAGTCGAATGATATATGAATAAATATTTCAATAAGCGATAGCGATGAATAAATCCTCGCAGTGTTGCCATAAAGTATATTTAGGTACAACCGATAGCTTTTACGATTTGAACAATCCGTATCGAATAAGAATTCAATGCGTTATGGAATTATTATTATAGCCATTTGAGATGTGAAAAATTTTATTAATTTCATTGTTTTTACGGTACACTTGTTATAGACACCTTTATCATTAATTTAGTCATGTGGCTTAAGAATTGATGTATTATTAAGTGGGGATGACGGGATGGGGTGTAGACCTTTAAATGAATTGAATGAATTTAACTGTGGCCGCACAATTGACATTGACAATTCTATGGAAACGTCTGGTGGCCGCACCAAATTTCACTTTTGTTTTGATTGAAAAAAATAAAGCTAAATTTTATTTACTGAAAAAATGGTCCATTTAATAAAAGACATTTGAACATTTTAGCACATATCCATTTATTTAAAAATGATGCAAATGGAAATTTCTCAATACTCCTTTTTTCCAATGCGAGCTGCATGGCTGCTTCTAAGTTTACATATTCTGTCAACTGGCTTCGATATTTGTTTTTTATGAAGTGCATTACACTGAACGATCTTTCACAGTATACAGTAGTAGGAAAAATCGGCAATATTAATAAAGCAATTGTTGCCAATTCTTTGAATTGTCTTGATTTTTGAAAGAAATTTAAGACTAGTCATGTGTATTCAACAAATTTCATAATTTTATAAATAAATATTTGAAATATTCTTCTGTAAAGCGCTGGTGGCCGCAGCAAAATCCTCTAGTCGCCGCATGCGCCCACCAGGGCCGCACATGAGAACCACTGTTCTAGAGATATGTTGAACTTCATGTTGCTACTATTCTGCTGGCCGCCATATTGGAGTTTTAACCAAAATGGGACTATTACTATCTGATGGTTTGAAAATAATTCAAAATAATTAAAATCAATTTTTTTTAGTATAATTGAGTCACTATCATAATAATTCACCAATTCTTAAGCTACACCGATGAATTATTATTTTATTGGTAACAGTATAATATATGACATCATTTGAACATTATTAGTGAGATCGCACACTTGGTGTGATCTGTCTCTATATGGAAGGTGTCTATTCCGGTATACGCGCATGCATTAAGTTGTCACCGAGCCTTGCGGGACTCAACCCTGGACATGTCTTTCGCATATATTATTTTGCATGTAATTATGCTGGAACTTGTTTAGATAATAATACAGATATCATCATATTATCGCTTGAATGATGATGATGATGGAAGATCAGTGGCAGAGCAAAAAAATATATCAAAAAAATAAAAAAAATAATTATTAAATACAACTCTTATTATTATTTGAGTATATTTTCACCATATGACTTATGTTGTAGTTGATTGCTGGTATTAAATACTAGTACTTTTTTTAACTTGAGACAAATATTTAGAGCTCGAGTCTAGATTCAGGAAATTTCAATTATATTTCAATACATTAATTATATGAAGACATAATAGCCGCTAGCTTAATTAATACACAAACCATTTTTACAATAAATGTAAATTTCGTACATACATAACATTATTATATTTTAACAATTTAAGACAATTTATTGATATTAGATAATGATATATTCTTTAAAATGAAATTTCATGAAAAAATATTCCAAAATTTTGAATAGAGTAACTGCAAGTAAATTCGTTCATCTTTAATCATAATTTTATTCATCTTGCAATAAAATATAGAGGGTACACGGCAAAAACATACACATCGACAAAATGATAATTGTGCAGGAGAGCAAAAAGAAGAATGAAATCGTCATTGGTAGGAAAATGGGCTTAATATTAAGTAAAAGAATTTATATATATTGGTTTCTTATTTATTTTGAAATATAATAAAAGTAAAAAAAAAAAAATAAAAACATATCCTACTTTCTTATGCAGTTTTATATACAATGACCTGATTTGTTGCCTTGACTACACTTACTTCCCCCTTCATTTATGAAGCAATGAAATCGATTTTATTAGCTTTAATGATACCGTTCTTGAGCACTTCCTCTGTTGAACAAATTAGCATTTAAATCTCAAAAATGAAAAATATGCGATGAGCCTGTTTTTACCGAATGCCCTTCATATAATATTTATTATGTCAAACAGTATTTTCATTTTCGCTGATAATACAGCATAATATAATACACAAGTGGTAGGTATATTATAATGTTAAATACATTTTAATGGAATCTTCGAAAACCTCTTAGAATTAGTATTTCAAACGGCGTATCAGATATCTTACTTTGTTATGCGGTGAATTGCAGGATAACCCCCCATAATATTGTAATTGAACAGGAAAAGCTGTATCGACCTAGTATCTACGAAGGAAAAATTCTCAGCTTTCAAAAAGTTTGTGACGTTTTACGGCAAGCAAAATGATCTTTTATGTGAAAGTGAATCAGTATTGGAATCACGCATACTTCAATACACGCCAATAAAGATCTTAGGACACTTTAAATTGCGCCCAACCTTCAGTACACTACAATATACGCCCGTATAAAAGATGTGGAGAAATGGAGAATGAAAAATCTAATGTATCGGGTATTTATTTTGTTACGTCAAAATATGCAATGACATCCCTCTCATTAATTGTTTTATTATTTTTCAATTTTCGATTGTTTTCTGATTTTCAATAAATATATATTTAAAATTATTAATTGATGGTAAATAAGGTAGGTCACTACAACATTTATTTTACAGAAACCTCGATTTTCTGTTAATCAAAAATCTTTGTTTGATCGATTGAATTGTTATATTAAAGATTCTAGTATAGAATAGGTATGCAGTAATTTTAAATAAAAAATATTCAGTCCGTATAAGAATTTTATTCTACGCCAATGATAAAAAAAAACAGTATGTGTCAAAGAAGTTTTCTATTCACCTAAAGATTAGTCACGGCACCTTGTCAAGGGATATATTGAAGATATATTATATTATTATAAACAGGAGACTTATATCACTATATCAATCATTCTGCCTATGCATATATGTATGAATGTCTTCTAACGTAACGTGTAATCGATTTCTCAATAATTAATAGTGTCATCCACTCTAGGAGGTAATTAGAATTTTATAATTGTTACAACCGCATTACAAACAGTTACACTTATTATATTACATAACAGGCTAAATGTTAATTGAGTTAGCATTTACTTGGTAGAATTCCATTTTAAAATAAATGAAAATATAATTAATATTAAATTCTACAGGTTTTTTTAAAAATTAATTAATAAAAAAAATAGCTAGATCTACAATATACCCTAACGTTAAAGATTCAAATCGTTATTACAAATCCATTGCTTATCACGGCATTATTTCAGATAAAATTTATCAAGAAATTAAACATAGCGTTAACGTAGCATTCAAAGCTAATAATCTAGGATTAAACTTAAAAAATAGTAAAGATAGAATCAACAAACTGGAGAAAAGCGGGGCTTATAAAATAACATGTGTAGTTTTATGCTACATTGGTCAATCTGGTAGGCCCATAAAAACTCGTTTTGAAGAACACCTCCGGTCTTTCAGGAACGGTAAAACAGATTTTCAGTTTGCTAAACATTTGATATCAAATTTGCATACCATCAGTGGAAAGCCAGAGTGTTTGCATACATGTAACAAAGGTCTAAAATTAAATTTACTCGAACAGTTGGAAATTAATCGCGAATTATCCAAAAGTAATCACATAATTAATGAAAATTTGGTAATGCATTCGTCGCCACTATTAAATATAATTTAAGCGCATGATTAACAACATTATACTAATAATATTTTAATTGATTAATAATGTCAAGAAATAACCAAAGCACTTGAACACCGTACCTTCGATAAATTTTGTAAATTTTGAAAAAACCCACTTATTTTTTCAAAGTATTAATAGTATTACAATTAATAATAAGTATACAAAGTCGTAATATTGTTGAACGAATAAAAAAATATATTCTGTCTCTATCTATGCGTATAGTATTTAAGCAAAGGCCAACGGCTTATCTGAATAGTCTTGATAATGGTGTTACAACCGAAATAGCTATCGACAAACCTTTTTAAAAAAACCTGTAGAATTTAATATTAATTATATTTTCATTTATTTTAGGCTAAATGTTCTTTGATCTGAGGCCTGTGCCAAAAATGGTAATGAATCTTCATCTTTTGGAAATCATTTATGTTTAAATAATCACTCGTTTATAGAAATTTAAAAATCCTGCATTTGAATGGAAAATCTATAAAATTGGATAAACAGGAAATCCTAGAGATTAATAGGTATACATTTTTGGCCAATTCTAATATGTTAAATGATTAATTATATTTTGTGTGTTCTCCGTTATTATATCCTATTTAATATTTGAGATTGTTATAACATAACTTACATACATATATATTATTTTAATTTTTATTTAATTTTGACACACATTTTGGTTGTATTTGTTTTTGTATTCGATCTTACTTCAATTGATAATATTGTTTATTTTTTATTGTAAATTTTGACTAATCATAAATTTTTGTTGATACTAATGTTATTGTAAGTGTTGATTGTTTCATATTTTGTGTTTTGTTAATATTTCAAAATAATTTGTTTAATGCCCCTAATGTAGAATGAAATATTAATGTCCAACCTCATTAATTTTACATTAATTTATTATTGGGAAAGTATTATTGGACGGATAATTTATGTAACTATTGTTATATTATTTCTGTCGCTTTGGATTTTGTTTGATAAAATATTCTTTTAAAAAAAAAAAAAAAAATATTCAGTTGAAAATGTCCCTCTGAAGCGGACGAAAACGTTCCTAATTTATTATTAAAGTGGAATATGTACTACAAAAAAATGCGTTTTATTAAATTAAACAACAATACAATGCAGTTCCACCATGAATTGACAGTTAACAAAATAAAAGAAATGTCCTTTCTGAAAAATAATTTCAACCTTCTCCGCCAAACTTCATACTTGTTAACTACGACAATTGATAACTATTTAGGTACTATTGTTATATGAACCAGATCCGGGCGAGAATATTAATAGTTATGATTATATGACTTTCCATACGTGTCCATTTGATGCCTTTGTACCCAAACGCAATAGTAAAATTCAATGGAAAAATATGTCTACGTAATTGGTTTGCCCGTGTAGTTTTCGCGGGGGAAATACGAGTAAGTGATTGTAAAGTTCTACCACGAAGTTTATATGTACTGAAGACAAAAGTCTAAAAAACAATATGACTAGAGCAACATTTCAGTCCAAGTTTTACCGTTTTTTCAACAATACAAAATATGTGAATGCTGTTATAGTACAAACACGTAATATACTAATATAATATATCACCATAATAATTTGTTGTTAGCTTGTAAAAAGTTAACAAGTTGATTCTTTTCCCATAGTCGTTACAACACAGATCGGCTAAAGTTTTTGCTACACTTTAAATGGCTTCAAACAAGGATGATTGGCTCACCTCTACCGCGTGATGGATCTACAGGGGCGGCTTAGGTTCTTTCACTGTTTCTTGAATATAATATATTTTTTTTACTATGCTATAAATATGAAACTTGTTAAAAACGTCGTGTTAATATTATACTTCATGTTTAAATCCATGTTCCAAGTAAACTAAATCCTAGTAATGCTTCAAATACACTCTATGACGATCGGTCATATATATGTCGAAAAACCCGTTTCTTATGTTGGCGTCCTGTGTCATAGGGTGTCACAGAGTATAAAAATACGATGTCATAGCTGTCATACAATATGTATGTATAAATGTCGGAATGGCATAGATTTGATCATAGACACTAAAACGCTCTTAGCATATATATGCCCGATCGTCATATAGTCTATTTGAACCTTAAACAATGTTCTGCGCATGATAATCTAAAAACATTTATTGGCTATTTATTTCGAAAGAAATTCAACTATATTACATGCATTTTCATAATTATAAATAATTACAAGATAAAAAAAACTTTTTATATACAACGTTTTTAAATTTTCTGTTGAATTATTATGCTCAATATGCTCAAATTTGTACTTGATGTGAAGTAAATAAAAAACAAACAAATATAGAATACTGAAATGTCATTTTGATTTCCATAGTAACGCTCGTAGGTATATATTAATAATTTGGTTGCTAGGAGCACCCACTTAGCAACCAATAATGGTGGATTGGGTTACGGATTTCTTCCGAAATAACTTTTCATACGAAACAGAATTAACTGAAAATGAATTCAATTCTTCTTAAATATGGCTAAAAGTATTAAAAGAATGCATTGGCATCATATTCTAAAAGTTTCAAATGTCTAGCTAGTCGGGAAGTTAGTTAAAAATCGATTTCAAGATTTGTACTGGATAAACAACCACCGGACAAATAAGAATACGAGCTAATAAAAACGTTGTAAAAAATAGCAGCCTTCATACAAAGAAATACTCAAATGATGTTTTCGTCTTTTTTTGAGTACTTATTCCACTTATTGTCAAACTATTATTCTAATATGCAAATATCGTACTGCACGACGGTGTAGGAAATCTACATTTCCGTTGAAAGCGGGGGATTACCTACAAGGAAATATTATAAGACGATATTCATAATATCTTCTTGTGTGGTACATTTTTAAAATGACACTTGTATGGGAACTCCTCATCTAGTAGTATATCAATGGACAAGATCCAGTTATGGCTATACCTCAGTTGAGGCATGGTCTAAAAAGATCGTGGCTAGGCGATGCGCGGATTGTGCAAATGACGCATGCCTAACGAAATATAATTTGTCATATAAATCCAACATGCATCCACTTAATGTTCTATTAGTAACAATAATAATATATTCATTGACATGTTTTCTTTTTCAAGTAAATGGGTAACGTTTTTTAGTCATCTTTACATGATTTAAGAATTAATACCCCCGTCGCCATCACGAAACAAATTGACGTGTTCACAGCTCGACGTTTGCTCTCCGATTGCCAGCGAGTCCAAAATTTCGTCACACCTATAGTTGAAAATTATTTGTCGTTTCACTGAAGTACGCTCTTAATAAATTCGAAAACGATTTTCACTTAATCTGATTAAAGAAATAAAAATATGAATGGTTATATTAAAAGTTTCTGTGCACGATTTTTCCATTATCAGCATTCAATTTGACCAAAATCCATCCCTCGATTGACCGAATCGACGCGAATGCATGCTTTAATCGATACAATAAAATTCCCACTCCGCCTCTTAATATCGCGATGAGAATACAGACTATTTGCTGTTTTCTTTCTATAACGAGAATATTATTGTCTATTACCGATAGTCATATTGCGACACTCTTGCCTGACGTCTATGGCTTTATAGACTTTTACGGAAAAAATACACAATGCTATCGATTTTTATGGGTGCGATCAGATTTGATAATCCGTTTTGAGACGATTCCTTTATAATTGGTATTACTTGAGCTACGTGCCATGCGTTATGGGAATCTTTTCAATTGGCGTATCTTTATAATATGACAAAAACTGTCAAAGCCTCCGACATGACAAGGCAATAATTTAGACCCCTATATGGTTCGTGAGAAAAATATAATAATTGTATTTAAAAGAATGTTTGTTTTTTGTGAGTCCTAGTAGTCTTTTTATAATTTTAATTTTAGATGACAATATTATTGACACTAAACTTACGCCAGCTTTTAGAAAAATGCAAGAAATTGAATATTATAACAGTGGTATATGTGTGGTTTATTAAATATACATAGTAAGGAATTTCACTGTGTACAATGGTAGATGTTTGAGATCCTCCCAGAAATGGAAGATCCGGCACACTTTCCTTCATGGCAAGTCTTTATAACCATTATTCTACTTTAATAATATAAGGCTTATTATCTGGTGTTTTTGGTAACATGTGAATTATACGTATAACATTTAACCGTATCACAGTTCGCCGTGAGCTTTCTTATCGGAAAGAGATGTCATCTCTATAGGACCGGGATGAAAAATAATATTTACAAGATAAAAAGAACTTTTTATATAAGTACCTACCACGTTTTTAAATTTTCTGTTGAATAAAATAAACTTGACAATTCTATGTATTAATAAAAACTTTTTATTGTACTTGATAGAAATACTGAATAAATATTATATAATACAGAAATGTCATTTTGACACTTTATATTGGTTTCCATAGTAACGCACGTATATATTAATAATTTTGTTGCTAGGACCCACTTAGCAACCAATAATAGTGAGTAGTAAATATTACTTTTAACGATTTTTTTCCGAAACATACAAAACAGAATTTAACTGACAATGAATTCAATTCTGCTTAAAGATGGCCAAAAGTATTCGATTGTCGTCATGTTCTGATATATTCTTCAAGTTTCAAACGTCTAGCTAGTCGGGAAGTTAGTTGAAAATCTTGGACAAACAAGAAAAAATTTGTACCGGATAAATACGAGCTAAGACAAACGTGGTAAAATACTCGGTGTTCCGTATTTCTAATTTAATTACATACCTATTTTCTACTTTATTTACCTACTATTTCGGTAGTTTGTATTACGTATTTTGTTAATTGTTTTAGGTATAAGTCGGTTTATAGGAAGCCAGGTGGCAATCGTGCCAATTTTCATAGCCAATTTTGGTAAAATTAATGAATTCAAGAATGAGAACTTAATCTAACCTAACCTAATAAATAATCCAGTATATCGGCTATTTTAAAAATTTGTTTGCCGCTGGCTTCCTGTAAACCAACGAGAACCTTGTTTTATTTAGACATGAATTTTATCTCAGTACAATACGACCCAAAGAGGGTGGACGGTCTTCAATATACGACCATATATTTCCGATACAACATTTCACGGCGATGTGTGATACGGAGAACTGCATACGTAGAAATTTCCGGACACGGATTATTTCAGGATACAGGATACAGGATTATTTTTACAGGATTATTTTAGAGCGCGTCTAACGCGCTGGGCTAATTACCTTGCCTCCTTAAAAACAGCCGATTAACATAACATCTGTCTATGAAATATTTTTGACTATTAATTATCAACTATTGCTCGGATTACGCAAGGTTACTAATGGTAAGGTACTAAATAGTGTTTATTTTAACCTATCATGGCAATAACTGTTTACACGTGAAAGTGCTGACTGTCTCTCTAATTCATTCTTTAAGAGTGAGCGAGACGCGATGTTGTGATTTTATGGTACTATTTCGTACTATTTGACAGTTAGTGAAAATCGGTCAACCTGAAAATTTGTTTTTTTTGCCGGCAGGTTCGCCACTAATGTTTTTCTGTGCAGGTGCAGATCTTAAAAATCTTACTGTCACATGAAAATTCAGAAGCTCCGAAACTTGTTTGATTCATGCATGCAATCTTGCCAACTGCAGGATAATACAATACGTTTACCCATATATTTTCTTACTGTCAACAGTAAATCCATGCGCGTGTAAACGGGATATTAGTTCAATTAAAATAAATACGTTTGAATGAAAAAGTTTAGTGTGCACTTTTTATGTCGGATCTTAACACAGTCTACCTCCACACTTTGCCACTGCATACTTGTATTTAGTATTGGCTTGTGATAGTTATGGAAACTTTCCTTCGATAGCAGACGTCGCTTATGGATGAAGAATAAGGAGTTTATTGATTCAGTAATTTTTGTCATATGTCACTAAAATTCATTTAACAATGTAGGTATTTATTTTGTACTGTCCCGTAAGAAGTATAATCGTACTATCTCCGAGGTTTATTGTATGCCGTTCCGGAGGCCGATTCACCGATTGCAAATTGCCGCATTACACCATGTTGTGATGCTGCAAATTTCCTCAAAGAATTGAGCCGCCTTTTCGAAGGAATACAGATGTACAGATATTGATATTACATCAATAATAAAACCTGTCACATGCATTCTTTTTCAGACTTCGCGGTACAGATGTGTCGCAAAGAAATTCAAGAGATAAATCGTACCTTTTGTAGTCAGTTGCTGAATTTTGTACTACACATCGACAATAATCGTAAGCTGCGATCTTCCTTCAGCACAGGGTGTTAAAGAAATTGTGTTACACTATATTATGGTATGTCTGACCTATAAATCATAATATGCGGTATGGCTAGGGCCTACAAGAACATCTCATTTAAAAAATATATAGGTAGGTAGGTAGGTACAAAAACATAATTACAAGATAAAAAGAACTTTTTATATACAACGTTTTTAAATTTTCTGTTGAATTATTATGCTCAATATGCTCAAACTTGTACTTCATATGAAGTAAATAAAAAAACAAACAAACAAACGAATATAGAATACTGAAATGTCATTTTGATTTCCATAGTAACGGACGTATATATTAATAATTTAGTTGCTAGGACCACCCCCTTAGCAACCAATGATAGTGGATTGGATTACGGATTTCTTCCGAAATAACTTTTCATACAAAACAGAATTAACTCAAAATGAATTCAATTCGACTTAAAGATAAAAACTAAAAGTACTAAAAGAATGCATTGGCATCGTGTTCTGATATATTCTAAAAGTTTCAGGCTAGCTAGTCGGGAAGTTAGTTAAAAATCGATTGCAAGATTTGTACCGGACAAAAAACCACCGGACAAATGAGAATACGAGCTAAGAAAAACGTTGTAATAAAAAATTCAAAATAAGCTACACCTCTCAACCTTAATATAAAATGACACAGATATGTATCAAATTTGCGATATGTTTTTGTGCGAAATTATGTCATCAAAAGTCATTTGTGCATGGCCCATTATAGTTAGGCCGTGATACGAAATTGTAAGCTTCAATCGTAGTGCTAGTCATTGCTCATATTTTGAATGTGATATTATAAACTTTTGACGACTGTTGCATTTGAAATACATGGTAATAATTTAAATGAAATATACAATCCAAAATCTTCATTTATTGTGAACAGGTTTTTTACAACGTTTTTATTGATCGATTAAAATATGTTTAAAGCATTAATTTGTAAATGAATTATAATGAATTTCTATCCGTCTCCCCCTTAAACAGTTTTAATCAAAAGTATTGCATAAAATCTATAGTTTGTTACATAGAATAACGTTGAATCACATATGAATAAAGAACGATATTGCATCGTCGTTATTACAACGTTTTTATTAGGTCGTATTCCTATTTGTCCGGTGGTTATTTATCCGGTACAAATCTTGCAATCGATTCTTAACTAACTTCCCGACTAGCTAGACATTTGAAACTTTTAGAATATATCGGAACACGATGCCAATGCATTTTTTAAATACTTTCAGCCTTCTTTAATTAGAATTGAATTCATTTTCAGTTAATTCTGTTTTGTATGAAAAGTTATTTCGATACCATTATTGGTTGCTAGGGGGTCCTAGAAATTAAATTATTAAATAATATATACGTGCGTTACTATGTAAATCAATATGAAATGACATTTAATTATTCAGTATTTCTATCAAGTACATTTTTTTTTTGATCGTTTAAGTTAGTCAAGTCAAGTTTATATGATTCAACAGAAAATTTAATAACGTTGTACATAAAAAGTTCTTTTTATCTTGTAATTATGTTGATATATGTTATTATAATTACACCTCGTAATACTGATACATTTTGAACAATTTTTTTTCAAAGCTTTTTTAATTTTGTAAACACCGTGTTATTTGTAAATACATTGGCATAATAATATCCGGCAAACGAGCAATATTTAATTCACAAATATTTTCGCTAATTTTATGATAGCAATAAAGTTTTACAAGTTCGTATTGACATGGTTTAAAAATTATTTCATCGGACATTTCAGTTATTCCATACTTCTATAAAACACTGAAATGATATCGTTTTCAAATAAATTTCAATAATTACATCTATATAATATGTTTTGATAGCGGCGAAAGCATGAGTGAGACAAAAAATAAAACATTTATTGATGGTAATAACTGTCATTCGTTAATACGTGAGATAAATTATTCTGGTCGAGTTGTATTAATAAGAGGTAAAGTTTTTATATACCTACATAACGCAACTATATATTATATTCTCATTGACTAGAAACTAAAATACATTTTAAAATGTATACTTATTAAAATCGTTATAATATTATCAATGGTATTATTTTATACAAGGGAAAGACAGTGGAAGGCTATTGATACCCAGTGACGACCCGTAGGGGTAGGCAGATTGAGCGTCGCTTGGGGGCGGCAGTTACTCAAAGGGCGGCAAATCGAGGAGAACCATTAGATGTATAAAAATAGGAATATCTTTCCATTAAAAAATACAGTTCACTGGTTGAAATCAAAATGTATAAATTTAAAATGTTTAACAGGACTGTAGTTTTTTTGTCGGATTCGCGATGTCTAGTTTACTTCCGTTGTCTTTGGACATCACGTCTTTGATGACCAGCAACAACACGTGCAGATTTACGAGTTATAGGTAGGTACTCGTACATACTTACCTAATTAATTTATCCAAATATTTTTGCCAGTCATTTGCGTGTTTTGAAAGTTGTCAGGTGTATTTTAAGATGTATGTACCGTATAAATCGTGGAATCGCAATATTGTCTATTGAAGTGGAGATGGCTTTTAAATTAGATTTTGTGGTATATATATTTTGTTAGTAATGTATCCATACAACACATTTCTTAGATATTGGAGTCATGAAAAGATGATAAAAAATTACTGTATAAAAAATGAGGTGGCATTTTGGCGCTGCCTAGGGGCGTCACTGTTGATACCATCGAAATGTAGTATCGCCGAATGGTTCATATTTCTTGGACAGGGCACAGGACTAACCAGTCAATCATCCAGAGACTCCAGATAATGGAATGGATATGACAATACGTTTGAGATGCGGTATTTGGCGCGGATAACCTGGAGAGACTGGTGGTTTTAGGTAACCTACAAGGAAGACGAAGTAGAGGAAGAGCGACCAAATGAATTACTGGGGCAGCCATCACTCTACCCTGAGAGAAGCAGAGAGTCGAAAGCGTTGAAGAGTCTTGGACGATCAGAAGATGACTGATTTTTAAAGGGATTACTCTTCACAGCCACGATTGAACGACCAAGAAGAGAAATTTAATATAAGACGTATAGAATTCTCACAGTTATTTCTTTGAGAAAAGAAATGGTTTTTAGAAATAGCAACCTCTTAAGAGCGTACATAAGTAGGTACACATTTTCAACAGAATGTGGAACGAAATTTCGCAGTCGTCGCCAATCGGAGAATGATAGTCGAGGTGTGAGCACGTCAATTTGCTTTGTGATGGCGTCGGAGGAATATATCTATTCTTAAATCGTGTAAAGATGACTAAAAAACGTTCCGCATGTACTTATGAAAACAAATCAATGAATATACTATTATTATTATATTTCGTTCGGCTCGCGTCATTTGCACAATCCACGCATCGCCTAGTCACGATATTTTTAGACCATGCCTCAGCTGAAGTATAGTCTTAAATATATATGTACCTAAGTAATTATATTTTATTTTTTATAAGTTATTACTTACTATTTATAGAATTAATTATTTTTCCCGAGACCGGTTTCATTCATCATAAGTATCGTCGAATTGAGCTTCGGTATCGGTGGAGTGGAGTGTTGAGGTGAGATGCAGGTAGAGGGAAGCACGCCTACACTCAACCGTTGTCGATATTGTGGGATATGGGTGTGGTAGCGTAGCAGTCAGTCCCGACTGGATATTCATAGAAATGGAACGGTTGGCTGGAGCGCGCGTCTAGATCTAACTGCATCTCATAGATTTGAAAAAATAATTAAATCATCATATCGTATCAGTGTATCTTTTATTATGTATTTTGTCTACTTTTGATTTCTGTATTTTATGCGGGATATCGATAACTATAATTAATGGCATATTTTTATTAAAATACTTGGTAGTGTTCGGTTATCAGGAATACAGCGGAAAACATATTTTGAAAATACCCGATATACTGGATTATTTGTTATTTTGGGTTAGTTTAGGTTAGGTTAGGTTAGGTTGGGTTAGGTTTGGTTAGGTTAACCTAACAAATAATGCAGTTTATCGGCTATTTTCAAAATGTGTTTTCCGCTGTATTCCTGATAACCGAACAGTACCATATTTTTTTTATTCAACGAATAATTCAGAATATTTAAGAATACAGCACTCTTTTATTGGACATACATAACTTGAAAACACATCAAAAACATATAACTACTAGAAAAAATCTTTTTGGTTGAGCACATAAGCATATCCCAGAGGCGCGGGTTCAAATCTCGCTGTGCGTTGTATTTAAGTAAAAAAAATGCATATTATATTTTAAGATGCACCAATCACATTACGGAATGTCTGCATGATATTAATTGAATTAAATCAAGTATGTTTGCATTTACCCACGCCAATTGAAGAACATGAATGATAATGACCGGTTTCGTATCGTCATCATCATTATCATCATCATACTGGCATTTAACACGAGAGTCTCACAAAACAAACAGAGAGGCAATAAATCATCGAGTTAAGGTAGACACTCTTATGAGGGAATTGCCAGCTTAACATGGCAAAATTGCGGTTTTTGAAATAATTAAATAAAAAAATCGGCGTGTGTACTTAAGTACGCGCGTTAGAAGTTATACTTCTTTGGCGTAACAAAACAAAAACAAAACTTGTGATAAACTAGATTCTTTGACTAGCTCTTAATTATCTTGTTAAATTACACACTCAAGAAAAATGACCGCTTATTGGAACGCCGTTGGTTTATTTCTATACACTTTAACTTATATTACTAAATTATATAATGGCTGACGTTTAATCGTTTGTTTACGAAAGGAATTGCAAATGGCCGACAATAATAAATTCGCTGCCTAGGCAACGGAACAATTCTAAACTATAATAGTATACTGTATAATCGTCACGATTGCAGTATCATACTGTGTCGTAAAGGTAGTGCGTTCGGCTGATGACCGAACAATCGGTGGTTCGAATCCAATAGAATGCGTTTTTTTTCGTGTGAAAAAATGAATTATGTGTTACATGTCACACGCCAAAAATACACTGATTTCCCAAACGCGCCAAAAGAAGTATAACTTCAAAAACAGTAAATTTCAACTATTCAGTAATAATATCGTACATCTTTCATAGAATCACATTCTGAAACTTAAAATAATTATTAATTATATAAGCTGATGATAGTATGTAATGAGTAATGACACATCATAATATTAGTGGTTGATTTTTTATGTAAAGTACGTACTTATTGGTGGTGATGGGTGCACACTGAACTTTGTCAATCAAACGTATTTGTTATCATTGAATTAAGACTACAGTGTGTATCTGTAGATAGTAATTGTTAGTTTTTAAATTTCAATTAAACCCTGCACAATCCAAGCCATAGTAGATAACAGTAAAAAAAAATATTCGTTTACATATAAAAAATATATAAAATCATGTCATTAAACCATACATAATTTTAAATGTTTTATAGATAAAGAGAATTTTTTATCGATTAGGGTTTGGTTTTGGCAGGGCTTAACACATTAAAAAAAACTAAGCAACGCCATCTGTAATATATTATATTATTCTTAATAATTCAAAGAAAACAAAAAAATATTACTAAAAAAGTGTGCACTATTTTTGTCGGGTCGCCCATAGATGGTTTGGTTAAGGCAGGAATTGAATTTTAAAAATTAATCAGCACCATCTGCAAATAATTATATTCTTTGTTCAATGAAAACATATAAACATGACTGACAAAATTTAATGTGTACTATTTATATCGAATATTAACAGCCTACCTCCACCCTTTGCTACTGGCACGTATCTGTTTTAGTGGACATGTTATATACCCTTTAGATGTTAAAATTACAGGGGGTTTATTCTGCTTTGGTTAATATGTCTTTTGTGAGAAATACTCATATATATTTTTTAAATTTTGGTATAATTCTCCTTTAAATAAACTCCTTTGAATAAACTGACGAATTGTGTAATCTACGTCAAAGAATATTTCGTTTTTTTTTGTGATAAAATAATTAATAAAATGTTATTTCACAGATTTTTAAACCTATTAACAAAATATATAATGTAGATATAGCGTTTATATAAATGATTATACTAATGGCTGGTCCCGGCAAAAATATTATAAAATGTATTGAGACTAAATGCTCGTATTCTTTGTATTCCGCTGCCAATGAAAATATCGGAAAATACTGAGAAACAAGTATGTTTGAGGAAAAATTATAAGTTTATAGTTTCATATCGTAAAATGTTGTTTTGATTAAAGCGCGCGAATTTTTATGACGTAAACTGTTCAAACAATGTTTGATTTTATAGCAATTTGTTTAGGTGTGGCAGTGAAAACTTTCAAACAGTGAACTGTGCACAACGGTCGCATTCGTACAAGATCCCAACATAATATGTATGTAAAAATATATATACACATATTATTACAATGGTGATATCGATCTGAAATTTACCGATGGATTCCTCGTAGTCAAAATTATTATTTTAATTTTCAAAATAAGCTTGCAAATCTGTCCACACGCGCAAATGACCGGTTATGAATAAATCCTTCTTTTGTGATGGGACGAGTTCGCTTCTGTGTTCGTTATATAAAAATGCACATAATTCATCTTCGACGGGAGTGCAGTATGACAGAGGCAGAGTGATGTATTGCGGTTCCAGCACCGACGCCAATTACCAGACGATACGCGCCAGTGTTGCGGGACCATTTTACAGATGTCGCTACAGTCGCGCATCAAAAAGTCTGTGTTGTCATCATCGAATGTGTTAATTATGTAATAATCGAAGTTATAATTATTGAACAAAATCGTCACAACCTTATAATATTGTAATGTGGATCAACGACGATACAATTACGAAAGAAACGTTGAACGACGAAAATGTTTTTAAACCTTCACCAGAACGATTTTTCTTAATTATGTATTTTTAGCTTCTTCTTTCTAATTTTTTACGTCCAGTGATTTTCTCCAAATAAAATCTGTCCAGAACGGTAAAATCGAAAGGTATTTTTTCGTGCCATTAGCTTTTACGCCATAAATAAATTGTGTCCATTTTGGTCATCTGCATATTTTCCTTATAGTCTTCTAGTTTGGGCAACATTTTCCGTATTGATTTTTCTTCTAGATTCTTAACTGTACCCGTTTTTTAAGATTTCTCTAGTTTTGCAATGTCCGTTATTCCTTGCTGCCAATTTAATAAAAATCGGAGAATTTTCGTCCCTATTGGGGTTCAAAGGATTCAAGACAGCGGCTTGTTTTCCAGCATGATCCCTCCCACTCGAATACAATTATTTCTGGGTCAAGAATTTTTGTGTATGCTAATGGTGGCACATCTGCCATAGATTCGCCATCGCTGGCTTATAGCGATGATGGGTTTGTGATAGGTTACTTATCGGGGCTCGATTAATTTGTATTTTAATCTGATATTGTTATAAGTGTAAAAATCTGTATATTTTCTTATGTTTTAGTGACTTTACAAGTTGCAATACAACCTTTTATTATAAATTATTTTCATTATTAATTCTTGATAGAATGGCATGTTATTAACGATAAAACTGTTCTTGTGGTTATATTAATATATTGTAAAATACACATATTATAAAACTTATACTTAAAACGTTTGTGTTTGACATAGTGTTTATTAAATTTATTTTCATTTTTGAATTGAAGATTGTGACTAAATTATTTAGGCGTTGAAAGCCTGTGAGTATCTTAAAATAGTGAATCCATTTGACTAAGCGGAGATTTTCTTGTTCTCTCTAATCTTAGATTTAATCAAATACTTCGAATTTTTCTATTTTATCGTCTTCCTTTTGTTAGATATAACCTAAAAACTGAGATGCATCCATTTTTTTTTTTAAATTTAGCTTAAAATGTCAGTTTACTGATTTTTTCATTATAATAAATGAATGCAATTACAAGAGTATAATATAATGGTTTTTATAACACAGTTATAATGTAGTAACACTTTTGTTATTTCCATAGCAACCTTTTGCACTGTAAAAGTGACATTTAAATAATAATATTCTTTATAGTCTCTAGCTGGCCTTATTGAACCATTTAGAGAAACTATAGAAGCAATAAAACGCCTATGTGCATATCTATATATTATATAATGTAATGGTAAATATAAGCTTACAACCTGGTACTAAAATATTCTGTAATAATAATAACATGAAGTTTAATGTACACCAGTAGCAAATCCAGGATATAGCAAAGGGAGTTTACTTAGTTGTAGTGAACTTATGTCTTGCGGTTTTACAAGGAAAACGTTATAATATTATAGTCAGAAGAGTTGAAGCTTTTGAGTAGGTATCATTATTTTCAACAATAAATAATATAAAGTTTAGTTTAAAAGTTTTTAATCTATGAAATATAGCTCGCTGATATTATACTATTTCGACTTCTGAATAAGCCTAATAAATATTGTAATGCATTGTTTGTGCATGTAAAATAATGATAAAGTCATCGTCATGACAAGGCATTATGTTTACATATTATTATAAACTGTTTACGAGGTAGGTATCTATTGTTGAAGGTTTCAGATAGAAAGGATGGTTAAAAATATATATTTTTTTAAACATTGTAAGAGAACCTCACGTTTGGAGCACTGGACCGCTCCCAAATTTTACTACAATGTATGTTTGCCGCATAAAAAATTTAGGAACTTAATATCTTGCGGCAGAGGTACGGAAATTGTGAGAAAAAGCTGTTGTAAGTCTAAATACAGAATAATTAATATTTTCGCTCTAAGGTGGATCATATGGGCCTTCACTGAGTGAGGTATTAACAATTTTCTTGACAAATAATATTGCCATTAACCATTTGCCGCATGCACTAGGTTATTGCAGGTGAATTTTAATATTAATTTTAAAAAAAACTTGCAAGATTTTGGTTTAGCCGCGGTATCGAACCATAACACGCATCTTTTAATAGATGACCTCTCTACGAAATTGGATAAGTACAGCAAGTTGCAAGTATTAAAGAATACATATAATTATAAAGGTATATAAATAATTTTATTACAAATATTATTTTTTTCTTATGTTTAAAAAAAATTGTGAACTGCAATATAACGATTCTTAATATGTATATTAATGATACATTGTTTTCGTGGTTATTTTTTTACCAAGTTTAGTTTGTATCCTACTTTATAGTCTAAGTGACATTTTCATGAAACAGATAATTAAGGTTTTGCCCTTTCTTGACTATCATAGAGATTTATTTAGAATACAACATTTACTAGTTACATGATTTCATACTGATGAATTCATTTAGTTATATTTAAAAAAAAAATCGTTTATGTAAACAAGCATGCAAATTCTAAAATCATTTACAAATTCAATCTGGAAAACCTCTAGCTTTATGTACTATTTTACTAGCAAAGAGTTCTAGACTGTTGATATTATAATGTCTTATCATTATTTTAAAATACTGTTACGTTGTTGGCTTTTTCTGACCTTTTTTTGCTGTAGCCTCCTGACCACACCAGTGCATGCACTGTGGTCTAATTATTACTAGATTCAACTCTGTACAACATCAGTATTACACTGTAACACGTATCAATACTAAAATACAGTGGACAGAAAATAATATTATCTAGAAGGCGTCCTTATAAAAAGGGTTTATATTATAATAAATTGGTATTAAAATGATTTTATTGTATTTTAAGGGCATATATAACAGTATACACAGCGTGGGGAATTTCATTTTAAAATAATATTGCCACACTTCTTCTCAAAATTCGTTCGAAAAGGTTTGCTCGTGGAAGATGGGTTTACATGCGATGTGCAATTTGATACTTTAACTTTGATTTTTTTACCACGTTTTTATTAGCTCGTTTTCTCGTTTGTCGAGTACAAATTTAATCTTACAATCGATTTTTAACAAACTTCCCGAGTAGCTAGACATTTGAAACTTTTAAAATATATCAGAAGACGATGACAATGCATTTTTTAAATACTTTTAGCCACTTTTAAGCAGAATTGAATTCATTTTCAGTTAATTCCGTTTTGTATAGAAAGTTATTTCAGAAAAATCCGTAAAAAGTAAGACTATTATTGGTTGCTAAGGGGGTGGACCTAGCAACCAAATTATTAATACATACGTGCGTTACTATGGAAATCAAAATGAAATGTCAAAATGACATTTCACTATTTTATATTTGTTTGTTTGTTTTTTTTTTATTTACTTCATATCAAGTACAAATTTGAGCATATTGAGCATAATAATTCAACAGAAAATTTAAAAACGTATATAAAAAGTTCTTTTTATCTTGTAATTATTTCATTGTAATTTTTAGCGCTTTAACCGCTTAAATTTAGATACAAAAACCTATTGAATACTAAACTATAGAATCGACACATAATATAGTGTTTTGCCACCAGAGTGTGGTGTACTACAGCGTCCGCAAGTGGGTCCATAAATGGGACAGACGCATTATTATTTACGTCTAGATATTTTATGATAATTTTCGTCGTCCACATACGTGCGTGTAGGTAAAACCAAAAGAGATGATCTATCTATATTGTTAATAAGTGTGCATAGCTACCGCGTTGCAAAATTATGCAAACAATTGAGGCGTAGTGAAATGGCGTACTTACTAAATTTCAATTAGGGATGGAATTATTATATTGTTTACTAAGAATTATATAGATTAAATCTGAAAAATTTGAAACCTGTTACATATAATAATAAAATGTTTCGTGTATTTTTAGTATCATACTATTATGATATCAGGTTGCCTAGAAACTACAATTTTAGTTTTAGTCAGTTTAAAAAATTAAATTTTGTAATGTGTTCTAATATGAATGCTTGCAGTAATTATTATTATTTACAAAAGAGCGTATCAGTATCTGGTAACACGCATTTTCTCTTCATCATAATGCTCCATCTTTATCTTTCTTTGTGTAATGTTGAAGATACTGACTTTATTTTTCAGGCGCTTCCTTTGCGGATCGGCTCTGTCTGATATCTATTTAGCTAAAATCTTTTTGTATGTCAAATAACTAAATAAAACAAGACGACGCTATCAAATATCATATTTTCACTCTTATAATAACCCGTATTTTTAAAATGTTTGCCAAGCGTCTTAGAGAATACATTTTATAACTTTGAACTATTTTGGACTTTTTACTATACCTCTTTGCCTGATTATCTCGCATAAAATTAGATCAAATGGAATTCATTTAGTAATACGTAGTAATAAATAAATGAATAGATATTATAAGTAAAAAATATATTGTTAGAATATATTACATAATTTTCATCCTAGAGCCGGAGTGCAAAGTTAGCGTATACTCTACCAATAACCACCATGATACCGCCCCATTCTGCCCTCAGTCCTCTTTAGAAGTGTCAGGGACGAGTAACATCAATTATTATCAGTAGGTGTATAGATATACCACCATAAATCATCAGGTATTCGATTTTAGAACTAAGCTCATCACAGTATAAAAAGTATTAAATGCTATGTCAAATATAAGCATGTGGCGCCCGCAATCAGCGGACGATTTATACTGGTGGGTCAGTAACTTGAAACTTGTAAGAAATTATATGAAATACTGTTAACCGTTTAGGTTATGTCTAGAATATTATTTGTTTTAGACACAAAAAAGTATCAAACAAGGAGCTTAACTAGTTTAATTAAAGATCATAATATTCTGGTTGTCGAATGATATTCCAATTCTGATATAAGTATTAAGAAGCTTCACAAACTGAATTGAATTAACACTGTTATAATTTTATCATTTAAAAAAAGCATCCATGTCATATGAACAAAGCTATAATATTACAGTATGCTTTACTAGAAAAGATTTATGCGCGCTGGCTGTGCATGAAAATTTGCACTGAAATAAGATATTGTGTGGAGACTCCGCTCGCATACTTGTGATTAAATTTACATTTACAAGTTCTAGCTTTAAAAAAAATATTTATAATATAACTATTCAATTTTATCGATGACGATTATTTATATTAAAATTCCCTGACAGTTCTAAAGATCCGTATTGATTTAGATGTTTTAGGAGTACAGAAAATCCTTAGGCGGATATAAGGACCCATGAATGATGGTGGGGAGTGGAGAATTAGGTACAACACGGAACTATACCGCTTATACCAAGATTCAAAACTCTCCAACTTTATAAAACTCCAGAGGCTAAACTGGGCAGGCCATGTCCAGCGCATGCCTGAGTCACGGATACAGAAGAAGATCTTCGAAGGAAATCCAGGGGGGAAAAGGCCAGTGGGAAAGTCACGCACACGATGGGGTGACAACATTACAAAAGATGCCGACTAGCTGCTAAAAATCATGAACTGGAAAAAACGTGCGGAGGACGGCGGTGGACGAGGCCAGGGCTCGACTTGAGCTGTAGCGCCATCGAAGAAGAAGAAGAAGGAGTACAGAAATTTGGCTTTCTTCAGATTTATTCAACATATAAATATTCACAATGTTGCACTTACTTTGCCAATCATTTAAATATGTATATCAAGCGAATCAGCCTATATATCAGGTGATAGCCTGTCTCACTATCACCAGCCAGCGTTGCTAACTTACACAGATTTTCGAATCAGTTTAAAATTATCATAAAAAAGCTAAAATATTACACCGAATTGCTTGCAAAGCAACATGCTGGCCTCATGTATCTTAAATTACCTTAAAATGAATTATATGTATTATAATATAATATGGTAATATTTAAGTAATCAAAGAATTGCGTGCCTGATTTGGCTGTATGACAAGATTGCGAAGGAACTTATTTTTTAGTGTCTGGACATTTTTTTTTAAAATTATAACGATGTTTTAAAGAAATGATAATATTATACATTATATTAAATTCTACGGGATGTTTTTTTAAGTCGATAGATATTTCAGTTGAAGTACACCATTATCAAAATAACAAAAATAAACGACTTGTCTACGCATAAGTATAAAACTCATATAACGAGACGAAATAATCTGAGAATAATTTCTAAAAAAATTTTTCTAAAATTTACTTTCCTAGATGTCAAAGTATATACTAACCTATTAAAGACTAATACCTATTTACGTGGAAACCGTATTAAATATATTATATTATAATTACCTATACGAATTCAGTAAAATAAATGAATTGGGCATAATAATAGTTATACATGTAATTCACTGGAGTCGTGAATCTAATACACCGTTTAAACGTGTATGGATTTACTGCTGACAGTACGTATTATCGCGGCCATAACAAGAAAATGCACGTATAAACACGAATTCTCATGCAAGTTGCAAGAATACATGTATGGATCAAAAAAGTTCAGAAGCTTCTGAATTTTCACGCGATGTTAGAACTCGAATGACGTATGCGCATGCGCATGCGCAGTAAAACAGTGTTAGCGAACCTGCCGGAAAATATAATATGAACTACGACGTGCAGCGCATTTTGACTTTTAATATATTTTTTACAACCTATCAAATAGCACCATACTCTGACAACAATGCGTCTCGCTTAAGGGGGGACATGCTCGTCGAAGGTCAAAATTGAGTTTTTATTGTATTTTCAAACCATGATCCTGGACACTCCTTAAACGTTGTAGATAATCTATTTATATAATTTTGAAGCCTTATTATCCTTTATTGTTATTTTAAGCATTTGATGACTGCATGAAGTATTTTTGTTACATAAAATAGTATACTTTTAAACCTCTCGCTCTGATGTTTTAGAATATAGTCATATTTCGGTACATAACTGTGCAGCGGTGTTAAGATTTTTTACATTTATTAATTTTTAAACGCATTTATAAAACCATTAGCATAATTTATTACGAGATAATTTTTGTAAAATATTCACGATAAAAAATTATATTGATAATCTCTTTGATCCCAAATTTGACAAGAATTAGGCATTTTATTATTCAAAAAATCGGCAAGATTAACACATTTAAAGATGATTCTAAAGATATTTATTAAAAGCTATGTCTTTGACCATTCAAGTGTGATAAACATCTTATGAATAATGATTGCTTTATAATAATTATTGACCTAAGAATAAGGTAGTGTTTTTTTGAAATACGCCATTTCTTTTGTCATTCCCTAGTAGTTAAGCTACAACATACGGCCGTAGCCATAAATTGACAAACTCTAATTAAAGTAGGGAGTAAAATTATGTTAACGCGCGTGTTTGAACATGTACCTAACTGAATTTTTTTTATTTTTTTTTTAAACGGTACATGTTCAAACACGCGCGTTAATATCATTTTACTCCCTATTTTAATTATAGTTTGTCAATTTATGGCTACGGCCGTATGTTGTAGCTTAACCACTGGGGAATGACAAAAGAAATGGCGTATTTCAAAAAAACACTACCTTATTCTTAGGTCAATAATTATTATAAAGCAATCATTATTCGTAAGATGTTTATCACACTTGAATGATCAAAGACATAGCTTATAATAAATATCTTTAGAATCATCTTCAAATGTGTTAATCTTGCCGATTTTTTGAATAATAAAATGCCTAATTCTTGTCAAATTTGGGATCACAGAGATTATCAATATAATTTTTTATCGTGAATATTTTACAAAAATTATCTCGTAATAAATTATGCTAATGGTTTTATAAATGCGTTTAAAAATTAATAAATGTAAAAAATCTTAACACCACTGCACAGTTGTGTACCGAAATATGACTATATTCTAAAACATTAGAGCGAGAGGTTTAAAAGAATACTATTTTATGTAACAAAAATACTTCATGCAGTCATCAAATGTTTAAAATAACTATAAAAGATAATAAGGCTTCAAAATTATATAAATAGATTATCTACAACGTTTAAGGAGTGTCCAGGATCATGGTTTGAAAATACAATAAAAACTCAATTTTGACCTTCGACGAGCATGTCCCCCCTTAAGCTTGAAGAATGAGATTGGCGTTATTATCGCGACAGTTTAATTTACACACTATTTGTTCTAGTAAATTAATGCACGTGTACAGACGCTATAATATTATATACAAATTTAGTTTAAATACTTGAATTTTTGACAGCTGACGTTTATAGTGAAGGCTTTTACATACAAATGAATTCTCAACGTGATTTAAATTGCGGTTAATTTAAACATTGGTTGACGTGCTCTTTTTTCAGAGTCACCTTCTTATATTTTGGCTCCATTTAGTGGAGAAGACTTCCTTCAATGTCTTTGTAGGTATCCGATATTATAATAAATGTACACTGCATTGAAAAATAATTTCAATCGTATCACGTCGGAATTCTTGCATATTTGGCCTAATAAAGGAGACCATTTGAATAGATGAAAGGCGACCTGCCTAGACCTCCCACTAACTGTATAATATAAATACGATTTAAATTCACTGAACACCACGTTTTATGCAAGGAACGTTATTTACATAATATATATTTACTACACTATAAAATAAAATAATAATACACTACAAATAAAATAATAGTATATTTTAAGGAAAAACGTTCAAATGACAAAATATTTAGGTAGTATCCCCTACCGCATCAGTGAATAAAATTGTTCAGAAATACCTACGTCTTGTAGGAGCACAATATTGCCGAAAATATTTTATACGTAATTATTATACCATATTGAATCATTAATACACTTTGAATGGTTTAAATGCAGTTAAGCAGGGGCGGCTCTACCTTAAGGGTTCGTAGGGACCATCCCCACATCACCATGTGGAGATGGTACGTCTTTTTTATCATTGTTATGATATACCTACTTAATTACATGATTTAATTAACTAAGTATTTATTTTGTCCATCTAAACCCGTCGTTATTTATAAAGATATTTATTTTATTATAACTTATTATAAAAATAAATAAAGCAATGATTGTAAATTATGTAATGACATAATGCTGATTACTTGATATTAAAATGATTAATTAAATTAAATACGCTCTATTTCACGGTGACACCTATGTATAAATTAAGAAAGCTATGGCGCCTATTTTTCGATGACCGGGTACAACTCGGTCCCATCCCGTCGCCGCGGTACAAATCTCGTTATACAAAGGATGTGAATCCATTAGCGTTAGTATATGCTTACTGGGGAGTGATTCAAACAACCCCGAGGTGAGTAAAAAAAGCTCGCTGTATGTCATTGTAGTCTATAATAATAATTATTATTAATTAACTTAATATTTTTATATAGTAACGACTCGGATAATAATATTATTTATTCTGAAAAATTACTAATTTCCCAATAATTAAATCATATTATTATAAGTAGCTTTGTACACAATTATAATATGAGAAAGCAGGTAGGTGTGTATATTTAATAATTAATGGCTAAACCCCACCACCTAAAAAGTCGTCGAGCCGCCACTGCAGTTAAGTAAGTATATATAACTATACCTATTATGTTTTGATACTTACGTTCCAAAAACACAATAGTCAATTGAATTCGGTCCGGGAATTGAATATTTGCGTAAACCACTACTTTTATTTAATGAATAATTCACAAGAATTGAGAATGTAATTAAGAAGGATGCCCGTAGCGTAATTGGAAAAGCATACTGCCGTGATTTCAGCGGTTACAGGTTCAAATCCCGTTGGGTATCGTAATTGTATTTAAATAGATTTATTTCTAGTAGGTGATGTTTTCAAATTATGTATGATTAATATTTGCGTATTGAATCGATACTTACTCTATCTGTATTTTTTTACCATGTTCGATCTTAAGATAATAATGGGTCTCCACAGATGACAGGGTAGAGGTTGAATTAACATTTTTTTTACGATAAATGAATATTAGCTACTTGGTCAACCTATTAGATTCATACTTTGAGTCCAAAAACACATGTGAATTATCCAGACCCGGGATTTGAAACCGGGACCCACGATATTATAAACCAAATGCGTAACCGCTTGGTCATCGTGGGCGTATGAATCAATCTATTATAAAACAAATTGTAATATTATTTTATTTATTGTGTAGTCAATGTTTCGAGGATGCGAAGACTCGGGCTGGACACGTTGTTGGATGCGATGGACCTGGGAGTTCTTCATAAAGTTTATTAAGGAATCCCTGTAAGCATTTGTCCCTGGGCCGGCCCCGGAGGAGATAGTTAGATAATCGAAACATAAACGTGGGCTCCTAAAATAATACAGACATACAAAACTATGTGAAGAGAATATCTTTATGTCCGCAATTTTTTTTAAATGCAATAAAATTCGCCTTTATGGCCAATCAAAAATATGTATGCCCACCCTTGGTAGAGGCATCCCACTTCTGCTGTCAGATGTTTGACAACGCATCCAGCATCATTATTTGACGTATTGCCAATGTCCCAGTGATACTTTTTCGACATAAAAATTTTGAAGGCGGGACAGGGTGAAAGTCACCAACATCGGCTTGCTTACCATCTCTGACTGTGGATAACGACACAAGCTCAGGCGATAGTGTCTTAGAGGACGGTTGCGCAGTCGGTCATGGACTTGAATGGTCTGTAACGCATATAATGTAATATTACTAATAGTAGTTTTTGACAACGTCTCATAATATTGTAATCAAATAAACAATGAAATGCTATATTTTGTGAGGTTTTTCTAAGACAAAAATATAATATTACAATTATTCAATGTAAGATTATGTTAATATTAAGGCAGTATCCGTGGCACAGTATATTTATTTTAGTTGAGCATTATAAAGACATAAATGGGAGACAAAGATACTTCTTGATATCTCTCATACCACATGGAGATAGTCATCCTGCTTTGAATATAACTACGAATAACCTTATTAATGCCTGATTGTTTGCAAATAACAAGAGATTTAGGAAGAGAACTGGACTAATATGATATTCAAGAGCACGGAATATTGAAATTCGAATCAACATGAATGTTTCTTAATCTTATAATATAATATTACATTGTATATTTCAAAATATACCCACAAATAGTATGTACCAAATTACCATGTAAACAGAATACATTGTTCAGCTCACCGTATCAATATAGTTGTGGAAATTAAAAGAAGTCATTAATAATTGAAGGCGTCCCCCGAAAAGGGATCTATATAATACATCATGTCAAAAAGTGATTTTATTCACTAAAACGGTTCTATATCCTAGTATTGTTCACGATATTTGAAAGTTTTATTATTTGAACTGCCATACTTTTTGAGATATTAGCAACACTAAAATGCTAACCGTAGAAAAGGGGTCTATATGATTATTACCACGTTTTTTTTTACCACGTTTTTGTTAGCTCATATTCTTGTTTGTCAGGTGGTTGTTTATCCAGTACAAATCTTGCAATCGATTTTTAACTAACTTCCCGACTAGCTAGATATTTGAAACTTTTAGAATATATCAGAACACGATGCCAATGCATTCTTTCAATACTTTTAGCCATCTTTAAGTAGAATTGAATTCATTTTCAGTTAATTCTGTTTTGTATAAAAAGTTATTTCGGAAGAAATCCGTAATCCAATCCACTATTATTGGTTGCTAAGTGGGTGGTCCTAGCAACTAAATTATTAATATCTACGTGCGTTAATATGGAAATCAAAATGACATTTCAGTATTCTATATTTATTTGTTTGTTTGTTGCAAAATAGCAAAAAAATGATTTATTGACAATTGCCTTATTTGTCCTAAATTATTAATACATAGAACTGTCAAGTTTATATGATTCAACAGAAAATTTAAAAACGTTGTATATAACAAGTTCTTTTTATCTTGTAATTATTTTTATTATCCAAATAAACAAAAATAAAAAAATGTCAATGATAAAGAAAGTTGTCATGAACATAATTATTATCACAGATATACTCCAAAAGTCCGCATGATCGAATAAAACGTTTTTTCCCTCTCCTGAACCACTTTGTTTTTGTATATAGACCCCTTTTCGGGGGGCGCCTTCAATTATAACTGAATTACCGTTGTAGATGAAAAACCATAATTTTAATGTGTCAAAATATCAAGTTGTCGCATTTATTTAGTTTGGTTTCATAACGTGAGATAACGCAGATGGTGTTTATAAATTGTGAAAACAATATATATTATCAGTATCGAAGGATGCCTGTTTAAGGTTGGTAGGCTGTGGTGGGTAACTGAAAAGAACTCATAGGACAGCCATATTTACAGGACTTGAATTTTGTTCATCTTTAGTATTTTACTGAATAAGAAATATTATATTTTTCGTTTTTATAATACATAATATTATACGACAGCATTAAAAGACAGCAGGCACTACTCTTCTGCAACATCTTCTTGACTACGCTTCTAGGCGCTGTTGTCTACTAAATGGGAGGAGCTTGTTAGTTTATAATAGAAGTGCGGTTAAAAATTGGCGGAGCATGTTAGTTCACAGTTTTAACACGTATGAGTAAAATAAATATTAACTTAGAAAAAGTAACGCGGTGCGAAAAACTTCTACTGTCAATTTTATATGTCTATATTTACAAAAATTATATCGCTGTAACCACGTTAGGCTAAAATACCTATATCCTCTGGGCACATGATAGTACGACACTAGTTTTGATATTCTGTGTGTGTGTTTTTTACAATACTTGTGTAATCTTATGTATGTGTCGTATGCGTGAACTTTACGAAATTACTTGCAGTTTTTTTGTTTTATTAGTGCCATTTAGGTCTGGTTACGCAAATGGACAATCAACGTATTACATAGCTACAGAGAGATGTCGTTGGAAAATTTTATTATTTCTATAGAACATAACATAATGAAATTATTATATAAAGACGTTAATCGGCAATTACATTTTTTTTTATAAAGAAAATAGAAAATCTTACCATAGTGATTTATTGAAGGATTTTCATGATGGGTCCAAATATGTTGAAAATCTGTAACAAAATAAGATAAAACATTAATTTTCTACTTCTTCTTTTTCGACCATGTCCGATCCTAATATGATCATATGGGCCTTCACAGAATGGAGGTTTGTATTAACAGATTGTTGTTTTTATGAGAAATGGATGTCAGCCACTTGCTCAACCTATTAGGTCCATAATCTGAAGCATACACAAATTGAAAAACAATATCTGTACTTGGCAGATCTACAATTCAATACTGGGAGCCACGACGCTATGGGGCGATGCTTAAGAGGGATGTTTCTACCTACCAGAGGCACCGAGCGGAAAAATACGTGGCCATCGTGGGTGTGAAACATAATATACCTATGTTTATTATATCTCTAACAATTTATTGACAATTGGGTACAACAATCACAAAGACAAATTTAATATGCTATAAATACTCTTACTCACGATAATTAGTTACAGACGTAAATGTTGATAAATAACAACGTAAAACAGGGAATCAAATATAATTACTAAAATGAAACGGGACTGCAGAAGTAATACGCAAATAGCAGGAAAACGTGAATTCTGGGACTTAAAATTGGGGTTCCACTGTATTTCTTAATGATACTGTGGATAATGAAGCTCTCATTCAATGGAAACTTGCAATGGCCGCACTATTATTAATTTATAACCAATGACACATCCTGCTACCGGCATTTTGTTGAATTCGCATTCTACACAAACTCGCAAAATGCAAATCTTTTTTATCTCCCAATGCTAATAGGTAAATTTTATAAGTATAATGTAACTATAACCGTTCGAAAAAGTACGTATACATTTTGAACCCGAATGTTAAATTGAACATCATGTTCGCCCCCTCACTACACCCGGTCTTAATCGGGTGGGGATCCCGTGACCCAACGTTTGATCGCATCGGTATTTTTTTATAAATGGGAATGTTTCAGGAGTAGTTATCAAAAGCTAGTGTACATAAATATAGAAAATGTTATGATTGAAAATCGAGATGTAGGTATTGTAAGTATCAGATACTTGAGCCAACTGATAACTGAGAGCCAAATTACCTTATCTCCAAAACGAAAACTTTCGTGAAAACGAAATATAAGATTTTTCATGCCGGCTTTATTATTTCATGAATTTTAGGTTATTGTTATACTGAATGGGAATTTTCCACTCTCTGGATTTGAACCCGAGACTCACAACTCGTCCATCGCAGCAAACGCATTATCACTCGTCCATCGCGAGCGCAAAAAACTATTTACTCTTTTTTATTTAACAAGAATAATTGGTTAATACTTTTAATAGGCCAATTGGTAGATATATTATATTTGTCATTATTTAAAGGAGATTGATATTGTTACAATAACTTATCCACTATTTGCTGGGAGATAATATGTTAAAATGAACGTTCACTTATTTATAGTCGTACGCAAATCCAATAATAACTTTTAGAAAATCCTTTCAGATAGACCATAAACATCATTTTAGATAGGACTGTTTTATCTTGACCAGAAAGCAATAAATCCTCTACTTAAAATTTCATTTTGTTTCTTTGAAGACTTACAATTTAATTTATTGTGCCGTATTGCACCGGACAGTAGTCGGGATATTTATTTCTACAATAAGTTTAGTATTAACAATATATAACGGATATAGGTACTTAATAACAACGAAATATTTATTGTCTTTACTGGCAACACTTTCATTATATTTTCACGTATTTTATTGCATCAATAAAAATGATTATAACGTAAATCATTGTTCGAAATTCATAAATCAAATTTCTTAAGTAAGATTTTAAATTTGTTTTATTTATGATACATCTATCGAATAGAAGTTTATATTATGTAGTGGGTATAATATGATCACATGGGTCTATCTACAATAACATAGTTTTGAGATAAACGCAAATAAAGATTTTGCTACTCTAAAAATCATTAAATAAAATACACTTTACTCAACTATAAATATTGTAAACCACCACCATTGTCATCAATAAATATAATTACAGTATTATCGAAACCGGGACTAACTAAAAAATGCATTTTTCTAGGTAGGCCCCTGTGATCCTAAACTCCGATGCATAAGTTTGAGGCTCAAAATAATAGTCGTCAGCCAATAAGTTGGTATGAAAATTGCTTTGGAAAACAAATCATATAGGTATTACATCTCTTAATTAGCAGTGGCGGACTTAGGAACGCAGAGACCGATGCACCGGCAGAGCTTGAGGCCCCCACAATAAATAATGTTGTAAAGGTTGTACTTGCATTTACAGATTTTGTTTTAACGAGCAATGGATGTTAGCCATTTCTCAATATCATAGGTCCATACTCTTGACACCAAAAATATTTGCCAGACCCAGTGAGAAATACGCAAATTTTTTAAGATTTTGAAATAATTTCACATTGTTATCGATGACGGATTTGAACTGTTTCAAGGCCCTCTTTTAAATATTCTGATGAATCAATCGCGTCATATCCGTCAAAGAAAATCCACCGCTGCTCTCGAGATTCAACATTTTTTTTGAACATGTCCAATCTAATAAGATCATATTATGGGCCTCCACAGAGTGAAGTTTGTATTAACCCATAGCTTACGGGCCGCACAAAATTGTGTTTTTGCTAATTACTTTTCAAATGCAAATTAACACGTTAATTACAAAATTAATTAAAAGGGCCCGTAAGCATTTTTTTGTTGTTACGAGAGAAATGGATGTTAGCTACTTGCTCAACCTATGCTCTGACTCAAACTTCTTCTTCCATGGCGCTACATTCTGGGGTGGGATTTGGCCTCCTCCACAACCGCTCTCCACTCAATCTGGTCTCTCGCCACAATTCTCCAGTTACCGGGTCTTCCTATATGAAGCCAGTCCACTTCTACGGCGTCAGCCCATTTCCTTCGTGGACGGCCTCTGGGTCTCTTTCGTTGGGGTAGCCACTTTGTCATGATCCTTGGCGCTCTAACTTCAGGCATTGACTTAAACTCTCTGACTCAAACACGAAATGAAAATCAATATGACATGTATTTTACAAACACAGGATTCGAGCCTGGGACTTACTACGTTATAAGCCGACGCTTAAGCCGCTCGGCCATCATGGGCGTTTAACATTTAATTACAGGATACTTACTAAAATGAGTTTATGATATGGTAATCACCGCATATAAAAATCGTTTTATGAAATGTGATTCGCTCACATGGTGAGTTGTATCACGCAGGAGTACCGAAGTTTACGGTAATATTTAGTATCTATAAAGAATAATATTTTTCAAGTTTGAGAAACATTTTAGCGAGAGCATTAAAAATCAATCGATGGGACCAGTCGAGATTTGTCCAGGGGCGTACCGCAGATGTTTTCCGAGTGATAAAATTGATTTTGACGCCCCCGCTTGCGCCTTCCCATTGTTCGCCGCGGCACGTGGGCGCCCTTGGCTATGTACATATAATTTACATACACTTTGTTGTGTGTTCATTCAAACCTAATTGTTGATATATTATTCACTTTGGTACAAAAATGTCGTGACTTGTTCCATCTACGGTATTTTAAATATCATACTATAGATTCGCGTTGAAATTATTTTTTAGGCAGGTACTTACATACTTTAAAAAAAAGATGACATTTCTTCTGTCAGCAATATACCGCAATTTCAGTTACGAGGCGCCCCATTTTGTATAATAGTTATTATCTATGGACGAGTTCCCAAACTACGGGTCCTGACCAGTAACGTCACATGGCAAACTGCTGCCTCTAGGCAGAACCAAAATGCCGTCCTTTTTTATAAAGTATTTTTTAGCATCCTTTCATGACTTTGATATCTAAGAAATATGTTGTATGGATACATTACTAACAAAATATATTCCACTAAAACTAATTTAAATGCCATTTCTACTGAAACGGTTTCAGATACATTAACAATTCAAGTGACAACTTTCAAAACTCGCGAATGACTGGTAAACATATTTGGATAAATTATTTAGATAGGTATGTCTGCACGTATAATTGCTGGTCATCAAGGACGTGATGTCCAGGTAAAATGGAAGTAAACTAGACATCACGAACCCGACAAAAATTAGTCCTGTTAAACCTTCTATGTTAATCAACACATTTTGTTTCCAACCATTGTTTGAATTTTTGCAACCAGAGTTTTGCTGAATGTTTTAATGAAAATATATTTCCATTATTACTAAGCTTAGGTACAACTATATATACCTAATGATTCTCCTCGATTTGCCGCCCTTCGAGTAACTGCCGCCCCCAAGCAATGCTCAATCTGCCTACCCCCATGGGACGTCACTGGTCCTGACTCCAAGGGAGGTGACAAAGTGTTTCATAGGGGGTCGCAAACTATTATAATATTACAAAAGATTTTAAAATCAAATAAGTGTAGCATTTATTGTCATTACTTTATAATTAAATTATACGTAACTGCGGTTCCTTTTGGATGAGTATATTGACCGAAATAACTGTTAACATAAATGACTGAAACATCGTAAAGTTAAGAAAAACCCATTTTTACTACTATTATTATGGAGTGAATGTAAACACACATTTAATTAGTATGTTAGTAACATTTCAAGCGACTATTATAATGGAAATAATACAAGATTAAGAAAGCCTAATAATTAAATGATATTGATTAACATACCACTTCTTTTACTTGGTTAAGTATATGTAAATTGTATGTATTACATTTCACCGTAGCACAGTTCACCGTGTGCTTTCTGACCGTTCGAATACTATACGGTCATCTCTATAGCAACGAGATGAAAAAAATACGCGTTGTTCGTGGAGCATTGTAGACAATAATGTACTTATCTAATCTAACTTAACCTAACTTAACATATCCTAACAAATAATCCAGGATATCGGCTATTTTCATAATTTGTTTTCTACTGGATTCCTGTAAGCCGCCAAGAACCGTGTTTTATTCGACATGAATTTTATCTCGGTACTAGATGACCCTAAGAGGTTGGACGGTTTTTACTATACGACCATTTTTCACGGGTTTAAAGGGTGATACGGTGAACTGAATACGTACAAATTTACGGACACGCTTTTACTTAGCTAGAATATACATATTTATTCTGGCAACAATAAACATCAACTTTTTACTACACTAAATCAGCCCTTGAAATGGAAAATTTTACGAACTGGAGCGCTCAATAAATTTACCGAAAATATTAACATAATTGTTATGCAATTTTGTGTGTATTTTATAAAAATAAGAGGTAGATTTATTGTTATATTGCTAATGTATTATGTATATATCAAATATTTTTTTCAACAATACGGAGCGATATTTTGGGGATTGTATGAGCCAGAACGGCGCTCCGGTGCGCTCCGCTCCATTTCGAGCCCTGCACTAAATATATTATTAACAGATATGTACCCAATAAATGAAATGCATTGCACTGTGTTTCTTTCCTTTTGACCATTGTCATCAAAAAATTTTGACGAATTTACGAAGAACATTCAATACTGTTTATTTAAGCATGAAAATCATCACAATATTTTCTATCAACGGTGAAAAATATTTACTAATAATATGAATATTATGCTTTGAAACCATAAAAAGGTGAGAATATTCCATGTGTCTGATAGCATAAATTGGTTTCAAAACTAAGTGACATTTATACCATGTAAATCTCTAACGTCATACCTGTTTCGCATCTGATTACAGGTAATATTTGTATTAAAATAGGTATATTATTGATTGTCAAACTGTGTGAAATTCAAATTGATTATTAGTATTCCATGTTTAAATCGTCTTGATGACGTCGCGTATGTTTACATTTATAACGTGTACAAGAAATAGTTTTAATTTCTCATTTTTGATTTTCTCATGATATATGGGTAAAAAATATGAAGTAAGTGCCTATACATTTTTTTAGTGGAGTAAATGTCGACGTATTTATTGTAGATATATTTTTTAAATCAATTATTTCATCAATCAATCATTAAATTACGGTGGCGGCGCGGCTTAAGCGTTGAACTATCACGCCGTGGGTCCCAGGTTCAAAGCCTGGGTCTGGCAAGTACACATATTGTTTTTCAATTTGTGTGTGAGTCAAGGTATGGACCTAATAGGTTGAGCAAGTGGCTGACATCCATTTCTCGTAAAAAACAAAATCTGTTAATACAAACCTCTACTATGTGGAGGCCCATATGATCCTATTAGGATCTGACATGGTCGAAAAAAAATAATTAAATATTGGTTTAGAAAGATAAACATAGATCGAAGGTAGAAAAATTAAGAGCACCCACGATCTGGACAGAATAATAGTTTCTGATAACTGAAATATATTTTTTATTATTTTTTGAATATATTATACTGACACCTCCGAAGGGAGATGAGGAAGCTTTAGGTCCTCACCTCAGAGTAACGTTTTATAGTTAAGTTGATAATAATAAAATTGTTGTTCCACTGTACGTTATACGCTATAAACACGGTTTCATTTTGCCTAAAAATAGGCCCTCTGTATATATCATTATCACAGAACAGATAATAAATAGAATACCGATAGGCTATATTCAATACGCCGCATATTGAAGCAGGCTTTTGAATGTGTGAGTGTCCTACGAAAATGAAGCACGCATTATGCACGTGCAATAGTGTGTGTAATACACCAACATTAAATGAGTGTAAATGCATAAACCGAGAGCAGTTTTCAGTATTCGACGTAAAACGTATTCTTGACACGTGTGTAAGTTTAACACGGATTCTTCTTTACTCAAGTCGGTTGCCTGCTAACGCATTACCCGTTATGTATTTCAGTTCCCATTATTTCTGAGTTCCCTGATCATTACTGTGAGGTCTTTTACCTGCCTGATTCAAAATCTGATACAGCGCATGAAGAAAATGAACGTGAAACAAAATTGTATCACAAAATATAATTAACTATCATGGCAGCATAATATACAACTAGATGTTCAATATAATCTAAAAAAAATTGAAAAAAAGAAGAAATTTTAAATACAGAACATTCGAAATAAGTGGAATGAATTTTCTTGCTAGGTCAATGAATTGATTATAACACGAATAGTCGCAAAACCTGCTATTTTTAAAAAACCTCCTTATTGTAAATTACATAAAATTTCCTTGCGAATTTGGGGATTTGTGATCACCGCATAATGATAAGAAAATACAATTATATATACGTAGTAAATATGAAATGCAAACCACTTTTTTGTGATTTTATGACCGTGAGAAGAAGTCGCCAGATTGGATTTTGTACATAACTCTGAAATGTTTATTTGATACTTTTTTTGTGAGAGATTTGTGTATTAATTTGATTATAGAAGAATGGTAACACAAATTTCTTAAAATTAGTATTTAGGTCTGTAATATTTGATTTTGTTCGTATTTTTCCACGTTTTGAATGATTACTTTGCAGTATGAGTGCCATTATTAATAATTATTAAAATTTATGTCTGGCGTGTATGGTGGAAATACTTCTATACATTTTTTTCTAATTGGCATATTTCTAAGATTTAAAAAGTTATGCATTCGAATACAGACACATTAACATGGCGATGCGGATACAATAAAGTAGAGTTCGGCTAGTTTGAGAACGCGCTTCGTTGGTGGTGCTTTTGAATAGTTCTGAGATGCAAGATAAATGTGGTGATTGATATTCAGTGTGACATTTTAAATATTCCCCGCCCGCTGTTATGAGCCGTGTTAAGATCACTCTTAACATAGCATTTTATTTAATGTAATCGTTCAACTTAAAAAAAGGAGAGATATAATAAAGCATTGGGAGATAAAAAAAGATTTGCATTTTGCGAGTTTGTGTGGAATGCGAATTCAACAGAATGCCAGTAGCAGGATGTGTCATTGGTTACAAATTAATAATAGTGCGGCCATTGCAAGTTTCCATTGAATGAGAGCTTCATTATCCACAGTATCATTAAGAAATACAGTGGAACCCCAATTTTAAGTCCCAGAATTCACGTTTTGCCGCTATTTGCGTATACTTTCTGCAGTTCCGTTTCATTTTAGTATATTTGATTCCCGGTTTTACGTTGTTATTTATCAACATTTACGTCTGTTACTAATTATCGTGAGTAAGAGTATTTATAACATATTTGTCTTTGTGATTGTTGTACCCAATTGTCAATAAATTGTTAGAGATATAATAAACATAGGTATATTATGTTTCACACCCACGATGGCCACGTATATTTCCGCTAGGTGCCTCTGGTAGGTAGAAACATCCCCCTTAAGCATCGCCCCATAACGTCGTGGCTCCCAGTTTTGAATTATAGGTCTGCCAAGTACAGATATTGATTTTCAATTTGTGTATGCTTCAGATTATGGACCTAATAGGTTGAGCAAGTGGCTGATATCCATTTCGCATAAAAACAACAATCTGTTAATACACACCTCCATTTTGTGGATGCCCATATGATAGGATCGGACATGGTCGAATAATATCTAATAATAACAATTTCAATGCATGATATTATTTAAAAGAATTTCAGATGCATGTGTGCATTCTATTTATATACGTAATGACTGCAGTATCCCATCAAATGACTGCATTGCTAAGTAAAAAGACAGTGTATTTAGTTGTTGCAAAATTGTTGTAGGGGAACTTAAGTTTAAACTACATTTGAAGCGCCTAGTTTCAAAAGCCCCTAAAACGATTTTAAGTAGTTTTGAGAAAAATGAGAAAAACTATTTCATGTAGATTTGAAAAAAATTTAGAGGTATTTGAAAACTACGCCCTACCATTTTAGCGGGTTTTGAAAATTACCATTATTTATGATCACAATTACGTATTGGCGGTTTTTGGCGTTTTTTAAAGATCAATTTTGGCCATCATATAGCTAACAAAAATATCTATCTAAATACATATCTAACTCAAAATTTTTCAAAAACCATTTTAGTGGCTTTTGAAACTAGGCGCTTCATTTTCTCTTATACTATGTATAATTAAATTTAGAGATTATGTCAAAACAATCCAATAATTTTACATAATATAAGAGAAAATGTAGTTTAAAACTTGGGTTCTCCTACAACAATTTCACTACCACCAAAAACATTGTCTTTTTACTTAGCATGGCAGCTGATTACATAACGCGAATATTAAAGTTTGTTGTTTTGTCTCAGTAAATATAAACATTATTAGTTCAAAGAAAATAAACATTCTCAAAAAGAAATGAAAGAACACATTGATATAATATGCTCTCTAAACTAATTTGAATGATTTCTAATAAAAAAAATATTTATTTTAGTAATATTTTCAATATTCCAAATGTTCGTGTTATTACGTTTATCAATCACGGTCATAACCAAAGTATTTGATGTTTGAAATATTAGTTTTAGTCAGCGCTCGAAATGGAAAATTTTACGAACCGGAGCGCTCGATAATTTTACGAAAATATTTACATACTTATCTAACTTTATGAGTAGGTATTTTATAAAAAAAGTGTGTTAGATTTTGGATATGACCAATTTCGCTCAGACGGTCAAATTATTTTTTCACGAGACAGCGAAAATTTTGAGGATTTTATGAACCGGAACGGCGCTCCGGTGCGTTCCGGTCCATTTCGAGCCCTGGTTTTAGTTTCAGAAAGATGTTATGTAAACGCATAAAAATCATCATGGTGTGCAAGATTTAATTGATTGAAATCAGTCATCAGAAGATATTGAAGATATGCAGATTTTCGTCGTGTTCACATCAAATATTAAATAAATTAATAAATAAAGTTGACAAACTAATCATAAGTTCAATTAATATTTTATGTTTTTAAATAACCGGAAAAATTGAACATACATATTATTATATTCCTCCATAAACATTACATTGTAGCTCATCACACTCATGTAGTTTCCAAAAATTGTACGGCTCCTCTAATAAATTGTCCCAGGACTGTACAGTACTGTAAGACGTATTGCATTTGCTCTGGCTGATAATAATATATTTACATACAATAATCAAAAATACACATTCAGTATACATAGCTTTATCGATGGTTTATTCAAAGGCGTGAGGTAATTTATTCTTCCAAGTTATTTGCCCATGCCTCTTTCAAATGTCAAAAAATGCAGCACCATAAATTTTAAGTAACCATCACTTACAAGCTACAGCTAAAATATTATTATTTTACATGGCGTTTTTACACCTATGCATTAAAAGTATTGACGATCGATTATAATAAGATGTAGTATGTCTTTACTTAATATATTACCTACGTATATAATATAAAATTTTATTCCGGAATAAATACTTAGTTTTTTAAAGACCAAAGTTATTTATTTATATTAAGTAGGTATTATAGTTATTGGTTTATTAATATCTTAGACCCGCTACATTACCTCACCCTTTACCTATACGCGTGCATGAATTTACTGGCATCAATAGTGTGTAAATAAAACTGTCGCGATAATAAATCTGTTAACATGCTAAAGTGCTTAGGTACTGTATTGTGTTAACGTATCAATGATGAACCATTTGCTCTATTACATGAAAACAAAAATTGCCCACACAATAATTAAAGATGGCAGGCACGCACACAGAAAAATGGTTTGAGGGGAGGTGTCCATTTTGAAAAATATCCATAATTTTAATATTTACATGCTTCCAAATTTACGTCGCCCACTACTTATAGTTTCTCGTTGATTGAACCGTGGATAACCGTAATTTCCAGGTACATTTCCCATACTCAGATACTCCGCACTTTGAGTCTAGCGATAAACACATGGGCCTCAGATATAACTAAGGATGTTCTTAGGTATATCGAGCTGTCGTATCCACAAGTGGTTTTCGAATGAGTGTGGCTTAAGGGTTATAATTATTAGGATCGTTAGTGTTCGTTTGTAACGTCCGCGCTGTGTTGTATTTTAAGCATGCCGCATCTGAATATTAAAGCAAATATTGGATGCCCCAGATAGTTGCACCAATTTATGAGTGGCATGGCTCTTCCAGTGGCCACAAGTCTTGCGTTTCGTAGATTGTCAAGAGGAACGGTACCGACCCGTTAAGAAGGTTGTTCGAGTCTCTAAATACTTTGTATTTTTCTTCTTTCCCGGGGGAGAGGGGGTTCGAAATCGAAAACACCTCCCTTGTGTGCGCGTCTGAAATATGGTGTTTTATTGGATATTACAGTATCTTCCAATAAAGTGATAACCCGTTAGAAGGTTCTGTTCAACGAAATTGATCACTACCTATGTTCATTAAATAATGCAAAATGCTTATACATTTTGTGACAAAAGAATCCCTGTGTAGGCTTTATAAAGCACAATCTGTCAATTAGAAGAGTCGTAAATCAGGGCAGCCAACTCGACTGTATGAGAAAATCTACTCTCATCAATCCAGGATGACAATATAGCCACAAGAAAATAATAATGTCAGTCGTGCTTGTTTTATTTTAGAGGTTATCTTTATTCATTAGTTTGCAGGAGTTTTTATGCATTTCATTTCTTCAATATTTTTTCTCAATGCCTTCTGAAATATTAATTGAATACATACATACCAAAAATGTATGTTAATTGTATTTAATGAGAATCCGGCTAGACGGCAGATCAGTGTTCCGCAAATATTTTTACATGCTGGTACAAGTTTACGAAAATGACAAAATAATCTGAACGGTAGATAACAAACGCACGATACAATATTGATTGGAAGACGTTCTAACTCAGAAATTTGACACGACACCAACATGGCGATAAATCATAACTACCCGTAATATTGTAAGTCTTTTATGCACACACAGCCTCGACCTTCTGCCAAAACGGATAAACATCATTATCATTTTACAAAGAAATAGCGATTTCCGATTGGTGTTTAAGTTAATAAGAAGGCGGAATTAATGGATAGGTATATTAATTGTTATTTAAAAATATACAAATGCACATTATCCCAATTGTTGGTATATTATTACATAGCCTGGAATGTCGGATTCCGGAGTCCTGGAAGGCCACTAAATACTATCTATCGAGTGTATACGGCAGAGCTACGGGATGCTGGTATAACCTGGAACGATGCAAGAAGACTGGCGAGCGACAGGGATACTTGGAGGCGCCGCATGGTGTCCATATGCTCCAACTAAGACGCGGATACAGCCGAAAAGAGAAATGCCATTTCAATAAATGATCGCTGCCATTGGAAATTTTTGCTATCTCGTGATCTGACGTTTGTACTAGGTTGAAATGTGACTTGCACGCTGTAAAAATAGTATGCAACGTAATAGCGGCGACTTTTTAAACTGTCCACAAGCGACATTCATCCAGTGTGCTTCCAAACTTGTTCCATGTGACAGCAGATGTCTTTTCAATCAAAAATGTTGCATGGGTGCTATGTGTGGCGCTACATAATGATTCGTGAATACCAGAAGAATAAAAACAACAACTCCGACATGATGCAGTTGACTGTTGAGACAAGTTTCTATGTGTAACACTGAAAATCGCGAAAAAACCACAAAATAAACAATTTGATAAGGAAGCAGACAAGAGTACGTAATGTGATAGTAGTCACTAAGCAGATGAAATGGCTATGGACTGGAATGTCGCTTGGAAAATGGTCAACCGCTGGAAAAATGTTGTCGTATAGTTGTATCCAAGGGGCACTGAATGACCACATGGACACCCTTAAATCCGCTGGAAAGACGAAATCATTCGGTGGATTACATGGCAGTGATTAAAGTGGAGAGAGCTAGAGGAAGCCTTCACCCAGCAGTGGATCGATCCTATCTGATGACGATGATGATGATATAATACTATATAATGTTTGAGACGTTCACGCGTGTTTTTTGTCGTGATAGATTCCTGGGTATCCACCGCGTGTACTTCTTCCTTCTTTCCTCGATGTTTCAGGCTTGTAGCAGAAGCCATTATCAAGAAACGTAACGTAACATAGAAAAGATAACGTTGAAGAAAGAAGAAAGAAGTACACGATATACTACCAATTTGTATTTAATAAAAAAGTATCAATTCGTCATATTCCAATAAGATAATCCAGTTAGTCGACTAAATTGTAAATGAAATTACCCGGCGCTACGGTTAACCAGTACTTGATAATTCTATTGCTCTACCCGATTATATCGTATAACATGCAAGATTGAGGATGAATAAAATACTATATTTTATAGCGTATAAGATAAGTAATTCATAATATAAATACATCTAAAGCGTTTCGGAATGAAAACAGTTTTAATAGTTAAGGAATATGTACTGGCATTACGACCTATACATGAGTGAGAAAAACGAGAGAGGGAGACGTGTTGATTGACTAACATTAACTCGTACACAAAGCAATAAACCCTCTGTAGTCAATTATTCATTTATATGGAAATTTATAATAATCTCAGTATAACCTGATTATTGACATTGGTAATTTTGACTTGTTCCGTGAATACTATGGTATGGTCAGGGATGACTGCCGCCCGGGTGCATTCCCTTAATTGCCACCCTCTCCGAAATAAAAATATATTTTTAGTGGAAATATGACAGAAATTGAAACGTTTTTTATTGTTATCAAAATATATAAATAACAAATATAATGAAATATTTTACTTATTAAATAATATATATTATGTATCGAATGACGTGGAAGAGAATTACAACTTTTTTCAACGTAAAGTTTCTAATATTATCATAAAAAGGTTTTTCTAATTTTTGCCGCCACCCGAATTCTACCGCCCGGGTGTTTTGTAACCCCGCTTGGCGCGCTTCTTGGCATAGTTTTTGTTATTACCCCAAAATCAAGTTTTATTAAATGTCATTGTCCGCGTCTAAAGTAAACATAAACAATCTTATTGATATTATAATGAAATAATTACCAGATATAAAGAACTTTTTATATATTTTTATATTTTCTGAAAAAACTTTTCATTGTACTTGATAGAAATACTGAATAAATATAGAATACAGAAATGTCATTTTGATATTTCATATTGATTTCCATAGTAACGCACGTATATATTAATAATTTAGTTGCTAGGATCCCCTTAGCAACCAACAATAATAAGTTTCCATACAAAACAGAATTAACTGAACATGAATTCAATTCTGCTTAAAAATGGCTAAAAGTATTAAAAGAATGCATTGTCGTCGTTTTCTGATATATTATAGAAGTTTCAAATGTCTAGATAGTCGGGAAAGAGAAGAAAAAGTAGAGTAAGAAAAAATCTGTACCGGACAAATAAGAATACGAGCTAATACAAACGTGGTAAAATACATTTCTCTCAAGATAAAAGAATTGTGTTAGGTGTGTACTTTTAAATTTGATATTTTTTTTGCTAGCCGGGTTTCGACTTTCGGCATCTTCAGGCAACATGCGTACCCATCAATGGAAAATGTACACACAGACATAGAATACGGTTAATTTTAATCATGTTTATATAACAGAAAAATATAATAAAAGAACGCGAAAGAAGCAAGTATTGGATATTTGAACTGTTTAAAAATACCCTAGCGATACATAAGTAGATGAGATCTTCACTATTAATACATTCTGGAAGCGCATTAAAATGTCATTACTCAATTTATTCCGTAAAGAATTCCGAATTAGGTAAAGTGTTGAAATTAGCTATATAATGACAATTTTCATTAAACATATTAAATAAAACAAATAAACGTCGTTGATGAGGTGTAATCACAAATTAGTAAACTAAATGAACTGGGGTATAAAAGTGGCGAAGATGCCGAAAGGCAAGGGTTACAAAAAATACTCAAATGGAATAGTATATATAAATCAATTGGAATTTAAATTCAAATTCCATCAAGTATCCTCTGTTGATAGTATTATTTTTAAAAATTAATAATAAATTAATAAAATCAGTACTAAATTGTGTACTGAAAATAGCACACATAAACTAGTATTCTTCTTCACCAGTACGTCATCATTTAGCTATCTGACAGTCTTCTCCATGGCATGGCTCCACCCCTCTCAGCATTTAGAGGTACACAGGGAATTTATCAGTGTAAAACTTATCGCATTATTGATAACGGATATCCCGTTTAAAGAAATATTCGTCGATCGGATTAATAATAATGTCGAAAAAAATGTAAACATTAGTGAATCAATGAATATTGAACGACGAACGATCTGAACAAACGCCTACGTCACGTGAATATAAAGTTAATAATATTTATTGGGAATACTTTATCAGTTCGTGTATTCATAATATTGTATAGTATAAAGAAACCATTAAATGCCTAATTATATTATACTAATTGTTAATCGATTAATTATATGAAATATTATTATTATTGAACATATATATAATTTAGAAAAACACTTTCTGAGAGCATATAATATTATAACCAATAGAAAAAATCTTCTTTGAAAAAAGTAAGCCAACCCGACGGGGAATCGAACTCCGTATCTCCCAGATTTACGCCCTGATCCTCTGCATTACCATTATGCTACGAGGTGACATACTAATAGCGACAAATTTTAACTATTGGTCAATTTTAATACCTACTTATCAGTAATCAAAGTAATAAGTAAATAGTTACCTACTTTGATTTAAGAAACAAAAATCGATTGCCAATGTAGCTTTTGGAAGAACACTGATGAGTAGGTATTAAAATTGACCAATAGTTAAAATTTGTCGCTATTAGTATGTCACCTCGTAGCATAATGGTAATGCAGCGGATCAGGGCGTAAATCTGGGAGATACGGAGTTCGATTCCCCGTCGGGTTGGATTACTTTTTTTCAAAAAAGATTTTTTCTATTGGTTATAATATAATATGCTCTCAGAAAGTGTTTTTTTAAATTAAATATGTTCAATAATCAGTATGATATATTCTTAAATCTTGTGAATTATTCGTTGAATAAAAGAAATAGTTAATTATTATTATTATTATTATTATTAAAATCGAATAAATAATTATTAAATTTAAGTTGTGCATTTACAGCCATTCAGCATTATTGCCAATTTAAAAATGAATTAATTAATTATCGGGAAATATTTTTTTGAAATTAGTCATAATAATGATGTCGTGACACGATGTGACAACACTAACTGTAAGTTAAACAACTGTCATTGTGGTTTCGTTTATGCGTGTAATAGCTATTGACAATTTAACGTATTTTTTTTATTCTAAGCATTTATAATCCTCTTAGACTTGCAGTGTTTGAGGCATAAAGGTTTACCGAGGTATTTATGGCATCCACTGAATAAGATTTGAAACAACCAAGGCGATAGAGATATCCACGTCTGTTCGGATGTATTTATTGACTCATAAATATATAGTCAGAGACTTAGATAAGTTATAAATCAAGGGGCGAAGCGCGACCAACTAGCCTCGTACATAACTAAAAACAACTCATAAACCTTCGATAAATTCAGCTGTTAGGCGTTTTACGATAATTATTGTTTCCGAAGAATAAGAAAGTCATTATATAATTGCATTATACGTGAACACAAATATTCACTTTAACAACAACAAAACTAATTGAATATTGTTATTAAAATAATCTATTGTCTATGGAAAGACCAGAGGCAATAATAGTGTTATTATCTTTCACATTTAATATACAAAATCAATGAAAACCATACCTATTTTGTATGTAGTAACATTCATATCGTATTTATATTTTCATCTGTTATCTGCGGCGTTCCAATTTTAAAAAACATTATTTTGAAGGCGATGACAAATGAACAATATAAAAACCAAATGAAAATAGCGTTACGTCAAAATCCCTATTATTATGGGGAACATTTTGCAAAGCATGGAAAAGATAAAAAAAGTGCCTAAACACGCTACTGATGGCCATATATTATAAAATCTATATATGTAGGTATCCTTTTATATACATAAAATGTATTATTGTAAACGGTGTCGTGTGAAATTGATAATATATTGGCGATAAGATGTCCGTGGTTATAGAATCTTTTAAAATTACTCTTTTAACCAAACGAATAAGTATGCCGTTGATTTTATTATATTATTATGTATATTGATAATATTTATTAAACTTTCCATTGGACTTTGCAATCGACTAACAGTTTCGCATTATATATTATTTGACTTGCTATATGTGTATTTTAAGATGGTTCAATACACTGATATCCGACTGTATTATTGTCGTGACAGTGAATAAAAATGTTACTTTTCATAAGAATTATATAATATAACCTAGTTGACGATCATTTAGAATTCACCTCGTGAATTTCCTGGATGCCGCAACTCTTGAGTTATACTATATTATTATCTTAAAGTATATCCTTCCCATCTGAAAGTGAGTCGTTCTGATTTCGCAAAGTAATATTTGAATACAATAAATACCTATTTTGAATTTAAAGATTTGTTTAATTTGTATCGTAGATGGACCCTAAATCAGTCGTACAATGGCCGTTCAAGTACTTGAAACCATCATTACGTACATCCAGCTTTACTTAGAACGCGTGGACAAACAAGCTTTGATCGGAAGTATACTACCTACAAGAGAAAAGATATATGTTATCGTCAGTACCTACTAATAATTAAAGCTTTCGCGTAAGAAAGCCGTCCACCCCATCCCCGCTTCGCTGTATTTATTGCTGTCAAACGTAAATATAACACGTGATGTCCGTTTTAAAACACGTAAGTACTAGTATTTATCTCCAGTTATATTTCTATATTTTGTTAACGTTTTAACGTTTCTTCTTCTTCGCTGTAATCAATGTTATCAATGGCTATTTTCTTTAAAGAAACTAATACGAGGCAGTTGCTTTGTCAAAGACTGGCAATTTAAATAGCTGCTTATTTTTCACAACTGATGTGATAAATGTGTAAAAACCTTGACAACTAAAATATCGCTGTATTGTCGACAATTATTAAATGATTTATCGCATAGGTAAGATTTTCTGGCCACCACATATTTAAATATTCACTGATAGTTATGAATGTTATGGTTTGTGGATATTAAAATATGTTAAGGCTATACTTCAGCTGAGGCATGGTCTAAAACGATCGTGACTAGGCGATGCGCGAATTGTGCAAATGCCGCGTGCCGAACGAAATATAATTTGTCATAAAAATTCAACATGCGTCCATTTAATGTTATGCTTATTATAATATTAGTAATACTAATAGTATATTCATTGACATGTTTTCTTTTCAAGTACATGTGTAACGTTTTTTAGTCATCTTTACACGATTTAAGAATATATTCCTCCGACGCCATCACAAAACAAATTGACGTGCTCGCATCTCGACTGTCTTTCTCCGATTGGCGACTAGTGCGAAATTTCGTTCCACCTACTGTTGAAAATTATTTGCCGTTTCACTTATGTATGCTCTTAATAATATTGTTCATCACATATCACATAACGATTTATAAATAAAAAGTTAGAATATTGTAATATTGGTGTTTTTTCTTCTTTAGAGTCCAGAAAAAGAGTGACCATTTTTACAAGTGTTCACCTGTAATTATTTGCAATGAAAAACAATGAAAATCCATCGGGCAAGATTGATATGAATATAAAGGAATACAACACTAGATTGTTTCCTGCCATCGATGAGTGTCGAAAGTTAAATTTAACGACGAGGTTTGACCCATTTAATGTCCTTGACGTCAGTTCTGTTGTCTAGCTATATGCCTATCGAAAAATGCCTGATCTGGCAAGAAAAACGCTAAATTGGCAACGCTGCTTTCAAACGTACTAAGAAATAATTATGTATATTGTGAATGTATATAATATAGTTTAAGATCACTATATATATTGTTTTATTTTACCACTTGATGGCGTTAAAGTTTTTAATACACTTTAACGCGAGGCATGCAGTTAAAAAGGACGTCACAATTTAAATTATAAAGATGTTAATAATAAAAATTGCTCTTCCCCTCTCTCTCATTCAAATATGGACGAATACCTGTATCAATTTACATTTTTTGTGATACTAATTACATATTGTAGATAATAAATAATTTCTGTCTTAAGTTTATTATCAAGTCTTTGCATGTAGTTGAGCTTTTTTTAGTCATAGCTAAATTAAAATTACAATCTTATTTATTTTTAATTGACAAAATGACATGTCAATACTGACAGCATTATTAACGACCTCGTAATTATATTTTTCATTGGTCGGTCAGTCATTGCAGTGGAGCACTTTCTAGATGATGCGACGTTTGAGAAACATTAATTAGTTATAGAAGAATTTCAGTGAGCTGACATACTAATTTAATCTATTTATAAAACATATACAAAGGGTAGTTGAATTATTAATCTTCACTGCGCTGATGATATATACAGTTCTAGAGAAGAGTGCAAGTTGTTTATCCCTGAAGCAAGCAGTCATCAAGAATCAAGATGTTGTACCAGCAAAATGCCGTTTATAAGGTTGTGGCCGCAGGTTATAGTCATGGCCCCCACAATCTAAAGCGGGACCCAAGGCTAGGATCTTTGTCAGCCCCCCCTACCTATCGCCAAGGTTAAAGGCAGTGTGACGATCTACAGTAGCGTTTTCCAAATGGTGTTCACGGTAAAATTAAGGGAATCAAGTTGAATTATGGAGTTATCAAGTGATGACACGATTAAAAATTATGTCGCACAACCACACATTTAAAAATATAAACATCAATAAAGGAAAACAGCGCCGCAGGCGACTTTTTTACTATTAGAGCAAATTTGTGATGTGTGTTTATCCCACTTATTTGGTCGACTCGCCACGCCAGGCTCCTCATGAGCCCGGGCCCCCAGGCTATAGCCCTGTCAGCCCCCCCTTGTGGGGGCCATGGTTACAGTGCACTGGTAGGATTTTGCATTACAATACTTAGATTAACTGAAATAATTATTGAATTAATTACATGGTTTTATATAAATTAATGTCATAGCGGACGGACACTGCCAGCTATTGAACACTGTATAGAAATAGCACATATGTTATTTAACTGAGCTTCAATATTTTTCTCACAGGTCAAGCTACGATAGCACCCAGAAAATTTTAAGAATGTGACATTATTTATTGAACATATACCCAGGTTCCCACCACCACCCGCCATGTATGTACAGCCGTGGATATGCACGGCCGCCTTCCATGACGCTATAAACGTGTTTTAACGAAGTGATTTTAAATGCTCTACGTCCCAAGTCGTACGGGCTGATGCTACAACCATGCACCAAAATAAAATTTGATTTACGCATCCTGAATATCCGCATACTGAGTGTCACGAGTTAAAATATATGAGTTTACAGAGAAGTCGGGACTATGCCGCTCTCCATACAACACTGCAAATTTCTCGAATGACGCAACGTTGGCCTCGGCTGCTATCAGATCTGCGTGGCCAATTGAGCCCGTGTGAGGACGGGCCCTGGCAAACAGCACTGCTCGTTCGGGTTCCATAAGCGGGCAATTCCAGAGGACGTGTTCAACGTCTTGGTGGTCATGCCCGCAGGTACAACCCAGCCCATCTACTATGAAGCTAAACTCGTAGAGTCTGGCTGCAAAGTTGCCATAGTCGGTGAAGAACTGGCTAGTTCAGTGCAAAGGTGGGAGTCTTCTAGTTTGGTGATCGCAGAATACGTCTGAAAAAAAAACGGTAAGTGTCCCGCCCCTTGACGGAGGCCGTCCACCTCGCTTGCCATGCCGCATATGCGGTCTTGTACACAATGTCGCTTACAGTCTTCCTGTAAAGAATGTCCTCGGATCTCTGCGGTGGTGTCAGATGGACACCGGCGAGTATGTTGCCGACCCCCCTCAAGAGGAGGGTGATCGATCCTCGGGCTCGGACTTGGACGCTCATGCTGTTTAATCTAGAGACTAGAAGGCTGACTAATTAGATTATATATAGTATACAAGACATGGACGATAGTAAATCGTCGAATTAATGTGAAGCAATTAAAAAAAAAAACGCAGGAATAGAGGCAGGTCAAACATAACCTGTTTTATTTTTGGCCATTCTGTTTAATATGCCATAGCTTTAACTATTCAGTGATTATATTTTATATTTCGTTATACAAACAAGTCTAAAACAATTGTATTCTACCTTCATTTTATTATATGCTACTAATTGATACAATAAAATACAGGTCGAGATCATGTCATTTCTATTTATCTGCTTATTACGAAAATTTATAAGAAGATTCTGGGAACCTAAAATATGTCATTTTACTTTTCACAAGCTTCGTCACTTTAATATTATGTCAACACATTTACAATAATTAATGTACTTAAAATATTAATTATTACATCTTTGACTAGGTACTTGTTTAGTCACTTTTTCTACCTGTTAGAAATTGTCACGTATTAAACAATCACTCATTAAATTTTATGGGATTCTCGTTTTCACCGTATAGCAGTTCGAACGATGTAATGTATCATAGTAATGTATGCCATTATTCATTGTATTGTTTATACTATAGATATATATATATAACACTGTCGGTTAGTAGTTGATATAGATAAAATATGGACAACTGGATATTATGTCCATATTAATCAATAAAGGATGCACGAAAATTAGTGTTATTAATTTTAATAGCGAAATTTATATCTCACATCGCTTCACTAGAATATAAAACTTATATGATGTTTTCGAGTGGCGGTTCATTATATATTCATTCTGAGTTCTCATCATTGGAAGCAACCCCCGTCCCGATCGTAATTCTGCCACAGTACTACTAATCAGGACAGTAAGATAAAGGTGGATATGTGGAGTGTGTGAAATTTCCTCAGTTCATGAAGTACACTTTATGGCACATAACCAATCAGAATCATCTCATGACTGGAGTCCGATTTACTTTCCTACGTCTGTATAATACTCTGGATTAGGGAATCCAATCCCGAGCCAAAATTCTATTCCCGGGATTACAATTTGACAATCCCGGGACTGGTCCCGGGATTGGCATTTTTTTCATTGTTAATATAAAATTTTTATATTTACAAAATAACTGATAAAATCGGTGAAAAATAAATGTAGTATAATTTATACTATTTAAGACATTTATTGTTATTATTGTATTCGTTCAATCTTGGAAATACATAAGTTTAATGGAGTAAATAATATTGTAATATAAATATTAATGTGAATTTAATATGAGATTGCTGTTTCTGATAGTAAAGGCTTAATGAATGGGTTAGCGAGATTTAAGATAGTAAAGCAAATCATGGTGTACTTATGGCCTTTCCGCTTCATAAATCTAATTAGTCAGCCAAATATGAAACTGCCGTAAAACGTATGAGATCATGGTGGAATTACTTTGTTAATAGTGCGAAGCATTGTTTTTTTCAATCTTTCTCATTTTTATTAATTTATGTGAAAAAATAAAATGAATCGGCAACTTATACATGGGTATAAATTAAACTTCATTCAAACTCAGCTTATTTCTAATGTAGTTATTTGTTATTAAAAGTATTTTTTATGTTATATTTTCGTTTTTATTTTATTTTCCATAAAAATTGATAAAAAAATTAATCCCGAAAGTTTCGGGATTATGTTTATTAATCCCGGGATTCATAGGTATTGAAAATAGCTCGGGATCCCGGGATTGGAATCCCTACTCTGGATCATTGTTACCATTAAAACCAAAATTTTACCATTTACCTAAAAATAAGCTAGTTAGGTCACAAAACTAGTAAATTGACCTGAAAATGCCTGGTTCTTTTTTTATATATAAATTTGATATTTTCCGCATTCCTCCCCGTCCAACCGGATGGTCTAAGAGTTTGAAGACAATTTCGGTTTATTACTTAATGACGATCGGGCCATAAAACGAAAGAAAGACAAAGCCCACCTAAGAATCTTTAATGCACAATGATATGCTACCGACGTAAGTACCTCAAACTATTGAAAATAACATACTATTTAACATATTATGTTTAGATTTATTCCATATTTCTCCACAGTCGAAAATTCAACCTTCTTACAGCCTCACCCAGAAGTCAACCTATTTTCCCTTATTTTTGTATTCCATACGCAGAACTTATATTTGTTAAAAGTAGGATTTGAAAGATCAATCCCCTATTTTTTGCTTTGTTTTGTAGGCTAGGAGAAATATGTTATCATCCTATTTAGCCCATTATATAATTAAGTGTCTAATGTAAAACATTATAAAATATATTAATAAATACTTATAGGAAGATCTCAGTCGAATATTTACCGTATAATCCATTGAAATGAAGCCCTATATCCAGTAGAAAGTTACACTAACAATTAAAACTCATTAGTATTCCTACAGTAGGTACCTATAATAGTATCCAGTGCTAAATAAACAATCAATTGCCGACATATTTATTGTTATATATGTAATATCAATAACTAATATATAATATTGCTCATTTAACAACATTTAATTGCTATCCTGCATAGACCATTGAATTTTATAATTCCAATTGCTTTACAATTAAACAGTAATAAAGATAAATTCCTTCCATCTCAATGGAAGAATAAACTACACGTCTAAACGGGAGTTCATTCTTTACAAGTTTTTTTTTTACTGTCGTTGAGGCAGTTTGCGTAATATTTATAATACATTGTATATATTGCATATTAAATATTACATACATGATACATATTGAGTATACATATTATAAAGCTTTTCATTTTCAATCGTTCAATTTTAATAAATTTGGATATATGTAGAAGGGAATTGATTTATTAAAATATAAGTATAATTTAGTCTCTAGACAATTTATAAATTCAAAGTTCAAAATTTAAGTTCAAATGTCTCTGAACAGGAAGAGCTTCGCACCAAAGAAAGCTCTCGATCAACTGCAAGAAATGTATTCTCCAATTTTATTCTTTGGTCACGTGGTAAGAAGAAATCCGAGTGGCTTGGAGAGAAGGGTGATTTTTAGTCAGTGACGTCCCGTGGGGTTAGGCAGATTGAGCGACGCTTGGGGGCGGCAGTTACTCGAAGGGCGGCAAATCGAGGAGAATCATTAAATATATGTATATAGGAATAACTACCTAAACTTAGTAATAACGGAAATATTATTCCATTGAAAAAATCAGCTCACTGGTTGGAAACAAAATGTATTAATTAGCCAAAAAGGTTTAACAAGACTGTATTTTTTTCGTCGAGTTCGCGATGTCACTTCTTGATGACCAGCAATGACACGTGCAGATTTACGAAGTATATATTTGAATTATAGGTATGTACATACTTAGGTACCTAATTAGTTTATCCAAATATTTTTTTCAGTAATTCGCGAGTTTGAAAGTTGTCAGGTGTAATTTTAAATATATCTGAAACCGTGGACTCGCAATATTGTCTATTGAAGTAGAGATGACATTTCAATTAAATTTTGTGATATATATTTTGTTACTAATGTATTTCTTAGATATTGAATTCATGAAAGAATAATAAAAAATACAGTTTTATAGGGTGGCATTTTGACGCTGCCTAGGGGCGGCATTTTGTCTAGGGACGTCCCTGTTTCTAGTGGCGTTGAAGAGATGAGGTTGCGAGTAGGGATTGCAATATCGAATGAAAATATTACTACCGGTTTTTCAGTATTTCTTATGGAATACCGGTATTAATACCGATATTCGTTAAAACATAAGTACCTACTTATCGGTAAATATAGCTAGTACAATCTCTTTAAAACGTTATTTTATAGAAAAAACCTACCTATCTACATTTATTATGGTAACATTTAAAAATATGTGTTAATCACAATATTGTAGAATTGGTGATTTTTACAAATAATTTGAATTTATTGATAACTTCAACTAAAGCCCTCAAAAAAGCTAGTCCATCAAATGTAAATAAGCGCGGCTGCAGGAAAAGCTTCTTAAATTCAAAACTTGTACAATCATCAATAATGTTATCATAAAATAGGACGAAAAACAACCTTATATAAAACTCTTTTGCGCCCGGATGGATCAGAATGCTATGCACTCAGCAAAGAGGATGCGAGAAATATGGATATCTCTGAGAGGAAAGTTTTGAGAAGAATCTTTGGGGCTGTTTAAGAAAGTGGCATTTGGAGATCAAGGTACGATGAGGAGCAGTACATACTTTATAGGGGCTAAAAGATCACATGTCATATGAAAATGTCGGAGGATATACCAGCGAGGCGGGTTATGTACGCAACCCCCGATGGCAAAAGAAGACCTCGATGGTTGAAATTGAAATGGCTGGACTGTGCCACAGGAGATTTATAAATACTCACGTACTGTCACGTTGTGACGGCGACAAATTTAGTCTATGGTTTTCTTCATTTTGCAGAATATTTTTAACGATCGCTATCTCTATAAATTCAATTATGGATAGTGTCAACTATAATGTATTAGTATTTTGAATTATCATTCATTATTTATGCTAATTTCGATTAATTTTAACAGTTTTTTACGTGTGCGTACGATGAAATTACTTGCAATATATATATATATATATTTCGACCATGTCCGTTGCTAACTGACAATGTTCGTTTAAATGTTAAAAATGTACTACGGGATGGGAGCATCAGCCTGATAACATTTTAAACACCAAGGAAAACGACATTACACACTTTTTCCCGTAGCGGCAGCTTACTGTGACGTCTCGTGATAGTACGCGACGTGCAGCATAATATAATCATAACAGACTCAAAGATTTTAATACACCTAAGTAGCTTGGTATATAATTATTCGATTTTATTAATAATGTATAATCAAAATAAACATTTATTTTTTCATCGATATCCAATCTCATTTCAATTATATGCCTTAATAATGCTCTCAATAGAAAATAATCGATTAATACTTTTTCTATAGCAAGTAAATAATTATTGTTCAGTCAAGTTTCGTTATGGTATGTCTAATAGCTACCGATAATAAAGTAAGTCATTAGGCACTTATATTGTAATATAATATATGTAATAAATACTTAGTCAAAACCAATTTCCGGATGTCTCAAAGGTTTACCGCCTGACGATCAATACTAACTTCTTGACTGCGCTAGAAGTAGGTAGTGTGTACAAAAGCCAAGCAATGCGTGGCCAAATATATATGGTCGGTGTGTACCTACTAAAAAATGATTGATATTAGAGTAGCTACTTCATAACTTTGCACTCCCGGCTCTAGGATTAAAATGATGTAATATATTATTCTAAACATAGTTTTTGAAGTTATACTTCTTTTGGCGCGTTTGGGAAATCAGATCAGAATGTATTTTTGGTGTGACAAATAATTTATTTTTTCACACGTAAAAAAACGCACTCGATTGGATTCTAACCACCGATTGTTCGGTTATCAGCCGAACGCGCTATCTTTACTCCACAGTATGATACTGCAATCGTGACGATTATACAGTATAATATTATAGTTTAGAATTGTTCCGTTGCCTAGGCAGCGAATTTATTATTGTCGGCCATTTGCAATTCCTTACGTAAACAAACGATTGAACGTCAGATTGACATTTGGTACTTTAAAAATAAAAATAACGAGAAACCATTATATAATTAGTAATATAAATTAAAGTGTATAGAAATAAACAAACGGCGTTCCAATAAGCGTTCCTTTTTCTTGAGTGTGTAATTTAACAAGAGCTAGTCAAAGAATCTAGTTTATCACAAGTTTTTTTTTGTTTTGTTACGTTAAAGAAATATAACTTCTAACGCGCGTACATAAATACACACAGCGTTTTTTACATATATTAATCTATTTATTTTCTTATTACTACATATTATATTAATACAACAAATTATCATTTGATCTAATTTCATGCGTGATAATCAGGTAATGAGGCGAATCAGTGTAGTAAAAAGTGCAAAGTTATAAAACGTATACTCTACTTATTTATGTTTAATATTAATATATTAATTATCAGTGGGATCTGTGCATAACAACTATAACCATTTTGTAAGCACATTTTCGGGGGAGTCTGTAACCCCTAGAGAGCGCGTCTCCAGGTGGCGGATAGGAGAATGCCCTAATCAAGGGTAGGAGAAAAATAAAATATCTCCCGCGGACCAACAGACCTGGCCCTCCAGGTTGGGGGTTGGGCAGAGGGTTAACCACTCTCTCCCGTGAAATCACCAAAGGTTACTAATACTACACAATGCCTCGGACATATGGCAACCGCTTCTAGACGACCCGGACCGAAAAATGGACTACGAATAGGATTTTGGAACGTACTCAGCCTATACCGAGCTGGCGCAGCTCAAAACCTAGTGGAAGAACTGTCAAAATATAAGGTCCAAATTACCGCCATCCAGGAAACCCGTTGGCCGGATAGCGGAGAACTTATAGTCGGACAGCATGTTATCTACTATAGCGGAAACACAGAGGGGAAACATGTTTTCGGAACAGGTTTTGTGGTCGCTAGAGAAGTAGCAGATGCTATACTTTCTTTTGAACCCGTAAACGAGCGCATATGTGTGCTCAGAATCAAAGGAAGATGGTTTAATATATCACTTGTGAATGTACATGCCCCGACAGAGACTTCAGAAGAGGCCGAAAAGGATAATTTCTATGATCTCCTTGAAGCGACTTTTGACAGGCTACCGGGACATGATATCAAATGTGTGCTAGGAGACTTCAATGCGAAAATAGGGAAGGAAGCTGTATTCAGACCCTTTATTGGAAAAGAGAGCCTACATGATCATTCTAACGAAAATGGTAAAAAAGTGGCTCTCTTCTGCAGCGCCAAAAACTTAATCGCCCGAAGTACCACTTTCCCTCGTAAAAATATACATAAAGTGACTTGGAATTCAAGGGACAGGAAGACCTTTAACCAGATTGACCATTTTCTAATTGATAGACGACACCATAAAGCTATTGAAAACATTCGAAGCTACAGAGGCGCTGACTGTGATACGGACCACAACTTATCGATAGCAACCTTTAGGGAAAAACTTAAAAAGACAGCCCACGCAAATGCGAAGACGAGAGTGAAGTACCATATAGAAAAGCTGACAACTCCAAACGGAAGAGATAGCTACAGAAAAGAGTTAAAAAACCAAATCGGAAAACTCACCGAAGGAGAAGCCTGGAGTATCGATGAGAGGTGGAAGAGACTAAAAGAAGGAATGGTTAAAGCTGCGGAAGTCTCGATAGGACTGGCACCCAAGAAAGTAAAGTGCCCTTGGTACGACGACACTTGCCGACATATGGTGGAGGAGAGAAGAGCAGAAAGAGCGCTCTATCTGCAAAATACGCAGAGCGAAGAAGCACAGAAACGATATAGCGAGACGTGCAAAAATGTCCGAAAGCATCTGAGAAAGTGCAAACGAAGCTTCATCAAAAGTAATTTTGAGCAGATGGAAGAAGAAGCAAAACGAAATAAAACTCGATCATTCTTCTCGAAAGTGAGCTTTGAAAAAAGAGGCTTTCAACCTAGCACGCTACAAATCAAAGATCAACAGGGTCAGATAGTGGCAAACAAAGAGCAAGTGCTAAACATATGGAAGTCCCATTTTGAAAACTTACTTCAACGCTCTGTACCAGATGAACCTTTGGAATCGCCAGAAATCGCGACAGCAGAACCTCTTATACCGCCACCAAATAAGGCAGAGTTGATGGGAGCACTGAGTTATTTAAAGAATAACAAATCGGCAGGAAACGATAATATTCCATCGGAGCTTCTCAAGCATGGAGGAGAAACCTTTCTTAGTGCCATGCTTGAGCTACTGCAACAAATATGGGAGGAAGAAAAGATCCCTGAAGCATGGAAAGAATCACTGGTCTGCCCTATCTTCAAGAAAGGGGACAAACTCAACTGTGCAAACTACCGTGGCATCTCTCTTCTTCCTACTGCATACAAAGTTCTGTCGAACATTATTCTCGAAAGAATTCTACCATATGCCGAAAACATTCTTGGTGACTACCAATGCGGCTTTAGACGAAACCGCAGTACTACCGATCAAATCTTTACACTGCGCCAAATCTTTGAAAAGAAATGGGAATACGCCCAAGATGTACACTGTCTCTTTGTAGATTTTAAAACCGCATATGACTCTATTGATAGAGAAGCTCTCTGGAATATATTGAAAGAATTTGAAATACCGTCAAAACTTATAAATATAATAAAAGTATGCATGGACGGATCCAGAAGTAGAATTCATATGCAAGGTAGTATATCAGAATCTTTTAAGGTGACAGCAGGACTAAAACAAGGCGACTCCTTATCACCAATGCTGTTCAACTTAGCTTTAGAGAAAGCCGTTAGAGAAGCTCTGAAAGCAGAAGGTGGAGTTACCCTGAATGGGTCCCATAAAATATTGGGCTACGCAGATGATTTGGTGGTGCTCGGAGAATCTGAAGAAGAAGTCAGAGATATTTTCACTCCTCTGGAGGACACAGCGAAAAGGTTGAATCTACGAGTAAATGTGGGAAAGACCAAGTATTTGAAAATGACAAGAGGCATTGAACCCTCTGGAAACATTGGAATAAGAAACTCCTCGTTCGAGAGAACCTCTCTCTTCAAGTACTTGGGCTCCAACATTACCTCTAAAAATGAAATGTCCCTAGAGCTCTCTGACCGACTGAGAAGTGGAAATGCAGCGTACTTCGCGCTGAGTCGTCTGTTCAGGTCCAAAATGCTGTCCATCAAAACGAAATTCCGGGTGTATAACGTGGTCATCAAGCCAATCGTCATGTATGGATGTGAAACGTGGGGTTTAACAGAAAAACAAGAAAAGGCGCTCCAAGTGTTTGAAAACAGAATCCTCCGGAGAATACTTGGACCCGTCAATGAGAACCACCGGTGGCGCATCCGCACAAACGCTGAGCTCTTCGACCGATACCAACCTAGAATCACTAATATTCTGAGGTCAAGAAGGCTCAGATGGGCGGGCCACGTTGTACGATCTGAACGATCTAGAACTCTCTATAGGATTTACAAAGGCACACCAGCTGGCACTCGACCTCTTGACCGCCCTCGACGGAGATGGGCGGACAACATTCAAAGGGATGCGGAAAGGCTGGGGATAGTCAACTGGGAAGAGAGAGCGCTGGACAGAGATGCCTGGAAAAACGTTGTGCAGTCGGCCATGGACCTGAACGGCCCCTAGCGCCAGTTTAATAATAAATAAGCACATTTTGTCCAGTGCAGGAAAGTGTTTAAATAAAACTTCATTCACACATTCAAAAAATTATTAAGAATAATACACACACCATGCAATTAAGGGTTAAAATCCAATATTTCACACAAATACACGATATAAGTATTCTTTCTTAGTATTTTACCACGTTTTTATTAGCTCGTATTCTTGTTTGTCCGGTACAGATTTTTTCTTGTATGTCTAGTACAAAATTTTTCTTGTTTGTCCAAGGTTTGTATTGGACGATTGAAGATTTTTACTAACTTCCCGACTAGTTAGACATTTGAAACTTTTAGAATATATCAGAACACGACGACAATGCATTATTTTAATACTTTTAGCCATCTTCAAGCAGAATTGAATTCATTTTCAGTTAATTCTGTTTAGTATATTTTGGAAAAAAAATCGTAAAAAGTAAAACACTATTATTGGTTGCTAAGGGGGTCCTAGCAACAAAAATATTAATATATACATGCGTTACTATGGAAATCAATATGAAATGTCAAAATGACATTCTATCAAGTACAAAAAAAAGTAGGGGGGACATGCTCGTCGAAGGTCAAAATTGAGTTTTTATTGTATTTTCAAACCATGATCCTGGACACTCCTTAAACGTTGTAGATGATCTATTTATATAATTTTGAAGCCTTATTATCCTTTATAGTTATTTTAAACATTTGATGACTGCATGAAGTATTTTTGTTACATAAAATAGTATTCTTTTAAACCTCTCGCTCTAATGTTTTAGAATATAGTCATATTTCGGTACATAACTGTGCAGTGGTGTTAAGATTTTTTACATTTATTAATTTTTAAACGCATTTATAAAACCATTAGCATAATTTATTACGAGATAATTTTTGTAAAATATTCACGATAAAAAATTATATTGATAATCTCTGTGATCCCAAATTTGACAAGAATTAGGCATTTTATTATTCAAAAAATCGGCAAGATTAACACATTTGAAGATGATTTTAAAGATATTTATTATAAGCTATGTCTTTGACCATTCAAGTGTGATAAACATCTTATGAATAATGATTGCTTTATAATAAATATTGACCTAAGAATAAGGTAGTGTTTTTTTGAAATACGCCATTTCTTTTGTCATTCCCCAGTAGTTAAGCTACAACATACGGCCGTAGCCATAAATTGACAAACTATAATTGAAGTAGGGAGTAAAATGATCTTGACGCGCGTGTTTGAACATGTACCGTTTAAAAAAAAATTAAAAAAAAATCGGTTAGGTACATGTTCAAACACGCGCGTTAACATAATTTTACTCCCTATTTTAATTATAATTTGTCATTTTATGGCTACGGCCGTATGTTGTAGCTTAACTACTAGGGAATGACAAAAGAAATGGCGTATTTCAAAAAAACACTACCTTATTCTTAGGTCAATAATTATTATAAAGCAATCATTATTCATAAGATTTTTATCACACTTGAATGTTCAAAGACATAGCTTATAATAAGTATCTTTAGAATCATCTTCAAATGTGTTAATCTTGCCGATTTTTTGAATAATAAAATGCCTAATTCTTGTCAAATTTGGGATCACAGAGATTATCAAAATAATTTTTTATCGTGAATATTTTACAAAAATTATCTCGTAATAAATTATACTAATGGTTTTATAAATGCGTTTAAAAATTAATAAATGTAAAAAATCTTAACACCACTGCACAGTTATGTACCGAAATATGACTATATTCTAAAACATTAGAGCGAGAGGTTTAAAAGAATACTATTTTATGTAACAAAAATACTTCATGCAGTCATCAAATGTTTAAAATAACTATAAAGGATAATAAGGCTTCACAATTATATAAATAGATCATCTACAACGTTTAAGGAGTGTCCAGGATCATGGTTTGAAAATACAATAAAAACTCAATTTTGACCTTCGACGAGCATGTCCCCCCTTAATCAAGTTTATATGATTCAATAGAAAATTAAAAAACGTGGTATATAAAAAGTTCTTTTTATCTTGTAATTAGGTATTATTTAAAAACAGTATTAACTTTATTTTAAATTGGTTCTGAAATAATATTGTTTGTAATGATTGAAGAATTTTTGAACTAATTAACATTTGTTTTTATTTCCAGGTAAGCTGTTTTACATCCATGTTCGTTGCTGGTGATGGTGAGTTTTGTGTCTATTGATGGATTCCATCCAACCTGTTGGACGTATCTTGTTAACTCTCACGCGAGAAGAAACAGGTGTTTCCGTTTGTTACACATCCTACTAACTGCATTGCGATGCAACAAGGATTGCATTCAGTTCATATAGTAGGTAGTTACTATACTACTCGAGGTATAGACTGTTTGACTTTGGATATCATCGCTAAGTACCACAGTATTGTCTATAATTTTTCTTCATCTCTCTATTGGAGGTTATCCACCATCAGAGAAATTTTGGCATTGTTGTCGTCTACCTGGAACAGTTTGATGGAGCTACACTTGAATCAATCACGGAAGCAGTGACGACCCTAGACAAAATGCCGCCCCTAGGCAGTGCCAAAATGCCGCCACATTCTTATGTTTACAGTACTTTTTATCATTCTTTCATGACTCCATTACTAACAGGATATTATATACCCCTTAATGTAATTTAAATGCCATGCCATCACTGGTTTAATAGACAATATTGCGAGTCTACGGGTTCAGTGGGTCTATTCTATACCTATCGACCGCTAAAGTGATAAAGTGATAAATATTATCAAACTTAGGGTAGGTTTGTATCAAAATATTAGCACTTATTGTAACAATTACACGAAGTTGGTTTTTATTGTTGCAATAAGTGCTAATATTTTGATACAAACCTACCCTAAGCTTGATACTATTTATCACTTTAGCGTTCGATAAGTATAGAATAGACTAGAGGTGAGTTGGAAATACTGTCACAAGTTTGTGTACTTAAGTTTCGGATGAAACTACCCATACTAAGTATTTGTTGCCCAATAAGCTTGTTTCAAGAAACTTAAAACGTATTAGATGTTCGAATTCGAACGCATTCGATAATATCTGCGCCGTGACTCGCTATTCAGCGCTATTGATATTAAATGCGCGCGAGCGAGATATCATGATACACGTATGTCTAGCCGCGATATTATACTCAACTGTCATTGTTCTCCCTTTCTCCTCTGTTGTAAAGTTGGTATAGTGAAGGACAGAAATGGTCACGTGTTCGTTTTATAGGATACTTTTGAGTGCGCCTTAGGGTTTTAGGTTTCAGAGTTTTTGGTTTGTTGAGTATGAAACTTTATCGAGTCCAGGAGTTCGACGCATGGTATGAGATCTCGCCGACCGCTAGCTAGTTCGTAGTCTTGCCACGTATGAAATCATCGCCTCGGCGTCGCGACTCGCGTATGTTTAGTATGCGACGGGTTTTAATTTTAGTTTTAGTTGAGTAAGACATTTAAATCGAATTGACGTCAGTCGCAAGCCGGAATAACGGAGTTCTGATAACTCTAACTGACTACGCGTTTATCTGGTTTCGTCACGTCAAGTTTCTTGATTTTTTAGTGTTATAATTGTAATTTGTAGACATAAACTGAATTCAAATTATATGCATGATTGTATAAATGGATAAATACTGCAACATGAGTGACTAGCGCCACAGTTCCAGCTGTACCTGTCTCGAAAATGGGACATTTCAAAAAGCCGACGTATTTTTAACGATTCTATTAAAGCTGATATTTCAAATACTAGTAAGTATTTTGGAACAAGTTTAGATACCAAGTATTTTTTTATACTGGTAGTAAGTATACTTAGTCTTCAAAATCGACCAGTTTTCCCACCTCTAGAATAGACCTACTGATAGGTACATTTAAAAATACACTTGACAACTTCCAAAACTCGTGAGTGACTGGAATATATATCTGGATACATTTAAAATTAGGTATGCACGTATCATTGCTGTTTAACAAGTAGGTGACGTCCAATGACAACGGAATTAAACTAGACATCTCGAACCAGACAATAAAAAAATGAAGTCCTGTTAAAAATTTTATAGTACCTACATAATTAATACATTTTGTTTCCAACAAGTGAGTTGATTTTTTTAATGGAAAGGTACCTAATGATTCTCATCGAATTGCCACCCTTTGGGTAACTGCCGCCCCCAAGCGACGCTCAATCTGCCTACCCCCACGGGACGTCACTGCACGGAGGTTATTAAATCTAGAATAATGCGGCGTCATCTTTCCTTGGATAATAAGTAGGGTAATATCGTAATTTTAGTAATTTCCCGGGGGGTAGGCAGGTCATGCGTAGTGGTGGCGCATTATAAAACGAGGCGAATAAAGGAACGAATAGAAGTATTACAACTTTTGAGAGCAGAAGCAATTTTCTACAAAGCAGACAATGCATTTGCTTCATTAGAAAGACGTATTAGTTTAGAACTGTATAACATTATTGTTACGTATTGCAATGGCTTTATATCTTGTTTGACTCAAAATAGATACCCATTAACCAAAACAATGTATACCGGTTGGAACATTATTAGTTGCAAATGATATGGAATAAAATTGTACGCGAGCAATAATGATTTTGTAGACCACTTAGACGCTCCAGTTTTCTGGCCAGTTGAATGATTTAAATGTTTTATTTCCACGATATGTGTATTACTCATTTTGGAAATTATAATTGATTTATTGTAGCCAATAATGGATGCCGCTTGAAAATGGCTCCGTGGGTGGCCCATTCTAAGAAGTATTCACACAGTTGCAATATTTTACAAAAATAATGCTAGTGTTTAAAATATTGATATTATAATCTAGAAAAAATATTGAAAATAAAAATTGAAGAACTGAGGATTAATGCAGTAGATGTGACTGTGCCTGATCTGAGGATGATTGGCAATCAGGGTTTGCACTCTAGGGGGGCCTCATGCCATGAAAAAAATAATGTAACTGAAGAAATTGAACATTTTAATGGTGGTGGGGGGGGGGATATTCTTGTGTAGTAGAATCATGGATTTTTTGGGGAAATTCGAGAATAACATGTTCCAATAAAGATAAATGTATCCACTGCATTGGAAAACACATTCAAAATTAAGCCATTATGTATGGAATATGCAAAATATAATAGTATAACGATATTAACAATACTGCCAACAGGCCAATAGGCCTAATAAAATCTTCTATTATTTTGCTATCTTTCAATTTATTTGTTAATTAAGTAAAATTTTGAACAATATAAACCATTTTACCGGTAAAAAAAGCAGATATCATCTTGATTATGTAAGGTGAGTCGGGGTAAGTGTGACTTTGGGGTAAGTGTAGCTACTAAGATATCTCAGTATCTACTACAAATTGGATGATGCCATCTATGGAAAGGTGATAGCAAAATCACCGATTTATAAAAATAATCAAAAATGGTGTCGATACCAAGTTTTTTGAGGTGACTACATGGAATTTTCTCCAGACGACATTTTGAAGTCGACGAGTGAGTTGGTAGCTGTTACTAAAATATTTTTTTAAACATGGGAATCTGCACATTGTGGTTGTAAAAATTGGTGAGTATATGTGTTTTGATACGCTGCTTCACGTTGTGTTATCGTTTTACTGAATTATAAGCATTTGAAACCTTTAATCAAGTAGACACACTTCCCCCACGAAAGTAAACACGTGGGGTAAGTGTGCCTTTGTATTGTGTCACACTTCCCCCATATATTTTGTATGAATTTGCAAAGTCAATATTTTAACTAGTGATGGGACATGACGCATTATTTATATCGATCAAAGTATCGAAGATCGAACATGTTCGTAATTGAAATAGAATGTTTATATGTAAGAATTTGTATACCCGTATAACCTAGATAATTCGAAATCCAAGGGACTCTGAAAATTTGATTTCGAATTCGCGAAAATCGCTATAAATCGAATTTTCCGAAGAAGAAAAAAAAATCGTCAATTTGTATGGGGACTGTTCGACTCAAAAATGTTCTTCTAAGCCTATAATTCTGGATTGCAAAGTTGTTCAATTACCAAATAAAGAAGTTTCCTGCAGAAAATATAGAAAAAACTTTGTTTGAAACACTTTTGCTGAATTCTATCAGTAGTAAGGCGCATATAAAGAATAAGAGAAAAATGGTTGCCCCAGCAGCAGAAGTGATTACATGTTATGATGTTATAGAGCGAATGAAAAATAATGTCCCAATAGAAAAGAAAATAAAGCCATTGCAAGACAAAACTAACACGCAGAAGAAGGTATTGAAACCGATAAAAGTACACCAAAACAAAAAAAACACGAACCCATGTCATCAGAAGAAGATTTGTCATGGACATCAAGTGACGAAAGCGAAGATAATATGCAAGACTATATTAATAATTTGCTCGGCGATGAGGAAAACGATCCTTCAATTAATTGTCTGATCAGTTTGATGATACTGCAGTTGCATCTAATTCAGAAATGTTAGAGATTGGAAAGTGGATTGTAGTACAATTTGCTACAAAAAAAACTGTGAAACATTTTGTCGGAGTTATAATAAAACTTGAGCAAGATGACAGAATTCTGACAAAGTTTGCTCGAAAACTTAAGACGATTAAAAAAGAAAACGAAATTATGTTTTCATTTCCAAGAGTAGAAGACATTTACGAAGTGAAAGAAGAGGATGTCATCTGCATATCGCCTCAACCATCAACCGGACAAAGAGGCGAAATAATTTTCAAAACAAAAATCTCTGGTTACAATATTCAGTAGGTACCTAGTCATGCAATTTCAAATATTGCAATTCGAAATAATTAAGTTAGAATAAATAGTTTTGTAAGTTAAGCACTTAACTTGAATTTTAAGTACAGTAAAAACGAAAGAATGATTCGAGAATGAGACCCAAAACGTTACTAGAGTTTTAATGTTTTTGTGTATTAATTATTATTTTTTCTTTTATATCTTACTCTCTATTTGTATCCACATTTTATTTTTGCTGATTGTTATTTAAATTTGTAATAATACGAAAATAATCATGTTAGGTGTATTAAATTTCATCAACTGTTTGTTAATGCTCACTGTTTCGAGCTAAAAAATAATATTTTACCCTGTTAATTCTTGGTGAAGCTATTATAACATTTCAAATTTTAAAAATGTGTAACCTATTTGTAAATAATCAGAACTGTTTTCGTTAATTGAGCATTTTCAACGAAAATGTATTAAATATCTTCCAGTTTTTTTATAATAAACACCTGAGTCGCTTAGAATCATAACTCACATATTGCAATTTTGTCGTTTTTTAGTTAAATATGCCAAGTGATTCTAAATGAATTAATCTATATACCGAAAAATAGTTAAGTATTAAAAGTCAATTTAAACCATGTGAAAAACGTTGAAAAAGTTCATTGTTGGTGTAATATGTCGTATATTTCAAAGAATAGAGTTTTGTCACCAACGCCTTCCTAACCAATCGGGGAGCTCTATTTTTCATAGTATGCTGTATGTCTGCAACGTTAGGAGTATTAGGTATATATATTTAAAAAAAAAAAGTTATTCGACTCTCTCACTCATTAATATTCTAGGGAGTTCAATACTGTTCTTCTAATTACAAAAAATAGTGCTCTGTTGGTTTTTAGCGATTATCTCAAAACTTGATTTTTGGAATATGTGAGTTATGATTCTAAGCGAGTCACCTACTGATCTATTTTATTATTTGTAATATTTGTCATTATACTTAAATATTATGTATATGTATACGGTAATAAAATATATGTCGCAAACATAATTATATTGTTAAATTTAGTAAATACTTCGACTTACATTTATTTTTTCTCCAAGAAAAATAACCACAGAACGCCTTTTGCTATTTCCTCGTGCGTCATTGCTACAATGCAAATTTCATAACACTCTAAAATCATACATGTTAATTTCAAAAGCCCTTAAAATGGTAGGTTAGTTTCAAAGTCCCCTAAAATAAAAATCATTTGATTTTTAATTTATTCTCTTAGTAAAATAATATGTAAAAAGTGAGTAAAATATATTAAATAGGTATAATACTCTTTATAATGTATAAATCAAATAATAAATACCTACATAGTGTTTACGTATTCAATAGATATGCCCTTTTCTCATTTTTATCAAAACTATCTAAAATCGTTTCATGTCGTGTCATGTAAGTACTGACTATTTTTAGGGTTACTCTGCATTCTTGTATTGTATACTTTGTATTTGTGCTCTTTCGAGACAAATAAAATTATAAGTCAATCTTCAAAAGCCTTTGATTCATTTACCTACCACTCCTGTTGCTGAGATAACCACATTAAATAATTAAGTACCTACCTAATAAAAAACCTAATTTTTGTTTCGGGACATCACTAGCTCTACATACATTAGTATGACACACTTACCCCAAAAAAAATGATATAGATAATTTTTGTTGAAAATCTATACAAAATCTTTAATTTAAGAATCAATATCCATTAAATGATATATTACCTTTCTATGCATGTAATACGTTATGGTTTTGAAGAACTTTTGGAACAATGGTGAATTTAGTTACACTTACCCCAATATCGGGGTAAGTGTGACAAACTGACTAGTGATCAAAAAATATTAAAATGTCGTATTATAGTAAGATATACAGTGGGTTCCTTCTGTACATATTAATTGTAATGATATTGTAGATCCTATGGTAAAGTTTTCAACTGTTTAAAACATACCTATTCATCATGAACCAGGTTGAAATTCATCTCATCAAATTATATGTCACACTTACCCCGACTCACTTAAGTATATTTTATATTATACAAATATCAGGTAAATTATTGCTATTTAGAGGTATTTAATACTTATCCACTTAACATTAATATACAAATAAGTGGGTAGTTGAGATTCGGGCCTGCATGTGATATAATAAAAGTAAAAACTTAGTAGTTTTCAAGGCATCAAAAATCAATTTATGTAAGCAGAAGAATTTTACCGTGTAATAAAATTGGTTTTATAAAAAGTTGAAAGTATTTTATTTCACCACTTGATTGTTTGCCATGAATTCCGTAAAAAAATAATTACACTAAGTCAACTTATGTAATGTATGAATTAATATTGATGTGAAATGTATCTAATTTGAATGTTTTTGTCTGAGTTATACCTCTTCCAATACCAAATACAATTAGGTATAAACATTAAAAACAAAGTGTACCTTATTGGAATAGTAATAATAATAATGTATCATTTCAAAATCAGATCACATTGACATAATGATAAAAAATGTCATGTAAAATTTACAATCCCATATTTAACTTTGAAGTCAATTTTCTCAATTAGTCGCCTGTATTCGTTCAACAATTAGACCAGTGGTTTCCAACTACCATACAAGTGAGGTATGTCTTATAAAATTCGACTCCATATTTTCAGACAGGTTTGCAAACAACCTTTTATAGTACTGATTATTTATGTAGTTTATAACTAGCGGCTGTTTTATAAACTATGCATTTGCAAACTGCAAACATGTGGCTACATTAGTTGTGTTAAAGTAAAACTTTAGTTAGTTTGAAAATCGCTGCCTTGGACATTAAATTATAATCTAGCAGACATTGCTAAGTAACACTATAGCCCAGTATTGTAGAATTTAAAATTCTCGAATCTATATTTTGGAGTGAATAAAACTATGTTTTTAATTCTTGGCCTAGCGTGAAGATACCTATATATGTTATTATTTTATATTTCACTGTCTTTAACACTTCTGTTACTGTAATGTAACATTAGGTTACTAAGCCCATTATGAAAATGCGAATATTTCAGTTAATATGCACTTCGTTATTTTCATATATCAGCTGTTCTTAGAACCATAAATTTTACATCTAATTAAAATGTTATAATTTCAAAATAAACATTATTCAGTGAATATATTTAAATTATGGATATCTTAACGGGAATGGGACAACTGGACGCCAGGACAATTGGACGCTGCATTATCGTAGACACGTAAACAGAACGTAGACTATCTACCACTTAGCAGTTTTAATTCATTTTACTCTTAACATAATGTTTTTTTATTGCGGATTGAGAATTATCATGACTAAGGCTTTATATAAAAATAAAAAACTCTTTTTTCGTTGGAACATAAGGGCCCACATGCTCAGCGTAGGTAGCCATAAATTGACAAACGATAAATGAAGTACGGAGTAAGATCATGGTGACGCGCGTGTTTGAACATGTACCGTTATAAAAAATATTTTTTTTGGTTAGGTACATGTTCAAACACGCGCGTTAACATGATCTTACTCCCTACTTTATTCAATTTATCCTTTGTCAATTTATGGCTACGGCCGTATGTCGTAGCTTAACCACTGGGGAATGCCAATAGAAATGGCTTATTTCAAAAAAATACTTTCTTATTCTTAGGACAATAATTATTATAATACTATCATTATTCATAAGATGTTTATCACATTTTAATGGTAAAAGACATAGCTTGTAATCAGTATCTTTAGAATTATCTTCAAATGTGTTAATCGTGCCCATTTTCGAATAATACAATGCCTAATTCTTGTCAAATTTGGGATCAAAATGATGCATTTAAAAATTAATAAATCTAAAAAATCTTAACACCACTTCACATGGACGTACTGAAATATGACTACATTCTAAAACAGAGCGAGGAGCGAGAGAGGTTTGAAAGAATACTATTTTATGTACTAAAAATACTTTATGCAGTCATCAAATATTTAAAATAAATATAAAGGATAATGAGACTTCAAAATTATATAAATAGATTATCTAAAAAGTTTAAGGAATGTCCAGGGTTATGTTCTGAAAATTTCACAACAGCTCCATTTTGACCTACGCTGAGCATGTGGGCCGTTAAACATATGCACGATTAAATCATTATTTACGTGTGCATATTTAAATTCTCACCAACTATTATATCATAATATTATAATAATTTAAATATAAATAACCTATAAGTACCTTACGTCTATTTATTTTCCAATAGCGTGGCGTCCAGTTGTCCTGGCGCCAAATCGTCCTAGACCCATATCTTACATTATAAATGCACATTGCAAATAAACCGTTGCATTCCATCACGAAAAAAGGGATGGATCTAATAGTACATGCGACAAAGATAGACATAATCAATTGTGTTTTCTAAGCATTGCCATACCAGAATAGAAAAAAAGCTTAGCTTTTGGTGTCTTGGTACCTATTTTGAATTTCCAAAAACGATATTCAAGCAATGTTTCATTAAATACTTGCCATCGTGTAGCTTGGACCTAAGAGTTATCCAACCGTAATATTTTATAGAATTGTGAGAATATTTGAAATAATAAAAAACTGTTAATGCAAGAAATAATTTTAGAGAAAAAATCCAGTTACTGTGAAATAATTAAAAATGCCCGGGCCGGCAAACGCAGTTGGATTTTATGTCTAATAATAATTTTAATAGCCGATTCCGGTAGAGAAATTTACTAATTAATTGCGTATATTTGAACAATGGATATAGCCGAGCTTAAAATATTATATCCGAAATAGCACAATAAAAATATGATAATTTATTGCCGTTTCAGTGTTTTATATTTTATAAATTGCACGATTTCGTTGAATTGAAAATCATTAGATTTTTTTTTTGTTTTTATGTAAGTATTTGTAAAATTTTAATATTAAAACGTCTACTCTTTATCTTAATTTTCCTTCAAATAGGCAGAAAGTAACGGGGTTCATAATTTAAATTTGAGAAGTTTGGGGATTTTATGAAGAAGTATCACAATAAAACATGGATGCTTTATTAAGTTAATATATTAATAATTACGACAACACTTTCTAAGAAAGTTTTTTCTTGAAAAGAATGGCGAGATAAATTTGCATGTTAAATAAAATTATACTGCTTATACGTTAATATGATAGGACGTCTTGTTTTGACGGAAATTGGTCGGAGAAGGCTCACGCCATAACTGTACCTACGTCCCGATTAGGGAATCCAATGCCGAGCCAAAATTTGATCCCGGGATTTCGGGATTACAATTTGACAATCCTGGGATCCCGGGATTGGCATTTTTTCATAGCTAATATAAAATTTTCATATTTACAAATATCATTGATAAAATCACTCAAAAATAAATCTAGTATAATTTATATTATTTAAGACATTTATTGTTAATATTGTATACGTTCAATCTTGGAAATACATAAGTTTAATGGAGTAAATAATATTGTAATATAAATCTAATATGAGATTGCTGTTTCTGATAGTAAAGACTTAATGAATGGGTTAGCGAGATTTAAAATAGTATAGCTAATCATGTTATACTTATGGCCTTTTCGCTTGTATATATGTAAATATGAAACTGCCTTAAAACGTATCATGGTCATGGTGGAATTACTTTGTTAATAGTGCTAGGCATTGTTTTTTCCCAATCTTTCTCATTTTTATTAATTTATGTGAAAAAATAAAATGAATCGGCAGCTTACACATGGATATAAATCAAAGTCAGTTTATTTCTAGTGTAGTTATTTATTATTAAAAGTATTTTTTCTGTTATATTTTCGTTTAAATTTTATTTTCTATAAAAATTGATAAAAAAATCAATTCCGAAAGTTTCGGGATTATGTTTATCAATCCCGGGATTCATGGGTATCGAAAATAGCTCGGGATCCCGGGATTGGAATCCCTAGTCCCGATACATAATATAAGGGGGAAATTACGCATAATACGATGCGCATGAAATGAGGACGATGACGTCACAGCCTTGGATGAATACAATTACATGATGATAATATAATTTTTATTATTTTTTTATTTGAAAACATTTATTTTATTATATAAATATTTGTATATAGGTTATTGGCTAGGTGCTAATGTTCGGTGGTTTTCGTCCAGAGGGTATTTTTCATATTACCGTCTTGTGGATATATTGATTTTTGATTGTACCTACTTAAAAAAAAAACATATGCGTCTTCCAGTCACGGAGGATGATTGGAAAGAGGTAGGCTGTGGAGATCTGAGAAAAAGAGCATGCTTGTTAAGTAAACTTACGGGAAATAAGAAGATAATATGATATTACTCTACTAATGAATAAGTACACACTAATTCGATGGAATTTCAATAGCTAACGACATAAAATTGAGCAATGGGTTTAATTTTTTGTATTTTCCTAATCATTTATACAAGCATATTAAAAATCATTAGTTAAAATTTATTTTTATTTTCTTATTATGTGACTAAGCCATAGAAATTATTTTTTTCTGATTAGGTTAATTATTTTGGACATAGCTGCCAGTCATAGAAAATAAGATTATGCGCAAAGGCTTGGCAATTGGAGCCTACCATATTGCATTCAATGCGATAGACAGACTGCGGTCATATGAAGTACAGTAGTGTACATACAAAAAAACATTCCTCGACGAATAATCATATAAATACGTTAAAGACAGATGTCGTTGGAAAATTAAATTATTTTTATAGAATATAAAATAATCAAGACGTGATACAAATTCTTACGTCAATATGCAATTAAAAATATTTTTCTTAAGAAAATAGACTTTAAATAATCGCCCAATATGGAATCTTCGCCACTGGCATCTTTAGCAGATGACGTGACACTGAAAAGAATTAAATTATTGTAAACAATAATATTATATTATGTACTTATAACGGAAGTACAGTCAGTTTGTGTAAACGTAAAATAGCGAGCTTAAAATATTTCATAAACATTTGAAATGTTGCTTAATGTTCCATGAAAATAATATATTATTGTAAATTCAACGTTTTGAATCCCACATTCTGGTGATGGGAGTCAGTCGCAGAACCTCAAATGTGTATTGTATACTTCGTTACCTTACGTTACATGAACGTTGCAACTGTGGACTGTTAGCATAGTAAAGGTATGTCCAACTTCAAGTAGGATGTAATTTATTATCCAGAATCAAAACTGGCAGAGATATACCACACTTCCCCATTGTCATTATTCAACTCAACCTAAACAAACGAATTACGTTAAATTTGGATGACGATGTTGAGGTGTTGTAAGATAAAAACACAAGTTTTTTACTATTACAAAAAAGCTCGATTTCCTATTCGTTGTGAAAATGATAAGTTTTTATTTTTTTGAGCACTTATTGCACTTGTTGTTAAAATTCAATCACTGTGTAAAGAGCCTACTGACTGACGGTTAGGAGAAACTACGCCATAGTTTAAAGTGCAGTGATTCACATATTTTATTACTTTTACTTATGTGACAGAACGTTATTATTAACTAGAATAAACTTATAATATTTGGTTGAGTACAAATTTAAAAAAAAAAGTTTTACACTATCACTAAGAAATACTTACTCATTTTCTTATTTGTCGTAAAAAACGAAAAATATTTGAGCAGCTATTGCACTTATCGTCAAACCATTATTCTTTTATGTAAAGAGCCTACTGCGCGGCGGCAAGGGGGAAACACCGAATTACATGTTATTTTTCTCTTACTCTTGCGGCAGGCCGTAAGTGTACGATATAGTGTTGGCACCAAATGCTTCATATTTTTTTAACAGAGCGCAGGATGAACAAGTCAATCATCTAGAGACTACAATTAAAGTAACGGCTTTTGAAAATATATATGAGACGTATTCCGTAGCTTTTTGAATATAATGTTCGACGCGGACCGAGTGGATTATCTCGAGAGACTGTTAGTTTTGGGTAACTTCCTAGGAATGCAAAGTAAAAGAGTGTCGGACAAATGAAAGAGCTTACTAAGGGAAGCCTTCACTCTGCCCTGAGAGAAGTAGACGACCAAGAGAGGTGGAAAACCTAGGTTGCTCAGAAGATGACAGAATTTCAAGGTTGTCACGATGCTCAGCTATAAGGAAACGACCAAAAAGAGAGAAGATGCAATCAAAAATCTTTATTTATTGCAAACAGGCTTATAATAATTAATTAGTACTATCATAGTAATTAAAAATTCAGTGCCATGGCCTGAATATAGTTGGTCTTGGGTGCGACGCGTTGGAAATGCCTGGTAAAGTATAATACCGTATAATGTCAAGCATATTCTAGTATAGTATGGGCTGGCGTTTGTCCAATAGCACCTGTCGTTGATATTTGCACAAGCTACTTGTACCATCACTATACAACACTACGTTATTGACACATCGCCTCCGCGCCACACTATGATCAATGTTTACAAGGGTGGTTTAGAGTATACCATTTTTCTCTTCATGTATTAACTTACATAATATTATTAAGTATCGGAGAAAGACGCCGTGTGTCGTGGTTTAAGAATGAGTTTTATTGGTAAAAGTACAATTACACCAAACTGTTCCAGATAACTGTCGATATAACAAAGATTGCTCTGGTGGTGGCTGATCTCTTGTGACGGATTATACAGGAAGAATTATGATATTATTATATTCACGTTTGTCATAACATCTAGCGACGAAATTACCTAACGGTCAATAATATAGTACACTTTAATGATTTTTTTTTAAAATTGTTTAAAGACGATACGAAAAGTACCTACGTCTTATTTTTTTTTTAATTCAAAGTTAAATTTAATATTAAATGCTAAAAATGAGTACTCGTTAGTCAAATTTAAAGCAATTAGATGTTAATAAACATTTTTTTATTATTCAACGAAGCACGTTGGCGCGAATCCACTGAAGGTCGGACGCTGGGTGTCGTATTTTATTTCAAAAAGATTTTTTCTTGTTATACCTATCTATATAACATTTTTCTGAGGTGTTTTCAAATTATGAAGGTATGATCAATAATTATATAGATGTTATTTAACAAGTTTTGCTAATTGTGAGTGTTTATAATAATTAATCACCGAATTCAAAATATACGAATAGACGCATTGCTTACCTGTACGTTTCGAGGTTAGGTTAAGCAGCAGCTGTATTCCGTCGTTGATCCTGCAACACCTGAAATGAACACAAAACCAATTAAATAATTAAACAATAAAGTAAATAACCAATAAAAATATAGTTAACATACCCACTAGAACTAGACTATCTGTACTAGAGTATACTTGCTACTACATATTGACTGAATTAGACAGTATTCACATATATAATTAATAGTGTTTTATATCGTTTACTAGTGGAAACACCATTCTTTGGCCACTTTCGGTGGCTGAACCTACCAATAGGTTCTACCCCCTGGCCGCCTTCAACCTCCCCACCCAGGAACACTCGCGAGAGCGGCGACGCTCTCTTACCCTCGTTTCAGACGAGACACCGGTGTCACGGTCGTATATAATAAGGAGGCTTTTGTATTCGAATAAAGGGGCCTTTGTATTATGTTTATGAATGCCCAGAGTTATTGAGTCAACGCATAATTTCGCGATATAAATTAGAACATAAAACTGGCCGCGGTCATAAAAACATGTATATCGGCGGCTTGAGAATGTAGCAGCCGACGGAAGAGTGTACCGGACACGCTTTGACTCATTAGTTCGGAGCGATCATAAACATAATACAAAGGTACTTTTATTCGAATACAAAGGCCTCCTTATTATATATGAGCGCGACACCGGTGTCCGATCTGAAACGGGCCTTAGATTTGATATACGCGCAAAACGACAACGCGCAATAATGCAATAATATTTAAGTTTCATTATCTTGTGAAGTAAATCAACGATACCCATAGAAAATGTTATAATAGTAAAGCTTTCAGATCGATAAGAACAAACAAATTTTTTGATACCCATATTTGGGTACCGGACCCCCCCCCCCCAATTTTAATAGAATGTATTTTCAACTGTATAAAGAATTGTGTGGACGACGATGAAGAGAATGGTGGCTTTGGGTAGCATCTAGAGAAGGCAAAGCAGAAGAAGAGCATTGGCGTGCTGGAGCAACCGAGTGAAGGAGCTGACTAAGGACAACATTCACTCTGCCCCGAGAGAACCAGATAATCGAGAGGGGTTGACAGTCTTGATCGTTAAAAAGATGAAAACATCCAAGGTGGTCACGTTCCTCAGTCATGACGGAATGGCCAAGAAGAGGGGTATACTGAGAATATGCGTAAGGCTTTATAAGCGGTACTGAAAATGTGAAACGTTGCAGATTTTAACTTAGGTAATCTTAAATTAAAGAGTAGATTGCACTGGTATATAATATACACCAAGCTTTTATTAAATTCTATTTGATTTTTTGTATTAGTGGAAATATGAAAAATACTTACCAATGTCATAGAGTTATAAAAGATACGTACATGGTAAGTATTATTCTAGTGTGCCACGATTAATTTATAATCGTAATGTAGTTTTAATATGTTACACAATTCAAACATGAAAAAACATCCACATATCAGGTGAATAAATAATATTTTGGTCAAGATTGATCTGCCCGTTCAGTTTGGCTCATGTCACTTTGGCAGCAGCGAGTCAATGCTTGTATGAAAACTTGCTTATCCAAATGACTGTCACACTGTCATGGTTGGAGAGCAGTTTATCGCGAATGAATTGTGGACTTTGGTTGACGGGGAGCAATTTAAATTTGCTTCTATGGCCAGCATTACTCTTGCGAACAAACCATTGCGGAATATATTAAATTTGACACAACACACACGATTGGTGCATGGTGTATGTAATCTTAACATACTAAGAGAAAATTCTATGCATTCTGATTTCAAATTCGACCAATGTATTAAGGGCGGGAGAGGATAGAGTTGGCGGTACCTTATTCCCAGGAGGCCAAACACAAGATACATTTTTGTGAGACTCTGGATTTGCGTGGAGTGAAAACATGGAAGTTGACTTCATTTATTTCGACATATTACATGTTGAATGTAACAAACGTAATAATATCAGTACTTTACATTACAAGACTGAAATAAATATTAGCTCTGCAGATAGACTGATGCGTTTAATGTGCAGTAAGGGGTACGTATGAATAACCCTGAAAGTTTTATCACAATAAACCCTTGTACTGTGATGCACAGGGGTGTGTGTATTTTATCCCAGTATGGCACCGTGATAGCTTCAAAATTCAAGTAATTTCGAACAATAACTTTCTTGTCTATGTGTTAAAACTGTGAACTAACAACCCCCTCCAGTGCAGCTAATCTCACTTCCGTTTTCAAATGAGGAACGCTCCCAATTAATCATTTCATGTTTCACTCCCGTGGTGTACGGATCTATTAATTCCACGTAATTTGAAGCTTTTTATAATAAAGTATGTCTAAAGCGACCAGGAGTGATGTTACAAGTATTATTGGTAAACTTTTGGTTTATTGCTAAGAAGAAAAAAGTCGCATCTAAAAGTTGAGCAAATACAATATTTAGCCAGGTACGTTAAAATGCAGTGTTGTAATACCTACTAGAAATATTTCCCCAAATACCGGGAATTATGTCTATAGAATATAATATAGTTGTGTGTATCGAAATCATATTTAATTAATATTTTTAGAGGTATAATTATATAGTAGTATGTTGCACAAAACTCAGACGCTGATATATTTTTAGTAATTTGAAACTGGTAAAACACCAATTTTCTGATTAATTTGATCGCTTTTCTGGTAGCGACAAGATGTATTAAAACTACACTCTATTACTTTCCAGCATAAGGTCGCTGCATTTTCCTCAGCCCATTGCCATGTATTTCACATTCCATCTCGTAAGACATGCAGCGCATAGCTTGCTTTTGTAGCACCGCTGCAGGGCGGAAAGAGAGTTATCTAAGGCGATGGATTCCTTGAGACTGTGTCCTAAACGCGCAGTATCGCACCTTCTGGTGGCATTTGAAACACATGTCCAAGCCACGTAAACTACTTCTTCCTGATTATATCAATCATAAAAGACTGATGTATTAGCTTACAAACTCGAGTGTTTGTAATACAGTAGTACAAATGTACCCATGAGATTCGGCGGAGACATCGATTCTCTAAGGTCAAAATTCAAGACGTTTCGCACAATAGTATACCACGTTTCATAGCCACGCCACATACCTTTTAAATGTATTTAAACATAAGTTTAGTACATGTTGATACTTACGAAGTTCGGACACATAATAACTAAGGATAAGTGCATGTTGATGGATAGTTGAATACTTAAGTGTTATGTCAAATAAGGGCATGCCATGCAATAGAGTTACTAAAAGCTCTAAATTCAAATGGACTTTAGTGGATCGATACATTTTTTTTACTGTGTTTGTGACTACCAATAGCTTTCATAGGTGAATAAAATTTCTCTTTTAACATGTCAAGCATGATAACAAGGTGATTGAAAAATAATGATGCCTTAGAATAATAATTTTGATTCGCTGGTAAGTAAAGTCGTTTTGGATCATTCGGGCACGTACTCTTGTGGGCTTATAATATCACCAATCAGTGAAGTGATCCAAATACTTCTGTTACGCATGGAGAGTGGTACCAAACTAATGATCCATGGGTCATAAAATTGTATGTTTAGAACTAAGTATCGTGGGTAAGAGTATTTATAACGTATATATTTATGAATGTTGTACCCAACTGTTAATAAATTGCTAGAGAGGGTACGTATATGAAAGTAGGTATATGTTTTAGCCAATTAATATACTTCTAACGTGGGAACAGAGCATAAAGTTGAGTTAGGTCAGTAAAACATTCAGATAGTTTAAATCAGATTGTTAACTAAGCAACACCTACCAATTTTAAAACAAAACTAAGACATGGTACAGTCTTTGATATTATTCTGACTAGTTAATATGGTAATACGTTTCCGTTATTTTTCTTGATGCAGAATAATACTAATATCACTCGGGGAACTCTTGATATCTACAATAGTGAACGTAGTTATGCAGAATGTAGCCAGTCCACAATGATGTCAAGCTGAGATAATAGCACTCTAGTAACAACATGATTATTAAAAATGTATGTAAAAATCATTGATACGAGGGTGGGTCAATAAGTCCTTAGAAAAGCCGATAGGTGGCGCGACTAGTACTGTAAGCGGTTTGTTTTCATGCAGCGGCACTACCGATTCAGTATGCTGCGAAGTTTCAATCATATTGGTCGGGTTGTTGTGTGTTTTTCGTACATTTAAAAAAAAATTTGCTTGTGGAAAATGGAGAAAATTGAGTTTAGAGCTGTTATTAAACATTTTAATATAAAAAGGTTAACAGCAAAGGAAATAAAAAATGAGTTGGATTTAGTTCACGGCATATCTGCTCCTTCACTTGCAACTATTTATAACTGGTTAAATGAATTTAAACGTGGTCGTACATCAACAAAGGATGAACCACGCTCAGGACGTCCTGTAGAGGTGACTACACCAGAAATGATCAATAAAATCCACGATATGGTGTTAAGTGACCGAAGATTAAAGTTGAGTGAGATAATTGAGGTTACAGGGATCTCAAAAGGTAGCGTCATTTCTATTTTACATGACAAATTGGGCATGAAAAATATTTCTGCAAGATGAGTGCCGCGTTTGCTCACAGTCGACAATAAACGCAATAGGGTGGTGGCCTCTAAAGCCTGTTGTCGCTCATGCAACGCAATCCGGATGAATTTTTTCGTCGCTTTGTGACTGTAGATGAAACATGGATACACAATTATACTCCCGAGACGAAAGAACAGTCAAAGCAGTGGATTGCGAAGGCAAACCATGTCCAAAGAAGGCGAAAACCGTAAAATCAGCTGGTAAGGTTATGACTACTGTATTTTGGGATGCACGTGAAATTATTTTCGTTGACTATTTGGAAAAAGGAAAAAAAATAACAGGGGATTATTATGCATCTTTATTGGACCAGCTAAAAAACAAAATTGAAGAAAAACGGCCTCATTTAAACAGGAAAAAAATCCTCTTTCATCAGGACAATGCCCGTGTTCACACATGTTTACGATCAATGGCTAAAATTGAAGAATTGAAGTTCAAATTGGTCGACCACCCACCGTATTCGCCAGATTTAGCCCCCAGTGACTTTTTCCTTTTCCCAAACTTAAAAAAATGGCTAAGTGGACAACGTTTTTTTTCAAATGAAGAAGTCATCGATCGGACAAATGCTTATTTTGAGGACCTTCCGAAAACTTATTTTTCTGACGGCTTAAAAAATATTGAGAAACGTCTAACCAAGTGTATTGAGCTCCAAGGAGATTATGTTGAGAAATAAAAAAAAATACAAAAATAAAAACTGTTTTAATGCTTTTTTCTAAGGAATTATTAACCCACCCTCGTATACTACTGGATGAATCATATGCTTCTTAAAATGACGCCCGATTTTCAGCGAGTCGGCCTTTGTTAAAACTTACTGGGTAAGCCCGATCTAGCTTGCATCTTACTCTAAGTAATAGTCAGCGCATGACGACTTGCTCTGTCTGCTTTGCGTTGCAGCCACCCTTAGGTTTACTATTCCAAGAACGCAAATTTAGTTTTACAGCCAGGGCAATACGGGTGAAATTCGGGAATCCATGTTATCGGTCTTAACGCATTATACCTACAAGGAAATATTATAAGACGATATTCATAATATCTTTTGTGGTACACTTTTAAAATGACACTTGTATGGGAACTGCTCATCTAGTAGTATATCAATGGTAAAAATGTAAAATGTCAAATTGTAAATAGTACTTTATTTCAAGAATATTTTTTTTGCGGCTTGGCTATTTTCAGCAGAATGTACAGAAAATCTTCTCTCATCTGATCTATATCAAATATCATATGTTTTATTTTTTGTGGACTGGCTACTTTCTGCATAACTATGTCCAGTTGGTAATACAGTCTTAAGAGGGCTATGACACACGGCACTGGAATCAAGAATGACGCATTTTTGATATATATTAACAGAGCATCTATTATATACAGAAGACTACTATCGGCCGCTATCGGCGGTTAACGAGGGTAGTTTATCATATGTTTGTATTGAAGTATTATAATTGTTACTTAGCCGTATAAACAGTCAAAATTGTCCATCTGGCTTTAAAATTTAGCACAGCCAAAATAGGTGTTTTGTTAAAACATAGCACTTATCGTAACAATTATAACTAACTTATTGTAATTTTAATAATAAGTGCTAATACTTCTATCCAAAAATATGAAAAACTACCCTCGATAGTTGCTAATAGCAGACTTGTTTATATAATAGATGCGCAGGTAGAGTATTTATATGCTTCATAACTTTGCAATCCAGCTGTAGGATGAAAATGATATACTTAATTTAAAAATATTTTTTTTACATAATATTATCTATTTATTTATTCATTTATTACTACGTCATAATACATTAATACAAGAGAATAATCATTTGATCTAAGTTTATGCGAAGTAATTAGGCAAAAAGGCATATAAGTGTAGTAAAAAGTACAAAAAATGCAAAATTATAAAACGTATATGTACCTACTCTGTTTCTGTTGATTGGCCTGTTCTAAATCCATGTTGATCATTCGTTGTAAATGACACTCGGTGCAAATTTATTCTAGGAATATTTCTGAGGTTTTTAAAAGTTATGTCTTTGATACATAATGATTTAATGGTCGAATAATAAACGCATCTAATGAAATAACTATCTTTAAAAAGATGAATGATTTCTGATGTTAGATTCAAAACATGGCCGAGATGTTCCGTCATTATCTGTGAGATTTTTTCACACAGTCGTTCAGAACCTGTCAGTCAGCTATTTATGATAAATTTTTACATTTGCATACTTATCGCATTGTTATAATACGTGTTATTAGAATGATAGACCAATTTGTAACCTTATTATTGCTCTAGGGATGAGAAGTAAAAAGGTGATATGTTCAATTTTAAAAACAGTAAATGGTATTTTGTACAAATGATGAAATGTATAAATTAATTAAAAGATGATTTAGAGCTTAAAACTGTGTTTTTAAACCGGTGAACTGTAATGCCTCTCTAGTGTGCCGTCAAAATTTATTTGTAATGAACAAAATTAATATGACATAAAACTTTTCAATAGCTCAAATCTGCGATAATGATAGGCAGAGACGTATCAAACGTAATTAAAGGCAAGGTAGTCCAGTGCGTAAGGCGCTGGACTTTCATTCAGGGGCCCTGAGCTCGATGGTAGGTGAGGTGACAATATATTTATATGATTTTATCAAAGCCAGGGTGTTTGTGATTGTTTCTCTTCTATTAATACATTTACTACTGTTTTACTACACTACTGTCATTTTGACCCGTGACCTGTTGTAGTATTAAAAAATGTAACTAGTCAGTGTCTAGCAGCTTCTCTACACGTGTGTTAGTTTAGCTGGGTTAGCACGACCACTTCACTATTTCAAGTATATATATTTTTGAATAATAAAGAAAAATTTGTTAACTGCTAAATTAATTTATCTGTTTTTAATTTTTAATAAAAATATCACCTCTGTCGTTTCTTTACTTTTTGAGATACGGAACTGTAAAAATAAATCATTTAATTAAGAATCTGATTTTTTGTTCGGGCTATACAGAATGTATGGTCTGCTGTCACCACGTTTGTTGTGTTTATAGGGTAGGTCATGTCAGTTATTATTAAGGCCATGCATTAGTTGAGGCACGGTCTAAAAAGATCGTTGCTAGGCGATGCGCGGACTGCGGGTCGCGGGTGCAAATGACACCTGTCAAAAGAAATATTATTTTTCATATAAATCCAACATACGTTCATTTTATGTTCTGTTTATTGTTCTATTAGTAACAATAATAATATATTCATTGACATGTTTTCTTTTTAAAGTAAATGGGTAACGTTTTTAGTCATCTTTACACGATTTTAGAATTAATTGACCCGTCGCCATCACGCAGCAAAGTGACGTGCTTCTGACTCGAGATTCTCTCAGGGAATGGCAGCGAGTCCAAAATTTCGTCGCGCCTACAGTTGGAAATTATTTGGCGTTTCACTGATGCGTCACCTTAAGACGATGCTTGGTATGCCAAGTTTGAAAATTAAATATGCCACTATAGTAAAGAGGTTGAAAAGCACTGGTTTAGAGTGTACATTTATACTGCAAGGAGTAGGCCATTTTTTTTTTTTTTTTTTTTTTTTTTTAATAAGATCTACTTATATCAGCATTGTGTTGTGAATTTTAGGGAATTGAAAAATGAAAAATAAAAATAATGTCTATAAAAATCACTAACAAAAAGCCGATGAATACCATGTAATTATTTGATTTTCACTTTGATTTATAAAAATAAATAAAGAGAATTTGTTAAACAAATTTATGTTATACTTTTTTACGAAAAACATACATATTAGAAAAGATCCTAGAAAATATATTAGACCAAGAGGGACTCGAACTTCACATCTTTCACTGACCCGATGACTGCTATACCTATTACTAAATCGGTCTATCTGTAGTTTATTTAATTAGTCTTTTAGGATTTTTATATATGGATGTGTATATTTTCTAAAATAATATATATTAATTATGTATTTTAAAAACAACGCGATCTATATTGATATTGTTATTTTAACATGGTAATAAGTCGAATGTATGAAATTATTATTCAGAAATCTGAACTTACGAGTAGAAATGAATAAAACTCTATATAAAAAATGTCCGTCGAGTGATTACTCGAGGATGTTTAATATGTTATCGAAATAATTATATAAGGGGTCGATCCACTGCTGGATATACGCCTACCCTAGCTCCCTTCACTCTTCTCGGTCCGTAGTTCTTTGCTACCACGTACGTCCACCGAATTTTATAAGTTCGTCTATCCAGCGGGTTTTATATTACGCCCCTGTGGGCGTTTAGTGCCCCTTGGGTACTACTGTATGACGACATTTGTCCACTCGCCGAGCGACATGTCATTATATTTATTATGTAATAATCGCAACGCCTTTCATATAGCAATAAACACCATCAATAAGTAAGTATATTTTTTGTTCAATATTTATAATAAGCAACGGCTTATTGGTCAAAATAAATGCATTGACGGTTTGTAACGTATAAAACGATTTTAATTAAAAATTCGAAATTGAAAAACCGGATTAGTTTTTTTTTTCCATTACAATAACAGAGCATCGCAACGGTCCGCCGGGAATAAATACACCGAATTATCACAATGATTTGCAATAATAAAAATAAATCAATGTATTATTATTATTATTAATGTACGAATGTATTCAGAGTCGTAAGAGAAGAAATCGTTCGTTCACACCTCATCAGAATGATATTATACATCCTAACAACATTGTTCTATCGGAGTTTGTGGTATAATTTAAATAAGTACTGCGAGTTACTGTAAATGCGCGAAATGATCGAATCACTGCCACCGTTGCGTAAATAGTTATTAGATCGATAATCAGTGTGAGTCGATAAAAAAAATTGCTTGCTATGATCACCGTTATATCATTATCTTACCTATATATCAGTGGCAAAGGGTGACTTTTGGAAAGAGGTAGGCTGTGGAGATCTGATAAAAAGAACACACTTGTCAGGTATACTTACGAGAAGTAAGAAGATCATAGGATATTACTACTAATGAATAGGTACACACTAATGACTACGAAATACTAATTTAATAAAACTTCAAAAACTCACTGACGACATAAAGTTAAGCGATCAGCTTAAATTACGTATTTTTTCAAACATGTATACACATCAAAAATCATTAGATAAAAATTCTTTTTATTTTTAAAAACAGTCTATATTTATTAATATTCGATTAAACATCATAGAAACTATTTTTTTTAATTATTAATTATTTAGTTTTAGGCTTTGCGATCGGAGCCTACCTTAGTTCATACAATTCGATAGACTGGGCAGGGCTACGTGATGTAAAGTCCATATAAAAAAAATTTAGAATTATTAGAAACATAATCCGACCTTTATTTACGTCAAGACAGATGGCGCGCTATGGTATATTTTTTAAAACCTTTGCAGATTATTTTTAATTAACTGTGTAATACATTCCTACACATACGGCATCTCTCGTTGGCATAATAAATTATTTTATAGAATATATAATCAAATGATTATATAAATAAGTCAATATGCAATTAAAAAATATTTTTCTTCAAAAAGGTAAGCTTCAAATAATCGCCTAGTATGGAGTTTTCGCCACTGCTATATGCAATTTAGAAGAAATTTTTATTTAGCTACGTATTTTTTTCGACTTATACGAGGTATAAATGAGAACTCTGCCAACTGGGCAGTGTTGACCTGTGTGTTCCTGATAACTATCTTAGAAATAGAAACCATCAGTTGTTTATTCTCCCAAAGTGCAGAACCAACCTGCCACTGGTAATGCCAGTTGGGAGAGCGATAACTATGTTCAATGAAATTGCTTCGGGTGTTGATATATTCCACCTACGTGAGAATGAGTTTAGGTGGATGTTGTTTTATAAATTCTTAAAATAGGGTCTGCTTAAGTCATCCGGTGTACTTTCTTGTACCTACATAATTTATCTACTGATATATCTCTTTTTTATGTAATACTGTTATATTTATATATCTCTGATTCTAAATGTCATGTTGTGAACGTCTTAAACTTATTATTTGTAATGTCCACAATACGTTAAAAAAATAAATAAATTGAAACGAAGCGCCTAGTGTCAAAACACATTAAAACGATTTTAGTTAGTTTTGAGAAAAATGAGAAAAACTCATATCTATTAAATCTGTGAACTTGTATGTGTATTTATTATTGCATTCTAAAGAGTATTTTGGCTTATCCATTTTAGGGGTAGTTGAAAAGTACACCAAACCATTTTAGCGGGCTTTAAAATTTACCGTAATTTTTGATCATACGTATAGACGGTTTTTTGGCGTTTTTTAAAGTTCAATATTTGGCCATTATATACGTCATAAAAATATTCACCTATTCGTATCTAACTCAAAATTTTTCAAAAACCGTTTTAGGGGGATTTGAAATTAGGCGCTTCAATATCATCATCGTCAGCCAGGATCGATCCACTGCTGTATGGAAGACTCCTCTAGCTTCTTCCTTTATTATTGGTCCATAGCTTTTTAGCGGGTGTCGGGTATAGTACCCCTTGGGTACCACTATGATAATATCATATTACGTATGCATGTATCCAGTGGTTGTTTACTTGCCAACAACATATCCAGCCCATTGTCATTTAATTTACATGGCGATCTCTATTGTATCGCGTACTCATTTTTATGGAGGCCCTTAAAATGTTTGATATAATACAGAAACACCACAACATATAGCAATCAATAAAGAGTACGTAGTGTGATAGCGGTCGCTTAGCAGGTAAAATGGTAATGAACTGAATATGTTGTTCGGCAAGGGCACAACCACTGTGATACCTAAGTGACCCACAGAGACACTCTAAAACCTGCTGAATTGACGAACTCATAAAGTTCGGTGGATGTACCTACATGGCAGCAAAGTTCTAAGGACCGATAAGAGTGGAAAGAGATGATGATTAAGTAATATCTACGATGAGTGGAAACTAGCTTTTTATAATTTCCTCACCTTAGATTTGAAATTTGAAGTTAAAATCAAACATATTTGGGCCTTGCATTGTTTTTGAGAGGTTCTGATAATAGAGGTACCTCGCAGACGTTTTTAAATAATTACATTTATAATAATGATGCTAGTTCTTTTTATTTCCTCATTTTATATTCTCAATTTTGCCCAGTAATGTTGGTGCTTAAGAGCGTACATAAGTGAAACGGCAAATAATTTTCAACTGTATGTGGAACGAAATTTTGGCCGCGTTGCCATTCGGAGAGCGATAGTCGACGTATTTGCACGTCAATTTGTTTTGTGATGGCGTCAGGGGAATTTATTCTTAAATCGTATAAAGATGACTAAAAAACGTTCCGCATGTACTTGAAAAAGAAAACATGTCAATGAATATACTATTATTATTACGATTATAATAATAAACATAACATAAAAAGGATGCATGTTGAATTTTTACGACAAATTATATTTCGATCGGCTCGCGTCATTTGCACAATCCGCGCATCGTCTAGTCACGATCTTTTTAGACCATACCTCAACTCCAAATAACCTTAAATTTTTTGAATTAACGTTTATTGTTTGTTTTGTAATATTATTAGTAGTATTTGTAGTAACAGAGATTTTAAAACTATTATCGTTCAATAATTCATTTTCTTCCGTTATGACATCACGGTAAAATACAAAACTCTTATCTGTCTTTTTTAAATTACCCATTTAATATTGGATTCAATAACATGACTTTATGTTATCATCGTCTACACAGCGTCGTCATTTGCGGCGTTAAAAAACTAATCCGTTATCAATTCTTGGCGCACAAAAGCTAGATTAATATTTTTTGTACATCCGTACATGGTTATTAATAAATATAATACGATTTCTGCCTTTGACGGTGGCAAAAATGCCGATCGCCCACTACACGTGCTCGGGCACAGTCACGCAGTGTAAATTTTTCAATTACAGGTGATAATGCTCTACCAAAGTTTGCAGCGCAGACAGGTATATGTACCTATCTACATATTATTATTATTATTATTATTATTATGTAGACCAACACTTATTCGAGCGCGACTTGTAAAGCTTCAACGATGAATAATCTTTAAATATCTTTACTAAAAAAATAAATCTGTATGTGATTCCAAAATGTCTACCACGATAGTCTAATATTAGTCGTCATAAAGGCAAATTTTGTATTTGGAAAATTTGCAGCGCCATATTACCAACGTGAAGATCTTTTCACTTAGATTGTTTGGCAGTTTTGTATTAGCTTTTGTTACTTAATACAATTTTTCATTTTGCCTCTACGTGCTCCTCTCTCTCATGGGTTTTCTTAAACTCATGTAAATCCAGTTAAAGCACATTTGAGTGCATGGCGAACTCAGTCTTGGGTAACTGCTCCTGAGACATACCCACTTATAAAAAAATATGCTTGGCATCCAAATGTAGCCCGATTCATTAACTACAATGTCTACAATTTGGTCAGTTTTTTTTACAACTTCCATTTTTCTTTTTGTATGGCGGAAAGGTGCAAAATACAACACAGACACTAATTTCCACAGGTACATCTCCTGATGAGGTTATAAGTCTTTTTTCTTTCTTTCGACCATGTCCGATCCAAATAGGATCGTATGGGTTTCCACAGAGTAGAGGTTTGTATTGACAGATTGTTTTTTACGAGAAATATATGTCAGCCACTTGCTCAACCTATTAGGTCCATACCCTGACACCCACAAATTGGAAAACAATATGTGTACTCGCCAGACCCAGGATTTGAACCTGGGACCCACGGCGTTATAGTCCAACGCTTAAGCCGCGCGGCCACCATGGGCATGTTTATGACTAAATTATAACAATTAAACAAATATAACAATTAATTTTAAAATTAACATTATCAATTTAATTAAATTTTGTTTGTAATATAATAACGGTTTTATATTATAAATTGTTTGCAATAATCTTGCCGACACCGGAATATTTAATAAATAATATTGGATTCCATTACATAATATGTAATTATTATTTGAGAATTAACTCAGTAAAACTGGCTGAATATATTTGAAAAGTCGCTCGTCATATCATTTCAGCACACTACTAGTGAAGGTGGGTCTGAGTATTATACATAATATGAGGGACGCAGTTTTTTGTGATTCATATACCTGAGATGATACACACTATTGTAGTCATGCCGACATTCTCGGAAGTGGCCGTGATTTCCACTCACTTCCACACTTCAGCAACATGGTATTTGAAATACACGGCATGTGCGAACTCACTTTCTTACGTATACTATTAAGATATACGCACGGTGACTTCAGTTATGTATTAAGTAGGTACATATTGTGTGATAACAATTATTATTGTTATTCTTCATCGAGATCTCATGGCTGGGAATGATTCTAACACTCTCGATATAATTATCTCTCTCTCAACTCTTGATTTAATTATCCATATGCTCCCCCGACTACTTCTTCGACTTTCACCTGATATCATGAGTTTTTTTAGGTTGGTATCCTTCCTGCGTGATATGTGAGCAATAAACGCCCACGGTGGCCGCGCGGCATAAGCGTTGGACTACAAAGCCGTGGGTCCCAGGTTCGAATCCTGGGTCTGGCAAGTACAAAAAAATTGTTTTTCAATTTGTGTGTGTCAGGGTATGGACCTAATAGGTTGAGCAAGTGGCTGACATCCATTTCTCGTAAAAAAAACAAAAATCTGTCAATACAAACCTCCACTCTGTGGAGGCCCATATGATCCTATCAGGATCGGACATGGTCGAAAAAAAAATAATACGCACGTATAATATAATTAATAACTATTTTTCAGGGCCTTATATCCTGTTTACACGTGCATGGATGTAATGTTGACAAGTATTATCGCTGCCATAACAAGAAAATGTATGGGTTAACATGTATTATCCTATATTTACAAGCTTTCAAAAGCTTAAAAAAAAAAACTTAAGAATACAGTACAGGATAATCCGGCTTCAAGAATATGCATGTTGTCAGGCAGTTTATCGATCGCATTGAATTTGTAAATAGATATTCACATTAGAGATGAGTTGGAAATACTGTCACCCAGTTTGTGTACTCAAGTTTTGGATGAAACTACCCATACTCTGTATGTGTGGCTCAATAAACTTATTCCAAAAAATTTGTGATGATATCATCGCGAGTCGCTGTTCTGTGCATTCGCCAGTTGGTAGACTTTCAACACTATTGACATTAAATGCGCGCGAACAAGATAGCAATTGAATATAGGTATATTTTAATTTATTAGTCTATTGCGTTTGAATGTATAAATATTAGGTCACAAATTTTGTGTCGCAGCACAGTGGTGAGATGACGCATAGGCTTAAGCTTGTTATATGACCGCTCAAAACATGTTTAAAATAAAAAAAACACTGTTATTCATTTTCGCTAACAAGAATATTGTAACTTAACAGAAAAACAACTCATAAATTTAAAATGTGTTTAAAATTTTATAATAAATGGGACTTTTCGACAAGCAGAGCTCAGCGTATTTTTAGCGATTCTATTGAAGCCGATACACAGTCTGAGTTCCCTGAGTCGATACGTATTTCAAATACTAATATGGAGTTGGTTTTAGTTTCAGTTGAGTATGAAACCTTACTCGCATGCCCACGCCCAACGCTCTATATAATATTCCAAATACTAGTAAGTATTTTGGAACAAGTTTCTATACTAAGTATTTTTTATACTGTTAGTAAGTATATTTAGTCTTCAAAATCGACCAGTTTTCCCATCTATAATTCACATCATACCATAATTGCTAAATATATCATAAAACGTCTTTGCTTATCTTTATAATGCAGAAAGCAATATTGGAGAATAGTGAAGGCTCAGAAAGTCATATTCACATTTACAACAATGTATATTTGCCATTCCTGTGGGTCTATTCTATACTTATCGAACATTAAAGTAATAAATAGTATCAAACTTAGGGTAGGTTTGTATCAAAATATTAGCACTTATTGTAACAATTACACGAAGCTGGTTTTTATTGTTGCAATAAGTGCGATATTTTAACAGCAGCAAGATAGGTGCTGTTAAAATATAGCACTTATTGCAACAATAAAAACCAGCTTCGTGTAATTGTTACAATAAGTGCTAATATTTTGATACAAACCTACCCTAAGTTTGATAATATTTATCACTTTATCACTTTAGCGGTCGATAAGTATAGAATAGACCCACTGGGGTGGTCCATGCCTGAAACTTATGTGCGCACATGTACTGATTCAAATTTTACACCAGATTATTTCATAACATTATGTATATTGTTGGTTATCATAGCCACGAGGAACACTAATATCACGTCTAGACGCATCGCGTCTAGGTATCTATGAAATATTTTACATCCCATTCTATTTTAAAATTTCGAATCATGAATCAATCTTTGCGAACAATGCTATGAATACTAATACACATTTATTTCGACGCACCTGGCAATTCCGACTGTTGATTGATTTCTTTCTTACATTGAATTTTTCGTTTTGTTTTTTACGTTTATTTCATATTGTTATTTAATATTTAGCTACCGGCAACACTGATGTGAGAATCATCTATGGTAGTTTAATATCTAAGAGCGGAATGCAGAAACATTTGTCATAACTAAAATTTCCTTAGCAGAAAACACTATGCAGAAACATTGTCCTTAGTTAAGATCATTTCTATTGAAAATAATACCATATTTTAAAATTCTCTTTCCTATAGTTTAGGTAAATTATTTTATTATTGTTAAACGATGACAAAAATATAACAACTGCATTTTATAAATGCAATAACTATAAATACATATTAATATTTAATTATAATACTCTTATGTTTCCGTTATAAGTCATTTTACGTGATTCCACAGGCACCGCAAGATATTTTTTAACATGGTACCACTAGCGTCAAGTGTCATTCTATCATCTGGCATCTTGTATTTCTGCGGGCTGGCGTATAAAAGTAAAATATTATTCTGCAAGTGCATGCCAAACGAATTAACACTATCAATATCCATATTGAGATACATTGTTAAATGAATTTGAGTGTATGGACTGTTTTATAGACATGCGAATTTATTTTGACAGCAGCTGTCAGTGGTAAATGGTAATACAGAAGGGGGGGGGGGTTTCATAACAAAAGTAGTCTATGGTTAAGGATTCCTTAACTCTATACTCAGTATAGTCTATATATAGTTAAGTCATGCTTTTCGACAACTTATCCTTAGGATCGAAATCTTGGATTCTGCATAGGGCTCTTACATTAGAAAGATGTGTACTTACCTACAAATAATGCGTAAAAATATTTGGTATAATATAATATGGTGGACAAGTATTTGGTCATGTACTAAAGGATTGAACATATACACATATGAGAAAATATATTACAACCAATAGAAAAAATCTTTTTGAAAAAATTAAGAATCCAGGAATCCAGGAATCGAACCTGCATCTCTCGGATTTCGCGTCCATGCACATAGACCACTATGCTAAAGACGCCATACTTAATAATAATATACTAACTACTTACATATTTTTGAAAAATCTCAAGAAACATACATATTAATAAAAAAAGGGGAACTCAAACCTCACTTTCACTGCCCGGATGAGTGCACTTGTTCTTTGAGCTATCGGTCTGTCTATGACTAATGCGAATTAAATCTAATATTTCTGTCATCTCAGGTGTTTCAAACTTTGTTAATGTAAAGCAATCAGTTTATGATTCAAATACTTTATTTAATAATGTGTTTTAACTTACGTATATATTATGTATATATATATATATATATATAATATACTTACTTATATATAAATATTTACTTTTGTGTGTATTCGGTATAGAATTAAAAAAATAACAAGTTAATACCTACCTATTTTATTACTTTTTGTTTTAATTCGATTTGCACAGGTCATTGTATTACTGTATTTTTTTAAATTTTGCTTTTCTCCCTATGTAATTAATAACCAAATTATTATTGTGTAACTCTAGATTCTAGAACACCCTGAAGACATCAACGAGCGGTCAAACGTGAAACCTGATTCATAAAAAAATATTACTTTTGCATGGAAGGCATTCCCCAAAAGAGATTCTTAAGGTACTTACTATAATTTATTATAATAAGATCATAAACATTGTACATTGATAAAATACGTATTATTATAAATAGAAAATTAACAATATGGTATTTCAACACACAGCAAGCGTTCGCAATATTACAATGGACAGGTTGTACATCAGGTGTACCAAGAAAGACCCCATCATCAATTTAAATTTAAATTAATTAGCGACGGCAGAGCCCCCGGGATATGAAACGGTAAAACAAGCAACTAAGATCACCTGTGCTGGATGAATTAATATTATTATTCAAACAATGTCTAAACTTTCAACTAAATTCATCCATCACAATGTAGTTAGAAAGCGTAAATGTCTGGAATGATATGCTGCTATACAATTGATTTGTAAGTGCCTAATTATATATTTTATGTAGGCTTTTTGTTTAAAGTATAATAGCTGTAAGTAAATGGCCAATAACGGGCTTAAGGGGGAGCATAATAGACCCAATAGTTACATTAACAGTATTATAGATACGCTAATAGTGTGATAGTTACTCGAACGATGTTGTTCTTACCCACATATAAAAATAATGTAATAGATACACTGATAGTATAAAAGTTACACCAATAGTAGAGAGAGTTATTGACTCCCTTACAGTAAAATGAAAAAAATTCTAAAGGGTTCTATAAATAATGAAAGAATCGGCTGAAAAGTAAAAAACATTCATTTATTTATTTGAAAAAATACACGTTGAGTACATAACAAATTATTAATTCAGGACGTTCACAACATGACATTTAGAATAAAAATTACAAGAAATCAGAAAAAACAAAGTGGAGGAAAAAAAGAAAGCAAAAATAGTTTTATACAAAAGAAATAAAATTAAGAAAAACAACAATGATTCAAAAAGTACAAATTAAACAATAAAATAGAATTTTAAAAACAGAATATATAATGGATCGCCAAAAATATCTACATCTCTAGGGAGTGCATTGACCAACCGCACAGCCCTCGCTATTGGTGCTTGGTGAGCCTGACACGAGGAAACAGCTTTCACCCAAAATAGGTCATGGCTGCGACCACGCATGTAATTGACGGGTGCGTAAAAATTTAAATTTTCTAGAATATCGGGATTGAAAATGATACCACGCAAGAGCAGGGAAAAATGCTTTAAGAGCAGAATTGACCTACGAGCTTCAAGAGAATAAAAGGCGAGCATGCCTTGAAGAAAGTTAGTCGGAAAATACTCGTTTGAGAAGGTGTCAAAAGGAAAATAATTATAAACTTTAAAATAGAGATGACGAAGAAATTTTTTCTGAACACGCTCTAAAATAAGCTTATAGGAAACTTCATAAGGACTCCAGATGATAGAGCCATACTCAAGAATACTCCGTACTAACGACACATAGAGTGTACGTAAAACAGTTGGATTCTTGAATGACTTGTCTTGTCTCATGACGAATCCTAGAAGCTTTCTCGCACGCAGTGCCGTAGAAGTGATGTGCGAGCGAAATGATAAACGTGAGTCAAACAATATGCCAAGATCTTTAATTTCTGATTGACGCTTCAGTAATCTATTTGACATATTATAGTTGAAAATAATTGGAGATCTTGATTTCGAAAAGCTAATGCACACACATTTATCAGTATTAAATTCGAGTTTATTTTTTTGTATATTTGTATATATTTGTATATTTTCACTCGTAAAAAACTTAATAAACCTGTGTATGACCAGTGTGTGCTTCCCGTTATCACATATGCGTGTGAAACATGGACCATAAGTAAAAAAGAGATCCAAAAACTTAGAGTAGCACAACGTGGTATGGAAGGTGCGTGCTGGGCATAACGCGAAAGGACAAAAACAGAAATGAGTGGATAAGGAAGCAGACACGGGTTTGCGATGTAATAGAGTTCATTAAAAGCCTCAAATGGAGATGGGCTGGACACAGCTCGAAGAAGAGACAATCTTTGGACAAATTTATTCATCCAGTGGTATCCAAGAAGTACAAAACGTCCGCATGGTAGACCTAGAGGCCGCTGGATCGATGAAATGATAAAGTTCTTATGGAATTACATGGAAACGCAACGCAGAGGACCGAGAGAAGTGGAACCAGCTTGGAGAGGCCTGTCTCTGTCTAGTAAAGAAGGTTTTTCCAACGTATTCGTGTATTGGCTATATTAAAATAATAATATTGGTTTACAGTCATATATTTAAGAGACTGAAATTGAATTTACGCACGCAATATTTTATAATAAATTTATTTGAAATCGATTAGATTTTAACGTTTCGAATAATTAACATTTTCCTGTTTTGGTTATCAATCACGTCACCTATTTAAGTGTGAAAGGCGTGGTTTATTACAATTCAAATAATGTAGGGATGTAAATTAAAAAAAAAACTATTGATTCTCTGTATCGATACATATAAAAAGCATAACGACGCAGAACAAAAACGGCTCACATGCTCAGCGTACTATATTCTAAGACATTAGAGCGAAAGGTTTAAAAGAATACTATTGTGTCTAATAAAAATACTTTGTACAGTCATAAAATGTTTAAAATAAATATAAAGGATAATAAGGCTTCAAAATTATGTAAATATATTTTCTACAGCGTTTCAGTAATATCCAGGATCATGCTTTGAAAATAGCATAAAAGTTCCATTTTGACGTACGCTGAGAATGTCCCCCCTTAAATAAAATAGGAAAATGAACCTACAGAAAGGTATTTATGTATTCATGTATTAACTTATATATAAAAAGAGCATTACGACATTACACCTATTTGTCAATGTATAATAATACACAATACAATAAAAATTATGTAAACAATTATAATACATAGTAGCCGTGAAATAGATGAAACAATAATATAATCCAACAAAGAAGAAGACAAAACAAGTTGATATGTAATATGAATGTAAAATAATCATACATATATGTATATTTTTGCTATGCCAAATAATAGTGTAGGAATAAATTATTTATTTTAAAATCCTTTTAATGAATGAGTTTTAAAATAAATAAATACTTACCTATAAAGCATAATATACTGTTATCCGTGTTATATATTGACGTAGAATCGGAATAGTATATTTTTACAAATCAGTTTTAAATAATCATACGTGATAATATATTATTCCAATTTTATGTAACATTAAATTTACTATCAAATAGCAAGTCTCCACACAACCAATGACATTTATTAATGGACGACGCACTCAATACAGTAGCTACAAGTAAATTCGCGCATTCGCATGTATAAGTAGACGTCACGCAATTTCCATTATGCGATATCACGCATCGGGAATTTATAGCAATATGAACTCAAAAATGCACTATCGGCTTTCTTAGATGAGAACGAAACCGTTTCCTTATCCAACGCGGAGGATATAACAAATATTATTCTACAATGTGCAGAAAAAACAGGCGTAAAAAGCTCAAAAGTTACACCTTCCACCAAGCTTTCGAAGGCAACATTGAATCTTATGGAGCAAAGAAGGAAAACCAAGAGCGATAGACAGGCACAAAACGATATGGAGTTTTCATCACTTTGCAAAACCCTCCGAAGGAAGATTAGAGAAAACCTTCGTAAATTCAATGTAAACCTCATACAAGCAATTGTGAAAGCAGGCAGAAGTTTAAACAAAAACAAGCAATGCTTGTCGATAGGAAAACGTCAAATCACAGCACTAAAAGCAAAAGATGGTTCTATCGTCAGAAATTGGAAACACTTGTTAAGCCGAGTTGAAGAGTTCTACAGCGATCTCTACAGTGATGACATTGACAATACGACTATAGACTTAGATCTTCAGAGAAATGGAAATTTGGAAAACCATACTCCCGAAATTACATCCTGGGAAGTAACCCATGCTTTAAATTACATGAAAAGTGGGAAAGCCCCCGGGGAGGACGGTTTAACGATAGATATCCTCAAAAAAGTAGGAAAGGATGCAAATGAAGTACTTGCACAATTGTTCACAGCCTGCATATGCAAAGAGGATGTCCCAGAGGTATGAAAAAATGCCAGCATTGTCATTCTGCACAAAAAAAGTGACAGAGAAGACGTAGCAAATTATCGTCCAATAAGTCTACTCCCTATTCTCTACAAGACGTTCACAAAAATTCTCTCAAACCGTCTGCAAAATGTACTAGACGAGAACCAACCGAGAGAACAAGCCGGATTTAGAGGAGGATACAGCACTATGGACCATATCCAAGTCGTCAGAGAAATCATAGAGCGGTACCAGGAATACAAACTGCCACTATGCATGGGTTTTATAGACTATGAGAAGGCGTTTGATTCGATAAAGAAATGTTCAATACTCGACGCACTCAGAAAACAAGGAATCCCTGGACGCTATATAAATATTTTCAATAATATATACAGTAGCGCAACAGCATCTGTAAATCTCCATAAACCATCGCGCAGATTTCCTATCAGCAAAGGAGTCCGACAAGGTGATACAATCTCACCTAAACTATTTACAGCTACCCTTGAAGACTTATTCAGGCAACTTGACTGGAATGACAAAGGGATCCCCATAAATGGAGAATACCTGAGTCATCTGCGCTTTGCCGATGACATAGTAATTTTTTCGCAAGACTCAGAAGACCTCCAAAGCAGAATGCAGGAACTCGCTGAAGTAAGCAACAAAGTAGGTTTAAAAATAAATGTAACAAAGACGAAAGTCATGTTCAACTGCTTTGCAGGCCAAAAAGAGATCCTCATCAATGGCACTCAGCTCGAACAGGTGAAAAGCTACATCTATCTGGGACAACAAGTATCTATAGATGGGTGTATATTTGATGAAATTGTTCGCAGAGTAAAGCTAGGCTGGAGTGCTTTTGGCCGCCTGAATAATGTCTTCAAAAGTGACCTTCCACTGTGCCTAAAGCGCAAAGTGTTCAACCAGTGTGTGCTTCCCGTGATGACATATGCGTGTGAAACATGGACCCTAAGTAAAAGAGAGATCCAGAAACTTAGAGTAGCACAACGTGGTATGGAGAGGTGCATGCTGGGCATAACGCGAAAGGACAAAAAGAGGAATGAGTGGATAAGGAAGCAGACAAGGGTTTGCGATGTAATAGAGTTTATTAAAAGCCTTAAATGGAGATGGGCTGGACACATAGCTCGAAGAAGAGACAATCGTTGGACAAATCTAGTCATCCAGTGGTATCCAAGAAGTACAAAACGTCCACAAGGTAGACCTAGAGGCCGCTGGATCGATGAAATGATAAAGTTCTGCGGAAGTACGTGGCAACGCAATGCACAGGACCGAGAGAAGTGGAAGCAACTTGAAGAGGCCTTCATCCAGCAGTGGAGCAGCATCCTTCATTCAGGCTGATGATGATGATGATGATGACTTTTATTGTAATGGCGTTAGAGCAGTGTTTCTAATGTCAATGTTCATTTGAGCGAACCCGTTCGATCCGAACCATTCGGCAGACCCAACAAAAAGCATCAGGAATTTATAGCAATATCACCTTTATTGTAATGGCGTTATAACAGATTATACCATTCGGCAGACCCGACAATAAAGTGAGTGTCATTTTCTTATCCAGATGATTCGTCCATATTAATGTCATTGCACACAACACAACATAAGCTGACATGGGGAGTAGAATCAGACAGCTAATGGTCTAGCTCTGGATTTTAGAAGCTAGATATTGAAAGTAACCTAACCTAACATAACCAAATATATCGAAACATTGTTTAGAATATATAGATGAAGAAAAAAACAAAAATCGTACACGCAATATGTAAGTATCTACATAATAAAGATAGTACGTTAAAATAAATGCCAAATAAATAGTGATGAACATAAATAAATGGTCAAGCTTTTTTCACCTTGTAATTAATAATAATTATTGTGTCTTTAATTATCATTTTTTCTAAAAGAATAATCTCGATGGTATAAGACTATAAATATATTTAGAACGTTATATTCAGTATTGATTCTAGCGTATTGAATATTGAGACCATCTCTAAACAGGCGTGATTTTAGAGCAGGATACTCCCGGATTGATCGCCGTTACTCACAAGTGATTAATATATTATAATAAAAAAATATACGCTACAATTTGATTGATATAGGCAACACCTATCCAATTAAAAATATATACTTAGTAACTAATAGGGTCATATTTTTATATATATCGGTATATTTGGTGGCGGAAAATGTTTAATTGGACCATTTATAAAATGATCATAACTGTCAGATAATGTAATAATACGAAAGTAATTTGCAATAAAAGATATTAAAATACTGTCGAAGAATATTATACGAGATAGAAATGTAGTAAATTGAAAATATAAAGCGTGAAAGATACTTTACTAACACTTGGTGTCCGTAGATTCTAGGCAAAAAAATCAAACACACAAGTTTAACAAAATAAATCTTTGATTCCAAATCCACACCATATATAAGGGCGCGTCAATCGGGGGTGTTAGGGGGTGCGGAACACCCGGGTAACAGGAATTAAGGGGCGCCAAAATTCCCGAGAACCAGTCACCAGAAAATTCATAAAGTCATAAAGGTAACAACAGATTTTTTAGTTAATACTTTGGACGCTGAAGACGCACCTGGCGCGTAATGACCAGGCGGTCGATCGATGTAATTAACGTGCATTTTAAAGGTGCTAATTAAAATGTAATTATCTAGTCAGCAGTCAATGTGTTAAATAGTTATAAAGTTATAAATTTATCACTTTATATTATGACTAGAGCCAGGCGAGAACAGCGGAAATTTTCATAGATAATTTCAGCAAAATTCATGAATTCAAGAATGATAACCTAACCCAGTGGTCGGCAAACCCATTAGTCAACAGAGCCAAATATCAACAGTACAACGATTGAGATTTCTTTTGAGAGCCAAATTTATTAAACTTACTATGTAGGTAGGTACACTGTTAACGTGATATCGTTCTTAATAATAATTATTGATACAAATTAAATTGTAAGTAAGGTATCCATAAAATTAAATCATGACAATGACTGACAAACACTTAATATGAACAATGGCCTTGCATCTCCTTGAAAAGTTTGGATAAGTCTGGTTTGTATGTTGTTGTTTTTAATTTTAGACACGATTTCAGTTTCTCATCACCAAGACGACTTCTCAATTTACTCTTGATAAAGTTCATGCTTGAAAAAGATTGTTCGCATAAATATGTAGAACCGGAAAGGGAAAGAACAGCAAACGCTTGTTTTTTCAACTGATCAGATGAGTCTGGAATACTATTCCAGGTATTAAAAATCATCATGTCCAGATCTTTTAAAGCAGACTACTAAATTTGTGCTGTGAAACATGTACACATTTGTTTTTCTCCAATATGTCCATATCAGCAAAGAGATGTTCAAATTTAGAGCTCCATGATTCTTTATCCATTAGCTTTATCTATAATAGAGTTGATAATCTTAATTACCAATTCCATAACTTTGCAAATGTCTGCGCAAAAAGCTCTTCTTGACGAATGATGCAATGGTAAGCAAGTATCTCGTGATTTTTTTTCTCTTTCAAAATAGCAACAACGCTTTTTCTTACTCCAATTATCGAGTGGAATATGATGTTTTTCCATACACTCGATTACAGTATTTGCCTATCCACGTATTTGACATTTGGGTGGCAATAATCCTACAAGTTCTTCTTTAGGACCAGTAGATGAAATAAATCGTACAAAACGTGAAAATTGTGCTGCTTTTATGTTACAAGACTCTTTAACTGGCTATTGATAAAGCTGAAACCAATTTAAGATCTTCGACTTGTTGGTTGGTTATATTCGAAGACATTTTGATTGTTATATCTTTCACTGTTTTAGGCCGTACGTGGTAATTTGTACCAGAGCCACACCCAAGGGGCCAAAGAGCCACATGTGGCTCGGGAGCCGCGGTTTGCCGACCACTGACCTAACCTAACCTAACCTAACAAATAATTCAGTATATCGGTTATTTTCAAAATTTATTTGCCGCTGGTTTCCACTAAATAGCCAAGAACCGAATTTTGACGTAATTAGATAGAATGCATGTGGCTCAATTGCAAAAGTACATTGGTCCAAATTCAGTGGATTCGAGTCCCATCGGGCATCGTAATTTAAAAAAAATCTAGTGGACATACTTATATATTGAAGGTGTTATAGGTGCAAATTATATATTTTCAATAAATGCATTACTTAAAGTATGAATGGAGCATTATATAACTCCAATGATTAAAGAAACTATTTAAAGTCATTAAATTGTGTGGAGCTTATTAAAAAATTCATTAATAACTATTACATTTTTAATACGTTCAATCAGTGTTACATACTACAGTTTTTTCAGCAATAGCAGATTATTTTTTATTCGTAAGTATGAAATATAACTTCACAAATCATTTTTGCGTCGATACATGTGACCGGTAATTTATATTAATCAGATTAAAATATGATTTAAAAAATAAAAACATACAGGTTCGACTTGGTTAGGTTTTTTTTATATGTCTTCCATTTAAGGACAGGATGTTTGGATGGAATTATTAAACAGGTGTTTTTGGAAAGCGTAAATAATATAATCTCATTTTATATACTCGCATTTTTTGTCACAGAAATTAATACACTGCATGATTGGGAATATTGGTAATCATATTAGATGCGATTTTTTGAATATCTTAAGAGGATTACTCTAATTCATTCATAGGCTTCGCAAAATTGTATCTTTTTCAAGCATGATTAAAACAAAATGATACACATTATCTAGTTATTTTTGAATAACTTATAAATGGTACTATTTTTTACTACCTAAATTTGATTTCCAAAATGTAACTATTTCCAATATCTAGTTAATTGTTAAAGCCGATTTTGGATTTGGTAATTTGGTCAAAAATACTGTTGTTCTAAATGTATTTTACAACATTATTTTTTCTTAGCTCGTATTCTTATTTGTCCGGTGGTTCTTTGTCCGGTACAAATCTTGCAATCAATTTTTAACTAACTTCCCGACTCGCTAAGCATTTGAAACTTTTAGAATATATCAGAACACGATGCCAATGCATTTTTTTAAAACTTTTACCCATTTTTAAGTAGAATTGAATTCATTTTCAGTTAATTCTGTTTTGTATGAAAAGTTATTTCGACACCATTATTGGGATCTGGGGTCTTAGCAACTAAATTATTAATATATACGTGCGTTACTATGGAAATCAATATACATATCAAGATGACATTTCAGTATTATTTCTATCAAGTACAATTTTTTTTGATAGCTTAAACAAGTCAAGTCAAGTTTATATGATTCAACAGAAAATTTAAAAATGTTGTATTTAAAAAGTTCTTTTTATCTTGTAATTATTTAAGATAAGTATTCAAGAATATGGATTTTATAAATAATAAATGTAATCTGTGGAATAAATACTTTTTATGCTTTGTTAATAACCTAGCGAGTATAATATTATCTTTTTATGGGAAATATATTATTTGTAAACAATTCGAAAAATCGAATAACTAAATAAAATGTCATTGACGTCTTATTAGAAATATTGAAATATATTAGAAAACACTGTTTAAAGTGAATAAATATATGCTTGTAAATGACTTTGCAATGCAACTCAGGTGTAATTATTATTAATCAACACACGGAACTAAAATTGATATTTCATGAATATACATACGATGGAGATTGTTACATTTTTTACATATATAATTTTGAAAATACCAGCATCTCTCGGGTTTCGTGCCCATGTACATAGACCACTATGGTATGGGTACCATACTTAATTGCGACACATTTTAATTAATGGCTCTTAATACTCTCTGAAGCGCTTTCCAAATTGAGTTAGATGGAGATTGTTACATTTTTTACATATATAATTTTGAAAATACCAGCATCTCTCGGGTTTCGTGCCCATGTACATAGACCACTATGGTATGGGTACCATACTTAATTGCGACACATTTTAATTAATGGCTCTTAATACTCTCTGAAGCGCTTTCCAAATTGAGTTACTATTGGAAAGCGAAACCCGAGAGATGCTGGTTCGATTCCTGCTGGGTGTCGTTTTTTTTTTTCAAAGAAGGTTTTTTCTATTGGTTATATGTTTTCTCAGAAATGTATTGAAAATTATGTAGGTATGTTCAATAATTATTTTAATGTTTTTAAATCTTAAAAATAGTTAATTACATATTTTAGTAAAAACAGAGAAAAAACAAGCGAATCGTTGAATTTATATCGTAATTTTAGCAATGATGAGCGCAAAAAGTAATTTATTTGATTTTATAATATATTATACATTTATTGTTAAACGAAATAGATATTTAAAAACCAACAATTTTAAACATAATTAACTCTCAGATACTTGAAACTGTGGTGACGAATATTTTAAAATTATTCATATTTTTTTTACAATAATTGTTGATCGTTAATGATGAATCGTTATTAAAATTAAATAATCGTTTGGTAGCGTCTCTTCGTTACTGCTCCTTACCTATTACTAGCATACATAGTTTAACCATACCATAAGTTGTTCCAACTCCAGATTTGGATATAAGCTCATTATCAACGTATCTAAAACAATGACGTCTCATTCTGGATTAGATTTACTTGAGGCCTTTATACGTATGCAGATTCTAGATTTAGTTACCGACTCTGGTGTTGCCACTATATTATTATCAGAGTGCGTGCGATTGACGGGGACGCGCAAGATTTATGGCCATTGTGGCAAAATACTTTTAGAAGCAGCTCGTCCGCAATTAAATGCGTGTGATTTGCATTTTTACCCTTAATTAGTACATTAGGTTACATATAATATACATTTATAGATTCTTCATTAAAAATAATTTGAAATAACGGTCCCAGAAGGTAGCAAAATGTCTTGACTTTTGAGCTTTGAGAATCGATGTCTCCGATGAATCTTATGCAGTATTCTCAAGTGGCAATTTTTATCGTTCTACTCTATGTTGAATGAAAGTTGAAAGTCAAATAATAAGTGTGGGAGAGGGATCAATAATGGTTTTAAATGCTATTAATCAATGTGATATGCTGTAAATCTTTGTATTTATTTATGCGAAGTCTAAACTATTGATTTCAATTCTACTTTATATTTATTTTGTTCGGTGAAGGATTTTGAAATTATTATTTTTGATTAATTCCGAATAGGTGATTTTAAAGCAATTTTGAAAAAGCGTTATTTTTAGACCATTTTTGTAAATTCTACTTATACACTTCACTGTGAGCTACTCTACCAGAAACAGATAGGCATATAGCATTGGGATCAAATTCATATATAAATAAAATACTATATAAAAACCACCAGAATACAAAGGAAAGACAGAATAAAATAGGTAGATACCTAGGTAAGTAAATTAGAAATACAATCATAATAAATTAATGTTGTTATTGAATCCAATACAATTGGAACATTTTTTTCCTTTCGACCATGTCCGATCCTAATAGGATCATATGGGCCCCCACAGAGTGGAGGTTTGTATTAACAGATTTTATTTTTACGAGAAACGGATGTCAGCCACTTGCTCAACCTATTAGGTCCATACTCTGACTCATACACAAATTGAAAAACAATATGTGTACTTGCCAGACCCATGATTCGAACCTGGGACCCTCGACACTATAGACCGGCGCTTATGCCACGCGGCTATCGTGGGTGATTGGGAATTGGAACATTACTGTCTACAAACAAGTTTCCATCTAAATGGTTTTGTAACATATATTTTTACTTCGCGGTGAAACGAACTCCACGAACATCGCATCATTGTTAAATTTGATCTGAATGCTATACGACCATCTATTTCTCGTACAACAGCTCACGGTGAACTGTGATACGACGAACTGTATACGTAAAATTTACATGTAACCAAATAAAATTATTATATTTATGAAAGGTATGATTAATTTCGAGTAGGTCATCTGCGAGTTTTGAAACATTATTAGTTTTAAGAAATCTAATATTTACATAATATAAGAATAATATTATGTAGTTAACTACAAAGTATTTATAAAAATACAAATAACATTTTCAGGAATAATAAATTACCAATAAGTCAACGCTGAATCTTTTGAAAAAAATATATCAATCATTTATGTTATGTATATAATACTCGTTCTTTCCATAACAACATGGTTGTTATTGATGAGATTGATTGGTACAGTAAAACTTGTCTCTTAGCTGACGTGACTAATTTTCTTGGTCACTGTAGATTTAAAAAATAATCTGAATTCCTCAGCAGAGAAACATTTTGGGATGCCAAAAGTTAATCCGTTATATGATCAACCGTTAATCAAAAGCTTATTTACGTCGCTTTAAATACGTAACAATAATCTGCGATCACCTTGTTTAAAACACAGCATTCACTGTGTTAGGAATCAAGCATCTAATTAAAATAGATTGATCGGATTCTGTTTATACCGTAAGGGGAAAGTCGAATTAGGCCTGACATCACATAGTTAGAAAATGCGGGTAATTTACGAGCAGGCATTAATTATTTATTAAGTAGAATTGTATAAGAAATATAAAAAATATTCGCATTCTATCAAGAGTCTTATTTTATGTGTAATTATATTATTAAGGGTGGTTATTAAGTGGACACTAAATATTCTAAACTCTTTAAATTACTAATAACTTTTAGTAGGTCATGGAGACACTACTGATGTATCGGTTTGGCATTCGAATTTATGGTGATACATTACGATGCTGTAGTCAGGTCGTGACACGAAACTTTAAACCATTTTAATAACCGTTTTCAAAGTGAAAATTCTCCTAATAACAATGAAATCCAAAGGATTTAACTAATGCAACTGTATCTACCTACTAGTGACCAATTTAAGTAAATCGACTTCAAAGTAAAACTGTGAGGTTTTTGGAAGCCTTCAAAAAAAGCGAAGTAGAGAAAAGTGACTGAGAGATAGAATTTACAGAGAGCACCTTCCTTTGCCTTGTTGGAAGCAAATGAACATGATTATTGGCGAACCTTGATTGCCAAGTTCCTACCCAATGTTTACATGGAAGATATCAGTGTTGATGTGTCCGTTAAAGCATGGCTGACTATATTTTATTAAGCGAATTACGATGGTAGCATTAGTATACTTCGAATGCAATATAGTAAACTGTTGATAATTGTTGCATATTTAAAAAAAAAAAGGTAATACAGTCCCACGATGGCCGCGTGGTTTATACGTCGGCTAATAGCGTCTTGGAGCTAGAATCCTGGGTCTGACAAATACACACATATTGTTTTTCAATTTATGTATGAGTCAGAGTATGGACCTAATAGGTTGAGCAAGTGGTTGCCATCTATTTCTCGTAAAAAAACAAAATCTGTTAATACAAACCTCCACTCTGTGGAGGCTCATATGATCCTATTAGGATCGGACATGGTCGGAAAAAATAATTTGCATGGAATATGCAATCGAAAATCTTTATTGACAGCCGCATTGCATTCAAAGATAAACCAATAACCAGCATTAGCAGCGTAATTCGCAATTCAGTGCAATGTTCTGACTATAGACCATCTTGTAGTTAGCCACTTGCCCAAACTATACGGTCTTTACTTTGGATCCTTATTCCACACGTCATAAATTGATAAATAAAATTTCAATTATTAAAAAGATATAGTGTGAACATGTATTCGTAGATAATCAATAACTAGCCATAACTACCATCATAATTCACTTAATTAAATAAAGTCGACAATGTTTTAATGGATACACACTGGTATCTCCTATCAGGATGTTAGGTAGGTGTTTGGCAACCAATGCTAGCCAATAATCATGCTCATCTGCTTTTAATACGAAAAAGAAAGCTTGCTCTCTGTAAGTTCCATTACCTAGTAACTTTTATTTACTTTGCCTTTTTCGAAGGCTTCCAATAACCACAAAGTTTTACTTTGAAGTCAATTTACTCAACTCGGTCACTAGTACAGTTGTATTAGATAAATCCTAAGAATTTCATTATAATAAGGAGAGTTTTACACATTATTTGAATGAATTATTGACAGCATTATATGACTTTTATGTTTTATAATATATTCTAACCTAAACATAAAAAAGTTTTTTTATATCCTTATTTCGGTTATTCAGAGTTATTTGAACTATCGACATCCCCGATGAGTTCGAATTATCTAGACACTATTGTACAATAATTTTATCGTATTTAAAATCATGTAAAGAAATAACCGACATCTAGACACTATCATATAATATCTCCATAATATTCTTTCTATCAGATTATGATTATAATCTTTCAATATCTATAGTCCTTTCAAATATATCTTTAATACACTGCGTCATTTTTATGATTTATTGTAAGTCATTGGTTCATTACTAAGGCTCGTGATTTTCGTAATAAGCTTGTATTGCAGTAATGGCGAACCTGTGACACGTGAGTAAAGTTAGAAATATGTATACAAAACTTCAGTAGTTTACTTAATTTATCTAATAACTTATCATTGTTTCAAAATTACTTAATCTGGCAATACTGGATTGTATTATAGGTGTTTGAATAGTTTCGCGATAATTTAAACATTTTTTAAATCGATTTAAAGAAGACGTGAGACGATAGAGTAGTTAGTGGTAACTCATTGCCAAGGTGGTAGGTCTTGAAGTCATTTTACGCAATAAACATACAAACATTATTGAGCTAAACGGATTATAATAAATTATTTATCTACATGGGTGTATGTATAAATCAAAACAGACTCGCGGGAACTCTTTTATGTTAAATGACCAAAATCCGTGAGCCTACTGGAGGGATGTTTTCCTTGATGCCTTTATGGATACCTCGTATTTACTATCAAAGTTTTTTTAAGGACTTTGGCACGCAAACTACTCTAATTGATGCTAGTCAAATGAAAATTGTGCCGGCTGAGAAATATGCCTTATTGAAAACCATTCGTCTACCCGCATCGGGTATTGCTAATTTGAATTTGGTCAGGGCCTATGAAACACACTGAAAGGATTAAGATGGAGCGATATGCTGAAGGGAAAAAGCCTGTCAGAAAGTATACACTAACGCGCGCCTTTATACACAACAAGTCACTGCAGGTACATTGACATATATTACAAAATTTAGCTACATATTATAGAAACTGACGATGTTAATCAAATGAAAAGTGGGTTGGATATATCACTCGACGAGTGCCACCATACAGTGGTACCCAAGGAGCACTGAATAACCACAGACATACCCAAAAATCCGCTGGATAAACGAATTCATAAAGTTCAGTGGATGTATGTGACAGAGAAAAACTGGGGACCAAGAAGAGGGGGGGAGCTATAGGAGGCCTTAATCCAGTAATGGAACGACCTCAGCTGATGGTAACGATTTACATTAGATAAAATAAAAAAAACCATGTCAGCGGTACCATGATTTCTTCATTTGGTGATTTGTGAATTTAGAATATATAGAAATAATTAATATATTACACGTAGAGTTGGGTATTTCCCGAGAAAATCTTAATCTCAAGATTCTGGATTTCTCGAAATTATGAAATCTTGAATTTTTGAGATATTGGGAAATTTAAAAAAACCTGTAAAAATCCTAAAATCAGTGTAAAAACAGACAAATTTCAAAAAAATATGATTTTTTTTATTTATGTAAGAAGACAAACAAAATAGAAGTAGGAAAACAAAAATAATTCACAAACATTACCTACTTATTAAAATGGATTTTCAAAAAACACAGACTGGCAATCGCTGCGTCTTTCAATCGCGTACGCTTTTGAGACACAAAATTCCCTGATGTTGCAAAAATTGCACTCATTTTGAGTCGACGTTGGCTTAATTGTGTTAAATGCCTCGATCAGTCTTTGAACGTTTTGTATTTTCTGTCTACTTTTTTCATATGGAAAATAATTTTTTCAATTAATATTTGATAATAAAGAAATCCCGAATCCCGAGAAAAGATTCTCGAAAAATTTCAATTCTCGAGATTCGGGATGGAAAATCTCGAAAATTTCTCGAGAATTCCCGTCGGGGAATTCCCGAAACCCAACTCTTATTACACGCGACTACTTTTTTCAAGCTTTGTGCATAACATTTAACACACTTTTAGAAAAAGGTTTGCCATTCCTGTTCTATTATACTCGTATTTACAATTCTTTTCCAGATTCTTCAGTTTAGACTTAGATAAGTGAATTTTATTACGGGTGTTTTGTTTGTTATGTTTAAAATCAGCAAACAGTTTTCACCCTACGATATTTTCATCTGTTATGTTCAAAATCGACAAATGTCACCTTTAGTGCAAAAGCTCCGAAGAGAAAAGATAAGCTGCGATTCATAAATACACCTCTTAGTTGACTTCACCGCCTAATTGGAACACCTGTGGGATGTGGCTGATATATATTCAATGAGACATACACTCCTTGATCAAATTAATTCAATGACTACTCGGTTGGAAAGTTGATCTTAGCTTTTCACATTTATATGGGCAATTTTATCACTGGCAAATAAGATAAACAATTTGAATTAGGTACATAAATATTTGGACAGTAATATGTATAGATAATAAAATTATAAAATATAAGTAACAGTGTTAAAAAATACGTATTATTATAATAATTGCTATTGACAAAAGCACGTTACAAAATACGACATACAATATTTATGATTTAAAAAGCTTAAAGATAACCAAATTCTTAAACACGTGACATAAATCCGAAATCATGTCATCGGTCGCTTTAAAAAAAGAAAATAACCCCATATATCGCCCCATGAGTGAGCGCGCTGTCTTTTATTGAAAACGTTTGCTGCGCTATTTATAATAGTAGATGTCGCTATCGTTTACCTTGTTAGCAGATCGGTAGTTTTATAGAAGTATGTAACCGTTTTAAACCCTTGACTGATTAAAAAAAATGTTGTTTTTCCTTTAATATGATAGATGACAACTCCTCATAAAAAAGCTCCACTATCATATTATGTTTAGGCCTATTTGAACTACTCGGGAACTAATATAGTAAGTAATTTAGTTTTATTTTACAGTAGAATAATTCATAGAAAGCGTTAATTATCACAACTCATATTATATAGATGTCGCTAGTTTGCTACTTATATTAAATTTAATATGGATAAATAAATAAATTTGGATTATTTTGTGGCACTAATTATATGCTGTAGTTAATAAATGGCGTGAATAAATAAATTAATAATACTCACGATGACCTAGTAGTAACGTGTTGGGTTATAATGTCGTAAGTTCATCCATTTCTTGTAAAACAAAATCTGTTAATACAACCTCCAATATGTGGTAAATAAATACGCTATCATCATATCGTATTATTACAAGAGTTGTTGTTTACGAATTGTATTAATGTGTATTTAATGTTATAAGGTTGTGGAATATTTCAAATGTATCACAAACCATTGAATTGACGTTTACCATGAAAAAATATCTTTGAGATGTAGTGTTGCAGGCATATATTGATAATTCCGATAATGCATATATTAATAACAACCTTGGATGTTGGACCAAATAATAATGAAGAACGGGTTTTCCAAAGCTAATTTTTGTGGAAAAATTTTATTACAGATTGGAAATGTCCAACAAGTGAAACTGGTATTTATGTGAAAAAACTAACATATTGTTTTTTTTATAATTTCATATTGTAATGTACACAATTTACAGTATAGTAATAATATCTATTGACAAAAAAAAACTAACTGTAATACAAAAAAATACACATCACCGACCAGGCAGTGCAAATAGGCGCAGTCCATCCGCAAGTGAAGTAAAACTACTTTAATTTACTTTGTTATGCAACCAACAGTAAAACCATAAAGAGGGGTTTCCAAACTTTATGTTTTTACGCCTTCAATTGTTTCATCAATTGTTGAACTCAAAAATCATCAATTGTTGAATCAATTGCTGAAGATTTCAAATCGCGATAACATCAAGACAATATATTGGAGTATGTGACTGGTTGGGCCAATTATGGTCGCTCTCATTCCTATATTTCCTCTCTACCTCAAATCTTCATTATCGGAAGACTAAGGACAACTCAGTTACGAGTCAGTAATCGACCGATTATTAATATATAAACCTCAATCACTCATCCACCGTGCGCTTATAAGCACTTATAATCTTACTTTTATAATATTTGAAAGCGTATTGCTCGGTGTGTTTGAGCGGTCACTGTATATCACTAAGTAAATGGCGTACCTGTGATTGAAAACATTATGAATGCGATGCTTCTTGGCCAATCAAACTCACCTGTCGCCCGTCTGGTTGTCTAAACGCAGACGAATGAAACGACAGGCTCTGGAATTGCGAATTATTTCCACCTGTACTAACCACTGATTGATAAGAACACGCTATATGGCGGATATGCAAACTAGAAGGAGATTTGTTTAGAAAATAATAATATAGTTTTTTTAATCTTTTGATCAGCTGTATACACGAAAGAGCTTCATTTTAATGTTGAGAAACAAACGCGTTCTATTTAAAAGCTCATTTAAACGCGATGATCATCGCAGTGAATTTATTTTTTGTTTACACGTGTCACCGAAAGTGAAATACTCAATTCATTCCAAAATGGCGTCAAGTGAAATTGCGGTGCAGGTTGGAATGCAAACAATTTTCGGTTGTTTTTATATGAATGCAGAAATTTCATCGAGAGAAAAAGGAATAGGAAAAAGAGTCGTTAGTAGATAAAACCATTAGATAATGTGACGTAATATCATGGGGAATATGATGACAGTACTCAGGGGCACAGTGCGCATGCGCAGGATTTTTGGAATCATCCGTGGTGATCAAAAAGTAGAACCAGTTGAATTTCATTCGCTTTTGATTCCGGATGATCACTTTCGATAATTCATTGATGAATGTGCGTTTACACGAGTCACTGGGGATGATTCCTCCGCGATGATTATCAAAAGTGAATCATGTAAACGGAGCTATAAGTATCTATCAGAAAATGGCAAAATTTTACAATATTTGTTTATCAACAATACATATTTTATATTTGTAATTAATAATTGGGTGAATCTAAAATTATAGTATAATGTCACAGTAGAAGTGTTAGTGTCTCTACAAATAAACTTGCGAAATAAAAAATCACCTGTAGCTAACTGAATCAGTCGACCAAAGATCCTTTTTTGCTTGAATTTCAAGCATTAATCTCCATTTGTATAAAAAGGTTTTAAATAGTTTCAATTATTATCCAAGAAATAAGTTCTGGGGCGGCTCTACCTTAAGGGTTCATAGGGACCATCCCCACATCGTTATCATGTGGATGTATAAAAAACGTCAGATATTTTTATCATTGTCATAATATACCTACTTAATTAAATGAATTATTTAATTTATTTCATCTATCTAAACCCGTTACAATTTTAGAGAGATATTTATTATTATTGTACAAAAAAATAAAGCAATAATGTTAAATTAAGTAATAACATAATAATGATTACGCGGTATTAAAATAACTCATTAAATTAAATACGCCCTATTTGACGGTGACACCTATGTACAAATTAAGAAAGCTATGGCGTCTATTTTTGTCACTCAGTCCCATCCCGTTGCTGCGGTAAAAATCTCTTTCTACAAAGTATGTAAATGCATTAGCGTTATTATACGCATATTAGGGACCGAATAGAATGATCCCATAGGTGAGTAAAAACGCTCGGTGTATGTTATTGATCAAAAATGATGATAGTAAATTTATAATAATTATCATTATTAATCCATAGTTTACGGGCCGCACAAAATTATGTTTTTGCTAATTACTTTTCAAATGCAAATTAACACGTTAATTACAAAATTAATTAAAAGGGCCCGTAAGCATTGTGTTAATCACGTTTATATTTTAAAGCACGATTTTTAGATGTAAATAAGTAACGACTCAGATAATCGTATTAATTATTCTGAAAAATTTGTCATTTCCTCATTAATAAAATCATATTATAATAAGTAGCTTCGTAGATAATGTACCTATAATAATATGAGAATGTAAGTAGGTAGGTAGGTACATACTTGTACATATATTTGATAATTAATGACTAAACCCCACCACCTAGAAAGTCGTCGAGCCGCCACTGGGTAAGTTTTACTAAATACATAGATGATCACAATATATCGACTTTATAAAGGAAATTACATGACTAAATTACGAGTAAATTAGTAAAACAACAAAATTACATACAACTAAATAACAGTATTGTGGTTTAATTATCTTTGATAAATATGTACTATTGATCCACTCTAAATGCAAAATATATTACAATACGTTTACAAACTACTTATATTGAAATGGATTTATAATTAATTTGCTTATTTATAAACCACGTGCACGTTGAAGAAAAGAATCTCTCTATACGGACATTAAGACTTAAAGCTCAAAGTTGCAAGAGCTTTTTCCAAAAAAGGTTCTATATTGCTCTTATGGAATGTTTTATTGCTTGTTAATCGATCTGCAATGGTGAGTAGTACTTTTTGTAATGTGAGCATTAACATGACGCTAAAAACTCGTACACGACTATTGTATCTTCGTCTAATTATGATCATAAGATATATCTACTGATAATAGTGACTATATTAAATATTTACCTTATAAGGGATGTTACTAAGCTGTAATATGCCATTATATTGTATTTCTAATACAGAGTTTAAGAATGCTGACACATTATTCGTTGAATATACCTACACAGATCAGAAATGTTTTAAAAACACACCTGTGGGTATATTCTATACACAAGATGGCTATCGGTGTCTATCAACGGTAGTTTATCATATTTATGTATTAAGGAGGTTAATTTTTTGAATAAATTAACCGTCAAAAAGTGCCCCTCTCTTGGATGTGTTAACTTTTAGAGCCAGATAGACAGTTTTGACAGTTTAGACGGCTAACTTATTGTAACAATTATAATACCTCAATACATAAATATGATAAAATACCGTCAATCGGCGATAGCCGCCTTGTGTATGGAATAGACACACTGATCTCAAAATCCGATTCCATGTAAGAAAAATATTCTCAGTTGAGAATGTCTAATTGAATCGGAAGAAATCAGTTCTAATCATTATTCGCGGCCTTCTTGGTTCAGTAAACAAGATACTAGGCTTTCAACTGGGGACTCCAGGTTCGATTCCCAGTGAGGTTACAATATATTTATGTAGTTATCGTTTCGATTTTACGATTGGACTACTATTTCACTACACTACTAACTGTCATTGGGTCTTGAGGCTATAGCATTAAAAAATAATATATATATATATATATATATATATATATCTTTCCAGGTTCGAATCCTGGATTATGCAAATAAACATATTATACTTTTACAATTTGTGTTTGGAGTCAGAGTGTGGACCTAATAGGTTGAGTAAGTGGCTAAAATCCATTTTTCATGAAAATAAAAAAAAATCTGATAATAAAAACTTCCACTCTATGGAGGCTCATAATATGACATAATTATGATCGGATTTGGTAATTTATATAAATATAACTTATACTACACTATACCTATGCATAATATTAGTATTTACCTAGACTTAAAAATTACAAAAATGGTTGACATAATATAGAATATCACAGACGAATATTTATTAAAAATGAGCTTTTGACATATTTAGTAAACCTCTTTCTTGGATTGCAATGGATGTGGGTTCAAGTTTCGTATGGTCAATTTTTTTTAAAATATGGAATATTTCTGAGGTATATTTTGTTGAATTTCTCAAACTGTATACATATAGGTACTAATAATTAAACATTTTTTACAAGTCCCCCACTACTACTAATTGTATTTGTTCTTTTTTTAAATATTGTATATATTTTTAATAGATAACCAGTTTTCTTCTAAGGCAATATTTGAACGCAAACCTATTACATACTAGCGAATATGACTATACAGTCACGATAAGCGACATACTTTATATTGTTGTTCCTCTGTGTCCTTGACAAAATGTATCTGTTCCACACAATACCATTTATGTCTTTATCGTGTTAAGCTAAAAAAAATCCCATATATTTTTTTGATGTAGAGCAGGCCGGCACGCGAGCAGTTCTTTTGTGATAAAGATCGCCGACGTTTACCATTTTTCCTCAAGAAAACAGTTGTGCTGACTGTAAAACATAGTTTTCTACTTTTTAAAGTAATATATATTGCATAAGTTTAATACACATCCGTAGCGAAGGGTGGAGGTAGGCTGTCTAGATCTGGTATACATAGTCCATACTAAACTTAGTCAGTTATACGTATTTGTTTTCATTGAACTAAGACTACACTAATTAAACCATGCGAAAACCAAGGCATAATAGATAAAACTAAAAAAAAATACTTGTTTATCTATAACATATCTATACTAATAACATTATACATATGGATATTCTATAGATGCAATAATATTTTTATATACTATGTCTTGGTTTTAGCAGGGATTAATGAATTTAAAAAAACTGACCAACAACATAATATTGTGTAATATTTGTGTTCTTAATTCAACGAAAACGAATACTCAAATTGTAGTATCAGTTAAATAAAACCAAATACGTTTGAATGACAAAGTTTAATGTGCACTATTTATGTCGAATCTTAACAGCCTACATCCATCCTTCGATACTGTTACACATTAATATAACTACGAATACACGGTACCTTAGTATAAAGCGTACGTAAGGCGCATATACATACTATATTATATAATGATGCGGCCAGATTCACCATATCAAAGGGGCTTCGGAGGCCGAAAAAGAAAGTAAAAAACTTATGAAATAACTTTGAGGCAGTGAAAACACTTGCTTTCACGTCAGAATTGACAGAAAAAGGTAAATATTTCGATTAAATATTATGATATTATTTAATGAAAAAAAGGAAAAAAATAATATAACCACCACAATAAATGAACGAATGGTGAATGGTGAATAGAGAGAGAGTCTGTTCGGAGTTTCTCTGATGAATCGAGGAGAGAGTTCATTTACTGACATAATACTAAAAGAATACATTGGTTAAAATGACAGGTACGAAGTTATGATGGAGGATAATGATATGCTGGTATTACTAACTATATTGAAAGGACTGCGATGTACCGAGATGTTATGATAGAGTGCCAAGTGAGGAGTGACTCAAGTGACTGTTTCCATCATCGTTTTTCGCTATATATACAACTGAATATTCAATACATTACAAGAATCATTGTTTATCTAGGTTGCAATTTAATAAATCATAATAGTCACTGTTGATCCAGGTTATGATTGAGAAAACTGCTGCCAACTGCCCATCACAATTTCGATTTGTTTTGATAACAAAATATGAACACCAAATTGTGTCATACATGGAATGCTGACAAATATTTCAAACACCGCCCTATTATAATATATACTTGCCTAGTCTACGTTTATCCTAAAAAGGGTTGCTAGAGAGCAAAATATACTTTACGTTATAAAATTTATTCAATATTATTTTATAGGTAATACTGCCTAGATTAAGTATGCGTGTTATTATCTAAGATCAGTTAAGTAAGTACCTACTGTTGTTCGTAATTCAAATGCGTCACGCGTTCAATACGTTTAGCTTGGCGGTTTAGTCATTTACTGTATCATAAATTGTCCCCATCACCAGATAATATCTCATCCATTACTCTTTGGCAGATCACTCGTTGGAAAACATTTGCCATAAACCGAATGATTCGGTTTTTGTATCTCTACATCGAATCGATGCAGGATAAATTATAAATTCTAATTATTAATCAGGTCTCACCTTTCGGCATATACAGACTTTATGTATATCTATTGATACCAAATATCATAAAGCCTAAATCCCCCATCAAAAATCCTCCTATCGACAGAGTTGGGAATATAATGATAATATTATTGTAACTGTAAATAAGTCAAGGCTAGACCAGGATGCACAGTGAAACAAACAAAAAGAAAGTACCGTTATCTGTTTCTGGGCGGACGAAGGATCAACAGTAGGTACGGTCAGTCGGTAACCTACCCTTGAGTCTTGAACGTCGCCTCTAAATACGATATGCCACCTTTTTGCGCCAAAGCGTGCGTTTACAAATGTCATTAATAATTAATTGTTACTTGACAAGCGAAATATACTTACGTAATGTCCCTGAATCAGTGTTTTTAATAAGTGGAAAAGTGTAAATCAACACCCTACGTAAACCCATACCCACACTATCTACCTAAGGTAAATGTATAATTGACACATATAATTCGGAAATACCTATTTCAGAAATATACTTATTAGAAAAAATCCTGGGTAAGACGCAAACCCACATACATCGGATTCAGGCCAATATGCTTTACTAACACAGTCACCAGCTGCAACCTACCTAATTATGATAAAATTAACTAATATTCATACGACAGTTTCTCAGATTTTGTTAGTATTGATAACCGACTTTTGTGGTTTAAATCAAGAACTTACCTTGACTTTTAACCGGTATCAGGATCTATCAAAATTTTAGTCGTAGTACACTTGCACTTGCTAATTAATAGTCTACTTAGTTTATTACAATTTATTAATACGTCAGTTGTATATTTATCAAATATAAATTCACTATAACAGAATGTAGAAATCAGAAACCTGTTGACGAAAGAATCGCTGCATGGTATAGCTAGTTTAACAATTAAATATTGCCATATAACTAAAAATAATATCCCAAATTAATAGAAAAAATGGCGTATTTTATGTTTCTGTTTTTATCAAAAAAAGTGGGGAATAATATTATCTTCCAATCTCCCAATCAATTCATGACAATTGTCATGACGTCAAGTCGTATTATATGTTAAAAAGTCCCTGACCAAATCCCTTTTGCATCAAACATTAGAGCAATAGTAAATACTATCACGTAATATTGTCTCGCGTAATATTACAGTAGGTAGTTAGTTATTTATCGACATGTATATATCTTCGAACCCATTTGTCGATACCGTTAAAAAGGCCTATCGACAAATCTGGTGGCGGCCGCTTCCTGAGTGATACAGCAAAATGCAAATCCGTCACGTGCGTAATTAAGTGATAGCGCTAATGCCCGGCCTGATAAATTGGTGCCCATATATTATTTACTACCCTGTCGTAGGGATCGTTTACCATCAGGTTATATTACTTGACGAAAAAGCCTTAAAATAAAATAAATTTAATTTTTTGCTTATTCTAAAATAATTTACTTATTATTTATATTGTTCGCTATTTCGGGCTTAATAACCCGGGCTAATTAAGGCCCACTATATTCAAGTCGTGACACGAACAAGTAAACTTAGAACTTCGTGTGAGTTATAACTTCGAATGCAATATGGTAAACTGTTTATAGATTGCCTAAGTACTGTGAATGAAATAAGCAATCGAAAATAATCATTACTATTATAAATATATTTATTTATTATGAATATAAATATTAACTAGCACTACTATCGGAACTCACCATTTAGTGCCGCAGTCTGACATATCTACTTATGTGATTAACCTGCCTTCAGAACAACACTACGATAACTTAGTATTACGTTAGTGTCGTTCGATGGGTTTGATAGCCCGGAATAGTTGTTAAAATAAATAATTCAATTATAAAAGAATTTACCAAAAACATTGTTTTATAAACATTTTAATGGAATTCTACAACTCACGCGCATATTCAAATAATTAATCAAATAAGTGTTATAGGAATTTTGCTCTGTCTTTTGATCTGTCATGAATATTGATTATTATACGTATTATTTTTGTAAGTATGTATCTATTATTTATTATCTTGGCAGTGTTTTTTTCCCTAATTAGTTGAAGTCTCATTCGCCATTTCATTGACGGCCAAGCGGCTACCGCGTCGGCTTATAATGTCGTGAGTCCCAGGTTCAAGTCTCGGGTCTTAAAAATTCACATGTTCTTTTTCAATATTTGTCTTGAACGAGAGTACGAACCTAATAGGTTGATAAAATTTCTAACATCCATTTCTCGTAAAAAAAAAATCTGTAAATACATTGAAGTTAATAGCCCTCCAAACCAGGCTCGGTTTTAATCGAGCGTATTATAGAGCCCTACGATTGGATGTGAAGTATCATTTTTTAATGAATGGAAATGTCTCAAAAACAGTTACCCAAGACTGAGGTCGCCATGAACTCAAATGTGCTTTCACTGAATTTACATGACTTTAAGTTAAAAGTACTAATGGGAGGAGGAGAGGAATGTGTACAAAATGTGTACGGAGAGTAAAGAGCTGCTCCAGTCGGTTCAGCCTACTGTTGGACCCATCAGACCGTCCGACCTGGTCGCCATAAAGGCTAATTATTTTGTTTAACTTAGAAAATTTGTGGCGTTATACTAAAGTAAAAATCTCTTCATTTAGATTGTCGGCAGTTTTGTGTTAGCTTTTGTAACTTGTAATATTTTACTACAATCTCCACTCTCTGGAGTCTCATATATTATGATATTTTGAGGATCGGACGTGGTAAAAAAAAACACGTAGTTTCCTTGCGAAATAGTGCCGTCCAATGGTTTTCGACTTCTTGACGTGCGGTTCGCATCAAAGGCTCACCATCGGCGCAGCTATCAGCATGCGGGAAACAGTAAAGGGTCACATACGCGTGCATTAACAAACGGCTCGCGAGCTACTGAGTTCGCTCTCTATTATCCGTGGATAATTGCAGCGTCGCTTGCGGCCGTGCCCCTTATACAGAAACACATGCGAAGATGACAGTATAAAATAAATTTAATGTTCTTGAAAGATTTTTAATTTATTTATTTCATTTTGGTGACGGTAATTTACGCAATTTTAATGACATTTTTAATAACATATTTTTTCCATTTTCGCCAGTCGAACAGTGTTATAATTGTTTTTTTTTTAGAATTATTAATAACCATGTCCTTGCTTTTTCGTACAAGGTGGTTGTTAATAATTTTGAATATACAAACACCCAGGCTTTGAGAAAAACACATAAATATTGTGTTGTCCTGACCGGGAATCGAACCCAGGAACTCTCGGGTGGAAGGCAAGCGCCTTACCCACTGCACCACGAGAGCCGCCTTGTCTGGTTTATTAAATTTATTTAAAAAAGACACATTAGTCACATAACAAATTATTAATTCAAGACGTTCACAACATGACATTTAGAATAAAAAGTACAGGTAAATCAAATTAATAGAGAAAAATACAATTTTAAAAACAAAATACATATTGCATCGCTAAAAATATCTACCCCTCTATGGAGTGCATTGACCAGCCACATATTCCTCGCTTTTGGTGTCTGGACATCTGCTGAGCCTAACATGAAGAAATAGCTTTCACTTAAAATAAATCATGGCTACCACGCATGTAATTGACGAGTGCATAAAAATTAAGTTTTTCCAGAATATGAAGATTGTTAACTATACCACGTGAGAGCAGGAGAAAATGCTTTAAGAGCAGAAGTCACCTACGAGCTTCAGAGAATGAAAGGCGAGCATGCCTTGAAGGAAGTTAATCGGAACTGTCAAAAGGAAAATATTTATATACATTAAAATAAAGATGTCGAAGTAATTTCTTCTGAACATGCTCTAAAACAAACCCCACACCTCCAGACTAATGACACATTATAGTGTACGTAAAATATTTTGATTCTTAAATGGCTTGGCTTGTCTTATGACAAATGCTAGAAGCTCGCTCGCTATACGACGATTTGGCGCTGAGCCTGTGTGTATTGACGCCATTGACTCATGTATGCCATCTCGGGGTTAGGACTAGCTAATATGTATTCTCTAGATATTTTTTTTTTAAATTCGTAGGCTACAATTTTCCGATATATATTAAATGTAAGAATTCGAAATTCAAAAATGCATTATTCTCAATTATTTATACAAGATTTAAAAAAGAGAAAGAAAAACAAACGAAAACATATTCAATTTTCTGTCACTTCCAAACAAATAATGTTTCTATGACAATTTACTATCTAATGTCAGAAAGTGTCATTAAAACATATTTTTGTTCATTAATTGCTACGAATTTTAATAATTATCAGAAAAACTATGGTTTGGGATGTCACTGTGGTGAATACACTAGCAGTATCTTACCTGAATATATCAGTTCAAACGTCAAGTTCATCAGCTCTGTCAGAAAAGCCAAAAATATGATTGTGTCACCAAATTATATCGTCTGTCCCTGGGTTTCAAGATATTTGGACCCTGGAGGCCCTCTGGTTTTATGACGGTGGCTATTGCCGGTTCAATCGAGTACCCGAGACAGCCAATAAGCATAGTGATCCAAAGAGGTAATGTAGTCTCTGTTTTAGGTACTCTTAAGATATACAGGGGACTGGACATGATATTTATATACTACGGGAAACCTAGGATATTAATAGTTTTATAAATGTTAGTAAGTATATAGGTATATATTATATACCCTTTCTCATTGTTATTTTATTTTACACTTTTGTACCTATTGTATTAATTCTCCATGTAATGCTCTATGCTATTTATGATTTTAATATATTTTATCAAAAAATATGTATTTTTGTTGAGAAAGTAGGCTTTAAAAGTAGTTTAAATGAAATTTATTTTTGTTACAAATGTATTATATCTAGCAGGAACCATGGTAAAATAATCTTGTTTGAAATATAATTGTCACCTCAATCATATTATTATTGAACATCCATAATTTGAAAACATCTTATATACATTAGAAAAATCTTTATGTTGAAAAAAATACGACACCTGATGAGACTTGAACCAATATCCTCTGGATTCCCGCCAATGTACTTTTCCAATTAAGCAACTGGCATCCTACTTAATTACGATGATTTAAACTAGTAGTTGTTACATAAATGCTTATCGAACTACGTTATAACGATGGCTACCGGTTTGAGTATTTTAAATTAAGGGAAGTATCAATTGGAAAAATACACTGGCACAAATCCAGCGGATACAGGTTCAAGTCCCGTCGGGTGTCGTATGTTTTTCTACAAAAAGATTTTTTCTAGTATGTTTATGCATGATATGTTTTCAAATTATGTATGTTCATAATATAGAATTTTGCATTATCAAATCTTGTGTCTTATTCGTTGAATAAAAGAAATAGTTTATCATAATATTATTTTTACACTAGAAGAGTGAAAATGATTACCATAATGTTCCTGAGTTGCCTGACGGTTATCCTTTGTGCCCTTTTACGCACGTCGTCCGCGTTAAAACAGATAACACGGTGTTAAACAGCGTATGCTCCGGAGCGATGTCGTGTATAGATAACACAGATTGCTTCCGTCCAGCGTTAATTACATCCAGATAACGTAAAAGCTTCGCCGGAGACTGTTATTCTAAACGATATATGCGTTAAATTTGTCTTCATACAGAAGCTTTATTACAACCATATATAATAATATATACAATTATATATCATATACTACTAAGCGAGAAGTTTATATATATTCCAGTGGCGTAGACTCCATATTTAAAGGCAATTATTTAAAGCCTACCTTCTTAATATAAACAATTTTAACTGCATATTGACGTAGGTACACTTTATTAAATAAAAATAATTTAATTTGTCAACATCTGTCGCACGTATATGTAAGAATGTGTGAATGTATTATAAATCAATACAGATAACAGCACGTCAGTTAAAAGTTTAAAACAATACATTGTCACGGCGAGACATCTATCTTTAACAAATTTGTCTAATTATTGCAATTACATTTAAATGCAAACAAGGCCATATAAAGTGTGCATAAGCCGATGGAACGATCCACCAGCAACTGGCGGGCTTACTTGCACCAAGCTACCCTAATCTGTGCTAACTTTATGTCACGTGACCTCAGGATGTCTGGAGCATTGCATACAAAAGCGATAGGCTCTAATGCGTAAGTTTAAACCTTGGTGTATAATACATTATTAAAATATTTGATAATTAGTAATTTAAAATTTTATAGCATTCGATCACACATTGTTTTCAAAAATAGAAAAATAATTTCATCTAATGATTTTTTAATACATAAGTAATGTAAACTCATCGCTCAATTTTATGTCATCAGTAAGCTTTTGAAATTTAATCGTATTAGTGTGTCGTTATCATTGGTTACGTGTAAGTTGTACGTATGCAGTTCATCGTGGGACACTTATTCGTGCGCCGCAGTACGTGAAATATGAGTTCGTATAACATTTTATAAAATGACGAGTTCTTCGTTGAATATTTCACTGTGGAATACATTTGTACGTATCTTACAAAATGCGGCGACAGTTTGCAAATAGCACTGTTCCAATTAGATTAACCCTAATCTAACCTAACCTTAAACCAAGTAAAGACGTCTCGCATGATGTTCAAATATATATACAAAGATATTCGCCACATGTTGTAGCATACCTACGTACAAATATACTCCACGGTGAAATGTTCAACGAAGAACTCGTGATTTGATTAAATGTTACACGAACTCATATTTCACGTACTGCGGCGCACGAATAAGTGTCCTGCGGTATACTATTTACGTACAAATTTCCGGGTACGGTTATCATTAGTGTGTACCTATTAATCAGTAGAAATATCGTATTATCATCTTATTTCCCGTAAATATACCTGATAAGTGTGTTCTTTTTCTCTGATCTCCACAGCCTACCTCGTCTCAAGAGTCACCCTTTGCCTCTGATATATTCGATATAGTTATATAGTGTTACTAAATTTTGTAGTTTTTTACACGTCATAAATAATTATTGGAACTATTGAAATAACGATGATAAGTAATACAAAATTTATCATTGCAGTGTTTTTTTCTTGGTTTACATAAAAAAATTAATGATTGGACGTTTCTTAATTGAATTATCTATGTACAATACGATTATAGAGGTGGCTCTCGTGGTGCAGTGGGTAAGGCGCTGGCCTTCCACCCGAGAGTTCTGGGCTCGATTCCCGGTCATGACAAAAACATTTATGTGTTTTTCTCGAAGCCTGGGTGTTTGTGATTGTTCAAAATTATTAACAACCACCTTGTACAAAAAAACAAGGACATGGTTATTAATAATTCTAAAAAAAAAAAACGACTATAGATTTTTTAACCCGAATAACGATGAGTGTGTTAACCCGCCAATGTTTGTAGGTATGTACTACAGAACGGATAATAAATAGAATACCGATAGGCTATATTCAATTTTTCGCATGTTGATGCACGGTTTTTGAATGTGTGAGTGTCCTACGAAAATGAAGCACGCATTATGCACGTACAATAGTGTGTGTAATACATCAACATTAAATGAGCGTAAATGCATTAACCGAGAGCAGTTTTCAGTATTCGACGTAAAACGTATTCTTGACACGTGTGTAAGTTTAACCCGGATTCTTCCTTACTCGAGTCGGTTATTTGCTATCGCCTTACCCGTTAGGTATTTCAGTTCCCATTATTTCTGAGTTCCCTGGTTCTAGGCCGTGAACGAGTTAACACGCGACGTATTTATAAAAAAAAACAATATTCATCATTTTAATCGGAAATTTTTCATGAAAAACTCGAGAAACACGTTGATCTGTGTAAGTTTTTACAAATTTTCATCATTCTATGCGTATTACATATTTTATAAGGAATTTATTTGATTTAAAAAATAACTATCATAATAATATAATGTAAAACTTCCCTGCAAGTGAAAAGATTAAAAGTAAATTTTGTATGTACACCGTTAGTAATACCTACGTATATTACAGGGAACTCAGACATAATGTGAACTAAAATACCTAACGGGCGTGGAGTAACAGGCAACCGATCTCAAACGTGGAAGAATATAGGATAAACTTAAACACGTGTCAAGAATACGTCATTCTAAACTTGTTCTTCGGTTTGACAGCTGCTCTTGGTTTATGCACTGACGCTCATTCAATATTGGTGTATTTAAAGGTGTGGTTTATTTTCGTAGGACACTTACACATTCAAAACCTTGCATCAAAGCTTATCTGAATTGTATTTATATTATTTCTTTCTTTTTTCTTATTTCTATTCTATTAATACGTGTTTTGATATATTATAAACCAACTGATTACTAGGTATAATGCCCGGGCAGGTAATAAAAAATCCTAATTTAATTGTTATAGCGGGTAGTATACTGATTTATTTTTCAACTTACATCCCAATTATTAATAGTAATAGTATTTTCCCTCTTTAGTTGATTTTACATAATATTGCAACTTCATAAAAAAATATAATACAATACAATCGTATTTTAATACTTTGGTTAAATAATATTATATTCATGTATTCTGGGAATCAAAATAATATAGGTACATTCATTTATTTGGCTAAGCAAGATTACATAATATTATACTAAAATATAATAAACTGTAAGTCAAAATAATATAGTACTTATAACTAATACTACTTTTAATAATAAATACATCGCACCCGGGAAATAATAGTGGCACAACTCGAAAGATTTGTTTTTGCAGGAGAGCAATTTGAATATTTTATTTTGGTGTGTTAAACTATTTTTTTTATTAAATTTACTTCATAATTCCGTAAATTTGCTACACTTGAGTCATCTCATTTTGAATGTTATCCGCAATAACAATAGCACAATGATATTGTGCCACTATTTCTGCTTGAATTCAAGTAAAATGTTATAATATGAAAATGACAAAAATGATTTTAAGGTCACCATTATATTTTTAAGAATTATGCCGCTATCTGTGCGGATAGAAATGATAATGAAAAAAAATCTGCATACTTAACTAAAAAATGACAAATTTAGACTTGTGCCACTATTATACCCCGGGTGCGACATAATGGCCTAATAATAATTTAGCCGATAACATAATATTACAGAGTATATTGTAGATATTTTAAAACCAGCTATAGGTAATAAATAATAGTATTATTATTCTGGCAGTTTGAATTGAAAAACGAAATGTAATAAATAAATACAATTGTATCTATATTTGGAAGTCGTTACTTTTCGCATATAATATTTTTAAAAAAAAGTACTCACTGTTGCATGCGGAAGATTGTGTTGTGTGTAGGTAGTAACTGTAAAAGAAAAGAAAATCATTATTAGAGGAAAAGTACAGGTATAATGAAGCTATGCTATATTTTATTTTGCTCCGTTATGAAGGTTTTTAAATTGCAACACAATAATTGTTATATATGATATGATAGTGAAACAAAAATAAAACCATGATCTAACAAAAGCAAATATTTAATAACAGTCTTTAAGATATCAGTACAACAAGAGTCTGAGTCACTCGTTTATTTTTGCAGAAACTGTTAGAAAAAAAAAATCATATAAAATACTGCTACGCTTAGGATAGGGTTGTCACAAATTGAGAACTAATAAACATAATAATAACAATCGACTTTTTATAATATATCGGAACTTACCATAATTAGAAAATAAAAAGTTTTTGCAATAAAAAAATGTTTCTTCACCCGATTAATCTTAGAATAAAAATATGCATGCCATAAATAACATTGACACCCACGGTGACCGCGCGGCTTAAGCGTTGGACTATAAAGCCGTGGGTCCTAGGTTCGAATCCTGGGTCTGGCAAGTACACATATTGTTTTTAAATTTGTGTGTGTCAGGGTATGGACCTATTGGGTTGAGCAAGTAGCTGAAATCCATTTCTCGTAAAAAACAAAAAGCTGTCAATACGAACCTCCACTCTGTGGAGGCCCATATGATCCCATCAGGATCGGACATAGTCGAAAAAAAAATAACGTACATTATATTTAGTTGCCACTGGTGTAATGGACAATGACGACGACGTACTTATTAAATTTGTAAATATATATTTGTGATTTTAATTAACTATTTCTTTTATTTAACGAATAATTCACAATATTTTAAGAATATACCATTCTAATTATTGAACATATATAATTCTGAAAACACTCATGAGAAAATATAGGCGATAGAAAAAATCTTTTTTGAAAAAAGTAAGACATCCGGCAGAAATCGAACCTGCGTCTCTTGGGTATCGCGCCCTGTGCATTAGTTTTTTGTAATTTTGAATTTGGAGAGCGCTTATAAGCAGGTGTTAAAAAAGCCAATAGTTAAAATTTATCGCAATTAAGCATGGCGGTCGTAGCATAATGGTAATGCACAGGGCGCGATACCCAAGAGACGCTAGTTTGATTCCTGCCGGGTGGGTACTTAAAAAAAATATTGGCCATAATTTCTCTACAATAAAGTGTTTTCAGAATTATGTATATTTGTGATTATTTTATACTGAAAATGTATTCAGATTTGTATTTAGGTTATTCCGAGATCGTAATCGTAAAGCGTAACATATTGCTTCGATGTGCAAATATAAAATATAGGTATATTAGCTTTGAAATATTCACTTTTTCGATATTTTTTTCTAGTTCTCCGATATTTGAAATATTTGTGTTCACAGCTGTTTTATTCTTTATCTATTCTCTTCCCGGTCGTTCTCTCATGGCTGAGAATCGACTTCCTTGAGCGATCAAGAAAACTGACTCCCAGTCTTTTGATTATCTCAGGACAGAGTAAAGGCTGCTACCAGTGATCTCCTTAACTCAGTTGGTGCAGCGCACCTACTCTCTTCATCTTTTTGCCTTCCCTATAGGCTATTCAAAACTACCAGTTCCTCCAAGTTAGATGCTCCACGCTAAATAATAGGTATGTCAAAAAACTACAGAATTCGTTTCACACATATAATCGAGAGCCGTTCCTTTATCTGGAGTCCCTTGAGCATTATAGCCATCACCATAAGATTATAAGATTAGACCATAAGATTTTACAATTTTCAAAAACTGTAACTGAACGTTAGCCAACCACCAAATCATTACAAATAATTACAAGATAAAAAGAACTCTTTATACACAACGTTTTTAAATTTTCTGTTGAATTATTATGCTCAATATTCTCAAACTTTTACTTGATATGAAGTAAATAAAAAACAAACAAACAAATATAGAATACTGAAATGGCATTTTGACATTTCATTTTGATTTCCTTAGTATACGCACGTATATATTAATAATTTAGTTGCTAGTACCACCCCCTTAGCAACCAATAATAGTCTTTTACTTTTTACGGATTTTTCTAACATAACATATAAAACAAAATTAACTGAAAATGAATTCAATTGTGCTTAAAGATGGCTAAAATATTGATAGAATGCATTGGCATCGTGTTCTGATATATTCTAAAAGTTTCAAATGTCTAGCTAGTCGGGCAGTTAGTTAAAAATCGATTGCAAGATTTGTACTGGATAAACAACTACCGGACAAAAAAGAATACGAGCTAAGAAAAATGTGGTAAAAATAGGTAAAGTATTGTGTTGAATTATCTTCTTTCCTTCCCAAAGCAATGGCGTTCAAATAGGTACTCTGTTTATTATTTATATTATTATTTAATTTACTGGAAAGATTTACTTTAACGGAATTGAAATATTTTAACGTAACAGAAGATTAAATTTGTTTATTCAATATATTATTTATTTATCTCAATTTTCTGATTGAGGTTGTCATACAAATTAACTATGATTTAATAACCATTTTAATGTAGTTATATTACTTTAATAGCTATATAAGTAATTATATATTTTTAATTCATTATTATTCTGCAATTTTTACCGAGCCTTTATCCGCTGCAGTCACTAACATCCGTAGAATTGCTCACTTTTTTTCTGGTACGTCATCATTTTTTGCTCGTCATCCGAAGCCGCGTGGACGTGCAATATGAAGGTTCTCACGAGTTTCCTCCCGAACACCAAGAAACTGGACGTTGCCGCCAATAATTGGATAATTAACGGCAAGAGTTGAGGTACAAATCACATCCAATAATCGGCATTGAGGGCCGTTGATAAGTGTGAAACTAGATTGATGATGATTAGTTGAGAAAAACATGTCCGCTTCCGATCGGCATTTCCTAATAAGCGTGTAGATATCTTGTTGTCACATTTATTGACTATTTTTTATTATTATTTATTAAGATCTATCAACAAGAATAATCACATAGGTAATAATACAAATATTATGATGGGTATACTATTTAAAATAAATTAATAAGTAAGTGATGGTCCCAATAAAGGTCGGATAACAAAAGTATAATTTTCGGGTGGTAATTTTTAAATGTGGTCAATTCGATTTTTTTTTTACTGGCAATACACAAATCCGTCTCATTAAAGTGTTTTACATTAAGTAATTTTCAGAAATCGCCAAATCCTTCATCAGATCGTTTAAAAAACACACTAAAAATATGGGATGCATTCGTATAGGTTTCCACAGAGTGTAGATTTGTATTGACAGATTTCTGTTTATACGAGAAATGGATGTTCGCCAAATGCTCATTTTATTAGGTCCGTACTCTGACTTTGGAATCCGGGACCCACGACATTATAAGCCGATGTTTGTGTTTTATTTGACCTAAGCAATTATTAAAAATATTGTTAGTTTTCGGGTTTGTGACTTACCCATGCGTCGTATATTATGAAGGTTCTAAATCTAAAACGAACAATATTAATAATTTGGAATAAGTATTAGGTACTTTTATTTATTTTATTTAAAAAAAAAATGCATTTTTCATGAGACAGTAAGTTATGTAACAGTTCATTGCTTCATCGTTATTTTTGATTACACAATTTTGTTAGAATAATTTATTTGTTGTTTATATCTTGAATACACCATATTGATCTTAATTTTTTTTGTATATTATATAGCTTATTATTATATTTTTGGAAAAATATTTTACTGATTACCCTTTTAGCTTGGTATCTTAATCCTGTGTTAGCCTCTAAGTGAGCTTTGTTTCAGTGTTGCAAAAATTTACATTCATGTCACCATAAAAACGATTTATCCCATGGCCAATGGGAATAAAAATCAGAGCTAAAAGAATGGAATCCGAATGGATGGGACATCTCGCGCATCAAGTGAGCATTCCAACACACATAGTGGAAACTTGGAATGCCTTACCATAAAAGCTCCATTCTTGTTTTTTGAACAGGGACGTGCATTATTGATTAATATAATATGTTCGTTCAATTATAAATCTAGTTATTCTTAAGTCAAAAAAGTGTAAGTAATTGATATTTTTTAATTTTACAGGAGTCTCTCCGACGTATTGAATTTTCAGTAATTACTTCACTACTATAAAAAAAATCGTCGTAACCTCGTCAATGAATAAGTATACCTTTGTTTATACACTTTTAGGACCCTAGATATAAAATTTCAAATAATTTAATTTCATAAAGAACTCATTCGTTAAAACCTTTTTGGTTTAGCATCCTCGATATCTACTTACTGAAATAGTGATTATTTGATTTTATATAAAAAATATCAATGAGAATTTAAAGACATACAACTAGTACTTGTAATTAAATTAGCTGCATGTCATGTTGCAGTGTAGAATTATTTGTAGCAAGCTTTACATATTTTGTGTTCTGAGATTTTTAAAAAAACACGTTGAATTCGTGTTGCAAGTCTAAAATATGAATTTATACAGTTAACCATTATTATTTAAATTTATCAAAATAGATAGGTAACTATCTAAGTTAGTAACTCATATAATGATGTATCCTTGTAAGAGGGTGTATCAGTATCTATCAAAAATCTCGGACGGCACTGCCAGTCAGCGATAAACAATTTTTCAAATTGGCAGTTAGATATGAGCTTTGGTTTAAAATGTGAAGTTACCATGCCATAAATGACAGATGACTATGTATATGAACCTCTCATGGGAATATACCATCAAGTAAATGATGTCGAAGAAAGCTTTTTATGAGAAGTTGGCTTTGAATTTTACACCAATTTGTTGAACTCCTTATTCAGTGTACTGATGCAAAAAAAACGAAATAAATAATGTATTTGGGTATAATTTATTTTCTGTTCCTACCCGCTATCAAACGGAACATATTATAGTTACAGTATAATAATATGTGGAGGTTTTTCGATGGACATTAAAAGGATGCACGTCTCATGATGCAATCAAGTATTAAAAAGAAACAGTACAAGATACATACAGATTTTTTAAAAATCATAATCATATATTTCATACATGAATATGTTACAAAACTTTCTCTGATCTTGCTGGACCTAATGTAGGTACGCTTTGCGTAATCATGCTTAATTTTCTTTTCATTTACTCTAGCCATTCGGTTCTAGAGAATATCATGAAGTACTCTTAGGTTATTACTTTTTCTTCTTCCGATGGCACTGGGACTCAATTCTAATGACATCTTTCATCATCTTCATCCAGCCGGTACGGTCGTCTATGCCCCTACTGTAGATATTGATATTACATATTGTTCAACCGTACTTTTATTATTAATTACATCATCCCCTAATTATCTTATGGCGCTGTATTTATTCTCGTGAGTTTTACGTTATATTATCAAAATAATTATCTATACCCGTTCCTATGGAATACGCTGAACTTGCACGTACAACTGATCATTACACATGAGTTTCCACACTTCATCTTTCTACACTAATGCATATTGATATGCATATGTCCACCGCAGAATCCTACTTTTAAAGATGTCGAGCAGCCATAAGTTCACCATTTTGCGATCTGAGATATTATATTAGTTTATTAGTAGTAAAGCTTTGAATTATTGCTACAAGCAGAGGTCATTTTTTTGTAGTAGATAGAGTGGTTGCTATGATAGAGAGTAAAAAATCTTAATACTTAATAAAACTGTGTATTTTTCACAATATAAGTGTAAAAAAATATAAAAGTATAAAACTCATGATGTTTAAAAGAATCTAGTCATATATATACATTTTTGAATACTCAGTGGCGGTTTATTGCTTCAGAAACTTTCCGTAAGGGGTGCTTCTAAATCTCTAAATTACACTTACCTAAAATTGATACAAAAGGATGAATCATTATTACTTAGAACTAAATGAAAAGTCCATCGAAGAATGTAGGCAAAAATTTCTAAATTCTGGTAAATTATTAGGAACTTAATGCTGGTATCTAGAGTAATTAAAGAACATGCCTCATGTAAAATTGGTAGAGTTGGTACATAATCCATTTATATAATTTTACCAATGCTTAGAAAAATGTCTTATTTTTATTTATTGATTTTATTTTATTTTATTAATTGTAAGTCTTTGCATAATAGTTTCCAATATATTATATAATTTAATTAATAACTATATTTTTTAGTGCATAATGCGGATGACAGAAACTGTATTTTTATTATTTTTTAAAATTGAAACTGCGACTTGTGCAATTTTTGAGTAAAATTGGATGAATATTAATTGAAAGACACTACTTGCTAAATCCTTTTGATACACCGTCATAATGATATATTTTTTATAAAATGTTTGCATTTCTATAATAGCATGTAGGTATGCTGTACTGGCCAGAAATTATTGTATTTCGACTGAATATATTTTTTTTTGTGTAAATCTTGTGAAATTTTAATGTTTATCTCCGTTGATTTGAAAACCAGTTTAATTGCTCCTGGACTTATTTCGTTAGTACAAATGAGCTTCCGTTATCATTCGCTGGAAATAAATCAGCCAGTTAAAAAATCTCTCCAGCTTACGGCAATCCGAAGACGATAACTCATTATTTGTTTGGATATTTCCACGTTTCATAATTAATCCTGCCCCCGGGGTACATATATTGATGGTTTATAATATTTAAAATAGTTATTTTTTATACTTCACCACCCTCTAGCAATTCTCAATCAGTGAAATACTAATTTGTACCGTTACAATAAGAACCTGCTATAAGGCCACTTAATAATATAAACATATACGTATACATTTATATTAAGTATAGTAATTTATCGTAGTTAAGATACAAGACTAGTTTCAGGTTATGTATTATAAGGCAGGGTTTCTTAACATTTTTGAGCTGGGGTCTGGATTAGGGTAATAGTTTTAGTTTGGCGATCTAAGTAAAAAATATAAAACACAATATTATTGAATAAACATTTGTGACGTAAGTAATTATCTGTAAAATATTTTGCAACCCACCCAATCTGCTAATGGACACAATTGTATATAATGATTTATAATTTAAGAACCTATATTATTAGATAAGGTAACCTAGCCGAATGCGGCCTCCGTGATCCAGTGCGTAAGGTATTTCATACGGTGGCCCCGGATACGATTTCCGATGATGTCACAATATTTATGTGATCTCTTCAAAGCTTGAGTATTTGTGATTGCTTCACTTCTATTACTAATAACACTACTGTTTCATTGCACTACTGTCATGAGTCTCATGGCCTGTTTTAGTATGAAAAATAATATATATATGTACTTTTAAATTATGTATATTTTATTATTTTATTCTTTACTTTATTTTTAACACAACAGGCCATGCGCCACCATGACAGAAGTGTAGTGAAACAGTTGTGTATTTAGTAGTAGAAAAGAAACAATCATAGACACAAAAGCGTTGAGAAAATTACATAAATATATTATAACCTCACCGAGGTTCGAAGTCGAAGCCCTCGGATGAAAGGCAAGCGCCTTCGCACTGGACTTTGAGGGCCGCTGTTTATATTAAAAAATGTAACATCTATGCACATCTACACATTTAAAAAAATCAAAATTAAATATGTAAGTGCCTACTATAATATTAATTCAGTACGTTAGAAGCAAAATAGCTATTCTTAGTCACTTACATATTGAGATATGCAGATGAAACTAATTAGACAGTTATAGGTGTTTTCAGGTATATTATACTCGTACCTACATACGTCTTATTAGATAGTAATACATTATATTATTAATAGAGTAGGTACCTATATTAAGAAACTTCGTCCATTGCTTAAATTAAAAATAACAACTTTTTTTGGTGTACTCTGAGTATTTGAGTCTGTGACTGTTATTCATTTGAAAAATGGAAGGTAGGTTATTTGCTTCCAACCTACTCGATTTAAAGTTCATATTTAAATATAGTTTGAACACTCATCAAAAATATCGGAATTCTATTATTAGATCAGCTGCACTTTTGGTTATCTTTAGACTGCAGTTTTCTTTGTAAATATGTTTTTGTCAAAATTTAAGTATCCTTAAACTACTAGAGTATTCTCTAGTAGTGTTTTCAGATAGTGATATAATATATATATATATATAGTAAATGGGGAGTCACCGTGATTAGTTTTAGCAAATATTGAATACCAATGTTTTAACATATATATTATGTCTAAAATATTGCCACTAATGAAAAATTTTGCAATCAACTCAATCCACTAATATAATATCCATCGTTGGGTCGCAAATCATTTTATGTTAAGCACCCCTGTTGTAAGGTAACCTAACCTAAGGTAAAATGTTACAATGTTGACAGCAGGTGATTTATGTAGATTTAAGTGGTAGTACTTGTCTGTTATTATATAACCTGGTTTTCTATCAAATAAATTTATTTAATCAGCTGTCAGCATAATGTACCAGCAAGTGCTTAACACTGGGTCGAGTTGGATAAAAAAGTATTGACCTCTTAAACGGATTCTTATTATATTATGCAGCCTGCCACTATGCGAGTGAAATGACAATTATTGATATAAAAACATTCAAGTAATTTTATATATTACTATGACATCAAAAATCATAAGTTTTTAAATGAGGAAATGAAATAACTATGGAATAAAAACACCAAACACTGTGTCAATATAACGACTTAAAATGAAAGTTTTCTCTACAAATTCTTCGAAGTTAAAACAAAGCTCAACCTAAACATTGATAAATTATTTAAAACAGTCAATCAGTCTTGATTTTGAAGTCTAAGAAGTAGTTTAACCGTACTTTTCCGGGAATAGGATCGAGATATAATTTATTAACTACAGCAGAGCTTTTAAAAGCTTATATTGTATAAGTGTACGGCAACCCGACCAGCGGACAAAATACCTGACGTGCTTTATAAACCGAGTGCCTATTTAACGAAGCACAGGTAAATTATATCAAGTGCACATAGACGTATTAATTATTTATTTAAAAGCTCTAAAAAACTTTTTATTACACACGCTATAATATTAACACGAGATGAACTCAATTGGCAGAAGAACGAAAATTTCATCCAGTTTTGATAAAAATGATAATAATTAAGGCCCTGATACATGGAATATCATGAATACACTATTTTACAGTTGATTCGATGTTTAATGGATTCCAAAAAAATGTAAACATACACGATGCTTAAAATAATATGAGCATTGACTAGTGACAGTTGACATCTGCCAGTTGTGACTTGAGAGTTGTATGGTCAATGTAAAGAATGTTACATTTTCAAGTCTTGAGAATTAACTTGTTGAATAAAAATACAGTTTCAGTTCAAGTAGGTACGTTATAATAAAAAAATGGAAAATCCGGATATTGGTTAGTAATTAAGGTACTTAATTTATACCTTCATTTAAAATAAATATTTTATAAAATTTGAGAATGAATTTTCAAACACAAAAGCTGACTGCCAAGTATTAACGCAATTTGTGGAGAGCTTTAAGATGTAAAAACTACCAGTTAATTTAATCTTAATTAAATAAGACGCCCTTGGATTAATCTGTAAAGCACATTGACACGAATCCAGTGGATAGAAGTAAGTATCAAGTTCCGTCAAGGGTCGTATTTTTTCCCAGTTTGTATAATATATCTGAGGTATTTTCAAATTATGTATGTTATGTCGTATCCGGAAATTTGTACGTATGTAGTTGGCCGTAACAGAGTTTACCGTGATAAGTTGTAACGGAAATAGATGGCCACATAGTATTGAGATCAAATTCCTTTATAAATTAAAACATTTAAAAATACGCTTTAAAAACTACCGTTCTATAAGGAAAAGGCAGAGGAAAATATGTAGCTAAGTAAATTATAAATTCAATAGTATCGTATAATTTAGATAAAGTTTTTATCTAATTTTATCTAAATTTTTATCTGTTGTTATCAGATATTTGATACAAATCAATACCAAATTAATGTTGTTATTGAATCTAATAGAATTATTACACTACGTCGCATTATACAGCCATCAGCCAAGACAGCTCACGGTAAGCTGTGTTACGGCGAAATGTACGTACAATACGTAAAATTTACATGTAACCATGTTATGTATATGCACTGAATAATTTTCCATTTTTAAATTATATGTATGTTTAGTCTTGAATAATACATAATTAATATATTTTATTATTTTCATTCAATGATGTACGCCACTTTCAAGGTTGGTGTACATACAATTCGTGAATTACGACTACAGTCCACAATGGTAAAGGCATAAAATTTGCTTTATGTCTAAGGTATCGCAAATGATACCAGCATATAACAATATGATAAGTCTAACAAATGACACAAGTCTTGAAGATAATAATTCATTATATTTTGTAGCTGAAATAAACTAACTAAATTTACGACAGTCTAAGTCAGAGGTCGGGAAAGTTTTCCCCACGGAGAGAGCAACATTTTTAAATTATCAATATATATTTATAGATAGATATTTATTTGAATGATAAACTTCAAAAGCTTGATAAACAAGTCCAATTCACAATATTTGAATTAACAATTAAATTCTGTGTCCTCTACGCTAATGTATCCAATATAATGATCGAGTTGCTGCATTATTATCCCAACACATCTATCTAGATTCTAGATCATACATTTACCTTTATTTTTTATTTATATTTTTTCTGTATGAATTGATAATGTTCAAAAAATATTTCAGATACCTACTAGCTGCTTTCGAGAGCTTTCTTCAATTAATATTAACTAGAGAAGATTTATAAATATTTATACTGTATTCATACCATTACTGGAGCATTTGGCAGCCGTGTGGCAGATCAAAGAATAATAATTATCATCATCGGTTTGTTTTTGTGCTGTTTTTTACTTATGTTCAGAATTACCAACTTAGAATTTTTCTTGACAGATCTAGCATATTATTTAAGTATGAATCTAGCTTAAAAATATATAGGTATTTGACGTGTGTCGTTAAATATAATATTTTTAGACACCGGAAACAGCTTAAAATTAATATTAACCAGATTTATTTGAAAACATACTAGCCTTTAGCAGTTATCTTACCAATAAGAAAAAAATGTATTAAGTGACCTATGTACAAAATTCACCTTGTCCATTTTGTTTTGTTTTGATATATTCACGAAAATGTGTATGGAGCTTTTACAAAGAAAAAAATAACCATTTTTTTCATTGGGCGGGTGCTTATAATATTTTAACTTCAGAGCTTTTCTAATCAAACACTTGAAAATTTTACTGAAAATATAATATAATTTCCCGTATTGAGTGAAAGTTTCAAAATACTCACTCTGTAACAATGAAAAAGATTGTATTTAAAAATGGTCACCAGACGAACAAGATGCATTTTGAAATTAGACGATGTTTTTCAACTGTTATACTGACTGCGAAATACTAGTTTTGGAATTGTATATAGAATATATGTGTGTATCCGTTTGAATAAGAAATAATAATTACAAGATAAAAAGAACTTTTTATATACCACGTTTTTAAATTTTCTGTTGAATCATATAAACTTGACAATTGTATGTATTAATAAAAACTTTTTATTGTACTTGATAGAAATACTGAATAAATATTATAGAATATTTAAATGTTATTTTCACATTTTATATTGATTTCCATAGTAACGCACGTATATATTAATAATTTAGTTGCTAGGACCCCCTTAGCAACCGACAATAATAACTTTCCATATAAAACAGAATTAACTGAAAATGAATTCTATTCTGCTTAAAGATGGCTAAAAGTATTAAAAGAATGCATTGTCGCCGTGTTCTGATATATTCTAAAAGTTTCAAATGTCTGAATAGTCGGGAATTTAGTTAAAAATCTTTAATCGTCCAATAAAAATCTTGGACAAACACGAATACGAGCCAATAAAAACGTGATAAAAATGCATGTTCTGTTCAGTTTTGGTAAAAACTGGACAAGATGATTTTTGGAAATGGGCGACAGTTGTACTTATTATTTTTAGTTGTGTTACTTATATATTAATTTCAAAAGAAATTCTACTTCAATTTTTATTATTGTGAAAGCAATGCTCGTATAATTATTTATGACATAGTAATAAAATGCACGTTTCTACATAATTTTTATGAAATCTAGCATTTTTTTCTGTTGGCTATTTTATTTTCATACCCCATCTAGGATATTATTATCCATAACGGTTGACAACACTGGTCATATTATAAAAACTAATTGGTATTTTATAATACTATCCGGAGAACATCTGTTGGACACGAGATGGCCATGCTCACGATTTATTTAATTGTATTGGCTTTTAGAATCCGTTCGCAGAATTTCATTAAGATCGGAGACATTGATAAGAAATAATGTATTGTTTTAAGTAACAAGTTATGATGAGAACAATATATTAGGTGGTACAGTTATTTGTATTGTTAGTTAGCTCGAGATATCGACACACTTTGAATAGGTACCTACTTAAGTAATTTTGATTATAGGTACTACTACTAAATGGAGATTGACTGTAATTGTTTTAATATCCATTGTATTTGTTGCTTAATGTCCTACAAATAGTAGGACATAAAACATATAGAATATAAAAAGTTTTTTTATCTTGTAATTATTTATCAGTGAATTTAAGAAATTCCGTTTTGATTCAATACCGAGAGCTTTATAAAAGCTTTTCTTATATTTATTTTTATTAACTTCTCAATGTTATTTTTATCTACTTACAAGACTTAAGGACTTCTGAGATTCAACATTCACCTTAATAATCATTATATCTCGATCACAACCTCTAGTAAATGGTGAAAGTTGTGGAGACATAATATTACCATGGTGGCGGCTACTATTCACATGGGGTTTTTTTCTGCCGATGACTCTAAAGCTATTATGACATTTGAAACATTAAAAGAGTTCTTATTTACACTGCGATATGCTAAATAAAAATTCGCTATGTAATCTTAAGCCTTTTTTGGTTTTTACATTTTATAATACCATAAAGAATACAAGATAAAAGAACTTTTTATATAAAACGTTTTTAAATTTTCTGTTGAATCATATAAACTTGACTTGACCAACTTAAACGATCATATAATACTGAAATGTCATATTGACATTTCATGTTGATTACCATAGTAACGCACGTATATATTAATAATTTAGTTGCTAGGACCATCCGCTTAGCAACCAATAATGGTGTCGAAATAACTTTTCATACAAAGCAGAATTTAGTGAAAATTAATTCAATTCTACTAAAAGTATTAAAAAAATACATTGGCGTCGTGTTCTGATATATTCTAAAAGTTTCAAATATATAGCTAGTCTGAAAGTTAGTTAAAAATCAATTGCAAGATTTGTACCAGACAAATAAGAATAGGAGCTAAGAAAAACGTTGTAAAAATGTAAAAGTATACGGTCTTGATCTTTGATTCATGAATCTGTTTTTCCTGTTTATACGATGCTATATTACCTACATTATACGACAGTGTAAGAAATATGACTCAGAATGAGTACATATAAAATGTATAATACCTTTCAGGTTTACCTATTCAGTATTCAAGAAATTTTCATGCACGATTGGTTTTGGAGACGAACATTATAATAATTTTATGCGTTTAAAAAGTGGTATATTTTATATCTCAATGTCAAGTGAATTTTTTTATTGTGGACTATAAATAAAGCAATTTTAATGATGCTTATAAGCTTCTCATAATAATTTACGATTGGTTACAGAGCAATTTCACGTGCATAGGCATGTCATACTTGAGGTAAACGAGTCCAAAGTGGTATTATTTTAACATAATATTAAATGATACATCATATAAAATTAAGTAAAACATTCATTATCCTCATATTATGCACCTAATCAGTAATGTGACATTATTCAAATATTCTAATGTATTTAAGTATCTAGATTAGATAGTATAATAATCATGACCAAGTGGATCCCACAGTGGAAACGGTCTAGGGGCAGACCAAAAAAAAGGTGGGCTGACTGTATCGAAGAGGACTGGAGAAAGATGGGGAGGGCTGGAGACTGTAGAAGAGAAGCCGGGGAAAGGAGCGTGTGGAGGACAATTGTAGAGGAGGTCAAATCCCGACCCGGGATGTAGTGCCGAGAAAGAAGAAGAAGAAGAGAACGTATTTAAGTTTTAAACCATTCCACTTGAGTCGTTTTTTGCGATCCCGGTTTTGCCTTTTGGCATCTTCGGGCGCTATGCACACTCGTCCATGGTAAATATATACTGACTACGAATACAGTCGATTCGAACTTATTCAATAAAGAAGATACCTACCCATTAAGTCAAGGATCACAATAAAAAAATAAAACAAACAAATTATGAATAGTTGAAGTCTTTGTAAGAAACACTACCTAATAAAAATAAATCCTTAGAAATATAATCACTAATTAAATAGTACATTCAAATTCATTACATACAATCGTCATTACTGGAAAACAAAAATAGGTATGCATAAATGTTTTTTTCAAGATTTACAACAAACCCACATATATAAAAAATGCACATATATACAATTATTATATACACGTATACATACATATAAATATGTTATATAAATATTTTGTAAGTGTTTTAAGTACAAGTCGGTTTTCAGGAAACCAGGCGGGAATCGCGCCAATTTTCGCGGCCGATGTTCGAAAAATTCATAAATTTAAAAATGAAAACTTCACCTTACCTAACCTGACTTAACAAATAATCATGTATATTGACTATTTTCAAAATTTTTTTGCCGCTGGCTTCCTGTAAACCGACAAGAACCGTGTTTTATTTAGACATGAATTTTATCTCAGTACTATACAACCCAAAGAGGTTTGATGGTCTTTAATATACCACCATATATTTCTAATACAACATTTCACGGTAAATTGTGATATTACGGCAAACTGCATACGTATACATTTCCGGACACGCGATTTCCGCCCAGATTTTTCCTATTAGGTATGTTTCTGATGAGTTTTCAAATTATTAATGCTATGATTATACTCGTTTAATTAATTAAACATAATTTAAAATCACAAAACTTATTCCTCAGTATAATAATACAATATTTTCTTGTCTCTTTTGGATTCCTTATAACACTGATGCATTTTCATAGTGATAATAGTATGTACTGTTAGAAAAAATATTATTTTTGTTATTTTTAATCGGCATTAATAGTTTTGTTTAACATAAATTGCAGCGTTTATACAGAAAGATGTTTCACACGCATATGACCACGGGAAACACACACTGGTTGAACTCTTTGCGCTTTAGGCATAGTGGAAAGTCACTCTTGAAGACATTATTCAGGCGGCCAAAAGCACTCCAGCCTAGCTTTACTCTGCGAACAATTTCATCAAATATGCATCCATCTATAGACACTACTTGTTGTCCCAGATAGATTCTAGTTTTTCACCTGTTCGAGCTGAGTGCCTTTGATGAGGATCTCTTTTTGGCCCGCAAAGCAGTTGAACATGACGTGTGAAACACGGATCTTAAGTAAAAGAGAGATCCAGAAACTAAGAGTAGCACAACGTGAATGAGTGAACGAGAAAAGAGGAATGAGTGGATAAGGAAGCAGACAAGCGTTTGCGATATAATAGAGTTTATTAAAAGCCTCAAATGGAGATGGGCTGGACACATAGCTCGAAGAAAAGAAAATCGTTGGACAAATCTAGTCATCCAGTGGTATCCAAGAAGTACAAAATGTCCACAAGGTAGACAGAGGCCGCTGGATTGATGAAATGATAAAGTTCTGCGGAAGTACGTGGCAATGCAACCACAGGACCGAGATAAGTGAAATCAGCTTGAAGAGGCCTTCATCCAGCAGTGGATAGATTCGGGCTGATGATGATGATACAGAAAGATAGATGTCGTAATAATGTGTGTATAAATTGAATCGTAAATATTTATAATAATAATAGATCCGATGTATATCTTGCCAATTTATGGCAAATACAGCCGATAATATTTACAATGAGACACGTTTAGATTATACAATATACAGTAATGTGGGGTCGTTTAATTTTATGTGATGGCAAGATACAATTTAAAGGTTGAGATATTCGAAGAACGGATCCGTGGATTGCCAAGAATGTCAGCTATACCACTGCAGAATATCTGGCAAAAGATTCGATCTCCTACATGGAAAGATTTTCGTAAGGTTTATGATTTGTGAGTTGCGTAAAAAAAATGCTGCAGATTCACGTCGAAGCGTATGCTCCGTTGATCATCACAACTAGAAATATTACTCAATTAAAAATAGTTCCAGAATAATGTATTATCAAAAGATGATTTGAAACAATAGCGGTAACCCAGACTTACATAAAAAAAAAACTCAATATTATGGCCATGCAATAGTCGCGAAGTCATCCGAATTCTTCCGTTTTGACTACATAAACTGCCGTTGAATGTGAGATGATCCAATGCATAAAGCGCCAGCCTTTCGTTCGAGGACTTCTGATCCGATTCCCGATGACGTCCCAATATTTATGTGATTTTCTTAAAGCCTGGGTATCTGTGATTATTTCACTAAATATTACTAATTAGCCTACTATTTCACTACACTACTGTCATTGAGCTTCATGACATGATACACATAGTGCTAAACAGAATATAATATATGTATATTAAAACCAAACTAACCCCAACCCATACATAAATAATATAAAAATGCATTAATTCGCCAACCACGTGTATTTTCTATGACAATATCTAGGGTTTTATATAATATTTTATCTCTCCCGATCAATTATCCAACCTTTATACATAAACCTCCAATGTTGTGTAATGTTTTTATAATAATAATAAATTAATATACTCAACTCTGTGGAGGGTTATTAAATAATAAGTTCAATATTTTTAGTATTCCATACTGTTATACAATGTCGCCTGTGTCTCTCCTATGAAAAACAAACTAAAATGATGACTCCAGAGTAGGGATTCCAATCCCGGGATCCCGAGCTATTTTCGATATCTATGAATTTCGGGATTGATGAACATAATCCCGAAACTTTCGGGGTTGATTTTTTTTATAATTTTTTATGAAAAATAAAATAAAAACGAAAATATAACAGAAAAAATACTTTTAATAACAAATAACTACATTAGAACTAAAACGAGTTTGAATGAAGTTTGATTTATACCCATGTGTAAGTTGCCGATTCATTTTATTTTTTCACATAAATTAATAAAAATGAGAAAGATAGGAAAAAAAACAATGCTTCGCACTATTAACAAAGTAATTCCACCATACTCTCATACGTTTTACGGCAGTTTCATATTTGGCTGACTAATTAGTTTTATGAAGCGGAAAGGCCATAAGTACACCATGATTTGCTTTAATATTTTAAATCTCGCTAACCCATTCATTAATTCTTTACTATCAGAAACAGCAATCTAATATTAAATTTACGTTAATATTTATATTACATTATTATTTACTCCATTAAACTTATGTATTTCCAAGATTGAACGTATACAAAATTAAATAGTATAAATTATACTAGATTTATGACTGATTATATCAATGTTATTTGTAAATATAAAAATTTTATATTAACAATGGAAAAAAATGCCAATCCCGGGACCAGTCCCGGGATCCAGGGATTGTCAAATTGTAATCCTGGGATCCGAATTTTGGCTCGGGATTGGATTCCCTACTCCAGAGTACTAGACCCCTCAGACCCTTGTCATCCAGACTCTTTGGAGTATCAATATAATATATTATAATGTTTTTATTTATTGATAATATTAATATCTTAAATATTGATTTTTGTGTAATGCTTATATATTTTAAAGCTATCGACATTATTTTTCATTATTTTCGTACTGGTATAAAAAGTCATTTGAACGATTTTTTTCGAATGCCAGTATTGAATTGTCCATCGAGAATCATAGATAGAAAGATGAGAATATAGAAGGCTTGCGCGATTCTTAACTTAATTAAAAATAGTTCCAGAATAATACAATATTTTTTATGTATCTATTATCAAAGAAATTCGGTTGAAATATCTGAAGATTTGACACAATTGAGTAGCTCATTGCTTTCAATCGACGTATTATAGGGATATTCTCAGAAAATGATAAAAAAAAAAAACAAACGAGTCAACTAGAGTCAATAATGGAATACCCATAATTTAATAATCTAAGTTAAATCATCTTAAATCGTGCAGTGTGTAGCAGTTCAATAATTGCCAATCAAAAGGTATCAATGAACAAACCCGATTACAAGTAAAAGGTACGTGAGTCAACATCAGCTGGGAAAAAATTAAAATACGCTCTTTGGCAACTGTTTTAAATTTAACGACACTTTTATTACTGATCTAGTGATTTTATGAGTGTAAATAAATTAAAAATAAAGTGAAATTTAATATAAATGGGAGCTTGTAAAATATCGAGCTCAAGAGTTCACAAGTGTTTTTGATGCCTGTGTATTTAAGATAACGATAAAAGTTAATTGGTTTGTAATCATTTAATCAAGCTTTTTTTCTGGAAATAATAGGGAATCTCGCTGCAGTGCGTAATGTGCTGTTCTTTCATCCGGAAGCTCCGGGTTGGATTCCCTGCGAAGACACACACATATATTTATGTGATTTTCTCAAAGCATGGCTGTAATAAACAATAAGCAATACACTACTTGCATTGGGCTTCTAGGCCTGTTGTAGTGTTAAAAACTATAAATATATATGTGTACATATTATATATATAATATAAAAATAAAATAATGTTATTAAAAATCATAATTTCAATTCATATTCAATACTTGAATATAGATAGGTACACTACTTTTAAGAATATTATATTCTTAACACTCCCTTAGTTTTTGAAGTTTGAAAAGTCTAGTACCCACCTATTTATCTTGAATTATTTTTTTCTGAATTATTTTGTGTATTAAAAAGAAAATTATTGGTTATGAAAAACCAAGGTTTTTGAAATATCTACACATTTTTTAATGGCATGGAAAATTTAGTTCTACAGTAAATATGCCGTTCACATCGAATTAGTGTAATTAACAATGAAATCGATGACAATTTTTTTACAGATTTTTTTGGTTCTTGTCAGTTTACAGGAAGCCAGCGGCAAACAAATTTTGAAAATAGTCGATATACTGAATTATTTTTTGTTAGGTTGGGTTAGGTTAGGTTTTCATTCTTTAATTCATGAATTTTGTCAAAATCGGCTATGAAAATTAACGCGGTTCCCGCCTGGTATCCTGTTAATCGACTTTACCATTTTATTATATTTAAGTATTTTAGTAAGTATTATATGAAAAAATACGTTTATAAGCTCTGTTTTAATTCTGTTCTTTTAACTCTGTTCAGTGCCCACTCCAAAATCAAGATGATATTTTAAAACAAATTTTATTAATTTATATCTCAGAAACAACAAACATTATTTTAATAATAATATAACAATCTAAAACCTAAAGGTTTGAAAAAATATGTATTAGTCCCTGTGGTCCCTGCCAATACCTTCCATAAAACATTGCAAATGTCATAATAATAATATTATTGTTTATATTATGTTGCATAGCAACTGGTAAATATGACAATTTGATATTTGCTTCAGCTATCTTGTTAAGAAAGTCAAAGAAGGCTTTATTAAAACGTTTTTATTAGCTCGTATTCTTGTTTGTCCGGTAGTTGCTTGTCAAGTACAAATCTTGCAATCGATTTTTAACTAACTTCCCGGCTAGCTAGACATTTGAAACTTTTATAATATATCAGAACACGATGCCAATGCATTCTTTTAATATTTTTAGCCATCTTTAAGCACAATTGAATTCATTTTCAGTTATTTCTGTTTTGTATGGAAAGTTATTTCAGAAAAATCCGTAAAAAGCAAAAGACTATTGTTGGTTACTAAGGGGGTAGTCCTAGCAACTAAATTATTAATATGTACGTGCGTTACTATCGAAATCAAAATGAAATGTCAAAATGACATTTCAGTATTCTATATTTGTTTGTTTGTTTGTTTTTTATTTACTTCATATCAAGTACCATTATATCAAGTATCATATTGAGCACAATAATTCAATAGAAAATTTAAAAACGTTGTATATAAAAATTTCTATTTATCTTGTAATTATTTTCAATTTACAATACCTTTGATATTTACGCGTATACTAATATTGGTATTAATTAATTATTACGAGGTATCAAAATATCATTACCTATGTGTAAGGTAAGTATGACTAATCAGATCGCGAAATGTTTTATCTGTCATAAAGCTTTTTAATACCCATCAAATTAACCGATATAACAACAATTAAATAGCCATTTCCATATGGTACATACAGTCCTATAAACTTATCTGAAGAACAGTCAAAAATGGAACTACGAACTGCCATATTAAAAACGTCATTCGAATGTCAGATTCTGTCCAGCTGCGAGTCTTGATTGGGTAGTTTTCACCTGTGGCTTCCCTATCAATTCTTCAAATAAGTTTGTAGGTCTGTAAATACATGTTCCATGTTCAAATTTGGAAAATAATTAGGTAAGATTAGAAAAAATATTTATTTAAAAACAAAACACTGTCTTCCCCAAGGCCTGAACAAAATCGATGCATAATTACAGATGTGTGAGATGATTTGCTACAGTGTCACCGCCAAATCTTAGTTTGTTGCTAAACTAAGCGTCGATAACCTGCGAGAGCGTGTTGCTAAAATTGCTATTTTTTGTGTTAAGTCAGTGGTAAATATTTTTAGTTAATTAAGTAGAACAGATGGTTCTGAGTGTTGTATTAAAATGTGGTAGCCGTGCTGATAAGCAAGAAGATGGTATTAAGTTTTATAGGTAAGTTGATACATGTTCGTGATAATTTATTTGTATATTATTATGTAAGTATTTTAATAACAAGTGACCTAGTGTTTCTTTAAAATAACTTAAATTATGGATATCTTTACCTAATGGTTGCATTTTGATTGCTTTAACTTATACTATATAACATAAAAAAATAGAAAATTATATTTTAATTCTGAGCGTCTAGTACGAGCACTTTGGGCGAGCACTATCGAAATGGTCTATGGTCTCAAACATTTGTATACGAATGCGTTCGCTCGCCCACAAACCAAATGCACGGCACGCAGCTTCATTTAGCAATACAATGTGTGGCGTATATATGTATTTATAGTCTATACAATAATTTGGAATTCGGAACATTCATAATATGAGATTTAAATTGAAATTATGAAAATAAAAATACATAGAAAGTGTTATACCTTTTCTAAGAAATTAGAAAAAAAACAATAAAATAATATTTCAAAAACAAAATCACTGAAAATGTATATCGCATGTCTCGCTGGAGTGTATTGATTAGTGTCGCACTCCTAGCCAATGGTGCTTGATAAATCGGATACGAGGAAACATTTCTGATCCAAAAGAGGCCATGTAAGTAATTAATCATTGATGGGCGCATATAAATGAAAATTTCTTAGTACATCCGGATATTATAGTCTGCCCTTAAGTACGAGTTTTGTGATAGTTGGTATTAGACTAGTTTAATTGACCAACGTTTTCAATTGGAATTCAACACCTTATAAGAAAAAAATTAAATTTAAATTTAAGAAAAAAAAAGAAGAGGTTTTGTATGTATGACTGGTAGTGCCACCTGTCAACATTCTTGTCCACCGTTTTAGATATGACGATATTCTAGTACTGCGCTGTAAGTATCTGTCAAATCATTACGAGAGTATCTAATCATTTGTTTTCAATAAACTATTCATTTATTTTCGTGTCATTTTATTTTTCAAATTTAGAATTTGCGATTACGTCTATCTTTTCTCTCATCTTAAGCTTCAATTATATTGAGCTTCTTTACGAGCTGTTTGTTGGCAAATTTATAATCTGCCTGTAAAGTCGCCCAGTGTAATCATCGAACATGTTAGCTTGTTTGCCAACAAACAGCTCGTAAAGAAGCTCAATGTAATTGACGCTTTACCCTATTTAATACGTATTGTCTCTGTCTCGGTCTCTCTTATACATTTAAATAACATGTTTTCTCTTATGCGTTACAGGTAAATCAAGACAATTATTTTTATAAGGTGTAGTTTGGATCAATACTTTTCCATTTTCAGATATTTAGACAATGATTATAAAAAGTAAAATAATATTAATTTACAATTTTACAATATACATCTACACTCTGAAGGTACCCACTTGATTCTTATTTGATTGATACAATAGAGAAGCAGTCGATGGTTCCGAGTCATCTCAATAATTATTACCGAATGATTTATATTTTATTTTAATTGAGTGGACGATACTACTTTTCCCCGGTCGCGAGGGTGAATTATGGCCATGCTTCCCGGAATGTACGACAAAAAGTTGACAGTCTTGGTAATAACACTTAAGTCACTTTTTAAAGATCATGGCATACCGTACCAAGCACGCACTTGCGTGAAAAAAACGTACACGGACGATCTCCTTAACGATAATTGGTTAAAAATGATAATACGCTTCGTGACGTATCAGGCTGTATTTCATACTAGGCTTCTGACGAACGTTCAATGTTCATTATAAAATTATTATTCATACAGCTGAAGTGGAATATTTTTTTTATAATAAAAGACTTTTAATGACACGAACATTATAATTAAACACGTAAAGTATTTTATATTACATGTCTCATACGTATATTAATCATGTATACATTTCTTTATCAACAATCTATAATAAAAGTGTAAATCTTTCAAAAAATTGGGATAGAAAATAAATTTTATTTATTTATTTATTTGAAAAAGATACGTTGAGTACATAACAAATTATTAATTCAGGACGTTCACAACATGACATTTAGAATAAAAATTACAAAATTAGCAAAAATAGTTTTTATATAAAAAAAATAAATAAAAAAAAACAACAATGTTTCAAAAAGTACAAATTAAACAATAATATAGAATTTAAAAAACAGAATATATAATGGATCGCCAAAAATATCTACATCTCTATGGAGTGCATTGAACAACCGCACAGCCCTCGCTATTGGTGCCTGGTGAGCCTGACATGAGGAAACAGTTTTCACCCAAAATAGGTCATGGCTGCGACCACGCATGTAATTGACGGGTGCGTAAAAATTTAAATTTTCTAGTATATCGGGATTGAAAATGATACCACGTGAAAGCAGGGAAAATGCTTTAAGAGCAGAAGTGACCTACGAGCTTCAAGAGAATGAAAGGCGAGCATGCCTTGAAGAAAGTTAGTCGGAAAAGACTCGTTTGAGAAGGTGTCAAAAGGAAAATAATTATAAACTTTAAAATAGAGATGACGAAGAAATTTTTTCTGAACACGCTCTAAAACAAGCTTGTAGGAAACTTCATAATGACTCCAGGTGATGGAGCCATACTCAAGAATACTCCGTACTAACGACACATAGAGTGTACGTAAAACAATTGGATTCTTGAATGACTTGGTTTGTCTCATGACGAATCCTAGAAGCTTGCTCGCACGCAATGCCGTAGAAGTGATGTTCGTTCATTACAATATTTAAAAAGATTACCTATTATGCTAATCAAGGGATTGGACATTGTACTAATTAAGAAGATTGAGAGAGATTAGAAATTATATTAATCAAGGATATTGAACATTATAATATTGGAGCTAGGGTGAATATGTCGATTCTATAATATGTTTAGTATGATTGAATTAAATTAATACAAAAATAATTGTAAACAGCAAAATAATATTTTCGACTGAGAGTACCTACTTGGTGGAAATTTAATTTAGATACGTTATGATGTTTTAACTCGATTTTGCCTATTGCCATCTTCGGGCTAAATGAGTATTATCGAGACATGATAAAAATAAAACTAAAAAAGATTATTTTTATAAGAGTTTTTACATATAATCAAATATTTGGTAGTTATTTGTACACTAATGAAATACATGAAACTGGCATATTTTGAATGCGTGGTAAAAAATACTAACATTTACAACTAAATATGCAGGGGATAACTAAAGGAAGCCCTAAAAGGAAAGGAAAAGGCAAGGATAGAAGAAGGATCTAAAGACATTGTTTTATAAGAGCACAACTTAGTTGTTCCGGTCAGCGGTTACCTCACTCAACCCTAGTCGAGAACATAAATAATTACAAGATAAAACGCACTTTTTATATAAAACGTTTTTAAATTTTCTGTTGTTGCTAGCTTAAACGATCAAAAAAAATTGTACTTGATAGAAGTAATACTGAAATATCATTATGACATTCATATTGATTTCCATCGCATCTAAATTATTAATATTAACGCACGTATATATTAATAATTTAGTTGCTAGGACCCCAGACCCCTAGCAACCAATAATAGTGTTTTACTTTTAACGGATTTCTTCCGAAATAACTTTTCATATAAAACAGAATTAACTGAAAAGGGCGGACATGCTCAGCGTAGGTCAAAATGGAGCTTTTATTGCATTTTCAAAGCATGATCCTGGACATTCCTTAAACGTTGTAGATAATCTATTTACATAATTTTGAAGCCTTATTATCCTTTATATTTATTTTTAACATTTGATGACTGCATAACGTATTTTTATTACATAAAATAGTATTCTTTTAAACCTCTCGCTCTAATGTTTTAGAATATAGTCATATTTCAGTAGGTACATGCATGTGCAGTGGTGCTAAGATTGTTTATATTTATTAATTTTTCAAGTTTCAAATGTCTAGCTAGTCGGGAAGTTAGTTAAAAATCGATTGCAAGATTTGAAACCGGAAAAAAAACCACCGGACAAATAAGAATACGAGCTAATAACAAAAAACGTTGTAATAAGATAGAGGCCAAACAAGAGTTAAATCGAATTAAACATTATTATTAGCACATGGATAAATCGGCTTCTTTTTTTTTTATTAAAACTTATAATTATTTGTAAATAGGTTTCCGCGTATCTTTATAGATCGTTGTGCGGCTAATTTTTTGCATAATTGAGTCAACGTCAACACAAAACAATCGCGTGGCCCAATGTAGTTTTATTATCGCATGAGCGCGTTATGTGTCTCGTAAGAATTCTTATGAAGTGCCTTCACACGCATAATTGAGTTGGCAAAACTGACAGTAGCCAACACAAAACAATATTTCACATGTCGTGAATGTACGATAATATTCGGGAGTAGTCGTTGAAGTGCCATTGATTGTTTGACAATATTTTCACGGGCTACGTCACATAAACAGTTTCACAAGAAACATGAATATAACATAGCTGGCGCGTTTGATTTCAACTCACGTTTATTTTATTACTGGTTTATAGAGTGTGTTTTTAATATAAAACAACCACGTAGGTGCAGGCATAATATGTTGAACCATTTTCATATAGGTACCTATTTTAATATAAATACAAAATCCTAATTAAGATCTTGGATTGAATAGGTATCTTATGATTTTCAATTGACTAGAGCTTAAAAGCTAAGACCATTATTTATAATCAAACGTAAACATTTACTTAATAGGTAATACTAAAATATAGATTTTGTACGCTTACGTTTTATTACGATTTACTTAACTTTTATGTCAGATTCGTGCAAAAATTCGTTACAATTCACTTAGCAATTCTCTGCTTAGAAATTGATTTCGGTCAGGGATTCTCTGACCGGTTATTTGTGCATCGAATACCGGTAATTTAATTAAAATTATACATAATATTGGTAGAATTATTTGACTTATATTTAATTTATCGTACATCGTGACAGCACTTCATAAATATATTATTCCAACAATATTGTTACCAACTACAGTTTTTATAATTATTATCAGTAACAAGATTCTGGCCGGTGCCTTTGTAGTGAAACTATTTTGAAAACAATCCTTTTTATATTAAATGTGCTTGTGGTTTTATTTCTGTATGTATTTGACCCCCCATAATGGCCGAGTAGCTATGCGTCTATTTATAATGTCGTGGGTCCCAGGTTCAAATTCCGTGTCTGGAAAATACAAATATTGATTTCACTTTGTTTTTGGAGTTTGGAGTATGGACCTAATAGGTTGAGCAATTGGCTGATATCCATTTCTCGTAAAAACAAATATCTGTGTATACAAACCTATACTCTGTGGAGGCTCACATGGTCATTTTAGGATCGGACATTTGTCACTAGACAGCTGATGTATTTGTACGAGGAATATACAAATTTAGATAATAGTTTCAAGAAATAAAATACGCCATCATTTTGAATAATTATTCGCTGTTATAAATATTAAAATAAATTTATACGTGTCTTTTAAATTATTATTAATAATAAAAATAAGTATAGAAAAGTAACATCTATAAGTTCTATAAACAATAGTGTAGTTAATAGTTATTAGTTCGTTGAAATTATGCCTAAAGAGTTCATATTATCGTGAATACATTGAACACACGAGAGCAAAATCCTTAAATTAAAAATAAAATAGAGTTTAAATTATGGCAACACTCGCTGTTAGTATCGGTATCGCATGCTAACTCCTTAAAGATTATTTTATATTTATTTGATTTGAGTACATATTATAAGAAATGCAAGAAAACGGTTTATAAACATTCAATCCCACTGACGTTGTGACTTATATTTATATAACGATAATGTAGATTGCAAGTATTTTTTAAAATAAAATAACCGATATACCGGTAATTATTCTCACATTGTACCTGAATGGAAACCCTAATTATTTTATGTTGTGATGGTGCACTTTCATTCAACTGACTAGTTCGTGGGTAGCCAATGTAAATTGGTATAGTCGGAATCGTTTTGCCATTATGGCAGATTACATTAAGCTTACCTGCCTCTCAACTCGGCTGATACGGCTACCTGTTACTAATTAAACTGCATACTACCTTTGATAATTTCTTACTTACTTTGAAGCGAACTGTCCGACAAAAATGTGATGGGAACGATTCGTATCAAAAGATGAAAGAATCTAATTAATGTATGCTGAATATTTTAATAACAAATTTCAACTCTAGTTTTAAAAAAAAACTATTTTTTATACATGTACATAATATAATATAAAATATACCACTAGGAACTTATAATATAGCTACGAGATGATCATTATAAGTTTACATTGGCCATTAAAAAATAAGTATGAGAATTTGTTGATAATATCTTATAATATATTCTTAAACTTGTAAGTGGTGACATCCATTAAATTTATCCTACTTTAGTGATTAAACCAAAGCCGGTTGCTGGTAGTCTTATAACTATGTGTCAGTCTCAATTTAGTTGTAATAATATTTGGTTTAATTGTATGTTAAATTTAAGCTCGTGCAGTGCAACTCGACACAATGGCTGGACGGTAGGATGGATCACCCCTTATTCCTGTGCGTACTGTTGTTTTATTAGATAGTACACAATCGACACGGACTAATTTGTAACGTTATTTGTAACATTTTATTTGTCAATAGTTAGCTAGCCAAATTCCGAGAAGGCAGGTAGCATTAACTAAACCACGCTATTTTAAAAAACATATTACTTCTATTAGTATAATAGTTCAAAATTATTTAATATACTCTTCTAAATATTACTGTTTGTAAGTGAGTTGGGCAATTTAACGGTTATTTGCCATTGTAATTATTTTTTTGGTTATAACTGTGTGTCCTTCTACATTTTATCGTCGATTATCAGTATTTGCGTATTTTCGGCTTATAACTACAAAATATAATGTATTTATTAAAAACAACATTGTGGACAAGTCAAAATTCAGGACGCTCACAATATGAGATTTAAATTGAAAAAAAAAACTTATTCTAATGAAAGTTAAATAGAAATACGTAAGTAGGTACTTGCATTTATTTATAGTAAATATTATTCTCATACGAGAAAAAAAATAAAACACATAAACATTATACAATAAAAAAATACACAGCACATCACTGAAAATGTCTGTCTTTGCGGAGAGCATTGACTAGTCTTGCACCCCTCGCTAATGATGCCTGATAAGTTTGACTCGAGGAAACGATTCTGACCAAGAAGGTCATGGCTGTGACTATGTAATTAAATTCAAAATTATTTAGGACGCCAGGATTGGAAGCCATCCCTCGTGATAGCAAGCAAAAATATCTGAAAAGCAGAAATTACTACCTACGAGAGTCAAGACAGGGCATGGTTCGTAGAAAGGCAGTCGGAAAATAATTATTTAACGAATTGTTGTAAGGAAAATGATTAAATAATAGCGTCTCGAATAAGGGTTTATTTAGCTGTGAGTTAACGTTGCTCAGAGTAAACATTGTGGTGATAGTATATTGTATGGGTAATATGATGCAATACTTACAGAATTACTCTAACTTGATAAACACAAGTATGGGACATCAGACAGTCATAGCACTGTGGACCCATAGCGGATATCACACACAAGACGTCAATAAACTAATTAAAATGAATAAAAAATGTATGAAAAGGGACACGCAACTCGCGCCTTACGTCTATTATTTTTAATTCTTTGTAACGGGTATATCTTTTTCGTTGTATTTGTACTTGCACTTCCGTTCAATAAACTTTTTTTAATTTTCGTGAAAACTTATTGTTTTCCGATCATTTTCTCGACATCTACTCTAAAAACATCCTGGAAGGTAAATCACCTGAAAATTACCTTCAAGACGACAGTCTTTAAACGTAACAGCTGTGAATATTACTCAGGAGTTGCATAGAAGTTCAGTCTTCGGTAAGGAGATGAAGAAAGGATAACACCATCACACAACATCAAGTTCCTGTCAACCCAAGCCACCTGATTCCTTTATCTTCTTCTCTGAGGGACATAACAGTTCCTTATTGTCAAGGTTTCAGTGAATTTTGATAGGCTCATTTACTAATTTACGAGAATAATTAATATTCCTTCTTGCATTGATACACCTAACAGTATATTTAAATACATTATCTCTTTAGAATAGCCTATATAATGAGCCTGTAATGTAAATGAAAGAAGAAGGAAGAACATGCGGTGGATGACAACCAAAGTGAGTTTTATTTTATTTTTTATCGTTAATTTTTGAGAGCGTACTGTAATGGTGACTGTCGAAAGATTAATTATTCTATTGGGAGTGTTCTAGTTTTTTTTATCAAAAGTGTGGGCATAAGACCGGATCCGACGGAAAATAATTCAAATTAATATAAACGCTGACTGCGCGTGCCTCTGGCTATCCGAGAGTTTAATTTTGATAACCCGCATTAAAATTGGGTATGCATATGTCGATGATCATACGTCTCGTGTTAAAAGGGAAAGTCTAATGTGAAGCGTGTATATTCCAACTATGTGACATATTTATTCGGATCGATTGAAGATTGTGATTTCTCGACTTTTTTCATTTCTCGACTTTTTTCATTTCTCGAGAATTAACAATTCTCTTGATCAAGAATTTTTTTTTCTCGAGAATTCGAGATTTGTTTTTATGGTTTCTCGAGAATCTCTAGAATCTTGCCGATTTTTGATTTATTTTTAATTTTTTTCGGTCAAATTTTTGAGGTCAAAAATTGAGAATTTTTTTAAATTTATTGCGGCCAAATTTGCCAAGACATTTGAGACGTTTTTTTTTATTTTTACCTACGTAAAAAAATCAAGCGAAGAATTATTAAAATTCCGATTCCAGTCGGCTTTCTTTTTCAGCTTCAACTGCCGTTTGTTATTTTTCTATTCTCGAAAATTTTAGAAATTTTGAAATATTAATTTGAGAGATTGGATTTGAGATTTGCTTTTTTTAATATTATATCTCGAGAATTATAGTTTAGATGCTTGCATTTTCCAATGACACTTATATTTAAGTATTTTCATGCATTTATAAGATCGAATAAGGAAATTAATTTAAGTCATAATTATATTATTACATTATGTCAGGTCACAGGTCAGTTTTGTATGCAAAAGTTATATGCATATTCACACCAGTTAAGTGTAAGTTATCAGTTGATAATACTTTAGTAATATTACATGTAAACATAACACTAATTAGTTAAAATACATAATTTGAAAACATCTCATGCATATACCCACTTGAAAAGTCCATTTAGTGGTCTTGTGGCTGTGTTGTAGATTTACCATGAGTGAATGAGCATATTAGTACTTGAAGATGTAGAAAGAAGAAATCTTTATCGTAAAAAATGATTCAAATGGAATAGTGCAAAACTTTATTAAACTAGAATTAATGACTGATAATTATTAAAAGGTTTACTTTTTGATTTATACTCTTTAAAACTATTCCCCACAGATATACGTATTAACGAATATACAATAAAATATGGTTAAAGTCTTAATTAGAATGAAACTATTATACATGTTGCACGTGAATTATAATACTAATATGTACTTTTAAAATATATATTTAATAATTGGTGAGAATTTAATCAGGCACACGTAATTAATATTTTAATTATCCAGTTCCAACAAGAAGAGGGTTCTTTTATTTTTATATCGAGAGGTATAATAATTTTCAATCCGCGATTAAAAGTATTATGTTAAGAGCAAAATGAATTAAAACTACTAAGAAGTAGATAGAAACTTATTAAAATTCCTCGTATAATTTTGTCCAAAATTGTAACGATTGTTTATTTATTTCATTCGACAGTACGACACCGACTTGTCCAGTTGTCCCAGTGAGAATATTACAAACAATGATCGAGATTTTACCATAATTCTTGCCAATCCAATTAAATAAATTTATTTTACTAAAAAATCTTCTAAATTTAATAAATTGGTTCCCACATATTTGATAAATATGTAATATATTATCATATTGTGATACAAGCCAATACTGAGTTACCAGTATGTGAATAATTTGTGTGATTATTGATTCAAAAAACAGACTTAGAAAACGCCTAAAAACTGGCTCAATCAAAGTAACACGTTGAATTAATTTATCGATTACAGTACATAAGGTTCCACAGGTGATTTATACAAACACCGTGTTGATGGAATGCCATTAGAAGTAAAGGAGAATGCGGCGAAACACCGACATCAAAAGTACAAGTGGCATTTGATAAACATTACCTCGGATTTTGACTTAAATGCGTTGAATTTTCTTTCACTTACTTACGCTTTGTCCAGAGAACATCAAACATTTTATTTTAAATTATTGATTTTTATAGTGTGTGTCAAACTCCCTTTACTATGATTTCTTAATTGCTCTTTGTATAATTTCCTTTCAATAAAAACCCACCCCAAGGCATATTCAGGATATATTAAGGATATTTTGATAAATATTGATTCAATTATTATAATGCATCATCCGTCAGTCCAACGTATCTTCCTTTCCTAGCAATATTACTATACATATATATAAATAAACCAACGTAGATTATACTTATTACACAGACTAGGTTACATAAACAGATGGAGCATGGTCACTGTCATGGCCCCCACAAGGGGAGGCTGATAGGGCTCTAGCCTGGGAGCCCAGGTCGACCAGGTAAGTGAGATAAACACACAGCACAAATTTGCTTTAATAGTAAAAAAAAGCTATTTTCCTTCAATAATGTTATTACTTAAAATTATATGGTTATACGATAAAATTATTAATTGTGCATCGACACTCGACAACTCCTTAATTCGAATGGATATATTAAAATATACAACAAAAACACTAAATATACACATTAATTTTACCGCGTACACCATCTGAAATACGCTACTGTAGAGCAGCACACTGCCTTTATCCTTAGGGATAGGAAGGGGGTCCCGCTAAAGATCCTAGCATAGGGGCCCGGTTCAGGATGTGGGGGCCATGGTCACTGCTATATCACTACTGGAATTATGCGACAATGGATATACACCTAGTCAATGACATTAATATGGACGAAGCATCTAGAAAATAAAATGACACTCACTTTGTGTCGGGTCTGCCGGATGGCGAAATTCATATTTAAATATCGGTATCCTACGCTCAAATGAACATTCTGCTTGCAAGCGGTCTGGCGACACCGCTGGGTCTGCTCATACAAAATCTGACTGTCAGGTTTCGACTCTACCATTATTATTGTGTTACAAAATGCCAATGTGCCTAGTTAAAAATTGTAAAAAAAATCTACTAAACACTCCAAGAAAGATGGGATATCACTTTTCATGTGTTAGTATTATTTATTATTTATAAAATGCCATTTTAAGATAATGTTTATTCAATGCAATTGAATGACAGAAACCATTGGACAGTCGCCTGTGATGCGCTGGGCTCACTTGCGTCTAATCTCCGAGAAGTCGTAAGTAACCGAGAATCTGTTTCTAACGCAATGAGTCATGACACCAATACGCCATTACAATAAAGGTTATATTACATATTACTATAAATTCTCAAAGCTTGTATTGCATAATGGAAATGGATACGTCATATGGTCACGTGCCATCTACGTATACATCTGTGAATGACTTTCATGCACAATTTTTCGTGCGCGCCGGTATGAAGTGAGTTGTCCTATAAAGCAAAAATATCAAGCAATATCACCGTCAGTTACAAATCAACTAGGACATATTTTATGCCAAAAATGCATCAACTTCAGAGCAATAGTACTAAAGAGTAAAGAGAGGGAGTATTTCCCGGCCATATGAAGCTGCTTTCATTTGCGTAACATACACAGTAGAACCTAAATTATATTATAATTATATTACCTATGAATCATCATACCATTCATCTTGGTTCTCAGTATGACTACCAAATTTAAACATCACACAGTTAACCATATTTTAAACACAATTAACGTAAACATAATCACCAGAAATTTTATATTTCGCATAAAATAACTATACAATATGTCTTCTATCTTACTCTAACAAAATATATTTCTCTTTCTCACTCGCACTTATGGTTAATTCCTGTTCAGAACTTGGTCTCAATCTCAGAGCAATAATACGAGTCTCAAACTTCACACCCTTTTAGCGGAATAAAATATATTCAATTAAATATGTTGCGATCAACGAGTCCTGCGAGGACCCAGTATAAAGCTGTCAGCATAATCCGTGACATTGAAGTCGTTTTCAAATTAATAATATTTAATTATTTATATACATTTTCACAGGCCGTCAGCGGTATCGATTGGTGCTTACTCAGTGAGAAATGCTGACGGCAAAAATTAGATGTTTATTACATACATTTTCTAAATATGAAATTTTCTCATCTAATTCGAAATAAACATGAACATGAACATCGAAATTCAATACTCATCGAACGGCATAGACTACACAGTGTCAGCAGTGTGAGGGGTTCAATAAATGGCCTAGGTATCACGATCGAATGCATGTCACTCCGCTTTTATCTTCATCGTGTAACTGTCACTCCATATCCTCCCTCAGCATCACCATCATCTCTACACACACACACACATACCTGTCATCCCAAAAATATAAAATTAATATTGTTTGTGCCATGCTTCCACGTAGTAACTAATCCTGTAGGATTTTTTTACATTCATAGAATTTCTTTTGTAACGCGACACTCGTGTGTCTCCGGCATCTCGACATACCGGTGGCTGGACACAGGGTGTCTCGTGTGAAACGGCTCTAACTAATAGCCAGTCCTACGGCAATGCACAAACTGACATAATAAACAATCTCTTGATTAAAATTGGCTGCGCTCCCTGCTTGGAAAGGGTGCATATACCTACAATGTAAGAGCCGTTTCAATAAACGGAAATGTTTCAGAATCACTGTCGCAAACGCACACAGCATGACGCCAGCGCAGGTGAGTACCTGCAAGGCATGGACGGTGCGCCGTTATTTGAATTATTTACGCGCCGCGTTGAAATATTGCGCGTCCACATGGACAGGCGTCTGCGTCGTCCGCATTTTTACTCCTTAATCATTGACAATTTTATTCTTCTGTACCTTCACGACCAGGGCCGTACGTGAGGTTACTCTTATCTGCCCTAAATGAGGTGTAGCCACAAAGATATTGAACAAAACCTTCTTCTATAGAAATGGAGCCTGAATGTATGACATTTAAGCAAAAAAATTACCTGAGTTTACCACAAATTCTCATTTCTACTATGACATTCGACTACAATAATTTCAGATTCACCCAATTAGTAATTTATTTCATAAATGATTATTTGTGCACATATTGCTAAATAATCAGCATTGAATACTTCAATTTATAGGATTGTATAGTGTATAATGTGAAGATGAGTATAGGTGGACGTTGTTTTATAAATTCTTAAAATAGGGTCTGCTTAAGTCATCCGGTGTACTTCCTTGTACCTATATACTTTATACATATATTTATTTTTTGTATTTAATTACATATTTCTACTGTAGAATAAGTTAATACTGATCTATCTCTTTTTTATGTACCTAATACTCTTTTAATAATATTTCTTTGTTTCTAAATGTCATGTTGTGAACGTCTTAAACTTATAATTTGTAATGTCCACAATATGTAAAATAAATAAATTGAATTGAAAAAAAAAAGTTTAATTTGACATTTAACGTATCTTATATACCGTATGACAGCAGTTCTTGGAATATAAAATTCATCTATAAAGACCTGTATAAAGATACTAAGTCGCCAAATTAATGTTTGCATCCAAAAGAAGTACATTTACCATTAATTTTAAACCAAATAATCACGTAAGACACGTATATAAACAAAAAAGACTTCAAAACAGAACACAGCCGCCATTTTGTTTTAGGGACTGCCAATAGAAGAAAGAAATAATGAACTCTTTACCAATAAAACTTCACTAAATCAAAATTCCTAATACAGAATACAAAAAAGACTCATTTAATCTAGAGTCAAAATTCTTTGTGTAGCCCAGAGTAATAATTTTGAGAGAACCCACTTAAGATAATTTCTTGTATTCTATGATTTCCCTGTAAAAATATACATATTGTGGTAAATTTGGTCATATTTTACTTTACCTTTGCTTCTGAAACCATACGTATCAAGCTTTGGTACCGCGCTTGGCCATACGCTTGGTAGAGTATAGTAATTACGTTTTATAACTTTGTACTTTTTTCCACTCTTTACTATGCTGATACGCCTCTTAGCCTGGTTACCTCGCATAAAATTAGATCAAAAGATATTCACTTGTATTAATATAACATATTATGTAGTAATAAATAAATAGATAATAATATTATGTAAAAAAAAATTTTAGAATACATATATATTAGAATATATTACATCATTCTAATCCTAGCGCCAGAGTGCAAAGTTATGAAGTGGCAACTCGACACGGAAATACCCGCAAAAAAACAGTGCTCTTATGACTTTCTCGGCAAACGGAATAATGGATATTACAGACATTTCGACTAGCAAGTACGCACGCTGCCGACAACGCTATTTCGGCCGTCGGGTAAATTTAATAACAATTTGTATAATAACTATTGTAACTATAATTATTGTAGAAGGAAATTAATACATTTTTGGTTTTTTTTTTGTTAGTATTGAGTATTGACAGATGGTAATATTTTTTTGTATAAATTTGTTTAATTTAATTAAATTTACTATCGTTGGTTCTAATAAACAATGGAGAACAAAACAAAAAGTTTTGATTTTATCGTGTGTATTTATAAAAAAAACCTCAACCTGGCTTGGATGTTCTTCAAGCCGATCGGATTCCGACATCCTGGAAGTCCGCTAAATACAATCTACAGAGTGTATACGGCGGAGCTACGAGATGCTGGTTTGACCTGGAACGAAGTAAGAAGACTGGCGAGCAACAGGGATACTTGGAGGCGCCGCGTGGTATCCATATGCTCCAGTTAAGGGGCGGATATGGCCAAAGAAGAAGAAAAAATAAGAATTTATTTGGTCTCCATTTGGGTAGTCAGTCAAGATCCACAGTGAATAACGTTGATGATGATTTGCCTCCTGCAAATTTACAAAGTGACTTAGAAATCGCAGGGCATCTTAACTGCCTTAATACGCGTCTATCCGCGATCAATGAATTCGTTTGAAATGCATTTGAATTATACATGGGAAATAACCAGCCGATAAACAAAGTCCCCGCGATTCTTGATTATGCCGCGAATAAACAGCTGTTGCTTTTTTATGGCCACGCAATGTGAGTTAAGAGCGACCATAGATGTCAGCCGCACCGGGCGTGTGAATTTTTAAAATTGTATGAAGCTGATTGAGTCGTTTAATGCAAAAAAATGTAGACGTATATTATTCAGCTGGCAACGTTTTATGACTAATGCAATTCAAGTATGAGCTTCGAAAAGTCATTGGTGCAGAAACAGTGTAGGTACACTACAGACTGTTGCATTAATTATTTAAAAAAAATTCAAAAGTTGTCTATTTGAGATAACGGGACACAAATCCTCTGGAACCCCCCCCCCTTACAAACCCCCCCTAAAAATAACCCCATGTTTAAAAACCCCCGGATAAACAAAAAACTCTTTAAATACAATTTTCATTGAAACACACAGTGGATACATTTTTTGACGAAATACCTAAATATGTATTTAAAAATAATTCTTAATAGATTCGAATATGATATCAAATAAAATGATTGTTTTCTCCGTTTATCTTTAAATGTGTATAATGTATTTTAGTGTATTTAAAAATAATAATGGTAAAATTACAAGATAAAAAGAACGTTTTATATACAGCGTTTTTAAATTTTCTGTTGAATCATATAAACTTGACTTGACTACCTTAAACGATCAAAAAAAAATGTACTTGATAGAAATAATACTGAAATATCATTTTGACATGTCGTATTGATTTCCATAGCAACGCACATATATATTAATAATTTAGTTGCTAGGACCCCAGACCCCAATAATGATGTCGAAATAACTTTTCATACATAACAGAATTAACTGAAAATGAATTCAATTCTACTTAAAGATGGCTAAAAGTATTAAAACATGCATTGGCATCGTGTTCTGATATATTCTAAAAGTTTCAAATGTCTAGCTAGTCGGGAAGTTATTTAAAAATCGATTGCAAGATTTGTACCGGACAAAGAATCACCGGACAAATAAGAATACGAGCTAAGAAAAACGTTGTAATAAAATACATTTTATGTTAGAGATTTTAATATATTTTTAAAGGTAATTAATTTTCTCCCTTTCTCTATCTCTAAAATGTGCATTTATGATAAACATATCACATACCTAAGCATGAAGTTCTATAGTTATTACAGAATATATGACGTATTCAGAGCGACGCCGGAAGAGAAAAAACGATGCAATACGTTTCAACGCAACTATTCTATTCACAAGGCTGCTATCGGCAGCTATCTGCGGCTATCGGGGGTAGTTTATCATATTTATGTATTGAAGCGATTAATTGTTACAATAATTTAACCGTCTGAACTGTCAAAAAGTGTAATGTTTTAAAGCAAGATAGACAGTTTAGTTTAGAGTGTTTAGACGGTTAACTTACTGTAATAATTATAATACCTCAATACAAAGATATCATAAACTACCATCGATATCCGCCGATAACAGCTTTGTGTATAAAATAGGTGCACATGTAAGAGCAATCGGATATAATAATGGCGACAATAATTATATGCACCCCATGTAATTCGCGCGCGCAGTAGAATAAATCGCAATTTCAAGGTTAAGTTGTTTCACTATTATAGTAAATAGGTGGTTTTTTTTTAAATTTTATTTATTTATTTATAAAAAGAGTATTACGGCATTACAGCTATTGGCAAATGCGCCATAATACATAATAAATACAAATGTATAAAAATATCTTAATTACAAATAACAATAAAAAGACAGCATGTGTAAATATTAATGAAATATGATAATTTATACAATTATAAATTTAGCCTATTTAATACGTCCACAAACATTATATAGTTAATAAAAACAAATAAACCTTTATGGTGCCATCAAATAAGCTAATTGCACGATACACAGCATCATGAAACATAACATCTGTCCTGCGACGAGGTATCTTGAAGACCGTGGAGCTACGAGTGATATTGGTGGGAACATGAAAATTAATATTTGCCAGTATATACGGATTGTAAATGAACCCACGAAGAAGTAAAAAGAAATGCTTTAAAAGAACAATCACTCTTCGGGTAGACAGGGATTGCATTGATAGCATACCCAGAAGAAAACGAGTCGGGAAATTAATTTTATTATCATTATCATTATCATTATCACAAATCTATTGTGGACTCGATCCAACTTATATATTTATACACGCATCACATCGCCCACGGAGTGTCTTAGACTTTTGAAATTTTCACTATACCTACCAATTATATTAATTTTCAATAGCAGATAGCAAATCTCACATTACACCACATTTCCTACTATTCAGAGTTATTCCAGCCAGCTAGTAATATTATGACACAGTTAAACCTTTATAAAATGCATACTTACACTTCTTTGACTTCATTGAAATAACCATTATATCCCTTCAAACATTTCAAATAAATGGCAAAATACCTCAGTTTATTCACGTTATTAGTGGCCCGGTGATCTATCGATAGAACCGGAGCGTGCATTACGAATACAGTATGTCATTAGAGCTACCCACCACGCGAAACTTCTGATTTATAAGCAGTGCATGGTCAATCTGTTTTACATTATTGTTTGTTCGCGCAGCGGATTGCCGCTTTGATATTAAATTTATCTATTTCATAAAAGTGCCGACCGAATGATGTATTTTGAAATATTGGTACCGAAAGAGCTAGCAAGTTATTATTTTTCCCACTCATAATAATGGTAAATAGTTATTATATATATAAGTTGAGATGTATAGTGATGCAGCAGTAGCGAAGAGTGGAGGTAGGCTGTTCATATACGCCATAAATAATACACATTAAACTTTGTTAGTCATAAGTATTTATTTTATTGAACTAAGACTACAATTTACAGATGGTATTAGTTAGTTTTTAAAAATCAATTAAACCCTGCTAAACAAAAGCATAACAGTTTTAGTATATTTTGGGAGATATGACAAAATTGTGTACACTTTTCATTCATACTTATTTATTTTTGTTGGATTAAGAATACATATTATTACAGATATTATTGGTCATTTTTTTAAATTCATTAAGCCCTGCCTATAAGTAAAAAAATATTATTCTATCTATAAAATATCTAAAGCTATGTATGATTTAATTGCATAATTTAAATATTTTATAGATAGACGAGCATTTTTTGACTATTATCTATCCTGGCTTGGTTTTTATGCACTATTTATGGTCTGATATGGATCTGAGCAGCCTACCTCCACCCATCGCCGCTGAGTGATGAGTTAAGGACTTGACTTGCTATGATTGATCACATTGCTTGTCACAAGCACTAATAACACAAGTGACGAAGTAAAACGCCAAATCACCCTCGCCAACAGAGAGTGCTATTTTCGTCTCCAAAAGCTTCTAAAGAGTAAAACACTCACAAGGAAAACCAAAACAACCCTTAGTATATAAAACTCTCCTGCGCTTGGTATTAACATAAGAATCATAATGATGTGTACTCAGCAAACAGGATGAGAGAAATATTTATTTATTTGTGGTTATTGAAGAAAGTGGCATTTAGGGGACTATGAGGAGGTATAATGAGGAGCTTGTACACACTATATGGGGACGAAAAGATCACGTAGCATAATATTATGAAAATGCAGAGACTGCGTTGAATCGGCCACGTGCATAGAATACTGGAGGATATACAAGCGTGGCGGGCTATGTACCCAACCAACGATGGCAAGAGGAAACATGGACGGTCGAATTTAAGATGGCTGAACTGTGCCACGGGAGATTTAAAAATGCTCGGTCAAAGCAACAGGAGAGTGTCGGCGCTGGATCGTCCAGGGTAGAAGTTTTTGAAGAAGGCCAAGGCCCGCCAAGGGTTGTAGTACCATACGTCATGATGATGATGATTGATCACAACAAGCTGATTAATTGTTTGGAACGCGAATTTTATGTGTATCTAAAAATCATGAATATATAACTATATTTGTACATATTTTATAATATTTAACCCTGGTTATTAAAAATAAATAAAATAAAAAACATACAGTTATAGGCCACTTACCTGACTGAATAAAATGAAAAACGAAACGAAAAAAGTACTTGGTTTTTAAGTGAATAATAAATTAATATGAACATTTATTGTACATGCATATTATATCTAATCACTCACTATTGAGGTAAGGCTATATTCAATACACTACATTTTGATGCAGGGTTTTGAATATGTGAGTGTCCCACGAAAATGAACCGCGCGTAATAGACGTGCAATAGTGTGTGTAATACACCAATATTAAATGATCATCAATGCATAAACCGAGAGCAGTACAGTTGTCAGTATTCGACGATGGGCGTATTCTTGACACGTGTTTAAGTTTATCCCGTATTCTTCCGCACTCGAGATCGGTTGCTTGCTTCTTTTTACCCATTAGGTATTTCAATTCCTATTATTTCTGAGTTCCCTGGTTATGATGATAATGAATTAAGGAAGCCAGGGTCTACCACGGGTCGTTGCGCCACTGTCTGGTGATGTGATATACCTACGCCTGGTTTTTTTTTGTTTAAACTAGTTTTCTTTGCTATTTAAGAGTGAATTAAAGATTAGTCGAAACCATAATGATACAAAGTAAAGTTTAAAAACTTGTTTATATTAATCATCGAATATGCGCTTAATCACCGTTTTTGTTAGCATCTAACATTGTTTTAGCGTAATAAATTTTAAAAAAGTCACACGTCCGAGGCCGGAGCGTAAGAGATCAAAAGCCCGGCTGGTCAAATACAAAGATTTACCGATTTATAATCCAAAAAATACGAGTTTAAGGTAACGTGAACTGGATCAATTTGTTAAACACCTACGACATTTTCTAAATATTGGTTGTCAGTGCGGCTGCCTTGCACGCATGTCAAATAATTTATTATTTCTAATGTAGGCAGGTAATTTTAAGTGTTTTTGATACGCAATTAATAATGCTCTGAATATATTGTAAGTCACCTTCTGATTTACATAGTATGATACAGTTGCAGCGGTATTATTGCAAATTATGCAATACCAATTATTGGTTGTTTTAAAATGTAAAGTAATAATAACATTTAAGAGAAAAAAACTTCCAAAAGTAAGATCATTAAAGCGAATAGAAAATGTGATAATTTTTTATATTCAGTATTTTATTCATAACGTTTTAAAGAGATCTCGCATATACTTACTGGTAATTTAAAACTATTTATAATAGATAATTAACTATTTTTTTTATTCAACAAATAACTCACAAGATTTAAGAATGTACCATTCTGATTATTGAACAACAACACCATTGTTCAATAATCAGAATGGTACATTCTTAAATCTTGTGAATTATTCGTTGAATAAAAGAAATAGTTAATTAGAAATTATTAGCAAGTTCAAGTAAGTTACATCATAAAAAATATTGGAGATATCCACGACGTCGCTTAGTAATTGATTACACCGATAACTGATACATACATACATACATACACTGATAAAACCGATTGCCAAAGTAGCTTGATTTAGAAGAACGCTGATGAGTGGGTATTTAAAAGGCCAATAGTTAAAATTTGTCGCAATTAGTATGTCACTGCGTAGCATATTGGTAAATGCGACGGACGGGGCGTAAACCCGGGAGATGCAGGGTTCGATTCCCGGCCGGGTGGCTTACTTTTTTCAAAAAAGATTTTTTTCTATTGGTTATAATATATTCTCTCTGAAGGTGTTTTTCAAATTATGTATGTTCAATTTATGATAGAATTAAAAATGAATATCGTCAATTGTATTAATAATTATTAAGGTAAAACATAATAATAACAATATGTAATTCTTATTTCATATATTATTATGTACTACATGAAGTTGCCGGCTTTGCACTACATCGTTTTCATTGATCGATATACATTAATTTATCTTATTTAACAAAACAATAATATTAACATTCGTAAATATTAAAATACCTGCATGTAAGCACACAACACGTCATAATGAAAATAATTCTGACAGCAAAGTCGGATAAACTTTGTGTGTTGTGAATATTCAAATTTGGAATTTTCAGTAAAGGTGATTTAAACAAACAAACTTTCCATTTTTTATAAAAATATGTATACTTATGTCAGTTTAGGCCAAGGAGGAAAAGAGAATAAAACAAATATATTTTGATCCGATCCTAATATGATCATATGGGTCTCCACAGAATGGAAGGTTTTGTATTGACAGATTATTGTTTTTTTTTTTGTTTACGAGAAATGGATGTTAGCCACTGGCTCAACTTACTCTCCATACTCTGACACCAAACACAAATTGTATTACAATAATAAACAGACCCAGGATTCGAACCTGGGATCCATGACATTATAAGCCGACGCTTAAACCGCTCTGTCATTATGGGCGTACGATATATATTATATAGATAAGCGATAAGGTCAGCATTCATCCACTTCAATAGAAAATGCAACCTTTAATATTTTTTTATATAATATAAATATTTAGGAACTTTATTAAGCACTGTAAAAGATTTTCCAACTTACTCCAAACACTTAAAATATGCATACATATAGGGAGTATCGGCTTGATAAAATTGTATTTCAAGAAATTACACTCTGTACGTAAATGCTAACCCAAACAAATTTTCAAAAAATTTGAGAGATTTCTCTCTTATGGTAGGTATTCATATAATATTTTATGAGATCATGAAATGTTAAATTCTAAGATAAGAAAAGATACGGAATTACAACGATTTATACATATCACTACCTGAAAGCAACAGTGGTATAAGTCAAATATACTAGTTTCGAGATAATTAAACTATAATATTTGTTCCAAACAGATCACATCGTTAACTAGTTGTTTATTTAGTTTTTGTAGTTTATAACATGATAATGGAAAGATTTTTTGTATAACATTATAACAGTGGGTTATTTCGGATTAGGTACTGTTGCTTTGAAGTTATATGACATTTTTTTAATAAATTAAACATTGGTATTTTTCTTTTAAATGGGGTATTACATTTTTTATAGCTTTATTCATATATGTAGCTTGTAGCAATCAATTCGTATTATACTTATCTCAAAATCGATGTTTTCACTTTATCTTATCGTTGTTTTCGGGTAGCGAATTATTTTCTACAGATTAATCAAACATTTCTTACAAATATATACATCGAATTATTATTTTTCGACGTTCACAGATCCGCGCCATTAATCTCACACTGACAATTTTTCAACTGACATTATTATAGGCTCAAAATCAGTTGAGAATATCCTATTAAACTCGATTTTGATCGTTAAGGGGGGACATGCTCAGCGTAGGTCAAAATGGAGCTTTTAATGCATTTTCAAAGCATAATCCTGGACATTCCTTAAACGTTGTAGATAATCTATTTATATAATTTTGAAGCCTTACAATCCTTTATATTTAATTTAAACATTTGATGACTGCATAAAGTATTTTTATTACATAAAATAGTATTCTTTTAAACCTCTCGCTCTAATGTTTTAGAATAAAGTCAGATTTCAGTACATAAATGTGCAGTGGTGTTAAGATTTTTTACATTTATTAATTTTTAAACGAGATTATCAATATCAAATCACAGAGATTATCAATATAATTTTTTATCGTAAATATTTCACTATAATAATGTCAACATAAATTATACTAATGCGTTTAAATGCATTTAAAAATTAATAAATGTAAAAAATCTTAACACCACTGCACATTTATGTACTGAAATATGACTATATTCTTAAACATTAGAGCGAGAGGTTTAAAAGAATACTATTTTATGTAATAAAAATACTTTATGCAGTCATCAAATGTTTAAAATAAATATAAAGGATAATAAGGCTTCAAAATTATGTAAATAGATTATCTACAACGTTTAAGGAATGTCCAGGATCATGCTTTGAAAATACAATAGAGCTCCCTTTTGACCTACGCTAAGCATGTCCGCCCTTAATCTTATGTGGAATATGGTATAGCATTTTATTGTGTTTTATTTTAATTAACACAAATTAAAAGTATATAAAACCTAAACATTAATCAAAATATTAACAGTTAGTAAGCATTTGTTGACTATATTTATTTTTAAAGCCTAATTTTATCTTACTTCTTGCGATTTGTATAAATTTTATAAATTGTATAATTTTGATAATAGTGTGATAACGAAAATATAATTTAATACAATTATTATACATCTTCTAAATGAATATTATTTTCCTACTTTTGTGCTCATAGAGCTTTACTACACTACTATAGGCAATTTATTACTTGTTAATAGCTTATGAACCTATTAATCAACGGTCCACAAACAATAATTTATAAATCAGTCACGTAATCCAACAATACGCGTCTCTGACTAAAAATTTGAGAATTTTTAAAGATCAAGCTTTCAAACTACCTAAAACTGACTCAACTAAAACATAATATTGGATAAAATAAAAGCAAACGACTTAAATATCCACTACATGTATTATTATTATTATGTGTATTCGTCAGTGGCGAATGGTGGAGATTCGTCATAAATAGTGCGCACTTAACTTCGTCAGTCATAGTTATTTATTTCCATTGAACTAATAATACAAATTGCAGATTATATTGATTAGTGTTTAAAATTCAATTATACTCCGCTCAATGTAAACTTAATAGATATTAGATAAAAAATATTCTTCTGTCGATAAAATATCTAAAACTATGCCGTTAAATAATACATAATTTAAAATATTTTATAGATATATGAATATTTTGCATCTAGTATGGTTTAGTTAGGCAGCGCTTAATCGAATTTTAAAAACTAAATGTAATTTGTAGTCTTAGTTAAATGAAAACAAATAAGTATAACTGACAAAGTGTGCAGTATTCTTATCAGATCTCCACAGCCTACTTTTACTATTGTGGTTTATTCTAACTAACCAATACCTATTCCTATTCTTGGAAACAAGTAAGTATGACTGACAAAGTGTAGTGTGCTCTATTTATTTCGAATCTCCATAGCCTACCTCCACCCTTCGCCACTAGGATTCAATTAGTTTTTTAGTTCATATTAACAGTTGAGTAGGTACATAAACAATTCTGTACCTCAGAAAACCTTCAGTCAAATTTCACCTAAATTGAAATTTTACACCTAAATTTAATATCTGTCAGACCCAATTATTCATACTTTTAGTATATTCATAACAGAGAATCAAAATTTAAAAAACAATAAAGTTGCAATTAAAATATTAATATTTTTTCTTCCGACCATATCCGATCCTAATAGGATCATAATATGGGCCTCCACAGAGTAAAGGTTTGTATTAACAGATTTTGTTTTTTACGAGAAATGGATGTCAGCCACTTGTTCAACCTATTAAGTCCATATCCTGACTCATGCACACATTGAAAAAACAATAGGTGTACTTGCCAGACCCAGGATTCGAACCTGGGACCCACGGCGTGATAGTCCAACGCTTAAGCCGCGCGGCCACCGTGTCCGTGAGATTACGGTCATGTGTGTCATACGGTCATGTCACCGTGTGACATTACGGTCATGAATTTTAATAGCGATTTCTTGTAAGTGTTTTTATGCGGATAAAGGGGTTTTGGTATAGATATTCAAGCAGACTATACGCTTTATAACTTTGCACTTTTTACTACATTAATACGCCTCTTTTCCTGATTACCTCGCAAACAATTAGATTAAATGATATTCACTTGTATTAATATATTATATACTAATAAATAAATATATTATTTATAACTGTATTTAACACTTGATTTAATTTGATTTATTATATTTTTTTGTGTCCGCCTGTTATTGAGTCCATCACGTCATATTCTCAATATACTTATTAACTGTGAATGATCCCGATGTTTGACTTAAAAAAATAAAACTAATTTAATCACAAAGTTTTCCAGCATCCATTTTTTTATATATTCTTTAGAATTTTCAATCAAACATAATATCCTATACAAAACGATGCTTATGTATAGGTATATTTAGAAAAGCCTTTTAACTCATTAAGGGGGGACATGCTCGTCGAAGGTCAAAATTGAGTTTTTATTGTATTTTCAAACCATGATCCTGGACACTCCTTAAACGTTGTAGATAATCTATTTATACAATTTTGAAGCCTTATTATCCTTTATAGTTATTTTAAACATTTAATGACTGCATGAAGTATTTTTGTTACATAAAATAGTATTCTTTTAAACCTCTCGCTCTAATGTTTTAGAATATGGTCATATTTCGGTACATAACTGTGCAATGTTGTTAAGATTTTTTACATTTATTAATTTTTAAATGCATTTATAAAACCATTAGCATAATTTATTACGAGATAATTTTTGTAAAATATTCACGATAAAAAAATATATTGATAATCTCTGTGATCCCAAATTTGACAAGAATTAGGCATTTTATTATTCAAAAAATCGGCAAGATTAACACATTTGAAGATAATTTTAAAGATATTTATTATAAGCTATGTCTTTGACCATTCAAGTGTGATAAACATCTTATGAATAATGATTGCTTTATAATAATTATTGACCTAAGAATAAGGTAGTGTTTTTTTGAAATACGCCATTTCTTTTGTCATTGCCTAGTGGTTAAGCTACAACATACGGCCGTAGCCATAAATTGACAAACTATAATTGAAGTAGGGAGTCAAATGATATTGACGCTCGTGTTTGAACATGTACCGTTTAAAAAAAAATTAAAAAAAATTCAGTTAGGTACATGTTCAAACACGCGCGTTAACAAAATTTTACTCCCTACTTTAATTAGAGTTTGTCAATTTATGGCTACGGCCGTATATTGTAGCTTAACAACTAGGGAATGACAAAAGGAATGGCGTATTTCAAAAAAACACTACCTTATTCTTAGGTCAATAATTATTATAAAGCAATCATTATTCATAAGATGTTTATCACACTTGAATGGTCAAAGACATAGCTTATAATAAATATCTTTAGAATCATCTTCAAATGTGTTAATATTGCCGATTTTTTGAATAATAAAATGTTTAATTCTTGTCAAATTTGGGATCACAGAGATTATCAATATAATTTTTTATCGTGAATATTTTACAAAAATTATCTCGTAATAAATTATGCTAATGGTTTTAATAATGCGTTTAAAAATTAATAAATGTAAAAAATCTTAACAACATTGCACAGTTATGTACCGAAATATGACCATATTCTAAAACATTAGAGCGAGAGGTTTAAAAGAATACTATTTTGTGTAACAAAAATACTTCATGCAGTCATTAAATGTTTAAAATAACTATAAAGGATAATAAGGCTTCAAAATTGTATAAATAGATTATCTACAACGTTTAAGGAGTGTCCAGGATCATGGTTTGAAAATACAATAAAAACTCAATTTTGACCTTCGACGAGCATGTCCCCCCTTAAGTTAAACTTTTTTGATTAATTAAAACTTTTGATATGGTATATTAGATTAAATACGTCATTAGCTATTTGCATTGATATTCAAACTGTTAGCAGTTTTTTGTACATGTTACGCCGAATGTGCGAAATTGACTATTACATGAAATGGGCTAAATTTTGCCTAAATCATGAAAAATGCAAGTCCGTTGCCTTATTCATGAATTAGACAAAATATCTGGCGAGTGCGTGAATTCGGCAGTAATTTTTCTGCCTAGTTCATGCATTGGACAAATTAGATAGTGGCGCTACGATGGTATTTTTTGCAACTAAACTAAATGTGTCAAATGCTCATGCATTGGTCAAAATGTACGTATATTATCTATGATCAAAATAGATGGTCGCGCTCCGGTGGTGTTTTTTGCAACTAATCAAACTAACCAAATGTGTCAAATGTCATTGATTATAATTTATAAAAATATACCAATCAATAACTATGATGACGTTCATATCTATTTACTATACGCAAAAAAATCTAGAATTATAATTTATGATAACGGTAGAATGTTATTAAAAGGTATTTTCGCGATTTGATTCGTTCTTGGGTATCAATCGTGCAATGGTCGATTGTATGTTTTGTGATAGTTTGTTGTTAGCTAACCTCAAAATGGACATTCAGTTGAATAATTCAGAATTACAAAATCTAACCTAACCTAACCCAACCTAACCTAATAATACTAATATTATATTATGTCCAATTATAATTAATAAAACCATCCGTATTAAATTTACTTTTTATACTGTCATGTTGACAGTTTAAGAATTACATGCCCTGGCGAATTCACTTACTCGGCAGAAAATTTACCTAATTCATGAATAAGGCAACAGGCTTGACTATTACATGAATTATCCAAAATTAAGCCCATTTCATGTAATAGTCAATTTCGCACATTCGGCGTCACATACATATTACAGTAATTCATATCTTCACAGTTTTGTTTACTATATTAAACTATACTCAATTTGTAATAGTTGTTTCGGCTGTACTTCCATTATCAAGACTAATTATTAAATCTTGTCAAAAAGTATGACTCCTTCATAAAATATAATAGCGAGAGGTTGGTAGTTAATAATCTCCGAGGGTCGCATAATCCTTAACTCTGATTGGCACATGTATGGAATACCAGTCACTTCTGGTTTTTTCCTGGTGCACGATGGAAAGGCCGCTATTGTATTCGAGTGACAAGAGATGGCGCTCGTGTTTTGTTGGAAGTATGAAAAGAAGTCAATCAATTTTTTACAATATAAATGAGGCGACCAAAGAATAACTAACTAGAGAATGTCTGATGTGTATTTTCTTTATGAAACTTGTGAAGCCAGATATTAATGCAGTGAGACATGTAGGGTGCTTATTATGTATAACATAGGCATTTTGACACAATGGTTTATATACATACGTTATATTGTACATGTGTTTTATATGGTTAATAGCATTTTATATTATGAATACCAAAACATGTAGACTCTAAGTATTTCAGAACTATTTATTAAAATAAGAGGACACTCATCACAACTATGTTTATGTTCCAAGTTCCCATGGTGGAATAGTGCTTGAACAGGAATCTCAGAAATAATGGGAACTGAAATACCTAACGGGTAAGGAGAAGCAGGCAACCGATTTCGAGTAAGGAAGAATACTGGATTAATTTAAACACGTGTCAAGAATACGCCATACGTTGAATACTGACAACTGCTCTCGGTGTATGCATTGAGGCTCATTAAATATTGGTGTATAACACACACTATTGCACGTCTATAATGCATAGTTTATTTTTGTAGCACACTCACACATTCAAAACCCTCCGTCAAAATTTACTGTATTGGTATTAGTCTATTGAAATTCTATTTATTATCTATTCTGTGTGCTTGAATATTCGTCTCTGAAACGGTAGACGCGAATTTGATTCCCACATCCGAAAAAAATACAGATATGTTTTTAATATGTCTTTCATCAATTTTGTTTATGTATTTTATGATAACCTGAAGTTTTTTTCTATGATATGCATGTTTCTGAGGTTAATTAAAGTTATGGATTTCTAGCAAAGATTCTCTCTTCATGGTCAATCACTCTTGGCTGTGGAGCATGAATATCCTGAAATCTAGTAATCGTAAATATGACCAAGACTCTCCAACCATCTTGGTTCTCTGCTTCTTTCATAGCTGAGTGAAGACTGCCTCTAGTAAACTCCTTTACTTGATTGCTCCATCACGTCGAAGCTATTCCTCTGCTTCACCTTCCCTAGAGAGTACCCAACACCAGGAGTCTATCTGTTCCGCGACAAAATAAATATGTATAAGTGAGACTGTTGAGTGTGTACTATTTATGTCAGATCTTAACAGCATATTATATCTTGTCACTGAGACTGATATGTATATATTTTTATTTAACTTGTTTAAATACCTAGAACCAGATTTTTTTGCAATTTAAATTTTATGTTGTGAAAGTCCTTAATTTTGGTTTTTTATGTTCACAATATTTTTTGTAATATTTATATAAAATAAATAATTTGGTATGAATAGCCGTTTCTATAATAAAAAAACTGCACTTCCGACAAAGTTATCTCTAACACGAAAAATAAATTAATTAATGTTTTATGTTCACAGCATTAAATTTCATAGAATGCTTGCTAGGTGAGACTGGATTGGTATTAAAAGGGGTATTAAAATCAATAGTAGGCGCCGGACGAGTCGGTTTAACTCACATAGTGTTTATCATGGTTAGGTCCAAAGAAACGTAAATACAGAGATAATTTATTCTTCAGGTACCTACCTATTACAAGAAACAACCGTTTCAAAAATGCGTTTAAATTATATTGACAGATTTTGACGCTGGTCATCTGCCACGGTCGCCACTAGTCACTTTAGATCATTTCCTGGAGACAGAAGTCCTGAAAACGGATCGACGAAATGATATACATAAGTATGGTATCGAATAGGAAATACGATTTAAAAATGATATATATCTAACAAAGTGTCAATCTTTGTAAGAATATGCTTAATTCAAATTAAAGAGATTTCTGGAGTGTATAAATCGAAATTAAAGTCTTAAAAAAATCAACAAACTGGAGGCACTGCCACCTAGTAATACAACATAGTATATAGAGTGTTTAAAACAGTTCTATAGAATTTAGAATCGTAAATTAAAATGTTGTCGATTACTCAGGTACTCTATTATACCAGTGGTGCACTTCTATCTCCAGCACCTGAAATGCTAGATAGGCGCACCAGTTCTGGGACACAAGAATAAGTTTAAAAAGTGTAACAGTAATCAACATTAATAATTAGGGCCCGGATTCATATGCTAGTGCATGTTTTGTTAGGGTGCATGCACAGCTACGAGAGATGCGCAGAAATTGAAAGACAAAGAATCCAAAAATAAAATTTTATTGTGCATATAAATAATGCATATTTTAGGGCTTTTGCATATATAATTTTAGTTTTTTTAAATTATTTTATCGAAATATAAATAAATTAGGTAGGTAGATAGTTTACATGCACTTGCATTTTTAATAGCATCCCCGACCTGTGGATTTATCAAAAAGTCAATTCGGGCACCTTTATTAATTTAAATTTTGCCCAATCACCTCTGTGGACGTTGAGAGGTCGTTTTCCGCATATGAAAAAAATACTGACCGATTTGCGAAAAAATTTAATGTCTAAACGCATTGAAAAAAAAAATTGAACTTATTTTTTCGGACAAAAACAGCAAATAATATTTAGGAATAGTTGTGTTTGTCGTTTTTGTTTTTTTAAGTAGTGTTTAGTTTACATTGCATTTCTTATTCAATTATTTTCACTTGTAAACAAAGTTTTCGAAAATTGTAATTGATTAACTTTATATTGATTATTTGTGTTTTTTTTGTTATTGTACGAGTATTATATTGATTAAGATTATTAATTTGTTATTCGATTTTATATCAGTAATATTGGGTGAAGTGAGTATTTACAATTTTTTTCATAAAAAAATGACAATTTTTAACTGCATATTTCTTCGGTTTTAGTGCATATTTTAATGATTTTGAGTGCATACGTGCATGCATATAACCATGTTTTTTGTTGTATATAAATCCGCTCTCTTTTAATAATGATAGTGGAGTCATCGTCAAAGCCGGCGCCCAACCTTCTTTCGTAGCTCCTTCTACTCTTATCGATCTCTACTTGTTTGATGGAATTATAACTTTATTAAGTTCGTTTATCCTGCGGGCGTTTATTGCCCCTTGTATACCACTGTATGACGGTATTTTTTTAGCCGTTATATCCAACATGCACCTTCTCATCCCAGTTAACGCTAAGTACTCGAAATTTTTGGATTTCTTTTACATTAAAAGTCTATGTTTCATACGCATAATTGAGCACTACTAGTATACATCACAATGTGGGAGGTGACTTTTAAAGATACTATTCAGCAATCTTCTCAAACATACCACCATCAATTGACATTTGTTGTCCAAGATAAACGTAGTTATTGATTTTCTCGGTTTGAATGTCAAAAAAGCAATTAAATATATCGACCGTGTTTAGGAAAAAGGGCATAACCCACATAGAACAAATTTTACAGGAGAGGCAACAAACGTTTTTTGAATGATTTTGGTTTAATATTAATAAAAAATAAGCACATACATTAGGTGCATGCTGATTGATGATTTGGTGTAATATCTTTTCGATCTACTAATAATTAAGTTATTACAGAAATTCATTAAAATTGAGGATAAATGCGTTTTCCTTAAATTAAAACTTAACTAAAGCTCGATTAAAACCTGAATTTAGATAATAAATCGGCATTTGCGGCTTATTTTCATTTTACATAACGTGTATTTAGTTGTAAATATTGTTAATATCTAATAAAAGCACTTTTCGAAAAATCGACGGTTACGCCCCTTTTCCTAAACAAAGTCGATATGTAACAATATAATATCTACATATAAAACATCCATAAATAAGTCAATGAATGAATTTATGACAACTGCAAATAACATGGACGTTGTTCATATTACACCGTATTGACAAATGTTAATATTAGATACCACGTGGTACTGCACTAAATTATATTGGTTATTGCATGAGAGAAATGTCAAAGCGGGATAGCATATTGTATATCCCAGCATCCTAGGATTTTGTAGGAAAGCAGTATATCATTACTTCTGTCATCGAGAAGATTATCCTTAAATCTACTTTGTGACTTTCATTTGAAAGCTTCTGCATCCTGTTTCGAAAATGTTTTGGGTTGTTCGCAAAGACAACAATGCCATCTGCTAGATTAATAAACAATGACACATTAAATTTAGCTATGCTAACTGACGTAAGCGTCCATAATGTTTCTCAGCGTGTTATATAAAATAGATCATTTTGGCCGGCCGTTCATTAACGTTGTTTCTATTTTTATATTATTATAATGTGTCGTATTTTTATCCGCCGTTGTAAATTACCAAGGAGACCTCAACGTCTCGTTTGAAATGTGAACCTGACAGCTGTTTCGGTTTAATAACTCCACAAAAACTCGCCTTTCTGTGGGATGTGTCAATAATTTTATAACCGGCCACTGACCGCGTGACCTCAATGCTGTGAATTTCAATTCACCTCATCAGAGATAAGCAATTCCTGGTATTTGCTATCGTTTTTTTTAACCTCGTTATCTCTTGTGTAGTAACCGATGGTACAGGCTGATTTTAGGGTATTGCCATCGTCATTATATTTTTAATTTATTGTCGTATCATTTAGGTACTAGGTCTTAATTATAATGTTATGTGTCTTGGTTTATCTATCCATCTGTCTGTAACGCATGAAAGAAAACAGATATAAATGTGTGTAGATTAGATTCTATATAAATAAAACGGATTTCAAGTCAAAATTTTATGTAAATGTTCAGGAGAGAGCGAGTCAGGGAGAAGACGTATTGAAAGTGGGAAGGTGAGAGAAACACAAACTCGTAAACGCAAATTATAAATTTGAAAAATAAACTGACATGCAAATAAAGGGATCGAGTTGTAAAAGAAAACAAATCGTCAGCTGAATGCAGAACTATTCTAACTTAGATTTAAATTTTTGAGGAGGATCATATTTTAGTAGGATTATTGATGACAAAAATTGTGCATCCACTTGTCTATAAAAATAATAAATAACTAAAGTAAGCTGTTTCAAATAACTCTTCTGCAAAATATTTCAAATGTGAGTTAGAATAGTTCTGCATTCATTTATTATTAGTTTAACTGCCTACAGTGTAGTACTTAGTATATTGCCACATCCAATATTGACAGGTGGATATGTCATCTGGTATTTTTTCTAGTTACATAATAGTATTCCAAACCGAATTATATAATACTGATACATAAGTGGGTCTTGAAAGAGTCCACTTTAAAAGTGTGGTGAGTTTGAAAAACTGTCGCCACAAAATACTACAAATGAGCTGTTTACGAGCCTAACACTTACTACTGTCGATCTGGATTTAGAAGATATTTAGTCCTCAATATTTCTGAAGTCGATTATCAGCCACATGCAATAGATGTGTTCTACAATTCTTTGATCAGATAGTAGAAAGATATCTAAGCAGCCTGGATATGAGTTTTGTTACTGTGGGGGTCGAAAGTAGGAGGTCATGAAGATATGTGTCTTCCAAATGGAGCAACATCATCATGAAACCGACTGAATTAACAAGGTCAGTGCAGAGTCATTCTAGATAGAAGGATATTATTAGAAATGTTCATAAAAAAACAACAGATATGACGAGATGACATTTAAATTTAAAACATAATTAGGTATTTCTTAGGGATATAATATGTTATTAAACAAATGTTTTTATACAACACATAAATGCACTAAATTGTTGCCAATCAATGATCGACAAAATACTTTCCACGCACTAATAAAAAAATATTTGTTTCTTTTACAACGACTTTTTTTTTTAAATAAAAAAGATACCCACACAATAACAAATACCTACATCAATGTTGTAAAATATAATTTCAATTTGACAAGTTTTATCGGATAGATTGATAAAGGTATGAAGTTTGCGAAAGATCAGTATCGATTCTGAGAATTTTAATACGGTATTTTGCAAAAAATATTAAATATTAACTTTTAGTGTGAGTTTTTTTTTAGAAACATATACAACATAATATTGTTATGTACATTCGCGCATTAAAACACGATGCCGCAGTCTTTGGCAATAATGTATTCTAATTTCAGTATTATGAACGTGTGAGTATCACCACACTGCCCCCATAAGAAAAAAGGCAGCTTTTCGACAAAAATAAAAAAAATTGGTTAGTGTACGGATAATGTTCTACGTAAAATTTTGAACCATTTAACATAAAGTCAAAAGCAGTATTAAATTTATTCAGTATAAAAATCTATATGTAGTTTTTCATTTTTTTGCGATAACGGTAGCTGTTATTCTAAACAAGAAGACAATATAATGAGATTCATTCATAAGCAAATAATTAAAAGATAAAATAACTTTTTATATACAACGTTTTTAAATTTTCTGTTGAATTATTATGCTCAATATGATCAAACTTGTACTTGATATGAAGTACATAAAAAACAAACAAACAAACAAATATAGAATACTGAAATGTCATTTTCACATTTCATTTTAATTCCATAGTAATGCACGTATATATTAATAATTTAGTTGCTAGAACCACCCCATTAGCAACCAATAATAGTCTTTACTTTTTACGGATTTTTCTGAAATAACTTTCCATGCAAAACAGAATTAACTGAAAATGAATTCAATTATGCTTAAAGATAGCTAAAAGTATTAAAAGAATGCACTGGCATAGTGTTCGGATATATTTTAAAAGTTTCAAATGTCAGTTAAAAGTTAGTTAAAAATCGATTGCAAGATTTGTACTGGACAAACAACCACCGGACAAACAAGAATACGAGCTAATATTACGTTGTAAAATACAGCATCGATTAAAAATATACTAGTTTTTGCATATACCATAAATCAACAGATTCATCGACATTATTAAAAATTTTCTTAAAAAAAGTTGAAAAAACGTGAATGTCTCATTAGCTCATATGACTGGCAAATAGCTGCCCTTTTGCTTATAGGGGCAGCACAGAACAGTCGCCATTGATAAAGACTGAAGCCAGTTTTGGTTTATGACTTAATGACGGTCAGGTCATAAGACGTAAGAAATACAAAGTGCCTAAATATCCTTAAATATTACCAATATTGAATGAACGCTTCGTTTACGTGACACACTTCAATGCATTTTTGATTTTACCGAATTATATTTCCATGGCAATTTAAGCGGTATATTTTTTATAGGATTACGGTTTAGTTTAAAATTAATGCTGACATTTAAAAAGGCCGTCGAAACGTTTGATCGATGCAACCAGTAGTTTTAAATATATTCACTTAGTCCAATATGTGGATCACATACATTATAAATGAACATGACTCGCGGATTTAAGCACAACATGAATTATGATTTCATTAAAATGGCTATTCTAACAAGTAATGATAGTTCAATGTACAGACGAATGTTTAATTGATTTGTGCTTCGAACATTCTACATAACTCTACTGACTTCTCACTAAGAGGGTTGTGTCTGATTTGTTATGTAAAACTAATCTGTAGGAACTAGGGGAACTAGTTTTATAACAGATTTATTACGTAGTAAGAAAATAGTTTATTACGCAAAAAAAAATAACTGTGACAATATGGGGGAAACATATTTTTTTAGTGGACAACACCATAATAATTTTAAAACAACAAAATTAAATAAGCACAATTTGAATTTATGAGGTATGGCTTGATTGATTTAAAAAAGTAAATATCTTACAGGGAGTATAATGCTTCTCAATAAGGAAAAAAAATATAAGATCAAAAACCAACGTAATTATTTTAATACTCTCACTAACAAAATTTCACCCTTTAATCTGTCATAAAATACAACACAAGAAAGATGTAAATACGTCGATCTATTTACAAAAAAAAAACTGTGTGTGTACTTATAATATGTACGCGCGTTAGAAGTTATACTTCTTTGGTGTAACAAAACAAAAACAAAACTTGTGATAAACTAGATTCTTTGACTAGCTTATAATTATCTTGTTAAATTACAAACTCAAGAAAAATGACCGCTTATTGGAACGCCGTTAGTTTATTTTAGTTTATTTATATACACTTTAACTTATATTATTAAATTATATAATGGTTTCTCGTTGTTTTTATTTTAAAGTAGATACCAACTGACACTCTGACGTTTAATCGTTTGTTTACGTAAGGAATTGCAAATGGCCGACAATAATAAATTCGCTGCCTAGGCAACGGAACAATTCTAAACTATAATATTATACTGCATAATCGTCACGATTGCAGTATCATACTGTGGCGTAAAGGTAGTGCGTTCGTCTGATAACCGAACAATTGGTAGTTCGAATCCAATCGAGTGCGTTTTTTTTCGTGTGAAAAAATAAATGATGTGTTACATGTCACACGCCAAAAATACACTATGATCTGATTTCCCAAACGCGCCAAAAGAAGTATAACTTCAAAAAGTAGTCCCTTCATGGAAGACGTCAATCGATGCGCAATTGACAGTCGGTAATAAGGAATATCAATCGAGTTGTCTATTGATACTACTTTGGTATCCACACATAAAATACAAACATTTTACAACATTTAGTTACAAAGTCATTAAATAATTATCGTCCACATGTCCGACTAAAGACCTAATCATTCCACAGGCAGGACTAGATAGTGAAGTCACGTGGCTAGCCAAAAAAGATAAAAAAACAACATTTGTTCATATGTCGGTGCAATATTTTACTATTCTACCTGTGTCACATGAATTTGTTACACGTGACAAGGAGATGCTTTTTTCTACGAAAAATGCTTCACCAATGTATTTTATATTATTACAATTAATTTATATTATTTTCCTTAAAGTTGACTGGCATAATTAATTAGCACTGTATTGTTTTGCTTTGACAACAAAACATACATATTAAAGTTTAGTGTGTCACTCATTTAATGCTGACTACAAGCCCTCCGCAAGAGCCGATTTTAGTGAGTAATGTTTTACCAAGTGCATAGCCAACACGCCAGTATTGCCATAATATAATTTATAAAAAAATTGCTTGTAAAATTATAGCATTGGAATAAATATTCGATATCTGGCAACACTACGACACGCACACAGTTACACATATTTTCGAATAACCCAGGAAAGGGTCGCGGAGGAAGCGTGAAGGGGGCGAGGCAAGTGCGTGAAAAAGTTCGTTATGTTTTGAAGGACAAACACTTGCAATAGCTCTATCTATATTTTTCTATAATCTAAGGATGACTAGTAGGATTGCTACAAAAAATATTACATCTTTTTAGAGCAGTTGCGGTTTTTCTATAAAGTAGATGATACAGTCACATGGTTAGAAAGTATCAACATCTTAGTTTAAAAAATAATTGAAGGATAAAACATCCTGATAACATAAGTATTATTGTTACCTATTGTAATACATATTTTAATTTCAGTTTCCTGATGCTCAATTTTTTGTAGATGGTATGTATTGATACCAAATATCATAATGCCTAAATCCCCCATCAAAAATCTTCCAATCGACAGAGTTGGGAATATAATGATAATATTATTGTAACTGTAAATGAGTCAAGGCTAGACCAGGATTCACAACGAAACAAACAAAAAGAAAGTTACCGTTATCTGTTTCTGGGCAGACGAAGGGTCGAGTGTAGTTACGGTCAGTCGGTAACCTACCCTTAAACCTTGAACGTCGTCTTTAAATACGATGTGCCACCTTTTTGCGCCAAAGCGTGCGTTTACAAATGTTATTAATAATTAATTGTTACTTGTCAAGCAAAATATACTTACGTAATGTCCCTGAATCAGTGTTTTTAATAAGTGTAAAAGTGTAAATCAACACCCTACGTAAACCCATACCTATCAGTATGTAAATTGAAATATTTTGGCGTTGTAAGTATTTGTTTGTTTAATATAGCCGAAAATAATTTGAATCTAAAAATGATAGAGGACGGCATTCTAAGTCTGCCTAAAGGTGGCACTTTGGTTAGGGACGTTATTGATCAAATATGCACATTTTTAGAAATCATCCCCAACGGGCACTCTTTACCAGTACTCTGTTACTTGTTTCAGGGACAACCCTGAAATTAGAGGATTATCAAGACAGCCAAAGTACACATGCGCTAAGTGTTAAAATCTCATCTCGCGAAATGTAAAACATTTCGCATGATGGCATAAATCCATAACGCGAATAACAAGGTTCACGCTTGCATGGCCGTGTGATTGGAAAATGATTTGATTTACCGGGGGTTACCGGTTTTCGCTCACTTAATGAGTGAGTGCGTCGTTATTTACTACTGCCGGCCTATGAGAAATCGTGTGTCGTGAACTTTATGTTTAATAATTAACACTGTCAATTAAGGGGGTACGCGATGGATAACGTATGACGTGCCGAAGTATGCTTCGGCTGCACACTCGTTAAACTGAGAAAACTGCGTGTTTGAAGAGCTGAGTGGTAATGTTGATTATAGTCTTTCCAGTAATACAACTCCAATGCTACATATATCAATGTATATCCATGTATCCATATATCAGGTACGCACACAAAAATAAAGAGGTTATGGGGGTTAAAACGCCCTTAAAAACGAAAAAATGACAAAATTATTTACCTGAATGAAATATTACTTACCGTGGTGATTTTTAAAGAAATGAATATTTTGAAAATCTGTAATATCTTTAAAAGGTGGCTCAGTGTGGCATTATAGCATGGCCCAGGGAGGGACTGACAGGGCTCTAGCCTGGGGAGCCGAGCTCTGGGGGGCCAGCGTAGCGGGTTAATCAGATAAGTAAGATAAACACACATCACAAATTTGCTTCAATAGAAAAAAAAGTCGCCTCCGGTGCTATTATACTTCATGATCATTAACATGTTTAATTATATAATTGAACGATGTAATGTTTGATTATTGTGTGTCGATACTTGACAACTCCATGATTAAAGTAGATGTATTAAAAATAGAAAAAAATCAATATTACACTGAATAGGTGCCCTTAATTGCTCAAATTGAGCTGAAACAAAATTTGAAAAATGTTAATGTAGTGTGTCACACTGCCTTTAACTTTAGCAATAGGTAGGAGGGCCACTAAAGATCCTAGCCTGAGGGCCAGTTTCAGGATGTGGGGGCCATGCATTACAGAATACAGCGACTTAAAGGACGGGAGGTTTGGATATTAGGGTTACATCCGGTTGAGTTCGGGGGTCCGCGGTGGAAGCAATAGGGTGTTGCAAGTAGTAGGCTGGGTAACTAAGTCAGTGACACCGTCTTGCTATGGAATCAGTGCCAGATTTATCGTAAGGCCAAGGTGCTGCGCAGAGCCCTCAAATTAAAAAGGGCCCCGTATTCAAAAAAATATTTTGAAATTATTCTAAAAAAACCTTGTGGCGAAGGAATGTGCAAATGCGCACACTTCTAGATTCCATAAGGTGGGAGCTCAATTCTTCTCAAGTTATATTTTCAAACTTCAAATCGCTTTAAGAATTAAACATCAGTGGGTATTGTCATTTTCCTCCATTTTTGAAAGTGGGAAGCACACTGTCACTTTGCTTCGTTGTATGGATTTTCGTCTGGATTTAGGACTTAGAGGTGGACAAATAGCACACCGGAAAATTTGTAGTGGAAACGGCAAGGTATATTTACGTAAATATATTCTAAAGGTTACATTTTTATACAAATTATTTTCAATTTATGGTTTTGTCGGATAGCGAGGTTAACACTGCTTACTGCGTTGCTGTCAAAAATGCTTCTCCCGCTAAAACAAACGGTCGCTTACGAGCCGTACAAATATGCGGCGTTGCCATTCGTATTTTTTTTAACGGCATTCAGACAATGTTGCCGGTCAGATATTTAATATTATTAAATAATTTTCCCAATCAAACCTTACTATTTGTTGATTTGATATCGATTTGGGCCTCTCCAGATTCACAGAGACATCCCCAAATGGGGGCCATTTGGTAATGTAACAGTATCTACTACATCTACCTAGAACTGTTTTTCCAAGACAAAAAAGCAATCATTGTCCACATTTTAATAAAATAAAACAATATTTATTAAACTCCATTTCACCAAATACGATAAAGTTCACCTGCATTAATCAATAAAGCTTGAAATGTTAATAATACTAACAACAAAATAGTCTAGAAGAAGTTTTATTCGTTATTTCTGTTATGACATTTTGAAATTACTTTCCAAGTGCATGAAGTATGGTTAGGTTATTAAACTCGACAAATATTATGATCGTATAGTTGTCATTCCGATTTTCTTACATAAGCAATAGCGGCCATTTTTTATGTTCATTATGATTAGGGAATCCAATCCCGAGCCAAAATTTTGATCCCGGGATTTCGGGATTACAATTTGACAATCCCGGGATTGGCATTTTTTTCCATTGTTAATATAAAATTTTTATATTTACAAATAACATCGGTCAAAAATAAATCTAGTATAATTTATACTATTTAAGACATTTATTGTTAATATTGTATACCTACGTTCAATCTTAGAAATACATAATTTTAATGAAGTAAATAATATTGTTAGTAATATAAATAATATGATGTATTAATTAATATGAGATTGCTGTTTCTGATAGTAAAGACTTAATGAATGGGTTAGCGAGATTTAAAACAGTAAAGCAAATCATGGTGTAGGTACTTATGGCCTTTCCGCTTCATAAATCTAATTAGTCAGCCAAATATGAAACTGCCGTAAAACGTATGAGATCATGGTGAAACTACTTTGTTAATAGTGCGAAGGATTGTTTTTTCCAATCTTTCTCATTTTTATTAATTTATGTGAAAAAATAAAATGAATCGGCAACTTACACATGGTAAATGTATAAATAAAACTTTAATCAAATAAATCAAACTTTATTCAAACTCAGTTTATTTCTAATGTAGTTATTTGTTGTTAAAAGTATTTTTTCTGTTATATTTTCGTTTTGATTTTATTTTCCATAAAAAATGATAAAAAAATCAATCCCGAAAGTTTCGGGATTGTGTTTATCAATCCCGGGATTCATATTATGTATCGAAGCTCGGGATCCCTAATTATGATTACTTACTCGAGTGCAGATATAAATGGTTTTACACAAACGTTACATGATTTTTCAACTAAATAACAAGGCCGAAGTGTAGTATTATTAGCTCCTAATCTACTCATCGTGGCGGGTTGTCTTTTAATACGCCCTGTAAATTGGCAAATAAATATAATACTTACTCAAATGCAGTTATAAATGGTTTTACATAAATATTATAGGATTTTTCAAGTAAATAATACTGATGAAATATAGTAGGTATTCCTGGCTGCTCATCTATTCATCGTAACAGATTGTCTTTTTAACGCCTTGAAAATTGGCACATAAATGTTATAGCAGTAGTGTGAAGTTCTCTGCACATGAACCTGCATTACGATGAGTTCATTCGAATTTCTTAAATAGATAATTATTCTTTTTTTGCTTTAGTTTTACACATTTTAGAATCGATCTCTATAGAAAGAGGTTTTCAACATATTTAATAATAATAGCAAACAAAACAGTATTATTTAAGAATTATGGTTTTTGAGATCCCCTTGAAATTGTGTAACACCACAGAGCCCCTTAAAGCACAAATCCGATCATGTGTGAAATTCGTTAATAGTCGGATTCGATATATCAAATTCACAGCTTGGTTCCAAGAAAAGATTAAAAAAAAGAGAAAAATCTTTTTCTTTATAATAGCTTAATCAGTTAGCCAGATCACTATTGCAACATTAAAACGTTTCATGTTTAGTAACCATCGAATAATTTATAACTCGATACGTCTAATATAACCGTTGATATATGAAATACAAAACGATCTATGACGCAACTATTCAACGTCACAATTTTCCCATCAATCATATCTAGTGTGTGTTTCTCTTTAAGCGGTGCTGACAGATGCAATAATCATTATGCCTCCAACTCACTCACTGGCTAGAGCAGACGAAAGCAGGAACAAACTATGCTTTAATTAAATAACATATTATACTCTCAGTCGTTAATTGACAGACAATTTTTTTTGGGGGTAAAAAATACAAAAACTAGACAGTAAAATATTAGCGGCAAGTAGCATTGAGAATAAGTCTGGTCGCACAGACAAACTCATCTCGACTGTAACACATCAAATTTGTCGATGTAATTTTGTTGTCATTTCCAAAATACATTTAATTAAATTTACTAACCGCACATAGCATTGGTGTAGCATTTTCCGTAGAAAAAAGCATGTTACATGTAACAAATTCATGGGGTACAGGTATTATAGTAAAATATTGCACCGACATATGAGAAAATGTTGCTTTTTTATCTTTTTTGGCTAGCCACGTGACTTCACTATCTAGTCCTGCCTGTGGACTGATTAGGTTCTTAGTCGGACATGTGGACGACAATTATTTAATGACTTTATAACTAAAAATGTTTGTATTTTATGTCTGGATACCAAAGTAGTATCAATAGACAACTCGATTGATATTCCTTATTACCGACTGTCAATTGCGCGTCGATTGACGTCTTCCACGAAGGGACTACTTTTTGAAGTTATACTTCTTTTGGCGCATTTGGAAAATCAGATCAGAATGTATTTTTGGCTTGTGACAATATGTAACACATAATTTATTTTTTCACAACGAAAAAAAACGCACTCGATTGGATTCGAACCACCGATTGTTCGGTTATCAGCCGAACGCACTACCTTTACGCCACAGTACGATACTGCAATCGTGAAGATTATACAGTATAATATTATGGTTTAATAATTTTTCCGTTGCCTAGGCAGCAAATTTATTATTGTTGGCCATTTGCAATGATTAAACGAAAGAGTGACAGTTGGTACTTTAAAAATAAAAACAACGAGAAACCATTATATAATTTAGAAATATAAGTTAAAGTGTATAGAAATAAACCAACGGCGTTCCAATAATCGGTCCTTTTTCTTGAGTGTGTAATTTAACAAGATAATTAAGAGCTAGTCAAAGAATCTAGTTTATCACGAGTTTTGTTTTTGTTTTGTTACGTCAAAGAAGTATAACTTCTAACGCCTGTACATACTATTAGTACACACACCGATTTTTTTTTTAAAAATATTTGGCACATGGATTTTGAAATTAGGTACATTTGCAGACAGGCTGAAAGTATCTGCGGACCGGTGATTGGTCAATTATTCAGTTACTTAAATAATTTACTTGCCTAATCAACAAGGCATACAACATATATTTGTATTTAACACTATTGTCTTGATGGGAAAGGTATTACAAAATAAGTGTACTTATTTAAAAATAGTTTATCTAGGTTTTTAGATTTACCATGCGTTGAAATACTAAGAACTTGCTGCAAAATAAAGTTTTAATAATATTATATGTCGGTAGAAATGTAGTAGGCAAAGAGAGTGTCGGTTTGATATATTGTTATTTTTAAATGAGTTATAATAATATGCAGCTATGTACTCGTATTATCCTATACGACGGAAATGTGGGATGTAAAGATCATGTCGAAGGAGGAGGTCAAGGTGCTGACGAATGATAAGATATGGGGGCGTTCTATGTTGACCCTATATTTTATGTAGGGAACGTTAAACTGAAAGAAGGAGAAAATATGCCAATAGAATATCCAGTAGAGTAGTTAGTGGTCTTTTTATCGCAACCCTGTTGTTTCACAGAAATTTAAGTACGCAGCTGAAGAAAAGCTCTCTATAGTATTCAGATGGAGATTTTATATTTTTGAAAACAATAATATTGACCGCTAGTAGATTTATTGAAAAAAAAATACTAATAAATACTGTAAAACAGAAGCAAATTAATATGCATGATAATATTAAAAAACAATAGCTGAGTATTAAGGACACGCAAGATTTATTCATATATTTTGGAGTGTTTCCTTTATAATTTTAAATAGTTCGTATTTACAGTAGATTTAATAAGTAACACCATGATTTTATTCATTTCACAATAATGCATTACAAACCATTTAATAACTTACGGGTATTTTCTTTAGATTAAATACATAAAAAGCTTACAGTTCGGAGAACGATGAATTGGATATGAGCTGAGCTAGAATAAATATATTCAAAAACAATATGAAGAAGTGGGTACTCCGATGATTATTCAAACTATGAATATTCTACCGATAACGTGTGGTGGTTTGTTTGGTTATTGAAACCAGCTGTATAATCGATGATATAATATATCATATATTATATGAAGCCAATATCGCGACCATGATGTTGGCTAAGTCATGGTTGGGAAGAATCTAGTCACATTTCTCGCATGAAGAAGAAGATTTGGACAACTTTTTTGTAACAGCGGGTTAAGGTTCAAATACATTATGATCACGTCACGTACTGTCACATGCTGGTACCGCGACAAATTTAGTATATGGTTTCGTCATTCCGTAGACTATTTTGAATGATCACTATCTTTATAAATTCAATGATGGAGAGTGCCAACTCTATTGTATTAGTATTTTAGATTATTATTCATTATTCATGCTAATTTCAATTAATCGTAACAGTTTTCAGAACCCAACCTGCAGACCATAGATAATAGACAATATTCTTATAGAAAATAATATATAGTGCCAACCATTAAAAACAAAAAAAAAGTCAGCCAAAAATGTGTAGGCGTGTATAAAAATGATAAATAATGTTCACTGAGTCATGTGTATGTCGATGTAGCGCGGTACTCGTGAGGTGATCTCATTATAGTTTTGGTAATTTTGGCAGATTTTGACAATGTTTATTTAAAGGTTCAAAATGTGCTACCGGATGGGAGCATCTGATAACATTTTAAATACCAAGAAAACCAACATTACATATTATTTTCCCCGTAGCGACAGCTTACTGTGACAGCACGTGACATCATATAACGTGATCACAATGTATTTAGCTCTTAACAATATAGCCAACAACAGGTTCAGCGTAAATGCTAAAATATATTGAATTAAAATATTGTATAGTGTGCGGCCAATTATCAGTGAACCACTTTTACGCCAGTTTTTTTCTGTAGATATTACCAACAGATAACGATATTATATGTTTACAAAAAAAACCAATACCAAACCAGTAGAAACTGTGTACTGATTTTTAATTTGTTGTTATTAATTGAGATTTTAATCGGTGTAAGATTTAACACTTGAGGATTTAACGAAGTTCTGCAAGTAGTAAGTACGTGATGGTGGTTTTATCCAGCGCGAGTAACTGAGTGGCTCTCTGAGGTGTTTGCGAGGTGTTCCTCTAATGGGAATCTCAAATCGATAAGCAGACTATTACATTTTACGTGTTAATATTTCTTTATAAGTCTTGTTCGTATTAGATAATTGGTATTTATAATGAAACTGGAGCTAAGAAACTCCTGCGTCTGGTAAATAACTAGTTTCGTAAAGTATCACACCTAGCGCTTGGCCGATCCTTTGTTACGATCATTCAATATACAGATTGGTAAAAAATCTAATTGATAAAAAGAAAAACAGCCGAACTACTTACAAATAAGTATTACTAATGTATTATTATTCTTTTCATGTTATTGAAATTAAGATTAAAATTTATTTATTTTGGATAATTAATTAACATGATGAATAATTAAAAAATTAAAACGTTAACAACATGACAATATGAAAAAAATGTTAATATTTTAGTAAGTTTTAGCAAGTGCAAGATTGCGCCATTTCCCTTAATCCATCGCAAATATTGTCGTGTCCTGTCACGTGAGACTTGCAGCACGTAAATCATTTTATCACGTTTTTATTAGCTCGTATTCTTGTTTGTTCAGTACAATTTTTTTCTTGTTTGTCCAAGATTTTTATTGGGCGATTGAAGATTTTTAACTAACTTCCCAACTAGCTAGACATTTGAAACTTTTAGAATAAGAATTTTAGAATTAGAACGCGACGACAATGCATTCTTTTAATACCTTTAGCCATCTTTAAGCAGAATTGAATTCATTTTCAGTTAATTCTGTTTTGTCTGGAAAGTTATTTTGGAAAAAATTCGTAAAAAGTAAAACACTATATTGGTTGCTAAGGGGGTCCTAGAAACTAAATTATTAATATATACGTGCGGTACTATGGAACTCAATATGAAATGTCAAAATGACATTTCAGTATTCTATATTTATTCAGTATTTATATCAAGTACAAAAATAGTATTTATTAATACATAGAATTGTCAAGTTTATATGATTCAACAGAAAATTTAAAAACGTGGTATATAAAAAGTTCTTTTTATCTTGTAATTATTTGTAGTACGTTTGCAGGGTGAGGAAGGGTCGACCACGGTGACGTAAATTTGAGGTTGTGCCATAAGGATACGGAGTGTCGCACTCTCTAGCGCTATCCAGAACAAATGTTCCAGTCACGTAAAGCGTCTCTTTCACGAAAGTATTTATAACGCGGTATACACTCATTCTCACGTAAGTTGAATATATAAATATCTGAAAGAATTTTATTGAACATAGTTATTTCCCTCCAAATTGGCATTACTAATGGCAGGTTAGTGTTTTTTTTCCTCTTGGAGACTATCAAGAAAGCGACTGATAGAAGGAGATTGTTGACAGCGTTTGTAATTTCAGTGATCATCATTCTCACTACTTACCTAATAATTTAATTCAATTCAATTCAATTCCAATTTATTTATTTACATATAGTGAACTTTACAAATTATAAATTTAGTATAAATAATAATAAAACAATATAATAAACAAAGAAATAGATGCAGTATTTATAAGAATAACAGTGTAAGGAGTAAATACAAAAACTATAATGTAACTACACCGAATGAGCAAAACAGACCCTATTTTAAGAATTTATTAAACAACGTCCACTTATACTCATTATCACGTGGGTCGAATATATTAACATCCGAGACGATTCGTTTGAACCGAGTTATTGCCCTTTTAATTCGCTTTCCCAATGGCAGGTTAGTTCTGCACCTTTGGAGAAAAAATAACTGATTCTCCTCTAAGATGATGTAAAAGATGTGTGAAAGACAGGTCATTGGCCTGGCTGTGAAAAGCTGAATCGATTAATTTCAGTTCTACTTTTCTTCATTTCCAAACTAGTTTTTTGAAATACAATAATTATTAATACAATTGTTTTTAATTTGAGGTTAAGATTGAATTCGTCATGCAATTAATTTCTAAACATTTATTTTGGCAGCCCTATATCATGCCGCATTAGAACAATGAATAGCGGAATTTATATAGCATGGTGACCAGGGCGGGCGACTCCAGCTCGGGCTATCGCGGAATTGATCGCGGAGTTTCTCTTCTATCGCGAGGGCTATCACCGGAGCTATCTCCGAGATCAGACCAGGATAGTCCTGCCTCGGGGGCCGGTATAGTAGATTAACCTAAGCCAGGTTGGCTCTCAAACTACTTTGAAATATCTTTTTTAAACTTTTGAAATTTGTGTAATATTTTCGCCATCATAAGTTTCCCGCCAAATCATACTGTCAAATTATCTAATTTGTTTTTTTACAAGGTTTTGTTTTTAGCGATCATTATTGATACAGGTATTGTAATTATGATAATGAAATTTAATAATACGCGGCCTTTACGTAAAATAAATATTGAAATTCATATTTTCTTTTACAAGCTAATACGCACATCTATATTATAATAAGAAACGAAAATAATGGCAATGCATACAAACAGTAGTTAATGCCATATAACAAGCATGTCCAACTTCAGGTATACGTTTTATAACTTTGCACTCTTTTGCACTTTTTACTACACTGATACGCCACTTTACCTGATTACCTCGCATGAAATTAGTTCAAATGATATTCACTTGTATTACTATATAATATTATGTAGTAATAAATAAATATATAATATACGTAAAAAAAGTATTTTTAGAATATATTACATTATTTTTATCGTAAAGCCGGAGTGCAAAGTTATGAACAGTATACTCTAGGCTGTGATCTATTATTCAGTATTAAAATCGGCAGCGATCTAACACACTCTTCCAATGCAATTCTTAAAAAAATCAAACAAATGTATTATTTAGCTAAGGACAATATTTGGAGCTGTTAGTTTCAAGTAATCTCTATTTATATGCCAGTTAATACATACGATATAAAACTACTTACAGAATCAGAATCAAGAAAAATATAAAAAAGTAAAAATGGAGATTACCGATTTTGAAAGTAATAGTCTCAATTAAATAACGACACAAAAAAATACTTAATTTCCCATTCGTCACCTTTTGGGCACTCATTGCACTCATCGTCAGACTATTACCCTACTGCGGAAAGAGCCTACTGCGTAACGGTAAGGTGAAACTATGCTTTAGTTTAAAATGTGGTGATTCATATTTTCTCTTTCAAGTAACGGTTAATGTTTCCCCTTCAAAATCTCAATAATATAATATTGTAATATTGCAGCTGAACGTACATACTTCTTATATTCTCTGTGGGTCTATTCCATATACAAGGCGGCTATAGGCTGCTATCGACGGTAGAATATCATATTTATGTATTGATGTGTTATAATTGTTACAATAAGTTAACCGTTAAAACTGTCAAAAGGTACTATGTTTTAAAAGGCTCTCTCTTAGCCGTGTTAACTTTTAGAGCAAAATAGACAGTTTAGATGGATAACTTATTGTAACAATTATATTAGCTCAATACATAAATATAATAAACTACCGACGATAGCCGCATATAGCCGCCTTGTGTATAGAATAGACCCATTTATGCGCGTATGGTACGATCAATCAAAATCAATCCCTAAAGCCGTGTTGACATGGTCCAAGTACGATCCAAGTACACTTGGACCGAGCGCCATCCAAGCGCACTCGTACGGTACATCTTCATACAAATTACTCCTATCCAAGCCACTTGAACCGCGTTCTACTCATCTAAGCTAGCTTGGATAGGAATAATTAGTATGAAAATGTCTCATACGAGTGCGCTCGGTCCAAGTCAACTTGGATCGTGTCAACACGGCTTTAAATCGACTGGTATTATAATATCTAAAAAGCAGTAACACCAAATAATACGCGACAATAATAATATGTTCAATCATAGTCTAAAATTTCAGAGTGAACTTGTTTGGAAACTGTTTATTTTATAATTTAAATTCATACACCAATACTTTTATTAGTAACGATTACAAATCAACTAATTTAAACTACCTATCTATTTACCGTTATTATTAGATTCTCACGTTATAGTATTATTATACTTATGATATTGCATACAATTATCATACTTTGTAAGAACTGTAATTGAATAGGTAAAATATTTGACAGTCACTGCAAAGGTCTGCAGTACTTTGACCGTCCTTTAGATGGCCCATTGTTACTGCTTCGAAAGTAGCAGCTCCTGCTACCCGCTCCCGAGGAATGCGCCATTGATAGACACCCAGATGAACTCTGCTACTTTTGAAACCATTAACATCTATCTAAAAGCCTTTAAATATATCTTTAATCTTTTAATAAACTTAAATAGTATTACAATGGATATGAATGCGTTTGAATTAAATTAAATAGCTTTTGGTATAAGTATGAAGTTTGTTCAAACTGTTATTAATGACACTAATTCCATTTTAGTAATAAAATATTTTTACCATTTTGTATTGAGCATTTGGTATAACGCAATGATACATTAAAATGATTTTTTTTTGGTTACATGTAAATTGTACGTGAAACATTTCACCGTGGCATAGTTCGCCGTGAGCTTTCTTATCGGAAAGAGATGACATGCGAATTATTTCCTATATTTACGTTTAACCTGAAGTACTTCAAATACATCGATCAGGAGGCAATCTGCTTTATAATCAATTAAAACAAGATAAATCACATTACTTAAATGTGAAAGACGTGTTAGAGTCCCACTTGACCCATCTTTTACTCTATTTTTTTCTTTAATACATATTTGTTTCTAAGGTTTTATAAAAATTGTGTTTTTTCTATAATATGTGTTGTTTATGTAAATAAGCACTTAGTGAAAGAAAAATTAATTTACTCACCACAGCTGTAAATTTCCACAAAATCGCTGACACTCTTTTGGATGCTCTGAAACAAATACAAAAAAAATGTTATTCAGTATGTCATTAATAAAAATATGTAATAATAAAATTAAACCTTGTTTTTTGTCACCGTTTTCACTCAAAAACGTAGCAAATGTGAGCCTCCATGAAGAGATTATATTAAAATTTACTTTAAATGGTATATTTTAAGGACATTCATTAAGCCCATTGGGTTCTTGTTTCGGATCACAAACGCATTGACTCACTATTCCACCGTGGGGCATTGTATGTCACCGTATCTAAAAATACTCTCATTATATTTTATCGAGTACTAAAACTCAAAGGTACATAATATTATCTACTAATTACTTTTTTTTTTACAGTTTGTCAGATATCTATAACCTTTTCTGAAAAAAGTACCTACGTATTTTTCCATTCAGATTTGTACGTGTTTTGTAAATCAGGGATTTCCAACTTCAAACAGGCTGTGAACACTGTAATAACATCACCAGTCGGACGGTACATTGTAGTGAACGCTCTGAAGATAGAAGCATTCTTTAGGAAAGCATTCGATGAGATTTTTATTATTTGCGACCCGAATAAGGTAATTACTAATAACGAAACATGATATATAATTGACGTATGTTTTAAATTTAAGTGGAGGATGACAACTTTAAAGTCAGTTAGTAATGGAAATAAAATAATATGTATGTTTAATGATTCATCTTCAAAATGTCCATGAAATTATATTATATTAACACTCAATTCCTCTGTGTCCTTGATGTGATCGATCAAAATCCATCCCGCGATCGATCAGTCGATCACGGATATGCTTGATGTAGAATGTATTATAATATATAGTATATAAACACATTGCAATTTCACTGGCCACAACTGAGTGTTATTCCACTATTTAGGAGCTGTTAAGCCGGACGGCAATCGTAAAAGTTGTTTTATCAATAAAAGGTCAAACCGAAGTGCAAATCTGCCCGGGTCAACCGACTGGCCGGCAGCGTTTAGCCTAAGCGCCATTAACTTTTACGATCATTCCGAACGCGAAGTTTCGCTCCCTTAAGTTGGCCGCTCATAATAATCGCGCGATTTCTAACGAGCGAGTAATTTATATCGACATTTTAACTCCGTGCAACGTGGATGTCTTTATGAAATACTGTTTCGAATAATATTATCAATAATATATTTATTATGAGGATTGAAAAACAATGGTGGATTATGAATTGTATATTTTTATGTAGGTACTGATACCAAATATCATAATGCCTAAATTCTCCATCAACAATTCTGCAATCGACAGAGTTGGGAAGATATTAATATTTGTAATGCCAGCGCTCCATTGGCGAGTCAAAAGTCCGAGGACAATAAATCGTCCGATTTGTTTATGCTCTGCTACTGATCAACGAACGAATAAAAAAGTCGAGCTTTCAAAAGTCAAAAGTTGCGATTGTCGTAATGTCTTCCGATAATCCTATAATTTTGTGTTATTTATATGTAGACTTGCATAAAATAATATAGCAGTAAAAACAACACTAGTTTTACGTTTTCTTTTATGAATTTCATAAATACAAATAAAAAAATAATTGATAGATCTCTCATTTTCTAATATGTAAATTAACAAATTAATCAATGAAAATGTTTAAAACAATTACAGATATTTTTCCGGTCCGAATGATTGTGTATTAATGTCAAATCGAATTTGCATAGTGATCGACGGACGAACTCTGGCAACTCGGAGAGTACAATATCAAACATGTTTGAAATCCAACGAGCCTGGTCTGCGGATTAAAAAATCCACAGATCTGGGGTTGATTGATTGAATATAGCCTATTGGTATTCTATTTATTATCTGTAATGTGGTATAAACGCATAAAGAACTAACAGGATCCAACTCATATCATCTGGGAATGTCTGAATGAATATGCTCCGAGAGGTAAGAGGTGCTTAATTCGGTCCAACCAACTCTATGGCCCTTCTGGTCGCCACAAAGGCCAACATTATGGCTTAAAAAAATACTGCATCTTATTGCGGACGTGAAGATCTCTTCACATAGTTTTTGTATGTCCGTATTTAGTTTTGTTGTTGTATAATTTTTATAGTTAAATTCATTATCTCTTATATTATTTCTCTATGCCTTTCGTGTACTATTAACTTAAAGTAATTCAAATTCAGTCAAGGCACATTTTTAGTGCATGATGACCTCAGTCTTGGGTAACTGCTACTGACATATTCTCAGACATAAAATAATGATGCTTCACAACAAACGTAGGATCCCGTGATACGCCTGATTAGGAATGGGTGTGATTTGGTAGGACCATTAACTTCAATGACTTTCCTTAGTAGGCTTTTCCAGATTTTCATTTTTTTATTCACATAACATGGACAGGCGATCCGTGATGATAATATAGAATTTGGTCACGTCGAATATTGGAGAACATGAGACATAATTGCTTCTAAAAATGGACGGATACAGTTACCTCATAATCAGTTCATCCGGGGGCTTCGTGTTCGATTTCCGGTGAGGTTACAATATATTTATACATTTTTTTCAAAAGCCTGGTTGTTTGTGACTGTTTACTTATCCAAAAACTTAGAGTAGCATTGCGTGGCGTGGAGAGGTGCATGCTGGGCACAACACAAAAGGACACAAAGCGGAATGATCGGATAAGAAAACTCATAAGGGTTAGCGATATAATGAGTTCGCTAAAAACCTCAAATGAAAATAGGCTGGAGACATAGCTCGAAGAAGGGAGAATCGCTGGACATATATAGTTATCCAGTGGTACCCAAGAGGTAAAAACGTATGCAAGGTAGACCTAGAGGCCGCTGGATCGATGAAATGGTTAAATTCTGCGGAAGTACGTGGAAACGCAACGCACAGGACCGAGAGAAGTAGAATCAGCTTGAAGAGGCCTTCGTCCAGTAGCGGATAGTCGCAGGCTGATGATGATGACACAGTATCTACAATCTAAATAATGTTGGTCTCAAAGAGTTATTTAAATTAAACGGAGGGCCAGTATTATAGTCGATAGATACAAATACTACCTCATGATCTCGAAGTAATAGCGAGACTGAAAATTAGATCGCATTACACCTTTGAAGGCTTACTGTAATTTTCATTAAAACTAATGCTTTCATCACACAATATTGATCGATTAACTTGACCACTTACTTATTGTTCGTATATTTCTAATAATAACCCGAGCAAAGAGTAGATGGTATCTTTTACGTTATAGCTACTTATTTGCGTTTATTGAGGTGTTTGAACAACACATAAAAAGGCCCTCTATAGTCGGACAAAACTGCGAGGTTTGATCGCCGTGTTACTTTTAAACTTAGAATGCAGTGTGATATTAAGAGTATTCAATAGTCACACAATATAGACTAATTGAATATAATATATTCGGTATATCTCTTAAAATATAGCAGTGGCGAAGGGTGACTTTTGGAAAAAGGTAGGCTGTGGAGTTCTGATATAAAGAATACATTTGTCAGATATACTTACGATAAATGAGAAGACAATACGATATTACTACTAATGAAAAGGTACCTACACACTAATTTAATGAAACTTCAAAAACTCACTGACGACATAAAATTAAGCGATCAGTTTAAATTACGTATTTTTTCAAAACATTTATACACATCAGTCTATATTTATTAATATTCGATTAAACACCATAGAAATATTTTTTTTTAATTATCTAATTATTATTTATTTAGTTTTAGGCTCTGCGATCGGAGCTTACCTTAGTTCATACAGTTCGATATACTGGGCGGGACTACGTGACGTAAAGTCCATATGAAAAAAATTGAGAATTATTTGAAACATAATCCGATCTTTGTTTACGGAAAGACAGATGGCACGCTGTATATTTTTTAAAACCTTTACAGATTGTTTTGTAATATTATCTGTGTAATTGTGTAATATATTCCTACACATACGGCGTCTCTCATTGGCAAAATAAATTATTTTATATAATATATTATAATCAAGTGATTATATAGATAAGTCAATATGCAATTAAAAAATATTTTTCTTAAGAAGGTATACTTCAAATAATCGCCTAGTATGGAGTCTTCGCCACTGATTAATATAGTGGGATGGCTGTAAATATCTGAATCAAACACATATCTTACGGTTTAGTATAAAATACAAGAGATATTTTTTATGGTTATAATATAATATAACTCAGAAATAATGGGAATTGAAATACCTAATAGATGTGGAGTAACAGGGAACCGATCTCGAGTGTGGAAGAATATGGGATAAACTTAAACACGTGTCACGCTTGTCCTTCGTTCTGATAACTGCTCTTGGTTTATGCACAGACGCTTATTCAATATTGGTGTATTTGAAGGTTGCAACACACTTTATTGCACGTTAAGTAGAATATTTCTTCCTCATATTTGGTGCTGTGAAATGTAAAGGTTTAAAGATCACTGCATCAGTAGTGAAGTTAGACTAGGTAAATAATTTCTTGTGCTTTCATAAGTAACATACGTCCTTGTTTCATTTATTACGATTGCGATTCATATAATATATTAAATATAACTGTTATCGTTAAAGTCATTCCCGATAGAAGATTTATATGAATATAACATTTATCAGTGTGTTATCTTTAACGATGTTAAACTAGTATAGTTTTTTTTAACCTATTGCCATGTCCAGTCGAACAGTTAAATCTTCCCAACAAATAATTCTTTATAAAATAATATTATGCAGTCGTTATAACACAAATTTAATGCAAAAGTTTGCTAATATCTGTTAGTAGGCTATTTTGCTGAAAATAAGTATGAATTGTGTAAATAAACTTATTATTATAATAAATCTTTCGTGGTCAATATTAACCAATATGTAATAATTTACACCTACGATAGCCGAGCGGATAACGTGTAGGTCTATAAATTAATATGTCCCGGGTTCGAATTCTGGGTCTAGTAAATCCACATGTGGTTTTTCAATGTGTATTTTGACTCAGAGTAGCGACCTAATAATTTACGCCTTAAAGACATTAAAAACAAAAATATTTTTTTTATTTAAAGTCAAAGATAATTTTATTAAATGGTTCCATTATAATACTTTATATTATTATTTTATGGTCATGATTATTATAAAATTTAGTTTACTGAAAATATTTTTGACTAATTCACAATTTTATTGTTTTTTTATAACAAATAAAACTGTGTTTAACTTATATTCATTATTTATATTTAATCTAATTTCGGTATGGTTACTATATTGCAAATACGTTATAACTTATAACAAAAGTTTGGAGAGAACCTGACGCCGATTAGTAATTAAGGTAATAGATACCTTGATTTAAAACACAACAGTCGCTTGCCAAAATTGACACGATTTGTTAAGTACTTTGTCGTAATTAGATAGCTCAATTGGTAAATTACATTGGCGCGAATCTACTGGAAGCGGATTCAAGTTCTGTCAGGCATCGTATTTTTTTAAAACAGATTTTGTCTAGTATGTATATATCAGTGTTGTTTGGACAAAAGCTGATAACTGCTTTTTTGGTAATTTTATGTTAAGAGTAAAAATTAGGTCACTAAATAGTAATAATCTGTATTTCATTTGAAAATGCTCAAAACGGTGATAATAATATGATGATTTATGTGAACAAACATAGCAGTTATTTTTGTCAAAATATGACCAACGACCTTATTATATTTTAATCACCAATAAGTGACATTATTTTACAACGTTTTTATTAGGTCGTATTCTTATTTGTCCTGTTGTTGTTTATCCAGTACAAATCTTGCAATCGATTTTCAACTAACTTCCCGACTAACTAGATATTTGAAACTTTTAGAATATATCAGAACACGATGCCAATGAATTTTTTTAATACTTTTAGCCATCTTTAAGTAGAATTGAATTCATTTTCAGTTAATTCTGTTTTGTATGAAAAGTTATTTCGGAAAAAATCCGTAATCCAATCTACTGTTATTGGTTGCTAGCTAGTCTGGGGTCCTAGCAACTAAATTGTTAATATATACGTGCGTTACTATGGAAATAAATATGAATGTCAAAATGACATTTCAGTATTATTTCTATCAAGAACATTTTTTTTTGATCGCTTAAGCTAGTCAAGTCATGTTTATATGATTCAACAGAAAATTTAAAAACGTTGTATATAAAAAGTTATTTTTATCTTGTAATTATTTTAATGTATTCTCAATGTAGTTACCAAGTTATATAGGGCCAATTCAAAGTTTGAAATTGCTCCCAAGTTATTCCCAAATAACACCGATATAATATTTAAGGTGTTTTAAAATTATAGTGTTTGATTAACTAGCACTGCAAGGCATAGTGTAGGATGACGAACTCGTTCAAATATCTTGCAGACGACTAACAAGCTTGCAATTTATTGTTAGGCGAAAAAATACCTTGACCGCTCCACAAAAAAATGTATGCAGTTTTTTAAAAGCAGTTTTAACAGTCATTCAGATAAAGACATGGCTACACGCATGCAATATCTGTCTTAAAACAATGTGGTTGACAGTTTTCGCATTATATACAGTTTTAATGACCTAGGTTTCATATTCGCTTTAATATTTTTGTAACATGCATTGATTAGTTGACAATGCCACGTTCGTACAACATGTCGATTTTTGTTGATCAATAATAAAATTATCTATTGAATGTTGGACACAAAATTGGCTGGAGTTATGCAGAAAGGAACTAGTCCTGTATGAGTATGGGGATCATAATATGAATCTTTCGTAATCAAAGTAGATCCTATCCATTTTACGTTATTTAAAAAAAATGTGAGATTTGATTTGTAAGGTTATGAAAAAAACAATCCAAGCGAGGTCCAATAAACATATAAATGTAAAATAAAGGAGTGAAATGATACAAGTCAATATTAAAAATTTAGTAAAGCTAAACTACATTGCGTTATGGGACATCATTGTAAGTCTACATTCATGTTTTGTTTAGTCTGATAACACATCTACGATTATCTGGTAAATTTTATTGAAAAAATATGCACATTATGGTACGTTGTAAATAATGTCTCTATCTACATTTTAATAAGGATTAGTATTGCAGATTTTCGTAAGATCTCTTTGATCTATTCTGCAATTTACGTGCTGTAGTTCGTACAATATGGCGGTTGGCGCGAGACGTGGCAATGGATCAAGCCGCCAGATCTTGGGTTTGCTCTATACTCCGATACTGAAGCATAATATGATAAAGTAAGTAATTATTATTATCAATGATGCATACCTTCAAACGCCTCGTAGTTTGCACTCCTGAAGGATGGTCTTGAGGGAAGCATGTCATAGGGGTAGCTAATTTGCATACAAATTTTTCACGTCGGAAAGTAATTTATTGTAATTTGATGTTTTAAAATTAAGTTAATACTATAGTTATAATGGATCTTGTTTTGTAATATTCCATTTGAGTCGTTTTTTGCGACCCGAGTTTCGCCATTCGGTATCAAATGCGCACTCACCAGTGGTAAATACACACTGACAAGTTATATAATAAACTATACAATAAGGTAGGTAAAAACTGTATCGCCTACCTATCAAGTCATGGATTACAATAAAAAATATAACAAACAAATTACAAATTGCTGAAGTGTTCGTAAAATCCCTACCTAATAGATCATTAGGTACAATATAATCACCAATATACATTCAACAGGTGCGTAAGTCGTCAAAACCCTACATAATGAATCATTAGATAACTAATCACTAATAATCCATTCAATAGGCGTATAAATCGTCATTAGTTGTGTGTAGTGTTTGTAAAAAAACTCTATCTATTTACTAATAATCTTACATTAAACAGGTATATAAATCGTCAAAACCCTAAATAATAGATCATTAGATAACTACTCACTGATAACACAATCAAAAGGCATAATATCGTAATAATTACTATTATAATACTGTAATATTTTGTCTTACCACACTTACATGCAATATTGTGCGAAAGATTTAAATGTAACGTGTATTATCATTTTAAAACCAAGCTGAATTCATTGAACTATGCAATACAGATCATTTTGGTATTATATTCAATGTTAACAAAGATTTTTTATAGAAATGCAATTATAAACACAACTACCTACTTATTTTCTAGATGCTATCTTTTAATACCTAGCTGTTATATTTAATGTCATATTTTAAATTATGACGGTTTCTCATTGAATGCAAAATATAAATTGTAGAAAGTTTTTTTAGTGATTTTAAATTAAATAACAAAACTATATTAAAATAAGATTAATTAAAATTTATAGATAGGTACACACTATGACAACTATGTTATTATATTTTTATTGGCATTTCGATAACACAGTTAAGCAACTCACATAATTCTATAATATATAAAATGTCTCTGTAACATTTTGTTGATATGTATATACTTAATATTGTGACAATCTATGTCTAGCGGTAACTTTCATGATTAAGATGGCTAAGGCACATACCTAATATATATTTTTTTTAATCTTATAAAATGTATGCAGCTTATAGATTAGAGTTTATAGATATCTCAAACGGTTTCGAAGTTTCAAGATGATACTTTTCAAAAATCAACGCTCTAGGTGAATTGGTCAGATGGAAGCGGTGGAGTGATGAGATACTGTTCGGGTAGAGAGATGAACACCTGCATCCAACCGTTGTCGAATAACACTAATTAAGAGTTAGTAAAGGGGTCAGATACCAGTGATGGAGTGGTGAAGCGAGGTTATTGTGGACGGGTGCGCGACTAGATTAAAGTGTCGTTTCGTAATTTTTGGTAATTGCTTGTCGCATGTAGAAAATTTTACTTGACATGTGCTGCATTGAGAATAGAAAAATATTGTGCAGACACATGTGCAGATGCTGCTTTTTTATTCGTTTCGGCTAGCCGCGTAACGTCACTGTCCCAGCATGGTCTCGTTTATGCGCACGAAAGAGAGTTGTTGACCTATATAGTCGAGACTATGTTGTATGTGCATCCGGGCTTATTATGATGGAATCCGACGTGACGTCACTAATTACCATTTCAGTATGCATGTTATATTAAAGTAAATCGACATTCTATGCATCTCGGATTAAGTCTGACTCTTAACACATTAGGTTTGTAAATAATGCCAGGTATTTGACAATCAGTTGGCTATCTATGCTACCTAAGTAACATTGTAACCATTGCTACTCAGGTGTAATAAATTCCCCTGTCAATGCCGTTTGACTGCGCAGTCGCGAGCCCAGAGTTGAATTAAATGCGTACATTACAGGCGCAGTAATATTGTTGTAACAGTGCCGGATCTCCGGGCTAGTCACAGGATAATGGTCTTTGAATGTGGTATATTATTCGATATTTGAATTGTTCAAAATCAAAATTAGAATTATCCATAACTCGATATCAGTCCGTGATAACTATCTTAAGGAATTGTCATCGGTTGTTTGTTCTCCCAAAACGCAAAATTGACCTGCTATTAATTAGTACGGCTATAAATGTTTTCAACCAAATAATTTCCGGTATTGATATATGTACTCCACTTATGTGAGAGTAACTCAGTTTATTTTTATGTACTGAAACGATTACATTCACATTAGGTATAAATATTAACAGTCCACGTGAGCTATTTAAATTCATGCAAATTCATCATGATATCAATATTTAGATTGACAATCACAAAAATCAGGTATGTCATACGTAAATAATACTAAAAAATTAAAACCAATTACAAAAATGGGTTAAAGTGCAGAATATGTGTAATTTTTTGCTATTTTATTGATCTTGGATTGTTACAAACAAATACGGCATGTTTCTATATTTATGAGTTAGTGTACCTGTATTTTTTATGTTTTGTCCAGTTTTATATATTTTAAGAATATTGATGGTGAAGTGGACAAAGTTATTATATACCTATTTAAACTAGAATTGAGATAGTAAAGAGTGCCTTAATCAAAAATGGACACCTCTTTAGCAATCTAGACCTTAGCCTTGATCTGAGGCTGCGTATGGTGGTTCGTTGTTATGTTCTCTCAATCTTTTTATATGATAATATGGAAGGAGGTATGGACGCTAAGCTAGGGGACGTCACAAATAGTTGAGACTTTCGAGATGTGGCTGTATAGACGCATCCTCAAAATTCTGTACACTGACCAGATGACAAATTTTGTCATTCTCAATCGAATGGGAAAGAACCGAGAAGTTCAAAAGTGCGTAGTATCAAAACTAGAAAACTACAGTACCTCAGCCATGTTATCTAAGGACGAAAGTACAGCATTCCCCTTAGACTATGGCATTCTCCAACTTGTCGTCCAAGCAACAATCAACGGTAAAGGTATCATATGGCAACGCTTCATTTCGTGGCTTAAAACACCTTCAACATAGATACGAGTGCAACTCCACAGAACAGAGTAGATAATAAAGCAAATATCGCTCTGATGGTGGCAGACCTTCGTTAGGAGATGGCACAATAAGAATAAGATTTAACTGAGACAATATTTTCTCGAATATCGAATTTAGATATACTTACAATGTATATTGTGTCGCTAGATTTCAAAATCAGCCAAGTCCATAATAGATGAATAGGAGAAAAACATCTTTTTGTTTTCTCAAATACACAGTCACAAGGGTGAAAGTTATTTCGAGTATAGAATATTTAAAATTAATAAATTCCACATTTTGATAATGCAGAAATGTTAGAAAGCAGTAGTTCTTTAGAAATTCACAAAAAAAGTCAAAAATACCTAAAGGTGGACTTGGCTGATTTTAAAATGTAGCGACACTTATAGTATAAATTAACCCTTTCGCTGCGAGCCATTTTCGCGGGAATTTATTTTCAGTCAAGTGATCTGTTAAAACGGTCACTACAGCTAAAACAGATCGATTCCAAAATTAAAAAATAGATTACTAGATGAACTATATATCAGTTATTCCAAATGCACCAAGAAATAAACTATATTCGTTACATTCTCACTAAAATAAATCGAAGAAAGTGAAGACGCTAAAAAATATCCAAGCTTTGACCGCGCGTTCAAAATGGCGGCTGTCCAGTCTTCACATACACAGTTTCAACACATACTACCGAGCAATTCGCCGCGTTTGTATTCGTTATACACAGGGCTGTGTTGAGTACATGCTGCCGTAGTTGATTACGGTCTATGACAGATATATTACTAAATCACTTGTGGAATAATCAGTGGGTTATCGCTTATCGCATTTAGTAAGTCGTAAACTCAAATTTTATTACCATTTCAAATTCTGAACCTATATTTATTTTCGTTGCCATAAAATAATGTCATCCACTTATTCATTAGGATGTTTTGGAGAATAAAACACTAAAAATAATTACCGCACTGCTAAAATACTATTATGATATAATTTATGAGGCGCCGTCGGCTTTTTCATTGTACAAAGGGCCTGTCGAATAATCGCCAGGCATAATATGAGCATGTGAACAGAGCTAACACAGTTTCGTGGCACATAAAAATTAAAATTATTACCCATTATAATAATGTAAATATCAAATATGGAACAATGAACAAAGCCAAACAAGTTTACTGGAGAGCTGTGCATCGATAAAATATTTTCCAGCATTATTTTTTCGATAATATTATGTGGTAGTGACATTTTGGCGGGTGAAATAATTATTTCACATATATTTATAATGACAAAAAATACTAAAAACAAATCTTCAAAATGTTTCTATCGAGATCACAGATCACTAAGAAAAAATACATAACACTAACGTAATCATAATAATTAATTAAAAGGTAAATAAAAATATTATCGATGCACACTTTTCGATGCATGACCAATGTTTTGTTTTGATAACCCTGGTGACGCATCTAGTACACCCGTCTTCGCAATGGCGCGCGATTCAAACGACTGAATAACGAGTGTTCTTTTCAAAAATATATTTCCTTGTGTTTTACTTGACATTTTTATGATCTGTTGCCTGATATGTCTACCTAAAGGTTTGAACTAATTTTTAAAGCATATTATCCACAAGTGTCTCTTCTAGTTTGGTCAAAAATACGAGATAAAGTCTATGGCATGTTTACATGCCATACGCAGGGATAGGGTTTGTATATTGTTGACGGACGTTTTGTGTGTAATAACAATTTATGTAAATTTATATATTTTTTTTAATTGGTGTACTGTTTGTAAACTAACCATTTATGGAAACAACGTGGGATTATATAGAATTTAATACGAATAATTAATAATTATTATCTTATCAGTGAAAGATGAACAAGTATTTTTATTTCTCAAAATTAATATTCAAAATTTGATCGCATCAGAAAAAAACGCGTGTCCCCGATATGTCAGATTGCTTCCTGCTCATGCCGAAATGAGATCGTGTGTCACCGATTGGCCGCGACTGGACTGCTGCCCGAGCAGTCGCCAAGTTAATCCACGTGGGCGTCCAATCTTCTGCCCAGCTGCAATTTACGCAGGTTCCAAACTTTTGTTTTATTGCAAGCCTTCGACATAATATATACATTTTTTTTTAAATTATTTTTTAATAATTACCTTTTTTGTGATATTTTAAAAGCATAAGTACCTAACTATGTTAAATAAGCTACACCTTATTCTGTTCAGTAGAAAATAAACCTGTTATCCTAGCTACGTCAAATTTATATAAACGTTTCCGAGGGATTTTATGAAATGAAATGATAAGTATCGATAAAATTAATATTTACGACTATTTTCGCTAAATAACCATTGATTTTGTTTTTTTTTAATTGGAATACGGGCTGTTGTAAAGGGGCTGAACTCCTATGTATCTTCAGAGTACCAGTAAATCTACCCCTGATAGCTTATCACTACTATCACCAAATGAAGACATCAGGGTGGAACGATAATACGATGTTAGTGTTAGCCAGTCAAGTGGTGGTATTATGACTAGGCTTAAAAATACGTCCCGGTTTAACCGAGACATGGCTCCCACAAGGGGAGGGGGGGGGGGCTGATAGGGCTCTAGCCTGGGGGCCCGGGATCTGGGGGGGGGGCGTGATGGGTCGACCTAGTAAGTGAGATAAACACACATTTCAAATATGTGGTTGTTTGATACAAATTTTGAATATTGTGTGTATACACCTATTCGAAAACTCCATAATAAAATTCAAGTGGATTTATCAAAAATACAAAAAAAACTGCTAAAAATTCACGGATTACCAATAATTTTACCTAGAACACCATTTGGAAAACGCTTCTATGGACAGTCACACTGCCTTTAACCCTGTTTCGAGACCATTTTTTTTTATTTCGAGCGAACAAACCTTTATAGTAAATTAGTAGAGGTGCTTCAACTGTTGCAGTTGAATCATCACTGGTAATGCTAAACACTATCCTGAGATATCTTCTACGCATATCCTAAATACCGATGGCGGAAACAAACCAGCTTGCTCGTCATCTAGCCAAAGGGAGGACGGCAGTCCCCTGTTTTACCGACATCGAATCAGATCGAGATCGCGCGGTCGATAAAACAGTTCGATATGTTTTCGCGGGCTTTTTTTCGCGCGTAAACGGCGCGTCCAGGTGGCGGCATCTCTAAACTGGAATCTCGGCGAGGAAATGTACCAGATTTTATTAAAGATTAAATTCCTAAATTCAATACAAGTGAAAGATACCCACATCCGTATAATGTTCTCGCGAGGCACTAAATCCGTGCCGTTTGGCTTCTGGCGGTTTCTTACAAACTAATGCTTTTGTGAGTATATTGTAAAAGCTGTTTCCAACAATTTATTGAAACCATTTATAGAATGAAGTAGAATTATAGAAAATACCCCTTTTCTTGTTGAATATGTTTCCCTTCTCATCCATATTTCTTCTAATCATGGGGCCAAAAAAGCAATCCCCGTTACTCATAAAATGAGAACTCTGACATTCTGGGCAGTGTTGACATGTGTGTCTCTGATAACTAACTTAGAAATAAAGAACATCAGTTGTTTATTCTCCCAAGGTGCAGAACCAACCAGCCACTGGTAATGCCAATTGGGAGGGCGATAACTATGTTCAACGAAATTGCTTCGGGTGTTGATATATTCCACATACATGAGGATGAGTATAGGTAGACGTTGTTTTATAAATTCTTAAAATAGGTTCTGCTTAACTCATCCGGTGTACTTCCTTGTACCTGTCTAATTTATATTTTTTGTATGTACACATTTCTACTGTTTAATAACTTACTGTCTATCTCTATACTGATCTATCTCTTTTTTTATGTAATACTGTTTTATATTTCATTGTTTCTAAATGTCATGTTGTGAACATCTTTAACTTAAAATTTGCAATGTCCACAATACGTTAAAACTAAATAAATTGAAATTGAAATAAAGTACTTCTGTTACTTACATTTTTATCAGTATTCTGTAGCTCGTCTATAAAAATTATTAGAGGTATATATTATATTTTTAGTAGTACTTGGTTCAGGACTCAAACTACCACCAGCACTTCCTCAATTCTTCTACCGTCATAAAACAAATACTGAAAAAGCGGAATTTTGTTTCGACTGACTCTCCGATAGATATTCCGCATGAGTAAAATGTTACTTTAATTATTATTCCCATTAGTATAAGGTCTCTTTGCGAATTGGTTACTCACATGATATGAACCTCTAGAAGTGTCTGATTAAGCTGTCCACACTCACCACTTACTAGAGTATCTTTTGTCCGTCGCTGGTCAAAAGGTTACCCGAATTGGGACAGGTGCGATTGCATACAATCTTTTTTTAGTGTTATTCTCAGGACAAATTAAAAATAAAATGACATGGTCCGTAAAACCAGTCTTTTATTATAAACTATAGTCTCAATTAATTGAGGCACAATGAATATTATGCTTTCCTTATTAGAGAAAATGGTATTTTACTGTATACGAAATACAAAATCACTAGAAAAATAATTACAAGATAAAAAGAACTTTTATATACAATGTTTTTAAATTTTCTGTTGAATTTATTATGCTCAAACTTGTAAAATATGATATTAAATAAATAAAAAACAAACAAATATAGAATACTGAAATGTCATTTTGATTTCCATAGTAACGCACGTATATATTAATAATTTAGTTGCCAGGACCACCCCTTAGCAACCAATAATAGTCTTTTACTTTTTACGTATTTTTCTAAAATAACTCTCCATACAAAACAGAATTGACTGAAAATGAATTCAATTCTGCTTAAAGATGGCTTAAAGTATTAAAAGAATGCATTGGTATGGTGTTCTGATATATTCTAAAAGCTTCAAATGTCTAGCTAGTCGGGAAGTTAGTAAAAAATCGATTGCAAGATTTGTACTGGATAAACAACCAACGGACAAACAATAATACGAGCTAATAAAAACGTAATAATTTATTTAATTAGAATTTTTGAATTTTTGAATTAGGTATGAATTTTTGAATTTTTGTATTTTGTAAATTTTTAAATTTAATGATAGTTTTCGATCTCTTATTTTTGTGATGTAGTTGCGGAAGATACCATTGGCATTCTGTTGGGAGGTTCGTTACTGTAGGAATCTCCTGGAATCTGTTGATAATTTATGGTAAGCCGCCCAATTGATATACGATGATCCCATAGAAGAAAAGGAGATATTGTCCTACAAACTTATCTAAATAACGGACAAAAATTAAATGGAACTACGAACTACCATATGAACGCCATTTTCAAAACGTCATGCAAATGTCAGATTCTGTCCAGTTGCGAATCTTGATTGGGTGGTTTTAGACAGTGGCTCCCCCATCCATTCTTTAGATAAATTTGTAGGTCTCTACACGGTTTGGTATGCTACTACTAGGTTTCGAAATGTTTATTATATATATTTTATTAATAAAATTGTAATTAAATAAAATGAACACCTTATTGAATAAATGTTTATTTATTTTATTTAACATGCCCGCTATACTTTACATACAATATCGTAATAATTTAATGAAGCCAACGATTGATTATTCATAAATTCACCAGTGTATTCACTGCACAAAAAAAACCTAATTGTATTCAAACAAAAGAGGTTTTTAATCTAAATAGAAGCCGCTTGATAAATTATAGCGCGTGGATAATGTATTCACTTATCCACCATAAAAAAAAACTAAACTCACAAATACTTTTGTTTGTAAATTGCTTGTGATTGAGTATTGGATGAGATGAATAGAATCCGCTAACGATGTACAAGCACACCGGATCGACGCTCGTATCTGGTGTTATAAATTATTATTGCAAATGTTCAGTCAATCTATAATACGCTCGCACGATGTACATTTTATTTTGCAGATATCATTTTCCAGAGAGAAATCGATGATGTAAGTTTAGCCCCTGGGGTAAACGACTAATGTGGGTGATGGAACTATCTCTCTAGGAAAGTGTAACATTTATCTCTAATGAAACTATTTTTCATGTAGAGTTTAGAATAAATAACCTCAAACAAACAGTTGCAAAACTACGAGTATATTGCGCAAGATCTTGCAGCAGAGTTTTTTTTTTTTTTTAAATATAAATACCGAATACCATACCGAATCTGACTCTCTATTAATTTCGTGTTGTTATTCATTGACATAATAATTTATGAGGTAAAGATAGTCGAAACATGCATTGAGGATTTACTCGAATGAACCATTTCGTTATTTTTTTTTTTACTCAACAAATCATCATCAGCTGAATCTATTCACTGCTGGATGAAGGCCTCTTCAAGCTGCTTCCACTTCTCTTGATCCTGTAGATTGCGTTGCCACGTACTTCCGCAGAAATTTTTCATTTCATCGATCCAGCGGCCTCTAGGTCTACCTTGCGGACGTTTTGTAGTTATTGGATACCACTGGATGACTAGATTTGTCCAACGATTGTATCTTCTTCGAGCTATGTCCAGCCCATTTCCATTTAAGGCTTTTAATAAACTCGATTACATCGCAAACCCTTGTCTGCTTCCTTATCCACTCATTCCTCTTTTTGCCCTTTCGCGTTATGCCCAGCATGCACCTCTCCATACCACGTTGTGCTACTCTAAGTTTCTGGATCTCTCTTTTACTTAGGGTCCATGTTTCACACGCATATGTGATCACGGGAAGCACACACTGGTTGAACACTTTGCGTTTTAGTCACAGTGGAAGGTCACTTTTGAAGACATTATTCAGGCGGCCAAAAGCCCTCCAGCCTAGCTTTACCCTGCGTAAACCTTTACTCAAATATACATCCATCTACTGACACTTGTTGTCCCAGATAGATGTAGCTTTTCACCTGTTCGAGCTGAGTGCCATCGATGAGGATCTCTTTTTGGCCCGCAAAGCAGTTGAACATGACTTTCGTCTTTGTTACATTTATTTTCAAACCTACTTTGTTGCTTACTTCAGCGAGTTCCTGCATTCTACTTTGGTGGTCTTCTGAGTCTTGCGAAACTCAACATTGATTTGAAAACAAAAATTGATTTCAGAACAAATTGATTGATGATAAATGTCACAACATAATATAACATTAACCTTCTTAATTAAGATGTCATCGTTTAATTAAGATGTCATCAATGATTATTCTAAATTCTGATAAAAAGTCACATTTTTATGTTTTATACTTTTACGGTTGTTTGTTATCGTTAAAGCTTTTTTGGCTGTCATCGTGTTTTCTTCCTCTTTCTTTCGGGTCGTATAGTACATGATTGTGTACGGCCTTTGAGACAAGAAAAAAATATGTTTTATGACATCACCGGGAATTGAACTCGGACTGCGTTGATTTGAAGCCATTGTCTTACGCATTAGACTACGAGGGTCGCCGAAGGGGATTGGAGGTACAAAATTCTACTATTACATTCGAAGAGGCAAATGTAGATTTTAAAATATCTGAGAGATTCTATAATTTTGATCAAAACGGACATAAATTTCGTAATAAGAAAGAATGCAATGTCTTTGCTTTGGATTACATTTATTATCTGAAATTTATAGATGCCACAGATAGAGTTAAAACCAGTACAATAAATACTTTATGAGTTGAAGATATACAAGTAATAATTCATATATTATAATATACACTCAAGCTTCCCAAAGAGTTGAAACAAGTATTTTTAACACTGTTCTTAATATACATTTTCTCTAGCCGTAAGGCACATGTAAATAATGTGAATAACTCCTTGCTAGCATTATTATAAATGAAAATCATCTGTTTAAAATATATTTCCTAAGACTGGCAGAGGATTGCTAACATTTAGTATAACAGAATAATGTTTGTGGCAGGAAACACAGAATTAATGGAAACTGAAATACCTAACGGTTGTGGAATAACAGACAACCGATCTCGAGTGTGGAAGAATATGGAATAAACTTAAACATTTGTCAATAATACATCATTCTAAGCTTGTCCTTTGTTCTGACAACTGCTCTTGGTTTATGCACTGACACTTATTCAATATTGGTGTATTTGAAGGTTGCAACACACACTATTGCACGTCTATAATGTATGTTTCACTTTCGTACATACTCACACATCCAAAACCCTGTTTCAAAATGTAGTGTAGTGTATCTTAATTTTATTTATAAATCTGTTTTGTGGTTTGTGGTCTGAATAATAAACCGAACCTATCTTTAAAACCTTGGATCATAGTAACTGGCTAATACATTTATGTATTATTAATATATTTTGTAGTCAAAAGCGATAACATCAGCAGAAAGCTCGTTGTTAGTTCGAACATTTTCGTAATGCAGATAAAAACTAAACTATGTTTTATGTATCAGAGAACAGTCAAAACACTGATCAAAATACAATTCTTTCGAAATCACATGCTACCTATAGCAGATCTACCTACATCAATACATGTAAGCTAAAATTGTATTATTAGTAAAAATACTGCAGGGTTTAATTCACTTAGTATATAGTTACGTTAAAAAATAATTAGCATTCAAAGAGTCATTCGCGTAAACTGGACTCAAAGCTGTTTTAACGATGATTGTGCCAAAGATAGTGCTAAGTAACGTTTCAAACGCAAGTCCAGTGAATAGTTTAAATCCAAATAACAACAAAAAAACCCGTAGTTAAAATAGAAATAATATTATAGCTTTAAAGCTCCACAATTTGCATACCACTTAATATGTGAGTTTACTTGATATCATTATATGTAATTTTAAGAGCAATCATATTATATAATAATATGTGATTTATTCAGTTTATTTTATATGCAACATAGTAAGATAAGATTTTAATAATTTCAAGTTAAAGGTAGAGATACACCGACAGCAAAATGAGGTTGTGTATATCTGATCGGTGTCGACTGCATTTTGCGGCTGGTGGGTTGCTACTGAAAATTAACGCATCTCACACACTGCCGTATTAAAGCAGACATTTAAATATAAACATTAGCTATTAATACATATGGAACAATATTTATTATTCATCTATTATGTAGGTAGCTAAAATGAACACATTCACTATTATTTTTTAAATGAATAATCACGTAAAGCACTAAGAAATGATTACGTAGGTAATGTGAATTTTCAATTTTCATTTTGAGGCTGCTAATAGAAAAAGAAATACGTACAATCGCTTGATTCAAAAATCGAATGGCCTTCGAAATTCATAATACGGATTTTAAAATTCATTATTCTAAAAATCCGATAGGTATTTATTTCATGCAAGCTTTAAAAAACAATAGAACTTTCCATCTACTGTCATTTTATGCAAGATTTAATAAAAATAAAAAAACGTTCCATCTAATTTCACTTCGATACAATCTACTTTTTTATAATATGACAATTATTGTCTAATGTATATTTTTTGTTTATTGCCTGCAGGCATGTGATGGCATTATTGGTTCGGCAGAACAACTTTTTTCAATCAGAAATTTTAAAATATATTTTCTCCGTCGACCTTCGTATGATAAATAAATTATGAATATCTCATCTAACAAAATTGCGTGTGGAGTGGGCAAGTTAAAAAAAATATTAAACTACAGTATAACCCCTATTTTACGTTTTTTAAGGGACTGAAAAAAAATCTAATTGGAGGGAAAATGTAAAAGGGGGGTATTTAAAAAAAGAACATTTAAATTTTATGTTTCTAAAAAAATAACGTTTTATGAAAAAACAATATTCAATTAAAATTTTTATTGAATTTTTTTTTATTTTTAATTTAAAAAATCATGTATATTAGTTTGTTGCATTTTTGTTATGTAATTCTCACCTTACGCCGTTCGAATGTCACGACCCAACCATTGTCAAGCGCGCGTAACTCGCATATTTTGCATATTTTCGACGTAAATCGCGGGAAAGAAAAACGTAAATGCGGGTATTAAATGTACTGAAATACATCGGGACTGAAAAAATTACACGCAATTGCCGGGAAAACGTGAATTCCGGGCACGTAAAAACGAGGTTATACTGTATTTACAAAATTAATCAATAATACTGATATACTGTTTAGGGAAGGTAGTATTATTATTAATATTCAAATCTACTATCTTCCAATGGAAAAATAGCAATGATATGCGTCGGATAATAAAAAAATGCATCCCATTGATTAACCAACTCGCAATATCTCGTAGGTATATTATGTTTAGTACCAAACTAACTGTCAGACCGTTGATTTGTAATGCACTCATGATCACGATATAGCACGCGCTAGTTGACCTGAGGTCACACGGCCCAAGGTCACAGTGGTCATCACCATCGTCGCATCTAGGAGCAGGTCCATCCGAGCGGGCGGCACAGTCACGAGGACCTGGGGGCATGCGATCCTAGATTGCTCTGGTATTCTGTTCTGCATTTGCAGCACCGGAAGAGATGGAATCGTACTGTGCGAATATATTACGTAGGTATACATTAATATGACGTGATATTATTTATATGGGAAACTGGCATTGTATCATAATACAAGTGTGCGTGCGATTCGTATAGGTTTTATTTTACGGAAGGAAGGATTCTTGTAAAGTTTGATTTTACAATGTTTTTATTAGGTCGTATTCTTATTTGTCCGGTACAAATCTTGCAATCGATTTTTAACTATCTTCCCGACTAGCTAGACATTTGAAACTTTTAGAATATATCAGAACACGATGCCAATGCATTTTTAATACTTTTAGCCATTTTTAAGTAGAATTAAATTCATTTTCAATTAATTCTGTTTTGTATGAAAAGTTATTTGGGAAGAAATCCGTAATCCAATCCACTATTATTGGTTGCTAGGGTCCTAACAACTAAATTATTAATATATACGTGCGTTACTATGGTAATTAATTTGAGTCTCAAAATGACATTTCAGTATTATTTCTATCAAATACATTTTTTTTTTGATCGTTTAAGCTAGTCAAGTCAAGTTTATAATATGATTCAACAGAAAGTTTAAAAACGTTGTATATAAAAAGTTATTTTTATCTTGTAATTATTTTTATTGAGCTTGACTTATAAGTAATACAGTAAAAATAATATTGTCACGATCTGTAAATACTAGGGGCGGAAAAGGGGTTTCAGGAATATTTCGACAAAAATTAGTCACCCTTGGAGTTAAATTGTTTATAATGTTATCATTTCCACTTCCAGCAATCTTCCAACAATAATTAATCCGTGATTAAGTTTCAATGTTTTTGGTAGGTAATGAATTAATTAGTGAAAAATAACATATTGAACCAGCGGTGATTTTCTTTCACGCAGATTACAAAATCGATTTGTCAGAATATTTAAAAAGAGGCGTCGAAACAGTTCAAACTCATCATACATTATAATATTATATCAAGATCTTAAAAAGTTCATCGGTATTTTTCACAAATTTAGTATAAAAATGTTAACCAAATCATAACAAAATGCATACAAATATTATCGAAGGGGCCTATTACATATTCACTCAAACAGATACAAACTTTTAGACAAAAAAACAGTATTAATATTGTTAATATTATGTGGTACCACTGTCATCTTTAAATATAATTATTTTTAATTGCAGAATGATAGATATACATTGATATTTTACAACGTTTTTATTGGCTCGTATTTTTGTTTGTTCGGTGGTTGTTTATACAGTATAAATCTTGCAATCGATTTTTAACTAACTTCCCGACTAGCTAGACATTTGAAACTTTTAGAATATATCAAAACACGATGCCAATGCATTCTTTTAATACTGTTAGCCATCTTTAAGCAGAATTGAATTCATTTTCAGTTAATTCTATTTTGTATGGAGAGTTATTTTAGAAAAATCCGTAAAAGTAAAAGACTATTATTGGTTGCTAAGGGGGTAGTCCAAGCAACTAAATTATTAATATATACGTGCGTTACTATGGAAATCAAAATGACATTTCAGTATTCTATATTTGTTTGTTTATTTTTTATTTACTTCATATCAAGTACAAGTTTGAGCATATTGAGCATAATAATTCAACAGATTATGTATATTAGGCACGTTGGTATATAATATATATGTATAGTTTTTATTTTATTTTTTTATTGTGTAGCTTCTAAATCTCTAAGCCCGCCACTTAGGGATTGCAATACCGAATGAAAATGTTAATACCGGTTTTTCGGTATTTCTTATTAAATACCGGTATTAATACCGATATTTATTAGACATAGAAAAAACAGAAGTAGGTGCTTATCAATATATATAGCTATTAAAATCTTTTTTAAATATTATTTTATAGAAAAAACCTACATACCTACATTTATTATGTTGACATTTAAAAATATGTACTGATCATAATTGTAGAACTAGTGATTTTTTACAAACTATTTGAATATATTGATAATTTTAAATAAAGCCCTCAAAAGTTCATCAAGTGCAAATAAGACCGGCTGCAGGAAAAACTTCTTAAATTTAACGCTTGTACAGTCATCACTAATTTTAGATTAACTGAACATTTTTGTCACGGATGTTTTCTATTTCGAAATAATATTATGATAATTCATCGCGACAATTACTTATATAAATTATATTTGATGAAATTTGTTTTATATTTTTTCATCTCTGTTGGATTCACTCAATGTATTTGCATTTTAGCAGCACATAACTTATAATTAATTTTTAAAAAACGTAAACGAGTGTGCTTTCTTAATACTGAAAATTCCGGTATTTTGGATTTTTAAAACCGGTATTTCGGTATTGATAAATACTGGAATACCGGTATTGCAATCCCCACCGCCACTGTATTAAACACATATATATAATATGTATGTTGATTATCAATTTAACTAGTTATATTACAACGTTGATGAATTATCGTTAAAACATTAAAAACACGTAATTTGCTATAGCGAAAGATATTTTGACGATGTACTTAGCTGTTCTTTATTGTAAAACATATTAGTTGACTAGGTACATGTAATTCATTTACGAGGCAATTATAAAGCATTATAAGGTGCTTGGTTTTTTTTTCAAAACTTGATTATTATTACGATCAGAAATCCCTCACGAAACGACGCATGCGCAGTGACCAGTCGACCGTGTAAAGAGATATTAAGATCTCCCCTCTGATATTAAATTACAAATTGAAGGAATTTTATCTCAACAAGGACTGTTAAAGCTGGTCTCTGACTCAAGCTATACATAAAATGAATTGATTTTATTATTTTGATTCCAAATTAAATAATATCAAGTTTGATGTAGTGGAGACTATGTACCTACCTACAACTAAAAACCCTTGAAGTCTTCCAAGACAAAATATGGTATACCAGGATGACAAAAGTGCAGGGCCGGAAGTTGTAGTAGACTCAGCCGGCTCTCACATCAAAACTCGTCCGACTGCAACGTGTTGAATACGTCGATGTGATGTCATCGTCATTCACAAAATAATCGTTGCCAAATGGAACTCCGCAAATTGATCGAATGCGACTTTTTAGTTTGAAAAAAAAACATCTACTGTTGCAATCGACAAGTTGCACGATTCTCAGGCTGCGAGTCGAAGACGCCAGGATACATACAAACACCTACGAACTGGTCACTCCTATACCGGCTCGCTGATCGCCGCATCTAAATATGTATACGTTTAGAAGATCAGACAAAGTCGAGACACCGGGTCGACGTTCTTGGAAAATTTGATTTATGGCTGTGCGGCAGACGGGCGAGTTTAAATGTGAGAACCGGCTTACAATGGGCTGAGACTATACTGAAATGATGGGTCTGACGACAATATTTTAATAAAATACTTTAATCCTCTTCTTTGAATATATCCACTCCCCAGTGAGAGCATATAATATAATATACTACACGGCTAGGTCCTCGTTCCTCGCTAGTTTTATTGCCAGTATCCCGTAGCTGTTTTGTTTACACTCAGTGAATGGTATTTGCGGCATTTTAAGACGCCGGAATACAGTTGGCTTGAAGAACAAGTAAGCAAGATTGAAATTCTCCTGAGGCACCAGAAACGCGTGACCGAGCCAAGTCCAATGTCGCCTCTTTACTATCAGAGTATTGGGAGCCTGCTTACTCAGCCCTCTTATCTCATCGTTACTCCTAATATACCGCCACACACTCAGTATCCACTAGGGATTCCAATCCCGGGATCCCGAGCTATTTTCGATACCTATGAATCCCGGGAATGATAAACATAATCCCGAATCTTTCGGGATTGATTTTTTTTATCAATTTTTATGGAAAATAAAATAAAAACGAAAATATAACAGAAAAAATACTTTTAATAACAAATAACTAAATTAGAAATAAACTGAGTTTGAATGAAGTTTGATTTATACCCATACGTAAATTGCCGATTCATTTTATTTTTTCACATAAATTAATAAAAATGAGAAAGATTGGAAAAAAACAATACTTTGCACTATTAACAAAGTAATTCCACCATGGTCTCATACGTTTTACGGCAGTTTCATATTTGGCTGACTAATTAGATTTATGAAGTGGAAAGGCCATAAGTACACCATGATTTGCTTTAATATTTTAAATCTCGCTAACCCGTTCGTTAAGTTTTCACTATCAGCAACAAAAATCTCATATTAAATTCACATTATTATTTATATAACAATATTATTTACTCCATTAAACTTATGTATTGCCAAGATTGGACGAATACAATATTAACAATAAATGTCTTAAATAGTATAAATTATACTAGATTTATTTTTCTCCGATTTTATCAATGTTATTTTAAAATATAAAAATTTTATATTAACAATGGAAAAAAATGCCAATCCCGGGATTGTCAAATTTTAATCCCGGGATCAGAATTTTGGCTCGGTATTGGATTCCCTAGTATCCACCGTAAACATCTCTTCTCGAAGCTCAATATACGGTTGCTCTGAGCCATCTTATGGTGCCATGACTCGCTACTGTAATACAGCAACGTCAGAAATCAAGCGACGAATAGGCGGCATTTTGCTTCAGAAAAATGTTGCCAACTGTATAACTAAATTTCGTAGACTATGCAATGTTTTTTTTTTTAGAAAATACCGGGGAAAAAACCTGTACTTAAAATCTGCATCTGCATCTGCATTCAGCCAACATACTTTACCAATTAATCAATCTCTGCCATACTAATCACATTTCTATTTAAATAACTGCATATAAAGCATTTTCCATGGTGACATGTAATGATGATTCAGGCGTTTCAGATCCAGTGACTGCAGTCATATAAGATAGGATAGAATATCAGCCCTATGCGACATTTCTTTTACCACGGGAAAAACTCGGCTACAAATCGCAGTCCTCAGTTCCCAATGAATACGACAAAATATTCATCAGAATCACCACAGCCTTGCGTTACAAAGAATTTTCCAGGGTTTTTGCAAGGCGGTTTCACAGGCCCTGGTCGAATTCAGATTAGCAATACCCGATGCGGGTAGAAGAATAGTTTTCAATAAAGCATATTCTTTCAGCCGGCACAATTTTCATTTGACTAGCATCAAGTAGAGTAGTTTTCGTGCCAAAGTCCTTAAAGAAACCTCGATAGTAAATGAGAGGTATCCATAAAAGCATTTTCTCAAGCATTTTCTCAAGCATCATTATTATTTGCAACCGTCTTTTTTGATTTCGAATTGATTCATAGATGGCGTCAGGATCTCATAAAAATTTTAGTTTGAACGTCTTGCACTTGCTAATGGTATACATGTTTATCAAGATATGTTTACTAAAAGGTAGGTAAGTATCTGTTATTAATGTTTCAAATTAATATACATATTTATAAGTACAAGACAGTGACGTCTAGGGAACTCAAAAATAATGGGAACTGAAATACATAACGGGTAAGGCGATAGCAGGTAACCGACTCGAGTAAGGTAGAATCCGTATTAAATTTACACACGTGTCAAGAATACGATTTACGTCGAATACTGAAAACTGCTATCGGTTTATGCATTTACGCTCATTTAATGTTGGTGTAGGTGTTAAATCATGTAAATCATGCAATGCAACAGCAGTAAACTAGATATCGTGAGCCCGATAGAACTAGTGAACTGATTTTTTTCAATGGAAAGATATATTCGATGTACCCACGATGGCTGCGCGGCTTAAGCGTCGGCCTATAGCGTCGTGGGTCCCAGGTTCAAATCCTGGGTCTGGCAAGCACACATATTGTTTTTCAATTTGTGTATGAGTCAGAGTATGGACCTACTAGGTTGAGCAAGTGGCTGACATCCATTTCTCTTAAAAACCAAAAAAAAAATCTGTCAATATAAACCTCCACTCTGTGGAAGCCCATATGATCCTATTAGGATCGGACATGGTCAAAACAAAAAAAAGAATGTTGGTGTATTACACACACTATTGCACGTGCATAATGCGTGCTTTATTTTCGTAGGACACTCACACATTCAAAAGCCTGCATCAACATGCGGCGTATTGAATATACCCTATCAGTTTTCTATTTATTATCTGTTCTGTGGTGACGTCCATCGAGGGCACTTCGATGCACTGTTTATATGCGGCAAATAAAGTATAATAACAACATTTTTGACAGAATATTTCGTAAAAATTTGTTATTTTTTTGCCTGTAGTACTGTAAAACGTTGTATTAGTACATATCAGATGTCTAAAGACTGGTATTAAATTTGTCCATCTAAGGTAGGTCGTAGTTATTTATATATAAGGTGTATAACAGAAAAACTCGCATGTTCGTAAAATCATCGAGCGCTCCGGTTCATAAACTTTTCTATTTCGAGCGCTATAAATACTACCACTATAAAAAGGGCTGTGGGCTCCGTCGGCGTCAATGTCTAGTTTATTCACGATAAACCCACCAGTTACGGTTAGGAGTAGACCGGAGCCTGCTGGAGCATGTCGCAGCGTGGAGACCTCTTATGCAATTTACACCACAGCGGTAATTATGGTAATCTTAATGGCATCCACTGGCCTAGATGATCATCGGCTGCTCGATAGCTATGTGTGTTTATATTTTCTAGTCGAGACATGCTGAGCTTCTGAATCTGTGGTGCAGTAAATTATTTTTGAGCTACTCAGGTTTAAAAATTGCAAACAAAAAAAGACATGACGTAGGCAAGGCCTGAACAAAAACGATGCATAAGTGCGATTGAGAAAGTATTCGGCACCCTTATAATCTCTGCGACACGCGCTAGAGTAAGATAAAAGGTTTACAGATTTGGGAGATGGTTTGCTCGGTGTAGCCGCCAAATCTTACCTTATTGCTTAATTGTGCGTCGATAACCGTGTTGCTAAAATAGATATTTTTGTGTTAAACATAAAGTCAGTGTTAAATATTTTTAGTTAATTAAGTAGAAAAGATGGTTCTGTGTGTTGTATTTAAATGTGGTAGCCGTACTGATAAGCAAGAAGATGGTATTACGTTTCATAGGTAAGTTGATACATGTTCGTGATAATTTATTTGTATATTGTTATATATTTTTATATCAAGTGACCGTGTTTCTTTAAAATAACTTAAATTATGAATATTTTTACCTAATAGTTGCATTTTAACCACTTAGAAATACTATATAACGTAAAAAAATAGAAAAATATATTTTAATTCTGAGCGTCTAGTGCGAGCACTAACGAAATGGTCTATGGTCTCGAACATTTGAATACGAATGCGTTCGCTCGCCCACAAAACCAAACGCACGGCACGCAGCTTCATTTAGCAATGCAATTGGGTGGCGTCTAGATGTATCTATAGTCTAAGCATGTAGGTACTTAATTAGAAATTGAGTTAAAAGGAATTTTTAAATAACCATGTAAAATTTGATTCAATGACGTTTTTTAACAGAATTTGATTACCAACATTGCATTATATTTAGTGGATAGTGTATGTTGCCCAAGGTTTCAACACTCCATCCATATTACCGTTAAATCTCTTACACTACGTAATCTAACACACCAATTTCTCGATACTCTAATCATTTGATATGATATTACCATACTGTAAGTATCTGTGAAACTATTATAAGAGTATCATTTCGACTGTAGAAAGGAAAAAAAGCGTAACCCTCGGTTTTTCAAAATATGTTTTATTGCATAATAACGTTGTATACGATTAAATACACGTTGTGTCCAAAGCATGTAAGCTGCAAATGCCGATTTATTATCTAAATTGAAAAACTACTTAACCATCATTTTTGTTGTTTTTTTTTAATTAACTCAATAATTAATATCAGATTAAGGATATAAAAACCAAATTATTAATCATTATGCACTTCAAGGTTATGTCTATTTTGTATTTTAACCTTTGCCGAAAACCATAACGAAAAGGTTTTTGTGCGTCCTGTAAAATTTGATTTGTATGGATTACGCCCTTGTTACTTTCCACAGTAAATTTGTTTACTTTCATTACCCGATTAATAAACGATTTATTTAACATTTGTCTTCTCCCTGTCTCGCTCTCTATTACACGTTTTCATATATTTTCATGCGTTACAGATAATCTAAGAAACATATTTATTATTATTAAGACCATGTCCTATCCTAATAGGATCATATGGGCCTCCACAGAGTAGAGGTTTGTATTAACAGATTTTGTTTTTTACGAGAAATGGATGTCAGCCACTTGCTCAACCTATTAGGTCCATACCCTGACTCACACACAAATTGAAAAACAATATGTGTACTTTCCAGACCAAGGATTCGAACCTTGGACCTACGGCGTGATAGTCCAACGCTTAAGCCGCGCGGCCACCGTGGGTGTAAACATATAATGTAATATAATTATAATATGCAGTGATATATTTAGGTATGATACCTTTTAATTTACACACTTTTGAATCTATATACATGGTTAATACATAAGAATATGACCATCAGAATAACCTGCAGATGCAGGTATTTTTGCTAGTTTACTATTATTAGTCTTACTTACATTTAAATGTTGTAGAAGCTCTGGATATGTTCATGCATTTTGTGATTCTTGTATTAATCACATTTTGAATAGTAAATGCACTCATTATCTGTAATAGTACCCTTGAGGGAAATTTGTTGATTTAGCGTGCAGTAGGCCGCAAAAAATATATTAATGTTCAGCATAACCTATCTAACATCATTACACACGAAGCTAAAGACACCTACTAATATATTTTATACATTGAGATTAATTGACATTTAACAATGTTACACAATATAATAATATACACTACTATGTAATAGAATGAGTGATATGACGTAACTGTTAGATAATAAGGAGATTATTGTCACTTGAGTCTGTAGCCTATTTGGTAAAGCTTTCAACCCATTGGATCGAAGGAAAGAATTTTTTCGAAAAAGTATAATTCAGACACTGTTAGAGATTATCTCAATTAACGTCGAATCGGTTAAACCAGTTGTTGAACCAATCAGACCATCCGACCTGGTCACCACAAAGTCCAATTATGTTGCATTTAAAAAAAATGCGGTGTCACACTGTCAACGCGAAGATCTCTTTACTTACTTTATTTCCATTTTTTTTTAAATTTTGCCTCAATATGTTCGTATTTTCCATGGGCACTTTTAACTAAGAGTAATGTAAATTCAGTCAAAGCACACTTTAGTAGATGATGACCTAAGTATTTAGTAACTACCAGTGGCGAAGATTCCATACTAGGCGATTATTTGAAGCCTACCTTCTTAAGAAAAAGATTTTTTAATTGCATATTGACTTATTTATATAATCACTTGATTATAATTCCATAAAATAATTTATTTTGCCAACGAGAGATGCCGCATGTGTAGGAATGTATTACACAGATAATTACAAAACAATCTGCAAAGGTTTTAAACAATATACCACAGCGCGCCATCTATCTTGACATAAAAATAAAGATCGGATTATGTTCCAAATAATTTTCAATTTTTTTTCATATGGACTTTACGTCACGTAACCCCGCCCAATCTATCGAATTGTATGGACTAAGGTAAGCTCCGATCGCATAGCCTAAAACTATATAATTAATAATTAGATAGCTTAAAAAAATAATTTCTATGGTGTTCAATCGAATATTAATAAATATAGACTGTTTTTTTTTTATTTTTTAAATAAAAAGAATTTTTATCTAATGATTTTTGATGTGTATAAATGTTTTGAAAAAATACGCAATTTAAACTGATCGCTTAATTTTATGTCATCAGTGAGTTTTTGAAGTTTCATTAAATTAGTGTGTAGGTACCTATTCATTTGTAGTAATATCGTATTGTCTTCTCATTTCTCGTAATTATACCTGACAAGTGTGTTCTTTTTATCAGATCTCCACAGCCTACCTCCTTCCAAAAGTCACCCTTCGCCACTGGTAACTACTCCTGAAATATTCCCAGTCGTAAAAAAATACTGATGCTTTATTTTCAACCGTAGTTACGTAGGGTCACGTGAGACACCTGTTTAAGATCGGGTGTGGTTTGGTGGGGCCATTAACTTCAATGTTACAGATTATGTATATTCAATGAAGAACGTTGCATTCTTAAAAATTAATTGTATTCTTAGATTAAAGTTGAAATATTAACTATAGAACAATTATTGAGGGCTCTGGAAACATAAACGGCAGTCTCCATTTTCGCAATATATTGGCAAGTCATTAAAAATGTCTTACGTCTTTCTTATAGGTGTAATTTCTGAAAAAATAATATAACATGATATTTATTATCAGTATATGTGTCGCTACATTTCAAAATCAGCCAACTCCACCTTTAGATATTTTTGACTTTTTTGTGAATTCCTGAAGAACTACTGCTTTCTAACATTTCTACATTATCAACATGTGGAATTTATTAATTTTAAATATTCTATACTCGAAATAACATAAACTTTCACCCTTATGACTGTGTATTTGAGAAAACAAAAAGCAGTTTTCCTCCTTTTCATCTATTATGGACTTGGCTGATTTTGATTTTTGTTTTAGCGACACAATTATAAACAAAATTTCAAAATACCTTTTTTCAGAAATTATACATACAAAAAAAATATTTTTAATGACTCGCCAACATTATTGCGAAAATGGAGACTGGTGTTTTTGTTTCCAAAGCCCTCAATTATGTATGTTATCATAAGACTACAGAAATGATTTAGTATCCTTTATCTAGATTTAAATTTCATATCAAACTGATCGTCAATCATCCTAAATGTGAAACACTGCTTAAATTTAAAAAAAATCTTAGTACGTACCTACTAAAGTATTAAGTTTTTGATGTGATTATTATTTTCAAAATGTGCACTGGCATAATTTTAATCGGTGACTGCTTAACATAACGAGTTTTAAAATGATTACTCTTTTATATAATCTGATTCATGAAAAGCAATATAATATAAATTTAAAAATATATTACAAAATTATAATATTAATTATATTAAACTCCACAGGTTGTTTTATTAGTCGATAGCTATTTCGGTTGTAACTCCATTATCAAGACTACAATCATAAATGACAAGTCTTTGCTTAAGTTTAAAACTCATAAAAAGAGACGGAAACATCCTTCTCTCTTACCCTAGGACTAATAGAGAATTTTACATGATTTCTCATTCAAATAATTAAATATAATTAATTGTATAAAAAAAAACTTCTTTTAAAAATAAATAAAGAATTATCTTCGTATTTATTAAATTACACATAAAATTCAATATAAATATTATAATATTAAGTATATGTAATAGGTTCAAATTGATAATTTTCTTGTATGTACCCACTTAATGTGATTTTAATTGGGTAATTTATTATGGCAACGCTTTAAACTGTAGGTAAGGTACGTCATCTATCCACAATACCAATATTATCAGTAAAATGTATATTCAAAAAAATGTGAAATAATTATTTTTAATTGATATGGTTTTGAAGTCATCATCAATCTGAATCTATCTACTGCTGGACGAAGGTATCTCCGAACTGATTTTACTTCCATCGGTCCTGTACGTTGCGTTGCCACGTACTTCTGCAGAATTTAACCATTTCATCAATTCAGCGGCCTATAGGTCTATCATGCAGACGTTTTGTACCTCTAGGGCAGTGGTAGGCAAACCGCGGCTCGCGAGCCACATGTGGCTCTGCCACAAATGACCACGTACGGGCTAAAAAAGTGAAAGATATAACAGTCAAAATGTCTTCGAATATAATCAACTAGCAAGTTGAAGATCTCAAATTGGTTTCAGCTTTGTCAATAGCAATTAACAAGTCTTGAGTAAGTTATGGAATTGGTGATTATGATTATCAACTCTATTATAGATAAAGCTTATAAATAAATAATTCTGGAGCTCTAAATTTGAATATCTCTGTGATGATATGGACATATTAGAGAAAAACAAATGTGAACATGTTTCACAGCACAAGTTTAGTAGCTTTAAAAGACCTGGAGAAGGAAGACATGATGATTTTTAATACCTGGAATATTATTCTTGACTCATGTTATCAATTGAAAAAAACTTGCGTTTGCTGTTCTTTCCCTATCCCTTTCCGGTTCTACATATTCATGCGAACATTTTTTTTTCAAGCATGAACCTTATCAAGAGTAAATTGAAAAGTCGTTTTATTGATGAGAACCTGGAATCATGCCTAAAATTAAAAACAACAGCATACAAACCTGACTTATCCAAACTTTTCAAGGAGATGCAATGCCATTGTTCACATTAAGTGTTTGTCAGTCATTGTTATGATTTAATTTTATGGATACCTTACTTACAATTTAATTTTTGTCAATAAATAAGATCATTATTAAGAATGACATCACGTCAACAGTGTACCTACCTATATAGTAAGTTTAAGAAATGTAGCTCTCAAAATAAATCTCAATCGTTGTACTGTTGATATTTGACTCTGTTGACTAATGAGTTTGCCTACCACTGCTCTAGGGTTCCACTAGATGACTATATTTGTCCAGCGATTGGTTTTGAAGTAGTATATATTATTCTTGTATTTATTATATTGGCTGTTTGAAGCTTTGTCGCTATTTACACGCAATCACTCTACGAAGAAACCTACATAACCCATACCTAGGCTTGCCATAATTATGATACTCTAAACCGGGACAGGACTGGGATATATGGCAAAGAAACAAATTTAACCACCAAAAATTGTTTTATTATTAAAAGTATGTACAAAAGAGGAATTTCTGCTGCAGCAGAAATTTAAATTATCTTAGACTATAGATACATCTAGACGCCACCCATTGCATTGCTAAATGAAGCTGCGTGCCGTGCGTTTGGTTTGTGGGCGAGTTTAAGACTGATTTTAAAATATAATTTTCTATTTTTTTACGTTATATAATATTTTTAAGCGGTGAAATGCAACGATTAGGTAAAGATATCCATAATTTAAGTTATTTTAAAGAAACACTAGGTCACTTATATTAAAATATATAATAATATACAAATAAATTATCATGAACATGTATCAACTTACCTATGAAACAAAATACCATCTTGCTTATCAGTATGGCTACCACATTTTAATACAACACACAGAACCATCTTTTCTACTTAATTAACTACAAATATTTACCACTGACTTTATGTTTAACACAAAAAATATCAATTTTATCAACACGCGCTCGCAGGTGATCGACGCTTAGTTAAGCAACAAACTAAGATTTGGCGGCTACACCATAGCAAATCATCTTACACATCTGTAAACCTTTAATCTTACTCTATTGCGTGTTGCAGAGATTATAAGGGTGCCGAATACTTTCTCACTCGCACTTATGCATCCTTTTTGTTCAGGCCTTGTAATTGTACCATTCGTACTTTTCGCTAGAATGAACTTTTTTCGCACCCTTCTCCACCATCTCATCATAGTATATAAGCTACTGCGGTAATCCATGACAATTTATTATTGACAATAATTTATACGTAGAAAAGCCGGGACAAAATGCTAAGCCGGCCGGGACGCCGGGACAAAATGTCAAGCCGGCCGGGACGCCAGGACCAATGTGTGAAACCGGGACATATGACGCCTACCCATACCCTTTTTAGCGACTTTTCTGCGGGTGACGTCATTCTGGTTTTTCGTCATATTTTCCTGATCTTTTGTTTTGTTCGAGATAACATATTTATACATAAACACACATACGTTTGAATTAATTCAAGTCTGTAGTCTTCTGATCAAAAGACACATAATCACTGCTCTACAATGGGCGTCACTTAACCAATCACTCTGCGCCTGCTGGTTTAACTTGGCTATTGAAAATTTATAGTAATCTCATGCGTACGGATGTAAAGAAGTTTCTAAAAAAATATATGCCATTTTAGATTATTTACAATCAATTAAATAAACCCATTACTAGTCCATCGGATTAAACATTACACATTACTTAGGCACCTGTTCTTCAAGTCGAGCTGTTCCGTTTTAAGCCCATCAGTATTGATTTGCATTTGTAACTGTCACAACATATGATATAGTTTTTTTTCCTTTCAAATATACATTATAACCAGACCACTTTACTGAAAACGTACCTTCGGGCGATTTTGTGATTTACGAAATAATGTTGCTGATCTTTTAAATAGTGGCAACTTCGGCATACTAAGTGAGGTCGTACATAGATATTCAACGTAAACATGCCATGTCAATTAAATCGATGAAATTTATTTATCATCTACAAATAATCGTTCCTCACATGTTGTGTTTGTTTGCAATATACATTAAACTATCAAAATAATAAACCCATACAATCATGTAATACTTAATAACAACCATAAAGCATTTATTATATATTAATCAATTATGTATCCATATAAAATTATACTTAGTTGTTGGACCTTATACCAAAGTAAAATAACAAACAACTACAAATGGCGATCCTGACAGAAAATGGCGAACAACCACAGATGTTTTTACGAGAAATAAGTGGTAAAACATAAAACGCCATACTTTTTTACATGGAATAGGAAGTCATCAAATCGTGTCTATTTATACAGTAACCAAGAATATACCTAACCCCGTATAATAAAAATTGATTACGGCTATATTGTTACTTTTAACAAAATATTTTAACGATAAATTACAAAAGACAGTGTAAAGCGGACTGAATCTCAGGCACCAGAGAGACCATGGTATTATTGAGCACTTTTTTGAGGTTTGAGGAATTGCGGTATATTACATATTCATAAAATTAATAAATTTATTATCGTTTAGATCAATATCTGTATACATATTATAAATATAGTTGATCGTGATATAGATAAGATGGTTGCTGGGTGATAGTTTTCTCATTTTGTGTCAGTACACAGTATAATATTGACAGAACTAAACCTGTGCTACTCTTGCTTTCGCACCCGGGGAATAATAGTGGCACAACTCGAAAAAGTTTTTTTTGCAGGAGAGCAGTTTGAATATTTTATTTTGGTGTGTTAAATCAGTTTTTTTTTAAATATACTTTATAATAGCGTAAAGTTGGCACACTTGAGTCGTCTCATTTTGAATGTTATCCGCAATGACAATGGCACAATGATCATTGTGCCACTATTTCTGCTTGAATTCAAGTAAAATGTTATAATATGATAATGACAAAAATGCCTTTTCTTGGAAATCTTGGAACATTTCTGCATACTTAACTCAAAAATTACAAATTTGGACTTGTGCCACTATTTTTCCCCGGGTGCGCTTTGGTCAGGTTATTTGGAGTAAGCTCTGTTTTTTTCTATTCCGAACTTTATTTTGACATATAGACAAACAACTAGATAGTCCAATGCAATAACATACAATAGATTCTGTCACGAATTTGCGTTAGTCTAGTTTGTTAGTTTGACCATCCCTGAAACCTTTCATCATCTATTTCTAGCACAAAAACAATCAAATAATTGCGTCTATACTAGTCTGTGTCTTTCTCCTACCCAATTGTTAGAGACATATTATATTATTATACTAATCGGAAAGACAAGAGATCTTACATTATGAAAATTATATTTGAGGCGTCTAATTCCAAAAAGCGATAAGTCCACATTTGGTCAAAATCGAGAAAAAAATATTATAAACGTATTCTTTGTATAATTTTAAAGCTTGGTTGATTTCGCGCGTGTTTAAGTCAACCAGTAAGGGAACGTTCAATATTGAAAAGGGTGTCTCCCATGCTGTAGCATCTGGTAAACTCACGACGGTGCCACGGAAATATGTTCCTTATGCGGAGTAAATTAAAAAATTAAGTACATATAGCGCTACGTCCAATTTTATTTTGCCTATATTTATTACATTTAAAAGTTTATCGGCTGAAACAAATTGCCATTTGGTTCTAATTTCGACATAGTATACAACGAAAAAAATAATCTCACGTTAAAACATAAAAACGTTGTTTCCCGAAAATATTGAATTGTGGACTTGTCGCTTTTTGTAATTAGACGCCTCATTTAAAGTAGCATGCCTTATTTGTGAATAAAATAATGATAAAAATCAATTGTTAGAATATTAATTGATGAAAAATTCTTACAAATAGCTAAATCCAGTTATTTAAGTCTAAAGTATTTGAAAACCCACCTCGCGTATTATTTAGTAGGTGTCGATGCCATATAAATTATTCTAATCAGCAATCGATCAAGAGCGGGCTGAACACCGCATTAAAATTACAAAAACATGTTCTCGAATCAAATAATTATGAATGCATATGGAGCAACTTTAAAAAAAATAATCTAAGATTATATAAGAAATGTGGTGTACGTTTTTTTTATTAGTTTTATAATATATACATTTCCATATTAAAGCCTCGTTCGTAGATCGAGTTGATTTGCATGAAAATCAACGTAAATATTATATCAACGTGCAGTAAAAGTAGTTCAAATGGTTGAATATAATAGTTTTGCAATATTTTTTTTTAATTTCACATATTTGAGGTATTTGTGTTAATTAAATTCAATCCATTTTTCATTTACATGCGTTAGTAATGAAAACAATTTATAAAATAACACTCACGAAACTCACTCTCATACTTTTGCAATATTTTATTAAACGAACTCGTTTAACACAAAGTTGCTTTCTTCCCAATTTGGCATCACTAATGTTATACCCCGTTTACACGTGCATGGATTTACTACTGACAGTACATATTACGAGTATTACGGCCATAACAAGAAAATGTACGTGTAAACATTCGTCACTGTACAGGCCAATTGCCGTAACCCTCACTTTTCACCAAAGTGACAATTTGATGGTAATGGACTTTTTGCGTACTCTTGAACTGGCCAAGTATCATAAATCCCAAAAAAATATTTCAACATATCAAAATAATTAACTATTTCTTTTATTCAATGAATAATTCACAAGAATTAAAAATGTACCATTCTAATTATTGAACATACATAATTTTGAAAAACACTTCTGAGAAAATATATTATAACCAAAAAAAAAATCTTTTTGACAAAAGTAAGCCACCCGGCTGGAATCGAACCAGCATCTCTTGGGTTTACGCCCCGTAATAGTTAATTAAAAATTATTAGCAAGTTCAAGTAAGTTACATCATAAAAATATTGGTGAAAGCCGTGAAGTCGGTTAGTAATTAAACTAGTAGGTACCTACTTTGATTTAATAAACAAAAACCTAACCTAACCTAACCTAAACTAACCCAAACTAACAAATAATCCAGTATATCGGGTATTTTAAAAATGTGTTTTCCGCTGTATTCCTCATACTCGAACTGTACCAAAATAAATTATGTGTTACATGTCACACGCCAAAAATACACTCTGATCTGATTTTCCAAACGTGCCTAAAGAAGTATATCTTCAAAAATATATTCAAACGGACAGGATTCTAAGAATTGTCTTCGAAATCATTAATTAATTTAATCGCTATCATATAGGTCAGCACAAGCAATGTGCATTGCTGTGTGATATTAGGAAATCATCCATTTAACCTGCATACTAATAACAATTCACGTATAAAAAATGAAATATTTATAATATACGTATTATTTAAGTTTAAATTGGATGTAGACAGTTTGATGAATTACTTAATATCATGTTTGACTTTAACGCAAGATGTCAAAATAAAAAATAAGTAATTCACAAGGCAGTTTTTTGTATTGCCACTCAGAGCTAGAAACTTGAGAAAACATTGATTATTTTAAAATCGGAACAATTGATTCCAAATTTAACACCCGAACCAAAATCAGAACCATTTAAAAATGATGAGATTCCACAAATTCTATTGTTTTATCATTTTTGGCTATCATTAATTCACTCATTATATAGCCAGATGTTAAGAAAAATAATTAATATATTTCAACACAATATTTTACAAAAGTTTTTTTACTAATATTGTTTTATGTTTTGTCCGTTATGTCCGTTAAAGATGCCTTGAAAAAATATCAAAAATGCATTATTTTCGATTTTTAAGAGTATATGAGAGAAATACATAGAATTTCTTCTTTCTTCTTTCGACCATGTCCGATTCTAATAGGATCATAATATGATCCTCAACAGAGTGGAGGTTTGTATTGATTTGATTTTACAAGAAATTGATGTCAGATACTTTTGCTCTACCTATTAGGTCTATACTCTGACTCATACACATCTTTAAAAACAATATGTGTACTTGCCAGACCCAGGATTTAAACTTGGTACTCACGACGCTTAAGCCGTGCGGCCATCGTGGGAGACAATAATTAGGTAAATATAAGTTAGTATTAATAGAATCAGTACCGAATCCTGGAATAATTTTTGACTTGATGGAACCTAGCCCGGAACAAAAACATTTTTAAATAATTGAAGGTTCTAACAGCTCTCTCTAAATTAAACTTCATAATATTTTCATTAAAACTCAACAGGTAAGATTAAATTCGAATTATCTAAATGTTAAAATTCGGTGATTCCCATCTTTTTGATTGGAGAAACCCCTTAAAATGTATAAAGGGGTCTTTATACCTGTCATAATATAATATGTATTGAATGGGTTGATAACAGGTCGTTTATAGGACGTGTTAAATTATCATATTGATGATACTATGTATTATTTTGGTAGATAGTGTAAAGAAAATATTTTGATATATACATACTGGTTAGAAAAATACGTTGTGTAGATAATATAATTATTTTATGTAGTTTATTATCAAAGTTGTTGAGGAAAAAGTAAGTCATCTGCAAATTTTAAATATTATGGCATAAATAAAGCAAGCTCTTGCACATTCTCGCGCAACCGATGTTCGGAATCACTGAGTTAAATAAATATTATGTTAATATTTTTTTTTTTGTATCCCAATTAAAATTAATCGTAATGATAGTTTCAAATTATTCTACTTTAAAAGATTTCCAACACTGGAAAGATGCTCTATCTGTATTTTAACGACTAAATAAAATAAAAACATGAAAAATATGAGAAGATTTTTGGCGATGTAATATTATGTAAATAAATTATTAATTTTGGCCAATATTGATTTGCACCTTGAAATCGATTGAATTTGAAAGTATTGTTTACATTTAGACGTTAACGTGTTTACGATATTATGTAATTAGTTTTAAGCTCCTTATTTTTATGCCATATCTACCCATTATCGTACTATTATACAACATTCCGAATTTCAAAGTAGGTCATACCTACCATACTTTGCAAGTTTATAAGGGTTAATAAACACTAGCCATGTAATATGATGTAATACCGACAGAATATTATAACTTGATAAACACAAGTGTTGGGCATCAGGCGGTCATTCGACTATGGATCTACGCCGGATATCACACACAAGACGTCAAAAACTCATAAAACGTCATAAACTAATTAAAATGATATCACCAAAAATGTATAAAAAGGGACACGCACCTCACTCCCGTCGTCTAGTATTTTTAATTCTTTGTAAAGCGTATTATCTTGTCTGCTATTTATGTTTATTTCCGTTGAATAAAGTTTAATGCTTTAACTTTCGTGAAAGCTTATTGTTTCCCAATCATCTTCTCGCCATCTAGTTTAAATACATCCTTGAAGGTAAATTACCTAACAATTACCTTCAAGACAATGGTCTTCAAACGTAACAGCTGTGAATACTACTCAGGAGCTGCACAGAAGTCCAGTCTTTGGTAAGGAGACGAAGGAAGGATAACACCATCAAACCACATCAGGTTCTTGTCAACCCAAGCTACCTGTTGCCTTTGCCTTCCTCCCTGAGAGACGTATCAATACCTACGTCGGTGGTGAGTTGGTAGAGATGATGTGACCAGAATTGGCCAAATTTAATGTTTTTATTTTTCTGACTATTTGTTTTCATTTTCTATCGTCGATTCAATTGCTGATACAGAGCATGCGTCTCTACACCTACATTTCGAAACCTTCAAGTTTTCTGAGCGTTTTTTTCTGTACAAGTGTCCATACCTCCATTTCATGTAATAGGAGAGAAAATAGATAGCACTAACCATTAACATTCTGAGTTCCGGGCATAGATCGTGACTATATAGTATTCATCAGTCGTATAAAAGCCTGGCCATGGATGTAGTTGACCAATTCGGATTTGAAAAATTATCACGGGGAACACATATTAAGAGCGTACATAAGTGAAACGGCAAATAATTTCCAACTGTACGTAGAACGAAATTACGGCCGCGTTGTCATTCGGAGAGCGATAGTCGAGGCGTCTGCACGTCGATTCGTTTTGTCATGGCGTCGGATGAAAATATTCTTAAATCGTGTAAAGATGACTAAAAAACTTTACGTATATACTTAAAAAAGAAAACATGTCAATGAATATACTATTATTATTACGAATATAATAATAAACATAACATAAAAAGGACGCATGTTGAACTTTTATGACAAACTATATTTCGTTCGGCTTCAGTCATTTGCACCCGCGACCCGCATTCCGCGCATCGCTTAGTCACGATCTTTTTAGACCATGCCTCAGCTGAGGGTATAAAGCATTCTATATCATTTGTAGTGGCTTATATTTACGTACCTTAAACTGTTTAAAATTTCTTTGTTATATTTTTTACATTAATAAATACCTAATATCCATAAATTATACTCGTAGACAAATTAATTGATTTGATAATATTTAAAAGTAATGAGTATAAGTGTTCGATTCATTTATTTTAATAAATAAATCCATGACTTACTGCTCTAGTTTTTGTGTATTTAAATCACATAATTTATTTATGTAAATAACTACCGTCTAATATATTTATAAACGTAATTATATATTCACTATAAACTAAGTTAAATATAAAATAGATCTTAACTTGTATTCATTAAATCAATTCTAAATTATTATACTAATATACAGGTTGCCCCAAAATAATATGAATTCCAATTTGTAACTTTAAAACGAATGTTATATAATTATCTAAAACATGAATAAACGCTTTATTTAAGTATATATTTTTTTAATATCGGTCAAATGCCTTCCCGCTTGTGCTTGAAACCATGTGCTCTTCTAGTGACATTATTCATGGCAATTCTTAAACGTTTTCTTTAAGAACCTCTATGGATTAATCATTTTGTATTAATACACTTATTATTTAAGGGAATGGGACAACTGGGCGCCGCACTGTCAAATTAAATAAATATACGTTCGTTACGATAGATAGTAGACGAGGAATTTTTATCACTTTATATCTACTACTTAAGTAGTTTTAATTCATTTTGCTTTTAACATAATGTTTTTTATTGTGGATTGTGAATTATCATGCCTGAGACTTTATATTAAATTAAAATAAATTTATTGTCGTCGGAACTAACTGGAATAATATGCACAATTAAATCAGTATTTACGTGTAGATATTTAAATTCTCACCGAGTATTAAATAATAATATTAAACATATATTTTTAAAAGTACCTACTTATAATTGACGATTGATTGATTTCATTCGACTGCATAGTGCCCAGTTGTACCAGCGCTGAATCATTCTAGACCAGCAATACTCAACCTGCGGCCCTTTGAGCTTTTATGTGCGGCCCGAAACACATTTATTATCAGGAATTTCGTATATCTTGAGATTCGTTTCGACTTTGACGCACAGATAGACACCCGAAGAGGATTGTCAGTATGGTCCACATCATATCTGGTATAAGAGTACACACGATTAATTTAAAAACACGCATAATTTTTAAAATCTCAATTTTTTTTTGTGAAAAAGGGGGGGTTTCATGATTTTTTTCGTCACACCAGTAGTGATGCGGTCCGCGTTACTTTACAAATATATGTATTTGGCCCGAAGAAAAAAAAGGTTGAGAATCATTGTTCTAGACCCATATTTGTGATTACCCCAAAGTAAATAGTCTAGGAAAGTGAAATTCGTTGACAATAGTTTTGTCGCACATACAAATATTATAATATAGGTATACAAAGAATACATACCTTCCTTGCTAAAATTATATCAATAAGTTAAGATTTTTTCGCGCCACCCCGTACATGTTTGAAATTAAAATATGCAGGTATTTAAATAAAAAATAAACTATATATCGATAAACTTCTGCGTAATTAAAAAATATATTTAGTATGTATCTAACTTTAATGAAAGGTTATAACTATACAGTGCGTCAAATTCAGCATTCTCCGTGTAACCCCAAATTAAAATTAGTTAAAATTATTATATTTTTAAACTAGGTACCTATTAGACTATTAAATATGTTAAATTTTAAAGATAATATAACATTCCAAAATGCAAGCATGTAACATTAATTAAATAAATAAATTTGAAGTGTGTATCGCTACCTGAAAGCAACAGAGGGATAAGACAAAAATACTAGTTTCAAGATAATTGAACTTCAATGTTTGTATCATCTAAATGAAATAGCTAAATATAATATGTTCAATATAACACAATTTGAAAACACTGCCTACATAATATAATTATACACTATAAAAAACACCCGACAAGACTTGAACCCGTATATGCTGGATTCGCACCAGTATGATTTTCCAATAATTAAGCTACGGGCATCTTACTAAATTACGACGATTTAAACTAGTAGTTGCTTGAAATGCTTATCGGCGTTACGATGCAAAACGATTTTTTCTAGTATGTATATGTAGGAGACGTTTTCAAATTATGTATTTTCAATATGTAGAATGTTACATTCTCAAATATTATGTACATACAAGAAATAATTTATTAACTGTATGTTTGTTTTGTTTTTCTGCGGTATTACATTAAAAAAACATCTCAGTGATTCATTATGTAGGTATAACTTTCAGCAATCTATTGGCATACTTATCTCAAAATGGACTTTCTTCACTTTATCTCACTGTTGGTTTTAGGTAGCAGCATAATCAAAAGTAGAATAATTATTCATAATTAAATATTTGCAATTATTATACATGTCGTTGGTTATTATTAATTCATTATTTTATAATGTATACATATTGGCGGATGTTTAAGGGTGAATTTTAATGATATTTAGTAATAATAATGGATTACATAATGTTGAAAACACTTCTGAGAAAATAAAATATAACCAATAGAAAAAATCTTTTTGAAAAAAGTAGGAATCGAACCTACATTTCTCGGGTATTTCGCCCATGTACATAGACCACTATGCTAAAGGAGTTATACCAGGACTCGAAATGGACTGGAACGCACCGGAGCGCCGTTCTGGTTCATACAATCTACATAATTATCGCTCCGTCTCGTGGAAATATTAATTTGATCGTCTGAGCTAGATATTTCATATAATAAAAAAAATAACACACTTATTTTTATAAATCACATTTACAATTAATGTACGAGGGTGGGTCAATAATTCCTTAGAAAAAAGCATTAAAACAGTTTTGATTTTTGTATTTTTTTTTTATTTCTCAACATAATCTCCTTGGATCTCAATACACTTGGTTAGACGTTTCTCAATTTTTTTAAACCGTCAGAAAAATAAGTTTTCGGAAGGTCCTCAAAATAAGCATTTGTCCGATCGATGACTTCTTCATTTGAAAAAAAACGTTGTCCACTTAGCCATTTTTTTAAGTTTGGGAAAAGGAAAAAGTCACTGGGGGCTAAATCTGGCGAATACGGTGGGTGGTCGACCAATTCGAACTTCAATTCTTCAATTTTAGCCATTGATCGTAAACATGTGTGAACACGGGCATTGTCCTGATGAAAGAGGATTTTTTTCCTGTTTAAATGAGGCCGTTTTTCTTCAATTTTGTTTTTTAGCTGGTCCAATAAAGATGCGTAATAATCCCCTGTTATTGTTTTTCCTTTTTCCAAATAGTCAACGAAAATAATTTCACGTGCATCCCAAAATACAGTAGCCATAACCTTACCAGCTGATTTTACGGTTTTCGCCTTCTTTGGACATGGTTTGCCTTCGCAATCCACTGCTTTGACTGTTCTTTCGTCTCGGGAGTATAGTGGTGTATCCATGTTTCATCTACAGTCACAAAGTGACGGAAAAATTTATCCGGATTGCGTTGCATGAGCGACAACAGGGCTTTAGAGGCCACCACCCAATTGCGTTTATTGTCGACTGTGAGCAAACGCGGCACCCATCTTGCAGAAATATTTTTCATGCCCAATTTGTCATGTAAAATAGAAATGACGCTACCTTTTGAGATCCCTGTAACCTCAATTATCTCACTCAACTTTAATCTTCGGTCACTTAACACCATATCGTGGATTTTATTGATCATTTCTGGTGTAGTCACCTCTACAGGACGTCCTGAGCGTGGTTCATCTTTTGTTGATGTACGACCACGTTTAAATTCATTTAACCAGTTATAAATAGTTGCAAGTGAAGGAGCAGATATGCCGTGAACTAAATCCAACTCATTTTTTATTTCCTTTGCTGTTAACCCTTTTATATTAAAATGTTTAATAACAGCTCTAAACTCAATTTTCTCCATTTTCCATTTTTCCATTTTCCACAAGCAAAATTTTTTTAAATGTACGAGAAACACACAACAACCCGACCAATCTGATTGAAACTTCGCAGCATACTAAATCGGTAGTGCCGCTGCATGAAAACAAACCGCTTACAGTACTAGTCGCGCCACCTGTCGGCTTTTCTAAGGACTTATTGACCCACCCTCGTAGTATAGCATAATGCAGTTGATATTTTCGTAAAATTATCGAGCGCTCCGGTTCGTAAAATTTTCCATTTCGAGTGCTGAGTTGTATTTTAAATCATAGTAGGTATTACTTTAATTACTAAACGACGTCACAGATCACTCCAAGATTTTTTGTTATAACTTACTTGAACTTGCTAATAATTTTTAATTAACGTTTTTTTTTATTCAACGAATAATTCACAAGATTTTAGAATATAGCATTCTAATTATTTAACATACATAATTTTGAAAACACTTCTGAGAAAATACATTATAACCAATAGAAAAAATCTTCTTGAAAACACCCCGCAGGAATCGAATCTGCATCTCTCAGGTATCGCGCCCATGCACATAGAACACTATGCTTAAAGGAGTCATACTTAATTATGACAAATTTTAACTAATGGTTTTTAAAACTCACAGAAGCGCTTTCCAAATTGAACTACTATTGGCGATCGGCTTTTGTATTTTAAATCAAATCGTGTCTGACTTTTTTAAAAAATATTTTTTCTATTGGTTATAATATATTTTCTCAAAAGTGTTTTCAAAATTATGTATGTTCAATAATTAGAATGTTACATTCTTAAATCTTGTGAATTATTTGTTAAATAAAAAAATAATTAATTAATGATGGATTACTTACATATAAAATTTCGTTGATAGTATCATGTATTGAATTAATACAAATCTACTTTTGATTCTTAACTCATCACTTGCAGTTTTTGTTTGTTGGATTGGACAGTATTTGAAAAAAAGTTAATATTAGTTAGCCATAATATTATATTATACAATATATTATTATGACTTCGGCTCAAATCATCTAGACGTAAAATCATAATTAAATCATAGCAACGTTTCGGTTGATCGATTTCTTCTCAATTTTTCCAGCTGCAGACTAGATCGTTGACCTTGAGCGGCCGGCGAATAAACCGCCATCTTTAAATTGGAGATTTAAATGCAGCCAGTGATGAGACCGAGTGACTCGTCTTATTCGATTGAAAGAAATCACCTCGCCACGAGTAACTCGCCTTTTAAACTGGATTCTGATGACTGATATATGGTTAAGTCCATCTATCAGGGATTACTATAGATCTACCATCGTAAGTTGGCGGCCGGTCGAATTTGAAACTAAAATTGTCTATCGAGGATAAATTTGTTACAAATGCCATTTAATTTTACAACATGTTTGGATTGCATTTTATTTGTACAGAAATCTACTACCAATAAAAAATTATAAATTACCATTTTTTGTTAGTTATGGTAATATTCTCAATGTCATACTAGCGCCCTCCCTGAAACGCCAATTTATGATGGTAGATCTATAACAGATTGTTTTAGCCTAAGAAGCTTAAATAACTCCCTAATCTAACGAATTAATATATTTGTAAACTTATAAATGTTAATTTTAAAACGAAAATCCTGCTTTTATACAATATGTTGGCTATTGTTTTCCTTCTGATGTTACAGTTTTTTTTTTATATAACACGTATCCCTTATTATTGTGTCCCCTGGTAAAATTATGTTTTGCTTATATTGCAAATCCGATAAAATAGAGTCATAACTCAAAAAAGTAGATTTTTCAGTAGAGCCAAAAAACTAATCCGAAAATGGTCAAAATGGTCCCGTATTATTATTTAGAACAATACATGTTATATATATATATATATTTAGATTCTTCGTGAAAAATGCTATGTTACATTGTAAAAAAAACTCATTTTATAGAAATAAAATCGTAAAAAACTTGAGTTGTAACACTTTTTTATATACGTTTTGGGAATATTTCAACAAAAAATATTCAATTCGAATTATGACAATATAATCACTTTCCACTTTATGACTATATTAAATAATATAGTATCTCAAATGTTGAGATATGAAATACAATACGTGCACACACCGACGCTTCGTAAAGTCAAAATTGACACTGTTCGAGAATGAACACGTTCAAATTAGTCTCAATTTGTCACAGTTCCATCTAGTTATTTTAATATTAAAGCTAAAATTATGACTATTTTTTAGCAGATGGAAATTTTTTTGTGAATATTTCTGTATACTTAACTCAACATCGTATTTTTTGACTTATGACTCTATTTTATCGGATGTGCGATATTATGTATTATAATAAATGGCGAATCAGCTAATTAAAATGGGTTTTATGCTTTATTTTTTAAATATAATACGATTACAAAAATGCACTAACGTCAAAACCGACTATTTACAGTTGACAGTAAAAAACCTTGTTCACGATAAAAAAAATAATTTACATAATTTAAAAACACCCCAGAAAAAATATATTATATAACAGATATGCCATCATACATCATCAAGTGTTTGAATTTAGAACTAAGCTCATCCCAGCATAAAAGCTGTTGAATGATATGTCAAATGTTAGCACGTGGCGCCCTCAGTCAGAGCATAACTTATACTGGTGGGTCTATACTAGAAAAAATCTTTTTGAAAAAAATACGACGCCCAGTGGGATTTGAACTCGCGCTAACTTGATTCGCGCCAATTTTCTCGAAACCTAAGGTCTTTTCAAAATATGCATGTACAATATAGAATGTTATATTCTCAAATCTTGTGAATTATTCGATGAATATTAAAAAATAGTTTATGAAATTTAATTATCGATGTAATCTTTTGACGGCAACGATTAATTTGTTAGAATAGACTCCTTAATATGGACACTTTACTGGTATTAATTGCATATATTTATTTTTATATAAAAATAACATTATATTATATTTGACTCACTGAAAATAATTTGTTGTCAACCCTAAAAATCTAAATGCCTTGAATAATATCGTGGGGTAAGTCGATAATTTAGGTATTTAGGGTAACGACAAATTATGTGTCTATATATAAATATGTAAACTAGAAAAAAATCAAGCTCATCCGATATATTATAGAACATGTACACAAAGCACAAAGAAATTAGCAATATGTCTGATTTTAGAAGCCATGTCAAACTTCAAATTGCAATTATTACTCTATTCAGGCTAACCAACTCTTGGTAGTAACCCACGATATTGCAATCTTTTTGAATTAAGCAACAAAATTAAGGAGAAAAATATAAATTTCAAATAAACTTTTAAACTGACTATTCCCTTTGAATTGTACCAGTGCGATTTATTCAGAGCAAGCATACTCCGCTCGGCTAAGTGAATCCGCTTAGCATATATTCTTAATGCTTCCGTTGGCGATAAATTAAGTAGTCATCGGGTGGCTCCGGTGGCAGCATTAGCGACTGTTTCATGTCAAGGAACCATTCATTCATGGATTCCTCGAGGACGCTCGGGAATCCAGAGCGAGGAGGCATCAGATTGGAGAGCTACCAGCGCGGAAGCGACGCTGCCTTCTTATGGGAAACCGGTCGAAAGCCACTAACTACTGAACGGTTGATAAGTAACTAGAGTGTAGGTATTTGCAGGCTTTGATTTATCTTAGTAATGACGGTTGGAGTTGTTACCCTTTGTCGTTGACTGAGAGTGTCCGACAAGTAATCTAGCATACGAAAGTGATGGGTTCAAATTCCAAATAGGTAAAAAAAACCTATTTCTCATTTATAAGTACGTTTTCGTACGGTAGTACGATTCATGCCCAGGACGACCGAGCGTCGTGGGTCCCGGGTTCGAGTCCTGCGCATCTATTCTATACACAATACTACTTTCGGCCGCTACGGCAGCTATCTAGGGTAGGCTTGTATCGAATTATTAGCACTTATTGTAACAATTACAAGAAGTTAGCCGTCTAAACAGTCAAAACTGTCTATCTCGATCTAAAATTTACCACAGTCAAAAGAGGTGCTGTTAAAACATAGCATTTATTGTAATTGTTACAATATACTAATACTTTGATATAAACCTACCCTAGATAGCTGCTGTAGCGGTCGAAAGCCGTCTGGTATATAGAATAGATGCGCTGAGTGGCAACAAAAAATTCAAATGGTTTTTTATGTCTGTTTGGATCCAGAGTATAAACCTAAACTAACCTAACCTAACCTAACCTAACATCCATTTCTTCTAAAAATCAAAAACCTATTAATACAACCTCCACGGTACAGTTCGGTTATGAGGAATACAGCGGAAAACACATTTTGAAAATACCCGATATACTGGATTATTTGTTAGTTTGGGTTAGTTTATGTTAGGGTAGGTTGGGTTAGGTTAGGTTAGGTTATGTTAAGTTAGGTTTGATTAGGTTAACCTAATAAATTATCCAGTATATCGGCTATTTTCAAATTCTGTTTACCGCTGTATTCCTCATAACCGAACTGTACCAATAAAACAATATGCGGCATACATATTCAAACTTTGGTCCTAAATATTATCAGTCGCGTTCACCACCAATACGCCATTGCTGCACACTGTGTTACTGAAAAAATTTCCTGTACATTTATATGAAGTGTAGAGTTTTTATATTTTACGAAATGAAAATTTTAGGCGGAATGCTGATTCAAACCTAAGACTGAACAATAACCAGGCGCGTACACCGCTAATATGTTATTGCCAACATCACGATAAAATAACGATATGGAAGAAATATATTTGTTTGTTGATTTAGCAATAGTCATTTATTTGCATGTTTATCTTATTGTATTATTTTAAAGGTTTATATTAACAGATTTTTGTTTTTAAGAGAAACGAATGTTAGCCACTTGCTCCACCTATTAGGTCCATACTAATCCAAACACAAATTTAAAAACAATATTATGTATATTTTCCAGACCCAGGATTCGAAGCTGTGATCTACGAAATTATAAACCGATGCGAAAGCCGCTTGGCCATCGTAGGAGTGTTCTGAAAGACTCTGTTTATACAAACCTCTGCTCTATGGAGCCCTTAATATTATGATCCCCATAGGACATGGTTAAAAGAAAAAAAATATTTAAAAAAACCGATGTGTGTACTTATGTACGCGCATGTATACTTCTATGTATACTTCTCTGGCGTAACAAAACAAAAACAAAACTTGTCATAAACTAGATTCTTTGACTAATTCTTAATTATCTTGTTAAATTACACACTCAAGAAAAAGAAACGCTTATTGGAACGCCGTTGGTTTGTTTATATACACTTTTACTTATATTACTAAATTATTTAATGGTTTCTCGTTGTTTTTATTTTTAAAGTACCAAATGTCAATTTGACGTTTAATCGTTGTTTACGTAATGAATTGCAAATGGCCGACAAAAATAAATTCACTGCCTAGGCAACGGAACAATAATTCTAAACTATAATATTATACTGTATAATCGTCACGGCTGATAACCGAACAATCGGTGGTTAGAAACCAATCGAGTGCGTTTTTTTTCGTGTGAAAAAATAAATTATATGTTACATGTCACACGCCAAAAATACACTCTGATCTGATTTTCCAAACGCGCCAAAAGAAGTATAACTTCAAAAAACAAGTTTACTACATACAAGTATTTAAATGGGTACAATTTACTGAAATTTTATCTTTCAACTATTTTAATTATGAAAATGTATGTAAGTATACTTTTTTTTTACGGAATTTTGAAAACTGTTATGTAGATTTTGAAATCTTACTTTAAATTTTAAAGTCGATTCAACATACTTGTTCAGTGGTGAGTTTATTCTATAACAAAAAACAAATGATTATATATTGCGTTTAGTTTTATTTACAGATGATATATGAATTATTATTATAACATTAAATAGAAATTTATCACTTATCAGTTAATGAAATCGCTTCTGTATATCAAAAACACTTTAGTTCAACACTCGTATGTTTGTATGAAGTATAAAATTTAATAATCGCCACTGATTGCCTAAAATACACATAAATATTATTTATCGGCGATTTTATGTGAATACCAAGCACTTCATTTGGTTATTGATAATTTACATATGGCTATGAAAATAAAAATGATTTTCTTATCTACACATCTAGACACCGGACGTTTGTGGATTATAAAAATCGTCAATAAATTCAAATCAATTTTATATTTCGGAACATGATTGATTTGACCTGATCTTTGTTTAATCCTACAAGTCACACCACAAAAAGTATTACAACCACATATTAGCGTTGCGCCAATGACTGAAGCTAAACATTTTTCAATTGCAGAACCCCTTTTTAATAATGCAACTGTTATTATTTTGTGCGGTTGCCTCCAGCTACCGTATAAAATTACACTGAAAGATTGTTATACGTACACTTTTATCACTTGATTGAATCAATTATCTGTAATATTGCACATAGTCTATGCTAGTTTTTTTATTAAGCATAATAACCACGTTGATCAAAATAATTGAAAACTTATAAAAAAATGTGAGCCACCCAGAGTAGGTACCTAATACATAAAATAATTACTTTGGACCTGAAAGCTAACGCTGTAAATATCACGCCTCCACTGAATTGATTACGATCACGGGATCCTGCGTAAAGAATTATGTTTTTATGACTGGGAAGGAGAAGTTACGCAAGACTAAGGTCGCCATGCACTCAAATTTGATTTGACTAAATTGACATGACTTCAAGTTTAGAGTACGCATAGAAGAGAGGAGCATGTAAAGACAATTAAAATTTATAGTAATACAAAACTGCGGACCTGTAGTATTGGTTGAATGCTACTAGAGACCAGAGGGGTGGATGAGAAGAACTGAGAAGGCCAAAGCACATTTTGAGCTATATAGCGCCATTGGAAGAAGAATTTAATAACTAATCTAATCTAGGAGTAGGTATCCATCTTTAAAATCATTGAAGCGGGTTAAAATTCTGCATTTGCTAAACAGCTCAATGTTGTTTGATCCTGAATAAGGTTACAAATGGATTATAATTTCTGCTTTGTGGAGATGCATGAATGTAATATTTAATTTATGAATTATTTTACATAATCAGTGGTTATTTTTTAAAACTGGATATGTCCACTATTCACTCCTCAGAGATAAATGAACTTTTTAAATAAAAACACAGAGCGAAAACACGCACGCGACAAAAACCAAACTGTCAGATTGTAGGACAACATACTTGGTCACGTGACTCAATACAGTCCCGCCATTAGCTGAAAGTGACACGTCTCATTTCGAATGTCAACATACTTTTTGAAACCTTTTTTCAATATAAAATTGGTGTTTGTGGCTATTTTTGAAGGTCAACAAAGTGTGACCGATACCAACCTAGAATCACTAATATTCTGAGGTCAAGAAGGCTCAGATGGGCGGGCCACGTTGTACGATCTGAAAGATCTAGAACTCTCTATAGGATTTACAAAGGCACACCAGTTGGCACTCGACCTCTTGGCCGCCCTCGACGGAGATGGGCGGACAACATTCAAAGGGATGCGGAAAGGCTGAGGATAGTCAACTGGGAAGAGAGAGCGCTGGACAGAGATTCCTGGAGAAACGTTGTGCAGTCGGCCATGGACCTGAACGGCCCCTAGCGCCAGTTTAATAATAATAATAATAACAAAGTGTGTATGAGTTTATAGAATGATATTCCGATAATAACTCATTTTCGGCATATATGGGACATGTCCAGTTTTGAAAGTTAACCACTGAAATGTGTAAATGAAAGTTTCTTACCGAACATCAGCGAAATATTAACTGTTTAATAAGACTGCAAGAAATACCTTTAATTATTAAGGATTAGTTTTACAACTACGTTTCTGCCTAAAAAATAATCACTATGAAAAATTAGGAACCTTTCGGGTACTTGTTTTGAATGAAACACACTATTGCAAAGATAATATTCGCATTTTGCCAGGTGCTGCAAACCTATGAGAGATGCATTCAGAGACAGCACTCTGCTATTACTCAATCGATTGCGGATGCAAAATTTATAAAATAAATATGATTATTTTTAATATTAAAATAAAATGACCGAGATCATCAATATCATTACTATAAGTCAATGCAGGCTATAATATAAACAGTTTTCAATCCCACCTGTCTTTTTATGTATTACAACCATCTAGTTTAATCCTATTGACGCAATCTTTCTCTTCCTGTCGTTTATAATGAAGCCTATAATGACATCTATCGGCGAGAAGAATAAATAAAACTTGCTATATTGTAAAAGCCATTTACACTTTGACAGTAAATCATGAATTAAAAACAGTTCTGTATATTTATTATTCAAGTATTCTTTAACATAACAAAAAAACAGTGCAAGTCTGTTTACTGGAAGCCAGGCGGGAACAGCGACAATTTTCATAGCCGATTTCGGCAAAATTCATGAATTTAAGAATGATAACCTAACATGACCTAATAAATAATCCATTATATCGGTTATTTTCAAAAAAAAATTGCCACTGGTTTCCATCTAAACAGACAAGAACCTAAAAAAACTTTAATAATTATTAGTAGTTGACCAAAACAACGACCATCTTTCTGATTTGACCCACAGAACGCAGTCATAAATCTTTCAAAAATGTGAAATGATTGGATTCTTTAACATAAAATCTCAAGAATCTAAAATGCCCACAGTTTATAGAGCAGTGAATTTACTAATCTGAATAAATAATTTTAAATAAATTTGATGCGTTGACACAATAATAACTCGTCTAGGCCAAACCGGAATAAATCATAATTAAAATTAATTCACCGCTGGATTTATGACTAAATTGCCTCAGAGTTTCGTCAGATTTTTTTGTTATTTCCAATACGCCGGTTTGCAAGTTGTGGCTCCGAGAGAGATAACATCAGCTGTTGTAAATAGTGTTTAATTACACAAGCCGTATCATGAAGGCTGGTGTTATCCCGTGGTACGATTCTAGAGCACGACTTCTAAGGTTAAAAACATACCGGACAAAAGGGTTTATTTGAGCCTCTACAAAGGATATCGACTGTAGAAAGGAAAAACGGCGTAATCTACACTAATAAAATTTTACATAAGGCAGAAAAACGTTTTTATTGTGCTTTTCGGTCAAAGTTAAATATAAATATGAAATAGACATAGCCGTAAAGTGCATGATAATTAAAAAAATGATTTTTATATTCCTGATCAGATATTAATTATTGAATTAATTAAAGAAAAATCAACAAAAATTATTGTTAGGTCGTTTTTCCACATCATTTCCATCTTTTTTTATAAATTGCCAGCTAAATTTGGTTATTCTGCATATTTGCAGCTGACATCCTTTGGACAAAACGTATATTTAGTCGTGTGCAATGTTTGTATCAAATAAAACCTATTTTGAAAAAGTCCAAAGAGATTGAAGAGAGAGTCCAATCTCTTTGGTTAGGTCCTTTTTTTCTTTTTTACAGTCGATTGTTAATAGATTATTTTAAAGAAATTAAGAATGTCAGTCATTTGCCTAACCCATTCGAATATTCCAGTTATTCAGACCTAAATCTGACAAAAACCATAAGTTTTTATTTTCAATGTATCTATATTAAATTAGATCCTTCCCAAACAAGTTATGGGTTAGACGTGTAGTACCCATATCACTCAGCACTACATAGTACTTTAACATGTATATTGTATGTATGCGAAAACGATATTATCATTTCCTCAATCATAGCTAGATCAATAGGGTATGTTATGATGTGTTAATTGCGACAATATATCTTGTAATACATGAACTGAGTTTGTATAAATACTGACAATCCACATATCCTCACTTACACATCGAGTCCATCACGCAACGCACTACTATCGTCACGAGTCCATCACTCGACGTAGTCAACCATCATTCCACCCGAGTCCAGTCTCTCAGTTCATTAATATAATCAATCTCTCGATCAGATCGATCTCACCAGTACATCCGTGCCGGCAATTATAACCTCACGCTGTCATATATATTATTGTATGTATTTTATTCTTGTAACCATAAATGAACTCTCCCCTCACAACATCCAAGCATCAACGATTTTATCTCCTCCACTTTCATCTACCGCGTGGTGACCCCGACGTGATATTATCAACAGCCAAAAACGAATGGCTAACTAATTTTATTTGCGCACTCGTACATTAATTTATCATTTTTGTAATCGCCAAGACAAATTCGACAATTCTTGTTTAACGCGCGCTAGTTTACTCATGTATGTTTTCAGCCTTAGGTTATCCATTCAACTCCCGAACATTTTTATTGTAACTTGGCGTGCTAGTTTATTTTTTTTATCCACTTTACTTTTTTTATAAGAATATGCGCTAACCATAATAAAATAATGAACTTAACCAGTTCAATGAAATATGCCATAACATTCTGATGTTTCATACAAACAGGTGTTTGGAACTTGATCGAGCAAAATTTGATCAGGGGTAGAAACATCTTACTAAGTTAAGAAAAGCATATGGTTGAGTACCTAAGTCATTCAGACATATAAATATTGTTCTTATTAAGATAGTTTGACCTAAATGAGAGCGGATAGTTTGTGTAAACTGCAAAGCTTTAAGTTTAAGAAAGTACGGTACTGTTATGCGTTATTATTAATCTTGCCGAAACCGGGAGGTATTTCTAGTACCTATATAATTTTTGCAACATCTTGAAGACCATCACCAGATGATAATAACATTGATTCTGACGTCGTCCTTTTGAAGCGACGCCGCGCCGTACGACAATATTTCTTTTAGTAATTACCTTGAATTGGATACTGCGATTGGATACAAATAATATATCACATTATTACTGTTAACTGTCAATAATTGTATTTTGAAATTTAATACGTAAAATATCACAAAAAGCGACAAGTCCACAATTCAATATTTTCGGGAAACAACGTTTTTATGTTTCAAACTTAAATTATTTGTTTTAAAGTGAGATAACTTTTCCCGTTGTATTCTATGTCAAAATTAGAACCAAATGGCAATTTGTTTCAGCCAATAAACTCTTAAATGTAATAAATATAGGCAAAATAAAAATGGACGTAGCGCTATTTATACCTCATTTTTTAATTTACTCCGCATAAGGCACATATTTCCGTGGCACTGTCATGAGTTTACCAAATCAATATTAACGTTCCCTTATTGGTTGTCTTAAACACGCGCGAAATCAACCAAGCTTTAAATAATATGAAACACGGACTTGGCGCTTTTTGTAATAAATCGAGACTTAAAATATTTTTTTTTGTATGGTTATGTCGCGTTTTGGAATTTATAGATCAATACATATTGTGTAAAATTATACAAAGAATACGTGCGTATTTTTTTCTCGATTTTGACCAAATGTGGACTTATCGCTTTTTGGAATTAGACGCCTCATATAATTGATAGTTAATGCACATATTTAATAATGAGCAGAGGACATATTCAGTACGTAAAGAGCCGCGTTATTATAGGTTCATCGATATTATCCAGATTCAACGCTGTTTAATGCTGTTGTATGAATGACTCTTCAAGCATATTCAACTCTTCTCCGTTCATTATTATTAACATTTCGTCATAATATTAAATCTTTGGTCATCTAATATCCCTCGGATGCCATTCGATTATCCCATTGGTCAACGATCTATATGTTCAGCACATCTCCATTGAAGGATTTTTGCATTACTTAAAACTCATTTGGTGCTAACAACGCGACTGGCGAGTTTGCACCACCTGGCTATTCGATATAATTAACATGATATTTAAATGTGGTAATTAAATATTAATTAACAGGTCAGCAGTGATTGTGCTTGAGTCGCATAATCAAGTTTGCTCTGTTATTCATTCTACCATTTTCTATCCACGCAAATAGAGATAACCGCTTTAACGCATTACACCTGACAATTCTTCACTAGACATTGTGCCATCGCTGGCAGGCTGTATGACTTTGGTATTGTTAACCGTTCAACCACATCCTCTGGGAACGCGTATACATATACGAAAACGTATACATGAAGAGAAGAGCTCATCAAGCTGGTTCAACTAGCTCTTGAGCCCATCGGACCGTCCGACCTAGTCGCCACAAAGGCCAATTTTGTTGTATTTAGAAAATTTGCGGCGTCATACTGCCAACGTAAAAATCCCTTAACTTGTTTGGCAGTTTTGTATTAGCTTAATTTATTTACTACAATTTTTAATTTTGCCTTTACGTGCTCCTCTCTATCATGGGTATTCTAAACTTAAATTCACGTGAATTCAGTCAAAGCACATCTGAGTGCACGGTGATCTTAGTCTTAGGTAGCTGCTTCTGAGACATTCCCAGTCATAAGAAAAATTATATTTCCCACCAAACATAGGGTCCCGTGATACGCATGATTAAGACCGGGTGTGGTTTGGTGGGCCCATTAACGCGTAATACCTGTTCATGCCACGTTTTTGAATATCTCTGTTTCACATGCATATATTATAAGCAATGCAGTTCTACACAGTGTTTCAATATCCTACATTGGAGGCATAATGAGAGATCGCTTTTAAAAATGACGTTTAAACATCTGTCAACTTTTTTCGGCGGATAGTTTTAATGCGTATTAACACAAATATACACTATCTGTCGGAAATACATGACTTAATTTCAGACCTGCTCGAGCTGGACATTATTGATTACAATTGTATTTAGATCAACCAAGTGGTAGTACAGTGTATATCATGTAAATTATTATATTATAATATAATGCGTCAATTATTTATTTTTAAAAATCTGGTATGTACTTGTTAAAAGAAACTCTATTTTTAAAAACCATAATGCATATTATCTATGGTACAGGGGTGGTCAACCTTTTTCATACCATGCACCAATATTTCACAGACGAGCTCAGATTGTAACAAAGCGCTTAGAATGTTGGGCTTCGTCATGCGTACTTCCCGGGTCTTTTCCGATGTTACGGTATTAAAACTTTTATTTAATTCTTTAGTTCGAAGCAGACTTGAGAGTGGGTCTATTGTTTGGGCACCGCACCAGTTGAAGTATGGCCTTATGGTGGAGAGGGTATAGAAGAAATTCTTGAGACTCCTTTACTTGAGGTTGTATGGATACTATCCGTGGCTTTATCCAACTGACTTTCTCTTAGGCATGCTTAGATACTGCAGTCTGCAATTTAGAAGAAATCTTTATTTAGCTACGTATTTTTTTTCGAATTATACAAGGTATAAATGAGAACTCTGCCATTCTGGGCAGTGTTGACCTGTGTGTCCCTGATAACTATCTTAGAAATAGAGACCATCAGTTGTTTATTCTCCCAAGGTGCAGAACCAACCTGCCACTGGTAATGCCAATTGGGAGAGTGATAGCTATGTTCAACGAAATTGCTTCGGGTGTTGATATATTCCACCTACGTGAGAATGAGTTTAGGTGGATGTTGTTTTATAAATTCTTAAAATAGGGTCTGCTTAACTCATCCGGTGTACTTCCTTGTACCTATCTAATTCATCTACTGATATATCTCTTTTTTTATGTAATACTGTTATATTTATATATCTTTGTTTCTAAATGTCATGTTGTGAACGTCTTAAACTTATAATTTGTAATGTCCACAATATGTTAAAAAAATAAATGAATTGAATTGAATTGAATTGAATTGCGGTGTACAACTCAAGAACATTTTCTACCTTCTTACGTTCACGGTTGGGATTGGAAAATAATTATGTCAGAAGCATTTTGATCTGGAAAAAGCTCATCGAATTTCATTTTCAATAATGAATTTGTTTTTAAATCAATCAGTTCCATTTGTATGTTACTTGGCATCTGCATTATATTTTGTTCATTAAGTGAAAATTGGTTTATAAATGCAAGTATGCAGTTTTATCCTTTTGCAAAATCATGATGACTACTTTCAAATGACCCTTGCAATATCTATATATTTGGTGAAATTTCTATTATCTGCAGCACATTCATTCTGCTCTTTCAAGTGTATAAATTAACTCAAATCCTCATTTTCTAACTAAAAGATGAAAAGTTTTAATTTCATTCATTCATTTTAAAACTCTCTCTCTCTCATACACACACTGTTCACATCCTACAATTGCAAACTGTCAAAAAAATGGGACGAACTGATGAGTAAGAAGGCTGTATGACTTGAACTGAGAGCACTCAAGTGTTGAAAATATGAAGATGGATTCAGTTATGGCGCCTACTTCAAAAGGATAAATAGGCCCAAAGATGCAATGCGCCATGGTTCAGCCACCACTGCTAGGCATTGTTTGATTTTATAAACCCCACTAAGCCCTCTACATCGTGCAAATGCTTGGCTGGAGTAAATCGACCGACCGGTACTTCATTATCAATTTCTACGGGTCACAAATACTGCACCTGATTTCGTGACCTTACAGCTTCACAATCCATAGTAAATCTCTGCGCTTTGATTCAAGCTCACCTACCCTCGTATTATGTTTAGAATTAATCTTGCGCTCGTAAAAATTTAATGAAAGGCTTTGTAATGTTTTCAATACATAATTATTGTTTTGCATCATTGTTTTAATAGTTCTATCATTCAACCAATGAGAGCTTTATTATACTTAATCAAAAACCGTATTATCTACCGTTACATAGTTGATACCAATAAAGTTAAAGAAAATTTTCTTCTATATTGACTAAACGTCATGTTATTAACGTAATGGAAAAGAAAGACTTCTGATTCAATATTTTTTTTAGACACTACGTATAGTTAGAAAGGTTTGTGATTTATATTTCATAGAAGAAATACCAATTTCGTCGAACTAAAATATACTTCAGCAAATATATTACAGAAGGCTGGCAGATGATGATTTTTTTAACGTCATTGGTTAATTCAGTGTTCAATATCTGCCAAACTTTTTTACCTGACTGCATAATAAGGAGGGTAAACTTTTTTCATAACACACCAAATAAAAAACACTCAAAAAATACGTATTATTAACCTTTTTACTTCCAGCCAATTTTTACTAGATGGAAACTTGTAGACCAGCTATTTTTGGAATAAAATAAATCATTAAAAAATATGAAATTGTAACAAAATCATAAATATTTTTAAAAACTTACCTAATCAACATTTTCTTCAAGTTTATCGTGAATATTTTCACACTAAAATGATAAATATTGTTTAGAAAATATATACAAACAGTTTATTCAGAAGTTATGATATTTATAAAAATGCATAAGATAACTCGTCCATGGCCTGACGCGACATACATGCTTTGGCGATTTAACTCGGCTCTGGCAAAATACACACGCATATACTTTATGTATTGATATATTATACATATAGGTAGTGTTACCATTATTAAAATATATATATATATATATATATATACTTCTAATTTATAAAACAATTATAAGGCCAGTGGTCACTTATGGCTGTGAGACATTGTGCTTAACTCAAAACGAGGAAAACAAATTAGCTGTCTTCGAGCGCAAAATACTCCGCAAAATCTTTGGACCCACGTTGGAAAATGGGAACTACAGAATAAAAATGAACCACGAGTTGGAAGAGCTGATTGAACAGCAAACAATCATAAGATACTGTAAGTCCCAAAGACTACGATGGGCGGGACATGTGGAGAGAATGCCTGAAGTTAGAGCGCCAAGGATCATGACGAAGTGGCTACCCCAACGGAAGAGACCCAGAGGCGGTCCAAGAAGGAGATGGGCTGACGCCGTAGAAGTGGACTGGCTTCATATAGGAAGACCCGGTAACTGGAGAAGTGTGGCGAGAGACCGGAGTGAGTGGAGAGCGGTTGTGGAGGAGGCCAAATCCCACCCCGGGATGTAGCGCCGTGGAAGAAGAAGAATATATATATATATATATATATAATATAACACGATATATTATGTATTCCGGCCTTGTAGGTTTGCATGCATCGTGAATACCTACCATTATATTTAGACATCACCACTTTAAGAGTATTTTCATTAACTTATATGCCATCTTATTTATTTATTAGCGATATATTCAGCATATAATATATTATACTTTAACTGTTTAGTCATAAATTATAAGTAATTGAATATGGACACTTCACTAAAGCGAATCGAATCGCATGTGAACCTCTCAAGTAGCCAGATTAATAATATTGCGTGGCAGATGACCGTAAATCGTCAGTTGAATACATATGACCCTCCGTTGGCTAGATCACTTCAATCCTATCTATTAGCGACAGTATAGCTAGGGATGTAGATAGGCTGTTGAGATTCGACACAAAGAATGCACACTAAACTTTGTCAATCATACTTATTTATTTTCGTTGAAATAAGAATACATTTATTTCGGATGGTGATGCTTAGCTTTTTTTCAATTCATATTACCCGTGAAAATATTTTATATAATATTGATAGAAAAAATTGATAGAAAATATATATTTTTCTATCAATAAAATATCTAAAATTAATTATGTATGATTTAATCGCATATTTTGGAGTATTATCGATTATAGCTTGGTTTTCGCAGAGTCTAATAGAATTTTAAAAACTAACCAACACTATCTGCAATTTTTAGTCTTAGTCAATGAAAAAAAATACATACATAACTAGAATACACTTCAGATATATACCTACTAGAAAAAAATCACATTTGAAAAAAATACCACGCCCGACGGGATTTGAATCCGTATATCCACTGGTATTGCGCTAATATGCTTCAACCAATTAACCTACGGGTCTCCTACGTAATTACGATAATTTAAACTAGTAAGTCCTACATGAAATGCTTATCAAATTGCGTTAGTTTTTTTCTATCAGTTTTTGTGTTTTAAATCAAGAAATTATTAATTAGGCTATACGTTTTATAACATTGAATTTTTTACTACACTGATATGCCTCTTTGTCTGATTACCTCACAAAAATTAGATCAAATTATGATATTCACTTGTATTAATATGTGTAGTAATAAGAAAAAAAATCATCCTAGAGCCGGGGTGCAAAGTTATGAAGCAGCAACTCTACCTTAACTACTAACCGACGCCCAGCTCTCGCCAAATATTTAGTTGTAACGTCTATTACTTGAACTTATTAACAATTTTAAGCCATTTCTTTTATTCAACGAATAATAATTATTCATAAGATTTGAGAATATAATATTCTATATATTGAACATACATAACTTGAAAACTAATCATATAAATAAGCACCCTTGTGAATTATTCGTTGATTAAAAGACATGGTTTATTGAAAACAAATACGTTTGACTGACGAAGTTTAGTGTGCACTATTTATGTCGGATCTTAACAGTATAATCCCACCATTCGCCACTGTTATAATTGTTGTAGGAACTATTTTTCGTTTGCTAGTAAATTTTCAACTATCCTTGATAATAAATGATTCAGCGCAAGCCAATACAATTCATTCGCAATACCACATTCATCAAAACCAACAGATTCTATTAAAAACAACAACATGGTGTTGCCAGAACACGGTGTCTAAGTGAACCACACGAAATTGATTGCGGTAGCGTGTTAGGGAACACTTTGGGTGCTCGGATCGCCACACTCGACACATTTAAAGAGCCTAAGAGGCCTCGGAGTGTATAGATGGATAGTTAATAGTAAGGCCGGTTAAATTATAAATGATAGGGGCTATGATCTTTGGTCTAGGAAGCCGCTTGAGAAAAGTGCTTCAATTATTTTTGCGTCAACTCATGGGCATATATACACTTTAAGAAACGTCAGGAGATAGAGCGATGAGAGTTACTATGTATTCTCAATAATTAAAATATTTAATTGGTCGATGTGTTTTGACAAATAATTACCGTCTATTATAGTCATTCCGCGGTAGCGAATTGTGAATTGTCATGGCAGTGCTTGTTATTGATTATTTACTTATACATTTATTTAATAAAACAAATCATTATAGACATAACAAATCAAAATTCAGGACGTCCACAACATTTACAATAAAACCAATGAAGAATAAACCATATGCAATATTTTGTACTCTTAATTTAGTGAAAACGATTAAGTGTGACTGATAAAGTGTACACTATTTTTTCAGATCTCCCCAACTTACTTCTACTGTGATGGTTTGGTTTAGGCAGGGTTTAATTGAATTGAATCAATTGAATCACCATTCGCATTTTGTATTCGTCATTCAATGAAAATAAATTTAGTAGGACTGATGGATATACTTACCTATAAATATATATATATATATCATAGTAGCAAATAAATTATCATAGAATATTTCTGAAGATGGATTTATAGTCTAGTGCAGGGGAGGGCAAACTGCGGCCCGCGGGCTGCATGTGGCCCACCGGGTATTTTTTTGCGGCCCGCCATCATTAATTGTACTTCTGATTACGAATAACTTTTTTTATACTTTTTTAAAAAATATTGACAATAGATTAAAATTTGAAGAATTTGTTGTTTCGTTAATGTATTATCTCAGTACGTCTTCCTTGCGTCTCGTCTCACACTATGTTATTACTTACTATTTTCTATGTTGAACATCGTAACACATTTTAATTCTTTTAACTCTGCGTTGCAAGGAAAAAAAATATATGCCCACGATATGGTGAAGAGTTTGAATGGATTTCAATTATTAAAACTCAAGTTGTTCCTTCGACAAATATCGAATAACAACGTGGACCACTTTCCAACTTTGAAGTTGCTGAATATACCAGAATATAAATTTGAAGAATATGGTAAAATTATTAAAGCTCTGAATGACGATTTTTTCAACCTATGTATGTGAACAAACATTTTCGATCATGAACCTCAATAAAAATTCTTTACGATCAAATATCTCCGATGCCCATTTACAAGCAGTTTTGAAAATATCAACCACAAAATTAACACCTGAATTTGAAAAAATGTTGAAAAATGTACAACACTTTCATTCTTCTCATTAATTTTTTTGTAATTTTTATTTTTCGTGATAATAAATAGTGTATATCTAAAAATGCTAATTTACTTGCGGCCCGCCGCTCATTTTGAATTCTTGAATTTGGCCCTCCATCCAAAAAGTTTGCCCGCCCCTGGTCTAGTGCGTAAGGCGCTCCGCTCCACCCGAGGGCTCAGAGTTCAATTCCCCGTGAGGTCACAATCTATTTATCCGATTTTCTCAAAGCCTGGGTAATTGTGATTGTTTCACTTATCTAAATATTTATTTCATATGTTATAATTATATACAGCCCGACATATTTGTGGGCATAGATTACTCAAATTTCGTAAAATTAACAAAAACACTTTATTTTTAAATCTTTATAATGACACATAAATGCCAATTCAAAAAAATAATAAATTTGAGGTAACTGACTTTCCAACTTGTTTGTACATACTCTCAGTTGATGTTTTAAAAAAAAACATCATGTTATTATGAAATCTGAAGTATCAGGCTTTCATAAGTTCAAAGAGGTAACCAATTATTATATTAAGTAACGCGTTTAGAATCGCGTGCTTGGCAGTACCTATACAGTTCGTTAGTGGGCACTAAACGCGGATTATGACAGGCTTAAGGCACTCGAATGGCCCACAAAGGGCTTTAAAGAGAGCATGTTCACTGAACGCCTGTAATTAATTACGTTTATTAAAGTTAGATGCATCAAACGATTCCTAGTTTATATTTTATATAAAAGTGTTAATTATTAATCAAAAAATATAATAAATAATAATATATGCTCGTCATAGACAACATCCGGAACCAGAAGATAGTCTCCAAAGAGTGGTTGCCCAGTAAAGATTCCTAATAGAATAGGTCAAGGACCATAAGATTGTAAGCTGTTTATTTATGTGCGGTTGATAATAGAGTCAATACAATAAATCCAATATCTGTATAGGTGCAATATCTGCGGTATCTAGATCCCTCCCTTGAATGAAAACCAATTAATTTGGAGCAAGGTATCTTAATTTTTCTTCTTCATCAAAATCGGTATAAACATATAACCATCACAGTTAGTATAGTCGAAAAGCTTTTCGTTTACTACTGCACAAAATAATGATGATGGCCATTTATATTTATCTATGATATTGTATAGTATTCACTACCTATAACATACAAAGTCACATTGCTAGACTTTTTGCAAAGTCAGATGCTTGCTTATCAGATACCTACAGATTATAAAAAAGTGACAATATATTATAATAAGATTTTATTGTTAATAAAATTATACCTAACTGAATGCTGTATTTCGAAAACGTTACAAGTCACTATTGTGTTTTAGTCAAAATAGTGAAAAAAATCCTATACTTACTTATTAATAATTACAAGATAAAAATAACTTTTTATATACAACGTTTTAAGATTTCCTGTTGAATCATATAAACTTGACTTGACTAGCTTAAACGATCAAAAAAAATTGTACTTGATAGAAATACTGAATAATGAAATGTCATTTCATATTGATTTCCATAGTAACACACGTATATAATATTTAATAATTTGGTTGCTAGGACCCCCTAGCAACCAATAATGGTATCGAAATAACTTTTCATACAACACAGAATTAACTAAACATGAATTCAGTTCTACTTAAAGGTGGCTAAAAGTATTAAAAAAATGCATTGGCATCGTGTTCTGATATATTATAAAAGTTTCAAACGACTAGCTAGTCGGGAAGTTAGTTTAAAAAAAAAAGTTTTCGAAATACAGCATTCAACTATTGTGTGATGCAATCTAGCACATAGTTCCAAATGGCCAATATGGGTCATCTGACGAAGACTTTCGCAAGCCAATGAACAGGGACAACTGAGACGAAACTCGGTTTAAATATAATAAAAAAATCGATAAGTTAGTTATGTATTTAGCAAAATAAAAATTTGGATGTAAATTTTTATTACCTTTCTTTTATAGATGTATGCGGCAATTTCTGTTTTCCGTTACTCAATAATCTGGAAAAAAAGAAAACATATTATTAGTATCATAAAATCTTGTTTGTAGACTATTAAAGTTAATAGATTATGCTTGAGTAGTTATTGTAAAAAATAGTTTACTTCGTAATTAAAAAAAAACCACACCAGCCCATATTTTGATAGTGAAGTGAACAATTTTGGTGACAATTCGGCAATGTATTCATCCAAACGTGGATAAAATTAACTTATATTTGATAATTGGATAGTAATAATGGTATATAATATATTATTAAGTAAAAAAGACTACGACATGTACAATGGGTAATAAGTTTAGTTCTTGTCCATTCGTTGATATTTCTACATGCTAGACATTGAGACGGAGTGTTCGCACGGTATTAATTTATTAAGAGCATACTTCAGTGAAACGGCAAATAATTTTCAAGGCTGCCAATCGGATAGCGAAAGTCGAGCTGTGAACACGTCAATTTATTTTGTGATGGCGTCTGGGGAATCATTCTTAAATCGTGTAAAGATGACTAAAAAACGTTACCCATTTACTCGAAAAAGAAAAAATGTCAATGAATATATTATTATTATTACTAATAGAACAATAAACATAACAGTAAATGGACGCATGTTGAATTTTTATGACAAATTATGTTTTGTTCTGCACGCGTCGTTTGCACAATCTTCGCGTCGCGTAGTCACGATCGTTTTAGCACGTGCCCCAGCTTAAGCATAGTCTTAATTTTTCAATTAATTTTACTTTTTACATGGTAGTCATTCTCTCAGAGTAGGTATTGGAATCTTGCTTTAAAACATGTGAAATTTCTAGTTGTGGGATTCGAATCCGCCATCCACTGCTTTAGAGGAGAATCTGCTGTATCTACATTATCTAGTGAATTATTGGGCGAACAATATTTCTATAAAATTTAAAAGACGATTAAAACAGTGCGAAAATATACCATTTAAAATTATATAAGGTATGTATTTAATAATGGCTAGGTAGGTATATGTATTTAAACATTTCAATTATATGAATACCTAAATATTCATAAATACACATACCTAACCTGTAACACCTCAGAAACATACTACACATACTTAATAATCACAATTTTTAAAATATATTTGTTCCAACGCCATCATATTTGGATACACATAGTTAGGTATTAGTAAATTTTGGCGTGATTAGTATTTATAGTATGTATATTATATAATATAAAGGGTCCCATGTCCGAATCCTAGATCTGGAAAATACACTTACTATTATTTTTCAATGTGTGTTTGTACCCAGAGTCAGTGGCGCAACCAGGATTTAATATTGGGGGGGGCAAGGAGGAGAATGTAAATTAGTCCAATAGGCTGTTTTTCTTCTTCACAGCCTAATTTCTCGTTTATCGGTTTTTTGTCTATTGCACTCGGTGTACCTACACCATGGTCCCCACATCCTGAAACGGGACCTCAGGCCAGGATATTTGGCGCGCCCCCTACCTACCGCTAAGATTAAAGGCAGTGTGAAACACTATATTAACGTTTTTCAAATTGTGTTTAGTTCAAATTAAGGGTACTTATACAGTGAATTATTGGCGATTTTTAATACATCTACTTTAATAATGGAGCTGTCGCTTACTGAAACATAATAATCAAAAAATATATTGTACAATTATAAAAGTAATTGAAAATGTTCATGGCCATGAAGTATAATAGCGTCGCAGGCGACTTTTTTTACTATTAAGGCCAATTTATTATGTGTGTTTATCTCACTTATTTGGTCAACCCGACATGCTGGGCCACCCACAGCCCGGGCCCCCAGGCTAGAGACCTGTCAGCCCCCCCAGCCATGACCTACACCACTCCAAAATCCGGGTGGACACCGAGAATTTTTTGACAGTTCCATTAGGGATTAGGTTTCTAAAAAAACCTGACATTAGTGTTTCGTCAGTTTTGTGTTAGAAATTAAAATCTAAGAAATTTTTCTAAAAAGGGTGCTGGAGAATTACAAATCATTTTTTTGCCGTGTTTTTATTTGTCTAAGCCCAAATGTATAGTTTATTGGTTTCAATTTCAATGTTTAAAATCATTCTGATAATTTTAATGTTTGGGGGGTGCCAGGGCCCCCTGCCCCCCCCCCCCTGCGTGCGCCACTGCCCAGAGTAGGTATGCACTAAATAAATTGATCAAGTGGGTAACAATTAGCGGTAACTCTGTGGATTATGGTCCTTCATAAGATTGAACAAGGTCAAAAAAAATCCATCAAACAATAATGAAGGTTTGGTTGAATTTTACAGCAACTGTATATATTTTTTAAATTATATGTTCCTCTTATGAAAATGAATAGTGATATAATACTAAGTATGTACCGGAATGCTGACTATGTCAAATTCTAATCACTTACCCATGGCCCCAACAAGGGGAGGACTGACAGGGCTCTAGCCTGAAGGCCCGGGCTTAGAGGGGGCCCGGCGTTGCAGTTCGACCAGTTAAGTGAAAAAAACAGTTTTTCTTTAACAGTAAAAAAAGTCGCCTGCGGTGCTATTTTCATTAGTGACATAATTAAGATTTTACAATATCGTCACTGTTCTGGCAGAAGACACTAATTCAAAAAAATGACATATTGAGTTAGTATCAAAATGTTCCTTATTTCAAACTTTACCGTCTGGAAACCTTCTTAATAAATAAACGGTCTTTATTTTAAAGTCATCCTTTTTACGATTACTAAACTCACATGATAGACCATTATTTCAAACATTTTAACAACTTCAAAGTCAAATTACTCAAAACTAGTATTCTCCAGTTAGTGTTTTCTGCCAGATCAGACACGATATATGGCTGTGTGATATTATTAATTGATGTGATATAATGATTGATATAATTAAATGATAATTCACGTGCAGAATTTTTTTTTATAATTACTCAATTTAAGTGTGTTCCCTGACTTACAAAATGGGTTTTTATCCAATATGGCAAAGGGTTGCATGTTATTTAGTTACCTACCACAGAAGGAGGTTGCGATCAGTGCTTCAAAGTATTATGCTGAGTTCTCACAACTCCATAAAGCAACTGGGTTTATATTAAAATCGCTAAAAATACACGAAATACCATTTGGGGAATGCTACTGTAGAAAATTATACTTCCTTTAACCTTAGCGTTAGGTAGGGGGCCCGCTTCAGGGTGTGGGGGCCATGCACTTACTCATCCTAACTCAAAATACACATTCTTCAATATTTCAATATTTAGGCACTGCCGAAAATTTTCTCACGACTTATTTTTAATATTATCTAAGTTCTCTATTTGTTTACAATAACGTAACGCGATTCAACGTTGTTGTGTGTAACATAATAATTTGAAGATAACTATTTAAAGGTACTTCGGCTTAAATTAACTCCAACCCCAATATACTACTGAATAGATCAGTGGTCGGCAACCTAATACCCGCGGGTAATTGAATCACCCACTACAACATTTTGAATTACCCGCCAAGAAAATATGGTATTAATAATTTTTTCAAATTAATATTTTTACAAAATTATTTATTTATTGAAAATACCAATAATTAAAAAAAAAGTTAAAATGAATAAATGATAATGTTTTTTTATCACTTGTTTATTTTAAAGTACCTAAGTAACTGATGGTTTTTGTTTGAAATTTTCTGTATTTGAAAATGATATCAAAAGTAAAATATTTTCCATCAATTCCGCACACGAAGGCATTGAAGATGTATATATGAATATAATTGTGAAATACTTCAGCGCTATAAAAACGGAATTTGACGCGATATTTGAGGATTTAAAGACGTACGGTCCCATGTTTAGCTTTATTATAAAACCGGACGAGCTTTTGCTTAAATATTTTGAATATCTTGGAATAACTAATATGGAATTAGAATAGATACATTGAATTCAAATATTCAGTTATATGGACAAATAAATTTAAAGATTCTCGCCAGCATCTTGAAAATACAGAACACGATCACACGAATGATGATTTTCATGCTGAGCGTCATTACCACAAAAATTTTCATGGTTAAAAAAATGCATTTGTTCTATTATCAATATTATTCTTGTGAGCAAACATTTTTTCAAATAAAATGTGTCCAGTATACGGTGAAATGTTCAACGAAGAACTCGTCATTTAATAAAATGTTATACGAACTCATGTTTCACGTACTGCGGCGCACGAATAAGTGTCCCACGATGAACTGCATACGTACAACTTATATGTAACCGATGACGTTTGGCGACAGTCACCAGATGATTTTCTTGTACAAGTTATTATTTTCATCCGCACGACTCGCGGCGACACTGCCTGTTGGACGATAAATAATAATAACGTATCCCGCCATTCTTCAACGCCCACGCTATCAATACACGATAACATAAACAGTCAGAGTATGACAGCTCTTCCAAGCATAAAAATATGCCTATCCACATAATATAGTATCTATATATTATAGTATGTCGAGCAGTAGCGAAGGGTGCCTATTGATGGTAGGCAGACTGTGATAGGTAACAGAAAGAAAGTACAAGAATAGCCATATTTACAGAACTTGAATTTAAATTTCGTTCATCTACAGTATTGTACTGAATAAAAAATATTATATTTTACCTTTTCATAATAGATATTTCACAAAAAGACACTAAAATAGATATAAATCCCTGACAGCAATTCAAGCTCGGGTTAGAAAGTTCTACTGTCTCGGTAGTTCAGTGTTTTTAGCCGAATGGACCATTTCGCATCGTGTCGAGCGCGAAAAAAAACAATGAATATATTAGTATAAACATATCAGGCTTTTATACTTATAGCCTCATATTTTGATATCGTGTACGTGTGTTTTTTACAATACGTGTGTAAGCGTTTGTATGTGTTGTATGCGTGAAATGTACCACATTTATAGAAGCCTTTGTTAGTTGTATTATATATTATAGTCAACAATCAATTTATAATATACACCTACCGACAGACAGCATGTTGTTGGAAAATTATATTTTTGTTTTTAGAATATAAAATACTGAAGTTATTATTTATATATTCGCCTAATATGGAGTCTTCGCCACTAATGACCAGATCAGTAAATATTTGAACTAAACTAACTGTTAAAGGGGCGAATCAGTCTCTCTGCATCAGCCACCCCCAGTGATCGTATTGAGTGATTCTTTATGGGACATATTTGATTTGATTTTGTGAATAATGACACTTGGTTTATATATGACGTCAGTCTGAATATAAACAAATTTGAACTGCTAAAATATGCACCGATAATAATTGGTAATTTACGATTATTAATTAATAATTGGCGTATTTTTATACAAAGGGTTAATATTCGGGGAGGTAATTGTCCTAGAGCCAATTTTCACTTAAAGTTTAATGCTTGAAGTTTTTAACAGATGCTGATGTTCACAGTGTAAAGTTTGCTACAAATGAATCTGCAATAAGTAATGATTTCCAGCTAATGTAATTTATGGTCTCTGTAGTATATTTTCAGCTTTAATTTCATATAAATATATCGGCTTCGTCTATACCAGGGGTCGGCATAAGCGGCTCTTTGCATATATATTTGCGGCTCTTCAGACATAAACTCTAATTTCACCTCATCTCAAGTAGCCTTATAATACTAATCAGTTTATGAGATAGAGAAAAATGAAGAACAGTTTTGGTGAACATTTTCACCAGTTCAGAGCAAATAAGACTACACTAGCTTTTATCGTATGTCCTCTCAAAATAAATGTCAATGAACTTAACTTGACATCGTTCGACACAGTGATGCTGGTTCACTCCAGATGCAGTTAATATATTTAAAAAGCATCTGACCAACTGCTTGGAAGAACTTGAAACAGAGAAATCCAATTTTATATCTCAACACAAGTGGACAGCTATAAAACATCTGCCAAAAATAGAAACAATAATATTTGATACGTGGAATAGTTTGCCTGAAACATATGACGCGTTAAAAAAAACTAGCTTTTGGTATTCTCACAATCTTTGATTCTACATATATATGCGAACAAACATTCTCATCTATGAATCAAATGAAAAATAAACCTAGAAGCTGCATAACGAATGAAAATTTACAATCATGTATTCAATTCAAAATAAGTATCTATTTGCCAGATATAGTCAACCTATCAAAAGCGATGCATGGACGCCGTTCTAATTATTTTTATGAAATTTCCCCCCCCCCCCCCATAAAATCCATACCCATATAGGCCATATACATGTAATGTATATTACATATATGCGGCTCTCTGGTACCTTTGTTATCCTGTTTTCTTGACAATTTGGCTCTTCTCACTTGACAAACTGCCGACCCCTGGTCTATACAAAGAAGATTTTGAACCTAATCATATTTATTTATTAAGAGCTAAACAGTATCATTTTTACGTGATTTAATAAACTAACCATAGAACTTGTCCTGACGGCTTGTCAAGTTTATCTCGCATTCTAAATTATGTTTTAATTAAAGAAGGCGTCATATGTTTTAACTGCGGTTTTTATGACACAAACATACAGAAATTAAAATCGCTATCACGGCCGGGGAAACGATCGTAAAGCGGCCTCAACACGCCATGTAGAAAATTCCAACTTATAATAAACACATCAAATAAAACAGAGCACACTTGAGATAAATAATTCGTCATCCCCATTATATATATTGGCCTATCTTCAAGACATATGTAGTTAATTAAACTATCTGAGGTGTTTTCAAAATATGTTTGTTCAATATTGACTGCTAACCAGCTAACTGCACTTTTGACCAAAAATTTAATTTTAATTGTATTTTGTTACAAAGCATGTTTTCTATGCTCACACAAAATTTTCTAGTAACAAGTAAAAGTCCTAAACCTATAAATAAATGCGTTATCGTTCTTCATACTAAACAGCCAACTGCAGGTGCCAAATTTCCAATATCATGAATGGACCAACTCCGCCATTTATATAAATTTTCTTTATATATAAAAATGAAGCTAAAATACTGTGTTAATTGATATGTAGCTTATTTGCAAAAAAAGAAAAATCGAAAAATGTTAAATTCCGCTCGATAGTTAAATTATTAAGTTTTTTCTCTTTCCTGAACAATTTGCCCAAATAGAGTTAGCCGGTTTGCAGTCAATATGGCGTTATTTCATGTAATTGAAAAAAATGTTTTTATTCTTTATACTTTTTATACTGTTTTGATTTTTTCTAATATCATGTTGTGAACGTCTTTGAATTATCAATAATTAGGAACGTTCACTACCTACATATAAATAAACAATTTTGAATTTAAATTGTTTATTTACATATAGGTAGTGTTTTGCTCTCTGTTTCTTTAATATAACTGATAATTTTTACTATATATTATATATTAATAAATATTGCTTTGGCAGATGCTTAGATGGATTGTTTATTTCATACACTCTTATAAATTGGCAAATAATCTCATAAGAAGTCATAAGTTCTCTTCAAATAATCCAACAAAATAAAGTCTAGCTAACCGGGAATGAGACATCTGGGCGCCTGGATAATTGGGCGCCGCACTGTCGAATTAAATAAATAGACGATTTTATACAGAAAGTAGACGAAGAATTTTAATCAGTTTCTATCTATTCTACTACATAGTAGTTTTAATTCATTTTGCTCTTAACATAATATTGTTTTTTATTACGGATTGAGAATTATCATGCCTGAGGCTTTATAATAAAAAATAAAACCTCTCTCGTCTCGTTGGAACTTAAACATTATGCACAATTAAATCATTATTTACCTGTGCATATTTAAATTCTCAACAAGTACTAAATATTAATATACTATATAAATAATAATATTACATATATATTTTAAACGTACTGGGCGCCACGCAATCGAATGAACATCTTAATCCTCTGTATATATATACGACTTTGCTTAGTAAAGAATTGATGTAACTTTTTCTCTAATTAATATTAATTAGGTGCGTATAAGTAAATTTTCAACAAAACGAGCTATTAATTAGTGGATTTTTGATCCAAATTTAATTTAATTTACTCCGAACGGATATTGAATCAAAATTAGCAAGTCAAATTTAATGAAAATGATAATTAACTGAGGTGGTCTCAAAGTGACACCTGATATTAATTATTTTTTTACGTGCAGATACGCAAGAACCATTTTTATTAATCACTAGCAATCGCAAATGATTTTGCTCTCGTGAAATACAGAGAGAAAAAGTATACATACATAATTAATACATGGACTGATTCGATTTAAATGTAATTTATCCATCTTTTAATATTTTTCAAATCTATCTATCTAGGCGCGCGACCCTCTACCTATCGCTGCTATCTGACCACTTGACCTAGTTGACAGTCAGAACTTTAACGTGTAAACAGTTATTGTCATGATAGTTTAAAATAAGCACGATTGCCGACAGTAATTTCATGTACGTGTACAGGTACTATAAGTCTTGCTGTCATTTTTCATCGTTCCAAACAAACATTCATTCATAGGCATTTTGTCTATAATTTTGCATTATCAATTTTAAATAGATTAGTTTATCGTAAAAAGTGAGACCAGACAATAAACGAGAATATGTATTGCAATATCATTTCCAATATATTATTATTTATTATTCATGACCTCTATTTATCACATAAATTATCTATGACACCGCACATTATATTCGAATATTCGTCAGTTCATTCCATCACTCCATCATTCCACTCCTTACACAATCAGTATAAATTACTTTATGGTACTAACGGTAATACTGATCATGTAGGGTCTGCTCTTGTGTATATAAGTATTGTTGGCGCCAATTATCGTGGCTTAAATCCCATACCATATTTCCACCCTACTCATTGTTGTCATCCAGGTACTGTAATCAATTAACGAGAGACAGTTCAGCCATGTAAAACAGTAGTTACCTGTAGACCACAAGAACTTTAAGTCGGCTCGCACATTGGAACTCGTCTCGCCTAAAAACGTATCGAATACGTCGATGTGACGTCATCGTTATTTAACGAAACAACATAACACGTGTTGCCAAATGGAGCTTCGCAGATCGATCAAATGCAACTGTTTCGTCTGAAAAAAACATCTGGCTGTTGCATTCGACATGTTGCATCCTTCTCGGGCTCCGAGTCGGAGGGTCGAAGTCACAAAGAAACACATGCGAATTGGTCATTCCTATACCGGCTCGCCGATCGCCGCATTGAAATATCAATACGTTTCGAAGGCTACGCGCGACTGTCGCTAAATAGATGTGCGAGGTTGTGTCATGCAACACTGGCCGCCTGTTCTCGGAAGCTTTGATTTATGGCGGTAAGGCACACGAGGCGAGTTGTGATGTGCGAGCCGGCTAAGACTTGCTCTAGTTTTTCGCCATTGCGTCATCAAAGCGGTGATTCAATTACGAGTTACGGTTCAACCAACGTCACGTCAAATCACCGTAATTCATTAACAATCATAAGCTCATTACCCACTCATCCGCCACAAGGACTGTGTAACCGTGAGAGTGTTCGTACTAGTTGTATGAGTGTGTGAACATGGAACCAGCTCCAATGCTCCAGTTCTCTCAGCCAGGTGCGGCTCTACCTTAAGGGTTTGTAGGGATCACCCCCACATCGTCATCATGTCAAAAATTCACGTCCAATAATTTTATCGCTGTCATAATAATCTACTTCATTACATGATTAAATGAACTATTTAATTTATTTTATCCACCTAAACCAGTCGCAATTTTATAGAGATATTTATAATTATTATTCAAATAAATAAAGCAATGATTGCAAATTATATAATAATATAATAAAATAATTAATTTAATTATGAGAGTCTCAACATCAAAGGTTAGTGCCTGGACTAAATACCTGTGTAACCACCCTCCCCCAGCATCCAAAACCTCCTTCCTACAGTCCACTGAAAATCATCACCATAAAAATATTTAATGTATTAATTATTTAACCCACTCAAAACGAGCCGCGAAGATTCCATTCATATTTACACGACGTCTAACTATTTAAAATGAAGACTTAACCAACTCCGTTTTAATGTTCGTCATTAAATAATAATATTAAATAAAATTCTTATGTTACTTTTTTTTCACTGCACTGAGGATAGAGAGGTCAACCGGAGGCAGAGCGTGTGGCAAACTCGATCATACGAGCGTTCTTTTGGCAGGTGTTCGGGCAATTCGAAATGTGGCGAAAAAATAATCAATAAAAAACATACCCATCATTCGTAATAGTTAACATGTTTCTGCTACGGAGTTAACCTTTACATGTTGGAGTTAATCAATTACTACATGAACCGAGAATTAATTGATTATGATTAACGGCTGGTATGTCAGACTGATTTTTATTTGACTAAGCAGGTAAGTACACATACACGTTTTTAAAGTGAGAAAATAAGATAATCAATGAATTCAAGCTGGCATCTATCGTCTTTTGCACCCTGTTTGGCATATATTTGGAAGGACTGTAGTATTTAGAGGCATACTAAAATAAATAGTTTCCTAAAAAGTGACCTAAGGTACGTGGAGACCATCAGAGTTATTCAAACTAGTCAATACAATAACACGTATCCGTTGTTATCCGAAATTACACGGATATTGCTCTGGTCAATGTATACAAAACGGTTATCTAAATAATTGCAATTAAAACATTTAAGTGGCATACAACTGACTTTTTTATATTATGTCACTTTGAACATAAATAATTACTAGATAAAAAGAACTGTTGAATTATTATGCTTAATATGCTCAAACTTGTACTTGATATGAAGTAAATAAAAAACAAACAAACAAACAAATATATAGAATACTGAAATATCATTTTGACATTTCATTTTGATTTCCATAGTAACGCACGTATATATTAATAATTAAGTTGCTATGACCACCCCCTTAACAAACAATAATAGTATTTTACTTTTTACGGATTTTTCTGAAATAACTTTCCATACAAAACAGAATTAACTGAAAATGAATTCAATTCTGCTTAACGCTGTCGCAACGTTAGTAATATTTTTCAAAATCATGATGTAAATGCCATCTTAATTCTCATTCTATGCGCAGGTATCGCGGCCATCCGGATCCGCGTTAAAAATGTCACGTCTAACAGTTCATATCCCGGGATAATTAACTTTCGGAATACGACATAGGATATTTTATAACTTTTTTTATTGATTTCGGAGTTATCGATGTGTTAGAATAGCAGAAATAAATTAACGTCATATTAGTAGCACAAATTGTACATTGTAGCGAATGACAGAATTCCTGAAGATTAAATAAATAAAAGTATCATATTATTTTAATAAAAGTGAGTTAGGAGCAGTTTTCATACTATGACCACATACATAGGTACTTATTTTAATATGATATAATATTTAAATATGTCATTGCTTGTCTTGGTAGGTATACAAATATATTTTGATTATATTTCCAAGTGCCAGTATATCTAATGAATATTGTGTATAAAAAGGTCATTATTATTTTCATAGGAATATATTAAATAATTTAAAATTTTAGCGACATTCGCGTTATCCAAGACATTTATTAACTCAGTTTAGTCACTTTACATTCACAATTTAGTTATTAAATATCTGTAGGTTAAAATGATAATTATTTTATATTAATTTGAAATCTTGTAAGACATAAATTAAATTTATATACTTAAAAAAATGATAGGCACAATAAAATAAAAGGTATATTATCATCGGAGCTTGTCCGTAACAAATCAAAGGAGAGTGTGTGGTACTTGGGATCTCTAACGACAGAAAACGAAGGTTAATATATTTACGTATTACTTATACGTAGGCATGTAAAACTGAAATCTATTAAATTGTGTCTTTCGTAATTTATTTAATTAATTTATTTAATTTATTAATTACGTAAGCGAGGCAGCTCCTGCGACTCTGCTGACACAAATTTGAAGAGCTGTATCTCTTGTAACAAAGAACCTCTATAAGAGAGTATAAGAGAAATAATCTGGCTGGGGAAATGACATTATTAATGGACAACGCACTCAGTACAGTAGCTAGCAAGTAAATTCGCGCATAGCGACATTCGCACATGTATATATAGACGTCACGCAATTTCCATTATGCGATATCACGCATAATGAATTTATAGCAATATAACCTTTATTGTAATGGCGTTAGAACAGTGTTTCTACTATCAATGTTCATTTGAGCGAACCAGTTCGAACCGAACCATTCGGCAGACCTGACAAAAAGCATTGGGAATTTATAGCAATATCACCTTTATTGTCTGGCGTTAGAACAGATTATCCCATTCGGCAGACCCGACAAAAAAGTGATTGTCATTTTTTTTCCAGATGCTTCGTCCATATTAATGTCATTGGGCTAAACTTTGTCACAATGTACCAACTAATTTAGGCTACGACCCACTTAATCGTGAAATGAGCAGAGCAAGGAGACGTAAAAGGGTGTGAAATCTAGGATGGGTATAGATTCAGGAAGGGTTGTGGGAATAATCGTCGTGATGCCAAACCTGTTCATCCCACGTGCTTCTAAAAGAATACGTTTAAAATACGTTTATTACGCCATGGCAGCCTACGAAAAGGAAAAATAATATTATTTTTTATTTTTTATTTTTTATAGGTGATGTCTAAGTTTTTACTTATCTCAAGATTACATAATTTAATGATAGGCCATGGTTGGCCCCTTTCTCTACACACTCAATCAGAAGACAACATGAATTCGTGAGGTACAAATTTTTTATCTGAATACTTTTATAAAAGAACATTTAAAAATACAAAATTTTCAAATTCCAATTCAACCGCCAAAAAATATCTCTAACTACTAAACTGTTAACAAAATCGAATCCATAGACACAGTTAATGATATCTTTTAACTTTGTTTAATGAACTGAAGAAACAAATTCGCAAAACATATTTCGATTACTTGCTTTTTGAATCGGTCTGTTTGTCGGCATAGTTTTTTTATTTATTGTAAAATATTTATTTCACATTACGTAGATGATTACAATCAGGGACGGATTGGTCTTGCGGGCCACCGATAAAAAATTATGATAGGCTGACGATTTCTAAATAAAAAAAATATTTTAGAAATCGTGAACAACGATTGCATGACGTATAGAGTCACAGAAATTTGAAAATGTATGGATATTTTTATTGAAGATGCCAATAAAAACACTACAGAGTACAGAGGCGCATTTCTTTGATGCAAATTATGCAATGGATTCGTCAGAAGATTTAAAAGAGGACCTCAAAACGGTTCAAAAAAGTCACACAATTATTAAATTATACAAAAATGGGTACTGTTCGGTTATGAGGAATACAGCGGAAAACACATTTTGAAAATACCCGATATACTGGATTATTTGTTAGTTTAGGTTAGTTTAGGTTAGGTTAGGTTGGATTAGGTTAGGTTAACCTAACAAGTAATCCAGTATATCGGGTATTTTGAAAATGTGTTTTCCGCTGTATTCCTCATAACCGAACAGTACACAAAAATGTTAAAAAGATGCGTTATATAAATTGCGTATAAAATATTATACTCAAAGCATAACAAAATCTTTGAAATTTTTGTCAAAAAAACTACTATAACAAAAAAAACAACCAATAATCCATTGTTATGTCTACTAGATTCGTTGGTAGTTAGAATTTATTTATGTTTTTTATTTTATTCTATCATAGTGGGCCTCACAATCAATCGGTGTCTCGGGCCTCCAGGTTTCTAAGCCTGCCACTGTGTGGGTGCGTGGCAACCACAGTCTTAAGTAGTTGGTCCTGAGACATTCCTAGCCGTAAAAATTGCTGATGCCTCGTGATATTCTTGATCATGACTGAGTGTGGTGTGGGGTAGGTCGGTTTGGTGGTCCATGTTTGTGTTGTTGAATAGGATAAAATTTAATTCCCTTGCTTTGTCGTGTTATCGCCATATTCTTCCAGCCATAACATTTTACAATCAAATTCAATACTACTATTCAATACTACTCGTAATATTACGACTATAGAGAAATTACGAAAAAAATATTTAATTATTATTGTTTAACCAAAGTTATAGAGGTCAGTTAGGTTACAATAATTGAGTTAGTGATGTATTATTTAACTCAATTACCTAATAACAAAGCCGATTGTCTTTGAGTGGCGGAATTTGAAGTACCTAATCAGATAATACGTAATTCTTCTTCTTCTGTCGTGTCCGTGAATTCTTTCCAACTACGGCTTGACCACCGTGATTTCCAAAATGGCTTTAAACATATCATCAATAGTACACCTGGATGCAACGAGTTGACAGACTAACACATCTTCTGAAGTTTTCTCTGCGTCACATTTGCAGTTTTAAGGATCGTTGGAGTATCCCCACTTCTACAAATTATTTTTGGTTATAGTTACTTGGGTTCGTAACCGTTCCATTGTCGTCTATAGGCAACTTCTCGGCGGGCACTATTGAAATGGCTGCATAGTGCATAGACGCATTTTTCGCTCCATGTTACCATTATTTCTACCACACATGGTAAGGGCTTGCACACAGAGACGCTCCAAGTGTGGGTATTAGGGGGTGCGAAACACCCGAGTAGGCTTCAGGGGGTGGCAAAAGTCTGACAAAACATTTTCAATGATATTAGTAAAAATAAATGTTATTCGATTATATAAAATGAACTCTGTGATGAAAAAAATCGCCTGCAGCGCAATTCTCTTTCGTGTCAATAATTATTTATTTATAATTAATGCTTCTATGCTCCATTGATACATATCTATCGACTTAGGACCCTTTAAATTATAATATGTCAACATTTTGATGACAATAAAATAAATGTTTGAACATTTTTTCGACTTCTGTCAAATTTTCAATAAAAAAACTTTGATTTGTGGAGGATGGTAATTTTGAGCTGCCACCCTTGGCGCATCTCTGCTTGATCTGGTAACCAAAAAAAACATAATTATTAGAAATAATTCGCATGGACCATAAACTGAGAGTAAACAAGAGGATGCCTGACTACGTGACTTGATAGAATCAGGCGTAAGGAATTTTCTAATAAATTGTGGATCCACTGGTCAAACTTCTATCCAGTATAGGCATTTTAGGTGTGCTTATGATTCATAAGTGGGGCTTGAAACATGAAAAAGTCCTCACTTTGCGAGTGTAGTGAGGTTAAGATCACGGAGCATATGGTGTAATACGTAAGCCTTCCCCGGAGGAGTTTCAGCCATACATTAGTCCAAACTGGAAGTTATTGTGTGGATTGATGCCTTGCCAGTTCCACTTTGTCCTTTATTGTGTTTATTTTATTAATAATGTATTTTCTGTATATTTTCATCTTCTTACACGTCGATTTTAAATGTAATGGGTCCCAGGTTCGAATCCTGGGTCTGGCATATACACACATTGTTTTTAAATTTGTGTTGGAGTCAGAGTATGAACCTAATAAGTTGAGCAAGTAACTAATATTTATTTCTCGTTAAAACTAAAATCTTTTAATACAAATTTATACTCTGTGGAGGCCCATTTGTGATCTTATCAGGATCGAATATCGTCATTTTTTTTCAGCGTTTTACAAAATTATTACATCATAGCTCAAGTCGCAAAAAGTTATCTATAACAACGGCGGTGCGATCAAAAAGTATCGACGACCTGATTATTGTGTAGCGATTTTGTATCGCAAAATATTTATTGAATGATACAAATGATATCATTGATCATTTTCTTTTTAGCGCACCGATAATTCTGAGCATTCTGAACTCACTAACGTTACATTTTAATTAGGAGTTACAAACTTAAACAACTTGTTATCTAACTAAAACAATCTCATATATGTTACGTAAGTAGGTATCTATATTAAATTTGTTAATTGAAATAAAAAAAATAAAACATAACATATAGATGTTACTTAACTGTGTATTCCACTTATTTTAATAACGGTCAGGACCAGCTATATTTGATCGACACTGTCAACTGATGCATTCGTAAAGAGGATAAAATCAGACGGCTCTTGTGGTGCAGTGCGTAAGGCGCTGGCCGTCTATACTCTAGAGCAGGGGGGGGCAAACTGCGGCCCGCGGGCCGCATGTGGCCCGCCGGGTATTTTTTGCGGCCCACCATCATTAATTGTACTTCTGATTACGAATAACTTTTTTATATATACTTTTTTTAAATATTGACAATACATTAAAATTTGAAGAATATGTTCTTTTGTAAATAATTTATTATCTCAGTACGTCTTCCTTGCGTCTCGTCTCACACTATGGAACCACTATTTTCTACGTTGAACATCGTAACACATTTAAATACTTTTAACTCCGCGTTGCAAGGAAAAAAAATATATGCCCATGATATGGTAAAAAGTTTGAATGGATTTCAATTAAAACTCAAGTTATTCCTTCGACAATTATCGAATAACAACGTGGACCACTTTCCAACTTTGAAGTTGCTGAATATACCAGAATATAAATTTGAAGAATATGGTAAAATTATTGAAGCTCTGATGAAAGATTTGGTGACTTCCGAAAAATTGAGACAAGTTTAGCAATAGTACGCGATCCATTTTCAATAGATATTGACAGTGTACCGACAGATCTACAACGTGAGATTATTGATCTGCAGTGTGACACTGATTTAAGAGAATTGCATCGTCGTGAAGAAATCTCCAAATTTTACAATGCCCTTAATTCAGACAAATTCTACCAACTTAAAGATTATGCAAGAAAAATGTTCGTTATTTTTGGATCAACCTATATATATGAACAAACATTATTTCGATCATGAACCCCAATAAAAATTCTTTACGATCAAATATCTCTGATGCCCATTTACAAGCAGTTTTGAGAATATCAACTACAAAATTAACACCTGAATTTTAAAAAAAAATGTTAAAAAATGTAGAACAGTTTAATTCTTCTCATTATTTTTTTTTAATGTTTATTTTTCGTGATAATAAATAGTGTATATCTAAAAATGGTATTTTACTTGCGGCCCGCCGCTCATTTTGAATTCTTGAATTTGGCCCTCCATCCAAAAAGTTTGCCCCCCCCTGCTCTAGAGCTCTATGTTCAATCGGGGGGAGGACACAATATATTTATGTGATTTTCTATTGCCGACTCAAGTAGAAAGCCGATACATTCATAACGACTGGTCCTACTTTTTCCGCGCCTCCCATTGTTGTCTAAGGATGACCTGTCATAGCCTGTCATTTTTCTATAAAGTGCTCATACTGACGCGTCTGTCGTATTCACACGGGGAATGGTTTGATTAGTATAGATAAGTTTCATGATAAATAATACACTAGCATTAACACACCTTCTACAATTGTTAGTAATGCGTAGATCAATGCTACATATTTTTTGGAAATCTATATTACCACCGGTTTTTGTGTGAAGGACTAGTCTAACATTGACAGCTGATGAAAAACAGGAATGTATATTATTTATAATTATTTATTAATATATTTGATTTGAGATTGTTTTATAATACAATTTGAAACGAGAAAGGGCGAATCAATATGTCAAGCAATCTGGGATCTGATTTTGACAGCTGAACAGTGGACCACTCATTGCTTGTGCAAAAAGATGCTCAGGCTTTATTAATCTAAAAATGGCGCTAAATTTTCTCAAAGCCTTTGTTTGTTTGTTTGTGATCGTTAGAAATTACTAACAACTACCTTGTATGAAAAAGCATGGCCATCGTTATTAATAATTACAAAAAAAGGACGAAATCAGATCGTAATTATATGGATAAATTACGTTTTATTTTAATTAACAATAATTAACAATGTATTAAAGTATTTCATAATATTATATCTTCATTAGACGATGAATACGGCTCCAGAGTTCGGAATTTTGGCATTCGAGATTTTGTTTTTCGGAAAGATGGCCATTTGAGCTGGTCGTTTGCAATATTATGGGAAGAAGAAGTTGTGTAAACTAAACTAGGTACATACTTTGGAAAATGCCAGGGCTCGAAATAGACCGGAACGCACCGGAGCGCCGTTCCTGTTTGTGAAATTCTAAAAGATACCGTTCCGGCTCATGGATTCTTTGAAAATTGCGTTCCGTTTCATGTTATTAAGATAATATTGCATGTAGGTATGTAGTTTTTAAAGTTGTAAGAAATGATTCGTGGGAAAAAAAAATTGCCTGCGGCGGTGACAAAGTGTGTATATTATTTATTAATGTTTAGTCTTACAAGGTCTATAATATAATATAGGGGGTTCGGACTTCAGATGTGCTTAAAAAAGGGCTAAAGAGGCTACAGGTCCAGGACCTTAAATTAGTAGGTCTCCTAGAACGTGAACCTGAAAAATAGTTTTGCATCGATTGCAAATGATTTTGCAAAAATGAGTAGTGTACCCATTTAAAAAAAAACTACATTTTAATATTGTATTTGGGGGGGGGGGGGTGGGTAATGTGTATTAGCGCAGAGCCCCTTCAAGTATAAATGAAACCCTGATTATTAGGCATATCGCCCTTATGATATCCGAAAAATATTTAACATAATTTGATATTTTTGAATGATTATTCAGCGCTCCGGTTCGTAAGATTTTCTATTTCGAGCACTGGAAAATGCCAAATTGATGAATTTCTCTAAACCATTATACTTTACTGGGTATGGTAGCTTTTCCTATAAGTTCTGTCAGTTTAGCCTTATGACATGATATTTTACTTGCTAGTATAATGATATTCTAAATACCGACTCCCCGGACTTGGTTTAGGATTTTGACATTCGTGATTTTGATGGCAAGTTGGTCATTTGCAATATTATTGGCCACTTTCTAAAAATAGCAAGAAGAAGTTGAGAAAACTAAACTAAGTACATTTTACTTTTCCGGGCAAAGTAGTTTTTTCTCCAAGCTCTGTTAGGTTAGCCTAATAACATAATATTTTACTTGCTTGTATAGTGATTTTATATATGCCGATTAGATCTTCTGAAAGTGTTCCATTAATTTAATTGGTTGAAGATTAAAAGCTTCACAAGCCGACCCAATCCTACATTGGACCGGTCTATCATTGCAACTAGGTTTCTACAAGTGATTTTTTTTAGGTTTGCAATGTCTTACGGTAAGAGAAAGGTTCTGATCATGGGACTTGGCGATAATGGATTAAATCAGAATGGTTACTCGCATTCTTTGCTTTATAGAACGTTCTAGCGTGCTCTTCTTTTTGTGACATATCCGTTATCTGAGATTGGCGATAATTTTGGTCATTCTCTCGCTGTCCGTCACTCCTCTAAATAGAGATAAGCTAGGACGTTCTTCTTCTACCAGAATCTTGTTTACCAGCGGATCTCCCCTTCAATAATACGGTGCAGAAGTTGATATCTCTCGGGATGCCGCATGATGTAGCCAAGGCATGTCAACTTTCTTGTTTTTGAACATACATAATTTTGAAAAACACTTTGCACTGAGAAAATATATTATAACCAATAGAAAAAATCTTTTTGAAAAAAGTAAGCCATCCCGGTAGGGAATCGAACACTGCATCTCCTGGGTTTACGCACCGTCCGTCACATTTACCTCTATGCTACGCTGTGACATACTAATTGCGACAAATTTTAACTATTGGCCTTTTTAATATATACTCAAGCTACTTTGGCAATCAGTTTTTGTTTTATTAAATCAAAGTAAATACCTATTACTTCAATTACTAACCGACGTCGTGGATTTCTCCAATATTTTTTATGATGTCACTTACTTGAACTTGCTAATAATTTATAATTAACTATTTCTTTTATTCAACGAATAATTCACAAGATTTAAGAATGTACCATTCTGATTATTGAACATACATAATTTTGAAAAACACTTTCTGAGAAAATATATCATAACCAATAGACTTCTTTGGTCTTTTTCATAATGCATGTGTAAACTCAAATTTCGAATGCTTCAAGTTTTCCGGGAGTTCTGTGAATATCCACACCTCTACTCTATATAATAGGATTAAAAAGACATAGTATCTAACCATTATTTTTCTATATCCCAGATTTCGGTCATGGCTGCATAGTATTTTCCGCGGTCGAGTAAAAGCTCCCCTGGCTAATGTATATTGTGGACTTTGACAAAATCAGTGTCTGATTATATGTTATATATCTTATATGTATCTATTTTCTTATCATATTATATTATCTTATATCTTATATGAAAAATGCATAACTTACAAGACTATCAATAATACTCGTAAATGTAAGTAGTATAGTATATACCTACAATTAATATATTTATATATATATATATATTACAAGAGCAACAATTTTCAAAACAGCATATAATTTAAAATCAATGTTTTCCGCAGGCTAAACACCTTGACCGAATCTGATTAAAATTAAATTACAGATTCTAAGAGCAGATAAACTCAATCTTTTCTTGCAATAAAATCATTTATTAAGATGTTAAAGACAACGTTCCTCCACGAAAATAGAGCATAGTATATAAATATGATGAAATTTTGACTAAACAGAATATTACTAAGACTTATAACTAAATTAGCTGTAAGTCAATTAGTTGATTATTCTGTAATTTATTTGACTGAGCTAAATTGTAATTACAATTCATTTTATTATGTTTATAAAAATTATATTAAATTTATTTATTTTAATCTGTTTTCACCAATAACACAGACACGATCAGATAAAGGAAATCATTGAAAAACCTCATTCTTTTTCTTAGATTTAATATTTATTTAGCCATTCTAAAATGTATCACAAAACAATTAACAAAAATTGAACCGTTTCATCAAAATTCCAACCTAACAGGTGGACTTATTTTAATAGCCGTGAAATGGTAATTCGTTCATTTCTAACATATTGTTATAAAATTGTTAAACATCACAAAGCTTTTAAGTTGTACATGGTGATTCAAAAGACATTTACATAATAATATTGTTTTTATCAATTATTTATCTTCATAAAATACGATTAGAATTTAAAGTGCTTATAACTATTATTGATTACATTCAGTTTTTTTTATCTTTGCTTTCAGAATGGTAAGATTGATGATGATTCTAAAACAGTACATAATAAGATAGTCACATAATACAGTAATTATATTAGTTTCGCATACAAATAACGTAACGACAAATCTTATATTATTAGTGAATAACTAACTAAACTAACTCCGTTAATTTTCTCGTAGTAGGTATATTAAAATACGACGTAAATGAATACTTTTTATAATTATTCTCTGCGTCTTTGGTAATTCGTACGAAAACACTTGTAGGTAAGTGTAGAATTAGCCGAAACCAAGAAACCGATTTACAAATTGAAGAAAGCGATTGGAGCCGAAAGACATTCTCAACGATAAGCACTTTGTCATGACAGTAATTTGTATGCATTCCAAAAGTAGAATGTGAAATACAAAATTAATTAGAAAATAATGATGTTCCACTTCGATTAAATTTCGTAAATTCTAGTCTAGGTCGATTATAATAGGCTTAGAGATTTGTTCCAGATTATTCCAATAAAATTCTAAAAAGTCTAATATGGTATTTCAAATAAATGAAACTTTTTTTTAATTCTTACTAAAATATACCATTTCGGCAAGGAGCTGATCGATGAAAATTCTATTCGGTTTAAATGATTTTCTGCCATCTGGCAATCACATTGATGGCTTTAAGACTATCGAGACCAGAGGCACTGACAGATTTGGAGGCCCCCATGGTAAAGTTTTCATCTGCGATAAACCACCATTTTATATATATTTTTTTTTTAGAATTATTAATAACCATGTCCTTGCTTTTTCGTACAAGGTGGTTGTTAGTAATTTTGAACAATCACAAACACCCAGGCTTTGAGAAAAACACATAAATGTTTTTGTCATGACCGGGAATCGAACCCAGGAACTCTCGGGTGGAAGGCGAGCGTCTTACCCACTGCACCACGAGAGCCGCCCTACCACCATTTTATATTGAAAATATATATATATTTTTTTACTAGTTTATGACAAAGTGACCGCTTCATAATATGCTATATAGAAAATCGTCATTGCGGTCTAACGGTTTCGGCCAAGTTTTTTTCGTATAAATATTTTCGTACAACTACATATGTAACAATATATATATATATATTCATTTTTAGCCAGGGAAAACCTTAGTAACCCTGTATTGTAAGTAGCTGAGTTGTAGACGTCTACGCACCGCGCTTCTGAAACCAACAAAAAACCTTTTCCACGAACCTTGTTAAAGTCTACACGAAAGAGGTTGCCGTAATTATAATATTATAAATGTATAATTATTAGTTAATAGGAAGCACTTGCAGACACCACGGGAATGTTAAATGGCGGCTTAGATACTATGAAGATTGTTTACTTTGCAATGAATACAAGATAATGGAACGGCTACACGACGCTACGCACAATGAACACATTTCTCAGAAATCACATTATCACAACTGTATCACGCATTGTTATTTTTAGGTTATGTGTACTGTCAGTTTTTTTTGTGTTTGTATATTATATTATAAGGTATGAATAAATTGAAGTAGCAACAATATTTATATTTGTCTTGTACTATTTAAATTGATATAACGGTTGTGAAGTAAATGATAATAATATGCTACATTTGATTTCGATTATCATTATTCTAAGAAGTCACAAATGATTTATAGCAAAAAATATTTGCAATAAAATAGATTTGGCTGCCGTATTTAATTGTGGTTTGATTTCGCCTTCAAAAAAAATATAGCGCAATATTTCTTGTCTACGTATGCGCTATTGTCTACATCTACAACATAGATTTTTAAAGGATGAGTCCAGATGCCCTGGGGTGCCGCGTTATATTAGAGAAATTTAATAATTCCAACTAATATTAGTAAAATACGTTGCCATTTCTAATAAAAGTCAGCCACCAGTAGTGTGATCTTTGCTCTTTCATCTGCTACCCGGAAAAGTTTGGTGGAGCTGTACTCCTACTAATAAACCACGAAATGCGGTGTCGTCGTCTGCTATATTTACCATTTATCTTTCCTTCTGTCAATGGCGTCTCTAGATAGATTAATAATGACAATTCCTTTAATTTTTACTCTTGAATTGTATGAAAAATTGTTAGGTTAGGTTAGGCATACCTACCTACTTTATCACTTTGAACTGAACAGAATTTAAATACATTTTGTAACCTTAAACTATCCATTAAATGCCTAGAGCTAGTAACATAGCGGTATCCATCTAGCTGCAAATTTATATGAAAACATAAAACTTTATACCTATATGTTATACCGAATGTGCGAAATTGACTATTACATGAAATGGGCAAAATTTTGGCTAATTCATGTAATAGTCAAGCCTGTTGCCTTATTCATGAATTAGGTAATTTTTCTGCTGAGTACATGAATTCGCCACGGTATGGAATTCTTGAACTGTCAACATGACAGAAGAAAAAGTAAATTTAATACGGATAGATTTATTAGTTATAATTGGACATAATATAATATTATTATTATTAGGTTAGGTTAGGTTAGGTTTTGTAATTCTGAATTAAATTATTCAACTGAATGTCCATTTTGAGGTTAGCTATCAAGTGTCAACAAACTATCACAAACATTCAATCGACCATTGCACAATTGATACCCAAGCACGAATCAAATCGCGAAAATACTTTTCAATAAAATTCTTCCGTTATCATATTATAGTTCTAGATTTTTTTTGCGCATGGTAAATGGATATGAACGTCATTCAAATCAATGACATTTGACACCATAGACTTTTTTTGACACATTTGTTTAGTTGCAAAAAACACCACGGAGCGCGATCATCTATTTTGACCATAGATAATATAAATGTACATTTTGACCAATCCATGAGCATTTGATACATTTAGTTTAGTTGCAAAAAATACCACCGTAGTGCTACTATCTAATTTGTCCAAGACATGAAGTAGGCAGAAAAATTACTGCCGATTTCACGCACTCTCCAGATATTTTGTCTAATTCATGAATAAGGCAACGGGCTTGCATTTTTCATGGTTTAGGCAAAATTTTGCCCATTTCATGTAATATTCAATTTCGCACATTCGGAGTAACATATATAAACATATCTTTTTTGAGACATATTTAAAAGTATTTCATAAAAGCAAAAATATTTTGGTTTAGTACTTCACCATGATTTCAAGAGATGGCAGTGTGTGTACTATACAGTGAAACCCCGATTTTACGATTTTCAAGGGACCCTAAAGAAAAAACGATATTTTCAGGATATATATGTATATATCCCTGGATTTTTTTCAACGTCTTGAATTATTTTCGGTTCCTCAGCTAGAGTTATAGTTTTCTTCATGGGGGGCATTTTAGTTGCGACTTATTATGTTAGTACTTAGACAAATGAAATACATTTTTTTATAAAATTACATTACGTTTGGAGCGACCAAGTGAAGGAGCTTATTGGGTCAGCTTTTACTCTGCACTAAAGGAAACAGAGGACCAATATGGGCGGAAGGTTTTAGTCACTCAGAAGATGGCGGAATTTTAAAGACTTTACGATAAAGAAAAGATACTAGATTATTCGATGAGAATATTAATACGATCTATTGAATATGGTTAAAAATGGACCGAACACACATATCATAAATGGCCTCTAGATAAATAATAATCCAGAGGTACCCAAGCAATGACCGCTGAGTCCATCCCAAGGTACGCCGGATTGGCTATATTTTAAATTTCCACAGAATTATAGTATCCAGCAGTAGATTGAAACAGGCTGATGATGAATACAATCGATACTCTTCTAACGCGATTGATAAAAATATATTAAAAAACAAAATATAAATATTACAGACCGATAACGCCTTGTTGTAGGTGTAATATCATTATGTCTTTAAAATAAACAAAATACTATATGGAAGTTAACGTATTTATGATAGCTTTTACGGTGCTCAAGAGTTTTTTCCCAACCGTTCTCTTGCAGTTTAAAATATTACTACATGTGCGAGCTTTTTGCTTATATCGACTAAACGCGTGTAACTGAGGTATATTTTGCACTCATAAATGATTATTATCAAGTAAAATAAGTCCATTATACACAAAGTATCAAGTTATGTTATGTAGGTGGTCGTTATCTACATAGTATATTATTTTTCTCGATATGTTCTCATTATACGAAACCGGGCGTATTTATAAACTTATTTACATATTTATTGCTATCTATATTGATGAAAATTACTATGCCACTGATACAGATGATGCAATCAAAAATTGGACAACTGGGCGCCAGGACAATTGGGCGCCACACTCTTGAATGAAAAAAATAATCGTTCGTTACGATTTTATTCAGAAAGTAGACGATACATTTTAATCAGTTTCTGTCTACTATTTAGTGTTAATTCATTTTGCTCTTAACATAATGTTTATTGCGGATTGAGAATTATTATGCTTGAGGCTTTATATAAAAATAAAATAACTCTCATCTCGTTGAAACTTAAACATAAGCACAATTAAATCATTATTTACGTTTGCATATTTAAATTCTCACCGAATATTAAATATAAATAATATTATTAAATATATATTTTAAAACTACCTACATATAATTCTACGTCTATTTGTTTTCAAATTGCATTCGATTGCGTGGCGCCCAGTTGGCCCGTCGCAAAATCGTACTAGAACCGACGCAATCGATTCGTCAGAAGATTTGATAAGGGCGCTCAAAACAGTTGTATATTTCTCACAGCTATAAATAATTATTACCCAAACAATAACCTGCAGTTTAAATTAAAGATACCCGAAATATAATCACTCAAACACCTACGTAATTGTACATACAAAAAATTCTTATACTATTGCGTGCTCTCTTCAATAATAATAACTAGGTACGTTTTATTTTTATATAAAATAAAGAAATACTTTATTATTTTTACTAGATATCTATATACCTAAATGGGTTTTTATTTATGTCATAGGGTTACATGTAAATTGCTCGAAGAACAAAGCTGGGATGGAGTGCTTTCGGACGTCTGAATAGTATCTTCAAGAGTGACCTACCATTATGTCTTAAACGTAGGGTGTTCAACCAATATGTGCTACCCGTGCTCACGTATGGCTGCGAGACGTGGACCCTCAACAAGAGAGATGTCCAAAGGCTAAGAGTCACACAGCGAGGCATGTAGAGGTGCATGTTGGGCATCACGCGAAAGGATCGTAAGAGAAACGAATGGGTTAGGAAGCAGACAAGAGTACGTGATGTAATAGACGACAGCTGAAATGGAGATGGGCGGGGCACATTGCTCGCCGAAAGGACGGCCGCTGGACAAATGCCGTCATCCAATGGTACCCAAGGGGTACGAAACGGCCACAGGGTCGCCCTAAAAGCCGCTGGATTGACGAACTGGTAAAGTTCGGCGGAAATACGTGGCAGCGAACGACACAGGACCGAGAGAGTTGGAGAAAGCTTGGGGAGGCCTTCATCCAGCAGTGGATTGACCCTAGCTGATGATGATGATGACATGTAAATTGTACGTTTTACATTTCAGTTTAGCACAGTTCGCCGTGAGCTTTCTTATCTTATATAGCACCGAGATTAATTAAGTAAGAGAAAAATTACGTGTTGTTCTGTATTTCTAATTTAATTACATACCTATTGTCTACTGTTTTTCCATAACCTAATCTAACCTAACTTAAGTTAACCTAACCTAATCTAACAAATAATACAGTATATCGGCTATTTAAAAAAAATTGTTTGCCGCTGGCTTCCTGTAAACCGACAAGAACCATGTTTTATTTAGACATGAATTTTATCTCAGTACTATACGACCATATAGTATTTCCGATACAACATTTCACGGTGAAGTGTTATACGGCGAATTGCATACGTACAAATTTCCGGACACGGTTTTATTTAATATATTAAGGCAAGACATATAAAAAAAAAATCAGAATTTATGTTTTGTATTTTTATCTTGGATTGCCTCAAAATTAGTCAGCGCGTCAGATCCCCGCGTCCCTAATTCCGCTATTGTCACTATCGTATTGCAAAATTGCATTTTGTTTCATAAATTCTTGGTGCTGTCTTCTATCGAAGGTTGGTCATCATATTACAGTGAATCTTGCTATCCTGGACTAGTTGTATCAGATTAGCAACTTTTCGGACATTGATTGGCTAGCTCTATAGCAGGGGTTATTAACCTTTTTGCGGTAGTGGGCGCATTTGAGATTTGGGATAATAGTGGCGAGCGCGCATCGGATTTCTAAAATAACAATATTTAATTTTGTAAACACCTTTTTTCAAAAGAGGATAATATTTGTGTTCAGCTTTACGATGGCCGCGCGGCTTAAGCATCGGCCTATAGCGTCGCGGGTCCCAGGTTTGAATTCTGGGTCTGGCAAGTATACATATATATTTTTTCAAATTGTGTATGAGTCATAGTATGGACCTAACAGGTTGAGCAAGTGGCTGACAACCATTTCTCGTAAAAAAAAATATAATACAAACCTCTGTGGAGGGCCCATATGGTCTTATTAGGATCGGACATGGTCGAAAAAAAAATTAAATGTTTTCAGTCAGTCCGTTCAATAATGTCATTTTGAATATCTAAAATTTCTTCTTCAATTTTTGGTGTATCTTTTTGAAGAATTTCCGCTAGGTATGGAATTAGCAATTTTAGTAATATCTATCTATGTCTGTATTGAAAGGATTTTAAAATATGTAGTCATTGCTTAATCGAGAAATTTTAAAGGAAATAATGGTGGCATTTTTATTTTTATTTACACGGTTAGTAAAAAACGTTTTCTGTGTAGATTGTCCGGATTTTAGTTGATCAATGTTCCCTTTTCTCAACTCTGATTTAGGTGGATAATCAACGCCAAAAGTACTTTGAACTCTTGAAATGGCGTTTGAGGTTATGTTTTTTCATCAATGACACAGCACCGTTGCATATTAAAGCAAACACATTTGTCCTTAGTTTGGATACAAAAGTAGCCTTCTTCCCAATCACTTAAATTGATACGTTCGTTGTAATACAATATAAATAAAAAGAAAAATATAGTTATTTCGTTGCGATTTCAATAAATAATTATATTAAAAAACATTTTTTCGTTATTTAATACTTTGCCGAGGGCGCACGAAAATGGCTTCACGGGCGCACATGCGCCCGCGGGAACGCGGTTAAGAATCCCTGCTCTATAGTATATATCGTCACCTCAATACTACAACTAGATAACTTGATTTTCACTGTTTTTGCGATAGCTAGGTATTGAATAATGATTATACTTTTCGTTCTCTACAAAATGATAAAAGTAGGTTAGTCAGAAATTAATGGGAACTGTCCTAATTTTGTGTTTGAAAATATTACATAACTTTAAAACCATAAATGCATTAAATAAAATAATATATCTTCAATATTTTTTCATACACTTGAACATTATTTAATTGTTACCAATTAGACAAGCACAATTTTCCGTTTTTATTTTTTATAGCCTAGATTTATATGTTTATCAAGTAAAATTTAAATTTCATTTTCCCAACAATGACCAAATCAGAGTTATCTAGTTGTAGTATTGAGGTGACGATATAATAATTATTATCTCGTCTTAAAACATACTCAATGGTAATTTAATCAACCTAGGAAATCTGCATGGGACGCCGATAGAGCCATGTCTTGAAAACCTCCACAAACTTTACCATAAATAAAATGAAATAATTCAGATTGGAGTATCATCTATAGAATGTATAGTAATTCTAAATTATTACCGATAATTGAATGATTGAATTTTTATTTATGTTCATTACTTCATCGTGTTTTACTGAATTCGGCTGGCGTTATAAATAAGTTTGTGACTATATAAAATTATAAATTTTATGATATTATAATTATTGTTTGTGGCTATAAATAAAAGTAATAATATACTGAAATATTTCATTGAAAACATGCACGCAAAGAATGCGGCTAGTTCCAATTTATAATTGGCTAAATTTTATTCACCGTTCAAGTAACAGTTTTTTTCGCAGAGTTAGACTCCGTTTCATTCAATGATTTCGGCGGAAATGAGAATTTTATTAAAAAGATCTTTTAGCATAAACGAAACACGATCAAATCACAATTACAATGCAAACCATTAATAGCAGACAACATTTTTGAAATGAAGTAAATGTTGTACTTCCAAAATTTTTAGTAGTTTTAACACACTTTAATATGTAGGTTTTGTTGTTAAAACAAAACAGTAGAAAAATAATAATTTTGAGCGTTTCCTCAACCATAACTATATCAGAAGTGTTTGTTTTGATTGAGAATTACGACAATATATATTGTAATAATATATGTACTGCATTAATATAAATAAGAAGGACAATCTATGAATCCTTACTCAACTCATGAGTTCTTCACTCGACATTGTACATCCGTTATTTCACTCGAATCAAGTCTCTCAGTGCATTATTATAATAAATCTCTTGATCATATCGATCTCACCAGTACATCATTACCTCGCGATTATAATCTCACGTAATCATCCTTATTAGTATATTCAGTGTATTATTCTATCTACTATGACTATACCATCATACCTCCAAAGTGATGACCCCGACGTGGCGTCAATGGCGATTTCACTGTTCTGCCCTTCTAAGGAAGAAGGTAGTAACTGACTCTCACACACTTTCGAGATAAATGACATAATGTGGTTTTTTTCCAACTTTAATACTGTGAATTAATACAAAACGGTGATAATTTTTATTATTAGGATGTTAAAATACAAATAAAGTAATAATAAATAAGCAGTAACAGCAATACATAGGTGCAATTACTGGCTTTTTGCTAAGAATTTTTTTATTATTTTAGCAGATATCCATTTTTTCACTAAGTATTTTAACGGTATTTTAGTGATAATTCTGATTTTAAAGTGAACAGAGTATATAGCTTTCAAAATTACCTAAAGGATGGCATTCATAACTCAATTTCACAAATTTTGCGAGTTACTGCCTTTTTCTTGGAAGGGCAGTGTTCTCCTAGTCAAGTTGCTTGAATAGTTCTTCCAAAGTAGCAGTCAATAAATTGGGTGAGATCACGTTGCCTTGCCATGCATTACCGTTTATGCTATTCAGGATGTTTACGCATTGTTTGATTGGTTTGCTATGTCGTACATTATGCAAGTGAGAACTGGAATGCTCTGGTTGAACGATCTCTACCCACCTACCAGATACTTATACAAATAAAAAAGGTAAGTAAGTAGTATTGGAATCCGACCAGATCACTTATATACTAATATAATTCGTACTCTCTCGACCAATGGCTTCGGACAAGCGGTCCTAGACAAAACTATCAATTATCTACATCTCCATTTGGTTACATCATTTATCTTTTTTTTTACGACAAAATAACAATATTATAGAGTGGCGGACAAAAAATGAGAGATGACTTTAATAACCACAAAAAATAAGGCGTGATTTCTATTTCTGTACTCGACATAAAAATGTGGACTCTTTTTTTCTATAAATCTTTCACAAAGCAGTTTATAGCGGTTATTTATAAATACATAGTGTGTTTGTTTGTTTGTTTGCTCCTTCTAATTTTGAATTTTTACATAGATTAACATAACGTGTGCATTTTTTCGATTTGGTGTTCTTTTATTTGACCTCCAAGTGTTATCGTCATTTTGACACACCTAGATTATACCTACAGTTATTTTGATATTAAAAAAAAAATATTATTGAGTTTTTAATTATGATAAATAAAGGTATATCGATCAATGAAGCAACCTCGTGCGAAACGAGTACTTCGGATAGTTATTGAAGTCAGTGGCCCGAAAAAGCTACACCCTCCCACACCACAGATAGTCTTAAATTAGTGTATTACGTGACCGTACGTTTGATGTGAAGCATCAGTATTTTCTATGACTATAAATATCTCATGAGCAAGTTTACTTTGTGCTCATGGGAGAGATAACCACATAAAAGAGCAAAATTTAAAAATATGTGTTAAATAAAAAATGATAATACAAAACTGCCAAACAGTCTTAGCACAGAGATCTTTACGTTGACAGTATGACGTGTCAAATTTTCTAAATGCAACAAAATTTACCTTTGTAGTGATCAGGTTGGACGGTACAGGTAGTCAGTTATAAATATAGTTATATATATATTGTGCGCACAATAATAAATATATAAATCAATAATCAGAAATTTAAATGATTACGAAAGATTTTACTCATCTAAAATTACTCATGCCGCATTCACCCAATTACCTTATGCCAAATTTACATTGATCTACTCTCAGAATCTTTCTTGACTGTTGAGCCCTTAAAATATTAAGTCACATTTTTATTTCAGCTTGATATTCAATATCAATTACTACCTACTAACAGAAATTTATAAATCTTTATTCACTAGTGTGTACTGCAAATTATTGTTTTATTATATATAACTTGTTTTAATAGCCTATTTACACGTCCAAAAATTTACTGCTGGCAGTACGTATTATCATGACGATAATAATAAAACGCAAATTTAAACACTTATTATCGTGTAAGTTGCAAGACTTCATGCATGGATAAAAAAAGGCTTCTGAATGCGCCTGCGCAGTAGAGCAATAGTGGTGAACCTGCCGGAAGAAATACGAAATACACCGCACAGTGCATTTTGAATTTCACTGATTTTCACAACCTGTCAAATAGCATCATATAATGACGACAACGTGTCCCGCTTATGCTTAGAAAATGAGATTAGCGAGATATTCATCACTTTTGGGTGTGAACAGTTTTTACCGCGATAGTTTAATTTACACGATGTTGCTGGCAGTAAATCCATGCAGATATACAGGTGCTATAAAGCCCAAATGAATATAGTGTCACTAATCAATAAACATGTGTTTAATGAACAAAGAGTATGCCTATCGGTATATCGTGCACAGGTAGCGCCACTAGCGGCAAATACTGAAATAAATCTGGCACCTGTAAATAATAAAATTATCGAGTAATTTCCGATAATTTGAGAAGCGATTATCTACGCAAACACGAACGACCAGCAGTATTAAAATAAATATATATTAATAATATTATTAGGTTCATAGAAATAATAATATATTTAATATGTTAAAAGACGCCATGTCTGAAATGTCATCACATGGCATTAAAAAAGTATACGAAAAAATGATGGCACTATAGGTACTTACAGCCTTTAATAAAGCAACATTTCAATTATTTACAATTTATATTAACTGTCAATAGGTATTTCATATTTTGACTACTATTATTAGAGCAGAAGGATTAATAGTTATTGTTAAATTACGTACAAATAAAATGGTACATAAATAAATAAACATTGACAAAATGTGTGTTATCTCTAATACATAGTGAATAAATTAATACAATTTACCATCCAATCCATTTCGTGCCACACGTGGACTCGATCAAGTGTAAAACGAAACAAACATAGTTGACGTGTGACGTCCACTCATTTTTCTTCGATTCTCAACTAAGACAAGGTTTTTGGGATAGCTCATCTTATCTGAATTACTGTTACACAGTAAATAATGCCAGTGAAGTAGGACTACCTAACAAGCTTTTTAGATACATTTTTTTCTGGTAACATTTGCATCGAAATAGCATTATTTGTTGCTACACCATTTACACGGAGCGTGTGTGGCAAGGAGTAATGCAATTTTCAACGAAATTACACGTCTTGCCCGCTGAACAGTTTGACCAATACGTTCGGGACTAATCATCAAGCTCTTTGGCTTAGAAACAAGTTAATTTCAGTTAATTATTTCGGCTGAAATTGCAGAGAGCCAAGTCTGCCTCCGCTCATTTCTGTTAAAGCTTTTTTTTTCAAATAATATTTGGACCAATTACAGATTGGCTTCATTTTGGTTTCATTTTCATAAACATTTTTTCATTTAAAATCAATTGTACCTACTGAAGTTATTTCAATTTAAAACATTATTTATATTATTATTATTTATTTTATTTTATTTAGTTTTTAAGCTGTCACAGTGTGTGCTTTCTCCTTCTTTTCTCGACATTTTGAACTACAGAGGTCATAAATAAATCTGCAATGCAAAATGACTTGCAATTATTATAATCAGTATACTTTTTTAAGCTTCACTTTCATAATAAATATAGGGTTTATTTTCCTAAACAAAGTTTTCAACAACAGTCGAGAAGGTTCAAAAGATTTTTGTAAAACTTTGGTACTAATATGGTTCTATTAGATTGACTGTCTCCTAGGTGTACTTACATAATATATTCACCATTTTTGTTAGTATTGTCCTGTGAGTTCCTAACAACTAATTATGAAATTGGGAGCATAAATTGTTTGTTCTTCCAGGGTGCAGAACAAATCTACCTTTAATAATGCGAATTGGCATGGTAATAACTTATTGTGTGCAACCAAATCACTCCACTTGTGTGAGGTGAGTTTAGGTGGACGTTGATAATATTTTTTTCAAATGTGGTATATTTAGCTCAGACAGTAGACTTTCGCGTACCTTTTCATGTTTTTTTTTAAATTGTTTATAAGTATTAAATTTTCCTATTAGGTATGCTAAATATATTGTATTATTAATTTAAATAAAATGCAATTTTATTGTACTAACTCCACTTTTATCAAATATAAATGAACCGGTTTCGTGCACCTAAGAGCAAGAGGCATACATGTAATACTTTGTATAGTTAATAGTAATCGACCATTCTGAAGATAGGTTTATAGCCCCCTAACAGCTGTCCACGTAAATGACTAAATTAAAATAGAAATTAACTAAAATAACTTTGTTTCAAAACCATTATAATTGAGTTTTACCACGTAAACATCATGCTAGCTACCCGAAACACCTCCCTACAGAAACAATTAATAAGGTATGGTATGAGATTTACTTTTTTCTAATGAAAAATAAAATTAATGGCAATTCTTAGATCTATACTGGCTAAACAACTGAATGTAAACGTAACATAATTAGAAAGAGAAAATACATTTTAAAAATCCTGAAAACACCAAGTTGTTCCGATCCACTCAAGGTTTTTAAATTCTTAGCAATCAATAAACAAAAATTCGTTTTAAAAATGACACCTTTTGATGTTAGAAAATAAATTGTCATATAAATTTAGTTTGTATGCAAGTGACAGAAGATAGGCTATTCGTTTGTTTTTCATTTTATGGAATTAGTTGATAGTATGCAGGTGACATAAGAAGGCATGTTCCTTTGTTTTTTTTAATCTTGTATAAAATTACGCGATATGAGAATAATGCGTTTCGAATTTGGAATGGTTACATATAAATATACGTATATCGGAAAATACCCTTTTATGGTGTTAATTTATTTGATACATGAACGAAAGGCTAATTAAAACGTTTACACCCAAGGAATAAAATACAGCTCAGAGAAGAGTAATTTCTCGTAATAACGTGATATTACCGAACACCGTTGAATTGAATTAAAAAAACTTGGTAATTACATTTCAAGAGATTGATCGATACAGTTTTGTCTGAGTGAATATCGCCATCAAGGCAAGGAAGTTTTAACGAGGCGGTGAGTCAATTAAAATATTGTAAATAAGCAATTTTTTGCACACGTAAGGGCATTTGTAACGCACCGCCCGCGATGAGAAGTTAAATTGACTTTTTGGTAATTTTTCAAAATTTCTCGTCTCGTGGTGATTTTTTTTATTTTTTTTATACAATGATCGAGTATTCAATCTCTACAGGGACAAAATTTAGTAAACATACTTTTCAGTTTGCAGCGTGTTGTTAAAATTAAATTTTTAAGATTATAAAATGACTACTATTACTATAACATAGCATATTTTTTATTTAGACTTACTTTTTGGATCTGTCAAATTAGCACTACAGAACCTTTTAAAATACTATTAAAGTCAACCAATAAGACACAAAATAAATAAATGAATAAAAAAAATAAGGGATGATTTCAATAACAAGTGGACATAGAGAGCATTATTAAATCAAACAGTATAAGTACATCAGGAACACAAATTTACTGGAAAGTGTATTACCTTCTAGGTGTAGTTATAAGAAGATGGAATTCTCGAGTATGGAGAAATATAAGATAAGCTTGAACACGTGTGTTAAAGAAAATATTATTTCAAATATTTACGTCTGTATCATAAATATTCATTAATTATTATGCATTTATAATATTTAACACATTCAGGGAGGAACATTTGTATTTTTGGCATATTATGAGTTGTTTTTTATTGAGTTATAAACCAAATCTGTTTTCAAAGTCTTGATCTATGGCTACTGGCTTTCGTATTTCTATCTTATCTGCTCAGTGTCTTATACAATATTATTAAAAATCGCATACAGTGGAAGGAGAAATAAAAAAAATAACAAGTAACAAATAACAGGCAATATTATAATTAACAATAATGTTATTTAGTTTAACTTAATTTGAAAGAAGCAAAAGAACAAAACAGTTTCCCTCGATTATTATGATGATTTATAGTTTTGTTGAGTCGAGCCATCGAACAATGGTAGGTATAATATAATAGACTACTTTTTTATTCTCTAAATAATTCACAAGATTTAAGAATGTGACATTATTTTATTGAATATAGATAATTTTAAAACACTAATAGTAGTTTAAATTTGTTGTAATTAGATAATATACATATATCATAGTGGTCAGTGCACGTGAGCGCGATTCCCGAGGGACGCGGGCTCGAATCCTGCTGGGTGTCATATTTTTCGAAAAGATTATTTTCTAGTGGTTTATTATTATGTTTCTCAGAAGTGTTTTCAAATTATGTATGTTCAACAGTGTAATAATACAAGGTTGAGTTGTAAGAGCCAACCTATTGTTGTCTACTTGTGGGAAATTTGCAAAATTCCTTGCAGTTTGTATACTTAATGTTATTAATTTTCGAATTCATTTGTTTACGACTGGACGTGAATTATCAAGCAGTCGGTATTGTAACTATTTCTATAGTGTTCTATAATATTTAAAGCAAAAAGCTATCAGAAATCTTCTTAACACATGTCATAAGACTCGTTCTGTCTTTTCATAATGGGGAAGTTGGAGTAAATAATTTCACTCATTAAATATGTCTCACCTCGGCGGGACTCAGCTACTGGAATTATTGCAAAATACACTCAAGTCACGTGAAGATAGCAAGAGAAAAATGACATAGACCATTAAAAAGAACTACATTATTAATCAAGTTGACTCATGTTTCGATAAATATAATATATTCTGATCGTAAGACAACTTTGTATAAGATGTCAATAAGTACCTATACATATTATGTTTTATCACCTACTTGGTTTAGAATATACGAACAATAGGTCTTCATAATATAAAACAAAAAAAATAAAACATTTCTTTCAAAAGGAACGTATTTAATTCATATTTGACTGTAAAAAGGAAAAAGGATGTAATCCACAAAAAAATAATTTTACAGGAGGCACAAATACGTTTTTGTTGTTATGGTTTTCAGTCAAAGTAAAATACAAAATAGACATAACCCGAAAAATATTAATTTGTTTTTATTTTCATAATCTGGTATTAATTATTATAGAATTTATTAAAGAAAAACCAACAAATAATATGATGGTTGGGTCGTTTTTCCCACTTCACTTTCTTCCTTTTTTTAAAAATTGCCAGCTAAATTTAGATAGGTACTAAATCAGCATATGCACTATGCAGCTTATATCCTTTAGACACAACGTTTTTTTAAACGTGTACAACGTGATTAGATTATCCAATAACACTTATTTTGAAAAAACTGAGGGTTACGTCCTTTTTTCTTTCTACAGCCGATTATGGTAAACTATAAAACAAATAATATAAAGAGTATAAAAATAGTAAATACCAAAATTATAAAGGATGTACATGGAAGTACGCAGAATGACGCAAGTACATAGACCCTATTTCAAGAATTTATAAATTCATCTTTACGTAAGTGAGCGATAGGTTACATCCGAAGCGATTTGGTTGAACAGAGTTATTAATTGCCCTCCCAATTATTATCACGAATTGCAGGTTAGTTTTTCACGTTACCAGAATAGATAACCGATGTTCCCAATTTCTAAAACAGTAGTTATCAGGGACACACATCTCAATACTACCAATAATGGCAGAGTTTACATTTACACCCCATATTCTTCTTCTTTCACGGCGCTACATCCCGAGGTGGGATTTGGCCTCCTCCACAACCGCTCTCCACTCACTCTGGTCTCTCGCCACACTTCTCCAGTTACCAGAACTTCCTATATGAATCCAGTCCACTTCTACGGCGTCAGCCCATCTCCTTCTTGGACGGCCTCTGGGTCTCTTCCGTTGGGGTAGCCACTTCGACATGATTTACACCCCATATATGTTGGAAAAAGTACGTAGCCAAATATAGATACCATAATATATTTATTCTTAGAATCAAACTCTACATACCAGATGTAGATGTTCTTATTAAATTCTCGTGAGATCCCAGTGAGTTAGTTTCATGAAACAAAAAGAAACGTTTGGTGCAGACCTTGGTGTTTTCCATTTTCATGTTTGGGATGGAATTCTAAACGGAAAATTCTTAATTCTATATTCTTTTATAAACTTCTTAACTTTTTCGAGTTTTGGCGACTACTGCTGACGTAAACCAATTCCTCAATGCTGCAATATGAGAGTCAGTTTTATGTGTAGGTACTAGCGTAGTATTATGCGATTTTATAGAAATACTACTCGCAGTGGTAAAATGGCAGAGTGCAGAGTTGAAGCGTGTCCGGATACTTGTACGTATGCAGTTCGCCGTATCACACTTCACCGTGAAATGTTGTATCGGAAATATATGGCCGTATATTAAAGACCGTCCAACCTCTTTGGGTCGTATTGTACTGGTATAAAATTCGAGTCTAAATAAAACACGGTTCTGGTCGATTTACACTACACCAGCAGCAAATAATTTTTTAATTATTTGTTAGGTTAGGTTAGATTTTCATTCTTGAATTCATGCATTTTGCCAAAATTAGCTATGAAAATTGAATTAATGTTCAAATTGAATCTAATAAAATTGCAGACCGTATAGAATATGGTCTCTTTCCGATAAAGCTCACGGCGAACTGTGCCACGGTGAAATGTTTTACGTATAATTTACATGACGTAACCGAGTTGAAGAATCCAAATGAAGAAATTCACAGAAAAATCACAGCAATCACCACAAGGCTTGTAGAGATTAAGTAAAGCTGGACTAGAACTACGCAGTACATCTTTCATAGTGATCACAATCCCCAGGCGTGATTTATCGAAGAAAATTAATTAAAATATAAACACATCGCAGGAGTCTGCGAGCGGATTTTTAGATGAAAACATTTATTTTCTTTTATTTTGTTAACTGTCAATTCATGGTGGAACTGCATTGTATTGTTGTTTAATTTAATTTTTAACACAGTTGAAACTGTCCCTCTGAGGCGGACGAAACCGGTCCTAATTTATTGATTAAAAGTGGAATAATTATTGCAAAAAAATGCGTTTTATTAAATTAAACAACAAAACATTTATTTGACAACCGGTTCGCTTTTTTAAATATAATATATTAAACCAATGACCAGCCGAGTCGAGCGCCAGCTTACTGAGATGTGGTGCCCACTCCAATATCTTGACACATCACGCCGGTGTAATATTTCATTTCTCGAGGCAAGAATTCCTTACTGCTTTCTTTCAAATGTCACTGTCAGTTAAAATAATAATATCACACAAGTATTCGTGGGACACTGCGAGTCAAAAATCGATGGACCGAATATTCAACGTATGCAAGTCAAATTTTTCAAATAAAATGATACATGACGATAAATACATATACAGTGGACATATAAATATTATAATTTAAGAATGTAACATTATCAATTAAATAATTACAAGATAAAAAGAACTTTTTTATGTACAACGTTTTTAAATTTTCGGTTGAATCATAATATAAACTTGACTTGACTAGCTTAAACGATCAAAAAAATTTGTACTTTATAGAAATAATACTGAAATGTCATTTTGACATTTATATTGATTTCCATATTAACGCACGTATATATTAATAATTTTGTTGCTAGGACCATACGCTTAGCAACCAATAATGGTGTCGAAATAACTTTTCATACAAAACAGAATTAGCTAAAAATGAATTCAATTCCACTTAAAGATGGCTAAAAGTATTAAAAGAATGCATTGGCATGGTGTTCTGATATATTCAAAAAGTTTCAAATTTCTAGCTAGTCGGGAAGTTAGTTAAAAATCTATTGCAAGATTTGTACTATACAAACAACCACCGGACAAATAAGAATTCGAACTAATAAAAACGTTGTAAAATACTCACATGGCATGCACTATTTAAATCCATGAATACTTTAAATGAAGGTTCGAAATGGATTTTTTTTTTGGAATCGGATAGCTCGATAATTTAACGAAAATATTAACATACAAATTAATATAATTATATGTATAAAAATATACATAATTCGATCTCAGAAAGAAATATTTAACCAACAGTTATGAAAAAATAGACGAAACCCAGCGGGTTGAACACAGGTAATATGTTTGAATCCCAGAGGCGCGGGTTCGTATCCCGCTAGATCCGCGGCAATGTGCTTAATCAATTTACCAATTTTGGCGCCCTCTCAACCAAACTAATAAGGCGACGGGGCGAACGGTCTACGCTGGTTGTTCAGTTTACGCAGAGGTTTTGTTGCAATGGCGAGGCGCCCATGTTACTTACATTTATTTTTCGCCATTGGTCAAATGTAAGAAAATATACCGTTGATCTACTTTCCGAGATATCGAAGGGGAAATATAGGCAATATGGAAGCATTTGCTTTTTGTGTACGCTGAGGAATGCGTCATAAAGTCTTACGAATTCCACACCCTCTATCTCCTGTAGGACTTATAATTGAAATGAACATCTTTATAAAACCGTCTTTGCAATTATTTCCAGCCCGGAATTGTCTATTAAATATACTCTAACTAATTATTAATGAACGCCCACAATGTCCAAGCGGCCAATGTGTTGGCTTATAATGTCGTGTTGTTTTTCTATTTGTGTTTGGATATGGATTCAGAGTATGGACCTAATAGGTTGAGCAAGTGACTAACATCAGTTTCTCGTAAAAACAAAAATCTGTTTATACAAACCTTCACTCTGTGGAGGCCCATATGCATAGCCCCATATCCTGAAGTGGGCCCCCAGGCCAGGATATTTAGCGGGGCCTCCTATATATTGCTAAGGTAAGGGGCAGTGTGATATTCTACAGCAGTTTTCCCCAACTGGTATTTCGTTGAACCCCAGGTTTCCATGTGGTTTTACTGGTATTCTATGTATTTCTTGCGATTTTTTGTATTTTAAAATAAATCCACTTAAATTATTGAGCTATCGGCAGTCATCATCATAAATTATGAAGCACTGATTGCGATCTCATTATACTGTTGCTAATAGTAACATGCGACCCATCGCCATACTAGATTAATAACTATTTGCATTAGACCACCCTCCACGTAACCTTGCAATTTGGAAAAGATTTTTTTGAAATATTTTGAATCATTTGATGAAATCAGCCAATCATGCGCCTGGCATTTACTAATACACTAATACGCAGTGCGTATACACACAAATCTTGACACTATGTACAATGGCAAAGTTATGTGGAGAATACTATAGTAAGGAAACAAATTAAAAATAATTGTAAAATAAAATTCTACACATGAATTATCATCATATTACATTAAATTGCAAAGCATAGCCACAGATTTTAAAATATTAACAGTATATGAGTAAAATAGCGCTTTTTTACTATTAAAGCAAATCTATAGCATATTATGTTAATCTATTTTAATTGCTTGACCCGCAATGCCTCCAGACTAGTCTTATCAGCCTCCTCTTTTGAGGGCCTTGTCCATAATATTATGATCTTATTAGTATCGGACACGGTCAAAAGAAGAGAGAAAGAAATGATCGCAATTTTATTATCTCTAGAGTAAAATTTATCTGCAATACACCCAGTAAACGCTGTCTGATATTCAACACACGTTTTTCTTATACAGAGACTCATTTTTGATCTCTTTAAAAGGAACCACGCCGTATTACAAGGTGTAAAAATAACAATGTTAAAGGTGACTGTATTTCACCGTATATGCAATACGTTTATGAGGTGAATCCATTATCGCCGAGAGAACATTACGCAATGAATAAAAAAATGTTCTTGAAAAGGTAAAATCAACGCAGGTATTAACAATAAGTAACTGCGATCAAGAAATTTGTCATTTATTTACAAATTTAATATGTATTGGTGCAGTTTCTTTGGAAATAATAATTGTAAGCGAATACAAGTTTCTAGGTTATGAAAAAACAATGCGACACTAATAAATACAATTAAGGGAGCACGATGTTGCAGAACAATCAGAAATATCTGATAAAAAATATGACAGATAGCTATAAATGTACGTCCCGTACCAGATATCCACATTGTTGCAGGAATTTATGCAGCGATTGTTAACTTGTGACTTCAGAGCACTTTCTGAAAGCAACAGATATAGAAAATATGCCAATCGTTTATTGAAAGCTATACCTTTTTACCTACATAATGAATAACTGAGTTTTTTAATATTGTCATACCCAATTTAAAAGAAAAAAGTCACTGTTGTATTTTTGTTCGTAAATTATTGTTCTGTAACTGCTGTGATAGGCCACTGTTAATAATATTATTTCGCCATTGGCATGAAATGCAAGAGGATATACCGGCGAGGCGTGCTATATACGCAACCTCCGACGGCAAGAGAAGACATGGACAAAATTTTGATGACTGGACTGCGCCATGGGAGATTTATAAAGACTCGGTCAAAGCAACTGGAGAGTGTCGTCGCTGAATCGTCCAGGTTGGAAGAAGTTTTTGAAGGAGACCAAGAGATTTATTATTTACAATTATATTGTTAGGAAGCAGACAGGAGTACGCAATGTAATAGACGTTGCCAAACAGCTGAAATGGAGATGGGCGGGGCACATTGCTCGCCGAAAGGATGGCCGCTGGACAAATGCCGCCATCCAGTGGTACCCGAGTGGCACGAAACGGCCACAGGGTCGCCCTAAAAGCCGCTGGATTGACGAACTGGTAAAGTTCGGCGGAAATACGTGGCAGCGAATGACACAGGACCGAGAGAGTTGGAAGAAGCTTGGGGAGGCTTTCATCCAGCAGTGGATTGACCCCGGCTGATGATGATGATACAAGAAAAACTTACCATTATCATTTAGTAAAAACCCTATAACTATTTCATTTGCAAGACACAAACATTACAATTCAATTATCTCAAAACTAATATTTTTTTTACTTATCTCCCTGTTATTTTCAGGTGGAGAGAGCTACAGTATTAAACTTATAACTTTCTTACTTTTTAAAAATAGAATCTATGCCTAAACCCAAGACAATTGCACATGCAGACAAATTTACAAAGTTAGAATTTCAAAATTGATATTGAAAAAAAAAATATTTTTTCCTATAACTACCACCCGCCACGTATCCACCGTTATTCAAACGTAACGAACGTTTTTTGATTGATCAAATCGAAATTAATTACGGTTTGCTGTCACTGAAAAAAAAATGTTAACCATAGATTTGAATGACGATATGAAGAAAGATGTTAACTGAAGAAAATTTGGAATTTGGAATTTCAAATTAGGAATGTCACATACCTACTCATGCCGTATTTGTTTGATTTGTCACTTTTGGACAATTAAAGTTAGTTCACTGGAATTAGAATTTAAAATTAAGGCTAGTACTCATGATATAACTCATTTTCAAAAAAATTGTTAGTTAACATGTTTTTGCCTCGGGGCCTTCTCTTATTATTGTCAATTTGACATCCAGAAAGGTTTGTTATGACTTCCACACTTTTTCAAGAACGAGAAGCGTCAAAACACATCGTAGTTATGTGATCAGAACATGAAGTGCCCGCTTCGGACTACAGGACAATTAAATTAATTGCCTTGCACGGGATACCAACCGACGCTGTGTTGCTACTATGTTACGGTTTCCACTGGGTGAACGCAGCTCTCTGTCGTATCTTTAAAAACTATCCCCCAGAAATGCATCCAAAAACACCACCAGAGAAACATAATAAAAATTGATAAAATATAAGTACAGTGACGTTCCTAGATAAAATGCTGCCTCATTTTTTATACAGTTATATAAATCATGAGTGAAATTTATAAGATATGTGTTGTATGGATACATTACTAACAAAATATCAGACTAATTATTCGCAAATCTGCACGTGTCGTTTCTGGTCACCAAGGACGTCGAAGGGCAACGGCAGTAAATTAGATATCGCGAGCCCGATAGAACCAGTGAGCTGATTTTTTTAATGGAAAGATATTTTCTATGTACCCACGATGGCTTTACGGCTTAAACGTCAGTCTATAGCGTCGTGGGTCCCAGGTTCGAATCCTGGGGCTGGCAAGTACACATATTGTTTTTCAATTTTTGTCTGTCAGGGTATGGACCTAACAGGTTGAGCAAGTGGCTGACATCTATTTCTCGTAAAAAACAAAATCTGTTAATACAAACCTCTACTCTGTGGAGGCCCATATGATCCTATTATGATAGGACATGGTCGAATAATTATTTGGCACCAATCAATATCAAGCTAATGTTCGTGTTGAATCAATTATAATTTGAACATTACTGTCTGCAATACTCTACAAACAACGCGTCATTTTTTGATCTCAGTGCTATACGGTTATCTCTTTCCGATAAAATAGCTCAAGGTGAACTATACTACGGCAAACTGCTAACTAATTTGTGGTAATAAATATTTTTATCGATAATTCTACAGTTTTACGTTTAATAAACAAAATGGTGGCCAGCTTTGCCAGAATGTTTTAATTTAAAAACTGTTTTACACTTGTCTTGTACTATTAATCTAATGCCATTTGTAATTGAGTACAGCTCTGGAAAATAGCTGATAATTTAATAATAAACCTTGGTAGTCTTTTACAGCTTTCATTTTACAACTTGGGCTCCAGTTGATAATAATAATTGATGCCCTCACGTCTCGGCGGTTGGCATACCCACAAGGCCCATCTTGTGATTTGAGCATCATTGATCAGGTCGAATAATTGAATTCTTGGAATCACACCAACTGAACCAACAGGCATTCTCTTTGCCTTACTCCAGCAGTAATGATACCTACACGTACTTAACCATCTTTAAAAATTGAGAAATCCGCATACTTACATCCCAAAATACCAGTTCAGATCGTAAGTAGATTTTAAAATGCACTTTGTATTATATTATAATAGAAATTTCGTAATTGAGATACATAATCATTCTTTATTTAGAGCTGAATACATAAAATTGGTTAGGTACCTAACGAAAATAATCAAAAAGAACAAAGGATTAATTTATTTTTGTTTATGTGATAGAATCTCCTTATACTATTTGTGAAACAGTTTTTTTGTTAATTCTACGACAATGGAGTTAGGTATTTAAATGTACAGCTGTTTCGAGCTATAAATCTTATGACAACATCAATAATTCAATGAAATTTCATGTATAATAATTGTTGCTATACACGGTAGAGTAGTGACAGAGCTTCTGAAAACATATTTATTCTTATTAGTTATTATTAATTAGTTAGTTCCATGGGTCTATTATTTTCCTTTTAGTCAGGAAGGTTTAAAAAATCTTTTGAGACGTCTTTACTTGAAGATGTGCTGATCTTATGGCTCCCACAAGGGGGGGGGGGGATGATAAGGCTCAATGGAGGTCCAGCGTGGCAGGTCGGCCAGACAAATGAGATAAAAACAAATCACAAATTAGCTCTAATAGTAGCTTGGGCGCTATTTCACTTCAAAGATATATATACATTTTTTAAATACGTGATTGTACGATGCAATCTTTGATTGTTTTGTCTTGATACTCGACAACTTGATTATTCAAGTAGATGTATTTAAAATTCAATAAAATCACTAAAAGTACGCTGAAAACCCTCCGGACGGTCCAGCGCCGATACCCTCCAGTTGTTTTGACTGAGCATTCTTAAATCTTCCAGTGGGTCTATTCTATACTTATCGACCGCTAAAGTGATAAAGTAATAAATATTATCAAACTTAGGGTAGGTTTGTATCAAAATATTAGCACTTATTGTAACAATTACACGAAGATGGTTTTTATTGTTGCAATAAGTGCTATATTTTAACAGCACCTATCTTGCTGCTGTTAAAATATCGCACTTATTGCAACAATAAATACCAGCTTCGTGTAATTGTTACAATAAGTGCTAATATTTTGATACAAACCTACCCTAAGTTTGATACTATTTATTACTTTAGTGTTCGATAAGTATAGAATAGACCCACAGGTATGTTTTTTTTCTATCAGGGATTCAATTCAATTCAAGTTATATATTTTTACATATTGTGGGCATTACAAATTATAAGTTTAAGACGATCACAACTAGACATAAAACATAATTTAAAAAAAACAAATGTAATAAAAGGGATAAAAATGAAAATATAAAAAGAGAACAAATAATATAAACATACAAAGCAGTGAAAATACAATTATACATATATATAAGTTCAAAGAAGTACACCGAGTTTGCTAAGGTGACCCTATTTTAAGAATTATGTACATAGCCTTGCTAGTATTTCCTCCAGCATCCAGTGTACAGCTTCTCATTATATCTTGACTTCCAAATACCATATTCTTGAACAGCTCCAAAAATTTTCCTCAATACTCTCCTCTTAAAGATAACCACATTTTTTTCATCCTGTTTCTTGAGTATTCAGTATTCTGGTACCTACATATAAATATTAATACTGGATGCAGGATAGTTTTATATAGGGTCAAAAGCAGATACTTATATATTTTTTTTTAAAAAATAGCACATTATTATTTTCGTACAATTATCGAGCACTTCGGTTTATAAAATTTTATACTTGGAGTGCTTTTAATAATACAACATAATAATAGGTACGTATTATCTAAAACCAAACCATAGTTAGAATTTAAGTATTACATGGTAGACTTTTAATAATGAGTGTTGTATCTATGATACTGGGTGGCCGAAAGCTACATGGACGATTTCTGTAATAACTTATAATAATAATACAATAATAATAAGGTCTCCAAAAGTCGGGAGGCAGCGTTATCGTTTCACTTAGGCCATCCATCATCCGGCAACTTAGCTTTACTGCTTGCGGAAGAAATAATTTTGTTTCACGATTTAATGCACCGGTTGTATATCTAACACTCTAACGCCCCGTTTACATATCGGTTTATTTTAGATTCAATCAATATAATTATTCAACTATATTTATTTAATCTCAGTCTGAGTACTTCTGTCTTCCCAGATTGTTGGAGCCTAACCCGTATTCGTCCGGTGCACAAAAAAGGCTCGCGCTCTGAAATAATAAATTTTCGCCCGGTGGCTGTACTATCTGCACCAGCTAAATTATTTGAGTCTATTTTACATAGGTATATTTATAAACATGTAGACGGTCAACTGACTGACGCTCAGCATGGATTTCGATCAGCTCGGTCAACAGTTACAAACCTTATGACGTATACTGAGTACATATCTCATTCGTTGAACGTAAATTGTCAAATGGACGCAATTTATACAGATATGTCAAAGGCTTTTGATCGGGTAGATCATGATATTCTCATTAACAAATTAAGTGCAGTAAGTGGATATATAAATTTTATCAACTTCTTCAAATCTTACTTTTCGCATCGCTGTCAATATGTGGAGTATGCAAGGTGTAGATCTGACGTCTTTCAAACTTATTCAGGTGTTCCTCAAGGATCAAATCTTGGCCCAATTATGTTTCTTATATTCATTAATGACAGTGTCAATGTTATAAATGGAATCCAGTTTTTACTCTTTTCAGACGATTTAAAATTATATGCGTCAATTCACAGTGAATTGGATTGTCACATATTACAAAATAATCTCAATTCAATTGAAATTTGGGCGAAAAAAAATAAACTCGAATTTAATACTGATAAATGTGTGTGTATTAGCTTTTCGAAATCAAGATCTCCAATTATTTTCAACTATAATAATGTCAAATAGATTACTGAAGCGTCAATCAGAAATTAAAGATCTTGGCATATTGTTTGACTCACGTTTATCATTTCGCTCGCACACCACTTCTACGGCATTGCGTGCGAGCAAGCTTCTAGGATTCGTCATGAGACAAGCCAAGTCATTCAAGAATTCAACTGTTTTACGTACACTCTATGTGTCGTTAGTACGGAGTATTCTCGAGTATGGCTCCATCATATGGAGTTCTTATGAAGTTTCCTATAAGCTTGTTTTAGAGCGTGTTCAAACGAGTCTTTTCCAACTAACTTTCTTCAAGGCATGCTCGCCTTTCATTTTATTGAAGCTCGTGGGTCACTTCTGCTCTTAACGCATCTTTTCCTGCTCTCACGTGGTATCATTTTCAATCCCGATATTCTAGAAAATTTAAATTTTTACGCACCCGTCAATTACATGCGTGGTCGCAGCCATGACCTATTTTGGGTGAAGCTGTTTCCTCATGTCAGGCTCACCAGGCACCAATAGCGAGGGCTGTGCGGTTGTTCAATGCACTTTCTAGAGATGTGGATATTTTTGGCAATCCATTATATATTCTGTTTTTTAAATTTTATTTTATTGTTTAATTTGTTCTTTTTGAATCATTGTTGTTTTTTTAATTTTATTTCTTTTGTATAAAACTATTTTTGCTTTCTTTTTTTCTTCCACTTTGTTTTTTCTGATTTTCCGAACTGATTACTTTTAATTTTTATTCTAAATATCATGTTGTGAACGTCCTGAATTAATAATTTGTTATATACTCAACGTGTCTTTTTCAAATAAATAAATAAACTTCCTCTTCCATATCAATGTGAAAAGTGCTCATATAATTTTTATTATTACAACGTTTTTCTTAGCTCGTAATCTTATTTGTCCAGTGGTTGTTTGTCCGGTACAAATCTTGCAATCAATTTTTAACTAACTTCCCGACTAGCTAGACATTTAAAACTTTTAGAATATATCAGAACACGATGCTAATGCATTTTTTAATACTTTTAGCCATCTTTAAGTAGAATTAAATTCATTTTCAGTTAATTCTGTTTTGTATGAAAAGTTATTTCGGAAGAAATCCGTAAAAAGTAAAACTAATATTGGTTGCTAAGTAAGTCCTAGCAACTAAATTATTAATATTAATATATACGTGCGTTACTATGGAAATCAAAATGACATTTCAGTATTATTTCTATCAAGTACAATTTTTTTTGATCGTTTAAGCTAGTCAAGTCAAGTTTATATGATTCAACAGAAAATTTAAAAACGTTGTATGTAAAAAGTTATTTTTATCTTGTAATTATTCACTCTATGCTTTGGCTACTTAACTGTTGTGGCCGCATCATTGGTTTCCAACTTATCGATGGTAGAGTATACGTTTTATAAATTGGCACTTTAATATATTTTCTTTAGGTACATCATTTTCATCCTAGTGCCGGAGTGCAAAGTTATGAAGTGGCAACTCTACCAGTGATAGATTTAGGGACGCGAATACTAGGCGAATTGATTTTGACGATCACCATAAAAAATATAATAAAACCCATAATTCACATCCTTTAGTCAAAAATGATTATTATTCAAGATATTAGTAATATCATTAGTACTGTATTGATTGGTTATATTGTGATGGGCATCTTTGATGTTAGTTGCAAGGATTTTGTTATGCTTTGGGTAATATTTTATAGGTACCTATTCAGTTTGTTAATACGATTTTGGTATAATTTAGTATTTGTATGACCAATTTGAACTGTTTCGAGGCCCTCTTTAAAACCTTCTAACGATTTGCTTGCATCATTATTTGCATAGAAAAAAATTGTTACTGAAATGGTACAGATTCAATTCAATCAATCGAATCAATCAAATTTTATTTATTTTACAAAATATATTTAGTGAACTTTACAAGTTATTAATTTAAGACGTTCACAACATAATATTTTAAAACTATTAAAACAATATATACGTATATAAAAGTAGACGCATTATTAAGTTATTAAACAGTAGAAAGAGTAAATCTTGTTGACCGCGGAGCATTTAATTACTATTTAATTACCTCATTTAAATAACATGCTAATTATATCGAATGGCCAATTTTATTAGTGTACAACAGGTGTGCCGTCCGCGTGGAAAGGATTTTATACAAATTATAAATTAGATACAAGGAAGTAGGTACATTGTACATGGTACACCTGCTGGGTGTCGTATTTTTTTCAAAAAAGATTTTTTCTATTGGTTTTATATTTTCTTTAAGCGTATGTTCAATAATTAGAATAAATCTTGTAAATTATTCGTTCAATAAAAAAAAGTTAATTAAATTATTAGCGAGTTCGAGTTAGTTGCAACATAAAAATCTTGGAGTGATCCGTGACGTCGGTTAGTAATTAAAGTAATACCAACTTCTATATAAAAATACAAAAGCCGATCGCCAATAGTTACTTTATTTAGAAATCGCTTCAGAGATTATTAAGAGCCATTAGTTAAAATCTGTCGCAATTAAGTATGATACCTACCCATAGCATAGTGGTCTATGCACATGGGCGTGAAACCCGAGAGATGCAGGTTCGATCCTGCTGGGTGTCGTATTTTTTCTATTGGTTATACTTATATTTTCTCAGAAGTGTTTTCAAAATTATGAATGTTCAATTATTATATAAATTAACATAAATTTTATTGTTGGTAACTATTTTTCGCATTAGAAGGTAGCGTTCGTGAGGTGTTAGCGATTGTGGAATGCCACCTTTGGCTTTTCAATTATTATGTTTATTATTGTAGAGAAGTAGATTACCGACTATTCTCTTGTATATTGGACGGCCGCGGAGGCAATAATGCTTTCCAAACCGGTGGTCAAAATTTCAAAGCTTTATCGTCATTTCGATAGAGAAACATTCAAACACAATAAAGTCCATTTGCTGTAGTTATAGATTAATCATTATTAAATGCAAAGTAAGCCGTAAATGTCACTTAGATCTTTTCAATGTGATAACAACCGGGTATAAGTTTGTTATTAGTGATAATTCAATGCCTTTCTTCAAACTGTAAATAGGTCAGGATGTTGCGATGGATCAAAGAAAATAACGTGACTTTGTAGTGATAGAAATCAGCGACGTCCCTAGCAGATTTAGAATGTCATTCTCTTTCATTTTAACGTCTCAATTATTTCGCAAAATGTCTAGGTGCATATGTTACGCCGAATGTGTGAAATTAACTATTACATGAAATGGGCAAAATTTTGCCTAAATCATGAAAAATGCAAGCCCTTTATTCATGAATTAGGCAAATTATCTGCCGCGTGCATGAATTCGTCAGTAATTTTTCTGCCTAGTTCATGCATTGGGCAAATTAGATAGTAGCGCTCCGGTGTTGTTTTTTGCAACTAAACCAAATGTGTCAAATGCTCATGCATTGGTCAAAATAGATAGTGGTGGATAGTGGTGTTTTTTGCAACTAATGAAACTAACCAAATGTGTCAAATGCCATTGATCATATAAAAATATACCAATCAATAACTACAATAACGTTCATTTCCATTTACTATGCCCAAAAAAATCTAGAACTATAATATGATAACGGAAGAATTTTATTAAAAGGTATTTTCGCGATTTGATTCGTGCTTGGGTATTTGATTTGGTCGATTGTTTGTTTGTGATAGTATGATTTGATAGTTTGTTGATTTTGATACTTATTAGCTAACCTCAAAATGGACATTCAGTTGAATTCAGAATTACAAAACCTAATCTAACCTCAAAATTGTATATCACAATTAGTGCATATTTACTTAAATGTCACCACATGCAGAAAATTTACTAAAACTGTTTACATGTCCAATTAATAATCATATTATATTATTATTATTAATATTAATATATATTATGTCCAATTATAACTAATAATACCATCCGTATTAAATTTACTTTTTCTACTGTCATGTTGACAGTTTAAGAATTCCATACCATGACGAATTCACGCACTTGGCTTGACTATTACTACATGAATTAGGCAAAATTTTGCCCATTTCATGTAATAGTCAATTTCACACATTCGGCGTAACACATACATACATATTTTACTATTGTTATGGAATAATTATTATGTCTGGTAATTAATCTTTTTAATTTATCAATGTATTAATAAAGGCTGCGTTAAACCATATTATCAGTAAAGTTATAACTATCTTCAAAGGAGCATCAAAACTAGCCAGTAAAGGCAGTAATAAAATGTATGTTAAATAAATATTATGTTGTAAATTTTCACTAAATCCTCAAGATCCACCCCCTCCCTACTCAATCACATGTACCACAGCGGATGCAGCCGGCAGTACTCTGACCCCGCGGGATCCCTTCTAGGGCTTAACGGTGGGGGTAAAACACTTTTTTGTCATTAATTAGAAAACTGTAAACATAAGAATAATGATTTAAATATACGATAATAATAAAAAACATTAAAAAGTATATTATGTTACATATTTCGTCAGATAGGTTAATTTTGTTTTTAAGATGTTTTTAAGATTGAAGTTAAGCTTGGAATGTTCTAAGCTAATAATCTTTTTTATGTTCATAATTCAGATACTTACGCGTGTTATGACTCCATAAGCATAATTTTTAATTTAATTTTAAGATTTTTTTAGTACAATATAAGTATTTTCACAAAAAATCAATTAGGCTTATTCTGTTCTAAGAGGACGATAACATTACCTATGTGGTGTTGGGTAAACTGATTTTTTTATTGATATTTCACTTGTACCTCTTTAATCCTCGGCCCCAAATATATTATCAAATTAACTATTTATTGTGCGATGGCTGACTTGCCTAAAAAAATAATGCAATTTGCTTCGTTTTAATCCCGTTAAGATAATTTAATATTAAACGCTTCGCATCAATAAAATAAGCCAATGTCATCGTTAATCTGTTACTTCAGCTAATTTGGTCCCGGCGGGGGGTATGTTCGACTATGGAAAAAACCAATTGAATAATATGTTGGAAGAAATTAGTTACGGGCGCAATTACGAACACGCTCAGAAAAAAGAGAGCGTACGTCATGTGTCAGTGGTACCAACCGCTGCCAGTCAAAAACCGAACGAGAAATCAAATGTTTCCCAGTTGGCAACACCTAGTTTTGATCTCGATTTGATACGTCTAGTTTTTTTTTTTCGTTTTGAAGATTCCAAATCTGGACAGAATGTTAACCTTTATATCAACCGTGAACTTTTCAAGTGGACGCAGTTATGCAGAAAGAAGGCAAGTCACAGGAAAAAAATGTTTAATAATTTTCTACGAATATAATAATTATGAAAGACGTTTTATAATGAAAGTTCTGTTTAACCCGTTATCTTGGAGCCTAAATAATATATAATATTAAAACAAAAAGGACCACTAGTCCACTGATTAATTTAGCTACAATCATACACATCACACTACTAATATCATTACATTTGCCAATTTTCAAAAATTTCAAACGGCAATTATTTAACATACATAATTTTGAAAAACACTTCTGAGAAAATCAATAGAAAAAATCTTTTTGAAAAAAGTAAGACACCCGGCAGGAATCGAACCTGCACCTCCATCTCCATCAATCCGCGCGCATCATCCACTATGCTACGAGGTGACATACTAATGACGACAAACTTTAACTATTGGCCTTTTAATACCTGCTCATCAGCGTTCTTCAAAATGTTTAGTGTTTTTCAAAATTATGTATGTTCATTCATTAGAATGGTACATTCTTCAATATTGTGAATTATTCGTTGAATAAAAGAAATAGTTCATTGGCAATTATTTAGTTATAAATTGTATAATTGCACTCAAGTAAGTAATCAATATGGACATGAAAAATGGCCACCTTTGTTTTATCGTATTTTAAATTGTATATAGTTTTCAAATATTCAATCAAAATACTTGGTAATAAAATGGTCATACTATTATTAACAAACTTTTTTTTACAAGGAATTTATGTTAAGCGTTCGCTCAACTCGCTACACCCTTATGTTCATTGACTACACCCTTGCATGCTTCAACATTAAAAAGTGAACAAATTTGGCAGAATGTGGATTTAGCTAATCGGATTCCTTTTGACATTCTTAGAGCAACGTTTACATTCATATACCTACACTACATTTCATTATAAAACATATAATCATCCCTTGACAGTGAACTCTCCAGTGAGCCTGCAATGTTGAGGAAAGAAGAGGAAAGAAGAAGAAAAAACGGTGAAAACCCAAAAATCTACTGCCGTAAGTAATATAGTTGTTTTCTACTAGATCAAATACATTTTATTTAAATGATGACCTATTTAAAATGTAGGATAACTATTTCTAGCTTAAATCTGTTCATTTTTCGATACGAACATATCATAATAATCAATTATTGATTAAATAAAATCATTCGCGCCTCATTGAATTTTCTTTTTTGAAACATAATAGGTAGAAAAAATACTTTTTTTCTAGATTAAAATTGATCTGTTTTTTACGCTTATGTCAAATTAGGCGCATCAAATATAATCTGATTGGTCAGGTATTCTATTACGGGGCCGTTCATTGGTTGACTTTTAGGGTCAAGTCGATTAATCTTGCGACCGCACAGCCGTCCACATAACCCAATAAAACATTATTTCATTGCGTCCGTTGATTCTATTAAATATCGATTATTTTATTTTGATTTGTATTCGATAAATTATTGACTTATCCAGTCCTAGATCTGATGATTTTTTTCTGACAGTAAAGTTATTCGTGGGCGTTTTTGAGGAATAACTTGGAAAAGGTATAATGGAAAATGAGATTAAAATTACGCCTCTATGCATTTAAATAATATGAAAATTAACAATATTAGGGATTGCAATACCGAATGAAAATACCAGTACTGGTATTTCGGTATTTTCTATATCATTTAAATAACATGCTAATTATATCTAATAGCCACCTGCTGGGCAACGCACCAGTTGCGTTGGACGCAGTGTTCATTAGTAATTAACAAATTGTATTTAATTGCCGTCTGATTCGATTGCTTTTTAGTTTAGACATATTATATTGTACGGTTAAATTTCAGAAATTAAATTTCACATTTTTAAATGTAAGCCTATAAAATACCAAGATGGCGGTAAAAAACTTTCTTTATTATGACTAGATTGATTGACTATTTTACTTTATGAAAAGAATTACTTAATCACTTTACAGAGTTTCCATGGGAATCCATACGTTAAATTAATTGACACACTCTACTTTTACTCCACCATTGGTGTAAATGATATGTATAACGGGTAAATAGGCCGAAAACGGAATATTAGGATAATATTATATAACAAAAGAGTTGTTTGACTCATAGAATATAATTGGATATGCGCTATGTATTTTGATTTTAAAATTCTACTTTATTGTTTAATTTGTTTTTTTTTTTGCTACAAGATTATTTTTTGGCCTGTTTTTCTACTAACTTGATTTATCTGTTCGTTTCATTATAAATGACATGTTGTGAACGTCATGTACCTACTCAATATGATTTTTTAAATAAATAACATCGTTGAATTTTTTTGATTTGATTTAAATACTTATTTAATTTCAAGATCATGTTTTGACTATGGCTGTCATTTTATGTAGTTATGTTAAGAAATTTCAGAAATCATTAATAATTGTAATTAGTTATAATACTTATTTCGTATAAATAAGTGGTTTACAGGAAAATCTAGTTGTTAATATTATACGGAGAAAAAATAATTCTCTCGACGCATGTGTAGGTATCTCGTGAACCAGCTTGAAGGCGTGAGACACACCATCTTAGCATGGGTAGATAAGAGGAAATGGGTGGAAAATGTAAATTATTGTATGTAGACTTAATTAACGTAGGAGTTGCTCTAATCTATACAAGGCATTCGCGATCACAATCTGCGGACATCTGAAGCGGTTCGTACCTGGCGAGCATATTCTTGGTCACCTTTTAACTGGGCCTGGTTAATCTAGGATGTATCGGACACCTTTTCCTGGCAAGATCCTCACCGTAGAGCTTCACCACAAGAGTTAGTTGATTTAAATTTACAAAGAACAGGAAGTAACGCAAAACAAAAGATTTGCGATTAAACGTCAAAACGATAAATTTGAATTTAGAAAATATAACGTGAAGTTTAGTACCTACGGACAAATTTTATATCTTACAGATATCTATAGCAAGATTAGTCGAAGAACCGAGCTTGTACAGACCACATTCAGGCACCTGGATAGTATATTCAATAGTGACCTCCCATTGCGATTATGTCAGTGGTAATCAAACTTTCTTTCACGAAGGTTAAATCAAACAATAAAACACATTTTAGAGACTGCATTTAAATACTCGTACATAGATATTCTAAACTAAATGTTTTTTGACCGTTAACGAGGTAAGCTTAGATAATATTATGTGCTGCTAATTCTAATATATATATTATAGATATATGTGTGTGAATGTGGATTCTTATTGTAAGGTAAATCCAAATATTAAGAGTATCAAATGTAGCATGTAAGTGATCATGTTTTCATAGTGTAGAAAGACCATGACAAGAGTACGAATTCTAATAAGTTGATAAAATATTAATGGGCTAATGGATAACCACCAGGTAAGTGTATCTAACTTAGTGGAAGTAAAGCCCTTCATCCAGTGTTAGAACGACACCGCATGATGATTTTCATCTTTTACATAACATAATATAAATATACTCAACATGCTTTCGTAATGTCTTTAATAGTGAATACAGTGGTACTTAAATTAGAGGCAGTGACTCCTCGGCATTAGTGGGTATGTTACCATTAACATAGTGACTAACATCCATTTCTAGTAAAAACAAAAATCTGTCAATACAAACCTCTACTCTGTGGAGGTCCATAATATGATATTATTAGGATCGAACGTAGGATAACATTGACAAAATAAATGCAAAATTAATTCACACAATCTGTAAAAAAAAACTAAACAAGGCGTTTAATGTTATGATAAAAACCACCAAAACGTTTTTTAATTTTTAAATAATTATATTGATATTGTACATAATATTATTTTGTTTCTTATACAATATTGAAATAACAATATGGCGTCGGACAGGACTCGAGCCTGCATTCATCGGATTCCTGCCAATGTACTTTACTAATGTAGCCACCTGCGCCCTATCTAATTACGACGAAATTAATTAATAGTCATGCAACTGAAGAGGTTCCACAAAATAAATGTAGATGATAATTGGTGACTAGCTTTTGCCGGTACAGATAATAGATAGGTGGTACTCACATTGATTACTAGCCAGCGTTAGGATATTTCCAAATTTTAGTCTTGCACTTGCTAATACCTAATATTATGTAATACTAGGTAATACAGAATTATTGGGAACTGAAATACCTAATAGACGTGTATTAACAGGCAACCGATCTCGAGTGTGGAAGAATACGGGATAAACTTAAACACGTGTCTGCAACTGCTCTCAGCAGCACAAACGCTCAGTGGTATATTTGAAGGTTTCAACACACATTATTGCACGTCTATAAAATTGTGTGTTTCATTTTTGTATGACACTCACATATTCTAAACTTCTTCCAAAATGTATTGTATTAGGGTATAGCCTATCTGAATTATAATATGTATTAATCTGTTCTGTGTGTAATACTATGGATATCGTATTTTTCCTAGTGGGTATATGTAAGAGATGTTTTCAAATTATGTATGTTTAATATAATATATAATGTTACATTCTCAAATCTGATAAATTATTCGTTGAATAAAAGAAATAAATAATTGATAATTTAATAAACTATTTTTATTTTGTTCAATGACTAATTATTACATATTCGCAAGATTTCAAAAAATGTAACATTCTTTATTCAATAAACATACCTACATATTAGGAAAAAACTTGAAAATAATATGGCGTGGGATAGAACTCTAACTTGCACCCCCATTGGATAATAAATATTGATACAATACTGTCACAAATCAAAAAAAATATTTTGTGTCCTTCGATAGATACTAAGTGTTTATACGATTTGTCTTTCAACATTGTATGTAAAATATCATTTGACGTATAGGTTAATTTTAATAGAACCAAACCCGTTGTTAATAGCGGTGCAATTATTGCTATCAAAGATTTCATCGCATTTTTAATCGATCGATCTCAACGGCGGGTCGATCGATGGCGCTATGCGTTACTATACTTCTCCTTTTTTAGTTAAGAAACGATAACTTACTCTCGGATGACATTTTGATTATGATTTTAAACGCCGATGACATATATCAACTACCTTAAAACAGCCTTATCTTGTTAAGTTCAATTATTTACATGGTTTTATCATTTTACACATAATAAAATTCAAGTGCCAGTGAGTGATTTCAAAATATTTGCGCTTTGATCAGCGTTTTAACAACTAAGCACAAAATATAGTTTTATGTTTTTTTATATAATATATATATATCGCATACCTGAAAGCAACAGTGAGATAATTAAAAAATTCTAGATTTGAGATAATTGAACTTTAACGTTTGTTTCATAGAAATCAAATTGTTAATCATATATTATTTGTTTAGATTTTTTCTGCAGTTTATAATAGATGATAATGGTAAGATTTTTTTATCTAACATTATTAACAATGAGTTATTTCAGTTATCCCATCATTACTTTGAAGATACAGGATATTTTTTTTAATAAATTTAACATTTGTATTTTTTTAATCTTACTGATTCATTATGTAGATATAGCTTTTAGCAATCGATTGGCATAATTATCTCAAAATTGACTTTTTTTCCATTTTATTTCACTATTGCTTTCATGTAGCAATAATTATAACTAAAAAACTACCATACATTGATGAAATTTACACAGATTATAAACTACGTTATAAAATATATCAATTTCATTATTATACCCTAATAAGTTTTAAAATTATTTAAATTAAATATTTAAATTAAAGATATTTTACTTCCAAAATAAATCACTTGCAAGAAGTCACCACGACTAGATAAAGTGGTATTTTTTTTATTTATTTATTTATTTAGAAAAAGAGTATTACGGCTTACAGCGATTAGCCAATGCGCCATACATAATAAATACAAAATTATAAAAATATCTGAATTACAAATTACAACTAATATAACAAGAAAGTAGAAAAGACAGCATGTGTTTATGTAAATATTAAAGAAACATGATAATATATACAATTATAAATTTAACCTATTTAATACGTCCACAAACATTATATAGTTAATAAAAAATAAATCAACCTTTATGGTGCCATCAAATAAGTTAATCGCACGATACAAAGTATCATGAAACATAGCATCCATCCCGCGACAAGGTATCTTGAAGACCGTAAAGTTACGAGTGATATTGGTGGGAACATGAAAATGAATATTTGCCAGTATATACGGATTGTAAATGAACCCACGAAGAAGTAAAAAAAGGCTTTAAAAGAGCAATCACTCTTATGTCGGTATGATAGCAGTAGTGCAGTGGTGATATGAGGTGTAGGTATGGAAGCATATGTGTCTAAATCCAACCTGACGTACGTGTCTAAAGGCACTGAGTGGATATTCATAGAAATGGGATGGCTATACGATGGATTTTTATCACATTAATTAAAAAACAAATCAGTGTATTTCTTCACGTCGTATATCTCTCCTATGTATTTAACGTGGACAAAGTTGTGGCCAATGAAAGTTAATAAAAATAAAAATAATAAAAATAGGCATCTATTTTATGAAAAGATTATTTTAATAATAAGAAATAATTAAAATTAATGTTCGATTTTTCTTTCAATATAGCATTTTTTCAACAATAAGTAAGAGTCAAAAAATGTGAAATTGTTATCAAGTTTAGTATTGTAATACAAAAAATCTCTAAATGTATGAAATTGAAGCAAAAAAGGACCACTGGTCGACTGAATGTCAAATTTGCTGGGCATATAAAAAGAAAATCCGTAACGATGACAAGATAAGCTACCAATAATACTAGGTACACTTTAGCATTATCATTAAATTTAAAAATCATGTAAAATTTGTGTAAAACTATTTATTACTGCATTTGCATTTCAATAAGTATAGTCTTCATTTTTTGGTATGATTACATCTATTATAATATTGTAAATCTTTACGTTGATTTTTTCTAACCTCAAAATGAACACTGTCCGGACAATTTATCTCAGAGCAGGCAAATGATGTGACTTTTAGAAGACTAACTCACATGAAATGGTCTCTACACGGCGATATAATAGCATTATAATAATCTAGAATAACAGATTCCTCAGGAGTGAACGAATTAGCATGCCGGCCGTGATCGTGTGCTGTCAGGTAGATGGTGAGTGGATACACGAAGCTGGTATCTTCGGCTGGGCAAGATTGGACGATCTGCCATCATCCGCTGATGCTATCTGAGACTCTGCAGATAAGATAGAAGATATACGGGGAATACTAGAGGACCAGTTTTCCGGACGATATCGGAACATTCCTACGATAGCGTATGCAAATATGGTTTAACTCAGAGATGCACAACATTTTTTTCTATAGGGATACTATATCCATTTTATAATAATTGTCCGTGTCTAGTATTATAATATAGCAATCGTGAGAGAGTATCTAATTGATAATTCTACTCCTGCGGGTCTATTCTATACACAAGGCGACTATCGACCGCTAAAGTGATAACGTGTTTTATTACACATATTTGTATTGAGGTATTATAATTGTTACAATAAGTTAGCCATCTAAACAGTCAAAATTGTCTATCTCGCTCAAAAGTTTATCACAGCCAAGAGAGGTTCTGTTAAAATATAGCACTTATTGCAACAATTACAACTAACTTATTGTAATTGTTACAATATGTGCTAATACTTTAATACAAACCTTCATACCCTAATTTGATAATATTTATCACTTTATCACTTTAGTGGTCGTTAAGAGTATAGAATAGATTCTCTGCACCCATATTGGGCTAGTGCGCGGAGTAGCAGTACACATAAAACCCGTGACGTTGTTTTTTCGATGTGTATTTTCATCCGATGTGTTGAGCGGTGTCATTGAATGGACGCCATCTTCGAAAATTAAAAGAAGCGTATCATACCAACTAGGTATATTTATATTCTGTACGCGTTTATCACTGAATACGGCGCGCATCGAGTTATAGCGAGGACAATAAAATCATTAAATTTATCGTTTAAATTTGTAGTAGCTCAAGTAATTTTAAAAGTTATTATTAATGGAAAAAAGCATTTTACAATATTTCACTGAGGACAGTCTATGTAATTATTAAGATATGCTAAGATTTTTTTTCAATATTTCATATATCATATTATTACATTGAATTCATATGTAAGACCGCATACAAGTTGTGAACCACTAGTTTAACTCTTCACTGCATTGTTATGGAAGTAACGTATAGGACATAATTAGGTTCAGTTTTCATAAAATGGATAGAAGTTATAACTCAAATTTTTTTCAAAATGGAATTGGTTGGTATCTATAGTTTTTATAGTGCTGCTTTTCAATACAAAAAATACTCGACTAATATAATCGAATTTCAATTTAAATTTGAATTGATTTAAGTTTAGGACAATTCTATTTGAGTTTTTGTGACTCGGGTTTCGCCGTTCAGCATCTGCAGGCAATGTGCGTACACCTACGAATGGAAAATTAGACTTCGATTCTCGCGTATAGAAAATTCACATTTTGTTTTTCAGTATGTTTGTTGAACCAAAGTATGGACTTAATATATTGAGCAAGTAGCTAAAATCCATATCTTGTAAAAACCAAAATCTGTTAATACAACTTCCACTCTGTAGAATCTCATATGATTTTCTTAGATATGGGGTTCGAATCTCGGATCTGAAAAATGCACACGTTGCTTTTCAATGAGTGTATTGAACCAGAGCATGGGCCTAATAGATTGAGCAAGTGGTTAACACCCATGTTTCGTGAAAACCAAAATCTGTTAATAGAATCTCCACTCTATGGAGGCCCATAATATGATCTTCTTTGGATCGGACATTGTATAAAGAAAATTGGACGCAAGATAACATGTATTTCCCAGTTGACATACGAGATCAACTCGATGTAATAGTATTCATTTCGATACATAATGTTTTATTCATAAAACATGCGTTTGAGGCTGTGAGTACCCCCCGCCACTCGCTGCCTGCGGTCGGACAGTGAACTAAGTAAGCCATGCAAAGTCCCATCGAGATGAAATCGACAGGATTTTTGAATAATGAGAGAGACGGGTATCTGTCAATGTCAGCAAAATTCTGAGCAACATGTTATTCCTTGAGTTATGTTATTCAAATTTAAAACGTCCTTTTATATACAATATTGATTCAAAAGTTCTCTTGGCTGATAAAGTTGTTTGAAACTCTGGTGTTTGGGATGGATTTATTTTGCTGCTGTTTTAGTTTATTTATCGTAAGTTAAAAATCGTTAATTTCTTTATTAGAACAGTTTATATTTTATCTGTTAATCGACCAATCAAACTGCAATAATAAATTATTATAAAAAAACAATCATTGTTTTATTATACATATTTATTGTTCACCAACAGGACTAATGACAAAAATTTATACTGTTGATAATTAATATAGTACTTATACATATTATGAATACACAAAATAATATAGACACTAAGCGACGTTTGGTTAATATGTGTCATTAGTATCACTACCTTAGTAAGATAAATACACGTTAAAATATACTTACGATAATAAGTGAATACTAGACTAATCAAATTGACGATAAAAAATATTCTTCTATTTATAAAATATCTGAAATTTTGTATGGTTTAATGGCATAAATTTAGATATTTAATAAATAAATGAAAAACTGCATTTTGAAAATAGCCGATAAACTGGATTATTTGTTTGGTTAACCTAACTTAACCTAACCTAACCTAACCCAACCTAACCTAACCTAAACTAACCCAAACTAACAAATAATCCAGTTAATCGGCTATTTTCAAAATGCGTTTTCCGCTGTATTCCGTATAACTGAACAGTGCCATAAAGGATAATAACGCTTCAAAATTATATAAATAGATTATCTACCACGTTTAAGGAATGTCCAGGGTTATGCTCTGAAAATACCATAAAAGCTCCATTTTGACCTACGCTGTGCATGTTTTTTTCGTTAATTTAATTTTAAAAAGTAACAAACCATATCTCCATCAGTGGTCGGTAACCTTTTGAGAGACTAGGTAAAAAAATCAATTTTGAAAAAAATATTTGGTTAGTGGGTAAATGCTGAGTACCTTCGCTACATGGAAGTACATTGGAATGTGGATATGTGTCTTCAATCGCTCTCAGACATATACATGTTCCAGTGTACTTCTGTGTAGCGGAGGTACTCAGTATCAGACTTCGGGCAAAATAGAATTTTTATAGATATTCTTATCACGCACATTCAGATATCCTTTGTATGCGTCGGAGATTATTTCACCTCTTGATCAGTTTTGGCCATCTAAGTCTTCTTTTATACACAGAGGATGCAAGTAATATTATATCATATATTTTCTTCTTCGTCATTTTAAGTAGGTACATATATTATATAAATAACTGATCCAGTGCAGTCTTCCCATGTAAAATATTATAATAAGCCATATTATTTCACTTCCATAAAGTGAAGTCACTCCTCAATTTTATTTACCTCGTAAGGCACTTACTTACTTCATACTACGAGTATTATACGCTTAATGAATAGTTTATGCTTTTCTACACAATGTCATGAACCTGTTAACTTTAAATATGCAATACTCACGTATAACTAAATTGATTTTGATTTTAATAGGCATGCTTATTCTAGAGCAGAACTGATTAAAAATTACAACATAATATAGAAATACGTGTATGACTCTATGTTATTACTTTGAATAGGCATGAAATTTCACTTAACTTACCTACATAATATATTAAACGACTGTCTACTAAAATGAAATAAAAAACGTCTAGTTTTTTTTTGTTAATATATTCACACCTAAATAATGTTTTACTAATCAGTGATCGGATCTAAATTTAATATACTTCAACCTGTAATATATTATATTACTTACTATAACGTACACTTTTTTTATCTTGATCAACGATTATGATAATTTGTATATTTTTTCTTGATAATGAAGAAATAAGATTAAATGTTCGTTCGGTTTTATGACTTGATCGACGCCTCTGGATACAAAAGAGGTAGAAGAATTTTATTTAAAAAATAGGTGTGTATTATTTTAAATATCTGAATAATTATATTATTATGTTGCTATATGTATGCAATTTAATTTGATCCAAATTTATAGAATATCTTTTACTTTCAAATACGACCAAGTCGTGATTACTTTTTATTTATTCTTATAAGAAATTTCAATACAATACAATTGTTCAACTTGAAATTATGATTTTACTATCAAACATGGTCAATTCCAATGCATCTTATTATTGTAGTAGGCAAGTCATTGATAAACAATCAGATTGCAACATTTGGGTAAGCTAACTGAATATTGTTTCAATTTTAACTGACGAATAGTAAATTGAAGCATAATTAATTGTGGGTTTTATTCTTTCCAATTCCAACAGACGTTTTTAAAGCCGTTTGATTATCCGGACGTGAATCAGACAATTAATGATGTTAACCTTAGCTACAACACATAATAATATAATAAACAGTACGTAACTCTTAGTGATATATTATTATATTAGTTTAATAAATAAAAAAAATGATAATAAAATGTGACTTACCGCTTTTTATTTGAAAGATCAAGTTCGTGTCTCTGCTATTCCACCGTTTAACTGTAAGAAAGAAAAAAATCTTAAAAATGAAAAACACAACAAATTAAATAAATTTGAAATACCCCATAATATTATTTTGACAACCTATTTATTTAATTAATTAATACATAAAACATACTATCATGGTGATTTTTTTTTCTTTTTTACACGAAGTTATGGTGAATCACAGTCATTGATTGTGCATGATATAAACGTCAATAGATTATCATTGAAAATCTTTAATGTATTTGTAGCCGTCAATGACCTCGGGCCTTGTCAGCATTATTTTGACAACGTAAGAATTATCAAGGCATTTAACTATCCAACACTTTCTGTACCATATTCTACACTCTTGACATTCTTCGATGGGGTTCTACAGCCTTGGGCTTGGTCATCGAAACGATCGAATTTGCAATAATGCAGAGACCAGCAGATTTTCTAATTGCAAACTATATCAACAATAACTCTCGCAATTTACCAAATACTCACGTATATAAATGGCGAGTCCATATTTGATAAGCTAGTCTTGGTCTCAATCTTAATCCGATCAGTAATTTTTGTGTTAGTCAGATCCGCATCGCTCCGCACAGCATCTCATCCACCGATCCATGGACCTAGGACCAGTAACATACTCTTATACTGACTGTTTACGCTGTAATAAAAGCTTGCTCGTTCATTCATCAAAGCAACCACGAATCTGACTTAAATCTCAACTCCTGTCACCCCTAAGTGGTTCTCGTTCATCCGCAACGAGCACGCCATAATATGTCAATAAAAATAGTTCAGAATAATTAAACACTCAAGTGTGCAAGTCTTACAACATGTTACATCTGAAATACTTGAATATCGATGGTATATAAAACAACGAAATCTTTACTAAAAATGTTCAGAACTAATATAGGCGAGCGTGAAATATATTATTAAAAAAAATATGACAAAATGGCGGTTTCGGTGGCGGATGTATTTAATTATTTTAAAATTTTAATAATTTCATTCTGCAAACTTCCATTCTCTATATTGATAGTATGAGAAAACGTTTAGTATTTAATATACCTACATAAGATCAATTTATATGTATAAATAATTTTGTGAAAACCTATAAAATTGTTGTTTATTGTTTTTGATCTCAGTGAATGTTTGCGTGTTTTAGGTAGAATTTTGAAAATTTTCTTTAGGCGTGCACACAGGGGGAGAGGAAACAAAACAGAATACCTTTTCGAAATAAAACTTTTTTTTTTTAATTTAGAAGGTTTACAAAAAATATGTAATATTGTTTTCATTGACGGATAATTATTTACCTGCTGTATCGTCAGTATTTTGTTTTTATAGAACTGCTCGAAGACTTACTACTGGTTGTTACTATATTATAAGTCAATTAATGAATATTGTATGAAAAAGTACGTTTACCAATACCTGACGGGCGCTATTTACATGGATAAGTAGTTCTTGTGATGGAAAGTTAATAATGACTTACTTTGCTGGCCCTTTGTACAAAATTAATGACTATTTTTTTACGAGACAAGACACGATAGCTCAATCCAAACAGTACCCAGTAACAATATGTTAAAAATCTAAATATTTTTTTTGTTTTGCTTAAAACGATCCAGGGCTGACAATAGTGTCGGCCATTATTATAATACGAACTTGGTTATTACGAGGAAGATGGGACCGACTGAATTTGCTAGTTTTAAGCATTACTCGTTATATCGTTATATAACATTTTTTGCGCCACGTACTATTTAAGCATAGAATATAAAAAATCTGAAAACCATAGTAAAAATCCCCGAAACAAGCATGGTTGCATGGCAAGCATGGCAAGCAAGTTGTTTATTGTAATGAAGTGCTGAGCCGCTGGCGCTGATAGGTACTGACTTCACAAAGCTTGGATTTTTTACATGCAATTTTAACCATATGCGTGGATACTTTTTCAATGTGGTCGGCGAAAACACCAATCAGGTACTTAGATACTTAACTAGTGTCATAAACGTAATCCGATCCCGGCGGCATCGGTCTACGGTGGGATTTTATTGCTTAGGGTCGAAAATGTTGTTTTTAAACGATCGACACATTAACAGTGTTGCTCGGTATACCCGAGAAGTAGCTAGTTATAAAAGTGAACAAATGTATGGAGAAAATAATAAACTAAAATGTCAACGAATATTTCCTTATTACATCCGAGATCTCGCTATTTCCGTTTATGAATACGGAGATAAAACAAGAGATTTTGATCATTCTTGTCTCGTGTCTGGAAAATAATTGTAAGCCGTATCACAGTTCACAGTGATCGCAAAACGATGGCTGTATAGTATTGAGATTAAATTTATGTTAAAATAAAACACTTAACATAAAACGTTATAAAAACCACCGGAATACAGAGGAATATAAGTGAATAGATAAATTAATTACTTTGAATTTATTATGATTATAATTCTTTTTATTAGGAACAAATTGACATAAAATACACTCCAATGACGTTGGTAAAATAAAAATCATGATTTCACTAGTGGATTGTGTATTTTATCGATTCACCAAATCAATATTACCTATACATATTCGTGTAAATATAAAATAATATGATCTATAATCTTTTCTTTTGAATAAATTATTCCCTTTAATGGACATGCGTCAGTATTTATCTATTTGGTGATATTTTTAGAATACGGTAATATTTATACATTGATTTTATATACTTACAATAAATTTAAACATGCCACAAAATTATATTTACATCGATCTTTAGTATAATAATTTATTAAGTACTATGGTATTATTAAAATATATATGTAAATTTTATTTAGATTTACCGACATTGTCATTCACAATTAGGTATATTAATTTATGTTGTGAACGTCTTAAATTAATAATTTGTAATATTCACTACATACATAAATTAAATACAATCATATCGTATATTATATTTTATATTAAATTCTGATTAATTCAGCAAAAGTAGATTAGCAAGTAGGTGCTCGTAAGTATCAAGACAGTCAGTGTTGCCATATTTTTCTATGCTGATTATAGTACAAGGACGTAAAAATTATAGTATTTCTGTAAAAAATATAGTACAGGAACATTTTTCGGCTCGAATCCTTTAAAATTATAGTATTTTGGCATATTCGGCGTAAAATTATAGTATTTTACATTTTTTGCAGAATCAAAATTATAGTATTGTACTATAATTATAGTACGGTTGGCAACACTACGTACAGTAGCTATCAATATCAAATTGTTGTTTTTAATGAATCTAATAACATTGGAACATTATTACTCTCTGCAATGTTCCGCAAACAATGCGTCATTTTTTTTATTATTTCAATGCTATACTCTCTTTCCAGTACCTACGACAGCTTGCAGGGAAGTGTTATTCGACAAATAAATACCTACGTACAATTTAAATATTGTGACCTATTGATTTTTCTAAAATACACTGGAATATTTGGTACAATTATTATACACTGTACTAAACAATTATTGCGAACATGGAAAGATTCACAACTTTATTAACCTTCCTTTTACGATGCTAATAAATTCCGTCCGTTTCAATTATGTCACCTTGGGTTACCATACGAGATTGACAATCTTATAGTAGGTAAAAGAAAAATGCCTATGTTAGTAACATAGATAAGTCTTAAAAGTTTTTATCATTATTACTTGTCATTTGCCTTAGGTATCTATAAAATAAACAAACGTTTAGTATTACATAAACTGTTAAACACAATTTAAAAAAATTAATAAGTATTAAAGAGAATTATTTTTGCACGTTTTACAAAGCTCCATTTCTGCGCCCCTGCCAAAACCTACGCCCCTTGTTACGCTACTGACCAAGACGTTAACCTTTCCTTTACAACGCTAATAAATTCCATCCGTTCCGGTGATTTCACATTGGGTTACCGTATGAAATGCCTATTTTGGCAACATAGATAAATCTAACAAGGTTTCATAATCATTATTATCTATTTATTTTATCTATAAATTAATGATCAAGGCATCAAAACTTAATTATAATCGCACAAGTATTTCTATACATTATTACAGCCTAATATTACAGTCATAATACTGTATATCACCCTTTACTTTTATATCTCTCTCTCACGATTGAGTATGTCTCTCTTTGTCGCATACACTTTTTAGATCTATCTCTTTTGTTCGTAATGGAACGCGACGCTCTATTTGCAATGTGCATTTATAATTCATTACGGATAAATGACACGCCCATATAAAAATAACACCCACGATGGCTAAGCGGCTTACCCGTCAGCTTATAAAATCGTTAGTCCTAGGTTGGAATCCTGGGTCTGGCAAATATACATATTGTTTTTCAATATGTGTTTGGAGTCAGAATATCGACCTAAATATTGCTTTACTGAAATAATAACTTTTTAATTAGATTTCTCATTGATGATTCAAGAAATTGCCAAAATATGAAGATGACGAAGTGCATATTATTAACTGAAATATGTGCAGTTGTGCTATCTAACCCATGGCCCCCACATCATGGAGCGGGCCCCCAGACTAGGATCTTTGGCGGGCCCCTCTGCCTATCGCTAAGGATAAAGGCAGTGTGACCCTCTAAGCGTTTTTCAAATGGTGTACGCGGTAAAATTAATGTGAATATTTAGTGTTTTTTTTGTATATATACCATACCATCCATTTGAATTACGGAGTTGTCGAGTATTAATACACAATTGAAAATTGTATTAATTATATAGCCACATAATTCAAAATAATAATACTATCAGAAAGAAAATAGCGCCGCAGGCGATTTTTTTACTATTAAAGCAAATTTGTGATGTGTGTTTATCTCACTTAACTGGTCGACTGGCCTCTCTGGGCCCCTCCTGAGCCCGAGACCCCAAGCTAGAGCCCTGTCAGCCCCCCCTTGTGGGGGCCATGATCTAACCTAAGGTGTTATTACTGTATCGGAAGAGTTAAAAAACTAATCAGTAGGTATTTGATAAAAATATCAATTACTATAACAATGCAATCATCGCAGTTCATCAATTATTATTATGGAATAATGAACATTGGGAGTATTTAATTTATTTTTATTAATTATTTTATGGTGGTGTTTTTACAACAACCCTGTTCTATACATTTTGAAAGTTGGATGCTCCAGATGACTTAAAAATGAGTTAACTGGATCGATTCCAAGAACCGTGCCCGTCCGTCTTAAGAGCGCGGTCATTTTTTCTCCCAACCGGCCATCGCAACAGCGCTATTTTATTATTGTCAATTAAGTGATTCAATTACAAACGGTGAGCTCGCCCTCAATTACAGGTACAATGTAAATAGTTTTTCATAATTATGCTTAAAACACGTTTGAGAGTGAAGCCCTCCAACTAAAGTGTCCGTGCTCAGAACAATTATATTATTTGTATTTTTGATTGCAAGAGTATTTCTCAATGTGCATTCTTTTTGGCTTTTTAAACACATTCCAGAAGCTTCAAGCATTTATAATTTAATTCAATTTTGGCGCTTTGTAAGTCGGGCACATTTTAGTAACGAATGCTTACATGTATCAGCTGATATACATTAAAAATATATAAGCAGCGTTATCCAACATTTTTATATGCAGTTATTAGTTGGGAACAGTTTGCACTTTTATTTATATTTGTTAAAAAAATGTGCAAGTATCAAGGCCTGAACAAAAACGATGCATAAGTGCGAGTGAGAAAGTATTCGGCACCCTTATAATCTCTGCGACACGCGCTAGAGTAAGATATAAGGTTTACAGATGTGTGAGATGATTTGCTGTGGTGTCGCCGCCAAATCTTAGTTTGTTAGGTACATAGCTAAGCATGCGAGCCCGTGTTGCTAAAATTGCTATTTTTTGTGTTAAACATAGAGTCAGTGGTAAATATTTTTAGTTAATTAAGTATAAAAGATGGTTCTGTGTGTTGTATTAAAATGTGGTAGCCGTACTGATAAGCAAGAAGATGGTATTACGTTTCATAGGTAGTTGATACATGTTCGTGATAATTTATTTGTATATTATTATATATTTTAATATCAGTGGCCTAGTGTTTCTTTAAAATAACTTAAATTATGGATATCTTTACCTAATGGTTACATTTTGACCGCTTAAAAATACTATATAACGTAAAAAAATAGAAAATTATATTTTAATTCTCAGCGTCTAGTGCGAGCACTTTGGGCGAGCACTAGCAAAATGGTCTATGGTCTCGAACATTTTGTGTACGAATGCGTTCGCTCGACCACAAACGCACGGCAAGCAGCTTCATTTAGCGATGCAACGGGTGGCGTCTAGATGTATCTATGGTCTAATGCAGGGGAGGGAAAACTGCGGCCCGCGGGCCGCATGTGGCCCACCGGGTATTTTTTTACGGCCCGCCATCATTAATTGTACTTCTGATTACTTTTTTTATAATTTTTAAAAAAATATTGACAATAGATTAAAATTTGAAGAATTTGTTGTTTCGTAAATGTATTATCTCAGTACGTCTTCCTTGCGTCTTGTCTCACACTATGTAACCACTATTTTCTACGTTGAACATCGATTTCAATAGATATTGATAGTGTACCGACAGAGCCTACAACTTGAGATTATTGATCTGCAGTGTGACACTGATTTAAGAGAATTGCATCGTCGTGAAGAAATCTCCAAATTTTACAATGCCCTTAATTCAGACAAATTCGACCAACTTAAAGATTATACAAGAAAAATGTTCGTTATTTTTGGATCAATATATGTGAACAAACATTTTCGATCATGAACCTCAATAAAAATTCTTTACGATCAAATATGTCCGATGCCCATTTACAAGCAGTTTTGAGAATATCAACTACAAAATTAACACCTGAATTCAAAAAAATGTACAACAGTTTCATTCTTCTCATTAATTTTTTTGAAATTTAATAAATAGTGTATATCTAAAAATGGTATTTTACTTGCGGCCCGCCGCTCATTTAGAATTCTTGAATTTGGGCCTCCATCCAAAAAGTTTGCCCCCCCCTGGTCTAAGGCAAGTATTCTACCTCTCAAACGTATAGTGTTCAACCAATCTGTGCTACAAGTACTCACGCATACGAGTGAAATATTAATATTTATGCTATATACACATTACCATCACATCACGTGAACGCTCGTACTACAACAATCGAAACATTCAATAATAAAAACTGAAAACGTATACAAACTCACCAATCCTTTGTATACGCAGTCTAAACAACTTAAATCACAGATACGTGACAGTACGTAACCAAAACGTGTATATTTTCAGATAATTAAAAAATGTTCTATCACGCGACAGGTCGGTCGTGTGGCGTGATACGCGTGAGGTGACCTTAATGTAGTTCTGATACGTTTAGGCAGATTTTGTTAACTAACACTGTTCGTTTTCGTTACAGGATGGGAGCATTCATCTAATAAAATTCTAAATATCAAATAAAACGACATTATAGACTTTTCATTCGTGGCGTGAGCGTACCTCGAGCTCACGGGCGCTTATGTGACGTGATCAGAGTGTGTTTCTAGCATTACTTTAAGAGAAATTTTAAAATTACTGGTAGCGCAACGTGGCATGAAAAGGTGCATGTAGGCAATAACGTGGAAAGACCATACTAGAAACCAATTATAGGATTTACCAATGTTCAATGCAATTTTACAGATTTATAAAGAATCAATCCAGACAATCCTATAGTTTTTAATTAATAATAATACCATAAATGGTTATTCGAACCTTTTTTTCTTCGACTTACCACTACTTAAATTGACAGTTTTTTTAATATAAGTATTATTTTTTTATTCAACGGATAAGTCATAAGATTTAAGAATGTAATATTATTTTTATTGAATATACATAATTTGAAAACACTTCTGATAAATATTTATAACCACTAGAAGAAGATACCCAGCAAGCTTCGAACCAGCGCCCCTAGGGAATCATGCCCATGTGCACTGATCACTACGCTATATTTATATCGTATCTAATTGGGGAAAATTTATTTAACAGTTTTTACAAACGCTTTCTAAATTTCGTTACTAATTGATAATCGAATTTTGTATTTTAAATCGAAGTCAAGGAACACTCCATTTTTTTGGTATAACGTTCTTGCACTTGCTCATAATTTAATAAACTATTTTATTTTTATTCAACATATAATTCAAAAGATTTTTAAGAATACAACGTTATTTTTATTGAACAAATATTTAAATTGAAAACACTTCTGAGAATTATATAACAAGTATAAAATTGAGTTCACTGGAATTGTTATATTACGGCATAAAAAAATGATTAATTTATCATTATAATATAAAACATGTGACAGTTTTTGTGAACAACAATTCGGTTTAATATACATAGATACAATTGGGTGCCCCTTTTTTGGGCGGAATTCAACGTTTTTCAAAAACATTCTTTAACGTATTTCGTTTGACGTTTAAAAAAAAGGTAAAAAGTTCAATTCCTAAAGACAAATTACTTACACAGGTATGCCACTGTTTGGTTCTATGGTTGGCTGGTAATAGTTTCCGTGGAAGAATCATTTACTACACGTAGAAATGAAAAACACACTCATCAAATGATTTTTTTCGGTCCGCGTACCAGATAGATACCTCAGTCAATTTCACGGTACGTGATCGTTTCAAATAGATTCAAGCAGCAAAGTTTTTGATACACAAATTGAAGTCCGAAATTTTTCAGATAAATTAATTTTGAAGAGTGAATGAATTGAATTACTAAAATATGAAACCGCGTGAAGGCTTCTCTTTATAAATTATTTAATGTCAATGGTCAAATTAATGTATTATTATTATTATTACAACGTTTTTCTTATGTCGTATTCTTATTTGTCCGGTGGTTATTTGTCAGGTACAAATCTTGCAATCGATTTTTAACTAACTTCCCGACTAGCTAGACATTTAAACTTTAAAAATATATCAGAACACGATGCCAATACATTTTTTTAATACTTTTAGCCATTTATAAGTAGAATTGATTTAATTTTCAGTTAATTCTGTTTTGTATGAAAAGTTATTTCGATACCATTATTGATTGCAACTAAATTATTATAAATAAATACTTTATACGTGCGTTACTATGGACATCGATATGAAATGATATTTCATTATTCAGTATTTCTATCAAGTACTTACTATTTTTTTGATCGTTTAAGCTAGTCAAGTCAAGTTTATATGATTCAACAGAAAATTTAAAAACGTTGTACATAAAAAGTTCTTTTTATCTTGTAATTATTTTACTTATTATAATAAACATGAAAAAGTATAAAATTCAAAGACGATTGGAAAGTATTATAAAAAAATTATTCTTATTCATAAATGTACATTTTTTTACGTTCTCTATTAATAATCATTATTGTTAATCGATTTTGTTTTGTTTCTAAAATTATCCTTTACGTTGAGAATTCATTTTTTCGTGGAGAATAATTACTCTGTAAATCTAATTTGGCAATCAGTAGCTAAGGGTGGAGGTAGACCGTTAAGATTCAACATAAATAGTGCACACTAAACTTTGTCAGTCACACTTATTTGTTTTCATTGAACTTAGACTATAATGTGTAGATAGTGTTTGTTATTTTTAAAATTCAATTAAACCCTGCCGAATTCAAGCCATAGTAGACAATAGTCAAAAAATATTCGTTTATCTATAAAATATCTAAAATTATGCCATTACCATGAAACCAATGCCATAGACCTCCAAGTACGTCAAACTCCCACTGTTAGAGAAAAGGTTTAGTGGAAACGTGGTCTACTTATCAGTAGATGATGTGGATATCAATTAAAAAATATTTGGTGGATTTGTATGTTTAAGATAAGTGAAAATAATTATTAAAATAGGTAAGTAGGTACTGGGTAGGTACAAATTTTCAGACAATTTAAAACTAAAAATTAAAGGGAGCAGCATTCTAAGTCTGCTTAAGGGTGGTACTTCAGGGTTTGAAATGGACCAGAGAGTCGTTCCAGTTCATGAAATCCCCAAAATTATTGCTTCGTCTCGTGGAAAAATTAATTTGATCATCTTAACTAGATAAACCTTATAAAAAAATCTAACACTTGTTATTATAAATTATACATTTAATTAAATAAGTATGTTTATATTTTAGGAAAATTATTGAGTGCTCCGGTTAGTTAAATCTCCATTTCGAGTGTTGCGGTACTTTGTCTATGGCAGTGTTTCCCAATGTGGGGCGTGGGGGCAATTTGAATGCTTTGGGGGGCAGTGTGCAAATCATATTTGGTACATTTTGTTGAGTTAAAAAATGCATTTTTGAAAATATTCTTTTGATATTGCAACCATGACTCTCCGAGAAAATTACTGTTGCCATTCCTATCATAATATTTAGTTTAATGCGGCGCTTTAGCACTGTAAATGATTTGTTACTGAAATATGAAATTATTTTGATATCACAAACTATAGATTTAAGATTAAAATTGACCAAATTAGTACTTCACATAAAAACTCTTTGCAACTCACATTAAGCACTAATTTTCTTCCGAGTTGTACATCTAATATAATGTACATTGGTAGGTATTTACTTACGAAAGTTAAATTAAACATAATATTGCATATGTGCATTTTTTTAATTGAAGCAATTCATTTTTTTCAGAATTTATTAGTTAACTATGAAATTCTGATAGGGGGGGGGGCATGGAGATTTTTAAACATTGAAGTGGGGCGTGGCACAAATAAAGTTGGTAAACACTGGTCTATGGGAAGACGTAAGAAGATTGGTAAGCGATAGAGATTTTTGGAGAAGCAAATACGATCAAATAAGAAAGAAGAAACGTTAAATAATCTATTAGTATCAATCCTTTGGTGCTGATATTGGCTGATAAAAATAACGATAGCATTACAATTCTACGTTAGTACTCGTCCAATCGAACATTGTGGCGGTTCCAAGAACGGCATAGGTCCGATCACAACGGATCCTTTGTATCAAGCAAAAGGTAATAAGTACTAACTCATCAGATAGTAGTTGACTCTTATGATTCATAATAATTAACAAACTGTTTATGGGGCGAATTTCAGCTGAGTCATGGCCCCGTCGTTTACTCCTGATATTGTATCGGTAATTTCGTTTCAGAGGCGAAACAAAGCCATCGATATCAGATTGTTGTCGGGCAATTAAAAAAATACCGACACCGTCATCGTCAGCGTAACTCACTGAGGCCCAGGCTATTGGATCCACTATAAATTACCCGTAAATGATATAGGGTAAGAGCTACAATTATTGGCCAGTTAAGGATTTTTTCAACTTTGTTAATTTTTTGTGTAATAATAATAAAAAAGATATAATTTGTTAAATTGTTTATTTGTTTATAATCAATTATCAGAACATTCAAAAAAATATTTTACATCATAAAAAAAATAATCAAAATAAAGGCAGAAATCTACAATTATTGGCAACTTTTTTCAATTATTGGCCACCAAATGATGCAATTATTGGCCACCCCAAAATTGCTGTAATAACATTATTTAAACAAAAATTAAAAAAAACAGTTTATGTAATATTATGATCACACATCATTATTAAGTGTTCAATGAAGTACTTAATGCAACTGTATCGTCATTTTAGTAGATATACGTAACATATTACTTAAAAATACAAAGAACACATTGAGTTACAGTGAGAGAGGCATATTAAATTAAATACGTAGAGCTTGTTGGAAATTGATTTCAAAAATTCAAAATAAATCTTATACCTACCTAATAGAAGTTAACAAACATCTTGACGTAGCGTAGAGGATAAATGAGAATCATTGAAGTTTTCCCACAGTCGGAACATTTTCTCCTGTTTACAATAAAATTGATATCCTGCATGGATACGTAGCCAACGATGTCACACAACTATTTTAATCGGTGGTATGTACTGAAAATATCTTATGCATTTCTAAATATTGAAAATAATGTTATCTTATCAGATCACTGTTCATTTTTGTACAAGTCGGTTAACAGAAAGCCAGACGGGAAGCTCGCCAATTTTTACAACCAATTTTGTCAAAATTCATGAATTTAAGAATGAAAGCCTAACCTTACCTAATATAAGTTAACTAATTAGCATGCTATTTAAATGTGGTAATTAAATATTAGATAAAAGGTCCGCAGCAAATGGGTTAGGCTAACCTAACTTTACCTATCCTAACCTAACTTAACCTAACCGAACCTATGAATGAATAATCCAGTTTATCAGCTATTTTCAAAATTTGTTTGCCGCTGGCTTCCCTTAAATAAGCCGACAAGAACCTTATTTTTTAATGGAATAAGTCAGATTAGGGCAGTGTAGGCAGGCGAGTTACTTAGTTGTTGGTATCATTACTTTTAAACAGAAGCATGTTTCCCTAACGCAACTCGACGCAACCGTTCCGTGAGAAATTTTAAAGGAGGCCTCCCAAGAGTTAAAATATGTCACTCCTATATAATGAATGTAAGGTTTTGATTGAATATACCTTCATTATTGTAATTCACATATTTCCGTTCTATTCAATTGTACCTAAATATAAGAAAACTTTTTTCCAAATACTGTATTGGTAGGTATTCTGCTGTAAGTATGTACTTATGTATTTATACGCATCCTGTTTAATACCCCCCCTCCACCTCTAGATCCGTAATCCACAAGCATCTTTAAAATTAGAATCCACTGCAAAAAGCGCAACCACTTAATAATGACAGGTACTGGCCTGAGAGTTCTGGGTTCGATTCCCGGTGAGGATACAATATTTATGTGATTGTCCAAAATTACTTATAACCACCCTGTATGAAAAAGCAAGGACATGGTTATTAATAATTAAAAAAAATGTATGATTGATAGAATATATTACCGTATATAATCGTTAACTATTAATATTAATTACCAGGCATCCTTATTTGGGGGTTAATAAGACGAAGATGGAAATGATCGGTGAAATAATTATTATAATGGTAAATTCAACTACCAATGATCCGTTACTTAGATTTTAAGGTATTCATTAAACTATTATTACTCTACTGCCAAATTACAAAACATAAAAAATGTTTTCCTGTAGTGGATATAATTTGTAAATGCAAATCTCAGTCTCAATGAATATTCGAAACGGTGTTATTATTTTAAATATTCATAATTGAATATCATCGCATTCGCGAGCTAATTGGTAACTTATTCAAATTAATTTAAATTAATTCAAAGCGGTTTCCGGCCTCGAGTGTGTTAACAGACAAAATGTTTCACTATCTAGCCAAGAGTACACCGTTAAGGAGAATGCTGCATGCTATATACGTTATTATTAATAATATTATTATTGGGTATCTACTGAAAATATGAATGACACGTCAGAAAGTTGTAGGGACGTGTTAATACGAAATACGGTTAGGTACATGTTCAAACACGCGCGTTAACATCATTTTACTCCCTACTTTAATTATAGTTTATCAATTTATGGCTACAGCCGTATGTTGTAGCTTAACCACTGGGGAATGCCAAAAGAAATGGCGTATTTCAAAAAAAACACTACCTTATTCTTAGGTCAATAATTATTATAAAGCAATCATTATTCGTAGGATGTTTATCACACTTAAATGATCAAAAACATAGCTTATAATTAGTATCTTTAGAATTATCTTCAAATGTGTTAATCTTGCCCATTTTTTGAATAATAAAATGCCCAATTCTTGTCAAATTTGGGATCACAGAGATTATCAATATAATTTTTATCGTAAATATTTTACTGTAATACTGTCAATATAAATTGTACTGATGGTTTTATAAATGCGTTTGAAAATTTATAAATGTAAAAAATCTTAACACCACTGCACATTGATGAACTGAAATATGACTATATGCTAAAACTTTAGAGCGAGAGTTTAAAAAAATACTATGTTATGTAATAAAAATACTTTATGCAGTCATCAAATGTTTAAAATAAATATAAAGGATGATAAGGCTTCAAAATTATATAAATAAATTATCTACAACGTTTAAGGTATGTCCAGGATCGTGCTTTGAAAATAGAACAAAAGCTCCATTTTGACCTTCGCTGAGCATGTCCCCCCTTAAATAATGTTAGTATTTGATACTTCATTTACCACTGCAGTTCGATTTATCATATTACATGTAAAAGTTGATATTCTTTTAACTCAGCCAAATAATACCTACGTAACTAACTTCCAATAATAACTCAGACACTGTAGGTATATTGTATCCGCAATATGTCAATTTATTTAGTTGACTATTGGTAAAGCCATCATGAAGAAAGATGACATTATAAACTACATGTTCGTTTATAATGATTATTCAAGTATCATGTTGTGAACGTCTTGAATTTAGATTTGTTATACACACGATGTTTTATTTTCTTAAATAAATATTGTGAAGTTTTTATACATTTACCATTCTACGACAATCAAAAAGTATTTTATTCATTTTCGGGAAATTGAGTTTTAATAATTACGAGATAAAAATAACTTTTTATATACTTACAACGTTTTTAAATTTTCTGTTGAATCATATAAACTTGACTTGACTAGCTATTACGTTCAAAAATATTTGTACTTGATAGAAATAATACTGAAATATCATTTTGACATTTGATATTTATTTCCATAGTAACGCATTAATTAAAATTAATAATTTAGTTGCTAGACCCAGACCCCTAGCAACCAATAATAGTGGATTAAATTGCGGATTTCTTCCGAAATAACTTTTCATACAAAACAGAATTAGCTGAAAATGAATTCGATTCTACTTAAAGATGGCTAAAAGTATTAAAAGAATGCATTGGCATCGTGTTCTGATATATTCTAAAAGTTTCAAATATCTAGCTAGTCGGGAAGTTAGTTGAAAATTGATTGCAAGATTTGTACCGGATAAACAACCACCGGACAAATATGAATACGACCTAATAAAAACGTTGTAAAAAATGGCAACACTTGAATGCGATGATGCTTTGCAAATTAAGATTTTCGTTGCGGAGATTTTTATTTTGGTATATGTATGCATGTGTTTTTACGTTTCACGATATTCTTTGCATTTCGGCTTTAAAGAACAAAATCTCATTATAAATTACTGATTTTGCAACTATGACCATCAACATAACATATAATTACCTAATTATTTATTTAATCATTAATAATAAGCTGTAAATGTATTTGAATAAAAATCAATACTTATTTATAAGAGTGTATCTTTTTTTTTCATCGCGAAATAATCTGGGTTGCCATTTGAATTATTCATAAATATTTTATTATTGAGAATCGTTTTAATTGCTGGCACTTAAATGCGTGATTGTAAATTATTTTTCTTCTTATTAATATTTCCTGCGCATCTAATAAGTATAATATACTGGCTTCTCTTTTAACCCTAGTGTATCTGTTGCAGTATCTTCTACAGGAATATTTTTTATTTATTCAAAAATTATTCATGTAGAATAAAAATTAAGTATATAATTGTAATTGAAGAAATTTGTATCTAACTATTGCGATATTAAAACTATTGGTCTAATATTGCTAAAACTGTCAAACCGTATAAGCTTCTATTGCTGGTATTAATCTCGATATCTGAAAATGTACTGAAGTTAATATGAAAGCTCTCTAATTAAAGTGGTCAGATATCGGAGATGAGTGGTTAGAATGCGAAAAGTTTAAGTTGATGTGCAGTGGCTTGAAAAAATAGACTCCTCTCCTCTCACGTTTCAGTATCCATTCCCCTCACCTTGAAAACATTTGACGTTTCTTATAAGTGCGTGGTATCTGATCAGTCATTTAGACGTGTTAATAATGGCAAAGGTTTTGAAAAGTGATAGCAAGAAGATTATAAGTCATCTTAACTCCTACTGTGAAGAATAAAAACGACTAAATATGCTTATTCGGCCCTTCAACAACGTTATTGAAAGAGTTCCCGCGATGACGGGTACAAAACACACTTGAAATATTAATGTTGCCATATAAAATTTATCCCAAGTTATTGGGAAAAATTGTATAAGTATATCATTGTATTTGAAATTTGCGGAAATACATATATATATTTAAGGAAGTGGGAAATAATATCTTCCAATCCCGGAAATACTCTCACAATACTTCTAAATCGAAAACAATACGTGCGCCGCCGCGAAGATTCACGTTAAACTTTTCGGTCTCTAGCTCAGATGTGAGTAGAAGAACACGCGCTTAGATCCAACCCTGGTCGATCTAGTTGATTAAAAAATCTAATAAATATATTTATCCTGCAGATAAAGTCGTGGATGTCGCTAGCTTAGAATAAATTCGCATGATATTTTTTATTAAATACAGGAATTCAGATATTATTACAAAAAACTGGCGTTACATTATTTCATGTTTCGTAATTCAAACACTGGATGTCGCTTATCACTACTTACTACCCTTTAACTATATTTTTTTATACATACAGAAAATATCAGAGAAAGAAAAAAATAATAAGTTAAAGCTGGTTATTTTAGGTTTAAAATAACCGGTCCGATCCCGGGGGGCGGAAGTTCTCGTCCAACGGAAGCCGTCACTGTTTAATGGTTGTCATGGCAACACTTTTTCATATAAAAAGTAATGATATGTAAACATTAAAAATGTCCGTCAGCAAAAATATTCGGTGGTCAGATTTATGACGACAGAAAATGTGTGGTTTCTCGATGCCTCGATGATATTAATTGCTATTCATACAATTTACGAGTTAATTGAATCATAAAAATGTATATGTATGGAAGATTGTTGATTGAATTTCGTTATAACCCGGTTTAAAAACACGATTAATTCTGCATAGATTATCTAACAAATAGTAATTAACTTTGTTTCTCAATGTAAGTACTTCGCAGTGACGAAGGGTGGGGATAAGCTGTAAAGATTCAATATAAATAGTATACACTAAAATTTGTCAGTCATACTTATTTATATTCATTGAACTAAGACTACAATTTGCAGATGACGCTGGTTTGGTTTTTAAATTACATTACATTGTATTAAAAAAGGCCAATAATTAAAATTTGTCGCAATTAGTACGTCGCCTTGTATCACAGAGGTAAATGCAACGAACTGGGAGTAAACTCAGGAGATGCAGGGTTCGATTCCCTGCCGGGGTGGCTTACTTTTTTCAAAAAGATTTTTTCTATTGGTTATAATAATATTTTCTCAGAAAGTGTTTTTCAAAATTATGTATGTTAATCAGAATGGTACATTCTTAAATCTTGTGAATTATTCGTTGAATAAAATAAATAGTTTATTTGTTTTCGTTAAATTAAGAAAACATAATACTACAGATGTTGGTTAGTTTTTTAAAATTCATTAATCTCTGCCTAAATCAAACCATAATTGATAAAAAATAGTCTTCCATCTATAAAATATATAAAGTTATATATATACTTTAATGGCATAATTTTAGATATTTTATAGATTAACGAATATTTTTTGACTATTATCTACTATGAATTGAATTAGGCAAGGTTTAATTGAATTTCATAAATTAACAAACACTATCTCCACATTGTCGTCTTAGTTCAATAAAAACAAAATATACGTTTGACTGACAAAGTTTCGTGTGCACAATTTTTGTCGAATCTTAACAACCTACCTCCACCCGTCGCTACTGGTACTTAGTATGTATATGATGTTAAAATAAAATATCCATAAAGTATGTATTATAACTAGAGGTAGGTACTCATATGATATTTTTGTTTTACAATACCTACTTTATATCGATTCTTTAACTCTTTATTGCGGTTGAATTGGTACATACGTGAATAAATTGGTAGCATGTGCAAATGATTCTTTTGTACGTAGCCGTACGCATATTTTGTGATTGTTTATCTAAATATTCTAAAATAGAAAAAATACTGGGTGGCAGTGCCATCATTCAATCAACATTCTTGTCGATGAGATTAACAATACTATTGTTTATATCATAAGCTAAGCAATATAGGGCAACAATATTCTTACTTAAGCAACGCGTCGATTTGAATACCAATATAGATCGGTAGGTAGGTATCTATTTCGATAAAGTCGGTGTATTTTACGTGAATTTTATCGGTAGTGTCTTAAAATAGTTTTTATTTTATTTATAAAAATAACGAAACTTTAATGCATTGATATACTACTAGATGAGCAGTTCCCATACAAGTGTCATTTTAAAAATGTACCACAAAAGATATTACGAATATCGTCTTATAATATTTCCTTGTAGGTATAATGCGTTAAGACCGATAACATGGATTCCCGAATTTCACCCGTATTGCCCTGGCTGTAAAACTAAATTTGCGTTCTTGGAATAGTGAACCTAAGGGTGATGCAACGCAAAGCAGACAGAGCAAGTCGTCATGCGCTGACTATTAGTTAGAGTAAGATGCAAGCTAGTTGGGCTTACTCAGTAAGTTTTAACAAAGGCCGAGTCACTGAAAATCGGGCGTCATTTTAAGAAGCATATGATTCATCCAGTAGTATATCAATGCTTTAATGCAATACGGTGAATGGGTTAAGAAGCGGATGAGCGAAATGCATAAACATGACTAAGCGATTAAGGGCAACGAGCAAGGTAGGAATGCAACGAGGATATTATTCTGCGATCGCGCAACAAAGACGCAATATTTTCGTGCGTCAGAAGATAACTTTAGAAAAAGGCATTGTAATTGCAATAAATTTGAGAAACACTTCAATTGCCTGACTGTAAATTAATATCATCATAATTAGGTAGAGTGCAGGTGGCTAAATTGGTAACACACATCGACCATTGAGTCCTTGCCTGGCATAATTTTTTTTTCAAGTTTTTTTTCTAATATGTATGTTTCTATGTCGTGCTTGTAATTATCTAACTATATTGGGTTATTAAGTTAGTTCTTTTGGTGTCCTAATTCGATACCTAATATTCATTCAAAATTATCTTTATAGTTATGGTTCCAATAAAACTTAAATGGGTACTAAACGAATGCAACTGAATCAGTTGTGTCTAATAAAAATGAAACAGTTGAATTATCGTATTTTTATTGCTTGGAACATTCTCTAGATATTGTAAGTCACGATATAGAAGTAACAACTGACATGCAAATAAATTCATAAAATTCTTAGGAGAGTGCTTCTCAGAAATCGATCCATAAAAAGTAAACTTTTTGATGCATGTGTCAGGGTTGCTTTAGCTCTCCCATCGATCATATTCAGTTACAGTGATATTATCGCAAAATAACAGGTAACAAATTCCCGATATACCTATTATAATCATAATACTATACCTAACATGTTACTAGTTTATACAGAACAGTGGCGATGACTCCATACTAGCCTCCATATTATTGAAAGCCTACTTTCTTAAGAAAAATATTTTTTAATTGCATATTAACGTATTTAAATAATAAAATAATTATTTTATATTACAAAAATAATTTAATTTGCCAATGGCATCAAAAAATTCTGTCGTATATCGTCACTGTTCTGACAGAAGTCACTAATTCGAAAAAATGATATATTAAGTTAGTTATACCAAAATGTTCCTTATTTCAAACTTTACCGTCTGGAAACCTTCTTAATAAATAAACAGTCTTTATTTTAAAGTCATCCTTTTTTTTACGATTACTTAATAAACTCACATGATAGACCATTTCAAACATTTTAACAACTTCAAAGTCAAATTACTCAAAAGTATTCTCCAGTTAGTGTGTTCTGCCAGAACAGAAACGAATGTTTTATAAATATATTATTAGACACATATACAGAAAAATCTATCAAAGGTTTGAAAAAGATGCAACAGCGCCATCGCTCTTCAACTACTGTATGTATCGGATTATTGTGCGATGAATGTCAGATTTTTTTGTATGGACTTTACATCACGGACATCAACCTCGTCTACTCTAATGTGTGCACCACGGTAGGCTCTAGACCTAAGCCTTTTTGCATAATTATATTGTCCAAAAATAGTATAATTAAAAAAAATTATATATGATTCAATCACATTTGATGTGTGTAAATGGTTATAAAAATAAATAATTTCAAATTTTAACTCTTCGCTCAATTTTGTATCGTCAGATTTAGCGTGCCATTGTCGTTAGTGTGTATATATTAATCGGTAGTCATATCGTATTATCTTCTTATTTCCAGTTTGTATACCTGACAAGTGTGCTCTTTTTCTTGGATATCCACAGCCTACCTCTTTCTAAAAGTCATCCTTCGCCACTGATACAGAATCATATATATACGAAAGCCGAAATTGGCCGACATCATCGGGACGATTAACAAATCGCAGAAAAGTATTCCCACCGAATAATTTGCATAATATATTTACCAAATACGGTCATTTGTGCGAATAAAAGTATCGAAAACACTAGTGTGCTCAATATTTATGTACGATGTCTGGTTATGGACCCTGGCGGTAAGGGAGAACACAAATCGACAGAGAAAATACTTTTCAAAAACATACCATAATAATTTATTTTGAATTTCTCTCACAGGACAATAAATTTAAACAATGTATTAATTGGAATTTGGTGACAATTTTTTTTACGTATTTTTATTATTACAAATTAATTCTTTATTGAACGACATGACCGATTTCAAAGTAAAATTATCCTAAAATCATTATTTTATATACATAACTTGAAAACACCTCAGATAATATCTACTAGGAAAAATAACATTTGAAAAAAATACAATTGGTATCGCGCCAATATGCTTTAACCAATTAAACTACATGCCTCCTATTTAATTACTATAATTTAAACTAGTAGGTCATGCATGAAATGCTTATTAAAATGCGTTATTATTTGACTATCGGTTTTTGTGTTTTTAAATCAAGGAATATTAATTGCCTTAATTGCTAACCGACGTCCGGCTCTCGCCTAATAATTAGTTATAACATCTAAATGAACTTGCTTACAATATTTAATAAACCATTTCTTTTGTTCAACGAATAATTCACATGATTTGAGAATGTTACATTCCATATATTGAACATACATAACTTGAAAACACCTCAGATTTTTTCTAGTTATCTATGTTCAATATATGGAATGTTACATTTTGAAATCTTGTGAATTATTAGTTGAATAAAAGAAATGGTTCATTAGTATATACACAAGATCGGTTTTATTATAGCAAATTCTTTCAATTGATAATAAACAGTTTTTAAACTAAATATTTATACAATTTCTGTTGACACATACCTACTTCTCCAATAAGTAGGTACTATAAATTACAAACAAAAATAGTTATTATAATATAATATACGTCTCAATATTGAACCCATTTGATTTAAATATAGTATTATGTTTCTTCATTAATACTAGTGCAATTTGTCTCATTCAATACACAAAGTTTCGTCAAAATATTTTCGAAACCACATTTAATATTTGCAACCAATTTACTGTGCGATTAATTAACGCTGCGATCAGTTTCATCGCCATCAATTCTCCGTCGGCAGTCGATATTTTTAAGTAGCGGTAACATTACCAGTTTAGCTGAAGATAAAACGGACAAAAGTAAAATCTTTTGTTGAACAAATCCGTGAACTCTCTTCGGACAACTCATAAATTAGCCGCGAAGAGGTGGCTCGTAAATTTACTATTAAAATAATAATTAATTCATACCAAAATTTAATTGACCAAAATTATCATATATATTATCATCTTTCTAATACATGATTTCTATCATAAAATATGTACAATAAAATCAATGAACAATTTTGCAATAAAAATAACAGATCATTATTATCACAAGTATATATATATAACATTATGAATTATATTATTTATTGGGAATTTAAAGGTCAAAAATACAAATAGTCTTAGATTTCATTCTTGGACTGTCGTCGGGTACATATGCCTGCTTTCCTCGGTTCTTCAGTCTTTACGAGTAAATGAGAATGAGTTTTTCAATAAGCCCAAACCGTTGAAGGAAGGTTGAGAATGAGAAATATACGATAATAACCGTAGTATATAATATAACAATAACATAAGTATTAACAATATTTACATAAAAACGGGTAATATATGAGTAAATTTTTTTTAAAGTACATGGAAGCACACCGAGTCAGTTTAGTAGGCTCTATCTTAAAAAACTATTAAAATAACGTCCATCTAAACTTATTCTCACTTAAGTGGAATATATCAATTACCTACCTTAATATAGGTGGTGTTGCCTGTCAGCAACACACTGTATTGTTCTTTATATTGTGTGAATGAAATTTTAATAAAAACGTACAGTTCTCTGCAGTGGACAAAGCGTGCTGACAAAACAGTTATAGTTTTTATACACAGGTGCCACTGTTAATTTATAATAATAATGTGAATGATTAGAAAAATAATGTGTACCTACATCATGCAGTTAAAGGCTAAGGTTCGGCAAGATTACGTGGCAGCGAAAAACAAGGAACTGAAAAAAGTTGAGAGAGCCTAATTTTGCTATCGTCCAGTAATGGATTGAAATTAACTGACAATGGTGAAATATCCAACATAATATTATTATGTAATTAAATTAGACCCTACAAAACTCTTATGAGTAAAATCATTTCTTAGGTACCGGACATTTTGTAAATAATTGAGGATCAATGAAACATTATAAAAATGTAGACTTTGTATTTTTTTACTACACAGCATTTTCATAAAAAAATATTGGGCAAGTCCAGTAGAGTTTTAAATAACCCAATTTACCCACCGAGCATTTCAGGGTTTATACAATATTATTTGTAATAATTAGGGCCCGGATTTATATGCTAGTGCATGTTTTGTTAAGGTGTATGTACAGCTATGGGAGTTGCACAGAAATCCGTTTCGAACGACGCAGAATCCAAAAATTAAATTTTACTGTGCATATAAATGCATATTTGAGATATTAGTGCATATTTCATTAATAAATGCATATTGTAGGGCTTTTGCATTTATAATTTTATCGAAAAATCACCTCTGGACGTTGAGAGATCATTTTACGCATATAAACAAAATACTAACAGATATGCGGAAAATTTAATGCCAGAGAATATTGAAAAAAAAAATTCGGACAAAATAACAGCAAATAGTATTTAGGAATAGATAAGTGTGTCGTTTTTGTTTTTTTAAGTTATGTTTAGTTTCCATAGTTTACATTTACATTTTTCATTTCTTGTTCAATTATTTTAACCTACTTGTAAACAAACTATTTTAAAAATTGTAATTGATTAACTTTATATTGATAATTTGTGTTTTTTTTTATTGTGATTCAGTAATATTGGGTGAAGTGGGTAGGTATTTACAATATTTTTCTATAAAAATGTCAATTTTTAACTGCATATTTCTTTAGTTTTAGTGCATATTTCGATGATTTTAAGTGCATATGTGCATGCATATAATCATGTTTGTTGTTGCATATAAATCCGCTCCCTAGTAATAATACCACAGAACACAGAAACAAATAATATTACACAGAATGAGACTTGAATTCATAATCATCGCTCTTTAAACGTTGTGCTTTGCACATTTTTTGTGTATTATAAATAATGATTTAAGTATTATTTAATAGATAACACCGTATGCTTTAATCTTATGTATTATTCATTTCAATTTTTTTTAAATACTCTTTTTAAAGCAGCTGAATCGGGCGGTTTTTATGCGAACAATGTGGAAATGTATATAAATAATTGACGACACGTAGGTATGCGGATGGGTTAATATAATAATAAATATTGTTTAAATTTCCATCAAATGGTGGGTCTCTTGGTGCTACGACAGACGCCACTGTGGTTCGCTAAAAGACCAACTCATCATTCGGCAATAAAAGTCGTGAAGTTTTATTTATATCGCTGAATGAAGGCTGAAACATGCCGGCATCCGTTGTTCCGGAGTACCTACCCACCTCTACTTCTGAGCGCATACCACTGGGGTAATGACTAACTTATAGTATAGGAATGACTAACTTGAAACAGAGAAATAATTAATTTATTTACGGCAGAGGATTAGCTATCCTAATTAGTTAGATAATTATGTTAAGCTATGTAATAAAATAATAACAAAATAAATTTATTTTGCGAATAATTTGTTTTGTATTTTTTTTATAAGTCATAAAAATAAATTTATTGCCGATCGCGTGCATAATACCTATGCATTATTATAGAAATTCTATTCTTGAATTTGTCGCTTAGCGTCGACCGTCCCACGTTTTGTCAGTATTTATGATTGATTTATACATTTCAAATAAGTCTTATCTACAACATACAGAAGCAAACGCGTAGTCGTATAATATAATATTATACAGTTTTATTATAAATCTTTATTTAAAATATGCTTTAACTAGTGAACCTTTATATTATTTATGATATATATATATTATGGTCAGGCCGATTATTTCAATTTCAATTTATTTATTTTTAACATATTGTGGACATTACAAATTAAAAGTTTAAGACGTTCACAACATGACATTTAGAAACAAAGAAATATAAAACAGTATTATATAAAAGAAGAGATAGGTCAGTATAATAGAGATAGATAGTAAGTTATTAAACAGTATAAATGTGTACATACAAAAAATGTAAATTAGATAGGTACAAGGCAATACACCGGATGAGTTAAGCAGACCCTATTTAAAAAATTTATAAAACAACGTCCACCTATACTCATTCTCACGTAGGTGGAATATATCAACATCCGAAGCAATTTCGTTGAACATAGTTATCGCCCTCCCAATTGGCATTACCAGTGGCAGGTTGGTTCTGCACCTTGAATAAACAACTCATGTTCTCTATTTCTAAGATATTTATCAGGGACACACAGGTCAACACTTCCCAGAATGGCAGAGTTCTCGTTTATACCTCGTATAAGTCGAAAATGTATAATATGACCCCAATGCCATCTATAAATCCACAAAAATCTGTTACAACTCCCATCCTTATTATTATTGTCATCCAGTGTCATAAGTAGACCGTGACAGTCAGCTATGAGTAGACAACGAAAGAGTCAACATGCTACAGTGTGGCCGTCGTTTAACGCATTCGCTGCTGAGTAGATAATGATTTTTTAATTAGCACCTTTAAAATGCACGTTAATTACATCGATCGGCCGCCTGGTCATTACGCGCATGTGTGTCTTCAGCGTCCAAAGTATTTAGCAAGAACTCAATACGAGACTGCGTACGAGCTCAGTTAATCAGAACATCTATTCAAGCTGTGTTCCCGGCACAAGATGTCCGATCATTCATACAAACGTTATCATTATCCATATTAACCCAAGTGTAAACAGTGAGAGTGACACTCCAAAACTATTTACCCACTAGTGCGTGAGTGCATGACCCAGGACCAGTTCCAGTGCATGTCAGCCCTCTCAACATCAAATGTCAGTTCCTGATATTCTCATGTAAATCGTTCCCTCCCCCCAGATCCGGAATCCACAGGCATCCTTCAAATACAGTCCACAAAATCTCAACTATATTATATCGTATTAAATTGAGTTCGGTTTTTTCAGTTTACGAAACAATAATCTTTGTAACAAACATATTATATAACGCTAGTCTTAATATAAACAAAATTTGAATGATCCAAGTGCGTGACCAAAATAATAAAATAAATTTACGATTTTTGATTATTTTGTTGATAAATAAGATAATTAGACTATTTTAACATAGCATTTTTAACAGATATGTGGCTATATCCGTCAAAACGGCACTGTAAACATTTTTTTTTTAAATCTAAAATTTCTATAAACAGTGTATTTTACAGCTTTGTCTAGTCAATGATTAAAAAAATCATTGAGTTAAAAACGTTCGGTACTGTAGTTTTGGAACACTATTTTTATGATAAGTTATTTCCTCAATTAAAAAAATTGGCCACTCTCAATTTGGATTTTATGGTTGTTAATTATAAGAAGCGAAGAATAATTAGAAAAAATGGCATAAACTTTTTACGGAAAAATCGTGATGCTACCACATATTATACAGACATTTATGCAACGGTTTTTGTTAAATATATTCTTTCATACACCTTCAATTAAACACTAGCATGAACAAAATATTATTAAAAAAGCAAATAAGCATATTATTACCATATTATTAACGACTTATTGTGAGTGGAATTCATTGGTTCTGAGTTAATCGAGATTGAGGATTCATGACAGCAGTGACAGAGAGTTTATGTTTGAAGTATGTAAACTACATTAGGATAGTCATGATTACATGACATATAAGTATATGATATTACTTCCGAAAAATAAATACATCTAATGACAATAACATATGACGATTTCAATGACACTTTGAAACATCGCCGACCATTGAATGGTGAACTTGAGTTCTGCATTATTTTGGAGATCTTATAAACATAAAATACCTACTATATTTAATTTACTAATAGTATTTTATGAATATTTTAGTTGTTGAAATGGTTTGTCTTCTGGTGAGGCTAAAATATGGTTTAATTATCGAGTGCGGATAAACTTAAAACATGTGTTAAAGAATATTCAATAGCTAAGTTACTACGTACATAATAATATGTTCCTATAATAATAATAATAATATGCCATAATGTTTGTGACATAAGCGAAACGCGTATTCAATGTTGTAAATAGTTTAGGACAAACCGAAGATTTTGTATTTCTTGAGTTTTATTGCCAGATTGTCATTAAATTATAAAAAAAATCTTGCTTACATTTCTGATTCAATGCGACTAGTTTTACATTTATATTTTTCAATCGGTTCTGTATTTCATATATTTGAACAGCATCAAATAAGGTGAAATAATCAATATATTACATTTTAATTACATACACAAATGTCATTATTCCTAATTTAAATACACATAAATATAAATTGATATGCATACGTTAAAGTTCCCACCACCACCCGTCATATATGCACAGCCGTGGATATGCACGGCCGCTTTCCATGACGCTTTAAACGTGTCTGAAAGAAGTGATTTTAAGTGCTCATTCCGTCCCGAGACGGAGCCGCACGGGACTGATGCTGCAACCATGCACCGTAGTGCTTAAAGAAGAACGTTAAGAGAGATTTTATTTGTTTTTTGGACTGGCTCTGCTGTCCGCTGACGTTAAGCGCTCTGTGTGCCCACTCAGTATCAAGAATTGAAATGGAATATGATTTATGAAATCTTGTAATTAAATGATTTCTTCTGATGTAATCGTTAATGCTCATTAATTTACGTTAATCACCGAACGCAGCATTTGACCCTCCGCTCGTCTGGCGACCCTTTCGCCATAGGACATTTAAAAGCAAGTTTGTGCGGTATTACTGTACGGGGTAATGGGCGCTGAGCCTAAATATTAATTATACATTCGCCACTGATATTACAAATTATTAAGATAAGCGTTAAATAATCGCTTAGTATAAAATCTTCACCATTGTCGGTACGGCAGAGTATAATTCTTGGTAGCAATGACGAAATATAGTAACGCGTACTTAACTAAATGCAGAACAAATCTAAAAAAAGTTTGAAACAGGGTGACACATCCGCATAATAATTCCTAAATATAAAATACTTAATGAAATATAGCAGCCTCTAATCTAATAATTATAAGTTGCTATAAATTGACGAAATCATTTCAGCTAGCTCCTATCACAAATTGTATTATAATACTTCTGGAGCTTTTTCGATTCGACGCATGGTCAAACCGCAAACCCAACGGCAATAGAAAATTTATATTTTTTGTAATGACATTTTTACTGTTTTAAAGTAGGCAGAGTACACTGAGCTAACTTGGTGACTTTTGTGTTAAATCTATAATCAAGTTACCCCTATATGAAATAATAAGCAGTATCACCTTGTCCTTGATGAAAGTCAATGAAATTCTCCACAATTTTCTGTTAATCATTACTTCAAAGACCTGATTTAGAAAGCGGGGTCAATTTCCTGCTAGATGAAGGCCTCCCCCTATCTCCTTCCACCTCTCTCGGTCCCTATTTCTTCCCTGCCATATACATCTATCGAACTTTATACGTTTGATTATCCAGTGGGTTTTAGAGTGTTTTTGTGCTCGTTTAGCCTTTTGTACCACTGTAAGATGGCATTTGTCCAGCGGTTGTCCTTTCGCCAACGATATGTTCAACCCATTAGCTTAGCAACCTCTATCACTTGACATATGTTTGTATTCTTTTCGCGTTATGCCCAATATGCACCTTCCCATGCCACGTTGCACGGCTTGTATTTTTTTTAACATTTTTCTTACATTGCACTTTTAGTAGACATTGGTTGAACACTGAACGCTTAAGCCGCAACGAGAGGTCACTTTTGAAGATACCATTAAATGCTAATTCCTTTTACTTATTTTCTGTTGTATTCTGAGTGAGACATTTTGTAATACAATTTTTTTAGATGAATCTCTTTATTGATGTTTCAAACTATGGTATTATGGTTAAATTAAGGCAATGATATAAGTAAATGATATAATATTATATAATATGCAACGATCGACAGATTTCAACTACTACACAAAAAATGATGGTTATACAAACATTAGTGTTCTCCATATTTTTGTACGGTGTCAAGTCATGGACCCCAAGAGCAAGGAAGTGTAAGGTAATTGATGCCTTCGAAAGTGATTTTGGCGCCGAATTCATCGTATTTTTTGGACATGGCATAGGACAAACTATTCAATCATCCAAAGACTACAAAATATAAATAAGATAACGGCTCTCGATAATATGGTTAAGACGCATTCTTCAATTTTTTGAACATATAGTTCGGCGCAGACCGAACTACCTCGAGAAACTGGTGGTTTTGAGTAGCCTCCAGGGAAGGAGAAAAGCGACCAAGTGAAGAAGCTGATTGTGGGCAGCCTTCACTCTGCCCTGAAAGAAGCAGAGAATAGAGAGGGTTTGATAGTCTAGGTGGTCACGATCCTGAGCCATGAGTGAACGACCAAGAAGAAGAAACCGCATATTTTATTTATTATAATAATTTAAATCCCGTTATATTATTTAGTATTTTAAAGCACGTCCGCTGTAATAAGTACCACGTAGCTTTTTTCACAAGCTCAAGTCATCTATAAATAATTTCAGGAAGAGGGTATTATTTACGGAGATATGATCGCTTTTTGCATACTATAAAAGTCACCTCACGCCTTACGAAACATTGATTACGTTTTTCAATGTGCTCTCTCTCGAGTGATTTAAACACTTAATGGCTTTCCAAGAAGAAGTAAATACAGATCTTGTACCTACACTGTACGGACCTGATTGAATACTGCTGTAACTCAAAATTTTCGAACAGAGATATTTAATGATACATTGTGATAAAAAATAATTTTCAATAACCTCAAAAATAAACGTATTAATACGAGTTTGGATGGCAGTTAGCTGGAATAAACACGATGTCTACTTTGACAATAAAATTATTCATTCGCTAAATGGCCAATCAGAATTTAGTACAGTAACACATCATGGTATCTAAGTGAGTACCCGAGATAGCGAATAAGCATATAAATCGAAAGAGGTAATGAAGTCGCTGTTTTAGGTAGTTGAAGTCTTCAGGGAACTGAAGTAGGTATTTTATTTACTTGAGAAAACGTAGTACATATATCAATAATTTTATAAATATTATTTTATTGGTTTACATATGTACGTACATCGTTTAATTTTACACCATTTGTCATTTATTTTATCTTACTCTTTTTTATAATAAAAATCTTAATGTTTAAAGTCAACTACTTTTCAAGGGAGGAAATACTTTCATTATGAGGTAATTAACCAAAATAACTGCGAATTATTAAGTTGTGGCAGTCTTTTTTCGGGAGTATGATGTATAGAATATCTTGTTTTTTAATACATAATTATGTTAAAATGTCCGCAGGATGCTGTTTTTTTTATTGTGAATTCAAATTGATTTTTGCAAGATTCTTATATTTATAAAAATATAATTTAAGCATTTTATAAAACACTATTTCAATTACGACAATAATCTCTCGAGTGTAGATAACATTATTATGGTATGCTGGGGTTTAAAGATGTATATAATTTCATTACTTTGGCTTCACTTATCATCATGTAAATAGTGAAATTATTAATAAATAGCAATATCAAACATTTGTATAATATATTAGTACATATTTTAAAGCTGCTATAATTTGATTATTGTAAATACAAAGTTACAATTACGTTGAGAATTAATAAATTATATATATAAACAATATAATAATAAAATATTAAAACAAAATACGTGACAAAAGGTATAAAATTAAACATATACAATAAATAAACCAATAAAATAATAATTATAAAACTATTGATTTACTATGTTTCACTAAATATATAAAATATCTTATCATACCCCGGCCCCCTGGATACCTCAAGAGTACCTAAAACAGCGACTGCATTACATTTTCGGTATTCTATGTTAATTCGCAGTCTCGGGTACTCAGTTGAATAGGACTCACCTGTTCCATCAGCCAAGCGACAACCTATGTCCAACGTAATTTTTTTGAAACCCAAGGAACAGACAATATAATTAGGTGACAGACAGTGGTAATTTTTTACTTTATTAGACTCAGATAAAAGAGCTGCTGAATCTGACAATCTAACTGATTTATTCAGGTGAAAGAGCTTATTGAGGGTAGTTTTCAGTCTATACTGAGACAAGCAGAAGACCCAGAAGCGTGGAGATTCTTCTCGCTCAGAATATGACTGAATTTTATGGTAGTCATGAGCTCACGATTAAGAGGAATAATTTTACTTTAAAATCGACGAATTCAACTTTATTACTTTTTTTTCCGACCATGCCCGATCCTAATAGGATCATATGGGCCTCCACAGAGTAAAGGCTTGTATTAACAGATTTTGTTTTTTACGAGAAATGGATGTCAGCCACTTGCTCAACCTATTAGGTCCATACCCTGACAGACACAAATTGAAAAACAATATGTGTACTTGCCAGACCCAGGATTCAAACCTAGAACCCACGGCATTATAGTCCAATGCTTAAGCCGCGCGGCCACCGTGGGTGTGTATTACTTACATGTGGGTATTACTTAAATAGCAATTTATTAATAAACCAACCTTCAAGGTTTCGCTTTTTGGCATCTTCAGGCACATGTGCACTCACCAATGGTAAAACTTAAATACATTAGAATTTAAACGACATTACTAACGTAATCGTAATTTGGTTATCAGCGTTCTATTACTTAGGGAATAATTCGCATGAATCATAAACGGATCGATAGCTTAGAGATCAAAGCATTAACCCGGAAAGTTAAAGAGTTCAAAAACTATTCGGTTAAACTTTTTTTTATAGACTTATTTTCTTATGTGTTTAATTGTGTACAACTTAATGTATTATCATTTTAAGGAGGATGGGGGGAGAGGTATTCCACCTATAAATATACCATATATAAATAAAAAGAATTTCAAGTTATACACATTTATTTTTTTATAAAAATCGATGTTTTTAAAATAAATATAAAAAATAATAAAACAATGAATTAGTCAAAAATCTAAACGACGAAAAATTGAAAACTTAATAAACTAAATTTTAATAACAAATATGACCATAAAATATAATGTAATAATAAGATGTGACCCTGCAACAAATTCAAAATTTATTACATTTTTTTACAATTGTAAGTTTATCTTTAAATTGAAAAAAAACCTTTTTAATGTTTTCAGATACATATTAATTAATTAATACAGTTGAAATTGTAAATTATCAAAAAAAAATCTCAAATTGCAAGCTTCGTATTTTTCCGCTAGGTTCTCTGCTGGCGTGCTTCTCCCCCTTAATATACTCATGATGTATTATGTAACAATTATTCAGTATTTTCATTTAAAAAAAAAATAATTTTGGCTAGTCTCTTTATCTTATTTATCCATTATTTTCCGTATAGACATTTATACAAATTAATATATTAAGTCTTTACTTTCTAATTTGTTATACGTACACAATATTCATTCACCTAAATTAGTTCTCGCCCATAACATTATAATAATTTATCATTGTTTTTATTTTAAACAAACTTGTCATGCCAATTACTACATCTTCCAAAAATACCTAACCTCAAATTACCGATGATTTATGGAAACATTAAAAGTAAGCTTTACATAATCATTATGCATAGCCAACAATACTGTTCGTGGTACAAAAAAAATGAACGGAGTTAATTGGTAGGTAAATATAAATGATATGATCGGTCAGTCACTCCACACGGTGAGTTCTTATGAATATTGTTTTAACATATAATAATAATTGGTTTGCACGATCCAAAATTCAATATAAGAAGCGATAAAACGCCTATACTACATTTTTTTTTATTAAAATTATTTCATGTCAGTGGCGCTCTTTACTGTTAAAAAGAAACGTCGCCAAAATGTTAAAAAAATAGAGCTTTGAGACACTATTTTTCATCACGAATATCTAATGAATAAAACAAAAACTACAATGTGTAGATAGCGTTTTTTAGTTTTTAAAATTCAATTAAACACTGCTTAATCCAAGCTATAGTACACAATATACTCAAAAAATACCATTAAATAATATATAATTTTAGATATGTTATAGATAAACGAATATTTTTTATCGATTATGATTTGGTTAGACAGAACTTAATGAATTAAAAAAAAACTAACCAACACCATCTTAATAATATGTATTCTTAATTCAACAAAAACAAATAAGGACGACTGAAAAGGTGTGCACTATTTCTGTCAGATCTCTCAAAGTATACCTAAACTATTATGATTTGATTTGGCCATAGTTTAATTGATTTTTAAAAACTAACCAAAACCAACCGCAAATTGTATTATCAGTTCAATGAAAACAAATAAGTATGACTGACAAAGTTTAGTGTTCACTATATGTCGAATCCTAACAGTTTAACTCCACTCTTCGCCATTGGTTCATATCTCGAGTTAAATATGGTAAACTGTTTGTAGAAAATGATGATTTTTTCATATTTAAATAAACGGTAATACGTTAATTGATTTGAACTAAATATACGTTCAAAAATCTTCATTTAGTGCGATTCCGCATTCCGTTTGAAAACAATCAATAACTAATTGCACTATCACCGTAACTCAATCATCCAGTGCCTAGGCCTGTCTATAGGTGGCCTATAATTTTTGCCAAAAATACTAATCTCACGATACTGGAACTGAAGATTCTAATAAACTATTTTCATTAATAATCTCAATATTTCAATTTTTTTTGATATCCATAATTTGAAAACACTTTCTAGAAAAATATATTTTTTTTAGTACTTCAAATGTACATATTCAGTTAAGACACATGTAGCTCAATTTATAAAGCACATTTGGCGCTAACCCAGTGTTTACCCTACCAGAGATATTTTAAAATTATTTATACTTACAAATAAAAAATACTAAAGGTTAATGAACATGAATCTTATTCATCGAAATACAAAATGAATCGAATCTCACCTAAATTTGGGCAATAGATACATCAAAAGAGTATAATTGTTGTTTATATTATCTTCTTTAAATGAGACATATTCTATCATTTTTAAAAGGAGCGAAACATTATTTAACGCCGAAAAACAAATAATCTTTAGAAATCTCTAACAATACCTAATAAAAACAATAAAATAAATGTATCTAACTGGTTTCTAACGATGAGACTAACTGCTGCACAAAATAAAGAAAACTACATAAAACAGCAGTAGGTGACAAAGAGAGTCACAAATTGTATGCTTTAGTCATAGCTCATATCATTATTTACATACTATGCGATTTCCTATGTGTAAAGGACATAATATTATAATAAATAACAACAATTTTATTAAGGTAGTCATACAATATTTTCTCTATATTCGTCTCACTTCCGCCACTGGTTTCAATGCCTACAGATGATTTCAGAAATCACTAAAGCATCTACTTATCGTTTGCTTGTAGTATTTATTTTAAGCTGCATTATTGAAATTATTATTAACCATCCGACGGCCTGTGTCGTCGTCCGTGATGAGCCGCAGGCGACGTTTTGGGTTACGGTGTATGTCATTATGTATTTTAAATTCCTGAAGGAGAGGAAAATTGAATTTAAATCTTATTGAATTGTTATATCAATTTAAATTTTCCCAGTAAAACCATTACCGAACATGTTAGCATTTTCGTAAACATGTATTGTACGACAACATCTTCTTGACTATGCTTCTAGGCGCTGCTGTCTACTAAATGGGAGGAGCTTCTTAGTTTTTAATGGAATTCCGGGTAAAAATGGGCAGAGCATGTTAGTTCACAGTTTTAACATGTAGCCAAAAAGATGTTGTCATACAATAGTCTCTTTTATCAATATTAATTTTAGTTTATATTTACCAGTGACTGAGTTTTTTTTACTAGACCAGGGATGGCAAATAGGATTTGATCGGCATGCCAAAATTAGCCGTGACTCGTGCCATTCATTTTTAGGCGTACACATGATATAATCTAAATCATATTTCTTCTTTCGACCATCTCCGATCCAAATAGGATCATATGGGCCTCCACAGAGTAAAGGTTTGTATTGACAGATTTTGTTTTTTACGAGAAATGGATGTCAGCCACTTACTCAGCCTATTAGGTCCATACCTTGACAAACACAAATTGAAAAACAATATGTGTACTTGCCAGACCCAGGAACCTGGGACCCACGGCGTTATAGTCCAACGTTTAAGCCGCGCGGCCACCGTGGGCGTTATTTATTGAATATTGATATATATATATTGAAAAAACAATTAAGTACATTAGTAACTATATTGTTTATTGAATATATAAAAAACGATACATATAAAATAAAGAAATATAGGAAATATAAAAACATTTAATAACACACTAATTTTTGTTTGAGGTTTTTGTTTCATGTTATTTGCGAAACTTTTTAAATCAGGCTGATATGTCGTTCATTGTAAATTATTACATGCTGCTGAATCTTCTTTTGTCAACCTACTTACAGTCTTTGAATGCATCTGATTCAATATACTAAAAAATACTTTCAAATGAGTACGTGGAAGAAAAAATGGTCAACAAAGAGATTGCTAGTTTTTTTAACAGATATAAAAGTATAAGGCATTATTTTCCACGTTTTTAGTATTATGTTTTCAATTCGGCATTCCGATTGAGAAAGTTGATGACATTCCAATTAATTATAACATTTTCACATATTTACACAATTTTAACTCCAAATAGGATTAGATTGCAAATCAATAATTTCAGTACATATACAGATTATATCAACATGATTTCGCTTGAATTTAATATTTTTCCGCTATAAACTTTTTAATATTGAAATAACTGAAGAGAAGGAATTAATTTTTTTGTTTGCCGTTGAAAGCTTTTAGCGTGTCGGCATGCGTGCCACGTATTTTCCATCGTTGTACTAAACTATTAGTTTACCTTAATAAATATCATCATAATAATAAAGTATAATTACCATTGAGATTATATTGTAGTATTTTAATTAATAATTGATTAACAGGGACACCTAAATTTATTAAAATTATTTAATAGTTGCCCCAATGTACCCCTATATTATGTTATATTATGCGATGTTACATGGTACAGCAGGAAAGTATACCGATACGTATTTTCATATGGAAATAGAATACTAATTTACACCAGAGATCAGCAGGGCTGTATTCTAACATATAACTAAACACCAAAATCAATAAAATAGTTACAAATATGACAGTTAATTACCCCGGGATGTAATTGATTTAGACCGAGATAGAGTACGACACTTATATATTGAGAATTGAGATGCGGCGATTTTGCAAGTTAATGCTAATTTAACCGCGACAACTCATCACCTTAGATAGAGTATACGTTTTATAACTTTGCACTTTTGTTGCACTGTTTACTATACTGACACGCCTCTTTGCATAAAATTAGATCAAATGATATCCTATTATTGTATTAATATAATATGTAGTAATAAATAATATATTTAAAAATATATTTATATAATATATTACATAATTTTCATCCTAGAGCTGGAGTGCAAAGTTATGAAGCATATACTCGCATGCGCTGCACACGGCATGCGTACCGACTTAAATATTCGCCTATCACTGTATTACCAATTATTGTAGATGACTGTCTTATACCTATACGGAATTGACCCAAGTGATATCCGTTTTAATTTGGTTCAAGAAAAATGACGTAAACGTGTTACCGTGTTGTATTAACTAGTTAGAATACCCCTGCACTAAAGATTGTCCACGCGTGGAATGGGAGTGAATATGGACGAAATAAAATAAAAATCTAATATAATAACTGTATTCATATAATAATTTTATGGTACTTCATGAAGCGATTCCATTTATTTCTCTACTTCAATATGATAATCACAATTTTAGTATTACTTCTACACAAGTGCCAATGCAAAATTTATTTGAATTATCTAGTTATATTAAAATTTATTTATTGTTATAGCTCTCATGAAGTGACAGTGGCAATTTATTCTTTATTATCCGGTATTATTGCAGTTTAAACAGTCATAGTAAATTTATTATTTTAATCAAACTTAAATGTGCCAACAACCTTTTCCTGAGTCAATGTGTATTACATCTCTATGGCATTAAAACGCAGACCCAATGGCAATTTTTTTTTTGCGCAAATTACGCAATCAATTTTAAAAAAGGCCTCGAAATAATTTAGACCAGTCATACTAAAATTTAAGAAATACACCAAGGCCTGAACAAAAACGATGCATAAGTGCGAGTGAGAAAGTATTCGGCACCCTTATAATCTCTGCGACACGCGCTAGAGTAGGATTAAAGGTTTTCAGATGTGTGAGATGATTTGCTGTGGTGTCGCCGCCAAATCTTAGTTTGTTGCTTAACTAAGCGTCGACAACCTGCGAGTGCGTGTTGCTAAAATTGATATTTTTTGTGTTAAACATAAAGTCAGTGGTAAATATTTTTAGTTAATTAAGTAGAAAAGATGGTTCTGTGTTTTGTATTAAAATGTGGTAGCCGTACTGATAAACAAGAAGATGGTATTACGTTTCATAGTTAAGTTGATACATGTTCGTGATAATTTATTTGTATATTATTATATATTTCAATATCAGTGACCTAGTGTTTCTTTAAAATAACTTAAATTATGGATATCTTTACCTAATGGTTGCATTTTGACCTCTTAAAAATACTATATAACGTAAAAAAATAGAAAATTATATTTAAATTCTGAGCGTCTAGTGCGAGCATTTTGGGCGAGCACTAGCGAAATGGTCTATGGTCTCGAACATTTGTGTACGAATGCGTTCGCTCGCCCCCAAACCAAACACACGGCGCGCAGCTTCATTTAGCAATGCAATGGGTGGCGTCTAGATGGTATCTTTAGCCTAAGAAATATACTTATTTCTCACAAAATCGAGTTTTATATAATATTACCCAAATCATAAAACAAATCTTTGCAGTTAAAACATTAATGAAGCTTATAGTACAACAAAACTTAAACATATATGTATTTAATTAAATAAACCACTGATATTATTATATATCATATTTCATAAATAATTAATTATGGAAGAGATACCTACATTATTAAATTGATAGTTTGATAGTTTTAATTTTTTTTACGTTAGGGGCCTCAAAATTAGTCGATAGCTGAGTCTCTAAGTTCCTGAAAGTATTCCACGAAAAATCTTTTAGATTAGTCACTTTTTAAATGCTCAAAATACAGTTAAAGGCACTGGTGGCGTAGAACAATAAAAAATAGCTGAACAATAAAGAGTTCATGTCATAATGATAATATTTTGTGACAACATAAACCATAAATTTATTAAGTACCATTTATTTTATAAATGTAGTTTATTTTAATAAACCATCTTTTGGTATAAGAGACATCCGCGGTTATAGCACTTTTTTTAAAGCAATTGTTTCGATGACAGACACGTCCATTGCATATTGAATTTAATCGTCATATTATCATATAATAACATATATCCGGAAAACTTTTTATTTAGTAAACTGGTGACTTTACAATAATTATTAACAAGTAATTCTGGACTTATTTGCACATGTTTAGTTCTGTATGTAACAGGATATAATATTTATTTTACAATTTTTTAATATATTTTTATCTCAGTCCATTTTTTCAATTTATTTTACGTTAAGAAGTTTAAGATCATTAAATTCACAATACGTTGCCAGTGTTCCTAGTATTGACGATTTTACACCTTCTTATTTTAAAGTATTTTTATTGATCAATTATTAGGTTGTTCACGATTGATATGCTTGTCGAGTGTATTATTAGTGATAATGTAGGGGTTTTTTTACAAATACTTCAACTATTCATAATTTGTTTGTTATATTTTTTATTGCGATCCTTAATTTAATAGGTAGGTGAATAAAGTTTTTACCTACTTTATTGTATTAATTTATTATATAAGTTAGAATTAACTGTATTCGTTGTCAGTGTGTATTTACGTTTTGGTGAGTACAAATGTGCCTGAAGATGCCGAAAGGTGAAACACGGGTCGCAAAAACAACTCAAATAGAATGTTACAAAACGTAAATCCATTATAATTCTATAAATGTTTTTTACTTTTTTTAGAAACCATTCAAGAACAATGCTGGATTGTTAAAAACTATAATTGATTCATATAGAACGAAGGTACAGTTTATTTTGTTTACGGTTATTACTTGGAAGAATCAGGGCTTGAAATGGACTGGAACGCACCGGAGCGCCGTTCCGGTTCGTAAAATCCCCAAAATTATTGCTCTATCTCGTGGACATATTAATTTGACCGTCGGAGCTAGATTTGCTATATAATGTAAAATCTAACACACTTATTTTTATAAAATACACATGCAATTAGATAACTATGTTAATATTTTCGTAAAATATCGAGCGCTCCGGTTCGGAAAATATTCCATTTCGAGCGCTGGGAGGAATCATACTATAATTGAATAATAACACAGATTTATAAATAAATACATGTATTTTTTTACCTGACAGCAATCTTCATCTGTAAACTTTTATTATCAGCGGCTTCAAAAACTTTAAACTTAAAATCAATTTCAATCAACAAAAAAATAATCATTACACCAAAATACCACAGGTTTGCACTTTTCACTTTGTCCAAAATAATATTATCTAGAGTTGAAGTCACTTTTTCTACGTATCTGTCAGTGGCTGATGTATTTTTTCCCTCGCTCTGTCTCGGACACCACAATCTGAAAATAATACACAACACGAGAGCGTTATTACAGGTAGTGGGTTGTAAGTCACGTATGGCCAGGTGTATTATCAAAAAATAGCTTCACGTAAAATTGGTAAATGGAGTTTGCGTCGGTTGGTAAAAAAAAAATCGTTCACGGAAAGATGCTACTACTCGATACTCTTGTGCGAATAAAAAGCGAGTGAAAACTATTTTAGTAGGCAGCATTCAATTTTTAAAGTGTATTTTCGTATACAGAATGGACAGTTTGATAACTAACTGTTTGTAAAAACACGAAACACCATCGCTACCGTTTTTATAAAATACTCTCATTAAAAACAATCCCTACTCAAAGAGATTAAATAAGAAGATTATTAGTAGGTATTTATACAATAAAGCTAGTGAAATTATTATTAGCCTGAGTATAAATCAACATTTATCTTTGGTCATGAAATTGAATTATGTTTTATTATCAGTCAAATAATCCAATAGGTATATTTAAGATTATATTTATGTAAAATCACATACAATTAATTTTTTATGTAAAATATTATATTAAAAACTAGCTTAATTAGGTATGTAAGTTATTTTTCCTCTGAAACATGAATGAAAAAAATACGCAAGTCAGACTTTCACAATTTTTAAAAATTCACAATGGAATTTCGCTGTTTTATACAATTTGTGAAGTTATGGTGACAAAAAACATTTATAGCAAAAAAAAAATACATACGAACACTCTAATTCGATGTAGAAAATTATTTTTTTTATAATTCAATAAAAAATAAATCAAAAATTTCTTCAATGGGTCATAAACTTGAATAACACTTTCTGAGATTAATCAATAATTCAATTATAAATTGAAACGTCTAATTTGATTATTTTTTAAACTGTAAAATTTCATTGTGCATTGCCAAGTTCATTTGAACTTAGTAAAAAATCAACTCGTTTACTTCAAAATCAAAACCAAATCAACATTGAAATGAGAATTTATGCATAATTTTCAAGCGCCATTATCTTGCAACAGAGTATTCTGAGTTGTTTCCCTATATAAATTTGATATCAATAATTGGTATTTAAAGGGACCTAAGCAGCCAATGAGTATTTTTCATCCAATAAGATTTTATATCAGGTTTGTCCAAACTGATGGTGAGCAACATACGATTCTCGTTTATAAGAACGTCTCCATAAGCGCAGTGAAAATAATAAAACCTTATTGGGTAAAACACATTAGTGCTATACGCTAAGATTTTTTTAGTATGTATAATATATCAGTGGGTCTATTCTATATACAAGTCGGCTATCGGCGGTAGTTTATCATATTTATGTATTAAGGAGATCAATTGTTACAATAATTCAACCGTCTAAATTGTCAAAAAGCCCCCCCCCCCCTCTTAGCTGCGTTAACTTAACACAACATAACTTCATTTTATTTTCGTAATTTCCATGTGCTTTTCTCTTCCTGGCACATTGCATTAAAATAAACTCATTAAACTTAATCAGAGCTCACTTTGAGCGTAGGAACCCAAGTCTTGGGCATCTTATCCCAAGATACTCCAATTGTTTCAGATGCTTCACATCACCAATTTTAGGGTCCTGCGATACGCTCGATTAAGACCGAGTGTGGTGCGGGGCGGATTTCGGTAGAGGGAGCAAACTTTTAGAGCAAAATAGACAGTTTTGAATGTTATGACAGTTAAACTGTAAAAATTACAAGTATAATAGTTACCTCATAAACATGAGCCGATAGTAGTAGCCTTGTGTATAGAATAGACCCACTGGGTGTTTTAAAATTGTGTATGTTCAAAAAGTATTTAAAAAAAAATACTGATTCTGTAACGTTTTTAAATAGATACTGTTGCGTACTGAGTATTAAGTTTATTCTGATTCAAGTTGCAGCTTTGAACTTTGATAAAAAAGGAGCAAATAGAGAGCAAATCAACATAAGATCAGGCCCGACTTCCGTTTACAGCAACATCCGTCCATCATTTGTAAAAAGTGCGCTGTCAGTATGAAAACTGGATTAATATAGTCCATTAACCCAAAAAAAAATGCCCAGCCGTTTTTTTTTCTCCTATTACTGTTTTTTTATGTTTTATTAGAGATGATTACCCCTCAGTCTTGTGGTATTTTTTTTCGCGCGCGTTTGGTTTCGTCAAAACGTATTATTTTTATAACTTTGATTCTATTCTTGATCGGGTCTACGATGTTGATACGAAAAAAACAGAGCGCGAAAAAAACGTCGCCTGAATGTATTTTTCCATTTCAAAATGGCTCTGTTTTATGTTGTGCCAATAAAAAGTGTTTCGCATTGTCGATAATTAACAAAATTCACGCCTCAAAATTAATTCAACACGATCATTTTTGCACGATATACGTATTTTTAATTAACTATCTCATACGTATAAGTGGCATGGAACACATTTGACCGCATGGATAAAGTGACCTAACACTGTGTCTTAAACGTAAAGTTTTCAACGAATGTGTGCTACCAGTTCTCACGTAAGCGTACGTAACATGGATCCTTTACCTGATCACTGCCAGAGCTCATACCAGGGAACTCAGAAATAATGGGAATTGAAATACATAATGGGTAAGGCAATAGCAGGTAACCGACTCGAGTAAGGAAGAATCCGGGTTAAACTTACACACATGTCAATAATACGTTTTACGTCAAATACTGAAAACTGCTCTCGGTTTATGCATTTACGCTCATTTAATGTTGGTGTGTTATACACACTATTGCACGTGCATAATGCGTGCTTCATTTTCGTAGAACACTCACACATTCAAAACCATGCATCAAGATGCGGTGTATTGAATATAGCCTATCGGTATTCTATTTATTATCTATTCTGTGGCCCATACTCATCAAAGCATGTATGTCGCATCAAGCCATGGACGAGCTAACTCATGTATTTTTGTAAACGCCAGAACTGTCTGTGTATATTATTTTCTAAACAATACTTATCACTTTATTGTGAAAATATTAACGACAAAGTCAAGAAACATGTTGATTGGGTAAGTTTTCACAAATATTTTTCTGTTCCTATTTCATATTTTTAAAGAGATTTATTTTATTCCAAAAACAGCCAGCCTATAAATGTTCACCACACTAATCGCTGCTGATGAAAGAGAACTCACAGAGCTGCTACACCGAGTAGAGGAAGAGAGTCGCAAATACGGCCTCCTTATTAATAGGAATAAGACCAAGTTAATGGTTGTTGATCGGGCCAACCTTCTACCAACACCAAGTACACTCCAAAACCTCGAAACAGTCGACGAGTTTGTATATCTTGGATCGACCATCAGTGGAAAGGGAGGATGCGAAGCGGAAATAAGAAGGCGCACACAGATTGCAAAAAATGCGATGACACGTCTTACCACTATATGGAAGGATCGGGGAATTTCGATTGCCACAAAAATGATGCTTGTGCAAACATTATTGTTCTCGATATTTCTATACGGAGTCGAGTCGTGGGACTTGAAGGCAAGAAAACGGAAGGCAATTGATGCCTTTTAGATGTGGTATTGGCGCCGAATGCTTCACATTTCTTGGACGGAGCACAGGACGAACCAGTCAATCATCCAGAGTTTGAAGATAAAGGAACGTCTCTCGACGATATGTCTGAGAAGAATTCTGCAGTTTTTTGGACATATTATGAGGCGCGGACCGGACAACTTGGAAGGACTGGTAGTTTTGGATAGCCTCAAGGGAAGGCAAAGCAGAGGAAGAGCGTCTGCACGATGGAGCGACCAAGTGAAAGAGCTGACTGGGGGCACCATCCATTCTGCCATGAGAGAAGCGGAAGATCAAGAAGTATGGAAAGTCTTGGTCGCTCAAAGGATGGCGAAATTTAAATGTGGTCGAGATCCACAGACATGAGTGCACGACCAAGAAGAAGATAAATGTCCACCCAGTAAAAATTGGCTGGCAATGAAAAGGTTAATGTAAGATACACTTAAAAATAGGAACAGTACAACGTGGCATACTATTATTGACTATACTACTATCACTGGGCCTCATGGTTTGTTGTAGTGTTAAAAAGAATATTATACTTATATATTATGCATTTATTTTTTTAACCATGGCCGATCCTAAGAAGATCATAATATGGGCTTGAAATATGTATCATCCACCTACAAAATCTATCAGGTCCATACTCCGACTCTAAACACATATTGAAAAACAATAAGATGTGTATTTTCCAGACCCAATATTTATACCTTAGATTTAGATACTGTAAGTCCCAAAGACTACGATGGGCGGGACATGTGGAGAGAATGCCTGAAGTTAGAACGCCAAGGATCATGACGAAGTGGCTACCTCAACGGAAGAGACCCAGAGGCCGTCCAAGAAGGAGATGGGCTGACGCCGTAGAAGTAGACTGGCTTCATATAGGAAGACCCGGTAACTGGAGAAATGTGGCGAGCGACCGGAGTGAGTGGAGAGCGGTTGTGGAGGAGGCCAAATCCCACCCCGGGATGTAGCGCCGTGGAAGAAGAAGAAGACAAATAATATACCTTAGACCTACGAAAATATAAGCCGACGTGTTAGCCGCTCGGCCATCGTGGAAATTAATATATAATTATTAGTAATAATTATTATTATCATGCGGGGTATCATAACGGTAATTGACCACAGAATAATCCAATTGATAATGAGGAAGATAGCAGTATATGACGTGATGGATGTAACTCTACGAGTGGACAAAAATGCCGCCACACAGTAGTACAAAAAGGACACTAAGGACTACAGTTATACCTTAAATTCCGCTGGATATAAGATCTCATAAATTGTAGTGTATGTACGTGGCAGCAAATAACTAGGGGCCGAGAAGATTGGAGGAGGCCATCATCCAGTATTTGATGAACTTCGGCTGATGATGATAATAACGAACGTATGTTTAAAAAATATTTAGATTCGTATTTAGTAGATTCTAACTAAATAATAAGCCAAAGCAAACATTATAGCTATCTAATCATCTGTAGGTATACTTTGACTATATTTTATGATACACATATTATTTATTAATGTAAATAACTTTTGAAAAGATAATTGAAATTGGTTCTATAAATCAAAGATAATAATATATTCTCCAACCATTCTTTATGGAATATTATAGAATATTTTTGTATAAAGGTAGGCTACGTGAATTATGCAGAATGTAATGCATATTAAACACGATAACTCATTTTGCCTAAATTATGGACTGGCTGCACTCTGCATGACTACACCCAATTAAACATGCTTCAAGTAACTACACATTGTAGATTAATTTGCGGTGATTATCACAATTTTGTGTATTATTTGTTAAATTCCTTTAATATAGATAGCAAAGATTAAAAAAATCGTAAATAATTCTACCCAAAATATGCTGCCCACAGTACATACCTAAACATTTTTTTTATATGGCTAACGAATTCTGTCACATTAGCACTTCCTGGAGTTATCATCAGATATTTTAATACAAAAAGATTACATAAACTCCTCTATGATCTGTGCAAGTTTATAGTAGAGAAGTTTTTTTAGAATATATTTATATTATTATCTGTCGCTAAATCTAAGTGACTTTCTGTTGGTCATGTTTTTATACTGAAATTTTAAATGAAAAATACTAGTAGCGCAACGTGGCAAGGAATGGTGTATGTTGGACATAACGCGGAAAGACCACAAAAAATAATGGATAATAATATAGAGTGGACAACCGTTGGACAAATGCTGTCATACAACAGTACCTAATGGACACTAAACGACCACAGAAACGCCTTAAAACCCATTGATTAATCGAATATATAAATGGATTTACGTGGCAGTGAAGAACTAGAAACTGATAAGTGTTTAATAAGCAAGAGGGGTCTTCATCTGGCAGTGGATCGATGATTATGATAAACTTTTATCTGATAGATTGGAATTTTTCTCTTTGTTCAATAAAATAAATATTTTTTTTGAATAGTCTTGGACGTATTATTTGTAAATTAAAAATGTTTTAAATAAACAAAGGGAATATGTACGAGGAATAATATTATAAAAACGTAAAAAGCACCGTGTACCAATAATTATTATAAAATAGAAATTCTAAAGTTGCTGAGTGTCTGGGAGATTTCTCTTTATATGTATGATACTTATAAACATTGTTTTAAATATACCTTAAAATAATAATTCTAAATATTTATTGTTAATTACCTCATTAATTAAAGGAAGTTCGTAAATATTTACAATCTACGAACTGAGTGCAAACTTTTAAATTAAGTATGCACTATGATACTATCGACGCCGACGGAAGCTTTATTAAGCTAATGTTCGCACAGAGTAATACTGAATACCTACAACTTGCGTTAAATCTACTAATGGTGCTTACTATAATTCCAATTCCAACACTAAAAATAATAAAATAAACCCGTAACGTATATTATGTATATATGCAGTGATAATACTTATCAATTGACAGTATTTTTATTAGATTTTTCGTAGACTGTGTAATACATAAAGTATTAAAATATATTTTAGGTATATTTTGCTATTTCAATGATTTTAATACCTAACATGTATAGGTATATATTATATTCTTGGTATTATTTTGATTAAAATATAGCTGTAAAGGAAACTGAATTTAATTCAAAATAACGCAAGTAGCTAATATATTAAAATACCCATAAGGAAAACAACTCAACATTTCAAGGTTTTGAGTTAATAATGTCATTCGATGTAGAAAGATATTTTCTTTATAATTCAACAAAAAAAATCTTCAACAGGTCAAAAAATTGAATAATCCTTTCTGGGATTAATCATTAATTCAATTATAAACGAGAATGTCTGGGTTGATTATTTGTTAAACTGTACAATTTCATTGTGCATTGCTAATGTCATTTGAACTAAATAAAAAATAAACACATTCAAACGCTATTATCTTAGAATAAGGTATTTTGATTTGTTTCCCTATATAAGTTTAGTATCGATTTATTAACTACCCTCCTAAATATTACAGATTCACTAGTGTTTTACACAGTATATTATACTGATCTGTATTACTAAAAATACAATGTCATATTTTTCAATAATTATGATAACATAGCAAGCTGTTTGTTTGAATAAAAAGATATTACTTATTTTAAATGATTAACAACTAATATAATTTAATTGAAGGTAGAATGTCATCTGTATTAAAAATATTACTCCATGTAGACATGTTATAAGCTCACTTTACTTCCTTATTTCTTATGTAGGTACATGTATTTATTTCTATCACTCTGCAATTATGACATACTTGTTAGAATATAAATCTTTATTGTTAATCATAAACGACAAAATCAATTAACAGAAAACAGTAATTATTAAAATAAATAAATTTAACTAGATAAAATAACATGCTTTTAACTGGAGATTCTATTTGCGTAAGTATACATAAATGCTAGTACAGTATCTACATAAGAACACTTACAAAAGCTTAAATATCCATTTATTCTACAATTTAAATATGTAAAGCTGTTTAGTACTATTAACCAGCATTATAACAATGCAATTATATGTCATATATCATTACTTCAAGTATTTTTATCCCATTTCTAATATTTTACAATAAAAATAACATTTTTTTAAATAACCATCGATAATGATAAATCTATGTAGTTTTATTATCATTTCACAAGGCATTGCTACAATTTATCAAATACTTTAAGGCTTTTTTGCTTTTTTTATTTTTCTTATCTATAATAAATTTGGATTAAATTTTTAAGCTCAATTGAATTAAAATTAATACTGGAGTGATGAATTATAAAATTATCATCAACAATATTTCAAAATCATTCATAAACTCATTTAATACAAAATATTTTATCTAATACAAATTGTTTCTGATTTATGAATATCTACAATATACAGAATAATAAATGAGTATTTTAATGTGAATTTAAAAAATTGGACTTCTTTTATTTCTGAACAAATATTTTATTATAACCAACCTCATACCATTACCATATTGTTTTTTTTATTATTTGATACGTATAATCACATAAATATTCTAATCTATATTTTTATCCGAATAACTGGCTGCACGGACAGATAATTTCACAAGTCAATTACAAAACAATGATTTATTTAAATTTACCACTTTTTTCACCACAAATAATATTTAGTAATTCGAATTTAAGTGTTTTCTTTATAATTTAAAATAATTCGAGCTTACTGTAAATTAAATGAAGTTTTATATTATTTTTTTCTTGATAATTCACCGTTATTTAAATAAATAAATGGTAGACAATGAATTGGTGTTAAAATATATCTATACTCTAGCTAGAATCTAGATTATATATTTTTCTGTTCATTTTTATTGGTAGATAAGTTTTTAAACTAAATTAGACGTATTTATTTACATGGTAAAACTTTCATTCTTATTAAATATTAAAAAAAAATATATATTTACCAAAAACTAATTTATATATTATATTGATCAAAATTCACTTTGCAATTTTATTATGACAATAATATTTGTGGATACTGAACTTGTTCTAATATACAAAGAGTGAACATCGATAATATTTTCGTCCCGATCTAGTTTAGTTAGGCGCAAAGTAGAAGTCCCCCGATCTATTTCCGACGGCGATCGATAGACTCGAGGAGGCGACTCGCGAGCGTTCGCCCCGCACAGCGGCCGTGGGGCGAATGAGTGTAGCCTCGGCTGACTGCCTTTTAGCAGCTTCTGACGTCTCGGCGGCTGCAGCCACTCCTGCGGCCGCATCCGCTAATCTCGTCCCGAGCTTTTAGAACCGGATAAAGCTTAGAGGGACTATTTTGCCATGGGGAGCTTTCACGTCCAACAACACTTAATAGGGGAGTTTGTATGATAATACGTACTTTTAATGATCGAAACGCGCCACAATAGAATTTACTGTTTTTTTTAATCAAGTAAACTGCTACCTACCGAAAAAACAGTTCATATTGATAACAATAGTAAAGTTCTAATGATTGACAACTTACTATAAGTCATTCTACACTACAGATTAATTTATAAGTAACTGTTTAATTCAATCATCTGTTTTTTTTAATTTAGTCGTCTCGGTTAACCTACTTAGTTACTTTAACTAGATAATTAAACGATACATCATTTGAAAGGTAAGGAGTGTACATAGACTTACACATTTAAAAAAATATTCTTCCTCGTATTGTGCCATCCTCTAGCGAAGGTCGGCAGCCATCAAGACAATCTTAGATTTTTCATTTGTTACCCGGATCAGTTCAGTGGAGCTGCACTCGTATCAATCACGGAGTTTCTGTCACGAAATGCGGCGTCGTCCTCTGCTATGCTTACCATTGATCTTTACTTGAATGACAAGTTGGAGAATGCTGTACTTTTGTCCCATAGAGGTGTTAAATAAAAAGAGGGGTAAGTAACCGGCTTTTTCATATAACTGAATGAAGCAGGCCAACAATAGCCGACAACTTACGAGACATAGCGTCGCGATAAAAAAATGCAGGGCATCACGGAGGATTTACTTTCGTCATTATAACGTACCCATATAGAAATTTTGCCGCAAATTGATTACCAGCCTGCCTCACCATACTGTTTCACCATACTTTCATATAACCTGCCACCCCTAGTTTTGTCCTCTCATAATGTGGCCGAGGTATTGTAGTTTCATGGTTTTGATACTACGCAGAACTTCTCGGTCTTTTCCCGTTCGATTGAGAACTTCAAAATTTGTCACCCGGTCCAGTCGAAGGTATTTTGAGGATACGTCTATACAGCCACATCTCGAAAGGGTCTGCTCTCCGTGACATCTCTTGGTTTAGCGTCCATACTTCCATACCATAGAACATACAAATTTAAAACTGGAAATTTGGCGACCATGTCAAAATTATTTATTATTTTCACACTCTCTCTATTTAAAACATTTAATATTTCGTGATTTACATAACATACGCTCTCTGATAATGTCTAACAACATTATAATAAAATTTACTTTACAAGGTTACGATACCGAGACTAACTGCTGTACAAAAGCTAAAAAAATACTAAAAGTGCAGTAAAATTCTTCTTTTCTTTTTTTCTTTTTTTCTTTTTTTCTTTCTCTTGTCCTTTCATTAATCAAGTAAGTACCAAAATGTTTTAATAACCAGAAAAAAGCGCCAAAATTCAATTTACTCCTCGTATTATTGTGACGTTGAAGAGCATACTTCAGTGAAACGGCAAATAATTTTCAGCAATAGTTGGGACGTAATTTTGCATGCGTTGCCAGTCGGAAAGCGATAGTCGACCTGTTCGCACGTCAATTTGTTTTGTGATAGCGTCGGAGGAATTAATTCTTAAATCGTGTAAAGATGACTAAAATGTTACGTATTTACTCGAAAAACAAAACATGTCAATGAATATATTATTATTATCACTTAAATAACATTAAATGGACGCATATTGAATTTTTATGACAAATTATCAATTAAATTTTTTCAATTTATTTATTATTAATATATTGTGGACATTACTAATTATAAGTTTAATACGTTCAAAACATGACATTTAGAAACAAAGAAATATAAAACAGTATTACATAAAAAAAAGAGATAGATCAGTATAGAGATAGATAGTATGTTATTAAACAGTAGAAATATGTACATACAAAAAATATAAATTAGATAGGTACAAGGAAGTACACCGGATGAGTTGAGCAGACCCTATTTTAAGAATTTATAAAACAACGTCCACCTATACTCATCCTCACGTAGGTGGAATATATCAACACCCGAAGCAATTTCGTTGAACATAGTTATCTTTATGTTTTTTTCGTCACTCGTCGTTTGCACAATCTGCGCGTCGCGTAGTCACGATCGTTTAAGACAGTGCCTCAGATGAATATGGATAGTTCATTCGTTAATTCCGGCGTTTTTTTTATTTTAAAACTAATCTTTATATTGTGAACATTCTAATTAATAATATTATTAATAATATTATATATTATATGTATTATAATGTATTTTTAACAAATAAATAAATAATAACAATAAATTCAATCAATTTTAAATTATCGAGTTGATTTACTACTATGGATCACTAACACAGAGGTCAGGGCATAATATAATGTTGTCAGGTGCAATAATTTTATCCACCGCCTCCCACAACATCTATGCATAATTTCGTGGATTAGCTTGCGGTTTGTTCGGAGGCACCGGGCAATAAAATAGAATATTATCTGGGAGCCACAGTAATGATTTTTGATGCACGACGATCAAAGGAATGGATTGGATTGGTTAGTGTTCTAATAGAATTTATTATTTACCAACAAGAGATATTACGTCAGTCGTAGAATTGAATCATGTTTCTGAAAGAAAGCATACCTAATATTAACTAATAGTGTGTTTGAATGCAGAATATCCAGAGCTCAAAGTTTGGCGCCAAAACTTGGTGGTCCTATTTTGTAGCTGAAAAAAACGTACTTACAACACATTGACTGCTGACTAGATAATTACTTTTTAATTACCACATTTAAATAGTATGCCAACTATATTGAATGGCTTCCTAATCGTTACGCGCTGGGCGCGTCTTAAGCGTCCAATGTATTAATTTTGATTTTAAATAAAGAATTTAGCCAGATTTTTTGTATTAGTGTTAAATCATATGCAAGAAATGAAAATATAATTAATATTAAATTCTACAGGTTTTTGAAAAAGGTTTGTCGATAGCTATTTCCATTAAAAAACCCACTTAGGGTTTTCAAAGTATTAATAATATTACAATTAATAATAAGTGTACAAATTCATAATATTGCTGGAACGAGTAAGAGAATGTATTCTGTCTCTATCTATACACGTGTAGTATTTAAGCAAGGGCAAGCGGCCTATCTGAATAGTCTTGATAATGGTGTTACAACCGAAATAGCTATCGACAAACTTTTTTAAAAACCTGTAGAATTTAATATTAATTATATTTTCATTTCTTGTAAAATGGAATTCTACCAAGTAAATGCTAACTCAATTAATTAAATCATATGACCAATCACGAAAAAACAAAAACAATTCGACAAAAAATATTATTATTTACTCAAAATATATTTAAAGATGTATCATATTATTTTTAATGATGATTATTGCTTTTATGGAGCTTTTTAAATATATAACATAAATAACGTTAAACTCTCGTTCAAACAAAAAATAAATTCGGCGACTCCAGCGTTGAAATCACCAGCTAAACCTGCTGGTTATTGGCTATTATCATTTGATACGTACCATAATATTATAATATGAAATTATTCATCTATATATAATACTTCATTTACATAAACTAAAAATAAATCTTTAAATAACAACCACAACGATTAATAATTAGTATGCAATTATCGTGATCACATCTATATTGGGAAAACCTCTGGCAGATTTTATATTATTAGATGCCCACGAAGTAAACAATTTTTCAGGACGTTAGCAGTTATTATGTCATATTAATTTATACCTATCATATATCTAGGATACTAATCAATGTACCAACATATTATTGTATACAAAATACATTTCACGTTTTGTTATATGGAGCCTTTAAGAAGTTTCTTACATGAGTATTTTAGGACGCTTTCAGCGATGTCTTTATTTTAAAATATAACTATTATTCTTTTGATATATTATTTTGATAACAAGAATTCACCATGCGATATAATAATAAGCCATGTCTTATATACAATCCACGTTTCGTGGGTGTGTAATATTCTTGTAATTTTCCTACATGATTGTCTTAGAACGTATATAGAAGAAGTATTTTCGAAGTCTTCGTTTTAGTTTGATTTTGTATAGCTAATATCTTTTCTCGCTAGGGAATGCTCGCTTTTCACTCAACTCATAGGTCACATCTGCTAATTTTTCGTAGGTTTTTAATCCATATGTTCTGAAATTGTGATGTTTTATGAACTTTTTTATTACCTGTGTTGTCTCTATGATCTATTAATTCTGGCTGATACCTACTTCCTCGTGTCGGACCTATTAGGCATCCATAACAAGAGCTGTGACACTACAATGTGCTCCCTAGTGAAGTAAACATTATCAGTGATGTGCTATGTATTTTATTTTTTCAATTTTAATTTATTATGATTTATTTTCTAATAGGTACTGATCATTGATTAATATTACAAATGTCATGTTGTGTGTATAAAATAATATTTATTTATATAAATCACGTACCACTGTAGTGATTATAATATATTAATCATAGAAGTATAATAAAATAATATATTATACATTTTTTTCTATAATTATCAAAAAATAAGTAATTCCTTGCTAATCACACCATCCTATAAGCCAGTCACGTTTTCTATATACCCCCTATATACTAATTAAATATTTGAGCCAGTATGTAATCTTACAATTCTCGTGTATTCAAAGTCAATCTACCTTACTATTTAAAACCTTCTAATGGGCTTTGAAATGTTAAAACAAATAACTCTACCGTGATAAACAAACTCCAATTGTTTTCCTTAAATTCTTCTTCTTATTGTGCCATCCCCTAGCGGAGGTCGGCCACCATCAAGGCGATCTTATCTTTGTCATCTGCTACCCGGAACAGTTCGGTGGAGCTGCACTCGTACCAATCACGGAGGTTCTTAAGCCATGAAATGCGAAGCCGTCCTCTGCTACGCTTCCCATTGATCTTTCCTTGAATGACGACTCGGGGAATGCTGTATTTTTGTCCTCTCATAATGTGGCCGAGGTACTGTAGTTTCCTGGTCTTGATACTACGTAGAACTTCTCGGTCCTTCCCCATTCAATTGAGAACTTCAACATTTGTCACCCGGTCAGTCCAAGGAATTTTGAGGATGAATAAATAATCCATTGATATTTATTCAAATGAAACATTTCTAATAATATTAATAACGCGGTATGCCTAGTTGATACAATAACTTTATAAAAAGGCTTTGCAGGTTTTATTAAACACAGTTAGGTATAGTTTTTTACGCCACAGTATATTATAATTCTCATTACCAATTTACTTACACTTTCAAACTTCTAAATTATGATATTTTGCGTAGTGAAATTGAAAAAATAATGATAAAATGCAATTCATATTAATAAAGGTTTCTTTTATAAAATTTAAGATACGTATTAAAATCGATTTCAATTAATATGTTCTTCACAATTAAAAAAATAGTTATATGATTAATACTAATCCATACAATCAGATAATTTTAGAATCTTGCCATATACAACTATCATAATACTAGAAAACACAACTTTTTTTCATATACTTAAGTATGACTTGATGCTTGAAGGAGCTACCCTATACTCAAGATAAAAATCAACGGTATTTTTCCATTAGTACTACAATAGACAACGACGCTCAATAATTACAGTAATGTTGTAGTAGGAAAACAATTTATTAGTACAGAACTTCTACTCAAACTTCACAAAAATTTACTGTCAGAAGCCAGTGCCTTAGAGATTGTGATTTTGTTTTTATTCATATATTTTGAAATTCTCATTTTTCGAGAAATAGTCAACATTAATCTCACGAATTCCATTTTTTTACCAGGAATAAATAGTAAGTATGTATATAAAAATGAGATTATTTTAGAATAATTTTCTGATGAAAGCTTTTGTCGGAATAGCTAAGAAATATAAAAAGCTCTCAATATTCATCTGGACGGAATTATTCTATTATCTTATTACTATCAAATTTTTCAACACATAATTTTGACAACACTTCTGAGAAAATATATTATAACTAATATAAATAAAAAATCGTCGTTAATAAATGACGTCGGTTTGTGATTAATACCTTCTTTGGTTTAAAATACAAAAGCCGAATGCCGATAGTAACTCAATTTGGAAAGCGCTGCAGAGAGTATTTATTGTAAGAGCTATTAGTTAAAATTTGTCGCAATGAGATAGGATACATATAGCATTGTGGGCGATGTGCGTGGGCGCGAAGAAGCAGGTTCGATTTCTGCTGGGTGTCGAAGTGTTTTCAAAATTATGTATGTTCAATAAAAAGAATGTTAAATTCTTAAATTTTATGAATTATTCGTTGAATAAAAAAATAGTTTATTAATTTTTTGCCCAAAGATCTAAAAAAATTTCAACTTTCATTTTGAACAGAATTTGCTAAATTCGTAGATTGAAAAAAACTCTCGACTTGAAAGTCTTCGAAGGAAGTTCACAAAAAGTTGGCAACTTTATGACTTATATAAAAGAAAATTTTGAGTGTTTTCGTAAGTAAAATATTCTTGAATTCGATAATGGTCAACTTAATGAAACACATGGCACGGTATTGAGTATGGGCTTGAATTTATAGTGCGTAATTGGAGTATTCCCAATCGTTAGTGGCATATACATGTTGAGAATCTCCGATTTATAGCACCAAGTGAACGCCAAATCCCTTGAAAAGGCTGCTAGACTATTATTAAGTGATCAAAAATCAACTCAGAGTTAAAGCTCCGAGCACAAAGTACATCATCACAATGTTGAAGGCAGTATTTTTATACGAGATTCTTATCAAATCTCAAGCGATACCGAGTCATTTTACAAAGCGTTTTTCAATGCGTTCAAAATCTATCTCCGGCTATTTTACTGAGAATTGGTTGTACTTACTGTCGATCATATTTGGCCAGTAATTTGACCGGGCCTTTGAAGGGACAGACGCGGATTTACATAATATTAACTATGGGTAGGTAATAAATAGTACAAGATTGCTAGAACTCATACAAGCACTTACTTTTGCTATAAACCCATTACCATGACGTCACGTGGGATCATGTGGTACAATCACTAAAATAAAATAGCAACTAATAACCCACCAAAACATTGTCAATTATCTACCATTTGCAGCTCTCTTCTAAACCACTAGTATTAAAAAAACACGTGACTCAAAAATGTACAAACTTGCAGAATATTTGATGATAATAATATATCGCGATACACGTGAGGCGACCTATTACTGGAAACACATTACTATCAGGTCACGTGAGCGCACGTACGCTCATGATAACCTTTCGCTAGGGGTAAAAAGTATGCAATGTTGTTTTATATGGTATTCAAAATGTTCAGACAGATGCTCTCATCCCATAACAAATTTTGTGTGTATTTTTTAATGAGGAATGGCTATTAGCCTTTTTCTATATCCAAACACATTGTTGTCTTTCATACTGTGTCTATATTCGCTGAATTATTGCTTGTCTACGCTTTATCTATACTCGATGACAAATTTTCAAAACAAATGCATGTAGGTGGTTTTAATGTCATTAACGTGTGTGGAACCTTCACCAATGGATAACCGTCCATATTAGGTATTTGTCACATATCGGCAATTGAGTAAGTTAAAAGCAAAAGGACTTCTCTCCATTACGACTTACACCTTAAGATATTCGCTTAAAAATAATGACATAGTTTTGATAAGGTGCTAAGGACATTATAAGATTATCGTAATAGAGCACACTAAGCTACTTAAAAATAATAAAGTAATTGGGTCTAATTTGAACATTTCAAAGAGTGACCGTTGTGCATTTCAAAAATACAGAGAAATACTTTTGCTTTTAATTTCTCAGATAACAAATATTTGTCAAGTAGGTACAGCATTTGTAGGATTCTACTTTTAAATGAGACAGAAATAACGTTTTCAATTAATTATTTTATTAAAACATATATAGAGCCGGCCCTGAAGATGCTCTTATTAGATTCTTTCATGAAGCCATTCTAGTCTTTTTGCGTGGATATTTTTTACAAAAGAAATCTCACCATCTTCATCTACTCTATTAACATCTGCTAATGACTTATATAAACATCCACTCTGATCATAACCTCAACAAAAGAACTGAAGAAGCCGCCGGATGATTTCGACAACGCTAAAAGAACACAGCACGGCAGTCACACAAAAATCTTGCTTTTCTAAGTACATACATCACTACTGGAGTAGCAGGTATCTTTGAATCGAACTTCAAGTTTTTGGAAGCAATAAAAGTAGTTAAAGAGTAAGTTACATGAAAATAGTTTTTTAAGTAAAAACAAACCAAACCAAAAAATCTAAAAATGGGAATATGTTGAACTAACAGCACCATTACTTGTAGATCAATGGGTACAATAATTATGGTTTATTAATATTTACATGTATATATATATTGTTATATACCTAAATGCAAAAATAGGTCAACCCAAACAAGACGAATACTTAGATACGAAATCAAACGGGTATGGAGAAAGAAACCAGAGAGGCCAGAGATTAACACTTTGGAGGAGGCCTTCACCCGAAGAGGGGTTCTTACAAACCAAAACAAACTAATTACATACCATTGTTCAATTTATAAACATTATCTAATAGTATTATATACAAAAATAAAAAAATCCTAATATATATATGTATTATACAAAAAATATTAAAAAAAAATAATAATTAATATTATATAAACTAGAAAATAAGTACATAATACAACCATAGATAGATATATATACATAATAGATATATTCATAGGTTATTTATACATTCATTAGATATAGTCATTTAACTGTCATTTACTTTTGTTTGTAAGAAATAAAAAGGCTTTTTTATTTTTATTTATTTATTTATTATATATTATAATGTAAATATATATTTCTACCTGAAAACAACAACGAAATAAATCACTGAGATTTAAAAAAAAATGTAATACCCCATTTAAAATCAGAAAAAACCACTCTTGCATTTATTAAAATTGTTATGTAACTTCAAAGCAATAGTGGAATAACTGAGATATCAAACAATGTTAAATCGTAAAACGTTCATATAAAATATCGAAACGTGTAATTTTGACTTATATCATAGTTGCTTTAAATTAGTGATATTATATACTTTTTAATATTACAACAGATTATAAGACCGAATGAGTTAGTAATAAAAATTAAACAATCACAAACACCATGAGTTTTAGAATTTCGCATAAATATATTGTGACCTCAGCGGAACCGAACCCGGAACCCCCGGATGAAATCCCAGCGCCTTACGCAATGGACTACGAGGGCCGTTATGATCATGGGTAGGCGAACATACAGATGGGTGAGGGGTTTCGAGTCAGGACCACCCCCCCCCCCCTCCGCAGAAAAAGAAAATATATCAATACGTTGGTAATATAATATGAAATATTATCTTCTCCTTCGTCAGGACGTCATGACTGAGAATCGTGACCCCGATAATTTGGCTATCGAACAATACTCAAAGTGTTGGCCCCACTAAATCTTTTTGAAAAAAAATACGACATCCAGCGGGACCGTATTCAATAAAATCTCGCCAATTTGATTTACTAATTGAGCTACGTTTGTACTATCTAATTACGACGAAAATAACTGCTTCAAAAATTTAAGCGCAGTAAATTTGGCAGTTATTTAATAAAGCCTAAAAAGAAAGCATAACATAAAAGAAAGAAGTTAGAAAAGAAAAATTCCTAAAGATTATTTAAATATTCCTAAAGGTTACAAACATTTTTATATTATCTCTATATATATAAAAATCTCGTGTCACGATGTTTGTGGTCGCACTCCTCCGAAATGGCTCGACCGATTTTTATGAATTTTTTAATGTATATTTTTAGTATGAGAATAGGTCAACAAGTATATTTCATACCGCTAGGTGATTAGGGTATCTCTAGCCAGAAAAAAAATTCTTTTATTTTTTTGACAATTTTTTTTTGTATTTTTTTTATTATTTGGCATCAAAAAATACTTATAACCCCAAATTTTTACCCTCCTACCCCACCCTCCCATTTTTTAATCGCGATTTTATTATTTTTGTATGAACAAATTTAACCGTCGTTCGTATTTCAAACAGAATGAAATTATTTATGTTGTTAAATGACAGATGGCGCTACGTCCGAGAAGAATTCAAGAGAAGCGTCGCGTCATTTTGACATTTCATTCGGCATATCACAATGCAGTGCGTGCAAAATTTTGTACGATTTATTTTAATTTATCTATTTTTGTGTGCGTGTATTACAGTGCACAATGCCAGCAAGACGCAAGGGGGCCCATTTGAGCCGTCGAACGAATAAAGCAACAAACATGCAAAATAGTAGAGTAGAAAGAACAGACGAATAAATCCAACAAGATAACAAAAACGTGCGTGTGAACATGTCGCAATTCCGTACATCTCAATCACAAGAGGCACGAGTCGAACGAAATCAACAACGACAATTGGAACGGAGCCAAGCGCGCCGGTTCGTAGTTCACACACGCAGAGCAAATGACTGACAACGCCAACAAGTACATCGAGCATTTACATCCGCTTCGTTCCTTCGTCTCGCATTCGAGTACGAGCCAGATATTGAATATTCCGCTCATCCGAAAGTGCTGATTGGTGTTATGGACAAAGAATGTCCCCATTGTCATGCGCTCAAATTCAAACATGAGTCAGCCGGGATGTGTTGCGCATCAGGAAAAGTGCAACTACCAGAAATTGAGATACCACCAGAACCATTGAACGGCTTGCTCATCGGCACGGTTCCAGATTCAAACCTGTTCCTAAAGTCCATTCGCACATTCAATTCATACTTCCAAATGACTTCGTTCGGAGCAACAGAAATAGTTCACAATACTGCGGCAAATGGTCAACAATTCCATTCTACGTTCAAAATCAAAGGCCAAGTATATCACAAAGTAGGCTCATTGCTGCCAATGCCAAACGAACCACATAATTTTTTACAAATCTACTTCATGGGCGGTGAGGACATCAATCGTGTGGATGCACGTTGCGGCTATAATAACCTCAATTTGCCTAATGCCAGGCGCATCGTCGGCGAACTGGACGCCCTATTGAATGAGCACAATGAATTAATGAAATTCTTCAAAGCACACATGCACAAATTGAAAAGTGACAATCACGCTATTGTCATCAATCCTGATAAAACGGATAGCACGTGCGTCGATTCAATGCGCCTGTTGTTGACGACATTGCTGGAATCATGGTTGTTGACCGCACATCGACGCGAGAAATCGTGATTCGAAGAAGAAACAATAATCTGGAGTTCATCGCTGATACACACCGTTTATACAACGCTCGCCAATATCCGCTAATTTTCTGGAAAAGACAAGACGGATGATGCATAAACATTAAACAACGAGATCCTGTCACAGGTAATTCATTCATTATGAACATCATTACTCATTTTGAATTGAGAAAATGGATGGTTGGTGTTTTTTTGTTTTTATCGGCGGTCATCGTCTACAGCGCTCCATTCCTTTTTCTGTCATAGATTCCATCCCCACACACTTACGATACATTCGTTATTTTTTATTTAAACACCAAAATATTCACTAGAAATAATTTATATGTCAGAACAACGTTTGCCGGGTCAGCTAGTATATTATATAATTAGTATTATAGAAATTTATACATATTAAGAGTAGGTAATGTTACAGATAACAGAAAAAGAAAATAATAAGGAAATAAAAAATAAATATATTTAAAATTCGAATAGAAGTGTCAATTACACAAAAAATAGCGAGCTTAATTGAAACAAGTGAATTATTGAATGGATCATTGCTGGAGAAATAACTATTATAATTTATACAAGAATCAAAGTATTATTTACCTAATTACTAACCGCTGTCAGGATCTATACAAATTTTAGTTATAACGTACTTGCACTTTCTAATAATTGAATAAACTTTTTTTTTTAATTCAATGATCAATTCACAAGATTTGAGAGTGTAACGTTCTCTATTAATGCGATGTCTTTACCTACCAGAGGCTCCTAGCGGAAAAATACGAAGCTTGCAATTTTAGATTTTTTTTAATAATTTACAATTTCAACTGTGTTAGTTAATAAATTTGTATCTGAAAACATTAAAAAGAAGGATATTTTTTATTTTTAGTCAAAGATAAACTTACAATTGTAAAACATGTAATAAAATGTGAATTTGTTTAATCGGAACGCACCTTATTATTACATATATTGTATCGTCATATTTATCAATATTTAGTTTATTAAGTTTTATAAGCATCACCTCAACACACACAAAAGGATTTCAACTTATACCCATTTATATTTTTATAAAAATCGATGTTTTTAAAAATAAATATAAAAATAATAAAATTATGAATTAGTCAACAATCTCTTAAGAGGGAGACGCATGCCAGCAGAGAACCTAGCGGAAATATACGAAGCTTGCAATTTGAGATTTTTTTTGATAATTTACAATTTCAACTGTAGTAATTAATAAATATGTATCTGAAAACACTAAAAAGATTTTTAATTTTTTTTTTAATTTAAAGATAAACCGGCAATTGTAAAAAAATGTAATAAAATGTGAATTCGTTGCAGGGTCAAATCTTATTATTGCATTTATGGTCATAATTATCATTAAAATTTAGTTTATTAAGTTTTAGATTTTATGTGGTGTAGATTTTTGACTAATTCATCGTTTTAATATTTTTTATATATATTTTAAAAAACATCGATTTTTTTAAAAATATAGATGTGTATAACTTGAAATCCTTTTTATTTATATCAACTCGAGCTTCAATATTGTGACCATGCCTAAAATATAATTTGATATAAATGAAAAGGATTTCAAGTTATACACATTTATATTTTTTTTAAATCGATGTTTTTTAAAATATATATAAAAAATATTAAAACGATGAATTAGTCAAAAATCTACACTACATAAAATCTAAAACTTAATAAACTAAATTTTAATAATAAATATGGCCATAAAATATAATGTAATAATAAGATTTGACCCTGCAACGAATTCACATTTTATTACATTTTTTTACAATTGCCAGTTTATCTTTAAATTAAAAAAATAAATAAAAAATCTTTTTAGTGTTTTCAGATACATATTTATTAATTACTACAGTTGAAATTGTAAATTATCAAAAAAAATCTCAAATTGCAAGCTTCGTATTTTTCCGTTAGGTGCTTCTTTTCGCCTCTGATACTCGTAGTATAAGCATCTCTTTAATAATAAATATGACCATAAAATATATGTAATAATAAGGTGCGGTCTGATTCAACAAATTCACATTTTATTACATTTTTTATAATTGTAAGTTTATCTTTGACTTGAAATATAAAATATTTTTCTTTTTAATGTTTTCAAATACATATTTATAATTAATACAGTTGAAATTGTAAATTATCAAAAAAAATATTTCATATTGCAAGCTTCGTACTTTTCCCCTATGTGCCTCTGGTAGGTAAAGGCATCACCTTAAGCATACATAATAATACGTCAAATATATGTATATATTATATAATATCTGTGGTGTTTTCTTATTATGTATGTTCAATAAAGAAGAAAGTATATGAATTATTCTTCGTATAAAAAAATGGTTTATATTATATTTTATTGATTGCATATAATATCATTACAGCAATCCGCATTATCATTGAAACTTAACTATAAGTAACTTAAGTATAAGAAATATAAGATCAAGAGTTAATTGATTTTTGACAAATATTAATTCTCACCACTCCTTTATAAAAATAATAATTACATAGATTGTAAAGTGTTATTTTGTGTCCATTTTCGTTAGGTTAATTATTTTTGTTACTATCATTAATCGATCTAGAATTTTATTATTAATATTTAATACCAATATTAATGGTTTTATAATCAAGTATATTTTGTTATTACCACCTGGTTTTCATCCAATATCCAGAGGTGTTGCTAGTATGTAATTTTTTATACAAGACATCGAATGCAATATCTTATTTTTTTATACAATACAGTTTCTGGTTTCATGCAAAGATATCGAAAAAAATATTTTTTATATACCTATATGGAGATTAAACATATGAAAATTAGCTTGTGAAAAGGTTACTAAGAATATTGATACAATTGTTTGCGAGAAAAGAATTTGGATAACACATAGAAGGAGCTCTATACATTATTTCTGGTATGACATTTGAAATTACTTACGGTGTATAGATTTGCGTACATAAGTCGCTGGAATAAGTGACAGGTGACTGTCGACACACGCGATATAAGTGTCTGATACAAATATAATTACTGTTTACACTAAGTGAATATGGTGGCATACATAAGTATGACGATATAAGTGACAGATGTAAACGTACCATTAGCCAGCTATTTTTGTGATACAATAAATCCTTTAAAAATATAAAATAAGAACAAAATGATAAATAGTTGTGAAAATTTACCAAATCAATATGTTTTTCGAGTTTATCGTGAATATTTTTACACTAAAATAATAAATATTGTTTAGTAAATATATAAGTACAAATTGTTTATTCAGAAGTTATGATGATTTCAAGAACGCACGAGTTAACTCAACCATGGCCTAACGTGACAAATAATATGCTTTGATGAGTTAACTTAGTTAAGTTATTATTATTAATTCTACTTTAATTGAATTATTTACAGTTAGTTTAGAGTTATAATCAACCATTCCGAAGATATGTTTATTTGTAGTCCAAAACGGTTGTCAATGTAAATAACTCAATTAAAGTATACCTAATTAACAAAAATAACTTTGATTTAAAACCATTGTAATGCTGGTTTTGATGAAATAACATTATTTGTATGTGTGAATTTTATATTGATTTATTTTTTATTGTTATTAAATTCAAACGTCATAAAAATGTCATAACAATAACTGATTTTTTTGAATCACTGTACAATACTCATACAATGAAATACCCAATTTTTGTACAGTTTGCCGCGTAAAAAGCGTTCTACCGTAATATTCGATCGATTTTTATTATTGTCCGAAAAAATGATTTGTAAAGGTGAGAAAAAGCCCGTTTAATTTATGGCGTATCTATTCGCTTGCATTCTTTGGCTCATAAAAGATCAAAAAGTTTTATACATATACCAGTGTAAAACGAATCGACTATACAGCACATGCCAAAAGAATTTGGACTATAAAATTAGGAGTCTCATAAGCCTTGTCTTCATTCGGACATTTATTCGTTCACTAGATGAACGCGTCGCAGTACATCAAATCAGTTTCAGAATGTCCGTTTTCTCTGATGCAAGTGCTAGCAAATGTAGATTCATCACGCATATACATCTTTTCAACATCACGTCAGTGTTACCAACCGAATGATTCCGCGAAAATGCATCTACTTCTTTCACCCTCTTAGTATTAGGGAATAGGGAAAGAAAAGTTCGCGCCACTTACCTGGTCCATTGCCAACTCTCACCCCTCCTACCATGCCAGACCTGCACTGCCCTTCTAAGGAAGAAGGCAGTAACTGATTCTCACATACTTTCGTGATAAATGACATAATGTGTTTTTTTAAACTTACATACCTTGAATTAATAAAAAGCGGTGATAACTTTTATTAGTAGGATGTTAAAATACAAATAAAGTAATAATAAACAAGCAGTAACTGCAATAAATAGGTACAATTACTGGCTTTTTGCTAAGAAATTTGTATTATTTTAGCAGATGCCCATTTTTCACTAATAATTTTAACGGTGATTTAGTGATAATACTGATTTTAAAGTGAACAGAATATATAACTTTCAAAATTACCTAACGGATGGCATTTATAACTCAATTTCACAAATTTCGCGAGTTACTGCCTTCTTCCTAGGAAGGGCAATGCAGCGCATGTCACTTTTGTAGCACCTCTGGAAGTAATGTTAAGTTGGTAAACTTCACAAATATTAAGATCGTTCAGTTGTCATTCCGAATTTCTTAGATACACAACGGCGGCCACTTTTTATTTTCATTGTGATTGCTTACTAGAGTGCAGTTTATAAACGATTTTACATGAATTTTACAGGATTGTTCAACTAAATAATAATGCCGATAGTATTATTGGCTGTTTATTTACTTATCGATATGGATTTTCTTTTTATATAACCTGCAAATTGGTAATTAAATATCATCGCACTAATGTGAAGTTTTCTGCTAATGAAACTACAATACAAAGTCGTATATGGATATAACGTCCTTTTTTGCTTTTATTTCAAATATTTTCATATATGCTCAATCTTTATATAAAGAGGTTGTCAAAATCTTTGCTCAAGAAATACCTAATAGTTATGCTGTAAAAATATAAGATAAAATATGAAACATTAATAATGTGAATTGAAATTATATTTGATCAAAATACTAGAACATGCTTTTAAATATACTAGAATGCTCCGCCTACAAGAGACATCTGTCGGAAAAATATGAAGCTTTTTATTTGAGACAATTAATCGAATATTTTTTTGTAATCAAAGATAAACTTATAATTTAAAAAAAAACGTTATTTTTACATACAAGAAATAATTACCAGGTAACAGTGCCGCCTGTTAACACTCGGCGATATGCTATATAGTACTGGACTATAATCAACAGTTAAACTTTTATAAGAGTATCCTATTACGGTTCCATTATTTTTCAGTTTATTTTTCAAATTTTTAATTTGCATTTAGGTACGTCTGTGTTTTCTCTCATATCACCCCTTTTAATACGTCATCTCCCTGTCTCGCTACCCCTCACACATTTACGTGATACGTTTTCTCTCATGCGTTATAGCAGACATATAAACAAATCAAGACAAATATAAATATTATAATTATTTTAATATTATTATTTTCACTAAAATTTTGTTCTCTCTTATGTACTAAAATTTTTTAATGTATTTTATATTTGCCTAAAAAATAGTCCTTTGTTTTGAAAAATCTGTATAACTGAAAATCCTTTTTATTTATATCGAAACTATTTTTTGGCGTAATCACAATATCGAAACTCAATTCTTCTCACATATAATTTATATTTGTGTACGAATAATATTTCCTCAATAGATACATTACTATTATAATATGTAAGTAGATTTATTTTTGTTAGGTAATTAAATGATGCCCACAATAGCCGAGTGGCTTACGAGTCGGCTTATAATGTCAAGGGTCACAGATTCGAATCCTGGATCTGGAAAATACACATTTTGTTGGAGTATGAACTTAATAGGTTGGGCAAGTGGCTAACATCGTTTTATCTCAAAAACAAACATCTATTAATACAAACCTCCTCTCTGTGGAGGCTCATATTATGATCTTCTTAGAATCGGATATGGTCAAAAAAAATTGACAGACAATTTAACAATATTCGATGGATACATTTTTGAACCATCTAGTATAGTATGTATAAAAAAATGTTTCTCTATAAGTAATAATTATATAACATGGTGGCATTTTTTGCAACCAACATCATTTTTGCATTATAGAATTGAGTTTTCACGGTGGCGCTGTCTGTTGATCGCGTTTCATATTAACTCTATCATGATATTCTATTGTCAAATTAGTTTGCAATACAATAATTCAAGAGACCCTGACCAATGTCATACATTCACACCTACATGTGGGCGAATATATAAAAATATTTTATTCAGTAATACACAAAGTTCATTATTTTATTTCCGCATTGGGTGCAGCTGATCTTCGGCCGTTTTTGTGCGGTAGTAAAATACTATCAATGTCATTGGATAGTATTTTTGCAATAGCTTGCAAATGAAAGCCAAGAAGTTGGTTTAAACTTTAAATCTCATCGAAGTAAATAGGGATGGTGAGTTACTTAGCTGACACAAAACAGACGTCAATTAGACCCAGCTCAAATAAGTGGATAGTTACATATATTTCGGGTAATAACATACCGTGAAATGATCCGTATATTAAAAACCGTCCAACCTCTTTGGGTCGTATTATAGTACTGACATAAAATTCATGTCTAAGTAAAACACGGTTCTTGACGGTTTACAGGAAGATTTACTTTGCAGGAAGCCAGCAGCTAACAAAATTTGAAAATAGCCGATATACTGGATTATTATTTGTTGGGTTAAGTTAGGTTAGGTTTTCATTCTTTAATTCATGAATTTTACCAAAATCAGCAATGAAAATTGAATTAATGTTCATATTGAATCTAATGAAATTGGAGACCGTATAGTACATGGGCAACTCTTTCCAATAATAAAGCTCACGGCGAACAGTGCCATGGTGAAATGTTTTACGTACAATTTACATGTGAGTGGTTCACAAGCATATAGTGAACCAAGTCCATTCTGGTTATTTTTGAGTAAGCTAGGTTCAGACATAATATTTGAGTATTTCTAATTCTGTAAGGGTATGTTTGCAATTCTGAAGTGTTATTTTGAGTCCATTTAAGTTATTGTGTAAGGAAAATTATACCCTTGCAGAATAAGAAATACTGAAATATTATGTTTGAACCTAGCTTACTCAAAAATAAGCAGAATGGACTTGGTTCACTATGCTTGGGAACCACTAATGTAACCGGCGATCTCAGTCTTGGGTAACTGCTTCTGCCTAGCATCCAAACGTGGTATAGTGCGGGATGGATATGGTTTAGTGGGGCCATTAACTTCAAAGGATCGTTCTGCGATTATTGTGAACAGTCATAAAATCGACACCAGTTTATTTTTCAGTGGGCATTTATTCAATTTTGAAAATTAATTATTTCGATTTCCAAGCCGTTGTATATTTGGAATTTTGAACTATTTGCATATTTAATCAACTCTGCAAAATAAAATGTTATAGCATAATAATGAATAATATGTTTAAAACTGGAACTAGGACAAAATGCGTGGTATGTTACATTTATTTTTTGTGCTAAATTATTCAAAACAATTAATAATATTATCTTCTTTGCCAATTGCATAAAATTATAATCAACGATTTCATATATTTTTTAAAAATGCAATTAAATAATTAATGTTACATTCGATTGATTGTGTTGACACCCGAAGTTTGCGTCATGATGCCGAACCACGTTTGAAAACACTATTCTTAATACATGGCTATTAATTTTAACAAAATTGCAGTAATGTAGGCACATATTTCATAATTTTTAATTTGTATGACATTTAATTTGATAATATGTATATCGCACATATGTTTTTGCTGAAATTAACGAATTTTAAATGTTGAATATAAAGTATTATAAAAAAATGAGCAACTGGAAATAGGATTATTGAATCAGGACACATACCTATTATAGTCTTTAGCATTATTTTATTCTACCAGTAAATCAATTCTGGCTTGCCTGTTCTTCAAGCCGACTGGATTCCGGTGTCCTGGAAGGCCGCTAAATAAATCTACAGAGTGTATACGGCGGAGCTACGGGATGCTAGTTTGACCTGGAACGAAGCAAGAAGAATGGCAAGCGACAGGGATTCTTGGAGGCGCCGCGTGGTGTTCATATGCTCCAGTTAAGGGGCGGATATGGCAAAAGAAAGAAAGAAGAAATCAAATACCATTTTGATAATATTATATAAAATAAGTGAATTAAATTAAATATACGTAAAACTATGTGTTAAGGTGGGAAAGATATATAAAGTCTTCTTATTTCTTCGGCCATGTCCGCCCTTTAGCTGGAGCATATGGACACCACACGGTGCCTCCAAGAATCCCTGTCGCTCGCCAGTCTTCTTGCGTTATTCCAGGTCATACCAGCACGCCGTAGCTCTGCCATATACTTACACTTTATAGATAGTATTTGGCGGCTTTACAGAACACCGGAATCCAATTGGCGTGAAAAATAGGCAAGCCGGTTTGAAATTCTCTTGTACCATCCGCAACACGTGGCCAAGTCCAATATTGCCTCTTCACTCTTGGATTGGTGAAATGTTGCTTGGTTCGCTCTTATCTCATCGTTAGGCACACCCATTATTTGTCGCAAACATCTGTTCTCGAAGCTCTGTACACGGTTACTCTGACCCCTTTGTAAGGTGCCATGATTCGCTAGGTACCGTAAAGCAGCACCTTCAGAATGCAAGCGTCAAATAGGCGACATTTAGTTTTAAAATATAAAGTAGAAACGAAAATTTGGACCGTTTGAGTCGAGAATAAAGAAGAAACGATGCGCCTGGTGGTGTCGATAATTATTTATTTATGTATTAAGAAAACAAAATATTGTGAACGTAACAAATCGAAATTCAAGACGTTCACAATATGAGATTTACATTATTACATTATAAAAAAATATTACCCAAACAAGAGAGAAGAAGAGATTACTTATATTATATAATAATAATAATGAAAATACATAAGTACAATAATTTTATACTTACAGAAAAAGATAATTTTGAACATACAATGTAAACATACAATTTTATACATTGCGTAAACATTGTTTAAGTGTTACCACACTGGTAATAATACCCATGCATACAATTTTCGTCCCCAAACTTGCCATTGTGTTATTTTCAGTGCCATTCACCTTTTGGGTTTATTAAAACGAAACCTATTTCACCGTCACCGAATCTGTGACTTATAAAAAGTGGTAACATGTAAGTTGTACGTATGCAGTTCATCGTGGGACACTTATTCGTGCGCCGCAGTACGTGAAACATGCGTTCGTATAACATGTTATCAAATGACGAGTTCTTCGTTGAACATTTCACCGTGGAATACATTTGTACGTATCTTACAAAATGAGGTGACAGTTTGCAAATAGTACTGTTCCAATTAGATTAACTCTAACCTAATATAACCTAGTAAAGACATATCACAAAATTCGCCACATGTTGTAGCATACGTACAAATATACCCCACGATGAAATGTTCAACGAAGAACTCGTCATTTGATTAAATATTACACGAACTCATGTTTCACGTACTGCGGCGCACGAATAAGTGTCCTGCGGTGAAATGTTTATGTACAAATTTCCGGATAAGATAAAAAGTCTGGTGTTTCCCTTAGATGATGATACCACAAACGAAATACACTCGTGATATCGTGATTTGCAATACTCAGTGCTAAGTAATGTTTTTTAAATTGATAATTTATGCAGCAAGTAGTTACTTGTCGCATTTTAATTAAGCATGAAAGATTGCTTGCACAAATATGAAAGTTGCACCGAGTAACAAAAAAAATGACAGGTAAATTTGATAGTAAAAAACTAGTGCATATTATTATTTTGACACCTGCTGTTTGTAACAACAAAGAAAAAAGCGCCAACCAAATAGGTTTTGACTTGTGCATACAATAATTATTGATCATATTTTGTATTGGGAGAAAAATCAACTAAGTCCAATTAAGTATAGAAATAATTACAAGAAAAAAAGAACTTTTTATATCCCACGTTTTTAAATTTTCTGTTGAATCATATAAACTTGACAATTCTATGTACTAATAAATACTTTTTTTTGTACTTGATAGAAATACTGAAATGTCATTTTGACATTTCATATTGATTTCCATAGTAACGCACGTATATATTAATAATTTAGTTGCTAGGACTCCCTTGGCAACCAATAATAGTGTTTTACTTTTTATCTTTTATTTTAACCTTATTTTAACTTTCCATACAAAACAGAATTAACTGAAAATGAATTCAATTCTGTTTAAAGATAGCTAAAAGTATTAAAAGAATGCATTGTCGTCGTGTTTTGATAAATATTCTAAAAGTTTCAAATGTCTAGCTAGTCGGAAAGTTAGTTAAAAATCTTCAATCGTCCAATACAAATCTTGGACAAACAAGAAAAAATTTGTACTGGACAAACAAGAATACGAGCTAATAAACAAGTGGTAAAATAATCGAAATTAGAATTCAAATTTCAAATACTTGTTTGAAATAATTGTTTGTAATTGTGTGTAAGTTTTTCAAATAATTGTTTTGCTGTTGATATTAATCAACAGCAAAACAATCGAATGCGCGACCCAATAACATAATATAAACATTCATAAATAATTATTGCTTTTGCTGCCTGAATAATGTCTTCAAAAATCACCCCCCACTATGCCTAAAGTGCAAAGTGTTCAACCAGTGTGTACTTCGCGTAAACACATATTATTCAAGTGACACATGGACTTTTAGTAAAATAGAGATCCAGAAACTTAGAGTGGTATAGAAAAGTGTACGCTGGGCATAACGCGAAAAGACAAAAGGTGGAAGTATTGGATAAGAAAACAGAAAAGGGTTTGCGATGTAATAGAGTTCGCTAAAAACCTCAAATGGAAATGAGCTGGACAATCGCTGGACAAATTTAGTCATCCAGTGGTACCCTAGAGGTACAAAACGTCTGCAAGATAGACCTTGTTCTGCGGAAGTATGTGACAAAACAACGCACACGACTGAGAGAAGTGCAATCAGGTTGGAGAAGCCTTCATATAGATTCAGGCTAATAATGATGATGAGATAATTAAAAACAAAAATGATTGAGTTAGCATGGAGTAGGTACCTACTACAACAATTGAGACCTATCTCAGACTGTGTATGGGTCAGTACGATGTTACCCCAATTCTTTTATATTGTATGAACGATACCATTAATTATTGATATCACTGAGATTTAACGCTTTCGAGCTGTGGCTATAGGTATCCTCAAAATTCCTTCCGTTAAATTATTATTGATGTCATGCAGAAACTCTTGGTAAATATTAGTTTACAAATAACTAACTCTGTAATGTAATGAACACATTGGACTAACAAAACACAGCAAATACTTGTCTGTTAAAATTTGAAATATTCAAATTGGGTTTCTCCTCGACTATTAAAGACAAGTATTGTGATATATCATAAATATCCCTTGAGGATATTAAGTTAGGCTATTGGTTTAATAGTCAATTACATCCATAGTCCACCATTTTTAGATAATCGCAAAAACTATCACGCACATTTTTACAACTACAAACAGAATATTTTCGTGACAAGCGATTAGAAAAGGCGAATAGCTAAATAAAATGTCCATAATATTGTGTTTGAAGTAGATGGCAAAATATTTACATGGTGTCTGATGAATATAACCAACAGAATATGAAACTGGAATTGATATGTTATGAAGATAAGATGGTAGAGTACTTACAGGAACAGAATCAAGAAAAATATAAAAAAAGTAAAAATGGAGGTAACCTTCTTTGCAACCAATAACCTCTAGTCTAAGTTTAAAACTGTTCCATCAAGTTGATAGACTATCAATATACTATCATAATAAGTAGCCCAAAAATCCAGTTGGGATCCTAGCCTTACCCAAGAACTACCTTCACAGTCCCCCCCCCCCCCTATATCCTTGACGAGTGTCCAACGAGTGTGTTGACACAGTCCAACCATTGGAGTCAGGGCCTGCCAATCAACCTCCGACCAACCGGTCTGATATTCATAATTCCCCACGGCACTTTAGCACTGTCCATTCTTGCTACATGGCCCGCTCATCAGAATCTACCGAGCTTAGGATACGTTGTAGGGCTCCGGGTTATGCCGAATACGCAATTCTTCTCCTTCTAGTTAGGGTCCATATACCCTACGTAGCACCTTCCTCTCGAATATATCGAGTGCACGTTCATCGGAGTTGGTGATAGTCCAAGTCTTCGACCCGTAAGTCGGTATATTTTGAATCAGCGTATTTTACATCATAATTTGTGTATAATGGAAGATAATTTTTTCCTAATTGTGATCTTAGACAATCCTTTCCGTAGAGCCTCAGAATGCATCAAGTAATCAACTGTGGTAAAAAACTAAACATATATCGTTACATAAATTTGGCGGTTAGAAATAATTTCTTCTGTGATCAGCTACCTCGCGTGATTTCCAATTATTACGCCCGAGACTTCAATTTGGCGCGTCACGTCAGATTTTTTTGTCAAATATGCAGTAGCAACTGACCTGGAATAACGTTGCAAATCGCGAGCGCGGGAAGTGAGAAGGTCGTAAGTTACAATAGCCATGCAAATTAAAACTAAATTAAAGGTTTTATTAACTATTTCTTTTATTCAACGAATAATTCCCAAGATTTAAGAATGTACCATTCTAATTATTGAGCATACTTACTTAATTTTTAAAAAAAACACTTCTAAAACCAATAGAAAAAAACTTTTTGAAAAAAGTAAGACACCCGGCAGGAATCGAACCTGCATCTTTTGGGTTTACGCCCCGTCCGCGCATTGTCCACTATGCTACTAGGTGAGATACTAAGTACGACAAATTTTAACTATTGGCTTTTATCCGTGATGTCGGTTAGTAATTAAAGTAGTAGGCACCTACTTTGATTTAATAAACAAAAACCGATTGCCAATAGTAGCATGATTTGGAAGAGCGCTGATGAGCAGGTATTATAAAAGGTAATTAGTATCTCACCAAGTAGCATAGTGGACTATGCGCGGACGGGGCGTATACCCAAGAGATGCAGGTTACATCCTGCCGGGTGTTTTTTCTATTGGTTTTAATATATTTTCTCAGAAGTATTTCTCAAAATTATGTATGTTCAATAAGATAAAGGTGTTTTTTATTATATCTACTCCAGAATACTTTATCTTTTAGGAACCCTTAATAATATTTTCTTATAACTTATGTGTGTGTATGTGTGTGCTGCGCTGCGTTACAGACAGATAAATTAAGACAATAATACAGGAAAAGAAAGAATCCAAGAAAGCTCTAATGAATATCTGCTAATTGCATATAACAGGAAGGTTTCCTGTTCATTTAGCAATCATTGTCATTAAATTGACTATTCGTCATTATGCAAGAGTCATAAATTTCTTGATCGAACTAATGAGTGTGAATTCAAATCGATATGTAACGTTGTTATTACTTTTTTACGTGTGGCGGACATACGTTGGTAAAATAATGCCCGGCAATGATTGATTATGAGCAATTAGGACGTTGTTACATTGATGAAAAACCGCCAATTAAAAAGTGCTAAGTGCATGGAATATGTATATTAACATTTCAGTGAAATAAATATACAAGCATTAAAGTATATAACATATTGCATTAGTTTCACATTTTACTAATACGTAATACACTAATACCCTCTTACGCGAACTCGGAGTTACGCGGTTCTTTATCCGACATTTCAGACCTAGTTCCACCAGAAAAGCACGTGATAATTTCAAGTTTGACAGAAGGTGTCAGACCAAATTAAAAGGGCTTAAAATGTTAGAAAACATAGACAGCACCGAAGAACGCGTTATAGCTACAAAGTAAGGAATAAAAAAAATATTAGCTTGCTACGAAGAAATTCTGCGTGAAAAAAAGAAGGCATTGTGTCATCAGACGAATTTGTTAGATTTTATGAAGCCATCGACATCGAAATTGATTTATTAAAAATATAAATGTCGTTAAAATACACTGAATATTCTTAATTTTACCTGGTACACCATATGAAAAACGCTACTGTAAACCATCACACTACCTTTAATCCTAGCAATAGGTAGGGGGGGCCGCCAAAGATTCTAGCCTGGGGGCTCGCTTCAGGATGTGGGGGCCATGGATCGAACATGGTAAAAGTGTCTCTGTAGACTGTATTAAGATTTGTTTCCAATGTATTTAATGGTGATCTAATGTATATTGGAAACTACATACCCGTTGATCGTGGGTTACGAACTTAAAGAAGCCTCACTCGCAAGCATGTTGCCTATTGGTTTGTTAAAATATTATTTTTATTTTTTTATTTGATAAGTAGGTACTAATTCATTTTTTTTTTAATTTTATAGCATTCGTGAGTCATTCAAATAATTCATCTTCAATTTTCGTACAAATTGATTTTAGAATTTTTATTATTTCCGCTGTTAGAAATGTAATTAAAAACACTCTTACACTTGGCACCCTACCAAGAAGGCATCCTTTATTGGTTAAATTAACAATAAATATGCTTAAATCAATTTTAAATGCTCTCTTTATCATAACAATATTTTTTTTAAATATAAATATACTATGTTTATTTTTATCCAACATTTTTTTTTAAATGAATTTAACATCTGTATCTATCATTTGAAGTGTTTTAAACCACGCCATTCGATCTTGTTTAAAACTCATTAAAAATGCACATAATTATCTATCTACCAGTTTAATAATATGTATTAAAAAAAATGACATCATAGTGTTAATTATTTTTAATTAAAATCTCTAATAACATAGACATGAAAACTGTATCGACAAACCCCAATATTCAATATAATGAAAATATGTATTATCTACGTATTTCTGTTTGATTTTGTTTAGTCTTGTTCTCCCAACCTTCCTTTCATATCCCGGTTTCTTGGATAGGTAGGCATACAAGGGAGCGGGAGGAGGGGTTGTGTCAGGTTTGCACTCCCCTCAGAAAAGAAAATTTAGATAAATTGAATATTACTTATTCTAATGATTTGAATGTCGAACAGCTCTCTCAGTGAGTTTCCCCACTCCTCTCGTTACAAATAATATTGACTAAGGGATAGAATGACTCTTATACGCATTCCGTATTAGTTCTTTTAAATGCAGTTATATTTTATAATCGAACAATTAATTGTACGTGTTGTATTGGTAACAGGTTCATTATTTTTCTTCTTCTGTTGGCTGCCCAGAAAACAAAATGGCATTTTGCATTCTGATTTAAAATCTTTTTTTTTAATTACACAACCTACGTACGCATTTTTATGTATTTTACCACGTTTTTCTTAGCTTGTATTCTTGTTTGTCCGGTGGTTGTTTATCCAGTACAAATCTTGCAATTGATTTTTAACTAACTTTCCGACTAGCTAGACATTTGAAACTTTTAGAATATATCAGAACACGATGCCAATGCATTCTTTTAATACTTTTAGCCATCTTTAAGTAGAATTGAATTCATTTTCAGTTAATACTGTTTTGTATGAAAAGTTACTTCGGAAGAAATCTTGGTTGCTAAAGGGGTCCTAGCAACTAAATTATTGATATATACGTGCGTTAGTATGGAAATCAAAATGAAATATCAAAATGACATTTCTGTATTCTATAATATTTATTCAGTACTTACCTATTTCTATCAAGTACAAAAAAAATATTTATTAATACATATAATTGTCAAGTTTATATGATTCAACAGAAAATTTAAAAACGTGGTATATAAAAAGTTCTTTTTATCTTGTAATTATTTCGTGATTATCATCTTAAAAATAATTATTAATATATATATTTTAGGGTGCTTACATAAAATTGGCGAGGATGTATCTTTCTACATAATAATAATTAACTATAGCTAAATTTTATATTCGAATGTTTGCTTTAATACAACAATAATATGTGAGATGCTTAAAATATGAAATTGAAGTTGAATTTAAACATACACTGTACAATCGAATTATCACCTCAATACTACAACTAGATAACTCTAATTTGGACATTGTTAGGAAAATGAAATTTAAACTTTACTTGATTAACATAAATCTAAGCTATAATTATTATTATACTAATTATAGAAAAAAGAGTTTTTCTATTGGTTATAATATACTCTCTCAGTATGTAAGTGTTTTTCTAAATTATATATTATGTTCAATAATCAGAATGATATATTCTTAAATCTTGTGAATTATTCGTTGAATTAAAGAAATAGTTAATTATAAATTATTAGCAAGTACAAGTAGTTACATCTAAAAAATATTGGAGAAATTCCACGACGTCGGTTCGTAATCGAAGTAATAGTAAATAGTTACCTACTTTGATTTAAGAAACAAAAATCGACTGCCAAAGTGGCTTGATTTGGAAGAGCGCTGATGAGTAGGTATTAAAATTGACTAATAGTTAAAATGTGTCGCAATTAGTATGTCACGCCGTAGCATATTGGATAAATGCAACAGAATGGGGCGTAAACCCGTGGAGATGCAGGGTCCGATTCCCGGCCGGGGTGGCTTACTTTTTTCAAAAAAGATTTTTCTATTGGTTATAATATACTCTCAGTAAGTGTTTTTCTAAATTATATATGTTCAATAATCAGAATGATATATTCTTAAATCTTGTGAATTATTCGTTGAATAAAAGAAATAGTTAATTATCTAGTTGTAGTAAATTGAGGTGACGTTATCAATTTAAGTATTCAAGGGTTGCTTTGGCAATATCTACACATTTATGATATTATAATCGTGTATGTAATTAACTAATTGGTTGAATCTGAAATTATAGTGGAATGTTATCGTAGAATTATTAAGTTCTCTTCAAAGATACGTGCAATACAAAGTCACCTGTAGTTAACTTACTTAGTAGTAATAAATAAATAATTTTTATGTTTATATTTCAAACATTTAGACTCTCTGAATAGAATAAGGTTTTTAATGTCTTTGTTTGTAACCTAATACACTAAGTTTTATATATTACAATAGGTACTTCGGAACTATTATTTGTGTTCGGTCCGTAAAGTATTGGCTATTAGTTGTTTTTTCGGAGGCATTTATTGTATTCTATAATGCAGTTTATTATTGAACTTGTGCCTATGTTATCTGCAGACGACACACCAGCGACCAAGTTCGTGGGTAAAAGTAATAAATATCAAATGCTTCGGCTCGCATTCCGAGTGTTCGTGACCAATTCTTTGGATGGTTCCATAATTTAAAAGTAGCATATACATAAATGATATTTTGTCCATTCATAGATAATAAATTCAATCAAATTTTCAAGTGTGAATTATCACAGATATCTACATAATACAAAGCGATCATTTATACTATATATATGCTGTCAACGTATGTTAAAGATACGCTTAGTGCTAAGACATACAGTGACGTACCCAGGCAAAGTGCCGCCCTTAGGCAGATTTAGAATGCGTCCCCTATATTGTTTTCAAAATTTTTATTTTATTTTTCTGTATTATATTGTACTTAAGTATGTTTTGATTTAATTTGTTTTTCAGTTAATATTATTATTATATTCTATATTTTCTTCTTCTCTCTTGTGAGGGTAGTATATGTTATAATGTAAATATCATGCTGTGTACGTCTTGAATTTAGATTTGTTATGTCCACAATGTTTTGTATTCTTAAATAAATAAATATTCTTTGCTTTAAAATTATATGCAAATTTGTTAGGTATCTACATATTTTATTATTTATTTTCGGTTACCTTAAATAGACAAGTCCAGCAAATATATTTTTTAAATATGACATGTAACCTATGTATTCTCAAAGAGCGGTAGAATTAGGTACGGCCTGAGATACGACAGGTTTGGAGAGGCCTTTGTGAAAATGTTGTAGTGTGATATACCACCATTGGTTCTTACAATACTTATAACAATAGTTTAGTTTCCAAAAAAAAATCCAAACTAAGATTTTGACACTTTCTAATGAAGAGACCGTATCCGTCTGCTTCGTAAAAAACCACCACTGCTCTTGTAATATTTGTATTCTTTCTAAACGTTTCTGCCTTTTATAATATACCCCATTCGCAACGCATGACTACCTACTCCCACTAGGACGTCACTGGTGATTAACCAGGTTCTTCCATATCATATAATATAAACATATCTGTAGCTTCTTCTTTCGTAAAAGACAGACAAGCTAGTGCCAAGAAAATATTCGTGTGATGTATCGCTAGAAAAATTATAGTATTCTTTGTCATACATAATGTCACCATAGTGAACAATCCCTTTTGCAGGTTACTTGGTCAGACAAGGTCTCCACAAAGGGGGCCTGACAGGGCTCTAGCCTGGGTCCGGTCTTAGGGGAGACCATGCGTGATGAGCTAAGTAAGTTAGACACACACAGATCACAATTTTTCTTTGATAGTAAAAAAAAAGTCACGCCATTTCATTGATTTAGGTATTATTTTTTTTTAAATAGGTGGTTGTGCGATTCAATTTGATATGATTATTAATATAATCAAAGAATAATTCACGGGCCGAATTTTATTTTATAATTATTTTTAGTGTATTTCCTTATTATTAAAAATATCCAATATGGCGAGGGGTCACATATTACTTAGCTACCACATGAGGGGGTCGCGATCAGTGTTCTAGAAGAACAACGAAGTAACTCAGAAATATTTTTTTTATACAAAAAGTATTGTATTTTTAATCTTTAAATTAATGCCACTAGAAAAATGATTTTTTTCACATTATGTACAAGTTAAATCGAGTACATTTACGTGGTTTCAAAAGTTTGTTTTTACTCTCCTGACAAATAAACAATTTTGACATACGACAGTGTACTTCTGGGGGTGCGATGTGATGGCGAGTGCCGACAACTCATTAATTTAAGTAAATTTATTTAAAAATACATAAACGCCAAAAATATACACTCTTATAACCATGGATCTCTTATACCATTTACGATAGGTAAAGATGCCTGCCAAAAATTCTATCCTGGATTCAGGACGTGGGTACCATGCGGTCAGTTGATACTTTCTTCGTTAGCTAGAAGTACTAAAAGTTGTCAGAGAACGATTGTGACATTGTCCACCATATCTAATTAAGTACATTATAGAGAAAAATTGATCAGTAAATTTATGAATTCGAAAAATATATTAATGATAATACTATTCTTCGTAAATATTCTCCGGTAATTCAAAAAGACGGAGATTATATTATAGCTTTTAAACATGGAATGATAGAATTATATGAATGTTGTCAGTTAGTAATAAAATATTCACGTAAGTATTTCCACGATTATTATCATATTATTGCAATTATTACTAGCGTTATAATATCCTAATTGGTGTAAGTCCACTGCATGCAGAGCTGATTTAAATGAGTTGTCAAGACGTTTGGTTAGCGGCCAGTGATAAAGTGAAGCGACTGCAAGTCTCTTTGTTGCCACTGAGCATGCAAACACAATCAATAAGAGGAAATAAACGCCACTTCGCTTCTGGTAACATTAAACTTACCTATTCAAAAATTTATGGAACGACTTTGAAAACCCTGGTGGCAAAAACTTTAACTAACTAACTTATTGTGTTATAATTAAAAGAAGGGTTTGTAGTAGTGGCGAACAGGCGCACACATACGGGGGAAGGTTTTGGGTCTGTCCCCCCCAGAAACGGAAACAATACAAATCATTTGCGTAAATGGAATATTAACTTTTATTATTCTTCATCAGGACCTCATGACTGAGGACCGTGACTCGGATGACTTGGCAAACAGCCTTCTGAACGGGTTGATCTTATTTATATATAGGCATTATACATTATTAAAAAATAACTTTGATATCAGTAACATACTAACAGCGTAATATAAATAATAGCCATCGTATTATTTACCTAGAAATATGCACCGTCGTATATTTACCACCAATATTCGTGCGTTCAAAGGTTGTAATAATCCACATAGATGTATCATTTTTTTAAAGAATATTGTAGCCGTAAAATTATAGTAATAAACAGTAAATTACACTAACTTTGAAGGATTTTCATTATCAGCCTTCAAACAAAAAGTTAATTAAAAATTAAATCATTTCCAAAAAAAATCCACATCGTGAAATCATTTCTAATTTTGAATATTTTTAAAAATAAATAACACATCACAATATTGTGTTCTAGCCCTTTTATTGCAACACAACATTATTGTCATTTAATAATGTTTGATAATACAGGTTGTAGCGTCACCTTTAGAATTTTAAATTCCAGTTTCATGCCAATTGAATGATCAACATTAGAGTGTAATATATATTTTTCGCTCCTGCATAATGCAGCAACCATAAAGTAAACAAAAAGATCGTTGATGGGGAAAAAAATAGAATAAAAATAAATTTATGTTTCGCCTGCGGTCAATAAAGTTCAATGTATGACGTGAAGTCTAAAAACATCAATTCTCTAGGCAGCTTGGTGTACTTTTGGCTTCCAGTGGTAAATCAGGAATGTTTTTAAATTTTAGTTGGTTGAGAATTTACATTTTATTAAATTTTTAAAACATCCAACAACATATTCACGCCATACGCGGAATTATTACTTGAATTTTCCTTCAATACTAGCAGATTAATTTACAAATATCCATAATAATATTATGGTGTTAAAAATGCAACGAATACCCGCTTGGTGTTTTTTTTTTTTTGAAAATAGAATAAGAATACCTAGATAATTAATTTTGAATTCAAAAACGGAATACGAGAAATGTATTTAATAATTAGTTTAGAATCTGTATGTCTCACTTTAATAGCAATGTAATTCCAGGTATTCTCAATGGAATGCTATCATTAAAATGCTTTTTTACACTGCATAAAACATTTTTAAATACACCATCGAATACAAAGAGTGGTCTTTATAATATATGAAAAAAACATAGTAATGACATGTCAGCAATAACTCTTCGACGATATAATATTATTGAGAAATCGCAATAATAATCCTTCTTGTATACATGTACGATATAAAAACTTTCAACCGCTACTGGCTGGGAGTTATTAAACATTGCATTGAATGCAGAGACGGATTGTTATAGAAAAAAAGGTGTGCTAGTTCGGCCATCTTGGCTAGATTTTACAATTACTATTACATCATATATTATTTCTCTTAATTTTTCTGTATCTCTATCTGTCTGTAACGCAACGCATCACAGTCCGCCAAATGTATATATAGTTAACAATAAGCTGTCTCTTTTTGACACAAGTAAATTTGCATGCAAAAAAGTGTCCGTCTTTATTGCGCGATCGCATAGAATAACCCACGTTGCATCTTTCCCGTTAGCGTTGGACGCAATCGTTTCTACGTATACGCATTTCGCTTATGCTCTTATTAACCCAGATTCAGACAATACCAATGAAGCTCACGTAAAATGCACCGGCTTTATCGAAATTGATACCTACCAATCCGTATTGGTATTGAAATCGACGCGTTTTTTAGCTATGAATATTGTTATCTAATATTGCTTATGATACAAAAAAATGTATTATTGAGCGCTTCGACTCGATTGCTGACGTATTTATTTTCTAGTAATATTTGTGGCGTTAACTAGATTGTTCTTGTGGTTGGTGTTCTGAGCAAAAACAGCTGTTGAAATTTAAAAAAATGTAGGTATCTATTGTTTAACAATATTCTTAAAAAATCATAGTAATATCCGAGTTGAATATTTGTTTAATTTTAATAACAGTTCGGTTCTTAATGAAAGACATAGGGGTGTTAATTGTGAAATTAGTTTTATCCACTTTAACATCTTTCATACAGGTATTTTCTGTTATGCTTAATTTTAATTAAATAAAACACATTATTATTACAACACTACTGATATGTATGTTAAAAATATCGGTGTGTGTATTTATATACGCGCGTTAGAAGTTCGTAACAAAACAAAAACAAAACTTGTGATAAACTAGATTCTTCGACTAGCTCTTAATTATCTTGTTAAATTACACACTCAAGAAAAAGAACCGCTTATTGGAACTCCGTCGGTTTATTTCTATACACTTTAACTTATATCACTAAATTATATAATTATGTATCGTTGTTTTTATTTTTAAAGTAACAACTGCCACTATGACATTTAATAGTTTGTTTATGTAAGGAATTGCAAATGGCCGACAATAATAAATTCGCTTCCTAGGCAACGAAACAATTCTAAACTTTAATATTATACTGTATAATCGTCACGATTGCAGTACCATTCTGTGGCGTAAAGGTAGTGCATTCGGCCGATAACTGAACAATCGGTGGTTCGAATCCAATCGAGTGCGTTTTTTTTCGTGTGAAAAAATAAATTATGTGTTACATGTCACACGCCAAAAATACACTCTGATCTGATTTTCCAAACGCGCCAAAAGAAGTATAACTTCAAGGACAAATTATTTATTGAAGATATGGACAATAATTATATCAAATTTTAAGAAATTCTCTGCTCAAAATGGATCAATTAAATTTGTTATTTCGGAAAAATTTCTTAGTTTTTTTTAATTATCGATGAAATTGACAAAATGTGCTTTGCAAAAAAATATTTATAAGACTACTGGTACTTTCCACTCCCGGTATAGTTTTACATACACTGAAGAAACCACTGAGGAGTGGTCAACTCCTGGATATACTGTACAACGTCACCTGGAGAGTCATGGCGCAATAAGTACTTGGCAACAACCCGTACTTATTCTGAGAAACGAAATAAATAATGTAGAAAATATATATAATTCTGTGAATATAATACCAATTCAACCCCTATTTAGCAAGATCTTATAATATAATCATTCAGAGACTATAAAACCAAATTCTTTTCTCTTCCTATTAGTGTAGTGTCCACCGTTGCACATCATCGAGTATCCCGCATTCAAACGTCATAACAGTTCACACAATTATTTATTTTACTGCCAAAAATAAAACCGGGTTTTGCTCATTGTACGTGATGAAAGATTACAAAAATATTCCAGGCAGTGTTGCCATTTCAGTACTTTTATGTTCAAGATATTCAAAATAATATTTTACTTGATAGCAATAATTCACAATAATTTTATAAAATGATTTTCACCTATTTACTCATCACAATTCAATTAAATATTGCTTTAAAGCACGTTTTTCCCTAACATCCTGAACTCTATCAAGTCAAAAATTTATCATACACAATTTTTGGAAACACTTCTTAAAAATATGTAACCACAAGAAAAAATCGTTTAAAAAACAATACGATACCCTGCAGGATTCCGACCTGACCACTAAGCTATACGCCTCGTATCTAATTGCGAGAAGGAATTAACTAATGTTTTTATAATACTCTGGAGTGTTTTTTGAATTCCGTTACTTTTTAGCAATCGGCTTTTGTGCTTTAAATCAAATAAAATTATGACATTATCCCAGGGGGCGTAAGTTCGAACCTGCCGGGTGTCGTAGTGTTTTCAAATGATGTATGTTCAATAATTAAAGAATCATACATTCTTAAATCTTCTCAATTATTAGTTGAATAAAAATAATTACAATATAAAAAGAACTTTTTGACAACGTTTTTAAATTTTCTGTTGAATCATATAAACTTGACTTGACTAGCTAAAGCGATCAAAAAAATTTTTACTTGATAGAAATAATACTGAAATGTCATTTTTATTTCCATAGTAACGCACGTATATACTAATAATTTAGTTGCTAGGACCCCAGACTCCTAGCAACCAATAATAGTGGATTGGATTACGGATTTCTTCCGAAAAAAAACTTTTCATACAAAACAGAATTAACTGAAAATGAATTCAATTCTACATAAAGATGGCTAAAAGTATTAAAAGAATGCATTGGCATCGTGTTCTGATATATTCTAAAAGTTTTAAATGTCCGCTAGTCGGGAAGTTAGTTAAAAATCGATTGCAAAATTTGTACCGGACAAATAAGAATACGAGCTAATAAAAACGTTGTAAAAAATAGTTAGGTATGTAATGTTATAATTATTGTCAAAACGGTACGGTATGGTGGGGATACAAAATACACCTATACAATTAAACGTAAGAAAGGGGTAATTGGTAAAATTAAAATTAAATTAATTAAACAGAGAGAGGGATAGGAATTCATAATGGAAAAATTGTGAGGAGTTAGGAGCAATTGGGGCATCTAATTACAAAAAGCGACAAGTCCACAATTCAATATTTTCGGGAAACAACGTTTTTATGTTTCAAGCTTCAATTATTTGTTTTAACGTGAGATTATTTTTTCTGTTGTATTATATGTCAAAATTAGAACCAAATGGCAATTTGTTTCAGCCGATAAACTCTCAAATGTAATAAATATAGGCAAAATAAAATTGGACATAGCGCTATTTGTACTTCAATTTTTAATTTACTCCGCATAAGGCACATATTTCCGTGGCACTGTCAGTCACGTGGAAAGTGAGCGAAATACGTGTCATAAGGAATTTATTGAGTTGTGACTGGAGAAGAAGTGATAAATTCATTTTATAATAAATAATTTGGAAACACTTCAGAAATATATACCCTTATAAAAAAAAAACCTACCATAATGGATCATTGACTCAACACAATTATAGCGAATTGAAAAAGTGATTCAGCATGAATAACAGTAATTCATTTCGTCGTGTTGCATTCAATTGAAAATCGTGCTCGCGTGATACTATTTTTAAGTAATCAGTAAAAATATGTACCCTTAACGATTTTCAAATGTTGTATCGCGCCCACTTAGGAGCAAAATTTGCCGATCTTTGCTGTAAAACAGTGGTGCACAACTTTTTTGAAAGATGGCACAAATTATCAGATTTCTAATTTTTCACGGGCCACAGTTGCTAAAGTGTAATGATCAGTGACGAAGGGTGACTTTTGGAAAGAGGTAGGCTGTGGAGTTCTGATAAAAAGAACACACTTGTCAGGTATATTTACGAGACATAAGAAGATAATACGATATTACTACTAATGAATAGGTACCTACACACTAATGACAACGACAAACTAATTTAATGAAACTTCAAAAACTCACTGACGACATAAAATTATTAAGCGATCAGTTTAAATTACGTATTTTTTCAAAACATTATACACATCAAAAATAATTATATAAAACTTATTTTTATTTTAAAAAACAGTCTATATTTATTAATATTCGATTAAACACCATAGAAATTATTTTTTTAAATTATCTAATTATTATTTATTTAGTTTTTAGGCTCTGCGATCGGAGCTTACCTTAGTTCACACAGTTCGATATACTGGGCGGGACTACGTGACGTAAACTCCATATGAAAAAAAATGAGAATTATTTGAAACATAGTCCGACCTCTATTTACGTAAAGACAGATGGCTCGCTGTGGTATATTTTTTAAAACCTTTACAGATTATTTTGGTATATTGTCTGTGTAATTGTGTAATACATTCCTACACATACGGCATCTCTCGATGGCAAAATAAATTATTTTATATAATATATTATTATAATCAAGTGATTATATAAATAAGTCAATATGCAATTAAAAAATATTTTTCTTAAGAAGGTAGGCTTCAAATAATCGCCTACTATGGAGTCTTCGCCACTGGTAATGATATATTATATTACACGAGACATATATTTTATTATTTATAATTTAATAGTTACATTTCAGCTACTCCAATCACTCTCTACTCTGCATTGCAGTGGCGAAGGGTGGAGGTAGGCTGTTAAGATCTAACATAAATAATGCACGTTAAATTTTGTTAGTCATACGTATTTGTTTGCATTGAACTAAGACTACAATTTATAGATGGTGTTGGTTAGTTTTTAAAAATCAATTAAGCCCTACTTAAACCAAATCATAATAGTTTTGGTATACTTTAGGCGATCCGACAAAATTATAAATACTTTTTCATTCATACTTATTTGTTTTAGTTGAGTTAGGAATACATATTTCACATATTGTTGGTTCATTTTTTTAAATTCATTAAGCCCTGTCTAAACCAAACTATAATATATTATTCTATCTACAAAATTTCAAAAGTTATGTATGATTTAATTGCATAATTTAAGATATTTTATAGATATACGAGTATTTTTTGACTATTTTTTAATCGCTTGGTTTGAGCAGGGTTTAATTGAATTTTAAATATTAACCAACACCGTCTGTAAATTGTAGTATTATTTCAATGAAAACAAATAAGTATGACTGACAAAGTTTAATGTGCACTATTTATGCGACATCTTAACAGCCTACCTCCACCCTTCGCCACTGCTGCATTGCGTATCTACTTACATATTATTGTGTATTTGCACGATATAACTAAGCATATAATAAATTAGAAATTTGTCATATTCAATGACAAATTTGGTGATTAAGTACTTGTTATTTTGGGCCGCGGTTTGTGCATCACTGCTCTAAGCCGGTTATCATATCTAAACTCGCCTCATCTGCCGTACAGCCATAAATCAAATCTTCCAAGAACGTCGATCTGGTGTCGCATATGAATACCGCGCACATCTACCTAGTGACAATCGCACATAACCTTCGAAACGTATAAATATTTGGATGTGGCGATCGGCGAGCCGGTATAGGAATGACCAATTCGTAGGTATTTGTATGCGTGCTGGCGTCTTCGACCCGAGAAGCATGATTGCAGCAGCAGATGTTTTTTTCAAACTAAACAGTTACATTCAACCAATCTGCTGAGCTCCATTTGGCAACGCGTGTTTTGTGAATAACGATGACGTCACATCTACGTACTCGTCACGTTGCAGGCGAACGAGTTTTGATGTGAGAGCCGGCTAAACGAAACATTTTACCACCTGGCAACATCGCTACCCATTTAATCGTCATACGAAATAATTTAATCATAAAACTCAAGCTCTGAACGGAGGTCAACCGGAACCGGTTTTAGACCACATTATCCCACATAAACTGTGCACCCCAACTCCTGGCCGTAAGTGAAGGGTTAATATTATTTTTTTTACATTTACATATATTATTATTATTATCGTGTTTTATGTAAGACACTGTGGCAAAAAGGAACAATTCCAAATGATAATATAAGACGAACTTGATCTAAAAGAATACATATTGCGTAGGTATATATAACACACTACTTAAACTATTTTTAAATCCTAAACAGAGCATATGGGCGGGCCTCCATATCTTGAAAGTTGTGGATACATGTAAGTTGTGCGTATTACATTTCGCAATATCACAGTTCACCGTGAGCTATCGTACTGGAAATAAATGGACGTTATAGCATTGAGATCAAAGAATGATGCGTTGTTCGTGGATCATCGCAGACAGATATTAGATTACATAAGAACATAATTTAATATTTGATAAGTACGACTTGATACTTAGGAGAACCTTTTTGCTAACCCACTTTGAATCATTCTGAATTTTATATTAATATTTACGATTTCATTTTATTTCTAATTTAGGTATTTACTATTTTTCTTTTGTCAAACCCTTGTATTCCGGTGGTTTCTATTACGTATTTTTTAGTATTTTATTTAGACATGAACTTTATATTAATGGCATAATTATGGCCATCGGTTTCCGATACAATATCTCAATGGACTCAATGAGAACTGCGATAAAATCAACTGTATACATACAATTTTACGGATATGGGAAAATTTGTACTAGGCAAAGTTATTAGCACATCTCAAAAATGTAATTTTTTTGATATTACGTTTCTTTGATGTCCAAGCTTCGACTGATAGATATAGACTAGATTTCTGGATATTATTTAGCACCTGATCGCCATCTATTAAGAAGATTATTTATAACTCGATTGCAGAAGAGATATGCTATTTTTTTATTATTACAACGTTTTTCTTAGCTCGTATTCTTATTTGTCCGGTACAAATCTTGCAATCGATTTTTAACTAACTTCCCGACGAGCTAGACATTTGAAACTTTTAGAATATATCAGAACACGATGCCAACGCCTTTTTTAATACTTTTAGCCATCTTTAAGTAGAATTGATTTCATCTTCAGTTAATTCTGTTTTGTATGAAAAGTTATTTCGGAAGAAATCCGTAAAAAGTAAAACTATTATTGGCTGCTAAGTGGGTCCTAGCAACTAAATTATTAATATATACGTGCGTTACTATGGAAATCAATATGTCATGTCAGTATTATTTCTATCAAGTACAAATTTTTTTGATCGTTTAAGCTAGTCAAGTCAAGTTTATATGATTCAACAGAAAATTTAAAAACGTACTTATATAAAAAGTTCTTTTTATCTTGTAATTATTTTCAGACGCGTATGTTGCCATTTCAATTCTAATAATGATCTCATGTTTTGGGATATTATATTCTTATTGAATATGGCAACTATTTAAGTAGCTCACCCTCTTTACAAGCTGCCCTCAATGTGCAGGTGAACGTTTTCAACATTTTGTTTACTAACGACATTCTGCATACAATAAAGATTTTCTGAACGCTATTTAAAAAAACTAATAAACCAAAAGAACATACAACAACTTAACTGTCCAGCGCAGAGAGGCTGTATTTTTCAGTCATATTTTCCGCAATGAGAAGTATGATCTACTCCATCTCAAAACAAAAGAAACGTTAGAGGGCAACAGAAGCGATCGTATAAAATTCCTCCCTTTGTTACGTAACCCTTGTAAATGGCCAATGTCCAAGGTATTAGTGATCTGATACAACTGTGTCATAATAAGGAAATGTAATGCAATTAAACCATCAACATTTGATAGAACATAGGTACAGGGACGGCTCTACCTTAAGGGTTCATAGGGACCATCCCCACATCATTATCATGTGGAAAAATGCGTAAAAAACATCCGATATTTTTATCATTGTCATAAAATACCTACCTAATTAAATGATTAAATAAATTATTTTATTTATTTTACCTATCTAAACCTGTCGCAATTTTAGAGAGATATTTATTATTATTATGCAAATAAATAAAGCAATAATTGTAAATTATGTGATAACATAATGATGATTATGCGGTATTAAAATAACTTATTAAATTAAATACGCCCTATTTCACGGTGACATATATGTACAAATTAAGAAAGCTGGTGATCGGGGTCACTCAGTCCCATCCCGTCGCTGCGGTACAAATCTCTTTCTACAAATTATGTGAATGCATTAGCGTTACTATACGCATAGTAGGGACCGAATCAAATGACCCCATAGGTTAGTAAAAACTCTCGTTGTATGTTGTTGTTCAAAACTGATTATGGTAAATCTATAATAACTATTATTATTAATTAAGTTAATATTTTTAAGCACGATTTTTAGATGTGATTAAGTAACGACTCACATAATCATATTATTATTTATTCGGAAAAAATACTCATTTCCTCTTTAATAAAATCATATATTATTAAGTTAATGTATAATAATATGAGAATGTAGGTAGGTATGTATATTTGATAATAATTAATGGTTTAACCCCACCACCTAGAAAGTCGTCGAGCCGCCACTGCATAGATGTATACCAAAGGTAAATTATGAATAAGTCAAAATAGCTACGATAGATGACTATATACTACATAACTACAGCTTGCGTCAACTTATAAAATATTAATTTATCTATGTCTAGCAAATCAATCATAATAAAAACAATGCAAAATCGTCATTAAGTGGTACTAAAAGCTGTTAAGACTGAGTCTAGTTATAATCGAAACTATTTGCTTTCAACGATCTTTGGAGTTCAAGTATCCCCTTGTCCCTATAAATTTACCTATTATCTATGGTCCGCAGTAACACATTATTATTGTGATTCAATTTATGCATATTTATTATTCATGGTCCGTTTTATTTAGAAATAAACACAGCACGTTTGTACGCTTCCATCAACTTTCACAATTAACACCTATCTAACTCACTCTAAAATACTCGTAACATACGTATATTATTATAAATAACACAGAAACGTAAGTCCATCTAAATCAGGTTCTCGGTAGTCTATTATTTTTCTATCGCCACAAATTACTAATTAGTCATTAATATCTATGGCTGTTGTCCAACACACCCTGCCGATAAGAGCCGTAACTAATTTTATGGGCGATAGAAATTAGAGTACAATCATTCTAAATATAATTATATTTTAAATAGCAATTGATATTGTTATGGTGTTTCGAAAACAAGGTAGCTTCCATGCTGGCTTAAACAATGTCGCAGTGACTGTGAACCATTGTGTTGATCCGCTGTATCATCATTTAATGCGATGACAGGTCTTACCACTATATTATGAAATAATCGAAGAATCTCAATTGCCACGAAAATGATGCTTGTGCAAACATTAGTTCTCCATATTTTGATCAGAGAACAGGATGAATCAGTCAATCATCCAGAGGCTCCAAGTTAAAGAACGGCTATATGTCTTAGATGCATTCTGCAATTCAGTGGTTAAGGGGGGACATGCTCAGCGTAGGGCAAAATGGAGCTTTTGTTCTTTTTTCAAAGCATGATCCTGGACATACCTTAAATGTTGTAGATAATTTATTTATATAATTTTGAAGCCTTATTATCCTTCATATTTATTTTAAACATTTGATGACTGCATAAAGTATTTTTATTACATAAAATAGTATTCTTTTAAATCTCTCGCTCTAATGTTTTAGAATATAGTCATATTGCAGTGCATAAATGTGCAGTGGTGTTTACAAAAACCGTTAAAAAATTTAAAAAAACCGTTATCGTTAAAAAAAAGTCGGTTAGGTACATGTTAAAACACGCGCGTTAACATCATTTTACTCCCTACTTCAATTATAGTTTGTCAATTTATGGCTACGGCCGTATGTTGTAGCTTAACCACTGGGGAATGCCAAAAGAAATGGCGTATTTCAAAAAAACAACACCTAATTCTTAGGTCAATAATTATTATAAAGCAACCATTATTCGTAGGATGTTTATCACACTTGAATGGTCAAAGACATAGCTTATAATTATTATCTTTAGAATTATATTCAAATGTGTTAATCTTGCCATTTTTGGAATAATAAAATGCCTAATTCTTGTCAAATTTGGGATCACAGAGATTATCAATATAATTTTTTATCGTAAATATTTCACTATAATAATGTCGATATAAATTATTCTGATGGTTTTATAAATGCGTTTAAAAATTAATAAATGTAAAAAATCTTAACACAATTTCATATTGAAAAGAGGTTTCAAAAAATAGGTTGACATTCAAATAGGGACACGTCCAACGTTGTTGACATTCGAAATGAGACATGTCACTTTCAGCTAATGGCGGGACTGTACTGAGTCACGTGACCAAGTATGTTGTCATACAATCTGACAGTTTGGTTTTTGTCGCGTGCGTGTTTTCACTATGTGTTTTTATTTGAAAAGTTCATTTATCTCTGAGGAGTGAATAGTGGACATGTCCAGTTTTGAAAAATAACCACTGAATTGTTTAGATATATTATTCGGTGCGAACCAGATAACCTGGAGAGATTGGTAGTTTTGGGATAGCCTCCAGGGTAGATGAATTAAAGGAAAAGCAACCTAGTGAAGTAGCTTACTGTGAGTAGACTTCACGTCTTGAGAGAAGCAGGGTACTGAGAGGAGTGGAGTCTTGGTCACCAAGAAGAGAGATCATCCTTTTACATTCAAGATAGATCAAGTCTAGCAAAGAGAGTGTATCTATATTTTAAGCATGTATGTAAAATCAGCTGAAATCGTTTGTATAATAAATACTATATGACTTAAAATACGTACTATTATATAAATTGTGAAACGAGTATGGCAACACAATGTGATGACACAGGATGAAAAGGAATTTATTGCACAGTGAGGGAAGGGTTAATTTGTACAATATATGTATACAATTCGTGTTATTCGCTCGCACATCTAAACTCGCCCGTCTGCCGCACGACCATAAATCAAACCTTCTAGGAACGCCTCATTGATGTTGCATATGAAGACAGTCACGCGACGTCTAAACAGGAATGCCCAATTCGTAGCGTGTCACTGGTGGCTTCGACTCACAGCCCGAGACGCGTGAGATTTGTTGCTAGCAACACTAGATGTTTTTCGCATTCCACCAATTTGCGGAACTCCATTTGACAACGTGTGTTTTGTAAATAGCGATGACGTCACATCAACGTATTTGACATGTTGCAGACGAGACGAACTCAGATATGAATCAACCATGAGTTGAACCATACATTTTCAAAATATGCATGTTACTTACGGTGAGCAGCGTTGCCAATTTAGCTTTTTTGCCAGATCTATCATTTTTCGATAGGTAGCTAGCTTGCAAAAAACGAATCGGGCTTGTGGCGTTTTTACTAGAATTTTTGATGCCTCCAACAGCTTTTATTTCTTTTCATGCGCATATCAGTTTGTTGCAGGTCGGTATGTATGTTAGTAGCGTGAGAAATAAAACAACATAGTTTAACACGGTGAAACAATAAGAGCATACATGGCCTTATAGTGAAATGGTATCATAATATAATAATCGATTTTTTCCCTTTTATTCGATATGCGAAGGGAAAGAAAGGTGTTGAGTTCGTTCTTGATAGATAAAGTAAATTTACTTGCAATTATATTTTAACAAAATCTAGCATTTTTTCCTGCCAGATAGCTTGTTGTCACGGGTCTAGGACGATTTGGCGCCGGGACAACTAGACGCCACGCAATTCAAAAATAAATATACGTTAGGTACTTATACGTACATTTAAAAAACATATTTAATATTATTATTTATATTTAAATTATTTTATTATGATTTAATAGTTGGTAAGAATTTAAATATGCACATGTAAATAATGATTTTATCGTGCATATGTGTAAGTTCCAACGAAAAAAGAGTTTTTAATTTTTATATAAAGCCTTAGGCATGGTCATTCTCAATCCGCAATAAACAAACATTATTTTAAGAGTAAAATGAATTAAAACTACCAAGTAGTAGATATGAACTTATTAAAATTCCTCGTCTACGTTTTGTTTACGTTTCTACGACAATGCGACGTCCAGTTGTCCCATTCCCTGCTTTCACACCCCGTCTGGCATGTTTATGTCAATGAAAGTTAGCAATACTGACAGTGAGGTGTCTAAAATGACCAATAGTTGTCCATACATGCGTTAAATTGAATAATAAATAATGCGCATGTTATCTCTAAGACTTAGGTTCTGTAATTTCGATACGGTGAAAAATGTGTGGATACAGATAAATGGTGGAATGGGCCGAATTGAGTTCGATCGCCGCTCATGATGAAGCAATAAATTTAACGATCGTAGCAATAAATCATCAACGCCTATCGCCGTTGTTTTTATTGGTGGAACATTTTTGCAGGATAATCAAAACTCGTATCGATAAACAATATTTTATTAGGTGTACAGTTAAAAGTCTATACCAGACCCAATAGAGAACGCTACTTACATCGATTGGGAATTAAGTGTTTGTGCGCCAATGCTCTTTAAGAAAGAAATCGCAAACATTAGTCTCAATCAAAGATTTTAAACATACATAACTTGAAAACACCTCAGATATAATTATCCACTAGAAAAAATCACATGACGGGATTCGAAGCCGTTTATCCACTGGTATCGCGCCAATATGCTTTAACAAATTAAGCTACAGGCCTCTTACCTAATTGCGATAATTTAAACTAGTATGTCTTACATGAAAGGCCTTATTATTTGACTATTGGTTTTTGTATTTTAAATCAAGGAATATTAATTGCCTTAATTACTAACCGGCTCTCGCCAAATATTTAGTTATAACGTCTACTTAAACTTGCTAACATTTTTTTTAAATGTGTTTTCAAGTTACATATTCGCACATGTATTTCAAAAGTGACACAACTCAAAAATCAGTGTTATTTAGTTATAACTAACTATTCACGAGTTTTCGAAATGATTCTCTATGACTCATCAAAAGAGTAGGAATTTACCTTCAGAAATAGTCGGGCGGATGGCGCATGTGTCATCCTTGTTGTTTCAAACCCGTGGTGAATGTGTGTGCCGATTTAAGTTCAAAACTATATTATCTTGAGTTTGGTCATTTATAAAGGCAAAACGTAGAGCTTTTAGACGCAACATTTAGAGTGAAGACATTTTTGTTGGTATAAGTACCAAAAAAAATGTTTTATTTCGAATTCTGTCATTTTAGCTGATACAAATAAAAATCAAAGGTGCCACAACTCAAAATAATTCGTTCTTTGTGAGTTCACCGAATTTCAAAATCGTCACATCTCAAAAAGAGGGATCATTACATTTGGATATACTATTTATTTTGCAAATATTCTTCTACATAGCTCAGAAACAGTTTTTGGCCTTTTTCTCAAAATTCCGATTTTTGAGTTGTGTCACTTTAGAAATACATGTGCGAATTATGTTCAATATATGGAATGTTACATTCTCAAATCTTGTGAATTATTCGTTGAATAAAACAATTAATTTATCAAAGATGTTAACTTAACCATTCATTAGATTAAAATTTGTCGTTTTTTGTTTCAATTTCATACATTTAGGTTTCATCTCTATAGAAGAATGTTTTTCTTTATCATTTTTGCCAATCCCCGTTTATAGATTAAACCCTTTTCACCACAATGTATGAGTCCTTGTTTATATTCTGGTTCTAAATACCAATTTTTGGCCATCTCTAGTAGATAGGCCAAACACAAACCTTGAGGCCTAAACTAAATGCTTAAATCGCGCTTAACACAAATTACTAATTGTCAATTCAATTCAATTCAGTCAAGTCAATTCAAAGTCATGTCAATTCAGAACTATTACCGACGCGCATGGTTTATCTCGCAATTAATAGCACTACCCTAGTCCTCACTCATCTGATGTTTAATAATAGTAACATGGCCTCCACAAGGGGGGGCTTACAGGGCTCTAGCCAGAGGGCCCGGGCTTAGGAGGGGCCTGACGTGACAAGTCGACCAGTTAAATGAGATACACACATCACAAATTTGCTCTAATAGTTTTAAAAAAAGTCGTCTGCGGCGCTATTTAAAGAGTGGATTTTAATGTTACATCTATTTGTAGTGTGTTTCCTGACTAATTAAAATAACTATTTATCCAATATGTGCGAAGGATCGCATGTTACTTAGTTATCACAAAAGGGGTCGCGATCAGTGCTTCATAATAATATGATGCCGAGTGCTGACAATTCAAGTGTATTTATTTGAAAATTCCAAAAATCGCCAAAAAAAAACACGGAATAAACTATATTTTACATTTCACTGGAGTTTCATGGAATACTATTTAGAGAATACTACTGTAGAACATTACACTGCCCTAAACCTTAACGGGGGTCTATAACGATTTGGCACCGGGATAACTGGACGCCACTCAATTCAAAAATAAATAGACGTTAGGTACTTATACATACATTTAAAAAAATATTTAATATTATTATTTAAATTTTATTTATATAAAAAAAATAAGAAACATTTCAAAAGCCACAGATGCTCTAATCCATGCTCAAAGACTTAAATGGAAATGGGCGGGTCATGTAGCGCGACTACAAGATGAGAGATGAACAAAAATAATTACTTCATGGAACGGCCCAAAAGAGAAACGCTATAGAGGAAGACCCCATGCCAGATGGCAAGACGACATCATAAAGACAGCGGACCCAAATTGGCTACAAATAGCCAAAAACCAGTCCAGTGGAACTCTTTGGACGAGGCCTTCACCCGAAGATGGGTTCTTAGAAACCAATCAAACTAATAACATATCATTGTTTAATTTATAAACATCATCTAATAGTATTATATACAAAATAATAACTCTTAATATATATGTATTATACAAAAATAATAATAATTAATTTTATATAAACTAGAAAATAAGTAAATAATACAATCATAGATAGATATATATATATATATATATATATATATATATATATATATCCTGGCGTCCAGTTATCCCATTCCCACCTTAACGATAGGTTGAGAGGCCTGCTAAACATCGAGGCCTGTGGACCCGATTCAGGATGTGGGGGGGGGGACATTATTAGTAAGTTAAAGTTTCCATATCGCCATAAGAAAACTCTTAATCCTATAATTTGAGAATTTTTAATAAAACTATTTTATTAATATTACTATTAATTAATTGCAAAATTCAACAGGTATTCCAGGTGTTAAGTGGGCAATCTAAAAATCTTAGATGGAGATAAATAAAAATTAGATCATTCTCCATTTCTCGGTATATAAGAGCATTGCGCTTATGACGCTGCCCAGAACTTACTCGTTTACCGAATTCGTTTTTTTTTTGTTTTGTTCAATTATAATAATATAATTAAATTTACGAGAATTGTGTGTTATACTATACGCTCGGCCAGGCGGCTCGTATACGATGTCAAAAAACACCGGCGGCCATTTGTATGTTTTCCGAAAGCTACGTGGAAATTGTTTATGGTATTTTTAATTAAGAAAACGAGGATGTTGAATTACGATCATCGTTAAATTTTAATATATATTTTATTGATTTTCTAACACACTTTGGAATCCAGTGAAGTGCGCTGCTACACAGATTCTTGCTAATAATCTATATAGAGTCGCCAAATCCTCTATGGCGACTTTTTCTATCACAATAAACGGTTTTCACTTCATAAACCTACAAAACAAAACACACGTATTTTCGGTAACCGGACAAAGCAGAACACGACAAAGCAGAAAATGACAACAGAACATGACAAAACAGAACAGTGACAAAACAGAACAGCCAGGGAAAGAATGAAACATTAATTTTTGTGGAATCTATTTAGGTTAGGTTAGTTTAGGTCATTGTTTCGTTGTACCTAGTCACCCAATCATTTTGAACATATTATATTGATTAAGATGAGATATCATAAGCTTGCCGGCAACACTTTGTATAATTTGATTTATTATGGCGTATTGAAAATCTATGCTATTAAAAATCTATCAAAATAACAGAGATAGGACAATTTATATTATTAAATTTATATTTTTCCTGAAAGTTCATAGTTATATTTATCGTTGTTTTGTCATTTTCTGTTTTGTTATGGAACCGTATTTTCTGTCATTCGAATTTTAAAAAATAATTAATTTAAATGAAAAATTAGTTTGGTACACAAATATATTATTAAGTACAAGGTATTTTTTGAGTGTCTATTCAATTTCTGTATTTAGATTTTTTTATTACTTATTATACACCATAGCCCTTGCTTTCTCGTGAAAGGTGGTTCTGTTATTACATAAAGATATGCTAATTAAATATTCTGTATGTCCGAGAGGCTATTCATTAAGCAATATGGTTATAACGTTTGATTAAATGTAAAATATAAAAAATACTAGAGTAATATCAAATTACTTATTTTTTAATTGCCAAAATTCTACATAGTAGCACATAATTTGAAAACATCTCATGCATAATAAAAAAAATTGTAGAAAAAATATAACACCGACAGACTTTGAACTTGTCTCCGCTGAATTTGAGCCAGTGTGCTTTTTCAATTAAACTACGAGTATCCTACTTAATTACGATGATTTTAACTAGTAGCTGTTATAAATATGAAATGCTTATCGAATTGCGTTATAATGTTGGCTTTCGGTGTTAGAATATTAAATTAGGTAGGTATCAATTAATTCCTTAATTACTAAATCGCGGATCACTACATTACATTATTTAGTTTTATAACGTACTTAGACTTGCTAATAATTTAATAAACTTATATTAGAATTAGAAACATTGTTTAGTGTTCTTGTATTATTTTGTTGTTTAGTATTTACTTCGTGGGGTTTTTTTGAGGAACCGAACTCCAACAACCCATTACTGTTTTTAAAGTATTAGGCACTTATTAATGATATGCCACACAATTTTCAAGGTGTTACCATCACATAGACAGCAGCCATCGTCATTTAGTTTGATTTTTTTTTAAATAGGCTGGCTCTCAATGCTGTGTGGCCTGTATGAGTTCGTATGATATATTTTTATTCTTGATAATAGTGGTGACGATGATTATTAAAATTATTACAATAATTTTAACATCACAGAAGCATGGTGTAAATTTCAGTATTAAAACTTGATAAAGATTACAAAGTAGGGAAACACATGTTATAAAGTTATTGTTATATTTGTTGAATAACTCATGTGGTAATCTCATTTTATCATTAATTACCAAAACCCTGAATGTTTTAAAAATATATTATGCTTATATTATAAACTACATAAAATTCTCCGTACACCACTGTGTTAGTAATCACAAATAATTTATTTTGAAAAGCATTATTTTAACCTGTCAATTTGTTATTATTATTAACTAAAAATAGTTGTCATGAGTGTAATCCATAATAGTATTATTGACTCAGGCTACTTGATATTGGATTATTTTAACTCCAGGCATTTATTTATCATCAGTAAATATGTAGACAACTTCATTATGTGGATAGGAAAAATGTATGTCATAAATTATGATCACTAAAGTTTAACGATCACAATAATATATAAAGTTACTAAATTAATATTTTGTGTTGTCAAAAATCTACCGAAATGTATAAAAGTTATTTATAATCACTAATCAATTACTATCGGATACCAAAAATATAGGATCCAGAATACTGTGTATTTCATACACAACAAAAATCAGTAGAGCAGTTTTATCATACTCGTAATACATTTTCAGTGAATTGTGAAATCTTCCACATTATCAGATCAGCTAGCTTTTCTGAGATTTCTGCTTTACAAAATTTGAGGGATTCGTGAGTTGTTTACGCACAAAAAAAAAAAATTAACAGGGCATAATCCACTTAAATAGTTATCATGTTTTACATTTATGAGACTATAATATTATTATGGTCAATGTTATTGACACAACATTTATATATGTATGTATGAGAATGTATGGATGAGGATTTAGGTATGTATAGGTGTGTATATGCATATATATTATATTAGGTGAGTTTATATATAATATATTAGGCAAGTTTATATGTATTTTTTTTTTAAATAATGTTATAAAAAAGTAGGTACCATGTAAGAGTATTATTAAAGACTAATATCTCATTAGTTAACCGCATTAATTATTTTTCTTAGAATTGACGATTTACACCTCTTGAATGTAGTATTTTTATTGTTCATAAAGAATAATGATCTATTATTAGGTTTTGACGATTTATTATAATATGCTATCGAGTGTATTGTTATTAATAAGATAGGGTTTTTACTAATTAGTTTTTTTACTGATACTTCAACTATTCATAATTTGTTTATTGTATTTTTTGTGACACCTTTGACTTGATAAGTAGGTAATGGAGTTTTTACCTACTTTATTTTATTGATTTATTATATAAGCTAGAGTTAAGAGTGTTCGTTGTTAGTGTGTGTTTACCACAGAACAGATAATAAATAAAATACCAACAGGCTATATTCAATACGCTGCATGGTGAAGCAGGCTTTTGAATGTGTGAGTGTCCTACGAAAATGAAGCACGCATTATGCACGTGCAATAGAGTGTGTAATACACCAACATTAAATGAGCGTAAATGCATAAACCGAGAGCAGTTTTCAGTATTCGACGTTAAACGTATTCTAGACACTCGTCGCTATAGGACTGGTTTCCCGAATATCCGTTTTTGTCGACATCGACCTCTTAATGCAGAATGTTTTTTATATCTAATTGGACTAGAACCATCCCTTTCTTTAAATTACTTTGTAATGGTAATGAATACATCATTCATATGCTGTAAAAATAACAATTTAAATATCTCCATGTATTTAAATATAGGATTATGAAATTTGTTTTTCGTCTCCTGAACATTTGGTCTATTCGGGAAACCAATTTACAGCGACGAATGTGTGTAAGTTTAACCCGGATTCATCCTTACTCGAGTCGGTTATCTGCTATCGCCTTACCCGTTGTGTATTTCAGTTCCCATTATTTCTGAGTTCCCTGGTATTTACCTTGGGTGAGTATACACGGCACCTGAAGGTGCCGAAAGGCGAAACCCGGGTCGCAAAAAACGACTTAAATGTAATAGTACAGAGCTTGAATCCATTAGAATTTAAATTCAAATTCCATCCAGTACCTTCAGTCGATAGTATTAATATTAACTAGTTATCGATAAAATATAATCGAAAATATTAAAAAGGTATTATATAAGGTATAAATTTCATTTTTCCTGGATAAATAAAATAGAAATAAAATAGCAGTATCTGATAAGTAGCATCATACTAATTTTGTCATAATTATGACAACATTCTTCAAAACGATCCTTTATAAGAGGCCATCCATGGACTGAAATCGTATGCGGTTTGGATCCGTGTGCTATACTAAACTTATGATTTTTGTTCACGAAAATATATTTTCACTAAATTTGTAAGTGTAAGTGTATGGTATAAACGGATACGATCAGATGCCTATAATATACTTTGTGATTTTCAGTTAATTCTGTTTTGAATGAAAAGTTATTTCGTCACCATTATTGGTTGCTAGGGCTCTGGGGCCTAGCAAATAAATTATTAATATATACGCACGTTACTATGGAAATCAATATGTCATGTCAAGTACAATTTTTTTTGATCGTTTAAGCTATTCAAGTCAAGTTTATATGGTTCAACAGAAAATTTAAAAACGTTGTATATAAAAGGTTCTTTTTATCTTGTAATTATTTAGTATTTATCTTATTTAGTAAAACAAATGAGCGGGAATATTGTCATTTAAAATTTTAAATAATTACAAGATACTTATATAGGAAAAATAATGTGGTCATTTAAGGATGAAGTTGAACTTTTTTTTTATACTCCTTTTCCACGATCTGGGAACACTGCACTGAAATTAAATCTTTTACCAAATATATAGGAAAATAGGAGGTAATCTTCTTAAGGTTATTTTTAACAGAATATAGTCATTTTAGAATGAATTTAATTTGATACATGACAATGGTTAGTACATTCGTATCCGGAAATTTGTACGTAAACAGTTCACCGCAGGACACTTATTCGTGCGCCACAGTACGTGAAACATGAGTTCGTGTAACATTTAATCAAATGACGGTGAAATGTTCAACGAAGAACTCGTCATTTGATAAAATGTTATACGAACTCATGTTTCACGTACTGCGGCGCACGAAAAAGTGTCCTACGATGAACTGCATACGTACACCTTACATGTAACCTAGTACATTGAACGTCTTTATTATATTGTATTTCCAATTTAATTCATCCAATAGGGTTTCCATCATCATGGCCAATATAAGTGAATTCTTTTAAATGAACCGTACCATACAAAGGATGTCTAAATCATTTTGTATTACCTCCATAATTTGCTAATTATTCCAGAAATATTTTATAATGCTTGAATTGGTCAGTAAAGAAACATCATGACATATTCTTTACGTTGGCACTATTATCTTTTTTACCATGTCCATCCCTAATAAGATGTCATGGACCTCTTATTAGGGTTGGTTACCTTATTAACAGATTTTATTTTTACGAGAAATGGATGTTAACCATAGCTATTAGTTCCATACTCTGACTCGTACACAAATTAAAAAACAATATGTGTACTTTCCAGGCCCAGGATTCGAACCTGGTACCACGATGTTATAGGCCGACCCTTAAGTCGCGCAGCCATCGTAGGCATTAGTGAGCTATTATTTTTTACACACTAGAAAAAAAATCTCGGTGGCAGTGCCACCTGTGAACATTATCGGATGTGGTTAAGTTCTGCAATAACAACTGTATTTACATTTAAACTCTATTACAGCCAGTGACATATTAGTGTCATTGATTACAGCCGTATCTTTCCGTCAATCTGTCACAAATTAATTATAGAATCGTTTAATACTTTCTATATACTCGATACGCTAGTATTGAACTGTAAACACCTGTCAAACTATTATAAGAGTATCTTGTTAGTTATTTTATTTCGCGATCCTTGTACTACTCCATTTGAGTGGGAATAGAATAGAACAAAATGGAGTTAAATGAAATAGTACAAAACTTAAATCCATTAGAATTTAAATTCAATTTACATCAAGTACCCTCGGTCGATAGTATTAGCATTTTTATTTCGTTGAGAAATAAATATGGGAAGCGCAAGTGGGAAACCCGTTGCAAGTGTTGCAATGCAGTATTGATTTGCAGTTAATTATTTACTATTAGCCTTTGTAACATTTTTTCAGGTTTACTTTCATAATAATATTTAGGTTAAATCTACATATTATACTATGAAGGTTGTGTTCGACGTCTCTGCTTGTGTTAGTTATTTAATTATTATCAACCTATTGTTCAATTTTAATGTATTATTAAGTTGTATCAAGTCAAGTGTTGCCACACAATAAATAACAATGCATCATTTATTACTGGACGTATTATATTATTACGACACTGTGTGTTTATTCTACCTACATTTCAGTAAGGAAAAGTGCTTCCAATGATAAAATTAATGTTGCCATTGTTTTATTTTCGTGAAATTAAGACCTATAATATGATCACATTATTATTAAAGAATTTTCTGCACCTGTGAGTTGTGTTGGTAAACTATAAATGTTCGCTGGCTTAATAAGATATTATTTTTAGTTAAAACAATTAATATACATAATTTGGAAACGCGCCAAAAACATACTTATTCCGGCCAATATGACTTATCAATGTTTGAGACTTTCGCGGTTGTTTTTTATCGTAATAGATTTTTGGGTTTCCACCGCGTTTACTTCTTCCTTTTTTCCTCGACGTTTCGACCGACTTAAACACTATAGGATGATAGTGATGGATACAAGACATTGATTTCGAAACCAAGATACTGGGTCGGAATAAAGGATATTTCTCACGATTGGTAAAGAAGGCCATCGAAATCCATAGAAAACCCTGAAAATATTAATAAGAATGATGGGTTACGGTTAAAAACGTCATAGCTTCCGGTAGTATCAGCAAAATCCAATATTCGATCCGTTATCTCTGGTCGTAACGAGTGACACATTACTTGACTTTGACTTTGGATCTTCCTTTTGTGTTCTTGGGGCACTCCGGCGGGTAGCCTCATCCCCTTCGTCTCTATTATTAGGTCGCTAGCAAGGATTCGCATGATTCGACGTGGTGATGTTAGTCTCCGGCCCTTGATGGGGGCCGGGAGATGCAGCAGCCTCCTAGGTCAAGTGTTGTTCCTTCGTACAATCCATTCGGGTGGTGATGTGAGTTACCCGGTTCTTGATGAGGACCGGGCGAGGCTGCTGTCTTCAAGTCCAAGTGTTGTATAAAAATATTCAATTTTGAAAATTTGCAATTTCAAAAATTAATTCATATAAGAGTGAGCTTGGAGCTCTCTTCATTCGGCAACGTCCGCCGATTGACACAGCTTCCATGTTTCGCGACATGGATCTTCCAATCTTCTCTTCCGTAGTGGTTATTCATCGGCGATTATTCTTCTTTTTTCTTCCTGTGGTATTCTTCTTCTTCTTCGGGATTTTTTTGCTTTTCTTCGGAGCTACGTCTGGGTTTTTGCCTAGATTGCGTAGGCGGGCATTTACTTCTTCCTCGTACTCTTGGAGGAGGTTGAATGTTAGTTGAAATTCATCGGTCCAGTAGCCTTCGGAGTCTATTGTCCATCTATCATGTTTTATGTATGCTTTAATGTTCCAAAGGTCTTGTTCGCTGTATGTGTTGAATGGTAGTTCTCTCATGATTGTTGTGTTTCTTTGAATCTGTTGAATTCTGGTGGGAGGCTCCCAGTCATCCTCCTCTGTCGTTGTCTGTTTTTTTCTGGAGACAAGCTCCCATCTGTCATCTTGTGGCTCAGGTAAGTCCAGTTCCGGGGTGGTATAGTCCGGTTCCGGGGTAGTATACATGTTCTCGTCGTCTTCGCTGCTGTTGTCAGCCTCCGGCGGCGGTTCGCTCTCCGGGATCTCAGCATTTTCGATTTCCGGTGTTGTCGGGGTTTCCGTTTGTGTGGTCTCTGCTGTTTCGGATATCGGGGATTCCGGTTCCGGGGTCTTTGTTTCTGTTTCAGCGGTTATTGCAGATTTGCTCTCCGGGGATTCTGTGTTTCGTGTTCCGGAGTTTCAGTTTCCAGTGACTCGGAAGCTTCGGTTGTGGGATTTTCCGTTTCCGGGGTCTCTGTTTTTTTGATGATGATGATTTCCGGGGGCTCTGTTGAGATGATCGGTCTGGTCGGTGAGTGTGATATGACCGCGATTTTAGGTTCCGGTGTCTTGGTTATTGTTTCTTCAGTCGGGCTGATGTCTGCTTTCACTTTCAGTGGGACGGAAGCAGTGGTGCGGTCCATATCCGGCGAGGTCTCCTTGTGTAGTATGGGTTTGTCGGCGTTGTAGTTGTCTGTCTGAGTTTGAGTAGTCGTTGTCGAGCTGCGCATTGTCCTCATGTTGCTGGTATTGTTGAGGTGTGTGTCTCTGGTGCATCTTCTCGGAGTTTCTACGGTGATTCTGCGTCGTAATGCGAACTGCAGGGTGTGTATCAGTTGCCCTCGGTCGTTGTCGAAGAGTTTGACTAGGACAAGAGGCATTGGATGCTGGCTCCTGCCCCGGGTCATCCTCGTGACGCTGATTATCGGGTAACCTCTGCGGAGGAGATCGTTGGTGATGTCCTCCGTTGATACGCCGATCGGAAAGCCCCTGATGACTACGGATATCCGGTCTTTTTCCCGTGTAGTGAGGGTAACAGGGTCTGCTTTCTTGATCGGCGATTGTGTTGGTCGTCTGGTGATGCGAGTTGGAGATCTGTAGTGTGGCTGGCGGGTTCTGTTGGTCCAGGTGTGAGATAAAATGGTGTCGTGGTTTGTCCTCCAGGAGTGAGTTTGTGCGGGTGTGTCGGTAGCTGTCTCGGCCTCCTCTTGATAAGCAGTCAAGATAAGTAGGTGGAGTGTCAGGAGGTCCCGTAGTCTGGATGGTTTGCGTGAATATAACTTGTTGATCTCGTTGTTGATTTTCTCCATTGTGAAGTCTTCTGTCTCTTTCCTATAGCTGTAGGTAGCTAGTAGGTATGATGTCTGGTCGCTTGTGTAGTTAGCAAGTAGGTAATTCTTGCTTGGTCGTCTTGAAGTCTTCTGTCTCTTTCCTATAGCTGTAGGTAGCTAGTAGGTATGATGTCTGGTCGCTTGTGTAGTTAGCAAGTAGGTAATTCTTGCTTGGTCGTCTGGTGATATTTGCAGGTAGGTCGATTGGTCACTTGCGGCGGCAGAAGTAGGTAATACTGGTCTGGTCGGTATCTTGTTGTAAGAAGGTCGGTTGTATGCAGGTATCGGAGTGCGGGAAGAGACGTCCGCTCGCGACGGGTGCTAGACCGCAAGTGACACATTACTCTGAGCAACGTATGCTTTTAGCTAATCGGATCCCTATTGGCATTCTTAGAGCAACGTTTGCATTCATACAACTACACTACACTTCATCATAACACATATCTCTTGATAATGGCCTCTGCAACGAGCCCGAAACGTCGAGGATAGAAGGAAGAAGTACACGCGGTGGAAACAAAAGAATATATTACGATGCTCTACCAATTTAGCGATCTGCGTCTTAACTAACCACGACAAAATTATCTAATAAGTCATGCAATTGAAATACTTTCCAAATTATCAGGCACAAGTTAAACTTTTTAAAGTATCGGATGAAAAGATAAATTTTTAATTTTTATAAAAACACATAAATATAAAATACGTATTTTTTTATTTTAAAGTTTCCTTCGATTAGTTTGGTTTTAAGTTACACCGTATGTAGGTATGATAATACCACGAAAAAAATGCTTGTGCAAACATTAGTGTTCTACATATTTTTGTTTTTATGTCGAGTCGTAGATGCTGAGGGTAAAGTAGAAGACGATTGATGCCTACGAAATGTTGAGTTGGCGCCAAATTCTATGAATATTTTGGACAGAGTACATGGCGAATCATGCAGAGACTCCATATAAACGAACGGCTCTCGACAATATGTCTGAGACGAATTCTGTAGATTTTTGGATAAGCAATTTTTCAAGCGAGCAAGTAAATGGGCTTACTAGGGGCAGCATTTACTCTTCCTTGAGGAAGGATCGAGAGAGGTGGGGTGGAGTCTTGGTCAATCAAAAGATGACTAAATGTCAGGGTGGTCATGATTGTCAGTCATGAAAGAATGGCCAAGAAGAAGAGGAGACGGTACAAGTCGCTTTACAGGAAGCCAGGCGGTAACCACGCAAATATTCATAACCGATTTTGGCAAAATTCATGAATTCAAGAATGAAAACTTAACCTAACCTAACCTAACGAATAATCCAGTATATTAGCTATTTGTTGTTTTCCGCAAGCTTCCTGTAAGCCGACAAGGACCGAAGAGACAAAGTGACAATGTATCTGACACACAGAAATTTTAAGGAGGTAAAGAACGAAGACATTTGTAATAAAACTTATTTGACATTGACATCTCGTTGATTAAAATCGAATAAAACACCTTCTCGCATACCGGATACAATATTTTGCTTTTACGTATCAAAAATTACGCTTTTGGTAATTATGCCGTAGAGGTGGCCATGAGCTTTTATATTGTTTTTTTTTATGTTTACGAAAACAGTCTATTCCATGTAGACAATTATAATAAATACCTATTTCTGTCTGCGCATAGATAGGTTTTTCGATCCAATAATCGTTAATTGAAAATTTGAAATTTCCATACATTTTGATGCACCATTTTCACAAACTAAGATTATAATATTAGGTTCGGGTAGGTTAGATTAGGTAAGGTTATGTTAGATTTGGTTCGGTTTGGTCTAAAAAGAAAGTTGTAAAATATCATGGCCACCTCTACGGCACATTTACCACGATTTTTGTCACTTTAGTCACCGGTATTCAACCTACTGGTAAATTTTGTCCGTTTAACGACCGTAAAAAAAAATAACTTCAAAAATGTTCAGCACTCACTATAAATATTTCAAAATATTCCGAGTATCAACAGAGTGATACATTTTTTTTAAATTCCTTGTCGATGGTCAAATATATGGGAGTGAGTTTATCATTGATAATAGCCGACGGCCGAATGGGAGATGTAATTATTGGGTACCCAGTGTTGCTAGTTACCGAGTATCAAGTTATTAAGTTGTTTCAAATGAGTTTGATACTAGACTTTTAACTAAAGTGGAGCAGCTTGGTGGCAAAGTGGCAATAATCAGGCAAAGCTCACTAACTCATAAGCATTATAATAACAGACGTGTAGAATAATTCTACTAATAGTACTTATTTTTTTAATTATACGTTACTATTTTTGGAATAATAGTAGAACACTGTAGGGAGTTAGTCTTCTAGCTATAAAATATTTTTAGATTTTTCTAAGCGAGGTACAGATTCTCACTTTTCGACATTAAAAACTAGTATCAAAAGTGAGAATCATTTCACGTTCTGGACGTAGAGCATATATTTTCCCGACTTTTTTTGAATCTCGAGAAATCTTGAATTCAAGAATATTTTTTTGTCTGGAATTCGAAATTGATTTCTTGAGTTCTTGTCGAATCTCAAGATATTCACTAAGAAACTCCGTTTAAAATCAAAACTGAGACCTTTTCCAGCAAACTTTTTTCTTGAAAAAAAAATCATAAAAAGGGGTAGTTTTCAATCTTCTTCGTAAAACTGATGTATGATGTATGATGTACGATTTTAAACAAAACTTGGGAGTTAAATAAATATTAAACATATTTTTGTTTTGGATATGTAAGTTTTTGAAACATATTATAGGTACTATAATAAATAAGCATTGATATGCTGGAAAAGTGGCGAAAATACATTTTTCAGAAATCCCAGGGCACTAAAATTTAACCTATCTATTATGTCTACGTACACATTTAAAAGCAATCCATGAATTTACCAGATACGGGATTCAAATAACTGGCAACACTTATTACTAAGAAATTATTGGTCTGTAATTGTAAATAACATGTGTATGTATAAATATAATTTAAACCACACATTGCATTTATTTATGTTCAGTTTATTAGTGTGTATATATAAAAATAAACTGAACATAATGTTTATTCTAAAATTTTGGAATAAGATAATTGCGTTATTATATTGGTATATAATATATGTAAACTGCGTATATTTATTATTCACATTGGTCACATTCGAAGATTGTATTGTTATTCTTTTCACATGTTATAATCATTCACTTCTGTCAAACATGTAGGTATATACTTGTAACATAATATAATTATATTCTTTATAACACTACAACAGCCCAAGAGTCCCAATGATAGTAGTGTAATGAAACAGTAGTATATTAAGTTATAGAAGTGAAACAATCACAAATAATCAGGCTTTCTGAGCATCGCATCCATAATATATTGTGACCTCACCGGGTCGAACCCGGAAGCCCCGGGTGAAAGATAAGTACATTACGCACTGGACTACAGTGGGGTATTTTATGCTACTGATATTTTGTACTAAAAAATACAAAATATTAATTAAGACGGTACGAAACGGAAAATAATTTTCAACTATAGGTGCGACGAAATTTTGGACTCGCTGACAATCGGAGAGCGAACGTCGACCTGTGAGCACGTTAATTTGTTTCGTGATGGCGACGGGGGTATTAATTCTTAAATCGTCTAAAGATGACTAAAAAACGTTATTTACTTGAAAAAGAAAACATTTCAATGAATATATTATTGTTGTTACTAATCAGGGCTCGAAATGGACCGGAACGCACCGGAGCGCCGTTCCGGTTCGTGAAATCTGTAAAGCTATCGCTCCGTCTCGTGGACAAAATAATTTGACAGTCTGAGCTAGATATGGCATATAACAAAAAATCTAGCACAGTTATCTTTATAAATTTGATAACCATGTTAAAATCCTCAGAAAATTTTCGAGCGCTCCGGTTCGTAAACTTTTCCATTTTGAGCGCTGTTACTAATAGAACAATAAACAGAACATTAAATGGACGCATGTTGGATTTATATGCCAAATTATATTTCGTTCAGTACGCGTCATTTGCAGAATCCGCGCATCGCCTAGCCACGATATTTTTAGACCATGTCTCAACTGAGGTATAGCCTTAATGACATATTGACAAAATCGTCTATAACTTTTAATATTGTATTAATATTAAAAACTGTAAAATTGAATAGCAATAAATGAGTAATGAAACAGTATATTCCTAAGCATATCTCAGTAGTGTCACGCGTGATACGATTACCTATACAATTATTACTACACCAATGTACAAATTGTACGCCAAGGCGTGGGTAATAAATTTTAAAAAGATTCTAACAAAACAAGAGCACACCATCGACTATTTTCAACCCGAGACATACGAATCAAATGAAATGATATTGAAAAGGCTATTTGAATCGACATGGAATTTCACTAAAATTATTCTTGGAACTCAAAAACTAACCGTGAGGCTGTTGCCGATAATTTAAGTATTTAGAGTTAACTACGAAGTATGTGTCTATATATAAATAAGTATCTGTGCTTGAATAAAAATTCAAGGTCAGAACACATAAATCACAGAGAAATTTGCATTTTACCTGAAAGGGCATATGAAGCGCTTAGTTTCAAAAGCCCCTAAACCGAATTTAGGTTGATCTGAGAAAAATGAGAAAAACGATTTTAGGTAGCTTTGAGAGAAATGAGAAAAAAATCATATCTATTAAATCTGTGAACTTTATGTATTTATTTTTTAATTCGTTACATTCTAAAGAGTATTTGAAAAGTACACTCAACCATTTTAGCGGGTTTTGAAATTTACCTTAATTTTTGATCATAATATTATGTATTGACGAATTTTGGCGTTTTTTAAAGTTCAATCCTCGTATCTAACTCAAAAATTTTCAAAAACCGTTTTAGGCACTTTTGAAACTAGGCGCTTCATATCTAACTTTCAAATTGCAATTAGTCCATAACATGATTTCGAGACTTACCAACTTTTGGCAGTAAGTCTATGATAAGCATTGTAACAACTATTAGTTTAAATTGTCGTAATTTATAAAGATGTTCGTAGCCTAATTGGAAAAGCATACTAGCGCGAATCAAGCAGATACAGGTTCAACTCGCGTCGGGTGTCGTATTTTACAACGTTTTCTTAGCTCGTATTCTTATTTGTCCGGTGGTTCTTTGTCCGGTACAAATCTTTCAATCGATTTTTAACTATCTTCCCGACTAGCTAGACATTTGAAACTTTTAGAATACATCAAAACACGATGCCAATGCGTTTTTTAATACTTTTAGCCATCTTTAAGTAGAATTGAATTCATTTTCAATTAATTCTGTTTTGTATGAAAAGTTATTCCGACACCATTATTGGTTGCTAGGTGGTCTGGGGTCTTAGCAACTAAATTATTAATATATACGTGCGTTACTATGGAAATCAATATGACATGTCAAAATGACATTTCAGTATTATTTCTATCAAGTACAATTTTTTTTGATCGTTTAAGCTAGTCAAGTCAAGTTTATATGATTCAACAGAAAATTTAAAAACGATGTATATAAAATGTTCTTTTTATCTTGAAAATGTTTTTCTTCAAAATGATTTTTTCTAGTTTGTGTATGCATGAGATGTTTTCAAATTATGTATGTATCTAATTTTGTCAATTGGAAATAGAAATAAATAGAATAACCCAACAGATGATTTTCTTAAATCTTAATTTTTTTTATATTACACTAGTACAGTGGTTCTTAACCTGGGTTCTATCGAACCCCAGGGGTTCGGTGAGTCAGTCTCAGGGGTTCGGCGAAGGTCAAGACACACATCCGACGACACCAGGCAACAGCAGAAGTCACACTGATTTGCAGTAAATATGCATTATTATGTTTTTTGTGTGAAAATCATGTTTTAATGGTTTTGTTCTTTGAACACAGTGATGTTGATGCACAGTTCATTTTGTGCGCCAGTACAATATATACATATGTTTTGAATTTGAAAAAAATCATATTTTATTTTTCCAATTAAGAAGGGTTCGGTGAATGCGCATATGAAACTGGTGGGGGTCAGTACCTCCAACAAGGTTAAGAACCACTGCACTAGTATTATTTATTTACAATACTTATTATTATTATTTACAAGGTATTTAGTATAACTGTGTATAAATAATACATTTCAAGAAATGTTTTAATAAAAGGTTGTACTTGAAACTATTAAAGCTCGTTCGTATTCAAAGCTAAAGCTGTCTAAGCTTTATTTTAAAATGATACGATCCCTTTGTGTAATATTACCTACGCTGAAAGCTTTCCTCAATATCTCGATGAAACGGTGTGAACCGTATAGGCGCTTTTGATTGGATCAACAGAACAGGCAAGCAGAAGTGGCGATTGGCCATTAGTGGCATGTTGTGAATATTCATCAGACTGCTGGCAGTGGCCACAGACCACCTCGCAGGATCCTCCGATCAGATATGCGAATTGTAAGCCCGAGAACATGGTGTTTGGTAGAGTTACCAAAGTTGTTTAATACATCAATATCATCAGCTGAGTTATCATCTTCGGTACTGTTCGGTTATACGGAATACAGCGGAAAACGCATTTTGAAAATAGCCGGATTATTTGTTAGGTTAACTTAACCAAACCTAACCTAACCCAACCTAACCTAACCTAAACTAACCCAAACTAACAAATAATCCAGTTTATCGGCTATTTTCAAAATGCGTTTTTCGCTGTATTCCGTATAACCGAACAGTACCTCTTCTTCTTCTTTCGACCATGTCCAATCCTTTTTTATGATCATACAGAGTGGACGTTTGTATTAACAGATTTTGTTTTTACGAGAAATGGATGTCAGCTATTTGCTCAACCTATTAGGTCCATACACAACAGCCTTCGCAGATTGAATTTATCATGAAGAGACGATTTTCGTGGCTGGGACACGTATTCCGGATGCCGCCAAAGAGTGCGGCACTTCGTACCCTTGTGGCACAGCCTCAAGGGTTCCGTCGCCGTGGCCGGCCCTCCCTCACCCTGCAGCGGTGCTACAAAAGTGACCTACGTGCTGCAGGTCTGACATGGCGGGAGGCGCAGGAGTTGGCGATGGACCGAGGGAAGTGGCGCGAACTTGTGCTTGAAGTAAATAAAAAACAAACAAACAAACAAACAAATATAGAATACTGAAATGTCATTTTGACATTTCATTTTGATTTCCAGAGTAACGCACGTATATATTAATAATTTAGTTGCTAGAACCACCCCCTTCCCTTAGCAACCAATAATAGTCTTTTACTTTTTACGGATTTTTCTGAAATAACTTTCCATACAAAACAGAATTAACTGAAAATGAATTCAATTCTGCTTAAAGATGGCTAAAAGTATTAAAAGATTGCGTTGGCATCGTGTTCTGATATATTCTAAAAGTCTCAAATGTCTAGCTAGTCGGGAAGTTAGTTAAAAATGGATTGCAAGATTTGTACTGGACAAATATCCACCGGACAAACAAGAATACGAGCTAATAAAAACGTAAAATAAAAGGGCTCGGCATTCTTAGTCGTCCTAAGTGCAACACAGTGTCTTGAATTACTTACACACCTACCAATCCATTTTTTACCTTTCTTTTATTTTCCGGTGGTTTGATTGCATACTTTAAAAGTGTTTTATAATTTGTCTCAATGCACGGTGAACTGTGATACGACCAACTGCATACGTACAATCTTCTAGACACGGAAATAATTTTATACTGTTATTTATTACCATAGTAGCTTTTCGTCATTCTCAAACTTTTCAGTATTTCATAAACTATTTCTTTTATTCAAATGAATAATTTACAAAATTTTGAGAATGTAACATCATTCCAAATGTAAATAACGCAAGTAACATTCCAATTCCAAATTTTGGAATGTTACATTTAAAAAAACTTGTAAACCTGTAGACGTTATAACTTAAATATTGTCGAGAGCAGGACGTCGGTTAGTAATTAAGGTAGGTAATTAATTTTCCTTGATTTCATACACAAAAACCGATACTTAATAAATAACGCAATTTAATAAGCATTTCATGTATAACCTTTTTCTTCTTCTTCCACCCTGTCACGTCCCAACATTGGGGCATAGGCCAAGCACAAGTTGACGCCACTTCCCTCGGTCCATCGCCAACTCTTGCGCCTCCCGCCATGTCAGACCTGCAGCACGTAGGTCGCTATTGTAGCACCATTGCAGGGTAAGGGAGGCCCGGCCACGGTGACGGAACCCTTGAGGCTGTGCCACAAGGGTACGAAGTGCCGCACTCTTTGGCGGCATCCGGAATACGTGTCCCAGCCACGTATTACAAGTATAACCTACTAGTTTAAATTATATTTCTTAGATAAGAGTCTCGTAGCATAATTGGTTAATGCACAGATTGGCACGACCGGCGACACCAATGGTTATACGAGTTCAAATCCCGTCGAGGTTAGTATTTTTTTTCTAATTATTATGTTTTCTCTGGGTATACATCTGTGGATCTATTCTATACCTATCGACCGCTAAAGTGATAAAGTGATAAATATTATCAAACTTAGGGTAGGTTTGTATCAAAATATTAGCACTTATTGTAACAATTACACGAAGTTGGTTTTTATTGTTGCAATAAGTGCTATATTTTAACAGCACCTCTCTTACTGCTGTTAAAATAAAGCACTTATTGCAACAATAAAAACCAACTTCGTGTAATTGTTACAATAAGTGCTAATATTTTGATACAAACCTACCCTAAGTTTGATACTATTTATCACTTTAGCGTTCGATAAGTATAGAATAGACCCACTGAAGTGTTTTAAATTATGTATGTTCAATATTTTTCAGTATTGATTTTCATTTCTTTTATTTAGCAACACATTAATTACCAAATGATATTATTCATTGCATTATGTAAGTGCTTTTACAATAATTTAGAAGTCATTGAACTGATTTACCAATAGTAAGTAATATGTAGTAGTTCGTAGTGAAATCAAATAGAGAATTATTTTAAGATGGTGCGGTTGGCCGGATACATAAAGATATACGGTCCATTTCGGAAGCCTATACCGGTGGATCTGCCGGTAACCGAATCATGTTTGAGTGTAGAAACCCGCTCGCAAAAAAATCGCAATTTGCATTTCAATTTCAAATTCTAATTATTTTACGATGTGGTACACCGGCAGTACATTAAAAAATGTAGATACACGAAAATTAAATTATACACGGTGTTTCGAAATATATTTCTTGAAACTATTACGGGTATGTATTGGTTTTTTTTCTTCTTTCACAGTGTTTACATCCTTTTCAGTCATTCGACATTTTGGATTATTAAATAATATGGTACTATGTAAGCTATAAATATACTACGGCCATAGTTGCTGCATTAAGGCTATACCTCAGTTGAGGCATGGTCTAAAAAGATCGTGGTATTAACTTTCTTCTTTAAGCACTACGGTGCATGGTTGCAGCATCAGTACCGTGCGGCTCCGTCTCGGGACGTAATGATCACTTAGCCGGCTCGCACATCACAACTCGCCTCGTGTGCCCAACCGCCATAAATCAAAGCTTCCGAGAACGGGCAGGCGGTGTTCCTTGATAAAACCTCGCACATCTGCCTAGCGATATCGACATTCGCCGCATCGTGGCTGCTCCGAACGCGGCGACAGTCTGGAGAGAAATGGCCGTTTGTGCAGCTGTGCGCTTGCGCGGAGTCGACTTATTTTAGATCCAACATGCAGGCTGTAACAAATGCGACATGTTGCATCTGCGGATCGTCTCGCGTCGCAGTTGCATTGGCCAATCTGCGAAGCTCCATTTGATAACGTTTGTTTCTTGGTTTACGATGAAGTCACATCGACGAATTTGTCGTAAGACGCATGCGGCGAGTTCTGATGTGCGAGCCCTCTTAAAATCACTTCTTTCAGATACGTTTAAAGCGTCATAGAAAGCGGCCGTGCATATCCACGGCTATGCATATATGACGGGTGGTGGTGAGAACTGTTTTATTAGTAACAATAATAATATATTCATTGAAATGTTTTCTTTTTCAAGTAAATGGGTAACGTTTTTAGTCATCTTTTTCAATTATTTGCCATTTCACTGAAGTATCGTCTTAACCCAACAAAACATTTAAAAATAGTAAAAAGTAGGCCAATAGCGAGATTTAATTTAATGCCGATTGTCCAGAATCATTTGGTCAACAACGGCCTCGAATTGGCGCCGATTATCTTCAATGGACGACACCAGACACCAACACAAATTTTGTCATTAACAGCGAACCAATCGAACGTGTGACCCATTATAAATATTTAGGAACATGGGTCAATGAGAAATGAGACCAGTCTCAGGAAATAAAAACTAGAATTAAGATCGCAAGGAGCGTCTTTCTCAAAATGAGACGACTCCTTAGCAATCGAGATCTTAACCTAGGTCTGAGACTGCGTATGGTACGTTGTTATGTGCTCTCAATTCTTTTCTATGGTATGGAAGTATGGACGCTGAACCAAGAGATGTCACGGAGACTTGAAGCTTTCGAGATGTGGCTATATAGACGCAACCTCAAAATTCCTTGGACTGACCGCGTGACAAATGTTGAAGTTCTCAATCGAATGGGGAAGGACCGAGAAGTTCTACGTAGTATCAAAACCAGGAAACTACAGTACTTCGGCCACATTATGAGAGGACAAAAATACAGCATTCCCCAACTTGCCATTTAAGGAAAAATCAATGGGAAGCGTAGCAGAGGACGGCGCCGCATTCCGTGGCTTAAGAACCTCCGTGATTGGTACGAGTGCAGCTCCACTGAACTGTTCTGGGTAGCAGACGACAAAGATAAGATCGTCTTGATGGTGGCCGACCTCCTCTAGGGGATGGCACAATAAGAAGAAGATCTTCAATGGGTTAAAAACACAAAACAAGTTCCCTGGTAAAAGAGTATAATTTACCCATAGTGTAAAAAAATTTAGAGGGCAGTAGAAGAGACGTAGGCAGAAGGATATTCTGTTAGCTATGCAACCTCCGTAAGTGACTGCATCATATCTATGGTGTTTGGGGATATTGTGTGGTATTTATGTAACTAGTTTCAAAACCAACATTTTCTACTCTACAAACAAACTTTCCAAAGGAATATCCGCTTTTGATCGGCCTATTCAATCTAGACCATGTTTGGCAATACATCATAGAAGATGGTACAAAATGGTAGGTCACCATACTAAACCTGTGCGTAAAACACGGTCTCATCCGAGGGCTCCAGGTTTGATTCCCAGTGAAGTTACAATGCATTTATGTGATTGTCTGAAAACCTGAATGCGTAAAAAATGATTATTTCACTTCTACTACTGCAATACTGCTTTACTACACTTGCGCATCTATTCTATACACAAGGCTGCTATCAGCCACTATCGAGGGCAGCGCTCGAAATGGAAAATTTTACGAACCGGAGCGCTCGATGATTTTACGAAAATATTGTAAAATAAATAAAAAAAAAAGTATTTTATAAAAATAAGTGTTAGGTTTTTTTGTTTTATGGCCGATCTAGCTCAGATAGTCAAATTATTTTCCTGAGAAATTTTATTAATCAGAACGGCGCTCCGGTGCGTTCCGGTCCATTTCGAGCCCTGATCGAGGGTAGTTTATCATATTATTTTGTTTTAACAGCACCTCTCTTGGTTGTATTAACTTTTAGAGCGAGATAGACAGTTTTGACTGTTAAGACGGATAACTTATTGTAACAATTATAATACCCAATACATAAATAAAAAGAATAAAAATAATAAATAGTGACATATAATTGATGCCTTTCAGATCCAATGACCGCAGTCATATAGGTACGATAAGTATAATGCTCAGAATATCAGTCCTATGCGACATTTATTTTACCACGGGAAAAACTCGGCTACAAATCGCAATCCTCAGTTTTCAATGAATACGACAAAATATTCATCAGAATCACCAACGCCTTGCGCTACAAAGAATTTTCGAGGGTTTTTTCAAGGCGGTTTCATAGGCCCTGGCCGAATTCAAATTAGCAATACCCAACGCGGATAGAAGAATAGTTTTCAATAAAGCATATTCTCTCAGCCGGCACAATTTTCATTTGACTAGCATCAAGTAGAGTAGTTTGCGTGCCAAAGTCCTTAAAGAAACCTCGATGGTAAATGCGAGGTATCCATAAAGGCATCTAGAAAAAAACACCCAATACATAAATATTATGTTAAACTACCTCGATAGCCATCGATAGTGGCCGATAGCAGCCATGTTTATAGAATAGATGTGTTGGGCCGCATAACTTGTTGTAGTGTTAAAAAGAATAAAGAAATCAAAAAAGCCATTAAATTTAATAGTTCTCTAAGCCATAATAACAAACGTCAATCGTCATTAATATTGAAGATTTTTTTAAATGGAGATGGAATGTAAAAATTAAAAAAAAAACACTGGGAAACTCTGGGAATACTGCACTAATTATTTATACAAACTTTTAGTATTATCTTGCTTGTTATTTCCATACAACAAATTTAAAAATGATACTTATGTCAAGCTGGAAATTGCTTCAGCTATGTATACATGGAAACCGTAATATCAGTTAGCCAGTGGACACCACCCTGATTCTTATTTCATCACATATTGTATTGTTATCATTCTAGTTATATAATAAAATCTAGTTGGACAAATTTACGAACACGGTGTGCAACTAATTATTTGTGAATTTTTCGAACAGGCCAGAACAATAGACGACATGCATATCGATAGAAAAATATTGATTGCCACAAGCCGACAGTTGCATTTTTAATGCCAACTTTCACTGCACAGTCGAAAAAAAAACAAATAATGCAATTATTTTTTGCGTTGTCGCGTGACTTGCTCTATTGTGTATTGTAAGAATACATACCTGGCTTTTAATATATTATATAGATATTGCACGAATTTCTTGCAGTGTCCAGTTCTTTGATTTGGTCGATTAATCTAATCAATTCAATGTAAATATGGGGAAATAAGGGGCAAGGAGTTTATTCTACCCGCTATGTTCAGTTCAATCAGCTGTTGGGTCAATCGAGCCGTCCAAACTAGTCGCTATAAAGGCCAGTTTTATTTATTTTTAAAATTCTGCGACGTTTTACTGTGGACGTGAAGATCTTTTACATATAATGTTAGTCAGTTTTGAATTAGTTTAGTTGTCTTTTGTTTCATGTAAGTATTATTTTTATTTTTGATAATTCTCCATACTATTCTCTAACGTGAGCACATATTTCAGTGCATGGTGACCTCAGTCTTGGCTAACTGCTTCTGAGGCATTCCAAGGCATAAAAAACAGCTGATGCTTCACATCAAGCATATGAACTTGTGATGGGCCCGATTAAGACCGGGTGTGATGCGAGATGGCTTGAATCGGAGGGCATTTTTTGTGTTGTTACTCTATTACTCTCTTACATTATATTTTTTTCATCTAAATACAGAATATTCTTTTATTTACTAATCACAATGCAAACTCTGTAATTTTAGTGTATATTATGGTATATTGACCGATCGCTGTCATGTGCTGTTTATAATATGTTTAAAATAATTATTTTTAAAAATTAAATAAATAAACTAAATTAATTTAATTTGAATTTAGTTGAAGCGTTAGAAGTCGTAGATGCATAGATATTTGACATGTGGAAAAATACCACCTTGATTTCGTTCCGGTAACTCTACTACACCTTAACACAGAGACAGTGCAAGGTTTTCGTATAAATACTATACGCGTACCAGTGCAGTAACAACTTGATGAAATGACGAAATAAAAGATCAAAGGTATGCGATATTAATTAGAAAAAATCTACAATATCATTTATGAGTAGGATACAATTAAATGCATTAATATTTTTGTTTGTTTTTGTTGATTAGAAAGGTGTGCTTTATTGCTTACAGCAAATAAAAAAAATACTTGCATTATATTGATAAGCATCTAAGAACACTAATGTTTGCATAAGCATAATTATTTTTGTGGCAATTGAAATTCCTCGATCCCTCCTTCCAGACTTGTCATCGCATGATAGACGGCGTAAATTAAAACCAAATTAACCCAAGAAAACTTTAGAATAAAAAAAAAGTGTTTTCATAATTGGCATGGTACTCGTTATATATGTTACGCCGAATGTGCGAAATTGACTATTACATGAAATGGCCAAAATTTTGCCTAAATCATAAAAAATGCATGCCCGTTGTCTTATTCATGAATTAGGCAAAATATCTGCCAAGTGCGTGAATTCGGCAGTAATTTTTCTGCCTAGTTCATGCATTGTCAAATTAGATAGTAGCGCTACGGTGGTGTTTTTTGCAACTAATCAAACTAACCAAATGTGTCAAATGTCATTGATTATATAAAAATATACCAATCAATAACCACAATGACGTTCATATCCATTTACTATGCCCAAAAAAAATCTAGAACTATAATAATATGATAATGGAAGAATTTTATTAAAATGTATTTTCGCGATTTCATGCAATGGTCGATTGTTTGTTTGTGATACTATAATCTGTTTGTTAACACTTGTTAGCTCATCTCAAAATGGACATACAGTTAAATTCAGAATTACAAAACCTTACCTAATAATAATAATATTATATTATGTCCAATTATAACTAATAAAACCATCCGTATTAAATTTACTTTTTCTACTGTCATGTTGACAGTTTAGAAATTCCATACCCTGGCGAATTCACGCACTTTCATTTTCATGAATAAGGTAACGGGCTTGACTTTTACATGAATTAGGCAAAAATTTTCCCATTTCATGTAATAGTCAATTTCGCACATTCGGTGTAACATATACACAAATAAAGGTCACGTGAAAATAATCCAATCCGATAGTACATTTCGTGTTTGAATTATTTTATGGCGAGCGAGAAGGCCTCTTCTCATCGGGAGTGATCGTAATTTACTATATCAAAATAGGAATCACGCACATTCTAGTGCACGCCAACCAAGGTCATGACAAGTTACTCCTGGGACACTCTCAGCACACGTTTGTATGGTGCATAATGTTCGTTACGCCACAGCAGTGGCGAAGGGTGGAGGTGGGTCGGATCTTAACAGCCTACCTCCACCCTTCGCCACTGCGCCACGATATATACATATACACAAACAAATATAATACTCATATTATTATGTGTCATCCTTGTCATCGACAATATTAAAATATTTTTTGTTCTAGACCTAGACAATAGATACAACGATATTTTACAACGTTTTTTACAACGTTTTTCTTAGGTCGTATTCTTATTTGTCCGGTGGTTGTTTGTCCGGTACAAATCTTGCAATCGATTTTTAACTAACTTTCTGACTAGCTAGACATTTTAAACTTTTAGGTTATATCAGAACACGATGCCAATGCATTTTTTTAATACTTTTAGCCATTTTTAAGTATAATTGAATTCATTTTTAGTTAATTCTGTTATGTATAAAAAGTTATTTCGATATCATTATTGGTTGCTAGAGGGTCCTAGCAACTAAATTATTGAATAATATATACGTGCGTTACTATGGAAATCAATACGAAATGACATTTTATTATTCAGTATTTCTATCAAGTACATTTTTTTTGATCGTTTAAGCTAGTCAAGTCAAGTTTATATGATTCAACAGAAAATTTAAAAACGTTGTATATAAAAAGTTCTTTTTATCTTGTAATTATTTACTTGTACGTCAATAGTCATTTTCAGCGGCCTGCCCTACTATCCAGAAATTCTTTCTTGATTTTTACCGCCATTAAATTGAGAGATCATAATATTGTCACAGTAAAGCTGGAGTTTATGGTTTTGAAAATATTCTCAAACTCTCTATATTCGACTAGAGTTAAGGTTGATTAATCTGACTGAGAATAATTATTGTATCTACATTTGGCTAAAATAAATTCTTAGAAGTCACCTATCACCAGTCAACTATCAATTTTTAACATTTACATTGAATTTATTTCATAAAGCAGCCTTTCTCTATAAATGTTTTGAAAAATAATTAATGGCTCACAATTGAACACTTTCGGAATTTGCATTTCACCCTCTTAAAATCTCAATACTGGTTTTGTACGCACACTATGCACAACTATCAGCTGTCACTTTAAAAGGGTGATAAACAATTTTCTTCTTACGGGAAATATGTCTTCAGTGTTCCAAATTTAGATAATGAATCACAAAATATTTTTACTTACATACATCAGTAGTACAATTAAAGTCGTTATTAATTTTAAAACAATCATAGACTCTAAACACACTCACTCAAGACTCACTGACTGAATAGTATAGTACCCATGGCCCCCACAAGGGAGGAGCTAGCAGGGCTCTACCCTGAGGGCCTGGGCTCAGAAGGGGCCCGGCGAGGCGTGTCGACCAGATAAGTGAGATAAACACTCATCACAAACTTGATTCAATATTTTAACAATTGTGTATCACTCAACATCTCCATAATTCAAATGGATGTATTAAAATATACAATAAAACACTAAATATACACATTATTTTTTCCGCGTACACCATTTGAAAAACGCTACTGTAGAGCGTCACACTGCCTTTATCCTTAACGATAGGTAGGGGGCCCCGCCAAAGCTCCTAGCCTGGGGGACCGCTTCACGATGTGGGGCCCATGATAATACCTACAACAAGTCATACACACTTGTCTTGAATTCAATGAACTCGCAGGAGAACAAGTTTGCTTGTTTGTTGAACAATGTTTTTTTGACTCCCGTGTGCCCAATTCAATGTTTTTGTAATATTCGATTTTGACTGTCCTCTTGCGCCGATGTCTCGTCTTCTCCGGCTCCGAGGCGTCATGTGATGGTGGATTCGCCTATCAGATTATCTGGAAATATATCTAGACATACCTTACAGGCGATTCCAGTGGCACAGAAGAAGGCATACCCGTCAAGGGTATTTAAGGTATGTGCCAAAATGAAGAAGAGAGGCGAGATTCGGTACATGTGTAAATAGTGTGATGTTCTTCTGTACAACGTGGGTTGTTAGCAAAAATATTACACTCGTCGAAATTATTAAACTGTTTTCTATTGATCCTTAATTTTTCATTTAAATATTCCTATAAATAATCCAATAAACTAAGATTACATTATATAGGTACTTAGGTACTATAAAAAACCAATTTCACTCAAATTTGTCCGGGAACAGGGATAGATTTTTTAAAACCTGCTGGGCTGAAAGTGTTAATATAAACAAAATTCAATGGATATTTTTTTTTAAAGTTATCTGAGAGAGACCTTTTTACATACTTACTCAGAAAGGTGGTCACCCTAGGGTTCATGTACACTTTGAACCGTGAGAACGCTTGACCTCACAGAGGTCATTTCGACCATTATGGCTACTGGTTCTTTATAACCCCAGCTTTACATTAATAAAATGTGTTATATAATCTACAAAGGGTGATATATCTGAACTCAGAGAAAGATGTCTGGAAAATGTAAATTTTTAAATGTTATTTTGGGTATTTAAGATTTAATCTCTAACGTTTTTATGCAAAACTAATTTAAGTCAATGTATTTTTTTCCCTTTCTGCAATATATACTACCACAATATAAGCGTTATGCCAGCGCTCCATTGGCGAGCCAAAAGTCTGAGGACAATAAATCGTCCGACTTGTCTATGCCCTGCTCTTGATCACCGAACGAATAAAAAAGTCGAGCTGTCAAAAGTCAAAAGTTGCAATTATCGTAATGTCTTTCGATAATCCCACAATTTTGTGTTATTTATATTATGTAGACTTGCATAAAATAATAGAGCAATGAAAACAACATAAGTTTTACGTTTTCTTTTATGAATTTCATAAATACAAATAAAAAAATAATTGATAAATCTCTCATTTTCTAATGTGTAAATTAACAAATTAATCAATGAAAATGTTAAAAACAATTACAGATTTTTTTTGGTCCAAATGATTGCGTATTTATGTCAAATCGAATTTGTATAGTGATCAACGGACGAAGTCTGGCAACTCGGAGAGTAAAATATCAAACATGTTTGAAATCCAACGATCCTAGTCTGCGGATTAAAAAGTCCGCAGATCCGGGGTGCTCCACGCGAAAAAAAAGTCCGAAGACTGTAAATTGTCTGACTTGCGTGCCAGTGGAGTGCCGGCATTAGGTATACAAAAATAATGATAAGTAGATATCTCGGAAATTAAACCAACGGCAGCCGTTTTAAAACCTCTGTCATAAAACCAGCCACAATGAATCTATTGGTGAAGGTTTCACATCGACAGTTTATTAACAAAATATTTCATTGAATAGGACCTATATTTGACTATAGCTAAGTTTAAATTGAATGTTTTTTTTATGGCATTCCCACCTGTATATCAAAACTTAAGTCTCTGCGTAAACGGGTAATATGTGAAAAGTCGTTTACAATAATTTAAACATAGATAGTTATACCTACTTGCCAATATATATTATTATAGCCAAAGTGAAGTTAACGTAAAGCTGAGATTACATGCAATAATTTCTAATGGCTTGTCGTATTATTTTTATCGCCTTCTGAGCCGTTCAATATTCAATAATAGGATTCATTAATTTACACTTTGTTTAGAAACTGTGTTTTTTTATAAATTAATTTTTGACTGATTAACTTCAAAAACTTCACTGGTTAACTAATAAAGTAGGTTAGTGAGTTTATGAATGTAGAATTATACGTAATTACATTTAAACATTCATTCAATATTCAACACCAATCCAAAACACATAGTTTATCTTGATAATTTAGCCCAAAATCATCCTCTCCATCAATTTTGGTTTAAATTGTTGAGATAACTGTGTTTTGATAATTGAATGAATGAATAGTTCGAAAACTACGACATAAATGCCATCCGCTATCCGCATTAAAACGGCTGCATAAACGCAGTTATCGATACCTTTTTTCCACACCCATGTCGCCATTTTTAAGAGAACTATTTTTTTCATTCAAAAGATATAAGCAACGCTAATTAACACTTTTTTAAGAGCATTGCCGAACGGTTGACAACTACCTTACCGAATAAAAAGACGTAGTTCTATATCCTAAAATTCTGAGACCACTGTTAATTCAGCCAGTTTAGAAACCATTGAACCACAGTAAGTTCATAATTTCTTGAAGCACCCGTCCGTCGTACGTGCTGAATATGGTCTAATATAGCACGTTCATTCTAGATTCAGTAAGATGTTAGATTAACTTAAGACTAATAAAACAGTACATTACAGATGACCGTAAAAACTTATCTTGTAATTTGCTATTACAATTAATTGCATTTTTATTTTAAATAATTATTTTCTGACGCTCTGTTTTTTTTATTTTTCAGCCAGTGCGGCCAAGTTTTATTCCCGTCGACAGATTTGTCCCAGCGAGACGATCAACTGCTGACTACAATGCCATCAGGTCTTCGATGTTCTCCAATCACAAGACATCCAAAGATGACGAAGATTTATTTAAGCAGGTAACCAATACAGTTTTACCTAATCCAAAAACTAATACAATACATCGATTCTCTACTCGTGTAAAAACGACGTGTGAATTTGCCAAACGCATTATTCGAATCCATGATATACGCTTTCAGAAGTGAATATTCTCCCATTCTACTACGGCAGGCACTACAATAAAAATATAGTATGCCTCAGGTCAATTTGAAAAAAAAAAAAACCACCATTACTTCGATTGCATAGGGGACACGAGACGTTTCGGACCCTCTTAGTAAACTTTAAAATAATAACACACAAAACTGCGATACAAAAACTAATTTACCATAAAAGTTTCACATTTTATACAAATGGATACTTATACATTTTTTTAGAAGTTTTAAAGATTTGGTAGCCACTGATATTTTATATTTTTTTCTTTCTTTCTAGTATTTTGATAGGTAATCCATTTTCAAATGCAATATATTCATAGTATTTTTCTGTTTCTGTTAGTACATTCATAAATTAACCAAAAATCCGTTATGATCATAATATACGGAGCTGGTAATTGCCGATTAAGAATTATCATGCACGAGGCTTTATCTAAAAATAAAATTATTCTCTTCTCGTTGGAACTTCAACATATGCACAATTTAATCATTATTTACGTTTGCATAATTATTTAAATTCTTACCTAGCATTGCATAATAATATAATAATTTAAATATAAGTAAATATATATTTTAAAGTAAGTACCTATAATTCACGGACGTTTATTTATTTTCGAATTTCATGAGATTGCGTGGCGCCTAGTTGTCCCGGCGCCGAATCGTCATAGACTCCCATAGACGCCTTGTCGATACATTTTGGTGTTGATGACAATTAATACTTATTATTCCTGCCTAATTTAAATATAGGCCAAAAATTCCTGACTTGGTCTCAGACCTACTATTATTATACTGGAAACACATTATCATTACGCCACGTGAGCTCATCACGTACTTCTAGAACATTGTACATAATATACTGAAATTGATAACCGACAAACATATTGTGTTAATTTGTTAATTACCTGTAATTTTCAGCTGCCTTCCAAACCACTAATTTATCTCTCTTAAGAGGATATTGAGTGATTTATGTATAATATGATTAGCTTTTGTACCTACCTCGTACCATAAAAAAACTTCTATATGACATTTTTTTTGATAACTTATCAATAAACTACCAAACAAAACGTTTGTATTTTATTATTAAATGAGTTTTATGCCTCGTTTCCATTACGCCTCGTGTCCCCTATTTGAAGAAAGAAAAAAAAACTTTAAAACTACCTACTCTCAGAATTTCAGAAACGTCGCTTAAGGCGAAGTCTTCACTGAGCCTTTTTTAAAGAGGCACCTAGCGGAAAAATACGAAGCTTGCAATTTGAGACATTTTTTTGATAATTTACAATTTCAACTGTATTAATGAATAAATATATATTTGAAAACATTAAAAATAAAAATATTTTTTATTTTAAGTCAAAGACAAACTTACAATTGTAAAAAATGTAATAAAATGTGAATTTGTTCTATCGATCCGCACCCTATTATTACATATATTTTATGGTCATATTTATTATTAAAATTTATTTTATTAAGTTTTCTAAGCATCACTTAAGCGATTTTTGACAAATTCATAGTTTTATTATTTTTTATATCTATTTTAAAAAACATCGATTTTTATAAAAAATATAAATGTGTATAACTTGAAATCCTTTTTATTTATATTAATATAAATATTTTATTTATCTTTATAAAAATAATTGATTTGATATAAATAAAAAGGATTTCAAGTTATACACATTTATATTTTTTATAAAAATCGATGATTTTTAAAATAGATATAAAAAATATTAAAACTATGAATTTGTCAAAAATCGCTTAAGTGATGCTTAGAAAACTTAATAAACTAAATTTTAATAATAAATATGACCATAAAATATATGTAATAATAGGGTGCGGACCGATAGAACAAATTCACATTTTATTACATTTTTTACAATTGTAAGTTTGTCTTTGACTTAAAATAAAAAAAAAATATATTTTTAATGTTTTCATATACATATTTATTCATTAATATAGTTGAAATTGTAAATTATCAAAAAAATGTCTCAAATTGCAAGCTTCGTATTTTTCCGATAGGTGCCTCTTTAAAAAAGGCTCAGTGAAGACTTCGCCTTAATCTAAAAATTCATAAGGCAGTCAAATTAGTCTTCCAGTATGGAAATATAATTTTAAATAATCATAGATAGCCAGATCGCTTCAATACATTTTTATTGTAATTATGTCTGCCGGAAACTTATATGCACTTTTGAAATATAGTATTATTAAATGCCGGTAAAATCAATTTAAGTCTTTCAGCGCCATTGTAAATTATTATAATTCATTATTTATTAAATGTAATTACTCACTTTTACTTAAAATACGAGTGGAAGAAAAAAATCGCCAATATTATGCTGATTTCACACCGTATGTCAATATTTAAAAGAGCAGTAGATTTGTTGTTTTTGAGAGACTAATTAGTTATACTTACAAAAATAAAAAAAAACTCAGCAGTAAACTGCCGGAAGCCGCCATTAAAAAGAATTAATGTTGTTTATTTTATGCAAAATAAATTATTGCATTGGCCATTACTCAATCAATGCATATAATGCAAGAATTTGATTTATATATTTTTTACCCACATCCGCTCCAAAAAGAGATTATGGTAAATCTATATAAAAACAATTAATACTAATAGTCTGGAGACATGCCTAAATATTGAACATTTTTTTTTATTTTAATTACTATATGAAAACAATAATGCATCAAAATTATTTATTTACCAATCAATCCTCTGGCATTTCAATGGACCGTACCCACTTGACTACTCATACAATGTGGCTGACTGTTGTACCTACTCGATCCGAATCAGAATGACACTATAGCTGAAATATACATGCTGTCTCACTTTAACATTTCTCACAGTGGCCAATTGAATTTAAAGCAGTACCACGTGGTATCTAACATCAACATTAATTTGTCAATACGATGTAAGCCAGGTCGCACATCGTATATTTCGATGTAGTTTTGTCGATATTCACAAAATAAAACGCATGTAACCTAATGTACCTCCGCACACTAGTCGAATGCGACAAATTTTACTGGACATTGGGTGGAGGGGAGGTATAATTCTAAAATTCTCGTCTATGCACACGGAAGATAGTTACATACTAGACTAGATAGATTCCTAATAAATAATACTAGCAGAGCCATCTGATGGTCGCCAGTCTATCTCGCTAGGTCTTGCAGACGGCTCGGCGGTATTGGATATTAATATAATTGTGAAGTATGCATAGACGGCGCCATAGTTTTCCCTTTGGGATGGATTTTCATTCACCTCAGATAGTTTGACATTTAGCTGATTTGTCAGTTTTACGATTTGCAAGTCGTCACTGCCAATATAAATTAGAGTCATATGCGTAGTCTATTCTGGAGTCTGGCCTTCACCATATCGTCTGACACCACTTCAGACTGATAGACCTAGCAGAACAGCTGGTAATCGCCGATTGCTACCACTGACATTTTAATAGAATATACCTAATATGTTTATATATTGCACTTTTTCATTCATACTTATTTGTTTTCGTTGAACCAAGAAAACATATTACACATGTTGTTGGTTAGTTTTTTTAAACCAAACAATAGTAGTTAAAAATATTACTCTCTCTATTGAATATCCAAAAATGATGTATGATTTAATGGCAAAATTTTAAATATTTTATAGACAGATGCGTATTATGGCTTGGTTTCCTAGGGCTTAATTGAATTTTAAAAACTAACCAACACCATCTATGAATTGTAGTCTTAGTTCAATGTAAACAAATACGTAGAACTGACAAAGTTACGTCTGTACTATCTATGGTGGATTCACTCTACCTCCACCCATCGCCACTGCAGGTTAGTCTTATTTTTCATACATTTAGATTATTGCGTTATAAAACGTTTTATTTATTCAATGGGGGAAGATCCCATTAGATTGAAAAAATGTAAAAATGCTTTGCTTAGGAGGAAAAATGGTATTTTATTTTTAAATTCGTCAGTATGTACTTAATATACTAATGAATAAATTCCAACATGCTAAATTTATTATTTAACAAATTATCTGGGTGGAGAAATAAAAAAAAAATATTTTTGTCATGTAAAAAAATGGAAAAAGTCGCAGGTTCTTAATTATTGTACTTAATTGTGTCGTAAAAAGGTCATAATTGACTATATTTGACTTTAAGTAAGATATTATATTTCACTTAGAAGTGATCAACGATAAAATAGCAAACGACATGCGTAATGTCATTATTAAAAGAAACATTATTGCAATTTAATTTTTATAGTAGGTATTAATAGTTACTAATGATATAAAAGAAGAAAAAATGTGACTGTAATTTTATTTATAATTATTATTATAAAATACATAAACATAATTAATTTTTAATTACTTGTATTAAACGTCACATAAATTTCATTTACCTACCTAAATGTAGAAATAATACAATTATTACTGAATCAGGATAGTATGTGATACTTACTATAATAGTGAGAAGAACGTAATATATATAATTATAATATAGTTTCTTATATTACTCGTTAGTCTGGAATTATTCAATTTATTGATAGCAGTATTAAAATTATCTTCATGGGTGCTAATAAAAATGTCACATTTTTTCGATTATTCCTGCGAATTCTATATTTGAATTCAGACACGGCAAATAACTTGTTATAGGCGGTTTGCGAAAGAAAACAAATGACAATCATTAGTCTATTAGTTTGACAGATGAAAAACAGTGAAGTGGTTTTAGATTATATTGGATTATATTTTCGTAGTAATTAGTGAGGAAATATGCATTGATTTGTGCCTCTTACAGATTTGAATATGTTTGTGGAACAATCATTGTGTTTTGTGAAATATCAACCATATAGAAAGTATTAAGTGACATTATAATTAATTTGCAGTAGATGAACATCAAAAAGCGAAAATGTATGGTGACAGATATAAAACGCGATTTAAAAATGATTTTATCTGTGTTTGTGTCGAGTTTTATCAGATTGTGCTGGATTCAAATGGAAGTAGATTCGGGACTCTAAAAAATGAATTGAAATTGTTTAAAAATCAACAAAATGGTGCGTTTTCCAAAATCTCTTACGATAATAATATATAGGAGATAGGAGATAATAATACATAAGAGGTTATAGTACACAAAAAATGTTCATATTTTTTCCGCTAGGTGCCTCTGGTAGATATTATGGTATTAATAATTCACATATAGAGATATATTAGTAATTTATTGTAGGTACATTCATTTGTTAAAAATTGTTGTTTTTTTTCTTGCAGGATCCGAACAGTTGGCGCACCAAAAATTATTCCAAAATACTCGGGAAAACGCTGAGTTGTGATGAAAATGATCGACCCATTCTCAAATTCACTGAAAACAATAATATCAGTACTCCAAAGAAACCGGAAGCAAGTGGTACTAAAGGTTGGGCCTGCGCTCCGAGAAAGCGACCCGTTATTGGTCCACCGGATATTATATTTGATTTACCAGGGTATCATGAAAATATGCGTACGTATAATATAGTGTAATAAAACTTAAATATGTAATTAGTAAAATTTAAAAAAAATTGTCATCCAAGCATGTTATGTACTTTACAAAACGCTATGGGCTCATATGCGAAACCTTACGATGAATTTTTCGCCAACGTTTACTTGACTTCGTGTAGAAAAAGAAATTATAACGTAGTATACTGAATTATGTACATTTTGTTGAGCTATATACTTACTAAAGGCTATACCTCAGGTGAGGCATGGTCTAAAAAGATCGTGACTAGGCGATGCGCGGATTCCGGGTCGCGGGTGCAAATGACGCGAACCGAACGAAATATAATTTGTCATAAAAATTCAACATGCGTCCTTTTTATGTTATGTTTATTATTATATTCGTAATAATAATAGTATACTCATTGATATGTTTTTTTTTTCAAGTACATGCGGAACGTTTTTAAGTCATCTTTACACGATTTAAGAATATATTCATCCGACTCCATCACAAAATAAATTGACGTGCGAACAGGTCAACTATCTCTCTCCGAATGGCAACGCGCCTCAACGCGGCCAAAATTTTGTTACACATAGTGTTGAAAATTATTTGCCGTTTCACTTATGTACGCTCATAAAGAGTTGATTTGAAGTTTTGGGGTTAAAATTAAAGTAGAACAAAGCCAAATGCAATGGAAAATGTGGAGGCAAAAACAAAGAAATAGGCAATTTTAAAGACAAGGGTAAAATTCAAACGCAACTATAATATCAATAATGCAACACAGAATAATATCTTTTAAATTGAGAACAGTTAGAGTTAGACTTGAACTGGTATTAATATATATGTATAAATGCTTTTTTGTAATAATTAATAATAACACTTTTGACAGACAACGATATTTTGGATTGGGGAAGAAACGACATGCTCTTGGCGGCTTTAGGAAACCAGCTCTATATGTGGCATTGTCCGTCAAACGAAGTTGGAAACCTATACAACTTCAACCAAGACACTGTGGTGGTTGCCAAGTGGGACCCAGAGGGCCTCTTCATAGCGGTAATATCCAAATTATGCTCAATATTGTGTCGAAAAATAACAACAACAAAAAAAGAATTATAAATCAGTAATGCGTATTTTTTATCCTAATGGTAACATCATATGCTACTTTGACTAGAAAAGGTGGCATTAGTTGATCATGTTTAAACTATTCTAGATTCTAATAATTGATCTAAGCATTTTACTACGGTAGATTCTAAATTCAAGCTGCATCAAGTACCCTCAGTCGAAAGCATTATTTTATGATCTTTAAAAACTCAACATTACTATAATATAATCTTCTTCTTCTTCAATGGCAAGGCTCAAGTCGAGCCCTGGCCTCCTCTACCGCCGTCTTCTAGCCGGAACGGTCCTCCGCACGTCTTTTCCAGTTCATGATTTTAGCAGCTGGTTGGCATCTTTTGTAATGTTGTCACCCCATCGTGCGGCTTTCCCACTGGCCTTTTCCCCCCATGGATTTCCTTGAAGGATCTTCTTTGGTATCCGTGACTCAGACATGCGCTGGACATGGTCTGCTCAGTTCAGCCTCTGGAGTTTTATGAAGGTGGAGAGTTTTGAATCTTGGTATAAGCGGTATAGTTCCGTGTTGTACCCAATTCTCCATTCCCCACCATCATTCATGTGTCCGTATATCCGCCTTAGGATCTTTTTCTCAAAGCAATCCAACATTTCAGCTGCTTTCACATTTAGCGTCCATGACTCGCACCCGTATACAACGACTGTGCGTATGACGGTTTTATAGAGCCGGGTCTTAGTTTTTCTGTGGACATTTTTGGATTTGAATATGGGCAGCAATGAGAAGTACGATACGACTACAATATAATAATCAATTCATATTAATTAATAAAAAAAAAAAATAATAAAATATTGATAGATCAAAATTTATATTAATAAAATATCATCCCAACCTTTTTTTTCTCAGTTAACTATTTGCATAACCATGAGAGTTCTAATTTTAACCGTACAATATTTATTTTTTAATCCAGGTCGGTACATACCTTGGAAACTTATATATGTTTGATTCACTGGCCAAGAAAATGATAAAGATCGAGTCGCGGCATCATCAGGCAATTGAGGATGGCATTGGATCAATAACATCACTCAGCTGGAATCCACGAGGTTCTTTCCTGGCTTGGTAATTACATTGAATAATATTCTATTCTAATCTATACATTTTTTAGTTTAATGTCTTCAACATTTTTCATCGTTATTTTTTTTCTCATCCAGTGATCCAGTTCACAATTCCTGTTACCTAGGTAGCTATACTTTAACGGCGTCTGACTTACTGGCTTTCATCTTCAAATTGTTCGTGGCAATATTACTACCTACTTTATTGTAATTCATTCATGACTACGACTTTCAAAATTGTGAATGACTGACTTACAGACATCTGTTGACTTGTTTCAAATCAGTCATTCAGAAACGACATAATGTTGTTGAATAAAATACCATACTTATGGGCCCCACATCGTGAAGCGGGCCCCTCTACCTAAGGATAAAGGCAGTGTGATGCTCTACAGTAACGATTTCCAAATGGTGTAGGTACGCGGTAAAATTAATGTGTATGTTTAGTGTTTTATTGTATATTTTAATACATCCATTTGAATTATGGAGATGTCGAGTATTGATACACAATTAAAAATTGTATCGTTCAGCCATATAACTTTAAATAACAATATTGATGAAAGAATATAGCGCCGCAGGCGACTTTTTTTACTATTAAACCAAATTTGTAATGTGTGTTTATCTCACTTATCTGGTCGACTCGCCTTGCCGGGCCCCTCCTGAGCCCGGGCCCCCAGGCTAGAGCCCTGTCAGCCTCTCCTCCTGTGGGGGCCATGATCATACTACTAAAAGCTGTAAATATGAACTTCAACTATGCAAATATTGTAAATGGTCATAATTATTTAATACACAAGTATATTTATTTTAGCTGTGCAAGCACTGGTACCCTGAGCATTTCCAACAGTATAACGATGACCTGCTGCGGCGGCCGAAAGAAAGCTCATGAAAGCGACATCATCAACTGCTCATTCTCTCCCGATGGCCAGTTCTTGGTCACCTGCGGACTCGACTGCATGGTCAGAATTTGGAATCTGCCTGACGTGAAGCTGTTCTTTCAAATAATGTTCCCAAACCCTTCGAGGGTAAGTTGTAACACACTTTCAGATGATAACTAATAACTGAATATGGCGCCCAAACTCCTATTGAAGATATTCACTAAAACTATTTTTACTCCATATATAAAATCATAGCGAACACTCAACTGCAGAATCGATCGAATACGTGTTTTTTACGGTTCACTTAAGGGCCCACATGCTCAGCGTAGGTCAAAATGGAGCTTTTATGATATTTTCAGAGCATGACCCTGGACATTCCTTAAACGTTGTAGATAATCTATTTATATAATTTTGAAGCCTTATTATCCTTTATATTTATTTTAAACAGTTGATGACTACACAAAGTTTTTTTATTACATTAAATAGTATTCTTTTAAACCTCTCGCTCTAATGTTTTAGAATATAGTCATATTTCAGTACATCCATGTGCAGTGGTCTTAAGATTTTTTAGATTTATTATTTTTAAACGCATTTACAAAACCATTAGTAAAATTAATGTTAACAATATATAGTGACATATTTACGATAAAAAAATATATTTTTATTATTCAAAAAATGGGCACGATTCACACATTTGAAGATAATTCTAAAGATACTGATTATAAGCTATATCTTTGACGATTCAAATGTGATGAACATCCTACGAATAATGATTGCTTTATAATAATTATTGACCTAAGAATAAGGTAGTATTTTTTTGAAATACGCCATTTCTATTGGCATTTCCCAGTGGTTAAGCTACGACATGTGGCCATAGCCATAAATTGAAAAACGATAAATGAAGTAGGGAGTAAGATCATGGTAACGCGCGTGTTTGAACATGTACAGTTAAAAAAATCGGTTCGGTTTTAAGAATTAAGAATTTAACGTATGTTTGAAGTTTGAATTGTCTGTTTGTTGTTTAATCTGTCGACTATGTATATTATGCTATTATCAATCCTTATCCTCAAAAGCAACACATCACGATCATAATATAAAATATATCAATAGCCATATTTTTGTATATATCAGCAGGGCCTATTCTCAGGCGTGATATTTTTTATCACGACCACCCATGATCGAGTTAACCGCAAGTTGTCAAATGTCGTTGAGTAAGACATGTTAACTGTGTGAACAGTTATTGTAAATAGCTGCCTTGTTTAGAGAATTGGTCCGAGTGATATCCGTGTTATTTTGGAGCAATAAAAAGAACGGGAACGTGGTATTACCGTGTGACTATTAAGAGTAGCCCAGTAGATATCCTTGGTTTTAATACCCTTTAAAATAATTTTTTTGTCAATAACTGCAGTATAATTTTTTATAGGAACATTGTATGGTGAAATATATTCGGCTAACTTTCCATTGGACTTTGCAATTGAATGGTAATTTTGTAGAATTTGCAAGATCTTGCTTTCTGTAAACACCGTATTTCATGATGGTTTGAAAACAAAGGTTTGTATTGAAATATTAGCACTTATTGTAACAATTACAATAAATTAGTTGTAATTATTACAATAAGTGCCATGTTTTAACAGCACCTCATAGACAGTTTTGACTGTTTAGACGGCTAACTTATTGTAACAATTATAATACCTACCTCAATATATAAATATGATAAAATGATAATATTTATCATTTTAGCAGTCGATAAGTATAGAATAGACCCATAAGTATTGCAAAAACGTAATTTTATCTATAAATATGCGTCCAAACTTGTTTCATAAAATTATTGTTACAATAGACTATATGCACCTTTTTACACAGGCATTGGCATGGCACCCCTGGCGAGGATGTCAGATGGCTCTCGGAGGTGGTCACGGAGCAGGACGAGGAGTTGGAGACGGCTCCCTTAGCATCTGGGATGTAGGAAGGCAAACGAATCTCTGTCATAAACTCGCATCGTCAGCCTGCTCTGTAGACTCCTTGGCCTGGAGCAAACTTACCGCTGAACTTGTGATCGGCTATTGGGTTGATGGTAAGATTTCCATTGTAGACTGTAGTATATCGCTATCTCAAAGCAACAGTGAGATAAAGTGAACAAAAGTCGATAGTATTGAGATAAAAGTATGCTAATCGATTGCCGAAAGTTATACCTACATAATGAATCACTGAGATTTTTTTTTTAATGTCACTGTTACAATATTATTCAAATCATGCTGTAACTTCAAAACAGAAGGGTAATAACTAAAATAACTATTATATAAAAATAATCTTACAGTAATAATATTATGAACCGCAGAATAAAACAAAGTGAACATAGTAATTTATTAAATGTGTAAATCTTGCCCATTTTTTGAATAATAAAATGCCTAATTCTTGTCAAATTTGGGATCACAGAGATTATCAATATAATTTTTTATTTTAAATATTTCACTATAATAATGTCGACATAAATTTTACTAATAGTTTTATAAATGCTTTTAAAAATAAATAAATATAAAAAATCTTAACACCACTTCACATGTACGTACTGAAATATGACTATATTCTAAAACATTAGAGCGAGAGGTGTAAGAGAATACTGTTTTATGTAATAAAAATACTTTTCGCAGTCATCAAATGTTTAAAATAGATATAAAGGATAATAAGGCTTCAAAATTATGTAAATAAATTATCTACAACGTTTAAGGCCATGCATTAGTTGAGGCACGGTCTAAAAAGATCGTTGCTAGGCGATGCGCGGACTGCGGGTCGCGGGTGCAAATGACACCTGTCAAACGAAATATTATTTTTCATATAAATCCAACATACGTTCATTTTATGTTCTGTTTATTGTTCTATTAGTAACAATAATAATATATTCATTGACATGTTTTCTTTTTAAAGTAAATGGGTAACGTTTTTAGTCATCTTTACACGATTTTAGAATTAATTGACCCGTCGCCATCACGCAGCAAAGTGACGTGCTTCTGGCTCGAGATTCTCTCAGTGAATGGCAGCGAGTCCAAAATTTCGTCGCGCCTACAGTTGGAAATTATTTGGCGTTTCACTAATGCGTCACCTTAAGGAATGTCCAGGATAATGCTTTTAAAATAGCATAAAAGCTCCATTTTGACGTACGCTGAGCATGTCCCCCCTTAACAGATTACTTTACTATTTAATTTTTATGACACAAATATTAAAGTTTAATTATTTCGAAACTAGTATATTTTCACTTGTCCCACTGTTGCTTACTATTAAAATTCAATTAAGATTTTTTTCTAGGTGTATGGCTAGGTAATGAAGATAGCGAAGATAACCGATCTCGCCTCTTGGTTCTTGCTGCTCCAGATAGGGTTACGGACCAATTTTCCGTTCCTTTGGGAAGGATACGAGCCTTACTCTTCAGCCCTGATGGAACAAAGATAGGTAACAACTGGACATAATCTTCTCCGTTTGTGTGCTTCCTTTATCGACTATAGTGTATTTTCATATTTTTTTATTTAAAATATATCGCCCAACATACTTCTCAACTGTGAATCACTAACACGCTCGACATATAGTACAAAAACAATACATAAATACAAAACTATGTGAAGAGATCTTCACGTCCGCAATATTAATTAATTAGAATTAATTATTTGTTGTTCACTGCGCTCCTTTCACCCATGGGCGCTTTTCATTAAAAATTCTCTGTAAACTCAGTCAAAGCACTCTTGAGTGCGTGATGACCTCAGTCTTGTGTATCTGCTCCTGAGATATTCCCAGACGTAAAAACTGCTAATGCTAATGCTTCACATCAAAGACAGGACCTCGTGGTATGCTCGACTACGTGTACGATGCAAAGGTAACAGGCAACCGATCTCGAGTGGGGAAGAATATGAATAAACTTAAAAACGTGTCAAGAATATGTCATTCTAAGCTTGTGCTTCGTTCTAACAACTGCTCTCGGCATATGCACTGACGCTCATTCAATATTGGTGTATTTTAAGGTTGCAACACATACTATTTCACGTCTATAATGTGTGTTTTATTTTCGTAGGACACTCACAAACCTTAATACAAAATGTAGTGTAGGGTATATATAGCCTATCTGAATTATATTAATTAATCTGTTCTGTGATGATAAAATATTGTATTATTTTGTTTCGCATTTCTAGCCAGTGCCTCGTCCGATGAAAACCTTCTCATCTGGAACTTTTTGGGGACAAGTGGACCGCTTTTGAACATGTACAAGAGGAAAATGAAAAAAGGTCAGATGAAAATTCACGAAATCAACGAATACAACAACTTCGGTTATACGATAAGATAAACAAAAATAGAAATACTTACTAATGCTTTTATCTATGTACTCACAAATATTTTAATATATTATCCATTGTATTGTTAATTATAATAATTCTATTTTTCGATGTCTTTATAGCTAATAAGCTAGGCTATCATACCAAAATTAGTCCATTTTATTAATATTTTAACTATTGTTGTTCAATTTTACCCATAGGGCTCATCCCACATTACTAGATGCTGATTGCTAGATGTTACAATAAATATCGCAAAATCTTTAGTTTCATTTTCAATGCCGCGACCAGTAGTGTAATGCTAAATAAAATACTGCATAATTACCTATTACCTATTTCCACTTTTTCAAAAACACATTATGCAATATTTCGACTGAATAATATGATGTAGGTATATAAATTTACGTGCTCTATTTTTACCTTAGTTAAAAAATAACAAGGCCGTATTTTTCTACATTAACGATATTCGAAATTGTTGCGTTTAATTTCAACAAAAACTTTTTGAAGAAGTTTTTGTTGAAATTAAACGCAACCGGAACGCAAACGAACCGGAGTTTGATTCGCCTGAAATAAAGTTCCGGGCCGTGCTACCCTCCACCATATCACTGGCTGTAATGGTTCGGACATTTTACGAGATGTCACTGTACTTGTACGTAGACGCAACACAACATAATTAGTTCTACCTATTTCTACACAATATTACCGTAAAGTATGATATAATACTTAATGGGTGCCGGACGAAATCCCGAAGGCCGAAATCCCAAATGCTGAAATCCCGAATGGCGAAATCCCGAATGCTGAAATCCCGAATGGCCGAAATCCCGTATGGCCGGAATCCCGAAAAATAAAAAAATACAAACAGTAATAATTGCGCAAATTTTACAAGAGAGACAAAAAAAACCATTTTTTTGTAGAACAAATGGGTTTTTGTCTCTCCTGTAAAAATTTGCGCAGTTCAAGATAAGTGTTAAGATTGCGCAATTACTGCTGTTTGTATTTTTTTATATTTTTCGGGATTTTGGCGTTCGGGATTTCGGTATTCGGGATTTTGGCCATCAGGATTTCGGCTTTCGGGATTTCAGCATTCGGGATTTTGACCCAAACCCCCTCTTTAATATCTCCAGCGTTCTGCTGCTGCACCAGACGGATAGGTGGATCAAACCGTCACTGAATTGGATATCAAATCTACGATTTCTGGTAACGTTCAGCGATTGTAATGTGCGGATAGCTTAAGAAATGAAAATAATTTGTCGTGTAAACGCACAAAATCCATGTGTTTATGAATTATTGTGCTATTAATATATAATATATACTAATGCTTTATAATACATGGTTACTTAAATATATATCCATATTATTTTATGTAACATATAACAATAGTGATATACCTATTCTTTAACTGCTATTTATTTACATTTTCCTAGTTTTGTTAAAATGTCCAATTAACTGTTATACCGAAACATGTAAGAAACGTTAATTTTAAATCATAACACAAACATTCCAACAATTAGATTACTTTTAATTGCGTTAGTGTTGTCACTTTGACTGTAGTTTAGCAAAATTATCAAGTCATTTGGAAGCAGCTCAAGCTTTCGAGTGCATGAACTGAGTACCCTGAGCTTTAGTAAATTTTTTTTTTTTGATTTTGATCAGTGCTTGGCTTGCAAAAATAGAAATTCAATCCATTCACAATGCTTGTAATGAGCCTATAGAAAGCAGCATAGTGTGTTATGGAGTTCGCGAGAGATTTAAAAAAAAAACAAAAAAAATAGTAATTGTGCCTCATAAAACCTCTAGCGACCTCCACGCCGTTTCTTGTAGGCTTCACGCCTATGATTCCAGACATCCAGGCAAATATTGTGGCTCTCTCGTTCACTTCCTTACTTCCAGCTTTCATCCTCAGTGAATCTTGTAGGTATCCTGTATTATTGTTAAATATTACTTTATTAATTTAGTTACCTGTTCGTTTTAATATCTAAAGTTTAAGTTAAGTGTATAATAATTAGGTATTATATTTTAATGAATTAATATAATTAATTTTAATGATTGTTTTATTTTAGACTATACTATTATCATAATAATATCATTTTAAAATGTGCCATTATAATATGTGCTTACCTACCAATATATTATTTATTTATTTGTCGTGTCTCTTTGAATTATTTAGAAATCTTGTTAAAAGCATATTGTGTTTATAGATCACTACCTATTGAAATGATAACATTATTAAGTATATATTATTATATTGTCAAATTATTTTAAAATTCTAATAATCATTAAAATTTATAATAATATGAATGCTTTAGTATCAAAAATTATATGAATTATTTAAAAAATAAAATTATGTAAAAACAGGGGGGGGATATTTAATTTCATATTTTTATGGATACATTACACAACACTACTAATAAACATAATAAATTTGCATGTGTAGTGATTAATAATATAAATGCATTAGACATTTAACCAGAAATAAAACTGATATCAAAATGGTAAAATAAATTAGAACATAATTGTTACATAACTTTTATACTTTTTTTTTAAATTAAAGTAGGAAATATTAAAATGGATTTATTGTTTGTTCGTTTTTTTTTTTAATCTATAATTTAGTTGAATATGAGATTACCCTTTTCCTTCTAAAATTACCCATAAATAGGGAAATTTTCTACAATCTAGGAATACCGCACTGATATGGAGAGGGCGTGCTAATTCTATCACACTTACTTAAAAGCCTTAAATGGATATGGGCTGGACACATAGCTCGATGTAGAGACAAGAGTTTTGGACAAATCTAGTCATCCAGTGGTATCCAAGAAGTACAAAACGTCCACAAGGTAGACCTAGAGGCCGCTGGATCGATGAAATGATAAAGTTCTGCGAAAGTACGTGACAATGCAATGCACAGGGCCGAGAGATTTAGAGATATAGATTTAGGCTGATGATGATGATGATTATGATGATTATAACTAAACATAAAGCTAAGGAATCTATAAATTGCTAAATGCACACTAATATAAACACACCACATAAGAGTGGAGTTCGATAGTTTTGACAGAAAATATTGCAATAGGCTTCATGGAAGAGCAGTTGGAAATAATAACGTTGTTAGGAATTAAATTTACCATATTTAATTTGTGCGCAGTAGAAGAAATCGAAATCTACGCAATTTGAAGGTTTAGTTGTTCCACTATTTATAGCAGTGATAGGAAAACTCATTAGTCAATTGAGATCAACGATTGAGATTTCTTTGGAGAGTCAAATTTCTTAAACTTAAATTATATATGTAGGTACACTGTTTATTAACTTAATAAACTTTAGTTAAAGTTTTAAGTCTTAATTAAACTATAAGTACACTGAATAAAACTGAATAGGTAAGTATCATACGTAGTAATGATTTTATGTATTGATAAAAATTAAATTGTAAGTTAGGTATCCATAAAATTGAATCATGACAATGACTGACAAACACTCAATATGAATAATGGCCTTGCATCCCCTTGGAAACTTGGGTAAGTCAGGTTTGTATCTTGTTTTTAATTTTAATCACGATTTCAGGTTCTCATCAATAAATCGACTTCTCAATTTACTCTTAATTTCCTCTCTTAGAAATCTCTTTACTAACCACAAAACTTACAATATTAACATTGTTGAAAGATTGTATTCAATATCTAATTAAATTCAGAACTTGATGTTTCTTGACTCTTTCCTTAACTGCTTTCTTCCTTGCATCACCGACAGGATATTTGTGTCAAATTACGCGTGCTTAGTTGTAAAGTGTTTCTATAAATTTGAATGCGCCAATTTTTCCCGACAAATAATACAGGTCGGTAAGCCATTTAAATGTTGAATAAACGCGAAAGTCTCGGTCCATTCAACTTTAAATTCATGGTTTTCGTCTTCCATTTTTTTTGCTTCATCTTTGTAGCCATGTCAAATATGGTAGAGGGCATTTGTGGCAGAGCCGCACTGAAGGGGCCAAAGAGCCGCATGTGGCACGCGAGCCGCGGTTTGCCAACCACTGCACTATAGGTATCACTGTGATATTTAATTATGCATGTTTTTACTTCAATTATAATGCGGTGTTGTCTGGTATCAAAATTGGTTAAATCCATTATGTGTTTCATCTAAGTAAAAATAATTTATCAAAGTTGAACAAATTCCATGAAAAAGATATTTTACACACATACTTAGAAGTGTGTATGTTCAATAAAAAGATTGTTATATTCTTCAATCTTGTGAATTGAATAAAAAAAATAGTTAATACATCATTTATAGAATGTGATATTATTCTCAAATCTTGTAAATTATTCGTTGAATAAAATAAATGGTTTATCAATTAATATACACTTCAGTTCACAGCCGGAAAACCATTTTGACAGTTTATAATTTATTAAATATTTTCTCACGTTTTCCTTTGATCATTGAAATATCAAGAGAAATAGTTTCCTGCAATGTCCCACTGTCCGAATACAATTGGTAAATAAATAAAGATGCCTTCTACACTCGCCGCCCGCAACGTAGTTTCTTACACAAAATGTATAATTTCTGTCGCTGAGGTCGGAATTTGCAGCAGTTGGCAGGTAATGAATGTCAGAGTATCAATTGGGTCGTAAATCAGGCTACCGGAAATGGGTTAATTTGCAGTGCAGTCAGAAAAGTGCATTCATGTTTTTTAATTCAATTACTTACCTACTTCAAAAACATTTAATAGTATGAACGATTGAAACATTATCTATCATTTTTAATAGATATTCACCACATGCTATACAAACTATTTAATACAAAACGTGGCTTGCTCATAATATCATAAACTTTTTAAAGTACTTATATAATATACCAAAATTAAGGAAGGATAAGAATTGAAAAAACACTATAAGCAATTACAATTTACAAAATTAAAATATACAATTCACTATGAGGGGGAGGTTGCGCAGTTTTCTTAAGTCAGGTGTCACCACAGTGGGAGGTCGTCGTCGGTGTTGGAGTCAGGGTGTGGTGGATGAGACCAGATTCGGTTGTTGCTCCGATGGATGGAGTAGCGAGTTTTATTTGCAGCGTAAACAGTCGGTATAGGAGTATGTCACAGAAGTTAGGTTACAATACTGTTCCGAGGTCCGAATTTCGGTAGAATAAGATGTTGTTCGGAGTGATACAGAGACAGCGATACTAACAGACCGGGAACTTATATTTGAGTGACATGTCAAATGAATTATGATCCACTTTTTATTGATTTACTCACAATCAAAATAATATCTTGAAAATAATATTTACAAAATAATTATTATAATTGAGTCAGCTACTATATGGAGTTTGCGGATGTGGAAAAATGGATATCATGGAAATAATAATTTCAGTAAGCTATTTACTGAGTTTGCCATAATTGTACACTATGGGAAATTGAAATTTATATCGCCGATCAATATGCTGACACGGATTGTGCTGTTTATCCCCATAACTATATTTGTACATAACTAAGTTATTAGGTTAAGTTGGACTGCAGAGGTAGTACCTTTGTTCTGAGTAAACCAGACACTGGTCCTCGCTGTCCTACAAGGCAAGTGGATGCGTAATATAGATCTAAAACAGATCATTAGCCTCTCCCTTACCGAGACCGTCTGTGCATGGTGCCAGCACCACATCCTTCTAGGGGTTACCCTGGTATCGCAGAACACAGCGGATCTAGATTGGGAAGTCAATAAATATCCCTGGTATTGGACAGCAGCAATTACTAGTACTGATGTAAGGTGGAGAGGATGGACTTTGGAACAGCTTACATTTAGATAACTGAAGGCATGGTCGCAACGGCTTTAATGGCTTTGACACTGCAATGTGGAAAGCAACGGGAAACTACCACATTAACTATATCCCTAGTAATCATCATAGCTGCAAAATCAAATTGCATGGCCCTCAGTCCCCGGCAGGCCTTAAATGGTCAGAGGGTGCTAAGAATCCCCGGGTCGGCTATGAAGATTGCGACCTGGAATGTGCAATCTATGTTTAAAAGTGGAAAATTGCTAAACGTTATAATGGAAATGAATCGGTTAAAATTAGACATCCTTGGTATCAGCGAAGTGAAATGGAAGGGAAACGGCAGATTTAAAACTGACAACAGCGCCTTGTATTACTCGGGAAATGATAATAACCACCATCGAAATGGAGTGGGTATCATAGTGACCGATAAAATTAACAGATCGGTCAATAGTTTTGTTCTCTACTCTGATAGAGTAATGCTATTACAACTCAAATCATGGATGGGTAATGTTAATATAATACAGGTGTACGCTCCAACTGCCGACAAAGATGACGATGTTATAGAAGAATTCTAGCAACAGATAAATTAAATTCTAAAATTGACGAAAGATAATGAAGTTACCTTTGATTATAGGGGATTTTAACGCAAAGATTGGTAAAGGTAAAAGTGAAGAGTTAGTAGGAGAACTTGGTCTAGGACAAAGAAATGATCGAGGAGAAAGATTACTACAATTTTGCCAGGAACAGAGTATGGTTGTTTGTAACACATTATTCAAACTTCAAGCAAGGCGATTGTATACATGGAAACCCCACAAGATGATGGCAATAACATTGTAAGAAATCAAATAGACTATATATTAATTCGCAATCGTTACAGAAATAGCGTAACATCTACTAAAACTTATCCAGGTACTGACATCTCATCTGACCACAATCCTGTTGTAGCTACAGTAAAAATTAGATTAAAAAGATTACTGAGGGAACCACGCGCAACCCAACGTGTTGACATTAATCAACTGAAGGATCCCGAAGTCAAACAACAAGTAAAAAGTGCACTGAACACAGAAATAGAATAAATAAAAACTTCAGGCATTACATCATATGACATAACAGACAAGTGGGACAGGATAAAAGATGTGTTCTCCTCCATATCTAATAATCAATTATAATATAAAAGAACAGATGAGAAGCAAAAATGGATGACAGATGAGATTCTGTCATTAATGGACGAAAGAAGAAAATGGAAAAATAAAAATGAAACTCAATATAGGAGAATTTATAATACCATAAAAAGTAAAATTCGTACAGCTAAAGAAGAATGGATGTCCGACCAATGCAAAGAAATTGAAAATCTCCAACGAAAATACGATTCCTTTAATATGCACAAGAAGATAAAGGAAACATTGGGAATTACGAAAGGAACCTCATCAACTATCTTGAAAGACGAAGATGGGCGTATTATATTAGATACAGAAAAGAAGCTAACTCATTGGAAGACATATATTGAAAATCTGTTTAATAATATAATATTTACAACGAAATGATAAAATTATTAGAAGAAGATCAATTAGAAATTCTCGTTGATTTGTTTAATAAAATTTACGAAACGGGCATAATTCCCGATGATTGGTTGAAATCGAAATTCATCACTCTACCAAAAAAGGCGAATGCAAAGGAGTGCAGCGAGCTTAGAACAATAAGTTTGATGAGCCACATGTTAAAAGTTTTATTAAAAATCATCCATAATAGGATTTTTTTTAAATGCGAAGAAGACATGGATGACACACAATTTGACTTCAGAAGTGGTTTGAGCACTCGCGAAGCACTTTTCAGCTTGAATGTTCTAGTGCAAAGATGCCTAGATGTTAATGTTGATGTTTATATGTGTTTCATCGATTACGAGAAATCATTCGATACTGTTAGGCATCCTAAACTTCTCGAACTCTTACAGGAGAAAGGCATCGATGCAAGAGACACTCAACTGATAGCTAACTTATATTGGAATCAAACAGCGAATATTAAGATTGAAAACGAAATCAGTGGAGAGGTAAAAATTCATCGCGGTGTAAGACAGGGGTGTTTATTGTCACATTTGCTATTTAACATAATATACTCGGAAGCTATTTTCAAGGAAGCCTTACAACGTGAAACGGTGGGCATTATGGTTAATGGCAAACATATTAACAATATACGATAAGCCGATGATACTGTGCTGATTGCTGATAGTTTAAAGAGTTTACATCAACTGGTAGAAAATATTAATGAGGTCAGTAATTCTTATGGTTTAAAAATGAACCTCAAGAAAACAAAACTATTACTAGTATCAAAAACAGCGACACCAGACAACAACACAAATTTTGTCATTAACAGCGAACCAATCGAACGTGTGACCCATTATAAATATTTAGGTACATGGGTCAATGAGAAATGAGACCAGTCTGAGGAAATAAAAACTAGAATTGAGATCGCGAGGAGCGCCTTTCTCAAAATGAGACGCATCCTTAGCAATCGAGATCTTAACCTAGGTCTGAGACTGCGTATGGTACGTTGTTATGTGCTCTCAATTCTTTTCTATGGTATGGAAGTATGGACCAAGAGATGTCACGGAGACTTGAAGCTTTCGAGACGTGGCTGTATAGACCCATCGTCAAAATTCCTTGGACTGACCGGGTGACAAATGTTGAAGTTCTCAATCGAATGGGGAAGGACCGAGAAGTTCTACGTAGTATCAAAACCAGGAAACTACAATACCACGGCCACATTATGAGAGGACAAAAATACAGCATTCCCCAACTCGTCATTCAAGGAAAGATCAATGGGAAGCGTAGCAGAGGATGGCACCGCATTTCGTGGCTTAAGAACCTCCGTGATTGGTACGAGTGCAGCTACACCGAACTGTTTCGGGTAGCAGACGACAAAGATAAGATCGCCTTGATGGTGGCCGACCTCCGCTAGGGGATGGCACAATAAGAAGAGAAGAAGTAAAGGGTTATCAAATAAGATATATGTATATTTTCAATTTAACTCTCAATAAGTCGATTGTGTCACGAACTGTATGGCATGTTGCATCTTGTTGGAACCACATATCGTCCAGATCAAAATCATTTAATTCATGCCAGAAAAAATCAGAAGTAGCCATGTTTATTGACAGCAAAAAAAATATGGTCCATTACATCTCCAGACAGTGGCGCACCCAGGGGGGGGGCAAGATTTTAATTTCTAACACAAAAATTTCGAAACACGAATGTCAGGTTTTTTTAGAAACCTAATCCCTAATGGAACTGTCAAAAAATTCTCGGTGTCCACCCGAATACCGGAGTGGTGTAGGTCATGGCTGGGGAGGGCTGACAGGGCTCCAGCCTGGGGGCCCGGGCTGTGGGGGGCCCGACGTGTCGGGTTAATCAGATAAGTGAGATAAACACGAATCATAAATTAGCTTTAATAGTAAAAAAAATTGCCTGCGGCGCTATTATACTTCATGGCCATGAACATTTTCAATTATATAATTGTGCAATATATTTTTTGATTATTATATGTCGATACTCGACAGCTTTATTATTAAAGTAGTTGTATTAAAAATCGCCAATAATTCACTGTATAAATACCCATAATTTGAACTAAAACACAATTTGAAAACCGTTAATGTAGTGTTTCACACTGCCGATAATCTTAGCGGTAGGTAGGGGGCCTCCAAATATCCTATCCTGAGGGCCCGTTTCAGGATGTGGGGACCATGGTGTAGGTACACTGAGTGCAATAGACAAAAGACCGATAAACGAGAAATTAGGCTAGAAACCACACCAAACGGTTAATTTTTGTGGATGTAAAGGTGTGTCGAGAAAGTTTTTATTACTGTCGAACAAGATCTTCTTGTCAACGTGTTAGAACTGTGAACTAATAAGCCCTCCTACTTTTAACCGCACTTCAACTGCAACGACTTCCGCTTATTGACGAGTTATCCACGTGTTAAAACTGTGAACTAACAAACCCCTCCTATTTAGCTAATCACACTTCGACTACAGCGACTTCCGGTTATCGCCTAGATCTTCTTGACGGACAGTACTTCAAATGCGACAATAATAAGTGTGCTTATGTACGAAGTCATTTAACGAAAAATGAAGATGATTTTTTCTTGAAATAATATGACCGTTTCAATCAGAAAAATGTTGACGCACCAAAAATGATCATATGGTTTAAGTTCTTGTGTTAACTGTATTTTATATGCCTTTAAATGCAAATCTTCGTAAATAATATTCCAAGAAAGTCCAAGTTTTTATAATAATTCAATTTGAAACGAGAAAGGGCGAATCAATATGTCAAGTAATTTGGGATCTGATTTTGACAGCTGAACAGTGGACTACTCGTTGCTTGTGCAAAAATATATGCTCAGGCTTTATTAATCTAAAGATGGCGCTAGTCTGGCAATTACAAATATTGTTTTCAAGCTCTTGAGAACGCTTTGTAATTGATTGTTCTGGATTCTCATCCACACTTTGATTCACAGCATCGATATGTTCAGCAATACGGAGTCTCGCGCCCTATGTTATAACTTGTCATATGAAGTCACGGCATGAAGTAATTGTGACGTTAGCTCAATACACGCATCGAGGCGAGCCGCCCAACGCATACGGCTCACCATAGATATTATTATGCAGAAACACCTATTTGTGTATGAGGATAATGAATAACGCCAGTATTAGAGTAGCTTTAATTTCTCGAATGCTATTGACTCACTCCATTAGTACGTCTCAATGATGACGCCATGTCGCCGGGCGACTTTAACTCGCAAGTTACAACATAAGGCTCCTGGACTCAAAAATCTCCCCGCCCCTTGTGTGCGCGCTTGGAATGCTCTCCTGAGCAATTATCAATTTACTGCTTAGGCTATCTCTACAGGTAAATAATAAATAAGTGAAGCATAAATGGACCACCATAGAGTGGAGATTATTGATATATTAGCATACATTTTATGAAGAATGGTTTTCAGGCATTCACTCAACTCATTACGTTTTTAAATGAAACACATTTTGAAAAACTACACGCATCTTTGCAGGCCGCTCTACCAAAAAGGCTACCGCGAGTCAGTAATCGTTTACGGAAATTTTGTTTCCAATAGGTATTTAAAATGTATTTAATCGAACCAAATATTTGGTCTTTTCATTTTTCCCGTGGTCGATCAAAATGTATATATACCGGCATACTATATTTAATCAATTATTTTTAATAAAAATATTTACATGATATTCAGGACTTTTACAGTTATCCAAAATTGAGACATCCTGTGCAATTTTTCAATGCCTTGTAAATTTAATGACGACCTCCTCAATGAGATTCAAATTTATCGATCGTCCAGATTTTTTATTTAATTTATCGAGTATCATTATTGTTCACACTAGCCGAGCAATGTCACTCACAATACAGTAAATATTATACTGTATTATGCCACTTTCATGAAACCAAAATATACGTTTGCAAAGATAATATAAATTCTGTGGCTTCGGGTTAAATGTGCTTAAGGTGACGCATCAGGGAAACGCCAAATAATGTTCAACTGTACGCGCGACGAAAATTTGTACTTGCTTCACATTCATTGAGAGAACGTGGAGTCGGACGCACGTCACTTTGCTGCGTGATGGCGACGGGCCAACTAATTCTAAAATCGTGTAAAGATGACTAAAAACTTTACCCATTTACTTTAAAAAGCAAACATGTCAATGAATATATTATTATTGATACTAATAGAATAATAAACAGAACATAAAATGGACGTATGTTGGATTTATATGAGAAATAATATTTCGTTTGACAGGCGTCATTTTCACCCGCGACCCGCAATCCGCACATCGCCTAGCAACGATCTTTTTAGACCGTGCCTCAACTAATGCATGGCCTTAAGAAGGGGCTCAAGAGAAGGAGATTGAAATATAATCTAGTATCAAAAGGACATCGGCGTCGTTAGGACGTTAATTTAAATCGATATTTTTGCAAAAATCACTAATCATCGGAGATTTTATTTAAAAAAAAATATATTATTGGTATTGTCGGCCGTCTTCCACATTATTATTTGATAAACAACTGCACGTGTCCGCCGATCAGAAAACAGGGCTGTCAAAATATTATATGGATTAATATTTTTAAAATGTTAATTTCGTCATAGTTTTTAATCAAACCTGTAAGTACATACTGATAACTTGGGTGGATATCGTAGCAAACATACTATTGATATATCTACGGGTATATTATTATTATTACCTAATTCAAATTGAGCATAGGTTGATACTGAAATACTATTATAGTATGTTTATGATTTCGAGAAAATAATACGATGGTATATAATCCATATCAATTATTTGAAAACATTACATTTGCATGTAGGTACATGTATAATATAGTGAAAAGGTCAGATACCTGTTTAATTTGCAAGATAACATCAAAAATTGTATATACTTAGCTAAATGAAGAATGACATTCATGAGTGAGCACGGCTCAAAGCTTGGAAAATGTGTTTTTTTTCAATTTGAAAATATTTTAATTGTGTATTATTTTATTACAGATTCATAATACATTATATAACTAATAGAACATACTGTTTTTTTCTACGAATAAAAAAGACTGGACGGAACGTATTGTGTCACGGCAATCAAGAAAGACCGGAAAATATGGCCAACAATGCATGATACACAAACATAAAATACACAAAATTACCTATTTAAGTTTACCGCACACGTGCAGACCACGCGATATTTGTTTACGCAAAGTCGTCGCTTTCCAAAATGGCGAATTTGGTTGCCAGTTTTTATGGCAATGAATCAGTATGTTCCTTCCTGTCTTTTTTTATTCGTAGGTTTGTTTACTATGTACACCAAGAAATTTCCATTTATAAAATCGGAAATGAGTTTTGGAATATAATGCAACTAAAACTGGAAAAATTCTATCATGGGTGTTTACTTCTTGAATTAGTTGACCCCAGAAACAACAGGTCCATTCCACTACGTGAACCACAGTGGATATTATGCCGGGTCCACATTGGCAACATGTCGCCGGCAACCTCGTTAAATTTTACGATAAGTATGATAATTATCGTAAAATTTCTTAAGCCATTATGATAATTATCGTAAAATTTATCGAGGTTGTCACGCGACATGTTGCCAGTGTGGACCCGGCATTAGATGCACAAAACTTGAATAAAATATTTTATAAATAAAATTTAAAAAGTACAAAATAATTGATTGCGTCGACAGCCCTGGCGTCATTTTTTATACGCCCGCCAGTCGGATGGACTAATAAAAAAATAATGTGTCTAGTGACTGTATGTTAATAATTATTTTTAGGCACTCATGATATAAATTATTTCGCCCATTGGCTTTATATACAATAATGCTTCTTCCTACCACTTGTTTCACTAGTATAAAAGTGAAGTTGCGCAGCCAATAAAAAGTCACTTTCTTTTTATAATAGGCAGACACTAAATTCTACGTTTTAAAAAATATGCATTAGAATTAAACAATACCTATTATTTTTAAAACGTAGGTCCTAAACATTACAAATAAACACTATTCATTAGTAATGTTTTTTGGATAGCACATGAAATAAAAATGTAGGTAGATATGTATGTCAACATCCTTCGTACATTTAGTTCTCGGACAATTTCAGGTTAAAAAGTTATTAATATATTATTAAGTTTATATCGTGGCTAACACATAATCAAAAAAGTTATCATATCCATCATATCAGTTGCAATACCTCACACCAAAGAACTGATAAACATATTGAATTTAGTAATATTTATTAGAAAGTACTATTTTTTGGTCACCCCATAGCTTCACTTCACAAGCTTCACTTGGAGGGATTTTATTGAGACAAACATTGGCGGCAACCTTTTTATATTAACTAGTAGACCAGTTATTATGGACCACATGTAAAAAAATCATATTTTCAATTCTCAAGGCCGATTCTGTAGAGCTTCCCCATAAGTCCATTTGATTGCAGCTGAGATAATAGGTTTTTAAATAAATCACAGTTTTCAAAATACTCTTGCTTATTAGTTAATTGATTTATATTTTTTACAACGTTTTTCATAGCTCGTATTCTTATTTGTCCGGTACAAATCTTGCAATCGATTTTAAACTAACTTCCCGACTAGCTAGACATTTTAAACTTTTAGAATATATCATAACACGATGCCAATGCATTTTTTAAATACTTTTAGCCATCTTTAAGTAGAATTGAATTCATTTTCAGTTAATTCTGTTTTGTATGAAAAGCTATTTCGACACCATTATTGGTTGCTGGGGTCTGGGGTCCTAGCAACTAAATTAATAATATATACATGCGTTACTATGGAAATCAATATGACATGTCAAGTACAAATTTTTTTGATCGTTTAAGCTAGTCAAGTCAAGTTTATTTGGTTCAACAGAATTTAAAAACGTTGTATATAAAAAGTTTTTTTTATCTTGTAATTATCTTATTTCTGTCATATTATGTATGTTCTTGATATTGTGATATATTCATTGTTTTGAATAAGTAATTTTACTTAGACTTAAAAATGATTTTATCAATGCTATTTCTACAAATTAAAATATCTATTTATTTTGCTTACGTGTAACAAATTTATGATACATGGTTGAGCTTTTTATGTGGACTGTAATTATTTTGTGGGAAAATGAGGAGGTCAGATCTAGGGGTGGGAGCGATGGAACAGAATGCCAGACACTGACCTTTGTGATGATGGCTCCGTGGTCTGGTTTCAACTTTCGCTCGCGCGATATTGTTGTTTTGGGTCACCCGGTTCGTACACTCACGCACTTTGTGACACAGTTTTATGGATTATATTATGTGAGGGTGTATGAATGATGATGATAGATTCTGAATGAGTCTGTATCTATTGAGTCAATCATTTAAGCGACGGAAAGCTATTAGAAGCCCGCTCACGCCCGCTATCGAGATGCAACTGAATGTTCTTTGTAACACCATCTCTCATGACCCGAAATTGCTTATTGATTGTCTGGTGACAATAACACTGGGGATTAGGAGGTGGGTGAGGAAATAAGGAGTGGAATGGGAATATAAATGGCCCAACCAATACATAAAAAAGAGCACAATTCTTTACACACAATTCGTAATAAAATTTTAATTTTGTAAAAACGCGACTTAAAAACTTTTCCTACATACCTACCTACTATCAGAACTTTTAATAATAAAACTGACAAACTAAAAAAACATTGTGTCAGTTACCTGTCATTTGTGGCTCTCTTCCAAACCACTGAAATCAAAGATACGATCACATTACTAAAAAAAGTGTAAATTAGCAGAAAATAAAAAGAACCCATGAGGTTGGTGGTGTAACGTGGCATTACATACTTTTGCCAGTGGCGTGAGCTTGTCGTGAGGTCAGATGTGCTCACATGAAGGATGGTAATGTGCGTGTAGCATAAGAAACGTTACATTGTATAGTTCATTGTTATGGAACAGGGGAGATCATTGGTAACATAAACACCGGTTATTTAAGTATTTAACACCTAATTATTATTGTAATTCAACTATCTACATATCGAGAGATTTGGACATGTAATATGATGACAATATGGTTAACTTTCTATAGTGAGTAGGTATGCCCTCATTAGAAGAGATGAATATATAGGCGGTTGATAACAATGATTGTTTGCAATAATATAAAGCAACTCTCGGTACATCACATGTTCGGCAAGTGATAGTACTCTGCAGGCACCTCCAGATGTATTCTGTAGGCACCAAACACGGAGACATCAAGCGTCGCACTGGACTAGCCAGTTCCTCACCGGCCATGGCAACTTCGCCGCCAAGCTTCATGGGTTTCGCTTAATCGAAGATGGGCCGAGTTGTACCTGCGGGTATGACCAACAAGACGGTGAACACGTCCTCTGGGATTGTCGCTTGATGGAATCCGAACGAGCGGAGCTGTTTGCCAGAGTCCGTCCTCACACGGGCCCAATTGGCCACGCGAACCTGATTGCAACAGAGGCCAATTTTGCGGCATTTGAAAAATTTGCAGCGTCGTATGGGGAGCGGGATAATCCCGACTCCTCGGTAGAATCAGATTAAATCTTGAGCATCAGTACGCGGGTACACAGGGTGCATCACGCCGGCGGCCAGCAGAGCTGGACCTCACTTTTTCAACTTCTTTCTTCAGAGTCAGTCTTAAGCACCGAGGTGCATGGTTGCAAATAATCGGTCCCGTGCGGTTCCATTCGGGACGAAATGTGAGCAATTGAATATTCATTATGTCGCAATACAGCGCTATGGAAGGCGGCCGTGTTTAATCCACGGCTGTACAGACACGGCGGGTGGTGGAGGGTGTATTGGACCTTAAAGAGAAATTCATATTTACTGTTACTTTAGATTGTGTACTTAATTATCAATAACAAATGAACAAATTTTAGTGTTAATTGCGTGAATTGTTTATATATAAAATAAATCATACCTCGAGATAGTTAACTCTTGGAATACATCATAGAATGTTTATCAATAGTTTTTGTCTTATATTGATATAATAGCTGCTGGTATGGTTTCAAGTATTTACGGGATATTATTGGTAACGTCTATAATTTCAGTCATCACCATCATTGGTAATTTAGCAAAAGATATGAAGAGAGAACTCTAGTGCAAATAATAATAAATATTAAGGCCAAGAGACACGCTGGATTGTATGATGAGGTGATAAGGTATAGTGTCCTCCTGTTCGCTGTGTATACTCATCGCAGAATCGCGGCCCTCCCAGGTCGAACGCCCGGCCAAAAAACAACCGCGGGCCCAAGAAATAGCACTTTGTCATAAATCACCGCAGGGTACCGAGCACCACTTAAACGTTGAAGGGATAATATTGCGTAGGACTACATGATATGTTGACATGCGCCGAAATTTGTGAATTATTAAATTTAGTTAAAGAAAGGCGGCTCATGAGAAATTTGAATCAGATAATAACCTACTTAATTGGGGCGTTGAACATAGATGCATAAAAAAAACAACACTTATGCAACCGCATTATGTAACCATGAATTCATTTCAATGATTACTGTGCATTGAAATGAATGTATTCAAATAAATTAGATTTTGAATTTTAATTTCAATTACTTAATTAAAAAAAATTAAAAAGCCTTTTTATTTCTTACAAACAAAAAAAAGTAAATGAGAGTGAATTGACTATATCTAATGTATATATAACCTATGATTTTAACTATTATGTATTTATTGATACCAAATATCATAATGCCTAAATCCCCCATCAAAAATCCTCCAATCGACAGAGTTGGGAATATAATGATATTATTGTAATTGTAAATGAGTCAAGGCTAGACCATGATGCACAGCGAAACAAAGAAAAAGAAAGTTACCGTTATCTGTTTCTGGGCGGACGAAGGGTTGAGACTAGGTACGGTCAGTCGGTATCCTACCCTTGAGCCTTGAACGTCGCCTTTAAATACCATTTGCCACCTTTTTGCGCCAAAGCGTGCGTTTACAAATGTTATTAATTATTACTTGTCAAGGGAAATATACTTAGGTAATGTCCCTGAACCAGTGTTTTTATTAAGTGTAAATCAACACCTTACGTAAACCCATACCCCTCACTATATATATATCTATCTATCTATCTATCTATCTATCTATGATTGTTTATATTTTATCTATGACATTTTTATATTTTTTTATAATACATATATATATATAAAGATTTTTATTTTGTATATAATACTAATAAATAATGTTTATATATTAAACAGTGCTATGTAACGTTTATAATATTAGTATATATTTTTGTATTTGTAACTTAAATAATATTTTTAATGCTAAGATACTAGTTTGTTTGGTTTGTAAGAACCCATCTTCGGGTGAAGGCCTTCTCCAAAGAAAAAAGTCCCACTGGACTCCGTCTTTGGCTTAAAAACCTTTGGATAAAAAGTATCAATTTCTTTTTCTTTCGCTATTTCTGCGGGTGCGCAAACTTGTATGAGAGATAATTCGTTTGAATTTTAATATGTAATTATAATTATTATTGAATTTTGAATATGCCAGACGAAAATTGCGGGAAATAAAAATGTAAAACTGGGAATTAAATATACTAGAATGAACTGCAGAAATTATATGCAAATATGTAGTGTTCCTATAATTAAAATCGGGGTTCCATTGTATTTTATTTTTTAGTTTTCCATACAATCTAGTAATTCAGTAATCCGGCAGGCACCATTAGATTTTATATAGTGCCAAGTAGGGATTCCAATCTCGGGATCCCGATCTATTTTCGATACCTATGAATCCCGAGATTGGTAAACACAATCCCAAAACTTTTGGGATTGATTTTTTTTATCAATTTTTATGGAAAATAAAATAAAAACGAAAATATAATATAAAATACTTTTAATAACATATAAATACATTATATTATCTTTTCATAAATAATTAAAACTGTTTTACTTTCACATTATTATTTATATAACAATATTATTTACTCCATTAAACCTACGTATTTCCAAGATTGAACTTATTTTCTTCTTTCGACCATGTCCGATCCTAATAGGATCAATATGGGCCTCCACAGAGTAGAGGTTTGTATTGACAGATTTTGTTTTTTATGAGAAATGGATGTCAGCCACTTGGACTATAACGGCGTGGGTCCCAGGTTCTAATCCTGGGTCTGTCAAGTACACATAGATTGAACTTACACAATATTAACAATAAATGTCTTAAATACTCGTAGTATAAATTATACTAGATTTATTTTTGACCAATTTTATCAACGTTATTTGTGTATATAAAAATTTTATAATATTAACTATTAAAAAAAACCTAACCCCGGGACCAGTCCCGGGATCCCGGGATCAAGATTTTGGCTCGGGATTGGATTCCCTAGTGCCAAGTACAGCGAGCAGTGCTGGTATTTAATTAATGGTCTTCCAGGACGCGTGAATTCGATTGTCTCACAGAAAATGCAATACTGGTTGAAAGTATCTTGTGAAATCAGTAGCAATGTTGCATTGATTTAAATTGTGTAGCAATGATCGCAAACCTTAGATGTATTGAGACGCTGCATGGTCTGCTCGTTTATTTCCTCGTTTTTGACAAAATCATATTACCGCATACCTAATAATTATCTGCTACAAATATCGTTCCGAAGCCCATACGGTTGTTCCGAGTCTGTGACTCGATTACGTAAAGTAGTATCGTCAGAATGAAAGTGTTGAACGATCGGTATTTGATCAATCCTCAATTGATTCAACTGTCAATATTTTATTATATCAGTGGTGAGCGGTGACTTTTTCTTGTAGGGATGCTGTTGAGTTTTGAATGACACACCGGTTAGTGAAATCCTTGAGACTACTGTTCCGTCTCATAAATAAATGGCGCTTCGGCTTGGGAATTATTAATATCATGGTCCCCACAAGCGGGGGGCTGACAGGACTCTAGCCTGGGGGCCCGGGCTCAGGAAGGGCCCTGCGTGACGAGTCGACCAGATAAGTGAAATAAACATAGATCACAAATTTGCTCTAATAGTAAAAAAGTCGCCTGCGGCGCTATTTTACTATTATCAATTAAAAGTATTTGGTTGTACGATGCAATCTTTAACTGTATTTTAATTGATGTACGTATTAAAAATACAGAAAATAGCTAAAAAAACAACTTAATTTTACCACGTAAACCATTTGGAATTCTGGGGGAGGGTCCAGACCCAAACCTAGTGTAGTTGCTTGATTCAGACACTTTTCAGTTATAAAAATATTTAGTTCACTAGTAATTCACTCGCCACTCGACTAAAATACTAACAGCATCAGCTAATCTAGGCTTAACACGAAAAATGTCATACCGCTTACAGGCTGTTACACATTTTGATTTTTAACGCAGGAATCCAAGTAAGTATACAGACTAAATTAATAATATATGCTCATGCTGGCAATTTAAACGCAACATTCTTGTAAGTGCCAACATGGCGTACTTCAAATAATATTCTCCAATAGAAACAATTTGCATAATGGCTAATAGCCAATCATTACGTCCCGTTTTTTCCCCCTGCTTCTAGTTCAACATAATGCCTCTTGACAGCCCGTTTATTTTTGCATTTTGTAACAGCCTTTTTAAACTGCCTACCGCTCACTGCGCGGCAGTGTGTATTTAAATCTTTTTCAAAAGCAGATTAAATACCAAAGCGTTCATACAAATTGACGGTTTGGCAGCTACGGCGCAGTACCTAAGTCCTAAGTGATTGTGAAAATTTCAAAAGTTGAGCCAGTTTTAAACAAATCTGTTTTAAATTAATATTATAAAACAACTTATTTATCATCGAGTTTTGGACTATAACTAGAGAGAAATTTAAAGACTATTCTCTGAAGTTTGCAATATTATAAAATTGACTAGATTACACCGGTTAAATGAAACTGTTGTTTGAATTACAACATAAACAAAATACCTATAAGATTGTCGTCTTATTCCCTATATTAATTCTCGGTACAAGTCTGTTTACTATAAGCCAATCGGAAACAGCGGCATTTTTCATAGACGATTTCGTCAAAATTCATGAATTCAAGAATGATAACCCAATGACATTAATATGATAACCTAACCAAACTCATTAGTCAACAGAGCCAAATATCAAATATCAAGTTTGGGTAAGTCAGGTTTGTATGTTGATGTTTTTAATTTTAAGTACGATTCCAGGTTCTTCATAAGACGACTTCCCAATTTACTCTTGATTTTTTCCTCTCTTAGAAATCCCTTTACTAACCACAAAACATGCAATATTAACATTGTTCGAAGATTGTATTCAGTAATTAAATACAGAACTTGATTTTTCTTGACTCTTCTAAAGTTCTTCAACTGCTTTCTGCCTTGCATCACCGACAGGATATTTAGTGCTAAATGACGCATGTAAAGTGTCCCTCCAAATTTGACATCGTGTTATGCGCCAATTTTTCCCGACAAATAATACAGATCGATAGGCCATTTAAGTTTTGAATAAACGTGAAAGTCTCGGTCCATTCAACTTTAAATTCACGGTTTTCGTCATCTATTTTTCTTTGCTTCTTCTTTGTAGAGATGTCAAACAGGGCAGAAGGCATTTGTGGCAGAACCGCACTCGAGGGGCCAAAGAGCCACGTGTGGCTCGCGAGCCCCAGTTTGCCGACCACTGACCTAACCTAACCTAGCGTAACTTACCCTAACATAATCTTATGTAACAAATAATCCAGTATGTCAGTTATTTTCAAAATTGGTTTTCCCCTGGCTTCCTCTAAGCAGAGAAAAACCTAATTCTCTATTAATTTATGTTTTTTTTATTCTGTACAACACTTGACAACAATTCAGCAACCCTTTCAGAGTGGTAAAGTCGGGTAGCACATACAATTTCATTTAGACTGCAACACACCGAATTTTTCGATGTCATTTTCTCACAAAATACGTGTGCAAACAGTGTATATGCAATATTTCTTGGTTAAACATCTAATTGATATACCAAACGTGTATTTTCACAGATCAATTTAAAATGGTCAGATGCAAGAAACAGAATATGTTCAATGGAGTTGATAAAATTGAAATTATTTTTTCAATTCAACATGATACACTAATGTGCTGAAGTTTACCTATACATTAAGCAGCAGAAGAAAACTCTTCGGCCAAGTACAGATAGGCGAAAAATATTGTTTAATATTATATTATTTTGGGTAACCGGACAAAACAGAATATGACAAAATAGAACAGTGACAAAACAGAACATGACAAAACTGAACAGTGACAAAACAGAACAGCCAGGGGAAAAATGAAACATTAAATTTTGTGGAATCTATTTAGGTTAGGTTAGGTCATTATTTCGTTGTACTTAGTCACCCAATTATTTTGAACATATTATATTGATTAAGATGAGATATCCTAAGCTTGCCGGCAACACCGAGTTAAGTCCCGTTTATTTGAGGCTTTCTAGCGATTAGAATGCAGAAATTAGGTATATAATTTGATTTATTATAGCCAATTGAAAATTTGTGCTAGGACAATTTTCATATTAAATTTATATTTTTCCTGAAATGTCATAGTTATATTTATCGTTGTTCTGTTTTGTCACTGTTCTGTTTTGTTATGGAACCATTATTTTAATAGTTAAAAAGTCTTGTAGTTTGTGTTGTGTCATTTATGATTGATATTATAGAAATAAACATTATAAATATTATTTACGTTTTTTAGGTTGTCTAAATCTAGATTCTTTTATTTCACTTGGCAATAATCCCGATTTGGAAAAATAATTATCTGGCAACGCTGTTCAACTTGCACTATTTTCAGACAGATAACTTTTCAGTCAATAAAATCAATACATAAAATGTCTAAGGTAAAAAATTTTATCCTTCTTTTTTTATAATAACGTAATAACGCGATACTCGGAAAAGGACAAGCTTTGGTTAAATCTAGTCAAATACTCGAGACATAAAAATGACCGAAAGGTAAACCCAAATGTTTGATCGACAATAAATGGTTGTCTTGCGGAAATACCTACGTAGTATCTTACTGCATAGGACCGATAAGAATGGAATTTACTTATCGAGGTATTCATGCAACGATATATAGATCTAGGTTGATGGTGATGATCATGCCCCCCACATCCTGAAGCGGGCCCCAAGGCTAGGATCTTTGTCGGGCCCCCCTACCTATCACCAAGGTTAAAGGCAGGGTGAAGCTCTACAGTAGCGTTTTCCAAATGGCGTTCACGGTATTAAGATAGCTATTCAGTGTATTTTAAAACTTACATCCACTTGAATTATGGAGTTATCAAGTAATGACGTAATTAAAAATTACATCGCATAATAACAAATTTTAAAATATAACCCTTACTAAAGGAAAATAGCGCCGCAGGCGACTCTTTTTACTATTAGAGCAAATTTGTTGTTTTTCTCACTTATTTGGTCGACTCGCCACGCCGGGCCCCCAAGCTAGAGCCCTGTCAGCCCCCCCCCCCTTTGTGGGGGTCATGGTGATGATCACCAAGTATTATCTGAATATCTGAAAAAGATTGGTTTTATAAACAAATGTAATAAAATCCGCTATGACTTGAACTAAAATGTAGTGAAATAATAAATAATAGGAAGCAGTTTTATCTGGCAAATCGTGATCTAGTTAGGTATAAGCTATAACCTTTGGTAAGCTGTTTGCTGGACTGCAAACGTTTGACCTCGGTGTCAGCCGGATGGTAGTCTGCATTTTAGATACGTGCCCATCAAGATAATCGCTTCATTCCGTATGGAAATCTATCAGATTGGGGACACGGGCAACTTTTCAAAACGCGTCGGTTACAACAGTGGGAATATTTTTTTCAAAATTAAATTACAGTTACATTTTTAATTAAAATAAAACAAAAATTATAAAGCTCCTATTATTTAGATATTATCATTACAATTATATAGCACAGAATACAATAGAACTTCGAGTTCAGTTTAATCGAAATACAGTCAAAATGACCATTGGTTTATTTTGCGATCTTCACGCGCTAGGCCCAACATGACTCGCGCGTAAAAACCTGCAAACATTACAGGTACATTTGACCTCATTGAGCCGTCCACATGCATTCGCGGCGTGACGTCTGTCGCGTGACTAGCGCAAGCACTGATACGCTGATACGATTTCCTGATTACCTCGAATAAAATTAGATAAAATGATATTCACTTGTATTAATATTATGTAGTAATAAATAAATAAATAGATAATATATGTAAAAAATATATTTTTACATCATTTTCGTCATAGAGCCGGAGTGCAAAGTTATGAAGCATACGAGGTACCTACCATAGGCCACAATAATTGTCGATAGTTGCGACAATTGTTTAATTATTGTTACCTTTCATGCCGGATACTATCGAGTATAGTAAACTCACGCTTATAAAACGCGTTATATGGACGCAGCACACTTTTGGTACTCGCTCGTAAAGCGCGGTAAGTCATGCGCCATTTGGACAAGACCTAAGAGTAAGGCATTGTCCACATTGCGCCTGTCTAGCCGCGATTCGCTGCGAGTGAATGCGGAAACCTCAATGAGGTTACCTATACTTACGCACGACAGTATCGCGGCGCTAATGGTTGTGGACTGCTCAATGAGGTCACATGTACCTGGAATACGCCCAAGTCAAAGCACGTCAGTAAAAATGCAATATGTGGACAGGGACTATAATACGTGAGTGGTGGTAGCATACATTGGTTGAACGTTACGCTTAAGGGGGGACATGCTCGTCGTAGGTCAAAATTGAGTTTTTATTGTATTTTCAAACCATGATCCTGGACGATTTCTATGATAAAGCCCCCTCAAATGATATAAAAATTATAATCGGGGACCTAAATGCAAAAATCGGCAAAGAACAAATATATCAGGGAACAATAGGCAAAAACAGTTTACACAATGAGAGCAATAATAACGGAACTCTGGATCATAGACTTTGCTATATCCAAAAACATGGTTATAAGCTCAACCCAGTTCCCTATAAAAGACATACACAAGTGAACATGGACCTCTCCTGATGGCAAACACCATAATCAAATCGATCATGTACTGATCGACAAAAGGAGTGCCTCTAGTGTAACAAAGGTACGAAGCTATAGAGGCGCCAATTGCGAGTCTGACCATTATCTACTGTGCATGTCTTATAGATGCCGTATAACATGTAGAAAAACAGACAAGCACCAACGAGCGCCACAAATAAATATCGACAGCCTTGAAGACCCAGAAGTTATATGCCAATATCAGGACTCTCTAACCGACAATCTTCCTGAATCTGATGCAGCAATCTCTACTGAAGATGCCTGGAACAACATCAAAAATGCTATCGCACTCTCAGCTGAAAAGAGTATAGGCAGTAGCCCTAGAAGAACCAGAAGTAACTGGTTTGATGAAGACTGCTCAGCAGCCATACAGAAAAGAAATGAAGATAGACGAATATATTTAGAGAGACCAACGAGAGAGAAAAGAGCTAAGTACGAGCAGTCGCGAAGAGAGGCCAACAAGACTATAACAACAAAGAAGCGAGCATACCTAAACGCAACAGTGCTTAAAATGGAAAACGACTTTAGGAATAACAGATCGAGAGACGCATACAAAGGGGTCAACTTTTTCAAAAAAGGATTTATACCCACCACCAGCCTATGCCGGACGAAAACGGGAGAGATTATAGGTGATGAAGAAGGAATTAAACGAAGATGGATGGAATTCTTCAAGGAGCTCTTGAACCCTAACTTACAGGATGAAAATACTCCACCGGATCCGCGACTACAACACCAGTGCAACGAACCATGCATCTCTCCACCCACGCTTAGTGAAACCGAAAGAGCTATTATGACACTAAAGAATCATAAAGCACCAGGAGCCGATAACATCCCTGCAGAACTTCTAAAGCATGGTGGACACCGATTAATAGCAGCAGTGCATGAGTTAATGCTTAAAATCTGGGAGTCCGAAAGCATTCCAGCGGATTGGCAGATCAGCGTTATCTGTCCAATATATAAAAAAGGAGACAGACTGCGATGTGAAAATTTTAGAGGGATATCACTCCTGAGCACAAGTTATAAGGTATTCACAATGATCCTGAAGACAAAACTGGAAGGCTACGCGGAAAACATAGTAAGTGAATATCAAGCTGGTTTCAGGGCAGGAAGGTCTACAACGGATCAGCTCTTCACAGTTCGCCAAATACTGGAAAAATGCTGGGAATTCGATGTGGACATTTATCAAGTCTTTATTGATTTTAAGCAGGCATATGACAGCATCGACCGGGAAAAACTATTCACTGTCCTTCTGGACTTTGAAATCCCACCAAAACTAGTCAGGCTTGTTAGAATCACACTGCAGAATACACTCTCCCAGGTGAAGGTGAATGGCCAACGGACGGAGGGCTTTGAAGTATCTCGAGGTCTTAAGCAAGGAGACGGATTGGCTCCCATGCTGTTCAACTTAGCCCTCGAATCCGCTATCAGAAAGTCTCAAGTGAACAGGAGCGGCACTATATTAAGCAGACCGAGCCAATTGGTTGGCTACGCAGACGACCTCAACATGATGGGTAGATCCATACAGATTGTGAAGAAAGAATTTGACCACCTCCAAAGGGCCGCACTAGAAAGGAACTGGAACCCATCAATTTGAGGTTGTCAACCGGTTCACATACCTGGGTTCCAATATTACAAAAGAGAATGAGGAACTGGAAGAAATAAAAGAATAACCGCTGCAAATAAATCGTACTTCTCATTGCTGCCCATATTCAAATCCAGAAATGTCCACAGAAAAACTAAGACGCGGCTCTATAAAACCGTCATACGCACAGTCGTTGCATACGGGTGCGAGTCATGGACGCTAAATGTGAAAGCAGCTGAAATGGTGGATTGCTTTGAGAGAAAGATCCTTAAGCGGATATACGGACCCATGAATGATGGTGGGGAGTGGAGAATTAGGTACAACACGGAACTATACCGCTTATACCAAGATTCAAAACTCTCCAACTTCATAAAACTCCAGAGGCTAAACTGGGCAGGCCATGTCCAGCGCATGCCTGAGTCACGGATACCGAAGAAGATCCTCGAAGGAAACCCAGGAGGGAAAAGGCCAGTGGGAAAGCCACGCACACGATGGGGTGATAATGTTACAAAAGATGCCAACCAGATACTAAAAATCAGCAACTGGAAAAGTCGTGCGGAGGACCGTTCCGGCTGGAGGACAGCGGTGGAGGAGGCCAGGGCTCGACTTGAGCTGTAGCGCCATTGAAGAAGAAGAAGATCCTGGACACTCCTTAAACGTTGTAGATAATCTATTTATATAATTTTGAAGCCTTATTATCCGTATTTTTGTTACATAAAATAGTATTCTTTTAAACCTCTCGCTCTAATGTTTTAGAATATAGTCATATTTCGGTACATGAATGTGCAGTGGTGTTAAGATTTTTTACATTTATTAATTTTTAAACGCATTTATAAAACCATTAGTATAATTTATGACGAGATAATATTAGAATTGAATATTTATTCATGATAAAAAATTATATTGATAATCTCTGTGATCCCAAATTTGACAAGAATTAGGCATTTTATTATTCAAAAAATCGGCAAGATTAACACATTTGAAGATAATTATAAAGATACTAATTATAAGCTATGTCTTTGACCATTCAAGTGTGATAAACATCCTACGAATAATGATTGCTTTATAATAATTATTGACCTAAGAATAAGGTAGTGTTTTTTTGAAATACGCCATTTCTTTTGGCATTCCCCAGTGGTTAAGCTACAACATGCGGCCGTAGCCATAAATTGACAAATTATAATTAAATTAGGGAGTAAAATTATGTAAACGCGCGTGTTTGAACATGTACCTAACCGAATTTTTTTTTATTTTTTTTAAACGGTACATGTTCAAACACGCGCGTTAATATCATTTTACTCTCAATATTGTAATTTTTTTTCGGGCAAAAAACAGAAGAAGAGACAAGTGTGTCGTTTTTGTTTTTTATGTTATGTTTGGTTTACATTACATTTATTATTCAATTATTTGTACTTGTGAAAAAACTATTTTGAAAATTGTAAGTGATTTACTTTTATCTCTTACTCTTGTGTTTTTTTGTTCTGATATCGTATTATGTTGAAAAATTATTAACTAGTTATTCGATTTTTTGTCAGTAATGTTGAGTAAAGTGGGTATTTACAATTTTTTCCCACGAAAAATGTAAATTTTAAACTGCATATTTCTTCGGTTTTAGTGCATATTTTATTGTTCTTAAGTACATACGTACATGCATATAATCATGTTTTTTGTTGCATACAAATCCGTTCCCTAATTATGAGTTATAGTTATACAATTCAGAACTGAAAAAAATGTATATTGAAGCCTTTTCATATTAATCTAAAAGTTTTCTTATTATTTTTTGCCATTTTATATTGATGAATGTCACTATGGTGAATTTCAATGTTCTAGGTCGTTTAAAACAGGTAAATCAATCAACCTGGACAAACACGGACATTATAATAAATAATTAGTTAAGTACTTTAAAGATGTTTTCGATAGGCATAGGGTAATCACTTGCTAAAGTATATATTACATAGTAGCATGTTGCGAGATCTTATCTCAAATGTGTATATCAAATTATTTTTATTTCTAACTAAGCAATCATAGTATTATACCGCGATATAATTCATCACTTTAATATTTTATTCAAATCTGTCTCCATAGCGATAAATATAAAATTGATTTAAATTACTTGTAATAACCATTGAATTCTAATGGATTAAGATTAGAGTAATAACATTAGCATATTGATAACCGCCTTCCGAATGATCAACTATTATACTAAATCTGCTATGAATAGCATTATAAAGCTTCTATTGATTTTGCTAGTATTGTTACCACACAATATTGGCATGACATATTGTTACCACACAATATTGGCATGACATATTGTTAACACACAATATAGGCATAACGTTATGTGTGTTTCAAAATGTGCAAAATTTCACAAGTGGCGCGTAAATCAACGAAAATACAACGTAATCAAATACGCCAGCGCCCACTGGATTTGACGACGCATTATACGCGCCCGCCGCATGAATCATCGTTTTTTCGCGAATCACCGCTTCTCGGCGATACGAATGAAAAAAAATACAATGGAGTCCATTCATTGAACACAGCGAGCAAAATCACGCTCTGGACGGCGTCGTCGATCGACGGGCGAGAAGCAATTATTTAATAACAGAGATCTCATTGTTTAATTTTATTGCATGTCCTTTATTTCGCTGGTTGAATAATGTCGTCGTAAATATTAATTACAAGCCCCGAATAATTATTTTGTGCTGCTTGAGCCACTTATTACATAGGTGAAGGGTAATGCGCGGGTGGGAGGGGGCCTACTCAGTAGTGAGCGCGTCGAGCGCTTTCTTGGTGGGCTTTATGCCATAGAGGTATTTGGGTGGAGGTAAGTTGTTAAGATCTGTCATAAATAGTGCACACTAAACTTTGTCATTCATAATATGCATTTGTTTTCATTGAACTAATACTACAAATTGCATACAGCATTGGTTAATTTTTAAAAATCAATTAAGTTCTTTCTAAACCATGGGTGGCCAACCTTTTCAGCAGCTGGGCCAGATTCTAAAAATGAGATTTCCTACCGGGCCGCACAACCGATTTTTTTTATTATACAAAACAATAAAGAAATATAATATGTTATATATTAAGTAATAAAATAAAAAAAATGAGAATCAAATATATTTATTAGATTAGACTTTTTTTTAAATAAGTAATAAAAAATAATGTAAATAATCTAAAAATAATAACTTTTAGTGAGAAGTTTGATTTTGTGTGGCAAAACTAAGTGCATCAATATCGATATCGAGTGAGGTTGTTCCTACACGCAAACAGTTTTCCAAATGCACATCAGGGATTCGTGTTCTCATTCGGGATTTGACATGCGTCATTCGACTAAAAAGCTGTTCACACGTGTAAGTGTTTCCAAATAGCGAAGTCATCATTACAGCGTGTTTGTAAAATGCAGGCTATTTCTCCTTGTCCAAATATGTTTTGTAAAACTCTTTCAAACCAACCTGATGGAATTTCTCCTTTAACTGTTCATCGCAACATATTTTACAATGTTCCATTTGTAAATTTCCCGGTAATAAACTCACTTTTTTGTCGGGTCTGCCGAATGGCATAATCTGTTCTAACGCCATTACAATAAAGGTGATATTGCTATAAATTCCCGATGCTTTTTGTCGGGTCTGCCGAATGGTTCGGTTCGAACGGAATCGCTCAAACGAACATTGACTCTAGAATGCGTGATATCGCACAATGAAAATTGCGTGACGTCTACCTATACATGTGCAAACGTCGCTATGTTTTACTTGCTAGCTACTATATTGAGTGCGTTGTCCATTAATAATGTCATTGGCATGCATGCATTAAATACTTTAAAAAAAAAATGCATCGCAAACGTCTATAGACACTTGATTAGTAAGATTGGTCTAATATAATCCCTATGTGTATATGCCAAACTGCATGATACCAACCATACCCTCTTGGATCATCCCTTTTTGAGTTTTCCTAATCTGTTCAACGTTCATTTCAGCTGTTTGACAATTTCTCTAAATATTACTTTCGCGGATGAGCAAAAAAATTTACAAAACGCTTTAGTTGGTATATCAATTAGGTAAAGAATTTAACAATAGTTTTCTTATTATAATATATTCGGGTGAATATTATTATACACGTCCAGTTTTTGGTCCTCCTTTGTGTGCTCGTAGTTAAATTTTAAATTGTCTCATTAATGGTCCCACAAGAGGGACTGACAGGCCCCTAGCCTTGGGGCCCGGCGTGTTGAGTCGACCTGCTAAGTGAGTCAAGATGCATTACTGATTTTATCTGGTTAGTTAAAAAATCTACGCTATTTTACATCAACATTAATGACATTACAAATTTACGTAAAGTTCAAAATACAAGTAATATCTTTAATTTTACCTCGTGAAACTCTGGAGCTCTGCGGAATACAATTTGGGAAACACTGCTGTAAAGCAGCACACTGCTTTTCACATTAGCAATAGGTAGAAAGGCCAGCTAAAAATCCTGTATGGGGACCATGATCTCATTTGCTATGTCACGTTTTTCGCTTAAAAATGGTAGACCAGATTGCGATAATTTAAAACTATTTGTATATAATATATCGTTTTTTTATACACTTAAAAATTCTATGTCTGACATATAAATTACCTAAGTACTTCAATTTTTCAGTTATGCGACATCTTGGGCAGAGGCAGGATGCTAATTTCGCACCAGATTTTTTATATTTTTGAATTTATTTCTACACTGATTACCAATATAATAACAAAAACATGACCAAGAAATCCTAGCACTCGAAAAAGAAGCATAATATTGTAAATTTCGAAAAACGATAAGAAACTGTGATTAGTTTCGATTTATTTTAAATACAAAAATCTATGTCTAATGAAACTATATTGCCAGTACGACTACTAAAGTATAATATGCTTCATAACATTGTAATCCGGCTCTAGGCTGAAAATACCTATACAAAAATATTTTATATTACATATTACATTATCTATTTATTTATTACTACATAATATTATATTAATACAATTGAATATCATTTTTTCTAATTTTATAAGAGGTAATCAGGCAAATAGGTGTATCAGTGTAGTAAAAAGTGCAAAGTTATAAAACGTAAAGAGACCCTCAAAAAACGAAATTAATACCAAAATATTTAAAAAAAAAAAAAAAAAAACCAAAATGAAAATGAAAATGAAAATAGCAGATTGCTGAAATTCTGACTAATACTCCCACATGATCATATTTTCCATATAGGTAAGAAAATTCTAAGAAAATTAAATATTTTGATGTATAAGTAGGTAGGTATAATATTAATAATTACTATTATAGATTGGTGAGATTCACAAATATTGGCCGGCAGGACTATATTCAAATGAGTTTGAAGCACATATTGTTGAGGAATTATTGTGTGGGTTGAAAATTGCGACGAAGCGACCTCGAAGACGTGTCCTACGTAAGATGACAAACTCTTTTTTTAAATACTTACCTCTTTCAGGTTTATTCTTGTTTAATATAATGACTATGAACAAATCTGCTAAACGAATAATCATTATCATTAGTCGTGATCGACTTATTGGATGATAAAAGCCTCCTTCAGTTATTTCGCCTTCCGGTGTTGTTGACACATAGATGGTCTAAAAAGATGTCTGCTATGCAAATTTGAAATCAGAATCACAATTATTAAGTATCCAAAAAGACCAAGAGATTAGGCTCATATTAATTCTGTTTATAACAACACTCCAGAATAGTTTGAAATGTCTGGGTTGGTTCCAATTATTTTATTAATTACTATAAACATTGACCACATCGAGCACAACAAATAACCAACTACTATAATCAAATAATTAAAGCATGTATAATTAACTGCCTGTAAAAATCAACTGACCTAAACATGCTTAGGAATCGCTTTATACTAAACAGTTCATAAGATTGCTTTTAATTATATTCCACACATAAAAGTTTTTTTAAATAAAGCTTTATTTGTCATTGATAAAGCTCAAATTGAGCTTAGAATACCACGAAAATCTTTCCGTTGCATTTTTCATTATGATATACATGCGATATACAACAGAGAGCAATAATTTGAACATTGGTACCCACGGGTTTGGATCGAAATCCCGAATGGCCGAAATCTCGCTTAAATACGCTTAAAGCTTGCAATTTGATATTTTTTTTTCATAATTTACAATTTCAACAGAACTGTATTAATTAATAAATATGTAAGTATCTGAAAATATTAAAAATATTTATATTTTTTTTTAATTCCAAGATAAACTTAAAATTAAAAAAAATGTAATAAAATGTGAATTCGTTGCAGGGTCACATCTTATTATTACATTATATTTTATGGTCATATTTATTATTAAAATTTAGTTTATTAAATTTTCAATTTTTCGTCGTTCAGATTTTTGACTAATTCATTGTTTTAATATTTTTTATATTTATTTTAAAAACCATCGATTTTTATAAAAATATAAATGTGTATGACTTGAAATCCTTTTTATTTATATCCGTAATAGTTTGAAAAACTCTAATTTAAATAATGGCATACAAAAACTTACTTAATTTTATACAAAGTCAGTACCTACAAAATGTTAAATGCAAAATGTACTTATCGAATCCCAGAGACTTGATTCTCTAAAAATTTCACGGCATGTTACTTATCGTCCACCTCTTCGTGATGCCTACAAGCGGATACCAATTCCACATCACTTAATGTATGAGAATTACAGGATTAACGCTTTGGCTGCGTATGTATTAAATTATTTTCGCATGCGTATGGTGCACTTTTGAAGCACTATTATGTTGTCAGTACTGGCTTGTTATATTAAATTTCTTCCCGGTGGCTACACTGGATATTCCACTGTATCGAAATCAGTGGCGGAACCACACACAGTGCTGGAAGAGGGAGTAGAGATTGAAAGGGCTCATTTTTAGATTAGATATCATGTAACGGTCTATACGAGCGTGCGTGACCACCCTGTTGGTTTGGTGCTTATTGGTTTAATTGTTGTTGGTTTTGGGGCAGATTGATACTAAATACAATTTGGAGGCGCAAACATTCTACAAATAAAGATTCAATCGTAAATTCTACTATTTCTTGATATTATTTTAGTATTCTGTGGAAAACAAGTTAACCCAAAAAATTCAAAGTATAAATGAGTCGCCTAGAGTCATAACAAGTTTTGAATAAATCGCAAAAAAAACAGAAGACTTTACACAAAAAAATATTTATATGTCGTCAGACATCATCATCAGCCTGAATCTATCCACTGCTGGATGAAGGCCTGTTTAAGCTGCTTCTACTTTTCTCGGTCCTGTGCGTTGCGTTGCCACGTACTTCCGCAGAACTTTATCATTTCATCAATCCAGCGGCCTCTAGGTCTACCTTGCGGACGTTTTGTACCTCTTGGATACCACTGGATGACTAAATTTGTCCAACGATTGTCTCTTCTTTGAGCTATGTGTCCAGCTTCTCTCCATTTGACGCTTTTAATGAACTCTATCACATCGCAAACCCTTGTCTGGTCCATGTTTCACACGCGTGTGTGATTACGGGAAGCACACACTGGTTGAACACTTTGCGCTTTAGGCGCAGTGGAAGTTCACTTTTGAAGACATTATTCAGGCGGCCAAAAGCACTCCAGCCCAGCTTTACTCGTCAGACATACCTACTGGTAATTTTTTTCACGGGGTCAAAATAATGTGAATTGTTACGCCACTGATCGGAATTAATATGGCGTAGTACGTATCAGGTGTGATTACTAGGAGTCAGAATTACCTATTCAATTATTCCGCATGCCTCGGCCATTATTTGCATTATAATATTATGTTTGTTTTCTGCAATGTCTACATATTTAATCTACAACACAACAGTTAGATATTCATTTAATGTAGTCTAATTAGACCACATCCTCTGAGAATGTCCGAGAATGTGCTCCGAAAGGGAAGTGATGCTCAACTCGGTTCAACCAGCTAATGGGTCTTTCAGATCGTCGGATCTGGTCCCCACAAAGGCCAATTTTGTTGCATTTAAAAAAAATTGCAAAGTCGCCGAATCGTCCTAGACCCGTCTAAATATCTGATCATATGTTTATACACACGCGTAGGAAAGATAAACTACGAAAACAAAAGAAAACCAGTCAATTAAACGTACAGTTGGTTAGTGTCAATCTTGCACGGTAACCCAAGGTGACATCACTTGTACGGATGAAATTTATAACCGTCCTAAAGGGAATGTTAATATAGATATAAGTATCTGCACATATAAATAAAAAAAAACCAAATAATATCTTTGAAAACTAATATATCAAGAAACGGTCATATTTATTATATTGTCTTTATTGGAACTATTTTAACAAAATATTGTGTCCATGTTTTGAGATACGTTCATTAAAATTCGCAAGTGTTTTTTGCAAATAGCACATAACTGGTTTTGAAGACACGACGATTTTCTGATACCGATTTCAAATAATTATATATTCCATTTTTACAGATAACGACCGAACCATTTAACGTATTTATAATTATTGTCAAGTCGCACATATTGTCTTTAAATTATAATTATGTAGCTAGGTCTTAGCTAGGTCTTAGCTAGGTATATTATTGTGTATATGTTTGACAGCAGTAACGGGTTTAGAGACTTGGACCTCCGATATACTGAATGATTTTAAGGCCAAGTAGTACAATAGCAATATTTATTTATTTGCAAAAGACTCGTTGAGTACATAACAAATTATTAATTCAGGACGTTCAGAACATGACATTACAAGGTAGAGAAAAAAAGCAAAGCAAAAATAGTTTTATACAAAAGAAACAAAATAAAAAAGCAACAGTAATTCAAAAAAATACAAATTAAACAATAAAATATAATTTAAAAAACAGAATATATAATAGATCGCCAAAAAAATATCTACATCTCTAGGGAGTGCATTGACCAGCCGTACAGCCCTCGCTATTGGTGTCTGGTGAGCCTGACATGAGGAAACAGCTTTCATCCAAAATAGGTCATGGCTGCGACCACGCATTTAATTGACGGATGCGTAAAAATTCAAATTTTATAGAATTGAAAACGATACCACGTGAGAGCAGGGAAAGTGACAAGTCTACCCTAGTGACAGGGTGACTTAATCTACTAATATTAGTGGATTATTTTTTGTGTACAGTTGCGTATCGATTGACGTTATTGATTTTTTTGTTAGTTGCAATTTTACTATGCTTTGAGCATTATTTTATATGTTTAGGGATAATGAGTATAGAGAGAAAGTCTGTTGAAAGTTGCTCAGATGAATCGAAGAGAGAGTTTATTTACTGACACAATAATAAAAGAATTGGTTAAAATGACAAGGACAAAGTTATGACGGAGGGTACAGGTCAGTGGCGCACCCAGGGGGGGCAAGGGGCCCTGGCACCCCCCAAAAATGAAAATTATCAGAATGATTTCAAACATTGAAATTGAAAGCCAATAAACTATACCTTTGGGCTTAGATACATAAAGACACGGCAAAAAAATGATTTGTAATAATTCTCCAGCACCCTTTTTAGAAAAAATGTCTTAGATTTTAATTTCTAACACAAAAATTTCGAAACACTAAAGTCATTTTTTTTTAGAAACACAATCCCTACTGGAACTGTCAAAAAATTCTCGGTGTCCACCCGAATTCCGGAGTGGTGTAGGTCATGGCTGTGGAGGGCTAACAGAGTTCTAGCCTGGGGGCCCGGGCTGTGGGCTGCCCGGCGTGTCGGGTTGACCAGATAAGTGAGATAAACACACATCATAAATTAGCTTTAATAGTAAAAAAAAGTCGCCTGCTCCATCATCGTCATTCGCTTTAAATATACAACTGAATATGCAATCGTTATAAGAGTCATTGTTTATCTAGGTTGGAAATTAATAAATCATAAAAGTCATTGTTGATCCAGGTTATGTCTGAGAAATCTGCTGACAACTTCCCATCGCAACTTCGATTTGTTCTGATAACAAAACATGAACACTGAAGTGTGTCACACTTGTAATACTGACATGGTATGATTGCTACATTTGTATAAACGCAACTTTTTAAGATTTTGGTATAATTTAATAATATTTGTGTGACTGCTTGAACTGTTTCGAGACCCCATTTAAAATCTCCTGACGAATCGATTGCGTCGTCTGCGTCACAGAAACGCGCCGCTGTTTGACAGATTAGTAGCCTTATGCTTCAAGATCGCGTGTGTTGATAAATGAAGGGGTGACTATAATTTTATTCTCGTCTCGTAAATTCTGAATGTTTGGTCACTCTATATAGGAATTGATGCAGAATAAAATTATTGTTTATGTGAAAGAGAGATGACCACCTTTTACAAAGATCTGTGCATCTGTCGGTGGCACTTGCCCGTCGGTCTGAAGCAAATTGCACGCCTATTCTCATGCAGAGATAGTGAAATTAAATGCAAACAAAATAACAGTCATACAATTCTTTGTTCACTGTCTTGGCAAAATCTTATATCCTCCAGGCATAATTTGTATAAATGGGATGATTTGACAACACTATCAATTGTACTTACTTAAAGGTACTTCCACTTATAAACATTAATCAGTACATTACCCATTATATACGTGTTAGTACCTACTAAAATAAGCCTGATAACTATCTTAGAAATCGGGAACATCAGTTGTGCGTTCTCACATAATCTATAACTAACCTGCCATTGGTCATGCCAATTGAGCGGGCGATAGCTGTGCTCAACCAAATCGCTTCAAATATTCATATATTGTGTGTGCGGATCATCAACGCATCAATGCAGGGTTAGTGTCATTCGGTGCGGTAAATTTACACCGCCTCCCCCCCCCCCCTCCCACAAACACACACATAAATTTTTTTTAAATGACAAAATTTAAAATTTAAGAAATCCAAGTTCGATGAATTCGAACGTATAATATTCGGGAATATCTGTATATTTAGATACATGATTATGAATATCTTGTACAGAAAGCGTAGAAGCTTTTGTTTTTATAGCCAATAGTACATTATCGACTTTGACTAAATCGCAACCAGATTTTTTGCGCTCAGCGATCTTAATCCTCTTCTTTCGTTCTTCGGGTGTTTCTGTCATTATTTTCAAAAGTCCACCTCTTTTCAAATTTTTCAATTTCGTAACAGCATCCCGGTGTACTTTTTGACTTAAATGCCTTTAAGTTTAATTTACAACCTCCATTCAATCCACTTCTTTTCAGACGTGAATTCTCCTTGCATATTTGCTGCGGAGCATATTATGAAGCGTTTGACACAATCATCTGTTTCCGAATAAACAAATATATCACCAATTTTTACTTATTGCGAAAACACTGAAGATGGCATTTCTGTTTCGACGATTTCAGAGAGCCATTCCAATTTAAATTTATCGCAGGATTTCTTCTTAATGATCGCATTTGAAATATCACATCCACTACTTTTTGACATTTTTAGGGGATAAGTTTTCTATAATGAATAAGTATAATACTTGTACTTTATATTATGTAACTGTGCAAACAATCGTATTGTTCCCTTGAATTGTTTGTTACGGACACTAAACACACATGTAGTTATTTATTACAAAAATTGATTATTAGTTTTGTATTATAAATATTTGAAGTCAAAAACACTGCTTTTTAGCATGAACACACTTTTACCGTTTAAAAAACATTATAAGAACTGTGATGTTTTCACAATAAGGACTACTATGAGAATGTACTGACAATGTTTCTTGCAAGTTAGAACATGTCAAAGACTAAGAAATGTAGAGGACCCGTTACATAGGTGGTCATTGCTAACAACTAAAATACGTATCTTTTTTCGTATACTTTGGCATGCATAGAACGGGACGAATATGGTGATCACTTCTTGAAAGTTTCTTTTACAATATTTTTGTTTGAGGACTGTGCGGGGATGAAAACATGTGTGCGGACATATTTTGGTGGGTGTGCGCGCACACACGCGCACACCTTAGAGGGAACATTGGGTGGGCGTTGTTTTATATATATTTTTTTTTTAAATAAGGTCTACGTATACCAGTGTCGAAGGGAGGCTGTTAAGCTCCGACATAATTAATGCACACTAAACTTAATCAGTGAAGCGTATTTGTTTTCATTGATTTAAAACTACAACCTGTAGGTACACGCTGTTTTGATAGTTTTCAAAATTCATTTAAACCCTGCGTTGTTCAAGCCGAGTAGATAATAGTAGAAAAATATTACGTTTACGTTTATCTATAAATATGGAAAATTCTGCTGTTAAACCATACATAATTTTAGATATTTTAAAGATATGAGAAGATTTTTATCGATTACAGTTTGGTATAGGCAGGGCTTAGTGAATTAAAAAAAAACTAAGCACCATCTGTAATAATTTTATTTGTATTCTTAATTCAACGAAAACAAAAATACGTATTGTAAGTAATTAATTGAATTTTAAAAACTAACCAGCACCATCAGCTGCAAAATTGTTTTCTTAATTCAATGAAAACAAATTAAGTATGACTGACAAAGTTTAGTATGCACTATTAATGTCCAATCTTAACAGCCTATCCCACCCCTCGCCACTGACTTATACTTAGCTCATTCGGCATACTTCCATGTACTTTATAATTTTTGTATTTACTCTTTTAATAATATTGCTTCTATTTCTTTGTTTTTTTAATACTGTTACAAACACTCGAGTTTGTGAGTAGACACAGCAGCCCTCGGTGATTGAGGTGATCACAAAGAGACGCTTTACGTGGCTGCAACATGCGTTCCGGATGCCGCCAGAGAGTGCGACACTTTGTACCCTTGTGGCACAGCCTCAAGGGTTCCGTCACCGTGGCCGGTTCTCCGTCACTCTGCAGCGGTGCTACAAAAGTTATTTACGCGGTACAGGTCTGGGGCATGGTGGGAGGCGAGAGAGTTGGCGATGGACCGAGGGAAGTGATGGGCCGTGACATGGAGAAAGAAGAAGAAGACAGCGGATTTAGTTGTTAAATATAAAAGATAAGATATGTATTAATAACTAAGTATGGATTTAATCGAGTGTTGACAGTCATAAAAATAAGGATATTTTTTTTTTACTTATTTGATGCAACGACCCGAGAGTTGATAACCTCTTTATGAATAGACACGAGCATACAATAAAATAACGGGCCGCAAACAAATTGCAAAATTATACCTCAGTCTTAAACTGTGGCGGAAGGAAAGCAGCGCTTAAGGGTTAGATTTACTGACAATATTCACGAATTCCGCATTATTTATGCTTTAAATTCCGATTTATTGTTCAAGCAATATTTATCGTAAATAACATTGTTTTTTTTCTTGGGGAAATGCCTCCGGAAGTTTGGTTCATCCACCAGATTAGGTACCGTTCATAATATATTTTCCATGCTCTACAAGTCGACAGGGGCTTTGGTATGAATTTAAACTATAATTTTTACTAAAAATAATCCATTTTTATAATAATATTACACTTTTTTCAGTGACTAATTCACAACGTCAATCACACAATCATCAACACCTCACAATTAATAATAACTTATTCGAAAAAATCTTGATAAAATATTGGTACCAGGCGAGACTCAAACTCGCGGATTCACCGAATTCCGGAGAATATACTTTACCAACTGAGCCATCTGCATTATACTTAATTATGACAAAACGAAATAATAGCTACCTATGTGACTAAAGTGTTAAATTATGTTTCGTAACATAACATTGCCCTGCGCATCTATTCTATACACAAGACTGCTTTCAGCCATTGCGGCAGCTATCTAGGGTAGGTTTGTATCGAAGTATTAGCACTTATTGTAACAATTACTATAAGTCAGCCGTCTAAACAGTCAAAACTGTCTATCTCGCTCTAAAATTAACCACAGCCAAAAGAGGTGCTGTTAAAACATAGCACTTATTGTAACAATTACAACTAACTTATATTAATTGTTACAATACGTGCTAATAATTCGATACAAACGTACCCTACATCGCTGCCGTAGCGGTTGCCAGTAGTCTTGTGTATAGAATAGATGCGCTGGCAGAAAAAATGGGATACCTCCACCAATGTCAGGCACACATAGTTATACATATTTTTTTTTCCAAATATCAAAATAAATAGCGAACGGAGATAACCGCCTTGACTCCAGATCATTACACTAGTAAATGTTTGACTGGACATGGTGACTTCGCTGGAAGGCTCTATTAGTTTGGCCGTGTTACTCGATCAACACATAAGGAAGAAATACAAGATACAAACCACATCTCCTGGGGATGTCCTAAAATGTGTACAGAAAGGAAAGAGCTGCTCAAGTCAACGATTCAACCACCTTTTGGGTCCATCGGACCATCCGACCTGCTCGCCACAAAGGCCAATTTTGTTGCATTTATAAAATGTGCGACGTCATATTGCCAACGTGAAGATCTCTTGATTTAAATTGTTCGGCAATTTTGTATCAGCTTTTGTTACTTTTTACAATTTTTCCTACAATTTTTAATTTTACCTCTACGTGCTCCTCTGTCGCATGGGTACTCTTAACTTAAAGTCATCAGCGACCTCAGTTTTGGATAACTGCTCCTGAGACGTTTCCAGTAAAATATTATTCCACATCCTTATAGATCCATTATTACATTGGTCACAATATTTAAAACCCAGATTTAATGAAGTATCTTTTAAAATATAGAGTATTATAATTTTTTTTTTATTCAAACAATAATTCACAATATTTAAGAATGTAACATTATTTTTTTGAACATTTTGAAAACATTTCCGAGAAATATATAACAATTGGAAAACGCATTTTTTTAGAAAGCGCTTCACAGATTATAGCAAAAATCATTAGTTAATTTCGTCAAAATAAGATAGAACACGTATAACTTACTGGTCAGAGCACATGTACGCGAATTCCAAAGGGCGTAATTTCAAATCCTACTGGGAAGATATTTTCTAGTGTTTATATATTTTTCAGACATATTTTCAAATTATGCATGTTCAACTCATAAGTGACGGTTCAACCGTGTTGCATAAACACAGCCACATGTCACCACAGCAATCATTCAGTCACGAGTTACAGTTCGATTACTGCGTCAATTACCGTAATTCACCCAAACATAAATTCATTACCCACTTTAGTGCCACCGTCCATATAAAGAATGTACCGGTTGATTCATGTGAAAGCGAGAGTGCTATACATTACAATCAGCAACAAGTGTGTGCGTGTGCAGGACCCGGGAGTCAGAAGAGCGCCCCAATAACCAGCAGTCCGGACCAGCTTAACATCAAAGGTCAGTGCCTGGACACACCCCTGATTCCGCTGTCCCTCACCAACATCCAAATCCCCCCTTCATACAGTCCACAAAAGCGAAACTATAGAATTTTATCTATTTACTCGATAATATCACAAATAGTGGCGACGGGTAGAGGTAGGCTGTTACGATCCCACATAAATTTGTCAGTCAAACGTATTTGTTTTTATTGAACGAAGACTACAGTGTGTAGATTGTGTTTGTTAGTTTTTAAAATTCAATTAAACTCTTCCTAATCCAAGCCACAATAGATAATAGTAAAAAAAATATTCGTTTTCTATTAAATATTCAAAAGTATGTATGTTTTAAGTGCATTATTTTAGATATTTTACAGATTGAAGAACATTTTTATCGATTATGGTTTGGTATAGACATAAAGGCAGGGCTTAATGATTTTTAAAAAAAACCAACCAACACCATCTGTAATAATAAATGCATTCTTAATTCAATGAGTATGACTAAAAAACTATTTTTGTCGGATCGCCCATAGCATACCTAATTATTATAGTTTGGCTTATGCAGGGTTTAATTTAATTTTGAAAACTAACCTGCACCATCTGCAAATTATATTCTTAGTTCAATGAAAACAAGTAAGCATGACTGACAAAGTTTAGTACCTGCACTATTAATGCCGAATCTTAACAGCCTACCTTCACCCCTTGCCGCTGACTACAATAATAGTACTCTGATTTAAGTATCTGATTATTTATCTAAGCAATTAAGTTTACAGTGATTCTTAGGAATTATAAAATAAGTAATTGCTCGCGTGAGCAAGTATTTATCTCCTTAAATAATGGTCGTGGTGATTTAATACATGCCCAGGTATTAATTTGCTGGCTTCACACTGGGAGCTTTTAGAATTACCTCATTCTTGTGCTTGTACTTAGGTTGTGCCTAATGAAGTATCATGTAACAGAACTAAGAATTCAATTTACAGTTTAATATACCCTCTTAATTAATAAAAGAAACCAACATGTCCAGACTCAGACTACGGCATTTAAGTGGCTGAAAAAGATTTATGACTTCGCATAAATATATTTAAATAATTGATGTCAAATCTTCATTACAGTAGATAATAATGTATTGATTTACGACAAGTCATAAACACTAAACCAATTATAATAATGCCATATATTATTAATATTTGTTACATTAATAAATTTTGATTAACGCATAAATTTCTGGTGTAAACACCGCTTTTATAGACGATTTTAGACATTTATTTCTAGTTATACACACTTGAAAGATCTTTCGATTAACAAACAAACAGTTACATATTGATTAAAAAAATTAAAATATAATAATGACAAGTTATAGCAACCAGCAAAGTTTCCATAAATTCCATTATTTCCGTAGTCTTAGTTCAATAAAACAAATACGTTTGACTGACAAAGTTTAATATGCACTATTTGGCGGCTCTCGTGGTGCAGTGGGTAAGGCGCTGGCCTTCCTCCCGATAGTTCTGGGTTCGATTCCCGGTGAGGACACAATATTTATGTGTTTTTCTCAAAGCCTGATTGTCCAAAATTACTAACAACCACCTTGTACGAAAAAACAAGGACATGGTGATTAATAATTTAAAAAAAAAAAAATTCACTATTTATGTCGGATATTAACAGCCTACATCCACCCATCGCCACTACTTCGTAGTAAGTTACAACTTTCATTCATATTATACTATTCTTCAAGTTAGACATTTCTATTATTATTATGATACCTACGTGATGTGACAACATAGAATTAAGACTTCACTGATAAACACCTAATATATTCTATGAAGATGTTCCATTTTTCATCGTTTAATTATTGGCTTACATTTGAATATGGAGTCTATAGGAATATTACAAGATCAATTCTTTTTAAATAACTCGTATTACTTACATAATATGTCGATCTCTCTTCTGTATAAACGCGTCTATTTTTAAATCTATATCATTTTATGATTACCTACATTACTAAGGTCTCGTAGCAACCAGATTTTAACGTCTTTACTGATAAAAAAAACAACTCCATCAAAAATTATCAACTTCGAACGTGAAAATAATTATAGCTTTTCCCTTACAAGACGTGCTCGGGTTAGTTAAAATAATATGTATTATGGAATAGTAAAATCGAAATAGGAATGGGATTATTAATTTCGATATTGTTCGGTTAAAGCGGATACAGCGGAAAACGCATTTTGAAAATAGCCGATAAACTGGATTATTAGTTAGTTTGGGTTAGTTTAGGTTAGGTTAGGTTGGGTTAGGTTAGGTTAGGTTAGGTTATGTTTGGTTAGGTTAACCTAACAAATAATCCAGTTTATCGGCTATTTTCAAAATGCGTTTTCCGCTGTATCCGCTTTAAACGAACAGTACCATAATTTCTTTTTGATTAAAATACTTTTTACTGTATATAACGCATGAAAGAAAACGTAATGAAAATATGTAAGAGAGAGTGATACAGGGAGACAGTAGACGTATTAAACAACATATACATAATAATAAACGAAAATTCTAAATTTTAAAAATATGGCCATAAGGGAATCGTTTATTTTAAACGGGTCGTGAAAGAAAACAAAATAATATGATACTGCCATAATAGTTTGGCAGATACCTACTTATAGTGCGTTCAGGTGGTGTAACCTACTGTAACCTTAGAAAACACAGTACACAATCAATCAAAAAATATACATATTTTAGATGATCTTTCTCATCTCCATCAGCTAAACGTCGCCGCTTGGCAAATGAACGAGTTCGTGCTCGGTAAAATCCGGAGACTCTTCAAAGACTCCGACAGGTTGATGCAGCGGCTCACAGACAAGAACAAGGACAGAACATATACATTAACATAATATTATGAAAGAGATACCACCTGATAATACTTGCTAGAAACGGAATAATGGTTACCTTTCCGCAATCTTCTTCGTATCCCGCAATGGAAGCCACTATCATGGCAATCTTTGCTTCATCATCTGCTACCCAATTTGTTGGAGCTATGCTTGTACCAATCACGGAGGATCTTCAGCCACGAAATACGGTGTCGCTCTCTGCTACTTTTACCATTGATCTTTCATTTTGTGATAATTTTGTGAATACTGTAGTTTTGTCATCTAATAAGCCGATTTACAGTAGTTTTCTGGTTTTAATACTACGCAGAACTTCTCGGTCCTTTCCCATTCGATTGTGAAAACTGCGAATGTGGTGATGAGGAAACTGCGGAACATTTGATAGTATTTCCGCTCATTCCAACCTGCTACACCATCGATGATAATATATTTGAAGCCAATGACATAACCAGGGCATGACTGGAAAGAGTCTAGGTGCATCTCTCGTATGGACATGATAGCAAAGGCCAATTTGAGAGCTGTCAGCTGATTTTTGCTCAGTATGGTTTGCCATTTCACCATGAATAGACTTACGCCAAAACAACGCTTACAAATTGTGTAAATTTATTTCGAAAATCGTGGTTCAGTTCGCGAAACTTACCGATGATGACCAAAATAATGCCAGCCAGAACATTACAGTCAATGGAGAGCGCTATAGGTCCATGATTACCGACTTTTTCGTTCCCCAATCGAATGGCATCAAAAAGAAAGAACTGTTGCTTCAACAACACGGCGCAATGTGCCACAACCAATTGCCGACATACGGCCCCGGCTTCTCCAAAAATTAGACTTCTAGATTGCGCTTCTACCAAGCTGCGGCGCCCATATTCCTGAAATCATATTTAAATACTGGTTGGGCCAATTATGGTTGCATTCATCGTTTTTCCCACCAACCTCAAATCGCAAATTATTGTCACAAGACCAGGCAAGTCAGCAGTTACAGCCCATGAGAAGACCGTAATTGCAAGTTAAGTTTAGTTACATCAAGAAATCGGACGCGTGCAGGCTTGTTATGGCTTTACCGTCGTTTAACGAGTAGTTCCAAGCATACAGACTGATTGAAAAAGTTAAGTGCATACCACGAGCGTGCCCAGTGCAACCGTCGTAGAAACCATAACCCTATTCGAGTATCCGTGTAAACTCCATTAAATCAAGCCACCTACGTCCGTATTACCGGCACAAGTGTCTCCTTAATCATCACATCATTCATCAAACGTGTAACATACGAGCGCGTACTAGGACGTAAGAGCATGCCCCAGGGACCAGCTTCAGACAGACCGCAGAACATCAAAAAGGTTAGTGCCTGTCATCCTACCTGTAACCCCCTCCCCAAGCATCCACATCCACCATCACGATCACTCCACCACCTTAAAATTACAGTCCACTGTAAAGCGCCACCAAACACTAATGGCATAAAATAATCTTTCCATTAAGTCAATACCATGGCCATTACCACGATTTTTAAGTATGTAACATAAACACCCATTAAGTATGTAATAATAAATACAATGTACCAAAATATATTTTACTCGGAAATATTGCGCCAAATCTAAATTGTTATTCTTTTCATTTGATTGAGTTAAATTTAGAAATAATTTACAATTAGAAAAACTTTTCATATACCAAGTTTTTAAATTTTCTTTTGAATCATATAAACTTGACAATTCTATGTATTAATAAATACTTTTTTTGTACTTGATAGAAATACTGAATAAATATAGAATACTGAAATGTCATTTTGACATTGCATATTGATTTCCGTAGTAACGCACGTATATATTAATAATTTAGTTGCTAGAATCCCCTTAACAACCAATAATAGTGTTAGTTTTAACGAATTTTTTCCGAAACACACAAAACAGAATTAACTGAAAATGAATTCAATTCTGCTTAAAGATGGCCAAAAGTATTAAAAGAATGCATTATCGTCGTGTTCCGATATATTCTAAAAGTTTCAAATGTCTATCTAGTCGGGAAGTTAGTTAAAAATCTATAATCGTCCAATACAAATCTTGGACAAACAAGAAAAAAATTGTATTGGACACACAAGAAACAATCTGTACCGGACAAACAAGAATACGAGATAATAAAAACGTGGTAAAATAATGCAATGTATGACATTTTTGTTGAGATTGATTTATTGTCACTATAAAATAGAGTCACTGGTGATTAATATAACATTATTTAACTTCGATAATTTGAGGGAACAATAAACACAATTGTACTGGCGGAGTAAGCTGCACAATGACTGGATAGTAATGGCTCCACAACCCGGCTTGCCCAAGTGCAAATAGCTTATATACCGCCTAATGATAGACTGCCACTATAAATAAAACAAATGGAAATATCAAACGCCCAATAAATAAATTGCCAGCGTAATGAGAAGTTCGCCCGCTGCACAGAAATCGAAATGGCTCGCTCTCTGGCGTGTATCGGCTACCACCCTAACACGAGGCGAATTGATACGGACAGTGATTCGGCCGAGTGCAAAACAACTTGCATAACGAGTGAAGGTTGCAAAATAACTTCAGAATACGACACCTCTCAAATAAAAGTAAAATTCTATTCGAACTAGGTAGTTATCATGATTAGGGATTGCAATACCGAATGAAAATTTCAAAACCGGTTTTTCGGTATTTCATATTGAATATCAGTATCATCAATAACGACATTCGTTAAAAACATGTAAAGACAATTCTTTCACAGGTGCCGTTAACTTTTCCGCACAAAATGAAATAAAATTCCATCCATAAACCGATATCAACAGGATTCTTTTAACATAAGTTTCATCCAAAATAAATATGTCCTGAACTTTTTCGTTATTGTTTCTTTTTTCTCTCGTGTATCAATCATTTAAAATGTTGTATTTTTGATATCGATTTTTTTAGATTATTATTAAACCCGGTATTTTGGTATCAATGAATAGCGGGATACCGGTTTTCAGAATATTGTTATTGCAATCCCTAATCACGATAACACGTTCGTATTATATTTTGTTTTATATTTAAATATCACAGATAACACTCGGGTCAATTATATATACATGGTAGTTATCTTAATTGCAAGTTAACACCTAACAGCTGCTGCAGAGGCGCTACGAAACTCCAAACTAAAATTATGTATGCGCAAATATATCTCGGTTAATGTTTATATGGCAATTATAATACACAATACATTATAATATGTGGGGGTCAATAACCCCAGGCCGTGTCAACAAATGCTTCGTGATTACAACAACGTGAAAATCAGCGAATTGACCAAGTTTCGCATATCACTTCAGCATCCACCGTCAGCATATTCTGCAAGTATGACATACTTCGGTGAGGATCGACAACCCCAAACCCAGCAAAATGCTGCAGAGTAGCAGCAAATGCGACAGTCAGCATGTTATCCAATTATTACCTACATCAATACTAGCTTGCCGCAATTTAACGAATATTCATTCCAATAAATAGAGAATCACAGTGTATGGAAGAGAAGAGGTCACTCTATGTGTCGCAATATTAGTATGCATTTTAATCTGTAATGCCCATCCTATATAGTATCTCTTTAAGAAGCTGGTAGCGTGCCCCTCTGGTCCCGCGTTAAAAAGACAGTTCATATCCCCTTATAATGTCTGCATGTCTGAATACGACATATCATATTGATCATTTTTTTATTGATTTAGGAGTTAAGTGATATAATATTATGATAACACTTCTGGCCCATATTACATATGGATTAGAATCGTCGGCGTTGACAAATGAGAGGAGGCTGGGAAGCTTTAAAAGAAGGAAAACATAAGTGCCGATAAAAAAATCACATTATAGATATGAATATATATAATATCATATATGCCATCGCTCGATATCTTAAGTGTTTGTAATATTGAATTGGCAAATCAGCCGAGCTGGGTAAATGAAGAGAACCTATCGCTACTCGTATGATGCATTTTCTATAGAATTAAAATTGGTTTATGAGGCTACAGCTGGACTGATTTGAATAACTCTTCAACTTCCATCACAAATCAAGATATTCCAACATGATGTTGTTAGCACCATATGATCGATACATACCTACATGTAGAACAATCAATAAACGCATGGTGGTCTAAAAGAAAAGAGGTTATGTCATAATTTGTCATACCCTTTGCCTCATTACTGGATGGTGATCACTGAAATAACAAGCGTTTCCAATGATTTCCGCTAGAGCGAACATGCGCTGATCTTGTTGCTTGAGTTATTGTTGATTCAGTCGTTTTCTTGATAATGTCGCTCCATCATTAAGGTGCCTCTTCCCTTCGGTGCCACCAGAAATCACTACTCTATCGAGCCTGCTTGAATTCTTCTTACCATGATACCTAATACCTCAAAAAAATATATGTTTTATCTGCCCATTACGGAGACGTATTTATACTACTATCAGATGAATGCCTCGCATCCTCGAATGCAGTTTCTCACTTTCCGAGAAAAGAAACAGTACAGCGCACAGAACAGATAATAAATGAGTTCCCTGGTACAGCGTCATGTGAAAGTCAGTGATATGCACACACAGAATAGATAATAAATAGAATTCCGGTAGGCTATATACCAATACAATAAATTTTAACGCAGGGTTTTGAATTTGTGAGTATACTACAAAAATTAACCACGCATTATAGACGTGCAATAGTATGTGTAATACACCAATATTAAATGAGCGTCAATGCATAAACCGAGAGCAGTTATCAGTATTCGACGTATTCTTGACACGTGTTTAAACAAATTCTTCCTTACTCGAGATCGGTTGCCTGCTTCTCCTTACCCGTTAGGTATTAAATTTCAGTTTCCGTTATTTCTGAGTTCCCTGGATATCCACCTCTCAGTTGTCGCAAGTAACAATCCAGTGTATATAAAATTGAACAAAAGCTTGCAGCACGGATTCGCGCGGTAAATTCATAAAGCAGTTATGAAAAACTTGTTCCAGCTGACACAGAATTAATGACCAGTCAAATAAAGTGGATGTTTCTAGTTTTGGAGTCATGGTCTTCATAAAGTGTATTGTGCAAAATACTTTAGATTATTATTATGAAGTCTCTTGCTTCAAGTAGCATCTTTCAAACTAAACAAAAATGAATACATACCAATTTTCTTTTGTTTGATTCTTTCGGATTACTGCAAAATATGTGTGATGTGTTTTTTTCCAATTCACACTTTTTGCTTTTGAAGTATATGCACAATGTGATCCGCAGAACATCAGACCCAACTCTTTTCATTCTGCAAGCCAGGCAGAATATGACAGTATAATCTAGTAAGAAGGTTACGGTCGTGTATTACAGCTAATTCTATTGGCGTTTCTCACTCATTGGGCAGACAGTTAATTGATTTTTATATTAATAACTACTAACGACACGAATATGCTACCATTTGTATCACATTCTAAACGGAATACCTAACACTTAAACAAATATCATAATGCAAACGGTATTGACCAGCCCCTTAGTTCAATGAATATGCCACTGACTCTGTCCACTGACTTCTCACACCGAGAGTTTTTACTTTAATTCCCGGTGAGGTCACAATATATATATGATTATCTCAAGCCTGAGTTTTTCTGTGATATATTATGTTTCTTTGCTGTAATTGGCACAGCATCTATATATTATTTGATTGTATATAATAGTAACACAGTAACAAATCGTTTCGTGTTCGTTGCGATCAGTCTTGTCTATGGTTGTTGATATCGGTTGCTATGGTTTTCTACTCTTATATTTTCCGCCTGTCGCCGGTATTGCCATCTCTGCTACCATCTACTAATGAGGGCAACTATTGATTTTAATAATTTATTTAACAAGCATTGTATTTAAGTAATATTTTAAAATAAATTATAAAGTTTTCAATCACACCAACGAAAAACTTTTGTACAAAAATACGTGTTACTACTTTCTATATCTATCAGTAATGTCACAACAATTTAATATTTAACTAAATGAATCAAAAAACAAATTAACTACTAATGGAAATAGTCAGTGAAGTCCCGTGGGGGTAGGCAGATTGAGCGTCGCTTGGGGGCGGCAGTTACTCGAGGGGCGGCAAATCGAGATTTGGTATAGCTACTTATAGAAATAGCTAAAAATATTTTGTTTACATGTTGTACGTACTTACAATAATAGCTTTGTAAAAATGTGTGTGAAAATAACAAATCTGTGTTTTGCTAAATGGTACAAACCAAATGTGACAGAAATATTAACCAAAAATTAATCAGACTTTGATGATTTGGGTAAGTTTTTATATCTAAATTTAATTTTGTATGCTTTATTGGTGTATTTTTTGTTAGTAATGTATCAATACAACACATATATTAGATACTGGAGTCATGAAAGGGTGATAAAAAATACTGTATAAAAAATGGGGCGGCTTTTTAGCGCTGCCTAGGGGCGGCATTTTGCCTAGGGACGTCACTGGAAATAGTTAAGTTTTATTACGATAATGTGAGTATAAAAAAACGTAGGTACCTTTACCAGGAACATAAAAATATCACCTTAATACCACAACTAGATAACTCTGATTTGGTCATTTTTGGGAAAACTAAATTTAAACTTTACTTGATTAACATAAATCCAGGCTATAATTATTATTGTTTGAAATAAAAATAGAAAATAAAATTGTGCTTGTCTAATTGGGAACAATTGAATAATATATGAAAAAATATTGTAGATAATTATATTATTTAATGCATTTATGGTTTTAAAGTTTTAAAGTTTTCAAACACACAATTAATACAGTTCCCATTAACTTCTGACTTACCTAGTTTTATCATTTTGTAGAGAAGAAAATGTAGAATCATATTATTAATATGCAATAGCTATATCACAAACAGTAAAAATCAAGCTATTTAGCTGTAGTATTGAGGTGACGATATATAATTAACTTATATGTTAAGTATCTATCAAAAAAATCTTATTTTGTTTTATCAATTACATCAGTAATTCCCAACTGGATTCCGCGAGACTCTGGGTGTTCACAGGTCGTAATAGGGGCTCCGAAACAATTCGCATTTGGTAAAAGAGTAAAAAAAGGTTTTTCATGACCTAATTTAAACAATTGATTATTTTTAAGTTTAATAATATCAAAGCCGAGAAATTCAGTTATCATAATGAAGGTATCCGCCTACTATGCATTGTTCATTTTATTCCCGTCAAAGCATTTAAATTTGTACAATAACGTTATAGTTACGGCACAGAAATGATTCATTACTATACTATTTGTTGTTATACACCCGCGATAGTCGAGCGGCTTACGCGTCGGTGTAGATATCGTGGGTCCCAGGCTCGAATCCTGAGTTCAACAAATACATAATGTTTTTCAATTTATATTTGGAGTGAAGAGTATGTGCCTAATAGGTTGAGCAAGTCCAAATATCCATTTCTCGTACAAACATTAATCTGTCAATACTCTGTGGAGGCCCATAATGATATGATCTTCTTAGGATCAGACATCTGTGTTTATTGATATGCCAAAAAGTTTTAGATAATTGTATGTTAAAGTAACTATCCCATCAAAATTTTCGCCTGCAGCCCTAATATATTATGCTAATAGTAAGAAACAAGGTTTTATTGTCTACTTAAAGAGCTGCTGCTGAAATTTGTCTTGGTATATAACAATTACGGTATATATAATAATTACGTTATATATAATAATTACGTTATATATATTATTAATACGTGTCGGTCAGGTAAGGGATGCTGGAGTTTCTATTCAATTTATTCAATTTCAATTTATTTATTTTTTTTAACATATTGTGAACATTACAAATTATACGTTTAAGACGTTTACAACATGACATTTAGAAACAAAGATATATAAATATAACAGTATTACCTAAAAAAAAGAGATATATCAGTAGATAAATTAGATAGGTACAAGGAAGTACACCGGATTAGTTAAGCAAACCCTATTTTAAGAATTTATAAAACAACGTCCACCTAAACTCATTCTCACGTAGGTGGAATATATCAACACCCGAAGCAATTTCGTTGAACATAGTTATCGCCCTCCCAATTGGCATTACCAGTGGCAGGTTGGTTCTGCACCTTGGGAGAATAAACAACTGATGACTATAAATGTCGCAAGGGTACCCCCAAACAATAAAGGGTGTGGAATCACTTTAGTAGACGTTTTCTATGCGAAATATTGTCTTGAAACCTTGATTTATTGTGTATTTACAGTGAAATCGTCAAATCTTCAGTAGGTTTCCACTTAATAGATACCCACAGCAAAATACGTTGTTTTAATCAACTAAAGACTGACTTACACCACGATTAAGATGTTAATTAACAAGTTGTATCACATTATGCTGTGGTACTTCCCATAAGCGATTTAAAACCGATCATTGTCTAGGAGTGCTCTTCAAGTGTCTCCAAAACTATGAAGCGCGAACTGTATTAATTTAAAATCAATTAAAAATAATTTCGAAGAACTATCCTTCGAACGTAATGCAGAAACATAACTCCCTAATAAAGCGTCAATTACATTGAGCTACTTTACAAGCTGTTTGTTGGCGAATTTAAAGCGGTCGATTCAGCTACTGCGATTGTGATGATGACACACAAAACTTTCCATTCGCTGAGAAGCCAACAAGCTAGCGACTATTTTGACAGAACGTAGTTCGTTTTTTTACCGGGAGGTCGCTACTACGCTCTACTGCGCAGACGCAATAGGCCCACATGCCAGCGTGTAGCATGTAAAGTTGACCGGCTTTCAACTTTTCTCGGTATATTGTTTCCAATCTTCTTGTTCAATGATGACACTGGGCGACTTTACAGGCAGATTGTAAATTCGCCAACAAGCAGCTCGTAAAATAGCTCAATGTAATTGACGCATTAGTAGGCTAGACGACAGCAATTTGCTTGCGCGGTATAGTTTGTGCAAAAACTACGGAACACTTTTCGATTTGCGCGAGCTACAGTTTTCCCGTCCATGTACACGGGCTTTCTGATACAAACCGGTTTACGCACGTCAGCTTGCGGTAATGTTTGAGCGTCTAGCCGGCGCTTAAGATAGGCATCTATCTTTAGGAGGCCGAAAACGACATCTGAGATTGTGTGGCTTACTGTTTTCATGACGGGCGAGGGGTAGAAGTAGGCTGCGGAGATCCAACATAAATAGTGCACACTAAACTTTATCAGTCATATTTCTTTGTTTTCATTGAACTAAGAATACAATTTAAGATGGTACCAGTTATTATTTTTTTTATTCAATTAAACCCTGCCTAAACCAAGCCATAATAGTTTAGGTATGATATGGGCGATCCGACAAAATACTGCACGCTTCATAATATTATTTATAATATATAATAATATTACAGAAGGTGTTAGTTAGTTTTTTTTAATTCATTAAGCTCTGCCTAAGCCAAACAATAATCGATAAAAATAGTATTATATTTGTAAACTTATATTAAAAGTTAGTTTAAAAAATTTAGTAAAATTTATAAATTAGATAAACAAATATTTTTTACTATTATCTACTGCGGTTTGGCGTAGGCAGGGCTTAATTGAATTTTATAAACTTACAAACACGATCTACACATTCTAGTTTTATTTAAATGAAAACAAATACGTTTGACAGACAAAGTTTAGTGTGCACTATTTATGTCGGATATTAACAGCCTACCTTCACCCTTTGCCACTGTGATCTTTCTACCTCCACGAGACGTCATTACTTCTGCCGTCCATTAGAAAGTAACTAAAGACCAAAGGAGTATACTACTTAAAAAGGTTGAGAAACGTCATCGCAGCGTTAAACCATTACCAAGTTAACTACAATCCATTACACTGTGGATCAGCGATGAAGTTATAAAAGAACGTCGCGCAACTGGTTGTCATTTTTTTGTTGATACAATTAAAACCAAGTAAGCCATTAATTAACTGTGCCCAGGTAATTTATAACATCTCCCAGACCAAGACACGTCTTGGTCTCGTCGCCATGTTTTTTTACGGTTTTTGGATGCCATAACCTGTCGGTGTTAATCAGTGATGATAGCATTTAGTTTAAAGCGTTTTACTGTTAAGAATCTTGTAATATATTTTTTTTTATAATTTCAAGTCACTATTAATACCTAGTTCAGATGAAGAACATAATATTTTACATGAACAATCGAGGTGAAATACAAAAAAAATATATGACCATTTGTCACTCACACTCTAAGTATTTTTTAAATCCCTTTTTATAAAATATAATATGACATTTTATTGCAAATTAAGGTATATTTTGTCATCATCGTTTAAAGACAATAAATATGAAAGACAATAAAATTCTACACATTGACGTAGAATGTATGAAGTGAAAACAGTTTTTTTTGAGATTTTTTATTATGTACAAAAAATCTCCAGAGCTGTTTTTGTGATTTGACGAGTTGGGTGTTTTTGTAGTGAGATTAAGGCCATCCGCTCACGTGAATACTCAAAAAATACGAGACTGGAACTCCAGTATCCAGCTAATATATTTCAATGGCGGCTCGCTGACGTGCTAGTTAGTCTCATAGTCTCTCAGTTTCCATTCACCCATAAAACAGAGGTACCAATTAGTAGATTCTATAAAAAATCATATTTTCTTACCAAAATTGGTAGCACTGAACTGAATTGAATAATAAATAATAAGCCTAGATGTCAAAAGTTAAAGATGGACGAATCGATTATAAATTTAAAATATGTGGCAGATGTTGAAAAATACTCCTTTACAGGCTGCCAGAATATTCCCGTAAATATATTACGGAAAAAGCTTAGAATAGGAAAGACAATTGGTTTGACAGTTTGAGGTTATGAGATTATTAAGTTTCAGTATCGCCATGTGCGAGGCATCAGTCACTGGTCAGTTTATGAGTTCCATCACCAACCAGTTCGTCAGATTTTAGTTTCTTCGTGAACGGATGGCCTTTTAATGCATGTTTCTATAGGTACAGTGTATTTTGTTTTGGTTATGCATTATCCTGGTACTTACATATTATATTGTACATATTAGTTGATGTCACGCACTAAGAGAGACGGTCTGATATAATGTAATAATTTGTGACGAATCGGATAGGGAGAGATTGTATTAAAACATCACAAAACCAAGTAAATTTGCACACATTTTTCTTAAAATAAAATATTCCAAAACAATATGCTGAAAACGATCATTTCGTGCAAAATTGTGTTTTGACAGGGAGTTTATTAGAATGTAATTTAGACTAGTGTGACCAGGGAACTCAGAAATAATGGAAACTGAAATACATACCAGGCAACTATTCTCGAGTGTGGAAAAATATGGGATAAACTTAAACACGTATCAAGAATACGTTTGTGTTTCATTCTGACAACTGCTCTCGGTATATGCACTGACGTTCATTCAATATTAGTGTATTTGAAAATTGCAACACACACTATTGCACGTCTATAATGCGTGGTTAATTTTTGAAGGGACTCACACATTCAAAAACTATAAGCATGTACGTCCATTAGCTCTACAAACCTATGTGAATTTTGTCCGCCTCATAAAGAGTTTTTCAAGAGACTTTCTTACACAAAAATGGTTGTTATTTATTTGCTTAACCTATGAGTTCCATCCATTCACTGAACCTAATAATTACTTGAGAAAAAATCCTTATATTTACATAAATTCTATGTTCTTATTTTGAATCTCAAGACTTGAAAACATAATATATCGATTTGTATTATTTGCATATTTTGAACAGCATATCGCTTGTAATTACAACATATTAATATGTGGTTATTAAGTCTTTAAATTATCGACATACAATATATATCTTAATTCTTAATAATTCATTTCTCCTTACATATTTTCAAGACCACCCCAGATATTTGAAACATGATAAACAGCACGATTTCTGTAGTATTGTAAAATAGTTTTAAACATAAAATCAATTTACGAAACTCTGTTTTCTATTAATTCTGCTTGGAATTTGAAATTCAATTCTATGCATTCCACCGCGGGTTTATAATCTCGAGATGCCGTCCAAATTCATATCTAGGGAATTCCTTATTAGTTTATAATATATGTAATATATCATATATTGACAAAAATATTATATTTTTATATAAACAGCATTGATAACTATTTCTGTCTCTATTTGTATCTTAAAATTAATTAATATTCATTTAAATTGCCCACAATTACTGTCCAAAATTAATTTTGATATGTAACCTAGAGACAATATTCATTCTTACATATTATTATTTTCATTTCTATACGTCATTTAAAACCAATATCGGTTACTATTGTCAAGTGGCTCAACACTGCAGAACTATGAATCATCACAATAATCGTGTGGAATTGTTTTATTCTCTTGCCTCTTTCAAATTAAGATGCTCTAAAAGATACTATTAATAATTATCTGAAAATTACAATTTCTATAAGAATAGGTTTGCGGGAGTGGATAATTCTGAATAAAGGTGTTAAACAATCAACAAAGTGGCGTTGAGATAAGAAATTAGTATGTGATACAAGAGGTTTTAGGTTAATTATAATAGAGATAGGGTGCTTTAACTTACTATAACCTTAGGCAACATGCTCAATCAATTAAAAATAGATACATTATGGATGAGGAAGAACCATCGTTTGACAAATAAACTAGTTTAGTGATGGCGTGCTCGGCAAAGTCAGAAGACAAAAAAACAGATAAAATAAATACACCTACTCTTAATTTTACCTCAACCACTATTTTATACTGCCTTTAACCTTAGCGATAGGTAGGGAGGGCCCGCCAAAGATGCTAATATGGGGGCCCGTTTCAAGATGTGGGTACCTTGGGTGATGCTACCACTTGGTAATATATACTAGTTTAAACACTACTATCTGTAGTGGAAATGGCTTAAATCTTCGGACTCGTATTCCATTAGCTTCATGTAGAATTTTAACCGTGATTCAGATAAGGAAGCTGCTTTCAAAGACTTCAATTGCCATTACAGTAGGTAACAAAGCATGAAACATGTAATATTATTTTATCTTCTATTAATACAAACAATAATAATTAACATTCTTCCGTTTGGCTCTCGATGGCATCGCATTGTCTTATTGGTAACGGGTGGTTAACTGCTTAAGAGTCCTGCCTATATGTGCACTTTAGTAAATTCATTAGATCAAAGTATCCGATTGTCGGAGGCCACAGAAGAGAGCATCTGCAAATCTTTGCTCTGGGGAATTATTCCAGGTATTTCAGGGTAAGCAGTTACCAATGTTATTTTTATCTAAATTAAAATCAAAAAAGTTTTATCTTTAATAATATTCTTATGGTATTTTTAAATAGCTCTGAGAGTCATTGGTTGACTCTGAAGGTATAGTCATAAGAAAACTTTAAATTAAAAATATTTTATCAGAGGATTGGAGCGGGCCCCTTTTTGAGTTGCTCCGCTCCAGGGTCTGCTCCGCTCTGAGTAAAAAAAATTAATAGGTATTTTAATATATGTGTACAAATGTTAAACAAATAAAAAAAGTAGTTTTGAAATAAGGTTTATTATGCGTCCTTTTCATTATTAATTATATTTAACAAATTTACCGAAAGCAAATCGTCTTTCATTATATACCTCTTCTTTCAAAAAAGGTGAGGTTATTTATTATTCGGCAGTATTGCCGTATTCCAAATAATTCCTGTGTTGCAAAAGTGTCAAAAATATAATACTTATATTGGATTTTAAGTCGAAAATCTAATAGTAAAAAAAAAACCTCCGTAGCAGTGGAGCACTACAAATTGTCGGTGCTCCGGCTCCGCTAATGCTTCGGATAAACCCTATAGCTCCACTGCTCCATACTCTTTTTCCAAGCTCCACTCCAACGCTCTGCTATAAATACTATTCTAAAAATGATTATAGTTTTTTTCTGTTCCTTCAACACCAAATTGAAATTTCATTATTCTCATGACGTATACAGAAATAGACAACTTTATTATGTTACAGTAGGAGTAAACGTTCACCCCTATTTGATTCGTTAAGAAGTACGCGAGATATCTACTTATTCTTTGTTTAACGCGAAATATATTTTAAGCATCGCAAGGCAAACTAAAAGCAAAAGGTGCTGCTTCTAACCCTTATTACATGGCAAACTAAACTAAGCAACCATTCTGATACTTACCTATGTAATAATGTGGACTTGATTATCTGTTATTGTAATTAAAACAATCTGCTAGACCTACAGATATAATATATTTTGTTACCAGCGTTTAGTAAACGGAACAATGTTACAATCATAATTAGATGGTTTTAAGATTTTCTGAGCTATGTAGCCAGATGATGTATATATAGGCTCTCCATCATATGTTAACATAATGGAAAAAAAATATTATACCCCCTCCAATTTCACCACATGTAGTTTTTTTTTTAAATGTCAATGCCCACAATTGATATAATTCTTTAGGTAAAGTGTTGTAATCAATTAAGTAGAAAAGATGGTTCTGTGTGTTGTATTAAAATATGGTAGCCGTACTGATAAGCAAGAAGATGGTATTACGTTTCATAGGTAAGTTGATACATGTTCGTGATAATTTATTTGTATATTATTATATATTTTAATATCAGTGACCTAGTGTTTCATTAAAATAACTTAAATTATGGATATCTTTATCTAATGGTTACAATTTGACCGCTTAAAAATACTATATAACGTAAAAAAATAGAAAATTATATTTTAATTCTGAGCGTCTAGTGCGAGCACTTTGGGCAAGCACTAGCGAAATGGTCTATGGTCTTGAACATTTGTAGACGAATGCGTTCGCTCGCCCACAAACCAAACGCAGGCGTGGCGTCTAGATGTATGTCTAGTCTATGGTTGTAATAGTATATTTTTTCCCCGCATTCTGAAAAATACGGTTATATTCAACTAAATATTATTTGGTCATTAAGAAAAGTATCAAAAAATGGCTTAATTTGTAACAGTAACCGAAGACGCTTTTAAAACAATATCACTAGAAGAAGCATGTAATATACGGCGTCTTTCAGTGACAGACATTCAATACATTTTCTGGTGTTCCTCAAGGCTCAAACCTGGGGCCATTGATGTAAACGATTTTTATAAATGACATAGCAATGGTCATTAAAAATGCTATGTTTTTGTTATTCGCTGATGACTTGAAACTCTTTACGGAAGTTATCACCTTAGATTCTCGTCAACTCTATTTTGATATAGATAATATAAAAGTATTAGATTGAGGTAGGCGTCACAAACTGGACTTCAATATTTAAAAATGGCATATTGTATTGTTTACCAGAGCCTCGCGAGTATTATTTTTTCAATATTCGATGCATGGCAGAGTTCTTTTGCGAATACAATCTGTAAGGGATCTTGGTATTGCCTAACTGTCATTAAGTAGCCATATACTCGTAGCTATCATCTGTAATAAGGCGCTACAAATGTTGGGCTCCATCTTACGTACTTCTCGGGTTTTTTTGGTTGTTACCGTATTAAAAATTATTTATAATTCCTTAGTTAGAATCTGGTTTGAGAGTGAGTCGATTTTTTGGGTTCCGAATCAGTTGGTATACGACTTTATAGCGGAGAAAAGGTTATATGGATACTATCTGTGGCTTTATCCAACTGGCTTTCTCTTATGTATGCTTACAATATACTGTAATTTAAATGATAATATTTGGCCACGTATTATTCCGACTTATACGCGATGTAAATGAGAATAACCATTCTTGGTAGTATTGACATATTATGTGTCCCCGATAACTATCTTAGAAATCGAGAGCATCAGTTGTTTGTTCTCCCAAGGTGCAGAACTAACCTGCCATCGGTGATGCCAATAACTCTTTTCACATATCATATCATATTCCAGCTACGTGAGGATCAGTATTATAGGTGGGCGTTCTTTTATAAATTCTTAAAATAGAGTCCACTTAGCTCACTCGGTGTACTTCCGTGTATCTACTTTATATTTTTTGTACATATTTACTCTTTATACTGTTTTTGTGATACTGCACAAACAACTGTTTCGTTCTTTACACTGTTTTAATACTATTTCATTGTTATGGATCTGTTAAATTTATAATTTGTAAATTTCACTATAGGTGTGTTAAAAAATATATTATTTTCTTTCAATGTAATTATTTACTGATTTTATTTTATTCAGAATAATTACTCATTTACTGTAATTACTATTATTATTTACCATCTCTCATTTTGAATAATGATTATTTAGTTTTACAACCGATTTTTTTAATATTAATACTTGCTCAAACATTATTTTACCCTCCACATTAAAACTAGCATCCTTATACCGACGCTTCGAAATAAATACTTACCAACAAGTAAAAATTCTGACAGTTGAAATTTTAAAACTTTTCGAAAAAACCTATTAATACTTACTTCAAAACTACACGCTTTTAATATATGTATTTCAATTTATATGTGTATTAACGATGTATTGATTGCAAAATGGATGTTTTAATATGAATAATATATTTTACTGACAGTAATCAGTGCTTTCATTGAGCTTTTGGATCCTGCAAAATCATTCGTGCGAATACAGATGCTTCATCTACTCAAGGATTTTATCATAAATGTTTTTAAATTTCATTTTTCGAACCCCGATACCTCTAGCAAATTAGAGTAGCTTGGCTATAGCCCCTTGATCCTTATGATAAATTCGACAACGAGGAGTGGACAGACAGTTTAGTCTAAGAATCCAATGCTTCTTGTCCTTGTAAAACCTTCCACTAAATCATTTATAATGTTGTTTTATCTTCTACTATGACAATAGTAAGAAAATATGGGACTTAATACTTTCATTGTCTCCTAAAGCATTTACATAATAAAGGCTTTTTAATGTTAATTTTCCATTATAACCTACAAATAATATCGACAAAATTTCCATAGCGAATGGGCAATATTTAAAGTTTATTGGTATTGTGAGATTTTCTGTTTTCCTGTATTATGGACGAATATAAATAAACAAGAAAATATAATGTTATGTAAAACTAGGCTGACCATTTATTTTGTTTATACAAACTGGGACAAAATAAAATTTAAGAAAACATTAAAATTATAAATTATTTATTGAATAATAAAGGACACACAATATATAAATATTAGAAACAATTATGAATGGTAAATTAATCATTTGACTTTGTCAATTTATATTATTTTTGTTATTATTATTTTTGAAATTCACATGACTGACGTAACAATAACAATAATAAACACAGTTTTTATTATATGATATGACGTAATCTGTAAAAGGTACCTACTAATTTTGGTTAAATATGACGTATACATACTCTATAATAATTATACAGTTTTCAAAAAAAAAAAACAGGTGGCGTTTTAGGCAAAGCCGACTATAATAATATTAGTCAGGCAGTGGCACTGAATTTCGAATTATGATGATAGTCCTAGTAAATAAATGATTATCTTCGGATGCAATGCAGTAATCTGTTCGCAATAAATGAAGATTTTATTTCGTTAAATTTATTACCATTTATTTCAATATGCAGCAATAATTATTTTTACAAATAGTTGATCATATTGCATTTGAAGAATGAGCAATAGCTAGCACTACTATCGAAGTTAACAGTTTCGTGTCACGAAATTAAATTATTGTTAAGTTATTATGAAGAATTATTATATGCTGGCGTCTATAATTTAGGATCGTGTCTCTAGTAAATTAATTCATTAAGTATGTAAAAGTATTATGTTCACAATTAACAATTATTAATAAAGTCATCCAAATGGTCAGAATATTTTCTGAAACGTTCCAATAAATCTGTTTATATTTTACGAAATGTTTCCCAATATTTATTAATTCAGCTGAGGCATGGTCTAAAAAGATCGTGACTAGGCGATGCGCAGATTGTGCAAATGACGCGAGCCGGACGAAATATAATTTTTCATAAAAATTCAACATGCGTCCTTTTAATTTTATGTTTATTATTATATTCGTAATAATAATAGTAAATTCATTGACATGTTTTCTTTTCCAAGTACATGCGGAACGTTTTTAATCATCTTTACACGATTTAAGAATATATTCCTCCGACGCCATCACAAAACAAATTGAAGTGCTCACACCTCCACTCTCAGTCTCCGATTGGCGACGACTGCGAAATTTCGTTCCACCTACTGTTGAAAATTATATGCCGTTTCACTTACGTATGCTCTTAAGGACCACCATAATATTATATTATAACACCCACGGTGGCCGCGCGGCTTAAGCGTTGGACTATAATGCCGTGGGTTCCAGGTTCGAATCCTGGGTTTGGCAAAAAAACTCATATTGTTTTTCATTTTGTGTCTGTTAGGGTATGAACCTAATAGGTTGAGCAAGTGGCTGACATCCATTTCTCGTAAAAAACAAAATCTGTTAATACAAACCTCTACTCTGTGGAGGCCCATATTATGATCCTATTAGGATCGGACATGGTCGAAAAAAAAATAATACGCACGTATAATATAATTAATAACTATTTTTTCAGGGCCTTATATCCTGTTTACACGTGCATGGATGTAATGTTGACAAGTATTATCGCTGCCATAACAAGAAAATGTATGGGTTAACATGTATTATCCTATATTTACAAGCTTTCATGAATGAATCAAAATAGTTTGGAAGCTTCTGAATTTTCATGCGACAGTAGGATTTTTTCGATCTGAGCCTGCGCAGTAGAACAACAGTGGCGAACCTGCCGGCAAAAAAACGAACTACCAATAAATTTTCAAGTTGACCGATTTTTACTACCTGTCAAATAGTACGAAATAGTACCATAAAATGACAACATCACGTCAGGCGCACTATTAAAGAATTAGATTGGAAAGACAGTCAGCATTTTTATGTGTAAATAGTTATTGTCACGATAGTTTAAAATACGCACTATTGCTGCCAGTAAATCTATGCACGTGTACAGGCGCTATACTGGGGAACGAGAGCAATGGTATTTTTGTTTATTTTTTTCATTATCGACTTCAAAATAATGATTTTAAAATGACTCATGCATATCTCAGGTTTACTTTATTTGGACAGTTTAAAATTATAATCAAGATAAACATTACTTCTATACATAGTTACTCTAAAATTCTTGCAATAGTTTGTTTCCTACTTTTTTTACATTCATTTTGATGATATGCCACTCGTTCTTCTTCTTACGCATCATCATCAGCCTGTCAGTGACATCTAGAACGAATCGTTCTTCATCTTGTGTTGGTTTAAAAAAAATAATCGATTTTCTCTTTAGTGTGGATACAATACATATCCAAGAATGGCGACAACAGTTTTACGATGCTCTTAGATCCTTTCTTAGAGAAAAAAAAAACTGACAAGCGTGATAATATTTGATCGATGTGATATTAATATAGGCAGCATACACAATACGCACGTTTTGTTATACTATTATTATGTCCCAAAGCTGGCTCCAACGCGCTAAATTGTCTTTCCAGCGATTTTTTTGCAATACATCAATCATTTATTTATTTACAAGCAAGTTTGTTAACGCACGAAGCACTAGATTAATCATCTACAGCAGAGTTTCCTAAAGTTTTCGTACTACCGCCCATTGGCACCCCATTATCTTCAAATCCTTCGATTCATTATTGAGGAGAAGACAGGTTTAATATTAGGGCAATTAAATTGATTGGGCCTAAGCGGCATTCATTCAACCAATCCGTTGTAGGCCTTGACACAGGCAAAATGCATATCACAAACCCACGATCTCGTTGCATTAAATATTACACTACGAGGTGGGTCCTGTATCGGCCCTGATTCAATTAGTTAATCATAGATCTTGAAACAGAGTACATGCACATTACATAATCACGCGCACAATTATTCCGAATCAATATTATTTTAATCAAATAAAGTCTCACTGGTCACCTACCAACACCAATCTCACAGTTTTCAATAACTGAATTTGTTGTTTCAGGCGCTTTTTTATGATGTCGCTCCATCTGGAAGGCGTGGTAACCTGACAAAACAACATGACAAAACAGAAAATGACAAAACAGAACAGCCAGGGGAAAAATGAAACATTAATTTTTGTGGAATCTATTTAGGTTAGGTAAGGTTAGGTTAGGTTAGGTTAGGTTAGGTCAGGTCAGGTTCGGTTAGGTTAGGTTAGGTTAGGTAATGTTAGGTTAGGTCAGGTCAGGTTAGATTAGGTTAGGTCAGGTCATCATTTGGTTGTACCTAGTCACCCAATCATTTTGAACATATTATATTGATTAAGATGAGATATCCTAAGCTTTCCGGCAAAGTCCCGCTTATTTGCAGAAATTAGGTATATAATTTGATTTATTATGGCGTATTCTGAGCTATTAAAAATCTATCAACATAATAGAGATAGGACAATTTCAATATTAAATTTATATTTTTCCTGAAATGTCATAGTTTTATTTATCGTTGTTCTGTTTTGTTACTATTCTGTTTTGTCATGGAACCGGAAGGCACATGTCATCGCGACCTCCTCCCTTCGATCCCATCAATGATTGCTCTTCTCTCCGTGCTGCTAAGATTTCTTATAAAAATATGTAAAAGAAGAATTGGAAAACACGTCTGTTACATGTGGTCAAGAGACATTGTTTGATGCTAAGCTATTCCAGTATAGATCCATGAATAATGAGCATCCTCGACTGAGTACCATATCTCGAATGCGGCAATGGACGAGTCCAGGTTTCAACACCATATAGGCGGTTTGAAATATCAGCGTTTTACATAATATACAGTTGCATTTGAAATGCGATGTTTGTTATTATATAAGCATAATATATTATATCACCTCTTAAAAATGCATAAGACAGCACAAGTTGGGAAAAATCCATTTAGATGCAATGTTTGTTCATAATAATTACATATATTAACAGAATTATGATCACTTAAAAACACATAAAATTATCGATGCTAAGATAATCAATCATACGGCTAATGAAAGAATGGAAGTATTATTAAGAGATTCTGTTCGTAAGAGAAACGGGTATTAGCCACTTGCTCAACCAACATGTGAATTTTTCACACCCTGAATTCGAACCTGAAATCTGCGACATTATAAACCGACACGTTACTGCTCGGCCATCGAATCAATTAAATACGATGTGTGTTCTTTTATTTGCATATAGCCTTATGACTTCGAAAGATTTAAAATGATTTATCACAAGTATCAAATTGTGTTCTTTGCCGTTTTCAAATAGGTTAGAACTCCCTGTCCTCGCTACCATTCTCTTGCCTTACAATATTCTCCTTGAGCCTCTACTTTGAGAATCGCTGATCTACATAGATCGCCATATTGGATTCCGTTTTAATAATAGGTACATAGGTCTGAACAATATGGTCTCGTCTTATTATTTATGCTGTCGACACTTGTGTAAAAACAATCATTTGGCAACAACGAAGAAAATATAAGATAAATTATAACAATATCTTTCTGGATTCAGTAACTGACTTCCCGGTGCTCTGGCTTTGGTAATAACTTTTTACCCTCAGATATTTCCGAATCTGAATCTGAATCAAATCTGAAAAAATCTGAATGCGGCTAAGACCAAATCCATGTGCAGTGCTTCATGCATCGACCCCGACACTCCTCTGTGGGTTTCCGGTCTGCCCGTCGAGCTAGTGTCCAGGTTCAAATACTGGGGTGCCACGGTTGCCGATTATGGTGGTATTTCTAGTGAGCTTGGAATCCGCATGGGTGTGGCGGGCTCTGCGTTCAACCAACTTGGAGTCGCATGGAGGTGAAGACTGTATTCTGTGAGGACCAAATGTCGTTTGTTTAACGCGTGCGTGCTACCTGTGTTCCTGTATGGCTGTGAGACATGGCATCTTACTAAGCTTCAAGAGTCTCGGCTTTTGAGCTTTGAGAATCGTTGTCTCCGCCGAATCTTCGGGGTACATTGGTACGACCGCGTTGCAAACACCCGAGTTCGTGAGCAGACACAACAGCCTTCGGTGATTGAAGTTATCACGAAGAGACGTTTTACGTGGCTGGGACATGTATTCCGGATGCCGTCAAAGAGTGCACAGCCTCAAGGGTTCCGTCGCCGTGGCCGGCCCTCCCTCACCCTGCAGCGGTGCTACAAAAGCGTGCTGCATTCTGCAGGTCTGACATGGCGGGAGGCGCAGGAGTTGGCGATGGACCGAGGGAAGTGGCGCCAACTTGTCCCAATATTCCCCAATGTTGGGACGTGACAGGGTGAAAGAAGAATGAAGAATTTCCAAACACCACCTGATAAAATATAGTTTTAGGTACTAATCTCTCACCATGACCATACCATATTGACCTATGGATCGAAATATTGGGCTTGGGGAAAATGAGAGCAAGATGTATCTTCGAAAAAATCAACTTATTCAAATTTCTGAGAACACGCATCACTGCTCAATATGGTATTAGTCCAGAAATTAGTAAAAGAATAATTGTGTCACTAGATTTCAAAATCAGCCAAGTCCATAATAGATGAATAGGAGAAAAACAGTTTTTTGTTTTCTCAAATACACAATCACAAGGATGAAAGTTTATATTATTTCGAGTATAGAATATTTAAAATTAATAAATTCCCCATTTTGATAATGCAGAAATGTTAGAAAGCAGTAGTTCTTCAGCAATTCACAAAAAAGTCAAAAATACCTAAAGGTGGACTTGGCTGATTTTGAAATATAGTGACACAATTTATTAGTCTGATAATAAAATCCTTTTGCGTTATTTTACAGACTCTCAAAAAAATACGTCTAAAAGAAAGCACATAATGACATACTCTAAATATAAATATTTTGAAAGGAAATGATTTACATTCGAATGGATTTAAGTTTTGTACTATTCCATTTGAGTCGTTTTTTGCGTCCCGGGTTTCGCCTTTCGGCATCTTCAGGCACTATGTACACACTGACAACGCAAATAGACACTGACAACAAATACAATTATTCTAACTTATATAACAAATCAATACAATAAAGTAGGTAAAAACTTATCACCTACCTATTAAGTCAACGGTCAAGTCAAGTCATAAAAAAATATAACAAACAAATTATGAATAGTTGAAGTGTACCTCTTACCTTATCAATAATAATACACTCAATAAGCGTATAATAAATCGTCAAAACCTAATAATAGATCATTAGTATTTATAAACATTAAAAATACTATACTCAAGAGGTGTAAAATCGTCTATTCTGGGAACAATGGTAATGTTTTACAATGTTCACAATCTTCAGCTTATACGTGAAAGTGGGGACTACTCCATTCATCAAGCTATGTTTCAAATGTGAAAGATACCCAATCAACTAAGAGGCTTTTCTTCAATCGACAGGAAGAACAAACAGAAGTCGGCTGCGGTTGGATGGTGTAGGAAATAGATACTGCTTTTTGAGGTGGTAAAGAGTTTGCGAGATACGGGAGTAGAGACATTACCTACTGACAACTCATCATCATCTTCATCAGCTGGTGTCGATCCACTACTGGAGGAAGGCCTACCCTAGCTCTTTCCATTCTTATCTGTCCTTAGTTATTTGCTAACACGTACATCCAACGAATTTTATGAGCTATCCAGCGGGTTTTAGGGCATCCAGTAGGCGTTTAATGCCCCTTCGATACCACTGTATCACGGCATTAGTCCAGCCGTTGCCCAATCGCCGAGCGACTAAAGATAACTAAATAAATTTTATAAATGCGTTTAAAAATGAATAAATCTAAAAAACCTTAACACCACTGCACATGGATGTACTGAAATATGACTATATAGGTTTAAAAGAATACTATTTTAGGTAATAAAAATACTGTATGCAGTCACCAAATGTTTAAAATTAATATAAAGGATAATAAGGCTTTAAAATTATATAAATAGATTATCTACAACGTAGGCTATAATTCACCTGGAGCACGGTCTAAAACGATCGTGACTACGCGACGCGAAGATTGTGCCAACGACGCGTGCAGAACAAAACATAATTTGTCATAACAAAAACAACATGTGTCCATTTAATGTTATGTTAATTGTTCTATTATTAATAATAATAATAATTATTCATTGACATGTTTTCTTTTTCAAGTAAATGGGTGACGTTTTTTAGTCATCTTTACACGATTTAAGAATTATTCTTCCGACGCCACCACAAAACAAATTTACGTGCTTACAGCTCGACTTTCGCTCTCCGATTGGCAACCAGTCCGAAATTCCATCGCACCTATAGTTGAAAATTATTTGCCGTTTCACTGAAGTACGCTTTTAATAAATAAAATAATGACTTGTTTAGTAGGTACTTAGTAAGAGGTGGTGGGGGTAGCTACTCGACCGAAAAATTAGAACAAAATGGATTGACTCGACTAAATGATTTTAGGTGCGACGAAATTTCTCACTAGTCGCCAGTCGAGCTGTCTGCACGTCGATTTGTTTTGTCATGGCGTCGGGTGAAAATATTCTTAAATCGTGTAAAGATGACTAAAAAAACTTTACGTATGTACTTAAAAAGAAAACATGTCAATGAATATACTATTATTTTTACTAATATAACAATAAACATAATATTAAATGGACGCATATTGGATTTTTATGAGAAATTATATTTTTTTCGGCACGCGTCATTTGCACAATCCAATTGCACAATTTGCATTGCCTAGCCACGATCTTTTTAGACCATGCCTCAACTGAAATATAGCCTTAACTAAGTTATTAACTTATTTATTTTTTGAACATGCATAATTTGAAAACACTTCGAATCAGGTTCATCACGTAGGTTCGAATCCTATTGGTTATATATTTCTCAGAAGTGTTTTTAAATTATGTATGTTCAATAAAAATAAAACGTTGAATAAAAAAATAGTCAATTATTTATTTTTGCTTTGTTACGTTGTGCTCTGTTCATTTTGACACGTCACTCACTAATATACTGTTTTCTGACACTTTTCAGTTACTAAATCATTTAGTGGTAACTAAATTACTCGATAATCCGAACCGACCTTTAGTGTCCATTATGCTTTAACTAAAGAGCGGATATAAACTAAGAAGTAATAAGAAGAATTATCACTGAAAAACAGCCTCTAACATTATAGGAATTTAAATTCACTTAAATTATTAATTTGAAACAATCTTTAATTCAATTTCAAAGAAAAAAAACCATAGTTCGAATACTAAATTTATATTCGATCATATAATGATTATTATGTTGATTGTATTGATGTAAAACCAATTCATTTGTGGAGATTTAAAACTAATAGCACTTTTAAACGAGCAAAATGACACACCCCCTTTTTTAAAGGCGTGCGCATTGGAGGTGAAATCTATACTTACAATACGTCCAGTGATACGGTCGACTTCCCTTGAGACATCTGTGCTATCACGAGGGATGGTTTCTAATCCTGGCGTCCTAAAGAATTTACATTTTTATCCGCTTGTCAATTATTATATATATCTGGGATCACGCATTACCCCTCAAAATGACATCAGCCAAGAAGTTAGCAGAAGAATTACCCTGGCAAACAAATCTTACTACAGTTTACAGAGACACTTCAGATCAAGACTCCTCTCAAAGAAAACTAAGATAAAGTTATACAAAACCCTCATAAGACCCATATTATTAACCTATGGGTCGTAATGCTGGGCGTTATCAAAAAAAGATGAGAGGAAGCTGGATATCTTTGAAAGAATAATATTAAGAAGAGTGTTTGGAGCTAAAATGTGAGGAGGCTGGCACGTGGCGAGGAAGGTACAACCATGAACTATATGCGTTATATGAAGATCTTCCTGTAGTCTCACACGTGAAAGTGGGGCGACTTTGTTGGGCAATCCATATCTCAACGATGGAAGAAACCCAACCACCAAACAGGCTTCTCTTCAACAGACCAGAAGGGAAAAGAAGGATCGGGAGACCTAGGCTATGGTGGCATCCCTGAGGTGGTGGAGGGAGATTGCGGCAGACAGAGGTGAGTGGAGACGTTTCCTGGTGGCGGCCAATACCCATATTGGGTTGTAGTGCCGATGATGATGATGATATCAATTACCTACGTGGTCGCAGTCATGACCTATTCTGGGTGAGAATTGTTTCCTCTAGTCAAGCCTATCAGGCTTTATTAGCGAGGGGTGCAAGACTAGTCAATGCGTTCCCCAAAGACATGGACATTTTTAGTGATGGGCTGTGTATTTTTTTTTTGAAATTTTATTTTGCCGTATAAAATTGTTTATGTTTTTTTCTCTTCTTCTCTCTTGTGAAGATAATACTTATTTTAATGTAAATCTCATGTTGTGAAAGTCCTGAATTTTTATTTGATATGTTCACAATGTTTTGTTTCCTTAAATTAGTTTCTTTAAATAGATCGCATTTGTAACAAAATGCTGCGATTGCAATTGTCCCATATATAATAATATACCTACATAATTTTAAACACTTCTGAGAAAATATATTATTATAACCAATATAAAAAATCTTTTTGAAAAAAGTAAGACACCGCGCAAGAATCAAACCTGCATCTTTCGGGCATCGCGCCTGCGCACATAGACCACTATGCTAAAGGAGTCCCATAAGTATTATAGATACTAATGATTAATAATAGAGTGTGGCGCATACTTCTCAACCACGATGTCTATGAGGTAATTCTCATATAATCAAAGAGCCTCAATATTTTCCGATAAATAAACAGATATGATATTTTACAACGTTTTTATTAGCTCGTATTCTTGTTTGTCCAGTACAAATCTTGCAATCGATGTTTAACTAACTTCCCGACTAGCTAGACATTTTAAACTTTTAGAATATATCAGAACACGATGCCAATGCATTATTTTAATACTTTTAGCCATCTTTAAGTAGAATTGAATTCATTTTCAGTTTATTCTGTTTTTATGGAAAGTTATTTCAGAAAAATCCGTAAAAAGTAAAAGACTATTATTGGTTGCTAAGGTGGTGGTCCTAGCAGCGAAATTATTAATATATACGTGCGTTACTATGGAAATCAAAATGACATTTCAGTATTCTATATTTGTTTGTTTTTTATTTACTTCAAAATATCAAGTACAAGTTTGAGCATATTGAGCATAATAATTAAACAGAAAATTTTAAAACGTTGTATATAAAAAGTTCTTTTTATCTTGTAATTATTTTTATATAAACCCCTCTCAAAAATAAGTTACTTGACGTCACTGGCGAACATATAGGCACGATCTCAACCGATGCGGATTTCATTTGCGTTTTAAATTGCCTGTTTCACGCTCCAATTAAAAGATACATATCTATCACTGTTTCGCAGCACTGCACTGTCGCTTGGACTCTGTCCGCCGGCTGTATACATTTTCGATAATTAAAGAGATGTCACGGATAGAGAACAGTGTTAGTTAATACAGTGACGTGCCAAAAAAAACCTTTTTCTATGATCTGAAACACGACTCATACCTACACTGGACACCATGTATCATTATCTCGTAATTGCCACCCAACTCCGTTAAGCGTCAATTACATTGAGCTTCTTTACGAGCTGTTTGTTGGCGTATTTACAATCTGCCTGTAAAGTCGCCCGGTGTAATCATCGAACAAGCTAACAAGCACGTTGTAAACACTCTACCGAGAAAAGTTGAAAGCCGGTCAACTTTACACGCTACACACCGACGTAGTTAGAGCGCAGTAGCAACCTCCCGGTAAAAAAACTAACTACGAGTTTTGTGTGTAATCATCAAATCGCAGAAGCTGAATCGCCCGCTTTTAAATTTGCCAACAAACAGCTCGTAAAGAAGCTCAATGTAGTAATTGACGCTTTAATAAAATAAGGCATCAATAGCTATTTACATGACGTAGAAACAGTTTTAATTATTGATTTACAGACAATACTGGCCAAATATATCTAACGTAGAATATGAAAGAAACAATAAAATCAATAGGTAGAATAAAAACATTTGGTAGGAAGATTTATATAAGTAATGAAAGTATATTATAATATATGAAAGTGAAATTAAAAAAACAACCCTTAGGCTGATGATAAAATTAGAAGTCATTTCACTATAAAGATTTCAAACTTTACACTTCCACTAATTATTGTATTATAACTAAGACTTTTTTTAAATATGTAAAAACTACTCGTTAATTTGGTCGTAATTAAATAGGGAACATGTGGCTTAATTGGCAAGACACATTGGTGCGAATCCGATGGATTCGACTTCAAGTCCCGTCAGGTGTCGTATTTTTTGTCGTAGGTATTTGAGGTGTTTTCAAATTAATGTATGTTCAATAAATGAATGTTACATTCTCAAATCTTGTGTCTTATTCGTTGAATAAAAAAAATAGTTTATTAAAGAAAAATATAATATATCAAATATATCGAAAAAAATCACGTTTATATTTTAGTTTTGTTCAATAACTAAAAACCCTTTGCTAACCTAGCTAAATATCGACTGTAAAAAAAGCTAGGTTTTATTGGATAATGACGTTGTATACGATTCAGTATAGGTTGTGTCCAAAGGATATAAGCTGCAAATGCCGAATTGTTATATAAATTTAGCTTGTATTAAAAAAAAAAAAGAGTTAATAAAAAGACTTAACCATCATTAAATCATTAAATACAAATTTTGTATGTGTTTTTATTTGATAGCATCAATAATTTATATCAGATTGGTAAAATTAAACACCAAATTTTTAATCGTCATTTCATATTTTGACTGTGATCGAAAATCATAAAAAAATGTGTTTGTGCCTTCTGTAAAAAATAATTTGTGTGTTAAGTCCTTTTAACAGTCGACATGCACCAGATGTACCTATCACTAGTCTTTATGTACCGAGAAATAAAACTGAATTAAAACTAATTATTAATGCACCCATTATGGAGTATTTCCAGTCACGTCAATGGAGTAAATGTACCATAACTTGGCACGGCCCACGTCCACTGTTCTCTAATAAATTAAACTCGTTTAAACCGTTAGCGATCATCTTATTAGAGAAATGTTTGATGATTTTTACACTCCGGTACAAAACAACAGACCAACGGCTTTTGTCGTGCAACTCGGGCCCTGGAAATATGCCGATGCTTTTACCATAATATAACGTTAATCAGCCGACTTTCAGACAATTAAAATAAATCTGACAGAAAAAATTGAATGCCATTACCAATTACTACCAACAGACACCAACACAACACAATAACATACCAACATTACCAACAGATAATATATTTTTTTCCAAATATCAAAAAATAGCGAATGACGATAGCTGCTTTCACTCCAGGGGCCCTATGTTAGAACTTGCGAGTCCAAGCCGCCCGGTCGACATGACGTCATATGACATCATTGTGACGTACTACCGGAGTGATAATAGCATTCGAGAAAATAACGCTAGTCAGATAGTGGCGTTATTCATTGTCACCATACACAAATAGGTGTTTCATCATAATAATATCTATGATGAGCACTGTGTATTGGGCGGCATGCCTCGAGCGTGTTTTGGCTTACGTCACAGTAACGTCATGTCGTCGGGTGACACACGAGTCGATAGTTAGGAAATCGCAAGCCAGGGGCCTTATATTGTAACTTGCCTAACTTAACTAACTAACTTACCTAACTTGTAAGTCGCCCGGTCGACATGACGTCATATGACATCATTGTGACGTACTACCGGAGTGAGTCAATACCATTCGAGAAATTAACGCTACTCTAATACTGGCGTTATCCATTGTCCCCATACACAAATAGGTGTTTCAGCATAATAACATCTATGGTGAGCCATGTGCTTGGGCAGCTCGCCTCGATGTGTGTATTGAGGTTACGTCACAATTACGTCATGTCGTCAGGTGACTTCATGTCACAAGTTATAACATAAGGCCCCAGACCATTACACCAGTCAATTTTTGACTGGGAATTGTGGATTCGCTGGAAGACTCTATGATCTTGGTCTATTGCACGTTCAGCGTGTGCATGTGGCGAAGAAATACAGAATGGAAACCACATCCTCTGGGAATGTCCTAAAATGTGTACGGAAAGGGAAGAGCTGCTCAATTCGGTTCAACTAGTTATTGGGCCCATTGAAGCATCCGACCTGGTCACCCACAAAGGCCATTTTTTTTGTATTTAAAAAAAAATTCTGTGTCATACTATCACCTGACGATCTCTTTACTTTGATTGTTCGGCATTCATTTACTAAAAAAAATAATTTTTGCCTCTGTCTTTCTCTCATCCATAAGAACTTTTAACTTAAAATGATATAAATTCAATCAAAGCACACTTGAGTGCATGTCGACCTCAATCTTGGTTAACTGCTCTTAATGCATTCTCAATGATAAATAATACTAATTCTTCACACCAAACATAGAGTCTTGTGATACGCCCGATTAAGGCTATACTTCAGCTGGGGCACGGTCTAAAACGATCGTGACTACGCGACGTGAAGATTATGCAAACGACGCGTGCAGAACAAAACATAATTTGTCATAAAAAATCAACCTGCGTCCATTTAATGTTATGTTTACTGTTCTATTAGTAATAATTATATATTCATTGACATTCTTTACACGATTTAATAATTAATTCCCCCGACGCCATCACAAAACAAATTGACGTGTTCACAGCTCGACTATCGTTCTCCGAATGGCAGCGAGTCCAAAATTTCGTCGCACCTATAGTTGAAAATTATTTGCCGTTTCACTTAAGTATGCTCTTAAGACCGAGTATGGTTTGGTCGGCACATTAACTTAAAAAAAAAAGTGCCGTAAAGTTTTAAATTAATTTATTACGAACCATGCCCTTGCTTTTTCTTACAATGTGGTAAATATGACTAAAAAAGTGCCCAATATTTTTGTCGGATCGACCATTACATACCTATACTATTATGGATTGGTTAGTCATGGTTTAATTGAAAATTACAAATTAACCAGCACCATCTTCAATTTGAATTTTTAGTTCAATGAAAACAGATAAATATGACTAATAAAGTTTACTGTACACTATTTATGTCGGATCTTAACAGCCTACCTCCACCCCTCGCCACTGCCTAATATGCATTGTTCATGACTTTTTCTATTTACCACGTTTTTCTTAGCTCGTATTCTTGTTTGTCCGGTGGTTGTTTTTCCAGTACAAATCTTGCAATCGATGTTTAACTAACTTTCCGACTAGCTAGACATTTGAAACTTTTAGAATATATCAGAACACGATGCCAATGCATTCTTTTAATACTCTTAGCCATATTTTAAGTAGAATTGAATTCATTTTCGATTAATTCTGTTTTGTATGAAAAGTTATTTCGGAAGAAATCCGTAATCCAATCCACTATTATTGGTTGCTAAGGGGGTAGTCCTAGCGCAACTAAATTATTAATATATACGTGCATTACTATGGAAATCAAAATTGTTGACAATTGCCTTATTTGTCCTAAATTATTAATACAATATAGAATTGTCAAGTTTATATGATTCAACAGAAAATATAAAAACGTGGTATATAAAAAGTTCTTTTTATCTTGTTATTATTTAATTCGATTTGTACATAGTAGATAAGTACATAATGCAGTCGCCCTATTCGTTTTTAGTTCGACAGATCTGATAACCTACGTATGCAGTCCACTCCCTTTTTAGGCAAGCAAAATCCGTAACTGAACGAAAATCGACCCAGGTGCTCTGCGAACACAACGCTCCAGGAATCAGCCTGATGACCCCGATGCCCTTGCTGATTCGAACCTAATCTCTCCACTCGCCACGGAGCATCTGCAACAATGAGCTGAGTTAACTCCTTGTTTATTGTTTTACCTCATTATCTTATCGCTTCTCGTATTGTCTTTTCTCTTCGTACTCCTTCCGTTGGTCTTTTCAGCGGCGATTTTCTTTGAAATTTTAAAAGGGGCCCTTGAAATAGTTCAAACCAGTCATACAATAATAATTAAGTATTAAACTACCTACTTACAGTGGGTCTATTCTATGTGCTCGTCCGTAGTCATTTGGCGGGCGCGGCGGCGTCTTGCGAAACTCAAACGTATAACCGTGTGTATTATGCCCTAAAAAAGACACTGTCTATATACATTTTACACACGGTTATACGTTTGAGTTTCGCAAGACGCCGCCGCGCCGTCCCCGCGCGACCACTACGTTCTTGCACTAAACTTATCGACCGCTAAATAGTCCAGAATCCCATAAACTTTTTGTATACATAATAATATGCGGAACGTATTCTGACAATTGGAATAGGTTCTAGGGGTCATAAAAATATATAATGTCGATGTTGCCAGGTGATATTAGTGGTCATTTTTTTTTATTGAGGTTTTAATTTTTTTTCTTATAACCCACCAAAAATTGTTCTGAATTCGTCAATAAAACCAAGACCGAATCAGGGATTGATTTAAAATACAATAATTGTACCATGCCATCGGCATGGTCATAGAACGGTTCGTCCTATTTGAAAAAATAAAAATAGCGGGTAGTGCAATGTGTTCAAAATTATCGATTCTTAGGATCCTCATTAGCTTAAATTATTTTATTTAGTAGCATTTTTTAATAGAATCAGCCTGATTGGTTTCTTTACCATATATATGCATATTACAGTTTTAGTATTATGATTAATCTAGAAACAGTGTATGCCTAAGTTATACTTTGATACAAACCTACCCTAAGTTTGATAATATTTATCACTTTATCACTTTAGCGGTCGATAAGTACAGAATAGACCCACTGGTACCAACAATTTTAAATATGAAGATTTATTACATATCGATGGTCTAATGTTAATACCCCGTATCTGACCTATATGACTAAAAAACTTTTTGATGTATTAAAAACAACAAAAATACTGCCCATCGACTGCGAAACTACTGTATCTGTAGTTATTTAAGACGGTACTTCAGTGAAACGGCAAATAATTTTAAACTATAAGTGCGACGAAATTTTGGACTCGCTGGCAATCGGAGAGCGAACGTCTAGCTGTGAACACGTCAATTTGTTTCGTGATGGCGACGGGGGTATTAATTCTTAAATCGTATAAAGTTGACTAAAAAACGTTACCCATTTACTAGAAAAAGAAAACATGTCAATGAATATATTATTATTGTTACTAATAGAACAATAAACAGAATATTAAATGGACGCATGTTGGATTTATATGACAAATTATATTTCGTTCGGCACGCGTCATTTGCACAATCCGCGCATCGTCTAACCACGATCTTTTTAGACCATGCCTCAACTGAGGTATATCACAAAAATGATACAGCCATTTTCGCAATTTTCCGTATCTGGACATTGTAGGAATAAACCTGTAATAGCCCGTATTTTACCTCTAAGCTGACAAGCATGTTGCATGACGTGTGTTGAATTCAGCTTCAAAATTTCACTTTCGAATTATTTAAAAGGTAAAACAGTAAGTTGGTAATATAACAAATATGAATGTTTATCTTTATATATAATTATTACATTTTATTTGATGTTATCATTATATTAGGGCTTATGTGCTTTGCTTTGCCACTTTTTACGTTACGGATTATTGGCATGATATTATGTAGTTACAACATGTGTGAAGTATTAACAGTCAGATACGGGATATTAAGAATAAGCCATCGATATTAACATTCAAATATTACCCGCAAAATCCCTATAATCAGTGACGTCCCTGGGCAAAGTGCCGCTCTTAGGCAGATTTAGAATATCTTCTCCTTTCATTTTTAGTTTGTTTAGTTTAAATTGTTTACAATTTATTAAGCTGTGATTTTAGATACGTGGAGGCTTGAGTCGCTGACAAGCATGGAACCCCCTTGTTTATTTTTAAACTAAGTAACTCAGTGACGTCCCTAGACAAAACGCCGCCCCTAGGCAGCTCCAAAATATCGCCCCATTTTATACAGTATTTTTTATCATCCTTTCATGACCCCAATATTTAAGAAATATGTTGCATGAATACATTACTAACAAAATATATACCACTAAATCCAATTTAAATGCCATCTCTACTTCGATAAACAATATTGCGAGTCCACGGTTTCAGATACATTTAAAAATACATCTGACAACTTTCATAACTCGCGAGTAACTGTCAAAAATATTTGAATAAATTAATTATTAGGTTAGTACCTATGTACGTACCTATAATTCAAATATCATTCGCAAATCTACACGTGTCATTGCTGGTCATCAAGGACGTGATGTCCAAGGATAACGGGAGTAAACTAGATATCGCGAACCCGAAAAAAAATATTACAGTTCTGTTAAGCCTTTTATGTTAATTAATACATTTTGTTTCCAACCAGTGAGGTAATTTTTTTAATGGAAAGATATTTTCGTTATTAGGTACTCAGTTTAGGTTCCTATTTATATATAATATACCTAATGATTCTCTTCGATTTGCCGCCCTCCGAGTAACTGCCGCCCCCAAGCGACGCTCAATCTGCCTACCCCCACGGGACGTCACTGTCAGTAGGTACTACTTTCTAACGAAGAAACATCCTTTCATTAATATAAATCGTCATTGCGTCCAAAAGTTATAATGATCGTTCGTATTCTTTTCTTAATTTTCCAGGTTGTAGTGCCAGAGAATAACTACCTAGGTCAGGGGTCGGCAAACCACGGCTCGCGAGCCACATAAGGCTCTTTGGGTATTGGCGTGCGGCTCTTTGCCAAATTCCCAATTCACATTTTTTTACAAAAAAGGTATGATTGTTGTCGTTTTAAATACCCCCATTGCAAAAGTCGACAAATTAAATTTTTCTTTATTTCATATTGACACGAACACTTTTGAAATAGATTTTTTTTGTGGATTTAACAAGCAAAGAGTTCTGTAGCTCCAAATTTGTAGGTCTTGCCACAAAAATTGAGGATTTGGAGAGAGAAAAATGCAATTTAATTTCGCAACTCAGCGGAGCGCTCTAAAAAGCTACATAATAAGGTAGATACTACGATTTTTAATACATGGTATAGCTTTCGGAACTCATATTCGAGTCTACATAATTTATGTATGTCAACAATCATTTTCAAACATGAATAATATAAATAGCATTTAGAGAAGCCAAATAACCGATGAGAATTTGGAGTCGCGCCTAAAATTGAAAACTACAAGTTACATACCAAACATACAGACACTCTCCACAGAAATGCAAGGACGATCATTGTTCACATTAATTTTAAAGAATGCGTGAAAATTGTATGTTGCTCATTTTCTGTAAAAAATATATTTATAATTTTAACAATAAAAAAACTTATATTTGCGTTTATTCGCAAAATCTTCTTCACTTGATGAATAAACAATAACATTCACTGAAATAAATCATATTTATAAAAATATGTGTATGGCTCTCGAAAAAAATTTAACCGTTGTGATACTCATATTTGGCTCTTTTGGTCCAAGAGTTTGCCGACCCCTGACCTAGGTAATCAAATTTCCCGGACTAAATATTTTTCATCAATTTAATCACTAATTCACATGGAATTCCAAATTTAAAAAAAGAACTATTTCGTTTCTCGTTTGCCGCGCAACTGGCAAATAGCAATTCAGCGCACGCGCGCACGTGGTGATCTGTATCGAAATGCGCGCGAAACGATCTTTGCAGCAATCACGGGTCGCTATCTCAAGGTCAAGTGGTAGAGGATGCGCTCGCAAACAGTAACCCGTTGTTACCCCCGTGCTGAGCTTTTTTTAGAAATATTCAGAATCACAATATAAAAAATGATACATTGCCCAGTCGCACAATGAAAATCATTGGGATATAGTTATAAATCAAAATTGGACACAATGTTGCAACTGGCGCATAGGCGAGGCTGTTGTCGGCGAAACGAACGACACTGCCACTTCTGCACGTGTGCTAGTGTGACATTTTGGAATTAAACCAGCATCCCATGTCGGGTGAAATGTATTGCTTGCGATACAAGCTGTTTGTTTCAAACTAAAATGTCGCATTGGAACAGTGTGCGGAGGTAGGTACATTAGATTACATGTGTATTGTGGATACCAACAAAATTACATCGACATATTCGACATGTTGCAGTCGAGAAGAGTTTATATGTGCGACCCGGTTTAATCTTTGGTGAAATGTTATTTACAAAGTTTAAAAACAGAACTTTTTGGGAAAGTTGGACCATTACGTATATGTTCTAGTACAGACTTCGAGTAGCATGTGACCCACCACACTCATAATTGTCATTCATCAACTGAAACAATCGTATTGGGCTGAGACGTTACAAATTTAATGTAACAACACTAATTGCCATTCATAATCACAAAAAAAAATATTAAATCTCTCACTCATCGTGATGCTTTGGTTTAAAGCGCGGGAAATAACATCTTCTCTTTCTCTCACTCATGCGACAAGCTCGATGTCACGGCGTTAATTTGGCTAAGGAAATACAAATAGGAATGGGGACGATGTCCAGTGTAACAATTTATATTATACTGAGTGTAAATACGTGTTGTTAATATTTTATTTATTTTCTATGGGCTATGGTGCGATCGAAAAAAATCTATCCCACAATTATTATTGGCCAATCGATCGCAATTGATGCATTAAATATACCGGGTCTATAGTGAAACAATTTGACTTTGAACTTGCGCAGATGCGATTTCTCCTAATGCGCACGAATTACCGATACTATTTTATATTATTCTTACATGGGAGCCTATTACATCGTTTTCTCTCGCTCGGCCTCGTTCCAACTTCGTTATATTTCCTGTAAAAACTCTCGAATTACAAGCTTATGTGGTATTGTGTATATTGTTTATAGTGTAAAGATTACCAATTTACCGGCATCAATTCGTTTAGTTTCTCTCCTTTTTTTTTTTTTTTGACCATGTCCGATCCTGATAGGATCATATGGGCCTCCACAGAGTGGAGGTTTGTATTGACAGATTTTGTTTTTTTACGAGAAATGGATGTCAGCCACTTGCTCAACCTATTAGGTCCATACCCTGACACACAAATTGAAAAACAATATGTGTACTTGCCAGACCCAGGATTCGAACCTGGGACCCACGGCTTTATAGTCCAACGCTTATGCCGCGCGGCCACCGCGGAACAGATTAATAAATATAATTCCGATAGGCTATATCCCAATACAGTACATTTTAATGCAGGGTTTTTAATAGGTGAGTTTCCCACGAAAATGAACCACACATTGTTTATAGACGTGCAATAGTGTGTGTTGCAACCTTCAATACACTAATTTTAAATGAGTCTCATTGCATAAACCGAGCGCAGTTGTCAGTATTCAACGTATGACGTATTATTGATACATTTTACAACGTTTTTATTAGCTCGTATTCTTGTTTGTCCGGTGGTTTTTTATCCAGTACAAATCTTGCAATCGATTTTTAACTAACTTCCCGACTAGCTAGACATTTGAAAGTTTTAAAATATATCAGAACACGATGCCAATGCATTCTTTTAATACGTTTGGCCATCTTTAAGTAGAATTGAATTCATTTTCAGTTAATTATGTTTTGTATGAAAAGTTATTTCGGAGGGGGTCCTAGCAACTAAATTATTAATATATACGTGCGTTACTATGGAAATCGCCGAAATAAAAAAAAAATGTTGACAATTGCCTTATTTGTCCTAAATTATTAATACATAGAATTGTCAAGTTTATTTATGATTCAACAAAAAAAATTATAACGTTGGTATGTAAAAAGTTCTTTTTATCTTGTAATCATTTAAGTTTATCCCGTATTCTTCCACACTCGAGATCGGTTGCCCGCTTCTCTACATTTTAGTTCCCTGTTTTATTTACCTATGCATCTCGTTCACAGATTCATTATTTTTAGATTATGCTCGTTACTGAAAGGGTTAAAAGCGCGCCAAACAATAAAATAACCCAATGGATTATGCATGCACATTTGGCCTATCCTGATTGTATGCTATCGATATACGAAGGTAATTTCCCTAATGCAATAAACGGAATAATACAATAAAACTGGCCACTAGGCAAATATTTAAGTGTATATCTATGTATCTAACCTGCATAGAACTGTAATAATTCAAAGCGAATACAGAATATACAATGATGCATTACTCCTATTAAGAAAAACTCTCTTATGTGAATGAATACAAGCTTAACATTTAAGGCCATACCTCAGTTGAGACACGGTCTAAAAAGATCGTTGCTAGGCGATGCGCGGATTGCGGGTCGCGGGTGCAAATGAGGCATGTCAAACCAAATATTATTTGTCCTATAAATCCAACATGTGTCCATTCAATGTTCTGTTTATTGTTTTATCAGTTAACAATAATAATATATTCATTGACATGTTTTCTTTTTAAAGTAAATGGGTAACGTTTTTAAGTCATCTTTACACGATTTAAGAATTAATACCCCCGTCGCCATCACGAACCAAAATGACATGTTTCCAGCTCTACATTCTCTCTCCGAATGGTAGCGAGTGAAAAATTTCGTCACGCGTATGGTTGAAAATTATTTGCCGTTTCACTGATGAATCACCTTAAGTTTATATTATTGGAGAAAGCCAACTGCGTCACTCGAGGCCTGAACAAAAACGATGCATAAGTGCGAGTGAGAAAGTATTCGACACCCTTATATCTCTGCGACACGCGCTAGAGTAAGATAAAAGGTTTACAAATCTGTGAGATGATTTGCTACGTGCGCGTGTTGCTAAAATTGCTATTTTTTCTGTTGAACATAAAGTCAGTGGTAAATATTTTTAGTTAATTAAGTAGAAAAGATGGTTCTGTGTGTTGTATTAAAATGTGGTAGCCGTACAGATAAGCAAGAAGATGGTATTACGTTTCATAGGTAAGTTGATACATGTTCGTGATAATTTATTTGTATATTATTATATATTTTAATATCAAGTGATCAAGTCTTCAAAATCAAATCAAGTTTCTTTAAAATAATTTAAATTATGGATATTTTTACCTCATGGTTGCATTTTGACCGTTTAAAAATACTATATAACGTAAAAAAATTAGAAAATCATATTTTAATTCTGAGCTTCTAGTGCGAGCACTTTGGGTGAACACCAGCGAAATGGTCTATAGTCTCAAACATTTGTATACGAATGCGTTCGCTCGCCCACAAACCAAACGCACGGCATGCAGCTTCATTTAGCAATGCAATGGGTGGCGTCTAGATGTATCTATAGTATAAGGCGTCACTAGACTTTGCAGGTCGCTTGGCGTCCTGATGTGGTACCAACAGTGGTATATTTAAATAAAATTATGAAATAAATAATATAATAATCACGAAACTTAGCCATTGACTTGCTATGCCTAAGTTCTTTATCTAGCTAATAGGTGGTTTGATTTTTTCATTGGTTAAGATTTTTTTAAAGTTAAACGTCATTAAATTGACACGAGGATAGTTAGAAGAGATATTTGTTAATTTAGATTATCGTAAGCATCAAATAGAATATGTTTAATTTTTTCAAACGAGAAAGTCAAAAATTAACGCAATTTATTAAGAGCGTACTTCAGTGAAACGGCAAATAATTTTCAACAGTAGGTGCGTCGAAATTTCTCACTAGTCGCCAATCGGAGATCGACAGTCGAGGTGTCCGCACGTCGATTTGTTTTATCATGGTGTCGGATGAAAATATTCTTAAATCGTGTAAAGATTACTAAAAAACTTGTACGTATGTACTTAAAAAAGAAAACATGTCAATGAATATACTATTATTATTAGTAATATAACAATAAAATGGACGCATGTTGGATTTTTATGAGAAAATATATTTCGTTTGGCACGCGTCATTTGCACAATACGCGCATCGCCTAGCCACGATCTTTTTAGACCATGCATCAACTGAAGTATAGCCTTAAGCGCTTCAAGATGTAAAAACCACTAGTTAATTTCGTCGGAATTAGATAGTACGCACATGGGTTAATTAGTAAAGCTTATTGGCGTGAAACCAGTGAATACGGATGCGAGCTTCATGGGGCGTCGTATTCTTTAAAAATATTTTTTTAGTAGGTATAATATCTAAAGTGTTTTCAAATTATGTATAATAAAGAATGTGATATTGTCAAATCTTGTGTATTATTCATATATAAAAATATAGTTAATTAGATAATTATTATTTTTGTCAGTTCGGTTTAAATTTCACCAATAGCCTGTTAATCGTGATGCGTTATTTCTTATTTTTGTTTACCCGAATATCGGCAGACATATTTAAATAAGTAGGTACTACGTACCATACGTACGAGGGTGGGTCAATAATTCCTTAGAAAAAAGCATTAAAACAGGTTTTATTTTTGTATTTTTTTTTTATTTCTCAACATAATTTCCTTGGAGGAATAATACACTTGGTTAGACGTTTCTCAATTTTTTTTAAACCGTCAGAAAAATAAGTTTTCGGAAGGTCCTCAAAATAAGCATTTGTCCGATCGATGACTTCTTCATTTGAAAAAAAACGTTGTCCACTTAGCCATTTTTTTAAGTTTGGGAAAAGGAAAAAGTCACTGGGGGCTAAATCTGGTGAATACGGTGGGTGGTCGACCAATTCGAACTTCAATTCTTCAATTTTAGCAATTGATCGTAAACATGTGTGAACACGGGCATTGTCCTGGTGAAAGAGGATTTTTTTCCTGTTTAAATGAGGCCGTTTTTCTTCAATTTTGTTTTTTAGCTGGTCCAATAAAGATGCATAATAATCCCCTGTTATTGTTTTTCCTTTTTCCAAATAGTCAATGAAAATAATTTCACGTGCATCCCAAAATACAGTAGACATAACCTTACCAGCTGATTTTACGGTTTTCGCCTTCTTTGGACATGGTTTGCCTTCGCAATCCACTGCTTTGACTGTTCTTTCGTCTCGGGAGTATAGTGGTGTATCCATGTTTCATCTACAGTCACAAAGCGACGAAAAAATTCATCCGGATTGCGTTGCATGAGCGACAACAGGGCTTTAGAGGCCACCACCCTATTGCGTTTATTGTCGACTGTGAGCAAACGCGGCACCCATCTTGCAGAAATATTTTTCATGCCCAATTTGTCATGTAAAATAGAAATGACGCTACTTTTTGAGATCCCTGTAACCTCAATTATCTCACTCAACTTTAATCTTCGGTCACTTAACACCATATCGTGGATTTTATTGATCATTTCTGGTGTAGTCACCTCTACAGGACGTCCTGAGCGTGGTTCATCCTTTGTTGATGTACGACCACGTTTAAATTCATTTAACCAGTTATAAATAGTTGCAAGTGAAGGAGCAGATATGCCGTGAACTAAATCCAACTCATTTTTTATTTCCTTTGCTGTTAACCCTTTTATATTAAAATGTTTAATAACAACTCTAAACTCAATTTTCTCCATTTTCCATTTTTCCATTTTCCACAAGCAATTTTTTTTTTTAAATGTACGAGAAACACACAACAACCCGACCAATCTGATTGAAACTTCGCAGCATACTGAATCGGTAGTGCCGCTGCATGAAAACAAACCGCTTGCAGTACTAGTCGCGCCACCTGTCGGCTTTTCTAAGGACTTATTGACCCACCCTCGTACTACGCATTAGGGGCCAAATTTTAATTCAAAACTATTTACACTGCTAAATTAGAAAACCCTTATCTCATATCTAAGTAAGTTTACACTTTTGAAAAACGTTCGTTTAATTCCTAACAATGGGTAGTTATAGTAATAAACAAAGCCTTTATCAGAAGTTGCTTCTAAAGTAGGCTTTATTGGTAAAGCGTGGTGCAATACTTTGTGAAGTTTTACTTATATGGGCGAGGGAAATTCATAAAACCCCTAAGTGGATAATGATAATACGATTGCAAATAGCAGAGGCAGACTCGATACTAAACACAAGTGTCCACGCGCCATATAAAGATCATAATAATATACTCGTATTAATATTTTTTTAATAATCTGTAGGAAATGTGTATACATTGTATTATTTTGTTTTTATGATGCACTGTCTTCTCTCAACATAGCAATCAACGAAGTTTGATAAGTATCAATTCAATTCAATTCAATTTCAATTTTCAATTCAATTTATTTATTTTTAACATATTGTGGACATTACAAATTATAAGTTTAAGACGTTCACAACATGATATTTTAGAAACAAAGAAATATAAAACAGTATTACATCAAAAAAAGATAGATCAGTATAATAGAGATAGATAGTAAGTTATTAAACAGTAAAAATGTGTACATACAAAAAATATAAATTAGATAGGTACAAGGAAGTACACCGGATGAGTTAAGTGGGCCCTATTTTAAGAATTTATAAAACAACGTTTACCTATACTCATCCTCATGTAGGTGGAATATATCAACACTCGAAGTAATTTCGTTGAATATAGTCATCGCCCTACCAATTGGCATTACCAGTGGCAGGTTGGTTCTGCACCTTGGGAGAATAAACAACTGATGTTCTCTATTTCTAAGATAGTTATCAGGGACACACAGGTCAACACAAATAATGGAGTTATAGTTCATCAGCCGGGGTCGACACAGTTCTGGATGAAGGCCTCCCCTAGTTCCATCTACTTTTCTCGATCCCTAGTTCTTTGCAGCCACATACATCAGTGCGTATAGCCAGTGGGTTTTAGGGCATGCCTGTGGACGTTTGATGCCCTTTGGGTACCACTATATGACGGCATTTGTCCAGCGATTGTCCATTCGCTGAGCGACATGTCCAGCCCATCGCCATTGTATCTGCTTAGTGACATATATTGAATCGCGTACTCTTGTCTGCTTCCTAATCCATTAGTTTATTTTGTGATCGTTACGCGTTATGCATTTCCATTTGCGCTACTTCAGTGGTTATTTTTCAAAACTGGACATGTCCACTATTCATTCACTCCTCGAGATAAATGAACTTTTCAAATAAAAACACAGCGAAAACACGCACGCGACAAAAACCAAACTGTCAGACGCCATTAGCTGAAAGTGACATGTCTCATTTCGAATGTCAACAACGTTGGACGTGTCCCTATTTGAATATCAACCTACTTTTTGAAACCTCTTTTCAATATGAAATTGGTGTTTTGTGGCTATTTTTAAAAGTCAACAAAGTGTGTATGAGGTTATAGAATGATATTCCGATAATAACTCATTTTCGGCATATATTATGGGACATGTCCGGTTTTGAAAGTTAACCACTGACGTGTAATTTTTTTGATTTCTCTTACATTAATAGTCCATCTTTCACATGTATAAGTGAGCGTTGGTTACACACATTGGTTAAACACTTTACGCTTAAACAGTGAGATGTCACTTTTTAAGAAACTATAAGTTATATAAGACCACTATAAATTGTCGGCTGAGTGAGGGCACCACATGCTAACATTTGACATAGGTATCATTCAATACTTTTTATACTGTGATGAGCTTAGTTCTAAATTCGAACACTGGACATTGTGTGATGGTATATTTAAGTACATAATTATATTGTTTTTCAATAGTTTCAAATTTTCATTTAAAAAGCAACATTTTTTTTAAGAATACAAAACATTGTGGACATACAAATCTAAATACGTACACGACGTACACGAAGTACACAACATGAGATTTACATTATAAGTCAAATATTACCAAAAAAATATAATAACAATAATAATAATAACAAAAAAAAATCAAAACCTACTTAAGTACAATTTAATACAGAAAAATATAATTTTTGAAAACAAAAAACATACAATTTTATACAGAAAAATACATTTTTCAAAAACAAAATGCAAAGTACATCATTGAAAATGTCCATGTCTTTAGGGAGCGCATTTACTAATCTTACTCCCGTCACTAATGGTGCCTGATAGGCTTGACACGAGGAAACGGTTCCAATCCAGAATAAATCACGGCTGCGACCACGTCGGTAATTGACAGGCGCATGTAAATTCAAATTCATTAGGACACCAGGATTGGAAACCATCCCTCGCGATAACAGGCAAAACTGTTTCAAGAGCAGACGACACCGACGAGATTCAAGAGAGTGAAAAGTAAGCATGCCTTGTAGAAACTTTTAGAATAATAAAAATGTGCATGACTTGAAAACTGTTTAATTTATATCGAATCGAGCTTCGGTATTCTGATTTTTGACCATAACAAAAGTAACATTCATCGATCTTCTGTTGTACCTACTTTTGATTTTATGTTATGATTATGCCATTCTCATACGACGTCATACGTTTTTGTTAAATGTATTTGTGTTACAAATAACCGCAACAGAAGATCACCACTTCTGAATCGTATACAAGGCATCCATGTAGAAATATCTTCTCAGTGTTTTATCGAAGGTTTGATCGAATAAAAATAAATATTTCTCGGCATGGGCACGTTAATGTTTCGATCAAAGATTCAATGCTCGGGTATAATACCTACTTCGATTTGTCTCACAAAACACGTGTTTCAAACATTTCACGCGGCGTCATGCTCGGTCAATTCTATTCCAACCCTACAAAGACCAAATAATCAAATAAAATTTTTAAAAAATTGTTACATACCTAGCAATTCATTACTAAGTTCTACAATAAATTCTTTTTAAAACCTTTCCGCGACCAAGGCAACAGTAGAACTTCATGCACCGCACCACCGCCATCTTTAGATTAATAAAGCCTGAGCATAACTTTTTGCACACTCAACGAATGGTCCACTGTCATACTATTCATTGATAACGTACTTGCAAGCAGAGTTTGGTATCCTATAATGACTGAAGAGTATACTAATAAGTTATTAGTTATTGTCGTTTAGAATCGACTGTCACATTGACAAACGTACTAGTGTATTATGATATTTATTATACACAGAAGAAGTTTACGTACTTTGATCGTCACTTCCAATTATTAATAACACATAACCACTAAATCAAATGAACTCCAAGGTCTCCAAGATACGTTAAAATAATCTGAAAGAAATCTGCAACTAAGAATACTCCGACAAGAGAATTCGACAGACGCGTCAGTATGAGCACTATATAGACCAGGGAACTCAGAAATAATGGGAACTGAAATACATAACGGGTAAGGCGATAGCGGGTAACCGACTCGAGTAAGGAAGAATCCCGGTTAAATTTACACACGTGACAATAATACGCTTTACGTCTAATACTGAAAACTGCTCTCGGTTTATGCATTTACGCTCATTTAATGTTGGTGTATTACACACACCATTGCACGTGCATAATGCGTGCTTCATTTTTGTAGGACACTCACACATTCAAAATCCTGCTTCACCATGCGGCGTATTGAATATGGCCTATCGGTATTATATTTATTATCTGTTCTGTGATATAGACAATGACAGGTAATACATAGACAACGGGAGGGGTGAAAAGTAGGACCAGTCGTGTAATGTATCGGCTTCCTTCTTCAGTGGGCAATGACCGAACCCATCTCTGCATAAAATTTTAAACAATTTTAACTTAGTTCGCAATACATTTGTCAAAATACTAATTAATGTTCTCTCTGTATTTCGCAGTGAATATGTTTCGCATCTGGGCATAATTTTTCCACTTCTGCCTTGAATCCAGTGATCACGTTTTTATAATGTTTTTTTCAAATACCGTAAAACCCCCTAACTTCGCCAAGTGTCCCTAACTTCACCTAAATCAATTAAACACTAAAAACTCATGTTTTTACTATTGCACCACTTTAAGTCACTGAGGCGATTTTAAAGATAATATTCGTCCTGTCACCACACAATTTTCAAACCGCCATTATTTTCGCCGTGTTTGTGTTAGTACCGTTTTTTCGAGTCCGGTTTGAAGAGATTTTTTCGGAATACCTCTGAACTTTTGCTGATTTCTACGAATCTTGTAGAGGTAGGTTCTTCATATTTTTAATATAATATAGTGATATAGTCTGCTTGCCAAATGTAACGTGCGATTTCCGATATTTATAATAAAACATCAATTATTTGAGTATGCAATGTCAGGCTATGTTTTTTGAACTACTTGTTCCTACACTTCCCCTGGCTTTAGGGTTGTCACAAAAAAACGATTTTCTTGAAATAAATGTGTTTTTTTTATTTTTATTGTTTTTAGACTAAAAACTATTCATCACTTTGAATCACCAGTTAACAATTTTTCTCATATTTCCTTTATTAAAAATTTACTATGTAAATCAACACATAAAAATGATACTATAATGCTTTGGGTTTTGGCATCCCTAGCGTAAATTGGTAGGTTGTATGAAACAGTCATTGAAGCGATTCCTATCTTCGCCAACGTAGATATTTCTTTAAAATATGTCAAATTGTCTCAAGCATAAGACCTGAATTTGCTTAAGGCTATTTTTTAATAGATTTCGTGAGTATCCATAGACAATATTTTTTTATTGGACCTACTAAAACACATTGGGCGAAGTTAGGGTATCGTGCCGTAACTTCGTCTATATAAAAAATAGTGATTTATTGTATTATTTAGTATGAAAAGGGTATTACTTCAATATAAATAAAATTAAACACTATCATTGTGCATTTCATAAGATCTATAAGACTTCATATTGGTGGATATTTTGGTGGCAAAACGACTTTCTGTTAAAAAACCGGGCGAAGTTAGGGGGTTTTACGGTACTGAAATATTTCGCGGCTCTCTGGGAGGAGCGACAGGTCCCCTGGGGAGCCGCACCCCCAGTTTAAGAAGTACTAGTGTAAATATCTAAAATAATAATTTGAACATCTCACGATATATAAATACCGAATAATGCTTATAATCTAAATTTTTCTTAATTCTAAAAATATTAATGTTCATAGGTACTGTCCAACAAGAAGATTTAGGCACAAGCCGGAAGGCGACTAAATGGCAGGAGCTTGTTAGTTCACAGTTTTACACGTAGCCAAGAAGATGTTGTTCGAGTATAACGCAATACGTCGAGAAAATGACAGATACGGAATATAGTTTTAAAAAATGACTATAATTTTTAGGTTAAGTCCTGTCTGGGCCGTCATCACTTTGACAGATCATCATTAGTCTATGGATCGTCAGAAGTGGTTTGACGTTTCATACCAAACAATTTCTGACGATCCGAGAATGGTTTGATTCTCACTGGAACAGTGAACCAAACGTCAAAGCTCAAACTGTTTCCGGTATACTTTCTACTCATTCGATTTTTACGTTTATTGTATATGGTCAAATGGTTGGAAACATCACTGGAACGCACCTTATAAGAGTAGAAAACCATAGCAACCAAAATCAACAACCATAGAGAAGACCGATCGCAACGAACACGAAACGAATTATTACTGTTGTTACTATCTATTTATTATATACAATCAAATATAATACCCCGTTTACACGTGCAGAGATTTACTGTGCACAGAACGAAAATGTATGGGGAAACATGTACTATCCTGCAGTTGGCAAGATTGCGTGCATAAATCAAACAAGATTGGAACCTTCCAAATTGTGATGATTTTTTCCGCGCAAATAAGATCTGCGCCTGCGCAATAGAACGATATTGACGAACCTGCCGGTAAAAAAACGAACTAATCGTTTTGAGCTCCGTTTTTCAATACGACCTGTCAGATAGTAGTATAAAATGATAACCTCGCATCTCGCTTACTCTTTTACGTGTAAACCACAGTCTAATCTCTTTGGTGTAAACAGTTGTTGTCATGACAGTTTAAAATAAGCACAATTGTCGGCAGTAATTCCATGCATGTGTACAGGCACTATAAAGACATTGATCATTAATTAGAACGATTAATCTAGAAGTGATTTAAGGCATTTAAGCGACTCCACAATGGTGGCCGACGACCGATATGTGATGCCATAAATTTATAATTATAAGTACCTACCTATGTTTTAAACAGAAAATGAAGTAAGTTCCCGGCTTCGGTACGGTTAATGTGAAAATTATGAACAGGCTGCTGGCGTAGAGGCTTGTAATTTGATTTGCATAGATATTCGCACAAAGTAGGAAAGCGTGATCATTTAATAACAAGCCGATACACAAGCATTCAGATCCAAGATAATGAGATACATAATGTACGATTTATTCCTGTAAACGTTTCCATACTATCGCTAATTGCCATAGCCAGATTGGATCTTGTAGCCTTTCAATAAATCCATGCGGCCGCATTAATAATACCATTATCAAAATCATTTTCTATTTCATATTAAAACATTAATAAATGTTTGACAATTTAAACATAAATGTATTACTGTTGCATTACCTATTAAATACTTTTGTGGTAAAATTATTATATTCACAGGTATCAATTTCATCCAATGAAAATTGAAACCGAGAAGCTTGCTATTTTATAGTGAGCCTATAACGGTTCCGTGAGTAAACAGAATACGAATAAATAGAACATGAAGAAACAGAACGGTGACATTTCAGGAAAACATAACATTTAATGTTGAAATTGTCGTACTTATGTCTATATTATGTTGTACTTATAGGTTTTTAATAACACAGGTTTTCAATACGCCGTAAAAAGTCAAATAATACAATTTGTGCATTCCTAATCGCTGGAAAGCCTCAACAGGACTCAACTCGGTGTTTCCGGCTAGCTAGGTATAGTTCGTATTAATCAATCAAATATGCTGGGTCCTTAGTAATCGAGTGGCAATAATTAATAGTTGTGCATGACTATCAAAATCAAGCAGATAAATTGAGGTTTTTACGCCAATTGGCCAATACGCAGTGATTATATATTTTAAATATTTTATAGACTTAAGTTTTATAGGTATTTAATTAATAAATAGATACATACGACAAAAATGAATGTTTTGACTAACGTCTGCATTGCGCATTACGGACCATGAATGACTTACCAGTTGTGTGCTACGGTTCAAATGTGGTGGTCTACGATTGATATAGTATTTACTAGATTTTTTAACAATTACAATCAATAATCTACTTATTATATTTAGTTATCATAATAATATATACTGTTGATTTAATTTTTAAATTGCGAATAGTTCCTCAATTAGTATTTTAAATATTTCGTATGTAGTATGTTATATATTAACTACTATATTATGATTGTTATATACTCTCCTATTTATGTTTGTTATATCATCGACAAGTCGTGGTACTTTAACAGGTGGTATTCGAGATATGAGCAAAATATTGTAAAAAGTGAATTACCAATGCTTAAATCAAGCAGGTACACAACTAATAGCGCACACGTGCATAGATTTACTGGCGGCAATAGTGTTTATTTTAAATTTAAACTATCATGACAATATCTGTTAACACGTAAAAATACTGATTGTCTCTCCAATTCATTCTTTAATAGTGAGCGAGACGCGATGTTGTCATTTCAATCGGTCAACCTAAAAATTCGTTTTTTTTGCCAACAGGTTCGTCACTATCGTTCTACTGCTCAGGCGCAGATCGAAAAAATCTATCTGTCACATAAAAATTCAGAAGCTTCCAAACTTGTTTAATTCATGCATGCAATCTTGCCAACTGCAGGATAATACATGTTTACCCATACATTTTCTTACTGTCAACAGTAAATTCATGCACGTGTAAGCGGGGTATGATTCTCTTCTTCTTCTATTCTGGTCCCATATATCTTACCCAGCAGTCGCCTACCTAACTGCGATTGTGTTAAACTAGTATATCCTACATGAAATGCTTATCAAATTGCTTTATTATTGACTATTGGTTTTTGTGTTTTTAATCAACGAATATTAATTAACTTAATTACTAACCGACGAGGGGCTCTCGCCAAATATTTGTCTGATATAGTCTAAGTATTTTCAAGTATGTTCAATATATGGAATGTTACATTTTCAAATCTTGTGAATTATTTGTTGAATAAAAGAAATGGTTTATTAGATGTTATTTATTTATTGTTTGGTCTAATGAGTGAGAAACGTCAATACAATTATTATTGGTTGTAATATTATATGACTTTCAAATAAATCGAATTTTCTTTTTAGTTTTCGACACTGTAATTTTCCGACTAGATTCTATTAGGTCTTTCGTTCTTTTCGTTCGTTCATTCGTTTTTTTTAAACATGTGTAGGTACATCAATTCTTGATTTAAATATAATTATAATAATTAACAAATGTCAGTATGTTGTTGAATTAACGTTAAGTAATTAACATTGATTAAAGAAACCTCAACAGATCACCGCAGATAAGTAATTGATACGAAATTTTTAATTCACGTCCAACTGACTCCTTCACCATCTGTAATACATTCATATGAACATACTACAAAATATATGTACTGCAGTAGAAATTATTAATGCATAGAATTTATCTCTTTGCAAATCAAGAATCTCGTATGAATATTTAAGATCTTAATCAAAACCAGATAATATATTAGTTCGATGAAGTTACGCCAGGCTTGCAAATACGAGCGATACAATCGTTAAATTACTTAATTTTGTATCAGCTGTTATTAATGGTACGGGGATTAGATACAAATAAAGATATGTACCGGTGAACGAATATCTACATCGATGATGGTTTGTTTTATATTAAAAAAAAAAACAAACAATGAATTTGTGTACGTTATCTGATAACCAACAATAATGTCATAAGTAAGAAAATAAAATGGAGAGTCATAACAACGAACTGGTGATAGTTTTTTTTACGCAATTGAAGGAGTTATTGCAAGACAATGATATGCCACAGAAACATAGTTTGGAGATATGAACAATTTAATGTTCTTGTTCGTTCACTATTGTAACAGGAAAAATTACTATCCTCATTATAATGTTCTATATATCTCACATCTGCTTGGAGCAGAATGCGTCGATGACTGACCGATATCAATTTTGCCTGGCATGGCATATCATATTACTGCTATAACCATTTTTATATCAAAATTTGAATTTGCAAGAACTACTCATTGATCATAATTATTGAGACATCTATGTATTTTTTTTAAGTGTCTTAAGTAAAACGTGAGTGTATCCCCTGGGAATTGGTTGCATTCAAAATCAACAAATTTCTAATTATATGGCATAACATTGTCTTGCGATAACCCCTTTAATTAGCTAAAGTCTCGCATCCTCTTCCGTTATATAAAAATCCAAGACGCTGATCCAACCAATACTGACCTGCGGGTCGAAAGGTTAAACTCTCATCAAGGCCGATGAGAGTGCGCTCGATATATTCGAGAGGAAGGTGCTGGCCGTAGGAGGTCCGTAGCTTAATTGGTTAAAGCATATTGGCGCGATACCAGTGGATATACGGGTTCAAATACCGTCGGGCATCGTATATTTTCCAAATGCGATTTTTTGTAGTATAGTAGTAGTTCAATAAAAACTAATACGTTGACTAACAAAGTATATTGTGCACTATCTATGTCTGATCTTAACACCCTACATCTAGCCTTCGCTACTGTCTCATTGTAACCCTTCCTACTAACATTGAAAAGTGATTTTATTTTTTTTAAATCACCCAGAGCATAATTTTTTGCAATTCAGCTGTAATTTACTAGTGAGTTAAACAATAAATCCCAGTATTGCGCCGCGTCTATCAATTCCAGAATTCTTAAACGCACAAACCATTTACCAGAATCATAAATATATAAGCAAAATAACACCGTATAGACTTGTCATAGCAAATAAGCGTGCTTTAATATGCTTTAAGCACCCATTTAGCGCAAAATATGTGAAATAGCCTCTAATGGTGCGTCAATTACTGAACGATTTGGATAGTATGCAGCCGCATCCCGGCGCGCCGTACATCACAATACTCACTCCGCTCTATCTATGATTTTGAAGGGATCGGGTAGAATAGGTAAGCATCAGGCGCACAGAATTACAAATTAAATATCTATTTCCATACTGTCAAATTATAGTAAACTCGTTAAGGAGCTGACCTCAATAATAAATTCTTTATATCCGTTTTTCACTTGGTCAGTCATCCATTGACGCAAACTCCAGATAATAGGTGACTCGATTATTTCAATAAAAAGAATATTATTTTGATTATTGAAGTTAATCCCTCCAAACCAAAACCCGCCACACACCACACCCGGTCTTAATCGAGCGTATCACGTGGCCCTACATTGGCGATGTGAAGCATCTAGTTAAGTTTTAGGCCGGGAATGCCCTAGGAGAAGATACCCAGGACTAAGGTTGCTACGCTCAAAGTGAGCTCTGACTGAGTTTAAAGTTACTTTCTAATGCAAAGTGCCGGGGAGAGAAGAGCACAAGGAAATTATCAAAATAAAAATGATTCTAGTATATATAAAACAAAATAATGAAGCTAATCATACGGACAGCAAAAATTATGTGAAGAAATAGCGAATAATAATTTATCTGAAATGTCACTCGAATATAGTTCCCGGTCTGTTACTACCACACTCTCCGTATCGTCTCGCACAACATCTCATTGTACCGAGATTCGGACCTCGGAACATTATCATAAGTATTGTAACATAACTACTGTAACATACTATTGTATCGACCGTTACGCCGCAAATAAAAATCGCTCCTGCATCCATCTTCGACTTCTTCATCATCATCCCCAACATCATGACCTACGACACGTCGACGACTCCCACAATGGTAACACAAATCGAACCCCACATTGATGACCTACATCGAACTCCACAAATATAATAATTCATTTTTATTTTTTTAATGCAGCGGTAGGGGGCGGGGTAAACAAAATTTAGCGATTGTCACTGACTTCCACATTTACCCCCCCCACTCTTTTTTTGATTATTTTTTAGGTAAGTAGGTAATACAACTGTATATCTATCAACCAGTGGTGAAGACTTCATACTATGTTATTAGTATTTAAAACCTACCTTCTTAGAACAAATAAAAAAAATTTAAAATACCAACAGAACCATCTATGTCGAAGTATTTAATTTAGGGTCTACACATACAGATTTACTATACGAAAGTCTTTCGAAACTTCTACAAGCGCATACAAACAAAGCTTTATAATAATCTAAAGCTTTTTGTATGTATGGAGTTTGATACTATTTATCCTTGAGAACTCAGAATTTTGTCTATTTCATTATATAAAACGACCGATGCTTCCAATGACAACGCTTACCTACCTTTACACATAGGTACCGTGTAATTGCTGTTATTTTACGCACCTCAGCTCCCACTCCCACTATCCTACTGGATAAAAGTCGTGAATTTTTTATCGCAAGTTCGATTCCTGGTTGACGTTGTTTTTTTGTGAAATATCTGTTATAAATAAAATAAAATATAATATTTTATGTTCAGTATCAGTATCAGTAAAATACTGAAGATAAAATAAATAGTTATCAACAACAGCTTACCTTCAGCTTTCAATAGACACCCCTCTCCACAACAATCAACAAAACCGAATCCTTTGATATAATGTAAAGTTTTATAAAAATAAGCCCTGACGGCTAAGATTATTAAACATGGAACATGCTTTGCCTACCGATTCTCTGAATGCTGGTTGTCCAAATTCGAAAGAAAATTTATTTGTCAAAGTAACTGAATCCAAAGGGTTTAAACAATTTTACTTTTCTGAAAATTATGTAATTACAATAATAAAACTAAAGAAGTAATAATAACATACGAACAATACATCGCACAGAATGTAGGCTACTGACGTAAAATGAAAATAATCGGCGCGCGTAAGTAATCGTGGCGGGGCGCGGGCTGCGCGTCTATAATTATTCTACGTCTATTTTTCGTAACGCTTTGCGTCGAAGATCATGAGTAAAACATTTTCCATGTTAAAAACGAACCGAGGGATTTCAAAACTTTTAATCCGGAAATTATTCTGGGATCAATAAATTGACCGGGATCCCGGAATGGAAAACCCTAGCATCAGTCGTGAAACAAAAGATTTTTATCAGAAAATAAGAAGGCTGAGGCCATGTCTCATCTTCTTCTACTTAAGATAATGTCGTCCGAGATTTAATAACATGTTTTGAGTTTACACATTATCTACCTAAATCGTTTTACAATTACAACCGCGCCGATTACAATAATTTGCGTCGACTTTTGCCACTTATTGGATATCTCAGTAGCCCCGAGTGTATCTCAAAGATAATAGAGGTACACAACCAAAGATATTTAACAATAATTGTAATTTAGTTTGAAGTCTTAGACTATAGATACATTTTGAAGTGCTCCACGAGGGAAAAATGTCAGTCTTTCAGTCAATCGTCTGACTAGCGTGGCAATGAAGCAGGGGCACAAGGCTGCCAGCACACGGGTACAGTCCTACAAACTTATCCGAAGAACGGGAAAAAATGGAACTATGAACTACCATATGGACGCCATTTTGAAAACATCATTTGAATGTCAGATTCACGTTAAGTTGGGAGTCTTGATTGGGTAGTTTTCGACTTTGGCTCCCCCATCAATTCTTCATATAGCTTGTAGGTCTGTACGATGGTTACATGTAAGTTGTACAAATGCAGTTCATCGTGGGACACTAATTTGTGCGCCGCAGTACGTGAAACATGAGTTCGTATAACATTTTATCAAATGACGAGTTCTTCGTTGAACATTTCACCGTGGAATACATTTGTACGTATCTTACAAAATGCGGCGATAGTTTGCGAATAGATTAACCCTAACCTAACCTAACCTAGTAAAGACATCTCATGAAATTCACCACATGTTGTAGCATACGTACAAATATACTCCACGGTGAAATTTTCAACGAAGAACTCGTCATTTGATTAAATGTTACACGAACTCATGTTACACGTACTGCGGCGCACGAATAAGTGTCCTGCGGTGAACTGTTTACGTACAAATTTCCGGATACACTGTTCGATAGGTCGCAACATCAGAAGTATTGCCAACAGCCAGATAGAGTAAGAAAACAATGTTAAAAGTAGCAAAAAATTCTAAATTATCTCAAAATAAAAATATATATATCTAGAAACTAACATTTAAAAAAATAATAAGTCATAATAATTGTCAAATTTTTTTTCACGAGAACAGAGATTGAAAAAGAATACGTAAAATTAGTGGGTATATATCTGAGATGTTATTAAATTATGTTTGTTCAATTAAGAATGTTACATTCTCAAACCATATCATTATATAATACGTTAAGGCTAAACTTTTGAGAAAACCTGCATCAGGTAGAAATCAAGATAAGTACCCACCTATTTATTATTGGTGACGTGATTCTAAAAATACTACTGGTTGTGAAAATTGGTTAACCTCAAAATGAGTCTACGTGGTGTAGTTCGTTTTTTTAACCGGCAGGCTCGCCACTATCGTTATTCTGCGTATGGGCAGATATCGCACAGTCTAATTAATTATTGTAGCGTGAATATTCAGAGGCTTCTGATCTTTTTTATCCATGCATGCAATCTTGCAATTTGAACAATACCACGTACTGTTGGCAGTAAATACACGCACGTGTAAACGGGGTTTTATACTATAACCAAGCCCTCCGCATGAGCCGACTTTAGTGAGTAATGTTTTATCAAATGCATAGCCAACACGCTAGTGTTGCCATAATATAATTTATAAAAACATCGCTTGTAAAATTATAACATTGGAATAAATATTCGATATCTGGCAACACTACGACACGCACACAGTCACATATTTTCGAATAACCCAGGAAAGGGTCGCGGAGGAAGCGTGAAAGGGGCGAGGCAAGTGCGTGAAAAAGTTCGTCATGTTTTGAGGGACAAACACTTACAATAGCTCTATCTATATTTTTCTATAATCTAAGACTATAACGAAACAAATTTGCTTGAAATTAGTTTTACACCATTTGCGGATGAACGACGTCTAGTCGTACCAACTGTTCGGTGACGTGTGTTTTAATTATAGACTTTTAATTTTTTAATTATAGATGGATGTTTCTATATGGCTGGGACATGTGTTCCGTATGCCGCCAAAGAGTGTGACACTTCGTACCCTTGTAGCACAGCCTCAAGGATTCCGTCGTTGCGGCCGGCCCTCCCTCACCCTGCAGCGGTGCTACAAAAGCGATCTACTCGCTGCAGGTCTGGCATAGCGGGAGGTACAAGAATTGGCGATGGATCGATGGAAATGGCGCGAAACTTGTGCTTACCCTATGCCCCAATGCTGTGTCGTGACAGGGTGAAAGAAGAAGACGAAGTTTCTATACCACCCGACGTGGTATGTTTTAAATATTTGTTGTCGTAGAGATATCTGAGGTATTTTCAAATACTGTATATCTTTCAATGGTTGCTTACCTGTGAATAACAGCACTTCCTTTGGTGATAAATATGTTGAAGTCTCTGGTTCCATACATTATTACGGCGTGCTTGTATAAAAACTTTCAGACTGTTGGCTCTGTTTTAGTAAAGTGACTAATTCTATGTTATTATAATGTCTTGGCCAACAGGAAACACCAATGAATAGTATTTTTTAATCGTTGCAACCACACGGTTAGTAATCTAATTTATCGCGCAGCATTTCTAATTACGCCATTTTTTTTAATTGATACAACAACACTGCTGACATCTTCATTTCCGATAGAATACATTGTAACAGTCTTGTTTCTATGCGAATAGCTTTATTATAAACTATGCTTAATGACATGTATTTAAGTCGAATTTGTTATGGACTGTTTAAACTACATTATTTTTTTATAATAGCCATTTTTTATCTTAGCTGCTTCTGAACTAAATTATGTCTAATTAATTCTTTCATATTGACATTAATAGTTATTTTTTTAACAAAGTTTTGTTACTTTTCGTTATTAATGTTTACAGCGTTTATATATATGTACTACCTACTATATTTATCTTAAACATATAAGTACTTACAAATAAATTCTTTATAAATTCATATTATTTATAATATTATATATCCACAAACAATCACAATCCATTAGCGCCGCAACCAAAAAAAATAATCTAGATTCAAAAATTATATTATCCATGTTCCTTCCTTAAGTTTTCGCCACATTAGATTGTGAACAACCATTGCCCACTGAAGAAGGAAGCCGATACATTACACGACTGGTCCTACTTTTCGCCCCTCCCGTTGTCTATGGATGACCTGTCATTGCCTGTCATTATCTATAGAGTACTCATACTGACGCGTCTGTCGTGTTCACTTGTCGGAGTATTCTTAGTTTCAGATTTCTTTCAGATTATTTTAACGTATCTCGGGGACCTTGGAGTTCATCTGATTTAGCGGTTATGTGTTATTAATAATTGGAACTGACGATGAAAGTAAGTTAGCTTTTTCTGTGTATAATAATATCATAATACACTAGGACGTTTGTCAATGTGACAGTCGATTCTAAACGACAATAACTAATAACTTATTTATACTCTTCAGTCATTATAGAATACCAAACTCTGCTTACAAGTACGTTATCAATAAAAAGTATGGCAGTGGATCACTCGTTACTTGCTCAAAAAGTTATGCTCAGGCTTTATTAATCTAAAGATGGCGGTGGAACAACCCATGGCTTGCCCACCCGCAAAGGACATTACTAATATTAGGGTAACTAAAGAATAATTAATTAGTACTTTTGAAAAACAGCGTTTTCATATAGTAGATATTATTTTATTCAAAAAGGTTTTACATATTACCACGTTTTTCTTAGCTCGTATTCTTGTTTGTTCGGTGGTTGTTTATCCCGTACAAATCTTGCAATCGATTTTTAACTAACTTTCCGACTAGCTAGACGTTTGAAACTTTGATAATATATCAGAACATGATGCCAATGCATTCTTTTAATACTGTTCGCCATCTTTAAGTAGAATTCAATTCATTTTCAGTTAATTCTCTTTTGTATGAAAAGTTATTTCGGAAGAAATCCGTAATCCAATCCACTATTATTGGTTGCTAAGGGGGTGGTCCTAGCAACTAAATTATTAATATGTACGTGCGTTACTATGGAAATCAAAATGACATTTCAGTATTCTATATATTTTGTTTGTTTGTTGCAAAATAACAAAAAAATGATTTGTTGACAATTGCCTTACTTGTCCTAATTTATTAATACATAGAATTGTCAAGTTTTAAAACAAAATTTAAAAACTAAGCAAAATTTTAATACGTGGTACTTATATAAAAAGTTCTTTTTATCTTTTAATTATTTTTTTATAATTCCCGCTAAATCCTGGTTAGAAATAACTGCTACATGGCTACCAATTTAATTAATTAAATGCTCTGTAATCCACTAGTGCAAATAATTCATTAGGCTCCCTGCTCATTAGTCCGAATTTCTTGTCTTAATACACGTCGCATTAAAACAGATTAAAACAACTTCATATAATTATGGTGAACACTTTATAATATTCGGTAATAGATAATAAGTTCAATAACTTATAAATCGTAGTTGACTTTTTAACTGACTAATCGCATTGTATATTTTTATTAATTTGAATCAATGCATTCAGAAAAAAAAACAAAACACATTAAAAAAATGCATGATAAGCAGTGTTGCTGACTTTTTTTATTTTGTTAACTATACTAGGGTGACCATATTTCTTTTGCTGAAATAGCTGACATAATATTGTCTTTTTTCTATGATTCTTCATTTCTATTTTTCTCAAAGTCTGCATGCATGCATAGCTGCATGCATCCACCCAGAATGAAAGTAGGACCCATTATTTTAGTTTATTTTATTTTAAGCTCTACTTACCAATCTCCAGGTGAGTATTTCCCAACTTCTTTCGTTCGACGGAACCCTTGAGATATTTTGGAGAATCTCTACGAACCTCTACAATCTACCTACACGGTAGATACACATTCAGTTCCAGATAAGAAATTTATAAAATAAACATTTAAAATAGTAGGAAACGCAAAGTGTCCCTCAGCAACAAACACTATAAGTAGATTAAAAAACGCCTTCTTATACTGTTTTTGGACTTAAGTTCGCAGTGTATTAGAGACGCAGGCGACATTTTTGATGTAATAGCCTAATTTAACATATATTTTATCCAAAACTATCGGGCAGACAAATAAATCCACACTTAACAATACATAATAAAGCAATAAATTAATATCTACCTGTCCTGTAACTATAACGTTATCGTGCAAATTTTAAACGCTTTAATATAAATATAATTAACAGTGCATAGTTAGGCAGTAAAGTCCATTACTGAAACTGGTTTTCTTGATTTTACTACACTACACTAAAAATACTTCGTTGTTAAAAAATGGATCACGTTAAACTTTATTTAGGTAAGTACTCAGCGGGGTACAAGCCGAACCCAGTTTAGAATCACTGCTCTAGGGTGACGGATGACGGCAAAAATCAAGTACAATTCTAATGGATTCAAGCTCTGTACTATTCCCTTTAAGTCGTTTTTTGCGACCCGGGTTTCGCCTTTCGGCATCTTCAGGCGTCGTGTACACTCACCAAAGGTAAACACATACTGACAACGAACACTCTTAACTCTAGGTTATATAATAAATCAATACAATAAAGTAGGTAAAAACTCCATTACCTACCTATCAAGTCAAAGGTCACAAAAAATACAATAAACAAATAATGAATAGTTGAAGTGTCAGTAAAAAACCTAATTAGTAAAAACCCTAATACACTCGATATCATATTATAATAAATCTTCAAAACCTAATAATAGATCATTATCCTTTATAAACAATAAAAATACTACACTCAAGAGGTGTAAATCGTCAATTCTAAGAAAAATAATTAATGGAGTTAACTAATGAGCTATTAGTCTTTAATAATACCCTTACATGGTACCTACTTTTTATAACATTATTTTTAAAAAACTATACATATAAACTCACTTAATATAATATATATAAACTCACGTAATATAATATATATATATACACACCTATACATACCTAAATCCTCATACATACATATATAAATTTTGTGTCAATAACATTGACCATAATAATATAGTTCCATTATGTAAAACATCATACAGGATATAACAAAGGGCCACTAAGATAGCTAAGTTGATCATTCAAGATAGGTAAGCTCTGTAACTGTGCTCTATTTATTTCTAATATTTCTTGGTAGAACAATTTATAATCACCCGTATGACTGTGAAGTAGTTTTGCACCCTTTTCAATGTCACACGTGTTTTTTTCATTTAATAAGTGGTTCGCAAATGTTTAAGTATCCTTCTTCAATCTTTGGGCTGCTAAATGTGCTGAAATACTAATATATAGCGTCTTTAGCGCGGCTTTAGCGTCAGTCAATAGCGTCGTGGGTCTCAGGTTAGAATCCTGAGTCTGGCAAGTACACAATATATTGTTTTTCAATTTGTGTATGAACTAGAGTATGGACCTAATAAGTTGAACAAGTGGCTGATATCCATCCTCGTAAAAACGAAATATGTTAAAAGACAAAGACAAATAAAAGATTCCACCCCGTGAAAGCGCATATGATTCTATTAAGATCGGACATGGTCGAAAGAAGAAGAATAACTAACCATGCTTAAATAAAGGACTGGGTAATTGTGCCGCAGATATTGTCATGAGCTTTTATAATTATTTTTTTTACGAAAACAGTTTATTCCATGTAGACAATTATAATAAATACCCTTTTCTGTCAGCGCATAGGATTTTCGATCCAATAATTGTTAATTGAAAATTTTAAATTTTTCATTTTCACAAACTATGATTATATTAGGTAATATTAGGTTGGAGTAGGTTACATTAGGTTAGGTTAGGTTAGGTTAGGTTTGGTTAGGTTTGGTTTGATCTAAAAAGAAAGTTATAAAATTGTATGACATCGTCTGCGGCACATATAATGTCAAGAACTGTCCTTTAAAAAAAGAACGAATGGTCGCCGCAGCTTTACTAGTTCGAAATTTAAAAAAAGCGTAAATATTATTGTTTTTCTAAAACAACAGTACCTACGCAATTATTTTGAAGTATTAACACTTAAATTGTGACATGGGGCACGAACGGGACTAGATAAATTGACCAGCCCCCAAATTATAGTACAATACTATAATTACAGTACGAATGCCAACACTGACTGCGAAGTTCAAACAAGTTTTTTTTACAATATTATTATTGCTGATAACTGATAAGAATGATAAGAGACCGTTGTTTGATGAATAGACCTGTCAATAATGTGTCAATAACTACTACCATAGTGACAGGAGCTAAATGGGAACCTCCGGTTTGATATACCAATTAGCGCATTTCATAGATGACAGTAGATTAAAAATTCATGTTTGCCCTCCTAATCATTTAGCGATAAAGACCTGAAACAATTCGTCTAATAATTATATATGGTCAAATACAGTTACTCCAAAGCGGCCTTATCTGAATAATATTATCTTTATGGGAATTCCGATGCAGTGTTATTAAGTATTATTAATTATTGTTAATTTAATTGCTATTCTGTCGTATTTGAAAAGCAATCATTTTTAATGAATGCTTATGATTTAATTTCGTTCATCTGTTGTGAGTCCGCTGCGGATTAATTAATATATATTCCCATTAATTTGATCGATCGCACAAGGCGCGCACACAAGTGGCAGTTTGGATCCGGACCTCCCCTAGGAACAAAATAACACAAATTATTTCGATGAATTAAATATTACTTCTTCTTCTTCTTCGTCAGTACCTCAGGATCGTGGCTCAGTAGATATGGCTGTCGAAAAGCCTTCTCAACAGACTGGCCCCTCTCTTCTCGACATTCTACCACACAAAAGGACTGTGACCACTGAAATACCCATGGCAACAATCCAATATGGCATGTCCAATATTGACGTCGAACCAGAATGTTTTGAGACCAGTGAAAGACTCGCAGATTTCAGCAGGTGTGTACCAGTTAAGTTGTTGCGGACGCCAGAAGATGTACATTGGGCAAACTTCACGAACGGTAAAAATAGTGTGAATGAATATAACTTATAAGATAATTAATTTATCCTCAATAACAACAAGCTTTCTGTGAAATATTGCCATTTATCTACGGATCTATCAACACACAATCGCGACGGTTATCTTAATGTTTGTCGCATTGAAGTATAATTATTATAAGTTATATTATAAGTTATATTATAAGTTATATTATTTCGAGTAGTATCTTCGCTCACACGCTGTGCCATTTCTGCGGCAATCGGCGACTAATAAACTCGCCCGTTCAGACTTGTTTCATGGCTTGTTTAATATTTAGTGAGATGTGGTGGGGGTCGCTACTCGGCCGAAATAGTAGAATAAAATGGATCGACTGGACTGACCATTTTACTAAACTACTCGACTAAATTTGTCTGTTCAGACACGGTTTTTTACCAAATCACTCGCTACTCGACTAAATCACTGGAACAGTCCGAACAAGCCTTTAGATTAGGCAGGATTTCATTGATTTTTAAAATTTAACAATTACAATCTACACATTGTAGTCTTAGCTCAATGAAAACAAATATGTTTGATTTACAAAGTTTAGTGAAAAAAGTCAAGAGCCTACCTCCAACCTTCGCTACTGGGATACTTACTCGACGACTAATATTAAAAATATGAATTGAATTAATTACAAATTGGAAGTGTACAACAGTTGACAGTGATATATTATACCGAATCCATACTTAAGGAGGGACATGCTCGTCGTAGGTCAAAATTGAGTTTTTTTTGTATTTTCAAACCATGATCCTGGACATTCCTTAAACGTTGTAGATAATCTATTTATATAATTTTGAAGCCTTATTATCTTTTATATTTATTTCAAACATTTGATGACTGCATAAAGTATTTTTATTACATAAAATAGTATTCGTTTAAACCTCTCGCTCTAATGTTTTAGAATATAGTCATATTTCGGTACATGAATGTGCAGTGGTGTTAAGATTTTTTACATTTATTAATTTTGAAGCGCATTTATAAAACCATTAGTATAATTTATATTGACATTATTATAGTGAAATATTTACCATAAAAATTATATTGATAATCTCTGTGATCCCAAATTTGACAATAATTAGGCATTTTATTATTCAAAAAATGGGCAAGATTAACACATTTGACGATAATTCTAAAGATACTCATTATAAGCTATGTCTTTGTCTATTCAAGTGTGATAAACATCCTATGAATAATGATTGCTTTATAATAATTATTGACCTAAGAATAAGGTAGTGTTTTTTTGAAATACGCCATTTCTTTTGGCATTCCCAGCAGTTTTGACAAACTACAATTGAATTAGGGAGTAAAATGATGTTAACGCGCGTGTTTGAACATGTACCAAATTGAAATAAAAATCTTTTTTTTATACGGTACATGTTCAAACACGCGCGTTAATATAATTTTACTCCCTACTTCAATTATAGTTTGTCAATTTATGGCTATGGCCGTATGTTGTAGCTTAACCACTTGGGAATGCCAAAAGAAATGGCGTATTTCAAAAAAACACTACCTTATTATTAGGTCAATAATTATTATAAAGCAATCAATATTCGTAAGATATTTTTCACACTTGAATGGTCAAAGACATAGCTTATAATTTGTATCTGTAGAGTTATCTTCAAATGTGTCTTGCCGAAGTTTTGAATAATATAATGCCTAATTCTTGTAAAATTTGGGATCACAGAGATTATGAATATAATTTTTTATAGTAAATATTTTACTAAAATTATCTCGTTATTAATTATACTAATGGTTTTATAAATTCGTTTCAAAATTAATAAATGTTAAAAATCTTAACACCACTGCACATTCATGTACCGAAATATGACTATATTCTAAAACATTAGAGCGAGAGGTTTAAAAGAATACTATTTTATGTAATAAAAATACTTTATGCAGTCATCAAATGTTTAAAATAAATATAAAGAATAATAAGGCTTCAAAATTATATAAATAGATTATCTACAACGTTTAAGGAATGTCCAGGATCATGGTTTGAAAATACAAAAAAACTCAATTTTGACCTACGACGAGCATGTACCCCCTTAAGTAAAGTGCCCCACGTAAACACATTCAAAATGTCTCCCATTCTATTTTAGTTATCCTTTTAATGTGAATCCATTACCTACTATAATATATTATTATTGGTGCGTATTTATTTTAAAAGTATAGGTACTTACAAATAAATTCTTTGTAATTCATATTATTTATAATATTATATATCCACAAACAATCACAATCCGTTACCGCCGTTGTCAAAAAAAAAATCTGGTTTCAATGATTATTTAGTATTCATGATGTATCTATAGTCTAAGGCATTAATATTTCTTTCTTAAGTTTCCACCCCATTAGATTGTGAACAACGCATGGCTTTCCCACCCGCACAGGACATTAATGATATTAGCATATAAGTCAGTGGCGAAGGGTGGGTGTAGGCTGTTAAATGTGTAGATATTGTTTGTTAGTTTTTTTTTTAAATTCAGTTAAACCCTGCGAAAACCAAGCCATAACAGATAATAGTAAAAAAAAAACTTTCGTCGATATATAAAATATCTAAAATTATACAATTAAAACATACATAACTTTGGATATTTTATAGATTGAATAGTATTTTTTATCTATCATAGTTTGCTTTAGGCAGGGCTTAATGCAAATAAAAAAATGAACCAATAATATATGTAATATGTGTTCTCAATCCAACGACAACAAATAAGTATGAATGAAAAAGTGTGAAAATTTTTGTCGTATCACCCAAAATATACCAAAACTATTATGGTTTGGTTAGGCATGATTTAATTGATTTTTAAAAACTAACCAACACCATCTGTAAATTTATTTTAGTCTTAGTTAAATAAAAACAAATACGTATGAGAAACAAAGTTTAATGTGCACTATTTATGGCGGATCATCCATCAACCTACTTCCACCCTTCGCTACTGGCATAAGTAAAGAATAATCAATTAGTATTTTTGAAAAACAGCGTTTTAATATTATAGTACCTATAGTAGTATATTAAGGCTATACCTCAGTTGAGGCATGGTCTAAAAAGATCGTGGCTAGGCGATGCGCGGATTGCGGGTCGCGGGTGCAAATGACGCATGCCGATCGAAATATAATTTGTCATATAAATCCAACATGCGTCCATTTGATGTTCTGTTTATAAGCGTCATAGAAAGCGGCCGTGCATATCCACGGTTGTGCATATATGACGGGTGGTGGTGGACACTTTAACGTATGTTCTATTAGTAACAATAATAATATATTCATTAACATGTTTTCTTTTTCATTTAAATGGGTAACGTTTTTAGTCATCTTTACACGATTTAAGAATTAATACCCCCGTCGCCATCACGAAACAAATTGACGTATCCCCAGCTCGACGTTCTCCCTCCGAATGCCAGTGAGTCAAAATTTCGTCGCGCCTATAGTTGAAATTATTTTCCGTTTCACTGATGTATCATCTTAATATTTTAGTATTATAATAATCCAAAAATCTATTACGATCACGTCATATTCTAATAAATTTACACAAATAATGGCGATCCCTTGACCGTTTTCTAAATTCATTGGTCGCTAAACATTAATAATATATTTATTGATCAGTCGAAAACTCTTATTTGAAATATATTCTTGTTTTAACGGTCTAAGAATTATGAAGTTTGTAAAACTGGCTTTAAATTTAATTGCAAGATTTATACACGGACGTTTTTGCCTTTCTTTCTGTCTGCTAGCTTTTTATTTGCCTACAAAAAAATGGAGTAAAAAAACGACAAATCTCCCGTCTTTTTGACCGGACGACTCAGTTAAAAATAAACAAACAGATAAATGAAACACTCACAAAAAGTCATAGGATATATCAATCTATGAGGTGGTATTTAAAAATTATGGCGTGACTACTTGTGTGGAAATAATTCAAGCCGGTTAATTGAGCTCTTACAAAAGACTATTAAGAGTTGATGCCGGTAAAAGGTGATGTTTTAAGTCTTCCCGAACGGAAACATTCCTGATGATTGTTACCTTTAGAATACTAATAGTATTTCAAGCTAAATCTTACCTAACGACTCTTCAATATCTTTCTTGCAAGTCGATTTTTTAAATAAGTACTTTTTTATTCATGTAGGTATCTCCAAAATTGACGTCTTAATTTCATCTCAACAAGAGCGAAGTAAATAAGCTAAGTGGAACTTATATAGTTCAAAGTTTGATTATGTAGCCATTTCTGAAAAAAAAATATAAATAGAACTTAAATCTATTGCATTTTGTCTGCCATATCAGAATTTAGAGATGATTCAGACTTGACATGAAAAATCTTTACAGTGGTTCGTCTAAAACTGTTATTTCCTTGTATTGAATCAAATAAATAACCAGCATTGCCAATTTAGCATTTTCTTGCCAGATTTAGCATTTTTCGATACGCATGCTTGCAAAAAACGCATCTAGCTTGTGGCGTTTTTACTAGCATTGTTTGATGCCTCCAACAGCTTAAGTTTGCTGAAAATGCGCTCTAGATATTTAGTTTATTTATTTTCACGCGCATCAAATTTCTAACAGAATCAGATGCCTACTTAATGCAGGTAGGCCGGTACCTTGCGTGAGAAATAAAACAACATAATTTAACACTTGGAACGATAGGAACATTCACGGCTTTATAGTGAAATGGTATAATATAATTTAATGTGTCAATTTTGAAATAAATTTCTGTGAAAATGTATGGTTTTGGGGAAAGTATGCTATATCGTACCGTTAGATAAATCGTACCAGTGGCGCACCCAGGGGGGGCCAAGGGGCCCTGGCACCCCCCAAAATTATCAGAATGATTTTAAACATTGAAATTGAAAGCCGATAAACCATACCTTTGGTTGGGCTTAGACAAATAAAAACACGGCAAAAAATTGTTTTGTAATTCTCCGGCACCCTTTTTAGAAAAATTTCTTAGATTTTAATTTCTAACACAAAAATTTCACATTGCCTTTAATCTTCGCGGTAGGTAGGGGGCCCGCCAAATATCCTAGCCTGAGGGTCCGTTTCAGGATGTGGGGACCATGGTGTAGGTACACCGAGTGCAATAGACAAAAGGCCGATAAACGAGAAATTAGGCTGTGAAGAAGAAAAAGGTCCTATGGGACTAATTTACATTATCCTCCTTGCCCCCCCCCCCCAATATTAAATCCTGGGTGCGCCACTGAATCGTACAACCTCAATATCTCTAAAACTAGCCAACATTTTTTTTAAATTAGTAACATACATCGAAGCGTAGCCAAGTTCATAGTTGACCTGTCATGTTTGATTTATGTTTAATGCACGCGTGCGTTTGTTATTGAATAATTTCGCTTTTTTTGCATTCTTCCACTAGTGGTACGATTTATCCTACCAGTTCGTCAAATCGTACCGAAAGCTTTTTTTTTAAACTTGATATTTTAATATGTTCCAGTTATTAAATTAATAAAACATTATCTGAAATAGACTCTTTTCAATCGATAAATAAAGGGAGTTAAGGGCCCGCTGAAGAGCCCGCTGTTCAAATATAATTCAGTATAAAAAGGACCTCGGCGTCGTAACTACGTCAATTTAAATCGATCTTTTCGCAAAAATCACTAATCATCGGAGATTTTATTTCAAGAAATATTATTATTATTACTGATAATTTCTGCCGCGCGGAGAATTATTATTATTTTATGAACACCTGCGAGATGAAGCCGATCAGAAAACAGGGCTGTCAAAATAATATTAAGCATTCATATTTTTTAAATGTTAATTTCATCATGGTTTTTAATCAAACCTGTGCAAGTACGTACTAATAAATTGGGTGGATTTTGTAGCAAACATACTATTGATATATATACGGGTATATTATTATTATAACCCAATTCAAATTGAACATAGGTTGATACTCAAATACTATTATAGTATGTTTATGATTTCGAGAAAATAATACGATGGTATAATTAATCCATATCAATTATTTGAAAACATTACATTCGCACTTTGCACAAAATTACAAACACATTCGAAGTTTGCCGCACACGTACAGACCACGTGATATTTGTTTACGCAAAATCGTCGCTTTTCAAAATGGCGAATTTGATTACCAGATTTTACTGCGATGAATCAGTATGTTCCTTTTTGTCTTTTTTTATTCGTAGGTTTGTTTACTATGTACACCGAGAAATTTCCATTTATAAACTCGGAAACGATTTTTACAGAAGAGTTTTGGAATATAATGCAACCAAAACTGGAAAAAATTCTATCATGGGTGTTGACTTCCTGAATTAGCTAACCCCAGGTCCATGCCACTACTTGAACCACAGTGGATATTAAGCCATTTCCACACTGGCAACAAGTTGCTGGCAACCTCATTAAATTTTACGATACTTACCATAATTGCTTAAGAAATTTTACAATAATTATCGTAAAATCTAACGAGGTTGCCAGCAAATTAACTTGTTGCCAGTGTGGACCCGGCATTAGGTGCACAAAACTTAAATAATATATATTATAAATAAAAATTTAAAATTATAAATATATATTATGATTTATGTCTTCGACAGCCCTGATGAAATAAATGTGAAATATGAGTCGGATCAGTCACAGAGCAAATTTATTAACACAAACAACTTTGACACGACCTTTTTATATTAACTAGTAGACCAGATATTATGGACCACATGTTAAAAAATCATATTTTCAATTCTCAAGGCCAATTCTGTAGAACGTCCTCTTAAGAGACATAAATCATAATATATATTTATAATTTTAAATTTTTATTTATAATATATATTATTTAAGTTTTGTGCATCTAATGCCGGGTCCACACTGGCAACAAGTTAATCGTATCGTATCGTAAAGTATCGTAAAATTTAATGAGGTTGCCAGCAACTTGTTGCCAGTGTGGAAATGGCTTAATATCCACTGTGGTTCACGTAGTGGCATGGACCTGGGGTTAGCTAATTCAGGAAGTCAACACCCATGATAGAATTTTTTCCAGTTTTGGTTGCATTATATTCCAAAACTCTTCTGTAAAAATCGTTTCCGAGTTTATAAATGGAAATTTCTCGGTGTACATAGTAAACAAACCTACGAATAAAAAAAGACAAAAAGGAACATACTGATTCATCGCAGTAAAATCTGGTAATCAAATTCGCCATTTTGAAAAGCGACGATTTTGCGTAAACAAATATCACGTGGTCTGTACGTGTGCGGCAAACTTCGAATGTGTTTGTAATTTTGTGCAAAGTGCGAATGTAATGTTTTCAAATAATTGATATGGATTAATTATACCATCGTATTATTTTCTCGAAATCATAAACATACTATAATAATACTTGAGTATCAACCTATGTTCAATTTGAATTGGGTTATAATAATAATATACCCGTATATATATCAATAGTATGTTTGCTACAAAATCCACCCAATTTATCAGTACGTACTTGCACAGGTTTGATTAAAAACCATGATGAAATTAACATTTAAAAAATATGAATGCTTAATATTATTTTGACAGCCCTGTTTTCTGATCGGCTTCATCTCGCAGGTGTTCATAAAATAATAATAATTCTCCGCGCGGCAGAAATTATCAGTAATAATAATAATATTTCTTGAAATAATATCTCCGATGATTAGTGATTTTTGCGAAGAGATCGATTTAAATTGACGTAGTTACGACGCCGAGGTCCTTTTTATACTGAATTATATTTGAACGGCGGGCTCTTCAGCGGGCCCTTAAGTAGGAAGTAGTACGATATAGCATACCTTCCCAAAGACATTTTTTAGATTTTTGCACTATTTTCGATACGCGAAAGGAAAGTTTTTGACTTAGTTCTTGGTAGAATGAGTAAATTTACTTTCAATTTTATGTTAACAAAATCTAGCGTTTTTTCCTGCCAAATAGCTTGTTTTCGTACTCCATCTTGAATGTTTTTGTCAATGACAGTTGGCAACACTGTAAACAACGTGCATTTTGGCCAGCTGATAATACGAATCCCGCGACCACTATTGCCAACATAGCATTTTTTAAATTAGCATATGTTGATAGCTCAAAGCTATTCATAACAAAGCTAGATCATTAAACCATGTATTTGCTATCAACATATGATCGTTGTAGAATACATTTTTTTTCTTATAAAAACTATGTTAATTGTTATGACATACCTAGTTATTATATTGTTGTTTGAAATGTTAGTTCTAAATTCCAGATATAAATTTTTTCTGCCAGCTAACTTATTTTCTAACCCTATCTATATTTTCGTGAATGACAATCAGCAACACTTCCCGCGACCCATGGATGTAGATTAATGATAATATCTTGACAAGGTAAATTAGTAATTTCGCTTCTAAGTGAATGACACGGACCTCCACAGGTGAAGTTAATATTAACATATTTACGAGAAACAATTATTAGCCATCAGCAGTAGCGTATCAACGTATTTTTCCGCCCGGGAAGTAACAAACAAATCACCCCTTACATAATACAAAACTTGTACCTACATAAGTACCTACTAACTATTAATATTACGTTTACCTATATTCGGTTACCATTGATAGATTACAAAATTCATAGACCTATTCATACTTGCTAGTAAATGAATAACAGGGAATTTTTAACATAAAGAATAAACAGACAAAGGTGATAAACAATAACCAAAAACTATTTTTATAGTTAAAATCTAAGAAGAATATTTGCGACGTAGGCGATTTTTTAACAACAATACATTAGCTTTTATCATTGTTATTAGATTAATAATCTTAATTCAATTACAATCCGTCTATACTGGCAAAATATTAATTTTCATGTTCCCACCAATATCACCCGTAACCAAGGCCTGAACAAAAACGATGCATAAGTGCGAGTGAGAAAGTATTCGGTACTCTTATAACCTCTGCGACACGCGCTAGAGTAAAATAAAAGGTTTACAGATCTGGGAGATGTTTTGCTACGATGTAGCCGGCAAATCTTAGCTTATTGCATAACTAAGCGTCGATAACCGTGTTGCTAAAATTGCTATTTTTTGTGTTAAATTTAAAGTCAGTGGTAAATATTTTTAGTTAATTAAGTAGAAAAGATGGTTTTGTGTGTTGTATTAAAATATGGTAGCCGTGCTGATAAGCAATAAGATGGTATTACGTTTCATAGGTAAGTTGATACATGTTCGTGATAATTTATTTGTATATTATTATATATTTTTATATCAGTGACCTAGTGTTTCTTTAAAATAACTTAAATTATGGATATCTTTACCTAATGGTTGCATTTTGACCGCTTAAAAATACTATATAATGTAAAAAAAATAGAAAAATATATTTTAATTCTGAGCGTCTAGTGCGAGCACTAGCGAAATGGTCTATGGTCTCGAAAATTTGTAGACGAATGCGTTCGCTCGCTCACAAACCAAACGCACGGCACGCGGCTTCATTTAGCAATGCAACGGGTGGCGTCTAGATGTATCTATAGTCTATGCTCGTAATTCTACAGTCTTTATGATACTTACACCGTCGCAGGACGGATGTGATGTTTCATAATGCTGTGTATCGTGCGATTAACCTATTTGATGGCAACATAAAAGTTGATTTATTTTTTATTAACTATATAATGTTTGTGGACGTGTTAAATAGGTTTAGAGGTCATCCATGGACTGAACCCATATGCAGCTTAGAACCGTGTGTCATACTAAACTTATGGTTTCTGAAAATATGTTTTTATTAAGTTTTTAAGTGTAAGTGTATGGTATAAACGGATACGATCAGAAGTTTGTTATGGCATACGGTTTCAGTCCATGGATGGCCTCTAAATTTATAATTGTATTTATCATTTTTCTTAAATATCTACAAAAGCATATTTTTCTACTTTCTTGTTTTTTGTAATTAAGTCATTTTTATAATTAGTATGTATTATGTATTATGGCGCATTGGTCAATCGCTGTAATCAGTGACGTCCCGTGGGGGTAGGCAGATTGAGCGTCGCTTGGGGGCGGCAGTTACTCGAAGGGCGGCAAATCGAGGAGAATCATTTGGAATATAGATATATATAGAAATAGCTACCAAAACTTAGTAGGTACATAATAACCAAAATATCTTTCCATTAAAAAATCAGCTCACTGGTTTTATCGGGTTCGCGATATCTAGTTTACTTCCGTTGCCTTTCGACGTCTTTGGTGACCAGAGACGACACGTGCAGATTTGCGAATAATTGTAGTCTGATATTTTGTTAGTGATGTATCTATACAACACATTTCTTAGATATTGGACTCATGAAAGGATGATAAAAATACTGTCTAAAAAATTGAGCGGCGTTTTGGCGCTGCCTAAGGGCGGCATTTTATCTAGGGACGTCACTGGCTGTAATGCCATAATACTCTTTTCTAAATAAATAAATAATTATCTAATTAAATCTCTGATGGTTCAAATATTTTGTTCGAAGTCGTATGCAAATAATTGCAACGCAAAGCGATATGAATTTATTGTCACCACCTATACATATAGGTATCATTTTTATTGTGTGTACATATACACACAATGAAAATGAAAAATGCACTACAGGCGATGTTTTTACTATTCATGAAACAATTATTTGCGTTTTCGTAAAATTGTATTGCTTTCCTAATAATACATTTTCCTGGCGAACTATACCATACAAAGAATAATAATATTTCTGTAGTACCTAGGGCAAACGGCGCATATGTGCGCGAAATAAAAATGGAGCCATAATGTTTAAAATTTGAAATATAATTTTTTTTTTCGTAAATTTATTCCTGATTATGTATGTCCTGGCAACAACCTTCCTTGGCGCGGCCCTGCCTAGTCATAACAGACTAAGATTACGGAACATGTGAGAAATCGATCCAGCTTCCAGCCAATGAAATTATGATTATGGTTCATGAGGCCAATCATCAACATGTCAATAGTTTCCAACGCAAACGCAATAAACTGTTTACTTAAACTTTTAACAACCGATACTCAGGTTTCAGTAAAATACAGCTAATATATTATTATGGTGTAGCTGTAGTAGTTACAAGTCATAAGGAAGTAGTGACTTACGAGATTCAATCAGAACACACAATAAAAAAAATGTTATTTTAATCGCACATCTAAACTCGTCTCGACTGCAACACGTCGAATATGTTATAATATGACATTTTAGTTTTAATAATATAGCGGGTGTCGCAAGCAACAAATTTCAGACACCAAAATATCGCGTCACGTATCACTCTATTGTTTAGTTTTTATAACGTATTTAGACTTTAACGGCCCACGTGCTCCGCATAGGTCAAAATGGAGCTTTTATGGTATTTTTAAAGCATGATCCTGGACTAATGCCTAATTCTTGTCAAATTTGGGATCACAGAGATTATCAATATAATATTTTTTTAAATATAATTTTTTATCGTAAATATTTCACTAAGTATAATAATGTCAAAATAAGTTTTACTAATGGTTTTATAAATGCGTTTAAAATTAATGAATGTAAAAAATCTTAACACCACTGCACATGGATGTACTGAAATATGACTATATTCTAAAACATTAGATCGAGAGGTTTAAAAGAATACTATGTAATAAAAATACTTGTTGCGGTCATCAAATGTTTAAAATAATAATAAGGCTTCAAAATTGTATAAATAGATTATCTACAACGTTTAGGAATGTCCAGGATCATGCTTTGAAAATACCATAAAGTTCCATTTTGACCTACGCGGCGCGCACGTCCCCCCATAATTAAATTTAATAAACTATTTATTATGTGTCGTATTTTTTTTTCTAAAAAGAATTTTCTAGTGTGAAAGGTTTTCAAATTATGTATGTTCAATATATAGAATGTTACATTCTCAAAGCTGGTGTCTTTCTTATTCGTTGAATAAAATAAATACCTAGTTTATTTTATATGTTTACATAAGCACTATTGATATTAATTTAGTATCAACATTCATCATAGATGACGATTATCTTCAACATCTTTGGCTATAGAGCACTTTCACCATCTATCCTCACGCTGAACTGAACCATATTAAAATACACAAGCGCAGAGACGTCCCGTGAAGGTAGGCATATTGAGCGTCGCTTGAGGGCGGCAGTTACTCAAAGGGCGGCAAATCGAGAAGAATCATTAGATATATATATAGAAAGCTACCTAAACTTAGTAATAACGAAAATATCTTTCCATTAAAAAACTCAGCTCACTGGTTGGAAACAAAATATAACTATTAATTAGATAAGTACTATACAATTTTCAACAGGACTTTATTTTTTTGTCGGGTTCTCGATGTCTAGTTTACTTCCGTTGTCCTTGCACGTCACGTTCTACACAGTCACTCGCGAGTTATGGAAGTTGTCAGGTGTATTTTTATATGTACCTATCTGAAACCGTAGACTCGCAATATTGTTTATTGAAATAGAGATGGCATTTAATTTAGATTTAGTAGTATAGGTACCTATATCTTGTTAGTAATGTATCCATACAATACAATTCTTAGATATTGGAGTCATGAAAGGTTGATAAAAAGTACTGTATAAATAAATGTGGCGGCTTTTTTGTACTGCCTAGGGGCGGCATTTTGTCTAGGGACGTCACTGCACAAGCGTGATCTGACGCGTCAAACGCATTCGGCCTTTGTAAAATTGATAGTAGAAACAGGTTAAATAGTTGTAGGTACAGGTTAAAATTTCCAAATAGCCCGTGGTATTGGATTTCTAGTATCGATATTGGCCGGGGAAAAAACTGTATCATTCGTGTGTTGATATTATTATTTAAAGTCATTTTTTATAATTCCGATTGAAATATTATTATTCGTAATCAAAAGGTGGGCATTATTAATAGGCGGCCGTTGAAACAATCGTGGCGGCCCTAGGCTTCCGCACCTAAGAGTAATGAGCTCGGCGAACGCCTACAGAGCCCGGTGCTAACGTTATAACGTCTGACAATCCAAAAAGAGGACATCTTAATAATGATATGAGGGATACTTAAACACAACCTAATGATATGGTATCGGAATATTTTATACGCACATGCGCACTGTGCAGTACCTACTTTAATTGCGTAAATCAGTGCTCGGCGACCTTTTTTTACCCGCGGCACATCAAAGCTCTAACTAGAATTCCGTAGGTCATAAGTAAATAAATATATTTTTTTATTATTTTATTCAATATTGAATATAGGTACTGTCATGTTAAAAGTTGTACCTATTCATGTTGGTAAAGAAATACAAGTAAAGCAGATGTGTGAGAAATAGGAAAAAATGCTAAATCGGTAGAAGCAAGGATTAACTAAGTGTCTCTTAATATCAAGGCGTGTGATCGCGCTGTTACGTGGATCTGACTATCAGTGAATCTTGAATACCTTTATAGAATAATATAATAAAAATGGATTTAAGTAGAATGTAAAAGATTTTAAATAAGCAAGCTTTTGTAGGTGATAATAATATTAACAATTGGGGCGCCAAGTGTGTTCTGAATATGTACATGATGAAATACTAAATTTTAAATAATACTAAAAAGTAAATGTATTAACACATATTCATCAAAATTTAAAAAAAAATAATAAGTAGAAACATAGTATTTACTAACAATGGAGACTCGTGATCAATGTTTGCATAGACAGAGAAATTATAAAAACACTATCTCTATATATATAAAAAATCTCGTGTCACGATGTTTGTGGTCGAACTCCTCCGAAATGGCTCGACAGATTTTTATGATTTTTTTAAAGTATATTTGTTAAATATGAGAATAGGTCAACAAGTATATTTCATACCGCTAGGTGATTAAGGTATCTCTATCCAGAAATTTTTTTTTTGTATTTTTTTTATTATTTTGCATCAAAAAATACCTATAACCCCAAATTTTTACCCTCCTACCCCTACCCTCCCATTTTTTAATCGCGATTTTATTATTTTTGTATGAACAAATTTAACCGTCGTTCGTATTTCAAACAGAACTAAATTATTTATGTTGTTGAATGACAGATGGCGCTACGTCCGAGAAGAATTCAAGAGAAGCGTCGCGTCATTTTGACATTTCATTCGGCATATCACAACGCAGTGCGTGCAAAATTTTGTACGATTTATTTTAATTTATCTATTTTTATGTGCGTGTATTACAGTGCACAATGCCATCAAGACGCAAGGGGGGCCATTTGGGCCGTCGAACGAATAAAGCAACAAACATGCGAAATAGTAGAGCAAAAAGAACAGACGAACAAATCCAACAAGATAACAAAAACGTGCGTGTAAGCATGTCACAATTGCGTGCATCCCAATCACAACAGGCATGAGCTGAACGAAATCAACAACGACAATTGGAACGGAGCCAAGCGTGCCAGTTCGTAGTTAACACACGCAGAGCAAATGACCAACAACGCCAACAAGTACATCGAACATTTACATCCGCTTCGTTCCTTCGTCTCGCATTCGAGTACGAGCCAGATATTGAATATTCTGCGCATCCGAAAGTACTGATTGGTGCTATGGACAAAGAATGTCCTCATTGCCATGCGCTCAAATTCAAACATGAGTCAGCCGGGATGTGTTGCGCATCAGGAAAAGTGCAACTACCAGAAATTGAGGTACCACCAGAACCATTGAACGGCTTGCTCATCGGCACGGTTCCAGATTCAAACCTGATCCTGAAGTCCATTCGCACATTCAATTCATGCTTCCAAAAGACTTCGTTCAGAGCAACAGAAATAGTTCACAATACTGCGGCAAATGGTCAACAATTCCATTCTACGTTCAAAATCAAAGGCCAAGTATACCACAAAGTAGGCTCATTGCTGCCAATGCCAAACGAACCACATAAATTTTTACAAATCTACTTCATGGGTGGTGAGGACATCAATCATGTGGATGTACGTTGCGGCTACAATAACCTCAATTCGTCTAATGCCAGGCGCATCATCGGCGAACTGGACGCCCTGTTGAATGAGCACAATGAATTATTGAAATTCTTCAAAGCACACATGCACGAATTGCAATGTGACAATCACGCTATTGTCATCAATCCTGATAAAACACCAGCTGGAGAGCACGTGCTTCGATTCAATGCGCCTGTTGTTGACGACATTGCTGGAATCATGGTTGGCGACCGCACATCGACGCGAGAAATCGTGATTCGAAGAAGAAACAATAATCTGGAGTTCATCGCTGACACACACCGTTCATACCACGCTCTCAAATATCCGCTAATTTTCTGGAAGGGACAAGACGGATATTGCATAAACATTAAACAACGAGATCCTGTCACAGGTAATTCATTCATTATGAACATCATTACTCATTTTGAATTAAGAAAATGAATGGTTGATGTTTTTTTGTTTTTATCGGCGGTCATCGTCTACAGCGCTCTATTCCTCTTTCTGTCATATATTCCATCCCCACACACTTACGATACATTCGTTATTTTTTATTTAACAACCAAAATATTCACTATAAATAATTTATATGGCAGAACAACGTTTGCCGGGTCAGCTAGTAATATATATAAATATGGATACTCATCTGTTTGTCAGTAGATATTCATTGATTATAATATCGTATAAAAAGTTCAAATGAAGTTGCTAGCCAGAGTGAATTGATACTTTCTTTATAAATGACTGATAACCGATACATGTGATGGGTTTGTGTTATATTCGGTTTGATATTTGAAAGAGCAAGTAGCAGTTTTTTCTCATGTCATTTTTTCAAAGTTTCTAATAATAAAGGAAAATGGCAGTCAAAATTTGTAAATTTTACACAAGACAAAATCTTTGGTATTGGCCATCGTGTAATAACTCCATTAAATACAATGATTACACAAAACATTTGGAGCGAAATAAATCTTGTAATTGCAAAATGCTCTTTTATGGAGTCGTTGTCCACTCAGTTGAACTTGGATTTTAATATCTGTGAAGTTAAATTTTCTCAGTCCCATCGTCTCTGTCCCACCGGTTTCAGAGCACTGGCAAAAATATTGATAATTTCTTAAGACTGCGCAAGCGCGGCAACGGCCAATCAAACGAAGTTTCCCGGATGTGATTCTTAATTCAAAAAGCGTAAAGCAAAACTCTAATGAAGGTGTTAAATGGTAAATATGGAAAGAAAAGTGAAAAGATTATAGTTGTTAGATGTTGTTAGTTACCATATTACTATATTATAACAAAAACGTATTCATTTATTTTTTGTTATTTCCAAATGATTGTAATAATATTATCTGTATAAGATATTTGTTTTTAAATGAATAATTCACAATATTTTTAAGAATGTTGCATTGGATATTGAACATTCATATTGATTTGGAACATCTGGAAAAACGTGTTTGCGTAATATTAGAAAAAATATTTGTACTTAGCGGGATTTAAACCTAACCCAACCTAACCTAACCTAACCTGACAAATAATCCAGTATATTGGCTATTTTTTTTAAAGAATGTTTGCCGCTGGCTTCTTGTAAACCGACAAGAACCTAGTTTTATTTATACATGAATTTTATCTCAGTAACGACCCAGAAAGGGCTTCTCAACTATAGAACACATTCACACCTTGGAACTATTGATTGAAAAATATCAAGAGAAAAGGAGAGCTCTCTATATCGCTTTCATAGATTATAAAAAAGCATTCGACACAGTGTCACACTTAAGCATCTGGGAAACGCGGAAAAAGCAGGGTGTAGAAAATGTATACATACAAGTAATTAAAAACATTTATTTGAACAATAAATGTAAAGTGAAACTGGAAAAAATTGGACGAAGTTTTCCCATTGACAGAGGAGTAAGACAAGGCGACCCCCTGTCTCCGCAACTATTTATTACCATCCTAGAATCAATAATGAGGAAACTGGACTGGAAAACATATGGAATAAATATCGATGGAAAATACCTCAGTCACCTCCGTTTTGCCGATGATTTGGTTCTGGTGTCAGAAACAGGCACACAACTGCAACTCATGATCCATTCACTGAACGAAGTCAGCAAAGAAGTCGGTTTAGAAATGAGCCTATCAAAAACAATGCTAATGACGAACAGCACAGAATCAAGAATATCAGTCGACAACGATGTACTTACCTACACAAAAAATTACACCTACCTGGGGAAACAAATTTGTTTCGACAGGAAAAACAATGAGATGGAATTAGAAAGAACAATACAAAGTTCTTGGAATAAATACTGGAGCTTAAAAGAAATATTTAAAGGCGATATGACAGTAAAGATAAAAACTAAAGTGATGAACTCATGTCTCCTACCATGCTCAACTTATGCCTGTCAGACCTGGAGATACTCTAGCATAGTAAAGAACAAAATCACGCCACTGCCATCGCGGTATGGAACGTAGTATGCTAAATATCAACAAAAGACAAAAAATAAGACACACAAAAATATGAAATATTTCAAAAGCCACAGACGCTCTAATTCATGCTCAAAAACTTAAATGGAAATGGGCGGGTCATGTAGCGCGACTACAAGATGAGAGATGGACAAAAATAATTACTTCATGGAACGGCCCAAAAGGGAAACGCTATAGAGGACCCCATGCCAGATGGCAAGACGACATCATAAAAACAGCCGGCCCAAATTGGCTACAAATAGCCAAAAACAGAGTCCAGTGGGACTCTTTGGAGGAGGCCTTCACCCTAAGATGGGTTCTTATAAACCAAACAAACTAATTACATACCTCTGTCTAATTTGTAAACATTATCTAATAGTATTATATACAAAAACAAATCTTAATATAGATATATAATATATATTATACGAAAAAAATAATAATTAATTTTTATATAAACTAGAAAATAAGTAGATAATACAATCATAGATATATATATATATATATATTCATAGGTTGTATATTATATATTCATTAGATATAGTCAATTAACTGTCATTTACTTTTGTTTGTAAGAAATAAAAAGGCTTTTTATTTTTATTTATTATTTTATATAACGACCCAAAAAGGTTAGACGCTTTTTAATATACGATCATATTATATTTCCGGTACAACATTTCACGGTGTGAAGTGTAATACGGCTAACTGCATACGTACAAATTTCCGAACACTGGAACACGGTATATGAAAATTCAATGTAATTATTAGCATTTTAATGAGTCTTTTTAATTGGTTTTTTGATGCTGCTAAGTTTCCATATCTACATGAGACAGCTCATAGCGTTCTTGGATATCAAAATTCTTCACTTAATTTTCTTCTCACAGCTACCAAAGTCACTGAGACTTGAGCCGAGGTATATGAAATCGATCACTTATTCCAAGTGGTCATCGTTGGCATATTACATTACTACAATATAATATAGAATTTGTTCATTTGAATTCTACCTTAAGTAAATATTAGACTCGAATATGAAAAAATATATTGAAGATTCCTCCTGTAGCCCTTCTGATTCTGCAATACAAAATAACATATCTCATTGCCCCCATAATGGGGGGCTGACAGGGCTCTAGCCTGAGGGCCCGGAGTGGCGGGTCGACCAGTTACGTGAAACACACCACAAATTTGAAATTAAAAAAGTCGCTATTTCACGAGTAAAATTTTATTTAATGATTATTTATAATGTTTCCTGACTATTTATCCAACATGGCGAAGGATCGCCGCATGTTACTTGACTATATCAAAAGTAGGTGGTGAATAGTGCTTTATGATATGATAAATGAATAATAATATGAAGTCCCGGCAACTCAGGTGGATTTATTTAAAAATACATAAAATCGCTAAAAATACGTGGAATGCCCTTTCAACACCATTTGAGGAACACTACTTGTGATGGGTTGGTGGTACCGCCAAACATCTTGGTTTTGGTGACCGCTTGAGGATGTGGGGGCCATGACATGCCTACAACACATTTAATCATAAGCTCTAGTAACTTTCTTTCAGTTTCACTTTCTTATATTTAGGTTCCTTCTTTACAGAATATTTTCTCCAACGTCGTTGATATTATAAACACTCCTGAAGCACGACTTTAATTCAACTTAGCATCTTCACGGTTGGTGGTCACCGTATAAATCTATTTAAATAAATTATGGCTAAGTTGGTACGATTTTTTTTGTTATGCTTGTATACTTCATCATGTTTGTATAGTTGTATATTTAAGCACACACATATTAAAATATAATTTACCTTACAGCCGTATAATTTACCTAGAGCCCGTATACAAATTCTACGCATTACAAATTATATTTTCAATCCGTTACATATTATTTTATTTCAATCTTTAAAATTAAACCTAATCATAGAGCCGGGATAAATCTAATTTTCTCATTACAGTAAACAAGCATCCGAACCAGTGTTAAAAAAAACTTATCGAGATTGTAGACACTCGATATCTCTGCTATTTTAAACACTCTACTTAAGCCCACATGCCTTGAGTATTTCTAATCAAAGCCATGTTATGTTGGATGTTTACTCCCCTCAGCCATTATTTTCTTAGAGATTATTATCTGCATTAGATTAAATCACGATCGGGCAATTAAAATAATTACAATTACCTGTACAAATAACGAAACGACGGCGCGTATCTCAACACCAGCGTTTTATAGTATTTTTTATTTGGATTATACGTATTATAACAAAATACTCTGTACCTGATACTTTAATTACTTAACTGTACATATTCTTATTATTTTATTACCGGATGTAAATATATAATATATTCAGCGATGTCTTTAGGCAAAGTTCAAAAAGCCGCCCTTAAGACAGACTAAAAATGCCACTACAAAATATTCATAAAATGGTGGAATTATTGATCTGTAAATTAATTTCGGTACAAGTCGGTTACGGGGAAGCCTCGATTATTTGTTGGGTTGGGTTAAGTAAGGTTAGGTTAGGTTTTTATTATTGAATTCATGAATTTTGCCAAAATCGGCTATGACAATTAGCTCGGTTCCCGCCTGGCTTCCCCATAACCGACTTGTACCTTAATTTCTTCTTGGGATCAGAATCGATTTTCAACTTTAATAACATAAGTAATAAAAAAAATGACTGACTGCTTAGTCTGCAAACCGGCTAACTCTACTTTGGCAAATTGTTCAGGAAGGAGAAAAAACTTTATAATTTAACTATCGATCGGAATTTAACAATTCCAAAAATATACTTGGATTTTTTTTTTACAAATAAGCTGCACTGTGAATTAAAACACTATTTTAGCTTCCCTTTTATATACAAAGGAAATTTATACAAAGAGCGGAGCTTTATGTATATGTAAATACTCAATATCATTTTATGGTATTGGAAATTTGGCACCTGCAGTTGTCTGTTTTGTGTGAAGTATGATAACCACAGAACAGATATTAAATAGAATACCGATAGGCCATATTCAATACGCCGCATGGTGAAGCAGGATTTTGAATGTGTGAGTGTCCTACGAAAATGAAGCACGCATTATGCACGTGCAATGGTGTGTGTAATACGCCAACATTAAATTGGTGTAAATGTATAAAACGTATTATTGACACGTGTGTAAGTTTAACCCGGATTCTTCCTTACTCGAGTCGGTTACCTGCTATCACTTTACCCGTTATGTATTTCAGTTCTCATTATTTCTGAGTTTCCTGATGATAACGCATTTATATATATGTTTAGGAATTTGAAATTTTGTGTGAGCATAGAAAACAAAATGCCATCAGAATCTCATTTTTGGTCAAAAGTGCTGTGGTACCCAAGAGGTACAAAACGTCCGCAAGGTAGACTGCCAAAGGAAAATAAATCAATTTAATGAATATTTTTATCTTGGTATGAAAATGGTAACAGAAAACTACAATACGAATTTAATGAATCGCGTAATACGGTCTGGTATGTCCTTCAGTTATCGTCTATGACCGGCATTTTTCAATAAGCAATAATTTAATGACAGTTTTTAACTGTTTCGAGACCCTTTTTAAATTGTCTGACGAATCGATTGTGTCATCAACATCAAAGAAAATCCTCGCTGTACATCTTTTTACGTTTACACTATATATATTATACAGAAGAACGTTTTCTTCAACATCTTTGATTCAAACCCTATTTATGCATGTTATGTACACAGTATAATCCAGCGATTTCCAAACTGGTAGGCGCGGACTGTTGCAAAGGGAGGCGCGAAAAGTTTAACACAATAATGTAAATAGCCACAGGTTTGCAGTTTGCAAGTGCATAGTTCATAAAACGGCAGCTAGTTATAAACAATGTACATAAAACAATAGTCCTATACAAATCAGGTTGTTTGCACACCTGTATGAAGATATGGAGACTAATTTTATTATACTTCATTTCTTTACTATTGTGCAAGGCCCCCACAAGAGGGGGGCTGACAGGGCTCCAGCCTGGGGGTCCGGCGTTGTGGATCGACCAGTTAAGTGAGATAAACACACACCACAAATTCGTTCTATTAGTAAAAAAAAGTCTAATATATGCGTTTGTGTAATACAATTTGATATGATTGTGTGATGTGTGCGATTGATTGATTTCACATGTTCACTTCACATGTAGAATTTTATTTTATAATTATTTGTTGTGTATTTCTTGTCTAATAAAAATATATGGAAACAAAAACCCTAGTTCAATTTTGTTTGAATCGAACTGAAGAATAATATAATACTTTGTCAAGAAAAGCAATGCAAGTAGATACCTACTGCTACCATTCGTAGCATTATATTTATGCGAAACGGAATTTTCTGCATTAGATGCAATGAAATCCATATAGGTATCGAGCCCGTTTAGTAGAAAAAAAAACACTTATACACTAATATACAAGCACATCCATCGCATGAAAAATAAATTAATTATAAAGTGAATATATAAATATATATATAGTAAAACCTTGTTTATTTTTTTAATTAAGTTTTATTTTCATTTTTTGCATTTTTGACTATTTAAAAAATGTGTGTAAAAATGTTTAATGAAATAAAGGGGGGGAGGCGCCAAGATTAGATTTTTTTAAAGGGAGGCGTAGTAACGTAAAGTTTGGAAACCACTGGTCTAAACAGATACGGTTTTATTCGGTTGCATTCATGTCGCAGATACATAGGTATACCAGAATTTATTCCCAGTATAGACCAACTTTAAGGAATTTATTCAGACGACATAATTTTATCTACAAATAACTACAACTTAAATCTATAAATTTAAAATGGCTTGTATTATAATATATGAAAAGTAACCGGCACAGTGATGTGGCGTAATATAATATAAGTAATCAATGAAGATATGCCTCGCTCCCATGACTCAAACTGGATGCAATAAAGTGCAATTTTATCTTACAAAGTCACTGACAGGAAATGCAGCGCGACTATTTTCATTGATAATGCATTTCTGAGACCCACGAGAAGTCTATGGGACATAAAAGATATAAATAGATATTTTATTCAGCTTAGTGAATATGAAATATGTTCAATTATTCATGTTTATATAAATAATGCAGGTATTTATCTTTGTATGCAGTATATAATACTAGAAACACAAAGGCGGCTCTCGTGATGTATTCCGTAAGGCGCTGGCTTTCCATCTGGGAGCTCTGGGTTCGATTCCACGACACAATATAGGTATTTACGTGATTTTCTCAAAGCCTCCATTTTTGTTCAAAATGACTTACAATCGCCTTGTACGAAAAAGCAAGGACATATTTATTAATAATTTTAAAAAAAAAATACTATAAACACATTACCATCACGCCACGTGAACTCATGCGCTATTACCATTACAACATTCAATTATAAAAACTGTCAAATTAAAACAAGTTCTATGACGTAGTGTGGCATGATACGAGTGTGGTGACCTTAGTGTTCTGATATATTTTGGGAGATTTTTCTAACTGGCAGTATTCGTTTAGGGCTCAAAATATTTTACGGGATGAGAACATCACTGTGTGATAACGTTTTAAATACCAAGTAAAACGACATTTCACAATTTTCCCCGTGTCATAAGATTATTATGATCTCACGTATGCTCACGTGGCATGATGTTTACGTATTTCTAGCATTATTCACGTCAGGGCCTCGGACATACACGTACCTTAAGATGGTGACTAATAAAATAGATCGGTAGGTACCCAACACTTTTGCATTCACTTTGCAGTACTTTGCCTAGGGTTGTCACCGGTTGGGCAGGCCTTGTTTTAGTCATTTTTTTAATGTTAGGTTGTGCGCTTGTCTGCGCGTTGAAGTCTTTTGAAGGTCTTCGTCTTTTACAGTGTTTGCAATAGAACGGTTTGTAGTGAAAATTAATTTTCTACATATTATTTATGGCGTAATGAAGAAAATATTATTGATTTTTTGTATGGAATGAATGTATTATTTTTTTTCCATGCAAGTACCTACATAGGTAGGCACTGAGTGGGACATATATACCTACTCAATAATCAAACACATTTTTAAAAAGGAAAAGGCATTGATTTCTTGATAAAGTTTCAAGAGCATTTTATATGGCAGTAAATATAATAAGTTATTTATACTCCTGGAAAAAAAACAAGGAAACTGCAAATACAATAATAAAGACACTAGGTCGGTATGCAGAGTCAAGTACCTATGGGTTATTATTACAACAAGTGATGCCATGCCGAGGCTTCGCAGCCTCAGATAACTTTGCAGTCACTAAAACATAATTATTTTTAGGCAGGGTTTGATTATATTTTAAAAACTAACCAACACCATCTACAATTTGTATTCTTCAAATGAAAACAAATAAATATGACTGACAAAGTGTGCACTATTTTTGTCGGATTTCAACCGCTTACTTACATTTTATTGATTTGGTTTAGGCATAGTTTAATAATTGAATTTCAAATACTAACTAACAACATCTGCAATTTGCAGTGGCGAAGGGTGGAGGTAGGTTGTTGAGATCCGAAATAAATAGTGCACACTAAACTTTGTAATTAATGGTCAAAGTATTACAATCCGGTAAAATTATTATTAATACTACCTAGTTACATAAAAATAATTACTTCATTTTTAAGTGTGTACTTTCTTTCATGGCATATTAATTCATCTATGCAAAAAAGAGATTTTCGTACATATTTTTACAAAATTTACCTGGTCAGATAAGTAGTTTAAAGTTCTCTGTACCTGCGATTCGCAATAATTTGAAACTAACCATTGCCGACTCAAGTAGAAAGCCGTTACATTCACAACGACTGGTCCTACTTTTTCCGCCCCTCCCGTTGCTGTCTGTAGATGACCTGCCATTGTTCTATAGAGTGCTCATACTGACGCATATGTCGTGTTCACACAGGGAATGGTTTGATTTGAATAAATAAGTTACATGATTACACACCTTCTACAAATGTAATGCATAGATCAATGCTACCTACATATTTTTTGGAAATCGATATTACCACCGGTTTTTGTGTGAAGAACTAGTCTGACTTTGATAGCTGATGAGTAACAGGAATTTAATACACACACGATTTAGAACACTGATAATTAATATATTTGATTTGAGATTTTTTTTATAATTCAATTTGAAACGAGAAAGGGTGAATCAATATGTCAAGCAATGTGGGATCTGATTTTGACAGCTGAAAAGCAACGTTCCACTAAATAAACATTTATAAAAAATGAACATGTGATGGTTTCGTGCATTCGAGCAAAACCTCAGGGTAATGTAGAGATGGCCTATTTTTCGGCAAAATGAAGCCGTGTTACTAGCGTATAACGCACAGTAGAACAACGTTATTATTATCAACTTAACTAAGAAACGTCATACTATCGTGTTGCTTCTCAGTATAACTGCCAAATTTAAACACAACATAGTTAACAATATGTTCTATTAAAATAACTAAAAATAATTACCACTAACTTAATATTAAACACAAAAACAATACACTTCAGCAACACGTGCTCAGCTCAATTTTTTCCGGCGACGTTTTCAATTTTTTTTTAAATTCAGCCGTAGAAATTCTATCTTCTTAGAGCGGAGATATAAGCGTGCCGAATGCTTATTCATTCGAACTTATGGTTCGTTTTTGTTCAGATCTTGAGCAAAACTAAAATCTGGCAAAGGAAACTTTCTTTTACAATATTTTTGTGTGACGACTGTGCGGGGGATGAAAACATGTGTGCGGACATATTTTGGTACATTTTTGGGAACATCGCTGAAAAGTGGACCACTCGTTGCTTGTTCAAAAAGTTATGCTCAGGCTTTATTAATCTAAATTGATCTAAACAGATGGCGCTGAACTAACTCAATCGGTGGATCAGTGGTCTCTGTTTTGCTTCAATATTATACATTTAGACACCATCTTTAAAGAAGGGGATTTGCGATTCTACATACGTATAACAATGCACTGGCTGAGATAAGCGGGACATCTGCAACGAATGAACGACTGCCGCATTCAGAATAATATGCTCGATGGATTCCCAATGTCGGGAGCGACTGCAGACGACTCGACGATGGTATCAGAAGACCTAACTAGAGTCATGGAGGCGTGGTGCATTTAGGAGTACAATGATTAATTTGGGATTTATTCGTACAAAAATAAATGAAAATTGGTTTATTATTCTATACGTCTGGAATCAAATATATGTATGTAAAATTTATATGAATGTATAGAAAATGCAATGCAGAGACCGGCGAAAATGAAGATCACTGGTGCCATTTAGCTTCAGCTCTCTGATAGTGATCCCGGTTACATATAATTTGTACGGAAAACATTTCACCGTGGCACAGTTTGCCGTGAGCTTTCTTATCGGAAGGAGAATACCATATACTATACGGTCTCCAATTTTATTAGATTCAACATGAACATTTATTCAATTTGTATAGCTGATTTTGGCAAAACTCATGAATTCAAGAATAAAAACCTAACCTAAAGTAACCTAAAAAATAATCTAGTATATCGGCTATTTTCAAAATGTGTTTGCTGCTGGGTCCCTGTAAAGTGTAAACCGTCAAGAACTGTGCTTTATTTAGACATGAATTTTATGTCAGTAGTCAGTACTATAACACGACCCAAAGAGGTTGGACGGTCTTTAATATATGGCCAATTTCCGAAACAACATTACACGGTGAAGTGTAATACGGCAAACTGCATACGTATAAGTTTCCGGACACGGATGATCCGATGACAATCAGAGCTCAAACCTCCCACAATAAACTGAAATGGTGGACCTCTTACAGCCGTCTACCACCTCTTCGTAGAGGACGGGGAAGTTTGGCTAATTACGGAGGAATTTCATACAGTTAGGGAGTCTGAAACTCACTCCAGTGTACTCCAATTTGCTGCCAATCAAGGCATCTAAGCTCAGATACCTCAATGATATGTGTGAATTCATGGTATGCTTTTTATAAGGCACTATTGAGTGAAGCAGAATAAATAAAAAAACATTTTGCAGAATAATGTTATATGTGAAATTTTCGTATACAACATTCTTCCTCTAATTCACTATAGTTTTTTGTTATAAATTCAAATTCAATTTACTTTCTTCACCATTTTACATTATTAAAACTCTTAAATAAATTGTATGTTTATTGTATTTAAAATATAAATGTAAAAAAAACATAACTAACAAAAAATTATCCTTAATTTTTTGGATAATATAAAACTATATTTTATAAGATATACATCTTTTGGCCGCCTGAATAATGTCTTCAAAAGTGACCTTCCACTGTTCCTAAAGCCTCAATTACATTGAGCTTCTTTACGAGCTGTTTATTGGCGAATTTAAAAGCGGTTGATTCAGCTACTGCGATTTGATGATTACAAACAAAACTTTCCATTCGCTGAGAAGCCACAAGCCAGCGACTATTTTGACAGAACGTAGTTCGTTTTTTTACCGGGCGGTTGGTACTGCGCTCTACTGCGCAGATACAGTAGGCCCACACGCCGGCGTGTAGCGTGTAAAGTTGACCGGCTTTCAACTTTTCTCGGTAGAGTGCTTACAACCTGCTTATTAGCTTATTCGATTATTACACTGGGCGACTTTACAGGCAGATTGTAAATTCGCCAATAAACAGCTCGTAAAGAAGCTCAATGTAATTGACGCTTAAATCGTAAAGTGTTCAACCAGTGTGTGCTTCCCGTAATCACATATACTTTTGAAACATGGACCCTAAGTAAAAGAGAGATCCAGAAACTTAGAATTGCACAACGTGGTATGGAGTGGTGCATCCTGGGCATAACGCGAAAGGACAAAAAGAGGAATAAGTGGATAAGGAAGCAGACAAGGGTTTGCGTAGTGATAGAGTTCATTAAAAGCCTCAAATGGAGATGGGCTGGACACATAGCTCGAAGAAGAGACAATCGTTGGACAAATTTAGTCATCCAGTGGTATCCAAGAGCTACAAAACGTCCGCAAGGTAGACCTAGAGGCCACTGAATCGATGAAATGATAAAGTTCTGCGAAAGTAAATGGCAACGCAACGCACAGGACCGAGATAAGTGGAAGCAGTTTGAAGAGGCCTTCATCCAGCAGTGAATAGATTCAGGCTAATGATGATGATAATGACATAAAATCGTTAAATTATAACTCAATTTCAATCAGAGTATTACTGTGGTCCTAGTTTACCTCAAATGGTACGCCAAGGTATTCCTTATTTGTTTTGTTAGCATTCATTTATAAGCAATTCTTGGCTCAGCGACGTAAGTATCTCCCACGTGGATAGTCATATCTCCATCACGTGGGCTAATTAAGACTGCATACAACCTCGGAAGGCTCGAGAATGAAACGCATGCCCAGCATTTCTGATCAGGCACGTATTTCAATCCCTCACATGTTTATCCATACTTTGCCGTTTAAATGGAATACAATATAAATCAGCGGCGCGGGTAAGTACCTTTACACATATTAATAGGTTATATGTTTCAAAACGAGACCACCTTGTTACCAACATAAACGTTCACTTTATTTTTAAATGTTTAATTTTATTTTTGCCATTTCTCGTGCTATAACTTTTAAAAAATGGGTAAAGGTACCGTGTGAATGTCTAAAATGAAGATTTTTCGCGTATCTTTGCGACCTTTGTCTAAATAATCTATAGACTTTGTAGAAAAGATGTACCTATATGTTATTATGATACCTTGTTTTTTCTCATCTTATAAACATTAATGACCACATAAAATATATTCCAGTCGAACTCGGTTATTACGATCTCGGATGTAATGAGGAAGCATTCGTTGACATTTGGTATATGATTTTATCCATACATTTATTCACTGTTATAACGAGCAACTTATCGGATATACCGAGCTAAAATACTGTTAATGGGTCGATCGTTTAAAAGTATTTCGACTTTAAGCAATAAAATCTGATCGGACAGGATGCCGCCGGGGGTCGGAGTAAGTTTATGACACTAGTTAAGTGTCTGTTTATCGTTTTCGCCGACAATAATGAAAAAGTATCCACCCACATGGTTTAAAAATTCAAGGTTTGTGAAGTTTGTAGGTACCTACCAGCGTTCAATACAATAAACAACTTCTTTTGTAGTTTAAGAAGGCCATGCTTGTTTCGGGGATTTTTACGATGGTTTACAGGTTTTTTATTTTCGACGTTTTTGTCCCGCTCATTTAAAAATACCTATTCTCTGATATAACGAGTACTGCTTATAACGAGCAAATTCAGTCGGTCCCATCTTCCTCGTAATAAGCAAGTACGACTGTAATACCAAAAATTAGTATTACTTACTTATAAAATTAAGAATATAGTCATATTTCGTATACCAGATGTCTTCTGATATAATACATTTTGTTTAATTATCGTTTTATACACGAGCATTACCTATACCTTGAATTTAAATTTGATTTAACATTGTATAGCAGTCATAGTAACCCTAATAGTGATCCCTGAGGGAAAGGGAGCGAAAGGCAATTGATGCCATGGAAATGTGGTGTAAGCAAGGCCTGAACAAAAACGACGCATAAGTGCGAGTGAGAAAGTATTCGGTACCCTTATAATCTCTGCGATACGCGCTAGAGTAAGATAAAAGGTTTACATATCTAGGAGATGGTTTGCTACGGTGTAGCCGGCAAATCTTAGCTTATTGCATAACTAAGCGTCGATAACCGTGTTGCTAAAATTGCTATTTTTTGTGTTGAACATAAAGTTAGTGGTAAATATTTTTAGTTAATTAAGTAGAAAAGATGGTTTTGTGTGTTGTATTAAAATATGGTAGCCGTACTGATAAGCAAGAAGATGGTATTACGTTTCATAGGTAAGTTGATACATGTTCGTGATAATTTATTTGTATAATATTATATATTAATATCAGTGACCTAGTGTTTCTTTAAAATAACTTAAATTATGGATATCTTTACCTAATGGTTGCATTTTGACCGCTTAAAAATACTATATAACGTAAAAAAAATAGAAAATTATATTTTAATTCTGAGCGTCTAGTGCGAGCACTTTGGGCGAGCACTAGCGAAATGATCTATGGTCTCGAAAATTTGTAGACAAATGCGTTCGCTCGCCCACAAACCAAACGCACGGCACGCGGCTTCATTTAGCAATGCAACAGGTGGCGTCTAGATGTATCTATAGTCTATGGGTGTAAGCATTGAATGCTTCATATTTCTTGGACTGAGCACAAGACGAACCACCAGAGACTCCGGATACAATAACGGCTCTCGACAATATTTCTGAGATGCATTCTGCAGTTTTTCGCCATATTATTCGACGCGGAGTTGATCACCTACAGAGGTTGGTGGTGTTGGGTAGGTAAAAATTCACACTTATTGTGTTTCATGAACAATGCACTTACATGAGTCATATAAGCTATTTCTTTTACCTTCTTCCTACGATTCCTGATAATCCTTTGTGCATAGTTCTTCTGTTATTATCGATCTGCATAACTTTATATTCAAGCAACGTACTGATTTCTCGGAAACAGAGAATGTCAAAGTGTTCAAAAACATTGAATGATTAATAACTGTAGAAAAAACTATTTTTTATGTAGGTATCCAACATAATATAAATAGTATCTATAACCCATCCAATTACGTACGAAAACAATCTATCCATACTATCAATACAATTTTTGGTTTTGGTTATTCGGTCATAACTCGAAAATTTCTTGACTACTATTGACAAAACTAGCACAGAATTTAGATTTTATTATTGGTATCGTTTTACTAGATTTTTCTCTCGTCTCTCGATATTTCAAAAGAAACTTTTCAAAATAAAAGAACTAAAAATATGAATTGAGGCACAGATAAAGAAATAATCATTTTTGTGTTGTGTATATTTATCTCGTTATTCTTTCCATATATCAAGCGGATGAAACCGTGGGCAATCGCTATGTAGGTAAATTATTAGGTACGAGGGTGGGTCAATAATTCCTTAGAAAAAAGCATTAAAACAGTTTTTATTTTTGTATTTTTTTTTTATTTCTCAACATAATCTCCTTGGAGCTCAATACACTTGGTTAGACGTTTCTCAATTTTTTTTAAACCGTCAGAAAAATAAGTTTTCGGAAGGTCCTCAAAATAAGCATTTGTCCGATCGATGACTTCTTCATTTGAAAAAAAACGTTGTCCACTTAGCCATAACCTTACCAGCTGATTTTACGGTTTTCGCCTTCTTTGGACATGGTTTGCCTTCGCAATCCACTGCTTTGACTGTTCTTTCGTCTCGGGAGTATAGTGGTGTATCCATGTTTCATCTACAGTCACAAAGCGACGAAAAAATTCATCCGGATTGCGTTGCATGAGCGACAACAGGGCTTTAGAGGCCACCACCCTATTGCGTTTATTGTCGACTGTAAGCAAACGCGGCACCCATCTTGCAGAAATATTTTTCATGCCCAATTTGTCATGTAAAATAGAAATGACGCTACCTTTTGAGATCCCTGTAACCTCAATTATCTCACTCAACTTTAATCTTTGGTCACTTAACACCATATCGTGGATTTTATTGATCATTTCTGGTGTAGTCACCTCTACAGGACGTCCTGAGCGTGGTTCATCCTTTGTTGATGTACGACCACGTTTAAATTCATTTAACCAGTTATAAATAGTTGCAAGTGAAGGAGCAGATATGCCGTTAACTAAATCCAACTCATTTTTTATTTCCTTTGCTGTTAACCCTTTTATATTAAAATGTTTAATAACAGCTCTAAAATCAATTTTCTCCATTTTCCACAAGCAAATTTTTTTTTTAAATTTACGAGAAACACACAACAACCCGACCAATCTGATTGAAACTTCGCAGCATACTGAATCGGTAGTGCCGTTGCATGAAAACAAACCGCTTACAGTACTAGTCGCGCCACCTGTCGGCTTTTCTAAGGACTTATTGACCCACCCTCGTACCTAGGTATAAATTATACACATTTTGTGGTGTGATTTTAAAACACTACATCAAATTAAATAATCCAAAAATGTACTTACTACAATCATTTTAATATTTTATGTGCTTCCACCATCAAATAAATTAGGTACCTACCTATAGGTCTTAACTGGAAATCAATCAAATCTGGCGATAATAATTATAGAAATTTCAGATTTTGGCGGCTATTTTAAAATGGTGAAATATCAAGTTTAACTAACTGCAAATGAGGGAATGGGACGATTTGGCACCGCGAACTGGCCTCCGCCGATTGGCCTCCGGTAATTGGCCGCCGGTACAATCGGACGCCGGCCCAATTGGACGCCGACCCAATTCGACGCCGACCCAATTGGCCTCCGGGAGGATTGGACGCCGCACAGTTGAATTAAATGCGCAAAGGAATAGACGTACGTTACGATTTGTTGGAGTAAATAAGCAAGTCAGTTTAATATGCTTCTATCTTCTCAGTAGTCGTACCTTATACATTTTGCGCTTGACACATTTTTAATACAGATTGAGAAAAATTATTATGCCTTATGATGTTTATTAAAAGAAAATAATTCTTCCCTCGCTAAAACTTAAATATGTGCATAATCAATTAATTTATTGTCTATACATGGATACTTATTTATATTTACAACAAATATTATTAATAATGTTAGATATTAGAATGAAAATTACATTATATTTCAGCGTTTTATCGACTTAATATTATAATAAAGCTTAAACATGTATATTATTATGCATAAATGCGTATTTTAAGATAGTATGAAATTACAAACAAAATATTAAGTAAGTTATCTGCTAAGTATAAATGTTTCAGTAGTTTGATTGATAAACTACTTAGGTACTGGGTGCCGGACGAAATCCCGAAGACCGAAATCCTGAATGGCCAAAATCCTGAAAAATAAAAAATACAAACAACAATAATTGCGCAATCTTGAGCGCAATTTTTGTGAGAGAGACAAATCCCATTTTTGCGGAAAATGAGTTTTTCCGATTGCGCAATTTTTGTAGAACGAATGGATTTTGTGTTTTTTTTATATTTCCACAAAAAATGGGTTTTGTGTCTCTTGCAAAAATTGCGCAATTATTGATGTTTGTATTTTTTTTATTTTTCGGGATTCCGGCCATTCGGGATTTCAGCGTTCGGGATTTCGGTATTCGGGATTTCGGCTTTCGGGATTTTGGCCATTCAGGATTTCGGTCTTCGGGATTTCGTCCGGCACCTAGTACCTAAGCAGTTTCAATCAAACTACTGAAACATTTATACTTAGCAGATAACTTACTTAATATTTTGTTTGTAATTTCATGCTATCTTAAAATACGCATTTATGCATAATAATATACATGTTTAAGCTTTATTATAATATTAAGTCGATAAAACGCTGAAATATAATGTAATTTTCATTCTAATATCTAACATTATTATTAATATTTGTTGTAAATATAAATAAGTATCCATGTATAGACAATAAATTAATTGATTATGCACATATTTAAGTTTTAGCGAGGGAAGAATTATTTTCTTTTAATAAACATCATAAGGCATAATAATTTTTCTCAATCTATATTAAAAATGTGTCAAGCGTGAAATGTATAAGGTACGACTACTGAAAAGATAGAAGCATATTAAACTGACTTGCTTATTTACTCCAACAAATCGTAACGTGCGTCTATTCCTTTGCGCATTTAATTCAACTGTGCGGCGTCCAATCCTCCCGGAGGCCAATTGGGTCGGCGTCGAATTGGGTCGGTGTCCAATTGGGCCGGCGTCCGATTGTACCGGCGGCCAATTACTGGAGGCCAATCGGCGGAGGCCAGTTCGCGGTGCCAAATCGTCCTAGACCCGCAAATGAGCATTTACCACCAGAAAATACATGCCGAAACAGAAAATCTATAAAATCAGGTGAACATTATATACCTACCATTGACGTCATGTTGGCGGATATCTTGGTATTTTATAACTTTCAAATTGGTAAACATCGAATGTATAAATACTTTAACTTATTACATATTTCATACATTATTAATTAAAAATATTGTTAATGATTTAAATGAAAGTAGGTACTCGTACATATTATCTATTTTTTTTTTTGAATAATAATATCTACCTATATCTTTTAATTGCGATGGTAATATCACAATAATTATTGATTCAACATTTATATGTAAATAGTAGTAATTCTTTTAATTTCTTTATAACTAATTAGTTTGAAGAAGGCTTGAAAGTGGGTCGATTGCCTGGGCCCTGTTCTAGTATAAGTACGGCTTTATGGTGGAGTAAGGTAGTTCAAAAAAAAATATTGAGACTTCTTTAATTGATGTTATATGGATACGTCATATTGCAAACGTGTAGATCTCTTCACTTTGTTTGAACTCGTACACTATTATATGTATCAGACACAAAAACTGACGATAGCCTCATCATACGCCCAATAAAAACCGGGTGCTGTGTAAGGTGAATTTGTTTGGAGGGAACTATATTTGTGATAATAAGAGTAATATTGGGATTCGTACACAGAAGCCTAGAATAACTGCGTATGTTAACCCTACCTCACGATTTCATTTTTTTATATTATATATGGCCACACTTTGACAATAGCGTACGATTGTCCAGGTGTGCGTTACGCTGCGCGAGGTCGCTTTCAGCTTTCAGCAGTATCCCCAAGTCGAGGACAAGAATCCGCGTCGTCCCGCCAAAAGATAAGCGCGGGAGATTCATAAATCGAACGGCGGCTAAGTGAAACCGCGTGTACCAAGCTGATTTGGCTGATTCGGCTGATTCAGCACATTCCCGATTAGGCACGACTTAGCTCTCTCGGTGACATTTCCTTTTAGTTTATATCTTGTCGTCGTATAAGTTATTCATATACATATTATATTATGTTATATTCGCGGAAAATTAGCCGCCGTGCCGTAGACAATTGAGCACAGACGAAAATATTTTATTTTCAACAAAATTTTAACGTGGTTTTGCGGTGTTACGTAATTAGTAGCAATTTGTAACAGTTATAACGGATACGCTTAAATAAATGATATCCCATTACCAAAGATAAATTAGAACAGATTTACAGGCATATTAGAAATTTGCCTCGCCGTGTGGAGCGTTGGAGCGGAGCTCGGAGCAGAAGCACGGAGCGGTGGAGCAATGGTGTTTTACCCGGAGCAGGGGCGGAGTCGGAGCACCGAAAATTTGTAGTGCTCCACTGCTCCGGATGTTTTTTTTATTGTTATTAAATTTTCGTCCTAAAATCCAATGAACATATTATTATTTTTGACACTTTGCAATAGTTGAATTATTTGAAATAGGTACTGCCGAGTGATAAATGACCTCCCCTTTTTTGACAGAAGAGGCAGATAATGAAAGACGATTTGTTGATGGAAATTTTGATTAATAGAATTATTAATGAAAACGGCGAATAATAAACCTATTTTCAAAACTACTTATTTTTTAATGTTTATATGCATATTATAATACATATTTAAAATTTTACCCGGAGCGGAGCAAACCCTGGAGCAGAGCTGAAGTAGAGCAACTCAAAAAAAGGTCTGCTCCAACCCTCTCGAAAAATGTCAGTTACTGATTCTAATAATCAATGATCGTAAATTGAAGGGATCAAAAATATTGACACCGAATAATTCGAGTTTACGCCATCGAATCAAATAAGTGGCAGCACTAAATTGGTATATTACTACATTATTAATTTATTTGGAAAAGACACATTAAATACATAACGAATTATTAATTCAAGACGTCACCACATGACATTTAGAATAAAAATTACAGATTAATCAAATTAGTAGAGAGAAAAACAAACCAAATAATAATATTATAGCAATAGAAAAAAAAACAATAATTATTCAAGAAAAATATAAATTATAAAATAAAATATAATTTTAAAAACAAAATACATCGCTAAAAATGTCAACATCCCTAGGGAGTGCATTGACCAGCTACACAACCCTCGCTACTTACATGAGGAAACTGTTTTCACCCAAAATAAATCATGGCTGCGACCACGCAAGTAATTGACTTATTAAAGCAACAACCATAAAGTAAACAAATATCTTGTAAGGGGGGAAGTATTATACAGATAAAGCAATAGACTCTATCAAAGTTAAAATCAATCAATAATCCGTATATTTTTTAGAAGTATGTATTTTAGTTGAAGGTTTTGCTAGCGTACAGCATTTATATACTATTTTATTTGGAGAATATTAATTATTATGGTACCTACCTAATTTGCAAGGGTTTAGAATCACATGGGCATAGATTGGAGTAGGTACATAATAAAAATAATGATTTTATGTATGAATACTGTGTATCACCAATAAATGTGTCGCTAGATTTCAAAATTAGCCATGTATAGGAGAAAAACAGCTTTTTTGTTTCCTCGTGCACACAGTCGCAAGGGTGAAAATTTATAGGTATTATTCCAGTTACAGAATGTTTAAAATTAAGGGGGGACATGCTCGTCGAAGGTCAAAATTGAGTTTTTATTGTATTTTCAAACCATGATCCTGGACACTCCTTAAACGTTGTAGATAATCTATTTATATAATTTTGAAGCCTTATTATCCTTTATAGTTATTTTAAACATTTGATGACAGCATGAAGTATTTTTGTTACATAAAATAGTATTCTTTTAAACCTCTCGCTCTAATGTTTTAGAATATAGTCATATTTCGGTACATAACTGTGCAGTGGTGTTAAGATTTTTTACATTTATTAATTTTTAAACGCATTTACAAAACCATTAGTATAATTTATTACGAGATAATTTTTGTAAAATATTCACGATAAAAAATTATTTTGATAATCTCTGTGATCCCAAATTTGACAAGAATTAGGCATTTTATTATTCAAAAAATCGGCAAGATTAACACATTTGAAGATGATTCTAAAGATACTTATTATAAGCTATGTCTTTGACCATTCAAGTGTGATAAACATCTTATGAATAATGATTGCTTTATAATAATTATTGACATAAGAAGAAGGTAGTGTTTTTTTGAAATACGCCATTTCTTTTGTCATTCCCTAGTCGTTAAGCTACAACATACGGCCGTAGCCATAAAATGACAAACTATAATTAAAGTAGGGAGTAAAATTATGTTAACGCGCGTGTTTGACCATGTACCTAACCGAATTTTTTTTTAATTTTTTTTAAACGGTACATGTTCAAACACGCGCGTCAATATCATTTTACTCCCTACTTTAATTATAGTTTGTCAATTTATGGCTACGGCCGTATGTTGTAGCTTAACCACTGGGGAATGACAAAAGAAATGGCGTATTTCAAAAAAACACTACCTTATTCTTAGGTCAATAATTATTATAAAGCAATCATTATTTATAAGATGTTTATCACACTTGAATGGTCAAAGACATAGCTTATAATAAGTATCTTTAGAATCATCTTCAAATGTGTTAATCTTGCCGATTTTTTGAATAATAAAATGCCTAATTCTTGTCAAATTTGGGATCACAGAGATTATCAATATAATTTTTTATCGTGAATATATTACAAAAATTATCTCGTAATAAATTATGCTAATTGTTTTATAAATGCGTTTAAAAATTAATAAATGTAAAAAATCTTAACACCACTGCACAGTTGTGTACCGAAATATGACTATATTCTAAAACATTAGAGCGAGAGGTTTAAAAGAATACTATTTTATGTAACAAAAATACTTCATGCAGTCATCAAATGTTTAAAATAACTATAAAGGATAATAAGGCTTCAAAATTATATAAATAGATCATCTACAACGTTAAAGGAGTGTCCAGGATCATGGTTTGAAAATACAATAAAAACTCAATTTTGACCTTCGACGAGCATGTCCCCCCTTAATACGATCCACATTATTAGTTTTTTTTATTTAATATGCGTGTCTGAAAATTTGTACGAATGCAGAATATGATCGTTTCACAGTTTCAGCTGTTGTATTATTAATATACCTATAACCGTATTGTATCGATATTAAACTCATGTCCAAATAAAACACTTAAAACATTCGTAATAAAAACAACCGGAACACAGGGGAAAGATCTGAAATAATATGTAGGTACATTGGTAGAGCGTAACTTGTCAGCCTATAATATCGTGGATCCAAGGTTCGAATCCTGAGTTTGGTAAATACACAATATATATTATTGTTTTTTAAATTTTTGTTTTGAGTCAAAGTATGAACCTAACATGTTGAGCATTTCATTTAAAAAAAATTGTAAAACAAAGCCCCACTCTGTGGAGACTCACATTATGATCTAAGGCTGCAGAAACGCGGCATTGCAGTGGATGTGCATCGACACAGCGTCTTATTTGATTCCAATTATTGCATCATATTAGAATCACCAATATGATTTATTTTATCCAATTGGTGATTCTAATTGGATGCAATTGGAATCAAATATGACTGGGGTCGACGCATGTCTACGCACGTTAAATGCAATGCCGTGTGTTCGCGCCCTTATTAAGATCAGACATGGTCAATATAAATATCAACTGCTTAAGGGCACACATGCTTACCTAGAGTTTCTGTTTTTTCATTTAAAGTTGAACTATGACATTGAATACTAGGTATGATTTTTAAAGTGAAAGTGATATTATGTTACATCTCTTTTACGCATGCTAATATGATTAAAAAGTTTTTCTTTCTCTTTCTGTCACATTCGAATTTGATTACCAAAGTTTAAACATTTACTATGCGTATTAGCTGACGTGCTTCGTCGTTTACAAATTATAACATGAATTTAAAAAATATATGTATTTATAATATTAAATATATTTTATAATGTACACAGATTTTTTTAACAACTATATTATATATACTTTTATTTATTTGTCGCATATTCAAAATGTTCTTGCTATATTAAAATCTTTTTTTTAGCCGGCCAAGTAAATCCGTATTTTTGGCCATAGACTAATAGAAAAAACTCTCTGCTGTCAGATTATGTTGATAGCAAATTGCAAGATACCTAACGAAGGAATTGTGTTTTATATCAGGAATAAGAAACACTATCTGTAAGTACAATATTATGTTATTTATTACTGTAGTAGTATTCTGTGTGTTTTGCATATATTATTCAAGTGTTAATTTATTGTTTTCTTAGTCTACACATACTTTCAATGTTTCATAATTCCGACTACTTTTTTTGAGGTTAGTTGCGTGGTTAGTTTGGAGGTTATTGCGAGAATGCCTGTGATTTCATATTTATTTGTTTGATATAATCTAAGGCGTTCTAGTTGTTATTAAACATGTTACCTACCTGATTACTTTATTTTAGTTAATCAATCTTTTTTGATGCTTTGTATTATCACTAATCCGTTTTAATTACCATTCTTCAAACAGTCGCACACTATAAAAGATTAAAAATCACACTATTAACAGTTCATATGTTATGTTTTTTGCAGATGGAGAAAATGTCTACCGAGATCTTTGCTTGTCGACGGTTTCATATGAATAAGATGGAATGAAATAAATCTTTTAATTAATAATGAAATAAATCCGACTTTCGGCGTACGATCCGAACATGGCGTGATTCATATAATATTATTTATGACGTAGACCATCAAGCATATATACCCATTTTATAGATTTAATAGTACAATTACAAAAGGTAAATATAAAGTGACTAATGTTTGTAACCTATAGCTATATCTATCTCGCATACATATTTAAAAAATAAAACAATTTTATAATTACATTTTTGCACTAAATTTATTATCGATAATGATATAAAAGTTGCTAAATTGATTCATAATATTCTAAAATATAATATAATTTTGCATATCAGTTACTTGTATCATATCAGGTATGTCATTTGGTAGAGCTTACTCTCCAAGTCTTTTCTTTTTCATCCTCAATATCACTTTGATATTAGAAACATTGTCTTTCTAACACCATTTCAAAGACTTTAAGTTTTCTAGATGCTGTATATTAATTCTTCTCTTCGGCTATATCTGCATCTTAGTTGCAGCATATGGATACAATGCGGCGCCTCCAAGAATCTCTGTCACTCTAGTTTTTTTGCATCGTTCCAGGTCATACTAGCAGCCCGTAACTCCGCCAGATATGCTATATAGATAGTATTTAGCGGCCATCCAGGACGCCGGAATCCGGTTGGCTTGAAGAACAGGCAAACCAGATTGGGATTCTCTTCAGGCACTCGCAGCACGTGGCCGGGCCAGGTACAAAGTTGCGTATTCACTCTCAACGTGATGCGAGGCTATTTGGTGCGTTCTTTTATCTCCCGTTACTTCTAAAATTACCGCACACCCAGTATCCGTCGTAAACATCTGTTCTCGAAGCTCAGTATACGGTTGCTCGGAGCCTTTGTAAGGTGCCATGACATAAAAACTAGTAAGATATTTAAAATAGCTGCTAGAATGAATACATTGTTGAAAGGAAATGAAAACTGATAATATGATATATCAATTAATTTGTCCATCTGAAGTTGTAGATATCAGTTAATAATTATGTGTTATACCAGTAATTAAATGCTGACTTCAAATGAAAATTGACTATTAAATATTGAAATAATATATTACCAGTTTTGATTTTTTTAAGTACTATACTATATCCATGGTTCATATTACAATGTCATAGTAAAACTTAGAAGAATAAAATATGTCGTAAGACGAAATCAATCTTGGGGTTTTAATATAAGTTAAATAAATAGTACACAGCTAATTTGTTATTACTTTGAATACATGCCATGTCTTTACATCAATAAAAAACAGAAAAACAATTTAATAATGTATAAATATTTATATAAGACTTAACAACGTCTAGTTAGACACGATGACCTCCATTTAATTTCCTCTTATTTTAAAATTCACCAAGATATATCCTAATAAGTAGGTAAGTATATTACATTTGTACATATAATAAGTAAATCAAGTACTTAACATAAATAATTATACTGTAAAATTAAATTACAATTGAAGCAGTATATATGGACCCCACAGAGTAATTAACAATATAATAATTTATATAATTATATCGGGTATATACTATATTGACACAATTTAATGAAGTCTATTTTTCTTGGTACCTACGTTCAATGATAAATGTTGTTTTATATTGTAACATAAACAATGGTAATATGCATTGATCTTTCTGATTTTTAAACTGTGATATCTATTTTATATATCTATTGATTTCTATGTGTATTATTGATACATTATTTATTTCAAATACAATAATTTCAAAACTAACAGTAAATAATATATAGAAAGCGTCATGTTGTTTAGTTGGAACATCTACTAGGAAATTCCATCCAATCCAAATTCAATTTTTACCAGGTGGGTACTTGTAGGTCAGTTATTTTTGGAATAAAATGAATCCCTTAAAAAATATGAAATAAGAATAGAATGATAAATATTTGTGAAAATTTACCAAATCAACATGTTTAACGTGAATATTTTCACACTAAAATGATAAATATTGTTAAGAAAATATACACAAACAGTTCATTCAGAAGTTATGACGTTTAAAAGATCCCGCGAGTTAACTCGTGCGTGGCACTGATCAGTTATGAGGTGATATCAGTTATAATCATTTATGAGGAATGGTTATAAGCCATTGGCACAACCAATTTGGTTTTTGACCTTGAGAACAAAATGTACTTTTTACACGGAACCAAAACTCACGGCTGCAGAGACGAATGCTTATACAAAATATGGCGCAGTGGAATCGCCAGCAAGATCTGCAGGTATCATTATTTAGATGTAAGTATACATATTATTTTGAATTTCATAAAATTACACTCGTTCTGGGTGTCTCGTAACAGTAAACTATATTAGTAAATTAGATATATCTTGATGAACTATAAAATAGTGATGTAATATAGACTTGTTGAAAATATATTAAGCATAATAAAATTTAAAATAAAAATTTAGAAATTCAGCCTTTCTGGTTCTCTAATATTCATAGATCTACTGGTTCTGGGATCTACTATTTCTGGCAGTAGACAATTCATATAAAAGTGATATATCTTTTTTTCAATCTTTTCAATCCAAAATGTCTCGTCTTTTTTGATTAATTCTATTTTAACAGGAAAATTATGTCCCGTCCAAACTCCAAATAAACAGACATCTTTCTTAGTAATATGAAGCTGCCCCTGAATCTGGAAGTACCAATCGTGATTTTTATCTATTACCATATTCCTGTCTTTATCTACTTTCCAAAATTTAATTTTTTTCTGTACAATAGCTTCATCTGCACTTATTCCAGCAGCTGAGAAAGGACATTTTATTTCAATAATTGTATCATCATCGCTGATGCCATCTGGCGTTGCACCGATAAAATCATACACATCATCGATAAATAATCCACATCTCTCAATCTTAAGATGATTAATTTCTAAATGTGATAAATTACAATTAAATGGAGAATCATGGTGGCTAATTAATTGAAGTTGTTGGAAAAAATATGAAAAGTCTATAATTCTACGGCCTTCTACACGGAATTTAGGGCTTGAATCTTCAATTTCATTTTCTATAATAAATTCTTCGTGTTCGTGTTCAAATGTGGGATGAAATTCTGGTTCAGGTAGTATGCTTTGAGGATTTCCATGCTCAGGCATAGTCTTCGGCAATATATCAATACTATAATACATTCAAAAATATTAGTTTAGTAGATAGTTAACAGAAAACAAAATGTATAGCTGCTATTAATTATTGTACCAGATTATAATTTTTGTCACAGACACACTAATTTCGAATAAGACATGGCACAAACATAATATAAAAATAATATAAGTACAAATGATCATTATACTTAATTGTGTGTATTAATAAGTAATACGCAAAACTTCCTTTTGCAAGATAAATAAATATTGTGAACCAAAATTTTCTGTGAAATGTGGTTTTTTCAACTATGTATAATTATGTCAAATTATAAAATAATAATTTCAAACCTTTGTGTTTTTAATGTATTAATATTTCCATCTTTTCTCCTACGTCTTTTTTTGGAACTTCCAGCCATCGGATAGTGAGTTCGTGGCATTTTTTGTAAGTACAATCGATATAAATAATTGTGATAATATTGTTAGGTACCTATGTCAAAAACCGAGGATGAAAATTTCGCATTCCCGCTGAAATAAATGACGTTCATAGTATTGCCAGGCTAAACTTTCGAAATTAAAGTTAGTTTTTAAAAAAAAAATTACATTGGAAAATATTATGTAAGTACAGGCATCCATTATTATGTTATTTGATGAAAGTATTCTTTAAAATCATCTGTATTATTATAATCTCGCAAATTCATAATTTAGTAAAAGTTAAATTTTCTGTAATATAAACATCAGTAGGTACCTAACCTATGTTGATTCATAATTTTGGCTAAGTAAAAAATATAGATATTTTTACTTCGCGATGTGTTTGGGGTGTTCTAAATAATGTAAGTATGTTTATTAATAACAAATGTGAAATTCGTAAAACCTCATGTGTATTATTTATTAAATAAAAATAGTAAAACTAATAGTAGATACAAATGGTGAAAAACTTCATTCTCTTATTTACTAAAATATCAATTCAATAATATTTTAGTAGATATGGCAATACTGGACGACCCGATATATGTCACTGAAATAAAATAAAATCTATCACAATTTATAAAATACATACCTACTACAATCATAATTATTTTGAATGTAGAGGGAGATAGTTATAGAAAGGGACAGAAAACTGATTGCTATGTTGCAATATTAGGCAAAATAGATTGCAACAGTGTTAAAAATTATAATGTATGATTTAGTATGACATAACGTAGAATTGACGCAAATACAAATTTCTTCAGATTTTTTTTTGTTTTGTCCTCAAATGTCAAAATATGTTTTCCTTTTGAATAATATGTTCGAATTTGTGTTTGTTTCGCCTATTTTTGTGTTCAATTTGTAGCATTCACTTTTATAAACATATTTTTGTACAATACTTGTGTGTTGGCGTATTTTTTTGGTCATATAAAGTTAAAATAATACCAGCTAAAGATTCCATACATCATACACCAATTCGCAGGTGGGTCTGGCGGATATCAAGATGGTCGAATATTTCGTGGAAACAGTTGTTTTAAAAAGGTCTCTATTTAGTATTATAAATTTATAACTAACAAGATATTTCATCATTTATTCAATGATTAATGATAAACCTTCTGATACGTAGCTTTATATTATTTCGTATGTCTATAATTGTAGCATATTTAAATAACAAAATGTCCACTCGCTTCCATTAGATTTAGAACCAATAGAAACTGCAAATATTATAATTATACTGAATATATTTTACTACATTATGTTTTATAACATTACAACTATCTATAATAAATCGTTTGAGATAATAATTAAGGGAAAAATTTGTCATCATCACAGCCTATTAATGTCACAAAAATATGGCTTCGTTCTCAATTATCACGTTTCACGGTTTCAAAGAATATTATTTTACGTCATAAAAATACTTTATGTAGTTATCAAATGTTTTACATAAATATTTGACGATGAATAAGCTTCATAATGATATAAATAGTTTTTCTACAAATCTTACGTACTATTCAGGCTTAACCTCTGAAAATACCAGAAAATAGCTGACATGGAACACCTTCCCCCCAAAAATGATATTCTGAATGTATTCTATACTCACACAAAATTTCAAATTCCTAAACCTATAAATAAATGCGTTATCGTTCTTCACACAAAACACCCAACTGCAGGTGCCAAATTTCCAATATCATAAGTACATAATAATGTATTTTTGTAAATGTTAAATTCCGCTCGATAGTTAAATTAATAAGTTTTCTCTCCTTCCTGGACAATTTTCCCAAATGGAGTTAGCCGGTTCGCAGATTAGGCAGTCGATATAATTATAAGTATGGTTATAGCCTTATCAAAACCGGGCTTAACTCAAAACACACGTCCTGTAGTTAGGCCTCAGTGATCTTAAGTCCCCGTTTCCAATGTTTCGAACACAATGCAATAATTATTATTACATACACTGCCATCTAAACAAAAAATATAGAAGGCCGTTATTGTACTCTCTTCAGTATGCTGCTATCTTTCGCTTGTTAAGCATTGCAAATCTAAAAACAAAACTGCAGCCAAACTTTTACCAAGCCTCAACCAGGTATCGTAAAATATTTCCAAATATAAACAAGTCAATTATTATTATCTATCGGCACAATATATACGCTTGGTCTACTTACGCATGTCAAAATGAAACAGAATACTTTAAACACCTGTCAAAGGTAACATTTTGATTGTTCTCACGCTGTTAGATGGCATGTTTTGATTACAAAACCAATCATTGCCGTATAAGGCTCCCTTACATGATGACCACATCCACTTTTTAAACGCTTCTTTGGTCAGGAGTGATAATTAAAGGCATGGAGAAATATTTAGACTGGTGGAAGAAAATAGTCGATTACACCGGTCTAATCGCAACTATTACGGGAGTTTCAACCGACGATCTGTGTTTTCGATAACGACAGTGTCGAAATAAGGATGATTTTTACATTATTATGAAAAACTTCAGAAACATACATTTTTCGGTTTGTGATCGTTATCAGTTGTCCAAAACGCGTTGTGACCTCAGAGTAATAATATAAAGAGAGTGTGTATTGTTCAGCTATATGAAGCCATGTTTCTTGCGTATAACGCGAACCGTATATCATGTTGCTTCTCAGTTGTTTTTTTTTCTTGACCATGTCCGATCCTAAGAAGATCAAAATGGCCTCCACAGAGTAGAGATTTGTATTAACATTTTTTTTTGTTTTTACGAGAAATGGATGTCAGCCACTTGCCCAACCTAATAGGTTCATAGTCTGACTTATACACAAATTGAAAAACAATATTGTGTACTTTCCATACCCAGGATTCGAACCTGGGACCCACGACGCTATAGGCCGACGCTTAAGCCGCCCCGCTATTCGCCCCTTACGGTCCACTGTTTCTCTCAGAACAGACTGAAGGCTGCCTCCAGTACTAGGGCTCGATATGGACCGGAGCGCACCGGAGCACTTGAAATCCGTGAGAAGTTCGTGAAATTGGTAAAATTATCGCTTCGTCTCGGGGAAAAAATATGACGACCGTCTAGCTACCTACATCTACCGAGCTAGATATGCCATTTAATAGAAAATCTAACACACTTATTTTTATAAAATACACATAAAATTAAATTTGATAACTATGTAAATTTCATTTCGAGCACTGCAGTAAACTCACTTCACTTGGTCACTCTTGTGCGCCGTCGCTTTTCTTTGCTTCGTTTTCCCACTAGTCTCTGCAGGTTATCCGGTCCGCGCCATTAATATATCAAAATATCCAACAAGCTGCAGAATACGTCTCTATATTGTCGAGAGCCAACACTAAAAAGTTACCTACTTAAACATAACATATATATTTGGCATAATGCGCCCCGGCACTAAGAATTATCCGACATAGAAGTCCAGCACTGTTTGAATAAAGACAAAACATGAAACAACTTTCTTGCGATAGTAATCTATGTAACAAAACCAATAAGACGTCTCTATTTACATGGCATGATAAATGAGCGGCTTGCGTGTATTCGTCAAATATGTTTGACAGAAACAATGGCGTCCGCGCGATAGATGGACTCAATTTTTGTTAGCATCTAATATAAGGTGTTCGGATCCCCTCAGAAAGAATAATATGTTGGCCATGTTCTTTTATATTTCCAGCGCATCTATTCTATACACAAGACTGTATCAGCCGCTATCGGCAGCTATCGAGGGTAGTTTTTCATATTTTTCTATCGAAGTATTAGCACTTATTGTAAAAATAATTACAATAAGCTAGTTGTAATTATTACAATAAGTGCTATGTTTCAACAGTACCTCTCTTGACTGTGCTAAATTTTAGAGCGAGATAGACAGACAGTTTTTACTGTTTAGACGGCTAAGTTATTGTAACAATTATAATACTCAATACAAACATATGAAAAACTACCCTCGATAGCTGCTGATAGCAGTCTTGTGTATAGAATAGATGCGCAGATACCAGATTGATACAAGATTTAAATAAACTGATATCATATTAGTCTGATTATGTATTAGGTTGCTAGGTAAATAATAAATTTGCGGTTTTTGTGCCTTGAATCATTTGTCATCGTATTTTTCGCAATCTGTGTGCACCTTCTTATATCTGCTTCACATCCGCCATTTCCACTAATGGTCGATCCCATAAATACAAACTCATCCACTGTTTCTACGTTTTGTAGTATACTTACTGCTAGTAGAAGGTTAGCCCGATCGACCACCATTAACTTGATATTATTCCTTTTAATAAGGAGGCCGTATTCGCGACTCTCTTTCTCTACCCGGTGTAGTAGCTCTGTGAGTTCTCTTTTATCATAAGCGATTTGCGTGGTATCATTTATCTCAACTTGTTTATTATGAAGGAAGCAATTTTTAAATAATTAAATATAAACATGAAGTTTCTTCAAACAAAATCAGATATGGCTGCTTTCTGCAGAATGAAGAGATATTTCCTATTTTGTAGAAAGCAGCCAGCCATTTGAATACAAATATATCTTAAATAATTCATATTATATTATTGACAGTTCTATAAATGTATCATTCAAAAACAAAAAAATGCACATACACATTGTGTAAAATTAAATAACCACATGTTACACTAAAGTGCTTATATCTCAGTTTATGGTTTGTGTGGACTGCCTGCATTCTGCATAACTACGCTTAATTTTCTTCAATGGAAATTTAATTTCATCGCTTAGGACAGGGATGGCAAATATGATTTGGTCGGCGTGCCAGAATAAACCGATTTTTTTTAATTCGTGGTGCTTGCCATTCCTTTTTAGGTGTACACATAATTATCTAAATCATATTTATTGAATAAAAAAACAATTAAGTACATCGATAACTATATTTTTATTGAATAAATATATATAAAAATGATACTCATAAAATGAAAGAAAATGATGAAATATAAAAACATTTAATAACAAACTAATTTTTGTTTGAGGTTTTTGTTTCATGTTATTTGCGAGACTTTTTTATATCAGGCTGATATGTCGATGGTTGCAAATTAATACTGGAAGACCTTCATCCACCAGTGGGTCGACTCCGGCTGATGGTGACAGTGTTATAAAATATTATTACATATAAGACATGAGTCAATAAGTATATTTGTGGCTACATTTCAAAATCAGCCAAGTCCACATTTAGTTATTTTTGACTTTTTGTGAATTGCTGAAGAACTACTGCTTTCTAACATAACAGAATTTATTAATTTTAAATATTCTATACTTACTCGAAATAATATAAACTTTCACCATTTTGACTGTCTATTTGAGAAAAAAAACTGTTTTTCTCCTATTCATCTATTATGGACTTGGCTGATTTTGAAATCAAGCGACACATTTATGACTGACCGAATTCCTACAGTAATATTATGTTATATTGTTAAATATAGCAAGGGATGTTTTTCTATAAATAAATAAGGGATACCTTTAGAATAAGTACTGATTGAACGTTGAAGTTAGTTTAAGAACTAGCTATATTCTCACAATATTGTAGAGGGTGCAGTAACACGAATGGCAATATTCACATCATAAAATCCATAGTTTATGATGTTGTCATTAAATATCTGCTGTATTCTCTACACAGATTATTATATCCTTAGATATTCTCTTTTTGATTGACATCTAGCGAATATAAAGATGACTCTTGTTTCAGACGCCATACCAATAAGTAATGTTAAATATCTGTTAAAATCGTTAATTAATACTAATTTTGGAAAATTATAGCAGCCTGGTTAAACCATGCAATAACATTGATATTAAATCACGGAGACTTTCTGCATAGCTCAATACAAACAATTATTTTCTTCGATTGCTCAATTTTTTCACAAAACTACATACAATAAATGTTCACGAATATTCTCAGAATAGAAATAATATAAAACTGATGTGCCATAATAACTGAATATCTTGTATACTCCACTCCATGTGAAGAATCCGGCGGTGATTCAAAAACGCCGACAAAATTGTGTACTACTTCCAAACTATATTAAATATGATAATCTACGCTGGAGACACTAGGTACCTTGAATTAAGTATAATACACTTATATATTATGCCAGATAATTAATTATTGTATAACATCGTCATTACAATCTGATGCACTGCTGGACGAAGTCCTATCTTAGCTCCTTTCACTCTTCTCAGTCCCTAGTTATCCCAGCTTTTTCTTTAAGCCACGGACATCCGCTGAACTTTATGAGTTCTGTCCGCCACGTTTTATGTCATTTTGGTAGTTTATTAACCCGTTAGATATGGTTTTGTAAAAGCATTTAAAAATTAATAAAACTAAAAAATCTTAACACCACTGCACATGGATGTACTGAAATATGAATATATTCTAAAACATTAGATCGAGAGGTTTACAAGAATATTATGTTATGTAATAAAAATACTTTAACCAGTCATCAAAATGTTTAAAATAAATATAAGATTCTTTCCTTCAAAATTATTTTTTGCTTTGTTTTTTGTTTTGCTAAGCTGATTTACCTATACTTTTTATTCTAAATGTCATATTGTGAACGTCTTGAATTAATAATTTGCTATATGCTCAATGTGTCTTTTTAAATAAATAAAGAGAACAAAATTAATGGAGGACTATAACAGTGACAAGAAAATAATTTGACCGTCTCAGCTAAGTAAGCCATAACGAAAATTTAATAAGTATATTCTATAAAATATACATAAAATTAAATAAATATGTTGATATTTTTGTAAAATTATCGAGCGTTCCGGTTCGTACAATTTTCAATTTCGAGCGCTGTAACATACGACTTCTAAAATCTTTATGTAATAACAGAACTACCTTGTACTAAAGAGCGAGGGTATGATTTATAATAAATTTATAAAAAGTAAAATACTAAAGAGACTTCGCGCAATTTTTATTACAACGTTTTTCTTAGCTCGTATTCTTATTTGTCCGGTGATTGTTTGTCCGGTACAGATCTTCCAATCGATTTTTAACTAACTTCCCGACTAGCTATACATTTGAAACTTTTATAATATATCAGAACACGATGCCAATGCATTTTTTTTAATACTTTTAGCCATCCTTAAGTAGAATTGATCTCATTTTCAGTTAATTCTGTTTTGTATGAAAAGTTATTTCGGAAGAAATCCGTAAAAAGTAAAACTATTATTGGTTGCTAAGTGGGTCCTAGCAACTAAATTATAATATTAATATATACGAGCGTTACTATGGAAATCAATATGACATTTCTGTATTATATCTATCAAGTACAATTTTTTTTGATCGTTTAAGCTAGTCAAGTCAAGTGTATATGATTCAACAGAAAATTTAAAAACGTTGTACATAAAAAGTTCTTTTTATCTTGTAATTATTTCAACACAACACAAAGAAATCGATACAAAGTATAATTTATGTTGTAAACAAATGTGTGCACAACCGGAACTCTTGCATGAGACGAGGTTTGCTTGATAGAAAAAAATGGATACATTTTTGAAGCATCGTGACCAATAAGGAATTCAAGCGGATGTCAATCTCGGCACGCTTATCGAGATTACAGATTTTTTCGACCATTTGTCGACTTCACAGAAGTCTCTTTTTGTGCGAGATAATATCCAAAAGCTATTTGCAATGGATTCTATAAGACCGGTGGACTCAAAATGGCGGTGTTTTCTCTCCGTAACGTCACTAAAAACTTGTAACATGAGATACCTATAGCGTTTTTTACGTTATTAAGTTCACTTGGTTATACTATTATGTTCAAGTCAATTCAATGTGTTATTTTTTTTAAATGTTATGGACATTAGTAATTGTTATTATAAGACATTTGCGACATGGCATTTAAAAGAAATGTAAAATAAATTTTCAAAATACAAAGTAAACGTTTATATGCAAAAAGATACTGATGCTTATTGGATCAATAGAATATTCAGATGGCAGAAGGGCCCATCTGCATTTTATCTATTTTCAAGTTTTCCTCTACAAACGTTGTTAAATAAATCAATCTTCAATTTGGCAAAAGAACACATCTGTCAGTGCATTACAAACCAAATGCCACAAGTTTTTTCGAGCCAGGCACACGCATGATTTACATCATGCACGGATTGACAGACAAAGTCAAAAGACATGGCCATTTTTATACTAAGAAATTGGTACAATTTTATAAAAACTACATCTTAAAAAATGTTTCTATTTAAATACTCATTCTCATAATAATCGTATTTTTTTTTACTACCAATCGGAATAAGAATAAAATGAGGCATCTGCACCTAACAATTGCAAAAACATTTCGATGGCAAAAGGGCCCATTTGCCTTATATTGCCGCATATTTTTTTCTCAAACTAAACCTACAACAAAATAATTCTAAAATTGTGTGTAGGTATATCACTCAAATATTTTCTTCGCTAGATTGAATTGAAATCTTATTATTGCTCTCCTCAATATTCTCTAAATTTACAGATGGGCCCTTCTGCCTTCTGACTATCGAGATACGATTATGATCTCAGATTAAATTAGATTAGATACATTTTAAACAGCTCTCGAAATGGAAAAAAGTACAAAACGGAGCCCGAGATAACTTTCCAAAAATACTAAAATGTCTTCTATTTTTTTATATCTATCTTGGACGGATATATGCATTAAACTTCTGATATGTATATAATACTGAATATTAGGACAAGTCGACCATATCAGCGCTGCAGGCGTAAAACCTTTAATATGTTGTCTAAGACGTATTCTGCAGTTTTTTGGACATATTGTTCGGCATGGACCGGATAACCTGAAGAGACTGATGGTTTTTGGTAGTTACTGGGGGCAGCCTTCACTCTGTGCTGAGAGAAGCAGAAGACTCGGATGGATGTAAAGTCTTGGTCGGTCAGAAGATGATGGAATTTCAAGATGACCATGACCACGATCCTCAACCAACAACGAGGAAACGAGGAAACGACCAAGAAGGGGAGTATGTAAAAAGTATATTACAATATAAAAGAACAATCTGCCTAGTTACACAGACTAATAATTATTAATACCTGGACAGCTTACCAGTTACAGTTTACCCATCAGCTTACAGTCTAACTCCACCCTTCGCCACTGGCAAGTAGGTATATAATATAAAGGTAATTAAATATTCTGTATGTTTGTTGTTTTATTTTATAACTTGTTTTAAGTACATACCTACTGTTTATTTTAACATTCGAAACAAGTGAAGCGACGTATAGTCTACAGTGAAATTTGACAGGCGGACATAATCGTTTTGTGAAAAATTAGCCACATTCACGTATGACAGGCATTTAATACGCCAAATCAATCAGCAAGGCGTATTCATTTAGACTTCACTTCTGTCCAGACTATGCGAACGGCTACCGAAAATAATTCCTCGACGATAATAGTTGGCCGAATCATATCCGAACCAAAAAGAATTTCTAACTTCTTCTGAAACAATATAAACATTTGGCATTACAAGCCAGAGAGAGGATGTTCAGCGATATTGAGCCGATTTCGTTGCGTATGACGTACATTAGAACTTCAATGTTATTATTAATATTTTACCTATGAAACGTTACGTTTTATAGAGTATAATATGCTTCATAGCTTTGCACTCCGGCTCTAGAATTAAAATGATGTAATATATTTTTATAAAAAAATTTTTACATATATTATATATTTATTTTCTTGTTACTACAAATTATTAATATAAGTGAATATCATTTGATCTAATTTTTTGTGAGGTAATCAGGCGAATATATGATATAATAATATGTTCAGACAGTTTGCGTTTGATATGTAGATGTGATATTATAATATGGACCTTTACAAAAGGAAACGCACGTGTTCATTTTTATCGTTTTGTATTTCGTATAAAGCACAATAATTATTTTACACTTCTGGTGATATTAAATGGCAGGATGCACAAAAGTATATCGATCTATGATGTACACGTCAGTGGCGAAGACTCCATACTAGGCGATTATTTAAAGCCTACCTTCTTAAGAAAAATATTTTTTAATTTTATATTGACATATAATAATATATTCAATATGCCCAACGACATCTATCGTATAATTGTCATTATAATTTTACGATCTTTTCCACTATTTCAATAAGCACCATTTATGGCATGTCTCGAAGGTTTAAAAAAATAAGCGACATCTCGTTTCGCTTCACATATTGTATGGATTACGTTAGCGTGAATCGAAAACTTTTTTTATTTGAAGTTTGTTTCTAATAATTTCAAGACGTCTGCGGCGGCCCATATAAATTGGTAAGCTATTTAAGGAGCGCTTATATTTTACGTAAGTGCACATTTATTCAAAATAATTTATAAGATAATTTAAAAAAATAATTTCTAGGGATTCAATCATATATAAATATTGGTTATTGTTAAGAATAAAAAATAATTTATCTCGTTATTTTTATTTGTCAGTTAGTTTATTAATAGACCAAGACAATTTATTCAGCCAATTATGTAAGTTGAAATCTGATATTGTATCTAAGTCTGTGTTTTAAATATAGAAGTATTTTAAAATGTCTAGTTTACGGGTTAAATTATAAATTGTTATGGAACAGATTCACAACAACGGATATTTTCAATATATTTTGAGCGTATCTTGCGTTTATATTTAAGAAAAGACATAATTCAAATTAATTGCTTAATTTTATACCATCAGCGAGCTTTTGAAATTTCATCGGTTTTTGTGTACCCACCTATTCATCAGTAGTTATGTCGGATTATCTTCTTATTTCCTGTAAATACATCTAACAAGTGTGCTTTCTCCACAGCCTACCTGTTTCCAAAAGTCACCCTTCGCCACTGGTACACGTACAGGTTTATCATGATACTTTTACTTGATATTTTAGGAAAGTACGAGTGCCTTGTAATCTCTCTATCTATTGGAGCTCTCTAGATCAGCACCTCTCAAACTAGGGGGGCCTGGAGCTTCTGCCAGGGAGTTATATCAGTATGTATTTGAAAAAAAATCATAAAAACGTGATCAATGTACGATAATATTTCCCAAACTTAAATGAAGATCAAAGTACAATTGGATCAGAATACTATTTGCTAAATCATTAAAATATGATTATATAACATAGGCAGTTCAAGAAGAATTGATTGATATTAGATCAGATAACTGCCTTGAAGTCGAATTTAATGAAAGAAGTCTCGCAGAATTTTGGATAAGGCGGTAGCAAGAATATTCGTCAATCGCAAAAGCAGCATTGTTAATCATAATAATTCCTTTTGCGACAACATACCTATGCGAAACAGCATTTTTAACATTACTGGTAATAAAAAAAAAATAAACACAGGTCATGTTTTTCAACGGAGACTTAGGAGCAAACCCTGCAAATTCGCTCTAACCGACTCCACATTACAGAGATTATACGCGTGCCGAAATCATTCTCACTTGCACATAAGCACATAATGTATGGTTAATTTTTGTTCAGGTCTCTTTTTTAGATTTTCCAGTTTCAAAGTCAAGATTTTTTAACTTATTGTCCGGGAGTTTTTCTTCGTAATGCAGAATTTTCATCCAAAATTCTGACTGAAAAAATCGTGCCGGTGCGATGGCTTCTGAAATTCCGGGATACCTTGGGTCCCAGTTGAGGGTCTACCAAGATCTGGGGAAGGCTCTCATTTTATAAAACTTGTGGCAACCATATCCCAAAGAAGTACATAAAACCTCACAATGTAGATGTTTTCTTCTTCATCCTTGTCAGTTATACCCACTGTGGGTGTTGGCCACCCCGAATCTACGTCGGACACTAACGATTAATTATGACTGTTAAGGGCGGACGTGCTCAGCGTGGGTCAAAATGGAGCTTTTATTCTATTTTTAAAGCATGATCCTGGACATTCCTTAAACGTTGTAGATAATCTATTTATATAATTTTGAAGCCTTATTATCCTTTATTTTAAACATTAATGAATTACATTAATATGACTGCATAAAGAATTTTTATTACATAAAATAGTATTCTTTTAAACCTCTCTCTCTAATGTTTAATAATATAGTCATCTTTCAGTACATGCATGTGCAGTGGTGTTAAGATTTTTAGCATTTATTAATTTTTAAACGCATTTATAAAACCATTAGTATAATTTATGTTGACATTATTACAGTGAAATATTTACGATAAAAAATTATATTGATAATCTCTGTGATCCCAAATTTGACAAGAATTAGGCATTTTATTATTCAAAAAATGGGCAAGATTAACACATTTGAAGATAATTCTAAATATACTGATTATAAGCTATGTTTTTGACCATTCAAGTGTGATAAACATCTTACGAATAATGATTGCTTAATAATAATTATTGACATAAGAATAAGGTAGTGTTTTTTTTAAAATACGCCATTTCTTTTGGCTTTCCCCAGTGGTTAAGCTACAACATACGGCCGTAGCCATAAATTAACAAACTATAATTGAAGTAGGGAGTAAAATAATGTTAACGCGCGTGTTTTAACATGTACCGTTTAAAAAAAATCGGTTAGTTACATGTTGAAACACGCGCGTAAACACTTGGTAGTATTTTACTAATATACCTAACTCAATAAAAATTTGGCTACATTTTTGCTATAGCGCCAGGGCTCGAAATGGACCGGAGCGCCGTTCCGGGTCGTAACATCGGTAACATTGTCGTTCCGTGTCGTGGAAAAAATAATTTTAACGTTTCAATTATCGCTATCAAACACACTTATATTTATAAAATACATATAAGATTAGATAACAATGTTAATATTTTCAGAAAATTAATGAGCGCTTTGGTTTGTAAAATATTTAATTTCATGTGCTGTGCAACGCCATGTCGTTTGAATGTATATAGAACATATTTTTAAGTAAAGTTATGATTTTTAATATAGTAATAATAATAATCCAGACAATAATTCTTAAAAACAAAAGAAAAACCGGTAGTTCCAACGTTTCATTTTTGTATTTTTTCTGCATTAACATTTTGACAATGTTGTCATGTTTTTTATTCCATTCGTTAAATCTATAATAACAATGTTTTTATTTCGATATCTCAATCAGTCGAGTTTCTTTGATATTATAATCTGAGACTATTTACATATTCTATAATAATATCATGTTATTACATTATGAATAACAAAAAAAAATAGTTCAATTGATCATTGACGTGAACAGATACTCGTGATTGATTCGGCTTTCAATAATTTACATAACAATTACGCAGATTATTGAACACCAGTTGTTATTTAATAGATCTTCAATCTAGTATACTATATTATTACAGCAATGCATTTTTAATAATTCTTTAAAGTAATTAATACACTAAATAACCGACAGGTGAGACTATCTCTAAGCAAACATTTAGTTAAGTAATAATTTATTTCAAGAGGTAAGTAGGTAGCCGTGGAGAAGGGTGGATATAGGCTGTTAAGATCCGTCATAAATAGTGCATACTAAACTTTGTCAGTCATACGTATTTGTTTTCATTGAAATAAGACTACAATTTACAGATGGTGCTGGTTAGTTTTTAAAAATCAATTAAACCTTGCGAAAACCAAGCCATAATAGATAATAGTCAAAAATACTCGTCTATCTATAAAGTATCTAAAATAATGCAATTAAATCATACATAACTTTGAGTATTTTATAGATAGAATAATATTTTTTATCTATTATAGTTTGGTTTAGGCAGGGCATAATGAATTTTAAAAAATTAACCAACAATATGTGTAATATGTATTCTTAATTTATTCAACGAAAACAAATGAATAAAAAAGTGTGCACGATTTTGTCGTATCGCCCAAAATATACCAAAACTATTATGGTTTGGTTTAGGCAGTGTTTAATTGATTTTTAAAAACTAACCAGCACCATCTGTAAATTGTAGTCTTATTTCAATGAAAACAAATACGTATGACTGACAAAGTTTAGTGTGCACTATTTATGACGGATCTTAGCAGCTTACCTCCACCCTTCGCTACTGGTAGGTAGGTTTTTGGTGCTACTTAATTTTGATAATTTATAAAATGTGTTGTTACCATTTGGTATTTGCGACATTTTTACGAGACGTGACTCACTCACGTAACTTTAAGTATAAGTACCCAAATTTACATTCGATTACACATTTTTTTATTCGATTAACTTTTTGAAAAATATATGAATTAAATTAATTGCATCACTTTTTGATACTTCAATTTTCCACGAGACAGACTTTTCCATCCAATGTATTTTTATAAAATCTCAAATCAAGATCAGTTTGATAGTAGAATATTATAATTAAACCAGCGCATCTATTATATTCACAAGCTGCTATCAGTCGCTATCGGCCACTATTGATGGCTATCGAGGGTAGTTTTTCATATTTTTGTAATGAAGTATTATAATTTTTACAATAGGTTAGATGTAATTGTTACAATAAGTGTTATGTTTTAACAGCACCTCTCTTGGCTGTGCTAACTTTTGCGAGTTTTGACTGTTTAGACGGCTTACTTATTGTAACAATTATAAAACTTCAATAGAAAAATATGATAAACTACCCTCGATAACCACCGATAGTGGCCGATAGCAGTCTTGTGTATAGAATAGATACGCAGAGGTTGATTGGAATGTCATTTATATTTATCAGTCGCCATTTTTTATATTTTACGACTCAATATAAATATGGTTTTTTTTTTATTAATTTTAATACCGTTAATTACATTTCATTTTATTTCGCTATTCTCTTTTCTAATTGTTTACTACATTTTTTGCAAAAAGAAAATATTCTATTTGCAGTTCTAATAAAGTGTTCGACGGCTTTTTGCCATAATTTCAAAATGGCTGAATAATATTCCACCATTTCATATTATGGAGGTTATTTTTAAACTAACAGCATCAAGAAATTGTGTTCTGAATAAACGTGTGAATCTGACAAGATGCCAAGCCTGACAATTAAATTGACGAAAAAAAAACAAAATAAAAGATTAATAGTTAAGTAGAATGAGAATATACATAAAGGAGGACGATATTTTTATCATGTTGTGGCGATCTCTTTGGGATTTTTTCGTCGAGTGTCGGCGCAGAGGCCTGTGAGGCGGCTTCAGACGATGGTGATGATGATGAATAATAGGAAGTAAGGATCCGTGGTCGTGACATGTCATCGCTACCATTATGACAAGTACAAATGATTGCGTATAGTCAATGGTAAGTCGCTCGGACAACAGTGGCGTCAGTCATATTGCAGTATAAATTAATATGTGGCTTGGATTTACTGGACCCAATAGCTCAATGCAGACCAACAACGTCTATAGACATGGCCCCCACAAGGGAGGGGGCTTACATAGCTCTAAACTAGTGGCCCCGGCTCAGGGGGCCCCGGCGTGGTGAGTTTATCATATATGTGAGATAAACACACATCACAAATTTGCTCTAATAGTAAAAAAAAAAAAAGTCACCTGCGGCGCTACTTCCTGAGGGGATTATTAACATTTAAAATATGAGTTTGTAAGATGCAATTTTTTATTGTATTGAGTTGATACTCGACAACCCCATAATTCAAGTAGATGTATTAAAACTACAAAAAATAGCTAAAAATAAACTATAAGCCTTTACTTCTACCTCTAACACAATTTTGAAAACGCTTCTGTTGTGTGCGTCACACATGCCATCAAACTTAGCGATAGCTAGGGGGGGCGCTTTAGGATGTGGGGGCCATGTCTATTGGTATACATAATTATGATTTGCATCAAATCGTATACGTAATATAATGCACGTAATTGTTCTAAAATAATAAGAATACATTTTCATATAGGTACACTATTGTTAAATTAAAAATTTTACTTGAAAACACATTTGCACTTAAACTATTATATAAAATTACTATTATAGTTTAAAAAAATCGCAATACACTGGTTGGGAACACTGGATTAGGCAAAAGACGCTGAAGAAAACATTCGTTTTTCATGACACGCTTTTTTTGTTGTAGCCAAGTAATCCTCCCTTTAGGTATATAAAATGTCAGTTTTAATAAAGTGAAGAAAACACGTTAAAAATTATACATGTGGAACACATTTTAATTAAATGAATAGTATATGTCAAACATTAACCTTTATAGTCAGTGGGGTTTAACCATTAATCATATAAGTACATATATATACCTACCTACTTTCTTATATTATACATTATTTACCAAGCTACATAATAACATGATTTTATTAATTAGGAAATGAGTAATTTTTCAAAATAAATAATATGATTATCTGAAAGCATCTAAAAAGTGTGCTTAAAATATTAACAATTAATAATAATTATTATTATAGACTAGATACCATTATCAGTTTTGAACAACGACATACAGTGATCGTTTTTTCACACCATGGGGTTATTTGATTTGCTCCCCAATATGCGTATACTAACACTAACGCATTCACATACTTTGTACCGCGACGACACGTCATATTATTATTATTAGTACAGGTCACTAGCATTATGCACATTAACCCTACACTGCATAGTGTCGCAAAATTGCGACATTTCAAGCTATTTCGATATAGCGATTGGCATCTGTGTAAATTATCAAATAATATACTTTTTCAACGCCTAGAATACTGTTTTACCATAAACATCCTACTTTACCGATTTTGTTTGGACATTTCAAGAAATAAAGCATTTCTGCATTATAGAAATTGGTTCAATAAAAATATCTACATATTATTATCAATTAATGTGTATATATTAGTTTATTATGATTGTTATTATTTGGTTTTGTATTTTGTCATACTGAAATGTAAGATTTCTTAATGTCGTAAATCTCCGACACCACGCAGTGACATACAAAATTAAGTGGAATTTTCGAAAAATAAAAATATATTCTTCCTTCATTCACAAGGCATTTTGATAATGAAAAGTCATGCAGTGAAGGGTTGAGTAAAATCTCTCCATCATAGGAAATATTTCCTGGTAATACTATAATATTACTATTTCTATATCAGTGGTTGCATGCTTTGTACGCCCCTGTCATGACATTATCTAAGCTTAGTGCAAACCGATCTAGTCAAAAAAATCTCCGACTATGACATTATCGTAAGACTTTAAGTTATTCATACTGAACGTTTGATATGATGATTATTAATTCATAACTGTATCTACGAGAAAACGCAAAGCAATTTGATTGAATTCTGCGTTTATTTAGTGGAAATTCATGATTACTTATAAAATGGATTATTATGCCGGGTCCACATTGGCAACAAGTTGCTGGCAACATCATTAAATTTCAAGATAATTATCATAATTTATATGACCATACAATATTTTAATCGAAATTTAATGAGGTTTCCAGCAACTTGTTGCCAATTTGGACACCGCTTTACCTACTTGATATTGACCACGTATAAATGTCGCGTATTTTAAAGCTAAGATCATTCTGATAGTGACAGACCTCCGCTAGGGGATCACACGATAAGAAGATAGATTACAACGAAAATTTGAAATTTCCACCATACCAATTTCAATTTTCATTAGCAGATAGCAAATCTCACATCGCCAGTAGCGAAGGGTAGAGATAGGCTGTTAACATCCGCCATAAATAGTGCACATTAAAAGTATTTGATTTTATTGAACCAAGGGCATAAATTTAGAGATGGTGTTGGTTAGTTTTTAAAAATCAATTAAACCCTGCCTGAACCAAACCATAATAGTCTTGGTGTACTTTGGCCGATATGACAAAATTATTTAGGTACACTTTTTCATTCATACTTATTTGTTTTCATTGAATTAAGAATACATATTGCACCAACCTATAAGAAATAAAAAAATATTATTCTATTTATAAAATATCTAAAGTTACGTATCATTTAATTGCATAATTTTAGATATTTTATAGATAGACGAGTACTTTTTTTAGTGTTATCTATAATGGCTTAGTTTTCGCATGGTTTAGTTTAACTTTAAAAACTATCCAACACCATCTGTAAATTATTGTAGTCTTATTTTAATGAAAATAAATGCGAATGACTGACAAAGTTTAGTTTGCACTATTTATGGCGGATCTTAACAGCCTACCTCCACCCTTCGCCACTGCATATCGCACCACATTTGCTCCCATATGGAGATATTCCTGGCAGCTAGTAATATTATTTAAAAAAAAAAATTAAAAAATAACAAAACAATTACCTGAGTCTATTAATATTACAGTGGATTAGGTTGATGAAAACGTACGCGATTCATTTGTGTCTCATATAGCACATGATAATTGTAATTTAATTATTGTATTGGACCAAAACTCATCTTTGCCATACAGCGGTTATAATCGATTCAGAAGTGCTGAATGATGAATTAATAAAAAATCAAATTCTAATATATTTTTTTTAAATTATTCACCAACTCAACATTCACAACATTTATTTATTTGTTGATATAAAATTTTAGTTATAAATAATACTTACATATATATAGCCTCAAGTCTTGATACGTAATCTTTACATTGAAAAATAAATATAAACTCCAATATAAATAAAGTTTTATGAATATAAATTAACAGTGTAGAATGTTCGTCTCCAGAAATTTGTTTATAAATATATATATTTATTATAACACAATATTGGTTATGTTTACAACACGTGCTCTTTACTTGGTTGTATTGAACGACTAACTAAATGATACTATGTGCATGCGCATGTACCCTTGAGACCGAAATTAATATAATCATAATAATAATTTATGTGTTACATCGGGGCGCGCAACAAAAATAAAAATACACTCTGGTCTGTTTTCCCAAACGTGCCAAAAGAAGTGGGTATTTTCAAAAATGATTGTAATTAATTCCATCATTAATAAGTTAGTAACAATTTTGTTTAACTAACAGACCAGTTATTAGTTATTATTTTTGTAATCAATATTAGTAGGTAAGTAAGTATACCAAACCGATTAATAACATTTTTTCTCATATTGTTTAAAGAGCATCAAATTAATGGCGGCAAGCACATTAGTTTGCGGCCAATCTAAGGCAGGCACACTTCTCTGCTTTGTAGAAAATAATAATAAAAATATATTAATATGGCGGGCATGCTCTTCGTTGTAGGGCAATTAATATTTGAAAAAAATAATACATCCGCTCGGGCCATATTTTTTTTTTGTCGTGACCCGTTAATACATGTTAATAATTGGTAGTCAGTTGTATCAAATTGATCTCATTCTATGACCGGCGTTATGACACCACTACCGCTTTGCGACAGGGGCTCGATGGATACATGGCCAGCATTGATATATTTAACTTACATAATATACCTTATGGAGCTTAAAATGACCCCCGATTTTCGGGTCTAGGACGATTCGGCGCCGGGACATCTGCAGCCCTACGTTGTAACTTGTGACATGAAGTCACCCGACGACATGACGTAATTGTGACGTATGCTCAATACACGCATCGAGGCGAGCCGCCCAATGCACACGGCTCACCATAGATATTATTATGTTGAAACACCTATTTGTGTATGGAAACAATGAATAACGCCAGTATTAGAGTAGCGTTAATTTGTCGAAGACTATTGACTCACTCCGGTAGTACGTCACAATGATGTCATATGACGTCATGTCGTCGGGCGACTTCAACTCGCAAGTTACAACATAAGGACCCTGGGCGCCATGCAATTCGAAAATAAATAGACGTTAGGTACCTACTTACAGGTAATTTAAAAATATTTGTTTAATACTTGGTGCGAATTCAAATATGCATACGTAATGATTTAATCGTGCATATGTTTAAGTTCCAACGAAAAGAGAGTTTTTTTTTTATTTTTATATAAAGGCATGATAATTCTCAATTCGCAATAAAAATATGATTAAAATATCATATATGCGTATGACTAGCTTCATTTTTTGTTAGGTATACCCACTTATATATATTTTAATTCATTTTCTTTTTTGTTAATTCTCCGTGCCTTTCTCTTTCACGCCACTTTGCATTAGAATAAAATCAGTAAACTCAGTCAAAGTTCGCTTGAGAGCGTTGCGACCTTAGTCTTTGGTATTTGCTCCTGAGACATTAGAAATGCGGAAAACTGCCGATGCTTCACCTCCAAACGGAAGAATGGACAGTTCTCAACCGCCATTGCGTATTCTTCCTGCTTACATGAAAATTGTACGTATGCAGTTCACCGTGAGCTGTCGTACTAGAAAAATATGGCCGAATAGCATTGAATCGCTAGATCCATTTTTTTAGTGTTTGGGTATGAAGAGTGTACTTGGAAAAGGGTGGTATTCCGCGGTTGAAGTGACGAGAATTTATAAGTAGAAGGTGGGGTAAGTCAGTAGCACTATCTAGATTTTGTTAACCCCGCCCCCTTACCTGCCTTAAAAATATTGATTATTTTTCAAAACTGACCCCCTCTCCCCCCGAACTATTTTTTTCTGTGTGCACGCCTGATTCTAAATAATCCTTTTTATTTCTGCGTCGTGGTCCACGGAATATTTATCCTCTTTCCACCGGTCCGTATTGTGTAAAAAGGTTAAAAACCACTGGTCTGGCCAATCTACAGTTACATCTTGTTGCCTTTGGCCAAAATGAAATGCATGACCCTACATTGTTCAGCATTAGACAGCGTATTGAGATGGTTTTATCGGATAGTGGAAAATAAATTCATCTTTTGAAATCTTACGGGCGCTGTAGGAATTCAGTTTAGTGATACATTTTAACTGTCCAAGTTGAGACTTAAAAATCATATTATTATTTTGAAATAGTATAGCTGTAGGTACATTGGATATATTGTTATGTAGGTAATGCTCTAGACTTACGTTTTTGGAGAAGATATTTCTAAAAAAATCTATCACAGGAATGAATCGAAAGGGCATGAGATCAAACTTCTACAATTGGTTTTATGGGTAATACGCTATTACTATTGTGGTATTTCAACGTTGATTCGCAGTAAACACATAATAATATATTGTAACAAACAGTATTATTTTTTTACTTACTAGCTCTACATAATCTTCTTTAAAAAATATCACGTCAAAAAGTGAACATTTTGCAGAGCAGTGACATCCCGTGGGGATAGGCAGATTGAGCGTCGTTTGGTGACGGCCAGGGAACTCAGAAATAATGGGAACTGAAATACACAACGGGTAAGGCGATAGCAGGTAACCGACTCGAGTAAGGATGAATCCGGGTTAAACTTACCCACGTGTCTAGAATACGTTTAACGTCGAATACTGAAAACTGCTCTCGGTTTATGCATTTACGCTCATTTAATGTTGGTGTATTACACACACTATTGCACGTGCATAATGCGTGCTTCACTTTCGAAGGACACTCACACATTCAAAAGCCTGCTTCAACATGTGGCGTATTGAATATTGCCTATCGGTATTCTATTTATTATCTGTTCTGTGGTGACGGCAGTTACACGAAAAGCGCAAATCGAGGAAAATGATTTGGTATAATATATAGAAATAGCTATCTTAACTTAATAATAACGAAAATATTTATTAAATTAACGTAATTTGTGCAGCGCTTCAGAAATATAAAAATACATCTCATACGCATGGAATGATGTCAACCAGTGAATTGATTCGATTTGTTATGTTCAAATAAGTTTAATTTAATGTTGTATATTTAAGATGTAAATTGGGGGAAATAAAAACGTAAACAAGGAATTAAATGAACTTACTAAAATGAAACTGACTGCAGAAACTACACCCAAATATCGGAAAAACGTGAATTTCGGGAACGTAAAATTGGGGTCCCAATATCTAATATTATTATTTACATACAATATTTTTTATTATTACTATATAAGGGCAGAACAGGGAAATGGGAACTGAAATATCTAACGGGTGTGGAGTAACAGGCAACCGATCTCGAGTGTGGATGAATATGTGACAAACTTAAGCAAGTTTTCTTCATTCTGACAACTGCTCTCGGTTTATGCACTGACGTTCATTCAATATTGGTATATTTGAAGGTTGCAACACACACTATTGCACGTCTGTAATGTATTTCATTTTCGTAGCACACACTCACACATTTAAAACCCTATTTCAAGTAGTGTATTGAAGTATCGCTAACGTGACCATTTATTTTTTTCCTCAAAACGAGACATCTATTATTTTTAGATAATACCTAGTATGCGTATTCAAGAAAACACATTTCTTCATAATTTTTATTTATTAATGAAAAGAACAGGAAACACGTGAAAATAAATGATTTCAGTAAGTAGGTAGTCTTATATTTTTCTGAAGAACAAAGTAGGTAGGTATATTTGGTTTTTATTTCAAATAAGAATGACATTCTTGGCAGAACTTCTTAAAATTTACTTTGGTTAATATTGCTTTAAGCCGCGTTGACACGGTCCAAGTACGATCCAAGTACACTTGGATCGAGTGCCATCCAAGTGACAGCCTCATACTAATTATTCCTATCCAAGTTAACTTGGATGAGTAGACGCGGTCCAAGTAGCTTGGATATGAATAATTAGTATGAAGTTGTCTCATACGAGTGCACTTGGATGGCACTCGGTCCAAGTGTACTTGGATCGTACTTGGACCGTGTCAACGCGGCTTTAGGAACCACGACTTGCAACTGTGTTTTTTCGCTCGTCCACAACTTATTCAAAAGAGTAAAAACCCTTTCTACTGGTGCTTTTCTATCGATTTTCCGATTTTTCGCGCCTTTTTTTAAATTGTAACCGTGGGTTGCTCTCTTTCTGAAAACGGGACATTTCGGCGTCCCGAAGCTGTGCTTGGTGACAAAGGGATAGGCTACCTAAAAACGGGACGTATGGTTACGTTAGGTATAGCCTATCTGAATTATATTTATTAATCTGTTCTGTGGGGCAGATGTTAAAGTTTGCTGTCGTTTTATATCTTATTCTGTTTCATATGTGACATAAAAGAATTAACTTACTTTAAGATTTATCTAATTCTATTTCGACCACTGCAACTTTTATGGTACCATCTTTGGAAAGTCGACGTTCTATATCTGATCAATATTTTCTTTTTAAAATTATCAATGGTTTTGTTGACTCGCCAAACCTACTCGAAAGGGTGGGTTTCCATTGTCCATCAAGATTTACGCGAAACCAAACTTTGTACCATATCAGTCGTAGCGGTTCTAATTATGCACAAAACTCTTTTTTTTGCGCGCTCTTGATTAAATTATAATATATATTTCTCCACCGTTGATCCTTTTAATAATCCACCTGTTTCATTTAAACGCGCTATCTCCAAAATTTTGTATAAATAGATATATATATATATATTTTATGTTACTTTTTTTGTATATAATATAATTATTCATTATTCTTCCTCATTTTTCTCATGTAATTTTCTTATGTAATTTCTTTATATTTATATTACTCTTACTCTCTATCTTGTTAGGCTTAACTGTATTATAATGTATACACGGAAACTTTGCTGGTTGCAACAACTTTTCATTATTATATTTTAAATTTTTGTAATCAATATGTTATGTCAAGAACTGTTTGTTTCATAAATAAAATAAAAAAAACAATTATTTAAATAAGTATTATTGATCGATGTCTCTGATGAAATCGTTAACCATTCACTTGCATGACCGGGGATTTTTTTCATCTTTCCTTCACGTATTGCCGACATGTCAGCCGCACAGCGCGAGCAAATATAGCGGTCAAGGCGGGGCAGGAGCGAAGGGGTTAAAGAGGGGGAGGTCACGATATTGACCCTACCTGCAACGGTAGTGTCTGTGGCGCGAGGTCCAACAATGGAGTAACTCCCATTAACCTTTAAGCGGCGAACGATGGTAGAAGCCGCGCGCGTGCCAACCTGACGAGAAGGTTTTATTTTATTAAACCATCAATTGTATTGTTTTTATTCGATTCTTGAATGAATGATTCATTAAATAGATCTAATTATACAGCCGATATGTACAGTCTAGATGCCAAAGGGTTTATAACTGAATCAGTTTTTTTTCCGTTGATTACAAATTTACCGAACGTCACTCTGACACCCTTTTGCAATTACGCCATCTTGGTAAAATGATGACCAAAAACGGTTTTGGGTAATTAAATCAAAACCTGTTACCCTCACAGAAATCGGTACAGTTCGTTTATGAGGAATACAGCGGAAAACACACTATGAAAATACCCGATATACTGGATTATTTGTTAGTTTGGTTTAGGTTAGGTTAGGTTGTGTCAGGTTAGGATTTATCATTATCCGGATTACATTCATCCCCAATTTATTAGTCTGGATATCTTCAATGTAAATTTGAGGTTCTACCGTAACTACATAGTTATATTATCATTATCATCGGCCGCCTCCAGAATTCTCAAATTTTTTAAAAGAAAAATGGTTGTCGCTCAACCCATTATTAGGTCCTTGCTCTAGATTCAAGCACACATTGAAAAAACAGTATGTGAATTTATGTCAAAACCTTCAAAGCATTCTGTTTATTAAAAACTGTATTTTTTAATAGAATTGATTGCAAGCATTTGATGACCTTGTTGTATTTTTAAACCATTGTCATAGTGCATAGGTTATCTTAACTATTTTTTTTTTTAGAAAGAATGGTTACCAACCATTCACATAGGTACATATCGTCTCTGTTCTGGCAGAACACACTAATTGGAGAATACTAGTTTTGAGTAATTTGACTTTGAAGTTGTCAAAATGTTTGAAATGGTCTATCATGTGAGTTTATTAAGTAATCGTAAAAAGGATGACTTTAAAATAAAGACTGTTTATTTATTAAGAAGGTTTCCAGACGGTAAAGTTTGAAATAAGGAACATTTTGGTATAACTAACTCAATATATATTGGTTAGGTTAACGGTTAGCCTAACAAATAATCCAATATATCGGGTATTTTCAAAATATGTATTCCGCTGTATTCCTCATAACCGAACTGTCCCAGAAATGTTATCCTTATATTAAATAATGATCGTTAAATCTACACTTCACTACACTACACAAGTTTTTTACCACAATTTGAGAAATTAGCGTGTAGCTGTCTTCTCGTTCTTTTTTTTAACTTATATTTCCAAATTAATTCAAACAATCCTTGTTTATTCTTTGCATCGGTTGCATGTAAATTGTACGTAAAACATTTCATCGTGTCACAATTCGCCGTGAGCTTTCTTATCGGAAAGAGATGACCGAATACTATACGGTCTCCAATTTTATTAGATTCAATATGAACATTAACTAATTTTCATAGCTGATTTTGGCAAAATTCATGAATTCAAGAATGAAAACCTAACCTAACAAATAATCCAGTATATCTGCTATTTTCAAAATTTGTTTGCTGCTGGCTTCCTGTAAAGTGTAAACCGATAAGAACCGTGTTTTATTTAGACATGAATTTTATTTCAGTACTAAACGACCCAAAGAGGTTGGACGGTCTTTAATATACGGCCATATATTTCCGATACAACACTACATACCTTCGTACAAGTTACCGGACACGCTTTGCATCATCAGTCTGTTTCAATACTCTACTATAATATGAAGATCTCTTCAAGCTAAATCTACTCTTCTGCGTTCCATGATCGTCACTGCCACGTACATCCATCTTGAGCCGGCTGTTTGGTCGGTTTATGCCGTCGAGTACCACAGGATCATCAAATTCTTTCAGCGACTACTTTGTCGACAAGCCCATCTCAATTGAACGGTTTTGGTATGTACATTTCTACACCGTCTAAATCTGTTCTGAGAGTATCCGAAAACCTCTCGAAACTCAGGGTGTAAATGCCTTTTCTTATCTTTCACGAGACAGATATACTGACACTCCAGGAAGATGTGATTATATCAACCTAAATAATGTACTTTCGCGTAGAATCGCGTTTCCACATTAGCCGAATCTCGTAACATAAGAAGTGATTTATAATGTATTTAACGTAGTATTATTTTTATGTAGTTAACATATTATTAAGTAGGTACTTACCTTTATAACTATTTTTCAGGTAACCGGACAAAACAGAACATGACAAAACAGAACAGACAGGGGAAAAATGAAACATTAATTTTTGTGGAATCTATTTAGGTTAGGTTAGGTTAGGTTTTGTCATTATTTCATTGTACCTAGTCACCCAATCATTTTGAACATATTATATTGATTAAGACGAGATATCCTAAGCTTGCCGGCAACACCGAGTTAAGTCCCGTTTATTTGAAGCTTTCTAGCGATTAGGAATGCAGAAATTATGTATATAATTTGATTTATTATGGCGTATTGAAAATCTGTGCTATTAAAAATCTATTAACATAATAGAGATAGGATTCAATATTAAATTTATATTTTTCCTGAAAGGTCATAGTCATATTAATCGTTGTTCTGTTTTGTCATGGAACCATTTTTCAAATGAATATTCTTCTATTATCTGTTTTCGAGGCAAACTCGCTTTTCGCTCACTTGAATGTCGTTAATTAGACACAATAAACATTTTAAAAATCACATTACTTTATTCCTTTGATTTTGAAGACATCTGTTACATGCACTCATGGAGTTCTTCTGCATCAAAACTATTTCCTCGTGTAAAATATATACGTAAAACGTGAAACCAACCAACGCATTCCATAGGGACCTAGACATTTTCAGTCATGAGCTGTGTATTTTAATAATCACGATTATACAATGATTACAGCGTAATGCAATAATTGTTAATTAAAATTTAGAGATTTAAAATGAGGCGGCCTGTTAACTCCTTTTTATAAGACCGCCGGAATCTGCTTTTAGTCTAATCCCGAATAAAATGGGGATCGTTACGAACATGTACCGTTTAAAAAAAAAATCGGTTAGGTACATGTTCAAACACGAGCGTTAACATCATTTTACTCCCTACTTCAATTATAGTTTGTCAATTTATGGCTACGGCCGTATATTGTAGCTTAACCACTGGGGAATGCCAAAAGAAATGGCGTATTTCAAAAAAACACTACCTTATTCTTAGGTCAATAATTATTATAAAGCAATTTATCACACTTGAATAGACAAAGACATAGCTTATAATGAGTATCTTTAGAATTATCGTCAAATGTGTTAATCTTACCCATTTTTTGAATAATAAAATGCCTAATTCTTGTCAATGTTATACTGATGGTTTTATAAATGCGTTTAAAAATTAATAAATGTAAGAAATCTTAACACCACTGCACATTAATGTACTGAAATATGACTATATTCTAAAACATTAGAGCGAGAGGTTTAAAAGAATACTATTTTATGTAATAAAAATACTTTATGCAGTCATTAAATGTTTAAAATAAATATAAAGGATAATAAGGCTTCAAAATTATATAGATAGATTATCTACAACGTTTAAGGTATGTCCAGGATCATGCTTTGAAAATAGAACAAAAGCTCCATTTTGACCTACGCTGAGCATATCCCCCCTTAACGAGGCTCTGTTTGTGTGGAAATGAAGTTCTGTATATAATACATATATTTATAAACAAGGCGTGGACTTATAGCATCTCAAAATACATAAATATTTTATTTAATAGTATGATACAACAACCTGATCTTGTAATCAAAACCTTGTGTCTGAACATACTTATTATCGTAATATAGCAAAATTAATAAGTCAATTATTTAAATATATGAATCCGGTAGACTCCATTTACAGAGGCAAATCAAAAATTAGGCAATAATATCAATTCTATTGTATGATAATATTGTTTTTATATCTACTCTTAGGCCACAATGTACTGGTACCTGCCCTCTCAGGCAGAGCGTTGGAGCGGAGCTCGGAGCAGGAGCACGGAACAGTGAAGCAATGGGGTTTTACTTGGAGCCGGAGCACCGAAAATTTGTAGTGCTCCACTGCTACGAATGTATTTTTTATTATTAAATTTTCGTCCTAAAATCCAATGAAAATATTATATTTGGCACTTTGCAATACGATTTGCTGTCGGTTTTGTTTAATAGAATTAATAATAAAAAGACGAATAATAAACCTTATTTCAAAACTACTTATTTTTTAACATTTGTATATATAAATACTACCTCCTAAAACTTTTTACTCGAAGTGGAGCAGACCCTGGAGTAGAGCTGGAGCTAGTATTAGGTCCCGGAACGGAGCAACTCAAAAAAGAGTCCGCTCCAACCCTCTGCTCTCAGGCACTCGTTGAAGAAATGATGAGGACAGAATGCGTACTTCTCTGCCAGGAGGACAGGCATAAGATGTCCGATCCTAATAGGATCATATGGGCCTCCACAGAGTAGAGGGTTGTATTAACAGATTTTGTTGTTTACGAGAAATGGATGTCAGCCACGTGCTCAACCTATTAGGACCATACCCTAACTCACACACAAATTTAAAAACAATAAGTGTACTTGTCAGACCCAGGATTCGAACCTGAGACCCACGGCGTGATAGTCCAGCGCTTAAACCACGCGGCCACCGTGGGTGTTAAGGTAAATACGGATATAAAAGTATCAAACCAATGTTACTGAAGTATACAGACAAAACAGTTTACGTGGCGGAAAATTATATACTTGTCAGCCAAAAATATCTTAACCACAATTAATAAAAGCTGCGTCCGAATTCGAAAAGAATGAAAAAATAATTACAAATACCTACTACAAATTCAACGTATTACACACAATATACCACAGAAGAGATTAATAAGATAGAAGTTTGAAAGCCAGTAGTTTCCCTGGACCAAGGTTTTGAAGACGGGTTATTTATATTATTTTATGACCTAACCAAAGAGCACAAAGCTAGCCAACCGTCGTAAAATATTGGATACGCGTTTTCTTCTAATCTTATTATGACACATACGTAATTATTAAAAATAACATATTCTTTAACGTAAGCTTATCCCATATTTATCCGCACTCGGTAAGGTAAGCCAGTTGCCATTAATGGTTGAATTACCAAAAATTACAGAATTGCAAAATGTGAGTTATGACTCAAATAGACAATAACTATTACATCAAAACAATTTAATACTTTTACATAATATAAGAGAAAGGGTAGCTCAAAACTTGGGTTCTCATTTCACTAAAATTAAAAACACTATGATTTTACTTAGCAGGGCTGTATATTCCATACATAATGCCTTAATTCGCTATCAAAAATCTAAATAACATCATAACCAACGTCCAAATACCTATGAAATAAAACAGCAATGTATGCCGAAAATTTCTCAACTGGGTCTAGGACGATTTGGCACCGCGAACTGGCCTCCGCCGATTGGCCTCCGGTTATTGGCCGCCGGTACAATCGGACACCGACCCAATTGGCCTCCGGGACGATCGGACGCCGGTACAATCGGGCGCCGGCCCAATTTGACACCGGCCCAACTGGCCTCCGGGAGATTGGACGCCGCACCGCTGAATAAAATGCGCAAAGGAAAAGACCTACGTAACGACTTCGTAGAGAAAGTAGACACGACACTTTAATAAATGTTTCATAACTTTCTTCATTTCATAAGATTCCAGAATCTCGAAATCAAAAATATTTGTTTTCTCGAGAATTCTAGATTATTATATTGATTTCTCGATAAATCTACATTACATCTCTTCTTGGCGTCTTGTTTTAATTTTTTAGCTCTTTCAACCAAGAATTTTTTTTCATCGAGATATTTAAATAAATCCACGTCTTTTTCTAAAGCTTTTCTTATCCCAATATTTTTTAAAGGTATATTTTATAAAATTTCGCTTGCTGTAGACAGCTTAGCTTAATAACAATTTCTCTCTCGAGAACCTCACTGATGATTTTTCGAGAACTTCTCGATATGAGTTTTCCCTATCACAACCTCTAATCGTGGGCGTCAAGTAATTTGTATGGCCATAAAAATCCTCAATTCGTCTGCATAATAACCCTTCCTAGACAATGCGCGATTCTTGGTCTTCGTGTAACTAATAGGGGTACATTGTTAATAACTATTATCTAACATTACTGTAACAATTATTTAAGAGTAAATCCATTCAACATAACCGGTCAGGTTCGCTCAATGGCAACGTCGTTTGTTATTTGGTTCCTGCGAACGTTTTATTTTGACAGCTGATACCTTTGATTCGTTTGACACAAACGATTCGTCCACAAACAATAAATCCTATTTTTAAATTAAACATTTTTACAATATAAGTTTAATCCAAAAACCTCCACGAAAAACGATCGACTCTCGAACCCCGCCGAAAAATACCGACAATTCACGACTCTCACGTATACGATACGTCACGATATTCTACGACATATCAGTAAAACTACATTTAAAAATAATGTTTTCAATAACTCAGCTATGGTGAAATCAGCCGCACAACGAGCAAAGTAGTATCGCGAAATAAATTAATAAGTGTTAGTGTACCTACAAATAATACCAAAACTCCTAAAAATAGTCGATCTATAAAATATTTAAAATTATGCTATTAAATCACACAAAATTGTGGATATTTTATAGATTGAAGAATATTTTTTAATATGTAGGGGTTAATAAATTGTAAAAAACTGACCAACACAATCTGTAATATGTATTCTTAATTCAACGAAAACAAAATATAAGCACGAATGAAAAGGTGTTCACTATTTTGTCGGATTGCCCACACCATACCAAAACTATTATGGCTTAGTTTACGCAGGGTTTAAATTGATTTTTAAAAACTAACCAACACCGTCTTGCAAATAAAATGATATTCTTAGTTCAATGAAAACAAATAAGTATGACTGTTAAAATTTAGTGTGCACTATTTATGTCAGATCTTAACAGCCTGCCTCCACCCTTTGCGGCTTACAATAATGTGTGGTGTACGATCATTTCGGTTTCTAAACTAAGAGCTAATGGTTTTTGGAAAAAATCAAAGAAATAGATGCAGTATTAGAAAAACAATATACAAAAATTATAAAGTAGATAACATGGAAGTACACCGAACGTGGTAAGTAGACCCTATTTTAAGAATTTATATAACAACGTCTCACGTAGGTAGAATATATCAACATCTGAAGCGATTTGATTGAACAGAGTTATTGCCCTCCCAATTGGCATCACAAATGGAAGGTTAGTTCTACACCTTAGGACAATGGTCGGCAAACCGCGGCAAATGAGCCGCATGCGGCTCTTTGCCAAATTCCCAATTCACAATTTTTATTTTTTGTCATTGATTTGTACAATTATTATATAATGACATTATCGCGAGCCTAATTTCTCCTTCGTGATGGTTTATGCAAAAAGGTATGATTGTTGTTGTTTTAAATCCGCCCATTGCAAAAGTCGAAAAATTAATTTTTTCTCCATTTGATATTGACACGAGCACTTTTGAAATCCAATTTTATTGGTACATTTAACAAACAAAGAGATATGGAGCACCAAATTTGTAGGTCTTGCCACCAAGATTTAGGATTTTGAGAGAGAAAAATGCAATTTAATTTCACAACACATGTCGAGCGCTCTATAAGATCTACATACGGTAGATACTACGATTTTTAATACATGGAATAGCTTTCCGAACTCATATTCGAGTCTAAATAATATGTATGTGAACAATCATTTTCATTTATTTCATCAATATAGCATTTAGAGAAGCCAAATAACCGATGCGAATTTGGAGTCGCGCCTGAAATTAAAAACTACAAGTTACATACCAAACACACAGAAACTCTCCAAAGAAATGCAAGGAAGGTCATTGTTCACATTAGTTTTAAGGGACGCGTGAAAATTGTATGTAATTCATATTCTGTAAAAATTATGTTTATAATTTCAACAATAAAAACATAATATTATATTTACGTTAGTTTTATTCGGGAAATCTTCTTCACTTAATTAATAAATAATTATAAAATGTAATTAAATCATTTAAACAAATCATGTTTATAAAAATAGGTATACGTATGGCTCTCGAATTTTTTTAACCGTTGTGCCACTCATATTTGGCTCCTTTGGTCAGATAGTTTGCCGACCCCTGCCTTTGGAGAACAAACCACTGGTGCTCCCGATTTCTTAGATAGTAATCAGTGACACACCGGCCAATACTACTAAGAATGGAAAAGTTCTCATTTACACCGCGTATAAGTCAGAAAAAATACGTGGCCAAATATAGATTTCTTCTAGTGTTTATTATAAATATTCGGTATATTCGGAAAGCCACATACATATATATACATAAGTTTTATATTATAAAATAGTCATAGTTATAAAATAGCGAATAAAATTTTAGTGTGTACCTATATATGAACTGATGTTAGTTATTGTTAATACTTTTTTAAATTACTCTTTGTAAATAAATACATTCATTTAATTTTATTGATATCTACCTTTATCTATGAATACCTTATTCTTCTTCGGCGATACCTGTCTCTTAGCTGGAGCATATGGACACCACACGGCGCCTGACAGAATCCCTGTCGCTCTCCAGTCTTCTTGCATCATTCCAGGTCATACCAGCGGTTACATGTAAATTGTACGTGAAACATTTCACCGTGGCACAGTTCGCCGTGAGCTTTCTTATCGGAACCATCTGAGATTCAATATGAACATTAATTCAATTTTCATAGCTGATTTTGGCAAAATTCACGAATTCAAGAATGAAAACCTAACCTAACAAATAGTACAGTATATCGGCTATTTTCAATATTTGTTTGCTGCTGGCTTCCTGTAAAGTGTGAACTGACAAGAACCGTGTTTTATTAAGACATGAATTGTATGTCACTACTATATGACTCAAAGAGGTTGGGACTGTCTTTAATATACGGCCATACATTTCCGATACAACATCTCACGACAAAGTGTGATACAGCAAACTGCATGCGTACAAGTTTCCGGACACGCATACCAGCATCCTGTATCTCCCCGTACACTCTATAGATAGTATTTAGCGGCCTTACAGAACGCCGGAATCCGGTTGGCTCGAAGAACATGCAAGCCAGGTTGAAGCTCTCTTTTGGTATGCGCAGCACATGGCCGAGCCAGGTCCAACGGCGCCTCTTCACTTTCAGCGTGTTGAGAGACTGCTTGGTTCGCTCTCCTATCTCCTCGTTACTTCTAAAGATATATTCATCGCAAACATCAGACTGATGAATACAGAACTATTGTAACATGCATTGGATTTTTTTAGAAGTGAGTTCCTTAAAACAACCTACTTCAATTGTTTATTATTTAATATTATATAATAAATGAATACATCATAATTTAGTACTTAGAACTTTCGATGAAAAAATGTGGTATAAACTTATAAATATAAGTTATAAATGAAACTATAGGAAAATATTTCAAACGTAAGTTAGAATAGTTCTGCATTCAGTTGACTCAGTACACAGTTTCCGTGACCCATCGTAAGGTGCCATGATTCGCTACCATAAAGCCCACCGCCATTTTTAGATTAATAAAGCCTGAGCATAACTTTTTGCACAAGCAACGAGTGGTCCACTTTTCTGCTGTCAAAATTAGATCCCAGATTGCTTGACATCTTATTGATTCGCCCTTTCTCGTTTCAAATTTACGTTTAATTAATATATTATACATTCCTGTTATTCATCAGCTGTCAAATTCAGACTAGTCCTTCACACAAAACGGGTGCTAATATCGATTTCCAAAAAATATGTAGCAATGGCCTATGCATTACATCTGTAGAAGGTGTGTTAATGCTAGTGTATTATTTATCATGTAACTCATCTATCCAAATCAAACCACTCCCTGTGTGAACACGGCAGACACGTCAGTATGAGCACTCTATAGAACAATGACAGGCAATGACAGGTCATCCATCGACAACAACGGAACGGGCGGAAAAAGTAGGACCAGTCGTTGTGAATGTATCGGCTTTCTACTTGAGTGGGCAATGGTAAAGCCGCGCCGTTAAAATGCAAGTGTCGAATTGGCGGCATTTGGTTTTAACTGAGTACAACCGTGAATCCCAGACACTCCGCATCGAGTTGAATGTTGCTCCAGCCATATCAATACGGGAAGCTATTCGCAATAAATGAAGATTTCGATTGTTTATATCTGTACATCTATTTCATCATTTTCTACAATAATGTACCATATTTCATTCGAAGTATGAGCAATAACGAACACTACACATCAAAGTTTATCGTTTCGTGTCACGGTTTGACTATAATAGTGGGCCTTGGCTATGAGTAAATAACTGACAGAAGAATAAATAATATTATTATAATATTAATTATCGAGTTCGAAATGTTTGCGCGCTATATGTGGTATACATTGTATCTAGCCGGGATGCTAAAATATAAATCGAAACTTTGTCAGAACGGTAAATTGAAATGGTCTGCCTCGTTGGTGGCATATTATTTCATTGCCCATATTCTATTTTTTTATCTACCTAGCTATTTTCAGTGTGCTATCTCGTCTACTAACTATCGACGAATCTCTACAATTTAAAGTAAATTTAAGCCACCGTCCTATATTATGTACTTATATAAATTTACATTCTCCAAAAAAATAAGCCTGAAATACAACAATGGCCTTTTGCGCCATTCCAATTTTAAAAATATTATTTTGAAGTTTTGATGACAAATAAAAAATAGCGTTAAGTGCCTGTACTCATGCGTGGAATTACTGTCGGCAATTGTGCTTATTTTAAACTGTCATGACAATAACTGTTTACACCTAAAAGTGATGACTGCCTCTCCAATCTCATTCTTCAAGAGTAAGCGAGGCGCGATGTTGTCATTTTATACTACTATTTGACAGGTCGTATTGAAAATCGGAGCTTAAAATGAGTAGTTTGTTTTTTTTACTGGCATGTTCTCTATCGCTCTACTGCGCAGGCGCAGATCGAAAATAATCTTACTTGCGCGCAAATCATCACAATTTGGAATCTTCCAATATTTTTTGATGTATGCACACAATCTTGCCAACTGTAGGATAATACATGATTCCCCATACATTTTTTTACTGTGCACAGTACATCCATGCACGTGTAAACGGGGTACTATTGTCATTCGCAACAAGCACTGAAAAAATAGTTATAAGTTAAATTATACGTGTAGGTATATTATATTGTTATAGTTCCTCAAAATAATGGTAAACATTTTTCAATTCAAGAAAATGATTTATTGGAAGGTTTTAAAAGACATTCTGACCATTTTGATGATTACATTTTTTTATGGAAACATACTTTTACATAATATGTACGCAAGACATTTTCATTGGCAGCGATGAAACAAAATGATGATGAGATTTCGTAGGTACCAACTTGTTATTTAAATTATAAATTCAGCATAAAGTTAATAATTAATAATTGACAAGAAATAAAATATTTTTGGTAAGTACATTCTTCGATGGGTTTTCCACGTAGTGTTTTTCAAAATTCGCAAATGGAAGAGCAACCAGCTTTAAAATAAAATTAACAAATGTAATGAATAATAATAAAATTACTAAGATGCTTATAGATGGCGTCCGGTATTAACAAAATTTATTAAATGTGTCCTTGCACCTTTTTTTTCAACTATGTCCGATTCTAATAGGATCATAATATGGGCCTCCACAGGGTGGAGGTTTGTATTAACGGATTTTGTTTTTTACGAGAAATGGATGTCAGCCACTTGCCAATCTATTAGGTCCATACTCAGAGTCAGACTCATACACAAATCAGTGATGCCAACCGTACTATAATTATAATACAATACTATAATTTTAATTCCGCGAAAAATGTAAAATACTATAATTTTACGCCAAATATACCAAAATACTATAATTTTAAAGGATTCAAGGCGAAAAATGTTCCTGTACTATATATTTTTTAGAAATACTATAATTTTTATGCCTTTGTACTATAATCAGCATAGAAAAAGATGGCAACACTGACACAAATTGAAAAACAATATGTGTACTTGCCAGTCCCAGGATTCGAACCTGGGACACACGACGCTATAGGCCGACGCTTAAGCCGAGCGGCCATCATGGGTGTAACCTTGTAGTCTTGCACCTACGTACAATTATTATATACTTTATTCAATATATAATGCAGACAAAATTTGAATATTTTAGATTTTTATTCACTTACTTACGAACATATTATTATACAATCTTGAAAACCATTGATGAATTATTATACTTTAATATCTTGATTACAATGACATTATTAATGGTCAACGCACTCAATACAGTAGATAGCAAGGAAATTCGCGCATAGCGACATTCGCACATGTATAGGTAGACGTCACGCAATTTCCATTATGCGATATCACGCATCGGGAATTTATAGCAATATCACCTTTATTGTAATGGCGTTAGAACAGTTTTTCTAGTGTCAATGTTCATTTGAGCGAACCCGTTCGAACCGAACCATTCGGCAGACCTGACAATAAGCATCGGGAATTTATTGCAATATCACCTTCATTGTAATGGCGTTAGAACAGATTATGCCATTCGGCAGACGCGAAAAAAAAGTTAGTGTCATTTTTTTCCAGATGCTTCATCCATATTAATGTCATTGCTTGATTTGCTACAAAGTTGGTTACCTTTCCATTAGCGGAATTTAAAAGACCCGGGATAACGTACCTATTTGTTAGAATACTGTTCGGTTATCAGGAGTACAGCGGAAAACACATTTTGAAAATAGCCGATAAACTGGATTATTTGTTGGGTTAACCTAACCTAACCTAACCTAACCTAACCTAACCTAACCCAACCTAACCTAACCTAAACTAACCCAAACTAACAAATAATCCAGTATATCGGGTATTTTCAAAATGTGTTTTCCGCTGTATTCCGTATAACCGAACAGTACCAAATAATATTATTTTAAAATCTAATAGGCGTAATTCTGTGGTGTTATAAATAATTATGTATGTTCTTTTATGGTTATAACTTTTTTTGAAAATAACGTATTATAGTCTTTGCCAAAATAGAATGTTGTCTGTAAATTTTCCTGATAGACGTAATAATACATTCACGTTATATAATGTTTTTCTTGATTTATCTATCTATACCGTATCTATCTGTCTGTAACACATAATGTACACGCTGAGAAAACATAAACTTAAACGCAAAATTCTAAATTTGAAAAATAAACTTGACACACAAATAACATAATCGCTCGTGACAAAAAAACAAAATAGATGATTTTCAAATTTATTTATTTTACATACTTATATTAAGTAGAAACCTAATGAACATGATATAGAAAAGCGTAATATTATATTATAAGCATGCCTAGGAGAAAGTCAGTCGGGTAGAGCCATGGATAATATCCATACAGCCGAAAGAAATCAAAAAATTATTTTGGACCCTCTCCACCATAAGACCGTACTTCAACTGATGTAGAGACAGATGGCGGAAAAATACAAATTTATAAAATTAAGCGGACCTGTATCGATCAAGATCTTAATCACAGTAAGACATTGGGCTATTAGCCTTTCCGATGCATTGTAATGATGGCGACAGTGCCTACACCAGTCACACATTTTTTTTCTGTATGCAATGTCCTACCAAATTAGCATGTTAGCTAAACAGCAAATTCACCACCGAAACATATGCATTTATATCGAAAGCGATTGGATCTACCTGCATGCATGTGGTGGTATTATTAGGTCAGCAGTAGGTATAACAACGGTACCTTTAAAATTTTCTGTGTCGACATAATATACCTACCTATAGTTTTTTGCTCAGTTTTTTTATCCACCATATATCTAAGAATTGTCATCTGACAAAATTAAGTGATAAATGGCTAATAATTTACAAATTAAAATATGTAATATGATGCAAATTATTTTTTTTTCAAATACCTATATATTATCCCACTTCTATATACTTATATACTTCATATTTTTTATTATTATTTATTTATGAAACAAACAGTTATATTTTGATTACTTACAAAAATTTGTTTAAATAATTACGAGATAAAAAGAACTTTTTATTTACAACCTTTTTAAATTTTCTGTTGAATCATATAAACTTGACTTGACTAGCTTAAACTGTCATAGAATACTGAAATGTCATATTGACATTTCATTTTGATTTCGATATTAACGCACGTATATATTAACAATTTAGTTGCTAGGACAATCCGCTTAGCAACCAATAATGATGTCGAAATAACCTTTCATACAAAACATAATTAACTGAAAATGAATTCAATTCTACTTAAAGATGGCTAAAAGTATTAAAAAAATGCATTGGCATCGTGTTCTGGTATATTCTAAAAGTTTCAAATGTCTAACTAGTCGGGAAGTTAGTTAAAAATCGATTGCAAGATTTGTACCGGACAAAAAACTTCCAGACAAATAAGAATACGAGATTCAAGAGAGTGAAAAGCAAGCATACCTTGTAGAAAGGCAGTCGGAAAATAATCATTTGACGAATTATTGAAAGGAAAATAGTTAAATGTCTTAAAATAAAGACATCGAAGATATTTCTTCTGGGCGCGTTCTAAAATAAGCTATATTTATGTTGGATCTTAACAGCCTACTTCCACCCTTCGTCACTGCTATAATCTCTACCACATTAATTATAAGGATAAAGCAATAACAGTAGGTTTTATTAATGACAAGCTGAAGTACCCGGCTTCGCACAGGGTCGCTTCGTGGATACATTTATCTTAGATATTTAAAAAATAATAAAAAGTAATTATGTTTTTAATATTAAAATATCTGTGTAATACAATATGGCAATATGAAAATAATTCTAATATGAGTAAAGGTCAAACAAAAGAACACTAAATAAAATCGAATCCAAAATATGCAAACGTTATTAATAGTATTAATGTGTAGTAAAAATTCAAAATTGGGTGGAACAAACAAACAACAAACTTTGTATTTTATAAATTACTAACTTATAAACCTTCGCAAGTGTGCGCACAACAACATACAAAAGTTTCATCGCAATCGGAGTAATGGTATAGGAACGCATACGAATAGAAGAAGATTGTTTTCTAATTCAGAAATCTTTGCGGGCGTGCACACGACAACTCACCAAAGTTTCATTGCAATCGGATGAATGGTATAGGAACGCATACGAATAGAAGAGAAGAAGATGGTTGTACTAATTCAGAAACCCTCACGGGCGTGCGCACAACAACTGATCAAAATTTCATAGCAATCGGATGAATGTTATAAGAAAACATACGAATAGAAGAAGAAAGAATAGGAGAAAAAGAAGATAAAAATGGTTGTACCAATTCAGAAACCTTTGCGGGCGTGAGAACAACACTTGGTCAAACTTTCGTTGCAATCGGATGAATCGTATAGAAACGCATATAAATAGAAGAAGATATAATAGAAGAAGAAGAAGAAGATGGTTGTACTAATTCAGAAACCTTCGCGGGTGTTAGCACAATTACTGACGAAAGTTTTATTGCAATCGGATGAATGGAATATGAACGCATACAAATAGAAGAATAAAGAATAGAAGAAGAAGAAGATGGTTATACTAAATCAGAAACCTTCGCGGGTGTGGGCATTACAACTGACGAATGTTTCATTGCAATCGGATGAATGGTATAGGAACCATACGAATAAAAGAAGATAGAACGCAGAAGAAAAAGAAGACTATAGTTGTACTAAATCAGAAACCTTCGCGGGCATGCGTACAACAATTCATCAAAATTTTATCGCAATCGGATGAATGGTATAGAAAACATACGAATAAAAGAAGATATAATGAAGAAGAAGAAGAAGAAGAAGATGGTTGTACTAATTCAGGAACCTTTGCGGGTGTTGGCACAACCACTGACGAAAGTTTCATCGCAAACGGATGAATGGTATAGGAACCATACGAATAAAAGAAGATAGAATGAAGAAGAAGAAGATGATGGTTGTACTAATTTAGAAACCTTTGCGGGTGTTACCACAACAACTGACGTAGGTTTCATCGCAATCGGATGAATGGTATATGAACCATATGAATAAAAGAAGATATAATGAAGAAGAAGAAGATGATTTTTCTAATTCAGAAACCTTTGCGGTGGTTACCACAACAACTGACGAAAATTTCATCGCAATCGGATGAATGGTATAGGAACGCATAGGACAGACAGACAGACTTTCATTTTTATGTATAAGATATAGCCTATAATCTGCGTGCAAGTGCAAGCAATAATTTGACAAAGTTTTATCGCAATCGGATGAACGGTATGGCAGCGCATAAAATACAAACAAACACAAATTGATTTTTATATTATAGATCATAACATGTCTCAAAACAGTATTCATCTTCAACGTCACCCTGGTTTTCTACAAATTCTCTAAAACATAGTATCGCATTTGGAAGTGTTCTTGCCACCAGCTCTCTGGTATCGTACTCGTCTAACAATGGACACCTTGCGAGACGAATAAATGTAATGCCAGGATACGTATTTACAACAAGCTCCAATAACGACTTTTCGACATTTTTAAAGTCCAACAAAATGAGACATGTCAACTTTCTAAAATTCCCATATTTAAATAAGTCCATTAAATCGTCAGTAGAAAGGGTGTCGTTTCTCCCTAATCTTAATATCTGTATGTTATGGAGTTTATTCAGACATTTTAAACCGGAATTCGTTATATTAACGCAATTCAATATCTGTAGATGAGAAATATTTGGACATTCTGAGATAAACTTCAATATGTCATCATTGTATTCCTCTCCGCCAAATATGTTCAACGTTTTTAGTGTATTCTTTTGTTTCATTAGTAATTTTATGACGTTTTTTTGGGACACGTTTCTTATATGACTGATAATTAAGTTCTTGAGATTTTGGCACTTAAGAAGTCCTTTAAAATTTCGGTCACTCAAACCGACATTTGACAGCACTAAAGTCTTCAATACGGGGTGACAGCGAAAATCAATATCAAAATCTGACGTGGGGTTATCGACACATGAAGCAGTGATAATCAGTTTTTCCAAAAAACTAAGACAACAAAAATGTTTCATCATACTAGAATTTATGTCACAAGCTATAAAATAAATTGTATTAGTGTTAAGGCAACTACCTAAAATTAATCTCAATTGTTCAGCTTCTTTAGGAAACACGATTTGAATGACTCTTACATAGTTAAATAGTTCTTGAAATTTATTAACAGAAGCTGTATAGGTTGTCTCATCTCTACAATCCATAGCAATTGGGAACCTGTCCCATATTGCTCGACTCGAAGATACATCTTTCCAGAGATTACATACGTTTCTTAATTCGATCACAGAATTATACGGTAGGTAGAAGAAAATTTTAGTCAAAATTTCCGATGGAAAATCGTTGATATGCCTCGTAGGTCCTGATGGTTCCATAATTGGCATTAAAGAATCATTAATCTTTCCACATATGAAGGATTTTTACAACCAACAAAGCGTCCAAATTCGGAAAGATCTGAAAAAAATAAGGAAAAATATAATTTAAGGGATTTTTCATATTATATTGGTTGCTAAGTGTACGTCCTGAGTGGCAGCATTCGGCGCAGCGTTGAGCGTTTTGCGCGACTCAAACGTATAACCGTGTGTAAAAATGTTCGTAGACAATGTCTTTTTTGGTTATATATTTATACGGTTATACGTTTGAGTTGCGCATAACGCTCAACGCTGCGCCGCACGCTGACAGAGGCCTCACACTAACGGGGATGGGAATTTTATATAGGAGAGTGGTTTTTGTAGCACTCGAAATGGAAAATTTTACGAACCGGAGCGCCAAATAATTTTCAGAAAACATTAACATGGTTATTTAATTTTATGTATATGTTATAATAATTACAAGATAAAAAGAACTTTTTATATACAACTTTTTTAAATTTTCTGTTGAATTATTATGCTCAATATGCTCAAACTTGTACTTGATATGAAGAAAATAAAAAACAAACAAACATACAAATTAATATAGAAATACTGAATACTGAAATAATGTCATTTTGATTTCCATGGTAACGCACGTATATATTAATAATTTTGTTGCTAGGACCACCAAGCAACCTTAGCAATCAATAATAGTGGATTAGATTACGGATTTCTTCCGAAATAACTTTTCATACACAACAGAATTAACTTAAAATTAATTCAATTCTACTTTAAAGTTTTAAAAGAATGCATTGGCATTGTGTTCTGATATATTCTAAAAGTTTCAAATGTCTAGCTAGTCGAGAAGTTACTTAAAAATCGATTGCAAGATTTGTATCGGATAAACAACCACCGGACAAATAAGAATACGAACTAATAAAAACGTTGTAAAAATGAGTGTATCGGAGTTTTTGTTGTATGGCATATTATCTAACTCAGATGGTCAAATGAATTTTTCCACGAGACGGAGCGATAGTTTTGGGGATTTCATGAACTGGTACGGTGCTCCGGTGCGCTCCGGTCCATTTTTGTCCTGGGTTTGCGACAAATTAGAATAGGGAAGATTGTAAAAAATGTGACTTCACAAAAGTAAAAAAAATGGCGGAAAGCCTATTGAGTCTGAGGGATTTTTAAAGAAACACGATTTTTCATGGGCGGCAATCATAGATGTATTAGGGCATAGGGGCATATGACATACTAAATACACTAAACCACATGGTGTTAAAATTGATTGTGGTAAGTGGATGAATTAGTATAATTTTAAGAGCTCAATTTCGTATGTATAGAGGATTTTTTCAGTTCAACTATGTCACGAACGAATATTATAAATTATGTATGTAATACCATTGGTTAAAATTTCACTTATATTACTATCAAATATCGAGCGCTCGATATAGAAAATTTTACGAAGCTGAGCACTCGATAATTTTCTGTCAACCTAGTTATCTAATTTCATGTATATTTTATAAAAAAAAAATAAGTGTGTTAAATTTTTTGTTATATGGCCTATCTACCTCAGATGGTCAAATTAATTTTTCTACTAGACGGAACGATAATTTTGTCGACTTCATGAACCGGAACGGCACTCCGGTGCGCTCCGGTTTATTTCGATCCCTGCAACTTTCAATAGAGGTTGAAATGATTTCTGATGAAATAATAAGCGATTCAGTACAGTTCGGTTATGAGGAATAAAGCGGCATTTTGAAAATACCTGATATACTGGATTATTTGTTAGTTTGGGTTAGGTTAGGTTGGGTTAGGTCAGGTTAGGTTTGGTCGAAGTGGTCCACTCCGTCCTCCTATACGGCGCCCCAATATGGGCCGATGCCACGAAAATAGAGAGGACGAGGCTCACTCTGGCAAGGGTGCAAAGAAGGAGTGCACTTAGAGTCGCTTCGGCATACCGCACGGTGTCGGAGGACGCCATCCTCGTGTTGACTGCCACCCCACCCATAGACCTACTTGCCAAAGAAAGGCAAGCAGTGTACAACGGCCAAAAAAAAGTCGACGCTAAGGAGCTGACCATGCAAAAATGGAAAGAAAGGTGGGATGCCTCCACAAAGGGCAGGTGGACACATCAGCTCGTCGGAAACCTAAACGCATGGTGCGAAAGGAAACACGGCGAGCTGAATTACCACCTGACCCAAATGCTCACGGGTCATGGATGCTTCTCCAACTACCTTCACAGGATAGGGAAAGAAGCGACCCGTAAATGCCATCACTGTGGAGGCCATGACGATAACCCTGCACACACGCTGTCTTACTGCCCAGCTTGGGAGGAAGCCAGAAACACCCTGAAGGGGATTGTCGGCGAGGAAGCAATGTCGCTGACGAACATGGTTCTCTCAATGCTGGAAAACACAGCTGCATGGTCAGCATGGGCAGAATTCGCATCGTGCGTCCTCAAGACTAAAGAAGAAGACGAAAGATCCCGGCGAGTAGAACAGGTAGAAATGGCCTAACAAAAGGCAAGGACATAGCTGCCTCCCTGAAGTAATGCATAAAAGCGGATTCCGGGGGGGCAGCTGAGAAGAGGAGGGGGGTTTTAGTGGGTAAGAATCCCACACTACCATCAGTCAGTCGCCGCTGACTGCTGGTGGTGTCTTAAGAAGATTTCCCCCCGCCGAAAAAAAAAAAAAAGGTTAGGTTTGGTTAGGTTAAACTAACAAATAATCCAGTATATCGGCTATTTTCAAAATGTGTTTGCCGCTGTATTCCTCATAACCGAACTGTACCAGCGATTTTTATATTATCAAACAGTCACAAATTGCTTGGAAGAATGTGGTTTTTTTTTTTATTCTTTTTAAAATACAACGTGTATTTTTAATAAAATTAATTGTTAATCATGTTAATGTCATGCAAATTAGGTATATAGCTACGTACCTACTATATTAGTTTTTTGTTTGAATGTAATCAATTTACATTATTTTCTTTTTTTACTGTAATCTTTGTGACTGTCAGGTTGCACCGTTGTCAAATGTGAAAAACACCTCTCTATTCAAGACATAAAGACGATTACGAGCTGTTTAACATAGATAACTCGATTAAATCTAGATTCAACAAAACGAGATGTGAAAAATGAAATAAAATATAAATCACCCTTTTTCCAGAGCTGTGAAAATGTATACGCCGTTTCACTGCTTCCCAAAAATTATAACTTATTTCCAATTGAATGAAATATTATATTCCATAAATTTTATATAAAACCATTTTTAACACTTTTTTTTACACTTAAACTTTCTTGGAATATGTATATCTATTAAATAATCACCGAATCGAACATATTAATATCCTCATGAAACTGTTTCAATTGCTCAATATAAACAAAAGTTTTCATGAGAGAATGGCTTTACTTGAAATACCCGGTGACGCACGAAGTCGCTTCATTGATCAATATACAATATCTTACTTAACAAATCAATAATAATTACATTATTCAATATTAAAACATCTATAGCTTAGAATTAGTTACGTGTATTTTGAAGAATGGATTGATAGATAAACGTCGTTGGAATGAAACGGTAACCTGGATTGATTTTGTTTACAATGCCTAATTTAGACATGAGTCACTATGAGGCGTATCAGCAGTGATTGCCTACCAGAATCCACGACGTGTCAGGCGCTTTGCAATATTACGCAAAAACTTTCGAAAAATACGATCTGAAAGGTTAGGTATCTCACTCTTCAGGCCGGTTCGGACCGGCCGAGTGATTTAGTAGAGTGGCGAGTGATTTAATGAATTAGTAACTGAAAAGTGTCCGAACACAGTGCATTAGTGAGTGACGTGTAAAAATGAACAGAGCGACGAGAGCGACGGATATTTCAAAACGGACACCATTCGCGCGGCACGAGAGTGCTGCCGTTTGTCAGATAAACTTGTAACTTCAAAAATAATTCAAATGACGTACCTCTTTACCTATCCTCAATAACAACAAGCTTTCTGTGAAATATTGCCATTTATCTACGGATCTATCAACACACGTTCGCCACGGTTTTTCGCATTGAAGTATAATAACTATAAGTTATATATTTCGAGTAGTATCTTCGCTCCAACGCTGTGCCGTCTCTGCGGCAGTCGGCGACTAATGAACTCGCCTGTTCAGACTTGTTTCGTGGCTTGTTTAGTATTTAGTGAGACGTGGTGGGGGTCGCTACTCGGCCGAAATAATAGAATAAAATGGATCGACTGGACTGGCGATTTTACTAAACTAGTCGACTAAATTTGTCTGTTCAGACACGGTTTTTTAGCAAATCACTCGCTACTCAACTAAATCACTGGAACAGTCCGAACAGGCCTTTACACGTATTGCGGAAATTAGACGCATGCCGAATGCCGTCTCACTCACACGTATACTTAGATTTTCTACAAGGATTATTCTATTGTTTTAATGTTGTCGATTTTTAAACACTGAATCTTTTTGGAAGTTTAGCTTAGATAGATATTGGATTAAAGTACTGGGAGCTTAATTTGGTATAATAATTTGGTATGGAATGCAGGGCTCAAAATAGACCGGACTACACCGGAACGCAGCTTCATGAAATTTAATTATCACTCAGTCTTTTAAAAAATATTTCGTCCGATTCTTGAATTATTAAAAATAATTAAATTCGCTTACTTTATTTCACAGGTATGTTTTTCTATTTGTATACGAAACTTGTCCGAATCATGATAAAACATAATATAGACGTGTCGTTATTTCCAATTTTCGCATGCTGCGCTGACAATTTGTCTTACTTTTGCATTCTTTATATTGCCCACTGAAGAAGGAAGCCGATACATTACACGACTGGTCATACTTTTCGCCCCTCCCGTTGTCTATGGATGACTTGTCATTGTCTATAGAGTGCTCATACTGACGCGTCTGTCGTGTTCACTTGTCGGAGTATTCTTAGCTTCAGATTTCTTTCAGATTATTTTAATGTATCTTGGAGACCTTGGAGTTCATCTTATTTAGTGATTATGTGTTTTTAATAATTGAAAGTGACGATCAAAGTATGTAAACTTCTTTTGTGTATAATAATATCATAATACACTAGGACGTTTGTCAATGTGCCAGTCGATTCTAAACGACAATAACTAATAACTTATTTATACTTTTCAGTCATTATAGAATACCAAGCTCTGCTTACAAGTACGTTATCAATAAATAGTACGGCAGTGGACCACTCGTTGCTTGTGCAAAAAGTTATGCTCAGGCTTTATTAATCTAAAGATGGCGGTGATTCTTTAAGTTTAAACACTGTTATTCTATTCGACCGTTTCAGCTTGGCTAGTAGGTATATAACAAAAAATCTAACATACATATAATTGTTATGTAAGATACATCAAATTGCATAGATATGTTTAAAAATATATTTTCGGAAAATTATTAAGCACTGCAGTTCGTAAAAATCCATTTTGAATCATGAATGAAGGATTAAATCAGTTATATTATATTAAGACGGTACTTCAGTTAAACGGCAAATAATTTTCAACTATGGGTGCGACGAAATTTCTGACTGGCTGGCAATCGGAGAGCAAAAGTCGAGCTGTGAACTCGTCAATTTATTTTGTGATGGCGACGGGGGAATTAATTTCTTAAATCGTGTAAAGATGACTAAAAAACGTTACCCATTTACTTGAAAAAGAAAACATGTCAATGAATATATTATTATTATTAGTAATAGAATAATAAACATAAGTTTAAATGGACGCATGTTGACTTTTTATGACAAATTATGTTTTGTTCTGCACTCGTCATTTGCACAATCTTCACGTCGCGTAGTCACGATCGTTTTAGACCGTGCCCCAGCTGAAGTATAGCCTTAAACGTCGCAACGTATACCGCATGATTCATATTATTATCTCTGTGGATTTGCACGCTGACGTGACATTGAAGATAATGGCCCTACCAAACCACAACCGCCCCGCACCACATTCGGTCTTAATAGGGCGTATCACGGAATTCTACGTTTGATGTGAATATATTTTATGACTGGGAATATCTCAAGAGCAGTTAACTAAGATTTGGATCGCCATACATTCAAGTGTGCTTTAACTGGATTTATATGAGACGCAGGCGTGACAGTTGAAGGCCGGAAAATACACCTCGAGGCGATTTCTCAGGCAGGAAGATGTTCCTGACGTTTTACAAAATGTTTCAAGGGTTCCGCCAAAAAAAGGTTGGGAATCACAGGCCCTATCGTAAAATTAAGAAGAACACTCACATCATATAACTTTCTGGCCAATGTTGAGTATTGCAAGCAAACCGATAATTTTGTACAAACAATGTTGCCAGATAAAATTTTCAAAATTCAAGTGATAATTTTTTTAATTATAACATAACTTTTATACTGCACATTATTATTGTTTGTAGGCAAAATAAATTCTGCTCTAAAATTGTGTAAATCCGGCAATATTAAGTATAAAGACATCATGTTATCATCTCATCATATTATGACAAAACAAAATGGCCATTTTTCTTACTTAAGTGATCATATATACCATAAACCCTATCCAAAAATTAATAAAATATTACTGTTGAACACATAACAGATTTAATTCTGTGTTCCCTGCTTTTGAAGAATAATACAACGCAATAAAAATTAAACCACTGTCCAGACTGCAGACACTTTGATTCACATGACGGTAAACATCAGGTTTAAATCGGTCAAACCTTCAAAGTCAGTGAGCGAGTGGGGGGAAAGAAGCTATGATAACTGCATTCTGGTAGCCACTTTATGCGCACAACTCCATAACCGATCCAATCAATAAACAAAATTGTCCTGCGAAGCAAAAGCAAAAAAATATTTGAATATAATATTGTTTATCCCAATGCTTACGGGCCGCACAAAATTGTGGTTTTGCTAATTGCTTTTCAAATGCAAATTAACACGTTAATTAAAAAAATAATTAAAAGGGCCCGTAAGCATTCAATCAGTCATAGTTTAATATTATTATTTTCAGGGAGCCGATATTACACATATTGGGTCGTCCACATAATATTATGAAGTTACGTAAGCGCGCACACAATGGGGGTTTTCGGAACCGGGCTAATGAAATACAAGTTATTTAGGTGAATAGTGTACAGTGACGTCCCGTGGGGATAGGCAGATTGTGCGTCGCTTGGGGGCGGCAGTTACTCGAAGGGCGGCAAATCGAGGAGAATCATTTGGAATATATAGAAATAGCTACCTAAACTTAGTAACAACGAATATAAATCTTTCCATTTAAAAAAATCAGCTCACCGGTTTTGTCCGGTTCGCGATATCTAGTTTACTTGCATTGCCTTTCGACGTCCTTGGTGACCAAAAACAACACGTGCAGATTTGCGAGTAATTACAGTCTGATATTTTGTTAGTAATGTACATAAAATACATTTTTAGATATTGGACTCATGAAAGGATGATAAAAATCTAATATATAAAAATCAATATTTGTTTGTTTGTTTGTTCGTATTTTATGCGCTGCCATACCGTTTTATCTTCTTTTATTCGTATGGTTCCTATACCATTCATCCGATTGCAATGAAACTTTCGTCAGTTATTGTGCCAACACCCGCGAAGGTTTCTGAATTAGAAAAACCATCTTCTTCTTCTTCTTCATTATATTTTTTTTATTCGTATGTTTCCTATACCATTCATCCGATTGCGATAAAACTTTCGTCAGTTGTGGAAACACCCGCAAAGGTTTCTGAATTAGTACAACCATCTTCTTCTTCTTCTTCATTCTATCTTCATTTATTCATATAGTTCTTATACCATTCATCCGATTGCAATGAAACTTTCGTCAGTTATGATGCCCACACCCGCGTAGGTTTCTGAATTATTATTACAACCATATTCTTCTTCTTCTATTCTATATTCTTTTATTCGTATGCGTTCCTACTCCATTCATCCGATTGCAATAAAACCTTCGTCAGTAATTGTGCCAACACCCGCAAAGCTTTCTGATTTAGTGCAATTATCTTCTTCTTCTTCTATTCTATCTTCTTCTATTCGTATGCGTTCCTATACCATTCATCTGATTGCAGTGAAATTTTGATCAAGTGCTGTGCTCACGCCCGCAAAGGTTTCTGAATTGATACAACCACTTCTTCTTATTCTTCTTTTTCATTATATTTTTTTTTATTCGTATGTTTCCTATACCATTCATCCGATTGCGATAAAACTTTCGTCAGTTGTGGTAACACCCGCAAAGGTTTCTGAATTAGTACAACCATCTTCTTCTTCTTCTTCATTCTATCTTCATTTATTCATATAGTTCTTATACCATTCATCCGATTGCAATGAAACTTTCGTCAGTTATGATGCCCACACCCGCGTAGGTTTCTGAATTATTATTACAACCATATTCTTCTTCTTCTATTCTATATTCTTTTATTCGTATGCGTTCCTACTCCATTCATCCGATTGCAATAAAACCTTCGTCAGTAATTGTGCCAACACCCGCAAAGCTTTCTGATTTAGTGCAATTATCTTCTTCTTCTTCTATTCTATCTTCTTCTATTCGTATGCGTTCCTATACCATTCATCTGATTGCAGTGAAATTTTGATCAAGTGCTGTGCTCACGCCCGCAAAGGTTTCTGAATTGATACAACCACTTCTTCTTATTCTTCTTTTTCATTATATCTTCATTTATTCATATAGTTCCTATACTATTCATCCGATTGCAATGAAACTTTTGTCAGTTGTTGTTATGCCCATACCCGTGAAGGTTTCTGAATTAGTACAAGCACCTTCTTCTTCTTCTTCTATTCGTATGCGTTCTTATACCATTCATCCGATTGCGATGAAATTTTGACCAGTTGTTGTGCGCACGCCCGCAAAGGTTTCTGAATTAGTACAACCATCTTCTTCTTCATCATCATTCTATCTTCATTTATTCATATAATTCCTATACCATTCATCCGATTGCAATGAAACTTTCGTCAGTTATGATGCCCACACCCGCGTAGGTTTCTGAATTATTATTACAACCATATTCTTCTTCTTCTATTCTATATTCTTTTATTCGTATGCGTTCCTTTTCCATTCATCCGATTGCAATAAAACTTTCGTCAGTAATTGTGCCAACACCCGCAAAGCTTTCTGATTTAGTACAACCATCTTCTTCTTCTTCTATTCTATCTTCTTCTATTCGTATGCGTTCCTATACCATTCATCTGATTGCAATGTAATTTTGATCAAGTGTTGTGCTCACGCCCGCAAAGGTTTCTGAATTGATACAACCACTTCTTCTTCTTCTTCTTTTTCATTCTATCTTCATTTATTCATATAGTTCCTATACCATTCATCCGATTGCAATGAAACTTTTGTCAGTTGTGGAAACACCCGCAAAGGTTTCTGAATTAGTACAACCATCTTCTTCTTCTTCTTCATTCTATCTTCATTTATTCATATAGTTCTTATACCATATATCCGATTGCAATGAAACTTTCGTCAGTTATGATGCCCACACCCGCGTAGGTTTCTGAATTATTATTACAACCATATTCTTCTTCTTCTATTCTATATTCTTTTATTCGTATGCGTTCCTACTCCATTCATCCGATTGCAATAAAACCTTCGTCAGTAATTGTGCCAACACCCGCAAAGCTTTCTGATTTAGTGCAATTATCTTCTTCTTCTTCTATTCTATCTTCTTCTATTCGTATGCGTTCCTATACCATTCATCTGATTGCAGTGAAATTTTGATCAAGTGCTGTGCTCACGCCCGCAAAGGTTTCTGAATTGATACAACCACTTCTTCTTATTCTTCTTTTTCATTATATTTTTTTTATTCGTATGTTTCCTATACCATTCATCCGATTGCGATAAAACTTTCGTCAGTTGTGGTAACACCCGCAAAGGTTTCTGAATTAGTACAACCATCTTCTTCTTCTTCTTCATTCTATCTTCATTTATTCATATAGTTCTTATACCATTCATCCGATTGCAATGAAACTTTCGTCAGTTATGATGCCCACACCCGCGTAGGTTTCTGAATTATTATTACAACCATATTCTTCTTCTTCTATTCTATATTCTTTTATTCGTATGCGTTCCTACTCCATTCATCCGATTGCAATAAAACCTTCGTCAGTAATTGTGCCAACACCCGCAAAGCTTTCTGATTTAGTGCAATTATCTTCTTCTTCTTCTATTCTATCTTCTTCTATTCGTATGCGTTCCTATACCATTCATCTGATTGCAGTGAAATTTTGATCAAGTGCTGTGCTCACGCCCGCAAAGGTTTCTGAATTGATACAACCACTTCTTCTTATTCTTCTTTTTCATTATATCTTCATTTATTCATATAGTTCCTATACTATTCATCCGATTGCAATGAAACTTTTGTCAGTTGTTGTTATGCCCATACCCGTGAAGGTTTCTGAATTAGTACAAGCACCTTCTTCTTCTTCTTCTATTCGTATGCGTTCTTATACCATTCATCCGATTGCGATGAAATTTTGACCAGTTGTTGTGCGCACGCCCGCAAAGGTTTCTGAATTAGTACAACCATCTTCTTCTTCATCATCATTCTATCTTCATTTATTCATATAATTCCTATACCATTCATCCGATTGCAATGAAACTTTCGTCAGTTATGATGCCCACACCCGCGTAGGTTTCTGAATTATTATTACAACCATATTCTTCTTCTTCTATTCTATATTCTTTTATTCGTATGCGTTCCTTTTCCATTCATCCGATTGCAATAAAACTTTCGTCAGTAATTGTGCCAACACCCGCAAAGCTTTCTGATTTAGTACAACCATCTTCTTCTTCTTCTATTCTATCTTCTTCTATTCGTATGCGTTCCTATACCATTCATCTGATTGCAATGTAATTTTGATCAAGTGTTGTGCTCACGCCCGCAAAGGTTTCTGAATTGATACAACCACTTCTTCTTCTTCTTCTTTTTCATTCTATCTTCATTTATTCATATAGTTCCTATACCATTCATCCGATTGCAATGAAACTTTTGTCAGTTGTTATGCCCATACCCGCGAAGGTTTCTGAATTAGTACAAGCACCTTTTTCTTCTTCTTCTATTCGTATGCGTTCTTATACCATTCATCCGATTGCGATGAAATTTTGACCAGTTGTTGTGCGCACGCCCGCAAAGGTTTCTGAATTAGTACAACCATCTTCTTCTATTCGTATGCGATCCTATACCATACATCCAATTGCGATGAAACTTTTGTCAATTGTTGTGTGCACACCTGCGAGGGTTTCTAAATTAGTATTATATAAAATACAAAGTTTTTTATTTGTTTGTTCCATCCAATTTTGATTTTTTTACTACATATTAATACTATTAATAACGTTTGCATATTTTGGATTCGATTTTAAATTAGTGTTCTTTTGTTTGACCTTTACTCCGATTAGAATTACTTTCGTATTGCCATATTGTATTAGACAGATATTTTAATATTGAAAAGATAATTACTTATTATTGTTTTTTTAAATATCTAAGATAAATGTATCCACGAAGCGACCATGTGCGAAGCCGGGTACTTCAGCTTGTACTGTATAAAAAATGGGGCGGCATTTTGGCGCTGCCTAGGGGCGGCATTATATCTAGGGACATCACTGATGGTGTATTACTTCTTCTTCGTCGGGACTGAGGATCGTGACCCAGATAATTTGTGGATGACTTGTAGCTTGCATGAATTGAATTGGTGTAACCATCTGAGGCATCCAGGAGAAATAGTGTGACAATGTGATGTATGATGAAAGTAATAAATGGTTATCTATGTCTAAGAAACATGTCTACACGCCACACAAGAGATAATAAATTCCGACAGGCTATAATACCAATACAGTAAATTTTGACCCAGGATCTTGAATGTGTGAGTGTCCTACGAAAATGAACCACGCATTATGGACGTGTTATAGTGTGTGTTATACACCAATTTAAATGAGCGTCAATGCATAAGCCGAGAGCAGTTTTCAGTATTCGACGTATAACGTATTCTTGACACGTGTTTAAATTTATCCTATATTCTTCCTTACTCGAGATCGGTTGCCTGCTTCTCCTTACCCGTTAGGTATTTCAGTTCCCATTATTTCTGAGTTACCTGCTACACGCACATCCCTACTGATTGTAAATAGACTGCTTTTTCACAAATAAAAATACTTGCGCACATAATAATTATACAATAGTAGGTAAGTACGTCATACAAATTTAATCTTTCTTGGCAAATAGCTTTCAAGAATTTACATGTTTAAGTTACGAAGACAATAAAACTATTTGTTTCATTTTACAACGTTTTTCTTAGCTCGTATTCTTATTTGTCCACTGGTTCTTTATCCGGTACAAATCTTGCAATCGATTTTTAACTATCTTCCCGACTAACTAGACATTTAAAACTTTCAGAACACGATGCCAATGCATTTTTTTAATACGTTTAGCCATCTTTAAGTAGAATTGAATTCATTTTCCGTTAATTTTGTTTTGTATGAAAAGTTATTTCGACACCATTATTGGTTGCTAGGGGTCTGGGGTCCTAGCAACTAAATTAATAATATATACGTCGGCGCTCGAAATGGAAAATTTTACGAACCGGAGCGCTCGATATTTTTACAAAAATATCAACTATATCAGGGGAGGGCAAACTGCGGCCCGCGGGCCGCATGTGGCCCGCCGGTTATTTTTTTGCGGCCCGCCATCATTGATTGTACTTCTGATTACGAATAACTTTTTTTATATTTTTTTTTTTAAATATTGACAATAGATTAAAATTTGAAGAATTTGTTGTTTCGTTAATGTATTATCTCAGTACGTCTTCCTTGCGTCTCGTCTCACACTATGTAACCACTATTTTCTATGTTGAACATCGTGACACATTTAAATACTTTTAACTCTGCGTTGCAAGGAAAAAAAATATATGCCCACGATATGGTGAAGAGTTTGAATGGATTTCAATTAAAACTCAAGTTGTTCCTTCGACAAATATCAAATAAGAACGTGGACCACTTTCCAACTTTGACGTTGCTGAATATACCAGAATATAAATTTGAAGAATATGGTAAAATTATTAAAGCTCTGAATGACGATTTTTTACAAAGATTTGGTGACTTCCGAAAAATTGAGACAAGTTTAGCAACAGTACGCGATCCATTTTCAATAGATATTGATAGTGTACTGACAGAGCTACAACTTGAGATTATTGGTCGGCAGTGTGACACTGATTTAAGAGAATTGCATCGTCGTGAAGATATATCCAAATTTTACAATGCCCTTAATTCAGACAAATTCGAACAACTTAAAGATTGTTTTGAGATGACTCAGATTCTTACAGGTCACGGAGTCATGCGAGCATATCTGCACCGGATTAAAATAACATCTGATGGAAAGTGTCCATGCGACGACGGAAGCGACCAGGACGTCCTACATTTACTCATAGATTGCCAAATCTTTAGCAAGGAGCGGCACAACCTGAACTTTTTATTACAGATGGCAGATGCGGACATTCGAGACCTTCCGGGGACCATGGCAAACGAGGCCGGAAGAGATGCGCTTTTTAATTTCTGTATTGATGTAATAAAAATAATAAAAATAATAAATGGTGACATGTAAAGATGATTCATGCCTTTCAGATCCAGTGACTGCAATCATATAAGATAGGATAAGCATATGCTCAGAATTTCAGTCCTATGCGACATTTCTTTTACCACGGGAAAAAACTCGACTACAAATCGCAGTCCTCAGTTCCCAATGAATACGACAAAATATTCATCAGAATCACCTCCGCCTTGCGCTACTAAGAATTTTCCAGGGTTTTTGCAAGGCGGTTTCATAGGCCCTGGCCGAATTCAAATTAGCAATACCCGATGCGGGTAGAAGAACAGTTTTCAATAAGGCATATTCTCTCAGCCGGCACCATTTTCATTTGACTAGCATCAAGTAGAGTAGTTTGCGTGCCAAAGTCCTTAAGAAGCCTCGATAGTAAATGCGAGGTATCCATAAAGGCATCTAGAAAAAAAAATGCATGAAAAATGTTCATTGTTTTTGGATCAACCTATATATGTGAACAAACATTTTCGATCATGAACCTCAATAAAAATTCTTTACGATCAAATATCTCCGATGCCCATTTACAAGCAGTTTTGAAAATATCAACCACAAAATTAAGACCTGAATTTGAAAAAATGTACAACACTTTCATTCTTCTCATTATTTTTTTTGTAATGTTTATTTTTCGTGATAATAAATAGTGTATATCTAAAAATGGTATTTTACTTGCGGCCCGCCGCTCATTTTGAATTCTTGAATTTGGCCCTCCATCCAAAAAGTTTGCCCGCCCCTGAACTATATTATACCATAAGAGCCACACCGGGCGATTCCTGAATGAAGCAGTGCAAAACACGTCACCGAACCGCTTCAACTGAAGCTCGTAAATTTTTTAGTTTTACAGAAGATATTGGGTGTACAGAGCTTCGAGTGAAACGGATAAACGGCATATAAGTGCGAGTGAGAAAGCATTCAACATGCTTATACCTCATGTCCATGCGTTAGAGTAAGATAGAAAGTAAACATGTCAAACGGCACTATTGTCAATGTCATGGAAATTAAATAACATTTTTATCCATTTCGGTAATGACTTCATATTTAATCAGTACTTACCGTTAACGTTGCATGATTAAATCATTCATTGTTGAAGTACGTAACCAATTAATCTTTAAACACGCTAGTTACGTCTCCAATATAACAATACCTATTACAACAAGATTACAACACGGAATTTCCGTTGTATTTTGCAAACAAACATGTGTGTTTCTGTATTACAAAATCACAATAAATACATCCTTAAATGAGAATTGAAACACGAAATAATAATTTTAGCGGTAATATGTGGTAATAACTGGTAAATGTAAAACAATAGATCAACAGCTTTCTCCAATATTACGTACGATACGAAATCTGACGTTTATTATGTCAAACGGAGAGTTGCGAGCGCCCCTACCGTGAAAGCATGTGTACTACCAAAGCCTGGCGTAGTGACACCCAGCGGTTGACTTTTAATATGCTACAGTTGAAGCAAGTTGTGTAAAGTTTGCGCAACTGGTCACTTGTGCTTCAGTCGTGAATTGACCTCGGAGGTGAAAGGAGGGAAAAATGAGACGGCCTTTTGGCGTAGCCTAGGGGCATCATTTTATCTAGAGACGTCACTGTATTTTATATATGTACTATACGACCCAAAGAGGTTGGACGGTCTTTAATATACGACCATATATTTCCGATACAACATTTCACGGTGAAGTGTGATACGGCGAACTGCATACGTACAAATTTCCGGACACGACCTACTTGTACCTACACAAGAAATACTAAATTATTATGCACTATCACTGTCATTTCCAATAATAATTGGATAAAGAAGAGAATTGATAGAGATATGAGTGTTTTTTTACTAGGTCTGTAGTTTAGATGTATGGTTTTAATTTTATTTATATGGCGTAAAAATTAGTCAGTGGGTCGAGTCTTCAAGTCCCTAAATCCGTCACTGATATTTTCCACTTCGAGAACTAGATATAATATAATTACTATTTATATAAATATTTAATACTTACTAATAAATTTGTTATTTTATAATACTTGTAATGGTACAATATATTATTATTATTACATACGCCCTATTCTAAAATGTCAACTAATATTGTAGGCAATTTTATAATGTGCTGAGAGATTCTGTTGTCGAATGAAGATGTTATTTTACGAACTGTAGGTATATAAATAGTTATATAATGCCTGTTACTCTATTGGACGTTAGTGCCTTTCAGAATCTAAGAAAAAATCTCAGAACATTACCTGCGAATAGTATCCCAACTACCACGAACCTCGTAGTGCAATATGGACCATCTAGCTACCAGTATTATACATTGTCATTAAGTATAGCTATTTAACCCCGCAATTGACCAAAATATTATACCATTTATATTTATTTAAAATTCGAATTAATTATTTACACATTACATTTTATTGTCCTCAGCAATTATGAGAGGGTAGCATTCGATATTGAAGATATATAACTATGATCAAAATGGAACTTGAGATTCGATGCATCGGACGCTTAGGCCTCGCTCAGGTGGCGCGATTTGATTCGCGCGTAAAATCACGCGTGCATTCCAGGTACATGTGACCTCATTGAGTCGTCCACGTGCACTCACGGCGTGACGTCTGTCGCGTGACAAGCGCAAGCACTCACTAGATTCTCGACAACGTGACGTTTTTTATGGCCATTCAAAATGAATTACGACCGCCTCGCGCTCGAGACGACAGTATGTATGGTCATTCTAAAATAAATTACGTCACCTAGCTTGTATACTGTCGAGAACACATCGAGCGAGTTATTGCGAAATCTCAAATAAATACACAAAACAAACTCACAACTGAGTTGTCGGTCTTTCTTCTCGCAAATCCGATTATTTTTATGCCCATTCAAAATTGAATTACGTCACCTGTCTCCTTCACTCTCAAATTAAACGCGTCAGTACCCAGTAAATTTCGGCGTCAGGGACGCGCCATGCGGGGTGTTAGGGGTACAAAACACCAGAGCGGCCGGATTTAGGGGGCTACAAAACTCCGATTTTTAAAAAATGGTATTATTATAAAATTCGATTACATAAAATGAACCTTTCGTAGACAAAATACACAATTTTCTTCCATGTTTTTATTCATTATAAATTGTGCTTACAATTCCATGCATCATTCGATACAATATTAAGATATTGTCTATCGATTTACAACGCTGTTTCACGTAAAATATTACATACTTTTTGTTAAGTATTATATAATTTGATAATAATAAAATATTTTTTTCGACTTTCTTTGACTTCTGTCTTATTTCCACGTCATATCAAAGGCAATTTTGGGTTAACATATTTCAGCAACACGTACTCCTGGTTTTGCCCCAAGCACATATTAAGTCAAACCAATATTTGCCGGCTTTACTTTCAGCTTTATTATTAATTATATCTCGCCTATCTTACTTTAACGCACATTGCGGAGATTATACGCGTATCTAATGTTTTCTCAATCGCATTTATGGTTTGTTTTTGTTCAGGCCTTGACCGTGTACCTGTAGTATATATTTATGAATCGTATCACACTTCACCGTAAAATGTTGTATCGGAAATATATGGCCGTATATTAACACAGTAAGTGCTCAAAACATGCCTGGCGTGTGGCCATTGGAAACATATACATTTACTGCTGACCAGTTAATTACCACATTTAATTAGCATACTAATTGCTATACGCCAGGCGTGTCTTGAGCCACTCACCGAGTTGTAGTAATTGACTGGTCAGCAGCAAATGAGACCGCCCAACCTCTTTCTGTCGTATAGTACTGGCATAAAATTCATGTCTACATAAAACACAGTTCTTGTCGGTTTACACTTTACAAGAAGCCAGTAGCAAACAAATTTTAAAAATAGCTGATATACTGGATTATTTGTTAAGTTAGATTAGGTTTTCAATCTTGAATTCATCAATGTTGCCAAAATCAGCTATGAAAATTGAATTAATGTTCATATTGAATCTAATAAAATGGGAGACCATAATTATAGTATTCGGTCATCTCTTTCCGATAAGAAAGCTAACGGCGAACTGTGCCACTGTGAAATATTTTACGTACAATTTACATGTAACCAATTATTTCAAGGTAAACGATAATGAATATTTTACCAATGGTAGACGAAGGGTTAAAGACGTTTTTGTAAATAGTCTATGGATGTACCTACACTAACCCATATCTTATTGGCCACGGAATCCACATTTTCAGCATTTTATTGAACGGGAAACAGAATTTCTATTATAGCTTACTTACGTGTACACATTTTGTATTGACACTAGGGACAATTAACGATTACACTGGACAGGCACTACAACCTCTTTTATTGCACTTATCACATATTAATTTCATTTTAAATTGAGTTCGATTATCGTGTTACAATGTATATATTAGGGTTGCCGACTATTTTTGATACAATTTTGGGACTTTGTGACCAGCGCCGGATTTACCCATCATGTAAAATAAAATACACGATTCACACCTTTTTAACCTCCACTATCGTCACAAATCATCCGAAAATCTTTTACCCCCCCCCCCCTGCCTAAAATAAATTACTTCATATTTTCAAACTCCTTCCGAAAATGATAGATTTATTTATAATTTTCGAACAGAATATTTTATTATCAGGAAAAAAAATAGTTACCTATCTTGCAAGATTTGTGATGTCACATTTTATATTATAGGTATAACCCGGGCCTGAGCAAAACCTTTATTAATAAGTAAGTAACTTAGTACTTCTCATAGAGAATAAAAATAATATATTGCTTGCCTTCTTACTCCAATGTATAAGCATGGCATTTGTGTTTAAAATAATGAAAAAGACATAGGTACCTACTTTTCTCTCCACCACCAGCCACGTCTCCACACCCGTTATGCAGGCGTATTATTTATAGCGTAGCGTAACAAACGTTAGGCGCTCTTCAAATTTGTGTCGAAAGCCAGGTGCAACTTCCCAAGGCCTTGGGTTAGCGTGCACTAGAGCGTGCATGATTCCTACTTCGATGAGAAAAGACGATCTCGCTCCCCGTAAAATGCCGCAAACTATTTAAAGGCTGAGAAATTTTCCCTCATAGAAACCAAGTCGCAATCACCAACCGGTCCAACCGAGAGTCGGACCGACTCGAGAAGCTCTTCCATTTCATTCGAAATATGGGGACACTCCCAGAGGATGTGATCGGTATCCTGCAATTCGCCATATAAGCAAGTCGGAAATTCTATTAGGCCAAGCTGACAGAGCTTGGAGGCAAAACCACCGTGTCCGGTTAAGAACTAAGAAGTCCAATGGACTGGAGTCAATCTGGCTATCTCCATGCGCCACAAAAATTCGTTTGTCTGCCCTTGGAAGAGGTGGTCCATCGCCCCTATTATGCGCGCAGTGCGGTGTCATACGCGCGTACCTACAATAACTTTTGGAGCGCACCGGCCCATGGATACAAGACCTGAAGGCGGCGATATTAAGATACCGTCAACCTCCACCCCCAGACCTCCGAGCAAGGCGGTCGTGACACCACGAACTTGAATGTGTAAGTCTAACGGAAGCACTCCAGCAAGAACAGGCAACGCGTCGGTAGATAAGCCTTAGTGGGGGCAATAAATGGTGAGCGTTGACATCTGAGAAGAGTTTTCCGGATGGACAATAACTTACCTATGATACCACGTGCTGGCGGCATATCCAGCAATACTCATAGAGATTGTATAGTAAGCTATTTTAAGAGATTTGAACTTATCGGCCCACGTGCGCCGCGTAGGTCAAAATGAAGCTTTTATGGTATTTTCAGAGCATGGTATTGGACATTCCTTAAACTTTGTAGATAATCTATTTAACTTTGAAGCCTTATTATCTTTTATATTTATTTTAAACATTTGGTGACTGCATAAAGTATTTTTATTACATAAAATAGTATTCTTTTAAACCTCTCGATCTAATGTTTTGAAATATAGTCATTATATCAGTACATCCATGTGCAGTGGTAAGATTTTTTAGGTTTATTAATTTTTAAACGCATTTATAAAACCATTAGTAAAATTAATGTTAACATTATAGTGAAATATTTACGATACACATTTATATTTATAATCTCTGAGATCCCAAATTTTACAAGAATTAGGCATTTTATGATTCAAAAAATGGGCACGATTAACACATTTGAAGATAATTCTGAAGATACTGATTATAAGCTATGTCTTTGAGCATTCAAATGTGATAGACATCCTACGAATAATGATTGTTTTTTTAATAATTATTGACCTAAGAATAAGGTAGTATTTTTTTAAAATACGCCATTTCTATTGGCATTTCCTAGTGGTTAAGCTACAGCATACAGTGGTAGCCATAACGTGGGCCGAGTAACTTTTCACCAGATCACTTTTAAGATTTGGTACTTTGTAGTTTTGTGAGCTTACATTCTTGTAACCTCTAATTTTCAGGAAAAATGGTAAAAAATAAATATCCATTATTATGAAAAAAGTTATTTATTCATGAAAAAAAATAATACTAAAACAATAAAATACAGAGTATGGTAATTGTTGATAGAACAAAAATGACCTTCTACACCTATTGATGGTAGAAATATTCTAACAGCATTTCCAGATAAAACTTAACGGCCCACATGCTCAGCGTACGTCAAAATGGAGCTTCTGTGCTATTTTCAGAGCGTAACCCTGGACATTCCTCAAACGTTGTAGATAATCTATTTACATAATTTTGAAGCCTTATTATCCTTTATATTTATTTTAAACATTTGATGACTGCGTAAAGTATTTTTATTACATAAAATAGTATTCTTTTAAACCTCTCGCTCTAGTGTTTTAGAACAGGGGGGGGGCAAACTGTAGCCCGCGGGCCGCATGTGGCCCACCGGTTATTTTTTTGCGGCCCGCCATCATTAATTGTACTTCTGATTACGAATAACTTGTTTATAACATTTTTTAAATATTGACAATAGATTAAAATGTGAAGAATTTGTTGTTTGGTAAATGTATTATCTCAGTACGTCTTCCTTGCGTCTCGTCTCACACTATGTAACCACTATTTTCTACGTTGAACATCGTGATACATTTAAATACTTTTAACTCCGCATTGCAAGGAAAAAAATATATGCCCATGATAATATTGTAAAAAGTTTGAATGGATTTCAATTAAAACTCAAGTTATTCCTTCGACAAATATCAAATAACAACGTGGACCACTTTCCAACTTTGAAGTTGCTGAATATACCAAAATATAAATTTGAAGAATATGGTAAAATTATTAAACCTCTGAATGACGATTTTTCACAAAGATTTGGTGACTTCCGAAAAATTGAGACAAGTTTAGCAATAGTACGCGATCCATTTCCAATAGATAAATTGATATATTATAGTGTACCGACAGAGTTACAACTTGAGATTATTGATCTGCAGTGTGACACTGATTTAAGAGAATTGCATCGTCGTGAAGAAATCTCCAAATTTTACAATGCCTTTAATTCAGACAAATTCGACCAACTTAAAGATTATGCAAGAAAAATGTTTGTTATTTTTGGATCAACCTATATATATGTGAACAAAAGTTTTCGATCATGAACCTCAATAAAAATTCTTTACGATAAAATATCTCCAATGCCCATTTACAAGCAGTTTTGAGAATATTAACTACAAAATTAAGACCTGAATTTAAAAAAATGTTAAAAAATGTACAACAGTTTCATTCTTCTCATTAATTTTTTGTAATGTTTATTTTTCATGATAATAAATAGTGTATATCTAAAAATGGTACTTTTACTTGCGGCCCGCCGCTCATTTTGAATTCTTGAATTTGGCCCTCCATCCAAAAAGTTTGCCCCCCCTCCCTGTTTTAGAATATAGTCATATTTCAGTACGTCCATGTGAAGTGGTGTTAAGATATTTTATATTTATTAATTTTTAAAAGCATTTATAAAACCATTAGTAAAATTTATGTCGACATTATTATAGTGAAATATGTACAATAAAGAATTATATTGATAATCTCTGTGATCCCAAATTTGACCAGAATTAGGCATTTTATTTTTCAAAAAATGGGCAAGATTCACACATTTAAAGATAATTTTTAAGATACTGGTTATAAGCTCTGTCTTTGGCCATTCAAATGTGAAGAAATATCTAAATACCTAAGAATAAGGTAGTATTTTTTTGAAATACGCCATTTCAATTGACATTTCCCAGTGGCTAAGCTACAGCATACGGCCGTAGCCATACATTGACAAACGATAGATGAAGTAGGGAGTAAGATCATGTTAACGCGCGTGTTTGAACATGTACCTAACCGATTTTTTTAACGGTACATGTTCAAACACGCGCGTTAACATGATCTTACTCCCTACATCATTTATCGTTTGTCAATTTATGGCTACGGCCGTATGTTGTAGATTAGCCACTGGGAAATGTCAATAGAAAAATGGTGTATTTCAAAAAAATACTACCTTATTCTTAGGTCAATAATTATTATAAAGCAAACATTATTCGTAGAATGTTTATCACATTTGAATGGTCAAAGACATAGCTTATAATCCAAGCCCTCCGCATGAGTCGATTTTAGTGAGTAATGTTTTACCAAGTGCATAGCCAACACGCCAGTGTTGCCATAATATAATTTATAAAAACATCACTTGTAAAATTATAGCATTGGAATAAATATTCGATATCTGGCAACACTACGACACGCACACTGTCACACATATTTTCGAATAACCAGGAAAGGGTCGCGGAGGAAGTGTGAAGGGGGCGAGGCAAGTGCATGAAAAAGTTCGTCATGTTTAGAAGGACAAACACATGCAATAGCTCCATCTATATTTTTCTATAATCTAAGTTATAATCAGTATCTTTAAAATTATCTTTAAATGTGTAAGTATTATTATTTATATACATATCATTATTTATATTTTGTACATTTAAAATAAATGAATACGACAGTTTGTTAAATTTGTGTTATTGTAGACGACGATGGGAATTTCATAACAAGTTGACGTTTCAATAAATGTGTTTCTGTTTTAGAGACTAATATGCTATTGAAATCATTTTAAGTACTGGCAACACTAATTAGTCGTCAGAAAAGCGTTTCCGTGGACATTTACCAAACGGTCCCAAATCCAACGATCCCATTTCGTTTGCTTGATTCAGGTTGAATGATACAGACCTTATAATATTTGTACTATATTTTTGGTCCGCGTACTATGTACGATATATAACAGGTATAGTACGCCCAAAATACTATAATTTTGAATATCGAAAAAAATAAGTAAAAAGTACTAAAATTTCGATATTTCCGTTCGATAAATTGGTAGGTACAAAGTACTATAATTTCGCAATAATTTTAAGAAGATTTGGAGAACTTGGAAAAAAATTGCTCGAAAAACGTAAAAAATCCCTTGACTGATATAAAATGAAATTTCTTGAATTATTCTTCGGTAAGCATTTTTGGTCGAAAGAGGTACCTACCTACCTAAATAAAAAGGGGTCCCAGAGTTTCTCAAATTCTCCGTTATTTTTTTTTTCTGAGAAACAAAAAACCTATACTTTATCAACAGATGAAAACGCGTACTATATTTTTCCCCCAAATACTATAATTTTGGAGGCTTTTTGAAAAGATGGCAACACTGTTTTACAACGAAGTACTAAACACTCAAACAGCTGGCAATGTTTTCTGTTGACGTTTTGCGACAGTGGTTTGAAAATATATTATTATTTTAATTTTAGAATTGTCAGCCTGGCGCGTTCTCTTCTTTATCAAAGGTTAGAAAGCTCTACATAATATCTTTTCTTCCGTTGTTCCGTTTATTGTCTAGTCTTATTATGAAAATGTATCGTAAAATACATTTACTGATTTCTAACCTATTTATCAATGTTAAGATTGTCTTATCTTTTCTGTGGTTCGGTTCGTTAAATTACATTATTAATAACTAGAACATTAAGAAATACTGTTTTTTTTTTGTGAGGTGAGTTGCGAAACTCGTCAAAAACAGCGTATTTTTCAATTAAACATCACTAGAATTAGGTTATGCTTGGCCAGGTTTGGTTAACATTTTTACTGCGATCGTATAAGCATCACAGAACGAATATTTAAGAATTACTTCCTAAAAAAATCTCAGTAATAGTGCCGCAGATGCCCGCATGAGCTTTTATAACCTTCCTTTTAGACCAAACCCAACCTAACCTACCCAAACCTAATATGATGCATCGAAATGTACGAAAATATCTAGGTTCTATGCGTTTATCCTGGATACAGCGGCAAATACGTTTTGAAAATAGCCGATATACCTACTGGATTATTTGTTAGTTTAGGTTAGGTTAGGTTATCCTAACAAATAACCCAGTATATCGGCTATTTTCAAAATGTGTTTGCCGCTGTATCCAAGATAACCGACTTGTACCAATTTTAAATTAACAATAATTATTGGATCGAAAAGCATCTGCGCCGACAGAAAAAGGAATTTAATATAGGTAATCCACTACAAATGGAATAAACTGTTTTCATAAAAAAAAATTATAATAGCTCATGCGGGCATCTGCTACATATTTACCACAATCTCCCCCGGACAGAAAAGGATATTCCTCATAAACTCTGGTTGAAACAAACTGTTTGTATGCAATGATAATTAATATGTATTTTTGATGTGGTATAATTCGATTAAACATACTGTACCTATGTACTCCATTTCGTCAAAAAAATACTTGAAAAACGGCTCATGATTCGCATTTTTAATATACAAAATCAAAATAAACGTATGTTGTACCAATTTATATTATCTAAGTCAATTAAAAATTATTATTGTACAATTGTTTTTCATGAAAACTAAACACGATGACTGAATCAGTGGATTTTTCCATTCTTGTTCCAGTGTCCAATAAAACCTACTGAAGAAACGAAAACCTATGACATAAAGCCTAATAGCGCCTGTACACGTGCATGGATTTACTGTAGGCAATGGTGCCTAAAAAAACTATAGTGACAATAACTATTTACACATAAAAGTGCCGACTGTTTCTCCAATCTCATTCTTAAAGAGTAAGCGAGACGCGATGTTGTCATTTTATAGTACTATTTGACAGGACATATTGAAAATTGGTTAACCTGAAAATGAGTAGTTTGTTTTTTTACCGGCAGGTTCGCCATTATCGTTCAACTGCGCTGGCGCAGATCTTACTTACGCGTTAAAATTCAGAAGCTTCCAAACTTGTTTGTTTCATGCATGCAATCTTGCCAACTGCAGGATAATAGATGTTTACCCATACATTTTCTTACTGTGAACAGTAAATCCATGTACGTGTAAATGGGGTATACTTGTAATATGCTTCGCGCCGGTTTCATTTGTTTTTTGGTTATGGTAGATTGTCTTATGTTTTAGATCTCAATTAAACAATATGGTCGACCGTCATTGTCTCATTTCGTTCTGTCATTGATAAGTTGAATTGAATCATCTTTATTTTTGGTGATGTAATGTATATTTTTATTGATATTGCTAAAAATGGGATGCGTCCAACAAAGACAGGCACTCATATTAAATATTTTTTTTTCCAAATATCAAATGGCGAATGGAGACAACCGCTCTGACTACGGACTATTACACCAGTCAATTCTTGACTGGACATGGTGGCTTCACTGGCAGGCTCTGTAAACTTTGTCTTGTTACCTGTTCAACATGTCCACATTGTGGAAAAATTCAGGATGCAAACCACATCTCTGGGAATGTCCTAAAATGTATTTGGAAACGGTAGAGCTGCTCAAGTCCAAGTCGGTTCATCCAGCTGTTGGGCCCATCGGACCATCCGACCCGATCCCCACAAAGGTGAATTTTGTAGCATTTAGCGATGTCATATCGCCAACATGAAGATCTCTTCATTTAGATTATTTGACAGTTTTGTATTGACTTTTAAAATAAATGAAAATATAATTAATATTAAATTCTACAGGTTTTTTTAAAAAGGTTTGTCGATAGCTATTTCGGTTGTAAAACCATTATCAAGACTATTCAGATAAGCCGTTGGCCTTTGTTAAATACTATACGCATAGATAGAGACAGAATACATTTTCTTATTCGTTCAAACAATATTTCGACTTTGTATACTTATTATTAATTGTAATACTATTAATACTTTGAAACCCTATGTGGGTTTTTTAATGGATATCAAAATTTACAAAATTTTTCGAAGGTACGGTGTTCAAGTGCTTTGGTTATTTCTTGACATTATTATTCAATTAAAATATTATTAGTATAATGTTGTTAATCATGCGCTTAAATTATATTTAATAGTGGCGACGAATGCATTACCAAATTTTCATTAATTATATGATTACTTTTGGATAATTCGCGATTAATTTCCAACTGTTCGAGTAAATTTAATTTTAGACCTTTGTTACATGTATGCAAACACTCTGGCGTTATTTTTCCACTGATTGTATGCAAATTTGATATCAAATGTTTAGCAAACTGAGAATCTGTTTTACCGTTCCTGAAACACCGGAGGTGTTACAACCGAAATAGATATCGACAAACCTTTTTAAAAAAACCTGTAGAATTTAATATTAATTATATTTTCATTTTAAAATGGAATTCTACCAAGTAAATGCCAACTCAATTAATGTATTGACTTTTGTGATTGACTACAATTTTTAATTTTGCTTCTATGGCTACTCTTCCTCATGAGCACTCTTAACTTAAAGTCATCTAAATTCAGTTAAAGCACATGGCGACCGCAGTGCAGTCCTGGGTAACTGCTCCTGAGACATTTTCAGTATTAAAAAATTGTTGCTTTTCACCAAACGTAGGGTCCCGTGATACACCTGATTAAGACTGGGTATTGTGCGGGGTGGATGTGGTATAGTTATGTTCATTGTGATTTCTACATTTACAAATGTTAATTACAGACTGTTTTTCAAGGTTATTTTTGACGATATGGAGTACTCTATCTTTACCGTAATTCGATATAAACATCTTTTCTAAAGCATAGAGAAGTGTTTTTAGATAAAGAGGAGAACCGTTTTATTTAAACCAAACAAAGTGTTCATTTTTATTTTAGAAATTTTTTGGAATTTTTTGGAATCTAACCAAATTAATGATACATGCAAGGGAAATGTGTGATCAACTATCCACAGTACTTATTATTCGATACTTCGTGTCCTATAGGAGTTAGGCAGAGTGTCATGTGTACCAATTTAATAAAAATCTTGAAAAACAATTGAATCCGGCTATGGCTAATAAAATATTGCTATTTTAAGAGTAGGTATTATTATCTAATATTTATAATAAAAATAGTTTACCTTAGACGTTATATGTAGACAAGAACCTGGTATATATTATTATTTCCTATTGAAGTGAACAATGCTTTAATTTTGTCTCATGAGATAAAAATCTTTCCGAAAAGAAATTTCATAACATAATATTATATAGTTACGTGAAACATTAAATAATGGAAACACTGCATAACGGATCATTCCATTTTATTCTTAAGAGCATACATAAGTGAAACGACAAATAATTTTCAACAATAGGTGGACGAAATTTCGCACTTGTCGCCAATCGGAGAGCGGTAGCAAGGTGTGATCACATAAATTTGTTTTGTGATGGCGTCGGAGGAATATATTCTTATATCGTGTAAAGATGACTAAAAAACGTTAAGCATGTACTCGAAATAGAAAACATGTCAATGAATATATCTGTATGTTAGAGGATAAACCACGGAAGTCCAGTTTTTACCGTTTCTGAGTTAAATATGCAGAAAAGTTTATTTTATTTCATTTCACAAATGAATGAAACACTGAAGTCCATAAGTAGTAAATTACCAATATAGCTAATTAAAAAATCACTGAAGTCCAATTCACTTTAGAGCATAAACAACGGATGTCCTTTTTACGATGTTTATGCTCTAAGAAAAATTTTAAAAAACCATTATAATAATTCCATAAACACGGAAGTCCAACAAACGTTAGGTAGGTACATATTATTATCTATACTATAATTTTCGTTTTTCTTTGTACAAATCCACACGCGGAGTCGGATTTCGACAAGTAGTAGACGGACGCTGACGAGCCGGAGTGCGTGGTTGAGGTATCGAATTTCATATTTAACCCGTTGCACCCCGGGAACGGTTTTTGCGGAAAAAAAGTCGCCGTTTACAAGGCCTTGAAACGCGGAAGTTAATGCTGCAACCCCTATTTTTTATTGAAAATGTCGCTAGAATGTGTACATTTAAAAAATATTGTCGTTTATCTCAGCTTGATCGGAGGTCAAATGGCAAAGTTAGATGCAAATGACGTGTTACGCGTAGATCGGAATGCTTCACTCACGGACAATAATTGTATGTAGTGGCATCAGAGCCGGAGTGCGTGGTCGGGGTCCCAAATTTCAGTTTTAACCCGTTGCACCCCGGGGATAGTTTTACAATAATAAATTGAATTCCTTCCTTTGCACTTTACGTAACTCCCGGGCAGCGCCGGGTGATACAGCTAGTTATACATAAATAAGTATTACAAAAATGTTTGATTTATTCTTCAAAGAATATAACCCCATGAATGAACCCAAAATTGTGGCTCTATCCATATACCTATTCATGTGGATTTTCAATTAAATAAAATAAAAATTTAATTCGGGTTTCATTTGCCAAGCAATGATACCTGTGACGCCTGCGATAACCCTAAGATGGGTCTTAAAGATGTTAATATTTCTATTGAAGAAAAAAAAAATTCAAGGACACCTTTTGGAAGACCACATACAGGAAGCAACTGCAATTAAATAAGATTGATAAAACTCTTGCAAAAGAAAAATTTACCAGTATGAAAGTAATAATGGTTGACTTGGAGAAGTGTTTACCTACTCCATATAGTTTCCATCTGATAAAATTGTGGACTCTGAATTTCACAATTTACGATGATGCAAGTGGTGAGACACAACACTGATGTGGATGAAATAAAAAGTGGAAGTGGTGGCAATAAGGTCAGCTGCTGCTTGATGAAATGGGCAACTAGCAATGTTTTAGCAAATATTGAAGAGCTGACGATTTGGTATGATAATTAATTGCCCTGGCCAAAATAGGAATATCATGATTGTTTTTCATATACCTGGTTTCTGAAAACCATTCCTACGCTGAAAATCATAAATCACAAATTCCTATTACGAGGCCATACACACATGGAGATCGACACTGACCACTCTATAACTGAACGTTAAAAAAGATGTTGAACGGTATGTAGATAATTGTTACTCCATGGGATTGGGCTCAGTTTGTAGGGACATGTAAAAGAAACAAGCCTTTTAAAGTTATGGAGTTAAAATGATATAAACAATTATTGGTCTTTATATGCATCATCTTCAGCTCCTTTTGTGGCTCGAAAAGAATATTGATGGCACACCTTTTTTATTTCTTTTTTATTTATATCTTAAGATAGCGCTGGTTATCTACGTTATAAGGCGAAGTTCTCCGATGAAGATTTCCAAACTGAGGACCTCCGTAGAAAAACAAGGTCGCAAAATATTTTGTTTCACATTGGCATTCCACATGTTCAAAACATCCAATTAGCACGGCCAAATTACAAAGATCTGCAAACTTTCTTTTCTATACCCGTTATGCAGGCGTATACCGTGTCGTAACGAACGTTAGGCGCTCTTAAATTTTTTTGCCGAAAGTGTCCCAGAAGCAACTTCCCAAGACCTTGGTTGGCGTGCACTGGAGTGTGCGTGATCCCTTATTTGATATAATATATTGCAGTCAATTCTCGATGAGAAAACACCTCGCTCGCCGCAAACTTTTTAAAAGCTGAAAAATTTTCCCTCGTAGATAACAAGTCGCAATGGCCGACCGATCCAACTGAGGGTTGAACCGACTTGAGAAGCTCTTCCCTTCCAACCGACATATGGGGACACTCCCAGAGGATGTGATCGGCATCCTGCAATTCGGCACATAAGCAAGTCGGAAATTCTATTAAGCCAAGCGGACAGATCTTGGAGGCAAAACCACCGCGTCCGGTTAAGATCTGCAAACTATGAAACAATGGATATCTTGGGAATTTCAAGAATTTTATGATAGAATTCCACATAATTCCTCATCAGCTGATGTCCCGGAGAATGACCAGGAATAATTCTCATTGCGTTGATTTTTTTCTAAAGCAGTAATAAATTTCAAATAATGTTGTACTTATGTAAATTTTAAAAAAAATATAATTCTTTTTCATATGTAGACTTACTGAAATATTTTGTCTATTCATAATAAAATAATTATTAATAATGATGCACAGGAAATAAAAATAATTTATACCTATATGGACTTCCGTGTATTATCTATTGGTGAAGTATTGCTTAGTGGTACTTCTACATTATGTGTTGTTATTGATTTGGTCTTTCTATCCATACTATGGTCAAAAATAAATTTAATTATGAATGATACCGTTTACAGACCCTAATTATTATAGTTATTAAAAAAGTTATAGAGTTTCAAACATTTAATCTACACTAAAATCACTCTACTGAACAAAAGTCTAAACGTGACTTCCGTGGTTCATGCTCTAACGTATTGATATTATTATTATTACTGATGTAACATTAAATGGACGCATGTTGAATCTTTATGAATTAAGTTTTGTTCGGCACGCATCATTTGCACAATCCGCGCGTCACATAGTCACGATCTTTTTAGACCATGCCTCAGCTGAAGTATAGCCTTAAGAGTGGGTATAACAGGGCCCAGTGTGATTCATATTTCAGTCGAAGAGAGTCCACAGAGCGAGTACCACATCATGTTAAATCAAATTTACAACAAAATCCCTGGTCATCGAAGATTTTATTTTAAAAACATAATAATTATTATTGTCGGTAGAGCAATTCATTGCAATGATTTATTAGGTTCCGTCACCGCTATTCGCCGGCCGGCCGAATGTAAAACAATGTGAAAAATAATAAAAGTATATGGGGTGCCTGCACGATACCTATAGACTACCTACGATAGCACGATTTCGTGCAGTGGCTTTACTCAACCAACAAAATACAATAATGGTACCTACCTATTGTTTCACTAGTACGTATTATAAAAAAGTTGCATTACTAGTTTGTAAAAGTGTCAGACTAAACTTAAAGCAATCGGGTACATCACTAGATAATATATTCTAGGTTTTTTTTAAATATGCATTGGAATTAAACAATACTTACCTATTTTTTTTAATAATGATGTAGGTCTTACACATTAAAAATAAATACTATTCATTAATAATGTTTTTTGGATAGCACATGAAATAAAAATGTATGTAGATAATATGTGTTTCAACATCCTTCGTATGTTTAGTTCTCGTACAATGTCAAGTTAAAAAGTTATTAATCTATTTCTAAGTTTCTAAACTACTAAACTAAAATCTAAGTTTAAAAACGTCACAATATCCACCATATTGGTTTTAATACTTCCCACCAAACAGCTGATTGACATATTGAATTTAGTAACATTTAAGTATATTAGAAGATACTATTTTTTGGTCACCCCATACTCGCTTAGCTGGAGTGAGTTTGTTTGTTTTAAATTTAATTTAGTGACCATTATTTTTGAGGCACGCATCGGCGGCGAATTTTTAATATTACTAGTAGACCAACTATTTCGGACCACATATAAAAATATCATATTTTCAATTCTCAAGGGCATTTCTATAGAGCGTCCCCTTAATCCAAACATATGAGATTTTTGTTTCATGAGACATCGCAGATTACTCTCACCATCATTGATTTTGTTTTAAAGCAAACTGCTGAACAGATTGTTTTTATAATTGCAGACAGAAGGCACCCACAATGTCTTACGATGAAAAGGAATCAGATTCCACATCAGAGGGGCCTAAAGAATCAATGGAAAATGGAGAAATGTTGAAAACTGAATTGAAGAACCTCTTTGGACAAAATGAGATTATTCAAAATACACTTTCGATTGCTGAGTTTAATTTTATCACAGATCTAGATCTCAGTAACAGAAGACTGACTGATTTGCCGTACGACTTCAAAAGCCTTAATAATGTGACTGATCTTAACCTATCCAACAATGAATTTATTGAAGTACCTCAATGTATATTGGATGGAATGAAATCAATAAATATTTTAGACTTGTCCAATAATAAAATAAGGCATTTTGAAAAACAGCCTACCTGCATTGCCAAATTAAGAATACTAAAATTACAATCAAATTGCCTCTTTAAGCTGCCAGACTGGCTTTGCTCTCACGCAATAAAGGAGATATATTTAAGTGGAAATAATTTAATATTTTCAAATGAGAGCCACTCACAGGCGGAGATGATAGGTGATAGAGATACAATCATTAAATACGGTCCGTCCAAATTCTCATCACGGCTCGAAACCGTGTACCTTGGCTTAAATGAATGCTGCGCTGACGACAACATAGTTCAAGTATTCCCTTTTGTTGATATGCTTTGTTGTTCAGATTTAAGGCAGCTGAATCTTGAAAATGTCCGGTTGTCTGACGTCATTTCAGACATTTGCAAATTTCAGTGTCTGGTCAGTCTAAACTTTTCAAGCAACGTTCTCATGTGGCTACCGGATGAATTTTGTCTTTTATCAAAACTGGAAGAGTGCATTTTATCCAATAATATTTTAATGTTTTTACCAGAAAACTTCGGTAAACTCCACAACCTGAGAAAGCTTCATTTGAACGATAATAAACTAGAACGCTTGCCAGATTCTATAACTTCACTTAGTAAACTTCGAGAATTGGATTTATACAACAATGATCTCAGCGAGTTTCCTGATGTAGTTGATTCCGTAGAAGCGATGGACTTAGCTAGAAATATACTTGAAGAGCCAACAGATGATGTATATGCTGCGCAGAAACAAAAACTCCGCCAAAAATGTGCACCAAATCGATTCAACGGATGGTATGTATTTTTTAATAACTCAAAAACTTTAATAAAACTACTTTTAATATGCTCATCCACATTTTAGATTTTGCTAATAAATCGTAATCGTCTTTTGAATGCTTAACAATGATAATATATTGTTTATAATACCAGGGAAAAATGCTAGCGATAGCGGTCATTGTTGACTGTGTCACTAAACCGATTTTTATTACGTTTGTTTTTATTTATTTGAAATTAAAGTTATTTTTAAAAGCGGAAATCCCTGTATCTACATCACGTTAAAACTTCTAATTGACATTAAAATTATAAAATTAATTATATGCACTTAATGACCCATTGGTGTTATCAATTTTACAATTATAATATAACGAGTAATGCTTATAACAAGCAAATTCAGTCAGTCCCATCTTCCTCTTAATAACCATGTTCGACTGTAATATAATTTATATCATTTTATTGAAACATACTTTTTCTTTTCCAGTAAAGATATCGAATATGACGAACAGCATGAATTCTTCGAGGAAAATTCTGATACTGATGATGTAAATGGTAACATTCTTAAACAACATATTAATTTTCATTTGGGTCTCGGTAAATAGCGGATCGCAACCTATTGTGTTACATAATCCAGTAATTCCCAACCAGGTTCCGCAGATTTCACAAAACCTTTCGAAAAAAGTACCGAAGTATCATCTTCGACCATGTCCACCACACATCGCCTCCAAGAATCCCTGTCGCTCGCCAGTCTCCTCACAACTTCCCAGGTTATGCCAGCATCCCATAGCGCCACCGTGTACACTCTGAATAATATTAAGCGGCCTTCCACGCCGGAATCCAGATGACTTGAAAAACAAGCAAGCCAGATTGATATTTACTTGAGGCATCCGCAGTATGTAGCCGAGTCTGGACCGACGTCGCCTCGTCACTCCCTGTGTGATGAGAGGCTGATTAGTCTGCTCTCTTATCTCCTTTTTACTCCCTGTAGTCATACCACCTACCTACCTACTACATAATATGGTATCTAAAAACTTGTTACAGCTACACAACTGTCAGATATCGGTTTTATCAGTGCAGTTACTGAACTTATTGTTTTACCATTACAGTGGAACCCCGATCTACCGTTCTCGCATAAATCGTTCTCCCGCATGGATCGTTCATTTTTGAAAGTCCCGCCAAACACCAATAAGAACAGTGTTAAATAATCCCGCATTAACCGTTCCGCAATTTATTGTTTTCCTCGTTATATCGTCTAAATATTATGGTCCCGTCACAAATATTATCCCGATTGACCGTTTTTTTTGAATATTTTTCATTTCGCTTTCATAGAATTATTTATGATACTTTTTATTATGCTTTGTTTATCGATCGGCGCTCAATCTCGCCTGACAAAAAAAAATTTATATATCCCGCATTTATCGTTTTTATTTTTTTGGATCCCTTGAAAATTGTAGAGTCGAGGTTTCACTGTATACCTTTAGCGAAAACTGAATTCCGCACAAATCTGTTCTCGGAGCTCAGTAACGGTTGCTTTTGAGTTTTCGTAAGGTGTCATGACTTGCTAACATACAACAGCACCATTAGAATGCAAGCGTTGAATAGGCGGCATTTGGGTTGGGAGTAATAATCATCGTTTAATAATTATTTTAACAAACATGTTAAATAATTATTATTTATCATGCTTGAGTATGTGTTGGAGAATTCTAAGTAGGCCGTATATTTTGTAAAAAGAGATTTTGTGAGAAGATTCCGTGAAGATGATTTTTTTGCCTGCATCACATACAAGCTGTTAGTCTTTGTAGCTAATATCTATATATTATATTTAAAGATTTTCTATGCAGGAATATATTTTCATATTTACGCAATTAATTTACATAAAATTTGAAACAATCGGGGACGGAAATTTGGGTTTTATTAAATGCAGCAATTTATCTAGGTATATCACTGTCTACTGCTTTGCATCTATGTTTTTGTAATTTTCCCTCTAGACCAGTGATGCACAAACCGCAGCCCAAAATGGCATTTGTTGCGAATGTATATCTCGTCTAGTATATTATATTCATTATTTTTCAACAACCCATTGCTGCCCAAGAAAAATCAGAAAATAGATAAATTGGCCCTTTTTTTCAAATAGGTTGTGTACCACTGCTCTAGACATCAGTAGGCCTATGCCTGAGATTTTACAAAATTCTTTCAAGGGTTTCGCCAAACAAAAGAGGTTGGGACTCACTGACTTGAAATGGCTAGGTATAACATTAAAATAAATAATGGAATTAAAAAAATGACAGTTGCAGACAAAAATATGTTTTAGAAATGGAGTGATTATTACCAACGACGATTGCAAAGAATGATGGCATGAGGATCCCCTCGATTCTTCAATATGATCCAGCAACATATTATGTGTAGTCGGTTGCTACATTATTTGCTATACGGTGATATATATTATCAATATTAATGCTACTAATGCCTCATGTATCAAGACTTCTGTCACATGTGGAAGCTTCGCACGGAATATTAAAATATGACTATAAATTCTTTCAGATAACGAAGAAGTCGTTCTGCAGGAAGACGAAGATTGGGAAAGTGACGATTATTGGGAACCGGGACAATTTGTCATGTTCTGGCCGCCTCCACTGGAAAACACGTTGGCGAACAAACTGAGCTTTGGGAATGACATGAACGCTACAGGGACTGTCATTGGTCAATTTGATGACGATTAACGTCTTACAAAAAGAATTATTTTCGCAAAAGTAATGCCATACTATAAATAACATGTAATAAAACTGTTGTGCAAATCGTTGTAATATGAATTTTTTAATAGCGATTCTAGCATGGTGTGGAATCTTAGTTTATTGTAATTTTGGGGGAGTCGGAACTCAGAGATGGACTGCTTCTGACTCCTTTCATTTTTAAAACAAATTTTAGTAAAAAGAATCTAAATTAGACATTTTAAAAAAATTTGAATTGTTAAAATACGAGTCAAAGTCTGGTTTTTTATAAACGACTCCACAAATGGATTCCAGAATAACATTGGCACAGTCAAAGTGTGTGTAATTTTATCATTTGTAACTGCTTGTATAATCATATATTATTGTAACCAATGATGGATCCGATGTACGTGGTAATTTAAGAATGGTAATGTAAAAAGGTTATTTTCAAAAGTACCTAATTAACTCTTCTTTTTTACTGGCAAATACTAGATCACTGTCTAAAAAATGCTGGACATTATATAATTTACAGAGCTCACGAAATTCATCATCAAATCGCTTAAAAAACCTAGTAAATGTGGGACTGATTTTCAATAATAAAATTGATAAATCCGGCAGGTTTATTGTTGAACAGCGTCAAATCCATTTCAATTTTGCTAAATGCCATACACTATGACTGCGATCAAAGAGACGACGCGTTTGTTTTGTTGATATCAAACACGAACCTTTTTGGAAGTGGAGTGAAAATATTGTCAAAAGGTGGATTTGACCAAATTTGGAAATTACTGCCTGCAAGGGCTATTCTAACATAAATCATCGGTAATTTTGTACAAACACGTATCTCAATTTTTGTCAGTTTTAAGTTGTTTGATGTAATGAATTCAGAATTTGAATACGCACATATTCCACTAATACGTATCTCAAAACATACTTTATAACATAATAGATTTAAGCAATGCAAAAAAATCGTATCACAATAAAATAATTTTATAAATATTTTATATACTCGTATCTTACGTGTAATACTGAACTCTTACTAAATGATTATACTCGGGTTCTTTCTCTTAAGTCAATATACGTGTTTGCTGCAGTAATATTGTGGAATGATTCACAGTAAAGTTGCAACGCATTCTCGTATCTTCTAAAATTTGACTGATCGGTCGAAAGTATAGTGCGATAGACTGAATAAACATAACATGTTTTCATGAAAATATGTGTAACTATACTAAATGGATATTTCATAGAAGAAAATGTATTTCTGTATGTCTTATGTCAAGTGATATTACTTAAAACTATGCTTAAAATAGGCAGTGATTCGTGGTACCATTCTGAAGCCATGCAGGTGAGAGGCACTGTGTAAAAGAAATGGCTGCTGCGACGTTGACCTTCGAACACTGTCTGGTGAGATTCTAAATATAGGGTTACATACTAGCGATAAGGTTTTACTGTTGTTAACATATGTAATATAATATGAGTGATTATAAATATACAAGGCAAGTGATTTTACTTATGTCTAGACTTATATTATAATATCGAAAGCATGGAAGGTTCAGTCATATCTGCATGAGATGCAGCAAGTTATACATGAGGCGTCTAATTCCAAAAAGCAATAAGTCCACATTTGCTCAAAATCGAGAAAAAAATACGCACGTATTCTTTGTATAATTTTACACAATATGTATAAATTCCAAAACGCGACATATCCCTACGAAAATAAATATTTTAAGTCTCGATTTATTACAAAAAGCGCCAAGTCCGTGTTTCATATTATTTAAAGCTTGGTTGATTTCGCGCATGTTTAAGTCAACCAATAAGGGAACGTTCAATATTGAAAAGGGCGTCTCCCATGCTGTGCTGATGCTCCCATCTGGTAAACTCATGACAGTGCCACAGAAATATGTGCCTTATGCGGAATAAATTAAAAAGTGAGGTACAAGTAGCGCTACGTCGAATTTTAATTTTCCTATATTTATTACATTTAAGAGTTTATCGGCTGAAACAAATTGCCATTTGGTTCTAATTTCGACATAGAATACAATGGAAAAAATAATCTCACGCTAAAACAAATAATTATTGAAGCTTGAAACATAAAAACGTTGTTTCCCGAAAATATTGAATTGTGGACTTGTCGCTTTTTGTAATTAGACGCCTCACATAATATGTGTCGCTAAGTTTCACTTTTTATTTTTTTGAGAAAATCAATGAAAACTTCTCAATTTATGGATAATGTATCATTATTGGAAATATTTTGCATACCTATTTATATTGTATTCTAGTCCACTGATTAAATAAAAGACTTCAATGTTTGGTTATCAGCTTTTGTAAATTACATAGTGTTATAATGGATTTTGAAATACGCATTGAAGGTTATAGTGTATTTTGTTCGGGAATATTTTGACAACTTAATGTCGGAATGTTCCATTGGTGGCGCATGGTAGGATGAATTAGGATTATTTTATTGCTACTATTGCTATTTAATGTTGCTACAAAAATGTTGTTTTCTCAACACCAAAATATAATATGCATATGTATCTGAAATAGTTAATTAGATAAAATTTGCATAGTACATATTTAGTAACTTTTTATATTAATTTATCTGCTGGGTATATACAAAATATTATATATATTAGAACAAGATTTTTAAATGATTTCGTAACAATTTATTCTTTCTAAAAAAAATATTAGTGAAAAGAGCAGTTTTAACCACTCATAATTAAATTACACGCCACTGGAAATTCAGGTAGTGACCCGTGCATTTCTAACATTATTTATGTCAAATTTAACTTACTGTTTTTGGCGCATTTGGTTGACTTTCCAAGATTTTGGTTGGCTCAACATCTTCCTTGCTTTATTATTTGGACATTTAACCATATTCACAAGTTCGTCACATACTTTAAGACTACAAATAGTTAAATAATTAAATCAAGAAAATAACATTCTTCTCGCAAGTCACAACATAAATGTACTGACGGCCATGTTGTTTTTAGTCTGATTCTCGCTTTTTTTTTGGTCAGTTGTGTTAAAGCGCTTTTTGAATGTTACACACTGTGTTATAGCGGGAATTGATAGACGCATTGATTTCGTTTCATAAATGACAATCAATCGTAGCAGATTTTGAAAGAGACGATAAAGTTTTCATGTAGAAATTTAAATTACGAATCCATTGATATATATATCTTCATTATTTCAAAAAGGTGTTATAGCCGGTTTTGAAATTTAGCGACACAATATGTTAATTTGTAGGTTATTTTAGTTGTTTGATAATTGTATAATAGTTGTCCTTAATTAGGCTGTCCACAGATGGTGTTCATTTAATACACAACCTTGTGTCGGTTGTTATTAAAATAAAAATGGACTGTTTATTGTTCAATCTTATTTATTTAATGATTCGTTAAAACATTATTTATAATAACGAAGTTATCATATCCATCATAACCTGTGGCATGTTGTCTCTGTTTGAATTGTCTATCTGAAATCACAAAAAATATATATACTTAAGTATAAGTCCTATATTTCTATTTGCCATTGAAGCAGTAGGCTGTGGAGATCCGACACAAATAGTGCACACTCAACTTGGTCAGTCATACTTATTTCTTTTCATTGAACCTAGAATACAAATTGCAGATGGTGTTGGTAAATTTTTAAAATTCTATTAAACCCTGCCTTTTAAAATTCTATTAAACCCTGCCTCACAGGACAGATTAATAAATAGAATTCCGAGAAACTATATCCCAATACAGTACATTTTGATGCAGGGTTGTGAATGTGTGAGTGTCCTATGAAAATTAACCACGCATTATAAACGTGCAATAGTGTGTGTTGCAACCTTCAATATACCAATATTAAATGAGCATCAGCGCATAAACAAAGAGGAGTTGTCAGTATTCGACGTATGACGTATTCTTGACACGTGTTTAAGTTTATCCCGTATTCTTCCACACTCAAGATCGGTTGCCTGCTTCTCCACACCTGTTAGGTATTTTAGTTACCATTATTTCTAAGTTCCCTGTTATAACCCAACCCAAAGAACACAAGCTAGCCGACCGTTCTCAAATATTGGATATGCATTTTCTTCAAATCTTTAATGCATGTTATTATGACAAAAACGTAATTATTGAAAATATTTTTTTTTTCTGAATTTATCCCATATTCTTCCACACTCGATAATGGTTACCTGCTTCTCCACATCCATTAGGTATTTCAGTACCCATTATTTCTGAGTTCCCTGTCCTGCTTAAACTAAACAATGAAAGATAAAAAAATATTCTTCTATTAATAAAATATAAAGTTTTGTATGATTTAATAGCATAATTTGAGATATCTTATGGATAGAAAAATATTCTTTATCTATTATGGTTCGGTTAGCAGGGCTTAATTGAATTTTAAAAACTAACCAACACTGTCTGCAATTTATATTCTTAGTTCAATGAAAACAAATAAGTATATCTGACAAAGTTTAGTGTGCACTATTTATGTGGGATCTCTGCAGCCTACCTCCACCATTCGCCACTGGGATCTATCAAATTAAATTAACATAAAGAATAATATAGAAGTGAAAAATGTTATGCCGGGTACTCATTAGCGAGCCGTAACTGTGACTTGCAGATACAGTAACCAGTATGGACGCCAAATAATTATTTCGCACCTAGAGTTGGTTACAGTTACGGCACGCTAATGGTACTCGGCTTAAGACTTCATAATTTATTAATAGTTCATAAAATCTGGAATGATTAAAATTAAAATATGTACCAACAACAATTTCTGCAGTCACGATATACACAAGTGATTGTCAACCATCTTTCATCGAAAAAACACAAAATATATTTATGAAGTTTTCAAATTGTGTATGTACATAGTTTGTAATGATTTTGTGGAGAAATGAATTGTTTTTTTTACTTGTTTGAACAATAAATTGTTCAATAGTAACCATCACAGAAATACCTTAAAGTTGTGATTATATTATGCTGCACGTCGCGTACTACCACGTGACGTCACAGTAAGCTGCCGCTATAGGCAAAAAATTTGTAATGTCGTTTTTCTGTGTTTAAAATCTTATCAGACTGATACTCCCATCCCGTAGCACATTTTGAACCTTTAAACGGCCAGTGTTAGTTAGCAAAAACTGCCAAAATCACCAGAACAACAATGAGGTCACCTCACACGTACCACGCTGCATCGACACCCGCATGACTCGATGAACGTTTTTTATAATTGTCTACATGCCTACACATTTTCGACTCATGTTAAAATCGCATGTTTTTTGTTTTTAGCGGTTGGCACTATTTATTTCCTATAAGAATGTTGTCTATTATCTATGGTCTGCAGGTTGGGTTCTATTCAAAATATTATCTATGGATGTCATAACGTACGCACACGTAGAAACTGCTAAAATTAATTGAAATTAGCATGAATAATAATTCAATGTAGGTACTAATACATTAGAGTTGGCACTCTCCATCATAAAATTTACAGGGACAGTAATCGTTTAAAATATTTTGCAAAATGACGAAACCATTGACTAAATTTGTCGCCGTGACAGTACGCGACGTGCATCTCAATATAATCACAAAAGCTGAACATTGAAATTACTTCATTGTTGTATTATTCTTCCACATACAATTAATAATTCGACACCACCTCCGTCAAAGGTCGGGACTGCGTTTTTGGCTATTTTGACTTGATTTCCTTTTATTAAAAAATTTTAAAGATCAACAATGGTAATCGAAAAAAAAAACAACAAATCAATATAATATCAATCAACTAAAAAATTACGATTCCAGCATTAAAAATTAATATTGTGGTGTCATTAAAAATTATTAAAATTGTACTACGGAAAAGTGCTATTTTGCAAGTTTAAACGTAGAGGGTCTCGATACGTACCTTGTTATAAATTTTCACAACCTTTTGCAAATTAACAATTATTAATGTATACTATGAGCATTAAAAAATACTGTAATATTAATAATTATATTATATTTGACAAAATTAGTTTGTTAGTCATTATCTATTTCAATCATTATCAACCAAATTATTATTATACTATTGTCAAATCAAATTCTACCAAATAAATGCTGTCAAATAATAAATGAATACAATATACATACTTATTCTACAGTTGCATATCTTTTTTTTTTAATTTGGTTACAGGAAAGACTTAGCTAGGGATGTGAAGTATTGATCAAAAACTATCAATACTTTTTTGACATCCCTAGTTTTAACTAAATTTTGTGATGGACTTACAAGAAATAGGGCGCCATTTTTGTCATTGCGAATAGACTCGACCAATGGCATTCCTTTATTTGTCGGTATGGTGGTCAGTACTATGAAGTTATTGTTTTTAAAGATTTGTTCAACTTTTTTTGTAAACTTTTCGCTGAAAATTTCCATCTTCCCCACTTCATCGATCACGATTACAGATGAAGGATTTGATATCTGTAAAAATATTTATATTTAGCCCTGTGGTGGAGTAGTCAAGTAGTAGTAAGAGCAAAAATAGTATTATTTTAATAGTAATGGTAGTATCCGCCCACGGTGGACGAGCGGCTTACAATGTTGCTAGCTTATAATGTTGTGGGTCCCAGGTTCGAATCCCAGGTCTGGCAAATACACAATTTGTGTTTGGAGTCAAAGTAAGGACCCAATAGGTTGAAAAAGGTAAAAACAAAAATCTGTTAATACAAACCTCCACTCTATGATCTTATAAGGATCGGACATGGTCAAAGAAAAAGAAAGAAGTAATATTTTATCCGTGTCTGGAAACTTTTACGTATGCAGTTCGCCGTATTACACTTCACTGTGAAATGTTGTATTGGAAATATATGGCCATATATTAAAGACTGTCCAACCTCTGGGTTTTATAGTACTGACGTAAAATTCATGTCTAAATAAAACACGGTTCTTGTCGGTGTACACTTTACAGGAAGCCAGCAAACAAATTTTCAAAATAGCCGATATACTAGGTTAGGTTAGGTTTTCATTCTTGAATTCATGAATTTTGCGAAAATCAGCTATGAAAATTGAATTAATGTTCATATTGAATCTAATAAAATTGGAGACCGTATAGTACAGGGGGGGGCAAACTTTTTGGATGGAGGGCCACATTCAAGAATTCAAAATGAGCGCCGGGCCGCAATTAAAATACCATTTTTAGATATACACTATTTATTATCACGAAAAATAAACATTACAAAAAAAATAATGCGAAGAATGAAACTGTTGTACATTTTTTAAAATTCAGATGTTAATTTTGTAGTTAATATTCTCAAAACTGCTTGTAAATGGGCATCGGAAATATTTGATCGTAAAGAATTTTTATTGAGGTTCATGATCGAAAATGTTTGTTCACGTACATAGATTGATCCAAAAATAATGAACATTTTTCTTGCATAATCTTTAAGTTGGTCGAATTTGACTGAATTAAGAGCATTGTAAAATTTGGAGATTTCTTCACGACGATGCAATTCTCTTAAATCAGTGTCACACTGCAGATCAATAATCTCAAATTGTAGCTCTGTCGGTACACTATCAATATCTATTGAAATCGATGTTCAACGTAGAAAATAGTGGTTACATAGTGTGAGACGAGACGCAAGGAAGACGTACTGAGATAATACATTTACGAAACAACAAATTCTTCAAATTTTAATCTATTGACAATATTTTTTAAAAAATTATAAAAAAGTTATTCGTAATCAGAAGTAAGGTAAATGTACCAGTAGTTGACCATGTACCAGTAGTTGACCTTTTTTCAATAAAATGCCCAAAATAAGAAACGTAGACACGGGATTGCTCCAAATTGTAAAGTTGAGACAAGTGAAGCCATCTGTGGTCGGATTGAGAAACTAACACATCACCATATGTCATAGGAGCGTCATAGCAGCTATTTGAAAACAACACATCACGCCGTAAGCATTTTATTTTTAATTTCTTAAGTAAATTGTTAAGGATATCAGTGGATGTAAGCATATGGCAATTTAATGTTTTTGACTTAGTCATAATATTGAAGTATCGATATCATTTGTAATTTTTAAGTTATATTTACAAGGAAGCAAGTTTGTGGGGGGGTCAACTACTCAAACTTTTCTTAATACTTTTTCAGTAGTTGACCAGGGTGGTCAACTACTAGATAAATTAAATAAAATTATTTCACTTAGTTTTGAACAATTTTTACATTCATAAGTATGGAACGATGATTATTTATTAATTAGAAGTGTCTAGGGTGGTTCTGTCCAGTAGATGACCTAGGTGTCAACTTTTTATTTTTTAAGCAACGGGTTTGTGTATTTTTTCTTCGGAAAACAAAAATTTCTTGAATTATAGCCCTGAATATATAGCAACTGAATGAAGCAAGCCAACAATAGCCGACAACTTACGAGAAATAGCGACGCGATAAAAAAATGCAGGGCATCACGGAGGATTTACTTTGGTCATTATAACGTACCCATATAATTAATAATGTTAACGTTAGTTTTGCCGCAAATTGTTTATCAGCCTACCTCACCATACTTTTTATATAACCTGCCTGCTTCACCATACTTTCATATAACCTGCCGCCCCTAGGGGAGCAGGGTCTTAGCCAAAAAAGGAATCGAGACAGTGTACCAGCAGGTAAATGCCGATGATAAAGAATGCATAACCGTCATAGTAACAGGGAGTGTCGGTGGGGCTGTCACACCAACGACAGTCCTCTACAAGTACAAAAGAATTCCTCAAGAAATTTCCGAAAATGTGGACTTTGTCCATGGAGCCCTTAAACTGTAACAGTACCAGGAGAATCGTAAAGTGTGCCTTCAATGGTTTCATCAGAGGATCCCAAGCGGTATTTAGAGAGAGATCCTGAGTAAAAACATTGATGAGGAAAATCTTGAATCATTCCGCAAAAACAACGAACTTGATCAAGATGACAAGTCACTGTTCGCACTGTGACGAAAAGTAAAAAAATAAGTTGGAAAATATCACTCCACCTGACCCGGTCAGACTCATCGATGAGGCATTGCAAGAAGAGGAATCCGATGATATGATGTCTTTGGCCGCCTGGAATACTATGAATTATTATGATCAGATCAGATGTTTCATCTCCAATCGCTAGGGCACCTGTGGCTGTCTAACGACTTGTGATGGTGATTCGTCTCCAATCGCCAGTGCACCTAAGGCTGGTATAAGGATTTGTAATGATACTTCGTCTCCAATCGCCAGTGAACCCGTGGCTGGTCCATCAAATATTCGTAGTCCATTCAAGAGACAATTTTTCTTCCCCGGTGAAGGGGAAGAAAAATTCATGAAGAAAGCAAAAAAGGGAAAAAACCCCCACCAGTGTTTCCGGGAAACCTTGCCAGGAGTATTTCGTAAACAAAAAGTGGAAGAAAGAAGAAATGGAACGGTTAAAAAAAGAGAGAGAGAGAGGCAAAGAAAGAAAGAACTAAATGAGCATGCAAAGGAAGAAAAAAAATGGGGGAATTGAAAGCAGTCAAGAAGAAAATGCGTTTTTCTTCCGAGTCTTCTAACCCAAGTGTTGACATTTCAGACTCAGCGGAGAGTGAATGGCATAAGTCTAGTGATGAAAGCTTTAAGCCTAAAACTCGATGGCTGCCCGTTATGAAAGTCATTAATGAACATTATATTATAATACTTCCCGGGGAAAATCTTCCATATTTCTAAAGTAAATGCTACTATTTCATCGATGCAAAAGTGCGGGAGATTATGGAAATGGCCAGAGCGACCCGATGTACTTAGCTATGAATGGAAGGTGGTAGTATCCCACATAAATGATCCGACACAAGTAAGCAAAGCTCGTAATGTTTATTTAGTTCCGGAATAATTGGACTTTATTTGGAATATCTAAGGATTTTTATGTTAAGTTTTATTTTGATTAGTACTGAGCCTATGCGTTACTATGTAGTATATATGTACATAGTTGCTACAATAAATATATTTTTGAATTTTTAGTTTGAAGTAACTAATTTTGCACCTTTTGTTACCCGAAGCTGATGATTGGCTGTCAAACAAAATCCTCTCCTATGTAACTTGTTACTGAACCGCCCATTGTTACCAAGTTGATTCAAGTAGCTATGGGCTAGAGTGGTCTGACAGGAAGCCCTGAGGCAACTCTGCCATAAAGCCTTCTGATTAGACATGGTCAACTACTGAAAAATATAGTGGTCAACTACTGGAACCCCTGATTAGACATGGTCAACTACTGAAACATATAATGGTCAACTACTGGAACTTTGAATTTTTTGGATGGTCAACTACTGGAACAAAAACATGGTCTTGAAAAATTGAACACAATTTTTTTGTAACAGACCCTTTCTTAATTTTTGTCTTGTCATATTAATTAAGACATTTGATCCATTATGAGTAGACTTGCTTTGCACACATTCGGTCTAATGCTAAACGTTAATCGTTATTTTTGTTGAATTTTTTTCTTAAGTGGTCAACTACTGGTACGTTTACCTTACAATTAATGATGGCGGGCCGCAAAAAAATATCCGGCGGACCGCAGTTTGCCCTCCCCTGGTATAGTATAAGGTTATCTCTTTCCTCATTCTCACTATACGACCCAAAGAGGTTAGACGGTCTTTAATATATGGCCATATATAATTATATAGCCGGACATTCAATTTTCCTGATAACCTAAAGGATTTAAGGTGACCAACCTTAATTATTGTAGTTGATCTTAAATTTGTGAAAAACGTTTTTTAATATGTACCTATTAAAACCTATGTAAGTATCTAGATACCTTATCAAATATGGGTAATGCAACAGCTTCAAATTCTGCAACGAGGACTGAGTACTTCCCGACTTTGAACTGTGACACGGCACCGTTTTCATTATTGGACCTTGCCAGGCGTCCTCTAGTTCCATTCAAGTCGACAACGTCAAACCCGATACGATTACCGTCTTTCCTTACTTCTTCCGTGTAAAACCCATAGACTGGAATGCCCAGCTGATTCAAAAGCTCGCAAACGGACTTTACAATCGTTGTTTTTCCAATTCCTATAAATAATAACCATAATTGTGTTTTATTAGTCTGTAAATAAAATGATAATATTGCGAATGGATATACATGTACCTATCAGAAATGAGCTTAATTAAATATACATTCAATTGGTCTCAGCGTTATACCTGGTGGTCCAGTGAGTGTAATTCGATTCTTAATATTATTTGAAGTCATTTTTAGGTATGACAGTTAGGTTTATAGGTTATAATAAGCAAAACAATAACAAAGTGTTTGTCATGTTGTCAACTTGCTACAGTTGTCAAATTGTATGGCAACCATAAATCAATGGAAATTCTCTTCACAATAAAAACAGAAAAAATAACGGTAATTCTGCCGTCATGAGCTTTTATAGTTTTTTATTGATGTAGACAATCGTAATAAATACCTTTTTCTGTCGGGGCATAGGCTTTTTGATCGATTTTTGTTAATTTGAAATTTTCATACATTATTATCACAAACTAAGATTATATTAGGTTTTGGTAGATTAGGTTAGGTCTGGTTTGGTCTAAAAAGAAAATTATAAAATCTCATGACGGCATCTGCGACACATAATTTACCAAAATAACTTCCACAGTACTGTAACAGACTGGCGATAATATCATATTGTATGGAGTTTTTTTTATGGCCTGGCAATATTATTGTTGACAGATTAAAAAAAAAAGTTTGCACTGTTGTGTTGGCAACAAACTTTCCTATTACGTCAAAGATAACGCACTAGCCGATTTCATTATTCTAATCAGTTTCCGATTGGACTTTGTCGCGGTTTGTGCAACAGATATTGAAATGGCAACCTCATCCGTTTTTCGTTTCCTCGTCGGAAAGTCATTGAGCGCATCTTCTAAAGCAATAATTCCTGCCACTAGATTCAACCGCCACAAGTTTTACAGCACCGGTATGTATACGAGTGTTAAGTTAGTAGGTACCTATCTATACTGTATTATTATGTCTTATAAAGATACCTACCTACTTATTAGGACTACCAAATCGTGTTTTGTATTCAAATAATTATTACGCGTGTCAAAAAATCAAACCAGTATACGGCCTCAGTAAACACATACACATACATAAATGTACTCACATTATTATATTGAAGGACATAATATTGTATTACTTTTAAAGTATGTAGCTTTTTCCGATATTTTTTTAAACTCTTCTTAATTCTTTGTAAACATGTTTTTGCTCCCATTCCTTGAATCTTTACTACATTCAAATATTTATCTAACAAACGTATAATAATAATTCTAATGGATTTAAGTTTTGCACTATTAGTTCCATTTGAGTCATTTTTTGTGACACGGGTTTCGCCTTACTGCATCTTCAGGTATTATGCGCACTCACCAATGGTAAATTAATACACAGTGTGTCGCAAAAACCAAATCAAATGGAATAGTACAAAACTTATATCCATTAGAATTTAAATTCAAATTCCATCAAGTACCCACCTTCCCCTCGGTCGATAGCAATAGCGAAGAGTGGAGGTAGGCTGTTAAGATTTGCCATAAATAGTGCTTTGTTAGTCATACGTATTTGCTTTTATTGAACTACAGTTTACAGATGGTGTTGGCTAGTTTTTAAAGATCAATAATTAAACCCTGCCTAACCAAACCATAATAGTTTTGGTATACTTTGGGGGATATGACAAAATTGTGCACACTTTTTCATTCATACTTATTTATTTTTGTGGGATTAAGAATACAAAATATTACACATATTGTTGGTTTATTTTTTTAAATTCATTAAGCCTTGCCTAAACAAAACTATAATAATAGATAAAAAATATTATTCTATCTATCAAATATCCAGAGTTATGTATGATTTAATTGCGTAATTTTAGATATTTTACAATATATTTAGCTATTTACTATTAGCCTAAATTTTTCGCAATTAGTATGTCACCTCGTACCATAGTGGATAATGCCCCGAGGCGTAAACCCAAGAGATGCAGGTTCGATTCCTGCCGGGTGTCTTACTTTTTTCAAAACGATTTTTTCTATTGGTTTAAATATATTTTCTCAAAAGTATTTTTCAAAATTATATAGTAAGTACCTATGTTAAATAATTAGAATGGTACATTCTTAAATCTTGTGAATTATTCGTTGAATAAAAGAAATAGTTAATGTACATAAATACATTAGTGTGCTCTCATGTTGTCATTTTAGCCGATAATAATAATTATAATTGACATTGTACATAGATTGTAAGATATTTATTTTTGGAGGGTCATTGACCATTTGACCTAAAGGGTCAGCCACCATTGATGATACGTATGTCATCAATTATTGTATTTATTATAAATACCTAGCAAACACTGCAATAATTATAGTCCACCTCATTCGAACCGTAGCAAACTGATTGGTCATTGGTTCATAATGCGGGATGTGAACATCAGACACTCCCACGACCGACTGATTCTGTGATTGTGGCGAAGAAAGCATCATGCACTGTTCTCGCCATAGCAAGCCCCACGATTTCAATTTTTGTTTCACTTCTTTTCCCATTGAGAGAATTGACACCCGTAGTTAAAGTACTCTCCACAAAAATTTTCGGCAACCATCAAAGATGTCTTCTATATTATGCAGTATTTTTGGTAACCAATATTTTTTTATCGTGTTTATGCTGAAGATAGTGTTATCATAGTGTAGATCGCCATCAGTTTAGAATATTATTATCTATTCGGCAAGCGAAAATGGGTCTGTTACCATCATATTATAATTCTTTACTATCAACAACAAACAGTACAGAGTTCGTAAACAATATATTAATTATGTTTTCATATCAATTTAAAATTACTCTTGATAATTGCTTTAAGGGACTATAATAACAATTAGATATACTTAATGGTTATTGTCAAGAATATTGATAACCAGTAATTAATTAATTGCTATATTGATCTAAATATCTCTGCATGTCTCGAATATCTCATTAACCTTTCTAACGATGCTAACAAAATGCTGTCACTTTAACTTGTAACTTTTAGAATTATTAATAACCACGTCATTGCTTTTTCGTACATGGTGGTTATTAGTAATTTTGAACAATCACAAACACCCAGGCTTTAAGAAAAACATGTAAATTTTGTGTCCTCACCGGGTCGAACCCAGAACTCTCGGGTGGACGAGGCTCACGAGAGCCGCCTATTGGCATTCGATTGATTAAACTCTGTCTAAATCAAACCATAATAGATGGAAGAACATTTTTTATCTAATATCTATAAAATATTTGAGGCGTCTGATTCCAAAAAGCGACGTCCACATTTGATCAAAATCGACAAAAAAAATACGCACGTATTCTTTGTAAATTTTACACAATATGTATTGATCTATAAATTCCAAAACGCGACATAACCCTACGAAAAAAAATATTTTAAGTCTCGATTTATTAGAAAAAACGCCACGTCCGTGTTTCATAATATTTAAGCTTGGTTGATTTCGCACGTGTTTAAGTCAACCAATAAGGGAACGTTCAATATTGAAAAGGGCGTTTCCCATGCTGTAGCATCTGGTAAACTCATGACTGTGCCACGGAAATATGTGCCTTATGCGGAATAAATTAAAAAGTGAGGTACAAATAGCGCTACGTCCAATTTTATTTTGCCTATATTTATTACATTTAAGAGTTTATCGGCTGAAACAAATTGCCATTTGGTTCTAATTCCGACATAGAATACAACGGAAAAAATAATCTCACGTTAAAACAAATAATTGAAGCTTATAGAAGAAAATATTAAATTGTGGACTTGTCGCTTTTTGTAATTAGACGCCTCATTTGTTATCTACTATGATATGGTTTAGGCAGCGTTCACTTAAATTTATAAATAACCAACACTATCTGCAATTCGTATTCTTAGTTCAATGAAAACAAATAAGTATGACTGACAAAGTTTATAGTGCACTATTTATGTCGGATCTCAACAGCCTACCTCTACCCTTCGCGACTGTCTCATTCAGATACTTAGTTGTTTATAATTTTTCTATTTTATAGAATAATACCGTACTAGAAAATAGAAAAAATATGTAGATTATAAATAAATCGCATAGAGATCTTAAAATAAATCAAAGAAAAGCTAAACAAAGCTCTCGACATTAATTTTGGATGTAAAATCTGGAAAAGGGAAGGCACTAGATTTTCCCATCTACTCGATAAAATCGATAACTAGAGTATGCGCTTCTTAACTTTGCACTTTTTACTACACTGATACGCCTCTCTCTGATTACCTTGCAGAAAATTAGATCAAATGATATTCACTTGTATTAGTATATTAATATGTAGTAAGTAATAAGAAAATAAATGGAAAATATTTTTTAGAATATACTACATCATTTTTATCCTAGAGCCGGAGTGCATAGTTATGAAGTGACAACTTTAATTAAGTGGATTAAAATTGTGGTTATTTCTTAAATTACAGCACCAGCGTATGAATTCATCAAGACCGAAGTAACAGGAGAGAAGAAAAACATAGGCGTAATCACATTGAACCGACCCAAAGCCTTAAATGCGTTATGTAATGGTTTGATGGTCGAAGTCATTCGAGCTATCGAAAGCTATGACAATGATGCCAGCATCGCCACAGTTATCATCACCGGTTTGTATATTTACCCTTTTCTTCATTTTACTATAATTATTTTGTTTGAAATACACCAAATAATATTTAAGCCAACTCTCAGTATGTAAATGTCTTATGTAAGGCTTAGCATAGACACAACCATTTATAACTGCATTTCTCATGCTGTTTAGTTTAAATTTTATAAAAACACAAAATAAATCCTATTTACATCCGCAGAAAGTCACGCCACAAAACCAATTAACGCTCATGAACTGAACATTGACTACTAGCGGAATATTGATTGGAAATTTTGTCCATTAAATCTGAAGTCTGCAAAATCGAGGTTTTACTGTACCGGTTCTATGCCTTCAGCAAGTTTTCTCGCTCTATGAGACCATGATCTACAGGCAGCACAAATTTCGCAAATTATCTCATCCTATTTTAAACTCAAATTACTAGCCGCTGTCGATCGATTTGCATAACCTTAAAAATTAAACACAAAGTGACATTTGCTTGAATAATTATGAAATACTAAGCCATAAATTATCGGCATTATAGCGATTATAGTAATGGGTGTTGTTAAAAATCTGCGGCCTGTCAGATAATGCCATAGTAATATCGTGAGGCGTAGAAAAGGTTACACCTCAAATTACATTGACGTTTTACTTGGGATCGTTCTCTGGAGTCATGGACAAATAGAATAATTCCATGTTTTAGTGCATGAAGTTGAGTTGAAGATTACCGAAAACGTATGAAAATATCCGAATTAAGCATAATCTTCCGAGTAGCACCGGGCCGCACGTCGCATGGCCTGTCTTGACGTCATGTAAATTTAACATTTACATATTGAAGGCTGCCTGTCAATACAATAATAATACAAAAAAAGAATTATACGGTAATAAATACAATCGGGAACTTATTACAGTGTAATCTCCAATAGTTGCCATAGGTATTTAAAGTAACATCATATGAAGGAATACTGTTCAGTGTTACCACCAAGCTGACCGATAGATATATTTTGATTTAACTAGCAACTGAGCATATATTATGAACCAATCAAATCAAGCATCAACACGATGGAGTTGGTAAAGCCGACGATTGACCACGGCGATAGAGGGGGAGACCTATGCCTTCAATGGATCCTATCGCACATGGGTATTGAGGACAATGAAAGGGCAGATGATCTGGCAAAGAAAGCTGTCCAATCAGGGATGCCATATTAGTGGGTACTAAAATACCTGGACCGCAATGAGGCCATAGCATGTGGATAGATTTTCAATGCATCCCTAGAAAAAGGGAAATAGAGTAAGTCCATTCTACCATCCTCACGTTCGGTTCCCTGGTTTGTAGTCTCCTTTGAAGAGAAATGAGCTTATGAATGCTTAGAATGTAATGTTTTGGAGGACATTATTTATATACTAGTACAATGCTCTAAATATGAACGACACAGTACAGCTGCGAATTGCGGATATCTTTGAGAATGTCGACGAATTGAAAGGTCCCCTGGCGGTAGGTAGGACGGAAGACCTCGGCGGAATTGTAAAATTCTTCAACAGAATTGGAGTGAAGGCCTGATTGGCGCATCCTCTTCTAGATGAGAAGAGGCGATATGACAGCGAGTCGCAGTCAAAACCTCGGTATAATCATAAAAAAAAAATATGCGAGTAATTTGTAGGTTAGTAAATGACTCCAATGTTAAATGTATTGGATACTTAGGGTTTCGAGGAGGCGTTATCTAGAAATGCTGACAATAATATTTGCCTAATGGTATGTCATCTCGGCATAAGTAAATTTTAGCAATAACAATTACTTATCAATTAACGATAAATAATATTTTATAGCCGGGAATCTTTAATATTTAACTTTTTACAAATGATTGACATGTTTTGCTCAGAATAATTATACCAATTTATTATTTTTATCTCTTTATTACTTTAACCAAGTTTTCTTGTCAGATGTTTGAATATTATAATAATAAACATCACTGTTGACACGTATGTTATCTGTTACATGAATTATTTTTGTCAAATGTGTATGATTGTTAGGTGGGTACTCTTATGCAATCAGATTGCTTAAAAAATATCCACTGTTCAAACATTGACATTGTATTTATCATAAATATATTTTTTGCAAACACATTTCTGCCAGTCATATTACAATATTATGTCAGTGTGGATTTTTTTTAATATAACATGTTGCTTTTTAATGTGAAAAAGTTATACAAGACAGGTTGACTTCGGTATACACAAAAATGATATGGTTACATGTAAATTATTCGTAAAACATTTCGTTAAAACAATCGTCGTTTGACAAAATGAGTTTTCTACTTACTTACGACTACTCACTTTATGAAGTCATGTCATAATTTAATTTTTATTGCAGGAAGCGAAAAAGCGTTCGCGGCCGGTGCTGATATCAAAGAAATGCTGAACAACACGTACGCACAATGCATCAGCGGCAACTTCCTCTCCCACTGGGCCAAGGTGGCCGACTGCAACAAACCTCTCATAGCTGCCGTCAACGGATTTGCTGTAAGTCAATCGTATGGTAAAAGATATATGGTGACAATGAGAAGTCTTCGATTTTTTGTATGAAAGCATGAATTCTTTGTGTTTCGCAGCTCGGAGGAGGTTGCGAGCTGGCTATGATGTGCGACATCATCTACGCTGGTGACAAAGCCAAATTTGGACAACCAGAAATAGTCATCGGAACGATTCCCGGAGCAGGCGGCACCCAGAGGTTGACCCGCGTCGTCGGAAAGTCCAAAGCCATGGAGATGTGTCTCACAGGCAACTTCATCTCTGCCCAGGAAGCCGAGCAAATGGGTGAGACATTGAATTATTACTGACTTAACAACTGCGCACACAAGAACCATACATTATCACAAGTCACAGGCAGTAGCAGGTCAGATGTACATGTCAGAGATGGTTTGGGCATGGGGATTTTATTCGGGGTTATGCGTAGGTACATTGCATATGGCAAAGAACGGCACGAACTATGGGAAATATAAAATATACATCTGCGTCTTTATTTTATTATACCCACCGCAAGTGAAATGTGTTATTAAAACCCCGGGATTATTAAATTGTTGTCACCTTAACATTGTCAGTCTAATTTATTTGTTTTCATTGAACTTAAAATACAAATTGCAGATGTTATTGGTTAATTTGTAGAATTAAACCCTGCCCAGACCAAACCATAATATAGTAAACGTAGGTTCTGGAAATACGACAAGAGTAATGCACATTTCCTCAATCATACTTATATTTTGTCTTCATTGAACTAAAAATTCAAATTGCAGATTAAAATTCAATTTAAACCTGCCTAAAGGAAACCCTAATACAGTAATACACAGATAGAAGAATATATTATTTAATCTAATATCTATTATGGTTTGCTTAGGCAGGGTTTAATTGAATTTTAAAAACTAACCATTACTATCTGCAATTTGTATTCAATAATATCAAATAAAAATATTATGTAGAGATGAATTTAATATTTAATACGGTCAATACCACCAACATAATATTTGTTATCCGATAGAATTTGCTTTATATGGCTACCCATTGGCCGATATAAATAGTCAGTATTATCAGTTATTTTAATTAAATTTTATTGTATATAATCTTTTAGTTTAAACTATTATTTTTGGGCACAAAAAGTTACACAAAGTCTTCCTGATGATCAATTACTGATTGCTTTGTTTCTTTTAAGGTCTGGTAAGCAAAGTATTCCCCGCCGATCAGCTAATGGCCGAGACTGTGAAGCTTGCAGAGAAAATTGGATCCAATTCCCCATTGATTGTCAGCCTGTGCAAAGAGTCCGTTAACCGGGCGTACGAGACAACACTGCAAGAGGGACTCCGCTTCGAAAAGAAACTTTTCCACGGAACATTCGCAACTGTTAGTATTCTATGAATTTAATTTGAAATTCTGTACACTAAATCTATTTCCACAGTTTTGATGTGTCAATATCGTAGCTTAACACAATTAAAAATCATAGTTGAGATCAGATAAATGTGACAGTAAACCGAACAGAAATGCGTCTTTTTTGGGGAAGGAATAGGTGAATCTCTCTGTAGAGTTAACAAGTGAGAAAATTATGAACATGTGCACGCATGCGCTCAAGTAACGCTGCCTTTATATTGTTGTTGTGCTATCTTTTACTTATATTGTACAAAGATGAATATAATATTCAAGTCAAAATATTATTCATGTCTCACAGACGATCATTTAGAATTCTGTGCAAGATTACCAATTAGTAATTTATATAGCGAACTTTTGTAGACGCCATACAGCTTTTATTGTTTTTCAATTACATTATTTGAACACATTAGTGTAAGTAAGGTGCTGAGAGTTGAACGAATATAAGTAAGTGAACTGGTGATTGAGTTGATTAAATCAACTTCAAAATTAAATATTCGATTGTAAATTCCACATAACTGTTTTCTACATTTTTTAAATGGTCTTGTTCTCAAACGATTCTTCATTACTATCAAAAATATCTACCTTTCTTTATGTACCTTTTCTCATTACGATATTACTATGACAGGCTGCAGATTTTTAACGACACTTTGAATGTAGGGCGAAGCTCTTACTACAATCGCTGTAAAACCGATTATTTGCGGCTTAGTATTTTATAATTCTTCAAACAGATGTCACTGTGTGTTTCATTTTTTAGATTATGCAAATCAATCGACAGTGGCTGGTAATTTGAGTTTAAAGTCGGACGAGATAACTCAAGAAATTTGTATGTGCGGCCTGTCTTTCATGGCCTCATATAGCAAGATAACTCGCTGAAGGCATTGAACCGTTTAATGGTTTATTATCGTTTTTCATAAAAGCTATTTCGCGAGTGGAGAACTACAAGGTTCTATGTGTTTGTCCTTGATGAAACAAAAGTAACAATGTGGCAGCTTAGAATACTACTTCATTGTTGGGTTTGTTTTCTCAAGGACGAATACTTAGAACCTTGTAGTATTAGGCTCGCGATTTGTCAAAGATTTTTGATAGTCTAATACCTGTCTTAAGCTTGAGTGTTTTGAGTGATGTGAATTCTCTTATGCAAGCGCCTGGCTCAATGAATAATTATTTATTATTTTTCTTTTACAGAATGACAGAAAAGAGGGCATGAGTGCATTCGTCGAAAAGCGACCACCCAAATTCACCTGCCAGTAAATAATTCAGAAGAACTATTCATCAGTGCCTGTAAAAACGTTGCATTTGTCATTAAGATTTGCCATAAATTGATGTATGATGTGTCTATGGTATATCTGAATTATAACTACATGTAACTTGTATCGAATTTATAACATAGTGTGACACTTACCTGGAATGTTAGTGAAATAAGGAACAAACTCTTGATACATATATATTTGATTTTATGGCAACATACTCTTAATTTTGTACACCTATTTGTAAAGCAATAAAAGTTTTATTTTGTTCTTAGTTCTTTCATTTTCTATCACCCTCTTTATCAGCTTATCTTATACCTATATTAATGTTGATGTTTGCTCATTTTCTCATATGTGGACTTTATCCAAGGATGTCCCTGGCATGCAACTAGGGGTATTGATTTACGATAGGGGATAGTCTTTTAGCTAAATTAGATTTGATGCATAGAAAATTTTTGACAGTTCGTGAAACAATTTGGGGCTGTTCATTGGTTGATGTATTGGTATGCAGTGAATCGGGTATTGATTTAAAAATAGATTTTAGATTGATGTTTTATGAAGCCGTTTCTAGAGGTCAGGGTTACGTTTCGACTTATGACTACTAAATGATTATTTTACACCGGGAGAAGCCCGCCTGTAACAGGAGTGTATCAACTTGTCGCTTTTTGTAATTAGACGCCTCACATAATATGTGTCGCTAAGTTTCACTTTTTATTTTTTTGAGAAAATCAATAAAAACTTCTCAGTTTATGGATAATGTATCATTATTGGAAATATTTTGCATACCTATTTATATTGTATTCTAGTCCACTGATTAAATAAAAGACTTAAATGTTTGGTTATCAGCTTTTGTAAATTACATAGTGTTATAATGGATTTTGAAATACGCATTGAAGGTTATAGTGTATTTTGTTCGGGAATATTTTGACAACTTAATGTGGGAATGTTCCATTGGTGGCGCGTGGTAGGATGAATTAGAAGCCTCAATTATCATGTTCATGAGTGGAGTTTATATTAACAAACTACGAGGAATGGTTGATAGCCATTTGCCCAACCCGTTGGATCGGACACAATCACATTAAAAAATTACAATTTTTTTTTCGCAGTCACCATGCCTTTCATTTTCAATCATCAAAAACTGAAGTAAATTCAGTGAAATATAGGTCCTTAGGTATATTATTTCGAATAGGATATGGAATGTATTTCAATTTTTATGTTACTTTTATAAACACTATTATTACTCAAATTAGGTACATACCTATAAACAAATAGGTAAATACCAAAGATATTGGTCTCCTCCCCTCAATCTCTTTAGTTAAAACTAATATTGTGGTATGGTTCACAAACATGGACATTAACACGGTGGACGGTGGCAACGTCCAACCTTTTTTGTCGTGAGACAACTTGCAGTCAATGAAGTTTTGTTTCACTGTTATGCAGCTAATGATCACGTAAACAGTAGGACAGACAGATTATGTTTATGAGGATGTCTCTAGTGGTGGCAGTGAAATAATATTAAAATTATTTTTAATTTGAGATAGGTACCCAGGTACAGAACTAAATTTTATACCTACCTATATTCATTTAGGTATATAAATCGAGCTTCTTATATACTTTGCATCTTCACAAAAGAGCAAAATTAAATAATAATTTTATTGGTTTCGTATTTTTCATTTATTATACCTAATCCCTAAAAAAGTTTGGAACTGGTAGACAGCACTAAAATAAATTTTAATTTAACTAACAGGCAACATTAAAAGTGGCAGATCTTGAAGTAAATTTCTCGATATCTCTACTTGTCAAAATACCACGAAACTTCATTTGTTTATTGTGATATGTAGTATAAAAAACTAACATAATGCAAGAATTCAATGATAATATCGAAGTTTACAAGACCAGCTTCTCAGTATTTGTGGCATTATTTTATCTGGAAATGCTTTATATTTTAATTATGACCTTGTCAATCCTCAATCGTGTCAATCAGCAATTGACGTCTTAAAACGTAGGTTGGTTTAAATAATTTGTTTACATTGATGTATACCTTTTAAATTTAAAATAGGCACTGCCAAACTAGCTTTTATTTAAACTAATTAATCTGATAAATAAAACATGACTATTTTCTTTCCAGAACATTTAAAAAACATGACTAGCAAACCCTTAATATTAAAAAAATATACCAATGACGATCAATGTAGCATTAAAATCGATGGACGCTATGTGCAACATTTAAAACCATTTCAAATACAAGGAATCAGATTTTTATTCAGCAATTATATCAATGTAAGTAATTGTTACCTCACATTAAAAACTATTTACAAATATAATGATTTAAACTTCCCACAAAAGTCACTTCTCAATATCAAAACAGTGCAGTGTCAGTGATCTGTCATTGTTAATAATATTTGTTCACACATGGACTCCAAAACTACTGATCTCGAATGGACAATTTTTGGATAATACAAACTAATTTTGGTGGCTAATAATTTATACTCACCTAGTTTTGACGCAGGATTTTAAATGTGTAAGTGTCCAACAAAAGTGAACCACACATTATAGATGTGCAATAGTGTGTGTTACAACTTTCAAATTCATAAATATTGAATGAGTGTCAGTGTATAAACGGAGAGCAGTTATCAGAACGATGGACAAGCATATTCTTGACACGTGTTTAAGTTTATACCATATTCTTCCACACTCGAGATCGGTTGCCTGTTACTCCACACCCGTTAGGTATTTCAGTTCCCTGGGTACATACAATGCTCCATATTGTCATACTTGTAAAACACCTCCAAAATTCATTAGCTTTTAGTTTAGACACCAAAATAATTGTACGCCACATATATTATTAGCGGCAAGGGCTGGAGGTAGGCTGTTGAGATCCGACATAAATAGTGCAAATTAAACTTTGTCAGTCATACTTAGGTATCTGTTTTCATTGTACCAACAATACATATTGCAGATGATGCTGAAATTCAATTAAACCTTGCCTAAACCAAACCATAATAGTTTAGGAATGCTAGAGTTATCCGACAAAAATAGTGCACATTTTTCCAAGTTCATATTGCTTTGACGATATGGAGTACTGTATATTTATAAGTATCTTTGTGATTTTAGGGAAGAGGTGTCATCTTGAATGATGAAAGAGGCTTCGGCAAAACCATTCAAACTATCCTTTTCCTCTCTGCGATACATCTCGTATCAAAACCCCTGTATGGTGCTCTAATTTTATGCACTGAAGAAAATTTAAATCACTGGAGGTATCATTTTCATAAATGGACGAATGGACGCCTCAATATCAACAATGAAGGTATGTATATCGACTGCTTAATCTACAAACCAGCCACTTTTGACCTAATATGAGATTTTGATGACATCTTGTTATAAAGCATGTTTTCTATGCCAACACAAAATTTCAAACTCCTAAACCTATAAATAAATACATTATCGTTCTTCACACAAAACACCCAATCGCAGGTGCCAAATTTCCAATATCGTAAATGGAACAACTCCGCTCTTTATTTAATTTTTCTTTATAATATAAAAGGGAAGCTAAAATAGTGTATTATTTCAAATTGTAGCTTATTTGTAAAAAAAAAAAAATTCCAAGTGTATTTTTGCAATTGTTAAATTCCGCTTGATATTTAAATTATTATGTTTTATCTCCTTCCTGAACAATTTGCCCAAATGGAGTTAGCTGGTTTGCGGATTAAGCAGTCGATATGTTAGCCAACAATCATTTTGAAGATTTCAATAGACCAACATAATAATTGCTGTGTAAATGGTTCACCCCACAATGGCCGCGCGGCTTAATCGTCGGCCTATAATGTTGTGGGTCTCAGGTTCGAATCCTGGATCTGGAAAATACACATTATATTCTTTATCAATTTGTGTTTGAGTCAGAGTATGGACCTAATAGGTTGATTGAGTGGCTGACATCCATTTCTTGTAAAAACAAAATCTGTTAATACAAACCTCCACTCTGTGGAGGTCCTTATGATCTTATTAGGATCGGAAATTGTGTTAAGTCGCTATGTACACTGCAATGCGATGCGACACCGACATAATATGATCTTAGAAAAAATAACAAAGCACTTTCCCAACCGCACACAGGTGCATTTTAAATCATATTCGAGAAATTAAGATTTAAGAAACAATACATCATGCATTTGACGCCAGTCAATTTGTCAGGTAAAATCTAGGAAAATAAAGTAAAGCTTACAAAAATATTCCCATTGTGGATCAGAGTTCTGTACCTTATGAAAAAGGGATACCAGAAAACTGGATATGTTTGAAAGGATGATAGATAGATATAGAAGGGTCTTCGGAGTCACATGGCGAGAGAGTTATGTTGGGTCTGGGACGATTCGGCGCCGGGACAACTGGGCGCCACCACGCAACCAAATGAAATTTGAAAATAAATAGACATTCATGAATTATAGGTTATTTTTTAATATATTTATTATTATTATTTATATTTAAATTATTTTATTAGTATTTAATACTTGGTGAGAATTTAAATATGCACACGTATATAATGGTTTAATTGTGCATATTATGTTTAAGTTCTAAGGACAAGAGAGGTCTTTCATTTTTATATAAAGCCTCAGGCATGATAACTCTCAATCCGCAATAAAAAAACATTATGTTAAGAGCGAAATGAATCAAAACTACTAAGTAGTACATAGATAGTAACTGATTAAAATTCCTCGTCTACTTTCTGTATAAAATCGTAACAACAGTGCGACGCCCAATTGTCCTATTCCCGTTATGTTGGTATCGCACTGAATATCTGTGTATAGGGCCGAAGTGTTGAATAGATTATTAAATACTCCAGTGCTTCTCAATAGTTTAACCTTGTATGAAAAAATAATTAAATAAATTCTCAATATATTTAATTCAAAAATAGTATCTTAACGTCTATTTTGAAAACTAGGTTATGACTCCACCAACTATATCATCACTACGTTGGAAGAATGTTCAGAATTTTTGATCCATGAATGGGACGTCATCGTGATTGACGACTTGGAGATCAGAGCCACAGTGAAACATTTGCATTCCATTAAAAGCAGGCAAAGGATATGGCTAACAAATCATAAACTACAAGTAAGTTCGAATAATTAATCCCATGAAGGATCTCCATTGAAAGGCTTGACCTGTGCTGCTCTGAAGTCACTCTGTTTAATCCGAGATGTTAATTGACTTTTAATATTGTGGTCTCCCATACAGTCAATTCTTCTTCTGATAGTATTACTTGAGCAAGGAATCGACCTCAGCAGAAATCATTTGCAATTTTATCTCTGTGAAAGCACAAATTTTTATTGCTGTTAATATAAGTTCTCTTATTGTGTAAGGTTTTTACGCTTTCGCAATTAATATAGCGGGCGGGTGGAATATGCACGGCGACTGGCGAAGTGCAGCGATCGCCGCCGTGACAGCAGACTGAATTAAAGTCAAACGATAATGGATAAATGATAAAAAATATTATTCTAAACTTAAAATAACATACAGAATATTTTTTATCTCTTATCTATTATGGTTTAGGCAGGTTTTAATCGAATTTTTATAACTAACCAGAATGCTTTTAATGATCTGCAATTTGTATTATTATTTCAATGGAAACAAATAAGAATGACTGACCAATTTTATTGTACACTATTTATGCCACATCTCCACAGCATACCTTCACCCTTCGACACTGATGTCATAATATAAATTCTATAATAAATAATAGACATGCCCACTGTCCAAGTCCCACACTTTTAAATTCATTAGAATTTTAATCTCTCTGATGCAACAAATGAAACCAAGACAGAATATAAGGTTTAAGAATAAAAAATTCTTTGTTATAAAAAAATATATCTCGAATCCCACTTGGTCCATCTTTTGGATCAATCATTGGATTTCGGTATTTCACGCCGATATGCAATCCCATATTTTTACTTGTCCCGACAACAATATGTTTTTTGTTAACCTTCCAGTTTGATGTTTGCAAGATGTATGCCTTGATGAATTGGATATCAGACGAGACTATCGGCAAAAGAAATATGTTTCTTCGGAGCTTCGGTTCGCACGCTGATGACGATATACCGACCCAATGGAAAAAGACGCAATTGCTGAATAATCTTTCCAACCAATGGCTCCTGCGAAGAGACAAACATGACGTTGAAACAGATCTTCCTCTCATCGATAAAAAGGTGCTTTTTCCGTTTTATTTACTTTCTACACAGCTACCAATCAAAATGTATATTTCTTCATATTCTGCTCATTGGATAAAATGAACAATTACTACAGACGCAAGTTACCGACCAATATTCATGGAATTAATAAGCGACAATTACACGGTGACTCTCGCAGTCCAATGCATAAGACACCGTTCGATTCCCGGATAGTCACAATATAATTTCTCAACCCTGGGTATTTCGTTACTGTAAATGGGTCTCAGCTAGGGCCGTCAAAAAAGTATTGATACTTTTAGACCGATAACACGTATTGATACTTTTTCTTTCAATGTGATGGCCCTAGTCTCGGCGTATTGTGGCATTTTTAAAAAATGGCAGAATTGTCAGACCCAGTGTTGTAGCGGTAAATAAGACTATTAGACTATTATATTAATCTATTATATATTAATAATTAATAATATAATAATTAAATATTAATTAAACTATTATATATTAATCAAAACTATTAGACAAACTTATAGAGCATGTTACATCTTGATAAAAAAAAGTCCTTGATTCCTACTGATCTGGCCTTTTTTGGCCTCGATTACTCCACTCATCCACACTCTCAATGTTCGATCTTTTAATGAAATGAAAATTAGAAGAAAAAAATGAATTGACAGCCATATAAGCGAACCATCTTAATTAGTTCAAAATTTAAAGATGGATGATTCATTTTGTAGCACATTATTTTCTGTAGCACAAATAAGGCATAGTTAGTTAGTTACGCGGCGCTATACAGTGTGCATAATTCTTTGTTCATTTAATTAAATAATATTCAACCCATCACATTGCAAGACTTACAAACCCAATATTACATGTTAATCTAATGTTATTAACTGTCAACTATTTATTAAATAAACCATGTTACCAATAATGTTACTACTTTGGTTCAAATTGCAAAGATCGTATCTATTTCTTGGCAGATTTGGAAATGCCTCAGGTGGCATAGTTATTAGGAATTATTCACATGAAAGACATTTGGGTCGATAGATCCAAGATATTTTTTATCATTTTTCAAATACATATGTTTCTGTTTCTAAGGCTTTTCAAAATTATGTGTTTTCGATTACTGCTTTCACTTAATTATTAATTAACGAATTCTTTTTTTTTTCATGTAGATATATCTCCAAGAATTTAAAGACTGGCAGCATGGTTTAACCAGCCCCGAAAAACTTCCAGAAGACACTCGTAATACAAATATAATTTTGATTGATGATACTTCACCGAATAATTTTTCTAATGCAAACGAAGATACCTCTCAGTGCTCTGTTGAAATTATTGAAAAATATACCGATCACTCGTCTCCGTCAATGTTGGACTGCTCTGGTTATTTCGAAAAGAGTTTTAAGCACACCGAAGAATTCATGAAAAGGAAGGGCACGAAGGATGTGACGGGGCTGAATATCAAACGAAATAAACCAGAATTTGTGCAACCAGTATTGAACCAATGTATGAATGTATCGGATGTTGCAATGAGCAATTTATTAGATCCTATTTTGGATGAATCAAGATCCGTTGGCGGTACTGAGCAAAATATTGTGAATGATAAGTCTGAAGGTTTTGTAATGGATATTTGTAGTCAAACGGATGTAGTTGAACCGTACTTGAACCACCATTCTTTAGACTCTGTATTGTACGGTTGCGAAACGCAAAATGTTAAAAAAATTATAAATAACAAAGAAGTAAATGGTATTGAAAATTCGTCAGATTTAGTAAAACGTTACGCGTCAGACGGTGTCTGTATTTCGAATGATTTTCAACCGTGTAGATTGGACGAGACCGCTGTTAGAGATCGAGCTGATTATACCGGATTAGTAGAAAAAATGGAAACCGATCCAGCAAACCAGTCTCATTTTTTAGATGTTCTTTTCTTGAATCAAAAGCCGGACAAACATGACTGTAGTTTAGTAATTGTTAAAAGGGCAGCTGTGTCGTTGAAAAATTCTGCGTACCTAGATGCAACTCAGTTAACTAACATTGTTGACAAGAATAAATCTTTCGCTGACTGCCGTACGCAGACTGGCGACACTCAAATTAAAACACACTTCAAGATGCTCGACGACATATTATTTTCATCGAGACAATGATTAATTGATAAAAATGTTATCTGCTTTATCCGTTGTTTATTAAAAATACCTTCTTCGATGCTTTCTTTTTACAATATTGTTGTGCATTATATTTTATGAATTATTATATTTATTTACCTTCGTAGGGTCGTAATAATATGGTAATATTAAATCTTCCATCGCTGTAATTCGAAATTTCTTTTGGCCCAAAAACACTGAATTTTTCTTGATATACTTTTTAATTATGATCACTAATTGCACAACATTTCCCATTACCGTGATGCATAATTTGGTATCTCTGAACTATTTGGGGTGCAACTTACAATCAATGGCGTCCCACAATCACTGTTAAAAAGATTTTTTTATGGGATAATACAGAATTGATGTGATTCAGAAAAATCAGGAACTAAATTTGAAAAAGTTTCAGACTCGTGATGGTTATTATATTACATAAAGATTTTTACTGCTTATTATTGTTTTTATAATGATTTATTTTAATTTTAATATTGGTATTTAAAAATAAGGGCGCATCTTATAATTATTGATGCTATATATTATTTTAAAAATCAGTCAATAAAAGTCATAAATTATTTACTACAGTTTCAAATTTAATAATTTGAATTATTGGCAAAATTTTATTAAATTTCGAATTAACAACGTTTTAATTTATAAACTTGATAGTTAATATTGTTATGAATTATTAATGAAAGCAATTTCAAAAATAATATTACTTATATTATAATAATTAACTAATCCATAATATAGGCGTCCCAATAAGAGCGCCAGATTTAGTTTTTGAATTAAACACATCAACAACAATTCAATGGTTTCACGCGCACTAGATAGGTTGCGCCACATCTCTTGAAGATCCAAATCAATCATTTCAGGCCAAAAGAAATCAGTCACTATCATTATATAACACAAACCATTCACTGCAACTGTATTTTCAAAGAAGTACGGCCCAATCACTCCGCCAGTCCAAAAATACCAAACAATGGCGCGTAGTAGATGCATTTTGGCTTCTCTTGAATCACTCTTGAGTTCTCACTCCACACTCATAAATTTTGCTTATTTACATAGCCATTGCGTTGAAAATGTGCCTCATCACTAAAGATGATTTCCTTAGCAAAATTGTCATTTACTGGCTGATGTTCCACGAACCAATTAACAAATTCGATTAAAATGGTCTACTGGTGTGAGTTCTTGGATCAATTGAATCTTGTATGCATGCAGATCCAGATCTTTCACTGTAATCTGCTTCTTGAAAGGTCTAACTGAAGTGAATGATGACAAATTGATGTCCCTGGGATTTCAGTAATTACCACTTTCTTTCACTGCGGCTATGTTTTCAAGTGAACGCCCTCCAAAAGAAACAATCAAAATTGACTGAAAATTCCACTAAGTTTATAAATAGTTTCAGCAAAACTTTCCCCATTTTTATAAAGAGTTTTAACAATAATAATGCGTTGTTCTTTTGCTTAGCGTTCCATATTTACTAATCGCAAGATTGACTGATGGCACACATGAAATTGTTAGAACGCCAACCTTATAAAAGAAATGATACAAAATTTTACTAGAGCGCTCTCTTACTGGGACACCTATAGTAACAGACATTTACATGTGAAGACATTATTTAAAATAATTATATAATGAGACCACTTAAAAATTAAAATGTGCATAATTTTGTGCATTATTACCCCATTCCTTATATATAATTTTAAGTTTTTTTATTGATAGACATAATATCCTTATATTTTCTTGTAGTCATTTATTATTTATTGCCCAGGGCCCATGCATACGATGTCACTAAACACTAATCGGCCATTATTCGAGTAAATAGTGTTTAGAGTTAAATGAACAAAAGGTGTGCACACAACAAGTAGCATACACTAAGAGTGATACTAATCTGATAGCTGTTATAATAATTACGTATTTTAATCAGAAACAAAATAATATACTTACTGTGAATTTTATCTGCCTTTTTTCGAGTGAGATTCTTGAAGTGAGTTCCGGCACCTTTGTTTTTTAAAAAAGGCAAGAATTCTTTTTGTGGAAAGCAACATTGCCTTGTTGATTAATATGTCTTGCATCTGTTTCATTCCATTTTGATTCCACTGACGGCTTTCGTCGTTATTTCGATTTAACGTAACGTCGTCATTCTATGCAATATGGGCCTAGGACTATTATATCAATAGATACTTGTTATTTTCAAAGTTATTTATCTATATGAGAATTTGAAAAATAACTATTGAAATAAATACAATACTGGTCAAAGTTACGAATAAGTAATATTAATATTATTGTGACTTTCAAATTGTTGAATTAGAAAAATATATTTATGTATTTATTTAACATATAAGTCGGTATTCGTTCATTGGGTGTTTGTGTTACATAATTGTTTAAAAATTGTTATTTAATAAAATGGTTATAAATGTAATTAATAACATACGTATCATAGCAGTGATGGAAAATCCCCTACCTCTACTCTACAATAATATAAAATGTTTCAAACCAAAGCTTGACATTGCGAATTGCAAGCATTATTAATTTTACAGTGGAACCTCAATTTAATGTGTCCAGAATTAATGTTTTCCCGCTATTTTCATGAACTCTGTTTGCAGTTCTGTTTCATTTTATTCTCGGCTTTACATTTATATTAAGTAGGTATTCAAATTTAAAATCTGATTAATTTTCAACGCATGATATCATTGAAAAGAATTCCAGTCGCATGTGTGCATTCTATTTATAGACGTCACGTCTGCAGTGCACAAGACCAAAGTTACACAATGCGATTGTATAATTTGGTGTATTGTAATTTTTTTTTTTTAAATATTATACTATACCTCTTATTTACGTTTTTTGTCAGTCCCTTAAGGACTTCAGCTGGGGCACGGTTTAAAACGATCGTGACTACACGACGCGAAGATTGTGCAAACGACCCGTGCAAAACAAAACATAATTTGTCATAAAAATTCAACATGCGTCCATTTAATGTTATGTTTATTGTTCTATTAATAATAATAATAATAATATATTCATTGACATGTTTTCTTTTTCAAGTAAATGGGTAACGTCATCTTTACACGATTTAAGAATTAATTCGCCCGATGCCATCACAAAACAAATTGACGTGTTCACAGCTCGACTATTGCTCTCCGATTGGCAGCGAGCCCGAAATTTCGTCACACCTATAGTTGAAAATTATTTGCCGTCTCACTGAAGTATGCTCTTAAAAACCGTAAAATGAGGGTTTCACCGTATTTACTATGTATATATTTAATTTAAATTTTATCTTTACTGAAATAAAAAGTGGCAGTGGAAATAATTCAAGCCGCACTCAATGTATCTAAAAGTTAAAAAAAAAAAAATCCAATATCAAATTCGCAGATCTATTTTTAGTGCTTCCTTCCAAAAAAGTTTTTTAGTTTGTTTTTTTTTCAGATTTACATGTGATTTATTTCTGATCTATATTTTTTATGAAGAGTTTAATATTGTAAAATAGAAAAATCGTTAACAACTAACTGTCGGCCTGAGATTTAGGCACCTTACCCGTCTATGCCCAAATATTTTACATACTCTGGAGATGAGATAGCTTCATCAGTGGGCTATTCTTGTTTCAAAAATATGCTAGATATGTCCATGCTAAATGATATAAAAGCCTCTTTGTTTATTTATACTATGTAACCAAATTTAAGAGTCATAAACAGATATTAAAGTGTTTATGAACGTCCAAGGTTGACAGCGATGCTTTTGAATTTTGATCGTAGTTCTAATTGTTGTTTATGCTTCCAAATCAGTGCGGTAATAATATGTTGATGAACATTTTCATGAGCATGACAATTGATGTAACTGACGAGGTATCGTCATTCTATCTTATTAATAAACCTCTAGTCCACTGATTGAGTTAGGTACATGTGACTTAGTACTAGAGGTTCATTTGCAGACAAATTCACACAAGAGACTGAAAAGTTTAACGTGAGGCTTCGCCACGGCGCTCGTATTGTTTTCGATTTCGAAGTATTATGAGAGTATTGCCAGGATTGGAAGATATTATTTCCCACTTCCTTAAATAGATATTATATATTTTCGCAAATTTCAAATACAATAATATACATTTTTTCCCAATAACTTAGGATAAATTGACATTAAAATTTCAAGTGTGTTTTGTACCTGTCATCGCGGCAACTCTTTTGATAATGTTGAAGGGCCGAATAAGCTTATTTTGTCGTTTTTCTTCACAGTATGAGATAAGATGACTTATAATCTTCCTGCTGTCACTTTTCAAAACTTTTGCCATTATTAACACGTTTAAATGACTGATAGTAACGTCAAATGCTTTCATGGTGAGGGAAATGAATACTGAAACGCGAGAGGAGGAAACTTAAACTTATCGCACTCACTGCCATAACATTTATTTGCTAATTTCCAAGGCATATAGAGAGACAATCCATTACGATGAGTGGATAAGTAGCCGGTAATACTACACTTCAACATTATTTATTAGTTGTAAAATTTGTGTAAAACCGTTTATAACTGCACTTGAGTAAGTATTCAGAATAGACTTAAAAATGGCTGACATATTGATTCTATTTTTCTGAGTTTGACAAGATAGACTGACAATATGTCACTAGTACTTGTTTAATCCTCAGCGCCTCAATCAACGTGTTATTATATCTATTGCATTGCATTGGAAGCATAAGCAAAGACTCACTACGATCAGAAATTACATGGCACGGTCTGTCCTTGATCAATGTTTTTAATGCGGTGAATGTTGCCTAGATGCAGATTTTGCAGTGTATCCTCATATTTTGTTCCTTTAGGCACTTCCACAAAGACGTCTTCTGGAATCGGCCTCCAATCGTTGAAATTTCATAATGATTCGAATATTGTCTCATATTTTGAATTGCTTCATGCAAACTGGACTGACGATTTTTATTGCTGCTAACTTTATAGTGCTTCGTAGTAGATAGCATATAATTCACGCTGATTTAGACTTTCATAATTCGTATTACATTGCATTTACAACAATTAGTAACTTACTGCATGTTTCTCATGAAAAATTTTATGATATTTTTTTGCACGTCATGAAATTTAGGCATTTCAAATCGACATTTTCTATTGTCATTTTAACTTACATGGGAAGTGTTATTTTTTAAGATTTATACTATGTATTCATAAATAAAATGGAATCAAATATTTTATTGTATTTTATTTCAACTACCTACTAATAATTGGTACAAGTCTGTTAACTGGAAAACAGGATGGAGGGAGAAGACAAGGAAACAGGATAACAAATGTACCAGAGAGCCGCATTATATGTAATATACATGTATATTTATATGGATTTTTAGGGAAGAAAAGTTCAAGATTTTTTTTTAAAAAAAAAAATTAGAATGGTGTCCATGCATCGCTTTTTATTTTTATATTTTAGACAGTTATTTTATAACTTGTGCTGAGAAATCAAATTGAATTTCTCTCTTTCGAGTTCTTCCAAGCGGCTGGTCAGATCTGTTAATTTGTTGCTCCACAGTTCCTTCCTAAGAAGTAGCCAATTGATATTACCAGATTTTAACATTATTTCTCCAGGAAATGCAATTATATATATTGCGAGCTGTATGAAAAGTTCCATCGCCCTGTTAAATAAACTGTCGTTTATCAATCTCAGACGATATTAATTATAGAGTCTTTATGCTCTGGTGGAGAGGTGAGGTGGGTAAAATAATTATTGCAATATCTGTGTTTAAAAAGGAAATATATTATTATCTATTGCATAAAAAAATAAGTACAAAATATTTTTGGAATATTCATTTTATTTTATAGTATTTTAGCAAGTTTTTCATAAAGTCTTGACGGGTGTATTCTGCGAGGTTGTGGCACCAGGGACTCAGGATGGGGGGGCACTCGTAAACTATCTTCTCCTGATAGTAAGTACCCTTCTTTGTGTCGCTCATATGAAAATCATTCACTGACTTTGCTGGAAAAAATATAAAAAAGATACTTAACATTCGATGCTGAATTAAATTTAAAACAAACAAAAGACAGCGAGTAATACCTAAAAGGAGTCATCAACGGTTTTTCTATTATTACACTCGATTATAATTATTCAACCTTTTTAGTGTTCTTGAATTGGTAGCCATAGCAAAATTAATAGTATGTATGTTGACGCATTGAAAAATGATAAATGAGGCGTCTAATTACAAAAGCGACAAGTCCACGATTAAATATTTTCGGGAAACAACATTTTTATGTTTCAAGCTTCAATTATTTGTTTTAGCGTGAGATTATTTTTTCCATTGTATTCTATGTTGAAATTAGAACCAAATGGCAATTTGTTTTAGCCGATAAACTCTTAAATGTAATAAATATAGGCAAAATAAAATTGGACGTAGCGCTACTTGTACCTCACTTTTTAATTTATTCCGCATAAGGCACATATTTCCGTGGCACTGTCATGAGTTTACCAGATGCTACAGCATGGGAGACGCCCTTTTCAATATTGAACGTTCCCTTATTAGTTGACTTAAACACGCTCAAAATCAACCAAGCCTTAAATAATATGAAAAACGGACTTTTTGTAATAAATAATTTTTTTCGTAGGGTTATGTCGCGTTTTGGAATTTATAGATCAAAACATATTGTGTAAAATTATACAATAAATACGTGCATATTTTTTTCTCGATTTTGACCAAATGTGGACTTTTGGAATTAGACGCCTCAAATATAAAATTTTGTTTACAATCGCCATCTTTGGTGGCCTTATAATTTTTCATTATTATGTACAAGACAAATAATTTTTTATGTAAATATTCATTCTGTAAATTTAGCTGTATAATATTGTCGAACAAGAACTTTTCTTGTCCACGTGTTAAAACTGTGGACTAACAATCCCCTCCAGTGCAGCTAATCGCACTTCCGTTTTCAAATGAGGAACACCCACACATTTATCATTTTTTTGTTCGCTGGCGGATCTATCAATTTATGTAATTTGAAGCTTTTTATAATAAAAATATGTCTAAAACGATCAGGAGTGATGTTAGAATTATTATTAGTAAACTTTTGGTTTATTGAGAAGAAGAAGCTGAATCGCATCTAAAAGGAGAGCCAATACATTATTTAAACATGCCTCTAGCACGCATTGCCGCCATGACAGGCAGACTTGTTAATGCCGATTTCTTGTTGTCGGACGGTAGACACAATAATTTTTAGTCAACCACCTCTTCGAGTGAATCGATAGTTTTGTTTACCTCAGTTCCCTGGTAACCAACAAGAATGTCATAAGTGAGGAAATAAAACGGATAATCATAGCAGCGAACGGGTGCTACTTTGGTTTACAAAATCAGCTGAAGTCTCGCATCCTCTCCCATCGTACAAAAATTCAGATGTTGAAAATTCGCTGATCCAATCAATACAGACCTACGGCTCAAAATGTTGGACTCTCACCAAGGCTGATGAGCGTGCGCTCAATATATTCGAGAGGTGCTACGTAAAATACATGGTCCCATACTGGAAGGAAAAGAATGGTGTATTCAGCATAATCTGGAGGTCTACAATCTGTTCCAAGAAGAATGTAGAAGCATTTGTTAAACTCGGTAGAGTCCGCTTATATGGCGAAGCTTTTTTACCATATAAAATATACCAAGCATGTACAACAAGTCGAGATCAATTGCGGGATGGATTTTGGTCGATCACATGGCATTGAATCGTGAAAATGTTAAAAACTTTTACATTCATTCAACAATAATATGATCACCACACCTATTTTTATTGTCTTAATTTTTTAGTTTAATTGAAAGTCATTTTCAAATTAACCATGAGGAAACTCGCGTGAACACATTGTATCACTTGATTCAATACGCAACACCCAGCGTTTGAAAAAGATAAGAGTTTATGAATTGGGACGCACGATAATTTCAGAAAATATAAAATGGTAATGTAATCTTCGAAAAAAATATGACGCATGATGGGATATGTACAGTAAAAACAAGACAATGATTCGGTTGGTCGATGATGTGTGTGCGGATGGGGAGCCATACTAAATGCCTGGCAGCCGATGAGCGCGTATTCGTACGCATACAATCCACGAACCGAACCATTGTTTTGTTTTTACTTTATATACTTGAATCAAAGGAATTTTCAAATTATGTATGTTCAATATGGATTATAAAGATTGTTTACATTCTCAAACCATGTAAATTATTCGTTCAAGCGAAAAAAAAACTCATTTTGACAAAATATGCTGTCAAAAATTGTAGTTTTATATAATAAGCATTGTATGGTTTGTCTCTACCAGCGGGACACTACTTATTTGTATATTGTATTATTAACGATTGTTTAATTAATAAAATTATTAATATCATTGACCATTGAAGGCGAATCTTGGAATACTAAACCAAATCCCATGGAATCATACAAAAGTCTCATTAATCAGAATTTATGTTATAACAAAACAACACAAAATCTTATTATGGATTATAAGAAATAGGTGTGTATGACATGTCAAATGTAAATTAATGTGGGTAATGATTTTCATAATAATTCCAAAACCGGAACGACATTTTTAAGAAACGGAAGTGGTAGTCTCGAGGATTCCACAAAACGGAGCTGTGCTCCAGTGAGTTCTGGTCCATTTCGAGTGCTGTCAACAAACATAGTTTGCCGCAGGAGTGAGAGAAAGAAAAAATGTGAATTCCGCGATTTAAAATGAGGTGTAGTTACCCTTTACCTACGTCCTACACAAAGCAGTAGAATATTTGGACAATGAGGGCCCAAAAATAGATGAAAACATTTAACTATTGTCCTCAGCCAAATTATAATATGTTTGTCCATGTTGAAGAATACCAATAGAAAGATGTAGCCAGTTTAAATACATACAGGTAAATTACAGCATACTTGAAGTAGGATATGCCTGATATATATATATACAAATATTGCTAAATTTCTTTCCGATGGTTGCACGTATCATGGGAGCTGATATTTTGCATGTATACACGTCAATGGCACGTAAAAAGTTGCCCAAAACTAAACAATTGACAGATATTTTGTTGTTACTAGTTTTATTAAATGAAGAATTGCAGAATACTCACAGCATGCCCATCCTTTAAAAAAGCAAGTGTTGTGTACTGATGAAATTAAGTATCCTCCATCTTGTGCTTTCACTGAATAATGACCGACGGCAGAACTGTCAAAGTGTGGCCATAGCGGTAAAGGCTCATCGTAGCTTACCGAGTATTTCCAATGGTCGTAGTTTCCGCTTTCAGACAATATTGTAAAACTTTTCCTGAAATTAAATTCGTACATGTTTAATGACAGATAGTAAATACTCAACATTTCTATTCTATTACTCCATTTCTATTAAACAGCGCATATATTCTATACAAAAACTGCTTTCGGCCGCTACAGCATCTGTCTAGGGTAGGTTTGTATCGAAGTATTAGCACTATTGTAACAATTATTACAATAAGTTAGCTGTCTAAACAGTCAAAACTGTCTATCTCGCTTTAAAATTTAGCATATCCAAGAGAGGTGCTCTTAAAACATAACACTTATTGTAACCATTACAGCTAACTTATTATAATTATTCAAATAAGTGCTAATACTTCGATACAAACCTACCCTAGATAGCTGTCGTAATGGCCAAAAGCAGTCTTGTGTATAGAATAGATGCGCAGGGGGCGTCAAGACTCGAAATCTAACACTAATCAATCTTTCAATAAAATCATTATTTTAACTGTAAATAAATTATATCTCGGGTAAGAAGCAAGAGGTCAAGAGGCTGTAAGTAATTAATACGTGTGGAAAGATCTGTTGTTTATAATAAATTTATTCATTGTCTATACTTACATGTGAGGAATGAGATGTTTATGTATGTTGCTAAAATCTGCCAGGAATTCCCATAACGCTTCTGCCTTAACATTAGGCAATGTTGCGTCTATCTTGTACGTGTATTCCTTTTTCAAGAAGAAAAAGTAAACACCCATACTCACAAGTATAATCAGACCGATTTTTTGTTTATGCCACATCACTGTTTGCATTATGTCACTGTTTATAAGAGGTATCTGAAAAGAGATCAATCAATAAAATATAATATTATTATCATGAATAAAATTCAATACTCATAATCAGTGGCGGGTTCTCTATCGAATCACTGAATCACATGAGTATGTGACCACCAACCAAAAATACAACATCCAAATATTACAATCTTGTTATAATAAGATGTACCTCAGCGATCGAAAGAAAAGTTTATTAACACGTTGATCGCCATGGGGGTCACCGGTGACCGGCATTGGATTACGTTCAGGGGGCCATGGGGGTCACCGGTGACCGGCAAAGAAGACCTGCGTAGAGTTGTTCTACAGCACCGGTGGGCACGCGCGCAGTGCATTTTTCGATACGCGGTGACCGGCATGGCCCTTCTGTATATTACTGCCACTTGGCCTGAAAATATGTCTTCCCAGTCACAAAATATAGGCTCACTTATGTAAAGAATGTACATAATGAAAAAAAAAGTTTTCCTTTTAAATTTTAAATGTGTTTTTGTTGATATAAAAATAAAAATTAAATAGATTATAAAAATGTAAGTTATAAAAAATATGTAAATAATAAAAAAATAGAATAAAAAAAATGATTATAAGGTATGTATACGTATATTTCCAGTTTATGTGTATCCAGGTATTATACTACCCAATTTGAAAACTTTTATTCCGTATTTGTGCCTTTTCTGTTTATTATACTATCTAAATCTAAATATAATTCGACCGCGAAATGGCACCATGCTCTCGTCAACACATATGGACAGGTGTCAGGCGAAGTGGCCGGCCCGGCGCAATAGAATAAATTAACTTGTTGGCGTCGCGACGGACACATGTGGCCGGCACATCATAAAAACCAATATTTACGTAAAAAAATCATCAAAATGAAAAAAAAAACATTATATTCTTTATTACCTATCAAATAATACCTTAGAGACAAATAATCATTTTTTAACTATTTTATGTAAAACTAGTTGGCGATCAATGTGTTAAACAAAGCGTTCGATAATTTTTCGAAAATATTTAATTGAGTTTTTTTGTTACATACTCAATTCAATTCAATTTATTTTTTTTACATTTTGTGTGTAATAGGTATTTCGGTATACTATATAATATATATATATAGGTATTTTGGAAGATTTATTTTATTATAGTTTTTAGATTTTTCGCATTATCAAAATTATAGTAAGGGTATTCTATTGCAATTAACGGTAGTTGTTTATAGGTTGGCAGCACTGACAGCTAAAGATATATTATTTAAAAAGACAAACAATAAAAACCACAAAAATATTATTTTAATTAAAAAAATATTTTACAAAATAAAAATAATCCACTCAAGCATTCAGAAAATAATGTGAGCCTCTACTTTTGACTCAAGAGTAGAATTGGGTATTTCCCGGGAAAATCTCAATCTCGAGATTCGGGATTTCCCGAAATGATGAAATTTCGAATTCTCGAGATTCGGAATTTCCAGAAAAGAATTCTCGAGAAATTAAAAATAAAAACCTGTAAAAATCCTAAAATCAGTGTAAAAACAGACAAATTCCAAAAAAAATATGTTTTTTTTTATTTATGTAAGAAGACAAACAAAATATAAGTAGGAAAACAAAAAATAATTCAAAACATTACTTATTAAAATATAATTTCAAAAAACACAGACTGTCAATCGCTGCGTCTGACAATCGCGTACGCTTTTGAGACACAAAATTCCCTGATGTTGCACAAATTGCGCTCATTTTGAGTCGACGTTGGCTTAATTGTCTTAAATGCCCCGATCGGTCCTTGAACGTTTTGTGTTTTCTGTCCACTTTTTTCATATAGATAATCGTTTTTTCAATTAATATTTGATAAGAAAGAAATCCCGAACCCCGAGAAAAGATTCTCGAGATCCGGGATTTCCCGAAATGTTAAAAATATCAATTCTCGAGATTGGGGATGGAAAATCTAGAAAATTTCTCGAGAATTCCCGTCGGGAAATTCCCGAAACCCAACTCTACTCACGAGCCACCACTGCTCATAATGCACACAGGACATAGTGTCTTACTACTTTTCAATGCCGTAATTTATGTTATTTCGCTACTCGCATGTAGTTCCTGGAGTACTGTTTAATTTTATTACATTTAAAACCCGGTCTTAGCTTTTATTTCCCACAATTTACATGTTAATTATCGAAAATAAAAATTGAATTTATTTTAACACATTTAATTAAATGTATATTGATCATTGACATGAACATTGAGGTGCAGACGCACGTGTGAATTTCTATTTATAGGCACGTCTGCCGTGGGCGATCTTTTATATTAACTAATTAGAGGTGACATTTTCAGTAGCATGGATGACATATAGAACAAAAATTTTGTAATAAAAAATAAATTAGATTTTTTTTATTTTCATTTTCCAAACCTCCCCCCCCCCCCGTTTTTTTGTTAGTCTCTTTTCCCAAAACAATAATCCAGAAGACCACGCGTCACTGCTTCCCAGTGACACCCTGTAGACAGGGCATGTGTTGATTAGGAGCGGCACATTATAAAGGGCGACAAATTAAGTAAGTAATGTATAGGTACGAATATTACAACCTTTGAGAGCAGAGGCGGTTTTCCATAAAGCATAAGATGCTGTCGTTTTCGTTAGAAAGTGCGAATTATACAAAAATATTACCTACATTATGAGGGCAGTATGATACGTCAGTTAAAGTTTTAAGAAATTAAGTCACAATCAAAAATCTTACATAACATAATGTCATATTATACAATCTGTCACTAGGCTACATTCAATTTTTCAGTCAGATTTATTATTTAGTTTATTTTTTTACATTGAAAGCAGTGAACCTCTCGTATTATTGTAAAAATGGAAAAAAGTGAATTTCAGGTGTTGATAAAACACTATGTTTTACGCAAACCAACACAAAGCTTTCAAAATATTACGGCGACTCTTCGAAATCGATTAAAAGTGGTTTACCGATTTTCGTTGTAGGCATTCAAACACGAAAGCCGCGTTGACACGGTCCAAGTACGATCCAAGTACACTTAGACCGAGTGCCATCCAAGTGACAGCTTCATACTAGGTAACTATTCCTATCCAAGCTAACTTGGATGAGTAGGACGCGGTCCAAGTAGCTTAGATATGAATAATTAGTATGAAGATGTCTCATACGAGTGAACTTGGATGGCACTCGGTCCAAGTGTACTTGGACCGTTTCAACGCTCTTTTATAATGCGGAACGTTGTTACCACACCACAAAAATTAATGAGAAAATCCATTAATATTGTAATGGGCGACCGGCGACTGAAAATACACAAGATTGGTGAGGCTATAAGCATTTCAACTGAATGGGTTCAGAACGGTTCCATGACAAAACAGAACAGTGACAAAACAGAACACGACAAAACAGAACATGACAAAATAGAACAGTGACAAAACAGAACAACGATAAATATAACTATGACCTTTCAGGAAAAATATAAATTTAATATTGAAATTGTCCTATCTCTATTATGTTGATAGATTTTTAATAGCACAGATTTTCAATGCGCCATAATAAATCAAATTATATACTTACCTAATTTCTTCATTCCTAATCGCTAGAGAGCCTCAAATAAACGGGACTTGCCGGCAAGCTTAGGATAATATCTCATCTAATATAATATGTTCAAAATGATTGGGTGACTAGGTACAACGAAATAATGAGCTAACCTAACCTAAGCTAACCTAACTTAATCTAACATAACCTAACCTAAATAGATTCCAGAAAAATTAATGTTATATTTTTCCCCTGGCTGTTCTGTTTTGTCTTGTTCAGTTTTGTCCGGTCACCTAATAAACGTACATGTCTAACAAATTCAAATGCATGTTTGGAGATGTTTAAGTGCAATCCAATTCTGCATCGATTATTCGTTTTATAACTTTGGACAAACCATGTATCCATCTCTATACATAGGTACACCAAAGACCAAGTAACCATGGATACAGTGGGTTTCTCCTGATAAATTGGCACCGATGAATGCAAAGGTGGTTAAATCTGCTGGAAAGGTGATGGCGACAGTTTTTAAGGATGCACGCAGCACTCGAAATTGAATATTTTACGAACCGGAGCGCTCGATAATTTTACAGAAATAATAGCATAGTTATCTAATTATATGTGTATTTTTTAAAACTAAGTATCTTAGATTTTTATAATATATGCATATCAGCTCAGACGGTCAAATCAATATGTCCACGAGACGGAGCGATTATTTTGGGGATTTTACGAACCGGAACAGTGCAATACACATGACACAGACTGAAGGTATGTTTTAAGGAAAAGGTGATATACGATTACTGGGGAATATTACTGCAATTTATTGGACCGTTTCAACGACAATTTGAAGGGAAAACGAACGCATTTTGCGACGAAAAAAGTTCTCTTCCACCAAGACGGATGCACAAGTGTGTCGTTTGCATGGCAAAATTGCATGAATATTGTAGTATGAATTGCTTCCTCGTCCACCACATTCTTCAGATTTAGCCCCCTGCGATTATTTCCCATATCGATATTTAAAGAAATGGCTAGGTGGAAACAGATTTGGCACTCGAAACAAACGTCTATGTTGAAGGGTTGGAGAAATCGTATTATTTAGAAGAGTCACAAAATTAAAAAAAAAAAAAAAAAAGCTGGACTAAGTATATCGAGCTAAAAGAGACTATCTTGAAAAATGAAATGATTTTTTGCTGAAAAAAATATTCCTTGTTTATTTTTACCAGATTTATCATAATATTATTGGCCTCGTATTCCGTTCTTGTCGGTTTACGCCGTTTACCGGTAGCCAGCGGCAAACAAATTTTGAAAATAGCCAATATACTGGATTATTTGTTAAGTTGAATTCATGAATTTTGCCAAAATCGGTCATGAAAATAAGCGCGGTTCCCGCCTGGCCCCTGTAAACCTTATATTCTTATTAAAGCAGGGGTGGGCAAACTGCGGCCCGCCGGGTATTTTTTTTGTGGCCCGCCATCATTGTACTTCTGATTACGAATATTTTTTTTATAATTTTACTAATGGTTGTATAAATGCTTTTAAAAAATAATAAATATAAAAAATCTTAACACCACTTCACGTGGACGTACTGAAATATGACTATATTCTAAAACATTAGAGCGAAAGGTTTAAAAGAATACTATTTTATGTAATAAAAATACTTTATGCAGTCATCAAATGTTTTAAATAAATATAAAAGATAATAAGGCTTCTAAATTGTGTAAATAGATTATCTACAACGTTTAAGGGATGTCCAGGATCATGCTTTAAAAATAGCATAAAAGCTCCATTTTGACGTACGCTGAGCATGTCCCCCCTTAATTGTGAGGGTAACCCAACACGACGATGAATAAATAGTGTTGTACATAATTAATTGATTGATAATTATTAGTATTATTTCCATTTCAATAACGAAGCCATTCGATATAGAAATGTATTCTCTTTACAATTCAGTAAAAAGAATAGGTAGTCCCGCCATCATTGTACTTCTGATTACGAATAACTTTTTTATATTTTTTTAAAAAATATTGACAATAAATTAAAATTTGAAGAATTTGTTGTTTCGTAAATGTATTATCTCAGTACGTCTTCCTTGCGCCTCTTCTCACACTATGTAACAACTATTTTCTACGTTGAAGATCGTGACACATTTAAATACTTTTAACTCCGCGTTTTAAGGAAAAAAAATATATGCCCATGATACGGTAAAAAGTTTTAATGGATTTCAATTAAAACTCAAGTTATTCCTTCGACAAATATCGAATAACGACGTGGACCACTTTCCAACTTTGAAGTTGCTGAATATATCAGAATATAGATTTGAAGAATATGGTAAAATTATTAAAGCTCTGAATGACGATTTTTCACAAAGATTTGGTGACTTCCGAAAAATTGAGACAATTTCAGCAATAGTACGCGATCCATTTTCAATAGATATTGATAGTGTACCGACAGAGCTACAACTTGAGATTATTGATCTGCAGTGTGACACTGATTTAAGAAAATTGCATCGTCGTGAAGAAATCTCCAAACTTTACAATGCCTATGCAAGAAATTACCTATGCAAGAAAAATGTTCGTTATTTTTGGATCAACCTACATTTTTGATCATGAACCTCCATAAAAATTCTTTACGATCAAATATCTCCGATGCCCATTTACAAGCAGTTTTGAGAATATCAACTACAAAATTAACACCTGAATTTAAAAAAAAATGTTTATTCTTCGTGATAATAAATAGTGTAGGTATATCTAAAAATTGTATTTTACTTGCGGCCCGCCGCTCATTCTGAATTCTTGAATTTGGCCCTCCATCCAAAAAGTTTGCCCCCCCTGTATTAAAGGCTTTAAAATCTATGATTATTATATGACTAATACTTCACATATAATATGTACCCAAATTAAAGTCTCAATAGTATGGGTCAATTTCATAGCATAATAAATAATACTTATCTTATAACGTTTCGGCAAGAATTTAATTGTTTGTACGACAATGATGTCATAAAATGACTACAAAAGATAGGTAAAAATCAATATCTGCCAGTGGACCCTAAACTCGCCACCGGACTGGACTAAGTTTAACATTTGTATAAACCTACTAGCTACTAACTAATTGACTATCTAACTACGTATAATTAAATTAGGTATTTTATTACAATACGACTATATTCAGTTGGTACTTAAAGTCACTAAGTAAATATGATTGAAAGTCTGACGCGCGGCATTTAAAAATAGTTCAATGTACGCATAAAAATAACCTGTGTGGGCATAGGAAAATTTGAATCGTTTGCAATAAATAATTAAGTTTACGCGTAAACTAAATTAAATATGTAATTTTATGCTGTTTTTTTTTTTATTCAATTCTGATTGATATCTGGTAGATATAATATAGGTATATAATACCGTATCATAACCATTTAATGATGTCTATTTACATCGGCATGCCATTTAAGCAGTTAATTTTTAATGTTAACAGTTTTTTATCAAACCTACGATTCACAAGTTTTTAGGGAAACCCTTAAAATATATTATAATATATCGGGGAACTCTTCCTTGCACCCGAATAACGTCAATTAGGTACTCAATAATTAATTACAAAATAGACACGAGCGCATCTATTCTATACACAAGACTGCTTTCGGCCGCTACAACAGCTACCTATCTAGGATAGGAAAGTATCGAAGTATTAGCGCTTATTGTAACAATTACAATAAGTTAGTTGTAATTGTTACAATAAGTGCTATATTTTAACAGCACCTCTCTTGGCTATGCTAAATTTCAGAGCGAGATACAGTTTTGACTGTTTAGACGACTAATTTATTGTAATTATTACAATAAGTGTTAATACTTCGACACAAACCTATCCTACATAGCTGCCGTAGCTGCCGTAGCTGCCGTAGCTGCCGAAAGCAGTCTTGTGCATGGCCCCCACATCCTAAAGCAGCCCCCCAGGCTAGGATCTTTGGCGGGTTCCTCTAACTACAGCTAAGGGTAAAGTCATTGTAATGCTTTACAGTAGACTCTCTATACACTCTCTACGCTCGCTCTTTACACTCTACACTCAATACAATCGCTATATACACAAGGCTGCTATCGGCGGATATCGAGGCTAGTTTATCATATTTTATATATTGAGACAGTTAAATGTTACAATAAGTTAACCGTCTGAACTGTCAAAAAGTGCAATGTTTTAACAGCCCCTCTCCTGTCTGTGTTAACTTTTAGAAAGAGATACACAGTTTTGAAAGCCTAGACGGCTAACTTATTGTAACAACTATAATACCGCAATACCTACATAAATATGATAAACTACCCCCGATAGCCGCCGTTAGCAGCCTTGTGTATAGAATAGATGCGCAGGATTCGTTTATTATTCTTTTTCTGAAAGCCAAATAAGTTTGGAAATATCTGCTCTGTAAGGACGACGACATGCAGATAATTAAAAATAGTTTTATCAACCGGAATACCATATTACGGAAACCGATGAAATTGTATGTACGTACTTATGGCTTCGTAGTGTATGTATAATATTGTACGACACCGAACTAAGCGATAACTTTACGTTTGGCATTTACGGCTGTTGATGTATTTTTGATAATTAGGTAATTGTTGTGTGTAGGTATTGTTTGCTATCCTCTTCTTCCTTTTTCGACGTTTTGACTTCATTACGGAGTCCACCCAGACCCGCCCCAGGGACCCCGAGCTGCTCCTCTCATAATATTTTAAGCAATGCAACCCTTAGCAGACTTAGAATGCCGTCCTCTTTTATTATGGTTTCAAATTATCTGCAAGTTCGTTACGTACCTACATTACCTAACCTAACCTAACTTATTATTTATTTACGACTATCTTAAAAAGACAAATACACCAAAAATCTTAAATTGATAGACGCACCATAAATGTCTACTGATAATTAGAGCATTTAGAGTTTAGACGAAACTTACTCTCAAACAGTGCTGGTTTCAGGTATGTCTGTGTTAAGCGCCGGCTAGACGCTCATGCTGTACCACAAGCTTACATGCGCAAACAGGTTTGTATCGGGAAGCCCGTGTGTATGGACGGGAAAACTGTAACTCGCGCAAACCGAAAAGCGCTGTAAAAATGATCCGTATTTTACGCACAAACTATGTATACCGCGCAGATAAGTCGCTGTCGTCTAGCCGGCGCATTAAGGTATGTGACTTTGACAGGTTTGGAGGCACCCCTGTGAAAGTTGTGCCTGTGCAAAAAACCGCCATAACAATATGTATTGCAATGGGTCAATTATGGCCCCCACAACCTGAAGCGGGTCCCCAGGCCAGGATCTTTGCCCCCTCCACATATTGCTAGGATTAAAGGTAGTCTGACATTTTCCGACGGCCGAAATGGAGATGGCTGGACTGTGCCATAAATGATGATGATGGTGACATCTTTAGTAGCATTTTCCAAAATAAATGGTGTTCCAGGTAAAATTAAGGGTATTCAACGGATTTTTTTCATTTTCGTATCAATGTGTTGAGGGCACGAAGACTCAGGTGGGGCCGGTCACGTTGTTATAGATATGATGGATCTTAAGCTCTCCATGAGGTTTATGGAGAAACCCCGATAGGCATTTGAGAATTTAGAAGATTAGAGAAGATTCAGTGAACAAAATCAAGAAGCATGACATGGGGTTGACTGCAACCGACTAGAGAGAAAGAGAGCTCGGAATAGAGATTTCTGGATGACAGTTGAATAAGTATGTAACGTCAGTCTAAGTAAGGAAGCACCCGTATTTTTTTAAATTAGTTGATTTGGAGATCTGTGGCCATCGCACACTGCGTATCCGGACGAGGCGTTGCATAAAAGATAAATTATATTTTTCACTCTAGAGTAGGGGATATTTTGGAAGCTTTAGACTTTATACGAGGAAATGCCGTTAACCATTCGCGGTATTATAAATCGGTACTGTGATGGCAAACGGTTATAACTGCTGTTAACATCATTTTACAGGAGAGAAAAAACAAAGTTTTGAAATCAGTCTGGCAAGAGTTAGTTTATAAGATATTTTTGAAGTATTTTATATCAAAATAGCGGAATTAGCATCCCGACACGAACCTCAAATTATTTATATTAAAAGGATTGAAGTTTTATTTATCTTGCATTTTAAGCAGATATATCTTTTTGCCATATCAACATTTTTTCACATTTGGTCAAATGAGTCGCTTAGAGTCATAACTCACATATTCCAAAACTCAAGTTTTGAGATAATCGCAAAAAAACACCAGAGCACTATTTTTTGTAATTAGAAGAAAAGTATTGAACCCCCTTGAATATTAATGAGTGAGTTAGTCGATATACATTTTTTTTAAATATATATATAATTCTCCTAACGCTGCAGACATACAGCATACTATGAGAATTAGAGCTCTCTGATTGGTTAGAAAAGCTTTGGTGACAAAACTCACATTATTATTTGAAATGTGTGAGATATGACACCAACAGTGAACTTTCTCAACGATTTTGCACATGGTTTAAAGTGACTTTTGATTCCTGTATCTTACTGTATATAGATTAATGCATTTATAATCACTTGGCATATTTAACGAAAAAACGACAAAAATGCAATTTGTGCGTTTTGACTCCAAGCGACTCATTTGCAGATATCTTTTAACGTTACTTTGTGACCAATAAAGTTGCAGCTCTAATATTTTTCCACTTCAAAGAATGTGCAATTTGAAACATATTATGGAAGAAAACATAAAAAGTGAAAAAAAAAACTGCAGTTATAACCTTCTGCCACACCACACCGAAATTAAAAAAAAACAACACTGAGACTCGAGGGGTTTAAACCAGCGATCCACGACATTGGAGGTGGGAATTTTGCCGCTTCTCGTCTACGAGCTTAGCATGAACAATACTTAAACCTCAAAATATTATAGGTGTGCATAAGTAAAGTTGTGTTTCAATACTATACCCGTACACACACATTGCACCACACCTACATAAGAAGATGCATTGTAAAGTTATTTATAAATGTTATAATATTACAAATGTATTCGCAATTTTTAATATGAGCATTCGTTTAAATGTGTAGCTACTATATTAATTACCGATGTGGTGCAAAATAAAATTACAAATAATATTACATTTACCGAAAAACTTTTGACGTGTCAAAATGCTGTTCTGTCAGATTCTGGGCGATGTTGTAAACACAAACAAAAATTATTAACATGCAAGCCACTCCCGCTCCAACCGGAGTCTGGAATAAAACTGAAACCAAGGAAACAGTAGAGATGGTTTAATTATTTACCGTCAATACTTTTCTATCGATAATAATCGTGTTATCAATAATTAATACTCCCATGCAGTTTATAATACTCCATATTATTATTATGAAATACTTACTCTTATAATAAATTGCATCATTCCTGCTGGCTACTGTAGCTAAGTGGTAGTGGTACATTCTAAATAAAACCAAAACGCCATTTTGTTTACAATCAATATAATCTTAAAAGCTTCGTCACACTGGCCCAAGTCAGGCAAATGTTGGCACCAGGGAACACAGAATTAATGGGAACTGAAATACCTGACGGGTGTGGAGTAACAGGCAACCGATCTCGAGTGTGGAAGAAATGGGATAAACTTAAACACGTTTCAAGAATACGATTGTACTTCGATCTGATAATTACTCTCGGTTTATGCACTGCGCTCATTCAATATAGATGTATTTGAAGGTTGTAACATAGGTACACTATTGTACGTCTATACTGCCCTTCCAAGGAAGAAGGCAGTAACTCGCAAAATTTGTAAAATTGAGTTATGAATGCCATCCGTTAGATAATTTTTTAAGGTAACCTTAAAATCGGTATTATCACTGAAATACCGTTAAATCCTTAGTGCAAAAATAGACATCTTCTAAAATAATACAATTTTTTTAGCAAAAAGGCAGTAATTGCACTTATTCATTGCCGTTACTGCTTGTTTATTATTACTTTATTTGTATTTTAACATCATACTCATAAAAATTATCACCGTTTTTTATTAATTCACTGGAACTAAATATTGAAAAAAACACATTATGTCATTTATCTCGAAAGTGTGTGAGAGTCAGTTACTGCCTTCTTCCTTATAAGGGCAGTATAATGTATGTTTCATTTTCGTAGGACACTCGCACTTTCAAAACCCTGTTACAAAATGTATTGTAGTAGTCGGCCCTATATCGATAGAAGGCAAACAATTGAGGCTAACACGTATATCGCCCATTTCATAATGGTGTACATCCCACGTGAGCAGAAATATTTACCTGACATGGACCACCTTGAAAAACCAGCATAAATATGAAAGGTATGAAGGATTTCTCGTGTAGTGTTGGAGCTCTTCTTGCTTTTCTCCGGCGTCCTTGGTGATTTTTGACTAGGGTTTAATTAAAAGTATGGTTTATGTTATGTAATGCTAAGAATAAGCCTACTTATACATTGAAAGGATTTGGTAAAAGTCTTGACTCACACCGACCGCTGTTGACAAAGTTCGGTATCATAAAAATTATTTTCTGTAAGTATAAAATTACATCTCTTATAAAATTTAACGTCAAGTCAATAAATTCCTTGCTTATGTCGCAAGTATATAGGTATTCTGATAATTCCATGGCTGACTTAGCGTCTCATATACCTACGTAGTGTGACATATTATGTTTCATCAGATTACCAGCACACTACAGTTTATTTATATATTATTATTAATAATATTATTCATGTTCTTCTTCTTCTTCTTTCACGGCGCCACATCCTGGGGTGGGATTTGGCCTCCTCCACAACCGCTCTCCACTCACTCCGGTCTCTCGCCACACTACTCCAGTTACCGGGTCTTCCTATATGAAGTCAGTCCTCTTCTACGGCGTCAGCCCATCTCCTTCTTGGTCGGCCTCTGGGTCTCTTTCGTTGGGGTAGCCACTTCATTATGATCCTTGGCGCTCTAACTTCAGGCATTCTCTCCACATGTCCCGCCCATCGTAGTCTTTGGGACTTACAGTATCTTATGATTGTTTCTTGTTCAATCAGCTCTTCCAACTCGTGGTTCATTTTTATTCTGTAGTTCCCCTTTTCCAACGTGGGTCCAAAGATTTTTCTGAGTATTTTGCGCTCGAAGACAGCTAATTTGTTTTCCTCGTTTTGAGTTAAGCACCAAGTCTCACAGCCATAAGTGACCACAGGCCTTATAAATTGTTATATATATTAAAAGTTTACTTCTTCGGTCTAGAATTTTCGACCCCACCAGTCGCTTGCAGGCATGCCAGCATTTATTCCCGGAGATAAGGCGGATATTTATCTCCTCTGCTGTCTTAGTTTGGTTATTTAGGCTGGATCCGAGATACATGACCTTGTCCACCCCTTCATATGCATGCTGTCCTATGTCTATATTCTGCAGCGGTACCTGATCGCGTGTGCTGAATATATACTTAGTTTTTGACTGGTTTATTTGCATCCCAGCGTTTCCTGCTTTTATTTTCACAGTAAAAATAAGAATAGTATATTAACATGAATATTATTTTAAGTAAGTACCTAATAAGAATATTATTCATGTATTTAATTTAAATACCAGTAAGTACATCAATGAGTAAAATTTTCTCTAGGTATATTCACTCCATATGATAATATTAACACTTAAGTTGAACGAAGACTACGTTACTTCACACAATTTAAATTTTTAAATTTTTATTTTTCGTGTTCAAAAACGATCAACTTATTCCACTTCAACAAATTTTTGGTAAAAGTCAAAGAACTGTTTACGGTGTTGATGTTACATATATTCTTAGTGTTGGAATAAGTGATTTTTGTAACTGTGATAGGGTCTCATATCCTCTTTACACCTTGCTGAACTTGCTGGTAGAAGGTTGCGTGGAACGTAGGATTCACCACTCTGGGAGTCATAGTGTTGTGTTGTGGATGAAGTAAGAAGTTGAGATTTGGTGGTTGCACCGATGGATGGAGGAATGAGTAATTGCAGCGTAAACAGTCGGTACAAGAGTATGTTACAGTAGCCATGCTACAATACTACTTATGATACTGCTCTGAGGTCCGAGTCTCGGTAGAATGAGATGTTGTGCGGAGCGATACAGAGATTGAGATACTAACAGACCGGGAACTTATATTCGAGTGACATGTCTAGTGAATTATGATCCGCTATTTATTGAGGTACTCACAATCAAAATATGTATTATCTTGAAAAGAATATTTAGGAAATAATTATTATAATTGAGTCGGTTACTCTATAATATGGAGTTTACGTCATTGGATATGGCTGACTATGTGGAAAAACTATATTGGGGAAATTATAATTGCAGTAAGCTATTTCCTGAGTTTGCCATAATTGTACACTACGGGAAATGGATATTGAGGAATTTATAATTGCGGTCAGTTATTAAAATCGCCGTTCAATATGCTGACACGAATTGAGTTGTCTATCCCTATATAACTAACACCGATTTTGAAGTTGGTTTTCTATTGAAATGAATGCTATTACGTTCTTCTAGACAAATATACTTATTCAAAATTGTATATAACTCATTTTCGTCAAGTAGTGGAATAAGTTCACTTTGGAAATACACCATTCATGTGTCAGTTTTACGATATCAAATTATTACATAATATTTTGGTTAACACAATAAGTTTTATTATTGTTATAGTTAGTTTAAAACTATTTCCGATTCGCATATATCCTCAAAAATTCCAAACTGGCTTGAATCAGTTTGTGATTTACATGCATTTTTACGAGAAACTGAAGATCAATGTGATTCATGACTGTTGATGTAATTTGACCAGTGTGATTTCTTTTATTATGATATTCCATAAAGTAACGACACCAAAAATATGTGTTTAGATACCGATACACCAAGACTATCGGAATTCTTCTTTCGGGCATCCCTAACTAAATTGAGAAACTGGGATAAACATAAACAAGCGAGTTTACCAAATAGTACGTACGCGAGCGTTTCCGACCGACCGACCGTTTCGACAAGATTAGCATTATTTCGCGCCAACCACTGATCAACAAACTACAGTACCTATGTCGTACTTACCAAATAATTAATAATATTTAACATTGCTGTGCGTGAATCGTTGACGAATAAACTTTACTAGATATTTTGTAAAAAAAAAAACTCATAATAAATAGCTAGTAAAAGTCTGAATAGTATGTTAGTAGAATTAAAAAGCATCATTTTGTTTTGTCCACAAAGAAATAATAAAATATTGTAGATATGTATTAATATTACGCCAAATAAAGGTTAATTAATAGGAGTGGGGAACCCATTTATCTAGGGACATAGCCGATTGTACCTATCTAATAATATGTTCATCAGTATTATGAACAAAAAGTCTACTTCAAATCAGTGTGGCCATAATCCAACAAGATTACCATAATCCAAAATAATTATAACCCAGTAATTGTTGCGTACCTACCTACTTATTGGTTTCGAAATTGTTGTTGTTAGCTAATGTGTAATGAATTTGTAACCATCGTCAAGGCGTAGTTGCTAGGTTTCTTTTATGTCGAATATCTCAAAAATGAAGCATTCTTTTAGATACAGGCATGTATACCTGTTAGTAGATAGCGTATTTAAAAATACAATAAAATACACACAACTGATTACCTAACCTAACCTAACCTAACATAACCTAACCTAACAAATTATCCAGTATATCGTTTATTTTAAAAATTTATTTGCCGCTGGCTTATACTAAACAGCCAAGAACCAAATTTTTTCAACGGGTCATAAAATCGAATAACCCTTTCGATTAATCATTAATCATTAATTCAATTATAAACAAGAATGTCTGGGATAATTATTTGTTAAACTGTAAAAGTTCGTTGTGCATTGCTAATTTTATTTGAACTAAATAAAAAATAATTACAAGATAAAAAGAACTTTTTATATACTTACCACGTTTTTAAATTTTCTGTTGAATCATATAAACTTGACAATTCTATGTATTAATAAATACTTTTTTGTACTTGATAGAAATACTGAATAAATATAGAATACTGAAATGTCATTTTGACATTTCATTTTGATTTCCATACTACCGCACGTATATATTAATAATTTAGTTGCTTGGACCCCCTTAGCAACCAATAATAGTGAGTAGTAAATATTACTTTTAACGATTTTTTTCCGAAACATACTTAACAGAATTAACTGAAAATGAATTCAATTCTGCTTAAAGATGGCCAAAAGTATTAAAAGAATGCATTGTCGTCGTGTTCTGATATATTCTAAAAGTTTCAAATGTCTAGCTAGTCGGGAAGTTAGTTAAAAATCTTCAATCGTCCAATGAAAATCTTGGACAAACAAGAAAAAAATTGTACAGGACACACAAGAAAAAATCTGTACCGGACAAACAAGAATACGAGTTAATAAAAACGTGGTAATAAACACATTTAATAATAATAAACGGCCCAAAAGGGAAACGCTATAGAGGAAGACCCCATGCGAGATGGCAAGACGACATCATAAAAACAGCGGGCCCAAATTGGCTACAAATAGCCAAAAACAGAGTCCAGTGGGACTCTTTGGAGGAGGCCTTCACCCGAAGAGGGGTTCTTAGAAACCAAACAAACTAATTACATATCACTGTCTAATTTATAAACATTATCTAATAGTATTATATGATACAAAATAAAAAATCTTGATATAGGTATGTATATATATTATACAAAAATAATAATAATCAATTTTATATAAACTAGAAAATAAGTAGATAATACAATCATAGATAGATATATAAACATAATATATATATTCATAGGTTATATATTATATATTCATTAGATATAGTCAATTAACTATCATTTACTTTTGTTTGTAAGAAATAAAAATGATTTTATTATAAACACATTTACTTCAAAAATCAAGGCCTTAACATTGAAATGAGAATTTTTGTAAAATTTTCAAACGCCATTATCTTTATTTTGAGTTGTTTCCCTGTAAAAGTAAGGTATGAGAAGACTTGATAGTATTAATTTATTTACGTTTGAAAAACGTTGGAATATATTAGTATTATTATGTAAATGATCAAATGCAAAACTTACTAACAAAAACATAACGTGGTTATCAATTATTATTAATTGTCCTCAAATGTGATTAAAAAAAACTATTCATAGTTAGCGTTGTAAGTCTTTGGCCTTTGTTAAAAATGTTTTAATTTTTGCTTGCAAGTAGATAAACATTTTATTTAATTTATAGATTAAAATATATTTTGTAGAATGCAAATATTGAGAATATTGGTGGCATTTAACAAATACGAACGGATAGAAATAATTTATTTTAATGAATGAATGCATGGCAGCCAGTGCACAATAAAATCAAATTGATTTACCTAATGGAATTTGATTGAAAAATAGCTAAACACATAATTACCTACATTACCTTAGGTAGTCGCTAGGGCTCGAAATGGACCGGAGCGGATCTGGACGCTACTCCGGAACCAGCTGAAAAACTTATACGTTGCGTTCTGGTACGTGAATAATTAAGAAAATATTTATTTCATTTACATCCGGAATAAATAATGATAACTATCTTTACAGAAATATTTTTGGAAAATTATCGAGCCCTTCAGTTCGTACAATATTCCATTTCGAGCTCTGGTACTCGCCTAGTATTCTTTTATACGGTTTATGTCGATGAAAAAAATAATCTTGGTACATTGTATAAAACTATTCTAAAACATTTGTATAAAAACCAACATTTTAAATATTGGTGTTTTTTTGTATTCCGCCGACGACTGAAATCATGTTCAAAATACTGATAAACAAGCAAGTGAGGCCATGTTTGGGAGAAAAATTTAGTGCTCCATCGGAAGTAGCGACATATGGTCTCGAGATCTGTTTTGATTACAGCTCGCAAAATTGAATGATGTATTCTAGAAAGACCGGGGAATACTATTCACACTATATTTAAGTTTCGGCTGTGGACAAATTAATATTTATGTGCACAGACATTTGTACCTATATTTTGTTCACGGACTACTACCGTGCATTCTCTCCACGTGTCTCCAGGTTATAAGGCGTTACGGCGTAACAAACGAGAAGCGGCCTTTAATGTAGTGCTGAAAGCGTCCAAGGAAGATCTTCCCATGACCTTGGTTGTGAGTAGCCTACATACACCAAAGTGTTCTTAATTACATTCTTCAAGGGCTCTAAATGGAACGGAGCACACCAGAGCGCCATTCCGGTTCATAAAATCTTCAAGATTATCGCTTTGTCTCGTGAATATATTAATTTGACCGTCTGAGCTATATATGCCATATAATAAAAATCGAACGCATTTATTTTTATAAAATATACTTACTAAATAAATAACTATGTTAATATTTTCGTAAAATTATCGAGCGCTCCGGATCGTGAAATTTTCCAACTCAAGCACTGCATTCCTCCATTTGTCTTTCATTGTCTTTATGACCAGAATTAAATATTTTGTGTATGTTCTTGTCATGTTTCATTGTTTAGTATTTCGTGAGAAGTCAATTTCGCGGTTTTCCACATATTGAAGGAAATCGCAACATTTAGTTGTTTTTATTGAATTTTTGTCTTACCTTGGACTACTAACCAAAGCTGAACTTTGTTTGATTTAAAAGTCAACACGGTAACACCCAAAATGTCAGTTGTACAACATTGTGCTTTTAAATAGCAAGCAACAATTACGAGAGATTGAGATAATAAACTTTAAATGATGAATGCACAAGATCAAACTCTTTGTCCAATTAATTAGATTATGGAATCATTTGGAGGCTGCTGATAAGAGATGTCTTGAGATTTTTTTTTCACAAACTACTCTACTTGATGCTAGTCAAATGAAAATTGTGCCGGCTGAGAGAATATGCCTTATTGAAAACTGTTCTTCTACCCGCATCGGGTATTGCTAATTTGAATTCGGCCAGGGCCTATGAAACCGCCTTGCAAAAACCCTTATTGATAAGACGAGATATAGGTTGCTAGCGATTATTACTAACCAATGAGCACACACACAGGTCGCCCTGAAGTCAGAAAAAAGGTATGAGAATGAGACCCTTAGTAATCGAGTGCCAATAGTTGTGCACGAATATCAAAATCAAGAATATAAATGCGGCTTTTCGAATGGTCAAAATGCAGTGATTGATTTTATATAATTATTAAATATTTATTTTATAAATTTAATTGTTATAATTATTTAATTAATAAATAGATAGTACAAAAATACATGTTTTATTTTTGCTCTGTTCTGAATAATTGTCATAGTACTGTTTATTGCTGTTCTGTTTTGTCACCGTTCTGTTTCTTTATGTTCTGTTTTGTCCGGTTACTCACTTCGACGATCTGTTATGTCCTCGTGATGAGTACTTTAAGGAAGCAGGTGATCTGGGCTGGCAGGTATCCTGTATGGTTTGATGGTATTAACCTTCCTTAAGTTTCTTACCAGAATTGGGACACTCTGTGAAACTCCTTGATGTACTTCTTCACAGTTGTACGTTATAGACGGTACGTCTTCGAAGGTAGTTTGTCAGGAGATTTACCTTCTAGGATGCTTGAGCGGTGGACGTTTATAATTGATTGTGAACACGGGGAAGTAATAGGGTTTTACGTAAAGTAAAACGTTACTATTTATTTCAGGCGTAATTTCAGTACAAAAATGTTTGGCAGACAGAGGTTACGTACTGTACAATGGTTGGTAACAAAAGACAAACAGGGATGAGATTTCCTGGGATTATATACGGTTCACTTTAATTGGTTTTTTTGACTTGAACAAAGTCCATTTCATCTGCAGGTGTTCATTATGACATCTGCTTACATCAACGAGAAATAACAGTGATAACTGATTTATGCAAAGAGATTGAAAGACTGCTCCCCAATCTCTTTGGATTTATGAGTCTTTGGCTCGGTCTAAAGTCTAAATAGGGTGTAGAATGCAGATATCTAACCCAAAAAAGTGCACACGTGTGCAATCAATGTAGATAATAGATTGCTTAGCTCCCCTAGTGTGGAGGATTAAACATGAGCTCGTAAATAATATTGATAACAACAGTTAAGTGCATTTATTGGCTCAGGTCAAAGTTTAAAAGAGGATGCGAGTTGATATAAGAATATGCACGTGTTCAAATCAACATAGATAAGAGATTGTTTTACTTTGACTTTAAGATGCTACTCGCATAACAAATACATATCGTCTCTGTTCTGGCAGAACACACTAACTGGAGAATACTAGTTTTGAGTAATTTGACTTTGAAGTTGTTGAAATGGTCTATCATGTGAGTTTATTAAGTAATCGTAAAAAGGATGACTTTAAAATAAAGACTGTTTATTTATTAAGAAGGTTTCCAGACGGTAAAGTTTGAAATAAGGAACATTTTGTTATAACTAACTCAATATGTCGTTTTTTCAAATTAGTGTCTTCTGCCAGAACAATGACGATATATCATCATATTTATTACTGCACGTGTTAACGTTATCTTGTTAATTTACTGTTTTTAGATAAGGAACTAAACGTTGTGTGTTTTCTGAACATTTCTTAGATTGACACATTCAAGTAGGTAGATAAATATTTATATTATATTATATTGTTTACTTCAAAAGCTTATAGTTTGTATGATGCAATAATCAAATGGTATTGTAAATCTGATAGGTGTGATGCCTTATTAGAGTACACTACAGATCGACTGCATAATTAAGCATATTGTGAAGAAATACTTACCATATTAAAATAATAAAATTACTTAGACTAGGGTTTCAATAAAACATGGTAAAATTCTTTCATCATTCATATAATATATTAAAATAGTAACGAATATTTTGAGATACACATTTATAATAACAGTTTTTGGCGCGTCAGATATTCATTCAACATTTGAAATACATTATTTCTACTACTCGATGACAGAGAATTTTCAAAACAATGTAATCTAGTATCTACTGCCATTGCTTGCGTGTGGTAGGAAGCTAAATTTTATTGACTAATAATAATATTTCACGTTGTATTATATTATTAAATTCACTACCTATCAATTAGCAAGTTCTACACCACACCACAATTATTGCTCCCATAAAGAGCAGTATCGGGCAAGTAGTCCATTAATTATTATAACTTTAATTAATTGTACTGTAACCAAAATAATTATAATATAATTATAGTCGTGTCCAGACCCCGCCCCCCAAAAACGAAAAATAAAATCAAATTATTTAGGTACTTAAATGGTATATTACACTTTTTCCCTTTTCGTCCTAAACTCGTGACCAAGGATCGTGACCCAGATGATTTGCTGTCGTTCGACCTTCTTAACGGGCTGGTCCCATTCCTCTCCGTATTCTACGACACTCAAGGTCTGTGACCACTGGAATACCCGTGGCACTCATAAATTGGTGCAACTATCTGGGAAATCCAATGTTTCCTTTAATATTTATATGCGGCATGACTAAAAGACAAGCCAGCGCAGACGACACAAGCGGACATACACGATCCTTTTAATTATGATCATTAACCCACGTGTATTCGATAACCACGTGTCGTATGGATGCGACAGCTAGCAATAAGCCGTGGGTGAATACCCTTTTTATACCTGCAAGTCAGGTGTTTATCGCAAGATTCAAAATGCGTATTGTCTGGGTATGGGGTTCTACCTGGAAATGTGTAGTATTCAGCGCTCAAAATGGAAAAGTTTACCAACCGGAGCGCTAGACAAATTTTCTGAAGATATTTACATAATCATCAAATCATGTGTATTTTATAAAAATAAGTGTGTCAGATTTTCTATTCCATTGCCTATCTAGCTCAGACGGTCAACACATTTTTTCCACGAGACGGAGTGATAATTTTACAATTTTCACGAGCCGGAACGGCGCTCCGGTGCGTTCCGTTCCATTTCGAGCCCTGGTAGTATTCCGCGGGCGGTTTAAATGGGAAGTCAGTGGTAACCTGCTGGATTTATTAATCGCGCCTCCCCCTCCATCTTAAAAATCAATTAAAATATTATATTTTTCAAAATGGACCCCCCAAACAATCTTTATGTGTGCGCGCCTGTAGATATTATGCATTAAATCATTGGCGCAAACAGTGGAAACAGTGGACCAATACTTGACACTCTTGACGACGACAGGATACCAATTATTAAGTTATTACAAATTATCACTTATACACCAGGAAAATCGAATAAATATCAAAATCTTCCTTATTGACAGTGGAAGTTCTATCAAAGCTAAAAAGCAGTTTAATCGTATAAATATGCACATAATGCATGAGTAGAGAATGGCCGAAATATTCTGTTTAATTAAAAATGTTAATATAGCTAGACTCGGGAGAGATTATTTATTACCATCATTATTCACCCCACTTTTTCCTTGTTCGGCCAGCGAACAATTACAAAATTAATGAATCGGGGCTACTAATGGAAATAATGTGAATCACTGCTTTAAATTACTATTATCACAATGCGAAAGTGTTTATTTATTAAAAACACTCTCGAAGTTTTCATGTACTTATAACTTTCTTAGAGACTAGTAGCTATCAATCATAATAATAATATGTACATTTTCGATAGATGCTTGTTCCACTAATAATTATTTATTCATACCTTGGTCCAGCTTACAGTGTGTATAATCGTGTCGGGAAACTTGTACGTATGCAGTTCGCCGTATCACAGTTCACCGTGAAATGTTATAACGGAAATATATGGCCGTATATTAAAGACCGTCCAACCTCTTTGGGTCGTTGGTACTGACATAAAATTCATCTCTAAATAAAACACGGTTTTTGTCGGTTTACAGTTTACATGAAGCCACAAGCAAACAAATTTTGAAAATAACCAATATACTGCATTATTTATTAGGTAAGGTTAGGTTTTCGTTCTTGAATTCATGAATTTTGCTAAAATCAGCTATGAAAATTGAATTTAATGTTCATATTGAATCTAATAAAATTGGAGACCGTATAGGATACGGTCATCTCTTTTCGATAAGAAAGCTCATGGCGAACTGTGCCACGGTGAAATGTTTTACGTACAATTGACATGTAACCATGTATAATATAGTGCGTTTACAATTCGACAATATTCCATAACATTGTGGTTAAACGATCAGTTTGGACGTTCTAGATGACTAAAATACAATACTGTCTTCAGTTTATTTTAAATTAATTCAACCACACTCTACTGTTTTAAGAGCGATGTCTTGTAATAGTTGGCCACCTTCTTCGGGGGACAACGGAGCATCTTTCGTCTTATCTTTATATAATCCCCGTTGAATATCTTCCAATGTTTTCCCCTTGGTCTCTGGCACCACGAAATACACAAATATCACTCCAGCGTAACTTATAGCGGCGAAAATCCAAAAGACATTATATATTCCTATTGAATCGACAAAATTTTGATAAACTTTTGCACTACCAAATGCCAGAGTCGCTCCGAAAATCGTTGACAGTGACGAGGCAGCGCTTCTAACGTTTGTAGGAAATAATTCTGCTTGAAGAATATAAGGCAGATTGCCTATTCCGATTGCAAACATAACGTTGAATCCAAGAATTCCTGCAATTGGTAGCCAAGATATATAGTCCATCGTTGCCTGCTCAGCATGGACCACATCTTGAAGGTAGAAGTATACACCAACGCCGGTCAGCGAGATACCCACACCAAGGGAAGAAATGAAGAGTAGAGGCTTTCTACCGCTTTTGTCGACCAAAAATGTTACGGCAATGCCTGAAAAATAATTGCAAGTAATGAAATTTAGAATTATACCCCCTTTAGATGTGCATGGATTTACTGTTGACAGTAAGTATTATCGCGGCCCTAACAAGAAAATGTATGGGTACACATGTATTATCCTGCAGTTGCAAGCTTGCATGCGTGCCTAAATCAAAAAAGTTTGAAAGCTTCTGAATTTTCATGCGACAGTAGGGATTTTTTTCGATCTGCGCCTGCGCAGTAGAACGATAGTGGCGAACCTGCCGGAAAAAAATGAACTATACCTACTCATTTTGAGGTTAAACGATTGTCACTACCTCTCAAATAGTACCAAAAAATGACAGCATCGCGTCTCGCTTACTTGAATAATGAGATTGAAGAGACAGTCAGCCCTTTTAGGTGTAAATAGTTATTGTCATGATAGTTAACAATGCGCACTATGGCTGCCAGTAAATCCATGCACGTGTACAGGCGCTATTACTAACGATGTCAAAGAAATATCGTGTGTATTATGGCCCTTACATCAAAACGCTCATTGTGTAAAGAAAGCAGCCGCAACGCGTTGTGGTCGGCGTTGAACGACCAAACACCGAAGTCATATAGTTTTTCGATATAATATTATGGTCAACGCAATAATGTGTGCAAATGAGAAACGGCCACAACCAAGGCCTGGATAAAAACGAACCATAAGTGCGAGCGAGAAAGCATTCGGTACGTTTATATTATCCGCAATATGCGTTAGAGTAAGATAGAATTTCTACGGCTGAATTAGACATGTTTTGTACACGTCGACGGTAAATATTGGTTTGGATGACTCCGGTCATTCATAAACTGCGAACACGTATTGCTGAAATTTATTGTTTTCGTGTTAAATATAAAGTTAATGGTAATAATGTTTAGTTAATTTGGTAGACCATATAATTAACTATGTTGTGTTTAAATTTTCTAGCCGTACACCCACGATGGCCGCGTCGGCCTATAACGTCGTGGGTCAGGTTCAAATCCTGGGTCTGGTAAAGTACACATATTGTTTTTAAATTTTTGTATGAGTCAGAGTATGGACCTAATAGGTTGAGCAAGTGGCTGACATCCATTTCTCGTAAAAACAAAATCTGTTAATACAAACCTTTCTCTGTGGAGGCCCATATGATCTAATTAGGATCAGACATGATCAAGAAAATAAACAACTGCGAAGCAACACGATGGTACCTACATATAACGTTTAATAGTTAAGTTAAGAATAGTAAAATTGAGGTTCTCGTTAGAGGTGAGTTGGAAATACTGTCACCAGTTTGTGTACTCAAGTATCGGATGAAACTACCCATACTCAGTACGTGTGGCCCAATAAACTTGTTCTAAAAACTTGTGGTTATATCATCGTGAGTTGCTGGCTAGTTGGTAGACTTTCAATACTATTGACATTAAATGCGCGCGAGCGAGATAGCAATTGAATACAATTATATTTTAATTTATTAGTCTATGCATGCGAATGACATCATCTTATGTATGAAAAATTGGTCATAAATTTTCTGTAGCAGCATATTATTCCCTCGGAAATGTGGTGAGGTGACTGAGGTGACGCAGTTTACAATAAAAAAAATCATTGTTATTCATTTTATGTTAACAAGAATATTATAACATGACATAAAAACAACTCATAAATTTAAAATGTGTTTAAAATTGTATAATAAATGGGACATTTCGAAAAGACCAGCTCAGTGTATTTTAGCGATTCTATTGAAGCCGATATTTCAAATACTAACATGGAGTTAAGTTTTAGTTTCAGTTTAGTATGAGACTTATGTCGCATACGCACGCCAAACGCTATAATTATATAGTATTTCAAATACTAGTAAGTATTTTGGAACAAGTTTTGATACTAAGTATTTTTTTATACTGGTAGTAAGTATACTTAGTCTTCAAAATCAACCAGTTTTCCCACCTCTAGTTCTAGGTATACGCAAGAAACACGGCTTCATATAGCTGAACAATACACACTCTCTTTATATTATTACTCTGAGGCAGTGGCGCACCCAGGATTTAATATTGGGGAGGGGGCCAAGGAGGAGAATGTAAATTAGTCCCATAGGCTCTTTTTCTTCTTCACAGCCTAATTTCTCGTTGTCTATTGCACTCAGTGTACCTACACCATGGTCCCCACATCCTGAAACGGGCCCTCAGGCTAGGATATTTGGCGGACCCCCTACCAACCGCTAAGTTTAAAGGCAGTGTGAAACACTACATTAACGTTTTTCAAATTGTGTTTTAGTTCAAATTAAGGGTACTTATACAGTGAATTATCGGCGATTTTCAATACATCCACTTTAATAATGGAGCTGTCGAGTATCGACACATAATAATCAAAAAATATATTGCACAATTATATAAGTAACTGAAAATGTTCATGGCCATGAAGTATAATAGCGCCGCAGGCGACTTTTTTACTAATAAAGCTAATTTATGATGTGTGTTTATCTCACTTATCTGGTCAACCCGACACGCCGGGCCCCTCACAGCCCGGGCCCCCAGGCTAGAGCCCTGTCAGCCCTCCCCAGCCATGACCTACACCACTCCGTAATTCGGGTGGACACCGAGAATTTTTTGACAGTTCCATTAGGGATTGGATTTCTAAAAAAACCTGACATTAGTGTTTCGAAATTTTTGTGTTATAAATTAAAATTTCATTCCATAGAAATGCAAAGTTTTTTTTAAAAATGCCTGTTTTTAAAGGTCTGGATTTGATGAAATTTACCATATTGGTCTAGTACAGGTTTTAGCACTGCGGTAATGTTTTCGAAACTATAGATTCCCTGTGTAAATAAAACAGTGCGTAGATACTCGTATAATGTTAGAGTTTCTTGTCTTTGCGAGGGTAACAAATCCTTTAAATGAGCCTAACATTGACGGAGCACCATCCATACAAATTCCTCCATGATATTTTAGATTGTTCTAAATATGAATAAATAGAATCAAAAACATCTTGTCATGTCGTACGCTCGGTGAGTTCTTTGCAGCATAGATATTGATCCACTATTTTGTTTTCATTTATGAAACGAAAACCTGTGAGGCCAACGGTAGACGCGTGCGATCGATTCGGCAACATCGAAATCACATTAGATCTTTCATCGGCTTTCATAATTTCACGAAGGACTTTTTTTTCGGTTTTCGCTATTTCGCGGATTTTTCTGCTTTAATCATTATTTTCGCGGTGCACTTGCAACAAGCCAGCCGTGCACCGGTTAAGAACCACTGCTCTAGAGCCACAATATTTATGCTGAATTCCACCGAAAAAAATGTTTTTTTTTTTAATTTACACCACCACTGACTGTGGTGGGCATGGCCCCCACATCATGAATGTTTGGCGGGCCCCCTTACCTATCACCAGGGTTAAGGGGAATGTGATGTTCTACAGTAGTGTTCCCAAATGGTATTCCGTGGATTTATCTATATTGTTAAATAATTCCCTTGAATTCTTGATTTGTCGGACCTCATATCATATTATCGATCGTTATCATACTATGAACCACTGGTCGCGACCCCATCTTGTGGTAGCCAAGTAGCATTCGACCCTTCGATATTGGATAAATAGCCATTTTTATTTTTCTAGAAACACTAAAAATAATTGTAATATAAAATGATACACGTGAATTATTATCATGTAGTTACGTCATATTTTTTATGTTAATTTTTATGATTTTTTTTATAGTATAACAAATTTCTGGTGTGTGTTTATCTCACAATTAGACGAGCCGCCACGCCGGGCCCTCTTAAGCCCGGGCCCCCAGGCTGTAGCCCTGTCAGCCCATGGTGGTGGGTGTCGTCGTACTTTTCGCCGAATTTTTATCGTCGATTTTGGGTTTTTTAATAGTGAAGTTCCAAAATATTAATTGAAAATGGAAAAAAAAGTATTATTGCATTTAACTTATAGGTACACAAACCTACCCAACAGAACACAGCTTATTTTCTCGTTTATCGGACTTTTGTCTATTGCACTCGGTGTACACCACTCCGGAATTCGGGTGGACACCGAGAATTTTTTGACATTTCCATTAGAGATTGAGTTTCTAAAAAAACCCGACATTAGTGTTTCGAAAATTTTGTGTTAGAAATTAAAATCTAAGAAATTTTTCTAGCGGGTGCTAGAATTTCAATGTTTTGGGGGTGGGGCAAGGCCCCTTGCCCCCCCCCCCTGGGTGCGCCACTGCTCTGAGGTCACAACACGTTTTGGACAACTTATAACGATCACAAACTGATATGACCTATGCAAATTAACAGAATTGGCTAGAAATAACTGAACTGAATATTTAATTATTCAATAATACCGATATAACAAGAGGGGTACACCATATATTCAAATATATTCGTTTAGTAGATACCTGCAATTAGTTGAACAACTCCATATAGTATGCTGGCAACGGCTCCTGACATCTTCATGCTTGTCTGTCGAAAAATGGTCTCCAAATAAGATTGGATCGCAAGAGTCCCAGTCATCTGTTGTAAAATCTTTAAACCTGCGGAAAACGACTGTGTTATTTTTTGGATTTCACAAAACATGTTTTATTTTATTCACCGAAATATCTATAACTATAAATCATTTTACCGGTAATTTCGGAAATGAAAATGTGTTTTACCGGTAATGAATGCTGTGCTACTAACTGTCTGTTGTTCAGTGGCGAAGGGTGGAGGTAGGCTGTGAAAATCCGCCATAAATAGTGCACATTAAACCTTGTTAGTCATACGTATTTGTTTTTATCGAACTTGGACTACAATTAACAGATCATCTTGGCTAGTTTTTAAAAATCAATTAATCCCTGCCTAAACCAAACCATAATAGTTTTGTTATATTTTGGGTGACACGACAAAATTGTGCACACTTTTTCATTCATACTTATTTGTTTTCGTTGGATTAAGAATACATATTACACACATTGTTGGTTCATTTTTTTAATTCATTAAACCCTGCCAAAACCAAACTACAATAGATGAAAAATATTATTCTATCTATAAAATATACAAAGCTGTTTGTATTTGTAGCAAATGTTTTAATTGCATAAATTAATGTTTTTTTACTATTATCTATTATAGTTTGGTTTTCGCAGGGTTTAATTGAATTTTAAAAACTAACCAACACCATCTGTAAAATGTAGTATTACGAGGGTGGGTCAATAATTCCTTAGAAAAAAGCATTAAAACAGTTTTTATTTTTGTATTTTTTTTTTATTTCTCAACATAATCTCCTTGGAGCTCAATACACTTGGTTAGACGTTTCTCATTTTTTTTCAAACTGTCAGAAAAATAAGTTTTCGGCAGGTCCTCAAAATAAGCATTTGTCCGATCGATGACTTCTTCATTTGAAAAAAAACGTTGTCCACTTAGCCATTTTTTTAAGTTTGGGAAAAGGAAAAAGTCACTGGGGGCTAAATCTGGCGAATACGGTGGGTGGTCGACCAATTCGAACTTCAATTCTTCAATTTTAGCCATTGATCGTAAACATGTGTGAACACGGGCATTGTCCTGATGAAAGAGGATTTTTTTCCTGTTTAAATGAGGCCGTTTTTCTTCAATTTCGTTTTTTAGCTGGTCCAATAAAGATGCATAATAATCCCCTGTTATTGTTTTTCCTTTTTCCAAATAGTCAACGAAAATAATTCCACGTGCATCCCAAAATACAGTAGCCATAACCTTACCAGCTGATTTTACGGTTTTCGCCTTCTTTGGACATGGTTCGCCTTTCGCAATCCACTGCTTTGACTGTTCTTTCGTCTCGGGAGTATAGTGGTGTATCCATGTTTCATCTACAGTCACAAAGCGACGAAAAAATTCATCCGGATTGCGTTGCATGAGCGACAACAGGGCTTTAGAGGCCACCACCCTATTGCGTTTATTGTCGACTGTGAGCAAACGCGGCACCCATCTTGCAGAAATTTTTTTCATGCCCAATTTGTCATGTAAAATAGAAATGACGCTACCTTTTGAGATCCCTGTAACCTCAATTATCTCACTCAACTTTAATCTTCGGTCACTTAACACCATATCGTGGATTTTATTGATCATTTCTGGTGTAGTCACCTCTACAGGACGTCCTGAGCGTGGTTCATCCTTTGTTGATGTACGACCACGTTTAAATTCATTTAACCAGTTATAAATAGTTGCAAGTGAAGGAGCAGATATGCCGTGAACTAAATCCAACTCATTTTTTATTTCCTTTGCTGTTAACCCTTTTATATTAAAATGTTTAATAACAGCTCTAAACTCAATTTTCTCCATTTTTGTAAACAAGCAAATTTTTTTTTTAAATGTACGAAAATAAAAAACAACAACCCGACCAATCTGATTGAAACTTCGCAGCATACTGAATCGGTAGTGCCGCTGCATGAAAACAAACCGCTTACAGTACTAGTCGCGCCACCTGTCGGCTTTTCTAAGGACTTATTGACCCACCCTCGTATTTCAACGAAAACAAATACGTATGATTGACAAAGTATAGTGTGCACTATTTATGGCGGATCATAACAGCCTACCTCCACCCTTCGCTACTAATGTTGTTATACCTACGTTTTTATTAATATTGTGTATTATAGTAAAGTTGTCGAAATACCAACCGCCAACAATGATGACACCTTTTCTGTATTCTTTTCTTTTCAACAATTCCCATATCGAAGTCTTCCTCTCCATGTCTTTCTTCACTTGGATATGAAGATCCAAAAGCTGCTTTTCTATCAACTGCAAATTTTAAATTAAACTTTGTTAAAAGTTATATTATACATTCTTCGTCGCTAGGTTTGGTCAAGTACCCCGAGCACATAAAAAAATAATTACCTATCAACATTTCAAAGAATTTTAATCAAACTAAATCTGCACCAGATATGACCAGTTAAATACAAGATAATTACAAGATAAAAAGAACTATTTATATACAACGTTTTTAAATTTTCTGTTGAATCATATAAACCTGACTTGACTTGCTTAAACGATCAAAAAAAATGTACTTGATAGAAATAATACTGGAATGTCATTTTGATATGTCATATTGATTTCGATAGTAACACACGTATATATTAATAATTTAGTTGCTAGGACCCCAGACCCCTAGCAACCAATAATAGTGGATTGGATTACGGATTTTTTCCGAAATAACTTTTCATACAAAACAGAATGAACTGAAAATGAATTCAATTCTACTTAAAGATGGCTAAAAATATTTTAAAAAAAAATGCATTGGCATCGTGTTCTGATGTATTCTAAAAGTTTCAAATGTCTAGCTAGTCGGGAAGTTAGTTAAAAATCGATTGCAAGATTTGTACCGGATAAACAACCACCGGACAAATAAGAATACGACCTAATAAAAACGTTGTAATAAAACAACTCTTTCGAATAACTGTAATTTAAAACCATAAAACCAATGTCCGGTTATTTTCTTCAGAGCTTCTTATACAGTGTTATTCTTATATATTCTTATCGTGGTTTTTTTTGACCATGTGCGATCTTAAGAAGGTCATAAATGGCGCCCGCAGAGTGGAGGTTTGTATTAAGAGATTTTTTGTTTTTACGAAAAATGGATGTTAGCCACTTGTTCAAGCTATTAGGTCCTACACATTAAGCTATTAAGTCGAACACACATTGAGAAACAATATGTGTATTTGCCAGGATTCGAACTTGGGAACCACGACATTATAAGCCGACGCGCTATCCGCTCGGCCATCGTGGGCATATACAAACTTAACGCGACCATAACGTGTGATTGGGCTCCATGGCCTATTACAGTGTTAAAAATAACATAAGTATTATAATAAAATAGTATAGGGTCGCAGTTTTTACATCATAATCCCCCCCCTCCCCCTCCTATTCCAGCAAGATTTCATTCCAATAAGTTTTTTTTATATTAAACTCAGGGAACTCAGAAATAATGGAAACTGAAATACCTAACGGGTAAGGAGTAGCAGGTAACCGATCTCGAGTAAGGAATAATACGGTATAAACTTAAGCTCGTGTCAAGAATACGCCATACGTCGAATACTGACAACTTTACTGCTCTCGGTTTATACATTGACGCTCATTTAATATTGGTGTATTACACACACTATTGCACGTGCATAATGCGTGTTTCATTTTCGTAGGACACTCACACATTCAAAACTCTGCATCAAAATGTGGTGTATTCAGCTTTTCTGAGGATATTAACATGGTTATCAAATTTGATGGGTATTTTATAAACATAAATGTGCTAGATTTTCTGTTATATGGCATATCTAGCTCAGACGGTCAAAATATTTTAACCACGAGACGGAGCGATAACTTTACAGATTCTACGAACCGGAACGGCGCTCCGGTGCGCTCCGGTCCATTTCGAGCCCTGGGTGTATTGAATATTGCCTATCGGAATTCTATTTATTATCTGTTTGAATATGTCCGCATGTGGATTTGTCCGGTTACAACTATTATACTAACCTTTACATCTTTGACATTCTTAAACCTCATCATGGCTTGTGCTGCATTGTCAAAGTCGTCATTTTTGAGGTGGTAATAAGGCGACTCAGGAATCCAGATGCAGAATACGAAAGCAATGATCGGTACGGTGAAAATAATCCAATTGATAGTTTGATACGCGACGAAGGGTCCAATGGCGAACATTATCAGGTTTCCGAGATTCGTCATTGAGTTCAGTAACGTCCCCAAGGCACCTCTGATCTCCTTGTCGGCTATTTCTCCAACGTAGATAGACACAGTCTGTTAACAAGAAAGTTTTTTTATTTATTAAAAACACTTAAAACAAAATTCCAACCCCCCCTGTAATAATATATTATAATTATATAATGCAGGTCAGCGCCTGGCAACCTATGGCACGCGAAAGAATTTTTGGTGACAAGCCTCGAAAATGACGATTTATTAAAACTGTGAGCAAACATTCTCAATTATTATTAAATATATTATAAACCCGTACCCGTATCGAAATCGTTTAACTGAAGAAAATTCGTAAATGTACATAAAATTAAAAACTACAAACTATGTATCAAATATTGAAGTGTTAGCTTCCAAAATTGAACCTCAAGTGAGTCGCTAATGTTTAAATATTGTAATTTGGTATATATTGGTATACATATTTAATTGTTGTAATGTTTTTATGTAGCGTGTATTATTATAGTCAAATAAAATTGTCTTACAATACATTTACTAGTATTATTTTAGTGGTACGCTGAGTGTCCAGTACTTTGAATTACCTGTTTTGTGGCACGCCAATGCATTTGGGTTGCCGACTGCTGATATAGGTAACAGAAATATAAAAGAAACAAAATAATCTTTGTAATATTGTACATACTATTATAATATAAGCTAGGTATCAGTGGCAAAGACTCCATACTAGGCGATTATTTGAAGCCTACCTTCTAAGAAAAAAATTTTTTATTGCATATTGACTTATTTATATAATCATTTGATTATATATTCTATAAAATAATTTATTTTGCCAACGAGAGATGCCGTATGTGTAGGAATATATTACACAGATAATAACAAAACAATCAGCAAAGGTTTTAATAAATATACCACAGCGCGCCATCTGTCTTGACGTAAATAAAGGTCGGATTATGTTTCAAATAATTCTCATTTCTTTTCATATGAGCTTTCTCAGTCATATGTATTTGTTTTCATTGAAAGAAGAATACAATTTACAGATGGTGCTGGTTAGTTTTTAAAATTCAATTAAACCCTGCGTAAACCAAACCATAATCGTTTAGGTATGTTATGGGCGATCCGACAAAACTAGTGCACACTTTTTCAGTCATACTTATTTATTTTTGTTGAATTAAGAATACATATTACATATGGTGTTGGTTGTTTTTTTTAATCATTAAGCTCTGCCTAAACCAAACTATAATCGATAAAAAATATTCTTCTATCAGTAAATATCTAAAATTATGTAGGTATGGTTTAACGGCAATATTTAGATATTTTATAGATAAACGAATATTTTTTTTACTATTATCTACTATGGCCTGAATTAGGCAGGATTTAATTGAAGTATTAAAACTAATAAACACTATCTACACCAGCGATTTTCAAACTGGGGGGCACGCCTCCCTGGGGAGGCGCGAAAAGTTTAACACAATTGTAGCCACAGGTTTGCAGTTTGCAAATGCATAGTTTATAAAACGGCCGCTAGTTATAAACTACATAAAAAACAGTCCTATCAAAGGTTGTTTGCAAACCTGTCTAAAAATATGGAGTCGAATTTTATAAAACCTACCTCACTTGAAAAGCGCGCTGGCTATCTCGTGAACAAAAATAATGTTGAAATTTAAGGCAAATTTGTTTAGGAACGATAATTTTGTTGTTGAAATTTAAAAAAAAAATGAGTGAATAAATCAATGCAAGAACCACTAATGCATTCACTGATTTAAAAAGATAAAGTGAAGGTATTCATAAAAATTGGAGATTTGGAAATCAAAATTACAAAAAAAATAAGTCAAGTTAGCTAGTCAAGCAAGTCAAGTCAATAAATAAGCCATGTTTCCACTTTTATAAATGATTTCTGCACCAGATATATTGAAGCAAATAAAAATCTATGGTTAGTTTGCTAATGCACGTTACATTATTGTTATACGTTGTTACGTTACATGCATTATTTTATTAATAGTAAAAAAAGTCGCCTGCAGCGCTGCTTTATTTCAGGTTTATTAAATATTTTAAATAATATGTGGTTATGCGTTCCAATTTGATGTGATATCAATATGATAACTGATAATATATACTTAAATGATAACTCCCGTGTATAATTTAGGAAACACTACTTTAGAGCACCACACTGCCCTTAACCTCTGCGATAGATAGGTGGGCCCGCCAAAGATTCTGGCGTGGGGTCCCGCTTCGGGATATGGGGACCCATGATATAATCCATTTGTCAATGAAGGATGATGAATTTGGATTGACTACTATTGAAATCTATTGTGCTAAAAAACAACCACATTCATCGCATGAAAAACAAATTTATTTAAAATGAATATAATATAAGTGGTACCTAGTAAAACCTTGTTTATTTTTATATTTTTTTTTTCATTTTTGTATTAGTACCTACATTTTTGACTTGGTATTTAAAAATGTGTCTGTATTATTTATTGAAATAAAGGGGCGGGGAGGCGCGAAGATTTGATTTTTTTAAAAGGGAGGCGTAGTAACATAAAGTTTGGAAACCATTGATCTACACATCTACACGTCTTAGTCCAATAAGAGCAAATACGTCTGACTGTCAAAGTTAAGTGTGCACTATTTATGTCGAGTCTTAACAGCCTACCTCCACCCTTCGCCACTGATATATTCATATTTAAATATTTTATATAGGCAGCGACTGTCCATCAATAATTATCTACAGTTAGTAACATTGAAATAAAAACTCACCACAATTGCCATGGACCCTGACATTCCTACAATGAATCTGGCTATAATCAAACTGACAGGTGATGTCACGTAAATGGTCATCCCCTAAAAATACATAACATTTATAAATTTACAAGAATATTACATCAATAACATAATATTATCGTTACATCCATCCAAATACGTTGTAATCCGTTAATATGTCACCCTCTTCACAGTGGTGAGTAGTGGCACACCCATGATTTAATATTGGGGGGGGGGGGGCAAGGAGGAGAATGTAAATTAGTCCCATAGGCTCTTTTTCTTCTTAATATAATTATTTTTACATATTTTCACAATATAAATTGGAGGCATAACGGCGGTAACCGTTGAGCGTGTCATCAGCGACTGGTGGATTGGAAGTGACTAACAGCGACCATGCTGGACATGTGCTCCTAGTATGCTAAAACATTACTCAAATATTATCGGCTGTGCTATCTGCTTGGTCTAGAGAGCTACAATATTTATGCCGAATTCCACTGAAAAAAAATGTTCTTCTGACTTACTTTTTTTAGTATTAAAGCTAATTTATGATATGTGTTTATCACACTTATCTGGTCAACCCGACACGCCGGGCCCCCAGGCTAGAGCCCTGTCAGCCCTCCCCAGCCATGACCTAAACCACTCCGGAATTCGGGTGGACACCAAGATTTTTTTGACAGTTCCATTAAGGATTGGGTTTCTCCCGACATTGGTGTTTCGAAATTTTTATGTTGCAAATTAAAATCATTTTTTTGCAGTGTTTTTATTTACTCACCTGACTTGGGCCATTGTGAAGGCCAGCATTACACGGTGCAAGACCCCGCAGTGGGAGGGGCTGGGGGAGAATGGGGGCCCAATTTTAAATGCAAATAGAAATTCGCAATTGGTAACCGTTTCAAAATAAAATTAAGTTCATTATTCCTGGTGCAATATCCAATTTCAATCAAAGCATGACACTGCCGTACTTAGATTTACAAATTCCAATTTATCAACACTATCTATAAAGCATATAAAATAATAAAATTGAAGTTTATCGAAATATTTAGGTACATGGAGATATTTTAGGGTGAGGATGTTGGTAATGAATAGACCGGAGGTTGTTGAGTGGAGTTGAGCGCGTTTATTTACTGATAAATGAATACAATGACAGGTGTGAAGTTAACCGTGCAACGTGCAAAGTAACGCGGTGAGGTCTGATCAGTCCGAGGCGTACTGATAGTGAGTACCACCGTCCGAGGCGTGTTGGCAGAGTGCCATATTCCACCAACTGTGACTCGATATTTATTGAAATTATTCAATAAATTGCGGCAATTTTTATGTAGGTCACAATTTGGGTAATATGCTGACTGTCGCTTTGCTGTCACTTGGCAGCGTTTCGCTGACAAGGCTTGGGGTTGTCGACCCTCACCAGCGTATGTCACACTTGCAGAATGACGTGCTGACCGTCGATGAAGTGATATGCGCTAATTATCGTGATAATGATCGTGAATCACGGAGCATTTGCTGATACGGCCTGGGGTTGTTGACTCCCATTTATTATATTATAACAATGTACACAAGTTTAAAACAACCCGCTGAAATATTTGCACTAACAGAAGGTTTATGTACCTACCTAGACCCATTTAAGCAAATAAAACAAGACAAGAAGAAAAGTTTCTTGGACATCTTTGATGTACAATAATTTTTACTGCCTACCCAATATGAATTTTGTGGAATAATATTATTTAAAAATATGGTAAGTATGTGGTATGTGGTATACGATATTATAATATAGTCACTTACTAATCCAATTACCCCTGGTAAAGCAATAATCAAAGTCGATTTTCTTCTCCCAATCATGTCTACTAAGTACTGGGACAGGAGACATCCTGGCGTTGCGCCAAGAGCACATACTGATGCAATCCAAGAACAGTCCTCCTGAAAAGATGAAGAATTGTATTAATACACTGTTGATTACCTACCTGTCCTGATACAATTGAACATTCTCACGAAACTGACCAAAATAAATAAAACAATGGCTGGTTTAAGGACTTGGAGGCTTGAGGCACTGATTTATTTTGAGTCCCCTTGATGAAAAAAAAATAAAACCATAAATTCCAACTAGGTACCAATGTACCTAGTAAAAATAACAATTTATATTATATCTCTTAGAATCATATTGTTTTTAACAGAAAATTAAAGCGATAACTTAATAATGTCATTGGCGATAACACATATTATGAGTATTATGTACTTACTTTAATTTATTTTTTGTGTAAAGTACATATCTGTTTGAGTTATAAATAGGCTTTTGGTATTATTTTATATACAATTTGTGAGAAATACGCATAAGATTTTGGTATACTAAACTTAATATGTGTCTAATGTAATATAATATATGTGTTTCGAGGTCCCCTTTTAAATTTCCTGAGGAATCGATTGCAGCGTTTGCATCAAATAAACCCGCCACTGATTAATAATACAATAATAATTATGTAATATTTTTTTTGGTATGTAGGTACACTTCATAAGTAGTAAATAAAGATAATGTGTAGGAAACCTTTACTCTTTCAAAGTTCTTTATATATGATCGTAACCGAACAACCAGGGAACTCAGAAATAATGGGAACTGAAATACCTAACGGATGTGGAGTAACAGGCAACCGATCTCGAGTATGGAATAATATGGGATAAACGTAAACACGTGTCAAAAATACGCTTGTCCTTCGTTCTAACAAATGCTATCGGTTTATGCACTCACTCGCATTCAATATTAGTGTATTTCAAGGTTGGTTGCAAACCACATTATTGCACGTCCATAATGTGTGGTTCATTTTCGTAGGACACTAGGACAAAACCTGCGTCAAAATGTGGTGTATTGTAGCATATCTGAATTATATTTATTAATCTGTTCTGTTCGAACAACTGAACTGAAACTCACATAAAGATGTCGATGTTGCATATGAAGATGGAACTTCCCATAACAAAATAGTTGAAGCAAAAAATATCAGTTTGACATTTATTTCCAAGTTGCTATGAAACAAACAATCCATATTATTTTGACATTTGCAATATCCAATGAATGTTAGTGACAGGGGTGAACTCATATTTTAATATGCAAAATTATCGTCACTTTAAAAAATATATATTATTCAATTTTATTTATCATAGGTAAGTTTAAATTCAAAAGATGCCGCAAGACGAAACCTGATTTAATAAAAACGGTTCAATTTACATATAGTTCGAAATTATATTATAATTAAATAAATTTAATTTAATAAATTAGCGAGATATACTGGTAGCGAACTTAATCATTAGACTGGGTTTTTTCCTGCTTCATTTCAATATATTTAAGCTCTATCTCTGCCGGTATCTTCAACATCTTTGACCCTGCCCGATTTTGATAATATTATTGTCAATTATTCTATATTGTACAAAAATATTTGAGAATTCATATACAGACTTTATCAATATTCAACACTAATATCAGCGTCAAAATACCGTTTTCTACATGGGTATTCCTCGATTATTTTGGGCATTTCCGAAAGGTCAGACATCAATACCCTAATGAAACAATTACACAACAATCTCAGTATAATAAATTAATTATATTAATTTAATTTAATAAAACGCATTTTTTTTGTCGTAATTATTCCACTTTATTTAATAACTAATAACTGCGCATCTATTCTATACGCAAGACTGCTATCGGCGGCTATCGAGGATAGTTTATCATGTTTATGTATTGAGGGTTATAATTTTTACAATAAGTTAGCCGTCTAAACTGTCAAAACTGTCTATCTCGCTCGCCGTCCGACATGTCCATGCGGAGGGGAGATTCAGAATGCCAACCACATCCTCTGGGAATGTCTTAGAATGTGCTCCGAACGGGAGGAGATGCTCAGGTCTGTCCAACCAGCTGTTGGGCCCATCGGGCCGTCCGACTTGGTTGCTACTAAGGCCAATTATCGTGCATTTAAAAATTTTGCGGCGTCTTACTGCGGGCGTGAAGATCTCTTCACATAATTTTTACTGTCCGTATGATTAGCTTCATTATTTTGTTTTATATACACTAGAATCATTTTTATTTTCATAACTTCCCTGTGTTCTTCTCTCCCCGGCACTTTGCATTAGAAAGTAACTTTAAACTCAGTCAGAGCTCACTTTGAGCGTAGCAACCTTAGTCCTGGGCATCTCCTCCTAGGGCATTCCCGGCCTAAAACTTAACTAGATGCTTCACATCGCCAATGTAGGGCCTCGATTAAGACCGGGTGTGTTGCGTGGCGGGTTTTGGTTTGAAGGGATTAACTTCAATATCTCGCTCTAAAAGTTAACTCAGTCAAGAGAGGTGCTGTTAAAACATAGCACTTATTGTAACAATTATAATACCTCAATACATCAATAATATGATGTTGTGTAGTGAAACTTGAGTATAGAATAATTGCGCTGGACCGGTTTCGTCCGCCTGTGTTATTGGTTTACATTTTGGTTTTATAATTAAGAATGTTTCGTTTTAGTGTCCTTTTAATGGGGTATTATGAAATATTAATATGCAATTTCATTCATTTTAATTACTAAGTGTTATTGACATAATATTTGATAGGATACTTCAATGTATTGGTTGATTATTTTTGTTACTCTTTGAATTTGTTATTATAAATGCCTATTGTGTTGAATATTCCTTAGTTGAAAATGTCCGTCTGACGCGGACGAAACCGGTCCATTATTATATACACAAGACTGCTATCGGCCGCTACGGCAGCTATCTAGGGTAGGTGGCGGCTCTCGTGGTGCAGTGGGTAAGGCGCTCGCCTTCCACCCGAGAGTTCCTGGGTTCGATTCCCGGTCATGACAAAAACATTTATGTGTTTTTCTCAAAGCCTGGGTGTTTGTGATTGTTCAAATTACTAACAACCACCTTGTACGAAAAAGCAAGGACATGGTTATTAATAATTCTAAAAAAAAAATCTAGGGTAGGTTTTATATCGAAGCATGTATTAGCACTTATTGTAACAATTAGTTCATTAAGTTAGCCGTCTAAACAGTCAAAACTGTCGAACTCGCTCTAAAATTTAGCTAGCCACGAGAGCATAGAACTTATTGTAACTAACTTATAGTAATTGTTACAATCAGTGCTAATACTTCGATACAAACCTACCCTAGATAGCTGCCATCGCGGCCGATAGAAGTCTTGTGTACAGAATAGATGCGCATATATTAAATAAAGTGGAATAATTAAGTAGGTACGATAATAAAAAAATCGTTTTATTAAATTAAATTAATAATACAATGCATTTCCACCATGAATAAAATTGACAGTTAACACAAATAAATTATCTTATAATATGTTTGTGGACTTGTAGCTTATAGCACTACTTGTGTGTCTTAATAAAAAAAATACAGAAATAGTCTAATAAAACGTCGAATCAGACAAGAATAAAACTAAGCTCCTGCAATCAAAATAATATACAGTTGCTTAGTGAAAGTAAACAACACATACTTCGTATTAGTGCAGGATCCCATAGACTTTTCGTATACATAATATGCGGAACGCATTCTGACAATTGGAATAGGTTCTAGGGGTCACCAAGATATATAATGTCGATGTTGCCAGGCGAAATTAGTGGTCAATTTTTTTTTATTGAGGTTTTAATTTTTTTTCTTATAACCCACCAAAAATTGTTCTGAGTTCTTCAATAAAACCAAGACCGAATCAGGGATTGATTGATAATGCAATAATTGTACCATGCCATCGGCACGGTCGTAGAACGGTTCGTCCCATTTGAAAAAATAAAAATAGCGGGTACTGCAATGTATTCAAAATTATCGATTCTTAGGATCCTCCTTGGCTTAAATTTTTTTTATTTAGTAGCATTTTTGTATAGAATCACCCAAATTGCTTTTTTTACCATATTATATGCATATGACATTAGTTTTAGTATTATGGTTAATACAGAAACTCTGTTGGTTGCACATATAGGTATGTGAATAAATGAAATCACGATAACCACTAACCACACTAAGTACACATTTATTAAAAAAAAAAGAAGCAACAAGTCAAGTGTTCAAACTGCTTTAAGTATCATGATCACAGTTTTTACAAACACTAGGTACTTACACATTTGCACAATGATATACATGTCAAAGCCGATTTCTTATAACTACATGATAATGTACGGCAGTTAGAATTACATTTGCATGGCTTAACTAAATAATTTGGTAGAGGTTCATTCGTCATTTGACTTGGATACAAATTATTTTCTCGTAACTCAAAGCCAAGTTGTAGGAAATCAGTAGGCTCAATAGTGTATCAGATGAGCTTTTCCATAAATAAACTTTTGCTGAAGCCCTTAAACAGTGTTAATACTTATAATATGTAAGCCTTGACGATTGTCCCTTAGATGTGCTGGATTAATTGCAAAGATTCTTTTGTGAGCCCTCAAAATAAATTATAGCTTGTTAAATTTATTTGCAAAAATGCTCCCACATTTGCAAAAATCAACGAAGAAAGTGAGCTGTAGATTTGTGGTGGATTTGTCGACCCCACACAATGGTTTAAATTGTAGTGATCAATTTTCAATGACGCCATTGATTTAAAATCAAAATCATTAGATTCTAGAGTGAACTCTAGATCCTAGAATGTTCTGTCATATATTTCATGCTGTAAAAATGCAAAGTTTGGAGATTAACACAGTCCCGATAAAGATGTTTAAATCTTAGGCATTTATTTCTGTAATAAACTTGCAACGATTGGTTGTCGTGGATTATGGTTTGAGGGATCTCAAAAGAAATCCCGTGTTTTAGGATGCCATTTGGCAGCTGAATCTCTTGGTGAAAATAAATGTAATATTTTGCCAGTATTACATTCTTTAACCGGCTGCGACACCACTAGTTGCATAGGTACAAAAAAACAAGCTTTAACCATCTCGTCAAAGAGTTTTGTTCAGGATGCACTTTCAGCTTTAGGAAATGGATTGTTGGAGACCACAGCAGTTTCAAGACGTGGACAATTTTGCAATTACATACTTATTATACAGTAAGTAGTAAACAAAAAACAACAGCGGATGAACTTCGATATAAATTTATTTCCCAAAATATTGGATTTAGTTTAAATTTGTCAAGAGTGATATGCACATAAATGATTCATTGTATTTACACTGTTTAAAGGCTTCAGCACAAGTTTATTTATGGAAAAGCTCATCTGATCCACTATTTGTAGTTCTAACTGCCGTACACTATCATGTAGTTATAAGAAATCGGCTTTGACATGTATATCATTGTGCAAATGTGTAAGTACCTAGTGTTTGTAAAAACTGTGATCATGATACTTAAAGCAGTTTGAACACTTGACTTGTTTCTTTTCTTTAATAAATGTGTACTTAGTGTGGTTAGTGGTTATCGTGATTTCATTTATTCACCTACCTATATATGCAACCTACACTGTTTCTGGATTAACCATCATACTAAAACTAATGCCATATGCATATAATATGGTATTCACCTACCTATATAATATGCAACCTACACTGTTTCTGGATCAACCATAATACTAAAACTAATGTCATATGCATATAATATGGTAAAGAAAGCAATCTGGGTGATTCTATACACAAATGCTACTAAATAAAATAATTTAAGCCAAGGAGGGTCCTAAGAATCGATAATTTTGAACACATTGCACTACCCGCTATTTTTATTTTTTCAAATGGGACGAACCGTTCTACGACCATGCCGATGGCATGGTACAATTATTGCATTTTCAATCAATCCCTGATTCGGTCTTGGTTTTATTGAAGAACTCAGAACAATTTTTGGTGGGTTATAAGAAAAAAAATTAAAACCTCAATAAAAAAAAATTGACCCCTAATATCGCCTGGCAACATCGACATTATATATCTTGGTGACCCCTAGAACCCATTCCAATTGTCAGAATGCGTTCCGCATATTATGTATACGACAAGTCTATGGGATCCTGCACTATATTACATATAATAAAATTGTATTTGAATAGAGCGTGACATACTTTAATTACATAGGTACCTATTGTATTTTTACGGCTTTCCAAGAAATGGCTTAAGCTCCTTACATTTAACTAATTAAAATATTTAAGGTGAAATAATTTAATACCTTCCTACTTGTTATTTAATATAATCAGTGGCGTGCGGTTATTGTTTCTATTAGAGATTATATTTAAAAATATACCTACAATAATAATTTATGACAAAAGCGCGAATCAAATATGATTTGCATGTCGCCTACTTAACTGTCACGCTGTCGCGGCGACAAATTTAATCTATAGTTTCGTCATTTTGCAAAATATTTTGAACGATCACTATCTCTGTAAATTCACTGAAGAATGACACTGATGAAGTGTGCCAACGAAAATATATTAGTAATTTGAATTATTATTAATTATCCATGCTAATTTCAATTAATTTTAACAGTTTCTACATATGCGTGCGTTAAAATTACTTGAAAATTGACAACCAAATGTCATATTTTGAACAGAACCCAACCTGCAGACCATAGATAATAGACAACATCTAAAAAGAAAAAACGTGATTTTGACATCACAGTCGAAAAGTGTAGGCATGTAGAAGATGATAAAAACGTTCATTCAGTCATGCAGGTGTCGATGCAGTGCAGTACAACGTGAGGTGACCTTATTGTTGTTCTGATGATTTCGACAGATTTTGCTAACTAACAATGTTCGTTTAAACTAGTTTAAAGGTTCAAAATGTGCTACGGGATGGAAGCATCAGTCTGATAACATTTTGAACATCAAGAAAAACGAGATTACACACTTTTCCCGTAGCGGCAGCTTACTATGACGTCACGTGACATATTGACTGAAACCAACGAAAGTTATATAAAAATTCAACAAAATCCCTCAAACAGCGGCGGCTCCTCTAATACCATGCAAGTGCTACGAACTGCCTGCATTTTTGAACACATCGCTCAACTTTTCATTGTTATTTATACGTGTATCACTCACTTCGCGAAGGAGAGCATGTAGCAGTATTATGAACAATACTCCGTTTATGAGCGCAAAGCGATTGCGATCCAAATAGATTTTCAGTTTGCACAGGATACAATGAGGTCATTGTATACTACTTAAATGGTGGCCGAATTTTCCTGTAATGCATGGCTCGAAATGGACCGGAGCGCACCGGAGCGCCGTTCCGGTTCGTGACATCGATAAAATTATCGCTCCGTCTCGTGGGAAAAATATTTTGACCGTCTGCGCTAGATAGGCCATATAATAGAAAATTTAACTATGTAAATATCGTCAGAAAATTGTCGAGCGCTCCGGTTCGTAAACTTTTCCATTTCGAGCGCTGCTGTAATGGTGTTTTGTGTAGAATTTTTACACACTTTTAGATCGGCGCACGAAACGAAGGACTCTAGAAACAAAAACGCCAGTTTCTGTTTTATAACAATGTTGGCGAGTTAATTTTTAACAATTTTACAGTTAACATATTAAATTTAATGAATCGACAATATTTTACGAAAATGCAAACTGCTGCGTTTATTTCTAAGCCACTCAAATACATTCAAAATAATAAAAAAAACACATCAGCGGTTATTTCTTTGGCTGACGCATTATTCGCTCGGAGCGTAAAGCCATAAACTGTGACATTTATATTTCTTTATTGATATTAAATCATTCTAGCTGTTCAAATACTTTTTTGTTAAATATTATAAATAAACAAAGACATATTTAATTTACCTTCTGAGAAGTCGGTAAGAGAACACGGCAGCCTTCGGTGATTGAGGTAATCATGATAAGACGCTTTACGACCTTACGTGGCTAGGACACGTATTCCGGATGTCGCCAAAGAGTTTTAAACTTCGTACCCTTATGGCACAGCCTCAAGGGTTCCGTCGCCATGGCCGGCCCGCCCTCACCCTGCAGCGGTACCACAAAGGCGACCTACGTGCTGAAGGTCTGACATGGCGGGAGGCGCAAGAGTTGGCGATGGACCGAGGAAAGTGGCGCGAACTTGTGCTTGCCCTATGCCCCAATGCTGGGTCGTGACAGGGTGAAAGAAGAAGATCTTCTCTATATAGAAGGAAAACGATTGCGCACTACCAGAAAATGCTATTCAGAAGACCACCGGCCGCCACTGCCCTCAAATATATCTACTGCTTATAGAATTGTCGCGATGAATAATAATAATTAACATATTATTATTTCGAAAAAGAAAACATTCTTGGCAAATATTTTCAATTATTCTATAACTACGCATTGAATTTGAGATAGACTTTTCTGCACCCGGACTTATTCGTATTAAATCTATAATAGGTATTTGTAAATAGGTTGCTATAAAATAATATTGTAAATTGATTTCAATAGCAATATTATTTATTGATATGTACCTACTTCTTTTTTCTATATGTTTCAACGAATACCGGTATTCAATGAGAAATAACGAAACGGCGGTATTGATAAATTCATTCAGTATTTATGCGGTTATGTCAATTATGTGATTCATTGGCATTTCAATGCACGTTATAAGTTGGTTTATCGACTTTGTTTTGCAGTTGATAAACTCAGTGACGTCCCGTAGGGGTAGGCAAATTGAGCGTCGCTTGGGGGCGGCAGTTACTCGAAAGGCGGCAAATCGAGGAGAATCATTAAATATATATAGGAATAGGTACCTAAACTTAGTAATAACGGAAATATCTTTCCATTAAAAAATTCAGCTCACTGGTTGGAAACAAAATGTATTAATTAGCATAAAAAGTTTAACAAGACTATTTTTTTCGTCGGGGTCGCGATGTCTAGTTTACTTCCGTTGTCTTTGGATATCACTCCTTGATGACCACCAATGACACGTGCAGATTTGCAAATTATATTTGAATTGTAGGTAGATACATACTTAGGTACCTAATTAATTTATCCAAATATTTTTGTCAGTCATTCGCGAGTTTTGAAAGTTGTCAGGTGTATTTTTCAACTGAAACCGTGGACTCCCAATGTTGTCTATTGAAGTAGAAATGGGATTTAAACAAAATTTTGTGGTAGATATTTTGTTAATAATGTATTTCTTAGATATTGAAGTCATGAAAGGATAATACAAAATACTGTATAATGGGGTGGCATTTTGTCTAGGGACGTTACTGGATAAACTGATAAAGGATTGGTGTCTTTCTGCGTAATAATGGTTACATAATATTATAAATTATAACATATAATGTTCCCGAAGTGCTTACTTTGGTTACTTGGAGATCAGTTTCACCCCCTAGTAACTTTGGAAGATTAGGAGACGGCCATCCAAGTGAAATCCCTTGCAATATCATAGTCAGTGAAACTGAAAGTAAACAAAAACATATTTTTCTATAAGTCAGCACCAGGACATTTTAAAAATCAATTTATAACAATATTATATCGTACCAAATTAGTGACGTGCGCTACTGGGTCAGAATTTACAAAAAAACATCCCCCGAAACATTTATATGCGCTCCTTATGCCGAAAAATTAAATCTTAAATTTATATTTTTTAAAGTTTCTGAATCCGTGAATTGTGCACGTAATACACAAATAAAATATTTATCTAGACCTAAACTCTTAGAGCGGCATGCACAATCTAAGATTTTGATCCTAAGGATAAGTCGCCGAAAAGCATGACTTAACTATAGACAATCCTGAGTATAGAGTTAAGGAATCCTTAACCATAGACTACTTTTGTTATGAACACGCCCCCTTCTGTATTACCATTTACCACTGACAGCTGCTGTCAAAATAAATTCGCATGTCTATAATATAAAACAGTCCATACACTCAAATTCATTCAACAATGTATCTCAATATGGATATTGATAGTGTTGATTCGTTTGGCATGTACTTGCAGAATATTATTTTACTTTTATACGCCAGCCCGCAGAAATACAAGATGCCAGATGATAGAATGACACTTGACGCTAGTGTTATCATATTAAAAAAATATCTTGCGGTGCCTGTGGAATCACGTATAATGACTTATAACGGTAACATAAGAGTATTATAATTAAATATTAATATGTATAACTGCATTTATAAAATGCAGTCGTCATATTTTTGTCATCGTTTAACAATTATAAAATAATTTACCTAAACTATAGGAAAGAGAATTTTTAAATATGGTATTATTTTCAATAGAAATGATCTTAACTAAGGACAATGTTAATGCATAGTGTTTTCTGCTAAGGAAATTTTAGTTATGACAAATGTTTCTGCATTCCGCCTTTACTTTACTATTAGGAACACGCCAAGCGGGTGAGTTGGGGGTGCGAAACGCCAGGGTGGCAGGATTCAGGTTGTAGCATAAGTCCGAAAAATTAAAAGGAAATATACAAATTTAAAATTACCTAGTATATTCTTATTAAGGCGCTTAAAATCTCCGGTATATAACTAATTCATCACAATATTAAAGTTGTTATATACAGAAACAGTGAAAAACATTCTTTCAAAGTCCCAATAGGATGGATAAGTGCATAGTATTATAAACAGTATATCATTGTGTGTAATTACGGGGCGTCAGAAGAGGAACTGAATAATAAATTCACAATATTTAAATACTTAATAAAAAAAAATCACAAGTTTGATTCACGGATAGTAAAAACAGTCGCCTGCGGCATAATTGTCATTCGTCTCATTAAACTTTTATTTTAACAAATTGTCCTCGGTTAGGTTATTTCAAATCGGTACACGATATAATTCAGATATATACTAAGTATAAATTTAATAATTTTTGTAACCATATTACTTAAATTTGTTATGATTTCTTATATACTTTCAATAAAAAAATCAATTATATGTTGGGGAGGAGAGAGGGGGAGATTTCTTGGTGTGTATCTTTTTACAATATATTATATATATGCTAAAAACACAGGAGTCCAATGTTCCCTGTAAGGTGTGCGCGTGTGCGCGCACACATCTACCAAAATGTGTCCGCACACATGTTTTCATCCCCCGCACAGTCCTCACACAAAAATATTGTAAAATAAAGTTTCCTTTGCCAGATTTTAGTTTTGCTCGAATGCACAAAACTATCACATGCACAATTCTTCGATTCATAAAAATGTCAAAAAGGAAAGGATGTGATTATTTCAAATGCGATCATTAAGAAGAAACCCTGCGATAAATTTAAATTGGAATGGCTCTCTGAAATCGTTGAACCAGAAATACCATCTTCAATGCATTCGCAAAAAGTAAGAATTGGTGATATTATATCTGTTTATTAGCAAATAGATGATATGTACTGTTTAAAAAAAATCGGTTAGGTACATGTTCAAACACGCGCGTTAATATCATTTTACTCCCTACTTCAATTATAGTTTGTCAATTTATGGCTACGGCCGTATGTTGTAGCTTAACCACTTGGGAATGCCAAAAGAAATGGCGTATTTCAAAAAAACACTACCTTATTCTTAGGTCAATAATTATTATAAAGCAATCATTATTCGTAGGATGTTTATCACACTTGAATGGTTAAAGACATAGCTTATAATGAGTATCTTTAGAATTATCTTCAAATGTGTTAATCTTGTCCATTTTTTGAATAATAAAATGCCTAATTCTTGTCAAATTTGGGATCACAGAGATTATCAATATATTTTTTTATCGTAAATATTTCACTATAATAATGTCGATATAAATTATACTGATGGTTAAAAATTAACGTAAAAATTGACGTTTAAAAATTAATAAATGTAAAAAACCTTAACACCACTGCACATTTATGTACTGAAATATGACTATATTCTAAAACATTAGAGCGAGAGGTTTAAAAGAATACTATTTTATGTAATAAAAATACTTTATGCAATCATCAAATGTTTAAAATAAATATAAGTGATAATAAGGCTTCAAAATTATAAAAATAGATTATCTACAACGTTTGAGGAATGTTCAGGCTAATGCTTTGAAAATAACATAAAATCTCTATTTTGACCTTCGTTGGGCATGTCCTCCCTTAAAACGGATTTTTTGGCGAGTCTTGGTTTCATTTCATTTCACATTGACTGCTGACTTGATAATTAATTTTTAATTATCACATTTAAATTGCATGCTAATTATATCGAATGGCCACCTAATCGTTGATGAAAGAACGGATATACGAGCAAGACGAATCTGTGCAAAAAATACTAATTTTGTACGTCAAATATCGATAAAATCACTGAAATTAATAAATACCTTAAAAATATAAGTTTTAATGAAAAATTGTACGTGCGTGTTTGTGGAGGGGGGGTGGTTACCGCACCGGGTGATGGTCCGACTGCTACTGATCCGCACACACAATAAAAAAATTAGAGGGAACGTTGCACAGGACCTATTTGTAGACAGCCAGCTAGCTACCAAGGCCCAATATTTAGCAATAAACACCCCAAAAAGAACCGCCCCGCCGCTTGCTTTCATAAATTTATTATTTATGATGAGATAATATATGACTAATAATTGAACTAATTAATAAATACATCCATTTTTTTCCAGATGCATGTTGAAAAAACAATATTGATAAAAATCGTAAAATCATCGGTGATATTTTGTATGGTTATTTATTTTTGTATATTTATTGTTATTGTTATTCAACGTTGAATTTGTGGTAATTTAAACTCCCCTTTGTCACAATTATTATATTTTATTCAAAACCGTCATCAGGTCCATATTGACCGAATGTTTGGTCTTAAAAAACGAAACTGGATATCTTTCAAACGAATGTATTGACAACACGGTCTTCGGAGATGTATGTGAGCTATAACAGTCACGAAGTAAGTATCTATACGCGTTGTATAATGTAAATTGTACGTAAAACATTTTACAGTGGCAAGTTCGCCGTGAGCTTTCTTTTCGTTAAGAGATGGCCGTATACTATATGGTCTCCATTTTTATTAGATTCAATATGAACATTAGATTCAATTTTCATAGCTAATTTTGGCAAAATTCATGAATTCAAGAATGAAAACCTAACCTAACCTAACCTAACAATAATCAAGTATTTCGGCTATTTAAAAAAAAATTACCTACTAACTGCTGTCTTTCTGTAAAGTATAAATTAAACAAGAACCGTATTTTATTTAGACATGTATTTTATGTCAGTACTATACGCATGGCCTCCACAAGGGGGAGGGGGGCTGACAGGGCTCTAGCCTGAGGGCCCGGGCTCAGGAGGGGCCCGGCGAGCCGAGTCGACCAGATAACTGAAATAAACACACATCGGCAATTTACTTTAATAATAAAAAAAACTCTCCTGCGGCGCTATTTTCCTTTTAATAATATTATTATTAAAAATACAATTTTTAATTGTGTATCAATACTCGACAACTTTATAATTCAAATGGATGTACATATATATACAAAAAAACACTAAATATACACATTAATTTTATCGCATACACCATTTGGAAAACGCTACTGTAGAGCATCACACTGCCTTTATCCTTAGCGATAGGTAGCGGGGCCCGCCGAAGATTCTAGCCTGGGGGCCCGCTTCATGATGTCGGGGCCATGACTATATGACCCAAAGAGGTTGGACGGTCTTTAATATACGGCTATATTTCCGATACAACATTTCACGGTGAAGTGTGACTCGACGAACTACATACGTACAAGTTTCCGGACACGGTATAATGATCCCCTGTCGTCTCAGACGTGACAGTGTGGAGACTCCGTTGGGCAGGCCATGTCTCAAGAATGGAAGACACCCAGGCGCGCATACTTAAAAACGGTACCAAGGGGAAAACAATGGAAGACATACAACGAGGATTGAACAAAGATATGACGAAAGATTCTCCGTTGTCCCCCGAAAAATGTGGCCATCACAGAACAGATAATTATTTATTATTTCTGAGTTCTCTGGTGGCCATCCATTATACGACGTGACTCTTAAAACAACAGAGTGTGGTTAAATTTATTTAAAATAAGCCAAAGACAGTATTGTATTAGTCAATGTTATGGAATATTGTCAAATTGTAAACAGCTAATATTGACTATTATTATACACACTGTAAACAGGACCAAGGTGTGAATAAATAATTATTAGTGGAATAAGCGATCTATCGAAAATGTACGAGAAGGAGCGATAATTTTACCGATTTCACGAACAGGAACGGCGCTCCGGTCCATTTCGAGCCCTGAGTGATTCACATTATTTTCATCAGTATCCCCGTTTTATTAATTTTGTAATTGTTCGCTGGCTACAAAAGGAAAAAGTGTGACGGATAATGATGATAATAAAATATGATCTCTCCAAAGTCTTGACTTACCTATTAATATTTTTAATTAAATATGTACACAGCAAATAATTCGTCCATTCTCCACTTATACATTGTAACATTACCTACGTGCATATGTATAAGATTAAACTCCATGCTAGCATTCATAGAATTTCTTTATCAATAAGGAAAATTTTGATTTTTTTCAAGTCCGATTTTTCCAACCAGATTTTGCTGGTGTATTTATAATACGGTTATAAACCATTTCACCGTGGCACAGTTCGCCGTGAGCTTTCTATCGGAAAGAGATGACCGTTTACTATACGGTCTCCAATTTTATTAGATTCATTACTATTTAAATTCATTCATTATTATTACAGATTTTATTAGATTTATTAGATACAGAGGGTTGGAGCGGACTCTTTTTGAGTTGCTCCGCTCCGGGATACTTGCCCCAGCTCTGCTCCAGGGTCTGCTCCGCTCCAGGTAAAAAATTATAATATGTATTATGTATACAAATTAAAAAAATAAAAAATAAGTAGTTTTGAAATAAGGTTTATTATTCGTCCTTTTCATTATTAAAACACATTGATCGCCAACTAAATAGTTAAAAAATGATTATTTGTTTCTAGGGTATTATTTGATAGGTTATGAAAGACTATAATGTTTTTTTTTCATTTTGATGATTTTTTACGTAAATATTGGTTTTTATGATGTGCCGGCCACATGTGTCCGTCGCGGCGCCAACAAGTTAATTTATTCTATTGCGCCGGGCCGGTCATTTCGCCGGTCACCTATCCATATGTGTTGACGAGAGCATGGTGCCATTTCGCAGTCGAATTATATTTAGATTTAGATAGTATAATAAACAGAAAAGGGACAAATACGGAATAAAAGTTTTCAAATTGGGTAGTATAATACCTGGATACACATAAACTGGAAATATGCGTATACATACCTTATAATCATTTTTGAAATTCTATTTTTTTATTATTTACATATTTTTTATAACTTACATTTTTATAATCTATTTAATTTTTATTTTTATATCAATAAAAACACATTTACAATTTAAAAGGAAAACTTTTTTTTTCATTATGTACATTCTTTACATTAGTGAGCCTATATTTTGTGACTGGGAAGACATATTTTCAGGACAAGTGGCAGTAATATACAGAAGGGCCATGCCGGTCACCGCGTATTGAAAAATGCACTGCGCGCGTGCCCGCCGACGCTGTAGAACAACTCTAATGCAGGTCTTCTTTTCCGGTCACCGGTGACCCCCATGGCGATCAACGTGTTAATTTAATTTAAAAAAAACCGCCAGCAAATCGTCTTTCATTATCTGCCTCTTCTGTCAAAAAAGTGAGGTTATTTATCACTCGGCAGTGTTGTCATATTTTAAATAATTCCAGTGTTGCAAAGTCTCAAATATAATATTTTTATTTTTATGATGATTTTAGGATGAACATTTAATAATAAAAATAACATCCGGAGCAGTGGAGCAGTATAAATTTTCGGTGCTCCGGGTATAACCCCATTGCTCCACTGCTCCGTGCTCCTGCTCCGAGCTCCGCTCCAACGCTCGATTAGATAAATGAAAAGGAATAGTAAATGTTTTTTTCACAAAATACTTTTAATAAGAAAATGTTAAGATTTTTGCAACTGGATTTTCCTTATCTTAAAAACCTACGGAAATGAATTGTCTACATTCTACACATTTATAACTTTCAAATGTATTTATTGACTTAGTGATTTTGCTGTTTTGTTACAAGAAAAAAATATTGTGTGTTCTACAGATTTGGCAAATTCATTGTGTGTACTCGGATTAATAAATTTGATTGTAAAAAAAATGTAGAGGGCACATCGTCATTGTCTACTGTGCACAGGGCCGACCCGTGACTCTTGTGTTGCCTTGAGAAAACGATATTTCAGCGCAGCCCGGTTGGGATTCTAATGGTTATGTTGTAATGATAATAATGAACATTCGTTTATAATGGAAGGCTTTCGGGCCCCTTACTCCAAACGGGAACAGGTAACAAAATGAATTCCTGGATTAGAATTACTGATACATGTTGATCAGGTAACGTAACCGAAAAAAACGATTTTTTTCCGTTCGGTACATGTTAAAACACGCGCGGTAACATAATCTTACTCCCTACTTCAGTTATAGTTTGTTAATTTATGGCTACGGCCGTATGTTCTAGCTTAACCACTGGGAAATGCCAATAGAAATGGCGTATTTCTAAAAATACTACCTTATTCTGAGGTCAATAATTATTATAAAACAATCATTATTCGTAGGATGTTTATCACATTTGAATAGTCAAAGTCATAGCGTATAATCAGTATCTTTAGAATTATCTGCAAATGTGGTAATCTTGCCCATTTTTTGAATAATAAAATGCCTAATTCTTGTCAAATTTGGGATCACAGAGATTATAAATATATTTTTTATGGTAAATATTTCACTATAATAATGTTAACATAAATTTTATTAATGGTTTTATAAATGCGTTTAAAAATTAATAAATTTAAAAAATCTTAACACCACTACACATTTATGTACTGAAATATGACTATATTCTAAAACATTAGAGCGAGAGGTTTAAAAGAATACTATTTTATGTAATAAAAATACTTTATGCAGTCATCAAATGTTTAAAATAAATATAAGTGATAATAAGGCTTCAAAATTATATAAATAGATTATCTACAACGTTTGAGGAATGTTCAGGCTAATGCTTTGAAAATAACATAAAATCTCTATTTTGACCTTCGTTGGGCATGTGGGCCAATGGAGAAGAGACAATGGGAAATCACTTTTGAATATACTATTCAGGCGCCCAAATGCACTCCATGCCAGTTTAGTTTTACCATAGTATTATGTATCCTTAGTATACCTAGTTCTAAACATTATTTAAACCTGTTTCAAGTAGTACATTTTTATGTCTTATAATTAAGAGTTGTGTGATCGGTATTTATTGGTGTTGGAAAATACGTTCATTATGTACTCTGTAGGGATTGCAATGGCGGTATTTAAAAACCAGTATACCAGTATTTATCAATACCGTTAAACCGGTTTTAAAAATCCATAATACCGGAATTTTTGGTAAATAAAGCACACTTGTTTACGTTTTTGAAAATTAATTATAAGTTATGTGGTGCCAAAATGCAAATATTATATTGACCGAATCCAACAGAGGTGAAATAATAATAAATCAAAATTCATCAAATATATTTTTTTTGTGATTTTACCGAGGCTTTGAATGCGACTCGCTGTCATATCGCCTCTTCTCTTCTTGAAGGGGATCCGTCGATCAGGTCCTCACTCCTATTCTGTTAAATAACTTTACAATTTTGCCTAGTTCTTCTATCTTACCCACCGCCAGGACACCCTTCAATTCGTCGACGTTCTCATAGATATCCGCAATTCGCAGCTGTACTCTGTGAAGTTCATATTTAGGGCATTGTAGTGCTATATGTACAATGACCTTAAAACATGACGTTCATCGCAGAGTTGCGATTCGCTTCTTCCCATGAGGACATCACATCTTTTGTTCATTGTGTGCCCTGTTCTTAGCCTCAGTATTAACTTAAGCTCATTCCTCGTCAAAGGGGACTCTACAAACCAGGGCACCTCTCGTGGTGATGGTAGAATAGACTTACTCCATTTCCCCTTTTCTAATGATGCCCTATGGTGAAAATCTACCCACATACTTTGGCCCATTTTCTTTATAGCCTCATTCCAGTCCAGGTTTTCTGATATCCACTGATATGGTACCCCTGAATGGCCAGCTTCCTTTGCCAGATCATCCGCCTTTTCATTGCCCTCAATACCCATGTGTCATCAAATAATATATCAATTATATAATTTATTGTCGCGATAAATTATCATAATATTATTTCGAAATAGAAAACACTGACTGTGCAAGTGTTCAATTTAAGAACTTTTGCTGCAGCCGGACTTATTTGCACTTGATGAACTAGTCTTTTTGAGGGATTTAGCTAAAATTATCAATATATTCAAATTACTTGTAAAAATCACCAGTTCTACAATATTATAATCAATACATAAAATAATAATAAAATAAAAAAGCCTTTTTATTTCATACAAACAAAAGTAAAAATGACAGTTAAATGACTATATATATATAAAACCTATGAATATATCTATTATGTATATATATATATATCTATCTATGGTTGTATTATCTACTTATTTTCTAGTTTATATAATATTAATTATTATTATTTTTATATTTTTGTATAATACATCTCTATATATATAAAAAACTCGTGTCACGATGTTTGTGGTCGAACTCCTCCGAAATGGCTCGACCGATTTTTATGAATTTTTTTATGTATATTTGTTAGGTATGATAATAGGTCAACAAGTATATTTCATATCGCTAGGTGATTAGGGTATCTCTATCCAGAAAATTTTTCTTTTATTTTTTTGACAATCTTTTTTTTGTATTTTTTTTTATTATTTGGTAAAAAAAATACCTATAACCCCAAATTTTCACCCTCCTACTCCCACCCTCCCATTTTTAAATCGCGATTTTATTATTTTCTATATATATAAAAATCTCGTGTCACGATGTTTGTGGTCGAACTCCTCCGAAATGGCTCGACCGATTTTTATGATTTTTTTATGTATATTTGTTAGGTATGAGAATAGGTCAACAAGTATATTTCATATCGCTAGGTGATTAGGGTATCTCTATCCAGAAAAATTTTCTTTTATTTTTTTGACAATCTTTTTTTTGTATTTTTTTTATTATTTGGCAAAAAAAATACCTATAACCCAAAATTTTCACCCTCCTACTCCCACCCTCCCATTTTCAAATCGCGATTTTATTATTTTTGTATGAACAAATTTAACCGTATTTCAAACAGAACGAAATTATTTATGTTGTTGAATGACAGATAGCGCTACGTCCGAGAAGAATTCAAGAGAAGCGTCGCGTCATTTTGACATTTCATTCGTCATATCACAACGCAGTGCGTGCAAAATTTTGTACGATTTATTTTAATTTATCTATTTCTATGTGCGTGTATTACAGTGCACAATGCCAGCAAGAAGCAAGGGGGGCCATTTGGGCCGTCGAACGAATAAAGCAACAAACATACGAAATAGTAGAGCAAAAAGAACAGACGAACAAATCCAACAAGATAACAAAAACGTGCGTGTAAGCATGTCGCAATTGCGTGCATCTCAATCACAAGAGGCACGAGCTGAACGAAATCAACAACGACAATTGGAACGGAGCCAAGCGCGCCGGTTCGTAGTTAACACGCGCAGAGCAAATGACCGACAACGCCAACAAGTACATCGAACATTAACATCCGCTTCGTTCCTTCATCTCGCATTCGAGTACGAGCCAGATATTGAAGATTCCGCTCATCCGAAAGTGCTGATTGGTGCTATGGACAAAGAATGTCCCCATTGTCATGCGCTCGAATTCAAACATGAGTCAGCCGGGATGTGTTGCGCATCAGGAAAAGTGCAACTACCAGAAATTGAGATACCACCAGAACCATTGAACGGCTTGCTCATCGGCACGGTTCCAGATTCAAACCTGTTCCTGAAGTCCATTCGCACATTCAATTCATGCTTCCAAAAGACTTTGTTCGGAGCAACAGAAATAGTTCACAATACTGCGGCAAATGGTCAACAATTCCATTCTACGTTCAAAATCAAAGGCCAAGTATACCACAAAGTAGGCTCATTGCTGCCAATGCCAAACGAACCACATACATTTTTACAAATCTACTTCATGGGCGCGGCGAGGACATCAATCATGTGGATGTACGTTGCGGCTACAATAGCCTCAATTTGCCTAATGCCATAACTGGACGCCCTGTTGAATGAGCACAATGAATTATTGAAATTCTTCAAAGCACACATGCACGAATTGCAAAGTGACAATCACGATATTGTCATCAATCCTGATAAAACACCAGCTGGAGAGCACGTATGTCGATTCAATGCGACTGTTGTTGACGACATTGCTGGAATCATGGTTGGCGACCGCACATCGACGCGAGAAATCGTGATTCGAAGAAGAAACAATAATCTGGAGTTCATCGCTGACACACACCGTTCATACGACGCTCTCCAATATCCGCTAATTTTCTGGAAGTCACAAGACGGATATTGCATAAACATTAAACAACGAGATCCGGTCACAGGTAATTCATTCATTATGAACATCATTAGTCATTTTGAATTGAGAAAATGAATGGTTGATATTTTTTGTTTTTATCGGCGGTCATCGTCTATAGCGCTCTATTCCTCTTTCTGTCATAGATCCAATCCCCACACACATACGATACATTCGTTATTTTTTATTTAACAACCAAAATATTCACTAGAAATAATTTATATGGCAGAACAACGTTTGCCGAGTCAGCTAGTATATATATATACTTATAGATTTTTTATTTTTGTATATAATACTATTAGATAATGTTTATAAATTAAACAATGATATGTAATTAATTAGTTTGTTTGGTTTGTAAGAACCCCTCTTCGGGTGAAGGCCTCCTCCAAAGTGTTAATCTCTGGCCTCTCTGGTTTCTTTCTCCATACCCGTTTGATTTCGTAGCTAAGTATTCGTCTTGTCTGGGTTGGCCTATTTTTGCATTTAGATCGCCCATTATTATAATAGCTTTTTTTACATTAATTGTATAAAAAGTATCAATTTCTTCTTCCTTTGCTACTATATCTGTTATACCTATGAAGTTTACTATGTTGTTCTTGTGTTTTTATGAATTAAGAATCCGACGCCATACTTTCCAGGTGTAAGTCCTATGTGACATAGAATATTCCTCTATCTTTGTTCCTTGAAGTCTCACTTCAGATATTCCGATTATGTCGAATTTTATATCTTTTATTGCCTCTCTGAATTCTATTAAGATCAATACATATTATTTTTTAAATGTCAACATCATAAATGTTGGTAGGTAGATTTTTGCTGTAACATAATGTTTCAAAGATATATTAATCGCCATATTTACTGATAAGCACATATTTCTGTATTAATACTTTACCCGGGCTAGGTGTACCTGTATTGAATAAGAAATACCGAAAAACCGGTATTGAAATTTTCATTCGGTATTGTTATCCCTAGTACCTACTGTGCTTTTCCCAGATCCGGTGAATATTATTATCTTTTTTAAAAAATATGTAGGTATTCCATAATTTGGCGCCCTGGACAGTCAGATGAATCGCCCTACCCATGAGACGGCGCTGACTTTGATTATGTGTAAAAAAAATATTAACACTGAATTCAATGACATCAGGCGCTAAATTTTCTCGTCATATCTTTAATGTGAATACAGTGTACACATTCATTAATTATTGTCTCCGCGTATATATACGGATACGACTTCTCTGACATATGGGCATCCACAGAGTCGAGTTTATACACATGTTTTTTTTACAAAGAACGTACTTATCTAGTTATGCAGCCAGGCCACAATTTTGAAAAAAAATGAGTTATTGTGATTTCCATAACCTCACACGTTTGTTTTACGTTCTGCACAAATCAGCCAAGCTGCTGTCATACAAAAATGTCATATAAATACGTTTTAAAAATATGCGATTTTCGATCTGCATAAAGCTACCACATTATAATATTATGTAATTATTAAAATCCTGACTGTGTAAGGTGTGTTTTTCTACATTCAATTAATAAACATTATTTTCTCAGTTACATTACATGTTTTTCATTTTATTATATATAATAATATAATATATAGATTTTTCATGTAAAAATTAGTGCCAGAAAGCTAAATATTAATTTATAATTTTTCGTATTATTTTCAGAACTATTCCCATAATACTTGAGTAACTTCTTTAAAAGTTCCAATCTTTGAAACAGAGGGAAAAATAATTAGGTACTATATAAAAAGAACTTTTTATATACAACGTTTTAAATTTTCCGTTGAATCGTATAAACTTGACTTGACTAGCTTAAATGATCATAGAATACTGAAATATATTTCCATTAAAAAAATCACCTCACTGGTTGGGAAAAAAATGTATTAATTAACATAAAAGGTTTAACAGGACTGTATTTTTTTCGGGTTTTCGATGTCTAGTTTACCTCCGTTGTCCTTGGACGTAACGTCCTTGATGACCAGCAATGACACATGCAGATTTGCGAATTATATTTGAATTATATATAGGTACTTACATGCTTACCTTATTAATTTATCCGAATATTTTTCTCAGTCACTTGCGAGTTTTTAAAGTTGTCAGGTGTATTATGTATTATGTACTGTATCTGAAACCGTGGACTCGCAATATTGTCTATTGAAATAGAGATGGCATTTAAATTAGATTTAGTGGTATATACTAGTCATGGATTAATGATAAAAAATATTGTATAAAAATACGGGGTGATATTTTGGAGCTGCCTAGGGGCGGCATTTTTTCTAGGGACGTCACTGAATACTTGATATTATAGAGTTTGTCTATAGTCAGATTTCTCCTTTATGGCTCAGATTTGAGATCTTTTGCTAGCTTTTCCTAGCAGCCACTTTTTTTGAGTATTTAATGGAAATCGAAACGAAATGCTTTTTATCTAAATTATAGTTGGTTCCTATAGGTTCCTATAATGCTTAGGGTGGTGAGTTCATTACACAATAAGTTCGATGGAGAACTGTGTATTTTTTTTGACAATTTAGATAGTTAAAATGACACGAACCCCGCTTTCTCAGAATGGCTGGACTAGGTAAATTGTTTGTTACACACCGTATGCCCAACTTTTACATGTATATCAACACTTATTTAAATTAAATTTAGCCATCTCGCACATCAAAACTCGTCTCATCTGCAACGTGTCGAATACGTTGATGTGACATCTCGATATTCACAAAACACACGTTGCTAAATGGAGCTCCGCAGATTGGTCGAATGCGACTTTTTAATTTGAAAAAAACATCTAGTAGAGTAAGGAAGAATCGGGATAAACTTAAACACGTGTCAAGAATACATCATAAGTTGAATACGGACAATTACTGCTCTCGGTTTATGCATTGACGCTCATTTAATATTTTTGTATTACACACACTATTGCACGTGCATAATGCGTGTTTCATTTTCGTAGGACACTCACACATTCAAAACCCTGCATCAAAATTTAGTGTATTGCATATAACCTATAGGAATTATGTTTATTATTTTGTTCTGTGCTCGGTTCCTATGCAATATCATGGCGATAATCCGGCCCCGTGTACATCCCGAGGATAGGATTAGCGACCTTCAACGTCGGAATCCGGTTGGTATGAGAAAAAGACAGGCCAGTTGAGACTCCTCCGGCAGTGCCGTGGCAGGATTTATGACCAGCATGGCAAAAAAAATACATTTCATCTGTAGATTATTTTTTTTAAACAAAAGTTTACATGTTCTATCGGGTTTTTATGTTTGGAATTTGGATTCATCACTGCCAATTTGGTATGCTTAAATTACCCAAAATTGGTGTAAATACATCAGTATCTATTACATATTAAAAATAAAATTTTCAGTCATAAAACATTATTAAAATACCAAATAATAGCAAATATCACAGCAGAAAACACATTTTAGGAATATTGTAGGTACGTGTTCCGTATCGCAGTTTACCGTGAGCTGTTGTACCGGAAACAAATGGCCGTATAGCATTGAGATCACGTCATTCGTTAAAAGCGTACTTCAGTAAAACGGCAAATAATTTTCAACAGCAGATGCGACGAAATTTCTCACTCGCCAATCGGAGACCGACAGTCAAAGTGCGCGCACGTCGATTTGTTTTGTCATGGCGTCGGATGAAAATATTCTTAAATCGTGTAAAGATGACTAAAAAACTTTACGTATCTATTTAAAAAAGAAAAAATGTCAATGAATATACTATTATTATTAGTAATATAACAATAAACATAGCATTAAATGGACGCATGTTGGATTTTTATGACAATTATATTTCGTTCGGCACGCGTCATTTGCACAATCCGCGCATCGCCTAGCCACGATCTTTTTAGACTATGCCTCAACTGAAGTATAGCTTTAAGCAATTCACCGCGGAGTAAGTTGTACGTATGTTGCAAACCCTAAACAGAATATTTTGTATAAGTGATTTGTTGGTTTTCGTGAATCAATGATGTCGTAATAGGTGATTTATTTTAATGGTATTAATAACTGTGAAAAAAGGTGGGTATACTTTGTTTTAATTAAAATAAAGCACACTAAAGCAGTGTTCGCAATGCGTCATTGAGTTACTTTACGAGCTGTTTGTTGGCGAATTTAAAAGCGGGCAATTCAGCTACTGCGATTGTGATGATGACACACAAAACTTTCCATTCGATGAGAAGCCAACAAGCTAGCGATTATTTTAACAGAACGTAGTTCGTTTTTTACCGGGATGTCGCTACTACGCTCTACTGCGCAGACGCAATAGGCCCACACGCCGGCGTGTAGCGTGTAAAGTTGACCGTCTTTCAACTTTTCTCGGTAGATTGTTTACAATCTGCTTGTTAGCTTGTTCGATGATGACACTGGGCGACTTTACAGGCAGATTGTAAATTCGCCAACAAGCAGCTCGTAAAGTAGCTCAATGTCATTGACGCATAACATACCTTTTTTAAATAAAAAAAAAATAATGTGTAGGTATACGATTTCTACAATAAATAATTTTATTTGTAAAATTTATAGTGTAAATAACAACGCGATCTCAGTGCTAGGTGCCAGTGACGTCCCGTGGGGGTAGGCAGATTGAGCATCACTTGGGGGCGGCAGTTACCCGAAAGGCGGCAAATTGAGGAGAATCATTAGGTATAATATATACCTAAACAGCTTAGTAATAACGGAAATATCTTTCCATTCAAAAAATCAGTTCACTGGTTGGAAATAAAATGTATTAATTACTATTAAAGGCTTAACAGGACCGTAATTTTTTGTCGGGTTCCCGATGTCCAGTTTACTTCCGTTATCCTTGGACGACGCGTTCTTGGTGATCAGCAATGACATGTGAAAATTTGCGAATTATGTATATTTAAATTATAGGTAGATACATAGTTACTTAATTTTAAATGTATCCAAATATTTCTGCCAGTCACTCGAAAGTTTTTGGATCAGGTGTATTTTTAAATATATCTAAAACCGTGAACTCGCAATATTGTCTATTGAAGCAGAGATAGCATTAAAATTAGTTTTAGTGGCATATATCTTGTTAGTAATGTATCCATACAACACATTTCTTAGATATTGGTATCATGAAAAGATGATAAAAAATACGGTTTATAAAAATTTGGTGGCATTTTGGTGCTGCCTAGGGGCGGCATTTTGTCTTGGGACGTCACTGCCAGGTGCCCATCTGTTTCCGGTACAACAGCGCGGGGTAAACCGTGATACGGCATACGCCAGTGGCGAGGGGCGGAGGTAGGGTGTTAAGATTCGACACAAATAGCGCAAACTAAGCATGGTCAGTCATACTTATTTGTTTTCATTGAACTAAGAATGCAATTTGCAGATGGTGCTGGTTAGTTTTTAAAATTCAATTAAACCCTGCCTAAACCAAACCGTAATAGTTTAGTATGCTATGGGCGATCCAACAAAAATAGTGCACACTTTTTCAGTCATATTTATTGGTTTTAGATAAATAAAGAATACATAATTAATATTACAGATGGTGGTGGTTATTTTTTTTTAATTCATTAAGCGCTATGTAAATCAAACCATAATCGTAAAAAACATTATGTATGGTTTAATGGCATACTTTTAGATATTTTATAGATAAACCAATATTCTTTTACTATTATCGACTATTGGTTGAATTAGGCAGATTAAATTGAATTTTAAAAACTAACAAACACTATCTATATCTATTATAGTATTATTAAATACGTTTAACTGACAAAGTTTAGTGTCACTATTTATAACGGATCTTAACAGCCTACCTCCACCCTTTGCCACTGGCATACATTCTATATAGATGTAACTTTGTAATTGATTAACCTAACCATGATCATTGATCGCACTTTTTAACTTCAGAATTTATAAAAATAATAAATATTTTTTTAATAACCCATCATAAAATTAAAAACGTCAATGCGTTTAATTCACGGGTGGTAAAGATAACATTAAACATTTTTTTATTACCAATAAATTTGTTATATAAATATATTTTTGACAAAGAATATAATAGAAATGGCCATGTAACGTTTTTCATAAATGTCAGAATTATATAAAATTCAACTATTTTTAAGCAAATTAATTTTATTCCCACTATTAAATTGCTTGTTTACAAATTACGGTAGAATTATTCTTTATTTTTGGTCTCTAACGTTAGCAAATTCTCATTTCACTCATTATTATAACAATATGTATGTTTGTCGTATGCATCTGTCTATCTGTAACGCATGTGAGAAAACGTAATAACTAAATTTGTAGGAGATATCGAGATAGGGAGATACGTATTGAAAGGGGTCGTTTCCGGGAACTTGTACGTATGCAGTTCGACGTATAAATTTAGCTCCCCCATCAATTCTTCAGAGAAGTTTGTGGCACTTAGGGAATCCAATCCCGAGCCAAAATTCTGATCCCGGGATTTCGGGATTACAACTATAATATATAATATATATAATATAAAATTTTTATATTTACAAATAATATTGATAAAATCGGTCAAAAATAAATCTAGTATAATTTATTTTATACTATTTAAGACATTTATTGTTAATATTGTATACGTTCAATCTTGGAAATACATAAGTTTAATGGAGTAAATAATATCGTAATATAAATAATAATGTGAATTTAATATGAGATTGCTGTTTCTGATAGTAAAAACTTAATGAATGGGTTAGCGAGATTTAAAATAATAAAGCAAATCATGGTGTACTTATGGCCTTTCCGCTTCATAAATCTAATTAGTCAGCCAAATATGAAACTGCCGTAAAACGTATGAGATCATGGTGGAATTACTTTGTTAATAGTGCTAAGCATTGTTTTTTTCCAATCTTTCTCATTTTTATTAATTTATATGACAAAATAAAATGAATCGGTAAATTACACATGGGTATAAATCAAACTTCTTTCCAACTCAGTTTATTTCTAATGTAGTTATTTGTTATTAAAAGTATTTTTTCTGTTATATTTTCGTTTTTATTTTATTTTCCATAAAAAATGATAAAAAAATCAATCCCGAAAGTTTCGAGATTTTGTTTATCAATTCCGGGATTGGAATCCCTAGTGGCACTGTATACGGGATTGCCCCGAGTGATGTCGTGTTATTTTGGATCAAGAAACATAACGGAAACGTACTAGTTAGAATAGCCCTGCTGAAGGCGTAACGACAATAAATATTATCTGTATTATTTATTCAGTATAAAATTTAAAAAAATATACCTACTACTGTTCAGTAATAATTCATTAATAAAGTCATTAGTTATTGTTATTATTTATCCCAAAAAATTTATATTATATTACATATATCAAACATGGCGTACAAAATCAGATAAAAGATAAACATCAGAAGTAATTGATTAGTAAATCAGTAATTAATAATTGATTAAGTAAGTCTTCGTCCTAATAATTGCGATCATTTACTGACCTAATAGATTTATTAACTTGATAAAATAATTGCCTACAGATTTGAAAAAATACCTTGAAATAATAATACATATTAAGTATATAACATGTATACAAAAATTACAAATAAACAAACTGCGTTGAAATGCGCAAAGTAAAGACACCTGAACAAATCCACACATGACACGGGAGTTAAATTATTTTAACATGGTTTTTGTCAATACATTATTGTTTTTTGTTGAACGTGCCCATTACCTATGTACACAGTGGCGATTTCGGGTAGGTACAGGGCTCGAAATGGACTGGAGCGCACCGGAGCGCCGTTTCGGTTCATAAAATCCCCAAAATTGTTGCTCCGTCTTGTGGAAAAAATAATTTAACGTATAAGCTAGATAAATCATATAACAAAAAGGTAAGAGAATTATTTTTATAAAATACATACCTATAAAATTGTATATCTATGTTGATATTTTCGTAAAATTATCAAGCGCTCCGGTTCGTAAAATTTTCCATTTCGAGCGCTGGGTAGGTACCCACTGTCCGACAACAAGATCTCGTCTATAACAGGAAGTCGCTGTAGTCGCACATAGAAGACTTCTCTGTGACGTACCTTTCATGACGGCAACGCGTGTTTAAATAATGTATCGGCTCTCTTTTTAATAAATGCAATTCCTTTTCTTCTTTGCAATAATCCAAAAGTTTACTAATAATACTTCTACCATCAGTTCTGATCGTTTTAGACATATTTTTATTATGAAAGCAATCAAATTACGCACATTGATATATCTGTACACCACGGAAGCGCAGTGACGTCTCTAGACAAAATGCCGCCCCTGGGCAGGGCCATAATGTCGCCCCATGTTTTATACAACATTTTTATCATCCGTTCTCGTGTCGCTTCTGGTCACTAAGGATATCGAAGGGCAACGGAAGTAAACTAGAGATCGCGAACCCGACAAAAAATGCAGTTTTTAACTAATACCTACATTTTGTTTCCAACCAGTGAGCTGATTTTTTTTAAAGGAAAGATATCTTCGTTATTAAGTACTCAGATTATGTTGCTATTTCGATATATTATACCAAATGATTCTTCTCGATTTGCCGGCATTCGAGTAACTGCCGCCCCTAAGCGACGCTTAATCTGCCTACCCCCACGGGACGTCACTGCGGAAGCGTGAATTTAAATGCTAAATTTGAAGACGTTCCTCATTTGAAAACGGAAGTACGATTAACTGCACAGGAGGAGCTTGTTAGTACACAGTTTTAACACGAGGACAAGAAGCTCTTGTTTGACAATATGCGGGGTTGGAGGCGCTCCCTTTCAAATATATTGCGTGTGTAAATAAACCGCCATCGGCTGTTAAAAATTGTAATAATGGTTACATTGCTAGGATTTGTTATACTTTGAATTTTAATACGCATATTTGTAATGCCTGTTATTCACCTACAATGGGAGGGGAGTGAGCTTTAGGTACTCCCTCTAGCTTGGTTGGATGTCTGATAGCATCGTCTGCTGTTCAGCGCTCGAAATGGAAAAGTTTACGAACCGGGTGCAAAGGGTGCAATTAAACTATCAAAATCATAAATAAATAGTGCACATAAAACTATGTCAGTCATTTGTATTTGTTTTTATTGAACCAGGACTACAATTAACAGATGGTATTGATTAGTTTTTTTTTTTGTATTTAAAGCCTGCCTAAACCAAACCATAATAGTTTTGGTATGTTAAGGGCGATTCGACGAAATAGTGCACATTTTTCAGTCATACTTTGAGCTTTCATTGAATTCAGATTGTGTCGGTTAGTTTTTTTAAACTTCAATAATTCCTGCCTAACCAAACCATAATCAATAAAAAATATTCTTTTTTCTATAAAATTTAGTATGATTAAATGGCGTAATGTTGGATATTTGACTATTATCTATTATGGCTTGGTTTTCGCAGAGTTTAATTGAATTTTAAAAACTAAAAACACCATCACCTGTAAATAATTGTAGTCTTAATTCAATAAAGCAAATATTATATTTGATTGACAAAGTTTAGTGTGCACTATTTATGTCGGATCTTGAGAGCCTACCTCCACCCTTCGCCACTGGGGCCTACAATATTTCACATGAGAAAAAAATTCACAAGCGAATTATAAAAATTAAGGAAAAACACTGCAAATATTAATTTAATATTTGTTTGTGTTTAGTATTTCAGTGACGAAAAGAATAAAAAATAATTTTATTCGTCGAATCTCTTTTCTGATACACTCAGCAATACGATACCTACTTTCAATTTATTGTATTCTTTGCGACATTGCTTAAAATTGGAAATGTGCTTGTAAACGATTAAATTGGCATTAAAATAATATCTTCTATCTAGTGACTAGAACCCACAAAAGTCTTAAAATAATTATATTCGTTAGTAGTTGTTAGGCGTGGCCCCCATATCCTGAAGCGGCAGCCCAGGCCAGGATCTTTGTCGGGCCCCCCTACCTATCGCTAGGGTTAAAAGCAGTGTGACGCTCTATAGAAACTTTATCCAAACGGTGTTTCAAGTAAAATTAAGGGTTTATTCACCTATTCAGTGTATATTAGCGATTTTTTTGTATTTTTCAATTTTCGAATATCGACATACAATAATCAAAATTTGCATTTCACAATCACGTATTTTAAAATGTTAATATTCTTAAAGTAAAACAGCGCCGCAGGCGACTGTTTGACCATTAGAGCAAATTTGTGATGTGTGTTTATCTCATTTATAAGGTAGTCACGCCACGCGGGGCCCCCTCAGAGCTCGGGCCCCAGGCTAGCGCCCTGCCAGCCATGTTGTTAGGTATACCCACTGGTCAGTGTCGAAGGGAGTTAAGATCTGACATAAATAGTTCATACTAAACTTCGTCAGTCAAACGCATTTGTTTCCATTGAACTTAAGACTACAATGTATAGATAGTGTTTGTTAGTTTTCAAAAATCAATTAAACCCGCCTAATCCTAATCCAAGCTATATTAAATAATGGTCAAAAAATATTCGTTTATCTATAAAATATCTAAAATTATGCCATTAAATCTTACATAATTTTAGGTATTTTATATATTATTATAGAAGAATATTTTTTATCGATTATGGTTTGGTTGAGGCAGGGCTTAATGAATTAAAATAAACCAATCAACACCATTTATTTGTAATAGGTACGTATTCTTAATTCAATTAAAACAAACAAGTATTACTGAAAAAGTGTGCAATCTTTTGACGGATCGCCCATAGCACAACTAATCTATTATGGTTTGGTTTAGGCGGGGCTTAATTTAATTTGAAAAACTAACCAGCACCATCCGCAAATTGTATTCTTAGTTCAATTAAAACAAAAAAGTGTGAGTGATAAAGTTTAGTGTGCAGTATTTACAGCCTACTTCCATTCTTCGCCACTGCTACATAGATACTCGTATTTTAATACTTGCAAACAGAATTGCAATTTTCAATTACGTATGCATATCATGGATTCAGAAACTGTGGAATAACATAGAATAGAATTTTAAATATTATTTACGGTTTCGGCAAAAGGAGTTATGTGCACTCTCACTAAGCGCACACCACTGAGGTATTTATGATTATTTTGGCGGGACGATTATAATATATCAGTGTCTAATAGTAATAACAGAGTAGATTGGTACTTATTGCAAAAAAAAAAAAAAAAACTCACTGCAAATTCCGGCCGCGTACTGGACAGATCTGTCGCCTTCCGCCATATTGGTACTACTATGAATAATAAAATAAATAAAATTTATCTAAACTCTCGCTTTATATACTCATTATTTGTAAACAAAACACTTCGATGTACATCATTAACTCCACTGGGATGATAACTGCACAAGTTCACACAACACACTCCCGCACAGCACACACTGAGACTATCACTGAAATAATAACATTAAAAATTCACTGATACTCCACGCCCGATACTACATAATTTTTTTTTTACTTATTTTATGGGCGATATGCCAGTTTATATTTAACGCGTGATCGCGTTTGGATTCAGGCAGTGACGTCCCGTGGGGCGGTAGGCAGGCGGTGCGCTGCATAGGGGCGGGTTATTTAAGGAGCGCCAAAAATATGAAATACACTTTTAAATGCTGGTTTTATAAAAATGTTTTGTGCTTGTTGATTGGTAGAGCACCCGTCTCTGATGTCATGAAATGGAATTGAAAAATGGCAGATGGAAGAATGAAAGATTTTCCTGTTAAAAGGCAAGAAAATATTTGTTTTTTGATATTATAAACAGCATAGAACTCTTCATATACCAGTAGCGAAGGGTTGAGGTAGGCTGTTAAGATTCGCCATAAATAGTGCACATTAAGTTGGTATTTATTTACGTTTAAGTTTGTTACATTCTATTTCTAATACTTATAAGTACCTATGAGTTTATTGTTTTTCAGATCATTTCTAGCAATAATATCCTATGTTTTTTAAAGAATTGCATACATCTTGTACGTTTATTCTAGAATATTTTTCATCTGTCATATTTCTAACCTCAACATACGTAGGTAAACAGTTTTGACGTTTATGTTTATTACATTCTATTTTCTAACAATAATATCCTGTTTTTTAAAGAATTGCATACATCTTGTACGTTTATTCTTGAACTTTTTTCATCTTTCATATTTCTAACCTCAACGTGCATAAACAGTTTTGACGTTTGCTGTACTGCATTGTATTTATAATACTTGTAAATACTTATGAGTTTTGTTGACTTTCCAGATAATCACGCCACACTAAGTTGTCTAGTGTCAGCCTGAATGAAGTCGAAGCGGAAGTGCTTGATGACATCATCAACGACTCGGATTCTAACGTGCCCCCAGATTTCACAGAAGATTTCCGGGATTTCATGGACAGTGACAATGATGATGATGAAAGCAGCAGACACTCGAATTTTCTAAAATTCTCTAAAATTTCAACGGAATCTTCGATCAAGTTGCTGAAAGTGAAAATAATTTACCTGCCCCGGATTTAGCGAACGTACCTAGGTCGGACAGTGAGTCTGACTCTGATGCGTTTATCGCAGACCCTGGCCCTTCGAGGCGACGAGGACGGAGTGGTGGCAGGCGAGGGAGAGGAGCGAGACCCGCTTACACTTACTTACTTAGTGGACTGTCGACACCCCTCCCGAATTAAATTAATTCACCGGCAATAACAGATTGTCTGGAATAATGTCCAGACATACTCTGAAGGCGATTCACCGGCTGCAAAAAAACAGTATCCGTCGCGAGTCTGCCAAGTATGTGCTGCGCATAAGAGGCGAGGAGAGACCAGATACCTTTGTTAAGAGTGCAATGTGCCTCTTCACAAAGGATCTTGTTGGCAAAAATACCACACAATAAATAAATATTGATTGCATTGTAAAAAAATCTGAGTTTTATTCCAATATCCCGATAAATATATCTTTTGTAAGCATTTTAGTAATACACTATGTAATGAAATATTTTTCTGAAATCGTGCCGGTGTGGGAGGGTTTTCTATTTTTTTTGCCGGTATTGAAATATTTAAATTACTTAAACGTATTATTGTTGGTTCATTTTTTATTTTATTAAGCCCTGCTTAATCCAAATAGATAAAGATATTATTCTATCTATAAAATATCCAAAGTTATGTATGATTTAATTGTTATGTTAGTTATAGTAAGAAGGAGATGGGCTGACGCCGTAGAAGTGGACTGGCTTCATATAGGAAGACCCGGTAACTGGAGAAGTATGGCGAGAGACCGGAGTGAGTGGAGAGCGGTTGTGGAGGAGGCCAAATCCCACCCCGGGATGTAGCGCCGTGGAAGAAGAAGAAGTTAGTTATAGTATGTTATAGAGAGCCCAGTATGTTTTTAATATTATCTATTATGGTATGGTTTTCGCAGGGATTAATTGAATTTAAAAAAAAAACTGACAAACACTATCTACACATTGTAGTCTTAGTTTCATGAAAACAAATACGTTTGACTGACAAAGTTTAGTGTGCACTATTTAAGCCGGATCTTAACAGCCTACCTCCACCCTTCGCCTCTACTACATAGGGGCGGGTTGTTTTAAGTGGCGCCAAAAATATGAAATACATTTTTAAATGTAGTTTTCATGAAAAAAAATATGCTTGTTGATTTAGAGCACCCATTTCTGATGTCATTAAATGGAATTGAAAAATGACAGGTGAAAGAATAAAAGATTTCCCTATTAAAAAGGCAAGAAAAAATTGTTTTTTGATAGTATAAAAATCACAAAACTCTTCATATACCTACTTAATTATGAAGATAACGTTGGTAATGAATTTCCAACATTGACAAGACAAGACAAAATAATAATCGACAACGATAATTAATACATTTTTGCGCTGCAGTCGATTTTTTAACGATAAAACAGTTTTTATCTGTATCATAAGAAGGTTTGTCTCCCCATAATTTGGTTAAGTATATTTTTAGAATGAATATTTCCGTTCACTTTTGATTCTTGCACGTTCAATGAAACTCCACTTCCGCGCCCCAGCCGAGCTGCGCCTGGTGAAGGGACTGCCCCGCTCGCATACCCCTTGTTAGGTAGGTACGTCACTGCCAGCTAGTTTATCAATTAAAACTGTTTGAAATTGAGATAATAAAAAAACTGTAACATGTTCCTGATAAAAAAAGGAAGAAAAATATGATTTTATTATTATCTAATAATGGGGTTGCGAACCGATGACGCGTGAACGATCTTTGCGGGACACGTGGGCAAAGTTCGAATATCGTATGCAAGAAGTTTATTGAAATCTTCTGTTGTTGTTTTATTTATATTTACTTTATATGGCGACACTGGCTTGATTAGTCAGCGTTCGAACAGATTAGGCGACAATTTGAATAATATTTTTTATAGATTATAATCTTATCAAAATGTTTATGAATAAAAAAATAATTATCATTGGAGAATGTATTTTTGAATAAATTCAACTCACTACTGGTGAGGTCTTATTCGATAAAAAAAAAATAACAAACCGATACGATGACCAACTTTGTGTGAACTACGAATAAAAATATTTTCGTAGATAAATTATTATTTCAATTCGAAAGTAAAACTTCGCTTCGGTAATAATGGTTTCACTTACACGTGTAAGTTTCTCTTATAAATCATGTTTTCGATTATTTAAAAAAAATCTTCAACTATAAAATATGGTGAATAAAATAATAACACACCAGAAAAACAATTCATAGGTGTGTCATTAATTGTAAAAAAAAATATCTTATTTCTGTGCGTATCAATTGTGTACATTTAGAATATCATAATAGGTATAATATGGTAGGGACATAGTAAGTGGCGAAAGATCGAGGTAGGCTGTTAAGATGCGACATAAATAGTGCACACTAAACTTTGTCAGTCAAACGTATTTGTTTTCATTTCACACCCACGGTGGCCGCGCGGCATAAGCGTTGGACTATCACGCCGTGGGTCTCAGGTTCGAATCCTGGGTCTGGCAAGTACACATATTGTTTTTCAATTTGTGTGTGAGTTAGGGTATGAACCTAATATGTTGAGCAAGTGGCTGATATCCATTTCTCGTAAAAAACAAAATCTGTTAATACAAACCTCTACTCTGTGGAGGCCCATATGATCCTATTAGGATCGGACATGGTCGAAAAAAAAATAGTGCAATGTGTAGATAGGGTCACGGCACCCGCCTTTGTTCAAACCAACATCGATCTAAAGTGTAATTTAGGTAATCTTTTATTTTTTAAACTAGCACACATAGAAAATTTACAATTCTTTATGTGAACTTATTAAAAAATGGTATCTTTAAACAAGATTGTGACCTATTTAGATATTAAATACCTACAATATACTTTTGACATGCTTACTGTTTGCGATTTTTTTTTAATTGTTCATTTAATTAAATATACGAAATAGCAGTAGCGAAGGGTGGAGGTAGGCTATTAAGATCCACCATAAATAGTGCACATTAAATTTTGTCAGTAAAACGCTGTTTTCATTAAACTAAGACAATGACGTGTAGATAATGTTTATTAGTTTTTTTCAAATTCAATCACACCCTGCCTAATCCAAGCCATAGTAAATAATAGTAAAAAATATTCATTTCTCTAAATTTATGCCATTAAACGATACATAATTTTAAATATTTTATAGATACAAGAATATTTTTACCGTTTATGGTTTGGTTTAGGCAGGGCTTAACGAATTTTAAAAACTAACCTACACCATCTGTTATAATATATTATGTATTCTTATTTCAACTATAAGTATCACTGAAAGTGTGCACTATTTTTGTCGGATCGCCCATAGCATAGGTACCTCAACTATTATGATTCAGCTTAGGCAGGGTTTAAAAAACTAACCAGCACCATCTTCAAATTGTATTCTAAGTTCATTAAATCTTACATAATTTTGGATATTTTATAGATAGAATACTTAATATTTTTATATAATATTATGGCTTGGTTTAAGCAGGGCTTAATGAATTTAAAAAAACTGACCAACAACATGTGTAATATGACTAATATATTGTATTCTTAATTAAACGAAAACAAATAAGCATGCCTGAAAAAGTATGCCCTTTTTTTGTCGAATCGCCCATAGCATACCTAAACTATTATTGTTTGGCATAAGCAGGGTTTAATTGAATTTTAAAACCTAACCAGTACTATCTGTAAATTGTATTCATACTGCAATGAAAACAAATAAAGTAATACTATTACGAACTTTAGTGTGCATTATTTATGTCGAATCTTAACAGCCTACATTCACCACTCGTCACTGGTAGTAGGATTTAATATTTTTTGTTTATTTTGTAATACACCATTACATATTAATCTAAAAACATTGGCAATTTGGTTTTATGTTTTATTTAAGTAACTACTTATCTAACACGTGACTAGTTTTTTCTTTTTACATTTCGCATAATATATTAGACACTTTCAGAAAAATGTTCGAATAGGTACACTGAAAAATGTGTTCGAATTTAGTCTTGCACTTGATACAACCGGCTCCATGCCCCACGGTGGACAACTCCTAAAAAGTAGTAAATATTGACTTACGGCTTTTTTACTTTAGATTTCACCGTTACAATTTTGTTTATTGTCTATGCTTATTCGGATTTCGAGTCGCGACCTCCATTTTTTTAGACACGTGCATGCCACAAAACATGCCAACGTCTACTTTTCCTGGGCTGTATAGCTAAGAAACCATAAATTAATACCTTCTCAACGTAAAGGAGACAGTTTTGTATGACTACCGAATAAAATGTTATTATAACAATACGGTTACACTACTCTACGTACTGTCTTCAAGTTGAGGTTATTAAGAATACTGAGTGTGATTTACAATTCCTAGTGTTGTACTATATTCCATTGGCAGTATTTCGTTGTCAGTGTTTCTCAATACTTCCATCATTAATTATTAACAATAAAACAAATTGCAATGCTTGCGATAGTACCACCAGTGGTTATAGCTGTAGACTCTGTCTAACTGTTTCCCTAACGCATCATGGCGCAATCGATTTGTGAGAAAAATTAAAATGGACCCTCTGAATGGTTAACACCTGCTACTCTGCTATTAAATTATATTGAAACTTGAAAAATATGTATATTTCTCACAAAGTGAGTAAAAATAGAAATTGCCCAAACCATAACAAAATCCTTGCATAAAAGTAGGGTTTCTAATACTACTTCTAATAATAGCTCCTGATTAGAAGTAAAAATAGGTTAATTACGAGTAAGTAGGTAGATACGACAAATTAACAAAACAAAATAATGCACACCTATATAAATTGTAATTAATCTTTGATATTGATTTCTTGTCAATTAACTTGGAGGTATTTAGGTAGGTATATACAAAAGCACCTATAAATATTAAGACTATAACAGAGATGTAAATCCAAATGTAATATTATTTCATTCAGTCGTTCAAGGCACACCTTATTGTTCCTGTTAGAGTCCTAATAGGGTCCATCCACACAATTAAGTTGGATCGAGTCCACAATAGATTTCGTAGATTTCTCTACTTAAGAACATACGGATTCTTTCCTTATGATAATGATAATAAAATGAATTTCCCGACTCATTTTCTTCTGGGTATGCTAGCAATACAATCCCTATCTACCCGAAGAGTGATTGTTCTTTTAAAGCATTTCTTTTTACTTCTTCGTGGGTTCATTTACAATCCGTATACACTGGCAAATATTAATTTTCATGTTCCCACCAATATCACTCGTAGCTCCACGGTCTTCAAGATACCTCGTCGCAGGACAGATGTTATGTTTCATGATGCTGTGTATCGTGCAATTAGCTTATTTGATGGCACCATAAAGGTCGATTTGTTTTTTATTAACTATATAATGTTTGTGGACGTATTAAATAGGTTAAATGTATAACTGTATATATTATCATGTTTCTTTAATATTTTACACATGCTGTCTTTTCTACTTTCTTGTGATATTAGTTGTTATTTGTAATTAAGATATTTTTATATATTTGTATTTATTATGTAGCATTGGCCAATCGCTGTAATGCTGTGATACTCTTTTTCTAAATAAATAAATAATACCAATTAAAAATTGTTTGAAAGCATTGATTTATTCGGACAATTAAAATTAGATTGTTCATTTTTTTATCGCGGGGGCCTCAAAATCAGTCAGTGTATCGGGCATCTACGTCACTAAACGCGCCACTAAATGCGCTACAAACAATTTTCCAGGGTTTTTGCAAGGTGGTTCCATAGGCCCTGGCCGAATTCAAATTAGCAATCCCTGATGCGGGTAGACGAATAGTTATCACTTATCAATAAGGCATCTTTCACAGTCAGTACAATGATCATTTGACTAGCATCAAGTAGACTAGTTTGCGCGCCAAAGTCCTTAAAGAAACATCGATAGTAAATGCGAGGTATCCATTAAGACATCTAGAAAAAAAATTGTGAGACTGGGCTGAAAACTCCACTTCGCTAGCGGAAAACTCTTTTCTTTCTTTTGACCATGTCCGATCCTAATATGATCATATGGGCCTCCACAAAGTGGAGATTTTGTATTGACAAATTTTGTTTTTACGAGAAATGGATGTCAGCCACTTGCTAAACTTATTAGGCCCATACTCTGACTCATACACAAATTGAAAAAATAATATGTGTACTTGCCAGATCCAGGATTCGAACCTGGGATCCACCACGCAATAGGCTACTTAACTTGCAATTTGAAACATCTTTTCGAGAATTTATATTTTAAATTATTTAAATTAATAAATACATAAAATCTAAAAAGAAAATATTACGCTACCGCGCTGCAGTACCATAAAAGAAGAAGAAACTATTACGAAAAACTTTTAACGAAGAAATTGCATCTTGTTATTATACCCACGAGAAATATAATAATTTTACTTCGTACAAGTTCCAAGTTCTACACTGCGCCATTTAATTTGAAAATGTGCAGTATCGTCGAAATGGTTGAGAAGCACTAGTCTAGTAGAAGTGGGGATTTTAAAAAGTCCATTTTTTTTTGCTCCGGGCGGCAAAATTGATACGTGACCAGGTAAATGATAATATAATATAGCATTGTATTTGCGACGTAGAATGCTTTAATAAATTTAATCTTAAAAATACGGATACTTGCGTGAATATACCAAAAATGGGGCTTATCTAAAAAGATAAAAATATAAATTATGTAAATAACATTTTTGAGCATGCATAATAATTGTATTAATACTTACCTACTTACCTACCAAGTTCGTTTTTCGTAACCTTATTAATTCGATATGTACGCGAAACATTCATACATAACTAATATAATATATGTAGTTCCATCACATGATGTATCTATACTCTATAGCATGGCCCCCACATCCTGAAGCGGGCTCCCAGGCTAGGATCTTTGACGGCCCGCCTACCTATCGCTAAAGATAAAGGCAGTGTGACGCTCTACAGTAGTGTTTTCCAAATGGTGTACGCGGTAAAATAAATGTGTATATTTAGTGTTTTTTTGTATATTTGAATTCATTTATTTGAATTATGGAGTTGTCGAGTTATCGATAAGTAGATACACAATTGTAGATACATATTGAAGATAAATAGCTTTTTTTACTATTCGAGAGAATTTGTGATGTGTGTTTAAATCACTTATCTGGCAGATTCGCCACGCCGGGCCCTTCCTGAGCCCGGGCCCCCAGGCTAGAGCCCTGTCAGTGCCCCCTTTGTGGGGGGCATGATCTATAGTCTAAGCATCATAATACTGTTACAATAAATTAACCATCTCTAAACTGTTATAACTGTATATCTCGCTCTAAAAGTTAACACAGTCAAGAGAAGGGCTGTTAAAACATAGCACTTTTTGACAGTTTAGACCACAGGTTCTCAAACTTATTTCGAGCACCGCCCACTTTGAGATTTAAAAAAAACTCTAACGCCCCCCATATTATTTAACTTGGCTTTTTCCATTACTATCTGTTGCGTATCTTAAAAACAGTTATAGCAAAAATAATTTTTAAACATACATTATTATATGTATAGGATGACCCATATCCTATTTCTGAGATCAAAGAATGTTTCAATGAGAGGAAATTTTATTTTTTAAGTACGCTATGAAGCCTTTGTACGCCCTGTCATGGCCGGAGCGCCATCTGTAGCAGCTGACATAATATTATTGAAGTGAATTTACTTTTCGTCACAAAAGTTTTCCAGTGTTTAATATGGTTTCTCCGTTTGTGTCTGTTTCTAAATTTCTAGCAAATAATAGTTCTTGACATAATATTTTCTCATCTTTGATAAACCTCACGTATGACAATAACAATGCTTCATTAGTTGGTAAAGTCGCACCACACCGTGAGTGTAAAACCATGGCATCTGCAAATTTTTCAATTTCGAGATTAAATGCAAAACAACTACAAAAGTCGTGAACTTAATAATGTAAAAGTGAAGTAACTGAAAGAACATGCAATATAATGTAGATATAAATCAAATAGTATGGTTTTTTAGAAACTCTATTTCTCCTAACAAAACGAAGACTTCAAACCCTAATATCCAAAATATGTCTTTTGCAGTTACCTTGGTTTTACACTCACGGTGCGATTGGTGGACTCAATGTTTTTAGCCATCTCATCAATTCGTCTTTGCACAGAACTATTTCAGATTTCTTAACGCCCCTTAATTTTCTTTGAGTCTTCTACTGCCCCCCTGAAAGCCTCCAGCGCCCACAAGGGGGCGAAGATATTCGATACTGATGTGACATTCCTGCTTGATGCTTAGTTTCTGTGCTTTTTTATATTGCCAGTCAACCTGCTGTCTTCCGAGTAGCTAAATAAATATTATGCACAACATTGACGGCAATTTATACATAGGTATAATAAACTACCGTCGATAGCTGCCGATAGCCGCCTTGTGTATAGAATAGGCCCACAGGACCCGTTACGTCCTCCCGCACAGTGATAGTTGAATTCTGATACAGCTAAACAGGGCCGGCCGATTACTTATTTGGCGGTAATTAAACTTCAACGGTCAATTTTTGTTAGTAATGAATAATGTCCTTATTGTATATTTTTTTGTTGTATAGCCTAAAAACTATTGTAGAATCCAGTGGCGCACCCAGGATTTAATATTGGGGGGGGGGGCAAGGAGGAGAATGTAAATTAGTCCCATAGGCTCTTTTTCTTCTTCATATAATTATTTTTACATATTTTCACAATACACGGCGATATATTTGTACAGTTTCTCCTAGTTTTTATTAAATTGGAGGCATAGTGGCGGTAACCGTTGAGCGTGTCATCAGCTACTGGCGAATCGGAAGTGACTAACAGCGACCATGCTGGACATGTGCACCTAGTATGCTAAAACATTACTCAAATAATATCGGCTGTGCTACCCGCTTGGTCTAGAGCAGTGTTTCCCAAAGTGTGGTACGCGTACCCCCTGGGGTACGGGAAGAGTTTGGTGGGGGTACGCGCTGCACCGGGTTATGGCTGCGCCTGGTGCAACAAGCATTAATACAACATCCATGCTAGAAGGTTTATCGCATGCGGAAGAAGAGCAATTGTTGGAATTAGCTTCACACGGATTCTTGCAAAATAAATATAAGGAGTGTACTTTAACATCATTCAGGTTGCAAATGCAACATGTGTACCTATCCAGCCATGTCTATCTATCCTGTCAGCCCTCCCCAGCCATGACCTACACCACTCCGGAATTCGGGTGGACACCGAGAATTTTTTGAGAGTTCATTAGGGAACGGGTTTCTTAAGAAAAAACCCGACATTAGTGTTTCGAATTTTTTGTGTTAGAAATTAAAATCTAAGAAAATTTTCTAAAATGGGTGCTGGAGAATTACAAATCATTTTTTCGCCCTGTTATTTGTCTAAGCCCAAGGTATAGTTTATTGGTTTTCAATTTCAATGTGTAAAATAATTCTGATAATTTTCATGTTTGCGGGTTTCCCAGGGCCCCTTGCCCTCCTCCCCCCCCTTGGTGCGCCACTGGTAGAACCTTCTCAATTGGATCTCTGATATTAGTTTATAGCGGCCATCTTGAAATTTAATAAATATTACAGTCCTACAAACTTATCTAAAGAACGGTCAAAAATGGAACTACTATATGGACGCCATTTTGAAAACGTCATTCGAATGTCAGATTCTGTCCAGTTGCGAGTCTTAATTGGGTAGTTTTCGACAGTGGCTCACTCACCCATTCTTTAGATAAGTTTGTAGGTCTGTACCAACATCCCAGCTTCTAAAGCGCTCATGATCACTATCTTGACATCATAAAAATGTAGTGAATAGTCACATGGTGTTATAATATAAAATACTACTATTTTACCATGTTCGATCCTTAGAGCAGTGCTCCGCAACCTTTTCTCTCCAACGGTACACTAAAGGTTTCCCCAGAATTCCACGGCGCACCACAAATTAAAAAAATTATACACCAAAATTACATTAACTTATTTTTTTTATTTGATAAATTAACCGAAATCCAGTAAACATCTAATGGAAAGTCGGCTAAGTTCAGTTTTACCATCCCGTCGTTCCTCAATTCAACAAATTCCTCTCAAATTTGTAAGGAAAGCGCTTCTATACTATTTTTGGCACGACTAAAAATATTTATTATAATACTTATGAAAGTAATAGTGAAATTTCTTTTGCAGCAAAGTTAGGTATTTTTGAGCCAGATCCAAAATTAATTGCTTTTTTTCAATCGTGGTCAGGTAGGTCCTTCGGTACATTTGTAGAGATCCTTGTCATAACTTCTGCCAAAATTTGAGATAATTTTTCAATCCTTTTAATTTGTCAGAGCGTGTCAATATATTTTTATTCCGACCTTGCATTTTTTTATAAAGTTCATTCAGGTGCTCAAATATATTATCAGACATGTACGTGAAGATTGAAAAACAATATGTGTATTTTCCAGACCCAGGATTCGAACCTGGGATCCACAACATTACAAGCCGACGCTTAAGCCGCTTGGCTATCGTTGGTTATAGAAAAGAAGTGACTATGCATTATCGATGAAGGTAAAAAACCATCGCCTCTCGACTTGAGGCCTGAATATTTATTTTAACATGTCCAAACGATAACTCCTATTATATTATCCCTTCCCTATTATATTATATGTTATCTAACGTTTCTGTGATAAATAAATACCCACGCGGGAGAGAAGTTTCTAGTGTTTCCTTTTTAAATTAAAAAATAATAATGCATTTTACTTAGCCACTCACTGAAAATATGTGATAACAAAGAAAAGTTTCATTATTATAATATTTTGCGGGCGTTGGTGACACCACATACCTCAGTGGCGAAGGGTGGAGGTAGGCTGTTAAGATTCGCTATAAATAGTGCTCACTAAACTTTTTTAGTCATATGTATTCGTTTTTATTGAACTAAGACTACAATTTACAGATGGTGTTAGTTAGTTTTTAAAAATCAACCAAACCCTGCCTAAACGAAACCATAATAGTTTTAGTCTAATTTGGGCAATACGACAAAATTGTGCACACTTTTTCATTCATAGTTATTTGTTTTTGTTGGATTAAAAATACATATTGCACATATTCTTGGTTATTTTTTTTAAATTCATTAAGCCCTGCCTACGCCAAACTCTATTATTATTATTCTATTTATAAAATATTCAAAGTTAAGTATGATTTAATTGCATAATTTTAGATATTTTATAGATATACATGTATTTTTTGACTATTATCTATTATGGCTTGGTTTCTCAGGGTTTAATTGAATTTTAAAAACTAACCAACATTATCTGTAAATTGTAGTCTTATTTCAACGAAAACAAATATCTATGTCTGAAAAAGTTTAATGTGCACTGTTTATGGTGGATCTTAACAGCCTACCTCCACCCTTCGCCACTGATACCTACAGTGATCTGGTTGGAGTGGAGGGCGTAGGGTCAGCACTCTGTGATTTTTTTCTTCAGGACAAAGACTGACCCTAAGTATTTTAAACCAGACCCCATACATGCAAAATGTGCAGTGATCGAGGACGGTTGAATTTGGAAGGCGGCCAAAAATATTGTATTCATTTAATGCGACTTTTATCTCTCTATAATAACGTGAAAGTTTTTTTTTGATATTATATTTTTATAAGCTGAATAAATGTTCGAAAAATCGAAAAAATTTACGTTTCTTACTTAGATTGGCCGGGTGCGACGTTTTGAAATTTCTCACGGAGACAATTCCTTAGGGCAGGACTATTTCAAACTTTCTACATGAGTATATTATGACCTTTAGTCAAAGCCCCCGCAAGGGGGGGCTCACAGGGCTCTAGCCTAGGGGCCCGGGCCCAGAGGGGCACAGCGTGGCGGGTCCACCAGATAAATGAGATAAACATACATCTTAAATTTACTATAATAGTAAAAAAGTCTATTTTACATCAGGGTTATTACCTTTTTAAAATATATGTTTGTGCGATGCAATTTTTGGTTGATGTGTGTTCTCGAACTCGATTTTACTAAAAAAACTGTAATTAATAAAAACGTTAATTAAAATAAAATGCTTATCTACAGTGCGTCTTTATATCAAGTCTTTTACGTCACGTGGTTGTTGCGCGTTGGTATATTATGACGTCATGACGTGTTCTTTTCGTGTTGACTTGTCATAGCAGAGAATTCTCTATATCTCGCACTATTGATAAGAATTTATTATTGAAAGCTTTCTTTTCTTTTTATTAGGCACACTGTACTTGTTAAATCGATAATGTAAATTATTATAGATTGTGAAAGTCGTAGTGAAATAATAATTAATGGTCATCCAAAGAGCTTCAGCATTTTTGTAGTCATGTCATTTTATTCGTAATATATATTTTCAATAGTATTCTCATTATTCTCATTCTCATATTTCAAATGAAACAAAGCTATTTTTGTTAATTCTTTTTATTATTTGATTATTTGTAATTTAATTTTGTTAATTAAGAGGTGTATGACAGTTTTTTCTTGCTATAAAAGCAAAGAGATTGGACTCCTCTCTCAATCTCTTTGCTATAAACCCATATTCAGAACGGTCAACTATTACAAAAGATGGGTAATTAAAGTAGAATTAATAAAAATATCTTTGTTTCAAAACCATTATAATGGATTCTACCACGTAAACGCTGATTGAATTAATATATTTTTTTAAATTTACCTCCTCAATTTGAAAAATTAGCACCCACGGTCTCAGTGTTGCTCACCGTATTATAATTTCGCAAAAAATGTAAAATACAATAATAATTTTACACCAAATTGACATACACACTATAATTTTGAATAATTCAAGAGAAAAAATGAAAGGAGTTTTACCTACCAATGTACCAATAAAACTCTTATTATTCATGTTGACTTTGAAGTCCTTGAGATAGGGTTTGCTCCAAAGAGATTGGACTCCTCCCAAAGAGGTAGCACACAAATAATGTCAGTGCGTACTCGTTTTGTGAGACAAAGTTTTATCTCTCTGAAATTAGGTACACTTTGCTGCAAATGGGCCATACTCGGACATAAAAACGCCCCACTGAGTATTTTTTTTATCAACACTTCAGCTTACAACCAATTTATGATAAACGTATTTTCATTATAAAAAGTTCCTGCAATAAAAACTTTATTAGGATTCAGGGTAAGAAAGAATAATGCAAATGGAAGTAAGTATGTATTTTATTTTTAATAACCAAAAAATACAATATTTTGAAAAATTAAACACAAATCAGTTATAGCAAATGGTTAAATATTGGAATAAAAAATAGTGTCTTGTTTTTACATATTGTTCTATATAAAATAGCATAGCATTATTGTTTAGATAAAACTGTTAAATAAAAAAACACAAATAATTACAATTAATTACAAACAAAAAAAAGTTTATTATATTACCTACCTATTTACACACTATTTACATGTGTATTTTGAAAATATTTTATGAAATAAAAATATAACATGGGTTCGTTTTTGACATAATATTGTGTATAAAATTACTTGTTTATATAAACCTATTATACACAAAATACAGGTAGGTATGTTGAAAATTTGATTATATAGTTTATTACAATATTTTATCTATTTCACATAATATTATCAGAGAAGCCCTGCATATATAATATGAATTCATACAAAAAAAATCGATTATTTAAAACGAAGATGTTTTTATTTGAAATATAATGTACGAAAGCCAGCGTTGAGAAAATAATATTTTGAAAAACTATTGATTCCTAAGTATAATTTTATTAATCTATTAAAATATTGTTTAATATGGTTGATTGGTTGCTCTGCATTTTCCAAGAAATGCTTCCCACACAGTAATGAATATTGAGACTATTTGAGACTGCATCAATCCACAATTTCCGAAGAACTTCATTTTTCGGAAATCTGAAATAATTTAATTTATATAACATTATAAAATTGCTACATATACTCCATTACATACTTCATATAAATACAATTTTTTGTTTGGTGTTCTTAACAATATATTTAACTCTGAAACGTTTCGAATAGGTTGTACTCCACCGGTGTTGTTTTCCTAAGATGATCTACCACTCGTCCTGGATCCCAAACCGGTGGTTTGACGGGTTTCGTTTTATGTACCGAAATTGCCTTTAACATATTGTGTTGTACTACCACGTTGATGCTGATATCTACAAAGATAATCGGTTTGCAAAATGTGGCTATGGCTGGCTTATGCACCAGGATGGTGTTGTACGACAAACCCTCCATGTTGTGCAAGTAGCCTAGGTATCTGGCCAATTCCATTGGTTGAGGGCTATTATGATCCATTAGGTTCATGTTACACCATGTCATTGTCTTCCATTTGTTCCAAGCTGGTTTGTAAGTTTTTAGAGTCGAAGGCCGCTATCTGGAAGTAAGGAGTGCCCTTTCTTCCACCATTCAATTTGATGTTATTTCACCCCACCCGAAATTATCTATAGTTAAAAGGACATGTCCGGGTCCTTGGAGGTGGACGGTTGGTCTCCGTACTTACTAGTGTCGTATGTAGGTAAGGTATTGTATAAGGAGGTACTATCGCCCTTTTTCGTATGTCCACTCCCCAAAAGCATTGTTTCCAGCTCGGTGCCACTAGTAAGTACTTCCCTTTTGCTGAGTTCAGGTGCGCTAGGACTCGTGAAAGTAAGTTTGGTGGGGGAAATATCCACGCCAGTCTGAAGTCCTATACTCGGCTGAAGGCGTCGTGAAACAGCGCGTCACTGTCTGTAACGTCTCGTGAGATCAGACAGGATCTTTTATATTTAATAACCACCCTAAAGACTGTAGGAAGGTTATCCTGTATTCCACCTGAACCGAGACTGTTTCTTGGATTGGTTGACTACTAAGAAGTCGTCTAGGTAAGTGAATATTCTCAGCCATTCTTTCGTAGGCGTTCGGCGACCCAATTGGTCAGGAATGCAAACATAATCGGAGCGGCTGACAGCACGAACGGGAGACACGTGAATTGTAGGAGCTTCCCTCGGTAGGCTAGTCGAACGAATCTACGATGTTGAGAAGCCGTGGGTACCTGGAGGTACGCCTGGCTTAGATCTATTATTACTAGCCAGTCTTCTTTTTGTAAGACGGCTGGAACCTTGTAATGGTGAATTAGTTTGAATGGCTTTGGCTGTAGGAACGCATTCAAACGCTTTCGGTTGAAAACAGGGAATAGGGTCCCGTCTTGTTTCTTGATCAGAAACAGGGTTGAGAGAGAGAGTGAGAGTGAGAGGGAGAGTGACCTATGCTGATTGCGTTTGAAATTCTTTCCGTAAAAGTAAAGAAGGACTTACCAATGGTGATGTCCGCACAAAAGGTATGCGGACTACTGCTTTTTTTTAAATTTATTTTTTTAACCAATGTTGGGGTTACCCTACGCCATCCAGACTCCCCGAAAGTCTCTTAGGCGGCCCCCAATGTCGTTCAGATGCGGTCACCTCCGCTTGGAGTACGGACCCCTGGTGGAGCCCGTACCTACCCTGGAGAACTCCCTTCCCACAGGACGTTTCTCCTTGGGAGCACCTCGGCTATAATGTGAGTTCGAGGGCCTTCCGGGACTCTGAGCTCGGAGGAATCCTTGATAGTGTCTCCCGAGTGAAGGTATCCTTCACTGAGGACGAAATCACCTGGCGCCGAGCTTGCATAATCTGTAAGCATCTGAGTCATGTCCTCGCAAATTTGATTATGCGTTGTCCCCAAAACTCTCTTCGATTTTTTTGTCCAGGCCCATCGCTGTTATGATGTTTTGAGGATTGGTTGCCCAATCCACTAACCCTTGCATACCATTCCAGAAGCTGTCCGGTTTGGAAAACATCGCAATCTGGAGGGCCGCGATGGTCCTCTCTGTCAGATGGTTAGCTGATAACGAGTGGTCGTACCGACGCAACTCGTCATTTACTCTACGAACGTAGGGGTCTCAAATAATTGTTTTTGGGCGTTGTGCCGTTCCTCCTGCTGAAATAAGGTACGTAACGAGGATACCTCAAACATCAGCATCTTATTCGACGCTTGTACGTTGAACTTTTCCTCATGTAGCAGTTCTGCTTCGCCGTCTGGTGTCCATTGCTTTTAGAATATCCTCCTCACGGTCATTCAGATGTTGCGCCATAATCACTGATCACTTAACTATCACTTAACGGTCGTCCAAGATATTTTTTTTTTTTTGATAGTTAGAAATGAAATCTCAAACGCAACATCTAAACAGTAAGAAAGCCAAATCCAGAATGAAGACAAAGGGGTCCCAAACTCCCTACATAAAAAATGGACGCGCGGGTATGACCAGTAAATAAAAAGGGAGGAATGACCAACGACAAGAAAAAGGAAAATAAATTAGTAGAATATAACCTCACGCGAAGAAGAAAGAGCAAACCCTATCTCAAGGACTTCAAAGTCAAATTCGAATAATGGTAATTATGCCGCAGATGCCCACATTAGCTTGTATATATATATTTTTTTTTTTAGAAAACAGTTTATTCATGTACATAGACAATTATATTAAATAATACCCTTTTCTATCGGGGCAAATACTTTTTGATCCAATAATCATTAATTTAAAATTTGAGATTGTTCGAAAATAAATTTCCTGTCTTTTATGAATACTAAAGACCTTCATACTATAAATCAATATATTATAAAAAATAGCAACACTAGTCGGTTTGATTTGAAGATTTGACATTCCGTTAACTGTTAACCTAAAAATTCTCTGATCTTATTTCAATTTCCTTCTCTGATTTGGCACACCGTAGACTAGTACTACACCACTAATAAATTTTTATAAAAATGAAGTCGTACTCAGAAAAATTGCAAGATCTGGCAACAGAATTAATAAAAATCGAGGCATTTAAATTTGGGAACTTTAAAATAAAAAGTGGCATTGATTCACCTATTTATTTTGACTTACGAGTTATCGTCAGTCACCCGACTGTTTTGGTAACGTTTGAATTTAAATTTGTTATTAATGTAAATGATGTTATTCTATTGCTGCCAATTACTTGAAAATTAATACGTAATAATGTTTACCGTACACTCTTAAATGGTTCTAAAGTCTAAAGAATTTACATCCGTATGGTGGCATCCTCATGATAGCAAAGGTGCTCACATTAATATTCCATCTAATACATTCAAAGCGTAGAGCATGAACACCACCCCACAATGGCTAGTTGTTAGCCAATAATATTACAATTTAGGGGGTAATAAGTGGAATGGAAACAACATCACAAATACCATTATACGAATCCCATAATATATTGCCTATCAAAGCAAATTTAGCAATAAGTATCTGTGGAAAAATACTCCCTCATCAATTGTGTGTAGGCAGCCAAAAGCAATACATTGACCTTAATTTTAAAGATGAATAAATACGTAAAACACCAAGAAATGTGTACGTAGCGATGTAAACAAAGTTGCAGGCTTCAAAACATAATGTGAGTCACCATTTTGTTTTTGGGGCTGCCAATAGAAGAAGAAAATAACAAACTTGTTACCAACACAACTGCATGTACAATCGTTCGATTCGAAACTCGAACTGCCTTAAAAGTTCCAGATATGGAATACGTATAAGATTCCTTCTATGTAAAGTCCAAATTATTTGTATTTTTTCCCCACTTATGGTAATTTACCCCTGCTGTATGATGGATAATGATTATTGTAGTTTGATCACTCTCAGGGCAACTTCTTATTAAAAAATTTTTTTTCAGGAACAAGTATCTGATCTTCTATTAGAGTTGATTTCTGAAACAAAGTACGAACACTTGTGCGGTGTTCCGTACACTGCCCTTCCGATCGCGACGGTCCTCTCCGTCAAGACTAAATTGCCCATGTTGATACGGAGAAAGGAAGCCAAGAGTTATGGCACAAAGAAGCTGATAGAGGGACAATTCAAGACCAACGACAGATGCGTAATCATCGAGGATGTCATAACATCAGGATCAAGTGTGCTGGAAACGGCGAAAGATCTTTGGGGGGAAGGGCTTATTGTTACAGATGCGTTCGTTATCTTGGATAGGCAGCAGGGCGGAAAGGAAAATTTAAATCGCAATAAGCTTAATGTCAGATCGCTTTTCACCTTGATGGATTTAATGAAAATGTTGCTGAAGATGGAGACGATTAACCAGGCTTATTATGATTCAATCGAAGATTACTTAAAGAATTCGCAATCGAAGCCAATAGACATCGCTCGAACAGGTAAAAATAAAAATATATCGCCATGTTTAATCCTAAGCAGAGCATATGGACCTCCACGGGGTGGAGGTAGTATTAACAGATTTTTGTTTTACACGAAAATGAATGTCATCCTCTCACACAACCTATTGGGTTCAAACACACATTGAAAAAACAACAGGTCGTTTTGCTAGACCTGGAATTCAAACCTGAGACCCACAACCACCAGTTAACATGTTACTGCTCAGTCATCGGATACACTTTATAAAAACACGATTACTGCTTTTATTTCTTCAATATTTGACACAAACTTAATATTTTGTATATGACTTAAGGTGACGCATCAGTGAAACGGCAAATAATTTTCAACTGTAGGCGCAACGAAATTTTGGACTCGCTCGCATTCAGTGAGAGAACGTCGAGCTAGAAACACGTCACTTTGCTTCGTGATGGCGACGGGCCAATTAATTCTTAAATCGTGTAAAGATGACTAAAAACATTACCCATTTACTTTAAAAAGAAAACATGTCAATGAATACATTATTATTGTTTCTAATAGAACAATAAACAGAACATAAAATGGACGTATGTTGGATTTATATGACAAATAATATTTCGTTTGACAGGCGTCATTTGCACCCGCAATCCGCGCATCGCCTAGCAACGATCTTTTTAGACCGTGCCTCAACTGATGTACGGTCTTAAGAGGATGCCCATATAATGGCAACTGCCTTAAATTGGGGTGGAGGGGTTAATAATCTGACATTTATCTACTTTAGACGTGGTCCTAATTATACTTGTTAATTTTTTTCCAGATATCTCTAAAAATACAACTGATCGTACTAAAATGTCATATGAGGAGAGATCAAAACTTGCTCAAAATGCCGTTGCAAAACGATTATTTAAAACGATGATCGAAAAAAAAACCAACCTCTGCGTAGCCGCCGACGTGACCAATTGTGTCGACATCCTTAAACTTCTGGACACGTTGGGTCCTCACATTTGCTTGTTTAAAACGCATGTGGATATCGTAGAAGAATTCAACATGAAATTTGTGGAAGACCTTTCGTCTTTGGCCAAAAAGCACAATGTTGTTTTGATGGAAGATAGAAAATATGGCGACATCGGTAACACAGTGTCCTTGCAGTGTTCGAGCGGAGTCTACAATGTTGGCGATTGGGCTGATCTTGTGACAGTTGTACCATTGTCGGGGCCGGGTGTCATCAAGGGAATCAAACAAGCTCTGGGTGAGAAGTCGCGTGGAATTTTCTTGGTTGTGGAAATGAGTTCAGAGGTAAATATTTTATTTCTTTTAGCAGAAGGTAGGTCCCCACCATAGTCGGGGAGCGGCGTTGCCAGATAACTATTTTACCAAATTGAGATTTTTACCATCGGGTAAAATCGGGTTTTAGTAGCAAAAACCGGGACAACTTAAAAAACGCATAGTTCAATATTTCTAATGTTTATTTCTATATCAATCATAAATGATACAACACCAGTGGCGCACCCAGGGGGGGGCCAAGGGGCCCTGGCACCCCCCAAAATTATCAGAATGATTTTAAACATTGAAAAACACTCAAACATAATAGGAATAAGGGTACGCCCACGGTGGCCGCGCGGCATAAGCGTTGGACTATAAAGCCGTGGGTCCCAGGTTCGAATCCTGGGTCTGGCAAGTACACAGTCATATTGTTTTTCAATTTATGTGTGTCAGGGTATGGACCTAATAGGTTGAGCAAGTGGCTGACATCCATTTCTCGTAAAAAACAAAATCTGTCAATACAAACCTACACTCTGTGGAGGCCCATATGATCCTATCAGGATCGGACATGGTCGGAAAAAAAATATTTTTTGATTATTATGTGTCGATACTCGACAGCTCCATCATTAAAGTAGATGTATTAAAAATCGCCAATAATTCACTGTATGTGTACCCTTAATTTGAACTAAAACACAATTTGAAAAACGTTAATGTAGTGTTTCACACTGCCTTTAATCTTAACGGTAGGTAGGGGGCCCGCCAAATATCCTAGCCTGAGGGTCCGTTTCAGGCTGTGGGGACCATGGTGTAGGTACACCAATAATAGACAAGTGCAATAGACAAAAGGCCGATAAACGAGAAATTAGGCTGTGAAGAAGAAAAAGATCGTATGGGACTAATTTACATTCTCCTCCTTGGGCCCCCCCAATATTAAATCCTGGGTGCGCCGCTGTACAACACAAACTACAAAACTCTTTAACCATCAAAATAATATTAAACAATATTTTTTCCTGACATTGTTTGTACTTGGCTGAAGATTTTACTTCCCGAAGAGTCTCATTCTGCTGCTTAATGTAATTGTAGCTAATGTAATCAGTGGACAAGTGGTCCTTTTTTTGCTTAATTTTCATACATTTAGGCTCATCTCTATAGGAGGTTTTCAACATCTTTGGACATATCAGTTTTTGGTAATAGACATCTTATAATATAAGACTTAATTATACAATATAAAGTAAGCTAATTAGACTCTATCTTATAATTTATTAACTTATAAGCAAGGTTCATTTAAACTCATTCTCACACAGGTGGAATATATTGTCACCATTGATGTGAAAGTCATCAGCAGAAATATAGTGTTTGAAGGTTTATAAAAAATCAAGATTTTGGCACGCTTTCTTGGTTCATTAAAAAGATTTTTTTTCTGAAACCATTGGCATATAGGTAGATAACTCAAAAGTCAAAACAAACATTTCTGTTGTAAATGAATATTGTCGTATACGATGACAATATCATATCAGAAGCAATTTGCTTGAATATACTACTATGCCTTCCCAATTAACGTCACCAATGACAGAATACTTTTGTCACTATAAAATATAAATTTAATAATGTTTTTCAGGGCAATCTTATAACGGACCATTATAAAAATGGTGCATTTAAAATGGCCGAAGAGGAATTGGGCATAGTTGCCGGCGTAGTCTGTCAAACGAAAGGATTACTGCAATCGCCCGGCCTGCTGCAATTGACACCCGGTGTGCAATTCTCAAGCAAGGGAGACGGATTGGGCCAGCAGTACTGCTCTCCGGAAGACGCGATGTTATTGAAAGGTGCTGATATCGCTGTCGTTGGACGAGGCATCATAAAAGCTGACGACCCGGTGAAAGCAGCTATATCTTATAAGGAAACACTTTGGCAATCTTATGAAAAGAGACTGGAATAATGATCTTATATATTTAACACATTTTGCCTAATAATAGTGCATTTTTGCAAGTAAGGAGAGACCAATATCGAAAACTATTAATTAGATATGTTGAGCCTGAGATGGGCTCCAACGGTTGATTTTTTTTCAGAGTTTGGTGCCATGTCTTACATATTATCAAAACCAACAAAATATAAACACAATTTTATCTGAGAATAAAATACTCCCGGAGAACATAATACTGAAATCGGATTTATTTTTTAACAAATAGTTGGACTGTCAAAAAAATATTAATACTTTTTTGTCAATATTGAACCATTTGATAGGGGGGGTTCAAAAATGTGATATTGTGGTAAAAGATTTTGTAACGACACGCGAAGCTGGTCAAAATCGTGTGATGTCATTATGTATGACATTTCAGAATATTAATTTTCTGTGGCCACCACACTAAAAATGTTCCAAAAATACTATCAAAATTGTGTGTGACTAAATTTTCTTTAGACTCCCTCTTAAATGGTCAATTGTCTATGGTCTTCCTTATATTAATTGTTTAAATTTGATACTACAAACTACAACTGCTCAATTGGTGCTAAAAAAAAAAATTGTGTAAAGCATTAAAAAACATAATGCCATATTGAATTGATTCAGCGTAGCATAATAAGGTGGTGATATTTTTAATACCAATGTAACAATATTAACTCGAATTTGTATGCATTCCTAATTTAAAAAATAATTATGTCAAATACAATAATATTATCATAGTAGGAGTCAGTACTGAACAATCTCAAAAAAATATTAGTATGTATTTATGTACTTTTAAACAATCTGCAGGAATTGATTATCTTGTAAATTTGACTTTTAGAAGTTTTTACGACATTCCGTTCTTTAATAATTGAATTCCTGTTTAGTCTTAGAAAGTCTCTTAGAACTTTCGGCTGTTACATAATATTTATCTTCTCAAATTGATCATAATGTAAAATTTGGTTTTTAGAACATTCCCTCTTTGTGATTTACCCATATATATTTAGTGTTTTAAATATTGTCAACAAGGCTGTAAAATTTAAAAATAAGTTGCATTGTAATCATTGGCGGCCTTAGGCCCGAAAAACTGGTAGGTCAATTTTGAATATATTATTTCAATTAGCCTTTTCGTTGTATACTTAAAAGACGTATTGCAAATTGACTTTTTATACATTATATAATAAGTGCTAGAAATTGTTATAGGTGGGTACCTACTTACCCTTCAAAAAATGTCCATTTTTCGTAACGCCAACCCATCGTTAACCAAAATTGCACACAACGCGTTATAATTTTTTGTAAATTAAGTCCACTTTTCTTTCTTTACTTTTTGAAAAATCATCAATCACACGATTATAAAAATTGTCTATTTTTCCCACATATTTTTTTTCAATACTGAGCATTGCAAGAGCGGTCAGTCTATCTTGGCCCATCGTATTGCGTAGAAAGGTTTTTATTCTTTTGAGAGTGGAAAAACATCTTTCACTTTCAACTGTTGTCATTGGTATGACGCAAATAAATTGCAGAACTTTGATCGACTCGGAAAATGTTTCATTGAAATTATTGCTGAGTAAAAAATGTAGAAGAGAAACTGCACTATTAGCGCCATGCAAATCATCTCGTTGATAAAACACCAATAATTCATTTTTTAACTTGGTTATGTTTATTTCTTCTAACTGTTTTATCAAATTTACTTGACTTGTGGGAAAATTATTTTTAAAATCAGCGTAATTTTCTTTATTGAACAAATCGGATATAATGAGATGATCGTTAGATGTGAATCGTGCTTCTATTTCCACTATAATTGTATCACAGACTTCAATTGCTACTGCGTTGCTATTGTCATCTATCCGTCTCTTTTTATGGTCACCCGTTGCACAGCTGGAATTCGGATTAGTGCTAGCTTCATTTCTGATTTCGGAAATATATTTTTTTAAATTATCGATGTATGTTTTTATCTTAATAGCGTCTAAGTTTCTTTTTTGCATTTGTTTAAATAAAATTTGACAATGAGGCATTATTTTGTGAAAAAAAGTCAACCAATAAATAAAAGTGTTTTTTTCCAAATTATTTATTAAGTTTTGGGCTTGACTTAGGGTATTGGTGTCATTTTCTCTGTCCAGTATTGAATTTAAGCACTGTAAAATGTCTTCTCGGTACAAAAAAACTGTCTCCACACATTTAGCATTGAAGCACCATCTAGTTGGAGCTGCTTTCGGTAGACGCACTTTGACGAATTCATCTAATATTTTCGTTCTTTTTGGTGATCTCGAAAAAAAGACAGAAAATGATTGGACGGTGGCAAAAAAAACTTTCAGACCAGTGGTTATGGTGGATGCTTTTTGCATAACTAAATTAAATTGGTGAGCATAACAGTGGATGTACTGTGCTAGTGGAAAAGTTTCGCGGACTCTCGTCTGAACTCCTCCAGTTTTTCCACTCATTATTGCCGCTCCGTCGTAGCTTTGCGCTATTAGCTGTCGAGGATGAATTTCCAAGATTCTCAGCTCTTTTAAAATTTCTTCTGTTAATCCTGTTGCCGTGCACACCTCTGGATTTACAAACTTCCAAAATCTTTCACATACTATATTGTCTTTTAAATATCTAACAACAAAAACCATTTGCGTTTTTGTAGAGCTGTCTGTCGTTTCGTCAACTTGAATAGCTACGTAATTAGATTTTTTTATGTCACATCTAATTTCTTCTTGAGTGACTTTTAATATTGAATCTAGCAAGTCGTTTTGGATAGTCTTCGAAATTCCTTTGAATGAAGTTGACCTTTCTAAATGCTCCTTCATAACAATATCTATTTCCTGCATGAAATTTATTAATCCACGAAATATACCAGGATTATCAGACTCTTTAGACTCATCATGGCCTCGTAAGGCCAGCTCAAACGATCCGCAAAATTGAATACACTTTAAAATTTTTGTTAAAATTAAACGATTTTTATCGACAGTTTCATTGTGATCAGCAATCGATCTGCGGTATGCACTATCTAACTGAATTCGGATGTCTGTTGTTCCTAATAAAACAAAACTCATAGAATTATTTATGTGTGCTGTTGACTTGCTATGCTTTTTTATTTTTTCTTTAAGATGTTTTAGATCACCAACACCAAATTCTGTCCATTGCTTTTCATTTTTGCAATCAAAAATTAAACAATGAAAACGAAAAAATAAATTCCTTTCATTGCAACCACATATCCATTCACAAAAATGATAGCTTTTCTTGTTGAAATATCTGTTAACATCTTTGCTTTTCTCTTTTGTTGTTTGAATTATTTTCATATCCGGCATGTACCTGCCTAATATCTTCGCTTGTAGACGTTTATCATAGTTAAATGTCCCATTCTTTATTTCGTTTAAAATATAATCCACTGAATTAGACATTTTGTGTCAGTTCAAACAAATAAACCGTCGTAAATTCCACAAAACTTCACGAAAATGTAATAAATCACTAAAAACCAAACTTTGTGTGTAAATTCGTATAATAACTACACCAAAAACTATTTAAATACGTTTAAAACAACCAAAAGTCATTCGTCGAAACTTGTCAACTGTCAGAACAAAATACAGTATACAATAATTTTCGGCGTGGCAGAAGAATGGGACTCCATAATTCAGTCGACTTTATCATTCTGTTTCGCAAAATTAGCTGAAAATATGTTTTGTTTCACACTCGGACAATGGGCGAGACGCCTGTAATGCAAGGATCTTTGGAACTCAAAGCGTCGAATATTGAATTTATCTTTCTCTGTCTAATGTATGAGAAATGAGAGAGAAAATTTTATAAAAATATTAATTTTGGGTCAAGAATTGAATTGTCCGGCAATTGGCGGGGAATTCTCGCCTATCGAGAATACAAAACAAAAACAAGCGTACGCCTTATAATTTCAAATCCACCGATAATTATTAAATATGACATTGTAGATATTATTAATATTATTCTGTCGATTGTAAGGTATTTATTTTGGGAGGTCATTGACTAATTGACCTAATGATGGAGCTGCGCATGATTGTAATATTCATTTTTTTTCAAATAATAAAAGACCATTATTATAAAAAAAGTATTTGAAAATAAGTTGCATTGTAATATTCATTTTTTTTAAATAATAAAAGACCATTATTATAAAAAAAGTATTTAATAATTTATTTATTTAATTTTTAAGTAGGTACATATCTTCAACATCACCGATTACAATTATTTATTTGAATATAAAAGACAATTTAGTATAAGAAACACATAACATAAAATGGGTTGCCCTTTAGAATAAATAAGATTGTGGAACATAAGACCATATTATACTTATACAGTGATGCACAACTTTTTATCAGTAGGTCCATTTTTTAATTATTGTTCACAGATGTGTCATGGATAATGTGATACATTTTTTCCTGAGTTCGTTTTATTTCAACCAATCTGCAATACGTACATATTTACACAAGTCGGAACTCAATATCAGCTCTAGTGAAATAGCCAGAATGGGGCTCGGTGACCCAGGACTTTTTTTTCAAGCCGTCAAGCACTTCAAACAATTCTGATCAATATTATGTTATACACAATAATTTTGAATCATGTGAATCTAGAAATGTCATTTTATTTAAAATCAAGGAATTTAAATAGGTATAGTTATAGCCAAGATAATAATATGCGAGAAGGAATGAGTCAGTCCAACTCCCAAAGTGATTGCATAAAATATGAAATCGAAATATTGAAAAATTTACTCTTGGAAACGGGGAAGGGCTTTAATTAGCCAGCGACCCAGTACTACATTATCACTATACCATGGGATAGCCGACACTTGAGCAGAAAGCTAACATTCATTGTTTAGTGAGGGTAATATAGGTAAATCTACAATCACAGCGTGTATTAATGATATCTGGTTGCAGATCAACAGAACAATACACTTTTAGAGTTATAATCACTGGATTTGAGTATTTTACAATATTTCACTGAAAAGCTAGTCTAAGTACCTAATTAAATTATTAAGATATGCTAGATTTTTTATTCATATAGGTATTTCATTTAACCTGCACGCCACAATAAATGGCATGACAGGTTGTGCACCACTGTCCTAATATAAATTTCAATATTGATAATTTTAAAAATATAATGTATTATTAAATTAATTAATTAAAAAATTATTAAGAATTGTATGGACTTCCCACAGGTTTAAGTACAATATTTCAACAGAAAGGTATTTACACATATTACATTAATAGCTGAAAACTTTCAAAGCAGAAAAACCAGCCATGTATTATAAATATATTTTTAAAATACTGAATCATCGGCAATACATAATTGGATTGCAATGATAAAATTATTTATTACAGTATCTATAGACATTAAAAGAGTATTTTCATTTATCAGTTTAAATTGTTAAATGCACTAATATTTTAAGCACATTGGCAAGACGAAAACAAATACATAACCACCATCAATCTGACAAGCACAAAACACATTTAGAGTCAAATTTATAATATGGGGTTGTAATTGACCCAGGATTAACAGATCTGGTAAGATAAAGGCATTCTTCGACTTAAGATTGAGTTATGTGTCTACACTTTGAGCGTCTTGTACACGTGCATGGATTTACTGCTGTATCGCAGCCATAACAAAAAAATGCACATTTAAACATCATGCATATTGCAAGATTGCATGCATGGATTTAAAAGTTCAGAAGCTTCTGAATTTTCTCGCGAAAATTGGTTTACATGTGCATTTTTTTTGTTATGGCCGCGATAATATGTACTGTCAGCAGTAAATCCATGCATGTGTAAACGGGGTATTTGATTGTAAGTCAAGTAATTTAAAAAAACAACATTTTTTTCATACCGCAAGAATAACTATTTAAGAAAAGAATGTCTATTTTTTTCGATACAAGTTCGAAATGTCATAATTCGAGGAATACCTGTATGCCATCTGCATGTAGTAGAACTTTTAATTTAAAACAGGCATATCTAGGCATGCAACCCTGCGATAATTTTAAATTAAGGACCATTGTGCTGATTGCATGTGAACGTCAAATTTGCAGATGGCCATTTGACATTGTCATGTATAATTTATTAACTTAGATATAAATCACAGAATAAAAACTTCACAAAGTAATGATTTACATAGAATATAGTTTAATTTTATATTGAGCATAGTTTTTGTACCCTAAATTTACATACGAAAATAGAATTGCATCAATAAAAAATAATGGAATGCATATTTTCAATCAGAAGTCTTTGTGGATATAAACTATTGTAAAAAAAACAGTGTTTTCAGTAGGTACAAAGTTAAATCTTGTGACTAAAATAATATATTTAAATTTAGTGTTTCCAAACTTACAACATGTTAGTAGGTACCCCTTTAGAGAAATTGATCACTCACTTTTGACGATGAAATACAGGTAGAGCAGCCAAATGAATATTTTACCATTAGAGCCACATTAAATGTGAAAGTTTAATTAATTTAATTTTTTTTATTAAACTTTAAATGTCACATGAGAGTGATTTTGAGACCTATCTGATCTACCAAATGAAAATATTCCCTTCAAATTCGGTCGAAAGAGATTTTTTTCTTATTTCAATGACATCTATACGCAATATCATAATTTTTAATATTACTTTAAATCGTTAAAACACTATACTGCCCTTCCAAGGAAGAAAGCAGTAACTCGCAAAATTTGTGAAATTGAGTTATGAATGCCATCCGTTAGGTAATTTTGAAAGCTATATATTCTGTTCACTTTAAAATCAGTTTTATCACTAAAATACCGTTAATATCATTAGTGAAAAAATAGACATCTTCTAAAATAATACAATTTTTTTAGCAAAAAGGCAGTAATTGCACCTATTCATTGCAGTTACTGCAATTTTTACTTACTTTGTTTGTATTTTAACATCCTATTAATAAAAATTATCACCGTTTTTTATTAATTCACAGTACTAAAGTTTGGAAAAAACACATTATGTCATTTATCTCGAAAGTGTGTGAGAGTCAGTTACTGCCTTCTTCCTTAGAAGTGCAGTATAGTTTTAGTACAAATTAAAACACTGGCGAATCATTGTTTGTCAAATATATTTTTAACAAAGGAATATTACAAACGCCAGGAAACACTGTATAGACTCGGTTAATACAGCACATCTCTGTTTAAATTGAAAAAATATTAAATTATCTAGACAAATTACAACACCGACCATTTGTTTATATTGACCGAATACATATTTTGAAGACAGCATTTACTTTGGCGACTGAATGTTCAGATGTTGTCATACCCCAAAATGGGTATCAGCATCCCCAACTCATAAGGGATGAATTAACAAAGAAAATAATATTGAGAACCACCTCTATTATGCATCCAATGAGACAGACATATTTGTTGTATCGGCAAGTATCGTCTGGAATTGTAAAGTTTCATCGAGATCATTTGAAATTCGAGCGACGGTATTGTCCAGATCCACATCGTACGTCACCATCACTTCCTTCTGCTGCAGGGCATCCAACAGGGTTTTCAAGACTTGCTGAAATGTGTCATGTATAATGTTTGTTTTAATTACATTGCCATAATTTTTTTAAATATTACAACGGTGACACATTTTAAGGCCAAGGCCACATAGGCAGGTGCTTTGCTTGATGGCTATGTTCTAGGTGACACAATGACATTATTAATGGACAACGCACTCAATACAGTAGCTAGCAAGTAAATTTTATGCGATATCACGCATTACGAAATATCACCTTTATTGTAATGGCGTTAGAACAGTGTTTCTAGTGTCAATGTTCATTTGAGCGAACCCGTTCGAACCAAACCATTCGGCAGACCCGACAACAAGTATTGAGAATTTATAGCAATATCACCTTTATTGTAATGGCGTTAGAACAGATTATGCCATTCGGCAGACCCGACAAAAAAGTGAGTGTCATTATTTTTTCCAGATGCTTTGTCCATATTAATGTCATTGAGTTGACATATCCTAGTGAACGAACGCACGCTGTTCTATCGCAATGGCCACACTGCACGATTCGCGCCTCGCTACGTGATTATGAGTCACCTCGTGAGTCCCGGCGAACAAACGTGTTGGTTATTTTTATTGTGTCACCTAGTGATTTTGCCATTGTCTATGTATTTTGCAAAATGGCGGATGTTTCTTCAGTAAGACAAACGTCAAACACCGTATATTTTGAGATTATGAATAATGACGCATGGGATGGATTGATATTATGCACCCAAAAAGTTTGAATTTGCGACTTTTGAAATTTTAAACTTAAATTCTCTGTGAGAAGTAGTTTTCTGGTTAGTTTTGAGAGTGACATATCGTTGTTAAGCACGTAGCGTGCAATGTGGCAGTAGTGTTTTTAGTAGACAAGCATAGCATCTAGCTCAGGACTAGTGAAGCACCTGCCTATGTGGCCGAAGCCTAATAAATGTATGTTTTGTGAAAACAAAACAATGGAGCGGAAGCGATGGTCAGGGTTTCCTCAATCATAACTAGATCAGTAGAGTCTATTATGATTTGTTTAATTGCGACAACGTCTCTTATAATGTATGAACTGCATTTGTATAAATAGCAAGGACAATCCATAAATCCTCACTCCCATCGAGTCCGTCACTCGGCGCACTACTCATCTCGAGTCCAGTCTCTCAGTTATATTAACATCTCGATACATCGCCAGTCAGTTCAATAATGTAGTTAATCTCATCAGTACATCCGTACCCGCGATTATAACAACACTGTCATCTTTATCATTGTATTTATTTATTCTTGTAACGATAAATAAACTCTCTCCTTACAACATCCAAGCAACAACAACTTTATCTTCACAGCTCACTCATCTCCAAAAAACAATCATCATTTTCTACAAACAGTTTACTATATTGCATTCGAAGTATAAGCAATAACTAGCACTAACATCACAATTCACAGTTTTTTGCCACGGCCCGACAGTGTGAACATAGCTGATTTTCAACGTACAACATCAATATACAAACTTCCTATGGGTTTCCACAGAATGTAGGTTGTATTAACAGATTTTTGTTTTTACGAGAAATGGATGGTTAGCCACTTGCTCAATCTATTAGGTCCATACTCTGGGTCGAACAAACACATATTGAAAATAAACATGTGAAATTTTGCTAGACCCGGGATTTGAACCCTGGACCCACGACATTATGAGCCACTCAGTAACTGCTCGATCACTGTGGGCAAATGCAAACTTAACGCAACCATAATGTGCAATTGATTTGCTTCTATTACTAACTATACTACTGTTATTGAGCCTCATGGTCGATTCCAGTGTTAAAAAAGAATATATATATTTATAAATATAACTCGTATATTTTAGTTGACAATCACATCTACTTATGCATTTTATTAACACAACATTGTTTAATAAAAAATGCTTTCTGCAGCCTTAAAATATTTGTTGCATGTGGTAGCCCAGCAGTGATGCCAACTGTACTATAATTATAGTACAATACTATAATTTTGATTTCACGAAAAATATAAAATACTATAATTTTACGCCAAATATACCATAATACTATAATTTTCAAGGATTCAAGACGAAAAATGTTCTTGTACAATATATTTTTTAGAAATACTATAATTTTTACGCCTTTGTACTATAATCAGCATAGAAAAATATGGCAACACTGTAGCCCAGTCACACATTGAAAATCGTCTCGACTGGAATATAGTCATCAATCAAAACTAGGCGCAATGTTGCAACTTTCTTCCGTGCGCATAGGCGATACCATGCCGGGATAGTGACACCATGCGATGACAAAAACAGCTCCTGCACATGTGCCATTTTGGTATTGTACCTGTGCCCCATGTCAGGTGAAATTTTTTTCTTAAATTTAATATAATAGTTTTAAAATACTCACAGTGGACTCTTTGAAAGAATCTATATCGGCAAATGCATTATCTTCGTCTGGAAAGTGGGTGCAGAGGCTTTTGAGTTTCCCCTGACCCTTCTCATTCCACACTTCCATCTCTTCGTCATCTTTTATATACTCGGCACATATTCTGGAATACAAGAGGCGAATAGGAATTAATTCATAGTTCTTAAAGAAAAACTTCTTCCATTCAAACGTAACCGTTATAATGGTAAAAAATTAAATCATTGATCATGGTCCAGTATCGGTCTCCATTAAATGAAGGGCGAACTCCGTTCTCATTTTTGAAAAAATAAGGTCTGATAATGCCACCAGTGTGTAAACCGCACCAAACGGTGAATTTTTGTGGATGCATTTGAGTCTTTAGTGTTCTCTTCTGGATTGGTCTCGCTCCATAAATAGCAATTTTGCTTATTAACAAACTCATTAAGCCAAAAATGAACCTCATCGCTGAATGCAATTTTGCAGTAAAACAGCATCATTCATCAGCGACAGCGATTCAAAAAGTAAATTTGGATAATTTGGTAGCGTTGTTCAAGCTTAACTCCATTCATGATGATTGCCAGACTATACTGATCATAAATGTAAAAAAGTGGGCGTAGTAACACAACCCTTTTGTAAGTTCAATCGAAGTAAAAAAACATAAAGATGAATTTTTTTACTAAGGCTTTCAGATTTCAAATCCATTTATAACAAGTTTTTTTTTTAACTCCCAATATTTATTTACAAACCGATAGACAAACTCATGAAGGGTGGATGTACGTGGTAGCAAAAATAAATATGGACCAACAAAAAATGGAAGGACCCAGGAGAGGCCTCCATACATCGGTGGATCGACCCCGGCTGATGATGATGATAATAAACAATCACATAAAACCGTAAATAGTAACCAAAGCAAAACGTGAAACCTGGCTGCCATTTTATTTTCAACCACATGTGCCACTGGTAAGTACCTATGCTAGTGTACTGCTGAATCGTGTTACCTCTTGATCCGAAGCCTGGATGCTTCATCGCCGTGCAGTAGTGTGAGAGAGGCGATCGATTCCGTCTGTCCGGGCTGCGAGCAAGCCAGCAGGAGGGCCCTTCGTGGGACGCTCACCGAGCATCGCAGCGCGGAACCCACAGCCAACACTCCGCATCGAGGCTTTACAACCACCTCGCTGGCGAGACTTCGGTATTTCCCTGGAAAACATACAATTTATTTAAAACAGGAATTCAAATCATTATTTTTTTTTCGTTTCAGTTTTCGTTCTGGTTCAAGTAAAAAATATATATCGATTCCGTTCCGGTTAACGGTTTTTCCGGTTTTTGGTTCAATTCCGGTTCGAAGCTCTGATTTTAAGCGCTCAACATTTGACTTGGAAAGTGGAATTTACGACACCTTCCAAGTCAAAACATCAATTCATCCAACAATTACAATGCAATTTCATATTGGGAAACCATTCATCTCTTACACCAAGGGTTACAAAACTGTGCACCAGTAGGGGTTTACAGAGTTGCTGCGGAATATTCTAATATTTTCACTGAAGCAAACCGATTTCAATTTTGGATGGGAAAAAGTATTCTAGCAGAAACAACTAAAAAAAACGGTTTAGGATGTTATGGAAAAATCCTGATGCAAAGAAGGCACCGTGAACTGAAAAAGTTTAGTAACCCCCGTCTCATTTCTCAATTATTTCAGGATAACTTATCCTCTCTTGTGCAGTGCGTAAGGCGCTGGCCTTTCATCCGGGAGCTCCGGGTTCGATCCCGGTGAGGCACAATACACTTATGAGATTTTCTCAAAGCCTGTGTGTTTGTGATTGTTTCACTTCTATTACTAAATACACTACTGTCATTGGGCCTCTAGGCTTGTTGTAGTGTTAAAAAGAATATAAATATATTATATTGAATATGTATATACATTTCCACTGACAATCAGCACGAATTTATGGAATTAACTGTTTCAGTAAAGCTAAAATTATGTTAAAATTTGGGTGCCAGGGTTGCAATGAGATAAAAACCGCTTGCATTGTTATAAGCATAAAACAATATTTTTATACAATCAACCATCATTATTTAGTATATTTAAATGAACAATTAAAAAAAAACGCAAACAGTAAGCACGTCAAAAGTATATTGTAATTAAATATCTAATCAGGTCACAATCGTGTTTAAAGATACCAATTTTTAATAAGTCAACATACAGAATAGTAAATTTTCTGTATGCTAGTTCAAACATTAAAATATTAACTTACACTTTAGATCGATGTTGATTAGAACAAAGGCGGGTGCAGTGCCCCTGTTCCAGATGGTAAAGAATATGTCTTTGGTGGCACCGGATTCGTTGAGGGAACCGAGAGGCAAGCCCTGCGCCCCACCATGACGGAATATCCCATCCCGGAATACAAGAGTCGACTGCCCGCCAAAACCGTGCAGGGGGGCCTAGAATAACATAAACAATCATATTCGCATTGAAATGGGCTTTCATCAGTATGTCATTTTAAGTGTTTTTAAGTTGTGATGTTTTCTCAATGTATCAACTTATGACATATGTGCTATAAAAGAGGGTAGGTACTGTCATAAGCTCATTTTGTTTATCTTATAAGTGAAAGCTATATGTACCTCTCAAGTATTCGTAATACTACCACCAACGATCTTAAATGAAATAAGCTGTTGGGTACCTATATAATAAAAATATTTGAATTTCATGTGTCTCTACGTCTACTACATTACGTTGATTATCACATATATCATGGATAAAGATAATTTACACCAAAGCAGTTACGATTTCGAACCAACCAATAAAGAGCACGCAGACAATTCACTCCTTATTTCAACTCCAGAACCAAATAATTTTGAAAAGAATATTTAAAAAAAAACAGGATTATTGCGGGTCTCTCAGACATTTTCTTTTTCTTTCTTTAGACCATCTCCCATCCCAATAAGATCATATGGGCCTCCACAAAGTGGAGGTATATATTAAGGGCGGACGTGCTCAGCGTGGGTCAAAATTGAGCTTTTTTTCAATTTTCAAAGCATGATACATGTTCAAACACGCGCGTTAACATCATTTTACTCCCTACTTCAATTATAGTTTGTCAATTTATGGCTACGGCCGTATGTTGTAGCTTAACCACTGGGGAATGCCAAAAGAAATGTCGTATTTCAAAAAAACACTACCTTATTCTTAGGTCAATAATTATTATAAAGCAATCATTATTCGTAGGATGTTTATCATACTTGAATGGTCAAAGACATAGCTTATAATGAGTATCTTTAGAATTATCTTCAAATGTGTTAATCTTGCCCATTTTTTGAATAATAAAATGCCTAATTCTTGTCAAATTTGGGATCACAGAGATTATCAATATAATATTTTATCGTAAATATTTCACTATAATAATGTCGATATAAATTATACTGATGGTTTTATAAATGCGTTTAAAAATTAATAAATAAACATTAGAGCGAGAGATTTAAAAGAATACTATTTTATGTAATAAAAATACTTTATGCAATCATCAAATGTTTAAAATAAATATAAAGGATAATAAGGCTTCAAAAGTATATAAATAGATTATCTACAATGTTTAAGGTATGTCCAGGATCATGCTTTGAAAATAGAACAAAAGCTCCATTTTGACCTACGCTGAGCATGTGCCCCCTTAAGGGATTTATTTTTAAGAGAAATGGATATTAGCCACTTGCCCAACCTATTAGGTCAATACTCTACTCGAACACAAATTAAAAAATTCTTATATATCTGCCAGACCCAGGATTCAAACCTGGGACCCGCGACGTTAAATGCCGACGCTTAAGCCGCTCACCCATCGTGGGCGTTAAGTTTCTCAGACATAGGCCTGGTAAATTGAAAGATGCTTTCCGTCTACAAAAAAGTTAGCTTCCCCGAGAGAAAACAGTCCTGCATTGTCATGGATTGCATGTGGTATTCAAAAGGGAAATCTCAGTTTACTAAAATTGATCATTGTCAAAAAGTGAAAAGTTCTTATAAACCCGAATTTAAAAACAATGATAAAATACTGTGATTATGTTAAGTTTCTATGTGGGGGCGTTTGCGTGTCACTTTGAAATTGTCTTTGTTACCTTGTAGAGTATCGTGGATTTTTCCTTTACGTCAGTGCTGGCTGCAGAGCTATACCGTTTGGTGAGGCGCAACACTCCACAGTGTCCGCCGAATCGCACCGGCCTGAACTCCACTCGCAGCGATCGACACTCTTGGGGCTGGAGTGAAAACGCCAGCGTCATGACAGGCCCGTTACCGGAAAGAACCTGAAATCAACCAAATTAAGTTTGCACATTTTAATCTACATTTTCATTTATTCATATTTTCATCAGCACCATTGACCTCTAATGTGAATCTTCGCCAACTTCCAAAGAGTTTCTTTATAGATTTTTTTATAAGAAATGGTTTTAGTTCAGCTCTGTTTGCACTCATATTGAAAAAACAATATGTGATGTGTGATTCGAGCACGTGACATCAATTTCAAAAGTAGACATTCTGCTATTGTGGGCATATTCACATTTTACATTTATGGACATAAACAACTCAATACGTGACAGCATATTGATCGGCGATATTAAATAACTGACCAGAATTATAAATTCCTTAATATCCATTTCCCGTAGTAGTGTCCAATTATGACAAACTCAGTAAATAGCTTACTGCTATTATGTTTTCCGCAATATCCATTTTTCCACATAGTCAGCCATATCCAGTGACGTAAACTCCATATAGAGTAGCTGACTCAATTATAATAATTATTTCCTAAATATTCTTTTTAAGATATTATTTTGATTGTGAGTACGTCAATTAATAGCGGATTATTATTCATTGGACATGTCATTCGAATATTAGTTCCCGGTCTGTTAGTATCTCAGTCTCCGTATCGCTCCGCACAACATCTCATTATACAGAGACTCGGACCTCGGAACAGTATCATAAGTATTGTAACATAACTACTGTAATATACCCTGCATGCTGCAAATAAAACTCGCTCCTCCATCCATCGGAGCAACCACCAAATCTCGACTTCCTCATCCACCATACATGACTCCCACATATTCGTTAAAAATGAGTGTTGCATAACATAATAATTATGCTCTTCTTCAACCACCAACCGCATCTCTTTGAGCGTAACGAACCAGAAGCATACTTCAAAGCTGTGCTATCCCAGGAAGAGCTTTCCAAGATCCTGGTTGTGAATGGTGTCCATTAGAGTGTGCAAGATTTCTATTTTGACTTCTATTATTACTTAGGTCTAGCTTAGTTGGAAGACTTCTCTCTCACCGTATGATAGCGCGAATTAATTAAAACCTAAATAATTGTTGTGATACAGTGACGTAACACACAATGGAAAGTTGATTTGGTCATTATACTGCAATTGTACTTATAGTCACATTTAGACATGAGCTGAAACTCGTAATATAATACAGCCGAACATATCGACGACGTGGTCTTCATGATACGCACAAATCAATACGAATCAAAATACACGGTGAAACCATTCTAGTAGTGATTGGATAAATTTACGCTATGCAACAATAACTTACTTTAAAACCTTCCCCAATCAAAGTCACAATAGCCCTCAGCTTTCTGTCATCCGATGGGTTTTTGAAGGTGATGTCCTGCGTCTGCGCAGTGCCGACCTTGAGCGACCCCCACGACAGCTCTGTCTTTGTGCATCTCACTGCCGTTTTCTGCAATGACAATATAAAAACATTATGATTATATCAGAAAAAACAATGTAGTGTTAGAACCCATGTATCACAGCTTCAGAAGCTACATTCTACACAAATTAAGAGTTTTCATCGATAAGTAGGTATTTTGATCATCTCACGATAATCTTATTGAAATTTAAAAAGTATGTGGGTACCTATTTATTTAGGTAATTATGCCGCAGATGCCTGCATGACCTTTTATATTTTTTACGAAAACAGTTTATTCCATGTAGACAATAATTATATTAAATACCTTTTTCTGTCGGGGCAGATGCTTTCGATCCAAAAATTGTTCATTTAAAATTTCCATACATTTCGATACATCATTATCACAAACTAAGATTATATTAGGTTAGGATAGGTTAGGTTAGGTTGGGTTTGGTATAAAAAGAAAGTTATAAAAGCTCATGCGGGCATCTGCAGCACATTTACCTTTATTTAAAATTTTGAATAAGAAATCAATTCGAATATAATATATAATTATTATAGTTCTTAAAAATATATACCTACAGTAAAACCCCGATTTCATGTTTCATGAAAGTACACGCAAATAGTGGGAAAACGTGAATTACAGACATGTAAAATCAAGGTAACACTATATATATTATACATAATAATAAATGGCGGTTTTTTTCTACATATTTAAAGGTCTGGCCATGGTCTGGCCATCAATTCAGATTGTAATCTATCTTTTCATCACCCACAGACCAATATTCTTTCCTATTCATTTTCCCACATAAAAGAATGGGATACAAAATATATCACATTACATAATTATTGGTATCCATAGTAACGCAGACTGTTGATTGTAGACAGCAGGTTTATTGTTTAATATTTTAATTATTATCTAATTATTCATATTTCATTACATCTGATTTATAATTATTATTGCTAAAAATGATTACTAACTAATAATTTCATGATCTTAGTTGTTTATTGTAAAACAACCCATGTTGTTACTACTGATAATTCATAAGTGAAAAGCATCTTTGCAAAATGAACACTAAACAAACATATTGTGATAGTAATGAATGCATCATTCAGAAGGTTGAATGCGGTGATTTAAAAGATGCTCTCAAAACAATGTTGTCAGAATTGAAAAAAGATTGTAATTTCGATGGAGCCAAAGCTGTTCTTGAATTTGTTCATGATACACACCGAGCCCACGATGATTCCAAATTTGAAGTCACAATTTCAAATGACTGTCAGATGAAAGAACAGCTAAAAGAAACAAAATCTCTGATGGAAAACATAGACAAAACATTTGTGAATGATTCCATATTTGAAAATGACAGAAACAATCATAAAACTTGTGCAACGAATATAAACGACATGTCAGAGAATCAATCATCGCATAAAGTAATTCCCGGTGAACAAAGCATGGAGAGTAAGCTAAAAGAGACGAGAGATATTATGGAACGTATAATGCTTGTGCCGGTAGACGAGTCCGAATCACCGCAGCGGAATAATTCAACTTCTGATGGAAAAGGATTGAACTCTATATGTAAAACGATAGTCGATGACAAGATCCGTGAAACTGAAAGCATTTTAAAATGTTTAAGCGGTTCGATGGATACATATCCGAGCGAAAAAGCATTAATTGACAAGGAAAGTTTCCACATACAGGAAGATATTGATGACGATATAAATAAGGCCATTACCGTGGAAACAAAAATTAAACAAACCGAAAAATTGATGAGTAGTATAAGTTCTTGCATTACCGTGACAACGCAAACTGTTTTAAATGATATGATTTCCACAGATATTCAACACAAAGGTAATTTGCAGGATACATCAAAAGTAGAATCGGATAATACATTGGAAGAAATAAATTCTTTAATTAAGGGAGATATTGATGATAAAATTCAATCGATTGAATCTCTTTTACAAGAAGTCAAAATGGCTTTGCAGGCTTCGAAGACGTCAAAATTGCATTATGAAAAATGCATTGATTCCGTAGAAGACAAACAAAATTCTATTGAACCATGTGAAATTGTGTCCAACTCAAATGAAAGCAATGTTGCCGCACCGCAAGAAATCGTTGCAAATGTAAATGATAACTGTATAAATTCATTGAAAGAAATGAGTGACATTTTACTAAAACCTAAAGAGATATTGCACCCGATTGAAAGTATCACTGATAATCAGCCAACTCCTGGATTGGAAGTTGAGAGAACCGAGTCACCGCGTATTGATAAAACGCTAGCAGACAAAAAACTTTCTATTGAAAGTTTACACGAGTCTATAAGAAAATCTATTACACAAAATAAAGAATTGTTAAATGAAGCGCAAATTATTTTACATGAAAATGACGGCAACGGAAAAAAATTAATTGATGTCATAGAAAACGACGAGTCACAAAATATATTAGTCTGTGACAAAACATCAGACGATTACAACGAATCGACAAAGCAAAGAGAACACGATGAGAGTAAATGTAAAGAGGTCGGTAAAAAGGAAACCAAATGCCATGATAACATGTCTGAAATATCAAGGATAGCACGTGGACCAGTAATGACAAAGAAGTTCATAGTGAATTTGTGCAAACAGCAAAAGTTGTACACGACTCCATACTTGAACGACATATTGTATTTACATTTTAAGGTGAGAGTAACCTTTCCCATTCTGTGATGTCAAGTCACGTTACTCATGTTTTTTAATATCTTATATAATTAACGGATTAATAAGAGCCAAAACCAGTCACCATAGATGAAGATTTCGAAGCCGAATTTCGTTTATGACTTAATGGCGGTCAGGCCATAAAATACTTAAAATCCAAGCGCGAATAATGAATACACGTTTCAATTACGTTACAAACTTTAATGGATACAGGAGTAACTATTGAAAATAGCATATTCTTTAACATGCATTTAAGTTCATCCCATATTCCTCCATACTCAAGAATTAAACCTTCTTACTACCACACCTAGAAGGTTAATATGCACTTCATCCATTTCACATTTTAGCTTTTCCTAGAAATATCGACAAAATACATATAAAATAATGATGAAAAAATGTTGCCGAAACCATTTCACTTTTATAATAGTTATATTGTAAAACTAGTAGTGGTCGACTATTACTATTTTTATATATAATTCGGAACACCACAGAATAGATTAACAAGATAGAAATGTAACAGCCAGTCGACATGGACGAAGGTTTTGAAGCTAGATTTGATTTATTATTCAGGTTATAAATTGCAAGAAACAAAAAGGGCATCGGGTGTCCTAAAATATCACTAAAATATCACAATATAATCATACAAAATATGTAACATATTTTTTAACACGTGTATAAGTTTATCCCATATTTCTCCACACTCAAGATTTAAAACTTGTTCCTACCACACCCAGAAGGTACTTCCCATTATTTCTATGTTACATATCTATTATAAGATATTCGTGCCAAGCAGGACTTGTACCTGCATCCATCTCATTCTGGCCAATGTGCACCATACCTTATCTTGATGAAATTAACTGACTATGCGTCTGAGATACTTTCAAATTCCATTAATATTAATAGTTTAATCACCATTTTTATTAAGGAAATAATATGTAAATCCTACATTGTGGCTTACACATACCGGATTGCCAAGTCGTGTAATACATCTCTGTGCCCATCCTCTCACTTTACTACAAATCACTCTGCTATTTCATATACATCCACAACCATTATCCAATTGACTTTTTCTTGTCCATAACACATTATCACCGGCCTTCCGCGTGTGAAGCAGAGATAGCAGGCCGTGATAACGTCAAGGTCAAAGCGGGGGTGGGAGACAGAAACGCACGGGGTATGTTGTATTGTGGCTGGTTTATTTTAAGTCGTTACATGTTATTGTCATGGCGGTCGGTCGGTAATTGGCGGGCTGCAAACGTGGCTTCTTTGCGTCCTAGCTGCTGATGCTTGGCATCCGAGGCGATGCTCGCTGTCCGATGGGAGATAGGATCGGGGCTTGTGGCTTGGCGTGCTGCCGATGTGGTCCTTTATTTCCTGGGGATGCTTGAGAAGTCTGCCGACGCGGTCCTTTTGGCGGGATATGTATCTTGGCTTCGCGTCCGAGGCGAGCAGAGACGATGCTCGCTGTCCGGCGGCCAATCGAAGAAGACCTTTTCGCGCGTGTTCAACCGTCAGATTCGGCGTCATCCCGCTCTTGGTCGCGAACCTCTCTGTTTTACCGACAAATTGACCGGTGGCGGCGCTATCGGTAGGCCGCGTCTGTTTTGGCGGGATTCTGACGAATTTGGATTTTTGATTTCGAGGCGGGCTCCGCTCGGCCGAGAACCGCGAAGAGTGGACGTAGGCTGTGGTGTTCTGGGAAAGTTGATGGTTCGGTCCGCCCTTTGAGGTAGTCTCCTGTGGGAGACTTTCATCTGGTATCAACATTGTGGTTAAAAAGATAGAAAAGATCTTTAGTTGACAATATATGTTTTTCCGACTTATGCATGGGATACACGAGAACTCTGCCATTCTTACTAGTGTTGAGTTGTGCGTCCTTAATAACTATTTGTAAATACACAAGTGCACAAGATGCAGAGCTGACTAGCCAACTATGAGGGCAAGAGCTGTGTTGAACCAAATCGCTTCAGATATCAATATATCCCATTTGTGTGAGAGGTAAATCCAAGGTAAAGCAAAGGTAAGAATCATTCACACTGTTTTATCATATGCCTTTGGAACTTAAGTATGGATGAATTTCAGGGGTTTTCCAAAATTGAAAACCTGGATGAGTACACCGGCTTAAAATGCTTATTCCTGGAGAACAATGGAATCCAAGGCATTGAAGGATTGAATACACAAACGGAACTGAAATGCCTGTACCTGCATTACAATCTGATAAAGAGGATTGAAAATCTGTCCGGATGCCCACAGCTGGACACTTTGAATCTGGACCACAACCAAGTATCCAAGATAGAGAACTTGCACGCAGTACCAATGTTGCAAACGCTGAGTATTGCGCATAATTTCCTCAGTGCTGTTGGTGAGTGTACTTACATATATGTAGATATTATTATCATTTTATCTTGTAAACCTACCAAATCCAAAACTTTTTTCACGAGACAGTAAAAGTCCCACGTTCACGTGGCTGGGACATGTATTCCGGATGCCGCCAAAGAGTGCGGCACTTCGTACCCTTGTGGCACAGCCTCAAGGGTTCCGTCGCCGTGGCCGGCCCTCCCTCACCCTGCAGCGATGCTACAAAAGCGACCTACGTGCTGCAGGTCTGACATGGCGGGAGGCACAGGAGTTGGCGATGGACCGAGGGAAGTGGCGCCAACTTGTGCTTGCCCTATGCCCCAATGTTGGGACGTGACAGGGTGAAAGAAGAAGAAGAAGTAAAAGTCCCATACTTCATCCTTACTATTCCTGTAATGTATTTTTCTGCACGAAAATCCATCGTTTTTTGAACTATGGCTGCAGACTGGCTGCTCGTACAGTGCGGAACGCATGATAAGAAACAAACTATCCGCAACTCGAGTCGCTGAATGAGTTTCTCTTGTGAACCGGTTGTGACAACCAAAAGCGTAAACGTTGATTTCTTTTCTCCCGCCTCATGGTTGCTGGAAATCAGTTGACAGTACATAAGGGCCCTAATCCGGCACTATCCAAAGATATTTTGGTAAGCGTACATTACGTGAGAGTTATTAAATAAGGTTTCAGTGTAAGAAAACAACCGTCCATAACAATTATTTTGACAAATAATAGAAAAACATTTGCTATAAATATACCGCACTAGCGTGAAGTCCGGTGGTTTTGACAAAAAATAAGTCATAGTCCGAGCGAGAGAGAGCAATGCAATGTGCTCGAGTTCATGTGGGAAATATCATTTTGATGTTTTTTTTATTTTCCATACTTTCAAGTAATACGCACAATCAGACTTTATATAGTGCCAGATTAGTGGGATTTCGGTGTACTAACATTGCGCATATTTGGCATCAATTTTCAAAATCGAATTTAGTTAGAACTGCGGTAATAATATTAAAATTAATTCATTGTTTACAGATGATATTCAGAACCTAGTCGAGTGTAAACGGCTTTCCGTCTTAGATTTGTCATATAACCGAATAGAGGACCCCCTGATCTTGGATGTACTGGCTAACGTGCCGGAATTAAAAGGTAAAACAACATAATGGTCTTAACTTATTTCATAGTAATAACACACGAGTACCCTCTTGCCATGTCGTCACTGAGGTGAAACTGAAAATGCGTGTGTTTAGAACACGTATGGACTTATTTCAATGGATTCAGTATCTTCTTTCATTCTTAAGTGATAAATAGTAATTAATGAACGCTCCCCGTATATACAAAAGATATATTGTGTTTAATGGTAATTATATAAGTTTGCCAAAAATCTCACATTATCGACAAATTCTGCGATTTATTTTTGATATTTCTTGATATAACTAAATTTAAAAGGTTACTAATTGCTCGGTACTTCTCCCTATATGCGCAAACGGGATATGGTGTAAGACTTTCTATTTGGTAGCCAACTTAAAATGACACCTGCCCACTCCACATTCAAGTAATGACAACGATACTTGAAATAATATTTAAAAATCCTCAGTCATAGGTAGAAATAATTTTGTTAAAAACTGGAATATTTACATACATACATCGGAAAATACCCCCCCCCCGGTAATTTTAATATTTACATTATTTTTTTACATGGTCTTTTCAGTGCTCGCTCTGACAGGGAATCCAGTGATACGGAATATTCCGGCGTATAGAAAGACAGTCACGCTGCGGCTTAAATCGCTGCTCAATTTGGACAACAGGCCTGTGTTTGCGAGGGACAGGGCCTGCGCGGAGGCGTGGCAGAGAGGGGGGCTCGACGAGGAGATGGCCGAACGGAATCGCTGGATCAAGAGAGAGCAGCAGAAAGTCATGGACTCGGTGAATTATTTGATCCAGATGAGGAATGAAAAGCGGGCGGAGAAGGCGTTGAGAGAAAACGAAGAAAGGACTGAGGTATATTTCCATTATTGTTGATGTACAAATACATAACTTGGAGAAACTTTCGAAACATACCTATTCATACAAAAATTCTTAAGGATTCTTACCAAAATGAGCTACCAACAAGTTATATATTTTCAAGGAAGAATGCGACAATGTTAAATATATATAATCTTGAATATAAAAAATAGTAGTTATTAACAAGTTAAATTTAGTACAAGAATGTCCAAACTAGATTTAAAATGATCTATGTATGAAATTAATAATGTTTGAATGGCGGAATTTGAACAACCTCAAGTAGCATAGTTATTAATAAGATCTTCAAGTATAGGTGGAAAGAAAGAGTTTGTGAGAGATGTGTTTTGAAACTCCGCTTGCTTTAGAATTTTTCTGGGATTTTTCCAATACATACGTCTGTTTTTAAGACTCCTTCTAACTTATGTAATATTCGTCTATGTAAGTTCAATACCGTGGAAGAACCATTTGTCAAAATGTTCAGGAGGGACAAAAAACCTTGCAATTTCGTCAATAAAAAAGATAAAAAATAAATTTCAATGCAGTTTATTGTGTCTTCCTGTTTTATATTGGAAAATATATTTTTATTATCGCATGCGTCTGTGCAAATTAATTGCCATAGGATTATTTTGTAAATCAGTTGGACCTTACCCGGTACTGCCGCAACTCTCCTCTTGTCCGTTGTATTGGATCAGGGATATACGCAGTCTTGCTTGCTTCTTTAGTATGGATTTTAACCGAGTGCAAGCAGTCTTGGTCAATTTCAAAATTTGAATGCACCAATCAATGGGCTTGTGCCATTTAACCAAGAGTGCCAAAAATACGTATTTTGAACATATTGGCTCATATGCGGTATTGAACTTACATCGACGTATTCATTCTTATATCTTGTATATACGAGGGTGGGTCAATAAGTCCTTAGAAAAGCCGACAGGTGGCGCGACTAGTACTGCAAGCGGTTTGTTTTCATGCAGCGGCACTACCGATTCAGTATGCTGCGAAGTTTCAATCAGATTGGTCGGGTTGTTGTGTGTTTCTCGTACATTTAAAAAAAAAATTGCTTGTGGAAAATGGAGAAAATTGAGTTTAGAGTTGTTATTAAACATTTTAATATAAAAGGGTTAACAGCAAAGGAAATAGAAAATGAGTTGGATTTAGTTCACGGCATATCTGCTCCTTCACTTGCAACTATTTATAACTGGTTAAATGAATTTAAACGTGGTCGTACATCAACAAAGGATGAACCACGCTCAGGACGTCCTGTAGAGGTGACTACACCAGAAATGATCAATAAAATCCACGATATGGTGTTAAGTGACCGAAGATTAAAGTTGAGTGAGATAATTGAGGTTACAGGGATCTCAAAAGGTAGCGTCATTTCTATTTTACATGACAAATTGGGCATGAAAAATATTTCTGCAAGATGGGTGCCGCGTTTGCTCACAGTCGACAATAAACGCAGTAGGGTGGTGGCCTCTAAAGCCCTGTTGTCGCTCATGCAACGCAATCCGGATGAATTTTTTCGTCGCTTTGTGACTGTAGATGAAACATGGATACACCACTATACTCCCGAGACGAAAGAACAGTCAAAGCAGTGGATTGCGAAGGCAAACCATGTCCAAAGAAGGCGAAAACCGTAAAATCAGCTGGTAAGGTTATGGCTACTGTATTTTGGGATGCACGTGAAATTATTTTCGTTGACTATTTGGAAAAAGGAAAAACAATAACAGGGGATTATTATGCATCTTTATTGGACCAGCTAAAAAACAAAATTGAAGAAAAACGGCCTCATTTAAACAGGAAAAAAATCCTCTTTCATCAGGACAATGCCCGTGTTCACACATGTTTACGATCAATGGCTAAAATTGAAGAATTGAAGTTCGAATTGGTCGACCACCCACCGTATTCGCCAGATTTAGCCCCCAGTGACTTTTTCCTTTTCCCAAACTTAAAAAAATGGCTAAGTGGACAACGTTTTTTTTCAAATGAAGAAGTCATCGATCGGACAAATGCTTATTTTGAGGACCTTCCGAAAACTTATTTTTCTGACGGTTTAAAAAAAATTGAGAAACGTCTAACCAAGTGTATTGAGCTCCAAGGAAATTATGTTGAGAAATAAAAAAAAAATACAAAAATAAAACCTGTTTTAATGCTTTTTTCTAAGGAATTATTGACCCACCCTCGTATTATAAATATTGGATGTTAAAAAATTATTAAAATTTATGTTTCTTTTTCTTTAGGCATGGTCCTCAGCAGACATTTTCCATTGATATTACACCATAAAATAATTCGACATTGTGAAAATTAGTAGTAACCATCTCAGATACATTCAACTTACGTGATAATCCATAAATCTATAAAATTAGAACTACATATAGAGAATGTTTTTAAATATACTATATTAGTTTATTTTATGAAAATATATTTTGATTTCATTGAAGGTTAATGGCGATGTATCTGCAAACAATTTGCAAATCAAGGATGCTCTGCCCGAAGTCAAGAGTGACTCAGAAGAGAGTGCGCCGGGTGACGATTCTACAAGTGAATCAGATGATGACGTCGACAGGGATGGAGTCAAACTACCATTTAAAACTGAAAAGATAACTTGGTCAGAAGCGACAAAGAATACTCGGTTGATTCAAGAAATTAATAGCGACAGTTCTGATACTGACGACTCGTCGTTGCAATTCGATAACAATGATAAGACCAAAGCGTCTGAGATGCATTTGATTGCTAATTTATTGAAGAGTTCCAATGACACATTTCTATCAATAGAAAAGAAAAAACCTGATGAAGTATCCCTACAGCATAAACTAAAAATTGTAGAAATTGAAGAAGATCATTCTGAAATACAACCGGAAAGCGCAGCTGAAAATATTGGACAGTATAGTATTGAATCTACAGATACCGAGAGCATAAGTTTGATCGGATCAAACAATTTACTAGTCGTTGAAATAAATCAACAATCTGATAATATATTAATCGAAGACGAAAATGAAGTAATTAAAGATAGCAGCGATGCAGGAGACAATACAGAAGAAAAATCAGATAAAAGTATGGAATCTGAGAAGGAAAATGAACAGGCTGTGTTATACGAAACTAAACGGCTAGCGATGGAAATTTGTAGCGGTATTATAGCCACAGCCGTGCGGCATGTTGAAAAATGTTCCGTAAGCGAAGTGAGTGTCTTGCGCCGTATTGAGGCTCTGGGCGATGGAAGAAATGTGCAGTACGTTGATGCAAAGTTGCCACATGTCGACCCTGCAAGCTCCATGTCTGACGAACTTCAAATTTTATCAGAGGAGACGGATCCTATTGAACCGAGTGATATTGGCAAAGATGAAGAAAATTCTACAGTGTTGGATGAGGATGGTTCGAATTCAGGTAATGTGTTTTTTTTATTAATAAATCTTAGTGCCTATTCGAGACTTAGAAATCAAAATAAATGACTGAATCACACTGTTAGCGGTGAGTCATCAGGTGATGTTGTGTAAATAACATTTTCCATTTGATTTTTGGAAAATAAATATTGAAATATGGGTGAGAAGAATAATATAAAATATGCCAATAATTAGGATATTGAGCACTATGGAGTTGAGCCTAATTTTTATTAAATTGAAATACATAGTAGTGGATACAAAAATTTACATCGATTTTACACTTATCTATTAGTGAAGATAAACAGCCTGAATTCAATATTTTTTTCATATAAAATTGCCCTTTGAAAAACCTCAATTGTTTATAATCAATTTGCGGTAGATAATATAGTTTAGTACCTAAGCACTAAAACAAAAGTACAGTAAAAACAAAACAATGATTTGGTTCGAAGATTGTATGCATACAAATACGTATACCATCATCAGCATTACGAATACATCAGCTGCCAGGTAATTAGTAGCACTAGTAGGGGTAAACATCCGCACGCACACCATCGACCAACCAAATCATTGTTTTGTTTTTACTGGACCTATGTGTTGGAAGATTACTTATTTATTTCGTCAATGACAATATAAAGCTAACCTTACGAACTTTGTGAAAATGGCTCGACAACTCCATAATTCAAGTGGACATAGGTATTTAAAATACAAGAATATACTAAATGCCCCTAATTTTACCCTACTGTAGTGCAGCACACTGCCTTTAACCTTAGCAATAGGTAGGGTGGCCAGCCAAATATTCTAGCCTGGGGGCCCGCTTCAGGATGTGGGGGCCATGCTTATGTTAATTTAAAAATGACAATATCTCTGATCACAGGTTAAAAACCAGGTAAACCATGTTAGTCACTGTTTTGCTATCTGTCATTCCACTTTCATCTATACAATATAGTGATCTTAAAATTAGTTCGTTTTATAATATAATGTCGACATTCGCATCAGACGTCAAGTATTTTCCAAAATAGTTATAGTGATTTGTTCTCAAGAGATTGAATATTATATACTTACTTGGTGGTTTATTATTTACAATTTACATAATAATTTTATGAAATTTATCACTTGGCATTCAGTACATTATGTAATGGATTGATGTCATTAATTCAGATACAAAGGAGCACAATGATAATAACCAAATAGTACCAGTAAACTTTTTCAATGTCAACAACCAAAAAGATGAAGATAACTATGAATTCGACATGGAGAGTGAAATCTTTGCTGCAATTATGGATCCCGACATACAGAAAATCGATCCCATGCTCAATAGATTCGATGGGATTCAGAGCGACCTCCTGGACAAGTACAGACGGGCGGTTGAAAAAAAGAAAGGGAAGACGGTGCTCCGATCGGGATTGTTTGTCCACGAGTGCTCCACTTGTTCATTTGAAAGGAACAGAACCGAGATGGACGACTGGATGTTTTTCCAGCGGTGGAATATGGAAAACCACCCGGCAAACTTTGTGGACGTGCTTTTGGATTCAAATGCTTCCGAAATAGGCGTTCAGGACGTGGAGCAGACCGTTTTCGACATCATCAAGGCCAACAGAACGGACATGGATGAGTTTTTCGACGGCGAAAATATCAGCGAGGTTCTCGGGCTTAATTTTGCTGAAATCGGTACTGATCGTGGACCTCAATTGCTTATCTACGCAATGTTACGTAGCTGTTTATTATTGTCCTTCGTATTGCAGTGATAAATAATAAATGTGTTGATTATTTTGCTTTCGTATAAAGAGTAAAAACGACTTCTAGTTCATGCCCAACACGTTATCACAGCCAAGTAGGAATTGCTTTTCACAGACATCATTCACATTGCTTTGACGTATCAGCCACTATAGAAGTTGCCCTCGACTACACATTTTCAAATATAAATACTGAATAATCGGCAGTCATTTTGTTGAAAAATCTCAATTTTTTATTAAATCAACATTACATAATATTATGTGGGAACGATTGCCAAATACCGAAAAGTTTACATAATATGGTCAAAATCTCCATAATCTCCAATGTCAAATTATTTTTGCTTATATTGATTTGAATTTAGGCTTGTTTGACTAAAAAAATGGACATAGTATTCTTATTTGAAACTTAAACTAAAATATTAAAACTATTCATTTACCAGGGAACACTAAATTTAATGAGAACTTGCTTATACTAACGGGTGAGGTATAACAGACTTCGAATGTCGAGTGCGTCGATATGCATTAAAGTTTGTCACATAAACGAAACTCGCATTGAATATTTTAGGACTGTCGGCGAGCTTTATGTTCTCTGAGTTAGGTCACAAAATAATAAAATTAGGCTGGCTTCAAAACCTTGGTCCAGGGCAACTGACTTTCACATTTTATTAATCTGTTCCGAGTCATTCACACTTAAAATACAAAAACTTTATTTACCACAAATGTTGAATTGGAAACATATCCATATTTGAAAATAGACCCACCATATTAATTATACCCTACGTGCATGTACTCATTTTATGAATATTTTACTCTCACATAGTGTTAATTTATTATTCTAATTATTAATATTTTTTACAACGTTTTTCTTAGCTCGTATTCTTATTTGTTCGGTGGTTCTTTGTCCGGTACAAATCTTTCAATCGATTTTTAACTAACTTCCCGACTAGCTAGACATTTGAAACTTTTAGAATATATCAGAACACGATGCCAATGCATTTTTTTAATACTTTTAGCCATCTTTAAGTAGAATTGAATTCATTTTCAGTTAATTCTGTTTTGTATGAAAAGTTATATCGACACCATTATTAGTTGCTAGGGGTCTGGGGTCCTAGCAACTAAATTATTAATATATACGTGCGTTACTATGGAAATCAATATGACATTTCAGTATTATTTCTATCAAGTACAAATTTTTTTGATCGTCTAAGCTGATCAAGTCAAGTTTATATGATTCAACAGAAAATTTATATATAAAGTTGTATATAAAAAGTTCTTTTTATCTTGTAATTATTCATCTTTACTAGATAATGATTAAAAGAGCTTTATTTATATTGTAGATTTTCACAAAGTATTCATTATTTTAAGTAAGTAGCTCAGTTTCGCTTCTTCCAATTAGCACATAATTTGGTTTGCTTTGAATGAAATTGAAGAGTGTTTGGAGATGTTAAGCTTTTTAATTTAACTAATGCCTGGCTGTCAATTAATAAAGATGACTTGTGTCATCAATGTCACGTCATATTGAAGCATATCCCTTTACACAAAAATGTTCATAAAAAATAATATCAATTGAGCGAATCATGCAAATACCGTTTCAAATTTTTTTTTAGAAGATGTGACTGCAGCAGTTGAGGATGAGGTAAAAATACAAGACGAGGTTGTCATAAACGAAAACAGCGCAATGGAAGAGAGTATCTATCGACGTTTCTCTTCTATGACTAAGCACATTGGAAATCTGGACAATCGGACCAATATTATAATCGAGCAAATAGCCGATGAGCTTGATAATGAATTCACGGTAAACAAAACACTTAACGATCAACTATACAAGACACATATTACATAGAAAATCTAAATAAGTATATAAATATTAGTATTTATTTGTCCACGATGACCGAGTGGTATTGTGTCAGTATATAATGTCGTGGGTCCGTGGTTGGAATCCTAGGTCTTGCAAATTCACATGTTGTTTTTCAATGATCAAGGTTGAGAAAGTGGCTAACACACATTTCTTGAAAAAAAAATCTGTTAATACAACCTCCACTCTGTGGAGATGCATACTAATGTAATGTACATTTTATAGGCCATTAGGTGGATACATTAGCAGAATAGAACAACAATGCTGAGAAGACATGAATGTGAATTTGCAATATGCACCCTTATTGCAATGTAGGTAGTTTATTTTTTAAAACCTCATTCGTCCGCATTCAACTGTTTATGAAGGAATGAAATTTATGTAAGTAGACTCAGATGTTGTCGTTTACAAGGCTCCTTTTATTCTTCATATGCTGTGTCCATTAGAACGTTAATGACTAATATCGCAATATGCATCACAAATTTTTACGATATCAAACCAACTATTATTTGCTTTTGTGAATATGTATAAAATATATCTGTAGACACAACAGTGTCTAATCATTAAGAGAAAAAATTAATTTCTTTTCAGCTACCAATGGTCTCAGACCTCTTGGAGACGCGTATGGGAGCGATGCAGACAAGAAACGATAACATCAGAGCCATCGAGAACGTCAATGAACTTTTTCTGCGAGGATTATACTCAGATGCTAGCATGACGCCGGAACCCATACCGTCCACCAGCCGGAATAACATCGAGCACCAATCGGAAAGTCAACAAGACAGCATACTTCAATTGGATATGAAGAAACCACTGATGAAAGTCGATGAGATGTTGGATATACATGTTGGAGATACAAGTGACATTGATAGCATGACGAAACACGCAACGTCATTGGGTATATCGGAAAGAGGAGACACCATTGCTCAACCACAGACGACAGATAATTCAGCATTTATTCAAGGAATACTGACAGAAGCGATGGATAAATCCGATGGAGATTCTGTGATCGTTGCCGGAGATAATGACATTGCCGATCAGGTTGACGATGTGTATTCATTAGAAATGACATTGGCCATGAAATCTTTGTGCAATAATGATTGTTAGGTTTACGCGGTGCCATACGTGTGAGGTGGATCCGAAAGCAATAACATACATATTACATATTATTATATTGCTATATGGACATATTTTTGTATCACAATTATGTTAAAAGAAAATTGCACGTTCTAATAGTAATTCTAATATGTAGTTAAATATTTGGCGAGGTTCGTTAAAAGAATGTTAATTTTTCATTCTTGGAACATTCCCAAATGATTTCTTTAAGTTTTGGACCACATTTCATACATGTTTGTTGTGTCTTTATCTTGCAAAGGTTGTGTTAATCTTTTAGGGCAGTGTTTCCTAAACTTACAACATGCTAGTACCCATTTAGAGACAGATTTTACCAGCTTACCCCACTTTTGACAATGAATTACAAGTCCTTTTTTATCCTCTGAACAACTTTTGTGTTTCCGAAGTAGAAATTTTCAGATGCGAGGGATTTTTTCCTCGTCTATCTCTCTGTAGGCAACATTACTTTTTATCCGTATATTACTTTCCGATTTTCAAAATTATAGTAAGAATCGATTTTTTTATCATTCATGAATAATAAATTCACTATGTAAATAGTATACAATTCAAAATTATAGTATAAATGTTATAAATACAGTAGAGATGGTTATAAATACATAGAAATATTTTTATGAATCAACCGATACGCCTTCCAATCGTTCACATATCACAGTTTAGGAAACACTGTTCTAGGAAGATAACATATTAAATAAAGGGTTGATAGAATGTTACTTAGTGAATTCGAGCTACTCGTAAATGCCAAGAAAAAAATATCAATAGTCATAATCGTAGGAATAGAGAAGTATTTTTAGAATAGGTACATTCTTGTTATTTATGTAATCAATTGCTACCTCCAAATTCATTAATTCTATTCATTAGTGATAATAGTTGAACGGCCGGGGATTACAGGAATACAAGTGACATACGGAGTCCAAATTTATACAAGAAACATTATTCAAACAACTACTGTAAAAGGTACACTATATATAAAATGTTATTATTTTCATAAAAATGAAATTAGTAACAGAACGAAATACAAATATTTTTTCATGGAACAGTTAATAATGGATCATTTGAGAAAAATAACTCATTTACACATATATAATAATATTATGAGTTTATTTAACTTCTTACTTAACTAGATTACCAATGCACATGGTACCTTAAAATCCCCAGCTTCTATAGTATTTTTATTGTTAGTGATGAAATTAACCATTGGATCGTGTTATGCATTAAGACCATCCTACGGTCGTGCCTCCAATGGCACATTTCTGCATATTAGACGTGAAGTGTTATGTGATTTTACATGCAAATAAATGATGTTATTTCAACGAAATCATTTTCATATATATCAAAATACTTAAATGAATATGTGAATTCTGATATTGTAAAAGTAAATAAAATATAGTTATTCAATACATTTTTTTAAAATAGAAAAACTGAAACGTTAGTTCATTTGATAGACCTATTATCAATCCTTGATAATTTAAAAGAATAACGGACAGTTTGAAAACACTTAGCTGTTTTTAATGATAATGCGTAAAACTTTTAAATGTACATATTGTTATAATACTTTTATTCAGTACACAAATAGTTCAAGAGCTATAACCTTCTTCATTTCACACGAGATCAAGTAACATATCCAAAAAAACCAATGAATACCATCCGCTGACAAAATCTTCAACCTAAATAAGAGTGAGAATTCCCCTGTGTCAAAAAGGATAAAACTTTGAAGTCAATAATCTGTGGCGTAAAAAAAACGATCCTTCACTCTTTAAAATGATAATGCTGTTCATACAAGAATGTAATTTAAAAACTACAGGAGCTACAAACTACAAAATGAAAACTACAACATATTATCACTTATATGTATTTCCATTCTAAGTAACGCAAAATGTATAAACCTACCCACATATTTACATAAGTATGTCTATGCATACGGCCCGGCCCTACATACATGATAAATAAAATTATATAGGTAGATATATATTTTCTGTATATATATCTTCTCATTGAGTGATATCTGTTATGCACTAATTATACAGGTAATGCTCCATTGTGCGACGTGAATGAATAATTACTGTTACGATAATGGTTGTAAGTGGATGTAATCACCTGGTTTTGGGAGACAGCGCTGTCCACGCTGTAGGTAGACTGCTGCGAATGGCTCCTGGGGTTTGCCACACCGATCACGTGACACACCAGGGTCGTGTAAGGGCTCTCAAAGACAAGGGACCTGAAAAGCATAGACAATTTGTATTAGAAATGCATTCAGTAACCACTGCCACTATTTTTATGTTAACCGAAGGCCTGAACAAAAACGAACCATAAGTGCGAGTGAGTAAGCATTCGGCACGCTTATATCTCCGCTCTATGCGTTAGAGTAAAATAGAATTTCTACGGCTGAATTAAATATTTTTTGTAAGCGTTCGCAGTAAAAATGGATTAGACTGATTACATTCATTTAAAAACTGCGAGCACGTGTTGATGAAATTTATTGTTTTTGTGTTAAATATAAAGTTGGCGGTAATTAGTTTTAGTTATTTTAGTAGAACATTATGGATAACTATGCTGTTTAAATTTGGTATCCGTACTGAGAAGCAATAAGATGGTATAACGTTTCATAGTTAATTTTATAATGATAAAATCGAGGTTATACTGTGCGTTATACGCAAGAAACACGACTTCATTTTGCCTAAGAATAGGCGCTCTCTATATATCATTACTCTGAGGGCTTTACGCTTGTAACAATAATGCAAAACATTTTTTACTTCAATGCAACTCAACTCTGGGAAATAAATTACAGAGCACATTTGTGTTACGTTTACTGTGTTTGAAAGTGATTACTATTTTCTCCTGTCACTACATATATAGAAACATTTTCTCCAGTGTCTTCGATGCTTGTTTTACCTTTTAACATCTGAATTGAGCTGTCCGTCACACATATACGTGATTTTGATGAATGACTTCTCGCCGGGTTGCAGGCGGATGCTGGACTTGTCAATGGAGAATGGTGTATTATCATTGCACGGCATTAGCGTGACCGCCCTGTCGCCCTTGTCGTAGTACGGGCTCATAAATATGCGGTACTTCATCGGAATCTTACCAGCATTGAACATCTCAATGTCCTCCGTAGTGCCTGAAAATCAAAAACAAAAATAATATAAAATATTGCAGCTTTTGACAGATATGGGTGATGATAAGTGTGAAGTTTACTACTATTGAATCTTCAATGCAAAATAACTAGCAACTATTTTAATTATTGGTCATAGTAGCACTTTTTTCAGTTTCACTTCCATAAATTTAGGTTCCCGTCTTCTAAAAATCATCTAATTAATTTTGCTATTAACTATGACAATTTTCTTGAAATGGTAGTTTTTAGACACTTTTTTAATTGATAGAAAATCTAGCAATTTTTTCTGGCATTTAGCTTATTTTCATACCCTACTGGAATATTTTTGTGAATGACTGATGGTAACACTACTTGGCACTGTGAAAGTATGAACCTTAGTTACTTTTTTTACAAGACTTCTTATTGGTCATTTGCTCAATTCGTACAAGGTGTTGTATCGCTATAGATATACCATCATAAATCATCAGGTGTTCAAATTTAGAACTAAGCTTATCACAGTATAAAAAGTATTGAATGATATGTCAAATGTTAGCATGTGGCGCCCTCGCTCAACTGACAACTTAAACTGGTGGATCTATAGAAGCAAACGTTACCAAATATGCTACAGTTGCCATCCATTCAGTAGGTACATTTATGTTTACTAATTAAAATACTAACCATGGTTCACAACCAAGATTTCAGATTTCTGTCTGTTCCTGATGAGCAAGCTCGAAATACCCACTCCTCCAATGACGGGCAAGGCACGAATCAAAATTTGTTTGTCGTTTATTCCAGTGGCGAGAGAAACATTCAATGTAGCGTCAATATGTTGAATACTGTCGTCACCTAAAATGAATCAACACATAATATGTAACATTATAATTATTATAATCATGATTTCAAAACACAATATGTGCATATTTTCTGTTTTAATATGAAAAGTCACATAGGGAGGCCAGAGAACTGGAGCGAACAGATTCAGTTAAGAGCTGACTCAGAGAAGGCCTAATGTCAACCAGAGACGTTCGTACAGAAAAAGTGACTTCTTCAAAAAGAGAAATATGCAAAATCAGGCAACCAATCCTTGAAAAAAAAATGTCTATTAATACAATCTCTTTTCTGTGGAGATTAAACACAGTGACACCCCGATTTTATATTTGATAAAAAACGTACACAACGAGAAAACACAAATTGGTTTGGAGCATATTATACCAATGTGTTCTTTCACCTTTTCAAGAATGTTTTTTTTCTTTTGAACCAACAATATTTTTCTTTTCCCAGACATCTTTCTATATGGGTGAAATAAAAAAAAAAACAATGAAAAACTAAATACAATTGCGTTGTGTGACGTTGCTTTTGAGCACTGCAGACATGTCTATAAATAGAAATTCACCTGGAATTAATTTCAATGATTGCCACGCATTGAATCAAATGTATTCAAACGGATTGAATTTTTAATTGTAATTGAATATTTTAGACATAAATTGCTGGAAATAGAAATTTTAAATTGGGAATTCAATGTAGGTACTAAAGTGAAACGAGACCACAGAAACAACATGTAAATAGCAGGAAAACATGAATTTTGGTCATTTTAAATGGGGGTTACACTGTATTATAATTTGTAATTTCCGTTTACTTATTATATCTAGTGTATTCTATACTTCCGATTGACTGCGAGTGAAGACAAGTTTTACGTTTGAATTTGGTACTGTAATCCTGCCCAGAAGAGTGGGGATGAGCCTTGATAGCACCCTAGTACATATTTAACATTTTAACACAAGAGATCCGAGCGGCCTGGAGAAAAGAGCGATCTTTGGTGGTGAAAGGAGAAGGTTGCGAGGACATGCACCTTCCAGATGGAGCAAGAAAGCGACTGAATAATAATGACTGAAGCAACACGATCAGCATCCTTCTAGATGGAAGGAGACTGTTGGCTATGCTTGTAATTTCAATGATCACATTCTCAGTAATGAGTAATGAGGCAAAGGATTTGAAAAGATTTAACACTTTGATTTCTGTATACCATCCATTATCCGAATTATACATTATGCAGATGATGGTTTTAATTAGTTCAGACAATATGCCTACATACAATAATTATCATTCTTCTTTAAACTGTTCATTGCATTCAAAGTATGAGCAATAACTAGCACTAGGTACCATCAAAGTTTACAATATCGTGTCACGGCCTGAATATAGTGGGCTTGAATAATTTATTAACTTACCATTGAGGCTACTCAGTTTCGGCGCCCTGAAATAGATCAACACCTTCAAGAAAGTCGACTGATCGCATGGTAAATAATGAATCGACTCCGTGTTGAATGAAAATTCATTTGATTTCATCCCACTGTATTTAGACTCGCCGACAATATCCTTGTGAACCAACTGCAAATACGACAAACGCATTTCATCCAATTCGTCCTTGGAGATCAATTCGCTGCTGATGATTGAGAATATATTCTGAATTCCACATTTTATCTGGACAGATATGGGCAAATCTTCAGGTGATTCATTCCAAATAATGACAGGCATACATGTATCACTCTCTTCGGGTATAGTAGGAAATTCCACCAAATCGATTTCCTCGCATTCTTGACTCTGTACGAGAAGTTTTGGAGACACGGTGCACACTTTGATGGGGTGCTCGACGCACGACTCAGATTTCGTCACAACGTCTTTTAAATGGATGTTCAGATTGATGATAATCTCCTTGTTCGGTAGGAGCGCCAGCATTTTGAGAATGCAAGAGTTCTGAGAGTCGGCGTTCAGAAGGATCTTAGCGACAGGCGCCTGCAGGAGTACCACATCACTCATGTCTTCCGTGTACACCTGTCCGCCTACCTTGACGCAACTGACAGTAAATTCAACAGATATCCACCGAGAACTTAGAGAAATTAGATTTATCTTCAAATCGTGTGATGAACCTGCGGAAATAAAATAGTCATCAATGCCACTAAAATCACTAATAAACTATTATAGAGCTTGTACTATATACCAGTGGCGAAGGGTGGAGCTAGGCTGTTAAGATCTGACTGACATAAATCTTGCACACTAAAGTTCGTAAGTTATTTGTTTTCATTGAACTAAAACTACAATTTACAGACGGTGTTAGTTAGTTTTTAAAAACCAATTAAACTTTACGAAACCAAGCATTAATAAATAATAGTCAAAAAATACTCATCGATCTATAAAATATCTAAAATTATGCAATTAAATCATACATAACTTTGGATATTTTTCAGATAAAATAATATTTTTTATCTATTATAGTTTGGTTTAAGGGCTTATTGAATTTAAAAAAATGAATCAACAATATGTGTAATATGTATTCTTAATCCAACTAAAATAAATAAATATGAATGAAAAAGTGTGCACAATATTGTCGTATCGCCCAAAGTATACCAAAATTATTATGGTTTGGTTTAGACAGGGTTTAATTGATTTTTAAAAACTAACCAATACCATATGTAAATTGTTGTCTTAGTTCAATAAAAACAAATAGGTGTGACTAATAAAGTTTAACGTGCACTATTTACGGTGGATCTAAACAGCCTACCCCTACACTTCGCGACTGCTATATACTAGAGGGAGTCATGTGAACTTTTAGTTTTACAGCACTTGAAGCCATTCTGTAATATGTTAAGGTGCTTTTAAACAAATCAGTTTTGCTGTCCAATCCGTCTCCGTTTCAGTTGACTGTCAGTTTCACTTACGTGTAAATACAAAACTGAAGCGCCTGATTGAAACCAAAACGGAAACCAGCCAGGATGGATTTTTCATCAGTTATCGTATCCGTTTTTAGAGTTGCCAGTTAAATTGACGTGTAAATTACTATGTTGCCGTATTTTTCATAATTTTCTAATTTTGATTGAAATATTATTATTTCTTCAAAAATAATATTCATTTTTGGTGGATAAAAAATGTGTAAATATACATACATTGCCATTTCCCAACTGAACTGTCAACTGAGACTGAACGGATAACTAAACTGATCGTCTAAATACACCGCTGTTTCAAAACAGAATGGACCAAAACGGAAACCTCGACTGAATAGACATCTAAAAGGACCTTTAATGTGGTTAATTTCCTGGGTTGAGCAGATTACCAATGAGGAAGTTTTCAGGAGGTAAGAGGGCCATGAGAACTTGTAGCTACCACCATGAGCTGAAATGCTGCATATTTCAGCCACACTTTTGGCAATGAGAAGTATGATTTAGCTTCACTTTTATAAAATATTTAGGTTTTGTATAGTATAGAAGATTTTCCGTAACGTATTCGATACAAACTATATCACTACAATATGCTTGCTAATTTCTTAGCAAAACACACTCACCGACAATGACAGTTTCGTCCTTTGATTCAACCTTAATCCAGTCACCTGAAAATCATAAATGAATGAATGTAACATCAAATTAATACTATCGATTTGATACCAGATGGAAGTCTCCCACAGCAGACCATCACCGAACCATCAACTTTCCCATACCCCACAGCCTACGTCCACTCTTCGCGGCTCGCAACCCCCGGCCGAGCGGAGCCTACCTCCACTGAAAATAACAAAATTTAAATTCGTCTGCGCTCCCGCCAAAACAGACGCGGTCTATCGATAGCGCCGCCACTACTCAATCCGTCGGTAAAACAGGGATGTTCCCGACCGACGGACGAACATGACGCCGCCTGACAGTTGGATGGCGCGAAAAGCTCTCTTTCCTCTGACGCCGAACAGCAAGCATCGCCTCGGACGCAAAGCTAAAAGCATCTCCAGCCCAGCCAAGACGGCATCGGCAAGCCGCAAGCGCTGACTCTCTTGCCTCGGACCCCAAGCATAAGCATCTTCGGCCTTCAGCCGAGAAAAGCAGCCTTCAGCAGTGAAGCCAATAGCCAGCAAAAACCGCGTATACAACCGCCAACGACAATACCCTGAACCCTGTACTTAACTGCGACAATATATTAAACACCAGCCTCAACAGCATACATGTGCGTTTCTCTCATTCCACCCCGCTTCTGGCCTGCTAGTGATACGGCCTTCACCATTCTCCTCGATGGAGAAAGGCCGGTATCAGACTGACTGTAAATACTTCCAAGGAAATTGGCTCTATATTCATAATTATTTGAAATCAGCCATTCACTTGGGCAATTATAACCAATGTAAGCAACTAATACTTTAGAGTATTTTACACTGTTAGACTATGAACATTTTACGGCTCGCCTACTCCTTGGATGAACAAAGAATATCTCTTTAAAGACATTTTTGTAAAGCTGGTGTTCAAATGTACCACAGAAACCTGGACATTAACTGAAATGAAGAGACCCTAAATGTTTATGTATAAAAGAAAAATCTTCCAACCGTATTCATGGGCCAATCAGGGACGGTGGTAGCAATTGGGGGAAAAGATAAAACACCTGGACAATTGTACAGGCGGATAGTCACAGGCTTATTCAAAAAACTATTACTTATTGTAACATTGAAGAAAATTAATAATCACCATGATATTATATTATTATTTCACCGTGTTAGATCCAAAGAGCATAATATTATGGGCCTACACAGGGTGGAGGTTGTATTAACAGATGTTTGTTTGTACAAGAAATTGATGTTAGCCACTTACTCAACCTATTAGGTCCATACTCTGGATCCAAACGCACATTGAAAAACAAGATGTGAAATTGCCAGACCCTGGATTCAAACCTAGGACCGACGACAGCCGATACAGTACTGCTAGGCCATCGTGGGTTAACAATAATTGCAGATAGACCATTTTTCTCACCACAAATAACATTTAATAATACAGATTGGAGTGTCTATGATTTAAAAACATGTTATGAAGAGTAGGATTTTCAAAAAAAAATATTAAAAAAAGATGTTCATAATATGGTTTTTTATTTATCTGCTTTTATCATCATCAAGATTATCATCCCCAACCAGTCCGGATAATCGAGGTTCTACTGTAAATGAATAACAGCTGCAGATTTTTTTTATCTATTCCTGAATAATGTGAAATAAGAAATATAAAGTAAACAAAGAAATATATTGTCTGTGGTAAATTTTCTACGTGGTAAATGGTAAATTTTCCGTAACAATGCCAGCACAGTTCAATCAATCACAGCTGGGAGACTGCACCGTATGAGTGATCATAGACCGGTGAAAATGTTAAGGCTATACCTCAGTTGAGGCATGGTCTAAAAAGATCGTGGCTAGGCGATGCGCGGATTGCGGGTGCAAGTGACGCATGCCGAACGAAATATAATCATATAAATTCAACATGCGTCCATTTAATGTTCTGTTTATTGTTCTATTAGTAACAATAATAATACATTCATTGACATGTTTTCTTTTTCAAAAAAATGGGTAACGTTTTTAGTCATCTTTACACGATTTAAGAATTAATACCTCCGTCGCCATCACGAAACAAATTGACGTGTTCCCAGCTCCACGTTCTATCTCCGAATGCCAGCGAGTCCAAAATTTCCCCGCGCCTATAGTTGAAAATTATTTGCCGTTTCACTGATGTATCATCATAATGATAATGGTAATGCAATGCCAAAATTTCAATGGGAACCATCGATAATTGTCGTTTGATTTTTGGGACACAAATTTGGAAAGCGGACACTCTAAAATCAGAAGGATTATCTTGCATATGACTATATTGAGACAAGAGTGATGAAGATTTTTACTAAATATAATAATAAATAAAATGTAATACCTCTAATGGGAACGTTGAGAGAGCATTCGGTGGCATCAGAACGATTCATCTGGTTCTGTTCCCATTTAGGTGAAGTTCGCATCCTGGGAGATTTTTCCGCTTGCTCCAATTTAAATGGTGTCTGGCCCGGATTGCATTCTTTGCCTGAAACAATTTAACGACATGCATCATTTTTGAACATTCAATCATCTTCTTCCTAACGTGCTGTAAATTCTGATCTTTGCTCTATCATCCGCACCAGGAACAGTTCAGTGGAGCTGCACTCGTACGAATCACGGCGATTCTTAAGCCACGAAATGCGGCATCATCCTCTGCAGCGTTAATCATACATATAATTTTTTTCATTTGATTTACAATTCAGTGTGGAACTGAGTCGCCGCCTGATTAATTTATTATATGGGAAATGGTGACTATCAGCTCTATCCTCTAGATCCGAACACACATTGAAAAAATAGATAGAGAATTTGACAGAGATGGGATTTGAATCTGGTATCAACAGCTTCAAATGTGGATATTCTGCAATAGTGGAACGATTTAATTTTGAACATGCGCAGATGATTTCTTATAGTGCGCATGAATTATGCAGGGTGAATGTTATCATTGTTACGGTTGCTATTCCTGACTGCACTTACATCTAGCCTAGTGTATCGCTTTCTCTTGATCAGTACCACTCTGACTGTATCTTATTTTCTGTCAAAACTGTCGAATTTCACACTAATATGGTATGTTTAGTGTTATCCACTGTGGTCCCAAAAATTAAACTAAAGTTCGGCACAACAGGGTGGATTTCATTATTTTTGTGAATTTTCTAGTGTTTCTAGAACAAAAATGACTAAAATTACAAATAATGGTAACCAAATTACAGACATTAATAATATATTCATAACAATAAATGGTTACATACATGACCATGACTCACACATTTATGTATTCAAAATTAAAAGGTACCTAACATAAAAAAACATTGGTTATAAAATATAGTATGACTCACTTAAATCATTCAGTTTAGCCTGTGACGGCGAAAGCCAACCATTTCCATCTACCCTACTACTGCTGACACTCAAGTGTTGGTACTGATCCAACAGACTCTTGGAAAACTTCTTCTTGACAGGAGTTATGTCCTCCTTACTAGCATCCTGGCAGGAGGACGGAGACATCAAGCCGTACAGCTCTCGGCTCGTTTCCGACGGCGACAGCAACCCTTGAGACAGCTTGCCCACCGTGGACAATATCCTTGGACTGCCTGCATAGCTCGAAACGTTTTCCACATTCTCCTTATTTCTTTCGGTGACACTCTCTTTGATGGCATCCAACGTGTTTGAGCCACGAATATGTACGACAGTGTTCGTACTTTTTAACGTACTCTCCGTGAATTCGCTGCTACCGGAATTGGACTTTCCACAAGTCTTCATAGTCGATACGAGCGCGGTACTATTTTCGTCGTGGACAGATGACATGGTCAATTGGGAAGACGAAACCGCCGATCTCTTTGAACCGGTCGACTTATTATCCTTGCTTGATACGTTTGATAATTGTCGCGGACTCGACTGCGACTTACTTCTACCGGGGGATTTAAAAATCGGCTTGTTGGGTGATTTATCTCTTTTGGAAAATTCTTCTCCGTGCTTGGTGCTATGGAAAATGTTGGACGCGTGGCCGAATGAACTCTTATCAGGCAGCATCGGACTTTGTACCGTTGGAATGTTGAGAATTCTGGCGATATTTTTATTTTGATCGTTTTGAAAATCGACATCGGTGGGCATCACTTTCATTTGAGGTGGATCTTTCTTTTTCTTGCTTAGGCCTAGCATACGATCGAGAAGGATTGACGTACTTTCATTTTCACCGGTGCCTAGAAAACATAATAAGATATTTAAAATCCGTCAGAATAAATCATCAACCAACAAGGGAGATGAATTTTCACATTTGGCACGGTATCTACTGAAGGAATGAAACATTGTTGAGTTGGGAACTGCACAGATAGTTGACACTAAGGCATCTGGTGTTTTCATACAAATTTTCAGATTAAAAAATAATAATTACAAGATAAAAATAACTTTTTATATATACCTAGCGTTTTTTTAATTTTTTGTTGAATCATATAAACTTGACTTGACTAGCTTAAACGATCAAAAAAATTTGTACTTGATAGAAATATTACTGAAATGTCATTTTGATTTCCATAGTAACGCACGTATATATTAATAATTTAGTTGCTAGGACCATCCGCTTAGCAACCAATAATGGTGTCGAAATAACTTTTCATACAAAACAGAATTAACTGAAAATGAATTCAATTCTACTTGAAGATGGCTAAAAGTATTAAAAAATGAATTGCCATTGTGTTCTAATATATTCTAAAAGTTTCAAATGGCTAGCTAGTCGGAAAGTTAGTTAAAAATCGATTGCAAGATTTGTACCGGACAAAGAACCACCGGACAAATAAGAATACGAGCTAAGAAAAACATAAATAAAAATATAAATAATAACAGATCAAAATAACACACATAATCAGGTTTGCCTATAGATTTCGAAAATATGAAATCTTTTTATTCATTCGACATAATTGTTTCAAGTGTTGGGAAGTCAGAGTGATAATATAAAGAGAGTGGCTATTGTTTGGCAACATGAAGCCGTGTTTCTTGCGTATAATGCACAGTAGAACCTCAATTTTATTATTATTAACTTAACTATGAAACGTTATACCATCTTGTTGCTTCTCAGTACGGCTACCAAATTTAAACACAACATAGTTAATCATATTTTCGACTAAATTAACTAAAAATAATTACCACTAACTTTATATTTAACACAAAAACAATAAATTTCAATAACACATGCTCGCAGTTTTTAAATGAATGTAGTTATTTAAATCAATATTTACCGGTGACATTTACAAAAAATATTTGGTACTGTTCGGTTATACCGGAGGCAGCGGAAAACGCATTTTGAAAATAGTCGATAAACTGGATTATTTGTTAGTTTGGGTTAGTTTAGGTTCGGTTAGGTTGGGTTAGGTTAGGTTCGGTTAGGTTGGGTTAGGTTAGGTTAGGTTAGGTTAGGTTTGGTTAGGTTAACCTAACAAATAATCCAGTTTATCGGCTATTTTCAAAATGCGTTTTCCGCTGCCTCCGGTATAACCGAACAGTACCAAATATTTAATTCAGCCATAGAAATTCTATCTTACACTAACGCATATTTCAGAGATATAAGCGTGCCGAATGCTTTCTCACTAGCACTTATGGTTCGTTTTTGATCGGGCCTTAGTTGGGAAGCATATAGTTTTCTAAAAAGAAACATTTGGTTAAACCAATGTCATTAATATGGACGAAGCATCTGGAAAAAAAATGACACTCACTTTTTTATCGGTTCTGCCGAATAGCATAATCTGTTCTAACGCCATTATAATAAAGGTGATATTGCTATAAATTCCCGATGCTTTTTGGCGGGTCTGCCGAATGGTTCGGTTCGAACGGGTTCGCTCAAATTATCATTGACACTAGAAACACTGTTCTAACGCCATTACAATAAAGGTCATATTGCTATAAATTCACGATGCGTGATATCGCATAATGGAAATTGCGTGACGTCTACCTATACATGTGCGAATGATGCTATGCGCGAATTTACTTGCTAGCTACTGTATTGAGTGCGTTGTCCATTAATAATGTCATTGGGTTAAACAATGGTTTTAAAAATAAGCATGTAAGAAGAAATGAATCATTCACATTCGAAATTCCCCTTTTCAATGTTTGATATACTTAAACACTTTTACTCATGTGACTGTTATCAAAATAAACTTTACTTACGATTTTAAAATGTGTTTTATGTGGGTATTATTTAATTTATGTAAAAAGTATTTTCTAAATGTTGGAATATTTTTCGTGTTTGTGAATTTCGACAAAATGTAAAGTGCAATTCAAAAATGTCGCATTCCAGGGATCCTTTAACAGCAATAAATATATATAAATCTATATAGCCTATAAATCAAAATTAAGAGAAGAATTGTGCTAACAATATCACTTCAGTCTAGGCTTTGAACCTATACTTGAAATCCATCTTGTACAAAATATTAATTAGATCAGTTTTCATGTGTGGCTTGGAAACCTGACGCATGACTAAAAACATGGAGAGTGCGGGGTTCATTTGAGCAGAGACATCAATGATACGCATTTATGGTGGAGATGAAAATAATAACAAAGTAATTGCCCAGGTATTAGTAAAATCCATCCAGTCTTCTAGATACAACAATAATATATTAGATTTATGGACTAACCCCTCGAGTTACTCTAAATATCAAGCATAAAGTAAAATGTTCAGTGACATACCCATAATGTTCCTGATCTGCGTGATACTCAACGCGGTGCTTATGCCAGAATCATCAACACTTATCGTATTCGTGATATCTTTACAAATATTTTGAGTGTTGTTTCTATTAAGCTTAGAGGCTTCCTCAAACCGCGAGTCCTGGTTCTCGGTGAGGCCGCCATGATATTCAGACATGTCAGAGTCATCACTGATGGTGAGGAAAGCGAGACCGGCCACAGAATTCTTAATACCAGCCGACTTTCTGAACGTTTGGCCCAGAGCGTGCTTGGTGACCGTTGTGTTGTTGATTTTTGTCGGCGGACTGATGTCTGTCTCTGAAAATAAAAATAATGAAAGATATGTTTATATGGAACTAGTGAAACAACTAAACATTGAAATTGCACACTTATTTCCGACTGCTCTTACATGAAGCCTATTGCATTATTTTCTCTTCTCGCTCAACGTCGCTCTAATTATGTCATATTTTCTGTCAAAACTATCGAACTTCACACTTATGTGGTATGTTTACAACATTGTTTTAAAAACTAAGGCTAACAAACATTCCTCATAAAAAAAGTCTGTTTAATATGCAACTTCCACTCTGTATAGGCCCATAATATGCTTTACTTTTTATTTACAACTTATCAGGTCCATACTCTACATCCAAGCACACATTGAAAAAAAAACCAAGTGAGTTTAACAGGAGCCTGCTACACACGGCTTCAGAAGCGGACACTCTATCACAGGGATGGCAAACCATTTTACGTACGCGTGCCAAAATTTCCTAACTGTCTGACGTGCCGAGCAGTTTTTCATAGGGAAAAAATGAAAAAATATATTTTTAAGAATTCTGTTAAAAAAGTTAGAAAACTACAATTTGAGTTCTTGAGATTCTATCTTTCGCTGTGTTTCGAGCCTTTTTATATCTTTTATTCTTTGAATAGTTTTTTCCATGTTCAAAAAGATCGTGGAAGCATTTTAACCACGCTTCCTTCATATATTCCTCTTTTTTTCTTCCATTTTTAGCGATAATGTTTGAGGCAAAATAGCAATCAGCTGTTTGTATTTGAACGACATAAATATCATCAGGTTTGTTGCATCTAGCATTGTAAATCGATCAAAATCAGAGGTTCACGAGACGGCTTCTCCCGCCGCCTGATGAAGTCAGTGCGATAGTATTATGTGTGGCGCATAAAGCCTAAGTGCTGACCTATAAAATTATATATTTACATTGATTTTACAAACATAATCTTTATTCTTGAAATTTGTAGTTTTTGCATGCTATTATACAATGCGATCTGTCATTTACGCATTTCGTTGTTTCCGTTTGCGCATCGATAGGTAAATATTATTCGTAAAAATAATATTAAAAACCAAAGAAAATACGCATGGTTATGTCATGATTATTTTTTTATTTATTTGTAAAACTCTTGTATTTTTTTAATAGGTCATTTTTTTTTCTTCAAAATAAAACATTCGCATGACATGCAAAATCGTCTCGCGTGCACTAGTGGTACGCGTGCCATAGGTTCGCCATCCCTGCTCTATCACTTATCCACCGGAGGCGCTACTGTCTAATTGTTTATATAAATAATTGTAAAAATATTTATTTAAGAAAACAAAACATTGTGGACATAGCAAATCTAAATTCAAGACGTACATAACATGAGATTTACATTATAACAAATATTACCCTCACAAGAGAGAAGAAGAGAATATTATGTAAAATAAGAAGAACTATGTAAAATAAGAAAAAGAACTTTTTATATACCACATTTTTAAATTTTCTGTTGAAACATATAAACTTGACAGTTCTATGTATTTAATAAATACTTTTTTTGTACTTGATAGAGATACTGAATAAATTTTAATATAGAATACTGAAATGTCATTTTGACATTTCATATTGATTTCCATAGTAACACACGTATATATTAATAATTTAGTTGCTAGGACTGGACACACAAGAAAAAATGTGTACTGGACAAACAAGAATACGAGCTAATAAAAACATGGTAAAATAAAATTTCGAATACAAAATACATAGCACGACACCGAAAATATCTACATCTTTGTGGAGCGGATTGACTAGTCTTGCACCCCTGGCTAATTTTGCCTGATAGGCTTGACACGAGGAAACGGTTCCTATCCTGAATATATCATGGCTGCGACCACATAGGTAAATTCAAATTCATTAGAACACCATGATTGGAAACCATCCCTCGCGATAACAGGCAAAAATGCTTCAAAAGCAGAAGAGACCTACGAGATTCAAGAGAGTGAAAAGTGAGCATGCCTTATAGAAAGGCAGTCGGAAAATAATCATTTGACGAATTATCAAAAGTAAAATACAGTATAACCTCGTTTTTACGTGCCCGGTATTCACGTTTTCCCGGCAATTGCGTGTAATTTTTTCGGTCCCGATGTATTTCAGTACATTTAATACCCGCATTTACGTTTTTCTTTCCCGCATTTTACGTCGTAAATATTCAAAATATGCGAGTTACGCGCGCTTCTGAAGAACTGTCTGATGAAGACGAGGTTGATATTCCAACAAAAGAAGAAGCAATGAGGTTCACCGAGGGTTTAAAAAGCTACTTTACAAGCTTTGCTGATATTCAAGATGACACTTTCAAATGTTTATATAGTAGAAAGAGAATGACATAACAAAAAAACAAAAATGCAACAAACTAATATACATATGTACATGATTTTTTCAATAAAAATTTAAATTGAATGTTGTTTTTTAATAAAACGTTATTTTTTTAGAAACATAAAATTTTAATGTTCTTTTTTTCAATACCCCCCTTTTACATTTTCCCTTCAATTAGGTTTTTTTTTCCAGTTCCTTAAAAAACGTAAAATAGGGGTTATACTGTAGTTATATGTGTCGCTGAGTTTCAAAATCCGCTTTAACACTTTTTCATTATGTTGAGAAAATCAACAAAAAATTTTTGAATAAAAAAGGTTTTTGAATGTTTCAGTAGTGTTATAGCTGGATTTGATGGGTCTAGGACGATTTGGCACCGCGAACTGGCCTCCGCCGATTGGCCTCCGGTAATTGGCCGCCGGTACAATCGGACGCTGGCCCAATTGGACGCCGACCCAATTCGACGCCGACCCAACTGGCCTCCGGGAGATTGGACGCCGCACAGTTGAATTAAATGCGCAAAGGAATAGACGTACGTTACGATTTGTTGGAGTAAATAAGCAAGTCAGTTTAATATGCTTCTATCTTCTCAGTAGTCGTACCTTATACATTTCGCGCTTGACACATTTTTAATATAGATTGAGAAAAATTATTATGCCTTATGATGTTTATTAAAAGAAAATAATTCTTCCCTCGCTAAAACTTAAAGATGTGCATAATCAATTAATTTATTGTCTATACATGGGTACTTATTTATATTTACAACAAATATTAAAAATAATGTTAGATGTTAGAATGAAAATTACATTATATTTCAGCGTTTTATCGACTTAATATTATAATAAAGCTTAAACATGTATATTATTATGCATAAATGCGTATTTTAAGATAGTATGAAATTACAAACAAAATATTAAGTAAGTTATCTGCTAAGTATAAATGTTTTAGTAGTTTGATTGATAAACTACTTAGGTACTGGGTGCCGGACGAAATCTCGAAGGCCGAAATCCCGAAAGCCTAAATCCCGAAAGCCGAAATCCCGAATATCGAAATCCCGAACGCTGAAATCCCAAAAAATAAAAAAAATACAAACATCAATAATTGCGCAATTTTTGCAAGAGACACAAAAACCCATTTTTTGTGGAAATATAAAAAAAATGTAAAATACAAACATCAATAATTGCGCAATTTTTGTAAGATGCACAAAATCCATTCGTTCTACAAAATGGTCTCTCCTGAAAAAAATTGCGCAATCAAAAAAACCCATTTTCCAAAAAAATGGGATTTGTCTCTCTTACAAAAATTGCGCTCACGATTGCGCAATTATTGATGTTTGTATTTTACATTTTTTATATTTCCACAAAAAATGGGTTTTTGTCTCTCTTGCAAAAATTGCGCAATTATTGATGTTTGTATTTTTTCATTTTTCGGGATTTCAGCATTCGGGATTTCATCCGGCATCTAGTACCTAAGTAGTTTATCAATCAAACTACTGAAACATTTATACTTAGCAGATAACTTACTTAATATTTTGTTTGTAATTTTATTCTATCTTAAAATACGCATTTATGCATAATAATATACATATTTAAGCTTTATTATAATATTAAGTCGATAAAACGCTGAAATATAATGTAATTAATTTTCATTCTAACATCTAACATTATTTTAAATATTTGTTGTAAATATAAATAAGTACCCATGTATAGACAATAAATTAATTGATTATGCACATCTTTAAGTTTTAGCGAGGGAAGAATTATTTTCTTTTAATAAACATCATCAGGCATAATAATTTTTCTCAATCTATATTAAAAATGTGTCAAGCGCAAAATGTATAAGGTACACCTACTGAGAAGATAGAAGCATATTAAACTGACTTGCTTATTTACTCCAACAAATCGTAACGTACGTCTATTCCTTTGCGCATTTAATTCAACTGTGCGGCGTCCAATCTCCCGGAGGCCAGTTGGGTCGGCGTCGAATTGGGTCGGCGTCCAATTGGGCCGGCGTCCGATTGTACCGGCGGCCAATTACCGGAAGCCAATCGGCGGAGGCCAGTTCGCGGTGCCAAATCGTCCCATTCCCGGATTTGATAGACACATTGATTTTGTTTCATAAATGACAGTTAATCGTAACGGCTTTCGAAAGCGGCGATAAAATTTTCATGTAGAGATTTTAATAACGAATCCAACGATATATATATCTTAATTATTTCAAAAAAGTGTTATAGCGGGTTTTGAAACATATCGCGAGTCGAGAACTACAAGGTTCTAAGTGTTTGTCCTTGGAGAAACAAAAGTAACAATGAGGCAGCTTAGAATACTACTTCATTGTTGGGTTTGTTTTTTCAAGGACGAACACTTAGAACCTTGTAGTATTCGGCTCGCGATATGTCTTAAAATACAGACATCGAAGAAATTTTTTCTGGACGCGTTCTAAAATAAGCTTATAGGACTCATAAGGACACCAGATAATCGACCCATATTCAAGAATGCTACGCACTAAGACATTTAGATTCTTGAATGGTTAAAAATGAAAATATATATGAGGTGTTGAATAACAAAAACTGATCTAAAACAAATATGTCCATATTATATGTGCAATTTCACACAATATGTGATATCTTCTAAAACGTCTCAAAAGCACTCATCTGTAAATTATAGACTTTATTCAATTTAAACAAATACGTATGACTGACGAAGTTTATTGTGGACTATTTATATCGGATCTTAACAGCCTACCTTCACCCTTCGCTACTGGTTGATAGTACGAATGAAAAAGTGTGCACTATTTTGTCGAATCGCCCATAACATACCAAAACTATTATGGTTCAATTTTGGCTAGATTTAATTGATTTTGAAAAATCAAGCAACACCATCTGTAAATTATTGTAGTCTTAAGTTCAATAAAAACAAATACGAATGACTGACAATGTTTAACCCATCGCGCCCTATCGGCGCCAACGGTGTTACAGGATGCAGGATATGATGAAAATTGAAATGATGAAGATGCAGGAATTGAAATTACTTAATAATATAATTAAGTAGCTATCATTTTATGTTAGTTATATACAGTCCAATACATTTTTTTAGAAATATTTGATTTATAAAATCTATTTTTATTTAAATTTGTCAAAATAATGATCAGTTCCCTAGGTATGAGGTGTTTGAGACAGTAAAAAACATAAAATGGCCATCCATTTTCTAAATATCTTGAAGAGTATTATATTTAGCTCCAGTTTTAGTATATCTTCCTTTTATTATTTACTTCTGTCATGGACTTTTTGTCTATGTCATTTTGTATAAAAAAAGGCTAAAAAAACCCAAAAAACTATATTTGACTATGTTTTTTTCATTCCACTTATACACAAAGTTTACTTAAAATGTAAATACTCAATAGAAAAATTCAAAACCTATAAATATTTAAAAGATTTATTTGAATTGAATGAATAAGACATGAGTTATATCAATTTTAGTAATCAGTGTGACTTTTTAAGCGATCCTGAAAAATTAATTCTGTTTGGAATGGGTCAATGTTCACTAGTTATGTCGGATCCTAGTAGCCTACCTCCACCCTTCGCCACTAATGTATGTATGTTTTTTATTTTATTTTAATTATACGCCTGCCCCACAAGAATTGACAGAACAGAATTAATATGACAAATTTAATACTGTTTTATTTACCTGGATCAAAGAGTGGCGGGTGCGGTCCCGTTTTTTGTGGACTGCGAGCATTCATAATGTCTACAATATCTTCGCTTCTCCCGCCAAAATAATTTCCTACTGACATCTTACTCACGTTCGCGGCGGCATTTGTAGCGTCAGACCTGAAATTGAAGAGAATAACAGATAAATACTAGCACCGATATCTATTTAAATAAGGTATTGATTTAACTATAAACACGCGATTACATTATGATCACGTCACGTGTTGGCACGGCGCAACAAATTTAGTCATTCCGCAGAATATTTTGAACGATCTGATGTTGTTACAATTGCATAAGGCAGCAAAAAATTGTTATTTATTATCCGATGATTCCCCCTGTGACCAGTGGGTCTCCAGAATAGCAATTTCTGGTAGAAACGTCTAACTAAATGTTTATTGATTTATTTATTCTATTTCTCAAATTCATATCACGGATGTTACCAGAATCGTACATATTATGTGGAATTTTAAATTTATGTTAAACTATTTACAAATCTAAACGATTTTCATTTATAAGATTTCGTAGAATCAATATTGTGTTTAGAGTTTACATTTATTATATGAGATTGCTGTTTTCGAGAGTAAAGACTTAATGAATGGGTTAGTGAGATTAAAAATAGTAAAGTAAATCATGGTTTATGGCCTTTCCGTATGAGATCATGGTGGAATCACTTTGTTGAAAGTGCGAAGCATTGTTTTTTTCCAATCTTCCTCATTTTTATTAACTTATGTGAAAAAATAAAATGAATTGGCAACACATGGGTAATAAATCAAACTTCACTCAAACTCAGTTTATTTCTAATGTAGTTATATGTTATTAAAAGTATTTTTTCTGTTATATTTTCGTTTTTATTTTATTTTCCATAAAAATTAATAAAAATAATTAATCCCGAAAGTTTCAGAATTATGTTTACCAATCCTGGGATTCATAGGTATTGAAAATAGTTTGGGATCCCGGGATTCAGGATCCCCTAGCTACAGGATGGGGGGGGCATCAGTCTGATAACATTTTAAATACAAAGAAAAACGACTTATTTTTTCAAGTAGTTTCAACTTACTGTGACAGCATGTAACGTGATGATAATGTATTTGAAGCATAGCAAGTATCGATGCTTTTTCTTACGATATGACGACCCTAGCCTAGACCCACATACATACTGTTGTAGTACCAAAAAGAATAAAATTAATTACCTGACACTAACGCCACAGTTTATCCCTGACATGGCAAATATTTCTCCAGTTGTTTTGTCTATTGATGTCTCATTTATATTCAGCTGAGGGTAAATTGGAAGATCTCCGTATTCTTTCATCCATAACTGTTCCTCTTTCGACATGTTTATCTAAAACGAATACAAAACACTGTCATATACATATACTGGCAATACTCAAATCGCGACACTAGCGCCAAGACCATCCCGCAATTTAGAGTTGTTGGTCTCTACTCCACTGCGGGGAAAAATTAATACATATAGAGTACATAGCGTGAACTCAGAAACTTGGACCGAGTGGAATTCAAATACACGTCCATTACTTACCGAGCAAATCCTCCAACGATTAGCTACTGATACAAATGTCCTTCTCGCCGAAATTACATTATACCAGTGGTTCCCAAAGTTGACTGGGATCCGACCCATCTAACAAAAATTTCCAATCTTGGGACCCACCTCTTAGCTGTCTTAGAAGAGGGCATAAATATTGGTAATGCTCAGATTCCCTAGTGGCGAGTCGTGGAACTACTTAATGCTGTCTTATTTGTTCTAATTGAAATTAAAAAAATATTTTTTATAAGTGTTACCAATATGAATGAAAGACTGTTGAAATAATAAACACAGCTTAAATAAAAAAAAAAGTATTACTTAAATACCTACACCTGCAAGGTTTTTTTACAAAGTTATTTCAATGGGAAGGATGTATTTGTTTCTTATTTTTCTTCATTACAGTTTTAGCATCAACTTCAACTTTAGTTACTTTTAATCCTAGTTTTAGATATGCAGGGTCATATTTTCTCACAACTTTCCGTCGCTCGGTTTCATGCGAACTCGTTGAGGGAGTTCGGAAGTCAGACTCCTTGCCACTTTTGTCACATAAAAGATCTTCTATATTTTCATCACTTTGTTCACAATTCAACCACTTTTCCATTTTTGTATATATTGTATATTTGTATTGTATATTTTTGTATTTTGTTTTGTATATTTGTTATTATTTTATCACAATATTTTCCGTTACTTAAGTTTATTTGAATTTTTAGGAATTATAAATAGCTGAATGAAATATCAAATTTATCACTTCCTATTTTTTTAATTCATGTATACAGTGGCGAAGGCCCACTCAATATTCGCTCGCGACCCACTGGTGGGTCGCGACCCATAGTTTGGGAAGCCATGCATTATACATTTTGTCTTGATTTATCTGTCTGTAACTCAATAAACCACAGCACGCTCTCTTTGAACACATTGAGTGCACCAACAAGAATGTTGACAGATGGGCACTACCACCTGGTAATTTATTCTATTATAGTTCCTAATAACAAAATATGTTTTAAAATCCGGTCAACACAATATGGCAATAATCCAAGAATTAATTTAAATTTTAACTGAAAATATTTGAGAATGTAACATTCTTCATTGAAAATATACAACTTAACGCTTCAGGAAAAAAAATCATTATGTACCTTATTTGCGGGATCAAACATGGAGTCTCTGAAATCAGAGTTATTTGCAAGTCCTTTGCTGGTATTCATTTCAGGGGAGCCATAATTCCAAGATTCGTTAGCTCTTTGATCATTTCTCATGCTGGCGATTCCGTCTTTGTACAAATCCAGTGACTTGCGGATATTCGCTACGGCCGGATCGGAGCTGGATTTCAAGATTTCATCAACGGCTCGGCTCTGCATCTCCGCTTCCCTGACGATGTCTTTGACGCAAATCGATCTGTTGAGCACTGCTTGGGATTGGGGTCTCTTCGGTGGCCCATTTGCCATTTTGAGTGCAGTATTAATATCCGTGTTTCCTGACAAACTTAGCTGAGGACGGAGAAATGTCGATCTGCCTGACATCTCGCGAGGATTGAACGAAAGCTGGAAAATAAATATTATGATACATATAAGTCTCAAATCATTGTCACCTTACGTCAGTATCAGTGGCGGCCGGTGATAATAAAATTAGGGAGTGCAAATAAAGACATGCATTTTTCTTTTCATGGTATTGGAAAAAAATCTGCAATAGCCTTCGTGGTGGAGGTAGGCGTATGCTAAACGACACTTACATTCACGGACAGCATTTATTTGTTGCCAAAGTTACAAAGTTTAAGCCTCTGGTATGATAAGTATGATGCAAAAGGCAATAGGTACACACGTTTTTCGATTTTTATTGTACCTAATTACACTTGATATGACGTGCTGACATATTTACCACATTTGCCACTCGTAACTTCCATAAATCGTAACTGATGTAAGTATTTTAGATATGTGTCATTGAGAAAAAGCCGCAAAATCTTCATTTGTCATCCCACATTATTTTCATATACGCGCTGTATCATTTTTATAAATACTAGGCATGGATCATTAATTTTCAAACGGGATATCACTTGTGTTAAAAATTTGCAACTTTTGTACACCCCAACTCCAGAATTGCACTCCAAATGGGACTGATTTGAAAGACATTCAACGTCAAAAATAATAGTTAGTATAAGTAGGTATATTGTATGTATTATGTTACTGACTTACTTTGCTGTAGATTTATATTGAAATTATTCAGTGTTTAATTTTGAAATGTAAAATAATTATAAAATCGTATTTTTATGGTGAGATGGCTGTACCTAACTTAATGATCACAATATTACTCTAATCAATATTTTGATTGATTCAATATTAATATGGCGCATCATACAACGGAGCATTTACCTCATAACGTATGAAATAATAATATACCTAGTATTTTTAAATACTGCGCGGGAACCTTTTACCTACTTCATGCGTACGTAAAATAATAATAATTATTATTATAAGCGCGCCAGTCAATCGCGGCATCTATCGGTTATACTTGAAGCACTAGGAGGGAGGACATTGCACAATGCAAGGTAAAAATTGTACGTTCAGTGAGGTACAATATATCGGCAGCATGCAAAAAATCGTCTACGGTCGGCAGTACAGTTGCTCTTTCGAACATTCAACAAATACTATGAAAGACGTACATGTATACATACATCCAGCTCAGCGGCCGGTTAAAAATACGTACGGTGATGCGCGTAGCGGGCAGGCGACAAATTAAAGATATTTTAAAATAATTAATTATTACAATATGTAGGTATTTGAATACGTACATATTATTATACAATAATTTGGGAGATCAGTGCACATTTGCTCCTATACAAGAGCCGTCCCTGATCAGTATGATAAACCTATAATACATTTCACCGTATTATAGAGAATTTTATGAGTCAATTGAAACATCTGAGCAGGTCAGTGACAATTTACCTGATATTATTGAAGAAAATGATAATGAAGCTTAATGATCATTACATCTATATATATAAAACAAAGTCGGGTTAGTTACACCATTTATAACTCAAGAATGGCTGGACCAATTTTTATGATCTTTGATTTGTTGGTTTTGTCTCCGCCCCGAATAGCAGAATAACTATTAAAACATTGGATAAATCACGGAACAAATAAATTATGAAGAAAATTCATTTTATCATACATTTTGTATCGAACGGCTTTTGACTGATATCGATGAATTTAAAAGATGGAGCTCGCGCATACAAAAACAAAAGAAAATCACAAAAAATTTAAATCCGTATACAACGCCATCTCTGATACATGACAGAAACAATAAACAAACAAACAAAAGAAAGAAAGTATGAACATGGCGTTTTTGACAGTTGATTCAGTTCAGCCTCAGATAATACCGAAAGACTTTGTTGTAGACAAATAGCGATTTTGATCGTGATTTTCAAACGATAAGTTGCCTTCTAAAATGTTCACTTTGTGAGGTTATCAAATTTGTGAATGTGCGCGTATCGATAATTGCTTCATTATGTAATTTTGAATTGTGTGATTAATTTTCCAGTGTTATTTACAATGCTGCGAACCAGAAGATCTAATCTATCTATCTATATAAAACAAAGTCGGGTTAATTACACCATTTATTTTATAACTCAAAAACGGCTGGACCTATTTTTATGATCTTTAATTTGTTGGATTTGTCTCCGCCCTGAATGGCAGAATAACTATTAAAACATCGGAAAAATTCACAGAAAAAGAAATTATGAAGAACATTCATTTTCTTATACATTTCGTATGAAACGGCTTTTTTGATGATGTCTATTGATGATATAGAACTGATTGACTGAACTCGGTGAATTTTTTTTGTTCGTCTCGGCCTCGAGAAGCTTCCTCGCGCATTGGAAAAGTAAGAAAATCACAAAAAAAATCCGTATACACCGCCATCTCTGATACATGAGTATAATACATCTGCAAATATGTCACCAAAGGCAGCGATATTGTGGTTTTTGGCGTTCAAACTCCCAATACCAACGATGAAATCACGCACTATCAAATTTGTCAATATGTGAGCTGCAATGAAGCAATTTGGCATATTTTCTCATTCCCCATTCATGAACGTCATCCCACTGCTGTACATTTGGCGGTGAATCTGAAGAATGGTCAACGCGTTTATTTTAATTCATCGAATGTTGCTCAACGTGCTGTAACACCTCCAGCGACAACATTGACCAGTTTCTTTTCAATTAGTCAAAGCGTTCCGTTTGCATGAACGTTGCTCTACTGTGAGATGCCACGTTATTACACTTGGAACGCTTCATCGAAGAAATTTTAACGTCGGAAGCAAGGCGATGCGGTTTCTGATCATCCGGATGTGCATTCTAATGATGCTCTTGGTCGCATTTACACAGTTCATCCGAAGAATGACGAATGCTTCTACTTGCGGTTGTTGATGGTAAATGTTCGTGGGCCAACATAATTTGAATCACTTCGAACTGTCAGTGGTGTAGTGTGTCCAACATTTCGTGCTGCATGTCAACAGCTCAATTTGCTTGAAAACGATATTCATTGGGACATGAAAATCGCTGTAGCAATTGTTTCTGCATCTTCAAGTCAGATACGCACATTATTTGCTATCATTATTTCGACATGCTTCCCATCAAGTCCACCTGAACTGTGGAACAAGTACAAGGATGACATGTCAGAAGACATTTTACATCGAATTCGTGTCAGTTCAGAGAATCCCTATCTCGAGTGAATGAGGAGATACATAACCAGGCTTTGCTTTTGATCAAATACATGTGTTATCTCATGTGCGGCAGTTTATTAGTCAAGTTAGGAATGTCAACGCCACATAGTGGAATGAATGACGCTTTTAATCGAGAATTGGAACGTGAACGTGAATATGATCGAGATGCATTGAACCTATCGGTTCGATCAAATGTACCAATGTTGAACCCCCAACAGAAGGAAGTGTACGATACGTTAATGAAGGCAATTGATGATGGAAATGGTGGTTTATTTTTCCTCGATGCGCCTGGTGGAACTGGGAAGACATTTCTCATGTCATTGATTTTGGCCACTGTTTGTGCGAGATCCGAAATTTCTGTAGCAGTTGCTTCTTCTGGGATAGCGGCCACGTTGTTAGAAGGATGCCAAACGGCTCGTTCAGCGTTGAAATTGCCATTAAACCTTCAAACGACTGAAACACCGACAAGCAGTATTGCGAAACACTCAGCAATGGCCAAAGTTTTGGTAGCAAGTAAAATCATCACCTGGGATGAATGCACAATGGCGCACAAATGCGCATTGGCAGCACTTAATCGAACTATGAAAGATCTGCGCAATTACTCAAGATGTTTTGGTGGCGCAATGATTCTACTATCTGGCAATTTCCGCCAAACACTACCAGTCATTCCAAGATCGACCGCTGCTGATGAAATGAACGCTTGCCTCAAATCATAGACTCTGTGGCGCTATGTTAAGAAACTTCAGCTGACGACGAACATGCGAGTTGCATTGCTAAACGATCCATCTGCCGAAGATTTCTCCAAGCAATTGCTGACTATCGGTAACTGCCGTATTCCTGTCGACGAATCGAACGGATTGATTTCCTTTCCGCTGAATTTTTGAAATTTCGTCTCAGCGAAGGACGACCTCATCAACAAATTGTTCCCGAACGTCATTGCTAACCACAAAAATCACAATTGGTTGAGTGAACGAGCAATTTTTGCGGCAAAGAACAAAGATGTGGATCACTTAAACTTCACAATTCAAAATCAAATCGTTGGTCCAATGCATTCCTTCAAATCTATCGACTGTATAATAAACGAAGACGAAGCAACCAACTATCCAACTGAATTTTTAAACATATTGGATTTGCCTGGCTTGCCACCGCACAATTTACAACTGAAGATTAACTTGGTAGTTATCATGCTTCGAAATCTGAACCAACCAAAACTATGTAATTTATTTCATTTTGATTTGATTTTTGCACATTTATTGAACTTAATTCATTTTGAGTATTTTAATTAAGCTAATAAGTTAACACAAGATTATTGATTCTGAGGCGGTACGAAGTTCGCCGGGTCAGCTAGTATCTTTATAATAATCATATTTTTATGCTTTTTCCCCATTTAAATTTTAGGGTCAATATGTTTAAATATAAAAAATATTCCTTTTGAAAATATTTCAATAAACCATGTATTTATGTATAAAATATGTATTTTATACCTAACATATTAGTTAGATTTAATGGTTACGTATAAATAGTAACAAATTTTAAAAATAGCCGATATACTGGATTATTAGTTAGGTTAGGTTTTCATTCTTGAATTCATGAATTTTGCCAAAATCAGCTTTTAAAATTGAATTAATATCAAGGCCTGAACAAAAACGATGCATAAGTGCGGGTGAGAAAGTATTTGGCACCCTTATAATCTCTGCGACACGCGCTAGAGTAAGGTAAAAGGTTTACAGATGTGTGAGATGATTTGCTATAGTGTCGCCGCCAAATCTTAGTTTGTTGCTTAACTAAGCGTCGATAACGTACGAGCGCATCTTGCTAAAATTGCTATTTTTTGTGTTAAACATTAAGTCAGTGGTAAATATTTTTAGTTAATTAAGTAGAAAAGATGGTTCTGTGTGTTGTATGAAAATGTGCTAGCCGTACTGATAAGCAAGATGGTATTACGTTTCATAGGTAAGTTGATACATGTTCGTGATAATTTATTTGTATATTATTATATATTTTAATATCAAGTGACCTAGTGTTTCTTTAAAATAACTTACATTATGGATATTTTTACCTATTGGTTGCATTTTGACCGCTTAAAAATACTATCTAACGTACAAAAATAGAAAATTATATTTTAATTCTGAGCGTCTAGTGCGAGCACTTTGGGCGAATACCAGCGAAATGGTCTATGGTCTCAAACATTTGTATACAAATGCGTTCGCTCGCCCACAAACCAAATGCATGGCAAGCAGCTTCTTTTAACAATGTAATGGGTGGCGTCTACATGTATCTATAATCTAAGATTAATATTCATATTAATATATAATATATCTAATAAAATTGGAGACCGTATAGAATACGGTCATCTCTTTCCGATAAGAAAGCTCACGGCGAACTGTGCCAAGGTGAAATGTTTTACGTACAATTTACATGTAACCAGTTTTTGATAGATGCGAGCAATATTGTGTGAAGTTGCCTACAAATGAATCTTCAACACAAACTTCTTTGACGTGCAGCCGGTTTAATCGTTATTCTTACTAGTCTTTTTTCAGCTCTTCTAGAGAAAATTTTCTTCAATGTCTTTGTGGCAAACTGTTTGTAGGATGATTCTTTTAACAACAGCAAATAAAAGAAAATGTAAGCATTTTACAAACCGATTTAGAATCAACAGTAGATGCAGTCAACCGACGACTGGTGGCAGCTTGTGATGCTTCATCGCCAATTCCTGCAATGATATTTTTACTATAAACAAGCATTCTAACTTGACAGCTAATGAATAATCAAATAGGTGAAAGTTATCCAAAAAGAACAATTACCGGCTATAATTCACTCTATGGACTGCCTTAAATGCTAATTTCAAAAACAAACCTGTTGTAACCCAACTAATTTATGCATTATACAGATTATTCAGATTTGGTTAGAATCCAGTGTGATGATAAATTCGGTGTTTCACGGTTCATCACCACAAAGCAATATTATGCTGCCCAACCGTGCAAATCGTGAATATATTCATATATGTCGGATATCATAATATTAAAACCACAATCATCATCAGCCTGTTTTCATCCACTGCTGGATGAAGGATCCTCAAGCTCACTCTACTCTTTTCAGTTCCTTGTTTTTCACTACCACATAATTCCGTTAAAACTTAATATTTCATCAATCCTTCCCTCAGTTATTGCTGGATTATCGCATTTGTCAAGCACACATCTGTCTGTAAACTCTATATACTTCCCATCTCGATTTAAGGATTTTGGCATACTTAACTACGTTGCATACTCCCTCATCCATTCATTCTGTTTTGTCTTGACGCGTAATGCTTAATATACACCTCTCCATGCCACGTTGTGCAACCCTTAATTACAGAATTTTTGTTAGCAACATGTTCAGGCCATAAGTTTCACATGCATGCGTGAGCACTGGAAGCCCACATCGGTCTACACTAGTCTGACACTCTTACATCACATGGTTTTTGCGCATTGATACTATTACGTCACGTGATCTTTGCGTGTTGACTTGTCATAGCAGATACTTTATCTCTGGCACTATTGAGAGGAATTAAAAGCTTTCTTTCCCGTTTCCCTCCTCACAATGCTTCTACATTTGGAATAATACATTTTGTCTGCTTCCGCAAAGGATTATGCATTTGAATGTTAATAATAATATAACTCCACGCAATATCAAACACACACACTGCATTATGGACGCAAGGTAAACCAGCAAAGTACATGCGGCGGGAGAGTTTTAGTTCCAGAAACAACCATGGTGACATAGAATACTTGATATAGAAGTCACACTGTAGAACATGGATGCCAAGGAATTGCCTCAGATAGACCAAAACCATGATGAGTTATCAGAGGTGACAACCAACATCAAAGACCGGAGAAGACTCTTAACACAGTCACTGCTGACCAGTTAATTACCACAACTCAGTCAGTGCTCAAGACATGCCTGGCGTGTAGCAATTAGCATGATAATTAAATGTGGTAATTAACTGGTCAGCAGTGAATGTATATGTATCTAAAGGCCACAGGCCAGGCGTGTTTTGAGCACTGACTGTGTTAAAGAATACGATTTATAGTAAACGATTAAAACCTTTTAAAGCATCCACATCCAGAATCCCCAACGAAGACTCATAGCTGCCAAATGTGACACTCTGTCCAGTTGGATCTTTTTGACGCTGTACTTCTTCCGATGATAATGCGTATGGATCCATTAAACTGTAAAAATAATACTGACATTATCTAATTTTCAATTCATGTTACAATGCGAGTGAGCCTATCCAGCGCTACAGTCTGAACATTTATTTTGTGCATTGTTTTTGAAAAGTTTTATCTTGTAACAATGGTAACTTTAGATAAAACGGTACTAGTCGGTTATGGGGAAGCCAGCGGCAAACACATTTTGAAAATAGCCGATATACTGGATTATTTGTTAGGTTGGGTTAGTTTAGGTTAGGTTAGGTTTTCATTCTTGAAATTCATGAATTTTGCCAAAATCGGCTATGACAATTAGCGCGGTTTCCGCCTGGCTTCCCCATAACCAACTTGTACCGACAAAACTCGACCAAATTTGTACCAAAAATGTAGTCTCTAACTTGTTCAGACTTCATCACTATTGGCCCAGATGTTTTTGAGTTAGGTATCGTCTCTGTTCTGGCAGAATACACTAACTGGAGAATACTAGTTTTGAGTAATTTGACTTTGAAGTTGTAAAAATGTTTGAAATGGTCTATCATGTGAGTTTATGAAGTAATCGTAAAAAGGATGACTTTAAAATAAAGACTGTTTATTTATTAAGAAGGTCTCCAGACGGTAGAGTTTGAAATAAGGAACATTTTGGTATAACTAACTCAATATATCATTTTTTCGAATTAGTGTCTTCTGCCAGAACAGTGACGGTATATTATATCACGTAGCATCGTTTATTTTGATTTTTACATTAAAAAGGGTGGATCATGAGCCGTTTTTCAAATTTTTGTGATGATATGGAACACATACTGTATCTTTACCATTAGACTCAATATAATACGATTATAATTTGATTTTATCAACATGCCGATTACCTGTCATAAGCTCTTCTTTCCACTGTGGAGGTGGCTTGCGGACGTGGAGAATTCGGTAAGGATTCATTAATTTGTATGTCCTGCATCGCACGTCTAATTTCGACAGATCTACGCGTTTTCGGCGCCTTCAGAGTATAACCGATCCCACTCGATGGATAGTTGCCGTTCATATTGTAAAAATCGAAACTGCAAAATTAATCAACGTGCATAACTCAAATTAAATTCAATAAGTTTTCAATATATCTACCAATTACAAAATAAAACTATACGATCTTCGAATACAAACATAAAAAGAAAAAAAACATTGACATAATTTTGGATGGAATACATTACATACCTTTTGTTTGAAAGGACTCTCGTACAATTTTAGTATAAAATGAAATAACAATTATTGCGAAAGCTAATTGCCCTATCCTAGTGTAGTAGTTTCATACAGGGTTCATAATTCTAATAACCTTAATTACGATGACATGAAACTTTTGTATAATTGAGTATTTGACATCCAGTCACTACAGTAAAGTTATATTTTTTAAATTTATAAAAACCGTTCAATCAGCTGGCAAAGTACCATAAACACATATAAGATAGTGAGAAGTTGTCTATGAATTTATAGGTAGGGAAATAATTTAATTTAATTTTTCTATAGGTAAAATAACTAATCGTATAAAAAAATCAATCCGAGACATGCAAATTTTAAATTATAAATGAGTAAGTAGGTACCTCAAGGAAAATATTGCTCGACAGCATCGAACATTATTGCTACCATTAAAATGAATTTTTTCCTGAAATAGGATATATTTTTAACTAGGTAGGTAGGTAGGTATTATTTTAGGTTTTGTTAGCAACTTCGTCTATGTATGCAAAATGTTTTTTTATTATTAAGTAAGTATTGAAAATCTAATGTATTGTCAAAATCTTTGTATTCGCTTTGTACCTTTTACAAAAAGGCAAGGGTATACGTAGTTATAAAAAGATGCTTTGTATTTAAAAACTTTTACTAAGTCTCTTATTATACTTACTATATTCGTCGCTATAGGATTTGTTTCCCGAATAGACCAAATGTCAATTTTACAGGAGACGAAAAACAAATTTGAGTGTCGTATATTTTAATATCAGTAGATGTATCAATCATTCTTTCTATACTGTATGATTGCAACATTATCTAAGAATAGATTCCAAGAATAATATACTGGTATAAATCATTAAATGCACAGAAAATGCGTTTTATTTACAAGTACTCACTGTGGATATTCGGGAAATTTTTAGCGCTCTCTCAGAATAATGGATATTCGGGACAAAACATGGACGTTCGGGATTTAAGACCGTAGCGTATTGCTGCACGGCCCACAGATTACTGAGTGGTCAAAAAGTACGCGCCTCAAATGTTATATTTATTTACACGATAATTGTTAATAATTACCTCTACTATTTAAATACTTAATTATCGTAATTACCCAAGTTCGTATGTAATAATAACATGCGGCAATCGCTTTTTTGATTTTTTTTCGGATTAAGTAATAAAATAGTTTTAAAGTAATTAACTATTTTTTTATTGAACGAATAATTCACAAGATTTAAGAATGTACCATTCTAATAATTGAACATACTTACATAATTTTTTTAAATCACTTCTGAGAAAATATATTAAAAGGTATCTACTACTTCAATTACTAACCGACGTCACGGTCATTTCTCCAATATTTTATGATGGTACTTACTCGTACTTACTAACAATTTTATATTAATACTTTTTCAAAAAAAAAAAATCTATTTATATATATCTGTATATTATTATATCTATATATTTCTATAATTGACAATTAAACTTATTACAAACCACCAAATAAATATTATATATTTACTATTGTAAGGAATAACAACACAAAATAATAGCATGTATAAATTAATTACCATTGGCTGCTAATATTAGGTAGGTACCAATATCCTAAGTATATAATATCCACCAAATAAATAGTTACTAACATACATATTAAATTAAATTAACTATCAGCGCATTCAAAAATAAATAATAGCATCGCCTTTATTTTCATAGAAATACCTAGATTAAAAGTAAAATAAAGACAAACAATGTTTGATTAATAATAATTTGAAATAATAATTATTTTTTACGTCATAGTAGTTGCCGGGTCATACTGTAGAATTCATATAACCGTTGGGATTTTGTGTCATTTATCAAAACAAAATGCAGTTATTTAGGTTAAAATACCCACTTCCACACTCTACTGTAAGTTCAGGGCGAACTGGTGATGTATCAGCTATGAATGATCTCTTCAAATTTGATGAATTCACTATTAAAACAATAGTAACGTTAAAAACAATATCAATAAGACGAAATTTGAAAGAAGTCTCCGGACGGCCGAAAAATATGAAAGTGGGCGTGATTGTTTTAGAGCTAGACAGCGTGAATGTGGGAGCGAGATGCACGACGTGAGCGCGGTTTGATTGGCTAAAGTCATATTCGGGAAATAAACACTCAGCCAGAGATATATTTCGACCGAAATTAACTTGGATATTCAGGTACGAATAGTTGGACATTCGGGAGAACACCACGGAGTAATTGTAACTTAACATGGCGTATTCGGGTTTTTTAAAAAAATATCTCTGTTCCTAGATAAAAATATATTGTTTTTATAAATGATTTCGGTAGAGTTCGATAAAAGAAATTGAACTGCATTAAAATGTCGATTTCGATAAAAATGGATATTCGGGAAACAAATCCTATGGCGACGTATTGTTAACTAATGAATATCATAATATGAAGCGCTTAGTTTCAAAAGCCCCTAAAACGGTTTTCATAAAATTTTGAGTTAGACATATAATTATTTAGAGATAGTTATTATGTTTTTGTCCACTATATGTTGGACAAAGTTATAGTTTCAAAAACGGCCTAAGGCATAAAGCCCATTGACGCAGCGAGTGCGGCGCTCCCGCAAAATTTCTACAAGTGGCGCGTAAATCATCGAAAATACAACGTAATCAAATACGCTAGCGCACACTGGATTTGAAGATGCCTTGTGCCCCGCCTGCCGCATGAGTCACCGTTTTTCGCTTCTCAGCGATACGATTTAACGAAAATACAACGGAGTCCATTCATTGAACACAGCAAGCAAAATCACGCTGCTCGAAGCGTCGTCGATAAGACGGGCGAGAAGCCATTATTAAGAATAGTGTACGCTTTGTTTAGTTATTGCGTGTCCGATATTTAATTACAAGCCCCGAGAAATAATATAGGTAATATTTTTATTGCTTTGTTATGAGAGGCGCTGTAATAATAATTATGTTGTGCTTCTTGGGCCCCTTATTACATAGGTGAAGGGTAATGCGCGGCAAGAAGCGTGTGATTATGGTTATGAATATACGCTTCTTAGGCCGATTGCGCCCGCTCGTCCGTCTTGATGGGCTTTATGCCTAAAACCCTCAATATTTATTATCAAAAATTAGGCTTAATTTCAAAACCCCCTAAAACAGTTTTCGTATGAATTTCAAACCCCCCTAAAATTAATAAGCCAATCAGCGGCTGCTCTGATGGTCATGTAATACGGATTTCAATATGTCTGCCTGAACAAAATTAAAGTGACTTCGTTTTGATCGCTCTGTAGGTTAATAGTATTTTTCGATATGTATAATGAATGTTGAACTGATTAATCTGTCAAAACGTAAGCCCGATGAGTCAAGGAAGCGCTTAGAAAGAAAATAAATATGGGAAGTCAATATCGAACGCCAAAAACGGCAAGTGAATATTGACAATTTCTGCGTGTTATTTGTCCAATTATACAGTGGTGTCTCGTCATACTGTCCCTATTGTTGATTATAAAATTACTTGATTTAAAATAATTACAGCTTACCATTGAAAACGTTGACTAAATACTTTTTTCACATATTTTATTAATTATCAGGACCGGTTTTACCAACTTATTATTTTCTATACAAATATTTAAAAATGCATAATAACAAAATATAAAGTAGGGACAGCCACTAACTAGAATATATATAATTATATGTACACTATACCTATACCATTCATCCGATTACGATAAAACTTTGGTGAGTTATTGTGTGCACATCTGCCAAGGTTTCTGAATTAGAAAAATCATCTTCTCCTTCTCCTTCATTCTATTTTCTTTTATTCGTATGGTTCCTATACCATTCATCCGATTGCAATGAAACTTTCGTCAGTTGTTGTGCGCACACCCGCAAAGATTTTTGAATTAGTACAACCATCTTCTTCTTCTTCTTTTATACGTATGCATTGCTATACCATTCATCCGATTGCGATAAAACTTTCGTCAGTTGCTGTGCTCAGTGGCGCACCCAGGATTTATTATTGGGGGGGGCCAAGGAGGAGAATGTAAATTAGTCCCATAGGCTCTTTTCTTCTTCATATAAATATTTTTACATATTTTCACAATACACCGCGATATATTTGTACAGTTTCTTCTAGTTTTTATTAAATTGGAGGCATAGTGGCGGTAACCGTTGAGCGTGTTATCAGCGACTGGCGGATTGGAAGTGAACAGCGACCATGCTGGACATGTGTACCTAGTATGCTAAAACATTACTTAAATAATATCGGCTGTGCTACCCGCTTGGTCTAGAGCGGTGTTTCCCAAAGTGTGGTACGGGAAGAGTTTGGTGGGGGTACGAGCTGCACCGGGTTATGGCTACGCCTGGTGCAACAAGCATTAAAACATCCATGCTAGAAGGTTTATCGCATGCGGACGAAGAGCAATTGTTGGAATTATTAGCTTCAGACGGATTCTTGCAAAAAATATATAAGGAGTGTACTTAAACATCATTTAGGTTGCAAGTGCAACATGTGTATCCATTTTTAACAGAGAAATTCCTGAAATACATCTTGCCTTTTCCAACTTCATATCTATGTGAAGTTGCCTTTTCAGCATTTCGTCGCTATAGGATTTGTTTCCCGAATATCCATTTTTGTCGAAATCGACATTTTAATGCAGTTCAATTTCTTTTATCGAACTCTACCGAAATCATTTATAAAAAAAATATTTTTTTATCTAGGAACAGAGATATTTTTTTGAAAAACCCGAATACGCCATGTTAAGTTACAATTACTCCTTGTTGTTTTCCCGAATGTCCAACTATTCGTACCTGAATATCCAAGTTAATTTCGGTCGAAATAAATCTCTGGCTGAGTTTTTATTTCCCGAATATGACTTTTAGCCAATCAAACCGCGCTGACGCCGTGCATCTCGCTCCCACATTCACGCTGTCTAGCTCTAAAACAATCACGCCCACTTTCATATTTTTCGGCCGTCTGGAATCCTCTTTCAAATTTCGTCTTATTGATATTGTTTTTAAAGTTACTATTGTTTTAATAGTGAATTCATCTAATTTGAAGAGATCGTTTATAGCTGATACATCACCAGTTTGCCCTGAACTTATAGTAAAGTTATGGAAGTGAGTATTTTAACCTAAATAACTGCATTTTGTTTTGATAAATGACACAAAATCCCAATGGTTATATGAATTCTACAGTATGACCCGGCAACTACTATGATGTAAAAAATAATTATTATTTCAAATTATTATTAATCAAACATTGTCTTTATTTTACTTTTAATCTAGGTATTTCTATGAAAATAAAGGCGATGCTATGATTTATTTTTGAATGCGCTGATAGTTAATTTAATTTAATATGTATGTTAGTAACTATTTATTTGGGGAATATTATATACTTAGGATATTGGTACCTACCTAATATTAGCAGCCAATGGTAATTAATTTATAGATGCTATTATTTTGTGTTGTCATTCCAATAGTAAATATATAATATTTATTTGGTGGTTTGTAATAAGTTTAATTGTTAATTATAGAAATATATAGGTATAATAATATACAGATATATATACATAGTTTTTTTTTTTTTTTTGAAAAAGTATTAATATAAAATTGTTAGCAAGTACGAGTAAGTACCATCATAAAATATTGGAGAAATCCGTGACGTCGGTTAGTAATTGAAGTAGTAGATACCTACTTTTATTTAATAAACAAAAACCGATCGCCAATAGTCGCTTGATTTTGAAGAATACTGATGAGCAGGTATTAACAGGCCAATAGTTAAAGTTTGTCGTCATAAGTATGTCACCTCGTAGCATAGTGGATAATTCGTGGACTTGGTCGTAAACCCAGGAGATGCAGGGACGATTCCTGCCGGGTGTCTTACTTTTTTCAAAAAGATTTTTTCTATTGGTTTTAATATATTTTCTCAGAAGGGATTTTCAAAATTATGTATGTTCAATAATTAGAATGGTACATTCTTAAATCTTGTGAATTATTTGTTGAATAAAAAAAAAAGATTATTAAAAACTATTTTATTACTTATTACGAAAAAAACCGAAAAAAGCGAATGCCGCATGTTATTATTACCTACGAACTTGGGTTATTACGATCATTAGGTATTTAAATAGTAAAATTAATCATTACCAATTATCGTGTAAATAAATATAACATTTGAGGTGCGTACTTTTTAACCACTCAGTAATCCGTGGGCCGTGCAGCAATACGCTACGGTCTTAAGTCCCGAACGTCCATGTTTTGTCCCGAATATCCATTATTCTGAGAGAGCGCTAAAAATTTCCCGAATATCCACAACGAGTACTTGTAAATAAAACGCATTTTCTGTGCATTTACTGATTTATACCAGTATATTATTCTTGGAATCTATTCTTAGATAATGTTGCAATCATACAGTGTAGAAAGAATGATTGATACATCTACTGATATTTCAATATACGACAATGAAATTTGTTTTTCGTCTCCTGAAAAATTGACATTTGGTCTATTCGGGAAACAAATCCTATAGCGACGATTTGTAGAAATTAAGTCAAAAAAAGGAACAGTCTTTTGGGTGTGAAAACGCATCTCTGATTAAAATTAATAACCAGGGAACCGAATTATGATGATCTGTCGTTTCAACATAAATAATTTCATCCTTCTCATGGTTTATAATGAATGTTATTTTTTATAATATAACTTTTATTTATATTTTATTATGAATGAATTTTATTTTTCGTTTATTATTATTTTGTTTATGTACTACAAAAGGAATATATAAATATATTTTGATTGTTATTGAAGTACTTATATGCATTTTTCTTTGACGAGGAGTACTCAGTGTTACGAAAATTATAGAAGGGGTACACAGATGTCGAAAGTTTGGGGAACACTGGTCTAGAGAGCTACAATATTTATGCCGAATTCCGCCCCACGTTGGGCGCCAACTTATCACCGGCCTTCTGCGCGCTCTGAAGCGGAGATGGCAGGCCGTGATAACGTCAAGGTCAAAGCGGGGGTGGGGGACAGAAACGCACGGGGTATTTGGTCAAGGCTGGTTTATTTCATCGTATTGCAGGGTAGTCGTTACAGATACAGGTTATTGTCGTCGTTGGCGGTCGGTTGGTAATTGACGGGCTGCAACGTGGTGTCGCGGCTGGGCTGCTGATTGATTGCTTGGCATCCGAGGCGAGTCAGTGCTTGCGGCGTGGCGATCTGCCGATGTCAGATGTGGTCTTTTTTGGCGGGCTGTCCGGAATGCTGGCTTGGCTTCGCGTCCGAGGCGAGCGAAGGCGAGAAGAGATTTCGCGGTCGATGCTGCTGGTTCGGCGGTTGATGTAAGAGAGATGCTGGCTGGTCGACGTATCAGGCAAGAGAGAGCTTTCGCGCCCATCCAGATCCAACTGCCAGATTCGCGGCGTCCTGTTTTATCCGTCGGTCGGGAAGCTCCCTGTTTTACCGACGGATTGACTAGTGGCGGCGCGAGCGGCCGTTTTTGATAGACCGCGTCTGTTTTGGCGGGATTTTGACGAATTTGAATTTCAAGGAGACGGGTTCCGCTCGGCCGAGGGTTGCGATCACCGCGAAGAGTGGACGTAGGCTGTGGTATTTTGGGAAATATGATGGTTCGGTCCGCCCTTTGAGGTAGTCTCCTGTGGGAGATTTCCATCTGGTATCAATACTACAACTAAAAACTCGTAATTTTGCGCTAAATATTCTGTCGATCATGAAAGGAAGAAAGCAGCTGAGGAGAAGAGTCAAGAAAAATAATGTTCTGTATTTGATTAGGTACTGAATAAAATCTTTCAACAATGTTAATATTGCAAGCTTTGTGGTTAGTAAAAAGATTTCCAAGAGAAGAAATCAAGAGTAAATTGAGAAATCGATTTATTGATGAGAACCTGGAATCGTGCTTAAAATTAAATCAACAACAAAGAACCTGACTTACCCAAACTTTACAAGGAGATGCAAGGCCAGTATTCACATTGAGTTTGTCAGTCATTGTCATGATTCCATTTTATGGATACCTGACTTGCAATTTAATTTTTATTAATAAATAAGATCATTATTACGTATTATATTCAGTTTTATTCAGCGTACCTACCTATAATTTAATTAGGACTTAAAACTTTAACTAAAGTTAATTCAGTAAATTAGCAGTGTACCTACTTACTACCTACGTTTATAATTTAAGTTTAAGAAATTTGGCTCTCAAAAGAAATCTCAATCGTTTTACTGTTGATATTTGGCTCTATTGACTAATGAGTTTGCCGACCACTGGGCTAGGGTATTTGACGGCCCCCTATCCACAGTGTGAAACACTACATTAACGTTTTTCAAATTGTGTTTTAGTTCAAATTGAGGGTACTTATACAGTGAATTATTGGCGATTTTCAATACATCTACTTTAATAATGGAGCTATCGAGTATCGACACATCGTCACTGTTCTGGCAGAAGACACTAATTCGAAAAAATGATATATTGAGTTAGTTATACCAAAATGTTCCTTATTTCAAACTTTTCCGTCTGGAAACCTACTTAATAAATAAACAGTCTTTATTTTAAAATCATCCTTTTTACGAATACTTAATAAACTCACATGATAGACAATTTCAAACATTTTAACAACTTCAAAGTCAAATTACTCAAAATTAGTATTCTCCAGTTAGTGTGTTCTGCCAGAACAGAGACGACATAATAATCAGAAAATATATTGGACAAATATATAATTTAAAATGTTTATAGTCATGAAGTACACCAACTGACGAAAGTTTCATCGCAATCGGATGAATTTTATAGGAGCCATATGAGTAAATGAAGATAGAATGAAGAAGAAGAAAAAGAAGATGGTTGTACTAATTCAGAAACCTTCACGGGTGCGCGCACAATAACTGACGAAAGTTTCTTCGCAATCGGATGAATAGTATAGGAACCATACGAATAAAAGATGATAGAACGAAGAAGAAGATGATTGTACTAATTCAGAAACCTTCGCGGGTGTGCGCACACCAACTGACGAAAGTTTCATCGCGATCGGATGAACGGTATAAGAACGCATACGAATAGAAGAAGAAGAAGATGGTTTTTCTAATTGAAACACCTTCGTGAATGTGCGCAAAATAATCGACGAAAGTTTCATCACAATCGGATGAATGGTATAGGAACCTTACGAATAAAAGAAGATAGAATGATGAAGAAGAAGATGATGATGATTTTTCTAATTTAGAAACCTTCGCGGGTGTGCGCACAACAACTGACGATAGTTTTATCGCAATCGGATGAATGGTATAGGAATCATACGAATAAAATAAGATATAATGAAGAAGAAGAAGAAAAATATAGTTTTTCCAATTCAAAAACCTTCGCGGGTGTGCATATAATAACTCACCAAAGTTTCATCGCAATCAGATGAATGGTATAGGAACGCATGGGGGACAAACAAACATTCATTTTTATATATAAGTATAGACTACTCGCGAGCCGAATACTACAAGGTTCTAAGTGTTCGTCCTTGAAAAAACAAACCCAACAATGAAGTAGTATTCTAAGCTGCCTCATTGTTACTTTTCTTTCTCCAAGGACAAACACTTAGAACCTTGTAGTTCTCCACTCGCGTACTGTTCTATTTCATTATTATTTGTAATATTTTTAATTATATAATATGTATGTATGCAATAGTAAATTCTATGTCGTTAACATAATTTATATTGTTAATTTTAGTTACACAGGACGCCTTTTGCAATTTCCTCATGCGCCCCTCCATGCATTACCCCCTAAAATCATACATGTTAATTTCAAAAGCCCCTAAAACGTTAGTTTAGTTTCAAAGTCCCCTAAAACGAAAATCATTTGATTTTTAATATATTCTCTCAGTAAAATATGCAAAAAGTGAGTAAGGGATACTAAATATTATACTCTTTATAGTGTATAAATCAAATAATAAAAACATAAATTTCACGCATTCAATAGATATGACTTTTTCTCATTTTTCTCAGAACTGTCAAAAGTCGTTTTGGGGGCTTTTGAAACTAGACGCTTCATATGACGAGTACCAACTGTGGTAAACTGAGGTCTCTGGATCAGTAACGAGGAATGTTTGTTGGAGGGAGATAGGCGATGTGAGTAACCGAAAAAAATTGCTAGGATAGTCTTACTCATGCCACTTGAAGATGAATTTTGCTTCATCTTCAATAATTTACTGATAAACATATAAGACAGCATGCACTTTTAAATGAAGATCAACGGGATGAATCCCATGAGTCATGGCTGCTCTACCAAGTCTGTCAACATAAGTTCTATAAACATATTATACAAACCAACCAAGATATTATTTCAGCCAGGGGTGTAGCAATATATTTTAGAATCTGGAGCAGTAACAAAAAATGCGCCCCTTCATAAAACGCAACTTGCACCTATCCCATTATACTTAGAAATATTAAGTTCACCTGTGTTCGGTTACCATAAACAAATATAAAAATTGGAGATTAAATAACGAAAAATATGAAAACTGAACAAAACATTCAGGTAGGTATTCCTAATTTTATAAACCATTCTTTAACTCACATGATTTAAGAATTTCTCAAATCCTGTGAATTATTCGTTGAATAAAAGAAATAGTTTATTAAATAAAAGTTAAGTTTTACTGGGTGTCGTACACCTCATATAGCCGGAAAATGCCGGAGGTTGAATTAACAGATTTGTATTTACAGGCACATGCTCAACGTATTAGGTCCATACTCTGACTCCAAACACAAATTAAAAAACAATATGTGTATTTGCCGGACCCGCTAGGCCATTGTGTTGGCAAACTGTTTGCATATTATTATATAAATTTAAATCTGTATAATTTAAAACATGGAATAAATAAAAGTCAACATCATCAAATTAATCCATATTTATTATATTTTCAAGCATAGGAGGGCTACATAAAATAGAGGGAAGCACAATATTGGCAAACTGCATATCTAAATCAACGGATCCACTTCTATAATTTAAATCACAAGAAACGAGCTGTTAGCTACAAAAACAGTATCCGCTGACAACTAAAAGCGGTAATGTTTTAACTATACAAAGGCATACAGAATCTCTCTACAAAATGGTAATTTTATTATGACAGGATAGTTTTAAATATTACATTATTTTAATTCAATATTGTACATCTCTTTGTATACTGACTTAAACATTAGGTGCAATCAATGGCTTCAGAACAATTTTGTACTATTTCGTTTTTCTCCTGCTTTCAAGTAACTAAATAAAGTACACTATGGAAATTTTTCACAATACAATCAATTATTACATTACAAAAATACTAGTTTTATATTATTATTTTCTCTTCTCTTTTTCTTTTGGTTATCTTTGGTTCACGTATAATAATTCTTTAAGCATAGCAAACGAATATTGAATCAGTGTTAAAACTTTTAATTTATCCACAAAAAACTGTGATAAAAATACGGATCTATTATAAATTACTCGTTACAACTTAGCTTAGAATTGTTTTTTGTAGTTTTAATATATCATATTGTTCATATCACACGAGCATATAAAATTTGTCCAAAAAATTATTTCTCTTGATTATAAGACATGTCTTCATTATTAATCTCTTATACATTAACTTAGAGACTATTTTTATATAAGTACTTTAAATCAAAATACAGCTATGGCTTTTAACCTCAGTTATATACGCTTTTATAATCTACATAGAATTTTTATGCAGTAATCAATGTAACCGATATTTTTGTGACAAAAATATTCTGCAACCTCTAACTTTTATCTGTGGCAAACGGCTGACAATCAAATGATCTGATGATAATCTAATATATTACTTCTTCACGCTGCCGAGCGAATGAGCCCGCCGCATCTAACCAAAAACTCACAGCCTATTTTTCAGAATACTACTTTTTTTTTAGTATTCACATGCATTAAAACCGCTATTTAGAAAACAAACAGCTAATTTCATTTCCTTATTATTATATTTCATATAGCTCTATTATATTCTTAAGTGTTAATTATTACTTTTTTATAATATATAAACAACGTAGGTACTCTCAAAATGAGATAAAATCGACATCCGAGAGGTAAAACTAATCAATCTCATAAAACTTCACCAGATAAAAGTAAATGGGAAAAATAGCTCCGTCACTATTTTCTTGTTACTCCGGGGGTGATCAGATGAATCTACTTTAAAGAGCTCTTTCGAATCTTGAACAACTGTATGAGGTAGACACTTTTCGTCAGGTAAGACATTAGTCATTATTCAGATCATCGTAGAATTATAATATATTACAGACGATTCCACTTAATTGGGCCACCGGTTAATTGGGCCAAATCTCAAGGAACAGAAACAAAATCAAAGAACTAAAAGTGATTTACATTGCTTATTTGGGACAGTAAATTTAAGATCACAATACACATTATGTTATCTATAACCCATGACATTATTATGGACGAAGCATCTGGAAAAATAAATGACACTCACTTTTTTTGTCAGGTCTGCTGAATGGCATAATCTGTTCTAACACCATTACAATAAAGGTGATATTGCTATAAATTCCCGATGCTTTTTGTCGGGTCTGCCGAATGGCATAATTCATATTTTAATATCAATATCACTCGCTTAAATGAACATTGACACTAGAAACACTGTTTTAACGCCATTACAATAAAGGTGATATTGCTATAAATTCCCGATGCGTGATATCGCATAATGGAAATTGCGTGACGTCTACCTATACATGTGCGAATGTCGCTATGCGCGAATTTACTTGCTAGCTACTGTGCTGAGTGCATTGTCCATTAATAATGTCATTGTCATAACCAACAAAAATTAGATGAAAAAGACAATGACGATGATAACCATCCACCTGTTCCTGCGACTAACCAGGAGGTAAAAAAATTATAACCTAGTACCTACAGCGTTATTTTATACAAGAAGACAATAAAGGGAGCCCTACATCTGCACCGATTAACTGTGCTGATTTTGTAGAAGTGGAAACTTAAAAAAAGAAAAGACAGATCACATAAAACGCAGTTTTGCAAAATAAAATTGTATCTACAGGGGTCCTCGTTATCCGAGGGTAATTGGTACTGAAAAAAAACATCTTAAAGCGAATCCGCTTAAAACGGGGACCAAAATTACTTAGTTAATTGGTTTAATTGGGACATGTTAAAGACATGTGAGCAAGACAGAAATACCGTAGGAGTGTGGGATTGAAAAATAGAAAGTGACAGTTGACGACTGTGCGCTATTGCACTCTTGTTTTTTATAGTTTCCCGCAAATTTGTAACTGTGGGGACTCGGATAATGAGGATCCCCTGTACCTATTTATTATTTTATTTTAAAATTTATTATTATCCTGGCTAATATATAGAAATAAATCTTGGTTTTTAAACAAAAATATTCATTGTTTAATTTTATGTGGAATTCGCATAATTGGGCCAAAATGACTTAGCCCCCCTCTGTCTCTCTATTAAGTGGAATGGACTGTATATCAATCAGTGTATCCCAGGAACAGACGTTACCTAATTGTATATTCAGAAATAGTATTGCTTGTATTAGTTGTACCTTATTATTTCTGTTCCCTTGACAAAATAAATTACTCATTTGGACTGAAATTCGATGTATAAAATCAAAAGATACCATATCGTTTGTGCATTGCTATGTTGGGTGATAAAATAGGTCATTATACATAATTCCCTATGTTACGAGTGTTCACCCTCTGCTCCTCGTTCCTTGCTATCGAAGATATATAAGTACATAGACAAGACATGATAGTTAAATGTTTTGTCGATGTGATGTAACGATAATGGTTTGGCATAATTAATTATCCCATCTGATCATTGCTAAAAATTACCTACTCTGCAACGCATGACTCTCACATCTAAACTAGCCGACTCTCACATCTAAACTAGCCTCGTCTGCCGCACAGCCATAAATCAAACCTTCTAGGAACATCGTTTCGATGTTGCATATAAAGAGCGCGCATATATACCTATCAAAACGTATATCTAGATGCGGCGACCGACGAGCCGGCATTGGAATGACCAATTCGTAAGTGTGCGTATGCGTTCTGGCGTCTTCAACTCACAGCGCGAGACGCATGCGATTTGTTGATAGCAGCACTAGATGTTTTTTTTTCATACTAAAAAGTCATATTCAACCAATCTGCGGAGCTCCATATGGCAACGTGTGTTTTGTGAATAACGATGACGTCACATTGACATATTCGCCACGTTGCAGACGAGATGAGTTTTGACGTACGAGCCAGCTTATGAGGGTTGTATTCTTACTTACATTGAAAAATGGCTGATGAAAGAGATTATTACTAAATCGTTTTATAAACCTACCTCTCGGACGCGAAAAATAATAGGTATGCTAAAATTGTTTTTTTTTTATATATCCACACTTAGAGTAGTAAATATATCAGTTTAAGGATTTATTTTTACAAAAAATATTATATAATGTAGATGTTAAACGGATAGATTCATATTAAAAAGAAAAAGAAAGTAAATTATATTTAAAATCGCGTCATATATATTACTTTTTTTAGAAGAAAGTCATAGTTTTTACATATATATATATAAATTATAATACATATTACTTAACAGATAAAATATGACTTTTGCCTTTTAGGCATATTAAATAATGAATATTTTATTGCTTTGAAAGCTTAGTGATTAAATTTAACAAGTGTCCCACAAGTCAATAATGAAAAATCTTAAATATTAATCATTGAATCAAAAGAAGAATCCTAAAATAATAATCTAAAAGTAAATAAATGTTCACAACCACAACAGATCGTCAAACAAAGAGAGAAACATAATATTCACTGAAATAATAACACAAAAAGGTTTTTGCATATTAAAATGTGGTTGAAATATGTAAGAAGGAATTTAATTTATTGATAAAATGTGCTCGAGTATGTCTCCGTATTAGGTGAATGACAAATATTTCTCTGAGTTTCTGCGGTTCTTCGACCACGTAGCCAGAAGTGAAAATGACAATTTGAAGAGGCTTAAGGTACTGTCACATGCTGGTACGGTGACAAAATTTAGTCTATGGTCTTTCCGCAGAATATTTTGAATGATCACTATTTCTATAAATTCAATGATGGAGAGTGCCAACTCTAATGTATTAGTATTTTGAATTATTAATCATTATTCATGCTAATTTCAATTAATTTTAACAGTTTCTACGTGTGCGTACGTTAAAATTACTTGCGATATTGCATCCATAGATAATATTTTGAACAGAATCCAACCTGCACACCATAGATAATAGATAATAATTTATTAGATAATCCACAGAGAAAACCACTAAAAACAAAGAACATGTCGTTTTGACGTCGAAAATGTGTAGGCATGTAGTAAATAATAAAAAACGTTCATTTAGACATGCAGTTACCGATGTGGCGCAGTACGCGTGTGGTGACCTAATTGTTGTTCTGGCGATTACGGCAGATTTTGACAATGCTCGTTTAAAGGTTCAAAATGTGCTACGGGATGGGAGCATCAGTCTGATAACTTTTTAAACACAAAGAAAAATGACTTTCCCCGTAGCGGCAGCTTACTGTTTCCAGCATGTGACAGCACGTAACGTGATGATAATGTATTTCAAGCATTGACCACTGATAGAGCAACCATTAAATTATTTAAAGTTTATGGTAACTGTTAAATTTATATTGTGCAGTTTTCATGCTTCTAGTACTATGTCAATTTAAAAATGACAACAGCTCTGATCACATGTAGCAATGTTGCCATGTTAAAGAGATATAACGAGGGGTCTATTTAAATGGAGCCACAATTCTCAACATCAACGAAGAAATACTCGTGTATTCATTATACAATTACACAAAACAATCTATTGTGACCTTGAAAGTCCTAATATTGCTATTGCGTTGAACGCACACATATTCAATGTTGACATTCAATAAGGTAGCATTTCCACTTGAAGACGGAAAGATTTCCACGGCGTGGAGGTACCATAACAGAATTTTAACGAGGACTGATTTTTACTTATTTGATCAAATCATTAGGTATATGTGCTGAATCAAAACACACGTATTGATAGAAAAAGCAATGTGCGAGTAATATAGCCCCTACTCCACTATAGGTGAATATGAAGTAGTTTTCTCTATGTACCAACATATTGTGAAATCTGTACAAAAACACGGGTGAGTAATTCAGCGCGTTATGGAAATCGGAACATAAGGATTCTTAAACAGGGTGACATCATTTCATATTTAAAATTTACATTCGTTCATAGATAATAATATTTGCTTGCTAAAAATTGTAGTAAATAAAATACACTATGGAAAGGTTTAATTGGAAGGAGAAATATTACCGCTGCCCAAGTTCTAATACCATGCAACATAATCTACAATTAGGTTTATACAAACTATCAGACAGATTATTATATTATATTCTTGTTACACAAATAAAATGTAAAACTTGTCTCACACAAAACGTCAATAAAAGTTAAAACTTCCATCTCTGTGCAGCCCACATAACAAATTAATTTGCTGAACATAGCTCGATCAAGCTAAAACATGACAGTATTTTTGTTAATACAAATGACTATTTATAAAATAATCAGCATGAATGATAGCCTCTAGAAAGGTTTCATGTGTGTATTTAACAACTCTGCCATTTCAATTCAGACTCTTTTAATGTTGATTCAGAATTCATTTCAATATAAATATTGAGATAACATTGACCTAGAATTGGCAACACTGCTTTCTACAGGATAACACTCACTTGTTTCTTTTTTCAAATCTTATCTTCTTTTGTCACTGTTTGACAATACGGTATTAGGACTTGGTCAGGGCCTTTATTCCATTGTACCCACCGCGAATGGAACGTATTGTGTCGGGATTATTGAATTCCTATTATCTTAGTTACTCTAGGCAATCGCTAAGAGTGACCGAGGTAATAACAACTCAATAATGGAATAAAAGTGCAAAGATACATAAGTACATGGAATTAACATCTTTTACATTAGTTATTTCAAAAAACCTTACACACCTAAATGGCATTTTATAAATTCTATTCCCAATAGGTCTCGAATACTTGTATGGATAACATATTTTGACAAAAGATCTACATACGTATGTAATAATAATAATAATAATATGAAATCTGAGTACAATATGATTCGCCCTATCTGACAGCTATCATTTATTAAGCCTAGTTCAGACCAATATACATCACGGAAACAAATTATACAATTGTTTCTAAACATTTAGACAAATGCAGATACACAAAAAAATTTTGAAACTCAACGATCAAGTAACAACTGTAAACATTACTATCAAATTAAATGTAATTTGTACAGTTATACACATCGTATAAATTTGCATGCTTTAATCAAAAGAACATTCCATGAGACTAAGCGTTTACTTTCGATGAAACATTAAAATATATACTGCAAATAAGCCACGATCTATTGCACATTCTTGCTCGATAGTTTTACGCACATTCGAACATGTCTCGACGTGTGTACCATCTCGCTCGATGCTTTTTGTTCGATATTGAGCAAACGGCTCGATGCGAAAAAGATTCAATGGCGGTAATTCTTGCTCGATGTTCGACAGAAATTCGCTCGTCGTCCATGGCTCAAGACGCTTTGACTGAGTGTCTTGTGTCGAGCTGCTCGAGCGTGTGGAGGCAACGACGAGCACGCTTCCAAGTCAAGTACAAACAAGTCAACATGTTTGATCGAGCAAGAATATATAATATGTGTACTTAGCATGTCTTGTAAAACTGGTAAATATCTACTTGTGTGCATAATCAAAGTGTGTAAAATTCTTACATCTTTAACACATGTTACTATTTAAAAAATTGATTGATTAAAACTTAATTCTTGGTGATACAATGAGAAAATTTGCACACGACGTCAGCTCTTTCTATTTAAACCGGAAATTAAATGGTTTTTACTGTGGTGATTTACTAGGTTTACAATATAGAATGACGACATGTTTTACATCCGTGGCGAGACACAAGAAAACATCTGAATTTGAATAAAAACATTTTAAATGATTTCATTTCTTCGCAGGCGATGTATGTCGGTCTGAACAAGGCTTTATTTATTTTCTCTCGAATAAATAAATTCAAAAACTTAGGCGATTTATGTACAAGATCATCTTCATTACTCTGGACAATATACTCCGACTTAAGATTAGTATTTGATTTTAAACCATACACTGTCACTAACTAAGATCATAAACATTATTACAAAAATGTCATATTTATTGGCAATATCTATGTTAAAATTATGTTTTATTAATACTATAATATACTTATTCTTCAATGGTAGGTAATTATTACATATTATGAAATAATTATCTTGTGAGGTATTCTGATGTTAAGGTTACTTCATTATTTGTACTGATGTTATGCCACACTGGTAATCACCGATTTCCAAACAGAATGAATGGATAAAATTGCTAGTCGATAAGAGCTATACACTACTGTCCGACAACAAGAAATCGGGGATAACAGGAAGTCGCTGTAGTCGCATATAGAAGACTTCTCAGTGACATACCTGTCATGGCGGCAACTCGTGTTTAAATAATGTATCAGGTCTCTTTTTAGATACGACTCCTTTTCTTCTTCGCAATAAACCAAAAATTACTAATAATAATTTTAACATCACTCTTGATCATTTTAGACATATTTTTATAATAAAAAGCTTCAAATTATGTAAATTACAAAGTAAGTACACAGGGTAGGCACAATTAATGTGGCACACAATAGTGGCTGACATTGCTTGAGTTAGGAAATCAGAAATGCCAACTTTGCAATATTAATATCTGTGCAGTTTAATTACTGTAGGTAAATGTGTTCAAATGTCATAATATAATTAATGTATCACTCCTTCTATATACATAGTCCAGATTCCTTGTTACAAACACACTTTTGTCGGTTGGGATACTGAATGTTTATAAATCGGTGATTATCCATGTTAGCAATTAAAAATAGCAATATAATCAATTTCACACGCTACAATCTCAACGTCTCAGTACACTGAAGTCGCATTAACATTATTGTAAAATCATTCCACACTCATTGCATTATCGGATTCAAGTAAATTATTTCTCTCAGAAGCCACACGAAATTTGTGCAAACGTCAATGCACACGATGCGTAACATTTCCGTACGGGAATCACAACTTAACATTAACAATGACTCATAAAAAACACTACGGTAATATCTTCACTCGGTACAGAACTAAAACAAACACGCCAAAATGAATTACAACATACAACAAAATGGTTTCTTACGATACATTGTTCATAGGAAATTAACAAGACCCATACCTAAACAAAAAACAACACAAGCAGTCAAAATATCAACGTCGATTTGTGGTTAGTTTACAAAGAGAAATGTTTTATTGTATGATCTTCCATAATGAAAAGTACAGAGGAACTCTAGGAAAATTGTGACAAAATTTAAATGAACTTAAAATTATTACACACCGTTATTGAGCTGGTAAAATCTCCGATGCGACTATGGATTGAATATAAAACAGATGGAGTGAGCTCATGCATTGGGACAAGAAGTACTGTTTCTACTGACCCCTAGCTTCCTGCTGCCTGCATTATTAAAAAACGGAAACGTCCAGTACATAATATCAGCCAATAACTGCTTCGCATACAACTCTGATGAGATTACCACATGAATTAAAGGTATTAAATATGCTACATCGAAGGTTTTATTAAACAAACAGGAAATATTAATTAAACCGTACATTGTAAAAAAAATTGTCACATTGGAGGTTTTCACAACTTAACATCACTGTGTGGTCTTCCATGAAAGGTGCAGTTGAGCTCTGTGAGAATTATAACAAAATTTTAATGAAATTAAGCTTAAATTTGTGTAAAATTATATAATAAGTGTACAGAATTTAAGAATGTGGCATTCTTCATTGAATATACTTCGTTTGAACAGTTTCAGAAACATACCTTCAGAAAAATCTGATTTGACTTTAACCCACATCTACCCCATGCCACAAAAGTGCTTTATCAATAAAGCTACCTACTCAAGTACCCGTGCAGATATTTTTTGACAACTACCCACCAGGTTACCAAGTTCGATTCATAGATGGCGTCAGGATTTCTCGAAACATTCGTTTTGACGTTCATTGTCATTATTGATGGTAGCTATTGGTAAAGCATGTTGGCTCGAATTAAGTATGTTTATGAGGCTGCATTTTAAATCGGTACAGTAAAACCTTCACTGTTGACCAGATAATTACTAATTAATTACCTTATATCTAATGGCCAAATAATGCAAACATGCCAGTCACATTGTCAGCACTAAATGAGTTAAATATCTGGAATAATGTGCGATGAAGGTAATCAGAGAAATTGAATAAAAAATAATCCTTTTTACTAGGTACTGGAATAAACAGTTTTTTATATAATTTTTTGAAAATTTGACTGTTCATCCATACCTTTTTCTAAAAAAATCTGGATAATTGAGACTATATCGTATTAAAAAATAATTAAACACCTAAATAATACATACTATTGTTGGTGTTATGATATTGTGAGCTTGTCATTTGTACAATAAATGTTAAAATAATGATGTTTTTAAAATACATAAATGAAATGTCTAAAAAAACAATGTAAATTAATTATTGCCAGTGCATTAAATATTAATTTTGACAGGATGTTAAAATGAAATGGAATGTATGTTACAATATGGTGCTTTATAATTAAATTGGTGCTTCATTGCACTAAGAAACATATTATGATTGTCTGATTTCTATTCTATCTCAAACAATATTAAAACAACAACACCTTATTCAATGCAAAATAACAAATAATACATTAAACATATAAATACACTATGGTTTGTTACGGCTTGCTACGGTGTGTTACGAAATTAATAACATTTATGTATTATGATGTACCTAATCAAAAGTTAAAAAATGGCACCTGAATATATGATATATAACATATTAGTAAAATAACGGGTAGTAAATTGATATGATCCTATTAGGATCGGACATGGTCGGAAACATTAGAACTGTAGCAGGAAATTTTGCGCATAAATTATTAAAATATGATGTCAATGGGTTAATGTATCGTGGTTTGGATTAGGCTAAATCTGAATTAATTATGAAAAGCCAACAAAATTGCCTTCCGAAATGTAAAAATCGAATCGGGATGGCACTCGGTCCAAGCGTACTTGGATCATAGCAACACGGGTTTAATGTCATCTGATAAAAGTACAGTCGTTTAAGATAAATTAAAAATATATGTTAATGTTGGGTGCATCCATTAATATAAAATATACTGATATACGTAGTGTTTTATTTGTTCGAAGGATATTTCTCAACATCATGTACAAAACAGGTGTTATTACTAGCGTGGGCATTGATATTTTTATACGCTGTGCGATTTGACATGTTCGCACAGTGATGGTAACCAAACGACCCGCAGAACAAGTTGTTTCGAATTTGCTGCATTTTCAAAGAGGCAGCAACTATTTTAATTATTCAAAAGTGACAATTCTGCTAAGCACCTTACAACTTTTTTGCAAGCGCGAACGATTGTTTTTACAACACTGTATCGAATGTGTAGATCTGCGCATTGCAAACAAAATGAACTGTACTATTAATAATGTGGTAGCAGTAAAAATAAATGGGTACATAGGTACTTGTGACTAGAGACGCTGACTAGAAAGTGTTAAAATTACTATAATATTATTGGCAAATTAGCATCTATATGCCTGTATAATTAATATAACACTGTCTGACATTGTATGTCATTGTAGAAAGTATTATGTTACCTAAATAATAATTCATGATTTCTTATATTATGGAGTTAAGAACTTGCAGTTTCATTGGTGGAAATAAAACAATCAATGATTGGTAGACTGAAATGGAAAGCTGCTATTTTTTGCCAAATTATGATTTTATAATAATCAATGGTGTTGTCGCAAATGGATAGCAACTGATACTTCTAAAAAAATATTTTCCACTTCAGCCATTTAGTGAAAAAATGTGTAAAAAGGAAAAAAACATCCGGAATGGTCTTTATAAGGAAATCTAAAAACTGAAATGAAATTCTAGTTCATATAAAAAAAAAAACATAATCGTTGCGTTGAAGAATCCAGCTACATATTGCAAGCATTCTGACAATACAGTCTTATCTACAGAATTACCAACTTTAAAGGAGAGCAAAAAAACCTGATTTTATCAAGCTGAAAGATTTTTCATTTCAATTGCGTTACACGAGTGGTTATATCGGGGTACGATGACAATTTCCTGAACTGAACACTTTACCAATAATGCGATTTCAAGATGAGCCAATAAGGCAAGTGAACTTAGCTAGCATTCAGCACATAAACGTTGCAGAAGAACAAAAGAAGTATCATTTATACCAGCTCATAATGCAGGAGATTTTCTTTGTTACGCAATCTCTGCATGTGACTCAATGTCTTAAGCGTTACTGATCTGATATAACCCACCCAGGATACGGATATTTACAGCAATTTGGTCAGTGATCTTTGATAGAATACAGCACCAAAGATGAAGATGGCCGTGCAAATAGCAAATTTTGAAATAGGATAAACAGTACCTAGTAAATACTGGTTATAGGAATGGCTTCTGACTTCATATATACTAATTAGACACACAACATACAAAGTAAGTCATAAATGCAAAATCTTCCTTTGACTCTCTTTAGTGATTTTAGACTTTTAAACAATATGTAGCCGATTTCCCATACGCAACCAAATTGTGGCCAACATGAAAGAATGTAAGTGTATTTTCGGCTAATGATGTATTAAGAGCGTTAAATGAACAAGGCGCGCGTCTAGAATGCGTCCTTGGCGGCGGACACGAACGCGAGGAAGTCGATGGGTTTGGCGTGGTGCGCGTGCGTGTGCGGTGGCTGGGCGAGCTGCAGGTTGTTGAGGTGGGCAGGCGTGGCGAGGGCGGCGCCGGCGGAGAGGGGGGGTCAGGGCAGCGGCGGAGGGGGCGCAGGGGCGGGTACGGCCAGCGCCAGCAGGCTGCCCCCCGCGCCGCCGTTGCTGCTGGCACTGCCCTGCTGGCTCAGCTCAGCCTTCACTCTCCGCGCTATGTGCGACCGCGTGTGCTTGCGCAGGTGGTCTTTGCGGTAGAAACCTGACACAACACATAACATAACAGTCGCATTAGTTCAGTAATAGGTATTATGCTTTCTGGCTCATTAAAAAAAGTGTTTGGACTATACTTAGTAAAAATGTTTAGTACCTATTACAATATTTTTGATAACGATTCTAAAGCAATTTTAGTATGGTTAAATTGACATCTTTGAGTATCCTATCCTATCTATCCTATCTATAGTATCCTATCTCTATCCCTGAGTTGTCACAATGTTTGTAAGACTTAGAAAAGAAAATCGTGGCCTGTATTGGTAACATTTGTATTTGATGTGATTTTTCATTTGAATAATGTGTAGTGTTGTAAGTTGTTTTTGTCTCAGTGCGACCTTCGCAAATAAACTTCAGAGAATAAGTGTGAAGCTTGCTACAAATTAATATACAATGACTTGAAACTAATTTAATCATTAGCCGCAATAACCTTTATTTCAGCATCATATCTTACCATTGATTTGACAGCATATCTTCCCGTTAGCGGTGCATCGATTTTGTTTTTATTTTCGCCCTTTTAAATGTTGCATTGAAAAAAAAATCATGTCGGCATCCTCTATGGAAAATTAATGGACTGTTGTGTTGCTGAGAAAACAGATGCAAGTAACAGACTCACCTTTGCCACATTCCTGACAGATGTGCCTCTTCTCGCCCGAGTGGATGACAAAGTGGAGAGTAAGCTGTTCCTTGCGCTTGAAGGCTTTCAAGCAGACGGAGCAGACGTACGGCCGCTCAGGATTGTGTGACTGCTTGTGCCGCGTAAGATGGTCTTTCCGTTTCAGAGCCGCATTGCAAATGTCACAGATAAACCTGGAATCAACACAGTAGCTTAAATGCGGCATTTGGAGGAAACATCCTTCTTTCATCATTATGCTGAGATAACAGTGTGATCTTTTGTTTTCAAACGAGTATTGCTTGAGGACAATTTCTATTGAAAGAGTTGTATCGAATCGAAAGGTAAGTATGTCCTCATATCTAGGCTTACCATAATATATTGTTATAATTTGAGGATGGGTCTCAAAGTCCTGACCCGTTCGTCGTTTTATCCCGGTTTATAATGTTATAGTACCAACCAAAGAATTTGAATAAAGAGTATAAATAGAAGGAACCCTAGTTCTGTTATGACATTTGAAACTGCACACACATGAAACATGGTTAAGTTGGTAAACTCCACAAATATTAAAATTGCTTAAATGCCATTCTGATTTTCTTATGCCTGCCATTTTTTTATATTCAATGTGATTACATACTCGAGTGCAGTTATACACAAATTTGACATGATTTTTCAACTAAATAATGATGCCGAAGTGTAGGCGTATTGGCTGCTTTTCCATCATGACGAATTGTCTTTTCATACGCCCTGTGAATTGGCAAATAAATGTCATAGTAGTAGTGTGAAGTTCTCTGTAAATGAATCTGCAATGCTAAGTCACTTGTAGATAACTTGATCAGTTAGTTAAATCCTTTTTTTTGCTTCAATTATATACATTTTCAACATATTTCGTACCAGAAATACATGTTATATACCTTCTTTCCATAGTGTGTCCAACTAGATGTTGCTCCAGCATGCCTCTCTCGGGGTAGGCCATGTGACACTCGGGGCAGCAGTAGAGGGTGCTGCCATCCAGAGCGGTGGTGAGGCGGATCTCGCCCGGCTTGGGCCGAGGCTTCTTCTCTTTGGGCGGTTTCTTTTTCTTCTTCTTCTTACTGGGGGTTATTCCCGGCGTGTTGGCGCCCGTTTGGCTCAGTCCCAAAGTGGACGATTGGACTACTACTCCGCTAACAGCGTTCGAGGACATCTGGGGATATAATACAATGACTTCGTACAACGTGATTTAAAAAGGTTATCTAACACAAGCTTCTGCCAGATGGATGTTTTAAATTAGTGATGTGAAACTTTTGAGAATTAGGAGCCATTTTAAATTAAAATAATAAATGTTCTGTGTACAGTGGAACCCCGATCTACGGTTAACACATAAATCGTTTTCCCGTACGGATCGTTCATTTTTGAAAGTCCCGCCAAACACCCATAGGAACAATGTTAAATAATCCCGCATTAACCGTTCCCCGATTTATCGTTTTCCTCGATCTATCGTCTAAATATTATGGACCCGTCACAAATATTATCCCGATTGACCGTTTTTGTTAGATATTTTTCAATTTGGTTTCGTAGAATTGTTTATGATACATACAGACCTTTCAGTCGCATCGCTTTGTTTGCATAGGTCGGTCGGCACTTAGGCTTGCCTCCCATGTCGTATCACAAATTTTTATAAGTCGCGAATAAAATGGCCCCCATGAAGAAAACTAGAACTCTAGCTGAGAAACTGAAAATAATTCAAGACGTCGAAAAAAATCCAGAAGAAAAACGAGTTTTTTTTTATATATCCCACGTTCATAGTTTTTTTAGTGTCCCTTGAAAACCGTAGAATCAGGGTTTCACTGTACTCTGTTTTTACATACTGTTTTACTGTTTATAAATAAATATGCAGGCATATTTCTGAAGGCCTTCTATTAATCAATGAAGAATGTTGCATTCTTAAATCTTGTGTAAGTCTTGAATAAAAAATAATTTTGATATAAAATTCGATTTTTCCTGATTGTATAGCCATACAACTCAGTGCTGATCTTGGCCGCTTCATGAAGAGTTTTCTTAGCAGATTCTTTTTTTTAACAATTGAATGTAAACTTCTTGCTCAACTTATCGAAACACACATTGAAAAAACAACATATGAATTTGGTCCGGTATCATAAGCGGACCCCTTATGAACTCATCCAAAGTGGACAATGTAATAATTATATTATATTTATAGTTTTCTTCCATGTCCGATTCTAAGAAGATCAAAAGGCCCTCCAGAGAGTGTAGGTTGTATTAACAGTTTTTTTTCCGAGAAGTGGATGTCAATCAGCTGCTCAACTTAATAGGTTCATAGGTCAAAACACACATTGAAAAACAATATGTGAATTTTTCCAGACCTGGGATTTGATCCCGAGACTCTTGACATCCGATAACATGACTCCGACGCGGTAACCACCCAAACGGCCCAACTGGCCAACCATATTACAGAAATGAATTAGGGAAAACTCACAACATTATTAAGTCCATTAACGTTGGCAGCAGCTGCAATGAGGTTGACGCTGTCGTCTTTCTTAATGGTATCTGCAGAGTACTTGAGGAAGTGGTGGAGGGATAGGGGAAGGGTAGAAGCGGGGAGATGCGAGAGGTAATCGGCCACGGCAGATCCGGGCGCGGCCAGGGACTGCCAGGACGCCGGCATCGCCATACTTCCACTACCTGATGCCAACAAAAAACAAAAAATTATATTACTTTCATAATCTTTTTGACTATAATTTTCTATTATCTAATTCGTCTAAATTAATCTGAAACTGTTTCAATTTTATTTTAAATTCACGGCATAATAGGCTTGGTAAAAATATAATATGTAGTACTTAATCCACATTGTTTTAATTTATAGTACATCAAATTTAACACAAAGTATGTTTGTTTAAATTCTAATTGATTTAAGTTTTGTAGTATTCCATTTGAGTCGTTTTTTGCGGCCCGGGTTTCGCCTTTTGGCATCTCCAGGCACTATAACACGTTCATCAATGGTAAATGTACACTAACTATGAATACTGCCACAGACCGTAGAGGTCATCTATTTGCAGTTGGATCCTGTTTTTATTCAAAAGATTTTTTATTTAAAAAAAAAACCCCACTAAATATACGTCCCATTAAAATAGGTATAATTCTTGCAAAAGATGCATGAATGTAAGTAAGTCTGTCGTACAGTCAAATGGATAATTGTGTTTAGTTAAAAATTTCAATGCAATTTTTTTTGAATTTTCCTATTTAATTGTCCACTTCAGAAAACCATGTTCTGCATAAGTGGACGAGATCATTATTTATGGTATTTGTGGATTAAGTATTACATATTTTGATTTATTTTAATTAACCTTCAAGAAATCATCAATTTAAGTCATGTAGATTTCAGTGACATTTTTTTCCCAATTATTGCCGCCTCTCGATTACAATGGCGAAGGGTGGAGGTAGGTTGTGGAAATCCAACATAAATAGTGCACACTAAACTTTGTGGTTACATGTAAATTGTATGTAAAACATTTCACCGTGGCACAGTTAGCCGTGAGCTTTCTTATCGGAAACAGATGATCGTTTACTATACGGTCTCCAATTTTATTAGATTCAATATGAATAATAATTCAATTTTCATAGCTGATTTTGGCAAAACTCATGAATTCAAGAATGAAAACCTAATCTAACCTAACAAATAATCCAGTATATTGGCTGCTTTCCAAATTTGTTTGCTTGGCTTCCTGTAAAGTATAAACCGACAAGAACCGTGTTTTATTTAGACATGAATTTTATGTTACAGGTTACATTTTAGGTTGGACAGTCTTTAATATACAGCCATATATTTCCGATACAACATTTCACGGTGAAGTGTGATACGCCGAACTGCATACGTACAAGTTTCCGGACACGAAAATTTGTCAGTTAATATATTACATATTTATTTTCATTGAACTAAGAATACAAAATAATTGGAGATGGTGTTGGGTTAGATTTGAAAATTCAATGAAACCCTGCTTACCCAAACCATATAGATAAAAAATTATTTATGATTTAAGGCTATACCTCAGTTAAGACATGGTCTAAAAAGATCGTGGCTAGGCGATGCGCGGATTGCGGGTCGCGGGTGCAAATAATGCATGCCGAACGAAATATAATTTGTCATATAAATCCAACATGCGTTCATTTAATGTTCTGTTTATTGTTCTATTAGTAATAATAATAATATATTCATTGACATGTTTTCTTTTTCAAGTAAATGGGTAACGTTTTTAGTCATCTTTACACGATTTAAGAATTAATACCCCCGTCGCCATCACGAAACGAATTGACATGTTCCCGGCTCCACGTTCACTCTCCTAATGTCAGCGAGTCCAAAATTTCGTAGCGCCTATAGTTGAAAATTATTTGCCGTTTCACTGATGTATCGTCTTAATGGCATACTTCTAGATATTTTATAGATAGAAGAATATTTTTTTATCTATTATGGTTTAGTTTAAGCAGGGTTTAATTAAATTTCCAAAACTAAGCAATACCATCTGCAGTAATTTGTATTTTTCGTTCAATGAAAACAAGACGTGACTAACAAAGTTAAGTAAACACTATTTATATCGGATCTCCACAACCTACCTCCACCCTTCGCCGCTTCTCGATTGATGATTTAATTTCGAAAATATTTTGCAGAGCTGAGACACTGAACTGATCCTTATATGTGTAAATATATCACAAAGTATACTGCGACCAATCCAAAAGTGCACTTCCCACAACGGCGGGAGGTGTATTCTATGAGTGGTCACAGTATAAGAGTCAGTATTGTAAGAGGCCATAGATGACATGTAAGCTAGCCAAAAAAAGACACCACAATGCACAAACCTAAAAAATCGGTATTGCCATTTGTTGGAGTTCTTTCCCTGTGCTCAGTTCTGGCTTCCTGCTTAATGCTCTTACCGGAAGTGTTGTGGTCTTTGGCCTCGTGGACCACGACCACCAACTGCTGGGACGACTGCTGCAGTTGCTGCAACTGCCCGCTGTTCTGACCAACAGCTGCTGGAAGACAATTCCATTACAAAACGGGGCTCACGAGTCAATGATTTTTAAACCACAACTTAATCAAATACTGATGTCCTGGCTTATAGCTATATTTAGTGTGTACTATTTTTTGATCTGTCTAATCCAGTGATTCCCAACCAGTTCTGCGTCAATTTGCATAAACTTTTTTGTAATCGAGTAAAAGAAGGTTTAACATGACCTGTTTTTAAATATATATCATATCAAAGAAGTACCTACCTAGTGACTTTTTTTAATTTAGAAGAGGAAATTTTGTAGCAACAATGGATGATAGGCTCAATCAGTAATAAGCGTCGCCACCTACTATGCACTATTAATTTTATTTCTGTGAAATCGTTTAAAATATGTACACTAATGTTATATTTAAGTCCATTGCAGAAAATAAATATGGAGAGTGAGTAATTAAATGGAGGTGGCCCTCATAGTCCAGTGCTTGATATATTTATGTGATTTCTCATAGCCTGATTTGCTACACTACTGTCATTGGGCCTCATGGCCTTTTGTAGTGCTAAAAAGAGAATTTACATACAATTTGAATACATAATATAGCAAGAGGCGGCAATCTACTTATAAGCGGCACTTTGCATGGCAAGGTTTTCTAATTTACATGGCTTTTTTGTAATTTACCCCACTCAATGTAAATATGTATCATTCAGTAGGGATTCCCTGAGATTTTACAAAATGGTAATAGGGTTCTGCCAACCAAAAAAGGATGAAAATCCAAATATCCAAATTTAATTCAGACTAAAATCCTACCTTATCTGATTTCCAATAGATTAGTCACATCCTACCATAGAATGGAAGTTTAATGTATTCTTAAATTATTACTAGAAGCAGGGATCTACTGTACTGCAATGTCAGCTATTCTGCTAGTCACTGTCAGCTGCATGTGTGTCGCAAAAGATTTGACATCAAATAATTTTCTAAACTCATTATCAATAGAATTTGCTATATTTTCATAGTTTTTTTCTTTTAATGCTGCTTATGCAAGTGTGTTGTAATGGCGAACGTCATATCTGCAGTGTCACTATTAGAAAAGGGTTAAAAACCTATGCTCTGATGAATAATACTTGAGAATTGCTCAGATACGGTTAACGCCAATATAAAAATGTATCTGTTACATTGTTGCTGGTGTAGAATGGTAGCGTTCATCATGTCCTGGTCGTAGCCACCGTCGCGGCCTCCCTTCTCCCCCGCTCTCTCGCCCTTGAGAGTCTGCTGCTGCTGCACCTGCACCTGCATGGAGTCCGAATTGGCATTGGAGCTGTGCTGCGTGTAGGGAATGCTGATCTGCCCCGTATACTGCTGGCTCAGATTGTTTAGGTTCACCGAGGAGGATGTGGTTGCCGTGGTTATCGTGTGGTACTTTGCGCCCGTATTCACTGGAATGGACACTGATGGAAGTTAAGATTAGCATTCTCAATTTACAGATCTATTACATAGAATAGTGTTTTGAAGGGTACGTTGTTGAACTTATTTTTTTTTAATATTTGACTTATCGGTGATTTATGGTAGTATTAAAAGGCCAATAGTTAAAATTTGTCGTAATTAAGTATGACTTCTTTACCATAGTGGACTATATGCATGGGCGCGATACCTGAGAGATGCAGGTTCGATTCCTGCGGGGTATCAATTCATTGGTATCATTAGTTATAATATATCCTCTCAGAAGTATTTTCAAAATTATATATGTTCAATAATTAGAATGTTATTTTCTTAAATCTTGTGAATTATTCATTGAATTGCGAATTGCATGAAAATCTTTTATCTATAGTGTAACCTGATCTTAGCCGCAATATTCACATAGTTCTCAGTGAAATTAGAATTGTGACATGGGGTCAAGTCTTGTTAGAACACCCTGTCTCAATAAGGAAACCGTCTGCAATATTGAGATCAGTATCATCCTCAAAACACCCATACTCCTTGCTATCCATCATGCTTTCAATGGAGTGATATGTCTTCGTAGCCCTCTTCTAGTAGTCGTCTTTATGGTAAACAAAAAAATTTGCACCTGCGCTTGCAATTATAATATATTGCCATAAAAAAGTAAATAAAGTAGGCTATCATCTTCACCATCAATCGGATAATGTGAGCCTCCTGAGTGGAGGTTATAATATTAACAGGTTTCTTCGGACTGGATGCAAAACAATATACATTTTTAACAGTCACAAGATCAAACCTATGACCTACGGTTTCAGAGACAAGCACTCGGCCTACTAGGCTACCATATAATGAATAATGAACATCTACTTTTTAAGGCACTCCTCGTAGTCCAATGCATAAGGTACAGATTTCTCATCTCATTCTTGGTGAGGTCACAATATACATCTATGATTTATTCAAAGCCTACCTACGTGTTTCTGTTTTTGTTTCACTGCTACAACTTCACTACTGTCATTGTTAGCCTCGTGGCCTATTGTAGTGAAAGAAAAGAAAAAGTGTGCATCCATGTGCTAAAAGTGTTAACGACTGCTAGAATAGAGCTTCTGTTTTGGATGTTTAGAAATATCCTCAAAACGTGTCTTTAGTTAGACAGGTGTTTGGTTTGGTAAATTTGACCGAGAGGGTAGGTTTTGAAACAGAATCTGCACGCTTGTCTAAACTAATTTTCACAGTAATGTACACATGTCAGCCACAATATAAATAAAATCACTGCATACCTGTGTGCATAATATTTTGTTGCACCGCATTCCCTCCAGAGTTAGGCACATTGTTTAGACTGACAACAACATTCTCGGGCTGCCTGAACTTCCCCACGTTGACAGCCATCCCGAGGGACGCATGGTGCTGGTTGAAGTGCGTCACATTGTTTCCATGGTACCTGTTCCCCGTGTCCTGGCTCTGAACCAGGGCGCTCGCCGTGCCATCGTGCGTGAATTTCGCGGCGAATTGGTGTATGGTCGGTATTGTTCCGGGAAAATGGCCGGTAAACGGTGAAAAGTTCATTGTTTACGCTGTTCACGTCTCGCGGCTAATGTTCCTGTTGGCAATTAACAACATTAATTAGCTTTGGGCCTATCCCAATGTTAAAGAGGTCATCGATTTTTCTACCCTCGGACGACAATCTCGCACTCATTCTTCGCCCCTTTCGCCGTAGTTCATCGCTGGTCTTGACATTTCGCGGCGTGAGGCTGTCACGCGGATCGCCGGCAAAGGGGGTACGGAGTAATTATCGCGTTTGACGGAGATCGCAAGATGCGCTACCCCCGCCATACGACCCCATCCCCGACGGAAAACGGCTCGGTTTTTTGTTTTTATCGGCAGCCCGCGCCGCGAAAGGGGTGTCAAAATCCAGCGGTGATATGTTAAAACTGATATATGCCATTCTAAAATAACTACATGCCTACTAACCATATTATTCACAGCATTTTCTTTTGTTTCCACGCGATTTTCCGCTGTGTTTCTGACATAAATTTGAGTCAGCAAACATTTGCAGCCCGCCGAGGGCATCTGGTGGTAAGGGTGAGAATTCGATTTGAAAAATGGCGGGAATGATATAAGGGTTGTTTTCGTCAATACTTTTTGTTTTAATTATATTTTCATAAAACCTTTCAAAAAACCAAAAACCAAACAAAAAAACTTTAAATATATGCCATATATTATAAAAAGACTGGATTACTTCATAAAGTAACTAGATACCTACATATTGAAACAATAAAATTGTACCTTCATTTTGTACCTTGTATGTTATTATTTCGATGTTTCCAAACAATACAGATTCCATTAATCCATTAGGTACTATTTTGCGATCGATACCCATAAACATACGTAGGTACGTAATCAAAACTATAGGTTTGCTGAATAGGTACTAAAATCGTGAAGTTCACAAACCATTTTTTTTTCAAATTACCTACCCACGGAAGGCATTTTAATCAATTTCGATCCTATAAAATTAATATGATTAGATAGTTATTTTAGTTGCTGTCAGCTCTGTACCTGGGACCAATTAATTACCTAAGCTTAGGTATATCATCTAACATTTAATCTCTTATTTATGTAATTTACTGAATCAAATTAATAATATTACGTTATAGTAGGTACATAAAACGTGTGATTAACCTTTTTGGGTGTTTGGATATTTGGTTTTAATCGCTATTTTAGATGAGTTCAATTTAAAAGAGGCTACCGGGAAAAACGGATATGATACCTACATAACCGTTAATTGTCAATATTTGCTGAAAATTTGAGTAAGACCATTGCCCACTGAAGAAGAAAGCCGATACATTACACGATTGGTCCTACTTTTCGCCCCTCCCGTTGTCTATGGATGACCTGTCATTGCCTGTCATTGTCTATAGAGTGCTCATGCCGACGCGTCTGTCGTGTTCACTTGTTGGAGTAGTCTTTCACTATTCCTACACTATTCATAATAAATGGATACACTGCTAATAAAAATAGGAGTATTCGATATTTCCAGCTGCCTTGACACAGTGAGTGGTTTGATTTGGATAGATGAGTTAAATGATAAATAATACACTAGCATTAATACACTTTGTACAAATGTAATGCATAGATCAATGCTACATATTTTTTGGAAATCGATATTACCACCGGTTTTTGTGTAAATGACTAGTCTGCAGTGACGTCTCTAGACAAAATACCGCCCATGGGCAGCGCCGAAATGCCACTCCATTTATTATACAGTATTTTTATCATCCGTGCGGGTGTCGTTTCTGGTCACCAAGGACGTCGAAGGGCAAGGGAAGTAAACTAGATATCGCAAACCCGATTAAAAAATACATTCCTGTTAAACCTTTTATGTTAATTAATACATTTTATTTCAAACCAGTGATCAGAATTTTTTAATGAAAAGATATTTTCGTTATTACCAAGTTTAGGTAGCTATTTCTATATATGGATATCAAATGATTCTCCTCGATTTGCCGCCCTTCGAGTAACTGCCGCCCCCAACCGACGCTCAATCTGCCTACCCCCACGGGACGTCACTGCTAGTCTGACTTTGACAGCTGTTGAATAACATGAATGTATATTATTTATAAATAACACTGATAGTAAAGTTAATATATTTGATTTGAGAACTGAAACTGAGAAAGGGCGAATCAATGTCAAGCAATCTGAGATCTGATTTTGACAGGTGAAAAGTGGACCACTCGTCGCTTGTGCAAAAAGTTATGCTCAGGCTTTATTAATCTAAAGATGGCGGTGGTAAGACTGGTTCGAGTAAATCTGGTTTAAACTAGGGATTGCAATACATACAGTACCGGTTTTTCAGTATTACATTTATTATTTTCTTTCACGGCAGCCTAATTTTTTCTCAGTGCCATGAACTTTTTTGCAAAAAAAATATTTAAAATTCCATCCAGAAAACGCAATCGACAGGATTTTTTAGCTCTTGACAAATTCCGTGAAAAACTAAACGCAGCTTCTTTTAGCTGTTCTTACAGAAACAAATATTCTATCCAAACCGAAGTCGACTTTTTTACGCTCAAAATAAATATGTGGTGGATATTTTACAACGTTTTTATTAGCTGGTATTCTTGTTTGTCCGGTGGTTGTTTGTCCAGTACAAATCTTGCGATCGATTTTTAACCAACTTCCCAACTAGCTAGACATTTAAAACTTTTAGAATAGGTATATCAGAACACGGTGTCAATGCATTCTTTAATACTTTTAGCCATCTTTAATCAGAATTGAATTCATGTTCAATTAATTCTGTTTTGTATGGAAAGTTATTTCAGAAGAATCCGTAAAAAGTAAAAGACTATTATTGGTTGCTAAGGGGGTGATCCTAGCAATTAAATTATTAATATATACCTACGTGCTTTACTATGGAAATCAAAATGAAATGTCAAAATGACATTTCAGTATTCTATATTATTTGTTTGTTTTGTATTTACTTCATATCAAGTACAAGTTTGAGCATATTGAGCATAATAATTCAACAGAAAATTTAAAAACGTTGTAAGTTTATAAAAAGTTCTTTTATCTTGTAATTATTTATTATTATTTCACTTTTATCGGGTGATTCAGTCATTTCATAATATATAAGTACTTACATAGTATTTTTAATTTCTTTGCTTTCTGGTATTTTATATTTTTAAAACCGGTATTCTGGTATCGATGAATAGCGAAATCCCGATTTTCAAAACACCTGTCATAGACTATAGATACCTGTATTGCAATCTTTATACATAGCCGATCAGTAGCGCACCCAGGGGGGGGGCCAGGGGGCCTTGGCCCCCCCAAAATATGAAAATCATCAGAATGATTTTACATATTGAAATCGAAAGCCAATAAACTATACCTTGGGCTTAGACAAACAACACGGCAAAAAATGATTTGTAATTCTCCAGCACCCTTTTTAGTAATATTTCTTAGATTTTAATTTCTAATACAAAAATTTCGAAACACTAATGTCAGGTTTTTTTAGAAACCCGTTCCCTAATGAAATTCTCGGTGTCCACCCGAATTCCGGAGTGGTATTCCGGTGGTGGTGGTGGTCATGGCTGGGGAGGGTTGACAGGGGTCTAGCCTGGGGGCCCGGGCTGTGGGGGGCCCGGCGTGTCGGGTTGACCAAATAAGTGAGATAAACACATTTCATAAATTAGCTTTAATAGTAAAAAAAAGTCGCCTGCGGCGCTATTATACTTCATGACTATGAACATTTTAATTTATATAAATGTCCAATATATTTTCTGATTATTATGTGTCGACAGCTCCATTATTAAAGTAGATGACGTACTGAAAATCGCCAATAATTCACTGTATAAGTACCCTCAATTTGAACTAAAACACAATTTGAAAAACGTTAATGTAGTGTTTCACACTGCCTTTAATCTAAGCGGTGGATAGGGGGCCCGTCAAATAACCTAGCCCAGTGGTCGGAAAACTCATTAGTCAATAGAGCCAAATATCAACAGTACAACGATTGAGATTTCTTTTGAGAGCCAAATTTCTTAAACTTAAATTATATACGTAGGTAGTTTAGTTAAAGTCCTAATTAAATTATAGGTAGGTACACTGAATAAAACTGAATATCATACGTAATAATGATCTTATTTATTAATAAAAATTAAATTGTAAGTAAGGTATCCATAAAATTGAATCATGACAATGACTGACAAACTCAATGTGAATAATGGCCTTGCATCTTTTTGTAAAGTTTGGGTAAGTCAGGTTCGTATGTTGTTGATTTAATTTTAAACACGATTCTAGGTTCTCATCAATAAATCGATTTCTCAATTTACTCTTCATTTCCTCTCTTGGAAATCTTTTTACTAACCACAAAACTTGCAATATTAACATTGTTGAAAGATTTTATTCAGTACCTAATTAAATACAGAACTTTATTTTTCTTGACTCTTCTCCTCAGCTGCTTTCTTCCTTGCATCATCGACAGAATATTTAGCGCAAAATTACGAGTTTTTAGTTGTAGTATCTCTCTAAATTTGAATGCGTCAATTTTTGAGGGCCCGTTTCAGGATGTGGGAGCCATGGTGTAGGTACACCGAGTGCAATAGACAAAAGACCGATAAACGAGATATAAGGCTGTGTTGTATTGAGTAGGTTGTGTATAATTTAAAGGCAATAATACTTTTTGTGTCCATTTTCAATTAATATGTTGGAACCTCAATATTAAAAAACCAAAAATCTGCAACACTCTGTGAAAAGAACGACTACACCCACTACGGTGGTGGTGTAAATCAAAAAAACATTTTTTTCGGTGGAATTCGGAATAAATATTGTATTGTTGTTTTAATTTAATAAAACGTAATTTTTTTTTAGTACTTATTCCACTTTTATTAAATAGATTAGGACCGGTTTCGTCCGCCTCAGAGGGACATTTTCAACTAGTTGAAAATGTCCCTATGTATATCGCCATGTATTGTGAAAATATGTAAAAATATTTATATGAAGAAGAAAAAGAGCCTATGGGACTAATTTACATTCTCCTCCTTGGCCCCCCCCCCCCCAATAATAATTCCTGGGTGCGCCACTGTAGCCGATCCCAGCATACCAAAGAAGCGAAAGTAATAATATCAAAACGAAGAAAATAATTAAATATATTAGGTGGGAAGACTTCATTCAAGCTGATCTTGAAGACCGAATTCTAGTTTTGTAATGGATTTGATGACTAGCTACTCATTTGAACCATTATTCCTTTAGCCAGGGGGGGTTCGGGTAAAGCGAGTACTACGCCTTTATTTTTCGTATTTCAAAATGTGATTATAAAATAGATAATATTATAATATACGAGTGAATCATAATTTTAATATTTAATCTGTTTTTTTATCATCTTTCTGTTAAGGGTCCGCTTAACTCGGGCTTCCCCTACATAATAGCATTACCTAAGTTAGTATCTACTAACGGAATACCCCTCTGGTATTAATCCAAATCAAATGATATTAGCTATTAATAATAAAATTACTAGCGTCCTCGGTTATTCGGATATTGTGTCCGCCGAGTGGCAGAATATTTACTTCGGACGCCATGGGTCACGGCAATCTAACTAATTCTAATTATTCTCAACACGATCCTATGTGTGCTCCAACAGAGACAACTGGACGCCAGGACAATTGGACGCCGCACTGTCGCAGACACGTACCTATACAGAACGCGGACGAAGAATTTTAATCAGTTTATATCTACTACTTGTTGGTTTTGATTCATTCTCTTAACATAATGTCTTTTTTATTGCGTATTGAGAATTACCATGCCTAATGCTTTATATAGAATAAAAAAATTCTTTTCTCGTTGGAACTTAAACATATGCGCGATTAAATCATTATTTACGTGTGCATATTTAAAGTCTCGCCAACTAGGTATTTAATCATAATATAATAATTTAAATGTAAATAATAATATTAATATTGGTAAATGTGCCGCAGAGGTGGACATGAGATTTTACAACATTCTTTTTAGACCAAACCAAACCTAACCTAACATAAACTAACCTAATCTAACCTACCCCAACCTAATATTACCTCATATAACCTTAGTTTGTGATAATGGTGTATCAAAATGATTATTGGATCGAAAAACCGATGCGCCGACAGAAAAGGGTATTTATTATAATTGTCTACATCGAATAAACTGTTTTCGTAAAAAAAATATAAAAGCTCGTATCCACCTCTGCGGCACAATTACATAAATATTTTTTTAAGTAAGTACCTAATGTCTATTTAATTTCGAAATGCGTGGCGTCCAGTTGTCCCGGCGCCAAATCGTCCTAGACCCGCTCCAGCATTCGCACACAAAGAACGAACCTAGTACCTACGTTGGCAAAAATCCTACAACCATTTCTCAATAACTGTGAAATTTGAGGAAACAACTTTAGGAGGCAGTCATGATCCATATCGAATCGTGAAGATGAATAGTATAGGTAAATTCCTACTACGCGGTACGCCACTGTATAAATATAAATAGTAATGCTGAACTTGAAATGAACAAACCTTATTTTGCGTGAAAATTTTCAATCAAAACAATAATATCAAGACATAATTTTTTCCAGTTGAAATAGAGCTTGTGATTTCTCGAGATTAGAGAATTCTCTAAATCAAGAGTACCTATTTATTTTCTCAATAAATCGACATTATTATGCAATGACCTTTTCTTGTCAGTATTTTTTTTTTGTTTTTACCGAGAAATCAAATTTTCTTGAAAACTGCTATTCAGTTTTCTTTAAATTTCGATTGTGGTCGGCACTAAGCTATATTGATAATTTCTCGACAATCCCGTTGATGATTTGTGGAGAAATGAGAATTTTCGAAATTTCTTAAAAAATATTTCTTCTTAAGTTTGGTCTTTTGTGATTATTTGTCAGGGATTCTCAATCACAGCCTCTAAGATGTAGCATGGGTATAGGACCTCGTAATGTGAAGGTATCTTAAGGTGAATATCTGCCTACTTGAGGCACCTAGCAGAAAGCTTATGAGGTTTGCAATTTAATACAATTTATTCTCAAAAAAGTCAAGGATAAACAATTTAAAAAAAGGTTAATTCCTCAAACGTTCAAATACGGGAAATTACTATAATGGCTGTACCATTTCTGTTAAAATAATTACAGATATAGGAATTTCACAATCGATGAACAGTATTTTTGTTGTTTTAGTACTTCTTATCTTATTTTATTATTTTATGAATATGTTTATAATTAAAATTTAGTTTTTTAAGTTTTCTCTATTGTATGGAAAATATTTTTGATTAATCAGGTTTCAATTTTAAAAAAAAACTACAAGTACTTATAACTTTATTGGCTCTACAATCGAATGTAGATTTTGGCAGCCTCACAAAGAAGTTTCTTAACAAATTTATATATATTTTTAACGAGAATACAAAGATGTTAGCCATTTATTCAACCTATTAGGTGGTGGGTTCAAACACATATTGAAAAAACAACTGCCAGATCCGGGATTCGAACCCTAGACTAAGATCGTTAAAAGAGAATCAATACTTTGATACTTTTCTTCCGATACGATACCTATACCAGAATATTGATACTTTTTCTTTTATGACAGCCCTACCCGAGACCCACTCAGTGTTGCCAACCGTACTATAATTATAGTATTTGTACTATAATTTTCGCCTGCGTACTATGTACGATATAAAATAGGTATAGTACGCCCAAAATACTATAATTTTGAGAAATCGGAAAAAAGTTCCCAGTAGAAGAAAAACAACGCCAAACATAATCCATGAGAAGCAAAAAAAAATAATCCCCATGTCTGAAAAAAGGTGACGTAAATTACTTAACACAGCGATTTCCAAACTGGAGGCGCGAAAAGTTTAACACAATTAATGTAGCCACAGGTTTGCAGTTTGCAAATGCATAGTTTATAGTAAAACGGCCGCTAGTTATAAACTACACAAACATAGTCGTATAAAAGGTTGTTTGCAAACCTTTCTGCAAATATTGAGACTAATTTTATAATCCCTCACTTCTATACTATTGTCAAGCGTAATGGCTATCTCGTAAAAAAATTAAATATAAGGGTCAAATTAATCATGATGTTGAAATTTGAGGCGAATTTGTTTAGGAACGGTAATTTTGTTGTTAAACTTGTCTATTTGGTTGAAATTGTAACAAAATGAGTGAATAAATCAATCCAAGGACCACTAATGCTTTCACTGATTTTAAACGACAAGGGTCAGGCATTCATAAAAAATTGGAGCTTAGGAAATCAAAATGACGAAAAAACAGTTCGCCATGTCTCCACTTTTAAATATTTCTACGCCAGATATATTAAAGCAAACAGAAATCTATTTACTGAGTTCTTGGTTAGTTTGCTAATGCACTTTTCACATTATTATTAATAGCAAAAAAAGTAGCCTGCGGCGCTGCTTTGTTTCGGAACTATTAAATATTTTAAATATATGGTTGAAAAATCCTGCCCCGGAGGGTCCGCTCCAGGATGTGGGGTCCATAATAGAATCCATCTGTCGATGAACGAATTTTGACTATTTAAAAAGGTGTATTTAATGAAATAATGGGGGGGCGCCTAGATTAGATTTTTTAAAGGTAGGCGTAGTAACATAAAGTTTGGAAACCACTGAGTTGACATTTGAATTTTGTCTAAAAAAACGAGACGTTAATTACCCTTCATGGATATTTTGTCTAAAAAAACAAGACGTTAATTACCCCACGTTTAATTTTTTGAAAATGCAGAAAATTATTGGTCACTCAACGCGTACTATATTTTTTGTTGAAATACTATAATTTTGAAGGCACTGTACTATAATTCCACTTTCAAAATATGGCAACACTGGACCCACTACTTCATTATCGCTATCCGTTATCGCTCAGTCATCAAAGACCTTAGGGCTCAGACACACGACACTGCAGTTGGCTTTTTTGGATTTTTTTATCCAACCGGAGATTCTAATTGGATGCATTTGGAATCAGTAAGACCTGCGTCGACGCGCTACAACTGCAGTACTGTGTGTCGATGCCCCTATAACTAATATACCTATATAAATCGAGCTTCAATATTTGACGAACGACCCTTTAGACCAGCTTTTCTTAACCTGTGGGTCTTGACCCAAAATTGTGTAGATTGGTACGAGGGTGGGTCAATAATTCCTTAGAAAAAAGCATTAAAACAGTTTTTATTTTTGAATTTTTTTTTATTTCTCGACATAATCTCCTTGGAGCTCAATACACTTGGTTAGACGTTTCTCAATTTTTTTTAAACCGTCAGAAAAATAAGTTTTCGGAAGGTCCTCAAAATAAGCATTTGTCCGATCGATGACTTCTTCATTTGAAAAAAACGTTGTCCACTTAGCCATTTTTTTAAGTTTGGGAAAAGGAAAAAGTCACTGGGGGCTAAATCTGGCGAATACGGTGGGTGGTCGATCAATTCGAACTTCAATTCTTCAATTTTAGCCATTGATCGTAAACATGTGTGAACACGGGCATTGTCCTGATGAAAGAGGATTTTTTTCCTGTTTAAATGAGGCCGTTTTTCTTCAATTTTGTTTTTTAGCTGGTCCAATAAAGATGCATAATAATCCCCTGTTATTGTTTTTCCTTTTTCCAAATAGTCAACGAAAATAATTCCACGTGCATCCCAAAATACAGTAGCTATAACCTTACCAGCTGATTTTACGGTTTTCGCCTTCTTTGGACATGGTTCGCCTTTCGCAATCCACTGCTTTGACTGTTCTTTCGTCTCGGGAGTATAGTGGTGTATCCATGTTTCATCTACAGTCACAAAGCGACGAAAAAATTCATCCGGATTGCGTTGCATGAGCGACAACAGGGCTTTAGAGGCCACCACCCTATTGCGTTTATTGTCGACTGTGAGCAAACGCGGCACCCATCTTGCAGAAATTTTTTTCATGCCCAATTTGTCATGTAAAATAGAAATGACGCTAACTTTTGAGATCCCTGTAACCTCAATTATCTCACTCAACTTTAATCTTCGGTCACTTAACACCATATTGTGGATTTTATTGATCATTTCTGGTGTAGTCACCTCTACAGGACGTCCTGAGCGTGGTTCATCCTTTGTTGATGTACGACCACGTTTAAATTCATTTAACCAGTTATAAATAGTTGCAAGTGAAGGAGCAGATATGCCGTGAACTAAATCCAACTCATTTTTTATTTCCTTTGCTGTTAACCCTTTTATATTAAAATGTTTAATAACAGCTCTAAACTCAATTTTCTCCATTTTTGTAAACAAGCAAATTTTTTTTTTAAATGTACGAGAAACACACAACAACCCGACCAATCTGATTGAAACTTCGCAGCATACTGAATCGGTAGTGCCGCTGCATGAAAACAAACCGCTTACAGTACTAGTCGCGCCACCTGTCGGCTTTTCTAAGGACTTATTGACCCACCCTCGTATATTTAGTGGGTCACAAAATATTCTCAACAAAACAATATTCTGGCAACACTGTTGTTTACCAAAACTGTATTTAGTCGTAGTAGATTTTTGGGTTTCTACCGTGTCCTTCTTCCTCCTTTCCTCGACGTTTCGGGCTCGTTGCAGAGGCCATTATCATGAGATGAAATTATGTTTTATGATGATATGTAGTGTAGGTATATGAATGTAAACGTTCCTCTAAGAATGTCAAAAGGAATCTGGTTAGCTTAGAGCAAACGTTGCTCAGAGTAATGTCTCAATCGTTACAACCAGAGATACCATTTCGAATAGTGGATTGTGCTGATAGTGTGCTGGAAACCATGACGTTTTTAATCGTACTCCATCATCCCTATTAATATTTTCAAGGTTTCTATGGACTTCGATTGCCTCCTTTACCAATTGTGCGAAATATCCTTTATTCCTACCTAATATTTTGGTTTCAAAGTCAAATTTGTGTCCTGTATCCATCGAGTGCTCGGCAATTGCTGACATTGTGTAGTGTTTAAGTCGGTATGCCCTCTCGTGTTCACTCACATGCTTCTTTACCGTTCTAGAAGTTTGGCCTATATACTTTTTCGGGCATCCGAGACAGCTTAACTGGTATACACCTGCCGAGTCCTTTACTGGTCTTGACATATTTCGGACCTTTGTCGATGTTGAGAATATTGTTTCAATTTCGTGTTTCTGAAGTATCCTGGAAATGGTATTGGTGGGTGAAGAAGGACACACGGTGGCAACCCAAAAATCTACTACGATAAAAACAAACCGTGAAAGCCTCAAACATTATACTGTATTTAGTATTATTAACCCTTAGAATGCTACGCAGCGATATATCGTTGTTTTTGATAATGGCCAGAAATGCTAACAACGATCGTCGTTTTGCTTTTGATGCCTGAAATGTTAAGTTAATTTGGGAACATACTACTGCACCAGTGGTACGAAACATTGTTTTATCTATTTAGTTTTATTATTGTGCAATATAACCCGATTCATATATGTTTTGTGACTGGGTAGGTTTATAACTATTGTATTTTTTTTCATGGCATCACCCTTTTTACAATAAAAATAATTCCAAATACAAATTTCAGTTTACCATATAAAAAATTGTTTACAGTCAAATTCTTGGTGGAAGGACAATGTTTTATTTTATTTTATGCATTTGAAATAATGGGAAAGACTTTTACTCAACTCAGTGTTTAAAGTAGAGTGGATTTGTGCTATTTAAAAACAGTTTCATTTATAAAAAAATAATGAAATAAAATCATTTGCAATACATATTTTAAATGTTCCAATAAACAAACACCATGAAGACCTGTTTCACAAATCACGCATATTGTAGAATCAATTAGAGTGGTTAGGTGTCTAAAAATAATACAATACTTTAATTTATCGACAATTATTGGTAGCAATCCTCGACCGGATTTTGCACAACATCGTAGCAGCCAAAGGGTTAAAATAAAACAAATTTTTGTCAGTACGTGGTATTTTATTTATCTTGTCTTGGGTCGTGAACCAAAATAAATTACCCTAAATTGGGTTGCAGATCAAAAAGGTTAAGAAACGCTTAGCCCATATCCACATGCCAGCGTATTATGACGGTAAATACATAGAATATACTCACATTACGTTTGTTAAGTTTTCATCTCTGTGGATGAGATTATAAATAATTCAGATGGTATGCAGTACTGGACAAATGGGTAAATTAAAATAAGTAACAGCAGTTTATTGTATAAAAATCTTTATTATAGTAATTTTGAAAATATAGTTTAAAAATAAAATATTTTCATAAATTCTGCCAAGAATTGAAATGCAATTTCAAGATACAGTGGATACATGAATTATAAAAGAAAAATAATGAGTAGTCGACAGGAAAATAAATAGTTACAACTTAAAAATAGACATCACTAAAATAATAATTATAGATAAATTAAATAACTAATGCTTTTTTGTCGGGGACGGAAAGCTTTTTTTATTATAATAATCAGTTTTATCTATTGATACAAAAAAGTACATTTATATTAAACTTATCAAGTAATTAATGTCAAATGATTTACATAAGACCGGTTTTATAGGTTAGTCATTTTAAATATTGCCTCCCTATTAGCCAATCACCATTCACAACACTATCGTCCCTATAGTCAGACTGCCTCGTGAGCCATTTCTGGACCCAGGAGTGTAAACTGGTATATTGAAAGAAAGAAAAACAATTTGACACCACCCATACACATTTAAAGCAAAAATCTTTGAAAATGATCATACAATACAATGTTCTCACAGAATATTAATTTAATCTCAGAGAAAAATAAGTTTATGAAAACAATTAATAAATATGACTTATTTAATAGTTTAGTGTGCACTATTTATGTCAGATCTCTACGACCTACATCCACTCTTCACCACTGAATGTTATAGCGCCTGTACACGTGCATAGATTTACTGGCAGCAATAGTGTATTTTAAACTATCGTGACAATAACTGTTTACACGTAAAAGTGCTGACTCTCTCCAATCTCATTCTTCAAGAGTATGCGAGACATGATGTTGTCACTTTATGGTACTATTTGACACTGTCGTAAAAATCGGCCTCAGTGCAGTTCGTTTTTTTTACCGGTAGGTTCGCCACCACCGTTCTACTGCGCAGGGGCAGATCGAAAAAAGCTTCAGAAGCTTCCGAAATTTTTTGATTCCTGCATGCAATCTTGCAACTGCAGAATAATACATGTTTACATGTACATTTTTTCGTTATGGCTGCGATAATACGTACTGTCAGCAGTAAATCCATGCACATGTAAACGGGGTATGATGCCGTAACCAATTTTGATCACTAAACAAATGAATGGTGAATAAAAATAAAAACAGAATTAAATTTTTTGCCTCGAATGAAAATATTGTTTTATTCGAATAACCCAGTTTACCTCTCAGCTTCAGATTTAAATACATATTCCAGTATGATACAGTGGATTTCTATTTCAAGTTAAGAGATATTTTAGTACGAAATAACTGTCTGTCACAATAAATTGGTAATAAACAATTATACGTAGGATGTCGCATTGTAATGCATAGTCCAGACTAAAATACATCTGCCCATAAACAAATAACTATTGTTTAAAAATTGCACATTTGCAAATGAACATACAAACAAACAAGTCATCAGCTGAATGCAGAACTATTCTAACTCACATGTGAAATTTTTTACACAAGTGTTCTTTGAAAAATCCAATTGAAATTATTTATTATTTATATAAACACATTTATATATAAGTATTTTCATCAATACGCCTACAAAAATATGATCTATACATTTATCTACACGACTGTAGGAAGGAAAAAGGTCATAACTCTGTTTGTATTGCATAATAACGTTGTACACAACTAAATACACGTGTCCAAAGGATGTAGCTGAAAATGCCGATTTAATATATTAAACTATCAATTTAAAAAAAAAAAAAAAACGAATTGAAGTGGGAAAAACGATTTAACCATCATTTTTCTATGTTTTTTTTAATTAAGTCATTAATTAATGTCAGATTAAGTCAGCGGTTTCGAACCTGGGAGGCGCGCCTCCCAGGGGAGGCGCGATCTATTGCCAGGGGAGGCGCCAAAATTTTTTAATAAATTAATTTTTATACCATTATATCTACAAATAAATAAAACTTCATCTCTCCACTTTTAAATGATTTCTACGCCAGACATATTGAAGCAAACAAAAATCTATTTCCTGAGTTCTTGGTTAGTTTGCTAATGCATTTTTCATATTATTTTATTAATAGTAAAAAAAGTCGCCTGCGGCGCTGCTTTGTTTCAGGGCTATTAAATATTTTAAATATATGGGTGAAAGATCCTGGTCTGTGGGCCCTATTCAGTATGTGGAGCCCATGATAGAATCCATTAATTTTTGTCAATGAACGATGATGAATTTGGTTGACTTCTATTAAAATTGATTGTGGTAATAAATAAGCTCATTCGTCGCATGAAAAAAAAAATAATTAAAAAATGAATTTAATATAAGTCAGTAGTAAAAATTTGTGTGTTAAAAAAGTGTCTGTATTATTTAATGAAATAAAGGGGGGGAGGCGCCAAGATTAGATTTTTTTTAAAGGGAGGCGTAGTAACATAAAGGTTGGAGACCACTGGATTAAGTATATAAAAACCAAATTATTAATTATCATGCACTTCTAGGTTATATCTTTTTTGTATTTTAACTTTGACGTTTAAATATTTTTGTGAATCCTGTAAAAATTGAATTGTGTGGATTATGCCCTTTTTCCTTTCCACAGTCGAAATAAATAATTCCCATTCAGCTGACGATTAGTGAGAGCATGATTTACAGAAGTTTTTTTTTGTTTCATCATCGAATATTTTTTGATTAAAGCACAAAAATATATAGGACGAGAACTGTCCAAACTAAATTTAATTTAATAATTATTTAGTGCGTTGCATTTTTAACAAAGTTGCAAATTTTTAAAAACAATTGTGTAATTTATATACAGACAGTTGTAGTACCTGTATTGATCTGGAATAGGATTTAGTAAGTAGTAGATAATTTCAATACGATAGAAAAAATTCTATTGCCAGAGTTGAAAATGATACAGTGAAAAGTGTGTTCATGGTTAATTAAAAATAATTTTAAACTAATGTTTGAAGAAAAATAAATATGCTTAAAAATAATTATTATGTATTATGAATAGTTATCAAAAATCGAGTCACACATATTAATGATATGCCATTGAATATGTTTTGATTTGGTAACACTAAAACAATATATGTAATCAATACGGGTGTATAAAAATTAAATAATTTTCATAGACTTAACTAAACAACCACCCAGAGTCGAGATAAAGGCAAACATTTCCATCATATTTACAAAACTCCCCATAGTAACTCTTATTAGATACAAAGAGAGAATAAGTTCCCTTCATAAGCAGCTAATGAAATCGGATATCGAAATATTAATGATTCGATTTAATATCAAAACTAAATTGAGACGTCACACAGTTTAAATATTTTAATTAGATTCGAATGATTGTTTGACGACTGGACAATGTCATTATATTCAAACAAACAGTTACGAAGGGTAGGGTAGGCCATTAAGATCCGACATAAACAGTGCACACTAAACTTTGTCAGCCATACTTATTTGTTTCCATTGAAATAAGAATACAAATTAACTAACACCATCTGCAATTTAATATTCTTATTTCAATGAAAACAAATAAGTATGGATGGTGTTCACTATTTATGTCGGATCACAACAGCCTACTTCCACTCCAAACTGTCACTACAAACAAATACATTTAGGTACCATGAAACCATTATCATGTAATTCTTAAAACATCTTGAAATGATTGTTTTATACACATCCAAGAAGATTTTAATAGGGAAGAAGTGATTCATAGCTCCGCGATATTTTTGCACACAGTGGTAAAATGCCCCAAATTTGAGGGACACAGAATAGAGCTGTGACTTGTGTCTTTGAGAATGTCAAGGAAGTAAAACGTGGCCTGAAATTGGGGAGAATGAAAGACATCAGAAAGTAATAGTTTTTTAACAGAATTGAAGTGATGGCCTGAATACCGGATCCTCACTCAGAGGAGAAGAGGCCATATTATGAAAGTGAGGTATAGTCAAAATCAGTATCTACTTCTGTTTTTTTTTAATGTTTAATTGTTGAAATTGTACAATACACTTCGTTTTAACAGCCATGTTAATTTATAGTGCAATTTTCGTTCACAGGTCAATTTTTCCAAAAAAAAAGTAATTTCGACAACGGGATAAATATTTTTTCAAATGGGCAAATAAACCATTGGAGATTTCTACAAATATTTCTACCCAAAGAACAGCTGCATCATATAATTGAACAAAAATGACACTTGACAAGAACTACTCGGCTTTGAATGATTTATCAAAAACGCTTTCTCAATGCGAATAAGGAATGAACATCATACATCAAATTGATCCCGGTGCAGAATGCATTTATTTTTGAAAATGTGATTTTGAAATACCTAAATAAAAAGCAATTTTAACTATAACATTAACAAATTTTCCAGGAACATATTGCAGCCATAAAGCTATGTACCGGTGTACTACATAATTTACAACTTTATTCAGTGTGTCATTGAACATTTAGGGCAGTAATTTATAACCTTTTTTGATTAGAGAAACCTTTGTTGTGAAACCCCTACCTTGCCGACACATAATAGGTACGACAGGGGTAAAAAATATATGACAAACATCTTTGCTATTACTTCCGCATTATGTATATATTATAATGTAATGATTTTCTGTTAGTATATTAATATAAAATTGATCAACAGTAATAATCACGCCAATATCTAACTAAGCTTAACTTTTAAAATGCTTCATTGAATTAATAGATAACGTGAAATGATTAATCAATGATTCTTTCACTCACTTACAGAAGTTGTACTTTTTTCGGAAGCTCTTACAAATTCTTATGCGAACCCAGTTGAGAATCACTGATTTAGTATTTTTTAATGCACAGCTCACTTTAATCATACTTTAATACAATAATAACGGACATGTATTAGAACCGACAGTAATGGATTAAAATACGAGAACGTTGACTGATTTTTACACTACCTATGATTGAAATTAAACCTATCACATTTTTAGTATTTAAATAGTTGTGATGATAATCCACCGCCGAGGGTTAGAAATACAATGATGGAATTTATTTGTAAGGATTTATTATATCTCTTTAAGATTTTGGAACTGACCAAGCGAGCAGCTCATGTAATTCAAGGAAAACTGCCACCGAGAACCATCAATTTTAAATATAAAAAACATTTACAATGTCAATATTTACAGAATTATTTCTGGAAGCATATTATTCTCTAATAATCACATCGAAATAGGTTCTATTGTATATTTTAGACACTGATTGTATAAAAAAAATACTACAAACACGTATTTGATAGAGAGGAAAGGTATGTAATATCTGTACATGGCCATTAAATATATTGATAACTCAAAATCTTCGCCAAAATTATTCTTTAAATGTCCTACATGTTATAATTTAACAAAAAATGAAGCCTGAAATGCGCAGTTCCGATTTAAAAAAACATTATTTTGAAATCAATGACATTTGCATTCCACACCGAAAAAATAGTTATTAATTATTTATGCGTACATAAATTATAATATATTGTGGCGGATGTGAAGAAGGTTTATTGGAAGGTTTGAGAAGACATTCTCGCCATTTGGATGACTTTATTGACATTATTAAAATATTACGTCAGACATTTTCCTTAGCAGAGGCAAAAAAAAATATGATAGGAATAGGTACCAACTTTATAGGGAGACTTTGGACAATCAAGGTGCTAAAAATAACACATTTTTTCAAACATCCTTGGATCGGCTTTCCCTATAGTTTTATAATATAATAATGAAAGGATAAATACGACATTTCAACATATTATTTGTCTCGTAGCATAAGGCTTCAGTGGCAGCGTTTTACAGTGCGGAGCGTGCATATTGTATACACCTGTTTAACATGCACGCCGCACGCCCCGCTTCGCAATACGCTGCCAATGAGGCCTTACACATAGAAAATATAATAAATCCGTTACAAACTATGCCAAAATTTAAAAGTGATAGAAAATTGATGATTTTTGAATTAGCAATATATTCATACCACTCACAGAGAATTATTTAGTTATTAGTACAATGTACAGAGGAGTTATAGTATAAACTGCTCATTATTTACGAGATAAAATTTCTCTGCTTTCATGTTACATTGAAGAATCCCTTTTTTTGACACATGTAATTTTCAGTGATTCCCCTATCGAAAGCGCTGTTAGTTACCACAACTCGATCACTGTTCAAGACACACCTGGCGCGTAGCAATTAGCATGATAATTAAATGTGGTAATTAAGCAGTCAGCAGTGAATGTATATGTATCAAATAGCCACACGCCAGGCGTGATTTGAGCACTGGACGTATTAATGCATCATCAAACAATTGCTCCTATATCTTTTTACAGTGTGTACGTAAATTAGTATACTAGGGTTCCTTATTTATGCTTCACTTTCAACTCCATCTGAATAAAAGAAGGTTCTCTTCAATGTCTTTGGACAGATCAGTTATGGTCAATGACGCCAACACGGATTTACAATGTACGATATCTTAGATCTAAATTTTTATTAACAATTATTACAAAATAATACTTATCTAAAAGTTTGATCTTTATAAATTGCTTTTTGGAAAATGCACTTTATTGTTTACATATTTAAAACTGTGACATTGATACATTAATAATATTTTTTTATTATATTATTGGCTTTGCCAAATATAGAAAATATTTCTTTGTTAGACAAAACACTAAAGAGTTTTAGGTTTATTGTGATTACTTATTATAGAGTGTAGTTTTACACAAATCTTACAGGTAAATAATAATGCCGAAGTGTAGTTTTATTGGGTGTTTACCTACTCATCGTGGCAAATTATCTTTTCATACACTGCAAATTGGCAAGTAAATGTCATATCAGTAATGTGAAGTTATCTGCAAGTGAACCTACAACGCAAAGTCACTTGCAGCTAACTTAATCAGTGTACCAGAGATCCTTGTTTTGCTTAAATTTTATACATTTAAGCTCCATCTTTTCAACCTATTTGATTTTGACACATTTTAGAAGATATAGATTGTTACATAGAAACACATAGAATAATATGTAGGTTATAATTTTGACCATTTGTCTGACTTATCGGTTATGGCCCGAACACATAGTTATCATGTGTGCTCACGGTAAGCTCGCGTTACGGGAAAAAATGTGCAATGTCATTTTCTTGGTATTTAAAATGTTTTGTACCAAAAATCAATATTACTTTTAGCAAAATCTACCGAAATGGTCAGACCAAAAATGAGGTCACCTCACGCATATCGTCAGTGTTTTGTAAAAAGGGCGAATCAATCATTTTCGCTAAATCGAGATTTTAATGAAAATACAATATGTACCCCATTAGCTTTGTTGTGTAAAAACGGCGAATTTGTATCTCCACAGGAAAGTACTTAAAAACGATAATCGTAAGGGCGAATATCCATTTAGTATTACGAATAAAAAGCGAATGTGACATATTTAGGCCTTTTAAAATATTATATAATGATGCCTATTATAATGACAGTATTCTTTCTAAGCTTTATTATAAACTTATTAGATATTTATAATCATCCACAGGTAATTAACAAATAAATGTCAAAAGTTAAAAATCCTCCTGTAAAATAGCATTTTGGTCAATTCGCCCTTTTTACAAAACACCAATGAATTATCATCACACCGCTCTAATCAGTGAACATTTCTTTTACTTTCTGCAACTTTTAACATTTTTAACTCGCATCAAAACTGTATGCTCTTTGTTTTTAGTGGTTTGCTCTATGGATTTTCTATTAGATTATTATCTATGACCGTATTAGTTTAGTGTATACGTATATTATCCATGGTCTGCTGGTTGGTTTCTGTTTAAAATATTATCTATACATGCAATGTAGCAAGTAATTTGACGTACGCCATGATGAAACAATGGACTAAATTTGTCGGTGTGACAGCACTTGAGCGCACGTCACTGTAATCAGATGCGTCATATATGCTGTCATCGTGCCAATTTTTAATTGTGCAAACGTGATTGATACCTAAAACTCTTTATTGCTTTTTTAAATTACATACATTACGTTATATTATTATTTTACACTGGCACAAAAAGGTTTCATGCTGCTTTATATTTATTAAATGACCCAAATATTTTGATACACGTGATAACACTTAGGTACTCATAACCTAATAATATATTTCCATCCCAAAGCGTTAATTCAAAGCATCGAAACAATTAATCTGTCTATACAATTTCGATGTACAACGTCGAAAATAAATATTACTTTTATAACATCATAAGGCTTGAAACATTGAAACTATTAAGTGGAAGACATTATCTATGAGTACATTCAACATTCACTTAACCAAATGCAGTAAACAATACTTCCAGCTAGGTTATTATTATCGAGAATTTGAGATAATGAAAATACTTTGGAAGCATTTGGAGCGACGTCCCCTCTAGTAGACCGCAGTGAAGCTAACCCAATGCCTGTATCTTTGACAACCAAGCGACGGTATCTCTTTCGTTCACCGCTCTGCCGGACTGTACTCCTCGCTCCCACTTGCTTCATCATTACTGACTTTCTGTTGAATTAGCGAAATGATTGGTGTAGTTGAAAACAGAAACACAAGTCTTTGGCAGTTTTGCGATTCTCATAAGCGAGAAAAATATCAACATCAAACTATCTGGAATGAAAATGAAACAGACTATTTCGAAAATGATTACATTGTATAATGAATATTTGGTTACTATCGAGAAGTATTGAACTAATCACCTACTTACCATTTTACATTCAATTCAATGTAATGTAAGAGAAGCCGTCTATTATACCGTGGGTAGAGATCTAAGTCCCATGTTATTTTTTTAATGTATATTTGATCCTGAGCATGGATTCAACGGGTTGGGCGAATGGCTCAGTAGTGGTACTTCTTTACAGGTTCTATGCCTTTAGCGAGTTTTCTCGCTTTACTACGGCCTCAGCTGTGATCGACAGGCCGCACATACAAATTTCGCAAATTATCTCATTCGACTTTAAACCCAAATTACTAGCCACTGTCGTTGCATAATCTAAAAAATTAAACACACAATGACATCTGTTTGAATAATTATGAAATACTAAGCCACAAATTATCGGTATTACAGCGATTTTAGTTAAGCTTGGCTCTACATTCAACGGATGTCTTTAAAAATCTGCGGTCTGTCAGATACTGCCATAGTAATATCGTGAGGCATAGAAAAGGTTAATACTATTAAGGAAATATGCGGGACTAATGGGTATATTGTCGATGGTCGCTACCGCCGACGATGTTTAGATTGTGCCTATTTTATCGCTTAATCTCCCACTCTTTCTCGATTCTTGCCCAAACCACCAAACTTTACTCATAATGTGGTACATTTACAGCAAACATGATTGTCAAATGAAGCCTCATTACCTCCACGATTATTACAATCCAAAAGGGCTGTTGGCCATTTGCTCAAACCGTTATTCCATGCGTTTAAACAGACATTACGATTTAAAAAAAAAAAAAACAACATGAGACACAAGGCTGCCACTCTAGCCTATGCTCCACTGATGATACAACAAAATTGAAGGTTAAGTAAGTCCAATACTTCACGATAGTGTCGCCTAATAATGAATTTGTTCTAGTGTTTATTAGCTATGCGCTTTCCCTATGATTGCGAATCATTGCACGCCCTAGAGGCGGACGCCATCTGCTGGATGAGAGCTTCTTCGTCTTCCGGTTTGAGGATGATGGTCTGCTGACTTCCGGGATTCATATTGCTGGCCATCGCCATTATGTGTTGAGGTACGCTAATTTGGACGGGCACTGCCGTATTGCTGGTGGGTACCTGTAAATTGAAAATGTACATCATTAATTTATGTCCGGTGTTCAACCTAATGTCTAAATTAATGAACATTGTATCAGCCACAGTTTATGAAGTCAAACATCAATAATATGACAGATCGCATGGTACCGATGTTACCGTAAAAACGTTTGTATTTCGTAACAGACTGTCAATATAAAGTGATATTTTTACGATGCGGATCATCGGCCCAGACAGTTGGCCAGATAGTGTGTCGCCTCAAGTTATCTACGAATAACTAAAGCGCAAATTACATTGACAGCAACGTTCCTTTTAATTTTTCTATTCTGAAGTGAAGAACATCTGAAAAGTGGCGTTAAAAATTGGAAATAAAGTAAAAAAAAGTATTCTTTGATAAAATAATATATTAAATATTAGCAGACCGTTTTTTTATATTTAATTTATATATTTGTATGTTGGGTTGTTTTTGTTCAATATAAACACTTTTATGCAAAATAAACATTTATAAAAAATGGGGTGTTGCAAAAAATAATTTTCTTATTAAGTTTTCTCAAAATTTTGTCGCATTTCTATTGTACCTAGTTTTTTATACATATATAGTCAGAACCGGCCCTAGGCGATTCAACGCCTTAGGCAAAGCGAAAACACTAGCAAAACTAAAATCTGGCAAAGGAAAATTTCTTTTACAATATTTTTGTCTGAAGACTGTGCGGGGGATGAAAACATGTATGCGGACACATTTTGGTAGGTGTGTACACGCACACCTTACAGGGAACATTGATTGACAGACTTGCAAATTCAATCAGATATAACATCTCACGCCAACCATCTGCCCCGATTGTGAAATGTCATTTTGAATCGTTTAATTTCGTACGCAACACAGTCGACGATTGGAGACAGTTGGGTTGAAGATTACCGATAAACAAGTTTTCACATAATGAAGGTTGCCTGACTTCACTCATTATTTAAACAAATAATAAAAAAACAATAACATAATAATATATTGTAATGTAATAAATTAGAAAGTTGTCACTTGTTCAAATGCAATCTCCAATAATTTCCATTAGTTTCTTTTATTTTGTTAACTGTCAATTCATGGTGGAACTGCATTGTATTGTTGTTTTTATTTAATAAAACGCAATTTTTTTTTTGTAGTACTTATTCCATTTTAATCAATAGATTAGGACCGATTTCGTCCGCCTCAGAAGGACATTTTCAACTTTCAAATTCAAATTTCCATTAGCAATTAAAGAACATTAAAAGGAAAGACTGCTTGTTAATATGTACTAGCCACAGAGAGTATGTTATAAACCAGTCAAATCAAGCTTCAACACGATCGAGTTAAATCGTTCCGTTTAATTACTATTAATGATCAGCGTAGATTGTTGGATGTGTGAATCTGCAGGTGTAATTAGAGCAGTAGACATATCGTGCGTCCAATACGATTTGCCATCAAGTTTTACTGTTGTGTCATTGAGAAATATGGCTTTGCAGATATTTTCAGAAACTCTAAAATCTGTTTGTATATCTAAATCAGTGGTGCACAAACCGACACATTCAGAGACGCAAAAAGCATAAACAGCATTGACAAATTGCGACATCGATGAGATTTGACGATCGGTCTTTATTATTAAAAAGAAATAATAAGAGAACTATGCCTGTGCACCAATCTGGCGAATAAAATATTTAATTAAAAATAATATTATCCCTCTAAAATCTTAGAGCACAAGTGTAAACTTGCTTCAAATAAACTAAGAAATAACTTGCACTTGGTTTAATTATTGGCTTCAGTATATTTTTTCTCAGCTCAATCTTTATACAAGAACATTGCTTTTCAGATTACTTACGTGTATGGTGATTTCGCTGTTGGTGGTCTGCATTCTGATGGAATTGTCGGGCGTGCTGCCCACGCAGGAGACGATCTGCGGCAGCGCCTGCTCCTGCTGCAAAGCCTGCGTCTGCTGCTGAGCGGCTGCCAGCTCTTCCCGCGCTCTCCGTGTGGCGTGCGACCGCGCGTGTTTACGCAGATGATCTTTACGGTAGAACCCTGAACAGTCAACAAATTTCAGGGAAACCGTACAATTTGGTCAACAATATTGTCCCTGTCTTAATGTTTTTTTTATTCATTTCATTCATAGGCTTGTCATAGTCATTCAATTGCCGGCCACAGACGGACAGTTCTCGTAACAGGTTGAACATGCCAGTTAATAACTATACAGTTATCTTTGGTAGATAATCTGCTGCGCCCATAGACGGACACTTTTCGACCTTTCAGATGTTTGCCATGTTCAAACTGCCAGCGACCCCCTACTCCCGTGTTTTTGTAAAACTATTGGAATTTCAACTAGCCGAAAGTTTTCGGGTGACGTTAGATGTTGGTAACGTAAAGTAGAATATACCGCGCGATACAACTTCGGCTGGTGTTGCTTGTTATTGCATTTTATAATATATTTTATAATACATTAAAAATGTAATAATATTATGTACGCGGAGATCGCAAATATTATATTTTATTTATTTTTACGAGAGTAAAACAAAGTAATAGTTATTTATGTAAACATATTATTTTATACAATATAATATAAATGTTAAAATGAAAGTTATTGTGAAAATATAGACTAATAACTCAGTACTCAAATTTTGTTTATTGTATGTAGTGAATATTAAAACTTATTAATTTAAGACGTTCACAACATAAATTAATATACCTAATTGTGAATGACAATCTCGGTAAATCTAAATAAAATTTAAGTATATATTTTAATAATATCATAGTAATTAATTATTATACTGATAATTGATGTAAATATAATTTTGTGGCATGTTTAAATTTATTGTAGGTATATAAAATCAATACCTTTATAAATATTAGCGTTTTCTATTACAATATAATATAAATGTTAAAATTTTAGAGAGCATTATAAATATTAAGTTATTGTGAAAATATAGACTAATAACTCAGTACTCAAATTTTATTTATTGTATGTAGTGAATATTAAAAATTATTAGTTTAAGACGTTCACAACATAAATTAATATACCTAATTGTGAATGACAATGTCGCTAAATCTAAATAAAATTTAAGTACTATCACTCCCCTCCATTTTGGTATGTGAAAATTTTCTCAACTGTCACTTTGTGTTTGTTTTCTGTTTTTATCGTCTGTATTTGGGATGAAGGTGGATAATTATGACACCGGAATTGTGATGGAAAACGGCGAGTTTATTTAACGTTAATATTATACTATATGGTTACATTTTGAATAATTTATTTTATCCGTACGAAATCGGCGTGCTCGCGGTTTAGCTGTTCGTCGCGATCTGCGCGCCATCTTGTGATTTTTTTCAACGAAACCGTCGTCGAAAAGAAAGCGACGTTGCAAATCTCCAACGGTTAACAAAATTTACGGCATTGCCGGCTGGGCTCTTTTATTATTATTTAATTATTTTCGCAATCAGCCATTATTATTTGTTGGCTTCGACACCGATTCGGGCCTCTTCAGATACACAAAGACATCCCCAAATGGGGACCATACGGGGGTGTCACAGTACCTATATATTTTAATAATATCATAGTAATTATATAATACTGATGATTGATGTAAATATAATTTTGTGGCATGTTTAAATTTATTGTATATAAAATCAATACCTTTATAAATATTACCATTTTCTTACTTAATTAATACTGTCCATTAAAGGGAATAATTTATTCAAAAGAAAAGATTACATTTTATATTTACACGAATGTGTATAATATTGTTTCGGTGAATCGATAAAATACACAATCCACTAGCGAAATCATGATTTATTTTACCAACGTCATAGGTGTGTATTTTATGTCAATTTGTTTCTAATAAAAACAATTATAACCATAATAAATTCAAAGTAAAATTATTCGTGTATCATCGTTCAAGTATACCCTACCTAAAACTAATTGAAACAATACCCCTGTGTAATATCTCCGCGAACCTAACCGCCATAGTTTTTGACACTTGCTCTGCCACAGACAATAACTGTACGTATATGGGCACGTCTGTTGACAGTTCGACAGATTTAAATGGGGTAGTTAAACTGATCTTTGGTGTGGCCACTAACGTACAGTTATTGAACAGTTATTGTCTGTGCCATGTTCAAACTGCCACGAGAACTGTCCGTCTATGGGGATAAAATTAATACTGTACACGTTGGCGCATTGTAAAATGATGCGTACACAGGTGGAAACCCACGTTCATTGCAACGTTCATAATATCACGATTGTTAATAATCCTGTGAAAATTTCAATGAAAATCCAATTTCTACAAAAAAATATTATAGAAAACAAACCTTTGCCGCATTCCTGGCAGACTTCTGTCTTTTCTCCCGAGTGTATGACAGAGTGCAGATTGAGGTGCTCCTTCCTCTTGAAGCCCTTCTGGCAGACGGGGCACACAAACGGCCGATCTGGATTGTGCCCTAGTTTATGCCTCTCTAAGTGTTCTCTTCTCTTTAACCTGTTCAAAACACACAATTATTAACAATTTGACTAGAGAGTGCCTTATGAAATTTGAACACTAAAACACTTATTTGAAACATTTTTAGTGTGGTAGAACTGGTAGCCATAAAAAAATTATATTTTGTAAGTTCTTCTTTTTTCTTCTTTTGCCATATCCGCCCCTTAACTGGAGCATATGGACACCACGCGGCGCCTCCAAGAATCCCTGTCGCTCGCCAGTCTTCTTGCTTCGTTCCAGGTCAAACCAGCATTCCGTAGCTCCGCCGTATACACTCTGTAGATTGTATTTAGCGGCCTTCCAGGACGCCGGAATCCGGTCGGCTTGAAGAACAGGCAAGCCAGGTTGAAGTTCTCTTCTGGCATCCGCAGCACGTGGCCGAGCCAGGTCCAACGTCGCCTCTTCACTTTCAGCGTGATGAGAGGCTGCTTGGTGCGTTCTCTTATCTCCTCGTTGCTCCTAAAGTCATACCACCGCACACCCAGTATTCGTCGCAAACATCTGTTTTCGAAGCTCAGTATACGGTTGCTCTGAGCCTTCGTAAGGTGCCATGATTCGCTACCGTAAAGCAGCACCGTCAGAATGCAAGCGTCGAATAGGCGGCATTTGGTTTTGACCGAGTACAATCGTGAGTCCCAGACATTTTGTAAGTTGGCATATTAAAACAATACAGCAGCATTGTTTGGTTTGTATTGTAGGTGCCATCTTACCTTTTTGCAGTTGACGTTTAGTAATAATATAATTTGCGATATTTGTGATTGTTCACCTGTATTTTTTAAATACCTAATTATAGTTCAGTGTATTTGGTAGACTTTCTACGTGTAATAATTGATACCATCTGTCTTTTCACAGGCTACATTTGCATTACATATAATGTTTAGTGTGGGTTCGGGTAGAAGTTGTGTATTTAGTAATTAATAAAACAATAACATCCACTAACTGTAACTAATGCATGTTTCAAGATTTACCTTGGCATCAACTACACATAAAACCATTGACAGAATTTACCATTTGAGGAAATCTAAAATTCCATCGGTTTTCAACAGATGCGGGCGAAACAATAATGTAAAGTTTATTAAAAATGAATACGCGAATGGCTTGCAACAAATATAAGTATTAGCAACCTTAACAGGTTCACTTTCGTATAACGGCTCCAATCCGTAGAAGAATTATTGCTTTCTAAGATTTTTTGCAAAATATCGCTGCTTCGATCGTCAGTTGCCAGAAGTTTTACATATTATAAACTAGTACATAGTAAGAAGATGGTGATATACTAACCCGGCTCCACAAATACCGCAGATATATCTCCTCTCGATCTTGTGTCCGACAAGATGCTGCTCCAGCAGGTCCTTGTCGGGGTAAGCCATGTGGCACTCCGGACAGCAGTAGAGGGTGGTACCGTCCAGAGATGTGGCAATCACCACCTGCCCGGGTTTTGGCTTCTTCGGCTTGGGTGGTTTCTTCTTGTACTTCTTCTTCTTCTTTGTTTTCAATGCGGGCGTATCTGCAATCAAATAATTCTCTCTCATTAAACAAAATTTGAGAGATATGGCAAATATTGGAATAACTTATCACATAATATGCCCATAGAACAATATTTTCTAACCTTTCTACTAAAGTGGCACTTGACCCTCTCTTTAAGGTGACGCATCAGTGAAACGCCAAATAATGTTCAACTGTACGCGCGACGAAAATTTGTACTTGCTTCGCATTCATTGAGAAAACGTGGAGTCGGACGCACGTCACTTTGCTGCGTGATGGCGACGGGCCAATTAATTCTAAAATCGTGTAAAGATGACTAAAAACTTTACCCATTTACTTTAAAAAGCAAACATGTCAATGAATATATTATTATTGATACTAATAGAATAATAAACAGAACATAAAATGGACGTATGTTGGATTTATATGAGAAATAATATTTCGTTTGACAGGCGTCATTTTCACCCGCGACCCGCAATCCGCACATCGCCTAGCAACGATCTTTTTAGACCGTGCCTCAACTAATGCATGGCCTTAAACTCCCATGGCGTAACAAGCATCAAAAAAATAATATTGATAAAACGCTACTTATAAACAAAGTACGATTCACACAGGACGACCGGGACACGGCGTGGATGCGTGGGAGTCGATCGTCGTACTAAACTAACACAATATGTAGATGAGCCGCCACTTAAATGTACTTAGCTAGCGCATATCAGCTGATCGTTGTCATGGATGTCAGTTGTTAGAAGATTTGATGTTACGTTATGTGTCCGAAGGTAAAGGGAAACTACGCCTCATTTTAAAGCGCATCTCTTTCTCTCGCTTCTGCAGCAGGCTATGAGGGAAACGATACGAATCAAGTAAAATCAAAAATGACAAAATGATATCTTTGAGACAAAGGAATGAATAAAACATACCTGAATTGGCATTTGCCGCAATGTCGGGAAGTATCATTTCGTCGCCTCCACATTCTTTGTCATCAGTGCTAGCTCCGCCGGAATTTCCATCGCTGCCCGTCTCCCTCTTTTCATTGTTAAACCTGCAACATAATCGTATAAATCAAGAACAGTTCAATAATATCGATATGCCGTATGCAAATTAATAACTCAAGGTTTACACCTGCTACTAAACACGCAGATCAGCCATTCGAGCACTTTGTTTTAGTTAAGTTTCACAAAACACGTGTAATTTACTATAATGATGCATGCAACGTCAACACAATATTATTTGTTGGAAATACTATCCGCACTTGCAACATCAACAAAATGACAATGGATGATGATTGTATAAGATTTTTTTTTGTATAAGAGGTTGAAAAATATTTTTCCCGTAATTGAAGCAGAATACATCGGTACACAATCTTTTATGTGCATGCGTCATGACTGAATAGCTAAATTTCCATCCAGCCAATATTATTTATGAATGCTCTGAAGACAGGAGTATGTCAGATCATTCTTCGTGAACACAATCAAGGAGGAATTTTGACAAGATAATGTATAGTTACTATCAAGAGCAGAAAAGCTGCATACTTCAGACATATTTTCCGCATTTAGAAGTTTGATTTCACTCATAATGCAGGGGAAGGTAGAGGGCACCAGAAGTTTATGTAGAAGCAGATTCTCTTGACTGACGCAAGCTCAGTAAGTGCATCAATGTATATGGCGTTGGGATCTGGCACCTAAAGATGAAGATTAAACGGAGTCTGTGTGCATGAATATATTTTTATTGACTTTTCTGAGATGTTGGTGTCGCTACAAATCTGTGAGATATAGATGGTTTTTATGTTGTCAGTGAATACTATAATGTAAACGAGACATTTCCGATCACTATCTGGAATTGGATACATATTGGTAAAGAATTAATAAGCACCTTAAGAATTGATGTAGTGAAACTGGTAACTGCGCAGCGCTAGGAATTCTACTAAGGTACTCCGCAATCTCCGCCCCCTGGGCAGAAATCGACCACTGAGGTCCACTCTAAATGTAAACAAACAATTACATATTATTATAATATATTATTATATCGTTGTATTATTATATATATGTTGATAAGTCTAAAAACATAAATTCTCACAGCAGCTATTTGTAAGGTTGTGTGGTAAATCAGGAATGTTTTTAAATTTTAGTTTGTTGAGAATTTACAAGCATTTCACTAAAATTTAAAATCATCCAAAAACATATAATCTGATTTACCACATTCTTACAAATAGCTGTTCTGAGAATTGATGTTTTTAGACTTGTCAACATATGCACGCTATACACGGATATATTAATAAAACATTTGATTGTCAACTGAGCATTTTCACCATAATAAGAGAGAGTGAAACAAAACAATATGAGAACAGTGGTAAATTATGATTTAAATAAAATGACCACAACCTCATAATATTATGTTAATAAGACTGTCCATTAGTCGCAAAATGATCCATAATAGAGACAAACGTTATAATGTCACCAATGAATCGATTGTGATTCTTAGTTAAGTGAACACAGAGTTTTTTAGTATTCACCAATGAGGTTTGATTTTCTCGCTGCGCCTACACTCACGTTCAGTTCGAGCTGACCTACATCAAACTGCTTTATATCAACCAGTCGACACTTCATTGGCTACATACCGTTTAATACTGATACGCCAACCAAAGAACAGCCCTCGAACACTTTACAAACTGTCAGAAATCTATGTGAATTTAGCTATCCTATAATATGGTAAATGAATGGTAATTACTTATAAATTGAATGAAAAAAATTAGCACACAATGGCGTGTCGCCAGTTTGGCGGATTTGCTTAAACCGCATAATTATTATGTAAGCATTTAGCGCTAGAGAAAATATTGCTACATATCATATTTCAATTAATATATATCAGCGTTTTAATTTGTAAATGAATAAACAAAAAATCAACTACCTATAAGTTAAATAATATTAGAGAATTCCAATTTTCTGATGCTTTGGTCTTTAGATGACTAGAGGCAAGCACAAAGCACTAAATAGCAATCTAGGTTAACATTTCTGGTTTGGTACGGACACAGGGATATTTGATGGGGGTTGCCAAGGTATCGCAAGTCTAACCATCCGCATCGTTATCAAGACTAAACGGCATGGAGGCAGGAAATTTATTACCCCTCTGCATCTCGGCATCCATCTACGTAAGATCCCCATGTCCGAACCACCATTGAAAGGATCTCGTGGACTTATATTTTACGATTTTTGGTTACATGTAGCCGTCGTAATGGGTGGCAGGTCTAAAGTGGAGCATCTGCTTCACAGAGTGGAGATTATATTAATATAAAACGGTTTCTAACCATTCGTTCAACTTATTTTATTTTTGCAGTGGATCGACCCTACAATCCACAGCTTCATAGACGGCCATTCTACTAACTATGCCACAGTGAGTGAGAAACACTAACCTCAATAGTGACGGAGTCATCGTTGGAGACCGCTTCCTGCTTGATTTGGAAGGTGGTGTTATTGTTGTTGTTAAAGGTGATGGTCTTCTTGCCGTTGGCATCCTCCGCCATGCTAACCATCTGCTGCGCTTGCAAGATGTTCCCCATCTGCAGCTGGTGTTGGGCAGAGGCAACTGACTCGCCTGTCTGACTCTTACCAGCACCTGCCCCCGCCTGCTCCTGCAGGTGACTCGTGAGGATCTGCATCTCCTGTGGCTGCAGCGCCGCTACCACTTGGATGCCTGCATAACCAAGTAATCTCTTTTTAAAAAAAATTCCAAATGCATCTTCAAATTTTATGGTATGTGGAATATGACAAATTGAATTTTTTTTATTTTCAGGAAAAGTATTTAGGAATCAGGACTGCGATTTCTGAAAATTAACTTTGTTATAAAACGAATGACTAGGTTTTCGAAAGATCTGTTTTGTATGAAAATTTAAAAAAAAAATGCCCAAAATTTTCTAACATCACAACCTTGCAGTGGCGAAGGGTGGAGGTAGGCTGTTAAGATCAGTCATAAATACTAAATAGTGCACATTAAACTTTGTTAGTCATACGTATTTGTTTTTATTAAGCTAAGACTACAATTTACAGATGGTGTTGGTAAGTTTTTAAAAATCAATTAAATCCTGTATACCTTGGGCGATACGACAATATTGTCCACACTTTTTCATTCATACTTATTTGTTTTTGTTGGATTAAGAATATGTACATATGTATTGCACACATTGTTGGTCCTTTTTTTTTAAATTCATTAAACCCTGCCTAAACCAAACTATAATAGATAAAAAATATTACTTTATCTATAAAATATCATTATCATTTTACCTATAAAAGTTATGTATGATTTAATTGCATAATTTTAGATATTTTATAGACGAGTATTTTTTGACTATTATCTATTATGGTTTATTTTTTGCAGGGTTTAAGGGGGAAGGTGTTCCATGTCAGCTATTTTCTGGTATTTTCAGAGGTTAAGCCTGAATAGTACGTAAGATTTGTAGAAAAACTATTTATATCATTATGAAGCTTATTCATCGTCAAATATTTATGTAAAACATTTGATAACTACATAAAGTATTTTTATGACGTAAAATAATATTCTTTGAAACCGTGAAACGTGATAATTGAGAACGAAGCCATATTTTTGTGACATTAATAGGCTGTGATGATGACAAATTTTTCCCTTAATTATTATCTCAAACGATTTATTATAGATAGTTGTAATGTTATAAAACATAATGTAGTAAAATATATTCAGTATAATTATAATATTTGCAGTTTCTATTGGTTCTAAATCTAATGGAAGCGAGTGGACATTTTGTTATTTAAATATGCTACAATTATAGACATACGAAATAATATAAAGCTACGTATCAGAAGGTTTATCATTAATCATTGAATAAATGATGAAATATCTTGTTAGTTATAAATTTGTAATACTAAATAGAGACCTTTTTAAAACAACTGTTTCCACGAAATATTCGACCATCTTGATATCCGCCAGACCCACCTGCGAATTGGTGTATGATGTATGGAATCTTTAGCTGGTATTATTTTAACTTTATATGACCAAAAAAATACGCCAACACACAAGTATTGTACAAAAATATGTTTATAAAAGTGAATGCTACAAATTGAACACAAAAATAGGCGAAACAAACACAAATTCGAACATATTATTCAAAAGGAAAACATATTTTGACATTTGAGGACAAAACAAAAAAAAATCTGAAGAAATTTGTATTTGCGTCAATTCTACGTTATGTCATACTAAATCATACATTATAATTTTTAACACTGTTGCAATCTATTTTGCCTAATATTGCAACATAGCAATCAGTTTTCTGTCCCTTTCTATAACTATCTCCCTCTACATTCAAAATAATTATGATTGTAGTAGGTATGTATTTTATAAATTGTGATAGATTTTATTTTATTTCAGTGACATATATCGGGTCGTCCAGTATTGCCATATCTACTAAAATATTATTGAATTGATATTTTAGTAAATAAGAGAATGAAGTTTTTCACCATTTGTATCTACTATTAGTTTTACTATTTTTATTTAATAAATAATACACATGAGGTTTTACGAATTTCACATTTGTTATTAAACATACTTACATAATTTAGAACACCCCAAACACATCGCGAAGTAAAAATATCTATATTTTTTACTTAGCCAAAATTATGAATCAACATAGGTTAGGTACCTACTGATGTTTATATTACAGAAAATTTAACTTTTACTAAATTATGAATTTGCGAGATTATAATAATACAGATGATTTTAAAGAATACTTTCATCAAATAACATAATAATGGATGCCTGTACTTACATAATATTTTCCAATGTAATTTTTTTTTTAAAAACTAACTTTAATTTCGAAAGTTTAGCCTGGCAATACTATGAACGTCATTTATTTCAGCGGGAATGCGAAATTTTCATCCTCGGTTTTTGACATAGGTACCTAACAATATTATCACAATTATTTATATCGATTGTACTTACAAAAAATGCCACGAACTCACTATCCGATGGCTGGAAGTTCCAAAAAAAGACGTAGGAGAAAAGATGGAAATATTAATACATTAAAAACACAAAGGTTTGAAATTATTATTTTATAATTTGACATAATTATACATAGTTGAAAAAACCACATTTCACAGAAAATTTTGGTTCACAATATTTATTTATCTTGCAAAAGGAAGTTTTGCGTATTACTTATTAATACACACAATTAAGTATAATGATCATTTGTACTTATATTATTTTTATATTATGTTTGTGCCATGTCTTATTCGAAATTAGTGTGTCTGTGACAAAAATTATAATCTGGTACAATAATTAATAGCAGCTATACATTTTGTTTTCTGTTAACTATCTACTAAACTAATATTTTTGAATGTATTATAGTATTGATATATTGCCGAAGACTATGCCTGAGCATGGAAATCCTCAAAGCATACTACCTGAACCAGAATTTCATCCCACATTTGAACACGAACACGAAGAATTTATTATAGAAAATGAAATTGAAGATTCAAGCCCTAAATTCCGTGTAGAAGGCCGTAGAATTATAGACTTTTCATATTTTTTCCAACAACTTCAATTAATTAGCCACCATGATTCTCCATTTAATTGTAATTTATCACATTTAGAAATTTTTGGGGAAAATCGGGATAACTTTAGTAGTACATTTTTTATTCAATGTAAACTTTGTGGTAAAAAATTAAAATTATATACCACTGAAATGAACAAAAACAAAATGAATCTGTGTGACGCATTTGTATCCAGTATAATCAGTATCGGCAGTGGATTTTCAAATCTGGAAGAAATGTGTTCAGCAATTGACGTACCATCGATTACAGCAAGAACATACAGAAAGAGTCAACAGAAGGTGTACGAGTGGTTTGAAGAAACCAAAAATAAGAGTATGGAAAACGCTGCGAAAGAAGAGCGACAACTTGCAATCGAAAATGGTGACGTCGATTCTTCTGGTATTCCCATGATATCAGTTGTTGCAGACGGCTGTTGGTCGAAACGTTCATACAGATGCAATTATTCCGCAGCATCTGGCGCTGCCACGATCATTGGTCAAAGAACCGGAAAGATTTTGTACATGTCAGTGAAAAATAAATATTGCGATTTGTGCGCCAAAGCTAAAAATAAAAATATCCCTGCTCAACAACATAAATGCTTTTTAAATTATACCGGTCCGTCAGGTGGAATGGAATCTACAGCAATATTAGAAGGCTTTAAAGAATCTATTAATACACATGGATTGATTTATTCAAAATTGATTGCTGATGGAGATTCCAGCACATACAAAAAAATTCTTGATTGTCACCCTTATCCGAATGTAACTGTCGAGAAAGTTGAATGTAAAAACCATTTAATTAGAAATTATTGTGGCAAAATAGAGGCATTAACCAAAGACACAAGATATCCCTTGAATGTAAGAAAAATCATTGCGTCAAGAAAAAGACGTCTGCGGAAAGCCGTCATAGGTGCAATCAAGTATAGAAAACTACAAGATAGTACTTTCGAAGAAAAGGTTATCGCTCTGAAAAAAGATTTATTTAATGGACCGCACCATGTTTTTGGAGACCATACTTCTTGTCTACCATATTTTTGTACAAATGAACCAAATACAGAGGACATGCTTGATGTAAATTATGTACCAGCATTAAAAGAATGCAGTCTATTTTCTCAATTAATGATATATAATTCTCGTTTGGTGCTAAATTCAAAAAGTTTAATTTATAATTTTTCTACTAATATTTCAGAATCTTTTAATAACATGATTGCAAAATTTGTAGGCGGCAAGAGAATTAACTACTCTCAAAGACAATCGTACATGGGACGATGTGCAGCGGCGGTAATCGCATTTAATACAAATAAGTTACATTGCACAATTCAAAAACAAGTTTATAAAAATAGCCCAAAAGCCTTCATAAATCGCTTAGAATCAAGAAGGTTGAAAATAAATAAAAAAAAAATAGGAAAATCTTGGCGAAAACCAATACATACTGTTCCTTTATCTAATCCAGATTATGGAGAGAGTTGCCAAAAACCTGATATGGACAAAAATCAATATCAATTGTTAAAAGAAACTTTTTTGAAAAAACTCAAACTGACAAACTATGAGAGGAGGGATATAGAAAGACGCACCGTATTACAATCTGAATGTGCAGAATGGCTAGAAAGGCGACGAAACCTTCTTACTGCCTCTGTTTTTGGTAAGGTGTGTAAGCGGCGAGAAAATACAAAATTTGGGCCTTTGGTAAAACGTTTATTATATAGCCAATCATTAGCCAACGTGAAAGCGGTAAAATATGGTAAAGAAAATGAATCAATAGCTTTACAACAGCTTAGTGTACAAGAACGGATTAAGATTGAGAGATGTGGATTGTTTATCGATGATGTGTATGATTTTATCGGTGCAACGCCAGATGGCATCAGCGATGATGATACAATTATTGAAATAAAATGTCCTTTCTCAGCTGCTGGAATAAGTGCAGATGAAGCTATTGTACAGAAAAAAATTAAATTTTGGAAAGTAGATAAAGACAGGAATATGGTAATAGATAAAAATCACGATTGGTACTTCCAGATTCAGGGGCAGCTTCATATTACTAAGAAAGATGTCTGTTTATTTGGAGTTTGGACGGGACATAATTTTCCTGTTAAAATAGAATTAATCAAAAAAGACGAGACATTTTGGATTGAAAAGATTGAAAAAAAGATATATCACTTTTATATGAATTGTCTACTGCCAGAAATAGTAGATCCCAGAACCAGTAGATCTATGAATATTAGAGAACCAGAAAGGCTGAATTTCTAAATTTTTATATGCTTAATATATTTTCAACAAGTCTATATTACATCACTATTTTATAGTTCATCAAGATATATCTAATTTACTAATATAGTTTACTGTTACGAGACACCCAGAACGAGTGTAATTTTATGAAATTCAAAATAATATGTATACTTACATCTAAATAATGATACCTGATCTTGCTGGCGATTCCACTGCGCCATATTTTGTATAAGCATTCGTCTCTGCAGCCGTGAGTTTTGGTTCCGTGTAAAAAGTACATTTTGTTCTCAAGGTCAAAAACCAAATTGGTTGTGCCAATGGCTTATAACCATTCCTCATAAATGATTATAACTGATATCACCTCATGATCAGTGCCACGCACGAGTTAACTCGCGGGATCTTTTAAACGTCATAACTTCTGAATGAACTGTTTGTGTATATTTTCTTAACAATATTTATCATTTTAGTGTGAAAATATTCACGTTAAACATGTTGATTTGGTAAATTTTCACAAATATTTATCATTCTATTCTTATTTCATATTTTTTAAGGGATTCATTTTATTCCAAAAATAACTGACCTACAAGTACCCACCTGGTAAAAATTGAATTTGGATTGGATGGAATTTCCTAGTAGATGTTCCAACTAAACAACATGACGCTTTCTATATATTATTTACTGTTAGTTTTGAAATTATTGTATTTGAAATAAATAATGTATCAATAATACACATAGAAATCAATAGATATATAAAATAGATATCACAGTTTAAAAATCAGAAAGATCAATGCATATTACCATTGTTTATGTTACAATATAAAACAACATTTATCATTGAACGTAGGTACCAAGAAAAATAGACTTCATTAAAATGTGTCAATATAGTATATACCCGATATAATTATATAAATTATTATATTGTTAATTACTCTGTGGGGTCCATATATACTGCTTCAATTGTAATTTAATTTTACAGTATAATTATTTATGTTAAGTACTTGATTTACTTATTATATGTACAAATGTAATATACTTACCTACTTATTAGGATATATCTTGGTGAATTTTAAAATAAGAGGAAATTAAATGGAGGTCATCGTGTCTAACTAGATGTCTAACTAGACGTTGTTAAGTCTTATATAAATATTTATACATTATTAAATTGTTTTTCTGTTTTTTATTGATGTAAAGACATGGCATGTATTCAAAGTAATAACAAATTAGCTGTGTACTATTTATTTAACTTATATTAAAACCCCAAGATTGATTTCATCTTACGACATATTTTATTCTTCTAAGTTTTACTATGACATTGTAATATGAACCATGGATATAGTATAGTACTTAAAAAAATCAAAACTGGTAATATATTATTTCAATATTTAATAGTCAATTTTCATTTGAAGTCAGCATTTAATTACTGGTATAACACATAATTATTAACTGATATCTACAACTTCAGATGGACAAATTAATTGATATATCATATTATCAGTTTTCATTTCCTTTCAACAATGTATTCATTCTAGCAGCTATTTTAAATATCTTACTAGTTTTTATGTCATGGCACCTTACAAAGGCTCCAAGCAACCGTATACTGAGCTTCGAGAACAGATGTTTACGACGGATACTGGGTGTGCGGTAATTTTAGAAGTAACGGGAGATAAAAGAACGCACCAAATAGCCTCGCATCACGTTGAGAGTGAATACGCAACTTTGTACCTGGCCCGGCCACGTGCTGCGAGTGCCTGAAGAGAATCCCAATCTGGTTTGCCTGTTCTTCAAGCCAACCGGATTCCGGCGTCCTGGATGGCCGCTAAATACTATCTATATAGCATATCTGGCGGAGTTACGGGCTGCTAGTATGACCTGGAACGATGCAAAAAAACTAGAGTGACAGAGATTCTTGGAGGCGCCGCATTGTATCCATATGCTGCAACTAAGATGCAGATATAGCCGAAGAGAAGAATTAATATACAGCATCTAGAAAACTTAAAGTCTTTGAAATGGTGTTAGAAAGACAATGTTTCTAATATCAAAGTGATATTGAGGATGAAAAAGAAAAGACTTGGAGAGTAAGCTCTACCAAATGACATACCTGATATGATACAAGTAACTGATATGCAAAATTATATTATATTTTAGAATATTATGAATCAATTTAGCAACTTTTATATCATTATCGATAATAAATTTAGTGCAAAAATGTAATTATAAAATTGTTTTATTTTTTAAATATGTATGCGAGATAGACATAGCTATAGGTTACAAACATTAGTCACTTTATATTTACCTTTTGTAATTGTACTATTAAATCTATAAAATGGGTATATATGCTTGATGGTCTACGTCATAAATAATATTATATGAATCACGCCATGTTCGGATCGTACGCCGAAAGTCGGATTTATTTCATTATTAATTAAAAGATTTATTTCATTCCATCTTATTCATATGAAACCGTCGACAAGCAAAGATCTCGGTAGACATTTTCTCCATCTGCAAAAAACATAACATATGAACTGTTAATAGTGTGATTTTTAATCTTTTATAGTGTGCGACTGTTTGAAGAATGGTAATTAAAACGGATTAGTGATAATACAAAGCATCAAAAAAGATTGATTAACTAAAATAAAGTAATCAGGTAGGTAACATGTTTAATAACAACTAGAACGCCTTAGATTATATCAAACAAATAAATATGAAATCACAGGCATTCTCGCAATAACCTCTAAACTAACCACGCAACTAATGTAGACTAAGAAAACAATAAATTAACACTTGAATAATATATGCAAAACACACAGAATACTACTACAGTAATAAATAACATAATATTGTACTTACAGATAGTGTTTCTTATTCCTGATATAAAACACAATTCCTTCGTTAGGTATCTTGCAATTTGCTATCAACATAATCTGACAGCAGAGAGTTTTTTCTATTAGTCTATGGCCAAAAATACGGATTTACTTGGCCGGCTAAAAAAAAGATTTTAATATAGCAAGAACATTTTGAATATGCGACAAATAAATAAAAGTATATATAATATAGTTGTTAAAAAAATCTGTGTACATTATAAAATATATTTAATATTATAAATACATATATTTTTTAAATTCATGTTATAATTTGTAAACGACGAAGCACGTCAGCTAATACGCATAGTAAATGTTTAAACTTTGGTAATCAAATTCGAATGTGACAGAAAGAGAAAGAAAAACTTTTTAATCATATTAGCATGCGTAAAAGAGATGTAACATAATATCACTTTCACTTTAAAAATCATACCTAGTATTCAATGTCATAGTTCAACTTTAAATGAAAAAACAGAAACTCTAGGTAAGCATGTGTGCCCTTAATTGAATTTTAAAAACTAACCAACACCATCTGTAAATTGTAGTCTTATTTTAATGAAAACAAATACATATGACTGACAAAGTTTAGTTTGCACTATTTATGGCGGATCTTAAAAGCTTACCCCCACCCTTCGCCACTGTAACCTAGATACAACACCAACCCAAACCTGCGGAAATTTTTGCTATCACTGTGACCTTCGGTAGTTTCTTGGTTTCACCACCAAAGGCACCATTGTTGTAGCTGGCCATCTTATATATTTCACAAGTGACAGCCGTCACACGTCATCCGATTTCTAATCACAGATTCTTCGTTGTAAATTGTATTTTTTGTCATTTTATCTCTCTGTAAATCTCTATATAATACTCAATGATGGCAATTAATAACTTACACTGGTTGTTCACATGACAAACATTAGCTGTCACTTGTTAGCGTCACGGAGCATAGATAATAGAGCACAAAACTCATATGCGTTTGGAAATGCACGTTCCGAATTTGCAAGGCATGTGTTAGTCTTGTTTAGCTATCTAACAACTTCAGTGTTGCCAACTGTCATTCACAAAAATATGCCAGAAAATTGGCTAGATGGCATAAAAAAAACGCCAGATTTTCACAAAATAAAAAAATACTAGAAAATAACATTTCAAAAAAATAAGTCATAATTATTAACATGGTTTTAACAAAAAACAATGATTAAAGAAGAATTTATTGTTTCACATCTAATAAAATATAAATCACGCAGTTAAAAACCATTGAATGTAAAAAGTTTGGTCATCACTAAAATATTGTCCGTAACATTTACATTATTCTAATGGATTTAAATTCAAATTCCATCAAGTACCCTCGGTCAATATAGTAGTAATATTTACATTATTGGTAAATACAGTGTATAAAAGAGCAGTCATGTTATTTTCAAACAAGCTTGATGTAATATTTTAGTTTTATTATGAAAAGTTTTGCTATTTAAGCTTTCGATGTCGAAAAACGCTAGATTTAGTGCCATATTATGTCACATGAAAATTTTGTAAGCTGAATGCCTTTTCAAAAATGCTATACCTGTTAAGAAAACTGAAACACTTGATGCTAATTTCAAAAAAACTCCTAATCCAATTGCCAAGAATCTTAATTTTTATACTATGTATACATTATATTTACCATCAGACAGTCCCGTGTTCCCGAGGATCTGGACTCCTTCTGACCCATCCTGCTGAGCGTAAGCTAGTGTCAATACTGTGCCTAAAGACAAAATTTTCATTACAATAGTGCAATTTAAAAAAAAAACATTAATTCTAATTATGCATTCTACTGTATATCAAAATAATTATTGGTCAGATTAACCTAACCTACAAAGTTTGCAACAAAATTTAATGAAACATGATGCGATGGTCTTTGAGTTTATTAGAGTTAATGGTATACCTAATTCGCCTTGCTGGAAAGTCTGTATGGGAATCTGCGCCATTTGGTACTTGGGCTGCTGAAGGCTGGCCTGCGGAGCGAGCGTCGTCACGTTGGAGTTCACCACTTGGATCTGTATCGTCTGCTGAGGGTCACCTGTCATACGAACGTCAAATCATTGATTTAAAATATTATACGAAGTGGACTTAACAGAAAAAGTGGTGTAATATAAACTGCGAATTCTTCATCAATAAATAGAATTTTATGATCGACACAAGTATGAAACACAGATCGATTGAAAACGAGGCAGGTTTTAGTATGCCATTTGCATTGACCAACAGAGTAGTATGACAAATCGATTGTTATGAAAAAAAGTCACGATGAAATATTCTGCATTTATTTACTATTCTCGGATTTTTTTTCAATTTTATGGTATACTGTTTTGAATCATTTTTGTACAGAAACAATTTACCTGTTTATTTAACTTAATCCGAATAACAACAGTAGAATTCCTGAATTTATGCCAGTTGTAGGCGGATAAGCATACGGATGACTCCCCCCCTGCGCTCCCCGCCCCTCAAGAATGAGTTGATATTAAAAAATATGCTTGCTTTGAACATTGGCGTGCAAAAAATTTCTATTTAATGTAAAAATCTTCAAAGTAAAATGAAAACGTTAAGTGAGATCTCGATCATGCATGAATTTGTTATCATTTACCACTCCAACACTTTAAAATGAAATCACAACTCATATCTCTCTGTCGTCCATTGGAAAGAAACATACAGTCGAAAAGTTGCACTATGCTATAGCTAAGAATAAGATGCCAACTTGCAAAGTGTAGGTCTCGAATATCGATCCAAGTAAAAATCTGCGAGTAATAAATAGTTGTAATGGTAGTGATATTTACCTGGTTTTGCTCCGGGCATGCTGATAGGCACCGTGATGATCTGATGCTGCTGCGGTTGGTGAGGCAGCGACTGGAAGCCGGTGCCCTCGTCCACGGGCCGCAGGTAGTGCACGCCCCCCTCCCCGCTCGACAGCACCCCCACCACCTGGTAATCACACTAGCACTTATTGATGTACATTGCCTCGGGTTTAATTTGCAAACGATTAACACAAAAATATTGTTGGTGCGACTGAACGGTTAGTTGAGATATTTTATTGATGGTGTAAGTATTGTCATGATCCATTTCCAACTCAAAAAAATAAATAAATACTTACTTGAAATTTAAGGGAAATATACAAACCATTTAAAGATACATGTCAAACGGGTCAATTAATTTTGTAGTCTTGATAATGGCTCAACAACTGAAATAGCTTTCAATGTACTAAACCAAAATATATATAGTGTCAAAGAAATATAAATGTAAATAACCTTAAGACATTGAAAAGGTAAAAAATATTAACAGAGATATATTTTCTCTAATCAGGGCCATCCGTTTCGAAGTATTGAGTTTAGGATTCACATATATATAGATATACTGTATCAATAGTGAATCTTCTACTAACAGAGGCTTGGTATAATCAAAAATTTTATTGTATGAACTTTGATGGTGTTTGTCGTTGAGATCGGAGGACTCCCTACTTCATTATATGAAACGGGTAATGCTTTCACGACAGCGTCTAACCACCTTTACGCACTGGCTATATTATTTTTCGCACAATAGACAAAATCCGGGTGGCCTACCTAACAAATAGTCCAACTAAGGAAGTTGTAGAATTTTTTAGCACAAGGTCGATTCCCAAAGAGTGAAATATCTTTTATAAAAAGGTAAAATATAATATTTTATGTTCAGTAAATTGTAAAGATACAATTCAGTGGTTTTCAAACATCCTCATTTCACAGCGCTCTTAGTGTATAAAAATTATTTCAGTGTCCTAAAAAAATGTGTGTTCTTGCCTAGTAGTCCATTGAATATTATTCTTTCAAAATCATATTCATTATCGACAGCTTCATTATTAACTTTTCTGAAAGGCATAAATCCGTGATTGGGTGTTCAAATTTAAAATCATATCCAACTTGTATACCACATGTAACATCTTCGATAAAGAGCAGTTTAAATTTTGTCATTGCGTAAAGAATCAGCCACCAACCTATCATTGCGCATTGCATTTGCATCCATGGGGATTGCTCATACCACCGACATAAATAATCATACAACAAATCCACAGTGGAGTAGTGGCGGATGTCTGCTTGCCGTAGGTCGCAACTTTATATTCTGCGTCTGGCAAAATTAGTTTTGTTCATCAATTTTATTATGCGTGATTGACCAATGGGTTGGGAAAACGGCTAACAACCATTCCATGTAAAACAGGTATGATAACATAACCTGTACTCCGTTAGGACGGAAAATGGTAAATTTACCTGTTTAATCAGACGGTGAAACACGAAGACATATATTCGGAAAGTTACATTAACTAGGTACTCCTGCATCACAGCAAAAATCAACTTACAGATAATATGTGATTGAAAGAAATAATATCGCTTCTAGTCACCTGTCCTATTTGGACTCCATTTGTGGCGGCCGTGATGTTCTGGGCGAACTTGGCCGTGGTGAACTGATGCACTGCGGAGGCGGGGATGGAGCCCGCAAACTGACCCCCGAACGGAGTGAAGTTCATTGTGGTGCTGTCTTCCACAGTCTTCTGGGAAACAGGCGGCTACTTTCTGAGAAAATCGAAAAAAAATGTTATCAGCCGCAAATATGAATAGTTGTCGCCTGAGAGCAATATTATGATTAACATGAGGAAGGTACTGGGTTAGGAGTCCAAAAAGACATTGGGTTAATTTGTGATAGCCACAATTATTTCAGTGGGTCTACTCTATACACAAGGCGGCTATCGACGGTAGTTTTCATATTTATGTATTGAGGTATTGTTACAATAAGTTAGCCGTCTAAATAGGGGGTGTTAAAACATAGCACTTATTTATAAATATGATAAACTACCATCGATAGCCACCTTGCGTATATATAGAATAGACCCACAGAGGCGGTTATTAATTCAGATTGTTACAATACACGGATTTCAAGAATTAATCATTAACGGTTACATGTAAATTGTACATATTGCATTTCACCATAGCACAGTTCACCGTGAACTGTCTTAACAGAAAAAGATGACCGTATAGCATTAAGATAAAAAAATAACTTGTCGTTCGTAGACCATTGCAGATAGGAATGTGCACAATTTTATTCAATTCAATGAGAACATGAACTTGATATTTGTATATATACACAATTTTATATAAATATATACGATATGATTGTATTTCTAATTTACTTACCTATCTATTTTCTTCCGTCTTTCCCACAGAACAGATTAATAAATAGAATTCCGATAGGCTATATCCCAATACACTATATTTTGACGCAGGGTTTCGATTGTGTGTCCCACGAAAATAGACATGCAATAAAGTGTGTTGCAACCTTCAAATACACCAATATTGAATGACCGTCAGTGCATAAAACGAGAGCAGTCGTCAGAATGAAATACAAGCGTATTCTTGACACGTGTTTAAGTTTATCCCATGTTCTTCCACACTCAAGATCGCTTGTCTGTTTCTCCACACCTGTTAGGTATTTCAGTTCCCATTATTTCTGAGTTCCCTGATTTCACTTGTATTCTGGTTGTTTTATTATGTATTTTATTTAGACATGAATTTGATCTCAATTCTATAGCACCGATGAACTGTGATATGGCCAACTGTATACATACAAATTTCCGGACATGGTCTCATTAACAGAGTATATTAACATTTTGAATTTATTTAAATATATATAATATAATAATATCTTCATGATGTGTTGTTGCCAATGTCCAAGGTACAATGTAATATAAAAGTGAACCATGCCAGTAACGCATTTTGATACTTTTATCTCATGTACAGCACATTTAGTCACCAACGATTATTATTGCTTAAATTTATAATTTCATTAGTTATAGCAAACGTGTTCGACAAATTAATACTGCACGCTGTATAGACGTATTACAGTACGACGTGTCAACCATAATAATATAAGTCGCACGATAACATCTATGTAGATGTGTAGCTCATTAAATTTGAATTAATGTATCCTTATTTCTAACGCCGTTTACGCGTCGGCTTATAATGTTGTGGGTCCCAGGTTCGAATCCTGGGTCTGAAAATTCCCATATTGTTTTTTCAATTTATATTTGGAGAGTGCGGACCTAATAAGTTGAGCAAGTGGCTAACATCCATTTCTCGTAAACACAAAAATCTGTTAATACAAACCTCCACACTGTGGAAGTGGAAAAAAGAAGAATTTCTTTTGTTATTTATACCAAACGATTAATTAGAAATTTTCTACTGACCAAGCCCTTCGATTACGCACTTAAATGAGGTCTGGTTCTCAAATGATACACTACTGTCCAACAAGATCTTCTTGGCTACATGTTAAAACTGTGAACTAACAAGCTCCTCCCATTTTTAACTGCACTTTGATTGAAGCGCCTTCCGGTTAGCGACGAGTTGTCCATGTGTTAAAACTGTGAACTACTAAGACTCCTCCTATTTAGTCGACGACAGCGACTTCCGGCTTGTGCCTAAATCTTCTTGTTGTGACAGTACCTATTTATATACCAAGAATATAATATTACTATTTCTTTGCATTTATTAGTGTGTGATTTTTATTAGCCAGGAAACACACCAAAAATAATTATAAAATATAATAGGTATGTACTGTCGTCTGATTTTTTAATTTGTGGTGTATGTTTATCTCATTTAACTAGTCACCTTTAACTAGCCAGATGCTTAATTGTATTGCTGTGTAACGTGGCTGAAATCGTCCGTTTAAATTCAAGTTAAAATTTATTGATTGATACAAAAGTGTACTACGTATACATATTCAAGATGTTCACAGCATGACATGAATAAATAAAGTAATGATAATAAAACCAAAGATGTGGAAAACCTCCTTATATATAGGTAGAAAGAGACTACATGTATGAAATTGAAACAAAAAAGGACCACATAATAATATGAAATTAGCTACAGGTGACTTTGCATTCATTTGCTGAGAATTTCATACTACAACTGTGGCATTTATTTGTCAATATGCATTGCGAATAAAAATAAGATGAGTAAATAAGCACCCAATAATGCAACACTTCGGCATTATTATTTGTAATCCTGTAAAATTTGTATAAAACTGTTTATATCTGCATTCGAGTAAGTAATCACAATGGCAGCCATCGCGTGCGTCAGAAAATCAGAATGCCAACTCAGATATCGATTCAAACTCCTAAACCTATAAATAAATGCATTATCGTTCTCCACACAAAACAGCCAACTGCAGGTGCCAAATTTACAATATCATAAATGGAACAACTCTGCTCTTTAGATATATAAATTTTCTTTATATATAAAAGGGAAGCTAAAATAGTGCATTAATTCATAGTGCAGCTTATTTGTTAAAAAAAATATTTCCAAGTGTATTTTTGGAATTGTTAAATTCACTAGTTAAATTATTATGTTTTTTCTCCTTTATGAATAATTTGCCCAAATGGAGTTAGCCGGTTTGCAGATGAAGCTGTCGATATGTTAATTTTTCTTGTATTTACCAACTTAAATATGCTTCACGCGTTAGCAAAATAATTTCAAATGTCATAACAGAAATGCGCCTTCGATTTATGGTCCAAATTCTTTGCTTTCCTTAGATTGTTCAAAGTAAGTTAAAATCTTTTATTTAATTTTCTCATTTCACCAAATTCGTGCACAATGTTGATTTAAAAAAAAAATACTTTTTAAATATTACCAATATTGCGTTTAATAATAAAATGAAAACAAGGTAAAATCCTGCATAGCAAATTTATAAATGCAGCTATTCAAGAAGCATACAAATGTAATTATTAGAAACTAAAAAAAGAAAGTTAAACTTCCGAACAAATGAAAGTAGAATAACACACACATAAGTACCTTACTAAACTTCATTAAAAATTATTATCAACGAAAGTAATATTTGTAATTAAAACTTGATGTTTTCATTAGAAAATACTAATTTAATGGTGTTCAATGAAAGTTTTAGTGGTACATACTACTTTATTTTAAATTGTATTAATTGTTATACAAATTAATTTCAAGAATATTATGTTCAACAAACTAGGTACCTAGCTGTTTTATCTGAAAAACTTTAAGTAGTAATTCTTCATAATATTATTTTAAATTAAATTGAGTAAGTACATAATTTGTTAAATATTTAGAAAATATTGCAGTAATTATGTAATTATTTAATAATAATCTAATGGTGTAGTCGTTTACTGGATGTGCTAACATCATTCGCATAAATAATAATAATATTGTTCCCTACCTACAACCATAAGCACCCTTTCTCCCCCTCGAGAGAGAGAAAAAAAAAACTTTCACTGTCAGTTTAATGATTACATTTCACCACCACAGACACTGTAATAGATAATAATTGAGCACCATAGACGGACAGTTCGCTTCCCACCACAGACAAAAAAAGCATCCCAACTCAGGTTGTGTTGGGAGACTGGAGGAGATAGAAGGAAAAAAATGCAGGAGAAGGGCAGAGACAAATGGAAGCGAAAAGAGAGAGGTTGGACAAGATTGTAGTAGGAGTAACACGACCAACTGAGAAAGAGGCAATAGGCAATCCACTGCCACGGAAAGTGGGTTAAAGAAAAGAAAGTTTTTGGCTGTTAGTGTTGAGGTATACCTACCTAATACCAACACACTACTCAGATTCATGGAGCTGTCGAGATGTTTCTATTTTGATTATTAATAATGAACACATTTTTTCTTTATTATGTATCAGACTCTGACTTTTCTAACAGATAACATTAGACACAGTAAAAATGAGGTAATCACCATTTTTATTCTACACTATGACATACAGCCGCTCCAATATTACAAGGTTGTGTTACTTTTTGGTAATGTTGGGAAAATGTGATTGTTCAAAAATTTTATACATATTAATTATTGAATAAAACTGATTAATAATGTAAACTAATCAGTGTTGCCAACTTATTTTTAAGTTAAATATAGAAAAAAATTATGCATTATTATACAGTGGCAGTGGTTTGTTGGGACAATAGACCGAATCTAAGGGTGCACACACAATTTGGCACTGCAGTTGGCGTGCGTCGACGCAGGTCCTTACACTTCCAAATTTATTCGATTAGAATCTTCAATTGGATTTTTTATCCAATTAGAGATTCTAATCGGATGCATTTGGAATCATGAAAGACATTCGTCGACAAACGCCAACCACAGTGTCATGTGTCTGCGCCCTTAGCGTTAGGCCTCAGTGGGAGCGTTTTCCAGTGCAGAGCATGCACGTTGTGTACATAAGTTTAACATGCACGCCGCACGCTCTGATCTATAAAACGTGCCACTGAAGGCTTCCATTTAGCGTACTTACAACCTTGGCCTTCCTTGCTCACTTGCTTAGCTTTTAGTTTTTTTTTTGGTGTCACATATTTCATTTTTGGACTCGTCAAGTTCATATGTTTTTGCTTAATTGCAAATACAATATGGAATTATATAATATATTATATAAAATAATTATTTATCTTTCGTACATTTTGCGACGAACTATAATTATTAGAATTATAAAAACAAAACATCACTGTGCTATGACAGGTTATTGACATCATACACCCATATAATTATGCATATATGGCAGTAGCGCACAACCCGTAGCCTGCTGACTAAATCATAATGTCATCAGTATAAACATACCACATGTGTGGGTTTTAGTAGTGTTAACAGAAACCTAGACTAGGTGCCAGGCAAGAGAAAGCGTTGCAATATTGTTGATGTAAATACAGTCCATGATAGCAAACAACCGTAACAATAATCAGATTTGTCATACCTAATTGATGAATTATAGTAGAGGTTGAGGTACAAGTGAAACCTACGTATGTTTCAATCAAATGATTAAGTAAGGCGTTGTTTTACTTTTTATTTGAAATAATTCATTGGCGAAAATCGTTGTTCGTAGTCATATGATTAGGCATAAATAGTGGTAAGTATGTATGTTTTTTGTTGAATTTGTATCTAATAATGAGTTAAGTATATTCTTTCAAAACTACATTCAGCAATAATATTCAAATTATCACCTAACGGTTTTAAACCAGTTTGAAGTTAATTTTAATAATTACAAGATAAAAAGAACTTTTCATATACCACGTTTTTAAATTTTCTGTTGAATCATATAAACTTGACAATTCTATGTATTAATAAAAACTTTTTATTGTACTTGATAGAAATACTTAATAAATATAGAATACTGAAATGTCATTTTGACATTTCATATTGATTTCCATAGTAACGCACGTATATATTAACAATTTAGTTGCTAGGACCCCTTAGCAACCAACAATAATAACTTTCCATACAAAACAGAATTAACAGAAAATGAATTCAATTCTGCTTAAAAATGGCTAAAAGTATTAAAAGAATGCATTTTCGTTGTGTTCTGATATATTCTAAAACTTTCAAAAGTCTAGCTAGTCGGGAAGTTAGTTAAAAATATTCAATCGTCCAATACAAATCTTGGACAAACAAGAAAAATTTATACTGGACACACAAGAAAAAATCTGTACCGGACAAACAAGAATACAAGCTAATAAAAATGTAGTAAAAATTCAATGGATTTTAAATACATCAAGCTAAAGTAGGTACCTACTTCATAAGTAAGAAACTAAGTAGGTACTAAAATTTTGCAAACAAAATTTGAGCTTTGCCTGCGTGTCACACAAAAATGATCCGTTACGTGAAGAGTGTCATAGGTTCGCCATCTATTCTTTAATATTGTCGTGTTTTCATTAATAGTATTGTCTAGCTAGGACTCTAAGAGAAAATATATTATTATCCGGGACACGTGCAATTATAAAATGGATAATTCAACGAATTACTGATAAAAAGGATGTGAATCACTGATCTATAGGATCGAAGTTCAAGTTTTACCGGGGTAGATAATTGTTGTGGTAGATTATTTCATTTGAATAATATCAGTAGTTATTAATAATATAATAGGTCTCCCAACATTTTTAGAATTTGAGCCAATAGACAACTGAGTAAAATTGATTTCATAGAATAGTGAACACGTCATACCAAATATTTAAGTACACACTATTAAATAAAACTAATAATGAATTCTAACCGAATATCATTGCCTGTTCAAGGATACACTTTATGTGCTTGGTAGAATATATTAATAATTAATACATCATTATCTCTCTACACAAAAAACAAATCTCAATGATATAAGTCATATTGAAATTCCTACTTGTCTATTTTTGCATATTGAATGTGAAATAATTGGTATTGAAGAAAAAAATTACAGCCATTGTTGTGAAAAAATTCTATTGTCTCACGAATAATTATTAAAAGTAGGTAGGTAGCTATCGTAAAAATACAATAACTACAATTTTTAAAGTTTTAATAATATTAACATTATTTCAAATTATGAGCAACTTTTAATAATAAAATGGTTTCATTCTTCTCCTTCATTTCACGGCGAGCCAGGTGAAGTCACGAAGAGAAAGTAAAATGTGGGTTATTTTATTGTAAGGTAAGACGTTGTCGACTTCTTTTTTTTTACTACAATCTGGAATTATTATCCCAATGGTTTGAAATAGTAACACACAAGGATGTGTGAGATTTAATTTACGTGTAAACAAAATAATGAGGCTCATTTAATTATCCTCGTTATTTAGCTCTATTAATCGTTATCGATCAATATTTTTCAAAAATATTATGGGTAGGTAGGTAAGTATTTGTTTTTTTAATTATTAATCTATGGTATCTACTCGCAAATACCAAAAGGAACAGTTTACAGATTTAAAAACTTAATAATATAATAAATCTCATTAATCTGGCATTGCGTTAGCGGCGGCATCTTTATTCTTATAACGGTTTTCGAAACGAGGTTAGCGTGCTTCGTGAGAATTTTGCGATTCATAAACGATAAAGAGTAGAATAATAGAAACCTGTTCAAAACGCGAAAAAGAAACTAAATTGCCCAATGTTATAAAAAGAATAGTTTATCAATCTAACTAAACAAATAACCAGGGTATTTTAGTATCTAATTGTTAGCATCGGGCACCTGTGGGCATGATTTTTATTTAGTACTAAACTATTAGCTTAATACAATACCTATTAGTCATTCGAGAAAATCGATTTTTATTTATTTTCCCATTGGAAATTAGAGGTGGGCAACCTCGTAACCGGTACATATCCCGTAATTTCTTGTTGGATTATCAAAGATTCGCGAGTGCCGTTAGGAATTACGGTGAGGGTTTGCATTTTGCAGCCGCACCTAACCTGACAGACGAGATAATAACAAAAAAAGTTATGTAAGAAATTTACGCTAGCCGCGTAAGAAAATAGTGAATGAAATAAAACCATGCGGAAATCGAGATTAGTTTACAGGTTGTTCACCCCTACCAGTCTCGTTTCCTTGGTCAAGAGACGAAGTTTCCATCCAACGCATCCCCACCAAGCTGCAAGATCCCCTCCATATGCGTAAAATATACCAAATTACGGCGCTCCGTCCCGTTTGCCAGGAAACAAACCGCGAGAGGAGGGGTTGTGTCGCACGGAACGTCCAAGGAGGCGGGAGGGTCTGGCTTCTTGGGCTGATAAGCGATAACGCGCACTCCGGCTTCGATAACGGTATCCAATCTGACGTCTCGAAATGCCAAACGTTCACACAAAAACTAGAAAGCACAGTTTCACGGCGGAATAGGGTCAACCGTTTAGAACACTGGACGTGGGATGTGTGCACTGTATAAAGAAAACAATATATTTACCCTTGGAGAATTTTCCGGCCGGAGGCGAGTTTTTCGTGATCCAAAAGTGTGCTCTGACTATAAATAGTAAACAATTACATGAAAATTCGAAGGATAGGGCTCCTCTCGTTAAGAACACCTACGCCAAACTAATTTCCGCCATGACACTTTAATTTCATTCATTCGCCGCTAGATGCATCGCTGAACTCATGGCGCTTTTATTGAAATTTATGTTAAAACAAATCTTTTGATTCTTCGTTGCTGCTTCAGGCGCAATCAGAAATAAATAATGCATTACCAAAAGAAATAAAACCACATCATAATTAGAAGTTGTTTTTAATTCATCTCCATCAAAATAATATGATTTATAAAAAAATCTCGCTATACAATAAAATACTGATTCAATCAAAACAATTTAGATTGTTCTTTTTTTCAATTATTGGGAGGCACTGGGTTGAGTATTCGAGAAAACTGTTTCACTGGCATATTTAAAATCATACAACGGAGATATTCACAAATGACATAACTAGTATAAATAAATTACACACAATCACTCATAAATTGAAATGACACACCATACAATAAACTAATAAAGCGACAATGACACGGATTAATTTTAACAATTAGAAATGATGCTGACCAGTCCTTTGTAACCGTTCTAAGTATAATTCGTACAGTAATTTATTTTCATAATAATAACTGCTTTGAGACGAACTGACTCCCGGATTGTACGGAGGTTGACGTATATCCTCAGCTGATTCCTCTCGATATGTTTCACGCAATGAGATTTGATTGTGTTGATGTTCTGGCACATTGTTTACGACCATGCTGGCGACATTGTTTATGTGTAAATTATTAATCCTCTTGGACAGCGGCATGAAATCACAGTTGTCGTCTTCTCTGGAACGCTTCCTGAAAAATAATACATAAATTACGATCAAATCATTTGACATTTGTAATGGGCGCATCTGTCAATCCGATGTCGATAGTGATATTTCGAACTAACCTATTGTCGGTTATCGCAGTCATCTTTGAGCGAAAATACTTAAGAATACATTTATGGGTAAATTAAACTAATTTTGACAAGAATAGTGGTCGAACACTTTGTGATATTATAGCATTATTTTGTTTTGCGTTGCGATCACTTGCGGCCATGTATTTTGATATTGCCAATTACTCTGTAATGTATACAAAGCCATCTAGCGTAAAATGTAGCAAACTCGCTCTGTTATTTGCGATCTACATTACCGATACAGCACTGTGCTTAATACATTCCCATATAGATGGTACTATGTGATAATTAAATTGTTGAATTTACAAAATAAAAAAACAATTTCATTCTATGAATATACAGGCAGGGTGGTTGGCGCTGAAAAAATATGGTTTACGTTTACACCTAATATAGCGACTGATGGGATGCTCACATAGCTGCCAATGTAACACCGACAAGTGGTTATCGTGTGCGCACGGCCAACGAATCTTGAATAAAAAAACGGTTAGTGTCCGTTTGTATCATTCACGCCGCGTTAGACATGCCGCATGATAATAATACACTATATTATAGGTAATGTATGCACATAAGGAGGTGATATTAATTTGAAATCACAAGAGAGGGGTTCGGATCCTGCAGGCCTATGTTATAACTGGTGATATGAAGTCACCCGACGATATGACGTAATTGTGACGTAAGCCAATACACGCTCGAGGCAACCGCCCAACGCACACTGCTCACCATAGATATTATTATGCTGAAACACCTATTTTTGTGTATGGGGACAATGGATAACGCCAGTATTTTAGTAGCGTTAATTTCTCGAATGCTATTATCACTCCGGTAGTACGTCACAATGATGTCATATGACGTCATGTCGACCGGGCGACTTCAACTCGCAAGTTCTAACATTAAAGTGGGGCCACACCGAAAACAAGTCGCGCGACAACTCGTTAAATTTTACGATAAGCATGATAATTATCGTAAAATTTCTTAGGCAATTATGATAATTATCGTAAAATTTAACGAGTTGTCGCGCGACTTGTTGCCGGTGTGGCCCCACTTTAAGGCCCCTGAGCTCACCCCAGAAACGATAAAAATACAAATAATTTACCTATGTAAGTGAAAAGAATATTATCACTTCTTGTTCGTCAGGGCCTGAGGATCGTATACCCATACCGAATAATTTGGCTGTCGAAAAACCTTTTCAAAGGGTTAGCCCCACTCCTCTGAGCATTCTATGACACGCAAGACCTGTGCCAGTGGAAGACTCGTGGCACTCACGAATTTGGTGCAATCATCTGGGGCATCCAATTTTTGCATTCATATTCTGACACAACACTAACAATCATAATAAATATAACTTCTAGGCCACGAGCATTTTATAACCAGTTGTGGATCCGACAGGTCACAATGACTCGTAGATGAGTATGCGTAGTTATTGCTTCCGGCCATGTGTTCATCGCTAGACTCTCTCGGAGTGTCTGGGTATGGGGTGTGTACTCGGAAAGTGCGGAGTAAACGCTGAGGCATGGTCTAAAAAGATCGTGACTAGGCGATGCGCGGATTGTGCAAATGACGCGAGCCGAACGAAATATAATTTGTCATAAAAATCCAACATGCGTCCATTTAATAATAATAGTATATTCATTGACATGTTTTCTTTTTCAAGTACCTACATGCGGAACGTTTTTTAGTCATCTTTACACGATTTAAGAATATAGGTATTCCTCCGACGCCATCACAAAACAAATTGACGTGCTCACAGGTCGACTATCGCTCTCCGACTGGCAACGCGGCCGAAATTACGTCCCACATACTGTTGAAAATTATTTGCCGTTTCACTTATGTGCTCTCTTTAAATCAATAATAAATTATTTTGAATATATTTTCTAAATGGACCCTTATACATAATAATATTATATAAGTATATACCTATAATATATGAATATATAAGCATATTATGCTTGCTTCCCGTTAAAATGGATACATTTAATGAAATATGGAAATATAAAATAGCTTACATAATTATATTTCAAAAAGTACTTGCTAAGTTTTTAATTCACCCTTCGCTAAAGTATTCGCCATAAATTTGGGGAAACCTCTTATTTTTAGGGAGATGACTCACCCGCGATGAGTCTCTTATAATTCAATACTCCAGTGGTGTGACCGCATGGATTAATCCTGAGTTCACCCTCCGCCAAGGTCACTCAGCCGTATTAATGGCCTGCATCCTTGATGCGTGTAAGGACAGAGGTAAAAAGCTGTCAACTATTAATAAAATATTTTATAACATAATATCTAGTTACATTGTCTATGGATAAACATTTTAATGCGTTTTCTGAATGGATTCATAGTGACGAGTGAGTATCGAACGCGTCGGCTTATAATAGTTATGTCGTGGGTCTCAGATTCAAATCCTGGGTCTGGCGATTACTAATAAAAGTACTTATTATATTTCAGTGTTTTGAAGCATTACGTAGAGGATTGGCTTGGAATAGGTTTAGCAAATTTCTAACATCGATTTCTCGTAAAAACAAAAAAGATCTTTTAATAAAAACCTCCACTGGTGAGGCCCATATGACCTTCTTAGGATCGGACATGGTCAAAAAAATCTAATATTATCTATGAACTACGCTACGCCTACTAGGGTACCTATTTCCAAACTTCATGTTCGTTTATATTGTCAATTTGTTATATACTTCATGGGCCCCAAATCCTGAAGCGGGCACCCAGACCAGGATCTTTGGCGGCCCCCCTACCTATCGCTAATGATAAAGGCAGTGTGACGCTCTACAGTAGCTTTTTCCAAAATGATGCACGCGGTAAAATTTATGTGTAAGTATATTTAGTGTTTTTTTGTATAGGTACATATTATTTTAATACATACATCCATTTGAATTATTGAGTCGTCGAGTATTGATACACAATTAAAAATTATTGTAAGTACAACCACATAATATTAAATAATAATATTTTTGAAGACTTTTTTTTCCTAGTGAAGCAAATCTGTGATGTATGTTTATCTTACTTATTTGATTGACCTGCCCCGCCGGGCCCCTTCTCAGCCCGGGCCCCTAGGCTAGGGCCCTGTTAGCCCCCCCCCCCCTTATGGGGTCCATGATATACTTAAACGGTAATCGATTGTATTCTGTGTCAGTTTGTATCTACCTGGTGAGTGCGTATAGTACCTGAAAATTCCGAAAGGCGAAACCCGTAGGTATCGTAAAGAATGCTTCAAATGAAATAGTAAAAAATTCAATTAATTAGAGTACTTATAAATATTTTATACTTAGTTTATTGTATTTACATAATGTGTGTTGTTTAGTTACGTCGGTGACTTTTCTGTTGCCAACTCCGTCCACATACCTAAATATCGGAAATCAATAGTTACAACTCTTTGTTGACAGCATATTATTATGTAGATGTAGTTTTTTTTTTGACAATATTTGTAGAAGTTTGAGAACTGTTATTGCATTTGTCAGTCCAGCACATTTTAATATTTTCGGAAAATTATCTTGCCATTTCGAGGGCTGCGAATTTCATATTTATAATAATAGTCATATAACACTCATAACGTTATTCTGAACATACTAACGCCAACCCCATGCGAAATATTTTCAGGACACCACTGATCTATTTATAATAGGTAGGCATCTACAATGCCTAGAACCTCTTCGTATAATATTATTGGCTAAGACGTATATATTATGAATTATGAGGGTGAATCAGAGTAACTACTTTTTAGAAAGGGCATGCATTTTCATTATGCTCAATAGGTGGGTACATACTAACCACTACACTACACCTATATCATTTGTCAAAAATAAACCTAACTTAGTATAATCAAAGTGATTTTGTTTCAAATAAAATCGTTAAAAAATAATATTTAGGACCTACTAATTTAATTGCCAAAATAAAGAAAACGTTTATCAACTTACTGTTAAATTTAATTTAACAGTAAGTTCTAATTAATATGACCGATAATTCTAATTTTCATAATAATTATGTAGGTAGGTACGATTATTTGAAGATTCACCCATGACCTCCACATCCTGAAGCGGGCCCTCAGGCTAGGATTTTTGGCGCCCCCCCCCCCCCTACCTATGCTAAGGTTCAGGGCACGAAATGGAACGGAACGCACCGGAGCGCCGTTCCGGCTCGTGAAATTTGTAATATTATCGCTCCGTCTCGTGGAAAAAATATGTTGACCGTCTGAGCTAGATAGGCCATAGAATAAAAAATCTGACACTTATTTTTATAAAATACACATACGATTTCATAACTATGTAAATATCTTCAGAAAATTTGTCGAGCGCTCCGGTTCGTAAACTTTTCCATTTCGAGCCCTGATAAGGTTATAGGAAGTGTGACGCATAGATACATTATCGTTTTCCAAATTGTGTTTTAGGTCAAATTAGGGTTATTCTATGAATATATCCTATTCAGTGAATTATTAGAGATTTTTTTTTGTATTTTTAATACATCTACTTTAATAAACATTGAGTTGTCAAGTATCGTCACACAATAATCAAAAATTACATTTGCAAAATCATATAATTTAAAATGTTAATGGTCTTGAAGTAAAATAACGCCGCACCGTAGGCGACTTTTTTACTATTAAAGTAAAGTTGTGATGTGTTTATCTCAAAGCCCGGCCCCCCAGGCTAGAGCCCTGTCAGCCCTGCTGGGGCCATGTATTTACTTACCAAACAGGTTAACTCGATATTACAAGATCAGCATCTTTTTAATTGACAAGACGTCTTCATAATAAATCATAATTAAAAAATGTCTTTCATATAAATAATAGAATGTATTTTTATATTAATAATTCTAAAAAGTGGTATTGCTCTATCTAAGTTTTGGATCCTTAGATCGGGGTGAAGAATACTTACCCCGATATCCCAAGATTCTCGATGCACATGCTTCCTCGAACTGTTGTCAGCCAATTCTCCATGCGTTGCTTAGGGGCGGGAAATGAAGGAACACATTCGAATATTACAACTTTTGAAAGCAGTAGCGGTCTTCCATGAAGCAGACGACACGGTTAGAAAATAGTTTTATAACCGAAGGATAAAGAAACACTGGAAACATTACTATTGCTGTATTGTACAGTTAAAATCTTCACAAGAGGCTTCAAAACCTGTCAGCGCCTTAAGCGTCGATTACCTACATTGAGCTTCTTTACGAGCTGTTTGTTGGCGAATTTAAAAGCGGGCGATTCAGCTACTGCAATTTGATGATTACACACAAAACTTTCCATTCGCTGAGAAGCCATAAGCCAGCGACTATTTTGACAGAACTTAGTTCGTTTTTTTACCGGGAGGTTGCTACTGCGCTCTACTGCGCAGACGCAGTAGGCCCACACGCCGGCGTGTAGCGTGTAAAGTTGACCTGCTTTCAACTTTTCTAGGTAGAGTGTTTACAACCTGCTTGTTAGCTTGTTCGATGATTACACTGGGCGAATTTACAGGCAGATTGTAAATTCGCCAATAAACAGCTCGTAAAGAAGCTCAATGTAATTGACGATTTAGGTCTTTACGTAGAAACCTCCTAACCTCCTCCACCGCTGTTTTAGAATGGGTTGTATCAATTTCGTGGTAATGCATCAAGGATAGACCTGTCTCGTCTTTTTAAATTTTGAAATTTATTGTTTTTGTGTTAAATATAAAGTTAGTGGTAATTATTTTTAGTTATTTTAATAGAGCGTATGGTTAACTATGTTGCGTTTAAATTTGGTACCCGTACTGAGAAGCAACATTATGGTACCTATAACTTGATAATAATAAAATCGTGGTCCTACTGAGCGTTATTATACGCATGAAACACGGCTTCATTTTGCCGAACAATAGCTGCTCTCTTATATATCATTACTCTGAGAGCGGCGCCTTGCCTAGGGACGTTACTGTGTAGACGTAGAGTGAAGACTACGTCATGAATGACAATACAATTGATTTTCATATTAATCTTCATCACGATACAAATCAATTGTACCTAGTCGAAGAGGAATGATATGCCACATTAAATATGGCTGTTTGACCTAGGTGAAGGGTGGGCCCAATTATATTATTCATGAATAGGGATTCCAATCCCGGGATCCCGAATCCCGTTATCCCGGGATCCCGAGCTATTTTCGATACCTATGAATCCCGGGATTGATAAACATAATCCCGGGATTTCGGGATTGATTTTTTTATCAATTTTTATGGAAAATTAAATAAAAGCGAAAATATAACAGAAAAAATACTTTTAATAAAAATAACTGCATTAAAATAAACTGAGTTTGAATGAAGTTAGGTTGCCGATTCATTTTATTTTTTCACATAAATTATTAAAAATGGAAAGATTGGAAAAAACAATGCTTCGCACTTTTAACAAAGTAATACCACCATGATATCATACGTTTTACGGCAATTCCATATTTGGCTGACTAATTAGATTTATGAAGCGGAAAGACCATAAGTACGCCATGATTATTTGCTTTACTATTTTAAATCTCGCTAATCCATTCATTAAGTTTTTACTATCAGAAACAGCAATCTCCTATTAAATTCACATTATTATTTATTTTACTTACAATATTATTTACTCCATTAAACTTGTGTATTTCCAATCTTGGACGTATACAATATTAACAATAAATGTCTTAAATAGTATAAAAATTATACTAGATTTATTTTTGATCGATTTTATCAATGTTATTTGTAAATATAAATTTTTTTAATTAACAATGGAAAAAATGCCAATCCCGGGACCAGTCCCGGGATCCCGGGATTGTCAAATTGTAATCCCGAAATCCCGGGATCAGAATTTTGGCTCGGGATTGGATTCCCTATTCATGAATCACAATGACAGCGTATGTATACAACATGTGGGCAATGGATAATGATAATGGGAATGCCCATAAAATAATGATGTGTTATTCAATCATGCGTCAATTGTATTATCAAGTTTACAGCGAGATCATTCATTGTTGAATGCTGATATCAATGACATCTAATGGAGCGGACGTTGACCATATTTGGTCACAAAACTGTTCAGAACTTTGACCATTCATGTGTTTTACTCATGCCTAAACGGGACTAATAAAATGATAAACAATAAATTGTCTATCTACGCACAATGAATGACTTCTAGTGGATAACATTGTCAAATCACTCTCGTTGGAAAGAAGTATGGTCGGTAACAAGGTCCACTATAGTTAGGCCGTGACGCGCAGTGACGTTTCGTGAAGGTAAGCAGATCATGCATTGGATAGGGGTGGGACATAGTAAAGGGCGGCAAACGGGGGAACGAAAGGTTTGGACAGTGAGTCAAGCTATTAGAGATTGTGTTTAGACCATAGGTTGAAGCGGACCCTTTTTTGGGTTGCTCCGCTCCGGGTGAAAAGTTTTAATATGTATTATATCATTATGTATAGGTAAGTACAAATGTTAAAAGACTAAGTAGTTTTGAAATAAGGTTTATTATTCGTCCTTTTCATTATTAATTCTATTAAACAAAATTGCCCACAGCAAATTGTATTTCATTATCTCCCTATTTTGTCAAAATAGTATTTTTTCTAATTTGTATTTAAAATAATTCCAGTGTTGCAAAGTGTATTAATATTTTCATTGGATTTTAGGAAGAAAATTGAATAATAAAAAAAAAACATCCGGAGCAGTGTAGCACTACAAATTTTCGGTGCTCCGGCTCCGATCCTGCGCTGGGAAAAACCCCATTGCTCCACTGCTCCGTGCTCCTGCTTCGAGCTCCGCTCCAACGCTATGGTTTAGAGACAAGTAACAAGTTACTGAATGTATTTACTTTTTTATCTTTTCCACTACTTGCTTTTGCCCCCACCACCCGCCACGTCTACACATTCGTTATGCAGACGTATACCATGGCGTAACGAATAGTATGTGTCCTACAATGTTGTTCTGAGAGTGTCTCAGAAGCAATTTCCAAAGGCCCACGTCGGCGTGCACCAGTGTGCGTGATTCCTATTTTGATCGGTTAATCCTCGACGAGTAAAGACCTTCTCGTTCGCCGTAAAATGCCGCAAACTTTTAAGACACTACTTTCTTATCTATTCAAATAACGATGTCCGTGGTCAGGAAATGGCCAGTCGAGACTGGCAAGAATATAAACTTTTTTCTATCGTTCCAGAGTCGCATAATAAATGTTGAGACAATTAATTGTACATCATCTAGTACCCATGAAATTAAAATAAATATAACGAAATACATACAGGTGAGTGGTAACCCTGATCTATATATGTATGGGTGTTCCCTTTATTGCATCGTATATAGGTGATAGGAGGAGTTAGCCCATGCAATTTATTATTTTTAGAGACGCCAGCTGATGTCTAGCGGGGTTAGTAATTATTTTGCTCACTCGACACGTGCCAGACGTATCCCTATTACGATCATCTGACTCATTTCAACACGTCTGTATTATTTTATTTTATTCATTTATTGGTGCATTAGTCATTCATTCAAGCATTAGTCACATTGTTTTGATCGCTTTGTCACTCAGAAGAAAATGTGTGATCAGGCGCCATGTTTCTATTTTCTTTTATCGGTTCTCTAATTCGGCGGGAAAATTCTATAAAATAATGACGTCTGAAATTCGACATTTCACGTCTTCTTTTTTTTTTTTTTTTTTTTTTAAATATTTATGGCTGTAAAATATGCTACTATTTTTTTTAATGAAAACTATTATAATATTGTGTGCATTCATTAATTTATTTATTGTGTATAATGCAGTGGCGAGGGGTAAAAACATATTTTTTTAAATCTCAGAGAACACAAATTAGAAAAAATCCTAGAAAAAAGAATCTGACCAATTATGTTCAAAACTAATATCGTTTCACTGTAGAGGCTGTTAAGATTCGACATAAATAGTGTACACTAAACTTTGTCAGTCATACTTATTTGCAGATGGTGCTGGTTAGTTTTTAAAATTCAATTAAACCCTGCCGAACCAAACCGCAATAGTTTAGGTATCTTATGGGCGATCCGACAGACATAATGCACACTTTTTCAGTCATAGCTATTTGTTTTCGTTGAATTCAGAATACATATTATCAGAGCGTTGGAGCGGACCCTTTTTTGAGTTGCTCCGCTCCGGGACCTAATACTTGCTCCGGTTCCGCTCCAGGGTCTGCTCCGCTCCGGGTAAAACGTTTTAATAAGTTATGTAGAGGTACACATTTTATAAAAATAAGTAGTTTTAAAATAATCGTCATTTTCATTATTAATTCTATTAAACAAAATTAACGACAGCAAATCGTCTCTTCTGTCAAAAAAAAGTGAGATTATTTATTACTCGGCAGTGTTGCCATATTTCAAATAATTCCAGTATTGCGAAGTGTCAAAATATACTATTTTCATTGGATTTTCGAACGAAAATTTAATTTTAAAAAAACATCTGGAGCAGTGGAGCACTACAATTTTTCGTAACTCCGGCTCCGCTCCTACTCCGGACAAAATCTCATTGCTCCAGTGCTCGAAATCGAGAATAATGGAGACAACAAGGAATAAACAGGTTGCCAAAGTTCTAGATATATTTATGTTATTATAATAATATAGATATTATATACCTACGTATTTATTATTAGCTTCAAATGTTATTCAGCAATCAACTAGTAAGTAGATGATTCTAATTGTGTGGCATTAGAAGATAATTTATTTTATTTTTCTCAATTATAGTAACAGCATACCAAATTTTAATTGGTTTTAAGATTTATATATCCCGCAATCAGGCGGTTCTCGACATCCATGTATGAATAAATATTTTTCTATATCTGCATGTTAATAATTATTATTATAAATGGCTGCGCGAATTTGCAGCCGCGGAACTAAGCAATGCAGTATTTTTATAAGAGCCAATGTATGTAACACAAATGAAAGGATCGCGTTATTTGCTATATTTATATATAGTATATACCAGCGATACTCAACCTGCGGCCCGCGGGCCGCATGCGGCCCTTTAAGCTTTTATGTGCGGCCCGAAACACATTTATTATCAGGAATTTCGTATATCTTGAGATTCATTTCGACTTTGACGCACAGATAGTGACCCTGAAGAGGATTGTCATTATGGTCCACATCAGATCTGGTATAAGAGTGTTGCTATTGCACACGATTAATTAAAAAAAAACACGCATAATTTTTAGAATCTCAAAAATGTTTTGTAAAAAAGGGGGAGTTTCATGATTGTTTTCGTCACACCAGTAGTGATGCGGCCCGCGTTTTTTAAATTAATCGATTGCAATAGCAACACTCTTATACCAAATCTGATGTGGACCATAATGACCATCCTCTTCAGGTGTCACTATCTGTGCGTCAAAGTTGAAACGAATCTCAAGATATACGAAATTCCTGATAATAAATGTGTTTCGGGCCGCACATAAAAGCTTCAAGGGCTGCAGGTTGAGTATCGCTGTTATATACGGATAAGGCATTACTTACCGCGCTGGAGTAATGGCAGATTCTCGGTCACGGATTCGAATCCCCGCCCGGCAAAATTTACACGCGTTTTGATATTAACAAATAATGTCGTTTGTTCAACGCGAGCATGCCACCTGTGCTCCTGAGTGGATGTGTGATCTTACCATAGTCCAAAGGTCTCGACTTGTGTGCTTTGAGAATTGATGTCTCCGCCGAATATTAGGAGTTCATTGATGCGACCACTTTACAAGCACTTGAGTTCGTGAGCGGACATTGAAGTTAAATTCCCTCCACCAAAACCCGCCCCGTACCACCCTCGGTCTTAATCGAGAGTATCACGGGACCCATCAATTGGTGATGTGAAGCATCTAAAAATTGGCCTGGGAGTGGTAATTCCTCGGTGATTGAAGTGGTCGTGAAGAGACACTTCACGTTGGCTTGGGCGTGTGTTTCGGCATGACCCCCTCAAGGGGGGCTGACAGGACCCTAGTCAGGAGCCCGACGAGGCTAGTCGACCAGATAAGTGAGATAAACACAGATCACAAATTTTCTTCACTAGTAAAAATGATATCCCTAAATTTGAGGAAATATCCGTTTGTGTGTAGCTGATCGACTTTGCATCAGCGCTTTATCGTCGGATTCAATGGGCTGATCTGATATATTGTTTATGAAATTAGAATTTTATTATTATTATTCATTCATCATTAATATTATGGAAGTATGCTGGTATGCATAGTGAAATACACTCTCAGTTCCTCCCCAATTTCTCTGCTTTCCCAAAGATATACCTATCTTATTATTATTCATTGGAATATTACATTTTAAAAAAGGGCTTATAGTTATGATGACCACACGTTTATTATTATAAACCTCAATCCTTTAAAGCGATATATTTATAACTTCTTAAGACTCAGTTTCCGATGATGAATGCGTTTTTCCATTAAAATATAATTTTTGACAGTGATTGTAAGACGTCGAAACGCTATCGATTATAAAAATGTATCCCGAATTCAGAGACACAAGGGGAAAAACACACGCGTCATACAATCGTTGCAATATGGTATTTACTGTTGACCACCGAAAAACCACAACTGCACGTAATACACGTAAGCAGTGTTGACATTAATAAACATAAATGTCAGAGTGTATAAAAAAGTAAACTCGATGGCAGAAAAAATGATAGATTTTCTCAAAATTAAAATAGTCTCGAAACTAGCATTTCAAAATAATGCATCATAATTGAGTAGGTGTGTAAAATGAAAAAGGGCTTCTCTTAATCACCTAAGCGTTGATATAATTATGCGGATAAAAATAATTACACCGTTTTGAGGAGTGCTTAGGTACCTACCTAGATATATCTATTACTTATACGTTTTAATATATTTTATTTAAAGAGTAAACTCCCACGATGGCCGCGTGGACCTATAGCGTCGTGGGTCCCAGGTTCGAATCCTGGGGATAGCAAGTACACATAATATTGTTTTTCAATGTATGTATTAGTCAGAGTATGGACCTAATAGGTTGAGGAAGTGGCTGACATGCATTTCTCGTAAAATCAAAAATCTGTTAATACAAACCTCCACTTTGTGGAGGCCCATATCGTCTCTGTTCTGGCAGAACACACTAACTGGAGAATACTAGTTTTGAGTTATTTGACTTTGAAGTTGTTAAAATGTTTGAAATGGTCTATCATGTGAGTTTATTAAGTAATCGTAAAAAGAATGACTTTAAAATACAGACTGTTTATTTATTAAGAAGGTTTTTAGACGGTAAAGTTTGAAATAAGGAAAATTTTGGTATAACTAACTCAATATGTCATTTTTTCGAATTAATGTCTTCTGCCAGAACAGTGACGATATGATCCTAATAGGATCGGACATGGTCGAAAGAAGAAAGAAACTCAGATACTTTCATTATGTACAGAGAGTGCCTGCTATGCATTTCAAAAATGGAGAATAGCCCTTTATCTTTTACCCTACTCAATAATCAACATTGTTTTTATATGAACAAAGATTGATGAAGAATTTATTGTTTCACACCTAATTATCAATAACATTTATTTTATTGATAAGATGGGTCAAAAGGTCAGCATGTTGATTTTCAAGCAAATCTGTTGAAATATTCTAACTACTTTATCAGAAGTTTCGGCTTTTTGCGATGTCGAAAAACGCTAGATTTAACGCTACAAGACAGACGCGACTTTTATAAGTTAGCTGCCTATTGAATAATGGTAAATCTGATTAGAAAACTGGTAAGTTAGCAAGCCTGCGTGTAGATTTAGAAAAGAATTGCGTGGCATGTTACAATGTTACCATAATAATATTATGAATGATGTATAATGCCATCCCCATGTCTTCGCAAATATCATTAAGAACTTAGCCATTATTTATTATTGTTACTTTATTATGCTGATAACAGCGATAACAACCAACGACACTATTTCATTAATACGCGAGGAGGCTGTAAGCCATAAGCCAGTGGTTTCCAAACTTTGTGTTACTACGCCTCCCTTTTAAATCTAATCTTGGCGCCTCCCTCCTTTATTTCATTAAATAAATAAGGTTTTACTACTTATATTATATTCATTTTTAAATTAATTTGTTTTTCATGCGATGAATGTGCTTGTTTACACCCACGGTGGCCGCGCGGCTTAAGCGTTGGACTATCACGCCGTGGGTCTCAGGTTCGAATCCTGGGTCTGGCAAGTACACATATTGTTTTTCAATTTGTGTGAGTCAGGGTATGGACCTAATAGGTTGAGCAAGTGGCTGACATCCATTTCTCGTAAAAAAACAAAATCTGTTAATACAAACCTCTACTCTGTGGAGGCCCATATGATCCTATTAGGATCGGACATGGTTGAAAAAAAAATGTGCTTGTTTATTAACACAATCAAATTTCAATAGTAGTCAATTCAAAAATCGTTCATTGACAAATGGATTCTATCATGGGCCCCACATCCTAAAGCAGGCCTCAAGCCAGGATCTTTGGCTGGCTCACCTACCTATCGCTGAGGTTAAGGGCAGTGTGATTTTTTTACAGTAGTGTTCCCCAAGTGGTTTCCATTGAACCCCAGCGTTAAAGGTATTCCGTGTATTTTTACCGATTTTTAAATAAATCCAGTTGATTTATTGAGTTGTCAGCACTCAGCATATTATGAACCACTGATCGCGACCTCATTTTGTGGTACCCAAGTACCATGGAACCCTTCGCCATGTATTCGCCTAATTCAGGAAACACACATAAAATAATTATAAAACAAAATTATACGCGTGAATTATCATTTAACTATATCAATCCTCATATCAAATTACATCGCGCAGATACATAATTTTAAATATTAATAATCACTGAGGAGAATGCGACTTTTTTACTATTAGCGATGGTGCCCACAGAACGCGTCGGGCGCGCGAAGTCCGCGTATGCAGTGTTTATTCATAACCATAATCACACGTCTCTCGCCGCGCATTACCCTTCACCTATGTAGTAAGCGGCCCAAGCAGCACAAAATAAATATTATTACAGCGCCTCTCATAACAAAGCAATAAAAATATTATATTATTTCGGGGCTTGTAATTAAAATTTACGACGACATTATTCAACCAGCGATAAACTGAACACGCAATAAAATAAAACAATGACTTCTCTGTAATTAAATAATTGCTTTCCGCCCGTCGATCGACGATGCCTCGCGCAGCGTGTTTTTGCTCGCGGTATTCAATGAATGGACTCCATTGTATTTTCTTTCATTCGTATCGCCGAGAAGCGGTGATTCGCGAAAAAACGATGATTCATGCGGCGCGCGCGTATAATGCGTCGCCATATCCAGTGGGCGCTGGCGTATTTGATTACGTTGTATTTTCAATGATTTATGCGCCACTTGTAGAAATTTTGCGCGAGTGCGGCGCCCGACGCGTTCTGTGGGCACCATCGCTTAGGCATAAAGCCCATTGACGCAGCGAGTGCGGCGCTCGCGCAAAATTTCTACAAGTGGCGCGTAAATCATCAAAAATACAACGTAATCAAATACGCCAGCGCCCACTAGACTTGACGATGCCTTGCGCCCCGCCTGCCGCACGAGTCACCGTTTTTCGCTTCTCGGCGATATGATTTAATGAAAATACGAAGAAGTCCATTCATTGAACACGGCTACCAAAATTACGCGGCTCGAGGCGTCGTCGATCGACGGGCGAAAAGCAATTATTTAATAACAGGGAACTCTTTGTTCCGTGTCCTATATTTCACTGGTTAAATATTGTCGTCGTAAATTTAAATTACAAGCCCCGAAATAATATAATATTTTTATTGCTTTGTTATGAGAGGCGCTGTAATAATAATTATTTTGTGCTGCTTGGGCCGCTTATTACATAGGTGAAGGGTAATGCGCGGCAAGAGACGTGTCATTATGGTTATGAATACGCCGACTTCGCCCGCTCGACGCGTTCTATGGGCACTATCGCTTATAGCGAATTTGTGGTGGATGTTTTTCTCATTTAATTGGTCGGCTTGCTACGCCGGGCCCCCTCTAAGCCCGGGTCCCCAGGCTAGAGCCCTGTCAGCCCCCCCCCCTCCTTTGTGGGGGCCATGCTGATAACATTGATAACCAACGACACTATTTCATTCATACGCGAGGAGGCTGTAAGCAGTGTTGGAGGCATTGATATATGGAGGTTAATAAACGGGGCCTAGATTACTGAATAAGTTAGGTATATTTACAATTGATTAAGAAATTCTGACAAACAGTAAGTTGCTGCTTAAATAAGAAATAAAACGGAAATAATTACTGGTTCCGGTGGATAATAAAAAAATAAACAACATTGTTCACTTTAACAAAGCCGTAAAATTAATGGTGCTTGCATACTATATTTTTATATTATGATTGACTGAACAATTTATGCAACATTTACCGCTTTTTGTTAGGTATATCGGTAATGTAAGCAAAACCTCAGATACTTATCCATTTAATGAGAATTCCGATCAGATCAAAGAGATTCTACGAATCAGATACAGTATTATTTGTTAATATTTAAAATAATTATTGATTATAATGAAAATTTAACTTAACCAGCAAATAATAAGTTTTTATCAGTTTTTAAAGAAATATAATCAGTTGTTTTGGCCAAATGATAGTGGATGAAATTGGCGTACATTTTTAAAAATTATAGGGTGACAGTAGACACTCGAGACCTAGGGGCGGCAGGTTGTATGAAAGTATGGTGAAGAAAGCAAGTATGGTGAAAAAGTATGGTGAGGCAGGCTGGTAATCAATTTGCGACAAAATTTCCACGTTAACATTACATTATATGGGTACGTTATAATGACCAAAGTAAATCCTCCGTGATGGCCTGCATTTTTTTTATCGCGTCGCTATTTCTCGTAAGTTGTCGGCTATTGTTGGCCTGCTTCATTCAGTTGTATGAGAAAGCCGATTGCTTGTCCCTCTTTTATTTAATACTTCTATGCTCGAGACCATAGAGGTATTAAAAAAATGGAGACATATTCTGTCGGCGTTTATATTTGAAGAACTATCGATAGATTTAGTTGTTATTTTTGTACAGGTGCACATTGTCACAACTCACAACAAATCAGACTGTGACATTTTTAAATGTCATTTATTTGTTCTAATTTAATATTATTACATAATATTATAGAGAAGTAAGTGATTATTATATGTTGACGTCAGTGACACTGAACATTTTCGGCTGGTGATAGATAGCTGCTGTTAAGACGATACTTCAGTGAAACGGCAAATAATTTTCAACTATAGGCGCGACGAAATTTTGGACTCGCTGGCAATCGGAGAGCGAACGTCGAGGTGTGAATACGTAAATTTGTTTCGTGATGGCGACGGGGGTATTAATTCTTAAATCATATAAAGATGACTAAAAACATTACCCATTTACTTGAAAAAGAAAACATGTCAATGAATATATTATTATTGTTACTAATAGAACAATAAACAGAACATTAAATGGACGCATGATGGATTTATATGATAATTATATTTCGTTCGGCATGCGTCATTTGCACCCGCGACCCGCAACCGCGCATCGCCTAGCCACGATCTTTTTAGACCATGCCTCAACTGAGGTATAGCCTTAATAGAATTGTATGCCTGTATGGTTGAATGCAATTCAGTGTCCGTGCATATAAGTGCATTCGTCAATATCCACAGCCATACGTAAAAGATAAATAATTAAAAGTTTGCATAGCCAATAGGTATAATAGATTGTAATCATCATCTTTGTTGGTTTTTATTTCCTTCATTTCATTGCAGTTGTTATGGGCTCGTTCCAACGCCAATTCTCAAAATATAAAATACACGATAATAACCCGAATATCAAAAAAGATAAGAAAAAAATTGAAGAATGGAACCTTCAGAACCCCGTCATTTTTAAGGAGCTCCAGTTAATGTTCAGAGTTCTCAAGAATCTAAATCAAGGATTCCAATCCCGGTTCCGATTACCCCCAGGCCATGATGTTTGGCAGGCCCACTAATATATCGCTAAGGTTATGGACAGTGTAATGTTCTAGTCACTGGCCCTGGCACCCCCCAAAAATGAAAATTATCAGAATGATTTTAAACATTGAAATTGAAAGCCAACAAACTATACCTACCTTTGGGCTTAGACAAATAAAGACACGGCAAAAAAATGATTTGTAATAATTCTCCAGCACCCTTTTTAAAAAAAATTCTTAGATTTTAATTTTTTCTAACACAAAAATTTCGAAACACTATGTCTGTCAACTGTCAGGTTTTTTTAGAAACACAATCCCTAATGTAACTGTCAAAAAATTGTCGGTGTCCACCCGAATTCCGGAGTGGTGTAGGTCATGGCTGGGGAGGGCTGACCCGAGCCCGGGCTGTGGGGGTCCCGGCGTGTAGGGTTGACCAGATAAGTGAGATAAACACATATCATAAATTAGCTTTAATAGTAAAAAAAGTCGCCTGCGGCGCTATTATACTTCATGGCCATGAACATTTCCAATTACTTATATAATTGTGCAATATATTTTTTGATTATTATGTAAAGTAGATGTATCAAAAATCGCCAATAATTCACTGTATAAGTACCCTTAATTTGAACTGAAACACAATTTGAAGAACGTTGATGTAGTGTTTCACACTGCCTTTAATCTTAGCGGTAGGTAGGGGGCCCGCCAAATATCGTAGCCCGAGGACCCGTTTCAGGATGTGGGGACCATGGTGTAGGTACACCGAGTGCAATAGACAAAATACCGATAAACGAAAAATTAGGCTGTGAAGAAGAAAAATATCCTATGGGACTAATTTACATTCTCTTCCTTGGCCCCCCCCCAATACTAAATCCTGGGTGCGCCACTGGCTCAGCGAGATAAACTTAAGGGTATTCCGGGTATTTTTTTTGTATTTCTAAATAAATCCACTTTAATTATTGAGCTGGTTAGCACTCGCACCATATTATGAACCACTAATTGCGACTCCTTTCTATGATAGCCAACTAATATACAACCCTTCGCCATAATGGATAAATAGTCATTTTGTTAGTCTGGAAATAGGTAAGTATACTAAAAATAATTATAAAATAAAATTCTACACGTGAACTAGTGCAAATGTAGAGTGTGTGTTTATCTCACTTAACTGATCGAACAGCCACCCCCCCCCCCCCCCCACCTTGTGGGGGCCGTGCCGGGCATACAGCTATTTCATGTTATACGTTATGAAGTTTGATAATATTAATAATATTATATTCTATCTACTATGTACTTATATAATTATTTTCCTTTTGACAATTTCTCAAATATTACCTTAAATTAAATACCTATTTTGGGTGAAAGCTGTTTCCTCGTGTCAGTCTCACTAGACATCAATAGCGAGGGCTGTGCGGCTGGTCAATGCACTCCCTAGAGATGTAGACATTTTTAGCGATGCTTTATTTATATTCTGTTTTATTGTTTAATTTGTTTTTTCTTAATATTGTTTTTTTATTTTATTTCTTTTCTATAAAATTATTTTTGCTTTGTTTTTTCTCTAGTTGATTTACTTGTACTTTTTATTCTAAATACATATTATGTTGTGAACGTTTTGAATTAATAATTTGTTGTGTTTTCAATGTATCTTTTTTTAAATAAATAAAAAAATAGTGGCCTGTGATTTTGTCCAACGATGCTGTTCGGGTGTCACAATTTACGCACCACTGATTTATCCCTTTAGTGCAATGATACTCAACCTTTTTTTTCTTCGGGCCAAATACATATATTTGTAAAATAAAGCGGGCCGCATCACTACTGGTGTGACGAAAAAAATCATGAAACCCCCCCCTTTTTTACAAAACATATTTGAGATTTTAAAAATTATGCGTGTTTTTTTAAATTAATCGTTTGCAATAGCGACACTCTTATACCAGATCTGATGTGGACCATAATGACAATCCTCTTCGGGTGTCACTATCTATGCGTCAAAGTCTAAACGAATCTCAAGATATAATATAATATTATAATATTATAGAATAAATGTGTTTCGGGCCGCATGCGGCCCGCGGGCCGCAGGTTGAGTATCGATGCTTTAGTGTATGCATCAACTTCAATGTTGCCATAAACATAAGTAATATAGCAGTATGTAGTTACTTAAGTAGGTACCTACTCTTAACTGTGTTACTTTATAAAGGTATAAAACGATATTGCCCGAAGGCTATCGAATGGCGAACCGATGTCTACCAAAGTCAAGTAGCAATCACGGTCGCTGTCCAAGTACAAGACGTGCGACCTAAAGGTATATTATCACTTATCAGTAAAGATCTTAACATTTATTGTAACAAGCCTCCACGTTTGACAGAGGTAAGATTAAAATAATGATCATTGTGTAAATTGAAAATTAACTGTTAAAACTGAAGAAAGATTAACATAATAAATAATATGAATATGTGTGATATAATCATCTCATTAATCTGACATCACAAACATTGACCCTCCAAACCACCCGCCCCGCACCATACACGGGCTTAATCGAGCGAATCACGAGCCCCTACGTTTGGATGTGAAGCACCTGGTTGTTTACGCCTGGGAATGTCTCAAGAGCAGATCCAAGACTGAGGTCACCACGCTCTCAAGTGAGCTTCAACTGAATTTCATCAGCAGCAAGAGAGGTGCTGTTAAAATATAGAATTTATTGCAACAATTACAAACAACTTATTGTAATTGTTACAATAAGTGCTAATAATTTAAGGCTATACTTCAGCTGGGGTACGGTCTAAAACGACCGTGACTAAGCGACGCGAAGATTGTGCAAATAGCGCGTGCAGAACAAAATATAATTTGTCATAAAAAGTCAACATGCGTCCATTTAATAGTATGTTTATTGGTCTATTACTAATAATAATAATATATTCATTGACATGTTTTCTTTTTCAAGTAAATGTGTAACGTTTTTAGTCATCTTTACACGATTTAAGAATTAATACCCCCGTCGCCAGCCGGTCCGAATGTTCGTCGCACCTATAGTTGAAAATTATTTGCCGTTTCACTGAAGTGCCGTCTTAATACAAACCTAACCTAACCTAACCTAACTTTGATAATATTTATCACTTTAGCGGTCGATAAGACAGTATAGAATAGACCCACGGAACGTAATTGTTTTTTTCCCACGAACCGGACCTGCGCTCATCTCACTCCATTCCGTTTCGTGCCCTGGATATTTCGTAATAATTTTTCGTCTCACATCCCTACCCTGCATCATTGTATGATACCTACTACTGTTATAAACGGAAACGGACAAAATCAAATCACATGTGAGTACTGTTTTGCAAATCATATGCAATATGTAAGAATTGGCCATATTTGAATCGGTATGCAAGCACAGCGCACAGAATACCGCGGCATCAGCCCAAATGTAGGTGATCACCATAATAAGTCACGCACTCACACGTGCATTTCATTCGAGTCTGTACATTTCCAATTATGGTATTAAAATTACGATGCAGCGCTTCGCTGATTCTATACCAGACCGCCGAGATAACGAATGTATAATAATATCGCCAGCTACGAATCTGCAAAATCATCGACTTTTTCATATTTTCATTGCGGAAGATGTTATCTTTGGAGATAGTGACTCTCTGCAAAGAGGAACGAACTATAAAATTAATGAATATGAAGTAGTGTATCCTTCTGTTAGTATCAATCTAAATATCAGACTCAATTATTTGTTTGTGAGCTACTTCAGCTACTGCATCAGCCTGGCGGAGTATGAGGTATTTGACTGTCAGGAGACCGTAGTTTGTATGCATATTAAATCGGGACCCGTAGTTTCGTTTTAAGTGACTGCCGTGAGATAATACAAAAAGGTTGACACTCCTGTAACATATTATTTTACCATTACTTTCACTCCGTCAACGAAAGAACATAATATGTACCTACTGAAATGGTGACAGTCGATTTACATCCATGATTCAACTAACATAGCTTCACATGCTTACAATCTAACCGCTCTGTGGTTAGCATTGAAATAAATCTATTTAATTATAGAAAATATTTCCTTCTTTTGAAGGAGAAGGAGACAATAAAAGCATGTCTTCTTACGCGACTCTGGGTCAACTTGTTTGTCGATATCATCATCAGTTGGAGTCGATCCACTACTGGATGAAAGGTTCCCCTAGCTCCCTCTACCATTATCTGTCCTTAGTACCACTTACATCCACCGAAATTTATGAGTTCGTCTATTAAATAGGTTTTTAACGTGTCCTTGTGGTCGTTTAGTGACCTTGGGTACCACTGTATTACGACATTTCGCATCCAGCGATTGTCCATTTGCCGAGCGACATGCCAGCCCATTTGCATTTCAATTGCTTAACGACCCATATCACATCGCGGACTCTTGTCTGCTTCTATATAAATTATTGGTTTATTTTGTGATCTTTCATCTTTATGTCCAACATGTACCTTTTCATGCCACGTTGCGCTACCTACTTATTATTTTTGGATTTCATTAAATTACGAATTCGTTTTTCACAGGCATACGTGAGCATTAGTAATACACATTGATTAAACACTTTACGCTTAAAACACAATGGGAGGTAACTTTTGAAGATACTATCCAGGCGCCCAATTGCACTACCTACATTTGAATTTGCGATTTCCAAACTGGGAGGCGCGGAGTGTTGCAAAAGGGAGGCGCGAAAAGTTCAACACAACTATGTCGTGGATGCCAGGTTCGAATCCTGGGTCTGGCAATATCTGACTCATACACATATTGTTTTTCAATTTGTGTATGAGTCAGAGTATGGACCTAATAGGTTGAGCAAGTGGCTGACATCCATTTCTCGTAAAAAAAAAACAAAAATCTGTAAATACAAACCTCCACTCGTATCATATTAGGATCGGACATGGTTTAAAAAAATGTTGCTACAGGTTTGCAGTTTGCAAATGTATAGTTTATAAAACGGCCGCTAGTTATAAACATAAGCTCCATAAAAAACAGTCCTATAAAAGGTTGTTTGCAAACCTGTCCCAAAATATGGAGACTAATTTTATAATACCTCACTTCAATACTATTGTGAAGCGCGCTGGCTATCTCGTGAAAAAATGAAATAAAAGGGCCATATCATAATGTTGAAATTTGAGGCAAATTTGTTTAGGAACGATAATTTTGTTGTTAAACTTGTCAATTTAGTTGAAATTAAAAAAAAATGAGTGAGTAAATCAATGCAAGGACCACTAATGAATGCATTCACTCATTTAAAAAGACAAAGTGAAGGCATTCATAAAAAAATTGGAGCTTTGGAAATCAAAATACAAAAATTATGTTCGCCATGTTTCCACTTTTAAATCATTTCTGCGCCAGAAAGGTATATTCAAGCACACAAAAATCTATTTACTGAGTTCTTGGTTAGTTTGCTAATGCACTTTCCACAATATTTTATTAATAGTAAAAAAAGTCGCCCGCGGCGCTGCTTTATTCCAGGGTGATTAAATATATTAAATATGTTGTTGTGCGTTGCAATTTGATGTGATGCCTATATGATGATTGATATACTTAAATAATAACTCCCGTGTATAATTTAGGAAACTGGAAAGGATTGACTACTATTAAAATTGATTGTGCTAATAAACAAGCACATTCATCGCATGAAAAACAAATTAATTTAAAAATGGATATACCATAAGTAATAAATCCTTATTTTTTTAATATTTTTTATTCATTATTGTATCTGTACATTGTTGCCTATTTAAAAGGGTGTCTGTATTATTTAATGAAAGAAAGTGGGGGAGGGCGCCAAGATTAGATTTTTTTAAAAGGGAGGCATAGTAACATAAAGTTTGGAAACTACTGACCTACGTGCCAGTTTGGTTCTTCGGATAATCTCGTTACACATATTATCACCGTCAATTGACATTTTTGTTCAAGGTAAACTTAGTTGTTTACGATTGATGAGGATCGCTTTTCGTTTGGCGAAGCAGTTTACCATTACTTCGAGACATTTATCTTTACACCTACTTTGCGGCTTTCATTTACATGCGCCTGCATCATGGTCTGAAGAACTTCTGGGTCATTCGCAAAGACAAAAATATCGTCTGCGCATGTGACTAATGTATTCGCCGTTTATGGAGATTCTACTATTCTCCCAGTCAATTCGCCTAAATAGATCTTCCAGAGTAGCAGTGAATAATTTTGTTGCCATCGTATCGCCTTGTCGGATACCATTGCTAAAAGGAAACCTACAAGACGGCTTATGAAGCTTCACGCTGTCTGTTGCATCACTAACCACATATTAAGGCTATACCTCAGCTGAGGCATGGTCTAAAAAGATCATGACTAGGCGACGCGCGGATTGTGCAAATGACGCGAGCCGAACATTTATATATAATTTGTCATAAGAATTCAACATGCGTCCTTTTAATGTTATGTTTATTATTATATTCGTAATAATAATAGTATGTTCATTGACATGTTTTCTTTTTCAAGTACATGCGGAACGTTTTTTAGTCATCTTTACACGATTTAAGAATATATTCCTCTGACGCCATCACAAAACAAATTGACGTGCTCACAGGTCAACTATCGCTCTCCGACTGGCAACGCGGCCGAAATTACGTTCCACATACTGTCGAAAATTATTTGCCGTTTCACTTATGTACGTTCTTAATAAATTATTGTGTGTAAAGCGTCAATTACATTGAGCTTCTTTACGAGCTGTTTGTTGGCGAATTTATAATCTCCCTGTAAGCCGGCTCGCACATCACAACTCGCCTTGTGTGCCTGATGGCCATAAATCAAAACTTCCGAGACTGCCGGCGAATTTTGCATGACCACAACCTCGCACATCTGCCTAGCGCTGCTAGCTCTAGCTCTGCCAAACGCGGCAACAGTCTGGAGAGAAATGGCCGATTGTGCAGCTGTGTGCATGCGCGGAGTCGATATTGGCCGGACATCGACATGCAAGCTTTGGCCAACGCAACTCGACGCATGTCGCAGAGTCGCAGTTGCATCGGCCAATCTGCGAAGCTCCATTTGATAACGTTTGTTTCTTGGTTTACGATGACGTCAAATCGACGAATTCGTCGTAAGACGCATGCGGCGAGTTCTGATGTGCGAGCCCTCTAAAGTCGCCCAGTGTAATCATCGAATAAGCTAACAAGCAGGTTGTAAACACTCTACCGAGAAAAGTTGAAAGCCGGTCAACTTTACACGCTACACGCCGGCGTATGGGCCTACTGCGTCTGCGCAGTAGAGCGCAGTAGCAACCTCCCGGTAAAAAAACGAACCACGCTCTGTCAAAATAGTCACTGGCTTGTGGCTTCTCAGCGAATGGAAAGTTTTGTGCGTAAAGCCTCAATTACATTGAGCTTCTTTACGAGCTGTTTATTGGCGAATTTAAAAGCGGGCGATTCAGCTACTACGATTTGATGATTATACACAAAACTTTCCATTCGCTGAGAGCCACAAGCCAGCGACTATTTTGACAGAACGTAGTTCGTTTTTTTACCGGGAGGTTGCTACTGCACTCTACTGCGCAGACGCAGTAGGCCCACACGCTGGCGTGTAGCGTGTAAAATTGACCGGCTTTCAACTTTTCTCGGTAGTGTTTACAACCTGCTTATTAGCTTGTTCGATGATTACACTGGGCGGCTTACAGGCAGATTGTAAATTCGCCAATGAACAGCTCGTAAAGAAGCTCAATGTAATTGACGCTTAAGCAATTCAATTTTTTATATACCTACAAGAAAATAGCTACGTCAGCTGGCTCAGCAAAATAAATTATTTTGCTGATATCTCTTATCAAAAAGTGCGCGCATTTGTGTCATAATATAATATCGTGACAGCATGAGTCATTCTACCGGATTTTCCGACATTCCTCTGTGGACTGCGGTCAACCAAAATGTTCGGTCAACCACTTCCGCAAGTCCATCTGCGCGTAATTATAAAGAAAATTTAATTCATTCGACGCAATAGTTTTTTTTTTAAACTGACATTGCAAATAATATATATATTTTTTAAATAACTATGCCATTGCTTTTTTATGCAAGGTGGTGTTGAGGTGGGGGGGTAGTTACATTGATGTGCAGTTAATTAAGTTACTCCATTTAAACTTCAATTTTCTTTGTGGCCAGAATTAAATATTTTGTAAAGTGTTCTTGTGTTGTTTAGTATTTCGTAAGGTTTTTTAAGGTCAATAGCATGGTTATGCTGTTTACATAGAGTTTTGAGAGTCCATCGCTCATTTTCTAGTATAGGATAGTCGTTGATGACATGCCACCCAGTTTGAGATGTATAGCCGTCACATGGACAACAGTCATCGTCCCTCAATTTAAATCTTTTTAGATAGACTCGCACTGCTCCGTGGCCTGTTAGTATCTGTATGAGTTCGTGTGATATTTTTATGTTCCTGGCAATAGTAATAGTAGAGTTTATGTTTGGAATAAATTTCTGCGTTATTAATCCTGTGGCGGATGTTGTGTACTTATCTGTAGTTCCATATGTCTATTGTGTCTTATTGATATTGATCAAGCTTTCTCATCACTGATCACGTAACATTTGGGTAAATATAGATATTTTGGCTAGTATACTCGGGGCTAAAGTATGGAAGTCATAAGTACATAATATAATAGAAGTACATTTTTTGCAAACATTGAATACGTTCTAATAGAGAAGATGTTCTTTGTCTGGACTAGGTTTAACAACGCCTGCAATAGGAATCATAAACAACAAACACATTAGCCAGCACCCATGTTTTGCGCATGTGAAAAAATCGCATCTGCGCATATTAATGGTATAATTCGATCAATTTTTTTATAGAATTCAAAAAAAATACAAACTTTATAAATTAATTATATTTATTTCCTGAGCTTAGAAGGCTTATATAGGCACCAGTCCACACAACGTGAGGGTATTAAAGGTCTTTTTCACGCATTGCTTGTTATTGTTAGTGTTTCTTTATCCCCTTTTCAACAGTGGGAGGAAGGAAATAACTTCATCTAAATTTAATATACACCGTGTCACTTTTTGCGTGAATGACAATGAGTGCTGTTTCCCAAGACTGACAAATCGAGTCCAGGACCTTCTATATTCATATTTCTACTAATCAATCTGATCATCATTGCCATTCGAAGTCAACAAGACGTAATAAATAAAAAATAATGAATTGTGAATATTTGTAGTCGGCTTACTATCTCCATTAATACTTCTCAGAGGCCGATTCGCGACCGCGCAAATACTATTCCTAATTTGGATGAATTCGGATCTTTTTTTATGTTTAAATATGGAACGAACATTGGCTAGTAACAAACTTGACGAGCGAGTGTTGCCATATTGAGAGGCTTTAACCTTAATAAACTTTGTAAAGGTACCTTCTGAAATATTGTTCGCCTTGCAAAACGGTTTCGCTTTTTAAATATTTTTCGGCGATGTCTCACCAAATGTCAGATAATTGACAAATAATTAATAGTTAGATTCCATGTAGGTACACGACATTAATTAGCTACTTAGGTGCACAGACAATACAGCTAATATTGATCTAAAATTCTACACGAATTGATTTAACCCACTTCACACAGAGAAAGAGTGTAAGTATTTCAGCATGTTGTATGATTTGAATGCAGAGGAAAATTAAGATGGATACATAACTTATGTTGTAAATTCATGTCCGACTTCTTTGTTTTCATCAAAAAACATTTTTCTTTTTTGTTGTCTGCGAGTTTGTCCATATTCATCATTAATGGATAATCCTGATAAATCAGTTGCCTCTTTTTCAACTTTTTCATCTTCTTCAACTTCTCGGAAATTATTGATGAAATTTTCTAATGACTTCAGTAGGATAGATCCTTTCAATAGTTCGCATTTCACTGTTTAGTAGCGAGACCATAATAAAGTATACGATGAACCGCACCCAATCACAGAAATTATCAAAAAATTATCAGAAATTATCAAAATCCGTCTGTAAGACAATTCTTTAAAGACATTCCAAGATCTCGGGGCCCCACGCGGCCACTTAGTCCGCTTACCGCTAGGGCTAGATCCACCCCTGTACATAAGTGAAACAACAAATAATTTTCAACAATAGGTGGGACGAAATTTTGCACTCGTCGCCAATCGGAGAGCGGTAGTCGAGGTGTGAGCACGTCAATTTGTTTTGTGATGGCGTCGAAGGAATATATTCTTATATGGTGTAAAGATGACTAAAAAACGTTACCCATGTACTCGAAAAAGAAAACATGTCAATGAATATATTATTCTTACTAATATAACAATAAACATAACATTAAATGAACGCATGTTGAATTTTTATGACAAATTATATTTCGGTCGGCACGCGTGATTTGCACAATCCACGCGTCGCATAGTCACAATCTTTTTAGATCATGCCGCAGCTGAAGTATAGCCTTTTGATAATGAAATATTTTGGGACACATCTATTTTGATGCCCGATAAACGAATTCTTTGATTTAAATTCAATATAGCAGGGTCCCACTATCTAGTTTTTTTTTTTAATATTCCTTGTTTATTTCGTTGGTTTATTGGTAGTGTGCAATAACGAATGTTAAAACGAAAAATTATTTAAAATATTACAGGAACTTTGAGGCACCGGAGTCTAATGCCTTGAGGCAGAACCCCTCCCCCCCTATACCTTTGGATGACTCGTCACTTCGTGAATGTGTGGATGAATGGCTTTATTACTAGAAAACTACATAAGGTAATCCCTGTACCGACATGGCAATGTATGATTCATTACTTTCAACCAAAAATGGCCTCCGATAGTTTTCATTTATGGCCATATTATTTAAATTATACCTAACAATTTTGCATTCGCCAATTACACCCTGTTAATAAGTCTGTAAGTCAAGCGTTTGTGGTCTTCAGTCATATGCATTATTAACCCAAGTAACCTATTTTCACCCCACTTTCATAATATATAAATTAATGGTATCATAGGTTTCAATATATTTCTATTATGTAGCAATATGTAAACAAACACGTAAGCAGAGCAGAAAAACAATGATGTAAAAATACGTGAATTTGCACATGCACATGTATTGCAATATACATACCTAAGTAGTGTTAATTTTTCATCTACATATGTGTTTATGAAAGAATCGAAATTGTATGAGCAGGCTCGTTTACGAGAGCCCTTTTGTTATTCAGATGCTGTCCACCAGTAAGACAATGCTGCTCTAAAAATATATCGATTTGGCGTTCGAAGACCTTTACAAGAGTCCAACATATAATTAGGTCTAAAACTACAGACCCATGCGTCAGAATGGATCTTTAGTAAACATTTCCTGCCATAATCTTATTAAAACTCTTATTACATTTGTCCATCTAAGCTAAGGCTAAGGTATCGTACCAAATAACAAACATAGTGGCCTGTCAGCCAAGTGGATAACCGCTCGACAAATGCCGTAATACAGTAATATCAAAGGAGCACTAAACGCCCACAGGGACGCACTACAGTTATGTCGATGTACATGGCAGCAAAGAACTGGGGACCGAGTGGAGGGAACTAGGGGAGGCCTTCACCCAGCAGTGGGCCGACCCCGGCTGATGATGATGATGATGTTAAACAAAAATAAATCGACTACACTTCGAGAAATCTTCGAACGATTCGTTTCATATTTTTTTTCACTTGGAGCGATGAGCTTTTATAATAATGTTGCATAGCAGTAATTCTTCTAGTTTAACATTTAATTTAACCGCTACTACAGGCATATTTTACTTTACAAGCATGCCAACATTATGAAGAATAATAATCATATACACTTAATTAAAAATGTAATTTGAATAATTCCGAATAACATGATCGGAAATTTCGTATAGCGGTTGCTTATCCCAAATTCAATTGAAGTCTACCAACGATAAAAACAATGACGGTATGTATTAGATACACTATCTACAATCATGTCCAGGGGACACAGAATTAATGGGAAATGAAATAGATACCTAACGGATGTGGAGTAACAGGTAACTGATCTCGAGTGTTGAAGAATATGGGATAAATTTAAACACGTCAAGAATACGTCATTCTAAACTTGTCCTACGTTATGAAAACTGCTCTCGGTATATTTGAAGGTTCCAACACACTATTTATTGCACGCTTATAATCATTTGTGTTTCATTTTCGTAGGACACGCACAAATTCAAAACCCTGCTTCTTCAAAATGTAGTGTATAGCTATAACCTATCTAAATTCTATTTATTAATCTGTTCTGTGAGCATGTCCAATCCAGATTTATTTCATAATAACGCCTATTTAGAATATGAATACTGTGGGAACAGCCTCCGTGTCATCTACAATAGGCACGCCGCTTCCAGTGGGCTTAGCACCTAAGAGTATCGTAAGTGGGCTTACAACCAGTCAGTGCCTCCCTAAACCCACCACAGCATATATACGATATAATAATATTTTAGAAACGTCAGATATGCGAAAAATGGTTTAGTAATTTCAATGCCATTTTAGATTTTTTTTCTCAATAATGGAGGTTGCCATATGAAATGCAATTTTAAATACAATCGCACATCTGTTAAACTGTGATTATCATTCACAGATTTATGACGATTAAAATACTTGCCACAAAGACGCGAATAATAAAAAATGGCTAATTTCTACATTATTATGCTATCGGTGTCTGTGATCGTTCTCGATTTAAAGGCTCGGTCTGCTCCTCGCGTATAATATTGTAAAACCAGCGCATATACGCGATCAATACCGAGTATCAGGCAAAATTTTAGTAAAATCTTCCAACAAAATTGCATTGTATAATAATTAATTAATTATTTCCCATCTTCAATGACAAATCTTATCACAATATTAGATACGATGTGTGTACCTAATAAATTAGAATAAGACTAGTGGCACTTTGATATTATAAGCGTACCTAACTGTCAATTTTTTGTGGAAAGACATAAATAACTACTGTTCTGAAACACCTGAAATAATTAAAAAAATATATCGAACAGTTTCATTCTTCTCATTAAATTTGTTGGTTTTATATTTTTATGTTGAAATTCCTTTTCCATGCTTATCTCTTGGTCATGGCCCCCATATCCTAAAGCGGTCCCCAGGCCTAGTGTATGCCTATGTTTGGCGGGCCCCCCTATCTATCGCTAAGCTTAAAACCCGTGTTATTTTCTACTAATACAATAGTGATCTCCAAATGGTATTCTGCAGAACTGCAGGGTTCAGTGTAAGATTAAGGGTTTTCCGAGATTTTTGGCATTTTTAAATAAATCAACTTGAATTGTCGGCACGGTATCATATTATGAAGCAATGATCGTGACCCCCTTTTGTGATAGCCAAGTAACATGCGGCCTTTCGCCGTATTGGATAAAATAGTCGTTTTTATTAGCCAGGAAACACACTAAAAATAATTATAAAATAAAATAGCGCTGCAGGCGACTTTTTTACGATTAGCGTGAATTTGTATTGTATGTTTATCTCGCGTAAGTGATCGACCCGCCACGCTGGGCCCGTCCTAAGCACGGGCCCCCAGGCTAGAACCCTGTCAGCCCCCCCCCCCCAAGTGAGGGCCATGCTCTTGGTAATCGTATGTTTTTTTTCGAGTCAAACACTGATTGGTTATCACATAAGTGTTTATAAAAGTATAAAAGGAAAATTTCAAAATATTGCAAAGATGACAAAAGTCCAGGTAAGTTGTGCCGATCCCAAATCGTCTCATTCCCTACCAATATTAGTATATGGTTACTACAATAAAATAATAAGATTGTGTATTATTTATAGCGCATCAGCTCTACTAGCAGACACGTAAATTTCATCTTCACGTATAACTACGCCATAGACAGACCAGCGTTTTAATCTTGATGTCTTCGAATGTAAAATGCAATAAAAATATATTACATTCATTTAAAGTTTCCTCTGTAATTTCCATTTACAAACGTTTTTTTTTAATATTACTGTCAAATGGATGGAGTTTTGTATTTAGATTTTAATGATTACATTATTTTCTTATTTATGATGGTGAGACTTTTTTTACTTATATATCAGTAGTAATAATGTCGTGGGTCCCAGTTGCGGATCCTTAGTCTGGCGGCAAGTACACATATTGTTTTTCAATTTGTGTATGAGTCAGAGTATGGACCTAATAGGTTGAGCAAGTGGCTAACATCCATTTCTCGTAGAAATAAAATTTGTTAATACAAACTACACTCTATGGGGGTCCATATGATCCACTCAGGATCAAACATGGTAAAGTAGTAGTAGTATTAACTCAACTGAGCATGCATAAACCCTGAACAAACTAGACCAAGATACATTAATTTTATGATTGTATGCAAACAAATGAACATTGTTAAAAAAAGCTGTACGAAAGAAAAAAATGTTTCCAAACATTTGCGTAGGAAGATTTCAAATGTTTAGATAAAAATGTCTATATTTTTCTGTTTTCCGTCGCGGATGGAAACTACTCGTATTTGCAAAAATACTGACAAACACACAAGTGTGCTCTTGTTTGAGGGAATCCTTTAAGGAGTGTTTCATCAGAAGTAGCGAAGCGTGGTCTCTTGAAATTTTGTTTTGATTAAAGAACGCAAATTTGTATGATATCGTCTGTCCAAACTACATTTAATTTGATAGCAATGTTTGCGCAGCTGTGGAAGTGCGATAATTTCAAACAAATGTTTGTGCATGGACATTAGCGATGGGACAGATGATTATAGACACTTACTTATATACCTATCTAATTTGTTCACCGACAAACCATCCCAATTAAAGCTTTTAGAACCCAGATTATTTTAAAGCTTCGGTTCCGGATTCAATACCAGTGGAGAAATCGAAAGGTGAGTCAGTTCCAACAAGTAAAAAGTCGGAACCCCTGTTCCAGGGTTGTGTTCAGGTACTTTAAATACCTAGTTACTTTATACCTACGTATATTATGGGTGTTTTATGTTTTTTTTTAAAATTCAACAAGTCTTTAGGTAGGTACGAGTACTATCTTTTTCAATATATTCTTACCAGCTGGAGCATAAGGACATGACAATTTGTAGACATTCAATTACATTAGTAAAAAAAATTACAATGTACAATCACAATACATAGTATAGGTACTTATATCAATTACAATTTTTGCAATAACTGCAGCATATTGTGTGAATGATGATCGAAAAAATAAGAAACATAGAATCTCCGAAACTCCGTCATTCTGAAAGGGTTCCGATTCCCCAATAATAACAAATGGGTTCTTATTTTTCCAGGGTTCAGTTCCGGTTCCATTTCCACCTCTGATCTCAACCCGTCGATCACCCACTCTAACACGCCAAACCATCCCACCCTTTCTTTTGTCTGGTGTTTACTCACCACGATTTCTAGGGTGGCGATATAAGGAAACAATATAAATACTTGTATACCTACCTAAATATTAAAGATATATTTAATATTTACGAAATCACTCCCTTACTAACAAAGTTTGGAGCCTGCGGCCTACTTTGTCTTTTGTTTTACACGGTGAGTCATTGCTTAGCTTAGACAAAGTAACAATACAATTGAAACAAAAATATCATTTTGTAAGTAACCCCCTAGGGCCTAGGTACATATATAGAGTCTTCCAATATGAGCAACGGAAATAGTTTTTGAATTAAATACATTAGTAATTATTCGAAAAGTGATAGTATTATTGGTTCGTTGTAAAGTACAATAAATAATGTTGGGATTATGACGTATGGAACAAAATATCAGACAAATTAATGTTCACCACGGCTCTATTGGCAAACTCTTAGGCCCGTTTCAGACGGACACCGGTGTCGCGCTCGATATAATGTGGGAGGCCTTTGTATTCGAATAAAGACGCCTTTCTATTATGTTTATGAATGCCCCAGAGCTAATGAGTCAACGCGTGTCCGGTACACTTTTCCATCGGCCGCTAAATTCTCAAGCCGCCGATACACTTGTTTTTATTACCGCAGCCAGTTTTATGTACTAATTTATAACGCTAAATTATGCGTTGACTCATTAGCTCTGGGTCGTTCATAAACATAATACAAAGATCCCTTTATTCGAATACAAAGGCCTCCTATATTATATCGAGCGCGACACCGGTGTCCCGTCTGAAACGGGCCTTACTCTTTTTAATTGTCGGTCGACTGTGACAACTACTGACAATTTTATTATTACACATTAGCCGCCTTTACTCAAGAATTGTTTGTGTCCTATTGGCATACACAACATGCAACTTCAAAAAACCCTAAAGAAATAAGTCACATGGTCATGGTATCAAATCATACGATCGTGTTGGCTAATTCTGATTCGCATTTCTTGAGATTACACGACCTGGTAATTTTATTATCCTTGCAACAACGTGAGTGAGAAGGATTTGGCATTACATTCTATACGATATGCTAATGCGATGTACGTACTAATGTTCGATAAGTATGGTTTGGAGCCGTAGTCTGTATGGGCGACGTTGAAATGCGGTCGCCAAAAGCTACATTGCGCGAAGCTACAAAAGCTACAAAAGCGCGAAAAATTCCTCTGCCTTGCTTTCTGACAAGTAGGGTTTATTCGAACCTGGGACCCACGATATTATAAACCGATGCGTAAGCCGCTCGGCCGTCGTGGGACGCCTTAAAAATCGACCAAAATGGACCCGGCCTCAGTGACGCCCCGAGACAAGATGCCGCCCAATCTTTTATACACTATTTTTTATCATCCGTACACTATAGTTTTTTGGTCACTAAGGTCGTCGAAGGACAATGGATGTAAACTAGACATCGCGAACACGACAAAAAATACAGTACTATTAAACCTTTTATGTTAATTAATACATTCTGTTTCCATCCAGTGAGCTGAATTTTTAATGAGAAGTTATTTTCGTTATTAAGTACTAAGTTTACGAAGCTATTTCTATATACACCAAATGATTCTCCTCGATTTGCCGCCCTTCGAGTAACTGCCGCCCCCAAGCGACGCTCAATCTGCATACCCCCACGGGACGTCACTGCCCGGCCTAAAACATTGACTGCCACGGGCATAGGGGAGGTAGTAAGGACCATATTACATTTCCCCTTGTCTAGGGATGCTCTTCTTCAACATCCTTGAACAAAAATATATAATCTAAAGTCTAAACTAAATCACGAAAAATAGTAATAAATAATATTGTATCTTAGGTATCGCCGGATGATTCCTCCAGTTAACAATAATGATTATTATCTTCCACTGCACAGCTGAAATCACACGCCAATCTCGAATCAATTATGTGGCTCGTTTCTCACTTTTTCTTTATATTTTTACATATTATTATCGCAGCATTTTTCTCTCGCCATTTTAATGGGAGCGCACGGTTTTGATTTCGCCTCAAACGTGTTGTGTGTCTTATTATTTATTGCTCCTACCTCAAATAATTGTCTATTGTTTTCGTAATGGATCTTTTGATGTTCTCAATAATTGAAGGTTCGGTCAGCCGGCGTTTTCGACAGATGTTTTCGTGTTTTTTTTTTAACCGTTTTGGGATATAATCAAAATTTCCATACCATGTGAATTATGCAAATCTGGATATATCCATAATGTATTTAATGTTTTTGTTGTACCTAAACGACGTTGTTGTGTTTCAAGAATAAGCCGGCTCTCACATCAAAATTCGTCCGCCTGCAACGCGTCAAATACGTCGATGTAACGTCATTGTTATTCACGAAACACAAGTTGCCAATAATGGAGCTCTGCAGATTAGTCGAATGCGACATCTTTATTTGAAAAAAAAAAACTGTTACAATCGACATGTTGCATGCGTCTCGGGCTGCTAGTCTCGAAGTGCACGCAAATGAATACCTACGAATTGGTCATTCCTATACCTGCTCGCCGATCGCCGCATCCAAATATCTATACGTTTCGAAGGAAATGTGCGAGTCCTAGGTAGATGTGCGCGATCTTCATATGCAACACCAGATCGACGTTCTTGGAAGGTTTGATTTATGGCTGTGCGGCAGACGAGGCGAGTTTAGATGTGAGAGCCGGTTAAGGGGTTGATTTTAATGTTAGTTACTTTTTCCACTGAATTGTATCTTAAATACTAGAACAATAGGTTAGCTATTTTTTATTAGCCTATGAAACTTTTATACGACGATACGTCGGAAATTATTTGTAAATTTGATTAATTGGTTTCTGTAAATATGTAATAATTACCTTTTTAAACCTTTTTTATGCTATTAGCGTGTTTTAGAAGTCATACGTCATACATTCACTTCACATTTACCATATGTGGACTTATCAGCTTTGAAAATGTAAGCAACAATAAATTGTTTAAATTTGCATGTTAATAATATTAATTTACTAATTACCGAACATCTATTTAGTAGATGTTCGGGTAATTAGTAAATAGATTCTATTATATACCTACCTACTTCATAGATCGATTCAGTGAACAAAGATTTCTCCCAGCTAAAAAAAATCAACTTTCAAATCGACGCATATAAGATTAATTTTTAGGAAACATTCTTTTTCATTCTTCTTCTGCGCGTCTTTTCAGATCGTCAAAACTCCTCGACAGTTACGACTTGTTCAGTCGAATGAACTGCATGAAGGACATATCAACAAATTATTTTTTCATTCCAGTGGGTCTATTCTATACTTATCGACCGCTTAAGTATTAAAATGATAAATACGATAAATACTAGGGTAGGTTTGTATCAAAGTATTAGCACGTATTGTAACAATTACAATAAATTGGTTGTAATTGTTGCAATAAGTGAAATATTTTAACAGCACCTCTCTTGCTGCTGTTAACATAAAACACTTATTGCAAAAAAATTGCTACTTATTAGCCAACTTATTGTAGGTAATTGTTACAATAAGTGCTAATACTTTGATAGAAAACTACCCTAAGTTTGATAATATTTATCACGTTATCACTTTAGAGGTCGATAAGTATAGAATAGAGTGAATAGACCCACAGACGTGCTTATTCTTATATGATGAATATTATTTGGGACTTGAAAGAGTCCCCACTTTAGAGTGTGGTGAGATTCAGACGACAGAGCACATGCTGGGAGTCGTGCAACATGTATGCCTTCCCCAAGAGCGTACTTCAGTGAAACGGTAAATAATTTTCAACAGTAGGTGCGACGAAATTTCTCACTAGTCGCCAATCGGCGACCGACAGTCGAGGTGTCCGCACGTCGATTTGTTTTGTCATGGCGTCGGATGAAAATATTCTTAAATCGTGTAAAGATGACTAAAAAACTTTACGTATGTACTTAAAAAAGAAAACATGTCAATGAATATACTATTATTATTAGTACTTACAACTAAGTTAACACCCACGGTGGCCGCGCGGCTAGAGCGTTGGACTATGATGCCGTGGGTCTCAGGTTCGAATCCTGGGTCTGGCAAGTACACATATTGTTTTTCAATTTGTGTGTGAGTCAGGGTATGGACCTAATAGGTTGAGCAAGTGGCTAACATCCATTTCTCGTAATACAAACGTGTTAATACAAACCTCTACTCTGTGGAGGCCCATATGATCCTATTAGGATCGGACATGGCCGGGAAAAAATATAACAATAAACATAACATTAAATGGACGCATGTTGGATTTATATGACAAACGTCGTTTGCACAATCCGCGCATCGCCTACCCACGATCTTTTTAGACCATGTCTCGACTGAAGTATAGCCTTAAGGAGTTTCAGTCATGGCAAACTAAGCCCGAGGCTGGTGCGCGGATTGATTTCACGACTCGGTGGTCGGTGACCTATTCTGTGATTTTATTATTTTTAGTTCTTACTATCCGTATGTTTCATCAGACGGGATTATAACGCCAATTAGAAAAAAAAAAAGTACTAATTATATTTAAGTACTTTTAAATAACATGAGCATTTAATTTTCTTTAGGTCACTACATTCGATTAATAAATAATACACTTTCAGTCTTAAATTTATTTTAAATCCATTATTTATGAATTGTGTTCTTTTGTCTTTTCATAAATTGAAAAATGGAATGAAAATCTTTTAATTTCTGACATGCAACACTATCTATTTGGCTTTATAAAACGATTACGTACAAAACAATCTCACCTCCACGAAACATTTTGTTTTTGTTAATTTTTGCAATGTATTTATTGCCCGCCTAACCGCATTGGACATCATTGCGTCGTCCGACTCTTCCAATAACCGGAACGATAAAAATGTAAATTAAACATATGAATGTTCAAACGCGTGTTTTCATATTAAGATATATATATTTCAATAGATCATGTTAAATACAATCCATAACGCACACATATGGCTGTTCCATGAATGAATTCAGAGCAACACGGAATAGAAACGTTCGCAAAAACAATAATCGTCTTTATGACAAATGAATTACTCTTCATTCATTCCTCGTTTAATATTTAAAAAAAAAACTGTAATACTGGCAATGTCTAGAAAGCGAGGGAAAACACAATGCATCAGATAGGTATAAATTTTACCTAGAAGGTAAGTATGTAAATCAGCATCTTTTTAATAGACAATAATTAATAATATTTATTTCACTTTCCTCATGATTTTTTTGTAATGGTCATAAACAAAACTCCAATAATAGTTTTATTATTCTTGAATACCTTGTTACAATCATGGCTTTCCTCGATTCTAATTCTCGTCATCCATTATTCCGTTTTCTAGCAGTCTAGCCATATAATTATTCCTGTAGGTAGATACATAACGCCAGACAGCTCCAACGCTTTATCGTATTCTATCGATCCAGCGGAGTCGCGGTTTTCCCAACTTTCTAGAAGACATCTTCGAGTATTCATTGGCAGTGACGTCCCTAGATAAAATGCCGCCCCTAGGCAGCGCCAAAATGCCGCCTCATTTGTTAATACATTATTTTTATCATCCTTTCATGAGTCCAATATCTAAGAAATGTGTTGTATACATTACTAACCAAATATCAGACTAATTTTATTATTCGCAATTCTGCACGTGTCGTTTCTGGTCACCAAGGACGTCGAAGGGCAACGTAAGTAAACTAGATATCGCGAACCCGACAAAACCAGTGAACTGATTTTTTAATGGAAAGATATTTTCGTTGTTACTAAGTTAAGGTACTTAGCTATTTCCAGGGTTCGAAATGGAACGGAGCGCACCGGAACGCCGTTCCTGTTCGTGAAATCGGTAAAATTATTGCTCCGTCTCGTGGAAAAAAATATTTGACCGTATAATAGTAGATAGGCCATATAATAGAAAATCTAACACACTTATTTTTATGAAATACACATTAAATTTGATAACTATGTCTTCTAACTATGATAACTATGTATTGTTCTTCAGAAAACTGTCGAGTGCTCCGGTTCGTAAACTTTTTCACTTCGAGCGCTGGCTATTTCCATATATTCCAAATGATTTTCATTGATTTGCCGCCCTTCGAGTAACTGCCGCCCTCAAGCGACGCTCAATCTGCTTACCCGCACGGGACATCACTGTTCATTGGATTCGAAAAAACAGTCAGTAGGTAACTAAGTCGTTATCGTAAAATTGTCGATGCTCAGAAAAGATATCTAACCGAATTTGGTAATTATTAGTGATTTGCATGAAAATTACTGACATCCACTATATTGATTCCTCTTCGGAGATTCGCCGGAACCGACTTCGGGTGGTCTTTTAACTGGGAGTTGCTTCAATTTAAAATGTATTAAATTTGTATGATTTAGTTGTAGGTATTTTATGTATCTGTCATTGTAGATTGTAACATATCTTTACCTAGCCATCAGCCAGTGTCGGCATTCAGGTAAAGATAAAGCCATCGATTAGTAAAAATGGGTGATGATTACATAGTGTTGTCACTTGACGTTCATCTGAAGTCGTGCAGATACGAAGTTACTCGGTTCCTGTCCATTAGCAAGCCTGAAATAACAATCATAAGGAAATCTGCATTCTGATAATAATTAATGTGTACGCTTTAATCGTCCTCTTTACATACATATCATCCGCCCCTACATTCATAACACTAGATAGACATACATTTTATTACCACATATTAAAAAAATAGACGAGTAAAATTTGTGTTTAACAGCTGATCGTACAACACTATGTACGGGAAGTAAATATTGAATACAATTATAATAATTTGCTACACAGGGTTCCTCAAATGTATTGTCGAGGAAACACACAAAAAAAGAATAAAGTTTGAAATATCATGTGATATTACTACGTGCGAAGTAATTATTTTTTGGCCTTTTTAAATAATAGCTGCTCGCAAAACATGTTGGGTGACTTACTGAGAGACTGGTGGTTTTGGGTAGCCTCCAGGGAAGGCGAAGTAGACGAAGAGCGTCGGCGCACTGGAGCGACCAAGTGAATGAGCTTACTGCAGTGACGTCCCGTGGGGGTAGGCAGATTGAGCGTCGCTTGGGGGCGGCAGTTACTCGAAGGGCGGCAAATTGAGGAGAATCATTTGGAATATATATAGAAATAGCTACCAAAACTTAGTAGGTACATAATAACGAAAATATCTTTCCATTAAAAAAATCAGCTCACTGGTTTTATCGGGTTCGCGATATCTAGTTTACTTCCGTTGCCCTTCGACGTCTTTGGTGACCAGAGACGACACGTGCAGATTTGCGAATAATTGCAGTCTGATATTTTGTTAGTAATGTATCTATACAACACATTTCTTAGATATTGGACTCATGAAAGGATGATACTCGTAAAAATACTGTCTAAAAAATTGAGCGGCGTTTTGGCGCTGCCTAGGGGCGGCAATTTATCTAGGGACGTCACTGGCTTACTGAGGGCAGCCTTCACTCTATCCTGAGAGAAGCAAAGGATCAAGAAGTGTGGAAAACACAGAACAGATAATAAATAGAATACCAATAGGCTATATTCAATACGCCGCATGGTGAAGCAGGTTTTTAAATGTGTGAGTGTCCTACGAAAATGAAGCACGCATTATGCACGTGCAATAGTGTGTGTAATACACCAGCATTTAATGAGCGTAAATGCATAAACCGAGAGCAGTTTTCAGTATTCGATGTTAAACGTATTCTAGACACGTGTGTAAGTTTAACCCGGGTTCATCCTTACTCGAGTCGGTTACCTGCTATCGCCTTACCCGTTGTATATTTCAGTTCCCATTATTTCTGAGTTCCCTGGTGGAAAGTCTTGGTCGCTCAGAATATGACTGAATTTCAAGATGGTCACGATTGTCAGCCATGAGGGAACAATAAAGAAGAAGAGAAACATGCTATAAAAGTATGTATACTAAGTGGCCTTAAAATTAATTTTGGCTTAGAACTGTCAACAGAAAATAAATGAAATAATCTAAATATTTAAACTTAATTTATTTTGAATTGATAATAAATGCTAACATCCACATTATTGACCCCCATCGGGAATTAAGCCGTAACAGGCTTCAGGCGGTTTTAAAGCCAGGACCTAACTGTAATTTATCTAAGATCAACACTACGTTGTACTCCATTAGGTGATTATTAATTGTATATTTTAAATTTGTAAATCATAATCAAATGTCTGCCCTATCGAATGTTAGCGTACCCAAAATTGTTAGAAGGGTACACAGACAGGGTCAGAGACACGTCGATCCCAGGTAAAATTAAAAGCGAGAAGGGCGATAATCAGATATTGTCGTCACATGCCACGCACCTGAGGTCACACAAGTAAGAAGTCACTCGGCTACATGGCCCTTAGGCATAAAGTCCACTAAAGTAGGCTTGCGGGGCGCTCGCGCATTTTCTATGTAAATCATCGAAAATACAACGTAATCAAATACGCCAGCGCACACTGGATTTGACGACACATTGTGCCCGCCTGCCCCATGAGTCACCGTTTTTCGCTTCTCAGCGATACGAATTAACGAAAATACAACGTAGTCCATTCATTGAACACGGCAAGCAAAATCACGCTCCTCGAAGCGTCGTCGACAGACGGGCGAGAAGCCATTATATAAGAACAGTGAACTCTTTGTTTAGTTATTGCGTGTCCGATATTAATTACAAGCCCCGAGAAATTTAATAAAATTTTATTGCTTTGTTATGAGAGACGCTGATAATAATAATTATTTTGTGCTCCTTGAGCCCCTTATTACATAGGTGAAGGATAATGCGCGGGTGGGAGGGGGCCTACTCAGTAGTGAGCGCACCGAACGCTTTTTTGGTGGGCTTTATGCCTTAGCCTTACTAGGTGCCGGCTGCATGTATAATAATTATATATATGTATTCATAATTATGGTCATAAACTGTAATTGTCGTTTTCCTGTTCCTGTCCAAAACAAACCGCCCCGTACCACATCATACGAATCGCGTGGCTCTGTGCTTGGTTATAACACCTCATCAGTTTTTTTATATGCCTGTGAATGTCACAGGAGCGGTTCCCCATAACTGAGGTCACCACGCATTGAAGTATGCTTTGATTTAGTTTACAAGACTTTAAACTACGAGTGCCTACCGAAAAGACGACCACGTAGAGCTAAAAATGGAAATATGTGAAATGAAATGCTATTACAAAACTGCTGTCACATTCGCAGTAGGATGCAGCAAAATTCTAAATGTAACGAAGTCATGCAAATATAAAGAACAATCCGTGTAAAATACACAAACATTGATTTGGTGGCACATCGGGGCACCTCGCCTCGGCACACTAAACCAACGCGGCACATATTTTGTGAAACGCTGAGGTATGCGGTAGGCGTATTCAAAAGAGTTCGCTTACCAAATAAACAGTGCATGTGGGTGCAGTTTTAATGGGATTATTATTTTTTAATAGCCCGCTTTAATTGGTTCATTATTACAACGATTCCTCGGACCGAAGGTAGTTTAAAATAAATTGTTGTTTCATCGTCCATGCGTCGTGGATTTATTAATTGACCTTTACTTCATACAAAATATACGATATTATTGTGACTGGTAATATTGATTGACTTAATGGGGTGATGTCTGTCGTATCAAGCTCGGGTACGTTTACGGTTCACGGGTACGACCAGCGCGGGTAGATCAATGTAACTGGCAGAGCACACTGGAAGAGTGCAAGAAGCCGTGCGATGCGCGTATGGCGCAGAGGGCCTAAGGCATAAAGCCCATCAAGACGGACGTAATAAGGGGCCCAATAAGCACAAAATAATTATTATTACAGCGTCTCTCATAACAAAGCAATAAAAATATTATATTATTTCTCGGGGCTTGTAATTAAATATCGGACACGCAATAACTAAACAAAGCGTACACTGTTCTTAATAATGGCTTCTCGCCCGTCTTATCGACGACGCTTCGAGGAGCGTGATTTTGCTTGCTGTGTTCAATGAATGGACTCCATTGTATTTTCGTTAAATCGTATCGCTAAGAAGCGAAAAACGGTGACTCATGCGGCAGGCGGGGCACAAGGCGTCGTCAAATCCAGTGTGCGCTGGCGTATTTGATTACGTTGTATTTTCGACGATTTACGCGCCACTTGTAGAAATTTTGCGCGAGCGCCTCACTCGCTGCGTCAATGGGCTTTATGCCTAAATGGCATTTGCTTTTCATGCGTCTCGCTCCACGCGCGCATCGCATGCCCAGTCGCAGTGTGCTTTGTCCCTAACACGGGTTCGGCTCCGGACCCCCCTCCCCGGAACGGAAAATTACAAATAATTTATGTGAATGAAATATTACTTCTTATTTTATTTTAATTTATTTTAGGACCTCATGACTGAGGATCGTGATCCGGATGAATTACCTATCAAGGCCCCACTCCTCTCAGTATTGTACCTAGCTAGTATCTTTTAAAAAAAATACCTAGTTAACTCTGTCGCAATTAGATAGGACACAGTATAGTGGTCAGTGTATATGGGCGCGAATTTCGAGGGGCACAGTTTCAAATCCTGGGTGGCGTATTTTTGTCAATTTTTTTTCTAGTGGTTAAGTATACCTATATCAATTCTCGGAAGTGTTTTCAAATTATGTTTTGTTATGTAGGTAGGTGAGTACATTTGTCTTTAATTATCTGCAACGCATGAGAAAAAAACAGGAGAAAATGTATTAAACATACACGTATAAACGCAAATTCTAAATTTGAAAAATCAAAAAACAAAATTATATTATCTATAGTTTGACAGCTGCTTACAATACGGTATTAGAATATCGAGTGATTAAAATATCGAGAAATTAGTGTGTTATCCAGGAGAAGCTAATTATAATGGCGATAGGGTGCTGTAACATACTGACTGCAACTTAATGCAACATACACAATCAATAGAAACATAATGGATGAGGAAGAAACATCAGCTGTTTTGAGCATCGTCGCTTGACAAATGTACGACTCCAGCGATAGAGTGCTCGGTAAAGTCAGGAGACTCTACAAAGACTCCGCCAGGCAGAAGCAGCAGCTCACAAACTAATAATTGGGTCTGAAACACCAGGACAAAGACAGAACATATACGTAGACATAATATGAGAATGTTAACAAGTGGTAATATTTGCTGGTTTTTAAATAGATAATTAAATACATACAATGTAATATAACATGGAATCAATATATTCTCGAATCGTGAGCAGCAAAGCCATTGTAGGCATACAGTAGCTTTCCATTTTCATCAATAATTAATACATTCCGCTATAAATAAATCAGCAATTCACATAGGTAAACCCATAATGTGTGTATTTTGATAAACAATGCGGAGTGGTCTAGTTTCAGCGATCGCTTCCGCAGTCGGGAAAAGTCATGGGAAATGTGTCAGTCACTTCCAGTGGCAATAGTCGCATGCCAGGCTACACCACTAGTTTAGCCACGTTTTCTTAACGGAATTATAGTACATTTTAGAGAAAATTGTAGTACGTAATATATCTTTACAATTCTGCTGCAATACTAGCTGTACTAAAAAGGTATTGATGAAAACTGAAGTGACCAGTAAATAATCAGCTGTCCAAATTTTAAATTTATTCTGAAACATTTTTTCAAAAAGGCGTTTTATTCTTTTTAAAATATAATATACAATCTCCTACTAGACATGCTTGTACAGGGTGGGGCGTGGGGACTTCCTTTTTTAAAAACAGCATGGGAAGTTAGTGGGGGTCACAGAGGGGAGAGGAAGAGCTCAATGAGATTTAAGGTTTGTCGTTTATGTGTATGTTATTATAACCCGACAAACATCATGTGAGCTGCTGGTTGACACCTCAGCAAACGACGTACTTGTGTTGTCTGACGAGGCACATTTTCACCTTAGTCGCTTTGTTAACAAACAGAATATGCTGGTACTGGAGTGAAACAAATTCCAGGGTACTTCATGAGAGACCCCTTCATTCGGGTCGTGCTACGGTATGGTGTTCAATTTCAATAGTAGGAATCATCGGCCCCTAGTTTTTTCAAGAAAACGGTTGTGCTGTAACCGTGAATACAGACCGTTATTTGACGATCCAGGAGTTTTTTTTTTGCTTGGTCTCGACGAAATGGAACTGCACAATGTGTGGATTCAGCAAGATGGTGCCACAGCCCACACCGCCAAGATGTCAATGGATTTTTTGAGACAAGCCTCCCCCAGGTGGCTGATTTCCCTGAGAGGGGACGTAAACTGGCCTGTATGGTCGCTCGATTGACCCCTGTGATTATTTCCTGTGGGGTGATCTCAAATCCTTAATAGCAATTTTATTTTAAGGTCGCATAATTGTTGGGTTTTTATTTTCCCCATGGTAATTATCCAATTCTTGGAAATTTATGCATGAAATAAACAATATTTGCTATTGACATTTATCCAATAAATGTATTATTCATTTGATATCACTAAACTTGGAGCATTACTGTCTGCAATGCTCCACGAACAATGCCACAATTTTAGATCCCAGTCATATACGGCCATCCCTTTCTGACACGACAGCTCACAGTGAACTGTGCGACGGTGAAATTTAATACGTATATCGTATAATGTACACGTAGCCGCGGGATTTTTCATTCGCACCTCGCTATGATAAAAATAGGTTACCAAATGAGTGTTGCCGTAAGAACGTATAATTTTCCGTGTGGGAAATATGGAATAAACTTCAACATGTGTTAAGTTAAAGAATATGTTATTTTCAATAGTTACATGTGTCCATAATATATAAACGAAATGCACATTCAATATTGGTTATATTTGAGGACACTCGGCATGCTTTGTATTTCTTGGGTTTTATGGCATAACCGATAGTATTTATAGCGTTTCATTTCGTTGGTCCGCTTTAAATTGTACGCGGACAAAAATTATAGTACAAATACCATAACTATAGTACGGTTGAAAACATTGTACGACTCGGCAGAAGTAGCATGCGACACGAGTCACGTGCCGCGGGATGCACAACTATTCTTAGGGTTGCCAAGTCAATTCCGGCACACATTGCCCAAAACAAGAATTTAAAGTATTAGGTAAATATGTAATTATTTTCGCAATACCTCTACTCAATAAGACCTGACGGAGAATATATGAATATCAGTGGCGTGCGCCTCATAGATGCTATATACAAGGAGCATCCGCAGAAATAATCGATAAAGTAGTATTACATGTGTTTTTAAATATAATCAGAACTATCTAAATGCAACATCACATGAAATAGGTACTACATCATCAGCCCCTTCGTCAAAATTAGATTAGTCATCCTACAATGCCTACAAGAAAAATTCACCACAAGTCACTGAATAACATAATTTTAAGGTTTAACCATTTTGTCTAACGTTAACCCATTGGGTTCTTGCACTGGATGTAAATGTACTTTGATAAAACACTGTGCCTGCTAGCCAGTTGTGAGTTGAATCCGAACATTCGGCTTAAAATAGATCAGAACAGCATTCCTTTACGATGGATCAAAAGTAAGCATTCAACACTCGCCAATTATAATATTACATTCGCCCAACAGCTGGTAAACGAGATGGCCATCTTGTTATCATAAACTATTAATTAGTATGTCACTTAAATGGAGATAAAAAAACAATAAACTTTGTGAATTAATAGGTAAGTACCTACTTATTATGAAAATAGTTGTATGTGATAAACTGATAAATGCATTAAACTATGTGTACTTTCTTAAAATTCCAGGTGATTATGCGTCGTGGATATGATGCAAACGATGATTATGGACAGAAACATTCATTCCGGGATTATCCTATAAAATCCGGGACGGTTGGCAACCCTACTTCTACGCTACACGCGAAGTTCATTAGCCGTGAACTTCATTCATGGATCAGTATTGTTCTACAGTGGCGTCACAAAATTATATAGAGCCGATTTAGATTGGGTCCAATCGGAATCCTTTTTATAATGTAAAATAAATGCAGAAAAAAAATCATAAGATTGTAAAAATATGTGTCCATAATGGTGTGCCAACTTGATGGTAACCTCCATCATGCGACTGCTAGATTAGTTGTGCCCGGTCTGATAACATATCTTCAAACGTCAACCCCTAATATAACAACAATGCTATATATTATATCAACGTAACGCCAATTTACAATAATGACCCTTATCGCAATGTAAGTTATTAATTCAATCGGTTTTTATTATCTATACTAATTTTTTGAAGTTATACTTCTTTTGGAGCGTTTGGGAAAACAGATCGGAATGTATTTTTCGCGTGTGACGCGCCGATGTAACGCTTTTTGGCGTATGACCGGCCGCGATGTAACACATATTCTTTTTTAAATGATTACAAATTAAGTATAAAATATTATCCACATCAAATGGGTATAAGCGGTATAAAATAACTACATAACCACTCAATAGGTATACTTATTATTATATGTCATCAGATTCATGGTGTGATTCTAGAAATGAAATACCTACATTGATATTTTTGCTGTGTCTACGTTGGTAGTTGGATTTTATGTGTTTATTTTTTTATCGTGTAGGTCCTAGGACGTAGGTACGTCCTCAAAATCAGTCGTACTTTTGGTCATCCACGACTAAAAAAACCGTTGACATCTTAGACTATAGATACAGGGTTGACATCCCTTGTAATTATGTAAGATAGTCAATACATAAATACACGAAATTGAATTAAACTAGGAAAATTAGCGAATAGGTACATAAAAAGCGGAATCATTCATTAAAATAGCACATAACTAATAATTAATTATTGTACAAATAAATGGTGGCTTATATACAGTGTTGCCAACTGGCATTCACAATAATATCGAAGAAAGGGTGAGAAAATATGTTAGATAGCAGAAAAAAATGTTAGATTTTCTCAAAATTAAAAAAATGTCTAGAAACTAGCATTTCAAATAATATGTTATAAATATTAACATTGTTATTACAAAAACAGGTTTCGCAGAATAATTTCGTGTTAAGTATACCTAGAAGTTACTACTAATAAAATTAAAAATTAATGCAGGTAAGAAATTTTGTATATAATATAAAATACATTGTGTATATAACATAATATATATGATTAATATAGTATAAAAGACCAGTATGTTTATGATGTTCAAGCAAATCTGGTTTACCTAATAGTCTAGCTTTATTATAAATTTCATATTCAAATTTCAAATTTATTTTACATATTATAATGCACATGACAAATTATAAATTCAAATCGTTCACGACATGACATAAGTAATTAAAATAAGTGTTCACAATTTTCAAATAAAACTACAGGGTAGTGACGCACACTTAATTTTCCGCCCCTGTGGGGGGCGCTCCCATAAGGAGTAGTGCCTCCCAACCGCTCGGTCTGATCCTGGTAGTCAATGTACCACCGGTTAGATGATTACGACCCTCGACAAAGCAGAACAATATTTAATATATGTAGAAGTCCCGCACTTTGCTCTGACAAGTCCCACCACTTCTCAGGGTGAACTGTGGAAGAGATAAGTCGGTCACAGACCATGTACATATAGATAATAAGATAATTGGATTAAATTTTGACTAAATATAATATGCTTAGGTAAAGGGTTAATTAAGATAGATTAAATATAAAATATGATTTGGTTGTAAGATAATTGGTAATGTATAATTGTAATATAATGGTTAATTAAATGTAATATGCAATGGGTTAGCGAAATAATAAAGTGGGACATATGGACGGGCGTTAATAGTATATGGTAATTAATGTAATTAAAGTAATATTAATATTAATCATATTATGTACATCGATATCACTATATGTTTGGTTGATAGACTGACATCCGTCAACCTTATATAAATGTGTAGCATATGGCGGTATCGGTGTGAATGGGTAAGAAATACGACCACCCCTAACGGATAAAAAGGCAAGATTCTAAAATCCGATATCAGTCTGTTTTGTGGATTCCGGGGGTCGCCTCTACGACGCTTTGTTGCCCCGGGACCCTTACGATCTCGTCTGCATAACTAATTAGAAATAATTAAGTTAATGTTAAATAATTAGTTAATAATAATCAAGTTAATTTTAAAATAATTAATTAATAATATTCGAATTAATTTTTAACTAATCAGTAATAAATGTGGTTATTTTGTGGACTTCGAGATATAAATAAATCAGACGTTTTTAAATGTTTTTTTTTGAATTTCAAGATTTAAATAAATGACTTTTCATAATTTACTTGTGAATGTCGGATGCGAACAATTCAGACCTTTTCCTTTTGGATAATTGTGGCTTGTAGACGTTAAATAATTTTGACATTCGACTTACTGTGATTGTTTAACGAGAATCTAGTTACATATAAACATTATTTCATTGACATTTGATTATAAACTTTTGAATAAAGGGTGACCATAAGTTAAATTGTGTAACAACATTGATAATACGAGGTTTAACCAGTGTTTTCTTGAGTTATCGACTTTTTTTCTCTACCGTAACTTCTTGGTTACTCCACATCTATGAGATTCCTGCCTGTTCCTCCATATTAATGAACCTCCACTTCCAAGTGCCTGAGCTAGTCAGGAAGTCGGAGGCCTTCAGTAGGTAATGTGAGTAAATAATACAATAATAACACAAGAAAAATAAAAGTACATGGAAGCACACAGAGTGAACTAGGTTGATAGACCCTATCTTAAAAACTCATAAAACGACATTCACCTAAATCCACCTCACGTAAGTGGAATATATATATCAATATCCGAAGCGATTTGATTAAACATAGTTATTGCTCTCCCAATTGGTATTACTAATGGCAGGTTAGTTCTGCACCTTGGGAGAAAAAAACCATAATATGGTATATTATGGTATATTCAATAATTCTAAGCTATCCTAAACGCCAAACCATAAAATGTGCAGGAAAGCGAAATTTAGAAATTACGAACCTATACTTAATTCGATTTTAGTTCTGTACCTAATATAGAAATATTTAAAAAAAAAAAAAAAAAAAAAGTGTTTCAAATTAAGTAGAATAAATTTTGGGAATTTTTTTCCAATTTAAAATTTATGAAAAATGCAATACATTGAAAGAAGAAGAAGAAGAAATGAAAATAATTGTTTCTTAAATTCAATATAATCCTATGCATTTAGGTTTATACAGAAATGTTGGAAAATTTCATCGAGAATCGATTGACGTAAAAAACGTATTTCGAAAAATTGCCGTTTAGGATAGTTTAGAAATTGAATACAACGGAATAACAACGGATGCACTCGATTTCTAAGTTTACACCAATTGTTTACTGTGTCGAATAACACTAAATTTAACGTCATACACCAGATGCGAGCTAGATACCTATTTAAAAATGCTAGATCTAGCAAGAAAAGCGCTAGTTTGGCAATACTGCTTATATAATTCAAACAAATTGAGGTCATAAATGGACGTAACTAAAATAAATCATGGCTTCGACCTGAGTTAACATTCATGAAACCAACCCAAGACTCAAGAGCCCAATAATTTGATGCTATAAAGCTTCTTTATACTTTGTAGGTATAATAACATGATAGCTAAGCTATGTCCCCAATTTTAATAATGGATTTTATGCATATAGATAAAGATAGTTGTGCGTGTATTGAGTCTTTAGAATTTTCGGAAAAGGTATAGTTTACCTGATAAAAGTTGATCGATGGCGTATAAAATGTCAACGATTGTCATAAAATATATAGGTACGTAAAAAGGACAATATACCTAAGGATGCGAATTCAATAATCCACAAGAACATGACGATGGAGAGGGGTCTAGGACGATTTGGCGCCGGGACAACCTACTGGAGGCCACGCAATTCGAAAATAAATATACGTTTGGTACTTATAGGTACTTTAAAAAAAATATTTAATATTATTATTTAAGTAAGTATATTTAAATTATTATATTTATATTTAAGAGTTGGTGAGAATTTAAATATGCACCCGTAAATAATGATTTAATCGTGCATATGTTTAAGTTCCAACGAAAAATAGTTTTTTTTATTTTATATAAAGCCTTAGGCATGTTAATTCTCAATCCGCAATAAAAAAAACATTATGTTAATAGTGAAGTGAATTAAAAATACTAAGTAGTAGATAGAAACTGATTAAAATTCCTCGTCTACGTTCTGTATACGTGTCTACGACAGTGCGGCGTCCAATTGTCCTGGCGTCCAGTTGTCCCATTCCCAATGGAGAGGCATGTATTAAAATATATAATTATTGTAAGCTTGCTAAAGCCGCGGTGACACGATCCAAGTTGACTTGGACCGAGCACACTCGTTCGAGACATCTTCATACTAATTATTCCTATCCAAGCTAGCTTGGATTAGTAGGACGCGGTCTGAGTAGCTTGGATAGGAGTAATTAGTTGAAGCTGTCCCGTATGAGTGCGCTTGGATGGCGCTCGGTCCAAGTGTACTTGGATCGTACTTGGACCGTGTCAACGCGGCTTAAGGAACAGGAACTTCACTCATCGTTGCTGTTTTCTTTCCCTGAATGCTGCCGATGGTTGACGTCCGTGTGGCCTTCTTCATAAATGGCTCACTGGCAGACAACCAGGTATATGACAATTGACAATGACAGCTACTGTGCGCCTCTATATTATATTGACTTCTACGTCAGTGTCATACGCTTTTTGCATGCCTGCGGTATTGCAACGGTTTTAGTTGCAGAAACGACCTCGGTGACATGTATATCTCAATATAGAGCCGCAGTCTAATCCAATTTGGACAGAATCATAAAATACCTACAACTCAATTTTATAATTTATTTTTTTTATTTGCAAACAAACAGTTGAATAGGTAGCTACATAATATATTACATTGAGTGTTACATATAGGATTAATAAATAGGTAAACAATACTATATTATAATAGTAAGAGAGTAAAACAAAACAATTGAGAAAGGTGTAAATTTCAACGATATAAGTACATATAAGTATATAAACCAATATACTACTTCTTCTTATTGTGCCATCCCCTAGCGGAGGTCGGCCACCATCAAGGGGATCTTAGCTTTGTCGTCTTCTACCCGGAACAGTTCAGTGGAGCTGCACTCGTACCAATAACGGAGGTTCTTAAGCCACTAATATACTACTAATAACAATAATTATAAAGCTATTGATGTAGGTACCACTGAATTTCTCCAAATATACAAAATATATCCTACAATCCTCTGGATACCTCAAGTACGAGTATCTAAAACAGAGACTGCATTACCTTTGTAATGCTTATTCGTCAGGTACTCAATTAAACGGCACTAACCTCTTTTGTCAGTCAAGCGACGATCTTAGCCACCGTTTTCAAAACAGAGGGTTCCCAGGGTCCAAATGTCTTGAGACAGGAATTCAGGAGACAGACAGTCGTATTTTTTCGCTTTATTAGACTCATCTAAAAGAGCTCCTGATACTGAGTTATTCAGGTGAGGTGCCGCGAGTGTATCCATCGCAGAGGCATCCAAAACCATCTTGTCAACAGACACCAAGATTCTCCTGGCTTGACGGAACCCCCGACGAAACCAAAGATCGACAGATCAGGGAAATCAATATAGTAGAAGTAGATGATGTCAGTAGGTAAGCGGTGTCATACTTGTAGATGTAAGCACAATGTAAATAGTATGTAAATTCGTTATTTTATACTTACTTAATATGATTCCATTGACGTTTTAAAGGGGAAGTATTAACCACTAATTATTTACTTATATTTTTATTTACTGAAATTCGTTTTCAAATAACCATGAGGATGCCCACGGGACCTCGTCGTATTAACTACCTGATAAATTGTATTGTATCACTCACGGCATGCTCCATACGTGAAAGAAAGCGACGATGTAAAACCCCGTGTTTTAAACTGAAATTTAGCTTCCCTTTACTTTCACGCAGTAGGCTCTTTGCACAGTAGAGAAACACTTCGACGATGAGTCCAAAGCATAGACTATAGATAGATATAGGTCCAAAGAGTGCACAAAAGACGACGTAGGTCGTAGACTTACCATTTTCCCGAGGGATGAGTATTTCTTGATAGTGAATGCTTAATATATTTTCTTCTTGAAGAATGACAAGGGGAGACTGCGGTAGATTACTAAAAGTTTTGATGCTGGATAGTTGGACAATGGACTTGTCTGTTCTAGAAGATACAGCGCTCTTCTCTCCCTGGCAGCGTAATACGCGATCGATATTAACTTAAATATAATTGACCCATTTATTTACGGAAAGAAAATTTGTTAGCCTAGCATTACAATATCACTTTCTAGGCCAAGTAAAATGCCAACATTGCCATTATAAATTATGCAAAATCCATGTATCGTTTTTAAAAATGGAATTTCCATTTTACTGCCATTAAAAATACTTACTGGCTCTTCCCATGATCACCACAGTGTTGGTTATCATTTCGAGCCTCACAGTGCGAAATCACGAAAGGTGGAAGTAGGTTGTGGAGATCCGACATAAATAATGCACACACACAAATTTTTTCAGACATTCTTTGTTGTTTTCATTGAGCGAAGTATACCAATTGCGGATATTGTTGGTTAGTTTAAAATAATTACAAGATAAAAATAACTTTTTATATACCTACAACGTTTTTAAATTTTCTGTTGAATCATATAAACTTGACTTGACTAGCTTAAACGATCAACAAAATTTGTACTTGATAGAAATAATACTGAAATGTCATTTTGACATGTCATATTGATTTCCATAGTAACGCACGTATATATTAATAATTTTGTTGCTAGGACCCCAGACCCCTAGCAACCTATAATGGTGTCGAAATAAGTTTTCATAAAAAACAGAATTAACTGAAAATTAATTCAATTCTTCTTAAAGATGGCTAAAAGTATTTAAAAAATGCATTGGCATCGTGTTCTGATATATTCTAAAAGTTTCAAATGTCTAGCTAGTCGGGAAGTTAGTTAAAAATCGATTGCAAGATTTGTACCGGACAAAGAACCACCGGACAAATAAGAATACTAGCTAAGAAAAACGTTGTAATGCAAGTAAACCATGCCTAAACCAAACCATAATAGATACAAGATATTCTTATACCTGTAAAATGTCTAAAATTATGAATGAAAAGATAGAATTTTTTTTATCTATTATGGTTTTGTTGGGCTTAAATGCCTTTTAAAAACTAACCAATACCATCAATTTGTATTATTAGTTCAATGAAAACATATAGGTATGGCTGACATAGTTTTACGTGCACTATTCATGTTGGATCTCCACAACCTACCTCTACTCTTCGCCAATGTTATGAGAGAGGGAAATTACCCATTGAAAGACGACCGCTGTAAAATTGCAGTTATACGGCATCACTGTAACGACTACAAACAGCGCCCCCCGTAAAACCACTAACAAGTTACATCATTAAATTCGGTGGATGTACGTTGCAGCGAAGAACTAGGAACCGAGAAGATTTGACACAACTAGGGGATGCCTTCATCCAGTAGTGGATCGACCCCGGCTGATAATGATGACTGTTTTAATAAAAAAAATGAGTTGATTTTAAATTCAAGATCACTGCAAGTGCAAGGTGTTGGGAAAATATAATATAGCATTAATCACAGCGTTCGTTTTTTTTTTGTTTCGGTCTGCAAACTCAGGCAGCCAACGACTTGTTTGCCCGTGAAAGTTTTTCAAAAAATGATTTGCATAATAAAGTTAACCAGACGGCTATTCTGTGTATCTGTTAAGAGCAGAGTTTCCAAAGCTGTGGCGTGAGCGACTTTGGGTGGTCTCCCAATAGAGCGCAGACTATTTTGAATAAAAATGTTTTCCCGGAAAACGACGAATAAACTGCAATGTAGGGCATAATGAGGAAATATCATAAAGTAAACCAATAGATAAGGATGCAGACAAGAGTACGTGTGCGATAGAGGTCACAGAAACTGATGAATTGGCATTGTGTAGGTGTAGAGTTGTAGACTGTAGACAACCGCTAGACAAATGCAGTTCTACAGTGGTAAGAAAAATGGTGTCCGATTCTTCTGGCAGTACAGGAGACTATAATTACTTTCAAACGAAACGAAAACACGTTCCAAAATGATTTCATCGTGGCTGCAATGTCAGAAGAATCTGTCCTTCCTCTACCCAATGAGTGAGACACCCTAAAAGTCGCTGGATCAAAAAACTTATAAAGTTCAGCGGATTTACTTCGCAGCGAAGAACTAGGGTCTTAGAATAATGGAAGAAGCTAAGGGCGGCCTTCATCGGCATGTTGATTGACCCCGGCTGATGATGTTGATGGCATTTAATTGCCAGACATGATAATAATTAATAGTATACAAGTCTCTACCTACAGTGTATTTAATAATTCATTTTTGTAATATGTAGATATTTCCTCATTCCTTATAACGAATAACGAATGCATGTATTACATATGGTTAGGTACCTACATAATATCGTAAACTAATATTATTAGAAAGTGACTTTCGTGTGACTGATCAATTCTTAATAAACTACGCATACTTGTGGTGGTCATAAAAAAGGTTGTACCTATATGATAGGTTCGTTTTGTTTTATGCTATTTTATAGAATCTAAAGATTCTTACTACCTAACGACCTAAAGTTATTAATATGTTTTAAATAAAACTATTTGTCACTAATTGAAGATGTTGTACCTATATACGACGAAATCGGTCTTGGTTTATCATTAAAAGTTCTACAGGGGAAATATTAATTCATTCATCTCACTGACTCTTAATCCACAGCTAAAATAAAGACCTCTCTTTGAACTGTATCAATTCGTCTATCTTATTACTTCAGCGGATATGCTGATCTTTACCTATTGTTTAATATCTCATGATTTTTCCAGAAATGATTTGTTCTTCGATTTAATGATGTGGAATAGCCATCTCCATTTAGATGTCTACACGCATTGTATAATGTCCACCAGTTTAATTCGCTCCTTTACGTTTTTAATTTGATCCCTGAATCTAATGCCCAACAAGCGTATCTCCATACTGCATTGTGTTCATATTTTAACTTCTAGCTAAATTCTTATTTCACAAGCATACGTTATTACTGGAATAACACATGTAGATTCAGTGGTTCTAGTGAAGTTAATGAACGTAGAACGTCTATCAATTCAAACAATCTGTTTTATTAATTGAATGTAATTTACAAATTACATCGTAAACTTACAGACTAGTTGCGTATAAAATACCCGCCGGAACGCAGTTATCGAGGCCTATTTTCCTAACCCGTCTCCTCGATCTTGGGTATCTTATCAGTTAAAACCTTATATTTACTAACAGGGAACTTCTTTATCTATACCGTGATATAATTTTTCTTTCACTATATTTATTTATTCAAATCCGCAATTCTAAGGTAAAACGTTTTGGACATCGTTGTACGATTGACGATCTACTTCGTCGAACATGCCAGAAATATAAAACACTAACAATTTTAATAATAAAACATGTTTTGCTATTTCCTTCAATATGAATGGTCAAGGAATCCAACGCAGTGACCTCCCGTGGGGGTAGGCAGATTGAGCGTCGCTTGGGGGCGGCAGTTACTCGAAGGGCGGCAAATCGAGGAGAAATAGCTATCTAAACTTAGTAATAACGAAAATATTTTTCTATTAAAAATCCAGCTTACTGGTTGGAAACATAAGGTATTAATTAACATAAAAGGTTTAACAAGACTAATTTTTTGTTGGGTTCGCGATGTCTAGTTTATTTCCGTTGCCCTTCGGTGTCCTTGGTGACCAGAAACGACACGAGCAGATTTGCGAATAATTACAGTCTATATTTTGTTAGTAATGTATCCATACAACACATTTCTTAGATATTGAAGTCATGAAAGGATGATAAAAAAATACTGTATCAAGAGTGAGGCGGCATTTTGGCGCTGCATAGGGGCGGCATTCTGTATAGGGACGTCACTGATCCAACGCCAAGAATAATGAATAAAAACAAACGTGGTGTAGGTAGTATAATTAACTACTATTATACTCGTAGTTATTGATGAAATTGCTCGAAGAACAAAGTTGGGATGGAGTGCTTTCGGACGTCTGACTTCAAAAGTGACCTACCATTGTGTCTTAAGCGTAGGGTGTTCGACCAATGTGTGCTACCCGTGCTCACGTATGGCTGCGAGACGTGGACCCTTAACACGAGAGATGTCCAAAAGCTAAGAGTCGCACAGCGAGGCATGGAGAGGTGTACGTTGGGCATCACGCGAAAGGACCGTAAGAGAAACGAATGGGTTAGGAAGCAGACAGGAGTACGCGATGTAATAGACGTTGCCAAACAGCTGAAATGGAGATGGGCAGGGCCGCTGGACAAATGCCGTCATCCAGTGGTACCCTAGGGTCACAAAACGGCCACAGGGTCGCTTTAAAAGCCGCTGGATTGACGAACTGGTAAAGTTCGGCGGAAATACGTGGCAGCGAACGACACAGGATCGAGAGAGTTGGAAGAAGCTTGGGGAGGCCTTCATCCAGCAGTGGATTGACCCCGGCCGATGATGATAGTTAGAAATACAAAGTTTAGAAAACGTTGGTTTACAGTGAATACGAAAAGAGCGATCTATTGAAATATAAGTATGCAGGTAGATAATGTACTATTGTACGCAGTAAATAAATAGATCAATGTGAAACTGTTTCACGTATGAACATTCTCTTCTCTACGCCAGGGAAGCTAAATCAGTGCAACGTAAAAATTTACATTGCTTGCTCAATAGGTCTACATTTTGTTCACTTCATCTTCCACTTCACGAAATTTTGTTTAATTCTGGTTTTACACAGTTGTTTTGCGCATGCTTTAGGTGGAAAGCGTGTTACGCACTGCGTCAACTGTCTACTATAGTCTACTAACTGTCAAATATTTGGAATGCTTTGGAGATGATGATGTTAGATGAGGAGATGATGTGTAAAGTATGAAGACTTGTAATTGCTGGCGGAGCTGGCGAGTTTATTTCCGATTTGACAGGTACAGTTTACATAGACACCTACAATTATAAAAGATAACAGCGAAGTACCTAGGTAGTTTTTCCCAATGTATGATGAGTGATGACACTTAGTGACAGTTCTCTCCAAGATAAAATACGAAGTGAGTTATTCGTTCAATCGTGATAGCCTTGTTATTGCAACCCATCAAGATTGAAAATGCTTACACTGAGTGTCCCAGACCTTCGGTGAGAAAATTTAATGCCTTTTTAACTAAATAAATATGAATATAATATATTGCTGAGGTGAAAAGTCCTTATTTGCAGGTAGTAATTGGATTGTGTGAAAGTATGTAAGAAATATATATTATGTAAGTAGGTAATAAAAAATGTTATATTCGGCGTTTCTCACTGAGCCAGCATTATTCGAACTGCCAACGGCCTGTGTAACAATGTATAAACAAAAATATAATAAATAATATCAATTTGAGAACTATTCCTATGTCAGGATTTTGCTGACGCTGCTTGGTTCTCACGGACCCGTTAACCGCCACAAATATTTTCAATCTTTCACATAAAGCAGTGTTGTCATATTTATATAATATTTAAAAAAAAATACAACTCTCTTCATAATTCCTAATACGGAATGTTTAAAAGAATCCTTCTATCTCGAGTCCAAATGCCAAGTTGTGAAAAAAGAAAGGTTCAATCAGCGTCTGCGATCATATTCGTGGAATCATGGCCCCCACAAGGGGGGGCTGACAGGGCTCTAGCCTGGGGCCCGGGCTCAGGAAGGGCCCGGCGTGACGAGTCGACCAGATAAGTTTGATAAACATAGATTACAAATTTGCTCTAATTGTAAAAAAGTCGCCTGCGGTGCTATTTTACTGCAGTGATATTAATAATTAAAAATATTTGGTTGTACAATGCAATTTTAACTGTATTTTAATGGATGTACCTATTCAAAATACAGAAAATCGCTAAAAATACACCTTAATTTTACCACGTACACCATTTGGAAAATGCTACTTCAGCGCGTCACACTACATTTACCATTAGCGATAGGTAGGGGGGCCCGCCAAATATATTAGCCTGGGGGCCCGCTTCAGGATGTGGGGGCCATGCGTGGAATATTGAAACGTTCTTGAAAAATCTCGGACCGCGGAAATCACGTTTACCTCAACTGAGAGACGAGAATTTCACTCGCGCGTATCAGAGCAAAAATAATAAATGATAATTAGCGAAAGAGAACCCATCTTCGAAACAATATGCTCGGCTTGCGTAGCTACCAAAACTGATTCCAGCCGTTTCTCTTTCTAGACGGCCAGTGCCGAAAATTACCATAATCCCATCATAGTTCATTATCGTTTTTTTCCCATCTGGCAACACGTTAACCTTGAAATGGATTATCAAATAGCCATTTTAACTTGCACCAAATAGGTTGGATACGGCAAGTCTTGCTCCACATTATTTAATTAAATGATTCATTACCTATATATTGTAAGTTACTCTTTGTCATAGACAATAAATAAAATACCATTCTGAATTAATAGGTGAGCAGCTGCGATTTTCTTTGACGAAAATGATCCAACCGATTCGTCAAAAAAATAAAAGGGGGCCTCCAAACCAGTCATAAAAATTATTAATGAATAATTAAATTATACCAGAATCTAAAAAACTAATACTTAATATGTATTCCTCATATTATTTATATTCAGCACTAGACTGAGAGGTGTGGAGAACCTGGATGCATCGTATGCATTCGTTCATATTCTCCATTTCCCTTCCTGCATGGGTCCAAACAATCATTACGTCACTATAGGATTGGTTTATCGTATATCCGGTTTTGTCAAAATCGACCTTTTAATGCATAACGATTTTTTGTATCTAAATGGACCAGAACCATCCTTTTCTTTAAATTACTTTGTACTGAATACAGCAGCATGCATATGCTGTAAAAACAACAAATTAAATACATACATGTATTTAAATATAGTATAATGAAATTTGTTTTTCATCTCCTGAACATTTGACATTTGGTCTATTCGAAAAACCAATCCTACAACGACGATTATGCATCATAATTATTAATTTATTAAGTATATTACTCATTCTAAAAGCGTGATACCAAGCATAAATTTTCCAGTCATTTCAGAATGAAAAATTACCCGTAATTATTATAATAGATAATGGACTCTATCTGAGAACACAATGAAAATATTCCAACAAAACTGATCAAACTGAAATGACGAATTATATTATAAAATGTAACATTAACATTCAGGGGCGGATTTAACCAGTCAAGACTCAGGGTTAATCGGTAGAAGGTAAAGAAACTGTCTAAATGGAGGCCCTCAATAAGTGAGATACCCATAGAAAATATTAAAATTAGGGAGGTAATTTATATTTGTAAAAAAGGTTTTTATTCTCAATCTCAGGTTACATTTTACAAGGATGTCTCCAAACCCGTATAAAACCGAACAACGGTCAGTCATGTAAATTCTGTCAAAGCTCAATAATTGATTGCGTGATGACCTCACTCATGAGTAGAGTTGGGTATTTCCCGAGAAAATCTCAATCTCGAGATTCGGGATTTCCCGAAATGATGAAATTTTGAATTCTCGAGATTCGGGTTTTCCGGAAAAGAATTCTCGAGAATTCCTGAGAAATCGGGAAATTTAAAAAAAAACCTGTAAAAATCCTAAAATCAGTGTAAAAGAGACAATTTACCAAAAAAATGTTTTTTTTTATTTATGTAAGAAGACAAACAAAACAGAAGTTTACTTATTAAAAATTGAATTTCAAAAAACACAGACTGTCGATCGCTGCGTCTGACAATTGCGTACGCTTTTGAGATACAAAATTCCCTGATGTTGCAAAAATTGCGCTCATTTTGAGTCGACGTTGGCTTAATTGTGTTAAATGCCCCGATCAGTCTCTGAACGTTTTGTGTTTTTGTCCACTTTTTTCATATAGAAAATCGTTACTTCAATTAATATTTGATAATAAAGAAATCCCGAATCCCGAGAAAAGAATCTCGAGATCCGGGATTTCCCGAAATGTTAAAAATTTCAATTCTCAGATTCGGGATGGGAAATCTCGAAAAATTCTCGAGAATTCCCGAAACCCAACTCTACTCATGGGTAACTGCTCCAGGACATTCCCAGTTATGAAAAATACTGAAGCTTCCTATCTAATAATAGTGTGTTACGAGACCAGGTATGGTGCAGGGCTGTGTTGTTTGGTGGGGTCATTAACTTCAATGATATGTGATTGAAAACTACAGAACAAATTAATATACGATTTGTTGATCTACCTCGTAGCAGGTGTACAAATTATTTTGTTTTGTTGAGGCTTGAAATAAAAATACGGTTACCGACATTATCTTAAATTCTAATATTAGATGAATTGAGAGGTGTGCTACATTTCCGCCCATACATACAATAAATAACCCTTTCTCTTTCGTATTATCAAAATTTAGTCGCTCGCAGTTCGGGTTTGATATTAATTTCTTATTAACCAAAATGTACTCAAATGATTGATCACATTAAATTGTTTTTAATGTAACTACAAGCCGAATGGTATGACATTTTTCACATATTTTATAATATAGTAGATCCCACTACATTATCCGTGTCGCCAGTGGACAATTTTAGTTTTATACTAGACAAAAATATTTTATTACTTTTGGCAACATTCACCATTTTATTTTTTGGTCTCTTGGCCATTCTAAACGCCCGATCCCGCAACTTCTTATGGTAGGGTGCCCATATTTGACGATGATAAAAAGAGGACATATTATTTTTTCATAATCAGCAGCCGCTCCATAGTCCAATGCCGTACTGTGTCTCCGGCTTCGACTCCGGGTGATCTCACAATACGGTTGTTCACAATCATAGAGTATAGACCTAACTACAAAAATGCATGTTTTAAGTTAGCCCCGGTTACGATGATGCCATAACCATACTTTTTGGTGACACAAAGCTCTATCTCCTATGTCGTACGTATATCCGTTTTAAAGATATAATTGAGTAAAATGTGCTTTATATAAGGAATTTCATAATAGCAAAGTCTTTATTTGCGTTTATCTCTAAGCTATGTTATTGTAGATATGCCCCTGTTGATCATGGCCCCAACATACTGAAGTGCCCCCCTACGCCAGGATCTTTGGCGGGTCCCCCTACCTATCGCAGGGTTAAAGGCAGTGTGATGCTCTTCAAAAGCGTTTTCCAAATGGTGTTCCAGGTAAAATTAAGGGTATTCAGTGTATTTTTAGCGATTTTTTGTATTCTTGAATACATCCATTTCAATTATAGAGTTGTCGAATAGGTATCGACACACAATAATAGAAAATTTTATCACACAACCACATGTTTTAAAATATTAATACTCATGAAGTAAAATAGCGCCGCAGGCGACTTTTCTACCATTAGAGCAAATTTGTGATGTATGTTTATCTCACTTGTAAGGTAGACGCGACACGCGGGGCCCCCCAGAGCCCGGGCTCCCAGGCTAGAACCCTCTCAGCTCCCCCCGGGGACATGCCCGTAGATCCTAAACCTCCGAATACATACTTGTGATTTTCTCATTTCTGTGATACCTATCTGTGATATTATATTTTTCCACTGTAAATGAACCCGCGGTATGGCAATGATTGCAAGAGTTCGATAATATTTGCCCGAAATGTGTTCATTTTACAATCATGTATGTATTCTCATTTATTAACAAACAATAATTAGTATAGATCGAGTAAATATTTCAATTAATAAATATAGTAGGTTACCTACCATAATTCATTCATTATAATATTATGTATATTTTATAGAAATAAATAAGTCCCTCAACAGAAAATATTTATTTTTAATTGAAAAAGCGAACCATTTATTCATATACGACGTCATACAAGATATTTTCAAATTCAAATAATTGTCATGTATCTATTAATTAATTAATTGTCCGGGTAAAAGAGGACCTATGGAAACCCTATTTTATGGTAAGTCTGAAAATATAGGGAGGAATATTGAAACACCAACTAGGAATAGCGACTAGACGGGAGAAGCATTTACATATAACATAGTATATTACGTATATTATAATATATTATATTACGAATAGGTACAGAATGAGACGCGTCTATGAACAGTCTCTACTAATAAAACATACATATCAGGCAACATTGAAAATTAAAATGTACCTACAGAAGCAGTGCAGACATATTAACATGTTTGTTTTTAAAAACAGACTCTTTAATAATTTAAACATGTAAGTATGCAAGCCAAAAAGGTACCTTTTTCGAAATTGGTTATTCCGGTTGATTCCTACAAATATTTTGTTCCATATTAATAAATTATTAATAGGAAATTCGGGTGTGATTAGTGAGTGCTCGACAGCTTAATCTGAAAAGTACAGCACCCAGATTGCGATGGTTATGGATTCGAGACCCATTCCGTGCAAATATTTTTCGATTTTTTCTATTAGATATATTGTGTTTGATGTGTTACAAAAAATATGTATATTCAAGAAAGAATGCTACGTTGTGTAGTTAAAAAAGGCTAGTTAATGATTAAAAGCTCTAATCTCTTTAAAGTAACTTCGTGAAAATATAGAAAATTGTAATTATTGGTGTTAAAATACAGAATAGGAAAGAAAGAAAGAAAGATATACAATTGGAAAATTAGTTAAATAAACGAAATTAACAATGATGTACAAAAAAGAGAAAGGGGCCTCGAATAAACGCTGTTTAATTATTAAAATCCTTACAGAAAATATAGAAATTCTCAAATTAAGTTCTCAAACTCAATCTTCCCTTTTCGTTTCGCAAACAGAATTAATAGCAATTTGAAATTCAGAATTCGGTAGGACTTATCGGTGAGCTTATCAAGATTTTCAAAACCTTATTGCCTACACTACACGAATATTTGCAATATTTCATTCATACCTACTCTATTATCGTTGATAAAAACAAACATAATTGTACAATGCATTGTTTTTGAGATAGCTATGTAGTCATTCTATATTACATTGGCAGTTGGCACAATAACAAGTCGTCCGTATCCTAAACTCACAGAACAATACAGACCGGGAGATAAAAGTTTTCTTTTTACTGTCTGGCTAAATGGAAATCCGATGTGTTGTCTTAGAAAAATGAAAAATATTATATTTAGAGACATTACAATAGTAAACACAAAATGATATTGTAAATAACTTTATAGGTAAATATAGGTGGAACTGGCAGTAATATGATAATTCAGTGTAGAAAAATATTGTATTTTTATAATGATATACCTACTTAGGTAGGTACTTGTGTAGTTTTAAAATGTAACATTATATATTATTTTCTCACCATGACACTAGATATTAATAATTGAATATATTTCATATTATGTTATCGAATGTTTCAGTTAAAACAGTTCAATGAAACGAGTAAACAGTATCACAATCCGAATGTCCAAACTTTTGATAAGCATTGTCATAATAATATCACAATATATTGTTTTTGTAACTAGAATCCTGTTTTCAATAATATTTTTTCTGAATCACGAGTCAGCTATGGAGGATGCATTTTAATTTCCGCCTGCATTGGAAATGCGTTCAGACCGTAAAAGTTTTTCTCTGCAGTGGAAACCATTGCAATTTTCGCTCGCGAAAAACCCAGACGTGGCATTACAACGAAGAATACTAAAATATGAGACATTTATTTTTCCAAAAGCCGATATGCCGACAATTCAATATTTGTGGTAAACAACATTTAAAATGGTTGATTTAAATTCTGTCTTTTTTCCATCGAATTCTTTTTTTTTCAAATTAAAACAAAATTGTCATTTGTTTGTAATATATTAATTTACCAGTTCCAGTATGTACCTACAGACCTACAAACTTATCTGTAGAATGGTCAAAAATGGAACTACGAACTACCATAGGTCGCCATTTTAAAAACGTCATTCGAATGTCAGATTCTGTCCAGTTGCGAGTCTTGATTGGGTAGTTTTCGACACTGGCTCCTCCATCCATTCTTTAGATAAGTTATTCGGTCTGTGTGTACCTACCTAAGTTTTAAAACATTTTTTCATATGATTTTGGCGAGAGTTTTTGAAGTTATAGATATATTAATAATTATATAGTGTGTTCTCGGTATAGATTTTTAAAAAAATGGAAACAAATGACAATAATGCTAAACCTATTAGCTAATAATTATATTACAATACGTCGTAATAAAACGACATGTATCAACTTATATTACATAATAATTATTACGTAAACACCATGCTTAGTTGAATCGTTGAAAAACAATAAAGCTTTTGGCCGATATTACATAAAACACAATAATATGTTTACTGGACGAAGATAATATTCATAATAAACAAGTTTGATAGCAGATCGATTGTTTGAAGTATAATATATCATATCTTAGAATAACTTAATCAATGATATACCCATCGCACCAGTGGCGAAGGGTGGAGGTAGGCTGTTAAGATCAGACATAAATAGTGCACACTAAACTTTGTCAGTCATACTTATTTGTTTTCATTGATCTAAAAATACGAATTCCAGATTGTGCCGGTTAACTTTTAAAAATCATCAAAACCATTATAGTGAAGGTAGGCTGTGGAGATCTAACAAAAATAATCTACACTTTGTCAGTCATACTTATTTTTTTTTATTGAATTAGAGTACAAATTGCAGATGGTGTTGGTTAGTGTTTTAAAATGCATGTTATCCATTATATATGACTTAATGTCAATTTTTTTTTAATATTTTATAGATATGTGAGTATTTTCTATTATGGCTTGGTTTACGCATAATGTAATTGAATTTGAACTAACCAATACCATCTGTAGTATTAGTTCAATGAAAACAAATACATAATATGCCTGACAAAGTTTAGTGTGCACCATTTATGTTGGATATTAACAGCCTACCTCCACCCGTCGCACAGACGCCATCATCAATCATCATTGATGAAGACCAGGGCTCTAAATGGAACGGAACGCACCGGAGCGCCGTTCCGGCTCGTGAAATTTGTAAAATTATCGCTCCGTCTCGTGGAAAAAATATGTTGACCGTCTGAGTTAGAATAGAAAATCTGACACACTTATTTTCATAAAATACACATATGATTTGATGACTATGTAAATATCTTCAGAAAATTTGTCGAGCGCTCCGGTTCGTAAACTTTTCCATTTCGAGCGCTGATGAAGACCCTTCTAGAGAAGAATTCTTTGATCACTGCATCAATGAAGACTATTAGATATTTTATAAAGCTGTGGCATTTATATTCATATCCGAATTTATCATCATTCCCAAATGAAATCCCAAATGAATTCCAAAATGCTTGAAATGCATGTGGTTTTCTTATTAAAAACTAATAAAAATTTACAATATTGTTCTCTACTTTGCGCCATATTTGTATGGATACACGAAAACTGACACAGGTAAGACACTAGTACTTAGTTGTTTCTAAGTTAAAAACCATTTTTCAGACCCCATATTTTCCCAGATGTACTTTTGTTTTTACGTCCTCATTTACTTAATCTTTAGTTTAACCGATGCATTAATAATTTTATTCTTTACATTAAATCTATATGATTTAAAAATAAAATAAAAGAATGTTTACATTAACAGCCTAATGGAAAAAAAACCAACCTGGGCAGCTTTTTGCTTCATTCTTGTTTTCAATAGTCTCCGTGACGTCTGGAATTTAAAAAAAAAAAATATATATATATATATGACCAGCAGACGGTATCTACTACTTACGTAGGTACTTATGTTTATGTCTTCTTCAGAAATATTAAATCGATTGCATAACTAAATTTTCGAAATTAATTACAAATCAATTATTATATTTGAGAGAAAACCACCTGACATTTATTACATAATAATATGTTGTACAAAATCGATATAGTAGGTACAGGGAACTCAGAAATAATGGGAACTGAAATACCTAACGGGTGTGGAGAAACGGGCAACCAATGTCGAGTGTGGAAGAATATGGGATAAACTTAAACACGTGTTAAGAATACGCTTTTATTTCGTTCTGACAACTGCTTTCGTTTTATGCACTGACGCCTATTTAATATTTGTGTATTTAAAATTGCATCACACACTATTGCACGTCTATAATGTGTGGTTCGCTTTCGTAGGACACTCACACATTCAAAACCCTGCTTCAAAATGTAGTGTATTGGGTTATAGCCTATCAGAATTTTGTTTGTAGGTAGGTACTTAGACGTTTTAAAACATAAATGCATTTTTTGCTGGTGTTTCTAAATGTCTACTAGTTATGAGCTACAAAAGAAGCATGCCATAGCGTAGAGGCATATTCACGAGGATTGATTACTAGCCAATCATTTGACTCTTTATCTGCCGATAGCTAATCGATTTCATTTTAACTGTAACCCATATCTCACTGTATGTAATCATATTTTTCTCGAATAAACAGGATTCGTAATTGGTAATATTCGAGAACACCCAGGTGGGCTTTGTATTTCGTGCGTTTTATGGCCTGCTTATCATTAGGTAATAAACTGAAACCGGTTTTAAAGCCTTGGTCCATGGAGACTGTGTTTAGAATGCATATATTATTACTGATGTGTTATATGAAATATGAATATCCAAATGGTAGAAAACGTCCGAAAAGTAGACCTAAAGGCTGCTATATCGACGAAATAGTCACATTCTGCGGAACAAGAAGAATGGATTGGAGAGACCTTAAACATGCAGTAATGATGATACTGTTATAACAAAATTGACAAGGATTCTAGGATACGCCATGTTGTCATCAGTCATCTTGTCATCACTAGGTACCGATATTTGAAGGATTTTTTAAAAGGATAACATGATTCTTTTGATTTTGCGAGCCTTGGAATGAACATGGCTGGAATAGCAAACGGCTATCTCAAACAAAAATAAACAATCTCCAAGGCAATTCCAGTGCAAAGACCGCCAAAACGACGGTTGGGAGATAGATGACATCACAACGTAAGTATCTGTTTTAACGGTTGGTACGGCCGGTTGGTTTTAATTCGATTGGTATCATGTGTTCCATTTTTTGAATTTGAATTTAAATTTTTTATCTTTCGCTTTTGTCCGCGATGCGATTTTTTGGCGCTGTCGTTTTGGCAACACTTCGTTGCATACGATATTATGATTGTGATGTGTCAAAAGCATATCAATAATAAAATACAAACCTAGATTTACCATAGGTTCAAATGGACTTTTTCCCATAATTGGCAGGATAGACCTGAAAAATAATTAATTTATGAGATGAAAAATCTTTATCCAGATCGCCATTGGGCAATATCGATTACAACGTTGCCAACTGTCATTGACGAAAATATGCCAGATAGGGTAAAAAAATAAACATGTTAGCAAAAAAACGCAAGATTTTCTTATACTTTCTTAATAATAGGTATGTCTAGAAAATAGCACATAATAAGTCATATTTTTAAACATTGTTTTGCGAGAACAAAATATCGTCTCTGTTCTGGCAGAACACACTAACTGGAGAATACTAGTTTTGGGTAATTTGACTTTGAAGTTGTTAAAATGTTTGAAATGGTCTAGCATCTGAGTTTATTAAGTAATCGTAAAAAAGATAAAGACTGTTTATTTATTAAGAAGGTTCCCAGACGGTAAAGTTTGAAATAAGGAACATTTTGGTATAACTAACTCAATAGGTATGTCATTTTTTCGAATTAGTGTCTTCTGCCAGAACAGTGACGATATATAGAAGAACAATTATTGATTATTGTTTCGCAACATAATAGCGCCTGTACACGTGCATGGATTTGCTTGCGCCAATAGTGTGTAAGTATTTTAAACTATCGCGATAATAACAGCTGTTCTCATTCTTCAAGAGTAAGCGAGACGCGATGTTGTCATTTTGTAGTACTATTTGACAGTTTATGAAAATCGGTTAACCTCAAAATGAGTCATTGTGCGGTATAGTTCGTTTTTTATCGACATGTTCACTACCATCGTTTTACTGCGCAGGCGCAGATATTGGTCAATCCAATTGCCGCGTGAAAATTATTCTGATTTTTTTTTATTCATGCATGCAGCTTGCAATTTGCACGATAATGCGTGTTTACACGTGCGCTTTTTTGTTATGGCCACGATAATACGTAGTACTGTCAGCAGTGAATCCATGCACGTGTAAATGGGGTATAATACAACCAAGATTAATCAGGTACGAAAATTAGTACATATTATCGTATAATACATTTAATTTATCGGCAACATATTGTGAAGTAAAACAGGCCAGTATGTGTGTTGATTTTCAAGGAAATTTGTGTAATATTCTAGCTTTTTGGGCTCTAGCTAGGCGGGGGTGTGTATGGGCAGATGAACGCTCAACACGTGCAGTGATATTGGGGAATCGATTTTCGCAAGATTTTCCAATTTTCCAATATAATAATATAAACGAATTTCTTTCTCTACGATCTCTAATTATGAAAGAGAACGTTTTTCATTGTTTGTATTTATATTTAAGCGAACGCACCAGTTTGAATCCAGCAAAAAAATATTTGTAAATGTGTATTTGGCGCTTTGATACACTCGACGCTAACGAGACATTTGCGTGGGATGGCCGAGATGTTAATAGGTAGGTAGGTACTTTTACCATCATAATAATACATCGGTAAGACGTGTGAACTGATGTATTATTAATTATTATAATCGTGATTAATTAACCAAAGCAGAGTCATTTTATTTAAAATTTGTGCCTTTTAGCAAGACGCGCTGCTATCCAGTGATAGCAGGTAACATAAGTGCCGTCGCATTTCTATAATACACGATAAGACATCAGTCGTCTTTCGACCGAGTTTGCAAGCTTTCGGAAATGTAACTTCCACAGGTTTTTTTTGGGGCAAGGGATCTTGTTGTAATCTCGAGCCCCTTTCAATAAGTTAAAAAATCAATCCCATAATCATACTTTGTCGAATTTGTAATTTGTATCAAAATAAATGTGTTTGTTCTACTACTAAAAGTGCATCAGGCTTTTATTTATATATATATAGTCAACATTCGAAACTCTTTGGATGCACCACGAAAATGAACATTTTCCACTTGTCTTTACAACTAGTTTACAAAAATTGCATCTGGTATATAACGTTTTTCACATCGCGACCAGTTAGAGTTTTAATAAGGGCGATAAAAAATTGACAATTAAATTCACCAACTACGTTTTCACGACAATTAAAAAAACAAAAAAGGGTTTTCATCGATGCTTCTAAAAAAAAGCTTCCGACCTCAGTCCCGATGGTGATTTTTTAAAGTACCTAACCCTACATGGAAAATTTTTGATTTCGTTAAGTTTTGTCGATTGGAAGACCCAGAAGAGGTCACATATTTTTCTGTATTTACTTTTTTGCACACATAAGAAGGTTTCACTGCCGATTTTTCTTGGAATACATAAAAAGGCCCTATTTTTTTATTGATCATGAACAGTTTGTGGTTTCTTCTAATTCTTACAAAATCTAGCGTCATTTCCTGACATTATAATGTAGTTTCTTTAGTAGTAGGTACTTTACAGTACTGACTAGTACTAGAGTTTCAGGAAACAGAATAGATATAAAATTGCTGCAATGTCGATTGGAATGGAGAAATTTCTTGATAATTCAATTATTGACGGTGTTTTGTCAGAAATTTATGATGTATTCATAAATCATATTAATTATTTGGGCTACTTTGATACTTAAGTATAAAGCTTTATCGATTTTGTATTAAGTAGGTAAGTAAAAATTTAGGAACATATTGCTTATAAATAAATTAATAAGTATTACATTACGTACGTAGCCATTGTTATCTTGAATTGTCTCGTTTTAATTATTATAATTTACAATAATATCACTTTTCATTGGCTGATACTACATCTTATCCTATGTAATTATGATATCACATTGCAAGGTAAGTAGTAAAAAGAAAAGATATGCAGGTAAATTCGAAGAAAATTCCATGTAGCAATTACGGATTTGCTTTCGATTATCAGATATTGAAGATAATAATATATTATGATGAATATATGAATTATGTAGAATCAATATCACCGAAAGAATTATCCATAATATTGAATTATATCAATAATAAAACGTTGTGTATCTTTTATGTAGATATTTTATTGTTACGGTATAGTTTTCCAGAACATCTACTAACTGCAGAATGTTTTGCAGTTATTTGGTCACGTAGGTGGAATGGTAAACCGCGGTAAACGATTATCTGGGAGAGCGCTGACGTTTACTCAATGGTCTGGCCTTATTGTGAAGATCCAGTAACGTCACATGTGTGGGTAGACAGGCCAAGTGACGCATATGGGCGGCGAATGAAGGAGCGAATATTACAACTTTTGAGAGCAGTGGCAATTTTAATGAAGCAGAAGATGCGATGCCTTTTTGCAATGTTTTTCTGTTATTTTACATGATGTATGTTCCTGAATTATAGTTGTCAGCATGGCTCCCACAAGGGTGGGGCTTACAGGGCTCAAAGGTTTCCCGGCTTGGCCAGCTAAGTGTTATGAACAGAAGGCAAAAGCGAATTTAGAAAATATTGACTTTTATAATATTATACATCCAATTACAAAATAATTTTAAAATTATGATGGAAAATAGGTACAGTTCGGTTATGAGGAATACAGCGGAAAACACATTTTGAAAATAGCCGATATACTGAATTATTTGTTAGGTCAACCTAACCCAACCTAACCTAACGTAAACTAACCCAAACTAAACAAATAATCAGTTCCGTGGAAAATAAATGTCATACCGTGTATTTTTAGCGACCCCGTTTTGTGATAGTCAAGTAGCATGCGACCCTTCGCCATATTGGATAAATGGATAGGTAGTCATTTTTATTAGTTAGCACACTCTTAAAAATAATTATAAAATAAAATTCTACTCGTGAAACAGCACTGCAGGCGACTTTTTTACTATTCGAGCAAATTTGTGGTATGTGTTTATCTCACTTAACTGATCGACCCGCCACGCCGAGCCCCCGGGCTATAGCCCTATCAGCCCTCCTTGTGGGGGCATGTTGTATGTATTCTCCAATTTTTGATTATACTATAGTAACTAGGGTTCTGCAAAATGCGAAGCCTTAGCAATTGGTAGGGGGATCGTATCAGAATATGGGAGCCATGGTTGCCAGCATAAAGTTTCCAATAATTAACAAGAATTTAAATATTTTTTTGGTCATTCTTAGATGGGCTTTCTACTTAGTAAAAATTGTATTCCAGAAATAAATTAATATAAATGCAATTCCATCACTTACAAAATAAATGCAAGAATACAATATATTGTCACATTTAATATGCTATGCATTATTTTATTACTAATAACACTATAATATTATTATTATCAGGTTATCGCACTGAAAATGTGTAAGTAACTTACAGGAAATGTCACCAGTCAAGTGGTAAAGAAAATTTTAACCACACTCTTATCAATATTACTCATTTTCAAAGAATTGTAAATCTGGCAAAGGAAGTTTTGTGGTTTAGAAAAGTTTATAGCAAGTAATCCAATTACAATCCACAATAATCTATTTATAGGGGTTCCATTTCTACAAAATACCCAAAATAATAAATGTATTATCAATTTTTAAGGTGGTGGGGGGATGGTTAACTACTGATTTCCACATTTACCCGCCTACTAGAGTTGCTGCTTCATAACTTTGCACTCCGGCTCTAGGATGAAAATGATGTACCTACTTAATATATTTTTCTAAAAATATTTTTTTTACATATATTATTATTATCTATTTATTTTCTTATTACTACTCGTATTAATTCAATTGAATTATCATATGATCTAATTTTATATGAGGTGATCGGGTAGAGGCGTATCAGTGTAGTAAAAAGTGCAAAAAAGGGAAATGTTATAAAACGTATATCGATTCATCCGCGGACCTTACGGGTACATTCTCCATACCGAGGTACTCCGCCCTTTGAGTCAAGCGATAAACACCTTGCATGTAGCTATAACTAATTGCCTACGAATTATTGCGACATATCGCATTACCGAATGGTTATCGAATGCGCGTGACCTAACGGTCGTAATTAGTATTAGGCTCGTTAGTATCCGTTTGTGTCGTCCGCGCAGTCTTGTCTATTATACATGCCGCGTCAGAATATTAAAACAAACATTGGATCAGTATATCAGATTGTTTTTGCCAATGCACGTGTTCCACTGACACATGCATTAGGCCCGTTTCAGACTGGACACCGGTGTCGCGCTCGTATATAATAAGGAGGCCATTGTATTCGAATAAAGTGTCCATTGTATTATGTTTATGAACGCCACAGAACTAATGCGTCAACACGTGTCCGGTACACTTTTCCGTCGGCCGCTACATTCTCAAGCCGCCAATACACCTGTTTTTATTACCGCAGCCAGTTTTATGTTCTAATTTATAACGCGAAAATTATGCGTTGACTCATTAGCTCTGGGGCGTTCATAAACACAATACAAAGGCCCGTTTATACGAATACAAAGGCATTCTATATTATATCGAGCGCGACACCGGTGTCCTGTCTGAAACGGGCCTATGTGTTGTAGAATTCCGAAATGAAAGAGGCCAGAAGTTGAGAAATCATTAGTGTCTCGATCCTCAGACATGAGGTAGGTACTGGGGCTCTATGTTAGAACTTGCGAGTGCAAGCTTCCCGGTCGAGATGACGTCATATGACATCATTATGACGTACTACCGGAGTGATAATAGCATTCGAGAAAATAGCGAGTGGTCAGACAGCGGCGCTATTCATTGTCACCATACACATATAGGTGTATCATAATAAAATTTTCTATGGTTATTCTGTGCGCGGTCGGCATGCCTCGAGCGTGACGTCACAATTACGTCATCTCGTTGGTGCCACACGAGACGAGAGTTAGGAAATCGCGGTGCTGGCGTTGGAATAAGAAAAGTAATGTTTCATTCACCTAAATAATTTGTATACACATATTTTGTGAGCGCGTCTCTTCGATATAAAATTATTATTAGTTTTAGGTCAAGTAACTTTCTTATGTACACGTCTTACTTGTTTATATAATGCGAATATCAATCGATTGTCGCATTATCATTTTCATTTCATCACTTGTCTTTTCGATATCCATCACAGCGAAATTACAGGTCGAACAAAACTGCAAGTTAACCTTGTCTTGTCGGTCATTACAAAATAATTTATCAAATATGGTCGCGTGGCCTACATTCGATGCTTTCGACGAGGAAGTTTATTTCTTTTTCAAATTTAGAACATTTAACTGACCTTTCAATTTGTAATGTTGCCACATAAGGCGATGTATATTAATATTACCATATTTATACAACATGGTCAAATAAATACCTACCTACCTACTGGGTAAGTTTATTTTTATTGTTTTTGAACCGAGATTGAAAGGCGTCAAATAAAGTAGGTACATAATAATAAGTATTATAATAAATTAAAATTCAAATTTATTTATTTAAATATAGTGAACTTTACTAATTATAAATTCAATCCATTCACAGCATGACATGGCAAAACATAAAACTATTAAAAAACAAAAACATAGTAGGTACTAGAAAATTAAAAAGATTAAATAAAAACAAATATTAAGTACCTACCTACTTACATGGAAGTACGCCGAATGAGCTAACTGCTAAGTAGGTCGTAATTTCAGTAAAATATCCAACCTAACTCATCTTCACGTAGGTGGAATATTTATTATGAATTATGAATATCCGAATAAGTAGTTAAAGTAGATAACGCTTTCGCAAAATATAATATATTATTAGTTATTACATAGGTACTAATAATAAGTGTGTGCAATAAGGCTCAATATATTCTTTTGTATAAGTATAGGGGTAGTTTATACATAGTTCAGAACACTGGTGAACGTTGAACAATGTATATGAAAATGGTTTCCGAACATTTACGTAGGTACATTTACGAACATTCAATATGTTCTGATACAAATGAACTTAGATTTTCATTTGCCGACGCGGATGGGAACCATTGAATATATTATACAATTAATGTTCTTGGTTTGATTACAAAAAAACATTCAATAAAACCACGTGTCGCTATTTCCGATGAAAGAGTAAAACTTTTCACCTAAATATAGGCACACTTGCTTGTTTGTCAGTATATTTGCATCTGTCTTTTATCCGCGGCATAATTGGTACAAAACTACGTATCTATGTAGTCATTAATAATAATTGTACTTATATATGTTTTTAAATGTATTTATACAAGTGATTTTGAACAGTTTATAATCGACTTTTAATTTGTTTAGTCTGGATTAGGCGTTATCAGTGACGTCCTGTGGGGTAGTCAGATCATGCGTTGCGTACGGGTGTCACATAATGATGGGCGGCGAATAAAGGAACGAATACAATAGCTTTTGAGAGCTGTGGGGGTTTTCCATGAAAAAGACGATGCGGTCGCTTCATTAGAAACTAATAATCGAAGAGGTACAAAACGTCCGTAAGGTAGACCTAGAGGCTGCTGGATCGATGAAATGGTAATGTTCTGCGTAAGTAGGTACATGGCAACGCAACGCATAAGACCGAGAGAAACTGCTTGAAAAGGCCTTCATCCAGCAGTTGCTAGATTCAGGCTGATAATATGATAATGATGAATCTAAGTATTAAAAATCTTATATATTTTAGTGTCGGTTTATCGCCCAGGCAAGATGTGCACAAGGGTGCCTCAAACGTCAGTTCCACATACTTCCACGTACTTACCTAAACCCATTTCCATTCTAAAGGCGATATTATACACAGGGCATTATATCCACCTGTCTACCCAAAAAAAATGCATTTTGTTGTCAGCAATTGCTAACAACAATATCTAATTAACTATTTTTTTATTCAACGAATAATTCACAAGATTTAAGAATGTTGAATAAAAAAAATAGTTATTAAAATTAATTAGCAAGTTCAAGTAAGTTACAACAAAAAATTTTGGAGTGTTCCGTGACGTCGGTTAGTAATTAAAGTAATAGGTACCCACTTTGATTTTAAATAGAAAAGGCGATCGCCAATAGCAGCTCAATTTGGAAAGCGTTTCAGTGAGTCTTAAAATCCATTAGTTAAAATTTGTCGCCTTTGGCATAGTGGTATATGTGCGTGGGCCCCGATACCCGAGAGATGCAGGTTCGATTCCTGCGGGGTGTCTTACTTTTTCAAAAATATTTTTACTATTGGTTATAATATATTTTGTCAGAAGTGTTTTCGAAATTATGTATGTTAAACAATATCTAATGTAATACTTATTGGTAATTGATTTAGGTATCTACCTTAGCCCGCATTAATAATTAATTACTAACATAATAATAGGTAGACATTAGGTAGACCCATGTTACCTTGGGACGCTGAGGTTATGCACCTTTCGAGAGTTTGGGTCGAGGTTGCCGACGAGGAAGTTCATTTGCATTTCCTTTTCAGTTCAAATAGAATCAAGAATAAGCTGTTTATTTAACCTTTAAAATCAATTATAAACTTTTTCTGCGACGGATAATAACCCAAGTCAACTTTTTCATATTCAGCTAATAAAGTTCGTCGAACTTAGCGAAATATCCACTTAAATTCATTGACCACTACTAAATATTATTGACGGATAAATTAAAACGATAATATCCAGTGCGTTCAACATAAGGAGGTTCAGAAACTCTGTGGGATGGAAAGCAGGGCTCGAAATAGACAGGAGCGCACCGGAGCGCCGTGCCGGTTCATAAAATTCTCAAAACTATCGCTCCGTCTCGTGGAAAAAATATTTGACCGTCTGAGCTGGATAGGCCACATTAAAAAAAATCTAACAAACTTATTTTTATAAAATTAATATCAAATATAATAATTATGTTAACAATTTCAGAAAATTATCAAGCGCTCCGGTTCGTATTTTTTTTAAATTCTAGCGCTGATGGAAAGGTCATGGTCGCCACATCCTGAAGTGGGCCCCTAGGCTAGTATGTTTGGCGGGCCCCCTACCTATCGCCAAAGTTAAAGGCAGTGTGACGCGTTACGGTAGCGTTTTCTATTGTGTACGCAGTAAAATTTTAGCGATTTTTTATATTTTTAATATGTACATCCATTTGAATTATGTAGTTGTCGAGTATCGGCACACAGTTAAAAATTGCATCGTACAATTAAATATTTTAATTATTAATAATTATTGAACTAAAATAGCGCCGCATGCGACTTTTTTCAATATTAGACCAAATTTGTGGTCTGTGTTTATCTCACTTATCGGTCGACTCGTCACGCCGGGCCCTTCCTAAACCCGGACCCTTAGGCTAGAGCCCTGTCAGCCCCCCCCCCCCCCTTGTGGGGGCCATGGGAAAGGTACACGTAGGGCATAATATGTAGGGACAGGGTAAGGATTAAATGCAAGCCAATAAATCTTTTTAAATAAAGATTTTCAAAGGGGTGGGGTGACCTCGTAAATTAATATCAGTTGCCTCAAGCTTCGAGTTTTCTATGAAATGCTCTATTCATTGTCTTTCGAGCTAAAAAATATTTCCATTAGTATATCATTATAATGGTGCTAACATTAAATAGTGGCAGAATTGAGAAACGCTTATGTGTCTGTCAAAATAGTGCAGTATACCGTAAACACAATTCAAGCATAGATAGTATTCTATATATTTAATTTATTCGTATATGTAAGAAAATGTACCATAATTTCGATTGAATTTCAAACAAAATATTATATCATAGATATTTGCTTGAATTCCGTGTAGTGCGTTATTCAATTCTGCCACTATTTTCTGGTGTCGCTTGCAACTAAACGGCCGATTTTGGCCTTTAAGATTTAGTGACAGTTCAGTATAATAACAATAACTAAAAATTTGGCCTACTAGAACACCGCGCTCGAATTGAACAGGAGAAAACCGGAGCACATCTCCGTTTAGTCAGTGGGAAAATAAAAATAACGTGCCGGCTCGTAAGTTATCAGGAAAAAATTGTATAGGTACTTACATCAATCTACTTCAGGTGCACACTTATTCCTAAAGTTTAATCCGAAACTTGTGACACGTCAAAAAAGTTATAAAATGTCGTAAACCCCAACAAATAATAAAAGTTTGTATTGTTTTGCTACAAAGATTTTTCAGGCGATTTCAGTTTCTATTGAATTTCGCTCTTAAACGAACAGTTCTAGTTTTTATAAGATGTTTCTCATAAAAAACATTCTGTTACATCAATGCGTGCTAACCAAAGCATTTGCCATTTTTGGACAACACAATTAGCAGACTTTGTTGCCTGCAGCGCTGAAAACCATTGCCAGCCCAAATCTTCAATGGACTTACATGTCAAGTACATTTATTTGTCCGATGGTCCTGCGTTCATATTCGTATTTTTTTTCTATTTCAAGTAGTGCTAGAAGCTTAGTATGTGACAATATTACAGTCATATTCTCGTGTTTGTTGTTCGAACCAGTGGCGCACCCAGGGGGGGGGGGGGGGGCGCAAGGGGCCCTGGCACCCCCAAACATGAAAATTATCAGAATGATTTTAAACATTGAAATTGAAAGCAAATACACTATACCTTGGGCTTAGACAAATAAAAACACGGCAAAAAAATGATTTTAATTTCTAACATAAAAATTTCGAAACACTAATGTCGGGATTTTTAGAAACCCAATCCTTAATGGAACTGTAAAAAAAATCTCGATGTCCACCCGATTCCGGAGTGGTGTAGGTCATGGCTGGGGCTCTAGCCTGACAGGGCTCTAGCCTGGGGGCCCGCGCTGTGGGGGGCCCGGCGTGTCGGGTTGACCAGATAAGTGAGATAAACACACATCATAAATTAGCTTTAATAGTAAAAAAAGTCGCCTGTATAGCCATGAACATTTTGGATTAAGTATATAATTGTGCAATATATTTTCTGATTATTATGTATTTCTGATACTTGACAGCTCCATTATTAAAGTAGATGCATTAAAAATCGCCAATAATTCACTGTATAAGTACCCTTAATTTAAACTAAAACACAATTTGAAAAACGTTTATGTAGTATTTCATTATTAGTATTTCATTCATTACACTATTTGTATGTAGGGGAGGGGGACTGCAAAATATCCTAGCCTGAGGGCCCGTTTTAGGATGTGGGGGCCATGGTGTAGGTACACCGAGTGCATTAGACAAAAGACCGATAAACGAGAAATTAGGCTGTATTGTGTTGAGTAGGTTTGTGTATAAGTTAAATGCACTAATACTTTTTTTGTCCATTTTCAATTAATATTTTGGAACCTCAATATTAAAAAACCAAAAATCGACGATAAACATTCGGTGGTAGTGTAAGTAAAAAGAACATTTTTTTCAGTGGAATTCGGCATAAATATTTTAGCTCTCTAGATCAAGTGAATAGCACAACCGATAATATTTGAGTAGTGTTTTAGCATACTAGGCGCACATGTCCAGCATGGTCGCTATTAGTCACTTCCAATCCGCTAGTCGCTGATGACACGCTCAACTGCTACCGCCGTTATGCCTCCAATATAATAAAAATAGGAGAAACTGTACAAATATACCGCCGTGTATTGTGAAAATATGTAAAAATAATTATATGAAGAAGGAAAAGAGCCTATGGGACTAATTTACATTCTCCTCCTTGCCCCCCCAATATAAAATCCTGGGTGAGCCACTGGTTCGAACTATTATAATTACCTACTTACCTATTATATTTAAATGTATCATTGTAAGTACATATTAATCTTAATAATATTTTAAATCTGTACGTAAATAAATAATGTATTATTAATCTTTTAAAAGTTGTGTAAGTACCTACGTTAATTATTTATTACAAAATACAGACAGATTTGTCTTTGATTGACAGAAATCTAGAAATGTCGCCAATTCGGCCGTAGTATTATCATTTATCCATGATTTCTTTATCATTTAATCATACAATGATTGATCTATATATTATACTGTATAAATTATAATTTTTATGTTATATTCACAAAAATAAGGTAACGTACAATACATAATATACCTACTATTATTTTGATATATCCTACGTCATTGATTATTGATTCCTACACAGAATCGATCAGGTGATTGATTGAAGATTGCGTTGACAGTCATCATCGTCACTCATCAGAATAATTATTGAAAGATTCTATGGACCGGAACAGGGAACAATAGCATATTACATATGCCATAATATTTAATTGAAATAACAGATAACTATGGTTAGTATAATACTATAATATCAATATGCAATACATATATATATTTTTTTTTAATTATTAATAACCATGTCCTTGCTTTTTCGTACAAGGTGGTTGTTAGTAATTTTGAACAATTACAAACACCCAGGCTTTGAGAAAAACACAAATGTTTTTTGTCATGAACGGGAATCGAACCCAGAACTCTCGGGTGGAAGGCCAGCGCCTTACCCACTGCACCATGAGAGCCGCCATGCAACACATTAAATCGCCATGATCCTATTTGGAAGTCAATCAGTCGAAAAAGAAGTCACTGAAAGTGCTTTAAATATTTAAAATTTTCATAAACTATTCCTTTTATTCACCGAATTCTAAAGAAAAAGATTTTTTACTAGTAGGTTTATCTGAGGTGTTTTCAAATTATGTATCCTATTCAATTTAACATTTTATTTACTGGACAGAATTTCGAGTACCTTATAATTTAATTACTGACAGCGCACGAAATGGAATATTTTACGAACCGGAGCGCTCAATATTTTATGAAAACGTTAACATAGTTATCTAATTTCTTGTGTATTTTATAAAAATAAGTGTGTTATGCCGTGTCCACATTGGCAACAAGTTGCTGGTAACCTCATTAAATATCGATTAAAATAATTTTTGGTCAAACAAATTTTGATAATTATCGTGAAATTTAATGAGGTTACCAGTGTGAACAAACTTTTAGATTTTTACATTAAATGGCAAATCTAGCTCACTGTCAATTTAATAAATCCACGAGACGGAGCGATAATTTTGGGGATTGTACGAACCGGAACGGCGCTCCGGTGCGTCCGGTCCATTTCGAGCCCTGATTACTGACCGAATTTAACGAATAAGATTCACGGGTCCCTTTTGTATTATAATAAGATGTATCATCCCTTATTTATAATATTTTATGAAAAAGATCACAATTATTTTTTTACAAGTACCTACCTTTTTTTCAAAATTCATGTCGTTAGGCAGCTTTCTCGATTTCGATGACTATGAGAATCGATGCTCCGTCGAATCTTTGGGATACACCAGTACAACCACATTATAAACACTCGAGTTTGTGAGCTGACGTGTGGCGAAGAACGAGATATTGAGCTTGGCATGTGCTCGGATATGGGAGCGGATAAAAAAATAAAAAAAATATATATTCCAGCTTAATTGATGAAATGGAATTTTATTACTAATTTTATATAGAATGATAATAATAATTTACGTTCCAATGACATTAATAAATATAGATTAATGATAACTTGATAACAAACGATTTATCGATAAAAAATATTCTATCTTACATACCTGTCATATCTATCTATAAGGCTTGCTAGCTTATTATCTTATACCTAATAGCGTAGGTAATTCATTATCAGCAACAAGAAAATACTTACCTGTGAAAAGTGTGGTTTAAGGTGTGCCCTGATTGAAAAAATCGATAAAATAACACCGCTAATAAAATTATGATGATGTCATCAAAACGATAAGAAATACGTTATCAAAATCATTTCGAGTGGGTACAGCAAATATATTTAAATGCCGACACGAAGGTGGTTATATTTACATTATTTTTCAATGTCAATAATAATATTAAATAAGAAAATAAACTCTCCCATTTTAATATTTACAATTGACCCATGATGAATCCTTAGCGAAATAGTGTAGTTTTTGCAGGTCTTCGAACCGGAACTGAATCGAAAACCGAAAAGACCGTTATTTTTGTCGGTACGAAAACCGGAACCGAACCGAAAAAAATACCAGCAGAAAATATCTGCGGACCGATAAACACTGATCTAAGTTTTGCGCAAAATAACTCGGTGTAAAATCACAATTCGTCAGCTGAATGCAGAACTATTCTAACTTACATTTGATATTTTTGAGGAGAGAGTTTTTTGAAACAACTTACTGAAATTATTTAAGTATTATTTTTATGGATAAATGTATGCATCATATTTTAGTAGGATTATTGATGAAAAAATGGTGCATACACTTGTCTACATAAATAATTATTAACTGAAGTAGGCTGTTTCAAAAACCTCGTCTGCAAAATGTTTCAAATGTGAGTTAGAATAGTTCTGCATTCAGCTGACGAATTGGAAGTTGAAGAGAATTAGAAGATGAAGCCTAACAAGTCTAGACGTAGCCAACGAGTGCAACCAGAGAGATTCTGCAAGATGAAACTATCCAAAACATGTACACAAATCAACATTGGAACAAGAACGGCTAATCAGACATGCTCTCGTGGTAATTAAAAACGATGTTGTCTAAAACTTGGTGGGGCTCCCAATAGGTACACGTAGCCCAAATGACTACAATTGTTTATGCGGCCCTGATTATAATATTAATAATATAATAATGTATTCACTACACACGTCGTAGGCTAATTAGTGAGACGTTTGATTATACACCAGAGAAGCATCTTAATTATTGCTCATGTTAATTTATTAAATTAAACAACTTGTCAGGTGATTTAATTTACTTCAGAAACGCGAATTGTTCAGAACGCCGTTCAGAAAAGTATTCAGAGCGAGGAGACAATAAATTTGAAGCAGTGGCATTCAGCGATCAGTTTTTAGTTACTAAGGGTCAATATTTTACATAATGATCACATTTATATGAATTTTTCCAACTTCCTGGTGATATTGTTGTCATCGTTATGATTCTGTCATAAAGTCAAATTACACCACCAGTTATAAATGACGATCATGCCAATATTTTTTGACACGATTGTCAATACGCCTATTTAGTGTGATCTGAAGTAGTCTCTTATGAATAATGCACGCATTCATTTTAACACGGGTATTAACACCAATGAGGCTAAAACAGAGTACGTGCATGTAAATAGGTACTATAAACAGTCGACAGAACCCTGCAATCTCTTGCTTAGCCCAGATCAAGATACTCATCTGCCAGTAAATAAATTATAAAAATGTCTATTAACTTTTCCTACCACACAAATACCTACACGTGCACAATCATTTTGTTTAAAACTCAATATACGTACACTTGCAACAATACTATTAAATTAAATGTAATCTAATAAAGAACATATTATTATCATATAAAATTATGCGATTTAATCTGAACAACATTCCACAAGACCACGCGTCGCTACTTCCGATGAAACATTACAATTTACATTGTACCTAAGAATATTTATAGTCAAAACATTCTTTTAAAATCTGACTGTTTAAATCGGTTAACCGGTTAGTCTTTCGAAAAAAACCGACAGCCGGGTAGTATGTTTCTTAAGGTTTATTTATTTATTTAAGAATACAAAACATTGTGGACATAACAAATCTAAATTTAAGACGTACACAACATGAGATTTACATTATAACAAATATTACAATATATAATATAATAATAATAACAGAAAAACAAATTAAACCAAAACATACTTAAGTACAATTTAATAAGTACAGAAAAATAAAATTTTGAAAACAAAAAAACATACAATTTTACACAGAAAAATAAAGTTTCAAAAACAAAATTCAAAGTACATCACTGAAAATGTCTATGTCTTTAGCTAGTATATGCTAATAGGCTACCAGTAGGGATTGCTATACCGAAATACCGGTTATAAATATCCGAAATACCGGTATATTCGTTATTAAGTATGCGGACATATTTACTTTTTGGAAAACGAAGTTAATGCTTGCAATGAATATGTTAAAATCAATAGTTCTATAATTTATCACATGTATATATATTTTCAAACATCAACACAATAACTATTATGAAGGTAGATACATTTCCTATATATTATCTAATATCAATGTTGCAATATTCAATAAGAAATACCAAAACAGCAGTATTGATATTTTCATTAGGTACCTATTGCAATCCCTAGCTACCAGTATGATAGAATATACCTACTAATATTATTAGAGGTTAGTATTGAAGTGCGCCACTGAAAATGTGCTAATATTATTACCTATACGAATTTTCTTTATTATTCGCGTTCATTGTCCGCATTTAAAATACAATTTCACAGACGCGTAGCAATGAATAAAATCTACATTACAAACATAGCTCTTAAATTTAATCATAAACCAATTAATGTTCGTTATTGTCTAATTTATTTTTGAAAATGATTTTCCTTCAATCCAAAATTTCAATCAAGTAGGTACCAATAATTTTAAGCATTGTTTTGCGAGAACCAAATTAATATATTAAACTAATCAGGTACGAAATTAATAGTACATTACATTTAAGTAAAAATTACAAGGCACCACATGTCAGCATGTTCATTTTCAAGCAAATTTGTGTAATATTCTAGCTTCTGTGGCTTAAATAACGCTAGATTTCACGCCATACGCGAGATGCATATTTTGAAAGCTACATACGTCTATATTCAAACCTGCTAGATCTGGCAAGAAAAACGAACGCTCCCTCCATATTTAAATGCTGGCAAAACTTAGAATATAATTTTTTCTTGTCTATCAATTCGACAACACTAAAAAAAGTCATTGACATACATACTAATAACTAATAATCATCATCAGCCTGAATCTATCCACTGCTGGATGAAGGCCTCTTCAAGCTGCTTCCACTTCTCTCGGTCCTGTGCATTGCGTTGCCACGTACTTCTGCAGAACTTTATCATTTCATCGATCCAGCGGCCTCTAGGTCTACCTTGCGGACGTTTTGTACTTCTTGGATACCACTGGATGACTAGATTTGTCCAACGATTGTTTCTTCTTCGAGCTATGTGACCAGCCCATCTCCATTTAAGGCTTTTAATAGACTCTATTACAACGCAAACCCTTGTCTGCTTCCATATCCACTAATTCCTCTTTTTGTCCTTTCGCGTTATGCCCAGCATGCACCTCTCCATACCACTCCATATATTCATACTACATACATACCATTCAACATTAAATAAATACATTCATTAGTCAAACACATTAATGCGGATTTGCAATAATATTATGCACTCTTATTGCAATTTAGGTAGAATACATTCATCAACTACATACCAATATGCATTGTATTTGTGTACCTACATTTTTCCTACTTCTATTTCTGTTCTTCTACCTACTTACGGAATAACGAAATCTGTATGAGCCGATCAAGGCCCACTATAGTCAGGTTGCAACTTGCAACACGTAAATTTCGATTGTAGTGCTAGTTATTGCTAATAGTTTGAATCCAATATGTTTGAAGAAAATTATGATTATTACATATAAAATGGTAATAATTTGAACGAAATACAAACAATCAAAAATCTTTAGGCAAGAAAAAAAGTTTTAGGCATTATTAAATCGATAATCGATATAGTGACGATGCGACGCTTCGATACACAGACTAACATCGTAGACCAGGAGCGGTAGGCGGGACGCTCTATAAGACGGGTGCAATTGCATCTTTAGAGCGGAATGCAGAAACATTTGTCATAACTAAAATTTTCTTAGCAGAAAACACTATGCAGAAACATTGTCCTTAGTTAAGATCATTTCTATTGAAAATAATACCATATTTAAAAATTCACGTGACAACTGCATTTTATAAATGCAATAACTATAAGTAAATACATATTAATATTTAATTATAATACTCTTATGTTTCCGTTATAAGTCATTATTCGTCATTCCACAGGCACCGCAAGATATTTTTTTAACATGGTAACACTAGCGTCAAGTGTCATTCTTCACCTGGCATTTTGTATTTCTGCGGGCTGGTCTATAAAAGTAAAATAATATTCTGCAAGTACATGCCAAACGAATTAACACCTCAATATTCATATTAAGATACATTATAAAATGAATTTGAGTGTATGGACTGTTTTATTGACATGTGAATTTATTTTGACAGCAGCTGTCAGTGGTAAATGGTAATACAGAAGGGGGCGTGTTCATAACAAAAGTAGTCTATGGTTAAGGATTCCTTAACTCTATACTCAGGATTGTCTATAGTTAAGTCATGCTTTTCGGCGACTTATCCTTAGGATCAAAATTTTAGATTGTGCATGCCGCTCTCAGACTGTAATTCTATTGGATTTAAATTTTGTACTATATCATTTGAGTCGTTTTTATCGACCCAGATTTCGCCTTTCAGCATCTTCGGGCATTGTGTAGACTCACCAAAAGGCAAATATACACTGACAACGAATATTATTAACTCTAGCTTACGTAACAAACCAATACAATAAAGTAGGAAAAAACTTTGTCACCTACCTATAAAGTCAAAGATCACAATAAAATAAAACTGTAATTATTCGCAAATCTGCACATGTCGTTTCTTGTCACAAATGACGTCAAAGGGCAATGGAAGTAAACTAGATGTTGCGAACCCGACAAAAAAATTACAGTCTTCTTATGTCAATAATTACTTAACACATTTTGTTTCCAACCAGTGAAGTGATTTTCTTAATGGAAAGATATTTAGTCATTTATAAATTGTAGGTACTTAACCGTTTCTATATTATAAACTAAATGATTATCTTCGATTTGCCGCCCTTCGATTAACTGCCGCCCCCAAACGACGCTCAATCTGCCTACCCCCACGGGACGTCACTTGTTGTAGTAGTGGTAAAATGAGTTATGTGAAAGACTCTAGTTATAGTACGAATGCCGACTCTTCATTTTTCACCTATTTTGTCTTGTCATAATGTCAGCAACCTTTTAATTTTTGTAATTATCTTATAACCAAAGAATAATATTTTTATTATATATGTACATATTTCAACCAATGTGTCACAGCAAAAATATGCAAAGCTGAAAATGTAATATACATATTATTTTTTAAATATTATGTATATTACATTGTCAGCTTTGCATATAATATAATATGTATAATAATTAATTATTTGCAAAAACATGAAGAAAAATGAGTTTAGTTATGTGGTCAGATACTATTTATTAGCTGATTGTTATGTATGGTTAAATTCTAGTCACCAATCATCAAACTAAATTATTTAAAAATAGAACACAGAATTTTATTATCGCAACATTTTATTCTTTATTCAAATATTTTATTTCGAAATGAATTTCGCTTACGGGAAATGGCACTTGTGTTCCACTGATAACGGCCTGGCAAACTCATTATAGATAAATAAATAATTCATGTGCCTGACAAAGATACCGCGACGCTTCAGCATACAACATAATAAATGACTCGAAAAATAAATTATTTACAATATATCCATTTTGTAAGAATTTTGTGTTTATTTAAAAACATGTACTGATTGATAGTAATGGCGATGATAGGGATATCTATGTCGCCGTACCAAAAAATCGCTGGGGAAATCCATCATGAAAAAATAAATATTCCAATACAATAGTTTGAATCTGTGAGTTTGAACACGTATACAAAACGTAGACAAGAAATTTTAATCAGTTTCTATCTACTACTTAGTAGTTTTAATTCATTTTACTCTTAACATAATGTTTTTTTATTGCAGATTGAGAATTACCATGCCTAAGGCTTTATATAAAAATCTCTTTTTTCGTTAGAACTTAAACATATGCGATTAAATCATTATTTACGTGTGCATATTTAAATTCTCGCCAACTATTAAATCATAATATAATAATTTAAATATAAATAATAATATTAAATACATTTTTTAAAAGTACCAATAAGTACCTAACGTCTATTTATTTTCGAATTGCGTGGCGTCCAGTTGTCCGGCGCCAAATCGTCCTAGACCTAATATTTCTTACGTGTAGTCAAAATGTCAAGTTTGTTTCCTACGTTTCGTGATACTTACTGCAAAATATATTTTTGATGATAGTCAAAATTTTACTAAATTCATTACTATATCTACTTACTATTATTTTTATTTATACTATGTCACCGGTCATAGATTATTTAAACCTGCCTATTTATTATGAATGTATTTTTATGAATTACCTATATTTTCAAATCGATTGACTCATCTCTCGATCACAGTGGCGCACCCAGGATTTAATATTAGGGGGGGCCCAAGGAGGAGAATGTAAATTAGTCCCATAGGCTCTTTTTCTTCTTCACAGCTAGGGAATCCAATCCCGAGCCAAAATTCTGATCCCGGGATTTCGGGATTACAAGTTGACAATCCCGGGATTGGCATTTTTTTCCATTGTTAATATAAAATTTTTATATTTACAAATAACATTAAGAAAATTGGTCAAAAATAAATCTAGTATAATTTATACTATTTAAGACATTTATTTTTAATATTGTATACGTTCAATCTTGGAAATACACAAGTTTAATGGAGTAAATAATATTGTTATATAAATAATAATGTGAATTTAATATGAGATTGCTGTTTCTGATAGTAAAGACACAATGAATGGATTAGAGAGATTTAAAATAATAAAGCAAATAATCATGGTGTACTTATGGCCTTTCCGCTTCATAAATCTAATTAGTCAGCCAAATATGAAACTGCCGTAAAAAGTATGATATCATGGCGGAATTACTTTGTTAAAAGTGCGAAGCATTGTTTTTTTCCAATCTTTTTCATTTTTAATAATTTATGTGAAAAAATAAAATGAATCGGCGACCTACACATGGGTATAAAACAAACTTCATTCAAACTCAGTTTATTTATAGTGTAGTTATTCTTTATAAAGTTTTATTTTATAAAGTATTTTTTTTGTTATATTTTCGTTTTTATTTTATTTTCCATAAAAATTGATAAAACAAATCAATCCCGAAATCCCGGGATTATTTTTATCAATCCCGGGATTCATAGGTATCGAAAATAGCTCGGGATCCCGGGATTGGAATCTCTATTCACAGCCTAATTTCTCGTTTATCGGTCTTTTGTCTATTGCACTCGGTGTACCTATACTATGGTCCCCACATCCTGAAACAGGCCCCCAGGCTAGGATATTTAGCGGCCCCCCTACCTACCGCTAAGATTAAAGGCAGTGTGAAACACTAAATTAACGTTTTCCAAATTGTGTTTTAGTTCAAATTAAGGGTACTTATATAGTGAATTATTGGAGATTTTTAATACATCTACTTTAATAATGGAGCTGTCAAGAATCGACACATAATAATCAAAAAATATATTGCACAATTATATAAGTATTTGAAAATGTTCATAGCCATGAAGTATAATAGCGCCGCAGGCGACTTTTTTTACTATTAAAGCTAATTTATGATGTGTATTTATCTCACTTATCTGGTCAATCTGACACGCCGGGCCCCCCATAACCCGGGCCACCAAGCTAGAGCCCTGTCAGCCCTCCCAAGCTATGACCTACACCACTCCGGAATTCGGGTGGACACGGAGAATTTTTTGACAGTTCCATTAGGGATTGGGTTTCTAAAAAAACCCGACATTAGTGTTTTGAAATTTTTGTGTTAGAAATTAAAATCTAAGAAATTTTTCTGAAAAGGTGCTGGAGAATAATTACAAATCATTTTTTTGCCGTGTTTTTATTTGTCTAAGCCCAAAGGTATATTTTATTGGCTTTCAATTTCAATGTTTAAAATCATTCTGATAATTTTCATGTTTGGGGGTTGCCAGGGCCCTTTGCCCCCCCCCCCTGGGTGCGCCACTGACTGTTGGTCACTAAAGACTAAAATTTTTGGGGAGGTGAGCCTTGAATTTTTATTTTATGATTTCGGGGGCCCGTGGTATGAAAAAGTTTGAGAAGCACTGGTCTAGACTCAAGAGCCACAATATTTATGCCAAATTCCACCGAAAAAATGTTCTTTTGATTTACACCACCGCCGACTGTGGTGGTTGTAGTCGTTCTTTTCGCCGATTTTTTATTGTCAATTTTTTAATATTGAGGTTCCAAAATATTAAGTGACAATGGACAAAAAAAAGTATTATTGCATTTAACTTATACACAAACCTCTTCAACACAATACAGCCTAATTTCTCGTTTATCGGTCTTTTGTCTATTGCACTCGGTGTACACCACTCCGGAATTCGAGTGGACACCGAGAATTTTTTGACAGTTCCATTAGGGGTTTCCCGACATTTTCGAAATTTTTGTGTTAGAAATTAAAATCTAAGAAATTTTTCTATATAGGTGCTGGTGAATTACATTCTGATAATTTTTATTTTGGGGGGTGCCAGGGACCCCTGCCCCCCCCCTGGGTGCGCCACTGCTCGATCATGTTGTGGATCTGCTGGAGTGACAGGTCCTTCAATCTTGGCCTCATCTTATTGAATTAATTGTTATTATTTCTTCTTCTAATCGTGGCATCTTCCATTACTTCTTCTTCCTCTTCGATAAGAATTCTGAAGATCGTGACCAGGATAGTTTGGTTATCTACGACATTCTACGACATGCAAGGTACGAGGACATACATTGTTTGTTCTCCCAAGGTGCAGAACTAACCTGCCATTAGTAACGCCAATTGGGAGGGCAATAACTATGTTTAATCAAATCGCTTCGGATATTGATATATTATGTATTCCACTTTTAAGATAGGGTTTATCAACCTAGTTCACTTTATTTCTTTTCTTATTTTGTTTCTTATTTTATTACTTATTTATTACCCTGTATTTTTATTTTAAAAATTGTTAACACTTATTTTATGTCATGTTGTGAACGCTTTGAATTTATAATTTGTTATGTTCATTATATTATGTAAAATAAATAAACTTGAATTTGACAAGATTTGAATTTGAATTTGGCAAGGCCTATGTCAGTGGAAGACCAAACGTTTGCTTTAATATTATGAACCAGCATGTCTAAAAGACAAGACACGACACGGCACAAACGGACACTAGCGATCGTCAACATTACAATGGTTGGGCCACGCGCATTGGTTACCATTTTGTGATTGCGACATCTCGCAATAAATCTTAGGTGAGAACTCTTAGTTATGCCGGCATGTCAGTTTTTATCATCAGATTCAAAGTGATGAGTGTCTGGGTATGGAGAAGGAACTTAAACAATCAAAGAGGTCCGCATCTGAAACGACGAGAAGCTATAAGTAGAAGGCGGAGTGGACTTAACGTGGAATATAGCGGCACCAGCTGCTTGATTTTGTTCACCTCGCCCCTTCCGCTGTCTTTGGATATTTTTCTAAATGGGGTATAAACATTTATATTGTGTTTTATTTTAATTCACCTAAATTAATTATTTGTGAACGCCATCAAAAACTTAGATTTTATTTGAAAATTGTCAATATGCAATTTAATTAATAATGCGAAGTTTGCGATAATTTTTGTAATGCGTTCAAGTATCCTGTATTAGGGATTGCAATACCGAATGAATACATCAATATGTTCATGTATTTGTTATTGGATACCGGTATTCGTCAATTATTTATAAACATTGATACAGAGCAGCGCTCGGAATGGAGCGGAACGCCCCGGAGCGCCGTTCCTGTTCGTGGGATTTCCGAGGATGGCGTTCCTGTTCGCTAAAAATTCGAAAATGGCGTACCGGTTCGTAAAATATCCGACGGACAGCGAGTCGTCTAGTAAAATCCTCAAGCGTCATACTTAATATTATTACGTTCCGGGTCAGATTTAAAATTGACGAAAATTAATTTTTATTAAAAAATAATTTTACTGGTTTAGAACCACTGAATTTTCTATGACCCGTACATATTACATACTTAAGAATGTCCGAAATTGTTTTAAACGGTGGGTAAACAACAAAATATTATTTTTTTAAGACAATATGAAACTGCTCTCCAAAAAAGATTGTTTTAAAACACGAGCATATGTACTGGAGAGAATTGTATAATTTCTCTCAATTGTTTCCATTTATAGTCACAGAAAAAACATTGCATTTTTAAAAAGAATTTGGTACGCACCGAAATATTAAGAGCGTGAGTGTTAAAAAAACAAATGCATGTCATAAATTTTGTGTGCACCTTCTACGTATTCTTCCGGGCGACCGGGCGAAATGCATTGTCTAAAGACACTAAAGCTGTAAAGTGTAAACTAAATCAATATTGCATACATGAAAAAACTTAACTAGGTAGTTAGACCTTCGCAGATGAGTTCGCTAAATTATTTTATTACCGACAAAATGTGTGCCCTGACAAAAGCCTTTGTAGTAAATAGTAAAAAGTTTTCCCTAAATAACCTACATGTTTTTAAGGGGTTGAAATATTTCAAATTAAGTATGTAATTGTTAATAAAGTTTTGTTTTTCCCTTTGGCGAGTTCATACCACTTTTAATAATTCACCAATTAATAAATTTCTAGACAAAAACATTAATTTTATTTTATGATTTAAATTATTCATTGCGGTTATAGGTAATACCTATATTTAAGTGGTGTGTCGTGTGATTATCTATTAAATTATATACCTACCATATGTCATGTTATACCTTTTTTGTATGTATTTTGTATAGGTACTTGCATACCTACTTCAATTTAACTAAAAGTAGGTAATTTTATTTGATTGTTTATAAGTTTATAATAATTATTTTTATGGTGACGTCGCTACATTTTGGTAAGTTTTGTGTTTCAATTTAAAATGTTAACTGTTTTATATATGTAAGTTACATTTTAAAGAAAATGCGTTCTCTTAAAAATTTGATTAAAAATCCCAGCAGGCAATAACATTACACAAGAAACTAATATATCTGCACATAAAAAAAATAGATGATCGAAAAGAGACAAGCGGTCAATTCACTAGAAACCCAGTTATTAAAAATTGGAAGAGTTTTATCAGTGCGGTGGGTGGTTTCAAGTATGCTTACAGTAAATGCCGTTATTAATAATTATTCGGCACTATACGATCATTTTAATAAAGCATCTGAAGATAATACTACGGATGAATCAGAACGATGCAAATATAGTGGCCTTAGAAAAATGTTAACAAGTGTGGAATTTGTTCGAAATTTAAATACAATGTCAGATGCACTAGATGAATTAGGTTTCTTATCGAATTATCTTCAAAGGCGTAATATTACACTAGTCGATGCTGATAAATTGATGATTAGCGTGTCCTTGATTCGATGGCAAATGATCCCGGTCCAAAATTATTAGACGCTCTTAGAGCCATAGATGAAAAGATATACAAAGGACTAATTATTCAGGAAGGTAAGGTTAAAGCCATTAATGTTTCTCAATTATATAAAAGTCTAGCCAATACTTAAGAAATCGAATGATTACAACAAGTTCATCGCATGTCAGTCGAAACGCAAACATTCACCAAGAAAACATTAATCTATATAACAATTTATTAGAGAGTATGCAAGTACTGGATCGTAATAATTATCGCAAATCAGATGATGACGGCGTGGACATACGATATGGAGAGGATAACATTATCAGATTATGCCATCAATTTCATTTAAATGAATTAGATATTAAACGCGGTTTTAGGTTTTTTTTTAAATGTGTGATGATTCTAATAAAACTCCAGAAGATTTGAAACCTCTCCTTAAAGCTATAGCGACGATCCCAATATCAACAGCTGAATGCGAAAGAAATTTTAGCGCTTTAAATGAGATAATGACACCACCAAGATCATGTCTTAATATTAAAACGTGTGCTACGTTGTTATTTATAAATAGTGTAGGTCCGCTATTGAGGCAATTTAATCCTGAAAAATATGTTCGGTCATGGTTAGCTAAAGTCGGCATTCAGCGGATGACACGGCAAGTCGAAAAAGAGAATTGAAAGATGACAAAACATACGACCTCCTGTGGAAATTATTGTAAAAATTAAACAAACCAATGCGGATATGCATTTCTTATTTTTCTTAATGATTGTTTATCAACGTGTCAATACGTAAACCTTGTAGTAAATATATAAATGTATACATACTATCTATCTATATATAAATATGTATAATAATTATGAATGCACACACATAATAATATGTAATTGTAATAATTAATAATGTATTGCTTGGATCCCTCCTCTCTCCACTAACGCCCTTATCCTACAGTATTCCTTTCCTGGTAAGGATATGCTTACACCTCCACGTGGTCAATCTGGACAGTATTGTTTATTTTTTATTGAAAACAATTAGTCTATAACTCGGCTCAAAATCTCGGTTTCATTGCATTGTATAAATTCAATAAAGCCAAGATTTTAAAATATGTGTATTATTTACAAAATACAGTACAACAGTTAATACAACAGGTAATGTTAAGTTGTGAATTAATTTGTTTGTTGTTCAAGATTAATCCAATATAAAAATATACTGTATGAATGACGTTCCAACGTATTAAAATTTATCATACCTTGAAATTCGGGAACAAATTATTTCGCTTAGCACATGTTCAATTACAATAACAATTGACAATATTGACAAAGGGAAGCTTTCTTGCATGTTACACTGGTTACAAATGTATTTATGTATAATGATTATTAATTTTAAATATATGATACTTTTAGTAAGTGTATTTTTAGGAGAGAATTTACTTAATATCTTTTATATCATATTTACAAAATCTTAAATATACAACACCCACGATGGTCGCGCGGCTTAAGTGTCGGCCTATAGTGTCGTTGGTCCCAGGTTCGAATCCTGGGTCTGGCAAGTACACATATTGTGTATCAGAGTATGTACCTAATAGGTAGGGCAAGTGGTTGAGATCCATTTCTCGTAAAAACAAAAAAAATCTGTTAATACTCAAATAATAGGATTTCAAGTTATACACATTTATATTTTTTATAAAAATCGATGTTTTTTAAAATAGATATAAAAAATATTAAAACTATGAATTTGTCAAAAATTGCTTAGGTGATGCTTAGAAAACTTAATAAACTAAATTTTAATAATAAATATGACCATAAAATATATGTAATAATAGGGTGCGGACCGATAGAACAAATTCACATTTTATTACATTTTTTACAATTGTAAATTTGTCTTTGACTTAAAATAAAAAATATTTTTATTTCTAATCTTTTCAGATACATATTTATTCATTAATACAGTTGAAATTGTAAATTATCAAAAAAATGTCTCAAATTGCAAGCTTCGTATTTTTCCGCTAGGTGCCTCTTTAAAAAAGGCTCAGTGAAGACTTCGCCTTAAGTTAGATATTTAAATTAATATGGTATAACAAAATTTCAGGACTTGTGATGCCATACGTATGATAAAAAAGTATGCAGATAATGGCACTGTTCAATAGTGCCATTTTATTAAGGGGCGGAAAATAAATGATGTAAATAGATACAATTATCAAAGTTACCACGTGGAAAAAATTTAAGTATTCATACTCATAACTTGATTATAATGCTGTGAATGTCAAAAGTTCAAAGATTGTTTTTATTTCTTTCATCGGTTTAAGATTGCAACAAAAAATCCAACACTCTTTGATATTCTTTGAAGATTATGCAGCGCTCCGGTTCGTAGAATTGTCCATTTCGAGCACTGATACAGAGTAAGGATTGCAATACCGGTATTTCGAAACCGGTAAGTATTCAATTATTTATTTATACTGAAATACCAGTTTCAAAAATTCAAAATACCGGTGTATTCGATATTAAGAAAGCATACACGTTTATGTTTATCAAAAATGAATTAAAAATGTTATTTCCTCATTTCTTACTACTATAATATTGTACTTAATTGAAATTATGAATTAACATATTTCGAAAAAGAAAACATTCCTGGCAAATGATTCCAATTATTCTATAACTATTGATCCAACGTTAATATTAGGTACATCCAACAAACACTGAATTTGAGAGAGATTTTCCTGCAGCCCTATGTTCTAACTAGTCATATAAAGTCACCCGACGACATGACGTAATTGTGACGTCAGCCAAAACACGCTCGAGGCAAGCCGTCCAACGCACACGGCTCACCATAGATATTATTATGCTGAAACACCTATTTGTGTATGGGGACAATGGATAACGCCACTATTTTAGTAGCGTTATTTTCTCGAATGCTATTATCACTCCGGTAGTACGTCACAATGATGTCATATGACGTCATGTCGACCGGGCGATTACAACTCGCAAGTTCTAACATAAGGCCCCTGTACCCGGACTTATAGTATTTGTAAAAATTATCATTCTAAAATATTATGATTTATACATATTTATAAAGGTCAACATAATAAATAATTAGGTGGGTACTTTAGGTTGCTATACAATAGTGCTTTAAATAGATTTTAATAGTTATATTTATTGATAGGTAGCTTTTTTTCTATAATATACTTTTTAATTCTATAATATAATTTTTGAAACTGGTATTTCAGTATAAATAAATAATTGAATACTTACCGGTTTCGAAATACCGGTATTGCAATCCTTACTCTGTATCAATGTTTATAAATAATTGACCGTGTCTTCAATTTATTGACAGTTAATCAAAAGTCCATCAGTCAGGTACATCCCTTTCAACATGCTAGCGTTAAACCAAGCGCCGCATATTAAAACTAAATACTGTGTCAAGAAAACTTAATGTTGAAATACATAATGATGTATTCATTTATTATAATAAAATAAACAATACGTCATATTCTGAAGTTTCCTACAGTAACGTATGCAAGACTTTGTTTCCGGAGGAAGTCACGTATCTCTTGACTCCTTGACGAGAATAGCGCCACGACAATCCCTTGCCACACTGTATTAATATTTGTATACAATTTAACACAATCAGAATATAATTATTATTTCCCACGTAAACGTGAAAGTTTTAAGAAATTCCTGTCGTGTATAAGAGGACAAATGATGCACGGAAATAGCTAATGAGGGATACAAAATACACAACAACAGAACCGCCTCAAGGAAAACGGCTGCCCTCGTGCGAAATCTCAAAAGATGACGACCAATAATATATTGAAAATATTTTGAACAATTTTTGGAAGATAAACACGGATCACGGACATGGATCAATGAGTAAATGTATGACTGATCGAATTACCACAGTATTATGTTATATTATAAATAAGGGATACTTTTTACAACGTTTTTCTTAGCTCGTATTCTTATTTGTCCGGTGGTTCTTTGTCCGGTGCAAATCTTGCAATCGATTTTTAACTAACTACCCGACTAGCTAGACATTTGAAACTTTTAGAATATATCAGAACACGATGCCAATGCATTTTTTAAATACTTTTAGCCATAATTCATTTTCAGTTAATTCTGTTTTGGATGAAAAGTTATTTCGACACCATTATTGGTTGCTAGGGGTCTGGGGTCCTAGCAACTAAATTATTAATATATACGTGCGTTACTATGGAAATCAATATGACAATTCAGTATTATTTCTTTCAAGTACAAATTTTTTTGATCGCTTAAGCTAGTCAAGTCAATCTTATATGATTCAATAGAAAATTTAAAAATAAAATAAAGATTAGACTATTATTGTGTAATTTTAAGAACTAGCTATATTCCCACAATATTTTAGAGGGTGTAGTATCATGAATTGTAATTGTTCACATCATAAAATGTAAAGTGTATGATGTTTTGTGGAACATCTCTTGTATCCCCTACACAGATTATTATATCCCTAGATAGTCACCCCTTGATTGAACCTTGTCCGTGGGAATATTTCGCAAGTAGGTACGATAAATCTTTATCCAGTATTGAAAACTGTATAATAATTAATAAGCATCTAGTGAATGTAAAATGGACTGTAGTTTCAGACACCATATTGAAATATGTATGTTAAATATCTGATTATACAATTGTCAGTTAAATGAATCCAATAAAGCATTTTAATTAGATAATATCGTCAGCACTCGAAATGGAAAACTTTACGAACCGGAGCGTTCGACAATTTTCTGAAGATATAAACATAGTTATCAAATTTAATCTGTATGTTATAAAAATAAGTGTGTTGGATTTTATTCAGTATGGCTTATCTAGCTCAGACAGTCAAATTATTTTTTTCACGAGACGGAGCGATAATTTTACCGATTCCACGACAGCGGCGCTCCGGTGCGTTCCGGTCCATTTTGAGCCCTGAATATCGTTGATTACTAATTTTGGCTAAAGCAGCCTGGCTAAACCGTGCTAATGGCTCAAATAGACTCTCTGACGATCGGTCATATAAATGCCGAAAAACCCGTTTCTTATGTTGGCGTCCTGTGTCACAAGGTGTCACAGAGTGTAAATACGATGTCATAGCTGTCATACAATATGTATGTATAATATGTCGGAATGGCATAGATATGATCATAGACACTAAATTGACTAAATCGCTTTTAGCATATAATATGTGCCCGATCGTCATAATATAGTCTATTTGAACCTTAAGTATAACGAGTTTCTTTGACACTAATAAAGCAATCGATTCAGCACAGATACAATTATTGGTAATTAAATTACCTATACTTACCGAAATCATAAAAATGAGTACTTATTTCTCACAAATTTTATATGATATTACACAAAACATAACAAAATCTTTACAACTAACCTCAAAAGGGCCTATTATAACATTACTATAAACTATACGTACACGTAGTTATATAAATCTACACAAATAGATTAATTGTATTGATTGTGAACAGTTATGTCGAATTTACATTCGCGTATGTATTTAACTTTGAATTCGATCGGTCAACGGTGTACCGATTTGTATTCTTTCAATTCTCAGATTTTCAATTATACCTACCTATTAAATTATCTTTGTATTACCTTATTAGCTACTGCCTACATAGATATCTAAACGACTAAATATCACGTATTGGAAAAAAATATATAATTAGTACCTACATGGTACATTCCTAACCGTATAACGAAATTACGTTTTTATCGCAATTTTTCATTTCCTATTTCATTTTATCCACCGCACGGCACGTATAACAAAATTAAACGAATAAGTATAATAAAATTATCAGATAACAGGACATTGCTCGTTACAAACTACAATATTCGCATGAAAAATACTTTTGTAAAAGATATCTAAAGTAATGAGAAAACATTCCCAAAGGAGGTAATAAATTTCATCGCAGGGCTCTTGGCTCGTTCCACGCCCTTGTCGTCCAAAAAAATGTTTGACATAAACAGTATTAGATACCTACATAGGTACGTGAATTTTTTCCTGTCTGGATTTGGACTAATTCACTACTATACCAACAATTATTCATTGTGACAATTAATGTACATATATCACTACTTTTCCTGGTATCAGGAATCATTATTTTGAAACAATGGATTCCCACATTCTGGCAATAACAGAAAAGTGGGTAGGTATAACAGGGTTTACCCCTTCAACATGTCCATGTGGCAGATAAATAAAGGATGCACACTACATCCTCTAGGAATGTCCTAAAATGTGTTCGGAAAGGGAACAGCTGCTCAAGTCGGTTCAACTAAGCTTTGGGCTCATTGTACCGTCCCAGCTGGTCGCCAAAAAGGCAGTCTGTTGCATTTAAAAAAAATTCGATGCCATCGTCTCAACGTGAAGATCTCTTCATTCAGATTGTTCGGCAGTTTTGTACTAGTTTTAGTTACTCACTATATTTAATTTTGCCTCTACATGCTCCTCTCTCCCATGGGTACTCCTAACCCAAAGTCATGTAAATTCAATCGAAGCACTTTTAATTATTTGCTAGAAGGTTCATGATAAAAAAACTTTCAACCTTAGGCATTAGTGCAATTTTTCGATCAAAAACATCATAAATTTACGTACTGATTACTACAGTCTTTGAACGCATGGGTATTGCTAGCAATAGCAGCAAATAGCAGCAAACGCAACACACACGTAGGTCGATATGTTGCGATAATTACTGTTATTATGTAGGTATAAATGCATATTATGTAAGTTTGTCACTGATGGCCCTAAAGAATCATGGACCTATCTGTGACCTTACCATTGATGTTGAGGGAAAATATTAAATCGACAATAGTCCTTGATAATATTATATATCCCGGTGACTGCATAAGCTGATGACAATCAATAACCTTGATCGTTTTGAAGGACGAAGGACGCCATATTTCCCATCAATAGGGACACGCATCCGCGCAGGACGCGTGAATAAAATATAATAAACGAACACGTAACGAATTCAATTGAAATCCATTTAGCACACCTAAACATCCGATCGTGCATAGCTTGTGGTTAACATTTATTTATCAATTTCGTTGTGAATATTTTTGTGGCATGACCATAATATTATAAAACCCGAAGGGTTCCCCTATTTTTTCTTGATTTTCAACATAACGCTCTTATCTACTGGACTCTAATTAAAATAGGTATCGATATCTATATATCTCTATATATATAAAAATCTCGTGTCACGATGTTTGTGGTCGAACTCCTCCGAAATGGCTCGACCGATTTTTATGAATTTTTTTAATGTATATTTGATAGGTATGAGAATAGGTCAACAAGTATATTTCATACCGCTAGATGATTAGGGTATCTCTATCCAGAAAATTTTTCTTTTATTTTTTTGACAATTTTTTTTTTGTATTTTTTTTATTATTTGGCATAAAAAAATACCTATAACCCCAAATTTTCACCCTCCTACCCCCAGCCTCCCATTTTTTAATCTCGATTTTATTATTTTTGTATGAACAAATTTAACCGTCGTTCGTATTTCAAACAGAACAAAATTATTTATGTTGTTGAATGACAGATGGCGCTACGTCCGAGAAGAATTTAAGAGAAGCGTCGCGTCATTTTGACATTTCATTTGGCATATCACAACGCAGTGCATGCAAAATTTTGTACGATTTATTTTATTTTATCTATTTTTATATGCATGTATTACAGTGCACAATGCCAGCAAGACGCAAGGGGGGCCATTTGGGCCGTCGAACGAATAAAGCAACAAACATGCAAAATAGTAGAGCAGAAAGAACAGATGAACAAATCCAACAAGATAACAAAAACGTGCGTGTAAGCATGTCGCAATTGCGTGCATCCCAATCACAAGAGGCACGAGCTGAACGAAATCAACAACGACAATTGGAACGGAGCCAAGCGCGCCGGTTCGTAGTTAACACACGCAGAGCAAATGGCCGACAACGCCAACAAGTACATCGAACATTTACATCCGCTTCGTTCCTTCGTCTCGCATTCGAGTACGAGCCAGATATTTAATATTCCGCTCATCCGAAAGTGCTGATTGGTGCTATGGACAAAGAATGTCCCCATTGTCATGCGCTCAAATTCAAACATGAGTCATTCGGGATGTGTTGCGCATCAGGAAAAGTGCAACTAGCAGAAATTGAGATACCACCAGAACCATTGAACGGCTTGCTCATCGGCACGGTTCCAGATTCAAACCTTTTCCTGAAGTCCATTCGCACATTCAATTCATGCTTCCAAATGACTTCGTTCGGAGCAACAGAAATAGTTCACAATACTGCGGCAAATGGTCAACAATTCCATTCTACGTTCAAAATCAAAGGCCAAGTATACCACAAAGTAGGCTCATTGCTGCCAATGTCAAACGAACCACATACATTTTTACAAATCTACTTCATGGGCGGTGAGGACATCACTCATGTGGATGCACGTTGCGGCTACAATAGCCTCAATTCGCCTAATGCCAGGCGCATCGTCGGCGAACTGGACGCCCTGTTGAATGATCACAATGAATTATTGAAATTCTTCAAAGCACACATGCACGAATTGCAAAGTGACAATCACGCTATTGTCATCAATCCTGATAAAACACCAGCTGGAGAGCACGTGCGTCGATTCAATGCGCCTGTTGTTGACGACATTGCTGGAATCATGGTTGGCGACCGCACATCGACGCGAGAAATCGTGATTAGAAGAAGAAACAATAATCTGGAGTTCATCGCTGACACACACCGTTCATACGACGCTCTCCAATATCCGCTAATTTTCTGGAAGGGACAAGACGGATATTGTATAAACATTAAACAACGAGATCCTGTCACAGGTAATTCATTCATTATGAACATCATTACTCATTTTGAATTGAGAAAATGAATGGTTGATGTTTTTTTGTTTTTATCGGCGGTCATCGTCTACAGCGCTCTATTTCTCTTTCTGTCATATATCCCATCCCCACACACTTACGATACATTCGTTATTTTTTATTTAACACATTGATCGCCAACTAGTTTTACATAAAATAGTTAAAAAATGATTATTTGTTTTTAAGGTATTATTTGATAGGTTATGAAAGAATATAATGTTTTTTTTTCATTTTGATGATTTTTCTATGTAAATATTGGTTTTTATGATGTGCCGGCCACATGTGTCCGTCGCGGCGCCAACAAGTTAATTTATTCTATTGCGCCGTGCCGGCCATTTCGCCGGTCACCTGTCCATATGTGTTGACGAGAGCATGGTGCCATTTCGCGGTCGAATTATATTTAGATTTAGATAGTATAATAAACAGAAAAGGCACAAATACGGAATAAAAGTTTTCAAATTGGGTAGTATCATACCTGGATACACATAAACTGGAAATATACGTATACATACCTTATAATCATTTTTGTTATTCTATTTTTTTATTATTTACATATTTTTTATAACTTACATTTTTATAATCTATTTAATTTTTATTTTTATATCAATAAAAACACATTTAAAATTTAAAAGGAAAACTTTTTTTTTCATTATGTACATTCTTTACATTAGTGAGCCTATATTTTGTGACTGGGAAGACATATTTTCAGGCCAAGTGGCAGTAATATACAGAAGGGCCATGCCGGTCACCGCGTATCGAAAAATGCACTGCGAGCGTGCCCGCCGGCGCTGTAGAACAACTCTAAGGCAGGTCTTCTTTGCCGGTCACCGGTGACCCCCATGGCCCCCTGAACGTAATCCAATGCCGGTCACCGGTGACCCCCATGGCGATCAACGTGTTAACAACCAAAATATTCACTAGAAATAATTTATATGGCAGAACAACGTTTGCCGGGTCAGCTAGTTATGTATATATTTCTGCAACAAAGATGTGGTCCAACTTAGAGTATCTAAAACGTATTCGGCCTACCGCACAATTTTAGAGCATATTATTATTTCCTATGGCTCTCCTCCCCTCGGTAAAACCTAGTCAAGGATGATAAATTAAAAAATAACTTTTTCATAAATATTTAAAATACAATATGCATTATTTGTTCTTATACATGCAAAAGATTTGACCACTTTAAAACACATAAAAATACACATGCTGAGGTTTGGAGCCAAATATATGAAATGTCAAATATCCAGCTTATAAGCCAAGCACGAAATGAACCAGAGCACATCGGAGAGCCGTTCCGATTCATGAAATCCCGAAAATTATCGCTGCCTCATGGAAAGATTAATTTGATCCTGAGCTGGATAACAAAAAAATATATCTACTTAACACGTTAATTTTTATAAAATTAATATAAAATAAGTATATAATAATATTGACTAATGACAATTTATTGAGCCCAATTTCCATTTTGAGCGCTGTTTATGCGATTTAGCCGTTGAAAGTAAATTTAAACAAAACCATTGACATCACCTACGTGTAAAATTTGCGCACAAGAATACAACATGACGGACTGCTGTCAAAATGACAGTCATTGGGTGGGATTCGGAGTTGGCCGTGGGAATTGAGAATTTTGTTGATATTGTAGCTTTCCCAGAACATTTACGAAGTGTAAAGAGTAATCAAATCATACACTTACGGATGACGTACATCATAGATTATGCAGTATCCGTAGTCGCCTAGAGACAACGAACCCGAATTTCGAATGAAATTTCGGTTCATCAAAGACGTAAAAAACATACTCTTTCCTATGGTTTACTTTTTAGCGTGCTTCCATAGGCCTGCTAGCGTCCCCCCAGGGGTGCAATTTTATTACTTTCACCTTGGGAAATACATGTCTAAACTAAACTCCAGTTTGGTATCCCGGTCGATTCTTGATCACGAATTTCATGTCTCGAGAATGTATGTACCTACATTCGTCAACTAAAGAAGCAGGCTTTCTAAATAAATAAAAAATATTTTAGTAAGTACTTACTACTAATTACTAATATTTCGAATATTAGCTAATTTTAAATATCATCAAATTTATTACATTTTATGATTTGAAAAGTCGTTGTTCTAAAAAAATAACTTGTTTTCTCTTTATGTGAAATTTCTTTTACGTTATTATATGACTTTTACGCCAGTTGTATATTATGTACAATCAAATGCCGAATAAACATGCTGACAGGCGAAGTGTCCGGAAAATTGTACGATACAGTTGTCCGTATCATATTAAATTACCCTATTAAAATTATCTAATAATAATGGCAACGTTATTATCAAATATTTGATACAAATCAATATCAAATTAATGTCAGGGCTCGAAATGGAACGGAACGCACCGGAGCGCCGTTCCGGCTCGTGAAAGTTGAAAAATTATCGCTCCGTCTCGTGGAAAAAATATGTTGACCACCTGAGCTAGATAGGGCATAGAATAGAAAATCTGACACACTTATTTTTATAAAATACACATACGATTTGATGACTATGTAAATATCTTCAGAAAATTTGTCGAGCGCTCCGTTTCGTAAACTTTTCCATTTCGAGCGCTGATTAATGTCCTTATTATTATTCCTATTATTATTAGTCCTATATTAAAATTGAAAACATTACTGTATGCAATGCTCCAAGAACAACGCGTCATTTTTTTATCTCAATGCTATAATACGGTACGAAAGCTCATTGTGAACTGTGATACGGCGAAATGTGTTACGTACAATGTACATGTATCTGGATAGCGAAAAACGATCAGTATTAAATACTTTTATACATCTCATTACCTATTTGATTTTCTACCTAGTTTCACCGATAAATAATGTTGCTATATATTTGTATTGTATCATTGAAGATGTCAATCAATTTATTATGTTAATCTGAAGGTAAAATAACTGCGTAATTGTATTTATTGGAATGCATGACTAATGTGTATTGATAAGGAAATGTTATTTCAAATGTTTATCAATACTTTAGTATTGCGATAACATCTTAAAATATTACATTAAACATGAATAAACTGTATGATTTAAAAAAAAATCCGAGTGTAATATACGGGTGTGCATCGGGCAGTGTATGACTTTGTCAAAAATAAATAGTCTGGTAACGTCATATATTATTATCATGACCGTAGGCTCTCGTCTTTATATTATCTCGGTGAAGATGCGACATTGGACCTGGTTTGGATACCTTAAGAAAGGGAATGGGACAACTGGACGCCAGGACAATTGGACGCCAGGACAATTGGACGCCGCACTGTCGTAGACACGTATACAGAACGTAGACGAGGAATTTTAATGAGTTTCTATCTACTACTCAGTAGTTTTAATTCATTTTACTCTTAACATATTTTTTTTTTATTGCGGATTGAGAATTACCATGCCTAAGGCTTCTTTATATAAAATAAAAAAACTCTTTTTTCAAACTCTTAAATCATTATTTACGTCTGCATATTTAAATTCTCACCAACTATTAAATCATAATATAATAATTTAAATATAAATAATATTATTAAATATTTTTTAAGGAGTACCTAACGTCTATTTAATTTCGAATTGCGTGGCGTCCAGTTACCCGACGCCAAATCGTCCTAAACCCCTCAAGAAACGAGGGCTTCGAACCGTTATTTTTTTTCGTTTCGGTTTTCGGTTCAGTTCCGGTTCGAAGCTCTGCAAGAAACTTTTAACCTGACCAGAACTGGGATAAACTTATCTTGTAACCCAGAACCTTCACATTATATCTACTGAATACCACATTACATACGTATTCAGATACACGCAGGTTGTTGTGTTTTGTTACATTTTACATTCCGTGTTCTCTGGGAAACCTGCCTCGGTCATCAGTATCAGACATCAGTAAATTTAGTAATCGCTACGTGGTTACACGCCAATGGTTATAATAGTAATATATTGTGTATTTCAATCATAAATAGCAACATTTAAATTCATGATGTATTTGGACAGTTGCTAAATAGAAAGAACTTTGAAGGAAATAAATAAGTAGGTACCTACTACTTATTTTTTTTGAAACAAATATACTTACAGCAAGAAACCAAGAACAGGTTCGAAGCAGTTGAATCCTCTGCTTCTAGAAATGTATAATTTTCAATAAAGGTATGTACCTACCTAGGTACCTATTTTGATTTTTGAACCGATTTTTTTTAATGCATCACTGCAAATGTTGTCAGTGACTAAATTTGATTGGGCAACGCACATCTAAATGTACATAAAATAAATGCAGGCGTTACAATAATTACCTACCCTTGATGTAATTTGGGTCGGTTATTTATTTCAACCACGTACCTACTTACATATTTAGACGTATTCGTATATGAGCAGAATCGTTTATGAGTGCTCTTATAAATACATCAGACGTTGCGTACTATTAGTAAATAGAGTTTGTTAGCACCGTGCAAATAATATTCAATAAAATAAATAAAAAATGGGGATTGTTCACCCCATTCGATGTGTAGCTTTAAGCCTTAAGGGATAAGACTGAGGGATGACTACAATACATAAAAATAAAAAACAAAAATCTCATATCTCTCAGACAGAACATCCATCATAGGATTCGTAGATAGATAATAAATAATAATAACCACACTCACTTTCTCAAAATGTCTCGGCATTTTTTTTTTGTATTTCACTTTCGACAGACATGCTGAGAAATGAAAATCAACCCGACTAGTTTTGTTAATAAAAAAATATTTGATATGTTTAATTTTAACACGAGCGACTTACAAAAGTCGTTTGATGCTCACATTTAGATGTCTACACCCATACATTACAAATATTTATATTATCTGAATAGGGTTACCACACACCGATAATTGACCGCGCGGGTAGATTCAAACGTTTATTAATAAAGTGACATTGGATAAAACCAACTATTCCTATGACATTAGATCATAAAACATTAATTTGTGTATTGTTTTGTAATATTGACCACTTTTCTTCACCTCGAATATCGTTTAAAAATATAATTGAAGTCTCTTAGAATCCATCATATTCTAAATTACGACCAATTAAATTAGTAAATAATACAGCAACCATAAAGTAAATAAGCGAGACCAAAATAACTGGACTGAGCCATCGGTGATTCGAGGATATTCGGACAAAGTAATTTTATGGCGGTAGCGCTGGATCACCCGGGATGGAGAGTTTCTGGAGAAGTCTAAGACTATCCTTCAAATTCGAAATATAAGTAGGTACCTACTACATGGAGATAGCTATACTGACTTCAGACCGTTGGTGGTTTCGCGGCCAGCGCTTGAAACGGAGAATTTTACGTACCAGAGCGCTCGACAACTTACCGCAAATATTAACATAATATTTATCTAATTTTATGTATATTTCATATTGTGTTATATAGCCTAGCTAACTCAGACAGTCAAAAAAAATTCCACGAGACGAAGTGATAATCTGGGAGATTCAACGAACCGGAGCAGCGCACTGGTCCATTTTGAACTTTGGATTCGCCGCCAAGCTCTATATGTAGTAATTTTGCGGTCACGCCATTCACAACCAGGATAATTGAATCAACCAATCAGGATCAACCAGGACAATTAATAATATAACGGAAAACAAAAAAATTTTAACATCCTTACTACAGATGCTGGATGCAATTATTTATATTATTGCAATTTAATAATTTTCTAAAAGTCGATGGTGTGCGTTATTTTATTATGTATAGGACAAAATCCTTGAATGTGACAGCCCTACACGATGACCCAAGTTCTTTGACTGGTTGTACACGACCTCATTGAAAGTCGTTACATGTCAAGGCCACGCGAAAGAAATTTAATTTTATATTCACGGTTGGTAGCACTGCACAGACCGACTCGTCTGGGCGCCAAATTACGTCAACTTTTATTATTTAGCTGTCAACGACATCATTTTCAAATTAAATTTTTATTCTCTTTTCACTTTCTATAGATAATAATTAGTGATAATCTGATAATCCTAGATGTAAATAACAATGCCGAAAGCCCGTCTTAATGTAAATACATAATAATTAAGGTATCTTCACACTGTTCAAGAACTAGGTATTATTTATTAAGCTATAGATAAAATTATTGATAAGGGAGATGGCCAGGCGGGCACACAAAAAATGGTATGGGGAAAAGTCCATTTCGAAAAAAAGAATCCGAAATAATTTATTTTTTATGTTTTAAGGCAGCGGGAGGGGGTGTGGTTATCAAAATCTAGCATTTGCCAGTGACATCCATAATTAGCTGGCTCGCTCATCAAAACTCGTCCGTCAGCAACGTGTCGAATACGTCGACGTGACGTAATCGTTATTCACATAACACGCGTTGCCAAATGGAGTTTCACACATTGGTGGAATGCAAATTTTTAGTTTGGAAAAAAAACATTAGTGCTGCTAGCAACAAATCGCATGCGTCTCGGGTTGCGAGTCAAAGCCGCCGGAACGCATACGCACACCTACGAATTGGTCATTCCTATACCGGCTCGCCGGTCGCCGCATCCCAATATAATATCCACGTTTCGAGAGGTTACGCGCGACTGTCGCTAGGTGCCTATGTGTGCGGTCTTCATATGCAATATCGGAGCGACGTTCCTGTGCAACCGGCGCATGTGCGGCAGACAGGCGAGTTTAGATGTAAGAGCCGGCTTATAGCTTATCGACGCTCATACCAGGGACACATTTACGGGTGCATTCCCTATACCCAGACACCCCACACTTTGAGTCTATCGATGCACACCTGAACTGTAGCTATAACTACGGGTGCTCGCCTACATGTTATTGCGACCTGTACCTACTACTGAAACATGTGACATTATTTTAAGAATAAGTTATTAATATCTTTGCTCAGAATTTATTATTATATCTACTATTTATATTCAAAATGGATATTCACTTCAATACGTTTCTACGCAAACAATCTTATATCTCACAGTAAGTATATAATATTATTTCAAGTTTCAATTATGACGTAAGTAAAAATCGTCTTTTTAAAAATTGATATAAATTATCAGTGGATCGGTGTTATCAATTATCACAGACGACATCGTCACTCAGCACAGATTTGTTCAGCATTTTCATTTTACATTAATTTTTAAATGTTGGAAAATAGTAGGATTTAATTACGTGATAAAACCCCTTAGAACCAACTAAAACCAGATAGTGCAGGATCCCATAGATTTTTCGTATACATAATATGCGGAACGCATTCTGACAATTGGAGTAGGTTTTAGGGGTCACAAAGACATATAATGTCGATGTTGCCAGGCGATATTAGTGGTAATTTTTTTTTTATTGAGGTTTTAATTTTTTTTCTTATAACCCACCAAAATTTGTTCTGTGTTCTTCAATAAAACCAAGACCAAATCAGGAATTGATTGAAAATGCAATAATTGTACCATGCCATCGGCATGGTCGTAGAACGGTTCGTCCCATTTGAAATAATAAAAATAGCGGGTAGTGCAATGTGTTCAAAATTATCGATTCTTAGGATCCTCCTTGGCTTAAATTATTTTATTTAGTTATATTTTTGTATAGAATCACCCATATTGGTTTCTTTACCATATATATGCATATGGCATTAGTTTTAGTATAATGGTCAATCCAGAAACAGTGTAGGTTGCACATATAGGTAGGTGAATAAATGAAATAACGATAACCACTAACCACACTAAGTGCACTTTATTGAAAAAAAGAAAGAAGTCAAGTGTTTAAACTGCTTTAAGTATCATGATCACAGTTTTTACAAACACTACTTACAGATATGCACAATGATATAGATGTCAAAGCCGATTTCTTATAACTACATGATAATGTACGGCAGTTAGAATTACACTTGCATGGTTTAATTAAATAATTTGGTAGAGGTTAATTCGTCATTTGTCTTGGATACAATTTATTTTCTCGTAACTCATAGCCAAGTTGTAGGAAATCAACAGGCTAAAATAGTGGATCAGATGAGCTTTTCCATAAATAAACTTGTGCTGAAGCCCTTAAACAATCTAAATACTTATATTTAAATTCTTAATAATATGTAAGCCTTGGAGATTGTCCCTTAGATGTGGTGGATTAATTGCAAAGATTCTTTTGTGAGCCCTCAAAATAAATTACAGCTTGGTGAATTTATTTGCAAAAATGCTCCCACATTTGCAAAAATCAACGAAGAAAGTGAGCTGTACATTGTGGTGGATTTGACGACCCCACACAATGGTTTAAATTGCAGGGATCAATTTTCACTGACGCCATTGATTTAAAATCAAAATCATTTAGAAGCAGACTCTAGATTCTAGAATGTTCTGTCATATATTTCATGCTGTAAAAATGCAAAATTTGGAGATTATCACAGTCCCGATACAGATGTTTTAATCTTAGGCATTTATTTCTGGAATAAACTTGAAGCGATTGAAGTGTTTAGGATGCCATTTGGCAGATGAATCTCTTGGCGAAAATATTTGTAATATTTTGCCAGCATTATATTCTTAAACCGGCTGCGACACCACTCGTCGCATAGGTACAAAAAAACAAGCTTTAACCATCTCGTCAATGAGTTTTGTTCAGGATACACTTTCAGCTTTAGGAAATGTATTGTTGGATACCACAGCAGTTTCAAGACCTGGAAAAAGTTTGCACTTACTTATAATGTAAACAAAAAACAACAGCGGATGAACTTCGATATAAATTTATTTCCCAAAATATTGGATTTAGTTTAAATTTGTCAAGAGTGATATGAACATATGATTCATTGTATTTACACTGTTTTAAGAATTCCAATTTATTAAGAATTTAAATATAAGTATTTAGATTGTTTAAGGGCTTCAGCACAAGTTTATTTATGGAAAAGCTCATCTGATCCACTATTTGAGCCTGTTGATTTCCTGCAACTTGGCTATGAGTTACGAGAAAATAATTTGTATCCAAGACAAATGACGAATTAACCTCTACTAAATTATTTAGTTAAACCATGCAAGTGTAATTCTAACTGCCGTACATTATCATGTAGCTATAAGAAATCGGCTTTGACATCTATATCATTGTGCATATCTGTAAGTAGTGTTTGTAAAAACTGTGATCATGATACTTAAAGCAGTTTAAACACTTGACTTGTTTCTTTTTTTCAATAAAGTGCACTTAGTGTGGTTAGTGGTTATCGTTATTTCATTTATTCACCTACCTATATGTGCAACCTACACTGTTTCTGGATTGACCATTATACTAAAACTAATGTCATATGCATATATATGGTAAAGAAACCAATCTGGGTGATTCTATACAAAAATATTACTAAATAAAATAATGTAAGCCAAGGAGGATCCTAAGAATCGATAATTTTGAACACATTGCACTACCCGCTATTTTCATTTTTTCAAATGGGACGAACCGTTCTACGACCATGCCGATGGCATGGTACAATTATTGCATTTTCAATCAATCTCTGATTTGGTTTTGGTTTTATTGAAGAACTCAGAACAATTTTTGCTGGATTATAAGAAAAAAAGATTAAAACCTCAATAAAAAAAAATTTACCACTAATATCGCCTGGCAACATCGACATTATATATCTTTGTGACCCCAAAAACCCATTCCAATTGTCAGAATGCGTTCCGCATATTATGTATACAAAAGTCTATGGGATCCTGCACTAAGAAGCGAAAAGAAGAAGACCACAGAACAGATTAATAAATAGAATTCAAATAGGCTATACCTACTCCAATTTACTACATTTTGAAGCAGGGTGTGTCCTACGAAAATAAAACATATATTATAGACGTGCATTAATTGTATGTGTTGCAACCTTCATCTACAGTATACACCAATATTGAATGAGCATCAGTCAATGACATAATTAATGGACAACTCACTCAATACAGTGCTAGCAAGTAAATTCGCGTATAGCGATATTCGCACATGTATATAGGTAGACGTCACGCAATTTCCATTATGCGATATCACGCATCGGGAATTTATAGCAATATCACCTTTATTGTAATGGCGTTAGAACAGTGTTTCTAGTGTCAATGTTCATTTGAGCGAACCCGTACGAACCGAACCATTCGGCAGACCCGACAAAAACCATCGGGAATTTATAGCAATATCACCTGTATTGTAATGGATTTAGAACAGATTATGCCATTCGGCAGACCCGACAAAAAAGTGAGTTTCATTTTTTTACAGATGCTTCGTCCATATTAATGTCATTGGCATCAGTGCATAAACCAACAACAGTTGTCAGTACGAAGGTCAGTAAAAGCTTAAAATTACGTATTCTTGACACATGTTTAAGTTTATCCCAGATTCCTTCATATTATGCACTATAGGAAAGTGAACATATGGCTTAAGATAAGAGAAGAAAGACAAAAATAACAATGAAAAACTGACGCTTACTTGGTAGAACATTATAATGGTCCCTTGTGAAACAAAGTTACTTTTACTTTTATTAATACTACGGAACGGTTGACTATTCAGAAGATGGGTTTATATATTGTTATTAGGTATCGCCCAAAACAGTTATTATTTGTCAACGTAAATGGTCACAATTCGGTCTGCCAATTTTTCAATAGTTCGGGAATGTCGATGATTGAATTTACAGTTTTAAACATAACCAGTTAATTAATTTGTAATCTTGTGAACTCTGAATAAATATTAATACCGGAGATGTTCCTATTTTTATAATAAACAATCTTATAGTTTGCCTAACCTTTAAACACAAGCAGCCATTTATCGCCTTAATTTGAACATGAATAGATTGGTCTATATTATAACAAAATTACTGTCGAGTGTAGAGAATAGATTCAGTTAGAGTTAAGTACTAGATTTAAAGTTAATAAAACATAAAAAAATACATGGACATCTTTTAGTGGTTCTTTACTTAGAACCTTAGTGAATTTACGTTCCTACCTATAGACTAGAGCAGGGTTGGCAAACCTTTTTACGTGCGCGTGCCAAAATTTCCCAAATATTATTTTTAGACTGTCTGACGTGACATATTTTTGTGTATAAATTGTTTTACGTGTGGTATGCCGTGGAATTATGATAAGACCTTTGGTGTGCCGTGGGTAAGAAAAGGTTGCGGAGCACTGCTCTAAGAGGCCGATTTCGACGACAGTGAGAAAAACACATATGTATTATACTTAGAAAGAACATGCGACGTATTTTCTTGTTGGAACGGCTGCTTAAAGTCGACAACTCTGCATTACGCTCAAAGTCGATAATTCAAACACTATAAACCAAAAACGTTTTGACCTAATAGACAGAGTTGTGTTATATTATAAAATGTTCATATTATTATGAATCCACCTGGTAGCGGGCCAAACTCTTTGGCACCTGTACAGTTCTTTACTCGATCAATCAAACTTGATTCAATATGTTACATTCCGTTCTGAAGTCATTAAAATATAACGCTGCAAAGAAAACCCGTTATCAGAATTAACAGCAAACAAACTCTCGGAATACGGTGCCTGTGGAAATCACGGTCCGCGCCATTTTATTATAATAATATCGACCTTGACGACCTCCCGAATACAGATTAGTATGGAGACGCACCATTTTCAAATCTTAAAACATCGAACGCCAAAAATAAATGCGCGCGAATAAAATGTATTGCATAAGTTATTTTTATCATGACGTAGGTACTGCCGTTGCCATACTGAAAAAATGTTGCCATTCTAAATAGGTAGGTAGGTACATATTATAGGTATTAACCTATTACCATTGTATTATACCGAACGTCAAGCCAATACATAGGTATATCTAATATTCAGCATGTATTTATTTATAGGTATACTATAGTCAGGGCTCGAAATGGACCGGAACGCACCGGAGCGCCGTTCCGGTTCATAAATTCTCGTGGAAATATAAATTTGACCGTCTGAGCTAGATATGTCATATAATAAAAAGTCTAACAGACTTATTTTTATGAAATACATATACAATTAGATAACAACGTTAATATTTTCATAAAATTATCGAGCGTTCCGGTTCGTAAAATTTTCCATTTCGAGCGCTGCTATAGATAGAAAATATATATATAGGTATAACAATAGTAACCGTAGGTATGTAAATCGTAAAAAAAAACTACTTAAATCGAACGTCGATTTTGAAAATGTTTTAAGTACATATTATGTAGGTAGATTATTTTTTATTGTTGACATCACAAAATTTAGTTTTTTTTAATATCTCCACGTTATTTATAAGAGGGATTGTTTATGACAGTATACCTACAAAGTGTTACTAAGAATTCCTCCCCTTATACTGAGAGACCATTTTCGGGCGGCAAGAGGAAAGCTGGTTTGAAAAGAGATATGCTGAGTATGAAGAAGTCTGGCGCTGTGAATGACTGACATTTTAGGGTAAGGAACTTGTATCTGATGATTTTTCCGATGGTAGGGCTCCCAAACGCAATGGTACGCAAATATTATATAGGTAGATAGTGTGACGAATTAGATGAGTGCATGGCATAAGAATCGGGCCTCTATCGGTGCCTCATTCATTACAGTGTGGCTTTCATATCGAGTATTCTACGTCACCATGGTCGTTTCTGGAATTAAAACCCTCCACCGCATTTGCTTTCACCGCGACTACATTCCCCGCGCCCATAATTCAGTGTGTGTTCGATATCGCACGTAGTTTTATTAACATTTAAATGCCTATACCTTTTCAGAAGTAGACAAAGACATTATTTCGAATGCAGAAGTATTGTGAGGAGGAGACACAGCAAAGAAAGTCTTTAATTCCTCTCAATAGTGCCAGAGTATCTGCTTTGACAGAAAGAGGACGTGACGTTATAGTACCAGCTCGGAAAAAAACCACGTGACATAACAGTTATGCAGCGCTGTGACGTAGATTACTTGATATAGAAGTTGTAATATAGGTACTACCTAGGTTCCCACCACCACCCCCCCCCCCCCCCCATGTATATACAACCGTGGATATGCACGGCCGCCTCCCATGACGGTATAAATGTGTCTGAAAGAATTGGTTTTAAGTGTTCATTCCGTCCCGAGACGGAGCCTCACGGGACTGATGCTGCAACCATGCAGCGTAGTGCTTGAAGAAGGAAGTTATGTAAGAACTTTCTCTGATAAAAGGATTTAGTGCTGGTTGGTGCCTGTGGTTTTGTTTATATGCTCATATTTATTTTGTCTCTACACTCTGCCGCCATGCGAGTGTACAAATATAATGCATTGTACCTAGTTGCCGTAAATTTGTTTTCGGAAACTTTCGATTAGATTCGGAAAATTTTCACATAATTGTAAAGAACGAAATTTCCACATACTACCCACCTACCAACATGTTATTTTCTCTCCACGCTCCCCTATTCGCATTTGATGTCTTTTAATAATTTATTTAAAAATTGACTGTCCACCCAATAATTGACCACTTACTCTAAATAATTCGTGGATCTGGATATTATATTGTTATTTCTTATTTCAATGACATGCTACTACTGAAAAGGTAGGTGAAACATCACTCCTACCTTTTATTTTAATAGTCGCCTCACGGAAATATAAATCGGATTTCTTTGAAGTGAGTTGACAATGACGTCGGCCGATACCATATCGGTTATGTCATAGGTATAACTTCAATATTATCGCTTCTACAACATTCGTTTTAGATAGATACCTACGGTAAGTGTTATTAAAAAAATTCCACGAAATGCGAATCCAACATGGTAACAAATCGTGGACAATTTCGTGGGATTAAATATTAATGAACCAACATAAATACCTATTATCGCCGGAAATTATGTTTAAATCGCTTCTTCCACGGAAGGAGTATAATATAAAAGTGAAACTGATTTGGGAGGTCTTGTTGTAGAGTGACGGACCGCTTTAAGGGTGACAGGCATGACCCCCACATCCTGAAGCGGCCCCCCAACCTATCGCTAAAGTTCAGGGCAGTGTAGAGTTCCCCACGTGGTATTCTGCGGATTTCCAGGATTCCAGGATTCAGGAGGAATATAGATCGGTGATAGGTATTAATAAATGTTATAATTATTATTACTATTGTAAGAGAGAACATAAAAGAGAAAAAGAAAATACGAAATAGAAAAGACTTACATTTTAATTTTGATTAGGGTCGATTCTACAAACGTTGGGCGTTAAATGAAGCAGATGTGTTATCTGTTATTGAATGGATTAACGCAGGAGAAATAACTATCACCATAATTTAAACAAGACCGCATGAGTTTCGTGTGAAATGGATTCGCGTAGCCGTAAAACTTGATGGACAATGGAAACCCACCCTTTGGAGTAGGATGGCGGGTCATCAAAACCAGAGCGTTGGAGCGGAGCTCGGAGCAGTGGAGCAATGGTTTTACCCGGAGCACCCAAAATCTGTAGTGCTACACTGCTGCAGTTGTTTTTTTTTATTATTAAATGTTAGTCCTGAAATCCAATGAGAATATATTTGACACTTTGCAACACTGGAATTATTTGAAATACGGCAACACTGCCGTGTGATACATAACTTCACCTTTTTGACAGAAGAGTAGGAGAGAATTTTGTTTAATAGAAGTAATAATGAAAATGATAAATAATAAACATTTTTTCAAAACTACTTATTTTTTATGTTTTAATATTTGTACATATACCTACATAATATAATGTAATTACTCCTTTACATGGAGCGGAGCTGAAGCGGAGCAACTCAAAAAAGAGCCGCCCCCGCACCAACCCAATGAACAAAACCGCTGATAATTTTGAAAACAATATACTGGCTTGATATAGAATATAATTCGTCTCTGTTCTGGCAGAACATACTAACTGGAGAATACTAGTTTTGAGTAATTTGACTTTGAAATTGTTAAAATGTTTGAAATGGTCTATCATGTGAGTATATTAGGTAAGTAATCGTAAAAAGGATGACTTTAAAATATTTTTTTTTATTTATTAAGAAGGTTTCCAGACGGTAAAGTTTGAAATAAGGAACATTTTGGGATAACTAACTCAATATGTCATTTTTTCGAATTAGTGTCTTCTGCCAGAACAGTAACGTTATATAGAAGGTCGAAGGGTGGTTACATGAAAGACGCAGTGGCCGAAATAGATGTTTCTGTGTCGTTTGACGTTTCTGTTGTTATAAAATAAACTATTGGTAGGTACTTACATTTAATGAATTATAACAAGCTATAAATTAGAAGTGCTTTCGAAATCTATTTTGTAGGTACTCCTTCGAGACGATTTATGCTATATTATTAATATGATGATATTGTTTTTGTCGGTACAAATGTGTATTAATTATGTTATTATTATGGTAATCAATTGACCATATAATATTTTAATTACCTACAAAGATGGTAGCGGACATCCGAATTGAATATAAATAAGTTTGTACAACATTTCATATCCAAATAAAGTCAACTTAACTTACGTATGATTTTTCAGTCACTATCATTTTTAATGATGAGTGATGACTTGCTACAATGGGTAGATAATATCATATTAATAATGATTTTTAAAATAGCTTTGCGGTTTCACTAGAATCTAAACTAGATAATATTTTTTTGTTGTCACGTTAGCTATTCTAAAGATTGGCCGAATAACTAATAAGTGATCCAGTGGTGTAGTGCTAAATAAAATAGTGCTAGGTCACAGTTTTTATTTATTTACTTATTTATTTAGAAAAAACCGAGTGTTACGAATATTACTATGGTTAAGGCATAACAGCTATTGGCCAATGCGGCATAATACACAATTGAATACAAATAAGGTAAGAATATTACGTACAATTCAGCGCTCGAAATGGAAAAGTCTACGAACCGGAGCGCTCGGCAGTTTTCTGAAGATATTTACATATCTATCAAATTTTATGTGTATTTCATAAAATTAAGTGTGTTATATTTTCTATTATATGGATTATCTAGCTCAGACGGTCAGATTATTTTGTCCACGAGATGGAGCGATAGTCTTACCAATTTCACGAACGGGAACGGCGCTCCGGTCTATTTCGAGTTCTGGTACAATTATAAACAATAACCATGAAAGAAGGAGAGAAAGTAAGTTCTTATGTAGGTAATATGAAAGTAAAATAATAAAAACAATAATTACAAATTTAACCTGTTGAACACGTCCACAAACATTAAATTGTTCAAAACAGTATATCAACAGTGTCATCAAATAAGTTAATCGCAAGATACACAGCATCATATTACAATGCCGTCCTCTTTCATTTTACTTGCCTATTTTACTATATTGAACTGACAATTTTATTATTGCATCAAAAATCTTGAAAAACATGACGTATCTACATTCATTTTCATCTACCGAGGTTTAGAGCATTTCTACGAAACCTACTTTCAAACAGCGATGGTTTTAGGTACTTACTTGAAGGTCTTAGGCACTAACAACTTTTGAGGTCCTCTTGTGATTTCTTTACACTAAGATGTCTGTACGTTTTAACGTAGCGTTCACATCGTCCGCTTAATGGAAAACTGCCACTGCTTTCAAAAGTTGTAATGATAGGTAGTAAGTAGGTTAATTTTCTGCCCCCTAAGCAATATATGGCCCGCCTACCCCCACAAGACGTCACTGTACCCCACATGATTGGATCCATATTATGCCAGCTGTGGGAGGGGATGAAAAACAATAACATTGTGTAAACCACTATTAGATATTTTGTATTATGCGAAGTCATTGAAGCAGATTAAATTTATTTTGCAACCATTTTCGGAGTCGTGGATTACAACTCCATTTTTAGACACTCAGCAGTCAACTGGGCATTGAAAAGTGTATGAACTACGTAACTACTTAGATAATCTTCAATACGTATTTAATTCAATGAGCTGAGAAAATCGCGATTCATTTCGTTGCATATGTACATTTAAGGCAGCGTTGACAAATCTTTAAATTAAGGTGAAACTTGGCGCCAGATGGTGAAAGAATGATGAAAAGCTAAACACGGCGTAGGAAGGAACTGAGAAGAAATCAAACTATTGAATAACATTATGTTGTATTATGTCCAAATTGAAACGGTTCATACACAAGTAAGTATTGGGTTTTAAAACAATAAACGCAGCTTGCACAATATTGCTACAAAGTTCCAATGACATATTAAATGGACGACTCACTTCATACCCGGCGCGCACGAGAAATTGTGCATGAAAGTCATTCACAGATGCATAGGTAGATGTCACGTGACCATTGACGTATCCGTTTCCATTATGCGATACAAGCTTCGAGAATTTATAGTAATATAACCTTTGTTGTAATGGCGTATTAGTGTCATGACTCATTGCGTTAGAAACAGATTCTCGATTACTTACGACTTCTCGGAGATTAGACGCAAGTGAGCCCAGCGAATCACAGGCGACTGACTGTCCAATGGTTCCTGTCATTCAATTGCATTGAATAAACATTCATCAATATCTTAAAATGGCATTTTATAAATAATAAATAATACTAATACATGCAAAGTGATATCCCATCTTTCTTGGAGTGTTTAGTAGATTTTTTTACAATTTTTAACTAGGCACATTGGCATTTTGTAACACAATAATAACGGTGGAGTCGAAACCTGACAGTCAGAAATTTTGTATGGGCAGACCCAGCGGTGTCGCCAGACCGCTTGCAAGCAGAATGTTCATTTGAGCGTAGGATACCGATATTAAAATATGAATTTCGCCATCCGGCAGACCCGACACAAAGTGAGTGTCATTTTATTTTCTAGATGCTTCGTCCATATTAATGTCATTGCAAAGTTCACTAAAATTCCACATTGCTGAGAATATACATTCACCGCCACCAAAACCATCACTTGGTATGTATCTCCAGCGACCAGCGATCATTGCATCCGACGTCTACATGTCTGGGAGGAGGTATCGAAAGACCCAAAAGTCGATGTTCCTTTACTCGTTGGTTCGAATGGATGAGTGATTGCGCCACACAATCGAATCAAACTCTATAATCAATTAATTGTTGACCTTCACGAATTATAGGTACCTACTTTTAAAATATGTACCTACTTATTTAATATTATTATTTATATTTAAATTATTATATTATTATTTATTACTTGGTGAGAATTTAAATAAAATGCACTCTTAAATAATGATTTAATTGTGGATATGTTTAAGTTCCAACGAGATGAGAGTTCTTTTATTTTTATATAATTCCGACCATGTCCGATCCTAATAAGATCATATGGGCCTCCGCAGAGTGGATGTTTGTATTAACAGATTTTTTTGTTTTTACGAGAAATGGATGTCAGCCACTTGCTCAACCTATTAGGTCCATACTCTGACTGACACACAAATTGAAAAACAACATGTGTACTTGTCAGTCCCAGGATTCGAACCTGGGGCCTACGACACTATAGGCCGACGCTTAAGCCACGCGGCCGTCGTGGGTGTTATATAATACCTCAGTTATAATAATTCTTAACTCGCAATAAAAAAAGCATCATGTTAAGACAGGAATGAATTAAAACTACCAAGTAGTAGATAGGAACTGATTAAAATTCCTCGTCTACTTTATGTATAGAATCGTAACGAACGTTTATTTATTTCATTCAATAGTATAGCACCCAATTGTCCTGGCGTCCAGTTTCCCATTCCCTCGACCTCGTTGGCGACAATATATCTCTATTACGTGTATGTACAGGTTGGGGACCCCTAGTCTAAATCATCATAATCTTCTGTTTATGTAGCCAAAGAACTGCCTAGAAACCAATCCTTGTAAAAATGTCAATAATTAATTGCATTTGTCCGCTTACTGTAGCTGAGAAGAAAATATAAATTAGAAAATGTGATGTTAACGTTTAAATGTGAAAATGAAATGGCGGCATTTTAGTAACGCCACGAGTCACGACTTTAACATAACCTTTTAATTTCGATAATTCGTCAAACGACAATTTTCCGATTGCCATTCTTCGCGGTACACTCGCTTTTCACTCTCTTGAAACTTGTATGTCATTTCTGCTCCCAAGACATTAAATTTTTGAATGCTATCACGAGGGGTAGTTTCCAATTATGACATCTTAAAGAATTTTAATTTATATGCGCCCGTCACATGGTCGCAGCTCGCAGCGATGACTTCTTCTGGATCAGATCTATTTCCTCGTGTCAGGCTTATCAGCATAAGCTAGGGGTGCGAAACTAATTAATGCGCCCCCAGAGACATAGACTCATATAGACATTATCAGGGGTCTAGAACGATTTGGCACAGGGACAACTGGACGATCACGGAATTCGAAAATAAATAGACGTTAGGTTAGGTTAAGTTAGGTTATTAGGTTATTACTTATAGGTACTTTAAAAAAAAATGATTATATTATGATGTAATAGTTGGTGAGAATGTAAATAATGATTTAATCGTGCATATGTTTAAGTTCCAACGAAAAAAGAGTTTTTTATGTTATATAAAGCCTTACGCATGGTAATTCTCAATCCGCAATAAAGAATAAATTATGTTAAGAGTAAAATGGATTAAAACTACTAGATAGAAACTGATTAAAATACCTTGTCTACGTTCTGTATACGTGTCTACGACAGTGCGGCGTCCAATTGTCCGGGTTCAGTCGTCCCATTCCCATTATCAGTGATGTGCTGTTTACTTTAATTTTAATGTTTAACATTGTTCATATTTTAATATATATTGTTTTTCTTGTCTCTTCTGAGGGTAATGTAATAATTAATAATATTTATTATGTATTTTTATTTTGTAATATATTAACACCAGTTGTTTTGTCAATTTGAATTCTAATTTGTTATGTTACACATTGTACACAATGTTTTGTTTTTGAATAAATAATTAAATAATCGGAGGATTCGGTGAAATATTGATCACGCAGCACCATAGCAGTAGCGAAGGGTGGAGGTAGGCTGTTAAGATCCGCCATAAAAAGTGCACATTAAACTTCGTTAAACATACGTATTTGTTTTTATTGAACTAAGCTACAGTAATTTACAGATGTATTGGTTAGTTTTTAAAAATCAATTAAACCCTGCCTAAACCAAACCATAATATTTTTGGAATATTTTGGGCGATACGACAAAATTGTGCACACTTTTTCATTGATACTATTTGTTTTCGTTGGATTAAGAATACATAATATTATTACACATATTGTTGGTTAATTTTTTTAATTCATTAAGCCCTGCCTAAACCAAACTATAATAGATAAAAAACATTGTTCTATCTATAAAATATTCATAGTTATGTATGGCTTAATTGCATAATTTTAGATATTTTATATTTAGACAAGTACCTATTCTTTGACTATTATCTATTATGGCTTGGTTTCGCAGGGTTTAATTGAATTTTAAAAACTAACCAACACCATCTGCAAATTGTAATCTTATTCCAATTAAAACAAAATAAATACGTATGACTGATAAAGCTTAGTGTGCACCATTTAGCCTACCTCCACCCTTCGTCACTGCACCATAGTATAAGATTTTTCTAGAATAAGAACCAGGCTATTGTTATATAATTATTTATAATAATATTTGATAGTATTTTGCTGCAAAAAAAAGTACACACAGTGGATTACGTCATTTGGCATATTTCGATTTATTATCAGTACCTACCTATTATATTAAATCAACGATCAACGGACACGATCCAATACATTCTTTAAATATTTTACTTGATTTTCCCAACCGGTTTCTGCACACGTCGATTGCATATTACGAATATAATATCTTCGCCCCAAAAGCAAAAGGGCACTTGTGCATAAATTGAGTTTTGAGAAAAACGCATTTTAAGTGTTTTCGGAGTGAAAAAAAATCGTGGAGGTTATTACTTAATATTTTGAAATGAAATTTGGAACACATGTGTCCTAATTACTCAAGATTGAAATGCAATTTTTATTTTTTTTATAATTTGTCAATTTTTGATTTTTAAGAGGTTTTAAGTCACATGCTACCCTTTTCCTCTGTGCATTTATGAATAGCTTTACTTCATCGTTTGATTTGCGAGCGTCCACTTTACGCTTATTGTGATCTTCCAAAATATTTATTTGGGCCTCTTTGTCCGCTGCCAACATGTTTTTAAAATTTTCACAAATTTCACAAGTGCTCTTTTTCTGCAGCGAAATTATTTTTTTTGTACAAAGACTCACTTTTAAGTAATAACACTTGTTACCTTTTTCCTATATTATTTTTGTAAACATTGCACATAGTTCCTAAAATCGTGTACATGTTACCTTTTTCCTATACATTAAATGAAGATCAGTTTACAAATGCACAAGTAACCTTTATTTTCTTTGCTCAATTGTGAATTCATGGGTTTTGCTTCACAAATGCCGTTTTGCCCATAATGTAAAAAAATTACGAGGAAACTGCATTCATAGCTCAAAACCGTAAAAATTGCACATGTGCCCTTTTGCTTTTGGGGTGACGATATATACACGAAGTCAAACGAAGCATAAAATTGTTGTTTTGTTTACTTGAGAGTGGACAGGTAGGTAGGTACACCGCATACGTGTATAAAAATGCGAAATAAAATATTGTGCTGCAAAAGTGACATCAGCAATATTATTATTACTATTACCTAATTTCACTGAAGTATGCATAGTCTCTGCGACGATTTTCTTTGACGCAGATGACGCACTTGATTCGCCAGACGATTTAAAGATTGTAAATGGGACCTCGAAACAACACAACATAAGCAGTCCAACCAACCCGCCCTTCATCAAGCTCGGTCTTAATCGAGCGTATCACGAGGCCCTACGATTGGTGTGCAGCATCAGCAGCTTTTTACGCCTGGGAATGTCTCAGGAGCAGATGCCCAAGTCTTGCAACTTGTCGATTGTAACAGTAGATGTTTTTTTTCAAACTAAAAAATTGCATTCGACCAATCTGCGGAACTCCATTTGGGGCATTTGGCAACGTGAGTTTCGTGAATAGCGATGACGTCACATCGACGTATTCGACATGTTGCAGGTGGGACGAGTTTTGATCTGAGAGCCGGTTTAATCTCTCAGGAGTAGATGCCCAAGACTGAAATCGCCAAGTTCTCAAGTGAGCTTTGATTGAGTTTACTGAAAGATGTAATTTAATAAAGAGTGCCATGGGAGAGAAAGGCACGGAGAAAATGGAAGTAAAACAATAATAGCTTATTCGAAAAATTGGGGTGGGGTACTCTTCTGATAAGCTCGCCCAAAAATCATTTAAAATTTAATTCAAAATCTTTGTTTCAAATCATAGTCACTTGCGCTTAGGGCTACTGGTTTAGCTGTCACGGATCACTATAATATTCTTTCATAGGTGAAATATGGCATAAGTATTAATTTTTGTTATGAATATGTTGATGAAGTAAAGCAGTGTTTCCCAAACTTTCGACATCTGTGTACCCTTTCTATAACTTTCGTAACACTGAGTACCCCTCGTCAAAAAAAAATTGCATATACTTACTTTAATACTCGTAACAACCAAAATATATTTATTTTTTCCTTTTTTAGTAAGTACATAAACAAAATAATAATAAACTATACATAAAATTCATTCATAATAAAATATAAATAAAATAAATAAATAAAAGTTATGTTATAAATAACATTAATTATAATCAATGAGAAAGATGAAATTGTTTGTTTATGGTGAGGCGATAGATCATCATAATTTGGTTCCCTGGTTCTTAATTTTAATCTGAGATGCGGTTCCAACATCCAAAAGCCTGTTCCTTTTTTTTGACTTAATGTCTACAAATGCTGAAAAAGCAACTTCACATAAATGAAGTTGGAAAATGCAAGTTGTATTTCAGAACTCTCTCTGCTAAAACTGGATACACATGTTGCATTTGCAACCAGAATGATGTTAAAGAACACTCATTATATTTATTTTTCAAGAATCCGTCTGAAGCATTCCAACAATTGCTCTTCTTCCGCATGCGATAAACCTTCTATATAGCATCAATGTTGTGCACATGTGCAAATGCTTGTTGCACCAGGCGTAGCCAAATCCCGGTGCAGCGCGTACCCCCACCAAACTCTTCCCGTACCCCGTACGTACGTGTACCACACTTTGGGAAACACTGAAGTAAAGTATATAAACTATTATATTACTTATATGACCTTGGCCTATTCTCTTTTCTGTTACCACCCAGTCTGCACTTCCAAAGTTTTCGTTTTTCAACAAAGCTTTTCGTGTGTGTTCTTTGAGGGTTCTACCCTTCTACCGACCCATTCATTAACTTATTAAAAAAAATGTATGTACTGTTGGCAATGCAATGACATTGAAATTACTGTTGGCAACAATTATTTAAAAATAATAATTATGTGTGAGTAATAGTGAATAATATACTTACTGCCATTGACTCGGGAAACAGGCACGCGTGAATGTGAGTAATTATTTGTTTACCGCTTCACTGCTATGCCAGTTTAAAAACGGAAGTACCAATAAATCATAGGGTAGCAATTATTAGACGGACATTGAAAAAGCTAATTGAACATTTTAACATAACTGGATCATTCCAACATATTATTAGGACTATTAGGCGCATATATTTAACTTCTTGTATGGTGTTAACTTACTGTCAATTAATTCTTGGTGGAATTACATTGTGTTAAATAAAATAAACCACAATAATAATATTATGTAGTACAGTACGTATTTAATTTAGTAATAGTAAAGTGGTTCATAAAACATAATAACACAGATATATTGTATATCAACAATTTTTCTCTTGATGGCACTTTTTATTAAATTATGCTGAGTCAAAGCTCACTTGAGAGTGTGGCGACCTCAGTCTTGGGTACAACTGCTAGTTAATGCTTCACATCCAAAAGCAGGACCTCATGATATGCTCTATTAAGACCGAGTGTGGTGCGGGGCGGTTTGTTTGGAGGTAACTATTAGGTACCTAGTCGACATTCATAAAGGATATGCACTCAATAATCCAATACAACAATACTCAAAGTCCAAGTACATGGGTTATTCCGTTATTCTAATATACCACCATAGACATTATATTAAGTATAATATTATATTAATTCTTGGTACCTACCTGACTACATTTAATACTTCGTAGACAGCTAAAGTGTTCGCATTATGTAAATAATTATGAGTCATCTGAGTGACGTCATTTCTAGGGAGACCTCTCTATCTCGACGCGTCATCGGAGATTCCGGTTATTGTAGAACAGCTCCACAGACTTCTCAGGTCAGCGGTGTGCCATTAACTTTCGACTGAGATTTCTTCGGTAACATTCAACGTGTGAAGAAACATAATATTAATAATTATGGGTTGAATTAAATTCCAGGGCTAGAACCTGAACAAAAGATGCAGTTAATTTATTAATGTCTGGTTAATTCTATTAAAGGTTGGAAGCATAGAAAATAAATAAAATGTCGAATAGTGCAGTTCAGAAGAAGTACCTCAAAGATCTGAAGTTAGATTTCCGTATTCATATTATAATACGGTGTTAAGCCGAGTGACGGACAGTGGAGATAGGCACGTCATTCGCTGCTTATGGTGCACACATTATAAGGTGAATTAATAATGGAAATATAAATATTACATTTTTTGGGAGTAGAATCCGTCAATATAAGTAAGATATTCATTCATTGTATTTATCCATTTCAGAAAGCGGCACATTAGATAATATTAAAATGTAATAGGTAGGTAATGAGGTTACATGTAAATTGTACGTAAAACATTTCATCGTTGGACAGTTCGCCGTGAGCTTTCTATCGGAAAGAGATGACCGTATACTATACGATCTCCAATTTTATTAGATTCAATAAGAACATTAATTCAATTTTCATAGCTGATTTTGGCAAAATTCATGAACTAGAGAATGAAAACCTAACATAACCTGACAAATAATCCAGTATATCGGTTATTTAAAAAAATTGTTTGCAGCTGCCTTCCTGTAAACTGTAAAACTTTAAAGTGTAAACCGACAATAACCGTGTTTTATTTAGACATGATTTTATGTCAGTACTAGGTATACGACCCAAAGAGGTTTGACGGCCTTTAATATACGACCATATTATATTTCCGATACAACATTTCACGGTGAAGTGTGATACGGCGGACTGCATACGTACAAATATCCGGACACGAGGTAATGAATAAATTAGGGTCAGTTTAAAGACGGCACATCAAGAACATGAGAAATGTTTTACGTCCACATCGGAATACAAATTATACGTTGACATTTGTACCAGAATAATTTTACTTAAATATTCGGAAACAGTTTACCTACCTAATCTTGTCTCTCAAATCAAATCTTGGAATTACGTACATAATCATAACGCGCACACGAGTGCGTGATGTTTATCGATAGCCAGGAGATTAATATATGGAATTACTGATTTACGATATTATGTAAGCACGCCCCTGATCTTTTATAGTAAATAGTGGCAAAATGATATTCCGTCATCGAAGTGTCGAGGTTAATAATAAATTATGTTTGGTGAGGTGTTTCTTGTTATCATTGATTACTTACTTACCTGTGTGGAATGAATGTAAACAAGAATTTCCAAACGCTTCGACAGAATATTGAATTTTCACCTACCACAACATTGACTCATTTTTAAGAATTTCTTGAAACAAGCTCTACACTTGTAGCAGTTATTTAGTCAAATTTCTACTAATAGTACTAATTACAAAACAGGTTATTTCCAGGTATCTAATTATTAGGTTATATAGGTCGCCAGAGAGATGGTTTCTAAGCGAATTATGAACACTAACTGCGAAAGCACCTGGTCAGATAGACGTATTATTTGAGAGTTGGATTTGTGCGGACCCGTGAGTGAGAACCAGGTATAATGATGAGTTGTACCAGTAACCTTGATTGAAACTATCCACCTTCATAAAACTCTTGAGGCTGAACAGGCCATATTCAGCGTACGCATGAGGTACGGGTAACAAACATCAGGACTCAACAGGAAGGAGGCCAATCGGGCCACGAATGCCGTGAAGAGGAGACGAAGAATGACGCAACAGCTCTTCTCATCGTCGAAAACTGGAAAGGGTCGCTGAGGATCGAGTCAAATAGAGGAAACCAAGGACCGAGTTGATATGTAGTCTACACAGACGTGCAGTGCTAAATAATATAGGAGGTACAATCGGAGCATGGTCGGAGCATAGTTTTTAAAAATCTTAATTCCAGTGCCCCATCCCAACACACACTTTTTCTAAAGCACACGTTGTAATACTTCAACGAATATGTACCAAAATTTCAAATTCAAATTTCAAAATGACAACGATTATCGATAGACAAAAAAAATGAAACACTACTATGTTAAAGAGGAAGACATTTTCCGATAATCACTTAGGGGCGTTTTACGTGGGCGTAGTCGCGCGAAGCATTGAGCGGCACGCGCAACTCAAACGTATAACCGTGTTCGAAAACAGTCTTTTTTTGGTTGTACGTTTATACGGTTATACGTTTGAGTTGCGCGCGCCGCTCATCGCTTCGCCGACGTCGCTCACGTAAGACGAGCCGTTAGGAATTTTATTGAATAATCGCTTCTGTCACATTTTTACGCCATTATGTTTACTGGTTCTTGATTGTTTTCAAGTGAAAATTAATAACAGTGACATAATTTTCTTTATTGACGTGATTCAGAACCACTGCTTGTAAAATAATACTGTCTAAAGATGTGCCGTAGGGCTATTACACCACTGGCACCATCGGAAGAAGAAGCTACTGTTGACCACCTTCAGGGTGTATACGTCGGAGCTACGGGTGCGGCTTGATCTGAGAAAACAGGCAGGCGGCAGGGGTCGTTGAAGCCACGCGTGGATTTATAATGTATCGCTAGGCTGATACAATATTGGATTATCGTTTATGGTTATCTAAAATAAACCCTCAAAACACACGTTATTTCATTTGATAAGCATGTATTAGAATATTTTTATTCAGTGCACAATCTTATGTAGGTACAAGTGATTTTCTTTCATTTTGTGATATTTTTTTGCCATAAAAGATAAGCCGTCATAAATAAAGAGGGACCTTTTCTAAAATTCAATAAATAAATTATACTAACATAATCCAAAACCTTCTACATAATATTATAATTAATTACACACAGAACAGTTGGTAATGAAAAAAGCTTGTTATTATTTATCAATAATTATCATGCATGAAAAACATAGGTATTATTCATTAAAATAATATGTCTTATTGATTAAATTATAGTTTCAAGGTCAGTGTAAACTTCGCCTGGTAATCGTGCGAATACTACCCATATTAAAAGATACAACATAACGACCTTAAAACAGCCCTTCGGTTGATGATTTCTGTCTGTAATCACTTTCCTGTGAATTCCGACGAGTGGGGGAGTCCATAGAAAAATAATTTTCTGTGTTACACATTCGTACGCTTCTCCCCTAACCTATCATGCTGTGCACCATTGCACCAACAAATGACACCCTTACCATGATTGCACCCTCATGCAGACAGACTAGCGAGGGAGATACCTAATACCTACTACTTCATATTCGCAAGGCCGCACGCGTACTATATTGTCTATCGGCCACAAGTCTAGCCCGTTTTTTGCGTCCACAGCTGATGCCAAACTATCGAATTTTCTCTACGCGTCTACAGAATGTCTACGTTGAGTTATCGCCGTAGCGCTCGGCTACGCCGCGTAGCAGGGATTTGTATAATATTACCTCTACATTTACTAAAATCGAAACCTATCACATATAATAACCATTTTGGACACACCCTTACATATTATTATAAATCTCAATATTAGAACGGACACGTTAGTTACACAAACATGAACGCGAATTCAATATATTGTAACCTTGTGTAGTAGTATAATTATTTTTTTCATCAACATGCAAAATACGGTGTAAACTATTAAATTATCATGCAAATGCATTATTAAATGTTAGCAGAATGGGACAATAATGGTGTAAACACAATTAAAACACTAATTTGCAACACTGAAATGTATTTTTTACAATTTTGGTAGGGTTGGTTTGTCAACCACATTCATCTGTCGTCATACGAAATAATGATTTAATATGACCAGATACAGATGTATAATAAATGATCAGAACCCTTTCGTTATACCTATAAACATTATACCTACATTAGGTAGCGTGAGTTTTGATAGTTTTTACAGAAAACTACATATTATAGCCGGTAGGGCACCGAGCGAAAGAAAGCGATGCACTATTGTTGACGCCAATACAATCCACAATAGCAACAGTAACAATAATCATATTTTCCTGTCTAATTGCTGCGCACTATACAAAATCACTTCTGCGCATGTTCTAGCTTAAATAGTTCCATACAATAAACCTAATGTAATACTATGACAATTAATAGCTAACTGACTCAAATGTCAGATATTGGACACGTCAATTAGATTCTTGTATAGGTATTTTGTATTGACTATATCGTTACTCGTCAATAATAAACCTGAATAATGGTCTAAATATCTCCGGGGTCCCAAAAAACCTATAATAATCTTTGATAACCAACGATGTATCTGATTTCCCATACAAACTGTCAAGTAGGTATTAGAGAGGTTTGAAGTGAAAATACTGAAACTTGTTTTAGAGATTTTGTTATATCACAGGCTTCATGTGACAGAAGAAGGATTTCTTCAGCACAGTGACGTAACTAGGTACCCCATCGCAAGGGGAATGGGACGACTGGCCTCCGGACAATTGGACGCCGCACTGTCGTAGACACGTATACAGAACGTAGACGAGGTATTTTAATCAGTTTCTATCTACTACTTAGTAGTTTGAATTCATTTTACTCTTAACATATTGTATTCTTTATCGCGGATTGAGAATTACCATGCCTAATAAAAAACTCTTTCTTCGTTAGAACTTAAACATACGCACGATTAAATCATTGTTTACAACTGCATATTTACATTCTCAACAACTCTATTAAATCATAATAGTTATAATCATTTAAATATAAATAATAATATTGAATATTTTTTTTAAAGTACCTACCTATAAGTACCTAACGTCTATTTATTTTCGAATTCCGTGGCGTCCAGTTGTCCGGTGCCAAATCGTCCTAGACCCATCGCAAGAATATGCAAACCTCTGGGGCAGTGACGTCCCTAGATAAAATGCCGCCCCTAGGCAGCGCCAAAATGCCACCTCATTTTTTTATACATTATTTTTATCATCCTTTCATGAGTCCAATATCTAAGAAATGTGTTGAATGGTTACATTACTGACAAAATATCAAACATTCGCAAATCTGCACGTGTCGTTTGTGGTCACCAAGGACGTCGAAGGGCAGTGAAAGTAAACTAGATATCGCGAACCCAACAAAACCAGTGAGTTCAATTTTTAATGTAAAGATATTTTCGTTATTACATACTAAGTTTAGGTAGCTTATATCTATATATTTCAAATGATTTTCTTCGATTTCCCGCCATTCGAGTAACTGCCGCCCCCAAGCGACGCTCAACCTACCCCCACGGAACGTCACTGCTCTGGGGCCCGACTGGACAAGGGACCGTAAACAGGGGCGGGTTTAAAGACGAGTAGGCCCGACGTACCGACCGATTTTGAGCCCCACACGATAAAAAATAAAATAAAAACCATTAAGTAGGTAAGTACACAGATACTTATTCATATTCTTCAACTAAAAAAATAAAAGATTGAATACAGCAATGCGACATCGTATGTTACGTGCCTGTCTTTGCGTGCCTGAGTGGTTATGTTATGCGCCCATTTGATGTTAGTTGTCGGAATTTTGTTATGCTTTGGATATTATTAATTTATACGTAAGTAAGTAGGTACTCAATTTTGCGTTACTTAAAAAACCGAATGACAGGGTTGAACTGTTTCGAGGCCCCCTTTTACGTTTTCTAACGAATCGATTATGTCATTTGCGTCAAAGAAAGCCGCTGACCCTAAATCTCTGTCAGATAGAATTGTCTGTGTTAGGTTATATTTTAGTACCACCATATTATGAACAGTTACGAACAAACAATTTAGAAGGAAAGCTCTTGACATTGATTTTAGACGGAAAAAATGGGCATCGATTGGATTTGAAGGAAAGCTAAATGGCTCTGAGTATTGATTTTGGACGGAAAAGGTGGAAAGAAGAGTTAAAATCTATCGAATTTGATAGATTATTTTTCTTTCATGTGGGGTGTCATCGCATGATTTTCCCATAGGGGAGCAATATTATAGCTACTACCTACGTAATTTTGGTTCAACCGACTTCAACCGGTTTTCACATTCTTTCTAATATAGGTAAGTACTTCCAAAGAAACTGTACTTCTAAGTTTTATATTTTTGTAGAAAAATGGTTTTTTGTCTCCTGTAAAATTTGCGCAATTCAAGATTAATGTTCTTGCAATATTGGCGACGCTGTATTTTTTATGGTCTATACTCTATGCGCTCTATGCATAGATTAAAATAAATATAACTGGTCTATGGCTAGGTACCTACTTGTTTGTTTATCAAATTATGTTAAATTGAATATACTTACCTACCTATAAAAATATAATAATAAATTAGACTAGATAAGTAGGTTACTACCTATATACAGTAAATAATAAGTATTTCATTTATTAAAACAACGCACTTATTGTTTTGAAAATAAAGCCCTGTAAAAATGCATAAAAATAACATGATGATTGATGAGTTGATGACCAACCACAGTCGATACTGGGGTAGGTAAATAGGCGAGAAGTTCCCACGACAAAACCATCAAGCAGCGAGCAAATAGGTAGGTACTTCACCGGCAACGTTGAACTTGCCTCAGTCAAATAAATATACAGGTAAATTTCAATACAAAGTTTACAATACTACAATCTCAAGTCCACAGACTACTTTACTACTACTACGACAAGGTAAAGTATTTGCTACGATAAAACGGCTTGAACGAAGTACGGCTGCTGTTGGCCAATCAGAGGCTTTAGATTTCTTTATGCCCATATATGGTAATGCCACCGACTCGCCTATGGAAGGGAACCGGGCGAAGCCACTATTCAAAATGTGAGGGGTGTTCATGAAAACATATGATCGCAAACAAAATAAAAATAAGCAAAAGACCGAATTTATTGACAGAAAACGTCATTGAATTCGATATGTCGGCGTTATTTATCAATAAAATGAGGATATTTAGTGTTTTGTCATAATTTATGTCGACTTTTGTTAGTTGTCTCCCCCGACCAGTCCATGTGGCGTAGGAGTCGTTGATTCAGCCAACCGGCGTTTCCCACTTGCGACAATATTCGCGTGTTGTGTGCCCGTGTTTCAGGTGACTCCGGTAAGTTCAATATAATTTCCTTTAAATCGTTATTATAGAGAAAATAATGGTTTTATAGATTTATGTCGCTTGTGTTGATATTGTAATGGAATGTACTGACGTAGCCTCATAGTAATTGCTCAAATTGAGCATTGTGAATGAAGTGTTTAATTATTTTGGCGTTTCGCCAAGGCGGCAGGTGGTCGAGGAAACCGGCGTCCACCGGTTCTCCGCGATCAGACTGATTTATTTTCGTTGGCCGCTTGCCAACTGTTGTGATGATGATAAGCAGTCGCGGCTCGTTGCACATTTAATGTTACGTTACCCCACCGCGGGCTGCCGGCAAAGATGTCCATATTTGTGTGTAATTCTCGCCGGTTATCTGAATACGTACTGAAATTTCATTGACCGGGTTTTTAACCGGCACGAGATACGGTCCGCAGAATTTTCATGCGAAGCGGCTTCGTTCCTCTTGTCAGTGCGTTCTTTTTATGATTCATGAAATCGCATTATCAGGGTGTTATCTTCGCCCGGCAAAAGAGTCACGTCTCTGCCGCCCGTGAATCATTCCTCCGCGTCAGAGAGAAACGAAAATATTCCGATCAGGCGGTTTGTAGAGCCTCACCCGTCTAGCCGGCAGCGAGGTGCATTGCAATACCATATATGGTAAAGACGAACGCCATTGGTCGAAGGAGCCTGGTGGGGGGCGAGATAAGCCCGCATTTATATTGTCCAAACTTGGCATTTTTCGACATTCGTTGAAGAGTGCTTGTGTAGTGAGCAGTGTACGGCAAATAGTGGCTGTGCAACCCGACTGTTTTAATTTATTCTTATTCCGTAATTAATTAATGTAAGTTTTAACAAATCGTATTCCCAATAATTATAAAAGTTCGACATCATTCATTCATCATCAAACGTGCGATTGGATTTATTTAGTGACCCTGCGAAAGTGTATAACAAGTGTCGATACGTCATCCATCAGGTGGCATCGAGGTGTCTCGAAAACATTTTGGGAATGTTTTCAAGTACCCTTCAATTATCGTGATTTCTGTTTGAAGTGTCAAAAGGAAATGTAAACACATTTCCTACATTGTAATCGGGCGATTATTCACAGTTTTTGAAGTGCATTACTTGTAAAGACGGGCCAAATTGCACAAATTTAAAAAACCGGTATTCCAACGATCCCGGGGCGTGGTTTTTACAATGGTGGCAATCCTGCGCGTGGTCAATATTAATATTATTGGTATTTCGAATTCAAATTAATTATCATCTTAAAACTATTGGATATTCATAGTATATACAAAATTGTGCTTCCACCCCCGTGCAATTCGCGCTTTTCGTTTTTTTTTTTTTTATAATGAGAAGTGTAAATTAAAGATTCTAATTATTAACTATTTCGATGTATTCAAATACGTTAATTAAATCCATGTTGCATTTGTTTTATTGACTGCCGTTATAATACCTAATTAATCTGCGAGATAAAATTGTATTGCAAATTGTTCTTGTAACCTTGATTATTCGCCCATTATAGACATTCAAATCTTCCAAGGCTCGCTAAGTATGAATGTAAATGAATCTTAAATTACTAAACGCCTCAATGATAATACAAAATCTTTTTCTTTACCGTATTAAGCGAATGACCGTGATGGAATTGATTACCTTTTACGGATCGCGAGTGTAGGTTGTGCTTATTATTTTTTTGCAAGGCAAAGCGAATTTACACATTCTTCGAGATACTTTCCGCTAATCATCGGTCGAGGATGCCCCGCGAAATTTCTTCACCGCTTTAGGCACATTTCGCTAACATATTTTTTTTTATTATACCACTTTCTTAATGCGGCTTACATGTACATCTTTGTACTTTCTTCAAATCAACTTTTGCCGCAGATGTGTTCGCGTTACTTTCTATAAAAGATTTATTTATATTCAATCTACGCCACTGTACCCTATCGCAATATCAAATTATCTTGGGAATTCAATGTTGATTTTTTGACATTTGATGTATTTTTTTATACCTACATCTACTTTAGTTTGAATGGAGTTTTATAATATACGTATTGACATCTTCAAATGATATTTGTATCATAGATTCCAAAGTTATTGTCATATCTCATCGCATCTTGACGCTTCCTTACTATCACTAGCATTCATCAAGAATTGTGTATACATTTCAATTATTAATTACATTTTATCGAGCAGTAAAAGTTCATGACCCATTTTTATCTTGCACATTTATTTTGTACCCTGACTGCTGCAGATATCTTTGATGTAAATTCACTTTAGGCAAAATAACTAACAAATATTTTTTTCATTTTGTTTTAGACTAACTAAAAATGTGTGACGAAGAAGTTGCCGCGTTGGTCGTAGACAATGGATCCGGTATGTGCAAAGCCGGTTTTGCCGGTGATGATGCACCCCGAGCAGTCTTCCCCTCAATTGTGGGAAGGCCGCGTCACCAGGGTGTCATGGTAGGCATGGGACAGAAGGACTCGTACGTAGGAGACGAGGCTCAGTCCAAGAGAGGAATCCTCACCCTGAAATACCCAATTGAGCACGGCATCGTCACCAACTGGGACGATATGGAGAAGATCTGGCATCACACCTTCTACAATGAACTCAGAGTAGCGCCAGAAGAACACCCGGTCCTCCTTACTGAAGCTCCCCTCAACCCCAAAGCCAACAGGTAAATATTTGTATTTGTCAAATGACTACTTTCAACAATAATTTGCACCAGAAGAGGTTCACTTAAATATGTTAGCCCAATACCTAAGCTTTTTTTTTTAAATTGTGAATTGAGTATTGGTAAATGGCCATTAACATTACTGCCTAATGATGTACTTAATCAGATTGTTTTTATTTTTTTATAAAGAGTTTAAACACCTAGAGAATTGTTTAGTTTTGAATCATTTGGGTCATTTTAATTGACCTTCTCATGTGTTTCAAAGCAATGTCATGTAAAGTCATATTTTGTTATAGATAATAATGTAAAAACTAAGAACATAATATACAGGATTGCTTTGCTTGTTTGTAGAAATACTACTAAATAGTTTGCTATAAAATTAAGGGCAATTCCAATAATCGACAATGCTTGGCACCCTCACATAATTTTTGAAAAAGAATAAACTGTGCCGTGCCGATGGCATGGTGAAGGTTACTGTGTTTTCAATCGATGTCTATTAGGAATTGGCAGATTGCTTATTGGTTCTCTCCTTTGTCCACAGGGAAAAGATGACCCAGATCATGTTTGAAACCTTCAACACCCCCGCCATGTACGTCGCCATCCAGGCTGTCCTCTCCCTGTACGCCTCTGGTCGTACCACCGGTATTGTCCTGGATTCCGGAGATGGTGTTTCCCACACAGTCCCCATCTATGAAGGATATGCCCTCCCCCACGCTATCTTGCGTCTGGATCTTGCCGGCCGTGACCTCACAGACTACCTCATGAAGATCCTCACCGAGAGAGGATATTCCTTCACCACCACCGCCGAAAGAGAAATCGTACGTGATATCAAGGAGAAGCTGTGCTACGTCGCCCTGGACTTCGAACAGGAAATGGCCACCGCCGCCTCCAGCAGTTCCCTCGAGAAGAGCTACGAACTCCCTGACGGACAGGTCATCACAATCGGAAACGAAAGATTCCGTTGCCCTGAAGCCCTCTTCCAACCCTCATTCTTGGGAATGGAAGCTTGTGGAATCCACGAGACCACCTACAACTCAATCATGAAGTGCGACGTGGACATCCGTAAGGATCTGTATGCCAACACTGTCTTGTCCGGAGGCACCACCATGTACCCTGGAATCGCTGACCGTATGCAGAAGGAGATCACTGCCCTAGCTCCCTCCACCATGAAGATCAAGATTATCGCTCCCCCGGAGAGGAAGTACTCCGTATGGATCGGAGGATCCATCCTCGCCTCCCTGTCCACCTTCCAGCAGATGTGGATCTCCAAGCAGGAATACGATGAATCCGGCCCCTCCATCGTGCACAGGAAGTGCTTCTAAGTGGACTGTTGTCCTGTTCGTCCTCATTTATTTATCGTCACTCGTCACCCGCCACCACCGGAGGCGCGGCATCGAAACTCACCGCGCCCCGCGAAGTCACCGGGGAGATCCCCCCGCGCCTGACTTCCACCCATTATTTATCAGCCTAAGCCTGCTCAAACCAAGCTTACTCTTCATTACTTGTAATTTGTAAGATATTATTGAATACATTTTATTATAAAAATGTCGAGAGTTTTGTATTAAAATATAAAAAACACCTACCCCCGAAGAACGGCCGGGATCGGGGCCAGGTTGGACGAATGATCCTGCCCTGTCCCAGCGGAGCCGCCTTGACTTTTTTTAATAACTTAAGTTATTATTTTTTAATTTAAATTTTTGTTCAGTGGAGCCCATAAAGTATTACGCCAAAGCTTTTATTTTTTTATAATAAATTATGATTTCTGATTTTAGCTAAACAAGACTTACTACTTCTAGATCATTTTATATTTTCTAAATGAAAAAATAAACTATAAAAATTGTAAAATATCTTTTTGGTTTTCTTTCTTTTTTACCTTCTCTTATTATTTGCATTTGAGATTTAATGGCAATTATAGTAATTTCCTGTCATTGTATGCAGATACTAATGAACAGCAGCTATGCATGCTGTTATATTATGAATGGAAATTGGTAGTTAAAAAAGATAATGAATTTCACGTGAACTCATCGCAGATTTAGGAGAACAATGATTATTTTGACGGGAAATGTTAATGCAGCCTTTTTAATCGAAACTGCATGCAGTCAGCCGATCATTGATTGGTAGAAAACCTAATAGAAATAGAAGGTACTTCTGTGGGTCTATTCTATACTTATCGAACACTAAATTGATAAATAGTATCAAACTTAGGGTAGGTTTGTATCAAAATATTAGCACTTATTGTAACAATTACACGAAGCCGGTTTTTATTGTTGCAATAAGTGCGATATTTTAACAGCAGCAAGATAGGTGCTGTTAAAATATAGCACTTATTGCAACAATAAAAATCAACTTCGTGTAATTGTTACAATAAGTGCTAATATTTTGATACAAACCTACCCTAAGTTTGATAATATTTATCACTTTATCACTTTAGCGGTCGATAAGCATAGAATAGACCCACTGGAGGAGTCATTCATTTGATGATTCCTTAGAACGAATGTGTATTTTAGGATGCTGTGTAAACATTTGAATTTGAACCCACTGAGGTAAGGATGCGAATTAATTATGGGATAGATTCCTACAGGTTCGGGCATTTTGGCGATTTAATCTAAAAATTGAACTAATCTTGAACTTTTGAGGAAACTATGTTGATTTTGAGAATTCTCACGAAATAAGTCCGAAAACACCTTACTCGAAAAATATTCAAATTTTTTACTTGGTGAGCAATAACTACAGCCCATGTAGGGGTTCTGCTGTAGAAGTAATAAGATGATGTAAGGTCGCACGGGGTAAGAGTGGTCATGGTCTGAAAATGTCTGGTGGTAAGACCGCTTGCCAGCTGTTCCATCGAATTGCAGCAGCACATTTACCTATAAATAGAATATTACTTCTTATTTTCTGCCACGACATGGCTGAGGATCATGACCTCGATGATTTGGAGCAGCCTTCTAAAAATGTTGACCCCAGTGGTCACTGGAAGACTGATGGTTTTCAAATTGGTGCAACTATCTGGGACATATAACTTTGATAATAATGTACTGATGCGGGATGTCTAAAAGACATGACAGCGCGGACAACACAGACATTGATGACCCAAATAATTATTATGACTTATGCCATGCGCATTCAATGTTATTCACTTGTAGATGTGACAGCTCGCAATAATCCATAGGTAAACACCCTTAATTATACATGTAGACCAGTGCATCTATTCAATACAGAAGACTGCTATCAAGGGTAGTTTTTCATATTAGGTATGTTTGTATCGAAGTATTATAATTGTTACAATAAGTAAACTGTCAATTTCGCTCTAAATCTAAAATTTAGCACACCCAAGAGGTGCTGTTAAAACACCACTTACCTATTGTAACAATTGCAACTAACTTAATACTTCGATACAAAACTACCCTCGATAGCAGTCTTGTGTATAGAATAGATGTGCAGGTGGTTATCGCTAGACACAAAGTTCAGTGTCTGGGTATAGGGAGTGTACCTGAAAAGTGTACTATTCCGCAGTTGAAGGAGTAGGGGAAGGGTAAATGTGTTAAGGCCGTGCATTAGTTGAGGCACGGTCTAAAAAGATCGTTGCTAGGCGATGCGCGGATTGCGGGTCACGGGTGCAAATGACGCCTGTCAAACGAAATATTATTTCTCATATAAATCCAACATACGTCCATTTTATGTTCTGTTTATTGTTCTATTAGTAACGATAATAATATATTCATTGACATGTTTTCTTTTTAAAGTAAATGGGTAACGTTTTTAGTCATCTTTACACGATTTTAGAATTAATTGGCCCGTCGCCATCACGCAGCAAAGTGACGTGTTTCTGGCTCGACGTTCTCTCAATGAATGCGAGCGAGTCCAAAATTTCGTCGCGCCTACAGTTGAAAATTATTTGGCGTTTCACTGATGCGTCACCTTAACTGGCAGGCTCTATATTTATTTAAAAAAATACATGTCAACATGTGGAATTTAGGTTAGGTAGTTATTGTTCAGAGATAAAAATTAATGAGTTTTAACTTTATAAAGGCCTATTACACCAACAGATTCAACGATCGCCGTGAGGAATAGCAATTACACGTAACGATTCAGGTACCAACTCGATCGTGTTGGCGCTTCATTTGATTAGTTCATAATATACTCTCAGTTGCTAGTGTGAAGTAAAGCAAAAAAATCTTTTGGTCAACTTGGTAGCAACACTAAACAATTTAAACTATTGGAGATAACATTTTTGGACAAAAAACAAATTGGTGATTGTATTTACTCAGTGTCAGGCAGCCTTCATTAAGTAAATGTTGAATTTGTATTGTTATGTCAAGACGGCACTGACGATACCCCAGTCCTGGTGAAGAAGCAAGGGCGTTAAATTCTCGACCGGCCCTGTCCCTAGACAGGTTGAGAACCCCTGCTTTAGGCTAGCTCAGCACGGGGTCGGAGAGGGTAGTCAAGTAAGAGTTCTAACCTTGACACTTGAGGACAGTGGACCAGTGGCGCACCCGGGGGGCGGGGGGGCAAGGGGCCTTGGCACCCCCCAAAGATGAAGATTATCAGAATGATTTTAAACAGTGAAATTGAAAGCCAATAAACTATACCTTGGGCTTAGGCAAATAAAACATGACAAAAAAATGATTTGTAATTCTCCAGCACCGTCTTTAGAAAAATTTCTTAGATTTTAATATCTAACACAAAAATTTCGAAACACTAATGTCGGGTTTTTTTAGAAACCCAATCCTTAATGGAACTGTCAAAAAATTCTCGGTGTCCACCCGAATTCCGGAGTGGTGTAGGTCATGGCTGGGGAGGGCTGACAGGGCTCTAGCCTGGGGGCCTGGGCTGTGGGGGGCCCGGCGTGTCGGGTTCACCAGATAAGTGAGATAAACACACATCATAAATAAGCTTTAATAGTAAAAAAAAGTCACCTGTGGGACTATTATACTTCATGGCCATGAACATTTTAAATTACATAATTGTGAAATATATTTTTTGATTATTGTGTATCGATACTTGACAGCTCCGTTATTAATGTAGATGTATTAAAAATCGCCAATAATTCACTAGCCTGAGGGCCCGTTTCAGGATGTGAGGGCCATGGTTTAGGTACACCGAGTCTATACAAAAGACCGATAAACGAGAAATTAGGCTATGTTGTGTTAGAGTAGGTTTGTGTATAAGTTAAATGCACTACATAATACTTTTTTTGTCCATTTTCAAATATTTTGGAACCTCAATATTAAAAAACCAAAAATCGACGAAAAGAACGACTACAACCCCGTTGGTGGTGGTGTAAATCAAAAGAATATTTTTTTTCAGTGGAATTCGGCATAAATATTGTAGCTCTCTAGACCAAGCGGGTAGCACAGCCGATAATATTTGAGTAATGTTTTAGCATACTAGGCGCACATGTCCAGCATGGTCGCTGTTGGTCACTTCCAATTTGCCAGTCGCTGATGACACGCTCAATGGTTACGCCGTTATGCCTCCAATTTAATAAAAACGGTGAAACTGTACAAATATACCACCGTGTATTGTGAACATATGTAAAAATAATTATATGAAGAAGAAAAAGAGCCTATGGGATTAATTTACATTCTCCTCCTTGGGCCCCCCCCCAATATTAAATCCTGAGTGCGCCACTGGGACACACCAGAACAATATTGCGATATAATGATTTAAAAACGCCACCCGATAATAGGATGACGTCAGAGTCCAATGAATATTTTAATTATTTAATTTAAATTCGTTCCGCGCCCACGTGCATGAAACGTCAAAAAACAGCTGATGGCTCAGGTTCAATGTCACCCGGCTTACGTACCAAATTGTGGAACACGAAATATAGATCGCGGGATTATTTAAATAAAAGTCCTTGTAGTTATGATTTTAATTATTTATTAAAATATTCTTTCATAAAATAAATTTATTTTAATTAATTTTTATCAAATATCTTAACACTATATTTTATTTACTAATAAATTAACAATATTTATTTATATAAACTTATTTTAATTACTTAATTTTTAAACTATATAACTATTTATATTTAATTTTATATTTATCTTGATTTATAGGTATGGCTGCGGACTTATTATATTATTGAGCCACCGACTATAAAGATTGGGAAACACTGTCCCCTTTTTCTGGATGTACTTCCGAGTACTTAATAGTGCGTACTTAGTGACGCGTTCGCCTACGAGCGAATAATTTCCCAATTTCCCGCCGCGTCATATACCGGTGACGTAGAAAAAGCGATGACATGAATCGCTGTAACGTGTCACACGAATTATGACGGAAAAATAATCTTCCGATAGATTTTTCAAAACAAATATCTGTTAACTTTCGCGAGAAGCAGCGTGGGTCAAGTCTTATCCCTAAACGCTGGAGCCGTGGACTGATTTTGTATGGAAAAATACGGGTTTTTATACCCGTCAGGCGGGATTTCCCTGAAAACCGACGTCAGAGAAACGAGACCCCCTTCTCTATCCTGAAGTTTTCATCGAATATCATAAGAACCGTCAATAATTCCGATCAAGAAATTATATAAGGTTGTAGGGGTCTCGATACCTGCTATTGTGACCAGCGGCAGCTCCTCTAATACCATCCAAGTGCTACGCACTGAAGACATCACTCAACTTTTCATTGTTATTAATATGTGTATCACTCACTTCGCAAAGTAGAACATGTAGCAGTATTATGAACAATAAATAATCCGTTCATGAGCGCAAAGCGATTGCGTTCCAAATGGATTTTCAGTTTACACAGGATTACAATGAGGCCATTGTATACTTCTTAAACGGTAGTCTAATGTTCCTGTAGTAGCGTTTTGTGTAGAATTTTTTACACAATTTATGATCGTCGCACGAAATTAGGACTCTAGAAACAAAAACGCCAGTTTCTGTTTTATAATAATGTTGGTGAGTTAATTTTTAACAATTTCACATTTAAGATTCAATGAATCGCCAAACTTTTACGAAAATACAAACTGCCGCATTTATTTCTAAACCACTCAAATACATTCAATATAATAAAAAAAAACACAGCAGCACTACATGAGTAGTAGGTCGTAGCTGAATAATAAATAAGAATGATAATATAAGAGAAACATACTTTTAATGACATATAAATACATCAGAAATAAATCTGATTTACAATATAAATATTACCCACGCAATGTTAGTTTATTTTATAATTTCACTTAAATTAATAATAATGTAAAATTTAAAATATAAACACACTGCTATTCACTATTAACAAAGTGACCCAGCGTCGTCATCCGTTTTTAGAACGGTTCATATTTGGCTGACGCATTCATTGTTCGCAGCGTAAAGCCATAAACCGTGACATTTATTTTTCTTTATTGATATTAAATCATTCAAGTGTTTAAAAACTTTTTTAAGAAATAGAATAAAAATAAACAAAGACATATTTAATTTACCTTCTGAGAAGTTCCACATTACAGTCATTATTGTACACTGAGATAATATTATCTTAGCTTATTGACACGGCAGTCTTCGGTGATTAAGGTAATCATGAAGAGACGCTTTACGACCTTTACGTGGCTAGAACAAGTGTTCCTGATGCCGCCAAAGACTGTGACACTTCATACCCTTATGGCACAGCCTCAAGGGTTCCGTTGCCATGGCCGGCCCTCCCTCACCCTGCAGCGGTGCTACAAAAGCGACCTACGTGCTGCAGGTCTGACATGGCGGGAGGCGCAAGAGTTGGCATTGGACCGAGGGAAGTGGCGCAAACTTATGCTTGCCATATGCTCCAATGCTGGGTATAGAAGGTAAACCATTGCGCACTACCAAAAAATGCTATTCTGAATCGTGACATATATTTTAACAACTTAAAGTTTAGGAAAATATGAGAAAAAGCCGTACATGACTTTTCGGGGCGTGTTTGCGCACGGAAGGTGGACCAATGAGGTCGATTTCGCCTCCTTCCACCAGACCAGGAGCAAAACCCTAGGGCCAATTACGGAAAAGCGGTTTGTTTTTCCGCTTTCCTGGAAAATTACGAGTATCTAACTAAGTTAGAAACAAGCGTCCTCCAGGTATCTACGGGTAGGAAAAATATCATAATCATCACAAAAGCCCTACTAGTACTTTTAATGTAGATCAGATAAATATTTTCTGATTCAAATATTGGAATTATAATAATATGAAAAGAAAGGTTATCAACTTAAAACGGTGCGTATTATTAATATGTACGAAAATATCGCGTCGCGATCAACCACGCAAAAATACTGTGATTGCTAGAGTGAATTGAAATTTAAACTCACGCCGTCTTTTATAGTCAGTACTTTCCGCACCGCTTTCCCTCCTTCAGGGAGAAAGTACTACTTTAATCTATACAAATATATTTATAAGACACAGATAAAGTTTTAGATCTAAATGATATTTCCACGACAAGTGTGAGTTTACGAGGTTCAAAGATTACCTGTTTTAGTGCATTTTTTTTACAAATTGAAAACGAACTGTAAGACTTAGCGGACAGATCTAAGATATAATTTTTACTTCTAAATTAACAAAATAATAGTGCCTCAAGACTTACATTATTAGATTTGCGACTTTCGTATTTTTCCTATTGACTTACCACATAAGTACGTACTAAATTCGCACGTACTTTATTACGAACAATAATTCTAATTTATCATTTACATTAGGTATGCGCAGCCGATACTTACAATATCTGATCATTAGATTCTCATTACAACATTATCCGATATCATATTTTAATAAATTAAAGTATTCTCACAAATTAATTCCATTCCGACTGTCTCGCTCACTCGCATGGACTCATTTATTAAAGAGGCCTCTCTCTTATCTTACAGCGCTTTGACTCATGCATTATCGCGCGGAGATTCAAATTTTTACATATGCAAAAATGATTTTATATAGTGCAAAGAAGATTAGTTATAAATTAGCTTTAGTTTACAGCATTTAGCTAATGATATCGCATAAATTGTTTACTTTTAACCTTAAATTCTAGACTTTTCAATTACTTACATTTTTCTATGAAGACCATTATTTTGTTCTGCCTGAAAAAATCATCTATAGTTCACTCTTAAGTGGCTGTAAGTCATTCAGACCGAACTATGGGACTTATCACATGTTTCTTTCAGCTTTGTCTCGAGGTAGGTCACGTACTTCGACGTGGAATCGACATTCACGATCGGACCAAAACAGTTGTGACCTCATAAAATCGTCGCAAGAAATGCTAGCTGAAGGCGCGCATTTTGTGGTCGTGTCAGCACGTCACGTGCGGTGATACTTGAAGGCTCATGGTTAATTTGTATATTTTTGTTGGTTCTCGGTAATCTTCGGATGAATTGTGCCCAAAAATAGGAATTATTTCTGACCGCTCTTACATAAAACCTATCGCATTGTTTCCTCTCACTCGGTGTCGCTCTATGTCATATTTTCCGTCAAAACTATCGAACTTCACGCTTATATGCTAAGTTTAGTGCATTCACCCCTGCAAACAACAGTGTGTTCAAATCCAACTCGGATTTTTTCTAGGATTTTTCGAGAAGTAGGTAATGTAGGTGTGTGGGGTAGATTTTTGATAATGAAACAAAGCGTTATATTTTGTCAAATATATTTCTAAACCTTCATGTGACAATACAATCTTTATTATTCAAAATATATTAAGACACTTACTGTACATAAGTACCATTTTGTACAACATAATTATTATAAAAATCATAGCTGCTGTTAATTTTAAATTCATTATAACAAGATTGGTAACTTCATCGTAGTTTTAATTAAACCTATTTAAAAAAAAATTAAGAATAAAATTTCTATGACTACTTTTGCAAATACGACCGGACAATGTCTTGATTGCTTCGAATATCTGATGCGGGGGGGGGCTTAACAAAAATAACATGATTTATGTATCAATACTTATAAGAATCAATGTATCCTCTGGTGTCAGCATTACATTAATTGACAAAAAAGTAACAAATTGACTGAAGTATGCATTTATAAAATATAATTTATTTATTACTTTAAGGCTTGTTTAGTTGTTATCAATGACATATTAAATGGACGACTCACTTCATACCCGGCGCGCACGAGAAATTGTGCATGAAAGTCATTCACAGATGTATAGGTAGATGTCACGTGACCATTGACGTATCCGTTTCCATTATGCGATACAAGCTTCGAGAATTTATAGTAATATAACCTTTATTGTAATGGCGTATTAGTGTCATGACTCATTGCGTTAGAAACAGATTCTCGGTTACTTACGACTTCTCGGAGATTAGACGCAAGTGAGCCCAGCGAATCACAGGCGACTGACTGTCCAATGGTTCCTGTCATTCAATTGCATTGAATAAACATTCATCAATATCTTAAAATGGCAATTTATAAATAATAAATAATACTAATACATGCAAAGTGATATCCCATCTTTCTTGGAGTGTTTAGTAGATTTTTTTACAATTTTTAACTAGGCACATTGGCATTTTGTAACACAATAATAACGGTGGAGTCGAAACCTGACAGTCAGAAATTTTGTATGGGCAGACCCAGCGGTGTCGCCAGACCGCTTGCAAGCAGAATGTTCATTTGAGCGTAGCAAACCGATATTAAAATATGAATTTCGCCATCCGGCAGACCCGACACAAAGTGAGTGTCATTTTATTTTCTAGATGCTTCGTCCATATTAATGTCATTGGTTGTTATACTTGAGCTATGTCAGGAATGACGGGTGTAAATCAAAGCTCAATGGAAGGACTTGGTGAGGTACGGGAGTCGTGAGGTGTTTTATAATGCGCAAGCCGAGTATATTGCCCTGTAAAACCCCTCGGGACTCACCACACCTTGCCACGTCGTTATTTTATTGCAATACCAATCAAAATGATTTTTTAAAAATCACAATTCATACCATTAAATTCACAGTATATGGTGGGAAAAAAATACTTTATTGTCAACGTATTGAATTGAACTTTTACGTCTCATTTTCTGTCTACGTAAAGTGAAATTGGGATAGAATACTAATATATTTTTGAATATGATCATTTTCGTTTTGGAGCAACCGGGAAATATAAACAGGTAAATCAACTCAACTGTAATTAGAGTACTCAGAATGAAATTTAATACAGCTGACTTCAGTTCAAAGTGGTTCAATTAGATCATTAGGTATTTTTGAATAAAGTGACATCTTTGTTTTTTTTTTTATTTACCATAGCTGAGCTCAGTACAACAGGAAAAATTTAGCCGACATCAAAAAATATTGCAACACAGATATCTCAAATTTAGCGATGATTCAAAATATAACTATATATTGTGAATATACAATATTATTTGTGGTGAGACTACACTTAAATTTATATTATACATTATACATGACTATATTATTAAGATGTGTATACACCACTGAAAAGATCTTGAACAAATCCCCAGTCTACTGAATGCAAAATTATCCATCGGGCCATGGTTTTCCAAAAAGATAAAAAATAGGCGCCGTCTTGATTTGTTTGTGATCTCTCGGTGTGGACCCAACTTCACAAAATAAATCTATTATTTATTGAAACGATTTAACCTAAGGCACTTATAACACGTAACAAAATTAAAAATGGGTAAATTTGTCATACTACAAGCAACCATAGATTTCTTTTTTTAGTCATCGACAATGAAGTCATCTTAACGTATGTTATAATCCATTTTATTTCATTGTTTAACCAGAATTTCTTTTGATGTAATACAATAATTCTGTGTGTGAATAGAAAAGGGAGATAAGTTTAAAGTCACTTCTTTTCAGCATAGCCAGAGGGTAGGACAACTTTGTATGAAATTCTGTGTGGAATTTAATAATTCGAAAGTATTGAATTTCTCATTTACGCATGTCAGTTTCTAAGACTGATCTCCCTTCTCCTTTTCACACACAGAATCATCATTGTAAGAAGACTTATTCAGTGAGCCAGACACTTAGAAGAGACCACATTTCCGTCATTATAATGCCAGTAAATCGTGTCTTCTCTTTCCACCTTACTGCACGCGACCGGGTCTCACTGGATTATTCATAAGAAATGCAGTCTCTGTACAATAATAGATTTTTTAATTTCACAATATATCTTCATGATTACATTACAAACTCATTTAAAAAGGCACCTAAGTAGCGTAGCAAAATATTTTTTTTTTGGTTAAATCAAGACCAGTTCACACACTAATAACAAATTACTAGGTAATTATTGAAGAATATACATATTCTATAATAAAATTATATCGTGATTAAATTAAATGTATGTCTGTAATTTGAATAAGTGGTAATTAAAATAATTATAAACAAAACGGAGGTAAAGAAACAACTCGATGGGCTTGTAAAATACTGTAAATAAACTACATAACAGTAGAACAATTATTGACCTGCTGAGGATTATACGAATACAGGCAACACTAGTTTATTGTGACAATGGTGAGAGCGAATTTGATATATCGAGATTCATTTTTATTGTATATTTTGACACATGCCGGGTGCCAAGAATCATCACAATGAGTGAGATGGAATCACACACATTATGGTCAGATTATTTGACAGTTATCGACAAATTCTACATAATAAATGCAGACAGGTCAAGCAGATTAAATTATGTACATTCATTTTAGCAACGAAGAACAACAAGAATGTTTCTTCAGATTACTAAAAAGTTATATTGTAATAGTTTTATTTTATGTATAACGTCTATTTCGTTTAGTTTAATTATTATGCACATAATATTATAAATTGTTTTGTTTCGCTGTTGCGATCGACCTGTTCAAGTAACCTATTTAAAAAATGAGTCAGGAGCAGATTTCAAATCACCACATATTCATCTATGTATGTATATATGTGAAACAGGGTTCAATAAACATATCCAAAGGAGTATACAATGACAATATTAAGGCGCTACTTCAGTGAAACGGCAAATAATTTTCAACTATAGGCTCGATGAAATTTTGGACTCGTTGGCAGTCCGAGAGCGAACGTCGAGGTGTCAATACGTCAATTTGTTTCGTGATGGCGACGGGGGTATTAATTCTTAAATCGTGTAAAGATGACTAAAAACATTACCCATTTACTTTAAAAAGAAAACATGTCAACGAATATATTATTATTGTTACTAATAGAACAATAAACAGAACATTAAATGGACGCATGTTGGATTTTTATGACAATTATATTTCGGTCGGCATGCGTCATTTGCACCCGCGACCCGCAATCCGCGCATCGCCTAGCCACGATCTTTTTAGACCATGCCTCAACTGAGGTATAGCCTTAATATTTTCATTGCAACCATAATACATAATTTAAATGTTTTGGCTTGACTTATCCACCTTCAAACACTAAAAATAAATATCATTTGAAAGTGACATCTCGTTTAAAGAATGTTGAAAATCGCACAATCGCAATTTACCGAACTTGGGCACCGGTGCACATGTATTGTTCAATCCTCAGTACTTCAAATAGAACAATGTAATTAGATTAGATAAGATGTTAGTAATATTAGTTTCTAATAATAGATTTGTTTGACAAATCTTCCTAGATGCATTTTTATATTATAGTAAATAATACTCGTGTGTAAAATATTTAAATATAATTAATTTACAAGACGATTTCTTCAACACGGGAACTGACACTTTGAAGTAAAGAAAAAATAACCAAATGGCAACACTGAAGTATTTAATTACTACAAATGATTAAATTTATTGTCATATTAATAAAAAAAAAAAACAAATATGTATTTATGTCGGAGGTTTAAATGAATAATCAATTACATAGCTTGCAATTAGCGCACACAAGGTATATATTTTATTTGATTGTGATCAAAAGCAACAACAACTGTTTGCAGAGTATTATTTTCATATAATTCTCTCTTTGCATGTATTATCCAGTTTTGTTTTTCTGGTAGGTAACTACATAGTTTTGCGGCTCATGTGCTCTGCCTATTAACAATAATCCCTAGGATTCTTCTTTTTAATTTAATACTCAAAAAACGATAAAAACGCATGCCTATTTTTTAAATTTCGGAGTTTACAAATAAATTTTACAGATACATAATCGGTATATTAAGTGGGATTTTACGATTCACATGTGAATGACTTAAATGACGAAACAAATAAGAGATCACGAGAAAAATAATCACAACGCCTTATTTATAACATTATTCGAAACACATTCTTACAGAAAAAAAAGAATTCATACGTAGTTGCGAATATAAAAATAATTAGAATAAAGCCTAAAAGTAAAATACTCGTCCAAAAAATTCATGGAAAAATTGTGAAAGCATAATAAATTTGTCAAAAAATAATATATTTTTTAAATTCATATGAAACTATGTTATTTTAAAGACAAATCTAAACTAGAGAATGGTCTAAATTTTGATTTTAAAACCTTACATAATTTATTAGATAAATTTACAGTAATGTTAGGACAGTGTTGTAAATTTTAAGTAGCTTGGAACTTAACAACTTCTGAGGTGGAACACATTTTTGTACTTTTTAAGGTTAGTTAATTTATATTTTTAAAAAAACTTAATCCTAAAAATATACCCTCCTACACCAAAAATACATTTGAAAGAAAAATTCATACTTATATTATTATGACTTTTGAATTCGTGAAGATGATACGATTTTATGCCATTAAAATCACTAGTTTACTAACTAACTAAGAACTAGTTTTAAATTATGTTACCGAAATATTTGACAGTATGGTATAGATACGATGTTGGCAAAATATGATGTTTAAAAAAAACACTTTGTAAGGATTATTATGCATTGTGAGGAAATAAAAACTTGAATTCTTCGACCATTTTATGCAATATGACAAATATGCACTTCTAGAAGGCAATCATTCTCGAGAAATCTGCTGTCCGCAGTTCGCTATAAGCACATTCACTTTTTATAACCGCAATGAATAACGGAGAATAAAATAATGATTAGGTAACCTTTGTTTAGAAAATGATAGTAAAGCGGTATTATAGCTGGTCGTGCAGAAACCCGAACATTAAGAATACTACAGTGGCGCCACACCACGATATCGATTTCTACATTAAAATTCCAAATTTATGTAATCAATTATCGATAAATGTTAAAAAGAATTAAGTAGGCAACCGTAGACTAATTATGTCCATATCTGAATAGGACTGATAGGAATTAGCCTGAACACCGTAGCACAAATGGAGTCACTGTATGACTTCTATTGATCAATGATTTTGGAACTGATATGTATTCCGTATGTAATAATAATTGAACATTTTTTTTTATATTATTAAAATGATATTGCCACATTTTATCTTTAGAGAATTCTTTACGATTAGATATATTATAATAATATTTTTAACCTATATTAGTGTGAAAATGGCAGACATGATTGCTATTTGATTTCAATTATTGGTCAATGATTTTTATACCAGCCGCAAAAAACAGCTGTAATTGATTAATTTGATGTTTACATATTAATAACGTAATGTGAAATCACGATCTCAGAGCAGTGATTGGTAAACTGTCATAAATGAATAATTAAAAAATCATATTTTTTCCGAATATGTATATGCGAGGATTATTTTTATAATATTTGTATTATTATGACATGTGACTCAAACCCCAGTCACATGACATGTATACAAACAAAAAGTGCATATTTTATTTGATATGCAGTTTCAGTGTGGCATTGAGGTATTGAAAAACATTCTAATACTACACACGAAAATAAATGTTTCGTAACAAATAAGAGCAATATAATAATCAATTAGAAAATCTAAAAATGTATTATTATTCATTAAAATATTACAAGGTGGTTGTGGTTGATCGCGAGAATTGATTGATTTTTAATGTTTCAAAAGTTTGCCAATCACTGGGGTGGGTGTACATAAAAGGATTTAAAGCTTTATCAAACCAAAATCTAATAAAGCTGCGATTATTTAAAAAAAATATGTATGGTTTAATAGGTATATTTACAAAAATGGGATGCAAAAGGCTTATAATTAATTATTAGGCACTCTAAATTTTAATCTCTGCGTAATTGAAAATTATTTTAGAAACCATAATAACAGTGAAGAAGAAAAAAGTATGTTTTATTAGGATTAATTTCTATTTATATTAATTTTTGAAAAGGCACAACCGGTATAGAATATATTATTTAAAAATGACTGGATCGATTACCGAAAAAAATACTAAATTTAGGAATCGCGTCGTTAGTTAATTATGGAATCAAAATATTTCATCGCGTTTATTAATAGTGTTAATAAAATACTTAACGAGGCACTGTTTCATCTTTACTACAATTTCTACCGAATCAATATAAAACAATACAGGCGGCCCCTGACTTTCGCACGTAATTGGTTCTTGAAAATCTGTTCGAATGTTCGTAAGTAGGGGTATGTAAAAAAAAAACATCAAAAAGTGTACTTTAATATTTATTTATCAATGGGTATAAGGTTAACGAGGCGTATTAGCAATCAGGTGTTTTCTTTATAAACTTGTCAAGAGATAGTTGAATACCACCCTTTTACAAATTTGAGGTGATATGGAGCGGAGGAGGAGCGACTGCATGGAAGCGCACAGTTTTTGCACTATCAACAAAAATCTAAATTTTAAGAGATGTTCGAAGTAACGAATTGTGTGAAAGTAGAACGTTCGAAAGTCGAGGGCTGCCTGTTGTTGACTGAATACATATTTATGCATTTGACTGGACGATGGAGACACTCACACCTTGGGAGGTATCTACGAAATTTTTGTTTCGGTTACAAATTTTAAACCAATTAAATTGTAATCGAAATGATTTGTTTTAACTTTGACACAGATGAAAACAGTATTAATGTAAAACTACCAAAAGAAATACACAATAAAAATAAAAAAATCTTTTCAAAAATGACTAAAATTAACACAATTAAACAAAGAAATTCGAATGCTCTGCATCAAGACAATAATATGTATATATAAAATATTCACTTCTTACACAATCACAATATTGTATAACGACCTACTATGCATTGCAATAGAACGTAACTTTTTGCAATCACAGTAATTGATTCACATTATTTAATATAATCACTCCAAAATGACAAGTTGACATAATTTATTTTTGAGATTTTTAAATAAATAATAAATAAAATCTTGAACGCACTCCTTCGTAACAATATTGTAGTTTTATGAACACACTTACTGGGTCTTGACTTTGAATGTTTACTTATGAACAAGATGCGAGAGAATGTATCGAACGGCAGTTTAAAATAACTACTTTTTAGTATGCACCTACCGCGTTTATGTATGTATGTATTTTAATTTTGATCTGGACGAGTAAATTGCCATCCATTAAAAATGCAAAACCCCTAATACTAAAAAGTCTCTATAATATATTATTGCATTATGATGATCTTCGAACAAGGATTAATAATAAACAAAATTGATTTTTGAATTTGATTTTGATGAATGAAATTTAGCCAAAACATATACCAAAATAAATTACCACACACACAACGCTATCTCATCTTAAAATGCAAAACTTCTTATGAAAAAACACGAGTGTGTGGTAAATAAAGTCTATGGTATCATGAAAATTTCTGACAACTTACAGATTAAATTTTTCAGTTATCACCCTGCCGATACGACACAGTTACAATTCTCACATCTTTCACACGACACTTAAACTCCCGCTGGTAAAGTAAAACTAAACTTTATACCGCCACTATCTGTCGGGGTTGTCCCCGTAGAACTTGATATGGGCGGTGGGGTTCCCGTGAACCCTGAACCTGTAGAGGCAGGTGTAGAGAGGGTTGCCGTGATTGCTCTCTATCCGAAGCTCTACCAGCTCATGGCCTTGTGGTTTGTCATCGGGCGCCCTGTGAACAGCGGCCGGGAAGTACTGCAACGCAGTTGTGTCGTTCGAGTACTCGTAGCTGCCGAATAGGACGGGTTCGTGGTCCATTTCATCTTGCAAGCCCTGAAATTATCAGAATTACAAAATATGAACCTTGCCACACTGTCAGCGATGTAACTGCAATACCGCGAGAGTAAAAATTTAAAAGACGCACTGATCGGTGTATTAAAATGTTAGAATCGACTAATAGCTTTCTTGTCAGTTATTATGGTAGAAAGGTTTTTTGTCTCTTTTTGTATCGTGAAATGACTTCATAAAATCATATTTCTACCATATTTAGTTCTTTCTTATTTTATTCCCATGATGTTTTAGACTCATTAGCGATGTCATTCTCAAGAGATAACGTGGAAAAGTGTGCTGCTAAGTCGGGACCACATTTGTTACCGCATCTCACTCAGTTACCAGGTAACACACCTAGGAAACAAGATCTCGTAACTGAGCCAGGTGCACTTACAAATGGGGATCTGGCGTATAAATGAGAATGCAGCTCTTAAGAGAGGTATGTCTCGAAAAAATGCTACAGTGGAGTAATTACCAGATGCAAGTTCGAATCCTATGTCTAGCAAAACTCATATGTTATTTTTCCATGTGTGCTTAATCCAAAGTATAGACAGACTGCTAATTCTTTGTAAAATCTGTTAATATAACCATAACTGTGGAAAATCATATACTCCGCTTAGGAACGAAAATGGTAATAAATAGAAGAGATGTGAACCCACCCAGACGGTGAACTTATTGGGAGCAGACTCAATCTGCCCATTGGGCGTCAGCTGGCGAGGAGTGTGCTCCAAAGTGAAACCTGTCACATCTATGCGTGTGTACAGTTTAATCACTGAAATCGTAAAACACAAAATGGATTATCAGTACAATTATAAATGGTGCGGTGCAATTCATTGAAGATTGAATTTTTAATTATATGAAACTGAAGATGTAAAAATGGTTTTTAAAAAACTAATAAAATGATCTAATTAGCTGCAAGATATTTCATAATGCTGTTTCATTTGTAGCAAAAATTACATTTTCACACTTTGAGACTTCACTTCACTTTTCTAGTCATAGCATTTGTGGAGTCATTTCAGAAGGGAAATAGGTCGTCGGGAAATTATTCAAATTATATTTTTGTCTAAACTAAACTATTTTCAAAGGCAGGTAAAATTATGATTTGAGTAATTTCCTTATAACCTGCTAAAATTACATTGCAGACGTTAAAACAAAACTTGGTCTTTCTAATAATAATTTAACAATGCCAAAGACGTGCTGGAATTACTATTATGTACTCCCTATGTAAACAAAGAACTTACGTAAATATCCTGGGAAGCCTTGGAAAGCCCAACAGTCTCCGGGTGTGGCCCCAGGAGAGATGGCAACTCTGGGCGAATTGGATGGGTACCACAGCGGAATCCCAAACACAGAGTAGACCGCCGTGCTGGTTTGGTACGACTCGCTGCACCGCGTGGAAATCACTTGCCCACCTACGATTGTATTACACAATAAAAAAAAGTCACCAATGAAATTTTTCTTTAAATGATTATTGCAATTGAAATTCTTTCTCCGGAAAAAGAGTGTTGCTCTAGTAACTCATTTTTTTGCACAAATGACACATCATATACTGTCTACATATTAGCCAAAAAGCATTATTTAATCTCGACAATAGATGACTCCAAAAGATTTAGATTGGTGACACGCAGCACGGTATCATAATATGGTATTTGAGCTGACACACCATGTTTAAATGCTCAAAACGAAGATATCCACATAAAGCTGCTTTTGCGGAGATGGTCCCAATTGAGGAGCTCGATCGAATTAGGGCCAAAGTAAAATTTGGGCGTGTCGCTGAATTAAAAAAATATTGAAAATAGTGATGTCATTTATGTTAAGTTCACATCTTTATGTCATACAAGGTAAATTATTTAATAACTATGATGGTTGAGAATATACCTGCCGACTCCAAAGCATAATCCACCAATCCCGTCTTATCAGCGTCGTACACCGCGAGAGCCGCCGCCACGATCCTGTTGACCATGTCATCGCAATCACAGCCGCTGCCCGAATGCACAGCTGTTTCCCTCGCTACAATATTGCTCTTCATGCCTTCCTTCAGACTCTTCAATTCCAGCCGTACGGCGTCACCTATCCGATCGAAGTCCACCGCCACCGTCTGCTTTATATCCGCCAGTCTCGCTTCCAGGTCTCTTTTGGACAGGGTCTCACTTAGAAGCCAGGCTTTGATGTCATTATTGGTTACGTCGTCGCCGGGTTTAGTTTCCAATCCAAACACCTTCACGAGAGTGTCTCTGCTGTGACGGGCGCTCAATACGTTTATCTGATCGTCTATGTTGTCATTTTTTGACAATTTTTCTTTCAAGTTATCTATTTCTAAATAAAGACTGTCGATCAAACCTCGCTGTTCATCCAATAGTGTTGGATCGATGGTGTTCGTATGCTCTACGACCCTTTCGATTATCTGCGGTTTTAATTCACCGGAGATGCTCTCTTTGACACGCATGATGATGGTTCGCAGCATGTCTTCGGTCAGCTCGAATTTACCGGGCCTCTCGATTATCGTGACCGTACTTTTCTCTGACGACGACGATGGAAAGAGCCACCCGAAAAACCACCAATCTGAAAACCAATTAAACGGTTATACGATGACAATATTACCAGTTTAATGTTTATAATATATTATAATAAATCAATCACTTATTCTTGTAAAAAATTACTTGTGAAAATTCTCATAATTAAATTACGGTTTACGATATTAAGAAATAATCGTTTAGTATCCACGTCTGTACTGCATTGAAATGGTTTGAGAAAACTAATGATAACTTGGTTGGTAGGTATAATATATTAACTGATTAATATAAAACATTTACGAGAGATAAATCGCATGCTTGTGAATATTTATGTATAGTGTATTTATAAGCTTTCAGTGAGTCCTAGTTCAATACGGGCAATTTGAATATTACTCATATTAACTTGGGTATGAGATTTTCTCTGATATAGCAAATATCAATGGGTTAGCAAAGACGAAATAGAGTATGCATTGGAATAAGTAAAACAATATCATCTGAAATCTATTTGAACATATCTCTCGGTAAAAACTGGACTTATTTATTAGAACCGATTCACATGAATCTTTGACGGATCGATAGCTTAAAGGCCAGGGCTCTCGCCCGGAAGGCGAAAGATTTGAATTCGAGTATCATTCCAACTTTTTTTTTCTATGATTGATTGTAAGAGTTGTCAAAAGCTCTTTCTTCTTTCGAAGACGGAAATGAACAACCTACATCGAATTGGTCTTGAGGAAAAATGAATTTAATTCTGTAATTAGTAAAAACTTTGGGATTGTCTATGGAAATATTTTTTTTTGTTAAACAGGGCTGTACTGTTTTACGGCCAACATTCCAGGAAAGTACCTCAGCCGTAATACGGGGTATTAGTGTGTGTAATATTGTCAAAACCCACATGAGCAATGTTTGAATTGCTTTTATTGAATAAAAACTCACTTTATTATGTATGAAGTGTCATGCAAAAAACCAAACGATATTAAGTTAATAATATGATATTAAATTAAATAAAAAGCAAACTCCGCCTCCGAGAAGCAAAACGGTCTATAGAAAACACCGGCCGGCAATTTAAAAAATGTTAATGTTATCAATTCAATACACAACACTCAATAGATACATTACCACAGCCGATGTGAACCAACTGCCGGGTGTTTTCTATTGCAGTTTTGCTTCTTTCACTCGTGAGGGAAGGACGGAGCTTGTCAGTGTCGACTCACCGCCTCTGAAGACGACAATGCACGTCTTCCAATCCTTCGGTCTCCGTCATAAAAGAATACACCCAATGAGATTCATTCGTCAGTGTTTTTAGTCAATATTGCGAAGAGGCATTTCGAGCATGTCACGCTCTATCCTTCCCTCAGGTGTTGCCGATTTAAAAATATGTATATTTTCAGCGGTGGCAATGCCGGTGCAGTTTTAAACAGCGTCAGCGGAAAGCCTTCTAATGCAGAAATCGCAACTCGGGTGGGATTCTTGGAAGGAGAGGACAGTGTCTAAATACTAGGGTTACCAATGTAAAAAAAACTAGCTTAATAATTTCTAAATTGTTATTTTGTGTAATGCTCACATTCTTGTTACAATCAATTTACAACTAAACAGTAGCCTGATGTATTTATAATAAAATTACAATCTATTTTTTAAATTAAAATAATACAGAAAATTTTCACTGTTATACATAAAAAGGCATTCACATTTTAGTCACATACAAAAATAAAATATAGTAATATACTAACAATATTAATTTTTCTGTTATCGTTCGATTAGCAATTAAATATTTTCTATAATTTTATGATTTAAAATGAAAATTACTATAATCTATTTCAAAATCTCACTTAAGTTCGTCCTAAATAAAAGTTAAAACGCAAATCAACAATTTTATTATAATAGGACTGTTAAGTATCATTAGAATTTAATTTAATTAATCTTAAAAAAAATGTGACCACAGACATTAATAATTAATATTCCCTATCCTCTATACTTTTGGTGGGATTTTATGGCAACACTAAATTAATAAAATACTGAAAGCTTGAGCACCGTACAAAATATATTACTATTCCATAAAAATGTGCTTTAAATGAAAGGTCAAGAATAAATTCAAGATGAAATGCTGACATGAACTGGAATATTATTGGCTTCAATTCCAAGAGTTCTAGCACAATAGGAACAGGTAAGGCGGCATCAGAGAAGCTATAATATATATTTTAGTGCTCATAAGGTACAAATTTAGCAAAAATAATATTAATTGTCCACTAAAACATTTGAAAAATGTATCATAGACATTATAACAAAATAATTCTTTTCATTCTTATAGACTGGTATAAATAAACCAGTCACACACTCAATGCTTTGTTAAATATAATATAAAGTTTGATTTTTATTTTTACGAAAAAAAATGTTTTAAAAAATTTCACACCATCAAAAAAATACACTAAAAAATATCTTGCCATTCTGGAACCAGACTGTAGTATCTCAATAAATGCAATTTTGCGTTAACTATAAAACTTTTATTATTCATAAAAATGCTGTGTTACATCCAATGAAATATGCGTAGGTATGAGTAGATTGTAGTAAAATACTTACTATCTACAGTTTAGCTGTAACTTGAAATTGAAATGTATTAATTTTAACTTACGAACAACAACTATCAAATGTCAGTCTAAATGTCAGTGTCGTTTCGGATTGTTTATGTTTTACTAAATCATTTCTACCTGTACTAATAATATATTTATTATTTTATGGTTTGGTTTAGCAAGGCTAAAATCTTAAAATTCCGAGATTATTTTAAACATATTGATACTACAGTTTGGTACCAGGAAGGCTATGCATCCATGGTCATAGGTAAATTTATGAAAAAAGCAAAATTGTTAATTTCTCGATAGGTATACAGTTTTACTAAGTTTTGTGAACTTTTGTAATCCTTCCAGTGGTCAATCTAAATTATTGAAACAATCTGATATACTTAGTTTAATGTTGAAACCCTTCTAATGAAAAACATCAGTTTGTACTCTTCACTTGACGAAAATTCACAGATAATTCGTGGTTTACTGCCAAAAGTTGATAAGTTTCGAAGTCATGTTATGGAGTAATTGCAATTTAAAGTCTGACTTGCCCTCTAAAATCAGGCATTAATTTCTTTGTGCTCTATGTGCATGTTCTATATATCGGATGACCTTCAATTTCTTTTCTAACATATTTATTATATAATATAGAAACATAATCCGTTGTTAATTCTAAATATGTATCTAAATTATCGACTTACCAACTTTTGGCAACAACAACCTCGATATTATATTTCGCATTTACTTATAATGTATTCTCACAAAAAGTTCAGGGAAATAAATATATTGCTAACTGATTACTAAATTATCTAACGAGATTTTAGATATTTGTATCTTACGATAAAATAAATTCGCATTTAACTTCCTTAATTAACTCTCACATTAAAATAAAAATACTATTCAAGTAATACGATATAAGAAAAATAATAAATTGAAAATACATACATAAAAAAATGTGTTGAAAAATTGTATTTTTCAAGTGGAATTACATACATACTTATATTTCGAATGAATATTGTTTTCATTTATTCATATTGCAATAAAATAAAATGGATCCTATAAGTATCACTGACATGATTGATTATAATTAAATAATGCTAACCATTAAAAATATATTAATAATATAAAATTATTTGTGTATAATACACACGTCACGTCTTACAAAATTACATTGCCTTAGGTGAGTTTGAACACACGGGCTGAATGCAAAAAATTGGCACAGCTTCTGCTGCCACTTTGGCAGACTTGCAACGGCGAATGAAACAATATCGCTGGCGTATTTCAATGAATAATGTCTCAGCGATTTAATTCGTAAATAAATCAAAAAGCAAAATAGCTACATATAACACTACAATTATAAATGGGAATGCTTAGGTTTATTAATTGTTAAACTGTAAAATTTCATTGCGCATTACGAAGTTCATTTGAACAAAATAAAAAATAAAAACATTTACTTCAAAAATCAAGGCTTTAAACATTGAAATGAGAATTTGAGAAAAATTTTCAAACTTACTCATTAAATCGAACTAAGGTATTGAATATGTGTTATGAATTGGCGTATTATTCATCTCGCTTTTCAATCTGTATGACTTATAGCCCTTTTCGATTCACGCATAGATATTATTGATATTATTTCTTCAACTTTTTTGATATTTCGTTTGACACGGCTTTTAAACTAAACTAACAAAGTCGAAAAAATATTTAGCTTCTGTTCACAAAAATATATCTATAAAAAAATTATACTTTGTTTAATTCAGTAGAGGTTAGGTGACCCTACGATTTTTTACATTACACTGAAGTTTCAACTTAAAAGGTGTATGATAATTTTAATTAAAATTTATTATCAGTGGAAACGTTATGACAGTTATTGTCAAAGTTTAAAAGTATATTTTTCAGAATCCAACGGCATATTATTTTACAGCTCAATCCTGGTGATAAGTGATTTATCCTTAATTGTTTGTGTTGAAGTGATTATCTTGTCTAATAAAATTGACATGTGTCAGCTTGTTTGACAAACGGCTTACATCATATGTGTAAGTTTCATAACAATTCAATTTTGAGTAGATTTTGCATTAAGTCCATGTGCGCGAATGGCCTAATATAGTTAAGAAATAAATGTGACAGGTATAGATATACTCTATTAAGACATCTGCCGGTTATGACAGAATATAATATATATATATATATATATATTCATTCAAATCAATCATCTATTATCATAATTTTTAATCTATTACGAGGACACTATAATAAAATCACGATAATATTTTTAATTCACAATAAATTACTGAATTCAATATAGTGGCATCATATACGCGATTCACGGGTGTATTGGAATTGTTTCCTGCAATGCCTGTTTGTATGCTAGCAAACAGTACCACAACTGCAATGCGCTTTTACCGTGACCGTGGGTAGACAATGTTAAAATAGAAATGAATCATTCACAATCGAATACAAAATAATTCTTAACGGTATATTGTATGACTATAATTATATTTGACTTCTTCACTCAGGAATAACTAAGATTTAAACTTTATAATAAATCGTCGCGTTGGTGGTGAACTGACCTATTCCCCACTTTTGTGAATTTAAAAGATATGATCGCTTGAAATTTTAATATCTTATATCTAAGAGAGGGCGGTACATGCCAACACTAGTAAACATGGTAATTAGTACCTATTTCTTTATACCGGGAAGAGCTTAGTTTCGAATTCAGACTGCTGACGATTTATATTGATACATCTATAGATCTCTTCACTACTACAAAATTTGATATTTTCAATTGCATGGTCAAATAAAACCATTCTTTTTGAAAATATGAACGTAAATAGTTTGCCACCAAGGCGATGAAACATATAAAGAAAGAAAAAACATGAACAGTGTACTTCTGCCGTGTAGATATTGAGGATGCTAAAGCCAAAAACGAGTATGGGACAATTTGTAACGTTACAGGAGAGAAAAATGAAAATATACTTATTTTTGCAATCCATTAAAATATAGCTTATCAATTAGTGTCAACAATGTGCAAGTAAGGGCTAAGACACACGGCGCTGCAACTTGCCGCATTGACGTGGATAGTAAGTCAGTTTTTGCATAGGGACAACGCAATGCACACCTGGCAAACCAAACCTACTTAGTATCCACGGCAACTTGTAGCAACGCGTGTCTTAGCCTTCGGTGTTAGAGCTGGAATACAAACAAGTCAAACAATACTTAAAACATATCCAAGAGACCTTCCCACACTTGATAGGCCGCCTTCAGGCATGCGCGAAAAACAATCTTTACATAGTCTACGAAATCGAATAGTTTATTACCGGCCGCCGATTTATATTCGTGGAACGATTCCGGCATGGACATGTCCGGCAGGCTGAGCTCGAACGGCATCGAGATATTGGGCATTTTAAACTCCGGCATGGATATGTTGGGCATTTTAAAGTCGGGCATGGAGATTTCGGGGAGTTTAATGGAAAATTCCGGCAGAGACAGTGATAGATCGGAAAAGTCAGGGACGACGAATGCCGGGAGGGAGGGGTACTCCAAGGATTGCAATTTCTCTTTATATTCGGGCTTAATGGTTATTACTGAAAAAGACAAGATAAAACATTTGATGGAGACAATATAAGAAACCATTCTACTAATTAGGTGCCCATGCTACAAAATTATTTTCTACATCACAGTTACCTCCGTAGATTACATACCAACATAAATTGATAAAACTAAAATAATTTAGCAGATATTTAAAAAAATCCAAGTCCATATTAGTATGTAAAGCGTCAATTACATTGAGCTTTTTTACGAGCTGTTTGTTGGCGAATTTAAAAGCGCGCGATTCAGCTACTGCGATTTGATTACACACAAAACTTTCCATTCGCTGAGAAGCCACAAGCCAGCGACTATTTTGACAGAACGTAGTTCGTTTTTTTACCGGGAGGTTGCTACTGCGCTCTACTGCGCAGACGCAGTAGGCCCACACGCCGGCGTGTAGCGTGTAAAGTTGACCGGCTTCCAACTTTTCTCGGTAGAGTGTTTACAACCTGCTTGTTAGCTTGTTCGATGATTACACTGGGAATCTTTACAGGCAGATTGTAAATTCGCCAACAAACAGCTCGTAAAGAAGCTCAATGTAATTGACGCATAACCAAGTTGAGTATATCGTCTTCAATGTTAACAATGCACTTATAAATTCTACATCGTTTATCATGTCATACATAATTTGAAAACACGTACTAGAACAAATCTTTTTTGAAATAAGTACAACGCCCGACAGAACTTGAACTTGTAACCACTAGATTCGTGCCAATGTGCTTTACCAAGACATACATAGACCCCTCCAAACCAATGCGTCCCGCACCACACTCGGTCTTAATCGAGCGTATCATGAGTCCCTACGTTTGGAGTGACGCATGAGCAGTTTTTTACGCCTGGGAATGTCTCAGGAGCAGATGCCCAAGACTGAGATCGCCACGCTCTCACGTGAGCTTTGACTGAGTTTACTGAAAGACATAATTTAATAAAAAGTGCCATGGAAGAAGGGCACGGAGACTTAAACAGAAATAAATGAATTTAATGATATATAAATACAAAAAACAAAGCTAAAACAATACGGGCAATACAAAACTATGTAAAGAGATCTTCACATCTGCAACAAGACGCCGCAAATTTTTAAAATGGAATATAATTGGCCTTTGTGGCGACCAGGTCGGACGGCCCGATGGCCCAACAGCTGGTTGGACCGACTTAAACATCTCTTCCCTCTTGGAGCATATTCTCGGATATTCCCAGAGGATATGGTTCGCATCCTGTATTTCTCCGCCAAATGGACATGTTGGCCGGGTAAAAAGCCCGAAATCGTAGAGCTTGGCAGAGAATCCACCATGGCCTGCCAAAAACTGACTGGTGTAGTGGTCAGGAGCTAATTTGGTTATCTCCAATCGCCATTGTATATTTGGGAAGAACAATGTGTGCTTTACCAATTAAGCTACAGGCATCCTATCTAACTACAATGAAATTAACTAGTAGTTATTACAATGCTTATCAAATTGCGTTACTTTTAAGCTAACGGTTTTTGTGTTTTAAATTAAGGAATCAATTAATTCATTGAATAAAATAAATAATTTATTACTTTATCACCTCATTCAAATTTTCCTCTCAGTTGTCCTGTTATCTTTCCTCAAATCCATCCATCAAAATTGTCCTTGCATTCATTCACCATTCTTTGTGGAAATAATTATGTGTGTTGAAGACTTGAACTCATTGATTTACTATATAGGATAGGCCTTTAGCTAGATTCCAATTGATTTGACGCATATATATTTTCTGGCAGTTCGTAAAGCGTTCAGAGCCATTCTTTGGTCGCCGGATTGTTATTAAATAGTATGCAGCCAATGAGATATGCAGTGGTTTCAGCCAATGAGATTTTATATTGAGGTTGCCCAAACAGAATTAGCGCAGCGAAAAAATCGAACATCATTGCTTGAACTACACATTAATAATTACTAACAATAAAATGTAAATAAATCAAACGATAGATTGTTGGCTAAATTATTAATTAGTTAGCTATGCAACTGTGGTAAAATCTCAAACCACCATTATCAAAACGTCTTTACACAAATGGTCCATAAAAATGTCTTTATTGTAATGTTTTCCTTTATTAATATTTCAGAATTACAGTAAAACCTGATTATCCAGACTAACTGGAAACAAAAATAGTTTAAATAAATCTAGATAATAGAAAAAATAAAAGGAATTTTAAAAATGATATAAAAGTTTAGATCTGGAAAAGAAACGGTGATTTATTAAAGCTTTTGCAGAATGACGTTATCCCATTCTCTGAAAAATAATACATTCGTGTTTACTTTTTGCAAATGCTTATATGAAACCGATTGTCATAATCGAATCTGAATAAGCAAGGTTCCACTGGTTATACTACATAACAAATAAAAAGAATATTACACACAGCAACAATAGTTTTGTGTTATAATATAAGAGCGTTAGATGGTAAAGCCAAAGTCTTAATGTCTCGCAGAATTACACCGACCGTCATTAATAACTATTACACACAACAAATCAGATACCAATTGGATCATCTTCACACTTATTGCGATTGGCTTATAACATACATTTGTGTTGATAGATGCTGTGAATGTATGAGTATTGTTTGCTGCAATGCTTAAATTTTAATGCTAGCAAATAATACCAATGTTTCTGTAGAATGATTCCAGTCTACCATACTCATATAATTTAAGCTTTATTATGACTGTCACCATAATATAATATTATGAACCGTTATATTCTCAGGTGACAATTTAAGTATCTGCATAATTATTATATATAATAATATGTTACTTAATGTGTTAATGCGTAATGATTTGACCAATCCTTAATACATGATAGGTTGAGATTTCACCAATTGAATTGCTGTTATATTAGGGGAAGAGAGATTGTTGAACTAAATACCTAATATACATATTATTATTATGTTGCTTTGGTGATAAACTGAAATTTATTTAAAGAATGATTTTGAATGATTAAAGAATGATATTATTTATGAAAACGGGTGTTTCAAGTGAGTTCACCACCAAAGGCAACGATTAACAGTTACATGTAAATTGTAGGTAATACATTTCACCGTATCACAGTTCACCGTCGTATTGGAAAAAGATGGCTGTATAGCAGGGTTGGCGAACCTTTTTATGTACGTGTACCAAAATTTCCTAAATATTATTTTTCGACTGTCTAACATGCCACGCAGTTTATCATGTGGAAAATGATTATGTTTTTAAGAATACTATTAAAAATGGTGATGTTCTAGAGCTAGACCACCACTCATAGGACATACCACACATATATTTTTTTCCATAATGACACCATACATTTCAGTCCACCAATTTTGAAACTGTCTATCAGAATTACTACATACTACTAGCTCCACCAAGTTTTTGTTTCTTATTTGGCGCAGCCATTTTTGTGGATAGAAATGAAATTGTTTATTACTGTATTAATTAGCGTGGTTGTTTACGCACAAATTGACACCAGAATGTCTCCGATCAGACAAGGCATTCGCTTGCTACAGTGGTCTCAAGTATTGTAATCGAACAAAATCAGAGGTTGGCGGCGCGGCATCCCCTGCCACCTGATGAGGTTAGTGCGATAATATTATATGTGACGCATAAAGCCTAAGGACCGGTGTATGCAATTAAACGTAATGCTTATTCTTGAAGAGTATTTGCTTCTTTTTTTATTCAATGTGATCTGTTAGTTATTATTATGTATTTTTTCTCTTCAAACGCGTGCCATGCAAAATCATCTCGCGTGCCACTGGTTAAACAAAAATTACATGTTGTTTGTGGAGCATTACAGACAGCGATGTTCCAATTTTATTAGATTCATAATTTGATATCGACAGGTACGGTACACGACTTGATACTTACGAGCACCTACTTGCTAACTTACTTTTCAATCATTCAGAATTTTATATAAATATATATACGATACGATTGTATTTCTGAATGACATGAATTTGATCTAAATGCTATACGGCCATCTGTTTCCGATACAACAACTCACGGTGAACTGTGATGACCAACTGCATACGTACAACTTTTCAGAAAAGACGATTAACAGCCTGCACAGTAGCGCCATGGGTAATGAATTTTTTTGTGTTGCATTATGTAACAAACACCTCAGAATTGTTTAGTAATTTGATGAGTTAGTAAATTTGAAAGATTACTTACACAGGAAAGGCAACAGCAGCAAAAGAAGTAGTAGTATCCACCATTTGCGATTTTTCACCGACTCCGTGACAGTAGTGTACCAACCTAAAATAAATTATTATAACAGATAGAGTAAAACAAGAAAATATGTTAAAGAAAAACTATCTTTTATACAGATGACGACTTTATAATACATATCTATGTCAAAAAGAATACTGTCGATTAAAATCCTCCACAGACCTAACCTGAAGCAAAATGAATTAATAAATTAAAAGATTTTTAAATAAAAAATTACCCTTACTCTTCTTCTTTTCTCTGAATCCATACGAGTTTGCGGAGTAATAGGGGTATCTATGGGCGGAGTCTCTCCTGAAGACTTTGTTCTTGAGGGTAGTGGTTGTGGTGACGACGGTGGTCCACATGGTGATGAGGAGTGTGGTGATCCACCAGTGTTTGGCCGCGGAGGAAGACGACCCGCTTATTATCTGGCTGTCTATTTCATCCCAGTCCGTGTCGGGGACATTCTGCAAAGAGCATAATGGTTACAATTACAAAACATTCCAGTACCTCATTGTATGGACTTTGAAGGCTTCAACACCATCTAATACAGGCCTGGGCAAACTAGAGCCCACCAAGTTTTTATGTGGGGCCCGCCCACAAGCTTAAACGGTACTTCTGAAAAAAAAATTACTTTTTCTACATTTTAACGCCTTTTTAAAAATAAAATTTGAATGTACATGAATTGCATTGTCGAGAAAAAATCTGTAAATTTTAAAACACTCTTAATTCGGAGAAATTCGAACAACTTAAAGATTCTGCTCGAAAAATATTGGTTATTTTTGGATCAACCTCCATTGAACAAACGTTTTCAATTATGAATATCAATAAAAACTCTTTACAATCGAGCATCATCAATGAACATTTAAGTTGTGATTATATTCAGATGCACTTCGTGTACTGTCACTGCGACAAATTTAGTCTATGGTTTCGGCATTTTGCAGAATATTTTGAATGATCAACATCTCTGTAAATTCTATTATGAAGAGTTCATTATTATTCATTATTCATGCTAATTTCGATTAATTTAAACAGTTTCTACGTCTGCGTATGTTAAAATTACTTGCGATATTATATCCATAGATAATATTTTGAGCAGAACTCAACCTGCAGACCATAGACAATAGACAACATTCTTATAGAAAATATATAGTGCCAACAGCTAAAAACAAAAAACAAGCGATTTTGAGTCGAAAATGTGTAGGCATGTAGAAAATGATAAAAATCGTTCATTGAGTCATGCAGGTGTAGAAGCAGTACGGTACAACGTGAGGTGACCTCATTAATTTTCTGACAATTTCAGCAGATTTTGCTAACTGACAATGTTCGTTTAAACTTTACAAGGTTCAAAATGTGCTACGCGATGGGAGCATCAGTCTGATAACATTTTCAACACCAAGAAAAACGACATTACATATTTTTTTCCATTGCGGCAGTTTACTGTGACGTCACGTGATAGTACGCGACGCGCAGCATAATATAATCACAACTTTACAAGCAGTTTTAAGAATCTGAACTACAAAAATTAACACCTGAAATTTAAAAAATGTTGAAAAATGTGAAAGAGTTAAATTCTTCTCATTAAATCGTTGGCTATTGGAGAATCATTTACTTTTAATGTTGAAATTCCTTTTTCATGATTTTCATGACAATATGTACATAGAGGGTGTTCCATTATATTATCTATAAATATATTATATTATATAGGACACAAAATGCATTCAATTATATATGTAACAGGAAGTGGTCATTTGGGTAATATTATAACTAGGTGAAAAAATTGCACTGATAAAATGGGGCAGTGACTAATTGCATTATAGATACGAAATACATGATAGCCTGAAAAAAGTGCAAAAATATTTACAAAGGTACCCAAAGTTGTAAATACCGCCTCCCCAAAATAATATAGTTTCACACTGTTCTTACAGAACATGCCAAATGCTTAGTCATAAGTTTTATGTAAATGTGGTGGATTTTAGTGGCAGAATTTAGAAACACAAGTGGCAATGGTGAAAATAAATAAATTACATGCGCAGAAAACAAATAGATGGTATTGAATGACATTTACTCTTCTCCGACAGAGCAAAATTGTATCGAGTGTCGATTATCTACGCAAACATGAAAAACCATAGATATAAATATGCAACAATTGAAACCAATTCAAAATTTGTTTATATGCATTTGTTAACTGACGTAGTGCTGCAAATCTCGCAATTGAGTAGGTTAGAAGCAAAAAGGCAGCTTTCCATTTTTAAATACAAAGCAATAATAAGCTCTGTAATATTTTCAAATTATGTTGTTTTTCAATTCATGTTGTTAATCAATGGATTAAGTTAGTACATATTATACACTATTATAATATATAGCATAACTTATTATATACATAAAACCTCCTAAACATTAATTATTTTTACCTGCATATCTCAATGTGTGATGGAGAATAATAGCCTTTTTGCTTTTAAACATAAGCAATTCAAATGCAAGGGACATTGTATTTTGAAAATTTACAGAAAATCAGAAATCTCAAAAAAAAAAAAAATGGCAGCAAAAAGCGATGTTTTTTGCCACGTTTTTATTAGCTCGTATTCTTGTTTGTCCGGTACAGATTTTTTCTTGTGTGTCCAGTACATTTTTTTTCTTGTTTGTCCAAGATTTGTATTGGACGATTGAAGATTTTTAGCTAACTTCCCGACTAGCTAGACATTTGAAACTTTTAGAATATATCAGAACACGACAACAATGCGTTCTTTTAATACTTTTAGCCATTTCTAAGCAGAATTGAATACATTTTCAGTTAATTCTGTTTTGTATGGAAAGTTATTATTGTTGGTTGCTAATGGGGTCCTAACAACTAAATTATTAATATATACGTGCGTTACTATGGAAATCAATATGAAATGTCAAAATGACATTTCAATTTTCTATAATATTTATTCAGTATTTCCATCAAGTACAATAAAAAGTTTTTATTAATACATAGTTTTGTCAAGTTTATATGATTCAACAGAAAATTTTAAAAAGTGGTATATAAAAAGTTCTTTTTATCTTGTAATTATTATGTATAGTTTTAAACAAACCGGTCAACAATTCATAGCTATTTAAAAGATCATAATTAGTTAGTTCGACATCTTTGCATTTAGCCATATATATTATATAAACCTAACACAGCTGATAAGCTGACAGTCAAACCAAATGAAAAAGAAAACAAATGACAGAGCGAAATTAGAATACATACGTAGTGTCTGTTGGCGCCGGCATTGGAAGACCAGTTACGACGCCGTATGCTTGAGTAGCCCGCGTCCCCGAGATCTATCTCCCGGCGCAGAGAGGACATTGCATCACTGATGTTCTCCTCCGACGAGTTGGAGCGGTAGTTTCCGAGAGACTGCCGCGACATGTTGGGAACCGCCACCTGCCCAGGGGCCAGCTCCACGCGGTCCCTTGAGAGCCGGGAGTATGTGTAGTCTGTCTTGGGATACTTGCTGGAAGATTAACACTTGTTATTTTCTCGTTATGGTTGCTGACGACAGTAGCCTTTCACGTGAACTCTAACCTACCAAAAATCTAACCTAAAAAAAAACTAAAAAGCTTTCTGTTTTGAAACAAACTGTTCTGAAAAAGTTTGTTTACATAACCTACGTATGCATTTCGCAGCGATTGCCTATTCATCTTAAATATAATGTATTGCTTTTGGCTGCTACTTAAAATTGAAAAGGAAGTATTTTTCCATGGCTAAATTTTATATTCAAAAGTCTTCTAGGTTACGCCAATATTATGTGAGATGCATGAAATGTCAAATTGAAGTCGAATTTCATTATACACTATCTATTCCTATGGATTTGAGTATTCAAGGCTTATTTTGCCGCTATCTGCATATAAAATGTCATAGTAGAAGACGTGTGAAGTTCTTTTCAAATGAACTTGCAATGCTAAGTCACTTGTAGATAACTTAATAAATAAACCAGAGGTTCATCTTTGCTTAAATTTCATACATTTAGTTAGGCTACATCTTCATAAAAGAAGGTTCTTTTTCAACATCTTCGGGCAACACAGATCTTAAAAAACTCTAAACTAATATTATTATAGTGAGATTACACATCATCAATAACATCATTTCGATTCACCTGTCATTTATACTGAACAGAATAATATTTATATATTCCATGCTCTACCGAATGGTATCACTAATTTCCTTTATAAGAAGATGCCATACACAAAACATAGAAATGGAAGGTATTAATAATACCAAATAAAACACTATAACACTGCCAGAAAAATATATTATCAGAAACATAACCTATGTATTGTTTCTGTGACCAGAATTTCTCTGGACTCCACTCTCCGAAACCCCGCGACGGTGTTAAATTCCTCCAAATCATCCTCCATCGTTTATTGGTTGACAAATTGTGGATTTTAATAATCCTGATCCGTTTTACACCGCTTAATTATAAATACTGATGCAAGTAATTATTTCTCTGTAATTGTAAACTGACAGCCACAGTAGAAACTTGATTCAACTGTGTAAACATTATTGTTGCAAAAAATTATTGACATTTCGTAAGTGAGAGGTTTAAAACCATTGTTTTTTTTATACAGAAAAATATTAAAATCACTATTAAACATTCTGTAGTCAATTGTAAATTTTAAATAATCAAAATATCAGGTTTTATTTTGCCTAAATACTTTTGCAATATGTTGACAATAAATAATTTGTTTCAACAATAAGAATTAATTTCTGTCTATTATCTGAATATCAATAAACAACACGGTTTTATATATTTATTATAAAATATCTGCTTGAGTCGATAGCTTAATAGTTGAGTCATTGCCCGGCAAGCGAAAGACAATCCCACTTGGTCCAAAATTCTTTGTAGAGACCGACAAGTTTAACGTGAGACTCTGCTACATAGCACGCGCTATGCAGCGGAGCCTCACATTAAACTTGTCTGTCTCTAATAAGTATATTTCTGGTGCTTTTATATCATATATTTGCCATAGCATTCTTGAATATTGTGTATCATGCTTAAATATGGTTCTTGAAAATGTGTTTGAATGTAGAGTTCATTTTCGTAGGACACTCCACTCACACATTCAAAACCCAGAGTCAAAATGTAGTGTATTGGGGAATAGCCTAACGGAATTCTATTTATTTATCTGTTCTGTGGTCAAAAGGGTAATCGCTTTATAAATAATAAACCTGAAAACTTTTATCTGTATTTTAGTTGCAAACGATGGATTATTTTTTATTGCCAACTCTACCATTTTCATTACAATGTCACATAGGTAATATAGCTAAAAAGATAACGTCCATTATGTTGCAATTGAAATAGCTAATCTCCAGCAAAGTATTGATTTTCTTTCAGTAAAAATATGATCACATCAGACCAATTAAGTACTGTCGAACTGTAAGTACTATGAGAAGCCAAATAAGTGTATTTTTGACTTTGTTCCAATAAACTTAGTAAAACAGTAGTACTAGTTGTATAGCAAATTATTGGTAGATTCTGTAAGTAAAATATTTAAAGGCTCTCTCTAGTTATGAGTCAAATTCTTTGAGAATAAGTGTATTTTTGAGATTGTTCTAATAAAAGATTAAGTACTCACTTCCAGTATTCGATGGCGTCCCGGTAGAGCCTGGAGGGCAGATGTTCCGTGCCGCTGACGGACATCCGACAGCTGTCAGCCAGGACGGACTCTGCGAAACTCTCGTTGGACCTTTCGCTGTCGGAAGGGCTGGCCTGGTATTGCCTGCCGCCGCTCACGCTGTTGCGGCTCAGCCTGTCCGGGGATGTCACAAACCCCGAACCGTTCTTGTACGAATTGGATGTGGTCGTGGTGATGCGCTCATAACGCTCGTACGAGCTGTTTGTCAAATTCTGTAATCAAGTAGAAATAACAAAATTTAACCCATGGTGAGAGATTGAACTAAGTACCATAATATAAAAAATAATAAGATTATTTTACGTTGATCAGTTTTTCAATTATTCAAACTAAGGGTTTTATAGTTTGCATGAAGATTGGCAGACCAGGTTAAACAACGATTCTAACATGGAATTTCAAGCAAGTACAGGTTGGTTCGACAAATTTAAACTGAGGTATTATTTACATAATGTTAAATTCACCGGAGAAGCTGCCTGTGCAGAATTCTGATAAAGATGATGCAAATGAGTTTATTTCCCTTGTCTAAAACATTTTAAAACACACTTTTTTACATTGCTAAAACTTTTGTACATTCTAGTTTCGTACACATTTTCAGGAACCAATTATGTACGAAAGTCGACGACCGCCTGTGATTGAAGATATTTGGACCAGACGCTGAAAAATAATAAGTCATGAACACTTGCATCTCAAAAACTGATAAATGACACATGGCAAGAACTACTAAGCACCTAGAAAGATTTGTCAAAAGCGCTTCCTCATTTCGAACAAGAATGAATATCCTACATCAAATTGAGTCCAATGAAGAATATACTTATTTTTTTCATTAGATGTGTGAATTTTAAATAAATAAATTTAATGTTACGTATTTACCTGATAGAGCAAGTGAGTTATTGATGAACTATATATAAAACCCACTTTTCTTAGAAATAAAACATAATCTCATATTTACATTCAGAGTCATTTTATTACCCAATGGAATACTATATTGCAAAGTGAACACAAACTGTATGAATTAATCTCGGGTCAAGGCTTCAAGGGTTATAAATATTTTATTATACCAGTACCGCCGCCTAAGAATAGTTCTCATCGATAGTAAGTTAGAATTGTTCTGTTTTTTAAAAGCCTAGCGATTGTAATATTATTTTAAAAAGAGACTTGAAATGGCACTTTGTTTAGCAATAGAGAATTGAAATAAGAATAAGGAATACTGACTCCTCAAGCACAAAATGATAGCAACCGGTGGCGGCTCTACCTTAAGGACTCACAGGGATGATAGCAGGTAACAATTAAATGGAATGACAACAAGAAACAAACATTTGTTTCATTAACATCAGCGATTTCGTCTAACTATATGACACATTTATTGTATTACAAACAGAACAATATTTCATTACATATTGAATGGTGTTAATTTTGTCAACCACCCTTTCCTCATACCAGTGGTGAAGGGTGGAGGAAGGCTGTTAAGATCCGACATAAATAGTACACACTAAACTTGTCAGTCGTATGTATTTGTTTTCATTGAAATACAAAAATACTGCACGCTTTATCAGTCACACTTCGTTCGTTAAAAATACATATTATTACAGATAGTGTTGGTTAGTTTTTTAAATTCATTAAGCCATGCCTAACCAAACTATAATAAATAAAAAATATTCGTCCATCTATAAAATATCTAAAATTATGTATGATTTAATGGCATAATTTTAGATATTTTATATATAGACAAACATTTTTTGACTTATCTATTATGGCTTGGTATGCAGGGTTTAATTATTGAATCCTAAAAATTAACAAACACTATCAGCAATTTGTAGTCTTAGTTCAATGAAAACAAATATTTATGTATGTATTTATAAAACTTAGTGTGCACTATTTGTCTGATCTTAACAGCCTACCTCCACCCTTCGCCACTGTTAGGTAAGTGCTAAATCAGTTTGTTTGAAGCATTGTTTTAACGCAGAAATGTATTTCTTTACAAGGGAATAAAGGTTTTATTATTGATGGTATGGAATACTGGTTCGTACTTAACATTCGGTATCTAACCCTACCACCTGAAAAGTGATAGAGCCACCACTGATAGCAACAGACGTTCTTTGATGAATATTGGCTAGTTAGTTATTTATTTAATCACAATTCATAGAGTAGGAAAAAAGAGATCGCAGAATGGATAATATCACCTCAAAGAGTGCCGATTGAATGAAGGTTAACAAAATGAATAATAACTGTTAAATCACAACTTCTTCATCAGGTGACATTGACTAGTTTAAATGTTGGGCCGATATAGACGTTTTGACTGTATTGAATAAGGTTACATGTAAGTTGTAAGTATGCAGTTCATCGTGGGACACTTATTCGTGCGCCGCAGTACGTGAAACATGAGTTCGTATAACATTTTATCAAATGACGAGTTCTTCGCTGAACATTTCACCGTGGAATACATATGTACGTATCTTACAAAATGCGGTGATAGTTTGCAAATAGTACTGTTCTAACTAGATTAACCCTAACCTAACCTAGTAAAGACATCTCATAAAATTCGCCACATGTTGTAGCATACATACAAATATACTCCACGGTGAAATGTTCAACAAAGAACTCATCATTTGATTAAATGTTGCACGAACTCATGTTTCACGTCCTGTGGTGAACTGTTTACGTACTAATTTCCAGATACAATTGAATAAACCGTGTCTCTGTATGAGAACAAGATTTGTTTACTACTTCCGAGATCAAATCAAGTTATGAGATTGTATAAATCCTGTGTTTATTAAAACTATTCACAACAAAAAAATGTTACAGATACCTGAGACAACCGATACAAAAACAAGACTACAATGATTCATGATGTCTACCACTTAATTTCATTCAAAAAATGTTTATAACGCATACAAAATGGAATTCACAGCATATTTTTTATAAACAACCATACCAAATATAAACAAAATGATCGATATTTACAATATCAACTGAAAAGATGAAACCAATACAAAATGGAGTAAGCCCTCATTGCATTGAGAAATAATATTTCCCCCCCTACTGAAATATGCTTTACTAGAAATAATGAAGGGAGTCGGAAGTAATATATAAACAAGATAGTACCTATATTGAAAGTGCTATAAATAGCATAGCAAGCACATGTTGGTTTGTTTGCTTAGGTAGGTAAGTATTAATGGGCCCAAAAAAGACATCTGAAACAAGATGAACGATTAAACGGAGCGCGAAGAGAGGCAATAAGCCAATGCTAATTTGTGAGAGATACGTATTAATTTAATATTACGTGTGACATATTTAAATTTAAATATGTGTCAAATTATTTTCGTGCTTCTGAGGACTCACGCACAGTTTACTTAAACTGTTGAGTATTATTTGACAACGCATGGTCAAGTTGACCAAATGAAATATTATATACATACTTACACTACTGTAATAAAGCTGGAATTATAATTTTTGTTCTATATTCTACTCCTACTGTAATTTACAGTGAAACACTGATTTTACGGTTTTGACGGAGCTGACAAAAAAAATCGTAAATTGCAGATATTGAATATTTTTAAAAAATAAATAATTTTTTTATTAAAAAAATTATAAGTACAAATTGTTATGTTAATGTGTTCTTTCATCTTTTAGAGAATGTTCCTTTTCTATAGAACCGACAACGTTTCTGATGGATTTGAAACAAAGTTATCTTTGTTAATTGTGCTTTATTGAGTTGTTTACGTTTAGCTGTTTCGGGCTATAAGCCCATCTTCGGAGTGGTCAACCACAATTTCCGAAGATAGGTTTATAACCTGAAACAGAAGTCAACGTAAATAACTCAATAACGTAAAATGAACAAAAATAATTTTGTTTCAAAACTATTATAATGGAATTCTACCACATAAATGCCAGTTCAATTAATAATGACAATGTTTCTCTTTGAACAAGTCGCGAGTGGAGAACTACAGGGTTCTAAGTGTTTGTCCTTGATGAAACAAAAGTAACAATGTGGCAGCTTAGAATACTACTTCATTGTGGAGTTTGTCTTTTCAAGGACGAACACTTAGAACCTTGTAGTATTAGGCTCGTGAAGTGTAAACAAAATAAAAAACATATACAATCACATTGTGTAACCTTGGTCTTGGCACTGCAGATATGTCTATAACTACAAACACACATCGCGAGCCTAATACTACAAGGTTCTAAATGTTCGTCCTTGAGAAGACAAACCCAACAAAGAAGTACTATTCTTAGCTGCCTCATTGTTACTTTTGTTTCGCCAAGGGCAAACACTTAGAACCTTGTTTCTCCACTCGTGACATGCTTCTGGAATTTATTTCAATGATAGCCATGTATTGAATTTAGTGTGTTTAAATAAATTGGATTTTTGAATGTAAATTGCGGGAAATAAAATAATGTAAAACTGGGAATTAAATTTAATAATATGAAACATGGCGGCTCTCGTGGTGCAGTGGGTAAGGCGCTGGCCTTCCACCCGAGAGTTCTGGGTTCGATTCCCGGTCATGACAAAAACATTTGTTTTTCTCAAAGCCTGGGTGTTTGTGATTGTTCAAAATTACCAACAACCACCTTGTACGAAAAAGCAAGGACATGGTTATTAATAATTATAAAAAAAAAATAAAAAATAATATGAAACATGAATAGGGTAAAATAGGGGTTCCACTGTATTGCATTGAGCCTGTTCGTTGAAGGTAAATGACAGATAGCTAAATAGTACAAGATCGTTGACTTTTTCTAGTTATAACATACTATTTATCACATTAAACGGGCACTTTTGACTACTGGGTTACGTCATAGCGTACCCTTGGATTTAAGAGTTTTTTTACAAGCTTTACACTGAATGTTATATATTTAAGATTGTACGTTAACTAACGTTACTAATGTGCGTTCGTACGGTTCGAGTATTGGCAATGCTCTTCCCTCCCACTTCGCACTAACGGGTATAATATGTGATAAGTATCACTTGTACAGTAATAGAAGAATTCGACAATGGTTTTTTTTATTCGTACTCAAAAAAAATGTTATACTTGGCGTGTGCTTGTGTGCACTGCAATGATAAACATAATGCCAGCCATTTTACTGGTGTGCAAACATACTCCACATGTTTCCTGTGTGCATGTAAACAAAATTCCTGAGGCACACCTTTTCATATACAGACTAATATGGAGATACATTTGAGTACCGACTATGGTGTACATACTGACAGTACGGAGTGACAAAATTAAAGGGAAATGTAAATTGGAAAATAAAAAAAAAAATCTATTTTTTACTAAAAAATCATACAAATTGGTTTGAAGAACATTATCTGAAAGTTTTCATTCACCTTTCAAGAATGTTTCTTTTTTGAACCTTCAATATTTTTACGACAAACTTAAACAACCACATTGTGTAACCTTGCACCTTGCGTTTAGAATTCATTTCAATGAAAAGACAAAAGCATTGATACACTGTTTAGCTACATAACCCAAAGGCGATCCACCTTACTTAAATGGTACTCGAATCGAACAAGTCAACAACTTTGTCTATTACAGACAACAAATGTCTTGCATTGCTTGCAAAATCAAACTGGCATAGATCTTAGAATGGTCTCTTCAAAAGTGACCTGACATTCTGCCTAAAGCTTAGTGTTCAACCAATGTGTGCGAATGTGAAACATTGACGCTTAACCCATTCGCTGTGGACCTTTTAATTAATATTTAATTACCACATTTAAATAACATGCTAATTATATCTAATGGCCACCTGATGTGCAACGCACCAGTTGCGTTGGACGCAGCGAATGTAATAAGATAAACCTAAAATAATGTCAAAGTAACGTATGTGGGATGGAAAGATCAGAAAAGTTTCAAACGGATAAGGAAGCAGACAAGAGTACGTAATATGATAGAAGTTGTTATCGGATCAAATTGGAATGGGCCTGACATGTTACTCGACGAACGGATAATAATAATAAATACAGTAATTTCGATGATATCAATATGAGCCTGGGGAGGCCTTCATCCAGCACATGATCAACTCGGGTTGATAATGATATAGATTGAATTTAATCCTCAACTACGAATCACATGACTGTATAAATAGATAATAAAAAAGAGGCCTAAGTACACAGATGCGTAATATTTGATTTGGCTTTAAAAAACACTTCACAAAAAACTATAAGACAAACAAATAACGTAGAGAAAAATTGTCAAACTAACAAGATGTGCACACGCAACACGCGTTAACCTATTGATACCAGGCACAGGTGTAAATAAATTTATCGTAACAGTGAAACAAATTTATAATATAAATTAATAAATTACTGCAATTTTTATCAAATGTTATTGAAATATGAAATAGAATTATCGGAACTATCAGTCATTTCGTCTCCTAAAATGTGGAACTATTCTACCATTAATAACGCTGTTCATAAGGGAAAAGTCTACGTTTACCAAATTGCTTTTTATAGTAAGTACTCATTTATTCCATTTATGAGAGAAAAAGTTTAGATGGACAGTATTTAATGAATTCATCAAATAGTACCCGCTTAGCTTACTCTGTTTACGCAGTGGCGAAGGTTGGGGTTGGCTGGATCCGACATAAATAGCGCACACTAAACATTGTCATTAAAAAATATTTGTTTTCATTGAACTAAGACCACAATGTGTAAATAGTGTTTGTTAGTTTTTAAAATTAAATTAAACTGTTTTGTTAAAATCCTGACTCTTAAAAAATAATTTTATCAAAAACAAATTTGAATTTTAAATTTTAATCCTTTTGATATTCCAATATGAGCTCCCAAAAAAAGAATGAAAGTGATGACATACCGTTCCTCCAATAAGTCATCAAATAACTTAAACATGCCCATACAGTACGCGCACGCCATATAAAGAGTCAGGCTAAAATTTGTTGGTAATAAATGAATGATATTAGATTTAATTATAAAACATTTTTACCGGCTGAATGTTGCAATGGGTTAATAACAGTTGAGATATGGAGAAATGTAAATATATGCTACGAATCAATTGACATACTGGTGTTGCGATATTTTAACGAAGAACATTGAACTTGCAAGGCTGGCAATATTAAATTTGATGAAAGTTAAATTGGCACCTTATAATATTACAACAGCATTAAAAAACAGATGACATAAAAATGGTAACCTCATGTTTGAGCGTAATATATATAATTAAGTAGTTACCATAATAATACACAACAGACATCTCTAGCCATTTTCCTTTTTTTAGTAAAGGCTTGTGGACTATATAATTTTAATAATAATTTCACAAAGAATCGGTTGCTATATAAGAGTTTGGTCTATACCCAGAGGGATTCATAATATTATGAACCTTTTGTATTACAATATACTTGTTGGTGAATCAACAAGTTTTTGATGTAGTCGAATAGATAGCCATAGAAAAATTAATATATTGTCTTGGCAGTTTTGAAACATGGCACTTTGTTATACTGAATGTAAATGTACAGGTAAGTTGATCGCGGGGGATATGTTTTAGATATGGTCGCGACAAGTGAAATTTCGCGATCATCGTGGTATTTGTAAAAAGCAATTTGAAGATACTTTATTAATAAACAAAATAACAGAATAAATGTCGTACATCAAATATAAAACTAATATATCGTTTTTGTTTTACTCCAGCTCATAACTTTATTATATATGAGGGAGAGGGAAAGATCGTACATGCGTAATTCCACTCATCGTGGCGATTCCTGGCACATGTCAAAACAAGTGGAGCCCAAAAGTGTTATTAAAAATCGATCACATATTCATACTCATAATTCGATTCGCCATCATTCGATCACGATGAACCTTCACAGTTCTTTGTGATTATTCATTTAAATATCTTAAATATTGAAAGATCATTAAGTATATTAAAAAAAGCAATATATGTTTGAACATAATGTTAAACATTATTTTAATCTCAATGTGAAATCATTTACAGCTAATTTCATTATTAGATAACTTTTTTCACCTTCACTTCCATATTTGGTATTTTCATTAATGAAAAAAACTAACATTTGTATTTTTACTATAGACATACCATCATAAATCGTCAGGTGTACAAATTCAGAACTAAGCTCATCACAGTATAAAAAGTATTGAATGATAATATGTCAAATGTTAGCATGTGGCATCCTCACTCAGCGGACAACTTATACCGGTGGATCTATACTTGCCAACACTTCAACCGAATATTATTATAAACATTATAAGCGTTATTGTAAACGGATAAACAAATATGCCACATTCCTGTCAGGATCAATCGAAACAAGACAAATTCGGATGTGTGCTGAGTGAGAGAAAGCGTTGCAATGGGTGTGATGATGTAAGCATGGTTGACAGAGCATCCTAAAAAATAATCACATTAGCCATGCCCAATTTCTACGCTCTGCTCATATTCTTGGTTAATGTTTCCACTATAGTTTGATATTAACAAAAACTAACACCAACTGGGAAAATCTGTTATGTATTAATTTTTTTAAACTGAAAATGCTTTTTTAAATATTCAAAATGTCTGTTAGGATGAAACCAGTTGTTTTTTTATTTATTATTTGTCTTTCCATTACGAACAGTGGAAATTATTAACAATAATATGGATTCTATAAAAACAAGTTCAAATCGTATACCTGATCACTGGTATATTTAACAATTCAGAACAATGTGTCCAAGAGAAGAAGTAGACTTCAACTGAAGTACCAAGCGTAGTTTAGAGGTCATAAATCTAAATAAAAACTCGCCTTAAATGTAGAAGACCACATAGGGTATTTACACAATAATCTAATTTAATTAGGGACAATTGACTACCCACCCTAATTTTAAGTAAGAGGGTCCACGCTAAGAGGGTTCACATTAATTTATAGCCAGTATATTGGGAGAGAATACTATGGTCAAATTTCCTGCAACACAACTAAAAGATTCAAGTTGCATGAAATATTATTCAATGAACTGTACCAATTTGAAATGTTTGTATTTTGAACTTGACTCGATATGAACTCTTGTACCTATAATATGGAAAACTTGCCAACTGTATAAGCAATCAGGCAATTAATACCTAAAACAACAAATTACATACACGCTCTTTATTCCTAAGCAGCCTCGCACATCCGTACTAAATGCAACTCAACCTCGTCAACTTTATTCTTGCAATTTAGTTGACATACAAAAAAAGTTGACATACAAATAAAGTATTAAAAAAATGCATTGGCATCGTGTTCTGATGTATTCTAAAAGTTTCAAATGTCTAGTTAGTTAAAAATCGATTGCAAGATTTGTACCGGACAAACAACCACCGGACAAATAAGAATATGACCTAATAAAGACGTAAAAAAATAAGTAAACTTAGTTTTGAAGACTAATCACATAGAAAAGGAGGAAATTCACAAATCGAAAAAGTATTTCACCGCAAAATAATCCTGACTCATGGGCTAATGTCACTATGGTCGGCCATGGTCACGTCATTGCCTGAGACGTCATAATATTTCAGATGTATCAAATTAAGAATATAAATCTTCTGTCAATACACCTATTCATTTTTGAGTGTTACAATAATCTTTTGACAAGTGAACTATTTTTTTCCATAGTGAAAATCTACCATTTGTCAATTGTCGATCATTTATGAAAGCATCCATTTCCAGCATGAATTTCACCTTTTAAATGTTGTCAGTATTTTGTTACAACAGTCTATTTAGGTAATTACCTATGCAAATATTATATTTGCATTGGCAATGCACCACCACGTCATACTGAATTGACTAAAAACTGTCTGTAAAGGGCTAATTAATGGCTCTAGCATCCGATATGGATCTTGGCAAGACCCTTGATCCTTGATCACCGAGAGGTTTCTTAATAGATTTTTGTTTTACTAGAAATGGATGGTTAGTCACTTGCTCAACCTATTGGGACCACACTCTGAATTCAAACCTGAGACCCACGATTTTATAAGTCGATGCGTTACCACTCGAATCCTTAAAACCGCTTGTGAAAACTATAGCTGCAAAATTTTAGTCTGCAGGAATCATTCAATATTATTTTTTATTCTTTCGAAATTAACTCATAATATTATAAAGTGAATAAAAATGAGCTCTACTTGTATTGTAACAAGGGTCAATTTTTAAACTGCGTTAATTTGTATACTCGTTTTATAAATACATACTGTACTGTATGTACTTCAAACTAAATTCTACCTACATTGCATTGATGCCATAAAACACAAACGAACAATGATAATATTAAATTATTAACAGGTTCAATGAAAAATTTTTTACCTGTGATGCTTCCTTGGAGAGATACATGTCCTTGGGATCACTGGAGTAGTCGAACTCTTCCGAGGAGTAGTCAGAGGTAATGGTGATGGGATCGATGACTTCTTTGGTCTTGAGAGCATTGCGAGTGCGATGTGCCGGTGGCGATGTGAATACCTCTGTCTCCGGCTCTTCGATTATATCTTCCACGGTGATTATAGGCACTATTCTGCAATGGAAAAGATATAATGGAATTATAGTCAATTCTATACGAGGCATGAGGGTATATTTATAATTGTTTGGTGTACCAATCTTATAGCACCTGTACATGTGCACGGTTTTACTGATACTAATAGTGTTTCAACTCTCGTGATAATAACTGTTTACAAGTAAAAGTGCTGACTGTCTCCCCAATCTCATTCTTCAAGCATAAGCGAGACACGTTGCTGTCATTTTATGGTGCTATTTGACTGGTCATGAAAATTGGTAAGCATTAAAAAGGCTCTGTGTGGTGTAGTTAGTATTACACAATATAATGTTTGAGACTTTCACGGTTGTTTTTTATCGTAATAGATTCTTGGGTTTCCACCGCGTATATTTCTTTCTTCTTTCCTCGACGTTTCGGGCTCGTTGCAAATAATGAAAATGGCCTCTGATTGAAATACCAATATAAGTACGTATTTAGAATGTTGGTAGTGATATTTTTCAGTTAGGTATATGTTATGGCAGCGTTTCCCAACCTTTTTTGGCTCGCGTACCACTTGGTAGTACATCACGCTTAATTGTACCAGTCCGTAAAAATGATTGTGTTTCGAGAAATTTGTTATTCTATTTGCATTATAAATTTTATAGGGTGACTATATTTCCCAGAACTCAATTTATTTAAGTTTAAAAAAAAATACCAAAGGTTTTATTTTTTCTGATAAAAATTAAATTATTTATTAAAAAAATTTTTCCAAAAATTACCGATATTACTTAATAGAAAATATATGTAATATAAAATTAATTAAACACGGTAAATGTAAAAATTCTTCTGATGAAAACGAGACAATTCACACTTTCATTTTTACAAATTTACAGCAACGCCGCAGGCAAAATTTTTGTTTTAAATATAATAACATTAATGAAATTGTATTTAAAAATATTTTTATTACCGAAATTTTTTATTTATTATTGAAAATAATAGTTATGAAAAAAATACAATAGTTTAAATGTTATTTTTATGACTGATATTTTTTTACTTTTTATGTCCGCCATTACTGAATATTTTTCGCGTACCACCAACTATCCACTCGCATACCACCGGTGGTACGCGTACCACAGGTTGGGAACCGCTGTGTTATGGTATTGAGTTTTGGGCTGTCACCGTATGTACTTCTTTCTTCTAATTTCTTCGATGCTTCGGATTCATTGCAGAGGATATTCTCAGGAAATGAAATGTGGTAAAATAAAGTGTTGTGTCGGGTGTATCATACACCCAATATGCAGTGGCGATTTTCTTTAACGCAGATTCATCAGAAGAATCAAAGGGGGGCCTCGAAACAATTCAAATCAGTCTGTTATTTTTCTGTATTAAATTGTACATAAGTATGTTTTCATTAAATTTTTTTCTGTTATTATTATAATTTTATATAGGTATTCTCTTCTTCTCTCTTGTGAGGGTAATATTTGTTTTAATGTAAATCTCATGTTGTTTATGTCTTGAATTTAGATTTGTTATGTCTACAATGTTTTGTATTCTTAAATAAATAATTAAAAATTATTATAACATCATAAAAAGATGCGTATTTCTCACAACTTGAGTATAAAATATTACCGAAAGTACCTATAACAAAATTCCTGCAACTAACATCAAAGGAGTCAATACATAACGAAATTGATACATAATACATCCTTATACATAAAATAATAAACCACAAAAACATATTGTTATCTGTCATTCATCACTCATCAGTCATCAATCATCACATCACCATTATCCATAATAACGAGAGCCAGCTGGCTCAGCTAGTAACAATAATTATTTTCAGTTACAGCATGTGATTCTAGGAAAAAGTTACATTCATATTTTTACTTGGTAGTTGAAAATTTTAGTTTTTATTTTTGGGGACCTCAGAATCAGTCAGTGCCTCGGACCTCCGTGTTCTTAAGCCCGCTACTGGGCGTATGAATGGAAAAATAAATGTTCAATATTTCCAATCTGCATCAGGAAACAAAATATATCCAAGGTCATTTGTATCATAATAGTACCTATTTAGTGTTTAGAAACAACTTTCAAACAAATTGTATACAATGTTCACCGAACTGGTGTATCTTGGTTTGGATTAGGCATGATAGCACCTATACACATGCATGGATTTACTGGCACCAATAGTGTGTAAATTAAACTATCGCGATAATAACTGTTTACAAGTAAAAGTGCCGACTGTCTCGCCAATCTCATTCTTTAAGCGTAAGCGAAACGCGATATTGCCATTGTATGGTGCGGTGCTATTTGACAGGTTGTGAAAATTTGGTAGAAATGCTCTGCGTGGTGTAGTTCGTATTATTTCAGGCAGGCTCGCCACTATCGCACTACGTCCTGCACGTTGTAACTATCGTGTAAAAATTCAGAAAACGCTAAAACTTTTTTGATCCATACATGCAGTCTTGCATCTTGCACTATGTACCTATAATACGTGTTTATATCGCACTCTCGCAACTAAACCGCCACAAGTCCAAATTTACGTGTTTTGAGTTAATTACTACTTTTCATTGTCTATCGTTCATAGTACCTATATGTACCGAAGATTTCATATCTGTCATAAAATTCAAGTCAAAACTTCATTCAATATCCAAACATATTTAAAAAACACAGTACAAAAATGCGAAAGGTAAAAACTTCAAAACTGATTTTTACTGTTTGACGTTTTTTTTGGATTGTGGCAGTTTAGTTGCGAGGGTGCGATATATGCATTTTAACGTTATGGTCGCGACGAAACGTACTGCTGCCAGTAAATCCATGTAACTACGTTTAAACGGAAAAAAATAACACCTGTTTGAATGATAGAGGAAGCAATTTTGTCGGCTTTACTTTAAGGAGTTCATACTATTATAAGTTGGGATAGCATTGAATGTCTGTGTGCAAGGCGCCTTATAATATCAAAATTCATTTTTCTATAAGTAGGTACTCACGGTTTATTGTCCAGATTTTCGACCAGTGGACCACCGCTGGTTTTAATTAATTAGTCTGGATATTCGGCGTTCGACTGTACTTATTAGAAGGCCTTTTGGTTTTTTTTTATTAGGAAGGTCATAAATAGTGTGATCGTATTATGAGGTGGTCACTAGTGACAGTCCTTGATAAAATTTTAATTCTGCATTCCAACTTCTTCGATATCCGGCGGAGCTTTTTGATGTAAACATAGCTAACCTATTTACGACCTTCAAAAACGATCCAGTAAACATAAAAATGAGAGTAATATAAATTAAAAGCGACGATCGGGCCTTTGTATGTTTACTTACTTGGTAGGTGTGTCCCTCGATGGCACCGGAGTCTTTCTTCCAGTTTTCGTGTGAACATGTACATGGTCGTCTCCCTCCAAACAATTTTCATGGTCACAATGCGAGCGAAGAAATGGTGTATTGGGCCGCGACCTAGATCTCACGTTTTCGACTACTAGGTTATCCATTGCAGTTTATTTTGACGGGCGATAAACAAAAATATCGGTCAATCTGTCACCCACGAAACATCACTCAGCGCATCTTCCGAAAATGCGGCGAAACGCACCAAAACGGGACGGGCACTTGGAAGCGTTCGGACCTAAACCTGTTCACATGCAAATCACTGACCTCATTGTAGTATAGATAATATTTTAAACACAACATTCATTGCACAACTTTGAATCTATTTGTGGACCTTCACACACTCCGCCGTAATGGCAAAGCGTCTCCCGCGTTCGGCGGCAAAGATCGACCGTTAAAAAAGTCGAGAGCACTCGATCAAAACGTGTTGTCGCCGTTTATGTTAAATCAATATTATCCGCGCTACACGCCGCGACGATTCCAGCGTTGTAACGGAAATTTCAAAATTATTCGGTTGAGCAAAAGCACGCTCAAATCCTCGTCAAATCTAAACATAAACTGATGACGTCATTGAGAATTTGATTTATTACTAGGTATAACAACAAACTACACATTTTCATAGTTTGTTTCACTCGCACACACTTCTCCGGGTATATATTACCATAAGTGCGACTAGATAACAAAGATAACTCACTATATTTTAGATTTGTATATTTCAATATTCCCATACACAAACACTCTTTCCGTCCGGAAAGTGACTCCTATGCAATGAAAATATAGTGGTCGAGACACTCAAGACTGATTATCGATTATAATTAATGAGGACGAGTTTGATGGCTCTGAAGAAGGGGATAGACGGAAAAAGAAAATTTTAGTTAGAATGTCATTATTACTAGATACTTATCTAGACAAGCTAATAGCGTTAAAATCACGTGGATAAAATATTATTGCAGTCAATTGCAGTAGATTTTCAATATATTATTCGAAATTTAGAAAGTATCGTAGGGATATTATGACTAAGATAAATATAAACTGCATAAGCACTAATGGACTCTGCCTTAGATACAAAACCTCAACAATATTAAAGTATACACGTTAGCAAAATAAACCAGATACATGAACGCGGAGTTTCAATCGTTTCAATATACAAGGTCTGGAATATACAAACTCCAAAGATGTTGAATTTTATCTCCAGATTGAGCGGGTAGAGGTTCCTTATTAATATCGCTTAAGCAAGTTAGTTCCAGATTGACGTAAGCGCCATTAAGCAGAATTTCTTAATCCTTAAGAGTTAGGCCACATAGGCAGGTGCCTTGCTTGGTGGCTACGTGCTAGGTGACATATTCTAGCGAACGAACGCACACTATTCTATCGCAATTGCCACACTGCACGCATCGCGCCTTGCTACGTGATTATGAGTCACCTCGTGATTCTCCCGGCGAACAAACGTGTGGGCTATTTTTATTGTGTCATCTAGTGATTTTACAAGATGGCGGATGTTTCTTCAGTATGACAAACGTCAAGCACCGTATATTTTGAGGTTATGAATAATGACGCATGGGATGAATTGACATTAATAATTGCAACCAACAAGTTCGAATAATTTGCGACTTTCGAAATTTTAAACTTATATTCTCTCTGAGAAGTAGCTTTCTGGTTAGTTTTGAGAGTGACATATCGTTGTTGACTTGAACGCTCCCAAAAAGTCAAATGAATTTATACCTAAGCACGTAGCGTGCAATGTGGCAGTAGCAGTGACGTCCCGTCGGGGCAGGCAGATTGAGCGTCGCTTGGGGGCGGCAGTTACCCAAAGGGCGGCAAATCGAGGAGAGTCATTAGGTATATATAGAAATAGTTACTTAAACTAAAGTAATAACGGAAATATCTTTCCATTAAAAAAATCAGCTCACTGCTTGGAAACGAAATTGGATGGTGTATTTTTAAATGTAGGTACCTATCTGAAACTTGAGACTCGTATATGAATCATAGATGGCATTTAAATTAGATTTAGTGGTATATATCTTGTTAGTAATGTATCCATCACAGAACAGATAATAATTATTTCTGAGTTCCCTGGTATCCATACAACACATTTCTTAGATATTGGAGTCATGAAAGGATGATTAAAAAGTACTGTATAAAAAATGTGGCGGCATTTTGGCACTGCCTAGGGGCGGCATATTGTCTAGGGACGTCACTGGGCAGTAGTGTTTTTAGTAGACAAGCATAGCACCTAGCTCAGCACTAGTGAAGCACCTGCCTCTAAGAGTTTGTGTAAAAATGAATCGTCCCAGTGGTCCTTTCATACAGTTAGGCTTCATCTTTGCAGAAGATAATGTTCTCAAATCTTTGATTTTTATTCTTCTCTCCAAAATAAACCTAGGTACCTAGTTAAAATTTTGTTCAAACCTATATTCAAAAATTATTAAATCTGAAGAAGATTTCTCCGCATAATAAATTATTTATCAACATTAAATTTGTGGTCACCTACGTATCTGGTGTTTGAAACAATATTGTTTTTATTTTTTGTTTTCATTGAGTTTCAATATTTCGTGTTTTATGGGGACGTATATTATCAATGTTTCTTAATACGTCATTGATCATAGCTAAGTAATATACTTTCCTGCAGGAAAAAGTGTTTATGTGTGGTCAAAAATTCTGAAGATTAAAGTTGCCATACGTAGAGAGCTTAAAATCCCTATATAAAATTAATTTCCCTTTTTTTATTATTTCGATATAATTATTGTAATTAATCTTGTTTTATAATGCTTCCGATCTATGGAAAAGAAATACAGACAATTATAATTTGGGGTCGTTGGTATTTTTTCGTTGTGTAGGTCTACGAACCACAGTTAGTAAACAATTCATCATAAAGAATAATATTATGTAGTTTAAAATATGTACCTACTTTAAATTATTACAATAGATTGTGGGGAGGGGCGATTAAAATTTAACCATAATGGTTACCTACCTACCTTCTTGGTTTTGATAATTTTTTCGATTATTAAATTGTAATCCATATCACGTTTAATTATTTTACGTACGTAGATACGGCCACCAATCATCCATCGTTGACACAATTGTTTATTTGCAAAAAATATTGAAAATAATAAATGACGAATCCCAAGAGATAGGAAACGATTAAGATAAAGTGTTGCCACGTTCCCAAATGGAATTATGTCAATGTCAAAATGTCTACACGAAATGTTATTATTGACGTATTGTCATGTGTTTCATACTTTAATGTTATTTACAAACAATAAACTGTAATTTTGTGCAATAAATAACAAAAAAATGTCTACCGGCCGTCTGATTATTTGCACATTTCTATTTTTTACGGTGTTGACTGGTGTTTATTCCGCCAGCGATATAAATAAGGTTAGATGGTTATAGATTAACAAGGACAGAGTCTCGCGCAATACACCGGTTTATAATGTAATTTAATTAATAATAACGTTTTTTCCCCCTAGGATAATACTGAAATTGCTAGAGAGCCTGATGATCGGCCTCTTTTGTTTACAACTTTGGGGGGCGGTATGGTGGCTTTGGATCAAGTGTCAGGAAATATAATTTGGACTTTGAAAGACGGTAAGGACCTTATTTCATCATTTTTAATTTATACGAATTTTCTACGTCATGTACTCATTCTCGTTCACCTTTATAACTATACAAAGTAATTTATTATCATGAAATTGGTACAGTTTGGTGTACTAAAAAGTGAGTACTGACACAAGCTGGATAGATACTTTTTTTAAAGTTTGAGATTTCTCATCTGATCTGTTTTGTGTCATTGTTGACATTTGGTGAAATACAAAGATGTTGATGGAAATCCTTTCGTAAAATTAAGGAATAGCACCTCACTCAATAACACGAAATCAAAAAAAAAAACATCCGAAAACAATGTATTTTTTTATGAATTCATTATGACGGCCAGGCGGGAATAGCGGCAATTTTCATAGCCGATTTCGGCAAAATTCGAAATTTAAATTTTGAGTACCTATTTTATTACTATTATTTTATTAGACAATGTCCGATCCTAATAGGGTCATATTGGCCTCCACACTGTGGAGGTTTATATCAACAGATTTTTGTTTTTACGAGAAATGAATGTTAGTCACTTGCTCAACCTATTCGACCCATACTCTGACTCCAAACACAAATTGATAAACAATATGACGTGTATTTACCAGACCCAGGATTCAAACCTGGGACACATGACATTATAAGTCAATGCGTAAGCCACATGGCCATCGTGGGGCCGTATAAGTTCTATAGTTCTGTGGCAACCAACGAGTCCCATGGGAACCAAGTTTTGTCAGTACATAAATCCACGACATAGAAACCGATCTCAAATATATTATTCAATTATTTTAATGTACATTTTCACAGACTGTCAGCGGTATCAATTATTGCTTACTCGATGAGAATGCTCACGGCGATTATAATATTGTTTATTACGTTCATTTCCTTAACATACAATTTCACACGCATCCATTTACTACTTACTAATAAGAAAGATTCATCATCATCATCATCAGCCAACCCGGTGTGGGTCCTGGCCTCCTCCAACAGCTCCCTCCACCTGTCCCTATCCAGTGTGGCCGCTTTCCAATTTGGTACCCCCAGAATACGGCAGTCACTGGCAGATCCATCTAACCAGCGAATCTTTGGCCTCCCTCTACTTCTACGTCCTATTGGATTGCTGGACATCACTCTCTTTGCCGGTTCATTGTCATTCATACGGTGCACATGACGTAGCCATCGCAGTCTCCCAATCTTAATTGATTGAACTGCGCTGCAATCTTCGTACAGCCCGTAGAGCTCAGCATTATATCTTCTCCTCCAATTGGTGCCATCCCTGATCGGTCCATATATACGGCGGAGAATTTTTCTTTCAAAGATGTTCAGGGCTCGTTTATTTCGCACAGTTAATGTCCAGGTTTCCGATGCGTAGGTGAGCACTGGCTTTACAAGTGTCTTGTAAAGAGTGCTTTTAGTTCAACGAGATAGTAAGCGGGACTTAAAATGTCTTAACAGACCAAAGTAAATAACAATAAGAAAGATTACTTAAATTAATATTTATTATTAATATGCATCTCTCACGCAGTCAGCCAATACCCAACAATGTGGTTGACCGAAATTCATGGGATATTCAGTGTCAGTATTATTCGATTGTGAGGGCTCCAATAAATAGCCCATCACGATTGAATGGAGATGTCACTCTGTATCACCGCGCCTCGGGCTGAATATCTCACTCTGCTTTTATCTTGTGTTATTGTATTGTGTATAACTGTCACCCCTGTACTTATAATAAACATGCAATCTCAATCCACACTAGAAGTTTTCACATCCGTATCAACATCCATCTCCAAATTTCTGTATAATTAATTACCACAATTATTATTATCAGTGAAGTTGAAATAGTTTATTTATTACAAAGTAATAAAAAAAAATTCTTTCGGTGGTTATCTATCAGTGGCGAAGGGTGACTTTTTGAAAGAGGTAGGCTGTGGGAGTAACCATGCTTGTCAGATATAATTGCAGGAAATAAGAAGATAACCCAATATTACTACTGATGAATAGGTACGCTAAAACGAAGAAATTTCAAAAGCTTAATTGGTTTGTTGTAATTAGTTCATAAAAATAAGCAATTAGTTTGAATTACTTATGTATTTTCCTAAACATTTATAAACGTAACATACGTTTAAAATATATTACCTATCATCTATGAAAATATCCGTTGTTGTATTTGTATTATGTTCAATAACAATTTATAATTTAACGCGTAAAACTAGACATTTTAAAATACCTCTATATTAGGTAGGTACAATATCAGATATCTAAATTGTCTAATGAGTGAACTAATAAATAAATAAAAATCATGAGAAAAATTATTTTATATTTTTAACAACAATCAATACATATTTATGTGATTGAATCCCATAGAAATTATTTTTTAAATTATCTTATTAATTATTTTGAATAAATGTGCTCTCGCGACGTAAGCTCTGACGAAACAGCTTGTACATTTGTATGCGGGACGCCAGACATTTTGAAATAATTAGAAAAAAACTTCATATTGAAAAACACGTCGATTCACGCGAAAATAATCCTATACAATATGTGAAGCGAAACGCGGTGTGTTCTATTTTTTTTAAACTTTCGAGAGATGCCATAGATGGTGCTTATTGAAATATGGGAAAAGATCGTAAAATTATGACAATTATACGATAGATGTCTTTGGGCATATTGAATATATTATTATTTGTGATTATATAAATACGTCAACATGAAAATAAAAACTATTTTTCTTAAGAAGGTAGGCTTTAAATAATCGCCTAGTATGGAGTCTTCGCCACTGTTATCTATACTGATCATAAACTTGATAGTCATAATAAATTTCAGAGCCTGTTGTGAAAGTCCCGAATGAAAACGATCATTATGTCCCGCAATTCCTGCCTGATCCCCGCCACGGAAGCTTGTATATGTTTGGCACGCACGCGGGGGAGAGGCAGGTTCTCAAGAAGCTTCCGTTCACCATACCGCAGCTGGTGGCCAACGCTCCGTGCCGCTCCAGCGACGGGATACTCTACACGGGGAAGAAGATCGACACCTGGTTCATGATTGATCCCAAGACGGGAATCAGGAAACACATCTTAGGTAGCTTTGAATGTTGAACGTTGAGAAATATAATCGTATTTATGGTTTATCCAGAATATTTGTCGAATATTTAATAAAATAATCTTTAATGTCTTATTTAAACCTTTTTTTATTGAATGAATAATACACAGGATTTAAGAATGTACTATTCTTTATTGAACATAGTTAATTTGAAACAAAGAACAATAAATATTCACTGTGTTTTTACCTTCAATGAATACAGTAGTTTGTTTGCTTATTATATTGCAGGCGTTGACAAGATGGACATCTTCGAGAGCTCCAAGAGCAACACTTGCCCCATCGACCCGAAGAATGCAATATACGTGGCCAGGACAGAGTACAACGTCCTCATGTACGATTCCAAGAACGACAACAAGCGATGGAATGTTACTTTCTTTGACTATTCCTCTCACTCGATGGGACAAGACATGTCGAAGAATTACGGTGAGTAACAGTGACAGAGACTTGATATTAACTGATTAATAACCGTTTATCTTCCCTCGTATAATTACTACAAGGCAATTACCATGTATATTGTAAATTACTTAATTTATTATTCCATCATTCCTTATTCAACATAAAAGTAAATTCATCTGAATTTTCGCGCAATAGTTGCAATTTGCACGATATGTGCTCATGCGCAGTAGAAATATAGTGGCGAACCTGAGAGAAAAAATACAAACTACACCGCGCAGAACATTTTACATTTACCGATTATCTATGACTACACAACGACAACAAACGCGTTCGCTAAGGCTTAAATCCATGTACGTGTACAGGCGCAATAATAGCGCATAAATAGTGTGTCAATTAAACTATCGCTATAATAAATCTTTGCATGCTAAAGTGCTGACTGTCTCGGCAATATCATTCTTCAAGCGTAAGTGAGCCGCGTTGTTGTCATTGTATGATGCTATTTGACAGGTTGTGACAATTGGTAAACATCAAAATGCTTTGCGCGGTGTAGTTTGTATTTTTTCCTACAGGTATGCCACTATCGTTCTACTGCGCATACATCATGGTAACTGTCGCGTGAGAATTCAGAAACCGCTAAACTTTTTTGATACATGCATGCAGTTTTGCAACATGTACCGATAATATGTGTTTACATTTGCATTTTATCTATGGTCGCAACAGGACTTACTGCCGCCAGTAAATTCACTCTTTTTTTTAACTCTGTAGAGAGAAAATTATGCCAGCAAGAAGTGATAGTGTTGCGCAGTAATTATTTTGCAGCCAAATGAACCTATCCCTAATAAGCATAGTATGTTGAAAATTAATGAATCATTCTTTTGAAACCTAAAAGTCTGAATCAATAAAGAAAATTTGTCATTTCGTATTATTCAACTTTGGTGTGTTATTCACTTTTCTTCACGTTTTCTAATCCTTAATATTAAGCTGATAACGGGTTTGTTATAATTGATAATATAATTTGTTTACAAGACGAATTATAATATACCATTGTTCATGAAACGGAAACTTCACTAAACGTAAGATTAATGCAAACAAATCGTTAACTTAATTATTAAATGTAATATTTTTATCATTGTTTATTATACAGATTTAGTATTGTTTACTTAGCTTAGCATAGGGCAGTGATCTTTAACCTAGTTTCCTCCTAGTGTAGTGTGGTACCAAATTTTCTATTTTACAACGTTTTTATTAGGTCGTATTCTTATTTGTCCGGTGGTTGTTTGTCCGGTACAAATCTTGCAATTGATTTTTAACTAACTTCCCGACTAGCTAGACATTTGAAACTTTTAGAATATATCAGAACATGATGACAATGAATTCTTTTAATACTTTTAGCCATTTTCAGTTAATTCGGTTTTGTATGAAAAGTTATTTCGGAAGAAATCTGTAATCCAATCCACTATTATTGGTTGCTATGGTCCTAACAACTAAATTATTAATATACTGCGTACTAATATGCGTTACTATGGAAATCAATATGAGTGTCAAAATGACATTTGAGTATTATTTCTATCAAATACAATTTTTTTGATCGTTTAAGCTAGTCAAGTCAAGTTTATATGATTCAACAGAAAATTGAAAAACTTTGTGTTTAAAAAGTTCTTTTTATCTTGTAATTATTTATCTATAAAAAGCATAATAATATAATGTCAAATCTTCTAACAGATTAAATTTGCAACTAACTATACAACATTACACGACGTGTATTAGTTTAGCATGACGATCGATCAGCTCTCAGTCAGAGATCGTTTTGTTCCCATGTACTGGTCGACTGGGAGTCTGTCTTTGTTTATAGGGATCGTCATGTCTAATTATGATTATGTCTATGTCTGGTGTGCCACGGGACTTTGGCAGAGGACGACTGTGCCGCTTTAGTAAAAAGGTTGTAAAACACTGGCTAACGCATGATGAGTACATGAGCAAATAAGGATTTTGAATATAATATAAAGCTTTGATATGTAGATGGGTAGGTAACATTGTTCGAAAAAGAGATCGACAATTAATATCATCATCTAGTAGTACCCAAATAAAATCAAATTTAGCGGAAGTACATGGCAACGAAAGAGTAAAAACCTAGAAGAGTGGATACAGCAAGGAGAAGTCTTCATCCAGCAATGAATTGTGAGCGACTAAAATGGTGACTCCGTTTCAAAAAAAAGATTTCAATTATTAATAACATTTAAAAATCATTGACAGATTTCTTCTGGTTTCATAATATTACGAAGTGGAGATATTATTTGAACAGATGTTTTTTTTTTACATTGATATTATTTTTTACCTGTTAGGTGTTTATTTCACAAAACTTCACAACTACAAGGGGCCGAAAGGAGGGTTATAAAAAATACCTGTGGTGAAGAGTTAATAAACGATTATTTAATATTTTCTTGATATAGTAAAAATAATTTATTCACAAAAATTTGTTAAATACATTGATTTACCGATAGTCTTTTAGCTAATTTCGCATAGGTTTAAGGGGGGACATGCTCAGCGTACGTCAAAATGGAGCTTTTATGCTATTTTCAAAGCATGATCCTGGACATTCCTTAAACGTTGTAGATAATCTATTTACATAATTTTGAAGCCTTATTATCCTTTATATTTATTTAAAACATTTGATTACTGCATAAAGTATTTTTATTACATAAAATAGTATTCTTTTAAACCTCTCACTCTAATGTTTTAGAATATAGTCATATTTCAGTACGTCCATGTGCAGTGGTGTTAAGATTTTTTATATCTATTAATTTTTAAAAGCATTTATAAAACCATTAGTAAAATTTATGTCGACATTATCATAGTGAAATATTTACGATAAAAAATTATATTGATAATCTCTGTGATCCCAAATTTGACAAGAATTAGGCATTTTATTATTCAAAAAATGGGTAAGATTTACACATTTGAAGATAATTCTAAAGATACTAATTATAAGCTATGTCTTTGACCATTCAAGTGTGATAAACATCCTACGAATATTGTTTGCTTTATAATAATTATTGACCTAAGAATAAGGTCAAACACGCGCGTTACCGTGATCTTACTCCCTACTTCATTTATCGTTTGTCAATTTATGGCTACGGCCGTATGTTGTAGCGTAGCCACTGGGAAATGCCAATAGAAATGGCGTATTTCAAAAAAATACTACCTTATTCTTAGGTCAATAATTATAATAAAGCAAACATTATTCGTAGAGTGTTTATCACATTTGAATGGTCAAAGACATAGCTTATAATCAGTATCTTTAAAAGTATCTTTAAACGTGTAAATCTGACACTGATTTAGTACACTTACCCATTATCATTCAACGGAAACAAACGCAATTGACGGAGATTATGGTAAACATACATAGTAACAAATGATAATAAAACCTGAAAAGATTGAAAATCTCATTAGTGTGATGTCTGAGTCTGCGTTTCGTTCACCATCTGTTAGATATCAGGCTAGTACTGGGTGAGAACCAGCTTCAGGGAACCCTGAAGTTGCACACCTTTCGTCTTTTTTAAATATGAAAATGCAGATTCACGCAAATAAGTTGAGTATAGAATTCTCAAATTAGGATTTCAAGCCGCGATTGACTGGTTATCAAACACAATGACTCACTGTTATTATTAGTTTGTGCGTGTTATTATCAGTTTACTCATTGGGCATTCTTTGGCCATTATTTACACCGTGTTTTAGATTTAAACACAGGAAGTTAATAAGTTGTTGATCCAGCTGGAATTTGTACTTACTCTCTTCTAAATTGGCAGAATACGATACATTTGTAGATGGGTCACACTGGCTCTTGCAATTATGTATCAACATTGTGTAGTATTGCATAACGTGTAGTACATACTACAATGCATTTGTCTGTGAACTAAAAACTGTTTACAAACATTTGTATTATTTGTATTCTGCCACGAATGGACAAACAAGCGAAGTGGCCATATTTGGGGAATTTTTTTAAAAATTGCGATGGTCTCGATTTTTCCAGAAGACACATTGTGTCTTGAGGAAATTTGTTTTGTATTAGTTACAATAAGACAATATTTAGTACGAGTTCCACTTATTTTAATATTAGTCAGGACCGGTTTCGTCTGCTTTAAAAGGGACATTTTCAACTGGTATAGAATATGCAATAATACAAATATTTACAGTAACAAATTGTATAAGGCAAAATTATTTTGAAGATAATATGAATGATTATTAAATAGAATTCGTAATTCTCTGTTCAAAAATTGATCAATAGCTTATTAGAAAACGTTATTATAATCGCATTTAGGTACTTAACTGCATAAAGTAAAATATCAATATTTCAATCATGACAAGTTACTAGGAATAAAATAAATCATGAGAAATTGGAAGGTAATTGATGGCCATTAACAAACAAACGACTAAAATTTATATTATACTATTGTAAAACAGAATCCTATCAAGTAAATGTTTTCTCAATTTTATTAATTAAAGCTATACCTCAGTTGAGGCATGGTCTAAAAAGATCGTGGCTAGGCGATGCGTGGATTGTACAAATGACGCGTGCCGAACGAAATATAATTTGTCATATAAATCCAACATGCGTCCATTTAATGTTCTGTTTATTGTTCTATTAGTAACAATAATAATATATTCATTGACATGTTTTCTTTTTCAAGTAAATGGGTAACGTTTTTTTAGTCATCTTTACGCGATTTCCGCGACCCCCGTCGCCATAACGAAACAAATTGACGTGTTCACAGCTCGACGTTCGCTCTCCGATTGCCAGCGAGTTCAAAATTTCATTCCACTTATAGTTGAAAATTATTTGTCGTTTCACTGAAGTACCGCCTTAACCCCGAAATTTAAATTTGTTTAATTATTTTTTAATAAAACATCAAATAGGCTGCCAAGATTTTTTTTCCTGCATGTTATTTCCTCGACGTTTCAGGCTTGTTGCAGAGGCAAGAAGGAGCAAAAACATGTGGTGGAAACCCAAAAACGATTACAAACAACTGTGAAAGTCTCAAACATTATATGTATAAAGAATACTATTTTTTCTATGGCTCCTAATTCAACTACACTAAAAACGTTGTAGAATGACAATCAAATTTTATATCAATCGTCATTTTCGTAAAATAAATTAATAATTGTTATCGAGATATTTGCCAAAAACTGTTTTAGATTTTCTTCAACTCACTGTAAAATTTTTAGTAGGGGACACATCGATGGAAACTTTTGAATAGTGTTTTGAATAATTTACAACAACAATATCAAGTTCCACACAAAAATTTTGCTAGTTGCGAATTATTCAGTCGATTTGCCATATTTTTGACTGGAGTAAGTTACAAATTGTCACTTACTCTCCCTATTCGTATACCGCATTCGATATGACTAATTATACAGTTATAGTCAAACCGTTTGGTGTCCTGTTGATGTCCTGTCCCATTTGTTCAGTTTTTAAATTTGTCTCTATGTTGTTTTCAACAGGCACTGTTCATTTCACGTCGACATCAAGCGGCCGCGTGACATCATTCGATCGCAAGACGGGCGACATGATCTGGTCGCGGGACATGCAGTCTCCGATAGTGGCGGCGTACCTACTGGACCGTGAGGGTCTCATCTCCGTGCCGTTCAACGCTGTCGGTGACGATACCATGGATCACATAATGGAGGACGTATCCACTCTTACCTCCGGCCAGGGCTTTAAGCATTCCAATATTGAACTATTGTAAGTAATTTTTTATTTCATTTATTCACGCATTGTATAATGTAGATTGTTTAAAATAGTGGGCTCTCAGATGAAGTTGCATGGATGAAAATTTGTTTGTCATTATTAATTTAATTTAATAAAAAGCAAATTTTTATCGTACTTTTTCCACTTTTATTAATTATTATTGAATCAGAATTGACAGAAACAATAAAAGAAATTTGTTTGTCAGACTCATAACTTTTATTTTACACAGATCTTTCGTGCTTGGAAGGAATATTTTCCTAAGCCCTCTCAAGCAGATTTCTCGACTTTACCCGGTCCCCCATTCTCCTCCAGTTGATCACTCCTAGTACTCGTAAATCTCTTTGTAGTCCATCAATCCACTAAATTTGCGGTCTTACCGCACTCCATTTTCCTTCTGGACCATGAAACATGAAGCGCTTTGTCAGTTACTACTGTTCATCCATATATGTGTCACTGAGTTTCAAAACCCGCTATAACACTTTTTTGAAATAATTAAGAATTATGTATATTGTTGGATTCGTTATTAAAATCTCTACATGAAAATTTTATCGCCTCTTTCAAAAGCCGTTACGATTTACTGTCATTTATGAAACAAAATCAATGTGTCTATCAAATCCCACTATAACACTATTGAAACATTCAAAAACCTTTTTAGTTCAAAAAGTTTTTGTTGATTTTCTCAACATAATGAAAAAGTGTTATAACGGGTTTTGAAACTCAACGACACATATATCATATTGTTGGCCTATTTCAGACGTTGGGTTTTGATAAATCTGACAATCTCGGGTTCCTCATAGAGTTTATATAGCTTATGATTATAGTGACGTTGCCGGACACCTTCCTCGCAAACTGGTGTTACATGCTAACATTTGACATATTATCAATCAACTCTTTTTATACTGCGATGAGCTTAGTTCTGAATTCAAACACCGGATGATTTATGATGGTATGTATATCTATAATGTCAACAACTCTAAATCGTAGCACTATAATGGTCTCAACAGTGTTTTATATAGGCGTTGTGATTTTTGATGATGTCCTGTTGTTACCTGTGATGTGAGGTTGATAAACTCATTAAGTGTCTCGATGTATTCATTATTTAATTCTGTAACTGTGGTGTGGCGTGGCATTGATTTGATCAATGGTTTAAATTAGGTTTTTTGCACGTTTAGTCCGATTCTACCATAAGGTAATATAAGTCAGGTGTAATATTTTCTCTATGCCTAGGTACAGGATTCACGCGAATAATCAGTAATTTTTAACTATCTATAAATAGTTGTGCTGTTTAACAAATTAATGTGCGCAGATCCAATGTCTTTCCATGCGCAGGATGAAGAGGGAATGTTTAGATTGCGCCTTGTCTCGCTCATTGCGCTCTTTCTGCTATCTCGTGTTTCCTGCCGAAATTATCGATCATCACTACTGATATGATACATTTATACTGTAGTCTGATTAATGGTTTCTCTTTTGCAGTCCGTCTCTCTATGTCGGAGAACATGTTCATGGACTTTACGCCTTATCATCATTGGTGGATAAAAACACCATAACTATATCCACTGAAGGATCGAAACCCTTGTTACTGGAAGGCCCTACAGAAAAAGGCAATGATGTTAATAATGACAAGTATAAATATCCAACATACAGAAAAAAAATTAACGTGCATTACAATATAAAAATGGACGATCCGGAAGGAACGCAAGGGTATTTATTACTGGGTCATTATTCTATACCGGAATACGCGGAATCAAACTTGGGCTTTATAACGAAAGCTCTATCGTTGCCTAGCAACATGATAGAAGGAGATTCCGGAAGGCAGGATCAAGTCAAGTTAATTATCCGCCCGACTGATGACAAGAAGGAAAAGAACTGGTACGAGATCGAAAATACTACAATTGCTCGATTGGATCCCGGCGGAAAAGAACTGGCAATTAGCAGTGAGGAAAACGGGGATGAAGACGAATCCAACGAGACAAAGAGCTTGTCGCAGTCAATCGGCGTGCAGACTGACTACGATTCAATAGACGCAGATACCCCTCTGAAGTGGGGGATGCTGTATAAATATGCCTATCAGTGGATCAACCATCAAGATAACAAAGGACTTAAGCTGTCTCTGATAATATTGGTGGGCGTTGTCGTGACCATGTTTTGGTATCTGCGGAATCAGGTATGCTCCCTGTATTATCAAAACCTTTATAATAAAATCATAATAAGTATGTTAGCAGTTCAGTATCAAAAGAGAATTTGACGCACTAGACTCGGAACGTAAATTCGGATTTCTTGAATAATAAGTACATGTATGTTAACGATCAGTGGCGGCTGCTTTAATACCTTAGAATTAAAAAAAATTAAACATCACTCGCCAGGAGCCCAATTTTTGAACCAAACAGTATCATAAAATATAAAACGAGAAATAACTTGAAAAGTAAGCATGATGCTTTGAACGGTGTCTGAAAATTACATGGAAAATGCTGGACGTAAATTTATGATCGCGTAAGTGTTTTCATTATCTTTTAGTCTATGACAGCTCAACTTAACATGTAAACAAGTAAATAACCTAAAAATAATACGGTAATTCTATTGCATTCTTTTGATATTTAAGTATGTAAATTATATTTATTTGTATTTACTTCTTTACAGATAAAAGAATTTCAGCAATTGTCACAGAGCGGGTCAAGGAACTCTAGTTCCTCCTCCTTTAACGGCAAGATCACCGCTATTTCTGAAGAGCAGGAGAATGGCTCCATCAAAGTTGGCAAGATTGTTTTCGACCCTGAGCAAATTCTTGGCAAAGGCTGCGAAGGGACCTTTGTTTACAGGTAATTGAAAAGTTGAATCTCCAACAATAATAAAATAATTGTCTTCCATATGTTTTTATCTGCAATCTGTTTGTCTATATTATATATCACGTCTATAGCCTTACAACTATATGTCATGGCTGCAGGCGTGTTAGGAGCAATCTGCGGAACCACAGATCTCCCCACACTTTCTATATAATATGTTTATGCGCTGACCTGCAGCCTGTATGCAGTATGATGGTCCTAGCTAGAATAAAAGGGGACTTACGATTCTTCATCCAATAGAAAATTGTCACAAAATTACAAAAAAATATTTATCAATAGTTATACTATCACTTTTATTTTTTCGATATACAGTTGGCGCTCGGTAATCCGGCACCCATATTTTTTCACCTATGCCAGATTATTGGATTTCTGTAGGAAATAATAAATAATCTGTCAAGGTCGGGCACGAAACTGCCGAGCAAACGGCTCTCCGTTCTGTAATCCGGCAGTTTAATGTGAAACCTGCCGTATTATAGAGCAGGAGAGCTGAGTTGCAAAAAGCCGGACTATTGGACATGCCGGATTGGTGAACGCCGGATTACCGACCGTCTACTGTATTTCAATGCAAAATTTTGATATTTGGTTTGTGATAGGTTATAAAATAACCTTTTAAAATTGGATAAACACTAACTATCTATTATTCGAAAGAAACATAATATTTTGTTTTATTCAGAAGATGTTTGTTATGAAAAATAGTGTCTCGAAATCCTGCAATTTTTTGTGTTTCACTCATTATTCTTCTTGGTCTTTCAAGCTACATGTGAAGATGGAAGAGAAACGAAGGAAAAGAAGGAAGAAGAAGACACAACCACAAACTGTACACGTTATACAGTGATATTTGTATCAGCTCGCATCTTCAAAGTGTCTTACTTTACAATGGTTACATAAATTGGGCATGCCATGTCTCAAATCTCAATGTCATCATGTTTTTTCACCAAAAAATAATAATAAAATTAATAATGATTGATATTGGTTCTAGGGGTTCTTTTGAAAATCGTGATGTAGCTGTCAAACGATTGCTGCCGGAGTGTTTCACCTTCGCCGATCGAGAGGTGGCTCTTTTGACAGAATCTGATGCCCATGCAAACGTCGTCAGATACTTCTGCATGGAACAGGATAAACTATTCAGGTACGTACTAATACCGGGAAGAAAGGTAGAACTCACATGTATGTCGGTGATAGAACCTTCTTCAGCATTATTTCAGTTAGAGGGTGTGTGTGACATCATTACTGACAGGGTAAATTATAACACGGATTCTTGATTTATAATCCTGCGCAGGACAGCAATTTATTTAGATTAAAACATGGGTAAACAATGGTAATTTTACAATATCAGTTACGGCAGAGATCTTAAATTAAACACAACACTGGCGTTATATTTGGGGTCGATTTATTATTGTCATCCCGCGCACTAAGCAACGGTTCACTTTTTCTCTCGCTAGGGAATTGATTAACTTTCATTAGATTTCACGAGTCACCGGTTAGTATCACAACGTTTACGGATTATTAACGATTGATTTAAAAATGGGCCGGGAGCACAATTGATTACGCGATTGCACGCCTCGCGCCACTCCGGCGTGACAGTTATTTTTATGTTATGCTTTCCTCGTGGGTTGGTTTGAACTGACGCTATTTTAAAAGGCATCTTTTAATTTTGGCGGGGTCTATTCTGCTGAGGGGAGGAGAAAGGGGGCAGGTTACTGACCAACGGTACATTCACTTGGGATCCGCCGCTTCCATCCCCGGGCCGGGTAAAAAAAAAATGCACCCTTGTCCCTCGTCGGCACGCTGTACAACCGACGGAATACGTTTCGCAATTATTATTATGTTGTCAGTCAGGAAAGCTAAACCTTTAGCCGGGGGCGTTTTGATGTGTTTGTTGTTAAATTGTTGATTTGGAATTTGAAACGTTATCGCGCCATGGTCTTTTTTTGTCTGGTAACAGTACATACAATGAGACCATTATTTTTCACTGTGTACTCCAGCAGCCCCATTCAATAGTGGAACAATTTAACTTTGAACTTACGCACATGCGATATTTTCTACTGCGCACGAATTACACAAGGTTAATTTAATTATCATTCGCCGATACTATTTTCGACTGCTCGTACATGAAGCCTATTGCATCGCTCGGTATCATTCCAACTGTGTCAAAACTATTGATCTTCATGCTTGTGTGGTATGTCACGAATGGTGTTTATTATTATCAATAAATTAAGCACCCATGCTTTTATGCCTATTATTTATTACTTATTTGTTTACTTCACCCTGACACACTCAGCATTAGAGTAAAGTTAAATTACACTTTCAATTACGACGCAATGAATAATATAAATTTTAAAGGAAGACACAGGGGAATTTAATGGACGAAACGGTTGCATAGTAAATTGTCGTCAGTCTAGATCTGATTATATTGAAATGTTTGTTTACAAATGTTGCGTGTTGACAATTTTTTGGGTGTGGCACCTCTTAAAAGTTCATCACCCTCAATGATAATTAAATTATTTACTTTTAATATTATTTTAAATACTTTTGACCTTGCAGGTGTCATCAGACATATAAATAAACAAATATTTTGTTATGATTGTAAATATTGTTAAAGTTAAATGATAATGCAAACAGAGTTAATAGTTTAGTTAATTAGTTTTGTAGAAATCAACAATCTTTGTCAGCATATAGGTCTGCGATATAGGAGCTGTCCTCAATTATAATATTCATTTTCTTAATATTTATTTTGACGTAGAGTCCACCAGTATCCAATTATTGCAAACTCAATGAAATATGTAACTGGCATCAATTTATAATATTCATTTCAGCGAATGCCTGCGAAGTGTCCAATTATCGCATACTCAATAAAATAGCTGATCCCCAATTTATTGAATAGTCATTTCAACATATTATTCAATAGTGCGTACGTCAATAAATAGCGGATCATAATTGATTGGATAGGATACCATCATAACTTCCTGGACTGAGCACACTTTCACCGGGTGTTACTCCCCAAAGTCTTATCAACTTGACATCCAAATGGGAGTGTCAATAGAGGTGTGATTATATAGCTGTAAAAAAGTGTTTTTTAATCAACAGGTATATTGCTTTGGAGCTATGTGCCGCTACACTACAAGAATATGTGCAGAAAAATCTGGAGACGGATTATGAAATCAGTCCATTGGAAGTCTTACAACAGGCTACGTCTGGCTTGGCTCATCTTCACTCTTTAGACATCGGTGAGTTAAAAAACATATTTAAAAACGTCGGCAACCTGGCATCTCTTTTCAATCTACTTTAGTAATGTGTGACGCCTAAAGTTATTGAAAAAACCTTTCTTCTATATAGATGTAGTGTAAATGTATGAAATTGAAGCAAAAAAGGGATCTCGTGTCTACTGATTAAGTTAGCTACAAGTGACTTTACATTGTAGGTTCATTTGTAGAGAACTTCACACTACTGCCATCATTGATTAAAGACTTTAAAGTCAATGACTCTAAAGGGAGTCGGTTTTCATCTGGCGTTGCTTATAGCGGTCATCCGTTTGTCCGGCGTTTCACAGGGGGAGACTTGGTTTATGATTCGTACACACTATTAAGAGTGTCAACTCTGATGTGAATGTAGACCATAGACAATACATGTTTTTACCCTGAACGAAATGGACATTTCTTTTTTTTAGCCTGTATGATAATTTTAAATACTTCGACTATTACCGTTATTGCCGAAATTAAAATGCCATCTTGTACAACTCGGTAAAATGTGACACAACACATACTTCACCTGTACCATTTGTTTGCCATTTTGCAGAGCATTTAAAAAGACGATTCATCACGATGAGTAGATAAGCTACATTACACTTCAGCATTATTATTTACTTGAACAATCATGTAAAATGTGTGTATAACCATTGATAACTGCACTTGAGTGAGTAATCACAATGACCATATAAATGGCAGAAATTGCGTCAGATAATCGGAATCGTAACTGAGCGATGTTAATATTTTTGTGGAGTTGACCAACTTACATGATTCATTCATTTGTTAATACTTTGGACGCTGAAGACGCACCTGGCGCGTAATGACCAGGCGGCCGATCGATGTACTTAACGTGCATTTTAAAGGTGGTAATTAAAAAATCATTATCTAGTCAGCAGCGAACGAGTTAAATAATTTCAAATGTCATAACAGAAATAACATATTCCTTCTATTTATAATTCAAATTCTTTGGTGACCCCAGATATTATATGAACTCTTTGACGTGACTCTAATTAATATTTATATTATAAATTTTAAATCTGTTTACTATTTCAGTTCACCGTGACATAAAACCCCATAACGTATTATTATCCGTTCCGAGTAAGAAGAGCTCGGTGCGGGCCATGATTTCTGACTTTGGCTTGTGCAAGAAGTTGAACATCGGGAGGAACAGTTTCTCGAGACGGTCTGGTGTCACCGGAACGGACGGGTGGATCGCACCTGAAATGTTGAAGGGGGAGAGAACGGTTAGACTACATTTTTTTTCCAAATCTGTTTCACAGGTTTTCATGACACACCTGGGCTTATTGAGTTTTATACAATATGCTGTATAATCTGAAAAAATGTATGCAAAGAAAATCTTCTTTTGTAGAAACTGAGCCTTAATTATTTGCAATGAAGCAAGAAAGGAAGTCTGTGAATACTGTACTAATTTTTATTGTTGCCATTTTAAAATTTCGATTTCCTGATGGTTATTAAAATATTTTTTAATTGACATGTAATGGTATAAGTATAAGAGCCGAGCCACACCGGGCGACTCTGGTCTCGAGACCAGTCGCGCGACTGGTCTTCCTGGGCGATTTACTCGGGCGACTTGCAGGCGACCAGAGAGGCAGCCAATAAATAATAATAATAATGAATGTACGTAACGTACCTACGCAAGTATGCAAAAAATACGTTCTCTCCGCGCGTGGCAACCGGGAGGCAGCCAATAATCCGCTCGGCGCTCACTTTTAAGATGGACGTCGAAGACGTTGCACTCGTGCTGTATTTGCGGCATAAAAGATTACTGGAAAAGAAGAAGAAAAAAAGGATCTGGACTCATCCTTTCGTCGCAGCTCGCTTTCTGTCTGGAGTATTTATCACGTTGTATGATGATTTAAGAAAATTCCCTGGCAAATTTTTCAACTACGTTAGAATGTCGATATCATCATTTGATTAATTATTGACTCTGTGCAAGAATGACCTAACCAAACAAGATACTATCCTACGGAAGTCTATACGTCCCGTTTGTATCTCTATAATGAACATATCCGTATCGAACGCCATGGCTGATAATGAATGTACACGCAAGTTATGCAAAAAATACGTCCTCTCCGCGGCGTAGCTGCCCGCGACTAAATCGCCCAGTGTGGCAGCACTCAATACATAACTATATGTTTTCATACATCGCTACCGGTCGCCCGACCAGAGAGACTGCGAGACCAGACCGAGCGCATGAACGTGATTTTACTGATTGCCCGACTTTATTACTTGCGCGACTACTGGGCGACCAGGTGTGGCATGCTCCATATAACTGCATGCATCGGTCTGGTCTTGGCGACTGGTCTAAATACTGCACAATAAAAAATGAATAAGAATTATAGATTAATAGTTAATACAAATTTGAAATAATTTAAACATTGCTTTATCAGTGGTTAATTATATCAATTGACGCATTGGTGATACTGGATTTGTATATTTTTTATTGACATGGCAAAAAATTGTGTATTATTCAAATGGTATATGTTTACGACGGTAAATGTCAAGACATTTATTTAATACTGCTAGTCTCACCAGTTGAAACTAACGCCAGGACTAAATGTAGCTACTGTATATATTTATGTTTGTTATTTTTGTTTTTCTGTTCCAGACAACATCGGTGGATATTTTTTCATTGGGCTGCGTGTTTTATTACGTTCTGTCGAAGGGCACTCACCCGTTTGGTGACGTTTTGGAAAGACAGGGGAAGATATTGAAAGGGCGATACAATCTCAATGATCTAACGTGAGTTGGTCCATTTAAATTTGTTGCACAATTAATAATCGTTGCATGTGAACGAAGAAACCTGTAAATTATAAAGTCATGTAGAATCTAGTCGGCAGACTGCTGTTTCTGATTTCATGTCTGGAAAAATTTTATGTTCTTTTTTCAATGTGTGTTTGATCTAGGTCTCAATAAATTGATTGATCGAATAGCCAACAGATAATCCATATAAAAAGTCGTCTTGGAATGAAAATGGTAAATTTGTTTTTTAATAACCTAAATATATTTTTTTCTTCAAGACAGAATATACAAGATCTAAGAATGTAAAATTTTTCATTGAATATATTGGGAGGGGACATTTTATCATATAAAATTCCAATAAAAGACATTCTTAAAATTCGATACATTATGGAATAAAAATTTGATTTATAAGAAAATTAAATACTAAAATTAGGTACAATTGGTTATCGACCGCGACTCAGATATACATATTTTTTCACATAATATGGAATTTCAATTTACAGATAACTTTTCAAGAACAAAAATTTCCATTAAACGAGAATTGGGTGTACTAATTAACATAATTAAATATTTTTATTGTCTACAACTATGTTACGATTACATTTACAGTGGTTCTATGCCAGAGGAGGAAGTAGAATTAACTGTATGCCTTTTGAAAGCCATGCTGAATTCCCGCTCTTTTGAACGTCCCCCAGCCAACGTTGTACACAAGTATCCTCTTTTCTGGAATAAGCAGAGAATCCTCACATTTTTGCAGGTAATATTATAATTTATGAATGTAAGTTATCGGCCGCTTTAGCAGAGAGGTTGGTAGCCTTCGCGGCTCTGATTCACTTATAGGGTCTATGCTAATTATTTTGATTAATTATAGAATAGGTTTCACTATAACTACAAACAAAGTTGTTTTTAACATAGAATACATCTATTGGCAGGACCTACATAGAAAAGCAGAGGTGTCACATGAAAATGTCATGGTTTTGTTAACATCTAATAAACAAACGAAATTTTTTCCTCGTATGGTTTATGATTTTGGCGTTTCATAACGGTACCCGAAGATCGAAAGGTTGTCGCACCAAAATCGCTCGCTCTGTTGGAATGCTACGTGAAACAATACAAAGAGAACCGATGATTTTATTTGAATACTGTTGTTTTTTGCTGTGCACTTGTGTCCATGATACTGCAGTATATACTCAGCTGCATATGTACATTTCTAGATATTTATATGATTTGATTTCTTCACAGGATGTCAGCGATAGAGTCGAAAAAGACCCTCCTGGAGGCCCCCTGGAACTCGGAGCCCTAACAGTGGTTCGTGGAGACTGGCGGGCCTGCGTGGGTAACGCTGTGGCTGCCGATTTAAGAAAATACCGCTCCTACAGTGGCGATAGTGTCAGAGACCTCCTGAGGGCTATGCGCAACAAGGTATTTTATCCTGTTCATTATTGTAATTGTTGTCGTAAGTAGGCTGAGTCACAGCCTTATGCGGAACTTTATGCATTCTATATGCCTTCCACGATATATTAGTTCCACGCTTTCAAGAAATGTGTGAATTTCTCAGATGCTCTAATAAAGTTGCATTAACTTTCGCGCTCACAGACTTGATTTAATCTATAGAGTCAAAACATCAAAAAACTTAAATGACAAAATATTCAAGTTGGATAAACATCATTGTAGATCGTTCAATGCAACGGTGATTTTGTATGGGTGCTTAAGGGCCAAGGTGTTGTGTGAAAGTCGAGAATAAAGAATTTGTAGTATCTTTGTGAGTTTTGCCTAAATAATCTGTAGACTTTTAGGAAAGATGTATATGTTAGTGTTACTCGGCCTATAATGTCAATTTGTGTATGAGTCAGAGTATGGACTTGATAGGTTGAGCAAGTGGCTGATATCCATTTCTCGTAAAAACAAAATCTGCACAATCACTGCTGACCTGTTAATTAATATTTAATTACAACATTTAAATATCATGTTAATTATTAATGCAAACGCGCCAGTCTCGGTGTCAGGACTAAATGACAAACCACCACTCTGTGGAGTCCCATATTATGATCTTATTAGGATCGGACGTGATCAGATAATATGTTACTATGATATTATGTACCTTGTTTTTTCACATCTTAGAAATTAACGTTTAATGCCCACATACAATATAATGTTAATAACTTAAAAGAGTATTATTGTACACGTTGTTGTGTTAAAATTGAGAATAAAACAATGTTTGGTACATTAGATGTCCGTGGTTATAGCACTTTTTCAAATGACTATTTAGTCAAAGAAGAGCTAAGCTAAAAAAAAAGCTGTCGAATCTGTTTCTATATGGAATTTGTTAAATATGTCTGCTAAAAATTTGGGCTGGATAAACCAAAACTCAGATATCTTCTATAACTTGTCCATCATCCACATCCACGTGCACTGATATATAAATCATGAATGTATTTATTATTTCAGAAACATCACTACAGAGAACTGACGTTGGAAGCACAGACCAGTTTGGGTTCGATTCCAGATGGATTCACCATGTATTGGATCAGTAGATTTCCACGACTCTTGCTGCATACGTGGCTTCAAATGCAGACACTAAGAGACGAGAGTATATTCAATTTGTATTACGACACCAATTACACCTTCGATAACCATTATATTTTGAAAGAAGTAGAATTCAATAATATTAAAAACTTCAATATGGATAAACCGATTGAAGGCAATAGTCTTTTTATTAAGAGTAAAAACTACTACGATAATAATAGTCCGCAGAAAGCTAAGTATAAAAATGATCCTGGTAAATTTAATCGTGGTAATACAGTCGAAGACTGGAGAGCCACTCCTCGCCCCGATTTTAACAGCCCTGACGAAGCAATGATGAATAATAAATTGTACGTAAACGATAGATCCGACTTTACCAGGCATTCCCCGGTTAGGACGATGGATAATCGCGACATGAATAGATATAGAGATGACGGAAATAGAGAAGTTAAAGCATCACCAAAGCACAATAGAAAAGCGTACAGGAATAAAGGCAATCAGCTGCAGAATAATTTAGATGGCGGACAAAATAATCAATCCGAGGATCCGGTGAATAAGGTGAAAAGGAAGAAGAAGGAAGAAGCACCTCTTGTGTGGACGCTGCCTGATGAATCGCAGCCGAAGGATTTCAATACTGACACATGAGCCCTGGTTACTTTGCAGTAATTAATAAAAAAAACGTATACATGGTATTTATTATCACAAAAAAATAATGTTAGGTTTGCCAATTATTGTTAGTTTTAAAAACAAACATTGAAATCTTAATATGAGATGAGGGCAGGTAGAGTGTGACATGTTTAGGAAGAATTGTGACAGTGACATACATTTCAATGTTTACTTGGGGTTATGTTTTGCAATTGGTTTTAAAAGGAGAGATTTAAAAATAATGTATACCTATCGAATGTACTGAAAAAGTCTTTAGAACTGGTGTATCTATTGCACATTTAACTGATCAGTTTTAATAAACAAAACTGTATTATTGTGATAAAAAATATTATTTTCAAGTAAAGTGTAATGATGTTATTGCTTAATTTTTATTTACAATAGAAATTGCTATGAAAGCATGCTTCAGTTGTTTTTACTCTGACGATTTGTTCATATGACTGTGTCCTTTATGGCCCGAACACATTACCATTACGTCACGTAAGCTCACGCTACAGGAAAGAATTGTGCAAAGTCGTTTTTCTTGGTATTTAAATTGTTATCAGACTTATGCTTTTCAACCCATAGCATATTTTGAACCAAAAACGAATATTGTCAGTTAGCAAAATCTGCCGAAATGGCCAGAACAACAAGGAGGTTACCTCATGCGAATCACGCTATATCACCAACCGTTAGTGAACGTTTTATATTATTTTCTGCAAGTTTACACATTTTCGAGTCTCGTCAAAACCGCGTGGTCTTTATTTTTTAGTGATTTGATGATAGATTATCTATGACTATTAGTCTGGTGTTTACTTATATTATCTATGGTTTGCTGGTTGGGTTTTGTTCTTAATATTATCTATGCATGCAATTATTGCAAGTAATTTGATGTACACACAAGTAGAAACTGTTAAAATTAATTGAAATTACCGTGAATCATAAATAATAATAAATGTAAAGCATTGCTTTTAACCTTATCTAATTAATTTTTTCGTAATTTTCGAAGTTTTCATCTCTAAATAAAACATCGATAAAATTATAGACCAAATGTCATTTTTGATTTGGACCAAACAAGAATTTTATTGTTAGAGGTTTTTTGCAAAACCTTACAATCACACTATAATGTTTATTAAAAAATGCTTGCAAAAACAGAAATTGCCTTATGTAACTTTGACTGCCTGTAACTTTGCTTGAGGCAATGCTTCTCGTTTTCTATTAATTAACATCATGGACCTATGATCCTTTCGTTTTTTTTTATTTTGTTGGTCGATATCTGCAAAAGAAAACAGTTTTGATCTCCTGTTCCTAATAAGAAGAACTACTCGAGTTGGCACTTTCCATAGTATAATTTATAGGGATAGTGATCATTCAAAATATACTGCGGAATGACGAAACTATAGACTAAATTTGTCAACGTAATAGCGTGTGACGTGATGGTAATATGTTCGCTCCATCATCTTTTTGAACTCTACTATAATACAGTTAACATATAACTTTTATGCTACGCTACATACTGGATTTAATTACTATAAAACGTGCTGCAAAAATGTGCCAAAAAAATTCTTTAGAATACAAACATGTTTGACAGAAAATTGCTAATTTTAATCGCTTTTATGCAAAATTATATTTCCTTTACTATTCGCAGACATTATAATATAAGAATGGATGATATGTCTGTCAAATATAGTGTCTGGCTTGGAATAGAATAATCATTTTTGACATGGTTAAATTGTATAGTAAATTAATTTAACTAGTTAATTAATTTTTAGTGTTATTATGTACTTATAGTATATAAAATATATTAATATAAGAATATGTATTACTTCACTGTCACATATAAGAGACTAAAATATCTTTTTAAAATTTAAAATTTAAGTGAAGTTATTGAACAACACTATAATATGCCAATACATACATAGCATAATTCTGTTAGGGGTTGTCGAAATGACATCACACCCTAAGGCGATGGGTGATGGCAGAGAGATCAGTTATAATGTGATTATTGTGAGATGTGGGGTACCGGACGTAGTAGATAAACATAAACTCATTTTTTTTTAAAATAAAACATTCCATCAGAACATTTGTTGTTTTAACGAATTCAAAAAACACCGTAAATCATATGATGTCATTTATGGAGTACCCCTCGTTGAGAAAGATACCCACCAGCTAAGTTCTGCTTAGACCACTAAACTAATTTTAAATAAATACGTATATATAATAATATGTAGATTATTTGGACCACGTTATGCATTCTCAAGTCAAGAGAGATTGTCCCGCAAACAGGATTTGCTTGGATATATATCTGTCGAGGTGGCCTAATTTGATGGACTGCACAATGTGCGGGTTCCCGTATAAAGCGTACAGGTCGCAATTATATCTCTGTCTTCACCCCAACTGTGTCATTGATGGGTCCGAAGATACTATGCAGTAGCTCTGCTCAAATGAGCCCCACATTCTTTCTATATTTTTGGTCATGCACCAGGTGTCGGAGCCATACATTTCACCTGGGCTTATTAGTGTTTTGTAAAAGATGCATTTAAAGAGACGGTTCAATGCCTTACCAACTTAGAAGCTTACAACTTTGTAGTACTACTCAAATCTGTCCGAACTCGCATAACACCACAAGAGAAAAAAAACTGTGTTTGTTTAAAGGGTGAATAGAATGCGTAACGTGTATCCATATATTTTTCAGGTCACTAATAGATGTCAGTTGTTGCAATAGTTGTAACCTAACCTAAGTATGTTTTCATCAAACTGTTGAGTCTGTCAATGTATTGTATGTTGCGTAATTTATGCACAGTCCAATTGATTATTTTATAGGCGCTTTTACCGTTAATATAAGTTGTAAGTTTTAATTTTTACAATATGATTCATTAGCACAAATGTAAACTGTTGTATCGGTTCATTATTATTATCATTTTATAATTACCAGTGATTATTATAAGCTTCTGCTTTTTACTGCAGCTTTTATAGAGTACAGATATGTGACGCTTTTTGATATATTCTTAATTAACATAATCAACATGACGCAATAATTTATTGGTTAATCCAACTCATCGATGAAAATATTGAAAGCTATAAAATTATCATAAGGTTTTTACCCTATTTTACTGCATGTGTTATTAAAATTGTATTATTATATGTTACAATTGAGACCATTAGCTTCAAATTAGGTTTTTTTTCGATATTTTTATTAATTCTGATTTTTATGTACACCCGATCCTCTTTTTGCACGAGGGATTCGTTCCAAAGACTACCGTGCAAAACAAAACTGTGTAAAAAAGATATGGTGCACATACAAAAATGGTAGATAGGTTCCGTTACTTCAAATCAATTCAAAATACGAAATTCTTGAACTCAAAAATAAATCGAATTTATTTATTATTCATACATTAAAATATGAATACATAAAAATACATAGTTTTCGATTTAAATTCAATTTAGCATAGAGAAATATATTCATTCAGTCTCGTTACTTGACAATAAACGTGCCCGTTTACTGCTGTTTTTCTCTGGCGAAAAATCACTCTCGTCGCTGGAAATATTTAATGACGCTGACGCCGAAGCACGCGGCGTGTCTCTCGTATCGAACCCGAAGTGACTGACTAGTGGCGCCATGTATGTACGTATGTATGTCTGGGCGGCATCCGGTGACAACATATGTATGCACCAGTGGCGTGCGCTCCATTGCAACACAATTTTTTGATAAATTTGTACATACATATGTATTTTTATTCTTTTTAGTTTTTTTAAACCGTGTTAAAGCAAAAAAATCAGTGTAAATATAAGATAATAAAAAATAATCGGTACTTTTTTTAAACCGTGTTATTTCGAAACCGTGCAAAAATAGGATCGGGTGTACTTAATTGCCATTGTATAGGTATTCATAAAATATCAACTCCAGCTCCGTTTGTGAGTTAAATAGAATAAAACCAGAAGTTAATTGTTGAATAATACTAGTTGCCATTCCAATTACCTTACATACGTAACGGTCACGATTTTTATGTTCATTGTGATTACTTGCTTGAGTGCAGTTATAAACGGTTTTACACAAATTTTACATTATTTTTCAGCTAAATAATTATGCCAACGTGTAATATTATTGAATGCTTATTTACTCATTGTGACGGATTGTCTTTTTATACGCCCTGCAAATTGGCAGATAATTGTCATAGAAGTAGTGTGAAGTTCTCTGCAATGCGAAGTCACTTGTACCTAACTTCATATGTGGACCAGTGGTAATTTTTTTGCTTCAATTTCATACATTTAGGCTCTATTTCTATACAAGAAGGTTTACACCATACATTTGGTTCCAATATCATTCCTACTGTATGTACTGACAATATAATCGAAAACTATTATGTTCTGCTTTAATTGTCGATTGTGGTAGGTACCACACTGACATTGGGGTGCGCGGATACCATTTATTCCTGTACTTAAGAAGTTTTCATATCAATATCTTTTCATCTCGAGCGATTAAAAAAAAATACTATAGCCAAGCATATTATTTAAACTTACATTTACTTATGTTAATATATTATTACAGTTTTTATTTTTAATATAAGTAATAATAAATAATGTCACGCATGCATTTACATCTGGAGCGCCTAATAACAAGTCCAGAAAAAACAGGGATGCTTGGATGCCTCGCTTCTCTATTAGCAATGTCTGACAAAGACATAGAGTCATAAGAGAGCATTGTTTGTCTATGCTTAAAATGTACTATTTTTTTGTTACCTACCTATAAGTTTAATAATCATGTATAGAGATTATTTTGTCATCATTCTAAATAAATTCGAATTCATAAAAACAATATAAAATCATTAAAATGCATTACTCAATTTTGGTAATTAGCAGAAAAGTTGACTTTACATTGTTCATTATATGCACAAAAAAAAATCATGTGTAATTCTTACAATTGGAATTTGATTTTACATTCCAGCTATTATTAATATGATATTATATTATTACATAGGTACATTTCTATAATAATAATAATTATATTTTACTAAAGATAACATAACTATGTATAAATAATCATTGTATTGTATATATTATATTATAATATATTTAAAACTCACCAAATCAATTCATGGCCATTTCTTGGTCAAGATAGAAATAACTAAATAGTTGTCTTTATCGTTTGTATATATTTTATGGAAATATTTTATGTATATATTTTATCATTGACATGGTAATGAAGTTTTAGATGTTATTAAAGTAGTATAGAAGTAGTTCGACACATGAATAATTTAATCAGACTAATTTAGTACTGCTAGTCTTTCTCTGCTGAGTTTCAAGACAACCTTTTGCCCCCTAAAACATTCAAATTGCCCTCCGGTGGGGCGTACGCCTCACATTGGGAAACACATTCTAGAGCAAAAATCTTGAAAAAACTATACTGGAAATAAGAGTTAAAATATTTATAACAGATTAGTGACATTCTATGGATCTGGACCTGTCAATAAAGAATCATTGATTTGGTGGGTTTTTTGTCCACGTTGTACAATATGTACATGTAAACATATTTTTTTGTTTTCTTGTAAATAATGGTGCTGTGATAATTCTTTAAGTTTTAGGTTAAGATGTAGATATTTTCTTGTTACATCATAATATTATATTTCAAAGAAACTTTAAATTGACGTATGAAAAATATTTTTATATAAAATCTCTATTGTAAATAGATAGTTTTATGAACGGAGTCGGTATACGTTGATATATTTTGCACAAATGAATTGAGATATCATGTAAACACTAGATAATTAGTAAATAAAAATATCTTTATAATTTATGTGTAGGTATTTCATGTACCTATTCTTTTACTATATTACTATATAAGTTGAAAAATGGAGGCTGGAAACACATTATTTGTGCACATTACGATTATTTAAAAACATTTTATTTATAAAACTACATTTTAATACAATCAATTTTCTATAATCGGTGGCATTTGTCAATGACAAAAGAATTAGAAATACTCTTCACACATAACACATCAATAAAATCCTTTTTGACAATTTCATACATAAAATTTATTTGAGATTTTAATTAATTAATTTTCGGCCAAATTATTTAGTGGCCTTAAATATTGAATTCTGTGGGTGGCTGATTTGTTTGCTACTATCAAATCCAAAAACTTGCCGCCGTATCTTTAACTACTCTCTTGGTATGTTTATGTCAGATGGCGGCTAGTCTGTAAATCTGTCTATAATGACATATAACATTGTCTTTCACTAATGACGTAAGAAATCATTTGTTAATATGTTATAATTTTTGCCTACAGATGTCTCTGGATTAATATTGTAAAGAGCCCAATAAGAAGCTCTTGAGGGGTTTTTAAACTCAATGTTTCAAACCCTAAACTTACCAGTGTTGATCTCACAACTGGGCCAAATTCACATGTTACTTAACATGGGTTCATTTGGCTTTTAATACGGATCGAACATAATACGAGGGTGGGTCAATAAGTCCTTAGAAAAGCCGACAGGTGGCGCGACTAGTACTGCAAGCGGTTTGTTTTCATGCAGCGGCACTACCGATTCAGTATGCTGCGAAGTTTCAATCAGATTGGTCGGGTTGTTGTGTGTTTCTCGTAAATTTAAAAAAAAAATTTGCTTGTGGAAAATGGAAAAATGGAAAATGGAGAAAATTGAGTTTAGAGTTGTTATTAAACATTTTAATATAAAAGGGTTAACAGCAAAGGAAATAAAAAATGAGTTGGATTTAGTTCACGGCATATCTGCTCCTTCACTTGCAACTATTTATAACTGGTTAAATGAATTTAAACGTGGTCGTACATCAACAAAGGATGAACCACGCCCAGGACGTCCTGTAGAGGTGACTACACCAGAAATGATCAATAAAATCCACGATATGGTGTTAAATGACCAAAGATTAAAGTTGAGTGAGATAATTGAGGTTACAGGGATCTCAAAAGGTAGCGTCATTTCTATTTTACATGACAAATTGGGCATGAAAAATATTTCTGCAAGATGGGTGCCGCGTTTGCTCACAGTCGACAATAAACGCAGTAGGGTGGAGGCCTCTAAAGCCCTGTTGTCGCTCATGCAACGCAATCCGGATGAATTTTTTCGTCGCTTTGTGACTGTAGATGAAACATGGATACACCATTATACTCCCGAGACGAAAGAACAGTCAAAGCAGTGGATTGCGAAGGCAAACCATGTCCAAAGAAGGCGAAAACCGTAAAATCAGCTGGTAAGGTTATGGCTACTGTATTTTGGGATGCACGTGAAATTATTTTCGTTGACTATTTGGAAAAAGGAAAAACAATAACAGGGGATTATTATGCATCTTTATTGGACCAGCTAAAAAACAAAATTGAAGAAAAACGGCCTCATTTAAACAGGAAAAAAATCCTCTTTCATCAGGACAATGCCCGTGTTCACACATGTTTACGATCAATGGCTAAAATTGAAGAATTGAAGTTCGAATTGGTCGACCACCCACCGTATTCGCCAGATTTAGCCCCCAGTGACTTTTTCCTTTTCCCAAACTTAAAAAAATGGCTAAGTGGACAACGTTTTTTTTCAAATGAAGAAGTCATCGATCGGACAAATGCTTATTTTGAGGACCTTCCGAAAATTTATTTTTCTGACGGTTTAAAAAAAATTGAGAAACGTCTAACCAAGTGTATTGAGCTCCAAGGAAATTATGTTGAGAAATAAAAAAAAAATACAAAAATAAAACCTGTTTTAATGCTTTTTTCTAAGGAATTATTGACCCACCCTCGTATATTATGCATAATTTCTTTTTATTTTATATTACTGCCATTCTACAAAATGTGTACTTTTTTGATATAGAGGCGTCTGTCTGCAAGACTTTGAATGTTTCTACTTTATATTTATTACATAAGAGATGTGTTTGGCACCCTTGTGACTGATTTTATTTTTACAAGAGATTGTCACGTTTTTATGAATTGTATGTATTTTATTTTGTGATTGTTTGAATAAAAGATATTAAAAATTCAACAGTTTTTTTCTTATTTACCATTTTCTAATTTATCAATCTAAAACATGGGTAGTCAACCTGGCCCCTACCGCCTACTTTATAAATCACCATTACTGTGGAACCGGTGGGCGCTTAGAAAATTTTAATATTAACAGAGATACTAAAGTGGGCGGTAGGTATAACAGGGTTGACTACTCCTGATCTAAAATATCGATGGAAATTCATCGAACTTTGTTTGTTTTATCTAAAGAAGAAACCCAGTTAATTCTTCGTAATCGTGATCGGTGAATTAATCTTTATTCTATTTAAATATATCACTGGCTAGGACATGCGCACGGTATAAACGACAATAAACCGCCGGTAATTTTAAATAATTCAATGCACAGTAGAGGTAGGTAGGCCAAAAATTCATTAGCTACTCGAAGCTACTGATTTGGAAAAGAGGGTAATTAAAACAATCCAATAGGGTGTGGAAAAGTCAGACTTAAATTCGCTGGTCAGATGGAGCTACTGATGACTAACGTTTACTTGGGTACCGCATAGGAAAGCAGTCAGTTTGTATAGGGCAGTGGTCGGCAAACCACGGGTGTGGCTCTGCCACAAATGACCACGTGGGGTAAAACAGTGAAAGATGTCAAAATGTCTTCGAATATATACTAACCAGCAAGTCGAAGATCTTAAATTGGTTTCAGCTTTATCAATAGCAGTTAACAAGTCTTATGACATAAATGATACAGCACAAGTTTCACGTTTTGTACGGTTTATTTCATCTACAGGTCCTAAATAAGAACTTGTAGGATTATTGCCACTCAAATATCAAACACGTGGAGAGGATATTGCAAATGCTGTAATTGAGTGTATGAAAAAACATCATATTCCACTCGATAAAATTGTATCAATTTCAACAGACGGCGCGGCGCGTTAAGTATGACCGGCGTAAGAAAAGGGGTTGTTGCTATTTTGAAAGAAAAAAAAATCACGAGATACTTTCTTACCATTAGGTACATCATTCGTCAAGAAGAGCTTTGTGCGCAGACATTTGCAAAGTTATGGAATTGGTGAATTAGATTATCAACTCTTATTATTTATAAAGCTTATGGATAAAGAATTATGGAGCTCTAAATTTGAACATCTCTGTGCTGATATGGACATATTGGAGAAAAACAAATGTGAACATGTTTCACAGCACAAGTTTAGTAGTCTATTTTGAAAGTCCTGGAGAAGGAAGACATGATGATTTTTAATACCTGGAATAGTATTCCTGACTCATATGATCAGTTGAAAAAACTAGCGTTTGCTGTTATTTCCCTTTCCGGTTCTACATATCCATGCGAACAATCTTTTTCAAGCATGAACCTTATCAAGAGTAAATTGAGAAGTCGTCTTATTGATGAGAACCTGGAATCGTGCCTTAAATTAAAAACAACAACATACAAACCTTACTTACCCAAACTTTTCAAGGAGATGCAAGCACAATGCATATTAAGTGTTTATCAACCATTGTCATGATTTAATTTTATGGATACCTTACTTAAAATTTAATTTTTATCAATAATTAAGATCATTATTAAGAATGATATCACGTTAACAGTGTACCTACCTATATAGTAAGATTAAGAAATTTGGCTTTCAAAAGAAATCTCAATCGTTTACTGCTGATATTTGGCTCTGTTGACTAATGAGTTTAGAGACCTATACACGTTCATCAATTTACTGGCATCAATAGTGTGTAAATTGTGTGCAATAATAACTGTTTACATGCAAATCTCATTCTTCAAGCGTAAACAAGACGTGTTGTTGCCATTGTATGGCGCTATTTGACAGGTTGTCAAAATTGGTAAATATAAAAATGTTCTGCGCGGTGTAGTTCATATTTTGCCGGTAGGTTCGCCACTCGTTCTACTGCGCATACGTCATGCACGTTACAACTATCGCTTGAAAATTCAGAAGCCGCTAAAATTGTATGATGTTTGCAACATGTCCGATTATACGTGTTCACAGTTGCATTTTAATAAGGTTGCGACAATACGTGCTGCTGCCAGTAAATCCATGCACGTGTAAACGGGCTATAAAGGTCAAAATAAAACAACAGTTAGTTTTTTAAACTTTATTTTGTAAAAAATGTAGTTTCTTAGTATAATATTAAAATACCTATTCCATACAACAAAAAAATACAATGATTTGTATCATGCCAAGGAATATATATTTGAATGGCATTATGTATTTATAAATCAGGCAACGTTTAGAAAAACACAGTTAGATGGTATTAGGCTAAGCGCACATGAATAGTTAGTTAAGCCATCAACTGATTCAACAATAATTAAGTAATAATGACTAGTGTTATATTATGTAAAAGTACGCATGAACGATTTTAAAATGTGTCTTGACACAGATTTATGATTTGATTGCAATCGGTGTATTATGCCCAAGTTTTTGAATGATCGATCATGCATCTGATAATTTAATCGGCTGAGTAAACTCAGACGAGTCATAGTCAAATTTCACACTTGAAAGGATGAAATCGACTTATCAAAGTTGTAAATATCAGTGCATATTTTCATCTGTTTTTTTTTTATCTTTAAAATTTTCCTTGTGTAATTTGCAGGTTTTTCCATGTAGGTAACTAATTTTTTTTAAATCCTAGCTTGATCTACTATTGCATAACACAGTCCATTAAACATAGTTGAGAATTAGTGTTAAGTTCGGCTTTAGGACGATTCGGGCCAGGACGACGAAGGAACAGCTGACATCTGAGTGTCACATATATAAATGAAATGCGAACAGACATGTCACATCTTGAACCAACAAATTGACAAGAAAGTCAACCTATAATTATTATACTTGACATTTATGGTTGTTTCAGACTCATGTCGATGGTGTGCTTTAACGTTACAATATTACACTGTACCACAATTGTTGGAAACGAATCAATATAACGGAATGTATTTCAACTATCTTTTGATCGGTACAATATATTTTTCAATATATCAACCGTATATCATGCTTGTGCAACGTTGTTGATAAATATGATTTTGTCATTCCATTGAAGGTTTATGTATGCTGTGTTAATCAAAAGGTTGTTGAAATTGTACAATTTGCATGTGTAATATTACGACGGTTCCGTGCAATATTGGAATTGACACGTGTCTTTGCAACAATCATAAACTTCATTTTCACAAGTAGATATTATTAGATATGATTTTTTTTATTTAGAATTATTAATAACCATGTCCTTGCTTTTTCATACAAGGTGGTTGTTAGTAATTTTGAACAATCAAAACACCCAGGCTTTGAGAAAAACACATAAATATTGTATGTCCTGACCGGGAATCAAACCCAGCAACTCTCAGGTGGAAAGCAAGTGCCTTACGCACTGAATCACGAGAGCCGCCTATTAGATATGATTGTCTACTTGGCGGTGCGAGACGTAATGTACATATTATATTTCTTTGCACATCTTATTCATCTGTGCACCGTTCACATGTTCATTGTTTAGTTGCACATGCGTCCAGTTAGTGTCGCCGAATAGTACTATTGTCAAGTTTTAATACAATTTCTCAAGAAAATTTCTATACTCCTTGGCATGAAACAGTCTATAACAATCTTATTATTTAATTAATTAAAAAATAACTTATCTTAAGTAGTAAAGTATAGTTATTGTCGATACATAATGACTAGTAGATTTTTTCAAATTATCATTTTAAAAATTGTAAAATTTACTTTATAGTACCAGAAATATATTGTCAAAACAAATAAGTTACATCTTTTGGCTCTCAAATAGTTTGGTGGTGCACACCAGGGTGCCGCGAGCCAATGATAGGTGTGCCATGGTGAAAAAAGAAAAAATCCTAAATAATTCTCAACGGCCCGGCACGGAAAACACATATTGTGTCGATGAATAATTCGCAGCATTACTTGCCCTGCGCTCAGAATTTATGCCTACAATTTTTTTTAAATTGCTCTCCTTTCTCGGACACATAGATTATTAGAACCAGCCATAGTAAATTGCATAGTTTGCTGTATACTGTCATCTGTTAATAATAACATAAACCAATAATTTAAGAAATCAATAATTTATTGGTTTGCGTCTATGATAATAGTTTTCTTCTACGGATGGAATAGCACAATCGGCAGAATGCTCGTTTATTACTTGAAAAGTTCATAGATCGATCCCGTCCACTGCCTGTATAATGCCAAAATAAATGCAATTTAAAATGGCTGGTAGATTATATGCTTTATATTATGTCGTAGTCGTTTAATCTCGAGCACAGTGACGTCCCTACGAGGAAAATGTTTTAGCCTTTAAAGAGTTTGCGGCATTTTACAGCGAGCGAGAAGGTCTTTTCTGATTGAGAATTGACCAAAATACATTATATTGAAGTAGGAATCACGCATACTCTAGTGAACGTCAACCGAGGTCTTGGGAAGTTGCTCATGGGAGACTTTCGACACAACTTTGAAGAGTGCCTAACGTTCGTTAGAGTATACGTTTTATAACTTTGCACTTTTTACCACACTACACCTCTTTACCTGATTACGTCGCATAAAATTAGACCACATGGTATTCAGTTGTATTAATATATTATGTAGTAATAAACAAATACATTATATAAGAATAAATTATCTAAGATAATATTTTTAGAATATAATTACATTATTTTCATCCTACAGCCGGAATGCAAAGTTATAAAGTGGCAACTCTATTAATGATTTTCATATTGTCCCAAGAATGGAAAGCAAAATAAAAAGTTTCATGTTGCGTGTGTTAGCCACACACATGTTCATTTTTTTGTGGTGGTTCTGGTGCTATAAAAAAATTATAAAATTGATAACAATTTATTTTTATTTTTTAGACATCACTGGGTGAAAAAACTTGTGAAAACAAAATAATGGTGCTATAAAAAAAATTCTAAAATTAATAACAATTTATTTTTATATATTAGACATCACTGGGTGAAAAAACTAGTAAAAACAAAATAATACCGATAAATAATAACACATAAAACAAAATAAATTAAAGCTATATTATTATAAGCTTATCAACCAAATATTCAATTACTATTAAAGAGGTAAATGCATTATTATATTATGAGTTTTAAAAAATATAATATTTACTTAATATTAAGACATCTTGTTATGTCTATGTAATTAGTGACTATCACAATAATTTTAAAGAAAACCATTTTCAGATACAACCAGGGAACTCAGAAATAACGGGAAACTGCGCATCTATTCTATACACAAGACTGTTATTGGCCGCTATCGAGAGTAGTTTATCATATTTTTGTATCGAAGTATTAGTAAGTTACATGTAATTGTTACAATAAGTGCTATGTTTTAACAGCACCTCTCTTGGCTGTGCCAAATTTTAGAGCGAGATGGACAGTTTTGACTGTTTAGACGGCTAACAGTTCTATGACAAAACAGAACAGTGACAAAAAACAGAACATGACAAAACAGAAAATGTCAAAACAGAACATGACAAAACAGAACAGTGACAAAACAGAACAACGATAAATATAACTATGACCTTTCAGGAAAAATATAAATTTAATATTGAAATTGCCCTATCTCTATTATGTTGATAGATTTTTAATAGCACAGATTTTCAATACGCCATAATAAATCAAATTATATACCTAATTTTTGCATTCCTAATCGCTACAAAGCCTCAAATAAACGGGACTTTGCCGGCAAGCTTAGGATATATCATCTTAATCAATATAATATGTTCAAAATGATTGGGTGACTAGGTACAACGAAATAATGATATAACCTAACCTAAATAGATTCCACAAAAATTAATGTTTCATTTTTCCCCTGGCTGTTCTGTTTTGTCACTGTTCTGTTTTGTCATGTTCTGTTTTGTCCAGTTACCGTATTGAATATAGCTTATCGGAATTCTATTTATTAATATTATTCTGTTCTGTGGACACAACGTACATGGATACGTATTGCTTGGGACTTTAACAGTGATCTGATATCTTTTCCGTATTTGGACTATCACATCTTCAAGCATTAAAAATATTAATTGAAAAATTGAATACATAATAGAATTCCAGGCAATCAATTATTGATTATTATAATGGTCACAGTGATAGATTTGAATGAATGCCTATGTGGTGGAGCGGAACAAAGTCCGTTGTATAATAATTCTTATGTAATTACCAAGCACTTCAAGACTCGGGGGTTTTAACGTTCAAATTATATCTAATAAAACACATTGCATTTAAATAAATTAAGTAGGTAGCAATATAGAATGGACGAAAATCATAGAATTTCGTTAGTAATTTGCACTTTTCAATTGACCCAGTTTACAACGTGGATCTAGATATTATTATTAAATGCCAGATTTAGAAATTAAAATAATTAATATCAACAGTGGTGTAGGGTGGAGGTAGGCTGTGGGGATCCGACATAAATAGTGTACACTAAACTTTGTTAGACATACTTATTTGTTTTCGTTGAACCGAGAATACAAATAGCAGATGGTATTGGTTAGTTTGTAAAAATTCAATAAAACCCTGCCTAAACCAATCATAATAGACAATACATTCCCAAACTTTTTCGAGTCGTGACCCCATTTTATAGAAGCCAAGTGACCCGCGATCCTGATAAATTGTAAAAAGCTTTTTTAATGGGATAAAGAAAACTTTTAAAATAAACCAATGCAGATGGAGAATTAGTGTAAAATTAGTGTCTCGGTCAATTTTCAGCATATAATCCTTGAAATAAAATATGTCATAGTTGTGAATAAGAGAAATACTTCCTCAACACTAACTCAAAATGTCAATTTTGTCATAATAATAGGGGTGCGACTTGGTTCAAAACCAATATTTTTTATGTTTATAGTATCAGTCGGCAACCCCACAGAAAACCCTTGACACCTCCACTTGGCGTCCGACCCATAGGTTGGGAATCCGTGTAATAGACATTATATAAAAAATATTTTTCAATCAATAATTATGGTTTGGTAAGCAGGGTTTAATTCATTTTTAAAAACTAACAACATCTCTAAATTGTAGTCTTACTTCAATGAAAACAAATATGTATGACTGACAAAGTTTAATGTGCACTATTTATGGCGAAACTTAACAGCCTACCTCCATCCTTCGCCACTGCTGTATATTATAATACTTATTGTTTAATAACAATAAAGCATTTCAATAGTACATCCTTAATTCATATCGTTATTCAATTATGTGGAGTAAGTATTATATTATTTGTGTTTTATTTTTTTAATTAATACACTATCTTTCCACTAAGAATATACCATTAAAGTGTGCTACATTTATGTGATTACATTTAATGTACTAATTTATTTGCACTTACGATTTATTACAGACTAAAACACTATAAATAAAACTGACCTACAAAAAATGGCACTTAATATTTTCGATATGCGATAAAACGTGTTTGTTTTTTTATAGAGTATTAAACTTTACTTTTGAAAGGAGAAAGATATCTTATAGAAAATTCTCATTAATTTGAAATGGGACGGAAGATACTAGCTACTTGACAATTTATTCTTTTCACTTTCTAGAAAAGTTATAATCGACAAAAAAACACGGTGCTTAGCCTCATCCAAAGGAGTTTTCCCAAGAATGTTTCTAGCGCTTACGCAGGAACCGTTTTCGACCGTAAATTTTACAATATCAAGGCTGCCGGCAATACAAGCCAGATGCAAGACCGTATTTCCGAAAGAATCTTTAGCGGCTAAGTCAGCGCCGTATTTAACGAGCATACTGACTATAGAAAACCTACTCTCCTGCGCAGCCAGATGTGCGGCGGTCCAGCCGTTTTTGTTTTGAATATTGACACTGGCTCCGTTCTCTAATAATACTTGACATATTTCTAATCTGCCACATCGGGCGGCGACGTGAAGAGCGGTATTCCCTTGCGTATCGCGCATACTTAAATTGATGCTATTTGCTGAAGAGGAGTTCTTGGACTCGCTGCATTTCTGACAGGAACACAGAGGATGACACGAGTTCGAAGACACTGCAGGAGATTTCTCTTCTCTTTCAGACTTCATATTTACGTCCAATTGCAGGTAAAAGTAGGCCAGCTTTGTATCACCGTAAGTAATCGCCCGAAAGAGTCTCTCTACCTGACGAATAGTGCCGATGGAAAGTGCTTTTCCGCTTTCCACAGGAGCAGAAATACTTCTACTAATATCACAATTTTTACTTTGATCTTTAAATAAAATATTGCTTTCCTCTAATGAATCGAGTTCTATTGCGACTTTACCAAAACTTATCATACCGGATTCTGCTATACTGGGTCGTGGAATCATCACAAAATTTTCCATATTACTGGCCGAGTAAGAAATGAACAGTTGTGATATTAATCGACTGTGTGCCACGTCGATTGGGGACTTCCCTTTGTTATTCTTTATCGAAGGGTCCGCACTGTATTGCAGCAGAAGTTTTACTATGGATTCGTAGCCCCACTTGGAAGCCAAATGTAAGGGTGTATCTCCGTTGTCATTTCTGCAGTTGATGATCAGATCCGTCGAGCAGTTCTCACTGAAGTAAATCAAGGCTTTGACGCAGGAATTGTGGCCGTTGTTGCAAGCCAGGTGCAGCGCGGTGTTTTTGTCCATGTTTTGTCTGTTGATATGAGCTCCGGCGTGTAAAACGAGAAGCAGAGCATTCTGATGTCCCCTGGAGGCCGAATAATGCAGCGGAATGGATCCGTTGAAGTCGGCGGCGTTCGCTTGCGCCCCCATCTCCAGCAGTAATTCGACAATCTGAGGCTTACCATATATGCAAGCGATGTGTAGTACCGTAAAGCCGTGCCCGTCACACGACAGAACAGTCGGAGTCGTTTGCAATAGCGTTTTGGACAGAACACGACAACACTTTTGACACGTACAGAGTGGGTGACAGAGCTCAGGAAGTGTTTCCGTATCGTCATCGTTGAGTAGTTCTTCTATTGAAACATTTTTATTTGACCGTAAGTTGGCTGAGTTTGTACTGTCATCGGAAGAAGTCAAATCTTGACTGATTCGCTTCTTTGTGAATAGTTTACCGTTCTTTTCCAAAATTTCTTTCACTTTATCCAAATTGTTTAGTTTAACTTGCTCAAATAGATAATCAATGCTTTCCGTGTCACCACTCGGTACAAAAAAACGATCGCAGGCTACGTTTCGATCTGTAAGCATTTGAAAGTTGTCATTGGCGTAGTCGTCTTCCAGAGAAAATTCTGATTCCGGCAAACTGGATCCGGTCAACATTCCGCTTTGGATGTGTTCAATTACAGCTTCCATCGTAGAAATAAAAAAGCTGACTTCGTCACCTTGAAAGTACGACCGAACGCTAAATCGAAAGTGCTTTATGAAATTCAAATTTGCAATCCAATTCGGTAAACCGGATTTAATAACTAAAAATATTAAAATCGGTAACAAATCATCAGTCGTGATGTAAGTCTGTCCCGCTTGACCGGGAGCCGGGGTCGTTTCGGACTTATTGATCGCGGCTATTGTACTTTTTATGCAGTTCACTTTTTCTAAAACCGTACTGAAGCTGTGAATTCTAGACAAATTTCTTTTGGCGGCGGGGATACAGTTATTAAAATGATTCTTGACATCCAAATCTCTTAGTTGAATCTCGGCCAGATTCCTGATGATTTTATTTAAGCTGGCGTCTTCATATGCTGTACAGACTCCTATGGCATCAAAAATCTCCGAATAAATTCCATGATGCATATATGTTTCGACTCCCAACTTTACGTTATCCATAACATTTTTATTTACTCTAGAATTCTCTTTTAGACGCTTATTTTTAAAAGCGATCTGTAAACAATTAGTGTACAGATTTCCGACGGAATCTTTTATTTCGTTTAGCGAAGAATGACTCTTTTTTATAAACACAGCTTTGAAATTTCGAATAGCATTGTCCATATTTTCGAGAACATCTTTTCCTGAGCTCTCTGTCCATAGAAATTCTATACAATCCCTTAACGTGGATAAGACACTGTAATTGGATACGCAGTTCCCTTTGGATTGAAAAGACGGCTCAAGCGGTGATTCTATGCACCAAATTTTGTATTTCAAGTTATCATCAGTGTAGAAGGTCTCTTCGAATAAGATGTGTATTTCCAGGGGCGGTCCTGCACTATGCTGTTCGACGGATATGACTTTGTTTATAACTCGGACAGGTTTCTCTGTCAGAGTCATGAAGTGTGTTATTGGCAATTCTTCATTGCACACAAGAATATGTCCGAGGAAGTCTTTTACTGTAAACAATTGAGTTGCAAATGATCCTATTCTCGGCACGCACAGAGTCCAGCCGTTTGCAATACATTGTTCTAAAATATCACTGTTTTCGTTTCGTAATTCTTTATAAAAAGGATTTTGATAGAGGTCTTCATCGTATCCTGCATCCATAGTCCCTTATTTTTTTTATAGGTACCATCAATTTTAATACTTGTCTGTGTTGCAGGATTGTATTTTAAGAAAAAGAAAATGAAGTATCGTTTTTGAATAATACACAACACTGATATTCATTGTTTATATTGTGTTAAGCGATTAAAACATTACCGAAATTCTGTCAAAACCATAGACTAATATACTAATGTCAGTAATATCAAAACACTAGAAGCATGACAGGAAGAAAATATTGCCACCCTTAAGTTGATGGTATTCCTCACTAAGTAATTAAAAATATATAGAATTTATTTTTAATAAAATAGTGATAATAAATATCATTTTAAAATGTTAACTATAAATATTGATAAAAGTTAGCCACAATACCAATATAAACTACAGAGTAAAATAAATATAAATAATATAATATTTTTGGAACGCTTCTAGTCTATGCGTGAGTGACATTTCTGTCAAATGTAAATTGAATCGTCATATTTCAAAAGGCTTAAATTGTATTATTATATGGATAACATAGTGAAAGAATTAGGTATATGTGAAAAGAATGTCAAGAAGTCGCCGAAAAATGACACTTTTACCGCCGTAGTTCAATATTCTTGGTTGAAACTGTTAATAAAATGTAGGAAACTAGACTATAATCAAAGCACTGTTTATGAAGGGACATGGGACACTGGAGAGACTCTCAATCCGCTATGGACCAAAATTATTATTCGGGTACATATATTTATATAAATAACATATTTAAACATAATACGTCTTAAGAAATTTGTATAGAATATTTTTCCATATTATGCCCTCATTATTTTTCAATACACAACAATAATGTTTTCTTTACAATTTCCTGTCTGTAAACAAACATTTGGGTAACGAAACAGTACTCCATATCGTTTTTGGACTCTATTGTACAACGGATGGCTTATCTGACACTCAACTATCCATCGCTTTGCCCAATAAAAACTATCAACATCCACTTTATGACACAGTGTTATGTTATTATGTCAGATTTATTTAGTGTACACAATTTATGTCTGAATCCACCTTTCTCCCAAAAGCAAATACAATAACAACCAACCGACCGTAAAAGTTTCAAGCAATATTAAGTAATAGCGCCTGTACACGTGCATGGATTTACTTGAAACAATAGTGTGTATTTTAAACTATCGCGATAATAACTGTTTACATGTAAAAGTGCTGACTGTCCCGCCAATCTCATTCTTCAAGAGTAAGCAAGACGCGATGTTGTCACTGTATGGTACCATTCGACAGCTCGTGAAAATCGGTTAACCTCTGCACGGTGTAATTTGTTTTTTCCGGTAGGTTCACCACTATCGTTCTACTGCTCAGATGCAGATATCGAACAAATCCAACTGTCACGTGAAAATTCAGAAGCTTCTGAACTTTTTTGATTCATGGATGCAATCTTGCAACGATAATACATGTTTACACGTGCATTTTCTTGTTATGACCGCAATAATATGTGCTGTAAATGGGGTATAATAATGGTATGTAATTATGATTGTCATTTTTCAGGTATTTCCGAAGAGAACCGATAAAGTGTTACCTCTTCCGCGATCTAAGATAGTGAACGGAAAGCCGGAGACTCCCTTGTCGCTCTCGCAATTATTCTCTTACGTCTCGCAAACAAATCACAGAAACCTGTGGAAGGAGTCTTACAAAAAACATTCTGTCCAACACAATTCACATTCCACTAAAGAACAACAGACGGTTAACGTCTTAGAATATAGCAATATACTAAATGAAGTTATTCTTAGATTATACGGATGCAATATAGTTAAGATTAAGGTCGATCCCTCCAATCCTGAGGTTCAAACCTCCGAGATAATGTTCGCCAAACATGCTTCGAAGGCGTATGATACTCAATCCAATATTTTACCCGTACTATGCGCTGTGGATATGGAGAAATCTTTATACCTCATACATCACTCGCACTACGATTATAATTTACTTGATTGTATTATATTCAGTCCAGCGCTCTTGGAGCAAACCTACGCGAGGAGTCTGTTTATTATATATCAGCTATTGCAGGCTATGAAATCCTTGTACAGCCGAGGTTTAAATTTTGGCGAAATAAAACTCGATGACATTTATATGAATGAAAACCTTTGGATACAAATTTCGCCTAATATTACGTCGAATATCAACCTGGTTAGCTCTGAAAATATAAGCGAACAGAGTAAATTAAAGGCGTCAACGTCGAATAATGATCATTTCGCGCTGAATTCGAAAGCCAGTAAGTCGTGTCAGAATGCTCAGATTAGAAAGACGCTCAGTAGAGATATTCTGTTGAATCTTGAGAAGATTTGCGACTTGTGGGTGAAGGGTTGCATGTCGAACCTGGATTATTTGGTTCACTTGAATGTGCTGGCGGGAAGGCGGTCGGGAGACCCGACTGCTCACCATGTGTTGCCTTGGGTTACAGACTTTTCATCCAGATGTGGTAAGTGAATGAAAATATTACAATGAGATTGAAATTCTTTTAATAATGTAACGATAATAATTAGATAAATTGGAGCACCTTAGAAATACACATATTAGAAATAATCACCAGGCGTAGCTGCCATGATTTTGTGTGGCATGGTGTTCATGTTTCGTGTGTCGTTGACCAGCTCCTGCACACATATTTGAGAACAATACCTCATTTACATTGAATCTGGAGAACAGTTAGGTATGTAAAATTTGTAGATGCATATATAACTTTGAAGTCAATTTACTTACTCAAATTGGTCACCAGCAGTGGCGGCTGCTCTAATACCATTCATGTGCACTGCACTCCTCGCAATTTTATAATATAAAACAATACTTATAGGTATTTGATATTCATAACTCACTTGTATGTATGCGAGTATGTCAAATCCTATGTGTCACTTTAGTTCTGTGTCATTATAATGTGGATTTTTCTTTTAAATACAGGGGTTTTGCGTGCTTGACCAATCTAAAGAATTTTGAAAAACACCAGTTACTGGTCATCAACGCTTTTCAAAATCTCGATTATATAATTTTTTTTTCTACAATGCCTTTTTTTATTTTCTATTGACGGAAGGCGGCCGTGCACAAATCGCAGCTGCATATACATGACGGGTAGAGATGGGGTAACTCAAATCGTGGTATTTTTTTTATATTTCAGGAAAGCAGTGGCGTGATCTTACCAAATCTAAATATCGCCTTACAAAAGGCGATCGGCAGCTTGACATGACGTATGACAGCATAGGCAAGGATTATCACGGAGCTCACGCCAGTCCACACCAGATTCCTCATCACGTCTCAGACATCCTATCTGACATTACCTATTATGTCTACACTGCCCGAAGGTAAGACTGTTGTCATTAAGAAGACTATTAAGTGAACTCCTTTTAGTGAATGTTTCAGTTATATCTCTATAGTGATTCCTATATTAAATTTCATTGTTTGCATAGTTGAAACTATTGAGAGACCCAGAGCGTCCACTCCATCGGACCAAGCTTTCCAATGTGCTTTTCCAAATTATCTTTTTCCTTTCTGGCTAACTGACCAAAGAACTGCAGATCTCTCTGTCAGACATATTTCAGAGAGCCGGTCCTCATTGTTATTCTCACATCTTTATTTATGCTAATTATATAAATATACTACGAGGGTGGGTCAATAAGTCCTTAGAAAAGCCGACAGGTGGTGCGACTAGTACTGTAAGCGGTTTGTTTTCATGCAGCGGCACTACCGATTCAGTATGCTGCGAAGTTTCAATCAGATTGGTCGGGTTGTTGTGTGTTTCTCGTACATTTAAAAAAAAAATTTGCTTGTGGAAAATGGAAAAATGGAAAATGGAGAAAATTGAGTTTAGAGCTGTTATTAAACATTTTAATATAAAAGGGTTAACAGCAAAGGAAATAAAAAATGAGTTGGATTTAGTTCACGGCATATCTGCTCCTTCACTTGTAACTATTTATAACTGGTTAAATGAATTTAAACGTGGTCGTACATCAACAAAGGATGAACCACGCTCAGGACGTCCTGTAGAGGTGACTACACCAGAAATGATCAATAAAATCCACGATATGGTGTTAAGTGACCGAAGATTAAAGTTGAGTGAGATAATTGAGGTTACAGGGATCTCAAAAGGTAGCGTCATTTCTATTTTACATGACAAATTGGGCATGAAAAATATTTCTGCAAGATGGGTGCCGCGTTTGCTCACAGTCGACAATAAACACAATAGGTTGGTGGCCTCTAAAGCCCTGTTGTCGCTCATGCAACGCAATCCGGATGAATTTTTTCGTCGCTTTGTGACTGTAGATGAAACATGGATACACCACTATACTCCCGAGACGAAAGAACAGTCAAAGCAGTGGATTGCGAAGGCAAACCATGACCAAAGAAGGCGAAAACCGTAAAATCAGCTGGTAAGGTTATGGCTACTGTATTTTGGGATGCACGTGAAATTATTTTCGTTGACTATTTGGAAAAAGGAAAAACAATAACAGGGGATTATTATGCATCTTTATTGGACCAGCTAAAAAACAAAATTGAAGAAAAACGGCCTCATTTAAACAGGAAAAAAATCCTCTTTCATCAGGACAATGCCCGTGTTCACACATGTTTACGATCAATGGCTAAAATTGAAGAATTGAAGTTCGAATTGGTCGACCACCCACCGTATTCGCCAGATTTAGCCCCCAGTGACTTTTTCCTTTTCCCAAACTTAAAAAAATGGCTAAGTGGACAACGTTTTTTTTCAAATGAAGAAGTCATCGATCGGACAAATGCTTATTTTGAGGACCTTCCGAAAACTTATTTTTCTGACGGTTTAAAAAAAATTGAGAAACGTCTTACCAAGTGTATTGAGCTCCAAGAAGATTATGTTGAGAAATAAAAAAAAAATACAAAAATAAAAACTGTTTTAATGCTTTTTTCTAAGGAATTATTGACCCACCCTCGTATCATAATCATAGTTGGACAAATCGTTGGACAAATTTAGTCATCCAGTGGTACCCAAGAGGTACAAAACGTCCGCAAGGTAGACCTAGAGGTCGCTGAATCGATGAAATGATAAAGTTCAGCGGAAGTACGTGGCAACGCAACGCACAGGACCGAGAGAAGTGGAAACAGCTTGAAGAGGCCTTCATCCAGCAGTGGATAGATTCAGGCTGATGATGATGATGATGATGAATTAATGACTATAAAAATACTTTTGCATATTATACAATATGTAATATGTATATCCTACAGTCAAAACAATACCTTCACCAGTAAAAAGATTAGCGAATCAGTCAATGTAACGAAGTTAACCTCTGAGCTACCAATTCAAGTACCTAACTACGTTTTTTTCTGTCAGATGATGATGACTATCATAAATCGTCCGATGTTCGAATTTAGAATTAAGCTCGCCATGGTATAAAAATAATTGAATGATAATATGTCAAATCTTAGCATGTGGCACCCTCATTCAGCGGACAACTTATACTGGTGAATCTATAGTAGTCAATGACGTTAATATGGACGAAGCATCTGGAAAAAATAATGACATTCACTTTTTTGTCGGGTCTGTCGAATGGCATAATCTGTTCTAACGCCATTACAATAAAGGTGATATTGCTATAAATTCTCGATGCTTTTTGTCGGGTCTGCCGAATGGTTCGGTTCGAACGGGTTCCCTCAAATGAACATTGACACTAGAAACACTGTTCTAACGCCATTACAATAAAGGTGATATTGCTATAAATTCCCGATGCGTAATATCGCATGATGAAAATTGCGTGATGTCTACCTATACATGTGCGAATGTCGCTATGCGCGAATTTACTTGCTAGCTACTGTATTGAGTGCGTTGCCCATTAATAATGTCATTGATAGTAGTAGACACAAAGGTGTATGATTGTAGTATATCGTCGTTAAGATACGAAAACCTCGAAAACAAAATGTTCAGGAGGATGAAAAAACAGTTTTACTCAAAATTTTCTTTAAGAACTTGATCAAAGTTATTTTAGAAGATGATTAATTAATCAAGTGGGTCATTTTGTACAGTTTGGATTTGGTTTGTGGCTTATAGATTTGGCAGTATTTAACTTAGAAAATGAGTTACGAGTTTTTGTTATTCCAATGTAACATTTTTATTGAGTTACGAGGTTTCAATGTTTATAATATATAATAGTTATATTTTATTATCTTTGAAAAGAAAACACATTTTGGACATTTGATTTATTTAATAACCTTTAAAAAGGAGATGGAAAAAGTAATGAAACAATAAAATAATAATTCAAATTTTAAAAACTTAATTATATTAAGTAAGATTGTTTGAGATACGAGTAGTACAACTTATAAAAAAATAGAATTTTGATATACAAGTTTGTGATTTTTGTCAATATCTCGGTAACTATAAATAAATACCACATACGAGTTAAGACACCTTAATAGCTCATCAAATTGGCTATAAAATAAGTAAAAAAACCCAATATCGTAAAATTTGAGTTACGAGGTTTTCATATCTTATCGACGATATCTGATATTTCTACATTGAATCATTGGAAATTATCAAAGAATTGTGTAAAAAGAAATGTAGAGACTTCTTCTTCTTTTGTTGTAAAAAATGTAACATTTAAGAAGAAAGTAAAACAAAATGGTTTGAATGTTTCAGAACTCCAAAAAACATTTTGTGTCGAAATGTCCGGTACAATTGGGTACCGGCGGAGTATCCCAGTTCTATCCAGAGGATGCAGGAGTGGACTCCGGATGAATGCATTCCAGAATTCTTCACTGATCCCAATGTCTTCAGGAGCATTCACGAGGATTTGGCGGTGAGCTTTTTTTAAAGATTAGGTTGTGTTTGGCGGTGCCGATTATATATAGTATCTACCTAAGGGGAGAGGACTTAGGCTAATAAGAGGTGTATTTTGCCGTCATAATGAAAGAACCTATAAAAGTTCAAAGAAATAATAATAAATTTGAAGATGACTTCATTGAAATCAAGGGTTATACTGATTTTTTTTTTGTTTTTGCTCTTTTTGTTACAGGATTTGGAAGTTCCAGTATGGGCGACGTGTGTTGAAGACTTTGTGATGAAGCATCGTGAGGCTTTAGAGAGTGCGCAGGTGTCAGAAGCTCTGCATCATTGGATTGACCTTACTTTTGGCTACAAGTGAGTAGAGTTGGGTTTCGGGAATTTCCCGACGGGAATTCTCGAGAAATTTTTGATATTTTCCATCCCGAATCTCGAGAATTGAAATTTTTAACATTTCGGGAAATCCCAGGTCTCGAGAATTTTTCCTCGGGAATCGGGATTTCGTTATTATCAAATATTAATTGAAAAAACGATTTTCTATATGAAAAAAGTGGACAGAAAAAAAACGTTCAAAAACTGATCGGGGCATTTAACACAATTAAGCCAACGTCGACTCAAAATGAGCGCAATTTTTGCTACATCAGGGAATTTTGTGTCTCAAAAACGTACGCGATTGACAGTTTGTGTTTTTTGAAATTCTATTTTTATAACTTATAGTAATGTTTTGAATTATTTTTGTTTTCCTACTTCTATTTTGTTCGTCTTCTTACATAAATAAAAAAAATCATATTTTTTTGGAATTTGTCTGTTTTTAGGATTTTTACAGGTTTTTTTTAAATTCCCCAATATCTTCATTTTATCATTTCGGGAAATCCTGAATCTCGAGATTGGGACTTTCTCGGGAAATACCCAATTCTACAAGTGAGTAATTAGCGTCCCAACTTTGAAAAAATTTGTTTAAATTAAAATGATTTGGAATTTCGTCACTACTTACATTTTAAACCTTGAGCCTCCAAAAGAACAGATACCTATTACGCCCTTTTTAGTCATTGATATTAACCTTTTCTATGCCTTACGATATTACTATGGCAGTATCTGAGAGGCCACATATATTTAACGACACACGTTGAATGTAGAGCGAAGTTCTTACTAAAGCCGCTGTAGTACCGATAATTTGTGGCTTAGTATTTCATAATTATTCAAACCGATGTCACTGTGTGCTTAATTTTTTAGATTATGCAAATCAATCGACAGTGGCTAGTCATTTGAGTTTGAAGTCGGACGAGGTATCATAACCTCATAGAGCGAGAAAACTCGCTGAAGGCATAGAACCGGTTAAAAAATAGACAACACATTGTATAATCTCATTAATTTGAAAATTAAGGGACATTGAAAAATAGTTTTTCAATTATATAGTGATTGATTGATAATTATAAATCTAAATTTTCATAAAATATAAAATTCATTCAGGGTCATTTCTTTTGATAATTATTTTGATATCAAGCGTGGTTCGGATCAAGAATATCTGTGTAATAATGAACAATGTTTTACATCTCTGTCGGAAAACAAAAATACATGGACAATTTTATTATTTATGTTCAGAAACAATTTTGATACAACTTTCGAACAGTTTGTATACAATGTTCAATATTCACCGAACCGATGTACTAAGATTGGTATCAGGTAACTATAATTGTTTTACAGATTGGCAGGTAACGCCGCAGTGAAAGCGAAAAATGTCTGTCTGTCTCTCGTGGACGGACACACGGAGCTAACGCGATCGGGGCCCGTTCAGCTATTCAGTACGCCGCATCCTGCCAGGTTATCCCACCTGGCGCACAGTTGGGGAGAGAAACTGCCTCCTCGCATCTACTGGCAGCGGGATAAGAGTATGATAATATTCTTTATATACTCAAACATATTAGGTCCTGCGCATGTCTCGTGCCATAAGAGCAATGTCTACTTTTTAGTTAGAGTTTAATCAATTAGGATTAGGAGACTGCACTGACGAAGTCGTATTCAACATATGAACGACAATGAACTATCAAAAAAGTAATGCTGAGCAATCTAATTGGAGGTAGCATAAGAAGCAGGCCATTTATAGTCAAGTTGCAGCACGAAACTGTGAATTTCATGTGGTAATAATTATTACTTATACTTCGAATACAATATGGTAAATTGTTTGTAGAAAACAATGATTGTTTCATATTAAAAAAATTGGTAATATATTAATTATTAATATGAACGAAATATGCAATTGAAAATCTTCATTTATTGTGAACAGATTACTGTATTGAATTCAAAGTTAAGTAATATCTGGCACTATCATTGGAACTCACAATTTAGTGCTGCAGCCTGATGATAAACGGCCTAGATGGAGCTACCAATGACTGCCATAATATATTTATGGTACCGAACAGGAAAGTGACCATTATAGATAGTGACGGTTGGTGAGACTTTTTAGAGGAATCCGGTATCCACCTAGGGTTGTCGCGCTGATGATGGTGATGTAAAATCGCGGTGAATGCCGTTTTCACAGCTAATTCCTTAAAATGTAATGGTTTTGCGCATTGTTTACAGTTGTATGGCATGGAAATACAATGTTGCCTGGTCTCAAATTTTATATGCAATCGTGGATAAACTAAACATCGTGACAAATGATTAATGTAGATTGATGAAAATGTTTTATTTTTACAGGCAAAGCGATGAAAGCTAACGACAGCTCTGAAAACTGTTCCGAGGACGAAAGAGACGACTCTAACATTCCACAAAACTATTCCAGTCTGAGTGTCTCGTCTGTTCACAGAAATTCCACCAGACGAAAAAGCAGCATCAGCAGAACTAGGGCCGGCTCTAAGAAACCTGACGAAAATAATTCTATAGACAAAGCGGCCGCTTCCTCGCCTGCTTTGTCGTCCGGCAGCAGCGTGGAACCGAAAAGCCCTTCGCAGGCTCTCACCATCTCCGCTCACCACTTTAAAGTGCAGAAGTCCGAGTGGGGAAAGGGGCACATATATCTTCCTAAGGATTACAATCCCATCAGCCAACTCGCCGCCGTTGAAAGTCTGCACAATTTTAAACTTAAAACATTCTACAAGAGCCAAGACGACATTCCTGCTGATGCTAAACGTAATAGCGAAGTTGATACGCGACTCCGCGGACGTGATACTTCCCTGCAAGACGATACGAATTTTAACAATGTAGACTTGCTGGGTGACGAACACTCCTTTACAAATCAAATGTTTGTCGCTTCGTATGAACATAGCTACAAAAGACTTAATAAGTCAGAATCGAAAGACAGAAATACAAGCAAATTCGTAACCAACATTACTCTTTTTAAACAATTGGTTTTGGCGAACCGCAAGAAGGATATGCAAGTGCTGGGGTGTCTGATTGTGGAAATATTTCTACACCACAAAATCAGACCTTTTCAGGCTAGAGCCTCTCAGAACTTTGACGAGCGTTATAAAGTGTGCCGTTTGGTTTTGAAGAATAATATAGCGTCTGTGCCCAAGTGTGTGCACTATGTCGCAAGTCTGCTATTGCAGATTGACGAAGAGAATGTGAATGCAGAAGACAATTTAGAATCTAGTTGTAGCGAAGTAAATTTTCCATCCATTAGTAGTAATGGTCTCCCTCCCCCTTCTGCCGTCCAATTATCGCAGCCGCTTTTGGCGAACCACTTATTTCCGTTCCCTGCTCACTTTTCTTTACTTTATTCCATGATAGCGTCATTACACGAATTCGCAATCACTGAAAGAGAACTTGAGATTTTATATTCGTTCGAATGCGACGGAACGGACTGTTCAAAGTACCAATGCTTCGATAAAGCCAAGACGTATTTTACTCAGAAGATCGCCGAATCCAAAGTTCACTCGTGTTCTCTTCAAATGGAAAAATTCTTTAATCAGATTGGAAGTTATAACCAATTCGACAGCGTGGATCTGTTCCTGCCGCATTTTTTCGAACTGCTTCGTAACAGAGACACGTCAATACTAGCCGCATGGTATCTCTTCGATCCCATCTCCAAAGCACTCGGTCCGACTGACTCGTCTAAAAAATTACTTAATCTTATTTTGAATCTATACGATGATCATGCGGTGGAAAAGAACGACATCCGTAGTTCACATAAAGTCGATCCGACTCACAACGTGACAATTCACAGTAGCAAAAAATCTGTAAAACTATACCATAATATATTTCTGTTGCAATTAATCGTAAGATTCGGTCTTCAGTGTTTTTTGGAAAATTTTATTCCACACCTCGTCGAAGCGGTCGGGGGATATAAGGACATTTCCGGGGACAATACAGTTCATTCACATTCCAGTAATGTTGCAATCAAAATGAGTAATTCTAAAAAGAAGTTAACATACTGCGAGGACACGTTAAAGGCATCATTGAATGCGCCCCATGATGCTTTGTCACCAGATACATCGTGTGGTTCCGAGAGTACCTTGACGCCGTGCGTAGAGAGAGAATGTAGTTTCAGTGTCGACAAAATGAAAAAATCTCGTGATATTGCCAATGAAAGCGATGTATTTCATTTTGAAAACGACGTCAGTAAAGATTTGCATTCGATCCGAACATGCATGCACAGTTCCGAAAGTGCCGTCAGCTGGGAACCGAGCATATTCAACAAAACAAACATCAAATGTCTGATCGAGGAGATAGATTTAGCGACGTCGCCGAATAATTCAGACATGTTTCAAGCCGTTGAAGCTACAGAGTCAATTTATGGTGCGGACAACGTATCTAACAAGTCAGACGATCTGTGCAAAAATGCTGACTATATATACTTCCCTAATGACAATATAACTTCAAATAATTCGCCGACAGATAATATGGACTGCGTCGATTCGCCTAAACCTTCAAAAGCAATTCCTACGTCTCCGACGATAGCTATACCGACTTATGGTAAATCGTTCACTAGTTATATACAAGCCGCTGAAGATGAGCGACAAACAATAGGTGATATTACGCAGAATGATCTAAAGACTGCGTCGAAGAGTTTAGAATTTCAAGAATATGTAGTACGCCTTCAGAAACCTGTTGTGATTGCGCGAAAGCCTAAAAAATTAGCCCAACGTGCCAATCAACTGTATTTAACGTGTCCTAAGGATTATAAAATATCTGAAATGAGCTCCGAGAGCCTGATCTGGCTGGCCCATCGATTAGGACCGGTTTTAACGTGTAAATACCTCAGCAGGAACTTGCTGAAGATGCTGACTCTCTGTTATATTGGTCAAGAGAATGTGATGCCTCTTCCAGAGAGTGGGCAGCCGCAAGGATTGGACTCTCTCTGCATTGCAAATGGCCGACTGGTCGGCGATTGTAACGCTACCAAAGTTATCGAATGTCTCACGTCTATTCCAGGTATAAATAATAATTACCATAAATTACTGAATACAATGTGTTTATCATTTCCACTAAGTACAATACATGGCTCACTATTGTCAGGCTGCGACACGAAACTGTAAATTTTGATCATAGTACTCCACCTCTCTCGTTCCTCTGCTTCTCTCAGGGCAGAGTGAAGGCTGCCCCAGTAAACTCTTTCACTTGGTTGCTTCAGCATGCCGATGCTCTTCCTCTGCTTCGCCTTTCCTGGAGGCTACCCAAAATCACCAGTCTCTCCAGGTTATCCAGTCCGCACCAAACAATATGTCAAACAGAATGCGTCTCAGACATATTGTCGGGACCCATTCTTTTATCTGTAGTCTCTGGATAATTGACTGGTTCGTTCTGTGATCTCTCCAAGAAATACAAAGCATTTGTCGCCAATACCATATTCCGAAGGCATCAATTGCCTACCGCTCCTTTTCCCTCAGGGTCCATAACTCAATACCGTACAAAAATATAGAGAACACTATTGTTTGCACAAGCATCATTTTCGTGGCAATTGAAATTCCCCAATCCTTTGACATGTTGTGTTCAGACATGTTGTCACATTTTTTGTAACCTTGTATATTAAACAGTGCAATCCGGTTTACTTTGCAGCTCTGTATGGCGAGCAGATAATCCTGCTGCAATACTTTCCGCACATGGGTGACCTGATAGCATCATGCCGGAGACGGATATCAGGTCCACTGGAAGGCGGGCTGATTGCTTGCATGCAACTTCTACGTTATCTCATTCCCTACATGTCAGACGTTAAGCTGATGGAGCAATTACAGGTAAATCTTTCATTATTACCCATTCTGCTACTCAATAAAGCGGTGGCGAAGGGGGAGGTTGGCTGTGGAAATCTGACATAAATAGTGCATACTAAACTTTGTCAGTCATACTTATTTGTTTTCATTGAACTAAGAATACAAATTGTAGATTGTATTGGTTAGTTTTTAAAATTCAATTATATCCTGCCTAGACCAAACCATAATAGTAGAGGTAGGCTGTGGAGATCCGACAAAAATAATGCATTCTTTGTCAGACATATGTACTTGTTTTCATTGAACTAAGAATACAAATTGCAGAAGGTTTTCATAATTCGATTAAGCCCTGCCTAGATTGAAGAATATTTTTTATTTTTGTTTGCTTTAGGCAGGGTTTAATTGAATTTTAAAAACTAACCAATACCATCTTAGTGCAGGATCCCATAGACTTTTCGTATACATAATATGCGTAACGCATTCTGACAATTGGAATAGGTTCTAGGGGTCACAAAGATATATAATGTCGATGTTGCCAGGCGATAATATTGGTAAATTTTTTTTATGGAGGTTTTAATTTTTTTCTTATAACCTACCAAAAATTGTTCTGAGTTCTTCAATAAAACCAAGACCGAATCAGGGATTGATTTAAAATACAATAATAATACCATGCCATCGACATGGTCGTAGAACGGTTCGTCCCATTTGAAAAAATAAAAATAGCGGGTAGTGCAATGTGTTCAAAATTATCGATTCGTAGGATCCTTCTTGGCTTAAATTATTTTATTTAGTAGCATTTTTGTATAGAATCACCCAGATTGGTTTCTTTACTATATCTATGCATATGATATTAGTTTTAGTATTATGGTTAATCCAGAAACAGTGTAGGTTGCATATATAGGTAGGTGAATAAATGAAATAAAGATAACCACTAACCACACTAAGTACACATTTATTAAAAAAAAGAAACAACAAGTCAAGTGTTCAAACTGCTTTAAATATCATGATCACAGTACAAAATACGAAAAGTCTATGGGATCCTGCACTATCTGCAATTTGTTTTCTTAGTACAATGAAAGTATGACTGACAAAGTTTAGTGTGCATTATTGATGTCGGATTTCCACAGCCTACTTCCACCTTTCGCCACTGCAATTTAGGTTGTTCATAAGACAATCGATAGACTCCATATCAATGATCATCACTCTCAATAACCTGCAAATCATCGTGAAGGAAACCAAGGCTGTGACAGACCATTTATATAACTTAGGATACGATTCTCGAGCACGCCACGGATACAGGTCACAAATTTCATAAAAAGATAGTGGTACAGAATATTGGGTAACCAATAAAATACACTAACTCCAAAAGGGGGCCACAAATAAAAAAAGGTAGAAAAACACGCTCTAGAAAAAATATAGTGATATACGCTTCATTTCATATATTAACGAAAATCACATTTTCAGGATATAATCTTAAAGAATATTCTCCATCCGACTGTCCGCTTGATATCTTCCACCCGGTCCACCTTCCCGAATGGACACCTGGCCAGATCGGCTCTTGCCAGGAAGTTCCTCGAGACGCTGTACGTTATTGCTCTGAGGATCGGACCAGAGATGACTAGGAAGCACCTGTGTGTGCCAGCAATGCAAAGGTACGCATCTCTAAACATGCCCTATTTTACTTTTCATATAATGGTACGGATTTCGATTGGACTAAACTAAGATTTTAAGTTATAAGATCTGTAAAGACCGAAAAGAATGGTCGTCATTACGCAATACTTCATGCGACGTGCAAAAATATCGTTATACAGCGCTGCAGCATCTCGAATGGATTTGATAAGCGGCTTCAGTATTATAATCGTCTAGTTGTCTTCAAATTGTTGCCAAAAATGGAATTTTTTTTTCAGATTTTTCTTGGCCTTCGATAAAGTTCATGGCAATATACCTGACGAGCCGAAGAGACCTGAAGAAACTCCTGATATTCAAAAGGTACGTATATCATTACACAATATCAATTTTATTTATTTCATACCTGCCATTTGACTGCCGTATCTAATGAAACCTAAATTCACAATCTATAATGCCGGATTGGTAGGAATTTTTACATTGCGGTTTATTTGTCAATATTTGGCTGCATGCCTTTGCCGGTATAAATGCAAACTGCCATTATTGGTAGTTGGTTGACCTGCCCCCCCTGGTAACTTTGCGTAGAACTAACCTGCCATTGGTAATGCCAATTGGGCGGGCAATAACTGTATTCAACCAAATCGCTTTGTGCATTGAAATATTCCACCTACGTGAGTCAGTTTAAGTGGGTGCTGTTTTATGAATTCTTAAAACAAGGCCTACAAAAGCTCATTTGGTGTACTTCTATATACATTTTAATTTTTGTATTTATACTCTTTTTATACTGCTTTGTTTTTTCATGTCATGGTGTGAAGTTCACCACATGTAAATAAATAAATTTGAATTTGATGTCAATGCAATGAAAAGCTGTTATTTTTCCAGGAATCGATTCCTCAGCCGCCGGAAAACGCGAGCCCGTCACAGGACGAGGGCGGGTCGTACCTGGAGATCTGCCGGGACGGGTCGACAGCCGAGTGGCGGGTGCTCGGGGGACAGGTGTGTCCGGGGGAGGGAGAGGGGGAGGGGGACTCGAGTTCCTCCCCTCCCGATAAGGATAAGGGAGACACGTTGGCTATGTCTGTGAGTTGTTACCATAGACGCGTGATGATTAACGAAGGCCCATTTACACACTGTCACAGACAACACAAGTATTCTTTTCAATTGGCGTATTTTTGTTGTCTTTACACAAATGTATCTACATGTCTGATTCATTTTAAATAGTTTCGAAAGGTTTTATTGAAATATCGTCGATTCCACTTAATTAAGAGACATTGGGACTAGGATATTTTGACCCAATTAAGTGACTGGCCCTATTAATCAATTCCACATAAAATTAAACAATGAATATTTTTCTTTCAAAATTAGAACTTTTAATGGTTAGCGCTGAGGGCGTTCTTTACTCTCACTCTCTGAGTTTATGGTATTTTACGTACTGCCTGATATTTAAAAAACATAATCAGACATTTGGAGCGTGGGACGAAGAGTAGATGAATCTTGGCAGGGATTCCCGTTAGCCGTTGTCAATTTTCGGTGTCCAGGTCTGTCAAAGGTTGCACATCTACTCTCTAAAAGCGCGGGGATGAACGGCTAAGGTACATGAGGGTGCTAGGCTATTTACGTGTACATTCTTTAATAGATATTTTGATATTCTTTAGATTTTTGATAGTGAATTAGGTAGTTTTGGTTTAGTAGGTTCATAAAATTTAATTCTGCAAATATTTACACATACATCGCGCACATGAAGCGGTGTATCGGCACCTGAATACGGTACCTTAGTGGTAGTGGTAGCTTCCTACAGGCCTAATGACCAACATATTATATAATTTTTATTGTGAACATTACTGTTTGCCGGCGTACCTTGTTTGTGTAATTTACGTGGTAGTTATAGTGTTAAGAAACCTTTTCGTGAGACGGCTTAAATTCACATTGTATTGTATAGCCGCTACTCTACCTTGTGATATATCAGATAATCAATAAAATAAAACAGAATAATATAGTAATTAAACCTTTACAATTTTATTGAGTCTATGGTAGAGGTGGGAAAACTGGTCGATTTTGAAGACTAAGTATACTTATTACCAGTATTAAAAAAATACTTAGTATCGAAACTTGTTCCAAAATACTTACTAGTATTTCAAATATCGGCTTTAATACAATCGTTAAAAATACATCCGCTTTTCGAAAAGTCCCATTTTCGAGACAGGTACAGCTGGAACTATGGCACTAGTCACTCCTGTTTCAGTAGAAAATACTGAAGCATTAAAAGCACCGGTTTCATTTATCTGTAAAGCATTTTCATGTACAGGTGGAGCTATATTTTACCTGGCAAATTCAATATGACTAGTTGGGTGCTTGCGCTGTAAATGTTTCTTCAAATTGATATTGACTTGTATGAATTTTTTATTCTACAAATATTACAGATGGCATAATTTGTAACTATTTCTTTGGAACGATTTCACACGAAACTTAACCTTAGCCATTTTTACACAAATTGTTTATTCAGTATAATATAATTATTATCCATTTATACAATCACGCATACAATAATTTGAATTCAATTTATGTTTATAAGTTCCAATTATAACACTAAAAAATCGAGAAACTCGACTTGACAAAACCAGATAAACGCGTAGTCAGTTAGCGTTATCAGAACTCGAACACTAGTACATATTCCGGGACTTGCGACTGACGTCAACTCGATGTAAATGTCATACTCAACTGAAACTAAAACTAAAACTAATTCCGTAGTATTACTAAACATACGCGAGTCGTCACGTCTGAGGCGATGATGTCATACGTAGCAAGACTACGAACTAGCTAGCGGACGGCGAGATCTCATAGCATGCATCGAACTCCGGGACTTGAGACTGACGTCAACTCGATATAAGTGTCATACTCAACTGAAACTAAAACTCTAAAACTAAAACGAACTCAATAGTATTACTATAAAACGAACATGTGACCATTTCTGTCCTTCACTATACCAACTTTACAACAGAGGAGAAAGGGAGAGCAATGACAGTTGAGTATAATATCACGGCTAGACATACGTGTATCATGATATCTCGCTCGCTGATATTACATCAATAGCATTGAAAGTCAATCAACAGTAAGTACCGAATGGCGAGTCACGGCGATGATATCATCGAATGCGTTCGAATTCGAACATCTAATACGAGTTTATTGGGCCACAAATACTTAGTATGGGTAGTTTCATCCGAAACTTGAGTACGCAAACTGGTGATAGTATTTCCAACTCACCTCTAGTCTATGGATACTTCATTTATATAATTATGTAAAATAAAACTGTATTAGTAATGAAATAAATGATTGTGAAATTTGAAATGTCAGAAATGTAGATACGAGCTTGCGTAAGAACAAAGAAAATACGTACCTCGTAATATGGAGGTAGTTAAATCATAACTTTTTCAATTAACATATTGTGTATTTGGATACGGGGCATGTGTATTTGTGATGTTCTCCCCTTCCTCCTCCCTCTTCCCACCCCTGAATAGGGGTTGAGTGAATGGCTAACAACCTATCCCCGAAAGTCTGTTGCGAAACCTCCACATTGTGAAGGTCGTGCGCTCTATTTTGGAGCAGTTATAGATAGCTATTTATAAATATTGATTGTGGATTGCAACAAGGTATATTTTAAAATGGGGTTGTACATAGGGACAGCTGTAAAGATATAGCTGTAAAATTTATCTAATTAACATAACCGGCGCCTTCACTAAATAGTGGCAGATTTGAGAAACAATTGTGGCATCCATCGAAACATAAACGAAACGCAAATTAACCTGAATTTTAATTGAAATTCTAACGAAATACAACACTGTACTCAACTAAAATCTGCATACAATACACCTGACAACAGCTGTCACTTGTATTTATCAATTTCGGCACTATTTAGTGTGTCGTCACTCACTAATGGGCGATTTCAGCCACCTAACGTTATGTGGCAGTTAAGTATGACTGAGCATTTGACCCTTAGTGTGCATTGCACGTGTACGAGAAAAGTATCACTTTTATATAGGGGTAATTTTTGCAGTATGCAGTTTTGAGTAATGTCCGTAAATCGTAACTGCCTGTAATGTTGCAAGTCTCTCCCACGCACTTATCTGTGACCGTGACGCATCGCGCCCGCCTATCAAAACAGATAAATGTCGTTGAACATCTGACAGAGAAACAACGTTTTTTTAATTGTTGTTTATGAAAATAAGAAGATGGAAATATTGGGTACATTAATATACGACTGCACTGTATTCCAATTGTTGGAATGATATTTCATAATCAGAAGTGTCATTTCATGGTCACCATTTTGACAGCTCGTTTCGAAATGTAAGACTGCAAGAAATTAACCAACTAAATTATTGATTGTAGAATACGAAAAATATAAAATACTATATACTACTCGTTACCTATATAAGCCTACTAGCCAATATACATTTGTTATCCGTTTTTTAAACTTAACTTTTATAAAATATTTTACGCATTGTAATATATTCGTGTTTTATAAAAGAATGGTCTTAAAATAAATGCTATAAAACATTTAGTAAAAGATGTTTTATAGACTAGTACCGGCCCTAAAGCATTATCTGGAGTTAGCAAAAGGGAGAGCACGAGAAGTGAGTTTTAATTTTGATTAAGTATAATACTAGTAGGAAGGCTTAAATTGAATGAAAATTGTAATATTGAGTATGAAATGCAGGCCCTGGAAGAACTTCAATCAGTATTCAACACGGAGCTGGCTCATCAGTCGTACGTGTCCTTGTACAAATTCATCGGAGAGGAGACCATGGATCGCTGCCTTAAGAACCACCAGACACTCCGAGAGCTGTGTCAATTGTATGACAAGACAAAGGGGTCAAGGTGACGTTTAATTAACTATTTTTTTTATTCAACGAATAATTCACAAGAGTGTTACATCCTTTTTTATTGAACATGCATAATTTTGAAAACACTAGTTGGTAATTAAAGTGATTAATACCTACTTTGATTTAAAATACAAAAGCCAAATGCCAATAGTAACTCAATTTGGAAAGCGCTTCAGTTATTAGTTAAAATTTGTCGCAATTAGATAGGATACCTATAGCATTGTGGTCGATGTGCATAGGCGCGAATCCTGGTCTATTCCTGCTAGGTGTCATATTTTTTCAAAAAAGATTTTTTCTCTTAAGTTATATATTTTCTCAATGTTTTCGAAGTTGTGTATGTTCAAGATGACATTTATTTTGTTCATTTTTATTTATCCATTCTCTACTGATCGAGGGTTGGTTGGTCATTGGATTAATCTTCGTCCTATTGATTGTGGCTCTGAAAAGTCTTCTTTTCGGCAGATAAATTTGAGGGTTTTGCAAAAAAAAACACAATAATAAATTTGATTACTGTACATTTAATTTAAATAATGAGATAATAAAAAGGTATTTTTATATGAATATTAAATTGTTGGTTTTGGAAGAAGTCCGAATTTCCATTATATATTATGGGGAAATTCACTGTGATATAACCAGTGGCGGCTCGTGGATAAGATATTTGGGGTACTGCAGTTGATTAAAAATAAAAATAAATGTTTATTTGGATTATATTTTACTATTTAATATCAAAATTAAATATTAATAATTAAAATAAAGAACTTTGCATAAATTGCTTGCAGCAATATATTTTGACAATGTTAATAAATCATTCTATATTTCTTTCCTCGCTGTGGCACGTGTGCTCAAACGCGACGCAGAAACGGAGAAATACTGAAATCGGACTGTCTGACCCGCAGTACCGATTAGGCTTCCATTTGCGAGCATCGCCGTCCTTCGCCCACTCGAGAATATTCTATTGAAATCGGTACTGTGCAAAATCAAGTACCTACCGCGGTGTATGATAATATTATTGGACATTAAATGTATCAATGCGCAGGCGAATTGATTGCACGCTTAATAATATTGATATTTTCATATAATATAAATAAATTTATGTATATTATAATATTACATTTCTCTCAATTTGCTTGGGGGTGCTGCAGTACCGCAGTGCATATGGACGAGCCGCCACTGAATATAACAGTAAAACCTCGTTTATACGAATTTAATGGGACCGGAAATCGAAAAAAAAATTCGAATTACGAAATATGAAATGTATGGGGGGGGTATGTATAGATGTGCCTACCAAATTTCCGATACAATTCTTTCAAATTAAAATCTGTGCCCTGTGTCATTAATCCATTAATTGAAATTACCAAGTAATGTGGGTAGGTATTTATCACCTTGTGTTGAGCTAGAATTATAAAAAAATACGTTTAATACAAATAAAAAATATTTTTATTTTTCCAATTTGTCAACACAATTGTTTGGCATCGGTTCTCTCTATGTTAAAATCCAAGAAACTAAATACGATTTACAACGAATTTCGTATTATCCGTGTTCTTATGAAAGAGGTTTTACTGAATGAGTGCTTTGGATTACTAACTCGTATCTGTAACGAATTATGCTCGCAACCTAAGGTCTGACTGTATATTTAACAAAGTATTTTTAAAAATCAAGTAAACGTCATGTTATAAACACGGTGACTATAAAATATGTAAATCTATCAGAAGTTTTTATGCTGTTTTATATTTCACAGTAATAACTGTAACATGGACCATGTTCCCGTGATAAACAGCCTCCACGACTTCCCTAATGATGACGCATTCAATAAAAAGGCTCTGACAGAAACGAATCCTGTCAGAATTGGCATGGACGTCCACCTCGGAAGGTCGGACAGCGTTCCCTGCAGGACCAGTATCACCATAAACAACGAGGAGACGTCTAACTCTAACAGCTTTGGCTCAAATGTCGCTATCGTGGGAAACAGGATAGAGGTGCAGAGCGACCCGAGCTATGTCAACAATTCCAGAGGCGGTTCCGGTTATATTGATGCTCTGGATATTGTGTCATGTAAAATGGAGAATGGATTACGATCTAGCAGGTGTGGATTAATTTGTTTTAACATTATAGAATATACAATGCATTTTATATGAAGTTGTCCACACACAGCATCCATTTGTGTTCTTTACACAGGCTGTTTGGATATGGGACACTCCGCCGAGTCTGTTTGGCAAGAAGAATATGTATGGGGATTGTATGGTGTGGTGCAATGTTATTATTAAAAATATTTCACGTTAAGCTCAGATTGTTTAGTGACTTGTCATGTCAATCGTCTGCAGCATTCGCCCCCGGTCGTGAAATGTAACTTTGGGTTGTTTCTTGGAGTTAAGGCCGAATTAGAATTATTCTCATTTAGTTTAGAACTCATTGTTCAATTAGTGACAGTTGGGTTATTGTCCATCCGGAAAACTCTTCTCAGCGGTCAACGCTCAGCATTACTTGCCCTCACTAAGGCTTATAAGATGACTTCTACCGACGCGTTGCCTGTCCTTGCTAAAGTGCTTCCGTTAGACTTGCACATTCAAGCCCGTAGTGCCACGACCGCCTTGTTCGGAGGTCTGGGGGCAGAGGTTGGCGGTATTTTAATATCGCCGTCTTCAGGTCTTGGATGCATGGGCCGGTGCGCTCGAAAAGTTATTGTACGCGACCTGGCGTATGACACCGTGCTGCGTGCATGGCAAAGGCTCCAGATTGACTCCAGACCATTAGACTGTTTAGTTCTTAACCGGACACGGTGGTTTTGCCTCTAAGCTCTGTCAGCTTGCCCATATAGAATCTCCGACTTCTTATGTGGCGAATTGCAGGATGCCGATCACATCCTCTGGGAGTGTCCCTATATGTCAGTTGAAAGGGAAGAGCTTCTCAAGTCGGTCCGACCCTCAGTTGAACCGGTCGGCAATTGCAACTTGGTATCTACGAGGGAAAATTTCTCAGCTTTTAAAAAGTTTGCGGCATTTTACGGCGAGCGAGAAGGTCTTTTCTCATCAAGAATTGACCTTAATACATTATATCGAAGTAGGAATCACGCACACTCTAGTTCACGTCAACCAAGATCTTGGGAAGTTGCTCCTGGGACACTTTATTTGAAGAGCGCTTAATGTTCGTTACGCCACGCCTGCATAACGGGTGTGGAGACGTGGGTGGTGGAGGGAAAAGCAAGTGGCAGTTCGGTTGAGGATTACTGGGAATGTATGAAAATATCTAAATTAACTGTGAGCTTCCGAGTAGGGCCACATGTTGCGTGTCCTGTTTTATCTATTGACATGATGCAAATTTGACATTTACATAATGAAGGCTGCCTGATTTTATTTCATTATTTTAACACAAAATAAATAATATTACATGCTAATTAATACAATCAGCAATTTATTACTTGTCTAAATGTAATCTTCGACTGGGAAGACCGCTTAGTGTTGCCACCATGGCCCCCACAAGGGAGGGGCCGACAGGGTTCTAGCCAGGAGGCCTGGGCTTAGAGGGCGCCCGTTAACATTTTTAAATATGTGACTGTGCGATGCAATTTGATAACATATTAGATTGATATAATTAAATGATAATTCACGTGTAGTATTTTATTTTATAATAATGTGTGTTTCCTGACTAATAAAAATGGTTATTTAGCCAATATAGCGAGTGGTGGCATGTTATTTGGCAACCATAAAGGGGGTTGCGATCACTGCTTCATAATATGATTTCGAGTAGTTACCGACAACCTAATAATTCAAGTGAATTTATTGAAAAATACAAAAAAACCACTAAAAATACACGGAATACCCTTCATTATACCTTGCGGAACCACGTGGAATTCTAATGTAGAACATCAAACTACCCTTAACCTTGGCGATGAGTAGGGGGCCCGACAAACATCCTAGCCTGGAGGGCCGCTTCAGGTTGTTGGAGCTATGGTTGCCACTAGGGAATCCAATCCCGAGCTAAAATTCTGATCCCGGGATTTCGGGATTACAATTTGACAATCCCGGGATCCCGGAACTGGTCCCGGGATTGGCATTTTTTCCATTGTTAATATAAAATTTATATATTTACAAATAACATTGATAAAATCGGTCAAAAATAAATCTAGTATAATTTATACTATTTAAGACATTTATTGTTAATATTGTATACGTTCAATCTTGGAAATACATAAGTTTAATGGAGTAAATAATATTGTAATATAAATAATAATGTGAATTTAATATGAGATTGCTGTTTCTGATAGTAAAGACTCAATGAATGGATTAGCGAGATTTAAAATAGTAAAGCAAATAATCATGGCGTACTTATGGCCTTTCCGCTTCATAAATCTAATTAGTCAGCCAAATATGAAACTGCCGTAAAACGTATGATATCATGGTGGAATTACTTTGTTAAAAGTGCGAAGCATTATTTTTTCCAATCTTTCCATTTTTAATAATTTATGTGAAAAAATAAAATGAATCGGCAACCTACACATGGGTATAAATCAAACTGCATTCAAACTCAGTTTATTTCTAATGTAGTTATTTTTTATTAAAAGTATTTTTTCTGTTATATTTTCGCTTTTATTTTATTTTCCATAAAAATTGATAAATTGAAAAAAAATCAATCCCGAAATCCCGGGATTATGTTTATCAATCCCGGGATTCATAGGTATCGAAAATAGCTCGGGATCCCGGGATTGGAATCCCTAGTTGCCACCAAGCTGACTAGTAGATATTTTTTGGTTTAATCATAATTGTTAACATTAGCAACTGAGCGTATAATGTGAACCAATCAATTCAAGTGTCAACATGATTAAGTTGGTAGCTGAATCGTTCCGTATAATTACTATATAAAGTCGACGATTACTCACAATGTGGATTGTTGAATCTGGTTTGATCTGTGAGCGTGCTAGTGTAATAAATTAAACTTTTAGCAATAGTAATAAAATTGACATTTGCAGGCATCTGCGAGGCGATTGGTTGATGTACTGGGAGCACGAGATAGGGCGGCCTGACAAAGACACACGTTTCAACTTGAAGCAGATCAAATTGCAGACATTCTCCGGCCACACCCACTCTGTCAGGAACATCGTCTGTCTGGACAATGAGAACAGCTTCATGACAGGCTCCAAGGATAAATCTGTCAAGCTGTGGTCTCTTAGAAATCAGGTTTGTACAATCCTACCTATACGAACTGCAATGTATAGGTAAATCAGTATACAGTGGCACCATAAGCAATTTGCGGATGTATTGGAATTGTTTAAAAAAAAAACTAATCAACACCATCTGTAAATTGTAGACTTGTTCAATGAAAACAAATATGTATGTATGACTGACGAAGTTTATTGTGGACTATTTATGTCAGATCTTAACAGCCTATCTCCACCCTTTGCCATTAAAAGATGGTATACAATATTCTGTTTGCGCAACTCATATACGGGGAGAAGTATTAATGTAGAACTTTTATATCTTAGCTAAAATGTCGCTTCAGTCGTGTAAAATACAATATCAGTGTTATTATTATAGGAGAAAAACACATTAATGAATTAAATTTTTAAACAAAGTATTTTTTATTATTAGTCAAATATTAATCAAATTATTTATACAGTTATCATATAAATATGATAATTCGAACCATTTCTATTACCTTTTCCGCCTTTGGCATCATTTTTACTTGCGAAATTATTATTTATAGTATAAAGTATGAGAGAAATATTTATTTTTTATTTCAGGGAGACGGAAGTGCTACATCGTCATGTCAGTGGACATATGCAGGCCACCGGAAAGGAATATTGTCGTTGACATTTTTGGAATCATTACGACTCGCAGTGTCCACGGACGCCAGTGTTCATATCTGGGATCCGTACGTTGAGAGCATCGTAGCCCAGGTGAATATTGATGGTTTATGACTAAACTTCAAAGGTGCCGGTCGAAGGTAGTCCTCTTGTTATTCCACCTCATAAAGTGGTTCAATATCCAAGATGATGGATCGTCCCGACTGTTGCATTTAATGGAAATTTACTCCCATATGCATGAAAAATATGTATTTTTACCGTAAAGTAGAAATAGCACGTACATAATTTGAAAACATGTCATGCATATACACACTAGAAAAAATCTTTTTGTAGAAAAAATACGACACCTGACGGGACTTGAGTCTGTAACCACTGGATTCGCGCCAGTGTGCTTTTCCAATTTAGCTACGGCCATCTTACTTAATTACGATGATTTTAATTAGTAGTTGTTACAAGAAATGCTTATCGAATTGAGTTATAATGTTGGCTATCGGTTTTAGTATACCAATGTTGCAGATCTCTCTTTTTTTTTTAAAGATAAAATAATTGTCTCTTTTCCCATGGCTAGCAAGTTCATACTGTGCCAAATTCGAATGCTGTTTTTTAATCGTTTATATTACTAAAGTTTTTGAGATCTTCCAATTGAGTTGAACATATTTTTAAAAATGTTGACACTTATCTTACTTATACTTATACTAATACTTAGAGATATCTTTCGACTATTGAACTGTCACAGATTGGTTGCAATGTCATTTACAACACATTTACAGATGACTCTAAATAAAATATTCGAATGTGCGCACAATTTTGAATTTCATTCATTGAATATGACACAGTAATTTCATTAATTATAGTAATAATATGATAAGTTCTTGTTCTGTATACATTTTGCTACAGATCATTTATTATAATTTCAGTTGGATAACAGCAAAAGTGCGCCAGTCAGTATTGTGAAGGCCATGCCGGCGCCATCTGCCCTCGTGTTGGCGGCCACTACAGATACGGTCTTGAAGTTGATTGACACCAAAACGTGTTCCTACATACACGAGCTTAAGGTATGTATATATTTTAATTATTTCTGTTGAGTACAATAAAACCTTACTAATTTGAAATTCATTGAAAAATGTTCAAATCAATATGTAATTCGAAATTTGAACTAAAATTCAAATTATAATTGAAAAAAGGCTAATTGTTTTAAAGTGATTTTAAGTTTTATATTCTTTGCAGGTATCATTCAATCCGAACACGTTCATCCGGTGCGTGTGCGTGTCGCCATCTGGCAGATGGGTGGCACTGGGTCTGGCCACGGGCCACTTGTCGCTGGTTGACCCCCGGACGGGAGCGTTGGTGGCACACTGGAAAGCTCACGACGGCGAGATCCTGCAGTTGGTGACCGTGAATGAAGCCAGCATCGTGAGCTCCAGCTTGGATCAGACTATGCTCGTCTGGTCCACATTGGACGGCAGTCTCAACTTCCAAATGAAGTGAATACATTCAAATTTACAAATAACAATAATGAACATAACTTATAATAATAAATTTAATGGGTAGCTCTTTCTGCATAGAAGAAGATTTGGGGATGATGATGAGTGGAGAGAGAATGTTGTGGTTGTTCGTATGTTTCGAGGAGTATTCGAGTTTATTTATCGATACAAGAATAAATAAATACAATGATAAAGATGACAGAGTAGTGTTACAATCGTGGGTATGGATGTACTGATGAACTTGAGTATATTAATGAATTGACTGGCGATGTACCAAGATGTTAATATAACCGAGAGGCTTGACTCGAGTGGAATGCCAGTTGATTGTGTTGAGCGACCAAACTCAAGATGAGTAGTGAGTTGAGTGATGGACTCGATGTGAGTGACGAGTTATGGATCGTCCTGGCTATTTATACAAATGCAGTCCATGTATTACAAGAGACATTGTCGCAATAAAAGAAATCATAATAGACTCTATTGATCTAGGTTATGATTGGGGAAATGCTGACAATCGCTTCCGCTATATTGTTTTGTTTTGACAACAAAACATACATACAAGTGTGTCACCCTTGTAATGCTGAGTGGTATGATTGCTACAAAGGGTTTTCTTCAACATTTCAGGGGATCTACTGAGCCCGTACACTGCCTCTCGACGTACTATACGGAGCTGATATCGGGGACGACAAACAACCGGATAGGTGTCCACACGGCCGTGGACCAGGACGCGAGCTTCTCCAGCACCAAGCTGCGCTCTGACACATTCAAAGGTGTTCTCACTTCCATGGCTGTCCTTCCACTCAACAGGATGCTGCTGCTAGGAGGAGAGGGTGGCAATGTTAGCCTTTTGTGTTAATTGAAGCCTCGCCAACATTAATGAACCATGTTACATTTTGAGTTTTGGACGGATTAGAAATCTACTAATTTTACACCTTCAGTATTTGTTATTGCATTTGGTTGGACTGTCACTGTGTAAGTCGCAGAGATCATTCTCAAAATCCCTGTATGTATGGTTGGATTGGGTCTCTCATCCAAATAAAACTCCATACCGGAAAGGCGCACAGAAAACTGTAGTTCTAAGGAGAGTTGTGATTTTAATGTCAAATTGTAACATTGCTCATTATTGGAGAGACGGCTTCAAGTTTAGTATATTATTGTGATATTAAAGGATAATACCAAAGCATTTTACAAGCCAAAACATTCATCGCCTCCGTGGCTTATGAGAGTGCAGTAGAAATTTAATTATCCAGATTGGCATTCCATTGTCCAGACAGTAATATACTTTGAGAAGTTTTCTAACCGTCCGATAAACAAGAATGGCGAATCACGGTGCTTTTTAAAAACCCTGTGAAATATGTATTTGATTATCTGGATTACTTAGATCACCGGAATAGTCTGGACATGCGAGTTTCTACTGTAATGTTAACATAATTGCGAAGCACTGGACAATAACAATATTACAGTACCAGATGGCGTCTGGTCAGTAACATTTTTTTTTATATACAATGGATCTCTATTTCACATGCCCGGAATTCACGTTTTCCTGTTAGTTTCTACAGTTCTGTTTCATTTTAGTATATTTAATACACAGTTTTACTGAACATACATAATTTGAAAACACTTCTGAGAAATATGAAACCCCCCCCATAATGGTTACAATTAGTTAAATTTAGACAGACATTTTCAATGATGCATTTTGTTTTACTGTTTATTTTTTTTTTTTTTAAATTCCTTCTCTTGTGAGAGTAATATTTTTTATAATATAAATTTCGTGTTGTGATCGTCCTGAATTTTGATTTGTTAATGTCCTCAATGTTTTGTTTTCTTAAATAAATAAATAAATTTGTCGCAATTAGATAAGACACGTATAGCATAGTGGTCAGTGGGGTTAGAGGGGCACAGGTTCTAATCCTACTAGGTGTCATATTTTTTTAAAAGATGTGTTCTAGTGGTCATATATTTCTTAGAAAAACAATATATATTCAATAAAAGAATGTTACACTTTAAAATCTTGTGAATTATTCGTTGAATAAAAAAAAAATAGTTTACACAGCTTAAACATTTTAAATTCCCACAATTCACATTTGAAATACATTTCATCAATTACGTATGTTTGTATGTACAGCAATGCACGGCTATAATTAAAATTTTCAGTTGCAGACACATAAGCGCATTTCTTTTTATAGATATGCCTGCCGTGTCCAAGGCCAAGTATAAGTTTATTACATATTTTTCCACTCATGAGATCTGTACCCTGTTATACCAGAGGCGAAGGGTGGAAGTAGGCTGTTAAGATCCGACATAAATAGTGCACGCTAATTGTCAGTCATATATATTTGTTTTCATCTAACTAAGACTATAGTCAAAAAATATTTGTCTATCTAATATCTAATAATATTAGATATTTTATAGATAGATGATTTTCAAAAACAAACCAAAACTATCTGTAAAATCTATTTTTAATTCAACGAAAACAAATAAGTGTGACTGAAAAAGTGTGCACTATTTTTATCGGATCGCCCGTAGCATACATAAGCATGGTTTGGTTTAGGCAGGGTTTAATTGAATTTTAAAAACTAACCAGCACCATCTGCAATTTGTATTCTTAGTTCAATGAAAACAAATGAGTATGACTGATAAAGTTTAGTGTTCACTATTTATATCGGATCTTAACAGTCTACCTCCACCCTTCGCCACTGTGTTATACCACACCCAGTAGGGTAAGTCAGTACCCATTAACTTTGTGTTCCCTGGGCGCCATCTTGTAATGGTGATTATCGTTACGTGCTTCTCAACCATGTTCCAAAGTAATATTTTTAAATAATATGTTGTACACCCCTTTTACTTGTAAACTATTCCCAATTTCATTATAGAGCAGTGATAATAATATATTTACGCATTAACCGAATTTAAATGTAAGGAGAGATATTTGTATACATATTATGATATATGATACATAACAATGTAATTTAATTGTAATGTCATGTTATTTTATGAAATATCCAGATGAAATTATAGAATGTTAGAAAGAGACACAACAGTTAAAATGAATTCGATTGGCTGACCATGATATACTGCTCTTAATTCATACTTGCTTACATCTACACACATACACACGAATATGTATAATTCTATTTTATTCATTGATACAGTTGTTTTATTATAATAAAAATATTATTTATAGGTTAGGTTACTTGGTTTTATATATTATGCTTTAGTGAATCAGTAAAAATCAGCAAAAATCGATGCACTTTGAGGTCATTTTCCTTAATCTTTTCTATGCTTCACGATATTACTAAGGCATTATCTGACAGGGCGCAGATTTTTAACAACACACATTACTATAATCGCTATAATGCGCGATAACTTGTGGCTTAGTATTTCATAATTATTAACACAGATGTCACAGTGTGTTTCATTTTTTAGATTATGCAAATCAATCGACAGTGGCTAGTTATTTGAGGTCAAAGTCGGATGAGATAACTCGATTGTATGTGCGACCTGTCGATCACGGCCTCATATAGCGTCACGAGAAAACCAGCTGAAGGCATAGAACCTCTTAAAATATACGAAAATAATCTGGCATATTCACCTAATCTATAAAATACAACAATAAAAGAGAGCATACTGATTAATAATATAATAATATTGCAGTCAGGTACAATTTATACAACAACAAAATACAATTGATTGTTAAATTCTCATTTCTGTACAGTGAGTTTTCGAGTTATGAAGGGGTTCCGTTCCCCCACTTAGTTCGAAAGTCTAAATGCTCGTAAGTCGAAATGGTCATAAGTGAGGCGGCATATCTTCTATGACCTCTCTCCAAATTCAAAACGCGAATAAACCACCGTACGGAAGCGCACACAAAGGGTGACTAACTGCACATTGTTTAAAAAATTATAGATAACACAATCGATTGCATCATTTTTTTGTTCGTCGTAAGTGCGAATGGTTGTAAGTCGAGAACTCACTGTATTTGAAGATTTTGTCCAAGGAAAGCCAAGAGAAGGTTAAGTTTTGGACAACATTACACATAATAAGTTTCATTGTGAGATTTATTAATTTAGCGGCATATAATTGCCTGTACACGTGCATGGATTTACTGGCACCAATAGTGTGTAAATTAAATTATCACAATAATAACTACGCATATAAATGCTGATTGTCTGTCTCGCCAATTTCATTCAAGTGCAAGCGAGATGCGTTGTTGTCGTTGTATGGGTGCTATTTGATAGATTGTGAAAACGTCAAATTGCTCTTCGTGGTGTAGTTTGTCATTTATTCTGGCAGGTTCACTACTATCGTTTTACTGCGCAGATATCGCACAAGTTTTAACTATCGCATGAAAATTCAGAAACTGCTAAACTTTTTTGATCCATGTATGCAATCTTGCAACTTGGATTGGATTTTCTTGTTATGGCCACGATAATACGTACGGTCAGCAGTAAATTCATGCACATGTAAACGGGCTATATCATTTTTAATTTTAATCCTTTCATACACAGAGAATTATTACAACTGTTAGTTTCAATGTCAGTAACTTTCTTTCTTTGTCGGTTATTTTCTTTTTCCAAACATATTGTAATAGTTAACAATTTGAAAAAGCAAATAGCGAAATAAAATGTCTTTAACGTCATTAAAATTAATAGAAAATCATGTTTATAGTTTGTCATTGAACATAAAAAATGGCAGCTGATGATTATAAATGACTTTGAAATCAACATCCGGTTTAATTCTATTTAACTAACAAACGAAGCTGGATTTGATATTTTATGATAGAAAAGTACTTACAGAGAACCAGAATCAAGAGAAACATCAAACAATGTAAAAATGCAGGTTACTGACTTTGGAACTAATAACCTCAATAACTCTTTAAAATATAGAATGTATGAAGTACTTAACAAAAATTTACATAAAATGTGTGGGGCTCTATTTCTAAGAAATCAGAGATAACCAACGTACGTGTACACATAAATGTTTCCAACTTCCACACACAGAATAAAAAGTAGAATGTGTCATCAATATTTGATTACTCACACCAAATTTTTCACTCTCTTGACAGACTCATGACTCACTCATCACGAATGTCATCATATTATTCTATTTTACTCATCTCATTTTTGATTTGAGCACATGTAAAAACACACTATCCCTTTTTGACGCAGCTATTCCAGTATTGTGTAAATGAGATAAACAATCATTGTTGCACTCTATTCTTTAGTAAAATAGTACTTTCTTTCGCGGCATAATAATTTGGCGAGTTCATTTATCTTCAAATCTTCAAAAAAAATAGCATTGGCGATAACTATCATGATATACTTTTTTACACCTATGATATTTCTACTATATACTAAATGGATTCATCAGAACTTATTATAATACGACACACGATTCGAGAGTGATTTAGTGTGGTTATATTGGTAGTCATAGAAGAATTAGTATATTATGCGTTGGCGCATTGAAAGATGATGTGTTCTGTCATATTGTACGTTTGACATATATTATTAGCGATTTTTTGTGATTGTTCATCTAATATATTCTATACAAATATTATTCATTGTTTGTATTCAAGGCGTTTTCAGTGCAGCTATGGAAAAAAATTTTTTAGAATACAAATGTGATGTACTAGTAATGCTACAAGTGAATCTTTAATGCAAAATGACTTAAAGCATATTTAATTAGTAACCTTAGTAACTTTCTCTCAGATCCTAAAGATTTCTTACTTATTCTGTTACGTTATCCTTTCGTGAATAAGAAAATATTTTTTACACAAGCGCGTCATCAGTTATTGTTTTATATTATGATCAAAGTAATTGAGACACATTGGGGGATATGAAGAGTTTGGAGGTAGGACGTGGTAATGGTGAAGTCTATACACAGGGACGGATTTATGCTTGCAGGGGCCTTGGGCTAATATATATTAGGAGACATACATAGTTTGAAAACACCTCAAAAAAACTACTAGAAAAAATCTTTGAAAAAATACGAAGCCCAACAGGACTTGAATCCGTATCCACAGGATTCGCATCAGTGTCCTTTACCAATTGAGACTCATGTGTCTTATCTTATTACGATGAAATTAACTGAGTAGAAGTTTTCACATCTTAAAGTCTAACCGGCATAAGGATCTTTCCAAATTTTAATTATAATGTACTTGCATTTGCTAATAATTTAATAAAATATGTTTTTAATCAACAAATAATTCATGAGATTTGAGATTGTAACATCCTTTTTTCAAGTGAAGTTTTTTTAACTTCATTCTTGTGAAATTCATTCTTCGCTGTCGAGGATTTTTTGGTGTCAGCAGATAAATTGCAGATAGCGTTAGTTAGTTTTTAAAACTTAAAATTAAACCCTGCATAACCAAGCCATAATAGATAGATAATAGTCAAAAAATATCTAAAATGATGTCATTCTATCATATGAGCCGTGTAATTACAAAAAGCGACAAATGGCAATTTGTTTCAGCCGATAACCTCTTAAATGTAATAAATATAGGCAAAATAAAATTGGACGTAGCGCTATTTGTACCTCACTTTTTAATTTACTCCGCGTAAGGCACATATTTCCGTGGCACTGTCATGAGTTTACCAGATGCTACAGCATGGAAGACGCCCTTTTCAATATTAAACGTTCCTTTATTGGTTGACTTAAACACGCACGAAATCAATCAAGCTTTAAATAATATGAAACACGGACTTGGCGCTTTTTGTAATAAATCGAGACTTAAAATATTTCTTTTGTAGGGATGTCATGTTTTGGAATTTATAGATCAATACATATTGTGTAAAATTATACAAAGAATACGTGCGTATTTTTTTCTCGATTTTGACCAAATGTGGACTTATCGCTTTTTGGAATTGGACGGTAAATTTTAGATATTTTATAGATAGAAGAATATCTTATATTTATTATGGATTTCGGCATGGTTTAAAGAATTTTAAAAACTAACCAACACCATCTGCAATTTATGTATTCTTAATTCAACGAAAACAAATAAGTATGATTGAAAAGGTCTGCACTATTGCCCATAGCATACCTAAACTATTATGATTCGGCTTAGCCAGGGCTTAATTGATTTTTAAAAACTAACAAGCACAACCTGCAACTTGTATTCTTAGTTCAATGAAAACAAATAATAAATTATAACTGACAAAGTTTAGTGTGCACTATTTATGTCGGATCTAAACAGCCTACCTCTAGCCGTCGTCACTGCCCCACGCAATGCTGTTATCATAAGCTGAACATGGTTAAATCGAGGACCGCAAAATCTAAGTTTTACTGTATTACAAAACTGGATTCACAGTATTTATTATCGGAGGAAAATAAAGCAACATGTAAGTCAATTAATATACTCACATCTGTATAGAATTATAGGTAGTATCTATAAGATTTTATTCAAAAGCAACACGAGAGAGCAATGTATTACAGTATTTATAAAATTAGATAGCCACAGTATAAACGATTCCAATGACCAATTTATTCTATATAATAAATAATATGTAACACGAATAAATACTCTTTTTATTGTTTTGATTTTAATAGTTATTATTTAAGGCTCTGGCACACAGAACGCGATTTGTCGCGGCGGACAGCGGTATAAAAATATCACACGGGCCGTGATATCTTTGTGAGCGATCCAGTATCGTAGTTGCTTCATAGCGGGCAAATATGTATTCTTTTTTAACGGTTTTGGTTCGGAATGAGTAATTGGGACAAGGATCAATTTCTTTTTCTATTAACCTTACAAAGTAATAGAAAAAAGACGATGGTGGGTACATAGCATCAATACGGAAAGGGAAAGAATTGGGGGGAACCACCGCCTCTGTATAGAGCTTCAATCTCATGAAGATAGATTTTTTCTATATTTACGTATGTCACGTCAAGTTTCAAGGAACTACATGACGTGATAAAACCAAAGATGTTCGATAAATAACTGTTTCTTTCACCATTGCACAGATTGCATGGTCGATTTTGTAATTTTGTACAACCGTATTGCTGCCCGCTGCGATCACAGATGACTCGCTGCGATAGATCTCCCTGTGTGAAGCGAGGATGATGCAATCTTGTGTATACAACTAGATCGCCGCCTGCGTGGGTAGATCGCGTTCTGTGTGCCACAGTCTTTAATGGTTAGTTAAGTTTAAAATGTATGTAGGTATTGGGTGGTGTAATTATACTTCTGTAAGAAAATATGACTGAAATTGGTCAATAATATTGTAATTTTCTTTTCACTGTAGACAGTAAAATAATATTGATACATATTCCAGATGATAGTTGATCTCTCATGCACTGTTGGCTGGTTTAAGTGTTGTCAGTTGCCGCAACCACGTGTGTAAATGTTCATTTTCTTTCTTCTGCCTCGTAGTTGCTGTCAACCTAGTTGCTGGAGACTGGTCGATAGTGCGTAAGGGTCCTTATGAATTGTTTAAAGTAAAACCAATTATTAATGTATGCTTATACCAGAAACTTATCTATTTACTATTAATTAAAGACTAACTTGTTATATTGTATAAACTTGATTTTTTTTGAAGATGCTTAAAATGTTTATAATATAGTAAATTTTAAAGATGGCTACTGGTTTTATTTATTTAAAAAAATATCCCAACATTCTAATTAAGCTTTTTTTAAATTCAATTAATAATACACAACATTTAAAAATGTAGTATTCTTGGGAACACTAGTGATCGCCCGCGAAATATGGAAATAAAATCTAGATAAATAAACACAATGAAGAATTAGATTGATTCTATTTGAATATAATTTATCCTGCAATACAGTTAGCAGTCAGATGCAAGCATCACAAGCAAGAGATGCATCACAAATGTATAAAAATATATTGAAAAGCATTTTTTCGAAGTCTTCATAGAATGGTTCAATGACCTATCATAATATGCATAGAATTGTGCGTAGCCAGGATATGAAACGAGTCAGTAAACTATAATATGTGATGGCGTAATGCAGTGCTCCGCAACCGGTGTGCCGCAGTGCATTGCTCCCAAAAAAAAACATAATTTTGTACATTATACAATACTTACTTAAAACCGCGTTGACACGGTCCAAGTACGATCCAAGTACACTTGGACCGAGTGCCATCCAAGCGCACTCGTATGAGACATCTTCATACTAATTATTCCTATCCAAGCTAACTTGGATGAGTAGGACGCGGTCTGAGTAGCTTGGATAGGAATAATTAGTATGAAGCTTCGCTTGGATGGCACTTGGTCCGAGTGTTCTTGGATCGTACTTGGACCGTGTCAAATTTGCGTACATGGCTGGTAATATATTTGAGCACCTGCATGAACTTAATAAAACAATTCAAGGTAAGAATGAAAATATATTGACGTGCTCTGATAAATTAGAAGGAGATAAGACAAAGATCTCTACAAATGTACCAAAGGACCTACCAGACCACCATTGAAAACAAACAATTAATTTTGGATCCGTCTTAAAAACATTTTACTTTGCAGCAAAAGAAATTTCATCGTTACTTTCATCGGTAATCGAAAAACATTGGCAACGCTGTTCAAATATTTTCATTTAAAAAATATTTTTATGTTTGGGGAGGTGGTAATTTTTTTTTCACCCAGGCATCAATCACCCTTGGCATGACCCTGATCCCTAGCATTAAAATTAGTGCTTCCAATCGTCAACAGAGCGCTGAGGTTTATGCCATCGAATTTTCAAGTCTATCTATATTTAGACGCATTTGGAGTCATCTCACCTAATATAATTTGACGAGCAATTGGCTCAAACTTCAATAGAGATGAAAAGAAACATTATTATTTCTTTAATAGATTAAATAACATTGTCATGGAGTCTTTCTTGGCTTGGTTGGCCATTTAACATACCAGCGTATTCAATCAAGTTTATTACCCATATACTTCCATCATAGGGTGACTACTATTGTATGTAAGTAATAAAAAGAATTTCAGTGTATGTTAGTTTAACTAACAGAATAAGACGATATAAGTTTGGACTATTATACTTTGTGTGAGTTTTATACAGGGCCCGCGCCAAAAGGGTAGGTGCCGTCTGGGTGCCAACTCAAAATCGCTACCCCCCTCAGATTAAATAGGTATATTTTTAATGACAACAGAATGAAGAGAGTTGAAATACATATTATTTTCATCAAAATATGTATTATCTAATAAAAATATAACATTTTGAATTAGAAAGCTATATATTATCGAAACATTGAAAATTGTGCCGCAGATGACTTTTTCACTATCTATGAGGTAAATATTGCACTTTCAATTAATATTATGACTAAATCCATTTCCAGGCGCCAATTGCCGTACAAAGAATATTATTGTTTGGCAGAAAGTGTGCCTCTATTATATTAGGACACTAACTAATTCTATTGGGACTTTGAGATAATGTTTTTCTGTATTTTTCTGCATTTTTCTGCATATATAACTCCTTGGAGATTTTAAAGATTCTCGAGAAATTGAGAAATAGCCACTAGGCTAAGCTACGACAATAACCGGAATTTAAAAGAAACCGAATTGAATTTCTCAAGAAAATTTGATTTGTCGGTAAACTAACTCTTTGATGCTGAACGGAATTCAATTAAATCTCCTGGTTGTTGTTTAATTTAATAAAACGCATTTTTTTTTGTAGTACTTATTCCACTTTTAATCAATAAATTAGGACCGGTTTCGTCCACCTCAGAGGGACATTTTCAACTCCGAGGCGGACGAAACCGGTCCTAATTTATTGATTAAAAGTGGAATAAGTACTACAAAAAAATGCGTTTTATTAAATTAAACAACAATACAATGCAGTTCCGCCATGAATTGACAGTTAACAAAATAAAATAAATCTCCTGGTATTGCCGGGATAGCTAATAAAAAGTATCGATTTGAATTTGAATCTCGAAGTCTCGTGAAAGCAAAGATTTTTGTATTGATTGTAGTTTTCGAACAGCAATTTAATTAAAAATTAAAAAAGTGCCTTTTACCAAGAACAGGATTAATTTTCCAGACGGAAGAATTATTGTGTAGTGACAATTGTGTGCGAAGAATGTCCCGGACACGCGTAAGTTACAAAATACTGTTACCCACGGTTACACGCGTGCGCAGATCACAATAATATTACGTGTCAGTGAAACGGCAAATAATTTTCAACTATAGGTGCGACGAAATCAACCAATCAGACAATCGGAGAGCAAAAGTCGAGCTGTGAACACGTCAATTTGTTTTGTGATGGCATCGGGGGAATTAATTCTTAAATCGTGTAAAGATGACTAAATAACGTTACCCATTTACTTGAAAAAGAAAATATGTCAATGAATATATTAATATTATTATTATTACTAATAGAACAATAAACATAGCATTAAATGGACGCATGTTGAATTTTTATGACAAATTATGTTTTGTTCTGCACGTGTCGTTTGCACAATCTTCGCGTCGCGTAGTCACGATCGTTTTAGACCGTGCCCCAGCTGAAGTATAGCCTTAAATCACGAGTGATTAGAGAGATTAGTATTTATTAACGACGCAATGAGATTGTATCTATATGGATGCAGGATGCAGGATGCGTCGTGGATGTTTTCCTTGAAGCTCAGGAGGCGCTTGATTCGTCAGAAAGATCTAACATATTATATTATGCATATTTCCGCATCTTGAGCCGAGAGCTTTTCTTGTATTGAAAGAAAGGTATCGAAGTATCGGTTAAAAAGATTACGTTTTTGATATTATCCCTAGTGGCGGCTTATTGCATAGGTTTACAAAATACAAACAAATAATACATACGTATGTTTGTTTGACAATTATCATTTGTTTGTGTACGTTAATTTAATACGACAAAACTATGTAACGTTGTTAATTTTATTTATAAATTATGTTTTTAAATAAAGCTTCTAACAATTATTATTATCTCTCAATTTTATCTCCTTTGTTAAAAAGGGGAATGGGACAACTGGACGCCAGGACAATTGGACGCCGCACTGTCGTAGACACGTATACAGAACGTAGACGAGGAATTTTAATCAGTTTCTACCTACTACTTAGTAGTTTTAATTCATTTTACTCTTAACATAATGTTTTTTTATTGTGGATTGAGAATTACCATGCATAAGGCTTTATACACAATAAAAAACTGTTTTTTCGTTGGAACTTAAACATATGTACGATTAAATCATTATTTACGTGAGCATATTTAAATTCTCACCAAATATAAATATTAAAAAAAATTTTGTTTTTAAAAGTAAGTACGTATAAGTACCGAACATCTATTTAATTTCGAATTGCGTGGCGTCTAGTTGTCCCGGCGCCAAATCGTCCTAGACCTTTAAAAAGAGATCCGGCTTTATCGGTGTGTAACGTGATTGTTTTTAAGGGATAAAGGTGTTAATCCTAAATATAAAGTATGTAGGTATTCGTTATGTATGTATGAGACACTCAGTGGCGAGGGGTGGAGGTAGGCTATTAAGATTCAACATAAATAGTGCACACTGAACTTTGCCAGTCCTACTTATTTGTTCTCATTGAAGTAGTAATACAAATTGCAAGTGGTGCTGGCTAGTTTTTGAAAAAGATCCAATGAAAATAGTAGGTACAATCCTCTTCAGTTTGTTTACGTTGAATTAAGAATACGCATTACAGATGGTGTTGGTTAGTTTTTTTTTTTAATTTATTTAGCTCTGCCTATACCAAAACATAATCCATACAAAATATTCTTATATCTATAAAATATATAAAATTATGTATGGTTTAATGACATAATTTTAGATGACACATAAAATATTATGTAGGTACATAGAAAGCCAACGTTAATTATTGTACAAGCTTGTAAATTCTAATGTGTAAAGCACCTAAACAGTAATGTCCCTAGGCAAAGTGCCGCCCTTAGACAGACTTAGAATGGCGCCCCTTTCATTTATAATCTCAAATTTTATGCAAAATTGTCAGGTGCATACCCACATATGTTATCATCTTAAACTACATAGCAATTATTGTAACAAAAATCTTGAAAAAATGACGTAGGTACACATAACCTACGATGAATTAGAACACTAAGCCAGGTACTCATTAGCGAGCCATAACTGTGACCGTTGCAGATAGTAACTAGTATGGACACCAAATAATTAGTTCGTGAACCTAATATATTATAATTATTTCGCATCTAGAGTTGGTTACAGTGTCTGGAACGGTTACAGTCACGACTCGCTAATGGGTACCCGGCTTTACTACGAAACATAGGTACTTCCAAACAGCGGTGGCCCCTTGTGATGTTTTAAAACTATGGTGTCGGTACTTTCTAATGAAGCGACCGCATCGCCCCCTTGTAATGATCGTCGCCGTTCCTCCATTTGCCGCTCTTTATATTTACATAACCAACGTATGACTTGCCTACACCCACGGGATGTCACTGCCCCTAAATGTGCAGAGAAAACTATTAATATCCATATATATATATATATCACATAACTACAAGATATAATTAATAAAGCATAAAAATAAAGGTTACATGTAAGTTGTACGTATGCAGTTCATCGTGTGACACTTATTCGTGCGCCGCAGTACGTGAAACATGAGTTCGTATAACATTTTATCAAATGACGAGTTCTTCGTTAAACATTTCACCGTGGAATACATTTGTACGTATGTTACAAAATGCGGCGACAGTTTGCAAATAGTACTGTTCCAATTAGATTAACCCTAACCTAACATAACCTAATCTAGTAAAGACATCTCCACTTGTTGTAGCATACGTAAAAATATACTCCACGGTGAAATGTTCAACGAAGAACTCGTCATTTGATTAAATGTTACACGAACTCATGTTTCACGTACTGCGGCGCACAAATAAGTGTCCTGCGGTGAGCTGTTTACGTAGGTACAAATTTCCGAATACGGAAAATAAAACAATCAAACTGCATTATATTTTAAACATAACATATAATATATGATCATGTATCATTAATAAGATACAATTTAATATATTAATGAAAACATTGTAAAATATATGCCTACAATCATATTATACAACTAGACATAAATTGCAAAATATAGAGATGTGAGTAAAAATACAAACAAAATTATACTTGTCTTACTAACTTCCATAGGAACTTACTTTGGTCGTGTAACTCGGCCGATTCACCATTGCGTATAGATAGATACAGCTTAAAGCTTTCGAGAGAGAAGAGACTCTTTTCCAGTGCGCACTGGCCCCGTGCAAAGAGATGGAAGGGGGCTGGGGTAGGCAAAAGTTTACAAAAAGACTTTCTTCTTAAAATGTAATTTCATTAAGGCCTATCTAACTGATGCTGTGGATTTTCAGTCAGGGCAAATTATTTTGTTTATTTGTACACACCAAGAAAAGCATTCAAATTTATTCTTTTACTCGAAATCATTTATTTCCCTTGAGGATTATTTATTTTCTTTTCTCCTTTGTGTTTGTGTTTAATTAGCTGGAAATATTAAGTATCATTTCGCAAGATTTCTTCCAGTAAATAATAGATCACGAATAATGTTAAAGAATGTTTTATCTACCTATTCTTAAATCAATATTGACTAGCAAATAGTTTTTTTTATTATATTATTATTATTTTTTTCGCGAATGAATACGTAATTTAACAGATTTGTGCAATGTGCAAAGAGAGAACAATGCAATATTACTAATTGAACACTGTCAAGTCTTGTGTAGGTCTACATGTAATAAAATATAATTTAATTCAGATATATTGTAAGTACCTACAAGTCCATAGTCCATGGCCCCCACATCCTGAAGTGGGCCAGGATCTTTTTCGGGCCTCCATACCTATCGCTAAGGTTAAAGACAGTGTGATAACTCTAAAACAGTGTTTTCCAAATGGTAAAATTAAAGATATTCGTTGTATATTTAGCGATATTTAGTGATATTTTATTATTACCACGTTTTTCTTAGCTCGTATTCTTGTTTGGTCGGTGGTTGTTTATCCAGTACAAATTTTGCAATCGATTGTTAACTAACTTCCCGACTAGCTAGACATTTCAAACTTTTAGAATATATCAGAACACGATGCCAATGCATTCTTTTAATACTTTTAGCCATCTTTAAGTAGAATTGAATTAATTTTCAGTTAATTCTGTTTTGTATGAAAAGTTATTTCGTAAGAAATCCGTAATCCAATCCACTATTATTGGTTGCTAAGTGGGTGGTCCTAGCAACTAAATTATTAATATATACGTGCGTTACTATGGAAATCAAAATTACATTTCAGTATTCTATATGTGTTTGTTTGTATGTTTGTTGCAAAATAGCAAAAAAATGATTTGTTGACAATTGCCTTATTTGTCCTAAATTATTAAATACATAGAATAATTGTCAAGTTTATATGATTCAACAGAAAATTTAAAAACGTTGTACATAAAAAGTTCTTTTTATCTTGTAATTATTTGTTATATTTTTTAATACATCTACACTATTACTAGTTAGTTATCGGGTTAGGAATAATAAATTAGTTGTCCAGTATTGACACACCAGTAATCAAAAATTTCATTCCGTATTCACATATTTTTAAATTTTAATACTCTCGAAGTAAAATATGAGCCCCCCTGAGTCTGGACCCCTAGGCTAGAGATTTGTCAGCCTACTCCTTGTGAGGGCCTTGCCCTAGTCTTTTAACTAAAATTTGGAGAGATCCAATCTTCTCAGGAATCAATTATTGTTGTATTGTTAATATCTTGATTTAAAATTTTAAATGACAGTCGAAATAGCTGGATTACATATTTTTAGAAAATTTCGTTACCTACAGTTATAGATAAATCGGTAAAGCACAGCGCCTGAAATCGATGGTTATGGGTTCAAGCTCCCATTCGGTGCAAATATTTTTCTAGTGACTGAACCTACCAAGAAAAATTGTAATGCGGTGGTGTCGCGATTTTTGTTCATATACCTATTATATTTGCCAATATAATTCGGTACGACAACGGGGATGTTGTTGGCCTTTCTTCACCAACCTTCGGCTGAGTGAAGGGGGCCCATGGTCACTGATTTCTGGAGATCCGTCAAACGCTCTTGTAATACTGTCGAGAAGGTAGTTTTGAGAATGTTGTTTACGATTACGAGCCATCCCACTGGTGTTTGTCGATTTATCCATTCTTTTTAGTTCCTTGAGCGAATTGTAGATAAATAATATGAAGAATAATTATAAATTTTATCATTCACGAGGCCGAATGAATAATGTACGAAACTAGTTTTTCTAACTAAAAAACCACCATAAAAATTATTGTGTATGGCAGTAACGTTCCGTGGGGGTAGGCAGATAGAGCGTCACATGGGGGCGGCAGTTACTCGAAGAGCGGCGAATCGAGGAAAATCATTAGGTATATATAGATATGGCTACCTAAAATTGGTAATGACGGAAATATCTTTCCATTAAACATATCAGCTCATCACTTAGAAAAAATGTAACAATTAACATAACACGTTTAACAGGACTGTATTTTTTTGTCGGGTTCGCGATGTGTAGTTTACTTCCGTTTACCTGGGAAGTCACTTCCTTGGTGACCAGAAATGACACGTGCAGATTTTCGAATATATTTGAATTATATGTAAATATATATTTAAAATTTATCCAAATATTTTTGCCAATCACTCGTGAGTTTTGGAAGTTATCAGGTGTATTTTTTCGTATCTGAAACTGTGGACTCGTATTGAAGCAGAGATGGCATCTAAATTAGATTTGGATGACGTAGTTACTGACTATTCAACAAAAAGGCTAGGAAAGTTTATTTTTATTGTAATGTTGTGTAATTTAGTGTTGAGACTATTAATTAATTGTGTATTTATGATAAAAGTAAGATATTGGAGTCATGAAAGGATGATAATGTATAAAAAAATGAGACTGCATTTTGGCGCTGCCTAGGGGCGGAATTTTGTCTAGGGACGTCACTTGTGTATGTCATAGAGTTTATGGAAGAAACTTTTGTTCTGCATCTTGTAAGACAAACTCTTATCTTTTCACTACTCGTGATGTTTTCAATTTATTACACGTATTTTCATAATGTGATACGAAAAGTAAAAGTACACATGAATGATACATACTAGTTTAATTTAAAATGCATAACAAAAGGTCACGGCCGGTTTCTTGTATAAATAAAAAAAATCGTATAGTGTTCAAAGGTATTGTCAGTGTGCATAATATTTAAATTAAAACTAGTTTTACAAATTGGCAATAATTAATTAGATAATTAGTATCTACTGGCGACGACATCTTCTATTTCATACAGCATTGGTAAAATTATTTCGCCGTTTTCAAACGTTTTTGTTTCGCGGCGCCCTTAGCGTAGAAGGAGTTTTCACGACGTCCAAAAATACCACCTGGCTGGCGTGTCCGGAAAATTGTATGTATGCAGTTCACCGTAAAATGTTGTATTGGAAATATATGGCCGTATCACAATCACTGCTAACCTTTTAATTACCACATTTAAATAACACGTTAATTATATCTAATGGCCAACGACTCCAAACGCGCCAGTCGCGGTGTTAGCACTAAATGAGTTAAAGATCGCCTTCTTCTTCTTTTGCCATATCCGCCCCTTAGCTGAAGCATATGGACACCACGCGGCGCTTCCAAGAATCCTTGTCGCTCGCCAGTCTTCTTGCTTCGTTCCAGGTCAAACCAGCATCCCGTAGCTCCGCCGTATACACTCTGTAGATTGTATTCAGCGGCCTTCCAGGACGCTGGAATTCGGTCGGCTTGAAGAACAGTCAAGCCAGGTTGAAGTTGTCTTCTGGCATCCGCAGCACGTGGCCGAGCCAGGTCCAACGTCGCCTCTTCACTTTCAGCGTGATGAGAGGCTGCTTGGTGCGTTCTTTTATCTCCTCGTTGCTCCTAAAGTCATACCACCGCACACCCAGTATTCGTCGCAAACATCTGTTTTCGAAGCTCAGTATACGGTTGCTCTGAGCCTTCGTAAGGTGCCATGATTCGCTACCGTAAAGCAACACCGTCAGAATGCAAGCGTCGAATAGGCGGCATTTGGTTTTGACCGAGTACAAAGTAGTACCGAGTCCCAGACATTCCGCATCGAGTTGAATGTAGCTCCAGCCATTCCCATTCGGATAGCGAGCTCTTTCTGCAATATGCCATCTCCCGTGATGTGTACCCCCAGGTACTTGAAGCTGTCGATGCTCTCGATGTTTTGTCCGTCGCTAATCAGAGGGAAATCTGGATCTGGATCAGGACAGGTGCTATTACACAAGACGATAGGTCGTATAGTATTGACATAAAATTCATGTCTAAATAAAACACGGTTTTTGTCGGTTTACACTTTACAGGAAGCCAGCAGCAAACAAATTTTGAAAAAGTCGATATACTGGATTGTTTGTTAGGTTAGGTGTTTTCATTCTTGAATTCATGAATTTTGCCAAAATCAGCTATGAAAAATGAATTATTGTTCATATTGAATCTAATTAAATTGGAGACCGTATAGTGTAGGGTCATCTCTTTCCGATTAGAAAGCTCACGGCGAACTGTGCCACGGTGAAATGTTTTACGTACAATTTACATGTAACCCCCCGGCTGGATGGATGGCCATATCATTCGCCACGTAGTTTCTCAAATACTGCAATCAAACTCTACCTACACAGTGACACGCCTAGTAGACCTAAGCAGACTCAAAATACCTACCGTCTCTTTTCTTTTTAGCTTCCAATTTTATTTAAATTATTTTCCCACGTAGGTATTTACACATACTTCATTTTAGTGTTTTGACCAAATAATGTTGACTATAAATAGAAGGTCCCTTTTTCATTTTTTTTACATATAGCTAGTGAACCTTACAAATTATTAATTTAAGAGGTCCACAACATGACACTTAGAAGAAAAGAAATATTAATAAAACAGTATTATACGAAAAAAAAGAAATAGATCAGCATTAAACAGTAGAAAAGTATAAATACAAAAACATTATATTAAATTAGATTCAAGTACAAAGTGTACTTCACACCAAATGTGCTAAAGCAGACCCTATTTTAAGGATTTATAAAACAATGCCCATTTACACTCATACTCACGCAGGTGGAATATGTCAATATCCTAAGTGATTTGGTTAAACAGAGTTATTGCCCTCCCAATTGGAATTACCAATGGTAGGTTAGTTCTGCACCTTGGGAGCGCAAACAATGGATGCCCTAATTATCAGAGACACACAAGCCAATACCACCAAGAATGGCAGAGTTTCCATTTACGCCACGTATTAGTCGGAAAAATATGTAGCTAAATAAAGATCCCTTCTAAACCTACAGAGCCTTTTAAATACATACGTTATTAAAATTTCTTAGAAAACGCATGAAGCACGATTAAGTTGAAAAACTCCACAAATATTTACATCACTTCCGATTTTCTTATTTACGTAATGCCTGTAATTTTTTATGTTCATTGTGATTACTTACTCGAGTGTAGGTAGTTGTGAACAGTTTTACACGTGTTTTTCATGATTTTTCAACTAAATAATAATGCTGAAGTGTAGTTTAATGTATTATTGGCTGCTTTTTTTTTTACTAATAGTGATGGATTGTCTTTTCGTAAGTTCTGCAAATTAGCAAATAAATGTCATATCAGTAGTGTGAGCTTAATTCTCATGGTGGGGGCTGATAGGGCTTTAGCCTGGGGGGCCTGGCATGGGTTGGTCGACCAGTTAAGTGACATAAACATACATCGGAAATTTGCTCTAAAAGTAAAAAAAGTCGCCTGTTATTTACTTGGGGACTATAAACATTTACAAATATGTGTCTATGTGATGCAATTCTATGTGTTATAATGATAGAAATAATGAAATGATAATTCACGCGTAGAAATTTATTTTAGTTATTTGTAGTGTGTTTCCAGACTAATAAAAATGGATATTTATCAAATAATTATATTGAAGGGTCGCATCTTGACTTCCACAAAAAGAGATCACGATTCGTGATCAGTACTTCATAATAGAATGCCGAGCGCCAACAACTCTATAATTCAGGTGGATTTATTTAATAATACTTAAAATCGCTTAAAATATACGGAATACCCTTAACTTTACCTTGGATTTGGCCATTGGAGACTACCGTTTAGGGAACACTAGTAGAAAATCACGATGTCGTTAACCTTAGTGATATGTATGGGGGCCCACCAAACATCATAGCCTGAGAGCCCGCTTCAGGAAGTGTGGGGCATGGAAGTCCTCTACACATGTACCTTCAATTCGAGGTCACTACTAACTTAATCAGTAGACCAGACGACTGTTTTGCTTCAATTTCATCCATTGAGTTTCTTATCTCTATGAATAAGTTTTTTTCAACAGCTTTGGTTTAGCCGCTATCGAAACAATATGCAAAAATTGTTTGAAAGTCTTTTACATACATCTACAAACTCAATATATAGTGCCGCAAGTGAATTAAATATCAACAAATGATGTTATTCGCATTCCTTGCTTAATTTTTCACCACAAGCACCAGATGACCTGCTTACCCACTTGGGATTACTGAAGCTACCCTTAAGAAACTAGTTGCAAATCGGAGATAGGTGCTGTTTTATTTCATATGAGGAAACATTGAAGATTACAAACTGATATACCTTGAACATTGAATTAAGATTATCTGGAATTAATTTTCCAACATGGCGAGGTGATCCAGGGCGTCGCAGCGCATACTTTAAATACCACTGAATATATAATTAAAACATATTAAATAAATAAAAATATTCATATAATTCTAATCACACAGCTGGCAGTGGTGGTTTTTCTCATTGCCGAAACGTTTCTCTCGAAGTATTGTTGGATCAAATAGAAAAATAATATATTCACTGTATTTTTTTTGGCGATACAACCCCATTGATGAAATATCTACCCTTTTGAAGGTTTAAAAGTGTCATTGCGTTTCATTTTCGAATCTGTGTCGCGTTCTGCAAAGAATATCGGCGGTGGTGATCATCAAGATTGTTGGCTCCCCTTTACGTCAGTTCGATCTAAATAGATACAAAATGGGTCGGGTTACGGTGAGAAAGATCTTCATATGGAGTTTACTGTAAGTACCTTTCACAAGTGTTTTTTTTACGTATAACTACGTCTTTGTACTCGGTAATGGTGTCCATAAAAAAATTACATTAGAATAGCATATAACTTAAAAAAAAAATACAATTTTTGATTAACTATTTCTTTTATTCAACGAATAATTCACAAGATTTAATAATGTACCATTCTAATTATTGAATATAATATATAATTTTGAAAAACACTTATGAGAAAATATCTTATAACCAATAGAAACAATATTTTCCTTATTCGAACTTGCTAATCTTTCAATAAGATTTTTTCTATTGGTTATAATATATTTTAAAGTAAGACACCCGGCAGGAATCGAACCTGCATCTCTTGGGTTTACGTCTCGTCCGCGCATTGTCCACTATGCTACTAGGTGATATACTAATTACAACAAATTTTAACTATTGATATTTTATAATACCTATTCATCAGTGCTCTTCCAAATCAAGCTACTATTGGCAATCGGGTTTTGTTTATTAAATAAAAGTAGGTACCTACTACTTTAATTACTAACCGACGTCACGGATCTCTCCAATATTTTATGATGTAACTTACTCGAACTTGCTAATAATTTTAATTAACTATTTCTTTTATTCAACGAATAATTCACAGGATTTAAGAATGTATCATTCTAATTATTGAAAATACATAATTTTGAAAAACACTTCTTTCAAAAAGATTTTTTTTATTGGTTATAATATATTTTCTCAGAAGTGTTTTTCAAAATTATGTACGTTTAAAAATACGATTGTTGGAGCCCTCTGTCGATACACATCAGACTTAAACCGGTCGGACCCTCGGACTTGGTGTGACGGGTGGGGGAAGATACGACTCGATAACTCTGTTCCAATGGCCATTTTATGCTTCGTGAGATCACAATCAATCCGAACGATTACATTGTAAACTGTACATTTATTCAATAAGAAAAACATTCTTTTATATTTTTTTTCTTTTATTTAGCACAGAATTGTTGACAAGGAGATATAGTAAGTTATACGACCATAAATTCTCTAACTCAATTGGCTAATGTTTTTTTCATTACGCGCGTTAACATCATTTTACTCCCTACTTCAATTATAGTTTGTCAATTTATGGCTACGGCCGTATGTCGTAGTTTAACCACTGGGGAATGCCAAAAGAAATGGCGTATTTTAAAAAAAACACTCCCTTATTCTTAGGTCAATAATTATTATAAAGCAATCATTATTCGTAGGATATTTATCACACTTGAATGGTCAAAGACATAGCTTATAATTAGTATCTTTAGAATTATCTTCAAATGTGTTAATCTTGCCATTTTTTGAATAATAAAATGCCTAATTCTTGTCAAATTTGGGATCACAGAGATTATCAATATATTTTTTTATTGTGAATATTTCGCTATAATAATGTCGATATAAATTATACTGATGGTTTTATAAATGCGTTTAAAAATTATTAAATGTAAAAAACCTTAACACCACTGCACATTTATGTACTGAAATATGACTATATTCTAAAACATTAGTGCGAGAGCTTTAAAAGAATACTATATTTTATGTAATAAAAATACTTTATGCAGTCATCAAATGTTTAAAATAAATATAAAGTAAATAATAATAAGGCTACAAGATTATATACATAGATTATCTACAACGTTTAAGGTATGTCCACGATCATGCTATGAAAATAGAACAAAAGCTCCATTTTGACTCACGCTGAGCATGTCCCCCCTTAATAAATACTTTTTTTGTACTTGATAGAAATACAGAATACATATAGAATACTGAAATGTCATTTTGACATTTCATATTGATTTCCATAGTAACGCACGTATATATTAATAATTTAGTTGCTAGGACCCCCTTAGCGACCAATAATAATGTTTTACTTTTTACGAATTTTTCCCAAAATAACTTTCCACACAAAACAGAATTAACTGAAAATGAATTCAATTCTGCTTAAAGGTGGCTAAAAGTATTAAAAGAATGCATTTTCGTCCTGTTCTGATATATTCTAAAAGTTTCAAATGTCTAGCTAGTCGGGAATTTAGTTGAAAATCTTCAATCGTCCAATATAAATCATGGACAAACAAGAAAAAATTTGTACTGGACAAACAAGAATACGAGCTAATAAAAACGTGGTAAATTAGCGTGGAGCAAAAATAAAACCCCCAAAAAATTGCCAATAAGATAATTATCGGGTTTAATCCGTTTAGCTGGCGAGGAAATCGCCGAAGGGTTAATTGAATCCGTCCACCACCGTGCTGGGGAGGTTAACCGGCGTAGCAGGGCTGCCAAAAAGTGTGAAGGGTAAGACAAAGCTAAAAAAGCCAAAAAAGTGTGAAAAGACCCTGCCCGTAGGTACCTGGGTCTGCCGGGGTTGTTAATACATAATACACATGCTTAATTATTTTGTAAACAGATTAATATATTTGAACGTAGTTGTAAAATTAGCTCTTCATATATATTTTCAGCCGGGGTCGATCCACTGCTGGATGAAGGCCTCCTCCACTCTTCTCGGTTCCTTGATTTTCTCTGCCACGTACTTTCATCAAACCTGACAATTTCGTCTATCCAGCGGGTTTTGGGGGGCCCCTGTGGCCGCTTAGTGCCCCTCGGGTACCACTGAATGACTGTATTCATTCATTTCCGTTCGCCGTGCGATATGTCCACCACCATTTCATCAATTTGGCGACCTCTATCACATCTCTCACTCTTGTTTGCTTCCTTATCCATTGGTTTCTTTTGCGGTCTTTACGCGTTATGCCCAACATGCACCTTTCCATGCCACGTTGCGCAACTCTCAATTTTTGGATCTCTCGTGTGTTGAGAGTCCATTTTTTGCAAGCATACGTTAGCACTGGTTGAATACTTTACTTTTCAGGCATATTGGAAGGTCGCTCTTATTCCTTTTTCAAGCTCTTCATATACCTATTACAATCTACGTTCATGTTTACTTACTATGAGTTACTGCTGTTCTATCCCGATAGTGCTTCTGATGTTGTCGTGATGTTACGTTATAAAACACAGTGTAAAATTTTCACCATTATTAACATTTATATTTATTTACCTATCTACTTACGTAAACAAATATTTTTTTATATTGCCGTCTGATAATGTTAATACGAACACAATCTAACACTTTTCTTTTTCTTTCGACCATGTCCGATTCTAATAGGATCATATGGGCCTCCGCAGAGTAGAGGTTTGTTCAACAGATTTTGTTTTTTACGAGAAATTGATGTCAGCCACTTGCTCAACCTATTAGGTCCATACCCTGACGTAACGCTTAAGCCTCGCGGCCACCGTGGGGATTTTTTTTAACTTTTTGGGTCTACAATAATAGTTTTCTTTTATACGTACATATTATCATTTACCCGATGGCCGGAAAGGCTATCCGTTGCCTTTGATTTTTATGAAGTAAATCGTGACGATTTTCCCTCACACATCAGCGGAGTTCACTCACAGGACATTCTGTGCGAAGGCTTAAAAAGTCGCTTGATTATTGAAGATGAATGACATATTTTTAGAGTCGATAAGAACGGAGCAAATAAGAACCGCTCTTTAGAATTGTGTTAGTAAAAAAATACAATAATTGCAAGATACTCGTAAAAAGAACTTTTAAATACAATGTTTTTATATTTTCTGTTAAATTATTATGCTCAATATGCTAAAACTTGTACTTGATATGAAGTAAATAAAAAACAAACAAACACACAAATATAGAATACTGAAATGTCATTTTGACATTTAATTTTGATTTTCATAGTAAAGCACGTATATATTAATAATTTAGTTGCTAGGACCACCCCCTTAGCAACCAATAATAGTCTTTTACTTTTTACGGATTTTTCTGAAATAACTTTCCATACAAAACAGAATTACGGGGTTAGTTATTTCTCCGGGTCAGGGCGCCGCTGTGATGTTGATAACCCTATTCGGCAATCAGGTCTGGCGAATTCGTAAAATCGCGAGCCATTCAGTCCCTTGTTAGATGCCAGTAGTGAATGATGCCGATGGAGTTCTGTTTACCTTGAATAATAATAATACCACTAGAACGCGCTACTAAAATAGTACGGGAAAAAAAATAAACAACGAGGAGTCTTTACGACGGATTTTTTTCCCGCGCGATTTGTACGGATGTGCTGCTTCGTGTCGTAATTATTTTCCCAGAACGTGAGTATTTTTTAAAAATATTAATTAATTTAATAACAGAAACACGTCGCCTTCTTCATCGCATTCTATACATTATAATAATTATTACCACTTGCAATATTTGTATTCTTTTTTATTGCAACATTTATCCGTGGAAAATAAATTCAAATAACAATATAGAACGTTATTGACAAGCCGATAAAATGGTAATTTTCTTTTGTAATTTATTTTGGAAATTTTATATGACATTAATTAGACAGATTTGTGTTTATTGTTTACTATAATTGTGTCTTTAAAATTAAGTAAAATACAAGAATCATATTATACATGTACAGGTATTTATAATATATTAGTGGAATACTTGTTTTTTTGCATATTTCAATTGTTGATAAATAGTAATTTGACTTTTTTATAATGATTAGGAAACATTCTTGAATATTTATAACATTTGCTTATTATAATACTAGCTTATTTTTATAATAATAATATCCAAATTAATTATTATTTTTATATTCACGACTATAAATATTATTGTTATCGATGGAATTTATATAATATATTTGCAAAAAGAAAATTGCCAAATTTCTATGAAACTTGTGGAAGTGTTTTTCTACGTATACTATGTATGTATATTCCACTAACAAAAGCTACTTACGTACGTAAGAGCTTTTGATTGATCATTCACCAATTAGCAATTAATTAGATATTATTAAGCAGACGTCGGATTATTTACTGTGATATATAATATATTACATTGAAATCTTAATACATACCTACTCTATATTACATATCAATTTAATAATTTCCAATATTTGGCATTTGAGCACTGAGCTTTTTAGGGGAAGGGAAGCTTTTTAACAGACGTTAAACTAGTATTAATATTGTTAGCCATTTGATCATTCGAATGTATAATAATATACACATTGATTATAAAACAACAGTATGTGAATAATTACCGATGACGGTATACGAATCCATGACCCACAGGACAGGAAGCAACAATTATTATAGCCACTGCTACGGTATGATACTGTAAAAAGAATTAGTTATATTTATTATAGGTAGGTAATGTACCTAAATGCTTTAGCCCTTTATTACTATCTTAAAATAATTTTATTGAAATGATTAATTATGATATTAAGATACACGTCAATACTAATTAAACATTATAAAAATTCTCTTTATTTATATATGTATTTAAAAAATGTTACAATCATAATTTATAATAATTTAAACATTAATAGTATACTACAACTACAATTAGCCGGTTTTATTGATAATTTAAAAAATACTAGGAATATTTTCCAAATAAAATATATTAAATTTATTATTATAGTAAGTAATAAAGTTTATCAATAATAAAAAAAAACATGTCCACATATTATAATAAAACCACATAGGTATAATTTACTAAATGCTACATTGTAATATTTTTAATGATTTGATTAAACAGTAAAATTTCAGTAAATAATTTTTTTTAACACAGTTTACATACCAATACTATTCTTAATGACACGCTAGATAGAATACCTCCCCCAACTCTCCTGCGAGATATATGCAGACTGAATTATATCTTTGAAGTAACCAGGTACTCCTCCGAACGACACTCACCAGTTTTTTTCCCCGCTAAATGACGCTCAATTTCCGCCTCCAATTTTAGCACAGACTGTCCTCATTGTCAAAACGTTTCAAATCCCAACAGGCAAAAAAATGTAAAAATATTAGTTATATAAGGAATAGGGACATAATTCTATAAGTAGATATATAAAATAAATTCATGTCTATATTTATAACTTTATTGCATTGAATAAAAAAGTATTTGGCCAATATATGTATAAAAATTTTATCCCTTGTTTCGAGTTTTTTATTAATTGACTTTTAATATTACACTCATAGTTGTCATAATAACAATATTTCGCACCTTCTAAAGGAAAGTGACATAATATTAAAATATTACAAATTTACGTTTTTTGGCTCAAGAAAACGAAAAATAAATACCCACACAAACTCCACACGCCGATCCACAGCGACTGGTGAGCGCTAGTATCTTCTTTATATTGGTTTTTCATTGACTGCCATCTATCCAAAACTGTCACAATCCAAAATGTGTTTTTATTAGGTGGCCGAATGCATTGCCATCGGACAATGGCGCAAACGGAACTTCAGTTAGACTTTTATACTATTCTGGTCGAAACGTCAACACAGCCATATAGGGAATTAAAAATCCTCCCCACCTTGCTTTCATAATATATATGCCCGCACCCCACGCTTCATTCATTTTACTCTACATAATACTATTATGTATATATATATATATATATATATATATATATATATATATACTGCTAATAATAATTATATATAAACTGTACCGTAGTGAATGACAAGATTTTCAATAAAAATGACAATGTGACAGGTTGAGCGATTAATGCAGCACATATTGAAATCGATTTATGAAGAAAACAACATATTTTGAATTATGGCAGTTTTCTTTTTAAATAAGACTATAGTTATCGCAACAATTCTCAAGAAAATAATATCAGTCATACGATTATAATTTTTTCCCTTTCTTTTAGATTTAGACGTATAATTTCCATTAAAAGTTCTCAAAAAAGAGGTGTTGAGGTGATGGTTGAAATAATTATTTGATTGTATATTTTATAAAATATGCAGTGATGGATTTAGGGATGTGATGTGTGCAAGTGATTTTGAGCCCTCTTCACCATGAAAATATAAATAAAAACAATAAATCTCATGATTTATCTAAAAAATAATTATTATTGAGGATGACATTACATGACACATACTCACGCACTGGCGAAGGGTAGATAAAAGCTATTAAGATGCAATATAAATAGTGCACACTAAACTTTGTCAGTCATACGTATTTGTTTTCATTGAACTAAGGCTACAATATGCAGATAGCGTTGGTTAGTTTAAAAAAATAATTAAAACCTGTGTAACCATGCCATAATAGATAATAGTCAAAAAATAGTTGTATATAATTATGTATATAAAAATAAATATTCAAAATTATGCCATTAAATCATGCATAGTTTTAGATATTTTATTGATGAAAGAATATTCTTTATGTATCATGATTTGGTTTAGGCAGGGTTAATGAATTAAAAAAAAATATCCAACACCATCTCTAATATGTATTTGTAATTCAACGAAAACAATTAATAAGTATGACTGAAAAAGTGTGCACTATTTTTGTCAGATCGCCCATACGATACCTAAACTATTATGGTTTGGGAAGGCGGGGTTTAATTGATTTTTAAAAACTAACCAACACTAACAGCAAATTGAAGTCTTGGTTCAATGCAAACAAACATGTAAGACTGTCAAATTTTAGTGTGCACTATTTATGTCGGATCTTAACAGCCTACCTCCACCCTTCGCCACTGAGTCACATAGTAATCATAGTGGCTTATTATTTGTTTTTGTGGTTATGTCAGAGCCCTAAAGACATAGACATTTTCAATGATAGGCAAATATAAAATTATTTATGTTTTTTATTTTTTTTACTTTTCTCTAGTGAGGGTTATATTTGTTATAATGTGAATCCCATATTGTGAAAGTCCTGAATTTAGATTTATCATGTCCACAATGTTTTGTTTTCTTAAATAAATAATAACTAATTCACAGGGATTTTATTATGGTTTGGGTAATATTTTAGAATAAAATTGAAAGATATACATATGATCCTCTTAGATTAGAGGTATTATGTAATTAAGGTACTGGGGATTAAAGGAGTACACACGTGACACATGACTTAAAAAATAAATGAGTGAAGAGCAGCTTTCATTCCACAAAATATTAATTTACACATATTGTAACATGATTAAAAATGCAACTGTTTTATAATATGAAAAAAACATAACAATTTTATTTCGAACATTGGAATTTATCCCATTGAGTCTTGTATACAATGTCGTTATTGTTTTCATAGCAACCGTATCAAATTTGAATATTTTGGGCTGTCCTTCCTTCTAACACTAAAAACATACAAAAAATATCTCATTTAAGAACATTGAAAGCATCTAGGTACATATTATCAGGTGCAATTTCCATTGACGCAGATTTTAAAATGGCGCCTCGAAATAATTTTATTCAAACCGGTCAAACAATTAAAAAAATATAGCATAATTTTAAAAACAAACATAAATATGGGCCTCCACAGACTAGAGATTGTATTAACAGATTTTTGTTTCTAAGAGAAATGTAAGTTAGCCACCTTCTCAACCTATTAAGTCTATTCTTTGGGTTAAAACACACATTGAAAAACAATATGCCAATTTTCCAGACAATGGATTTGAACCCGGGACTGACGACATAATTAAACCGACACGTTAACGCTCGGTCAAAGTGGGCGTAAAAAATACAAATGAAATTCGGTATTTTAGTTATTTTTCTATTTTATTTAAACGTCTGTACTAATAAGATTGATATAGACCAGGCTTTCCCAAAATTTTCCTGTGTCGCAAATCCTGAAATTTTAACGAAACACCTTGTTAATTTTGTAGGGTAGGTAAATAATACACATAACGATATATAAAAATATATTTGGTTAAATTATTTTTAAAACATCATAAAAATATGTAAATGAAGTTCTTAATGTCTTCGATGACTTTGGGTCTTTGAATAATTGGAAATCTTCTTGTTATTAGCACTATATTAGAAAGTTGAATTCTTACTTCCTGCTTCTTATAAATATGTCGTACCAAGTAAACGAATGTAAAACAATAATACTTAGCTTGTTTTGACATACTGGGGGGTACCTTCTGATAAATTCTCGGCACCCACTCAAGCTCTGCGGAACATAGTTTGGGAAACCTTTTATATGACTGTCATAGTAATTACTTTACTTTATTTCGATAATCTAATAGATTTATATAACTGTTGTTTAGAACGTGCGAATCTGCAAAGCAAAAATCACATACCTACACACCTGTCGAAATCAAGTTTTTGTTTGATAACGAATATCTCATTTCAATATGTGTTTTTATGAATGACGTTAAATTATTAATATTCATGACTTTATAAAACGGTCTCCTGTTTTGTTGTTATCTAGAATTATTTTAATTTAATAATCTAGAATTTGAAAATTAGATTTATTGTTATAAGCATAAGATGATTATTTATTACTAGGCTTAGGATTCTTAGGTATTTAAATATTTTTTTGAGCGACCCTTCAACAAAGTATCGAAAATATCTATCTGTTTCAGACAATTTTGAAACATTTAAGCCTTATTTGTTAGCACCTATTTTTACATATTTTTGGATAATTACATATTTTTACATATTCTAGGTTTAAGCATATATTTTCACATAAACACAAAATTAATTAACACTAGTAAACACAAATAAAATGTTAGAATCATCTCCAAAGTCACTACTTTTAGTGGATCAAATTAATATTTTAAATACTGCTGGTACAATAAGATTAAATAGTGTTTTAAATAAAAATACTGGACTTCAAACGCTGCAAACGTAGCTAACGATATTTATAATATTTTATATTATGTTATAACTTATAACCCTGACACAAAAATGGAGCGCATTAGTTTCTTTATTGTATTACTACTTGAAAATACATAATTTTGAAAAATAACAGAAACCTACTATTATAATACAGATAAAATCCAAGAAAATAATGTTAGATCGAGTGTTAATTAATCATCTTTAAATTGTTGAATAATATATCAAAGAATTACGAATTATGAATATAAATACTTTGGTTAATTAATTAAAAAATACATAATTTACATTACCGGTATTAAATGTAAAATTAAATTCAATTTGCGATTACCATAAAAATATAAAAGAGTCTTTAAAATAAATAAATTACTTATATAAAATAATACAGATTTTTTATTACTGATTATTTCAAAACTGCATTTTTAGATCTGTGTTTGTATCGTATTGAAGTAGCGATATTTCCTACTAACCTAACCGATTACTAAACATATTTAAACTATTTCTGATATAAATAACTAATTATTTTTCAAATAGGTACCCGCATAATTTTGAAAAACCTCAGTAAACAAACATACATAGACGTTAGAAAAATGTTCTAAAACAGGTTAGGATAATTGGTGACATGTAAATTGTACGTATAACATTTCACCGTGGCACAGATAGATTCACACGTTGATTCAATATGAACATTAATTAAATTTTCATAGCTGATTTTGGCAAAATTCATGAATTTAAGAATGAAAACCCAACCTGTCAAATAATTTAGTATATCAGCTGTTTTCAAAATTTGTTTGCTGCTGGCCAGCGCTCGAAATGGAAAAGTTTACGAACCGGAGCGTTCGACAAATTTTCTGAAGATATTTACATAATCATCAAATCGTATGTGTATTTTATAAAAACAAGTGTGTCAGATTTTGTATTCTATGGCCTATCTAGCTCAGAAGGTCAACATATTTTGTCCACGAGACGGAGCGATAAAATTTCACGAGCCGGAACGGCACCACGGTGCGTTCCGTTCTATTTCGAGCCCTGCTGCTGGCTTTCTGTTGTCTAAACCGACAAGAACCGTGTTTTATTTAGACACGAATTTTATGTCAGTATTACACGACCCAAAGAGGTTGGACGGTCTTTAATATACGGCCATTTATTTCCGATACAACATTTCACGGTGAAGTGTGATACGGCGAACTGCATACGTACAAGTTTCCGGATACGAGAATAATTGGGACACAAAACTCACATCTTTTCACTGTCCGGATGACTGCTCTAGTTTGGCCTTCCTTTTTAAACATGTCCGATCCTAAGAAGATCATATTATGGGCCTGGAGTGGAGTTTTGTATTAGCAGATTCATACTCTGACTCATGACATTTTAAAATTTTTTGTCCATTCAGTAATGGATAATACACGTAATACTTTTATATTTTTTTACAATTAGCAATATTATTAATCTTTAAAATTATTGAAATTTCTACGATAAATCAATTCTTATAAGTGAAATATAAACAGTGTTTAGATATTCGTAAAAATCATGTTGGCATTCAAGAAAGAATTGCACTGTATCGTTTGTATGCATATATGCGTTCTATTGCGCGAACAGTGTCACAAAAATATAAGTAGTTAGTTATATCGATTTAATTGTAATAATTATCATTCCAATAAATGATTAGAATGCATTAATTAATGGTTAACTTCTTTTCAAATATGTATGTTTGATCTTTCTTTTTGATAAATAGATCTTTATTATAGCTCTCTTTTATTCACAGCTTTCTCACAAAAAAGTGTATCACTCCTGATACACATCTATTGTTGTGTGAGAATATTTAATAAAATCTTTTTCAATTCACGCTAAAATAAAATTGGAAATTTTTTTTTTTTCTTTAAAATAGAAAACATGCATTTTTATTGGTGGTATTATTCACCGCATTTCATTCATAACATTCCTACCTCTAACTAAACTATGTTGGCAATATCTTAAGACAGCTGAGACTATTAATTTACAGCGTATTTCAAAAAGTTACACGCTTTATACATTTAAATGACGAAGCCAAAGATCAACGTAAAAGAATATCATTAAAAAAATACAATGTTACTTATATGAATCATGCTTGGAAGATACATATTATTTTCGTTAGGACGAACGAATCTCTCTAATCACACTGTATCTGCACATTTATTATGTATACGCAATAAAAATAAACATTTCATTTCTCAGTGTACTGAATAATATGATGATATTATCAATTATTCTGAATTCTGTGAATTTGCTGTAAATACATACACGTTTGAAGTATAATTAAATGAGCTGTAGGCACTACGTCTTAAATTGGTGTAGAGTGAAATGCGAGAGAGCTTTAAGCTGTGATTAGTAAACATGACAACAACTTTACTGGCGACAGAATGTTTTTGATTGATGTGATCATATCATTATTCAATAATATTAATTTGAGTTATAACAATAGTAATATCATCGGTAAATTGGTAGTAAAATACACATTATATTTAAATACTCGGTATATTTCTATATTTTATTTTCTTCTTCTTTGGTGCTACATGCCGTGGTGGTTATTAGTCGCCTCAAGCAAACTCCTACTCTCTAACCGGTTCTCTACTTTTCTTCCACAGTCGACTATTCTTAACGGTTGCAGATTTCTTTGTAGGTCATCAAGAAATCTTCCCGCACCAATTTGCATTCTGGTTCGCTAAATATGAGGGCCGTTTTCTCGGTGCTGGATACTATCAGTGACGTCCCGTGGGGGTAGGCAAATTGAGCATCGCTTGGTGGCGGCAGTTACTTGAAGGGTGGCAAATCGAGGAGAATCATTAGGTATAGGTATGTAGAAATAGGTACCCAAACTTAGTAATAACGGAAATATCTTTCCATTAAAAAAATCAGCTCACTGCTTCGAAACAAAATGTATTAATTAACATATAAGGTTTAACAGGACTGTAATTTTTTTTGTCGGGTGTGCGTTGTCTAGTTTACTTCCGTTGTCTTTGAACGTCACGTCCTTGATGTCCAGCAATGACACGTGCAGATTTGCGAATTATATTTGAATTATAGGTAGGTACATACTTACGTAATTAATTTATCCAAATATTTTTGCCGGTCACTCGCGACTCTTGAAAGTTGACAGGTGTATTTTTAAATGTATCTGAAACCGTGGACTTGCAATACTGTCTATTGAAGTGGACATGGCATTTCAATCAGTTTTAGTTGTACTTATATATTCTTTAGTAATGTATGGATACAACACATTTCTTAGATATTGGAGTCATGAAAGGATGATAAAAAATACTGTATTAAAAAAAATGGGACGGTATTTTGGCGCTGCCTATGGGCGGCATTTTGTCTAGGGACGTCGCTGGATACTATTGCTATCAGCATACATAAAGCAGCCAAGCCACAATTTTGAAAAAAAAATAGTTATTGTGATTTCCATAATCTCACATGTTTGTTTTACGTTCTGCACAAATCAGCCAAGCTGCTGTCATACAAACATTTCATATAAATGCGTTTTAAAGATTTTACAAATTGCAGAATATGACTTTTTCGATCTGCATAAAGCATCCAAGCTGCTGTCATACAAAAATGTCATATGAATGCGTTTTAAAAATATGCCATTTTCGATCTGCAAAAAGCAACCGTATGATAATATTATGTACCTAATTATTAAAATCCTAACTGTGTAAGGTGTGTTTTTCTACATGCAATTAAAAACAATATTTTCTCAATTACATTACATGTTTTTCATTTTATTATATATAAACTATATAATATAATTTAATATATAGATTTTTCATGTAAAAATTAGTACCAGGCAGCTAAATATTAATTTATAATTTACAAGGTTTTCGAATTATTTTCAGAACTTTGAAATTCCCATAATACTTGAGTAACTTATTAAGATAAAGATTTTTCTTACAAAAAGACGAGTTGGCTGCATTCCAGAATGAACATTCTAAAAAAACGGTTTTGCACAAAACAGCATAGACTGCTAAAACACCATAATTTCATAGATTTTATGGTTTTATATTTTTTACACAAAATCATATCATATATATATATAATATCTATCATTCAAAATGTATAAATAGTATACACAGGCTTTGTGGATTTAAAGAAACACACTTTATATAAAAGTGCTTCTATCTCTGATTGAGATTGGTGTGGAATGGCTGCTTTACGTATAACTACGCTCCTAGTCGTAAGGAAGACATTTTTTACTATTGGTAATCGAAGTTAGGTGTAGCTTTACTTTCTGAAAAATCGCCAAAACTCTCAGTCAGAAAAAATATAATTACGAACTATTTTGTTATATTAGTCGAATCGACTTGGTTGAATTCCATTAAAATAGTTTTAAAGCAAAGTTTCTTTTATTATTAATTTTACGATAGTTCAGATATTTATGTTTACAGCTGTTTTAGACTATGAATCCATCATCAGAACGTGTCTAAACTGAAATCAATCAAATCAGACGGTAATTATAAAAACATAGATTTTCTTCGCCATTTTAGAATTGAAGGGTCTTAAAATTTGATGTGGCTTAATATTAAAAAAAACAACACGTAGGATTTCCGTATTCATCATGTCAAAGTTCAAACGTTTATACAAAAGTGCACACATCTTTATAAAACAATATTTTTTGTTTCTTCTGTAAAATTTCAATTTTGTCCCGTCGTAGGTTCCGACAGGTCAGCGACCAATATATTCAAAAATATTATGCACTCACATTGCTCGATTTCTCTGAATATTATATCAACATGTAATTGATACCGATCATATTATTACATACAATTAATTTGACATGTTCAACCGCTGAAACGTTGGTCACAGCTGAGAAGTCAGAAGACGGAACGGCGCATTCTCGGCCAGGTGCAGATAAATGTCTGTCCTGGACGATTGCGTTATTTCCAGTGGCGATCCTCCCTTGAGAGCGCTGGAGCGGTGCACACCCACCCACTCAATTTATGCGAAAAGACTTTTTTTTTTTTTTTTTTTTTTTTTTTTTGATTTTACCGAGGCTTTGACTGCGACTCGCTGTCATATCGCCTCTTCTCTTCTAGAAGGGGATCCGTCGATCAGGTCCTCACTCCTATTCTGTTAAATAACTTTACAATTTTGCCTAGCTCTTCCGTCTTACCCACCGCCAGGACACCCTTCAATTCGTCGACATTCTCATAGATATCTGCAATTCGCAGCTGTACTCTGTGAATTTCATATTTGGGGCATTGCAGTGCTATATGTACAATGTCCTCTAAAACATGACATTCATCGCAGAGCTGCGATTCGCTTCTTCCCATGAGGACATCAAATCTTTTGCCCATGGTGTGCCCTGTTCTTAGCCTCAGAATTAACTTAAGCTCATTCCTCGTCAAAGAAGACTCTACAAACCAGGGCACCTCTCGTGGTGATGGTAGAATTGACTTACTCCATTTCCCCTTTTCTAATGATGCCCTATGGTGAAAATCTATCCACATACTATGGCACATTTTTTTTATAGCCTCATTCCAGTCCAGGTTTTCTGGTATCCACTGATGTGGTACCCCTGAATGGCCGGCTTCCTTTGCCAGATCATCTGCCCTTTCATTTCCCTCAATGCCCATGTGCGATGGGATCCATTGAAGGCATAGATCTCCTCCTCTATTTTTCTTGGCGTCGATCTGGTCAAGGATGTGGTATGCTATGGTTTTACTGTTATGTGAGCGAGTTGCTGCGGCAAGATGTTGTAAAGCGCTTTTGGAGTCTGTTAAAATGACAGCGGATTGCGCCGAGAAATCATCGCTTAAAGTGTATTTAATTGCTTCGTTTATCGCGATGAGTTCCGCCGTCATTATTGGTATCGCTGGGTTTAGCTTCCAGCTCTTGTTTATACCTACTTCTGGTATCACAAGAGCTGCTCCTGCTCTATTCTGATCTTTGGATCCATCTGTATAAAGGTGGCTCCATCCTGCGTACCTCTCTGTCAGCATTTTTTCGACACGCTCTCTTGCTTTATCGGATACTATGCTCCGTTTTGGTTTGTCTATTCCTTTGACCTCTAGTTGGATAACAGAGCTGAGGTCGTAGGTACCAACTGGCCTCCTCAGCGAATACATACCTAGGCATTTTGTATTTAATACCTCCCAACTTTCTGTGGCTTTAAGGATTCCTACCAGTAGTGGGAGCTTTCTTTTCTCATAGTATGTATTGCTTTCAACGAGCTCGTATAGGAGTTTCACCTTTGCCAATATGGGGTTATCTATTATAGATTTCCACTTCATCCATGTCTTGGTAGCCAGTGCCCATCTCCTGACATTCAGTGGAGGTACGCTGAGTTCCGCTTGTAGCACATGAATGGGCGTTGTCCTGATAAATCCTCCACATATTCTTAATGCTTTGGACTGGAAAAGACTTTTTTTAAATGAGTATTTAATTTATATTTGATTAATTAAAAGTGTTCTGATCTATTGCCGTAGTCATTAATTCATATACAAAAACAAATTCTAATATGTGTTTTTAACCGGCTATTTTAAATAATAATATTATATGTTGATGTGAGCGATATTCGCCATCGCTCGACCAAAGCGCCCAGTAATCTAATTTCGATTTCTTTGCAATGAGAAAGAGCGTCGTCTGTCGCGTGGGATAGCAATACGTAAATATTTTTTCTACGTGCTCGGGAGCGACAGTTTCAGTCGCTCTCGGCCCGAACGCAGATTCATCGGTTTTAAAACAATACAGCCCGTATCACACGTACAATTATTGTTTGACAATTTTTATTCAATATTATTATAAAAATAAATTCTTTTCACAGTACGCATTTAAATTTCCGCACATGTTGACAACATTTCTCAAATTTAGGCGAAGTACAATTTAAAAATAAACTTCAAGTTTTTTTTCAGTTTGATAACTAAATTCACAATGTTTATCAATTATGATATCTCTCCAAACTAGCTCTGTAATACGTCTGACTTTTTAGATAAAAATAAACTCAAAAATGAATTGTCTGTTATTTACAGCTTGGATAATTTTTATAATGCTGATGGCGCCTCAGCATTATAAAACATTTTAATCGAAAAAAATCTCATTGACACATTTACGGAAACGGTTTTACTATTAAATTTAATTTTTACTATTCCGATGACATCAGTGGAAAGCGAAAGATGTTTTTTCACACTCAAATGGATCAAGTGTTTTAGTAGAAACGCCATCGCGCAATCAAGATTGAACGCATTATGTATGCTCAGTATCGAAAAAAGAATGATACAAGAGATTCCTGACTTCAACAAACGCGTAATTGAAAAATTTGTGTCGATGAAAAACAGAAGAATGGATTTCTCATACAAATGAACAATAAATCCCGGTCACTGCCAGATACGAGATATTTCGGTAGTACTAATAATTCGGTCAAAACAAAATAGTTCGTGTCAACCAGTTTGTGTTAAAGTTTAAAATCCATTTTTTTCAAGAAAAACTGTTTTTAGAGGTACAACAAATAATAAATAGTGAGTTATTTATAATTTCTTTTAAATGTACTAAATTAAAAAAACCAATAGTTTTTTTTTTGATTTTTCGGTGAAGTTTTGATGAAGGCAAATGCCTTTTTACGGCAGTCAAAAGGTGAAAAAAGTGAACTCCCAGTAAAATAACTCACCGGTCGCCACTGGTTATTTCACTTATATTATTTCAATATTTTTACAACATATGCGTAGACCAGTGCTTTAGAACCTTTTTCTCTGCCACGGCACTCTTATAAAATTTAAAATAAGTAATTTTTATCTGATAGGTTTATTTAATGAAATTTTTGAGACTCAATTATATGAGAATACAAAACCTCTGTATTAGTTGATGCTTGAAAGAGCTACTCCTAATTCCTAATATGCATGCTTGTGACTATTGACAATACATATTTCTTACAATGATATTATAAATAAATAAATAAAAAAAAACTTTTTATTTCTTACAAACAAAAGTAAATGAGAGCTAATTGACTATATCTAATGAATATATATACATATAACCTATGAATATATCTATTATGTATATATATCTATCTATGATTGTATTATCTACTTATTTTGGCTACCAAATTGGCTACAAATAGCCAAAAGTCCAGTGGGACTATTTGGAGGAGGCCTTCACCCGAAGAGGGGTTCTTACAATGATATTATAATAATGGTAAATGATTGCAGATTTATTATTGATTTTTTTCCAATAGATGAACAGTCTTCTTTTGGAGGAGGTTTGATGGAGGTCACTTGCAGGTTTGGAGGCCCTTTTAAAAAACTTTGCCTTTGCAATGAACCACCGATGGATAATTTTATTAAACCATGTCCGATCATAATATCATAAAGATCATAATATGGGCCTCCACAGAATGGACGTTTTTTCTATTAAGAGATTTTGTTTTTAAAAGAAATGGATGTTAGCCCCTCGCTCATCCTATTAGATCCATACTCTGTCTCATACACAAATTGAAAAATAATATGTGTATTTGCCAGACCCAGGATTCAAACCTGGGACCCACGACGCGGCCATCGTGGCCGTATGAATATAAATGGATAAAAATAGTAGCAGTAAAATAATGTTGCCAGGATTTATTATTTTTCGATTGACTTTTTATACTTTGCCTCCATTATCCCACAATTCTTGCGTTCACCCTTGTTCCGCGAGCCCTGCTTTATGAGTGTAAACAACTCCAGCTTATAGGCAATTAAATTAGTTACCTATATCAATATATTCTTATTTTTATCAATTTCTGAATAATACAGCAACTATAAATTACACAAATAAGTGGTAAAAAAATGTTCTGGATTTCAAATATCAGATAACAGCTAAATAATTTTCTCGTAGCAACATTAAATGCCCTAGACAATTAACATGTCTTGCGGTTGTCTTATTCTAGAATTATTTATTTTCCCATACATCATTTCATTAGAATGCTATTTTTCCCGGTCTAGGTCTAGCTTCCCAACCCATATGCCACAAGATATTTTACGACGTTTTTATTAGCTCGTTTGTCCGGTGGTTGTTTGCCCAGTATAAATCTTGCAATCGATTTTTAACTAACTTCTCGACTAGCTAGTCATTTGAAACTTTTAGAATATATCAGAACACGATGCCAATGTATTCTTTTAATACTTTTAGCCATATTTAAGCAGTTAATTCTGTTTTGTATGGAAAGTTATTTCAGAAAAATCCGTAAAAAGTAAAACACTATTATTGGTTGCTAAGTGGGTCCTAGCAACTAAATTATTAATATATACGTGCGTTACTATGGAAAACAAAATGAAATGTCAAACATTTCAGTATTCTATATTTGTTTGTTTGTTTGTTTGTTTTTTATTTACTTCATATCAAGTACAAGTTTGAGCATATTGAGCATAATAATTCAACAGAAAATTTAAAAACGTTGTATATAAAAAGTTATTTTTTTCTTGGAATTATTTACAATTAAGATTTGCTACTAAATTTAAAGAATGATCGAACTCTCGAAATTCATTCAAGAATTAATATTCAGTTGTATAATTTCTAGTAGTGGGTATCTCTGAAAACAGATGAAACGGTCGTTTCATCAAGTATACCAACATCTTAAATAGATATGTATTTTTCACAACCTGGGTTTAAAAAGTCAATCGATAAATAATAAATCCTGGCAACATTATTTCACTGCTACTATTTTTATCCTTTTATATTTATATTCATACGCCCACGATGGCCGAGTCGTGGGTCCCAGGTTCGAATCCTGGGTCTGGCAAGTACACATATTGTTTTTAAATGTATGTATGAGTCACGGTATGGACCTAATAGGTTGAGCAAGTGGCTAACATCCATTTCTCGTAAAAACAAAAATCTGTTACTACACACCTGAACTCTGGGAAATGGTCACAAAAAAAATCCAGTACAATAATAGTTATGATTTTTTATGCTTTGATTATTTTTTTAACTAAGTTGCCGATACCTTCTTATGAAGCGACCGCACTGTTTGCTTTATAGAAAACAGCCACTGATCTCAAAAGTTGTAATATTTGTTTTCGTTTCTTCATTCGCTGCCGTTTATAAAGTGCCTACATTCAAGGGACGTCACTGAATAGAGAAAGGTCTTTTTACGGCGTTGAAAATGGAAATTTTTTCGAAAACAATACCATATTTATTTAATTTGATGTATGTTTTGTAAAAATAAGTGTTGGATTTTTTTTGTTATATTGCCTACCTAATTCAGACGGTAAAATCATTTTTTACACGAGACGGAGCAATAATCTCGGGATTTCATGAACCGGAGCTACGTTCCGGTACGCTCCGGTTCATTTCGTGCCCTGCTTGTGAGTCTATCCGAGTAATTCAATTGTCCGAATACGCAGGGCTTTAATATATCGTATTTGTCAACATCCCATAAATTTGGATTCAATATCGAAATATCGAATCGAGATTTACTCAAAACTAATAAATATCGACTCAAGTTAAGATAGAATTCGGTCGACGTAACTTAAGGCTATACCTCAGTTGAGGCATGCTCTCAAAAGATCGTGGCTAGGCGATGCGCGGATTATGCAAATGACGCGTGCCGAACGAAATATAATTTGACATATAAATCCAACATGCGTCCATTTAATGTTCTGTTTATTGTTCTATTAGTAACAATAATAATATATTCATTGACATGTTTTCTTTTTCAAGTAAATGGGTAACGTATTTTAGTAATCTTTACACGATTTAAGAATTGATACCGCCATCACGAAACAAATTGACGTGTTCATAGCTCGACGTTCGCTTTCCGATTGCCAGCGAGTCCAAAATTTCATCGCACCTATAGTTGAAAATTATTTGACGTTTTACTGAAATACCGTCTTAAACACTTAAAATCATATTATTATCATCATGATCTTTCATCTTAACACTTCGATATTATATTTCCATTAACTTACTTACCTATTAGACAACCTTGGCAACATTCCAAAAGGGAGTTTTAAAATAATTCTTTAATTTAGCCGATTTAGCGGGTACTTAGCTTTACTGTAGCTTAAAATTTAGAAGGGATCTTTATTTAGCTACATATTTTTTCAGACTTATACACGGTGCCGAACTAACCTACCATTAATAATGCAAATTGGGAGGGCAGTAACCATGTTTAATGAAATCGCTTCGGATTTTGATATATTCCACTAACGTAAGGGTGAATTTAGGTGGACGTTGTTTTATAAGTTTTTAAGATAGGGTCTATCAAAGTTCACTCTGTGTGCTTCCATATACTTTTATTTTATTACTTATTTTATTTATTTTCTTATTTTATTACTTATTCTCTGTATTTTTATTTTTAAAAAATATTAACACTTATTTTATGTCATGTCGTGAACGCTTTGAATTTATAATTTGTTATGTGGATTATATGTAAAATAAATAAATTTGATTTTATTAGGATTTTAAATTATGATAAATATAATATATAGATAAATTGAACTCGTATATGTCAATATATATTTATGTTAATGGCTTCAATATACTTAGTATAAAATCACCTTCTTTTTATTTTTATTTTAAACTGTCGTCTGTTATTGACGAACAACATTTTTTACGGACGGCACAGCAATCGCTGGATGACACTTAAATTGAGTACATCTCGCATTTGAAGAATCAGAGACAAGCCTTAAATATTTATAAGTACCTATACTGTATAACTGATGATTTGAGTAGGTATGTGGGTGTATTAAGTGTCAATTACAGTTTTAAATTGAAAACAAAAGTATGCCGTATGCGGATTATCAAAAACGTTAAAACATGTCGCCATCTTTTAATACGACCTACCAATTCAACCAAACTAAAAACTTTGTAAAGTTGCCATCAAGTATTGTAATAAAAAAATGTTCATTACAACTTACTCTAGTTAAATGTACCAATATTGCTCTTTGTCCTAAGCCCGTTTAAAGTGAAATATAACTCGATTTATCAACTTAGTATTTTAATAAAATCTAATACAGATGTTACCAGCTCCAGCATCAAAGCATAATGAGAAACTGTAATTAAAATTCAATTAAAAGGTTACTGCCAAATTTTATATACATATATATTAGGGTTGCACACCTTTCCGGTTTGGCCGGGATTGTCCGGGAAAAGAAGTTAGATTCCCGGATGAACTACTACGTGGATGCTAAATGCCTCGACAAATATAACAGAAAAACTATTTTTTTATTCAACGAATAATTTACAAGATTTCAGAATATAACGTTGTTTTTATTGCTCATACATAATTTGAAAACACCTCAGAAAACAAATATCTTTTTATAGTAGGTATGTCTGTGAGGTGTTTTAAATTATGTATGTTCAATAACAGATAAAATTGCGTAGATAAAGATACGTAATACCATTTTTTTTTTTAAATAAATCAGGGTTGGTTTTGAAAGGAAAATTAGTCGTTTTCATCGGTAGAAAAAAAGGCTGCTGATACAGATTCTCGTAGGAAATTTTCCATACGTTAAAGAGCTTGAAGTAGGAAAGTTTTCAATACATATCCTTCGTTTTTACACAAATAGTAAACGGTTAAAAAGCTTTATATTCGCGGCAATGCTTTCTAGCAAAATGCTGCGACCATGGGTGAAATTCAATATTACGGACTAATTAAATCTATAATCCTATGATCATAATATATTATAATATCTGAGATGTTGAAGTCGTCAATGGCAGCGTTATCCAAATGAATTACGCGAAGGCTGCTGATTTTTCTGAGATGTGATTATGACAAAATGGTTGAGAAATACTACTTAATAATATTTTAATTAAATTTAGAAATAAGCTAGTAAAGCAGTCCAGATTATAAATTTTATTAAAATGTCGACCATTGCAGTGACAATAGTTATTTTACAACGATAAAACCAGCGCTCGAAATGGAAAAGTTTACGAACCGGAGCGCTCGACATTTTTCTGAAGATATTTACATATTTATCAAATTTTATATGTATTTCATAAAAATAAGTGTGTTTGATTTTCTACTTATATGGATTATCTAGTTCAGACGGTCAAATTATTTTGTCCACGAGACGGAGCGATAGTCTTACCGATTTCACGAACAGGAACGGCGCTCCGGTCCATTTCGAGCCCTGGATAAAACCCTGCTTTTACATATAGAAGTTCGGTATTATTAGGTATATTTCTCGTTAATAAAAGATGTATGTTGGTACTGCGGTAAGAATTGTTTGTAAATTTTATGAATCATAAATTTTGATTTATAAACATTTCGTGGTTATCCAAAATTTTATATCTTTCTGACATATAGACAAAATTAAATCAAGTAAGTTTATCATTATCGTTTAACATCATTTCTTTTGCGGCATTTTGTATGTTACAAATTATTCACAACATTTAAAAGGGTTCCCTTTTTATAAATGAAAGTGACGCTGAGAAAAAGTTATCAAAGCTAATTATGCAAGTCGTTTCGCAATGCAGAAATGTATGTATATTTACATTCACAAGGCGACAGCTTGTCAACAATACAAGAAACAGAATCACTGTGTCACAAAGCACACATAAAGTCATTTATTTTTTACAAATATATATTTATTTATTTTTATTAAAGAAATCGTAATTTTCAATAATGTCGATTTCTGTTTTTTGTCACGCAACAGATTTCTGTTTTTTGTCACGCAACAGATTTCTGTTTTTTGTCACGCAACAGATTGCGGTAGCATTACACATACTCTTCGATCCCTCTTTTAAATTTAAGACTTCAAAAAGTGTTCAATTAAATCTTGTAAGAGCTTTGTTTCATTCGATAAGATTGCAATATTTAGCGGTAAAGATTTTTTTCAGAAACGTCTTCACAATTTTGTGAATCGGAATAGATGTTGAAACGTTATACATAATTTTGGATATTTTATAGATAGAATAATATTTTTATTGTTTGATTTAGGCAGGGCTTAATGAATAAAAAAAATAACCAATAACATATTATTGTGTAATAATATGTATTTCTAATTCAACGAAAACAAATAAGTATGAATGAAAAAGTGTGCATAATTTTGTCGGATCGCCCAAAATATACCAAAACTATTATGGTTTTATTTAGGCAGGGTTTAATTGATTTAAAAAAAAACTAACCAGCACCATCTGTAAATTATTGTAGTCTTAGTTAAATAAAAACAAATACGTATGACTAACAAAGTTTAATGTGCACTATTTATGTCGGATCTTATCAGCCTACCTCCACCCTTCGCCACTGCTGCTGACCACTCTGTCATGACGGGGTTATAATTAATCATAAGATGATACAATATGTCGGTGAGTCTTGTATATATTGTCGTGGTTGAACTTTGGCTAGCATCTTCTACTATTGAAGATATGTTTAGTTTTACATGACGCGGGGGCAGATGAACTTAACATGCAACGTCAGGAGCATAGTTTGCTACTTGTGTTATGATTTTTTTTATCATCTTTTAATATGTAACTATTGCGTCAGGTGAAATCATCCTAAGCGACATTCGCCATGTCTAATACATCAGTCAACACGTCTCGCGCAGTGTTGCGCAAACATTGGCGAATCTATTTCCTTACGATGCTAATTACGCCCGTCGCAGTGCTGTCGCTTATGATAAACTGGCACGAAACGTCCGAATTAATTAAGCGCTACGTGTCCATGGTTGCCAACTATTGTCGACAAAAATATGCTCGACGGGGTAAAAAAAAGGAAGTATTTGGCATGAAAAATTCCTAGTTTTGCTGAAAAAAATGATGGCAGAAAGAAATTAAGTGCTTTATTAATTTTCTTTCACAAATGACGAATGCAACTAGTGTTTTTTTTCAAAATTGAAAAGTCAATTAATTGTTATGAGCTGCAATTCAGGAATTCTGTTAAATTTTTTAGTCCCGAAGTTCCGACATTAAAAAACTGCAATCTGAAAATATCAGAATTAGTTTTTAATGCAATGTATCGTACAGATAATAGTGACAGTTTATAAATAATATATTATAAAAAAAATCGGAGTTAAACGTAGAACTGATAGTGAATGATTTAACTGCTTAAGTGGGGAAGGGCGAAAAAAAAAGAAGGTAACTGAAGTAGAGATTTTATAAGAAATTTGTTGCTTTTGTGCAGCAGTTAGTTTTAGCATCGTGAACTTGTAATATAAAATTTGAATCTAAGTAAAATTATTATACATCCTTAGAGCTTTCTAAAAAGTATTTTTAACAACTATTGAACGGTTTGCGAGATATTACACATTTTACAACGTTTTTCCCAACTTCCCGACTAGCTAGACATTTGAATCTTTTAGAATATATCAGAACACGATGCTAATGCATTTTTAATACTTTTAGCCATTTTTAAGTAGAATTAAATTCATTTTCAGTTAATTCTGTTTTGTATGAAAAGTTATTTCGGAAGAAATCCGTATTTCAATCCATTATTATTGGTTGCTAGGGTCCTAACAACTAAATTATTAATATATACGTGCGTTACTATGGAAATCAATATGAGTGTCAAAATGACATTTTAGTATTATTTCTATCAAATACAATTTTTTTGATGGTTTAAGCTAGTCAAGTCAAGTTAATATGATTCAACAAAAAATTTAAAAATGTTGTATATAAAAAATTCTTTTTATCTTGTAATTATTTTAGATTTAGATGATAAAATTGCGAAAATCATTGGCGTTTTCAAGATTCTTCGACGATATTTTTTTGGCGTGTAGGCATAGTTCTTATCTTTCAAACATAAACAAATTTGGCGCGTAACACTTGCGAACAAAACATGAGTAATGCAAAAGTTCTGAGACCAGAAATCTCCAAGGTTGCTTTTCCAAGAGTGGATGAGTTTTACAATTTAATTAGTATGGCAATTAGTATATGGTAATTAGTATATGGTATTCATATCGTTATAGTTTAACATTTTATATTAGATAGTAGTTGTTTAATTATTCTATTTTTGAATTCAAATACATGTAAGTACACAAAATTTAAGAAAAGTCCCATTTGGTAGAAATATTTTGTTCTAATATCTATGTTACGAAAAATATATACATAGACCATGGTTTCCCAAACTATGGGTCGCGACCCACCAGTGGGTCGCGAGCGAATATTGAGTGGGCCGTCGCCACTTTTGGGGAAGAGATGAAAAAGTTTGATTCGTTACGTTGGATTTGTAAACCATTTCAAGACGACTTACCAACTAGTATGTCAACAAAATCAAGTGAAGAACTCGTTGATTTATCAGAAGATACGTCACTGAAAAATAGTTTCAATCGTAAACAGTTAACGTAATTCTGGCTCTCAGTTGCTGATAATTATCCTTGCCTGTTCGATGAAGCTATGAAAATCCTCCTCCTCTTTACTACTCGTACCTCATATCTATGTGAGGTCGGATTTTCGGCTATGGTTAACATTAAAACTAAATACCGAAATAAATTGGATATATCAAACTTACTGCGATTAAAAGTAACTAAAATTGAAGTTAATGCTAAAACTGTAATGAAGAAAAATAAGAAACAAATACATCCTTCCCATTGAAATAACTTTGTAAAAATACCTTGCAGGTGTAGGTATTTAAGTAATAATTTTTTTTTTGTGTAAGTTGTGTTTCTTATTTCAACAGTCTTTCATTCATATTGGTAACACTTATAAAAAATATATTTCAATTAGAACAAATAAAACAGTATTAAGTAGTTCCACGACTCGCCACTAGGGAATCTGAGCATTACCAATATTTATGCCCTCTTTTCTCTAAGACAGCTAAGAGTAGGGAATCCAATCCCGGGATTGATAAACATAATCCCGGGATTTCGGGATTGATTTTTTTATCAATTTTTATGGAAAATATAACAGAAAAAATACTTTTAATACAAAATAACTACATTAGAAATAAACTGAGTTTGAATGAAGTTTGATGTGTAGGTTGCCGATTCATTTTATTTTTTCACATAGATTATTAAAAATGAGAAAGATTGGTAAAAAAACAATGCTTCGCACTTTTAACAAAGTAATTCCACCATGATATCATACGTTTTACGGCAGTTTCATATTTGGCTGACTAATTAGATTTATGAAGCGGAAAGGCCATAAGTACGCCATGATTATTTGCTTTACTATTTTAAATCTCGCTGATCTATTCATTATGTCTTTACTATCAGAAATAGCAATCTCATATTAAATTCACATTATTATTTATATTAAAATATTATTTACTTCATTAAACTTGTGTATTTCCAAGATTTAACGTATACAATATTAACAATAAATGTTTTAAATAGTATAAATTATACTAGATTTATTTTTGACCGATTAACAATGGAAAAAATCCCAATCCCGGGACCAGTCCCGGGATCCCGGGATTGTCAAATTGTAATCCCGAAATCCCGGGATCAGAATTTTGGCTCGGGATTGGATTCCCTAGCTAAGAGGTGGGTCCCAAGATTGGAAATTTTTGTTAGATGGGTCGGAGTCTAGTCAACTTTGGGAACCACTGACATAGACAATTCCTTGCATAAAAATTGGTTTTTATTATTATTACTTAAGTACCTTTCATCATAATAATATGGATTGTAGATTGTAGATTATTTTAATACATTAGCGAGATCTCCAAATCAGCAGATAGTTATAACATATTTTTCTTACGTAATCAATCATAATTAAAAATATCAGTTTTCTGTGTGCAAAATTAATTATTAATTATTACTTAATTTCACCAAACGACAATCAAAAATACTAACCCTGAAATTCCCGAATTAAAATTCTGTCTTTGACTACAATCACAGTGTAAAAAATATTAGATTTAACGCCACATGTCACATACGATTTTTACAAGTAAGATGAATATGCGCCTAAAAATGGTAGATCTGGCAAAAAAAATGCAAAGTCGGTACCGATGGAAATGACCATGCATCAGGCGCCAGTGCTACAAAACAATAATTGAATCGCACGAATATGAACGAAAAAAAAACTCTTAAATTTTGTCTATTCACAATTATTAATTGTATAATATATTCATTAGTGAGGATTATTTTCTTTACAACGTGTGAATTCAATGGTAAAAAATTACATATTACCTTTTATTCCGCACACTTAAAGAGCTGTGGGTAAAAAAACGCTGCTTGTAGTAAAAATACACCACCGATTAAGTTCTCCAAACTTTCAGTTGTTAAATTTAATCATATCACTATTTTTTCAAAATGGCCAGGCAGCTTAGGCGTCGGGGTCCCAGGTTTGAATCCTGGGTCTGGCAAGTACACATATTGTTTTTAAATTTGTATATGAGTCAGAGTATGGACCTAATTAATACGTTGATCAAGTAGCTAACATCCATTTCTCGTAAAAACAAAACCTCCACTCTGTGGAAGCCCATAATAATATGATCTTATTAGGATCGGACATGGTAAAAAAACTATTATCTTTTCTTTATTTTTAGTCGTTCATTAGTTGTCTTCGTTGAATGCTTTCATTATAAAGTCGGTATCACACGATTGACTTACTCGACAAATGTACAAATAATACAATTGTGTGTTCGAGCGAGTCGACAAGTGAATCATTCCCACGATTCGTGTATTTCAAGATAAATTATTCGAAATTCATAAAATTATTCGAAGTTCTTTGACTCATCAATATTTACCGACATGCAGCGAGAAAGGACAATAATTGTCAAGTATCCGCAAATGACAATTAATAATTGTCAAGCACACAGTCGTAAAATTCCGTTTTAATCCTCTCTATGCCGCAATTAGTTAATTGATAGTAATTAACATAAGAATTGGTGTAATTAGGGCGTCCAAAGACGCTTTGGGCACTTAACCGGTTAATATTAGAGTATAGTATAGTTAACGTTTACTATAAGATTGCCAATATGCTAATCAGGTAAACAAAAAAAGTGTTCTTTGACCTTTCTCGTAGTAGAAGACCAGAGTCAAAAACTCACGTTTTATGCAATAACACCTGTCGTGATCCAGATTTCCCCCTGATTAGCGACAAGTAAAACATCGAGAGTGTAGACAGCTTCAAATATCTTGGGATACAAATCACGGGAGATGGCATTTTGAAAAGTGAGCTTGGGAATGGCTGGAGCAACATTCAATTCGATGCGGAGACTCTAGAACTCACTCAGTACCCAGTTAAAACCAAACGCCACCAATTCGACGTGCTGCGGTGCTGCTTTACGGGAGTGAGTCATGAAACCTTACATAGGCTTAGAAAACTGTATAGGTACCTACTGAGATGTTTGCGACGGATCCTGGATGTGTGCTGGTATGACTTTAGGAGTAACGAAGAGGTAAGAGAACGCACCAAGCAGCCTCTCAATCACGCTGAGAGTAAAGAAGTGACATTAGACCTGACTCGGCCACATGCTGCGGACATGGCTAAAGAAGAAGAAGAATTTTACGCTCTATATTAAATTTTGTTTATCAAGAGTTTTTCGCCTCACAGTTTTAGGATTACTAAATTATTGATTATGCTATATAATGTAACGTTGAGTTATGTACCTAAAGAAAAAAAAACTATTAACACATTATATGGAAGCGTTATATAATTTTTTATAAAACTTTTTTTTTTTATTTCTTTTGAAGTATCTGCTTGAGTAGATACTTAGATAATAATTATTATGTGTAGTGTGTATATTTATAATGTATATATATTATATATTTTATTATTATTTTAAAAAAATAGCTTATCATTGAAGTAGCTCCATGATATTGCAATATAACCTGTGATCATATTATTAAGTATCGTATGTGTAAAAAGAATTGATTTCCATAATAATTATTGAATTGTTTAACTAATTAAAAACGTAGTTATTTAGTGTTAGGTTCGATTGCAAACATTGCTTTGATACGTTAGTATTTGTGAGATGCTTGAAATGTCAAAATTAAGTCTATTGTAATATTATACACAAATCAACTTTATGAATTTTAGTAAGTATTCAAGACTTATTTTGGTAATATCTTCACTTATCATAGAATATATTATAATTATCTTTGAGTGAATCTAAAATTTTATGCAATATTAAGTCACTTGTAGCGTTGTAACTAATTTAATCATTAGACTAGATGTCCTTGTTTTGCTGCAATTTTATATATTTAGGCTCCATCTCTAGAGAAGACAGTTTTCTCAACATATTTGATTCAAATAAACCGCTTTGCTGAACCGGAAGCGACCCTCAATCTTGGCCTCAACCAAGCTGGCATGGAGTGTATTTGGGCACCTGAATAGTATTTTCAAAAACGTACAGTCTTCAATCAATATATGCTATACGTTTCATAACTTTGCACTCCGGCTTTAGGATGAAAATGATATAATATATTCTAAAAATATGGGTTTTCGCATATATTAGTTGTTTATTTATTACTACATATATTAATACAAGTGAATATCATTTGATCTAATTTTATGCGAGGTAATTAGGCAAATATGCGTATCAGCGTAGTAAAAACTACAAAGTTATAAAACATATTATACTCTACAAACGTTCACGTATGCGTGTGCATTGGAAATCTTCATATAAGAAAAATTCAAAAAATACAAGTAGTGCAACGTAACGTGGAATGGTGCATGTTTGGCATAACGCGGAAATACCACAAAATATACCAATATATTGTGATAGAGGTCGCTACAACAGATGAAAAGATAATGGGCTGGTATGTCACTCGGCGAGTGGACAACCGTTGGACAAAATGCCGTGATACAGTGGTACTAAACGTTTACAGGGACGCCCTACATTTCATAAAGTTCGGTAAAAGTGCGTGGAAGCGAATATCTAGGGACCGAAAGGAGTTAGGGGAGGTTTTCATCCAGCAGTGGATCGATCCAGGCTGATGATGAGCAAACAAATTGAACATAATAAATTATCTTCCAAAAGATTTGATTGTGATTCTAGAGTCATTCGTCGATTGCAGGTGTCCCGTCCTACCCATCTCGGCCAAAATATTTAACATCACTTATGCAATGCAATATTAATACTTTTTTCACGTATTGTTTCAAATTATTTGTAGGTGACAGATATGGGTAGGTTTTTTTGGTACGATTAGGTGCTTAGGTACAATGTTATTGTTTTTTTCTATCTGTCAATACTTTTCGGTGCATGACAGCATTATTTATTGCGTTGTCATGGTGTCGTCAATTATTTATAATGATACGAAACGAAACATTAATAATGTATTAGGAAATGCCATACATGGTTGGAATGCGATGGATGTTATAGACCAGGGATGGCGAACCTGGCATGCGTGCCACCAGTGGCACGCGAGACGATTTTGCATGACAGGCGAATGTTTCAGTTTGGAGAGAAAAGAAATATTACTATCTATATATATATATTAAAAAAAACGTTTTTTTATGAAAAAGTTTTACAAATAATATTAACGACATAGTCATGCGTAGTTTCTTCGGTTTTTCATATTATGTTTAGGTACCAATCGATGCGCAAACAGAAACGACGAAATTCATGTATAAATAATGACAAATCGCATTGTAATTGTTATGTTTAATGTATATATACGATTGCATAGGTCGGTCCTTAGGATCGGAGAATTAAACATAAAAATATACAATTAACAAACCGTATGAAATCAATTATCGGCAGTCATTCAAATATAATAACTGCTTATTATTTTACTTCAAACATAATCTCTAAAAATGGAAAACCGCTTAGTGATGGAGGATATAATATGAAAGAAAAGTGGTTTAAATGCTTCCACGATCTCTTTGAGTAATTAGAAAACAAGGAAAAAATATTCAAAGAATAAAAGATATGCCTTCGGATAGAAATACGGTGAAAGATAGAATATCAATAACTCAATTGTATCTAATTCACGCACTTGGCAGATATTTTGCCTAATTCATGAATAAGGCAACGGGCTTGCATTTTTCATGATTTAGGCAAAATTTTGCCCATTTCATGTAATAGTCAATTTCGCACATTCGGCGTAACATATATATTAATAAGCGCTCCGCTCTTGTAAATTCCAAGCCCTGCAGACGTAGTAAATCCAAAACGCCCCAACGAACAGGGCTAATAAATAAAAAAGGGTTACGACCATATTGGCGGAGGGAAAGAATTAACATATTTTTATTTGAGATACATGGCTCGATTTGATTGCAAAAATATGCAAAGTCCAAATTCAGTTTATATTCCGTACCAGATTCCGACCCTACCGTTATAAATTTCCCGACTTATGTGTTATGAAGTAAGGCACAGTCACAAACTCTGACGGATAAATATTTTACACACGAGCGTAGCTAAGGCTACGAATCAGATAATGTTGGGAATTTTTCTTTTATATAATATCTACATCATAAACCACATACAATTGGAGTATTTTTTTAACTAGTGATACGTGGTGAATAATAGACCTAGCACCGCTTAGACTAAAGGTTCTGAAACTTTTTGAAGTAAATACTTTTAGACCCGTCGCGCATACAAACTCGTCTCATTGACTAAACACTTAAGAGCATACTTCAATGAAACGGGAAATTATTTTCAACTATATGTGCGGCGAAATTTCGGACTGGCTGCCTATCGGAGACCGAAAGCGAGCTGTGAACACGTCAATTTGTTTTGTGATGGCGTCGGGGGAATCAATTCTTAAATCGTTTACAGATGACTAAAAAACGTTACCCATTTACTTGAAAAAGAAAACATGTCAATGAATATATTATTATTATTATTACAAATAGAACAATAAACATAACACTAAATGGACACATGTTAAATTTGTATGACAGATTATGTTTTGTTCTGCATGCGTCGTTTGCACGTTCTTCGCATCGCGCAGTCACGATCGCTGTGACCGTGCCCCAGCCTTAATATACTGCTGCATAGTCTTGATACGACATTTTAGTTAGGAAAATAAAACAAAACGGAAATTTTATTTTAATGATATTAAAATGCAATTATTTTGCATTTAATAATTAAATACTTAATGCATTTTGTGATTATTTGGAAAATATACTACGAATATTGATATGTTCCACTTACGTGACGTGAGTGGATGTTATTTTATAAGTTTTTAAGATACGGTATACTTGGTTCACTGGATGTGCTTCCATGTAATTTTGTTTTTACTATTATTACTAGTACCTACACTGTATTTTTATTTGAATATTTTTTATATTATGTGAAAGAATTAAATTTCTAATTTATCATTTTCATTATATGTATAATAAAAACATTTTAATTTGAATTTATTTAATTCTCTTCTAAGTTATTTTTGCTTCTACTGGGCCTTTTATTTCTATTCAATGCCTCTAAATTACTTTCGAGGCTACTACCACCCCCAGGATCGCTCCAGCACCCACTTTAGAAAACACTACTTTAAAGGATATTGGCAATGACCATGGGCCCCACATCTCGAAGCGGGCCCCCAGGCTAGGATCTTTGGCAGGCTCCCCTACCCATAATTAAGGATAAAGGCAGTGTGACGCTCTACAGTAGTGTTTTACAAATGGTGTATGCTGTAAAATTAATGTGTATATTTACTGTTTTTTGTATATTTCAATACATACATTTGAATTATGGAGTTGTCGAGTATCGATACACAATTAAAAATTGTATCGTGCAACTACATAATTTTAAATAATAACATTATCGAAGGAAAGTAGCACCGCAGGTGACTTTTTTTTGCTATCAAAGCAAATTTCTGATGTGTGTTATCTGGTCGACTCGCCTCGCCGGGCCCCTCTTTATCCCGGCCCCCCAGGCTAGAGCCCTGTCAGCCCCCCCCCCCTTGTGGGGGCCATGGCAATAACACATTTCCACATTTTTATGTCTAATTTTTTGGCACTTGGCACTAACTGCTTTATTTATTTCAGATATTCAAATATTGTAGAGTTAACGAAGTTATATCTTGTATTTATCTTAATTAAAAAAGCTTTTTGTTTTATCCCTGACAAAATAACTGGCTGCTTGCACGTTATATATTATTACATATTTGTATTGGAATACACCAATTGAAAGCATATGAGGCATGACTTACAACCCATCCGTAATAAAGATTCGGACAATGATTTATTACTTCATCGTAATACTAATAAACGTTGCATGTGAAATGTTGGACAGGACGTTACGTTTTCATAATAATAAATTATGTTGTTTCAAACTTATTTCGGGAGTTCTCATATCGCCAAGTATTTAGTTCGTAAATTTGATAAATAAACGCTCACTTGCATAATGTCTTCAAAAATGACTTGCTATCATTATCACTAAAATTTTATATATATTTTTTTTTAACCAGCATAAAACAGTAAATAGCAGTAGCGAAGGGTGGAGGTAGGCTGTTAAGATACGCCATAAATAGTGCACATTAAACTTTGTTAGTCATGCGTACCTATTTGTTTTTATTGAACTAAGACTACAATTTACAGATGGTATTGGTTAATTTTTTAAAATCAATTAAACCCTGCCTAACCAAGCCATAATAGTTTTGGTATAATTTGGGCGATACGACAAAATTCCGCACACTTTTTCACTCATACTTATTTGTTTTCGTTGGATTAAGAATACATATTACACATATTGTTGGTTAATTTTTTTAAATTCATTAAGCACTGCCTAAACCAAACTATATATCTAGAAAATATCTGTGTAATTTAATTACATAATTTAGGATATTTTATAGAATGATGGACGAGTATTTTTTGACTATTATTATTCATACCCAAGGGTCACTAAAGACCACATGGACGCCCTAAAACCAGCTGGATAGACGAACTCATAAAGTTTTGAGGGTGTACGTGGCAGCGAAGAACTAGAGACTGAAAAGAGTGAAAGGAGCTAGGGGAGGTCTTCATCTGGCAGTGGATCGACCCCGGCTGATGATAATGATGATACATGGATACACACAAGATTTGAGAGTGTAAGATTAATAAATAATTTTGAAAAACCCCATAAAAATACATATTAGAAAAATACTAAAAAGAAAACTTGAACAGAGAGGAATCTTACTGACATCATTCATATTCAGGATGAGTGTTTTGTTGTTTATGTTATTTATTGAGCTATCGATCCATTTGCGATTGAAGCAAATTATCTACTTATATTATTATTCTAAGAAATTTTGGAAAACACACTAATTTCACATTTAAACGACACTTTATTGACATTTTAACATCTTTACTTCCATCTGTGCGATACCGAATTGTCTAGATACCGATTAATTTTGACATGCCCCGATAATTTTACAGTTACGTGACGTTTATATCCGTTGTTTCCTTACATACCGAATACGTTTGCCATTTTTACTATTCACGTCTAATAAAATGACATTTTAGTCGCTTAAGACCTTCTAATTCTTTATTAACACATAGAAAACATTGAAAATGACTGATCATAAAGAATACTTTGTTCCAAACTGTTTTATGATGGTGGGTGTTTAACTAGAAACAACTGTCAACGTACCAAACTGTAAACTGCAAAATTTACAAAAAATGTGTGATTCCCGCCAAGAATAATGTTGTCACAATTGATGAGATGAGATTTTAAAAAGAAGCCAGATCAAAATTTAAGCTAAGAGCATAACGATGTTATGTATTATTGTCTATTATTATCTACAGTGCGCGATAGGTAAGCTCTGGTGCAAAAAATGCAGCGTTTCGGGCTGCTACGATTATTTTGAAAGAGAGATATATTTCATTCATTAGACCAGGGGTTCACAAAATTTTTCGTCAAAGGGACAATTTTAAAATAAAAAAATATTTGGAGGGTCATTTGTAAATATTTTCTGTTTTTAAAAAACATAAAGCAAAAAAATAAAAAAAATATTTCATTGTGTAAACTTATATTTTTCACTAAATGTACATTATTATAACTCTTATTAATATACTAAAAAATATTTTTATTTTCACCATGTGATTTATGCAATTGTTTATTTGAAACTAAATCCTGCAATATAGGCTCAAAGTTTGAATTATGTGAATACGCAAAACAGATACGATATCGGTATCAATTACATTTTGATATAATATTCAGAGAAATCGACCAATGCGAGTGCATAATATTTTTCAATATATTGGTCGCTGACCTGTCAGAACCTCCGACGTGACACAATTGAGAAGAAACAAAAAATATTGTTAAAAATGTGTACACTGTGTGTATAAACATTTGAACGTTGACATGATGAATAGGGAAATCCTAAGTGTTGTTTTTTTTTTTTTTTAATATTAAGCCACTTAAAATTTTAGGTGCCCTTCAATTCTAAAATGGCGAAGAAAATCTATTTTTTACAACGTTTTTATTATGTATGTCGTATTCTTATTTATCCGGTGGTTGTTTATCCGGTACAAATCTTGCAATCGATTTTAACTAACTTCTCGACTAGCTAGACAATTGCAACTTTTAGAATATATCAGAACACGATGCCAATGTATTTTTTTATACTTTTTGCCATCTTTAAGTAGAATTGAATTCATTTTCAGTCAATTCTGTTTTGTATGAAAAGTTATTTCGGACGAAATCCGTAATCCAATCCACTATTGTTGGTTGCTAGGGGTCTGGGGTCCTAGCAACAATAACAGAAATAAAAATGAAATGTCAAAATGACATTTCTGTAGATATTATTTCTATCAAGTACAATTTTTTTTGATCGTTTAAGCTAGTCAAGTCAAGTTCAAATGATTCAACAGAAAATTTAAAAACGTTGTGTATAAAAAGTTCTTTTTATCTTGTAATTATTAAAATTATAATTGAAGAACACCAAAAACTCACTTTTTCAAAAGGACATTATTCTATATTTCGATGTTTAGGTAGGTACCTACAATAATTGAACCGCTCTATATAAAAAGGCTTAATTTCAGAATTTAAAAAATGACTAATCGGTTATCACGATTTTTTTATGTCAAGTTAAAAAATAATTACTAGAAGATTTTCCATATATTATTCAAGATTATTGTGTGTAACCTAATATTGATGAGAACCGTTTGTCGAAGTACCGGTGTAGGCCTCGGCCTATAAAAAAGTTCCCGGTCGCCTGGTCTGTTGTATCGGTTTGGACGTATGATACAAAATTCATTATTAGACACGTCATATTTAGATATTGTATGCCATTTTGGTAATCGAGTTGTCGTCTAAAAAATCTATAAAAACTCTCAAAATAAAAATACATATAAAAAAACAAACAAACATTGGTGAGTGCTCATAGTGCCTGAAGATGCCGAAAAGTGAAACCCGGGCCGCAAATTGATTAGTGCAATACTTAAATCAATTTGAATTCTAATTAAAATTCCACCAAGTATCTTCGGTGGACGTAGGCTGTTAAGATTCAACATAAATAATAGTACACACTAAAATTTGTCAGTCATTCTTATTTATTTTCATTGAACTAAGACTACAATTTGTAGATAGTGTTTATTATTTTTTTAAATTCAATTAAACCCTCTCTAAACCAAACCATAATAGCTTAGGTATGCTATGGGCGATCCGACAAAAATAGTGAACGCCTTTTCAGTCATACTTATTTGTTTTCGTTGAATTAAGAATATATAATAAATTACAGATGGTGTTAGTTGTTTTTATTTTTTTTAAATTCATTAATAAGCCCTGCCTATGCCAAACCATAAAATTATGTATTTTATAGGTAATCGAATATTTTTTGACTATTATCTACTTTGGCTTGGATTAGGCAGGGTTTAATTGAATTTTAAAAACAAACAAACACTATCTACACATTGTAAACTTAATTCAATGAAAACAAATACGTTTGGCTGACAAAGTTTAGTGTACACTATCTATGTCGGATCATAACAACCTGCCTCCACCTTTCGCCACTGACAATATAATATATTAATTGACTAACATCGTTTTCATGGTAATTTACATAGGTAACAAACATTGTCAATAAATGAATTTCAATCTAAAAATTTATTCATTGTGCATTTGGAAGAAGCCCTGTTTCTATATTATTAGCTACTATGGAGACGACAGGATTGAAGTGGCATGAAGTAAGCTTCGCCCATCGAGTGGGGCCCCTCCACATCTACTCTCAGCGCAAGACAGCCCTGGAGTGTTTATGCCGGTTGCCATGGAAACCGATATATACACACAAAGCCTGCTACGTACACTCCACAAGTCTATAATATAACGAACGATAAAAAAGACCATCACTTTGATTATTCTATTATTACATTGGTGTATATTATGAGTATAACTGGAAATATCTATTATTCTATTCTAAATGCGACAGGCTGTCGGTTACAATACTAATGCATCTTTTTTAGTATCGACTCTATGCTACGGCAAAAAAAAGATTGTTTTCGCCCACCAGCCATTTATTCGTTATGAATTTCAATTACAATCATATAAGTAAGTACTTAAACTACTTTTTCTCCAGAATTTCAGAAAGATTTAAGAATATTCAGAACATTCTTTCATCTTGTGAATTATTCGTTGAATAAAAACAAATAGTTAATTAAAATTTATTAGCAAGTTCAAGACCTGATCAGAAAGATGATATATTAAACTGAGCTGAATATTAAACTTATTTTAAGTGCTTATGAGTACAACATAATAATACGTTATGTAAAAGATAAATAATTTATAACGCCATCTGAAGGTTACAAGGGGTGATCCGTGACGTCGGTTAATAATTAAACTAATACCTACTGTGATTTAAAATACAAAAGCCGATCGCCGGTAGTAACTCTATTTGGAAAGCGCTTCAGAGTATTAAGAGTCATTAGTTAAAATTTGTCGCAATTAAGTATGGCGCCTTTAGCATAGTGGTATATATGCATGGGCGCGAAACCCGAGAGGTGCAGATTCGATTCTCATGGGGTGTCTCACTTTTTTCAAAAAAGATTTTTTCTATTGGTTATTGGAAGTGTTTTCAAAATTATGTATGTTTAAAATCATAATAAAAATTTCGTATTATTGCCAAACCTGTTTCATTGAAGTTAAGGCTCCACCAAGCAACAGCCGCCCCGCACCATACCCAGTCATAATCGGGCGTATGACGAGAATCGACGTTTGGTGTGAAGGATTTTTTTTATGACTGAGAATGTCTCAGGAGCAGTTACCCAAGACCAATGTCGCCATGCACTCAAATGTGCGTTGACTGAACTTATATGACTTTAAGTTAATAATACCCATGGAAGAGAGGAGCACGTAGAGGCAATATTAAAAATTGTAGTAAGTAACAAAAGCTAATACAAAACTGACGGATATGACGCCGATTTTTTTTTAAAAGCAACAAAATTAGCCTTTGTGGCGACCAGGTCGGTCCGATGGGGCCCGTTGGGGCCAACAGTTGGTTTAACTTCAGCAGCTTTTCCCTTTCCGAACACACTGTAGGTACTAGGTAGGACATACCCAGAAGTTATGGTTTGGGCACTGTATTTCTCCATCACATTGACATGTTGAACGAAACGGAAAATTTGCGGAGTCATACTGCCAACGTTAACATCTCTTGTTTTAATTTTGCAGTTTTGTATATGCTTTAGTTACTTAAATATTTTTTAATTTGGCCTCTAAGTCTACGTGATCAGGTCACCCATGAGCACCCTTAACTTAAAGTCATGTCAAAGCACACTGAGTGCACGACGACCTTAGTCTTAGGTAACTGCCTTCCAGCTAATATATTCATATATTATATGTTTCACATCAAATATAGGGTCCCATTTATATGTTCGATTGAGACCGGGTGTGGTGAGGCCATTAACTTCAATGATCGTTTAGGTGAGATCAATAAGGTCATGTTTAAATTTGCGTAAGTATTTTATAGTTGCGGAATCAATGATTATAACCAGTGGTGTAGTGATAGATATATTACTGCTGTCTCACTGTTTTTTTTTAAATCCAAATCACCCCCTATCCCACCTCTTTTAAAACATATTTTTAAAATATTTGACGGATAGGTATAGAAAATTTTGTAACAGATATAACAACTATAAAATTGAGGCATGTAATAACAAAAAATGATAATTCCATGATATTATGGCCAAAGTCTAACAATACCTATGTCCATATTCTGTGTCCAATTTCACACAATATGTAATGGTCTATATACAGGTCTGGGTATACTTTTTGGATGAAGGGCCACATTAGGAATATAAATGAACGATGGGCCGCAAGTAAAATACTTACTATTTTACGACGTTTTTATTAGCTCGTATTCTTTTTTGTCCAGTATAAATCTTGCAATCGATTTTTAACTAACTTCCCGACTAGCAAGACATTTGAAACTTTTAGAATATATCAGAACACGATGCCAATGCATTCTTTTAATACGTTTAGCCATCTTTAAGTAGACTCGAATTCATTTTCAGTTAATTCTGTTTTGTATGGAAAGTTATTTCAGAAAAATCCGTAAAAAGTAAAAGACTATTATTGGTTGCTAAAGGGGTGGTCCAACAACTAAATTATTAGTATATACGTGCGTTACTATGGAAATCAAAATGAAATGTGAAAATGACATTTCAGTACTTATTCTATATTGGTTTGTTTGTTTTTTATTTACTTCATATTATCAAGTACAAGTTTGAGAATATTGCGCATAATAATTGAACAGAAAATTTAAAAGCGTTGTATATAAAAAGTTCTTTTTATCTTATAATTATTTAAACATAGGTTATTTATTTTATTATCATGGAAAAAGAATTTCCACACAAAAAAATTAATGATGCTCTAATAGGCAACAATTTAATAAGAAGAATAAAACTGTTAATTTCAGGTGTTAATTTTGTAGTTAAGATTCTTAAAACTGCTTGTAAATGTTCATAGGTGATGCTTGATCGTAAAGAGTTTGTATTGGAATTAATAATTGAAAAATTTTGTTCACATAATGATGTAGGTTGTTCCAAATATAACCAACATTGTTCTAGCAGAAAGAGGTTGTTTAGTCCGAATTAAGGGGTTGTAAAATTTTCAGATATCTTCTCGACGGTGCAATTCATGTATGTTTTTAAAAAGGCGTTCAAATTTAGAAAAAGGTAAACTTTTTACAGAAATATCATACGAAACAAATGCTTGAAGACAATTATTTAAAATAATATGAATAGATTTTGAGACGTTCGATTTTATTTTTCATGAATTTATTGCAAATATAGTTAAATCAGTTTATAAAAATATGCATATTGTTCTCGTTTGAAAATAAACTAACGCTAAAACCAATTAGTTACGCCTGACGCACAAAAACGTTTAATTGCTTATCGATTTTTGATATTAGATAATTATTTTAATTATCTATAGACACTTCATCCAAATAATGGAATGCCAAAGATCGAATTGAATGAAGAGAGAATGAAATCTCTCTTGAAAATCGCAATTGCAACGAACCCGAAATGTCAAGAAAAGATGGGGAGATGACATGCAGTAACAACCCAAAATTATATTACGACTCATAATGGATGTACACCCGATCCTATTTTTACACGTTTTTTTTGCACGGTTTCGAAATAACACGGTTTAAAAAAGTATACAATTATTTTTTATTATCTTTTATTTACATTGGGTTTTTTTTTGCTTTAACACGGTTTAAAAAAAACTAAAAAGAATAAAAATACGTATGTATGTACATATTTATCAAAAAATTGCGTTGCAATAGACCGCACGCCACTGATGCAAACATATGTTGTCACCGGATGCCGCCCGGACATAGATACGTACATACATGGCGCCACTAGTCAGTCACTTCGGGTTCGATACGAGAGACGTGCCGCGTGCTTCGGTGTCAGTGTCTTAAATATTTCCAGCAATGAGTGATTTTTCACCAGAGAAAAACAGCAGTAAACGGGCACGTTTATTGTCAAGTAACGAGACTGAATGAACATATTTCTCTATGCTAAATTTAATTTAAATCTAAAACTATGTATTTTTATGTATACATAATAAATAAATTCGATTTATTTTTGAGTTCAAGAATTTCGTATTTTGAGTTGATTTTAAGTAATGGAACCTATCTACCATTTTTGTATGGGCACGTTATCTTTTTTTACACGGTAGGTAGTCTTTGGAACGTATCCCCCGTATAAAAAGAGGAGGCTTACTTTATTTAGAAATTAGGCTTACATATTATTTAAAAAAGGCAGCATATAATGTCAAAGTTTTCAATAAATTATCGTGTTTATAATTCGTAATGTTTATTTATCATTTTTTTCAATACTGAACATAGATATCTATATTTAGCAGTCGAATTTTGTGTGATTTCTTGCCCGGTAACGCGCGTCTCCGAGCAATAAATTCTTCATTAGACAATCATTCAAAAGGTTAAAGAAGAGGCTAAGTTATTAGAATAACATCGGCATCAATTGACTTAATTGTACGAATGAAAATCATATGAGGGTACCTACTATCTATCATATTATGGGATATGTTTTTGTTTTCAATTGACTGTCTACAGGGCAGTAAGATCGTTAGCCATATTTATTTTGATTTTTATATTTATTGTCCCACAAGACCCGAAAGACCTCCAAGGTAGAATGCAAGAACTCGCGGATGTCAGTCAAACGGTCGGTCTAAAGATAAATGTCCCAAAGACAAAAGTAATGAGGAACTGTTTTTCGGACCCTGCGATTATCTGTATTTCTGGCACTCAACTCGAGCAAGTCAGCAGCTACGTCTATCTCGGACAGCAGGTGTCCATAGAAGGAAGCATGCACGATGAAATTGCTCGAAGAACAAAGCTGGGATGGAGTGCTTTCGGACGTCTGAATAGTATCTTCAAGAGTGACCTACCATTATGTCTTAAGCGTAGGGTATTCAACCAATGTGTGCTACCCGTGCTCACGTATGGCTGCGAGACGTGGACCCTCAACACGAGAGATGTCCAAAGGCTAAGAGTCACACAGCGAGGCATGGAGTGGTGCATGTTGGGCATCACGCGAAAGGACCGTAAGAGAAACGAATGGGTTAGGAAGCAGACAAGAGTACGTGATGTAATAGACGTTACCAAACAGCTGAAATGGAGATGGGCGGGGCACATTGCTCGCCGAAAGGACGGCCGCTGGACAAATGCCGTCATCTAATGGTAATGGTACCCAAGGGGTACGAAACGGCCACAGGGTCGCCCTAAAAGCTGCTGGATTGACGAACTGGTAAAGTTCGGCGGAAATACGTGGCAGCGAACGACACAGGACCGAGAGAGTTGGAGAAAGCTTGGGGAGGCTTTCATCCAGCAGTGGATTGACCCCGGCTGATGATGCTATTTATTGTAAATTAATGTGATTAGTTTTTAGGTAAGTAGATTTTTCTGGTAGTCACCTTTTGTATAATCTCTATATATATAAAAATCTCGTGTCACGATGTTTGTGGTCGAACTCCTCCGAAATGGCTCGACCGATTTTTATGATTTTTTTAATGTATATTTTTTAGGTATGAGAATTGGTCAACAAGTATATTTCATATCGCTAGGTGATTAGGGTATCTCTATCCAGAAAATTTTTATTTTTTGACAATTTTTTTTTTGTATTTTTTTATTATTTGGCATAAAAAAATACTTATAACCCCAAATTTTCACCTTCCTACCCTCACCCTCCCTTTTTTTAATCGTGATTTTATTATTTTGTATGAACAAATTTAACCGTCGTTCGAATTTCAAACAGAACGAAATTATTTATGTTGTTGAATGACAGATGGCGCTACGTCCGAGAAGAATTCAAGAGAAGCGTCGCGTCATTTTGACATTTCATTCGGCATATCACAACGCAGTGCGTGCAAACTTTTGTACGATTTATTTTAATTTATCCATTTTTATGTGCGTGTATTACAGTGCACAATGCCAGCAAGACGCAAGGGGGGCCATGTGGGCCGTCGAACGAATAAAGCAACAAACATGCGAAATAGTAGAGCAGAAAGAACAGACGAACAAATCCAACAAGATAACAAAAACGTGCGTGTAAGCATGTCGAAATTGCGTGCATCTCAATCACAAGAGGCACGAGCTGAACGAAATCAACAACGACAATTGGAACGGAGCCAAGCGCGCCGGTTCGTAGTTAACACACGCAGAGCAAATGACCGACAATGCCAACAAGTACATCGAACATTTACATCCGCTTCGTTCCTTCGTCTCGCATTTGAGCACGAGCCAGATATTGAATATTCCGCTCATCCGAAAGTGCTGATTGGTGCTATGGACAAAGAATGTCCCCATTGTCATGCGCTGAAATTCAAACATGAGACAGCCGGGATGTGTTGCGCATCAGGAAAAGTGCAACTGCCAGAAATTGAGATACCACCAGAACCATTGAACGGCTTGCTCATCGGCACGGTTCCAGATTCACACCTGTTCCTGAAGTCCATTCGCACATTCAATTCATGCTTCTAAATGACTTCGTCCGGAGCAACAGAAATAGTTCACAATACTGCGGCAAATGGTCAACAATTCCATTCTACGTTCTAAATCAAAGGCCAAGTATACCACAAAGTAGGCTCATTGCTCCAATGCCAAACGAACCACATACATTTTTACAAATCTACTTCATGGGCGGTGAGGACATCAATCATGTGGATGCACGTTGCGGCTACAATAGCCTCAATTCGCCTAATGCCAGGCGCATCGTCGGCGAACTGGACGCCCTGTTGAATGAGCACAATGAATTATTGAAATTCTTCAAAGCACACATGCACGAATTGCAAAGTGACAATCACGCTATTGTCATCAATCCTGATAAAACACCAGCTGGAGAGCACGTACGTCGATTCAATGCGACTGTTGTTAACGACATTGCTGGAATCATGGTTGGCGACCGCACATCGACGCGAGAAATTGTGATTCGAAGAAGAAACAATAATCTGGAGTTCATCGCTGACACACACCGTTCATAGGACGCTCTCCAATATCCGCTAATTTTTTGGAAGGGACAAGACGGATATTGCATAAACATTAAACAACGAGATCCTGTCACAGGTTATTCATTTATTATGAACATCATTACTCATTTTGAATTGAGAAAATGGATGGTTGATGTTTTTTTGTTTTTATCGGCGGTCATCGTCTACAGCGCTCCATTCCTCTTTCTGTCATAGATCCCATCCCCACACACTTACGATACATTTGTTATTTTTTATTTAACAACCAAAATATTCATTAGAAATAATTTATATGGCAGAACAACGTTTGCCGGGTCAGCTAGTAATATAATATAAAAGATGTGTTTAATTGTTATAACAGCGGTTTGCCGCCAGGGTGTCAACACAAAATTGCCGTTGAAATATAATTAAAGAAAGATTAACCAAATATTAAATTTTCATCAAAATATTATTATATTGAAAGAAAAAAATGTAAATGTTATTTTATTTCTTTTTTATATTGAATATGGGTAGGTACACAAGGTTTTAAGAATATCCACATATTTTACATAATTTTGAAAAACCTCAGATACTTAGGCACCTACACAAAAAAGTTGGACCGTGGTGGACTCAAACTCACGTTTTTCACTTTCCGGGTCATTATCGATCCGTTTATGGTTCATGCGAATTATTTCTTATATTTACGTTTAGAGAATTTCTAGAATTTTTTTCTGATATGTATGTTTCTGACGTTCTTCAAAATTATGTTATTTCTATAAAAAATATACTTACCTATCATAACAAGAAAAAATGCGGTGCAGGTGATCTTTTTTACTATACAGTGAACGAAATCATTAGAAAAAAATACCTATCAAATTTTATAATGTTTTTGCAGGAATGTCTTATACCTCTATCATGCTAGGATGCTGACTCTATTGACACTTCGAGATAATACTTTTTGGTATTTTTTATTAAGTTGTAAAGCAGGGATTTTACACTCTTAAATAGGATATATATATTATATATATTGCGTTAATTTTTTGAATTGTGGTACTTATATACCTATAAGTTATATACTTAAAATTAGGTACTTAATAACATTAAAATATACATTAAAACCAGGTTTATCGAATATTGTCATGAAAGTAAATCAATCCATTGAATTGTTCGTAGCTTCTCGATTGCCAATTGATTGAAGAGCGCACGCTTCTGAAAACTTGTACAAAAACACACGAGTGCCTGATTCAAAGCACGTGGACTGGGCAAATGGTTAATAATAGAGGGATGTACAAAGACTATCCATTTAGAAAATGATAATTTTATTTACCTTCATCTTTACCTCCATTTTCTATTCAATCCGAGATCATTGTTGTACCTATAATTTCAATGAGTTTCCCTTTTTTGACTTTTTTCACTCTTAATTAGGTTAGTGTTATCGTTAAAAAAATATACAATGGAGATGTGTAAGTATTATTTAATTTAAAAATAGTACACGTACAATCTACATGTCTAAAAACAATGCCGAATGATGGATGGTATAATATAGAAACAATAAATCACTATTCACAACTATGCATGTGCAATAAATTTACAAATTATTGATTACTAAAAACAATCACGTTCTATTGTTTTTGGCAGTCTTTATTCGTGCAAGAAGTTTAAATCAATTTTGACAATGATTGTATTATGTATTTACATTAAATTTGTAAACTGATATAGACTGGACCAATTAGTGAACCTGTCGTAAACCGCAGGTGTTCACAAATTAAATTGCACGACAGTCAAATAGGTGTGTTTAATAAATAATAAAAGTCACGTATCTAAATTCGGCTGGTCATTTTTCCTTGTGACCAAAATGGACAGCTGCTGGTGTCTGGTGTCTCTATGGCGAAAATTTGTTTAGTCATATTTCACATTGAACACGTACGCAATTCATCACAATTTTAATAATATTAATTAGTGTATTCCTAATAATTAGAAATGGCGATGGGTGCAGGTAGTCTATTAAGATTCGATATAAATAGTGCACACTAAGCTTTGTCAGTCATCCTCATTTGTTTTTGTTGAACTAATAATTCGATTTGCAGATGGTGATGGTTAGTTTTTTAAATTTAATTAAACCCTATATAAACCAAACCATAATAGTTTAGTTATGTTATCGGCGATCCGACAAAAATAGTGCACACATTTTCAGTCATGATACTTATTTGTTTTCTTTAAATTAAGAATATCTATTACAGATGGCGTCGGTTAGATTTTTAAATTCATTAAGCTCTGCCTAAACCAATCCATAACCGATAAAAAATATTCTTATATCTTTGAAATATCTAAAATTATGTATGGTTATTGGTTTAATGGCATAATTTTAGATATTTTATAGATAAACGATTTTTTTTGACTATTATCAACTGTTATTTTTACCTTTAGAGCAAATTTGTGATTTGTGTTTATCTGACTTATTTGGTCGATCCGCCACGTCAGGTCTCCCCCCTGAGCCCAGGCATGATCATCATACAATTATTTATTTTGCTATAACTCAAAAACCACTAGATCAATATTGATGAAACTTTCACAGCCTATTGGCTACATTCATGGTACTGTGGGGAACCCCATACAACCTTATTTAAAAATTTGATTTCGGTACCTCGTAGAATTTTATTGCGTTTCTTGATATCTCAAAAATGATTTCTTGAAAATAGCGCACTTGCAACAATGATGAGACGAGGCTTGAAATCGCGCCTTTAGGATTGAACAATTAAACATACAAACCTGTCTAGTTCTTCATTGTGTATATCAGTGGTTTCGAAACTTTATGTCACTATGCCTCCCTTTAAAAAAATCCAATCTTGGCGCCTCCCCCCCTTTAATTCATTAAATAGTACAGACACCTTTTAAAATATTATAATATATCAAACATTACCATTTCAGTATATCAATCATCATATAAGTATCACATCAAATTGCACCGCATAACCACATATTTAAAATATTTAATAGTCTCGAAACAAAGCAGCGCTGAAAGCGACTTTTTTTACTATTAATAAAATAACGTAAAAAGTGCATTAACAAACTAACCAAGAACTCAGTAAATAGATTTTCGTTTGCTACAATGTATCTGGCGCACACATCATTTAAAAGTGGAAACGTGGCGAACTTATTTTTTTTTGTAATTATGATTTCCAAAGCTTCAATATTTTGTCAACAAAATTATCGTTCCTAAACAAATTTGCCTAAAATTTCAACATTATGATTTGACCTTTTTATTTCATTTTTTCACGAGAGCCAGAGCGCTTCACAATATAGGTACTATAGAAGTGAGGTATTATAAAATTAGTCTCCATATTTTCAGAAAGGTTTGCAAACAACCTTTTATAGGACTGTTTTATGTAGTTTATATCTAGCCGCCGTTTTATAAAATAAGCATTTGCAAACTGCAAACCTGTAGCTACATTAATTGTGTGAAACTTTTCGCGCCTCCCTTCGCAATACCCCGCGCCTCCCAGTTTGGAAATCGCTGGTGTATATTATATATATATTTACATTTTCTTCCCGTATTTCACGTGGCCAAAATCGTTAGTCTGTAATAAATCGGCAACAATGACAAGAAAATCGATATTACCCTTTCTAGTTTCCGTAGTTCAAAATAATTGTTAATATGTAGGTACATTCCACGGAAGATTATTGTCTGGGAATTAAGTACTAAGCGTCACGCCATATTCGAATTTACCGCCTTTCCATGGACAGGTACCATTCTCTGGATACCAATCTAGATTCTAATCTAGATTATATCGTATATAAATTGATTTTTTAGACCACCGACCAAAAAGTTAAGCAGGAGATGCATTGAATTAATAATGTCGAGTTACGTTAAATCGAAATAATGTCAAAATAACATGCATATACCAAAATAAAGTGACAGTTCTACTAAGTCTTAATTAGTGACGTTACATCGCTTTCGGCAAACGTCATTGTTGCCATTTTTAAAATTGTGATTTCCCGATTGTTATTAAAATATTTTTTAATTTTCATAGAAAAGAGTAAAAGTATACAAACGGCACAATATACCTAAATTGAATAATTATAAATTAATATTTGATACAAACTTTAAATAACTATATGTTAACTATATTAAATGCCAAAATAAGTATTGAATACTTAAATTCATAGTAGTTGGATAGTACTTATATATAAGTAAATTTAATTTAAATTTGAAAATATTGCTGTATCAAATAGACACTTGAATATAAAATTGAACTTTAAATACATGTGAACAGATACTCCCTAGTCTATGTTATGTAAATAGATAAAACTAATATATTGACAATTATTTTTAAGATGAATAATCATCTAAACACGGAGAAATGCGTTCGCAGGTTTTTTTAGAAATATTTATAACCATGTCCTTGCTTTTTCAAGGTAGTTGTTAGTAATTTTGAACAATCACAAATACCCAGGCTTTGAGAAAAACATATAAAATATTGTGTCCTGACCGGAATCGAACCCAGAACTCTCGGATGGGAGGCAAGCGCCTTACACATATCATTTCAATACAAAATGTAAGTCTGCCATTTCGTTTTTCAGTATGTCAATAAAAGAAAAAAATAATCAACCTGTTACCAACACAACCACACGTATCGATTTGAAAATCGAACTGCCTTCAAAATTCCTAATACGAAATACGTATAAGGCTCCTTCGACCTAGAATCCAAATTATTAGATTAAAACTGACCATTTACGCTTGTAAGACAAAAACGTCGTTACACATAAATATTTAATTTTGGACTTACGGGTATTAAGAAATAATATATGCCCCATATCTCTGTATGTGTGGTTTCTATAATTGTATTACGTAGCGTCATATGACGAAGATAAGAGAAATACTTCAAATACTCTGATAGAAATAAACGTCCACATGTGTTTTAGCATCCGAGGAGGGAGCTAAGTAGCTATATTTATTACCTTTGTCTGGTGTAAAAAGATTTAACACTCACCGTGGGTATTCTCATGAATCGTTAATGGACGCATATATTAGGTAGGTACTGCATATCACAGTATGTCAATCTTTCTAACATTGGACCCCGGAACAAAATACGACTTGTAAATTGTAATCCAAATTACTTCCAAGCAGTGACGCTATACTGTCGCAGGTGACATTTCTGGTAGGTATAAGCAGTTCAATTTATAAAAAAATACTATAGGCAAAGTGCTACTACCATTAAACAGACTTAGAATGTCGTTCCCTTGTGCTATTAGATTCTGCAATATTGTTAGGTACCCACCAATTTTATTATTCATTTTCGGCTATGGGTACTTACATTAAACGGACAAATACACCAAAAATCTTAATTTGTATGCATACCATCTACTGAAAATTAAAGCATTTCCATGTAATATACCTACTCTCAAACAGTGGTAGTTCTAGGTATGGGAGGCTTGTGGCGATGACGTAAATTTAATAATATGTATTACAAAACAACAATAGTTACGCCGTCAACATTTTTATGCTTCGATTATTTAAAAACTAATATATCAATAATCTCTACTGCCGCCAATGCTATCAAAATTTAAATTTCTGTATTCGTTCCTTCATTCGCCGCCCCTATGAAACGCATGGCTGCCTACCTCCACGGCCCACGGGACGTCACTGCACATAGTTCACAAATTCACTTTACGAGCTTTTAAATTTGCGAATATCTCAATATTTATTTCCGATATGCGTTGGGTAATAATTGTGTACTCAATTTGTGGTAAATTTGATATTATTTTGGTATAATTGAATAATTATTGTATGATCGTATTTGTACTGTTTCGAAGATCCCTTTAAAAATATATTCTGATGAATCGATTGTCTCTAAATAAAATCGCTGCTCCACTAGCTACATTATTTATGGGTCTACGTCTCACTGATTGAGAATCTCTCCTTGAGATGCACACAGACTTATGTACATATATTATATGTAAATATATCCAATAACATGGCAGCAAGCACAACAACAACAACGCCTTTACGATTAGGGGGCGTAAAATTTAATAAATTATGCATGCCTACTCTTTGTCAAACAAACTAAACACAAGTGAAGTTGGAATTAGAATATAAAGGCTTCCAGGAAACTGTTTGTTTATGGAACTATCAATTTCCCCTGTAGACTCAACAATATACATGGACGACGATCGGGCCTATTATCTTTAATCTTACCTAATGCACGTGATAATAATATGTTGTCGAAGGTTGGTGACTAAATTGCAGTAGATCTTTCTCTTAGGTAGTAATGGAAATTGAGTCACTCAGTAGTGACTCTGAGACTTTCGTTCAATTCGAGGTAATGATCCGTTCTGACTGGTTAGTTCATTTGAGTTAGTTGTAAACATGAAAGTGTCACAACAGGCGCGCACGCAAAAGGCGGGGGGAGGGGGGTTGGTTCCGGGTTCTGGACGGAAAATTGTTTATTAAATTATAAACAAGTGCAAGTACTTTATACATAAAACTTGGAGAGATCTCGACATCGGTTAGAAATTAAAAACTCGATAGCCGACTGCCAAAAATTAACGCAATTTGTTAAGCACTTCAAAATGTCTTCTTCTTCTTTCACCCGGACATAGGGCAAGCACAAGTTCACGCCATTTCCCTTGGTCCATCGCCAACTCTCGCGCCTCTAGTGATGCCAGATCTGCAGCGCGTAGATCACTTTTGTAGCACCGCTGGATGGTGAGGGAGGGCCGGCCAGGGCGACGGAACCCTTGAGGCTGTGCAGTGTCGCACTCTGGCGGCATCATATAAAGCATCTCTTTGTGATTACCTCAATCACCGTGGGCTGCTGTGTCCGCTCACGAACTCGAGTATTTGTAACGCGGTCGTACCAATGTACCCTTAAGATTCGGTTAAGCTCAAAAGCCGAGACCTTTGAAGCTTTCTTCAAGATGTAAGTACCTTGTTGTAATTAGCTAGGGTGTTCACACAGTTCAATTTTATTGGTGTAGCACATTGACGCGAATCAATTGGTGGATGCGGGTTTGAGTCCTGTCGTTCGTCCTGTGTTTTCAAATTATAAATAATTCTGGACGGCCTGATAAGAATTCTGTATTTATAAGTAAACTTATTGATAAAAATGTATCTAGTAATACAAAATTCAAATTGATACAAAAACAGGACATTCCTCATTAATAAATTTAAGTTTAGATTTACACTATGTACAGGGCTCTAGCCTGGGGGCCCGTGCATAGGTGCATAGAAGGTGCCTGGCGCGGCAGGTCGAATAGTTAAGTGAGATAAACACACACCACAAAATTACTCTAATAGTAAAAAAGTCGCCTGCGGCGCTACTTAACAAATGTAATTTTATACTTAATTATTTTTAGTGTGTTTCCCGACTGACAAAAATGTATATTTATTCAATATGGCGAAGGGTTACATGTTACTTGGCTATCACAAAAGGGGATCGCGATCAGTACTTCATAATATGATGCCGATTGCCGACAATTCAAGTGGATTTATTTAAAAATACTAAAAAATACACGGAATACCCACACGGTACCCTGGAGTTTCGCGGAATACCATTTGGGGAACACTAGTAGAACATTACACTGCCCTTAACTTTAGCGATATGTTAAGGGGCCCGCGAAATATCGTGGCATGGGGGGGCAGCTCCAACATGTGGGGGCCATGTGTAGATGTATATAATAATACATTGTTGGCTTAAGAATGAATATGATACCATACCCTGGAAAAGGGATAGGTAACCAGTTTATCTCAATCTCAGTGAGTTTTACGAAATGGTAATTTTAGAATCTTGTTATGTATATGCGGTGTAACTCATCATTAGGCAGACCCTTTAGCCATCTTACCATTATTTATGAAACCTTATATTATTCACCGCAGAATATTCCGTAAGCAAAAGTTACTATTCAGGGCTTTGACATTAATTATTATTTGTAAGGTGCTTTGACAGTAATCGTACCCTAGGTAGGCACTTACCGTAATATAATAATATGCTAAACACATTTTATGTTGCAAACCTGATACTTATATCAGTCTGAAATCAAAGGATTAAATAATTCTATATTTATTATTAATCATTCACTAAAGTCTAAAATACGGCCCCACTCCGCTGTAATACGTGTATATCAGTGGCGAAGGGTGGAGTTAGCCTGTTCAGCCTGTTAAGATCAGCCATAAATTAATAGTGTACACTAAATTTCGTCAGTCATACGTAGGTATTTGCAGTGACGTCCCTAGACAAAATGCCGCCCCTAGGCAGTGCCAAAATGCCGCCACATTTTTTTATACAGTACCTTTTATCATTCTTTCATGACTCCAATATCTAAGAATTGTGTTGTATGGATACATAACTAACAAGATATAGGTACCTATACTACTAAATCTAACTTAAATGCCATCTCTGCTTCAATAGACAATATTGCGAGTCTACGGTTTCAGATATGTACATTTTAAAATACACCTGACAACTTCCATAACTCGCGAGTGACTGTGAAGAACGTGACGTTCAAGGACAACGGAAGTAAACTAGACATTGCGAACCCGACAAAAAAAATAAAGTCCTGTTGAAAATTGTATAGTACTTAATTAATTAATCAATTGTTTCCAACCAGTGAGCTGATTTTTTTAATGGGAAGATATTTCCGTTATTACTAATTTTAGGTAGCTTTCTATATATACCTAATGATTCTCCTCGATTTGCCGCCCTTTGAGTAACTGCCGCCCCCAAGCGACGCTCAATCTGCCTACCCCTACGGGACGTCACTGGGTATTTGTTTTCATTGAAATAAGACTACAGTGTATAAATAGTGTCGGTTATTTTTTAAAATTCAATTAAATCCTGCGAAACCAAGCCAAATGATAAATAATAGTCAAAAGATACTCGTCTATCTATAAAATATATATAATTATGCAATTAAATCGTAATAACTTTGTTTATTTTATATAAGTATAGAATAATATTTTTTTATCTACTCGTATTATAGTTTGCTTTAGGCAGGGCTTAATGAATTTAAAAAAAATGAACCAACAATATTTGTAATATGTATTCATAATCCAACGAAAACAAATTAGTTTCAATGAAAAAGTGCGCACAATTTTGTCGTATCGCCAAAAGTATACCAAAACTATTATGGTTTGGTTTAGGCAGGTTTAATTTTTTTTTAAAACTAACCAATACTATCATTGTAGTCTTAGTAGTTAACAGCCTATCTCCACCCTTCGCTACTGCACCTATTGTTTTGTACTGGTTATTCAAAAAATATTAAATTTTAAAACCACACCGTACATCGGAGTCGTTCAATAAAAATAAATACGTATGACTAACAAAGTTTAATGTGCACTATTTATGGCGGATCTTAACAGCCTATCTCCACCCTTTGCTACTGGTCTATATTATACCTAAGACACACAATACTATCTCGAATTGAAACCAAAGCTAAAAGCATGTCGGTTCTGAAGATTTTTCTAAAATGTTTCGTTTCATTCATTATTAATTATCATTAAAATTTCAAGTACATAAGTAAGTAGTAATTATTCTGAATCTTGATAAAATTTGGAATCAATTCGTTTTGAGTAGGTACCTAAAAATCGATTCTACAAAAAAAAACACAAAGGCTTGATATATTTTTTTATATTATTAGTCATATAAATCAATTTTCATATTTTTATTACAGTTTTAAACTCCATGTTCCCGCCAATAACATTCGTAGCTCTGCGGTTTTCATGACACCCCATCGCAGGATAAATGTGATGTTCCATGATGCTGTTTGTTGTGCGATTAACCTATTTGATGGTACCATAATATGGTTGATATATTTTTCTAGAATTATTTAATTTCTTTTAAAGTGTGAAACAGGTTAATTTTAGAATTATTTTTATTAATATTATATTACGCAAAAACTTGCTTTCTCTGTGCTGGTAAATTGTTTTATATTTGTTGCGCCAACCCTTTCAGAAGGCTGAAGACAGACAAATCATCCTGGTCACGATCCTTAGTTATGGGGTCCTGATGAAGAATAGGAAGAAGTAATATTCCATTAAGAGTGTACATAAGTGAAACGGCAAATTATTTTCAACAGTATGTAAAACGAAATTTCGCAGTCGTCGCTAATCGGAGACTGACAGTCAAGGTGTGAGCACATCAATTTGTTTTGTGATGGCGTTGGAGGAATATATTCTTAAATCGTGTAAAGATGACTAAAAACGTTCCGCATGTACTTGAAAAAAAAACATGTCAATGAATGTACTATTATTATTACGAATATAATAATAAACATAACATTAAAAGGACGCATGTTGAATTTTTATGACAAATTATATTTCGTTCGGCTCGTGTCATTTGCACAATCCGCGCATCGCCTAGTCACGATCTTTTTAGACCATGCCTCAGCTGAAGTATAGCCTTAACCTAAATTACTACAGACCCGAACCCCCCCCCCCTCATGCGTGCCTGATTAGTGCCTCCCAATATAGAATAAGTCAGAAATAATACATTAAAATAAAAATATACAACGGTCCCCATAAACGAATTAATTCTTTTCGTACAGGCACCACGTACATCACTTAAAACGACATGTAATGATACAAACTGATGAAAACTCTGATGAAAAGCGAAATGAACATAGATCGCATTCCAATGAATGCGATTTATGTTCATTTCGCCGAAAAACTATAATATATGACAGATTATCGAACATAGCCGCTATATCAAGACTATTCGTATGACCTCTATCTGATATCTCCTTATTGTAGCGACAGGGGTTGCAAGGTTATTTGTATTACTAATGTGATATGTAATTTAATTTTATATTCCCACGGCAATTAAAACTTCTGGACACATTTTGTTACATCTAATAATTAAAAATAACAGACAATAACATTATAAGTATCTTCCTATCTACGTAATATTATTAACTATCTAAACATGTGAAATACTACAACAAAAATATTGTTACATACTTATATAATATTTAATTAGCCGTAAAGTTGTTCCCTGTATAAAATTCATGGCCCTATAAAAAGCTTTTTGTATGGTATTTAAAACTTATGTTTCCGATTTAAAATTTAATTAACCGTATTGTTCAACAGACTTTTTTTCTCTTTAAAAATACTATTTGATACGTAATTATTTTTTAATTTGTCATTTTCCGGCCAAACATCCGATGGCCATTTATATTCAATTAAACATCAGAATATGAATACACTAAATCTAAAACTAAGTATGGAATCAACGTTCAACATTCAACGTTCGGTTTTAGCAATAATTAAATTGCAGTTTTTGCTTATATTACCGTGATTTGCAAAAACTGCTATTTAGTCCATTTTACTGATAATTTTCATTTTTATTTACAACATGCAGCTAAAAAATATTTAAAAGATTTTTGTTTAGTTAAGTTTTTTATTAGTAAATTGTATTTTGATGAATAAGTTTATCATTAAAATATAATTTTATAAGTTCTTTATAAATTGATAGTGATTTTTCAAAAGAATAAAAGTGCACAACATTTTTTTAAATTTATATTATCAAATCATGCGATGCGGTCACACTAAGTAGGTACTAAAACTCGAATCTATATAAATAAAAAAAACACATTTACATTTATTAGAAAAATGTTTTTTTTTATTTTAACAATAATAATCATGTCAAAAGTAGGTTTTAAAAAAATCACTGTCACCGTCTAACTAAATGACTAATTATGAAACTATATTTTAATGATAAAAATATTTTAAATACGATATAGGTACTAATTATTGTAACATTACTTTAAGAAAGCACACATTTTATATATATTTTTAAATTGTAGGTTTATTTTTTAATTTTCTCTATTAAAATATTTAAATATGTACCTACGTATTAATCATTTAAAATGAAAATTGGCAGTTAAATATATTTAATTGTAGTTTTCAAACTCACTCGCAGTGGCATTATACGGTCACGGTCACCATGAATATACCCATTCTAAAAGAAATACAAGTGGAAGATCAACCCTATTGTCTTCCAAACCTATTTCTTTATGGATTTATTAAAATAACTATTTTTGGCATGCGTGTCTCTAGTATGCAATGTCAGTTGTATGAATATTGGAAGATTCAAATCTGACTTTTTTCTATTAAAATTAGATTTTAATGAAAAAAAAATATCTTGATGCTATAATTTTATTACCTGCACGCAATGTCAAGCGGTTTTTTTTAGTATGTGTGAAATTGATTCAAATACTATATCACTGTCCATTCGTATCGGAATATAAATTTGGTAATATTAACAGGCTTTATTGAATGGTTGTAAGCCATTTTCCCAACCCATTAAGCCACTGAATCAAATGCATGAAGAAAAAAATGACAACCTGCATTTGTTTGCCTAGCCGTGGATCGGTTCCGTGACCACGGCTTCATAGACATCCGCTCTAACAACTCAGTTGCCATATTATTTACATCACGCCCCTTAAAGATGAGAATAAAGTGTTTAGCAGAACTGCAGTGTAATACATTTTAAATAAACAATACGCATCTAATAATAATAAAATATTTATTTTTATTTTTTTAGTTACAAAATTAACAGTTAACTGGTATTATAATATAATGTGCATTTTTGGAAGTCCGAATATTGAAAAATTTATAGTTTTAATATGTTAAAAACATGTCTCACTTTTTTACAATATATTGAATCGAGCTTTGATGCAGACACAACGTAAAAGCTCAAATTTATATAAATAAAAAAAGATTCTTTTTTATATTGTGTGATAGATAGGTACGTGTCGATTTTTTTAAATGAAAATGGTCGCAGAGCCAACAGTTACTCATGACGTTATTTTTCTTAACCCTCTTTATTATTAGGCGTTGTGATCGAAGCCTTTATGGGCTTGTTTCAACAGGCAGATGCCATTGGATTACATATGCCAGTCACAAAAATACCATCTCACCTTCAATATAATTACCTCAATGATGAGCCAAACATTCTAAGATTCTATCCAACGTTTGCAGTAGACCAGATTCAATATATTTCCATGAAGATACAAACACGTCTATGGTGCAAACAACAGAACAGATTATATAACATGATATTATATGTGACGAACAACTGGTTCGCGCTAAACGTTGCGAGCTGGATGCGAACACCACGTCCTAGACTTTGATTCAAGATTTGTTACGAGATATGTCATAGATTTATCCGTACTAATTATAAAAAGCACACGATTCGGATCCGACATGAACACGGCAAGAAATATTAAAACACAGAAGGAAACAATAAATAATAGTTTAGGAGCTACATATTATTATGTCCAATTATTATAATTAGGGGGCCATGTCATTATTTTCGTTTCTTTGTTGAGGATAATGACAATTTAATTTCTATAACACATCGTTAAATGTACGCTAGTTTTGGAGATGATTGTTTTTGTATGTAATATTATAATACGTATTTGTTTACGTCAGTGATAAACAACATTTTTGTTATATAGTAGAACCAATAATTGGGTGGTTCACAATAATTATAGATCATGTCCAATTTTCATAAAATTCGATTTTTTGTTTCAGTGGCTATATAAAGCAGATTTCCATATTGTGTGTTAATATCACAATCGTCGATATCAAACTCTACAACTTTCCGCATAAATGGCAATACTAGTATTGATAACACATCAAATTGAATATGACTCATGTCCATTTTGACAGTTCCTTCTGCAGTATAAAGAGGTATTTGCTAACTTTAATTTGCTAATATTAATAAAGCCTGAATGTACTTTATGTGTCGACTATTTGTTTAAATTGATCCATGTACTATCAAAATATGGTAAGTGGGTATATACAGTGAAAACATTCATGAATTTTACAAAAGGAGTTTTAACTTTAGGTCCAAATATCTCAGGATCCATTTTGATGGACTTGATACATAATTATTGTGAACCACCCAATTTATCCATTAATCATAGTTAAAAAAGAATATTTTTACAATTTATGACATATTTAGACAATTAATGTAATAGTGTATATTTTTTCAACATACAAAATATGCACATTCATCGTTATACACGCCATGCATCAAGTTTAGTGATCTTCATTTACTCGTACCAGGGCTCCAAGTGGAAAAGTTTACGAACCGGAGCGTTCGACAATTTTCTGAAGATATTATCATAACCATGGCCCCCTTATCCTGATACGGACCCCTAGGCCAGGATCTTTGTCGCCCCCTACCTATCGCTTGGGTTAAAAACAGATGCTCTACAGAAACGTTTCTCAAATGGTGTTCCAGGTAAATTTAAAGGTATTCGGTGTATTTTTAACTATTTTTTGAATTTTTCAATAAATCCACTTGAGTAATGAAATTTTCGAATATCGACAAACAATAATCAAAATTTACATCACACAATCACATATTATTTTAAAATGTTAACATTTTTAAAGTAAAATAGTACCGCAGGCGACTATTTTACCGTTAGAGGAAATTTTTGATGAGTGTTTATCTCACGTATAAGGTAGATGCGCCACGCACCCCCCAGAGCCCGGGCCCCCAGGTTAGACCCCTGTCAAACCCCCTTGTGAGGGCCATGATCATAACTATCAACTTTAATGTGAATTTTGTGTATGTGGACCTTCAGAAAAATATGTGTCAAATTAAACACGATGTCCACCCAGAGTGTACCACCGATAATCACATACGCGTGCAAAACACGAACGCACAGTAAAAGAGAGATTCATAAACTCAATGTATCACACCGAAGTATGGATTGATGAATGGCTGTAAGGACAAAATAACGAATGATTGGATAATTAAACAAACAAAGGTATGCAATGTAATATAGTAAACTACCTGTAGTGCAAATGGGCTGATATATAGCTCGAAGATGAGACAAATCTAGCGGTCCAGTGGTACACAATAGATAGAAAACGATCGAAAGGTAGGCCTAGAGGCCGTTGTAGTGACGAAATAGTTACGTTCTGTGAAAATACATCAATGCACACAATTGAGAGAAATAGTCAGTGTGACAAGGTTTTTATCCAGCAGTGGATATATTCAGACTGGTGGTGATTATGGTAAATATATTATACTAAATAGATGAACACATCTTTAAAATAAAGCAATCATAAAACGTCAGTGCATAGATGAGTCGTAAAGCCTGTGTCCATCACAAGTCCGACGCGAAGAAAAAAATTGCGATTTACCATAGGCCCTGAGTGAATGTCCGAGCATAATCATCAATTAAATTATATTGAGTTTTCAATTATTGTGTTAGTTAATACTTTGTCATATGCAGTGCCGCCCTTAAGCTGACTCATGTAAATTTAATGCCTACTACATTTTATTATTTCATTGAAAATTCTGACATAATATACATCTACATCAAAGAGTATACAATGTACCAGCGCAGCAGGAAATAATTTATTGTATCCACGGTATATAATCTCAAAAGTTATATTATTCCATTCTCCACCAGTGGATAGAACCATGCTAATGCTGATACAGATGGTAATAGTGATTGTGATGGTAAACATAACATATTCATAGGCAGTTCATAAAAAAGACTCATTCACATGTCATCACAAACTTAACAATTGACAAAATCAAACTCATAAATTAAGTCATATAACAAATACATAAGCCTCGTCACAATAGAACAACAATTCGAAAAATATTATATAGGTACGAACCATGGAAAACACAGTACAAAAAAAATATAACTCTACACTCTAACAGTGTATAATAAATGTCGAATTAAAATATCAATACCGGTTTTTCGGTATTTCTTATTAAATACCGGTATTTCTTAAACATTAAAAAAAAACAAGTAGGTGCTTATCAACAAAAATATAGCTATTAAAATCTTTTAAGAATATTATTTTATAGCAAAAACCTACATATCTACATTTATTATGTTGACATTAAAAAATATGTATTGATCATAATTGTAGAACTAGTGATTTTTTTACAAATAATTTTAATATATTGATAATTTTAACAAAAGTCCTCAAAAGTTCATCAAGTTCAAATAAGTCCGGCTGCAGGAAAATATTCTTAAATTCAACACTAAACTTGTACAGCCATCAATAATTTTATTATTATAGAATAATTCAAAATTTTGTCATGGATGTTTTCTATTTCGAAATAATATTATGATAATTCATCGCGACAATTACTTACATAAATATATTTGATGAAATTTGTTTTATTATTTTTTCACCTCTGTTGGATTCACTGTATAAATTTGCATTTAGCAGCACATAACTATTATAGAATTCATTTTCAAAAACGTAAACGAGTGTGCTTTGTGGATTTTAAAACCGGTATTGATAAATACTGGAATACCGGTTTTGAAATACCGGTATTGCAATCCCTAAGTGTAGGTGTACCAATGACATAATATATTGTTGCAAAATAAGTCATAATATTAACGGATGAAACCAATTTTATCATGTTTCATTGTTTCCTGGTCTAGTTAGTTGTAAGTTAATTGTAAGGATATACTATTTTTAATATGTCATGTACTCAATGGGCCGCAATTCATGACATGGCAGGTTTCGCATCACTGTCACACGTAAAGTGTACTTACCCAACAAAAAACATTGAAAATTAATATTTAATGACTTAATTTTGATTGAAAAGTACCTACCTATTTATTACACACAAGGTGTTTGAAAAAGTAAATGCATTAACATTAGTTTCATTAAATCTGTTAATAATAAAGAATTTGAACTACATATTATGATTATTATATTTATTTAGTTCAGAAGTTGGAAAACTTTTTTGGGTATTACCCAAAATATATGTGTTTACAATGATATTACATTCTCGACGCTCGAGTTGGAAGATATTTCAAGTCTTAAATTCTAAAGAATTTGATGTTTTAAGACCTAGATGCATAACGATGTCTTTTAAAATTTATAAAACCATAAAATTGAGGAAAAACTTTCTCGTATCTATGATAACTATATTGTCATCTTATGTTTAAATTAGCTGTAAGTAATTTCGGATTAAAAACGCATTTGTAACACAATTTACACGTGTAAGTACTTGTTTATGAACACTTGTTATTTAGATCCACCATCACGTAAATTTTAAAATTAAAGGCGTTGAAGAAAACATTTTATACTGAAATGGAGCCTAAATATATGAAAATTAAGCTGAAAAAAAGCTCACGTTATTGATTATAATAATTATCTGTAATTAATGGCATTGTGGATTTTTTCGTAGCAAACCTTGCTATTTAAACCAAATTTCAATACAATTATAGATTCATAGAAACAGTCTACATCAATTATTAGCATTATTTTTGGTTTGCTGAATTAATGAAGATGCCAAAATTCACATCGTTTTAACTTTAAATGGCATAACAAAGTGTCGATTATGAGTGAAAATGAGAAACGAGTTATCCTAAAATAATTGGTTAAGTGTAAGAGATGAATCATACATGTTCACATAGAAAGTTAATATAGAAAAGTGAAAAATATATTAATTTTATTCTGGCAACTAAATCTACCGCATTGCATACTTTCAAAAATGCTATCAAGTGTGTTAATATTGAAATGTCATCAAGCTTATTTTTTTATTTACATGATATCATTATAAAATATTGTAATATAAAAAAACCTTATATGATTTACTATACGCTTAGTCAAAACTCTTTGATGTGGGTGCTATTTTTTGTTGTTTGAGTGCTAGGAGTAGTAACACAAGTTTAGAAAATACTGGAATACTTTGATGATACTGTGCCACTGGCTGTGTTCAAACAAACAACACTATATAATAGTAAACTGTGAAAAACGTAAACAAAGCAAAGTTTAGCCTGACGCTGGAAAACCGCACCGAAACTTTGTGCTCGGTGACGGAATGCTCAGCTGCGATTACACAAAACACACAGTATGACTGTTAGACTATATTTCTCCATATGATTCCGGTGGTTATTAATTAAATAAACTAATAATTAAATGTTACAAACTTATTGCTTTACATTCTAATAATTGATCTGAGTTTTTATTGATTTATAATTACAACCGTGATTGGAGCTTATAAAGAACTGTTAGGGAACAGTTTCATCGGGATGCCTTAGTCCAGTGGTCGGCAAACCACGGCTCGCGAGCCACACGTGGCTCTTTGGTCCCTTGAGTGTGGCTCTTCCACAAATGACCACGTACGGACTAAAAAAGTGAAAGATAAAACAGTCGAAATGTCTTCGAATATAACCAAACACCAAATCGAAGATCTTAAATTGGTTTCAGCTTTATTAATAGTAGTTGTCGAGTTTTGTGACATAAATCATACAGGACAAATTTGTACAATTTATGTCATCTACAGGTAATAAAGAAGAACTTTTAGGATTATTGCCACTCAAAGGTCAAACAAGTGGAGAGGATATTGCAAATGCTGTAATTGAGTGCATGGAAAAACATCATATTCCACTCGATAAAATTGTGCCAATTTCAACAGATATGGCGAAAAGTATGACCGGTGTAGAAAAAGGGTTTGTTGAAAGAAAAAAATAAGCGCATTGCATCATTCGTCAAAAAGCGCTTTGTGCGCAGACATTTCCAAAAGAAATTTGCAAAGTTAGCTCTTAATCATCGTCATTTTTTTTTAGTTAGTTTAGTATGCAGATCTTCTGCTTCATAACAGGGTACGTTGGTTATCAAGAGGAAATATTTAAAACGTTTCGCTTCCTTATTAACAGAAATTGAGGCATTTCTCCCTTAGAATGGTGTTCACTATCCAGAAATAGGTAACGGACAATCAGTTGATCCAAAAAAAAATTTCATGGGATACGTTACGTCTCATCTAAATCAGCTTAATCGTAAACTGCAGGGGGAAGGAAACACATTTTTTTCGATGTTAGAAGAAGTTATTTCATTCGAAAACAAATTATCCCTTTTTGCATAAAATTTCGAAAGAGAATCTTCGATTCACTTTCAAAGCCTGCTGAAACATCGCTACGAAAATAATTCTGATATTGACATTTGCTATTTCAAAACAACAATCATGAGGGAAGCTCTTCTCAACAGGTTTCAGGAATTCAGAAACAGCAAAGCGACGTTAGTCTTTGTTAAAAAAAACCTCTTAATGCTACGGTAACAGAATTAATTTTTTCTCCCTTTAATGTTGACATTGGCAACTTTCAAATATTGAAATGCTTTTGCTGGATTTAAAAAATGAAGAATTATGGAGCTCTAAATTTCAAGGACTCTGTACTGATATGGACATATTGGAGAAAAACCAATATGAATATGGTTCATAGCACAAATAGTCTACTTTGAAAGACCTGGAGAAGGAAGACATGATGATTTTTAACACCTGGAATAGTATTCCTGACTCATAATATGATCAATTGAAAAAACTAGCGTTTGCTGTTCTTTCCCTTTCCGGTTCTACATGTTCATGCAAACAATCTTTTGCAAGCATGAACCTTATCAAGTAAGAGTAAATTGAGAAGTCGTCTTATTGATGAAAACCTGGAATCGTGCCTAAAATTAAAAACAACATCATACAATCCTGACTTACCAAAACTTTTCAAGGAGATGGAAGGCAATTGTTAATTTAAAGATAATAACTGATTACTTACAATTTAATTTTTATCAATAAATAATATCATTATTAAGTAAGACATCAAGTTTTTTTCAGTGTACCTACCTAAGACTTAAATTTGGCTCTTCAAAAAAATCGCAATCGTTGTACTCTTGATATTTGGCTCTCTTGACTAATGAGTTTGCCGACCACTGCCTTAGTCCTACACGACGACGCAAAGGTGGAGGGAGCGCCGTATGCCAAATACCGCGGCAATAATGAACTCAAAATTTTAATCAAAATACTGTTTGACACTATTTAATCTGAGTTATTTTAACATCATTCACATCGGCAGTTTAATAAAATATTTAAAGATACAGCATTATAGAGATCGACAATCATCGCGGGAGCTCCGGCAGACAGACGGTCCAGACTTCGCTCCCGGATATAAAGTCCCGAACATTTTCCCCCTAACTTCTCTTTACTGAGACCTTTACTGGACATAATAATATTTCATAACAGAATACATAAACAGTAGAAAAAGGTCCATTCAACTACTATTCCCCCCTATTTTTCTTGAATCTAGATTTGGTCGGATTGCTCACCTATCCTCAAAAGCTCGTAACTATTGGTGAGGTCAATAGAAGCGATTTTCATTTGTCGCTGATATTTTCGTCGAGATATTAAGGGCTTCAAATTATTTGGTAAGTATATATATGCATTAACAGCAAGTATTTTAATAAAAAATCGAGCAAGTATTTTATTAAAAAGGTGAGAACTATTTAATATGAACAGCAAGTAAAAAATGATTATTGGTAAGTATTATAATATAACAATGGAAGTATTTAAATTATGATAGGGAATTATTTAAACAATTTCCGGGAATTATTTAAATAATTAATGGTAAGTATAAATATCAATTTGTCAGTATAAAATCTATTTTGGACAGATTTTTTCTTTTACAGAAATAACTTATTTAGTAGCTTCCTTATTATGTTAAATTTAGTAGGATAGTATTGTTCTTTCTATCTGGCTCTCCAGAACAGATTGTACTATTAGAATGGTATTTCTCTATTATTTCATCCCTTACGCCCATTTAGTGTAGCAGCATTTGTGTATCTATAAAATGGCTCAATGATGCAATGCGAGTCTCCTGAGCAAGCTTCTAGTGCCTTTAAGATACTATTTCATTTTAACTATCAGCTGTAACTTAACTTAACTGCACCTTCCGAACCACCAGTTGTAGGTAGCTGTTATGCATACACTCTTGATCTAAGCGCACTTCAAAGATATATGTAACCTTACCTTATGAGATTCAAACCCTTAATCTCTACTTCATCGCGGAGTTAAATAAATTGTAGTGTCTATTATATACATTTTCAACTTTGCAATAATAACAAGACATACTTCAGACTTGTATAGTGCTTATTAAATATTATTTTCAGTACCAGAATTAAATAATAAGACAGACTTCAGTTGTTTACAATAAATGTATTTCTTGTGTTCAAAAATTCACAATAATAATCAATTGTAACAAACATATGACAGAATAAGACGTTTCCTTCAATGATATATCAACTACATACAACCTATTACTAAAGACGACCGATGTCGATCAATGTGAATGATTGAAAATGATAATCTAGAATACACACCCAGTCAAACGATAACATAAAAATCTTTTCCTTCAATTACGTACAACCTATTACTAAAAACGTTTATGAAATTCATAAAAGAAAACATAAAATATGTGTTGTTTTTACTGTTATATTATTTTATGCAAGTCTACATATAAATAACACAACATTTTAGGATTATCGGAAAACATTCCGATAACCGCAATTTGACAGCTCGATTTTTTTATTCGTTCGTTGATCAGTATCAGAGCATAGACAAATCGGACGACTTATTAATTATTGTCCTCGGACTTTTGGCTCGCCAATGGCAATACGTTTCACGGTCTTGTTTACATTACATGCTGTAATAAATTAACAATATTAAATAATTATCTGATTCGGCATTTACACTAATAGTAAAAATAATAATATACATATTATATAAATAATTAGGATACTTACTTAAATTAGTAATTTTAAAAGACATTGAAAAAAACCTTTTTTGTAGTGATGAGTAAAAAACATGTAAAATATAAAAAATCCACGAACCCTAACTAATTATTTAGCATACAATTTTAATTGAGATAAATTTAATATCATACTATTAATTATTGTTGTATCCAAACTGAGATTCATTTTTTTTATAAAATTAGACAATAATAGGTAATGAAAATGTACTTAGTTTAAAAAAATGATTTCTGTAATATTTGTAGTACCTACCTAGAGAACCTATATTTTTGATCAATTATTAATTTAATCTTTGAGGTTATTCGCATTTATTCTGTGAAATGTCCATCTAGCTCTTTTTTCTGCACCTCTGCGACTTCTTATTTGATCTTCTTTTAATAATAATATAATCATAAATAGTTTGTTCTTACCGATATTCATGAATGCATAGACTAATATACTTTATATGCGATAATGGTAACCCTAAAATGCCGTGCGCCCCATTGAATGTTTTTTACTTTTCATACTATCAAAATAATAATGGATATTGATTTTATCTATTGGCTCATGTCATTTAAATAATGATTATTTATTTTTACTACTGATTTTTGAATATTATTTCTTGCTGTACCATTATTTTACATTCAACATTAAAACTGGCGGGCTTATACCGATACTTTGAAATAAATACTTACCATTCATTTAAAATTCTGACAGTTGTTATTTAAAAACTTTTCAAAATTGTCTATTAATACTTGCTTCAAAAATGCACGCCGATATTAAGTCTTTGAGTCTTTAGATGGCCATTTGATATACTTAGCATAATATTTAAATGTGGTAATTAATTAGTAATTATCTGGTCAGTAGTAAATGTGTAAAAAAACTTGCTAGTGCAGTCACTAGTATCAATAAAGTAAACGTCTATTGATGACATATTTAGTTTTTTTTTATACATTTTGTATAATATTGTCCCCAAAAGCTAGTAACCGCCATGGTATCGTCAATACAAACAATCTTCGTTTGTCGATGACAACTTACTAGTGATTTAATTTTAATGCACCCTTAGAATGTATATTAACTTTCTTGCTAAGCCTGCAGACCTCTGTGATGCAACTAAATATTTAACATAGTATATACATTTCTTTTCAAAATAAATGGTTACGAAAATAAATCGCAGAAACAAAAGCAATCAAATTAATTTGTGAATTTATTGGTCGTAAACCTAATTAGGTATAATTTTTAAAATAATTCTGTTTTTTAAGGTAGTTAGTTAGTGGTAAATAGTAGATATGTTTTACAAAGTTGAATTTTTTAAAATGCGGTATTCTTGGGTTACAGTTAATTTAATGCGGCCTTACAATATGAGAATATCCCTCACCTCTGTTTTAGTTAATTCGGCAAGATCCGATAAAAGTCTGCTATCCTAAATATGCCTCCCACAAGAGGCTGACAGGATTGTGGGCCTAGACTCAATGGGAGGTCTGGGCCCAGTTAAGGGAGATAAAAATACACATTACAAATTTCCTCTAATAGTAAAAAAAGTCGCCTGCGGCACTAGTTTACTTCAAGACTATTAATATTTTAAAATATGTAAATTGTGGGACACAATTTTAGATTATTTTGTGTTAATACTCAATAACTAATTATTCCCAAACCGACAACTAACCATAATTCAAGTGGATGTATTAAAAATACAAAAAAATCATTAAAATACACTGAATACCATTAATTTTACCTTTAACACCACTTGGAAAACGCTACTGTAGAATATTATATTGTCTTTAACCTTAGCGATAGGTAGGGGGCCAGCTTCAGGATATGGGGGCCATGATCCTAATCATTACCTTTTAATTAAAATGCAGAGGCATAGCTATCTCATCGAAAGCGTATGCAAAGCATTGGGGCCCAGTCGGATAAGGGGGCCTAAATCCCAGTCCGATTGTTATTGCAATTATTATACCATTCACAGAAAAAATGTGATTAAAAATAAATATCACGGAAATCTGAAAACGTTTTTATTAGTTTTGGATATGGCCTCAATATCTGTACAAATTGCATTTTTGTTATAATATTGTGAAGAATTTATTGGGTACTTAATTTAGTTTATTAATTTAAATATGATACAGCTAAATGCGAATATGTTACCCGAGTCCTTATATGAGAAGATCTCTATTACGACTCCAGCTATTTAGTTCCTGTTCTCAATAAATTTACCACACTATATGTATATCAAATGTTAGTGTGTGAGGGTGACATATAAAAGGATTCTCTACGAGAGTTGATTTATGTTTAAGACGTGTCAATATACTGTTCATCATATTATATTAACTACTATTGTATATTACAGTGGTATCCAAAGTTGAGTGCGCAAAATGATCCGTGGAGGTGCGCTTTAAATTACATAAAACATAATATTATGTTTACACGATAATAATAATTGTACGTATTACAATTCACAGTAGCACAGTTCGCCGTGAGCTTTCTTATGGGAAAGAGATGACGGATAGATTTTGGCAAAATTCAAGTATGAAAACCAAACGTAACCTAACCTAACTAATAATCCTGTATATTATCGGCTATTTTCAAAATTTATTTGTCGATGGCTTCCTGTAAACCGACAAGAACCGTGTTTTATTTAGACATGAATTTTATTTCACTACTATACGACACAAAGAGGTTGGACGGTCTTTAATATACGACCATATATTATTTCCGAGATAAAATTTCACGGTGAAGTGTGATACGGCGAACTGCATTACTCCCCACTCTTTCATTGTAAAAAACACCACCCCCCGTACGGAAGTTTTTCCAATAATAATTATACCTCATCCATATTACATAGCTCATTCTCTAATCCCGCTATATAGTATTGACAATAATAATTTTAACATTACATAAACTCAAACATAAATGTATTGAATTAGTGTTACACGTAGTGTTTTCAAAATGATCTATGTTCAATAAAAATAATTACAAGATAAAAAGAACGTTTTTAAATTTTCTGTTGAATCATATAAACTCGACTTGACTAGCTTAAACGATCATTGATTCCCATAGTAACGCACGTATATATTAATAATTTCCTAGCAACCCATAATAGTGGATTGGATTACGGATTTCTTCTGAAATAACTTTTCATACAAAACAGAATTAACTGAAAATGAAATCAATTCTACTTAAAGATGGCTAAATGTATTTAAAAAATGCATTGGCATCGTGTTCTGATATATTCTAAAAGTTTCAAATGTCTAGCTAGTCGGGAAGTTAATTAAAAATCGATTACAAGATTTGTACCGGATAAACAACCACCGGACAAATAAGAATACGACCTAATAAAAACGTTGTAAAAATATTACATTCTTAAATCTTGTGAATTATTCGTTGAATAAAAATTAATTTTAATTATTTTTTTAGCAAGTTCAAGTAAGTTACAAGGAGTGATCCGTGACGTCAGTTAGTAATGAAAGTAATTATTTATTACCTACTTTGTTTTAGAATATTAAAACCGATCACCAATAGTAACTCAATTTGGAAACTGCTTCAGAGAGTCTTGTAATAGCCATTAGTTAAAATTTGTCGCTATTATATGATACCTATAGTATTGTGGTCAATGTGCGTGGGCGCGAAATCCGAGAGACGAAAAGGTCACGCGATCAAGAAAGTTTGGAGACCACTAATACATTGTATGACATACGAATACTTAATTAGAACTTGAACACGCGTAAGATGTTTGTATATTTACATAAGGAGCAATACGTATAGTTTTTGCCAGACGCGGGATTGAACTCTCACCCAAGTTTTCAGAGTTGAGCGCTCTAACAACTACGCCGCCGCGAGGCGGGATGAAAATATAATAGTGTATCTACAATGTAAATCTAGCTCACATAACTGACCGTGGGTAGAGTTGGGTATTTCCCGAGAAAATCTCAATCTCGAGATTAAGGATTTCCCGAAATGATGAAATTTTGAAATCTCGAGATATCGGGAAATTTTAAAAAACCTGTAAAAATCCTAAAAACAGACGAGTTCCACAAAAATATGTTTTTTTTTATTTATGTAGGAAGACAAACAAAATAGAATAGAATAGGAATACAAAAATAATTCAAAACATTACTTATTAAAATGAAAATTCAAAAAACACAGACTGTCAATCGCTGCGTCTGACAATCGCGTACGCTTTTGAGACACGAAATTCTCTGATGTTGCAAAAATTACGCTCATTTTGAGTCGACGTTGGCTCAATTGTGGTAAATTCCCCGATCAGTCTTTGAACGTTTTGTGTTTTCTATCCACTTTTTTCATATAGAAAATCGTTTTTTCAATTAATACTTGATAATAAAGGAATCCCGAATCCCGAAAAAAGATTCTCGAGATCCAGGATTTCCCGAAATGTTAAAATTTCAATTCTCGAGACTCGGGATGGAAAATCTCGAAAATTTCTCGATAATTCCCGTCGGGAAATTCCCAAAATCCGACGCTAACCGTGGGGATATTCAAGCGTATTTAAAAAAACATTCTCTGTTCAGTTTGACATTACAAAACAATAATTGTTTCACCACAAAACATTTAATAATACTATTATCTATGTCGCATTTATAAAACTTAATAAACTGAGCTTACAGTTAAAGTGAGTTACATTATTTGATTTATATTTATATTCATTCTTGAGTAGCATGAATGGACCAACCCTGGAGTAAACAATCTTTCTCCAGCGATGATTTTATTTGGCGCAAATGTTGCGATCGATTCATCAGAAGATTTAAAAGGGGCGCTAAAATAGTTCAAACCAGTCATACAATTCTTAAATTATATCAAAATATTTTAGTATGTACGTTGATAGTTGGAGTTTATAGTTTTTATTTTATGTTGGGGGTCTCAAAATCATTGCTTCGGGCCTTCAAATCCCTAAACCCACCACTAAATTTCTCTACATATCCCAACCAAATGACATCTGGGAGCTCCGGGGTTGAATCCCAGCGAGGAGTGAGGACACAATATAGTTATGTCATTTTCTGCCTGTCATTCACTTCTATAAGTAAATACACTGCTATTAAACTACACATCTGTCATTAGGCCTCTAGGCATATTCTGCCCTTCCAAGGAAGAAGGCAATAACTCGCGAAATTTGTGAAATTGAGTTATGAATGCCATCCATTTAGTAATTTTGAAAGCTATATATTCTGTTCACTTTAAAATCAGTATTATCACTAAAATACCGTTAAAATCCTTAGTAAAAAATAGACATCTTCTAAAATAATACTTTTTTTAGCAAAAAGGCAATAATTGCACCTATTCATTGCAGTTACTGCTTGTTTATTATTACTTTGTTTGTATTGTAACATCCTACTAATAAAAATTATCACCGTTTTTTTATTAATTCACAGTACTTAAGTTTGAAAAAAAACACATTATGTCATTTATCTCGGAAGTGTGTGAGAGTCAGTTACTGCCTTCTTCCTTAGAAGGGCAGTATTGTAGTGTTAAGAAAGAATATATATTTTACATAATACAATAGTAGTTCCATCTATAGATATATACCATCATAAATTGTCAGGTGTTCGAATTTGGAACTAAGGTCAACATAGTATAAAAGTATTGAATGCTATGTCAAATGTTAGCATGTGGCGCCCTCCCTCAGCAGACAATTTATACTGGTGGATCTATAACTATCGAATTTTTGTCCAGCCTCTGTTACTGCGCCATATTTGATTGAATTTCTCGACATGGAAAGATAGAAATGGAGTGACGTAAATCATCATGCGATCCGATTATGTATATTATGGCGAAATGAATCAACTTTTGTGTATCAGGTTTCTTCAGAAAGTTGTACTTTGTCACGGCGGCATTTTCCGTATTTTACCTGTTGGAAACTTTTTTACGTGTGTTGTTTTTCTACGCCACTTACTCTCCGTGTCTATGCTTCAGTGAAATTTATCTCTCTTTGGATTATATACCATAAATAAGTACACATATTAAAAAAAAGCAAGAAAAAATTTGTAGGTATGGACTACCTGTCCCAAATGTAATGTATTTTTGTTACAGTGTTTCATCATCATCATCATCATCATCAGCCGGGGTCAATCCACTGCTGGATGAAGGCCTCCCCAAGCTTCTTCCAACTCTCGGTCCTGTGTCGTTCGCTGCCACGTGTTTCGTCAATCTAGCGGCTTTAAGGGCGACCCTGTGACCGTTTCGTGCCCCTTGGTTACCATTGGATGACGGCATTTGTCCAGCGGTCGTCTTTTCCATCCCTGCCCATCTCCATTTCAGCTGTTTAGCAACGTCTATTACATCGCGTACTCCTGTCTGCTTCCTAACCCATTCGTTTTTCTTACGGTCCTTTCGCGTGATGCCCAACATACACCTCTCCATGCCTCGCTGTGCGACTCTTAGCCTTTGGACATCTCTCGTGTTGAGGGTCCACGTCTCGTAGCCATACGTTACAGTGTTTAATCATAATATTATAATATCGTGTTAGATTTTTGGGTTTTCACCGCGAGATTTTCATCCTTATTTCCTTGACGTTTCGGGCTCGTTGCAGAGCTCGTCCTGTCTTCCGGCACTGTCAGCGAAATCCAATATTCGATCTGGTATCTCTGGTTGTCATAACTGATACAGCACAATAATCACGCTATTTTACTAGATTTTTCCTCGTCCAACCGCCACGTTTCCACACCCGTTATGCAGGCGTATACTGTGGCGTAACGAACGTTAGGTGCTTTTAAAATTTGTGCCGAAAGTGTCACAGGAGCAACTTCCCAAGACCTTGGTTGGCGTGCACTAGAGCACGCTATTTTACTGTGAGCAACGTTTGATACATTTTGACATACTTAGAGCGGCGTTTGAATTTATACACCTACATAACATCACCAACACAATATTATTATCTCTTGATAATGGCCTCTCCAATGAGCCTGAAACGGAGGGAAGAAGGAGGAAGAACACGTTGTGAAAGCTGTACAAATATTGATTCAGTTGGGAATATCTTAAAATTTCAATGCTCAACCCGTTATAAATACTTTATATTATTATAAGTCTACCTGCTGTTTAAAGTAATTTAAACCACCTGGCGGCGCTCGCTCCTCGTCTAGTTGTCCGGTGGTGTGGAGTCACATACGTCGATTTCCACCCCAAGTTAATAACGATATACCTTTCTGGAAATGAGATTGTAACTTGTGAAACAGAACACGTTATGTGAACATCATTAGCCTAAAAATTGTAGAATTGCCTAATTAAACAATGTTTCAAATCCACTTGATTTATTAGTTATCATGTCAATAGTGTGTATTGTTCATCCATTGGTGTAGCGTTTCCCACATCATTTGTGAACACGAGTGACGTGAGAAAATCCTGAACTTTTCATCTAATTTTTACAAAAAAAAACGCAATATGTAGTAAATAGCTGTATTATTTTAATGTTTTCATTATGCACAAATGTGTTTGTTATTAAAAATCATATGTGGCAAAATTTTTCTCTATTTGAGATTATGCTTTTCCGAGTTTTTCTTTTATAGAGAAGATAAAAAGTGGTCAGCAGCCAAAAACAATTATTTAACACTTGTATTCTAATTAAACCCAACTCATAATTTGTTTAATATTAAAACACATACATATTCTATTATTGTAATTTATAAATTAAATATATAATGTAATTATATAACTCTTAAATTTAATATAAATACGCAACTGATAAAAATTATGTCACCGTTACGACAAATATCGTCATTATATATATTTTATATTAGATATATATTTAAAAAGAAAGTGTGAAACACTATTCGTGTTTTAGTGCCGAGAGGAGTGGAATCGGTTTGGAGAGGCTTTCATCCAGCAGTGGATATATTCACGCTGATGGCGATGATGAATGAATAGATTAAAACATTTTTAATATGCGATAAATACACTGAACAGCTAGACTAGAGTGCTTTTGGCCGTCTAAATAATGTCTTCAAAAGTGACCTTCTACTGTGCCTAAAGCGCAAAGTGTTCAACCAGTGTGTGCATCCCGTGATCACATATGCGTGTGAAGTATGGACCCTAAGTAAAAGAGAGATCCAGAAACTTAGAGTAGCACAACGTGGTATGATATAACGCGAAAGGACAAAAAGAGGAATGAGTGGATAAGAAAGCAGACAAGGGTTTGCGATGTAATAGAGTTTATTAAAAACCTTAAATGGAGATGGACTGAATACATAACTCAAAGGAGAGACAATCGTTGGACAAATCTAGTCATCCAGTAGTATCCATGAAATACAAAACGTCCGCAAAGTAGACCTAGAGGCCGCTGGATCGATGAAATGACAAAGTTCTGCGGAAGTACGTGGCAACGCAATGCACAGGACCGAGAGAAGTGGAAGCAGCTTGAAGAGGCCTTCATCCAGCAGTGGATAGATTCAGGCTGATTATGATGACACGGCATATTTTAATATCTCGAAGCAGTACATTTATGAGTCGGAAAGCATTTCTAACTAGCATCTCATAATAGGTCCACTGCGAAGAAAACAATCTGTGATTTAAGCTACCTATTTAGACTGTTACCACAACAAGGCATGGTGGCGTTTTACACCATCAATCTAGCATGCTCTAGGTTCTGGGTTATAACCATAGATGTATTAAAAATAGAGATAGGTAACGATTTGGCTTCCTCATACAACTGAATGAAGCATGCTGACAACAGCCGATAACTCACGAGAAATGGCGATACGATAAAAAAAATGCAGGACATCACGGAGGATTTACTTTGGTCATTATAACGTACCCATATGATATAATGTTAACGTGGAAATTTTGCCGCAAATTGATTACCAGCCTGTTTCACCATACTTTTTCACCATACTTGCCGGCTTCACCATACTTTCATATACCATGCCGCCCCTAGGTTATAACGATAACGATAAACGGTTAAATTGAATTATAAGTTAGTAGATACAAGTCTATTAAGTGCCGTCCTTTCGCAGACTCATATCGTAACCTAGCAATGTTTATTCTCAAGTTTTATATTTATATTCATACCCACTATATTTTATTATTTCATTGCTGTTTGCATTTAAAAAAAAGATAGTAGCTTTATCTCCAATAATTTCCAAACCGTCTGACTCCCATTCTCAGCTACTTTAAATTGGTAATTTACACATTGGAATTATTAAAATATATACAATAAAACTTACCACTATCAAAGTCCTTCGGTTTAGTTAAATTTTATTCAAATGAGAAAAAAATGTTGTAGCTTAACTCCAGATAACATGCGTGAACGTTTTATATGAAATTACTGGAGTTACATGGTTTGAAAACAGACAAGTTACAGCTTCAGAGTTATAAGGAAAACGAATTTTTACTGCAGTAGATATTTTTTTGTGTTACAATACTTACATACGTCGATAAACAATTGAATTTACTACAACACATCTCATTTTTGGCCAAAACTGGAGTTACAAGGAATGATCATTTAGGTGACGTTAAAACGTTTTTACATAACATTTAATATACTTGTTAGTCCATAAAACAAACATACCTAACCACGATTAAAAAAAATATTAAGGATATAAATGTTTAGTTTGTGGTCTGGGATCATGTTTTATTGTGTAAAAATGGCGTTGTTATAGGCCTCAAATAAATTGTTACGAAAATAGTTTCCCTAATTCAGTAGCCCAATTTTTCCCATTCAATAAATTAAGAAATTATCCAAACTAATTGTAGTATTTCAGTGTTGCCATTTAAATGCGGTCGCGTGACGAAGCTCAATTATATTGTGGCAATACCAACCGAATGTTGTACTTTTCCCTTTTGCCGTTAGTATAAATTCCCTTTGCCCAACTAAATTAAGTGGTTTCAATAAATTGTAGACGAAACTTCTGTATTGCCTGCGTGTGGATGATGCTCTAGAGAAGAGCTTCCCAACCGGTGTACCGCGAGCGATTGGGAAGTGTGTGGGGTTACAGAATTTCATTATATTTCCTTTATTTTTTCCATTATAACACTATAACAGGCTGTTATGTGCCATTCAAATTACGTAACTATACTGAGCCAACATTCCAGTAGCTTCAACTGTGCTGGAACAATGATGTTCAATCATGTTTCATTTTTGGTTTCTTGCATCATCAATATTATTCCTGCCTAGTGGCTATCCAGTAATATAAAAAACACTCTTCAGTTGGACTTCTAACCAGAAACACATATTGTAAGTAATATTCAAACTTTATATTAGTATACCAATAAAAGTTTTATGTGATTTTAGTAGTATTCAGGAAATAGTAGTAACGGTTGGGGTGTGGGAACTTCTTTTTTTGAAATTGAAATATAAAAACTGTACACGTTTAAATTGTTTTTATTATTATTTTTCTTTTGATTTGATTTTGATTTTACACCGTTTAAAAAATAATATCTTGTAAATATCGCCCTCTACTGTCAATACACTGATTCAGTTGACTTCGGAAGTTTCGGTTCATTCCTTCAAGCATGCCGACCGGTACATTGGCATTGGTTTACGTTCCGTCTCAGGGAGATCAGCCGCCCGGAGAAGGCTTGTCTCAAAAATTCCACTGAAACCCTGGCGGTGTGGACTGTACCCACATCTCGCTGAAACCACACATTGTCATTAACGCTTTCGCTGCTGAAGAGATAATGAGATTTTAATTGCCCCCTTTAAAATGCACGTTAATTACATCGATCGGCCGCCTGGTCATTACGCACCGTGTGCGTCTTCCGCGTCCAAAGTATTAACATCCGCAAGGTAGACCTAGAGGCCGCTGGATCGATGAAATGATAAAGTTCTGCGGAAGTACGTGCCAACGCAACGCACCGGATCGAGAGAAGTGGAATCAGCTCGGAGAGGCCTTCATCCAGCAGTTGATAGATTCAGGCTGATGCTGATGATAGTGAATGTTAAGAAATTTATATTAAAAAAATTTTACATTACGTCAAAATAAGTCGCGTAAAATTGCGATTACATACAAAAAATATAAACGTGGCAATGTACGTATTATAAATTTGTACATGTCTACCAATTCATTAATATTTGTGGAATTACCATCAAATGATAATAGTACAAAAAAAAATATGATCTCTTCTAGTATAATACGTTGATTTGGTTAATACCACGTTTTTATTAGCTCGTATTCTTGTTTGTCCAGTACAATTTTTTTCTTGTTTGTCCAAGATTTGTATTGGACGATTAAAGATTTTTAACTAACTTCCCGACTAGCTAGACGTTTGAAACTTTTAGGATATATCAGAACACGACGACAATGCATTCTTTTAATATTTTTAGCCATCTTTAAGTAGAATTGAAATCATTTTCAGTTAATTCTGTTTTGAATGGAAAGTTATTTCGGAAAAAATCGTAAAAAGTAAAACACTATTAATGGTTGCTAAGGGGGTCCTAGCAGCTAAATTATTAATATATACGTGCGTTACTATGGAAATCAATATGAAATTTCAAAATGACATTTCAGTATTCTATATTTATTCAGTATTTCTATCAAGTAAAAAAAAATATTTATTAATACATATAATTGTCAAGTTTATATGATTCAACAGAAAATTTAAAAACGTTGTAAGTATAAAAATATATATATATAAAAAGTTATTTTTATCTTTGAATTATTTTTCTAATTAAATGTGCAAAATAAGGTAATTAAGTGGCAGGAAATAGTGAGAAATATGTATTCTTCAGTATACATACTGCACAAAAAACCCGCGACGCGAAAAAGCTTTAAATGCACTGCTCTAGATTATGTGGTCGGAAAACGGCATAATTGAATTATTAAATTTTTTCAGTAGGCGAGTACCAAAATTACAAATATTGACTGCTTAATGGGTTAATGACGATGTATGTAGGTAGAAGGTACCTATTCTAAATAGGTCGAAAATTATGAATTTGAAGTGCGAGTTATACTCTTAAGAAATTCGTAAACACTCTGAAAAAATAATATGTACGTGTGTCATGACGCCCTGTCGTTGAGCTGTTAAATGTTAAAACCTCTGATATTACAAAATTGTACATGAGAGCCAAAAGGTTTTTACGATAACAACAATTGAAGAAGAATTATTCCCAATCAATAAACAAAATACACACCTAAAAACCATTAAATGTAAAAAATGTCGTCATTACTAAAATATTGTATGTACACAACGTAAATAATATATTTTTTAAAGCTTTTTTTATAAGAAGCTTGATGCTATTTGTGATGTGGGAAAACGCTAAAATTAACGTCATATGCCAGATGACAATTTATTTCAAAGAATGTTGGCAACGCTGGGTATTTATTTCGCACGTATAACACAACATACCTACATATTTTATGAATGAATACGTATCGGTTAAAATCCCTTTCGGTGTTTTTCATTTGTTTTTCTATTTTTTTTAGATTCCAAAATCATCTGTATTATTTATTTGAATAAAATTAAATAGTTTAATTTAAAAATAATTACAAGATAAAAAGAACTTTTTATATACAACGTTTTTAAATTTTCTGTTGAATCATATAAACTTGACTTGACTAGCTTAAACAATCAAAAAAAATTATACTTGATAGAAATACTGAATAAATATATAATACTGAAATGTTATTTTTACATTTCATATTGATTTCCATAGTAACGCACGTATATATTAATAATTTAGTTGCTAGGACCCCAGACCCCTAGCAACCAATAACAGTGTTTTACTTTTTACGGAATTTTTCCGAAATAACTTTTCATACAAAACAGAATTAACTGAAAATGAATTCAATTCTACTTAGAGATGGCTAAAAGGATGCATTGGCATCGTATTCTAATATATTCTAAGAGTTTTAAATGTCTAGCTAGTCGGGAAGTTAGTTAAAAATCGAGAGCAAGATTTGTAGTGGATAAATGGATATGATAATGATAATGGATAAAAACAACTCAATGAAGCGATCTCGGGTGGAGCTATATAATAAAAGTCAATAAATTAAATCAATAGTTTTTTTTTTAAATTAAATAAATAAATTATTATATTTAAATGAAAATAATAATTAGGTACATTGAAATACTTCAATGCCATTTACTACGGCTAATAACATAAATGTTTCACTTCTTTCTGGCATTCCCGCCCACAGAGATTTCATTTTTAATCATAGGGGGTCGCGATTTAAAGAAGATTGCGATCCCCTGATGAATATAATAACATTATACATCTTTGGTTTAGTAGTATTACTTTCATTTGTATGGAGGCGAATTGAATTACACGCTCGTGAGTCTGCTATGCAGCATTTTCTGCCCTGTCGTATTTCCCTGCCTATGAATAAAACAAAATGAAACTGACTTCATTATTATAATTCGGATTTATTCTGAAAGCCGTGCATTTTCTTCGCCTCGCTGGTTTTTCGTATACATGGGCTTATTATTTTATGCTTGAATATTGTTTTATCTGTGTCAAATATTTTGAAGAAATCTGCTAACTATATAAGAGTGAACTTGAAAGAAATACTACAAACTTGATACAACTATCACTCTCGATTTTCAAAAATCGCAAGCATCTCAACCAAACATCTTGAAAAAATTTTCTTCTTTATTGGTGGAAATTAAATGTATAAAATCCATCCTAAATATATTTACCAGCTGAATCTATTTGACATCAGATTCGAGACCTTTTTATTACAACGTTTTTCTTAGCTCGTATTCTTATTTGTCCGGTGGTTGTTTGTCCGGTACAAATCTTGCAATCGATTTTTAACTAACTTCCCGACTAGCTAGAAATTTGAAACTTTTAGAATATATCAGAACACGATGCCAATGCATTTTTAATACTTTTAGCCATCTTTAAGTAGAATTGATTTAATTTTCAGTTAATTCTGTTTTGTATGAAAAGTTATTTCGGAAGAAATTCGTAAAAAGTAAAACTATTATTGGTTGCTAAGTGGGTCCTAGCAACTAAATTATTAATATTAATAAATATACGTGCGTTACTATGGAAATCAAATGACATTTCAGTATTATTTCTATCAAGTACAAATTTTTTGATCGTTTAAGCTAGTCAAGTCAAGTTTATATGATTCAACAGAAAATTTAAAAACGTTGTAAGTATATAAAAAGAACTTTTTATCTTGTAATTATTTTAGTTTTATTGTGCTAATTTTTTTTCACCACGTCTTTTCCTCCCACAGAATTTCATAGTTTCCATTTCAAATCAAGTTATGTAGTTTTATTTTTCCGTTTCAAATCCCCTTTGTTATTTTTTCATACTTTCTAGATTCATATTGAGAGATTTCTTGAGAAACTCTCGAAACTTCAGAAATACTCGAGAATTTTCAAGACGAGATTATATCATAACCTCTAGTTTGAGTAAGCGTCGATCATGTTTCATGCTCGTCATGATCAATGTACTTAAAATGTATGTAGTAGGCAATGACATTAATATGGACGAAGCATCTGGAAAAAAAATAACACTCACTTTTTTGTAGGGTCTGCCGAATGGCATAATCTGTTCTAACGCCATTACACTAAAGGTGATATTGCTATAAATTCCCGATGCTTTTTGTCGGGTCTGCCGAATGGTTTGGTTTGAACGGGTTCGCTCAAATGAACATTGCCACTAGAAACACTGTTCTAACGCCATTACAATAAAGGCTTTGCTATAAATTCCCGATGCGTGATATCGCATAATGGAAATTGCGTGACGTCTACCTCCTATACACGTACGAATGTCGTTATGCGCGAATTTACTTGCTAGCTACTGTATTGAGTGCGTTGTCTATTAATAATGTCATTGGTAGTAAGTAATAAAATAAAACCACCTATTCATAACAAAATGAAGCAATCTTGGCATTATATTCACGAACTGCACACTGTGTTGTGATCAAATAATTTGGACTATAAATAGATGGAGTCATATATGTTATTTATGCGCGTAAAGTATTGACAGTAGGTATGGTTAATTTGGTAAACTCCACAAATATTAAGATTGCTCAGTTGGCATTCCGATTTCTTACATACGGAACGGTGACCATTTTTATGTTCAGTGTGATTACTCACTCGAGTACAATTATAAACTGTTTTAGTCAAATGTTGTATGATTTTTCAACTTAATAATAATGCCGAAGTGTAGTATTATTGGCTGCTTATTTACTCATCTTATTTATATTAGCCATTCATATTGCCAAAGAAATGCCACATTTGTAGTGTGAAATTCTCAGCAAATGAATGCAAAGTCACTTGTAGCTAATTTCATATGTGGATCAATGGTCCTTTTTTATGTTTCAATTTCATACATTTAGGCTCTATCCATATATTATAAGGAGGTTTTCAATATCTTTGGTTTTAATACAATTATTATTTATTCATGGTCATGCTGTGAACATATTGAATTTGTATAGTTCACTTTTGTGTCAATAAATAAATTTAAATTTGAATTTAAATGGACGATTTCAGCCACGTCACACAGCAATACAATTAAGATCATGGAGGGGGACTGACAGGGCTCTTGCCTGGGGGCCCGGCATGGCGGGTTGACCAGTTATATGAGATATAACAGTAAAAAAAATTGGCAGGCAGCGTTTTATTTTATAATTATATTTAGTGTGTTTTCTGGCTAATAAAAATGACTCTTCATTCAATATGGCAAAGGTGCGCATGTTACTTGGCTATCGCAAAAGGAGGTCGCGGTCAGTGCATCATACGATGCAGAGTACTAATAGCTCAATAATTCAATTGGATTTATTTAGAAATATAAAAAATCGCTAAAAAAATACCTTAAGTTTACCTCGCGAAACCCTGGAGTTCCACGGAATATCATCAGGAGAATGTAGAATATTACACTACCATTAACATTACCGATAGGTTGGTGGGCACACCAAACATTGTGACCTTGAGGCTCGCTTTAGGATGTGGGGGCTATGCATAAGATTGTATGCATTTCAAGCGGCAATGATGAAATATATTGATTTTAATATAGCGACAAAAATTAAAAATATGTAGGAATGTGCTCTGATCTGTTGTGTTTTAAAATACTACAAGGTATTTATTCTCTACCGGTCCATTAGAAAGCCAAGGCTAGAAAAATAATAAACGGCTATTTGTCCGGTCGGCGGATTTAAAAGCGGGAAATTCACCGGACTGTATTTTGGAATTTCCCTTTCTGTAATCGCTTGAAAAAACAGCGACCCATTCGGTACGGCCACAATCCCGGAAACTGGGAAGAGGGGCGGTTATACAATATTTACTAACAATTCGTCAACGAGAAAAAATATTTGTTGTATTTTAATGTTAAATTTAAATTATTAATAACTTTGAACATTCAATTCTGAGAAATATATAACTTTCTCCGACACCTTTATATCAATCTATATAACTATTTTCCTGTTGAGTATTTTCCGACTAGCTTTCTTCATTGCATGCTCGATTTTCATTCTCTTGAAATACTTAGATTAATTCTACTCTTAAAGCATTTCTTTTCATCTCTCTCTCGCGTGGTGTTGTTTCCAATCCTGATATTCTGGAGAATTTGAATTTATATGCATAACCTCTTTTGGATGAAAACTGTTTCCTCGTGTCAGGCTTATCAGGCACCAATTTGCGAGGGCTATGGGACTAGTCAATGCACTCATTCACTTTCTAGAGTAGTAGAAATTTTTAGTGATGCGCTATGTATTTTGTTTTTTAAATTATATTTTTTTAAATTATTTTTGTTTAGAAACTTGTTGTTCAATATTTTTTTTTTGCTGGGTATAAGATTATTTTTTGTCATATTTGTCAACTAATTTGATTTACTTGTTCTTTTAATTCTAAATGTTGTGGACGTCTTGAATTTATAATTTGATTTTTTTAAAAGAAATAAATGACCACTGGACACCCAGCAGGTTCGAACCTGCGCTCCCGGGATTCACGCCGATGTGCATTCACCACTAAACCATATGTGTCTTATCTAATTGCGACAATGTTATTAATGTTTTCACAATACTCTCTAACGCACTTTCTAAATTGCGTTATTTATTGACAATCGAAGTATTGAAGTCAGGATCACTCCAAATTTTTGTTATAACCTACCACTTGCACTTGCTAATAAAATATTAAATAATACAAAATTAATTTATGTATTTATTTATTGCGTATAAAAAATCTCGATAATATCATAATTTATGTTAATTTATAAATTGTTACTGTAAGTAGGCACTAAACCAAGAATATAACCTATACCTAATAAATATTTTTTGTTCTGTTTTAAAAATATTATATTATATATAAAAATATGTTATCGGTTACTGTAAATGTGTGTGTGTGTATCTTTGCTGTAAAAATAAACTTTTCATACTATTCGAAAAGGTATACATTATTTGAAACTTAAAACATACATATAACATTTTATTTAAATACAGTACTGGACGAGATTCCACTGGCATCCATCAGATTTCGGTCACCAATTTCGCCACCGCACCCCTACCTAATTAAGATGAAATCAACTAATAATCATGAGACTGAAAAGTTTCTCAAATTTAGTTAATATTAGCGGCCGGCTAATCGTTGGTCACGTGACGGATTCAGTACTTTTAAATATTAATAATTAAGCGGGGGACGAATCCACAGTTCACTTTTAAATACCGCAAACGCAGGGTCAGAGTGAGGTTTGGGCGATTTGTAGGAAAGTCTCGCGCGCCGAGGGCGGCAATTCGTTAGCTTTACGATCACCGCGCGGTTTACACGTCACCCGCGGTCAGTTTGTCCTCTTTTTGCCATATAATATTATGATATAGAAATACGTAACACTAAAACGGCAAATCTTCTTTCTCCCCATTCGATTCCACGAGCCGCAGACAAATTATGTGAAATGTGTTTTTTATTTAAAATATTATTTTGTACTTGTACTTGGTTTACGAGAGATTAAGCCACTAGTATCCAACCTCAACCGGTTAAACCTGTTTCGATAGAATAAATATATAGAAAAAATACATAAATATGATAAACTACTGTCGATAACCGCCTGTAGCCACCTTGTGTATAGAATAGATGCACTGGATTGCAATGAATACCTATACCTATAGTGCTATAGGGTAATATATTGATATATATTATATACTGATATATATTGATATATTCTAAAAGTTTCAAATGTCTAGCTAGTTGGGAAGTTAGTTAAAAATCGATTGCAAGATTTGTACTGGATAAACAACCACCGGACAAACAAGAATACGAGCTAAGAAAAACGTGGTAAAAATAATGTAATTATTACAATATTACTAGCTATAGAAAAATCACTGAACTTGGACACATTGTATGGTAACAGCTATAAACTCTTTTTTATAACCCCTTTCAATGTTTCGTTAGTTTGTATGAATACGCGGTTATTTGTGATTGTCCATTTAAATATACTAATTATTACTAGTTTTATGTAAGTTTATAACCCCTTTTTTCACAAAAAAAAAAACAATACGGACATACAAAACTGTGTTGAAATTTTCACGTCCGCAATAAGTCGCCCCAATTTTTTAAACGCAATAAAATCGGCCATTGTTGCGACTAGGTCGTACAGCCCGATGAGCCCCCAACAGCTGGTAGGAACGACTTCAGCATCTCTTCTCTTACGGATCACATTCTCGGACATTCCCGGAGCATATTTATTTATTTATTTATATTTATTTAGAAAAGAGTATTATTGCATTACAGCGATTGACCAATGTGCCATCATCATCATCATCAGCCTGAATCTATCCACTGCTGGATGAAGGCCTCTTCAAGTTGCTTCCACTTCTCTCGGTCCTGTGCATTGCGTTGCCACGTACTTCCGCAGAACTTTATCATTTCATCGATCCAGCGGCCTCTAGGTCTACCTTGTGGACGTTTTGTACTTCTTGGATACCACTGGATGACTAGATTTGTCCAACGATTGTCTCAAGAAGAGCTCCGGAATATCCACTGGGATGTTGTCGGACTCAGCGAAGTAAGGCGTAAAGGTGAGAGTATTATTACTTTACAAAGCGGACATGTGCTGTACTCCAAAGGAACCGATGAAGGACGCACGAGCGGTGTTGGATTTGTTGTCAACAAAGCCTGGAGGGACCGCATAGTCGAGTTCAACTGCATTTCTGACAGGGTCGCAAGCGTGATACTTAAAATCAATGCTAGGTACCGGATTCAGATTTTGCAAGTATATGCTCCGACACAGAGCTATCCTGATGAAAAAGTGGAAGAGTTTTACGAGGAAATAACATCCTTGAAAAATAAAAGTAAATGCCACTTCAACATCATAATGGGAGATTTCAATGCACGTATTGGATCATACCAAAGAGATGACGTAGCGGTCGGACATTTCGGACATGGCACAAGGGATGGTAGAGGGGACATGCTTGTGGAGTTTGCTGAAACCAACATTCTTCACATCATGAATTCCTTTTTTCAACATAAACCTACACGTAAATGGACGTGGAGAAGCCCGACAGGAAGGACCAGCGAAATCGATTACATCCTCACTGACAGAAAATATACATTTTTAAACTGTAAGGTGATCAATCAGCTTAACACCGGCAGTGATCACCGGATGGTGAGATGTAAGATAAGATTGAACGTCAAATCAGAAAGATCCAAACTGCAGAAGAAGTCAAATGCTCGCGTATACCTGCAGAACAATACTGAATTCCAAAATGAACTCAAAAATGCACTATCGGCTTTCTTAGATGAGAACGAAACCGTTTCCCTATCCAACGCGGAGGATATAACAAATATTATTCTACAATGTGCAGAAAAAACAGGCGTAAAAAGCTCAGAAGTTACACCTTCCACCAAGCTTTCGAAGGCAACATTGAATCTTATGGAGCAGAGAAGGAAAACCAAGAGCGATAGACAGGCACAAAACAATGTGCCATAAAACATAATAAATACAAATTATAAAAATGACTTAATTAAAAACAAGAACGTATGTGCTTATGTAGATATTAAATTAAAATTATAAATTTAACCTATTTAACACATCCACAAACATGATTAATTAATTTAAAAAAAAAATAATACAACCTTTATGGTGCCATCAAATAAGTTAATCGCACGATACACAGCATCATGAAACATCACATCCGTCTTGCGACGGGGTATCATGAAGACCGTAGAGTTACGAGTGATATTGGGGGGAACATGCAAATAATTATTATTTGCCAGTATATACCGATTGTAAATGAACCCACGAAAAAGTAAAAAGAAATGCTTTAAAAGAGCAATCACTCTTCGGGTGGACAAGGATTGCATTGATAGCATAGGTTTGCATTATGTAGTACTCCACCACACGGACAATATGTTGGTCGGGTAACAAATCCAAGCTCCAAGTGCTCAGCAGCATATCCAGCATTGCCAGCCACAAGTCAGTATCACGTTCATATTAGATATGGTTTTCTGTAATTTATCAATGACAGATACAAATAAGTAGCCAGCGAGGTTTCGTCTTGTTGTAATTGGAAATTCCTGAAGAAAAATCTTACCTTTTCTCATATTTCTTCAATAGCAACAAATTTACTCTGACTTGTCAGGAATTGGATACTACAATGTGAAGGTGCAAGCTATTACCACGACTAATATAAATGCTGATTCATCGAATTGCTTTCAACTTAATACTGTCCTGAATGAAATAAGTATTTCGCATACAATTCCTGCAGGAATAATCTCATAGCCACAAATGGTAAAACTGGTTTTGCTGATATAAAGGCATTATATTGCAGGTGCATGGTCAATGCAACAAGTCATCAAACTCATCACAGGGCAAAAAACCTTTGATTTTCAAACCTGTTATAAATCGTTTATAACCTGCGTAACATATTATTGTAATTTATTATGATTGTCGACTAAGGGTGCTTGTTGGAAATGCAAATTGAATTAGTAACATAAATAATAATGTAATTGTTTCATATAGCCACTAATATATATATTTCAAATCCCGATATGTTTGTTTACATTATCTGAGAATAATATTAAAATTTGGACTCTTACTAACAGATGATGGCATTTTTTATATCACTTTCAGATAAGATAACAAACTCAAGATGAACTGTCATACGGTGAAATGTAATACGTACAATTAAAATTGCAATAAGGGTGATTTTTACAGATTTGTGTCAGACGTCTATAAACTTTTTTGTAAAAGTAGGTAGCCATTTTTCTCTCAGATATATGGGATGTTGTATCCTATAAGTGTAGATATATCAATGGCATATAATAATATCATAATATGTAATTCGCACCCTCGCAACTAAACCGCCACAAGTCCAGATTTACGTGTTTTGAGTTAATTACTGCGTTTCATTGTCTATCGTTCATAGTATATGTACCGAAAATTTCATATCTCTAAGTCATTAAATTTAAGTCAAAACTTCATTGAATATCTAAACATATTTCAAAAACACAGTACAAAAATGCGAAAGGTAAAAACTTCAAATCTCTCTGTTTGACGTTTTTTGGATTGTGGCAGTTTAGTTGCGATGGTGCGAATTATAGTACCTGCCACATTGCTTGTCATTTTGCAAACACTAATAGCAATTAATTGTCCCTTTCCCTCCACAATTGTTCGATGTAACATTTATTTAACTAAAAAGTGGGATACAACATTATTTAAAGAACTATTTTATTATTTATAGATGCTCTCATCATGTACAAGATTCGTTTCGGCACGTGACATGCTATACAAATTTAACTATATCACATCACTATTATAACATTAGAATTAGTGCTACCTTCCACGAGACAGTTGGCCACAGAATGAGATTTAATTTTGAGGTTATTATATTTCAAAACGATGAATAATATCTGCAACCCGTCAAATATAATAGTGGCACTTATGAGCGAAAATTGCAATATGTATATTGTATAGGTATAGGTACTTATTTGCTGAAGTAAACTATTAGGGAAGATCAGTATACATATGTTATACCTCCTGAAGAAAATACCTACTAAAGTATACGAATTACAAACCATCAAACAACGAAATAGATTGAGCGAGTTTCGCATAATTTTAAGTGCAATGCGGAAATATATGGGATAATAATTTTCGGTATTTCAATGAAATGTGGTAGTAAAGGATTAGATTGCGTTATCTTAGATATGCAGTAAATATATCTTTATATCTAGCAATACACATACAACATGATTATAATCTCAATTTCTAAGTGAAAATACATTACCGAAAATATATCACGATAAAGATAGATATTGCTTTCTATCAATTTGTCCGAAATAGTATTTATTTTTTAGTTAATTCAAAATTTTTTTGAAAAAAATACGATGCGATCGAACTCACGCCCCTGGGATTCGCGACCACGTGCTCTACCAACTATGCTATATAAGTATTATCTAATTGCAACGAAATTAACTAGTAGTTTAAATTACAATTCTTTCCGAAGCGCTTTCGAAATTGCAGCATGAGTACGTAAAATCAGACACTCGTTAAGCGTCATGGAAGGCAGCCCTGCATATCCATGGCTGTATATACATGAAATTAACAGTATAATTTTATTTTAGACGGAGCATATAGATATAAGGTGGCCGCGCGGCTTAAGCGTTGGACTATTACGCCGTGGGTCCCAGGCTCGAATCCTGGGTCTGGCAAGTACACATATTATTTTTCAATTTGTGTGTGAGTCAGGGTATGGACCTAATAGATTGAGCAAGTGGCTGACATCCATTTCTCGTAAAAAACAAAATCTGTTAATACAAACCTCTACTCTGTGGAGGCCCATATGATCCTATTAGGATCGGACATGGTCGGGGGAAAAAAATAGATATAAAGTAAACTGTGTTTTTTTTTTTAATATTTTTTGTTCGTTGTTTGCTAATAAATATATCGTAAATTAGACGTGCACATAAGAAGGGGAGAGGACCCTTCAGAATCGGAAAAAACACAAATTAATTAGGTAAATTAAACATTACTTGTATTTCTGACTGAGGATCGTGACCCGGATGATTTGGCTATCGAACACCCTATGAACGGGTTGACCCCACTCCTCTCAACATTCTACGACATGCAAGACCCGTGGTACTTTAATGCAACTGTCTGGGGCATCCAATGTTTAAGTGGAATCTCTAAAAAAACAGACAGCGCGGACGACACAAACGGACACTAACGATCCTAATGATTATGACCGTTAAGCCTTGTGCATTCGATAACCACTTGTGACTGCTTGAAATAACACGTAGGTGAACATCCTTAGTTATACCTGAAGGCCAGGTGTTTATCGCTAGACTCAAAATGTGGAGTGTATGGGTAAGAGGTATGTATCTGGAAAAGTGCTGTATTCCGCGGTTGATGGGATAGTATGCGGAGTAGACGTGGAAGTCAGTGGCACGTGCCAGATTCCCGCTACTCCCGCGAACTTAAATTCACTAAAAAAATACTATGGATATTTTTTCAAAAAGGACCCCCCCATACCATTTTTCTGTGTGTGTGCCTGTCGTAATAAATATGTCGGAATTATAAACATATCGAAATATTTCTTTTAATGGATAACGTAATAAATAATACGAGTGTACGTAATAAATAATACGTATGTACCTACCGTAAAATGAGATACCGTAAAATTAAGCCAATGCTGTCTTCTATAGTTAATTAATGTTGTAACACTAAAATTTTGCAAAATACTCATCCCACGTGAAAAATACTGCATTTTTTTGTATTATTTTAAAAGTCCTAACAATAATTATTGTTTTATTATGATCCTTTGGAAATATAATTATAAAGGAGTTATTGTTTTTTTCATACTTACAACCATAGAGGTATTAAATAAAAAGAGGGGCAAGGAATCGGCTTTCTTATACAACTGAATGAAGCAGGCCAACAATAACCGACAACCTACGAGAAATAGCGACGCGATAAAAAAATGCAGGACATCACGGAGGATTTACTTTGGTCATTATAACGTACCCATATATAATGTTAATGTGGAGATTTTACCAGCCTGCCTCACCATACTTACCTGCTTCACCATACTTTCATATAACCTGCCGCCCCTAGCTTACTACACCCCTAAATAATACCCCACCTCATTTGAAATGCCTTAATTGTGTAATGTTATTTGAAATCAGATTATCGATTTGTAACAATTGAAGGGGAAACAATATCAATCTGTACCATGTTAGCAACCCCTGAGTGGCTATCTGATACTCGCGGTTACTGGAGTGGCGTACCGTTCGGGGGTTGTTATGAAACTTTAATAATTATATATATTGGTACCAATCACACTAAATATCGCATCACTTTTAGGACACATCTTATACTGCATAAAAACTATCCTTACACATTTAGAATCAAATGCAGTGTCGATCGCCGCACGGTTTAAGCGTCGGCCTATAGTGTTGTGGGTCCCAGGTTCGAATCCTGGGTCTGACAAATACATATATTGTTTTTCAATCTGTGTTTGAATCAGAGTATGGACCTAATAGATTGAGCAAGTGGCTGACATCCATTTCTCGTAAAAACAAAATCTGTTAATACAAACTTCCACGCTGTGGAGGCCTATGTGATCTTATTCATATAGGATATGGCTATGTTATGCTATAGCTATGCTATAGGATATGGCTATATATAGGATATGGCTATATGGCCATAACAATAAAATTCACGTGTAAACATGTATTATCATGCAAGTGGCAAGATTGCATGGATGAATAAAAAAAAAATCGGAATCTTCTGAATTGTCACGCGAAAGTTGGATTTGTTGAATATCTGCGCCTGCGTAGTAGAATGATATTGGCGAAACTGCCGGTGAAAAACGAACTACACCGCGCAGACTCATTTTGGGGTTAACCGATTTACACTACCTGCCAAATAATACTATAAAATGACAATATCGCGTCTCGCTTACACAGTCAGCACTTTTACGTGTAAACAGTTATTATTGCGATAGTTTAAAATATACACTATTGCTGCAAGTAAATCCATGTACGTGTACAGGCGCTATTGTACAAAGTATAGCATCTCTACATAACTACCATGTCATCTTGTAAAATATGCGCGTATCAAAATAATCCCATTAGGAAACACATTTGTAAAAAGGCTAGTCGAGAAACCATGGATAGTATTAAGAAAGATGGTAAAATTCTTCATATCACCAAAGACTGGTAAAATTGTACAGAAGACTGGGGTGACTAGACGCAACATTGAAAATTGATTTCATTGGCCAGTATTTCCACAGAAGAAGTAATGTTTCTACATATTATACATATTATTATGTCACTATAGCGTAAAATCGTCAAAGAAGAGGACTGGGATACCAACATTCGTCACCTATCGTGGCATGGTATGCGAGGAAGTATTCGATTCCGAGGTAAACTAAACTGAAAAAATAAAGATTTATTTTAATAAATATAGAACATTCGAAACAACTTAAATGAATTTTCATGTCAGATTAATGACTGAATTGCTATATATAGCATAAACGGCAATATTATATTACGTAGGTACTCGTAATATTATATTATATTACATAGGTAATATTATATTACGTAGCCAAAATTCTGATCCCGGGATTTCGGGATTACAATTTGACAATCCCGGGATTGGCATTTTTTCCATTGTTAATATAAAAATTTTATATTTAAAAATAACGTTATTTTTTAAGACATTTATTGTTAATATTGTATACCTTCAATCTTGGAAATATATAAGTTTAGTGGAGTAAATAATATTTTAATATAAATAATAATGTGAATTTAATATGAGATTGCTGTTTCTGATAGTAAATACTTAATGAATGGGTTAGCGAGATTTAAAATCGTAAAGAAAATCATGGTGTACTTATGGCCTTTCCGCTTCATAAATCTAATTAGTCAGCCAAATATGAAACTGCCGTGAAACGTATGAGATTATGGTGGAATTACTTTGTTAAAAGTACGAAGCATTGTTTTTTCCAATATTTCTCATTATTATTAATTTATGTGAAAAAATAAAATGAATCGGCAACTTACACATGGGTATAAATCAAACTTCATTCAAACTCAGTTTATTTATAATGTAGTTATTTGTTATTAAAATATTTTTTCTGTTATATTTTCGTTTTTATTTTATTTTCCATAAAAATTGATAAAAAATCAATCCCGGCATTCATAGGTATCAAAAATAGCTCTGGATCCCGGGATTCGGCATCCCGGGATTGGAATCCCCACTTTCAACGATGTTAAAGGAAAACGATTGTCTGGTCTTTAAAAACGCAATATATATATATATATATATATTAGTAGTTAAGTACTTTTAATTTGTGATCTTTCAGATTGATAATTTACAATGATCATTAAACTTTACTTCTCCACTCATATTTTTAGTCAAATGTTTCCTATTCGATAAAAGAAAAACGGTTGCGTCGCCGTAACGCCACTGGAAAAATCGTCCTTATAAATTTTTCAGTAAGATAGCTGTGTTGTTTGAGCAACCGGCATTGTAATGAAGACATTTCTGTTTTATTTTTACCTATCCGGTGGATGTTTGGAGACTGCCACTGAATATGTAGTATCAATGGCCCGCCATATTCCACGAGTTTATAACAATTAAACGCACCTATTCATTTTCATTAAAATCTAAACCGCCAATACAAACGGACGTATTTCATCTGCCAACAGGACAGTGTTTATATTGTGCTCGAAGATTTTTTTGTATCAAATTTGTGTTTTGGAAACTCCACTCGTGAAATTAAAAAGGTAGGTAAATAATAATTTTTTAAAATATTTATCTCTGTTGTTTTATTTACAGTGGCAATCTTTTTACAATGTTTACATTTAACTAATAGTAGTTCCAAAATACACACTCGAAAATTGTTTAATATGTTTAGTAAATAATATTCCTACAATTTATAATTTGGCAACGTCTTTTTATTTTTATATATTTTTTTAAATCATTAAACAACATTCAAATATATAATCAGACAAATATACTACTTACATAACATTATGTATACCATTAGGTCCATACTCTGACCCCAAACGAACATTGGAAAACTATATGTGTATTTGCCAGATCCAGGATTTAAAACTAGGACCCACGACATTATAAGACGACGCGTTAGCCATCGTATCTTAATTAATAAAATTGTGAAAATGCGAAATAACGGTCCATTTCCGTTATTTCGAAATCCGTTAAAAGTAAAAACTATTATTTTTTCTAGGGGTCTGGGGTCCGAGCAACTAAATTATTAGTATATACGTGCGTTACTATATAAATCAATATGAAATATCAAAATGACATTTCAGTATTTTATATTTATTCAGTATTTCTATCAAGTACAAATGTTTTTGATCGTTTAAGCTAGTCAAGTTTATATGATTCAACAGAAAATTTAAAAACGTTGTATATAAAAAGATCTTTTTATCTTGTAATTATTTTAGAATTCAGTGGAAATCCGAATTCAATTTTTAGATAATTTTCTAAATGAAAGTTCTTACTGTCTGTCGATCGTATAATTTTTAAACGAATGTATAATTTTCAGTTATTTGTAACTCAAATTAATTCAATCTACTCAATACAAAATATTTAAAAAGGGTAGCGAATTGTGAAATCTATCTTATATTAATTGTAATTTCTCTTTCCAATTTCAATATTGTCATAGGTATTTGAAAAAAACAAAAAGTTAGTCCCCAATAAAAATTTTGGAAGTTTAAAGGGAAGTTTAACTCTTTTATTTGAATTTATTAAACGATAAAATATTCAGATGTCGATGGTCCATTATTAACCGCTGATTAAACGGAGTAAAATAACGATTAAATTAGTTTATAATATTATTTTACCACGTTTTTATTAGCTCGTATTCTTGTTTGTCCCGTACAGATTTTTTCTTGTGTGTCCAGTATAATTTTTTTCTAGTTTGTCCAAGATTTTTATTGGACGATTGAAGATTTTAAACTAACTTCCCGACTAGCTAGACATTTGAAACTTTTAGAATATATTATATAAGAACACCTCGACAATGCATTCTTTTTATACGTTTTTTTGCTATTTTTAAGCAGAATTGAATTCATTTTCAGTTAATTCTGTTTTGTATGGAAAGTTATTATTGTTGGTTGCTAAAGGGGTCCTAGCCACTAAATTATTATTATATATACATTACTATGGAAAGCAACATGAAATGTCAAAATGACATTTCAGTATTCTCTATTTATTCAGTATTTCTATCAAGTACAATACAAAGTTTTTATTAATACATAGAATTGTCAAGTTTATATGATTCAACAGAAAATTTAAAAACGTGGTATATAAAAAGTTCTTTTTATCTTGTAATTATTTATATCTAAATCAGAGTTTGAATAATTATATTATGAATTAAGATGATTCATTTGGAACTGGAACACATTTGATATATCGATGGGTAATTGCACATATTATATTGTATGTCCAGTTTTTACCGAAATTAAGTAGGTTAATTATACATAAAACGCCGGTCGGAACAGTGGCGGATTCCCGTGAAGTAGATGAAGCTGTCGCTTCAGCAGAATTAGTCAAAATGATTTTTTTAACAATCCCAATGTAAAAAATCGGTCAAAAAATGAAAGAATCCTATATCTACTTATTATTGCTGTATTTGACTACTCCAAATAGATGTTTTATCGCACATGTCCAGACCCATTAAAGCATGGTCCCCACAAGGGGGGGATGACAGGACTCTGGTCTGAAGGCCCGGCGTGGCGGGATGATCAGATAAGTGGTATAAATACACATCACACATTTGCCCTAATATTAAAAAATCACCTGTGGCGCTATTTTACTTCGAAATTATTAATATTAATAGGTGCTTGTGCGATGTAATTTTACAAAACATCGATATTCGATAATTCAAGCAGGTGTAGGTATTCAAAAATACACCGAATACCTACCCTTAAGACTAACTCGAATACCATTTGGAAAACGCTACTGTGGTGATAGATAAGGGGACTTGCTAAAGATCCTATCCTGGGGCCCCGCTTTAGGATGAAGGGGACATGCATTAAAGTTTTTCGGGTTTTCACATACGTTGCATCTGAATCATACCGCATGCATTGAAAATATTACATATTGAGAAGATGTGAGAAGTGTCGATCGAATACATCACGATAATAATATGTTCAACTGATTTTCAATCTATCGACATTTCCAGCGATAACTCATCGTACATACTACAGTGTTGTGTTTAAAAATACTGTGGAAATAAGTTTGCATTTCAAGTACCCTAACAACATTAATTCGAGGCAATGCCCGCGATATTATTTTGAAAGTCTGCCAGTTTTGCAACAAGAAGTTCCAAAAAGAATAATACTTGCTTACTCCTGTTAATAACGCACTTGATCATGGACGGTGAATCGTTTAGTGAAGTAGAGAAATGAAAGAGAGATGAAAAAATAACATTTCTGTGTCCATAAAATCTACTACAAAATATGTAGGTATATACTGCCCTTCCAAGGAAGAAGGCAGTAACTAGCAAAATTTGTAAAATTGAGTTATGAATGCCATCCGTTGGGTAATTTTAAAAGCTATGATTATATTCTATTCACTTTAAAATCAAAAATAACAATATCTAAAATACCGTTAAAACCCTTACTGAAAAAATGAACATTTGCTAAAATAATACACATTTCTTAGCAAAAAGGGAGTAATTGCACCTATGTATTGCATTTACTGCTTATTTATTATTACTTTGTTTGTATTTTAACATCCTAATAATAAAAATATCACCGTTTTTTTATTAATTCACAGTAGGTAATAAAATTAGAAAAAAATACATTATGTCATTTATCTCGAAAGTGTGGGAGTTAGTTACTGCCTTCTCCTTGGAAGGGCAGTATAGTATGTACAATTTCTACTTAATTTGCTCTCTCTCAACGCATGATCTGCATACTCTCACGTGACGTCATTGATTTTAATATTGTTCATTAGTTTGTTCTATTAAATCTAAATTTATTTAATTAACCGTTCCTTCACGATCCTAAAAAAATTCGTCCGTTCCGGTGATGTCACCTTCAGTTACCGTACGATATTGAGAATATTACTGTAGATAATAGGGAAATATAGAAGAAATTTATTTACTGGATAATGACATCGATTATGAAAATGATAACATTTTATTAGATGTATTATTGTAGATTCTAGGAATCGCTAAAATATGAAGGTGACAGAGTGCACATTAACTGAAATATTTGCATTCAAAAAGCCTGCGTCTCCAGAAGTTATATTACAGCAGCGGTTGGGTCAAAAAAATAATCATCAATTTGTGAGAAATACGCATCCTTTTATAAATATTGTTATAATTTTATGACTGTTTTGAACTGTCTGGATGCCCCTTTTAAATTTTTTGTACAGTCATTTGCGTCAAAGAAAATCGCCGTTAATGCCTACATGTCAGAATATTCATTGGTATCACAGAACATTCTGTATTAATTTATTGAAATAACTGCTAAAACGCATAGTTGTTGGCGAAATTCTGTGTAAATAGTAATTTTATCTCTACCTACCTTAATCAGTAAATCTCACCGACCGTTTTTGTGATGAATGTAGGTTCAGGTCCTTATTTGGTATATTTATTTTCTAATATGTATGTTTCTGATTTTGTTCAAAATTGTATATGTTAAATGAGAGGGGTTGAATACTTAAATATTGTGTATTGAAGTAAATAAAAAATCCTTTTAATCAAAATATTAAGTATGTTTTTTATGTAATATGCCTAATATGAGTACACAAGATTTCAGAAAGTTATGTTGTTGTTTCTCTACTTTCTCCTGGCTTATTTTTGGGAGTAAATCATAATTTTCATTCCACAACATATGATGATCTGAGTTAAAACCTCCTTATTGGCAATGTGGTCAGGCCAATATATTTTCATGGTACACCCAAACCACCACTGAAAGCCTGCAATCTTCGTATTGTCGGTTCATTTAACGTCCATTGCCTTGACTCCGTAGCCCAGTGACGTATAACCTGATCGTCCGCCATAAAGATGATTTTTTTTAATGTGCTTATTGCCATCTCAACCCTGATCTTAATCACAATATGCTCTGGGCTCCACTCTTCATGTAAACAGCAACTGAGGTATTTTACATGTCCCATCCTCTTTGCAGGCCTGCACTCAATGTACAGGCGGATATCTTCGACTTTTTGTTTACTCACAACCATAAAATTCCATATCATGTCTTACATATTTATAATGTTTACTTCAGTCAGTAATCATTGAAATGATAATGTCTTTCTTATATACCAAATATATTTTCTTTGACAACCCTTTTATACAGCCTAAATGTATGGAAATGGAGCCGATAAAAGCACCCGAGCAGGCTATTCTAAATATTTTACACGGTAACATCCGTTATTTTTATTGGTCCAAAATAACACGGATATCACTCGGAGCAATTCCATAAACAAGGTGGTTATCTACAATAATTATATACATACCACACTGTATCTTACTTGATTCTAACCGGGTGTATTTGTAATTAAATAAGACGTCATTTAAACTGTGTTATTCGACGACAATTCGAGTGGTCATGGGCGGTCGTGTTAAAAATATCACGTTCGACAGTTAACTTCTCGGGACAATTAAGCGACTGAATTCAACATATTATCATATTTATCACTTTTTCATTGCTTTTGGAGTTAAGTGATAAGTTAGAATAGCCCCGCAGGTCTACTGATTAAGTTAAATTACGAGTCAACCTCGCAATTGTTTCAAGAGGACTACAGTCAAATGTAAAAACGCTAATATAATAAATAATATGAATGGTAAAATAAAAGCACTGATATTATAATAGGCCTCTAAAAATATTACTTCCACCCTGCCAATAGTTTTCATAGAAAAAACGGAAACATCAAACATAATTATTATTTGTTGTATAGCAACCGGTATTTATAACAAACTGGAATTCGCTTCAGCGATTTTCACAGGGAAACCACGTACGGTTTTAAATCATAACATCCAGATTTAACCTTTTCTTCTTCGACCATATCCGCTCCTCAGTTAAAGCTGAGTGAGGTCCAAAGATGCTTCTTCACTCTCGGTGTGATGAAAGGATGCCTGGTCCGCTCTCTTATCTCCTTTTTACTCCTAAAGTTATACAAACGCACACCCAGTATCTGTTTCTCAGTATACGGTTGCTCTGAGTCTTCATAATGCTGTGTCTACATTGGCAACAAGTTACTGGCAACCTCATTAAATTTTGATTGAAATAATTTTTGGTCAAACAAATTTTGATAATTATCGTGAAATTTAATGAGGTTGCCAGCGTGGACATGGCATAAGGTGTCATGATTCGATACCGTATAGCAACACCGTCAGAATGCAACCATCCAATAGGCGGCATTTAATGGCGACGGTTTCATGTGTACTGTCGTCTTTACGATTTAGCTAGGTACCATTGTCGAAAGGTGGAGGTAGGCTATTGAGATCCGACATAAATAATGCAGACTAAACTTTGTCAGCTATAGTTATTTCTTTTCATTGAACGAATAATACAAACTGTAGATGGTGTTGGTTAGTTTTCAAAATTGAATTAAAACCTGTGTAAGCCAAGCCATATAGATAATAAACAAAACAATATTATAGTATTTTTTATCTATTGTGGTTTGAGTTAGGCAGGGCTAACATTATTAAAAAAAACTAATCAACACCATCTATGTATGACAATGTAAAACAATTAATACAAATAAGTATGACTGATAAAGTGTACACTATTTTTGTCGGATCTCCACAGCCTACCTTCACTATGATGGTTTGGTTTAGGCAGGGTTTTATTGAATTTTAAAAACAAATTTGTAATAATTTGTAATCTTAATTCAATGAAAACAAATAAGTATCCTTGAGAATGTTTGGTGTGCACTATTTATATCGCATCTTTACATCCTGCCTCAACTCTTCGCCACAGCTAGGTAGATACCTACATATTTATTGTACAATTTATTTTTATGCGAATATAGAAAATATTATGTTGTATTATATTATTAAGGCACGCCTTTGGACATCTAGAACCGGCGTTTTACCGTGTTTTCTGTTTTATTAAAGACAGGTCTAATAATAACATAAATGCTACATAAACTATGCGCAAAGTGTACGGTCAACATCCTCTCCAACGTTAAATGATAGCAATTTTACCCAATTACGACCATATTTCTTTCTTATACATCACCGCTGTATAGGATGTCACAGATCATGGCAAACAGAAGCTTAACTAACTATAAATCCTGCACAGTCTAGTGAACATCATTCAAAACTAGGGTCTTAGGAAATTCCTTCTTTTTGGACCACTCCCTTTGCCACAAAGCTTTGAGAGGCGTTTCCCGTTTGCAATAGTGTACCCTTGAAATCAGAGAAGACTTGAGTAAGAGGATTTTTGTCATATTTAATAGGAAGTAAAATGAAATTGCACACTTTTTGCCCGCGGCTCTAGCTTATGTCTTGTCCAGATGGCGTGATTTGACTCGCGCTTAAAAACTCGCGCGCATTCCAGGTACATGTGACCTCATTGAGCCGTCCACATGTAATCGCCGCGTGTCACTTCTCGCGGGCGGTCAAGGTACAGGTGACCTCATTGAGCTATCCACTCGCGGCGTACCACGGCGAGACACGCGTCATCTGGACAAGCTCTTGCTGATAACTCGCGTGTACTTACGTGACGTGAAAACAGTCTGTTTCTGCCTTTGCTGGAGCTGCTCTTTGGCACGAACTATAATAATTCATAGATATTAAGTATATATAACTCTAAAGCTAAGGGGCTGTCTATTACACAACACTCTTTTAAACTGTTTGCAATGATATGTCACATTACTCACATTGTCAATCCATCCGACAATCTCCCAATGATCCATAAATCAATATCCAATTGTTGCCTGTTTAAATTATGCTTATTATTTTGGAGGTATTTATTTAAACTGGCGAACAATCATGTGTAATTTTTAAGTAGCCTAAAATCCCATGAAAAAAGAAATATGAGACTAAAACTCTTCACAAAATATCATACATTACTATGCCACTAAGATGCGAGAAGTTTTGAGACTATCACGGCGTAATGATTTTTTGGTTTTTCATCCTCATTCTTTTTTCAACGTTTCGCACTCATCGTAGAAGCTATTCTCAATATATACATAAGTACTGTTGGCGATTTCCGAACACTCAATGGACACGGGCCACAAAATTGACTTTGAGAGCAAGATAATTTGATCGGAATAACGGATATTTTTTGCATTTAGTAAATGAGACCATCGAAACAGACCCCTTTAGGACATAAGAGCGACTTTCAAATTCATTCCCTTTACTTACTGCATTATTTATAGAAAATTGTATGTGTTTATTACGATGCGAAGTATTCAATGTAAAAATAACCTTAATTTTAAATATAGAATATTCGAAACAAATGAAATGAATTTTTCTGTCAGATCAATGAAATGACAGCTCGGTGTGTATTGAAAGTCATGCAGACGATTTTTATGGTCGTCATAAATATTTCAGCCAATTACTCAAATAATCACATTCGTTGTCGTAATTGCTGAGGGTGCAGCAGGCCTCGATAATAAATATATCAATTGAGTGATTTTAAGTGGAGTTTCAATGTCAACTTTTCATTGCAAAATGCACATGGACTGGTTGAATTTTTGGGTAATTAAGTCAATTGTGTAGAAAAGTCTAAAGTGAATTAACCACAAGATCTGGAACCATCTATGAGATTCACAAGATAATTGGATGAATTTCAATAAATAATGTTTAAATCATATTTTATTGTTTCGTTTATATATTGACTTTTTTTATATTTAAATTGTGTAGTAAACTACTCACTCTTTTTAGATAATATCTTATGCCATCCAAATACAATATAATCTATAATCTTATGCCATATAATACAATACAATATAAACCCATGTTGAAGATTGAAAAAACACTTCACATTCATGAAACAGATGCTTTAGATCGGAAACGAATGAAAACGCTTTTTCAAATACCTACACATAGCAATGCATTAAATGATACATACCAATAATTAATTGAGGAGAAAAGACGTTTTAAAAATGATACTTTTGACAAATTGATTTTCGGTTTGAATGTCCAGTGATATAAAAAGCGACATTCCTTTGTTTATTTTTTAAAATCGTGTATAAAATGAGTAGATGTCACAGAAAATATGTACTTATAAACGTAGTCGTATGCAAGTGACAGAAGATGCGACTTTCTTTTGTTTTTTTAAGCTTGCTTATGCAGATTTTCCGAATGATGAATTTTAAAATTGTAATAACGGAAACGGAAATGGTTGCATATATTATCGGAATATACCCCTTATGATTTTAATAATATGTATGACATTTTGGGGCATCATATTAATTTGGTTGTCGCGATCGGGTGGTTTTTTCTAGCGGCAACCCTGGCAACATCATACGGAATTGACCGCTAGTTAAAATGATGTTTATCGGTGCATATTATAGAGATACTGATGACATAATCTAATCAACAGAGTGTGCCCACTAACAATTAAGTGTCACGTATTATGTACGATATATGGTAGCCAAATTTTAGGTAATTCTCTTTAACTTAAAATGACATTCATAAAACACCGCCATATGCAGTGCTGTCCCTGAAATCAATTGCCACTTATCAAACGGTTCGCTTCTAATTGTATTACTATTTCGTTTTTATAAATGCATACAGTATAAACATTATTGATTATCGGTGATTATTTTTAATAGTCCTATTGGAATTAGGTGTATGGCACTGTTTACGAAAGCTAGTAGTAAAAAAATATATACTTATTCAAGATTTTTTCTGAAAAGAGTAAATTATTATAACCATACTGTTTTTTGTGATAGGTACGTTATATTTCGTCATATGGTTTGCTTCAAGTATTATTTTGTTGTTTTTTTTTTAATTGAACTAACTCCCAATTTGCGACTGAGTTTCTTTCCACATGAAATATTTGTCTAAAAATAGTGCAGTATTTGCAAGAAATATGGCATTCTCAACTGCAAATACCAAAATGGCGGATATAAACAAATACATTCAATTGATCAATGTACTATAATTTCAATATAACGAAACCACAATGGACAAAACTATTGATTTTAACAACGTTTTTATTAGCTCGTATTCTTATTTGTCTGGTGGTTGTTTGTCCGGTAAAAATCTTGCAATCGATTTTTAACTAACTTCCCGACTAGCTAGACATTTGAAACTTTTAGAATATATCAGAACACGGTACCAATGCATTCTTTTAATACTTTTAGCCATCTTTAAGCAGAATTGAATTCATTTTCAGTTAATTCTGTTTTGTATGAAAAGCTATTTCGGAAGAAATCCGCAATCCAATCCACTATTATTGGTTGCTAGAGGGCCAGAGGGGTATGGGGTCCTAGCAACTAAATTATTAATATATAAGTGCGTTACTATGGAAATCAATATGAAATGTCAAAATGACATTTCAGTATTATTTCTATCAAGTACAATTTTTTTTGATCGTTTAAGCTAGTCAAGTCAAGTTTATATGATTCAACAGAAAATTTGTAAACGTTGTATATTGTAATTATTTAGTAATGCGATTCTTGTTTGTAATAATCAAAATCATTTTATTAATCTATGTATAACCCTCTATTTACTACAAGCTCCTTCATTAATTTAGTATTTACCAAAATCACTAACAAATAAAAAATTATGCCTTATAAAACATACATAAAGTGCGTTTTTTTATACTCTGACCGTCGTGTCACTACGGTCAATCACCGTGCTGATATTTAATTTGTCTATCGCTTTTTTATAATTAATGTTTTCCATAACCAACCTAACGGAATGAGAAAAACTATGATACTAATAATATAATGGAAATATTTTCATCAGGCTCGGGTTACCGTCGTAGAATTTATCAACCGGTTCTCGCGAACCGATGGAATCACCTATGGGTCACCTCTGGCTGCACACGTAACCAATTATTACCAATAAAACTGTCATTCTCACAATTGACCGCCAGACTCATTTTTAACTGTTAGGTAGATTAATATTTCCCAAAGCCTTATGTGTATACATTATAATCTAGCTATTCTTAGGATTGACATAATTAAATATACATCAATGCTACATCTGGTTATGGATTTTGCTACGAGGGTGGGTCAATAATTCCTTAGAAAAAAGCATTAAAACAGTTTTTATTTTTGTATTTTTTTTTATTTCTCAACATAATCTCCTTGGAGCTCAATAGACTTGGTTAGACGTTTCTCAATTTTTTTTAAACCGTCAGAAAAATAAGTTTTCGGAAGGTCCTCAAAATAAGCATTTGTCCGATCGATGACTTCTTCATTTGAAAAAAAACGTTGTCCACTTAGCCATTTTTTTAAGTTTGGGAAAAGGAAAAAGTCACTGGGGGCTAAATCTGGCGAATACGGTGAGTGGTCGACCAATTCGAACTTCAATTCTTCAATTTTAGCCATTGATCGTAAACATGTGTGAACACGGGCATTGTCCTGATGAAAGAGGATTTTTTTCCTGTTTAAATGAGGCCGTTTTTCTTCAATTTTGTTTTTTAGCTGGTCCAATAACGATGCATAATAATCCCCTGTTATTGTTTTTCCTTTTTCCAAATAGTCAACGAAAATAATTCCACGTGCATCCCAAAATACAGTAGCCATAACCTTACCAGCTGATTTTACGGTTTTCGCCTTCTTTGGACATGGTTCGCCTTTCGCAATCCACTGCTTTGACTGTTCTTTCGTCTCGGGAGTATAGTGGTGTATCCATGTTTCATCTACAGTCACAAAGCGACGAAAAAATTCATCCGGATTGCGTTGCATGAGCGACAACAGGGCTTTAGAGGCCACCACCCTATTGCGTTTATTTTCGACTGTGAGCAAACGCGGCACCCATCTTGCAGAATTTTTTTTCATGCCCAATTTGTCATGTAAAATAGAAATGACGCTACCTTTTGAGATCCCTGTAACCTCAATTATCTCACTCAACTTTAATCTTCGGTCACTTAACACCATATCGTGGATTTTATTGATCATTTCTGGTGTAGTCACCTCTACAGGACGTCCTGAGCGTGGTTCATCCTTTGTTGATGTACGACCACGTTTAAATTCATTTAACCAGTTATAAATAGTTGCAAGTGAAGGAGCAGATATGCCGTGAACTAAATCCAACTCATTTTTTATTTCCTTTGCTGTTAACCCTTTTATATTAAAATGTTTAATAACAGCTCTAAACTCAATTTTCTCCATTTTCCATTTTTCCATTTTCCACAAGCAAATTTTTTTTTTAAATGTACGAGAAACACACAACAACCCGACCAATCTGATTGAAACTTCGCAGCATACTGAATCGGTAGTGCCGCTGCATGAAAACAAACCGCTTACAGTACTAGTCGCGCCACCTGTCGGCTTTTCTAAGGACTTATTGACCCACCATCGTATCTATTAATATTGTTTGTATGCAGAGATGTGCTATCGGAATATGTTGATGGTCTTGATTCAATACCTCGTATGGCAGCAGAGTGCAGATAATAATACATAAATACATATCCACTGAAACACAACAATAGTTCACCAACACAAAATAAAACTGTCAATAATAAACATTTATCACCAGAGAACCACCCGTCTAGAAGGCTTGGTCTTAGGCCGCCTCAGGGTGAAAAAAAATAATGAAGGGGAAGATAAAACACAGTATTTTAATTTAAAAAAAACCAGTAGGTATAATTATAGAATTCTTGGGAAAATTCGAGAATACCTTCAACGCGATTCTAATAAAGATATTCAGGACCACAATCTTGGGAAACACATTCAAAATGAGCTCATTTTCATCATGGAAGATGCAGTACTATACACTATTGTAGACATACCACATAAGTTCGACATAAGAAAATATGACATAACATATTTAACTATTCATAATAGAAACCGAAAATTCTTAAAATTATATATCTCTTAGTACCTATATTAAGTTCATAAAAAATCTTAAATTTTGTTTTTCCGAAAGTAAGTATTAATTTTTAACATAATATGGTAGTCTCTCACATACATATTGTAATTATAATAATATATATTTATAGCAAATACTAGCCTATCTTAGTTTAAATTGTTATTTCACATAGTTTAATAATATTTAAGATTTGAATTATTAAAATACATATTAATTTCATGCAGCTTAAGTATTTAAATACGGTTATACTTACTACCGTTTTCTGAAAGGCTGCGTAAATTTAATTGACATTCAGAATATTGATATGTAATTTTATTTTTAAAATCTTTGAGTATAAATAAATAGCTGTATCAGTTGACAATGTCTCATTGAATCGGACGAAATCGGTCTTGGTTATTATCAATCTACGTGGAATTTAATTTAAATTAAAACAATGTTTTCCACTGTGAATTTCCAGTTAATGTAATTTTTTATTTATTTATTTAGAAAAAGAGTATTACGGCATTACAGCGATTGGCCAATGCGCCATAATACATAATAAATACAAAACTATAAAAATATCTTAATTCTAAATAACAACTAATATAACAAGAAAGTAGAATGTATTTATGTAAATATTAAAGAAACATGATAATACGAGTATATACAATTATAAATTTAACCTATTTAACACGTCCACAGACATTATATAGTTAATAAAAAAATAAATCAACCTCTATGGTGCCATCAAATAAGTTAATCGCACGATACATAGCATCATAGAGTGATGAGTGATATTGGTGGGAACATGAAAATTAATATTTGCCAGTATATATGGATTGTAAATGAACCCAAAAAGAAGTAAAAAGAAATGCTTTAAAAGAGCAATCACTCTTCGGGTGGACAGGGATTGCGTAAAAAGAAACTTTTTTGAAAAACGTCACAATTTTTGGTGTTTCTCTAGATGGTATAAATCATGGTTAAATTAATGATCAAACAATATTAAAATTATCGTTATACCTACGGTTGAAATACTAATATATCTTATACGATCGTTGCAATGTAGTATGCATCGGTTTGAATGGAATTTACGCCTCCAATATTAACTAATATACCTAGTGCATTGACCTGTTTGCATTATTGTTTTACTTTTTTGAAAATATCTTGCCTCTATAAATAGAGACAAATACACGGTAGGGTGAATGGTGACAAGACTAAGTGTCTCCGAATTAAAAACTATTATTATTTTTTTATAAGACGGCTAGAAATTTCAATTGTCGAAATGACAATATTTCATAGATTCAGTACATATTAGTATTAGATATTATATCAGAAGCATTATCGCTTTAGTCAAATAATGATAAGGGTTTCATTTACACTTGAACGAGCCCTGACCAGTGACGTCCCGTGGGGGTAGGCAGATACAGCGTCGCTTGGGAGCGGCAGTAATCCAAAGGGCGGCAAATCGAGGAGAATCATTGGGTATATATAGATAACTACCCAAACTTAGTAATAACGGAAATATCTTTCCATTAAAAAAATCATCTCACTGGTTGGAAACAAAATATATTAATTAGGTACTATAAAAGTTTCAACAGGACTTTATTTTTTGTCGGGCTCGCGATGTCTAGTTTACTTCCGTTGTCCTTGGATGTCACGTTCTTGGTGAACAGCAATGACACGTGCATGCATGCCTAATTTAAAATTTATCCAAATATGTTTGCCAGTCACAGGCGAGTTTTGGAAGTTGTCAGGTATATTTTAAATGTACCTACTTAAGTATCTGAAATCTTTTATTTTGTTAAATGTCAATTCATGGTGGAACTGCATTGTATTGTTGTTTTTATTTAATAAAACGTAATTTTTTTGTAGTACTTATTCCACTTTTAGATTTAGTGGTATACTTATATTTTGTTAGTAATGTATCCATACAACATAGTCTAAGCATACCACACATTTCTTAGATATTTGAGTCATGAAAGGATGATAAAAAGTACTGTATTAAAAAAATGTGGCGGCATTTTGGCACTGTCCAGGGGCGGCATTTTGTCTAGGGACGTCACTGACTCTCACCTAATACGTTTATCGAGGTCCCCAAACGCCCAACATAATCTTAAAACATAATAATAAAAAAAATGGTTGTTTTATCCATATTATTTACTTAACCTAAATCTGAGACAAAAAAATGATAGATTACGTAAGATGGTTCGCTGCTATGTACTTTCAATCCTTTTCTATGGTATATGGGCGAGATTTCACGGAGAGTTGATACTTTTGAGATGTGGCTGTATAGACGCATCCTCAAAAAACTTACCGGGTGACAAAATGACGTTCTCAATCGAATGGGAAAGGACCGAAAAGTTATGCATAGAATCAAAATCAGAAAACTACACTACTATGACAGGACAAAGTACAACATTTCCCAACTTGTCATCTGAGGAAAGATCAATGGTAAACGCATCAGAAGACGAATACAGCTCCACCAAACTATTCCGGATAGCAGATGGATCAAAGATCTTCCTGATGGTGGCCGATTTCCGTAAGGAGATGACATGATAAAAAGATATTTGCTTATGTACTGAAAACCGATATATATATTTATTTAATCGTAAGTTTTATTACGCAAATTCAAGTTGTAAAAATATCAATTGGAGTACAACATGAGATTTTTTAACTATATATTATTTGATTCGCTTACAAATTCTATTTATTTGACAGTGCGGTTGCGGAATATGCCAACAACATTATTTCAATTAATTTTTTGAACATTAAGCCACTTTGGCCCTATGATAAATCCGACACTGCAAATTATCTACGGTGTAAAAGTCAGAGTCACAAATTAGTGAAAAGACAATAATTGAAGCTTTTTAACCACTCAATATCTATAGAATTTCGGCTTTTATAATATCAGGTGGAATCTTATAAATCGGTAGCATAAGTTTTTTGTTCTCACAACTTGCAGACCTAACCTGCAAATAATTAGTACTCTCAAAATTTGGGAGAGCAATTTATTATTGTGTCAGTTTGGACGGACACTGTTTTATATATATTTTTTCTATTCAGTTTTCTGATTACGCTGTTTTTTTGTTTATACATTATATTGTTATTATTACTACTAGAAAAAATATCAAATGGCAGTGCCACCTGTGAACATACTTAGTTGTGGCTTAGTTCTGATTAAAATGTATTTTGATCAAAATTTGAATCATTTGAATCGAGCAAAATCTCATAAAAATTGACATTTTCAGAGATACCTATATCATTTTCAAAATCGTGTTCTCTATCCGTAATCTGTCACAAATTATTTGTAATGTAATTTAATTCTTTGTACTTACCTATTCGCTACGTTAGTAGAGTGTAGCCAATGACATTATCAATGGACGACGCACTCAATACAGTAGCTAGCAAGTAAATTTGCGCATTCGCATGTTTAAGTAGACGTCACGCAATTTCCATTATGCGATATCACGCATCGGGAATTTATAGCAATATGACCTTTATTGTAATGGCGTTAGAGCAGTGTTTCTAATGTCAATGTTTATTTGAACGAACCCGTTCGGATCGAACCATTCGGCAGACCCAACAAAAAGCATCAGGAATTTATAGCAATATCACCTTTATTGTAATGGCGTTAGAGCAGATTATGCCATTCGGCAGACCCGACAATAAAGTGAGTGTCATTTTCTTTTCCAGATGATTCGTCCATATTAATGTCATTGAGTGTAGCCTTATAACTTTACACTTTTTACTACACTAATACATTTGCCTAATTACCTCGCATAAAATTAGATCAAATGAAATGTCTAGTATTAGTATATGTAGTAATAAATAAATGCATAGATAATATTGTATTATGTAAAAAAATATGTTTAGAATATAAATTACATCATTATCGTCCTAGAGCCGGAGTGCAAAGTTATTAAATATTATGAGAGTACCATATTTTACTATCTTTCAGGACCCTATTAACATTAAACGATTCGTTTGTCCACAAGTCATTCAAATATATAATTTGCGGTTAAGTGTAATTAATGTTTAATACGTCTTCTCCCTGACTCGGTCTCTCCTAAACATTTACACATTTTCTCTTATGCGTTACAGACAGATACATAATATATAAGTTAATACAGACAACTAATCAACTATTTTTTATTCAACGAATAAGACTCAAGATTCGGGAATGTAACATTAAATGTAGCTATTGAATACTAATGCCTACATAATTTGAAAAAATCAAGCGGTTACAGATTCAAGTCCCTTCGGGTGGTCTTTTGATGATTTTTTTTCTAGTTGGTATAATTAATATGCACGAGATATTGCCAGATTGTGTATATTCAACATACATAATACTATAAGGTAATTATCATTTTTTTTATTTTATAGTCTATTCTATACACAAGGCAGCTACCGGTGGCTATCGACGGTAGTTTATCATATTTATGTATTGAGGTATTATAATTGTTACAATAAGTTAGCCGTCTAAACTGTCTATCTTGCTCTATATGTTAACACAATGCTTACGGGCCCTTTTAATTAATTTTGTAATTAACGTGTTAATTTGCATTTGAAAAGTAATTAGCAAAAACACAATTTTGTGCGGCCCGTAAGCTATGGGTTAAGACATCCAAGAGAGGGACTGTTTTACAACATTAATTGAAATAAATTACATAATTTAAAACATAGCACTTTTTGACAGTTCAGACGGTTAACTTATTGTAGCAATTAACCGCCTCAATATATAAATATGATAAACTACCATCGATAAATCCCCGATAACTGCCCTGTGTATAGAATAGTCCCAATTAAAAATAAATAGATTGGTAATTACCTTATATGTTCCTTTGTTGAATATACACAATTTGAAAACATCTCATGCATACTATACCCACTAGAAAAAAAATATTTTTGTGTATAGAATATACCTACATATCGGTCATGTTGTGAACGTTTTGAGTTTGTAATTTTCATTTCTTCTTCTTGGTCGTGCACTCATGGCTGAGGATCGTGACCACATTTGAATTTCGACATCCTTTGAGCGACCAAGACTTTCCATCCTTCTCGATCTTCCGCTTCTCTCGGGGCAGAATGGATGGTGCCCCCAGTCAGCTCTTTCACTTGGTCGCTCCAGCGCGCAGACGCTCTTCCTCTGCTTCGCCTTTCCTGGAGGCCACCCAAAACTACCAGTCTCTCCAGGTTGTCCGGTCCGTGCCTGATAATATGTCCAAAAAACTGCAGAATTCTTCTCAGACATATTGTCGAGAGCCGTTCCTTTATCTTCAGTCTCTGGATGATTGACTGGTTCGACCTGTGCTCCGTCCAAGAAATACGAAGCATTCGTTGCCAACACCACATCTCAAAGGCATCAATTGCCTTCCGTTTCCTTGCCTTCAGGGTCCACGACTCGACTCCGTATAGAAATATCGAGAACACTAATGTTTGCATATGCATCATTTTTGTGGCAATCGAAATTCCCCGATCCTTCCATATAGTGGTAAGGCGTGTCATCGCATTTTTTGCAATCAGCTGTGTGCGCCTTCTTATTTCCGCTTCGTATTCGCCCTTTCCACTGATGGTCGATCCCAGATATACAAACTCGTCGACTGTTTCGAGGTTTTGGAGTGTACTTGCTGTTGGTAGAAGGTTAGCCCGATCGACAACCATTTACTTGGTCTTATTCCTATTAATAAGGAGGCCGTATTTGCGACTCTCTTCCTCTACCCTCTAAAGTTCATTAAGGGGGGACATGCTCAGCGTAGGTCAAAATGGAGCTTTTATTGCATTTTCAAAGCATGATCAATGCGGTACATGTTCAAACGCGCGTGTTTGAACATGTACCGTTTAAAAAAAAATCGGTTAAGGTACATGTTCAAACACGCGCGTTAACATCATTTTACTCCCTACTTCAATTATAGTTTGTCAATTTATGGCTACGGCCGTATGTTGTAGCTTAACTTCTGGGGAATGCCAAAAGAAATGGCGTATTTAAAAAAAACTACCTTATTCTTAGGTCAATAATTATTATAAAGCAATCATTATTCGTAGGATGTTTATCACACTTGAATGGTCAAAGACATAGCTTATAATTAGTATCTTTAGAATTATCTTCAAATGTGTTAATCATGCTCATTTTTTCAATAATAAAATGCCTAATTCTTGTCAAATTTGGAAACACAGAGATCATCAATATAATTTTTTATCGTAAATATTTAGCTAAGTATAATAATGTCGACATAAATTATACTGATGGTTTTATAAATATAAAATTACATTAATAAATATAAAAAATCTTAACACCACTGCACATGCATGTACCTACTGAAATATGACTATATTCTAAAACATTAGAGCGAGAGGTTTAAAAGAATACTATTTTATGTAATAAAAATACTTTATGCAGTCATCAAATGTTTAAAATAAATATAAAGGATAATAAGGCTTCAAAATTATATAAATAGATTATCTACAACGTTTAAGGAATGTCCAGTACCATGCTTTGAAAATGCAATAAAAGCTCCATTTTGACCTACGCTGAGCATGTCCGCCCTTAAGAATGTAGAATATGTAAAATAAAATTAGAAAATACCCGAAATTTCTAAAAAAAAACATCTTTCCGAATGTAAACTGTAAACGGAATAGGTACTGTGATAATAGTTAGTTCGCAATGCGACACTAGTATTTTATACGAAGTCACGATTAGTATAATATACCTAAATAAACTTTCAGTATTCATTTAACATTTCGTGTGTCATTTTTATTATTCTCTATTTATTAGTTTAATTAAGAAAACTTGTTCGAAATATCGTTCGGAATAGTTAAGAGCATCATAAATAATAGTAATGAATTCATAAAAATGATAGCTTTTCATTATTGAGAGTGAAGTTTTTACTATTACCTAAATCAAGCACCTACGTAATAATGTATTCTCGTATTATCTCGATAGACACATTTGTCTATCACTAATCATTGTTTAAATTGATATTTTGTATTAATGTCTACACGGATTGGCGCGGGGGCGTTAGGGGCTCAAAGTCCGAAAATAAATATTTTAAAATGATTTCATTAAAACTTCACCTGCTAATGCGGCTCTTCGTTGGGTTAAGTGCGGCTCCCAATATGTCTTGATAAAAATATACGTATTTTCTTTCCCATTATACTTGTATTTTCGCGAGATTTCCTTTCTAAATGTTCTAAGAGATAGACAAAAAACGCACGTATTGGTGTTTAATTACAAATTTTACACGAAATTTTAGAGATTTAGCTAAAAATGATAAATTAACTTTTTATTATATTTTATTTTTATTAAATAAATTTTAAACTAAGTAATTACTTTGTGTTTTCTTTCTCATTTTTTTATTTTCTTATGTGTATTTTGTATACTTTACATAGCAATTAATTTTTGTGTATAAATGTAATTAAATTTGAATTTGTGTATTTAATACTGCGTGAGAACGTGACTATGGTGTGGCTCTTTATATACGTGTCGCTAAATTTCAAAATCAGCCAAGTCCACCTTTAGGTATTTTTAACTTTTTTGTGAATTGCTGAAAAACTACTGCTTTCTAACATTTCTGCATTATCAAAATGTGGAAATTATTAATTTTAAATATTCTATACTCGAAATAATATAAACTTTTACCCTTGTGACTGTGTATTTGAGAAAACAAAAAGCTGTTTTTCTCCTATTCATTTATTATGGACTTGGCTGATTTTGAAATCTCGCGACATATATATGAAAATTCAGAATGTGGCTCTCGTTGACCTTATGTATGCCCATGCCTGGAATATATACGTATGTTTCCTACTGCCGAAGGGCGGAAAATCGAAGAAGAGCGAATTTTACAAATATCATCTATATTATATTATAATTAAGAACTAATTTGTGTAGCAGTACAGTTGAATTAATACTAGTTAATTTCGTCGTAATTAGGTAAAACGTATGTGGAAAATTGGGAAAGCACATTTACCGGAGTCTGATGGATGCAAGTTCGAGTCCCGTATGACGTCGCAAAGAGGTGTTTTCAAATTATGTAAATACAAATACATTTATTAACATGAGTACTTCATCATTAAAGACGTTCACGACACGATAAATACAAAAAAATAGTTTAGGAGGGTCCATTTTGAAAAAAATATCCATTATATTTTTTATTAATTTTTAAGGCGCTGGGAGGGTGCGGGGTTAATTTATTGACCCCGCCTACTTCTTGTCGCTGCAACTGCAAAATACTGTACTTTTCCAGATGCATTCCCCATACCCAGACGCATCGCACGTTTAGCGATAAACATCTGGCCTACAGGCAGGGACGGCTCTTGTATAGGAGCAAAGGGTGCACTGATCTCCCAAATTATTATATGTAATAATATGTACGTATTCAAATACCTACATATTGTAATAAGTAGTTAATTATTGTAAAATATCTTTAATTTGTCGCCCGTCCTCTACGCGTATGCGCATATATTTCTCTAGTATTTTTGACCGGGCGCGAATCTGGATGAATACACGTACGTCTTTCATAGCATTTGTTGAATGCGTTAAAGAGGATCTGTCCTGCCTGCCCGTACACGTTTTTTTGCATGGTGCCGATATGTTAGCGCAATGAACGTACAATTTTTAGCTTGCTTTGAGCAGTGTTCTCCCCCCGAGAGCTTCTAATCATAGCCGATAGATCACGCGTTGACTGGCGCGTTTAAAATATTGTACGTACGCGCCTATAAAGTAGGTATAACATTCCCGCTCAGTATTTAAAAATACTATATTATTATTTCATGCGTTATGTGGTAAATGCTCCGTTGTTTGATACCATACTAATATTGAATCAATCAAAATATCGATTAGAGTAATATTGTGATCATCAAACAGCAATCTCAACATACAAATACCAATTTTATAATTATTTTACATTTCAAAATTAAACTCTAAATAATTTGAATGTAAATCTACAGCAAAGTAAGTAAGTAACATAATACATAGAATATACTGTTAATAACCTTTGCATAATAACATGTGGGTGCTACAACTTTTTATGTAAGTACCTACTTATACTATTAATTTTGACGTTGAATGTCTTTCAAATCAATCTCATTTGGTATGCAATTCTGGAGTTGAGGTGTACAAAAGTAGTAGCAAATTTTTAACAGATAGTAACAAGTCCAAATCAATCCCGTTGGAAAATTAATGATCCACAGAATTTGTAAAAATAATACAGCACGTATATGAGAATAATGTGGGATGACAAATGAGGAGTTTGAGGCTTTTTCTCAATGACACATATCTAAAATACTTACATCAGTTACGATTTATGGAAGTTAGGAGTGACAAACATGGTAACTATGTCAGCACATATTATGAAGTGTAATTAGTAACAATGAAAATCGAAAAGAGTGTGTACTTCACTACATCATACTTATCATACCAGAGACTTGAACTTTGTAACTTTGGCAACAAATAAATGCTGTCCGTGAATGTAAGCGTCGCTTAACATACCCCTACCTCCACCACGAAGGCTATTGCCAATTTTTTTCAATACCACGAAAAGGAAAATGCATGTCTTTATTTGCACTCCCTAATTTTATTATCACCGGCCGCCACTGCCTACAGGTATAACTAAGGGTGTTCACTTACGGGTCATTGCGAACCGTCGCATCTACAAGTAGTGTCATAATTATTAGGATAGTCAGTGCTCGTTTGTGTCGTCCGCGCTCTCTTATCTTCTAGCCATGCCACATCGGAATATTAAAGTGGACATTGGATGCTCCTGACAGTCGTACTAATTTATAAGTGCCTCGAGACTTCCAGTGGCCACAGATCCTGTAATAGTAAACGTTAAAAGAAAAATAAGTATCCATATAAAAAATAACAATGAGGTAGGTCATAAAAGTAAACCAACGAATAACTCACTTATGCAAGTAGAATTATTTATAGATATCCATAGCGATTTGGGACCTACTGTAAATTAATTATGTATGCATAATATGCATTGTTTCCTTTGTGATATATATATATTATAATAACTACTGAAGGATGCAATCTGCAATCTGCATCCTTTGTATTACGTGCCATATCTAAATTGTTTTATATTATAATCTATGAAATAATTATTATTCGTAATACGTTGCCTTTTTTCGATGTAGAATCTTCCTTTTGGATCAAATATTTATTTTTGGAAGGCGCTCAATCACCCAAGAACTCACCCCTATTCAATAGGCCGGAGAGTAAAGTGGCATGGGTCCTACGTCCTGAAACGGGCCCCCAGGCCACGATGTTTGGCTGACCCCCCAACCTATCGCCAAGGTTAAGGGGCAGTTTAATGTTCTACAGCAGTGTTCCCCAAATGGTTTTCCATGGAACTCCAGGGTTCCGTATAAAATAAATGGTATTCTGTGTATTTTTAGCGATGTATTTTTAGATAAATCCACTTGAATTGTCGGCGGCAATCTTATTATGAAGCACTGATCGCTACCCTTCGCCATATTGGATAAATATTTTTTTTTATTAGTCAGGAAACACACTAAAACTAAAAACAAAATGCTATTAGTATTAGTATTAGTATTAGAGCAAATGTTTGGTGTCTGTTTATCTCACTTAACTGGTCGAGCCCTGTCAGCCACCCTTGAAAGTGGTATTGGGAGACGTACTGAGGTGGTTGGACTATGAATCTTTAGACAGGCAAAGTGGTATGAATTAGCTGTAAGAGGACAAGACATTAGGCTATTATGTAAACGTGTAGTCATATAACCGCTGAATTTAAGAAATTCCTTTCCGACCCAGCGTCGAAGGCTTTTTTAGGATTTTCAATAAGATAACAGCGACATAACATTTGTATCCGGTCGGCAACTTTCTTTTTTCCATTTCACCTTCCTTTGTTATTTTTGCCTAGTAACAATTTCTCAAATTCTTGAGATTCTTACAGTTGATTTCTTGAGAAATGGAAATAGTCGAAATTTCCAAATTATTTCTTGAGAATTCGCTTGACGAGATTTCTCGATTACAACCTCCATTCATATGCATATTTAGGTATATGTTATATAAATAACTTATAAGTTTTTCAAAATTATATTAGTATTTTAATTAATTACAATCTAACATTATTAAATCGTATATATATTCAGAATTAATAAAACAATAAAGATCAGTATAATAATTCAAAACCATAATTTACACGAATTTTGAAAAGTATTTACTTGTAATTTATTTGAGATACGAAGTTTATTTGAAGACAATGATGTGCCATTAGGATACGATATTTTCCATACCGGTTTAAAAGTCGATTACATTCTATCAAAAACATTTGATAATAATAATAGTAATATCTAGTATTCAATAGCATAATATGCTTTCAGAGATTCCTAAACTTATTTGGCCGACTTCTCCTGTACAGAAAAAAAATATTCAATACAGCCCCGTCCCCTGTAAATCTAGAAGAAATCTAGGGAGACTTTTCAGCGAATAAATATCCATAGTTATACTTACGGAACACAATAAAGAAAGATGTTGTAAACAAAACACTCTCGTGGTAAAATTATTTACTAAAAATTATACATAACATTAAATTGACAGTTTTTAATAATAAATGAAATCAAAATTAATCCTAATGAGTAAGATGAACCTGGTGCGCTGCTACCAATTTATTAATCTTCCGGTTTATTTTTGTCAGCAGCATTCTTAAATTACACTGTGATTAGTTATTTTGCAGTCGGTTTCTTTTTTTTAGTTAATAGATTAATTGTGAATATGCTGAATCGGGTGTATTAATTTATTTTAGTAATGTCATCAAATTGTTGATTGAAGTCAGCATGGAGAGCCTTCAATTAAAAAAATCGTGCTTTAAAATAAGATAAATCTTTATATTTCTATCATCAGGAACTCATCAGCCATATTGGAAAATATTGTTTGTATCTGACTGAATAAAGCCTTAGTTCAAATATGAACTATAATATCTACATTGTTTTCTAAGGTTAAGTCATGTTATGTTATGAGGTATCTACAAAATAATTACAAGATAAAAAGAACTTTTTATATACAACGTTTTTAAATTTTCTGTTGAATTATTATGCTTAATATACTCAAACTTGTACTTGAAATGAAGTAAATAAAAAACAAATATCAAATACTGAAATGTCATTTTGATTTCCATAGTAAAGTATGTATATATTAATAATTTTGTTGCTAGGACCACCCACTTAGCAACCAATAATAGTGGATTGGATTACGGATTTCTTCCGAAATAACTTTTCATACAAAACAGAATTAACTGAAAATGAATTCAATTCTACTTAAAGATGGCTAAAAATATTAAAATTATGCATTGGCATCGTGTTCTGATATATTCTAAAAGTTTTAAATGTCTAGCTAGTCGGGAAGTTAGTTAAAAATCGATTGCAAGATTTGTGCCGGACAAACAATCACCGGACAAATAAGAATACGAGCTAATAAAAACGTTGTAAAAAAATACAATGGTCGCTAATTTTTTCCATCCTTGGACTTTTCTAAAAAACATTAAATGTAAGGTTAGAAAGGGTTTTAATAATATTAAAATGCAATTATTTTGCATTTTAAAATTAAATGCATTTTTTGTTTATTTAGAAATATAGTTGGTATTTAACTGTATGTTACACAACTCATAAAACATGTGGGTATAAACAGTATTATTTTTTTCTTCTGCTTTCTTTTTGCTTTCATGTCCTCGTCTACTGCGTCCTTCCATGGCTACTACCGTCCCCTGAATCACTCCAACTTAGGGGGCGATATTTCCCACTTTGGGAAACAGTGGTATAACCATTGCATTTACGTTCTCATTTAGTTATCTTGCGAGACGGAAAAAATATTCTTTGTTTTATTATCACGTTAATCGCTTTATAATAATATACTTAGTTGAGTATCACGGCTACATACATACAGTGTGAATACACATACATTGACACCCCACTCACGGTTCAGTGCGCAAGACACTGGCCTTTCATCCGGGACTTCCGGGCTCGGTCCCGGTGAGGACACAATATATGTATGTGATTTTCACAATGTCTGGGTGTTTGTGATTGATTTACTACTTATATTACTAAATACACTACTGTTAAACTACACTTCTGTAAAATATGTATGAAAAGAATGTACAATTGTATACTAGACCATGTTTAAAGATATTGAAATGACGGCCATGCGTAGACATAACCATCAACCACAGCCACTGGTGGTTGTCACATACTGCGGATTGTATTTCACATACTGACGTTCGCACACATTGAGTCCGCTGCGTCGAACACGTTCCCATTCGCAATCAGTTGCAACTACTGCGCATCAATTCTATTCACAAGACTGCTATCGGTAGCTATCGAGGGTAGTTTTTTATGAAAGTATTAGCACTTTAAGTGCTATGTTTTAAGAGCACCTCTCTTGGGTGTGCTAAATTTAAGAGCTAAATAGACAATTTTGACTGTTTAGGAGGCTAACTTATTGTAACAATTATAAAACTTCGATACAAGCATATGAAAAACTACCCTCGACAGCTGCCGATAGCAGAAGTTTAGAATAGATGCGATGGTGACATTTTTGTGAGCGAGTGTATATGCGCTTGGTTTTAATTATTAGAAGTTGTGATTGAGGATAATCTCGAAAAACAAAGATAAATTTAATCATAAGTTTTCTTTGTGAATTTTTAAGATTATTATTTCGAAAAATTTTCACCACACATGTTTACATTGAATTTTCAATCTGTGAGACCAATAAATTAAAAATTGAAAAAAAAACTTTACTTTTGAGCAGTGATATTCGGAGTAAAGCCGTAATACGAAAAAATGGGAAGAAACGCAAAAAATAAACTCACAAACAAATATTTCTGTCACGTATGGACCTTTAATAAAAACAACTCCTCAGATTATCGAGAATCGATTATTCATTTCTTTTAGAATATTTGCAATCGTCAAAATGTCGAGAAATCACAAGATTGAAGAATAATATTAAAAAATACGTATCAAATCCAGATAAAACGAATTTTATTATAAAATATAATATTAAGTATGCTATAAAAACTATCATCATCATCAGCCTGAATCTATCCACTGCTGGATGAAGGCCTCTTCAAGCTGCTTCTACTTCTCTCGGTCCTGTGCATTTTTTGCGGCCTTTACTAAATTCGCCAGAGCGTACGGGGAGCGGGACACTCTCGACTCCCCTTGCGACTCTCAAGTCAAAGTCACTCTGGTAGTTGCCATATAAATTAACATCATGCATTCGGTGCGAGGTTGCATCACCAGTCCCGTGCGGCTCTGCTCGGGACAAAATGAGGGCTTAAATTCTTTGATCTGGCACACGTAAGGGTTATGTTAGCCGGCCGCGTATGACGTGGCTGCATATACATAACGGGAGCGGAGGTGGGAGTTTTACACACCATGGTCCTGTGCATTGCGTTGCCACGTACTTCCGCAGAACTTTATCATTTCATCGATCCAGCGGCCTCTAGGTCTACCTTGCGGACGTTTTGTACTTCTTGGATACCACTGGATGACTAGATTTGTCCAACGATTGTCTCTTCATCGAGCTATGTGTCCAGCCCATCTCCATTTAAGGCTTTTAATAAACTCTATTACATCGCAAACCCTTGTCTGCTTCCTTATCCACTCATTCCTCTTTTTGTCTTTTCGCGTTATGCCCAGCATGCACCTCTCCATACCACGTTGTGCTACTCTAAGTTTCTGGATCTCTCTTTTACTTAGGGTCCATGTTTCACACGCATATGTGATCACGGGAAGCACACACTGGTTGAACACTTTGCGCTTTAGGCACAGTGGAAGGTCACTTTTGAAGACATTATTCAGGTGGCCAAAAGCACTCCAGCCTAGCTTTACTCTGCGAACAATTTTATCAAATATACATCCATCTATGCTGTCAGCATATTGTAATGATAGATAAAAACTATACAGTCATTAATCGAAGAGCGATTTTTTTTTCATTTGTAAAGCTTATTTTTTCTTCATTGTATGGCTCTTGTAAACTAGTGCTTAAGGCACGGATTTAAATCCGGGGGTTCTGGGTTCGATTTCCAGTGATGTCACAATTTATGTGATTTTCTCAAAACGTGACTGTTTGTTTGTTTCACTACACTACTGCGATTGGGCTTCATGACGTATTGTCATTTCAAAAAGAATATATATTTATAATCCATATTTACTAGCAAAGTATATTATATATTGGATAAAGTTACTTGTATTCACCAACAAAACGCCCGATTCGACAATTATTGTAAGTTACCTCTTGTATAGTACATACTCACTGCACTGGCGAAGGGTGGAAGCAGGCTGTTAAGATCCGACATAAATAGTACACATTTACTTTGTCAGTCATGCATATTTATTTTTTTCATTGAATTAATACTACAATATGCAGATAGTATTGGTTAGTTTTTAAAATTAATTAAGCCCTGCGCAACCAAGCCATTATTTGATAATAGTCAAAAAATAGTTGTCCATCTATAAAATATCTAAAATTTTGCCATTAAATCATACATAGTTTTAGATAGAAGAATATTTTTTTATCTCTTGTGGTTTGGTTTAGGCAGGGCTTAATGAATGTTAAAAACTAATCAACACCATATGTAATAAGTATTCTTAATTCAATGAAAACAAATAAGTATGACTGAAAAAGTGTGCCCTATTTTTATCGGACCGCCCATAGCACGCTTACTTAAACTATTACATTTGGTATAGACAGGATTTAATTGATTTTTTAAAACTAACACATTATTACACTAAAACTGCACATTATTGTCTTAATTTTATGAAAAGAAATACGTATGCCTGACAAAGTTTAGTTGTTCTATTGATATCGGATCTTAACAGCCTACCTCCACCCTTCGCCACTGTGTCATAGTATAACATAACAACAAACTAAATACGCTGTCAGCATATTGTGATGATAGAGTGAAAATGCGCCTTTACTCGAGCACACGCATGGCGTAGTCCGTTTGGGATTATGTCATTTTTTTACACACGATCACTCCAAGGAGATATCTATATGTCCCCTCTACGAGTCAGTGAAGCACTCGCCTTTAAAAGTTCGGGGAGGGGGGAATTAAGATGTTTACACATCAATAGCACAGGAAATGCATTACTATGTGTTAATAATATTGTAGTTCAATGACATGTATTATCTAACAACATAATGTAAATGTTAATTTGTGGTCTCCAACGACACTTCGTCTTTTTGTAGCTTTTACACCTGTGTGTTCTGCGGTCTCCAAAATATTACATCGATTAAATTAGATTAATAATATACCTATTTATAGGAAATACGTAAAATAATGTATTCTTTACAATAATTGTTCTATTGTTGCTCTTGCCTACCCATCTCTTGTTTTATAATATTATATATTTAATTGCATAACCTTTTTTTTTAATTATTAACAACCATGTCCTTGCTTTTTCGTACAAGGTGGTTGTTAGTAATTTTGAACAATCACAAACACCCAGGCTTTGATAAAAACACATACATATTCTGTCCTCAACGGGAATCGAACTCAGAACTCTCGGATGGAAGGCCAGCGCCTTACGCACTGCACCAGGAGAGCCACCAATTGCATAATATTATAATTATTATGAAGTTTTTTTTGTATTCATTTCAATTTGACAGCTAAATAATAAAAGATCCATGTATGCATTTTACAAAAAAAAGCATTAACGCTTATAAATAGTATTGCAATGCTATATTGATATTTGTATTTACAAATTATATACAATATAGATATTTAAAGCAGGCTTTTCCTGAATACCCGCGGTATATATATTTTTTTATTAATAATTAAACTATTCCACATGCAGTGCAAAATTATTTTATTTCATTGCACGCCATAGTTCAATCATTACATAAATTCAAATTTAAAACATCATTATGTATTTGATACGTGTTCTATCGGCATATTGATTGATATCATGGACAAAAATCAGTGCTCAGATTGTCGCAGATAAAAACAGATAAATGTTTCATGCGAATGCATATTTTTGGCACTGTGCCACAATATGATAAGATAATTCGTGGGTCGGGATGTGTAGTCAGGTAAGTCACAAAACAGCAAAAATGAGATATGAATGCCACTATACTAAAAAAAAAAAATCTTTCGTTGTGTGTAGTCATGTAAGCCGTACGTCTCACCATTGGTGAGATGCAGTTTCAGTCAAAACATATTTTTTATTTTACGGGGTGTGTACACAGTTAAGTCACATGAGTAGTCAGATAAGTCAACATTTTGTGTGACTTACCTTACTACTCATAGTTGGCTTACCTTCAAACGTCATACCTACTCAGTGTTGTTTTTGGTGAATTTAACGTATTTTTAAAGATATTTTGAGAAATATTTGAAAAAGAAATAACAACAGAACCTAAGTAAAATAGTCATAGGTATTATAATAAATTATGACTTATATAAATAAGTATGTGTATTATTTGTAAATAATAAAAAATATACCAAATTTATCGAATTTGATTTATTTAAATCTAAAAACACGTACATAATATCCAAATAAACAATCTTGCTTCTAGGTTCAATCACATACTCCAATAACTTGTATGTTAACGATTCATTGATAGCATAAAAGATCTTGATTTTAATATTCAAGAATTATTACAGTCTAATTTACCAACATTGAAGAACCACGCCCTTCATGCTCAAATAGTGCTTCCACGATTACACATCATAATGATGTTTTAACCTGTTACCCTCGTTCTCGATTGAGAAGTAATAATCACCAAAAATGTAACTTAAGGGATGATACAAAGCCTTCAGAAATGATAAAAAAGTTGCACGAAATACTGGAAAAAGTTACACAATAAGTACCTATAATGGATGTTATGAATACGAAAAAAAGTCGTATCAGACAAAGCGAACCATGAAAACAACATTTTCGCCAACAGTTTAATATTACTTGACTGTTGAACTGTTACGGAAACCAATTTGTAAAGGTTGTACACTAAAAACATTAAGTGAAAGTCACAATTTTTTGTTTTGGAAAAAAAAATGCGACTACTTCCGGTATACTTATTCAAGAATATGCAAGAGGAAAAATATCTCTAAAAGATAGCGAAGAAGATAGGCAAATATCTAAGACACATATTATACTCTCAATTCCATCATTATGAGAGTCATTACTCTAGAAGGAACTGTCAGAAAATACTTACCGCCACATATGACAATAACTGTGATGTATTCTCAATATTTGAAGAGTATTAGCTCTAATCCCATCAATATTCGTTTATACGCAGAAATATTCCCTGGCATGAACTTAACATTCAAACGGCCAAATAAGGATACCTACTTGCCAAACATACGATAAACTTAACTTAATTAAGAATTCCACCAACGATGAAGAAAGAAATAAAAATCATGAGGAATTGAAAGAGCATCATAACGAAGCTGACTTTGCATATTCAGCTAAAAAATTGTGATAAAAAGTACTTGCAAGATTCTTCTTGCCAAATTGTAACATTTGACATGCAGCAAAGTTCCCTGGCCTTTTACAAACGGCATTTGACAGTGCATGATTGTGATAATAACCAGGGATATTGCTATGTATGCCATGAAACTCTTGCTAATAGAAAAGCTAACGATATCGCTTCATGCCTGTTCAAATACTTAACCAAGGGGTACATGATAATATTAAGCATATGATCATGTATTCTGATAGATGTGCGGGTCAAAACAAAAATAGCCACGTAGCTGTAATGTGCATGATAGCAGTAAAACATTCTGAGACTTTAAACAAAATTGATCACACTTTTTAGTCCCTGGCCACACACATATGGAGTGCGATAGTGACCATCGCATAATTGAGAAGAAAAAAAAACATTTGGTGGAACGATCGAACATCCTCATGATTGGGCCAAATCAATGTGTGAGGCTGCAAAGAAAAATCCTTTTAAAGTCACTGAAATGACTCGTGCAATTACAAATTTTTAGAAAAATAGACACAGATGGGAATAAGTTTGTTTGGGGAGATGTTAAGTGGCTTCAATTCAACAAACACGAACCGGGAATAGAGAAATTTGAAAGAACTCTCGACGAAACGACTGCATTTTAACAAATTTCATATATAAGACGAGACAAGACGAAAGATTTGATAGACTTACTTCCATACATTTCACCGTATTATAGAGAATTTTATGAGTCACTTGAGACATCTGAGATAGTCAGCGATATTTAACCTGATACTATTGAAGAAATTCATACTGAAGTTTAATGATAACGATTAAACTTTATAATATTCAGGTTTGTGTGCCTTTTCATTACTTAAATAACATTAAAGTAAAAAAAAGTTGTAAAATGCTAATTTTAAATTTATATAATATTTTGTTCAATAAACCAATAAGATTTATGTATAAAACGTGTGTTTTATTGCTAATATTAGTCGGATTTACATGAAAAAATAACAATATTACTTTATGCGTAGTAAGGTAAGTCAATCATTTTTTGTGCAAATCCAGTTAAGTCAATTCCCTTTTTTTTTTAAACCAATTAAGTTTTAATGAAACGAAATAGTTAGAATACTTCTAGGACATATAATTGAAAGCTAATTACATGTACTTTGATTTGTTACCCATAAAAAAAACATAACTATAATTAGGGGAATGTGGGGAATTTTTTGAACTTTGTTTTTGCTATATCTCAAAATGACATTTTGTGACTTACCTGACTTCACATCCCGACCCACGAATTATTATTACTGAGTGAAAAATCAGCTTTTTTTAGGCCAGTAAGTTTGCCATATAATTAAGATATTGAGGTAGGTTCAATGCTAATTATTTTCATTTGAGAATTCAGATGGAACGTTTTACTAATACCACGTTTTTCTTAGCTAGTATTCTTGTTTGTCCGGTGGTTGGATATACGGCACAAATCTTGCAATCGATTTTTAACTAACTTCCCGACTAGCTAGACATTTGAAACTTTAAGAATATATCAGAACACGACGACAATGCATTCTTTTAATACTTTTAACCATTTTTAAGCAGAATTGAATTCATTTTCAGTTAATTCTGTTTTGTAACGAAAGTTATTATTGTTGGTTGCTAAGGGTATCCTAGCAACTAAATTATTAATATACTTAGACGTGCGTTACTTTGGAAATCAATATGAAATGTCAAAATGAAATTTCAGTATTCTATATTTATTCAGTATTTCTATCAAGTACAATAAAAAGTTTTTATTAATAGATAAATAGAATTGTAAAGTTTATATTATGATTCAACGTGGTATATAAAAAGTTCTTTTTATCTTGTAATTATTTTTATAAAAATTGCACGAAGTAAATCAAAATGAATATTTAAAAATAAATTTAATTATATACTTAAAGCATAATATGTAATACTTACCTTATTATATATAGTCTAATAATAATCAGCATTGGTTTCGTCCGCTTCAATGGGGTATCTTCAACTGAAATAACTTTAATTATAAATGTATTTATTTGGGTAAACAAAATCTAGCAGGCGTCACTGACTTCCGCATTTACCCCGCCACCCCCCCCCGCACTTTTCCGAGTACATTCCCATACCCAAATACTCGTACAAACGTGGCCTAACGGTCATAATTATTATGATCAGTATTGTCCGTTTGTGTCGTCCCCGCAATCATGTCTTTTAGACATGCCGCATCCGAATATTAAAGTAAACAATTATTAGTTGCACCAATTATGAGTGCCACGGGTCTTCCACCAGTCACAGGTCATAATGCCGAGAGGCATGTCCTGCACAGGGGATGACAGGACTTTAATAGAGGCTGCCCAGCGTGGCAGGTCGACCAGCTAAGTGAGATATACACACATCACAAATTTGCTCCAATAATAAAAAAGTGGCTATTTCGCTTAAATACTATTAAGATTATAAAATATGTACTACGCAATTTGATGTGATATGATAATTGATTTACTTAAATAATGATAAGTAATTCACTTGTCGAATTTGGGAAATGCTACTGTAGAGTAGTGGGAAGCACTTAACATTGGCAATAGATAGGAAGGCCTGCCAATGGCCCTGGCCTGGAGTCAGGATGTGTGGGCCATGCCGATGGGAGTGGGGACCTGACAGCCAAATCATCCGGGTCACAAGCCTCAGTCATGAGGTACTGACGAAGAATAGGATGATGTAATATTCCATTTACCTAAATAACTTATATCTTTTCCGTTTCTGGACGGGGAATCCCTTGTATGCTCACTTGCAACTCTATACTATATTATTTTATAATGAGATTGTTACAATGAGAAGAGAAACTGATTTCATATTAAATTTAGTTGACTGTTATGATGCCAGTCAGAATTTGTGCAGTGTTAAAAATATTGCATTTTTCATTTTTACAGCACAGGCTACGAAAGTTTTGGGCAGGCGCTGTGTTTCTAACTTTTTGTGCCACTCCATTAGGGCACCATTATGTCGACATAAAAAGTTTTTAAAAGTAATTTTCGTTATTACTGTCTATAATAGAACCCCATAATGGACGTATAAATATTAGTTAACGAAAAAGATGCGGGCGTGCGTCCGTACAGGGTGATCAGTGAATGTCAGTCGCTACACATACCACAAGACCACTAATCTTCAAAGAAACCCAAAAAAGTTATAAATTTAATGCGTAATCTAGTCCAATACATTTATATTATCGTCATATTTTATAGAGATATAACACTGTGACAAGGCCAGCGGCGATTTTCTTTGAGGAAAATGACGCAATCGATTTGTCAGAAGATTTAAAATGGGGCTCTCGAAACAATTCAAACTGGTCATACAATTATTAAATTATAACAGAATCTAAAAAAACGTAATAAAAAATGTTCTTACATAATGTAGTCTAAATGCTAGAAGACATATTTATAGTAAATAAATAAGAACTGTGTCATTCGTGGTAATAGGTATTCTATTCCTACGTATTTGATCCAGAGCAAAGACCCATACGTTAAACGAATGACGAAGAAAGTTTCCTCGTAAAATACAGTCTATTAATATAAGTGACGTGGCATGTATGTTCCCTCAATTTAAAAAATATTTTTTTACAGTAAATATGACAAAAGTCAAAAAATATTGTATTGTCATCAAAATATTCGTAAGAAAAATTATGACATATTATACCTATTAAATAATATAACATTCTGAATTATAAATTGCGCCGTAGGCGACTTTTTTATTATCCATGAATAAGTTTGTTAGACAAATTGTTTTTATTTTAATATTGTACCTTTATGACTCAGTTAATTTTCTGGTGACTGGTTCTTGTGACTTTTGCCACCTGAGTGCTTCGCACCCCTAACACCCCCGCTTGGCGCGCCTCTGATTAATAAAACCTTCACTCTAGGGATACTTATACTAAGCTCCGCCTGAGAACGATGAATGTTAATTTTCCTATTTAATGGACATTGGACACTGAGATTATACTACATATTTATCACTATCTAATAGCAGAGAAAATTCTTTAAATATGACCTGTATAAGTAATAATGGTTATTATCTGTTTAGTGGAAGCCAGCGGCAAACAAATTTTGAAAATATCCGATATACTGGATTATTTGTTAGGTTAGGTTAGGTATTATCATTCTTAAAATCTTGAATTTTGCCGAAATCAAATATGAAAATGGCCACTATTCCCGCCTGGCTTCCAGTAAACAGACTTGTACCGTAATAATTATACATAAACATATTAAATGCTATCATAATAGCATCCATGAAAAATAATAAAATATAATAATCCAATTAAATATTCCTAGTTTTATTAGCACATCTATTAAAACATAATGTTATGATCACCCGGTGTGCGCTCTGCGTGTTATTATTATTATGTGCTTTAACTTTTACGGCGGACAAAAAGCTTCGGAAACTTTTGGGCACTTAAAATTTCACAACTTTTAAGCCAGGCCTTACAGATTGTCACAATTGCCAACTTTATACAACCCACCGCCGCCGTAGTACCAAGTTTTGTAGAATGCCAATAATTCTGTAAAAAGTTCGACGCTATTTACACTCGCGTATGTAAATGCCACATTTTGACATTAACGCATTGCAAATGTCAACAATAACACCGATTCAATATTAATTTCATTGTTTCAGTTTGGTCGTACCTATATAGGTTACTTAAATTATATTATAAGTACTATTTTTGTTAGGCCTGGAATACTATCAGAGCTTAACAGTGGCGTCTCTAGGCCCTTAAGCATACTTAGAATACCTTTAATTTTACAACGTTTTTATTAGCTCGTATTCTTATTTGTCCGGTGGTTGTTTATCCAGTACAAATCTTGCAATCGATTTTTAACTAACTTCCCGACTAGCTAGACATTTGAAACTTTTAGAATATATCAGAACACGGTGCCAATGCATTATTATAATACTTTTAGCCATCTTTAAGTAGAATTGAATTCATTTTCAGTTAATTCTGTTTTGTATGAAAAATTATTTCAGAAGAAATCCGTAATCCTATCCACTATTATTGGTTGCTAAGTGGGTGGTCCTAGCAACTAAATTATTAATATATACGTGCGTTACCATGGAAATCAAAATGACATTTCAGTATTCTATATTTATTTGTTTGTTTTTTATTTATTTACTTCATATCAAGTACAAGTTTGAGCATATTGAGCATAATATTTCAACAGAAAATTTAAAAACGTTGTAAGTATATAAAAAGTTCTTTTTATCTTGTAATTATTTAGTCTCAAATTGCCTGAAAATTCGGTACCTACTAACCTATTTTATTATTTATTTTCGACTATCTCAAGTCAAACCTACACAAACAATATTTAAATCGACATACACACTATCTACTAGTGGCGAGGCGTGGAGGTAGGGTGTTAAGATTCGACATAAATAGTGCACACCAAATTTTGTCATTCATACTTATTTGTCGTCATTGAACTAAGTATACAATAATTCGCAGATGGTGTTGATTAGTTTTTAAAATTCAATTAAGCCCTGCCTAAATCAAACCATTATAGTTGAGATATGCTATGGGCGATCCGACAAAATAGTGCACACTTTTTCAGTTATTCGTTATACACAAAATATAACCTCTAAAAAATATTCTTCTATCTTTGAAATATCTAAAATTATGTATGGTTTAATGCCATAATTTTAGAGATTTTATAGATACACTAATATTTTTTGACTAATATCAACTATGGCGTGGATTACGCAGGGCTTAATTGAATTTTAAAAACTAACAAACACTGTCTACATATTATTACAGTCTTATTTCAATGAAAATTACACATTATAGTCTTATTTCAATGAAATATAATACGTTTGACTAAAAAAGTTCAGTATGCACTATTTATGTCGGATCTTAACAGTCTACCTCCACCCTTCGCCATTACACCCTCCGCCTTCGCCAGTACCTAGATACTCAAATAGTGATGGTTTTGGGTACATGAAGGTCTTTGACGCTGACAGGTTTGAAGGCACCCTTGTGAAAAATTAGTCTGGGTGATAAACCGCTAATATTACCTAATGCATTAAAATGGATATTGCAATACAACAATAGTTATGTTGTTAAGATTTTTTATGGTTTAATATTTTTTTAAGCTAAGATGTCGTCGATACTTTCTAATGAAGTGACAGCATCGTCTGCTTCGTGGAAAACCGCCACTGCTCTCAAATGTTATAATATTTGTATTAGTGTCTTTATTCGTCGCCTTTTATGTTGCAACATAATTAGGGGAACTTGCCTTTGGTTCCGGTTCCATTCCCAGCTCTGATTAATAGGTTTTGAAAGGGCGCCATGATAGTTGTTCGCTCTCCCCATTGGAAAGCTATAGATATTAGGCCAAAGGCTCAATGTTTCTAAAAAAATACCCGTCCAAAATCAAGGCTGAGAGGTTTTTTAGCTTTCCTACTAAAATAATTCCAGTGAATTCGGATTTTCATGCGATTTATTTTCTATATAATATATTTTTTGTGAACGTTGTAATAATCTATTTCCATAATATAATATTTAGCATAAACTCTCATTTTTGAGGCTTTTTATGTTTTTTTTAGTCAAATAGTATTTAGCAATGTTCAATAAAATTCTACAGCTCAATAAGAAATCAATCCAGTCATTCTCGTATATAATTACATTAATGATTGTTCTCCGAAAGGGTTATTCTATTTCAGAATTTTGAATTCAGAATTTCACATTCATGAATTTTGACGAGATTCAGAATTTCACATTCATGAATTTTGACTAGTTTTATAATATGTATTGAAGTATAAATAACTACAAGATAAAAAGAACTTTGTATATACAACGTTTTTAAATTTTCTGTTGAATTATTATGCTCAATATGCTCAAACTTGTACTTGATATGAAATAAATAAAAAACAAACAAATATAGAATACTGAAATATCCACATTTTTCTTTTAGTTTTGCAATTAGTTTTGACATTTCATTTTGATTTCCATAGTAACGCACATATATATTAATAATTTAGTTGCTATGACCACCCCCTTAGCAATCAATAATAGTCTTTTACTTTTTACGGATTTTTCTGAAATAACTTTCTATACAAAACAGAATAAACTGCAAATAAATTCAATTCTGCTTAAAGATCGCTAAAAGTATAAAAAGAATCCATTGGCATCGGTGTTCTGATATATTCTAAAAGTTTCAAATGTCTAGCTAGTCGGGAAGTTAGTTAAAAATCGATTGCAAGATTTGTACTGGTCAAACAACCACCAGAAAAACAAGAATACGAGCTAATAAAAACGTTGTAACAAAAAACAAATGTCTTTGTACATATTAACCCCACCATGTTAGGTTTTTGAACTTTTACTGATTGAAATAAAATAACATGTGAATTTAAACTAGTCAACGAAATTCGAATTCACAACCTTGCAATTAAAAACTTTGCTGGTTGCAATAACTTTTCATTATTATTTTTAAATTTTTTTATTACTTCTGCTTCTCGTATCATCCTATATTGGAGGTCGACCATCGCTCTATCATTTAGTTCATTATCAGGTTCTTGAGGCGATGTTGTTCTCTACTACGTGTGCCGTTGATATTTCCTTTGATAACGAGTTGGAGAATGCTATATTTTTGTCCTCTTATACTGTTGGCGAGTACCTACTGTAGTCTATGGTCTTTGAAAATACAGCTACATCTGAAAAACCTCCACTTTCAGTGACATTTCTTCATTTAGCTTTCATTTACGTCCATACATCCATGCCAAAGAAAAGGGGAAGATGCGTATTTAGATATTGTCATTCAAAATACATGACGTGAACTATTTATTTGTTCTACAAGATTTCTTCTTTCGACCATGTCCGATCCTAATAGGATCATATGGGCCCCCACAGAGTGGAGGTTTGTATCAACAGATTTTATTTTTACGAGAAATGGATGTCAGCCACTTGCTCAACCTATTAGGTCCATACTCTGACTCATACACAAATTGAAAAACAATATGTGTATTTGCCAGACCCAGGATTCGAACCTGGGACCCTCGACACTGTAGACCGGCGCTTAAGCCACGTGGCTATCGTGGGTGTAAGATACAAGATTTAAGAGTGTAATATTCTCTATTGAACTCACATAATTCGGAAACACATTAGAAACATACATATTAGAAAAAATCTGGTGCCGGGCGGGACTTGAGCCCGCATCCTTCAGATTGTTCTGTAATCTGTTATATTTATAATACACTCCTACATTTACGACAGATGTCGTTGGCAAATTAGATTACTTTTGTAGAATATAAAATAATTATTATATAAATACGTCAATATGCAAGTAAAATTATTTTCCTTAAGAAGGTAGGCTTTAAATAATTGCCTAGTGTAGAGTTTTCGCCACTGTATGTTTCCGATGTCTTTCCGCATTATGTACGTTTAATACACGTGTGCTAAATTTAAGATGTGCGCCTTAAATGTGTTTTTTGATGCTAGGATCCCGTTAAAATATTTGTGCAAATAATAATATTATTATTTTGCAACGCATGGCACACAAAATATCTCTCTGAGTTAATTTGATCTCATCAAAATAATTATCACGCACCGTGTTCACACGAGCTTTCATTTTACGGGAAAATGACAGGTACCAACGTTTGTTTGGTTCGCAGAGACGCTGCTATTCGCAAACATTTATTTTTTTAATTTTAATTTATTATATTATCATTCAATTAATATTTTTTTCTCACCGTGATGCAAGTGAATGCAGTGATCCAGTCTCAGTCTCGTCATTATTCACAAATCACAATACATACATAAGTAAATACATCATGGCCCCCAAAAGGGGGGGCTGACAGGGCTCTAGACTGGGGGCCCGGGCTTAGGAAGGGCCCGGCGTGGCGGGTCGATCACTTAAGCGATATAAACACACACTAAAAATTTGCGCTAATAGTAAAATAGTAGCTTGCGGCGCTATTTCACGAGTGAAATTTTATTTTATAATTATTTTTAGTCTGTTTTCTGGCTAATAAAAACGACTATTATTTATCCAATATGGCGAAAGGCCGCACGTTACTTGGCTATCACAAAAGGGGGTCGCGATCATTGCTTCATAATATGATACCCTGCCGACAATTCAAGTTGATTTATTTAAAAATGCCAAAAATCTCGGAAAACCCAGAATACTATTTGGGGATCACTATTGTAGAACATTATACAGATCTTAACCTTAGCGATAGGTAGAGGGGCCCGCCAAACATCTTGACCTGGGGGTCTGCTTCAGGATATGCGGCCCATGAGATACATCCAGCAGTTATACCTAACAATTTAGTATTTGGAAAATAGTTTTCATGAATTTATAATATTAAACAGGAATAGAACGGAAATAGGTGAATTACAATAACAAATATACATTTAATCAAAAGGTTTAAATATATATATATATATCATCATGATAAGCCGGCAGTGACGTCCCTGGGCAAAGTGCCGGCCTTAAGCAGACTTCGATTGTCCCCCCCCCCCCCCCCGCGGTTTATCGTATAGGAAACATTTTCACAAGGGTGCCTCCAGTGACACAAACCTTCACGCAACTAAAGCCGCCACTGTTCGAGAGTACGTTCCATAGAAGCCGTCTGATTTTATTATCAGTAGACGGTGTGTATGTTGAGTTGGGTTTCGGGAATTTTCCGATGGGAATTTTCGAGAAATTTTCGAGATTTTCCATCCCGAATCTCGAGAATTGAAATTTTTAACATTTCGGGAAATCCCGGATCTCGAGAATCTTTTCTCGGGATTCGGGATTTCTTTATTATCAAATATTAATTGAAAAAACGATTTTCTATATGAAAAAAGTGGACAGAAAACACAAAACGTTCAAAGATTGATCGGGGTATTTAACACAATTAAGCCAACATCGACTCAAAATGAGCGCAATTTTTGCAACATCAGGGAATTTTGTATCTCAAAAGCGTACGCGATTGTCAGATGCAGCGATTGACAATCTGTGTTTTTAAAATCCCATTTTAATAAGTAATGTTTTTAATTATTTTTATTTTCCTACTTCTATATTGTTTGTCTTCTTACATAAATAAAAAATCACATTTTTTTGGAATGTGTCTGTTTTTACACTGATTTTAGGATTTTTACAGGTTTTTTTAAATTACCCGATATCTCGAGAATTCCCGAGAATTCTTTTCTTGAAATCCCGAATCTTGAGAATTCAAAATTTCATCATTTCAGGAAATCCCGAGTCTCGAGATTGAGATTTTCTCGGGAAATACCCAACTCTATGTGTATGCCAATTTAAAGATTTTTATGTCTTTGTCTATTTAAGATACTCGATTATTAATAATAAAATAGTACCTAATGAATTTTTAGACAATTTGAAACTAAAATTAATAGGGTCGTCACTGAGTCTACCAGACCTATCTTAATATTGAAAAAAATCGTAGAAAAAATAGTGTAGGTATACTTGATCAATGATTATAAACAACCGATACATGACGTAAGCGCAGCTGAAGGTAATTCGAGGCAAATATTGTCCAAAATGGGACTGTTTTGTAAAGCATACGTAAACTTTTATTGCGGGACTGAAACTAGCAGTAGGTCCGTAAAAACTTTAGGAAGCCTGCAAGCCGCGCTGTCCCGCAGGTAGAATAAATGATTTTCCCCAGGTGTGCTTAATTATTCACGGGGCCCCATTCCCCACTTCCAAAGTTCCACTCGCGCCGAAAACTCGCGCCAAAACTAAAATGAAAATTGCTTTGAGTTTTCCATACGCTTCCCAGTGTTACCGTGACGGAATGCGACGTGTATTATGTACCCAGCAGCCAGTACCATCGATGGCTCGGGGGAGGTGTGGGGAACCTGTGGCCTTGCAGGTCATTAGTTGCGGTGTTTTGAATGAAACGAAATTTTGCAGATTAAATCCTTTTATTTTTTTGTTTGTATTGTTTTACATTAAAATTAAGCAAATATTTTAATTCTTTTCTACAAAAAACATTCACGCTTTTAAATTATTAACAAAAAAGTCTGTTAATTATATTGCTGTAACGTTAAATTGTATATATTCTGTAGGAAGATGTAGTAGTACTACTGACTGTAGTAACACCCACGATGGCCGCGTGGCTTAAGCGCCGGTTCCAGGATCGAATCCTGTGTCTGGCAAGTACACATATTGTTTTTCAATTTGTGTATGAGTCAGAGTATGGACCTAATAGGTTGAGCAAGTGGCTGACATACATTTCTCGTAAAAATAAAAATCTGTTAATACAAACCGCCACTCTGTGGAGTCCCATATGATCCTATTAGGATGGGACATGGTCAAAAAATATGTCAAAACACGATTTGTCCGTTTTTTGGAAAATTGAGTTATATACCTTCAGGCTCGTCTCAATCAGATCTTTAAGATATAAAAATATGGTATGTAATTAAAAAATAACAATTTATCTTTCAATTCACAGCTTAAAGATCCTGGCCGGGGGCGCTTCAGGATGTGGGAGGGGGCGTTGTCTAAGTCAGGGATCGAAATGGACCGGAGCGCACCGTAGTGCCATTCCGGTTCATGAGATTCCCAAAATTATCGCTCCGCCTCGTGGAAATATATTTTAACCGTTTGAACTGCAAATCAAATACACTCATTTTCATAAAATATACATATAATTAGTATCCATGTTAAAACGCTCCGGTTCGTAATTTTTCCATTTCGAGCGCTGGTCTAGGCGCATCTTTCGGGAGCAAGGACACGACAAAAAAAGAAGACAATATAAAAACCTAAAAAAATAGTAGGCAACTTCATCAACGAATAACTCATGGGAAGCCATAAGAAATTATGATCATCAAAATGTATCTACGCCTGTTAGAACCTAACTTGACACATAAATCCGTCCAAAGCTATCTACCGTGTTTAAAATTAAGTCAGGTAGCTGTACCAGTGGGTCTATTCTATACTTATCGAACACTAAATTGATAAATAGTATCAAACTTAGGGTAGGTTTGTATCAAAATATTAGCACTTATTGTAGATAGTAAGATAGGTGCTGTTAAAATATAGCACTTATTGCAACAATAAAAACCGGCTTCGTGTAATTGTTACAATAAGTGCTAATATTTTGATACAAACCTACCCTAAGTTTGATAATATTTTTCACATTATCACTTTAGCGGTCGATAAGCATAGAATAGACCCACAGGTAACCTAACGTAATGGATAGTTTCAGATTTTCTATAGGATTAGTTATAAACCCATTCACTCAAACCCTTAACATCTAACTCTAAAATGAGCAGGGCGAACATATTGAATTGAAAAATATAGCTAGAGCCTTAGATCTAGGGCCTAGGCCCTAGGGGTGGTGGTGAAAGTATGACACGCGTGCCACTAGATGATTTTGCATGGCACGCAAATGTTTTATTTTAAGAGGAAAAAAACCTATATTAACAATAAATGACAGATTGAATTGTATAAAAAATAGCAGGTAAATACAGTAAAAATATATATAATTGGATAGGTCGGTCCTTAGGTCTTGTCCACATGGCGCGTTTTGACTCCCACGTAAAAACACGCGCGCATTCCAGGAGCATGTGATCTCATTGAGCGGTCCACGTGTAATCGCCGCGCGCCACTGTTCGCGCGCGGTCGAGGTACATGTGACTCACTGAGCTGTCCACGTGCAGTCACGGCGAGACACGCGCCATGTGGACAAGGCCCTAGACTTTATGCGTCACATATAATATTATCGCACTAACTTCATCAGGCGGCGGGGGAAACCGTTCCACACACCTCTGATTTTGATCGATTTACAACGCTTGAGACCACTGTAGCAAGGGAATGCCTGATCTGATCGGAGCAACTTTCGTGTCAATTTGTCCGTAAAGAATACAAAGGAATACAGTAAACAAAAAATCATTTCTACCCACAAAAATGGCTGTACCAAATAAGAAATAAAATCAAGGAGCTTGTAGTAGTAATTCTGGCAGACAGTTTCAAAATCGGTGTTCCGAAATGTGTGGCGTAATTGAAAAAAGTGATAAAGCTATATGTGTACTATGTTCTATGAGTAATATCTAGAATATCATATTTTTTTAATAGAATTCTTATAAACCATTTTTTTCTCCATGAAAAACTGCTTGGCACGTTCTGCAGTCGAAAAATAATATCTGAGAGATTTTGGTACGCGTACGTAAAAAGGTTCGCTAAGCCTGCCCTAGAGTATAATAATTATTGACTCTACTGTCAGGGTGTATGTATAAACTCATTTACTTAAGGCCGTATGGATACTATCCATGGCTTTATCTGACTAACTTTTTCTTAGGTATGCTTACATGGTGTGATATAAAAGTTAGGAAATACTGTAGGTATTTGGTTATTACTCTTCTCGACTCATACGCGGTGTAAATGAGACATTTATCATTTTTGATATTGTTGATTTATAAATGTATTAGAAAATCAGGAGCATCAGTAGTTTGTTCAGTCAAGGTGCAGAAGTAATCTGTCATTGGTAATGCCAATTGGGGAGGGCAATACCTCGGCATATTAAATTCAATACATTTTATTGATAATTTTGTTTTAAAACAATCAACACGAATCTGAGAAAATTAAAAGGATTTTTTATAATTTAAACAAAATTTCACAAAAAAAAAAACTTAATAGAAAATGCGGCTTTTTGGAAGTCAGATGTTTATTACAACATCGTATTTTATGGATACCTACTGTTATAATAATAACAATAACCATGTTTAATGAAATCGCTTTGGATATTGATATATTCCACTTACGTGAGGTGAATGTAGGTGGACATTGTTTTATAAGTTTTTAACACAGGGTCTATCGATAGATTTTATTACTTATTGTATTATTAAGTCACATTTCTCTGTATTTTTATTTTTAAAATTGTTAACACTTATTTTATGTCATGTCGTGAACGCTTTGACTTTGTAATTTGTTATGTTCATTATATGTAAAATAAATAAATTTGATTCGATTTGATTTGATTTAATTTAATTTGACAAAACAATTTTTGAAAAATTGATTTCATAGAAAGTATAAATGAATATTTAGCGCCTCAGACTTCTCCAATTGGTCTGGCTGTCACAACGCACAGCGCACACTTCCGCTGTACATATTATGTAATGTATTAACACCATCATCATAAGTAGCCCAACAACCAAGGGCGGATCCTAGCCTCCTCCAAAAACTTCCTCCACCCCCTTCCCTTATCCTGGACCAGTGTCATCCAGGTGTCTACGCCGGCCGCTCTAGTATCTACATTTACACCGTCCAATCGAGCTCCGACCGTCCGGTCTGGAATTCAGGATTCCCATCGGCTGTTGAACACCGTCAATTCTTGCTACATGGCCCGCCCATCGGAGCCTGCCAGGTCTAACGAATGCGAAGACACACTCTTCTTGGGAAAGGTTGTAGAACTCCAGGTTGTGCTGAATACGCCATTATTCTCCTTCAAGTATGGATCCATATATTCTAGGTAGCACCTTCCTCTCGAATATATCAAGCGGCCTTGGTGAGAGTCCAACACTCCGACCCATCGATCAGTGTCTTTTACATCTAAATTGTTGTACAACGGGAGAGGATGAGAGAATATAGCTGATTTTGTAGCATCCGTTCGCTGTAGTACCTATCCTACACCTACCAATCAATGTATAATACAATATTAATGTGATTTTGTCTTTGTTTCAGGATGGGTGCCTTCATAAGCTACCTTTGGTGGGGCGGCTGCGATGCTGATGAAGTGGACGCGGAGTCAGGGTTATCGAAAAGAGACATTTACAATGTCAGAATTTCTTGGAAGAAGGTGACTGCAGACTCTATAGGATCCGGAACAGAGATATTAATCAGGTAAAGCCTAAACTCGTCAAGACACTCCTAAGTCAAAGCAAGCCTAATTCACAGAATTTCCTAATCAAGTCCAGGCCCGTACCATTTTTTTTTTAATTTTCAAAATTTTATAGAAGGAACATCTTTTATGCAGAGGTGCAAATTCTTTTTAATTCAGGACACTACGAATTATTGGTATTGATTTCTAGATTAATGTCAGATCGTCGGTAAGCGATATCAGTCCTAGGTATCGGTCCTTAGAGTTCCCTGTTTAAATCTAAGATGTAATAAGTATATCAATGGATTTGTCTCTATATCATAAAAACACTGTATTCAGGAGCTTAAATCGAGGTTTTTGTCTGAAAAATACAATATGGTCCATTTTATGATATATCTATGCCCAGGTTGAAAAGACGAGCAACATGTAAAACCTAAATTACGGTGTCATTAAGAGTTTTCACTATCTTGACATATTTTTTAATCTAACATTGTCGTTTCTCATTGCAGGTTCTTCTCTACATATCCAGAGTATAAAAAACACTTCAAAAGTTTTAAGGACAAGCCGACAGAAGAGCTCCGATCAAATAGACAGTTCCAAGCGCACTCACTGGCCATCATTACATCACTCACATCTGTGATAGACCACTTGGACAAGCCAGACTTGGCGCTCGTCATGTGCCAAAAAATTGGCCAAAGTCACGCTGTCAGAAAGATATCAGAGAAGCAATTTAATGTAAGACAATGGTTTTTCTTCCTTTTTTCT